>NC_073249.2:108050000-113050000 GCF_029289425.2 Pan paniscus
GGATGCAGGACACCAAGTCCCTAGGCTGCACACAGCATGGGGACCCTGGGCTCCACCCACAAAGCCATTTTTTCCTCCTATTTCTCCATGCTTGTGATGAGAAAGGCTGCCACAAAGACGTTGGACATGCCCTGGAAACATTTTCCTCATTGTCTTGGGGATTAACATTCAGCTCCTTTTTACTTATGCAAATTTCTGCCGCATGGTGAAATTTCTTCTCAGAAAATGGGGTTTTCTTTTCTATTACATTGTCAGGCTGCAAATTTTTGAAACTTTTATGCTCTGCTTCCCTTATAAAATGGAATGCTCTAACAGCACCCAAGTCACCTCTTGAGTGCTTTGCTGCTTAGAAATTTCTTCTGCCAGATCCCTGAAATCATCTCTCTCAAGTTCAAAGTTCCACAAATCTCTAGGGCAGGGAAAAAGGCCACCAGTCTCTGCTGAAACATAACAAGGGTCACCTCTGCTCCAGTTCCCAACAAGTTTCTCATCTCCATCTGAGACCACCTCAACCTGGATCTTATTGTTCATATCACTATCAGCATTTTTGTCAAAGCCATTTGACAAGTCTCTAGGAAGTTCCAAACTGTCTCTCATTTTTCTTCCTCTGAGCCCTCCAAACTGTTCCAACCTCTGCTTGTTACCCAGTTCCAAAGTCACTTCCACATTTTCAGGTATCTTTTTAGCAACACCCAACTCCCAGTACCAATTTACTGTATTAGTCCATTTTCACACTGCTGAGAAAGACGTACCCAAGACTGGGAAGAAAAAGGTTTAATTGGACTCACAGTTCCACATTGCTGGGGAGGCCTCAGAATCATGGCAGGAGGCAAAAGGCATTTCTTACATGTCAGCAGCAAGAGAAAATGGGAAAGAAGCAAAAGTGGAAATACCTGATAAAGCCATCAGATCTCATGAGACTTATTCACTAGCACCAAATTAGCACTGGAAAGACTGGCCCCCATGATTCAATTACCTCCTACTGAGTCCCTCCCACAGCACATGGGAATTCTGGAATATATAATTCAAGTTGAAATTTTAGTGGAGGCACAGCCAAATCACATCAAGGTGTCTGGGTAAATTCATGATTTTTCTAGCTCACCAAAAAGTCCTAGAGGCTGTGAGCAGCTCAGTAACAATGAGCTCCCCTAGGGCCAAAATGATTATCTCTAAATACTATTTCCCACCAAAAGAAACCAGGGCTTCTTGGATAAATAAATGGCTGATTTGAGGTGTGGGGTAGGAAATATACAAAATGAGTCTGAAAAGTCTTGTCATACCAAAATGCAAAAGTACCCATCAGCAACTACTAGTAGAAATGGCTTAGGAGCCAATTAAATAGTCTCCCTTTGGATGAAGGGGAACAATCAAAGCATCAATACAGATAATATCCACAGTAGAATAAAATACATGAAATGTGTCAAATCCATGCATATATAATAATAGTTTAAATTATTTTTCATTGATTCCCTCTAAAGGATATTAGAAGACCTATTTAATATTTTTAAAACTGGGAAGTAAAAGAAAACAATCAAGTATTAATTTTGCCATTCCTAAAAAAAACTGTAGCTTAAGGTAAATAAATAATAGATGAGGAAAAGTTTGCCTTTTACAAGTATTTCTGTTAATACTTGAAGAAGAAATGATGGAATTAGAATTTCACCAATTTGCAAAACTTAATGAAATAATGCATCTAGGCAACAATCATCAATGGTCAAAAACAGGAGACAACCAGACATCTTGTACCTCCTGGTGGAAACACAGCACTTCCTATATAATACTTTTTAAAAATATTAATCTATTCAAGCTTCCAGATCTAACTACCATTTGAAGGATACACAGAGAACAAAGTAACATGTTAACAAAAACCATGAAGATGCAATAGACTATGGGAAACTGTAAGTTAAACAATGTGGTTTTACAACAATAACAAAGTGTAATTTTTTAAAAAAAAAGCAATGGAAAAGGAACATTTTTAAACATATAGTAAAAGAAATTCAAGAGATATATTAATCAATTGAAAGTGTTGGCTTTATTTAGATCCCATTTCAAACTTCCAACTTAGAAAAAGTTTAAAAATAAAAAGAAACATGTATAGAACATTAAAGGACATTTGATAATATTAAGGAATTATGTTGGGTGTGTTTGTGATGATGGTATTGTGATTGTGTTTAATAAGGAATCCTTGTCTTTAGGAAGTATATACTAAATTATACAGATGAAAATTTTAAAGCACACAATAAAATCAGATCATAAAGTAAAAACATTTTATAGATAAAAATTATTCTAGAAAAATCCTTTAAATTGTCCAAAAATACATAACGAAGTCTATCATCTTTAAATAAATCTAATGGTTTTACCCTTACTCTTGGAACAAATGAGTGTTTCTATGTTCCAAATGAAATAGAAGGCATATATTTAGGAGCCAAATTGCATAGAAATGTGTATTATTAAATTCTGAAATCACAGGCAGTGAGGGCATATAGTTGAATTTATAAAAGTTAAATGTGCATCTGATGGGACCCTACTGTGGCAAATGCTAAACAAGGCATTCTACCCTCGCACAGTACCACATAACTCACAACATATGGCAAAGCACTTGTGGCAGGAGGGTGGTAGGTGGGAGGGAGAGGGAGTGGTTCAGGCACTTGACCTACAAGCTCCAAGGCAAGGGAATAGTTAGGGTGAGAGGCAACATTTGGCATCCAGGTCAGAGCAAGAACAAGTCTCAGCTTGGGCCATCCTGATGGGTAAAGACATTCATTCATTCACTCACTCACTCATTTTTAAAACTTTTATGGAACACTGTGTGCTTGACACTATTGTACATGATGAGGATACAAAGATGAACACGTGATCCCTTTTCTCTCTTCGCTCACAGTCAAGTATGGAGAAGAGATAAGTGGATTAGTGATTGCAGTGCAACTTAATGAGTACAGATATGTACACATTATATGATGGCGTATTATACATTATACACATCCACACCTGGGTAGGCTTCCAAGAGGAGGTGATGGTCAAGATAAGCTTTGGAGCATGAATAGAAACCAATACAGAGGAGAGTTGGGGACAGAGGGAAAAATGAGTATGTATTTGAGAGCCTGCGCACAAAGAGGCCAAAGGTAATCTGGGAAAAGCAACATCTGAGAAATGCAAACAACTTGCTGTCCAAGAAAAAGATAATAGATTTGGGTCCTACGGGAAATTTCAGTCCTGGGTATTGAAACAAAAGTAGGAACTCCACTCCTGATAGTAGGTTCTCAGATCATAGCAGTGTCAAAGTCCAGTTATCTAAACTAGGGTTCAGGGCAGGGGAAAACTGGCAGAGGCCTGACCTGCACTGCATTATGGAACCGGAGCTGCTTTCCTTCTTCATTCAACAAGTATTTGCTGGGTACCTACTCTGTGTCAGGCACTGTGCTAAGTGCTGGGAATATAAAAGCGAACGTCGTCCCTGCCTTCAGCTTGAATACCTCTTGCTGCCTGCAAGATGGCAGGATGAGCTTACTGAGTCTTACAATAGGTCTGATTCTGTTGCTGTGCTTAGAAATATTAAGTACTTGGTATTAAGAGCTTGTGGTTATGGATCAAGTGGATCAGCTTGGGGAAAAGTCAGGGTTCAGATTGGAAGCCCAAAGCTGGCAGGGCCCACCAGAAAGGGATGGGGAAAATTAGGACCTGTTGAATTCCCATTTTCACACCGACTTTTGTGCCCAACTTGTGACTGATAAAAGTAGGCTCTGGTTCGTTTATTGTTAACGATGGATACAGGCAGTCCTGGTGATCTGGGCTTTCTGTCAGCCTGCTACATGGATGAACAAGTCACTGGTGGAAGAAGCTTGTGCTCGTAGGCATTGAGGTTGTGTTTAGAAACAAAAGCTTCCCTTCTCCTTTCTCTCACTTGTTTTTGGATTCTAGCCTGTCCAGTAGTGGGAGTCTCTACCACCAAGGTTAAAATTGTGGCATTGCTCAGGGCTAAGGGTTGGCCTCAGGTATGTGAATGCTTGCTATATCTTGGTGATTTCCCAGTCCTGCTGAATGTCCTGAGGAACATGAGGAGAAGAACTTTTTCTGATCTGCCCTCCCTCTTCTCCTCTGCAGTGGCCTGAATGTTTGTGTTCCCCCAAAATTCCTGTGTTGAAATCCTAACCCCCAAGGTGATAGTATTAGGAGGTGGGGCCTTTGGAGAGTGATTGATTAGGTCATGAAGGTGGAGTCCTCATGATTGGGATTTGTGACCTTGTAAGAGACCCCAGAGAGCTAGCTAACCCCTTCCACTATGTAAGGACATAGCAAGAAGGTGCCATCTCTGAACAAGGAAATTGGCCCTCACCAGACATTGAATATGCTGCTGCCTTGATCTTGGACTTCTCAGCCTCCAAAACTGTGAGCAATAAATTTCTGTTGTTTATAAGCTACTCAGTCTATGGTATTTTGGTATAGAAGCCCAAATGAACTAGGACATCATCTATAATATCAAAAGCCTAATGAACTTTCAAAACCACCTCTTCCATGGAACATTTAATAATAACCATCTGTTTATCATTTAATCATCCTTCCATCTATCAATCCATCCACTCACTTATTCAACAAATATTTATTAAGTATCCACTATGTGGTAAACCTTGATCCCTACTGCAAGGAGCTTAACCCCTCCAGCCTACAGGGATCTCTTTTTCTGACCTGCTATAGTTCTCTTTGGATAGTTAGTCCCCCATTACCTCCTACTGTGACTCAACTTTTCATAGATTTATGACTTGTCTCCCGGTACAGTTATAAGCACAGCCTACAACTGTGTCTGATACTGTTCTGATATCTATCACAGGGCAAGGCCAGCATCCTGGACTTTATTGAACACACAGATAGTGTTCAATCCGTGCTTTTGAATGAATGCATGCAGGCACAAATATCTGCCCAGGTAGGAGTGGAAGGTTCCATTGGCGATTGTACTGGGGCTTTGAGACACTGACTCACCCCCTTCCCTAGCAGGCCTGCACTGGCCTGTGGATGCGGACTGAGAAATGAGGTGCTTTGCACAACGATAACAACTGAGAACAAGGAACACAGAGTTATAATACAACTTAAAAAAAAAAGTGAAACCTGGCATAATGGCTCATGCCTGCAATCCCAGAACTTTGGGAGGCCAAGGTGAGAGGATTGTTTGCGTCCAGGAATTCAAGACCAGCCTGGGCAACATAATGAGACTCCTGTCTCTACACAAAATAAAAATAAAATATTAGCTCGTCATGGTGGTGCATACCTGTAGTCCTAGCTACTCAGGAGGCTAAGCTGGGAGGGTCACTTGAGCCTGAGAGGCTGAGGCTGCAGTGAGCTGTGATCATGCCACTGCACTCAGCCTGGGCAACAGAGTGAGAGCCTCTCTAGAAAAAGGTGAAATCTGACTCTCAACATCCTTATTGAGGATCAGTGACTGTAGCTGTTTTGTCAGAGTGCCACAGGGGCAGGTGACATCCTGCCATGTCATCAGGCTCTTACTGCAATCTGATTGGTTCTAGACCAGAAACTCTCATATGACTACAAGCCGAGGCAGGGGAAAAAGGGTGGGGTGTCTTAGTTTTGATGATCAAAACCATCAAACTTGTCTGTCTTGCAGCGCTATAGAATCTCAGGATCTCAGGTCTTGGGCACCATTTCTCACTTGTGAATTTCTGTGCTTCTAAACTGTGATAAAGGCTAGTCTTTAGTCTTCAGCAAATCCCAAGTAGAATAAGTTGGGATGCCCCAGCCTTTATCTAATTCACTCTTCCTCCCCTCTTTTCACCTTAGCAGCAACCCCATTTTAAGCCATGGTGCAGTCTGACGAAAGAATCTGATAAATTTATTTGTACTGAGGTATAAAAGACACCTGCAGGTATGGCTACATTTAGGATGAAATCTTATGATAGAGAAATGAGAATCTACCAGTGGAAGCTCAGGTATCATTACTTGGCAGTAGACATGTAAGAAACATTTAGGGAAAACATAAAGTGCCTCTAAAATTACACTAATTGTCAATGAATTGGTATGTCTGATCTTCCATCTCTCCTTACCCTTGATATCAGGCAGCTCATCCTAACCTCAAATCTTTTTAAAAATCAACCTCTTAATTTTCACTATTGAGAAGAGTTGAGTAATACACAAAGGGCACAATTTCAGATACTTCTTTTTCCCAAATGCTTCTGTTTCTAGAGTGTGATCATGTAGGTCTTTAACAGAATTGGCTAGAAATGCTGAGGTTGTCAAATTTCAAAACAGAGTTACTTTTGCTGACTTAAAAGATGAACACATGCCATAAAATCAGGAGCTGTTCAGTTATCTAGTGAATTTAGGGTCATTCTAACTGTCTACATTGATAATTCAAGGCAGCAAAGTTGTCACAGTATGATTTATACTCATTGGCTGCCAGGATAATTCTGAGCTTACGAGGGGAGTGGTCAATTCTATGAGTACTGGAAATCAGAAAATACTTCTTGATTTGAACTCCTGACCCTGGAAAAGGGCCACTTTTCCCATGAAGTGTTTCCTGACTTCCAATTGACCACCCCCCTCATTGGGACACTCAACAAGGCCCCTTCCGCTAGCCTGTGAATAATCCCTTAGGCAGGGATTGGGTGATGTATATTTGTGTCCCTCATGCTTACAAAATATCGGCACAAATGGAATACAGCAAAATATTTGTGAATGAATAAATTCAGCCTCATTCACTCTGGTAGGTGGTCACATCCTTTGTGGATTGAATATAAGTCACAGAAACTTTGACTAAAATCACTGTTATATCTTCACTGGTGTCACCCACTTAAGGTGCTGGATTACAGGTATGTATAGAGCAAGCTGAAGGGCAGGGACAAGGGTATGCTATCAATTTCACCTTCCCAGATTATGGGTCAGACAAAGGATCCAGTGTATTTTGACATGCTTGGTTTGCCCGAGTTGATCAGAGCTCCAGGAACCTGTAAGGGAACACTCCAGATGCATTTATTTTAGTATTTATTAAGGTAGATAACTCAAATTTAAAGTTGAACTATTCCTTGCTGTGATTATGCAGAAACCTGGGGCTATACTTTATCTTATTCAAAATAATAGAATTCACTAGCATTGAGATAGTTCCAGTCAAGCAAGGATATTAAAACACCTCCTCCTGCCAAACACAACACACAGCATGAACTCAGAGCCAATATGCTAAGACCCTGAAAACAAACATGGGCAGACAGACAGACAGCAATGTACACTGTGTATAGCATAGATCCGCTTGGATAGCTGAAGCCCTCTGCATCTCAGCCAAGTGGGAGAATGTTACAGGATGCTTTTGCCACTTAATCAAAGAGGTGGGGCTGCCCATCCTCTCAGGCCATGGACCTGGCCCTTCTTTACCGAGCAGAGCTCAAATCCACTGAATGCTACTCCTGCCCCACCAAGTGACCTTTGGCCTCAGAGTAGCCAGCTCCTCTGGAATGATCTGAAAGTTGCTCTGGCTGGCTCCCATTTATGGGAAATTCCTTTCCATGAGTCTCAAACTCAGTTTGTAGTTGGACCGCCTGTGGTGACGCTTGGGGAGACAGTGATGGCCACTCCTTTTTCTTCTTGAGTGAAGGAGGAAAGGAGCTGAGAGGGGAGAAAGAGACTCCACTCTGAATGAAAAGGATCTGAGGCCACTTTGAGTTGCGACCAGAGCCACAATTGGTGGGTTCTTCTCTGTGCCAGGCACTTTACATCCCTACTTCACTTTATGCTTTAAACAACTGTGTAAGCTAAGTATTACTATTCCCATTCTGCAGATGAGGAGACAGATTCAGAGGCATTAAACAGCACACCCCACTTATTCAGCTGCTAAGAGGCTAACTTCTGACATCAATGCTTAGCCCACTGCATGATGCTGCCCCCTCTCACTGAATGCTGTGTTCCAGAGGAAATCTCCCTCCAGACTGAGCTTCTCCATGCCCTCAGGACAATTGAGAATAGAAGAGATAATTCTTGGGCCACCGCCGGCATGGGAAGAGGCCCACCTCCCAAGCTTGGAGTTCTAGAGGATGACTTCATTCTCCATTTCTCCATCTTCATTCCTCTGTTGTACAGCGGGGCTTGGCTTAAGATAATGGGAACAGATGTTAAGGCTGACCCACCAGCCCTCAGAGTCTGCGATCCTGGTAGGGGCTGCTTTCTACGCACTCAGAACCCTGCTGGAACCAATCTTGTTAAAATATAACGTTTGTTTACCTAACATAAATTGTTATAATAGGTTTTTTCTTTACAGCAACATGTCCTTCATTGTGCTAGGGAAGAAAGGGCTCATAATGGCCATCCTTGGCTCTTAGATATTTTCTGAGGAACTACTTAGTAACTGAAGGAACAATAGCATTGTAAAATTAGTCTGTTAACAGCAGCAGCAGTATTATATGAACCTTAATCTCATATTTATCCTGGTACAACATCATTTAAACAATATAGAAAGAACCATGCTAGCCACCAGGGCCAGACAATGACTTAGATAATAAACTATTTCCAAATTTTTATTTCTGCCTTTCACTGGAACTTTTCTATCCTAATTATCCATATACTTTAGCTGATATTTGATGCTATGAGTCGGTTTTTATTTCAATATCCTCAATGTATTCCCACTAGGAAACTATTTTTACTATTTTCTGTAATTGGACTGTTAAAATTTCCTATGCAAGAAAATTAGCATTTTTCCCATAGTTTTAAAAAAAGCAAACCCTGTTTTTAATAGGAGACCTCAAAGAAGACACTTAACTTGTGCTTATTATGACTTTTTCTGGCTCATTTTAAAAATACCCATTACTGAAAGGCCTCTAGTATATGTCCATGTTAAAAAGTGGTTAAATTAGTTGTAGTTATTTTTATTCTTATATCTAGTTCCAGTTAAATTATATGTCTAAATATAATTAAATTGTGTAAGAAATTATTAAAATAGTTAAATATCAGAAGTTAAAATATAAAATCTTCATGAAAGAGAAAAGCCAAATAAATAGTGTCAGAGAATCCTTAAGCCCCAGAGCCTGCCCTGTAGGTCAAGAAGCAAGAGGGGAAATGAGCTGATAAGAATCCTCTAAAGACATCCCTTTGTCTTCCTGAAAAAGCCAGTGAGAGCAGCTGACCAGTGGACGTTTAGAGCCCTGGGATGCTGTGCCCAAAGTAAGGATCAACTTGATATCATGGTCTGAGACGCTCAGTAAATATTTGTTTATTTTATTTAGAGAGCTGGGACCTACCATGCTCAGATTCTGAATAATAAACATCTTGCCTTAGAGCAATAGTTTGAATTGCTCTTGTATTTAGCAAAGGAAATGCAGCCTTTAGAGGGCAAGCTAATATGATGGAGACAGTTGGTAATTAGACCACTTTGAAATAGTTCCTGTTACACAGAGCTCTTATTTTGACGCAAATCAATGCATCACTCTTACCCTTTAAACTCTCCCCGTTTCCTATCAGACCAAATCACAGCATGACCTTTAACAGATTCTCAGTCTGAAATTCCCTCTTCCTTGCTTGGCTGTTCTCTGTTATGTGGCCACTCTCTGTTATAATAACGTATTGATGTTGGCTCCCAGCATAGTGACTATTTCACAGACCATTGTAACCAAAGAATTGCAGACATCCCTTGAAGATATTGCAAGTTCAGTTCCAGACCATCATAATAAAGTCAATATCACAATAAAGTGAGCCACACATTTTTTTTTCTCAGTGCATTTAAAAGTTATGTTTACACTGTACTGTAGTCTATTAAGTGCACAATAGTATCATGTCTAAGAGGAGTCATAATTTTTTGCTGGTGGAGGGTCTTGCCTCTATGTTAATAGCTGTTGACTAATCAGGGAGGTGGGTGCTGAAGGTTAGAATGGCTGTGGCAATTTCTTAAAAGAAGACAACAATAAAGTTTGCACCATCTATTGACTCTTCCTTTCATGAAAGATGCCTCTGTACTATGCAATGTTATTTGATAGTATTTTACCCACAGTAGAACTTCTTTCAAAATTGGACTTAGCCCTCTTAAACCCTGCCACTGCCTTATCAACTAGGTTTATGTAAAATTATAAATCCTTGGATGTCACTAAAGATGTTCACAGCATCTTCACCAGGAATAGCTTCCATCTCAAAAAACCACTTTCTTTACTTATCCATAACATGCAATTGCTCATCTGTTCAAGTTTGATCATGAGATTGCAGCAATTCAGTCTCATTTTCAGGCTCTACTTTAATTCTAGTTCTCTTAATATTTGTACCACATCTGCGGTTACTTCCTCCACTGAAGTTTTGAATTCCTCAAAGTCAACCATGAAGGTTGAAATCAACTTCTTCCAAACTCCTGTTAATGTTGATATTTTCACCTCCTCTTATGAATCACAAATGTACTTCATGGCATCTATAATGGTGAATCCTTTCCATAAGGTTTTGAACTGAGTTTGCTCATATTCATCAGAGCAATTACTATCTATGGAAGCTATAACCTTACAAAATTTATTTATTAAATAATAAGTCTTGAAGTCCATATTTATTTCTTGATCCATGGGCTACAGAATGAATTCTGTGTTAACAGGCATGAAAACAACATGAATTGGCTTGTACATCTCCATCAGAGCTCTTGGGTGACCAGGTGCATTGACAATGAGCAGTCATATTTTGAAAAGATCCTTTTTTCTGAGCAGTAGGTCTCAACAGTGGGATTAAAATATTCAGTAAACCATGCTGTAAACAGATGTGCTATCGCCCAGGCTTTGTTGTTCCATTTCTAGAGCACAGGCAGAGCATATTTAGCATAATTCTTAAGGGACCCAGGACTTTTGGAATGGTAAATAAGCATTGGCTTCAACTTAAAGTCACCGCTGCTGCCCTTAACAAGACAGTTCTCTTGTCCTTTGAAGCCAGGAGTTGACTTCTCCTCTCTAGCTATGAAAGCCCTAGATGGCATCTTCTTCCAGTATAAGGCTATTTCATCTACACTGAAAAACTGTAGTTTAGTGTAGGCAACTTCACTAATTGTCTTCGCTAGATCTTCTGGATCACTTGCTGTAGCCTTTACATAAGCCCTTGCTCCTTCATTTTACACTTTCATGTTATAGCAACAGCTTCTTTCCTTAAACCTCATGAATCAACCCCTCCTACTTCTGACTTCTCTTGTACAGCTTCCTCACCTCTCTCAGTCTTTACAGAATTGAAGAAAGTTACAGCTTGCTCTGGATTTGGCTTTGGCTTAAGGGAATGTTGTTGCTGGTTTAAATCTTCCATCCACACCACTAACACTTTCTCCGTATCAGAAATGCGGCTGTTTTGCTTTCTTATACGTGTGTTCACTGAAGCGGCACTTTTAATTTCCTTCAAGAACTTTCCCTTTGCATTCACAACTTGATTGTTTGGTGGAAGAGGTCTGGCCTCCTCTTTTGGCTTTCAACATATTTCCTCATTAAGCTTAATCACTTTTAGCTTTTGATTTAAAATGAGAGACATATGACTGTTTCACTTGAACACTTAGAAGCCATTGTAAGGTTATTAATTGGCCTAATTTTAATATTATTCTGTCTCAGAGAACAGGGGGGCCCACAGAGAAATGGGAGAATGACTGTTTGGTAGAACAGTCAGAACACACACATTTATCAGTTAAGTTTGCTGTCTTATATGGGCACCTCAAAGCAATTACAAAAGTAATGTCAAAGATCACTGATCACAAATCATTATAAAGGATATTATAATAATGAAAAAGCTTGAAATATTGCAAGAATTACCAAAATGTGTCACAGATACATAAGTGAGCACATGCTGTTAGAAAAATGGCTCTAATGGACTTGTTTGATGCAGGGTTGCCACAAACCTTCAATTTGTAAAAGTGCAGTATCTGAAGCAAAGCATAATAAATGAGGTATATCTCTATTTGAAACAACTCTTTCTTGAAAGGAGTCCAGTTGGAAGACCTTCGTCCTGATTTGGAACAAATAGTCCTGAAAGGAGACTGTTATATTGAGTCCTGGGAATCACGTAGGTGATTAAGGCTCATTGCTAGGGCCACAGATGACCTGTTTGAGGGAGTATTTTCCCCAGTCCACCCTACTACCATGCATGCCACACACAAGTGTGTGCATACACATTGCACACATATAAGTTTAGAATGCAGCCAAAGTTGTTCACCCTTTGCCAAAAATACTTGCCTCTTGCCTTCTTTTCCTGCCTTTCTGCCTACTCAACAAATACCTACTCATCTTTCTAGATTCAAGCTCAAGAAATGTTTGCTCCATAAACCCTTCCCTGGCCTCCTCCATCCCCTGTGCTGGACCTGGCTAGTACTGGCTGTCAAAAGCTGCTTGTGTGCATCTCTTCCCATGTCCTTGTTAGTAATTTCACTTTGGTATCTTGACATTGACCATGAAGGGAGCATTTATTCCAAGGAAATCAGCAAATGCTACAAATAAGTGCTTTTTCTTTCCCCAAAGAGCTAGTTTTTACACATTTACCAGCATCCTACTGGATGCAACCCAGTGTTTGATTTTACAGAGAGAGAAAACACTCTATGGTAGTGGAACAAGGATTCTAACATGAACTGGAATTCACTGCTAGGATCACTGTATGTTTCCTTCACGTCTCAAATATCTCAAATAAGGACTTTCTATCCTTTTCTGTCTTCTCTGGTCTTTTCTACTAATTCCAGTGCTCTATTTCTGTGTTCAGCTGTGGGGTCTTTAAGTTTGAGGGCAACAGCTTCTGTTTGGGCAACATTGAAGAGAGGAAATGCTCCCTAGAAAAGATGCATTTTGAGGGAGCAAGCAGGACAAGCAGACGGTGAGGAAAGACAAAATGGTAGGCTGGGAGGAGTGGCTAGGAGAAAGGGTTGGGGTAGAAATTTGTAAGCCCTTCAGAGCCAAGGTGGGAAAACGTAAATATCTGATGCTTTGACCTGTCTGTAGGTAACAGCCCTAACCCACACAAAGACTATCTCATCTTTCAAGATGGAGGGTGCCTAGTCTGTATTCTGTTATTAGCTTCGCTTCCTTAGCTAAGGGAAGGATTGGGACTAGGACTGAGTCTTGTGTGTTGTGGGAGGGCCAGGCAGCTGTCAAAGAGGTGCCAGCTAAGCTGTCTGGGAGCTAAGCCATAATTAAATGATAGGACAAATGTCAAATTTCAACAAGTGAAGCTCAGGAGAATTATCCGGATATGTTTATATCCCACATGAAAACACAGTACTAATCCCTACACAGGGAGTTGATAACAGATACCAGGAACTTACTGAGATTCTCTAACTAAGGAGTTTAAAGCCAAGCTAACACCATTTGAAAGATGTTGAAAGTTGGGACTTTTATGAAAATTACTTTATTTAAGATACACAAATTATTGCCAAGTGAACTCTGATGAGATTTCTCTGAAACCACCAGGTAAAAAAAATGAAAGAGGGACCAAAAACCAGTAAAATTTTGAATATAGTTGAAGATTAATCTTTTACAATACTAGATCTCAAATGAACTCAACATTAGGGTGGGACAGTGATAGTCACTGGGGTTGGTATTTCTAATAAAAGTGAAATTATGTGAGCAATCCATGGCCCTTAGTAGTATTTATTTTTTAAAGCTCAGAGAGTTGTTTATATATTTTCCTTTATTCCATGTTCCTAAAGCCAATTAGTCATGAAGTGGTGTCTCCCCACTGTCTTGTTTTGCAGCATGTTTGCCTTCAGTCTGATAGTTGGTGTTCTGGCCCTGGGGAGGAGGTCAGGGGGCAATCTACTTCCCAGAATTAGGTTTAAAAATGTTTTTCTTCCTCCTTGGTTTGTGGCTATCATTAGCAGGGCCAAAGACAGGATTATGTTTTTGAGAAATGCATTCCTTTCTACCCAAACCGGTGCTACCTATTAAATGTCATTTTCAGCCTTGAAGGAGAGGCCCGAGACATTAAGAGTTCTTGACTGGGGCTCTCAGGAAAAGAGACAAGGCCCAGTGGCCTTGTCAGAACAGGAGAATTTCAGCCAGTCCTTTGGGTGCCCCCGAGCCTCCCCATCTCCTCACTCAGTGAATGCAGCCCTCCAAAAACAACTCATGGAGTTGGCAGCCAGCTCCCTCAGCTTACAATTAGATGATCCCAGGCTACTAGCCCTCAGTGTGTTTAAGGCCTTTATCTCTATGAGCTATTTCTAATACGTTCTTTCTGCACTTAGCCTGCAACCACAAAGGGGTATTATTAAAAACATAGAGGAGAAGTAGATAAGAAATTTAATATGCCAATTAAAATACCAAGCAGAAACAAGAAGAAACCATTCTCAGACTCACAATTCCCCAGATACAGATAGCCCCGAAGGAACTCAGGCTAAGAGAGCAAAGAAACATCTTGTAGTAATCTCAGAGCCAGGCGCTTACTTGGAGCTATTTACTTCCTGGTTTGGGAGACGTTTTGCACTAGGTTATTTGGGATTCTCAACTCCCACTTATTGCTAGCTCTATAAATGCTTGTGAATATTCATAATAAAAATAGCTACCATTTACTAAGTCCTTATTTGGACCACAAACTGTTAGTGCTTTATATATATTATTTTATTTTATTATATTTTCTTAAGAACTGTATAAGACAATCATTAATATTCCCATTTTACAGATGAAGAAATTAAAGGTTAAACCATTGAAAATAATGTATTAATTTATTTATGCCGGGTATTCTGGTAAGAGCTTTACACAAATGGCTTCATTTTTCTTTATTGACAATGCTTACTGAGTGCCAAGTACTGTTCTAAGTGCTTTGCACATATTAACTTAATTAATTCTCCCAACAGACCTATGACGTAGGTGCCATAATTATCTCCATTTTTCAGATGGGGAAGCTGAGGCAGAAAAGTTAAGGACTGGTCCATAGTAAGTAGCAGAGCCAGGAATTGAACCCAAGCATCTGGTGCCAGAATTCATGCATCTGAACCACTTGACTGTGCTGTCTTTCATCATTTTTGCCCTATCAGGTGCCCTATACCTATTTTCAGACAAGAATATTTACCCAAAAATCCCCAACCAGTAGAGCAGACTTTTGAAGCCAGGTCTCTGGGACCCCGAAGGCCTTGTTCAAGCACTCTGCTATCTATCCATCACGTTTTTCATTAGGCTCAATGAGGTTTGTATAATTCAGCCTCATCAATTGGGTTATAATGCTTTGGAGTTACTAAAAGTTTTATTTACTATTTTCACTAAAGGACTCTGCTCCTAGTATATGGTAAGTAAATGTTCTTGGCTAATTGTGGACATTAATAAGATGCTCTTAATGAGGGGACAGATGTGCACACATGGTCAAGTGGCCATTGAGATACTTCTTTTGGCTCTTATCCAGATCATAACATTATAGAAATCTTTGCAAAATAAGACTTGTATAAGTGCAAAAAACATTGTGCCATATACTAATTATCCCTATTATTTTATTATTATATGTTATACATTGCAGCTTATATGTTGTTTTTTAATATTGTGTATATAGATTATATATATAATATATTGATAGACACACACCCCAAAACAATATTTTATATATAATATGTATAACATTATATAATATGTAATATATAGTGTATAATGGGAAATATATGCACAACTACATCTTTCAAACTTACTTTAAACTGTCTGGTTCAAAGTGCATGTGAACTTCTCTGAAATTCTTTCCTGAAAATTTTAGTAAAGCAATGTTCATGTGAGGAGCTAAACACAAGTAGAATGCTTAGTTTTGCCTAAGGGATGGTTTAAACATACACAGTACACAGTTTTTGTAAAGCAGAGAATATGTTAGAACATAAAAATGAGTTCAGAAAGATAATTTCTACAAGGCAATTCCCACCTCCTGGTATTCATGCCTTTGTGTGCTCCCCTCCCCTTGAGTGTGGGCTGGACTTATTGACTCACTTCTAAGGAACAGAATACAACAGAAGTGACAGATGTCACTTTCGATTTCAGGTTATAAAAAGACTGTGGCTTCCATCTTGGGTGCCTTCTCTCCCCCTCTTAATTACTCACTCCGGGGGAAGCCAGGTGCCATGTTGTGAGGTGCTCTATGGAGACGTTCACATGGCAAAAAATTTATGTCCTCAGCTACAGCCAATGAGAAGCTGAGGCTGCCAACAGCACATGCATGAGCTTGGAAGAGGATCCTCCCTGAGTTGAGCCTTGAGATAGATGAGGCAGCATCAGCCAACACTTTGTTTGAAGGCTTGTGGGAAACCCTGAGTTCAAAGCACCCAGCTAAGTCACACCCAATTCCTGACTCACAGAAATTGTGCAATAATAAATGTTTGTTGTTTTAAGCAACTAAGTCTTGCTAGTAATTTGTTTAGCAGTCACGGACAATCAATAGAGCAAAGAAAAAAAAGCACAGGCTTTGGAGTCAAGCAGACCTTGGCTAAAGCCTAACTTGGCTAAATCAACTGTGCAACAATAGACAGTTTATTTAGCCTCTCTGAGTCTCCATTTCCTCAACTATAAAATGGTGATAACAGTAATCCTTGCAGAATTATTATTGTTATTAAATCAAATAACATGTAGTAAGTGACTATTTAAAGGCTTGAAATACATTGGGTCTAATCTAATATGTGATTTATCTTTCCTCTCCCTTCATATTCCCATTAACCCCTTCTTACACTTGTCACCCTTTCTTGGGGATAGGTATTTAAAATGATAGTGAGGGTGGAAGATTTTCAAAAACCAGTGGTGCTCAAGGAGACAGGATATAACAGAATTTTAAAAACAGAAGAGAAATCACTTGATCTAGAGGTGGGGAGAGAAGGAAGAGGTACAGTAAAGGAAGAGAAGTCAACCCTAAAGATCCACTTCTTGCCAACATGTTTGTTTTTCTAATTTCATTGCAGAGAGTGAATGTGTGTGTGTGTGTGTGTTAGTCACTTTTCCCCACAAAAATGGGTATTCCCAGAATGATGAATGAAAGATGGTCTTAATTTGATATGATTTTCCTCATAGTAATAAACACATTGTCTTCTACCAACAGTTTCTAAATCTAACTAATTTTACTTCTTTTTCAAGGAGGAATAAAACCAAAGGAAAGGGCCCCAAGAAGGCTCAGCAATCTTGGGCAGTTTTTGTGGGATGTGCAGAAACCCCAGGCTCCAAGCTGAGAGCAGGATCTAACATTGGAAATAAAACAAAAGCATTTACGAAAGCCAAGAAACTTAGGGCTAGGTAACGAGGTGCCCTTATTTTACAGATTAGAAAACTGAGAGCTGTAAAATCTCTCAAGGCTGGGAAGGCAGCTGAAGAATGGGTGAACCTCCCCTGGGGGAAGGGCACTTGGATTCTTTTCTTTCTGTGGATGTGAGGAGTGTTTACCTAGCCCAGGAAGGACTTACTGGAAGGGACTGGTTTGAGTTGTGAATTGAAAAACTGATGTGAAGAGGTAAGATGAGGAACACCCCAGGAGAGCAGAGCCCAAATGGGACCATTCAAGGGCCATTTGTAGCCAGTGAAAAATGGAAGGCAGATGGAAGAAGAAGAAGAAGAGGAGGAGGAGGAGGGAGGAGGAGGAGGGGGGAGAAGAAGAAAGAGGAGGAGAATGAGGAGAAAAAGGAGGAGGAGAAGGAGGAGATGAGAGAATAAAGTTTAAACTCCAAGTGGACAATGGTAAGAAAGTCAGTCAGTGGAAATGTTTCATGTGAAAAATCAAAGAAAAGAAGGGTAAGACCAAGAAAAGAGCTAAGTTTGCCAGCAATGAGGAAGGTAAGGGGTTTACAGCAGAAGAAGGAGGAGGCTGCAGAGGATTATAAGGGCAGCTAACATTTGCTGGGCACTCACCACAAGCCAAGCACTCTTGTAAAGCGCAGTGTTTACATTCGTATTTATTTGTTTAATTCTCATGACAGATCTATGAGGCTAACAGCAGTCAGATAGTTTCAGGTTCCAAGAATTGGTGAAAATCATGGTTATGAGAAATACAGAATCAATATGTCAATTAAAGAAGAAAAATGTTGAGTTCAAAGCCAGATAGAGTTGAGTTCAAATCCTGGCTCCACCACATCTGCCCAGATATGCCTAGTAGCGTTCATTCAGGAAAACAGCTTAAACTTCCTAAGACCCAATTTCCTTATGTGGAAATAGGGTTAACGATCATGTCTACTCCACAGAGTCAATGTGAAAACCAAGGTGACACAGAACATGCATAATGCCTGGCATGGTGACTGACATGCGTGAGTATTAAACAGTAGCCACAAGTATTGCTGTTGCTGTTGTTTGTGGTAACAATGTCTTAATGTCTATTGTTGGCGAGTTTCTGTCATCTTAAGAAAATACAAATGCAGAGTCCTATATTCATCTTAATTGAAAGTTAGTTTACAGTGTGGCATACTCTGAAGAGTGTGGGAAAAGGATTGAGGAGAACCACGTTTTAGTCCCCCTCTGACGTCCACTTGCCATGTGACCTTGAACCTAGGTATAAATATCTCTGAGATTACAGGAGAGGGAGAAATGAGCTCTAAGATTACTTCTAGTTTAAAAAAAGTGGCCACACACTGTGGCTCCCGCCTGTAATCCCAGCACTTTGGGAGGCTGAGGTGTGTGGATTGCCTGAGGTCAGGAGTTCAAGACCAGTCTGGCCAACATGGTGAAACCCCGTCTCTACTAAAAATACAAAAAAATTAGCCAGGCTTGGTGGAGTGTGCCTGTTACCCCAGCCACTCGGGAGACTGAGGCAGGGGAATTGCTTGAACCAGGGAGGCGGAGCTTGCAGTGAGCTGAGATGGCACCACTGCACTCCAGCCTGGGCGACAGAGTGAGACTCCATTTCACACACACACAAAAAAGCCCATTCTGTAGGTTGTCTGTCCACTCTGTTAATAGTTTTCTTTGTTGTGCAGAAGCTGTTTAGTTTAATTAGATCCCATTTGTCAACTTTTGCTTCTGTTGCAATTGCTTTTGGTGTCTTTGTTATGAAATCTTTGCCGCTTCCTATGTCCAGAATGGTACTGCCTAGGTTGTCTTCCAGGGTTTTTACAGTTTCAGGTTTTACATTTAAGTGTTTAATCCACCTTGAGTTGATTTTTGAATATAGTGTCAGAAAGTGGCCCAGTTTCAATCTTCTGCATATGGCTAACCAGTTATTCTAGCACTATTTTTCATAATAAGACTATTAAAAATATCAACTCCTTGAACTATATGGCTTCACAACTCTGAAAAAAAATCAAAATTAAAATTAAATAAATACATCTCCTCAAAAAACCAAAAACATAAAAACCTAATGGGTGAAAAAATTGAAGCTTTAGTTGACTGTGCAGGCAGAAATTAGATGAGGCTGGAAGCAGATATAGGAGTAAGACCGTGTAAACTTCATAAGCCATCATAAGAATTTTAATCTTTATTCTGAGACCTGTGGCAAATCCGTGACATAATTTAGGCAAAAATGTGACACAATCGGATTTGTATTTTGTTTATTTTTATTTTTATTTGAGACGGAGTCTCGCTCTGTCCCCCGGGCTGGAGTGCAGTGGCTTGATCTCGGCTCACTGCAAGCTCCGCCTCCCAGGTTCATGCCATTCTCCTGCCCCACCCTCCCGAGTAGCTGGGACTACAGGCACCCGCCACCATGCTCTGCTAATTTTTTATGTTTTTAGTAGAGATGGGGTTTCTCCGTGTTAGCCAGGATGGTCTCCATCTCCTGACATCGTGATTCGCCCGCCTCGGCCTCCTAAAGTGCTGGGATTGCAGGCGTGAGCCACCGCACCCAGCCCAGATTTGTATTTTGAAAATAACAATGTGACTCCCCCTTGACTGTAACCCTAGCATCTAGAGACTAGGCATAATACAAAACAACTTTCATAAGTAACTGATGAGTGAAAGAATTGATAATGGATGGAAAACCATTTCCTTCCCCCATCTCAGTTTCCTTAGCTGTATAATGAGGAGAATAAACCTACTTATTTCCTTGTCTGTCCTCTTTTTGATCTACTGTCAGGAATGTTGGGTAGACAAATGATGTAATAAATAGAAAATAACTTGGGCATCTCAGGAAGTACCACTCTTTAAAAGGGTGGCAGCAAAAATATTCTAGTAAATTAAGGAGTAGCACATCTGTAAACTAAATTAAATATGAGTGTCTGCTCTAGTTTCTGATGATAGAAGTATCCTGAATGAAATAGGGAAGGATGGGGAGCACACCTCAAAACACGAAGGTTTTTGAAGACTTGATTCCTGAAATTGTGTTTCCATTTGCGTTTAGAGTGAAATCAGTATTTTCTTTTGAGAAGCACATTATGAATGCAGCCTAATCAATATGTCAGGGTGTGTGTGTGTGTGTGTGTGTGTGTGCAAGTGCATGCGTATGTGAGATATATATATATATATATATATATATTGCATTTTTATAATGTTAGTCTAGTTTGTAAAAAAAATTTATGTGAGCAACAGGAGTTTGTCATAAGCAATAAAATCTTTCATGTGGATTCTTTCCCATTCTTTTCAGGGGAATTTCTCAGAATTTTTTCCACAACTGTTTCAGACTCCAGAGAGTCCTTAGGGTTGGTTTTTTCCCAGCCATTGCTGTTTTCTTCCCCTTTGCCACAGCACTGGGAGAGATAGACAGGCCATTCCTGGAGTACTGTTTGTTGATTAAATGAGAACTTTTGGCATCAGTGGTCTTTTGCAGCTTGGCAGGTCTGGAATAATTGGAGGAAACATTCCTATCCCATATTATTAGTGACTCTGAATTAAGATGATTACAGAACAGAAAAGTTCACAGAAATACTGGCATTCCTCTGGGAGATTACTGTGGAAAGGACCAGTCTCTTACCTGGGAGGCCAGGGATTTACCACGAGGTGCAGTTTGAGGTGTGTCAGAGGCCTCCCTTGCCTTACTCCATCTCACTGTGGAAGATGGACAGTTTTCATCAAGTGAGTTAGCACTCTGCCTTTGCAGCCCCCAAATATTCTCACTTTGCTTTGACACTGCAAGACACTCAGGAACTGAGCAGTTGATTGTCCGCAATAGCTCTAGCCTCTCTCTCAGTCTGTTTCATTCTGCCTCACAAATATGAGAAAAATTTTCTCATGCATCAACTAGAAACCAAATTTCATTAGTGTTTTTACCTAATTTGCAAAGAAACAAAAGAACTGCAAGACTTGTACACTGAAAACTATAAAACATCATTGAAAGAAATTAGAGAAGCCTTAAATAAATGGAAAGCCATCCCATGCTCATGGTCAGAAATTTTAATATTGTTGATATGGCAATACTCCCCACACTGATGTACAGATTCAACATAATCCCTATCAAAATCCTAGCTTTCTTTTTTGGTTTCCAAGAATTACCAAGCTGATCCTAAAATTTATAGAGATATCAAGGAACCTAGAATAACCAAAACAATCTTGAAAAAGAACAAAGTTGGAGGACTCATACTTCCCAATCTCAAAACTTACTACAGTGCTATAGTAATTAAAACAGAGTGATCTGGTACAAGAATGGATATATAGATTAGTGGAACAGAATTGATAGTCTAGAAATAAATCCTATGTTTATGGTCAATTGATTTTCAGCAAAGAGACAATTCAATGTGGAAAGAATCATCTTCAACTAATGAAGCTCTGACAACTGGATATTCACATGCAAATGGATGAAATTGGACCCCTACCTCAAGCCATATACAAAAACTGACTAGGAATGGATCACAGACCTAAATGTAAGAGGGAAAACTCTAAAATTCTTAGAAAAAAAAATAGGCATATCTTTGTGACTTTGGATGATACAATGGTCTTAGACATGACATCCAAAATACAAGCATACACACACAAAAAAATGCACTGGGTTTCATCAAAAATTAAAAACTTTTGTGCTTCAAAGGGCACCATCAAGAAAGTAAAAGACACTCAAAGAATAGAAAAAAATATATATTTACAAATCATATATCTAGTGACGGACCTGTTCTAGAATATTTGAAGAACATTTATGATTCAACAAATAAAAGACAAATAATCTAATTAAGAAAATGAACTTGAATAGAACTTTATCCAAAAAAGATATGCAGATGGTTAATAAACTCATAAAAAGATACCCAACATCATTAATCATTAAAAGAATATCAATTAAAACCACAACGTGATTCCACTTCACACCCACCAGGATGGTACAATAAAAAAGACAGAAAATCTAAGTATTGACTAGCATGAAGAGAAAGTGGAACTCTCATACATTGCTCGTGGGTATCTAATCCTGCGATTCCACATTTAGGCAAATACCCAAGAAAACAGAAAACATGTCAACACAAAAACTTGTACACAAATGTTTATATCAATATTATTCATAATACCCAAAAAGTGGAAACAGCTCAAATATCTATTATTTGATGAAGGGTTGAACAAAATTGTATATCCATTCAATGAATATATAATGCAGTATATCCATACAATAGAATATTATTCAGCCATAAAAAGGAATGAAACACTAATACATACACAGACCTTAAAAACATTATACTAAATGAAAAAAAGCCAGAAACAAAGGCCACATATTGCCTGATTTTATTTATATTAAATGTCCTGAATGGCAAATCCATTGAAACGGAAAATAGGTTAGTGGTTGCCAGGGCTAGAGAGAGGAGGAAATGAAAATTGACCACTAAAGCGTATGGAGTTTCTTTCGAGGAGAACAAATTGTTCTGGAATTAGGTAGTAGTGATGACTACAAAACTTTGTGAATATACTAAAAACCACTAAACTGTACACATTGATATTTTATGGTATATAATTATATCTTAAAACAAATTTGTAAAGAACACTGTTTCAAAGAATGCATGCTAGTAACAGCTAACATTTATTAAGTCCTTACTATGCCTGAGGCTAAAACTGATGTTGGCTAAACTCTGTAGAGCAAAATTTGTTACTGGGAAAAACTAAGGGAAAAATTGTATCTGTCAGACAAATTACATCTGCAAATTTGACATAAGGAAGAAGCCACCAAAAAATAAAGATGACAGAAGCTATAGTCAGAAAACAATGAACAAAAACTAATTAGCAAATCAAATATTTATAAAATATTTAAATAGAAATACTTAATTTTAATAAAAATACTTTCAAAATACAAAATGAATCATGAAATTTTTGTAATAGCTTAACAGTTGTTATAAGAAACGACTGTTGTAAGAAACAATAGAGTTTGTAATGGAAAATACTTTTCTTATAAAAATTCATCAATGTAGCTATAATGCTTATTTGTATTGAAACCACCCTTGGAGCTAAAACAGCAAAGTCAAACTTACTGTACCCACTAACTGGACCTGGCATGAGGGTCTTAAATTCCCACTTTTTTCATGCTCCAGGTTAAAGAATAGCATGCTCAGCAAACTATCGCAAGGACAAAAAACCAAACACCACATGTTGTCACTCATAGGTGGGAATTGAACAATGAGAACACATGGACACAGGAAGGGGACCATCACACACCAGGGCCTGTTGTGGGGTGGGGGGAGGGGAGAGGGATAGCATTAGGAGATATACCTAATGCTAAATGACGAGTTAATGGGTGCAGCACACCAACATGGCACATGTATACATATGTAACAAACCTGCACGTTGTGCACATGTACCCTAAAACTTAAAGTATAATAATAATAAAATTTAAAAAAAAAGAATAGCATGACACCTACTATTATGGGTTGTTAAAAAGAGACAGACTCATATATTGTCATTTATCAGATAATCCCATTTCAATTCAAACTGTTTCTGTCAAAGAATTGGGACCTGAAAAAGTGAAAGCCGGACAGTTCAATGTCTAATGGTGGGAATAGGAAAGATGCATTTTGGGGCATTATCTGGCTGAAGCATCTTAGTAGGAAATTTTGAATAGCCATAGGAAATCTCCAAAACTGGAAAACTTATTTGTGTATAGGGGCTGGGCGTGAATGTGAGAATGCTCAAGAAGAAAAACAGAGTAAATTAAAGGGAATCAAAAGACCCCAGAGAGAATCTTTGCCTGCTTTACATTTTACCTTTGCAATCAACTCAGTTTGACATGTCGAAATTCTTGATGCTCTGACAAGCATTTTGCAGTACCTAAGGAGTGTAGTAGCAGTTACCGTCTCCATTTTATTCAATCTTCTCTTTGTTCTTAGATGTCTTCCTGAAGCCAGCACCCAAGTCAGTCCCAGACAAAAATATGCCACCTGTTGCTGCCACGTAGGCATTCATTAACTTGACCATGCAACACACATTTGTTGAGCACCTACTATGTGCCAGACCAAATGTCCACAAACAAATGAATACATGCTAAGTATAAGATGATTGAGACACAGTCCATGCACTTAAAAAAGACAGAGCTCATTGGAGGAAACAGACGTGTAAACTGCTAATTGTAGGAAAATAAGATCAGTGCAGGGATAGAGCTAAGCACAGGATATCATGGGTGTATCAAGAAGAGGCACCAGACATGGCCTCATATAGAAAATCTAAAAGCCACTGTTGTCTTTCAGATAATTCCCAGATAGAGCTGCTTAAATTCTGAGATTGCAAGTTTATTTTAGCTAAACTTTTTATTTTGAGTTAATTTTCAACTAGTAGTAAATAATGTAGACAATTATAGACTTAAAATAATGTAAGAAATACTATAAACAGAGCCCATGTACCCTTTACCCAGTTTTCCCCAATGGTGACATCCTGGAAATGACAGTACAATATCACAATCAAGATATTGACATTGATATACTCAAGATACAGAATATTTCCATCACCAAAAGTTTCCCTCAGTTTGCCCTTTCATAGCCACATTCACTTCTTTCCCACCCCCACCCACTCCTTCACCCCTGAAACCACCCATCTTTTCTCCATTACTGTAATTTTGTCATTTCAAGAATGTTATATAAATGAAATCACATGGTATGTAACCTTTTGGTTTTGGCACTTTTTACTCAGCAAAGTTCTCTGCAGATTCATCGAGTTTGTTGCATATCTTAATAATTCATTTCTTTTTTTATTACTGACTGGTAGTCTGTGGTACAGATATACCACAATTTGTTTAACCATTAACCTGTTGAAAGGTATCTGGACTGTTTCCAGTTTTTTACTATTATGAATGAAGCTTCTATGAAGATTTGTATACAGGCTTTTGTGTGAAAGTAAGTTTTCTTCTCTCTGAAGTAAATGCCCAGATTGCAATTGCTGGGCTGTATGGTGGCTCATATTTAGTTTTTTAAGAAACTTCCAAACTGTTTTCCAGAGCAACTGTGCCATTTTACATATCCACCAGTAATGTTTAAGCCACCTAGTTTCTCCATATCCTCACCATCGTTTGATGTTGTCATTATTTTTTATTTTAGCCATTTTGATAGGTGTGTGGTGGTATCTCACTGTGGTTTTTTCATTTCTCTAATAACTTATGATATTGAACAACTTTTCATGTGCTTATTTGTCATCTGTATATCCTTTTCAGTGAAATATCTGTTCATATATCTTGCCTATTTTCTAATTGCATTGTTTTGTTTTTTACTATTAAATTTTGAGAATTCTTTATATATTCTAAGTTTTGAGAGTTCCTCATATATTCTAAGACACTACTATTTTGTTGCATATGTGGTTTGCAAATATTTTTTCCCAGTCTGCAGCTCATCACTAATTCCCTCTATAGAGTATTTTGCAAAGAAAAGTTTTTTAATTTTGATAAAACCCATTTTATCAATTTTCTTGTATGGTTGATGCTTTTAGTGTCAAGTCTAAGAACTTGGCCCAGCCCCAAATTCCAAAGATTTTTCTCTTTTTTAAAATAAATGTTTCATGGTTTTGTGTTTTACGTTTAAGAACTTGATCAGTTTTGAACTTACATTTGTATAAGTTGTGAGACTTAGGTCAGAGTTCATTATTTTGCCCATGGATGACCAATTGCCCCGGCATTGTTTAAAAGGCTATCTTTTCTTTATTGGATTGCTTTTGCAATTTTGTCAAAAATCAGTTGGACATGTTAGTGTGGGTCTATTTCTGGGTTTTCTTTTCTCATCTGTTGATCTATGTATCTAATGTCCTACCGACACTTCACAGTCTTGATTAGGCTAGCTATATAATAAGTCATAAAATTGTGTAGATGGATTTCTTATATTTTATTCTTTTAAAAAATGGTTTTAGCTATCCCAGATCCTTTGAATTTCAAAATAAATTTTAGAGTAATATTCTGCATATCTACAAAAATTCTGGCAGAGAATTTGATATAAATTATATTAAACGTGTATATCAATTTTGGAAAACTGACATCTATACTAAGTTGAGTCATTCAATTCATGAACACTGAATGTCTCTCCACTTATTTAAATCTTCTTTGCTTTCTTTCATCAGTGTTTTGTAGTTTTTAGCACACAAGTCCTGTACATGTTTTGTTAGACTTACACCTAAGTACTCCATTTTCTTGAGTGGTTGTACATGATAATGTATTTTTAATTCCATTATCTACATGTTCACTGCTAGTATACAGAAATACAGTTAATTTTTTAATGTTTATCTTGTAACTCATGACCTTGCTGATCACATTTACTGGCTCTAGGAGGTTCGCTTTGCTGATTCCCTAAGATTTTCCACATAGATAATCATGTCATCTGCAAGAGGGACAGTTTTCTTTCTTTTTTCTGATCTGCATGTCTTTTATTTCTTTTTCTTGCCTATTGCACCGGCTAGAACTTCCAGCAATACGTTGCATAAAAGCGATGAGAGAGGACAACCATGCCTTGCTCTGGATCATAGAGGGCAAACATTCATTCTTTCTTCATTAAGATTAATGTTAACTATGGATTTTTTGTAAGTGCTCCTTATCAAAATAAAGAAGTTCCTCTCTATTCGTAGTTTTCTCAGAGTTTTTATCATTAACAAGTGTTGAGTATTGCTGAATGTTTTTTCTCTATCAATTAAGATGCTCATGTGATTTTTCTTTGTTAGCTTATTAAGGTGAATCATGTTGATAGAGTTTCAGATAATGAACCAGCCTTGAATCCCTTAGACAAAACTTACTTGGTCATGGAGTAAAATTTTGTCTATATATTGCTAAATTCTATTTGCTAACATTTTAAAAAGTTTTAGAGGTTAAAGATTTTTGCCTCTAAAATTCTTGTGGTATATTGATCTGTTTTTTTGCACTGTCAATTGTCAATGTCTGATTTTAGTATCCTATTAATACTAACTTTATAAAACACATTAAGAAGTATTTCCTCCTCTTCTGTTTTCTAGAAGCCATTTTGTAAAAGTGATTTGATCCCTTTTTAAACAGTTGGTAGAATTCTCTGGTAAAACCATCTGGGTCTGCAGATTCTTTTTTTGTAAAATTTCAAATTATGAATTTGATTTCCTTAGTAGTTATATATTTAATGTTGAGTGAGTTCTGGTGGTTTGTGCTTTTTGAGGAATTGGTCCATTTCACCTCAGTCGTGAGATTTACATTTGTAGAGATAGAGTCGTTTGTGATACTCCTTTATCATCCTGTGTGCAAGGTCTATAGTGATGCCCCCTGTTTTTCCTAATATTAGAAGTCTGTGTCTTCTCTTTTTCCTTGTCAGTCCTGCTAGAGGTTTGCCAATTTTATTCCTCTTTTCAAAGAACTAGGTCTTTGTTTTGTTGACTACCTCTATTGTTTTTCTGTTTTCAGTTTCATTAATATCTGTTATCTTTATTATTTCCTTCCTTCACTTCACTTTCTTTGGGTTGTTTTGCTTTTCTTTTTCTAGATTATTGATACGGGAACTTAAACTATTTAGCTGAGACTTTTCCTCTTTTTAAATGTAGTAGGTGGAGATGAAAGTGCCAGCTCCCTAGTTAGCCCTCTCAGGCGCCACCCCAACAGCAGGTGGGGGAAGCTGGGGCACCTCATTACATCCTAGAGAGGGTGGAAGCCTAGGCTCGCCACTTGATCTTTGTTGGTGTTTGTGGGGTTGAAAATCAGTTTTTCCTCTGCTATTTGACTGGAGCAGAGCAGTTTCTGTCTATAAGCTTTATTGTAGCTTTCTAGGTTGCTCTTTTCCTGGTACTTTGGCTAGAGAGAGCAGGCTTTTGTTGGGTTTTTTTATGTCTGTACCATTGGTGTTCCCCTGTTGCTGGCTTCTCCAGCACCCAGTCTGGGATATGTGAGGCAGAAAGCAAGCCTAGGCAACTCACCTCTGTGTCATTTTTTGGATCATGAGGTCCCTAGTCTGTCTCCCTTTTCTCTCACCCTTTTAGGGTCTTTTTTTGTTGTTGTTTTACGCATAATATCCAGGGTTTTTAGTTGGACCAAGCAAGAGGAATGGAGGAAAATACATTTATTCTCTTCCCAGAATCAGAAGTCTGAGTCCAAAATTGTAATGTGACCAGCTTATTGAAGAGGTTGAATCAGAAAGCAAACTTTACATTCCTTTCATTGCTACCCATCAAATAGACTGTCAGATCCCCCTGCACTGGATGATGTCATTAGCAGATCGTTGTGCTTTTCAGATCAGTTTCATGTGTGAACGTTCTTAATTTTCAGGGATTAAATCCAAACCAAACCAAAACTTCAACTTATCCACTTCAAACGATTATTTTTTATTTCTGCCCCATCAGGCTTGATCTCAGTTTGGCAACCTGCATAGAGGAGTACTTCACTTTCCTTTCTGTTTTTCTCTGTCTCCCCTCTAGCTCTCTGTCTATCGCTTCTTTTCCCTCCATGGTTGGGATCAAAAGAGGGGAAAATTAAAGGAAAAGAGCAAAGTGTTTTGTTATGGGCTGGAGCTGCTGGAATTAGATGTGAGTGCACTCTGCCTGGAAGGTGCCCAGATGGTGCCTCTTTCTCAATTGCGGGTCCTTCTGAGACCGTGCTCTGGTGGGGACCACAGATGCTGCAATCTTTTTTCTGACATGGGCCATGCAGTCTCTGGCTGGCAAACTCTGTCTCCTGGCAAGCCACTGCCTGCACCAAGTGGTTTGTGCTGGGGTTAATTTGCCCCAGCTGGGCAGACATATAGGAAGGATCCTCTCAAGACAATTCAAGACCAATCATCTTCTGCAGCATCTGTGCTAGCCCCAGGAGAAAGCAAGCTAGCTCAGTCACTGTTGAAACAGTAGCTTGCCCAACTTCAGTGCCTTGTCCACTTTTGACTCTAGTAAACGGCACTAGTAGCCTTCTCTCTTTTAGAATTTTCTGGAGGCAATTCAGGCACTGGTGTATTTGCTCTACAAATTCCAAGGGACTCTTCCAGCAGCACCAGGGCAACAGAATCTCTGTATTGGCTTGAAGAAGGGGAAAGAAAGCACTTTCCCTGAAACCCCATGAGAAGGGAAAAGAAAACTCAGGACACTGATAAGTCACTTCAAGGAAATCTTTACTCCTCAGCATCCTTGATCAAGCTCTAGCCTTCTTTTATGTATAGGCTAGAGGTGGGTGGTGGGACAAGAACCATAGAACTATGGTAGAACCACCTCTTAGCAATATGGATGGCCTGGCAGTTTCTTTAGAAAGTGGAGTTGTCACCTTGGGCGCTCAGGTGTAACTCAGAAAACACAGGTAAAGTACCATTTAAAATTCTGTCAGAGTAAGAATGAAACATCACACTCCAAAACATGCCCGAGTCTATGGCATAGTGGTTTTGAGACACATGTCTGTCTCCCAAATCACATTTATCTTCATGTGTAGTTTGAGTTTTAGGTTGACCCACAGCCCACCCAGTGGCTAAGTCATGGCCTCATTGTAACACATCTTCATGTGCCCTGTGGAGAAGTGCATTTAGCATGGGCTAAATGCAACTGGACAGAGGAAGCAGGACATTAAAGGGCAAGCCATGGGACAGGACAACTGGAAAGTGACTGCACAATTCACAGAAACGTGAATTGGTGAGAGCCTTCTTCAGCCACAGAAGTTGTGTAAGTCTGTGGGGCAAAAAGATAGAGCCTCACATAGCATTGGGTTCTACAGCCTAAAGCCTTTGTCCCATGCCTACAGCCGTCTTCCTAGGAGTGCCCATGACAGGCCCATGTTCCTGTGTGTATTGTTTCAGCCCTGCTAGTGTTCTTGCTACACATTTCACGGCATCATCCTCAAAATAAAGAATGAGGAATTTGCTTAACATTCCATGTTCTATCGTGGCTGTTCACCATGCCGGTTACTAGAGTCTCCATAAGTGATGCACAGGGATCACCAGGTTTTAACAAGTCTGAATAAATAAAACACATGCAGCCCTAAGATTATAGGGTGCTCACTTGTGTCTTAGGGTCTTGTAGTGTTGAAGGATCATTATTGTGAACACCAATTGCTCTTGGATTGGTAGCTGCAAGGAAGGTCAGCTAATAAATTGTCCAATTAAGAGAATAAACTTTTAAGGAAGCCGAGGACCCCGAGAAATGAGGTGGTTTGCCTAACATCAAGCACTGGGTGTGCAAACCTACAGCTGACGTGACAGCTTCTGGGTTCCCATTCCTTTGCTCTTCCCTCTAGCCGAGGAAAAATCACCACTAACACTGAGGAGACAGCCTCTGAGGTTTAGCTCATGACTGACATGTGGGTCAAGTGTGGGAAACTGAATAGACTCCAACACCATAGCCTGACATTTCTATTCACCCCCTCTACTAAGAACAAACTTCCATCTAGTACGTGACATCTGAAAGGAGGTATCTCACGTTGCCTGCTTGGATGGCAATTCATTTGGGAATCTCTCGGGGAAAGTACAGAGCAGAGCTGATTTATGGCACCACCACAAGGTATCACCACAAGCATCAGGACCAAGTAGAGGAAGCACCATAGCCCAGCCCGGAGGCCAGCATTCCAGCCTGTGAACAAATCCTGTGGATTGGAATGCTGCTGCTAACCCAATGTGCAGGGACTGCTGGCCCATGTGGCAGCCTCTGACAACAGTTTCCTGTGAGAGACCTGGGCTCTGGGGAGGCCACTTCCTGCTGTGTCACGGTGATGTGACCACGAGGGTGGGAACTGAGCCCAGGAAAACTTCCTTCTGGACAAGGTCGACCCTGGCTTACGCTGAGTGCTTTTCCCTGAGATATCAGGGCCTCTGTCACCCTGTTCAGACCAGCCCCTCTGGCCACTGCCCTGCCAGGATCTATCTTATGGCACTCTTGGGACTCTAGGGCTAAGAACTGACCAGATTTAGAAATTTTGATGACTCAGGTACATGGGAATTTGAAGGTCTCTCAAGCTATCAACAAAGCAAACAAATAAAAAAAAAAAACACAAAATTTCTCCTAGAAGACAAAAATGTCAATGGGATTTTTTAGGCAGTAAAATCATGTTGATTTTTCCTCTTTTTATTTTGCTGTATTTTCCAAGCTTTATATTACTTTTATGCTGGAAAAATAAACTTTATTAAGAAAAAAATGCTCACAATAACACCTAATTGATTCAATTTAATTATCCAATGGACTCCAATAAATATTATCAGAAAAGCTTTATAACTTAGCCTGCCAGGAGGTTGACTGCTGGGTGGGACCTTTTATTTCTCTGGGCCATGTTCCTCAGATATTGCCTGTTCACCAAGCCTTTAGTTGTTACCATGTCACAAAACCCCTGTGTTTCCTAACAAAGAAATCTTTGCATAGCTTTCTCATCATCACACAAGATGGAAGACAGCCCACCCATGTGATCATATAAGAAAATCACATGACTTGCATCTGTTCAGAAGGAGCAATGACATAAAGATAGTAGCTGTTTCTTGTGCTTGGCTTCAGTCGCTCTACATAGATCTTTAACCTTTACAACAAGGATTAAGGGGAGGTGATCTAAGGTAAGGGTAACCTACCTTAATTCTTATTGTAAGGATTAAGCTGCTGGGCTTGGATCTTGGCTTGATTATTTTTAAACTCTGCTATTCAGGTAGCTACTTAATTCCTTTAGTCTCAGTTTCATCATCTATAAAATGATGAAAATAGTACTACCTATTTAATACAGTTTTATGAGGATTAAATGAGGAACTCAGGTAAAACACATAGCATGGTACCTGGCTTAAAGTAAGAGCACCATCTCTGGTAATTATCATTATTTTTAAATATATAGTATGGCAGAGTGGGAGAGTAAAATTAAATGTATATAATATGGTCTCTGTCCTGGTGGAATTTCTTTGAATTATAAATAGATAAGGCTCTGGCTAACTAGTGCCTACATCCCTAAGTTTTCAGACCAACCCACAGTTGAATGTTCTCTTCCTGCTTAGCTCCTGTGATTGGGAGCTTTGAGGGGAGAGTGCTGGAGGACATCACTGGCCAGTCAGGTGGAGGACATCTGATGTCTACCCATGACTGCATACACTACAAATCATGAGGCCCACAAGGTGTGTCAGCTCAGATCGTGGGGTCATCCGTATTTACCCCTTAGAATGGCTTAAGTTATCAGGAAAAACCACAGTCTAATGGAGATGCCCTTTCAAGAAAATTCAAATCTCAAGGTAGATTCTGGTGGAGGAAAGTTCCAGTGAATGCCTTTATTGTTGCTTCTATTGTGGCTTTATGTAGTTAAACCCAGAAAAGTTAGAGTTTCCAAATATGAAGCCATAGGACAGAGGATAAGAAAGCGGAAAGAACAGAATAGCCCCTGGGGCATTTTCCACATTATTTCAGGATCCAGGTTGCTAGGTGTCCACATATGATATCTTCACCAGGAAAGGAAAGAAGTTGAACACACTACACACTCAAGACTTTTTTCAGCTATTTGTCAAAGTTAGTACCTTAAAGAATGAAAACAGAGGCAAAGATAGCGCTGTTGGAATTTTATATTCAGAATCCACCCAAAACAGAAATATCTGGGCAACCACGGTCTATAGAGTTATTCTTACATCTGAGTCATGAGGCTACTCAACCCAAGGGAGGTCTCTATAGGCCACTGAGATGTCTGAATTGCTCTTTTCACCAGCAATAAGGAGGAATGATTCTGCATTAGATGGGTCAGTGAACACTTCAAAGGGCTCTATCTCTGTATCTCTTCTCACTCTCTACATTCTTCCTAAGTGAAGTCATCCACTTCCTTGGATTTACCTATCACATATGATATGTTTTGAAAAATGTAGATACCACAGTCAAAGAAAAACTCTGTATAACCCACCAAAATGCCTCTCCTATCTCCAGACCCATTGGATCAGTGACAAATTCTTTCAGCTGCAAATAAGAAAAATAAAACTCAATTTACAGGTGTGTGACAGAGACTGCTAGTTGTTCACCAAAATTCATCCTTTCATAGAAGCTGGAATATGGTTTCCTGGTTACCATACATTTCCCAGCTTGCCTTGCAGTTAGATGTGGCCAGTTCTCCCGATGGAATGTGAATGGGAGTCATATGTTTGGCCCGTAAAACCTCCCAAAAGAGTAGCTCTATCCTCATCCCCCTCTGACTAACTGTGACTCTAAGCCCAAGGTGACTTTGGGAGCCATGTGTTATGAAGAGCAGGGCCTCCATTGGCTGTGTCCCTGAGCTTTCCACCACCTGTGACCTGTAACATCCAGCCTCAGCCACTCAAGAACAAGCGATGTGTCTATTGTGTCTGAGCCCTTACTTTTGGAGCTATTTATTACCCTCATATATCCCATCCTTTAAAAAGCAAATGTCTAACCTAACAAACCATTTTTATCTTACTTAACAGGAAGTTCTGAGGCAGTAGATGGTAGCATTTATTCAGGTGCTCAAAGATGCCATCAGGGACTAGGTTCTCCCTTTGTGCTCCAGCATCCTAGTGTACTGACTTTGTTCTCTCACTCTTGGCTCATGGTCACAAGTAGGCTGTTGCAAGGAGATATGTTGGATATGGAGGTTATGTCTCCCTTCCATGCAAGAAGAAGGGGAAATGGCAAAAGTCCCTCTTTATTCTTCATTAGCTGGAACAGATGAGTCACTTGCCCACAATGTCACGAAGTGGCCAAAAGGAATGAGATTAGCACAGCTCACTTAGACCAGTCATAAGTCATCCATTGGAGTTGGGTCTATACCCTTCTAATATCAAGTGATCTCTGCTTTTAATGGAATACTTTGGGGTTCAAGCAGAAGGAAAGTGTCATATGGGAGATGATTGTTGTCTTGGTCCATGCAGGTTGCTATAATAAAATACTGCAGACTGGGTAGCTTACAGGCAACAGAATTTCATTGCTCACAGTGCCTGAAGATTTGGTGTCTGGTGAAGGCCCACTTCCTTCATAGACGGACATCTGCTCACTGTGCCCTCACATGATGGAAGGGGCTAGCTAGTTCTCTGCAATATCTTTATAAGGGCACTCATTCCATTAGTGAAGTCTCTGCCTCATGATCACCCCCAAAGGCCCCACCCCTAATACCATTACCTTGGGGGTAAGATATCAACATATAATTTGGGAGGGGGTAGGGGCACAAACATTCAGAGTATAACAGTTGTTGTGGAAGCAAAGATCAGAATCTGCTGCACTCACACAATCAGCTGCTTGCTGGGCCTCTCTGACACACCAAGAATCATCCTTAACACTTTACTTTCTCTTACCTCCATATCCAGCAATCACCGAGGCTGATTCATTTCTGTCTTGTGACTATCCCTCTGTTCTGCCTTGTTTCTCCCCTCCCGTTCTCTTTCTCCATTCTCTGCTATAGCTGTCTCCAGTCCACTCCACTCTCCATTTCTCACACAATCCCTGGAAGGATCCTGCAGAAACTCAAATTTCACCCCACAACTCCCCGGGCTTAAAGTTTCCAGTAGCCACTCACTGGCTACAGACTGAACTCTTGTGTGTGAAATCTAAACCCCTTTATGATGTGACTTCTGTCTTTCATCCACTAACCAGCAAAACCACATTATTGTAAGTTACATACACACACATACACACTCCCTCTCTCTCTCTCTCTCCTCTCTCTTTCTCTCTTTATGCCTCTATTCCCTCTTTCCAGACACACTTTCTTTTCCTTTTTGTCTGTCCTACCTTAAAATTTAGTTCCGTCTTCAAAAACCCCCTTCCCTGCCTATTCCCCAGTTCTGACTTAGGCCCTCTCCTATGTCTGCCCTGCAAACTTGTCATGCTTCCACCAGCACAAATGTTCTAAGCTATTCCAGTTCCTTGTCTATATGTCTGTTCCCCATTACCCTGTGTTCTGCCTGAGAATAAGGACCATATCTTGCTCACCTTTGCAAGCCCAGTGTCTCACCCACTGACTGCCACAAAGTAAATACTCTTGTAAATAAATATAAAATAAAATCCTAAATCAGCTCAACATGAGAAATTTGAAATGAGTCTTTAAAAAATCTTTTACATCGGGGATGGCCATAAAATTTCATTAATATGTTTCATCCAGATTAACCAATAAATGTCTCCCGTCATAGTGTGCATTGTTAGAAGATTAATTGGTTGTTAAGTTGGGTTTCCAAGGACACATGATGAGTCACCGACAGATGAGTAAGGCAGCACATACTCCTGGGATGAAAGAGCAAGGCGACAGCGTTGAGGTCTTGCACCATCTTCATGACAGCAACAGTGGCCAGCTATTGGATGCTTACATCGTGAAAGCACTTTGTGTACCTTTTTAATTGAATTCTCACTATAACCTCATGAAGTAGGTGTTTCTACTAGCTTCATTCCACATGTGAGAAGACTAAGGCCAGAGAGTATGAGTTTCTTACCTTCATACAGCCAAGAGGAAACAGAGCCAAGACTAAAACCCAGATTTTCTGATTCCAAAGCCTATACCTCTAACTGCTCTATTCTCTTAACTTACCCAGGATTGAGAACTCCTGGAGTGAGAGAGTCTCCAACATCTCAAAAGAGGAAGAGATAGAAGTAAAGAGAATAGTCCTGCTATGGACCCACAAAAATTAAACATTAAATTAAATTCAAAAGAAGAAGTAAAGAGAGAAAGATTGAGATTAGGATTTTAGGGAACACTGAAGTTTAGCCTGAGCATAATTAGATGTATTCTCCTTCATGAGAACCCCAAGCATGACTGAATGATGGTTATCAAGCACGTGGAGAGTCTCTGTGTGTACGTGAGTGAAAATCTGAGGACTTTTCTGCCTGGGGTTTCAAAAAGTGCTTTTGAAAAGTGGTAATGTTTTAGCTCAGCGCTTCTCAGACTTGAATGTGCACAGGGATTACCTGAGATGGAGATCTTGTCAAAGTGCAGACTGAAGCCCGCTGCAGCAGAGCCCTTGGGAGGGCCCGTCACCACTGACCTGTACAGACCCTCTGCTATGTGTGCCATTCACCCTCCCATGGCGGTGCTTCGCAAGAACGTAGGCTGTCTCAAGTGTTCTGTGCCTGAAGGGAGAAGGGACCTGCGCTTCATAAGGGATGCTTAGTTTTCTCCATATCTCCGTCCTATAGAAAACAGAAATCTGTGCATTTACCACAGTCATTCTGTGAAATAAGTAAACCCTCAAACCTGATTAGCCCACCGACCTCCAATGCTGGCTATTACTTCACACTTTCATCACCCAGGAAAGTCTCCTGAAATAGAGGGGCCTGACAGGTGTTCCCTGAGCTGAAAAGCAGCTGAGTGTGGCGTCAGGGCCATGAGGGCAGGACCAGACACCAATACTGGGCGCCCCGGCTCCTGACCAGGGCTCCGCAGCCTCCTCACCCTTGTGCTCCTTGGTGCTCCAGGGCAAGGCTCTCCTGCCAGGTGCAGCTGGGCCACTGCTCTGCTGGATGCACTGTACTCAAGTCCCTGATCTGCTCCTAAGTGTCCCATCGAGGACAAGAGCCCTGCAGGCTTGCAGCAACATCAGCCAGTTAATGCCACACCCTTCCCAGGCACTCCCTTCCACGTGGAGTCCTCCATGACCTCTGTGGACAGCACTGTTTTTTCCTCAGCTGAGGCTCTTCCTGCTATATCCTTCTTGCTTCTTGCGACATCCTCTCCTCCCACACACTCTGTTTCTATTTCCCTCCTTGAAATCTTTGTCCTGATCTTTGCTTTTCCCTCTTACTTTTCAGTCATCCTTTCTCTAATGACACCAAAGACTGAGCCATCTGGCCACAGGTGACCTATAGTTTGGGGCATAATTTGAGGCTATGGAATTCAAACATTCAGAGATCACAGGACGTTTTGACGGGATAAATACTGGATGAGTTGCACCAAGGAATGGAGGAAGGAAAGATATATTTATTGAGTTCCAACTGCCCACTAGTCACGGGTGCTAGTTGTTTTCACTTGCTTACCTCTGAGAGGGAAATGGAAGCCCCAGGAGGCACAGAGGCTCACCGTGGTGTGCAGGGATTGCCTGCGGCCTTTGCTTCAATAACAGTAAATTCATCCTCTACACTTTAGGCATATACATATGTTCTTGAGGGTTTCTTGGCTTCATGATGACACCAGCAACATGTACCTGCTCTAAGTCTTAGTTTCATCCTCTGCAAAATGGGGGCAATAACAGTGTCTACTTCACATATTTAGCACAATATGTGGTTTATAATAAACACTTAATAGTTAGTACCAATTAGTACTATTGGTGCTGCTGCTGTGTTATCATCATTATAACTGGTGCTCAAGACAAAATCATTACTAATAGGCTCCATTTGTTCATTCAACAAGTATTTATCGAGCACCTGATATGGTTTGGCTCTATGTACTCACCCAAACTTCATCTTGAATTGTAATCCTGTAGTTCCTACCTGTTGTGGAGGGACCAAGTGGGAGATAATTTGAATCATGAGGGCTGTTTCCCCCATACTGTTCTCGTGGTAGTGAATAAGTCTCACAAGATCTGATGGTTTTATCAGGGGTTTCTGCTTTTGCATCTTCCTCATTTTCTCTTGCTGCCACCGTGTAAGAAGTGCCTTTGGCCTCCTGCCATAATTCTGAGGCCTCCCCAGCCATGTGGAACTGTAAGTCCAACTAAACCTATTTTTCTTCCCAGTCTTGGGTATGCCTTTATCAGCAGTGAGAAAATGGACTAATACAGCACTCAACTCTGTGCCAGGCATTATCTGACGTAGAACACATACACCAGTCATGGAACTTACATTCTAGTCAGTAGGGGGAGAATAAATAAAGAAACAGGGCAATTTCTGGCAGTGAAAGGCACTCCAAAGGAACTAAAATTTTAAAAAATGGGCCGAAGAGGCTGGGGCTTCCAGTAGAGAGGGCTGCTTTGACTTGGGGTCAGAGAAAGCATTTCCAAGAAGCATGAGTGAGCCAAGACACGAATGATGACAAGGAGCCAGGCAAGCCGAGACCTAGGAAAGCGCACTCCAGCAACGGGAACGGCCAGCGAAAGGTCCTGAGATGGGAATGCACTTAGCATGTCAAATATGTTTCCCTAATTCCAGAAACTTTCTTACATGAAGAAGGAAGAAGTAGGACTTACAGAAGCTACAGGCACAGACTCTGGAGCCAATACTGCCTGGTTTCATCTCCAGACTGTGACCTTGAGAACGTTATCCAACCCTCTATGCCTGTTTCCTGATCTGCAAATTAGGAAGATGATAGTGAATATGAAATTAATTACACATGAAAGTAGTTAGAACTGCTCTTGGCATGTAACAAGCAGAGAAAACTACTGCTGTTATAATTGTGATGAGTGTGTAATGAATAGATATAAATCACTTGAACAATTCCTGGAAATAATAAGCAGTCAACAAGAGTTAGCTGTTGTTATTGGAGCCTAGCACCTTGTGGGTTTTCGACAGGGTACACACAGAATGAGGGGATCCCTTTGTTTCCTTGTGACGCCCTTCCATTTTGATCAGTGTAGTGGAAGGATTCAGCATATCATTTTACCATTTAACTTAAAAATGCATCAATATAATCTCTGTGGTCAGGATGACTTTCATTTATCATTAGGTCTGCCTTTCTGAATGCAAATGATCCTTTAAAAAATAAAAGAAAAAAACCAGAATTACAAAATTTAGGGCGTTATTTTAGAAACCAACCACTTTTTGCCCAATGATTTAACTACTGTTTCCTTATTGCTAACTTGCAAAGAGTGGACGTAATTTCTTTATTTCCTTCATCATTTCCTGAAGCTACTCATTCCTTTAGGAGGTGAGGTGCTGGGGAGAGAAGGTCAGTTCAAATTTGGTCACCATGGAGTTTGGGCTGGTTTCAACTGCTTCCCATCAATGTTTTTCTGGCTTCCGTAAGTTATTACCTATGGGCTATTGGCCCTGGAGACACCATAGTTCATGGCTCACATGGTTTGTTCCCATGCCAGTCAGAAAGTGCAGATTCTCCCAAACAACCATCAAGAACTGGGTGTTACGGACTCAGGCCAAGAGGGTTCCAGCTGAGGCTACTATGGTGCAGGTCTACATTAGCAGGAGACCCTGGTGGTGTTCTTCTGCTTAGGGGACCCTTCCCAGGGGTGGAGCCACCAGGCCTGGGCACCAGCACTCGTTGGGCAGCCTCCCATTCCAACTGCTTGGCCCTTCATAGGGAAACTGATTTTACAGTTTCTCTATTTGGGACATCAAGATAGGTTGCCATGGAAAAATGACATCTTCTAATTAAAAACACAGAGAGGTCACAAGTTTCCCAGAACAACTAGGGCACAGATCCTAAAGGGAAAGAAACGAAACATTTGAAAAGAAAAAAAAGAGTCAAACAAACCTCCAGGGCTGTGTCAGGCTGTAACTTTCCAAACCTGAATGAGATGCCTTGCATGGATGGGGGATGCTGAGAGGATAGTCTAAGTTCACTGCTGTTGGATGCTGTTTTCAGCTGGCAAGGCCTCAGTCAGGCAGCAGATCTGGGATGCTCAGGAATATTGACCTAGGATGATTATTCTGAGCTATCATTTAAACTGTGCATTTCTGGATTTTCCTCCTGAGATGTGGGAGGGTAAACGGAAGGACAGAAATGAGAAATCAGAAGGCCACTAGTTCCAAAGGAGCACAATCCTGTTGCCCTCTGCCAATTTCCCTCCTTTGTATTGTACCTTGTACTTGTATTGACAATAACACCTGCGACCTGTGTCGTGCTTAATTGCGTCTCCCACACTGGACTGTAGACTTCTCCAGGACAGGCACAATGTTGTGTTTATTTCTGTATGGCCAGTGCCTAATATATTGTTTGGCACATAGAGCATGCACAGTAAATCCTTGTTGAATGAACATTAATAATAATAAGAAGAGCTGTCATTTACTGAGGGCACTGGGTAGTGGGATATTATTCATCTTCTTTTACAGTAAAGAAACTTCAGTTCAAGGGGGGCAAAGCAACTCACATTAAGTCCTTGGAACTAATAAATGACAGAGCTGGGACTTAGATCCAACACTGTCAGACTGCAATGCTCAAGAATAAATGGATCCCTGTGGGGCTCATTTTCTCTCACTCAGAGGCTGATTAACCAACATGTGGTTTGAGGGGCCCTTTGCTGTGGCTCCTTTTCCCTCTCATTGACCACTTCTTGGCACCCTCAAGTCTCCCAGTAAGCCCTGGACTACAGAAAGTAAGAGAAACAAAAAATCTGCACTTAGTCTGGCTGCTTGGCCAAGGCTCGTATGAAAAGGGAAGCTCACAATGGCAATTGGGTAAGGATGGGAAGTGGCAGTGGGTAAGGATGGGAAGCTCAGAGTGCCTTTCTTTCCCCTTTTCCTGCCCATCCCTGTGAGTGCCCCCCTCTCACATGCAGGAAGGTGTAATTCCTCTCCTAGGACAATGAAGCAGCCACATAGGCACTACCAGCTGTGCTGATCAACGCCTTCTTTCTGGGGATTGGATTCAGAGTGGAATCCCACACTAGAAATTCATAACAATAAGATGAATGCTGTGCTGATATACCCCTTCTCCCTGGGGAGGTAGGGATCCTTAGCTTGGATTGAATTTAGAGTGGAATCCCACACTAGAAATTCATAATAATAAGATGAGTATCGTGGTTCTCATTTAGCCAATACCATCATGTTGCACAGCTCTGAGCAACAGTGCATAGAATATGATGTGAATAGCACCCCTGAGAGCTGTGAAAGTTTTTGATGTGATCTTTCAACTTTCAAGTGTATTTTGCATTTTGCGTCGTAAGCAGAGGATAATAACGTTAGTAGCCTGTGGTCGTTTAGAAAGGCCTTTATGCACATTATTTCGTTATTACCCTGTGAGGCAGGTAGCACTATTAACCCCCTTAGAGATGATGATGCTGAGGCTTTGAGAGATGCATCATCTTCTCTCTGTCAGAACTACTCAAAGTGTATTTCCACAGGCTGGAAATAGCAATATAAACCAGAAGCTTGTTAGAAATGCAAATGCCCAGGCCTCACCCTGGGCCGACTGAATCTGGGTGACAGGGCCCAGGATTCAGCTCTCCAGGAGGTTCCTGTGAGTGCTCAAGTTTCAGAAGCACTGCCCCAGGACACAGAATAATGGTCAGAGGCTGAATTCAAATTCAACCCTCCCTCTCTCACTCCAAGTTACCCTATGCTGGAGGTACTGAAAAAGGTGCAGAGGAAGGCCAAAACCTTGAATACAAATCATAGGACAACTTTTATTTGTTGAGAGAATGTGAACTAGGCATTTACCCTCTTATTCCTCTAAAAAAGAATAGGCATACTATTTCGATTAACTTTACTGGGCAGTTGTGAAAACCAAATGAATTAATGTATGTTAAAGTACCTTGTAAACTGCTAAATACCAAACTGTTAAACACCATAAACTTTTGTTGTTTATTGTTATAATTACAGTAAATGTTAGATTATTATTATATTTCAAACATAAAAAATAGAAACTAATGGGTAAAGTGAGTTTTAAAGTATCTAATTCCCCGGAAGTTTCCATTGCATAATCCTATTCTGGAAATACAAAATTATTGTCATGGAAAAGAAAATGAAGGTACACTGAGTGAGCCCAAGTTGGTGAACAATGACAACAGTCATCACCATAATTGTTTGTGTATGAAGCAGAGGTGCCGCTCTGTCTACCCACAGAAGCGCAGCTGACAGAATGGACGGAATATAAGGTGAGACTCAGAACACCTGCATTCTCTCCAGGCTTCTCCACTGACGGGTTATTCGATCTCAGACAAGGCACTTCACCTCTCAGAGCCTCGTTCCTTGCTTGTAAATTTGAAATCATAATAATAACTACTTTAGAATAATAATGACTTATTTGATGTGAGTCTCAGTTAAGAGAATGTCTGTGAAAGTGCTCTGCAAACTGCAATTCACTGCACAAATGTTTTTTTTTTTTGTTAAAGCTGGCTGACTTGTCTTTTATACTTTATTGTTGCTGCTTTTTTATTATTATACTTTAAGTTTTAGGGTACATGTGCACAACTGCACAAATGTTAATTGTTCTAGTCGCTGTTGTTATTTACAGTAGGAGAGACTAAAAGGCTCTGAACAAAGAAAACAATGGCTTATAATGGAACTCTTGAGACCTGCTAGCAGTAAGGCTAGGAAAGGAAAAAGACAAGAGGGGAAAAAGCTCTTTAGCTCTCTAGACACTGAGCAGCGCAGGGCAGCTCTCTTGGGTTTGAGGGTGGGTGAGGAAGCCCAGAGCCCGAAAGGCTGCAGGTGTTGCTTCACAGAAGGTCTCCTCCTGAGGGCCATGCAGCCACCCGATGTCAGAGGATCAGGCATTGGAACTCGGTGCAGCAGACTAGAGCATCCAGCTCAGTGCTATCACAGGCCTGGCCCAACAAGCCAGGACTCACTTTCACAACTTTTCACTTTCATCTCAAACGTAGACTTTGGATGTCATTTCCAAATGAGCTTATACAGTCACAGAGAAACTGATGGAACAAGATGTTACTCATACAACCTTAAAAGTATGTGTCTGATCATTAAGCTGTGTCACCTGGGCATCACCAGGGATTTTTTTTTTTTTTTAATAAATCCTTGGGCTATGTTGTGCATTATCCAACTATACTTTTAAAATAAAATATTAATTTATTCGTTATATGATGTTTAAAATAGACCATAATTTTTATGAATCTGTTCTGACCCATCTTCATTTTTCACTACATCAGGAGCCTCTGCGAAGCCCCCAGTCAGGGTCAGCAGCTCTAGTAATCACTCTGCTACGTGCGAAGTAGCTGGGAAATTGTCATATATACATAGATATGCTTGGGTTTTACTCGAGTCCTCCTATAATAACTATTTCTGTTTGTATAACATTTTAAAATTTACAAAGCATTTTTATATACATTCTCTCATTGTTTCATAACAACCTTATTGTAAGTAAAGCAGGTATTTTTATCTTTATTGTTCCTACTGTCTATTGCTAGGTAGCAAACCACCACCAATTTGTGAACAAAATAAATTTTGTTATTTTGTTACTTTTGTTATTTTAACATTAAAATAACAACAAACTTCATTTTGTTCATGACCTTGGAAGAGACAGCTCATCTCTGCTCCAACTCAGAATGGACTGCTGTGGTTCAAGGGTTGGGGACTAGAATCCCCTTGAGGCTTGCTCACTCACACATCTGGTGCCCGGGCCAAGAGGACAAACAGTTTAGGGCTCAGACAGTCAGGACTCCTCCATCTCTCTCTTCATGGTCAGTTACTGATTACAGTACAAGATACTGGGCAGCTGAGATTAGGCTGCTCACACAATAGACTCACATGAAGTGATAAGTACTTATTTTCTAATGCACTCCTTAGAAAATGTTTTCAGGTTATTGTTACTGATATACCTTAGTGGAAATTCAAGGACAGATGTGTGGTGTGGTCAGGTGTGTGAAAGTCTGGTTTTCGGGGATGTTACCAAAGGAAACATACTCGGTTTCTGGTTTGAATATGGACATTTCTCATGCTTTTATTTCAGAAGACAGAAATGAACAGTTACACTGAGCTGGCTACCTCCAATGCTATCAAGAACTACTCATTTCTGTCCAGGTGTGGTGCCTCACACCTGTAATCCCAGCACTTTGGGAGGCTGAAGCAGGCAGATCACCTGAGGTCAGGAGTTTGAGACCAGCCTGGCCAACATGGTGAAACCCTGTCTGACATGGTTTGGCTCTGTGTCCCCACCCAAATCTCATCTTGTAGCACCCATAATTCCCACTTGTTGTGGGTGGGGCCTGGTGGGAGATGATTGAATCATGAGGTGGGTCTTCCCTGTGCTGCTCTTGTGATAGTGAATGGGTCTTATGAGATGTTATGGTTTATATATATATATATATATATATTTATTTATTATACTTTAATTTCTAGGGTACATGTGCACAACGTGCAGGTTTGTTGCATATGTATACATGTGCCATGTTGGTGTGCTGCACCCATTAACACGTCATTTACATTAGGTATATCTCCTAATGCTATCCCTCCCTGCTCCCCTCACCCCACAACAGGCCCTGGTGTGTGATGTTCCCCTTCCTGTGTCCAAGTGTTCTCATTGTTCAAGTCCCACCTATGAGTGAGAACATGCGGTGTTTGGTTTTTTGTCCTTGCGATAGTTTGCTGAGAATGATGGTTTCCAGCTTCATCCATGTCCCTACAAAGGACATGAACTCATCATTTTTTATGGCTGCATAGTATTCCATGGTGTATATGCGCCACATTTTCTTAATCCAGTCTATCATTGATGGACATTTGGGTTGGTTCCAATTCTTTGCTATTATGAATAGTGCCGCAATAAACGTACATGTGCATGTGTCTTTATAGCAGCATGATTTATAATCCTTTGGGATCTCATCTCACACAAGTTAGAATGGCGATCATTAAAAAGTCAGGAAACAACAGGTGTTGGAGAGGATGTGGAGAAATAGGAACACTTTTACACTGTTGGTGAGACTGTAAACTAGTTCAACCATTGTGGAAGTCAGTGTGGCGATTCCTTAGGGATCTAGAACTAGAAATACCATTTGAGATGTTATGGTTTTAAAAATGGGAGTCTCTCTGCACAATCTCTGACTTTGCCTGCTACCACCCAAATAAGATGTGACCTTGCTCCTCCTTGCCTCTCGCCATGATTGTAAAGTCTCCCCAGCCATGTGGAATTGTAAGTCCAATAAATCTCTCTCTTTTGTAAATGGCCCAGTCTCAGGTATGTCTTTATCAGCAGCATGAAAATAGACTAATACACCATCTCTACTAAAATTACAAAAATTAGCCTGGCATGGTGGCACATGCCTGTAGTCCCAGCTACTCAGGAGGCTAAGGCAGGAGAATCACTGGAACCCAGGAGACAGAGGTTGCAGTGAACCGAGATCGCACCACTGCACTCCAGACTGGCAACAGAGTGAGACTCCATCTCAAAAAAAAAAAAAGAACTTCTCATTCCTGAAACACATCTTTGGAGAAATTGTCTTTGCTAGGTGCACATTCCTATGTCTATGTGGGTTGTTACCAAGTTAGCTTGCTTTCCAACTCAAGCTGGGGTTTTAACCTGTGTTGTAGATCAGCCACCACCTTGACCTACGACTTAATCTCTAGAAAGGAGGTGAGGTGGCAAAAAGTCAAGTGGTTTGGTAAAAAACATAAAATGACAAAGCTGCTCTCAGGGGCCTAATCTCCCCTTTGCTTTCTAAAAAGCCAAACACACTTTAATTGGATTTATATATTTCAAAGCTGATACAGTTGTACCAAACTTCAAGAGAAAGAGCTATAATGTGAAAGTCCACAAAGGGTGCTTGTCTTCCTCAGATTTTTAACTGCCGTGACTAATCAGGATGAGGGCTAGATGCATGCAAGGTCTTTTAGAATGCTGATCTATACTTCTGCAAATGCAGAAAATGCCATTCATCTTTGCTTAATAAGAAGGGATGCTTTCTGAAGTATAAAACCCCCACTTTCTGACTAGGACATAGTTTATCTAATGATCTTAAACTGTTCAGCAATGATAAATTCCTTGTGGAACTGCTGGTAAAAGTGGCTCCAGTATGTTCTCTCTAAATAAGACATTTTTAAGGGCTTATATACTAGTATGAACTACTCTGCTTTTTTTTCTTTTGAATTTTCTTTCAAACACATGGAGTTTAAGTTTTTGGCCAAGTTTTGCTGGCCTTGGAGGTATGGTAATAATAATAATGTTTTAACACTTATGTAGCACTATGTGTCAGACACTAAGTGTTCTCTGCATGTTTCCTCAGGTAAACTCCACAATAACACTATGAGGTAGATACCATTATTATCCTACTTTTGCAGATGAGAAAATTAAGGCTCAGAATAACTTCCCCAAGGTCACACAGTTAGGAAGTAATGGAGCTGAAACTTAAGGCAAGACAGTATGTCTACAGAATCCATGCTTACCAAGGACAGGATCCTGGAAAGCTGGTACTTTTAAGGCAGGGACAGAGGTCAAAATGTTTGCGAAGCTCCAAACAGACTGTTAATCACAGGACACTATCATGAGGTGGGCATGTGCCCAGGAGAGCCGATTAGAGTACCTAATTGCTGCACACAGTGACTAGTTAGGAGTAAGCATATAATACGAAGCAAGATCAATCAGAGTTCAGAAAAACACATAGATTCTAGGAAGCAAGGGCTCTGTCCTTGAGCTGCCAAGGGCCATTTTTGTCATCTTGATGCAAGATTCTTCCTGAGAATAAAATTAATACAGAGAAAACCTAAATGAAGAGTTGGGTGGGGAGGGTTAGAACTGAAGACAGTATTTGATCCAGCTGGACCTGAAACCCTCCCTACCTCTGCTCCCTGACCTTCCGGTTAAATGAGCCAGTACATATCCACTTTTGCTTAATCCAATTTCAAATGGGTTTCTGTCATTTTGCAATAAAGGAATCTGACGGATACAGGGATTTTTACCAAAAACTTTTCAGAGAGGCTGTGGGGGGCAGGGCAGAGCTAGGAGCACCAAGGGTAGCTTATATGGAAGCAGATTTGGTTCAATGTAAGTCTATATTCAGCAACTGACATAGTAAGTGCTTAAAAACAAACAGAAAACAAACTTCTGTTGAATGAAATACTGAAACCAAATGTTTCTAGGCTAGTCTGTGGGTAGTGGGTATGAATAATGTCACAGTCATAGTAATAACTCAAGTTTCACTGGCCTATCGCATCCACATACATAGGTCAGATCCTCTTGTCCCCCCAAACTCATTCCCAAGTGCCCTTCTGGGCCTGAATGCTCATGCACTGGGCACTCCTGTCTAAAGTGGTGGACCCCTCAGGACCAATGCTGGGAAATGGTTGGAGGTGAGGTGAAGATGGATGTCTTCTCCCTTCAGAGTGGCACTGTCTGTTACGCTGCTCCTGTCTCCAGATCTGACAGAGTTTTAAATGCAGCAGCTTGTTTGGGTTTTGTTTTCAGTTCCTCTGCTCTTTCAGATATTAATCCCATGGAGGACATCTGCCCCAGTGGCAATGATAAGGTACCTCTCCAGGGACACACGGGCAACGGACATGTACAAGGGAGCTAGAGAGGAAGAACCCTTGCACCTCAGAGGACACTTGGTGAACCCCCAAATAACTGGGGAGGCTTTCACACAAGAACTTAGTAGTATGAAGGGAAATGAGTCAACAACAATTTAGGATTAAATCGTGGCTGGTAATGTATAGGGACATTCTGGTTTCACGTGTACTCCTCAGGGAATTTCTATATAATTACACGGCATGCTCTATGAAAACTGACAAGCAGATTTGACATTTTGTCAATATTCGAGGCTTAGAATGTGTTCATTAAACCTACTAGGGTGTTAAAACTTTTTGATTATTTGGCATTATGTATCAAGATCTTGAAAATGTTTTTTACCCTTTGACCAAGAAATTTCATTACTGGCCTCTATCCTAAGGAAACAATATGAAAAATAGGATTAAAGAAAAACGTTATGAAAAATGATGTTTATAAGCATGTTATTTATAATAGGGAATGTTTTTTCATCTATAGGGGGATAGTCAAACTCCTTATCAGTATAAATAGTGGAGAAATATGCACAAATTCCCATAACCTGAGAATGAGAAAAATCTACATCTTTAATAAAAGGAAATATTGATAAATTCAACAACATCAAAAGGAAAAAAATGCATGGCAAAACAGCATTCCCAGATATTGAAAAAAGGACCCACAACCTAACAGAAGAATTAGCCAAAGACATGAACAGACAGGACTCATAAAATGAAATAAAATGGTCTTTAAACATATTAAAGTTGCTCAAGCACACTTATAATTAGAGAAATGCAAACTGATAGTACACCAAGATACCATTTCTCACCTATCAGATTGGTAAAAGCCCCAAAGTTTGATAACAGGTTTTGATGACAAAACTATGAGAAATCAGCATCTCCTTCATTGCTCCTAGGAATGCAGGAAGTAGCAGAGACCGCATGGAGAGAATTGACAACGTCAAGCAAAATTACACATGCGTGGACCTTGGATCTGGCATTCCTAGCTCTGATAATCTATTCCAAAGTTACAGTAGCTCTAATATAAAATAACATGTGTGATAAAAGGATTGGAATCGACTGACTCTCTATCATCAGGGAACTGATTAAACTATCATAAACCCACACAATGGAGTATACGTAACCACAAAAAAGATGAGAAAAAATTTTGTGGAGTGCTTTTTAGGATATATTCTTAGGTGAAAAAAGCAAGATGCAGAAAAACAAAAATAATATGCTATTTTTGTGTAAGGAGAGGTGAAAGTATGAGTATAAATCCACATGTTTATACAGGTACATAATAATTTCTTATATTTGTAAAAAGAAATGCTGGAAGCCTAAATCAAGATCTAATAAAAATGGTTACCTAAAGGATGAGAAGAATGGAATAAAGGCATCATGAGAAAGCAAAATTTATCTGAGTATGCTTTGAACATAGTTCATCTACTATACAAGCTTAGTGTGATTTATCTTAAGGACAGACCAAAAAAACAAGGATAACAACAATAAAAAACTTCAAAGGAATATTAATTTGTATTGTTTGGCATTGTTAGAAGTAATATTAGCATTGTCATTTTGAAACTATTTGTGTCTATGATAGTTTTATAGTGTAAGATTTATATTGTAATGAATGTAAGAAGAGACATAAAATTATAAAATCAAATATATTAGGTAAAAATCCTATAATATTTAAATTTGAATTATAAATATTAGTATACATTTAGAATTATAAAGACACACACACACACATATATATATACACATACATTTTTTAAGAAAGAACTTAAAGCTCTGTCTTTGCTCTGTCCATGGAAAAGCTATGGAAGCCAAGCCTCCCATGTACTAATGAACATCCTTAGTATTCAGATTTGGTTTCTAAATATCATTCTAAATATCAATATTCTAAATATCAATAGGAAGGGCTTCCTAGGTGCAATGGCTAATTCCAGGAATAGAGCAGGGAATATACATGAGCCTGACTCATGTTGTTATGCCAGAAAGCAATGAAGCTATCAAAGGTTAATGACATATTATCAAAAAGACATGGAAGCCAGCTTGCAATGGCTCCCATGAGCCAAAGTTGGGACAATCTGTGTATTAAAAAGAATAAATTGAAGCACATTAAATATTTTTTAAAAATCAATATGTTACTAATGTTAGTCAAAAGTGAGAAAGCCTCACACTCACCTCTCAGAGAAACACCCTAATCTGTTACAATTCAGGGTATCTACTTCACTGGTTTCTTACTCTGAATATTGACAGTTAAATGGAGAGAATCAGACATTTATTTTCCTGTTATGTAGGAACTGCCTTTCAGGATGTGGCAGACTGCACCTTCCAGAGATGGCCACAGTGTTCCCCATCCCACATGCTCTTTTACAGTGTGACTGTTCTACCCTACCATCAAGAAGTGGGCTCTATGTCACCTCCTCTTGAATCTGGGCAGTCTGGTGATGGTTTTGACTAGTAACAAACAGACTACGATGAGAGTAATTCTTTGTGATTTTTGAGGATAGGTCATAAAAGGCAATTCAGCTTCTGTCATGTCTGCTGGGATATTCATTCTGGAGTTCTGAGCTTCTACATAAAAAAGTCTAATTCCCCTGAGGCCACCATGCTGTGAGGAAGCCCAAGCCACATGGATAGTCCACATGTAGGAGCTCTGGTTAGCAGTCTCAGCTGAGCTCAGTGTTCAAATCATTCTGGCCCAAGAGAGACTATGCATGAAGGAGCCTCCAGATCATTCAAGTGTCCAGTTGTTGAGTCACTGTAGCCCTTGAGTCTTTCCAGCTGAGGCCCAGACATCACAGAACAGATCCCCATTGTGCCCTGTCTGAATTCCTCACCCACAGAATCCACAAACATAATAAAATTCTTATTTTACACCATTAAGTCTGAGATGGTTTCCTACACAGCAATATTACCTAAAATTCAGGGTCACTAAATAGTCCTAGTTAATAAAAGAAAGCTCTTCTTTTGAAAATAATCTCATTAATAAATATAGAAAGAAAAAGAATCTCAATAAAATTTCATCAAATAAATATGGAAGTGATAGAAATAGAAACTGACATTTTAAAACCCCTTAAGAGATATTTGATTTAGGCGATATCCAGTAATGATGCTAAAATCATTAGGGAAAAGACTGAATGGTAGCTGGATATTTGCAGGATGCTAAAACATTACCTCAATTGATTATTTGCTAACCTAAACGGGAAAATAAATACAACTTTAAAATTGACAGATGAGGGTGTCACTATTTAAAGTTCCTCATGAAGTAATCTTATCGTCATATTTGGTAGAACAATTTTATATTAGGTGCATTCTGATGCAATATGAAATACAGTCCCCTAGAAAGTGTTTTTACCAAAAACGTGATTAAGATTCAAGTGTCAATTTAAATGCAAGGATTAGGAGAATATGTTTAATAATGTCTCCAGGAAGCAATCCAGAAGGCAGAAAAGTCTAATTGAAAACTGACCCAGTTTCCTCAAGTCAGTGGACGGGAAAAAGACTGGGGACAGAGGGAGGATTCTAAGTTAAAAGAGACTCAAGAGCCACGATAGCAAAATGCAATTCATGCACCTTGTTTGAGTTTAGATTTGAGCAAAAATGGTAAGAAGACCTTTGCAGAGACTACTGGCAACTTCTAATATTGGCCAGGTATTAGGTGATATTAAGGAATAAATACTAACTTTGTTAGAACTGATATTGATGTTGGCATTAAATGCCCTTATTGTTTAGTGATGCAAACTGGAGTACTTGGTGGTGACATATTGTGATATCTGTAATATATTTTTAAACACCTTGGCAAAAATAAGTACAAAAATTATAAATGTTAACTATTGTTAAATGTAGGTAATGAGTTTTGGGGGGTTCATCATTATATTTTCTCTATTTGAAATTTTTCATTGCATAATGTCAAAAATTTGTATAGTTAATTATAATTATAAAAATGTTTTAGAGAGCCTAAGTGTTCAACCATAAAGGAATATCTGATTCAGTTATAGTGCAACTTCTAGATGGACTCTTTAGTCGTGTAAGATGATCATTACAAAGATTATAAAAAAGTAGTGGTGCAAGTCGATAGTTCCAGCTACTCGGCAGGCTGAGGCATGAGGATGGCCTGAACCTGGGAGGTGGGGGCTGCAGTGAGCCGAGTTTGCGCCACTGAATTCCAGTCTGGGTGACAGAGTGAGACTCTGTTTCAAAAAAAAAAAAAAAAAGAAGAAGAAGAAGAAGAGTTGTGATTTATAAGTTAAATATGCATATGCAAAATTATAATTTCATAGTGACTTCAATTTTACTTGAAGGAATGTGTGTGTGTACGTCCTCTTAAAATTCACATCAAGTCTACATCATTTCTCACTTTCTTGCTTGTTGGTCTTGAGGATGGCTTGTCTGAAGTAATCAAAGCCAATGCCTGCCTGTGCCAGGCACTCTGAGGGGATGGCGGTCCCGAGCACAGCATTGAACATCACTTTGGAGGAGCCTCTAATCGTTCATGAGGACTCCAGATTATCTCTTTTACACCTTATTATGGGAAAACACAGTATTCTTGTTGGCTTCCCATTTTAAATATTATATAGCCGAGAGAGAGACTGCCAAAGTCAGGAAGAAAGCCATGTTGAGATTTTAGATCATTTATTAATAAAAGTTGACAGTGGCCAGCTCTTCTTTTCCTGCTCTAAAGACCCTAACAAAGGCAGTGCTGGGCATAGGCTCAGATGCTGGAAGGATGTGGGAGAAGAGGAAGACAATCTGATGAGCTTACCTTTCTTCCTGTCACCTGGTTCTGGCTTCGTGAGTATCTCCAACCCCAGCTCGCTTGCCTCTCCCCATCTCAACTCTTCTCATTCCCATGCCTGTCTCCAGAGTGGGCATGTAGTGCTCCTATGTGTGGCTCCATGAGTCCTCTGGCAAAGCTTCCTTACCAATCATCATTCCCATGAAGGTATATTCATACTAACAGCTGATGGTGTTGGATATTTAAGGCAGATTTGCATCCCAATAGCAGTAAAAACCTGAAATACAGAGTGGGTTATTCTGGCCAGGGAGCTTCTAGGTAACCAGTTGGTCAAATTTTATTTTAAAGGAATTATGTCTTTTAAGAGCTCCTGGGTTCATACTACATTGATGGTTGTTTCCTCTTCTTTCAGGTAAGGTCTTCCAGGCTAGAAAAATACAAAAAAAAAAGAAAGAAATAAAATCGAAAAAGACACTTGTAGAGAATTATTGAAGTTACTGATGAGAAGGTGATATAGGAAACCACAAAAGTAGGAAGGAATTTTCTTATAGTTTACTCATTCCTTTGACATTCAATAACCTTTCACTGTGTGCCTATGATAAGCTCAGTGCTGTGCCAGGCCCTAGAGACACAAAGATGATTGTATTATCTGCCATCGTGGAAGAGAGATCTATAAATGGATCATTTATTATATAATGTGGTAAATAATAGAAATATGCACAACGTGTTATGGCAACATAAGGCAAAAAGCAGCTAACTCTGACAGGTGTGCCTGGAAATGTCTCACAGAGAAAATGACATTTGAGCTGGGTGACCTGGGACAATTTATTTAACCTCCCTGTGCCTCAATTCCTCCTCTATGAAATGTAAATAATAGTACTCTAATCACATAGCTGTGAGAATCGAATGATTTATTACATTAAGTAAAGTGTTTAGAATAGTGCCTGAAATGTAGGAGTTATTCAAGAAATATTAGCTAACAAGAAATATTAGCTATCAGGAAGAGGAAGAGCTGGTAAAAGGAGAAACAGGAGGAGGAGGAGGAGGAAGAAAAACTTGCCACTAAGAGAGTAAGAACATTCTTATTAGAAGAAACAGCATGGGCAAAATGCAAGGTCATAAAAGAACCTGGCATGTTAGGAGAATACAAAGCAGCTCAGAGAAGCCAGAGCTTATGGTGTTTAGAGGTGGAAGTAGGTTTAGGGCCAAAAAAGGAGGAACCTTCCCTGCAGGGTTGGTTCAATTGATCTGCGCTGGCAGGACCTTACCCTTTGGCTGGTTGGTTGGTGCTCCTGCCATATCATTTGTTAAAACCTTGACTATCACCCCTGCTTTCTTTATATTAATTATAAAGGGTGGAGAAAGCAGGTGGGAGTTGATTTTAAACAGAAAATGGTGAAATAATCATGCATTTTAATAGAAGGAATATAACTCTGGAGCAGTGAAGAGAATGCATTAGAATTAGGTAGATTGGTGCCCTGGAGAAGAAACAGTAGGTTTCAGTAGTCTGTGCATGGCCCTCTGGTTAGGTGAGTGTTTTGTTTTGGTCTTGTCTCCCCTGTTATATGTGAGCGGTGGAAGGACAAGAACCATCCTTCTATCTTTAGCACCTACGTTATCACTTGCTTTGGAGTGGGTGTTCAGTAATTAGTCATTGAAGAAATCAATAAATGGAGAATGAGCTGAGATGTTGAAACCCTGCGCTAAGACAATGGTTGTGCAGAGGGAGAGAAGCGGCCAGGTGTGGAAGATATTTCTGAAGTAGAAACAACAGGACTCAGAGGAGGATCTAGGTGTGGGAAACCAGGGTAACAAAGCACCAGTCTTGTCCCTTGGTCTGTAAATTAGGCTCTGAGTGCCTTCATGCCTGTATGAGATTGCCCACAGAGGAGACAGACACGTTTGAAAGAAGGTTGGGGTGCATGCTTTGTAAAGATACAGCACTGGCCTTGGTCAGGGTGGGTCACTTGAAGGATGTGAGTTGAAAGGCAGCAAGAAGAGAGTTGCTACCCTCATCAGTCCTTCATATCCTCTGTCCTACAGAAGTGTTGCCTAGGCATATTCTACCTATTGAAAGACTTCATTTCATACAAATGAAAGACTTTCATTTCATACAGATACAAGGATGTACTTGTAACCTTTGACAGGTTCTAGAAAATCGAATGTGAGAAAAGGCAATTTCCAGTTTGGGCCACAAAAAAGCACAGGCCAGCCCTTCCCTTCCTGTCTCCCCTCCCTTCCTTCTGGTTGCAGCATGGATGTGGTGGCTGGAGCTGAGGCAGCTTCCAGGACTATGAGGTGGAAGCTGCATTTTTAGGATGGCAAAGCAATAAGAAAGATCCTGAGTGCTGGACAGCATGGACTATCACATTAGTCCTCATTGCCTATCTTTGAATTATATGTGGGAAAGAAATAAATCTCCACCTCGATTAAGTCACTACCACCTTGACCTTTGTTAAAAGAACCAAACCAGTATTTATTTTTATTTATTATTATTATTTTTGAGACAGGGTCTCCCTCTGTCACCCAGGCTGGAGTGCAACCTCACTGCAAACTCCGCCTCCTGCGTTCAAGCAATTCTCCTGCCTGAGCCTCCCGAGTAGCTGGGACTACAGGCACTTGCCAGCAAGCCCGGCTAATTTTTGTATTTTTAGTAGAGACAGGGTTTCACCATGTTGGCCAGGCTGGTCTCGAACGCCTGACCTCAGGAGATCTGCCCACCTTAGCCTCCCAAAGTGCTGGGATTACAGGCGTGGGCCACCATGCCCAGCCTCAAACCAGTATTCTAACTAATGTATCTCCTCAGCAAAAATAATTAGAGGTAAAAAGGTAAATATCCTGGAAATAGTAATCGAATTATTTTTTAATCCTAAATTATGCACCTATAATCTTTAACATAAAATACTAGCTGCTCTGAGATAAATTATCAAATAAGTGAGTTGACTGAGAGTTGGAAGGAGACTAAGAAGGAACACCAGGTGAAGGGAAGAGATAGAGGGGCCATAGAAAGAGAGAGACTGGCAATGCCCAAAGACAACCTTCTCCTCAGCTCCAGTCTTGTCTAGGGTCTCCCCTGGTAGACAGAGAAGTGTCAACATTGATTAGATCAGTAGGAAAGGCTTTGTGGAGGGGATGGGATGGCTGCAAAGAGAGAGAGGCAAGCCTGCTCCAAACTGACATTCTTGGATAATGAAAGCAATAGATGTCACAGTGTAATTTTTAAACTGGAGAGTAAGCCAAAAGTTTCCTCTCTGACTCTCTCTTTTTTTCTTTATCTATATTTGGGTGCCAATTATACACAGAAAAGACAAACTCAGTTTGTTTAATGTCAGACCGTAGATATTTGTGATCTGGCAAAGGGCAATCCCTTTGCAATTTTGGAGCCTGTCATCAGGATTAATGGACCTAGAGAAAAATGTCTGGAGCAATGTTTTGTCGTTCAAAGACCCTCAGGTCCAGAGCCATCGTGGCTGGGCAACCTCCCAGAGCTGCTCAAGCACATCCTATGATTCCCTATCGCTTGGCAGACTGCCAAGCCTGCTGCTCCCTTTACCCTCCCCAGCTCCACAGAAAAGTTTAGAAAGTGCAGGTTACTCCCACGGGTCACCTGGCAGATGCCCAATCCTTCCGTGGAAGAGGCTGACCCTGCAACCAGGGAGTGCAGCGTTCCCTGAAATGACTTAGAGGCCTTCTCTTTGCAATCTAAGAAGCTGCCAATGGGGTGCTAACCCCTGATGCAGAGAGGGCTACCTCACCCTCTTTTATTGGACCACTCATTTTCTGTGTGCCTTGAAACACCCTTGGAGCAGTGGATGTCATGGAGAACAAAATAGTCATCTAGAGGAAAGGCCCAGGCTCCCTCAGAACCTCACACATATCCCTGTGGCTATATGAGTATTTCGTTTATCTCCCTCACTAGGAGGAGAGAAGTTCCAGTTACTCTTAGCATAATCCTGCTACACCAGCTATCACAATGACTTCAAGTTTCTGACGAGATATGGAGATATGTGTTATTCAGCTTTGCACCCATCTCCCCTCTTCATCTTAAGAGCTAATCATACTCCTTGGCATTTTAATGCTATTGCAATAATTCTCAACTTTTGGTGCATCTCTGAATTTTTGTGAAGCTTTAAAAATATATACATGCCCATGCCCCATGAATGGATGCCCATTATGTAGGTGTGAGACAGGTACTGTGCTGTGAATAACTGTTGTTTTTAATCTGCTCAGCGTTTTCTACCAGTTAAGAAACCACCTCATTTTTCCCTGGGAAACAATACCCCAGCACCACATACTGCTTGGAAGGGATGTTAGTGAAGATATCTCCATAGGATCCCAACAAGCATGGGCATGAGACCGAGCAAGGCCATTGTTTTAGTTCAGGCTGCTATAAAAAAGTCCCACATCCAGGTGGTTTATAAGCAACAGAAATTGATTTTTTGCAGGTTCTGGAGGCTGGAAGCCTGAGATCAGGGTTCCATCATGGTCAGGTTCTGGTGAGGGCCCTCTACCAGGTGGTAGACTGCTAACTTCTCACTGTATACTCATATGCAGAAGAGAACAAGCCCCATGACCTAATCACCTCTCGAAGGCCCCAATCCAAATGCCATCACACTGGGGATTCAATTTCAGCATATGAATTTGAGGGGGACACAAACACTCAGCCCATAACCCAGTCTCTCCCAGAATGAGAACTCTGGATGAAGAAAAGCAAGAATGGACATTTATTGGAGTGGATTGCTCTGGTGAGGCCTCGCGAAGTCCATTCTGCCCATGGTGATGCCCGGCGCCACCCTGCCTCGTCTGTTCCCAGGCCTGGCTCCTCAGCTTTCCCCCACTTCTGTGAGCACTCTGTCTTTCCAATAAATTTCTTGCTTGTTTAATGTTAGCCAAAATAAGTTTCATGTTTACAACCAAGTAACCCTGACTGCCACTGAGACACAGGGATTTTTAAAAGCTCTGCAGGTGCACTGGCCTGTGGAGTTGAGCTGGGAAGCACTAGCCACCTATGTGTGAGGCTCTGTGCTAAGAGTTCCATGTACACTTTTTTCATTTAACACTCACAAAAATCCAACAAGTCAGGAAACCGAGGCCCACAGTCATCCAGTTAGTAAATGATCATTCTAGGATTTGAAAACATTTACTCCCAAAGCCTCTCAACCCCACTGATAAGGGTCTTCCAGTGGCAATGATATCTAATTCTCTTGGTCTCCCATGGTTCTGTGACTCTTTGTAACTTTTCATTTGCTACCTTTTATTATACTTATCATGTATATCTACTAATCTGCATTACTGGACTATAAGCTCCTTGAGGACAGTTTTAAAGTAGGGCAGCTCTTAACCTTTAATATGGTACCTTTTGTGCTACTACACTACACGTAGAGATTCCCCTGTATTTGTTGAATAAGTGAATGAATAAGTGAATGATGGTAACTGGTTACCATACAGTGTGAATTAGTGAGTAACCAGCCATTGATGAGTTCATCCTGAAGCAGAGAGAGCAGGAAGTGTTGACATGGGCTGACATAAACATATGGTCACGAAGGCATTTCTTGGTCTAAAGAATCATCAATTAATGACTTTCTCCAACCCTGGAAATTCTTTTTTCTGCTCCGACTCAACGCCCAACCTGAGCTACCCTTTCCCAAACATCTTACTTTCCTGCCTGTTCAGGTCTAACAAACAATGGGGGAGAGGCAGATAGGATGACTTGTCCTCCTCAAGCACAGAGAACATCATAATTTCTCTAGGTCACCCAAATATAGAATTTCCATGGGCCAGAGCAATAAGCTGAACAGAAAGAAGCTAACACAGAGCCTTAGAATTTCCTGGGTTTTACAAGCTTCCCCACTTAAGGAAATGCTACTAACTCTTCCGGAATAGTAATTTGTAACATACTGAATAAATATTCTTTGTTTGCCTCCTACCTGTCACTTAAGTGAACTGAAAGAGAATCCAGATCATGATGTCTGGCCGCAGGGCTTTGGTTCAGATTTGAAACCCATCTATCTGTCCATCTATCCATTTACAAAGTATTATTGAGTGCCAGCTTCCTCCCAGGCACTGGGCTCTGCTGTGGTTCCAATTATTAAGGAGCTCATAGCAAGTAGTGGAGACCAACCTGTAAATAGGCTAGGCCATTTGAACACGGTGTGGCAAGGGCTTAATTGAGATAAGCACAGCTTGGGAGTGGATAGGAAAGACAGGAACCCAGCCTTGTCACATGGAATGGAGCTGCCTGGAGGATGTTTTTGACAAGATCTTTCCTCATGCAGAGTTTTACTTAAACCAGCCCTCTCTAGACTTTTACCTAAACCAACTCCAGGAGAATCCTTTTGTCTCAATTATTCCCTACCAAAAACACTGCTTTACCATGATTGGTGCCAGGTTGTAAGTGACCACATGATAGGTAGGCTAGTTAAGATGGGATAAGACTGAGATATCAGGAAGTCAGGCTTATCTGAGCCAACATTAACCAAGCACTTACCACATGCCCAACAGTATACTATGAAATTCATCAAAGTATCTCATTAAAGCCTCACCATAAACTGATTTCATAGTATAGGTATTCTGACTACTATTTTCTAGATGAGTATGCTGAGCCTCACATAGGTTCAGGAACTTGCCTAATATCTCACTGGAGTGAAGCCAGACTTCAAAGATCTCTGGCTCTATAGCATACAGAGTCACTATTACATCTGCTTCCCAAGGGCAGGCCTGTGTCATATACTTTTTTGATAAAGATTTCACCCTAAAAAGGACTTTTCAAATTCATTATGAAAACAAATGCAATTTTGAGTTTTGTTGTAAAATAAATATCTACCTGCCCCAACTGAATTCTTAAAGTTGCACAAACATGTTCGATATTTTATAAGTTCAATGGAGATTCTCATAATTATTATTGACAGTAAGTTAAGGGCAATTTCCAGCGTGCAAGGTGAAGCCGCTGGGCCTGAACAGTTCCATGGCCCCCTCCTTCTAGAAGACTTCTCAGATCCCCTCCATAAAGGTAATTCTCTCCCACTCACTTGGCCTGACTTGTGCCTCTCTCTCTGAGAATCTGAAGCTGTAGAGACCAAGCCAAGTTTTTATTATTGTCTTTTGTATCTCCCTTGCAGCCAGGTCAGTGCTAAACACATAGTAAGTCCCCGAGAAATGTTCCTTAAGAGTAATTTGTATTGACAATTTTGGAAACAATGGCTCACTCTCAACATAAGCAATTACATTCCTTGCTACTCTGTCCTTTAAATGGTTTCCTAAATATGAACTGAAAGAGCCCACCACCCAGGACGCTCTGTGTTTCTCATAACACACTTTGCAACATGCTTCTATATACATTTTTCTGAGAATAAATGAGTGGCACTCAAAAAGGATTTTAGCTATGATTTGAGACATACATTATGATCAGGCACAAACTTTGTTATTCTGTTATTTTGAAATTAGAAAATTAAGTTGCAGACACACACACACACACACACACAAACACACACACACACACACACACACATTGATTTCAAAGGCCTTGTTTATTTCCTGAGTCTCACAAAGTAAAATAACCTGAAAAATCACCTATGGCAAATTCTTGCCAGACTTGGATCTAAGAAGTGCTGTCTTCCTCAAAAGTCCGTTAGAAAGTCTGTGGTGTGTAATTAAATCAAAGCCATTTGTTATTACTCTCTTCAAAGCTTTGAGCCTGGGTGTATCAGCCTCTACAGCCAAACCATTTCACCAGCCACTCGGCACTTGTTTACTCCAGCTGCCTCCAGGAGTTCCCTCTGGGCGGCCTCCCAAGCTGCTGCCAGGACTCTTCCCTCACCTCCATTCATCTAAACGTGTCCAGATGGCTCCGGCTTGGTCTGGGTTGCAGAGGCTCATAGAGAAAGCCTAGGACATTTCAGGGTACAGTTGTGAATTGCTCACTATGAAACCCAATTTGGGATCTTTAGAACTTGGCTGTATCTTTTTATTGACAGCCACAGGCAGTTAGTTGAAACACGTCCTGGGAGAGAAATTTTAAGCCACTCTGGAAATGCTCAGTGTTTCAGCTGAGAGACTAATACTCGACCACACAGGACTATAAGCTCCACAGAGCTAAGAGCAACATCTGTCTTGTCACCGTTGTATCCCCAGCGTCTAGACATGGTACCGAGACATAACAGGTACCCCACAAATGTTTGTAAAATGACTGAATAGTTGAAAAGGAAATTATATAATAAGCTAGCAATGTCATCACTGCTACAGACGATGTTTACTAACCAGTTTAATTTCTTTTCCTCCACCAAACTGACTAACGAGATGGACTGGCTGTCTAGGTATTTGACACACAAACCTTGAGCTTTGTCGTTTGGGGCTGACATTTGTCCCATCTTTTCAGCACACACAGGAGAACCAATGTCAAATTCCCGAGTCACACATTTCAGAATAGAATTTATTTTCTCTTGAGCACTATTCAGTAGAACTTTCTGTGATGACGACAATGTTCTATTTAAATAGCCTCATGTAAACTAGTGGCTGCCATATTAGACAGCACAGATCTAGATATTCTAGATTAACTTGTCAAATTTCCCAAGAAGGAGGCTGGGAATAACTGATCTGTACCTTGCTAATCACAAACTTTCAGATCATCAGGCTGATTGAGAGGACTTCAGTTTCTCACTGTGCCAAGCCCAGTGGGCTAAGGCAAGAGTCCCAGAGTCACGTCCTGAGCACTTGTGACCGTGATATACATTTCCTTTGAGTTTTATTCGTGTAGTTTGGGGAGGACATGATGACAATGAGTCCTGCTCTGTACAGCCAATGGCATTTCTCAGGTCCACAGCCCCAGTATGTCACTTAGTCCCTGGCCAAGCAGGGATGAGGCTGGGAATAGGTGTAAGCCTGTGGCAGAGGGTCTCAACACCTAGAATCTACTTTTCTAACAAGCACTCCAGAGGATTCTGGTATAATCAGGCCCCAGATCATGCTAAGCAGCAGTGCCAGTGGACGGGTCACTACCGGGTGTCTCTGGCTGAACAGTAGTCCTCAGTAGGTCACCATTTCCTGGAAAACTGCTTATACCTCGCCAATCTCGACATGTGCCTTCCCTACAGGGTCCTCCTTTCCTGCTCCTCTGGGCAGAATCCACAACAACCTTCAGAATGCTGCCCTATGCCACCTCCTCAGGGAAGCCTCTCCGCCCACATCAGCATTTGTCACTCGGTCACAGCGTGTGAGTTGGCCATGGACACACGCAGGGCAGGGGGTGGACTAACTCATCTCGGCATACCCAATGCCAAGCCCCAATGCTTGGCCCAGCACAGACATTTATTACCCCATACCTCTTGTTCGAATTTCTCCAAGTTCCATTTTTAAAGAAGAGTGAGTCCCTGTGACGACTCATCCCTCAGACATTAATGCCATACCAGGCACACAAAGCAAATGTGAGGATCAGATGGGAGAAATGCGAGCGGCTTAGACATGGGTGAAAGACTTTAGGCTGCTCATGCTAGGGGTTTGTTCCAGTTGAAATCCAACTGCAGATCATAATCAAAAGCCCAGGGCAGGACAAGGGGGTGGGAAGGGCCACTGAGCAGACTGTCATTAACTCTGGACTGTGCCTACATGCCTCTTTCCCACAGTGAGCCAGGACACTGAGGAGCAGGGCTCAGAGCCAACCCTCCCGCCCCTCAACACACACACATTCAAACCAGGCCTCATTTCACTCATCTCTTGCCACGACTGGCTGGGGTTATTGTCTACTTAGAGCTACTTGCCCTGTTTTACTGTGGAAATTATAAAAAACTTATTGAGTCTTGCATGGAATGTATCTTCCAAATTAGCTTTGTTAACCCTAAGAAGGAAGGGAGGAAATTCCACCAGGAGAGGGGAAGGGGAGGTGATGTAGGTAACCTAGATGGTTTATGTTCTTCACTGACTCTCCATATAGCTTAAGAGGGGGTTCACAGCCATTGTTATCGGAGAATGGATTTGGATTACAGGTGGATGAAGGCACATTGGACTTAGCTCCGCTTTCTGGATTTCTGTTACAACAAGCTATTATTCGTTTGCTTTTATATATTTAACAAGCATTTTCTGAGGCCCTGCCATATGCAAGACACTGTTTCAAGCACTCTGAGACACAGAGATGAGTGAACATGGCCTCCACCTTCCCTGAGGAACTCACCGTCAGTGGGGAGCCTGATTCATAGGCTCAAGAGAGGAGCTGGGCAGTGAGCCAAGAAGGGGGGAGAGCTGGGCAACTAGCAAATTCTTTAGTGTTTGTTATTTCTAAGTGATACCCTGTTTGTTCTCTAAAAGAAAGCGATTTAATATAAAATGTATTTAAGATAACACTGGTAAACATTATAACTCAAAGCCATGTTGAAGGAGGGGCTAACAACCTAAGCTAAAATGGTCCTGCTGGCTAAACAGCACTCAGCCTTGAGCATCATAGAGGTCAAGGAACAAGAAGGGCCTGGTGCAATGGCTTACATTTGTAATTCCAGCACTTCGGGAGGCTGAGGCAGAATTGCTTGAGCCCAAAAGTTCAAGACCAGCCTGGCAGCATAGCAAGGCCCTGAGACCCCCTCTCCACAAAAAATTTAAAAATTAGCCAGGCGTGGTTACACATGCCTGTAGTCCCAGTTACACAGAAGGCTGAGGCAGGAGGATCACTTGAACCCAAGAGGTCCAGGCTGGCAGTGAGCCATGGTTACACCACTGTACTGCAGCCTGGGCAACAGAGAAAGACCCTGTGTCAGAAAAAAAAAAATATATATATTGGGGGAGGGGTGTGAACAAAAAGAAACAGAAGAGAAGCACAGGATGGGCTTATGAATAGGTGTTCCAAAGTCACCTTTCTCAGCCCCCTGAGCTCATTGGTGCCTACCCTAGCTGCATCCCCTCCTTGCTCTCTGTCCCAGGCCAGAGATTGGACTCCTGGTCCTCCTGGTCCCTTATGAACAGAACCCTCCATCTGGGCAGAGGAAGTCCCCCTGTCCTGGCTGCTGGAAGTGCCAGGATGAGCAGCTATTGGGAGGTAAGGGATGGGTACACAGTGAGCCCCTCCTCCAGCCCCCTGAAGCCCAGGGCACGTCCAGGACTACTGAACAATATAAAGGACCAGGTTTTGCCTCCAATCCGTTCCTAATCAATAAAAATACAATAAAAATGAATCACTAGAAAACTAAAATTTTATAAATATAACTAAGGGTATGGCCATATTGGTTGATGCTTGGATGTTTCAGCAATGTCAAATCTCTAAAACATTTTCTGGACTTCCTTGTAATTCCTGTATTTATCTCATGGCTGTCCAGAAACAAACATTTTATAGTGAGGCATGGCCACAGTCCATACTTTAAGTAGCACTGATCTGGACCAAAGGTGGGCAAACCAGTTAAATACCTTCTCTTTTCCCAGGAAACTTACCAGCCAGCTGGACTGATCACTCTGGAAGATGAGGCCAACCACCCCCAGAAGCTATCCTGTCCAGAAAGGCTTAAATATCATCCTCCCTCACGGTCAGATCTCTGCTGGGGTAGTAAGGCACTAAAGCCCCACCCCACGTGCAAGATAATCAACAGTGGACTCAGCCATCCACCCTCCTGCTCCAATACTTTTCATATGTCACTTCACTTTATCCGCATAACAGCCCAGGGAGTTGGGCATGTGTTTCCCCCTCTAGACAGGTGATAACCTGAGCTTCAGAAAGATAATAACTCAAGGCACACAGCCAGTGAGTGGCAAGCCTAATACCGGCCCCCAGGGCTTGTCTCCCGTGTTGCACGGTGATGCCTCTATGAGATGGCAGGGTTTCCATGGGAGTCAGCCCTGGTGGAGATCAAGCAGACCTTTGTGGCCCAGGGAATGCTAATTATACACTCCTAGGAGCCCCAATAGCTGGAGAGTTGGAATTGCTGCAGGAAGGAGTAGAACTTGGCAGTAAGGAAACCCCAGGAAATCCACCCTCCCCCAACACACACACACAAAAACACAGCCCTACTTGAGAGCTGCAGGCTACCCCTATCCTGCTTGGTCTAGGATGGAAATGTTCTTTTCCACAGGGACTGTGGGGCCCACCACCATGTTGTGAAGCCCCGTGGCGTTGCGCCCATAATAGAAACCAGGATTCCATGGGATGGAGGCAGAGCTGTGCTGCTTTGGCAAGAGACAGGCCACCATGGAAATGTGACAACCTGCTTAACCCTGTCTCTACCTGTGAACATCCCTCCAGGACCTCTCCACTTATCCATACCATGGTGAGCTCATGTGACAGCACAGGATGACAGAGGTGACATTGTTGATATTTAGAGAGAGCATTTCATCTCCAAGCAGCTGGGTGTGTCTCTCTGCACCTCTGAGTGAGGAATCACAAACTCAACCTTTATTCTATAAAGACAGCCATTCTCCTAGCCCCTGGACCATGCCTTTCTCTGATGATGGCTGTGGGTAGGAAGAGGCTGATGGTTCTGGGCCTGTCTGTGCATGAGCAGGTTTATGGGGATAAGGATAAAAGTGTGAGAATCCACATATGTGTTCATGGTCATGTGCCCCTGTGACCTTGCATGTGTTGTGGGCCCCTGTAACCACATTTCAGGCCTTGTCATCTTCCACTGCAACCCAGGGGCCCCAAGATCTAGCACTGCAGAGGCCCCACTGTGGAAGACAGTCAGGATGGAGCAGGACCGCCTGTCCCATGCTTCTTGCCCCAAGACTACTGCCTGGGAGACTCTGGGCTTTGCAGTTCTGGCCACATGCCTTGAGAAGGGACAGGAGTCTCTGCAGAGCAAAAGACGTTTTTCTGCCTCATGCCCCAGCCTGACTGTGAAGTAAGTAGGGGGAAGGCATGGAGCAAATTGGAGACTCTGATGGGGAATAGATATTACCTGCTTCAGGGACTCTCATCTCCCTTTCTGGGTGGGCTCAGAAAGCTGGGCACCTAGGGGCAGTCAAACCCACTTCCTTCTGGCATCTCTGAAAAGTACCCAAGATGTGAGAAACTAGGAGGGCCTGAGCATCTTCTGATGGGAGAAGGGGAAGGGGAGGGTCATTTCACAGGTCGCACCCCTTTTGGTGTGTCCATGACAACGGTAGAGGGATGCCTTCTATGACTATGGAAAGGAGCAGGAGCAAGGGTGGGGGATGAGGGAGATTCTGGGGAACCTGGACTAGAGTCAGTCTGGATATTTTAACAGGTGACTTTCAAGTGTCTACAGTATGTCAACTGCAGAGTTGCCTCATTTCACCCTCACAGCAACTGTATGAGGCGAACACATTATCCCCATTGTACAGAAGAGAAACCTAGGCTCAGAGAGTTAAGCAGTGTGTCCAAGGCCACAGAGCTGAAGAGTTTGAGCCAAGAGTTGAACTCCCACATTCCAACTCTAAATGCTATCATCTTCCAACACACCACAGTCTCTTCTTCTTCGCCAGCCTCACCCTTTTAAGCACCTCTGGTGGCAGAGCCAACCCTTTCCCTGGGAGATTTGTTTTGGGAAGCAGGCGTGGCAGCCAGCATAACTCTCCCTAGCTCCTCTCCAGACTCCTTCCATGACAGCAGAGGTGGATCCCCTGTCCCCAGAGCAGGCCTTCCTGCCTCAAGCCTCATGTGGCAGTCAGGCACCTAGCTCCTGCCCCCCTACCTAGTTACACCCCTGCATTCTTCTCCCTCTGTCAGCAGCTTCCTGGGGGCAAGGCTTGGTCGCAGGGGGTGAGGGACATTGAGTCGGAGGAGAGCTAGTGTGCCCTTCCTCACCTTTAGTGCCTCCTTCCATTTTAAAAGACATCAGAGTCCAACATGGCCCCATCCTTGGCTCAGAGAGGGGATCCTGTGGCAGAGGTTGCTTTTGGTTGTTGACAGAGCCAGGACATAATGAATAGCCCCGACTTTTCCCACCCTTTAAGGTTTTGTTTTTCTACGGTTTCTCTAATGTCAATCCAATATGGTCTTAACAACTGTCCCTTCAACACATTATCTTCATAAAATGTTTAAAAAAGTCACTTTGACACATTTGTGCCTGTCTTCTCTCTAAGTCCCTTAAAAGAATTAGGGAATAAAGGAATAACAAATATATTTCTTAAATAGCAAAGGAATAATAAAAATATAAACTCTCATGGACAAAGAGAAGGAAAAGAAAACCATTGCTGAGCAGAGCTGACAAAGGGTTCTACGAAGGGGACATGATGATCTCACCCCTAGGACCAAGTCTTGGGACTTGCATGTGTCTGGTAGAGCTGAAGCCTGCATGAAAACAGGAGACTGGCTGGAAATGTGTACATGGAGGAGTTAGACCTCCTGGGTCCCCTCTCAGTCAGCACAGCCAGGCCGTCATGCCACCCCGCAAAGAAGAGGCTGGAGGCTTCCTCTCTTGAGGATTGCAGTAGACATTCCAATCGCGGGGATGCCAAATACAGTCACCCCACTGGCCGTGGCAAGTCACAGTCTTGTCAAGGCCTGCTGGTGGAAAGGAGACATATCACCCTCCCTGGATTCATAACTGACTGTCCACCAGCAGAGGGGTGAGGTGAGCCAAGATGAGATTCTGGGCTGGACACCGACTACCCGGGCAGCTATACCCACATGTGACACAGGTTGTGAAGCAGGGAGATTCATGTGCTGCCTCTGCCACTTACCTGTTAGGAGTTAGAACACAAGATTTACCCTCTAAGGTCTTGGTTTCCCTGTGTTGTGGAGATTCACGTCTTCCAGGGCTGACGTGGACAATGGGAGAAGATGCTCCTCCTGCAGGCGTGTGCTTCTTTGCCTTGGGCCCTGTCTCCTGACTGACTGCTGTCATCATTGGACCTCCGGTTCCTACCATATCATTGATAAAAGACGTTCGCTCTGGACTCACATATTTCCTCTACCCTCACCTCCCTACAATTCTGCTGGATGACAGCATGTGGACGTTGACCTGCCAGCACGCTAGCCCTGAAGTTTCTTGAGCGAGTTCCTTCCAGTGGCCTTCACCCCCACTCCACTTCCACCATTCACTCCCTTGTCCTTCTCTGGAAGGTCATCACTCACAACTGTTCCACTTCCAAAAAGACAATCTCAACATCCCACTCTTGCTCCACCAGCTCCTTGCTTTCCTGCAAGATGGTTCAGCTTTTCTCACCACCATTATTCTTTCTTCTCTCCCCTCTGTAGTCCTCCCTGCTTGCTCTGAGTGCATCCATCCTGTCCTATCTTGACTTCTCTCCTGTATCCAGCTTATATTCCACAGTCCATCATTCAGTAACATTTTTTTTTTTGCCAAGACTATAAATTCCTTGGTCCCTCATACTTAATCACCACGTTTGACAAAACCTCAGCCCTGGATGAAGCCAGTCACACTTGTCTCCACATCTGTATCCAAGCAGCTGAGCACTTAGTGGTAGTAGAGGAAGTCGGAGAACAGGGCAGACTGGCTTCCTCTAAAGTCATGATCTCCAGTCATTATATATGCTCTTAATTCCTCCCAGAAACCCTCTTGGTTTCCCTTGTCATCTCCCTCCTGCTTTCTGTAATTATTTCAAACCTTCTCCATTTTTCTCATGCCTTCAAACTTCTTCTCATCTGCGGCTCGCAGCAAAGGTCTTTGTTTCCTGCTTGTCAGAAAAGATAAGAGCCACTAGACAGGAAGTCCCTCAGCTTCCAATAGCAAGAACATAAACTACTGACACCTGCATACATCCTGAATTCCTTTTCCTGCTCCAGTGGAGGGGCTGCCTGCCCCCCAGCTTGTCCTACTCTTTGCACTCCTACCCTCTTGGGAATCTTACTGTATTGATTATCCTTTCCTCTTGACTGAGTCTTTTCTAAGCCTTTAAATATATGCAACACCTCCCATTATTAAAAAGGAAGAGAGAAAACAGAAGGAAAAGATGGAAAGAGGGAAGAGAAGGAAAGAAGGAAGGAAAGAAGGATGAAAGGAAAGAAGGAAGGGAGGGAGGGAGAGAGGGAGGGAGGAAGGAAGGAAGGAAGGAAGGAAGGAAGGAAGGAAGGAAGGAAGGAAGGGGGCAAAATAGAAGGAAAGGAGGAAGAGGAAGAAGAGGGAAAGAGAAAACCTCTCACCTGGTCCTCATTTCTCCCTAGTTATCTCCTTCTTTCCCCTCCTTTACAGCCCCAATTCTCAAAATACCTATCTTCATCTTCTGGCCCCCAATAATGGCTCAATCCATCCCTGTCTGGATTCCCACCCCTCTGCTCCACCAAAATACCCCCTATCAACAGCACCAAGGGCTGCATGTCTATTTTTAGTTCATGTCTTACCTGACCTTGCAGCCACAGCCACCATTGCTCCTCACTCTCCTGTGGCTTCACGGACACCTGCTGGTTTCCTCTGGCCACTCCCTTTTGAGCTCCTCCACAGAATTTTTCTCCACTCATGGCCTATTAAAGCTTGGAGTCCTGGACCTTCTTGTTCTATACTTTCTCCCTGGCTAATTTTATTCATACCTACAGTATTAATTATCAATTGCAAATAATGCCTAAATCTGTCACCCAGATCCATATGTCCACCTACCATTTGACATCATGCCTGGAATATCTTATAAGAACTTTATGTTCCACAGGTTCTCAAACTCATGATCTCCTCAACCTCTCTTCCTTTTCTGGAACCTGTTTCTCTTCCACTGCACCCTATGCATCACTAGCCATCCAAAAACTTCCCTCTCCTTCACTCCCTATGTCCCATTCATCACCAAGTCCTGTGAATTTTATTTCCTATATTTCTCTCAATTCGATCTAATCTCCATCTCTAGCATAACTATTTACCACAGTCCAAGCTTCCATTGTAACTTTCAAGTTCAAATGCTGTGGCACCCCAACTAGTTTATGCTAGACTATTCTAGGCCTATTCGGATCCTTTTCTAGTCCATATTGCAGTCAGAGTTACCTTTGCAAAACACCTCTAATTACATCATCCCCTGTATAACCCATCAATAGCTTCCCACTGATTTTAGAGCAAACATAGAACTGTTTAATATGAGGCTTAAGTGCCTCTATGGTTTAACACTCTAGTCAGCCATGTAGTGAGTTCTGGGTCACATGGCCTAAATTCACAGCCAGGCTCTACCACTATTGCCAGTGTGACACTGGCCAACTTATTTTCTGAATCTCCCCATATCTCAGTTTTCTTACCTGTAAAATGATAATACTGGTTGCTAATAATGGTATCTATGTCATAAGGTTGTGGCAATCCCATTACTGGGTATATACCCAAAAGAATATAAATCACTCTATTATAAAGATACATGCACACATATGTTCATTGCAGCACTATTCACAATAGCAAAGACATGGAATCAATCCAAACACCCATCAATGATAGACTGGTTAAAGAAAATGTGGTACATATATACTATGGAATACTGAGCAGCCATAAAAAGAATGAGAGCATGTCCTTTGCAGGGACATGGATGGAGCTGGAAGACATTATTCTCAGCAAACTAATGCAGGAACAGAAAACCAAACACGACATGTTGTCAGTTTTAAGTGGGAGCTGAACGATGAGAACATGTGAACATATGATGGGGAACATCCACACTGGGGCCTGTGAGGGGGTCATGGAGGGAGGGAGAACATCAAGAAGAATAGCTAATGGATGCTGGGCTTAATACCTAGATGATGGGTTGATCTGTGCAGCAAACTACCATGGCACACATTTACGTATGTAACAGCCCTGCACATCCTGCGCATGTACCCAGGAACTTAAAATAAAACTTGATGAAAAAAATAAAGATAAATGTGTTAAGCAATTAGAGTGGTGCCTGCCACACAGTAAGCACTCAGTAGGCCTCAGCCCTCATCACCCCTGCCTCCCCAGCCTCATCTCTCCCCTCACATCCACTCATCAGTCTATTTTAGCTGGGTTGGCTCCCTCTTGGGCCCTCGTTCTCACCACGCTCCCTCTCTCCACACGGCTTTTGCATGTGCCATTCCCTTTGGACCTCTATTTCCTTCCCTGGAAGAAGGCACCATCCTGGAGGCACAGAACTCAGCGCGCTAGAGTAATTGACCTGAAAGGCACCTTAGGAGCCACCTAGCCATCTCCTCATTATACAGATTGGGAAACTGAGGCCCAGAGTGGGGAAGGGACAGGTCCAGTGTCACACAGCAAGTTCACACTAGAGCCAGGACTAGAACTCAGGTCCCTGACATTGATCCCAGAACTCTTTGCGCTGCCCATCACAGCTCACTAGTTCACTCGCTTAATAAATATTAAGCCTCACTTTGTGCTGGACCACAGGCAGATGTACACATACAGAAATAACTCTGATTCAAGGACAGTTGAGGCCAGAGCTTTTGAAAAAGAGTTTATATCCGGGCTGTGGGAGCCCACCACAGAGAGCAGTCAATGCCAGGCTGACTCAGGCCTGCTCATGGGGGAGGTGGGAGGTAATGATATCAGAAGTGGGCCCTGAAGAAGGAGCAGGGTAAAGCTGGGAGAGGGCATCTCAGGCTTAACAAATATTACACATTCTGAGACTTATGGGATGGATGTGTGTTGGGGTAGCTTCCCTAGACTAGTTGGAAACCTGCGGGGAAAAGGGAAAGTGGCAGAGAGAAGAGATCCAAACGGGAATTGGGGCCAAGCAAAAGGACGAGCTGGAAGACCAGCTGCCCTGCCTCACTCTTCTGTAGAAGTCTCCCCAACTCCCCAAGGGCTGCCTTTCCTCCCTCACTTACTAGGTCAAGTGAGGATGGACATAGCACCTTCTATCTCACTCCCAGCTCCCCTCTTTCAGAAAGTTACCAGGTGCCTCTTCCCCAGCCAGGCTGTGGTGGACTTTCCCATAAATAGCCGCTGCTAACAGAAGCTTGGAGGGGGGCAGCATTGAGAGCCCTGGGTCTGACTCTGTCAGGAAACAAGCCTGGAGGGTTCACCCGTGCTCTGGATGTAATCAGGATGTAACGCGGGGGAAGCCAGTCAGGAGCAAAGCCAAGGTTAATACCAACGATGGAGCTTCAAGGAGTTAGAAGGCAGGGTCCGGGCTAGGGGGCTGGAAACCTAGGTTCAGTGCCTTCCCAGCCCTCACTATCCCTAGGCAGTGCTGTTCCTCATAAGCCTCTGCCCCTGTGGCAGCCCACAGCCAGGCTAAGACAGGGCTGGGGACAGCATTCCTCTCCCACAGCCCTCCTTCCTCCTTGGTTCTGGTCTGAAAACCCAGTCACCCTTCACTCACCTAGCTAGGTACCAAGGGTAGGACTTATTACCGAGTGCCCTGCCATCTGCCCCAAGGTAGTAAATGAGGGCAGAGGAAAATTGCAACCTCCCCATGTTAAATGTGTAAAAGGAAAAAGACTCTGAGGCCACAAGGCTTGAGCGGATCACAGGGAGCAAGCACCAGACTGAGGGGAGGCATGGAGCAGTGGAGGAGGAGACTCCTTGCTGGGGACTCCTGATGGAGCTCTGCGGCCCCTGCACCATCAGTCCCAATGCAGACACTGGTGCCTTCAGACCAGCCAGAGATGGGGTGGCAGGGGTACAAGTGTTCCCACCTTCCTAACATCCCCAGTTTTTGGATATGTGATGTCATCCAATCCTCATGACCCAGACAAGGAGGATCCCATTCCAAAAGGTCAAGTGCCAAAGTCACACAGCAAATAGATCGGTGGCACATAGGCAGGCCTAATAGCTGTGTCTTTTGATTCCTGCCTGGAGGCCCTGCTAGGCACCCCTTGCTAGGCATTGTGGGAAACTCAGAGATGTTTGAGACATGCCCCTTGCCCTCAAGGAGTTTGCAGCTTAGCTAGTAAAAAGGGCACGCTTAAGATGGTAGCATCCACTCCTGCCTGTGAGAGCCTCCAGCCTGCCAGCCTGCCCTATGGATTTTGGGTTTGTCAACACCCACATATCACAAGCCAATTTCTTGAAACAAAAAAAAAAAAAAAAAAAAGAGAGAAGAAAGAAAGAAAAGGAGGTGGGGCATGGGCACAGTTAGCTCTACCAGAGAAGCAGCACAATACAGTGGTTAAAAGTAAGGCTTGTAGAGTTCAATGTTCTTGGTTTAAACGTCATTCCACTAGCAGAACTAATGAGGCCTGGAACCATGGGTAAGTTCCTTAACTGCTCAAGTCTCAGTTCATTGATTTCCAAAACAGGGATATTGGCAGCACCTGCTCCATGGGTTGCTTTGAAGATGTAATGAGATAATGTATGTAAAGCTCTTAGCGTGCTCAGCGAACATTGTAAGAACTCTGCTGTCATTAGTACTAAGGGCAGATTATCATAAATGTTAAGATGTAAAAGGCAGCAAAAAAGGCAAAAGAAAGGATTAAGGCAGCCTAAAGGGAGAAGAAAAATTATCCGTTCCGTGCCAAGTCCTATGGGAACAAGCAATTCATTAAGGCTGGAGGAAGGAAGGAGGCAGGGTTGGAAGAAGATCTCAGAGAGAAAGGGGATTTCAGTTTGGGGAGTGCAAATGGGATCAGAAGACCTGAAGGTAAGTAAGCGGGAAGGTTTTTTAGTGGTCATGGTTGCTAAGCCTGTAAAATGCTCCAGATTTCACGGGATCTTTTCTCATGTCTCATCTTCAATCACACTCCCAACAATCCAACATTCCCATTTTCCAATGAGGATATTGAGTCTCAGGGAAGTTGAGTGGCAAACCTTGGGTCATAAGTAAGAGTCTGAGCCTGAACACACACCTGACTTTTGTTTCCAAAGCCTCCTTTCCCTGCCCCAGGTCCCCAGGGAAAAATTGTTAGGCTGGGGGTAGGATGAGGGGTTGGGTGACCACAGGTCCAGGGCAGCCCCACCCACCTCCCTGTAAAGGTATAGGGAGGTGGAAAATGTTCTTCCTTGTTCTCTTCCAAAAGAAAAGAGTCAGAAGAAAATTGGGCCAGGGGTGGAAGGGGAGTCAGGCTTTTGAAACACAGTTATAGAAATCTCTCAGCTGTTACGTGCAGAGCATCATGCAGGGCGCTTCTTGAGATCTGCTTCCGTGAACCCATTCTCAGGGTGCACTCATTGCCTTATGCACACTCAATTTACATTGACTGAGCAGTGGGCAGCTCATTTAATCTGCACAGAGACCCTCTGAGGTAGGTGCAAATATTAAGCCCATTTTCATAGAGGTGCTTAGAAGAGGCCCAGACAGGTTAAGTTGGTCAGAATCCCACAGGTAGTAAGAGGAGGTACCTGGATTCACATGTGCCCCCTTGCCTACTACTGTGCCCTCCACACCATATGGCACCACCTCCACAAGCCTCAAGCTGTGCAGTGACAGCTGTGGGGCCCCAGGAAAAAACCGTGCAGGGGCAAAGGGAAAGGGGAGGCCAGTGTGGACGGGAATCCTGGAAGTAAGCTTCCTAGATGAGGTACACATGCGGGGCTTTGAAGGGTTAAAGACCTGGGAGGAAAACAGGAATTGGAGAAGGAAGTGATTTTCTGAAAGGGGAATTGGCAAAAGTAAAGTTTCTGGGCAAAAGGCTGTTTGGAGTGAATAGTGGGGAATGCATTATCTTTGGGGTAAAGCCTTCTCTGACCTTCCATCTCCCCATCCATAAGAGGAGAATAATGAAATTACCTGCGTCATGGGGAGGGTGAGAATCAAATAAGATCTTAATTGTGAAAATACTTTCTGTTTTTGCTTTTTTCTTCTGAGACAGGGCCTAGCTCTGGCACCCAGACTAGAGTGCAGTAGCACAATAATGGCTCACTACAGCCTTGATCTCCTGGGCTCAAGTGATCCTCCTGCCTCAGCCTCCCAAGAAGCTGGGACTATAAGCACATGCCACCTCGCCCAGCTAATTTTTTTTTTTTGTAGAGATAGAGTCTCACTTTGTTGCCCAGGCTGGTCTAGAACTCCTGCCCTCAAGCAATCCTCCCACCTCAGACTCCCAAAATGCTGGGATTACAGGCATGAGCCACCACACTCGGCTGAAAATACTTTCTGAATATTAAACTGCTGTATAATTATGACAAGTCATTTTGATTATAACCTTGTGCTGACAGGCATGACAGTTGTGTTCATGTTGTGGGGCACAATGGTGGGACAGTAAATAGAATGTGCAGGGTATGAAAAAGAAAAAGCAGTGGAACTGAAGGACGACCTGCAGCCGAGAAGTAAGGGAAAGTCTCCATAGGCATGGGGAAAGGCTACTTTGCAAAGCTAAGTTTGCCTGGGACCCTGGGGCCTCTTGGACAACAGCTGAGGGCATCTTCCTCCAGGCTTGTTTAAACAATCTTCATGTCGGTGAAGCCCAGGAGGTCTTTATGGAAATATGTCAGGCCCTTCATCAATTCTGAGCCACCTTCATTCCATTGAGCCTCATTTTCCACATCTATAAAATGGGGATAACTCAGCTAGTTTGCGGAGTTGCTGTGGGCAGTGCACAGGGGGTGTGCAGTGTTTGACATGCACCGAGAACAGCTCAGTATGCTGGGAGTTTCCTAGGTCTCTTTTTAAACTCTGCTTCCCAAAGGTGAGAGGATGGTATCTGGACAAAAAGCTGAGGAACTGGGACTGGGCCTAACCTCATCTTTCTTAAGGACAAGGTGCACAGGTGCTCTGGCTATGCCGACTTCTCCTTGCCCAATCCAGTTTAATCCGACCACCTTACCCTCTATCCCCTGGCTGAGTACCTGCCCCCAGGTGTCCCAGAGCCCCAGCAGGCTGTGGTGGGCTTCTGCTGCCACCTATAGGCCCCATGTGGCACTGCCTCCCCCTGTCCAGCATTGAGGCCGGCATTCCCAGCTTTCACCTCCTCAAAGGGGATGCCATTGCATGTTTCCTCATCTGTCTCCCTGCCTGCTAGAGTGTCTTAAAGGCAGTGATTATCTGCTTTACCTATATCTCCACTATCCAGCCCAGTGCAAGCGCAGAGTAGTTGTTCAACACGTGCAGAAGGAATGAATGAGAAAATGGCCTTGCAGTGATGGAGATCACAGAAAAAACAAGAGGAACTTAGTCGGGGGTTATTTAATGCCAGCACAGGTGACTCACGGAGGCTTGTAAATTTCCCTTCAGAGGCTTTAGGAAACAAAGTAATTCTTAAGTGCCTGGGTTAAGGTTAGGGCAGTTGTGCTAGAAGCAGGGGGTGATTCAGGGAAAGTACAGGTCTCTTCTATTTTTGTTTCACTTCCCTGGGCCAGGACCTCCCCCTAAAAAATGTCCACAGTCCAGGAAAGCCTGAAGGAGGGAGTCATAAATGTGGCCTGGCTCAGTGCCGAGTGGAGACAGTTCAACGAGGCTCTCCTTTGGCAACCACACTGTGGCCCTTACCAACGACCCGGATGTGAGTGCCTGGCTCGGCCCCTCCTTCCTCACTATCTCTTTTCTTTCTTGGACCCGAGGCTTTCTTTGCCTGCAAGGCCCACTCTTTCTCCATTGCCTTTAAAAAAAAACAGATTTAGGGGGTACAAGTGCAGTTTTGTTACATGGATATATTGTGTAGTTGCAAAGTATGGGCTTTTAGCTTAGCTGTCACCTGAATAAATGGTGTCGATTGTACCCATTAAGCAATTTCTCATCCCTCACCCACCTCCTACCCTTCTAAGTCTCCAATGTTGACTACTGCATTTTCTACATCCAGGCATACAAATTATTCAGCTCCCACTTACAAGTGAGAACACGTGGTATTTGACTTTCTGTTTCTGAGTTGTTCCAAAAAAAAAAAAAAATGGCTTCCAGTAGCATCCATGTTGCTGCGAAAGACATGATTTCTTTCTTTTTATGGCTGAGTAGTATTCTACGGTGTACACACACACACACACACACACACACACATCATGTTTTCTTTATCCAGGCATTCATTGATGGACATTTAGGTTGCTTCCATATCTTTGCTATTGTGAATAGTGCTGCGATTTTTTTTATGTTCTCCACTGTCTTTGACTGAGGAGCTGAGAAGCATATGAACACCCTAGAAAATTCCCATTTTACAGCTGGAAAGCCTGAGACACATAAGGCAAGAAGGAGCTCAGAAACCAGAGTCAGGATCAGGTTTATAATCAGGCATCCAGGATCTGGCCCTCTAGCCCAAGTGTCACTGATGGATGGGGAGGGGAATGAGACCTCAGGCAGGGTTTTCTGTGACTGGCTGAGCACACCTTGGCCTCTTACACACCAGAGGCTACTTAAGGGTCTGGACACCTTTCAGTTTCATTTTCAATGTCTTTATTTTGCCCCCTTGTCTCACCCAGGCTCCCACTTTCTAGGAAGTCATAAGACAAGGCTAAGTCTCCACCCCAGTCCCTGCTGGAAAATGGAAACCCAGAGCACCTATATGATCTGCTGAATCCCACCCTGAGAGCCAAGGGTGAAGCCAGGTGAGACCCAAAAGCCCGAGGCTTCTGCACTCCCTTGAGCAGCCCCCTTCCTTTTACCCCGACAAACCCAGTCCTATGGCAGGAGAGGCACTGGCATCTGCTATGGTCTGAATGTTAGCGTCCCCCAAAATTCATGTGTTGGGACCTAGTAAACAGTGTGATGGCATTACAAAGTAGGGCCTTCGGGAAATGATTAGGTCATGAGAGCCCCACCATCAAGAATGGGATTAGTGCCCTTTTAAAATAGGCTCAGGCAAGCTCCCTGGCCTCTTCAGTCATGTGGGGACACAGCAGCAAGATGCCATCTATGAAATAGAGCACCCTCACCAGATACTGACTCTACCAGCACCTTGATCTTGGACTTCCCAGCCTTCAGAACTATGAGCAGTAAGTTTCTGTTGTTTACCCAGTCTAATGTATTTTGTTACAGCAGCCCAAACAGACAAAGACAGCACCCCACTCCAGACCTTCAAAGTTGCCTTTGCCATGGGTTCAGCCAGCCTCTGGGTGCCCTCCACCCAGTGCAGCCCTTACACTGTTTGTGCTGAGCCACAGGACCTTTGGTGCCTCTTCCTAAGTCTCCTGCCCTGCCATGGTTGGGCAGTCCTGCCTCATGCCCAGCTAAATTCCTCCTGCTACCATTGCATCTGCTTCCTCCCTGCCTCTGCTCCCATTGGCCCTGAGAAGAGAGAGAAAGTTGTCTCCTAATTTCTAAATATGGTCACCAAAGTAAAAACTGTTCCAGGAGCCCCTGGTTCCACCCCGGAGGCCATATCTCAGTCTTTCTGAGATTGAGACAGGATTGAATTTTCAAACTCATCCAAAGCGGACACCTCCATTCCCATCCTTAGTCAACAATGTCTTGAGTGCTTAGTCTGTGTCCAGAATCCTCTTCCCATTCTGGTGGTAGCAATTATTTTAAGAGTATCATTTGAGACAAAATTGTCAGAGGTATAGTTACATAATCGGAGCTGAAAAACACAGTCTTTGATTGGTGAAATAATTTGTCCAAGTGCCTGACCCCAGGACCAACCTATCCTTATACCTAAGCTAAGTCTGCAACCATATTGGCCAGACCTACACACAGCCTGCCTCAGAGCCCCACTGCCAGGACCTCACTTGGATAGACCTGAGCCTATGCCTCTCTGCCAGAGACTCAGAATCACTAGGACTCCTTGGGATCCACCAGGTACGTGGAGAATGGGACAGGATTCGCTATCCACTACGGTTCAGGGGAAAGTCAAACGCCTTCTGAGCCAGGACATGGTGACTGTGAGTGGGGCCACCCCAGGCCATCTGACGTCTGCTTTTCTTGTCCCAAGGCTCCCTTCCCTTTCAGGGCTCATGCCTGGGGGAAGGTGCCCTCTGGCCCACCCTAGAGCCTGGAACATTGAAGAACACCCAGCTCTGCTGGAGCTGCAAAGAAGCAGAGTCTGTGATGGAGCAAACAAGAGCTATTAGCTAAAAGCTGGGGGGCTGTAAAGGGGTTTGCCTCTCACTTGCATGTAGGGCAAGTGACATGGAGACCAGCCCCTGTGAAGAGCAATAACTCATCTCACACAGAGATGGCCAACTTCATTCATTCATTCATTTCTTCATTTGTTTTCTTGTTCATTCATGGAGTCAATAAATATTGGGTGCTTATGTGCCAAGCATTGTGCTAGGCTCTTGGGGGTACAGCAATGAACGCAGTGAACAAGATAGAGCTGCTACCCTCATAGAATTACTCTCTAATAAGGAAGACATGAACCATTACGATGTGATAAGTGTTGCAGGCATACTGGGAGCACAGGGATTAAAACCGTAGATGCTTCCCAATTCTAGGCCGAGTTTGTGTGCTGGGTCGACTTGGGGGCACTGTTGTCAGCTTTTGAGAAGGTTTGTGATCTGCTCCAAGCTGCTGGGTTTAGAAAGATGGTATGAGCTGGAGACAAGGTACATAAGGGTAAGAAGGTGAGCCATAAGCCAGCAGCAGAGATGATAAAGACAGATAGGGTCAGAGTCCAGGGAAATCTCAGGTAAAATGGAGAGAAGTCTCTGGTTGGTGAGAGGAAGGGAGGCAGTGAGAAAAAGCCACTCTGCAGTCCGGTATGGTCTTGGGAAAAACCGTTTTAAAGGAGGGGGATGTGGGGTAAGGGCAGATGGCCAGCAGCTAAGAGGTAGATATTGGTGTCAGGAAGTAGAGGTTGCAAATGTAGGCTGCCCTGAGAAATTCAACAGGAAAGGGAATGTGGTGGGTAGGAGGTTGGGGGTGAGATCCAGAGAGAAGCAGGGTAAGGAAGGGTGAGTGTTTTTAAATGCTAGGATGCCTGAGTATGCTTATAGGTGGGGGAAGAAGCCAGTGGAAAAAGAAAGACTGAAAATCAGGAAAAAAGAGGAGATAATTAAGAGCAGAGGAGCCTGGAGGCTCTGGGAGGGATGCAGAGAAAACAAGTAGGAGGAAGGCAGGCTTCCTTGAGGAGGGGCTTACCTCTTTATCCCAAGGAAAAGGAAGGAATGTGAGATCCTGAGGTATGAAGAGGGAATGGGAGAAACTTGTGCTAACACATGCACTATGTAGACTTTGCGCACTTGCAATTATACTTGCACAAAATAACATGGGTCGCCTACACACACATGCACATATGTGTGCATGTATGCGTGCCTCCTATCACGAATGCTGGGAAATCACATCACACACACATGCACACCCTGGAAACCAGGCCTGAGGTAGCCCCTGAGCTATGGGAGGCGTCTTGCAGTGTGGAGGGGAGGAAAGCCAGGGGAATCCGTTTCAGACCTGGCACCAGGAGCCCTGGCTCCAGGCTTTCACTTGTCCACACACAGCCCAGCTGACTTCAGGGAAACGACTTCACTTCTGGTGACTTTGTTGCCTGAAGGGTGAATGAGGGTGAATCATACCCACCTTGCCAAAAACAGGGCTACTGAGGCTCACCTGAAAGAAAAGCTTCCTTCCTGCTGTCTCTTCCTCTGCAGAAATTCCAGGTAAGGAGATGATCACCCAGGAGGCTCTAGATACTCCAATACTTCCTGACCACCTGACCCACAGCACTCACCCGAAGCTTATTGCAACAGGTCCAGGCTCTGCTGATGACAAAGTTCTCAGTCTCTTCTTCCTGCTATCTTCATGCCCCCACCCACTCCTCACTGAAAAACCTTCCCAGAGTCCCCTCCCAAGCACCTACTCAACCAGCAGCAACACAAACCCAGGTGGGGCCAGTTTGTGCCTTGTTTGCATTCCACCACTGTCCTTGTTTCTTTTCTGTGACCTCTCTGGGGATGCTTTGTTGGGTACACCTAGGCTATCCTGGAAAAATCTCTAGTCAGACTTGGCAAAGGCAAAGAAAGGTAGAGCACATGCTACTGACAGCTTCTGAGCCTTGCCCCCTGTCCCACCTTCCTCCAACCTCAGAGCCCTCTGCCCTGCCCCCACACCCTTGCCCACGTTCCTTGGTTATTTGGGTCACTGGGTCTCTGAGGTTACAGGTCTTCAGGAGTTTCTGATCTTTCCTTTAGAAATTTCCACTTGCTGGGGGAGAGATTGGGCTGGGAGGCAGCAACCCTCAGTATTACCAAGGGAATGTCCACTACCCGAGCATCAGCAAGACTGGCTCCTGGTAGACCACAGGGAGGGGCTTGGAATCCTCAACTCTCCCCACACTCCAAAATGCTGCTGTCACTGGGGTTGGGGTAGGTCAATATCCTGCCCTGTCCCCAAATGCAGCCACTTCTCAAGGCACAGCCAGTGTTTGCTCTCTGCCTCTTTTGTCCAGGGATGGGGAACATGGTGATATGAGGAATGGTGGGGCAGGGAACTAATGAGAGGCAGGAAAGTGTCACCAAGCCACATGCTGAGGGTGGGGGATGGCACCGTTGCTCCTCCTTACTCCTCTGCCAATGCATCCATGACAACCACCGGCATGGCCTCCAACCCCTCAGACTCCCTCAGAAAACACCTGCAGGCTGCTTGTTCCCCATTGGCCTCTGTCTGCCTGTGCCCTTTCCCAGCATGTCTGTGGGGTCTGTCCCCTTGGTCTGTGAGGAGGGCTGCACAACAGTAGTGGGAATGGCTTATCTTGTATCTTAGGTCCCTCTAGCTACCCAAGGCTGCTCATGGAGAACTTGGTTACCAAGGAGCTTAGCACAGATGAAGTAAGATACCCACACTGAAGCTGAAGGCATGGCACTCAGACTAGCAGGGATCCACCTGGTCCAGGCCACAGAATTGCCCTACATAGCATCAGGTCCCAAATGAGACCACTTCAGGTCCTTGCCTCCTTATCTCTCACACACTGTTCACAAGTGTGGCCTGGTCCCCGAGGGAGGTAGAGCACTGCACCCAGCCCTGTTCAGGGGAGGCGCCAGGCCACAAGCTCAGGTTCTGTGTCTGCCCAGAGGGCCTGCAGGCTCAACTGGGCTCCCTTGCCCACCTCCCCCAGTGTGTCATGGACTGGAAGCAGATGCCCACACTGCACAATGTCTCCCACCACCTCAAAGGCAGGGACTGCACGCTCACCAGTGCAGATGACGTACAACAGGCAAGGCTCAAGTGCGTGACGGGGAGGAAGGCTGGGCAGGGCCCTCTAAGAGGCGTGAGTCATTATGCACAGGTTACATGTCAAGCTAGTGGTTCTCAAACCTGGCTGCATATTAGAGTCACCTGGGGAGCTTTTAAAATTCCCAATACCTAGGCCTCATCCCATGCCTATTAAAGCAGAGCCTCTGGACATGGCAGCTGGGCATGAGTGTTTCGTACAATTCCCCAGGTGATTCCAATGTGCAGCCAGGCTTGCAAATCACTGTGCTTGTCCATTTACCTCCATTTTCTCATCACATGCTCCCAAGAATCCTTTACTAGGGTTTTTCTTATCCTCTTCTTATACTCACTGTGCTTAGAGAAGTCCAGTAACTTGTCTGAGATCAGAAGCTATGCTAGACTATAAGCTCTCGAAGGCAGTGCTGTTGCTGATGCATTGTTTGTCTGGTTCTAGCACAGATCCTGCACCCTAGAGGAGCACCGTTCAGGACGGGCTTTAGGGTTGAAGTGGCAGGATGTGACAGAGGCCCAGTGCAGATGAAGGAATCGACAATAGGAAGAGGGATGCTGCTGAAGATGGCTGCGGGGATCAAGCAAGGTGAATGGGGAATGTTTATGTGCTGGGCAGTAGGCAAACCCTCCTGCTTCCTGCTAGGACCTACAGTGATGACAACCTGTGTATACTGGCCCTCTATGGCCTGCATGTGCCATGGCCCACTGGAGCCCTGTAGGGCCTGAGTGCTGGTTTTGTCCACAAGTTCTGCATGGAGCTTGGTTAGTGTACAATCAACCTGGCTTTGCCTTGGCCTGCTGAGGCCCTCTGCTGCCGGCGCAGGCCCTGCCCTCAGTCCTAGCCAATAGCTAGGGGGCGCTCTCTGGGAGACCCATTCTGCCTGTGCTTGTGCCCTCACGGGGACACTGGGCATGGAGCTCCACTGGACACTTGCCCTGTCCCCAACACCAGCTTTTCTCTGCATTGAGGACAAAGAATAAAGATGTTACATCCTGGGTTCCGTAGGATTTGAAACAGAGAAAGAGGCAGACATGTGCCCATATGACACAGACTGACAAACTCTCCACATTGACTCGTGTGCATTGGTTCCTGTGCACAGGGGATGGTGCCATCCGTCCACTGTCGGCAGGGATCAGGTGGAGTTGTTCACACAACCTCAGGTGGGAAATCTTCAGAGAGCCAGCCCCATCACCCTCCAGCCCCCTGAGCACCAAGGCTAGTGCTGTGAGTCAGAGAGATAAGCCCAGCTCATGGAAGTTAGCTCCATGCCCAGGCTCAGTGCTGCTGAGCTAGCCAACCCTGTCTCATGCAAAACTCCCTCCAGCCCTGTCTTACGCACTGCAGACTCCCCCGCCCCACACAGCCATTTTCACAGGCAGGTCGAGGCACCAGCTCCAAAAAATGTAAAACACCAGACATCCAACAAACACTCCCACTTTTCACGTAGGGACAAAGGTCCAGAGATTGGATGGCATTTGCCCAAGATCACTTGGTGAAGTAGTGAAGAATCAAGACTAGAACCCAGCCTGTCTGAATCTGCTCCACAGAGCTCCACACACACACGTGTTCAGGCCATGTGCAAGAGTGCACCTACATGCCCACTCTGCTGTCCTCTGCAGACTGAAGCCTCTTATCCCTCTCTGACCCCCAGGCTGTCTGCAGGGGATGTAGCTTGGGGAATGAGAGGGCAGCATCCACCCAAAGCCACTGAAACTGTCTTTCAAGGTAGCTGCTCACCTCTCATTTGATTAAAAAGGATAAGACACTCAGGTGGGTTGAACCAGGCCAGGCAAAACTCATATTGCATACTATTGTGATAGAACACCCTTGAATAAAGTGTGTCTCAGCATTTTTAACAAGTGTCACAAATAATTATTTCTTTAACACCCACCCCCATCATCTACACAGTCCAATATGGTAGCCACTAGCCACATGTGACTATTTGCATATTTAAATTAATTAAATTTAAATAAAATGTCCCACAAGTCACATCCCAAGTGCTCAGTGGTCACATGTGGCTGGTGGCCACCGCATTGGAGTGAAGATACAGAGCATCATCACGGAAGTTCTGCTGGACAGAGCTGGATTCTGGACAGCAATAACGAAAGGCCTCTTGAGTTTGAGTGGTTCCCAAATACACCAAAGGATAACTTGGGGAAATAGAAAAGGGCGCCTTCTCTGAAGGTACTTTTCTGGTTGGAGCAGTGAGAGATCTGGCCTCTTAAGAAGGCTTCTCTCTAAGGAGGTGGTGACCAATGAGGTCCTTGAGGCAGACAAGAGAGTGGACAACTGAGCCTGGCTATGGCCAAGAGGGCTGACAGCCTACAGAGCCCTGCTCAGGAGGTGACAGAGTGATCAGAGAGTCCAGCTAGCAGAGGACATCCCCCTAAGTTGGCCTGGCCTCTCTTCATGTCTCCTCTCCCCACAGAAACTCTTCCTCAGGACACCTATTCCCCCAACCTCTAACACGCATCAGTGTGCGTAAACACACACACACCCCCGCCACCACCACCACCATCACCAGCTCATTCTACTTTGGCCCTATAGTTATGCCAGGACTTTATCTCTCCTCCACAAGGGCGAGCACAGGGGCTGCCCTACCTCCTTGCCTCTAATGCCCAGCAAAGTGTGAGGCTCAGGGACACCTGCTTGCCTAGGACCTGCCCTCAATCAGGCTCTCAAGATGGGTTAGGGGAGGGGAGGCTTTAAGAATAATTTAGTGACTCAAACTCTGTCCTGCTCAAAATCCTGGCCTAAGGGGTGTTTAAATACTCCCATGCCTGGAAATATTCAGTGACCTGTCAGGCACAATACCCGCCACCCACCCACCTATGCACAGGGGCACTCACACTTACACTCACACAGACACACACATCATCATCAAATGTCATCTCTCCATCAAGTGAGTGTGGGGGTGGGGGAGGGGTGCTGGTCAGGCTCCCTGCAGGGGGGGGCCTTTGAGATGCACAGGACCCTCTCCTACTGAGCCTTTCCCAGGGTTCCGGGGACTGGAAGCAGGGAGCAGGAATACGCAGGAAGAGCCAGCAGCTGCCTGCATCCCAGGCTGCTGGGACTGGGTGGGGGAAGGAGGGAAAGGGGGGTGAAAGGGGGGAAGGGTGGGAAAAGGGGAGGGCGGGGGGAGTGACCCAGCCTGGGTGGGAAGGGAGAAGCCACCTCCCTGCTCCAGGAGCGGCCTGGCAGGGACCCAGAAGGGTGCAGGTGCGGCGTCCCGGGCTTCCGCTCGCCGTCACTCTCTCCGGGCGCTCCAGGTAGTTGGCGGCAGTGGCAGCCCGCACTCCCAAGTGGCCTGTGGGCCAGGGGAGGGCTGGTAGGAGGCGTTCCCGCGGCTGCCGTCCAGGCTTGGCAATCCATGGATCTGGATAACGTCATTCAGGAGCTGCAGCCACATTGGAAGCCGGAACAAATTCGTAGCAAGGTAGCAGAGCACGCACCAGGACGGATGGAGCCCTGCAGGGCTGGAACCAGGACGCGGTGTACATCTGTTCATGCATTTTTCCAGTTGTGAGTCCCACAGGTGCGTGCGTGCCAGTGCCCCTCGCTGTGCAGAAGCCAGCCTTGAACCTTCAGGAGACAGAAATCTTTGAGGGACCTCCACATTCACATACACATCGCTGTCCCTTCTCCACCCATGGTGGGAGCAAAGCCTCCAGACTCAGAACTGCCCCAGCCCGGCCCATGAGCCACCCTTTGGAATTCCCTGCGCTGGGTGGAAGCTCTCACCGTCACTGCAGACCCACACAGGGAACCTTCCCCACCTCTAGCTGAGTGCATTCTCCTAGACACAGATGTGGGCAGAGCCTCTAGGCTGATGCCCCAGCTGAATGCTGTATTATAGTCCGTTTTCACACTTCTATAAAGAACTACCTCAAACTGGGTAATTTATAAAGAGAAAGGGTTTAATTGACTCACAGTTCTGTGTGGCTGGGGAGGCCTCAGGAAACTTACAATCATGGTGGAAGGCAAAAGAAAAACAAGCACCTTCTCTACAAGACGCGGGGCAAGGGAGGGAAGAACCGTCATATACTTTTAAACCATGAAAGAACTCACTCATTATCACAAGAACAGCATGGGGGAAACAAACTGCCCCCATGATCCAATCATCTTCACTAGGCCCCTTCCATTACACATTGGGATTACAATTCGAGATGAGATTTGGGTGGGGACACAGAGTCAAACCCTATCACCTGCCTTCTCTGAAAAGCAGCCTTCACTGCCCACCCACCCCAATCCCCTCTGGAGGCTGCCTGTGAGGAAGGTGAGCAAGGGCAGGTGAAAATTCTCTGGGGGCGTGCAGCTTGTGCTGGACTGTAGTAGGGGCCCCATGCTGATGGGCCTTCTGGGTGGTAGAAGCCAAGTTCTCAGGAGATTCAGGACCAAGTGCAGGCTGACAGACTTATTCTTCCTTAGGGGACAGGGATAGGGTGAGAAAGGGAGGTCACATTTACAAAATATAAAGCTCACATCGTTAGTAAGACTGTCAAGGCTTCAAGTAGTCCTGTTTAGGTCAGCACTGACCTAACATGCCATCTGCCAGTCCATCCCCTCTGAGCCTCAGTTTACCCACCTAGAATTGGTTCGCATGCTCTAAGACCCCTTCAGCTCTGTCACACTGTGCCCCATAAATTCCATGGTTCCTTCTTCCTTGTCACCCTGCCGAGAGAACCACTCTCCCATTCCGGCACCTCGTGTCTCTTCTGGAGTGGAACTCAGAGCCCTGAAATATCTCTAACCACTAAAGCTCTGGGGTGGGTGCCAGCTCTGGGGTGGGTACCCTGCTTGTGCTGCTGATGCTGGACAAGCAGGGCAAGAGGTAGAGCAAAGAGCACTCTGTCTGGCAAGCAGAGAGGATGCTGGTTGGGATGCACTTGTCCTTGGCCACTCCTGTTCCTCCCTAGCCACTTTTTAAGTCATGGGATTTTTTTCTTTCAGGGCAGGGTTGGGAAAGTGAGGAGCACATAGAGACTTCACTCTATCAAGTGGTACAGAAATTCCTTTACTGCCAAATCCTACCCACTATGGGCAGACCTAGAAGAAGTAAGTGTGCCTGGGCTAAGTGCCATTTTGTTTTTCTTGGACTCTAGTCTTCCCCAAATGTTGGGGACAGGGTAGGGCATTAAGATCAGTGCTGAGATCTTTATTAAGTGGGATTCTGTGTGGTTGTGCTTAACATTCAAATGAGCACCCTCTTTGGGGGCCAGGGAGCCATAGGCAAAAACCAGAGAGACCCTGTGCCACCCACACATGTTCTTCTCCATGCTAGTGCTTTACTGATGGATGCTGTCACCAACATGCCGGTGGCTTGCTATGTGTGTGACTATGTCCTGGCACATGGGGAGTGGACTGAGTTGCTGATGGACTGTGAGAATTAAGCCAGGAATTTCCAGCTGCTGCAAGCACATGGCTGTGCCTCCAAACTCTAGTGCACTTTCTAGAATGGGCTGGGCTGTGAGTACATCTAGGATATGGCGATGGGGCTTGAAGCACATCCATGGGCCGTGGCTCTTCAGGTGAGCAAGGTGCCCAGGGGATAATTCATCTCCATTATGCCTGAGGCCTTCGGCTTCAAAATCCTGGGCCAGCTTCCTTGGTATAGAGCAAGGTCCATGGATAAAGTCATAAGGTCTGTGAGTTCCTTGAAATTGATTGAAAAATGTGTTTATGTGCTTTGCTCTGCCGAGAGAGACTACAGCTTTCTATAAATTGTCAGTGGGGTCTGCTGGAAAAATGAGGTCTGGAGGAAGAAAGTGAGAATTTTGCTGAGCCTGGAACTAAAGGATCTTGCTCTCTAGGGATACACAGCAGGGATCTGCTTCCTGGCCCCAAGTCTCAACCCTCTGCCTACCCCACATGTGACCTGGAAACATCCTGGAGCCCTGAAAGTGAAATCTGAGCCAAATCCCTAGCAGACTCAGGGCCCTTGCCCCTCTTCTCCTTTTGATAAAAACTTACCTTTTCAGGGAAAATAGGCTCCATCTAGGGTGAACATGTTTCCACCAGAGAGATGCCATTCCTCTTCCCATTCTGAGCTCCTTCTGAGCTCCATGACAAGGTGAGAGCCTAGTTTTGGAAAGCTGCTGAGGCTTCCTTTCAAAGGCTCATAGGAACTTACAATGCCCAGGGAAATCTTTCTACTAAGTGCCTAGGTGTGTAGGTCCCAGGAACTGGACTTAGCCTTCGAGTCCTATGGATGCCTCCATGGAGTCCAGAAAGGGAGAACGAAAGAGCCTGTAATACAATCTTCCTCCTCTGACTGTACCAGGACAGGGATATCAGGCTGTATTCTTCTTCTCTTCAATGCCACACCTCATGTAGAGGGGACTCAGACTACAGTGAGGCCCAAGGCAGGTTGAGGTTTGCTCCTTACAGCAGGGACAGCAGCACAGGGTTCTTCCTAAAATTATTCAGATCTCTTGTCTGACCCAAGGGGAAGCACTCTGCATACTTAGGTATAGACCAAGAAGCTTCTTTGCTTTTGAGGATTCTGAACAGAGCACGAACTGAGAATTTCCTTGAATATCAATATGGCTTGTTGTCTGGAATAGCAATGAAAGTAACCTCAGCACTCACCATTTTTATCCCGTAAAGCCTCAGCAGGTGGATGTTGGAGGTGGAGTGAAGAGGTATATGAGGAGGGTGGTTCTTAGAGGCCTTCTCCTCCCTGACTTGATCTCAGACATACACCTTCACCCCAGAAAGATAATTGTCTATCCTGGTAAAATCATTAAGGAACCCCTGATTCCTTCACCTATCTCAGGTTTTGACTTTGTCCTAAATGCAAAGGACTTTGGAGAAAGTCCACAGGAAAACCTGAAAATAGAATGCTGGGACTTCTGGTTTCTAGTCCAGCATTTAAGGAACTTGGAAGTTGTCACTTCGGTTTACACAAGAAAAAAGCTGAACAAACTAGAAACCAACAACTTTTTTTAGATCCACCAGAGAACTGGGGTCACAGAGTAAACACTATAATTAACCAATTGCTGGAGTTTCAGTGTGGACAAATTTACAGTTAAAAACTCCAGGGAGCCGGGTGCAGTGGCTCATGCCTGTAATCCCAGCACTTTGGGAGGCCGAGGTGGGCGGATCACTTGAGGTCAGGAGTTCAAGACCAGCCTGGCCAACATGACAAAACCCCACCTCTACTAAAAGTACAAAAAATTAGACAGGTGTGGTGGTGCACGCCTGTAATCCCAGCTACTCAGGAGGCTGAGGCAAGAGAATCACTTAAACCTGGGAGGCAGGGGTTGCAGTAAGTCAAGATTATATCACTGCACTCTAGCCTGGGCGTAAGGGTGAGACTGTCTCAAAAAACAAAAACAAAAACAAAACTCCAGGGGTACCTAGTCATGATAGGGATGGGGCATGCTTTTGTGAGTTTTATCTCCAGGAGCTCTACCATATTCTCACAGTGAAGATCAAAGAAGAAGAATCCCCTTGTACTTCTGTGAGATGGGGAGGAAGATAAGAAGAAGTAGCCATTTTGAGACACTCCCAGAGCACTCTGTCTTAGCAAGGTCTGGCCTCAAAACAAAAACAAAAAACAAAAACAAACTATTTCACCAGAGCCTAACTTACTGATGTTTTACCAGAGCCTAACGGACTTGGGGAAGGAAATTTTCCAATTCCAGCCCCACCTAGCCTTTCTGTCTCACCTAAAGAATGGGACTGGGTAGAAGGTAGGACTCAAAAGCACTGTAAAGTTGATAGCCCAGGGGGACGGGCTCATTTAGAGACTGAGACTTAATCATATGACTATAGGATGCTTCCCTTCCACTCATACCTCACCACCATCTCCCTAAAGGCCTATTTACCTCAGTTCCTTTTTCCAGTACATCATGTCCAGCTTTCAACAGAAAAGTACAAGGCATACTAAAAGACACAGTTTGGAGAGATAGAGTGGGCATCAGATACCTAGACTCAGATATGACAAGGATGTTAGAATTATCAGACTACAAATTTTAAATAATGATGAGTAAATATGCAAAGGGCTGTAATGAAAAAAAGTAGACAGCATTCAAGAACAGATGGGTTATATAAGCAGGGATGGAAATTCTAAGAGACAATTAAAAAATGCTAGTTGAAAAACACTGTAACAGAAATTAAGAATGCCTCCCAGCACTTTGGGAGGCCAAGGTGGGTGGATCACCTGAGGTTGGGAGTTTGAGACCAGCCTGACCAACATGGAGAAACCCTGTCTCTACTAAAAACACAAAATTAGCTGGACGTGGTGGTACATGCCTGTAATCCTAGCTACTTGGGAGGATGAGGCAGGAGAATCACTTGAACCTGGGAGGTGGAGGTTGTAGTGAGCTGAGATCATGCCATTGTACTCCAACCTGGGCAAGAAGAGTCAAACTCTGTCACCAAAAAAAAAAAAAAAAGAGAAATGAAGAACGTTTTTGTTGGGCTCATTATAGACTAGACATGGCCAAGTAAAGAATCAATGAGCCTGAAGAAATGTCAATAGAAATTTCCAACATGGAAATGCAAAAAGAAAAGTTAATGAAAAAATATAATATTCAAGAAATATGGGGCAATTACAAAAGGTGCACATAATGGGAATGCAAGAAAGAGAAAAAACAGAGAAAAGAACAGAGGAAATATTTAAAGCAATAATGACTGAGAATTTCTCAAGGTTAATTCCAGACACCAAATCACAGATATAGAAAGCTCAGAGAGCACCTAAAAGTATAAATGCCCCAAAAAATCTACACCTAGGGATGTTATATTAAACAGAAGAAAAACCAAAGGCAAAGAAAAAGTTTTTAAAGAAGACAGAGGGAGAAAAAATGCATTACCTATAGAGGAGCATGGATGAGAATTACACTGGACTTCTCCTCAGAAACTATGCAACAAGAAGAGAGTGCAGTGAAAAACTTTGTGTTGAAAAAAAACCCCTACAAAACAAGAATTCTGTATCCAGATAAATTCTCTCTCAAAAGTCAGGGAGAGGCCAGGCACAGTGGTTCATACTTGTAATCCCAGCACTTTGGGAGGCCAAGGTGGGCAGATCATTTGAGGCCAGGAGTTCAAGATCAGCCTGGCCAACATGGCAAAACCCCATCTCTACTAAAAAGACAAAAAATTAGCCAAATGTGGTGACACACACCTGTAATCCCACCTACTAGGGAGGCTGAGGCATGAGAATTGCTTGAACCCAAGAGGCAGAGGTTGCAGTGAGCTGAGGTCCTGCCACTGCACTCTGTCTCGAAAAAAGAAAAAAAAAAGGCAGGGAGAAATAAAGACTTTCTCAGACAAACAAAAATTGAGAAAATTTGTCACCATAGACCTGCCTTGCAAAAAATGCTAAATAAAGTTCTTCAGAGAGAAGGAAAATGATAAGTCATAAACTCAAATCTATATTTAAAAAGGAAAAAGCTGTAGAGAAGGAATAAAGTAGAATAAAAGCTTTCATTTTTTACTCTTAATTGATTTAACAGATAATCCTTTGTTCAAAAGAACTATAGTAACAATGCATTCAGTGATTATAGCTTGTATATAAGTGAAATAAATGACAGTAACGTTATATGAGACTGGAAAGATACACTACGATGTTAGGTTGGTGCAAAAGTGATTGCGGTTTTTGCCATTAAAAGTAATGCAAAAACCGCAATCACGTTTGCACCAACCTAATACTTGCACTACCCATGAAGTGTTATAGTGTTATTTGGACGTGGACTTGGATTATACTGTAAACTCTGGGGCAACCACTGAAAAATGCTTAAAAATATATATACTTGATATATAGTAAGATAGGAGAAAATACGGAATCATATAAGGTCCTCGGTTAAAAAACAGAGAAGGCAGAAAAAGAGTGAGGAAAAAAGTGAAATGAAGAACAAGAGCAATAATAGAAAACAGTAACAAATGTGGTAAATAGTAATCCAACCATATCCATAATCACTTTAAATATTAATGGTGTAGATATACCAATTAAAAGACAGAGACTGTCAGAATAAACAAGAAAACAAGATACAGTAATATCTCTACAAGAAACCCATTTTGAATATAAAGACACAGATAAAATAAAAATAAAGGGATGGAGAATGGTGTAACAGGCTAGCAATAATCAAAAAGAAAAATGGAATAGTTACATTGATTTTACACACAACATACTTTAGAGCAAAGATAATTATCAAAAATAAAGAGAGGCATTATATAGGGATAAAGGGATATTAGTGTGCTTGGGCTGCCATAACAATATAAGATAAACTGGGTGACTTAAATAACAGAAATTTGTTTTCTCACAGTTCTCATTCCTGGAACATCCAAGATTATGTTTCTAGGTAATTTGGTTCTGGTGAAGACTCTTCCTGGCTTGTAGACAGCCATCTTCTTGCTGTGCTCACACATGGACTTTTTCTACGTGCTTATGTGGGGTTGTTGGGGGAAAAGGAGTGGGGAGGAGAGATCAATCCCTAGTGTCTCTTCTTCTAAGGATACTAATCCTACCGAATCAGGGACCCTACTCTTATGACCTCATTTAACCCTAATTACCTCTAAAGACTATTTCCATGTATAGTCACATTAGGGGTTAGGGCTTCAACATATTAATTAGGAGGGGGCAGGTAGCGGGGGTCAGTTCTCCAAGAAGACATAACAGTACTTAATATGTAAGCAAGCAATTAACAAAAAGCACCAAAATATGTGTGGCAAAAATTGATAGAACTGCAAGGAGAAATAAATGAATCTGTTATTATAGTTGGAGACTTCCAACCCTCCTCTATCAGTAATTGACAGAACCAGCAGGCAGAAAATCAATAAGAACATAGTTGAACTAAACAACACCATCAACCAACAGGGTCTAATCAACACTTACAGATTACTTTATCCCACAACACTAAAATACACATTCTTCTCGAGGTCACATGGAACATTCACAAGGAAGATCAAATTATGTGCCATAAAATGCACCATAACAAGTTTAGAAGACTAGAAATCATATAGCAGATTCTCTCAGATTACAATGGGATTAAACTAGAAATAAACAAGAGAAAGATAGCTAGAACATCCCCTCAAAATTTTGAAGATTAAATAACACAACTCTAAATAACATATGGGTCAAAGAATAAGTCTCAAGGGAAATTCTGAAAATATTTTGAACTAAATGAAAATAAAAATTCAATTTTTTAAAATTTGTAGCATACTCAAGTGAAAACAGTGCTTAGAGGGAAACTTATAGCATTGAAGGCATGTATTAGAAAAGAAGAAAGACCTAAAATCAATAGTCTAAGCTAAGCATTCACCTTAAGAAACCAGAAAAAGAAGAGCAAATTAAATCTAAAGTAAGCAGAATTAAAAAACAGTAAAAATTAGAGCAGAAAATAATTAAATTATGACAGCAAATTAATAGAAATGATAAAAAAAACAAAAACTCTTCTTTGAAAAGATAAGTAAAACTGATAAACTAATACTGGAAGTGAAAGAGAGGCCATCACTATGGAGCCCATGGACATTTTAAGGATAATAAAGAAATATTATGAACACCTTTATGCCCACAGATTTGACAACCTAGATGAAATGGATCAATTCCTTGAAAGACAAAATCTATCAAAACTCACACAAGAAGAAACAGATTATCCAAACAGGTCTATATTTATTTTAAAAATTAAAACAAGTCTACACTTATTTTAAAAATTGAATGGATAACTGATAATAGTAACTGATAATGTTTCAAAACAGAAAGCCCCAGGTCCAGATGGATTCATTGGTGAATGCTACCACAATCATTCAAGGAAAAAATATATACTAATTCTCTATAATTTCTTCTGGAAAATAGAAATGGAGGGAATACTTTCTAACTAATTGTATGAGGCCAACATTACCCTAATACCAAAATCAAACAAAGATATTACAAGAAAGAAAAATCTACGGACCAATATCTCTCATGAACACACAGATGCAAAAATCAACAAAATATTAGGAAGTTGAATCCAACGATGCATTAAAAAATTATACACCATAACCAAGTGAGATTTAGCCCAAGTATGCAAGGCTAGTTCACAATTCAAAAGCCCATATAATGATGGATTAATGTAATCTATCACATCAAAAAGGTAAAGAAGAAAAATTGCATGATCATATCATGATTATATCAATAGCACATGACAAAATCCAACACTCATTCTAATAAAAATTCTCAGCAAACTAGGAATAGAGGAAAACTTCCTCAACTTGATCGAGAATATCTATAGAAATCCTACAGCTAACATCATATTTAATGATAAGAAACTATATGCCTGAGTGAGACTCAGTCTCAAAAAACAAACAAACAAAAAATATATGCTTTCCTGCTAAGATCAGGAACAAGGCAAGGATATCCTCTATCACCACTCCTATTTGACATTGTATTGAAATTATGGCGAATGTAATAAGACAAAAAAGGAAATAAATGGCGTCAGATAATAATAAGGAGAAAGAAGAAATGAAACTGTCTTTAGTTGCAGATGACAAATTTTAAAAACCTGTGGAACTAATAAGTGGTTGTAGCAAGGTTGCAGGATACAAGATTAATGTTCAAAAGTTCACTGCTTTCTTGTACACCAATAATGAACGATCACAATTTGAAATAAAAAACATAATACCGTTGATATTAACACCAAAAAAGAGAAATATTTAGGTGCAAATCTAACAAATTTGGCTAGATCTATATGAGGAAAACCACAAAAGTCTGATGAAATAAGCTGAAGACCTAAGTAAATGCAGAGACATTACAGTTTCATGAATAGAAAGACTCAATATTAGGCCAGGCGCAGTGGCTCATGCCTGTAATCCCAGCACTTTGGGAGGCTGAGGCGGGCGGATCATGAGGTCAGGAGATCCAGACCATCCTGGCTAACACGGTGAAACCTGTCTCTACTAAAAATACAAAAAATTAGCTGGGCATGGTGGCAGGCGCCTGTAGTCCCAGCTACTGGGGAGGCTAAGGCAGGAGAATGGCGTGAACCCAGGAGGCGGGGCTTGCAGTGAGCCAAGATTGTGCCACTGCACTCCAGCCTGGGTGACAGAGCAAAACTCCATCTCAAAAAAAAAAAAAAAAGAAAGACTCAATATTGTTAAGATGTCAGTTCTTCCCAGCTCGAGCTATAGATTCAACACAATCCAAATAAAAATCCCAATATGTTATTTATGGATATTAACAAACATTTGAAAGTTTGTCTGAGAGGCAAAAGACCCAGAATAGTCAGCACAATATTGAAGGAGAAGAATGAAGTCAGAGGATGACCCTACCCAACTTCAAGACTTCCTATAAAGCTACAGTAATTGAGTATGGTAATGGTGAAATAGTAGACAAACAGGTCAACAGAACAGAATAGGGCACCCAGAAGCAGACCCATACAATACAGTCAACTGATCTTTGACAAAGGAGGAAAGGCAATTAAATGGAGAAAATCAACAAATAATGCTGGAACAACTGGGCATCCACATGCCAAAAACAAAAGAATCTAGACATAGACTCTATGTTTTTCACAAAAAGCATCTCCATGTAAAATGTAAAACTATAAACCTCCCAGAAATGAACATAGAAGGAAGTTTAGGTGACCTTGGGCTTGGCATCACAAAAAGCACTATCCATGAAGGAAAAAGTTGATAAATTAGACTTTATTAGCATTTCTCTGTGAAAGACATTGTTAAGATAATAAAAAGACGAGCCACAGACTGGGAGAAAATCTTTGCAAAACACGTATCTGATAAAGCACTGTTGTCCAAAATATACAAAGAACTCCTAAAACAACTAAGATGTCCTTCAGTAGGCAAATGGGTAAGCAAACTATGGTCTATCCATACAATGGAATATTATTCAGCACTAAAAAGGAATGAGCTATCAAGCCATGAAATGGAGGAACCCTAAGTGTGTATTGCTAAGTGAAAGAAGCCAGTCTGGAAAGGTCACATATGCTTCCGATTATATGACATTTTGGAAAAGGCAAAACTATGGAGAAAGTAAAAAGATCCATGGTTGCTAGGTGTTTAGGATGGAGCACAGGAAATTTTTAGGGCCATGAAACTATTCTATATTAAACTGTAAAGGTGTATATATGTCATTACACATTTGCCAAAACTCATAGAACGTACAACACCAAGAACTAACCCTAATGCAAACTATGGGCTTTGGGGTAATAATTATGTCAGTATAGGGCCATCAATTGTAACAAATGTACCAGTCTGATGTGGGATGTAGTTAATGGTTGCGGGGAGGCTGTGTGTGAGGGAGGATGAAGGGATATGTGGGAACTCTGTACTTTCCCCTCAATTTTGTTATGAACCTATAATTATTTTAAAGGTCTATCTTTTTAAAAAATTAGAAAAGCTTATTCTGTTTTTTATTTTTAATAGAAAAGTCGGCTGGGCATGGTGCCTCGAGCCTGTAATCCCAGCACTTTGGGAGGCCGAGGTGGGCGGATCACAAGGTCAGGAGATCGAGACCATCCTGGCTAATCCGGTGAAACTTCGTCTCTACTAAAAATACAAAAAAATTAGTCAGGTGTGGTGGCGGTCGCCTGTAGTCCCAGCTACTCGGGAGGCTGAGGCAGGAGAATGGCGTGAACCTGGGAGGCAGAGCTTGCAGTGAGCCGAGATCACGCCACTGCACTCCAGCCTGGGCAACAGAGCAAGACTCCGTCTCAAAAAAAAAATAAAATAAAATTGAAAAGTCTAGAGAAGCCTGGGCTCAACATTTGGCATTCCCAGACTGTGGCAGTTTTGTGACTATTGAGCTGATGGGTCCATCTAAGGAGACCAGATGTTGTTAGTTGGCTGTTTCTGAGCCCAATAGAGCCAAAGATTATATATAGTCAATTCTCATTATTTGCCATAGTTTTGTTCTATATATAGCTGCAGTGAACACTGAATTAGTGAATATTGAACCAGTGTTCCTAGGGGAAATATGTGTGTGTGTGTACCTATATGTCACATAGATTATAGTCTTAAATCCTAAAACAGTGCACTCTGGTAGGTTCCATTTTCTTTATTTTGCATTCCCTAATACTCTCTCAAAAGGAGAATGAGTATTGACTGCCCTATACAATATGCTTTTATGTTTTTTTTAACAGTAGAGTTAAAAGCAAAATATTTTATATATCCACATATCTGCCAAAAAATGAAAAACAAATAATGGGCTGAAAGGATGAGTGATTTTAAGGGGAAGATTTCCTCATACTAGCTAGAACCTCTCGTCACGTCTGGCCCCTGTGAGCCTCTGAATGTGTGCTCCCTGGCTGAGCAGCTGATACACCCAGCTGACTCTGCCTGGGCTGCTCCCCATGACTGCCTCCTGTCCCGCCATTGCACTGGCTGGGACATGTAGAGAAGTTGAGCCAGAACAGGATCCTGGGGAACAGTTTCCTATGGTCATGCCAGGCTCAGAGCTGGAGCAGCAAATGCTCATAGCTCACCTGTCTGCCTGGGCAAGCATACAAAAATGTGATCCAGGGAGGCCTGGATTCCAATGGGGACACATAGCAACTTACGGGTACACACGAGTCCTGGCTCTGCTAATCAACCAGCTGAGTGGCTTTGGACAAGTTACTTAGTCTCTCTGCCCCCTCAATTTCCCCATCTATAAAACGGATGATATGAATCCTTACCTCATGGAACTCCCATAAGGATTGGAAGTTGTTGTTCTCACGGCATTTAGAACAGACCATGGTGCTTGTAAGGGCAGTGGTGTTTGTTGAAGCGCTGCTGTTTGCTGTGTGATGAAAGGACCTGCAGCCTTGGTATGGCCCAGGGCATTAGAGAGCCAAAGTCATGGGTCCCACCCACAAATCAGAATCTCTGAGGTAGGCCCAACAACCTGTTTTAGCAAGGCCTCCAGGTGCTTCTGATACTCGTTCGCTTCAGAAGCTCTGTTAAAGACATTCTTACATGGGAAATACTTGTTTGGAAGAGATGTAAGGCAAAAATCAGGTGTAGTTACAGTGCCATATATAAGAGCACAGAATTTGTAAGTAAATAACTGAAGATAATCATAGTTTAGTGAAGTGTGTGTGTGTGATTTGATTCCACCCTACAGGTCAGGCCAGACTAGACTCTCCAGCCCACCACTTTCAAAGGGCAGGGTGCCCTGGGGGCTGGCATGGAACCCAGAACAGGGTATTGCAGGACAAGGAGCCAGGCACACACATGACTCTAAGAACGTCAGTACCTTCCCACCTAGATAAGGAGAAAAGAAGGGACTCCAGCCCAGCTGGCCCTGGGGCTTTGCAGTCTAACTCCCAGGTCTTCTCTCCACTGCCCAGGAGCCTGGAGAGCTTTGGAAAAAGCAGGAGGCTCAGCCCATTCATTCCTGGACAGGGACAGGGAGGAGCACACCAGGGCTCCCAAAGATAGGGGTCAGGGAGAGGTGCGGAGAAGGTATTACCCCGAAGTTAGGCCAGCAGTTACATAACAAACAAACTCAGGGCTCAAGCTGTGAGTTAATCAAAACTTTGAAAAGAAAACCTTCCCTTCAGGAGCTTCAGACACAAGGAATGAAAACAACCAGGCTGGCTGTAAAATAAAAGCAGCACCGAAAGTGGGGATGAAAGGAAGCCAGACACTTGGGGGTTGGACAAAAGCAATAAGGCCAAAGGAATTGTGCTGAGGGGCAGTACAGGCCTGTGGGCCTCTGATCCCATGTGTCTTGACCTCTTCCACCCTACATCCCTGTCCCACACCCACTCTCCCACTGCTGTGGGCATGATCACATCACCAGTGGCCTCCTTGCTCCAGACTTGGGACTCAATCTGGCTTCTCTTCCATTCTATCCCTACTTCGTGACCTTCCAGCTCCCACCTCAACCCCCTTTTTCCCCATGCAGTCCAGAGACCCCTGCAGCAGCCACAGGAGCACGGGCAGATCAGCAGGGACTGGGCTGCTACCCCCCCAGGCCACAACAGCAAATGTCCACCTGGGAGCTGAGAGTGGAGGCAGGGGAGGTGATTATCTGTTCTGACTCACTCTGGGCCTGCACTGCCCAGCACTGTAGCCACTGCCACATGTGGCTACTGAGCACTTGAAACACAGTCAGTCCAAGCAAAAATGTGCTGCAAATCTAATATGAACCAGACTTGGAAGACTTCATATGAAAAGCAAAATGTAAAATATCTCATTAATAATTGTTATTTATGATATTTTATAGTTATAATATTTTGGGTACATTGGTTTAAATAAAATACATTATTAAAATTAATCTTGGCCTGGCATGGTGGCTCACGCCTGTAATCCCAGCACTTTGGGAGGCTGAAGGGGGTGGATCGGTTGAGGCCAGGAGTTCGAGACCAGCCTGACCAATAGGGTGAAACTCCGTCTCTACCAAAAAAATACAAAAATTAGCTGGATGCGGTGGTGCATGCACCTGTAGTCTCAGCTACTCGGGAGGCTGAGGCAGGAGAATTGCTTGAACCCTGGAGACGGAGGTTGCAGTGAGTTGAGATCATGCCACTGCACTCCAGCTTGGGTGACAGAGTGAGACCCTGTCTCTAAATAAATAAATAAATAAATAAATATGTTTAAAAAATAGAATTAATCTTACTGGTTTCTTTTTTTACTTTTTAATGTGACTACTGAAAGATTTAAAACCACACATGTGGTTTGCATTATATGTCTGTGGGACGATGTGGCACTGGAACATCTCCCTTTGAGCTTTGCTGGACATTTCTACCCACACTCATCCCCTAGCAGTACCTCCTGCTGGGCACCGGGGCTTAACTATCTTGGGGAGCATGCCTCCTAAGGCCCCCAAAGGCTCATGCTAGTCTCCAGCTCAGTGCCAAGTAACAAAGAAAATGGCTCCTGGCGACCAGCCAAGCTGGCTGGGAGGTGTCAGTTCGTTCGCCAGGGCCTGATGCCCACCAGATAACCCTGCTAGGGCCTACTGACCAGACAGGGCCCTTCCTGTCTCGCAGGCGTTTGACTCAACTACAGGCATCTTCTCTAGGCCTACTTGTTGCTGGAGAGGCAACAGTCCAGGTATGATGTGTCCCTTCCAGAGCAGGGGCAAGGGTCCTGGGGCACCTCTTTGCCTCCCTCTTCCCTTCCCTAAGCATAGGCCTGTTTGAGAGAGCGGCTCCTGCCCCTGCCCTTCACAGCCTGGAGGGAGCCAAGGTCCCAGCTTGCCATGGCTCACTTGGATGGGGTTCTCTCTGCCAGGCATGTCAACAGCAGGCTTAGAACCCTGGCATCCCAGCTCTCCATCCCAGAGCAGGAAGCAGAAGCCACATGTGATGAACTAAATAAAAGGAAAAAGGGAAGTAGGTGGAGGGTAGGGGGGCTATTTTGCAGCCCCTGCTGTGTCACTGGGCAGTCGGGTGCCCCTGCACAGGTTCCTTCACCTCTGCAGCTTTGGCTGTAAAATGAGGGGTATTGGAGTGTCAACGGAGCAGAATTTGGAAAATTCACAGGCTTTTAGGGCTAACAAATTTGGGTTCAAATTCCTGCCTTGTCATTGACTGATGTGTATGACCTTGGGCAAGTTAACTAACCTCTCTGAGCCTCTGTCTCCTCATCTATATAACTGGCACAATAACCTATAACTCACAGGTGTCCCTAGGATTAAATAAAAAAGGGTGAGCATCCAATATGTTGTTGCCCTATGAATCCTGGGAACTAATGAACAGCAGATCAGGGCTGGCTGTCTGGGCAGCCAGATGCCCCAGGAGCCTATGTCCTGGGCTCTAACTTGGCCTGGGAAGGGCACCCCCCAGGGCTCTCCAGCATCACAATGATGATGGCTCACACTCCCAGGGTGGCTCTCCATTTCACAGCCACCTCACCCAGCACACCCCAAAGCACAACCTGAGGCCCCACATAAGAGAGGTAGGGTCTTCTCTCCCCTCAGGATCCATTTGCCCTCTTCGTGTTGCTTTCCATGGGCTCCCAAGTCTCCTGCCTGTACCCCCTCATCACAGGCCCACAGACTGAGGGCTCAGTCTCCTGCCCACAAACACAGGCTCATGCCGCAAATGTGGATGACCACAAAATGCTTGAGCATATGTGCACCTTTACATGTATGCACATCAGCATTCACATGTTTTCTCATGACACAGATCTCTGTAAGCACTCTAGGTGGGCTATACACACATGTGTGCAAACACTTACACACAAAGCCATGCCGTGCCCTTAGCAGACCTGGCACCAGCAAGGTTGAAGGCTACACTGGGCCCTTGGAGAGCTGCCCAGGTATGCTGCTCCCAGCTTTATCTGAAGAGCTGCCCCCAGGTGTGCTGGTCCTGGCAGGGCCTGGGGAAGGGGCTGTGTGCTCCTGGCAGGGTCACGTAGGTATAGAAGGGACAGGCTGGGAGAGAGCTGATGGTCTGAGGAAACACAAAGAGGGGGATTACAGGTCTTTGCTCCAAGACAGGGCAGCCAAAGTAAAGTGTCAAGACTGGAAGTCTTGCAAATCACACCAGGATAAAACAGACCATCTTATTCTTTGTGTAGCCTCTGAACCGGGTCTCTAGAGTCAGGTGGTTGGCAGAAAAGTCTCTGGGATCAGACAGATCTTTGAGTGCTCCCTCTGCCCATTAACGCAGTCTTGGGCAAATGACTTAACCTCTCTGAGCCCCAATTTCCTCCTCAGTGAAATAGGAATAAGAAACCCTAATATATAGCAAATGAGTATTCCTAACATCCCAAAGCCTATCAGATGCGCCTGTTTCACATTCTCATGGCATTTGTACATTCTTGCACACATTTACATGCATAATTTATTTCTGACTCACCCATTAGCCTGAGCTCCTACCCCACCCCACCCAGGGCACTGTGGAAATAGATCTGTTTTGCTCATCATTATAGCCCCAGCGTCTAGCACAGTTCCTGGAGCATAGTAGGTGCTCATGGACCAAGAGAGTAGCACATAATTCAGCATCATAGCACAAGACAGACCTGGATGCAGTCGGTGATGGCTGCTATTATTGTCATTATTAGAGAGGTGCTGCTCTCTGAGAATTATTTCCACACCCTCACCTCCCACAATCAGTTCTCCTCGACTGCCTCTTCCTTGCATCTAAGCTCTTCCTATGGGTGACCCAAATGCCCCCAGTAGCAAAGCTAGCCCACTTCCTTTCATTTTTACCCTGGGACAGATGAGGAGCAGTTTCTACACTTTCAGGGCTTAAAGACCCCATTGAGGTCCTCCCTAAGTCTCTTTCTTTCCAGAGATTAAAAACTTCTCAAATTCTTTTATTCCTTCCTTACAAAACATGTCCCATGCTTCTTCAATTACCCTGTGGTTTCTCTGGAGGTTTTAAGATCAGTAGCCATAAGCTCCTATCTCCCCAGGTGCCCAGAAACCAAAGGGCCTTCAGCCCACAGGAGATGTGTTATTGGGCTCCCCTAGTTCCCAGCCCAGTCTGATGCTCCTGGCTCTGTCCAGAGGCCACAAGCCCACAGGACACCCCAGCCCGCCTCCAGCTTATTGGAAGTTCTCCTGTGCCCCAACCTGCTCAGTCTGGTCCCCACTCTTAAGGCAGAGTGGCTAGAGTTGTATGAGATCAAATCGGACAATCTTAGAGCCAAAACAGACCAAACTTGCTCCTTGTATAAACTCAGAAACTGAGACCCACAGATGTCAAGTTCATGGGACTAGTTTTGGCAGTGCTGCTTCAGGACTGGAGAGATGGAGGCCTCAACCAGCTGGGACACAGAACAGCCTGGAGGCCCTGCCGCCAGTTCTGCCCTCCCTTCTTACTTGAACCCATCTCACAGACCCTCTGCCTTTCTGCTTTCTTCTTGGCCTTAACTCACCTGGGCCTCAGTAAGAGGTGAAGACCCCTAAGAGGAAGGGCTCTGACCATCTTCAACCTTGATTTGATGCCTGGTTGTGTCCACAGGGCCCTGAGTCTTTGGGGCCCTGGTATGCCCTAAATCCAGTGCCTAGAACAATGTAGAGAGGAGCCTGCCCTCCATAGAGGGCCAGTGATGCTGGCTCTTACATGACAAAGACTGTGGTGCTGGCCCTCTCCCTTTCCCCCTCCCCCAGCCAACCCTCTCCCAGGCCCTCTGACCCCATGCACCCACCCACCCACAGGAGCACATCCACTGTGCCTGTTTCTACCCAAAACAAATCATCAACTCCTTCCTCTCCTAATCAGTCAATAGGCCTGTTGGTTTGAAATAAAAAGAGTTTCACCTTCAGCACTGCCCCCACTCAAAAAAACATCTAGATCCAGATAAAGATAAATTCCAGTCACTGAAGCATAACAAGTGACTCAGACTCAAGGGGATGGGCAGACACTCCAATCACCCAGGAAATTCCAAGGGTTTAGTTACCTCCCAGGAACTGGACAGAGCCCGGTAAAGTTAATTCTGCTCTATACAGGGCACTCCTAGCCTTTGGACATGGTTCTTATATATGCCTAAGATTTGCAGGAGCCAGTGTGGTGGAGGGATAGGGGACCTAACTCGATTTCCCAATACGTTTGACCATTAATATCAGCCAACAGAATCTTCATAACAATGCCGGTGTTCTACCATATTGCAGTATGGTAGGTGTCACCTGAAAAATAAGAGTCTAGATATGAGCACATTACTAGAGTTTCATTCAGTCATTAATAATTAGTCCAGTCTATCATCATATCATATGACCCAAATGTCTCCCAGAACAAGGCCACTCAGGTTTGCAGGCTTCCATTCAGCCTCATCAGGCTCCAAAAAAAAAGGAGTGGTCTCCACAGTACATGGCTTCACCCTTTCAGGCACCTGGAATAACTAACCTGAGACAGTACCACCTTTTGCTCCAGTCTTCTCAATATATTAATGTAATATTAGATTTCCCTCATTATATAACCTGTTTATTTATTTCTTTACCCCCATCTACTCCTTCTCTCCACTTACAGCCAAACATTTCCACCTTGGTGAGGGACATTAGGTTAGGCCACTGTGCTGGTCTAGATTGCTGGCAGCAATACTGGTCTAGGAAGTGGTCTTCTTCAGTCCACCGGTCACAGGCTCTGGGGTCCCCAGACCACCCTCTCTTCTGACCAGCTGGTTTCAAATTAAGGGGTTCCCACTACACTCTCAGGTCTGATAATTTGCTAGAACAACTCACTGAACTCAGGAGTTCTACTTACAGTTACACTTTTATTGTAGGAAAAGAATACAAATCAGAGCCGGCCAAAGGGAGAGACATATAGGGCAAGCTCTGTAAGGGTCCTAAACGCAAAGCACCTGTGTCCCTGGTGGGGAAAATGTACCACTTTCAACCCAGGTTTTCATAGGCAGTGATGTCCACTGCCCCTTCTGGACCAGTGTGTCAGCACCTGGGGCACCGCAGGCCTCTGTACTGCTTAGCTTGACCATCCTTGGTCTCCCGTGTCATTGCTGGCATGTCTCTGACCACCACTGCTGGGCTATACTTGTGAACAGATCCCTGCCCAACCTGGTTACCCTCCATTACTAGGCCATAAAGCACGACCTCCTCATGGTCACTCCTCCAGGCTCTGGTAAATTCCCTGGGGGAGTGGGCAGAGACAGGAGTGGCTGGCCAGCTGGAGGTCGGTGTGAGAGCACACAGCCTTGCTGTTCTCAGGAGCAGCCTCACTCTGCTGAAGCCTCCTTGTCCTTGGGCTCCAGGACCTCAGCATCTTCTTTCCATGTGTTCCATCCTCTAAGATTCTGCCTCAGCCCCTCAAAAGCAGAGATCCCTTTTTCCTCCCTCACCCCTCAGTGCTCACTCTCTGAACATGCCTGGACAGTCTGAACCCCAAGACTGTACAGTATGGCCTTTCCTTCCTCTGGGTCACTCAGCCAGGACTGTGTGCTGGGGACTTAGCCTTGCACATGCACAGATTCCTCATATGTTGGCTCACAATTTGCTGAGATGCCTGATGAATGCTCTCTTAACCCTTGAAGTTATATTTTCCATAAGATGCCCCAAAATATCCTTGCTCAATACAAATGGAAAAATGTGAAGCCAACATCATATTATTCTTGGTTATTTTCAGTTGTGCTTTGATGGAAAAATAAGTTATTTCTTACATTAGGCCTTAACCTACAGCTATTCTGATTACATTTCTGAGAAATGGAGTTTTTAGGGACTCATCTCATGTTTCCTTTTCTTTATCCTTGGGTTAATATAATTACGATATACATTTTATGCTTGCAAGCTATTTATAAGAACTGAAAATTTCTCTAGGAAAAAAAACACAAAGGTCTTTATGATTTGGCCCCTGCATACTCTTACAGCCCCATCTTCATTCACACCCCCACCTATCCATCCCTCTACTTTCCCCAAGTTCTTTAATGGGCAGCCTCAGTAGTGCTTCAGAACACAGCGCAGGATAGGATGGGCTCTGGTTTAAATCCTGATTCTGCCTTTAATTGGCCATAGAACCTTTGGCAAGTTTCCAAACTTTTGTTTCCTCATCTGAAAAAGTGCAGATAACAGTACCTATCTCACCACAATGAGATACCTCTTCACACACATTAGGATGGCTATTATTTAAAAAAAAAGAAAGAAAAGAAAATAACAAATGTTTGAGAGGATGTGGAGAAATGGAAACTTTTGTGTGTTGCTGGTATGAATGTACACTGCAAGCTACTGTAAAAAACAATATGGTGGTTCCTCAAAGAATTAAAAAGCTGTGCTCAGATTTTCCTAAGTAATCTCAGAATTATTATATGATCCAATAATTTCACTTCTGGATATAAACCAAAAAAGAACTGAAAGTAGAGACTTGAAAGGGTATTTGTACATTCACGTTTAGAGAAGCATTATTCATGATAGCCAAAAGGTAGAAGCAACCAAATGATCATCAATGGATGGATTAGTGCAGTGGTTCCCAACCTTTTAGGCACCAGGGACAGGTCTCATGGAAGACAATTTTTTCATGGGCCAGGGGCAGGTGGGGGTGGGTGGTTTCAGAATGATTCCAGCACATTACATTTATTGCACACTTTATTTATATTATTATTACATTGTAATATATATTGAAATAATTATACAACTCACCATGATCTAGAATCAGTGGGAGTTCTGAGCTTTTCTTGCCACTAGATGGTCCCATCTGGGAGTGATGGGAGACAGTGACAGATCAGCAGGCATTAGATTCTCATAAGGAGCATGCAACCTAGATCCCTCACATGTGCAGTTCACAATAACGCTCGCACTTCTATGAGAATCTAATACCACTGCTGATCTGATAGTAGGAGGAGCTCAGGCAGTAATGTGAGCAATGGGAAGTGGCTATAAATACACATGAAGCTTCACCACTCACACCCTGCTGTGCAGCCTGGTTCCTAACAGGCCATGGACTAGTACTGGTCTGTGGCCCAGGAGGTTGGGGACCCCTGGATTAGTGGATAAATGAAATGTGGGCCATACATGCGATGGAATACTATTTGCCTTAAAAAAAGAAAAAAAATTATAACATATGCTAGAACATAGATGAACCTTGAAGATATTATGCAAAGTTAAATAAGCCAGTCACAAAAGGGCAACTATTACATGATTCCAGGTAAATAAGGCACCTAGAGTAGTAAAATTCGTAAAGACCAAAAGTAGAAAAGTTGTTGTCAGGGCTGGGGGAAGGGAGGAATGTAGACTTATTGTTTAATGGGAACATTGTTTCAGTTGGGGAGATGAAAAAGTTCTGGAGGTAGATGGTAGAACTATTTGTACAGCAGTGGCAATGTACTTAATGCCACTGAACCATACACTTAAAAGTGATTAAAACTGTAAATGTTATGCTATGCATATTTTAGCACAATAAAAAATTGTAAATAACTTGTCTCAGAATGTAAAGTACCTGTCTTAGAAGGTCACAGTGAAGGCATAAATGTATATTTGGCATGATTCCGGAATATAGCAGGTGTTCACAAAATATGAACTCTTCTTTCTGGAAAGCCCTTGCTCTACTATCAGACTAGCTCTCATTCACAACTCAAACACACATGACTCTAAGAGCTTGTTCCAACTCTCTGTATTCACATCACCATTTTGTGCTGAGCATCCACCTCTGTTCTCCCACCCACATGCTTCTACTATGGTCCTGGCTTCTCTGTAGTTCATCCTTGCTTTTCTTCTCTGCCTTTCCCACTAGGCTGAGAGCTACTGAGAACACAGTGTGTGTCTGTTCCTTTCTTGTCCTAGTACCCAGTAGAGTAACCCTATACATGTTTAGAATGTTCATCACACAAATATGGGAGGATCAATAATTTTAAAGGGGAAAATTTATTTAAAACACAGGCTTCACTTACATATAAGGACCTCCTTTTTAAGTGTCAAACAACTTCATAAACCAATATGTAAACTATTACTTGAATTTTTAATATTTGAGATAAAAATTTTGTCATGATCTGATGGTAGTAGAAATACAGCACTTTTTAAAAACGCACTAAGCCAAACAAAGTTTGGTGCACAAATAGTTTTGTAAGTCAGTGGCTATAATTCCTGGCCCACTGGGGACCCAGGACCCTCATGTTGGCAACCATGCCTCTATACAATAGGGCATTTGCAGAGTAGGCTGATAACTAAAGATTAGTTTGTAGAAAGATGATAAAGCATTTATGGTTTGTTTGTTCTGCATGATGGCATAGAAAAGGAAGCTTGTGACTGTTCTGGGGTTTGGTGGAAGGAAGAACTGTTGGAAACAGGCAATCCCAGAGCTGAAGGCCAGTCACTAGAAGGCTCACCAGTCAAGCTGAGGTTTTCTGAGAGGAAGAAGGCAAAGCTCTGTAGACTTCTGTGAGCTCATGATGTCTGGGCTGAAGAACACGTCAAGGATGTTAGTGTCCACATGGGAAAGAAGGTGGTCCATTGGGAGATGGTCAGCGCCAGCAAAGAAAGTCTACCTGGGACTGTGAGTCTGTGTTTGTTAGTTTCCTGGGGCTGCTGTAACAAAGTATCAGAAACTGAGTGGCTTAAACAAGAGATGTATTGCCTCCAAGTCTGAAGACCAGAAGTATGAGACCAAGGTGGTGTTAGGGTTGGTTCCTTCTGAGGGCTCTGAGGGAAAGAACCTGTTGCATGCCTTTCCCCTAGCTTTTGGTGGTTTGCTGTTAACCTTCAGTAATCCTTGCCTTCTACAAGCATCGCCAGTCTCCACAAGGCATTCTCCCTCTGCATGTGCAACTCCTGTTATTTATGGCTGATACGGTTTTGCCATGTCCTCACCCAAATCTCATCTTGAATTGTAGTTCCCATAATCCCCATGTGTAGTAGGAAGGATCAGCTGAAGATAATTGAATCATGGGGGCAGCTTCCCCCACCCTGTTTTTATGATAGTCAGTGAGTTCTCACAAGATCTGATGGTTTTATAAGGGGCTTCCCGCTTCACCAGACACTCATTCTCTCCCCTGCTACCCTGTGAAGAGGTGCCTTCTACTGTGATTGTAAGTTTCCTGAGGCCTCCTCAGCCATGCAGAACTGTAAACCAATTAAACCTCCTTCCTTTATAAATTACCCAGTCTCAGGTATTTCTTCATAGCAGCATGAGAACAGACTAATACAGTAAATTGCTACTGGGTAGTGGGGTACTGCTGCAAAGATACCTGAAAATATGGAAGCAACTTTAGAACTGGGTAACAGGCAGAAGATGGAACAGTTTGGAGGGCTCAGAAGAAGACAGAAAGATGTGGGAAAGTTTGGAACTTCCTAGAGACTTGTTGAATACCTTTGACCAAAATGTTGATAGTGATATGGACAATGAAGTCCAGGCTGAGGCGGTCTCAGATGGAGATGAGGAACTTGTTGGGAACTGGAGTAAAGGTCACTCTTGCTATGCAAAGAGTCTGGTGGCATTTTGCCCCTTCCCCAGAGATCTGCAGGACATTGAACTTGAGATAGATGATTTAGGGCATCTGGTGAAAGAAATTTCTAAGCAGCAACGCATTCGAGAGGAAGCAAAGCATAAAAATTTGGAAAATTTGCAGCCTGATAATGTGGCAGAAGAGAAAAACCCATTTACTGGGGGGAAATACAAGCTGGCTGCAGAAATTTGCATAAGTGATGAGGAACCAGATGTTAATCACTAAGATAATGGGGAAAACATCTCCAGGGCATTTCAGAGACTTTCATGACAGCCTCCCCTATTACAGGCCCCAAGGCCTAGGAAGGAAAAATGGTTTCCTCAGCCGAGTCCAGGACCCTCTGCTGCGTGCAGCATTGGGACTTGGTGCCTTGCATCCCAGCCACTCTAGCCATGGCTAAAAGGGGCCAATGTACAGCTGAAGCCATTGCTTCAGAGGGTGCAAGCCCCAAGCCTTGGCAACTTCCATGTGGTGTTGGGCCTGCAGGTGCACAGAAATCAAGAATTGAGGTTTGGGAACCTCTGCCTAGATTTCAGAGGATGTATGGAGAGGCCTAGATGTCCACACAGAAGTTTGCTGCATGGGTGGAGCCCTCATGGAGAACCTCTGCTAGGGCAGTGTGGAAGGGAAACGTGGGGTTGGAGCCCCCACACAAAGTCTCCACTGGGGCACTGCCTAGTGGAGCTGTGAGAAAAGGGCCACCGTCCTCCAGACCCCAGAATGGTAGATCCACTGACAGCTTGCATCATGTGCCTAGAAAAGCTGCAGACATTCAATGCCAGCCTGTGAAAGCAGCCAGGCAGGGGACTGTACCCTGAAAAGCCACAGTGGCACAGCTGCCTAAGGTTGTGGGAGCCCATATCTTGCAACAGTGTGCCCTGGATGTGAGACATGGAATCAGAAGAGATCCTTTTGGAACTTTAAGGTTTAATGACTGCACTATTGGATTTCAGACTTGCATGGGGCCTGTAGCCCCTTTGTTTTGGCCAATTTCTCTTTGGAATGGATGTATTTACCAAATGCCTGTACCCCATTGTATCTAGGAAGTAACTAGCTTGCTTTTGATTTTACAGCCTCATAGGTTGAAGGGACTTGCCTTGTCTCAGATGAGACTTTGAACTTGGACTTTTCAGTTAATGCTGGAATGAGTTAAGATTTTGGGGGACTGTTAGAAGGGCATGATTATGTTTTGAGCTGTGAGGACATGAGATTTAGGAGGGGCCAAGGGGAGAATGATATGGTTTGGATGTGTCCCCACCCAAATCATCTTGTAGTTTCCATAATCACCATGTGTTGTGGGAGGCATCAGGTGGAGATAATTGAATCATGGGGGCAGTTTCCCTCATCCCATTCTTGTGGTAGTGAGTTAGTTCTTATGAGATCTGATGGTTTTATAAGGGGCTTCCCCCTTTGCTGGATACACATTCTCTCCCCTGCCACCCTGTGGAGAAGTGCCTTCCACCACGTTTGTAAGTTTTCTGAGGCCTCCTCAGCCATATGGAATTGTGAGTCAATTAAACCTCTTTCCTTTATAAGTTATCCAGTCTCAGGTATTTCTTCATAGCAGCATGAGAATGAACTAAAACAATGGCATACCTTATAACTTCATTTTCCCAAGAGTAACCTGGTGAAGCTTTAAAGCCTATACAAAATAAATACAAATAGATGTCATGTAGAGTAGAATCAGGCTTTGCCATTAATACAAATAAACTTTGGCAGAGAGCAGTAACATTTGAGTGGCAGAGAGGAGTGTACATCCCATAATCAAGGCCAGGGCTCAGCAAAGTTTTCTCATAAAGGGCCAGATAATAAATATTTTAGGCTTTGGGAGATATGGTCTCTGTTATAATTAGCACAACTCTGCCACTGCATCAGGAAAACAACCACAAACAATTACTAAACAAATAAGCATCACTGTTGCAATAAAACTTTATAAGCAAAATCAGGCTGTGGGCCAGGTTTGGCCCATTTACCTTACTGGCGAAGAGTATTCTTCACTCTACTAAATCCTTTCCTTTTTTCTTGCTCTTCTTCTTTCCTTGGTGTCATTCCTCACATCAATTATATCTCCTCTTGCATCTTTACCTCTAACCTAACCCTTGTGGCTTTTCTTACCCTTCATGCAACTTACCATGAAGGATCTTCTGCCCCCACAGCAACCTCTCCTCATTGCAGTCTTCCACTTTTTTCCATTCCTCCCCAACTATGCAGCTTCTTCTTCAAAGCATCCTTTCTTCTCCATCCCAATTCTAACTCTGACATTGATTCAATCTCCCCACCCCATCCCATATCCACAAAGAAGACAGCATCAGCATTTGTGTGAGGCAATTCAATCCTGAGCTTGAGCCACACAGTGTATATATAACCATATGTAGGCAATGGAAAATACTTGCAGATCATTCATCTCAATTTATGAACCTCTTTGGCAGCCTTTGTTCTACTCTCACATGTGGCTCTGCCAAGTTTATAAATACTTCCTCTGGATGACAATAAATTTGGTCTCCCCTAATCATTCACTCCACAGATAAAATCTCATTGAGGTTGCAATAGCACTGACACTTAAAGTTAACTGTTTTCTTGCTTGGTCTTAGCACTCTAGCCAAATGGATTTTGAGGGCCTCCTATTCATGGGTCACAGCTGCTTGACTCAAGGATTTTTGCCTATGCATGCCCTGACAGTCAGATACTAACTCACTTGGATGCCTGCCTCTCACACTGCTCTGCTTTATGAAGTCAAGACCATTAATAAAATCCAGTTTACAGAAAGGCCTAGAGAAGGTTATTTCTCTGAACACTTCGCTGTACCTACTTCCATAACAGATGAACTTACCAGATGTAACAGAAGCGGTTCTTCTGTTCTCGTGGAAGATGAAGTTGTCCTTTGTTTTGATGAGTCCTGAAGGACTTAAAGGTAAGAAAACATATTTATAATATATTATCATTTTCTGCTTTTTCCCTTAATTCTTGCCAGTTGCTAAATGCAGTGCCAGGTATATTAAGACTTTTTTTAAAAGGCATCTTCTTGTTATCACTACTATCAGCATCACAACACTCCTTCCTCTTTTCTGTATCTACTTAGCTACACAAAGCTCACTTGACAGCTTTGTAATTTTTTTTAAAAGTGGTTAATCCAGACTACAATTATCTCAATTTTATTTTGTTGCCTGAATTGATAATTGATGGATCATTCCTTTTTTTTCAGTGCAATGAAAATTACTATGTCATTAAAATAATGGAAATATGCTGTGGCAGGGGAAGGGAATCACCTTTGAATTCTATTTTATTTCCTTATTTATTTTTAAATATATGTGTAGAGAGAAGAGTCAGGGAGGCACAAAGGAAAATAAGCAAGAATAAAGGCCACAGGGTCATGAGGAAAGACACAGGTGCCCAGGTGGTGCAGGGAACCTGTTTTTGTCCCTTTTTGTTTTCCTTCTCCTCTGTCATTCCTCTGCTTCTGTGTCCTCCTTATCTCTCCCTCTTTTCTTTTCAGTTTCTCTCAATTTAAAATAAATTAGAACGTAGAATCAAAACGTCATGTTTTATTTTTCAAAGATTATTATTACCAGCTAAATAACATTGGTAATTTTTATTTTGAGTTTCATACAATTTAGTTATTGATTACTAATTATTTGAGAACGGGATTTTTTTTTTGGATTCTTAGCCTGTTGCTTCCACATGCTCTGAGAGGTGTAAATTTACATGGAAAATAAAATATCTTCCTGGTCAGAACAGAAGTCAGTCATGATGATTTAGCTTGTTTCGGTTCTTCCTTTTTTTCCCTTCTCCCCTCCCTCTCTGTCTCTCGTTACTCACACCCAGCTATGTCACTGCGATGACCAGTGAGCCAAACACTCACCTTGGGTTCCTCCTGGGGGAAGTAATAACTCACAGCAACCTATCTCCCTCCGGGGAAGCCACCTGTGACTTTCACTGACACAGGGCTCAGGCAAGGCTCTGTACACAAAGTGGTCTTCACACAATGAATCAAGATTGTTGATTGACTGAGGGGTCAGAGGGCCGACAGGCTGGTCGTTGGCTAGAGCACGGTAAAGATGATGGCAACCAGGCTCAGAGACACACAGGGATGGCCACGGAGAGTTAGGCACCAGATTTCCCACTCTCAGGCTCATGGACTTTGCAAGTCCCACTTATCCAGATTCAAACCTGGGCTCCAGCTGTTGAATTTAAGATTCAGAGAGCTTGGGCTTCTCACGGTACATATCTGAGTCTCATTATTTTCATCTTTGAAGCAGATAAGGCTGCCTATCTCACAGGCTTCTTGTGAGCATGCAGGAGGTAAGATACAAGGAGCACCTAGCACAGCACGCAGCAGATGAAAAAGAGCACGGAGAATGGAGGGGAAGAAAAGGACACAGGACAGCCGCCTGGGGCACGCACAAGTTAATTTGGGGCTGTGTGGGGAACTGATGCAAACAAGCCCCCATACATAAACGCACCACAAGGAAAGTTGGGATTCTGTGCTGAGTGAGGTTATTTCCTGAACTTGCTAATTACACAGCACCATCTAGGGGCAGAGCATGCTTCGAACAAATGGTGGTCTTGGCAAGCTCCTCTGACCCAGCGGAATTCCCAGTCCCTTTTTCCCCTTTCCCCTCAGCCCTCTTCTTGCCTCTGCTCACTTCTCTTCCATGTCATGCCCTTTCTCACCCCATACTTATTCCCTTTTCTTACTCTATCTACTCTTCCTGGTGCAGTAGTTTTTTGCAATGGGGTCCTTAGGGTTTTGGACAAAATAATCTGTGGGAAGTCAAACAATTACTATCCTCAAACATCACTAGCCTTCCTCCTGTGCTCCATGTCACTGATGTCCTTTGGATGGCACCAGAAACTTGGCTTGCTGAGGCTGTGCTGTCTCTGGTCTCGGATGAGGGCTATCATGGTGCCATGGATGCAGGACTGGGGGTTACCACTGCAGGTGGTGAGAAGATGGCAGTGAAGGAGGACACTCTGGTTTCAACTCACATCCTGGGGGGCCACCTTCTCTGATGTGAATTCCACTGTGAATCTTTTATTGTTCTCCAACCAGTGTAAGGACTCTACCCAAAGAACTCACAAGCTAAAGCCAGCAGCAGAGTTTTCACTTAAAATGTTTCTTTAAAAAAAACCAAACCCTCAAAGAGGGAAAGACGATTTTGGCCAAGTCTGCATCTTATGAGACTGAGACTTGCCAATTTTTATTCCCCATTTTAGAAACTGTGATTTTAAAACAATGCTGAATTATTTCTTTCAAAATACATTTACAAAGAGATTTTGGATTCAGTTCAACATTCTTTCCACACCTCCTTAAATCTCTCTCATTCTTCTCAAGAACGAAGATTTGCTTTCAAATCCCAACAAGTTGTGCTTGAAATAGCATCAAGTCTGTTCGCTATAAAGTGTTTTTGAAAATTCGGTAGGAACATTGTAATACGGTAATGAATTTCCTGAAACATTATTAGAATGCATCACTTCCATGCACTTTGCATGTTCCCTGCAAATTACTGAATGCCAATTTAAGTGCCACTTTATTGTGTTTCTGTTTGTCTTTTCCTCAACCGAATGTTATTAAGTACATACTTTTGCTCTGAAGGTGGCCATTAGTAAAGTAAAATTTGTTTGGATTTTACAAATTGTCTAGTTTACATCAGGGGTAAGACTTAGCAAATATTTTAAAACTTCAACAATTCTGATCGAGGCAGAAATGCATGTGGAAATAATTACCTGTGTCAACTGAAAACTAAATAGAAACACAATGTATACATTTTCTTATTTTTCCCTTACTAATGGTCATCTGTTTTATGTATAATGAAACTACTCAGCCAGGCAATTTATCTGTCTAGAGCACCCTGTCTCTCCAATGTCTGCCTGGAAAAGTCCTCATCATTCTTTACATTTCAGCCAAATGCCATCTACTCAATAAAGATAACTCCCTAGAGCACTTAGGCGCTGCTTCTCAGTGTGTCCAGAGAGCTTCGTATATGCCTTGATTAAAACAATGACTTTACTATATTATAATTTTTGGTACTAATGCTAATCTCATTTCTATTTTAAATTCCTTTGTTCCTAGTATAGTAATAGCTACCACTCTGCACAAAATACTTTTTTTTTTTTTTTGAGACAGGAACTTGCTCTGTCACCCAAGCTGGAGTACAGTAGCATGATCATAGCTCACTGCAACCTCAACTCCTGGGTTGAAGTGATCTTCCCACCTCAGCCTCCCAAGTAGTTGGGATTATGAGTGTGTGCCATCACCACACCTAGGTAATTTTTTTTTGTAAAGCTGGGTTCTTGCTATTGTCACGCACGTCCATGTGAAGAGACCACCAAACAGGCTTTGTGTGAGCAATAAAGCTTTTTAATCACCTGGGTGCAGGTGGGCTGAGTCCAAAAAGAGAGTCAGCAAGGGAGATAGGGGTGGGGCAGTTTTATAGGATTTGGGTGGGTAGTGGAAAATTACAGTCAAAGGGGGGTTTTCTCTTGCAGGCAGGGGCAGGGGTCACAAGGTACTGAGTGGGGGAGCTCCTGAGACTTATTGTACAGGAGAAGGAATTTCACAAAGTTAATCAATCAGTTAAAGTGGGGCAAGAACAAATCACAATGGAGGAATGTCAGCAGTTAAGGCAGGACCCGGCCATTTTCACTTCTTCTGTTGCTTCACGGCATCTGGATATATATGTGCAGGCTTGGGCTCAGAGGCCTGACATTTGTGTCTTTTTTTATTAATAAGAAAGAACAAGATAGTGGTGAAGTGTTGGGGTGGCAAAAATTTTGGGGGCTGTTATGGAGAGATAATGAGTGATGTTTCTCAGGGCTGCTTTGAGCAGGATTAGGGGTGGCATGGGAATCAAGAGTGGAAGAGATTAAACTGAAGGAAGATTTTGTGGTAAGGGGTGATATTATGGGGTTGCTAGAAGGAGCATTTGTCATATAGAATGATTGGTGATGGCCTGGATGCAGTTTTGTATGAATTGAGAAACTAAATGGAAGACACAAGGTCCAAATAAGAGAAGGAGAAAAACAGGTATTGAAGGACTAAGAATTGGGAGGACCGAGGACATCTAATTAGTGAGTGCCCAAGCGGGTTCAGTGTGATTATTTGCTTGGTGGGTGAGTTTTTGGGCTCTATCCTTGAGTTTTTTGTGTGTGTTGTCATATACCAGGCCAGATTGATTTAGGTAAAAACAACACTCTTAATTTAAAAATATACAAGGTCCCCCCTTTTTTTTAGCAGTGAGTAAGTCAAGGCCTTGGCGATTTTGGAGGAAAGAGAAATGCAAAACCAGCAATTGTTTGTTAAAGAAGGATTAGAAATGGCTAGGACAGAGTGAGAGAGATTGATAGTGTGGTGGAGATAGCTGGGGAGAGGTAGAGGGTGGCATAAGAATGGGAACGAGAACAAGAGTGAGTATAAAATTAAAAAATAGGACTTTATCAGGGTAAAAGTATTGGAGTGTACCTTGCCACTGAAGATCTTCTATCCACTTTAAGAGAGACTTAAGAGTGGTGGTTTGAGGTAAAACCAGGAGATATCCGTTATGATGATTTGGAGGAAAAGTGTAAACCAGCAGTGTAAACAAGGGCAGGGCATTTACGAGTAGTTGAGAATGGTGAATAGGAGTATGACTAGACAGAAGATAGTAGGGATGACAAGTTTTTGGGGAACAGTCCAAGTAGTAGGGGTGACTGTGTAAAGTCCTGTTGCAAAAAGTAGGGTAAGGATGAATAGACCTAATAGAATGAAGGGATGTATTAGGCTCATAAGGGTTATTACTGCTCTTCAGAAATGCAAGTGAGTTTAAGGGAAGTAGGGAAGAGTACTTGCAAATTCCAGGAGGAAGAGGAGAGATCAGGCTGCCTGTCTGATGGACACAGATTTATTCTGGAATGGTGAACCCAGTGGGGAGGGTCCTGTGGGCAGACAGCAGTTGGAGTACTATAAATGACTAACTAGGGTCCGGTCCATTGAGGTTGTAGAGTTTGAGGGGTCAGGTTCTTAATAAGAACTGATTGACTGGCTAGGGTGTCTTTATATGGCTGGGAATCTGGAGTAGGCAAGAGAAGATTAGCAGCCTGGCAAATTTCCTGTCTAGCCTGCTGGAGGACTAGAAGATAGTTGCCTAGAGGGCTGGTGTCTGGAACGAGGTTGGGGCTGAGGAAGAAAGTGAATTATATCTGACAGAAGGGAAGAAATGATTGTGGTGGACTTCTCAGACCCTGTGGGAAAGGCCTCTACCCATCCAGTGAAAGTGTCTTCCCAGACCAAGAGGTATTTTAGTTTCCTGACTCAGGGCATGTGATTAAAGTCAATTTGCCAGTCCTGGGCAGAGGCGAATCCCCAAGCTTGATGTGTAGGGAAGGAAGGGGGCCTGAACAACCCCTGAGGAGTAGTAGAATAGCAGATGGAACACTGAGAAGTTATTTCCTTGAGGATAGATTTCCATGATGGAAAGGAAATGAGAGGTGGGCTAGCAGCTTATAACCTACTTCGAAGAGATTATCAAATGACAACAGAATGGAATGGGCCTGTGAGGCTGGAAGGAGATATTTTCCTTGGTCCAAGAACCATTTGCCTTGTGTGGGAAGAGATTGATAGGTGGAAGTTTCAGTGGGAGAGTAGGAGGGAGCGACCCATGTGAAGGAGAAAAACTGGCCGTGAGGGGCAGAAGTTGGAACGCTAGCTGCTTCTTTAGCTACCTTATCAGCATAAGCATTGCCCTGAGCAATGGGATCTGATGCCTTTTGATGGCCCTTGCAGTGAATGACTTCAGCTTCATTTGGAAGTAAAGCAGCCTTGAGAAGAGTTTTTATTAAAGAGGCATTAATGGTGGAGGACACTTGCGTAGTGAGGAAACCTCTTTCAGCCCATATAACAGCATGGTGGTGCAGGATATGGAAGGCATATTTAGAGTCAGTATAAATATTGATGCATAGTCCTTTTGCAAGAGTGAGGGCCTGAGTTAAGGCAATGAGTTCAGTTTGCTGAGAGGTAGTGGAGGAGGGCAGAGCGGTAGCCTCAATGATAGATGTGGAAGATGCTATAGCATAGCCTGCCTTTGCTGGTGAGTGGCAATTAGGCCTGGTGGAACTGCCATCAATAAACCAAGTGTGATCAGGGTGAGGAACAGAAAAGAAAGAAATATGGGGAAATCAGGTGGATCAGAGAGATACAGTCATGGGGGTCATGTGTGGTATCAGGAATAATGTGGGAGGTCTGATTGAAGTCCAGGACAGGAACAGTGATAATAGTGGGAGACTCAACAAAGAGTGATTATAGCTGAAGGAGCCAGGGAGCAGAAAGTATATGTGTCAGGTGTGAGGAAGAAAATAGATTTTGGACGTTATGAGAACTGTAGAGAGTGAGTTGAGCATAGTTTGTGATTTTGAGGGCCTCTAAAAGTATTAGGGTGGTGGCAGCTGCTGAATGGAGGCATGATGGCCAGCCTAAAACAGTAAGGTCAAGTTGTTTGGACAAAAAGGCTATAAGGCACAGTCCCAGTCCTTGTGTAAGAATTCTGACTGCACAGCCCTGCACTTCAGCTGTATGTAATGAAAAGGGTTGGGATGAGTCAGGGAGAGCTAGTGTGGGAGCAGTCTCTAGAGCTATCTTCAAGGAATGGAAAGAGGAGTGGGGAAAGGATTTAGGATCTATGGGGTCAGCTAGGTTTCCTTTTGTGAGTTTATATAATAGTTTAGTTAGGATGGCAAAACCAGGTATCCGAAGGTGGAAGTATCCAACCATGCCCAGGAAGGAAAGGAGTTGTTGTTTTGTAGAAGGTGTTGGGGTTTGGGAGATTAGCCAGACACAATCAGTAGGGAGAGCACAAGTGTTTTTATGAAGAATTATGTTGAGATAGGTAACAGATGAGGAAGAAATTTGGGCTTTGGAGGGGATGCACAATGTCCTTTTGAGAATAGATGTTGGAGGAGCAGGAGCATGTCCTATTGGGAAGATTTGTAGGAGGGGCTATAAACTAGAAGGTTATCAAAATATTGAATAAGGTGAGAAGCAGATGGACAGAAAAAAAGTAAATCATAAGAAAGGGCTTGACTGAAGTAATGGGGGCTGTCCCTGAAGACTTGTGGCAGTACAGCCCAGGTAAGTTGCTGAGGCTGATGGGTGTCAGGGTCAGTCCAAGTGAAAGTGAAGAGAGGCTGGGATGAAGGGTGCAAAGGAATAGTAAAGAATGCATGCTTGAGATCCAGAACAGAATAATGGGTTGTGGAGGGAGGTATTGAGGATAGGAGAGTATATGAGTTTGGCACCATGGGGTGGATAGGCAAGACAATTTGGTTGATAGGGTGCAGATCTTGAACTAACCTGTAAGACTTGTCCAGTTTTTGGACAGGTAAAATGGGGGAATTGTAAGGTAAAAAAGGGGGAATTTAAATAGGCTTTAAAAGACCATGCTGTAACTGGCAAGTGATAACAGGCTTTAATCCTTTTAAAGCATGCTGTGGGATGGGATATTGGGGTTGAGTGGAGTAAGGGTGATTAGGTTTTAATGGGATAGTAAGGGTTGCATGATCGGACACCAAGGAGTAGATGTGTCCCATACTCATGGATTAAGGTGGGGAGATACAAGGGGAAGATGCGAAGGAGGCTTTAAACTGGGGAAAAGGGTGGCAATGAGATGTGGCTATAGTCCAGGAACAGTCAGGGAAGCAGATAATTTGGTTAAAATGTCTCAGCCTAATAAGGGAGCTGAGCAGGTGGGGATAACTAAAAAAGAGTGCATAAAAGAATGTTGTCCAAGTTGGCACCAGAGTTGGGGAGTTTTAAGAGGTTTAGAAGCGTGCCATCAATACCCACAACAGTTACAGAGGCAAGGGAAACAGGCCCTTGAAAAGAAGGTAATGTGGAGTGGGTAGCCTCCGTATCGATTAAGAAGGGGACGGACTTACCCTCCACTGTAAGAGTAATCTGAAGCTAGGTGTCCATGGTCATCCAGGGGGCTTCCAAGGTGATCATGCAGCATCAGTCTTCAGCTGCTAAGCCAAGGAGATCTTGGAAGGAGTCAGCCAAGGTACATTGGGTTTGAGGTTCAGGAGCTTTAGGAGCGGTGGCAATGTAAGTCGAACAGTCCGACCTCCAGTGGGGGCCCACACAGACAGGGCACGGCCTAGGAGGAATCCCGGGCTGCGGGCATTCCGAGGCCCAGTGGCCAGGCTTTGGCATTTGAAGGAAGATCCATGAGGAGGTTTTGAAGGAGCCCCTGGGAGCTGTGGCTTGGATGTTCTGAAGTCTTTGTATGCTGGAGACGTGGTTGTGGGTTGTCTTACAGTGGAGGCAAGTAGCTGTAACTCAGAGATGCATTATTGTTTGGCTGCCTCCTCTCTATTATTGTAAACCTTGAAGGCGAGGTTGATTAATTCCTGTTGTGGGGTTTGAGGGCCAGATTCCAATTTTTGAAGCTTTTTTCTAATGTCAGGAGCTGGCCGGGTGATAAAATGCATTTTTAGAATGAGACGGCCTTCTGACCCTTCAGGGTCTAGGGCTGTAAAGCATCTCAGGGTTGCTGCCAAACGAGCCATGAACTGGGCTGAGTTTTCATCTTTACTTTGGGTAGTTTCTTTAAGTTTGTCATATTAACAGCTTTGTAAGCTGCCTGTTTAAGCCCTTCAACTAGGCAGGAAATCATGTAATCTCACCTAGCTATACCTGGGGAAACTGCCTGATAGTTCCATTGGGGATCCTCTTGGGGAAGTGCTCTAATGCCTTCCTGGAGGTCTGGCTCATGAAGCCAGCAGTTGTCAGAGTGAGATTGGGCTGGAGAAAAAACTCTTTCCCGTTCATCTGGGGAGATGGTAGAAGTTAGGATGGCATTTAAGTCACTCCAGGTTAAATTGTAGGACAGAGTTAGATATTGGAATTCCTGTATATATTTAGTGGGGTCTGATGAGAAAGATCCTAAACACTGACTGATCTGGGAGAGGTCTGATAGAGAAAAAGGCACATGCACCCTGACTATGCCTTCAGCTCCAGCCACCTCTCTAAGAGGAAATTGTTGGGCAGGTGAAGAAAGTGAAAAGACCGCTTACCCAATTCGAAATTGGTGAGATGTTCCTTGGGCTGGTCTGAGGACCCGAGGTCGTAGGTGGATCTCCTCACAGAGTGATGGCAAGGACAGGGGACCGGTCCCCTGAAGGAGTCCCCCTGTCCTGGGTCTTCGGCACCAAATGTCACATGTGTCCAAGTGAAGAGACCACCAAACAGGCTTTGTGTGAGCAATAAAGCTTTTTAATCACCTGGGTGCAGGTGGGCTGAGTCCAAAAAGAGAGTCAGCAAGGGAGATAGGGGTGGGGCAGTTTTATAGGATTTGGGTGGGTAGTGGAAAATTACAGTCAAAGGGGGTTTTTCTCTTGCAGGCAGGGGCAGGGGTCACAAGGTACTGGGTGGGGGAGCTTCTGAGACTTATTGTCCAGGAAAAGGAATTTCACAAAGTTAATTGATCAGTTAAGGTGGGGCAGGAATGAATCACAATGGAGGAATGTCATCGGTTAACGCAGAAACCAGCCATTTTCACTTCTTTTGTGATTCTTCAGTGGCTTCACACCATCTGTATGTATACGTGCAAACTTGGGCTCAGAGGCCTGACAGCTATGTTGCCCAGGCTGATCTCAATCTCCTGGCCTCAAGCTATCCTTCTGCCTTAGCCTCCTAAAGTGCTGGAATTATAGGCATGAGCTGCTAGACCCAGCCCAAATAATCTTCTGAGAGCTTTGAGTATATCATTAACTCATTTAACCCTCATAGTAACTCTTAGAACAGAGTTTCTCAAGTGGAGTTCCATGGAATCCTAGTGCTGTTGTTGCAGGTTTTATATCTTGATTAAACAAAAATAAGCATCACTTTTAAAATCTGATCATGTAAGCCAATGCTAGCACTCACAGTGATGGATTGTGACAGAGCAGCCCAGTTTGCAGTTTCATTAGAGGTCTTTCAGCCCTACGTGGTAGTGTGCAGTAGGATCAAGTGCATTTGAGTGAATCCATTCTCAGGGTTTGGCACTGTTGATAATTGCTGAGTGCTGTATTGCACTGAGAAAATGAGAGTCTGCTGGCCTCAGCCTCTCCCTCCTGAATGACCTTCTGCAGACTTACCCTTCCCCTCACTGCTGTACCTGAGCAAATGAGCCCTCCTGGGGTGAAAGCAAATCCCTGGGAAATTTTCATTTTAAGAAGGAATTTTTATGTGCTCATTTACCTCCCTGTTGTTATACTATTGTTGTAGGCATTATAAACCCATGAATTTGGTAGGACCCAAGTGAATTGCATTGTGATGTTTCTGTACTCTTTGTATTTTTCTCATTTTAAGTATTTCTTCTTAGTGTTTTACACATGTCTGACCATCCACTATGACCATATTTGAAGATGAGTCATAAGATGAGAGAGGAAAATACTAAGCCTAGAATGCAACATACGTGTATAAGAATCTTGTAAGTATTGGGCCTATTTTGAGCCTGATCATGTCTCAGTAAGAAAATATTTTTTCAAAATCTCGAATAAAATTATATTTTGGGCTATGCTTTTATTAATGTGGCTTTGGCTTATGATTTGGGTAGCTTTACTATTCAATATAGTCAATGATATTTCACCATGCCAACATGAGGATTAAGCCTAATATGCAATATTTAATTAAATTAAATCTACATAGTTTATTTTTTTTTCAAATTATACCAAGCCAGTTATTTAAAGGAAATTTATTTGGGTTTCCATATGAGGTTTTTTTTTTTTTTTAATTTATAAAAGGGAAATAGTAGTTTCGCAAAAGGTAAGCTGATCTTAACTACCTTTTTTAAAAAAAAGAAAAGTTGTCCCCAAAGTTATTTTATGGCCAGGCATGGTGGCTCATGCCTGTGATCCCAATACTTTGGGAGGCAGAAGCAGGAGGATCACATGAGCCCAGGAGTTTGAGACTAGCCTGGGTGAAGAATGGCAAGACCGTGTCTCTACAAAAAAATAAAATAAAATAAAATAAAAATTAAAAAAATTAAATATTTAAGGCTATTTTTAGATTTAGATAGGGAGAAAAGAGTACTCTTGCACATTCTTTATACCATACCTCATTAGCATATTATATTGTAGACATTTATGATAAGGTTTCTAAAGCCTATTTAAATAAGATTTTGCTTTTAAGTAGGAAATTTTTAAGTAGGCAAAACTGATATTTTCTCTAGCTACACTACTGACCTACAGAGTTAATATCCTTTGTGGGGAGGCAGAAATCACACAGAAAAAGTAAACTCATATGTCATGCAAAATAAACAGAGCCACAGAAAAAATATATTCTCTACTCAAAAGAAAAACCATTAATAATCATTGGATTGTTTTATCTACAACTCACTGATTATGGTATTACACCGTGAGGTGCAGATAAAGTATGATTTTTCACTGCCTCAACCTCATAGAGGGAGGAAGGACAAGGATAGCTGGCTGGCTGGATGGATGGATGTACGGACGGTAGAGATGAGGCAAATCTAACATTTCTCTAGCATAATTTTATATAGGTAGTGATGGTCCATAATTTTAACCCTTTTGTTTCTGAATTAATGTGTTAATTAATGGTATAATCCCTGAAAGCATCTATGCTTGTAAAATATCATTGGATAATTAGTCAGAAATTTTGCATCTCCCACACTTTCCCATATCTTTCCCCCCCTCTAATCTATGCTCTTTTGAATTTTTTTTAGTTTTTAATTTCTGTGTGTACATAGTAGGCATATATATTTATGAAGCATATGGGATGTTTTGATACAGGCATACAATGTGTAACAATTACATCAGGGTAAATGGGGTATCCATCACCTCAAGCATTTATCCTTTGTGTTGCAAGCAACCCAGTTACACACTTTTTGTTATTTTTAAATGTACAATTAAATTATCAATTATAGTCATCCTGTGGTGCTTTTAAATACTAGATCTAATTCATTCTTTCTAATTATTTTTTGTACCCATTAACCATCTCCACTTCCACCCCTATGCTTCTTTACACCTCCACCCACCACTACCCTTCCTAGCCTTTGGTAACCATTTTTCTACACTCGATCTCCAAGAACTCAATTGCTTTAATTTTTGGCTGCAGTAAGTGAGAACATGTGAAGTTTGTCTTTCTGTGCCTGGATTATTTCACTTAACATAATGACCTCTAGGTCCATCCATGTTGCTGCAAATGACAGGATCTCATTCTTTTTTGTGGCTAAATAGTACTCCATTGTGTATAGGTACCACATTTTCTTTATCCATTCATCTGTTGATGGACACTTACGTTGCTTCCAAATCTCGGCTATTGTGAATACTACTACAATAAACATGAGAGTGCAGTTATCTCTTCAATATACTGATTTCCTTTCTTTTGGGTATATACCCAGAAGTGGGATTGCTGGGTCATCTGGTATCTCTATTTTTTGTTTTTTGAGGAACATCTAAGCTGTTCTCCATAGTGACTGTACTAATTTAGAGTCCCACAAACAGTGTACAAGGGTTCACTTTTCTCCATATCCTCAGCAGCATTTGTTATTGCCTGTCTTTTGGATAAAAGCCATTTTAAATGGGGTGAGAGGGTATCTCATAGTAGTTACGATTTGCATTTCTCTGATGATCAATGATGTTGAGTACTTTTTCATATACCTGTTTACCATCTGTATGTCTTCTTTTGAGAAGTCTATTCAGATATTTTGCCCATTTTTAATTGGAATATTAGATTTTTTCCTACAGAGTTGTTTGATCTCCTTATATATTCTGGTTATTAAGACTTTGTCAGATGAGTAGTTTGCAAACATTTCCTCCCATTCTGTGGGTGGTCTCTTCCCTTTGTTAATTGTTTTTAAAAGCTTTTTTTAAAAAAAGCTTTTTAACTTGATGTGATCCCATTTATTCATTTTTGCTTTGGTTGCCTGTGCTTGTGGAGTATTACTCAAGAAATCATTACCCAGTTTAATGTCCTGTAGAGTTTCCCCAATATTTTCTTTTAGTAATTTCATAGTTTGAGGTCTTATATTCAAATTTATAATCTATTTTGTTTTGATTTTTGTACCTGGTGTGAGATAGGGGTCTAGTTTCATTCTTCTACATATAGATATCCAGTTTTCCCAGCACCATTTATTGAAGAGACTGTCCTTTCCCCAATGTGTGTTTTTGGCACCTTTGTGAAAAATGAGTTCATTGTAGATGTATGGGTTTATTTCTGGGTTCTCTGTTCTGTTCCATTGGTCTATGTGTCTGTTTTTATGCAAGTATCGTGCTGTTTTGGTTACTATAGCTCTGTAGTCAAATTTGAAGTTAGGTAATGTGATTCCTCTGGTTTTGTTCTTTTTATCCAGAATAGTTTTGGCTACTTGAGGTCTTCTGGGGTTTCATATAAATTTGGGGATTTTTTTTAAAATTTCTGTGAAGATTGTCCTTCGTATTTTGATAGGGATTGCCTTGAGTAGTATGGGCATTTTAACAATATTGATTATTGAATCTGTAGACTGCTTTGGGTAGTATGGACATTTTAACAGTATTGATTCGTCAAATCTATGAACATGGAATGTCTTCATTTTTTGTGTCCTCTTCAATTTCTTGTATCCATATTTCATAGTTTTCATAGTACAGATTTTTCACATCTTTGGTTAAGTTAATTTCTAGGTATTTAATTTCATTTGTAGCTGTTGTTAATGTGATTACTTTCATGATTTCTTTTTCAGATTGTTTGCTGTTGGCACATAGAAATGCTACTGATCTTTGTATGTTGATTTTGTAACCACAATTTTACTGAATGTATAAGTTCTAATAGTTTTTTAGTGGAGTCTTTGTTTTTTTCAATGTAAGATCACAGTGTCTACTAATAAAGATAATTTTACTTCTTCCTTTCCAATTTGGACCCCTTTATTTTTTCTTTTGCCTGATTGCTCTAAGTAGGACTTCTAGTACTATGTTGAATAACAGTGGTGAAAGTGTGCATCCTTGTCATGTTCCAGGTCTTAGAGGAAAGGCTTTCTGTTTTCTCCCATTGAGTATGAAACTAGCTGTGGGTCTGTTGTATATGGCTTTTATCATGTTAAGATTCAATGTTCCTTCTATACTCAGTTTTTTGAGGGTTTTTATCATAAATGGATGTTGAATTTTATCAAATGCTTTTTCAGCATCAATTGAAATGATCATATGGTTTTTATCCTTCATTCTATCGATACGATGTATCACATTGATCGATTTTTGTATTTTGAAACATCCTTGCATCTGTGGGATAAGTCACACTTGGTCATGATGAATGATCTTTTTAATGTGCTGTTGAATTCAGTTTACTAGTATTTTGTTGAGGATTTTCATATCAATGTTCATCAATGATTATTGGCCTGCAGTGTTCTTTTTTTGATGTGTCTTTGTCTGGTTTTGGTATCACGGTAATACTGGCCTTGGAGAACAAGTTTGGAAGTATTCCCTCATCCTTTATTTTCTGGAATAGTTTGAGTAGGATTTGTATTAGTTTGGTATTAGTTCTTCTTTAAATATTTGATAGAAGTCAGCAGTGAAGACATCAGGTCCCAGGCTTTTCTTTGCTGGGAGACTTTTTTTAATTGTGGCTTCTATCTCATTATTAGTTATTGGTCTGTTCAGGTTTTGGATTTCTTCATGATTCAATCTTAGTAGTTTGTATGTGTCTAGGAATTTATCCATTTCCTTGAAGTTTGCAATTGACTGGCATATAGTTTCCCATAGTAGCCTCTAGTGATCTTTTGAGTTTCTGTGGTATTGGTTGTAATGTCTCTTTTTTCATCTCTGATTTTATTTATGTCTTCTCTCTTTTTTTCTAAGTCTAGGTAAAGGTTTGTCAAACTTTTTAAATCTTTTCAGAAAACCAACTTTTCATTTTGTTAATCTTTTGTATGGTTTTTCTTTGTTTCAATTTCATTTATTTCTGCTCCAATCTTTATTATTTATTTTTTTCTACTAACTTTGAATTTGGTTTGCTCTTGCTTTTCTGGTTCTGATAACAATGCATTATTAGGTTGTTTATTTGAAGTTTTTTTTTAAGTATGTACTTACAGCTATAAAATTCCTTCTGAGTACTGCTTTCACTATATTCCATAGCTTTTGGTATGTTGTGTTTCTATTCTCATTTGTTTCAATAAATCTTTTGTATTCTTGATTCCTCTGCTCTTTCATACCCTGGGCACTGTTCCCACCCAGAGACCTTGATGACTGACACACATGCTCTGTGGGCTGCTCTCTCAACAACTTGAACTCATGGTTCTGGTTCTTCTGTCCTCACTCATTTTCCTTATTCTACTTTTTGTTGCTCTAAATTCTTTCAACTCTTTATTTATCCTCTAAGACCCTGATTTCTTTGTTATCCTACCTCTGCTGCCCTGCTCTTTGCTCCTGGTTGCTTATTGTCTGGGTTGTCTATCTTCACCATTTCTCAGACCAGGGCCACCCCCCAAACCCAGTAGCACATGCTCTGCTACCAAGTTCCCAGACATGGCTGTTGGTCAGCATCGTGGAATCTGAAGTTTGGAACAGACCAGAAAAGTCAGCTGGTCTATGTAATGCTAGTCTCTGGCACAACATCCATGCTATGAATAATTTCTCATCAAGTATAGAATTTAAGAGAATCAAGGGTATGGTAGTAATACTTTGGGTTTATAAACTTGTGTATATTTGGTTTAGGTGTTTTAGGAGACTTGGCCTTTAAAAGTTAAGAGGTCAGTCTGTGATTCCAAACTGAAATGTATAACTAATTGATTTAGACTTGTAATTTTGGGTTGAAATTGTATTGTTTATATAGTTTTCCAATATTTGAGAGACACTAAGAAGCCATCTTTATTGTTTTAGTTTATTAGATTTATGAAAAGATTTTTCACACAATTACTCTATTTGAAAAGAAACCCAGAAACCCAATATATTAAATTCATAACTGCAGTTTAAAATATTTGAAGTGGGGTCTCCCTGCCACCCTATTTTAAAACATATCCCATTCCACCTTCCCTATTTTAATTGACTTTATAGAAATTACCACCTTCTAGGCCAGGCGCAGTGGCTCACGCCTGTAATCCCAGCACTTTGGGAGGCCGAGGTGGGCGGATTACCTGAGGTCAGGAGTTCGAGACCAGCCTGACCAACATGGAGAAACCCTGTCTCTACTAAAAATACAAAAAAATTAGCTGGGCATGGTGGCGCATGCCTGTAACCCCAGCTACTCGGGAGACTGAGGCAGGAGAATCGCTTGAACCTGGGAGGCAGAGGTTGCAGTGAGCTGAGATTGCACCATTGCACTCCAGCCTGGCCAACAAGAATGAAACTCTGTCTCAAAAAAAAAAAAAAAAAAAGAAAAAAGAAAAGAAAAGAAATTACCACCTTCTAACATAGCATATAATTTGATAATTTGTTTGTTTACTTTGCTTATTTTCTGTCTTCTGTCCATTAGTATGTAAGCTTCATACTATGAGTATGTGTATGGGTCAACTGCAGATATTTTGTCTGTTTTGTTCCTGATATTCCCAGTACCTAGACCAAAGACGGTCAACTGATATTTTTCAATGCATAAATAAATGAATAAGGTTTATAAGTTGAACCTAAACCATAAGCAGGAGAAGGGATTTTTAAATGTGTCATTTTAATAAAGTATTATTTATTAAAAATAATAAATTTCTGGGAACTCTTTTCAGACTGCAGAAATAACCCTCAAGTATATTTCAAAGTTTACATTTGAAATTTTGCAATTTCTCTCAGTTTCCTGGGCCAACAGGCCAGCTCTAATGTAGAACACATGATTGCTCACTAACAATTTTGTCATTCCTCAAAGACTCCCATTATCCTTTCTTTATAGTTAATTTTCAGCATGAATGTCATTCTCTTGGACAAGAAAAGCAGGAACAAAGCAAGATCCAAGGAGCTCCACTGTTTCTCTATTACTCAGTGTTGCACTGTCAGGCCCAAATGGGGGATATTAGCTTCTTCTTTTCTTGCTTTAATAAGAACTTGTATTTTAAAGACTTTTTTTGTTACAGTTTTTCTTTACAATTCAGTACATTGGCCGGGTGCAGTGGCTCACGCCTGTAATCCCAGCACTTTGGGAGGCTGAGGCGGGTGGATCACGAGGTCAGGAGATTGAGACCATCCTGGCTAACATGGTGAAACCCTGTCTCTACTAAAAATACAAAAAATTAGCCGGGCGTGGTGGTGGGCGCCTGTAGTCCCAGCTACTCAGAAGGCTGAGGCAGGAGAATGGCGTGAATCCGGGAGGCGGAGCTTGCAGTGAGCCGAGATGGCGCCACTGCACTCCAGCCTGGGCGACAGAGTGAGACTCCGTCTCAAAAAACAAAACAAAACAAAAAACAATTCAGTACATTTGAGGTTTTAACTTTCCTGACACAGGTTCATGTCAACATGTCCTATTTAGCTCAGTTGCACATTGTACTATTCTTTTGAAGTCTAAACTCAAAGAGAGGTACTTGATACAGCTACACTGGCTTCTACAGATCCTCCCTCTCTTTTTCCACATCTGATTCAGTTCAGTTGCAGTCACAGCATAGACATCAGAAAAGCACCAACAACTGCAAGACCATTAACACTGTAGCAGTCTTGACGGACATTGGTAGCACATATTATTATCAATTGCCACAATAACATTACCTAACAAATAACCCTAAAACTCAGTGGCTTAAAACAATAACCAATTATTACTATTTATACATTTATAAATTGACTGGACAGTTCCAGTCTTCACTGAGTTCAGCAGGGCTCAGGTCTGTGTTCAGGTATGGGTCAATTGTAGCTTTCTTGATTTTAGCTATGCTCTCTGACATGTCTGCAGCTCAGCTGGGCCAACTAGACTGACTCAGCTCTGCTCCACGTGGTCTCTCATCCTCTAGCAGCTCAGTACTGGCTTGTTCTCATGATGGAAGCAGGGATCTGAAAGAGAGAGAGAGGTATGTGACACCGCCTAAGGCTTAGCCTCAGACCTAACTTCTATGGCATTCTGTTGGCCAGGGAAGGCCACAAAGCCAGCCCAGATTCAAAGGGTGGGGAAGTAGATTTCTACAACTGCAAAGGGACCATTTCTAAAATAAATCTGCAAATAGCATAATTGCTTATTTGAATGTTGACAGCCACGGAAGACACCACCAAAGTCACCCAGAGAAGTAGAAGAGGCTCTAAGATGATTCCACAGTGTACACAAAAGGATTAATCTCCTGAGCATGGGCAGGCAACACCTGAGGAAGTCAGAACTGCTTGAAAGGATTTTGAAGAGAGTTCATTTTCCTGAAAAGCAAGAGGCAACAGAGCCTGATTGTCAATGCTATTTGTTCACCCTAGCTGGTGAACTTAAAAATATGGGTGATATGGGAAGATTTGTAGCACTCATAAAATCTAGGGCTCGGGTGTTGCACCAAAGTTGTGGAACAAGCATAGCTCATTTTGTTCACATTACTGAATATTAGACCACATCCTGGGATATGATACGTAAGTGCTATGTAAGTGTGGGTTGCTTTTATGCAGCTTCTATGTGATGTGTATCATGTTTCACCAAATTAAGTCTATTGTGTCTGTAGTACCACGTGGGATGATTTGAAGCAAACTATGCAGGCTGCTCTTGTCTGAGGAGCTTCCTGGTCACCATATTTCTAGTGCAAACTTCCTTCCTTGAGCCTTGAACTTTGTCAGTCCTTAGCCCTGAACCTGTCTGTCCACTCCTGTTCTGATTCATTTTCATCCCCTTGCCTCGGCTCTTTTGTTTGAGGAAGGAAATAAACCCAGAAAGCAATGCTTAAGAGGCAAAATTCTAAAAACAATCAAACAAACAAAATTCCAGCTGCTACAGTTTAAAGCTCATTAATCCTTGAGGAGAGTGTAAATCACATATCAGTAACATTTTTAGAGGGGGATTTGGCAATATCTATCAGCATTTAAAATGTGTACACCCTTTGTGTAGCAATTCCACTTTGGGGAATTTATAAATAAACTTGCACAAATGTGCAAGTGTGTGAGTGTGTGTGTGTGCCCATAGACATATCATCATACCAACTTATAAAGTGTGTTGATAGCAACATTGTAAGAGCAGGAAGCTAGAAATACATAAATGCCTATCAATAAGGCCTGCTTAAATACATGAAGACACATTCATATACTAAATTACCACACAGCCATTAAAAAGAGTGAGATAGATCTATGTGTACTGATTCAGAAAGATGTCTAAGACATTGTTAAATTTTTAAAATCAAATTACAGAAGAGTGTAGTATGTTCCTTTTGTGTTTTAAAAAAATTAGGGGTATGTATGTACATATACACTATAATTTTTTCTTTTTTTAACTTCTATTTTAAGTTCAGGGGTACATATGCAGGTTCATTACATAGGTCAACTTGTGTCATGGGGGTGAACTATTAAGAGTTATGACCTCTGGGGAAGGAGACTGGAAAGTTGTTGGGGGAGGCATTTTTTACTTATTACTCATTTATACTCACGGAAAATTTTTACCAACTTGCATAATTTACACTTACAATTTTAAAATACATTTAAATATAAAACATATAATTAATCCAACAGAGTTATGTAAAGCATCTCCTATGTCCCAAGTCATTTGTATCAGTCTAGGTGCTTAGTTACTGCTGGTAGAAACCACTTTGTCAGTTTGAACAGCAAGGGATTTACTGTAAGATACTGGATAACTCACAGAACTGTTGGGAGAACTGGAGCGTTGAGTTCTAGATCAGACTTCCAGGAACATCTCTTAGAGCCACAGAATTGTGATGAGGAAGTTGTCGCCACCACCATCCCAAACCCCCACACTTCCTCTGCCTCTACCCAGGCCCAGCCTTTTAGCACTCATTGTAAACCAAGCCATGCTCAGGTAAATCTGACCTGCAGGACCTAAGTCACACGTCTGTCCTCTATCAGCAAAGGAGGCTAAGAAATATAAGGATTTTTAAAAAAAAATTCTTACTTGAGAAAGTAAAACTCACAATGTGGCAAATACCAAAGTGTGGGGTGTGTTGTTTAAAGATGGGGACAGTTGTAAATGACAGCTATCTACTACACAGTGCTGTAGGTTCCCCCACTGGGATCCTACTTAATTAAGCATATTTTGTCAAGGAAAAAACGTATTCTAAAGTTGAGCTTGTGTCAGACTGAAGATGATTGCTAGTAGTGATCTGAATTATCCCTTAGTTAATCATTCTCTAATTAAGTGTGGGCAGCTAATCTGGCATAGATAATTAGAATTTTAAAGACCATTAAAATATAAGTAAATTCTGTTTTAGATGGTTTTCTCTCTGAGTACTAGAATAGTAATTACAGCTACCATTTATATTATGCTCATGTTATTAGGCACCGTGCCAAGATCTTTAAACATAAAAAAGTGTGATGGTTAATTTTATGTGTCAACTTGACTGGGCTAGGAAGTGCCAAGATAGCTGGTAAAACATTATTTCTGAAAGTGTCTATGAGGGCATTTCCAGAAGAGATTAACATTTGAATCAGTAGACTGAGTCAAGGAGATTTCCTTCACCAATATGGGAAGGTATCATCCAATCCGATGATGGCAAAAGTAGAACAAAAAGGCAGAGGAAGAGTGAACTCTCTCTTTCTTCTTTAACTGGGACATCTATCTCCTGCCCTCAGACGTCAGAGCTCTTAGTTCTCCAGCTGAGACTGACAGCTCCCCTAGTTCTCAGGCCTTTGAATTCAAACTGAATTACACTACCAGCTTTTCTTATTCACCAGCTTGCACACAGCATATTCTCCTATCTATCTATCTATCTATCTATCTATCTATCTATCTATCTATCATCTATCTATCTATTATCTAGATATCCTGTTGGTTCTGTTTCTCTGGAGAATGCTGATTCACACAAAAGGAAAAAGAATCATTTAAAAAAATATTACAACAGCCACCAACCCAACACTTACTATATCAATCAGGGCTCAATAAAAGAAACAGGATAAGCAGAAGGTATGTAGTAACAGACTTATGGCAAGGAATTGGCTTATGCAATTGTGGGGTTGGCTAGACAAATCTGAAATCCACAGAGCAGGCTATCAGGAGAGCACCCTGGAACTCTTGGGCATGGGCTGAAGGGGCCATTCCACACATGGAATTTCTTCTTTAGGGAAGCTTCAGCTCTGCTCTTTCAGCCTTTAAAGTAATTTAGTCAGGCCCACCCAAATTATCTATAGGATAATCTCTCTTACAAAGTCAACTGATTATGGACTTTAGTCACATCTATGAAATATATTCACAGCAATACCTGTCTTAGTGTTTGGATAACTGGGGATTGTAGCCAAGCTAAATTGACACATAAAACTGACCATTACACCTACGTACTACCAACCATCCAGAAAAAGGTAGGGGACATTTTATTTTAGACAGACTGTTAATAGACTTCTTCAGTTATGTAAATAGGCCATTTGGCACTAAACTAGAATGAGAGTCATTGAGAGAAGAAAGCTTTCCATTCATTCAATTCATTCAACAAGTACAGTAGTTTTTTCCTATAGGAGGAGATATGTTCCAAGAACCCCAGTGAGTGCCCGAAACCACAGGTAGTACCAAACCTGACTGTCATCAACTGAAACACATTTCTGTTCATGTCTTGCACTCACAAACGTAATGCCTTTTCCATCTTAACTAAGCACTTGTCACACACTGTGGCTGTAATTTTTGCAGTTTGAAGTGCAATAACAAAACTTGTACACATTTCTTTTTCCTTCTTCACAATTTCACAGACAGAAGATTGATTCTTACCATAGATCTTGGCAACCTCAGTATAGGATTTTCTTTTTTTTTTCCTTATTAAGCAAAGAACTGTCTCCTTTTTACTTAAAGGAAACAGTTTGTGGCTTCTCTTTGGCATATCCAAATTGTGACCATCATTATTCTTGTATTTTGGGGCCATTACTAAGTAAAATAAGAGTTAATTGAACACAACCACTGTGCTACTACAACAAGCCATCTGATAATGAAGCCAGCTACTAAGTGACTAATGGACAGGCAGCATAGGCAGTGTGGAGAAGCTGGACAAAGGGAAGACTCACATCCAGGGCAGGATGGGACAAGATGGTGCAAGGACAGAGCAGGATGGTGCAAGATTTTGTAACGCCTAAGGTTCTTCCCTAGCCACGCCAAAAAATTGGTGTGGCGGCTGACTGTGGCAAGTGATAGAGACACGGATGGAGAGAGAGAAAAAGCTGTAGGCTTTATTGAGCAGAGTGAAAGTACAAAGTTTCCACAGCATGGAAGGGGTCCCAAACAGGTAGCCAGAGTTAGATTATACGATTGCCTTTTAAACTCTTTAAGGTGGGAAATACATGCAGCGGGAAGATGTTACCAGAGCAAGAAACAAAGGCAGTAAATTATTTTGTGACATGTCCTAGATTTTGAGGAAAACCAGAATTGCAATTTAGGTTTTATCTACTTTATGACCTTGCAGTGGCATGGCAAAGGAGACAGGATCTTACAGGACTTTACAAAGTATGTTTACAAGGAATTGGAATTGGAAGTACAGACAAGGTCCGCTGGTCACAGAAAAACGGGCAGTTAACATTCCTTTTACTTTAGTTTCGGGGGAGAGGGAAGGGAGAGAGGGAGAGAGGACACAGGGAAACTTACAGCAAAATTTTTGCTGTTTACAGCTTTCTTGGGGAAGAAAACACATGCACAAATCCCTTTGTTAGGAATATTTTAAGCATATATCTTCAGTATTATTCATCCAGGACTGAACTAAGTCCTGAGGCAGGAAATGAGTGAGTTTCACAGCTTTCTGAGCCCCTACTTGACCCAGGAAGCCCAGCTGGCCCCTCCTCTCAATTTGATCACACTACTAACAATAGTGTGCAACTTAAAACTTATAAATTGTTTATTTCTGGAATTTTTTATTTAATATTTTCAGACCTCGGCTCACCATGGGTAACTGCAACTGTGGAATGCAGTGCCTTACTGTGTGCCATTGTTCTTGGTGTTTGGGATACATCAGGAAATAAAATAGACAAAGATTCCTGCCTCCATGAAATTTATATTCTTTGTATAATAAACTGGTGGCAATTTTGAGGTTTTTTTAATTTTAATTATTTTTCTTTTGAGACAGGGTTTCACTCTGATTTGCTGAGGCTGGAGTGCAGTGGCCCAAACTCAGCTCACTGCAGCCTTCACCTCCCTGGCTCAAATGATCTTCCCACCTTAGCCTCCTGAGTAGCTGGGATTACAGGCACACTCCAACACACCCAGCTAATTTTTTGGTTTTTTTAATAGAGATGGGGTTTTGCCATGTGGCCCAGGATGGTCTTGAACTCCTGAGCTGGAGTGGTCCACCTGACTTGGCTTCCCAAAGTGCTGGGATTGCAGACATAAGCCACCATAACCCCCAGGGGCAATTTTGAGTTTTCCATTGGCAGTTGGAGGAGATTGAAGTTTAGAGGCCCAGGATCCAAGAAAAAAGCTAAGAAAGACAGATATGGGGGAAAGATGGATTCCAACATAGTGACAATTTGGGATTAAGAAAATGATGACCAGTGAGAAATCCCTTTGTGTTACTCACAGATGGCTATTAAGAATAATGAAACCCAGTAGTCCAATTTCCTGCTCTATTGTATTATCCTCTGTTATCCTCAAAGCATCTGCTGAAGTGAGTGACACACCCAGCTTTGAGTTAATAAAGTGTGGTAGTGCCTATGAATGCAGCAAACTGGTGCAGACAAGGACAGCAGTCACAGGAGGTAAGGGGTTTGCAGGTGGTAAAGGAAGGGGATGGGAAGGGGGTGTCAGGTATTCAGCAGGAGTATTGTATTAGTCAGGATTCTCCAGAGACAGAACCAGTAGGAGAGGAGATATGTTACACACACACACAAACACACACACACGAAGTCATGTATTGCTTAACAATAAGGATACATTATGAGAAATGCATCATTAGGCAATTTCGTTATTGTGTGAACATCACAGAATATACTTACACAACCCTAGATGGAATTGCCTTCTATACATCTAGGCCATATGATTTAGCCTACTGCTCCTAACTTATAAACCTGTACAGCATGTTATTATACTGACTACTCTAGGCAATTGTAACACAATGGTAACTATTTGTGTATCTAAACATAGAAAAGGTACAGTAAAAATATGATGGTATTGTAATCTTAGAGGACACCATCATAGATACAGTCTGTCACTGAATGAAGCATCATTATGGGTGCATGACTGTGTGTGTATATGTATATACACATATCTATATACATACACATATATAAGTTAGGAGATTTATTTCAAGGAATTGGCTTACTTAATTGTGGAGGCTGGTAAGTCCAAAATCTGTAGGGCAGGTCAGCAGATCAGAAACCCTCCATCAGGAGCTGATGCTACAGTCTTAGGCAGATTTACTTCTCCCTACAGGAAACCTGTTTTGTTCTTAAGGCCTTAATGCCTTCCAAGTGGTTGGATCAGGCCTACCCACATTATCTAGGCAATTGCCTTTATTCAAATTCAGTGGATTGTAGATGTGAACCACATCCACAAAATGCCTTCATAGCAACACTTAGATTTATGTTTAATAGACTAACTGGTTACTATAATCTGGCCAGGCTGACACATAAACCTAAACATCACAGGCAGGAAATTCAGAGTGATGCCCAGAAGAATCTAAGCCCCACAGGAGTCCTCTGAATATTGAGAACAGAACCAGATGTTTGTGAGATAGAACTTGAGACCATTTGTCTGTTAGTGTGTTAAAAAAAAAAAAAAAGATCAACACTTGGAAATATGCAACAGGATGACCGCATTTCCTGTGAGTACCCTTCTGGAGCACCATCTAGTAGGTCCACCGAAGGATTAGCTCATTCTTTGGAGGCATGCACACTTGTTTCACACACTGTTTACTATTGATTAAGAGATTCTACAACCTTGTCAGGGGGAAGGTAATATGTTGAAAATGATTCTTATCTGTCTGCAGTGCAAATATTTTCTGTCTCATAATAATGAAAACAATTTCCACCCATAGGAAATATAATTCCCAAAAGTTACAGTCTTATTGACTTGTGGATTGTTAGCCAGTGTTGTTACTTAATTTAGCAATCTTATTCTAGTATTATTTCTTTCTGACTATAAATATTTCTCTCTCTACTAGGCTCCTTTGTACCAGTTTTACAATTCTGATGCTTCCATCATTAATGAGTTTAAAAGGTCTCTGACACATGTATATTCTATGTATGAGAGGTCTGCTTTTAGCTTTTGAAAATTGTGCTTTGACAAAAGGAAAGGGTAAAGAACCCCAGAAGGCTGAATAACTTTGGAGTATTTGGATGGTACTTACCTTATCCTGATTTTCATAAAACACAGCAGCTTAATATGATTATTACTATTTTAATAGGGAAAGAAATAGAGACTCTCTAAAGTTAAAAATTTGCCCAGAACTATATAAATAATATGTGGTGGAGCTAGGAGCTGCTGGGGCTCAGAACACACATCAAAATATGACTATAAGAGATCAGAGTATACCACCTCAAAAAATATTTCTTTTGTATATTTTGAGCAGGTTATTTTGAGAAACTGCAGACACAGTGGTAGCTCTGAAAAGCTGCCCTTTTGTAAATGTCAGAGGCATTTGAACCAGAGCAACTCCATCTTGACTAGCTGCTAGGTAAAATGAGGCTGAGACCTGCTGGGCTGCATTCCCAGGAGGCGAAGCATTGTGAGTTATAGGATGATAGGAGGTCAGCACCAGATACAAGTCACAAAGACCTTGCTGATAAAATAGGTTGTGGTAAAGAAGACAGCCAAAACCCACCAAATCAAGATGACAAGGAAAGTGACCTCTGGTCGTCCTCCCTGCTCATTATATGTTAACTGTAATGCATTAGCATGTTAAAAGACACTTCCACAGTGCTGCGATGGCAATGTCAGGAAGTTAACCTATATGGTCTAAAAAGGGGAGGAACTCTCAGTTCTGGGAATTGCTCAGCTTTTTCCCAGAAAACTCATAAATAATCCTCCCCTTGTTTAGTATATAATCAAGAAATAACTATAAGTATTATCAGCCAAGAAGCCCAAGATGCTGTTCTGCCTATGGAGTAGCCATTCTTTTATTCCTTTACATTCTTAGTAAAGTTGCTTTCACTTTACTCTGTGGACTTGCCCCGAATTCTTTCTTGAGCAAGGTCCAAGAATCCTCTCTTGGGGGTCCAGATCGGGAAACCTTTGTTGTAACATTATAGCTGAAACATGAATCGAAGATGTTCTAGAAGTCTAAATCTTTATGCTATGCATGAATCTCTTCTATAAGACTCTTAATAGTAGTTACTCCCTTCAGTCTGACAGGACCTTCTTAATCATGTTGTCAGGGCCAAACAAAAACTTCCACTTCACCCTCTGAAGGTCTGCCAAAAAATCAACCGAAATAAGGCAGATTAATTGGAGAAAAGACATACAAATTTATTAATGTGCACGCAGGGGAGAGTCACAGAATAATTGCCCAATATCCCAATGAGGCTCAAATACTTATATAGCCTTATTTCAGAGTGAAGGGGGAAGATGGGGAATAAAGATAATTCTGTTTAAAGGCAATCAACGATTACTAGGGAGAATGAATGGGTCTAGCAACAGAGATTAACTTGTAAATGTTTCTCTTTGGAAATTGAGCCTGAGAGAGCGACATTATCTTGTGAATGCACCTGTTCAGGCGTGATTACCTTCTTGGTCTTCTTTTCTGTGACAGATAATGAGAAAACCTGAAGAGGAAGGAAAAACAATGTTCTCTTTGGTGGGTCCCTTCAGTTTTTTTGTAGATAGGGGAAAAATCTCCTCCAGAATCTGTTGATTTCTAAAGGCCTTTCATTGAAAACACTCATTACACCAGGGGGTCATATTTTAGAATGAAGTTTTCTGTGCTTCTTCAATGTTCTTACAGTTTTATTTCCTTTCCTGGCTCAGCCTTAGTATTCTCACCGTTCTTGAAAATGTCACACACTTCAGATCGTCAGCCTCCTAGACACTAGACCTTGATCATTTTGTGAATATCACTCTTCAGGTATGACATCCTGAATTGCATATGATAACAATCTAGGTTGGGCTGATAAATGAAATCTAGAGAACTATCAATCACCTTTCTTATTACAGAAAATGTTCTTTCTTTATTTGGCCTATGATTGAATTAACTTTCTTGATAATTTTGATAATTGATGGTAAATACTACTTTTGCATGCAAACAAAAAAATCATGTTCTTTACATAGATATTATTTGTTTCACTACTTCTGGTTTTCTCCAGTCTTTTCAGCAGAAATGAAACAGAAATATATGGCACAGATTTAAGGAATTCATGAAAGGAGGGCAGCAGCTCAGTGCAGTCTCTGTATTTATTTGGTTTACAGAAAAGGAAAGATATCCTTTGTAATGTAGTTAAGCTAAGGCAGCCAGCTGTAAAGAGTCCTAGAGGACAAAAGATATGTAAAAAACAGAGACCACAATTTGATTAACATAGCCTAGGAAATATATTAATGCAGATAGTCATTTGAAAGTTTCAAACTGAATTCCTGAACTGTCAAAATAAAATATTGCAATGACAAAAAATAAAACTGTATTTTTCAAAACAAACCTGAATTTTGAAAATAAGGCATTTGTGTTTGGTTCCAAAAGAAGTTTAATTACAGGGGGAGCTACTTGTTTTAACAGCTGGATGCTAATGATTGCATGAGGACAATGATAATACATGTAAATGCAATAAAGTCATCCTTCATAGCAAGACTAGAACTAACCTCACCTGAAATTGGGGCATCTAGCTGAGTATATCAGGATTCTTCTGGTTGCAGAACCTATTCAAACTTGTTCGTCAGACAGAGGTTTCATCTGCCTGCAGGAAGTGTTCCTGGACATAACCAAGGGTCAGGCTGCTTATTCTCATGGCCCAATAATGAGATGCAGATGAACTGGGAAAGAAGAGAGTTTATTTCTGTAACCAGCTTCAGGGAGAAGGCCAGGAAAATATTGCCAGACCGGCTCAAAATTACAAAGTTTTCCAAAGCTCATGTACCTTCTAAGTCTACATGTAAGTGTGCATTCATCTAAAGACATAAGTGAGTAACTTTTTCTAATCTATAACTAAGGTCTGAGTCCTGAAGATCCTCTTCCAGAGCCTCAGTAAATTTAATCTAGATGGGTCCAGGTGCCGGGAGTGATTACCCTTATCTTGTCTCCTGCTAAATCATGGAGGTTTGGGGCGTTCTTAATAAAATTTGTTTGTGGAGGTCTGGGGAGTTTCTTCAGACCCTCAATAAAATTTGTTTAATCCTAAACAGGTCCTGGTAAGAATTCCTTTCTTATCTTGTCATGCTTCAAGGCCCATGACGGCCTGAGCGAGACTCTCGGTGGGCCTTTATTACTCATTCCAGCCTCTATGTAAAGACTCTGGCTCTCTCAGCCTTTAATATTTAACCTAACCATTCAGTCAGTGCTGAAACAGTTGTTAAGGAGTCCTGCCTGTTCAGCTTTTTTGAGACCTGGTCTGCCACAGAAGGGCCCCAGGGTTGCCCATCAAGCTCCTTTGCAAGTTGGCATTCATTTATTTTGCACTGTGATACAGTCATCCTATAGGCTGACATCTCTACACCCAGAGATCTGAGGCTCACAAAGTAATTTCTGGAAGATGCTCCCATTGGTCCATCTTAGTGATGAGAACAGGAGACAGAAAAATTCTAGGCAGAAAAGGGCAGGGTCCCTGGCCAGGACCCCACCCACAGGCCTGGAACCACAGACTAAAGTGAGAACTTTACATCCATTTTCCTGCTTGAATGTTGCCTTTTCCAAAACCACCCCACCCCCAATCCTGTACCCATAAAAACCCCAGGCTCCACTGGCAGAGAGCAGAGAAGTGGAGAAGAGGAGAAGCAGCTGGACACTGAAGACTCTGGTTTGACATCAGAGAGAAGTAGCTTCACTTCAGAGGGACAACTTGACATTGGGACATCAGGGGAAGAATACCTTCTTCCTACTCCATCCCCTTTCCAGCTCCCCCTCTCACTGAGAGCCACTTCCATCAGCAGTAAAATCCCCCACATTTACTATCCTTGAATTTGTGCAACCTGGTTTTTCCTGGACACCAGACAAGAGCTTGGGATACAGAAAACTGTCACACTAACCATCTGCCCTCGTGAAAAAGCAGAGGGTCCACTGAGCTGTTAAACACTGAAGCTGTCTGCAGACAGCAAAGCTAAAAGAGCACTGTAACACACTCCCTCTGGTGCTTCAGGGGTAACAGGTAGTCCTGTAGACACCCACCGCCATGAGGCTACACGGAGTTTTGCTCCTTCCAGTACCCAAAAGCGCTCACTCCAGCTTCTGCACCTGCTCACCTGCATGCTCCCCCTCCCATGAGGGGTTGAGAGCTGTGGGCTGAGTAAGTGAGGCACCCCTGTCACAAGGCTTGAGAAGAGATCAAGGAAAATTTCCTGTTTCATTATGCTTTGTTCATGCCTATCTCTGGACAAGCAACTATGGCCAGGGAAAAGGGGTTGTATAATATGTTCAGGAGAAGAGAAGAAGCTACTCTTTTGGCCATTTTGAACAATAGCCAATTCACCACACAGGATAATTAATGGTTTAGAATTTTTTCTTCTTTTATTTTTTCTTTCTGTAGAGATAGTATCTCACTATGTTGCCCAAGCTGGTCTCGAACTCTTGGACCCAAGCAATCATCCTGCCTCAGCCTCCCAAAGTGCCGGGATTATAGGCATGAGCCAACACACCCAGCCTAGAATTTCATTTCTATTCATTAAAAATACACCAAATGGTTTTTATATTACAGTAAAATCACCATCTATTTCAAATGATTATTCCATGTATTTTATGTGCAAAATTAAGAGCTGCCATATTGTCTTTAAAGGCCTGCAGGTATAGAAAGGACTCATTGCTTTTTATGAACACGTCTCTCCTATTCACACCTCCAAGAGTTATTGCTTCTTGGCAACCCTCCATTAAGCCTTTGATTAAGTTCAAGGTGATTAGATTATTAATACTTCAGTCATGTTCTGGTTGGCTTATCCCCTTACCCCTCTCCATTCTTTTAATCACTGCTCTATTCATTCACTCAACAAATATTTAATGAGTGCCTATTATATGCCAATTCTATAGATACTAAACATAAATAGAGATAAATAAAGCATGATTTCTGTATTTAAGGGCTATACCAAAGATGGGACATCAGACAAATAAACAGATTATTATAATACAGTGTAGGGGCCAAGTCCCCTTCATCCTCTGAAAGTTCACTGAAAATCAACTGACAAAAGGTAGACTAATATGAGAAAAGGCACACAAATCTATTAACATGCTATAGGCATCTCACAAAATAAGATCTCTTAAAAAGGCAAATGATTGACCCATTTATGCCATGTCGAGGTTACAGAAATAATAGGTGTCTGGATCATGGCAAAACAAATTACAGGAGGGGGAGAAGAGGAGGCCTGGCTAGCAAAGGTGATCTTGTTCTGTAGATGAAACCTCACAGGCCTCAGCCCTCAGAAAGAATAGATAGTAAATGTTTATTTTAGGCTTTTAAAAGTGTCAGACTCTTAGCCAATCTTTCCTAGATCTGACAAAGCCTGGCTGCATCAATGTAGATTCTCTACAGATGCAAATCACCACCTCAACACACAGTTTTACAGAGCTGCTTCTGTTTGCAGACCCTCTGAATGTTACAGGTAGTTAGACAGGCATGAGCTGGGCAGGAGAGGGCTCTCCTCAACCCACCAGGAATGTCAGGTGATGATTCAACAATTAGCGCATTGCTTCTCTACAAATGATACTTTGGCAGCAGGCACCAGGGAGAAGCAAAAATAACCTCCAATAAAATCTCAGGTATTGGGTGAATGAGTCTAGACACGTAGATTAGGAGACAAAATGGCAGAGCGTGACCTTCCGGGGGCAGTCCACCAGAAAAGAGAAGAAGACCTGAGATGTGCCTGGGTACAACCTCCTGAATACACTGCGTGTGCTCACTTCCCAAGCATAAGGAGGGCACTCCACATGCAGGCAGCCCACCCTAAGGGAAGAATCATGGGAAAGGGGGACGTGAGAAGCAGGAGGTCGGCCAGCCTATAAAGTCCTGGGATCAAGGTTAAACACCACTCTTGACCTCGATGCCTCGTTGGATCTCTTCCAAGTGTATTTTTCTTTCTTTCCTGTTCTAAGGTCTTTTTAAATAAACTTCCACTCCTCCTCTGAAACTTGCCTTTGTCTCTTTTTCTGGCTATTCCCCTCAGTCGAATTCTGGCTTCTGAGGAGGCAAGAGTTGAGGTTGCTGCAGACCCATATGGATTCGCCGCCGGTAAGTCAGATACCTGCCATGAGACTCAGATATTTGCTACCAGTAACATGAACGGACATTTCAAAGTATGTCAAAGAAGCGTATCTTGAGGGGAAGTAGAATATTCTCCTTCAACTGTACTGTATGATAAGTGCTGTGATAGGTCTTTTCTACTTTTCACTAGCCTCTGGGCCACAAGGAACAATCTGTCCCTTTGCATCTCAAAATGCTTGCTCATCCTACCCAGTTAGAAATTAAATAATTCAAACTTAAAATAATTCAAATATAAAGCTGTTAGAACTTTTCATTATTCTGAGCCTTGGGAGGAATGTGGCTATGCAGCCTGAATCATGTACTCAGTAGCTACAATTTCTGCCTTTCATATCTGTAAATAATTAGGAAGAACAAGTGGCACCAGAGATAAGACCCCTTCATATCACTGCCCCTCCTCATGGAGTAATAAGGTAATCTTCCTTGGAATGTAGCAATCTGCAACCAATCAAATTGCTGTGGTGTATGCACTGGTCTTATATGGAAAATGCAATCTTGCTGGAACTTCTCTGTCTGCCTACATAAATGAAACCTTAATTTCTCCACTTCTCTACTCCAAATGACTGCTGATCCCATTCATTTGGAGTTGGTGTTTCCAAGTGGCCATCCTAAAGCTTTGCACTAGAAAAAACTCCATTCTGAATCATATATTTTTTTCCAAATGGGATCTCACTCTGTTGCCCAGGCTGGAGTGCTGTGGTATAATCACAGCTCACTTCAGCCTTGACTTCTCAGGCTCAAGCAATCCTCCCACCTCGGCCTCTTGAGTAGCTGGGACTACAGGTGCCTGCCACCACACTCAGCTTAATTTTTAAATTTTTCTGTAGAGAGGGGGTCTCACTATGTTGCCCAGGTTTGTTTTGAACTCTTGGATTTGATCAGTCCTCTTACCTTGGCCTCCCAAAGTGCTGGTATTAGAGGTATGAGCCACCACACCTGGCCCCAATCATATTCTTTGAATCTCATTATTTAAGGTTAACACCAGTGATGTCTACGTCTTTTCAAGCAGGGACTAACTTCTATTCACAATTATAGATAAGGATTAAGGTGAAAACACCCTTGAGGACTAAGCGTTTTAAATTCACACTGAGGTAAAATGAGTGATTTTATATCCTTTCTTGTAAGCAAGTTCCCCCACCCCTGCTCTCTGCCGGCTGTCTAGAAGAAGTAAAACCAGGAGTCCTCTGTGAAATTACCACTAACCAGGCACCATCTTAACGTGTTGTTAAACATCATCTGTTTTCCTCTGGGTACTAGCAGTCACTGAGTTCTCTCTTACTGAAAAAGCGAAGTTGCGTATTTCATTCACTTGCTTTTATGAGTCCTTTGGCTCTTCTAGGCTTTCTTTTTTTGATTTAACCAGCCCACAAACTGAAGTGAGTATCTATTAATATTTCCCCAGACCACTATTCAAGGAAATGAACCACTTGACATTAATCATGATGGCAGAACTCCTTGACTGACAGTCTTTTCTCAGAATTCATGAGGCTACAGTGCCTGTGGGTCACTGCTGTGCAAACTTTGCTAACCAAGACATTCCCTGAGGAGTTTGTGAGCAGTTTGTTAGCAAGTCATGTCCCTCAAGGGCTCTAATTGAGTGGGTCTGGGGAAGGACCCAGAAATTTGTAGTGTTACCAAACCTACCGGCTGATTCTGGAGCTGGTGTTCCAAGGAACAAATTTCAAAAAACCTTGCAATATAGGGTTTTTTTTTTCTTATTAATGGGGTAAATTTAAGTATTTAATTAATGGGGTAAATTCATTCATTCATTCAAGTACTTATCAAGCACTTTCTATGTGCCTCCTAACTTGATTTTTTATTGCTAATTATTTTTAATTTAAACTCCATTGTCAAGTTTCACTTTTCTTAGGAGAGTTGCCAAGGGTGAGGCTTATAAGAGACAAAGTGGAATTGGCTGCGAGAGTGGTCACTTCAGCTGCAGGCGAGGAGGTGGGAGGGATGACATCCAGGCAGTTGGAAACCATCTGGTAGGAAGCAAACCCAATGATGACCCTCACCTAAGGAACTTGGCTATTTGTCTAAGCCTCCAGAGGGAGTGATCCCTGGCCCCATAACGTGCTGAGGCAATTTCAAGAGTTACAAGAGGATGAAGATTTCAACATGTGTGATCAGAAAGTTGAATGCGATCTTTGTCTGGGCAGCTAGCAGGCCTTCTTCTGTTGTCTTTACTATTATACTGTGACTAACGATTGGGTGTTTGGTTTTGGTTATAACCTGAAAATTGTTGTGATCCATGTGAAGTAATGTCTTGTGAATATTCCACATGGATGCAGCCCCTACATCGTCAGATCTCTCCAGGTATTTCGGAAAGATTTTAATCCCTCAGCTTAAACACAAGTTCCGTTTTAGGGCCAATCCCCAGATGGAGGAGTTAGATGTACATTCCTTCAAAGAGGCCCCAGCCAGCCACCCCAAGGTTTGGAGCACGTGAGTGAGAAAGTCTGGAACTTTTGGCTGCTTGGTTTCATTTTTTTAGTTTTCTTTTTGGGAGTGGTGGTAGAATTTTACAAAGACTTGGTGGGGGAAGATGGGAAGAGAGCTGTCCCAGAAAGGAAGATTTTATACTCCATACCATCTTCTGACTTTCCCTTTTTAAATGGTCTTGTGATTTGTCTCCAGAGAAGAGTTGGGTAAGTCAAAACCATGAGAGAGAGAGAGTGAGAGAGAGTGAGTGTGTGTGTGTGTGTGTGATCTCTGTGTTTGTGAGGGGAGGGAGCATATGAGTGAGTGGGAGGTAGCATTCCTAAATCTGCTGTATTAGTCAGTTTCCATGCTGCTGATAAAGGGATACCTGAGACTGGGAAGAAAAAGAGGTTTAATTGGACTTACAGTCCCACATGGTTGGGGAGGCCTCAGAATCATGGCGGGAGGTTAAAGGCACTTCTTACATGGCGGCAGCAAGAGAAAACGAGGAAGAAGCAAAAGTGGAAACCCCTGTTAAACCCATCAGACCTCCTGAGACTTATTCACTATTAGGAGAATAGCATGGGAAAGACCAGCTCCCGTGATTCAATTACCTCCCCATGGGTCTCTCCCACAACACGTGGTAATTCTGGGAGATACAATTCAAGCTGAGATTTGGGTGTGGACACAGCCAAACCATATCACCTACCATCAGGTGCCCCACCCTCTGTCTGCAGTACAGAATGTGCCTTGTGTTTGGCTTGCCCTCTGTAACTGTGGAATGTTCAGACTCCTCCTTCTTGAAGTAGATGGAGAAAAAAGATTTCAGCTGGGATAAAGGAAAATAACAGACTACAAAAATCCAGCCAGGAAAGGGAATCCCCATGGGCGATGTAGTCTCACCTAGCTGCTAAGCAGCAGAGCCTGTGTTCTTCCAACCCCACCATAATAAATGGGGATGCCCATGAGGACATGCCACCCACAGGGGAAGGTGGCACACATGAGGGCTCAGTCCTGGGCCTTTCAGGAAAATGGGCATGCAGACACGTAGGCTTTGCCTTCCAAGGAGTTTTGCCCATGAGTACCCTCCACCTTCACTCATTCCACTGCCATTCCAATCATTAGCACAGCGCAGGGGATGTTCCCGCTCCCAGGGAAGCTCTCTGGCAGCCTCACTTGACGGCTGCACTAATATAGATTTGCAGGGCAAGACCAGCTTCCTGGGCATGACCTGCAAGCTGCCACAGGGTCTTATGCTTAGAAGGGCCCTGCGTTTGGTTCAATGCTCTGCTATCACCATCTCGAAATTCTTAATAATTTTTTAACATGCAAATCGCATCAGCAGGGCTGCTTGCCAGGTCAGGAGGATGCTTCAGGCTCTGTAAAAATCTTCAGTGGAGGGAGCGAGGGGGTCTTCCTATCTTGTCCCCACTAACAGAATAGGTCTGTGAATCTCTATTAGATTTGTTCCTCATCATCTGTCTTCTCCCTCCTTCCTACAGGAACAGGACCTAGAAAGCAGAGGGGCAGCTTTGTTGGAATTTATTACTGGTTCTGGTAAGATCAGGAAGCGGGAGTGGGGGGATGGAGGAAAATAATGAGTGTTGGGACTGAATGAACCTTAATTAGGGGAGGTGACAAGAAATGGCCCTGTGAACAGGCCTCAAACACAGGGATGAGTACTGCTCAGCGAGGCAGAGGCCAGCCACCTGTGGGATGAGCACCTGCATGGCCACCTTTACCAACAGACTCTCCTTCTCCTTCTCAGCACATGCCCTGGCCCGGGTCCCAGGGACATCAGGGCCCAGAGACCTCACGTGGCTTGTCCTCACCTGGCTTGCCTAGGTTTGAGGTGTTGTTCAGGACAGAGCCTTTGCTGCTGCCCCTGAACACTGCCTGCCAGCACCCCAGCCCACCACCCTGACCTCATCACTCCGGAAAGGAGCAAGCTCATCAAATAGGACAGTGCTTGAGGTCTTCGCCAGTAGCTAGCACTGGCTGCTGTTTATGAGCATCTGTTATACACAAGGCAATGGAGCATTCTCACATTTAATCCTCAACACAGTGCTATCAGGTAAGTTATATTATCCTCCTCATTTCACACATGAGAAAGCTGATGTTCAGGGGGATATATATGACTTTCTAGGGTTGACAGAGCTTATGTCTGAATTCAGGTTTTTCTGACAACAGAAAACAGTTACACTCAGCTGAACTTAATCCTGAATGAACTTAATTGACTTTTCCCCGTTAGATTTTATTGTCTCTCTAATATCTACCCTTCTTATGGGGCCTTTATGGCTGATAAAAATCTCATATCAGTTACAGGTACATAAACGTGTGTCAGTCACGTGCCTCCTCTGCCTCCCTGTGGCATGTGCAGGGGGCCATGGTTTTATCCCCTGTAACCCTGAGAGATCAGGAGAAGAAAGTCTCCTTGTCTTTTCAAATGGTGCTCTTACTCTCTGTTCAACCATCTTGCTCACACCTGGTTAGTGAGAACCCTTAGTGATGGTGACAGTGATGATGATGGCTAACATTTATTAAGCACACTTCACCAGCATCTTCTCACTTAATATTCACAAGAACCCTGAGAGGTAGACACTGTCATCGCATCCATTTTCAGATGATGAAACTGAGGAACGGAGACATTAAGTGCCAAGTTCATGCAACTAGACATGGCGGGTGTCATATATTGATTTATTTAACAAACATTCTTTGAGCACCTGCTGTATGCCAGACCAGTGCTGGATACAATAGTGAGCAGAATTCTGCACAGACCTGTGCAGGGAGGAGACAGACACAAACCAGGATGCTCAAGGAAGGCTTCTCTTAGGAGGCCTATAGTGTGGCCAGGAGTTAACTAGATCAGGAGGGTACAGAATATGCAAGAGAATCTCAGCCAAGGGGCTAGTCTGTGCGAAGCGTGTGGTAGGACACAGCACAACCTATTAAAGGAGCTGAAGGAAGGCCAGTGAGGCTGGAATGGACAGAAGAGTAGGGGCCTAAAGCCAGACAAGCCCGAAGAGAAAACGGGCAGCCTTGCGAGGCCTTTGAGAACTTTGGTCTTTATCCTTAGATCAATGGAAAGCCATTGGTGAGTTCTAAGCAAAGTGATAGGAACCAGATCATAGTTTAAGAAGATCACACTGAGTGCTGTGTGGAGAACACATTGAAGAGAGGCAAGATTGGAGATGAATGACCACATAGCCAGCTATTTTAAAAGCCCAGAAGAACATAGTAGTGGTTTGGGGGTAGTGGTGAAAATGGAAAAAATGAAAAACTTCAGAGGGAGTAAGAAGATGAAAGCATAGGACTGTGATTGAATGGGAGTAGAAGGAAAGGGAAGGCTTTCAAGGACTTGTTTTTATTTTTATTTTTTAGAGCTGGGGGTCTTGTTATGTCACCCAGGCTGGCCTTGAACGCTTGGTCTCAAGAGATCCTCCTGCCTCAGCCTCCTGTGTAACTGGGACTGCAGGAACATACCACCGTACCCAGTCACTTTCAAGGATCTGAATTCATGTCTGTTAGTCTCCAAATAACTGTACTTTTAACCACTACTCCTTAAGAATTTGGTCATTCAGGATTAAATTTAGCTGTATAACCAGAAACTCCAAATAATAAAAGTTTAAATTAGATACAAATTTATTTTCCACTCACATGAAGAAGTCCAGAGGTAGTCAAGTTGTGGCTAGTGAATTCTATTAGGGGTTCAGGCATCTGCAGTGTTCTTGCTTTGTCCTCCTTAGCACAATGTTTCCACCACTGGGTCCAGAGTGGCAGCCTGAGCTCAGCAATGCCATCTGCATTCCAGCAAGCAGGAGTAAGGATGAGGAGAAAGGGCATGTTTCCTTCCTTTGAGGGTGTTTTTTAGAGGACACATACCAAACTTCTACTTGCATGTCATTTGCCATAACTTAGTCAATGGCCATACTAGCTGCATGGGAAGCTAAAAAATGTTACCTTTGTTTTGGGCAGTGAAGTGACCAGCTTAAAATTAAGAAATTGATTACTAAAAAGGGAAAAATGGTTATCAGGATACAACTAGTAAGCTCAACTACAACTGTTAGACCTAAGTCTGCAATGCTAAGCCACATAGTAAATGATGAAAAGTCAAAAGTAGAGACTTGAATATATGATGTAAATTTTTCTAGGTCACAATTTTATGCATGGTTTAATGTTTCATTTTTGTCCAGTTGTTAAACTGTTTGCTAGATTAACAATATTCATCTTGAATGTAAAATGGTATAGCCACTATGGAAGACAGTTTGGTGGTTCCTCAAAAAGTTAAATCTAGAATTACCCTATGACCCAGCAATTTCACTCCTAGATATATACCCAAGACAGCTGAAAATATATGTTCACACAAAAATGTGTACACAAATATTCATAGCAGCATTATTCAAAATAGACAAAAATGGAAACAGCCCAAATGTCCAGTAACTGATGCATGGATAAACAAAATGTGGTCGGTCCATACAACGAAATATTCAGCAATAAAAAGGAATGAAGTACTGATATATGCTAAGACACAAATGGACCTTGAAAGCACTATGCTAAGTGAAAGAGGCCAGATATAATGGCCACATATTGTATGATTCCATTTACATGAAATGTCTAGAATAGGGAAATCCACAGAGACAGAAAGTAGAGTAGCAATTGCCAGGGAATGGTGGGAAGGAGGCACAAGGGTGAGGTTTCTGTTTGGAATGATAAAAACGTTGTAGAAGTAGATAATAGTGTTGGTTGCACAACATAATGAGGACACTAGAAATCACTGAAGTGGATACTTTAAAATGGTGATTTTCGGCCAGGCACGGTGGCTTACACCTGGAACCCCAACACTTTGGGAGGGTGAGGTGGGCGGATCACTTGAGGTCAGGAGTTCGAAACCAGCCTGGCCAACATGGTGAAACCCTGTCTCTACTAAAAATATATATATTAAAAAAATTAGCCAGGCATGGTGGCGGGTGCCTGTAATCCCAGCTACTTGGGAGGCTGAGGCAGGAGAATTGCTTGAACACGGGAGGCAGAGGTTGCAGTGAGCCAAGATCGTGCCATTGCACTCCAGCCTGGGCAACAAGGGCAAAACTCTGTCTCAAAAATAAATTAATTAAAATAAAATAAAATGGTGATTTTCTGATATATGAATTATATCTCAATTTTAAAAAATTATCTTTGGTTCCATATGCAGCTCTTTAAAAAGGCAAAAAAAACAAAACAAACAAACAAAAAACCCTGATAAACGTTATGTGTATGTGTGGTGGGAGGCAGGTATTTTATACACACAATGGTTTGGTTAATTCTGATGTTTGTAAACAACACAGATTAATTCCAACTTTCCCTTAATGTCCTCAGAATCATATTTTAGCTGTAGGAAGCCAAACATTTAAATTTTTGCTTGTATTTCGAATTTTTCCTAAGGATGCCTGTTATGGTCTGAATGCTTGTGTCCCCCCAAATTCACATTTTGAAACCCTGCCCCTTAATGTGACGATAGCAGGAGGCAGGGTCTCTGGGAGGTGATTAGGATAAGATGAAGTCATGAGGGCGCAGCCCGCTTGAGTGGAAGTAATATCTCGCCAAGAGAGCTTGTTTCCTGTCTCTGCCATGTGAGGACACAGACCAACCCTGGGACAGTGTTGGAGGGGAATGCAAAGGCGGCAGGATCCCCAGGAGCCGTTGAGGAGGCTGCTTGCCCCGTGGAGACAGCAGAAAGCAGGCTTGACAGACCCAGAAACCGGAAATTCAGAGTGATGATTGCCAAAGTGCTGTCACTCAGCCAAACAGGGACCTGGCTCAAATGTTGCAAAGTGAAGGCTGTATCTGCTCCACAGGAGCCACAGGCCAGAGGTCCGGCTGTTAGTGCTACTCTGGGACTATCACTCAGGACAGCAGGCACAGGCGAAAGGTGTCAGACCTGGAATGAGACCGCTCTGAGGGCCCCGTGCCCCTCCCTCCCTCCATGAGCCTGGAGAAGTCTCGTTCCCTCTTCAGGCCCCCTTTTGTAAAAGAGACGAGGCAACTGTTTTTCCATCTGGGCTCTCTGGGCTCTCTGGGCCTCCTGGGATCCGAGGATATAGGACCAAGGTAAGCTCTAGTTTCATCAGGTCTCTTTGGAGTTCATTTAAGAAAAAAATAAATAAAAGTGTACTACTGATCATTGATAACAAAAAGACAGGGCAAGCTCGAAGGCCACAGCACTACGGGATGGTGATGCACCCTCTGTCTTCGCTTTGAATGCTCTGATCTCAGAATCAGTAAAGCCGTGGCTGTGGGATCACTCTCAATCATGGTGAAGGTATGCAAAGAATCTGCAGTTATGTTCCATCATGTGGTTTGCCAACCAGAGGGAAATTACCCCTGTATCAGATGCCACAATAATTGTCAATCATTTTCTTGTTGCCCAGAAGGGGAGTAATCATAAAGGAAGGGTGGTGTCAGCGGTGTTGACATGGGGCCAACATATCTGGATGAAAAGTAAAATCTCAGTCAGTCATCCAGGCTCAAAGCCCAAGGGGAGAGGCCCCCGGGAAGGAGCACAGGGCTGGGAGTGAGTGTGGGGCTGAGAAAGGGCTGTGCCAGGAGGCCTCCCTGCTGCACATTCCTCACCTGCGATCCCTCACAAGATGACCAAAACAACCCAGTGAAACTGCCTTGCTTGGAATACATACGCAGGAGGAAGTGCCCTAGCCACAGGAGGCTGTAATACACTAGAGGGCAGTGGTGCCCAAGGCCATAGGGAGGGAAAGTCCCATGGAATGCGGGCAGCCTTTCCCTGACTCCCTCTGACCATTCCTGTGGGGGAATGCAGGCCCAGGGTTGCCAGATTTTCTCATTTTCCAGTAGAAGCCAGAAACATGGGTTTTTATGTGACATTTTCCAATTTTTAAAATACTTTGCAGATCAAACAAAACATGTTGCTAGGCCAGAACTGATCCATTAGCCATCAGTCTACAACCCCTGAATTCCAAATGAGTGACTTCATTTTAATGAAAACACCAAGAAAATTAGGTAAAAATGTTCATTCTCCTGAAAATTTGGTCCCTGGGAGCACATTATTTATTCAATCATCAAGTGCCTACTGTGTGCCAGGTACAAATAGAATGCTAGAAGTTTTCTATTTTCTCATCTCTTCTCTGACCATAGGTCTTCTTTTCTCTCTGTTTCATTCATGAACTTTTCTGTATATGGGAAAGTGGGAAGAAAAATAGAAAGGAAGAAAAATATAGAGCTGGAAAAAAAGTTTGGCAAGGTGTCATTCCACAAGTGGAGGGTAAAATTGTGTCTCCAAGTCCACCGTCTGCATACACTGAGCAACTAGCACAGAGCTGGTCACCTGGTTATTGAAAGACACAGCAACAATTGTAGCATATGTTGGTTGGTCACCCATTACCTGCCAGACCCAGTGGTGTTATTATGTTACTAGGCTGTGAATTTTAGTCCTCATTATACTTCTATGAGTCAGGGACTTCCTTTTATCACAGGAGGAAACTGAGGTCTAAACAGACTAAGTAACTTGCCCAAGTTCATAGAGCTCTCAAGCTGTAGGCCTTAGATCTTAATGAAGTTGTGCCTGACTCCAGAATACACACCTTCACATTGTACTGAATGAATGAATGAATGAATGAATGAAGAGTGAGTGGATGAGTAAGCTGAGGCCCTGCTCCCTCTCCCCCTTATCTTTCACTATTCCCACCCTGCCCTCCCAACTCATGTGCTGGTTCTGAGACTGAAAGATCAGAATTACATTTTTGCAGATTTCCCAAAGGAACACTGGGGCCATCACTCCCCCTAGTGCCTCAGGACACTAAGCTGGCTGGGGCATTGCCATCTGCCTTGGCCCTTCAGGAGATGTCAATGTCTAGATACCCACTTAGCTTCCTTCCTGTCACATTGATACACTCAGCATCATTTGCCTCTGAAATATGTTGTGTGAAGGGGAAAGATTTGAGAAAGCAGCATGTTTTACAGATCAAGAAGATTTCTTATTTACCAGTGTGCTAGTTTCTGTTATTTTTTTCTGTACCCTAGTGTATAATCAGAGCTCATAAAAGTGCTACCGTGTGGGAGGTCTACATTTCCTCTCTATTAAGCATCCCCAGATGTTCATAGATCCTGACACTTCATGCCTCCCGCCTTCTTTGGTTCACCTTCCAGCCTCACGGCTCCTCTTTGCTTCAGTTGAGGAGCCCAGCATGTCCCACTCTGTGGTTCACTAATCAGTCATCATTCCCCAACGTCGCAACTCAATGTCTGCCTAAAAGTCTGTTTCCCCCTTTATGTGGTCAGGTGTCTGTTATCTGCTCATATTCAGAAATCACTCTTTTATGAGAACCTGACTCCCAACTGCAGATGGATTTCCTTGCTGCTTTTGGAAATCGCTGATAGCACTTCCTCCTTGGTGCAATCAGAGGAGTCCCTGTGTGGTACATGCTGACCCAGTGGCTAGACAGGGGTTCATCAAACATTTTTATACATTGCGGTTGGCAAACTCTCAATTTCAGGAGATGCTGTGATGAAGCAAGGAAACACTGTGGTCCTCCAGATAGGTCTGATGGTCTATTGTTGCAAAGTATCATACCCAAAGGATGCTTGGGATGGCCCAAGTAGGGGCTTTTCCCATGAATCCACTCAAGGACCAGCTCCACAGGCTTACAGCTCTGGCCTGAGGGCTTTGATCTTTATAATTTCAGAAAGGACAATGCAGGGGCTTAGGATGATCCAAGACTTGGAGTCTGCAGAACCGGGATCGAATCTCACTCTGCCATGTACTAGTTCTGTGATATAAAGAAAATCACTGAAATTCAGGGCTTCATTGTCTTCACTTACGAAATGGGAATAGCAAGAACAAAAATCACTTCACAAAATTATTGTGAGAATTAAATAAGTGAGTATGTGTGGATGTATTTGGAACAGAGCAAGCTTTTATCAAATATTAAATGAATTTCCGAAGTGAAAAAAAATGAAGATGTCCTCTTTCATTTTCTCTTCTCGCCATTAAGAAGAGAAATAGCATCGCCACAGGTGAGGGGCCTGCACCCAAGCTCAAGAACCACTCTGTTGGCATGATGGCAGGACTCAGGCCATCCTAGTCCTAGTTTCTTGACTCTACCTAGCCAAGAAGTCTCGTGTCACTTCTTTACTCCTTTATTTTAAAATTTTATTATAAAAATTTTTAAACATACAGAAAAGTAAAAAGAATGGCATAATGAAGAATCTACTAGCTAGTTCCAATTATTAGCACTCTGGCATATTATAATATGAATGCATATATATGTATGTATAATATGTACACATGTACACACACACACACATATCTATTTGCTAAACTATTACAGACATAATGGTTCTTCATTCCCAAATACTTCATCAAGCATCTCTAAAAGTTGTCATTGTTTATATAATTACAGCAATATTATGCAGTAACCAAATTAATAGTTCCTTAATATCATTTATTATCTAGTTCATGTTAATACTTCCCCAATTATTTCCAGAATATATATTGTAACATTTTTAGAAATGGGGATCCAATCAAAGATGCATTTAGTTGTTAAATCTTTCAAAATATGTAACAGACCACTTCTCCCACTCCCAGCCTACTGCCACACACTTTGTTCACTTTCATACTAAATTCGACCCCTGGGCTATGACAGTGATCCATCAGCTGGCATCAGCTGGCACTTGAGCTGGCTTCCGAAGCTGGCTTGGATTGACAGAGCACAGCAGTGTGTGAAAGAGGCCTGAAAAAGGGAGCAGCATGGGTAGAGACACAGAAGGAGGGGGGCCTGGAGTGTGTATAGGACACTCTGAGCTGTTCAGTCCAATTAGAGGGCGGGAGTGTCCTACTGATACAACCCATCATGGTGGAAAATACAAACTTGTAGTCCATTTCCAGAAAGACCTAACTTGTTGTCAACCATGGGTGTACTAGGTATCCAGAAGTCAGAACAAACATTTCTTCACTGTTACCTTGGAGTAGAGCTGCCTTTCCCTCAAAGAGTTACTGGGAGGTCTCTTTCCCCTCTAGTCTTCCTCCTTCATGTTGGACTCCTCAGCCTCTAGGACCTTGGCTTAAGTTCACTGCCACCTTCTTAACCTTTGTTGCCAAGCCCCATGTCCCTGGAGCTATGCTTTCATTAAAGAGCAGCCTCTACCAGGCAAGCTGGTGTCTCTCCTAGTAAACCGATTGCCTCTCATAGCTTTGATTCCTTATCATGCTAAAATGCACTAAGGATAGGGATGGTGAGAGGCAAGAGGGGTGACGGGAGCAAAGAACCCTGCACTGATAATTGAGACAGGCAGAATTCCCAAGTGGTAGAAAGTGGGTTTGGAAGCATAGGTTGAATTTGGTCACCAAGAATTTCTGAGCCAGGGAAAAGCCTAGTACGAACACTTGAAATGTGTCAATCTTGGAGTGAAGCATAAAGTAGGCTGGAAAGAAGTAACTAAATATGGGGAGATTCCGGTGGAGAGGCTATCTGGGAAGTGGTAGGTAACTCTGAAAGCATGAATACCACTATCCAAAGAGAATGCTGAGATAGAGAACACTGCTAAGGATGACTCTTCAGGGCACACCCACGAACTGGGAGGTCAAAAGAAGCACTGAGGAGAAGGTAAAACCAACTCATTCTGAGAGGGAGGAGGAGAACCAGCCCATCCCTGTATAACAGTAACAAGTGGAGAGATTTTCCAAAAGGAAAGATTGGTAGTAGTATCCCATGAGGAACTGCTGTTGTAGAGATAAGACCTGAGCAAGCTACTTTGAATGGGGTGTCCAACAGGCAACTTCCTTCAGGCCACCACTGGTCCATTGGCATCTGTCTTCCTTTCGGGGTCCTCCTCTGCCAGCCATATTCATCTCTCCACTGAACTCTGGGTCCCATCCCCTTCTGCCCCCTCGCTCAATCAGTCTCCCATCTCCTGTCTTAATCCTCAGCCAATATAAGAGGCTCAAGACTCTTCTATCTTAAAAATGTAAACCAACCAACCTCCCTCAATCTTACATCTGCATCCAAATCTTGTCTTCACTCTCTATTATGCCACATTCAAACTCTTTGAGGAACTTATCTGTGTCCATTTCATCTCCTTTCATTCATTTCTTACTGCTGTCCCTTTCATCAGTGCTATCCTCATTAGGTTCACTGATGCTCTCCATACTTTTCAGTCCAACAGGCAATTTTCTGCCTGTATCTTATCTGGCCCTGTAAGTCATTTGATAATATTAATTAATTTCTTTTGCTTACGATCGCCTCCTGCCCTGCTTCCGAAACAACACTTCTTCCTATTTCTCCTCACACCTCTCTGTGTGTTCCCTCTCCATCTCCTCTGCCTTGAAATGTGTTGGACTCCTTGGGCTCTGGGGCCTTGGCTTCACTTCACTGCCACCTTCTTGATCTTCATTGCCAAGCCCCATGTCCCTGGGGCTATGCTTTCATTAGAGAGCATAGCCTTGAGGTCTGTCCTCAGTCCTCTGCTCTCTTTATGCAGTACAGCCCTGTTGGGCACCTCTCTATAGGCCCATGTGGCCACCACCATCTTTATGCTGATGAGCCCCTGATCATGTCTCCATCTCCAGGCCTCTCCCCTGGGTGGAATCTAATTGTCTACTGGACAGCTCAACTTTTATTCAGCAAACACTTATATACTATGTGGCAGGCACTGTTCTAAGCACTTTATAAAATATTAGCTTACTCAGTGCCCTATTTACTGGAATTTGAAAGTTTGTCCTCTCCCAAATGCATGTTGAAACTTAATTGGCATTGCAACAGTATTAAGAGGTTGGACCTTTAAGAGGTTATTAGGCCATGTGGGCTCTGCCATCATGAACGGATTAATGCTATTATCAAGGGAGAGAGTTTATTATTGTGATAGTGGATCTCCTATAAAAGGAACGTTCTCTATCACTCTCTTTTTTGGAATTATGCAGCATCTTTTGCCAGTTGTCAACACCTTGCTATTGGATTTCTCAGCCTCCAAAACTAGAAGCCAATAAATTTCTGTTCTTTATAAATCACCCAGTCTCAGGTATTCTGTTATAGCAGCACAAAATGGACTAAGACAACATTCAAAGTTGAAAATTGCCATGACCAAATAATGAACGCACCCCCTTTCCACCAAACCCCCTTCTCCTCACTCTCCTTTGAGGTTGGTCTTAGAGAGAGGCATCTACCACTCATGCAACTGCTCCAGCCAGAAATGAGTGGCTCCTCCTAGACACATCTCTCCTGAACCACCCAATCCTTCACCCTCTCTGCTCCACAGTCAGCAAGTCCCAAGACCTGTTTATTCCTCCTCTTTCTTACCCACCCCTCCCACATCCACTGCCACTACTTTAATTCTGCCCCTCACCACACCTGACCTGGATTCTCACAACAATTAGAAAACTATCCAAATGCTTTCTTCTCTTTTTGGAGACTGGGTCTTGCTCTGTCACCCATGCTGGAGCACAGTGGCATGATCACAGCTCACTGCAGCCTCAACTTCCCAGGCTCTAGCGATTCTTCCACCTCACCCTCCTAAGTAGCTGGGAACACAGGCACACACCACCATGCCCGACTAATTTTTGTATTTTTGGTAGAGTCAGGGTTTCACCATGTTGTCCAGGCTGGTCTCAAATTTCTGATATCAAGTGATCCACCCGCCTCAGCCTCCCAAAGTGCTGGGATTACAGATATGAGCCACCACACCCAGCCTCCAAATACTTTCTTCTAAAATACATTCTGATCCTGTCTCCACATGTACCCTCTGCCCTCCTGCTTAAAGTCCTCCTATTTCTTCCCCAGATTACAGAATGAATAAAACTCAAAGTCACAGGAAATAAGATAGGAAAGTCCAGGGAAGCTCCCAGATGGCTATCTCATGCTTCTGCACATTCCTACTAAGCCCTTCCCCTCTTCTCTTTATAACCATCACAGACTCCTCCCAAAGTTAATTTTTCTCTCAGAAGCCTTCTTTATTGATTTGACCAACCCCATGGGTACTTTCACAGCACACATTATGTATTTATCTATTGTTGCATGTATTGTTCTCTCTTCCCATTGTTTATTTATTTGCTGGTCTCATCCACCAGCTGCAAACTTGTTAAGAGGAGGGACTGAGCCGTATTGAACTGTGACTCTCTAGTACTTCAGAAGCTTCTGTTGAATGAATGAATTAATGACAATAATTGTGTGATATTATAATTGAATAATTGACTGTTTAAGGGTCTGTGATCTAGGATCAATCCACCTCATTTAAAATCCCATTTCAACTGTCATTTACAAGATCTGTTCATTTGGGCACATATCATAATGCCCTATGGCTCACTTTTCTTGTCTATACAATTAGGATTAATAAGAGAACCCATAGGTTCACTGTGGTAATTAGATACTCTATAAATTATTAGTAAAATAACTAACATGTGAGTACTTAATAAATGTTTGCTATTACCATTTTTAAATTGGGAAATCAACTACTTTTCAGGTACTTGGAAGTACTTTTTTAAAATGCAGATTGAATATTCTTCCTGCAAAAGTTGTTATTAATTTTAATACTTTCTATAAATTGTCTTCATTTTTGTTAATTTGCAGAATTAAAACTTGATCTATAGCAAGGAAAAGTTCAGCTCAGCTCTTGGCATAATTATCACAACTTCCAAAAAATGAGGAGCTGAATTAATGAGATGATGTTACCCTGTTGGAGGTCCCAGATTCAGATGACTGAGGGATATAATCTTTCATTCCAGGGACAAGGGGAGGCGGTGGGAATCTTGCCCCTCACTTATGTTTACTGCCGTTTCCTGAGTCAGAAGAAGCTCAAAGATCAAGGTGTACACTCCAGAGACCCACTAATTGTGTTCACCACTGCTCCCCAGCACATTTCAGGGACAGCCCTTTCTTTCACTGGTTGGAAAGAGCACGAAGTTGCAAGCATGTTTAATATGTGAATGCAATGTTAGGAATACTGCAGACCACTTAAATATCTTCTGAGACTAAATACAAATAATTTCTGACTCAGCCATAGATTTGGAATATAATACAGGTGAGGAATAACCCCCTCAAGCATACAGGAAGCCTGACTGCAGAATTTTGAAAGCCTGTCTTGGCTACTGAGAGATCATTTCAACAAATGATTAAACAGTATCACAAACTTAGTTGACAAACCACTGATCAGTTCAATTTTTTCTATTAATACCCTTTTACCTGCATGAACATTTATGTTTGGACCCAATCCAGCTGTTGCTGCTACCAGATGGTTTATAGATGCATGCTGAAACACATCTAAGAAGTAACATCTGGAAATCTTTGAATTGCATTCTTCCTGCTAAAATATCCCTGGGGGAACAGGGGCCTCAAAAAGAGAAAAATCCAAATCTTTAATGGTTATTGTGAAGGGTGCAACATATTAAAGTTTTTCTGTCTTAATTAAAACTTCCAGAGAACAAAACAGAAATTGACCTAAAATTCGAATTGAAAAGGCATTAATTCCATGTGTAAATGAGTATCACCTTTTCAATTGTATTATTAATATGTCATTCTTCATCTTTATGAGATTGAAGATTATGAGGGCATCATCTTTAATACAAGTTTATAAAAACATTCAACCACTTGAAAGATCTGTGTTCAAAATCCTTTGTCTAGCAGTGGCGACAGATTTGCACTGACCCTTCATGGATATGTCTGCACCAAGGGACCTGGAGCAAAAAATCTCCCTGGATTGTTGCAAGGTTTAATGAGATAATGTACACGAAAGAACTTGCAAAATGAAGAGCACTTTATAAGCTGTAAAGGTCCACATTAAAACAGACTGCTTGGACCAGAACTCACAGTACAGAAAATAGTAGAGCAAAGCAAAAGTGATTTGCTCAGGCAGGTACAAAACCACAATTCAGTGTTTACGAACCAGTGCTCAAACTACCAACGTAATATGTTGGCTTGCATCATAGACCTGTTGTTGGGGGGTGAAGGTGGGTCTAGTTTGTTGTCGTTGTTGTTGTTTTTAATTTTAGAGCAGTTTTATTTTTTCAGACAACTTGAACAGAGTACAGAGTCCCCATAGACTTCCCCTCCCTCTCTTCCCCTGACACCTCAGCAGTTTCCACTAATAACATCTCCCATTAGTGTAGTATATTTGTTACAATAAACAAATCAATACTGATACATTAGCTAAATTATTACAGTTTATTAACTAATTCGATACATTATTAATTATAATCTAGATATTAGTATATTATTAACTGAAGTCCACAGTTTACACATGGTTCTCTTCCTGTTATACAGTTCTCTGGATTTCATCTAAACTTTGAAATTACTCCGTATAAGGCTGGGCGCGGTGGCTCACGCCTGTAATCCCAGCACTTTGGGAGGCCGAGGTGGGCAGATCACCTGAGGTCGGGAGATTGAGACCAGCCTGACCAACATGGAGAAACCCTGCCTCTACTAAAAATACAAAATTAGTCAGGCGTGGTGGCACATCCCTGTAATCCCAGATACTTGGGAGGCTGAGGCAGGAGAATCGCTTGAACCCAGGAGGTGGAGGTTGCGGTGAGCTAAGATCGCACCGTTGCACTCCAGCCTGGGCAACAAGAGGGAAACTCCATATTAAAAAAAAAAGAAAAAGAAAGAAAGAAAAGAAAAGAAATTGCTCCATATAGAATGTTATTCAAATTTGGGACTTCCTTCTCTACTTGTGGGTTTCAGATTTTCTGAGGCCACAGAATTTTTATAAAGGGTCCATAGATCCTGTGCAAAGCTAGCCTTTAGGGTAGACTGGACAATGTGCTTTTACTGGGCCTTGGAAAAAATATTTATTAATGAATGAGTGAAAAAGTATTCACTTATTCATTTATATACTGCTGTATTTCAAAATCTGTAAATGCCATTATATTTCAGTTATCTATACTGTGTTACAAAACACACCAAAACTTAATGGTTTAAAACAACGATTTTTTATTTCTCAGAATTCTCTGCATCAACTAAGTGGTTCTGCTGGTTGTGTCTGGGATCATTCACATAGCTGCATTCAGTCAGCAGAGAAGCTGGTGATTGGGCTGATGGCTCATCCTCAAGAAGACTAGATCAGCTTCCTCACATAACGGCAGCCAGGTTCCAAGGCAAACCCCAGTGTGCAAGTACTTACCAAGTCACTGCTTGTGTCAAGTTTACTGATGTCCCCTTGGTCACAGTGCTAACACAGTAAAGTCCATAATTAATGTGTCAAGAAATTGAACCAGGAGGTTTGATTTTCTGTGGACAGTGTAACAATCTACAATGTTGTAATTAATTATTCGTAAATTCATGTAAAGGAGTTATTGAGTCCGGGCGTTGTGGCTCATGCCTGTAATCCCAGCACTTTGGAAGGCTGAGATGGGCAGGTGGATCACTTGAGGTAAGGAGTTGGAGACCAGCCTGGCCAACATGGTGAAACCCGTCTCTACTAAAAATACAAAAATTAGCTGGGCATGGTGGTGCGCGCCTATAATCCCAGCAACTTGGGAGGCTGATGCAGGAGAATCACATGAACACAGAAGGTGGAGGTTGCAGTGAGCAGAGATCGTGCCACTGCACTACAGCCGGGGTGACAGAGCGAGACCTTGTCTCAAAAACAAAAAAAACAAAAAAAAAAAGGAGTTGCCGAATCCATAATAGGTTTTCATCAGATGTTTTCTCAATCATCAGAATTTTCATTAAAACTTCAGATACTCTTCTGAGAATCCATTAAATTGTCTGACATTGTAAAGAGATCTCTGTAGTTAAAAAGGATGGGAACCTCTAAATAAATGCACCATCTGCTAGGAATTTAAAATATTTGGTCTCATTGATGTTTGGGATGAGATTTGACATATTTGGCAAATGTTGCTTTAATGTTTATTATGTTTTCCACCATACTTAGGATCATGAGTGTTAAATAAAGAATGTTTAAAAAGTTAATTCATTATTGCTCCTTTGCTAAAAGAATAAAATGCGGAATTCGTTATTTCTCATCCAAGGCGGACTATGTCACCTGAATGCATCAAGCCCACCCCTGGCTCCTATGGCTTTAATGTGGCAGAAATCAAGGATAAAGCACCAAAAGTCAGGAACCCGTGGGGGCAGGCAGCTGGGAGTAGGGCGGCAGCCCTGGAGTAGTGATTGTGGCAGTGCACATGGACACAGCTGCAGCAGCTGTGGGGCTGCCAAGAAACTACTAAAGTTCCTGGTGAAGCAATGTAGAATTTGATAAGAACATATAGATGGAAGGAAAAAAACCTATGGTGACTGTGAAGGCCCTGATGCCATGTATGTCAAATTGATATCATCTACTGGTCACAAAGTTATTGTAAAAAGAGAATATGCAGTAACATCAATAACAATAAAGGCTATGTTGAGTGGCCCAGGTCAGCTTGCTGAAAATGAAATCAGTGAGGTCAGTTTTAGAGAAATCTCTTCACATGTGCTATCAAAAGTATGCATGTAAGCTGCATGCTGTGGCTCAAGCCTATAATCACAGCAGTCTGGGAGACCTAGGTGGGAGGATTGCTTGAGCCCAGGAGTTCAAGACCCGCCTGGGCCACAGAGTGAGACCCCGTCTCTCCAAAAAAAATTAAAAATAAGCTGGGTGCAGTGGCATACACCTGTAGTCCCAGCTACTTAGGAGGCTGAGGTGGAAGTATCCCTCAAGCCCAGGAATTCAAGGTTGCAGTGAGCTATGATCATACCACTGCACTCTAGAATGGGTAACAGAGCAAGACCTTGTCTTTAAAAAAATATATATGCATATATGTTACATACAAGGGTCACTACACTAACAGCTCCACAGAGATTCTCAAATTCCCAGCTGCACCTCAAATTGCACCAGAATTGCTGATGACTGTGAACTTCCTAGATTGTTAAATAAATTATAATAATTTTTTAAAGTACCAAAAGTTAACCTTTGAACAATGCAACAATCCGAAAAGCTGGCAACCGACAAATATATAATCTCTACTTTAAAATGATGTTTTTAATTATGAAGCCAAGAATGTAAAATGATGTAACATAAAGTTTCTTTATCCTCATATCTGCTTTCTGAAGTGACAATGACTATAAAGTGAGAAGGGCATCAATCGGTAACAGAACAGGCAAGGGAAATAGAGGGTGAGTAAATTGTTACATTGACCAAGAATCTAATAATCTTGTTCACAAGGGTGAAATCAAAAGTAGGAACTTAAGTTTCCTGGTGAGTTGGATACCATTCCATCTTCATTGGTGATAATGAATCAGTACTCTGGGCAATCAATGATCTCACCAGGTGGGCAGACTCAGAAGGAGGAGCCTTAGTTCCTTTCTAAGGGAGCCTCCCTGCGAGGATCTACACTACACAAGTGATTAAAAAGCAATTCATTGGCTTGTGGCCACCTGCTGACACCATCACTCCAGCAGACTCTGACAGCTGGAGAATTGAGTTAGTTGTTGTTTATCCCCATCTTTATTGGTGCCTCCCTGGGGTGTCTGTACCCCAACCCCACAGTTTTCTAGCTGGGCCTGATGTTTCTCTTTAGACATTTCTAGCAGACCATTTTCTCAGTTTCTCCTATGTGGCTTAGCAATTCTCTCTAATGTCCTTTTTGTTTCATAGTTCTTTTCATTAATTTACTCAAAATGCATTGAATGGCAGGTGTGTTCAAGGCCCCACGCTAGAGGAGTTATACAGTGGAAATGCAGTTGGTTAAGAGACAGATATCATTAAATAGTTCTCAAAAAAGTAGTGAGTGCTAATCTAGGAGAACAGGTACCTGGACAGCGTTGGCCAACCCAGCTTTCTCCCTTGTCACTTACAGAATGCAATGTCCTGGGATAAGGAGGAACGTCCAGAACAACGCAAACTATGCCCTTGTTCCTACTAGAACAGGGTGTTCTGCAATCCTTATGTTCTACAATCCTTGTGTGAGCCCAGAAATGCTCAGGGTATAAAACCCATGGCAGAGCGACTGCAGGGTCTCTCAGCTGCAGAGTGACATGGAACACAGGCAGACAAGATTCCATCTGCCCTGGAAAGTTGTATTGAGCCTTGCTGGACCAAATCCTTGGTTTCTTTTTTTTTCTTTTTCTTTTCTTTTCTTTTTTCTGTTTATCTGTCAGTAACAAATCTGCTTTGACTAACTTGTTGATCATGGATTCTGTCTCACTGGACTAGGCCTACAAACCTTTGCAGTAATAAATGTCCCAAGTGGTAGAATGAAGGGTCAGAGGAAAGAACTATTCCATTATGCTCTTCCTTCAGTGACCACTGTTTTCCAGCTTCCTTCATAAGCTCGTTTTCCTTTCTGCCAGTACTCACTTTCCACCCTCTTTTCTACTTACTCACTAGGTAATGCATCTATTCATTTGGCTTTAACACCTAATTCCCAACCCTGACCATTCTCCTTAACTCCCACCCATATTTTCAACTATCTGTTAGATGTTACTACTGAAAGTTTATAGGTCTTCTCTTATGCAGTATGTCTAAAACCAAAGTTATTTTTCTGGAACTTACTGATCCTCCTGTATTCCCAGACTCCAACAATGGCTACAAGCTAGAAACCTTAAGTAGTTTTGATACATCCTATGCCTGGACTCCTAAACCTAATGCTTTGCCAAGTGTGGGTGTTTTTACCTTGGTTTTAAACTTTTTTTTAAACCAATACCATGTTTTACCCCTTAAACTCTTCATCTTATCTGCTTACTGAATCACCTGGTTGTTCTTTTTCAGAACCATTACACCAACCTGTTAACTGTACTCCCAACCTCCATCTCTTTCTTCTCAAACTATCCTCCACTGATACTAGATTGATCACTTAAATATATAAAGTGATCATGTCACTTCCCTGTTTCAGAACCTTATTATTGCACAGAGTAAAGCCCAGATTTTTTAGCATGCCAGAGAAGGCTTTCACAATCTGGTCTAATTGGTGATACATAAATACCCCCCCCAACCCCCAACACACATACATACACACATACATGTTAACTCTTCCAAAAACGTCCTAGCTTCTTAGGGAGAAAAACTTAAAGATTTGAAAATGAAGAAAAGTGATCACTAGTGGTGTCTTCCATGAAATGCTGGCTTTGTCTAGTAGGGCCTTCAGGGATGATCTGATTCTATAGGATTGTATATCTTTGATTGCCTTTAATTAACTAGGCTGTCTTACAGTTCTGTAGAAGTAGAGATTAAATTGTAGAAAATTGACAGTAATAAAAATATCTCTTCCCAAATGTTCACTCTCTGTGTCTGAGCTAGGACATCTATCTTCCCCTGCCCCTGGGACATAGGCGTGCCTGGTTCTCTGGCCTTCAAACTCAGACCCGGGCTTACACTATTTGCTTCCATGGTTCTTAGGGTTTTGGGCTCAGAATAAATTACACTGCCAGCTTTCCTGGTCTTCCAGTTTATAGACAACAGATTGTGGGACTTTTCAGGCCCATACTCACCCCTTAAATCTTCGGCTAAAGTCTTCTATTTATCAAACCCAACCAGAAGCCAGAGGACAAGAGACCCCCAGTAGTGTGCTATGTAATGACATGCGGCCTGATGCGCCATGAGGGGAAAAGCCAGCTGGTAAAGGCCACCCATGGAGATAAGCAGAGGAAAGCCAACAGAGCCTGGGCCCCTGATGACATCATCTGGCTGCTGCTTCATCGCATCATCCCAGAACCATGTTCTACAGCCTTCTTGTCAGTGCAACAGATGTCTACATATATAAATATGTAACATATATACAGATGTTTACATATATATGTAATATATATGTTACACACATGTGAGTGTGTGTGTGTATTTCACCACATCACATGGTGAAAGCAGGAGCAAGTGAGAGAGAGTTGTGGGGGGAAGGTGCCACATACTTTTAAATGACCAGATCTCATAAGAACCCCCTATTGCAAAGACAGCATCAAGCCATGAGGGATCCACCCCTCATATATATATATATTTATATATAGGCCACCAGTGCCATACTCACCTTCCAGGGACCTGGGAATTGATCTGCTCCACCTGATGCAGCTAGCACCAGTGTCCACATACATTATCCATGGGCCTAGGGACTGGCTCACCCCATTCACCACTGCCAGCACCTGTGGACACTGAAAACAGGGGCCTGAAAGCAAGCCTTTTCTGTCCATTGCTGCCACCACTGGTGCCTGAGGATCAGCCCACCTAATATTCCCATTCCCAGAAAAGTTTCATCATAACCTTCACTAACGACTGCAGTGTAAGCCACTAAGGAACTCACAAATTTCACTAATGCTAATTATCACTAAAGAAATCACATGGAAATTATATGACTGCACATGCCCAGAATCAAAGGCCGAAGCACCCTGCCTGACCAACACTATAGATAAATCTATAAGTAAAAAATCTTCCCTATGAAAGCCAATTTATAAAATTGGAAGAAGTGACTGTTACACCAGATGCACAGATATCAGTGTAAAGACACAAGAAATGTTAAAAATTAAGAAAGCATGACACATCCACAGGAACACAATAATTCTCCAGTAACAGATCTCAAAAGAAAGTTATGAAATGCCTGAAAAACAATACAAAATAACAATATTGAAGAAACTCAGTGAGATACAAGAGAACACAGATAAATAATACAAAGAAATCCAGAAAATAATTCATGATCTGAATGAGAAATTCAAAAAAGATATAGATATTATTGAAAAGAAACAATCATCAACCTAAAACAGAAGAAATCAATGAATGAAATTAAAAAAATACAATTGAGAGCATAAACAATTGAGAGCATAAACAACAGACTAGATCAAACAGAAGAAAGAATTTTTGAACTCAAAGACAGTTGTTATGAAGTAATCTAGTCAGAACCCTCCCCCCAAAAAAAACAAGGAAGAAAGAAAGAAAGAAAAGAAGAAGAGGAAATAATAAAAAAGAAAAAAAAGGACTGAAAAGGCTGCATGACATATGGGACACCATAAAATGACCAAATATTCAAATTCTGTGAGTTCCAGGAGAAGATATAGGCAAAGACATAGAAAACTTATTTAATAAAACAATAGCTGAAAACTTACTGGTATCATTTGGATGATTGTCCCCTCCAAATCTCATGTTGAAATGTAATTCTCAGTGTGGGAGGTGGGGCCTGGGAGGTGTTTGCCTCATGGCTTGGTGTTGTCTTTGTAATAGTGAGTTCCCACAAGACCTAGTCATTTAAAATGTGTGGCACCTTCCCCCCAGCTCTCCCTCTCCTGCTTCTGCTTTCGCCTGTGACATGCCTGCTCTCCCTTTGCATTCAGCCATGATTGTAAACTTCCTGAGACCTCCCTAGAAGCCAAGAAGACTCCAGCACCATGCCTCTTGTAATTCCTGCAGAACTGTGAGCCAATTAAAACTCTTCACTTTATATATTACCCAGTCTCAGGTATTTCTTTTTTATTTTTATTTTTTGAGACAGGGTCTCACTCTGTCACCCAGGCTGGAGTGCAGTGGCACAATCTCAGCTTACTGCAACCTCCACCTCCTGGGTTCAAGCAATTCTCATGCCTCAGCCTCTCGAGTAGCTGGGACTACAGGACTGCACCACCACACCAAGCTAATTTTGGTATTTTATAATTCAGTTGCCCGGCTGGTCTCGAACTCCTGAGCTCAGGCAATCTACCTGCCATAGACTCTCAAAGCGCTGGGATTACAGGTGGGAGCCACTGTTCCTGGCCTCAGGTATTTCTTTACAGAAATGCAAGGACAGCCTAACACAATTAGTGAGTTCTCGTTCTGAGTTCACACAAGATCTGATTGTTTAAAAGAGTGTGGCATCTCCCCCTCTCTCTCTTGCTCTTGTTTTTGTCATGTGACATGCTGGTTCCCTTTCCACCTTCAGCCATGATTGTAAGCTTCCTGAGGGCCTCATCAGAAGTAAATGCTGGCACTATGCTTTCTGTACAGTCTGAAGAACTGTGAGCCAATTAAACCTCTTTTCGTTATAAATTATCCAGTCTCAGGTATTCCTTTATAGTAACAAAAGAATGGACTAACACTGTTTCCAAGTCTTGCAAGACATGTAGTCACTCATACATAGGAAGCTCAAAGATCACAAAATAGATTCAACCCAGAAATGTCTTTTCAAGGCACATTATAGTCAAACTGTCAAAAGTCCAAGAGAAAAAAATAATTCAAAAGTCAGAAAGAGAACAGCATCAAGTCACATATAACAGAATCTCCAACAGGCTAACATCAGATTTCTCAACAGAAACTTTACAGGCTAGGAAAAAATGCTATGCTATATTAAAAGAGTTAATATAGCCTTTCCCAGACAAGTAAAAACTGGGAAATTATCACCACTAGACTGATCCTACAAGAAATGCTTAAGGAGTCCTACATCTAAAAGTGAAAGGATGATATCTACCATCATGAAAACACATGAAAGTATAAATCTCACTGGTACAGCACATGTACAAATGAGAAACAGAAAGGAGCCAAACATTACCACTATAGTAAACCACCAGACTGCAATAGTAAGCAATAAGAGACAAAGAAAGGAATAAAGGATATACAAAAAAACCCCAAAACAATTAACAAAATGACAAGAATAAGTCCTCACCTATCAATGACAATTTTGAACGTGAACAGATTAAATTCCCCACTTAAAATGTGTAGACTGGCTGACTAGATTAAAAACAAAACCAAAACCCAATTATATGCTACTTACAAGAAACTCACTTCACCTGTAAAGACACATATAAACTAAAAGTGAAGAAATGGAAAAAGATTTTCACACAAATGGAAATTCAAAATGAGCAGAAGGGGCTATACTCCCATCAGATAAAATAGACTTTAAGTAAAAAACTGTAAAAAGAGACAAAAAGGTCATTATTTAATGATAAAGGGATCAATTCAGCAAGAGGATATAATAATTCTAAATATATATATATTTATGTATATTTTTGTACATTTTGTACATGTATATTTTTGTACATTTATGTACATATAAATATATGTATATTTTATACATATATATGTGTATATCCAAACTTGGAGCACCCAGATGTATAAGGAAGCAAATACTATTAAGTCTATAGGGAGATAGACTACCATACAATAGTATTTGGGGACTTCAACACCCCACTCTCGGCATTGTACAGATCACCTAGATAGAAAATTAACAAAAACTTGGACATAAACTGCACTTTAGAAAAATGGACCCAACAGACATTTACAGAACATTTTATAAAACAAACGCAGAATGTACATTCTTCTCGGCAGCACATGGAACATTCTTCAGTATAGACAATACGTTAGGCCATAAAACCAGTTGCAACAAATTTTTTAAACTTGAAATTATATCAAGTATCTTATTTGGCCACAGTGAAATAAAACCAGAAATAAATAACAAGAGGAACTTGGAAAACTGTACAAGTACATGGAAATGAAACAACATGCTCCCAAATGACTGTGGAGTCAATGAAGAAATTAAGAAGTAAATCTAAAATATTCTTGAAACAAATGAAAACGAAAATACAACATACCAAAACCTGTGGGATACAGTAAAAGCAGTGCCTAGAGAGATGTTTATAGCAGTAAATGTCCACATCAAAAGAGTAAAACAATTTCAAATAAACAACCTAACAATGCACCTCAAGGATCCAGAAAAGCAAGAACAAATCAAACTCAAAATTAGTAAAAGGAAAGAAATAATAAAGATCAGAGCAGAACTAAATGAAATAGATATTAAAAAACAAAAACAAAAAAAAAAACAAAGGACGGCGCAGCACGGTGCGGCGGCGCAGCTCCTGCTCGTCTTTCCCCCTTCCTGGGCGAGAGGTGCCTATGGCGCCTGATCGCCGCCGCCGCCGCTGCCGCCGCCGCTACCGCCACAGCCATCGCCGCTGGGCTGGGTGCTGTCTCTATGGCGAGGAGGAGGAGGTGGAGCGCGAGCTCAGTGACACAAGTACATAAATAAAGGAGAAAACATTTTATGAAACAAATCTTCAATCAAGTATAACATTCTGATGCTTGGCATCGAGACCCCCTTGTGCCCTCACTACGCCAGCAGCAACTGTAGCTCATAGCCCAAGAATTTGTGAAGTTTGGGCTTGCAACTTGGATGAAGAGATGAAGAAAATTCGTCAAGTTATCCGAAAATATCATTACGTTGCTATGGACACCGAGTTTCCAGGTGTGGTTGCAAGACCTATTAGAGAATTGAGGAGCAATCCTGACTATCAGTATCAACTATTGCGGTGTAATGTAGACTTCTTAAAGATAATTCAGCTAGGACTGACATTTATGAATGAGCAAGGTGAATACCCTCCAGGAACTTCAACTTGGCAGCTTAATTTTAAATTTAATTTGATGGAGGACATGCATGCCCAGCACTCTATAGAGCTACTAACAACATCTGATATCCAGTATAAAAAACATTAGGAGGAAGGAATTGAGACCCAGTACTTTGCTGAACTTATGACTTCGGGAGTGCTCCTCTGTGAAGGGGTCAAATGGTTGTCATTTCATAGCAGTTATGACTTTGGCTATTTAATTAAAATCCTGACCAACTCTAACTTGCCTGAAGAAGAACTTGACTTCTTTGAGATCCTTCGACTGTTTTTTCCTGTCATTTATGCTGTGAAGTAGCTCATGAAGAGCTGCAAAGGTGGTGGCAGAATAGGTAGAGCTGGAACGGATAGGACCACAGCATCAGGCAGGATCTGATTCATCGCTCACAGGAATGGCCTTTTCTAAAATGAGAGAAATGTTCTTTCAAGATCATATGGATGATGCCAAATATTGTGAACATTTGCATGGCCTTGGTTCTGGTTCCTCCTGTGTACAGAATGGCACAGGCAATGCATATGAAGAGAAAGCCAGCATGCAGTCATGACATGAAATAGTCCTTTTATTTTTATTTTATTTCGAGCTACACACATGCTTGTATATAGATTTTGTCTCTGGTTGAATCCCTTGAACAACAGACAGTACCTCCCCCCATCTTTCATGGCCCATTTTATTGTCTGCCTTTCAGTACTAAGTATGACCATTCCTATCTCAGATCTTAATAAAAAGAAACACGGTCAGGTTAAATTTGGCCTTAATTTAATATAATTTAATGGGGAAAGAGACATCATATTGAATATTTTGATAAACTTTACCTGCTCGAATTTGGTTTATTTTTCCCTTTTCGTAAATTAACTAGCACTGACTGTAATTTATTTCCCTGTCTCATATCTCTCCCTTCCATTCTGCAGGCGTTTTAGCTATTTGAGATTGTGAACCATCAGTTTTGCACTTTAGAGAGTGATTCTGACTCAAAACCTCTGTTTTATCAGAAATTTTGTTTTTTCTTTATCTTATCTGGAAAAATGACCATCTGCCAACTTTACACAGTATTTACTTGTTTTTGACCCACAGAATATAGCACATTCATTGTGCAAACTGTCAATTCAGCAAAACCAAAAAAAAGACAAGAAACTACTGAAGAGCTTAGTAACTGCTGTTTCTGTACGTAGCGTTTAATCTTCCAAGCACTTCTAGTGTCTGTCAGTTTCTAATTGGCATGTGTAGGCTGCTCTGTGACTAAAGAATTTTAAAACCAGCTTTACACCGTTCAGGAAAAATCCTTTGTGATTGGATGTTTAGTATCTGCCAGGAAACTGGTACTCAAGATGTTGAAGCTACTGTTATTTTATGATAGCACACTTCCCTTGATCTGCTTCTTTTATTCCATCACTGTTTACCCTTTATTTTATTTCATTTTGTAGCCATACTTATGATACTCTTGATTTGTTGGTTACACAAATCAATTTTATTAAAATCCAAAGATAACGAGCCTTTAGTTATATTTTGTACCAAATTAAATTAAAGACAAAAATTATGCTTTCATAGTTGCTACAAAGATAAATAATGAAGAAATTTGGTACAAAACAACAAAATATAACATATATATACATATTCATTTTTATGTATGTATATATATATATATATATATATACATACAGCTAATAAAATTACCTGAGGAGTGTAATGCTTTGTTTTGTGTGTGTATATCTTTGCAATCTATTTTATATATATATTGACAAAAGAGACTGAAATATTTAGCCATGCAGAACATGTGACCAGACCAGAGCATTTGTAGGAAGACTTTTTGGTAATCATTAACTCTACCCTGAAATGATGGACTACAAGTTATAATGTGTGTTACCTACACTTCAGTCAGTAATATTAGCAAATCTCCAAATGTTAGCCACATTGTTTGTCCCCCTTGTACATTCTTTATTCATGATACTACAGTGCTGTAACTGGGTAATCCTTTTTAAACAAAAGATTATTTACAGAACGGAAGGTATTATTTGTTTTTAGAGCTTTTGTAAATAAAGGCTTCAAAAATATTTTCTTATAAAAAAAGTAAAAAAATACAAAGGATTAATTAAATAAAAAATTTGTTTTTTGAAAAGAAAAAATTGATAAACCACTAGCTAGAGTAAGAGGAAAAAAAGAGAGAAGACTCAAATAAATAAAAGCAGAAAAAAAGGAAACATCACAACTGCTACCACAGAGATCCAAAGGACCATTAGAGACCATTATGAATAACTACACATTAACAAATTGGAAAACTTAGAGGAAATGGAGAAGTTGCTGGATACATACAATCTACCAAGATTGTATGAAGAAATAGAAAGAAATAAAATAGAAAACCTGAACAGACTAATAACATTTAATAATATTGAATCAGTAATAAAATTATCCCAACAATAACAAAAAAGCCCAGGAGCAGACGGCTTTGCTGCTGAGTTCTACCAAACTTATAAAGAAGAATTAACACCAATTATTCTCAAACTATTCCAAAAATCTGAAGAGTAGGGAATTCTTCCTAAGTCATTCCATGGGGCTACCATTACCCTGATACTGAAACCAGATAAGGACACAATAAAAAATAAAACTACAGGCCAATATCTTTGATGAACACAGATGCAAAAACCTTCAACAAAATACTAGCAAACTGAATCCAACAACACATCAAAAAGATAATATACCATGATCAAGTGGGATTTATCACAGAAATGCAAGGATGGTTCAATACACACAAATTTGTTGTGTGATACATCATATCAACAAATGAAGGACAAAAACCTTATGATCATCTCAATAAACACAGAAAAAGCATTTGATAAAATTTAACATCACTTCCTGATCAAAACTCTCAACAATTCAGGCATAGAAGGAACCTACCTGCTATGGTTTTGTTTTGTGTCTCTACCCAAATCTCATGCCAAATTGTAATTCCCAATGTTAGGAGAAGTACCTGGTGGGAGGTGATTGGATCATAGGTGTGAATTTCCCCTTTGCTGTTTTCATGATAGTGGGTGAGATCCAGTTGTTTAAAAGTGTATAGCACTTCCTTGTTCACTCTCTCCCTCTCCTGCTCTGCTGTGGTAAGACGTGCTTGCTTTCCCTTCCAACATGGCTGTAAGTTTCCTGAGGCCACTCAGCCATCCTTCCTGTACAGCCTGCAGAACTGACTCAATTAAACCTCTTTTCTTCATAGATTACCCAGTCTCAGATAGTTCTTTATAGCAGTGTGAGAACAGAACGGACTAACACTACTTCAACATAATAAAGGCCATATATAACAAACCGATAGCTAATATCATACTGAATGGTGGGGCTGGGACTTAGGAGGCTAAGGTGGAAGAATTGCTTGAATCCAGGGGTTTGAGGCTGCAGTGAGCTATGATCACATCACTGCCCTCTATCCTGGGTGACAGAGCAAATGAGATCTTGTCTCCAAAAAGAAGAAGAAAAAGATACAAAATATCCAACAGATATATGAAAATATGCCCAACAACACTAATCATCAGGGAAATGCAAATCAAAACCACAATGAGATATTATTTCACCCCAGTTAGAATGGTTATTATTACAAAGACAAAAAGAATAACAAATGCTCATGAGGATGAGGAAAAAATGGAACTCTCATACACTGTTAATAGGAATGTAACTTGGTATAGCCATAATGGAAAAAATATAGAGGTTTCCTAAAAAACTAAAAATGAACTACCCTATGATCCAGCAATTCCACTACCGGGTATTTATCTAAAGGAAAGGAAGTCAGTGTATCAAAGGAATACCTGCACACCCATGTTTATTTCAGCACGGTTCACAAGAGCTAAGATAGAGAATCAGTGTAAGTGTCCATCAATAGATAAATGGATAATGTGATATATACATAATAAAATACTATTCATCCATGATAAAAGGATGAAATCCTGTCATTTGTGACATGGACAGAACTAAAGATCTTTATGTTAAGAGAAATAAGCCAAGAACAGAAAGACAGACATTGTATGTACTCACTCATATGTGGGAGCTAAAAAAAGTTGATCTCATGGAGATAGAGAGTAGAATGATGGTTTCCAAAGGCTGGAAAGGGTGGTAGGGAGATGAAGAGAGGTTGTTTAGGGGATACAAACATACAGTCAGATAGAAGTAATAAATTATTAGTTCTTAGTACCACAAAACGATGACTATAGTTAACAATAGTTTGTTTTATATTTCAAAATAGGGAGGAGAGGCTGGGCACGGTGGCTCATGCTTGTAATCCCAGCACTTTGGGATGCCAAGGCAGGGGGATAACCCGAGGTCAGGAATTCAAGACCAGCCTGGCCAACACTAAAAATATAAAAATTAGCCAGGCATCATTGTGCATGCCTGGAATCACAGCTATTCGGGAGGCTGAGGCCAAGAATCGCTTGAACCCAGGTGGTGGAGGTTGCAGTGAGCTGAGATGGTGCCACTGCACTCTAGCCTGGGTAACAGATCAAGACTTTTCTAAAAATAATAATAATAATAATAATAGGGAGAAGATTTGAAATGTTCTCAAGATGAATGATAAATGTTTGAGATGATGGATATTCTAAATACTTTAATTTGATCATTACACATTTATGCATATCTCAAAATATCACATGTACTCCATAAATATGTATAATTTTTATATATCAGTAAAAAAGAATGTTATCAGTATAGTTTACACTTTTTAAATTTTAATAAAAGTTCCTTTAAACAAACAAAAGTGTTTTCTTCCATAGCAGTAAAAATGATTCCTGTCTATAACTATGTAAATGGATTTTGCCCCACAGAGACTAGAAATCACTGGAGGTCAAATCTTGATTTAAACTGATTTTAATATCTTACCAGTTTCCTCATTATTTAAAGAGTTATATAAAGTGTTGATACATGTTTATTTTAAATTTCCATGAGAGTCATGAATTTGCCATTCTGAGACTATCTTAGCACTTTTGGAGATCATCCACTAAGCTGCTCCAGTGACTCTCCTGAAGGAGTCAGGTGAATTGCACTGCATGAGACATGCACCCCATGAGCTGCCTAAGTCCAGGCACATCTTTTGTTAGTTCTCAGAGTGGCTTCCAAGTGGCAATGGAACCTCAACTTCTTTGCTGAGTGAACTTTTAATATCAGCAGAAATTATGTTTTATTGTATGTCAGCTTAAACATAATTTTAAAGGTCTTAGAAAACATAAAACATAGAACTAATATTAAAGTGAGCTAATAAAAGGAAAATATTGGATACAAGCATTGAGTACTAAGAATAATTTTAATTTATTTTCTTTTGCTTCTTATTTTCATATGCAATAGAGCAGCTATATCTTTCAGTCATTTTTGCCACTTTAAGAAAGTATAAAAGGATTGGGTGGCTGTAGAAAGTTGTGCTTTGTGTATTCAAGATCTTTGATGATCTGCTAAAATGCTTGTATATGACAGAAGTCAATTACCTATTCCCAATTTTCTGCAAAACAGAAATTAATTACTTTGATTAAAAGTAATAATAATATAGGTGGCTAAAACTATATCAGAACAATAGTAACAAGGCAAATAACCTGTATGTTTATTTTTCAAATGAAAAGAAATAGTCCTAAAGTAACAGTTTCTTCCAGTTAGAGGAAGAAAGAGCATAATGAAGGACAAAGCTCAAGCAGAATGAATTGCATTTGCCTTGGTTTAAAGCATCTGAGTCTGAAAAGAAATTATGAAAAGAAATTATCTACTAAAATTTTGGCAAACTTTGGTCAGTTTTGATGGACCTGCTTTCTGGGTTTATTGATTAATGACTTCATTTACAACGTGAAAGGTTATTAATTATCATCTCTTCAATCTGCCTACAGATAAAAAATTCCATGTCTTAGAATAATTTCCTGTGTTTTGTTGACTTTATGATTATTAAAAAAAACAGAAGTACTAAGTTTCTGTGGAGCTGTATTATTTTCTTCGTTTTATTTTTTAATATTTTATTATAATTAGGTTAAGTTGCTAAATGTTGCTCCTCAGTCACGCAAGACCCTCTCTACATCAAGTGATCAGTTCTGTTCCTACGACCTTCTTGAATTTGCTCTCCCAAGATCAGGCCCTACATTTAGGACAAATAAAAAGTAATATTTTCAGAATATTATTTATACCTAGAACTATTATTAAGATAACCCCAAGAGCCCATGGAAAATAGCCATAATTTTTTATTTTACCTTATAACTAGGAGAGATGTTAGAGATAATTAGGTTTGCTTGGCATGCTTCGTATTTCTTAACCAGCTCAGCATTTATTGTAAGAGCTGCAGAGGAGGCTGGGTGCAGTGGCTCACACCTGTAATCCCAGCACTTTGGGAGACTGAGGCAGGTGGATCACCTGAGGTCAGGAGTTCGACCACCCTGGCCAACACAATGAAACCCCCTCTCTACTAAAAATACAAAAATTAGCCAGGCGAGGTGGTGGATGCCTGTAGTCCCAGCTACTCTGGAGGCTGAGGCAGGAAAATCTTTTGAACCTGGAAGGTGGAGGTTGCAGTGGGCCACCGAGATCATGCCAGCCTGGGCAACAGAGCAGGACTCTGTCTCAAAAAAAAAAAAAGTCGGGTGCAGTGGCTCATGCTTGTAATCCTAGCACTTTGGGAGGCCAAGGCAGGCAAATCACCTGAGGTCAGGAGTTCGAGACAAGCCTGGCCAACATGGTGAAACCCCATCTCTGCCAAAAATACAAAAAATTAGCCAGGTGTGGTGACTCATGCCTGTAATCCCAGCTACGTGGGAGGCTGAGGCAGAAGAATCACTTGAACCCAGGAGGCAGAGGTTGCAGTGAGCCAAGATTGTGCCACTGCACTCCAGCCTGGGCGACAGTGCAAGACTCCATCTTAAAAAAATAAAAAATAAAAAATAAAAAAAAACTGCAGAGGAGGAATTATTAAATCATAGAAAACATAGAAAACACTTAGCCCTCCTGGAATTAAGTTTGAATGGGTGAAATATTGTTAATATAAATATTTCAAAAACAATATGCTTTATGTGAAGGCCCTGGAGATTTTTCAGTGTGTTCACTATCCATAATATATTTTTATCCTCAAGGAAAAATATTGATCAAATGTATACAAAATAGTTATAGGCCAGGCATGGGACTCACACCTGTAATCCCAGCACTTTGGGAGGCCAAGGCAAGAGGACTGCTTGAGTCCAGGAATTGAAGAACAGCCTGGGCAATATGGTGAGACACTGTCTCTACAAAAAAATAATAATTAGCCAGGCATGGTGGCTCGTGCCTGTTGCCCCAGCTACTCAGGAGACTGAGGTAGGAAGATTGCTTGAGTACAGGAGGTTGAGATCACAGTGAGCTGGGATCATGCCACTCCACTTCAACCTGGGTGACAGAGTGAGACCCTGTCTCAAAAAAAAAAAGTTCTGTATTATACCCCAATGGGGAATTTTACTTTCCTACCTTATGATATAATTGGCCTCATCCTTCTAGTATTTCTCATCTACAAATAATTTTTGTTTTACTCTGATTCTTGCCAAACAGCTAAAAAGCTTTTAGAGGCTGTGTTTTCAACTAAGGAAAGTTTCAGAACCCCATGGAAAGTTTTGCATCAATAATTTTCAACTATTGATATTTGATATGGTTTAGCTCTGTGTCCCCACCCAAATCTCATCTTGTAGCTCCCATAATTCCCACCTGTTGTGGGAGGGACTCAGTGAGAGATAATTGAATCATAGGGGTAGGACTTTCCTGTGGTGTTCTCATTATAGTGAATAAGTCTCACGAGATCTGATGGTTTTAAAAACAGGAGTTTCTGTGCACAAGCTCTCTCTCTTTGCCTGCCACCATCCATGTGAGATTTGACTTGCTCCTCCTTGCCTTCCTCAATGATTGTGAGGCCTCCCCAACCATGTGGAACTGTAAGCCCATTAAACCTCTTTCTCTTTCCAGTCTTGGATATGTCTTTATCAGCAGCATGAAAATGGACTAATACAGTAAATTGGTACCAGGAGTGGGGTGGTGATGAAAAGATACCTGAAAATGTGGAAGCGACTTTGGAACTGGGTAACAGGCGGAGGCTGGAAGTTTGGAGGGCTCAGAAGAAGACAGAAAAGTGTGGGAAAGTTTGGAACTTACTAGAGACTTGTTGAATGGCTTTGTCAAAAATGCTAATAGTGATATGAACAATAAGGTCTAGGCTGAGGAGGTCTCAGATGGCAATGAGGAACTTGTTGGGAACTGGAGTAAAGGTGACTTTTGCTATGTTTTAGCAAACAGACTGATGGCATTTTGCCCCTGCCCTAGAGATTTGTGAAACTTTGAACTTGAGAGAGATGATTTCGGGTATCTGGCAGAATAAATTTCTAAGGAGCATTCAAGAGGTGACTTTGGGTGTTGTTAAAAACATTCAGTTTTATAAGGGAAGCAGAGCATTAAAGTTAGGAAAGTTCACAGCCTGATGATGCAATAGAAAAGAAAGACCCATTTTTTGAAGAGAAATTCAAGCCCACTGCATAAATTTGCATAAGGAACGAGTTAATTAATGAATGTTAACCCCCAAGCAATGGGGAAAATGTCTCCAGGCATTCAGAGGTCTTCACAGCAGGCCCTCCCATCACAGGCTTGGAGGCCTAGGAGAAAAAGATGGTTTCCCAGGCCGGGCCCAGGGTCCCTCTGTTGTATGCAGTCTAGGGACTTGATCTGCATTGCAGCCACTCCAGCTGTGACTAAAAGGGGCCAAGGTACAGCTCGGGCTGTTGCTTCAGAGAGTGGGAGCCCCAAACCATAGCAGCTTCCATGTGGTGGTGAGCCTGCAAGGGCACAGAAGTCAATAATTGAGGTTTGGGAACCTCCATCGAGATTTCAGAGGATGTATGGAAATGCCTGGATGCCCAGGCAAAAGTTTGCTGCAGTGGTGGGGCCCTCATGGAGAACGTCTGCTAGAGCAGTATGGGAGGGAAATGTGGGGTCAGAGCCCTCAAGCAGAGTCCCTACTGGGGTACCACCCAGTGGAGTTGCGAGAAGAGGGCCACGGTCACCCAGATCCCAGAATGGTAGATCCACTGACAGTTTGCACTGTACACCTGGAAAAGCCGCAGACACTCAATGCTGGCCCATGAAAGCAGCCAGGAGAGGGGCTATAACCTGCAAAGTCACATGGTCGAAGTTGCCCAAGACCATGGGAACCCACCACTTGCATCAGCATGGCCTGGATATGAGACACGGAGTCAAAGGAGATCACTTTGATACTTTAAGACTTGACTGCTGGGTTGGTTTTTGGACTTGCGTGGGGCCTGTAGCCCCTTTGTTTTGACTAATTCCTCTCATTCGGAATGGCTGTATTTACCCAATGCCTGTACCCCCATTGTACCTAGGAAGTAACTAACTTGCTTTTGATTTTACAGGCTCTTAGGTGGAAGGGACTTGCATTGTCTCAGATGAGACTTTGGACTGTGGACTTTTGAGTTAATGCTGGAATGTGTTAAGACTTTGGGGCACTGCTGAGAAGGCATGATTGGTTTTGAAATGTGAGGACATGAGATTTGAGAGGGGCTGGGGCAGAATGATATGGTTTGACTCTGTGTCCCCACCGAAATCTCATCTTGTAGCTCCCATAATTCCCACATATTGTGAGAGGGGCCTGGTAGGAGATAACTGAATCATAGAGTCGGCACTTTCCTGTGCTGTTCTCATAATAGTGAGTAAGTCTCACGAGATCTGATGGTTTAAAAAATGAGAGTTTCTGTGCACAAGCTCTCTTCTCTTATCTGTCACCATATGAGATGTGCCTTTCACCTTCTGCCGTGATTGCGTGGCCTCCTCAGCCACATGGATGGAACTGTGAGTCCATTAAACCTCCTTCTTCTTTAAATTGACCAGTCTTGGATATGTCTTTATCAGCAGTATGAAAACAGAGTAATACAATATTTCAAATAATAGATTCTTGAATACATAATTCCAAGATTACACAGCTTAGAGAACCTCAGACTGTACCAGTGGGCTAAGCAGGATTTCCATGTCTAGTTTTACTCAGGAAGCAAACAGCTTTATGAAGGCAAACTACTACTGATAGAAAACCCAGTAGCAAAGAATTAATTACATTATTACGTTAAGTCTCCTTTTCTCCAGGTTTTTTATCTTTACTGAATTTTTTATTTCGTTTTTGGCCAAAGAAACTTTTTGGTCAAAAGGTTATTCTCTACTGGTAGCAGCAATAATTGAGAATTTGGTTTTATGCACTCACAATTTGGGTTATTTTTCTAGATACATGACAGACATCTATTCTCTTTTGAGAGAGATGACAAATAATCCCATTTGACACCCCTTTTCCTTTACTTGTCCACATTTATCTCAAATCAACTAAGTATTTGGTGCACACTGAGAAGAAAAAGAGATTTTTTATATCTGTAATTGTGATGTTTTTGTTTTTGTGTCTATTTTTTATTACTCTCTAGAAAGCATTTATTAACATTTACTTTAATTTTCTTTCTGTATTCTGGAAAATAAATATAATACACAAAATGCAATAAAATGCTCTCTTCCCATTTCAAATAAATATAATTTGCTCTTGCAAAACATGTAATAATCTGTGTAATTCACTACAGTATATGTGTTAGTCCGTTTTCACACTGCTATAAAAAAATACCTGAGACTGGGTAATGTATGAAGAAAAGAGGTTTAATTGACTCAGTTTCACAGGCTTAACAGGAAGCATGGCTGGAAGGCCTCAGGAAACTTACAATCATGGCAGCAGGAAAAGGGGAAGCAAGGATGTCTTACCATGGCAGAGCAGGAGAGATAGAGTGTGTGAGGGTGTAAGTGCTACACACTTTCAAAAAAAATCAGATGTCGTGAGAATTCACTCACTATCACAAGAACAAAAGGGAAGTCCACCCCCATGATTCAAAACCTCCCAGCAGGCTATTCCTCCAACACGTGGGGATTACAACTTGACATAAGATCTGGGTGGGGGCATAGAGCCAAACCATATCAATTTACTATCAGGAAAATAAGGATAATCCCTAGTTAAATTGTCACTTATTTTAATGACTGCCACAAGCATCTTACTCTGGAGAAAAAGAACACCATTGTCTGTGGGATTATATTGACTTGGAGACTGTTGCTTCTTGTTTGGAGAAGGCAAAGATAAACTCTTTTAAAAAGCATTTAGTGTCCACCAGGCACAGGGGTTCATATCTGTAATCACAGCTCTTTGGGAAGCCGAGATGGGAGGATCTCTTGAGGCCAGGAGTTTGAGATTACAGTGAGCTCTGATTATGCCACTGCAGTCTACCTGAGTGACAGAGGGAGACTCTGTCTTTAAAAATATATAATAAATTTAAAATATGTGTGTGTGTGTGTGTTTAGTGTCAAAAAGTATCTTAGTTTGGGAGAAAAATAGCATCCAGGTCTTTGCTAAATCAACTAAATTGTTTTGTAACTTTCCTGTTAATACTTCCTAGAGACCAGACCACATTCTGAATAATGATTCCTGTGTATCACACTGATAATTTTCAAATTAGTGGTTAAGTATTTGAATTCACAGTTATGTATATGCTATTATATAAACCCAAAACAGAATTTTAAAGCTCCATTAACAGGAAAGGCTAAAAATAATGGTGCTATACAGGACAAATTTATCTTTTTTACAATTGTTATTATTAACATTATAAAAACTGAAATCTATTGAATTATAAAGACTTAACACAGGCTTATAAATGCTTGTGTCCATGATCACTTTAAGACAATGTGTTAGTTTGCTCTTACAAGTGGTAAGAATATTTTACTAACCAGCAAAAATTACATGTAGGTATTCACATTCACCAATCTTAAAAATTTTCTTTTGTGTAATCTATTCACACTCAAAAGAATATATCGCCAAGGAATAAAAGTCATTATTACTGTTTGTTTTCTTATGTTAGCAGTTGATTGGTACTTTATATACTACCTGGTAGAAGTAAACTAACATTTACTGTAGTTCCAGTCCCGCCATATGTGGCTCATTTACATGGATGAGAAATGCTGATCAAACCATGCCACCTCAAAACGTACTGTGTTCAGTAAAAAATCTTACACAGGCTATAAAGTGGGTATTAAATCTGTCCTCAGTATTATAAAGGACATCAATTAGTGTCCAGCTGGTGACATAATATGATAACTTTTCTCTTCATTTATAAGGGTAGAAAATTATATGCCCAGGCATTCCTTTATAGCAACATGTTTATTTCTACAAATTTCTGTAACAGTTAAGTGTGTACTCAAAAATTCACAAGTCCAATAAAATAAGTTTGTGGTTTCCTTCTTTGACATTCTTAATATTTACTCCATTTCAAAGGGTGTATTAAAGTTGTTTGCCAAGGATGTATGTTCAAAGATCCTTGACAGGCTTGGTATGGACAGTTCTACTGAGTGACATGAGTTGCTGAGAGGTGCTTCAGGGATGTCATTTGGTCTATCTCAGGCTCCCTTCTCTCATAATACAGAGCCCAGAGTTAAGTAGTGGTGAGAATCATGGCCAGGTTTGTGTCACTTTAATGGAAATTCCCAGAAAACTTAGCACTTGTGATTGTTTGGTTCCTTTCAAAAGGAAACATTTTTGTTCCCACAGTCCTCTTGATAAAGGTCACTAAGATCTTCCTGGTGGGAATTCTCTAGCATAGCAGGATTCTGGGGGCTAGTCCGTCCCTGTCATTTCCAACCAGTCACTGAAACATACTACTTCACAACACTTAAACGCCCACCGAAAACTTTCCAACCATGAGTAAGCCACTGGTATCCAGGTAAGTCATATTTGCCATTCTGGCTTTCAAAGTGACTACATCTAACCACTGTACTGGAACCACACACTTCTGTTCATATGTCCAAATGCCACTAGCCTCAGCCTCCTGGGTAGCTGGGACTATAGGCATGTGCCACCAAACACAGCTAATTTTTTTCATATTTTTGGTAGAGATGGGATTTCACCATGTTGGCCAGGATGGTCTTGATCTCTTGACCTCGTGATCCACCCACCTCGGCCTCCCAAAGTGCTGGGATTACAGGCCTGAACCACCACACCCAGCCTGAAATAATTAGATTTATTTGATGTCCGTCTACTATAACAGTTACATGGGAAGAGTTGTCAAATCAGAAAAGACACCCAATCTGCCCTAGGCTAAATTTGCATAGGTAAACGCATAGGTAAATGATATGCAAATACATACATTTGCATAGGTAAAGTGATGTTTGTATAAATATTCCAGGAATTATATATTTTACAAGAACTTCCTGGATATTTCTCAATATTCCTTGCTACTGTAATAGAATTTTTTTCTTTTTTTTATTATTATTATACTTTAAGTTCTAGGGTACATGTGCAGAACGTGCAGGTTTGTTACATAGGTATACATGTGCCATGTTGGTTTGCTGTACCCATCAACTCGTCATTTATATTACGTATTTCTAATGCTATCTCTCCCCCAGCCCCCCACCCCATGATAGGCCCCAGTGTGTGACATTCCCCTCCCTGTGTCCATGTGTTCTCATTGCTCAACTCCCACTTATGAGTGAGAACATGTGGTGTTTGGTTTTCTGTCCTTGTGATATTTTACTGAGTATGATGGTTTCCACCTTCATCCATGTCCCTACAAAGGACATGAACTCATCCTTTTTTATGGCTGCATAGTATTCCATGGTGTATATGTGCCACATTTTCTTTATCCAGTCTATTATTGAAGGACATTTGGGTTGGTTCCAAGTCTTTGCTATTGTGAATAGTGCCACAATAAACATACATGTGCATGTGTCTTTATAGTAGCATGATTTATAATCCTTTGGGTATACTCAGTAATGGCATTGCTGGGTCAAATGTATTTCTATTTCTAGATCCTTGAGGAATTCCCACACTGTCTTCCACAATGGTTGAACTAATTTACACTCCCACCAACAGTGTAAAAGCATTCCTATTTCTCCACATCCTCTCCAGTATCTGTTGTTTCCTAACTTTTTAATGATCGCCATTCTAACTGGCATGAGATGGTATCTCACTGTGGTTTTGATTTGCATTTCTCTGATGGCCAGTGATGATGAGCATTTTTTGATATGTCTGTTGGCTGCATAAATGTCTTCTTTTGAGAAGTGTCTGTTCATATCCTTTGCCCACTTTTTGATGGGTTTGTTTATTTTTATCTTGTAAATTTGTTTAAGTTCTTTGTAGATTCTGGATATTAGCCCTTTGTCAGATGAGAAGATTGCAAAAATTTTCTCCCATTCTGTAGGTTGCCTGTTCACTCTAATGATAGTTTCTTTTGCTCTGCAGAAGCTCTTTAATTAGATCCCATTTGTGAATTTTGGCTTTTGTTGCCATTGCTTTTGGTATTTTAGTCATGAAGTCTTTGCCCATGCCTATGTCCTGAATGGTATTGCCTAGGTTTTCTTCTAGGGTTTTTATGGTTTTAGGTCTTACATTTAAGTATTTAATCCATCTTGAATTAATTTTTGTATAAGGCATAAAGAAAGGATCCAGTTTCAGGTTTCTACATATGACTAGCCAGTTTTCCCAGCACCATTTATTAAATAGGGAATCTTTTCCCCATTGCTTGTTTTTGTCAGGTTTGTCAAAGATCAGATGGTTGTAGATGTCTGGTGTTATTTCTGAGGCCTCTGTTCTGTTCCATTGGTCTATCTCTCTCTGTTTTGGTACCAGTACCATGCTGTTTTGGTTACTGTAGCCTTGTAGTATAGTTCAAAGTCAGATAGTGTGATGCCTCCAGCTTTGTTCTTTTTGCTTAGGATTGTCTTGGCTATGTGGGCTCTTTTTTGGTTCTATATGAAATTTAAAGTAGTTTTTTCCAAATCTGTGAAGAAAGTCAGTGGTAGCTTGATGGGGATAGCATTGAATCTATAAATTACCGTGGGCAGTATGGCCATTTTCATGATATTGATTCTTCCTATCCATGAGCATGGAATGTTCTTCTGTTTGTTTGTGTCCTCTCTTATTTCGTTGAGCAGTGGTTTGTAGTTCTCCTTGAAAAGGTCCTTCATATCCCCTGTAATTTGGATTCCTAGGTATTTTATTCTCTTTGTAGTAAGTGTGAATGGGAGTTCACTCATGTTTTGGCTCTCTGTCTGTTTTTAGTGTATAGGAATTCTTGTGACTTTTGCACATTGATTTTCTATCCTGAGACTTTGCTGAAGTTGCTTATCAGCTTAAGGAGATTTTGGCTGAGATGATGGGGTTTTCTAAATATACAATCATGTCACCTGCAAACAAAGACAATTTGACTTTCTCTTTTCCTAATTGAATACCTCTTATTGCTTTTTCTTGCCTGATTGCCCTGGCCAGAACTTCCAATACTATGTTGAATAGGAGCAGTGAGAGAGGGCATCCTTGTCTTGTGCTGGTTTTCAAAGGGAATGCTTCCAGTTTTTGCCAATTTGGTATGATATTGGCTGTGGGTTTGTCATAAATAGCTCTTATTATTTTGAGATACGTTCCATCAATACCTAGTTTATTGAGAGTTTTTAGTGTGAAAGGCTGTTGAACTTTCTCAAAGGGCTTTTCTGCATCTATTGAGATAATGATGTGTTTTTGACATTGGTTCTGTTTATGTGATGGATTACGTTTATTGATTTGCGAATGTTGAACCAGCCCTGCATCCCAGGGATGAAGAAAACTTGATCACAGTGGACAAACTTTTTGATGTGCTGCTGGATTCAGTTTGCCAGTATTTTATTGAGGATTTTAGCATCAATATTCATCAGACATATTGGCCTAAAATTATCTTTTCCGGTTGTGTTTCTGCCAGGCTTTGATATCAGGTTGATTCTAGCCTCATAAAATGAGTTAGGGAGGATTCTCTCCTTTTCTATTGATTGGAGTAGTTTCAGAAGGAATGGTACCAGCTCCTCTTCATACCTCGGACAGAATTCGGCTATGAATCCATCTGGTCCTGGACTTTTTTGGTTGGTAGGCTATTAATTATTGTATCAATTTCAGAACCTGTTATTGGTCTATTCAGAGATTCAACTTCTCCCTGGTTTAGTCTTGGGAGGGTGTATGTGTCCAGGAATTTTTCCATTTCTTCTAGATTTTCTAGTTTATTTGCATAGAGGTGTTAATAGTATTCTCTGATGGTAGTTTGTATTTCTGTGGGATCGGTGGTGACATCCCCTTTATCATTTTTTATTGCATCTATTTGATTCTTCTCTCTTTTCTTCTTTATTAGTCTTGCTAGCAGTCTATCTATTTTGTTGATCTTTTCAAAAAACCAGCTCCTGGATTCATTGATTTTTTTGAAGAGTTTTTTTGTGTCTCTATCTCCTTCAAGTTCTTCTCTGATCTTAGTTATTTCTTGTCTTCTGCTAGCTTTTGAATTCGTTTGCTCTTGCTTCTCTAGCTCTTTTAATTGTGATGTCAGGGTGTCAACTTTAGATCTTTCCTCCTTTCTATAGAGGGCATTTAGTGCTATAAATTTCCCTCTACACACTGCTTTAAGTGTGTTCCAGAGATTCTGGTACTTTGTGTCTTTCTTCTCATTGGTTTCAAAGAACATCTTTATTTCTGCCTTAATTTCATTATTTACCTAGTAATCATTCAGGAGCAGGTTGTTCAGTTTCCATGTAGTTGTGTGGTTTTGAGTGAGTTTCTTAATCCTGAGTTCTAATTTGATTGCACTGTGGTCTGAGAGACAGTTTATTGTGATTTCGGTGCTTTTACATTTGCTGAGGAGTGTTTTACTTCCAATTATGTGGTCAGTTTTATAGTAAGTGTGATGTGGTGCTGAGAAGAATGTATATTTTGTTAATTTGGGGTGGAGAGTTCCGTAGATGTCTATTAGGTCTGCTTGGTCCAGAGCTGAGTTCAAGTCCTGGATATCCTTGTTAATTTTCTGTCTCATTGATCTGCCTAATATTGACAGTGGGGTGTTAAAGTCTCTCATTATTATTGTGTGGGAGTGTAAGTCTCTTTGTAGGTCTCTAAGAACTTGCTTTATGAATCAGGGTGCTCCTGTATTGGGTGCATATATGTTTACAATAGTTAGCTCTTCTTGTTTCACTGATCCCTTTAACATTATTTAACGGCTTTCTTTGTCTCTTTTGATTTTTGTTGGTTTAAAGTCTGTTTTATCAGAGACCAGGAATGCAACCCATGCTTTTTTTGCTTTCCATTTGCTTGGTAGATCTTCCTCCATCCCTTTATTTTGAGCCTACGTGTTTCTTTGCATGTGAGATGGGTCTCCTGGATACACCACACTGACGGTCTTGACTCTTTATCCAATTTGCCAGTCTGTGTCTTTTAATTGGGGCATTTAGCCCATTTACATTTAAGATTAATATTGTTATGTGTGAATTTGATCCTGTCATTATGATGCTAGCTTGTTAATTTGCCTGTTAATTAATGCGGTTTCTTCATAGCATCGATGGTCTTTACAATTTGGCATGTACTGGTTGTTCCTTTCCATGTTTAGTGCTTACTTCAGGAGATCTTATAAATCAGGCCTGGTGGTGACAAAATCTCTCAGCATTTGCTTGTCTGTAAAGGATTTTATTTCTCCTTCACTTATTAAGCTTCTTTTTGCTGGATATGAGATTCTGGATTGAAAATTATTTTCTTTAAGAATGATGAATATTGGCCCCCACTCTCTTCTGGCTTGTAGGGTTTCTGCAGAGAGATCCACTCTTAGTCTGATGGGCTTCCCTTTGTGGGTAACCTGACCTTTCTCTCTGGCTGCCCTTAACTTTTTTTTTTTTTTTTTTTGAGACAGAGTCTCATTCTGTTGCCCAGGCTGGAGTGCAGTGGCGTGATCTCAGCTCACTGCAAGCTCCATCTCCTGGGTTCACACCATTCTCCTGCCTCAGCCTCCTGAGTAGCTGGGACTATAGGCACCTGCCACCATGCCCAGCTAATTTTTTTTTGCATTTTTTAGTAGAGATGGGGTTTCACCATGTTAGCCAGGATGGTCTCAATCTCCTGACTTTGTGATCTGCCCACCTCAGCCTCCCAAAGTGCTGGGATTACATGCATGAGCCACCACGCCTGGCCCTTGGCTGTCCTTGACATTTTTTCTTCATTTCGGCCTTGGTGAATCTGATGATTATTTGTCTCGGGATTGCTCTTCTCAAGGAGTATCTTTGTGGTGTTCTCTGTATTTCCTGAATTTGAACGTTGACCTGCCTTGCTAGATTGGGGAAGTTCTCCTGGATAATATCCTGAAGAGTGTTTTCTAACTTGGTTCCATTCTCCCTGTCACTTTCAGGTACACCAATCAAACACAGATTTGGTCTTTTCACATAGTCCCACATTTCTTGGAGGCTTTGTTCATTTCTTTTCACTCTTTTTTCTCTAATCTTATTTTTATGCTTTATTTCATTAATGTGATCTTCAATCACTGATATTCTTTCTTCCGTTTGATCAAATCTGCTATTGAAGCCTGTGTATGCTTCATGAAGTTCTCGTACTGTGGTTTTCAACTCCATCAGGTCATTTCAGCTCTTCTCTACGCTGATTATTCTAGTTAGCCATTTTCTTTTTTTTTTTTTTTTTTGAGACGGAGTCTCGTTCTGTCGCCCAGGCTGGAGTGCAGTGGCACAATCTTGGCTCACTGCAAGTTCCGCCTCCCGGGTTCACACCATTCTCCTGCCTCAGCCTCTCTGAGTAGCTGGGACTACAGGCACCCACCACCACGCCCAGCTAATTTTTTGTATTTTTAGTAGAGACGGGGTTTCACCGTGGTCTTGATCTCCTGACCTCATGATCTGCCCACCTTGGCCTCCCAAAGTGCTGGGATTACAAGCATGAGCCACCACGCCTGGCCTAGTTAGCCATTTTCTAACCTTTTTTCAAGGTTTTTAGCTTCCTTGCAATGAGTTAGAACATGCTCCTTTAGCTCAGAGAGGTTTGTTATTACCGACCTTCTGAAACCTACTTCTGTCAACTTCTGTCAGACTCATTCTCCATCCAGTTTTGTTCTGTTGGCAAGGAGTTGTGTTCCTTTCGAGGAGAAGAGGCATTCTGGTTTTTGGAATTTTCAGCCTTTCTGCTCTGGTTTCTCCCCATCTTTGTGGTTTTTATCTACCTTTGGTCTTTGATGTTGGTGACCTATGGTTGGAGTTTTGGTGTGGATGTCCTTTTTGTTGATGTTAATGCTATTCCTTTCTGTTTGTTAGTTTTCCTTCTAACAGACAGGTCCCTCAGCTGCAGGTCTGTTGGAGTTTGCTGGAGGTCCACTCCAGACCCTGTTTGCCTGGGTATCACCAGCAGAGGCTGCAGAATGCTAACATTGCTGCCTGATCCTTCCTCTGGATGCTTTCTCCCAGAGGGGCACCTGCCTGTATGAGGTGTCTGTCAGCCCCTACTAGGAGGTGTCTCCCAGTCAGGCTACATGGGCATCAGGGACCCACTTGAAGAGGCAGTCTGTCTGTTATTGGAGCTTGAATACTATGCTAGGAGAACCATGCTCTCTTCAGAGCTGTCAGGCAGGGACATTTAAGTCTGCAGAAGCTGTCTGCTGCCTTTTGCTCAGATATGCCCTGCCCCCAGAGGTAGAATATAGAGAGGCAGTGGGCCTTGCTGAGCTGTGGTGGGCTCAGCCCAGTTTGAGGTTCCCGGCTGCTTTGTTTACACTGTGAGCATAGAACCACCTACTGAAGTCTCAGCAATGGTGGACGCACCTCCCCCCTCCAGCATCCCAGGTGGATCTCAGACTGCTGTGCTAGCAGCAAGTAAGCCTCCGTAGGCTTGGGACTTGCCAAGCCAGGCACTGGAGGGAATCTCCTGGTCTGCCAGTTGCGAAGACCATGGGAAAAGCACAGTATTTGAACAGGAGTATACCGTTCCTCCAGGTACAGTCACTCATGGCTTCCCTTGGCTAGGAAAGGGGAATTCCCCTGACCTCTTGTGCTTCCCAGGTGAGGTAATGCCCCACCCTGCTTCTGCTCACCCTTCATGGGCTGCACCCACTGTCCAACCAGTCCCAATGAGATGAACCAAGTACCTCAGTTGGGAATGCAGAAATCACCTATCTTCTGCATCAATTCACTGTGAGCTGTAGATTGGAGCTGTTCCTATTCTGCCATCTTGGAAGTGTCCTGTAATAGTATGTTTTACCCTCAGAATAACACCAATCAAAAGTCTAATGATATAGCTCTGCTGCCTTTTCCTATATTTATCAGAGTCCTGGAGGTATTTTGTCTGATATTAGGTCACCTTATCTGTAATAATTTTATATATTATTGAAATATTTAATTGGCCACAATCTTACTTCTTTAATTTGCATAAAGCATCTTCTAGGCCAGTGGTTCTCAAGTTGGGATGCAGATCAGACTTATTCTTGAAGTTTTATAAAAATATAAATGTCTAGCCCCTACTCCATACTTACTGAATCTTTTTAATTAACATTCTCAGAAAAAAATGATGTCTCAGGATTATTATATGTTGACCTCAAGATTTTTAAAATCTTTACATGCCTTGAAACAAGCAAATTTCCTCAACAGTTGCATTTTTTATTTTACGAACATTCATCAGAACTTTTAGGTTTGAAAATTATTAGTTATAAAATAGACCAGGCACAGTGGTTCATGACTGCAATTCCAGCACTTTGGGAGTATGAGATGGGTGAATGACTTGAGGTCAGGAGTTGGAGACCAGCCTGGCCAACATGATGAAACCTCATCTCTACTAAAAACAAAAAATTAGCCAGGTGTTGTGGCACATGCCTATAATCCCAGCTACTTGGGATGTTGAAGCATGAGAATCACTCGAGTCTGGGAGGCAGAGAATGCAGTGAGCTGAGATTGCACCACTGCACTCCAGCCTGGGCAACAGAGTGAGATTCTGTCTCAAAAAAAATAGTTATAAAATAACTGCAGCCATTAAGCCTCTGTTATGCAAGTGAATAGAGACAACCCAAATGAAAACAAGGAAAGCCTATTTATCCTGAGCTTGCTATAGCAAAGGAGCCACCATCACTTGCATCTTGAAAGAGATTCAAAGGCAGGCAGAGGAGTGGGAAAGCTTTACAGTGGGAAGAGGGAAGGCTTCAAGAGTGCCCTTACTAAAGGCTGTTGGCCTGGAGAAGTTGTAGGTGGGCCAGCTGGAAGTGGGGCATCCTGTGTGATTGGTTTGGGGAACATACTTGGCTTTCTCTGGTTGGTTCTAAAATTGGTAGCAGGGGTGAAAATTAGGGAAACTATCAATTATGAATCAAGTCCTGGCCATTTGAGGACAATTGCTTCCAGGGTTATCATCTGATTTCTTGGACTGGTTGCTACAGAAAGTACATTGGCTTCCCAGGCTGGTTGCCACAGTCGTGGGTCAGTTCCACTTGTATAGTTTGGTCCATAGAATTGCCTGTCTCATTGTCATTTACAGATAGCTTTTGTTTCATCCAGATACTTGCTTAAAGTTTCTGCTAAAAGCTACAGGTCAGCATTTGTTTCTTCAATAAAGAAGATCACAGTGCCTGCCTTGAGAAAAAGGACTATACAAACTATGAATACTTCAAAGAATAGACTTTTAGGTCCAAGATTCTGTGCTGACATTGCTTAGACAACTTTCATACCACAGCAGTGGGATCAGTCAGAATTTTCAGAATCATTTTTAGTCTAGAAATAGATAGCTTCATGAAAGCAGACTGCTAACCCAAGATCTAACACAAAAATTAATTACATAAGACTGAATAAACTGATGAAGGAAATTTTTTGGTAACTGTTCATTTTTTATATCATTGATATTGTTTTAGTGGTCTATCTTCCATATGTACATGTAGAATATATAGCTATAGATATAGATATGTATTCTATCTCTTCCTGAGCTTTCTGGATCCAAAAAAAATTAATAAACTCAATTTCTGTAAACTCAAGTAAAAAATTTAAAATGATACCTGATTATTCCTGAACCCCAGATCAGAAATTCTAAATTATGAGTCTCCTTGCTTTCTGTGGCAACATAGTTATTTGCATAGGTTCTTACCAGGATATGATTGGACAAATCGTGCAGCATTAGCTGGAGTGTCACATTTCAGAATAATCCTCACTGAATTCAGTATGACCAGCCACTTTTGAGGAACAAGGGTTGACTTCACTTATAGAGCTGGGGCATACAAATCCCCCTTGGGAATATGGTCCTGGTTTATAAAGTCTCATTCTCAAAGGCAGTAAGGAAGATCACTTCCTGGAAAGCCTGGGACTTTAGCAAATTTAGGGGACCTTAAGAAGACAAGGATTTGCTCAAATGTACAGGTATCACAGGTGATGTCTGGTGGAGAGAGTTTCTTGGATTTGACCTTGTAGTGATAGAGACAGGAGACAGCCAAGTGTCCCCTGCCCCTAGCACTGGTGAAAGCCTGCCTTCAACCCTAAAACATCCTGAAGGCTGAAAAACCAGACTGCAGGTCCTAGATGAAGCCTGCCCTTTCCTGACTGATTCTTTCTGAATAATGCCCACTTGAGCACTGGGAGGACAGGGTGGAGCCTCTGGAAGTTCATGTTGTTTGCAGTGGGGAGGAGCATGGCCTCTCCTGTTCCTGTGTAGCAACCTGAGATTCAATCTGTGAGGTGAGAAAGCTGCTAACAGAATTCTCTCTAGCTTTGTTGAGAGTTATTTTTCCTTTTTGCCCAATAAATTCCATTTTTTCTCACCCTTATATGTGTCTGTGAGCCTAATCTTTCCTGGTTGTGTGACAAGAGCCCTGTTTTAGCTGAACTAAGGAGAAAGCTCTGCAACATTTTTGGCACCCAACATGGGGCTTGAGGAAGGGTGAGTAACGTGCAAACCAAAAAATCTTTTTTCCTTTTGCGTCTAAGCCTTTTTGTCCCTGGACTTCTTCTGAGGGTAGAGGAAATCATGCCCCCACGGAACATTGCTCCCAGGGGTAGGGAATGTTGGCCTTTTCCTTCTCTTTTTGGGATGGATGTGTGAACTGGTGGCTCCCCAACTCCCTTCTTAAGTTTTTCTCCCTGCTAGAGGAACCCATTGGCATATGAATAAGAAGTTCTTCCCCCAGGCATCTTTCCAACCCTGCACTTTAATTTCTTTTTCCTTTTCTCTACCCTGTCAGCAGTTAATTTTTATGTGAGAGGTTTTTTTCTTTTTAGAAAATATTTTACTAGGCCGGGACCCCAACTATCACTGTTTATATTCTCTGTAAAGTTTTAATATAGAAAAAGAATTTGTGAGGTTGGTCTTAAGCTGTAGCCAATCTGGTGTGCTTTGCATGACTTTTTCTATGGTCAGTAGCAAACTTTGCTGTAGGCTTTCATTTTGTTTTACATCCTTGGGAGTATGACCTGTAACTATGTAGCAATGTTTTGCTTAGCCTCTGCCATTTCACAATGGCAGCTGGATTCACTTTTGGCTTAGGATATGAGTCCTTTCTGGTTTGATATCTGTGCAACCTTTGTATTTGTTGATTCTCTTCCCCTCCACCATGAACCACCTTGGATTTTCCTTTCTCTGAGCCTTTCATAAAGTTTGAAAGCCAGAATTATTGGTCACTTGGTGTGGCTAAAGTCAGGTAATGGGGGATTTAAAAGGATTTTCTTAAATAGCATTCAGCTTAATTAAAAGTGGGTACACAAGATATAGGTATATTTAAAAGGCCTTTTTTTTTCTTTACTTTGACCTTGTTTTGCTGGAAAAGATTTTTTTTGGTTGACTGAATTATTTTTCTCCATTTTACTTTGCCACTTTTCATGCATGCACAAGAGGAGAGATACCTCTGTTTTTCTCATGAAACCCCAGGAATTAAAGGCAGATCAATCCCTCTCAAAGTCTGTTTTTGACTCACAGTTATGCCTGTCTATTAAAAGGCCTTAAAAGTGGAATGTTTTCCTAACCTTGTCTCTTAAAGGGCTCCACTCAGAGTCCAATAATCCAATTAGGAGATTGGCAAACAAAAAATCTTATGGCGGCTGGGTTTTCTTATGCCTGTCTCTGTAGTTATATATGTGTTGTGTATGTGATGTCTATAAAAAAGAGCTCTAATTAATTGGCCTAAAGGAATACAAGTACTTGGATCAAATATTTTTTAAAGGGAAGATAAAAGTTGTGGTACCTTTTAGTTCACATGACTTTAATCTTTGAGAAATAAAAACAGCCTTAAAAATTATTGGTAAAATGCAGATATCAAAATGTAAATAGGTAAACTAAGTTATGCAGGTAAGATACTAGGTTTGCTAAATGTTTTAAGGTTATAAACTGCCTTTAAGAATTTTCAACTTGCTGGCTTCACCATTGGTAAGGACTGGGATATATGGAATTAACCATGTCCTTAATTACGCTGGAAGGAGTCAAACCTTGGCTGCATCTAGCACATAATTAAAACAACTTATTGGGTTTTACATTAAAGTTAGAATTGCTAGGAGTTACCATTATAACATGTAATTGAAACTACTAGAAATAGATTTACATGTGAAGTGTGTAAGAACAGTAAGAAGAGTTTTCAGTAAAAGATTATAAGAAGGCATGGAAATGTAAATTCTTACCTAGGGTTAAAGGATTGCTTTTAATTAGATAATATAAAGCTGGATGTTTGAAAAAAAATGATGGAAGTATTGTCAAAGTTAATCTTGCAAAAAATTCCATGTGTGAACATATTGACTAAATTCAAAATGGTATTACATGGTTTCTCTGTAAATTGAGCATTGAAATAAAAGTACAACAATGTAATCTGAAGGCACTAATCTGCTCTTTAGCAAAATTTGTAAAGGGTTATATAAGGTTTTTGCTTTTTAAAATTTTGAGTCATTTTGGCAAAATAAATTGTAATCTGGAATTCTATTTCATGACAGCAAGTATTTTAAACCTCTAACATATTTAACAAGTTTCCCAAAATCAAACTTCAGTTTCAAAATTGTCTTTCCTAATGCCTAGCTTTTGGATGCTATAGAGGGCCCCTGAAGTATCCAGAAGAGAGGGAAACAACATTTTTGAACATGTTTAGTTACATGGGACTGCCAAAATAGTGTTCAATCTTCTTTCAGTTATATTTTGGTGAATAATACTAATATATGTTTCATAATTGTATGGGATTTCTAAAATTCTAATGTCTAAAGTGTATGCTATCAATTATAATTAAGGTTGTTAAGTTACTGTAAACCACATAGATAACCAAACTTCTTTGTCAATTGTGTTTCTAACTGCAACTACCCTGGACATTTTGTTATTCACAGACAATTGCTGTCTTGTTTTGATCCTTTTCAAAAATGGCTTATAATAAGCTATAGGACTCTGATAGGTGCTCTCAAATACAAGTTTCTGATACATTTGGAGATTTTAACACTTGAATAAAGAAAAAACACACAGGACTCTTGAAGAGCTAAAATGTTCATGAATATCAAGCAAAACAAGAGTTAGCTAAATGGACTGAAATATAATACTGAAGCAATCTTTTTGACTTTTGTTTGGAGTAATGCTGATCCTCGTTATGTTTTTCAGAATCAAGGAAACTTATTTTGAACTATTTATGGCCTTTAATAATTGAGTAAGGTATACTCCTGTGAACAAAATTTGGAGCATATTTGTTTCTCTCTCTTTTTGCCTGGCTTCTCCACAATTTGGAAACTAGTTGTACATATTATTAACTTATGGCAATATAGTTGTTTGCATCAGTGCAATAAGAATCCATTTTCTTTTGCAACGGGATGCAATTGGAGAAACTGGTTGTTTTACCAAGGCTTTAACTGGAAAGGTATGCTTCCCTTTAAGGAGTCAAGTTCAAATTGCAGCACCAATAAAAGCTCCCTGGGAAAACTGGCCTCATACCCTTGTCTATGCAGTCCCTGTACAGGGTTCCTGATCTGTGGTAAGTAAAGAATATCACTTTTTGACAGGCCCAGGAGCTCCAAGTTTATCTTGTGACCTTAAGAAAAGAGGATTACCCAACTCACAGGTACTTAAGGAAAAAAAACCAATGGCTGGGCTTGGCTTTAAAAGGTCTTATCTGAGATTCCTTGTGGAACAGAGTTTCATCAAAGCCAATCTAAAATCCTTATGTAGAAATAATTATTATTGCTGCACTTTATACAAATAATCAGGCCAAGTGTAAGACTAACTTCTATTTTGCAAAGAAGTCAGTCCTATCATGATTTGTTTTTGTAACAAAAATGAGGACTGGAGAGAAAGAAATTATATTTCAAAACTTATCATACATTTGTCATTAGATTCTAGACTCATTAGCTGTTTTTAAGTTTTGGCCTACACTTTAGACTAACTCTGCTTCTTCCTGTGAACCAACTAGCAATTTCTGGCTGCGGCTCAGAAAGAACAAAAGGGATGGATGATATAAAAATCTGGATCAATATTCTAGTTCTGAGTAATCATCCTGCTAATCCTGCCAGATGATGTGAATAAACAGGGTGCCCATCACCCGGAGGTTTCCTTTTTGGGAAAGTAAGACCAAGGGTGCTAACCAAAGTCAGGCCCCATGCACCCAAATCTTAGCAAGCATAACTACAGCCACCAGTTATCTGGGCATGTCACAAAACATCCTTTTCTCTTTCTTGTTGGAGGAGGACACAATTCCACAGCTTCACCTTAGCATTCAGCATATGATAAGGAGTCCATACAACCCTCCCATCTCCCCACCACAAGACACATTTTTGTACTGAACTCAATTCCAATCTTTTGGTCAAAGCCCTAGAAATGAAAATTGGATCTGAGGGATCCAGAGGCAGACAATAATGGAGGTTAAAAGGCAGAGTACAGGTAAGTGTGACTGATTCCTGCCAATTAAGCCAAGTTTCCCATTTCATGGATAAAGGTCACACTAGTGTCCATTGCATAAATGAAATCTAGGGAATTCAAAGGCTACTGACAACAGGAGAGATTCAGTGTATGTGGGTAAGAGCAGATACTCCCACCCCTTAGGCCCCTCTGTTAACATGGGTGAAAGCCACTTTGACACCCATGGGCAGCACCCTGTCACGGTCACTGGGACTTGGTGATAAAAGGATGGTGAAAAGAAAGAGGAATGCCTCATTTTCCCTCCCTCATGTACCCCAGGTATTCATTAGGAAGAGAAGGGAGCCAGGGATGCCTTGCTCCCCATTCTTCTAGATGAATAGCCATTCATCTTCAGTCTGTACCCCTTTTGAATGCATCCTGAAACCCTGGGACTCCTTTGAAAAAAAAATTCTTTTTTCCTTTCTCCTCTTCCCTCTCTTCACTGATAAGTAACTGTGTCTCCATACTATGGGACACTCCTTTGGATGCATCCTCCAAAGTAGGAAAAGTTAATTTCCTAAACCTGAAACTGGTTAGAATTGGGCTAGGGGAAGGGAACCCAGAAACCTGACATGCCAGAAAAAAGGTAAATTTTTTTTCCAGTCAGGTTTTTGCCCCCTTCCCATCCCTGTACAAACTGGTAAAAGGCCCTGGAATTTTTTAGCTCTCCTTAACCAGCACCCCTCTTGTTTCATTTTGATACATGTCTTCTAATAACCCAGTTTGTCTCTTCTCACCTTCAGGCCATCAAACTCCAAACAGTCATGCAACCAGAGCCTTGGATGATGGCCTCTTCTGCCAGGGACCCTTAGATAGGCCTCTGAGGGAGATCTGACTGCTGTTTTCCCAAAACAGCACCCCCTGTCAGCAGGAAGGAGTTAAGATCAATCTTCATGCTTATCCTTATCCTTATTCTAACAGCAGTTAAATGTGCTTCTTTAGAAGGGGTAATGATAGAGACAGGAGGCAGCCAAGGGTTCCCTGCACTCCCCAGCAAACCCCGCCTTCAAGCCTAAATAGCCTGAAGGCTGAAAAACCAGACTGCCAGTTCTGGATGAAGCTCGCCCTTTCCCAGTTTATTCTTTCTGAATAATGCCCACCTGTGCAGTAGGAGGATGGGGTGCAACCTCAGGAAATTTGTGCCATTTGCAGTGGGGAGGAGCCTGGCCTCTCCTGTTCCTGTGTGGTGACCAAGGACTCAATCTATGAGACGGGAAACGTGCTAGCAGAACTCTGTCACTTTGCTGAGAGTTATTTTTTCTTTTTCCTTTTTGCCCTATAAATTCCATTTTCCTCACCCTTCTGTGTGTTCGCAAGCCTAATCTTTCCTGGTCATGTGACAAGAGCCCAGTTTTAGCTGAACTAAGGAAAAAGTTCTGCAACAGTAGTATGCTGTTTCCTCTGCCTAAAATCTCTACTTAAACCTCTCCATCAGAAGGATTTCCACACCAAACCAAAACATCCTTCCAGACCCAGCTCAAATGCCTCCTCGGGGAAGCCTTCCCTCATTCCTTCTCTATCCAGAACTCTCCCTCTGAGATTCTCAATGCACTTGCATGTTTTTAGTTATCTTGAGAGGCTGAGGGCAAAGAGCAGCACATGACACAACACAGGAGCTGAAAATAGGATGACTGAATGAATGACCAAGTAATGAATGAATGGCTAAGTGACAGATGAATGAATTAATGAAGAGATGGCTTGTGCTAAGAGAAGAGATAGCATTTGAATTGAGATTTCAAGAGGGATCAGATTTTCAAACCAGGAATAAGGTAGGTCAAGTTTAGGCTCTTGACAATGCTACACCTCTTAGCCTCGTAGCATTGACCCACTCACGATCTGCTTGCTAGCAGACAGATTGTCCCACTTCTCCCAAAAATAAGGTTATGAAACCCTAGTGCTACAAGCTTGGGAGGCAGATCTGGGCTGGAATCCTCCATCCCTTTCTCTTGGGTGAGCCAGCAAGTTTACCTAATCTCTCTTAGCCCTCAATTTTCCTTATCTATGGAGTGAGAAAAACAGTATCCAAATTCTAGTTTGGTTGTTAGGATTTAAGTAGATAATGTCTGTAAAACATTTAGCTCTGTTACTGGCACAAAGTAAATGGTAGCTATTGTATTATTATCATCACTTCCTCCCTGGGATCCCCAGGGCCTATGATGTCAGTAAGTGAAAGAGCTGCCTGACCTGGTTGCTGCCCTTTGACACATTTTGAATCCCCAGTGACTGCTTCTACTTGCCAAGCTTTTACCTCTAGAAGTCAGGGCCCATGATTTGTGATTTTTCCCCAGCTAGGTGTATGTGTTTTGGGGACCCTGAGGACCTGGGTGCCCCAGGTGACTGAGCCCAGCCTAGGAGTTTATTCCTGGAGAAGGCTCTGCAGTGACCCCAGTGCTTTCTGTGTGTGGATTTTGGCGGGGCAGCTGCTGCTGAGCCCAGGAAAGCTGGGCTGTGAGACCTGGCCCCTCTTGGGTGGACCACAGCCTCCTTGTGTGTCAGAGAAGAGCTGGCCCACCCACCTAGAGAAAGTGAAGGGAAAGCTGGGCTGCTCCGAGTCCAGGCCAGACCAGAATTTATTGTGTGGGTTTCTCTTAACCCAAAAGTTTTCCTTAGCGAGGAGAGGAGGGGAGGGGAGAGGAGGAGCTACAAGCTAGGACTCTTCTACCCAAGCACCTGCTCCATGTTGGATTCTTTGGGATCCTCTACAGCAGGGCCTTTCACGATTTGAGAATGGCCCAGTTCTCTCCTGTCTCTTGAAGCTTCTGCTACATTTTAAAGAAATGGATAAAAGCTATAACGGGATCATAAAAAGGGCAATTTATAAATTATTAATTAATGTTTTTGACAAAAAATGTATAACTGTATAATCACATTGGGAGATAGTATAGGGCTCACATTTCAGGCTTTCTGGGCAGGGGAGACTCGGGCCTTCCTAGCCCTGCGCCTGCACACCTGGCTGTCTGATGTGGCCCTCCAGGTGGCGATGGACATGAGGGAACGTGTGGTATGTCTGAGGAGAGCAGGCTGTGAATGTGAGAAGAAGGGAACTGGCTGTAGCAATACAAGGTGGGTGCCCCTGGATCTGGGTGTGAGGACTCAAGGACCCCAGTCCTTCCTTCCACAGCCTTCCCCAGCCTTGGAACCACTCCAGGCCTGTCTCCTGTTAGTTTGTAAGTGGTCGTTTCCTTGACTCTGGGAACACAACCAAGTCCCGTTATTGCAGGATGGATTCCCACACTCTGCCCTGGGCCCCAGGAGTGCTGCTGTCCCTGCCTGGACTATGGGTTGCTTTCTGGGGCCCCGAATATGGGAAGAGCAAGACTGAGGCATAGGGACCTGAGGAAAGAGAGGGTCGCCAGAATAACCATAAGGATTGTCTCAGGGCCTAGAGAATCTCTGTGTCGAGAAAAGCAGAAGTGATGCCCCTTGGGCTTTGTGTTAGGCGGATGGGTTGGGGGCAGCTGGGTGGGCTCAGCCAGTCTAACCAGGCACAGAGCTGACTTGCTTCCTCTCAGACCCTGTGGCTATCTCTGGTCCAGAGAATCCAGTAGAAGCCTTTGTGCTTGTCCAGAGGCCCAGTGGCCCCCAGGTCTTCCTCTTCACTCCCCAGTCCCCCTCCATCAGCACTTCTCTGCCTAAGGAGCTCCAATAGTCTGATACCAAAAGGCCAGAAGATGCAGGTCCTCAATGCCAGGCAAGGGGTGCGACTTCTCAACAGTAGTGCTTGAAGCTCCAGCATGGATATGTGCAGATTGGTAGGAGGTCATGGAGACTCGGGGGTGCATGCAAGTCGTTGCTGTGGAAACAGCTCAAGCGTGAGGCGCTGAGGGCCAAGGGGGAAAGCAGCGGGTGGAGGAAGGGTCAGCTTCTAGTTCTGTGAGAGGCTGGGAGACTGTTTGAGCCTGGAGACAGGCGGCAGGCAGAGCCAGTGTTAGGCACCACTGCAGCACCATCAGGTCTCCTAGGACAGAAGAAGGGATTGCTTCTGTCCTCTCTGAAGATACCCTGACTGGGAACGGTGGTGGTCTGGGATGTGGGGGGACCCCTGGCCTCTTACAGCTCTGCCCCTGACTCGGTCTTGGGAAATCCACACCATTACTTCCCAAGACTGCCTGCTGGATCACTGTGGCTCAAAATGGGTGGCTTTGCAGAGAATTCTCCTTATTTACGCTCTGCCAATAACTGGAGCCTCTTCCAGGCAGACCATTGTGGGGGTGACTGATAGTGCCAGTGACTACAGTTTAGTCAGCCTGCTAGCTCTGTATTTTGCTCCCCTTGAGGAGGTGCTGGCAGAAATCCCAGGAGCCCCATGAGGCTTCCTTTTCTATGCTGGCTGAGGAAGCCACAGCACTGGAAAATTACTGTAAATGTGCGTCTGGCGCCACCTAGTGATCGAGGCCCTCCTGCACCCTGTCAGCTCTCTCAGGAAAGCAGTTTGCATTCTTGCAGTGCACACTTTCTCAGGCTTTGGTGTGTGTGACGGTCACCTAGGATGCTTGTCAAAAATGAGGACTCCTGGCCGGGCGCAGTGACTCATGGCTGTAATCTCAGTACTTTGGGAGGCCGAAACAGGAGGATCGTTTGAACCCAGCAGTTCAAGACCACCCTGGGTGACATGGTGAGATCCCCCACAAAAATTCCTGGGCTCCAGACCCTGAGGTTTTAACTTAGTTTGTCTGGGGAGGAATCCAATAATGTGTTTTCCTAACTAGTATCTCAGGAATTTGTAAGGCAAGTCTCTGGACTACATTTTGAGAACCAGTCTCTTGAAGGACCATGCCTCTTAAGTGTCTGCTTTGCACAGATCATTATGTGCACTCACTGAGTTTTGAGAACTGTGCTGAACACTCCTAAATCTGTATCTTTAGGCAAAGTCTCTTGAGTTTCAGCTGCTATTTTTTGACTGGTTGCTTTCTGTCTCCAGAACAGGCGCACAGAATTATCATGGCCAGCTCTGAATTTTTAATCTCTTTACATCATCCCAAACCGCCAAATAACCCTTGTATTAGTCAGGGTTCTCCAGACAAACAGGATGTACATATATTTGGAAAGAGATTTATTAGAAAGAATGGGCTCATGTAATGATGGAGACTGAGGGGTCCCAGGATCTGCAGTCAACAAGATGGAGACCCAGGAGAGCTGATGGTGTAGTTCCAGTCCAAAGGCTGGCAGGCTTGAGACCCAAGAAGAACTGATATTTCAGTGCAAATATAAAGGCAGGAAAAGTTTGTGTCCTGGCTCAAGGCAGTCAGGCAGGAGGATTTCCCTCTTAAAGGAGGGCCAGACATTTTGTACTAATCAGGCCTTCAACTCATTGGATGAGGGCCACTCACAATTAGGGAGCGCAATTTGCTTTATTCAGTCTACTGATTCAAATGTTAATCTCTTCCAAAAACACCTTCACAGACAGTCCCAGAGATAATGTTTGACCAACTTGACCCCATGGCCAAGTCAAGCTGACACAAAAAATTAACCAGCACAAGTCTACTCCTTCTCAACTTGGCATGCATATGCATGTACTTGAGCCATGCTAATCTCCAAACAAAGATGGTAACATTGTCATAATTTCACCTACACTGATACAACTGTCCTGTGTACAACAGAAAACACACTAAACCCTTCCACAGAGGAAGAAGCAATGTCTTTGAGCTATGTTCACTCTTCTCTGTGACATACCAAAACTTAAATACTATCATATAAAATTAGCAATACTTAAATACTATGACATAAAGTTAATACATCTTATGTTACATGATAAGGGGAAAAGAGGAGGAAAACAAAGATATTCAACACACACACACACACACACGCACATGCACACGTATACATATCTTGTTACCTTCTTCCACTACCCATTACATATTTCCCTTATCTTCAGCAAGCACCTCAGCTGTTTGTGGTTCTTTACCTGGTGGGGTGATATAAACCTTTTGTCTGAAGGGTTTGAGCCATTAATAATCTTGTCTGAATTGCGTTGTTTTGCTTTTCCATTGACCTTCATCACAGAGCATGATAATACTAAGAGATATCCTAAGGGATCTACTATATTCCAGAATACTCCTCTTTACCTTCACTGTGGAGCAGTAGTCCAATTTCCCCTTGGTGTCCAGATTGATCATCCCAGCTGACACTGTAACTTCCTTCTTGGGCTGTTGACTTGGAGGAGCGCAACATGTCTGAGTGTCATTCTTAACTTCCAGTTCAATAGAACCATTGTTGTGTCTCTTGGTGAAGCATTCCTCCCTTTGGAACAAACATCTGTTAGCCACCTAAGCATAAGGCCATAGGAACAGGAAGCAAACATTTTGCTAGTGGGTCATTAAGGGTAGTACTGAGTAGTGTCACTCCCACTTTCATCCCTTGATTCCTGAACCTATAAATCCTGTCTATGAGAAAAAGAGCACCATGTACTAGATGCTGATTCAGAGCATATATAGCTTTGTGGAAAACCTTGCCCTAACCCTGCAAGGTATTGCCCCCTAGCTGGCACTGTAACTGAATCTTCAAAAGGCCATTCCACTGTTCTATCAAGCCAGTTGATTAAGGATGGTAGAAAACATGGTGAGACCATTGAGTTCCATGAGCATGCACCCACTGCCCCACTTCTTCCTGCCTGACTGCTTTTGTACTGAAACACTGTTTTTGTTTTTTTGTTTTCTACCTTCAAACTCTAACTCAAACATTGGCTCTTCCTGGGTCTCAAGCCTGCCAGCCTTTGGACTGGAACTACACCATCAGCTCTCCTGAGTTCCAGCTTGCTCACTGCAGATCTTAGAATTTGTCAGTCTTCATAATTGCATGAGCTAATTTCCTATAATAAATAAACAAAGAAACAATCTCCCACAGAACTCTGACAAATGCAGATTTTGGTACTGACAGTAATGTTTGACCAATTGTCTGGGCAACCCATGGTGCAGTCAGGTTGACACATAAAATTAACAATCATAACTTTTTTGCTTTCATTTAGCTGTTTTAGGAACCATCATATTCCCAGTCACCAAACTAGAAAGCAGGGAATTATCCTTGAGTCTGTCTTCTTCCTTACTTCCCCATAGCTATTCAGTGATTTATGCTGATTTTGCCTCACAAACCTCTGTCTTCTCCTCTCTATCCTGCCTACTATTTGAGTTCAGGCCTTTCTCCATTATTTCATAGATATTTCGATTGCCTCCTAACTGGTTTTACTGGTTCTGTCTTGCCCCTTCTTAAATCCATGTTTGATACACTAGCCAAAGGGATATATTTGTCGGTTCACTGTTTAAAACACCTCAATAGTTTCCCATCTCCTAGAGCAGGAATTGGCAACGTTTTCCTATAAAAAGGCACACAGTAAATATTTTAGGCTTTGCAAACCATATGGCTTCAGTCACAACTACTCAGTTCTACTGTTTTAGAATTAACAAAAGCAATATCCAAAATAGAAAAATTCACTGGATGGGTGTAATAGGAAAATGAGATGTCAGAAGAAAGAATGAGTAAACAAATTATCCAATCTTAAGAAAAGAGAGAGGCCAGGTACTGTGGCTCATGCCTGTAATCCCAGCATTTTGGGAGGCTGAGGCAGGAGGACTGCTTAATCACTAAAGTTTGAGACCAGCCTAGGGAACAAACTGAGACCCTTTCTCCACAAAAAAATAGAAAAATTAGCTGGTTGTGGTGGCACATGCCTGCAATCCCTGTTAATCAGGGTCTGAGGCCTGAGGTTTGATTGATCCCAGGAGGTCAAGGCTGCAGCAAGCTGTGATTGTGCTACTGCACTCCAGCCTGGGTCACAGAGGGAGACCCCATCTCAAAAACAAAAAAGAAAAGAAAAAACAGAGAAGAAAAGATATTATAAAGTGAATGGAGCCCCAAGTACCTGTGAGCCAACGACATGAAAGTTCTAACAGAGTGGCGAGTGGCAGAAAGAGAGGAAAACAAGATGGGGGAGGGTAGAGTATATGTGTGTGTGTATGTGTGTGGCAAAAACTTCACAAATTTGATGAAAGACAAAGCTTAAACTGGATAAACTCTAAGAAAACTATATCTAGACACATCACAAGCTGCTGAAAACCAAAGATAAAGGAAAAAATCTTGAAAACAGCACATTATATATAGAAGAATGATTCAAATGACTATGGAGTTTTCATCAAAAAACCTTGGAGACCAGAAGGCACATCTTTAAAGTGATTTTTTGAAATGACAATCCAGAATTCTATATTGAGGAAAATATCTTTGAGAAATGATAGCAAAATATAGTCATTATCAGGTAAAGGAAAACTAAGAATTTGTCATAAGTCAACCTGCTCTAAAGTAAATGCTAGAAGAAGTTATTTGGTCTAAAGACTAATGACACCAGAGCAAACTTTGGAACTTTAGGAATGAAGAACTAAGAAAAAAGTAAAATATGGGTAAATACAATAGATTACTTTTCTTCTCTTAATTTCTTTAACGTAAGTATGAATGTTTAAAGCAAAAATTATAACATTGGTTGGGTTTCCAATATACATGGATGAGAGATAGATGAAAATTATTTTTTAATGGGAGTTAAGGGATTTATATGGTTGTAAGACTTCTACATTTTACTTAAAGTAGTAAAATATTAACTCTATGTAGACTATAAAAGGAGACAAAAACAATAAAATCATTAGGGATAAATTTAAAATAATAAAAAATAAGTCAGATAAAATATTACATTACATATACATAGTCTAAATACTTCTATTTATTTGTTTGTTTGTTTGTTTGTTTTAAAATAGAGATGAGGTCTCGCTATGTTGACCAGACTGGTCTCAAACTCCTAGCCTCAAGCCATTCTCCCATTTTGGCCTCCCAAAGTGCTGGGATTACAGGCATAACCCACCATGCCTGGCCTAAATATATCTACTTAAAGATCAAAATTTTCCAGATTAAATTTTAAAATCAAGATCCAGGCCTAGTGCAGTGGCTCATGCCTGTAATCCCAGCATTTTGGGAGGCCAAGGTGAGAGGATCATTTGAGCCCAGGAATTTGAGACCAGCCTCAGCCACATAGTGAGACCTCGTTTCTTTGAAAAATTTAAAAATTAGCAGAGGATGATGGTGCACACCTGTAGTCCCAGGTACTCCGGAGGCTGAGATGGGAGGATTGCTTAAGCTTGGGAAGCAGAGGCTACAGTGAGCTGAGATCATGCCACCGCACTTGAGCCTGGGTGACAGAGTAAGACCTTGTCTCAAAAAAAAGCAAGACCCAATTAATGTTGTCTACAAGAAAATCACTTTAAATATAAAAGCATAGACAGATTAAAGGTCAAGGGATAGAAGAAATATATCATGCAAACACTAATGAAAGTGGCTATATTAATGTCAGACAAAGTAAACTTCAGAACAAAGAATAATACCAGGGATGAAGAGGGTGATCACATAATGATTAACAGGTTATTAATTCACCAAAAATATATAACAATCTTAAATGTGTATGCACCTAATAACAGATCTTCAAAATATAGGAGGCAAAAACTGACAGAAGTGAAAAGATAAATCAACAAACCCACAATTACAGTTGCAGATTTCAACATTAACCTCTCAGTAATGATAAAACAAATAGAAAATCAGCAATGGTACAGAAAACCTGAAGAAGCTGGGAGCAGTGGCTCATGCCTGTAATCCCAACACTTTGGGAGGTTGAGGGGGGCGGATTACCTGAGGTCAGGAGTTCGAGACCAGCCTGGTCAACATGGTGAAAACCTGTCTCTACTAAAAAATACAAAAATTAGCTAGGTGTGGTGGCGGGTGCCTGTAATCCCAGCTACTCGGGAGGCTGAGGGAGGAGGATCACTTGAACCTGGGAGGTGGTGGTTGCAGTGAGCTGAGAACCTGTCATTGCACTCTAGCCTGGACAACAAGAGTGAAACTCTGTCTCAAGGAAAAAAAAAAAAAGGAAGAAAGAAAGAAAGATAGAAAGACCTGAACAATGCTATTGAAACAACTTTACCTAACTGACATTGATAGAACGCCCCACAAAAGACAACAGCATAATATACATTATTTTCAAGTACACATGAAATTTTCACCAAGATAGACCATATTCTAAACCATAAAACATACCTTACTTAGTAAATCAAAAGAAGTGGAATTTTGCAAAGTATGTTTTCTGACAACAGTGGAGTTAAACTAGAAATCAACAACAGAAAGATATTGGGAAAATCTCAAATTATTTGTAAATTAAACCAAAAAATTGAAATAACTCATGCATCAAACAGGAAGTCATAAGAGAAACTAGAGTCCTTTGGGTATATACCCAGTAATGGGATGGCTGGGTCAAATGGTATTTCTAGTTCTAGATCCCTGAGGAATCGCCACACTGACTTCCACAATGGTTGAATTAGTTTACAGTCCCACCAACAGTGTAAAAGTGTTCCTATTTCTCCACATCCTCTCCAGCACCTGTTGCTTCCTGACTTTTTAATGATTGCCATTCTAACTGGTGTGAGATGGTATCTCATTGTGGTTTTGATTTGCATTTCTCTGATAGCCAGTGATGGTGAGCATTTTTTCATGTGTTTTTTGACTGCATAAATGTCTTCTTTTGAGAAGTGACTGTTCATGTCCTTTGCCCACTTTTTGATGGGGTTGTTTGTTTTTTTCTTGTAAATTTGTTTGAGTTCATTGTAGATTCTGGATATTAGCCCTTTGTTGGATGAGTAGGTTGCGAAAATTTTCTCCCATTTTGTAGGTTGCCTGTTCACTCTGATGGTAGTTTCTTTTGCTGTGCAGAAGCTCTTTAGTTTAATTAGATCCCATTTGTCAATTTTGGCTTTTGTTGCCATTGCTTTTGGTGTTTTAGACATGAAGTCCTTGCCCATGCCTATGTCCTGAATGGTAATGCCTAGGTTTTCTTCTAGGGTTTTTATGGTTTTAGGTCTAACGTTTAAGTCTTTAATCCATCTTGAATTAATTTTTGTATAAGGTGTAAGGAAGGGATCCAGTTTCAGCTTTCTACATATGGCTAGCCAGTTTTCCCAGCACCATTTATTAAATAGGGAATCCTTTCCCCATTGCTTGTTTTTCTCAGGTTTGTCAAAGATCAGATAGTTGTAGATATGCAGCATTATTTCTGAGGGCTCTGTTCTGTTCCATTGATCTATATCTCTGTTTTGGTACCAGTACCATGCTGTTTTGGTTACTGTAGCCTTGTAGTATAGTTTGAAGTCATGCTGCTATAAAGACACATGCACACGTATGTTTATTGCGGCTCTATTCACAATAGCAAAGACTTGGAACCAACCCAAATGTCCAACAATGATAGACTGGATTAAGAAAATGTGGCACATATACACCATGGAATACTATGCAGCCATAAAAAATGATGAGTTCATGTCCTTTGTAGGGACATGGATGAAATTGGAAATCATCATTCTCAGTAAACTATCACAAGAACAAAAAACCAAACACTGCATATTCTCACTCATAGGTGGGAATTGAACAATGAGAACACGTGGACACAGGAAGGGGAACATCACACTCTGGGGACTGTTGTGGGGTGGGGGGAGGGGGGAGGGATAGCTTTATGAGATATACCTAATGCTAAATGACGAGTTAATGGGTGCAGCACACCAGCATGGCACATGTACACATATGTAACTAACCTGCACATTGTGCACATGTACACATATGTAACTAACCTGCACATTGTGCACATGTACCCTAAAACTTAAAGTATAATAATAATAAAATAAAATAAAGAGAAACTAGAAAATATTTTAAACTCAGTGAAAATGAAATTACCACATACTAAAATTAACATAGTGCACAGAGGGAGATTTATTGCGTTCAAACTTTAATTATATTAGAAAATAAGAAAGTTTTCAAATCAGTAGTCTTAACTCCAAAAAAATTAGGAAAAGAAGACCAAATTAAACTGAAAACAAGCAAAGAAAGTCAATAAAGATAAGAGCCGAAGACACCAATTACCAATTACAGGAATGAAAGAGTAGAATCACTGTGCATTCTACATACATTTTAAAGGATAATAAAAGAATACTACAAAAAACTTTATGACAATACATTACATAAAACTTAAATAAAATGAATCAATGTCTTGACAAATACAAATTACCAAAGCCCACTCAAGAAGTTAAACAACCTGAATATTTCTAAATTGATAAAGAAAACTCTATGTCCAGACTGCCTTGGTTGAAATCATGGCTCTATCACTTACTAGGTATGTAATGTTGAGAAAGTTTCCTAATGTCTCTGGGCCTCAGTTTCCTCATACGCAGAAACTTAATAATACTTACCTCATTAGGTTGTTTTGAGATTTAAATAAGTTAATATTTGCGCGGTGGTTGGAAATGTATGGCATCTAGTAAAAAACTCTAAGTATTTATTAAATAAACTAATTAAATAAAAAGAAATCCATATAAGGATGACACAGAAATTCACAACTGAACAGATGATTATCTGATCAAAGACAAGGATGCAAGACAAAAATATAGTGGAAGAATATCTTTAATTTGCTAAGAGAAAAACAACTAAAATTATATAACAAAATACTTTCCAAATACAAGGATGAAATAAATTCATTTTTAGGCAAACAAAATCTGAAAGAGTTGATCACAAATGACCATCATTAAAAGGTATTCCTAAGAGTATTCTTTAAAAAGAAGAAAAACCATTCTAAGGGAAATATCTGAGGTGTGAGAAAGAATGAGAAAATAAAACAATAAAGATGTGAGTAAATCTACGTAGTACATAGTAATGCCTCATGAAATTTAGAAAAAGAATGACAATAGCATGACAACAATAGCACATAGGTTGCAAGGGGATGGTCACTGTTAGAGTTCTGAGCTTCTCTTATTTTTTCAGAGGATAGTAAGAAGATTGATTAACTGATTAGTATGCATGTTAGCATTTCTAGATTACTATAATGTGAGAAAAAGAGTGAAAAGCTTCTAAACTAGTGAAGTAGAAAAATGTAATATGAAAATGTATTTAATTCAAAAGAAGACAGGAAGAAGAAAATAATTTAAGTGAGAGAAATAGAATTTATAAAAAAAAGATGTTAGAAAATCATATGTCAGTTATAATAATAAATATGAATGTCTTAAAAGCTCTAGCTAAAAAATAAAGACTGTCAGACTAGATTTTTAGAAATTCATCTATGTGTTAAGAGACACTGCTGAAAACTAAGGATACAGGCTTGGCGCAGTGGCTCACACCTGTAATCCCAGTACTTTGGGAGGCCGAGGCGGGTGGATCACTTGAGGTCTGAAGTTTGAGACCAGCCTGGCCAACATTGGTGAAATCCCATCTCTACTAAAAATACAAAAATTAGCCGGGCACAGTGGCGTACACCTGTAATTCCCACTACTTGGAAGGCTGAGGCATGAGAATCCAGGAGGTTGCAGTGAGCCAAGATCATGCCACTGCACTCCAACCTGGGTGACAGAGAGAGATTCTGTCTCAAAAAAAAAAAAAAAAAAAAAAAAACTAAGGATACAAAGAGACTGAATGCAAATGCAAAAGGATGCAAAAATGGGAAAAATATATGTCAGGCAAATGTTACCTTTGAAAGTAGTGCAGTTATATATTAAAATCAGCAAAATAGACTTTGAGGCAAATAGCATTATTAGAATTAAAGAAATCACCCATAAAAAGATTTACTTACCAGAAAAAATAGCATTCTAAACTTATATGCACCTAATGTCCCTGATCTATAAAAAGCAAAATTGACAGACGTACAGAGAGAAATATATTATTCCATCATGATGGATTTTATCACACTTTCTCAGTAACTAATGGATCAGTCCTGACGGAAAATCAGTAAAGATATTGACGATTTGAACAACACAATTATCTAATGGACATACATGAAATTTCGCATCCAACAACTAGGGAATACACATTTCCCTCAAACACACATAAAACCAATTTTTGTAAATGCTGGCCTTAAACATCCATATATTTAAACACTTAGAAACATATTTTTAAATAATTTATGGGTTATAAAATTAATCACACTGGAAATTAGATATTACTTAGGTTTTGGGAAACAAACCTTGTGTGCCTTCTCAGTCTCTCAACTACCTCCCCTTTGTCTCTTGGTCAGTGGTCCACCACACCAGGTTGCCTCTACACTTTGGACTTCAATGAAACCCCTCATTGTGGAGTATGGGATCTGGCTTTCTGGGCAACCAATGAAGTCCCTATATCCTGGAAATGTAGGGTATTGAGTATGAATTGGGTATGAATGTTGACTAATGGGAAGTGGGAGATGAAAAAGGCAGCTGGGAAAATAAATTTCTCCTTCTTTCACTCTCCTACAGTTAACTCTGAGGTGAGGTCCCTCATTGCAACCTTTCTAGGGAAATTTAACCCACTGAGTGAACACAGCTGCTGGGTAACAATTGCCTTTTCATGGCTCATGGTGAAGTAGTATGTGGCACAATTGGGCACTGCATCGTATTGCATCAAATGGTACCTTGCCTCATCTCTTTTCTCTCACTTTCACTGCCCTGTGCGTATACTTTCCAAACATGTGAACATCTTAATTATTGTGTCAAGCTCTGCCTTCTAAAGGACCTGGGCTAAGACAACTTAAAAGTGAATGATGGTGAACATGCCACATATAAAAACATTTGAAATGTAGCTAGAACTATCTAAGAGGAAACTTTATGCTTAAAATATCTAGATTAGAAAAGAAGAAAAGGTAAAAATTGATGAGTTAACTATCCAATTAGGAAGTTAGAGAAGGAATAATAAAATAAATCCAAAGAAAATAAAAGGAAAGAAATAACAAAGTTAAAAGGAGTTAGTGAAATGAAAAACAAAGACATAAGTCAATAAGCCCAAAAGTTTGTTCATTTATAAATGCTGCCGGGCACGTTGGTACTCGCCTATAGCCCCAGGTACTCAGGAGGCTCTGAGGCAGAAGGATCGCTTGAGCCCAGGAGTTCTGGGTTGTAGTGTGCCAGGCTGATAGGATGTCCACATTAAGTTCAGCATCAGTATGGTGATCTCCAGGGAGCAGGGGACCACCTGGTTGCCTAAAGAGGTGTGAACTGGCCCAGGTTGGAAATAGAGCAGATCCAAACTCCCACATGCTGATCAGTAGTGGAATCGTGCCTGTGAGAGGCTGGGCGCCATGGCTCACACCTGTAATCCCAGCACTTTGGGAGGCCGAGGCGGGTGGATCAAGAGGTCAGGAGTTCAAGACCAGCCTGACAAACATGGTGAAACCCCATCTCTACTAAAAATACAAAAAACTGGCCAGGCGTGGTGGTGGGCACCTGTAATCCCAGCTACTCTGGAGGCTGAGGCAGGAGAATCCTTGAACCCAGAAGGCAGAGGTTGCAGTGAGCCAAGATCGCACCACTGCACTCCAGCCTGGGCGACAGTGCGAGACTCCATCTCAAAAAAAAAAAAGAAAGAAAGAAATCGTGCCTATGAATAGCCACTGCACTCCAGCCACACAGCATGGCAAGATTTCATCTCTGTTAAAAAAACAATTAATTAATTAATTAATAATAAATATAAATACTTTAGAAAAGTCTGTGATAGAATGATCAAGAAAAATAGAAAAGGAACAAATAAATGAGTAATGAAGAGAGGGACAAAACTGTAGCAAAGATTTAAAAAATAGTAAGCAAGTATTTTAAGTAAATCTTATGCCAATACATTTGAAAACCTATGTGGAAATAATGATTTTCTGGTTATAACTTCAATACTGACTCAAAAAGAAATAGGAAACTGGAACAGAAGTTAAATCGGGACTTTTGATTCTCATTGGCGAACTGCAGCCACCTAAAGAAAGATCTCTACAGACATCCTCCAAAAACTATGCAGATTAATGAGGAGAACAAATAAGATTACTCTTAACCCACATCTATATTGGAAGATAGTTTACATATATGTGGCTATAAATCTCTGCAAGGAGCAGACCCAGCTTTAGAGCCCCTTTGGAGTGGAGAATCAAGCAGGGATTTTGTGTAAGAAAAGTGCAACAAGATCCAAGCAGTAGCAGAAAATAAATAACTGTCCCCAGAAGCTGGGCACGGTGGCTCATGCCTGTAATCCCAGCACTTTGAGAGGCCAAGGTGGGCGGATCACGAAGTCAGGAATTTGAGACCAGCCTGGCAAGCATGGTGAAACCCTCTCTCTACTAAAAATACAAAAATTAGCTGGGTGTGGTGGTGCGCTCCTGTAATCCCAGCTACTCAGGAGGCTGAGGCAAGAGAATTGCTTGAACCCAGGAGGCGGAGGTTGCAGTGAGCTGAGATAGTACCATTGCACTCCAGCCTGGGTGACAGAGCAAGACTCCGTCTCAAAAAATAAAAATAAATAAATAAATAAATAAATAAATAAAAACAGTCACCAGAGTACAGCATCAGAAGAAGAGCCTTCCATCCTAGTAGAGAAATATTTACAATACATTTGAGACTAAGTAAATCTGAGCAAAACAAAGAGCCTTAGAGAGTGTGTGAGCCATAAAAACTTCAGGGAGACAGCGAGGTAACTTGGAAGGAGGCATCCCTTAAAGGCTTGGTAGTGAAAGAAAAGAAGGAAGAAATATCTGAATTAAGTGTCATCAGGTACAGTATCACAAATCACTAGCATGCCCTTTCTCTCTCTCTCTTTCTGTGTCACACACACACACACACACACACAATTCATTAAAGAAACTGAACTTGATTATATCATCAGAAGAGGGCACTGTTGAATTTGAAAATCCAGTAAAGCCGGCTGTCAGCCTGGGTTCCCACAAAAGCAGCTTGAGAACAAGGCTTGCATGCAGAGAATTTATTTTGAGAAGTGATCTCAAGGAATAGGCATGAAGGACTAGAGGAAAGATGAAAAGAAGGAAGGAAAAAGCAAACCAAATGTGCATTATTGCGCTAATTATTGTTGTAGGCAACTAGGGCTCAGTCTTGCTGGGAACCCTCTGTAGAGCCATGGAGAATGCAGCATTGTCTGCTCTAGGGACAGAGACGAGCATTTAATCCACTGGTTCCCTCCCCCATTGGTTCATGTGCAGCCATGGAGGTGGACTGCTTGCATCTCCTTTCAAGAAATAACTTGCTACTTAATTAACTGCAAGAAGGGCGCTTATCTGAAAGCCTTCAGCTGAGTGCCTTCAGGATATGCCGCAGCTTTTGAACCAAAGCCACGCTCTTCTGCGGCAGCACCAGTTAATGGGTGAGCTTGGTGGGGGTCCCAGGGCTTTGTCATTTCTGCTCAACATGGGCAATCGTTGTTCCAAAGCTCCGTGTTAAGACTGTGACAGATCTGCCTCACCATTTGAGGCTCACCCTGCCCAACCCTGTGTGTGTCCTTGCCTGTTTTCTTTCACAGGTGTCTGAACTGCATTGTGGTCTGAAGAATTTTCCTACCCAGTCCTGCTTCTCTCCCCCTAGCCCACCTTCTTTTAACCTTTCATGAGAGTTATATCCAAATAAACCACTTGCACTCCTACCTCCCTCTCAGCATCTGCTTCCTGGAAGACTCAATTGATACAGTCAAGGATTACCTAATGGGGGTTAACTCCCTCATACTTCCAGGTTTACACATGCCTCAGAATGGTTGCATAGGCTGTAGGCATATCACATGGCAGTGCCAGAGAAACTCCAGGAAGAGTATGCAAGCTAGGTATGCAACACTAGATGTATGCAATGCAGTGGAAGCCAGATGTGGTCAGCTTATTCCTGTGCCTGGCTGGTCACCTCAGCAATGACTGGCATAAAAAGGGTGAGTTCAGAAGATGTGAGGCCAGACTCAAGAGGTGTTCAATACAACCAAAAAAAAAAAAAAAAAAAGGAGAAAGAGAGAGACAGGGTTTCATTTTTTCACCCAGGGTGGAATACAATGGCGTGATCATGGTTCATTGTAACCTCGAACTCCTGGGCTCGTGGCATCCTCCTTCCTGCCTCAGCCTCTCAAGTAACCAGGACTACAGGAGCCCACCACCATGCCTGGTGAATTAAAAAACAAATTGGTAGAGATGGGGTCTCAGCTGGGTTGCCCAGGCTGGTCTCGAACTCATGACCTCAAGCGATCCTCCTGCCTCAGCCTTCCAAAGTGTTGGGATTATACAGGCATGAGCCACCATGCCTGGCCCAACGAACTACCCTTTGTGTTTCAGATTCCTGCCTAACAGTATGTCCAAGCTGTTACAGAGCCTTCAGCAGCCAGACTTAACACACAGATGTAGCAAATAAACTAGAATGTGCACTGCTGCAACTGGTGCCCAAGCTATAACTTATATTCATCCTGCCCCCACCCCCACCACCCCCAGATGTCCCTTTTCCTCAGCTGGCACCTCAATGGGTCTAGTTTGCCTGCCTGGTGTGGTGCTTCAGACCTTAATCTCTGAGGGGTGCTTGCTGGGCCATAAAAAGGATATTCCTGGGTTCCAGATGCACTTCTGTTGTGTAGCAGAAACCCTAGCTCTTCACGGTAGCTAGGGCCAACCACCCCTACCAATACTGCAACTTCTTTCTTTGCCTGCTGCTCCACTGACACGAGGATCCCAAAATGAGATAGTGGTTATAAAGCTTCATTTTCAGTGGAGCCCTGTGTCTCCCAGTGGCATGCATGGAATCTTTTCTACCTCTCCATCCCTCAGTAAACAGCCAGCCAGGGCAGCAAAATGTCAGCCACCTCTCTTTGCAGAAAAATACTTCCCTTATGTCTAAGATTGGCATTCTTTGGGCTGCTCAAATTTAACTTGAGAGCAAGGGAACCCCACCACATTGGCGAGAGGAGGAGAAACTCTAGTGTTCTCTACTCCTATTGGTTCCCTTTCAGGGTCTCCTTCCTTCCTCAAGGACTCACTACTTTCTCTTTACAGTCCTGAGGTGGGTGGGGAATCTGGATCATCTCGGCCACCCCTCAGCAAACCCTCAGATGGGCCCAGTGCCTCTCTTTAGAATGAGGTAGTATTTATCATCTACTGTTTTTAGTTTTGAGGCTTCAGCACAAATTCTGAGATGACCAGAAATGTCCAGTTTAAAATGAAAAGATGTTCAACCTCACTGTAGTCATAGCAATGTAATAAGCAATAAAGAAATGTCATTTTTGACTCATATGGTTGGCGGAAATTAATAAGAGCAATAACAACCAGTGTTGGGCAGGACCTAGAGCAACTCTACAAAAGGCCAATAAGATGCAGTTATAATTTTTTTCTTTTCTTTTTTTCATACAGAGAAAAAAGGCTTTTGTACCTGGAAAATAACAATTTTAGTTCATTTTTAAAGGGTAATATGCAATATATTAAAGTTTTTATTTTAAAACCTAGATTATCTTAAACCCTTAAGTTAAACCTACAAATTTTCTTGTTCTATTTGCAGATTTATCAATAAAAATAATTTTAAAATCATTGATACTGGCTCTTTGATCAGTGTTCAACTAACTTAAATTTAATGGTTTAAATCCTTCTTAAACACTGACTTCACTTCTTAAAAAAAATCATATTTTCTTAGACATTTACAACTACAACCACAACCACAAATTTAACATATCAGATTTTTCCAGGCAAATGAAACCCCTGTTGTGGCAGACTTAACGAGCAAAATTATTCTCAGCAATTACGCTATTTTTGCAAATTAATAAATCAATCTTGTAATGTGGTAAATCAGATTCTCTTACCCATTTCAAACATTATGAAAACAGGAAAGCAAACAAAGCATATACAAAGCAGAGCAATGAAATTTTAACGATTTCGAAACTTATTACAAATCCCATATAATGCAGCCCACTCAGAAGAAATCCACATCCACTTTTTCATTATCTCTATACTTATTTGTGTACCCATCCAGGGTTATAAACCACTCCCCTAAGCTAGGGGAAAAAATCGCAATCTCCGCAGAGTGATCCAATCCAAGATGCAGGTTAAAAAGATGGCAATTTTACTGCCTGGTGTGACAGATGCAGTATCTGCGCCCTGTCTCTCTATTACTTGCCTACCTGTCTTACCGCTCACTTTTTCTACAATGTCATGTTTCTACAATGCCGTGCTGATGCACCCAGATGGGGTAATCATGTAAGCTAATGAGGCCTCATTCATAGCCATGGGCTGGCAAGTTTACACATCCCCAATTCGTAGTGTCTAACCTCTCTTGTGCACCAAACACCTAAAGGAAAATCCCATGCCAGCACACCCCTTTAGAGTGCTTCTTCCCATTTAGATGAACAAGCTTCCATGGCAGGCTTTTTTATTTCTAAAATTTGACTCTTGGTTCAAAAACAAGTCCTTTTATGGTCAGCCAAGGAAGGCTAGGGTAGTGTAACATTTTCATAAATGAATCTTTTGGGAACAAAGTTCTTTCATTTCAGTTAGCCATGGTTGAAACTCATGCGAACACGTACACCTCATAAATTATGTTGGCACATCATGTAGGTTAGCAACAAATTCTTCACTTCTCCCTTCCCTGTTCATCCGAGGTGCAGTCACTGATACCCTCCTCCTGGCTCCATTTCTTCCTCATTCCTCCACCTTCTTGTCTGCCTTTTGGGAGGCTGAGAACATGTATTCTTACATGGACCCAAAACTTGGCCACCAGGGATGAGCCTGCACAGGCCCAATTAACAACCTCATCCTACTGCTGTCTTGCTGGTCTGTCCGGATGTCTAGGCTTCAGTCTCCACTGTCTACAATACACTCCCCTATAACAGAATCCCTCCCTATTATGCTTTGAGTGTGTTCCCCAAATTTCATGTACTGCAAACTCAATCACCAATGTACCATATTGGAAGGTGGGAATTTTGAGAGATGACTGGGTCATGAGGGCTCTGCTCTCATGAATGGATTAGTCTAGTCACTGATTAATGGATTAAAGAGTTAATGAATTAATGAGTTATCATAGGAGTGGGACTGGTGGCTTTATAAAAAGTAGAAGAGAGATCTCTTGCCATGTAATACTCTGCACCACCTCTAGACTCTAAAGAGTCCCTTATCAGATGCCAGGTCATGCCCTTGGACTTCCCAGCCTCCAGAAATGTAAGAAATAAATTCCTTTTCTTTATAAATTACCCAGTTTCAAGTGTTCTGTTAAAAGCAACAAAAAATGGACGAAGACACTCTAGCAGCCCCTAGTTGAAGGTGTGATGGGCTTTCAGGTAGGGAGACAGTCCCTTTAGGAAAGGCAGGGAATTCTCTTAGGAAGATGGAGCTTTTGGGTTTGAGCTACAAAATGAACAGGTTCTAGAGTTGCTGGGACAGCCAGGCCCCTACAGGGCAAGGCTGGGATACTGACTCTCAGAGCAGCCCTGGGCAGCTCTATAAAGCCCACCTTTTTCTCCCCTCCACTCTGAAGAGCATGTCCCATGTCCTTCCAGGTGTGCACTCACCCCCCCTCTTTAATGCTTGCCTTTGTGAGTTCTAACTCTTAGGATCTTTCCCCTGCTTCCTTAGGTAGACGCCTAAGAGATGAACCCACACAAATAATTGCTAGTTTGAGGCGCTACTTCTTCTAAATGTATCTAATCTTCATAAGATATCCACAAAGCCATAGTGTGCCAGACCTTAGGTTTTCTTGTCCAACCCCTTCTCTGTGAACAGGAAAATGAATTCAAAATAGGAGAATCACCTGCAAAAGGGCACAGTAGGAAGGGGTGGAGCCTGATGTGAAAAGCTGGAGCCTATTTAGAGCCTGGCATTTCATTTCTAGGGTCTTCTCTACCCGCTCCTAAAACCATACCTACATGTGAAAAAGAATGAAAGGTCCCCCAGATACTGCCCTGCCTCACTGTGTCTATTTTTTTATTTCCAGACCTCTCCCCTGCATGCCAGACTTACATATCCATCTGTCTACTTGACTGTTCCTCTTGGGTATCAAACCTCACATGTCTAAAACTAACCCGAATCTCTTCTCCTCTCCAAACTTGCTCCTCCCATAGTCTTCCTTATTTCAGTAAATGGCAAGTCTGTCCTTCCAGCCTCTCAAGCCAAACAACTTAATCATCCTTGTCTTTCTCTCACACACCATTTTCTAGCCATCAGCATATGCTTCAGCTCCACTTTCTATGTGGAGCCTGATCTGTTATGACAGAGGCCACAGCATCCTTTCCTTATATTGCAATTGCTTCCTAAATGGCTTTCTTGCTTCTTCCCACTCCCTGCTTCTCCCCGCTTCCTTGCATCTCCCCGCTCCCTGCAGTCAATACCCCACATAGCACCTGGGGTGGAAGGAGGACCAGGTCTCTCCCCTCTCATAATGCTTCTATGGCTCCCGTGTCAGGCAAAAGCTGTGGTTCTTACCATGGCCTACAAGTCCTGCATGACACATAGCATCCTCTGGGGCTGCCTCCCACCCTCAGCCTCCACCTCATCTCCTACCACTCCCCACTCACTCACTCTGCTCCACTGCCCTGACCTCCATGCTGTTTCTCAAACTTGCCAAGCAAGGTACAGACTCAAGACCTTTGTGTGAGTCTTCCCTCTTCTGCAACTCTCTCCCCAGATGTCTAAGGCTCACCCCCTTGCTTCCTTCAGGCTCCGCTCCAACCTCATCTCATGGAAGAGGTCTTCTTGACGCCCCATAGAACATTGTAATAGTGGCCCATCTTCCCCTCACTCCCTTTCCCTTTGCTTTATTGTTCTCCAAACCATTCACCATCTGACACATTTTATATTTACTTTTTGGCTTACTTATTTATTTTCTATCACTTTGCTCTAGAACATGAACGCCATGATGTCAGGGAATTTGCTTTGTTTACTGCTGAACATTTCCCAGCATGTAGAGCAGCACCTGGCACTTACTAGATGCGCAATAAACATCTGCTGAATGAACAAAGGAGTGATTCTGTGGCAGACACTGTAGGAAGCATTTTATGTTCATTATTTTATTTCACCCTCACAACAAACTTGTAAGATGAATATCATATTTTTCTGATGAGGAAGTGAATAATCAGAATGATTCAAAACTACAAATAAAAGGTTCACAGTGCTCATTGCTGATAACTGGTAGAGTCAGGATTTGAAATCAGTTCTGATTCAATTATTTATCCATTTTTTAAAATAGAAGAAGGCATTGCAGGAATTATTCTATTATTTATTCTAATATAAAGCCAAACCAACGGAATCAAACACATTATTCTTCCTAAAAATATTTGCATTTTATTTATTTTTACTTTCTTTTCTTTTGTTACCCAGGCTGGAGTGCACTGGCCTGGTCACAGCTCACTGCAGCCTCAACCTTCTGGACTCAAGCCATCCTCCTGCCTCAGCCTCCCAAGTACCTAGGACTACGTGCACGCACCACTACACCAGGTAATTTTTATTTTTTTTAGGGATGGGATCTCACTATGTTGCCTAGGCTGGTCTCAAACTCCTAGGCTCAAGTAATCTTCCTGCCTCGATCTCCCAAAGTGCTGGGATTAAAGGTGTTAGCCACCATGCCCAGACAGTGTTTGCATTTTAAAAGATAGTATGGAGAATATAGTAGTGTTGAATCCTTGACGGTGGAATTTCATACATTCAGCAGTAGACCTTCCCCAAACCTTCAAGCCGTATCACATAGGTGCCTCCATCCTCTCTCTGCTCACTCTATCTGCAGCACAGGGTGCCTCACCATGCCCCTTTTCATACAGTCATACTGGAGGAGCATTCCTCTCCTGTACAACATCAGTGGTCACCTAGGTAATGAGTAGAACCCTGGATCTGTACTCAGAACACCTGGATTTGAGCTCCTCTCGACAGCATACTCACCGGGTGACTTGGACAAGACATGACACTCCTTTGAACCCAGCCTTGCTCTGTCGCTTTGTAGGGTGGTTATAGGCTCAAAAGAGGACACCTTAGCAAGTGCTTTCCAAACTGCTGTCACAACGTGTGCTGTCACAACGTGTGCTGTCACGATTACCCTCGATGCTAATTCTGTCTCACTTGGAGCTAGACATTTGCATTTTACCTGAAAACTTTAGTGCTGACAGAGACACATCTCTCCAAGCCTGTTCTAAATTGTAATAAGATCAGCAATTCCATTTTATCTGCTTCTCCTCTCCTCTTGTGCCCTCTGAGCTGTCTCACACCTTTGCTGTCATTCATACCCACACCCTTTCTTTTATTTTACACACGATGCACATAGTTGCTCGCGCTCTTGGACACACCCAAGTGCACAGAGGTTTTCTTCCCCATCCTGAGTTTTGGACATGCAGAACTGCCGAGAGAAGGTGGCCTTGTGGGAGAAGGGCAGAACAATTAAGGAAACACCTCAAAGAAGGTAATAACAGCAGGAAAGGGAGCCTGTGTTTGAGGAATGGCTAGCAGGCTGGGGCATCTTTACTGTGTATGGTGGGGTTGGACGGGTGGGAGAGTGCTGGGGAAAGCACAGCTGTGAAGGTAGAGCCAGGTGGTCCTTGATCCTGCATGCAGTGAACTGTGGCTGTATTCATCTGTTTTCATGCTGCTGATGAAGACATACCCAAGACTGGGTAATTTATAAAGAAAAAGACGTTTAATGGACTCACAGTTCCATGTGGCTGGGGAGGCCTCATAATCATGGCAGAAGGTGAAAGGCACATCTTACATGGCAGCAGACAAGAGAGAAAATGAGAGCCAAGTGAAAGGGGTTTCCCCTTATAAAACCATCAGCTCTCATGAGACTTATTCACCACCACAAGAACAGTGTGGGGGAAACTGCCCCCATGATTCTATTATCTCCTACCAGGTCCCTCCCACAACACGTGGGAATTCTGGGAGCTACAGCTTAAGAAAAGATTTGGGTGGGGACACAGCCAAACCATACTAGTGGCAGAAGGTCTCATCACAGTCATCTCACAGTTCTTCCTCACTCTGTGTCGGGGATCACTCCTGATCAGGGGTATTTCAGAAATCCATTCAGTCAGGGTTTTTATTCTTGGTTGCTGGATGTATTCTTGCCTCTGATAGAGGTGTGTGTCTTGACGACCCTTGCGCTCTTGGTGGGGTGGGTCTCTATTTCCCATGCTCTCTCACCTCCCAGGAACCTCAGGCTTTCTCCATGGCTTCCTGCTCCCCCGTCCTAATGAAGACCGTCTTCATTATAGCTGAGGTGTCCCAGCCTCATCACCTGCCAGTCAAGGAACAAGACCTCTCTGAGAGCTTAGCTTCCTGTGTGTAAAATGAAAAACTCACCTCTACTGGTCATTGAGAACAAAGAGAGAATCCCATGATAAGAAAATGGGACTTCTTTCAGGATGAAGAAAGTGGGAAAGAATGATGTTCCCACTCTACAATAAGGAAAAGCTGGATAAGCTACAAAGTTACAGGTTTTATGGAGCCCACGAGAGACAGGCACCAAGTAAACCAAATTCCAGAGAGGGACGAGACCCTCGAAAGCAAGATCAGACACATACAGTCCCTCCTTTGGCAGAGCATGGGAGAAAGACATGGCTGCCAAACAAGCGAGTAAGAAAAAGCAAACTAATATATTAGCAAATTCTTAGGGGCCCAGGATGGACCAGCATGTCAGCTTGGAATGGCTGGGGGCTTTGGACACAAGGAGAGCTTGTTCTCCTTGGCAAGCTCTTCTTCATGAGCCTCAAAGATTGGGGGCAGGCAGAGACTGGCAAGAGCCTCCTCACTTGCAGGGGAAGGGGGATGGTATAAGCAATGAATAGCTGGGGGACAGGCACACAGCCTGCTTACTTACTTCTCTGGACTCTTTTCTTCTATGAAACAAAAAAGCATGATGCCACTTGGGAACAGGTAGTGAGCCGTTTAGAACCATGACTTTTTGGAAAATAGTAAAGTAAAACCCATCTTTCTCTGGAGAAGGTAGGAAACCATTTCCCAGGACGTGGGCAAAGAGTCATTGTTGCTGGAAGAGTAGAAGCAAAAAGCCCTTTACTCCTAGGGAAGGCAGGAAACCTTTTGGGTCCAGAATCCTATGCTGACACCAAGAATAGGACTGCACAGCTGGGACGTGGCAGTCCATTTCCACCCAAGACTAATGACAAATACAAAACAGAGTTTCCCTACCACAATGAGGAGTGCAGGAACATCAGTAAAGCCTCATCCCCAGTCCCAGGTGCTCAGGGTCTACCTAAGACTGAGGCCAGTCCAGGACAAGAGAACATCTCCTGCCATACCATGAGCCTAGCACTGAGTAACAAGGCCTCTACTGTTGAGGAGTAGAGTAAGGGGAGTAGCAGTAAGAGAGACTCCCTTCTGTGGTGTAAGCACTCAAGAACAGTGAAACGTTTAGGGGGAAGCAGAAACACCAGGAGAAACTCACTAGCACCCCAGACCCACACTAAGCAGATGGTAATGGCATCCTACTGCTAGAAGAATTTGAAGCTCAAACCAGCTCAACTCCTGACTAGTCTAGCTCAACTCCCATCTCCCATTCCTACATACACACTAATGGCCTAAGAGTAGAAGAGGCATTTCTATTTCCAGGTGTGCAGGACAGGTCCCCAAATGACCTTGGTTAACCCAGCTCTTCCTCCTCTTGCTTGCAATTTGGAACAATGTTCTGAGAAAGCAATATGCTGAGATAAGAAGTACCTGTCCAGAATAGCTTGGGCTTTGTCCTCATTTCTCCTAGAACAGGATGTCCTACAACACTTGTGCACAGTGATCCAGGTTTCCCCTGGGGAGTGAAACCCAGAATGCCATGATTTTGGAGTCCCTTAGCTTTGGTACAAAGTGGGACACATGCAGATCAGACTCCATCTGCTGTGGACAGCTTTCCTGAGCCTTGGAGGACTGGCTCACCATGGATCCTAGGCTTCTGTTGATTCTTGCTGCCTATTGGTGCGTAACAAGTTGCTTTCTCTGACTTGTGTGGGTTTTCTACCTTGCCAGACTCATACTGTGGTAGCTGGGTTTGTGCAAAACCTCCTGCCAGGTCTATGAATCTTAACAAGTTATAAATATTATTTACCTCAGTTTCTACTGTTCTTCTACACATGATGTATAGCATTCAACAAAAAAATTGTAAGACAGACAAAATTGCAAGAGAAAACAACCTATCTTCAAGAGGTAAAGGAATCAACAAAACCAGAATCAGAGAAATCCAGACATTGGAACTATCAGACAGAAATTTTAACCTAACTAAACAATATGTTAAAGGCTCCATGGGAAAATATAAATGCATGAACTGGAAATTTCAGCAGAAAAATGGAAATGAGAGAAAATGTCTGCTAGAAATTAAAACCATGATATCAGGGATGAATTCCTCTCACAAGCCGATGAGTAAAGTAGACACAGCTGAGAAAAGAAACAGCAAACTTGAAAGCAGGTCAATAGAAACTATTAAAACTAAAACACAAAGAGATAAATGAATGAAAAAAAAGATCAAAGTATTCAAAGCTATAGGACAATATCAAATGGCCTAACATGTATGTAATTTGAATCCTAGAAGAAGAGAAAGAGGACAAAGTGGAAGAAATATTTAAAGACATAATAATTTTTTTTAAAAAAATGAAATACATGAAAAAACAGATCTAAGAGATACAGAGAACCCCAAGCAGTAGATGCACTTTTAAAACACCTAAACACATCATTGCCAAACTGCTAAATACCAAAGACGAAGAGAACATCTTGAAGGCAGCCAGAGAAAATAAACACATATAGAGAAACAAAGATTAGAAATACAACAACCTTCTTGTATGAAGCTATACAAGCCAGAAAAAAAAAGGAAGTGATATCTTTTAAAAATTGAGGAAAAAATCCCTTTCAGTCAAGAATTTTGTACCCAGAAAAAAATATCTCAAGAATGAAGGTAAGATAATGACTTTTTTAGACAAACATGATCTAGGATAATTAATTTCAGGCAGACTTGGTTCTATAAGAAATGTTAAGTTATAAGTTCTTTAGGTAAAAGGAATATGATAACCAAATTGAAACTTGAATATAATCAAGGAATGGAGGAGCACAAAAAGGTAAACATTAAGATAAATATAAAAGACATTCTATTTGTTGATTGCATTATGAGATATTTGGCTAACTAAAGATAAAAAGCATAACAATGCATTGTACAGTTTGTAAAATAAAGTAAACTATATGACAAAAACAGCACAGAATAATTGGAAAGAGAGATTGTAAATATATTGTTGTTTCTTATACTACATATGAACTGGTATAATACTATTGAAAGAAAGATAAGATAAAAAATGTATATTAGCTACCCAAGGCCAACCACTGAAAAAGTTAAAAAGGAGTATAACTAAATGAACTAATAATAGATATAAAATGAAAGCAAAGAAATAACTAATACAACCAAAGGCAGGAAAAGAACAAATCAAACAAAGGAAAATAATAGCAATGTGGTAATGTAAAGCCAACCACATCTATAATTAATGTTAAATGATCTAGGACATCTGTTTTTAACCAAGACAGAATAATAGTGACCACATTTACACTCCTGCCAGAAACCAAGAAACTGGACAAAGTATGCAAAATGATGATTTTCAGGACCCTGAACGTTAGTCAACAAAAGACAGTGATTCCTGAGAGATAGAGAACAAACAAAGTGAGACCTATGATTGCCCAGGTATACTCCTTTGGGAGAGTTCCTGGCTCTGGTTCAGGGAAAGCAAACCCAGGAAAAGCCTAGAATACTATCTGATGAGGAGACAGAGCTGAGAGTCCAGGGAAACTAAGGTAGCTAGAGTTTTCGGTAGAGAGTACCAGAAAGTCAACAACTGCAGAGGGAGAAAACTGAGATCTGCAGAGGGTCTCTCTCAAGTATTCTACAGGATACTGATCAGTGCATGGGTGAGGGGAAACAATCTGAGACTGAGGAAAGAACTACTCAAAAGGATTAGAGGAAACAGTACATGGCACTCACAGAGACTAGGAATAGTACCTAATCATACCAGCCAGGCTGGAAAACCTCACGATTCAGAGGGCATTGGGTAGAGTACTCCAAAAGATCTTCCTCAGTGTTTAGAAATAATGAGCCATAGTCTAAATATGACTCAGGTCCCATCTAACATATCTTAAAAGCAATACCTGAAAGGATCTAACTGTTTCCAAGTAACTTAATTGCATCCCTGAACAAAGCTCAAGAACATTTATAGAAATACAAAAATATCCAGCACACAAGGTAAAATTAACAATGTCTAGCATCCAGTAAAAAATTACAAAACATGAAAAGCAGGAAAATATTAACTAAAATAAGGGGGTAAATAAATAATCTGAAAATGACACAGAATTAATAGTGATGTTAAATTTAGCAGTCAAAGGCATTAAAATAGTTATTCAAAAAAATTAAGTAAAAACATGGATGATATAAAAGAGACCAAAATAAAACTTACTTTAAGGATTAAAAATTACAATGTCTGAAATTTAAAAAAAAAACATTGAATGGGATTAACAACTGATTAGACATTGCAGAAGATGCATAAACTTGCTGGTGATTAATACATTCAGATTTTTTAAGTCTAAAAATTTATTTACTTTGCCTTCATTTTTGAAAGATATTTTCAATGGATATAAAAGTATATTGTATAGAATGCTAAACTGACATTTTTTCTTTCAGTACTTTAAAGATGTTACTCCATTGTCTTCATGCTGGCATTGTTTCTGATGATGAATTTGCTGTTATTCTTCTCTTAGTTCTTCTGTATGTAATGTCTCCATTCCCTGTGCCCCTCATCCCCCCAAATGTTTTTCCCTTTGTTACTGGCTTTGAGCAATTTGATGTTGATGGATTTGGGGGTCATTTTCTTCAAGTTTCATTGAGTTTCTTGAATCTGAGAGTTTATCATTTTCATGATATTTGGAAAGTTGGGAGCCATTATTTCTTCATGTATTTTTTCTATCCCCCTCCTGGGAAACCCCTAGTACATGTGTATTATACCCATGACTTACTGATGCCCTGTTCACTTTTCAATTTTTTTCTATGTCTCTTTTTTTTTTTTTTTTTTTTTTGAGACACAGTCTCACTCTGTTGCCCAGGCTGGAGGGCAGTGGCGCAATCTCGGCTCACTGCAACCTCTGCCTCCCATGTTCAAGCAATTCTCCTGCCTCAGCCTCCTGAGGAGCTGGGACTACAGGCACCTGCCACCACAGCCAGCTAATTTTTGTATTTTTAAATGGGTTTAACCATGTTGGCCAGGCTGGTGTCGAACTCCTGACCTCGTGATCTGCCCACCTCAGCCTCCCAAAGTGCGGGATTACAGGTGTGAACCACCGTGCCTGGCCTTCTCTGTGTTTCATTTTGGACAGTATCTATTGCTATGTCCTCAAGTTTATTAATTTTTTTTCTGCAATGTCTTACCTTTTGTTAATCCTATCTAGTGTAATTTTTATTTCAGAAATTATAATTTCCATCTCTAGAAGCTCAACTTGGATTTTTTTGCTTGTTTGATACTGTGCAACCCCCTTCGCTACACACAGCCCATGGGAAGGAGGCTGGGCAATGGTTCAAGGCTGAAGTTTACACTGGAATGGGTACGCTATGAGGCCCACAGAGAAGGGCCCCCAATGAACCCATTACCATGGTCTTGGGTTTGTTTTATGTCTTTCGTTTCTCTACTTATCATGTTTAATCTTTCACCTAACTTTCTGAATATATGAGATACAACTTAAGATGACCATTTTGATGTTGTTTTTCTGCTTCTATCATCTATGTCAGTTTTGTGAGTTTCAGTTGATATATTGTCCTCCCTGTTATGGATCACTTTCTCCTGTATACTTCTTTATATGTTTGGTAATTTTTATAGGATCTCAGTCATTATAAATTTGCTTTATTGGGTGACAGATATTTGTGCATTTCATAAATATCCTTGAACTTTGTTCTGTAATACAGAGTTATTAGAAAGAGTTTGACGCTTTCAGGTCTTGCTTCTAAGCTTTGTTTGGCACAACCTGAGCAATGTTTCAACTAGGGGGCTTTTTGTCCCACTACTGAGGGAATACCTTTCTGATTACACTACCCAGTGCTCCACAAACTGAGGTTTTTCAGCCTGGCTGGTCATAACAGGCACTATTTACATTCCTGTGTGAGTTCTAGGTACTGTTCCCTCTTATCCATTCAGAGGATTCTCTCCTCACACATCTGCACTCAACAGGACTCAGCTGAATGCTTGAGGGGATTCGCTGTGGATTTCCAGGGTTTTCTCTCTCTGCAGCCCTCTCATCTCTGTTACTCTGTCCTGCAAACTCTAGTCTCCTTGGCCTCCCTGAGATCCTAGGCCTCCCTCTTCAAGGCAAGGAGATCAATAGTCTCCGCTTGGGTTTCCTCTCCCTCTACAACCTAAAAATTCCCTCTAGACAGCAAGCTGTGACAACTGTAGGGAATACCTAATTTGTTTTCAGTCTCTCAGGAATCATGGTCTTCTGTTACCTGATGTCCAATTTCTTGAATCCTGTTGTTTCCTATATTTTGTCCTAATTCATAGTTATTTCAGGTGGGAGAATAAATCTGGCCCTGTTAGTCTATTGTGGCCCTCATGTTTTTTTAAAAAAACATTTAAAACAAAGTACATGTTTGAAGACTGTATTGTTAAACTTAAAAATATAAAAATATTAAGATCCAAACTTAAAAACATTTGTAATCAAAATTAAGAACTTTGTTTTATTCTGTAACTTACAATTTATTTGTCTTTCATATTTTCACCTGGGAGGGGAGGAAACAAACAAATAATGCTGCAGAGGAATTTTTTTTTTTTAAGAAAAGGATAGCTAGAAAAGTGGTGGTGAGGATTGGACAGTGATCATTAATTAGGGAAAGAAAGAGGAATAAAGAAACAACAAAAAGAAATCTGCTGGGCAGGGTGGCTCACGCTTGTAATCCCAGCACTTTGGGAGGCCAAGGAGGGTGGATCACCTGAGGTCAGGAATTTGAGACCAGCCTGGCCAACACAGTAAAACCCCATCTCTACTAAAAATACAAAAAATTAACTGGATGTGTTGGTGGGCATCTGTAATCCCAGCTACTCAGGAGGCTGAGGCAGGAGAATCACTTGAACCTGGGATGTGGAGGTTGCAGTGAGCCAAGAACATGCCACTGCACTCCAGCCTTGGCAACAAGAGCAAAACTGCATCTCAAAAACAAACCAAAATAAAAAAAGAAAGAAAAGAAGAAAGAAATCTGATGGGCACGGTGGCACATACCTATAGTCATAGCTACTTGAGAGGCTGGCGGGGAGAAGTTTGAGCCAACCTGGGCAACATAGCAAGACCCCATCTCTTTCAAACAAAAAAAGAAAGAAAGAAAAGAAAAAGAAAAGAGATTTGTCTTAGTTATCTACAAATAGTGTGGTAGGAAAGTCCTGAGCTGCGAACCAGAAGACCTGAGTTTAGCCTGTCTTGTGACATTGGTAAAGTTATTTAACCTACTTGATTTTGGAAATTACCATTAAATAAGTAATAGATAAAAAATGACTATTACAATGCCTGACACATTGTAAAAACACAATAAATATTAATTGCTTCTGTCTGTTCATTTATATAGTTCACAAATCAGCAAAGATTGAATACAAACCCTTTTTTAAAATGTAGGTTTTATGGGGGGCATGGTGGCTCATGCCTGCAATCCTAACACTTAGGGAGGCCAAGGGGGGTGGATCACCTAAGGTCAAGAGTTTGAAACCAGCCTGGCCAACTTGGTGAAACCCCGTGTCTATTAAAAATACAAAAATTAGCTGGGTGTGGTGGTGCATCCCTGTAATCCCAGCTACTTGGGAGGCTGAGGGCAGAAGAATTGCTTGAACCTGAGACGCAGAGGTTGCAGTAAGCCGAGATCACGCCACTGCACTCCAGCCTGGGCAACACAGCGAGACTCATCTTAAAAAAAAAAAAAAAAAAGTAGGTTTTATTATACTGGGGTATGGTGAGGCCAACAGATCAGGAGACAATTGCCATTGAAAAGATAGTTGGTTCCTCATAGTTCCTAAGGGGAGAATGCATGCCATGCTGTGCAAGGCCACACAGGGACGCACCACAGTCGGCCAAGAGGCAGACAGAGCAGGCAGGAAACATGGGCAAGAGCTTTTATTGTGGTCCCTATGGGAAGAAACAGGCCAAGCAGGGTAAGCAGGCTTAGGATTGGCTAGTTTAAATAACATCAGCAGGCTCTGGGGTGTGAGGACTGTCTCTATTTTTCTGGTATCTGACCCTGGAGTGATTTGGGCAGGGGGATAATGGCCCAGTATCTGACCCCTGCAAGAGCTCAGTAAAGGAGTTGGTTGGGGTACAGGGTCTGGATTGATTCGTTTGCACACAAAAAGGATGCTTATGGGTGAGCCTTTACTATCACTAGGAACTAACTAACCCTGGGAAGCAGGCCTCCAGATGTCAAAGCATGAGAAATCCAGAAAATAAATAGGCATGATTAATACAAAGTCTGACTGCTAAGATGGGTTAACGGTGTTGTCCTACCATGCCCAGACCTAGCCCTCCTCTCTGCAGCTCCCATGGAGACCACTTGTAACTCAGAAGGGAGGGCAGGGCGGACTACTTGCAGACCAGGAGCCAAGGCCTTCCTTGCATGCCTGCGTTTCCTCCACAGCCAGAAAGAGTCTCAGCCTGGGCCAGAAGCTCTGGAGGCTGGTTCACCCTGGGGAAATAATGCCACCTGGTGTCAGTCCAAATAATTAGTTCAACACTGTATGTGGTGTGTTATTCAAGTGTTTCTCATAAATAGTTTAATGAATTGCTGATGATGATGCCACAGATGAAATAAACAACACTAGAGAAGAAACTTCTGGGTCTCCAGAAGGTGGTATTAGCCTGGTGCAGCTCTGCCCATGACTGGCCCTGAGTGTGATCCTTTGCACTGCCCCGGCAAGTGGAATCATCTGGGGAGCACCCAGCAGCCCTAAGGCCACATGCACTGACTGGTGTCTTTATCAGACTCTCTCTCTGCTTGACTTGTATCCTTTTCAATGACAACAAGGCTGCCAAAGTGAGGGGTTGGCTGTAGTCTTGGCAGGATCTCACTTTTGCGACCTGAGATCTCTATCTGACATTGGGTCCCTCCCAACCCCCAAGGTAACACTAGCCACTGGGCCTGGGAGTGGGCCTGCCTGCCAGGGCCTGCAGAGAAGCCTGGCGGGACACCAGTGACTGGCGCACCTGGGAGTTAGTACACTTGGTCCACAGACCATGACTGCTTGCTTAGGCTCCTGTGGGCCAGTGGCTTTCCACAGAACAAGCTTGTTTCCTGTTTGTATACTACACTCTCAAATCCAGGCAAGGCTATTTACTAGAAAATCCCACCATTCAACTGCTTTTTTAAGTTTGCTCTTGGACATCCTACCCTCGCCTGAAACTCAATCCATCAAAGATAAAAATTCTTAGACACAGAAGAGCTGTTAGAGACTGCTATGTCTAGGGCCCCTGCAAGGAACCAATTAGGTCCCTTGGCAATTTTCTCAATTCGAAGGGCCCATTCAAACTGTTTGCAAAAATTTGGGAAATGTGCGGTTTTTCGGTAGTTTCCATCCCATTGGCAATCAAATTCTCAAAGGGCCCTGAGAAGCCATCAGATACATGTCTTCTCCCAGCTGGCTCTATTTCTTGGCTGACTGTATCTCCTGGCCCCCCTGATTCTGGCAGAGCTTTTTGCCTCCTACCTCATGGCAAATACTGAGGCACCTTTGACCTCCTGCACTCACCGGTGGTCTCACCTCTGTCTGCACCTGTACAAGGCTAGTCTTTCCACCTGTGCTCTCCATCACACATCTTCTTTGTCCCACAAGTTACCCCTTCTTAAATTTTGAACCCGTCTGGTTGCTTCTCCCTGGTCTATACAAAGGTTTCAGTGTTTCTCATGTCAAAACAAAACAACAGCCCCTGCCACACTCCCTATCTTATCTCTGCTTCACACGGTCTGTATTCCTCTACCCACTTCTTGTTCTTTTCTCTACTGCATTGCCAGCTATATGTAATCTCTGAAACCTTTAGTCACTATCACTAGCCTATCTTCCCCTGAGTTCTAAATCTATACTGTTAGAAAGCAGTATTGCTTATGGATCAAAAATGAGGAATCTATGTTCAGCCAGTCTGGGTTCAAAGCCTGCCCCACCAGTTAGCAGCTGTTGATCTCAAGCAAGTTAACATTTCTGTGCTTGAGTTTTTCTCTTTGTAAAATCCACCTACATCATCAGTTGTAGTGAGGAATAAATAAGACATAAAATGCTTAGCACAGTGCCTGACACATAACGAATGATGAGTAATGTGAACTATTATTCTTTGCACCTGCACATCCTACAGGTCCCTTACATTCAACATGCCTAGAATTAAACTAACCTTTTCTCCTTGAGCTTCTTCCTCTGCCTGGTTCCCCATTTGTGATTGAGCTTTGCCTGTGAAGGCTGCATTAACTAAGGGCTATTGGCCTCTCTGGGCTTCCTATGGTCTCACCAGCCTCCCATTTGGTCTCCCTGCCTTTACTTTTCCCACCCACCAAACCACTCTCCACACTGCAGTCAAGATTGGCTCATCTTATTCCTCTCCGTAAAAACCCAGTGGCTCCCCATTGTCCATCAGATACAATCTGAACCTTTTTTTTTTTTTGGAGACAGTGTTTTACTCTGTTGCCCAGGCTGGAGTGCAGTGGCACAATCATAGCTCACTCTCACTGTAACCCCAAACTGTTGGGCTCAAGCAATCCTGCCACCTCAGCCTCCCATGTAGCTGGGACTATAGGCATGAGCCACAACACCCAGCTAATTTTTTTTTTAATTTCTGTAGAAACAGAGCCTATGTTGCTCAGACTGGTCTCAAACTCCTGGGTTCAAGTGATCCTCCTGCCTTAGCCCCCCAAAGTGCTGGGATTATCGATGTGAGCCACTGCGACTGGCCAAAATCTAAACTTCTAAGCCTGCCATGCAGGGCCCTCTGAGCTTTGGCGCTGCTCCTGTTCCAGGCCCATCCCCACTCTCTCCCCCGTATCCCAGCCTGCTTCCTCTCTTATGCTCCCATGATGCCAAACTGCCAACAGGCGCCCCACAGAGCTGTCCTGCTTCAACACTCTGTACCTGCCTCTCCTTCCCCTGAAACACCCCCACATTCAGCACCTTGTTTCTTCAGACCTGTGAAGTCCATTAGCATGAAAGTCACAAATGTGCCTTCCTGGATCTACTCTGTCACACTTCTGTGCCTTGGCCCAAAATGCTCTCTCCCCCTTGAACTGCCAAATACACCCTTTTCCTTCTGGTTCCAGAGTTACAACCAGGTGAAGCCATGCCACTTTTGCAGATTTAGCTAGTCCTTCTCTCTGTGCTCCCATGGTGCTCCCATCCTGCCTCTGGTCTCTGTCAGGGCACTGGCACTATCAGCACTATGGTATTTGATGGGAAGACTTTGTTTATGTAGCAGTCTTGCCCTGGAGCACCTGAGCTCCTCCAGGAGAGTGCTGTATGCACCCTCACCCCACTTCTCCATGTCCTTTCCTGCTTTATTTTCTCCTTAGCACTCATTACCATTGGACATACTACACATGATGCTCATTTGTCCATCTCTCCCCACTAAAATATGAACTCTCTGAGTACAGAAGCTTTAGTCTGTTTTAATATATCCCCAGAGACTGGAATAGTAACTGGTACACAGTGAGTGTTCAATAAATGTTTGTTGAATTAATTGTTGAATCACTGATCAATGTTATATTACCTAATTTTATATCTCTAGTAGCTAACATATTGCCTAGCACATAGTAGATACCAGAAGAAGATATCATAGAAGTCAGGCACTGTGGCATGCACTTATAGTCCTAGAGGCTAAGGTGGGAAGATTGCTTGAGATCACGAATTTGAGTCCAGCCTGGGCAATATAGTAAGACTGTTTCTAAAAAATAAACTTAAATAAAAATGAAATTTTAAAACACTTGGAAAGAACATTTCAGGTTTATCTGTGGTGCCTGAGCACGTACTCTTAAGCAAAAAAAAAAATCCAAACATTAGTGTTGGATTCCAGGTTCTCTACCTTCTAATCCTGGCCACTCAATTTTGAATCCTCTTTGTCTCAGCATAAGCCTTTATCTTGACCCTGACTGCCCTGCTCCCTGCCCTTGAGTAAATACCAGGCATTGCTCTTCCTCTCTCTGGCCCACACTCCAAACAGAAACACTGTTGAACCATTCTTCAACATGTACATACTGAGCACCTGGGATCCAGCCACTGTCCTCCACCTATGCCTATTCCATTTCTCTTTCCTCAAGGTGAGGACAAATTGACCCTCCCTTGGGAAGCTTTCCCTAACTATCCAGGCCTGTGTGACTCTCTCACTGGGCACTAATGACCCATACTGTAGCACCTCATCACTGGCATTATTAACCAGCAGACATAAAATAAGCATATGTAGATTTTACAGAAAATGGCCCTTTAAAGAATTGGCACTTTTTAACATTTCAAACATTTTGGATGGAAATTTTTCTGATATTTATTTTACATCTTCTCTGTCTTCTCAAATAGAGTACTGTATACAGAAGGGCCATCTCACCTTTTACAACGAAGGCACTGTGCATCCCTAGCCATTATTCTGTGATGTGCAGTGTGTCAGGAGCAAAAGAGAAGGGCATGAGCTCTGGAATTAAACAATCCTCATAGTGATCCTCTTTGCAGTCCCTGGGGTCTTCCTGAGGTCACTGCCTGACTCTTTTTGATGTGTTGCTAATCTACAGTGAATCAGATAGTAAAGTTTATTAGAATTGTTAGTAAACCAAGTGTAAACAGTATCTAAGTGGGGTATGAGGGAGTCACTTGTTTATCAACTCTCTCTACTTTAAGGCATAGACTTTGCACAGTCTATTTTGTGGATCAGAGGCCTTTCTCACTTAACTCCTGTTATTTGGGGTTTATTCATAATTCTTGAGGTTGGTTAAGTAACTTCTTAAAAAAGTGTGATTTAATGCATTTAGCATTTTATGTATTATCTTCTGTTAACAACCTTTATATGCATATATAAAAACTCTGTAATTAGATTGTTCTCTGGTTAAATTATTAACTTCCCAGGGCAAAAAGTATTTTATAGTCATTTACTCATGTGCTAAGTATTTTAGAAAGCAACTACTATGTGAAAAGATCTGTGATAGAAAAAAGATAAATAAGACATGGTATTTACACATTATTGAGGAGATAAGACACAAATAACCATACAAAGCAATAAGGTAAATGTAAAAAATTCAGAGTGCTATGGCAATTCAAATAGAAGAAACTTCTGGTTGGGAGACCTGTGAAAGGCTTCATGAAACAGGTGGCATTTGAGTTGGGTCTTCGTGAACAGGAAAAATTTCAGTGGGTAGCTGAGAAGGAAAAACAAACTCAGTTCTTCCTATGTACTCTCACAACATGGAATGCTTCTCTGACCACAAGTGTAAGGGATTTTCCCACAGACCAAGCAAGCAAGCAATTCTGCAGGAGATACCACCTGGGTATCCTCTAATTCAAATTGATTCTGACACTATGGACTTGAAGAGTGTCAAGACCCACAGGCTGAGGGCTCAGCCTCCAAGGATGCCCTCACTTCGGCCAGTTGCAAGTCCAGGACTCTGGAACTTATGGCCAACTGGCTATAAATCAGGGTTCCCACAACCCCCTCATCAGATTCGATTAATTTGTTACAGTGGATCATAGAACTCAGGGAAACACTTATGTTGATGATAAAGGATATCTGAAATAATACAAATCAACAGTCAGATGAAGAGACACACAGCAGGAGGTCCGGAAGGGTGGCACCCAGGAGCTTCCATCTTGGTGGAATTGGGCTCCGCCACCCTCTAGACACATGGATATGTTCTTCTTCACTGTCCTAGAAGCCTCCATGTGTTTGCCTATCTGGTAGTTACCCAAACCCAGTCCTTTGGGGTTTTTACGGAAGCTTCATCACAGAGGCATGATTGATTAAATCATTGGCCACTGTGATCAGCTTAACCTTCACCCCCCTCTCCTCTCAGCTGGTATCTGCTGCAGAATTGATTGCTAGCTTGGTGTGTGGGGAAATATTCCTACAGCGGGGTCTGAAAAGCATTCTGTATTGTGAGAGTACAATAGGAAGAAACTAAGTTTATTTTTTCTTCTCAGCTACCCACTAAAATTTTTCCTATCCACCAAGCCCCAGTTGAAAAGCCACCAGTTGCACGAAGACTTCTGCAGGTCTCCCAAACAGAAAACAGTTTCTCCTATTTGAATTCCCACAGCACTCAATCTGAATGCTCACCTTGTTGCTTCCTATTGGTTATTTGCATCCTAGCTCCTCAATAATGTATAAATACCACAGGCAGAACCCTTCAACCCTGTGACTACAGAATTGGTTTCCCTGACAACCAGTATCTCTCCCCCAATGCTACAAAGTGTTATCTAGGGACTTCCCAAAAATTGCCTCATTAACATAAGCTCAGGTGTGGGTGAAAAGCATTTGTTATAAATAACAAAAGATTGTCTTTCACCTTTATCACTCTGAAACTGTTTCCAGAGCTGCTTCAGGAATCAAGGACAAAAAGTCAAATACTTGAACAAAAGATATCCTTACTGCTCTAGTCACTTAGGAAATAAGAATCTCACAGGAGATGTGAGCCAGGAACCACCATGGATGAAAACCAAAACATATACATCATCATATCACTGCAGCATACCAAGATTTGGGAAAGCTGTGAGAATGAGAAGGGAGAAATATTTGTATGCATTTGTGGAACACAGAGTCTTGAGATCATCCAGTGCATAGTACCCCACTTCCCACATTGAATTTGCAGCAAATATATTAGTGAAACAAAGAAATGGCATGTGGCACCCACAATATTACTTTTATTACTAATTAAGGATAAGCTGGAGCACTCAACTTTGGGCAAAAGCCAAATGAGGCTGAACCACTTGGTAACAGTAACCTTGAGCTAGAGCAGGCCTCCATCATTCAGTTCCTGAGAAGTTTTCCAATGCTTACCTTTTCAGCTTGAACACTTAAGATCACTGGAGAAAAATGGACAGTAAATGGCATTTTTAAAAAATTATGCTTCAAGTTCTGGGATACATGTGCAGAACGTGCAGGTTTGTTACATAGGTATACATGTGCCATACTGGTTTTCTGCACCCATCAACCCGTCATCTACATTAGGTATTTCTCCTAATGCTATGCCACCCCTAGTCCTCCAACCCACCGACAGGCCCTGGTGTGTGATGTTCCCCTCCCTGTGTCCATGTGTTCTCATTGTTCAACTCCCACTTATGAGTGAGAACATGCAGTGTTTGGTTTTCCATTCCTGTGTTAGTTTGCCAAGAATGATGGTTTCCAGCTTCATCCATGACCCTGCAAAAGACATAACTCTTCCTTTTTATGGCTGCATAGTATTCCATGGTGTATATGTGCCACATTTTCTTTATCCAGTCTATCATTGATGGACATTTGGGTGGTTCCAAGTCTTTGCTCTTGTGAACAGTGCTGCAATAAACACACATGTGCGTATGTCTTTATAGTAGCATGATTTATAATCCTTCGGGTATATACCCAGTAATGGGATGGCTGGGTCAAATGGTATTTCTGGTTCTAGATCCTTGAGGAATCGCCACACTGTCTTCCACATGGTTGAACTAATTTACACTCAGACCAACAGTGTAAAAGCATTCCTATTTCTCCACATCCTATCCAGCATCTTTTGTTTCCTGACTTTTTAATGATCGCCATTCTAACTGGCATGAGATGGTATCTCATTGTGGTTTTGATTTGCATTTCTCTAATGACCAGTGATGATGAGCTTTTTTTTTATATGTTTGTTGGCTGCATAAATGTCATCTTTTGAGAAGTGTCTGTTCATATCCTTTGCCCACTTTTTGATGGGATTTTTTTTTCTTGTAAATTTGTTTAAGTTCCTTGTAAATTCGGGATATTAGCCCTTTGTCAGATGGATAGATTGCAAAAATTTTCTCCCATTCTGTAGGTTGCCTTTTCACTCTGATGGTAGTTTCTTTCGCTGTGCAGAAGCTCTTTAGTTTAATCAGATCCCATTTGTGAATTTTGGCTTTTGTTGCCATTGCTTTTGGTATTTTAGTCATGGAGTCTTTCCCATGCCTATGTCCTGAATGGTATTGCCTAGGTTTTCTTCTATGATTTTTATGGTTTTAGGTCTTACGTTTAAATCTTTAATCCACCTTGAGTTAATTTTTGTATAAGGTGTAAGGAAGGGGTCCAGTTTCAGTTTTCTGCATATGGCTAGCCAGTTTTCCCAACATCATTTATTAAATAGTGAATCCTTTCCCCATTGCTTGTTTTTGTCAGGTTTGTCAAAGATCAGAGGGTTGTACATGTGTGGTGTTATTTCTGAGGCCTCTGTTCTGTTCCATTGGTCTATATATCTGTTTTGGTACTAGTACCATGCTGTTTTGATTACTGTAGGTAGCTTTGTAGTATAGTTTGAAGTCAGGTAGCATGATGCCTCCAGCTTTTTGCTTAGGATTTTCTTGGCTATATGGGCTCTTTTTTGGTTCCATGTGAAATTTAAAGTAGTTCTTTCTAATTCTGTGAAGAAAGTCAATGGTAGCTTGATGGGGATAGCATTAAATCTACAAATTACTTTGGGCAGTATGGCCATTTTCACAATATTGATTCTTCTTATCCATGAGCATGAATGTTTTTACATTTGTTTGTGTTCTCTCTTATTTCCTTGAGCAGTGGTTTATACTTCTCCTTGAAAAGGTTCTACACATCCCTTGTAAGTTGTATTCTTAGGTATTTATTCTCTTTGTAGCAACTGTGAATGGGAGTTCACTCATGGTTTGGCTCTCGGTTTTTCTGTTTTTGGCGTATAGGAATGCTTGTGATTTTTGCACATTGATTTTGTATCCTGAGACTTTGCTGAAGTTGCTTATCAGTTTAAGGAGATTTTGGGCTGAGACGATGGGGTTTTCTAAATATACAATCATGTCATCTGCAAACAGAGACAATTTGACTTCCTCTCTTCCTATTTGAATACCCTTTATTTCTTTCTCTTGCCTAATTGTCCTGGCCAGAACTTCCAATACTATGTTGAATAGGAGTAGTGACAGAGAACATCCTTGTCTTGTGCCAGTTTTCAAAGGGAATGCTTCCAGCTTTTGCCCATTCAGTATGATATTGGCTGTGGGTTTGTCATAAATAGCTCTTATTATTTTGAGATATGTTCCATCAATACCTAGTTTATTGAGAGTTTTTAGCATAAAGGGGTGTTGAATTTTATCAAAGGCCTTTTCTGCATCTATTGAGATAATCATGTGGTTTTTGTCATTGGTTCTGTTTATGTGATGGATTATGTTTATTGATTTGCATATGTTGAACCAGCCTTGCATTCCAGGGATAAAGCCAACTGGATCATGGTGGATAAGCTTTTCCATGTGCTGCTGGATTTGGTTTGCCAGTAATTTATTGAAGATTTTCGCATTGCTGTTCATCAGGGATATTGGCCTGAAATTTTCTTTTTTTGTTGTGTTTCTGCCATGTTTTGGTATCAGGATGATGCCAGCCTCATAAAATGAGTTAGGGAGGAGTCCCTCTTTTTCTATTGTTTGGAATAGTTTCAGAAGGAATGATACCAGCTCCTCTTTGTACCTCTGGTAGAATTTGGCTGTGAATACATCTAGTCCCAGGCTTTTTTTAGTTGGTAGGCTATTAATTACTGCCTTAATTTCAGAACTTGTTATTGATCTATTCAGGGATTCAAATTCTTCCTGGTTTAGTCTTGGGAGCATGTATGTGTCAAGGAATTTGCCCATTTCTTCTAGATTTTCTAGTTTATTTGTGTAGAGGTGTTTACAGTATTCTCTGATGGTAGTTTGTATTTCTGTGGGATCAGTGATGATATCCCCTTTATCATTTATTATTGTGTCTAGTTGATTCTTCTCTATTTTCTTCCTTATTAGTCTGGCTAGCAGTCTATCTATTTTGGTAATCTTTTCAAAAAAAAAACAGCTCTTGGTTTAATTGATTTTTGAAGGGTTTTTCATGTCTCTATCTCCTTCAGTTCTGCTCTGATCTTAGTTATTTCTTGCCTTCTGCTAGCTTTTGAATTTGTTTGCTTGCTTCTTTAGTTCCTTTAACTGTGATGTTAGGGTATCAATTTTAGATCTTTCCTGCTTTCTCCTTTGGGCATTTAGTGCTAAAAATTTTCCTCTAAACTCTGTGTCCCAGAGATTCTGGTACCTTTTGTCTTTGTTCTCATTGGTTTCAAAGAACTTATTTATTTCTGCCTTAATTTCATTATTTACCCAGTAGTCATTCAGGAGCAGGTTGTTCAGTTTCCATGTAGTTGTGCAGTTTTGAGTGAGTTTCTTAATCCTGAGTTCTAATTTGATTGTACTGTGGTCTGAGAAACTGTTATGATTTCCATTCTTTTGCATTTGCTGAGGAGTGTTTTACTTCCAATTATGTGGTCAATTTTAGAATAAGTGTGATGTGGTGCTGAGAAGAATGTATATTCTGTTGATTTGGGGTGGAAAGTTCTATAGATGTCTATTAGGTCTGCTTGGTCCAAAGCTGAGTTCAAGTCCTGAATATCCTTGTTAATTTTCTGTCTCATTGATTTGTCTAATATTGACAGTGGGGTGTTAAAGTCTCCCACTACTATTGTGTGGGAGTCTAACTCTCTTTGTAGGTCTCTAAGAACTTGCTTTATGAATCTGGGTGCCCCTGTATTGGGTGCATATATATTTAAGATAGCCCTTCTTGTTGCATTGATCCCTTTGTCATCATGTAATACCCTTCTTTGTCTTTTTTGATCTTTGTTGGTTTAAAGTCTGTTTTATCAGAGACTAGGATTGCAATTCTGCTTTTTTTTGTTTTCCATTTGCTTGGTAAATATTCCTCCATCCCTTTATTTTGAGCCTATGTGTGTCTTTGCACATGAGATTGGTCTCCTGAATACAGCACACCAATGGGTCTTGACTCTTTATCCAATTTGCCAGTCTGTGTCTTTTAATTGGGGCATTTAGCCCATTTACATTTAAGGTTAATATTGTTCTGTGTGAATTTGATCATGTTATTATGATGCTAGCTGGCTATTTTGCCCATTAGTTGATGCAGTTTCTTCATAGTGTCAATGGTCTTTACAATTTGGTATGTTTTTGCAGTGGCTGGGTACTGGTTTTTCCTTTCCATATTTAGTGGTTCCTTCAGGAGCTCTTGTAAGGTAGGCCTGTTGGTGACAAAATAGCTCAGCATTAGCTTGTCTGTAAAGGATTTTATTTCTCCTTAGCTTACGAAGCTTAGTTTGGCTGGATATGAAATTCTGGTTTGAAAATTCTTTTCTTTAAGTGTGTTGAATATTGGCATCCACTCTCTTCTGGCTTGTAGCAGTTCTGCAGAGAGATCCACTGTTAGTCTGATGGGCTTTCCTTTGTGGGTAACCCAACCTTTCTCTCTGGCTGCCCTTAACATTTTTTTCCTTCATTCCAACCTTGGTGAATCTGATGATTATGTGTCTTGGGGTTGCTCTTCTTGAGGAGTATCTTTGTGGTGTTCCCTGAATTTCCTGAATTTGAATGTTGGCCTGTCTTGCTAAGTTGGGGAAGTTCTCCTGGATAATATCCTGAAAAGTGTTTTCCAACTTGGTTCCATTCTCCCCGTCACTTTCAGGTACAACAATCAAACGTAGGTTTGGTCTTTTCACATAGTCCCATATTTCTTGGAGGCTTTGTTCATTCCCTTTCATTCTTTTTCTCTAATCTTGTTTTCACACTTTATTTCATTAAGTTGATCTTCAATCTCTGATATCCTTTCTTCCGCTTGATTGATTCAGCTATTGATACTTGTGTATGCTTCACGAATTTCTCATGCTGTGTTTTTCAGCTCCATCAGTCATTTATTTTCTTCTCTAAACTGGTTATTCTAGTTAGCAATTCCTATAACCTTTTTTCAAGGTTCTTAACTTCCTCTTATTGGGTTAGAACATGCTCCTTTAGCTTGGAGGAGTTTGTTATTACCCACCTTCTGAAGCCTACTTCTGTCAGTTTGTCAGACTCATTCTCCATTCCAGTTTTGTTCCCTTGATGGTGAGGAATTGTGATCCTTTGAAGGAGAAGAGGTGCTCCGGTTTTTGGAATTTTCAGCCTTTTTGTGCTGGTTTTTCCTCATCTTTGTGGATTTATCTACCTTTGGTCTTTGATGTTGGTGACCTTGGGATAAGGTTTTTGTGTGGACGTCTTTTTTGTTGATATTGATGCTATTCGTTTCTGTTCGTTAGTTTTCCTTTTAATAGTCAGGCCCCTCTGCTTCAGGTCTTTTGGACTTTGCTGGCGGTCCACTCCAAACCGTGTTTGCTCGCGTATCACCAGCAGAGGCTGCAGAACAGCAAAGAACAGCCTGTTCCTTCCTCTGGAAGCTTTGTCCCAGAGGGGCACCTGCCAGATGCCAGTCAGAGCTCTCCTGTATGAAGTGTCTGTCGACCACTGCTGGGAGGTGTCTCCCAGTCAGGAGGCACAGGGGTCACGGACCCACTTGAGGAACCATTCTGTCCCTTAGCAGAGCTCGAATGCTGTGCTGGGAGATCTGCTGTTCTCTTCAGAGCCGGCAGGCAAGAACGTTTAAGTCTGCTGAAGCTGCACCCACAGCTGCCCCTTTCCCCAGGTGCTCTATCCCAGGGAGATGGGAGTTTTATCTACAAGCCCCTCACTGGATCTGCTGCCTTTCTCTGAGATATGCCCTGCCCAGAGTGGAGGAATCTAGAGAGAAAGTCTGGCTACAGCGGTTTTGTGGAGCTGCAGTGGGCTCTGCTCGGTTCAAACTTCCCAGTGGCTTTCTTTACACTGTCAGGGGAAAATCATCTACTCAAGCCTCAGTAATGGCAGATGCCCCTCCCCTCAACAAGCTCCAGCATCCCAGGTCGACTTCAGACTGCTGTGCTGGCAGCAAGAATTTCAAGCCAGTGGATCTTAGCTTGTTGGGCTCCATGGGGGTGGAATCCCCTGAGCTAGACCACTTGGCTTCCTGGCTTCAGCCCCCATTCCAGGGGAGTGAGCAGTTCCGTCTCACTGGCATTCCAGGAGCCACTGAGGTATGAAAAAAACCTTCTGCAGCTATCTCAGTGTCTGCCCAAATGGCCGCCCAGTTTTGTGCTTGAAACCCAGGGCTCTGGTGGCATAGGCACCCAAGGGACTTTCCTGGTCTGTTGTTTATGAAGACCATGGGAAAAGCATAGTATCTGGGCTGGAATGTACTGTTCCTCACAGCACAGTCCCTCATGGTTTCCCTTGGCTAGGGGAGGGAGTTCCCCAATCCCTTGCACTCCCCAGGTGAGGTGATGCCCCACCCTGCTTCAGCTCGCCCTCTGTGGGCTGCACCCACTGTCTAACCAGTCCCAATGAGATAAGCTGGGTACCTCAGTCGGAAATGCAGAAATCACCTGCCTTCTGCATTGATCTTGCTGGGAGCTGCATACTGGAGCTGTTCCTATTCAGCCATCTTGCCCAGGTCCCCCGGCATTTTTTTTTTTTTTTTTAATTGAGATGGAGTCTCGTTTTGCCCAGGCTGGAGTGCAGTGGCATGATATCGGCTCACTGCAACATCTGCCTCCTAGGTTCAAGCAATTCTCCTGCCTCAGCCTCCTGAGTAGCTGGGATTACAGGTGCCTGCCACCACGCCTGGCTAATTTTTTTATTTTTAGTAGAGATGGGGTTTCGCCATGTTGGCCAGGCTGGTCTTGAACGCATGACCCCAAGTGATCTGCCCATCTCAGCCTCCCAAAGTGTTGGGATTACAAGCGTGAGCCACCAAGCCCGGCCTCTACATGGCATTTAAAGGTGAATTTATTATTTTAAAATAGGTTATTTGCAACTACCCCTCTTTCCCACAAAACATCATCTGGTAAGGTGGCTAGACATAAGAACCTAAGTGAATTAGAATTACTTCCTGAAAACTCATTGAAGATCTCTGTGTTAATTGGAGCTATTCAGGTACATGACTAGAATTGGAAATCCCTGGCCTGTTTGAACTTTGAAAGTTCTACATTTTAGAGATGAGAGAGACATGTTTTTATAATGTTCTACATTTCTGAACCTGAGTGCTGATTTGGGTGAATAGACCATTGGCTTTACCCATAGGAACCTGGCTGCCTGAGTCAGCAACATCTGCTCTCTGGAGCCTACTGGGAGGCTGGGGGTGGGGGAGGAAGATGGTCTAGGCCACTGAGTGGGGCAGCAGAGCCTGGGGACTAGGAGTGGTGAAAATCAGCCACATTGAACATATGGGTGTCTTCTCAAGGAAATGTGACATATGCGAGAGAAAATGGAGTCTAGAAGGGATGAGGAAGAGGTGATCAGGGGAGTGAGGGGTTCTTGGAGCCAAGGTTCCCTGATTAAGGCTAGTCAGGGTGGGCCTGCATTTCCCCACCCCAAATGCCCGCAATACTCCTGTAGACAACTCTTAGGAAATTCAGCACTTCATTATACACTGCTTCCACTGGAAAATCCTGCCACGTAAGCAGCTTTGGGTCCAAGCTAGATTGGAGATGATCAGTAAGGAACCCTAATGCTACCAACACAAGACAACTAAGAAAAGTGCAAATATTCATGAAAATCGTTGCCAACTGTTTTGTAATCCTCACCACAATCCTGCAAGGTTGACAGCAGCATCCTCACCACTTTTCAGACAGGTAAACAAAGGCTTAGAAAGGAAACAGTACCTGGTTGGAATCAGCACTGAAGCTTCAGCTACCTGCCTGCAGAGATGTGCTCATCTAGCAGTTTCTAGGAGACTAGGCTGGCGGCAGTGCCTGCTCTGATAAGGGAGGAGGAGGGGAGAGGCTTGCTGTGGTGGCTTGTAGGGTGTGTGTGTGTGTGTGTGTGTGTGTCTATTTGTGGGGTCATTTCCAGGGCTACATGTGAGTTTAAGTGTGTCTATATGGGTTGAGATATGGTGTATATGGATATTTGTCGGTCAGTTCTTGGAAAGTGTGTATATGAGTGTGTGTTGAGTGGGGTTGGGGGGTTAGTCCCTGAGCCGTGTGAATATGTGGATGGGGGCGCTCGTGAGGGCAAATGGGCTCGGATTTTGTGCATGATTGTGTGTGTGTGTGTGTGTGTGCTTGAGATTCCAAGTATGTGGGGGAGGGAGGGGGCGGTGTCGGAGATCAATCCCTGGGCCATGTGTTTATAGTGTGTGTGTCTGCCCAGAAGAGAGTGGGTTACTGGGCTGTGCACGTCTGTGTAGGGTGAGTGTGTGTATGAGGGTGAATGAGTGTGGGAGGTGTCATTCCCTGGTCCGTGTGTAAGAGTGTGACCGCGCACGCCTTCGTGTGTGTCCCGGGTGTGTGGGGTCGGGGCGGTGACGAGGTGAGGGGGACGCCGGCCGAGCCCCGCCCTCCGCTGCAGGTGGGCCGGCCCCGCGGCGGGGCCGGCAGCGCTAGCTGTTCTTGGCTCGCGGCCGCGCCGGGCTCGCAGGGCTGGGCTCGGGCTGCGGGGCGGCGCCGGGACAGGAAGCGGAAAGCAGCAGTGCAGCGGCGGCGGCGGCGGGGCTCTGCCTCTCCAGGAGCCCAGCGCAGGCCGCAGAGCCGGGGCCGCTGTGAGCCGAGACCGCGGGCCGCGGAGCTCGGGCGGCCGGCGCGGAGGTGAGTCCCGCGAGAGGCCGAGCGCTGCGCGGCGGCGGCCCCCGGGGCAGACCGTTGGCTGGGAGACGCCCCCACCTCGGACCCCGCGTGCCCCTGCGCCCTCCTCCCGCATTCGCCCCGCCGGACTTCGACCCCGGGTCGCCGGCTCCCGCCTCGGGCCGGGAGCTCCCTCCCCTCCTCCGGAGCGCTCCGGGTCGTGCTTCCTCTGACTCCACTCTTCTCCCCATGCGTTGCGCCCCTCCTGGCCCTGCCGTGCGATCTCCGCCGCACCCCACTCCTTGGGGTCCCGGGGTTCCCTGCTCACACCTCGGACGCCCCTTTCTCCCCGGGCTGGCCTTTGGAGTGCGCCCCTTCGGTGCGCGTGCCGGGGCGGCGGGCAGGCCGGCAGGGAGTGGCCGAGCGTTGGAGGCACCGGGCGGCTGCAGCAGCCGTGCAGGGCGGGAGCCGGGCGCGCACCGGGGTTCCCACCCCTGGCGGGGCTCGACCTGGGCACCGCCTGGCCCTTCGCCAGGAACCGGGACAGAGCTGGTCTGTGTGCACACCTCGCTCACAAAAAATTGAGCCGGCCCTGGAGGCCTGGGGGGCGAGTCCAGTTGCGCCTCGGAGAGCGCAACAGGCAGGTAGGAGTTTACTTTCAAAAACGCCGGGGTGGAGCAGAGGCGCCCGGCGGGTCTCTGCCCAGGGTGTCCCTGCTGGAGGAAATCTCACCGCGCCGGGGAAGCCTTCGCCACCGGCAGGACCTCATTTCCTTCTGCAGTCTTTGAACTGCCCCAAGCATCGCGCCTAGAGAAGTGTGAAGCTTTATAAAAATTTAAACGCGTCCGTGGTGGCGGCAGCAGTGGGGCGGAGCCGCGGCCTGGCTGCTGTGTGATGAGCGGATGAGACTTGGAGCCGAGAAATCTGTTGCTCAGTTTTCACTTCTCCAAACCAGGTCTAATGCCCACGCTGCGAAGGTGTTGTGAGCTCCCTTAGATTCTCCTTAGGAAGTGTTAGAGCGCCTTATGATGATGATTATGTAGATGGCCCATGCATTTTGTTAAAACTCTTGACCTGGCTTTGGTTAGAAATGAATGTATTCTTAGACACTTAGTCCAAAAGCTAACAAACTGTAAAAGAATCTGGCATTTTCACTAACATGTTTATAAATTTTACGGGGTTGCTGAAAAATATTATAACTTGTATCACCAGTCAACAATGCTAATTAGCATTCTCCCTTCAGTGGGTGGGTTGAGTACACAGCTCCCAGGCTCTGCAAGTGAGATGGCAGAAATTGTCTGAATACAGGGAGAGGTAATTAGCCATTTTCTGTAACCACTAATTATAGAGTTTTTAGGGTTGAATTAAATCAATGTGATATAGTTGGGGCTTTGATTTGTGGGAGGAAACTGTTTCTTTTTCCAGTTCAAAGAAATAACACGCTTCACCTATCCATGAGCATTAAACATTCCCAAACGTTGATGTCTCTCAATATAATTAGTGAAAACACTCAGTGTGGAATTTCACTATTAACAATGTTGGCAGTGAGGCTTGCTTGCAACTTAATTTGTAAGTAAAATGGGAGAAGAATTTTGAGAGTGATATATTTGTAAGGACTGCTTGCCAAGCAGTACATTTTTATTGTCTTATGTATTAAGCAACAGGACAAAACCATAAAGGAAATTTAAAGTTTCTTTACCAAGCAACAATTCCATGTCACCCTTTGTTTGAAGGATAAATGTGTTGAATGAAGAAGGCATTCTCCCCTTCATCATCCCCTTAACACACTTATATACACACACCGTGCTTGCTACCCTAGGCCTTATCAGCTATTTTGGTGGGATGGGCCCTTGTCACATTGTGTTTTAATTGGAGGTCTCCACATTGGGGCTGTGAGCTCATTAGGAGTTAGAACTATTTTAGATCCATTTCTTTTCTCCTGAGTGCCCCACGATGCTTGGAACACTGAACCTGTGAGTAGAAGTTGAAATTGCAAAATTCTTAGTGGGGTTATATGTGGTTTGGGACAATTTGTGATTGTTGCTTATACTCCTCTATATAAACAAACAATTCTAGTAATTGCTACAGTGCTGTCAATTTTCTGTAGCTAAGAACACAGGTTCTGGAGTTAGACTCTCAACGTTTAAGCCCTGGCTCCTGTGTCAGTCTGGTTTCCCTAACTAACATGATATTAATGTCTTATTTTTCTTAAACGCTTGTTATGCGGATTAAGTGAGATATTACATGTAAGTGACTTAAAACAGCATCTAACACATAGTAAACACTTGACAACTAGAAACTGTTAGACTATTACCATCATCTCTGTAAAATCAGCTAGCTGGTTAGGGTCTCGCTGTATAGGGCATGTAATTTGGGCATCATGCTATTCTATTTTCCTTTAGATGGAAAAGATTAGGTGGGCTTGTGATCGGACCATATTTCTGTTAGCAATATTGGTTTGGTGTTAGCAGTATTGGTTTGATGTTAGCAGTATTGAAGTTTGATGCAAGGATACATGTGTGTGCTGTTGTCTCTAGCAGTGTCCTTCTGAATCCCAGTTACAGGACAACAGTGATCAGACTCCGTACCATCAGATTTACAGAGGAGGTAGTACTCATGAGATCTATTTTTCTGAAGTTTAAATATCTGGCAGGGAACAAGGGAGTCACTTGCAAGCAAATATACATCACATAACTCCAGACATGTTAACGATTCACACCTCTTCAGAAATCTGTACCCAGCTGCTGGAGGTGTTTCAGGGGTAATTAATGACTGGAGCCAAGAGAAGTTATTCTGGCAAGGTGAGTTGACATCATTGGCGAAACAAGTAAAACAAAGTTGACATTTTCTTTCCTTGTAAATAATGACCCAGAATCATTCATTTATAAGCTGTTGTAATAAAAGAATCATTGGGTTTGTCACAAATGCCATAAGCCCAGCAGATCCTCACATCAGTGACCTGCATGATGTTTGGTGGTTTATAGGCCACAAGTTCAAAATGTTTTATAGATTTGCCCTGCATCTCTACCCGCTCCTTTCCAGCCCATGCCCCTCCAAATAAACCCACTAAAACACACACGGTTTCCTCTGGTCTCTCTGACATTTGCTTCCAACCTGGGGATGGTAAATAGAGGCCTGTAAGAAACAGAATAGAAATCACTTGTTACTCAGCTATAGCTAATAGTAGCAGTTAAAGGTGGTAGCAGAGACCAGAAAAATGTGTATAAGTTCAGTGAAAATGATACAGAAGTTATATGCCATACAACCCCTTCAGTTCTTCCTAACTGAAAGAATTTTACTCTAGTGAATACTAGTAGTAGTTGACAGCTGTGAGTGCCTACCATGTGCTAGGTACTGTTCTAATAATTTTTATGAATTATCTCATTTAATACCTACCACAGATCTATAATATAAGTAAAATAAAATCTGTTGTTACAGTTAGGGAAACTGAGGCAGAGAGCAGTTAAGTAACTTGTTCTGAGGTCACACAGCTAAGTACTAGAGCCAGGATTTGAATGCTCTTCACCCACAATTTGGGCTCATTGCTACTCTCTAGAAGAATAGTTGACTCTAAACAAAATTATTTCAATTGTCACTTTCCCCTTGAGTGCCATTTAATTAAGAATGGGTACCCCTAAGAAGAATGTTAGCTTCAAGACATAATATAAATAATAATTAATAGCATAATCTCTGCAGAATTCTATGTAAAAATCAAATATTCAGAATAATATACACAGCATATATAAGCATGGTTGTACCAGACACCACTTTTCCTTGGAAATAGATCTACTCACTGCATAGGAAGCAAAATCTCTCTTTAAATTCAGTGCGTGTCTCTGTAACCCTTACAAAGTAACTTTCCAAACCAGAGCTCCCTTAATTACTTAATAGCTCTAGGCAGAGCTGTTGATGTTTTTATAATTTCCTTTTTGCGAAGGTTAGCTTATGTTTACCACTGTCATTATCATAACATATTGTTTCCTTCATACGATTTGCTAAACACTGTGTTTTCATATTAAGTAGTAGGATTTTTATATGAGTGAACATGACTTTAGGAGAGAATTCTGTTTGAGGCTGCTTATCTTCATTTTGCTTTTGATAAAGGGTGGTGAAGGAGGTTCTTTCTGACATTTTTGCCTAGGAAGTCCAGAATTTAGGACACTGCCACTTAGAAGCACTCTGTGCACCTATCTCCCATTGTTGACCTTGCCTGCATGCGATGTGGTTCAATGAGCCTGGCCCTGTCCTAATATTTGCCTCCAGCCCCTACCCAAGCAGTGCCAAGCAGTACACTCTTAAGGGGTGGGTGACCGGTGAGGCAAGATGCTCTTGGGCAGTGGCTGAAAGAGGCTGCTGCTGATTTTTACTCAGTGTGTCTGGCATACGAACTCTGCCCCTGAGTAGGACTGCCATGCGAGCCAGTAGTATAGCGCTTTTTTTTTTTTTTTTTTGATAGTTCTGGTATCACGCCTCTATCTAATATCTGCATCTTTTTTTTTTGCCACCTCTAAAACTAAGGATTTAAAATAGATAATTTCTAAAGTTTCTTCCACAATGAATCTATGGCCTCATGTCCTAAGATCTGCCACAAAACCCTTCATTCAGCAGACATTTATAGGGTACCCATAATGTCCTAGGAGCTGGAAAGACAGGCAGTCATGAAAGTGCCTCTGCCCTCATGGAGCTTACAGCTTGTAAGAAACTAGACAATAAGTGATCACACAAACAAATGTATCACTGGAAGTTGGATAGAAAGGAAGAGTACAGGGTACTAGAGAAGAGCCTGACTGAGATTGAAGGATCAGGAAAGGCCTCTTGAAAGGAGCAGTATTTAAATTAAGGAGTGATGAGTAGGAATTTGGCAAAACAGGGCATGTAAAGGGTGAGTACCAACAGATATACTGGGCTCTGCCAAAGCCCTAAGACTCTACCTTAAAGGAGCTGGGGCTAGAGAAGGAGGAGGGAGCTAGAGCGCCGGGGAGGACTTTGCATACCAAATGAAAGATTTTTGTATTTTATTTAAAGTGCAGTGGGACACCACGGAAAGGTTTTAAACAGGAAAGTGACGTCTGCATTGTAATTTAAAAGGTCACTCTGGCTGCTGCCCAGCCTGGGCCAAACACAATATGAGTCATGTCAGGGGTCAGTATGATAGACAGTTCCAGGTTCTAGGAGCCATATTCCCACCTTTATATGACTGTCCTATTCATGCTGCTGTGACAGCCTATCAGTGTATTACCCTGGGAACCTGATTCCTTTTCATTGCTTTATTGTCTTTTCTGATAAGGGATTCCTTCTGACCTTATCATGAGTTTGGTTAATTTCTTGTGTATGCAAGGGAACTATCTCATAGATATATCATTGCAGTGATAAGCTTCAGGATATCCTTTTCCATTAAGTCTGTTGAAGTTCTTACCTTGGCTCAGACTCTTTTAAAATAAGTTCACTTCGGATTTTATTAGTTTGCCTCTTATTGCATCCTCTTAGTCCTCACTCAGATCTTGGATAGGATAAGAGTTGGTAACTATTAGAAACGGTATGACTTAGAAGGGGCCTGAGCTGTGTATAGGCTGGTGAGGACACCTGGAGGCTTTGTAGTGGTCTAGCCCTGTGTAGGTGGAGCCTGGAGGAAGTGGGTGGCTGTGAATGAGTAGAGTGAAGGGAGGATCAGAGAGGGTGTTGAAGGTGGCACAGGGTTAGATCCTCAGGATGAGGGTATTGCTTTAGCTGAGGAATTGGGAAGAACAGGACAGGATACTGGAGAGCACCTATGAGAGGGATGATGGTATTCCCAAGGGGAGCAAGAGGAATCTCAGTAGGAAATGTGCACTTGGGATTTAGTCTTTCAGTAAGTATTTGTTGGGTACCTGCTATGTTCAAAATATCCTGGGTGGAGGTAAGACGTAGTTGCTGTGTTCAAGGAGCTTCTGCCATAGGAAATCTGTGGATGGAGAAGACTGAGAAGAGTTTTGAATGTCAAGGGATAACGTGATGAGGGGAGAGGAGAGGGAGTGTTAGAGGAGAAGTAGTAACATAAGCGGCATCAAATTGGAGGCTAGCCAGCTGCAGAGAAACTCTGCTAGGGCAGGCAGCATGCCTTTGTCATTGCTGTGCCCTAGCATTGCCTAGCATGGTCTTGTAGGTGTCACTTAATATGGAGGTGGATGGACTAATAAATGAAATAAAAAGCACTGGGGGAGGAGGACAAGGATGTTACTTGGCTCATAGCAATCGTTGGCCAACTTTGAGTTGTTTCAGTGGAGTGTTGTGGATGGAGATTTGGACTGAAAGTGGAGAAGGAGGGAGTGACAGCATGTATAGACCACTCCTTTGGTAAGTACAGGAAGGAACCGTGGGAGGGAAACCGGACTAGGGTGGTTGGTAGAGTTAGATAAAGCCTTTCCCTGGAGGGCAGTTGGGACCCATGGTTTCCTTTGAGGGACAAGCCTGGAGTTGTCTTAATGAATGGCCACAAGTTTTCAATGAGGACAAGGAATGAAGTCCTCTGGCAGAGGGGGAAGGGAATAAAACTTGGGTTACCATGTGCCAGAGACTTTACCTTTGCAGTTTCATTTAATCCTCACAAGAACCCTGGGAAGAGAGAGTATTAAATGACCTCATTTTTATGGGGCAGGGTTGGATAAGCTCAGAGAGGCAAACATTTGCCCCCTGATGTCACAGCTAGGAAGCACCAAGCTGGATCTGCCCACATCTGGGGGGCCTGGGCCACCTGCCTCTGAGACACTCCAGCAGCATTTAGCAAAAAGTAGCTGGAAGTTGGGATGGAATGGGGAATCCAGAGTTATGGGTTGCAAGGCAGAGTGTAGGAGTTGTGAAGGGTTAATTATGAATCTAGAAGAGAGTGGGAAATCTGTGTTCTGGGCCAGGGAACTGGACATTTGAATCTGCAGATCAGCAGAGGCTGGGTGAGGGGCTTTCAGGGAGGATCTCAGTTCACTCAGGGCTGGAGATCTTCGAAGCACATCCTAATGTTGACGTCTGCCTGTTATGAAGCAGGTGAGAAAACAGCAAAGCCCAGGGCAGAAAGGAAGTGAGACTGAGGTGTTGAAAGCTGATTGAAATTGCTAGTGAAAATGGTGGAGACAGTAGGCAGAAAAAAAGATGACTCAGCCCTTGAAGTCTTCTAGGAAAGTAGGGTAAGTCCAGGAGCAAAACTTAGCATTTAAAAAAGGCCTGCTGTGTTTTCACATTTAATCTTTACAGCTACCTCCCCCCACAAACCCCCACCATAATAGGCTGCCTTGCTTCCTTTTTATGGATTGGGAAGTCTCTGAGGCTCCAAGGAGAAACTGCTTTGCCCAGGTGTACAGCTAGTTAGTAGGCAGCGGACTGAGATGTGAGCTCCATTCTGTCTGACTGCAGGTGAGCCTTGTGGCAGGAAGGCCGGCACAGAGACTCTGTCTGCTCTGCTTCTTTCCAAGCATTTCTCTCATTAAAAAGACAGAGGAACAAGCATTTCGGAACCCGCAAAGGGAGTGCTGATAGACAGTGACTTTCGTTTACCTAGCACATCTGGAGCTCGCGCTGGGTGCCTTCATAGTTGTTAGCTCATTTGGTCTTCACGGCAACCCTGATATTTGCATTTTACAGTTACATGTTCAAAGAGGTTTACTAATTTTGACTGGGGCCTGATAGCTAATAAGTGAGTAAAACCCGAGATTGGAACCCACCTTTGGAAACTGTATCTGCTTATATTTTCAGATCTACCTGTGAGGTCGGTGGCTGGTTGGTTTACCCTGTTTAACAGATGAGGAAACTGAGGCATAAGAAAGCAAGTGGCTTATCCCAGGTTGTACTAAACAGTGGCTGGGCTCAGACTAGAACTCAGGTTTCCCCAGGGCTAGCCTTGGGCTCCTGATGGCAGAGGAGAAGTGAAATGGTAAGTCAGGGCATCAGGGACAAAGGAGGCTGGCCCTGGGTGGCAGAGCTTGGAAGTGATCGTACCTGACTCCCAGGAAGAATGAATGGTAAGGGTAAATACACCCTAACTGGGATTAGAGGCTGTGGGGGCTGTATTGGTGGTGTATGGCAATTTGTGCTGACCTGATTCCCTCCAGACTTATGTGTTGTTGCTGGGGTCAGGGAAACTTGGCCTCCTCCCAGGAGGGTTAGGGTATGGCATTTACAGCTCCTTTGTTTTTTCTTCACACTTATCTCACTGGCTGTGTTTGCAGTTTCAGCTTCCAGCGGCTGGAAGAAGGAACCCTGTTGAGCTGAGACTAGCTCTGGGGTGAGGGGTGCAGAAAGAGACAGAACTTGTGGGTCTCGGTTTTCTAGAAGTAAAAGTTTTAGCATGTGGGAGCTCAGGAATGTACTTGGAAATGTTTCCAATTTATTTTTATTGCAAAGCAATATCTAATGACAATGTGGGAAAAGACCCAGGAGCCTGCAAATAATAAATTGCCTGCTTTCATTTTCTGTGTCTCCTTTTAAAAATCTTTGTCCTTACATAAGCAATTTTATACAATTGTAACTGTAATGTTGGTTCACTGTGTATCAACAATACTGTATCCTGCTTTTAAAATTCATCATTATAAGAGTTTCTATTCTTTATAATGATCATTTTAAACATAAGTGATACTTTTCTGGTGGATGAACCATGTTTTCCTTACCTGTTCCTGTATTCTGGGGGCATTCAGATTGTTTCTAGCATTTTATTATTTATAGACAATGAGACAACAATAATTTTTCTTTAAAAAAGAAATCAGTTCCCTCAGATAAATTCCCAGAAATTCGGATCCTAGATCAAAAAGATTGAAGATCTTTTTTTTTTTAATTGACTTTTGGAAATTATGACCAAATCCCTTAAAAGCAACTTCGCTGGGTATTGTTTTTTTAACCAGCAAACTGGCAGTGGGGGGCTGGGCATTGTGTGGAGGGTCGCAGATGTGGAAAGCCACCTCCTAAAGCCAGTGAGCAGGGGTCAGGTCATCCTGAGGACGTGGACAAGTGCCTCCCATTTTCCTGCTGCTGTGGTAGGGGTTCAGCTTGCTCAGCGCCTATCCTGTCTCCCTCCCAGACACCTGGGAAAACTGGTTGCTGCATGGGTGGAGCATTTACAGTTCAGTTGCTTCACCCTCACTCGCTTGTTCCATGATAGAGACCCCAGAGAGGACGTGTGGCTTTGTCATTTATCTTTCAGCCCCATTAAGGTTGGCTCTGAAGATTAATGTCTTTTTTTTTTTCCCTCTTTCCCAGAATTTGTTCCTGTTGAAGAGTGGCTCCTCTTCTAATTTCCAGACTCCTTGAGGTTTTAGGAGTCTGGTAGGTGAAATTTTCTACCTCTAAGGAGAAACAGTACCTGCTCCTTCCTCAAGCGCAAGCCCTCCATTGCTATGGATACCGAATCCACTTATTCTGGATATTCTTACTATTCAAGTCATTCGAAAAAATCTCACAGACAAGGGTATGTAAGTTGTTTATTATTCCACTTTTCCTTTTGGGGAAACCTACAGGTTGGTGGGGTTCTCTACACTCACTTTTCAGTGACTCAGCGCTGGACATTTGGTCCGTTGGTGCATGAGAAGCTGAGCTTTAAGAGCATTTAACATTCTTGGGAGTAACTACGCCACCAGTTTACATTTTATAGCCACCATTAGAGTTGATGACTTTAGTTTCTCACAATTGGTTTTAAATTAAAGTTTCTTCCTGCAGTGGAAATGTTTTTCATTTCTAGGTATTTCTTTTTTTTTTTTTTTGAGACGGAGTCTCGTTCTGTCACCCAGGCTGGAATGCAGTGGTGCCATCTCGGCTCACTGCAAGCTCCGCCTTGTGGGTTCACGCCACTCTCCTGCCTCAGCCTCCCGAGTAGCTGAGACTACAGGCGCCCACCACCACGCCTGCCTAATTTTTGTATTTTTAGTAGAGACGGGGTTTCACCTTGTTGGCCAGGATGGTCTCGATCTGACCTTGTGATCCGCCCGCCTCGGTTTCTAGGTATTTCTTATAGGTATCGGCTCTCCTGAAAGCTTTATGAAGAATGTAAATGGAAGATATAAAAAGTGTTCATTGCTTGTTGCTTTTCACCTGAAGTTGTTGACTCATTGTCCATTATGCCTTTGTCATGAGGCTTATTTAGTGAACTGGTAGGATTGTCCTGGCACCTTATTCTTTTTGACTAATCTTCAGGTGAACAAGTTTGGGTTTTGAAAACACTGTCCTGAGTGATATTGGTCAAACTTCCCCTTCTCTGCAAAATTAGCAGGTGTGCACTGGTATTCTTAGGGCCTGCTGTGTTACTGACCTGTAGAATGTTTGTTAAGTAGAAGAGCAAATGAATGAATAAAGAAATCAGTGAACAGATAGGTGGCACTGTACCAGTTAGAATTGTACTTGGTGAAATTGCAGTGCTGCTGTTTACTTAGCCTTGTCATCTGTAAAATGGGTACAGCAGTCCTCTCCTACAGGGCTGTTGAGAGGATTAAATGAGATTATGCATGTGAAGCATGTAACACAGTACAGGCTGGAGGTCACTCACCAGTGGCTAAAGTAATGCTGTAATGGCCTTGGCATTTCAGCACTATGTTCCAAGGTATCAACTGGCCCCAGCCCAAATGCCCAGCTCTGCACTGGCTTGGGAATAGTGATTGTAGTGGTTTTTCCCTGACTGCGCTCTTCCCCATACAAGCAGCCGAATGCAGAGTGAGATTTTGTTCTGTAAAACAGCAGTGAGCTACATATATCTAATTATTTACAAGCCCATCTGGATTACTAACGTAGAAAGAGGTTTGGGAGGGTGACCTCCCAAGCTGCCAGGAGTGGTCATCCATAGGGGGAGGCTCGGCGGAAGCTGGAGAATGATGGGAATTTTCATTTATCTTTTTGTACTTGTTCAATTTTTTTTACAAGTGTATATTTTGTAATTTTTAGAAATGAATGGAATAGAGTATAAGGATAGGTTCTCAAAGATGTTTGATGACTTGAGGAAATGTTCATGAGACCATGTTAAAAGAAACAGGATTCAAAATGTTGTATGCTGTGATAGTTACATAGACATATGATGAGTATTCACATAGTGACTATGCCTGTCTCTGAGTGTAGGACTATGGTCGTATTTTCTTTTTAACTTTAATTGTTTTCTAAATTTTTATGTATTGCTCTTATAAAAATTTGGGGAAAACATGTCAGTGAGCTTGTGCTGGAGTCCAGGTAAGGCTTTCAAATAAGGCTGAGAAACAGAAGGAGCTCGGGGCAGGTGCTGCTGGACGGGGCCTGTGGTGACATGGCAGAGCCCAGCTCCTGAGACAGTCACAAACCCTCTGGCCATAAGAATTGAATCACACATTTCAGCTGGTGGGTAAACTTACCAGATTTAGTTATGAAATACCAGAAACAGCTGTTTTAAAATACCAATTTTGTTTAGCACTACCAATTCCCTTGTCAATACCAGGCTTCCCTCATCCACACCACAATGACAGAAGTAGGAATTTGGGATTCCTTGGGTGCTTGGGGATGAACAAAGCAGGTTGGCTTGCAGTATCCTTTGTGGGAACCATCTCTGGGCTCTTTCGTCTACACTCGAGTTCTGACTTTCACGCTTCGGGGCCCATTGCTACACTCTGCTATTTCCTTAGGCCTCTTGGGGCCTCCAGAAATTGATATTCCAATGCCCTTGTAGTAACTTTAAGAGACTGTAACTTCCAATTAAAACAACACGCAGAATTTTTAATGCATTCTTGGACCCATATAGAAAGTACTTGGCAAATGTTAATACAAGCTGAGTCTTTTAATCAATTATTCAAAAAATGTTCCTGGATATCTACTCTGAGAAAAGCTCTGAGAGAGGAGATGAACCTTAGAGATTTGTAGGTGCACTCCATGGGTTCTTTAAAAAACACCACTACCACCTATGGGTGGTGGATTCTCCAACTGACTGCAGCACAGGGCACAGCAACTGTGGGGTGAGAGGCACCATCCCTAGAGAGCACGGGCTGTGGTGTACTTTGCTGGGGCCTAAAGGATGTTAAGCAGTAGGGTTGCCCCCCACAGGCATGAGAGCAGGCCCCAGGCCCAGCTAAGGGTATTTTGTCCGAGGAGTGTTCCTGTGAAGGCTGCCCTGCTCAGAGGTTTGTTGGGAACTTGAATGGAAGGGTAGGAGGCGGGTTGGGGTTGGAGGGGGACCATGCTCTTTGGTAATTTTAGTCAGACTCCAACTCAGGGAGGAATAATGAAATGCACCAAACTTGATATGCCTGATGACACCATGATCATCTTAGAAGACTGGCCAGGTTCCAAGCAGATGACAAGTGACTGTTTTCTAACAAAGAGGTCAGTGGCCTGGTTTTGCGATGCCTGCAGTCTCCAGAGGGTGTCCAGTTAACTTGCTGGGAGAATGGTGTGGACTCCTGCTGACCCCGCCTAACTTTTGTCATTGTGGTGTGGATGAGGGAAGCCTGGTATTGACAAGGGAATTGGTAGGGCTAAAAAAAAAAAAAAAAAAAAAAAAAAAAATTGGTATTTTAAAACAGCTATTTCTGGTATTTCATAACTAAATCTGATCAGTTTACCCACCAGCTGAAATGTGTGATTCAATTCTTATGGCCAGAGGGTTTGTGACTGTCTCAGGAGCTGGGCTCTGCCATGTCACCACAGGCCCCGTCCAGCAGCACCTGCCCCGAGCTCCTTCTGTTTCTCATCCTTATTTGAAGTTGGGTTTGGAGCACAAGTTCCCTAATTTAAACACAGCAGCTGCCAGTTATGTTAACTGCTTTGGGGGTGTCTGCTAGGCCCCTCCCTCATAGCCGTTGTCTCCTATTCTCACAGCAGTCCTAGAATGGCGGGAGGTCATAGCCCCATTTTACAGGTGATGAAATCGAGGCACAGAGGGCAGTGTTATTTGCCTAAAATTACAAAGTTAGTAGGTGCCCTCAGCAGATTTTGGGCCAACCTTGTTTCTTTAGAAGAGAAATGCTACTTTGGGAAAGGGAAACGAAGGGTGACTCATGTGATTGATGTGCTAAAATGCACAAAAAGAGGGCCGCCGGGGCAGTGAGGAATTGGTGCTTTTGTTTCAAGGCTGCTTCAGAGTCTGTGTGCCCTGCGCCCAGCGCTCCTACCCCAGCCATAGCCAAGAGGAAGCAGCCAGCCGGGCCCCAGCAGCCAGCAGAGAGAAAGGACGGGTCGTGGGTTGTGGGAGAGAAGGAAAGGGAGGAGTAACCGGTGGGGCCAGCTTTCCCCAAATAGAAATAGGCAAACAACAGAAACAGGACTAAATAATCTTCCCAGGAAATGCTGACTGTAAGTGAGAACAGTGAGAATTACAGGGGTTCTAGCTGGAACGAGGAGGGTGACAGCAACCCCCAAGGGCTTAGCTCTAGAACCACCTAAACAGACGCATTTGCTCACACACGTGTGGTGCAGACACATGCCCGGGCTGCCTGCATGCCACCACTTGCTCTTCCTGCCCCTCACACAACACGCACAGATATACTTATCTTTACTCATACAGGCAGATGTTGCGTGGAGACAGATTCAGAGATAAAGATACGAAGAAAAACTCTCGTAGCTGACACAGCCACCCAGCAAAGGCACAGAGGTGATCCAGACCACTGAGGCAGAGTTGGAAAAACACACATGTATACATGTGTTTGTAACACCTCTCCCTGTGGCTTGGCAGTCTGTTTACTCTCCTGGTCTCCCATTTCCATACTCTTAGATGCCGTGAACAGATTGTCTTCATCATTGGGGAACCCTCTCCCAGACAGCAGTTGGCAGCCATAGGTTTTCCCTGGAGTTGTGGCATCTGGAACTACAGGGATGAGCATTTGAGTACATATTACAGTGAGGTGGCCGCACGGTGACCCGCAGTTCTGCAGACTGGAAGGCAGTGAATGCCAGGATTTTTGTAGAGTGTCACTATGAAGTCCTGACTTGGCTCAGAGACCTTCTTAGAGCAGTAATTCGGGACCAGTGGATTTCTGATAAAGTTATTCTAATTTTCTAATAATTGTTTTCTAATAAAAGCCATATGGCAGGTCCTGCTCCCTTGGTAGCATGACCAGTACCTGGCGCAGTGCTAGTGCTGAGCTGACAGGAAGTGCCTCACCTTCACCTCTCACTTGACAGTGGGTGGAAGGCTCTTGGCTCAGGGTATCCCTCAGTCATGACTGCACACTGTCCTGAGCTTTTCTCCCAACTTCATCCACTTTATACTATTTTAATAAAGCAGTGCTGTGTATTATAACATTGTGCAGCTGAGCATTACACTCATGGCTCCCACTATCAAGCCCCTGCTATATACAGGGCATTTCACAAAGAAGCAAACTTCCAAGCAGTCACTCAGCAACCTCCTCCTAGGAGCATTTGGGGAAGAGAATCTTGGGGCAAGTTTTCTTTACCACCTGCAGTCACCTGGGATGCTGGGAAAAATTTTGATTTCTGTTGTCTCCCTTCCAGAAAATTATTTGAGAGTGGGGCCAACAAATCTGCACTTGAGTCCATACCTAGGATAGTTTTTCTGTGCAGTTTTTTAAGTTTAAGAGGTTTTTAAAGTTTAAGACACACTGGTTAGGGTTTTGGGCTCTGGAGGATGAGAAACCTTGCTTGGGTTATCAGATAACAGATTCTTCTCTGGTTTCCCTCCGATGTTATCAGGGGAATTGTTGGTTGTTTCACATTTGGGTGCTTCTGGGCCTTTTAAGAGCCAGGCTGGGAGGGCTGGTGATGGCAACCCTGGCTGGCAACAGAGGCTGTTTCCACCCCTGGGTGGCTCCCCACCTGCTTTCTGCCCTGGTAGGGTTCAGGCTCCGGGAATTGGCACTCAGTGAAAGAATTTTGATTTCCAGTGGAATTTGTGCTGTCACAAGATTTGACCCATGGGACTAGTGAATAGATAGATGGGTTAGGTGAGCATGTGACTTGGCTGGTGGCTGAGAGAGTGATAAATGTGAGAGTAGCTGGGGAAAATGGAAACGGATTAAGATAGAAGAGGGGCATTGTCCATCTGGCCGATGGCAGGGCTGGTGGAGCAGCAGTTCTAGACTATTCTGAGGTTAGTTCAGAAACTGACCTAACAACGTGGGAAGTCTCTCCCAAATTGTTTATCGTTTCTCACAGTGGGTGCCTTTTGAAGTGATTGTATTTGACAGCCCAGAGTGTTGGGCACACAGCTTTGTGCTATCTAAGGTCACGGTCCAATTGTGATTCCTAGCAATAGCTTCAAGGCATATTTCATAGCTCTAATAGTTTTCAAGTATAAGGGTGTGAGAATGAGCTTTAAGAATATTTATGCCACGAAATCTTCCAATTGCTCTTCAACACGGTGCACCATAGTAGGTGTGAATAGAAGTGGTGGCAACAGACCTGAATTCAGGTCTGCCACTGACTATAATACTAGCTTGAGAAGTAACTTGAACTCTGTGAGCCTCAGTTTCCTTGTCTGTAGAATGAAGACAATGATACTGCCTTCATAGGATTATTATTAGGATTGAATGAAATATTATAGTGAGGCATTCAGCAAAGTGTTCTATAAATTGGGGTAGGATGTGAGGTAATTGGCATTGTTAGATGCGTCTCTGGGTAAACAACCAAATTATCTGCCTATTTGGCTGTTTCCCTAGCTGCCTTGTTAAAACAAAACACCTGAGTTGACCAGAACACCTCTGTTTTTAGAATCTAACTTTGCAGTTGTATTAGTCTCTTCTTGCATTGCCATAAAGAAATACCTGACACCTTCATAAAGAAATGAGGTTTAACTGGCTCATGGTCCTGCAGGCTTTACAGGAAGCATGGTACTGACATCTGCTTGGCTTCTAGAGAGGCCTCAGGAAGCTTACAGTCATGGCAGAAGGTGAAGCGGGAGCAGGCACATCACATGGTGAAAGCGGGAGCAAGAGAGACAGTTGGGAGAGGAGGCGCCACACACTTTTAAACAACCAGGTCTCCCAAGAACTCACTCACTATCGTGAAGATAGCACCAAGCCATGAGGGGTCTGTCCCCATGATCCAGACACCTCTCACCAGGCCCCACCTCCAGCACTGGGGATTACAATTGAGCATGAGATTTGGGTAGGGACAACTATCTGAACTGTATCAGCAATAGAGTGTGATTATAAGTTATGCTGTAGGAATAGAATTGTTGTCACTGAAAGATTCCCTTGGCCATGGGAGCCTCCTGGCTCTATGAAGGAATCAGTCAATGCTTATCCCAGGGAGGTAATGATAAGGTCGAAGTTTGACAAGAAATCTATGTTTTCTTAAGCTAAGTAGTAGGTTAACAGAAGATATGTTGTGTGTTAATAGTTCTATTTACATCCCTTTCTCCAAGGTTATACACACTCTGCATCACTAAGTCAAGACACCATTCTTTGACATTGGCTAATAGTAATAGCAATCATAGCCACTGTGCATTAGCACTTACTCCACATCCTTGTACTGAGCACTACTTACATTATGTGGTGTTGTCATTGTCACCATTTCATACATAAAGAAACCAAGGTTTTCAGAGATTGAATAACTTGTGCAAGATCACACATCCGGTAGGGCAGATCCAAGATCTGTTTGTCTCCAAAATCTGCTTCTGTCCTGCTGGGAGACCTTGGGAATGACGGCAAGTGGTTGTAGGAAGGAGGGCTGATGTCAAGGTGGCTGTGGGGGCAGGAGGCTGAGGGAACTCACTGACCCTTGAGGGACTCCTTAGGTGGGGGCTTCTGGGTTTCCTGTTGGCAGCTGGAGGGGGAGTGCCAGTTCCCATAAGTGGTTATTGCCCAGGTTGTGACCTTGGCTTGGCCAGTGATTGGTTCATTTTGGAATTTCATGAGTGACCCCCAGGCAGGGTTCTTACAATCACGCTGGAAGACCACCCAGGAAGTTCCTGTGGGGTAAAATGATGCAGCAGCCTGCTTTCCTCAGGAGGTCTGAAACCCTCCCCATGTACACACACACACACCCACCCACCCACACACCCTCCACCCCTCTTGGTGTCTTTGGCCTTTTTTCCTAGCTTGTTTGTTTCTATGGGTGTCTTCAAGTTCAGCTAGAACCTATGGGAATGACTTAGTTTTGAACCTGTAAGAATGAGAAGTAAACAATTCTTTGTACTGACTTTGAATTTCCTTTCTTCTGTTGTCCAAAGGTGAAGGGTGACAATGTGTCCCAGATTTTTTTGGATATTCTACAAAAAAATAGATATTTTTTTGTAGAAAAAAGCTTATTCTACAGTGTTGTCCCAATTTTAAAAGCCCTAGAAAACTGGTTAAGGCAAATTATAACCAAATCAAATCACTAATTATTACAATAAACTGTAACTAGCTACAAAAATCCTAAAATTACAATTTTAGGCTTTGAGAAAATATCACTGATGATAGAGGAAGAGTGACAGTCTTTGTTTTGGGTCTTGGGATGGCAGAAAGAAAATATTTAGTAGGGAGTAAAGATCAGTGTACCCCTTGAAGTGTGGTGAAGATGGGTGGGTTTTGATGCTCTGTGTGTGTGTGTTTGTGTGTGTGTGTGTGTGTGTTTAGAATTCCCCTAAATTCAAAATGATACTTACATTTTGATAAACCCAGAGAGTTAATTAACATGGCATAAATGTGCTAGCTCATTGTTGTTTTTCAGGGAGAGAACTAGAGAGAGACACAAGTCACCCCGGAATAAAGACGGCAGAGGGTCAGAAAAGTCTGTCACCATTCAACCTCCCACTGGAGAGCCCCTGTTGGGAAATGATTCTACTCGGACAGAAGAAGTTCAGGTAAGGATCAAAGGTGGTCTGTAAGCACACTGCCACTTGACCGAGACTCCTGTCTGTAAATGTTTTCCTTAGGTTCTCTTGGATTTTTGTCTTTATTTTTCTAGCATGCTAATTAGTTTATCTATGTCCCATGGTCTCTTGTTGGTCTAAGGACGTCCTGTCCTGCCCTTTGGTAGCGTGGGGATTCTTCTGAAGTATGATTGGTTGGCCTGCTTTACATGGTGTGGAAAAGTAGCCAGCAAGGTTGACGACAGGGTAGGGAAGGGAAAAGCTGAAGTCTCCCACGACTCATTTCAAAATGGAACAGTATAAGGGGGAGAAGGAAACTCAGAAACCTAAGAAGTTTAAAAAACATGGGGCAGCCCAGACTGACCATTACTACTAGAGCTATGCAGGAATTGAGAGGCCGCACGCTCAGATGCCTGGTAGAGAAACGTAAGTTAATTAAGGAGGCCCTGGGTCGAAAAGAGGGGGCAAAAATATATTAACCTAGCTTTGGGTTAACAGCAATCTGTGCAGTGCCTCAGTGTCAGTGCTGTAGTGTGGTGTGAAGGAGCCTATGGCTAACTGGAGAATGCATTTCCTCTGTAAAGGAAACAGCAGCTCCGCAGCTCCAGACACCTACTGTTGCTCAGGAATGCAGGGATTCATTGTTTGAGAAAAGCTGCAAATCAGGATTTTATGTGGAATCCTAACTTTATAGTATTTTTGAAATACTGACACTTTATTAATTTTTTTGAACCATTGAGTGGGTTCTTCTCCAGGTTCCAACTGTCTGGCAGCCCACCCGATTTAAATAAACATCTGAGCTATACACAGAAACATGTCTGCATACCCTCTGCACATCCTGAAGTATATATACACATGTCCAGCCTTGCCCCTCATAAACAAAGCGATGTATGATACACAGCTGTAAAGATAGATATAGGACTATAGATAAGCATACATCTGTACATACCTGTGCATACACACAGGTAAGCATTTATAATCAAATAGGTGGACTGAAACTGGAATTCCTCAGAGTACACAAGGTGTTCTTGGGACACAAAACTACAATTGTGGGTTGAACGTGGGATTCATTGAGCAATGAGCAAATGCCATTAGTGCTGCCTGCCTTGGCTCTGGGATGGCTGATGGTCGGATGGGGCCAGTCTTAGGATTGGATCACCCTGGAGTACTTGAAGGGGTCAGTTTCCTCCTGGATGTGGGTTCAGAGGTGCCAGTGGCCTACAGCAAAGGCTCTTCTTTCTCTGCATCTCCTCTGCACCTCGTAGCTGAGAACACTTTGAGAAGCTCTTGGTGTTGCCCCAGGATGATCTGGTGTGAAAAGCATTGAGATGGGTGTTTGGAGGCTGTATTTTTTAGTAGCTCCGTTACCTTGAGCAGTCACAGCCTTTGTAGGCCTCAATTTCTTTATTGAAAATCTAGGGGTTTTGATGAAAGCATCTTAGGTGCTTTTTCTTCTAAGAACCTGAAGCTTAACAGGATCCTTTGTGTATCTACATTTTTTAGGCATACATGTGCACCCCAGGAAATTCTCTCATGCCCTTTCTAGTCAATCTCTGCCCCACCCTCACCTCTCCAAGGCAACCACTGTGTTGATTTCTATCACTGTAGATCAATTTTGCCTGTTTTTGAATTTAGTATAATTAGAATCATATGGTCCATCTCCTGCCCCCACCCACCCGCCCTGCTTAGCATAATGATTTTGAGATTTATCCATGTTTTGGTATGTTTCAACAGCTTATTCTTTTTATTTTTGCTGAGTAGTATTCCATTGTATCAGTCTACCACAATTTGTTATCCATTCTCCTAGTGGATGGACATTTGGGTTTTTTTTGTTGTTGCTGTTTGTTTGTTTTTTGAGGCAGAGTCTTGTTCTGTCACCCAGGCTGGAGTGCAGCGGCATGATATCACCTCACTGCAGCCTCTACCTCCCGGGTTCAAGCGATTCTCCTGCCTCAGCCTCCCGAATAGCCGGGATTACAGGCACGCACCACCACGCCCAGCTAATTTTTGTATTTTCAGTAGAGATGGGCTTTTACCATGTTGGCCAGGCTGGTCTCGAACTCCTGACCTCAGGTGATTTGCCTGCCTTGGCCTCCCAAAGTGCTAGGATTACAGGCGTGAGCCACCGTGCCTGGCTGGATGTATATTTTTATTAATTTTTGGATAAAACCTGAGAGTGGAATTGCTGGGCCATATAGCTAAGTATATATTTAGATTTATATGAAACTGCCAGAGTGGTTTTCCAGAGGCACTGTACCATGGTCCACTTCCACCAGCAGTGTTGGTGAGTCCTGGCTGCTTCTGGCCATCGTCTTAAATAGGAATTTCTCTCACTGTATGTGATACTTCTGACTTTGCAAGTTGAAGGATTATTAGTTTATAGGATTGAGACCTTAACCACCACCACTTCTTACCATAGCCCATACATTTCATAAATCATGTTTTTTTTGGTCATTACTAGATTCGGAGTTATTTGATTATGAGCGATGTCTGTCTTGCTGATTTAGCTACTAACTTAAACTAGCTTTTTCTAAGTTGGTGTCCTAATTTCACCCACTTTGCCACTGCATCTGACTGTTTTTTTTCCGAGTGAAAGGATACATACAAATTTCAGAGGCAAAAACCTCTTTGGCCCCCTGTGTCTTTTCAGCGCCTTGCTGTTGTTGCTTCATTATTGTTGCCAGTTGTTTTTAAACAGCAAAATCCTTTAAAATTCTGTCAACTGGGTTTTGCTAAGTGAATAGACTAATTGCTTTAACTAGCAACTGCCTAGAAGTTTAAAAAGAGAGGAAGCTAGAAAGTAAAAGATAACATTTTAATAATCCTGGTTGTTTCTATGCCCTTGATGTTTAGTTCCTCGTGAAAACATGTTTTAGAAAGAATTTTTAAGCCAATCTGGCCATACACGGATTCCTGGATTTGCTTAGCTTGGTCCATGAGAAATATTGTTAAAGAGTGCTTGACACTGATACTTGTTAAGTGGATCTTGTGAACATCATAAGGAGATTTTTTTTTTTTTTTTTTGAGATGGAGTCTCGCTCTGTAGCCCAGGCTGGAGTACAGTGGCACGATCTCAGCTCACTGCAACCTCCGACTCCCGGGTTCAAGCGATTCTCCTGCCTCAGCCTCCTGAGTAGCTGGGATTACAGGCATGTGCCACCACGCCTTGCTAATTTTTGTATTTTTAGTAGAGACGGGGTTTCACCATGTTGGCCAGGATGTTCTTGATCTCCTGACCTCCTGATCCGTCCGCCTCGGCTTTCCAAAGTACCGGGATTACAGGTGTGAGCCACCGCGCCCCAGTCCATAAAGAGATTTTAAAATGTGGGTCCTAGGTGCAGGTAAGCTTGGGTTTGTGTAGTGGTGTAAGTTCCCTTGCTATGCCCTTTGCTCTTCTGGGCTGCTAGAGGGTGTAGTAATACTCCCACCTCCAAAAGTTGGACTTCGTAAGCCTTTATAACCCAGCGTGAATTGGAAAGAAGATGCAGGAGGTTTATCTCTATAGATGAGCTCTCACAAGATTAGTCTAATACCTGGATTGCGCATTGCAGGGCAAACAGCTCCAGGCCCTCAGAGCTGCTCAAGGCTTTTCAACCCAGGGGATGATAATCAATGTTATGTCAATGAATCAGCCAAACAGACAGAAAGATCACATTATGTTTTCTCTGTTTGAAAAGGTAAATACCTCATACATTTTGAAAATTTCAATGAAAATTGTTTGAGTTAAAAAGTTCTAATATTTAAAGAGTTAAGCTTTCATTTTCTGGAAGCCTTTGTGAATAGGGCTGGGTAGATGCAGCGGGCCCTGCATGTTCACTGCCCTTTGTAGCTTTTACAAATGACCTGCGTCATGTCATCCTCACTGTCTTCTCCCCACCAGGATGACAACTGGGGAGAGACCACCACGGCCATCACAGGCACCTCGGAGCACAGCATATCCCAAGAGGACATTGCCAGGATCAGCAAGGACATGGAGGACAGCGTGGGGCTGGATTGCAAACGCTACCTGGGCCTCACCGTCGCCTCTTTTCTTGGACTTCTAGTTTTCCTCACCCCTATTGCCTTCATCCTTTTACCTCCGATCCTGTGGAGGGATGAGCTGGAGCCTTGTGGCACAATTTGTGAGGGGCTCTTTATCTCCATGGCATTCAAACTCCTCATTCTGCTCATAGGGACCTGGGCACTTTTTTTCCGCAAGCGGAGAGCTGACATGCCACGGGTGTTTGTGTTTCGTGCCCTTTTGTTGGTCCTCATCTTTCTCTTTGTGGTTTCCTATTGGCTTTTTTACGGGGTCCGCATTTTGGACTCTCGGGACCGGAATTACCAGGGCATTGTGCAATATGCAGTCTCCCTTGTGGATGCCCTCCTCTTCATCCATTACCTGGCCATCGTCCTGCTGGAGCTCAGGCAGCTGCAGCCCATGTTCACGCTGCAGGTGGTCCGCTCCACCGATGGCGAGTCCCGCTTCTACAGCCTGGGACACCTGAGGTAAGAGGCAACATCCAGGAGTCAGAAAGGATGGCTGATGTCTTGCTGGGAGACAGCTGCTCTGTAGCACGTGAGGGGTGGTGACAGATGCCAAGAGCTAGGACCAGAGTCTGACTCTTTTCTGGTTTGGGGAGGAGATGCGAGGGTGGGGAGGGTGTCCATGTTCATTGAGTTTCTGGACTTCTAGATGGTGCGGGGCAGTTGCTGGCTCTCACCCAGGTTGAGATTTTGCTGGGCCTGTTCTCAAAGTTATTGGCAGCTCCCAAAAATGATGGAGAAAGGAGATGCATAGTGATGGCTGCCTTCTTTGACTCTGAAATTGGCCAATGGACAACGGATAAAGTGACCAGCAGCTCCATTTTGTCCCAGATGTGACATCTGGTTTACCATGTTGTCCCAGTGGAATCATGAATTGTTCCTTTTTTCCCACTCTCAGAGGCCTGGTTTGGGCAGTAAATTATATGGTCATCCGAGGGACCCTCCAATAAAGAATCAAGTGCAGGTTAGAGACTCCAAATGTGTAGTCCTTGAGTGTTGTGAAAATGTATGCGTGAGAAAAAGTTAGAAGTCAGTTGGGTTGTCATACTTACATCTCTGCATAAAATCTCATTATTTTGTGGTTAAATAAGAGTGATTACCATCATTTTATTTGCTTCAAGGTAAGCACTTTATATATAGATTGTGTATTTAGTCTTCATAGAACCCCGTGACCTAGGTATTATTAATCCCTGTGTCACAGATGAAGAAACTAGGGCTTAGGGGATTTAAGTAATTTGCACAAAAACATATGGCTAGCCTCATTTAGGATTCACTCAGATGTCATGAGGCCAGGGCTGAGTGAATGCCCCCATAATGGCATCTCTCACTTTGTGGTTAGTGGCCTATTTTTCCATCTGTTTTCTTCCACAGACTATGAACTCCCTGAGGCCAGGGGTCACCCTTATACCTCATTACATCCTCAGTGCCTGGCATGGAGCATGGCTTGCACTGAGATGTTCTCTGGGTGAATGCAGAGCCTGGGACATTTGACTTCCAAGCCTTTACCCTCTCCCAGGCTCTCTGCCTCCTTAGGCAGTATATGCTGATGTGTGTAGCCTGCTTGGGGCAGGTTAGGCACTTAGTTCATTGCAGCTATTACTGCTGTGATCATGTAGCTGGCAGAGCAGCCAAAATCAGCAAGGGCACACCTTAGTGGGTATCAGAACAATCGGCTTTGTCATAGATTTGGCTGGGCTCCAGGAAGGTGGCTCAGCCTGTATTTGGAGTCAGGCCGTGCTGCCAAACCATCTTCATGTTGGTGTGTACCCTCCTCCATTCCTCTGGCTTGGCTTGTGCTACGAGGACGGGATGATCTAGCGTTCAAGGTTGCTGCCACCCTAACTGATCCTTGGTGGAAACTGGTGTCCAAGTCACATGTCTGTGCACCAAAAATCTGGGGTTTAGAGTCCTTCACAGATGCCTGTAGGGCTCTGAAGACAAGTAGGTCACCGCTTTGCTGCGTATTCATCTCAGAAGGCTTTCTTTTCCCATGTTTTGCATCAGGGAATGACCAGCAGTTTTGTGTTAAACATCTGCTGTGTGCAGAGCCCTGGACACACCAGGCTGGCTGCCTTCAGAGCTCTATCTCAGCACCTGTGGCGCTCACAGTCACTTGGAAAGAGACCAGTGCACCGCTGTCTGGTGGACAGGTGCAGAAACAGGCCTGGGGGTATAGGTGATAGGAACACAGGAGGACAGAGAATTTCAGATTGTGGCAGCAATAAAGCCGAGCAGGAGACAGTCTGTCTCAGAACAGGTTTTGCTGCAGTTAAAGTGGTAGAGAAAAATCCGGCTGTGGTCTCAGTGGAGATGAGTGATATTTGGAACTCTGTATATGTAAGTAGCCAAGACACTGGCCAGGAGTGAGGTCTATGGTGGTTTTGTTTTTTGGCCCTTAGCCCTAGTTGGTGTGAATTCCACCTGTGTAGGTGGGAAAGGGCAGGGCATCTTCTCACCATAGGTCATGCAGGGTGGTGGGACCGACTTACCCCCATGGGCTCCCACATCGCTCCTCCCTGTACGACTGGTTGAGCTGCACACTGCATCTGAGTGGGGGTGGAGAGGGGACAAACCAAACAGCCCGAGGAAAGTATGCCTGTGGCGTGTTCAGAAAACGTAATTAGCAGCAGCCTTCGCCTCTCACCACACAGCTCTGCTGGTCAGGGCAGAGCTGGATGGGAGAAGCCAGACTGATTGTGCTGCATGGCTCCCAGGCTTGCTGCAAACCTTTCAGTCTGCTCTTACCATGACCAACAACTGTCCAGGCTTTCAAAAACTCAAGTCAGTCACCCCAGCTCCCCAGGGAGAACTGAAAGGTGGCAAGTGCCCATCTGCCCTGGGGAGAGCGTTTTGAGGTGGTCCCCAGCCTCATCCTTTCGGCTTCTTCTTAGGGCCATTGGTGTTCCTCCTCTCCCTGCCTTTAATAAGGCCCCCTTTGTCCCTCTCGTGGAGAGCCTGGGTTAGGAGGTGGAAAGAATGGCTGGGGAAAGAGGGATGTCTTTACTGACAAATGGAGCCCTCAGGGAGAGCCAGATGCCCAAGTGTCAGCCAGTCTGCCAGAGCTGGAGCAGGCTTGGCACCTTTCCTCCTGGCATTGTGTGGGCCTGGTCACCTGCCGATCCTTGGGCTAAATCTGGTCTGAACCCAGCAGTGGCTGGAAGAGTTACTAGGCCAGAAATACAACTTCTAAGGCCTTTTGTAAAGTGTAGAAACAGACAGGAGGGAAGAGGGAGCGGGAATAGACAAAGCAAGCCTCGGAAATCAGAATAGCAGGTCTCCATCAGACCCAGCAGAATCACAGGCTGTTGGCTCTCCCTTTATGTAAAGCCTTCACCGTGGCAGCACCCTATTGGGCTTAGGTGCCAAGCGATGGTGAGTTCTTTTTTATGTTTTCAAAGATGATTTTATCGAATTGACTGAGCTATTTTTGAGAGTTGTCTAAAGAATGTCTACTCTTTAGTTTCTTAAAGAAAATAGGCTTCTCATTAGTTCATAAAAGGTGCTTGCTGTGGCCCTGCTTGTTGGCAGGAATGAAGTTTTGGGCTTATTTGAAAACTTTCAAAAATGTAAAAAGTTGTTGCAGAAAGTAAGATACCATAAATAGATTGAGATACTTCCTAACCTCTGCCCAGTGCCCTAGGAGTTATGAAAAGCTTTTCATAGGTTTGGACTCATTTACCCCTCCTTGCTGCCCTGTCAGAGGTCAGAACAGGTGGGGTAGAGGTGTCCCCTCTTACAGTTGAGGTCCCCAAGCCCCAGGGTAAGGGACCTGCTCAAGGTCACAGGGAATCAGCACCTTCCTGTGCATCACACCGCTTACCCCACCGCACTCTCTACAGCGTCCTGGTGTCTCACACAGTCGCTTTGTCATTTTCCATACACACCTTGCTCGTCACTTTTCTTGGCCCCGTTCTCACAATAAGTTGCTAACTTTTCCAGGATGTTACCAGAGACTAATGACTGTTGATATGACTTTATTTGAGGAGAAACCCAGAAGAATAGAAGAGCCTAAAAATTGGCATTCAATTATCTTAATCATTTTTCAGTTTTGAAACCTCTAAAGGGAAATAGTGTGAATACTGGTGCACAGGCACTAGTGTAATTGACTGGTTGAATGTGAAATGGTAGAACAACAGAGACAGATAAAGAAAACCTTAACAATAAACAATTACATAGTCTTACTGGGAGCCAGGTACCTTCTGATCTTTTAATGTGCAACTCAGTTTTCACAACAATCATGTGAGGTAGGTTCTGGTAGCCTCCTTTTCAGATGGGCAAACCGAGGCGTGGGAGAGTTAGGTAAGTCTAAGGCCCCACACTTTGTAATTGTGGGAACCAGGATTTGAGCCCAGGCTCTCTGGTTCCAGAATGATCTTACCCATTTCACCATACTACCTCTGAATAGATAGGTGCATGTTCACGTCACTGCTTTAGGAACACATGAACAAACCCAGAAGCATTTTTTGAGTGTTTCCCATGTGCCAGCCTCGGTGCCAGATATTTTTGTATACATTATCCTGTTTCACTTAACACAGAGCTTAGGGCTGGAACAGAGAGAATGTGCAGGATTGTCAAGATGGCTTGCACTCTGAGGTCCATTCCTTAGCTCCACTGGTTATTTTATTCACTCAGTTGACAAAGCCTGGTCCTTAAAGTCATAGCAGTAGGTTTGAGCCTTTGGTCAGACCTTTTTAACTTCCTATACTTCACATGTCTCAAAGAAAATATATTTTATCTATTGTTGTGTAACAACTACCCCACCACTTAGTAGTTTAAAACAACCAATTCAGTATTTCTCACAATTCTGCAGCATGGATTGGGCTCAGCCAGGAGGTTCTTTAGCTGATCCTGCCCATGGTCCTGTGTGATTATACTCACATGGTGAGTCAGCCGAGGCTGACTTTCTTTTCCTGTTTATTCTCTCCTCCTTCTTTTCCTGTATATTCTCTCCTTCTCATGGCCTCTCCTTGTTGTTTCCTCATTAGGGTTGCTAGACTTCTTAAATGGCAGCTCAGGGATCCCAGGAGCACAAAAGCAGAAGCTCCCAGGCCTTTTAAGGTCTGGGCCTGGAACTGTCCCAGTAGTATTTCCACTGCATTCTCTTGGTGAAAGCAAGCCACAGCCCTATCCCACATTTAAGGAGAGAGGACGACACAAGACAGAGGCTACTAGGATGTTAAGTTCAATGTCGCAGACCCCCACAACCACCTCGGGCTGTCTTTCTCAGAGTCTGTTTATTCTCATTTTGCATATAGTTCTAACAAATTTAATTATTGATTTCTACACCTTAAAAAGCCCAGAAGTAATATATTTTGAGGGGAAAAAGTGCTGCTTTAAGGAGATATATGAACATCAATGAAAAATGATAGCTGATAGTCATCAACAAGGAGGGAGACAGAGAAACCACAAAAGCAGGTATGACTCAGCACTCTGGGAAGCTTTCCACAGTGACCCATTCTGTAGGATATTTATATTGCTGAAGCTCCCTTGTACCTAATTCAGCCAGCAGGTTTTAACTGTTTGGGTTTTTAAGCTTCAGGGTCAAAGTTTTGGGGTAAAAAATGCTTCATTCATTGAGACTGAGAGACAGTAGCTTATAAATTGACACTGACCATAGACCTTGATTTTGTGTCCCCACCCAAATCTCATCTTGAATTGTAGCTCCCATAATTCCCACATGTTGTGGGAGGGACCCAGTGGGAGTTCATTGAATCACGGGGGCGATTTCCCCCATACTGTTCCTGTGGTAGTGACTAAGTCTCACAAGATCTGATCGTTTTATAAGAGGAAACCTTATAAAAGGTGGCTCTCATTTTCTTCCTTGTCTGTAAGATGTGCCATGTAAGATGTGCCTTTTGCCTTCTGCCATGATTGTGAGGCCTCCCCAGCCACGTGGAACTGTGAGTCCGTTAAACCTCTTTTTCTATATAAATTACCCAGTCTTGGGTATGTCTTTATCAGCAGCATAAAAACGGACTAATACAGTTTTAATCAAAGATGTGGTAACTAATCACAGAACCACCTGTGCTTTAGAAGAAATGATCCTTGGATTGCTTTTCAAGCAATGGAAGTTTATGATTGTCACATTGTCGATTGTGATTATATTCACGAAGTGTTATGGACTGAATGTTTGTGGTCCCCCCAAATTCGTATGTGGAAGCCCTAACCTCCAGTGTGGCATATTTGGAGATGGAGCCCCTAAGGAAGTAATTGAGGTTAAATGTAGTCATAGTGTGGGGCCCTGATCCCATAGGACTGGCATCCTTACAAGAACAGATACCAGAGAGCTTGCTCTGTCTCTGCACACACCCTTAGAAGAGGCTGTGTGAGGCCCCAGAAAGAAGGTGGCCATCTGTAAGCCCAGAAGAGAGCCCTCAATAGGAACCAGGTTGGCTAGAACCTTGATCTTGGACCCCCAACCACCAGAACTGTAAGAAAATCAATTTCTGTTGTTTAAGCTACCTAGTCTGTAGCATTTTGATACAGCAGCCTGAGCTGAGACAGGAATATTACATACACTGGAGACTTGTGACCCCAAAGACTTTTGACCTGTTGAATAGAGCTCATCTTGTCCTCTCTCCAGCTCATGCATGCATCCTCCCAGCTTGCAAGGGGGCCTTGCTTCTCTGGATTGCACTTTGATTTTCTAGTTTTAACTGACAAAGGGAGAGTCTTCTAGGGAGGTTAAAGTTACTCCAGTAATTCCAGGATATTTCCAGCTCCTTTTGAAATCTTATGTTTGTAATTCTGGGTCAAGTAATGTCCAAGCCAGTGATTACATTACTGGTAGGCATGTCTCTCATGCTGGGCCACGCCCTCCATCCCATGTTCACGATGAGCACCAACGGTCTCTGAGAGCCCAGAGCCAGTGGCTGCAACGTTGGGAAAATTCTTAAATGACCATCAGTGGTTTTGGCTCATGTTCCTACGATTGTGGGTTCATATACCATCTCATTTTTAGAAATGTGTGTTTTTGTACTCCTGTAATTACTTTTTAATAAAGATATTTTGCCAGTCCTTAGCCCCACTCCATAGCAAAGCAAAGGACAAGAACAAGTAAGGGCTGAAACATAGAGCGTGGAGGGTTTTGCTCAGGCCATGCTTTGCTGTGGGAGAATTTTGAAGGCGGGAGTGGAGCTGCCGTTTGTGGTTTGGTGCTGTGGTGCCTGTTAAAAGTGGCTTTAATGAGAGTGTAAGGTGCTGCACACTGAAGCCCTGTGTTTATTCAGCTGCCTCCTGCCAGCGGCTACAGCTGGGATGGCTTCCCTCGCACGGCGTCTGCCCACAGCCTTGCGCCCAGAGCCCAGAGGACTCACAGGAAAAGGAGCTGGCAAAGGTGAAGCTGGTTTTCATGGTCTCCTGAGGGCCCCTGGCCCCTGGGAGATGGGTCACACTCCCTGAATGCTGTGCTGTTGGTTTCCCTGGAGGATTCTTGCTGCAGGCCAGGTCCCGTATTCTCCACACTCACCACAAGTGGCTGGGTGTGACTTGACACGGTGTGAAAGTGGAGGGGCGCAAGCACTCAGGTGGGTGAACAGCCTGCGGCCTCCTTTCCCTGGCTGCAAAGCCGCCACTCAACTCTGCTCCAGCCCAGGTTTCGGGGAGCCGGGATCCACTTGGGCAGGCCGGGAGCCTCAGACTCCAGACTTTTCATGGTGCGCTCCTTCCTGCTTACTCACGAGGAAGGCGAGGCAGTCCAGCATCCTGGGTGGAGTGGAGGTGTTTCGAGTCCATATCTAAATCTTTTTCTTAGAGCACCCTAAGCAGGCTGCTGTCTTTGATCCCCATGCCTCTGCTGTTTATCTTGGTGTGGTTCATCACTGTAATTTAAGACGCGGAGAGAGCAGAGTTCCCATCCCAGGCAGGGGAGGCGCAGTGCAGGTTGGACTGTGCAAGGAAATGGCAGCATGGCGAGGTTTGTGCCGCGGCCTACAAGCAGGGCTGCATGCTCCCCAGGCAGACTGTGGCAGAGCCAAGCCCCTCACTTGTAGGGAAGCGTGTCTCCTAGGTGCCCCAGTAGGGGAGGTCTGCCAGCATCGCTGTGCTGTGGGGAAGGCAGCCAGAGGGCTTCATCCATAACTGGCTCAGCTCCTCAGGAGGAGACCAGCAGTGTGTCTCTGCACTCAGAACTGCCACTGGGTCGTGGTGTTAAGCCCAGGAGGGGTGCATATGTTGACAACCTTGTATTGCTTAGTTGCTGAGACCAGAAGATCCAGGTAATTGCATGAGCTATTAGCTACTTCTGGTTCTCACAAACTCCTCCCAGTGTTGATAGAGAATGGTGTCCTCCGGGCATGCTCTGGGTATAGTTTTATTTGTATTATTAGGGACTCATGGAGAAGTGCTCTGGGTGTCCCACACACTGCACTTTGGAGATCATTCTGTGATTCCCAAGTCCTGCTGATTCCACTTCCTTGGCGCTCTGGGATTAGATATCCCAGGCTGCCGATCTGCTTGTTCATCTTTCAGTGGGGATACCCTGCAGGGCTTGTCCACAGCTTGAATTTCAAACCAAAAGCCAGGTACGCTTTCCAGCCTTCCGATATTGGTTCAAAGAATTTGGCTGCCGAAGCTTTTGTGTAGCTGAGGCACCAGCAGGCCCGAGGCACGAGTGAATCCAGGTGGCCCGAGGAAGAGCCTTCCCGTGGGCCTCAGCAGCCACACAGAGCCTCTGATCTGTTTCCCTTTGCGGGATGGTCAGTCTCCTGTGTCTCAAGACCTCAAGCAGAAACCTGTGGATCTCCCCCTCTATCTCGAAAGTCCAACCAAGTCCAGGCCTTTGTTGTGCAGTTTAAACCAGACCTGTCAGTAAACATGAGCTAATTCCAGTTTTTGTCCCTCTTTGTCCTTCTCAAGTTCCAAGGTGATCATTGCCTGTTATCTATGGGGCTTGTGTAAGCTAACTTCCCAAATGCAGCTGTGAGACAAACATTTTAATTAAAAGGCAGAAGGGCCAGGAGATATAAACACTCATGTGCCTGGTTGTCAGTGAAGGCGGTGGCGTTCTGCGTCCAGGGGCTAATTATATTCTCTTCTCTGGGACTCACACAAATATTGCCACAAATGGTCCTGACTGTCAAGACTGAAGTCATTTATCTCCAAGTGTGGGGAGCAGTGAAGCCCACACGTCCAGGTAGATTTAGCTCTTACGGACTCTTCTGGGAAGCAGCAGGTGGGTAAAACTGAAAGCATCAGCTATTGCACCCTAGCTGCAGGTTTTCACAGAAAGCTGAATCAACTTGTATTGGGGATTCTGCATTTTAGAGTTCTCTCAAAGACCTAGGTTTGGGCCCTAAAATGCAGCCACCAGAGCAGGCACACCTTAAAAAGTAGGTAATGAGTGGCCTTAGTGCCTGGGCAGCCGTCAGTACTGGCCTCCTTTGGTTGTCCCTGTCCACTGACCCTCCTTCCTCCCGTTCTCTCACGCTTGCATTCATCTGCAGCCTCCATTACCATTGACCAGCTTTGCCGCTTACCTGCCTCCACCCTTTCTTCCCTAAGTTCGAGTAGTTTCCTAAGTAGCTTCCCCTTAGTTTCCTAAGGCTGAAGTAATAGAGTATAGCACAAACTGGATGGCTTAAAAGTTCTCCTTCTCAGAAAGTACAAAATCTAGGTGTTGGCACCGCTGTGCTCCCCGCAAAGCCTCTAGGGAAGAATCCTTCCTTGCCTCTTCCTAGTTTCTGGTGGCTGCTGGCAACCCTTCGTGTTCCTTTATGGCTGTGTCACTCCAGTTTCTGCCCCCATCATTACATGGCCTCCTCTCTGTGGGTCTCTGTATGTCCTCTTTTTTTTTTTTTTTTTTTGAGACAGAGTCTTACTCTTTTGCCCAGACTGGAGTGCCTTGGTGCGATCTCAGCTCTCTGCAACCTCTGTCTCCCAGGTTCAAGCAATTCTCCTGCCTCAGCCTCCCTAGTAGCTGGGATTACAGATGCATGTCACCACACCCAGCTGCTTTTTGTATTTTTAGTAGAGACGGGGTTTCACTTTGTTGGTCAGGCTGGTCTTGAACTCCTGACCTCAAATGATCTGCCTATGTCGGCCTCCCAAAGTGCTGGGATTACAGGCATGAGCCAAAGAGGCCTGGCCACCTCTTTTCTTATACGGATACCAGAATGACTCTACCTTAACTAAACATAACATCTGCAAAGACCCTGTGTCCAAATAAGGTCACATTCTGAAGTTCTGGGTAGTTGCAAATTTTGGGAGACACTATTTGCCACTACAGGTTTCTCCAAGTTGTGCTGTCCTGTGACTGAACACTGACCCTGTTGCTCTATTGTGAATGTTTGGGAGGATTAACACCAGCCTGTTTCTGCTCACACTGCTTTCTCTGCCTGGAATTTGCTTTACAGCCTGTTGTCCCTGGTGTGACCATCATTCATCTTGTAAGACTTAACAGCCCACCTTTGTCCCCACTGTGGATTCCTGGCGGAAACACCGTCCCTCTTCTCCTGGTGTACATGTTCTGTCACGGTCTCTGGATCACTTGACTGTACTTATTGTTTGAGTGGTACTCACCACTAATTGGAGCATAAGCCCCTTGAAGGTTTCATTTACATCCGGGTCTCAGTACTAGGGACTTAGCAGGTGCTCATAATTTATAACTGCTTTTGATGGAGTTGGAGAGGCTAGTTATTAAGACTTTTCTGAATGTAGCATCCTTAGCTGGCTTTCAGGATAGTGACTGCATGCTCTAAAAGGAGATCTTTGCAGATTTTACTCTATGATGAGAAAACTTTTTAGTACTTTTTCTGTCAGCATGTACCTAGGTAATAAGAAGAATGACGTGACGTATTTGGGGAATTAGCATACAAGAAGTACTTTGACATTTTCCACGTGTGAAGAAAGCTGTTTTTATTGACCTAGCTGAAGGGATCAAATTCATATTTGAAAAGATGTGGCTAAAACTTGAAAAGGACTTGTCCATGGGGGATGTCTTCATCCCTTCTTTCTGCTCAGGGAGAAGTTGCAGGCCATAAAGTGTGAGGGCATCAGCCTGGATGAGCTCTAAAGCTCAATGTTAATTTCGGATTTTAATAACATGTAAGAAATACAAGTTTGATTGCAGAAGCCACAATCAAGTTCAAGGGAGGGTGAATTAATGGGAAGTAGAAGGGACCATGTGTATGTCTGTGTGTATGTGTGCATGTGTGCACACATTTTTTTAGGCTTTGGTTCCTTTAGCTATAAAATAAGGGAGTTAAAATGGAGGTGGTTTATGGTCACGATTGTTTCCTTCAAGTATCTAAAAGGCTTTCACCAGAAAGGGGGACTTGGGTTCAGAACAAAGCATTGGGTGAACCAGTGGTAGAACTGAAAGGTCATTTCAGTGTGAAAGTGACCTTTCTTTTCAAGCAAAGGCTGGATGTCATTTGGGAGCTTGTAAAAAGAATTGTTATATGGATGCCAGGCGCAATGGCTCACGCCTGTAATCCTAGCACTTTGGTAGGCTGAAATGGATGGATCCCTTAAGGCCAGAAGTTTGAGCCAGCCTGAGCAACATGGTGAAACCCCGTCTCTACTAAAATACAAAAAATTAGCCAGGCGTGGTGGCATGTGCCTGTAGTCCCAGCTACTCCGGAGGCCGAGGCATGAGAATTGCTTGAACCTGGGAAGCAGAGGTTGCAGTTAGCTGAGATTGCACCGCTGTACTCCATCCTGGACGACAAAGGAGACTGTCTCAAAAATAAAAATAAAAATTGGCCAGGTTTGGTGACTCACACCTGTAATCCCAGCACTTTGGGAGGCCGAGGCAGGTGGATCATCTGAGGTCAGGAGTGCAAGACCAGCCTGGCCAACATGGCGAAACCCCATCTCCACTAAAAATCAGCCAGGCATGGTGGCGTGCGCCTGTAATCCCAGCTACTTGGGATTTGAGGCAGGAGAATTGCTCGGACCTGGGAGACAGAGGTTGCAGTGAGCTGAGATGCGCTACTGCACTCCAGCTTGGGCGACAGAGCGAGACTCCATCTCTAAATAAATAAAATAATTAAAAAAAACAATTGGTATATGGATTGGGAGATTGGACTGATGGACTCTTGATTTCTCTGATTCTTGAATCTCTGCTTGGGTGAACACTAAGATTCCTTCCATTTCTAAAATTTTGAGGTTCAGTATAAATGGAAATGGGGTCATGCTTTTGTGCCTAGGAGCTGTGTGTATATTCTAGCCACCAACCAACCCCATCCCTGCTGCAAAATGTTCATGCTTATTATTAGTAATGTGATAATTTTTTGTGTTTGTACAATGCATTATAGTTTATAAATGCCTTCACTGTCATTATTTCATTTGCTCTTCTCAACAACCACATGCAGTAGTTGGTGTTATCTCTTTATCAAAAGCCAAGAAAAAGGCCAAGAAAGGGGAAATGACTTATACAGGATTACAGGGTAGGTAGCAGAAATCTAGACCTTCTGGAATCTAGTACTCCTACAATGGATGCCTCCCTATAGGTAGGTTTGATTTTCAGGGGGCTGAGAGTTGGCAGGAAGTACTGCATAAAAACAAAGAGTAGCATAACTTTGTGGCCCCAGTCCCTAAGGAAAACTGTGCAGAGTGGACCCATCTTGGCTCATTTCCCATGGCAGTACCCTCATGGTGGGCCTCTGGAGGAGGTTGGTACAGGCGCACATGGGATCAAGTTGGCCACTTCAACATATATGGCCATATAAGCTCGTGGTGGTTATCGTTTATGAATTATTTACTTTGAATAACCACTTTAAAATGTGTTATTTCATCTTCAGCACAGACCTAAACCAGGCAGGCTACTCCTCTTTAGGAAGCAGGAAAGTGGTGGGTGAACTCCCAAGTCTCCAGTATTTTTCCTGGTATAAATGCCAACTAGCTTTGAAGTCTCAGAATGTCATAGAACTTGGAATCGTCCCAGTGGATATTTAAGCTCATGAGACTTAACCTGCCTTAGGGCGATGCAGACCTCAGCCAGCACCTGGTATACTTGGATCTCGCAGGCTGCTGCTGGAGGTTCCGAGTAGCTGCCTGTACCAGGCCTGCCCCAGTCAATTCATTAGCCTTTCAGTAAGACGTTTTATGCCACTGAGTATTTTGGAGCCCACTTATCATGGTAATCAGGGTTTTCTGTGCTGCTCTTCCCATCCTGCAGATGAAGAGTATGAGGTTTGGAGAAGTGACTAATTTGTTCAAGGTGAATGAATGAGTGAGAGAGCCTGGAGTCATGTTGTCTGGGGCCAGAGTCTGCACCAGTTGCACTGTGCGTGCCTCCTCCCACAGCCTCTGTGCAGACTCAGACATGCACAGAGCATGGGGAGGCAGTGGATGGTCTAGATATGCAGGGCATTAATTTGGTTTGTATTTTTTTCTTCAGAATTTATCTTTAAAAAATATGTCTTTCAGATTTTTGTGCATTAACATTTGAACTATGTTTTGAGGTGCTTCTTTCCAGGTCTGTTTAAGAAATGTAGCCCAAGGGCAAGCCCCTCTTCTCTGTTGCCATGGCAGTCATGTAACAGTTGTCAACAACACTGGAAGTGCTTTCGTGGTTGATTAGACACAAAAGACCACAGCATTTCTCATTCCACCCTCTTTGTCCTGCAAAGAAAATAGGCCAGTAGGCAATGTGGTCAGCAGTGGGTTTTAAATTAAAATGTAGCCATCAGATTCCCTTAGACCTTTGTGTAGACCCATTGCTGGCCCGTCCTTCCCAGGAGTTCAAGTTTGGACCAGCCTAGACTGAAGCCTATTGAGGAGGTTTTTATGCATAGGTCTCAAGCGAATTTCTGTCACAACTAGGCGTACCTTCATGTGCTGTTTTCCACAAATCTATGTGGTCTGGGAGAGAGTATTTCTTTCCCTGGGTTGTGACTAGGCAGGTATGTTGGCATGTGGCACCAGTTGAGCACAGAGTCCTCTATCTTGGGAAAATGCTCCTTGTCATAGGTTTCTGAGGGGGCTGAGTCCACAGTCTATACTTCAGGCTCCCCCTGATGGTAATACAGGGGTCCTGTTCAGTCAGGCTACTGCCTTTTCTCTCTGAATGTAATGGTGATAACAGAGGGGGCAAGTTTCTAACCAACTTGATTTTTCTTGCCTCCCACATTTCCCCAAGTTTGTCTGGTCTAGAGATTGGGGTTTGTAGAAGGATTTGCTTTTGTTCATCTCTGGGGCCCTTTTTGCCTCTGAAATTCCATGATTTTATGAAATACATATTCAAGACTGATCTTAGGCCTGTGGGAATTCTAAGATTGCATGAACAGAGAAGTTAAGCCTGCAAGTATTATATACCCATGGAGGAACCAAAGGACGTGTCCCCTGTGTGTCAGGGATTTGCCTGGGCAAGCTTGTTGAAGGGGCAAGACCAGCTTCCTTGACTCCCTCGAAGATATCACAAGTCATGTGTCATCACTGTTGATGCTGCAAGTTTAGGGACAGATCAGCGGGGACTGGAGGATTCGAAAAGCCTTCCTGAAAGAAGCCAGTCCTGTGTTGGCTTTGTGGTTCCTTCCATATTTGGAGGGTGGAGAGGAATCAAGGCAAGAGGAATGCTGGGCACGGACAGTGGCGGAGGGAATGGCTGCTCCCTGCATCCTGGCCTCCTGGGGCTATGACTGAGGCCATGGCATAGTAATTAGGAATGACTGATAGCAGTAGTGAGGGAGAATGTAGAAAAAATGTAAACAAAACAGCCTCACCTATTCACACTTGCTGCAGCTTGGGACAGAGTGGGGATAGATGGCCTCCGCCTCCTGATGGAACCCAGTGTCTTCACTGCCTTATGTACGTGGCACAGCTGACTGTTAAGATGCGTAATCATCATCTGGAGTAATCAAGAAGACTTAAATCATATATCACATAGCTTACTCTCTTCAAAACGATGAAGAAAGGCCAGGCACAGTGGCTCACACCTGTAGTTCCAGAACTTTGGGAGGCCAAGGTGGGCGGATCACTTGAGCTCAGGAGTTCAAGACCAGCCTGGGCAACATGGTGAGACCCCGTCCTTACTAAAAATACAAAATTTAGCTGGGCGTGGTGGCACGTGCTGTAGTCCCAGCTATTTGGGAGCCTGAGGCAGGAGAATCCCTTGAACCTGGAGGTGGAGGTTGCAGTGAGCCGAGATTGCGCCACTGCACTCCAGCCTGGGTGACAGCGGGAGACTGTCTCAAAAAAAAAAAAAAAAGAAGAAAGGCATATTGGATTTTATCCCAAAATGTCACAACCATTTTATTTAAGTTGTGCACTTGAGTTTTGTGTTTATTTAGTTACTTGGAAATTCTCATTCCCTAATACTGCCAGGTATGCTGGGCATCAAACAGACCATCGTCTGTAGGTGAGAGCATGCACACTCTTGGAGGCATTTATCAACTTCACCCTGAGATCTCTTCAGCTCCAGCATTGGCTTCTCAGCCTGTGGGGCTGGCCAGGCCCACGGCAGGCTCTGAGTCATCCTGTTGCTTCTCTGAGAGGGCAGAGCCAGAGGGAGTGCAGAACGCCTGCACTTTCCCCTTGTTTGGTATTTTTGAGCAAAGACTCTCACTCTTTGGGAGGACTGTGAGAGCCATGCCTGTGACACCCAGGGCTGGCATCCCACAGTACCCGCCCCCACCCTGGGCACTTCCTGGGACGCCAGGACTTTGCTCTGAGGGGCTGTCAGGTGGGCTGTGGACTTGGCTTATTTGGAGAGCTGGCCCATTTGGAGAGCATCTGCTGAGGCCCCATGCTGGAAGGCGGTGGGCCGGGAACCCTGCTGGAGACAGAAGCCACTGCTCTGGGTAGTGCATCACACTCACAGGGTGGAGGGTGAGCGACACAGCCAGGAGGCTCCGACCCACCCATCCCTTCACGGGCCCCAGCTGAATTAATGGGATTCCCTTGACCCCTCCTTGCAGCCTCGCTGAACAGAAAAGCAAAACCCAGCAACCACAAGACAGTTTTGAGTTGAAAATGGTTCTGAGAACTTCTGATGATTGCCTTTTAATTTTTAAATTTAGATCAGGGTAATGCTTTTCTGTTGGAATCCAGGGGCCTAGAGATGTTTCTTTATCAGTGGAGGAGGGGGGATGAAGTGAGTTTGAACCCCAGTGGGTCTGTGTGTATAAACTGAGTCTTACAGCCATGTGGAGGGACTCCTTGCCTCAGAAAGCCCAGGCACTCCGGAAAAGGCATGCACAGGGGTGGGAGCTGAGCTAGGCACACCAGGGAGTGTGTGTGTGTGTGTGTGTGTGTGTGAGAGAGAGAGAGAGAGAGAGAGAGAGAGAGATCAGGGAGAGGGTTGCAATGAATCTCTGGATGGGGTAGGAATAAAGAAACACTTGCCCCTCTCTGGAGAATGCCATGGACCGGGGGCAAGGACGGAGTTGGAGCCACATTGACTTGGAGATTGCCAGGTGAGACCTTCAGGGCAAGCAGACTAGACTTCTGCAGGAAGAGCTCTCGTGACACACAAACCTCCACGGAAGGCCGCCTCCTCAGGAAGGCTGCACCCTGTCCCAGGCAGCCAGAAGCTCTTCTCCGTGGTTACTCAGCCCCACGTGTTCCAGCATGAGAACATACTCACTGTCATGGGGTTCATGCTCCATGTACCAGCTAAGGTCTATCTTGATATTCCCAGGGCTTAGCAGACACAGGCACTCAAATATGGAATGACGAGTGAGCAACTGAGTAACTGAATGGTCAGAATTTTCAAAATGCAGATTTGCTGTTAGGAGTCTTAGGTTTACTTCCATTATGCAAAGTTGGTCTCACCGGATTTCCCCTGATAGTGTTCCCCAGCCTCACATGACTGTACATTATCTAGGACGATATTAGGTACCAACTGAATGCGGGCACTGTTGGGGATATAACTCAGAAAGTTTTACCATGATTCTGCTCTTAAGCAGGTTAGCTGACTGACTTCCAGATTCAACTCTGTTCAAGTCTTGAAGCAGAGCTCCAAGGGGAGCCAAATGGGTGGGTAGACAGAATTTCCAGTGGATAGTTTAGGAGCTCCCTTGTCTTGGTGTGAAGTGAAGATCCCTGAGCCACCTGGAGAGTGTTGGAACACAGTGTGGTCATCCAGGAATCAAAGGGAGCCCCATCCCGGTGCTCCGGCTACTGCAAATAATCCTTGTAAGCCGATCTGCTTAGCAGAGTACTAGAAAGGAAAATCCAAAGGGCAAGATAAAAATATATCTGTGGTATTTAACATGGTGGTGGTTGGAGATGTCAGCACGTACGCTGTTACACAGAGTCTGCATGTTACCGGGAAGCCCAACTTGGAGGTTTGTAAATCATATCAGAGTTCCAGCTCTCCTGTTTATTAAATGCATACTGTTGTGCAGGTCATAGATTTTTGAGCCTCAGTTTTCTTACCTCGAATGATTGTGAGGGTTAAATGAGAATCAGGTATGTGCAAACCCTTGCTGTATCATTGCAAGGTGTTCTTCAAAGTGGCAAGTGTCCTGCACCATAGACCAAGGGCATATTCTTTTGCTGTCTATACTCATTTCCAATTATAAGTACCCTCCCACATCCTCTCTCCCACTTGTTGATGGTACCTGTTCTTTGTTCCCCTGCTGCTCTCTGAGGACCAAGCAGGGGATAGGTTGGAGACCTAGAATATCGGAACATAGATAGTCACCTTCATACCCCTCTGCCAAAGGCCAGAGATAGCACTCCAAGGGGCAGGGGGACCCAGAAAGATCAAGTGGTCTCAGCGGAGGCTCTCTTTTTTGTTGTTGTTGTTGTTGTTTTTTTGAGACTGAGTTTCACTCTTGTTGCCCAGGCTGGAGTGCAGTGGTGCAATCTCGGCTCACTGCAACCTCCGCCTCCTGGGTTCAAGTGATTCTCCCGTTTCAGCCTCCCGAGTAGCTGGGATTACAGGTGCATGCCACTACACCCTGGTAATTTTTGTATTTTTAGTAGAGACGGGATTTCATCATATTGGTTAGGCTGGTCTCAAACTCCTGACCTCAGGTGATCTGCCCACCTCAGCCTCCCAAAGTGCTGGGATTACAGGCGTGAGCCACCGCGCATGGCCAAGGCCCTCTTAAGTACGCTCTGCCCTGGATGGCTGCAGTTGTTCTGGTCTGTATAAAACCTAAGTTCCAGGATTCCTTATACCCAGGGATACCAAGGCCTAGGGGACAAAACCCTGAATGAGGACCTGAGAAACCTGAATCTATACTTTGTTCTTTCACTCATTAGCTCTGCAACCATTAGTAAGTCTCTTGCCCTTTTGGGGGCATCCTCAGTTTCTTCTTTTGTAAACCGAGGAAAAATAGAAAAAGTTCTTGTGTGCCTAAAGCTAAATGTAAGTTATGAGTTACAACTTCTTCCTCTTTCAACAAAGGGCTAGATGGGATGTGGCTAATCACAGGTCCAGGAGAGGGCACAGAAGCCACTTGGCCATGGGGCTTAGTTTCAGCTTTAAGTTCTCATCCTGGAGACCAGAAGTGTGGTGGAACCCAGTGGACTTCTGTATGAGATTATCTTTGATGTTGTGTTCCTTTAACTGACTCCAAAAGAGGATTTTTCATTTAGGACCTGCTTATTCAGTGAAAAAGCTTTGCATTAATTTTGTTCTTTTTTTCTCAGTATCCAGCGAGCAGCATTGGTGGTCCTAGAAAATTACTACAAAGATTTCACCATCTATAACCCAAACCTCCTAACAGCCTCCAAATTCCGAGCAGCCAAGCATATGGCCGGGCTGAAAGTCTACAATGTAGATGGTATGTGCCTTGAAAGGGTGTCCGTGGTGCTCACAGGGGCACAGTTGGGTGACTATTTAAGCTTCATGGTACGTTTGGTTCGACTTCTTCTCTGGGCCTACCTTTATGGTACATTCTTGTTTCAGAACAATTTCTCTTTTTTATGTAGGCAGACACATTTTTAGAGGAATGTTGATTTACCATCTACCTGTGTTGGAAGCCTGTTCATTTTGGGATTTTATGATTGAAAACAGCAGCGGTGTGTGTTTCCTGCCTTCTGCCAGGATCACCTTATATTGGAAGCTATTAGGAAAGGGTTGCTTTTCAAAATGTGTGCACATTACCCACAAACTCAGAAAGCTACCTAAATCATTAAGACTAGAAATCTCAGTAGTTCAGGCATCTGGTGAGATACCTACGGGCACTTCTTACTCGTGGCTAGGAGCCGGAGTTGAGTGGGTGGCAGGAGGCTGGAGGTCAGGCTGGGTAAGTCCAAGCTATGTTTCAGGGTATCAGATGGTTAAGTGCAAGAAACAGGATGCGGTGTCATTTCTTCCTGGGTATGTTGGGTGAGGGCAAGAACTTTGCAAACCCTAGGAGAGGATTATATTGTCAACAAGTCAAGTGATATATATACAGTGTCAGTTTTTGTTGGCAATATCCTTTCAGTTATTCGTTTGTTCATTTTTTGGCTATATGAGGTGTGAGCTCCCTCACGAAGCCTGAAGGATTGATAAATTTCACCTGTGATCTAAAAACTTAGGAAAGATTCCCACTAGTGAAACCAAGTCACCAGCCAAGTAAATCATCTGTAAGAAAGCCTGAAATCTGCCTATGTTTCTGAAAAGTTAAGGTGGTCAGTGGTCAGGGGACAGGACAGGACTTCTGAGTCTGTATTCATTAATGGGTCACGTTGCACACCCTCAAGCATTGGTATTTCCTAGAAAAGTTGTGGCTGCCATGACATTCTAGCATAGCTTGCTTTCCATTGTAGACTCAGTGTCTCATGTCCTTTGACTTTCTTTTTTGTCTGTCTGTCTGTCTGTCCTTGGTCTCCCCATCCCTCTCATTCTGTCTCATTGTCTTGCTGAAATTTGATGTCCCAGCTGTTATGGCCAAACTGAAACTTTATGTAACAGATGGTAACATCTTCAGCACACTCTATGTGTTGTTTTTGGCCAACATTTTAATTGCCACCGTTCTTCATCCCCTTCTGAGTTCTTTTTCCATTTCCACTGACCAGATTGGGGTTTAGGGAGATTCCTCTGCTCCCTTGCTTTGGACATAGTGAATGTGGAGCCGGGGCACAGTTCACCCTCCTGGGAAGTGACCTTTAGGATTTGTGTGTGTGTGTTTCATAGGGGGTGGGTAGACAACACTGACAGATTGGGTACTAGTTTTCTGCTCTGTTTCCCACCCTCGTGGTATTAACACTATTCTTTCACTGTCCTTTCCCCAAAGGCCCCAGTAACAATGCCACTGGCCAGTCCCGGGCCATGATTGCTGCAGCTGCTCGGCGCAGGGACTCAAGCCACAACGAGTTGTATTATGAAGAGGCCGAACATGAACGGCGAGTAAAGAAGCGGAAAGCAAGGTATACTGCCCTCCTGATGCCAGTACCCTCTTACAGACTTTTAAATTTTTATTTTATTTATTTATTTATTTATTTATTTAGAGACAGAATCTCACTCTGTTGCCCAGGCTGGAGTGCAGTGGCAAGATCTTGGCTCACTGTCACCTCTGCCTCCCAGGTTCCAGAGATTCTCATGCCTCAGCCTCCGAAATAGCTGGGATCACAGGCGCCCACCACCACGCCTGGCTAATATTTGGTATTTTTAGTAGAGACGGGGTTTCGCTATGTTGGCCAGACTGGTCTGAAACTCCTGACCTCAAGTGATGTGCCTGTCTCAGCCTCCCAAAGTACCGTGATTACAGGCATGAGCCACCATGCCCGGCCTCTTGTAGACTTTCAATCTTTCCTTTCTTACCACTAGAATGAGGTTTCTGTTTAAAAACATGACCTGCTGGGACACCTTTGGAGTGCACCTTGCTCCAGTGTTTCTCAAACTGAAGCCTGTATGAATATCACTGGGAGGGCTGTTCAAATACAGGCTGCAGGTTCCGGGCCCTGCCTGCAAAGACCCTACCCAGTAGGTGTGGAGTTGGGCCCAAGAAATGGCATTTCTAACAGATTCCTGGGTGATGCTGATGCTCCTGGCCCCCAGCCCATACTTGAGTGGGTCTGTTCTGCACCCCTGGACCCTTGCTAGTGTTCACCATCAGGTCATATTCACTGAAGGGGACAGAGGTGCATTCCATCATGTGTGCTGTGCCTCTTCCTGTTTCCCAGGGGCGCTGGTGTGGGTGGCTGGACCAGAGGGCACGTAGCTCTGCTTCTTTGTAGGGCTGCTTCTGCACCACCAGCCACCTCTCTCTGTACAGAGCCTTTTATAGCCAGTCGGAGGGGCCTCAGAACTCTTTTCATCTAACCATTGCAGAGATGCAAAAAGGACTAGTGCATTTCCCAAGCTCATTGGTGGCAGAATTCAGAACAGAGTTCATCTCCCAGTCCTGGGGCTCCTTTCCCCCAACCCCTGGGGCCCCTGTTCCACATGTTATTTTTGCTGTTGCCTTTCTTTCTCCCTTCCTCCCTCTCCACTCTCTGGGGGACAGCTAAGGATGCAAGCAGCGTGATCGGGCCTTGGGTATGTTGGCAGGTTGGGCCGCAGCAGGGTAGACAAGCGTCATTCTGTTCTCACACCCTGTGGCAGGCACCATCCTGATTACTTAGTGTTGCATCACCTTCTAGGCTGGTGGTTGCAGTGGAAGAGGCCTTCATCCACATTCAGCGTCTCCAGGCTGAGGAGCAGCAGAAAGCCCCAGGGGAGGTGATGGACCCTAGGGAGGCCGCCCAGGCCATTTTCCCCTCCATGGCCAGGGCTCTCCAGAAGTACCTGCGCACCACCCGGCAGCAGAACTACCACAGCATGGAGAGCATCCTGCAGCACCTGGCCTTCTGCATCACCAACGGCATGACCCCCAAGGTGCGCTGCTCCGGGCGGGCTCTGCCACCGTCATCCTGGCTTGTCACTGAGCTTGGCCAGTTGAATTATAGCGTGTTACTAGAAGTGATAAAATCGAAAGGCATCTCTAAAACTCAAGTAATAAGAATTAGTGATTCTCACTTATTTTATGTTATGTTAGTACAATTGTTTTTTTTAAATGTGCCTTTCGAAGGCCTCTGGATTCTAACAGAGGAGAGAATTTCGCTTGGAGGACAGTATGGAATAGTGATTGGAGACAGTATGGAATAGTGATTAGGGGTGCATTGTGGACTCTGGAGCTGAACTGATTCATTCTAACCTGGCTCCTCCACCAACTAGTTGCATAACCTTGGGCAGATGGCAATAGCTCTGTGCCTCAGTTTCCTAACCTGTTAATTGGTTAGGATAATACTAATAACTATCTCATTTGTATGTTTTGGGAACTGAAAGAGCAGGATACACATATAGTGCAACATATAAACAGGTCCTTATAAAAAACAGCTACCAAATGTTACACGTGTACCACATGCCAAGCTCATCTCTCTACCATGCGATTTACATGCCTTGTTGCCATATTCAATGTAATTCTTACACAACAACCCTGTCAGAGAGATATTATTATTATCCTCATTGATACAACAGCAAACAAGTGTAGAGGAACTGAAACAGTTAATTCATGTGAAGTGCTTGAAACAGTACCTGTCATATGATGAGGATGGACTAAATAGCTGTTATTATTATTGGTAAAAAATAGAATGGCGTGAACCCAGGAGGCAGAGCTTGCAGTGAGCCGAGATCGTACCACTGCACTCCAGCCTGGGCGACAGAGCGAGACTCCGTCCAAAAAAAAAAAAATGCCATCAGGCATTTTGGGTGTTATAGAATTAGTTTTACTGAGTGGTCTTTAGATTATGATATTTAGGACACTTTAAGAAGTGTTACAAGAAACAGCCATGTATCTAATAGAGAGTTGTGGCCAAGGAGGCAAACTAGAGTAAAGATACAGCAAATGACTTCTCTACAGAGAAGTGGGTTCAAATCCTGGCTCCACCACTTAATTGTTTTGTGACTGTGCACAAATTACTCTACCCTCTATTAGATATATGGCTGTATCTTGTAATATCCCTGAAAGTGTGCTAAATACCGTAATCTAAAAGACCATTCGGTAAAACTGACTCTGTAACACCCAAAATGCCTGACAAAGCCATAGCATTATTTTTACCAATAGTAATAATAGCAATTTAGTCTGGCCTCTTCATATGACAGGTACTGTTTTAAGCACATCATGTGAATTAACTGTTTCAGTTCCTCTACACTTGTTTGCTGTTGTATCAATGAGGATAATAATAATATCTCTCTGACAGGGTTGTTGTGTAAGAATTACATTGAATATGGCAACAAGGCATGTAAATCGCATGGTAGAGAGTAGATGAGCTTGGCATGTGGTACACGTGTAACATTTGGTAGCTGTTTTTTATAAGGACTTCTGTTTATATGTTGCACTATATGTGTATCCTGCTGGTTACATTGTCAACCAATAACTACCCTTAGGAAAGCAATGTAGAAATAGTAAGAAACCAAAAAGTTTTCTGTATTGATTCACTAATCTCTCTCCTAGGAAAACTATTTCATATAATCATATATACACATGAATGAATATACACAAAGGTGGTGTTTTGCAAAGCAATCTGTAATCCTCCACAATGGAAATAATTTAAAACATAACAGTGGCTTATAAATTATGGTGTATCACCTGTTGAATCATGAAAGAATCTGTTAGAATAGTAAGTTACAAGAAATAGAATGCAGAAACATGTGAATACTGTGGTTGCAAATGAGGAAAATATGTCTGCAGGTATAAAATGATGGCTTGTACCATGTAGAACCAAAACAGTTGTTTTTCTTTTTACAAGATTTTAGAAAGTTTCCTGGTTGCTTTTTGTTTCATTTAAAAATTTTATACTTTCCTGAATTAAAAATAATAGCTGTTTTTGGTATAGAAATCCAAACATTAAAGAAAAGTATCATGTGGAAAATGAAGTTTTCAGCCCCTGCCCCAAAACAGTTTTTACTGATAAGGAGTTAGTATATATTCTTTCAAATATATGTAGATGTTTTTTAAGCTGAAATGGGAAAACAAAACAGAAATTGGGTCATTGCTCTCTCTTTCTCTGTGTGTGTGTGTGTGTGTGTGTGTAAACCACAGGCACACACCACCATGCCTGGCAATTTTCGTATTTTTGTATTTTTTTGGTAGAGACAGGGTTTCGCCATGTTGCTCAGGCTGGTCTAGAACTCCTCAGCTCAAGCAATCTACCTGCCTCAGCCTTGCAAAGTGCTAGTATTACAGGCCACCACCCCAGCCTATATATATCATTCATTGGGTAGATAGATAGATACATAGATAGATACATAGATATATACATAGATAGATAGATAGCCTATATATTATCATTCATAGATAGAGATTTACATACTACATCTCTCTATACAATGTATATTATCTTTCTCTTATATATAAGAGAGATATAGATATATAAAACTTTGCTTTATTTTCTTAAAGCTATCCCTTGGCTGTCTTTCCAAGTCAATACATACAGATCTTACTCATACAGATATAACTACAGATATAACTCATTTCTGGTAATAGCTACGTCTTATTCTACCAAATACCATGATTTATTCAACTGATTGTCTGTTGATGCACATTTGGATTAAGAGTTTTCATTAGTGAAAGCCAGGGGCTTGTTGTATTTGTTAATCAGATTTTATTGGCACACAGCCATGCCCTGTTATTTATGTATCACCTATGGCTGCTTTCACTTTGCACCAACAGAGCTGAGTAGTTGTGACAGAATATGGCTTGAAACGCTGAAAATATTTACATCTATGGAAAAGTTTGCCAACCCCTGGTTTAAACAGCATTGTGGTGAATACTTTTTTACATATGTATTTGTACAAGTATTTCTGAAGCCAAAGTTTCAAGTAGAGGAAAAGCCAGGTCAGAGTTGTAGATCCTACCAAATTGTCCCTCCTAGGGGGTGTACTTTTGCATGCTTTGCCTCTAACATCTGAGATTTTTTATTTCCCACATACTCGGGAGCATTGGATGTTATTTTTTAAAATCATTGCCCATCTAATAGGAGGAAGTTAGTTTTTAATTCTTCTAATTTATATTTCTTCTTTTTTTTTTTTTTCTTTGAGACGGAGTCTCACTCTGTCACCCAGGCTGGAGTGCAGTGGCGCGATCTCGGCTCACTGCAAACTCTGCCTCCCGGGTTCACACCATTCTCCTGCTTCAGCCTCCCGAGTAACTGGGACTACAGGCGCCCACCACCACGCCCAGCTAATTTTTTTGTATTTTTAGTAGAGACGGGGTTTCACCGTGTTAGCCAGGATGGTCTCAATCTCCTGACCTCGTGATCTGCCTGCTTCAGCCTCCCAAAGTGCTGGGATTACAGGCGTGAGCCACTGCGCCTGGCCTATATTTCTTTAGTTAATAATGTGATAGAAAAATTTTTATATGTTAATTTTCCAATAATATTTATTCTATAAAATTATTGTTTTAGTTTCATTTCTCTAATTGTTGAGTTATTTTCTTTTTCTTACGATTCATAAGAGCTGTATTTATATTAGAAGTGTGAGAGTATGCAAGGCCTTACTTTTCTGCCTTACCATAGATGCTCCACAGATGAAAAAAATATATACCTGGCAGTAGCAGCAGGGTGTGAATAAAAGAGGATACCGGGCCGGGCGCAGTGGCTCACACCTGTAATCCCAGCACTTTGAGAGGCCAAGGCAGGTCAATCACCTGAGGTCAGGAGTTCGAGACCAGCTTGGCCCACATGGTGAAACTCCGTCTCTACTAAAAATACAAAAAAAAAATTAGCCAGGCATGGTGGCGCATGCCTGTAATCCCAGCTACTCAGAGACTGCGGCAGGAGAATTGCTTGAAATGGGAGGCGGAGGTTGCAGTGAGCTGAGATCGTGCTATTGCACTCCAGCCTGGGTAACAAGAGTGAAACTCTGCCTCAGAAAAAAAAAAAAAGAGGATACTACTTAAAAACTGTTCTTCACCAGGTGCAGTGGCTCACGCCTGTAATCTCAACACTTTGGGAGGCCAGGCAGGCAGATCACTAATGGCCAGGAGTTCAAGACCAGCCTGGCCAACATGGTGAAACCCCATCTCTACTAAAACCACAAAAATTAGCCAGGTGTGGTGACACATGCCTGTAATCCCAGCTACTTAAGAGGCTGAGGCAAGAGAATCACTTGAACCCGGGAGGCGGAGCTTGCAGTGAGCCGAGATTCTGCCACGGCACTCCAGCCTGGGCAACAGAGTGAGACTCTATCTCAACAAAACAAAATCTGTTCTTGACTCTGTCTGGGACCTGATTGATATATCCCAGTATGTTTCTATCTGTATTACTGGCTCATTTCATTCTTCCTTCCCGTCATGGCTGAATCAGTGTATTTATTTGATTTAATTTGCATGCTGTCAAACTCCTAGTATGTGCTAGGCACATTGGAAATTCAAATTAAAAAAACAAAACATACTTCCTGCCCTTCAAGAGAGTGAAGTGTAGTGTGGGGAGCAGACACGCAAGTCGGCAATCACTTTGAAAGTAAAGGGTCACACGAGAGTCAGTGATTACAGGAGCCTGAAGGAGGACATGTTAATCTGCCTGAGAGGTTCAAGAGAAGAGCCTTAAGAAGATTTGAAGGGCAGGGAAGAATGAGCTGAATGACAGTGTTTAGCTGGAGGAACAGCACATGTATCAGAACTCCATCGAGCCAGGTGCCACTGGAGCAGAGAACTCAGGAGAGGGAAGGGGGCATCAGGCCTGGGCATCCCCTGGACTGGCCATGTGCACACTTAGCCCAACATGGAATAACCATTGCTTGCTTACCATGTCGGGCATTGCTGTGAGTGCTTTTTGAGAGCTAACACTTTCATCCTCACGGCAGCCCTGTGACTTAGGTAGTGTCATTGCGTCCACTAATAGACAGTGTAAATGACTTGTGCAGAATCACTGCCAGTAAATGGTAGAGCATGCGTTCTTGTTCATGCAAGTATATTCAGCTTGTATTTCCTGACTGCTCCTTTGGGCCCGACACAGCCCTGGCCCTGAGAAACTTTTGGTTCAGGAGGAGGAAGACATGGAGAAACACATCAAGTAGGACCATACCCTAAGAATGGAGTGATGCAGCCATGACGGCTTCCAGCCAGACACTGACACCAGCCACCCCATTTTCCCTCCCCTCTGTGGGTACCACTATTCTTGCCCTTGGTGGATAGTAGGTAAAGGGGAGTGAGGAAGTCCAAGAAGTCTTCCCTCCCCAGTAATGACTCAGTTGTGAGGGTCTGATGGGAATTGAGTGTGATGAGCTGGGCTCTGGTCTAAGCTGGTTTATTTGGAAAAAGTTCTTTATAGATGTGAAAGTGGATAGCCGCCTGGCAGTACTGCCCTTAAAACAGGCTGTTTCTTCCCTAATGGCCTTTCTCCTCTGCTTCCAGGCCTTCCTAGAACGGTACCTCAGCGCGGGCCCCACCCTGCAATATGACAAGGACCGCTGGCTCTCTACACAGTGGAGGCTTGTCAGTGACGAGGCTGTGACTAATGGATTACGGGATGGAATTGTGTTCGTCCTTAAGTGCTTGGACTTCAGCCTCGTAGTCAATGTGAAGAAAATTCCATTCATCATACTCTCTGAAGAGTTCATAGACCCCAAATCTCACAAATTTGTCCTTCGCTTACAGTCTGAGACATCAGTTTAAAAGTTCTATATTTGTGGCTTTATTAAAAAAAAAGAAAAATATATAGAGAGATATATATCTATGCCAGAGGGGTGTCTTTTTAAAAAATGCTTCTTCATTGCTGACTGAAACTGGCAGATGATTGACCAGTATCCTTTGACCATCTGCACTTTATTTGGAAGGAAGCAGGGGCTGTCCACCCTGAAAAAGAGTGACTGATGACATCTGACTTTTGTCGATGGGACTTCTCAAGAAGCCATTCCTTGGAGCTTCTGTTACAGCTGTAAACCAAAGTGGAGCTGGTGCTTCTTGGGAGCCTCGCCTTACAACTAGTTCCTGCCTTTCGTCCAGTACCAAGCCCCCCGTTGCTTCTGGTCAGCCCACTTGTAGACTTCCAGGGGACACATCTTTATTCTGTTTCAGGAAACCAGTCACGACACGTCCACATATGTATTTGTGTATGTTAATGTCCAGTATCACATCACCCATGAAAGTCGTGGGCAGTTCAGGAGATACCTGCCTTCGTCTTTGTTCTTTGTTGCCTTAGGTTCTTCAGAGAAAGATCACAACAAAAAAATGTACACTGTCGTTTACAGCTATTAAGTGATTTGATTTTGTTTTTTTCCCAAAGAGAAAACCTACCTGCCCTGTTTCTGATCCCACCCCTCTGCTGGCTTGAAGCAGGTAGCCCTTTCCCAGCCCTGCAGCTGCCCACCTGGCCTCCATGCCATCCTGCCCCCACCTGGCTGGCAGCCCTGGCTCTCCATGTGTGCCCTCCGGCTCTGTGTGAAGCCTCAAGTCAGTCCCAGCATTGTTTCCATAGGGAAGTGTGGGGTGCCCAGCAGGTAAAGCATAGGGAGAGAGGGCAGTGGGAATGCCGCCTTTAGGCTGCAGCAGGAGCCCCACACTGCCCAGTTTTCCTCCCCACTGTTCTACACCAACCAGGGGAGACTAACACTGTGACTCTGGGATTGGCAGGTGCAACTTGGAGCCACTTAATTTCCTGGGGACGTAAGTTCTTCCCAAGCTTAGAGCAAGCTGCCCTGCCAAAGGAGACCAAACCATGCCAACCACGCTGGCAACTGCTGCTGTCCAGTCCCTGTGTTTTCTGACCACCGTCACTGTGCAACTCATCGCCTCTGCGACTTAGGACCAGGAAAGAGGCTGGTTTTGCTCCCACTCTTAGTTGCTGATAAAGTGGGGAGAAGGAAAATTGACACTCTACAGAGTTTGGGGAAGGGAGAGTAGGGAGCCCATCTTCTTGTCCAGAAAGAATCATCTGTGGTCTGTCTGTTAAACACAGCTGATTTCAGTGGGCTTTCCCCTGGCCCTGGGGGAGCAGACACTGACTGGGTTGTGGGCAGAGGAGCCATCCTGGCGGAGCCCTGCTGCAGGGGAGCTCCTTCAGGAGCCCCACCCGGACCTCTTGCACTGGGCTGCCTTTGCCTCCATTTGCCTTCCTGTATCTGCAACAAACCTTTTAAAAGTGTTCACTCTTGCTTTTTCCAGTATTTCGGTAATCAGCCATCTTGCTGTAGTACAGGATGACATTGTCGAATGTTCTTTGTATGTGTGCACACCCCGTTACTCCCTTGCTGCTTCATACACTCCACAAGTGGTACAGTATTTTGTGTCATTGTAAAAATCAAAATTGGCTTTGGATCTTTGTAATACACCTGTACCTGAAAAAGTAAACAACATTCTTCAATTACCAGCCTTCAGCTTGAAAAGACATGCTGGAGAAGAAGGAAGGGGGAACCCATAGGTGTGGCGTGGAGCCAAGATGTACTATTCAACTATGTGGTTCTGTTTATAAAAAACACATACCATGGAACCATGGTGCTTTTGTTCTTAGTTTTTCCGTTAGATCCCTTCAAACTGGAAGTTCCTTACAATATCTTTCTCAGGAAATATTTTGGGAGATGGGGTAAGAGATGGCAAGTGTGAGACGGGCTGTGTCAGAGGTTGCTACGTCATGGGTACAGTGCAGTTCCAAGTGCCGTAAGTGTATGTACATATAGTTAATAGTGACACTGTTCATCACCATTCTAAAATACTGTTCTTCCAACCCTATCTTCAATGACCAGTCCAGAAGGGGTTAAGCTGGATTCATTTGCTCTTGCGTGTGCATTCCCAGCAGGGTGAAGAAAGGTTTAAATTAAAGAATTTATTTTCTCTCTCCCCCTTCCTCTTTCTCCCAGTCTTTGCATAGGAGAATGTTAGACATTCAGAAATTACTGTTTCTGTTTTAAATTGAGTATTGATTTTTTTATATTGACTTTGTATTGAGTTCTTTTTGAAAGAATAACAAAATAAAATGCAGGATCTTTGTAAAGCCTTTGCACTTTCAACCTCTTTATAGCTTGAGTTACTGTTGCAGTGGGAACAATGTAAATGACATTTAAAAGATTTAAGGTTTCAGAAAGCTGCATCCCACATTTGAACACAATGCATTTTTATTTCAATTCTTGGAACTGGTAGGCTATTCTTTTTAAAAGGGGATAAACTTCGCCATAAGGCTGGTGGAACGTATGTTCACATTATAGTAGACAGGATTTCATTTGCCTTATATGTTTATAGATTTTTTATAATTTTCATCCTACGTTATTAAAATTAGAGCATTGAGTGTTAAAGAACTTAATGAGGAGTCTATATCTGAGATTGCTCTCTTCCCTGGTGATGTTTTAACTGGTAGATAATTTGTTCTTAAATATGTACTTTTGAAGATAGGACAGTTTTTATAGTCCATGAACTGAATGTTAAAAAGTTCTGTATGCATTCTCAGAGAGGATTTTAAAGCTATATAGTTCGTCCATCCGTTGCATTATCAAAATGTTAAGTCAAATCTGTAATACTTTGGCTAAAATTCATAAAGTAAGCCCTAGAGAAAATACTTGACCACCAAATTTTTGCCCAACTATCATCACCTCCCTTCCCCCGCCTCTGTTCTTGCCTTTTGACATCTACATAGAAGACAAGTTCTTTACAGCAAATGGTAAGAGGCAGGTGACCTGGTGTGTTTGCTGTGTTGTAGTTCATTGCCTGGGGCTTGGGACTCCTTTTTTAATGGAGAGACTGGCTGTGCAGGTGTGTGTTGGATAGGGATAAAGTGCTCACCCCTGCCCTCTCTACAGTAGTTGGTGGTAGATTTCTCTCTCATTTTGCCTCATAATCACTTTCGAGTGCATGTATTTACCTAAGGGCTGTAGCTCTGTGGGATGCTACCAGCATATTGGACTGACAGAAATTGATTACCTTGCCACTCCAACCTACGTACTGAGTGAGTGTTCCAGCCACTCAGTGAAACCAACAAAAGTGAGTCCTTGGTTTACCTTCCAATCTGGGTCCTGCTGTGTAAGTATCCCTAAGTGGGGATGCATATTTGTTTGTGCGTTTTTATTTCCATATATATGAGCATTTCTCTGAGTGTATTACCAGACGGATAGCACATTTATATGTCAGACATCTTAACATCTGTGTTATCTGTAGCAGGTGTGTAGCTCAGCAGATACGTGTGAATGTGTATATAGCTGAGTGTGTGAGGGTGTCTGTGTTTCTGCAGTCCCCTGTGTTTGAGAGATGACTTAATAACCCTGTGCTTTGGGAGGTTGCTCTAAACCAGTGACTTTTCCCTCCCCTGCTTTATTCCTTTCCCTCACTGACACTGGCTTCTCCCCCTAGAGTAAATGGCTTTAGCACAGCACTGTCTTCTGGGGAGCCTGCTGTCCTGCAGGCAAGTCCATTAAACTCTTTCTTGCTTTAGGACTCTGAAAACAGCAAGAAACAAACAAACAAAGGTCAAGCTCTAAGAAAATTACTGCTCAAACTTCACTACCCTGGAAGCCTTACTAGATATTTCTTAAGGTAACTTAAAAATTGGGCTTTATTTTTAAAAAGTGATAGGTTACTTAAAGTAGCACAGAAATGTTAGCATATTTATTTAAATAGTCCTGCAGCAGAGACCCTGCGATTGTAAAGTGATTTAAGTATTTCTGGGTAGTGTTTGTGATTTACGGATTTGTTACCGAAAAACAAAAAAATCACTACTGTGAATTTACTACTATGTAACCTTGTGGTCGTATTTCATTATAAATAAAATAAGAATTGCTCTTCTGCCCACCGTTCTTGATTGGTATTCAGTGCAGTAGCGAAATGAGATAGTTTAGACACTGTTGAAATAACTGCATTGAGCTTTAACCAAGTGTATGCTCAGAAAATTCAGTTTTGGATCACATTTTGACAAAACATGTTTTGGTCAAGGAAAGGAAAGGCTACTAACACATTTATCAGGTATTGTATGTCACAGTCCGTGTTCCACCCAGCCTTGTTATCCCCACATTCTTTCAAGATAGGAGTCATCTTGGTTTTTCGGGTGAAAAACGGAAGGTCAGAGAGGAAGGGGCTTGTCCAAGGTCTCATGTCTGGTTAACAGAATTTCAAACTAGATGTTTGATTCTAACCCCTCAGTCCACTGTACCTTGAAGTATGGTCTAAATGATTTGGCACTTCTGGATGTTGAGGAAGGACCTAGAGACACATCCTTGAACTAGAACCTGGGGTGAGAGTTCACTGGGAGGCAGGATCTCTTCTTTCACTTTGGATTTACACCTTGTCCCTTGGAAAGCTTCTCCACTATGCTAGCAAATATCTTAGGATATTTGATGGAAAGAACTTGAGAATCCCTTCTGGAAAACCCAGCCTTTCAGTGTTAACACCTGCTGCAAGACAGGGATGCTGTTGTTCTGGCAGCCCCCCTTTGCTTTTGCCTGGCCCCACCTTCTGCTCCCACTCTGCTGGCTTGGGCAAGATGTCTGCCTTGGGCCTTGGGTGCAGGGAGGCAGGCAGGGGCTTGACCTGGCCTCTCTCTGGTGCCATGGCAACATTATGCCCCAAACTTCTTCCCTGGTTGGAGTGAGAGGGGCTGTCCACAGCCCCATCCTGTGGGGATCTCAAGCCAGAGTCCCTGGCCTGGCCTCCTTGACGTAGGTGTTCTCAGCAAGCAGTTTGCATCCCACCGTCTTTCCCACACTTGCCCCCAAGACTTTTGACAGAGCAGACGTAAAACAGGACTCAGAAAACCATTTTTCTCTGTTCCCATATGTAGTAAGTTTTGATTCAGTTGTGCATAAACCATAGTTTTCTGCCCTGCTGTTTGCTTTCAATGGAAGACAGTAAAGGGAAGATGGTGCTCACATCTCTCCACGTGACATCTCATTAGGAATTAAGATGCGATGGATTAGAAATGTAAAACTTCAGAATAAAATTAAATTTCAGGGCTCTATAAGTCCCGTTTTCCCAGGTCCTGTTCCGTTTCCACGTAGATAACCCAGTTTGTTTTGTCTATGAAATAAGTCTCTTTAGTGGGTTGTCTTAGTCTCTCCAACAAAAGAACAGATTCCTAAAGCCAGGTGCAGCACTGTGAAAAGTTTCTTTCAATATGGCACCAAGACTCTACCATTTATATCTCTCTCAGCTTACAAACATCAGCGTTTTGTCCTTGTCATAGTGGAAGAAAGACACTTACTTTAAGCTTTGGGGACAAAGGTGACAAACCCCAGGCTTTTATCTTAAAAGTGTCTTTGGCACTTCTTTTGGCACTGAAATGGTATTTGGGAAGCATTATTTGAATGTACAGTTGTTTGGTTTTGTATGTGCTTATCTTTATCTGAGCTTTCACTTGTGGACATGGCCTTTTGTTGTGAAGTTGCTCATCATTTAGGAGTGTTTAATTCTAAAAAGCCTTCAGCCTAAGAAAGCTTCATCTGTGGGGACCGGAGACTGTTGCTCAGGGAGTTAGTGATGGGACTTGGGCATCTGATCTGCAGGTGACAAGTTTAGTTCAACTCAAGGTGTAGGGAATTTAGACAGTTGCACAGCATTGCCATTCTAGGGGCCTTGTAGAAAGATGTGACAGTTGTTTTTCATTTACCAGCACCTCTCAGTTATAGAGGTAATGGAACATTTGCTTACTTTTCATCATCATTCTTTAAAAAGGGAACATACAAAAATCTAAACTTTGGCAATAATTTATTTTTATAATAGTTTACGGTAGGCTTTAATTAAATGGCAAACTCCTCTGGGACCCCTAAGTTATGGCGTGATTAACCAAATTTGATTTCCAACAGTCATTTATGGCCATAACTATTGCATAGAGTGCAGGATGCCAGCAAAGATGAGGGTGGGGGCGGATACTGGCTCAGTGATTTAGCTCACATTATAGATGACCCCTTCCTCAACAGAAATGCTACTGAGAGAACCAGAGAGGCCTGGGCCAGGCAGGTCTTATTTGAGAGGAGATTATTTGATAATTGCTTTGGTTAGAAGGACTTTACATTTCCTGATTTCAAGTCCAGCACCAACTTAGAAAGTTCAGAGATGAAACCACCTGTCTTTACCTGACAGAGTCATAACGGTTTGTGTAAAAATGTGGTCAGGGACCTTTTTTGTTCTTTCTGATTAGTTAATACTGTACATTGTAACCAGGAGGGGCAGTTTTGCCAACCAGCCTCTGCTCACGGTCACCATATGTGTATGACAAGGCCTGAGTGAGTTGCTGCATAAACTGGGTAGTGGGCTCTTTTGACACATTTGCAAGCATGTAAATGAATGAATGACACTACCAGCAACCATCTGTACAGGTCCATTTACTTACATTCATAAGGTTTATGCTATGAAATTTCTTCTCATTGTGATGTCAGTAACAGAGTTAGTGTCTCTGATGGAATAGTGTACCTGTCACCCAAGTTATTTTGTTCCTTTTTGGGTCCTCCAGTATAATCCCCCCCTCATCCCAATTAACTGTAAAATGTTTTACACATCACATTTTTTATACTGTAAACTTGGAAAATAAATTGAAATATCAAATTGTGTCTTGTTTCTTTTCTTCATGTGATTATTTCAATCTAAAAAGTTGCTTACTTTTTCAGGGACATTTTTCACTCTTGCATAATTTTGAGACCTTCAGAATTTCAAGACAACCTGTCATATTTCTATAAAAACCAAGACAATTGTGATGGATTGGGAAAGTAGAATTACCATTGTAACAAAAACTACTGGTTGTCAATCATTTTACAGTGAAGAAAATGTTTTGAATAGATAACTAAAAATGAAATCCTCAGGCTCTAAAACATGGAGATGAAACAGATCTTTTGAGTAAACCAGCAAGTGGAAAGGTATTTGAGTCAAATAACAAGAGAGAAAAGTAACAGACCTTGGGTTGATGTGGGAGGTGAATATTGGATTATTTTTCTGAGTGGCTTGGGAATTCAAGTTAAATTATCAACTGATTTTAGATAGGTCTATTTAAAGGAAATTTGATTATTTGCAAAGAAATATGAAGCCTGTTTTCTGCTAAACTCAGTGGTAGAATTTTGACAGCACACAATCAAATTCTTAGCTATTGCATGGACAGAAATTAGAGAAAGCAATTGACTCAAAGATATTCATTGGTTAGATTATTGATAAGCTGTTTCTTTGGGCCATTAAGCAAAATGTACACAATTTATATCTACATAAGTAAACCCTGCTAATACACTTTGTGCTATCATTTGGATATTTGTTCCCACCAAATCCCCTGTTGAAATTTAATCCCCAGTGTGGCAGTATTGAGAGGTAGGGTCTAAAGGGAGTGATTTAAGAACTTGAGAACTTGGGTCATGGGATGGATCTTTCATGAATAGATGAATGCCCTCTCTGGAGGAAGTGGGGTGTGAGTGGGTACTCGCTCTGTTAGTTCCCTGGAGAGCTGGTTGTTAGAGGCTGGCACCTCCTCTCTCTCATGCTTCCTCTCTCACCATGTGATCTCTGCACACACTGGTTTTCCTTTACCTTCTGCCATGAATGGAAGCAGCCAAGGCTTTCACCTGATGCCCAGTATTGCAGCCAGCAGAATTGTGAGCAAAATAAATATTTTTTCTTCATAAATAACCCACTCTTAGTTATTCCTTTATATCAATAAAAACAGACTAAGACACCTTGTAAGCTCTGTTACCCAATAGTGCTGGGGAATTATAGGTATTCTAGTTAATCAATTATTCATCCACCAACTCAATAAATGAGTATCTACTTTGTGATGGGCAAAGCGCTAAGTGCTAGGGATTCTAAGATAAATTCCTTGCCTCTAAGGAGCCTGCAATTTAGTGAAAGGACAGACATGCAAATATATGTTATACCTTAAATGATAAGTGACATGATCCAGGGATGCACAAATCACAGGGGGGAAGGGGCACCTTCAGGTCACCTAGACAATTGGATAAATGGTGCTATCACCCACCCAAACTAGGACTCCATGAAGAGGAGAAGATGTTTAGGGGAGAAGGCAATGAGTTCAGGTTTTGTTGCGTTGAGTCTGAAGTGCTTGTACAACATCAAGTCAAGATATCCAGAGGCAGTTGAATGAATGTGTCTAAAAACAAGGCAAGGAGTCAAGGTTAGAGACTCATATTTGGAGGTAATTAGCACATGGATAGTATTGATGGGCATGATGACATCATTTTGGAAGAGTATGTAGAGTTGAGATGCTGTGAAACACCATCATTCAAAGAGCAGGCAGAGGAAGAGGGGCTAGAAAGGAAAATAGAGAAGAAATAAGGAGGTAGGACTGGAGCCAGATGAGAATGAGCAGAGTCAGAAAAATAAAGATAGGATTTTCAACATTGTCTGAATATTTTCAAAATATGAGTTTAATGACAGAATTAGTTAGCTAGTATTCCACAAAAAGTATTGCTCTATTTTCAAAAAATTTGCACAGTGTCTTACACATGTGCTAAAAGATTGAGAAAATAAATTAGAAAATTATACTGCACACTTAACACTAAATCTACCAAGCACAATGTAACTTTTAGACAGCTCAGAAGGCACTTTGGGTTTTTTTTTTTCAGTGCCTCAGGGCATCAGTATGAACTCCAATTATTGTTGCCCTGGCCAATTGTGGGAGTACTGATAACTGGAGAGTTAATTGACTGCTGGATAAAGCAATCTTTAATCTAAATGGGAAGGCTCACTAGCAGCTACAGAGAAGGGGTATTCAGATCCCAGCTTAGGCTAGGAAGCCAGCTGACCCAATCAGAGACATGAACCCATCAGAAAAATGTAAAAGTTTTCATCTTTCTAGTTTTCCCCCACCCTCCACTCCTGCTGATGAATATGTGAGACTTGCCAACTAGAGGGAAGTTTAGAGAGCAAATCAACCTCCCATCCCAGTTTCCTAATATACTAGAAATGATGGTGACACCTGTACACATTTCAAGTCCTCTCCATAGCCATCCAAAGGCTTGAATATCCAAGTTCATAGTGATATGAATGAACATCACTTGAAATAAGTTTAACAGAGCCATGAGAATATGATTTATAAGTTTGCTTCCAAGGCTGAGCCTTCTCTAAGAAGGATTATCTTGGCTAGAGGAGGGATCCCAACTGATGTTCGAGGTATGGAGGGAGCTAAATCATTAATCATGTGTCTTCCCTGGGCTCTGATTAAAAGGTCACTCTATACCTGTGAGTTAGAAAGCTGTCAATTCTGTTACTGTCATAATCAAAGACAAGTAAACTTGTGTTAGGGGATTGTTCACCCCAGACTGCCATGTTCAGGCACTGCCATGACCCTTGATGGTCCAGCAAAGAACAAGATCTGTTCCGTGACAGTCAAGACAGTCAACATGGGAATAATTTTTCTCCTGTCCCTGCTAAGTGGGATTGCTGCATTTGAAAAGGCATTTGCTGAATGATACTGCTCCTGATGCAAAGGGAGTGGGAAAAGAGATGATGGAAAAGGGAAAGGAGCTGGCTGGGTGTGGGGCAGAATTGCTTGCTGCCACCTTGTGCTGTCTGTATGGTAGTGGGTGCTGTGATTTTGTTTTCATCAGAATTGTTTGGAGTTGGGCTATTCATCATCATCATCATCACTGTCATTATCCTCTTCATCAGAATTATCATCATCATCATCATCTTCATCATCATCATCTTCAGTGTTTATCTTTCCAGAAAGCACATCCTCAATCCAGTCCTCCAGCTCCTCAGCAGTTGGAAGATCGTCATCATCTGGAATCTCCATCCAGACACTGTCAGCCTGCAGTGAGGGACAAAATGAATGAATGAGTAAATGCATGAAGGCTGAACCAGACCAGGGATAGCCGTGCTGAATAGCTATGCTGGGTGCCCCCCGACTCTCTTACACTTATTAGGAACGTGCACATTGTTAAATGGAAATACCAAATGGCGAAATGGTATGTGTAGTATACTGTTTGTGTTGCATAAAAGGAAATGTGTATTCCATTGCCCAGTGGAATATATATGACATTTCTGGTAATATACCCATGCAACAACCACCAGTGGTTCCCTCCAGGAATGAGACTAGGGGTTGGGTCGGGGGAGCAGGAATTACTTTTTACTTTGACCTTCGAATCTACTGTTCTGTTTTAAAATGTTTTCACTTGAGCATATTTTAAAAGTTATGTGTTATTATTAATTTTAAAGTAGCTTACAAAGTAAATGAATGTAGAGTTCCCTAGGTGATTGAACACCTATCAACAGGGGAGAAAGACATTGCTAACTGGCCCCCATTCTTTTTTTTTTTTTGAGATGGAGTTTTGCTCTTGTTGCCCAGGCTGGAGTGCAATGGCATAGTCTCGGCTCACTGCAACCTCTGCCTCCTGGGTTCAAGCGATTCTCTTGCCTCAGCCTCCCAAGTAACTGGTATTACAGGCACCCATGACCATGCCTGGCTAATTTTTGTATTTTTAGTAGAGATGGGGTTTCACCATGTTGGCCAGCTGATCTTGAACTCCTGACCTCAGGTGATCCACCCATCTCAGCCTCCCAAAGTGCTGGGATTACAGGCATGAGACACCACGCCTGGCTTGGCCCCCATTCTTAAGAGATTCTACCTCAATTAAGTATGGCTCTAATAATCTTCTGTGATCATCCCTTTCTGTTCACTATTTGCCTGATTGTATCTGTCCCCACTTGAGTTTTATGATGGTGGAGTTGTATCAGATGTATGGACTGAGATCTAAGATTTCCTCACATTCTGCCAGTGTACCTCACTAGCCTGTCCCACCCTCAGTTCAACAATGCCTGAACTCTGAGGAGAAGCCCCTTACTCGCATATGATTTTCTTCCTTCCCTTCTGCAGGCCTGGTCTCCTGCCTGTAGAGTAGTTGCCTGCCTGGGATTCTAGGCCACAACGGCCCCATCACCCATTGTGCAGTGATGGCTCCTGGTGTGGGTTCCCTTTTGTAAAGAGACCTTTTTGTTTGTTGTTTGACTTTGGGGGTAAATACAGGAGAGTTTACTTGAAGGGAAAGTTCCAAATCAGTGATTCAGGAAAGGCTGGCCCCATAGGCAAGAAAATGTGCCCATGGAAGAGAGCCACGGAACCACAGATTGGGACTGGCTCGGAGACCAGGCGTGGAACACACTGGCAAGTTTCCTTGAGCAGGACCCCTGCCCTCTTCTGAAAAGGCTGGGCTACTATAGATGCTCTCACAATCTAAGCTGTGTAGCAGAAGACCTGAGCAAGCCTTCACGGGATACTCACATCTGTGACATTCACCACCCCAATCTGTGGCCTGAATAGGTCAATCTTGAAAGTCTTCTCCCAGTAGGCAACGAGCTGCAGCAACAAAAAAATAAGATTAGACAGCAGGCAGAGGGCATTCTCTGTTAAGGACCCACCCGCCGTCCCATCGCAGTAACTAGGTCACCATTGGTTAAAGGTCTTCAAAACAGCTGTGAGCACTTAGCGAATTGAAGACTTGGCCCCAGCCTTCAAGCACTTCAAATAAGCATTAAATAAAAGATGACATAGCATAAATTATGGAAACATGTGTCTACAGCTGTAAGAGAGAAAATTATAGAGGTGGTCTAATGTTGCTTTCCAAATTACTTGTGGCTGTTTTATAGTTTATAGAGCCATTTCCCTCCACCTCTTTTTTAATGTCCCAGTTTTAAAAATACCTTATCTTGTGCTACATGAGATAGCTGGAAAAGCCATGATGGGTCATAAGTTGCCAAGTAAGAAGAAGGCTTCTTCATTCAACCAGGCTTGGACTCCATGTGGACAAATCTCGGACTGGGGCAAAAATAAAGGAGCAAGGGGCCACAGGATTTTTTTTTTAATGGAGATGTCCAGTGGTAGGAAATCTCCCATGCAAATATATGGCCTAGTGGGGACTAGGGATATTCAGGAATCTGGAAATCAGAATAGTCTGAAGATTTCTTCTTTGCAAAAACCAAGGCAAACACATAGAACTGGCCAAAAGAGAGTCTGGGCATGGTGGCTCATGCTTGTAGTCCCAGCACTTTGGGACTGGAGTCCAGGAGTTTGAAACCAGCCTGAGCAACATAGTAAGACCTTGTCTCTACAAGAAATTTTAAAAATTAGCTGGGCGTGGTGGCACATTTCTATAGTCCCAACTGCTCAGGAGGCTGAGGCAGGAGGATTGCTTGAGCCTGGGAGCTTAAGGCTGCAGTAAGTTGAGATTATGCCACTGCACTCCAGCCTGGGTGACACAGTGAGACCCTGTCTCAAAAAAAAAAAAAAAAAAAAAAAAAAAAAAGAACTGGCCAGGAAAACTTCAAACCATCTGCAAGCTTGTATAACAAAATAGTCAGATAAACTAGAAACACAACCAGGCAGAAGCTATATCAACAAAGCTGTACTGTATGCAGTCTTATATGGCCATGACTTTGTTATAATTACCCAGTGCTATGACATTGGTCTCAAGTGTCATGGAAGCCTCTGCCTTTGATTCACCCCCCTCCTCTACATAGGGCTGATTTTCAGGACCCTTGAGATCCCTCTCAATTTTCTCTATTTAATCACAGTATCAACAGTCATGACCTATGCAACTAATGATAATTCCTGGAAGATAAAGTCATCATTCATAACCTAATGATAACTAAACTTGTACTGATTACTTCAATAAGCATTTACCTAAAGCAGTCGGTAGACCAGGCTTTAGCATCATGTAGACCTAGACTGGAATATCACATCTATCACTCACTAGCTTTAACCTCCCCAGCTATCATTCTCTCCACCTTGTGACAGGGATTATAATAGTACCTACTTCACAGGGTTGTTGAGAGGATTCGCTGTGATGAGGCATGTAAAGTATTACTCTAGTTCCAGGCATACAGTAGAATATATCAGCTATGCTTATTATCAGTACCAGTACTTATTATCAGCACCAGAACCAGTACCAGGGTTCAATACATGTAGTGTACAAATGCTGTTTATTCTTTTTTAAAAACTAAGTATAATCAAAAGTTTCGGGCCATCGATCATGCACACTAGCAAAAGTGTGGACTTGAAGTTTCTTTCACATTCATCGTAGGCTAGACACTATGCTAGGTCCTGGGGAGAACACGATGAACATGACAGGCACGCTCGCTTTCTCTCCACAAAGTTCTGAACTCGCTGAAAAATGTTCATCTCTGATTTTTATTACTTAGTAATTCAGGTGGCCTCAGAATGATGGTCCCCACCCAGAAAATAAAAGTAATTCTGGGGACTGGGAATGGAGTGATGAGGGGCAGCTCTGGAGCTGCTGCCGAAGGAGTTTACCCTGCTCACTTGGGTGGGACCCTGAGGGTCAAGGGTTTTCAACTCCTGGTCTCCAGGGAGTAAGCCGAATCCTTTCAGGGTCAGCACCAGGCCCCAAGTTCAATACTGCCCCAAGGGCCAAGACCTCCCACACTGGGTGAGGGCCGCCACTGGGTTTCTTCAAGTGCCCCTGTCTATTTCACCTCCTCAGATGCTGAACGCAATCATGAGGTTGTGACAGCAACTGAGGGTGGGGCGCTGGCTGGAGCCACTCACCAGAGGAAAGTCGTCCGGGTCGATCCACAGGATGCTCAGATCGGGGTTGTCAGTATTGTCCCGGGCAACCTGTTTCAGGATCTCCAGGAATTCGTAGCCATCTGAAACAGGATTCAAGAGAGTTGAGTAACCCCTGCACATACACAGCTTCTAATGTGGAGAGCAGAGTGTGATTTTTCCATGAGGACTTCTTAGGACATTTGGTGCTCACCCTCAATTATAGGATTATTCTATAGAATGAGTCAGATGAGAGCTCCAGGCACAGAGCAGATTATACAAAGGAAACAATAAAAAATTTGAACAAAGGATTAAAAGTTCACAGAGAACTGGCTGGTTTTTCACTGGAAGCCAAACTTCATTTGTGAAAACTGCCCAGCCTTGGGTCAGAAAGTCAGTCACGGAACAGAGAAATTCCTGCCTGTCCTTACTGATCCTGTGCGATCTCTTGAAACAGATGCTTTGCTGTCCCCTAGAGTCCCCAATAACATTTGCTCTATGGACCAAGAATGTTTAAGCCTGGACCCTTAGTTTTCTACAACCAGGAATTGCTAAAACCTTCAAACCAAACGAGCTTCTGATTTACAGTTGGTTTCACAGCTCTGAGATAGTAAACGGGGCTTCCCTCCCTCCCTCCCTCCCTCCCTCCCTATTTCCTTGTATACTGGGCACTCCCTCTGTTCAGTCAGCAGCAGTCATTGCCCCAGGGGCGGGATGATTCATAAGAAAAGTAGAGAGGAGCTTTATAAGCTTCAAGAACACAAACTTTTTAGCTTTAAAAGCCTAAACCTTGAAGGACTAGGAGCATACAATTTTTGCCATAAACAAAAATTTTAGGAGAACGTTTAGTAAGAGATAGCATACTCTCAACCCTCAGCACCACTCCCCAGCCCCCAGCTAGAAACAGAAAAAATAGTTTAGATTCTGGAAGGTCCCTGAGAATAATAAACTGTGCCTGTGTGTGTGTGCGTGCGTGTATGTGTGTGCGTAAGTGTGTGTATGTGTGTGTGCGTGTGTGTGCATGCGTGCGTGTGCAGAAACACAAGCCATGTGTGCATGTGTGTCCACGTACAGAATCTCCATTGTTTCAGGGAATCCCAGAGTATAGAAGACCCATGATTTGTTTCAGAATTAAACTCAGGCAAATGAAAAGATCCCAGAATCCCTTAGAGAACCCCCTAGTATAGGAGCACTAGGGCAGAAAAGCCTGTCAGAAGGCCCCATGGAGTTGTCTTGTCATTCTGAGGAACTTGAACAGATAACGATGACCCATACCAGATGTGCACCCCACTCAGCTATGCCTGGGAACCAGAGAGACCCTGGATCCCTTGGGATAGTGGGGTTGGGGTGGAGGACCTTAATTATCAGCCCCAGCTTCCACCACTCAGTGGTATACACTCAAAATTGAAATTTAGGTTCAGTTCTAAATAATAAAGTTACATTTCTTGCATAGCTGAATTTGTGGCTTGAAATTTATACGTTGAATACAAGTAACTCACCAGCTACTTGGGAATTCAATTAACTGTGCTTTCTTTGCACAGTTTTTCTTCTTTTGTCTGGAGTCTCAGCAAACTTGAGCTCCTCCCTATGGCCTCTGTTTAGCAAGCCTCTCCTCTCTCCAGGAATGCTACCTTTTGTTTGGCTCTTTTGGACTCTTGGTAAAAGTTTTTTTCTACACTTCTTTATCTCTAATGCATTCCAGGCAAAACGCATACTATTCTTAGCAACTCTACTTTGAGTTTTTGAGTTGGTGTAGTCACTGTTGCTAGCTCACACTGAAGATTCAGGCTGAGCCCCTTAGGCCTTATTACCTGGGAAGCACAGCGACCTCTAGTGGAGAAATATTTCCTTTTTTTTTTTTTTTTTTTTTTGAGAGTCTGTTGCCCAGGCTGGAGTGTGTGGTGGGATCATAGCTCACTGCAGCCTCGACCTCCCAGGCTCCAGTGATCCTCCTGTGTCAGCCTCACAAGTAGCTAAAACTACAGGTGTGTGCCACTATGCCCAGCTAGTCTTTTAAATTTTATTGTTTTATTTTGTGCAGACAGGGGTCTCACATTGTTGCCCAGGTTGGTTTTGAACTCCTGGGCTCAAGTGATCCTGCCTCAGCTTTCCAAAGTGCAGGATTACAGATGTGAGTCACTGTGTCAGGCCTAGAAGGGGTCTTTATGGCCGGTGGCCACTTCTTGCAGAAATACAGAGTGGACCTGGGTGATCTTTTAATCCGTGCTCATAACCATATTGCAAATGAGATTATGACAAACACCGGAGACTGACAGGGCCCTAAGCATTAGAGTTCATTTATCTGTCATTGCGGGGCTGAGGGTGAGGTGGGGCAGGGGCATTACTCCTGCTGCCTGTAGGTGGAACTGAGAAGGTCCTGCCCCTCCAGTGTATCACTGACTGACGTGTGGACACTATGGGTCGTCCTTTGGCCATGTGTCTGTCACAGGAGAGGGAAATATGGTGCCACCTTGGTTATCTGTAGAGATAGAGATCATAGTACAAAGACCACAAGGAGGAATTCCTCCAAAACAACTTCAGTTACTGTTTTTAGCTGCAGAAAATAAAGAAATGATAATCAATGAGGTGACACTGCCAGTACTTTGGAAGATGAGAGAGAGTCAAATGTAAAAGGGACATGACAAAACTGAAATTCACAGAGAGGATGAAATGCAAAAACACAGACTCAAATGAAAGTAGAAAGTAAACTTGTGGTGCAAGAGACTGATTCACATAAAGGAAAGGAGAGTCTAGGCAGGCACAAGTGTTGTGGAGGGACAGGATCCGTGACCCAGAACTATGAGCTGAATACACAACGGAGCACTGTTGTTTTCTTATGGGAAAAACTCTCTTAACATTGGGATTCATCAAAAGGAATGTGGTATACAAGAACTTACCTACTACGTTCCTATTTGACATTCTAGAGCAGGTTAAGAGATGAAAAGAAAAACTGAACTGTGCAAGAAAAATCAAATGGGTTGTGGTTTTTTTGTACACGAGTGAAGTCAAAAGTGTGGCTTAATGCCCATTTTCAAGAAAATAAAAGGTTTTTGTAAGGAGAATATTCTTTGTGTCTATGGAGAAGAAATCTCAAAAACCATTCCCAGAATAAATTAATAAATAAGGTTGACATTAAAGCTGAAAAATTTCCTCTAGATCCAAGGGCAGGTTTCTGATGTTCAGGGTGATGAATTCTGTAATGGACAATGTCTCTGACCCCAAATACTTTCAATGACAGAACAGAGCCCATTCTTCAGGGAGTCAGTCCAGCATGGCCCTTAAACACACAGACTCTGGGGCCAAATGACCTTGGCCAAGGTCGTGGATGTACCCTTAGAGTGTGACTTAGCGCAAGTTATTTAATGTTTGTCTCCTCATCTTTAAAACAGAGATGATGAAAATGATAGCATCTACTTCGTCGGGTAGTTGTGAGTTAAATGAATCAGTATCTCTGAAGCACTTGGACAGTGCCTGGCATATAGTAAGGTTTAGCCATTATTTTACTTAAATTACCTGACATTCTACATTCAAAGGCAAGGAAGCTGGCTGGAACTCCCTAAGCCTGGCCATTCCTCTGCTCATTTACCACATCGGTATTACATTCAGTGATCTGGGCACTGGGAGTGGGGTAGAGGCAGTCTTGGATCCACGTGGTACATGCTGACAGAAAACTATATCACAAAAGTGTACATCATGGGGCAGCTCCTTCCAGCTCCTGTTGCCGATTCTGTGACCAAAGGCTTCAGGGATGGCTGTGCCAGCTGGTGTGACCATGAGAACCGTGCCTTGATAACTGGGTCAGGGAAAGGTTTAATTCCTTTGCTTTTAAGGCATTAGCTTGTGTGGATATTCCTGATCAAAGGCTTAAAAGCCTCCAAGGTTCTCCCCTCTTCAGACACCAGCCTTGAGTGCAGACCTGTTAAAATGGATTGTCAATCTGTGAAAGTGAGTTAAGGCAGCTAACCTGGTCTCACATGTATTCAGTTGCTAAAATTGTAAGTTACAAGTTCAATTTTTTCCAAATAGAGCCTCTGTTTCTTTGTAAAACTGGCAAGTCCCCTGGAAAAGAGAAACATTCTCTGTGGATCCTCCCTTTTTGACCAGGAAGGCAGGTGTAGAAAGCCGCATTTCACTTTAGTAATTCAATGTTAAGCAAGGACTAGTCTACTGTTAAAATTACATGGATGAATGACTGAGTTTAAAATAAGTAAATGTTTCCTTTACCAGTGGTAGACATGGCTTGGAGCCCTTTCAAGACTGTGGTCATGTATGTTTCAGAAGTAATATAGCCTATACTTCAAAAAACTATATAGAGAAAAAGGGAAAGTACTATTCAGAGATGTGTAGGCTAATAGTTATCTAGACAAAGCAAGTAGAGGACTATTCTCTGCAGTTATCAGAAAAGCATCAGTTCTCAAAATCAGAAGAGACCCCCGCAACCCAGACATTCCAAACTCCAGGTAGATGAATAGCCCTCACTCAGAACATTTGTCTCTGTTGAATATTTCCAGGACTGAGACCGTTTGACCTTGCTAAAGGCTGACTACAGAGTTGATCATTCTAACAGCCAAGAATCTTATCCTTGCATCCAATTGAAATCTCCTTTTTTTCACATGACGTTTACTCCCCAATTTCTTCCTTTATGGACACTGGACATTGTTCTTTTTTGTTTTGTTTTGAGATGGAGTCTTGCACTGTTCCCCAGGATGAAATGCAGTGGTGCAATCACGGCTCACTGCAGTCTTGACTTCCCAGGCTCAAGTGATTCTCCTATTTCAGCCTCCTAAGTAGCTGAGACCAGAGGCACACACCACCATGCAGTTAATTTTTTTATTACTATTTGTAAAGATGAAGTCTCTCTGTGTTGTCCAGGCTCGTCTTGAACTCCTGGGCTCAAGCGATCCTCCCACCTCAGCCTCCCAGAGTGCTGGGATTATAGGCGAAAGCCACCATGCCCAGCCAGGACGCAGAACATTGCTCTCCATATGCAGAAAGTCTATAATCACGCTGCTCCAACCTTTATTTTCTGAGTGTCTATTGAACACTTACTGGGTACTGAGTACTTTTACATTTGATTTTTACAACTAGTCTTGATGGAGGTTAGGAAGATTTTATCATCTCCATTTTAAAGAGGATGGAATTAAGACCCAAGGAGAGCAAATGACTTGCCCAGCATCACACGGGAGCAAATGGTAGAGCTGGGAGTTGAACTCAGGTCTTAAGTTTGCACGTCTGGAGCCACTTCCACCGTCTCCTACCTCTGAGGTCTCCGCACTCCTACCAATGTTGCTGCCATCTTCCTTCCTCGAGTTTGTGCTTGAGATTTTTAAGCCCAGTGTGAAAGCTTCAACATCAGGGAAGCAGGGGCTGGGACACTGAGGAAACTGTCCATGGGGTCAGTCCCAGGGCTGGCGGGCTGGCCTCTACCTTCCCATGGAGGGGTCCCTTCCCCTCCTTCAAACCACGCTGCCAAGCCCTCGCCTCCCAGCAGCTGTAGTATGATGGGTTGGCTAACTCAGGGATGGCTCTGAGTGGGACTGGCGTCTCAGAGATGGATGTAAATAAAGAGACCTGGAGCTGTGAGAACTGCAACTCCTCTCCTGCCACTCAGGCTTGGAGTCCTGAGAGACCATGACCCACAGCCAAGGGATGCACGTTGTACCAGGAGGTTTCCCACGGCAAGCGACTGGCCTCTGGGAATCACATCTTTGTGGGAGGAGAAACTGGTGATTATCCTCTTCTGTTTCCCTGGCAGGGACTGATGGGAATGAGCCTTCACCAAGCCCTAGGGGACCGGTCCCAGGCCAGGCACAGCCAAGTCAGGAGCCAAGGCCACATTCGGCAGAGGCTCACGGGTCTCAGACCAAGCAGTGGTCCAGGAGTGAACAGGCCCACAGCATGCAGCCTGCCCTGCCCTGCTATCTGTCCTCATGGCCCCACTCCTGGGGGAGCTGGCTGTGCTCACTCCACAAAGGCACGGAAAGGGACCCTTCCTGACTCCATGCCATGGGAAGTTCTGGGCCTCAGGGTCTCTGCTCCTGTGAGGAGAGGCCTGAGCTTGGGAGGGCCAAGCTCTTAGAGTGGGGTCCTGCCCTTGCTTGTGTGGCAGGTGGACAGATAAACGGCCGGGGCTGGAACCACACAGCTTAGAGGTTGTGTCTAAAGAGGGCACTGGGTCTGGAGTTTAAAGACCTTGCACAGGTCGCTTAACCGCTCCCCTTTCATCTCCTCCTCTGAAAGTGGAGAGAACAGCTGCCACATGACTTCTCAGGCATGTTGATATAACGAGATGCTATCAGCATGTGGGTTGGGCAAAGTGTGTAGGGAGACACATGCAGAAGGTCCTCATAAAGACTTTGTCTGTCTTCTTCCTTTCTCTCCTCCACCCCCATCAAACTCTTACTCATTTTAAGGTTTTTTTTTTTTCACTACTTTGATCCTTCGTTGATGGGAAGGGTTTTTGTTTGTTTGTTTTGCTTTGTTTTTGTTTTTGAGATGGAGTCTCACTCTGTCACCGAGGCTGGAGTGCAATGGTGTGGTCTCGGCTCACTGCAACCTCTGCCTCCCGGGTTCAAGTGATTCTCCTGCATCAGCCTCCTGAGTAGCTGGGACTACAGGTGCATGCTACCACGCCCAGCTAATTTTTGTATTTTTAGTAGAGACGGGGTTTCACTATGTTGGCCAGACTGGTCTCGAACTCCTGACCTTGTGATTCACCCGCCTGTAATCCCAAAGTGCTGGGATTACAGGCGTAAGGGTTTTGTTTGTTTGTTTGTTTGTTTTCAGCAGGCAGGTATAATTTGAGTTCCCACAACATCTTAAGCCCAGAGCCTGAGGCTGAGACACAAGGGTGAATAGGACAGGTCCTCTCTCAGAAAGACCTTGTTGGTCTCTAGGCCAGAGCTCACTCAGTAAATATGGAATTCTCAAAAAGCAGCCCAGCATCTGAACTGGATCCTTTGGGAAACCTCAGAGGGACAGACAAGGCTGGGAGCTCTCCTCTCACAAGATGGAATTGCCAAGAAGTCACCCGTGAGAGTCAGACATCCGCGTAGGACAGGGGACATTGTCTGGGCCCCACAGCTATGAGATGGCACTTGAGACATGTGAATACGCTACCACTCCTTACCTTACCCTCTTTCTCTGCCTGTCTTCTCCTGGCCCTAAGATCCCAGAATTGGTGAAAAAGTCAAATGATATGGTGTTGTGATGAAGAGAAGCTTAAGCTGATGGTTACAGAGCCCAGACTCCGGGCTGGACTGCTGGGTTTGAATCCCAGTTCTATCACTGATTAGCCATGTGAGCTGGGGACATTATTTAACTTCTTTGTCCCTGTACTTTATCATCTGTACACCGGGGAAGATGATAAAAACAGCACCTAACACGTCGGGTTGTTGCAAAGGTTAAATATGTTGATACTTGTTAAGTGCTTGGAATAACATTCAACACATAGTAAGAACCAGGCCAGGCACAGTGGCTCACACCCATAATCCCAGCACTTTGGGAGGCTATTGAAAATACAAAACTTAGCCAGGTGTGGTGGCCCATGCCTCTAATCCCAGCTACTCGGGAGGCTGAGGCAGGAGAATCGCTTGAACCCGGGAGGTGGAGGTTGCAGTGAGCAGAGATGGTGCCACTGCACTCCAGCCTGAGCAATAGAGGGAGACTGTCTCAAAAAAAAAAAAAGAAAGAAAGAAAGAAAGAACCAAATGTTAAATTTGGTAAACCAAACTTAAAATCAAAAGCTCAAGGAGGCAGTTAGTGGTCCTACTTGAGACAATTGGTCTCAAAAAGATTTTTACAAGAACCTGAAGCAGTGGAAGCTTGGATGGAACAGAGCTTGGAGACGTTCCTTCCAGGTCCTGTCACTAATTCTGTTCCACGTGTGCAGACAGCAGCCTGTCCTTGCATTTCCAGCTTGTTAGCGCTAATATTCCCAGTGCCCTTTGAGGATATCCATCTAGCATGCACTCATGTAGAAACGCTGCTTTGCAAACCTTTCATCACATGTTATAAAGAAGATGTCAGCCTGACACAGACACATCCAGGGGTGGTGAGGAAGAGAGTCATTCATTTTCAAACCTGTCAGACGAGCGGCTCTGGCGGGCACTTTGAGCGCAGGAGCTGGAGGAAGACTGGCAGCACCACCAGGCAATGGGCAAGAGCACAGGGCTAGGAAATGTCCTTCCCAGCCAGGCCTGCCTGAGGGCGTGGGATGAGTACAGCAGGAGAGATCTGGCGATTAGGCTCGAGGGCCAGGAGAGCAGACTCTGCCTCCTGGCAGGTGGAGGTGGGAGTACAGGGTTGCTGCCTTCCCTTAGCTTCCTACCCTGGGTGAACTCAAGCTCTTGGCCATGAGGGTCATGTCAGAACTGCTGGGGGAAGAAAGTGGTTGGGGCAGCTGGATCACTGGGACGTGTGGTTGTTGCTGCTGTGTAATCTTAGATCCCAAACCTGGACAGACAGTGGGAGGAAGCCTGACTTTTCTTCCCTAACTAGGCTCTGAAGCTTCCAGGTGGTTTTGTGCTCTTCTCACCTCCGCCTGCTCTGCCTGCTCGTGTCCCCCTCCCCAGTACATGCGGCAGCACTGCACATGCTCAGAGCCTGCACTGGCTGGGGCATTGTTTGGAGTTGGTGTGATAGGGTGGACTGTGCACAGGAGGGGCCCTTGGGAAATCTAAGCTCGATTTCCCACTATTCCTATAACCCTGTGATCTCGAACATGCCACTGCATTGCCCTGGGTCTCCGCTTTCTTGTCTTTCAAATGTTGCAGGTGGAGGAGATGGTGAAGGGCAATAGAGAGGCAGGAAGGAGGACCGAATGATCACTTAGCATAAGGCCTTGCTACAGACGTATATGCTACTCAGAGTTGCTAACCTGACGACTTCATATAACTCTATGGCAGGGCCTTGTGGTTAAGGGTGTGGGCTGGGAAGCCAGACATCCTCAGCGTCATTCCAACTTTATGCTTCCCAGTGAGGTAAGCTCTCTCAGCCTCAGCTTCCTCAGTTGTAATAAAAATAATGCCTTCCTCATGGGGTTCTTGTGTACATATAAGTACACAGTAAGTGACAATCATCATCATCTTCCTCATAGTCATGATGTATTTAGAGGTCAAGACAGCCTGCTTGAATTTGAATCTTGGCTTAGGTACAGTGAGTGATTTGGGTAACTTATTTAACCTCTAAAACTCACGTTCCTCATCTGACACTAGAATAATAATCATCATGCATGTATTACAGAGTGGCTTTAGGTGCTAAATAAGGTCATCTACATAAAGCTCCTAGCACAGTTCCTCAATACTGTTAGTTCTTTAAGAATAACTGTATTATTTTCCTGGAGGTATGATCTTCTTCCTTGGGGTGGTGGGGGTAGGTGTTTGGTTGGGGTGAAAGGCCATGTCTAACTTGTTAGCAAGAGCAAAGGAATGCAGAGGGACTGTTTTGCAGGAATGAAATTCCTAGTCCTGCAGTCAGGCCCATTGCCCCAGGTTACACATCAGTGCTCTGCAGGCAAATCACTGATTAACCACAAATTCAGAGTCAGGGACTTTCACAGACAAGTCTTTCCCTTTCCCAACCCTGAGTGGCAAGGCCCTTGCTCACAGAAGATGCTTCTAGAGCTCTTCCCCATCCCCCTGCCCTCACCTCAGTGCATGCTTACAGCTTCCCAGTACAAGCCCCAGCTTGGGCTCTTTTTGGGAAAGGCACAGCTCAGGCCCAGGGATATTTGTGCAGGGAGGAGGTGGAAGTAGTTTCTGGAGCTTCATTCATTACAGCAGCAATCTCGGTCAAACAGGTTCCTGCAACTTCAGGGAGGCCTCTTTGTTCTATTGTTCCAAAGAGCCAGACAGGCTTCCCCACAATCCTGGAAGGGGGCAGGTGAGGTGGGGAAGGAGCCCTCTGGAGTCTGGCCAGCAGGCTGCTGCCTATGGCAACTTCATCTCTGTTCACATAACACCAGGGATCCGATTCTGTTTGATTATAGCTTGTAAACCTTAGGCAATTGGCTTCCTTTGCTATTTGCTCCTCCAGGGAAGAGTGGTGGCCGGAACCTGTGGAAAACCCACTGAAACCACACTAGCTTTTTCTTGAGAGGGTGGAGACAAGGGCAGATCATGTTGAAAAGTGAAAAAGACAAGAGAGTGCTCAGATAATTCAGAATATAAATTTGGTTTTGATACAATGGAATATTATTCGGCCCTTAAAAGGAATGATATGTGCAATGTCATTGGGACACCTTGAAAACATCATGCTAAGTGAAAGATGCCACACACAAAAGGCTACATATTAAATGATTCCATTTATATGAAATGTCCAGAATAGGCAAATTTTAGAGATAGTAGGTAATTCCTGCTTGCAGAGGTGGGTGAGAGAGAAATGGGAGTGACTGGTAATGGCTATTTTTCAAAATGTTCTAGAATTAGATACTGATTATGTTTGCACAACTTTGTGAATGTACTAAAAACCACTGGAATCTTCACTTTAAAAGGGTTACTATTATGGTATATGGATTATATCTTGATTTTATAAATTATATGATAAAAAATGTGGGTTTCACTCTGTAAGAAACTATGGAGGCTATTAGTGTATTGCCAAAAAAGGGAAGGAAAAGCTGGTCTGCCAGTGAAGAGTTTGGGGCTCTGTCTTGGTTGGTCATCTAACTCTCTAATCATCTGCCAGACAAATATTTATTGAGCGCCTACCATGAGTCAAGACACTGTGCAAGAATCAGCTATATATTGATGAAAAAGGCGATCTGTTCACCCTTCATGATCTGCCACTAACTGTGTTCTCTTGGGCAGTTTGTTTAACTTCTCCAAACCGCTGTTTCCTGATCTGTCTAGTGGAACCATCTCTAGATCTCTCCCTATGAGTATACAAGAGACTGAGGTCCCCAGCAAATACCATGAAAGTCTACATTCCCTTGACTTCTCTGGTTACATTCTGGGTTGTCCCAGGGTTTCCAAAATGCACTTCAGAATCTGTGCTTCCACTTTCTCTTGGGGACTCTCTGTCTCACAGAGCACTGCCATAGGGAATTGCTACCTGCAAAATCAATTTTCCTGCACTTCACTCTCCACTGGTGTTGAAAAGAGTGAAACCAGAGAAAAGTTGTCCAAGTTCCAAAAACAAAGTTACCCATCCATTTACAGGGTCATCTTGCACTTTCAAAATAAGCTGCTCATTTTCCCCAGTTCTCATTATTTAGGGGAATGTTTCCTACTTCATTTCCTAAGCACAGACAATATTTTATGGATCAAAGTATACATTTATCCTATTTTCAGGTAGAATTGTGGTTGATATAGGCTAGATGGCAAAATAGGTAAATAAACTTTTAATGTGAACAGAAGTTCACATGTGCACACACACACAAGCACACACACCCTGTAAAGCTGGTATGTTTTAATATCTCCCCCAGTGCCCAGTGTACCTTTCTATGTTTGGGCAGCAAAGCAGAATGTTTGAGGTTCTTGAAAGCATCTCCAAAAACACTTTATAAAATCAACTGGAGAAAAAAATAAAATCCCGCTAGGCTTCCCACACCATCGGCAGCAATCGTGAAGCTGGCTTGCCCTCTGGCCCACTTCTCTTCACTGTGTACTACCCCAGGATAATGTAGCCCTTGTCACAAGACTTGTTGTCCCTTCTCTGTTCTATAGATAAAATTTAAGACATGGTGAGATTAAAGGTGTTATGGTTTGGATCTGTGTCCCCTACCCAAATCTCCTGTTGAAATGTAATCCCCAATGCTGGAGGTGGGGCCTGGGGGAAGATGATTGGATCGTGGGGGTGGTTTCTTATGATTTAACACCATTCCCCACTTGGTATGAGTTCTCACAAGATCTGGTTATATAAAAGTGTGTGGCACCTCCCCACGACCTTGGTCCTGCTCCTGCCATGTGAGATGTCTGCTCCCGCTTTGCCTTCTGCCATGAGTAAAAGCTCCCTGAAGCCTCCCCAGAAGCAGATACTGCCCTGTTTCCTGTACAACCTGAAGAACTGTGAGCCAATAGAAGCTCTTTTCTTTATAAATTACCCTGTCTCTGGTATTTCTTTATAGCAATGTGAGAATGGACTAATACAATAAGATTTCCATTTGAGTTTCACTTTTAGGTTCTGCATACCAATAAAACTACTGACATCAGCTGGTCTAAAAGGCGGAGCAAGGAGCTGACTTATGGAAGAATGCAGTTTCCACATCCTCACGATTTCATCCCCTTACCCAGATCCATCAATGACCCCAATTTTCCAGGCCCTCACCTTCCATGATCCTCTTAAAAACCCTTGCCCAGAACCCCTTGAAGAATTGGATTTGTGGCCTGAGAATCCCTCCTCTTACCCATTTGGCAGCCTTGCAATTATTAAACTCTTTCTCTGCTGCAAATCCCACTGACTCAGTGTGTTGGTCCATTGCTGTGCAGCGCTGTAGGAACCTGGTAGTCTATAACATTCTGATTTGTTCACACCTTTTCTTCTCTTAGCCATGTGCACAATTGAAAACGAACTCATACTTAATGGGCGACCACCAGGGGGTGCCCAATATCTTGCAGTTGCATTGTGGATGGGATGTGAGAGAAGACAAAGGTGAGGGCAGACAAAGGTGAGAAATCAGTTCTTGCTAAAGCTGTAAAAGAGCAGATTGAAGGTTTCCTACCTGGATCACTCTTCTCTGCAAAGGCCACAATGTGGATCCCATTCAAATCATCTTCCTGTATGAGAAAAGTATCAAAAGTTACACTTCCAGCTGGAGGGATACAAAGGACTGAGCCGGGGACAGGGACTCAGAAGCTGGAATGGAAATAGGAGAGGTAGGGAGAGGTGTGGAAGCGGGGATGAACACAGAAGCACAGAGGAGTACAGTGGGGCTCACATTAAGGAAGGAATGCTGAGGAGCAACTGCCAGGAATGCATAGGGTTTGGATCAGGGACTCAGATAAATGAGTTTGCAAGACAGGAAAATACCAACCACACGCAAGACATTAGCACTAAATGAGCCTCACTCCTGTGGTCTGGTGGTTCCAGGAGTGCAGCAGTAAAAGGCAAAATGAGAAAGAACATGAGTCTGGTTTATCAGGAGATCTGAGAGCAACAATGGCTCTGGAGGCAGCTCAGTAAAAGCAGCTGTCAGTCTCTGTTTCAAGAATTTACCACTGGCAGATAGAGTCAGTGATACACCAGATTATGGAGGCTTCTGAATGCTGTGGACAGATCCTGAAACTATATCCAAATGGATGGCAGACAGGAATCATTGAGGTCAATTAGGATGTGGGCTGGTGTTGTTCACACAAGAATCACAGACAAGGGTTGTGCTTCCCTGTTAGGACCCTGCCTACAGAACCCATGTAGTGTGTAGGGGACACTGCTAGAAGTGGCCTCTAGGTGACTTCCTTGAAGTCCTTGCCCAGTCAGTATAGGCCTCCAGTGCATTTCTGAGGCTGCAGGAATTGTCTGGAATTTGAGTGTAAGGAAGGTTGAGGGTGTGTGACTGAGAAAAGTGGTGTATGGCTGTGGGGGCAGGGGCAGGAAGAAGAACCTAGAGAGAGTATTTTAAGTCTATGGGGCAAACGAGGGGCATTTCATGTCTCTACACCCTGGGCAGCAAGGACCCTATGCCTTGTGTCTCCTTTGCAATGATTATTCCTGGAGAAAGAGGAGCTAGAGCTTGGAAGGGGCTCTGCTATCACAAATGTGATTCTCAGGAGACTTGGGGAGGAATATGTGTGAGAAAGAGGCACCTGGGGACAAGGCCGAGTGCATAGTGATGATGAGACATGGGGAGAGGTATGCTTTGGGCACCCTGAACGTCATATCAGAATCATCCTATGGAAAAACCTCCAGGCGTCTCAACCTTCCCATGATCTCTGTTTCCATTTCAATTGATTTTAATGCTGGCGCAATCCTATCTAAATGCTAATTTTTTTCCTTTGAGTTTGGAATGGACAAAGCCTCCACAAATTCTAAGAAAGATTAAATGGAAAATATTATTATTAAAAACAAGAGAGTGGGCACTGCCTTGGTCAGATTCTCTGGGGAATTTAATTTTACAGATACACATGTGTGTGCCTGTGTGTGCCGGCTTATTACGCAAATCCGACAGCAACCAGAAGGGGAGTCTGAGGTTTCACTGTTTTACATTTGCTATTATCGCCAGACAGAATATCCCGATCAGTTCTCATTAGGCTAGCCTGTGTCTCTGTCTCCTGCCATCAGATGGGAGTGAGCGCTGTTAACTCTGTGAAGCAGGCTTCATTTCTGTGTGCCCTCCTAGAACGCATTTGGAAATTGGCTTTAGAATTAAGAATCCATATTTGTTTTCTAGAAGGCTGCTCATAATACGGCTGTCACTCCCCAGACCCAAGATGGTCCCTGGAGGGAGCACTGTCACCAAGGGAAAGAGCCTGTCACTGTGTGCGTCACAAAGATTCAGCATGCAGACCTGTATTCCACATCCACAAGGAAGCAGGCCAGCACTAGGTGCCAGGCATTTTCAAGTAATAAACTCACAGAGCCAGAACCCATGGGCAAGCTGGCAAGTTGGGGTTACTCAGTGAGAACCCAGCTTGCACAGGGGAGGAAGAGCTGTGCTGACTTCAGGGCTGAGAACCCCCGGGGCTTCTCTGAATCCCACAGCCTTTGCTACCCAGATCTCTCGTTTGGTCTTTAGGTTGTCTTGGAAATTCTGTTTTTAATTGCACGAATCTTCCCTCCTCAACTAGATGGAAAGCTCACTAAAAGAAGGGATTATGCCTTAAGATAACAACAGTTATTAAAGTGGCAACAATATCTGCTATTTGCCACTTTTTCTGTACTTACTTTGTAAGTACATTATCTCAAAATCTCATAAGAAAGTCTTATTCTTATTGAATGCTTGAAGAATCAAAGTGACTTACCTAAGGCCACAGAACTAGTAGTGACAGAAGGGGGATTCAAGCCAGTTCTGTCTGGCCCCAAAGCCCACTGTCTTGGTCCATTCGGGCTGCTATAACAACATATCAAAACCTGGGTAGCTTATAAACAACAGAAATTTATTTCTCACTGTTATGGAGGCTGGGAAGTCAAGGCGCCAGCAGATTTGGTGTCTCACGAGGCCTGCTTTCTGGCTCAGAAACAGTGCCTTCCTGTTGTGTCCTCACGGTGGAAGGGACCAGCTAGCTCTCTGGGGCATCTTTTAGGGCATTAATCCCAACATGAGGGTTCAGCCCTCAAGACCTAATCACTTCCCAACGGCCCCATCTCCTCACACCATTACCTTGGGGGCTATGATTCCAATGTATGAATTTGCATGGGTACACAAACATTCAGACCACAGAACCTGTACTCTTTCTTTCTCACCACCACCAGCAGAACAGGCTCCATGAATTTATTCCCCTGCAGGGTTTGCAGAAGATGTTGTAAACTTGGATCAATGGCTCTTAAGTTGAAAGAGGCTGGAAAGAGACCTGTATATAAAGTAACTGAGTGCAAGATTTCCCAAAGAACCGGAGATTTGGGAATAACGTCAGTGAATCCCTTCCTTTGGATACCCCAGCACTTTGTACTCCCCTCTGTCGCAGCAGTGAGCATGCTGGGCTGGCGTTATATGTCTTGAGACTGTTTCGTCTACTTAATCTGAGCTCTTAAGGACAGGACAGCAATGTTAATTTTTATAACCTCATTGTTTAGCACAGAGGTTCTTTTTAACGCCTATAGACTCAAAAAAGGAGTATGGCAATAAAAACCTTACTCACTGAAGAAAATTAGAAAATATTAGGTATACCAAGAAGAAACTATGCTTATCAATTACCTACCAACAACATATATTACCACTTAATATTTTACTCAGTTTCCTTCCAGTCTCTGTTGAATGTTTGTTCTCATGTTGAATGAAGAGATGCAAAGAAAAATGCGGTTAAAATAAGCAGGCTCCCTATTTAAGGTGCAATGGAGTGACCTAGATTCTTGTCTGGGGGTCTCTGACCCCATCTTGAAAGTATTTTGTTGTTGCAATATAGGGAGGCTTCTTTTAGAAGAAATTGCTGACTCTCCTTCCCTGTGGGCAGTTCCCCAGGACTCCAGCGGGCCACTTGGCTAGATGTAGGGTGAGGTCTCCAGGGGGAATGACAGATCAGCACTGGGTCTCTTTTTGCCCTGCCTCAGCTTGACATTCTTTGAGTATTTAAAATAAATAAATAGCTTTCCAACGTACACACAGCAAATATTACCAGGCACCAGTTTCTTTAGTAATCATATGTGATGTGTTTTCTATGGCCTGCATCTTAAAAACCTGCACAATTAGAGCGAGAGAAAGATCAATAGTTGTTTTAGTCCTAGCTGGCTTTCCCATCTTATTTAAATATTTCTCAATGTCTCGGGAAGTAAATGTCTGGGGAAGTGGATGTTGAAGATAAAGACCTTTCTTTTTCTTTCGAAACAGGGTTTCACTCTGTTGCCCAGGTTGGAGTGCAGTGGCACATCTCAGCTCACTGCAGCCTCTGCCTCCCAGGCTCAAAGGATGCTCCTGCCTCAGCCTCTCAAGTAGCTGGGACTATTGGCACACACCACCACACCCAGCTAATTGTTGTATTTTTTGCAGAGATGGAGTTTCGCTATGTTGCCCAGGCTGCTCTCGAATTCCTTCACTCAAGCAATCTGCCCACCTCAGCCTCCCAAAGTGCTGGGACTATAGACATGAGCCACCTTGCCTGGCCAAAAAGACTTTGAAGTTCATTAACTGGTCACTTTCCACAACCACATCTGTGGTTTAAGTTGCTGTGGCCACGTGGCCCACAGGGATGGCACTCTTTAGAGCAGTGACCTGCTAGGGGGCCCAGGTAGAGGAGGGGGTATGGAAAGTGGCTCCTCAGAGGTCCTTTGGATGGACTGATTTCTGTTTCTCCCTTTCAAGGAAACAAAGATGACACTGGAGAGGCCTGTCCTGCCTTCCCTCTAGTTGGAGACTTGAATGAGGGGCTGACTAGGTCTGGTTAGGGTTCCTGGGTAAGACATGAGGCTGTTCCAGAACGAGGAGGGAAGGAATAAACCATTTCAGTTGCCCTTTTCTCTGCCTGTTAAATTCAATACGCTGCTCTCTTCCCCAAGTTAAGAACAATTCAATATGCAATAATGTGGAAAATATGAGCCATCACCATTATTTTATATTATAGCAAAAGCCTGTATTTTATCTTATTCATTAAATGAAAAGAAAGGAGAGAATGATTTCCAATGAAACCAGACACTGAACTTCCTTTCTGAACATCTGCCTCTAATGTGTCAACAGGGAGTATTTCTGTAGCAGTGTGGGATATGTGAGGACACAGGCTCCCCAACTACAGAACACCATGGTCTTGAGTGATACTGCTATGACAGGAAGGAAAGACCTGGGAGAAGGGGTCCACAGTCTTATATTCCCTCCCTTCCTAGAACCTAGATAATTGAGACTTGCCTCTTAGGAATAAAGACAATAAAAAGAAAAAAACTGAAGATAAAGCCACAGCAGAAGAGAACATCAATAATGACTCTCAATTTAAAGTGGTATTTTGTGCCATGAAAGACGAAGACCAAGACCCTGTTCCAAATTAAAGGTGACTAAAGAAGCATAAGCAGGCCGGGCGTGGTGGTTCATGCCTGTAATCCCAGCACTTTGGGAGGCCGAGGAGGGAGGATCACCTGAGGTCAGCAGGTCAAGACCAGCCTGGCCAACATGGTGAAACCCTGTCTCTACTAAAAACACAAAAATTAGCCAGGTGTGGTGGTATGCACCTGTAATCCCAGCTACTTGGGAGGCTGAGGGAGGAGAATCACATGAACCTGGGAGGCAGAGGCTGCAGTGAGCCAAGATGGTGCCACTGTACTCCAGCCTGGGTGACAGAGGGAGAATCCGTCTCAAAAAATAATAATAATAAAAGAAAAAGAAAGAGAAACATAGGCAAATGCAAGTGTGGAATCCTGGATTGGATTCTGGGCCAGGAAAAAGAGACGTTTTTCTTTTGCAGTAAAGGACATTGATGGGACAACTGGCCAATTTGAATAATGGTAGTAGACGTATTATATCAGTGTTAATTTCCTGATTTTGATAATTCTATCTCTCTATATCTATCTATCTATCTATCTATCTATCTATCTATCTATCTATCTATCATCTATCTATCTATGTATCTATGTAGCTAGAAGGGATGGTAAAATGTTAACATTTGGGAGATCTAGGTGAAGAGATAATGAAGTTCTTTGCACTATTTTGGTACATCTGAAATTATTTTAGGGTAAAAAGTAAAAACAATTTAAAAAAATACTATTTTAAAGCACTATTATATCTTTTTGCTATTACTATTTTAAAACACATTAATAAGACTCTTTTTTTTTTGAGACAGGGTCTCACTCTGTTGCCCAGGCTGGAGTGCAGTGGTGCAATCACAGCTAACTGCAACTTCTGCCTCCCAGATGAAAGTGATTCTCTTATATCAGCCTCCAGAGTAGGTGGGACTACAGGCGCCTGCCACCATACTCGGCTAATTTTTGTATTTTTTGGTAGGAATGGGGTTTCACCATGTTGGCCAGGCTGGTCTCGAACTCCTGACGTCAAGTGATCTGCCCACCTTGGCCTCCCAAAGTGCTGAGATTACAGGCATGAGTCACTATGCCTAGCGATAAGACCCTTTTAATATCTTTGAAAGGTTTAAATGTTAGGAAAGTTTGTTTCTATTGTGCTGAGTTGTTATTAAATAGTCCGCTCCTCTGGACTGGATTATTTACCCTTTGGTATCTTGTGAAATGTTTGCTCTACCTTCAAACATCCAAGTAAGTTACAGACCAGTAAAACAGTGTCAAGTTGCTCCCTGGTTCTGTTCATCCATCACTTCAAAGAATTAAACAGATAAATACTTCCGTGTTAATTCCTTTCTCCTCCTTCCCAGCCCTCACGCCAAATGGCCCCTTGCGGGGACATAGTCACTCTGGGGAGGCATTCTGCAGAGAACACCAGGTTTGGCTCCAGATGGCCTATATTTAAGTTCCAAGAACTAATGGTTTTTAGTTATGTGTCCTTTAGTGATTAATCTGTATGAGCGTCAGTTTCTGACTATGTCAAACGGGGCTAAAATAGTATTTGGTTTTTGTTTGTTTGTTTGGGGAGACAGAGTCTTGCTGTGTTGCCCAGGCTGGAGTGCAGTGGCATTATCATGTCTCACTGAAGTCTCAAGCTGCTGTGCTCAAACAATCCTCCCACCTCAACTTCCCAAGTAGCTGGGACTACAGGTGTGCCCCACTATGCCTGACTAATTAATAATACTTGTTCTACATCACTTTCTAGAGCTATTGGAAGATCCAAATAAAAAGATGCATGAAATGCTTTGAAAAATGCGCCACAGCCTTTGTTATTTATGAACTTCTGTACATAAGGTGTGGGTTGGGGGTTTATCTCCAAGGCCCTCTATCTAACACTGTTTGAGCTGCCTGACATATTATCCATGACACAGACCTAGAAGACAAGTTGGCTCAGCTGCTTGCCAGTGCCTTCAGTTGATATTTTTAAAAAACAGCTACCATATACTGAACTCTTCATATTCATCCTTATAAAAAGTCCCAATTTTAGATGAGGAAATTTAGACAGCTCAGAAAGGCCACAGGACTTGACATAGTACACAAAGCTACTAGGTGGCAGATTCTGGACTTGAACCCGAGTCTCTATTACTTTATAGCCTGAGTTCCTTCCACTGTGTTACTGTGTGGCTCTGATGGTCAATGAACAGAAGCTATAGTCACTGCGGGAAATTAACTAAGAGCAATTTTGCCTAGTGAGTAGTACCAAAGAGGCTTGGATTGATCCATGGAGAACTGTGTTTTAATTGAGCGTGAAGTTGTCCATGTTTTTGTTTTGTTTTGTTTCATTTTTTTGAAACAGTGTCTCACTCTGTTGCCCAGGCTGGAGCGCAGTGCCAGGATCACAGCTCATTGCAGACTTGACCTCCCAGGCTCAAGCAATCCTCCTGCCTCAGCCTCCCAAGTAGCTGGAACTCCAGGCACATGCCACCATGCTCGGTTACTTTTTGCATTTTTTTGTAGAGACAGGGTTTTGCTGTGTTGCCCAGGCTGCTCTCAGACACCTGAACTCAAGTGATCCCCGGCCCCGGCCTCCCAGAGTGCTGGAATTACAGTTCTGAGCCGTCGTACCCAATCTGTCCATGTTTCAAATACTCATCTAGACATCCACCTCAACCAAATAAACTTGGTTTGAGTTTGGAGACTTAATCTAAGAAGCACTCCTCTTTGGGACTATACTCATCTCTACAAGGCAAAGAGAGTTTGCCTCTTTCTTACCCATGTTTCAAACATTTCTTCTGGGCGCAGGCGACGTAGAGTGGGTCTGGAAAAAAAAAAAAAAGAAGGAGCTTCCTTGAGTAGGGATCACTGTGGCAGACACAGCAGCCACAGCATCATGAAATGTAAAATGAGATGATGCTTCCTTTGCAAGGCAGGGAGAGCCCTAAAAACCCACTTATCTTCTAAGGAAACAGACCTGCTCTACTCTGCTGTGTCAGACAGCGAGCTGGGCCAAGGCACTCAGCCTTTTCATAGACCCACTGATCCAAGAATTATAAAGTCTTTTACAAACAATGGGTCAGAGGGCACAGGGTCAGCTCATTCCCAGGGCAAGATGCCATTTCCTTCCTCACAGATAGCCACCACTCCAGAGAGCCCACAGCAGGCCTGGAATGAGAAACCTGAGGGGGAAAACAGGAAATCTCGGATTTTGTAGGTTAAAACTGCCTTTGTTTTATCATCTGGTGTATACATTGAAAGTCCTTTAGGGATATTTAGGGGAGCAGACAGGATCTATATTTTGTTCATAGTTTCATTTCTTTCTGAATATTGGCAAATAGTGCTGGACATATTAATATTTGTTCCTCCAAGTACTGCCTTCCTGAAGGAACTAGGACTGTCCAAGTGAGGGGGATCACAGTACTGCAGGTCCAATGAACACACTCGTGTACATGCCAGGTAGGGTGGAGGGACAAGCCAGTGAGTCCACTACCATGTTCCATATTCCCATATCTTCCCTCCCTCAAGAGCAGGGGTCAAAAAACTACAGCTGGTGGGACAAATCCAGCCAGGGCCTCCTGTTTTCCTAAATAAACTTTTACTGGGACACAGCCACACCCATTTGTTTATACATGATCCATGGCTGCTTTCATGCCACAGCCGCAGTTAAGTAGTTGCTACAGATGCCATCTGGCCCACAGAACCTGAAATATTTACCATTTTGTTCTTTACAGAAAAAGTTTGCTGATCCATGCTGGAGCTACACTAAGTGGTATCAAGCATTTCTCTCCCAGAAGTTCTATGCATAGAGTGTTCATCCTTGGCTAAGTTACTTAACTATTGAGTCCAATTTCTTGATCTGTAAAATTGGGATAATAATAATTACTCCCTAAGGTTGGAGATTAGATAAAATAGTTTCCCTAAAGCACTGGGCATGGTTATTGGTATATGGGAAATTTCACTAAATTGCTATCATTCCTAGTATAGAATTTTATTTATATCTTGCCCTGGCTTTGAGGGGATTTGCTGACTGAGGGATTTATCAAACTCTGCTTGCAGGTGCAGACTTAGATTCAGAAGTAATAACATCCCTGCTAGTCATTACTGATCAACAAAGCCATACTACTGAGTTCTGTACTGCTGGGGTACTAACTAGGTTGTTGCTCTTGGCAGGTCTGAAATGTTAGCACAGAGAGGCTCCTCTCCATTCCCCAGACCCCAGGCCCCCAGCCCCCACATGCCATCTCAGGCACCTTTGGTGTTCCTTCACAAACTCCACCAGCTCCTCTTCTGTGTAAGGTTTGTTGGGGATGGCAATGGGCTCATCCATAAATGGCTCATAGAAGTCAACCTCATTCATCTTCAAAGATAATTTCTTTGCAACCTGTAACCATTAGAAATAAGACAAAGTTTATTTGAATACTAGTCTAGAATAGCAGTGTGTTGTCCATCTAAGATAAGTGTGTATGTTTTCCGGCAAAGACATAAAAACAGATGTACAGTTTTAACTTCAATGTTGAAGTGACAGGAACTTATCACCCAAGGCCTGGCTAGACTAATCTTCTTTTGTGATCAAAGAAGGAAAGATAGGAAGGAAAAAGACTTATCTAGCAAATGAGGGTCGGGCAGGGGCAGGGAGCAGTTGAGATGCGAAGTGGGAAATTTAATTCTACAATCACCATCATTCTACTGCATTTGCCAGGGCTGGATGGGAAGCAAATGCCAATGGAGCATATTTACTATCCTGTGTTGTATGGATTTAATGGAACCAATGTTGACAAAACAGGCAATTGATGGAGATCCTTAAGGCATATAGGTACTCAGAATCAGAACCCAACCCATTAGCCTGTCTTTGATCTGCTCATAGCCCTAATTGCTTTTTAGGTTGAAGTGCTGGCCCTACAGTTAAATCTCTCAGTATCCAACTTGCTTCATGGTTTGTCAGGCTTTGGGAGCTGCCCAGTTTGTCAGCAGTTATGAGGTGACTGACCATCTTGCTTTGTTCTGGGTGGAAGGGCTCCCTGGGATGCAGGACTTTCAGTACTAAAACTTGGACAGACCCCAGTAAGCCAGGATGATTTGCTCATCTTACAACAGATAAAGAGCTCGGAGAGCCAGCCGATAGCCAGGAAGACATTTTCTCTCTGGATTAAAGCAGCCACATGTTCAGTGTGTTGTCAAGGCAGAATGGTTGCTGTTTGCCTGCACAGCTGCTGAACTCAGGACCTCTGTTTGTGAAATGATTTGAGAGGCCTGGAATGTGCAACGCTCTATAGAAAACCAAATGCCACTCTTTTCTAGTTCAGAGCTGTGGTTCAAGAAAGCGCAGGGATGAACAGTGGTTCCCTTTAAGCTGAAGAGGAATTGCCTAAGAGCTGATGCACTGTGGTGGTAACCCGTGGTGCCGTGACCCAGGGCGGCTGCAACTAACTGGGGAAGGGGAGGAGCTGGGTATTGCATAAGTTCTTACACAAGGAGATCCATTCTGAGGAAACACTGATATCCATATGGTTTTTGTCATCAATTGCTATGAATTCCAGGTCACTATATTCTGAAAGGCATTTCATATAGTACTTAAGGGAGAGAAATTCCAGCATCCTACTCAGAGATCAAGAAAACAGGCCATGTTGACAGCTATAGTCAGTCAAGGGAGATTTTATTGTCAGGTTAATTTTAAGAGAGGGAGACGTGGAGTTTTTTCTAACTGTTTTTCCCTCTTCTCAGGGGTAGGGGGGTGATGTAGATGATGAGGTGATGAGGCAGGGAGCCAGAGTGGGCAAGAAAATGACATTGAATTCTGGTTTTCTGAGTTAACTTACTATGTATTCTAGGAACCAGAAGACTGTTTCCATGAAAGGAGAAGTGATCAGAATGAAAACAGTAATAATAACAAACATATGTAGTGCTTATCACGTGCCAGGCACTGCTGCCAGGTGTTTTAGGTTGATTCTTTGTTTAATTCTCACTTTGATTGTATGTGGTAAGAATGATTATCATAGTTATTTTACAAATGATGAACCTGAGGCACAATTTGGGTAAGAAATTTGTCAGGATCATATATCTGGAGGGAGCAGAGCCAGAAGTCAAACCCACCTGGTGGTGGTGATAGTCTCCAGTCTCTGAATGCCAATGTCTGGTTCCACAGTGCTGTCTATGAATGTAAAAATTGGATTGTCGTGTCCTTAATTTAAGTCTTGGAAATGCTAAGTAAAAATTTCCCAGGGATCTCTTCACTGTCTACCTACCACCATCATGGAGTGCCCTCATCTTGTATCTCAGAGAATCCCTCTCTTTCATTCTTTTTTTTTTTTTTTTTTTTTGTGAGACAGAGTTTTGCTCTTGTTGCCCAGGCTGGGGTTCAATGGCACAGTCTCGGCTCACTGCAATCTCCGCTTCCCAGGTTCGAGCGATTCTCCTGCCTCAGCCTCCCGAGTAGCTGGGATTATGGGCACAAGCCACCACACCGAGCTAATTTTTGTATTTTTAGTAGAGATGGGGTTTCGCCATGTTGGCTAGGCTGGTCTTGAACTACTGACCTCAGGTGATCCACCTCCCCCCTCGGCCCCCCGAAGTGCTGGGATTACAGGCGTGAGCCACTGCGCCCAACTACCCCTTTCATTCTTATTATTCCTATCTTGGATGGTAAGGACTGAAGGGATTTGATTGGTTGAAGCTTTTATTCATTCATTTATTCAGTAAGTATTTAGTGGGGCCTACTGAACCCAAGGCATTATTCCAGGAGGAGATCTGGTTCATGGGTATTAGCATTATATAAGAATGAATTATATTATTAAGAACCAAATGGGTCCATAAAAATGAATTCTTTCATGCTTTTATCTGTTAACTAGTTGGAATAGATTTTAACAAAGATAAGAAAACTACAAAGTACAATGCCAATTTTCTGACATGTGCATGTGTATGAATTTTGATACAAATCATTTTTCCTCCAGTTAGCAAGTCATTTTAGTTGTTGCCAATGAAACCAACTCAAGTATTAGGTTGGTGCAAAAGTAATCGCAGTTTTTGCCAAAAGTAATGGTTTTTGCCATTACTAAATTTAGGTCTTCCCAACATCTATCTTCTCCACTAACTTTGTTTAGTCACAGCACCCTTTGGCTCCAGTGTGATTTAAAAAAGAAAGTGATTTTTCGTCTCATTGTTCACTCAGACAGAGAGAGGAACAGGTCAGTGGGCGGGGACATGGGATTTTAAGAACTGATATTTTTCAGGCTGTGAGGTGCAGCAGAGTGGAACCATCCTTGGCCCTCTGACACTTTCTTGTTCTAACTGCTTCTTCAGAGAGGTTGGGCCTTCGTGTGGCTTGATTTAGGATTAGTATTAATAGATCAGTACTGGTCCTAAACCTCCACACCCTTTAAAATTCCTTGGGTGGCTTTTGAAAATGCAGATTCCCAGACACTGCCACAACCCTAAAAATTAAAATTTCCAGGGCTGGGGCCCAGAGACCAATGGTTTTAAAAGCCTGTTGGAGGATACTAATATGGATAGTGGTTGGGAACTACTGACTGACAAATTTACATCAGCAGCCATGACATCTCACCCTCTTTACAGACTTGCAACTCATATGATGTATTTATTGGTTTGTTTACTTTTGAACTTTCTGTCTTTCCATCTTCTCTTTCCCACAATAAACTTTAAATTTTAAAGGGCAGGAATCTGCTTTGCTCAATGTTGTGTCCCTGGCACTGAGAAGAGTGCCTGGCACATAAAGGGCACTCAATAAATACTTGTTGAGTGAATGAATGACTGAATTTAATTAATTAATTAATTAATTAAGGACATTTCCAGTTGAATGTTTCCCCAACTTTTAGAAAATAGAACTCATAACCCCATCTCTTGTTCCTCAATAGATTCTTCTTCCTGGATTTCCTAATGTTTTCAGTAGCTTCATAATTTTTGCTGTCTTAACGCCAAGACTTGCTATCTTAAGTTATTTTGAGGCCTTCTCTCATCATCTCATCAATGGCCAGATCTTGTTATATCCACTTTTACTAGTGCCAGTTGTTTTTTGCATTTTTGTGACCGCATTAGTGCTTTCTTGTCCCTTGCCTCTCCTGGTTTCAGACCTCAACAAAGCACCTCCAGGTCCCTCTGAGATTCCCTAGGGTGTGTTGTACAAACAGGTCCTTTCAGCCACTTCACATTTATTACTTTTCTCCTCTTCTGTCCTAGCACTCCCTGCTGGAAACCACTGAGGCTCTACCAGGTGCAGTCATGCCTTCTGGACTCCACCATCTCCCCTTGGACACCCCCTCCACCCCAACTGATGGATGCAAGTTCTTAAGCACCAAATGGCATCAGAGTCCTCTCAGTGCTCTCCCTTCTGTGTGCCTTTGTCTCTTTAAATATTCTGAAATCCAACAAGGCTACATGAACACTGGCACTTATGACTCAGTGTCCTACAGAGTTTGAATAAAGCATCTCTCTGAATTTTTAATCATAGCCTGACCTCACCTTTTTCATGGACCACAGGCATGAAGCTATACAGTTGCACTAGGAGGCACTTCTACAAACAAATACTACCCTGAGCTCAACGTTGAACCACCCCTCTAAAAACTAAGGCTTTGTTGCTGGCCAAATTAATTGGCCTGCCTCTCTCTTCCTTTCAGCTGGATTCTTACCCAGGAGCCACTTTAGCCACACCTAGTCCATTAGAACCAAATGCTCCATCAGAACCATATGTCAGTAATGGATTCAGTTTCGGCTTCTCTGTTCCTCCCTTTCTCTACTAATATCCTATCCAAGCCTCCCACTTCCTGGGCCTAGATGATTGCCTTCTTATGAACAATGGTGCTCATAGCTGGCTAACTATTACTGAATGCTTCCAGTGTGCCAAAAACCAGCTAGGCAGTTTGCATATATTGCTTCTTTCTCTGGAGTAAAGTAGGACAGAGCACTGACTTTGAAGTCAGGCTGGTCTGAGATTATAGCAAGCTTCTCAATTCAGTAACTACATGATCATGAAAAAATCACTTAATCTTTCAGCACCTCAGTTTCATCCTCTGTAGAATGAGGATTCTAATTCCTCCCTTATGGGAGTGTTGAGAGGATGAAGTGAGAAAATCCATGTTAACTTCTTAGCACACACTCTGGCACAAAGAGACTTCTTAGCACAGACTCTGGCACATAAAAATTTTTTTGAATTTATTATTTTTTACATTTTTATTTTTTGAGAGAGGATCTCACTCCATTGCCCAGGTTGGAGTACAATGGTATGATCACAGCTCACTGCAGCTTCAACCTCCTGGGCTCAAGTGATCCTCCCACCTCAAGCCTCCCAAGTAGTTGGGACTACAAGTGTGTGCCACCACACCCAGCTAATTTTTGTATTTTTTGTAGAGATGGGGTCTCACTACGTTGCCCAGGCTGGTCTCCAACTCCAAGGCTCATGCAATCCACCCCGGTCAGCCTCCCAAAGTGTTGGGATTACAGGTGTGAGCCACAGCGCCTGGCCCATAATAGACACTTAATACATGATAGCTTTTTTGATTATTCTTGCTCATGATCCCTCCCAACTGTAATACAACTAATTAGGATAAACATTCTTCAAGTTTAGATTATGTTACTTGGATTATAGACCACTCTTCTGGATCATAGGCTTGAAGACAGGGCCACATCCACAGAAGTGGTTCATCATATACATGAACTGAATGCAATCTCATCCCACCACGCCCCTTCCCTGCTTCAGCTCACTGGCTTCCTCTTGTTTTTCACAGAACACTTGCTTGAACTAATCACAGAGGAGTTCCCACTCTACTTCCCATCCTGACTCAGTAGAAGGGGAAGTATGCAACCCCAGGAAGGGAGAGGATACCCCCTAAGGAAAAAGGAAGCAGTGGCTCAGTGGGCTGGCACACTCTGGGCCCACACGTTTCCCATCTCAGTGTATAAGAAGATAATGGTGGGTCATCACTTTTCCTTGGATGTTTTCATAAATATCCTTACATCCTCTGACTTAGTCATCTTTGTACTCATCTTAAATCCAATAGTGATTTGGTGATATAATTCTTAACCCTTCTAGAGAAAGAGGCAAGGGAGGATGGTTAATGTTGCTAAAAGAAAAGAAAGAGTGGTGAGAGTTCAAACTTTAATTCTTCATGCCTACAAAACTGTTCAAATTGGGGTTTCATAGGTACTTACCCCTTTGTCAAAGGTGGCAAAGAATTTGATGTAAGGCTGGAAGTGTTCAGCTGCTTCTTCAAAAGCCTTGTAGTCTAAGGAGAAAAATAAAGATGAAGGCAGAGACATTTTCAAGATTAACACAGAAGAATCTTCTTTTTAAATGGTGTAGAGAGTAGAAAGCCAATTAATCCTGATTGGATAATAATTTAGTAGGTATTGTTTAGATAGATATTATTTAATATTATTTAAACCCATAGTTACCCCCAAGGAGTTGGAATTGACTGGCATTCAAACGCCCAAGAGAAGACCCATTCACCACACTTTTATGAACTGCAGGTAGAAAGCACGAAACAGAGGGAACCGAGAGGAAAAGAGAGAGAAAAAGACGCGTAAAACTCCAAACCGAAATAAAAAGATCTTTCACTCTAACTCACTGCTACTTATAATCATGCCCTCTAGAGAGAGTGCAGTTTGCCAGAATAAATGAGCCCTAAGTAAGAAGGAAATTCGTCTCACGGTGTAAAGTAACCTCAATCACAATTGACATCACAGAAGTATTTTAAACTTCTTAATGGAAGTACTCCTGTTGCTGAATTCTAGTTTTCTTTCCCTTTTTTTCATTTTAAAGTTTTCTTTTTTATTCTGATGCCTCAAGAGGATTTCTTAAACTTAATCAAGCCCTTGATTGAGTATGGTCTCAAACTGGAGTCCATACTGGCCGAGGCAGTATGAGATCAGGTGAGTGTGGGAGTGCTGTACCTTGGTACACCTGGGGAGTTACTTGGGAAAGAGATTTGTCCTCAAACCTTAGTTGTGAGGGTGATGGTAATTGTGGTGGTGGTGGTGGTTATGAATAAATGCTATAAGCCTGAGAGTCAATGAGCCTGTGATTTATTCTTAACAAGATTAGCTTCTTTCCATTTCATGGAATTCCATTTCCCTTAACCGTGTGAAGTATAAGCCTTTGTTAGAATTCTGGGGCCATGCAGAATTTACTAAGATTCTATCAAATTTTTTTTAGAACAATGTTAATCCAGAGGATACCAAAATGAATAAGACAAAGATACTGATCTTCAAAAGCTCTCAGCCTAGAGAGAGCTACTGATCCTTAAAGAATCAAAATGCAGCATGATAGTTGTTACAACAGAGGTGAGTGCCGCAAGCACAGGTGAGAGAGGGGTTGGAAAGTCATGAGAATACTTGCACATACTGATACACATTCACACTAACTTGTCCTCATAAAAGTAAGCGGGTAGTCAGAAAAGATATCCTGTAACATCATAGCTGGGGTCGAGAATTGGGTGGAGGGGAGAAGTTGGCTGAGAACATTTGAAGAATGAATGGAGTGAAAGTAAGGAAGTAGAATGGCTAAAGCAACACCTAAGCCATCTGTGTCTAAAGCAGCAGAGGGCTCTATCAGAATCCTCTGTCCCCCTCTTTTCCAATCCCCATGTCCCTGATGAATTTCTCTTCCCCTCCATGAACTCCCACCCCGATGGAAAGAATGGCTTAGGCCTGTGTCAGGAGCTTCCCTTCCTCTCTTGGAGAGCTGGTCTACATCACTTTAAGATGAAGAATGGAGCAAGGTGACCTCCAGATGGGTGATTCAAAATGTGGCTTGACCTTTAGCCTCAGCCAAACAGCAGTGGTTTTCCAAGAAGCCTCCTCTTGTCTTCTGCTCTGTTGGAGCTCAGGTCATCTCTAGGCTTTCCCTGCCTCCTGACCAGCCTGTTCCTGGTCCCTTCCAGTCAGACCCCTTTCCCACTTTCTTTGATGACTCTTTTGGCTTCTGGAATAGGCTCCTGAACATTGAGTTCCCAGCCTCCAGCTTACTAAAAACTTATCTTAGCATTTTCTCTCCTTTCTTCCCCCTCTCTCAGGGTTGTGCGTACTGGATATTAGTATCACAGACGTTAGTAACTGGGTGTGGTTGATGGCACCAGTTAGAAACCCTGACCAGAAATGCTTGGAATAATATCATCTGTCTTACAAAGAAGAACCAAACCAAGTTGTTGGGGATGAAACATTCAAAGAAGTAGATAAACATGTCAAAATAGATTCTGAAAGCACTGCACAAAATAAGTGTACACAATTAAATGTATAAACTTTATAGTGCATGAATTCTATACACAGTTAAACTCTGAAGTCAGATTTTGAATGTCCAAGTTCATGTATTGATAGTACAACTACAATGACGAGAAAGTGTAAAGGCTTTACATCAAGCTCTTTCTGAAAATCTTGAGATTCAAATAATATTTATTCAGAGGAAAAGTTCATCATATAAAGGTTTGCCTGTGAATCTGCATTCCACAAAAAGGTTGTTATTTTTAAAAAGTGACTCCAATAACATTCAAACCTGTATAACTCCTTCTCTTTATAGCTTTTGGTGAAGAAATGGGTTCAGGAGACCTCTCCCTGCTCTTTCATCCTAAAGTTGGTTAACTGCGCAAGAATTTTACAGAGTTTATCAGCTAAAAACTAGATTTAAAACTATGCTATGAATTATACTTACTTTGAAAATATTTTGAGGGATCATTATTGGCTTCAAAAAAGGCTAGATCTTGCTAAACACCTACTTGAATGTACTTAATTGAAAATTGCAAGGACTATGTGAAATATATAATGTACTAACAAAGTTTATACATTTAAAAACAAAAATTCAACCTTAAAAAGAGGTTAAAATGATTCACTAGCAATTTTATTAAGTTTTAAGAATGATTATTAAGATCAGTAGAGCAATATCCGTGTATTCCTAAGGAAAAGCTTCATTATTATTTTGAAATATTGATGATATACAAAATTTAATTAAGATCTGTAATCCTTTCAAATTCATTCAAATTATTATAAGGAATATGAACATTACATTTGTCAATGAAAAGAAAAGTGATAGCTGTCAGATTGAACTAAGTGCCCTTGAAGGACACTTTAGAGATGGAATTATCTGAATTATGTCCAATGGCAAAAAAAGAAAGCTCATCAGTCAAAGAAAGAGCAGGCCGGACTTAGTGGCTCACGCCTGTAATCCCAGCACTTTGGGAGGCTGAGGCGGGTGGATCATCTGAGGTCAGGAGTTCCAGACCAGCCTGGCCAACATGGTGAAACTCCATCCTTACTAAAAATACAAAAAATTAGCCAGGCATGGTGGCAGGCGCCTGTAATCCCAGCTACTCAGGAGGCTGAGGCAGAAGAGTTGCTTGAACCCGGGAGGCAGAGGTTGCAGTGAGCTGAGATTGCACCATTGCACTCCAGCCTGGGCAACACAAGTGAAACTCCATCCCGAAAAAAAAAAAAATAGAAAAAGCAATGGATATTGTCCTCCCATTTGTCACTATCCACATATACAAGTGAAGTCTCTTGTCCATGGTGACCATCAAGAATTTGAAGAGGTCATCATTTAAAATCTTGATAAGGAATTTCATGTTGCTATTTTAAGCATAAAATCTAATATCAAAAAGCTATATCCTGGGCTGGGCACAGTGGCTCACGCCTGTAATCCAAGCATTTTGGGAGGTTGAGGTGGGTGGATCACTTGAGGTCAGGAGTTCAAGACCAGCCTGACCAACATGGTGAAACCCCGTCTCTACTAAAAACACTAAAATTAGCCGGGTGTGGTGGCGGGCACCTGTAATCCCAGCTACTCAGGAGGCTGAGGCAGGAGAATCACTTGAACCCAGGAGGCAGAGGTTGCAGTGAGCCAAGATCATGCCACTGCACTCCAGCCTGGGCAACAGAGCAAAACTAGGTCTCAAGAAAAAGCTATATTCTTGAGGCAAGCATAAGATTCTCATTCAAATTTTTTTTTTTAATTGGAGATTTTTTACAATGCAATATGTAATATATTTCATATTACTTTGCACACCATACTAGCCATGTGATAATGGGCAAGTTAATTGCACCTTTCTGTTCCATCCTTTCATCATCATTAACATGCAGATAATAATGATAATCACCTCACAGGCTTGTTGTGAGAATGAAATTAAGGCATCCATATAAGCTCCTAGCATAGGCCCTAGCATATGAAATGTGTTAATTAAATAGTATTATTATGATGATTCGTCTAGGCCAGGGAAGACGCCAAGGGTACTGAAAGGTGTGCTCTTTATCCTAACCTTGTTTTGCTTCCCTCTTATCTGCCATCCTGAGCTACATGGATGAAGAGGATAGAGGAATATAAAGATGGAAACAAATTGAGACAGACGAACTGAAAAGGAAGGGGAAGGAGAAGCACCCCAGAGTAGTCAGCACTGATACGGAAATGTACAAACTAAAATAAAATTGCCTAAAGAAGAACTGGGGCAAATCTCCCTGGTTAGCCACCTCCCTCTAGCACATTCATTTTAAGCACTGTAAATGGAGGTTTTAATGAAGCAAATGAAAAGAGGGTTAAGTTGGGGCATGGGAGACAGAAAATGAATGGGTTGTTGATGAGGTGACTAAGGATGCTAGTGGGAAGACTGGTTAAAGAAATGGGTTTGCAAACAATTTCAGAATATTTTGGGGTTCTCAGAAATAGTCATAAGCAGCCCACATTTGTACTTCCTACGTGTATGAATGCTACCAGAGTTATGCTCACCCGCTCTAATGCTGTTCCTCTCTCCAAGGCTGAGATACCAGAAAAAAGCCTACCTCACTGGGGCCATGCTGCCAAAGCAGTTTTAAATATGTACAGTACTCAAGTGCTTACTCCTCCTGGTCCCTTCTGCCTGCTCTTCCTGACTCACCCCCACCACCCTCTCATCCCTATACGGGCTGTAGTGATGTTATCATAGGTTCCACCCAAAACCTGGTCACAAAGCTTTCAAAGGGAATATGCCCAAGGGTGTGGCTGCACTATGACAGGTAGCCTTGGTGGTCAGGTGGGCTTGGCCAGCGATTTTTCACATTCTGTAGCCACTGCTAAGCCCATCCCTACCCCAATTTTCCACTCATGCTTTCCAACTGACTGCAAAGCTCTCCAGCTGGTGACCATAGGAGCTACCAATGCCAGGGAGACAGCCCATTGCTTGTCCCATTGTAGGGGAGAATCCGACTAGGAGGTGGGTAGGCAGGAAAAGTGGAGAAGAGCTTTTCTCTTTTTTGTAGAACACTCAGCCTGCTTTAAAGCCAGAGAACCTGGCCCCTCCTTAATATTCTTTCAGCTTTCCTGACTGTTTTGTACAATTTTTGCACATGTACTCCACTGTGTTAGGCTCAGGAAGAATTCTAACTTCTATTCTACCCAGCAAAAGAGGTGCTGAAGACCCATCCTCTTTTGGGGTAACCTGACATACCTTGTTTGGAATCTAGCTTTTAGACTGATCGGCTGGGGTTGGCAGACAACTTACATTCTGAGTCCTCACTCTTGAAAAAGCCAATGAGTTTGATGTAGTCCTCAATGCGTTCGAAGGCTTGGACTTCCAGTTTGCTGCTGATGATCTCCACTGGGTCTTCAATTAGCTGAAATGCCACATGCACATACACACATGTTCAAACAAGAGATTTCCTTCTTCACTGGGGAAACAGAGTGCATTGGAGGGAAGTTGTAGCGGACTTTGTGGTTGGTGCCTCAAATATCTATTCCATTCTCCCCACAATCCCCCAGTGAGCATACCAGCAGTACCTTCTGAGGAACAGACCTTAACTTAAAGAGTTAAATGATTGGTGGGGGCAACCTATTCCTTTTGCCAGTTTTAGAAAACATTTATTTTTAATTGTAGATTGACAAATTATAGTTTATGTATTTATTGGATGTAAAGTGTTGCTATGATCTATAAATATGTGAAATAATTAAATCAAGCTAATTAACCTATCCATCACCTCAAATACTCATCATTTTTTGTGGTGAGAACATTTGAAATTTACTCTTTTAGTGATTTTGAAATATGTAATACATATTATTCACTATATTCACCACGCTGTACAATATATCTCAAAAAACAAAATCTTATTCCTCCTGTCTAATTGAGGCTTTGCACCTTTTGATCATTATCTCTCCATTCCCACCACCCCCACCCCCATCCAGCTTCTGGCAACTACTCTCTGCTTCTTTGAGTTCTCGTGTTCTAGATTCCACATATAATAAGTGAGAACATGTTGTATTAGTCTTTCTGTGCCTAGCTTATTTCACTTAACATAATGTTCTCCAATTCCATCTGTATAGTTGCAAATGATAGTTCTTTCTTTTTTTTTTAAAGCTGAATAGTATTCCCTTGTGTATGTATAGCACATTTTCTTTTCTTTCTTTTTTTTTTTTTTGAGATGGAGTCTTGCTCTGTTGCCCAGGCTGGAGTGCAGTGGCACAATCTAGGCTCACTGCAAGCTCCGCCTCCCAGGTTCACGCCATTCTCCTGCCTCAGCCTCCCGAGTAGCTGGGACTACGCCCACCACCATGCCCAGCTAATTTTTTTGATTTTTGTATTTTTAGTAGAGATGGGGTTTCACCGTATTAGCCAGGATGGTCTCGATCTCCTGACCTCGTGATCCGCCCACCTTGGCCTCCCAAAGTGGTGGGATTACAGGCATGAGCCACCACGCTCTGCCATGTACCACATTTTTTTAATCCAGTCATCTGCTGATGGACATTTAGGTGGATTTCATAACTTCCCCTGCCAGTTATTGATTCAGGAATGGGCAAGTAACTGGCCCAATAAAGACAGATTTGCTGAAGGCTTTGGGAAAAGTTCTTTACTCTTAAAAGGGCAATGGGAAGTCAAATTTGTTTCTCTATCATGAAATATGAATGAGGAAATGCAATGTATTTGTTCCTACTGCTGGCCATCTTATAGCTAACTTGAGAATAGTCAGCTTGAGGACACAAGCAACTACTGAAAACACAGTTATCTGTGATTTACAGAGAAAAATGGAGGCAGTGTCTGGATTCGATCAAGTCTAAAGTCTCCTCTAACTAGAGCCTTCTACTTAGGTAAGTCAATCACATTGTTTATTGTTTGAAGCAGTTAATCTTATTTCCAAAAGCCTCCCCCTAGCTGATAAAGCTGGGGCAGCACCATGCTGTCCCAGAGTTGTTCTGTCACCCCTCTCAACTTTTTCAGGGCGTGTGGGTGTGAGTCAATGAGATGGCCAAGCACAGTGGGTCATGAGATGGCACTTTTTTTGGTAAAAGGTAGCTTCCAACTCACTTCTGACCTTCCCTCTGGTTTTTGACACTGTAGAGAAAGAATGATAGACCACTGGGTACTGGCTGGTAGATAAAGAATCATCGGCATGGATGCTCAACACTAGGTTCTTTATCTGTGCAAGAATACGTGTTCAAAGCATTGAACTTCACAGCGGTTACTGAAAGTGTGAGTTTATCTATGGATGAAATATTTTTATAATGTTTGTTCCTATGTTTGTCTAAGCATATGGATATGAGGCTGTGCTATGTCCATGGCTGAAAAAGTGTGATATTGCGGGGCTGTTTAGCTCTGCCACTTCTCTATGTTGCTCTGAGGGTAGCTAACTCAGGGTGACCTGGCTGATTGGTACTCCCATCCCTCCTCTCTCTTCAGGTGGCTGGTTAGCCCCCTCACTCCCCACATTCCCCAGCTCCTCTTCAGTAGCAGTGGAGCAAAACCAAGGAGATTTCAATAGACATCTATGTATAACTGGTAACAGAATTAGCGTATTACTACGACATGGCCCCCAACAGTTTCTAGGGTGACTTAAAGATCACTTTCCCAGTAGAGTAGACAGTGCAATAATATAGGTGCTCCTTAGTTTTTTGTGAATCCTGAAAAACCTGTCACAGATGAGGCCAGGTTCTCCAGCTTGTCCTTTCTTTGGGGTTCTATCTCTCCCTATATTTGAGCAGAGGCAGCTCCACGCAGGGTCACTGTGTACAAATGCTTACATCCAAGAGGAACTCCACCAAGACATCAGCCGCAAACTCGCCATCGAACTCTATTGTGCGATCACCCTTAAGAATATACAGGCTTCCTTCTTCATCAAAACCTGTAAGAAACAAAGAGGCCCACAGAGAAGGTCATCCTGACCTAGGAAGAGCGATTGTATTGGCTGAGGTCTGGCTCAGGGTTTCTGGGTGACAGTGGGGTCAGGATTAGTGGAACTAGCATTAACCAAAGAAGCAGTTGCCTTGAAATAACACTTTTGAAGAGCTCCTGAAGTGGACATTTCATTGGAAATAGTCCAGAACAATTCCAGCTGGATTTTGACTTAAAAGAAAAGTCTATTCTCCACCCCGCCACTGCTTTAGTTTTCCAAAAATACAGCTGATCCCATGTCATTCTCCTTATCAAAGAATTGTAATGGCCACTGCCCACCTGACTCCTTAGCCTTGCGTTAAAGTCCCTCCAAAATCTGTTTCCAAATCTATCCCTTTCATTCTCCCTTGGGTAGACTTGTACTCCTTTGAGAACTGCTCTCTTGTCCCCTGTGGGACTCCCTTTGCTTCCTGTCCACATGCTTATATGAAAAGGTGAGTAAAGGAAAAGTCACTGAGCATTATTCTCTAGACTTAGTTTTTCTTGTTCTCCCAGCCTGGAATGACCTCCATCTTGGTTAGCTTCTTCAGGTCTCAGCTTAGGATTCATTTTTCTTAAGAAAGGTCACTTCAATCTCACTGAACTCATGCCATTATTGATCTTTGTTCAGCTCAATTTACAGGTCTTCACTATCACAGTGAGTTCTCTGAGGGTAGGATCATTGTCTTCTTGGTATCCCAGTGCCTTGTACAGAGGCTGTGTACATCAGCAACCCATTAATGTATGTGGCCAGGATGGACAGCTTGCTTTCCTGTTCCAGCTGAATCCCACACATCTTCTTTATCCAGTTGGCTGGTAGATGTTGCAAGGACAGGCTCAGCGTCTTCTTATTTTGCTGCCCTTTAGCACCCTTGGTCTGATGTTGTGTACCTTAACAAATGCTTGTTGGAAAAATGCATTTTCCTCCTTAGGAATGTTAAATAAACAAAGCTGGCATTTAGTCCAGTTGCATGGCATCCTTAATTCCTTAGATTGTTGTTAAAGTCTATTAGCTGGAGAAAGTTTTCTCCAAATGAACTCTTCTGCAGAACGTCCAGGGACAGGAAAGCTGGACTGCCGCCTGCTGTGTCCCAAGGCATGCATGAGGTATAAGCAGCCTCTGGCACATGGGCGGGAAATGGTAGAGGCACCATTTGTAAATCAAAAGGAGCAATGTGCCAGGTATTCTTTTTGTTTGTTTGTTTTTTGAGACAAGGTTTCCCTTTGTCACCCAGGCTGGAGTGCAGGGCCATGATCATGGCTCCTGCCTCAGCCTCCTGAATAGCTGAGACTACAGGCATGTGCTATGATGCTGGCTAATTTTTCATATATAAGTATATATGAAAAATTATATATTTTTATATATGAAAAATTATATATTTTTTATATATGAAAAATTATACTATATATGTATATTACAAGCGTGAGACACCGTGTCTGGCCCTGCCAGATTTTCTTGATATCAATGATGGCCAATCTCAAAAGGTGCCCTAGGGAACATTGGCCAGTGTCCTGCTGTTGGATTTTGTCTTGAGCAAAATCACAGTAAGAAGACTACTGTAATTGTTCAGGCACAACTTGATAGAGGCCAAAATAAGGCAAATGGAAAAGAAATGAAGATGAAGGAGCAGGTTCACAAAATACCTCCACTCTCCTATAAACCCCCAGGGATCAAATAACCAGAAGGAACCTGCCCCAACTCCTCCAAACTGAGCTTGTTTCAGTGTATCAAGCCCCATCATATTCTTTGCTAGTCTATTTTTATGTATACTTGCCCAGCTTGTCCACCCAAAATTTTTAGATCACTGGGACACTAGTATTTTTCCCTAACTAAATTTGCTGGAAATTCTCCCAAACGCAACTTCTCATTAAACCAATGGGAAGGCAGAAGAGGAATCAAGAGACTGCTGGGGGAGGAGACAGAACTCATTAAACTGTTTGTTTGTTTGTTTGTTTGTTTGTTTGTTTTGAGATGGAGTCTCGCTCTGTCGCCCAGGCTGGAGTGCAGTGGTGCGATCTCGGCTCACTGCAAGCTCTGCCTCCCAGGTTCACGCCATTCTCCTGCCTCAGCCTCCCGAGTAGTGGGACTACAGGCACCCGCCACCATGCCCGGCTAATTTGTTTGTATTTTTAGTAGAGACGGGGTTTCACCGTGTTAGCCAGGATGGTCTCGATCTCCTGACCTTGTGATCCGCCTGCCTTGGCCTCCCAAAGTGCTGGGTTTACACTGTGCTCAGCCATTAAACTGTTTTTGACTCTAGGGAAAGAGTTTAACATATTTTGCTCCCATACTCAAGGGAGAAAAATATCCCTCAATGTGTCTCCAGGGAAAGAGACATCCCAAGCATTCTTTATATTTATTTATTTATTTATTTATTTATTCATTCATTCATTCATTCATTCATTTTGAGGCAGAATCTCACTTTGTTGCCCAGGCTGGAGTGCAGTGGCACAATCATGCAGGCAGAAGTCACGGCAATCTTGATCTCCCTGGCTCAAGCCATTCTCTCATCCCAGCCTCCCAAGTAGCTGGCACTACAGGCACATGCCACCATGCCCAGCTAATTTTTAAATTTTTTGTAGAGATGAGGTTTTTCTATGTTGCCCAAGCTGGTCTCAAACTCCTGGGCTCAAGCAATCCTCTGCCCTTGGCCTCCCAAAGTGCCCAGACATTCTTAATAACTCATTATCATTGTATAGTCCTAAATAGTTTCCTATAATTTAAATCTTTTTTTAAAAAAAGACTGGTCTTCTTGAAAATAAAACAGAAAACAGTTGTCTGTAATTTTCCAGGATAACGGACTTTTATGTACCTGAAGGTATTCACTGAGCCACCACTAATCTTTTTTTTTTTTCTGTACTTACTACTCCAAATCCAATTAACCTTTCTTCAAAGATCCTGTTTTATAACCCGCTATTTTTTTTAATAGCCGTTCTTCACTGGTCATGCAGAAAAAGCCAAATGGGCAGTACATGTGTGTCAGTGTTTGAAAATCAGAGGAGCGGGCCGGGAGCTATGGCTCACGCCTGTAATCCCACCATTTTGGGAGGCTGAGGCAGGCAGATCATTCAAGATCAAGAGTTCAACACCAGCCTGGCCAACATGGTGAAACCCTGTCTCTCCTAAAAATACAAAAAAAAAATGAACTGAGCGTGGTGGCGTGTGACTGTGATCTCAGCTACTCAAGAGGCTGAGGCACAAGAATCGCTTGAATCCAGGAGGCAGAGGTTGCAGTGAGCTGAAATCACATCACGGCACTCCAGCCTGGGTGACAGAGAGAACCTGTCTCAAAAAAAAAAAAGAAAAGAAAAAAAGAAAAGAAAAAGAAAACCAGAGGAACTACCTACATTCTCTCTCTTTGGGATTACAGGGTTGTGAATCCTAAAGTGCACTGCACTTAAGTGTGACATATCGACACTAGAGAGTACAACTTCCATGTGCGGGTCACTTAACCATACCTCACCTATGTCCTCCCCTCTCATTCTTGGTGATAATGCCCAACTGGGGTTTAGCCTTAAATTTGAAAAGCACTGTTACCCTGGCATTATTACTATTAATGCTGTCTTTTGTTGGCTGCTTCAGCCGCAAGGCAACGAAATAATACATGATGAAAGAAGAGAATTTTTAACTCTCTCAGAGAGATCACCACAGTGGTGAGATAAGAGAAGCTGGACTTTTAGCTTGCTTTAGAAGCTGAAAATAAAAGCTTGACTCTTTAGCATCAATTTCTCCAGGAAGAAACCCTCTTCATTGTACTGATACAACAATCTCTTACATGATTAATGTGAAACCATTCAATTCAGGCCTATATTTACTTTTGTGAAACTCTTCTCCAACCAAAGATGAAGGTATGCAGGATCATTTTATATATTTTAAAAGATAGTCCGCTTATGCAAGAATAATTGCAACTGTACTTTTCCTTTTGCAAGACACATTCGTTTCTTTCCCACATACAGTATCTCAAAAATCACACTTACCCAGTTTCTTGGCAAGCTTGGCTTCTTTCTTGGCATCCACCATCACAAAGCCTATAGCTTTATGTTCAAGGACCTGGGCCACAAGCTGAAGAAACAAATGGAAAGGTGAGTGTGCTAAGGGCAGAAAGATGGTAGAAAATATTACAGGATTACTATCCTCATGTATCAATGGAAGGGTTTCCTCTATACTTTCTGTTACTATGTGACCAAGTTGAGCAGCAGCAAAGGAAACGTATTCTTGTCCCCTCAGGGGAAGGATGATTCAGGAGAATGCTGAGAATCAAGGAGGGAAAATCTGAGGAGCAGACCTAAGACAGAAAATTTGGAAGAATATATCCACTGTCACATACCAGTTTCTGCCCTTGGAGTAGATAAAACCTGGATCGGGAGAAAGAAGAATCAGGAAGGAAGCATGGGTGCCTGACAAGGGGCCCTGAGCCCTTCTCTAGCTGCCAAATGTACCTGGGGCAGAGTGGGAACACAAGAGGACCTAAGAATAAAGGAGGCCTATGTCCTCAATATCCAAGCATTGCCCTCAATTCCCCCACTCCTGGGCTTGTGAAGTAGGAATGCCCGTTGGGTGAATAGACCTGAGATGTCTTCTTAAGGTTCCCTGAAGCACACTGAGACTAGTAGAGTATCGGGGGTCAGGGGTTCGGCTCCAAAGGCCAAGAGTATGCAGCAGTGTCCTAGATGGACAGATAGCTGAAAACTTCTCTGGGTAGACACCAGCATAGATGATGACACCAAGCACAAGATTGGCATTATGTTAAGCTTCCTGCAATGCAGATATGAGCAAGTAGGGAATACTTGCTTACTTCAGGACTGAGACCTAATTCTTGCCATCTGTTTGAACAGGGACTTGAAACAGAAACAAAATGGAGATGCTACCAGAGAGATCATGAAATATTAATACTACTTTTTTAAGTTAAACTTAAAAAAAAGATAATTGTGGATTAACATGCAGTTGTGAGAAATAATACAGAGAGATATCTTGTACATTTTACCCAGTTTCCTCAACAGTAACATCTTGCAAAACGGAGGTACAATGTTACAAATTGGATATTGACATTGATACAGTTAAGATACAGAACATTTCCACCACCACAAGGATCGCTCTGTTGTCCTTCATGGTCACACCCACTGGTTCGTGTCCCTATCCCCTCTTTTACCCTAGGCAACCACTAATTTGTTGTCCATTCCTATAATTTTGTCATTTCAAGAATGTTATGTAAATGGAATTATATAGTATGTAACCTTTTCAGACTGACTTTTTTCACTCAGCATAATTATGTAGAGATTTGTCTAGGTTGTTGCATGTATCAATACGCTGGGTTTTTTTTTATTGCTGAGTAGAATGTATGGTATGAATGTACCATAGTTTGTTTAATCATTCACTCATTAAAGGATATGTGGGTTGTTCCCAGTGATTGGCTAGTATGAATACAGCTGCTATAAAGTTTAGTGTATAGGTTTTTGAGTTAAATATTAGTCTTAATTTCTCTGAGATAAATGTCTAATAGTACAATTGCTGGGTTGTATGGTAGTTACATGTTTAGTTTTTAAAGAAGCTGCCAAAATATTTTTCAGAGTAGCTGTATTGTTTTACCTTCCCATGAGCAAGGTATGAATAATCCAGTTTTTCCACGTCTTTGTCAGGACTTCGTAGCATAACCATTTTTCATTTTAGTCATTTTGACGGGTATGTAGTGCTATCTCATTGTGGTTTTAATTTGCATTTTCCTAATGGCTAACAATGTTGAGCATTTTTTAATGTGCTGATTTGCCATGTGTATGTTCTCTACTATGAAATGCCTGTTCACATCTTTTGCTCATTTTTAAACTGGATTGCTTTTTGGCTGTTGAATTTTGAGAGTTTTTTTAAATACCAGTCCTTTTTCAGATTATGGTTTACAAGCATTTTTTTTACTCTGTATGTGTGTTATTTCATCTTCTTTTTTTATTTGACAAATAATAATTGTACATATCCATAGGGTAGACAGTGATGTTTTGATTCATATAATGTATAGTGATCAGATCAGGGTAATTAGCATACCTGTCATTTCAAATATTTATCACTTTTTTGTGTTGAGAACATTCAATATCCTAATCATTTCATCTTCTTAATAGGATCTTTCACAGAACAAAAATTTTCAATTTTGATGAAGTCCAGTTGATCACTTTTTTCATTCATGGATTGTACTTTTGATGTTAAGTCCAAGAACTCTTTGTCTAGCCGCAGATCCTGAATTCTCCTATTTTTTCTAAAAATTTTATAGTTTTTCATTTTACATTTAAGTTCGTGATTCACTTTGATAAAATTTAAGATAGGTTGAGGTTCCTTTTTCTTTTTTTGCCAATAGATGTCCGACTGTTCCAATATTTTTTGGTGAAAAGGCTGTCTTTCATCCATTCAATTGCTTTTGTACCTTTGTCAAAAATCAGTTGGCATATTCATGTGGGTCTCTTTGTGGTTTCTCGATTCTGTTCCATTGCTCTATATGTCTGTTCGTCTGCCAACACCACATAGTCTTGACTGCAGTAGCTAGGATCAAGTATATCTGAAAGCAGGTAGATTATCTCTTTTCACTTTATTCTTTATTTTTCTAAATTGTTTTAACTATCCTAGTCCTTTAGCATTTTTGTATAAACTTCAGAATAATCTTGTTTATACACACAAAAAAAATATTCCTAGAATTTTGATAGGAATTGCATTCAATCTGTGTATAAACTTGGGGAGAGTGACATATTTAGTATGTTGAGTCTTCCAATTCATGAATATGGTATGTCTCCATTTATTTGATCTTCTTTGGTTTCTTTCATCAGCATTGCATAGTTTTCAGCCTACAAGTCTGGCACACATTTTGTTAGATTTATATCTAATCAGTTAAATTATTTCAGCTACTGTAAATTGTATTGTATTTTTAATTTTCATGTCCATGTGTTTATTGCAAGTATATAGATATACAATTAATTTGTTAATGTTAATGCTAAACTCACTTATTAGTTCTAAGAGGTTTTTGTTTTGTAGATTCCTTGGGATTTTTCTAGGTAGACAATTTTGTCACCTGCTAATAATTTCTTCCTTTTTCTGCATGCCATTTTATTTCTTTATGTTTTCTTACTGCACTGGTGAGAACTTCTAGCACTATTTTGAATAAGAGTGATAAGAATGTCTTGTTTTCTTAAATTTTTTGTTTGTTTCCCATTCTTAGAGGTTTGTTCATTTTTCCTTTCAGTTCTATCAGTTTTTGCTTTTTGTACTTTGCAGTTCTATTGTTTGGTCCAGACACATTTAGGATTTATTGTCTTCTTGATGGTTTGACCCTGGATCTGTTTGGCTCTATAACTCATACTATAAATCCCTCTACTTTCTTTTCTATGTTTGTTTCTTTCATATCTTCTTCATTTTTATGTCTTCCTTTCATTGTTCCTAGAATCTATGTCTTCTCCTTCAGAGTTCCTCTTCTGAATATCTTGAGGTTTTTCTTTGCATATTTATTCTTCCCTCCCAGACCTTTTCATCTGTTCCCAGCCTCTTTCTTTCTCTCTGGCTTCTAACCGTTTCCCTTCTTCGAAGAGCAAGGATTGTGAGCAGAAGCACCAAGAGCAGCTCCGAGGAATACCTCTGGTGGTTGGGGACTGAGGGGTGGGAGTGGAATGGCAGGTAACAAATAAGCCTACCCCCACCCCCACCCCTCATTCAGCTTTCTCTTATTTCTTTTATTTTGGCTGTAACTAGGCAACACTTAGGATGAAAGGCATCATCAGTGTTTATGTATGACTCATCTTGAGATTTTCTGCAGTGCCTAAACAAAAAACTTTTCTGCAAGTCACTTGGCTTCACTCTATTGCATTTAATCTGTTAGACAAGGCCATTTTTTAATGACTTTTCTGGTTTCCAGCATAAGCCCCTGTGTTCTATTTCGTGCTGTCAAAATCTTAAGTTAAATGTTCCCTTGTATATCACTCAGAGTCAGTAATGATGGGACCTAATGGCTTTGTGGTATAGTAAGTTTCCTTACTCCTAGTACGTGAGCCTCTGACAGTGGTTCTTAAACTTCAGTGTGCATAAGAATCACCCAGGGACTGAAGTGGGGCTTCCTGGGCCTCAGCACAATACAGTAGAAAATAGACCTGGGTGGGGCTCAGGAATCTACGTTTTTATAAACCACACTACCACACCCCATTATTCTAATACAGCAGATCTCAAGCCAGACTCTGAAAAACACTGCTATAAATGGTTGTCAGCACATCCAAAGTGATATGACACAGTGCTCTTCTAACTGCTGGGCTCTTTAAGCCCCTGTCTCTACCTTTGGCATAGGAGAGATGTATTAATAATAGTAAGAATAACCAATGACATAAAATAAGAAGTTAACTCTGAGAATTAAACAGAGAACTTAACTCTGATCTCTCCTAGGTATGCACTACCATGTTTTATTTGGTTTTAGGTAGATCCAAATGTGTGCCTCTCGTAGGCATGTAAAGCATGGCCTTCTGGTTATCTTATGGATATTTATATGTGATTTTTGAAGATCTATGAGTGGGAGGTGCTATCTCAAATGAACTCGATTCTTTTTTCCTGATTCCCTGGTTAACTAATTACAGCCAATCACTGTCCTGTGCCATAGATGGAGAGACAGAGCAGGCAATAACACATGGGCCAGGATCCCATGCCTAACTGAGACTTTCCCACCTCCTCTTTGGCACCCTTAGGCAATATTCCTCCAGAATTCCCATCACTCTTGCCTCCCATGCTGATAAGACCCAAAACTTGCCCACTGGAGTTCTGTGATCACTGCCGTCAGTCCTAGCAAGTCTCCTTCATGGGAGCCAAGGGTGCCAGGTAGGTGACTCCTGACATGGCAGCCAGGAGCCTCTGCTGGGCCAGTGGGGCAGGCAGGAGTCTGTCTACCTCTCACATTTGGCTTGACCTTGCCTCCACCTTTGCTTTGGCCCTAAATCTGCAGCTCACACGTTCCCTTCTCTCCTGCAGCCTAGTCTCACTGCATTCTCAGGTTGCTACCAGTCCTGGCCACCCTTGGCTGCAGAGCGCAGTTCCAGGTTCATCTTTCACCCCTTTTTCCTCTCTGGAACTCAAAAAGCCCCTCACAAGGGCACAGTACTCTGGCACTTATTGTGTAATCATTAGAGTTGTGTATAGTCTCTACATTGTGACTCTTTCCTCCATAAGAAGAAGGAGCCTGTTTTGTGCTTCTTTTGTATCTTGCAGTTTCTTGGAGACACTCAGCATACTTGTGGATGAATGGGTGGATTGGTCCAAGTACTTCACAAGTTCAAGGGCCTTGTGAGCCAAGGAGTTAGAAGCAATTGCCATCAAATACAGTGACAAAGAGTTACATATGTGAGAAAAAGAGGTAGAGTCAATATATCTCCTAAATTCCCAGAAAACTAGTACAGACTTTTCAGATAGGATTGCAATTTTCTCCTGTTGACATACAACTGTTTCTCTGCTGGTTTTGTTTGTTTGGTTAGTTACCTCCCAGGTAGTCCATCCTAGTGAATGGGGTTGTCTCTTAACGGTTGGTTATATGCAGCCTCTGGGCATTGGTCAGTGCTCATTCTTTCTAGAAACATTAGGATTTGCTTTAACCATTGCTGATTCTTTTAAGTACAAAAAAATATTTTTTAAAAGTTCTTTTAAGGTCCTTAAGGTTTTGTTCTGTTTTGTTTTGGGATTTGGTCTCACTCCTTTGCCCAGGCTGCAGTGCAGTGGCACAATCACGGCTCACTGAAGCCTTGACCTCCCAGATTGAAGCAATCCTCCCACCTCAGTCCCCTGAGTAGCTGGGACTACAGGCCTGCACCACCACACTTGGCTAATTGTCTAAGTTTTGTCGAGACAGGGTCTTGCTTTGTTGCCAGGGCTAGTCTTGAGCTCCTGGGCTCAATAATCCTCCCACTTTGGCCTCCCAAAATGTTGGGATTACAGCCATGAGCCACCGCGCCCAGCCTAAAAATTCTATTTAAATAATATGCATAATTCAATAGGAAAGAAGTGGATATTTATAATATAGCTTTACTCTTGTTAAAAGATTGTATCCTGTAGGTATATATCGCACCACTGTTACCCTGTAATGACAGGGTGGATCCAAGTAGATCTCATCTTCGAATGAATAAATGACTCATGGATACTATGTCCCAATTGTTAAGTGCACAGGGCTTGGAATCAGAGACCCGGATTTTTGACTTGTCCACAAGCCTGTGCTGTGACTCCAGTGTAAAAAGTGGACAATACCAATATCTATTCAATGGGACTGTTTTGATGATTAACTGAAATAATGCATGTAAAGTGCTTGGCACAGTTCTTGGCATGCAGTAAGTGCTTAGTAAACATTAGATTTTCTTCTTAATATTATGACAGCTGGCTAGGGTTCTGCATTTTGTGCCAATTCAAAAATGCCATAGTGTAAAGTGTTATAATGGAAAGAGAACGATTATTAATTGAGAAACTACTGTGTTAACAAAAATGTGTAAGACACATGTCAGCTCCAAGGACCTTGTGATTTAAGGAGGTAGGAAATTCATTTAAAAAAACAGCTCTAGGGCCGGGCACGGTGGCTCACGCCTGTAATCCCAGCACTTTGGGAGGCCGAGGCAGGCGGATCACAAGGTCAGGAGATAGAGACCATCCTGGCTAACACGGTGAAACACCATCTCTGCTAAAAAAATACAAAAGAATTAGCCGGGCGTGGTGGCAGGAGCCTGTAGTCCCAGCTACTCGGGAGGCTGAGGTAGGAGAATGGTGTGAACCCTGGAGGTGGAGCTTGCAGTGAGCCGAGATTGCGCCACTGCACTCCAGCCTGGGCAACAGAGTGAGACTCCGCTTAAAAAAAAAAATAGCTCTAGGTGCTACAGGAATAGGACAAAAAAATAAGAGCTGTGGAGACTTAGAGAGTTTGTGGGCTGGGAGGTCAAATCCTGCAGAGCCCAGTGGGCTGTGATGAATACTGTGGATTAAATTTCCATGCACTCAGGATGAACCTAAATCCCTAACATGGCCAAGAATGTCCTGCACTCTTTGTCCCACCTGTCTTTCCAGCCTCATCTGGGGTCACTCTATTTCTTACTTAATACAATTGTCTTCAGCTCCTCAAAACATCAAGCTTATTCCTGGCTCAGGTGTTTGCACAGGATCACCTCCTTCAGCTGTCCTCTCAAGCCCTAGGCCAGTTGAAGCTTCAGCTTCTTGCAGGGATACCTTGTTCTAATTCACACAAAGCCACCAACACATACTCTGCTTCTACACACACCCCTCACTCCAAATAGAATTCCTTTTCCCCAACTGTTTGCTGGTTTCTACTTTCCTTGAAGTCTACATTTAAACGTCAGTTCCTCAAAAGGCATTCCCTGACTCCCAATCTCAATTTTTCCCTTTTTACCCTTGATCATCACACCCCATGCTTTTCCTTTGCAACCATTTCACAGTTGCAAGTGCACATTAATTTATATGATTCTTTGTCTAGCAATTGTCCATGCTGTAGCCTGTAAGCTCTATGTCCATGTCTGTTTTTCTCCCATGCTATCTCCAGCACCTAGCATAATACCTGAAGAGATTAGATCTCAAAAATAAAAAATAAAAACAAATAAAATAGTAGTTTCTTCAGTAAATGAATGAATGAAGAGGGAGGCTGTTTAGAAAAGGGGAGGCCAGCTAGAACTTGGAGGAGGAGTGTGTGGATAGGCGGAAGGGGCTGCAAGGGCATCCCAGGAGGAAGAAATGGTATAAGAAAAGGTTTGCAGGTGGGAATGTGCAGGGGTGTGCAGGAGAACAGGCTGACCTGCTTGAACAGTGGGCTTATTTGGGGTGCTGAAAGAAGTCCTGTGTTAAAATCACATTAGAAAAAAAGGGTGAAGGACTTAACTACTAGGACTTGAAGCTCTGATTTGGGGATCGTCTGAGTAGAAGAGTAATATGACTAAGTTGTGTTTGGCAAGAGTGGATCTGAGTGCATACAGCAGACAGAAAGGAGAGTGGAAAGGAAAGGCCACCAGTTGGGAGGCTGATGTCCTAGTCTGTGTGAGAGATGTCTCTGATCTCAGACCAAGACAGTGTCAGTGGGAGAAAAAGTGACACGTGCAGGTGGTGCTACAAGTTGAGAATCAGTCAGACCTGGTAAGTCTTCCTTGGTTTTGGAGAGAAAAGGGAGAGAGATCAAAGAAGAGGGAGGAGGCAAAATAGTTTGAGGGTCTCCCATGAGGAAACGAAGTGCAGGACACACAGTGATGGCAGGAGGGCATGACAGAACTGGGGAAGCTTCTCAGCATGGATTCAGACCCAGAGAGTTCACAGTCACGGCAGTCCAGCCCAGACCCGGAGGTGCTGATCTAGGGCTCAGGGGAGAGGTCCCGCGTGAGAGGTCAAGGCTTGAGGACAGGTGACATCTTTGGGAGATGAGTATGAGAGAAAGCCACAGGGTCAAGGGCTGGCTGTCTCAGAAGGAAGAGAAAGAAGCCTACCCTGGAGGCAAAGCGGAGCTATGGGAGAAGTGCGGGGAGAGAAAGGATCCTGGTGTAGTGACTCCAGAGTCACAAAGGAGCGGGTGGTCATATCAAATGTTGCAGGGAGTCAAGGAGGGGTAGGACCCCCATGAGGCCTCTCATCTCAGGACTGGTAAGTCACGGGTGACCTTTTAGAGAAGAGCTGAGACAGAAGCCAAAGCACTGGGAGTTAAACTGCTGGGTGGGTGGCAAGGACATGTTAGAGCAGGTGTGGCTCGCTTATTCAAGGTGTCACACAGAAGCGAGAGGGGCGCCCTGTGCTGCGTGACTGCCCCTGGGGCTCCCAGGGCAGCACATCCAATACCTCCATAAAGACCCCACCCAATCCAGTCTCTTCATAGGACTTACCAGCTCTAACCCAGGGAAAGACAAGAAGAAAGTTACATTTGTACCATTTCCCAAGAACTGTCTTTGTAGAGGAGAAAGACTAATTTACTACACAGTCAGAGGGAAGGTGGGGAGGTGGAGGGTCATAAAGAAAAAGGAGGTGGTTGCTTGTTGAAGGGAGGTGGGTGGGGATTACTTTCTGCAGGGCCAAGAATCTGAAAAAAAAGTTGAGCCTCGGGGAAAATGTCACAGATCTCTGCTCCAAGTGAATGTCCCTCAGACCAGTCATTAAAAACACCCTGGCTGTAACCCTGCTCTTTTCATGTAAGCCAAGAGCCAAACGGCTGTTTGTACCCACTGTCCCTCATGCCATCTGGCAACATGTCAAGCAATTCAACAACTGTGTGTCCTTCCCTGAAACCAGAGAGCTGACGTTTCTCTCCAGTAATCTCCTGTCACTTTCTGCCGCCCTCAAAGTAGGCCTGAGCTATGTATAGCTGGGCAGTTGGCATGTGATGTGTTCACGAAGGAGGCTGGCTCAATGAAGGGACAGCTATTTTATGGGATTCAAGCGAGTATCGGGGGCCTCTTTAGGGCTGGAATAGGTGGCCTCTGAAAGAGCCTTCGGGGAGAGAGAGGCTGTTGATTGTTTTTATTGGCATTTTGGACTATCACGTTGGTCAATGCCAAGGAAAAGACCCAAGGGAAGATGCTATGTATTTTTTCCACCCTACAATTCTGAGAGGCTATATAACAACAACAATTTTTTAAAAAAGCACTTACTGGGTGTTTACTATATGCCAGCTATTGCTCCAACTGCCTTACAAGAATTATCTTATTGAATCTCTACAAAACCCTCATGAGGTAGAGGCTTGCAGATGAGAAAATAGAGGCACAGAGTGGTTAACCAACTTGCCTGGGGACACACAGAGCTTAAGTGACCCAGCTAGGATCTCAACCCTGACACTCTGGCTCCAGAGCCCAAACTTTCATCTGTTACCTTTTGTTCCTATACCTGGACCTCTGAGGGACCTGGGCCCAAATCCTGGCTTTGCAACTTACCAGCTGTGAGACTCTGGGCAAGTCACAACTTAACTGATCTTCAATTTCCTTATGAGATCCAATCTCACAGGAGTATCATGTATACAAGGACGTAGTGAAAGTTCCCTACCAATTAACTACAGGGCAAACCCCACTACACTAAGTCAGTGGTTTTAGAACCTGGGTGCACATCGGCATTCCCTGGAGGGTCAGCCAGTAAGAAGAGATTGCTGGGCCCACCCCAGAGTTTCTGATTCAGCAGGTCTGGGATGGGACCCAAGAATTTGCATTTCTGCCAGGGTCCCAGGTGCTGCTGAGGCTGCCGGTCTTGGGCCCACACATTGAGAGCTGTGGCTCTTCCAGTCTCTAACACAAAATCACAATCTTTTATTGCGTAGCATTTTGCCATGTCCAAACTGACAGAATGAGGGAAGCTGTCCCTGAAGGCCAGGTTTGTTTTGTTTTATCTAAAAATATTATTGCAATGGAATTTTTAAACAGTGAATTTGACTGACGTGGGGCAAGGCCATGCCCTTTACCAATTTTTCTCAACAGAATTCTGTGCCCCAGAGCCTGTGAAAATGCAGTCTGGAAGCCCAGGCCCTGACCTCCTCTGGTAGTCCCTCCCTCAAACTCTCCTTGGGAAAAAGTTTCACATGCTACTTAGTGCTTTCTGGAGCCAGAGAGATCATCCCTTTTTAAACTAACCTTCAGAGGAGGTTGGTATACCTCATTTTAAAAAGGGGGTGGGGTGCTTCCTCTCATGGAGAGGCCTCATGAATGTAAAATAATGACTGAATGAAGAGATCCTTGACTTATTGCTTCCACAGTGCAATAAGCAGAAGAGGAACCTGTTCCTGCTTGGCTGAACTTTCTGAAATGTCTGACTAGTGTTTATTTTGATAGCATCTGCTAATGACAGCAAATGCCATGGATAACTAACTTGAGTGGAGAGTGGGAGTTTTCAATGCGCTTTCACATACACAATGATTTCAGGAGCAGCCCTTCACTGAGCACCAAGCGTGTGCCCATCACTTCACACATGTTACCTGTTTTGTCTTATTAAAACCTCTATGAGGAGAGTACTGTGGCTTAGATTTTATAAAGGAAGCACTCAGCCTTGAGGAGCTAAGTGACCTGCCTGCAGTCACACAGCTAGTGCAAGGACTCAATCCCAGCTGGCTCTAACTCCAAAGCCTGTGCATCTCACACTGCTAGGTGCTACTGCCAATAGTCGTTTATGTGTTGCATTGTTGCATTCACTTCTTCTTCTGTGTCTGGAGGATGCTTCACTCCCTTCATAAATCAGAGGTGTGTGGTTGGGCTAACAGTTAGATATCCAAGGCCAGAGTAATTGTGTGTGTTGTATAGGTAGAAGCAGGTGAGCATGTGAGGGAGTACCTGTTGGCTCTCCTGGACACCCAGCTCATGGCAGATGGTGAGGAGAGGCCTGTCTGGCTTGGGGCACCTGGGCAGCAGGTGGGAGCTCCTGGAACTGGCACTCTGGGCACACAGAAGCGGCTCTGGCTTGCCTAGCCCATCACATTGCAAGATGCTGTACTGGCCCCTTTCCTGCATGGCTGTCCAAACAGAAACAGCTTATCTGGATAATTCTGGCCTACCACATCCAGTTTATAAAAAGGGAAGCCTTAGAGGCTTCTTTGAACAGGCTCAGTTCTTCAGGGGGCTGACTTTCTGGGAGGAACAAGTCATTTTGAATGCGCACTAAAGCTAAGCTGACAATTATGCAAAAATACTCCGCACCAACCTGTAAAGCTCAAACTGCCACAGAGTAGGGCTGCTGAGTAAAGAAAAATCTTGTGATTTGGAATCAGATTTTATTTCTTACTTTTAATTTTACTGCCTTATATCATAATAGCCCTTATAATATTTCTGCAGTGGTGACTTTCACGGTATCTCACGTCCCCATTTTAAAATTTATAACTTTGGGGGCTGGGCATGGTGGCATGTGCCTGTAATCCCAGCACTTTGGGAGGCTGAGGCAGGCAGATCACCTGAGGTCAGGAGTTCAAGACCAGCCCAGCCAACATGACGAAACCCCGTATCTGCTAAAAATACAAAAATTAGCTGGGCAGGGTGGCACACGCCTGTAGTCTCAGCTACTCAGGAGGCTGAGGCAGAAGAATCGCTTGAACCCGGGAGGCAGAGGTTGCAGTGAGCCAAGATTGTGCCACCGCACTCCAGCCGGGGAGCCTGGGTGACAGAGCGAGACTCTGTCTCTAAATAAATAAATAAATAAATAAAAACTTATACCTTTGGGAGGAGGTCTACCTCAGGAATGTTATGAATAGGTGTCCTATTTGGGCTTGCGCTATACCGGGGGCTTTGGAGATAGGAGTAGTGAGAAAAGGTTCCAATAGTCTAAAAACTTCTGAATCAACAATGTATTTTCCAGTTCGTGAAACCTTTATTTCCTTATAATTCCATAGGTGAAAGGAAACATTTAACTGTAATCAACTCAATCCATGCTTTTACAACTAGCATTTCTGTTCTTTTACCGTCTCACTCCAAGGATCCCCTGTATTACCGATATGTGCCCAGCAACCCTCCACACAGAATTCAACAGCACTTGGGATTCACAGAGAACTACGATTTAAAAGTGAGCACCTCCTGAGAGAGTATGGGCTCTATGAGAGGCTTTGTTCTCCAAGCCAAACCAAAATAAGTCTGACCTCATCCAATTTTTCAGAGTGGAGCAGGTGTGAATTTGGAGATTGCCATTTTTGGGCAGTGAACAGTTGGAAAAAAATACCTGAATCCTGTGTGTGTTGCTATTCCCTGCCCAGCGTTTCCACGCAGCTCCATCTGCAGATTCACTCAACTCCAGCAACTTCATTTTGCCTTCCTCTCTTGGGGTTTGGAAATGCAACCACCACTGGGATATTTGCCAGTGCTAAATAGGTTTAGAACAAGGGTCAGCCTTATAAAGCTTGGAGGCTTCTGCCCACGTGCATATATATTTTGGGCTAAGAATCCCATGGCTTAAAAAAATCAATTTTACCCATATTTTGGTGGGATTAAGCAAGGGTAACAAACAGGTTCCTGAATCTGGCAAATTCAACCTCTTTACAATTGTACTCAATACTTTAAAAAATTTAACTTAATTTTAAAAAGAGTTCAAGGAGAAGTATATTTTCAGTATAAGCAATTTATTTCTAATTCTTGACCTTTCCCTTCTTCCCCTCTCCATCCATCCATCCAGCAAACATTTATTAAATTCCAAGTGCCAAGCAACAGCCCATTGGCTCGCACTAGTCATTTAGGTTCAACACATAGTCTAGTTGCACAATTTAATGCAGCTCAAGTGTGAGTGAAAATCCAGAGTACAAACTAAAGACGTCTGTCCCTTCATAAGTTGGCACTGCTTACAAACATGAAGCAATCCCTTTCAGCTGCTCCTTGGCATACTGGAAGGGACATGTCATTTGAAACCAAATAGGTTTGGGTTCAAACCCTGCTTCACAATCTAATGTTTTATAGCTTTGTGACTTCAGGCAATTTTTACTTAACTCTCTGGCTAATTTCTCTGTCTGTAATATTGTAAGAATTAAATAAAATAACATATGTAAAGCCCCATATTGACATGGTTTATGGTAAGTTCATAATATGTGCTTCTCCCTTCTCCTCCTTCCTCTTCTCTTCATTCAACATTCATTTGACAAATGCTGTTGAATACCTACTGAGTCAGGCACTGGTTTAGGTGCTGGGGCATAGCAATGAGTAGAACAAAGTCCCTGCCTTTGTGAATGTCACATTCTATAGCAGGTGCTGTAGTTTGGACGTTTTTCCCTCCAAATCTCACATTAAAATTTGATCCCCAATGTTGGAGGTGGGGCCTAATGGGAGGTCTTGGGGTCATGGAGGTGAATCCCTTATGAATAGATTAATGTCCTCCGTGGGTGGGGCAGTGACTGAGTGAGTTCTCACTCTATTAGTTCCTGCTAGAGTTCCTCTGAGAGTTGGTTGTTAAAAAGAGCCTTGCACCTTTTCTCTCTCTCTCGCTTCCTCTGGTGCTGTGTGATCTCTGCACACATCAGCTCCTTTTCACCTTCTGCCATGAGTGGAAGCAGCCTGTGGCCCTAGCCAGATCCAGATACCCAATCTTCAACTTTTTCAGACATCAGAATTGTGAGCCAAATAAACCTTTTATTCTTTATAAATTACCTAGTCTTAGGTATTCTTTTATAGCAACACAAATGTACTGAAAGAAGGGGTGTCAGACCATATGCAATATGTCAGCCCAGTACTATGTAGAAAAAGCATAGAGGAGGGTAGAGAAGGTAAAATGAGTGCATGGAAAGTGTGATTTACATAGGTTGTCAGGGAGATAACTTCTTTGATAAGGTGATATTTAAGCATAGACCTAAAGGAAGTGAGTTCTTATCATCAATAAAAGAGGAACATTTCCCTAGACACTGGGGCCATTCTATCTGCATCTTTGTAAGTGCTATGATTTGGGTGTGGTTTGTCCCCATCAAAACTCGTGTTGAAATTTTATTCCCAATATGGTAGTGTTCAGCGGTAGGGTCTAGTCAGAGGTGTTTGGGTTATGTGGGTGGGCCCCTTATAAACAGATGAATAGATGAATGCCCTCATTCAAGGGTAAGTGAGTTTTAATGGGAACAAATTAGTTTCTGAGGGAACAGGTTGTTTAAAAGGGTCTGACTTCCTTGGCTTCTCTGTCTTTCTTTCTCTCTCATCACATGATTTCCTTGCCCACTCCTCTATTGCTTTCTGCTTTCTGCCATGAGTTGAAGCAGCACGAGGCCTTCACCAGATGCAGCTGCCAATTTTGAACTTTCCAGCCACTAGAATCATGAGCCAAGTAAACCTCTTTTTATAGATGACCCAGCCTCAGGTATTCTGTTATAGCAACACTAAGCAGACTTAGACAGTAAGTAAGATGAATATTTCATGAATAAATGAAAGAATTAATATTTCTATTCAGGTGTTCACTAGACTTAGTTTTATATTACAAAATACTCACCAGTTTTCTCTGAGAAGCTTTCCCATGGTTTCCATTAAACATCATAACATCTTAATATCCCACTTCCATCTACCTTCAGGGTTCTTAGATTTGCCATCTCTTTTGGGGAAAGGGCTAATGTGCCACAGCAACCAAATAGATGCATGTCTTCTCTTTCTGAAGGTCAACTCTGAACCCTGACCTGAGGATAGTTAGAAGGCCACCTTCTGAGTTGGTCTTTAAAAGCCAGGCAATTCAACTGGAAAGATCTCAAATAGGGTAAGACTTCTCAAGTCCCAGATCATTTCCTTCTAAGGAGGTCCAAAGGATTAGTCACTGATTGTGTGAGTGATGGGTCAGTGGGAGAACCCCAGGAGGCCTGGCTGGGTCCCAAATCAGATATGAATCCCTGCACCCCTAGAACCAACTTAACATCCTAGCGACTCTCCAAATTAGAGCTATACTGACAGTTCCAACACCATTCTGAAGAATGAATAATCCAAAGGTCAAACAGGTAACAACATGATTCTGGTCATCTGGAAAACTTTCCCAACCCAATAGACTGTTGCAGTGCTTTGCAAACTTTAATGTGCCTACAAACGACACAGGGATCTCATTTAAATGCTAAGTTTGATTCTGAGATAGGGCCTGAGATTCTTTGTTTTTAACAGGGTCCAAGTGATGCCATTTGCTACTGGTCTGGGGTCCGCCTTTTTATTTAGATGAGGTCTCACTATGTTGCTCAAGCTGGAGTGCAGTATCTACTCACAGGTGCAAACATAACACACTGCAGCCTCAAACTCCTGGCCTAAAGCAATCCTCTAGTCTCAGCCTCCGAAGTAGCTGGGCTGCTCTCAGCCTTGGGGTCCACATTTTAAGCATCAGGTTTCAAGTGGCCTTCAAACTTGGCTGCATCTTAACAGCACTCAGAAAGCTTTTAAAAATTGTAGCATCTGGATATCAGCCTTTACCCAGTGACCAATTAAACCAGCACCTGTGGGGATAAGACCCAGGAATCGGTATTTTTAAAAACTCCTTATGTGGTTCTAATATGTGGCCAAAGTTGAGAACTACTACAATCGACTAAGAACACGTGTAAAAGTTCAAGTGACTAGTGAAGGAAATTCACATTGATAAGCACCCACTATACTTCAAGCACTCAATTAGTCATTCTATTAATACATAGATGAATTTCTTCAGTAGTAACAGATGTAACAAAAATAATAAAACCTGACTCTTTTATACCTTCTTATAATTTTATAAGAAATTCTTATTCACCTGTTTTCATTTAATTCTCCTAATTCATGGAGGTAGGAGCTAATGGTTGATTTTATAGATGATTTTACACATAGATTTCGTAGGTCAGTGTAAAGAGGTGAATCTGTGTGACTTGCTCAGGATAGTGGGTAAATAGAAGAGAAGTTCAGGTGCTCGGCTCTCAGTTTTCCCAAGCACTGCTACCTCATCTGAGGTTGGACATAGAAAAATGGTGGTATACCAGCCTGGCCAACATGGTGAAACCCTGTCTCTACTAAAAATACAAAAATTAGCCGGGCATGATGGTGGGCACCTGTAATCCCAACAACTCAGGAGGCTGAGGCAGAAGAATTGCTTGAACCCGGAAGGAGGAGGTTGCAGTGAGCTGAGATTGCACCACTGCACTCCAGCCTGGGCAACAGAATAAGACTCAGTCAAAAAAAAAAAAAAGAAGAAGAAGGAGAAGGAGGAGAAGGAGAAGGAGAAAGAGAAGGAGAAGGAGAAGGAGAAGGAGAGGGAGAGGGAGAGGGAGAAGGAGAAGGAGAAGAAGGAGATGGAGAAGGAGAGGGAGAGGGAGAGGGAGAAGGAGAAGAAGAAGAAGAAGAAGAAGAAGAAGAAGAAGAAGAAGAAGAAGAAGAAGAAGAAGAAGAAGAAGAAGAAGTAGAAGAAGAAGAAGAAGAAGAAGAGGAAGAAGAGTGTTCATAAAGTGCACATGAGTCTTGTCAATGATGATGCTGGGCACATTGCAAAGCCTGAAGAGGCTACAGTCACTCTCCACTAAAGTTTACTTTTTATTGATATACAGATAGTTTAGGAGACTGAGGCCCGAAGGAAGAAGGAAGCTCAGTCTGTTAGGGGCTCTGGCAGACTGAAAGCAGAAGCATCAGGAGATCCACTAAACAGCTGCAAAACTCAGAGGCCTACATTACACAGGATTATGATTCTTGATCCTGTCATAGATGATGAAACCAGCATCCCTCTCTGCTACAGGGCTTAATAGATAATCTGCACGAGTCATCCTCTAAATATTATTGGAAAGTAACCTATGTTTCAGCACGGGAAAATTGGTTTGCATTTTTAGGTAGTGGTCCTGCCATTTAATACCCAACAAAGCTTACGAGAGATCCCTGGACAGTCACTGTGTGGATGGTAGCAGAGCATCCCAACAGCCTCTATTGGTGAGCTAAAGTGAGACCTTCTTAAGCAGGAAAAGCAGAAGAACTACACCAAGGGTACACCGGGCAGCAGCCTTAGACTTTGAACTCTAGTTGCAGCCTGTTGAAAAACTACAGGACTGGCAGGTAGACCTGGTTCAACTTCCAAGAAGATGTGGCCATTTTTGTGCCAAGACTCCAGATACCCTGCCTGAGGAAGGGACCTATTTCACCCTAAATGAATGAACCAAGCTTTACTGTTCAGAATCTGGAAAGTATTGCTTGTTTCTTATCCATACATTCAATGATACATTCATTTACTCATGCAAAGATTATTGAGTGTCTGTTAATAGCAATGAAAATTTAATAAATGAATGAATATTTCTATTCAGGGATTTACAATACTTGTTTTCATGTTCTGAAACACTCTCTAGCTGCCTGAAAAAATCCCCCATAGCTTTCCTTAATCCAATAAATGCATGTTGGTTACAGGTTAGTCTATTTAGTTGCTATTCCCCCCTCTCCACCCTGCCACCCAAAACACATATACATGGCTAACAGCATCAATTTTAACTACAAAACATGTGAATATAAAATGAAAAGTGCCCAGAGGTCCTAAAACTGAGCTCTGAGGTCCTTGCATGTCTCCTTCCTGTTTTCCTTCTATAGACAATTTAAGTGGCCATAAAATTGTTTCTATGTAAGTGTGAAGCTCACCCGGAAAAAGCTTTTGTCCTTTTCTTGCCTTCTTTTTCAGGTTGGAATGCTGGACTCCTAGCAGTGAAGTGGTGTAGAGGAAAAGATAAAGGTCTTGGAGTTAGGGATAGGATCTGTGTCAAGGTAGAAGGGGAAGAGGAAGGAGTCGATGATTCCTCATCCCAGGCTGGGTGCTAGGCAGAACGGTAATGCCATGTATAGAGGGCTCAGGAACTCACAATGTGGAGGCCATGTTGCTCATGCCTGGCCAGCTGGGGCTCTACCTGTCACGTTGTCATGTGACCAGTGCATTTATTTAGTTGTGTTTTTGAGTCACAAGCAGTTTCTTGATCCTTGCCCAATGTGAAGTTGGCTCAGTTTGCTTTTGTTTTGTTTTGCTTTGCTTTTTGCTTCCCCTATTACAAAGTTTGATTTTAATTCAGGTTGTTTTCATGAGGCTTCTAATCTAGAGGGAAAAATCCAACCCATGTCTCCATGGGGGGAAAGAGTAAGGTAGAAAGGATTAGAAGGAAACTGGAAGCACCTCTCAAAGTAGGTGAGACTGAACCATGACTGAAAATGGGGCAAGGCCTAATTTAATAAATGGCATGGATGAGGTGATTGGACATAGCCGACACAGGCTCAGCAAAGCCTTGAGAGCAGAGGGAATGCCAAACAGGAGTACATCGAGAGCGACCTGTGACCGCTGGCAACTCACTCCTCCTCTCCAGGCCCAGAGAGGAGGAGTGAATAAGCAATAAGAGGAGGAGCAGATCAAACTGGCTGTGAATAAGCAAGATGGCTGCATTTCCAGTCCCCAGCTCCCAAGGCCTGGTTTCCTCAGTTTGTCAACTGATGGGGTTAGCTGTATTGTGTTTAGAATCCTGATGAAATACTGAGTGTGGGCTAAAAGAAGCCAGCATTTGTTAAGTATCTTCTGTGTGCCAGAGCTGTGCTCTTACTGGGCAGCCTCATTCAATCCTCACAACAGCACTGTCATCTCCACCTTGCAAATAAGGAAGCCAGGTCTATCTGATCTGGAAGCCCGTGTTAGAGCATGCCATCTCTCAAGCACTTCAACCTGAGGGAAATGGTGACATTTCTCAACTCAGGTTGAGAAATGAAGGACTTTCTCTGGCAATATTTATAGGACATGATAGGAGCAGTGGCTTGCACAGCAGTTTCAAGGAAAAAGAGGAAGCAGGAAACAAAGCAGCAAGGAGAAACTGAATTACCTGCCCATGTCCTCTGTCTCTGAGTCCTGTAATGCTAATGGAAGTTGGCCACTGTGGTGTGACTAAATTTACTATCTTGGTGGAAGCTGTGAGAGACAGCATGCAAAATTGCAACTCCCTTTATAATTTGTGTTGACACCCCAATAGAAAAATGAGAAAAGGCATAGAAAAATAATTTATGAAAGAAAAAATACATAAATGGCAAAACAATTTTATAGAAAACTTTAGCCAGAAATCAAAGAAATGTTCATTAAAACAACAATGAAAAGCGAAGATTTTTAAAACTCTAAAAATTGTGTCAAGATCCAAATATAGGGTAATTATTTTAAAAATATGTATGATCATACAGTGGAATACTATGCTGGTATTAACATTACTGTTTAATAATATAGAAATACAATATATGGATGTGAAAAAAAGCTGGAAACAAAACTGTATAAATGGTATAATTCCCAATTGAAAAATGTATATTTATGTATAGAAAAAAATACTGGAAAGAAATCTACCAGAACATTATCCATGTTTATTTTGGTGTGATTACTTTTATTGCCTTTTAGTTCTTTTCCACATACTCTGAAATTTCTAAATCAGTATATGCTGCTTTGTTGATGAAGAATACCCAAGCAGGAATCAGAACTGCCAGCTGTTTAAGTCAGGGTTACAGCTATGAAATGAGGGGTTCAGAGCAACCTAGATGACTCCCACAGTTCTTTTGAGCTCTAACATTTCATTCATTCATTCAACAAGCATGTGTAGAACATCTGCATAGAACTATGGATCATATAATGACCCTTGGGCCCTCCAGAGCTGGACTCTGGCCAGATTGGAAAGCAAAGTTTGAGTTTGCTGCCTCCTGGTGTCATATTACTTGCCTTTTTCTTGCTAAGCTGTATAGACCTTATCTTCTCCCCCTTCTCCTCTTCCCCTTGTCAAGCCCTGTTCTCACGACAGAATTCAGACTCAGGGGATGTAAGTAATTGGCAACATCTCAAAGATCTACCTCTCCCAGAGGACCTTGACTAAGTAGGGACAAAAATCTTACCCTAAAGAAATGAGGCCCTCTTGGCCAAATTTTAGGAAAAAGCCAGCAGGTGGAAAAATACTTGAGAGCCATCAGAATATTTGCTGTTTTGCCAGTAAATTCCTACTCATTTCACAAACCAACTCTGGCTCTTCCTCTTTTCTCTACTCTCCCTGAGAAACTTATAAGTTGCTCTGTTGTTACAGCAACCTCCCTGCACTGTAGCTCTTAGTTTGCATGTTTTCTTCCATGTTCAGCTGTGAGCCACTTGAGGGTCTCATTTTCCCCGTATCCACAGCATCTATCCCAGGGCCCCAACAAAAATTAGGTGGCAGATGCATGGCTAATTGAATGGTATTTCAAGTGCCCCTCATCAGGCAGTGACCTCCTCACTCTGTGGATGGAGCTCTTTCTGGCTCTTTTCATTGACATCCCTTAGAGATGCAGACAAAATATACATGACTGGCCACAGTGCCCTTGGAGTTTCTTAGAATGGGGTGGCCCTAGTGTGAGGAGCGAAATCAACTTAATAGGTTGAGATCAATTTTTAAAATGAAATAGAAGAGAACAGGATAAAAATAGAAAAAAAATTTTAACTCCCCAAGTAATAATAATAAGTATAGTTTATATGAAATTTTTGTTTCTGGTGTGTGTGTGTGTCTGTGTGTGTCTGTATATACTGGGTCATAGTCAGTTATGATCAAAAGTGTCAGAAGCCGCCTTAAGCTTCGAGAGGGAAGGGAGCTGCCTCCCCTCCAGCTATTTGCCCGTGGCTGAGACCACACTGCCTGTTGGATGGACACTGGGAACTGCCTCCTCTTTTCCCCCTACCCCCTAACAGCCACAGCCCTGGAAGCTGACAGACTATTTTTCTTAGTGCAAGTGTGGGGTCTAGAGGATTAAGAGGACAAAATAGTTGTTTTGACCATGAAGAAAGTTTAAAGGCATGTTCGCTCTTTCCACTCATGGACTTCCTGGAGCCATTTTTTCCCTTGATGCTGCACCTGACAAGTATCTCAACAAAGGCCCGCCCCCTCCTCAACCTTCACTAATGAAGCCCAGGCCTCCTCCTCAGTTTGGACTTTTGCATGAGCAGCACCTCCAGGCCATGTACTTCTCGGCCATGCTGGTGTACAGCTGGCATCATCAGACCCGGGTCCAGAGGCTGAGCAACTCTGTTTAAGGAAGACTCTTGAAACCATCTTAAACAGGCTACCCAGAAGCCCCTTGGGCGTTTTCGCACTGATTTCAGGAGTAGTACCGTGTAGGTGTTACGTATGACTGCCTTCATCTGTAGTAGCTGTGTGACCTTGGACAACTTAGCCTCTCTGCTTCAGTTTCCCCATCTATAAAATGGAATTGGTAACTGTACCTACTTAATAGAATTATTGTAAGGATTAAACAAGCTAACACATACCAAGTGCTTAGAACAGTCCCTGCACTTAGTAAGCATTTAATAAACATTATTATTATTTAATCATTTCTTAAGCCTGCATGATAGTTATTATTTTTCCATATTTATAGATAAGAAAATGAAGCTCTGAGAAATTACGTAATTTGCCTGTGTCCTGTGCCTAGTAGAGACAAAGCCAGAACTTAAATCCAGATATCCTGATTTCAAGTTCTGTGTTCTTTTTCTCCTAATGATGCCTCACTCCAGCTTTAGCAGCCTGAAGGGCATCAAATTAACTCCTGTGGTGAACTTTTCCTTATCGGTCTCTGCTGGGCCGGCATCCACTGTGAAAAGGGCACTCTTGGATCAAAGGTGTCTGGAGGGATGGTAAGCCCAGGGGAAGTTTCTGTTCATGATTTTGCATAGTCTTTGGGGACAGATATACTTGGGGGAGCTAGAGATAGATAGATGATAGATAGATAGATAGATAGATAGATAGATAGATAGATAGATAGGATGATAGAAAGATATTTCTTTTTTTAAAAAAAATTAGAATCAGAAATGAATGTCCTTGCTTGTACTGGCCACCCAAAGGCATTCTTTTGGAGTTCTAGGCTAACTGGACAGCGATGAGCATATAGGGGAGAATCCTTATGCCTTCAATTAAGTTTTCATAACAATGTCTCTTGATAACTGAGTATGGCAGTTTGAGATGGAGATATAATGTAAGTGTTGGTTTCATGTGCTAAGCAGCAGCTAAGTTCTATGTCTCGTTCTTTTCCAGCCTGTGATTTGCTCATTTCTATAAAATAAAGTCTTAATAACTATCCCTGCTTTCTCTTTTCTTGCAACCCACAGAGAGAACTGAAATTCCACATTCAGCACCCAAGGTTGGAGATATACTTTTGATGTATTTGGGATAGTTTTGCTGGATTTTATTACAGCCAATTTTTCAATTTGAAAAAATTCAAATCCACATGGGTTTTATACGATAATCCTTTAAACTATTTCATCAACCTGAGTTCTCTGATTGTGCTGGTTAATAAACTGTAATTCTCAAATATCCTTTTCACAGGTTTGCGCCTGGGCTAGGCGTGGGGATTGATGAGGCATCTTGGTGCCCACTAGCATTCTTGGCACCCTCAGGCCCTCTTAAAGTGTAAGCCATCTTAAGCTGTCCAGGAGGAGCTGCAGGAATAGTTTCTGGGGCACTCGCAAAGGATTAGAAAATGGGCCCCAGTGCCGGGTTACAAACAGGCAGGCCATGTAATGCGGATAAAATAAGAACTGACTTCAGCTCTGCCCTAAAGTCACACCAAGAACTTTCTGAGAAAAAAAATCACATAAATGAATATGCCGCTCAGAAGATCTGCACACAACTACATTCTGTAATGCTGACTGATGCAAAACAAGAGAGAGGAAAGTCATTTAGTGATATTCTCCGTCTGACCCCCAGAGAGAGGCAAGGTCAAGTAACTCTGGTCTCTCCAGGATCATGGGGAGATTTGAGGGAGCAGAGTGGGCACACTGAATGAAATCCACAAGTAGTCCCTGGATTTCATTTCAGCCAACAGTTTTAACAATAGTTTCTACATTCTATCTGGGAAACAATGGCTGGGACAAGGGCCCTTGAAAAGTCAAGGGGGCCATAAAGACTTTACATCAGACCCATCATAGTGTAGCACGTTTGGTCCTCTTCATTTGAAGAGTTAGGACCCACCCCTCATTGTTCACACATCCCAGCTGTGTGACAAGGGCATCTGATTCACGTGAGGCCAAAATAAAGCAGACTTCAGTATATATTCTCTGCATCCTCGTTCCCATATCCCAACCCCTGGCCAAAGGCATTCCCTCGGCACCTCACTGAGGCAGCGCAGACAGCATGCCCTTTGGTTACTTACCTCAAGCACGATTTCTTTCAGTTGGAACTGTTTTTGCGCGACCTTATCTGAAGACACCGGCTCATGGTAGTAGAGGCAAAGCAAGTCATATTTCTTTAAAACCTGCTTGAAGTTCTTCTCGGAAAGACTTACTACTCGGTCCTTCCCATCATATGTGGGGAAATTAAGCCCCTCTTCTGCCCTGCAAGAGGACAGAAAATAAATCCCCACAATAAACAAGTGAGTTCTCTTCATTTGGGAAAACTTTTGTTTCTCGTTCCCAAATATGCCGTGTGCAGAAGAGAGGACAGAAGACTGTTAGAGGCCTTGTTGAGCCAAGCAGAGAGCAGACAGGCTGATTTTGTCTCTCTTCTTTGCCCTTCCTGGGGCTGAGAAGTGACTCTTCACCTCCTTGGGTCCAGCCAGCTCTGGAATTGTGGGCTCAGGACAAAGAGCAGAGGCACACACACACACACACGCACGCACGCACGCATGAGAGTAGAAAAACAGCCAAGCTAGGGAGGCTGGGAGGCCAAGCCCCAGATACCTTACATAGCTCTGCTCAGCCTCTGTCTCATTAGGAACTCCATTTTTAGGATGCAGTTGTTTCAGGCTAAAAATAAATCATGCAATGAATAAAAAAGTTAGATACGACACTGTAGAGGGATTCGCTGATACAGTCTGTCCGACTGGTGAAGAGGGAAGAGGCAGAAGGAAAAAGACAAGAATGTACACGCATGAAATAAGGAGGCTAGAAAGGTCAAAGAAGAGAAAGAAACTCGAGAGGGAGAGAGATAAGGGACTATGGTGCCAATAAGCAAATGGAGAGTTCAAACATACGGAATGACACTCATACATTACTGAATTGTTAAATCACCCCAGGGTGGTAACTCAGCCTGTCCCCTCACGGTGGTTGTTCATCCTCTGTTCCTCACTGCCACATGGAACAAAATGGAGCCCCGAGGTAGACTTCTTCATGTTCTACTCCTGTCTTTTTCTGCCTTCCCTCCTCTCTTCTTAAAAATCCTCTGCCAGCCACTGGGCGAGGGGTGCAGGGACACCCTGCTGAACCCAGCTGACACCAGAAGAACCTATCCTCATTAAACTAAAATGAAACAAGGTTCACAGTTCAAATCCCTACTCTGCCTTTTAACAGCTAATGAACTTTGGAGGGTCACTTGCCCTCTCTGATTCTCAGTTCCCCTCTATGTAAAGTGGGGCTGATAATAACCATAAAGTTTCAAACACATAGATGAAAAAGCATGGCACAAAATAGGTGCTCAAAAATAGTAGCTATTATACTTACTTCTCGTTGGAGCTGGTGGAACATTGGTTATATAATGGATATTTGTCTGTTTCTAATATGAATGGTTTGTGAACCCTTTCTTGTCCATTTTCTCCTTGAATCCAGTAGGCAATTGGGGCAAAAGGGATCAGGGCTCATCCTACCGCTGAGCTAACAGCAACTTGTCTGAGTTTGCAGCATTTCTAACTGCCGGAGCAAGAATCCAACCCTGCCTCAAAGCTGCTGCTCCTGGTTGTTTTGCCTCTGACTCTGGGTGATTCCCTTGCAGACACCCCTTTTCTTAAGTACCTTCTTGACCATCTCTTCCAGTCCAACCCTAGTCCAGTCATGTCTCTCCACTCTTCAAAGGCATCTAGGGCATTCATGATTCTGACCAAGTTTTTGTTCTCCTTCAGTTATAAATCAGCTTTGGAAAGACAGAGTACTCTGTCATGCACAGCTTCTGCAGGGGCTAGAAGGCAAAGAGAAGATCCGTGGCCTCTCTGAGTAAAGCAAGGCTCCCCTGCAGTCAGACGGCCTTACACTGAGAGTCAGGCTGATAAGGGGTTGTCTTGATGCTACACTCTCATGTGCAGAAAGTTGGGGCCTTGAAGAACCCATCACTAAAACCCTTGACGGTATTCCGTTCTTTCTAATGGTGTAGTCTCTAAGTTTTCAAAAGATAGAGCCAAGAATATCCATTCTAAGGTGCACTTAGCTTTCCAAATCAGTGGCAAGCATGCAAGATCTCTGCTTTCTTTAGGAAATTTAAGGGGAAAAAGATTTCCGAGTGAAACAATGTGTGTCTTGTCTTTTTGAGGTCAGCCTCCCCAGACTGTTCCCAGTTGTCTCGATCTCACTGGGTTACCTTTATTTAGAATTTGCTCCACTTTTCTTAATATGTAAGTAGGTTTTTTTTAACTGTTACTGAAAAATTGGAAGCTATTTAAAGTCAGAGTCTTTTAATTTCCTTCTGACTTATAATTGACAAAACTATAAGGGAAAAGAAATAATTTTTTAAAATTTAGTTTAGCCTTCAACTCTGGTTTACTACAAAAAGCCCGAGCTGTGGAAAGTTCCTGCCCCTAGATCATGGACTCGATTTGGGCCAGGCAGCCCAGCCCTGAGGACACGCAGCCACTGACATATGCTGTGGTGATCAGGTTTCCCCCAAGCATCCACGGTAGATATGAGGTCTACATTCATGCCCCACTCTCAGCAAAAGGTAGGTTTTCATAGTTTACATTTAACGTACCAGGCTTATTTTCTGTCTGCCTTTCATTTTCCTATTTTTGTTTTTCCTCTGTCTTATTGCTCACCAACTTTAATTTTTTTTTTTTTTGAGATGGAGTTTCGCTCTTGTCGCCCAGGCTGGAGTGCAATGGTGCGATCTCGGCTCACCACAATCTCCGCCTACCACAATCTCCGCCTCCCAGGTTCAAGCCATTCTTCTGCCTCAGCCTCCCGAGTAGCTGGGATTACAGGCACGTGCCATCACGCCTGGCTAATTTTGTATTTTTATTAGATATGAGGTTTCTCCATGTTGGTCAGGCTGGTCTTGAACTCCCAATCTCGGGTGATCCGCCTGCCTTAGCCTCCCAAAGTGCTAGGATTACAGGTGTGAGCCACCGGGTCCAGCCAATTCATTTATTTTTTAAACAAAGAATGCTTCACACATTTCCGAGTCAACCTTACGTCCTGCAAATCAGCTGTTCTGTTCCAGCTTTAGCTGCGGCCCAAGCCAATGTGTCATGCACTTCTAGTTTAGGTAGTTGTGCTGAAATGTGTGCATTTTTATGTGCCATTAGTAGGTACTTTTTGTTTTGTTTTTAAACAAGAAGGGGTAGAACAAAACACACAAATCAATACAAATAAATGTTTATTGTTGTCACAATATATGCCGTAGGCCCCTTGTTTTGCTAACCATTTCCAGTCCTTCACTGTGAGTGGCCGCCAACTACAGTCCCTTAATCTAACCTAGCTCATTTACTTTGTTTATTCTTGACAGGTGGCAGAATGATTTTTCTCTCAGACCATTTTATCTACAAAGAGAAACGTATGTGCTCACGCCTCCCTTCGAAGGTCTGCAGGTCTCCATTTGGGCGCCTCTGAGGTGCCTCAGAGAGAAAGAACCGCCCTCAGAAAGGCAGGAGACCTGCGTTCCGCCTGCCTGTGTGATTAGGTCAGGAGCCCTGAGGCTCGGGCCCTAGCACTTCCAATTTGTGAAAGAGGGTTAGAGTCACCAAGCTCCTAAGGCCCCCTTTCTGGCTCTAAGATGTTAAAATCTGTTATAAGATTTTCTTTTACCAGGATAGGCCTCAGCCCAACACACAGTGTGATGAAGTCTGATGAGTGTTAGCTGCGGAGGAGGGTTTTGATGGGCGTGACTCCGGACGAGTCCAAGCTTGCCTCTTCTCCAAGGCAAAGATCGCCTACAATGTCACTGCTGCCAAAGGACCCTTCTTTGGCTAAAATACTCCACCCAGTGGACAAAACAGAAAATGGCCTATTTCTTTGCTCCCGTTCCTGGAGGGAAGCACAGCCTATTGGCCTGGTAGAAAGAGTGCAGAAATGCTCGGGTCTAGAGCCCTGTGCTCCATGAGCCTCTAGCATCCTCTGGCCACATCTAAACAAGCCTGTTAGCAACCCCAAGGCCCTCCTTTTCTCTCAACTTTAACAGGTGGTCCCTGGAGCCTTCCTGCCTCCTCTGCACCAGGAAACTCCTCAACAGAAACGAGCAGAAAGAGATCAATGCTATCCTGAAAAAGAGCCCCAAAGCTCCACCGATATGATTCCAGGTTTTGACAAATGTCACCTCCTCAAGGAGGCCCTCAGTGTAGACCAGGAGCGGACACTCACTCCCCTCACACACTATACTTCTCCTTGGAAACACTCCTCTCACGGGAGATCCTTCTCCCTCTCCCCGCTGAACCTCATTGCTTCAGGGGCAGCATCTGTTCACAGCATCCTCATAGCAAGTAGTAGTTCTCATTAAATGCTTATTAAATAAATCTGTAGCATTACTTTGTGTCCGGGCCCGGTGGCTCACGCCTGGAATCCCAGCACTTTGAGAGGTTGAGGCGAGAGGATCACCTGAGGTCAGGAGTTTGAGACCAGCCTAGCCAACATAGCGAAACCCAATCTCTACTAAAATACAAAAAGACAGGCATAATGGCACCTGCCTGTAATCCCAGCTACTCGGGAGGCTAAGGCAGGAGAATCGCTTGAGCCTGGGAGGCTGAGACTGCAGTGTGCCGAGATTGCACCACTGCACTCCAGCCTGGGCAAGAGAGTGAGACTCCATCTCAAAAAAAAAAAAAAAAAAAAACCAGGTATTTTAACAGCAGCAACAAGAGAAGGAGAGAGAGAGAGATAGAGAGAGAGAAGGAAGGAAGGACAGGGGAAGGAAGGAAGGAAAGAAGGAAGGAAAAATTTAATTCAGTAGACAAGAACAGATAAATGGAAAGCTTAGGGCTACTTTGTCCTGGAACTAGGGGGGAAATACAGGGTTCTCAGGGGTAGCAGTAAAAGAACAGAAAAAAAAAGCCCTAATATGGAGGTCATATCAAAGGGTCCAAATGGAGGGTATGGTAGGCGGAATAGTGCCCCCCCATTCCCCCACCCCCCAACAGGATGTCCAGTATAATCCTCAGAACCTGTGTGTGTGTGTGTGTGTGTGTGTGTGTGTGTGTGTGTGTGTTGCCTAATATGACCAAGGAGTCTTTGCAGATGTGATTAAGTTACGGATCTTGAGATGGAGAGATTAGCCTGGATTATCCTGGTGGATGCTTGTGAAACAGAGGCAAGAGGGTCAGAGTGAGAGAAGGAGATGGAGGATGGAAGCAGAGGCTGGAATGACACAGGCCAGCAGCCAAAGCATGTAGGCAGCCTCTAAGAGGTAGAAAAGGCCAGGAGAGGATTTTCCCTGAAAGCCTCCAGGAGGAATGCAGCCCCACAACCCATTTTAGACTTTTAACCTCCATAACTATAAGATAATACATTTGTGTTGTTTTAACCGCTAAGTCTGTGATAATTTGTTACAGCAGCAATAGGGAACTAATAGAGGGTGACAGTGAAAACCGACTCCTAAAGTGACAAAAAGCTGCCTATCCTATAGCCTCAGCTGTTTTATCTGCAAAGTAACCTGTACCTTCACCTAGCCCCATTGCCTGTACCAAATAGGTGAGAAAACAGCTCAGCACAGTTCAGTTGATAGGGTCATTTACATTTATGGCTCCTTTGATCCTCACTCCATGAGGGAGCTGGGACATATGTCTCTTCAGGCAAGTCACTAACACCTCTGAAGGCCTCTAAAATAATCTAGATCCACATTCTCCTACTTTTTTGACCTTTCTTTTTTATGGTAATATACCATCTCTCAATATCTCTCCTTAGGAGTTTTTTTAAAGTTGCCATTTTTGTGTAATATATTTAAAAAGAAATGATTTTCAAATATGTCTAGGTTGACATATTATTACAGACTCTTATAAAATTCATTTTAATATCATTCTTAATAGTCATTATATACAGAATGAAGATAAATTATACTTTGCCAGTTTATAAATGATTCACTGTTTAATTTAATTAAAATAGACAACAGAAAGGTTGATTTGTTAGCAAATGTTTAAATGGCATATTGGTTTAGGAAACAAATATATATGAGAAATAAAGATTGAAGGTGTTCCTTTTTAAATTTTTTTAATTGAGAAATAATTGATATACAGGGAATTGCACATATTTAAAGTGTGACATTTGATACATTTTGGCATATGCATACATGCATGCAACTATCACCACAATCAAGATATTGAATATATCCACTGCCTACAAGTTTCTTGAGTCCTTTTATAATCCATCCTTCCCTCCTGCTCCCCCTAGTCCTTAGGCAACCTCCAATCTTTTTTGTCACTATAGATTAGGTTTTATTTTCTATAGTTTTATGTAAATGGAATCATACATTACCTATTCTCTTTTTTTTTCTTTGATGTGGCTTCTTTCACTCAGCATACCTATTTTGATATTCAGTAATGTTGCCTATATTAATTGTCTTTCATTTTTATCACTAACTAGAATTATATTGTATCAACATATACAATTTGTTTATTCTTTCCCCATTAATGGAAATTTGTGTCATTTTTACACATAAAGCTAAAATTAAAATCTGTGATTCAATCTGGTTAATATAATGTGAATAAGTATGAATCAAAGTAGGGGTGTTTTGGCATATTCCATTGTTCTGTATTATACTGTTTCTTGAAAAGACTCCAATTCTACTGAATTGCTTTAACATGTTTGTTAAAAAGTGGTCACCCAGCCAGATGTGGTGGCTCATGCCTGTAATCTTAGCACTTTGGGAGGCTCAGGCAGTCGGATCACTCGAGGTCAGAAGTTCATGACCAGCCTGGCCGACATGGTGAAACCCCATCTCTACTAAAAATACAAAAATTAGCTGGTTATGGTGGTGCATGCCTGTAATCTCAGCTACTCCAGAGGCTGAGGCAGAAGAATCGCTTGAACCCAGGAGGCAGAGGTTGCAGTGAGCCAAGATGGCGCCGCTACACTCTAGCCTAGGGGACAAAAGCGAAATTCTGTCTCAAAAAAAAAAAAAAAAAAAAAAAGTGGTCATCCATATATATGTTGGTCTATTTCTGGGCTCTCTGTTTTGTTCCTTTTATTTATCTTTTTAAAATGTCAGTGCTATGTATTAGTTTTTATTACTGTAGCTCTGAAAGTCTTGAAATCAGGTACTGTTAGCTGTCCAACTTTCTTCTTCTTTTTCAAGTTATTTTGGCTATTCTAGGTCCCCTACATTTCCATATGAACTTTAGAATCAGTTCAACAAGTTCTAAAACAAAAATCTGTTGGGAGTTTTAGTGGGGAGAATTCATATCTTTGCAACATTGAGTCTTCTGAAACATGAACAAGATATATCTCTCTATAAATTTAAGTCTTTAATTTCTTTCAGCAATGTCTTATAGTTTTCCCTATTTAGGTACTAGATCTTTCATCAGATTTAATCTTTAAGTATTTCATATTTTGGTGCTTTAAAAAATGATAAAGTTTTAAATTTTTTATTTCAATTTGTTTGTTGATAGCAAATATAAATATAATTGATTTTTGTGTGTTGGTGTTGTATCCTGTAAACTGGCTAAATTTATTAGTTCTAGAAGCTATTTTGTAGATCCCATTGGATCTTCTTCATAGATGTTATTTTGTCTGCAGACAAAGACCTATTTATTTCTTCAGTTGAAATTCGGATGCCTTTTTTTTCTTTGACTTGTTTTATTGCACTAACTAGAACCTCTAGTACAATATTAAACAGACGTGGTAACTGTAAACATCCTTGTCTTGTCCCTGATCTTAGGAGAAGAGTTCAGTTCACTCACTGGCAGGGTGGTAGCTACAGTTTTTGTTTGTTTGTTTTATACAGATGCCCTTTGCTAGGGTTAGGAAATTGACTTCTTTTCCTAGTTGGTTGAGAGTTTTTCTCAAGAATGGATATTACATTTTGTCAAATCCTTTTTCTACATCCATAGAGATGATCATATGTTGTTGTTGGTTTTTTACTATGTTGATTTGGTAAATTACCAAATTGATTTTTTTAAGTTAAATCAACCTTGGACTTCTAGTATAAACCCCATTTGGTCATGATGTATTATCATTTTTATAAATTTTTCAATTTCATTTATGAGAATTTTGTTTAGAATGTTTGCACCTTTGTTCATGATGGATATTGATCTGTAGTGCTTTGTGCAGGTCCAGATTGCCATTTGGTATCATTTTCCTTCTGCCAGAAAAACTTCCTTTAACATTCTTGTGGTGCAGATCTGCTGACAATTCTTTTAGCTTTTGTTTGTTTGAAAATGTTTTTATCTTGCTTTTTTTTTTTTGAAAGATATGTTTACTGGTTAAAAGTTTTATGTTGACTTTTTTTTCTTTCAGCACTTTAGAGTTGCTCCACTGTTGTCTTGCTTATATTCTTTTCTATAAGCAATTACTGTCATCCTTATGTTTGTTCCATTGTATATAATTTCTTTTTTCCTCTGGCTGTTTTCAAGATGTTGTTTTTATCAATAGTTTTGAGTAATTTGATTATGATGTGCCTTGCTTTCATGATTTAGGTTTTTGTTTTTATTTTTTTTCATGTTTCCTGTGCTCCTTGGATCTGTGCGTTCATAGTTTTCCTGAGATTTGTTGAATATTTCGCCATTATTTCTTCAAATGGCTTTTCTGTCTCCTCTCCATTCTTAAGGGATTCTCATTATATATATTAAGCCATATGGGGTTTCCTAATTTATGTTCTTTTTATTTTCTAAAATTATTATTATTATTTATGCTTCATTTTGTATAGTTGCTATTGCTGTGTCTTCAAATTCACTAATCTTTTCTTTTTTAACACATAGTCTTTTGTTAATACCAGTTAGTGTTGTTTAATCTTGGAAATTATGGTTTCCACCTCTAAAACCCTGATTTGGGTCTTTTAAATATTTCTTTGTCTTGAATTAGGTTTTTAAAGATATGAAATACAATTTCAGTAACCATTTTAATGTTGTTGGCTGCTAATTCTAATATCTGTGTCGGTTCTGGGTCAGTTTCAATTATTATTCTTCTCATCATTATGATTCATATTTTTCTGCTTCTTTGAGTACCTAATAATATTTGATTAGAGGCAAGACCTTGTACATTTTACTTCATTAGTTACTGATTTTAAAAATATTTTTAAATCTTTTCTACTTTTGTTCTGAAATGCAGTTAAGTTATTTGGAAACAGTTTGATCCATTCAGGTCTTAATAATAAGATTTTGTTTTGTTTTGTTTCGTTTTGTTTTTGGTAGGGCAAAAGCAGCGATGAGCCTAAGACTAGTTATTCTCCACTACTGAGGCAAGACTTTTCTGAAAGCTCACCCAATGTATTCATAATCAGAATACACAGGTATTCTGAGGTTTTCCAGCCTGGTTGGTGAAAGTCGGCATCATCACTGGCTCTGTGTGGGCACTGGGTACTATTCTTTCTAGTTGAATCCTTTAGATTGTTCTTTTTGCTAGTCTGACATAGTTTCCTTAAAACACATGCATTGATCAGTTCTCTGCTCAAGAACCGGAGGGTAACGCCCTGCCACTCTTCCAGGCTGTTTCTCTGTGCAGCTTTCAGACTCCTTGGTCTCCTTGGATCCTCAGTTCTATCTTCCCAACAGAGGATTCCACCTTAGTTACCCCTCCCTGTGCCACTGCCTAAAAGCTCTCTCCAGGCATTCTGTGGGGCAACTGTAGGCTTTAAATGATTTGCTTCCTATCTCCCAGGGATTATGCTCTTTTGTTGCCTACTGTGCAGGTTCTTAAAAACTGTTGCTTCAAATGTTTTTTATTTTTTTATTTTTAGTTGTTTCAGATGGGAGGGGAAATTGGTTTGGTCCCTGTTACTCCATTTTGCCTGGAAGCAGAAGCCTTAGAAAATTGAAAATGTGTGTCTTACTCAATTTGGACTGCTATAACAGCATACCATAGACAGGGTGGCTTATAAACAACAGAAATTTATTTCGTACAGTTCTGGATATTGGGAAGTTCAAGATGAAGCTGCCAGCAGATTTGGTGTCCACTGGAGGGCCTGCTATCTGGTTCATAGACAACTGTCTTCTCTTTGTGTCCTCACGCAGTGGCAGGGCTGAGGAATCTTACAGGAGTCCCTTTTATAAAGACACTAATCTCATTCATGAGGACTACCTTTCATTACCTAATCACCTCTTGAAGGTCCCCCCTCCAAATATCATCACATTGAGGTTTAGGACTTCAACATATCAATGAGGTAGGGGCCATAAAATTTCAGTCCACTGCATTTATCTATGTATTATACAAGTAAAAGTAGACAAAAACTGCTTTCATGAGCTGATGGTGAGTATTCTTGCAGATTACTTATTTCAAGTAGTTTAGTTTGTATAAAGTTTTGTTTATTTCTAAATAATTAGAAAAGCTAATGATAGGCTGGGTGCCATGGCTCATGCCTGTAATCCCAACACTTTGGTAGGCCGAGGTGGGCAGATCACCTGAGGTCAGAAGTTCAAGACCAGCCTGGTCAACATGGCAAAACCCCATCTCTACTAAAAAACACTTAAAAAATTAGCCGGGCCTGGTGGTGTGCGCCTGTAATCCCAGCGAAATGCCATCTCAAAAAAAAAAAAAAAAAAAAAAAAAAAAAAAAAAAAAAATAGAAAAAGAAAAAGAAAAGAAAAGAAAAAAAGCTAATGGTATATCAGTAAGATTATGCTAGAATGCAAGTAACAAAAATCCAATGCAAGCTAGCTCAGCTTGTGTAACTAGAGATGGGGAGGGCTGTAGGGTCAGTGTGATTTGTCTGCTCAAGAACACCTTCAGATGTTTTCTGTTTTCATCTCTCTGCTCTGCCTTCTCTTGTCTTTTTTTTTTTTAATACTTTAAGTTATAGGGTACATGTGCACAATGTGCAGGCTTGTTACATATGTATACATGTGCCTTGTTGGTTCACTGCACCCATTAACTCATCATTTACATTAGGTATTTCTCCTAATGCTATCCCTCTCCCATCCTCCTACCCCACAACAGGCCTTGGTGTGTGATGTTCCCTGCCCTGTGTCCAAGTGTTCTCGTTGTTCAATTCCCACCTGTGAGTGAGAACATGCGGTATTTGGTTTTCTGTCCTTGTGATAGTTTGCTCAGAATGATGGTTTCCTGCTTCATCCATGTCTCTGCAAAGGACAAGAACTCATCCTTTTTTATGGCTGCATAGTATTCCATGGTGTATATGTGCCACATTTTCTTAATCCAGTCTATCATTGATGGACATCTGGGTTGGCTCCAAGTCTTTGCTATGGTGAATAGTGCTGCAATAAACATATGTGTGCAAATGTCTTTATAGTCACATGATTTATATTCCTTTGGGTATATACCCAGTAATGGGATGGCTGGGTCAAATGGCATTTCTAGTTCTAGATCCTTGAGGAATCGCCACACTGTCTTCCACAATGGTTGAACTAGTTTACGCTCCCACCAATAGTGTAAATGTGTTCCAATTTCTCCACATCCTCTCCATCACCTGTTGTTTCCTGACTTTTTAATGATTGCCATTCTAACTGGTGTGATACGAAATCAATGTACAAAAATCACAAGCATTCTTATACACCAATAACAGACAAACAGAGAGCCAAATCATGAGTGAACTCCCATTCACAATTGCTACAAAGAGAATAAAATACCTAAGAATCCAATGTACAAGGGATGTGAAGGACCTCTTCAAGGAGAACTACAAACCACTGCTCAATGAAATCAAAGAGGACACAAACAAATGGAAGAACATTCCATGCTCATGGATAGGAAGAATCAGCATTGTGGAAATGGCCATACTGCCCAAGGTAATTTTTAGATTCAATGCCATCCCCATCAAGCTACCAATGACTTTCTTCACAGAACTGGAAAAAACTACTTTAAATTTCATATGGAACCAAAAAAAAGAGTCCTTATAGCCAAGACAATCTTAAGCAAAAAGAACAAAGCTGGAGGCATCACGCTACCTGACTTCAAACTATACTACAAGGCTACAGTAACCAAAACAGCATGTTACTGGTACCAAAACAGATATATAGACCAATGGAACAGAACAGAGTCCTCAGAAATAACACCACACATCGGCAACCATCTGATCTTTGACAAACCTAACAAAAACAAGAAATGGGAAAAGGATTCCCTATTTAATAAATGGTGCTGGGAAAACTGGCTAGCCATATGTAGAAAGCTGAAACTGGATCCCTTCCTTACACCTTATACAAAAATTAATTCACGATGGATTAAAGACTTAAATGTTAGACCTAAAACCATAAAAACCCTAGAAGAAAACTTAGGCAATACCATTCAGGACATAGGCATGGGCAAGGGCTTCATGACTAAAATGCCAAAAGCAATGGCAACAAAAGCAAAAATAGACAAATGGGATCTAATTAAACTACAGAGCATCTGCACAGCAAAAGAAACTACCATCAGCATGAACAGGCAACCTACAGAATGGGAGAAAATTTTTGCAATCTACCTATCTGGCAAAGGGCTAATATCCAGAATCTACAAAGGACTCAAACAAATTTACAAGAAAAAATCAAACAACCCCATCAAAAACTGGGCAAGGGATATGAACAGACACTTGTCAAAAGAAGACATTTATGCAGCCAACAGACACATGAAAAAATGCTCATCATCACTGGTCATCAGAGAAATGCAAATCAAAACCACAGTAAGATACCATCTCACACCAGTTAGAAAGACTGCCTTCTCTTGTCTTAAACCCTCATCATAGTAGTGGCTAAGCCTGGTTGTTGAAAGATGACTGCAAACAACTCCAGGGCTCCATAATTTTTCCTCCAGAAAGAGAGTGTGAAGATTTTTTGTCCCCTCAGAAACCAGCCCAGCCATCTTCTCCAATCTCATAAACTAAAATTGAATCATGTGCTCACAACTGAAAAATAGAATCCACTCAGACTCCAGTGGGGTCAGTTCCCTGAAAGCTGGGCTGCCAGAGAGGGGTGGAATACCCAAACAATACTCAGGTCACTGTCCAAAGTCAGAGGATTGAGGAGACTGAGGACACTGCAGTCACAATGTCCACTTGGGTGGGTATCAGACCATTTGTAAATGCTTTGAGACAGATAACATAAGTGTGAGCAATCTCTTCCTTCCTAATAAACGAAAAGCCAAATTTGTTATAATTATGATGGTATCTTTTGCACTCTCATTTTAGATATTTTAGGAGACATCTGGATGTGTACATGGGATTTAGGTCAGATAAATTAAACTAATAGAGTTATGAAAATCACCTTGAGGTGAACTTGCAGAATTAATAATATTGGTATGTTCCTCTTCCCTTGTGTTTCAGTACCAAAGTTTCTTGTATGTTCTTGTCTTTATGTGTTATAGGCACAAATTAGGCAATATGGTGACTAAGAACAAAGATAATCGAAAGCTCTGCAAGAGTCAAAACCACTGTGGCAGCTGAGTGATCATCTGAGAGCCTGAGTCAGGAGCTGGCCCATCTGACCCCACTAAGGGCCATGTGGACTAATATATTTAATCAGAGGCACTCAGCAGTTTTATTTTAAGTGGCAAGACATTTAGGTTAGTATTTAAGATACTTATAAAAAAATAAAATTGAATAAGACGCCGTAGTGCCATTAATGTCATGAACCCTGGGAACACTGTCACAACCCCCAGCTGAGAAGTGCTGAAACAGGCCATCTGTAAGACTCACCATGTCCCAAGTGCCGTACCGAGCATCTTACATGCAATGAAGACTATATATCCTCACAGATATATATTCTGTGAGGCAGAATAGAAGAATGCCAGAAGTAGTCACTGGCATTGTCTACATTTTACAGATAAATAAAAAGGTGAAAAAAGGTGGTATTCCCCTGCCCGATGTTGCCTGATAGTAGGCAGTAAAGTTGTGTCCCAAGCAGCTGGGATTCTGGCACCAGAGTATGTGTAATTAACCACTACACTGTATACTTCTGTTAAGTGCTTGGGGCAAAATTTTTAGCTAAATAATGGCTTTGGCTTCACAGATATGAATAAATCAACATAAGTGTTGGATTTTTAGCAGAGGTCTCTGTATTTCACACCAAGTTCTAGTCTCAGGAAGTATTGTTGCAAGTGCTTTCACTTCTTTTGAGGCTTAATACCAGAAGTCTAGATTAGTTGATTCTCAATCAGAGGTGATTTTGATTTGGCAGTGTCTGGAAACATTTTGATAGCCACAACTCAGAGATGTGTTGGCTGGGGTGTTCCTGGCCCCTAGTGAACAGAGCTCAGTGATGTGCTAAATATTCCACAATGCACAAAACAACTCTCCACTACAAAGAACTGTCCAAACCAAAATGTCACTAGTGCTAAGGTTGAAAAACCCTGAGCTACACTGAAACAGAGCTTGCAATGTGTGCATTGAGATCCCCTCTCTGTGGACACTTCCTGGAGTTTTGTCCCTGAGACTTGAGTAGCAGTCATCATGCCTAACCCTGCTCACAGAGCCTGAAGAATACATGGCACATTTCACTCCTTGTTTAGTATAGGAGCACTGGTTCAGCTTGTGTCGCCCTTTATAGCCCTGTCTCCTTGCCTCACAAGCTATGGGATAAGTTTAGAGTGGGAGGAATACTTTCTCCTTAACTGTTCCAGGACAAGCATTCTCAGTGTGTCTGGCTCTTTTAGGTTTTCTGAGTCATGCTTTAATATAGTCCTTGGATTCTTCTTTCTGCCTGTCCTGTTTGCTAGGTTCTTGTGGTAGCAGCCACCCAGTCTCTGAAATCCCCTGTCATCCTCAGCACACAACCAGCCTGATGCAGCTGAGGCTCTCAGGTTTCTGTGTGATTTTGTCCTGTGGTCAGAGCTCTCAGGTGCTTTGGAGTGCACAGACACATGACTGAGGTGAAGCATGAGGCAGGTCCTTGTGGTGTTGGTGCAGTGGCACCCCGAAGCCTGTGGGCTCATAAGAACAGGAATGTTATCTGCTAGGGCAGCATCTCAGCACTGCTTCAGGAATAGCTGCTGTATCTTGCAACATGTGGTCTGCATTGGTAGCATTCAGAGACATTCCATTGCCACTCCTTCCTAGAGTAAAGGAACTGCTAATCCTCCCTCTGACTCATAACTAAAGCCAGCTTTCAAAGTGGTGAGGTTGCAGAGCTTGAGGGAGGGGCCTCATGGTCCCAAATACCTACTCCACTTGTTTGCTACTCCAAGGAATTCCTATACAGTCAGTTAATATTATTATCACTCACTCCAATTTTATAGATGAGAATCCTTAAACTCAGAGAAGTTAAGTGACTTTTCTGAGGTGACACAACTAATAAGCTAGGTGATCCATGTCTATATATTTCACATTCACTACTCTCTGCTGGGCTATTACCAAGAAATTCCTTGGCCTTATTTAATACTGGATAGGACTAATTAAGTGATCCAAGTATCTAAGCAACAAGGGTATGTCTGCACCAACAAACCTGAATGTAACTTCTAGATCTGAAAAATAAAATATTGATGGTCCCTAACTTATGATGGTTCAACTTAACAATCTTTAAACTATACCATGGTGCAAAGGCAATATGCATTCAGCAGAAACCATACTTTGAGTACCCATACAATTGTTCTGTTTTTCACTCTCAATGTAGTATTCAATAAATTACATAGGATAATCAATTATTTCTTATAAAATAGGCTTTGCGTTAGATGATTTTGCCCAACTATAGGCAAATATAAGAGCTCTGAGCATGTTTAAGGTAGGCTAGGCTAAACTAAGATGTTCAGTAGACTAGGTATATTAAATGCATTTTCAACTTATTTCCAACTTAGAATGGATTTATTGGGACAAAACCCTACTACAAATAGAGGAGCAAATGTATCTGGAATAAAAATTATACTATATGGGATTAAACCCAGATTAGACATTGGGGTAAAAATAGACCAGTGAACCAGAAGAAATAGCAATGAAAACTATGTAAATAGAGTACAGACAAACTAATTTGAAAAAAATAGTATCCCAGTGACCTATGAGACAATGATAAATAGCTTATCGTACACATAATTGGAAGCCCTGAAAGAGCAGAGAGAGGAGGGATCAGAAAAAAAAAATTTCAAGAAATAAATGGCTAGATACCATCTCACACCAGTTAGAATGGCAATCATTAAAAAGTCAGGAAACAACAGGTGCTGGAGAGGATGTGGAGAAATAGGAACACTTTTACACTGTTGGTGGGACTGTAAACTAGTTCAACCATTGTGGAAGTCAGTGTGGCGATTCCTCAGGGATCTAGAACTAGAAATACCATTTGACCCAGCCATCCCATTACTGGGTATATACCCAAAGGACTATAAATCATGCTGCTATAAAGACACATGCACACGTATGTTTATTGTGGCATTATTCACAATAGCAAAGACTTGGAACCAACCCAAATGTGCAACAATGATAGACTGGATTAAGAAAATGTGGCACATATACACCATGGAATACTATGCAGCCATAAAAAATGATGAGTTCATGTCCTTTGTAGGGACATGGATGAAATTGGAAATCATCATTCTCAGCAAACTATCGCAAGAACAAAAAACCAAACACCGCATATTCTCACTCATAGGTGGGAATTGAACAATGAGAACACGTGGACACAGGAAGGGGAATATCACACTCTGGGGACTGTTGTGGGGTGGGGGGAGGGGGAGGGATAGCATTGGGAGATATCCCTAATGCTAGATGACGAGTTAATGGGTGCAGCGCACCAGCATGGCACATGTATACATATGTAATTAAGCTGCACAATGTGCACATGTACCCTAAAACTTAAAAGTATAATAAAAAAAAAATAGGAACAAATTGGAACAGGTTAGATTTTCTGCCTCTGAAAAAAAAAAAAAAGAAAGAAATGGCTAAAAGCTTTCCACACTTGGATGAAAACTATAAACCTACACATTCACGAAGTTTAACAAACCCCATCAGAGAAAGGATAAAAGGAAAACAAGGCAAATTATAATGAAATTTCTGGAGACAGAAGATAACAAGAATTATTAAAAGCAACTAGAGAAAATATTTTATCTACAGAGGAACAAGCATAAGAATGATAGCATACTTCTTTCTAGAAACTATCCAAGCCAAATAACTGTAGAGAAAAATGAAAGAAAAAAACCTGTCGACCTAGAATGTTTTGCTAAGAGAAAATATGTTTCAGGAGTAACAAGTAAGAATGGATTTTAAAAGGCCATAAAAAAACTTGTGAGGATGGAAAAGTTTATCATCTTGATTTTGGTTATATATACATGCACAGAAATGCACATAAAATTGTACATTACATAGTGCAACTTACTATAGGCAAATTATATATCAATAATGCTATATAAATTATTAATAAAAAGGAGAAATTAAGACTTTTTCAGATAAATAAAGGCTGACAAATTCATGATCCACAGACCTTCACTACAAGAAGTGTTAAAGGAATTTCCACAGGAAGAAGGAACATGATGTCAGTTGAAAATCTGGAACTCAACAAAGGAATGAGTAGCTCCAGAAGAATCTGTTAAGTATGACTGTTTAAAGCAAAAATGATATAAACGTATTATGGGATATATAGCCTATATAAAAGTAAAAAGACCTTGACTCTTTTTTAAAAAAGTAAAATGTATTATAACAATAGCATAAAGAATAGAATGGGAGAGATGGAGATTTACTGTTGTAGGGTTGTTATTTTATATATGAAGTAGCAGTATATAAAATGCAGATATGTTAAAGACAGGACAGAAAAAGAAATTTCAAGTAAATATTAACACTAATCAAAGGAAAGTTGGAATGCCCATATTAATTTTGAAACTAGGAATTTACCAGAGATAATGAGGAATATTTCATAAGGATAAATGGGTCAATTCACCAATATACCTAAAGTCTATAAGTCTATATGCACCTAATAATATAGCTTCAAAATAAATAAGACAAACCTGATAGAACTGAAGGGAGAAATAGATAATATACTACTACGGTCAGATATTTTAATTTTTCTCTCTCAATAACTCATTTTAATATTTCTATATAGTCCGATATTTTAATATTTCTCTCTCAGTAACAAGTAGGCTGAAAATTAGGGTATAGACATCTTGGATAGCACTATCAATCAATTTGAGCTAACTGATATTTATGGAATACTTCACTTTTTAATGTGGCAAAATGCGCGTACTTTTTAAATACACATGGATCAAGAAGGTAGACCATATTCTGGGCCATGAAACAAGTGTCAGTGGATATAAATGTTGAAATCATGCAGAGTGTGTTCTCTGATTACAGTAGAATTAAATTAGAAATAAATAACAAAGGCCAGGCGCGGTGGCTCACACCTGTAATCCCAGCACTTTGGGAGGCCGAGGTGGGTGGATCACCTGAGGTTGGGAGTTCAAACCAGCCTGACCAACATGGAGAAACCCCATCTGTACTAAAAATACAAAATTAGCTGGGAGTGGTGGCACATGCCTGTAATCCCTGCTACTCGGGAGGTTCACACAGGAGAATCACTTGAACCTGTAGGTTGCGGTGAGCAGAGATCGCACAATTGCACTCCAGCTGGGGCAACAAGAGTGAAACTCTGTCTAAAAAAAAGAAATAAATAACAAAAATATGAAAACAATCATCAAATATTTTGAAATTAATAAGACACTTCCAAATAGCTCATTGGTCAAAGGTAAAATCACAAGAAAAATTCAAAGATATTTTGAATTGGATAAACATAAAAACACTAGATATCAAAACTTGTAAGGTACTTCTGAAGTATTTCTTTAAAGGAATTTGAGAGCATTAAATGCTTATTGAGAAATGAGGAGAGGTCTCAAAGCAGTTATCTCAGCTTCACTTGTAAGAAACCAGAAATAAAGCAAAATTAACTCCAAAATAAGCAGAAAGAAGGAAATTATAAAGATGAGAGCAGAAATTAATGAAATAAAAGAGAAAATAGAGAAAATTAATGTACCCAAAAGATGGTTCTTTGAAAAGATACATAAAGCCGATAAAAAAACTTCACCAATACTAATCAGAAAAATGACACAAATTACCAAAATTATGAATGAAAGCAGGAACATCATTACATATCTTACAAAATTCCTTGAAAGACACAAATTACCAAAATTATGAATGAAAGCAGGAACATCATTACATATCTTACAAAATTCCTTGAAAGATACAAACTACCAAAATTTGTTCAGGAAGAAATAAATAAGCAAAGCAGCCTTATATCTATTAAGAAATTTGAATGTGTTGTTAAAACCCTTCTCACAAAGAGTACTCCAGGCCCATATGGCTTCGCATTTAAGGAAGAAATAATCCCAACCCTACTCAAACTCTTCGAGAAAACAAGAAAGAAGGAAACCCTCCCTTCTCATTTTTAGGAAGGCAAGAAAACAAGAAAATGATATTGTAAGAAAGAAAACTACAAACCAAAACTACAAAACAAAAATTCTTAAAATTACCTTAGCAAACTGAATCCAGCAGTATATTATCATGACCAAGTGGGATATATTTCAGAAATGCAAGATTGATTTTGAAAATTAATCAATATAATTTATCATATAAACAGAAAAACAAAAAAAAGTGATCATTTCAATAGATGGATAAAAAAGCATTTGAAAGCTCAACATCCATTCATGACTAAAAAAAAGAACTCTCAGCAAATGAGAAATAGAAAGGAATTTCCTCAACTTGAAAAGGAGCAATTTCAAAAAATCATAAATAACTTCATATTTCATAGGGAAAGACTGAACACATTTTTCCTCCTAAAATTAAACAGGACTTTCAACTCTCACCATTTTTATTGAACATTGTACTGGAGGCCTAGCCAATCCAATAAGACAAGAAAAAGAAATACAACATTTACAGATTAAAAAGAAAAAAAAAAGTTTCCATTTGTAGATCACATGATTGTCTATGTAAAAAATTCTAAGGAATTTACAACAAAAGCTTCTACAACTAATCAGTGAGTTTAGCAAGGTTAAAAGACATGTCAGTATGCAAAAATCAACTTTATTTCTATATGCTAGTAATCAAAAGTTAGAAAGTAATTTTAAAATACTATTTACCATAGCAACATTTACAGGGATAGATTTAATAAGATGTACAAAACCTTTATACTAAAAACTATAAAATATTGCTAACAGAAATAAAAAAAATACCTAAACAAATGAAGCAATACACCATGCTTATGGATTGGAAAATTCCATTTTGTTAAGACTTTAATTCTCAACAAACTGGATTATATGTTCAATATAATCCTAATGAAAATCTCAGAAATCATTTTTATAGAAATTGGCAAACTGACTTTAAAATTTATATGGAAATAAAAATGATCACCACCAGTCAGAAGACTTTTGAAATAGAAAGCTTGAGGACCTACCCTAGTTGATTTCAAGACTTACTGTAAAGCTACATTAAAGAAGATAGTATTATATTGGCATAAGCCTAGACACAATGTAACAAAACAGAGGGCTGAGAGCAGACTCAAATGAATATGATGAATTGATTTTCAACAATGTTGTCAAGATAATTCAATGGGGAAAAGATAGTTTTCAAAAATAGCCTTGGAAAAATTGGATATCCCTGTGCAAAATAATTAAACTTAAACCTTGCTTCATGCTATACACAAAAATTAAATAAAAATTCCTTGCAGTCCTAAATGTAAGAGCTAAAAAATAATGATACTTTTAGTTATGTGACAGAAAATATTTGTGACTGTGAATTGGGCAAAGTCTTCTTAGGTAGAACATAAAAATAAAGAACCATTAAAAAGTGATAAACTGGACCTCATTAAAATTAAAAACCTTTTATCTTTAAAGGATATTCAACCTCATTAAAACTAAAAACCTTTGATCTTTAAAGGATATCATTGAGAAAATGAAAGCCATAGACTGCATGAACATATTTGCAAAATATATATCTGATCAATAACTTGCTCCCAGAATATACAAGTAATTTTTACAATAATAAGACACATAATCCAATTAATAATTGAGCAAAATATTTGAATGAACACTTCACCAAAGAAGATACATGAATGGTGAATAAACATGTGAAACAATGCTTAACATCACTAATCATTAGAGAAATGTATATAAAAATCAAAGTAAGATACCACTGCATTACTCACTGGAATGGCTAAAATTAAAAAGACTGACCACATTAAGTGTTAGCACGTGGTGCAGCTGGAACTCTCAGACATTTCTGGTAAGAATGCAAAATAGTACATCCTCTTTGGAAAACATTTTGGTGGTTTCTTTTAGGGTTAAACACCCTTACCGTACAACTCAACGATCCTCTAGATATTCATCCAAGACAAGTGAAAACTCATGACCAAAGACCTGTAAACGAATGAATGAATGTTCCTAGCAGACTTATGCATAATAGCCAAAAACTGGAAACAAATTAAATTATGAACAGGTAAAACTTTGTGGTGTATCCATATAATGGACTACTCCTCATCAATAAAAAAATACAAACTGCTGATATATGCAACAACGCGAGTTGTCATGCTTAGTGAAAGAACTCAGAGTCAAAAGACTACATAGTATATGATTCTATATAAATGAAATTGTAGAAAAAACAAGCTATAGCTATTAATTTTTCAATAGGTGAAAATTTTATGAGGTGATTATTAAATATGACCATGTTGAAAATTAAATTATATAAACATGATTAAATACATTATATTAAAACAAAGTTAACAAATACCCCAAAGTCATACACTTCTTGCTTATTTTATTATAATTTCCTAATAGATATGCTCTTCAAATTATTTTAATCTATTCTATCTGTATTGCAGAAATTCTGTATAATGGTGCTCTATTGCACACCTCTTACCAACTCTGCATTCAGTGATGTCATGTTGGTAACATGAAATTGACCATGATGAGAGTATTTACACCATGGAAACTGGCAAATAATAAATTAGGGTTTTGTTTGTTTTCCAGGAGCACTGTCAAACATTTGCCAGCACACCACTGAATATATGCATAGAAGATTCTGTCTCAGGAAAAGGAGGGAATATATAGGATGGATGAAAAGATCTTTCTGGAGGAGGCTGGATTTGAAATGACCCTTGGAAAACGTACAATATTTAGCCTGTTAGAGAAGGAAGAAAAGGACATGCCAGGCACAAGAAACAGAAGCAAAAACCAAGGGACAGTCTGGCTGGAGTGAAGGCTGTGTATAGCCTTAATGAGCAATAATGCTGTGAACGTATGCTGAAGGAAGCCTAGATGACAGCTGTGATGGATTTCTGTTATCTCTCTTTCTTCTTACTTTCCCCCTTCTTCTCGTAGTAGCCTTCTGCCAGCAGCCATGCTGCACCAGTGGATTCTGCCCCACACAGAGCACACCCCACCCTCTGTCCATAGTGATAGGTCCTAGGAGAGACACACAGCCCAGGATGGTCCAAGCAGAGCCCCCAAGCAGATGTTTCTTAACTGGATATGGCATGCCAAAGGACATTTTCCCCTTCTGTAGTTACTAAGCTTGAAGAATGGCAGTCCAGAGCTGACTCAAGACACATCAGGAGGAGATAAGAGAATCAACACATAATAAAAGCAGAGATAAGAGAAGAAAGAGAGGTTTTTGAATCTTTCGTTTCCGTTGTCTTCAGATCAAATCTCCCTGATCTTTCTGAAGCTGAATGTGCAAGCTAATAAATTCTCCCTATTTTGCTTAACCTGGATCAAGTTTTTTTTTTCTGTCCTTTGCAATTAAAGATTTGAAAATAGTACACTATGCTCAGAATTTTTAACATATACTCTTTATCCCTGAAAACCTGACTTTGTGTGTGAAAGAGCAAAAGGCAGGGGGCCAAGTCTTTTATGGCCAGGTGTCCCACTGTTGGGAGGGGTTTCGTTTCAATCTTTTGCCTGTCTTAGAGGGCACTCTAGCAGACGAGGTGAGCCATGCCTTGGAACAGGAAGGACCTTTGAGGTCATGTAGGCCAGTAATTTGTTGTGGTTTGCCAACTAAATTCCTGGAGCTGTTGGCTTCCACGGAAATGCCCCAGGATGTGTTAAATGGGCCTACAGGGAGGTTCTCAGCTCCCCTGCTCTACTAATAGCAATGCAGCTGTGGATGGCAAGGCAACCAGAAGGATGCTGGCATAGTACGGATAGCACATTGCATGTATTTATGCTGTAGTCCGACACATCACGCACGTGCAAAGAAACTGTTTTCTTCTGAAATCAAACCCCAGTATCCTCCAAGGTGTGAGCAGAGAAGAATGCTGGAAGAAGAATCCACCCAAGCAGGAGAGGCAACTGAACAATAATTTTTAGAAACCATTCTCCTGAGTTTTCACCTCCCACTTGAGATTCTCACCCTAGGGCACATCAGTTTCCATTTAACAGTCAAGTTCAAAGGTGGACAAAATTGTTTCCCTTGGTTCTTCATAGCACAGCTGAGACAACCTGACATTTTCAAAATGAATTTAACTAAATACTAAGGAGAACAAAAATGAAATTATAGCAGTCAGTACAAATAGCGACTTTCCAGAGTACTGAGTTCTGATCCTAAGGTAACCACGGGGTGGTCTTAAGGATAGTGTGATAATTTAGATTATTGTTCAGCAAATATTCATTCCCTATCCCTTCCCACTGTGGACAGAATATACATCCCTGTCTCATTGATGCTGAGCCATGCCTGACTTTCTTTGACCAATGGAATGTTAATGGACGTGACATTGACAGAGGCCTTAAATGTGCGTGTGTCGTTTGGCTTTTGCATCCATTGATCTTCCATGAGAAGATAAGCCTTCAGTAGCAATTCCCCTTCAACCTAGACCCTAGAATGACATGTGGACTGGACCTAAGCCCAACCTGAAGCCAGGAGCACCACCTAGAAAACCCACAGCCTGAAGCAGAGACTCCCGGGCGGCTCATCCTAGAGCAGCTAAATTGTAGAAAACCTGCAGACCATAAGCATGAGTGTAAAGGCTGGCTGTGGTGACCACTGGGTGTTAGGCCAACTTGTTTCTCAGCATTCCAATAAGAATAGTTGATTAATACACATGACAAGTCTTGTCTAAAATGCCTTCCTTAGAGGAAGTCCTGCCCATCTTATTGCTTGCTACCCAGGTGCTGTATCAGGACATCTTGACCTTGTTCTTACTGGCCAGTGCAACTGAGGAAAACATGACACCTGCCTCCAGCTGCTGATGAAGTGTTAAGTTTATCATCCTGCTCAGGAAGAACCCCTGCCACATCACACATGCCCACTCCCACAGTGGAAAGCAGTCTTGCTCTAAAGAGTAGTATAGTATAGTATAGTATAGTATAGTATAGTATAGTATAGTATAAAATATGTCTGAACCAGACAATAATTGCAGTGAATAAGAAGACCTGGCACACTTGCAACTGCCATGCTCTTCCAGCAGCTTGGAATGCCCATCCTTCCCTTCTTTGTGGAGTGAACTGCACTTACCCTTCAGCTCTCAGCACAGTTGACACTACCTCAGTGACCTTCCCTGAGGAGATAAAGTCCCCCACTAGCCATTTCCATAATTCTTTTCTTCTTCACACCACTTAGAGGTACAATTTCACACTCACTCATAGGAAGATTTGTTTACTGTCCATTTGTCCCAATATGTGAGCTCCATGAAGGCAGGGGCAAGCTTCAGGTTGTTTTGCCATGCCTGGCACATGGAGTGTTTAATAAGTATCTGCTGAATAGACTAGACTCATAGGCTCATGTTTTTTTCCAAGCCTCAGAGCTGCCCCTTTTCTAGGTAATCATTTGATTACCTGGGTTTTCTTTCCTTTCTATAGCACTTTTTATCCCACAGCTCATGAACTCATATGGTTCTGACCACAACTGCAAGGTTTCTCCCAGCCCTTCAAGGTCATAGAAACAAAGAGATCACACAAAAAGGTCTTACCATCTTCATCTTGGATGTGAGGACACAACCTCTTCAATTAACAAAGGAAGAAACTGAGGCACATTCTCTCATCCAAGTTTACTTGGCCAGCCATTGGCAAGTGTTACAGCTGTTGACAGGAAACTGGTTCTGCCCCCTTATGTTGTCGCTGTGGGCATAAATTGTTTTCCTCCTCTAACGATGACTTTGGCACCAAGTACCATAGGTCTGAAACACCAGTTTCTTATTAAGCAGCCCTGGCTTCAGAGGGTCTGTGAGTGAATAAGGACGGATTGGGAGCCGTCCACTGGCCAGGTGTTTGGTAGCAGCTGCCACTTTCCTTCCTTTGTTTTCTCTACCATCACTGGTTTTAACCCTCATCTAGAAGGCCACTTTGTCTGGGACAGGGAGATAATTTAGTCTCGCGTCTGTTTGGCAGCTTCCTGATTACCAGCTGAGCCTGATTACACAGTCTGTGTGCCTGTCCCAGGACAGACGTGCTGCTGCATGCTGGAGGAAGGAGGCAGCTCCAATAGTAGAATTGCATTTGGGGTCTCATTTCTAACACCTCTCTTTGGCTAACCCAGACCCAGTCCCACAGGCGACTGGCTCTGAGTTCCACTGTTAATTTCAAAGCACTTTCTCTCTCCAGCAGGGGTCCTAGTGGATAGACCAGGCTCTTGTCTCTCTCCATACCTCAGATCTGCCCCTTTCCTAGGAGAGCCTTGGTTTTCTGTACTTTCTCTAGTAAGAATAACTTTCATTCATGAATTCAACAAGTTTAACTAAAACAGTTGGCAAACATTTATTGAGGACTTTTGTGCGAGGAATTTGAGATATGAGTTGAGTAAGACACAGTTCTGACCCCAGGAGCTGTCAGAATAGAGATAGAGACAGATATGCAGCAGTTCCAATAGTGGGATCCCCCAGGAAGAGACTAGATTTCTCAGAGAAGGGGTGGCAGGGAGTAGTTCTGGAAGGCTTCACAGAAGAGGTGCCACCTTGGTGGGTCTTAAAGAGAATAACTGGGGTTTGCTACTATGTGTCGCTGAGTAACACACAGAGGCATGGAGATCCAAGGCAAGTGAGGTAGGGGGAACAGCATGGGTAGTCATGTCCATGGTGGGTCAGAGAAGGTGAGTAATCAGATATGCCTGGAAGACACCAGGGGAGGGGTGGCTGAGGCTGGAAAGTCTGGCTGAGGATAGAGGGTGAAGGTTGCTATCTGACATGCTGTGAGGCAGGCAGAGTTACAAGCATCAGTTGCAAACATCAGCACCTGTGTGAACATGAAGCAGTTCATGAAGCTTCTACTTCATATAAAAATATTACTTTTATGTGATCAGTTAAATATTTTCCTGGAAAATAAAACACATATAAGTAAACCAAGGAAGATTACTTCTAAAAGATTTGGATAATTGTCAAAGGGAAAGCTTGACATCCATTGAGCTTGCAGTGTATGAGACACTGTATAAGCATTTGATATATATTTACCTCCCTTGGCCCTGACAACTATGCTAGGCAGCTGATATTATTTTTATCATTCCCATTTGGTAGGTGAAGAAAGTACCTAGTCATGGGCCTTTGGTGAGGAATACAGTTTGAAGTCAGTCAATCTGATTTCAGGGACAATGCCATAATCTTTATGTTCTTTGAGAGATAATCAGAATCCTAAACTAAAGAATGCTTAAGATTTCCTAATTTCTACAGGCAGTGGGGAGCCACAGAGGATTGCTGAGCATAGGGGAGATTTAATAAGTTGATGATGAACTCTCTCTGTTGAGCAAATGAGGAAGATAGAAGAAATACTTGCAGAAGTTTCAGGGGTAGCACTTCAAACAATGAGACCATTGGGAAACTTCAGTCCTAGGGAGGCTAGGCATGGGGGGAGGGTTCTGCTGAAGAAAGGCTTTGTGCTAATGTGTGTCTATGGAGCCAACTGCGTGGAGTGACAGGCTCTGAGGATGGAGTCTGCCTGTGCATATCAAAGAATGGCCTTCCTATGTCTCCATGGCACAGACCCTGGTCACATAGCGGTCTTTTTAGCCTTCCATGTCCCTTAAATCACCCCTCAGCAGGAGCACCTGCAATTATGAAGTCAAATATTCTAACCTGAATTCCTTTTCTATTCGTATGACCAAATTCAGCACTCTAAGGACAATCTCATAAATGTTAGGTGGAAAAGAGCTTTACCTTGCCAGTCCAAGTACCTAAAATGATGTGTGTGTTCCCCAACAAGCAGAGGCGAAACCTGCTTGTATTAATGACCTCTGCCAGGGCATTTTCAGAATTCCTGCAGCGTGAGATGCCTTTCACCCACCACACTGGAGTTACTTCCCTCGGATTCACCACTTCATGGCTTTCCAGTCTGTATTGTCTTTGTTCTTCTCTGATCATCTTTCCAAACTAACCTCAGAATTATGTTCCTGCTTTTCCTGGGGTCTGCAAATCCTCTGTAATGAGCAGCCATCTGCAGATTCATTTTTATGCAGTTTCCCTTCCCCCTTCAGACTGGTAATAAAAATATTAAACAGGACTAAACCCAGGGCTGACCCCTGCTGCACCCTGCTAGACAGCCCCCCTTGGGATTGGCTGCCTTTTATCATTGGCCTTTTTTTCTTGCAATGTTTTGTCCAATTTACAGTCACCTCCCCCTGTCCTCAGCCTAGTCAATTAGAGCCGAATGTGAGAGTAAAAATGTTGAGAGATATCCCAAGCTTTTCCAGTTAAAGTCCAAATCTATGTCTGTTTCTATATATCAGGAAACAATTTTGGGTAAAAACTGAATAACACCACATTAAATATTAACATACTTTTATGTTAACCATAATCTGTACTGTTGACTTAATATTTTATTTTCAACAAGTTCTTTGGTATCCTGTCTTCATGAGTTAACGTTTGCTAATAAAAAGTAAAAATTTCACTCAGTTTCTCTTTCTGATTGTAAACTCAGACTTGGGGCATTTTGTACTTCAGTTTCTTCAGATGTAAATAACATAAACTAATTTGTGTTTACAACAAACTCCAAGAAATGTTTGATAGGACTACAAAGGATTGTTTATCCTTTAGAAATGCTTTGTCTTTTGACACAATTATTTCCCCCCATTTGGGGATCTTACCAAGAAAGATGCTGGGTAAATCTCTTTCGTTTTTATTGTGTGTATTCCACACATCTAGAAGTCCTGGAAGAAGAGGAGCATATCACTCCGCTGGGACTGCTTTCTGAATGCATGGATGTGCTATGAAATATAAATGTATCTCTTCCTGGACAGAGTTTTCTTTTTTCCCTTGCTCTCCTGAGACGCAGGGCTCATGGCGTCAAAAGCTCAGGTGCATCTAGCCATAAGAAGGAGCCTTTTCAGCTCTCTTTATCTCTGCCTCAGTACCCTCATCATAGTAATGAGGATGGACAGAGATTTAAAAGCAAATATGATCTAACAAATAGGCCAGACCCCTTTCTAATCCACGTCCAGAACAAAAGATAGCACTTCCTGGAATTAGCTCCTCGGGAGAGAAACACTCTCATTTAGTTGTGGAAAATCTTTTCCTTTCTCTCAAAATATTCAAAAAGTCCTATACTTTTAAAAGGACCATAAAGAGAGAGCCTTCAATATTTGGTCTATAGTTAAAAATTTTGTGTGACTTTTTCTTGGCTAGGAATGCTTTAACAAACAAGATCATCCAAACTAGGAACTTTAATAATAATTTTTATATTACAACTGCACAAAAATGCGTGAAATAAGAGAAACCCCACCATTCTTCATATATTTTGACTCTATTGTATACAGAAAAGATATAGTAAAAATAAAAAGGATTGTGTAGTTCACAGAACACTCAAGATATCACTCTCCATGATGAATGAATTTCTGAAAATAATATATATTAAATATAGCATATATGACAGATTGACTTATTCTATACCCATAATATTTGTGTTGTATATTATTCAGGTGCTATTTTCATAAATGTATATCTAAAAACATCTATAAATGTGACTTCACTGGTTAGCTGTCTCATTGATACGGTGATGTGGGTCTTCAGCCCGGCTTTCTTTGTATCTCGGTACATCAGGTCTCAATGGCAATGGAGTGGGAGCTGTCCCGTTTCTGAGTCCCTGAAGCCCAGGTTGTGTTTGTGTGTGGGGAGAGTTAATGAGAACAGAATGGCTTTCTTCCCCCTAGCTTCCCCAATCCCATCTGTTCAAACAAAAGGCTGAAAGGGAAAGAGAACTGAGACCCTGCTGGTCAAGGGGGGAGGAATAATAACACATATCCTTGGGCAACATTTCAGCACATGCAACCCTTTTATACTGTGCTTAAGCTTTTATTCAGACAAAAGGAAGTCGGGCCAATGTAGGTTCCATTTAAAACTAAAATTAAAAAAAAAATACATTAGGCCCAAAGGTCTTTTTTTTTTAAATAACTACATTTGTAAGTCTAGATTGAAAAATGAGAACTATGAAAGGAAAGGAAAAAAGCAATTTGTTTGTACTGAAATCTGCTGAGTAATCCACCTGTGTAGACAGTTGTAGAAGACCAATTTCACTTACTTTGAATGAAGTTGAAGGACAAGTAATGAGCATTATAATAAAAGGAGTTAAAAAAAAAAAAAAGGCACGTCCTTAACTTCCTAAGAAGAGTCCATGAAAATATTGTGATTTCCAGTTGAGGACAAGAAAACCAGTTGCCTTCGGTTCATCAGGTTAGCGGCTTGCCCGCAGAAGCATGGCAAGCAACTCTGGAAGGTCAGAGCAACATTCCCTGGAGCAGTTCATTGAGGCTGACTGGCTCCTAGAGACGACTGCTTAAATCCCAATGGGCCACCCTCAAGGGATTATTTCACAAGATTTGCCAATGCCCTGATACATGCTGCTGTTCATTAAGGCAGGAGAAGAAAAGATTTCCTGGGTATTTACTCTACAATTAAAGCCAGAGCTATTGGGCCATCTTACCATCTATGGGAAGGCGAATTTGCAATCAGTTTTCTTTCATCTGTATTATAAACCATATATTCTAAGTCAGTCACCGCAATAGCTGCATTACCATCACATACATACATACAGACTTACCATTTTTTTGAAAGTGTGTAAAATAAATTCTACCCTCTCCTCTTGAGTTAACTTTGATGCTATCACTTCTGTAAAAAGGAAAATAAGAAAGGATGAAGATATTCACAAACTGAGATTGCCAGGAGTTAAGATGTTTAGGTCACTATATATTTGGAAAAAGAAAAAAATCCACATCTTCAGGATATTTCCCAAATGACAAAAAAAGAGAAAGGAAGGGGAAAATAAAAAGTAAATGTGAGCATTAAGAAATGTCATCTTAGGACCTCCTGGGAATTGTGAAAGCCTGAGAAAATTTTATAAGGAAATGCAATTAGAACACCTAGGACACGCTGAGGCACAAAGTCTGGCTCCTTCCATAGAAGGGCCATCAGCTACTTAAGAAAGGCAAACCAAACCTGGAATCTAAGGGAAAAGAAATTTCCTGAATGATGGGTGTGGCCTCTGAAGGATAAGTAAGCTTGTATAAAGGACTTGTTTAGCAAATCTTGATTATCTCGGTGAACATTTTCTCATAAATGTTCATTTTTATTGTGTCATCAACATTCAATTGTGCATGCAAATGGAAGCAAAAGCAGGGAAAAGACAGTCCAAAGTGGTGATTGAGCAAAACCATATTATCTGGCTTTCACCTGCATCATATTATTCTTTTTTTACAAAGCATTTTCTTTCCTCATTATTTATTTTTGCTTGGGCTAATTTTAAAATGAGTTTTTATTCCCTTGGTACAACAGTCAGTGTTGGCCCGGAATGAAAAACACACCCCTGATAATCCACAGAGAATGTAATCCACAACATTAATAACTGGCGGCTGAAAGCATTTGCCTATTCCATTTTCCTCCTTTATTCCTAAAGGAAAACAGGAATATAAATATGCCTACTTTATAGAAGACCTGAGTTCTTTAAAGGGTCAGCTACAAAAAAAATTTTTATTAACAAAATTAGATTTTGCCATGAATGTCCATCTCAAAACTAAAGTTGTATAACATGTAAAAAGTTTGCTTTTGGAGATAATAGGAGCCATATTTACAAAACAATATGACTCTAAATGAAACTGCCTTTGCAAAATTATGACAGTAAGAGAAATCTGATGTAGTTGACTCCATCTTGCTTCTAACCTCCGAGCTGTTCTTGGTCATTACTGGGCGTAGGCCAAACTAACTTTGGGAGAAATATAGTTTATAGTTTAATCTTAAAGCAAGGATGATAATAGCCCTTCCCAAAACTAAACTGCCTTTGTAAAACTAATGAAAGCTTACAAGGTTAGGATTATGAGGGGCCTGATTTCTGCTAAGACGTAGGCGTAGTTAAATGACAACTAGCCATTGTTCCTGAGGTCACAAGAATTGTAACTTCCCCAATTACTCCTGTAAATAATATCACTGTTGTAGAACCTATGATTGGCCTTTTGAGATGTTTTTCAGACTTTTGCATTGCTAATGAGGGCTGACCCTACCCAGACCCCCAACTCGTGTCTCAACTGGTCCTTTGGCTCCCACCCAGAGACCAACTCAGCACATCAAGACCTTTTTCCACACCCCTATGATTTCATACCCAACCAAGCAACGTTCCTCATCCCCTAGTCTCCTGCCCACCAAACTATCCTTTAAAAACCCTAATGTCTTAGTTTTTAGGGAGACTAATTTGAGTGATAAATTCAGTTCCTCCTCATGGGCTGGCTTTACATCAGTTAAACTCTTTCTCCACTCCAATGCTGTGGTCTCAGAGAATTGATTTTGTCTGTGCAGTGGGCAGGAAGAACCCACTGGAAAAATCGCATAAAGATATAGTACATATAAGGTTGAAAAAATGGTCAGCGCTAACTATTGGATGATCTCCATTGGACGATTTTCACTATGCTGTCCACAGTAGCCACAAGAGACAAACATGCCATGGTTGAGACAGACTCCTTAGGTATGACAAGGACTCCCCCAACCCGTGCCCCTAGCACTGCCGTTTCAGGCTGCTTTAAAAAAATATTTGTTCTGTAGTTTTCGCTGCCATTTCGTATGAGGTCATTATACAAGTAAATGGGACCTCTTCTGTCGGTTATCATTGGTGAGGTATATATACATTTTAAAGAGGCAATGTATTCTTCACATTTGACTTAAATTTAGACTTGTCAATTTATTCTATAACCATTCATTGTGAGACTTGAATTTAGATGTATCAATTTATTGTATGACCATTAATTGTGAGACACTAAATAAAGGCTGTAATGGATTAAAAAATGCTTTGTCCAGGTACATGTGAGGGAGTGGAGAATATGGTCTGCCAGGTTGGGGCTTGGATATTTATCCAGAGGGTGATGAGGAGGTACTAGAGGTGGAAAACAGAGGAGGTGTGAGCAGATCACTGAGAAACAAGCATACCTCAGATATTGCAGTTTCAGCTACAGATCATTGCAATAAAGTGAATATCACAATAAAGCAAGTCACACAAATTTTCTGGTTTCCCAGTGCATATAAAATTATATTTACATTATACTGAAGTCTATTAAGTGTGCAATAGCATTCTGTCTAGAAAACAGCATACATGCCTTATTTTAAAAGTACTTTATTGCTAAAAAAGTGTTAACAATCATCTGAGCCTTCAGAGAGCCATAATTGTTTTGCTGGTGGAGAGTCTTGCCTCAGTGTTGATGGCTGCTGACTGATCAGTGTGGTGGTTGCTAAAGGTTGGAGTGGCTGTAGCAATAGATTGCATCTTCTTCCAATGCAAGGCTATTTCATCTACTTTGAAAATGTGTTGTTTAGTGTAGCTGCCTACACTATTATTATTAACCATTATTAATATCAGCAATAAGGCTGTTTCACTTTCTTATCATCCATATTTTCTTTTAATTTCTTTCAAGAATTTCAAGAACTGTTCCTTCAAGAACATTTTCTTTGCATTTGCAACTTGGTTAACTATTAGGTGCAAGAGCCCTAGCTTGTGGCCTGTCTCAGCTTTCAACATGCCTTCTTCACTAAGCTTAATCATTTCTAGCTTTCAATTTAGAGAGCTGTGTGACTCTTCCATTCATTTGAACACTTAGAGGCCATTTTAGAGCTATTAACTAGCCTAATTTCAATATTGTTGTGTCTCAGGAAATAGGGAGACATGAGGAGACAGAAAAAGACATGGAATGGTTAGTTGGTGGAGCAGTCAGATCACACAGCATTTATAAATTAAGTTTACTTTCTTATATGGGTATGGTTTATGGCATCCCAAAACAATTACAATAGCAACATCAAAGATCACCAATCACAGATCACTATAACCAATGTAATAATAATGAAAAGTTTAAAATATTGTGAGAATTACCAAAATGTGACACAGACATCAAGTGAGCATATGATATTGGAAAAATGGAGCTGATAGATTTGCTTGACACAGGTTGCCACAAACCTCCAATTTGTACAAAAAAAGAAAAAAAGACTGTAAAGTGCAAAAAAGTGAGGCACAAAAAAGTGAGGTATGCCTGTATTTGCAATTACAGTTGACCATTGAACAACAGGAGTTTGAATTGCACAGGTCCACTTATATTTAGATTTTCTTCTACCTCTGCCACCTCTGAGACAACAAGACCAACCCCCCCTTTTCTCCTCTTCCTCAGCCTGCTCAAAATAAAGACAGCAAGGATGAAGATCTTTATGATGATCTACTTCTACTTAATGAATAGTAAATATGTTTTCTCTTCCTTATGATTTTCTTAATAATATTTTATTCTCTCTAGCTTACTTTAAGAATACAGTATATAATACCTATAACATGTAAAATATGTTTAACTGACTACTTGTTATTAGTAAGGCTATGGTCAACAGTAGGCTATTAATACTTCAGTTTTGAGGTAGTCAAAGTTATATGCAAATTTTCAACTGTGCAGGATAGGGGGGCGGGGGGATGGGGAGATGGTTCCCCTAACCCCTGGGTTGTTGTAGAATCAACTGTATATTCTTTAGTTTAACCAAATTCTTTCTCACTAAATGAATTAGTGGCATTGAGAGTTTCCTGCAAAGACATAGCAGACTAAAGCAAACAACAGAATGGCAGAGCCAACGTTCTACTCTTAGCCTGAGTTCTTTGTCAGCCATGTTATGAGATTAAAGCAAAGATGATATAATAAACTCTGAAAAAAGTCAGCCAAAAAAATTAAAAATTAACAAGAGTTTTTGAAATACAGCTTTGTATCATTAACCACAGGGTATGATCTATATGGTGTGTATTATGTTTTCATGAAGTGAGGTATCTTTTTGGCCACATCTGCCATGAAAATCTAGTGGATAAATAAACTAGGCTTAGAATCACAACTTTGAATTACTACATTGTAAAACATTAAACTAAATTTGATTTTTAAAAATAAAGTGTTTCTAACTACATTACTCTCACTAAAAATATTATTGTGAATTATAATTATAAAAGAGTACAAAAAGTTTTCGTATCATTAATAAAAAATAATTTTAGAAATGTTAATTTCATCTTTCTTATTTTTTTCCAGTTACTGTGCTATGGAACAATTCATCCCAAAACTTACTGGCTTAGAACAGCAACAATATTGATTTTGCTCACTATTTTGCAAGTTGGGGAAAGCTTTCAGGGATAGCTTTTCTCTCCTCCACATGGTGTCATTTTGGTTGGCTTGAAGGCTGGGAGCTAATGCTAACTGTCAGCTCCTTTCCATGTGGGCCGTCTTCTCGTATGTTGGCTCAGGGCTCCCAAGGCATGTGTCCCAAGAGAAAAAGAGCTAGGCAGAAGCATTAACTTCTTTTATGACCTAGTCTAGTTAGCCAGCACAGTTATAAAGTTCTGCCAGGTTCAAGGGGAAGGAACATAGCCTTTCAGTCAAGTAGTGTCAATGTCACACTGCAAGATGAAAAGGCAGGAACAGATTATGTTGATATGGCCATCTTTGAAACATGCAATCTTACAAAATTATCATTTTTATTATCATACAACATTTTGTGTTTTACACAACATATCAGTACATCTTCATATTTTATACATAACTAAATATGTATATATTTATAACATTGTCAGAATGCTTTATACATTGGAGTGCATAATCAAAATTGTTTGAAAACTTTTCCCATTTAGGAAACTGAAGGTAAAATAAAATGTATCTTTGCATGGCATAGGAGATACTAAACATATTTTTTCATCCTTTCTCATTGACCTTCAGACTAATGGGGGGTCAGTACCTTGTAAAATAGTGTTTCACTAGGACTCTTTGCAGTAATTAATCTCCCTTTCCCCTATATTCTAATAGCAAATTATGCTTTTGGTACCACATTTCTCACATTGGGTTTTGCATTCAAGTTAAGTACATATGGTATGTAAGACAAAGTCTTATTCAGCTCTGTGGGCTCAACAGTTTGTAGAATGCTTTTTACATAGTAGATGCCCCTCAAAATACTGAATTGAATGGACTAGCTAAAGTTTTAGGATCTTTACTCCAGCAGTGGAAGTTGGTGGTGGAAGAGCTGATTTACTTAGAAGAAGAAGAGAGAGAAGGGAATATGCAATGGTAGTCTATTTTCCAGACCACAGCTCTCCCTAGCATGTACTATACATCGTCTGAACCAACTCTGAGGGCCATAATAAGTAAGTGGGTAGAGGAAGATGAGTAGGTCCTTAATATAAAGGATTGTAAATATCTACTGCCCTCCGTTGTCAAAGATGGCAATGTTTCTGATCCCATGATCATGGTGTAGCAGAAATAGCTCCAGATTGGCAGCCATGACATTTGTCATGGGGTGACCTTTTGGCAGTTAACTTTTGGTTCCTCCATCTGTGAAGGAGTGGATTTGTATTAACAAATTCTTAGGTGCCCCACAGCTTGAAAATATTATGTTCTCAAAACCCCTGAGATGCGGTTCTATATGAGTAATTATGAAGGTGAAGCAAGGTTGGTGATCCCAATTTGTGATCCGAATATGGCACTGTCTTATGATTTAAAGAAAACCATTGAAAACATAGCTTATTATTCTTATATACCCAATGCCTCGAATAGTACCTAGCTCAAGATAAATGTTCAGAATATTTATTGAATGTGATATAATAAAGAGTGTAGTTGATTTTTGCCCATGGTTCCTGGCTCAAAATTTCTTGGAATTTTCTGAATAATAGGAGTGTCTTTTGTTTTCATAAGAGCCCCTTTTGATCATAGCTCAGTTTATGCTAATGAGGCAACTCATGGTAAAACCTTAGTTTTAAGGGAGAGGCTGACCATGACAGAAACACCGAGATGTAATGAGAATGTTGGAATTTTCAGCCTCACTTCCTCAGCTCCAAAGAGGGCAAAGGAGCTAGAGATTGAGTTCAATCACTTGGCCAATCATTTAATCAATGATACCTATGTAATGAGACCCTAGATAAATACTCTGAACACCATAGTTCAGGGGATCTTCCTTGTTGGTGAAGAGGTTGATATGCTAGGAGGCTGACACAACCAGAGAGGGCAAAGAAGCTCCAAGCCTTTCTCCCAGACCTTGCTTTTCTCTTCCATTGGGGTGTTCTCCTATTGTGGCTTTTATAATAAAACCTTAATTTTAGTGTGCTTTCAGTAAATTCTGTGAGTCATTTTAGTAAATGACTAGAATGTGGTCATGGGAACTCCTAAATTTGTAGCCAACTCAGACAGAATTGCAGGTATCCAAGGACACCACTTTCAGCTGACATCTGAAGTAAGAGCAGTCTTATTGGGGACCTTGCCCTCTAACTTGTGGTATCTAATGTTAACTTCGAGTAGTTAGTGTCAAAAGCAAACAACTTTGCCCTTAAGTTGTAGAGTCTGCCCTAACTGTGGGTAGTTAGTGTCAAAATTGAATTGAATTCTAAGATATCCACTTGGTGTTGGAGAATTGAGGTTAGAAAGTAGCAAATCATAATAAATCACATTAATGAGTAGTCATTCTATGCCAGGTACTGTTCTGGATGCTTGATATGTATCACCTCATCTAATCCTCACAAGAAAACAATGAAGTAGATATCATTATCATCCCCATTTTACATGTAGGAAACTGAGGCATAGAGGGAGTAATTTCAGTGTTATATAGCTGACAAAACTGGATTTAAACCTGTTTCCTAAACCACTACCCACACACAGTCATACTACTCAGCCCTGTCTTCTTGATCCTCAGGCAGCTGAAGCAACACCGAAAAAGTCAGACTTGAAGATTCTGGGCATACTGATGGCAAATGTTCAGAAATATGGAAGAGATTGCTTCTGAGACACTTCATAAAACAGGCTAGGATGTGGTTGCCGGTTCCCCAAGAATAGAAATATGCCACATGCCTCACCTCCACTCAGGTATTAAGTGTGAAATACCTCAGACCCTATTAATCAGACCCATCACCAGAATCAATATTCGTTAAACAGCCATGTGCATGAACAAAAGCTAATCACAAAGAAGACATAGATGCTACTCCCACGTTGATTCTGCCCAAAAGGAGAGATAACACTAATGGAGACAAACCTTCCTTCCTGTCTTGAGAAGAGGGAGGGTAGAAAAAAGTCCCACTTATCTGAATGGATTTGGAGCACTCCACAGCTGCCCCTATGCCCTCATCATATTTCTTCATATGTAAAGTATTTTCTATTTGGAGGACAGAGCAAGAGCAGATTAACGGCAGGTCTGATGACCCCTATCTGCAAAGGGCCTTAACCTCTCATAAAAATACTTAATAGAGTTCTTTCCCTTTAATTGCATGCCATAATCTTTGGGGGCCCATCTATCTCTATGGATGCTCTGGGCACTAGCCTCCCTTTGTAATGTGGTTCTGCCTGAGTGTGGAATCAGCTGATGAGGCCAGGGGTCCCAAGGCAATACACCATCTGGCCAAGGTCATGGGTGGCAGATTACCAATTAGGAAGCATGGCGGGGAGGATGTTGTGTGGCTGGGGGTGGATCAGCCATTAGTAAGGGAACCAGTGTAGGTGTTGCAGCAGATTAATACACAAATCTTTGCTCTCAAGGGATCCTGCATGAAATCTTAGATTTGGTCACTAAGAACTTTCAGAGGTAGAAAATGGAGCAACTGTGTTAAAACATGAGCATGCACTTAGAGCAGTGTTTCTCAAACTTTAATGTGCATGTGAATCACCTAGAGATCTTGTTAAAATGGCTTTGGATTCAGTGGGTCTGAGGTGGGCCTGAGATTTTGCATTTATAATAACTCAGGAGATGCCAGTGCTGCTGGGCCATGAACCAGTCTTAGATGCAAGGGCTTAGAACACATCCCACCTTGTTCCCTGCTTCCCTCTTGAAGGTTTCACCTGTTGGAACCTGGTTTCTATAGCCCTGCCTTCCACTCCAATTCCATAGATTAAATAAGGTCCCTCTCGCATGCTAATGTATGTTAATCATGAATAAGAAAAGCCAGGTTCCTTTTTTTCTCTTTTGCTTTTCACTTACTTTTTAACTGTACCAGTAACACATGAATATATCTGGAGTATTTCAGCCAACCCAAACATCATATCATTTAATCTATGAGTTCTTTTTTATCTGTCTTTAACATAAAGACTCTAAAAAACCACACACACAATACCATTATTATTCTCAACAAAGCTAATAATAATTCCTTTATGTTGTTTAATACTAGTCTATATTCAATTTTAAATGATTGTCCCAAAAATGTCTTTTTATAGTTAATTTGTTTAAATCAAGATCTAAATCATAGCTACACATTGCATTTGATTGATTTGACTTTTAAATTTCTTTTAATCTCTAACGGTTTCTCTTATTTCTTTCTTTCTTTGGTTATTTCATTCAATTTATTTGTTGAAAAAACTAGGTTATTTGCCATGTAGAATTTCTCTCATTCTGAATTTGCCTGATTGTATCCACATGGTGTAATTTAACATGTTCCTTTATTCCCTGTATTTACTGTAAATGAGTAGTTAAATCCAGAGACTTAACTAGATTCTGTACCTTTTTTTTAAAGTAATACACTAAATGGTATGCTCTAAAGCTGTGTGCTTTGTATCTCCATCACATTGCAGGGAACACTATTACTGGTTGTTTCACTTTTAGAGATATTGGAATTGAGCATTGGGTTCTGATGCCATTTAGCTGAACCATGTATTATAAAGTCTTCCATCAACCTTTCACTTAGTGGTTTTAGATGTCATGGATAACCCTTGTTTGCACTCTTGAAAGTGTTTCTCTGGCGTGCTATGCTTCCCTAGTACCACAGTTTATTCCTCAATTTTCTCTACTTGATGGTAAATTCCCTCAAGGCAGGGTCATATCTCTTCCTGTCTTCAGCACCTAACCTGATATCTGGCATATAGTTGGTATTCGATAATTATTGAATGAATGAACTCTGCCCCTAACATCTCCTGAAACCAATGGATGCATGCCATAAATTGGCTCTTAGGTTACATATGTCTAGGGTGTTTCAGGGGCTTTTAAAGCCCTGCTAATATCAAAGGCATTCCTTCTAGAAATTCTGCCACCCTATTGGACTCAGTATGGGCCTCAGAAACAAGGTAGTATTTTAGCCATGACTGGGTTTCCCAAGTCCATGGTGGCACAGAGGAGATAAGGAGAGAAAAGGAAGGGATACTTTTATAGAGCCTTCCCAGTTGTTGAATTAAGAAAACACATCTCAGGGTCAGACACATGGTCACTGGCAGAGACTCACTGAGGATACAGATAAGCACATACTTTGGGAATGAAGCAAGGAGATACTCCAGGTAACAATGTTTTGTATGACAGTTGGCTGACTTGAACCCTGATATCTCATTTCAGAGTAGAGGGGTCACTGATGCTTACACTGAACTTTGTCCTCTCTTCCAGGAAGTCTTTGAATCTAACTAGGACTTTGAAAGGCCCTTACGTGGAACTATTCCACTAATGGGATGGTAGATGGCCTCTGAACTTCTTTAGTACAATAGTGACAGGGGAGAAAGGGGGTGGTTGCTTGAATAGCCTAGCTAAGATCTTAGCTTTTGGAAACTGAAGGCTTAAGGACATCATGCCCAGTAGGGGGAGCCCTTATCAATGAAGATACCTGTGGGATGTTGGAATGAACAGGAAATGCTAGGAGGAAGTGTTTGCTGAAGTCCTGAAGACACCCTTAAAACAAATATGTAAGATTAAAAGGAAACTGCTAACTTTCCAAGTTCCAAATTCTACCAACTTTGTTGTCTTCCCTATTATTCCCATTGCTAATGTGAGCCTACACACTGATACCCAAGCCTAAACTGTAAAACAGTGGTTCTTACCTGGAGGCAATTTTGCTCCCAACTAACCCCCAACCCCCTACCCCTTATTCTCAGGACACATTTATCAGTGTCTGGAGACATTGCTGGCGATCAGACACCTGCACAACAAAGAATTATCTGGCCCAAAATGTCAATAGTGCTGAGGTTAATAAATCCTGCCTTAAAACAATATTTTATTTGTTTGCAAGTTATAATGATATTGAATTGTACAAACTCTCCAACTCTTAGTTTCTCATCATTCTTCTGTCTTTCATCTGAATTCCTAAAATCACACTCTCAAATTTCTTGAACTCTTCATTCAGAGTTATCCTGTAAATAGTTATGTAATATCCTTCAAAATCACATGTCCCAGATGTGTTTCTCTCACTAGACAAGTCTCCACCCCATCATCCCCATCCCAAGTTCGTTCTTTCTTTCTTTCTCTCTTTCTTTCTTTCTTTCTTTCCTTCTTTCTTTCTTATCTCTTTCTTCTTTCTTTCTCTCTCTCTTTCTTTCTTTCTCTCATGTTTTTTTTTATTATTATTATTATTATTATTTTTTGAGACGGAGTCTCACTCTGTTGCCCAGGCTGGAGTGCAGTGGCACTATCTTGGCGCACTGTAAGCTCTGCCTCCCCGGTTCATGCCATTCTCCTGCCTCAGCCTCCAGAGTAGCTGGGACTACAGGCACCCGCCACCATGCCCAGCTAATTTTTTGTATTTTTTAGTATAGACGGGGTTTCACCATTTTAGCCAGGATGGTCTCGATCTCCTGACCTCTCATGATCTGCCTTCCTCGGCCTCCCAAAGTGCTGGGATTACAGGTGTGGATCCTACTTTCTACTTACGTATCTAAATTTTGTTATATATGGACCTCCACCTCTTACAAGACATGAAACAACTCATAAGTTTGAAATCATAGTTTTAAAAAGCTATGTACTCTTCCCATGAAAGCCTCCAAACTGTTAAGGCAAAGCTTCAGATTCAAGTTTCTTTTGGTTTCTCTTCACTCCAGCATGTGATCTGGAAATTATTTCTTCCTATAGATGGTAGTGGAAGAGGAGGTGGTAGTAGAAGGCACCCTTCCCTCTCTACATTATTTCCTTAAAGTTGCTGCATTTTCTTCCTCAGGATCCTGGTCAGACATGGACTGTTAGATCTTAAAGGGACCTTACCAGCCTGTGGTGAATATAGCAAACTGCTTGACTCAACCTCCACCCTGTCACCTCCTGGTCTGCTTCCTGTACTGTGAGTGCTGGAAAGTTCAACATTTCATTTCTCAAGCTTTCCTTGCAAGCAAGGTCTTACATACACTTAGGTTCTGCCATTTACATGCACAAGCGAGATTTGAATGTGGAAGCAAGGCAGAGGCTGCCTTCCTGTCCCATTTGCTGTTGTTGCTGGTAAGCAAGATTGAGGACAGAGGGCATGTCCTGTGGTAGTGTCCGTCCCTAGCTTCCTGGCATCAAGAGGTGGTGGAGGCAGCAGAGGATGTGGATCCTTGGGTAGCAGGCATGGCGGCATGTCTTTGAACTCAGCAGTTCCAGTGGTGGCTTTCTGGAGGCCCATCCTAGAATCCCCTTCTCCCACCCTTTCAATCACTTTGTATTACTTCATTTTCTGTATTGCATTTCTGTGTGCTTATAATAACCAACTTTCTGTATTCTGCATAGAACGCTGCCTCTATGAGGTCATAAACAATGAAGAAATTCCTGTCTTGCTTGCCACTAACCTAGGTTCAGAACTGAGGGCCCCAACAGTAGTGGAGAGTGGGAGATAATGAAGGGAAAACCAAGCCAGGAAGTGGCAGGGCCAGGGGAAGGGAGTGTGCTGTTACATGTGCTGTTACATTTGGTTGTGGGGAGAACTCAGAGAGGCTTTCCAAATATATACAAGGATGTCATCATGTTAACTGGAATGTAAAATGTTCATAGTGCCTAGGCTTGTCATTAAAAACAAGAATGGGCTTGGACTACATGGTGAGCAGAAATACCTATTAATCTAAGTCCTCATCTGGATAAAGTGTAGAGGAGGTGGGCACCACTTATTAAATGTATCTTATGTTTTATAAACCAGCTGACAAAGTGATAAAAGTAAGGTGTAAGATTGCGCACAAAAAGCTTGTATTTGCATAAAATCAGACCTCAGGTTTTCTGGCTATGGATTATACCCATTGCTGAGAAGTTTAATTTACCAGTTGTTTACAGCATGTTATTCAAATAACCTATAAGTTGCCGGCACAGCAATGTATTGCATTTCTAGGACATACTGTAGATTCTTGCAACTGTTGTTCAGTGTAAATTCTGCTTTACAGTATCTGAAAATTGCCTACAGTTCTGTACCCAGTTTGGACATGACTATCTGGCAAAAGAAATAAGCTGGAGAGTTGAAGAAGGACAATTAGACTTTTTGGAAAAGCTGAAAATTAAAAGGTGAAGTGCTGTGTTGGACAAAAGCAAGACCACCAAGGCCACTTGGAGAAGAGCGGAGTGGCCTTGGACTCTGGATAAGCTGGGAAACATCCTCCCAGTGTTTTCTGCAAGTGTTCATTCCTGCCCATCTGTTCTGTGCAATACATAAGTGCCCCACTTATGTTGTCTGCACAGAACCTACTCTGTGGTGAAATGCCAGGTTCTGGCTGCATGCTTTCCCAACAGTCCCTTCTTCTGTCACTCCAGAGTTGGATGTGTGTCAGGGGTCCCCAGGCGCTCAAGGCTTCATTGACAATTCATTAGAGAGATTCACAGGACTCAGAAAGCTGTTGTACTGATGGTTACAGGTTATTCCAGCAAAAGGATATAGATTAAAATTAGCAAAGGGAAAAGATACATGGGGCAAAGTCCAGGAGAAACCAGGTGCAAGCTTCCAGATGTCCCCTCCCAATAGAGCTGCACAGGATGTATTTAATCCTCTCAGCCTCAGTGTGTGATAACACATATAAAGTGTTGCCAACCAAGGAAGCTCACCCAAGCCTTGGTGTCTAGAGTTTTTATTGGGGATCTGTCATGTAGGCATGCTGTACCTGTGTGACTGGTTTCAGCTACTCAGACTCCAGCACTCCTAGACCAAAAGCAAGTGTTTGCCACAAGTCACATTGTTAGCACAATCTGATCCAACTGGTAACATGTGACCCAAGGCCTCAAGCAAACAAAATGTCCCTTATCAGGCAGAATATCCAGGGACTCAGAGCTCATCTCCCGGAAACTGGCCAAGGGCCATTGCGGAAATCAGGCCTTTCTTGGGAATGTATAGGGTTTGAGCAACTCAGATCTCCTGAGCTAACACTTTCCTTCCCAGCAAGAAGGGGTAGTTTGGAGGCGGAGGGACTTTTTCTGGCCAGTGGCCTCAGGACTGAAGCCTTTCTGCATAGAGACTCAGCTCCCCACAATAGCAGTGTCTTGGTAACCATGAGCATTTGGTCAGACCATCTGTGCTGGGCATAAGGGTTGATAGTGTCCACACTACCTATGCTACTGCTGAGTGTGGGAAACCTGCTGGAGGATTCCTTCAAGGATGAGTCATCCTCAAGGGGCCTCAACCCTTTGTCCCCACCGAGCATCACTCCTAAGTGCTACCCATTTCACCCTTAAACATTACTCAAACCTGCCCTTCCTCTGAGCCTCTGCCAGCATTCCCTAGTCCAGATCAAAGTCATCCTTCACTTGTACCATTGCAGCAGTCTCCTCCCCAGCCTCCTGGCCCACTGTCATCCCACTACAGTCAGAGTGAGCTTTAATGAAGCTAAGTCTCCCCTTCAGTGGCTCCCCATGGCCTGTAGGATGAAATCCAAGCTCCATGACTCTGAATGGTACATTCTCTTGCCCCTACTCCAGCCTCTTGTCTCCTCTGCCTCTCAACATTGCCTTTGACAATCCAAATTGCTTGTAGATCTCAGTATAGAGCTTGTTGTTTCTGTCTGTTGTTTCTTTGCACCAAGAGCCAGTCATAATCCCAAAAGACACAATCTCAAATGTGATAATCCCACATGTTGAAATCCCCAAAAATCAAAATCACAAAATTACAATTCTGGGAAAAGTAATTTTAAAATTAGTTTAAAGATATTTTATTTGAGATACATATAAAAATGACAGAACACTCACAGGCCACTTTATACAATAAAATAGATAAAAGTAATACATTTTTGCAATCATAACTACTCAGGTATACTGACAGTCACATCGTGATGAGCAGACAACTGTATTCATAAAGAAATAGGTCAAAAAGGGAAATGTATATATAAATATCATTATGGTTGGTAATTGTGTACACCCAGTCTCATAACTGTAATCATCTGAAATACTGTGATGAACAACCTAAGTCTTTTGATGAAATGGATCAAAAAATGCAATGGGTCACCAACTCATCATATGCACTTTCTCAAAGAGCTGAGATCTCGAGAAATTGTTGTTTTTTTTTGTTTGTTTGTTTTTTTGAGATGGAGTCTCGCTCTGCCGCCCAGACTGGAGTGCAGTGGCACTATCTCGGCTCACTGCAAGCTCCGCCTCCTGGGTTCACGCCATTCTCCTGCTTCAGCCTCCCGAGTAGCTGGGACTACAGGCGCCCGCCACCACGCCTGGCTAATTTTTTGTATTTTTAGTAGAGATGGGGTTTCACTGTGTTAGCCAGGATGGTCTCCATCTCCTGACCTCGTGATCCGCCCGCCTCGGCCTCCCAAAGTGCTTGGATTACAGGCGTGAGCCACTGTGTCCGGCCAATCTCGAGAAATCTTATCTTTCATAAATACAGGTGCACAAAAAGGACATCTCTTCATTTGTTGAGGAAGTTTCAGTGTTTTCTAATGTCCAAGGCAGCAGAAGAAAAGTCTGTTCCAGCTCTCAGATGCCAATAGCCTTCTGTATTTGTTCTCTCCAGGACCCTTGCCGATTGGATGGTGTCCTCTAATATTGGGTAAAGATCTTCCCCAGCTAATCCACTCAGTCTCAGGCACTAATCTCCTCTGGAAACACCCTCACAAACACACCTAAAATAACGCTTTACCAGATTTCTAGATATTCTTTAATCCAGTCAAGTTGACATTTAAAATTAAGTCCACAAGTTCACCCCTTGTCAACTTGGCACTCACACACATCTCCTTAAACATACCTCATTTCCAATGAAGACAATAACAAGTAATAGTTCTGCCTAAAATGATACGTCTATACTGTGATTGTAATTTAGACTTTAGGGGTTTAAATCTTTTGGGATTTCAATATTCAGGATTATGGCATTTTGGATCATGTCTCTCAGGATTATGATCCAAACCCCTTTGCAACAGTCCTACTGCCTGGAACATTGCTCTCTTCTCACTTCCTTGCCTTAGCCTAGCCACCCTCTACTCCTGGACTGAGCTCAGGTATCACCTTAGGAAGTCTTCTCCAACTCCCTTCCTTAGCCCCACAAGCCAGGTTAGCTGCTTTCCTCCTCTGTGCATTATAATTATCTGTTCACTTGCCTGCCTTCACTTCTAGAATAGTCTCCTTGAAGACAGACATGGTGTCTTATTAGTTTTTTTTATCCCAAATAGCTAGCACAATGCCCGCACAGAGCAGGTGCTCAGCAATTGTTTAGTGTATGAATAAATGAAAGGGTAAATTAATAAATGCATTAGTAGACATGAGAATGAATCCAATTTGAGCCAGACTTGTCTTGGCTGCTTTTTGAGAAGTCTGTCTTCCTCTTAGGCAGTTTCTTGCACTGTCATAGTCTTCTCTGCCTAAGTCTTCCTCTTAGGCAGTTTCTTGCACTGTCATAAGCATAGACTCTGGGTGTGTATCTCAATTCTGCTTAGTATGTGAACCCAGGCTAGTTACCTAATTTGTCTAAATCTCGGTTATCTTAGAGTACAGCAGGGACCATAATCATGAGGTTATTGTTAATATTCAGTGAGATGAGGTCTATGAAGTGCCTAGTGCAGTGCCTGCCACATGATGAGCGCTTCAGATAGGGAAGTGTTTTTATTGCCCCTAATTGATTTGCTTCTACATCTTGTCTGGTCTCCCACCTGGACCAACTGGAAAAGCGTTCATGGCTATAGTCTCCTGAATCTTCAAGTCTCATATTCAGTGGATAGCAAAATGCCCCTTTCTCCTGAGATTGGGATTTTTGTGGAAGGTAGGGGAGCTAAGTTCCCAAGACAAGGGTCTGCTGGCATAGTTTACTAGATCCCCTAATCACTTGCTTCCTTTGACCCCAGGAGCTAACTGGCCACCAGGTCCTCTGATTCTGCCACCTCAGATTTCTAACTCCAGTTCTCATTGCCATTGTTAGTAAACTTTACAATTTAGGGACAAGGGACTAAATCACTGAGACCATGGCCTCTCCTACTATATCATCCCTAACCATTTATTTTGCTTCTAGCCCATTCTCAAACTACGGTCCAAGTCCACCATCCTCATGGGGTGATTATGAAGGCTAAGTGAATGCCTGTGAAGTGTTTAGCATGATGTCTAGATTATAGTGAGTACTCAATAAATGGTCACTATCATCAGATCTGATACCATTCCTCTGCTTAGAAGCTTCCACTGGTCCACAACTGTCTATGGAATGAAGTTCAAATTCCTGAGCACAGCACTGAAGGCCCTTGATGATCAGAACTCCACCTACACTGAACTTTTCCAGCTCTGTCCCCATCTTACATTGTTCTCACTTGGAATGCCTTTTTCCCACCTTGCCTGTTGAAACCTGCCCACAGAAGCCCAGTGTGAATACCATTTCCGTGAAGCATTTCCTGATTCACTTAGTTGTAATTAATCATCTTTTCTCTTGGGATCCCACAGAGTTTAATTTATATTTCCACACTACCTCTTTTTGCCCTTTTTGTATACTAATTCTGCTATTGAACTTCTTATCCCTCCTGCTACTAGAGAATAAATTCATGGTGCAAACAAACATTGGCTACAGGCATCTTGGCAATCAGCAATAGAAAATATGTGGGTGGGACAGACCAAGCCTACAAAATAGAGCTGCCAGAAAGCCTGTTGGAGTAGACTTAGAGAGAGCGTGTGAGGCTAGCATGCCAAGGAGAAGCTTATCAGAGTCAGAGTGATCAAGCCTAAGCTAAGGGCTGGAGATGTCTGGTAGTCAGTAGTCTTGCAAAGATGTCTGCTCTCCAAAGAGAATGTGGACTTTATTTGAATGGAGACTGACCTAAGATTAACTGGCACCACCTCTTTATGGGTCATATTGTCTCAGGGACACAATAATAAATAATAAATTCATGGTGCAAACAAATGTTGACTACAGGCCTGTGCTTGTGTCCACTTCTCACAAGTAGTTAACAGAGCTGAGCACAGGCTCCAACTCTTTGCAGTATCTGCATTATCCCAAGCCAGGTGAAAAACAGGGTTAGAGAGAGGCAAGACCTCTAACTATGCACCCAGAAACTTAGCATGGGAGGGAATGGGATTCTTCTGCAGGTGGTTCTGAGGGTAGTCTGGTCCTTTGGCCTGTGAAGGGCAAGGGAGGGAGGAGATTGAGGCAAAGGCAAACTTGTCCCCCAACTTGTATTCTGTCATAATTCCTTCTCAGACACAAAATTTTCTAGTTTTCCATCATTGCTGCTGGTCTTTTCCCTCCCCTTTCTTGTTATTCTTTTTCTCCTTTTTTTATTCTCCTTCCCTCCCATATCTGGGTCACGTTAGGTCATCTTGTCCTTAGTAATTCTTCCAATGCCCAGACTGACAGCCTCTTGGTTCCAGGCAAATGTTTACAACCATGATTCATTTTCCCAGAATAAACATGCAGTAATTCTCAATGACAAATATCAGGAAAGTTCAGTAGGATGGGGTGGTTTTCAAATCACAGCATTCAGGAATGAAGGCTTTGGGACCTTGTGCTAACTGCCTCCACACTCTACCATCATGAGTGGAATAGAAACACAAAAGTGTACCGTTTCCATAGTTTGGCTTTGAATAATCTCCAAAACAAAGTAGCACTCTATTTAGCCTTGGGTGAACACTTTCCTGGAAAGCTAATACCCAAGATGCTCCATGAGGGCCAGGGGTGAGAGGCTGGGAGATATGAGGATGCTTGTCATATTGCGATTTTCCTTTATTCATGGGAAAAGCTGTCCTTCTGCTCTCTCCAGCTCTTTTTACTTTTATTTCATGATCACCATAATCACCAAGCACTCTTCAAATTAAAATTCACTTGTAGGCTCACCATAGGAAGAAGATATGCAGGCCAGGAAAGTGGAGAATCCAGTCTACTTAATAATCTTTTTTTTTTTTTTAGACAGTCTTGCTCTGTTGCCCAGGCCTGAGTACAGTGGCTCCATGTCAGCTTACTGCAACTTTGACCTCCCAGGCTCAAGCGATCCAACCACCTCAGCCTCCCAAGTACCTGGGACTACTGGTGCACACCACCATGCCTGGCTAATTTTTGTATTTTTGTAATGACGGGGTTTCACCGTGTTGCCCAGGCTGGTCTCAAACTCCTGGGCTCAAGCAATTTGCTAGCCTCGGATGCCCAAAGTGCTGGGGTTATAGGCATGAGCCACCATGCCCACCCTTAATAATCGTCTTTCTTGTGGTAAATTTAAAACTTGGAATGTAACTTGGGAGAAACAGGGAAAATGATAAAAGACTAGAGATCGCACTCTGTACTCTATTATCGTTCCCCAAACCCCACCTCTATTCACCACCCCACATATTTTTAATCCAAATATGTAAAGGGACAGCCCTAAAGGATAAAAAATAAAAGGCATAAAAGGGCAACCTGTGGCCAGAGGGAAGCAGGTGGAAGTGGGGAGAGGCTTTGCTGGGAGGTCATGGAAGGATTTAGGCGCTGGTTGTGTAATTGAGGCTGGGGCCTTTTCTAACACTAACTGAGGGCGCCTCGTCCTTTTACACCATCATCTATTAAATAATTCCCCAAATCACCACTTGTGATTGTAGACTGAATTCAGTAAACTCACTTCAGAAATTTACAGCCTACTTATTTTCCCCTAGTATACATGAGCAATCCAATTAAATCCTGGAACTTAATAAAAAGAAAAAAAAGTCCTTGGAGTACAGGGATTAGATGAAAAAGATAGAAAGACACTCATTGTCTAGTTCTTGTTTCTCCACCCTCAATCCATCTTGTTCTTCCTAGGGTGGGGAATTATTGCACATTAATTGGTGTGCAACTTCCTGTCCGCTGTTCAGGGGAAAAACCTCCGAAACAAGGTTGGGTTTAAAGGTGCTGGTCCGGTGAAGGCAATTTAAGTGGCAGCAGCCCAAGTTTGAGAACAGGGCTCAGATCTTTAAGGGTGCCTACTTCCCACAACTGTCCATTAAATAATCATTTTACTGTGGTCTGGCTTCCCCAAGGCTATTATATCAGAAGTAGGAGGCTGATCGTTAGCTGGGTATTATCTTCTAATATCCAGGCAGAAGAGATGTCTAATTACTACTCAATTACTTTCTCCTACTTAAGGAAACAAGTTAATAAATAAAATATTTATCTTGAAGTTTAGCAATATACAGCTATCTTTTAATTTATGATATACTATAATTATTAAAATATTTTTACCTGGATGTTATATGCAAATAGCTAAGAAATCAGATAGTACAAAGGGTGTTTATAATAAAATACCACAGGCTCTTACCTGGCTACCCAAGTCTGCTCTCTGAGGGGCAACTACTTTCAATTGTTTTTGTGTTGAATTCTTAGAGTGGTTCCTTCCATATTTCTAAATTATAGGAGTATCACATTAGACGTTACCTGTTAACGTCTGTCAAGGTGGACGATGTTTTAGTTCTATACACCTTCCTGGCCTTTCTTCCTTCCTACAATTTAGTTATATAACTATTTTTTTATTTCTCTACCTTTAGTAAAAATACATAAACCCCTCTTTTTTGTTTTGTAAGCTCTGATTTCTTACTTTGTAAGTTGAGGTTATTAAAATCCCTATACTTCTTTCCACCCCTTCTGCTCTCCTTCTATTCCTCAACTGCAATCAGCTATACTTTTTTTTTAACCTTGATAAGATTGATAACATTCTGTTTTGTAACTACTATTAAGTATGCTATTTGTCTACAGCTTTATTCTAAAAGTCAAAAACTAATAAACAAAAGAGATGAATAAATGAAGAAAATACATGTTCTTGAAAAGGAAGACTGAACATCTTTTTTTCCTAAATTTATAAACCCAATGTAATACAATAAAAAATACCACCAGGATTTTTTTTTCTTTTTCTGTATCTACACAAGTTGATTATAAAGTCCATTTGGAGGGAGAATAAACAATAATTGATAGAAAACCTTTGAGAACAGTAGTGGGACCAGGGTCTAGACCTACCAGATATTAAGGCATATTAAAAGCTCCTCTGAGCCATAATGAAAACAGGATGGCATTTGCCCATGACTAGACAGACAGAACAATGAAACAAACTTTCTGAAAATGTAGGAATACTCAACTACATATGAAAATTTAGTATATGGGCCGGGCGCAGTGGCTCACGCCTGCAATCCTAGCACTTTGGGAGGCCGAGGTGGGCGGATCACCTGAGGTCAGGAGTTCGAGACCAGCCTGGCCAACATGTTGAAACCCTGTCTCTACTAAAAATAAAAAATCAGCTGGGCATGGTGGGGCGTGCCTGTAGTCCCAGCTATCAGGAAGCTGAGACAAGATAATCGCTTGAACCTTGGAGGCGGAGGTTGCAGTGAGCCAAGATCGCACCACTGCACTCCAGCCTGGGCGACAGAGTGAGACTCCATCTCAAAAAAAAAAAAAAAAGGACAGAAAATTTAGTATATGACTAAGGGAAAAGTTTTGTTATTAGGTACATGCACAGTCAAGATTGTTATGTCTTCTTGAGAAATTGATCCTCTTACTATTACAAAATGTTCCTCTTTATCTCTGGCACTACTTCTTGCCTTAAAGTCTACTTTGTCTGATATTAATACAGCCACATCAGATTTTTTATGATTACTGTGTGCATAATATATCTTTTTTCATCCTTTTACTTTTAGCCTATTGGGACTTTGAATTCAAAGTGCATCTGTCCTTGATTTTCTCATTATCTGGGCTAGGAGAGTGTTGAATACAATTTTAGATATTTCTGGTTCACCTTCGAATTTGACTCTGGTAAGTGTCCAGAATCCAATCACTATGAGAAGGCATGGAACTACGTGATTTCTCTGCTTATCAGCCCCTCCTCTGCTGCTATTTTCGCAGAAAAGCCTGGGGTTTCCTACTTCTAGGAATTTGCCCTACATATACACTAACAAAAATACCAAAAGATGTATGCACAAGATTTTATATTGCAGTACTATTTATAATAGTAAAAGACTAATAACACCCTAAACGTCCATCCATAGGAAACTTGTCTTATTAGCTATGATACATCTACACAACAGAGTACTGTGCAGCTACAAAAAAGTAATTACCTAGGAATGGAATGATTGACTTGTGTGATACATATATATTTAACTTTTAAGTAAAATGATATGTCCATACAAGTACTGACACATGAATGTTCATAGCAGCTTCATGTGTTAGAGTCAAAAGCTGGAGACAATCCAAATATCCAAAAATTGGTGAATGAGTAACTAATTGTGGTATATCCATTCAATGTGATACTACTCAGGAATAAAATGAAACAAACTACTGATACATAGATAAATCTTAAAATCATTGTGCTTAGTGAAAGAAGCCAGAAATAAAAGAACATATTCTATTATTCCATTTACATAAAGTTCTAGATTATGAAATTTAATCTATGGTGACAGTAAGCTGATCAGAGATTGGAAATGGGTAGATGGAGAAATAAATTATAAATAAGTGCAAGGAAATTTCTGGAAGTAATAGAAATGTTTGTTATCTTAGTTTTGGTGTATGCACATGTCAAAAGAGATCAAATTGTATACTTTAAATACCTGTAGTTTATTGTCTTTCAGTGATACCTCATTAGACTTGGGGAAAAAATATTTTTAAAGGGAATCTGAATATTTCTACCTGTTGTTATGGAGTGATTTTCAGGATATACTAAATGAAAACATGAAGATAAATACATATAGTATGCCACCATTTATCTAAGAAAGTAAGAGATATTAATATACACAAGTATGTGGGAAGGTGTGCATATATATCTGTATATATACACATACGTATGTACATATGCACATACACATATATGTGCAGATATGTGTGTATACGTATACACACACTTATTTGCAGAATAAAAAAAGAACAAACCATGAAAACAAGTTTCTATATAGAGAGAGGAAACAGAGTGGAGCGGGTCATGGGAATAAAAATTCTTAAAATATACCTAATTCTATAGATATGGCCTTTGAAATATATTCTAAAATAATTCTAAAATAAACTCTATATTCTAACATAATTCTAAAATAAAACTAAATTTAAAAAAGCAAAAGTGAAACAAATAAGTCCAGTTGGTAGCATTACCACACAGAGAGAAACTATTTCAAGTAACTGTAAAATACAATAGGCTGGGTGCAGTGACTAACACCTGTAATCCCAGAACTTTGGGAGGCCAAGGCAAGCGGAACACTTGAGCCTTGGAGTTAAAGACCAGCCTACGCAACATAATGAAACTTCATCTTTATAAAATATAGAAAAAATTAGCCGGGTGTGGTGGCATGTGCCTGTAGTCCCAGCCACTCAGGAGGCTGAGGTGGGAGGATCGTTTGAGTCTGGGGAGGTCAAAGCTGCAGTGAGCTGTAATGGCACCACTGTGCTCCAGCCTGGGCTACAGAGCAAGAACCTGTCACCAAAATACAATAAAATAAAATAAATATGACAATTTTATCTAGTAGTTTATACTCTAAGACAAAAAGGGCTGTCAGAAAAAAAAATCTTAGACTGTTTCAGTTATCATATTTTTTACAGTAATATTGTTTCTGTTATTCTGTTATTCTTAAGACTGTGTTTTTATGTAGGATAAGGCAAATAAAAAAGGAATCATATTGGTGTCATTGAGAACTGATATATTCAGCATGAAAGAAAGGAGATAGAGATATAAAATCAAAAGAAGGCAACTAAAAGCCCTGTAGTCTTGACTTTGAATTGAAAGTTATAATTTATCCTAAAGCAAAACAAGGAATCAAAAATATTTCCTAGCTCTTTACATTGAAAAGATTTGGTAGCAACAGCCAAGCTAGTAGCAATGAGGACCCCTATTCACAGATTGTGGTTTATAAGCACCACTGTGCACTAAAAAGAACTAGGGTACCTTGGAGAAATGGCTGATTCACGATCTGAGGAAGGAAATGTATAAAACAAACTTGGAACATCTTGTCATATCAAAAGCAAGAATATTATGAAACACTACTGAGATCATGTTGAAAAGACCTAGAAGCCAACCTGAAAAGGCTGTCATTGGCCAAGAATGGGGCAATTTAAGTATTAATAAGGATAATAACTGCAATGGATGGAAACACATCATCTACTTTAAAACCATGATTTTATAACACATAGAAAACATTTAAAAATCTTATTAGTCACCTTTGGAAGATGCTAGAGAATCAACTCATTAATGAAAACTGGTAAATTAATGTAAAGAAACAACAACTGATCCTGTCTTTCCTATTCGATGAGCTGTACCTAAGGTTAACCAAATGGTTGATGACAGGAAGTTTATCTTCATAAAGTGTCCCAAATAATAGATGAAGAAAGAATAATAGAATTAGAAAAACAATTTATAACTGCTAATGAATTAATGAACCTAAGCCATGGTCATCAGTGGCTGCTAATATCAAAAAAAGAGAATCAACTAGACATCATGAGCCTTCTGATAGAAACACATACCACTGCCTATGAAGCAGATTTGCCAACAATTGAAAACTGAATCTGGTCAAGCTTCTAGATCTACTTACCAATTTATAGAAAATGCAAAATCCCAACAATGGGGATTTAATTAGAAAAATCCAGACTGTGAGAAACTCAATAGAGAAAACTATTTGGTTTCTACAAAAAAAAATACATAAATAAAAATAAATGCAAAGAAGAAGAAGAAATATCCTATGGATTAACAGGGACTTAGGGGGCATATCAACAATGTATAGAGTTTGAAAAACTATCATTTAGAGCTAAATACTAAACTATTTATGGATTTCATGATATAATGACTTAGAATATATTTCCAAATAATACAGGGAGTGGGGAGTATAAATGAAAGAAAATTGACCATGAGATGGATCAGCATTGAGGCTGGGTAATAGGCATAAGGAGTTCATTGTACTGTACAATATGTTTATATGTGTTCAAAATTTTTCAGAATAAAAAGTGAAAAACAAACTACAAACCACATTTACAGTTTATGACCATGCAAATATTCAATGCAAAGTGGCATAGTGTACTATGGTCCCAAAGTCCCAAACTCTGTGCCTCTCAAAAGACATGTTTCTCACATCAAAGCTAAATACTTATTCCTTTCTTGCAATATTCTAACTGCTAAATATTTTGTTACATTTTGGTGTTTCACATCTGGACTATGCCCTTTTAACATATTTTACCTTTGAGAATAGATTCCTGTTTTCTACTTGAAGCCCACTAACTGCTCATATTTGGATGGCTGCTTTATATTTTTAACTTTAACATTTGTATGAAGCTTTGTATTTTTCCTGATGTTTCTAGTGACCTTTCCAATTTCTTTTGCATACCTTCAAGTTTATTTTTCCACAGACCTCAAGTATATAGAATCCCTCTGATAATGAGGGACCTCCATCCTAATACCTTCTCTCTCTGCTCCAAACTAGACCATTTTCTTTCTAGATTAGTTATGCCATTATCATCCTGGGACTTTGCTTCTTTGCTCTCCTAAACAGCATTCACTCTTTTTTGGCTTTCATATTATCTTGGTTTTGCTGTGGCTGTTTAAGCCCTTATTTTTCTTGCAGTATGTATTCAAATAATGTACTAAAAAAGGGCATGTGAAAGGCAAATGTCTTGAGGCTTCGCTTGTTTAAAAAAGGTTTTATTTTTGTCTTCACAATTGATTGATAACTTTGCTGGGTATACAATTCCAATTTCAAAATCATTTTTCTCTCAACCCTTTGAAGATACCGCTTCATTTTCTTTTGGCATAATACGTTGCTGATAGCAATACAAATCATGTTCTTTTATAGGATACCTTTTATTTTCTTCCTGAAAACTCAGAATTTTCTGTGTATCTTTGAAGATCTAAAATTTCCTAATAATGTGCATACTGAAGTATACTTTTCTTTATAGAAATTTTTATTGTGTTACTTCTTTATAATATTCTCCCCTCCATTGATTTCATTTTCTCTTTCTAGAATTACTATTTTTGATCTTCAATGTTAATATCCATGATTTATGTTTTCTCTTATATTTTTCATATTTTTGTTCAGTGTTGTGAAAGATTTTCCTGTCTTTATTTTCTAACTCTTCTAGTTTTTCTGCATGAATTATGTTGTTTTACTCTAAAAAGTTATATTGATCTCTGATTTTACTTTCTCTTATCTTGTTCCTTTAAGAATACAATATCTGAGGCTGGACGCAGTGGCTCACGCCTGTGATTCCAACACTTTGGTAGGCTGAGGCGGGAGGATCGCCTGAGGTCAGGAGTTCCAGACCAGCCTGGCCAACATGGTGAAATCCTGTCTCTACTAAAAATACAAAAAAAATTAGCCAGGTGTGGTGGCACACGTCTGTAATCCCAGCTACCCGGGAGGCTGAGGCAGGAGAATTGCTTAAACTTGTGAGGCAGGGGTTGCAGTGAGCTGAGCTCACACCACTGCACTCCAGCCTGGGCAACAGAGTGAGACTCTGTCTCAAAATAATAATAATAATAATACAATATCTTTACTAATATAATCTCCTGAGGATACTACTCAGTTACTTTAATAGTTTTCTATTTTCTGAATTATCTTTCTTAATTCTAGTGTCAAATGTACTTATCTTAAGACTGACATCAGCAAGATGGCATAATAGGACTTTCTAGTGCTCATCCCCTCACAAAAACATCAATTTGAACAACTATTCATGCACGAAAGTATCTTCCTAAGACCTAAGGAATCCAGGTAAGTGACTATAGCACCTAAATGAAGCACAAAGTAAAGACTCATTGATAAGGGTAGGAAGGACAATGCCAAATTATTTTCCAAAATAGCTGGGCCATTTTACATTCCCACCAGCAATGTATGAGAGTTCCAATTGTTCAACATCTTTGCCAGACCTTGGTATCATAAGTTTTTCTTTTTAAGTTAATCTAACAGTAGTAAAGTGATATCTTATCATGGATTTAATTTGCATTTCCCTATTACTAATAATATTGAGCAACTCTACATGTGTTATTTGCCATTTATATCTTTTCTTTAGCGAAGTGGTTGTTTAAATCTTGTGCCTCATTTTTAATTGAATTGTGTGTTATCTTATTGTTGAGTTTTGAGAACTTTTTATGTTTTCTAGACACACTCTAAACACCATTTTGAACACTTTTTTCCTTCAAAAGTCCCTTGAAGAAAGTACTATTATTATACCTATTTTATAGATGATGAAATCAAAGAAGAGAAAAGTAACTTATTCAAATCTTGTGACTAGAAAGTAGTGTCAGCACTGGGATTTGAAACCAGGCATTCTAATTCTAGGGCTCTTCTCTACACCAGGAGTTTGCAAACTTTCTGTAAGGGACCAAATAGTAATAGGTTTTGTGGACCGTAAACTCTCTCTTACAACTACTCAACTCTACCATTGTCAGCTCAAGGACAGTCGTAAACAACACATAAATAAAGTGTTGCTATGTTCCAATAAAACTTTATTTACCTACCTTGAAATTTGAATTTTATGCCATTTTCATATTGTGAGTATTGTCAACCCTCAATTTAAACCATGATGCTGTACTGCTTTCCACTTGAACTACTGACATTTTCTATTCATGTGTCCCCAAACACCAAAATGTTAAGTACTTTCTATAAAATATTTATCTTCTTGCTGTAAAATTGTATATTCCTTTTACAGTTATTCATACTGTATATGATACACAATGGCACGTAAGTACTCAGTAAGTATCTGTTGAATTGAATTGAAATAACTGAATTGAATTACTGGCTTATGGTTGAGACACACATTTCATTCCTGATCCTCTTCTAACTATTTTATATTAATAATTACTGGGTAACTTCTCCACTGTTGTTGTTCTTTATATATCATAGTTATTATCCTCCATAATAGGTTTAATGATTTCATAACATTTGTCTCCCTCCCTGTGAGATTTCCTTGTTACACCGTCTTGAACAGTTTGCAAAGCTTGCTATGATGTTCTTCTAATTTATATTAAAATATTGAGGGCATGTTATATACCAGGCACATCACAGGTGCTGATGATTCAATGGCCAATAAGTCAGATTACCTGCCTTTGAAAAGCTCATAACCTAGGAGAGAAGTGAGAGAAATAAATATGCCAGTATAGTGCAGTGATATCAGTGTTATGATGGAGGCCGGTACAAGGGGTTATGGGACCATTTAGAAAGCTCCTAGCTTAGGGGAATCATGTTAAATTGACCCTTCCCAAAAGCCCTGCATGTTGGTATTGTAAGCCACAACCTAAGGAGGACAGGGGTGAGGGAAATCATTGAAATTGTCTTCGGGTGTTTCTATTCACTTTCCAAATCCTCCTTTCTTTACCAATTTCATAACTTTTAAATGTAAAAAGCTAAAAAAAATTACCTGTGCCCCGGTCCCTTTAATTTCATGCAAGAATCCACATATATCAGAGGCACATTTTTGTTTATTTTGGCTGCATCATTCATTCTGACATGATTCAGAAAGATAGGCAGCTGGTTTAGATCCCCCTGTGAGTTCCCACTCAAATATTGGTTATCTGCTCTGGGAAGAGAGCAGAACTTGCAGTGGCATTGTCAGGTCTACAGCCCAGATCAGCATACATGGCCTCTGGATCTTCCCATTGCCTGTGAATCTTTCCCAATTTGAGTCCTGGTTTGTGGTTTCCTCCTTTTTTTGTTTATGCTATGGTGTTAGCTAGGCTGCATTTCGCCTCATGTAGACCATTTTTAAAAATCAATGGCTGATAATACTGTTATCTGTGGTTATACAGCTGATACCAGCATTAAGGACCAAGGTGTCTGTACTAGTGTTTGTATTGCAGGAGGTGGAGAGCGAACAATACCATGAAAAGCAACAAGTTCCCGTGTGCTGCTATATTTGGATAAGACAGGAAGAATGAGATGGAGGGACTTGTTACATACACTACCCTTAGATAATTTCCCTTTTTAATAGTCAAAATTATTGTGTGAATATTTCACATATTGACTGTGCCTTTCCTCTGAGAAGCTGGAGAACAAAGCTCCTTCCACAATCCCCTCTGTGCTTTGATTCCAGAGGCCATCTCTTAGTATCACCATCTCTTTGAGGGGCAAACCTCCAAAAGATAGACTGTCCAATAGAAGAGTAAACCTGATAAAAATTCTCTTGTTCTTTGTACTAGAAAATAATTTTAGCATCACACTCTGTCCATCTGGATATCATTAATATTGTCAACCACTCCCTCCAATAGCCTTTAATGTCTAAATAATTACTCCCTGTGGCCACAATCCGACATGATGTCACTCCCCTCCTGATTTGCATTTCATAGATAACAGACAGCTTGGGAATTACAGGAGCCTTTGTGAGCTGTGCTGAAAGCCTAACACTCCCACCATCACCTCAATCACATGATGTCCCCTCCTCTAAATCTGTCACCAAACTGCACAACCTTCCCCCACTCAATTACCCTTTTCCTTCTGTTACACTATCATTGGCTCTGTCTATATGGAGCTCAACATCCTGACTGATAACTGGAAACAAAGTTGACTAATCAAGACATTTCAGTGCTTTGCTTAATGTGAATATCCTTGACTGGAATTTTGGCTTTTCATTGCTGAGTGTGAAAATCACCCCTGCCCCCGCCCCAGTATATTAATCACTTTTCCATTTTGTAGCCTCTCCCCTTCATACAGCTGCCCTCCCTGGGTAAGCCTAATGCCCAGGCATTAGTGCCAAGTTTGCTTCCCTAGGTCTCCTCAGGATTTCTCTTCCCAGTCATTCTTTTAAACCTTCCCCTCCGGCCTCCCCCAACCCCCCCATCCCCCATATAACCCAGACCTGGACAAGCAGAAATGCTTTTCATGGAGCCAGGTAAGAATGAGGTCAAGGTGTGGGCTATGAAGAAATAGAATGTTGTTCTTTTTTAAAAAATTTACTGGTTTTTATGTTTTACCTTTCTTTACATTTTTTTGTCTTTAATTTCTCCTTTTCTTTCCCATCACCACTCAATTCCCCTTCTTGCTGTCCTCTTAACCACCTCTTGGCTTCCTTATTCCCAGTTAGTTATTTTTCTTTTCCGTGTTTAGGTTTGGTCTTTGTCTACACAATACCAAACATCTGGATCTATAGTAAAAACGTGCTGTCAAATACTCAGATGTTTGGAAACATCTGGGTATTTTGGCACTTAACAGCAGCAACAGCTGGATAATGGAATTAATTTTTCACTTTTCAGTCATCTCTTGACATGGGATGGACAGAGTCTTATCAGCCACAATCTAAACACGGGCCATTATCTGCTAGCAATTCTTTTATCCTCTCACATGGGAAATTATCTCTGTCAATCACTTTATTGTCAAAGAAAAAGGGAAGGAATGTGTGTCTTCCTGGGCCCGCAGTACATCCGCCCTCTCTGCCTCAGCTCTTTTCTTACTGAAAGAGCTCCCAGGAACTGACAATTTCTTTAGCCTTTCCCACCCCAGAGGCAAGGAGAAAGAACAAGGCATATGAAACAGTTTTCTCCATTGAAGTCTGGAGAATTTGACAAGAACTCGTTTCTTATTAGAAACGCTCTGTCTGGTTTGAGATCTTGTTTTCCCCTCATTCTCTCCTATAGTCTTTGTTGCTCTATTTATAACAGCAAACAAAATAACGGCAATTTATTATTCCTGTCCACTGCTGTCCACAAAGGGCCGGCGTTATCTGTTGGTGTTTTTCTCAGGTAGCTCAGACTAACACTGCTGCGCCCCACTGGGGCCTTCGGTGGAGGGACGCTCTCCCGAGACTGCCGCAGACAGCGAGGTGTCATCATTATCGCCGGTTACGTCCGACAGCCTCCGAGTGACTTCCAAGGTCCCGTGGCCGCGATCCCACCTGCGGCGTCCGCGTCCGCCCGCTCTCCCTGAGGTCCGCACCCTGAGAGGAGCGGCGAGCGAGCCAAGTTGGGGCAGGGATCACCGTGTCCACAGGCGCCCACTGGTGTGGCGTCCTGAGAGTGCGTGCGTGAGCGAGCGAGCGGCTTATCCTAGACTGAAGACCCAGGGAAACAGATCTGTGTGGAGGATGTTTCTGTTTTCATCAGAACAGACGCAGCCCCCGAGTCAGTGCCGTCAGAAGACACGTCAGTCAATTCAGTGGAAAACACTTCCAGTGTGAGGCGTTCGCCGGCGCCCCTTAGACGCGGCCGGGTCTGAGGCGCCTGCCGAGCGAGGTGGCGCGGCCCGGGAGCTGTGGTCGAAGCCCCTGGACCTGGCGTGTAGGCTGCGCGGGCGGCGGCGGGCTGGGGGCGGGGCTCTCCGCTCTCCGCGCGGGCCCGCCTGGCCCCTCCCCTCCCACCCCGCGCCCGTCCCGCCTCCCCCACCTTCTCCCAGAGGAGGTGACAGACGGGCCTGTAATTTGGTTCCATTCGCTCGACTGGAGCAACACCTGCCCCCCTCCCCTGGGACGCGAGGGTCTCATCCCAAACCAGACAAGAAGCCAAAGACAAATCCCAGCCCACATGCAGATCCGACGCGGAAAGGAGCGCGGCCTGCGAGGCAGACGCTGCCCACCACACACCGAGCCCATCCAGGGACACCCGAACTTCACGTTAAACATCACCCACAACTTTCAGTCTCAGATTTACACTTTTTTAAAAAATCAAGAGTTAGCTACTATTGCAGCAAGTGATAGTTTCTTCCACTCACACCACCTCACAATAACACCAAGTGCCTGGCGTTAGGCTGTGTTGACAGCGAGGTTAGGAACCAGAGCCAGGTATAAAGAACAGGGCGATGGAGGTGTGCGGCTGCGTAGACGTCTGCCGGCCGAAGATGGGTGTGCGACCCCGGAGGGGATCACTTTCTTTGTGTAAGGCCTTTAGTGCCCATATCTAGCCTAAATTAAGAAGGACACTCATTTCTTTCTCCATTTAGTGGGCATTGTGCAAGGGCACTAACCACTAAGCCTTTCTGAATATTTCCCAAAGTCTAAGCATCCTCGTCAGGATCCTCTGGTGAGAGTGACTCATCGGGATCTCCTCCCCCAGGCTTGATCCAGAGCTTATATAAGGCATGATGTCAGCACAGAGCCTTCTCCAGACACACGCAGAACCAGCCCACACTGAGGCCTCCCTCACCTGCTCCTTTGCAGTCCCTTTGAAGTTTCGGACTCTCCGAGTGGCACCAGAGGACAAGTCCACTGAGCAGGGCCCACTTCTAGTCCAGGGCCTACGCCGCTTAAGGGAAAACCTGTTCTCATTTTCAGTTGCTGTCGTGTATTTTTCTTTTCACAACAAAGGAAACGTATTTTTTTTTCCTTTTATCAAAGTATTTGCTTTTTAATTGTATTGCCCTAAAGACTCATTTTCCCATTTCAATCCTAACTAGCAATGTGACCTAGGGCATATCACCTAACTTCGTGTCTCAGTGTCTTCATCTATAATTTAGGAATAATAACACCTTCTACTTCAATGAATTTTTAGAGGATTAAATGAGGTAATAATGGACAGTGCCTCGCACAGGGTGAATGCTATGCCTATGCAGTTTTTGCTGATGCTATTAGTCCCTAGGCCGCAGCCCAGGGTAGACAGTGTGGGGTCTATGTGTGGAAGGAGCACAGGATTGGTGTGAAAGGCTTCTAGGTGGCTCTGCCCTGCAGGATGCTGAGACTGTGAGCAAGTCACTTAACCACTCAGGTCAGCTGAGCCCTCTCTACCAGGGGCCTGAGGGACTCACAGACACAGAATATGCAACAGACCTCAAAGAGAGGCCCTGGCCTGTTGTAAATGACCCTCAGGCTCCAGGCTGCTGCTGCCAGGGAAGTCTAGGAGGTCCTCACTCCAAAGTTCCCTCCTGACTTTAGTGCCTGACCAATGGCTGAAAGAGTCCACCCGATTTTTATTTAATCTTTAAAATCTGCCTAAATTGGAATCTGGCAGCATATCCACTCTAACATGTTCCAGCAGTCCCTGATAGCTTCCCCTTTACCTGTGGCTATATTTAGCCAGCCCCCAGCTGTCAGCTACCCCAGTACACCCCGCAGGGCAACTTTGGGCCATGGATAGGCTTCTGTGCTCAATTCTCCATCCCTACTAACTGGCTGTGGCCTTGAACCAATTACTTAATTCTGTGCCTCAGTTTTTCCACCTGTAAAATAGGGAAAATATAGTACCTAGCCAGTAGCATTGTTAGGAGGATTAATTAAGTTAACTCACGTTAAGTACTTAGAACATGTCTTGTGCTTGTAAAGAGCTCAATAGCACTCACTATATTAGCATTTATGGCAGGAAACCTTTTTAACAATGAATTAAACAGTTTAATTATTCTTGAGATAATGGAGAGAGAAATTGTTGGAATTTCCTGTTTCATTTCAGTAAGTATTTCCAGGTCAGGAGGGAGTTCTTCATCTCCTTGCTGATCATTCCAGCAATATATCAGAAAAAGGGAAGATTTCAGGGGCTTCTTGAATCAGGAGAAAGGTGGTGTGATTGGTAGATATGTATATGGGGGCAGGTCCTCTGAGGATTCCCTGGGGTTAGGATGGAATAACTGAAAATAAAAGGCCACTGGAGTCAGTCTGCCAAGAGGGACAGAGGATCATTGACCAAAGACAAAGAAAAAAACTTTCTCCAGAGATGACTCTGTGGAGCAATACCTGGTGCATTCACAAAAAGTAACCAGGGCTGGAGATGGTTCTCTGAGTGGCATGAGGTGACTTGTGCTAGAGGGTGGAGCTCTGTGAAAGAGGGTGGTGGCCTTAGTTTAAGCGGGAGTCGACTTCCTGGTGAGTAAAAATCAACTGGCACAAATTTTCTGAGCAACTACATTTTAAAAAACACTCTTATGGAAAACTGTTAAAACATCTCCAAAAGCCAAGAGAATAGTGAAATGGATGCAAATATACACAACACCAATAAGTACATTTCATTTATTTTCTTATCCTTCTTTCTCACTACCCCTTAAGACTTTTTGAAGCAAATCCCAAACATCACATCATTTCATCCATGAAGACATCAGTAAGTATCTCTGAAAAGATAAGGACTCTTTTTTCTTTTAACAACAAATATACCATTATCACAGTAAAACGAACAGTATTTCCTGAAAATCATCTGTGAGCACTTGCATATTTGAGGGGACTTTCACAGCTGATCTAACCCACCTTCCCTGATGACTTTTCCTTCTATCTTAAAAATGTACCCCTTGTCTGGCTGGGCGCGGTGGCTCACGCCTGTAATCCCAGCACTTTGGAAGGTCTAGGTGGGCAGATCACCTGAGGTCGGGAGTTCGAGACCAGCCTGGCCAACATGGCGAAACCCCGTCTCTACTAAAACTACAAAAAATTAGCCGGGCATGGTGGTACATGCCTGTAATCCCAGCTACTCGGGAGGCTGAGCCAGAAGAATTGCCTGAACCTGGGAGGTGGAGGTTGCAGTGAGCCAAGATTGCACCACTGCACCACTCCAGCTTGGGCAACAGAGCGAGACTTGGTCTCAAAAAAAAAAAAAAAATGTACCCCTTGTCGTCCTTAACTTTGGCAATTGCTCGTACACACACATTGGATGTGAGTGCCCGCTTATCCCCCTCTGCCTGACCTATCATGGGTGAGCAGGCCTGAAAACTGGCCCTCTGCTTCTAGACCTATCTTTAAAAATTAGCTTTGACAGAGTCTGTGCTACTGACCAGTCTGCTATAGTGCTTATCACAGCATTCGTGCTATGGGAAAAACCAAGGTAAAAGAGAAAAGGCATAGACTGGGCCTTTATCATGAGTCGAGTGGGGCTTTCAGACCTGTAGATAACTCTACATGTTTGCATGTGTGGTGTATTCCATGGATGACTATTAATTTACCTATGCTTCCTGTCTTAGAAGATGGGGATGATTTCTGGCTGACTGTTGAGTTAGTAATGTATCATATGCAGATGGATATAGTTGGTGGAAACCACAAATCATTAATATATTAAAGAATTAAAACTGATTTTAGCTTATCCTATATTAATTCCTGTGCATATTATAAATACAAAGGTAATGAAAATAGCTCACATTTACTGAGCACTTCCCATGTATTCCTATTCTGATAAGCACTATACATTATCCCATGGAAACCTCATAACATGCATTTGAGATTGGTACATATATTGTCCCACCTTATGGATGAAAATGGAGGCTTGAGGAGATATAGTAACATGTTCAATGTCATACACTTAGAATAATTGGAGCCAGGGCCCGAACTTGGCTCCAGAGTCTTGGGTCTCAAACACAGAGATGGGAGAAACAGATAAATTCAGTTAAAACGATGTATGTATGTGGGACTCAGAGAACGGAGCAACTAATGCTTCTGAAAGAAATGGAAAGCTTTGTAACGATACGTGTGGTTACGTGTGGTCTGAGTTGGGTCACAGTGGAATCATCGGAATTTTCTGGGTAAAAAATGAGGTTAGGGGAGAGCATTGTGAGTAAAGGGGAAGTAAATGCAAAGGCCCAGGTCGTAAAAGAAAAAGACTTGGCCTCTCTGGGGAAGTGAGGAAACCGAGTTTGCAGGAATATTTAATCTCTGGAGAGTGGCTGAAAATGGCACTAGTGAGGGTCTGGAACAAGACTGTGAAACATTTCTATGCCTAGATTGGGAACTTGAATTTTATTAAAAAATAAAATGGACATTCACGAAGGAGGATGGCACGCTAATTTTTAAAGATAGGTCTAGAAGCAGCGTGAGAATGGGCTGGAAGGTGCAGAGGAGTGTGGATGGAGCCAGCCTTACCCATGTGGTAGTGAATGACGGTGCCCTGGTGGGGGAGTTGTCACAGGGCCACCATTATCCTATAGTGTTTTCTTGCAAAGTAGAAAAATGCTCCCCTTCCTCCAGATAGTTCAACTTCAAGCCAAGGCACATGCTTGACTTGGCATACAGAGCACAGGCTTGGTTTTGGCCTCCACTGGTCCCACTGGTTGGGCAGCTGTGTGTACTGCAGACGCAGCACTCCTTAGGCATTACATGAGCTGAAGCTTTCCCTAGGCACATGGATGGAAAGATGCAGTGCAGGCACCAAGGGGAGGGTGTGTGCGTGGCACAGCTACCCCTCTATCAAAGGACAACTCTAGAGGATGATGGGTAGGGGCAGGCACTTTGATAAACTGATCATGGCTTCATGGCCCTAAGCAAGTCATCTAATTTCTTTAAGCCTCAAATTCCTCATCTGTTAAATGGAGACAATAAAAGTACCTACCTCACTGGGTGGTTGTGAGAATTACAGGAGATAATGCATGCAAAGCACTTTAGTAAGCATGTAGTATACACTCAACCCACATTAGCTATTATTTCGACTACTAATACTGATAAATGAGATAGCACATCTAAATATGGAAAAGGGTATTGGCTGTGCATGCTCTTAAGTTGGCCCTCTTCTCCCCTTAAATTCTCTCCACCCCAAACATCAGCAAGAAAACTGGCAGCCAGAGACAGCAGTGAGGAGAGTTGGATAAATCACAGCATCACAGAGGCTGGCTCTGGCTACTCGCCTTATCATAGTGCTCTCGTGATACGTGTTCATGGGGCAGGGCCACTGGAGGGAGCTCCTGCAAACAGCATTCCTGACGGAAGCGGGTATTCCCTCCAGAGTCCCCTACTCCCACCCAGTCTCATTTCCTCCTTACCCATTCTTCTCTCCTCAGTCGGCCCTTCCTTTACCATCCCATCCCATCATACACTGCCCCTCCTCTTCCCCTCTCCCTGGAGAGGAAGGTTGTTTTGCCTAATACTTTTACCCTTGTTCTCTGGAAGTTTCCGGGCAGTGGTAGAAGTGAGGGGAAGTCCATTTGGGTGGAGAAATATTCAGCACAGGCAGCCTTGTCCGCTGGGCCAGCTGGGGCTAGGCTTTCTGGGGAGCAGCAATGGCCTGGCAAGTTGTTGAGTGGCTGTGGGCAAAGAGAAGAAGGTGAAGGGACAGCAGGAAGACGTGTGGTTCTGGGTCTGTTTGGTGAAAGACCAAGCTCAGGGTAAAGGATGAGGCTGGGGCCAGCTGCGGAAAGGTAAGTGACCTGCACAGACTGTTTTGGTAGCATGAGCACTCAGAACATTTTAATAGGATGAGAAAAGAAAAGGCAGTGCCAGTGGCAGCAACTGTATAAGCTGGTCCAGCAGGCCTAAGTCTCTAGGCAGAGGGTACCAAAGTATTTCCTCAGAGAGGCTTTCTCCAACAACCCTCTCTAAAATGCTACCCAGCACCAGAACGCCCAGCCCCCATCCTGTGTTCTTTACCCTGCTTATTTTTCTTCATAGCATTTAGCAATATCTAAAATCAAATATTGGGGGTTTTTTTGCTTCAGTGTACTGCTTTTCTCCAGTAGACTTTGTCTCATGTGTTGCTCTATTTTCAGCATTTAGAACAATGTTTGGCACACAGTGGGTCCTCAATAAACAAAGGTTAAATGTAAGAATGAATGCTCACCATCGTCATTCAAAGAAGAATCGAGACCTCACGGATGGGCGAATAATCACTGCGTCTGCGCTGTGCTCAGGGAATGAGGCAGTCACCCTCTGGTCTAGCAGACTGCCACCATGCTTGTCTCTCTTGGAGGGTGCTCAGCAGCTTTGGATTTGAAATGACATTGCAAAGGTCCTCTCCTGAAATCACATGGGTTGCATAGCTAGGAAGGGATGCTGCCCTTTGTCCAAATCCCAAAGGCCCTTTGTCCAAATCCCAAGGGCCTTTTGTCTAGGGGAGTGTATCAGTAGGTTCCTCCTACATGTGAATGGGAGGACTGTGTTGGTCAGTTGGAAGTTGGGCCCCTAAACTGGGAAAGAGAGGCACTTGGAAGGTTTCCAGAGGTTAGAAGTTGACTTCATACCCTTGGCATAGGAGCAGGGCTAATTATTCTCTTGTATAATAGAGAGGTGCTATAAGAACTAGGAGTAGTTATCCTTCCACACTGCCTAGAGGTGAGAAGGCCTACAGGCACTCATGTGTTTTGCAGGTCACAGAGTAACCAGTCATTGCTCTAGTGGCCAGGACATTGTCCAGATACAAGGCAACAGAAGGTGCTGTTCTTTTTCACACACTAGGAAGTACTTTCCTACTATACACCTTCATATAAGGGAGAGGATGAGGTCCTACCTAGTAGGTATCTGTGAAGCTGACAAGAAGACACCTGGGTGAAAAGTGAAGAATACCAGCAATCCCACAGACGTTTTATATGCGTAAGGCCAAGCATCCATCTAACCGCATTTATTCTGAAACCAGAGATTTGGTGTGATATAGACTCATACTTCATAATATTCTATATATGCATATGTACATATAGTTTTTAAGTCATTTATGTCTTCTATTTGTAAGCAATACATTTCGCATTTTTACACTAGCCACAGGTTTTTGCAGATGTCATTCTTCTTATCTCAAGGTTGGTCCAGGGCTCAATTTTTTTTTCTTGTTTGCGGGTGCCCTGTCTTGAATCTGTGTACTGATTGGATGTTTGAGTATTACAATAGTAATACACACCTTGTTCTTAATAAGTGCCATGAGGATTGAGAGTCATCACATCAGGGATCTTCTTCTCACTGCCATTAAATAGCTATGTGTTTTAGTGTAGGTCACTCCTTGGGCCTCAGTTTCCCAACTCTAATTTGAAGAGGCTGGGTTAGAGAGTTACTAAGTTTTCTTTTAGAGGCAAAGAATCCACAATTCAAGTAATATTTTATATAAACACTATACTTCTTTTCCTCATTGTAGAATGATCTATGTCACCATCATATGTGGGGCATCTATTTATGGGACTGATCCACGTCCAAATTTGAGCATCAAATATTTCACCACATAAATATGTTTATGTTAAGATTTTGTTGTGTTTACCAGTTCCTTTCTAAGGAATTGAGTCCATTAAGATATTTCATGCTCAGCTAACATGTCCATTATTTTTAGACTGTGTGCTTAAAATAAAAGAGAGGACTTTATTTGATACCTTTATTTATATGCAAAACAGCGCACCATTCATGAGATATGAAAAACTCGTCAGATAGAAACCAGATTATATCTATTTTCACTACAAAATATTGCATTATATAAAGCAACAGAGACACAAAAAAACCCTGAAAAAGACTAAAATCTTTGGATAGCAGATGTGGTTTTTTTCCCTTGTCTCTAAAATACACTCCTTGTTTTAAGAGTTTCACAGCAGAGAACATGAAACATTTTCAGGTTATAGACTTTTCTTTTTGGTGTCACAGAGGAAAGTAGTTCTGAATTCTTTTTTTCTTTTTTTTTAGGAAAATAACTTAATTTGCTAAATTCATCACACGCACAAACATCACACACAGAAAGAAGCTACTCTCCTTATAAACAGCTTGTAAAGGACTTCTCAGACATAACTACAGATAAGAATAATACACTTTTTAAAAAACTATAATAGTGAAGTGCTAGTGTTGCTGATCTCACAACAAAAGAACCTTTCAAGAACAAACATCTTAATATATAAAATATGTTTAGAAACAGGGAGAAGTGGGAAATTTGTTATACAAGTGCAATATAATTAGAGCAGAAAGAAAGACCACAGTATAATCTCAACAAACACGTAAAAAGTTAGACATAATTATTCCACAGGAAAAAGTGTAAACACTTGACTATAAATAAATTGGCACAGAGTATCCAAAGTAAAAGTATCACCACTCTGAAAAATAAATGTCTTGAAAAAAATACTCTACTCCTTCTAACATAAATAAAAATAGGTTGTCTTTTTCTAACTGCACCTATGGGTCCACATGTTTAAGGTCACAAATAGATGTTTTTGGATATATAAAGGGGCACTTCGCCTGCAAAAGTAATCAGATATTAAAGTTTCCATTTAAATATGGATTTTCCTGTCTACCTTGGTGTCATATCTTGGGGATAAAATATCACCAAGCTCAGATCCTCCCACAGTGTGTCTACTTGTTCTCAATTTGTCTTTTTAAACTTACTAAATATTCAGGGTTTATTTGGATTCTAATATAATCTTTATTTTCAGAACAGAAAGGAAAGTTTCCAGTCGCACCTTTCTGTGCCTTCCATCTCTATGGGAGAGATCCCTCCTCTCTCCTCCTTCCCAGTGTTTGGTGATTTGTCCATTAGAAAAATTCCAGATAGCCTAAAGTTATGAGCCTGCATACTCTGAACTTCTGCCCTCATTCTTTCAACACATTAAGATTTGTGGCGGATAAATGTAGGAGAACTCAAAGTCTCCAGTGGGTTAAAACCACAACCCTTGGGGAGCCCCAGAAGTGGCTCATCTCGGGTGTCTCCACGAGGTTCTCCTGGCCTGGAAAATCCCCCCTGCGAGCCCCCGGGCTCGCCAGACAACCCCACCTGCCTGCGTCGGAAACCTTCCCTCGTCGCCCTGCTGACCAGAGAGAACAGGTAGCGAGCTTCTTCCCCGGCCGTCTCTCGAGGCGGCCGTCTCGCTGGGCCACCGCAGCCTCCGCCACCCGATCGACGGCGCCCGTCCGGATCCGTAGCGTTTCGCGGACGCCGGGACAGGCGGCCCCCCGCGGCGCACCCCGCCCTACACGTCCAGGACGTGGTTGAGATAGGAGATGTAGCAGATGGCCAGGCGCAGGATCTCGATCTTGGAGAGCTTCTTGTCCGGGGGCAGCGTGGGCAGCAATTTGCGGAGCTCGGCGAAGGCCAAGTTGAAGGCTTCCACGCGGATGCGCTCGCGGGTGGCGTGGGCCGAGCGGTACTTGGCCGTGGCGCGCCGGCGGCGGCGCTTCTCCTCGCGGCTCAGCTGCTGCGGGTGCGGGTAGAGCGCGGCCCGGCTGCCGCCCTTGCCGTCGCCCTCGGCCTCCTCCACCGGCTCCAGGTCCGACACACTGCCGAGCACCTTGGTGTCCGTGCCGCCCAGGGACTCCGGATCCGAGTGCGCCGAGCTGGGATGGTCCGAATCTGCTGCTTGGTCCGGACTCAGCATCATTTTGGAGGCTGAGGAGGGGTCGGAAAATTAATCAGTAAAAGGAATCAGGGTATTTTGCTGGAAGGATGGCTGCCGAGGCCTACCACGCCGGCCCTCCCAGCGGACGCGCGGCCCGGGCCCCCTCCCCACAGCAGGCCGGCGCGCGACGCGGGAGGGCGCCGATAGGATCTGGCCCGAGGGCGCGAGCCCTGCGCCTCGCCCTGGCGCGGGAGCCGGCGGGGACGCGGTTGACCCAGGCCGCATACTAGACTCGACACCTCGACTTGCAGACGGCCACAGCGGGCCTGTGGCCCTGGGCCTGGGGAACAACCGCAGGCCTGTGGGGTCGCGACTGGGTTTTTGTGCCTCTTCCGGCCAAATGCCAACCGCGCTATTCCTCCTCCCTCCCTTCGTCCCCTTCCCAGACAAACGAGCGATTTCGAACAACGAATACATCTGGGTTTTCACGGGGGCGGGGAGACGCGGAGTGCACTTCTCGCCCCGAGGGCCTCCGGCGAAGCAACCCGGCAGCCGCGGCGCCCGAGGGCCTGGCGCTGGTCTGGGGCTGCGCCGGGGGCGCCTGGCTCTGGGGTGCGGCCGGTCAGGAATCCCCATCCTGGAGCGCAGGCGGAGAGCCAGCGGCTGGGGGCGGGAAGGCTTCTTGGACCCCTCGCGCTTCTCCGAAATCGTAAAGAAATGACTAAACAAACGTGGGGGAGCCTTTAAAAAGAAAATTGACTCCGATGCCCTCGCAGGCTCCCGGAGCACCATCTGTCACGCAGACAGCCACACACATAGGGGACCTAGGGACACGGCGACGTGGGATCAGACAATGCGCCCGGCAGTCTGGCGACCACCTTGCGGGAAAATGCCGGCAGCCGGGCTGCTGAGGGAGGAGAGGATGCAGAGGGAAGGGAAGAGAAGGGAAGGGCCCGGGGCGGGGCAGGCGGGGACTAGCGGGTGCAGCGCGTGTTGTCCCGGCGGGAGCTGCATATCTGCCGGCAAAGTTCGGGCGCTCCCGGAACCGGAGCTCGGCAGGCTGCAGCTGTCCCCGGGTGGCCTGGCCAAGTCCGGGCATGTCGGTGCTTAGCCTTCCTCTAACTTAACTGTGCCCTCTTGGAAACGCCACCTGGCCAGGCTTCTCTGGGGCGCCTGGAGCACTGGCCCGGACTGTGCGCCTTCTGGGAGGGGGCCGCTCAGAACCGCTGGGCTTCCGGGTAATTCGGGCTTCGAGAAAGGGCCCGGCAGGAGGAGAAAGGCCCCTGCAGGGGCTGCACGCACCGCCCCTGGGCGTCGGGAGTGAGGACCAGGCTGCGAACTCGGGGCCCCGGCGTGGGCAGCCTCAGCGACGCTCGGCACGGGAGAAATCCGCGTCGGCGACGTATAGGAGCGTTTGCTTCTAGAGAAACAAAAGCAAGGGGATGGGTGATCGGTTCCCAGCACCGCACTTGCAGAGGAGCGAATTGGGCCAAAACAGCTTTAATTTCCCTGCGAGGAAATCAGGTCCTCTACGGCAAAATAAAAACAAATGCTCCCAGTGAACTGCATGTGACTCCCTACGGGCTTTTCTCGGGTACGTTTATGAGTAGAACAACTTGCACCTACACAGTCAGCTTGAAAGGGCAGAAATAAATAGACGAGTAATGGAAAATCACAATAAGCCACTAAATAGTTGTAGTTCTGGTAAAAAGTTCCTGGGTTGCCCTCAAAGCATATTAAATTCTCCTCTAGATCTTTAAAAATATTCATAAATAGTATGTCGTGTATGCGTTTTATCTCTTTATGGAATGAACTGCATCTATAGACGCAGTGTGAATAATCTAACTTATTTCAAGCTGAAAAAAATTATTTAAAGGAGTCTTACCTTGCAAAAGCCTTTTTGATAATCTGTTCTCCAATCTTTAGAGTTAAAATTCCAAGGAATAGCGAGGGGAGATTCCGGAAAATATTAAAAGCAGCAAATATTTATTACATTCAAAAATGAAAAAGCAGCTGTCATCTCGCTGGTGTCCGCAGCGAGGGACAATAATATCTCAGGATGTAGACGATATGAATGATTGTTCACTTAGTTGATAGATTTTTTAAAAAACGCTTTTTCCTTTTAATTGTTCTCAAACATTTCAAGAAATTCGTTGATGATTTTTTTAAACGATGTGTTGAAAAGTCTCGTGCCTTTTTTCCTCTTCTAGGTCTCTAAAAATAACAAAAGAGATGCAGAGATAAACACAATCACATCAAAGGGCTGATTCCTCCACTTTCTAATAGCGGAATAATCAATAAGAAAGATGGTTAAGATAAGATTCCACTCCTATCGTATGCCTTTCTTTCCCTTAATACGGCTGAGCAGAAACTGGGAAGTGCAGGACAGAGATGTGATCTTGCTCAGAAGTGATTTTTTTTTTTTTTTTGAGATAAGGCTTTGTTCAGCTGATATCTCTCCAGTTCCCAGGAACACAATACTGTAACTAGGAGCTAAGGTTGCCTCTTCCTCTTCCCTCACTTACTTGTATGTTGTATAAATAGACACCTATTTTCCAGTTTCAAAGTCTTTCAAGGTTTGGCTATATCCCCCGTCCCCACCCCCTCTTCTCTTTACCTTGTAGCAAAATATATATAGTCAGTGGCTTGGAGATGCTTGGAGAAAGGTTGGTGAAAAGTGAACGTCTCCTGGAGTAACAGTGACAAGGAAGCAGAGAAAGACGGGAAGAGGGTGGGAGAGCCAGAGCAAAGAGGCAGAGATGCGTGTGTGGCTTCTGGGCTCTCCTGGTACCAATTGATTCAGCCTGGAGATGGTGGAAGAGATAAAGGCTTAGGAAGGGGGATGGAATTTTTTTCCCCTAAATTGATATTTAATGGGAAATCCTATTGGGCAGAAACCTGGACATGAGTCACTTAATTGGACTTGACATCTGTCACAGTGTGGGAGTTTTCACAGCCCAAATATTTTAGCAGATCAGATTCCCACTGAATCTGTGCCATAAAATATAACAATTGAAAGCAGTTCATGATAGAAATCTTAGCCTCTAAACAGTATCTAGCCATAGTCAGGCTATTTCTCTTTTCCAGATTATTGATGAAATATTTAAGTACAAATAAACAATATATTGACTATCAAAAAATTCCCCTGGCATATTACAAAGCCACCACTTTCCCTTAATATTTAGAAAAATATTTGTGTCCGGAACATGGAAATATATACTATATAAGATGCTGCAATAAAGTATTTAGACATGCAACAGCTAACATTTATTAGAGATCATTTACATTTTAAAAGATACTTCAGTAAGGTTTGATTAAGCATATTAACATTTTTGAGAAATGATCTGCTATGAGACTAACTTATCAATAGATGGTAAGAACCCTTCAATAGATTAAGCCATTGGTGGAACTAGAAAGAGAATCCACATATTCACGGACCACGATATGAGATAATTCTACTTTTCTGTATGTTTGTTTTTCTCTCCACCCACTCATTCATTCAAGCTGAAATATGACATGCTACATGTGTTGATTATTGCACTTCATTCTTGCCCATCTTAACATGCTAATATATTGTACTGCGTGGCAGTGCTTGTGCTAAGATGTAAACACAAATTACCAGTGTATTCCAGTACATAATGCCTTTGCCTTACATGATCCCATGGCCCTGAATTTGTATACCTTATAATAAAAAATAAAATCTAGTTCAATTATTTTGCCACTTTATGAAGATACTCATAGTTAATATCAGTAACATATTATTTGTGATTATTTTAGCTTGTTTTGATCATACAAGCTTAAAGAAATAAAAGAGCATTACAGCCTTACTCCCACCCCGCCAGTTCCTAGGGGAACATTTGTGGAGAGAGGAGTCCTCACTTGTCTTCCTTAATTTTGCCCTAAAAGCAGATTTTATCACCAGGGGAGGCACATTGAGCAGCCCACCCCTGGGAGTGACCCTCCGGGTTTTTCATGGCTTCCACAAGTACTATTTGCCTTTGCCCACATTTTTGCTCCTTTGAGAGATTCCTGGACCACAGTGGGGCAGGGGTCGGGGAAAGGAGGGAGTGCCTCCAACAAATAAGGGCACCAACACTCCCCAGCCTTGCTTCTGCCTAACCCCAGCACAGAGGTATATTTTAGATATCCCCAGAATGTTAAAGTGAAGATGGAAGCCGGTCCCATACAGGTGGCAATGGAAATGGGTGAGTGGATAAACACCCCAAGGTGGTGACAATGAAGGGAGAAGGGAGGTTTTCTCACTCTAGTTAGGAACAGCCAATGCTAAGCATTCACACACAACCAGAAGTGTGCACACAGATGCACACCCACAGATACCTGTACCTCCTCCCCCTTCATCATACAAGCTGGCTGGCTCTATTAGACCACCACACATCCAGACTGATGGATTGAAAAAAACTGGTGGGTCTAATCACCATAGCTCTAGAGTGGGCAGCTGCTACAGTGGGAAAGGACCAGCATCTCTGGTTCCCCTGGTGTTGGGGAGTCATGACGGGGTGTGCATATCAGGGCAGGTCCAATTCTGCTATGGTGTGTGTGATACCAGACAAATTCCCTTTTATGTTCAGGCTTACTCATTCTATACCAGCAGCCAGCATACACAAAAATTAATGCTTACAGAAGTAAGCCTATATAAACAGGTACACACTCAGATCCATACTTAGTGATGCCTAGCCACACTGTCATAGACACAGACATGGATTCACATTCACACACACACAGTCTTTCTTCCATCAAAGCCTCCCCCTCCCCCACCCCTTTGCCTTTTCTAAGACCTCCCTGGCACAGATGGCCCCTCCTTCTGTGCTCCATAAGCACTCCTTTCATGTCTCCCTTAGAGACTACATATTGTGTACCGTGATTCTTGGTTCTTGGTTACCACACTGGTCTCTCTCCCTAGGCTATGATGCTTCCAGGGGAGGTCTGTAGCTTATATCCCCAGCACTAATGTCTGAGCTTGACACATTATAGGTACTCAGTTCATTTATGCTGTGACTCTATGTACAGAGGTACCCCAGATATTTGTAACATAGAAACGCTTCCACTAAAGGACACCCATGGTTCAGTTCTATCAATTTTCTTTCCTATAAAAATGAGATTAATAATATTGCACTTCTCATTTCACAGGCTTGCTATGAGACCCAATGTATTTGAAAATATTTGATAAAATACTAAGCACCATACAAATTATGATATTATAGACTATAAGAGTAATATTAAATAATATTATTAAATGAATGGGGAGGTGATAAGTAGTGACTTAAAAAGTCCGGCTTTGTGGCTCTGTCATATGCTAGCTGTGTGAATTTAGTTGTAAGTTACTTAACCTTTTTGGACCTTAGTTTTCTAATCTGTAAAATGAGAATAATCAAAGCATGCTATGTAATGTTATGTCATGTTTTTTTCTGAAGGTGAACAAGATAATCTATGTAAAGTGCTTAAACTAATGCCTAGAACTCATGTTCAGTAAGTGTTGGCTATCATTATTATTATTCAGTATAAATACATATTGAGGAACAGATATATATTGACATAGAAAAATAAACATATCCAGATATACTCACCCGTGTGTGTGTGTGTGTGTGTGTGTGTGTGTGTGTCCATAGTTCTGGTGGCCAAACTACAATGAGCATTTTCCATGTGTCAGACCTAGGTATAGTGACTTTGCTCATATTAACTTATTTAACCTTCACCACAAACCTGTGAGGTAGGTAGGTACTGTTGTCCCGATTTTGTGTATAAGAAAACTAGGACATGGAAAAGATGATAATCTACTCAAGGTCACATAGCTAATAAATTATGGAGCTAAGATAGAGATTCAGGTGGTCTAAATTCAGAAACTGCACTCTCAGACACAAAGTACTACTGTTTCTGTCATTGTTTCCTACACAGATATACTCACACAGAACTATTCACCAAAATGCATATGGCAAGGGAGAAATACACATACACACAAAACTTAGATAAATTGCCACCTTTGCATTCAGGGGTGGTTAGTGAGTGATATGGTTTGGCTGTGTCCCCACCCAAATCTCAACTGGAATTGTACTTGCCATAATTCCCGGGTAGGAGGTAATTGAATGCTATTCTCATGATAAAGAGTAAGTTATCATGAGATCTGATGGTTTTATAGGGAGCTTCCCCCTTTGCTCAGCTCTCATTCTTCTCTCTCCTGCTGCCTTGTAAAGAAGGACATGTTTGCTTCCCCTTCCATCATGATTATAAGTTTCCTGAGGCCTCCTTAGCCCTGAGGAACTGTGAGTCAATTAAACATTTTTCCTTTATAAATTACCCAGTCTCAGGTATGTTCTAATATCAGCATGAGAATGGACTAATACAGTGTCAGTGTAGTTTAAATACTTACTGCACATCTAGTACTTTGCCAGATACTGTTGGACTACAAAGGCTTTGTAATTATTTGTTACTTTCATTAGACATCTGTTTCCAATCTAATTTTTAAAATTTTGTACCCCATAGATAAAAATTTGGGGCATACATACTGAGTATATGTATATTTATATGTATATACCCAATTATAACTACATAATATACTAGTACAGTAGTACATGTATAAGCTTTGTACATGTACTACTGTACTAGTATATTATATAATTATGATATACAAAAGATATGGTATGCAAAGATATGATAAAAATATTTATTTTAAAATTTGTAAGTATTTATCAATAGATATATTTATAAATTTAAATATTCATATTTATTGTTAAATATATGATAAACTTAAAAATAATATTAATAAAATATTTAATTTTATTTATTAACAGCACAAAAACCAATTAACAGCATAAGGTTTTATTGATCATGTATAACTTCTGAGAGCAATAAGCTTAATTTTGTTAAACTCATTGTTTAACCCTTTGAGATAATGATTTGATCATCTGGTTTTAAGATCAATTTATTTAGAATCTGTTTTTTGGCTGATACAGCAGAAAGAGATGTAATACAAAAATTCAGATGTTATCATCACAAAATATGATAAGCATGTGAAGTGATGGATATGTGAATTAGCTTGATTTAATCATTCCACAGTGTAAACATATATCAACACATCACATTGTACATCATAAATGTATACAATTTTTATTTGTCAATTTAAAAAAAAATAAGAAAAAGTGAAAACAACCCTAAGGTCCATCAACTGATGGATGGATAAACAGAATGTGATATAACCATACAATAGACTACTATTCGGCAAGAAAAGAAACAAAGTACTAATACATGTGACAACATGGATGAACCTCAAAAACATTAAGCTGAGTGAAAGAAGCCAGACACAAAGACCACATATTGCGTGACTCCATTCATATGGAAAGGTACAGAATGAGCAAATCTATAGAAACAGAGGTAGATTAATGGCTGTGCAGGGATAAGATCGGGTAAAGAAAGGTACCAGGGAGTGATTGCTAATCAGCACAGTTTCATCTTGGGATGATGGAAATATTCTAAAATTAGATTTTGGTGATGATTTCACGACTCTGTAAATATACTAAAAAACATTGAGCTGTGTGCCTTAACTATGCTATGTTAAGTGTATCTCAATAAAGCTATTAGAAAATTCAGAAGACATAATGTGTGATATTTATGTCACTGTAGTGGGTAAAGGGTGTGATGTCTTTTCTCACCCATCATAAGGGTCACAGCTGACACTCATTTAACAAAAGACAGGTTAACATGAAAAGCATAACATATTTATCTAATCAGAGTTTTACATGACACAGGAGTCTTCAGAATGAAGACCCAAAGATCCAAAGGAAAACTGTCCATTTTTATGCCTAGGTTTGATGCAGAGTGGATAGCCGTGCAGAAATGTGACTGGACAAAAAGGGAATGATCTTACAGCAACAGACTGAATGAGGAAACCCAGGAAAGCCTGCCTGTTAAGATTCTACTTGGTCTTTCTGTGTGGCATTCCTTTTTCCAGGGATAGGGCAAGACCCCTTTTAGAATGAGGGTCTTATAATCTACTTGCAGACAGAGTAGGTCAGAGAATGTCTTTATGGCCAGCTCTTACACAGAAAAATGGGAGAATGTTAGAATACTATTTCCAGGTTTTATGGCTGGCTTTGGAGAGAGGGGTTCTAGTTTCTATGATCCACCTTGGGGAAGAGAAATTCTAGTTTCTATGGCTTGCCCTTGGGGAGAAAATGGAGCAAGGAGAAAGGAGGGCATGAGAAGTTCAGAGAGAGACTTTGCTTTTAAGGGATTTTCAATCACCTTTTGTTCAAAGTACTCAGCATGCCAAAGTGCCATACTTTGAGTTATCATTTTCTGAGTCCCAACAATTCCTATTTTCACTGTACATCTCTATTTATTATTTTATCTAGTATATATTTTTATTTATTGTTATTGATTATATCTTAAATGGTGAGGGTTTTTATCATTTTTTATTTGTTTGCTTTCTTTAAAGGAATAGAAGAGACTACCACCAGTTGTAGCAGTACTTTTGAAAACTTACCATCTATGTGACCCGAACCGTGGTAGGAGTGAACACAGTCAGAGGTTAAAGATAGACAATAGTATCCCCTAGTTTGCTCTGTACTTATCTATGGTCCACTTGTGCTGGTGAGCTGATATGTGTGGTGGATAACCATTCCCAATTTTTTAAAATTAAAGTAAAATTTCCAATTTATTTTATATAAGCCAATATTATCCCATTAGTAATAATTACAGGGGAAAAAACAGAAACTGTTTTGTGACAAAAGTATTTTAGCATCTATATAAACACCATAAGTGATAGGACATAATTTGAGAGCTATTTATTTTCACTAAACATATATTAATAAAAGAATGTTTCCAATCCCTCAACCCATTCAGACATATACACATGGTTGTGGGAGATCATTTTTCTTATGAAAGAATAAAATGTGTGCTATAAGAAAAAAAATCAAAAGTCTAACAGAAGTTAATCACTGATTGTGTTAACTAATTTATTATTCTCATTTTTCTTTCTTATCTATGAAATATTCCAAAGTTTTATTGAAATTTAGACAGTAAGTCTCTTTCTAATGTGAATTAGTTTTTCTTTTAACAATGGGTTTAAAATCCATAAAACTCTTGATTTGGAAAAATTTTTAACAGCTTAGATATTTATGCTTCCAAGTGTTTCAAGTGTTCAGATATAATAGATTTTAATGTATGTCACATTTTCATTATTTGGGGTAGCAAAAATCACATAACAATGGAAAAATTTCTAAATTAAATCTCTTCAAAATGCCTTCTCCATTGCACAATGTTTTTAAAATTTACCATTTAATTCATTTAAAAATAGTACTTAAAGAGACACGTTGTGTGTGCATTCATTTTTTTAATCTGCTGGTAGCATACCATTGACATTGTCGTAAAAAATAACTTTGGAACACTTATCTTAAAGTTGAGCAACTCTTTAAGTACTCTTTACCTACTTTACCATTTGCCAAACAGCACTTTTCGTTGTGGAACAGTAGAATTTTATGGTATTTTCCAGTTTCATTTATTGCAAAGATTCTATAATATTTTAAAAGACTCATATTTCTAAAACTAACTACATGGGTACATCTTGCATACTTTGGCTTCAAATTATGCACATTTCTTGCATAGTAATTACTTGGTGAATAAATTTTGTTCGTGATGGTCTCTCTGACTCCAGGCTGTTTATATTTATTTGAGTTAAAGCAGCCTTTTCCTCAGTAGTTACACTTCCATAATTTTTCCATAAATTATTCTTTCTATTGAAGATCATTTCAGTTGTGAATATATCTGCTCCCATACATTTTTCCATTTATATCCCCTTAAAAAGAGTTCTTCATGTATTTCAAAAGATTCTGAGATAGAATCTATAAAGTACCACAAGTTCAAACATGTTAGAAATAGCTGCTGTTTTTTAATCCACATAAAATAGCAAACTTACATAATTACAACATTGCATAAATTGATCTAATACTTGTTTCTTCAAATTTTCAGGAATGTTCAGGAGTGTTTCCCAGGTGTCTATCAATGGAATCTGTCAATATGAGAAAGGATTTTAGTTTATCACTTTACTGGTTTCTGAGTATTATTTCAGCTATTTCCCCAACAGTTTGGCTTTTGCTATAAAATAAGAAACTTTAGAAGAGGTTTCTAAACATTTATCTTTATCTTTAGTGAAATGTTTTAAAGTACTGGATTGAGTGTGGTATAATTTTACATATCACTGGAAAATTTGAGAGATTTGCTTTCCTATTTTGGATGCCTAATTTTTAAAATCAGTTTGCTGAAGTATAATTTATATACAGTAAAACTAATCCTTCAGAGGTGCCCTGTTTTACAAATTCCACAAACGTATTGAGTGTGTAAGCAACACACTCAAAATATAGAACATTTCCATTACCCTGGCAAGTTCCCTGTACCTTTTAGTAGCCAATCCTTTTACCTGCATCCAACCTCAGACAACCACAGATCTGATTTCCGTTCCTATAGTTTTGCCTTTTCCAGAATGCCATAAAAATAGAATTGCTTAGTATAGGAAGTATAGACTTTCAAGTCTGGTTTCTTTTACTTAGTACAAAGTTTTTTTTTATTATTCATCCATGTTGTTGCACGTATCAGTACTTTATTCTTTTTTATTACTGAGTAGTATTCCATTGTATAGATGTAGCACAATTTGTTTATTCATTCACAAACTAATAGACATTTGGGTGGTTTCTAGTTTTTGGATATTAAGAATATAGCTAATAAATTTGGTATAACCGTGCATATACAGGTATTATGAGGGCACATGCATTCAGTTCTCCTGGGTAAATAACCAAGAATAAAACTGTTGGATTGTATGGTGAGTGTATGTTTCCTCAGCCCACAGGAAACCACTGTTCTACTTTCTGTTGCTAGACATTATTTGGTGTTTTTAGAATTTTATATATTGACCATACAATATGTTTTGGCTTTGTCTGCTTTTTTTTAGTCAGTCGTTATGTTGAGATTCATCCATGTTGTTATGTATTAGTTAGCTGTTCCTTTTTATTGCTACATAGTATTCATTTATCCTTCCCAGAGCTCTTCAGTCGACTGTGTAGATCCAAATTTCTATGTGGTAACGTAATCCTTCCGCCTGAAGAACTTTAACGATTATTACAAAGCAAGTAAGCTGTCAGTGAATTTTCTCACCTATTGTTTTTATGAAAATGTCTTTGCTTTCCTTTTCAAAAACTTTTCTTTGTGTATAGAACTCTAAGTTGACAGTGGTTTTTATTTTTTCTTCGGTACTTTAAAAATGTTGCTTCATTTCTTTTTTGGCTTGTATAGTTTCTGATGAAAAGTCTACACTAAGTAGTCTCTTTGTTTTGCTGTATATAATGTGTTCCTCACCCTTTTTCCCCAGCTGCCTTCAAAATTTTCTCTTTATTTTAGATTTTTAGCAGGTTGATTATGATGTATCTAGGCATGTGTAAGGTTTTCTTTGTTTGTTTGTTTGTTTGGTGTATATCCTTTTTGGGTTGTTTGAGCTTGGATCTGTGATTTACTGTCATTCACCATTTTTGGAAAATTCTTGGCCATTCATTATGTCTCCAAATATCTCTTCTTCCCCATTTTCTTTCTCTTATCCTTTTGGGACTCCAATTATATGTACATTATTATGTTTGATATAATTCCACATCTCTTGAATGTCCTGTTCTGATTTTATTCTCCCACTCTTCTTCTTTCTTTCTGTATTTTTGTTTGGGTAATTTCTGTTGACAGATCTTCCAGTTAATTGATTCTTTCTAGCTGGGTTCATACTTCTACTAAGGAGTATGTTGAAAGCATTTTTTATCTCCACTATTAGTTTTGTTTTTGGTTTTTTTTGTTTGTTTGGTTTTGGTTTTTGTTTTTGTTTTTTTTTTTGAGATGGAGTTTCGCTCTTGTTACCCAGGAGGGAGTGCAATGGCGTGATTCGGCTCACTGCAACCTCTGCCTCCCAGATTCAAGCACCCGTGCCTCAGCCTCCCAGGTAGCTGGGATTATAGTCACCCACCATCACACCTGGCTAATTTTTGTATTTTTAATAGAGAAGGGGTTTCACCATGTTGGCCAGGCTGGTCTCGAACTTCTGACCTCAGATCATCTACCTGCCTCAGCCTCCCAAAGTGCTGGGATTATAGGCATGAGCCACCGTGCCTGGCCAATATTAGTTTTTAATTTCTAGCAGTACACAGATGTTGAAACTAGCATGCAGGAACTTTACAATAACTATGATTAATATGTGAAAGGATATAGTAGAAAGGTAGCATGTATAAAAGATGGGGAATTTCAGAAGAAAGATGTCTTCTTCTGAAAAAGATGGGAGAAATTCCCTATCTTTTATACATGCTTCTTCTTCTGAAAAAGATGGGAGAAATTCCTTATCTTTTATACATCTTTCTTCTTCTCAAAAATATGGGAGAAATTCCCCATCTTTTATACATGCTACCTTTTCTACTATATCCTTTCACATATTAATCATAGTTATTTTAAAATTCCTGTATGCTAGTTTCAACATCTGGGTATTGGATGTTGACTTCATTGTTTCTTGATCATAGGTAGTGTGTGTGTGTGTGTGTGTCTGTGTGTGTGTGTCTGTGTGTGTGTGTGATGTAATTTTTGAGTGAATGCCAGACTTTGCATGAACAGTAGAGATTGGGGTAAATATTGTTAAAATATTGTTAACAGTGGAAAATGAGAATGACTCTTCTTGTATAAGGCCATTAATATGGAGAATTGACTCGATCTGTCAGGAGTTGAGCTGGGTTCAGGTTTTGTTGTTGCTATGGTTACCATCAGTGCACCACAGGCTTCTAATTCTTCCATTGGTGGGCCGCCTTTGCCTTGTGCCTAGAGTGGACACTGGTATGCCAGAGTCTTCTCTCAGGTTTATTGTTCTACCATCAGCTTTCAGCTTTCCTGAATGCCTGTACCACAGGGAAGATCTCTCACCATGGATTTTCCCCATCCCCAGTCTTAGACTACTGTTGCTTGTTACTTTTTGCCAGGTTTGTGTTCAGGGTAAATGGATTTATCTGTTGTTCTACTCCAGTCTATGTCTTAGGGAGGGCCTCTGAAATTGGGCCTCTCTCTGCATTCCTGTCACTCCGTCTTGTGGCAGCCAAATTCTGCTTTGTATTAATAATAGTTGATCTTGAACAAGAGTTTTCTTCGCCTTTCCTAGTGGTAGAAAACCTCTGCCTTATATCAGTTTGAGATGTTAGGTCCAAGATGATTTTGTGCATCTCCCCAGAGATAGCCTTTTCTTATATCCCTAACCCCTCTCCATAATGCATCTTTTCCTGGGCTTTGGGCAACAGTCTTTGCTGCCACTCTTCCAGAAGTTTAAAGCTTTTGCTTCACATGAGAAAAGAGTCTGGGGAGGGAAGTGTATGGTGTTTTGTGTCTGGCCACACAGACCTACCAGTTACTTTCTGTATACCTGCTACACCCATGGTCTTTTCTTCCTGATTTAATTGATACACAATAACTGTACATATTCATTGGGTACATGTGATATTTTGATACATGCATATAATGTGTAATGATCAAGTCAGGGTGTTTAAAATATCCATCACTTTGAATATTTATCATTTTTTTGTGTTGGGAACATTTCAAATCTTCTCTGGTAGATGTTTTGAAATAGACAATAAGTTATTAGTAACTATAGTCACCCCACTGTGCTATCAAACGCTAGAACTTATTCCTTCTCTCTAACTGTATGTTTTTATCCATTAACCAACCTCTTTTCATACCTCTACCTTTTCCCAGCCTCTGGTAACCATCATTCTAATCTCTACCTCCATGAGATCAACTTTTAGTTCCCACATATGCAGTGAGAACATGCAATAACTGTCTTTCTGTGCCTGGTTTATTTCTCTTAACATAATGTCCTCCAGTTCCATCCGAGTTACTGCAAATTACATGCTTTTATTCTTTTTATGGCTGAATAGTATTCCATTGCATATATACCATATTTTCTTTATTTATTCATGGACACTTAGGTCGATTCTGTATCTTGGCTATTCTGAATAGTGCTGAAATAAACATGGAGGTGCAGGTATTCCTTTGATATACTGATTTCTTTTCCTTTGAATACATTCCCAGTAGTGGGATTACTGGATCATATGGTACTTCAATTTTTAATTTTTTGAGAAACCTCTATGCTGTTTTCCATAATGGCTGTACTAATTGACATTTTCACCAACAGTGTATGAGTCCCTTTTTTCCACATCATCATCAGCACTTGTTATTTTTTGTCTTTTTGACAATAACCATTCTAACTGGGGTGAGATGATATCTGATTGTGGTTTTGATTTGCATTTCCCTAATGATTAGCAACGTTGAACATTTTTTCACATGTCTGTAGGCCATTTATATGTCTTCTTATGAGAAATGTCTATTCACATCTGTTGCCCACTTTTTAATGGGATTACTGGCTTTTGTTTTGTTTTGTTTTGTTGCTGTTGAGTTGAGTTCCTTGTATAGTCTAGATATCAGTTCCTTGTCAGATGAATAGTTTGCAAATATTTTCTCCCATTGTACAAGTTGTCTCTTTATCAATTGTTTCTTTTGCAGTGCAGAACCTTTTTAGCTTAATATAGTCTTATCTGTCTGTTTTTGTTTTTGTTGCCCATGCTTTTAAAGTCTTAGTTACAGCAAGGCATGGTGGCTCATGCCTGTAATCCTAGTGGCTCAGGAGGCTGAGGTGGGAAGATCACTTGAGGACAGGAGTTTGAGACCAGCCTGTGCAACATAGTGAGACCCTGTCTCTACAAAAAAAAAAAAAAAAAAAAAAAAATTAGCTGAGCATGGTGTTGTGCGCCTGTAGTCTCATCTACTCAAGAGTCTGAGGTGGAAAGATCACACAAGCCCAGGAGCTTAAGGCTGCAGTGAGCCATGATCATGCCACTGCACTCCAGCCTGGACAACAGAGGAGACCCCAGATCTACAAAATTTAATAAATTAAAAAATAAAGGCTCATCCATAAAATCTTCACGTAGTCCAATGTCCTACAGAATTTCCCCTATGTTTTCTTTTGGATCTTATCTTTAAGTCTTTAATCCATTTTAAGTTGACTTTTGTATATGGTGAGAGACAAGGGTCTAGTTTCATCCTTCTGCATGTGGATATCCAGTTTCCCCAGCACCATTTATTGAAGAAGGTGTTCTTTCCCCAGTGTATGTTCATGGCACTTTAGTCAAAAATCAATTGGCTGTAAATATGTGGATTTATTTCTGGGTTCTCTGTTCTGTTCCCTTGGCCTATGTATCGATTTTTATACTAATACTATGCTGTTTGGGTTACTATAGCTTTGTAGTATATTTTGAAGTAAGGTAGTATGATGCTTCCAGCTTTGTTCTTTTTGCTTAGGATTGCTTTGGCTATTTGAGGTCTTTTGTGGTTCCATACAAATTTTAGAATTCTTTTCTATTTATGTGAAGAATGTCACTGGTATTTTGATAGGGAATGCATTAAATCTATAGATTGTTTTGTGTAGTATGGCCATTTTAACAATAGTAATTCTTCTGATCCATGAGCATGGGATGTCTTTCCATTTGTTTGTGTCCTCTTCAATCTCTTTCATCAGTGGTTTTTGTTGTAGAGGTCTTTCATTAAATTCATTCCTAGGTATTTTATTTTTTGTAGCTATCGTAAGTGGGATTGCTTTTTTGATTTCCTTTTCGGCTAGTTTGTTATTGGTGTATAGAAACACTACTGATTTTTGTATGTTGATTTTGTATCCTACAACTTTACCAAATCTGTTTATCAGTTCTAAGAGTTTTTTGGTGGATTCTTCAGGTTTTTCGTGATATAAGATTATGTCATTTGCAAAGGAAGATGACTTCCTCTTTTTTAACTTAGATGCCTTTTATTTTTCTGTTTTTTGATTGGTCTAGCTAGGGCTTCCAGTACTATGTTGAATAAGAGTGGTGAAAGGTGGACATCCTTGTTTTGTTCCAGTTCTTAGAGAATAGGCTTTTAGCTTTTCCTCATTTAATGTGATGTTAGGTGTAGGTTTGTCATATATGGCCTTATTATGTTGAAGTATGTTCCATCAGTGCCTAATTTGTTGAGAGTTTTTAACCATGAAGACATGTTGAATTTTATAAAATGATTTTTTTGCATCTATTGAGATTATCATATGGTTTTTGTCTTTTATTCTGTTGATGTGATGTATCACATTTATTGACTTGCCTGTATTAAAACACCTTTGCATCCCTGAGATAAATCCCACTTGATTATGATGTCTTATATTTTTGATGTGTTGTTTGATTTGTTTTGCTAGTATTTTATTAAGGAGTTTTGCATCTATGGGATATTGGTCTGTTTCCTTTTTTTTTTTAACTGCACACATACATGGAAATTAAACAACATGCTCCTAAATGACAATTGGGTCCATAAAGATATTCAGAAGGAAATAAAAAGATTTCTTGAAGCAAATGAGAATGGAAACACAATTTACCAAAACCAGTGTGTTTCATACCACTGGTTTTTGTTGTTGTTGCTATTGTTGTATCCTTTTCTGGTTTTGATATCAGGGTAATGCTGTCCTTGTAGAATGATTTAGAAAGAATTCCCTCCTCTATTTTTGCAACAATTTGAGAATTGGCGTTAGTTCTTTACAGGTTTGGTAGTAAAGCCATCCGGTCGTGGTCTTCCCTTTACTGAAAAACCTTTTATTGCTGATTCAATCTCATTATCCATTATTGTTCTTTTCAGGTTTTTTATTTCTTCCTTGTTCAATCTTGGTAGGTTGTGTTTGCCCAAGAACTTATTCATATTCTTTAGGTTTTGCAGTTTGTTAGCCACATCATTGGTCATTGTTTGTAATAGTTGTCAGTGATCTTTGTATTGTTATGGTAACAGTTGTAAGGTCTTCTGGTTTCTGATTGTGTTTGTTTGGGTCTTCTCTCTTTTTTTCTTAGTCTAGCTAGCAGTTTATGAATTTTATTTATCTTTTCAAAAGCCAACTTTTTGTTTAGTTGATTCTTTTTTTCTTTTTTTTTGTCCCTATTCATTTTGTTCTGCTCTGATCTTTATCTTTTCTTTACTTTTACTAATTTTGAGTCTGGTTTGCTCTTGCTTTTCTAGTTTATTGAGGTGCATAATTGGTTATTTGAAATCTTTCTACTTTTCTGGTGTAGGCATTTATTGCTATAAACTTCTCTCTTAGCAATGCTTTGCAGTATCCCATTGGTTTTGGTAAGTTGTGTTTTCTTTTTTTTTTTTTTTTTCCAAGAGAATTAAATGGGTTATTAATTACACATGACAATGGATGATACACAAGCTTTATTCCCATCTATAATTTTATCTGGTACCATTATTCAATTTAGATATACTGCATAGGATGTGCCAACAAACTTTTTTTGTTTGTTTGTTTTTGAGACAGAGTCTCGCTCTGTCGCCCAGGCTGGAGTGCAGTGGCGCAATCTTGGCTCACTGCAACCTCTACCTCCTGGGTTCACACCATTCTCCTGCCTCAGCCTCCCAAGTAGCTGGGACTACAGGCACCCACCACCATGCCTGGCTAATTTTTTGTATTTTTAATAGAGACGGTGTTTCACAATGTAGGCCAGGATAGTCTCGATCTCCTGACCTGGTGATCCGCCCGCCTCGGCCTCCCAAAGTGCTGGGATTACAGGCCTGAGCCACCATGCCCAGCCCCCAACAATCATTTTTATAACCAATAATTCCATGATTTTGCTTGGGCAATCCCTTTTAATGGTGAACTTCAGGTCACAACAGTAACTGTCAGTTCAACTACACCAAGGTTTCTGAAGACAGTGGCTTCTTCACCCAAGCAGGTTGTATATAAATTCCAAATAGTACCTGGTATCACCCTGAAGGAATTCTAACTTCACACTGTTGGGGAAATTTACCAAGATGGCTTCAGAGTAAACTAACTTAGCATATTTTTTTAAAAGACTCATTTATTCAGCATCACAATCAGACCATTACATTTAGCAATCAACAGCATGGGTGGAAAAGAAAAAAAAAAAACTGGCCGGGTGTGGTGGCTCATGCCTGTAATCCCAGCACTTTGGGAGGCCGAGGAGGGCGGATCACGAGGTCAGGAGATCGAAACCATCCTGGCTAACACGGTGAAACCCTGTCTCTACTAAAAAACCAAAAAATTAGCCCGGCGTAGTGACTGGCGCCTGTAGTCCCAGCTACTTGGGAGGCTGAGGCAGGAGAATGGCGTGAACCCGGGAGGCGGAGGTTGCAGTGAGCCGAGATCGAGCCACTGCACTCCAGCCTGGGCAACACAGCAAGACTCCGTCTCAAAAAAAAAAAAAACTACATTAAAACCCTTTGTTGGAATGCTTTACACTTTCCGCAGAACAGAAACTAAAATAACCTGTTATACAATTAGTCACAAATACAGTCCTCCTCAAGTTTTTTTGCCCATACACTTGAGTATTTGTCTCAAACATGTCTTCTTTATAGTAGCTAGGCCCTGCCACCACTGTGCTTGGCTGAGTTCACAAATCTTTTGTAACCTGTAGCTTCCCTGTCACTTCCCTGGCTCTCCTCTCCTGCTAAGATTTGTTTCCTGGCAGTAATTAAAATCTTCCGCCACTGCCATAGGTCTGCTGCTACTGGAACCACCGTAGCCACCTTGGTTTCATGGTTTGGCAAAGTATTGGCATCCACCACCATAGGGGCCAGAGTTTCTGCCTCCAAAGTCTCCTGCCTTCATGGGTCCAAAATTTGAAGATTGATTGTTGTAACTGCCAAAATCATTACAGCTTCCACCACTTCCAAAATTGCTTCCATCATTACCAAATCCATTATAGCCATCTCCACAACCATTGAAGTTTCCTCCATGACCAAAGTTGTCATTCCAAAAACTACCTCCATGACCACCACCAAAGTTTCCAGAACCACTTCGACCTCTTTGGCTGGATGAAGCACTAGACATCTCTTGCTTTGACAGGGCTTTCCTAACTTCACAGTTGTGGCCATTCACAGTATAGCATTTCTGAATGACAGTCTTATCCACGGAGTAATAGTCGTCAAAGGTTACAAAAGCAAAGCCCCTCTTCTTGCCACTGCCTCAGTCAGTCATTATTTCAATCAGTTCCATTTTTCCACACAGTTCAAAATAATCTCTTAGGTGATGTTCTTCAGTGTCTTCTTTAATACCACCAACAAGTATCTTTTTCACAGTTAAGTGGGCACCTGGTCTTTGAGAATCTTCTCTTGAGACAGCTCTCTTTGGTTCCACAACTCTTCCATCGACCTCGTGTGGCCTTGCATTCATGGCTGCATCCACCTCCTCCACAGTGGTATATGTGACAAACCCAAAGCCCCTGGAGAGCTTGGTGTTTGGATCTCTCATTAACACTCAGCCCGTGAATTCCCCATTGCTCAAAATGGCTCCTCAGGCTCTCGTTGATTGTTTCAAAACTCAATCCTCCAATGAAGAGCTTCCTCAGCTGTTAGGGCTCTTTAGGAGACTCTGACTTAGACATGACGGCAGGGGGATGAGAGACTTTACAATGCTTCCTCGGTGGCATCCATGGGCAGAAAGGACATGTTTCCATTTTCATTTGCTTCATGAAATTTTTTTATTTCCTTCTGAATATCTTTATTGACCCAATTGTTAGGAGCATGTTGTTTAATTTCCATGTATTTGTACAGTTTCCAAAGTTCCTCTTGTTATTGATTTTCAGTTTTATTCCATTGTGAGCTGAGAAGATATTTGTTATGGTTTTGATTTTTAAAAGTTTGTTAAGACTTGTCTTGTGGTCTAATATATGGTCTATCCTGGAGAATGTTCCATGGGTTGATGAGTAGGATGTGCATTCTGCAGCTGTTGGATGAAATGTCTTGTAAATGCCTGTTAGGTTCAGTTAGTCTCTAGTGCATATTGAGTATGATGTTTATTTGCTGGTTTTCTGTCTAGATCTGTGCAATGATGAAAGTGAGATGTTGAAGTCCTCAACTATTAGTATATTGGAGTCTCCCTCTTTAGCTCTAACAATATTGGTTTTATATACCTGGGTACTCCAGTGTTAGGTACATATATATTTACAATTGCTATATCCTCTTGCTTAATTGATCCCTTTATCATTTTATAATGACCTTTTTTGTCCCTTTTTATGTTTTTTGACTTTAAGTCTATTTTGTCTGATATAAGTATAGCTACAGAAGCATATTTTTGGCTTCTGTTTGTGTGGAATATTTTTGTCTATTCCTTTTCTTTCAATCTATGTGTGTCTTTACAAGTGAAGTAAGTTTTTTAGGCAGAATATAATTGTGTCTTTTTTTTTTTTTTTTGATCTATGCAGCCAGTCTATAGCTTTTAATTGAGGAATTTAAGCTGTTTACATTGAAGGTTGTTTTTGATAGGTGACGACATGTTATTATCATCTCGTTCATTGTTTTCTGATTGTTTTGTATTTTTTTGTTTTATTGTTCATGTCTACAGTTTGCTCTGTTTTGTGGTAATAACAGTTGACTCCTTTTTTCTCATTTGTGTGTCTGCTTTATCAATGAGTTTTATTTTTTGTGTGTTTTCATATATATGTAGATGTAGTTCTTTTGCTTCCAGATGTAGGATTTCCTTAAGCTCCTCATCATTTATTTTGTTGAATTTGTCATTCAGATAATGAATTCTTTCCTTGATTTCTTTGTACCATTCATTTGGGTTGTCCTATCTCACTGACTTTTTCTAATGTCATTATTTTGAAGTTTTTTCCAGGCATTTCATAGATTTCCTTTTCTTTGGGCTCTGTTACTGGTAATTATAATGTTCCTTTGGAGGTGTCATGTTTTCTTGCTTTTCCATGTTTTTGTGTCCTTACCTTAATATCTACACATCTATTGTAACAGTTGCTTCTTCCAGTTTTATCGGTTGGCTTTTGCAGTGAAATATTTTTCCTGTAGATGTTTCTGTAGTGTTGGTTAGAAAAGGCATTTTGGCATTGATTCTTGGTGGGGATAGTGGCGTACCCTTTGTATGATTTCTTCAGCTGTAATCAGCTCATCGGTGGCATCTGTGAGTTCCTCAGTGGCTTAGGCTGCAGTTGTTAGTGGAGGCTGTGGTGACACTTTGCTGATGATGTGAATGCCAGATGGGCCAGTCCTCGGGCAACAGTGGTGATGGTGGTGGTGGTGTGCTGAGCATGCCAGTCCTCAGGTGCCAAAGTAGTATATGTGGGCACCAGCAGTGACAAGTTCAGGAGGGCAGAGCCTGGGGCCCCCAGATGTTGTGCGTGGTGCCGGCAGTGGCAGGTCCTGAAGGGCAGGTCCTCTGGTCCCCAGACAGCATGTGTGATGTTGGTGGTGTCAGTAGCAGCGGCAGGCCAACCCTTAAAACACCAAGCAGTGCACACAGGCACCAGCAGTGGTGGTGGCAGGCTGGGTGTGCTGGACCACAGTCTCCTGGGTGGTACATGTGGGCAGGGGCTGGTAGCAGCAATGTCAGTGTAGACAGGCAAGTACCCCTGCTTTTAGGAGGTGCATATGGGCACAAGCAGCATGTGGGGTGGTCCTGTCCTTATATTGCTAGACAGCATTCACATACACTAGTGGCAGCACACAGGGTAGGTCTATACCCAAACCCCTGCACAGTGGGTGCAGGCCCACGCACTGACTTTTTCATGAGCACTCAGCAGAGTCCACAGATAGGAGCTGGTGAATGAATATTAACTCCCTTTTGGTGCCCTCACTATTCTAGACTGGCACACTAACCCACACTTAGCCTTTGGAAGCTCCTTTAAAATGTGATTGGTTTCTTCTTCCCTACTTGTATTGTGGCCTACAGCTTTTTCTCATGTGGTTTGCTATAGGTGAGAGAGTTTGTGTCTTTTATCTCTCCTTAGAAGGGTTTATCTCTCTTTCAAACTCAGATAACTCTATTTTCCTCAGTTTTCTGATTGGTTCAATAAAGTTATGATTTTGCTTTTTTCTGGACTTTTCTCATTGTTGTGATGAGAACAATAGTCTTTGCAGTTTTTTAACACAAAGCAGAAGTGAAAATTCATGCTTAATTTTTAAATTTTTTATGATAATGATGACATCGAACTATTAGTAAGTGTATCTCAAGGTAAAAGGTGTTCTTAGGTTGAGTTTCCTAATTAATTAATATTCTAGATCATTTAAAATTTTGGACAAGTTCTTGCTAGATCTGTTTAGACAAACATTGTTTTTTATTGAAATATGGGCCGGGCGCGGTGGCTCACGCCTGTAATCCCAGCACTTTGGGAGGCCGAGGCGGGCGGATCACGAGGTCAGGAGATCGAGACCATCCTGGCTAACACGGTGAAACCCCGTCTCTACTAAAAATACAAAAAATTAGCCGGGCGTGGTAGCGGGCGCCTGTAGTCCCAGCTACTTGGGAGGCTGAGGCAGGAGAATGGCGTGAACCCGGGAGGCGGAGCTTGCAGTGAGCCGAGATCGCACCACTGCACTCCAGCCTGGGCGACAGAGCGAGACTCCGTCTCAAAAAAAAAAAAAAAAAGAAATATGGCTGAAATGTTCATTATTAAGAGTGGAGAGAATGTCAGCTGACACTTTCTTGTTTGCTCGTGCTTGCATTATTAGTATTACCTTTAAGTGATGGTATCTTTAAACGAATTATTTTTTTAGGCCACTAGTCTCTTTGTGAGGGCTAATTTTCTTAAAGCTAGATAATAGCAAACCTCTTAACCAAGCACACTCAAACTGCAATACATCACATTACACTGAAAGTGATTAAATGGCAGAGGTTTGTACTGTCAGCCCCTATGAGTTTGAGAACTCCCACTCTGCCTCAAAGATCCTTTTGTATTATACATGATATATGACTGTATGACATAGTTACCAACTGAGGGAATCAGGATCAATCCACATATTAAATATTTATAAAGCTTAATTTCTTTCCTTAGATAAAAAGTTTGCTAGAATATTAGAAACATTAGACTATTAGAAACAAAAATTAGAAATATTAGGAATTCTAATATTTTCTCACTTTAATAGATCTTCTTAGATACTCCCTGGCTTGCATATCCCCGACTTAAGCGATGCTGCACTCGTGTATATGCTTCTATACAGTAGAACTTCTGTCTCAATCGCTGTTTGTTCCTCCCAATGCCTTGTATAGGCCTGATACTTTATATGATGGCAATGCATACTTACTTGATGCATAAATGAACACATGGTCCCTGACATCAGGAAGCCTTGTCATTCACCAAATGGATCCGGTCAATTATGACAAACATGTGAAAAAAATAGAAACCTATCTAAGATAATATATTATAACTAAATTGTACCATACTGATGACATCCATTTGATTTTTAAAAAGGCAGTTAAATACAAATTGATATCTTGGAGAAAAGTACATAGAAAAAGTCCACTTGGGCTGAGCCTTGACATTGGGGAGCATTGCAGTAGTCAGAAATAAAAATGTTGTTTTCCATCAAAGAGAACAACACAAGCAAAGTAGAGCATAAGCAGGGTCTGGAGAGTTCAGATCATAAGGAGTGGGAGCAGCCGTCCCTGCAATTTGACCACACCAGCAGCATGGGAGTTGGGAGGGCTGAGAAATTTATTCAGGCAGAGACACACTCACTGGCCCTAACTGTAATTGTCACTTCTGGTCTTCAGTGCCTTCTAGCTGGTTCAGCAGAAGCCAATGCACTGGAGCAGCCACAGAACCACAGAAGCCCAAGCAGAAATGGATATCGCCATGGCCTCTTCTCCCTCCATATCACTCCCTGCTGCATGAATTTGTCCTTGCTTAGCTTGCTTACCTTAAAAAACAAATATTTACTTAGTGATTAAAATGAGGCAAGTACTATACAAGTCATCAAAGTTAACGAAGAATAAGATGTAATTCTTGCCTTTAAGGAACTTAGTCTTATGAGAGAGACATTGACATAAAGTGAATATTTAAAATGTCATGCACTAAGTACCAACATAGAGTTTACACAACACATTACAGGAGATCACAGGAGGGATAAGTAATCCAGTTCTGGGGGAAAGGGAGGTGGGATGAAGAGAAATTGTGCAATAGAGATAATTTCTTAGAGAAAGGAACAAGAAAGCTGAGTCTTCAGGGTTGAGTAAGAGTTATTTAGGTAATGAGGGAATAAGAGAGCTACTTGAAGCAGAAGAAAAATAAATGCTACTAGATTAAGAAGTATTAATAAAAGGCAGGTAGTAGAGAAAAATTAGTCTAGAGAGTTAAGCAGGGACCTGTGCATTGAAGTATCTTTTAACAACATGTTAAAACAACTGTAGTGATTTAGCTGAGAGATGATAGTGACTTGAGTTAGGGTAGAGAAGAGGGGACAGATACAAAAATATAGCAATGGTGACAGCAGCACATGACTACTTGGATATGAAACCACATGAATCTGAAATCTCTACCTTGAAACAAGTTGGAAATAATCAAAAGAAGAAAAGATTTTTAGGTAGATAATGTGTTTGGTTTTGAAGATAATGAGTTTAAGGGACCAGTGGGACACCCAGGAGAAAGTTTCCATCAGGCAGTCGGACCACAAAGCCCGGATATGAGGTGAGTAGGCTGGGCTGGAAATAATTCTCAATACACGTGTAATAGCTGAAACCATGAGATGTGGATGAGATCATCCCCAGAACCCTGTGCACAGTTAAAAGCAGTAGGGCAAGTACAACTGGATAAATGAGCCATATTCCAGTGAGTGACCCAGGAATCCTGCCAAGACCCAAGGACATATCCCTGAAGGACCCGCAACATTTAAAATAGGCTCGGAGGACAAAAGTCCACAAAAAATCAGCAAAGGAAGTTTCGAGAAAAATAAAGAGCATGAGAGGGTGGGATCACAGAAGCCAAGATGGTAAAACATTGTAAAAAGGACGGAGTAGGCCAGGCATGGTGGCTTGCACCTGTAATCCTACTCAGGAGGCCAAGGTGGGAGGATTTTTTGAGCCCAGGAGTTCAAGGCTTCAGTGAGCCAAGATTGCACCACTGCACTCCAGCTTGGGTGACAGAGGGAAACTGCATCTCTGAAAAAAAAAACAAAAAACAAAAAGGAGGAGAGAGTGATCCTGGTGTCAAGTGTAGCAGAGACTTTCAGAAAGAGCAGAATGTTCCTTGAGTTTAGCAGTGTCAAGATGACTGGCAATCTCAGTGGTGGAAGCAGGATCTGGAGTCTCTCAGGTCTGGGCTGAGGAAAGGAAGAAGGATCTCAACAACTCTCAGGCATCGAGTCTGCTCTGAGACTCAGGAGAAAGTTTGGCAGGAGAGTGGGAAGGAGAGGCAGGGCTGTGTTCAGACAGCGGGGCTGCTCCAGTGAGCTCTCCCTGCCCCATGGGAAGGGCGACCAGAGAGAACTGTGGTGACACTGAGGACTTCAGGGAGCAGTCAGGCTGGGAGCTGGACTGGCTGTCCACATGGAAACTGATGTCACTAGAAAATGAACAGGGATACTGGGAGGCTGGTCAGTTTTCAGTGAGTTTGGGGAAGGACAGGAAGTCAGTAAGTGATGGAGATGAAAAGGGTGGAAGATGTCAGAGCACTGTGACACCCACCTGAGAGAAGCCAGGATATTTACCTGAGAGTAGAAGGAAGTAGTCTGGAGCAGCCTTGGGAAATGAGGACAGGTAAAGGTTTGGGGATGTGGAGAATAAGCAGTCTCCCTGAGGGAGGGCCCCAGGGGAAGACCTCAGTGTCCTCAAGGAAGAGACAGATTTTCCTTAAGGCCATGAAAACTGTGACATGAACTTTCATATGCCTACCGTGAGCAAGAGTTTCTTAGGACACTCAGTGAAAAGGTCTGAGAATCTAAGAGGAGAAAGCACAGAGCAGTTTGGGAAGAGTATGGGAGAGGCTGCAACAGGAAGATGGCTAGGAGCTGAAGCTGGGGGCAGGATGCTGGGGTCAGTGGTCCAAGCGACTCGGCTGGACAAAGAGCTGCTTTTGTGAGTGAGGAAGTGATCCGAGGTCCCTAAGGTGGGACCAGAGGCCTCGCCAAGCCAGGGAGTGGGAGTCTGTGGCTGGGGAAGCTCCACATGTCTGGAGCACAGGCTTCAGCTGCAGACCCAGGGCCATAGGAACTGAGGCTATTGAAAGAGGCCAGGAGGATGACTACATGCTGCTATCCTAGCCCCCAGGCCTTCTCAGCCTCCATGGTGCCACACTGATTTTTCTTTTTACCTGTTCCCCGACCCTCAGCATATCCCCAGCCTGGGGCCATGGCACTTTGTAACACTGGCACTACCAAGGGAAAAAAGAGTGTCTATGTAAGCCCATTTTCCAGATGATAGAAACTCAGTCTTTTGAGAATCAATTTCATATTTTAAAATTTTTTGATAGAAACTGGCCAAGTTGGCCAGGCACAGTGTCTCACGCCTGTAATCCCAGCACTTTGGGAGGCTGAGACGGGGGGATCAATTTGAGGTGAGGAGTTCGAGACCAGCCTGGCCAACATGGTGAAACCCTGTCTCTACAAAAATAACAAAATTAGCCAGGTGTGGTGGTACATGCCTGTAGTCCCAGCTACTTGGGAGGCCTGGGTGGGAGGATTGCTTGAGCCTGAGAGGCAGAGGTTGAAGTGAGCCAAGATCACGCCACTGCACTCCAGCCTGGGTAATAGAGTGAGACTATGTCTCAAAAAAGAGAGAAAGAGAGAAAGAGAAAGAGAAAAGGAAGGAAGGAAGGAAGGAAGGAAGGAAGGAAGGAAGGAGAAAGAAAGAAAGAAAAGGAAAGAAAGAAAAGAAAGAAAAAGGAAGGAAGAAAATTTGTTTTAAATCATCAATTCTGACAAAAATGTTTTTAATGGGCATTGTTTGTGAAAGGACAATTTTAAATACGATTTTTTTTTTTTTTGGTAATGATTAAGGGGCCTTGTGTCTGTTTTGAAAAGACGTAGCACATAAATAAGTGAATGATGGTGACTATGGTCATCATTATTGACGTCAGTTACATGTCCTGTTATAATATGTTGATGCTCAGGGTCTTTTGAGACAGACTAGTAGCAGCCTCTATGCTGTGGTTACTAAGCAGTCCCTAAAAACCGGCTCTTGGACCACTTTGTTGTTGTCGTCATTGTTCTGTTGCCTCCTTGACTGCACTTATTACTTCCCTGCTTCTTCTAATGGTTGCCTCATTCTTCACAGCATTGTTTAGGTAAAGTCCTGAAAGTAATTCTGCCTCTCTAATGGGATCACCCACTTAGACTTTGTGACTGCTGTTTGCTGTTCAGAGAACTTTGTGCTTTCTTCCAGAATTGGAAGCTTGGCCCATGTTGCCGGATTTTATTTATTTACTTAAAAAAATATTGACTACTTACCTGCCAGATTCTGAGTGAGGAACTAGGGGCATAGCATACAGGAAAATACAATCTTTGCCATCATGAAGCTTATAGTTTAGAGGCAGAAACAGAAACAGACAATAAACCAACAAACGAGAATTATAAGTTGAGAAAAAATAAATGAAAGAAGCAAACAGAATGACAAAATGGAGAATATCAGTCTTTCTTTGGGTGGTGTGTGATGGAAGGAGGGGTTAATTTAGATTGAGTGGCCATAGAAGGCCTCTTTCAGAAGTTGTATTTAGGATAAGCCCTGAAGGATGAAGAGAGTCTGCCAGGCAGAGTTGGAGCAAGAGTGACCCCAGAGAGAAGACTGTAAATGCATGGCCCGGAGGAAGGAAGGACCTTAGTGCTTATGAGGGACTGAAAGGAAATCAGCCTGGCTAGAACATGGTGTGTGAGAAGAAAAGAGATACTGTAAATGAGTGACAAGAGGACAGGCCAGGTGATGCTGGGTGGTGGACACCATGGCATGTACTATTCAGAGTTTGGATTTAATTCTGAGTTTAGTTGGAAGTCACTGAAGGTATGTGAGCTTGAAAGTGACATGATTTGGTTTTGTTTACAAGATCATTTCAACTGCTATGCAGGGAACAGATTGGAAAAAGGGAAGTGGAGGTAAAGAGGTCAGATAATGGGTGTTGCAATACTCCAAGTGAGAGATGATGGTGGACTATGTAAGTTTTATGCATCAGCAAGCAGGCATCACTCGTGTCTCTCTTTAACTTCTTTTTAGTTTTTTAACTTTTTATTGTGAATCAGTTTCAGACTTACCAAAAATATAAAAATAGCACAAAGAATTTCTTTATACCCTTTACACAGCAGCCGCATGTATTAACATCTTCCATAACCACAATTATGAAACCCAAGAATTTAACATTGATACGGTAGTATTAACTGAGCTACAGTGCTTATTCATAAACTGCCAATTTTCTTTTTTGTTGTGTAGGATCTGATCCAGGATTACACATTGTCATGTCATCTTAGTCTCTCCAATCCACAGTGGTTCTTCACTTTCTTTGTTTTTCACAGTCTTGACAATTGGAAGAATACTGACCAGCTGTTTTGCTCACCACCCCTCAATTTGTGTTTGTCTGCTGTTCCCAATGATTATATTCAAATTACACAAGAATGATACTAGGCTCTTTTTACTGCATCATATCAGGAGGCCCATGATAACTACTTGTTGTATCACTGGTGATGTTAACTTAGTCACTTGGTTAAAAAGGTACCTGCCGGTTTTCTCCATTGTAAAGTTATTACATTTTCTTTTGTAATTATTAAGTGTCTTATGGGGAGATACTGTGAGACTATGCAAATATCCTGTTTCTCCTCAAGCCTTTTCCTTCCAATTTGTGTATACATTGATGATTCTTGCCTACAGCAATTATTACTGTAGTGTATATGTTGCGGGGGTAGGGGTTAATTTAGATTGAGTGGTCACAGTAGGGGTTAATTTTGACTGAGTGCCACATGTATAAAAAATCATGAAATATATTTCCCAAATATCTAGTAGAGATTTTCTGTTTTATAACTTGGCCTAGTTGTAATTACAACATTTACTAGTTGGAATTCTATGGTAAGACAGTGTTTTTTCCTTATTCATTTATTCAAGTATGTATTTATATAAGTACGGATTCATGGATATTTGTTTTATTCTATGGGTTATATCCATTCTATCACTATTGGTTTTGTTGCTTAGATTTTACAGATTTGGCCATTGGGGACAACCTCAAGTTGGTTCTTATGTCTTTTCAACATGTTCTTATCATTTTTTGAGCATTATCTTACCTTCTTCAACCTTAAGTGTTCCAGGCTTATCTTGTACTTTCCCAGCCCGAGCCATGAAATCAGTCATTTCTCCAAGGATCCCTGGTTCTGTTCTTGGAGAATGAATTTTAGAAACAAAGATCTGGGCTCTGGGTATGTTCACTGTTTCTTAGTTTTCTTGGTGGACAGAATTTAAAAATATAAGTACGAATATACACACATAATAATCATGTATCTCTCTCTCTCTCTCTGTATTAAAAACTGGTTCATTCCAACCTTCTCTCTTTCCTTATTTGTAATTCCTTTCTCTGACAGCAAGAAACCTGACTCACATTAGTCACTATAAACTTGTTAATTTGCTGAGTCGTAGAATACACACAAATATTGCCAAGTCATACCCTTGTGGAAAAAAAAAAAACTTACCAACTAGACTACAGTATCTGTGTAGAGGTTTTTTTTTCTTTAGCCTGATAGTATTTGTGATGGTCAGTTTTATGTGGCAACTTGGCTAAGTTACAGTCCTCATTTATTCGAGAAATCAAACCTGTAAAGGGATTTTGTAGATGGATTTAAAGTCTATAATCAGTTTATTTTAAGTAAGGGAGATTATCCCAGATAATCTGGGTAGACCTGATTCAATCAATCGAAAGGCCTTAAGAGTGAAACTGAGGCTTCCCTAAAGAAGAAGAAATTCTGCCTGTGAATAGCAGCTTCAGCTCACACCCTAGAGTTCCAGCCTGCCCTCCTGATAGCCTGCCCTGTGAATTTCTAACTTGCCTAGACAGCCCCTACAACATTGCAAGCCCATTCCTTACAGTAAATCCCTTAGTATATATGTCCTTTTGATCTGTTTCTCTGGGTGAATCCTGACTGATGTATTAGCCAAACAAAATAATGTTTTCTGCTTTCCAAAATCACTTAGTTTTCACCCAATCCCTTCAGTGTAATTATATTACTCATTTGTAATTCAGTTAGGTTCATTTGTTAGTGTTTGGGTTCCATTTTGCCTTCCCCTATATTGTGGCTGATTTTAATTATTTATCTAATTTTTGAGTATATTAAAAACATGGGTTTAAAGATCAGAACTAGACAAAAATGTATACCCAGAAAAGTCACTCATCCTTCATCCCTTCTGCTTCATTCCCATCCCTTTATTCTATCTACTCTATTTCCATCCACTTTCTGTAAGTAATCAGTCCCAATAGTTTCTGGTATACACTTTCTCTATTTCTTTCATTTGACACAAATGAGCAGATATATGTATATTTCTTATGTTCTCTTATTACATAAAAGAGCATAATATAGATGCCTTTTTCTTAACAATATATCCTGGAAATCACTCTACTCCAGTTCATAAGCTCCTCTTCATTCTTTTCTATAGTTGCATAGTACTCCATTATGTGGATGTCCCATAGTTTACTCAACCAGTCTCCGGTGAAGGGGCATTTAGGTCGTTTCCAGTATCTTGCAATTATAAGCAATATCTTAAGCAATGTCAAGTTAAAAAAATAAAATGGTGCTCTCATTGAGTTGGTTTATAAATCTTGATGTCCAGAGAGGGAAAATGTTGAAAGGCATAGAAGACATTGGGGAATGGGCAGCAGTGTGCAATTCAAACTTAGCGATGGAAAAGCCACACTTTGGGGAAAATCGCCCTGCATTACGGTGGATACAGCAATGAAAGGAAAGGCAGATGAACTGGAATATATTCTTTTAGTCAGTGGTCCATCAGGAGAATATGTACTCCAAGGGAAGTACAAGTTAATCCTTTAGGGTACAGAAAGAAAATATTCAGGCCAGGCGCAGTGGCTCACGCCTGTAATCCCAGCACTTTGGAGGCCCAGGTCAGGAGTTCGAGACCAGCCTGGCCAACATGGTGAAACCCTGTCTCTACTAAAAATAAAAGAATTATCCAGGCATGGTGACAAGTGCCTGTAATCCTAGCTACTTGGGAGCTTGAGGCAGGAGAATTGCTTGAACCTGGGAGGCAGAGGTTACAGTGAGCCGAGATCGCACAATTGCACTCCAGCCTGGGTGACATGAGGGAAACTCCATCTCAAAAAAAAGAAAATATTCAAACTTTATTTTATATTTAAGTTTTAGCTAAAAATGAGATGTGTTACTATTATTTAATACACAGGTTGACAGTGATGACCTCACCGTACCAGTGTCTGTTGGTCACAAACCACGTGTATACTCTGCAGCAAGGATGGGCTGGCAGTGAAAACCTCATGTGTCATTTTGCTTTCAGCGAATTGTAATGTACCATAGTCTAAGTGCTATAGGATGTCACTGGTATGGCTGGATTTATTAAAGCAAGACTTAAGACATGGAAGAAGCTTTACAATGCATTTTTAATGACATAAGGAGTGACTATGAACATCTTTTGTATCTCAGAGAAATTTACTGATGAATGCATAAAAAATTACTTTGAAGAGCTGTTAACTTAGAGATGGAATTTAACATTCTTCTGTTACAAAAAAGGAAGTGCTCCAAAGTTACCAACCTTTCTCTAATAACATATGACATTAAGTTGTTCATAATCAAGCATATATTTTATATTTTCAAAAAACCCCACAACCTGCTTCTTCAAAGTAACAAAGAATGAGAAGGTAACAATATTTCAAAAGAAATTAATGCTTTGAGAAATCATTTAGAAGGATAGAAACATGATTTGGTCATCAGAAAAAAAAATGTGTGTCATCTATTTTTAAAAATACTCTTATATCTGTGCCCTTAAAATAATTTAGAAATAATTTTTTAGTCTCCTTAAAATTTTTCCAAAACAAAGGCTTTTAATGAGTTTTAAACCCAGATATTTTAAAGTTAAAAGTCAATGTTTTCTGATTTGTTTGCAAGGAAAAGTGGTCAGAGCTGGGGAAAATAGAACTTTACTGGCCAAATTTCAGTGAAAATCGGCATGTGCAGGCAAGGATACACCTCTTCCATTTGGATTAGACATATTGCAAGATATCTTCTCATTTATAGCACTCTTTAAAACCAAGAATCTGGATAGACTAAGCTGGGAACCAGAACTTTGGATTGTTAAATCACAAGGTATTAAGCCAAGATTTAAAAAATTTAACTAGGCATATTCAATCACATTACTCTGTCATTTGTTAACATTAATTTTAGTAAGATTAAAAAAGGGATTTTAAGGGTGGGAGCAGTGGCTGAAGACTCTAATCCCAGCACTTGGGAGACCAAGGCGGGTGGATCACTTGAGGTCGGGAGTTCAAGACCAGCCTGGCTAACATAGTGAAGCCTCATCTCTACTAAAAATACAAAAAGTAGCCAGGTGTGGTGGTGGCATGCACCTGTAGTCCCAGTTAGTTGGGCAGCTAAGGCAGGAGAATCGCTTGAACTCAGGAGGCAGAGGTTGTAGTGAGCTGAGATCGTGCCACTACTCTCTGCCTGGGTGACAAAGTGAGATTGAATCAAAAATAAAAATAAATAAAAAGATATTTTAAACAATTATTAAACAAAAAGAATATTATTTTAAAACGTGATTTATTTACTATTTACATATTCCCTTTTCAGGAATATGGATGCCTTATAATACATATAATGTATCAGTATATTAGTACTTATGTGTAAATTATAAATAAATAAGCGTATGCTGAGGGAGGGTGTTCAATTTTTAACTGATTGTGGTATGTGACCAAGATGTCTGAAAAACACCTAAAGACTATATTTTGCAAATGACCTTTTCACCATTAATACCTGGCTAGCAGACTTTTAAAAATTATTTCATTTCCTGATTTTCAGAGTAATAGGTTTGTGTTCTATCCACCACTAAAGGTGACTTTTATTATATATATATAATGAGATTTTATTTGCTTTCTCCCTCTTTCTATGTGCATGTATCCATACAAACATACACATGTATACACATATGCATGTAATCTTTTTTAACCATTGAGAATGAGTAGCAGATTGTTTTCCTTTATTCCTAAATATTTCCGTGTATATTTCCTAAGAACAAGGACATAGCCATAGTACAGTTATCAAATCAGAGAAGTTAATGTTGATTTCGACAGCAGAATTTAAAGATCTTGACTTAATCTGATCAGATAATAAACTTAAAACTGAAGAAAAAACTAAGAATAAGTCCAATGTATTTACCTGAATTGTCTCATCTGTGATATAGAAACTAACACCCGCTGGGCCAGGTGCGATGGCTCATGCCTGTAATCCTAGCACTTTGGGAGGCCAAGGTGGGTGGATCACGAGGTCAAGAGTTTGAGACCAGCCTGGCCAACATGGTGAAACCCCGTCTCTACTAAGAATACGAAAATTAGCCGGGCGTAGAGGTGCATGCCTGTAATCCCAGCCACTAGGGAGGCTGAGGCAGGAGAATTGCTTGAGCCCAGGAGGCGGAGGTTGCAGTGAGCAGAGATCATGCCACTGCACTCCAGCCTGGGCGACAGAGCAAAGACTCTGTCTCAAAAAAAAAAAAAAAAAAAGAAAGAAACTAACACCTGCTTTACATACTCAACAAAAGTGCTGTGAACATTAAGGAAATGCTGAAAGTAGTTTGGAAAATAAAAATGTTGCGTAAGTTAAATATTGTCATAATCATTTTCTATAAATTTTATTGTTGATGTGTAAGAAGGTGGTTGCTCTTAAATATAATTATTTTAAGCATTGTTTTAAAGTGTTAGGCTATTTTAATTTTAAAAACATACATATATGTGTGTGTACACATATATGTGTGTGTGTGTGCATATATATGTATATATATGTATCTCCACTAATTAAATTTAATACTACACCAAGAATAAAAGTCTTAACACAGCATAATATAAATCTACAATTATGACTAGGAGCCCAGCAACAAAATACCATGCAAGGCAAAAGGTAGAACGATGAGGATGAAGCATTGCCATTGTGAGTGTGTGGACAGACAGCTGTTCCTGACTTACTGTGTTAACCAAAAGAGACTGTACCTGGTTCACAGCTAGTGCAATTTACTGTTAATTACCAATACCTTGCAGATTAGCAGAAGTTAGGTGAGACGGGGTGGAAAACAGCCATGTCAACTTAATGGCACTCTTATCAAGAGTCCCCAAGAAACCAGAAACTCAGAAGAAAACAGGAGCGGAAATGGAGAGTAACTACAGAAGTTTGTTTTGAACTTGATTCTCAGGTGGTAGGAGCATCAAGGAAGCATTCTGGAGTGTGTTCACTTGGTCTCTCTTTCTCTCAGGTGTGCCATAAATGCCACTGATCTCTCTGGAGAAGACAAAGGGCTTGAGGAAAAACTTATTGCTGCCTTTAGCAGAGAAGACAAAAGGATTCCAGGAAAAATAACCTAGAATGTAGTAAAAGTCGGGGGAAGTTTTTACGAAGGCAGGGTAACATCTTAACAATTGTATGGCTTAGAGTCAAAAGTAAAGGAAGAAGCTTTTCAGTCTCGGAGCTGGCTCCCCCAGCCCTGATGACCCTCCTGCTTAGGATGAATCCAGATCTTCTGAGGAAAAAGCACCAGCACTGCCCTCAAGAATAATCAAGAGAATATCCAGGTACTGACAGGTGTAAGAAATCCTGACCTGGACATGAGGCAGAGCAATGACTGGAAAATGGTTCCCTCCTTCCTGAATCGGATGAAGGAACCCACCCAAATCTCCCAAGGCAGATCAGGGTTTCTCATTTCTGCTTCCACTTGAGGTTTGTAATTTTGGAACAGATGAGAGGAGAGAAGAAATGAGCAGCTGGCTACATAGATGGTATCCAAAAACAGGATTTGGTCTTCTAAACAGGGCTGATGATATTAGAATGATAGGCTTCTGGCAAGAAGAAGAAGGCGTCTCTCAAAAACCAGGATAAACATGTTTGGCAAGAAGCTGTATGATCTGACGAAGAGGACTTCAAAATGAAATTTAGGGCAAGGGGCAGGGAAATGTGCTTATATAATGCTCTGAAGATACTGCCATTCACATTCAAGTCTGCTCTCTGCCATTCTCCCCCTGCTCCGTGCCTGGGAAGTTCACAGTACAGACTGCGTCATGGGGCTCCCATCCCTTTTCTTTGGCTTATACCAATGAGAGCCACCATGGAGAAACTCTGGGTTCAAGTAACTACACCTTCCTCTTTCCCCTTCAGACCAAGGAGTTGTAACAACTCTGTGTGGTTGCCACTAAAGCTGCTACATTATCCATCCTCAGTTTCCCCTAATCATCTCTACACTTTGTAAGTAAGATCTTTAAAAACTGCTTCTCAAATTGCCCTTATGTATACCAGCTGTTTCTTCCACGACTCTAACATACAGTTATCTATATGGAGGATGGTGAGTGCAAGGGAAAAGAAGGAAGTGTTTGGGAGGAAGTTTCTGGTGATTTTCTATAACAAGGTGAAAAGGAAACAAGACAGGAGTTGTGCCAGTTGTTGGCAGGAGCACTGATATCTGTGGCTACAGAAGACTGCACGGCCATGAATGTATTTGGATGATGAAATGAAGCAGAACTTTTAATTCAGCTTGTTAAATACAACCCAAGCAGTGAAGCTTGTCACTGCAGGGCAGGAGTTCAAAAGAAACTGATGAATCCTAGGGTTTTGGAATAGCACCGGCTGTCAGAAAGGTGCACACCTATCTTAGTATCCATTTGACTGAGGATGGACTCAGCTAATGAATGAGGAGGGAGAAGGGAGGCATGAAAGTATGGGACTGTCTATACTAGCGCTTCTCAACTAGGGGCAGTTGTATCCCTCATGAAACATGTGGCAATGTCTGGAGATGTTTTTGGTTATCATTGTTACCAGAAAGGGGTCCTGATCCAGACCCCAAGAGAGGGTTATTGGACCTTGCACAAGAAAGAATTCAGGGCGAGTCCACAGAGTGAAGTGAAAGCAAGCTTTATTAAGAAAGTAAAGGAATAAAAGAATGGCAGACTGGGCGCTGTGGCTCACGCCTGTAATCCCAACACTTTGGGAGGCCGAGGCGGGTGGATCACCTGAGGTCAGGAGTTCGAGACCAGCCTGGCCAACATGGTGAAACCCCGTCTCTACTAAAAATATGAAAATTAGCTGGCCACAGTGGCGCACGCCTGTAATCCCAGCTACTTGGGAGGCCGAGGCAGGAGAATCACTTTAACCCAGGAAACAGAGGTTGCGGTGAGCCGAGATCACACCACTGCACTCCAGCCTGGGCAACAGAGCAAGACACCATTTCAAAAAAAAAATGACTACTCTGTAGGCAGAGCAGCAGCATGGGCTTCTCAACTGAGTATACTTACAGTTTCTTCTTTATTGTATGCTAAGCAAGGGGTGGATTATTCATGAGTTTTTCAGGAAAGTGGTGGGCAATTCCCAGAACTGGGGGTTCCTCCCCATTTTAGACCATATAGGGTAACTCTGGATGTTGCCATGATGTTTGTAAACTGTCATGGTGCTGATGAAAGTGTCTTTTAACATGCTAATGTATTAGAATTAGCATATAACGAGCAATGAGAATGACCAGCAGTCACTTTCTTTGGGATCTTGGTTTTGGTGAGTTTTTGCCAGCTTCTTTCTTGCTGTTTTATCAGCAAGGTCCTTATGACCTGTATTTTGTGCCAACCTCCTATCTCATGCTGTGACTAAGAATGCCTAACCTACTGGGAATGCACCCCAGCAGGTCTCAGCCTTATTTCACCCAGCCCCTATTCAAGATGGAGTCGCTCTGGCTCAAGCACCTCTGACATCATGACTGGTTGGAGATGAAGATGCTTCTGGCATCTAGTAGGTTGACTCTAGGAAGGCTGATAAACGTCCTAAAATGCAGAAGACAGCCCTAAAGAACCTTTCAGCCCCAAATGTCAACAGTGTGGAAGTTGAGAAGCCCTGATCTACGGCCTGGCTAGCCAAGTGGAAGCTGTGGACCATGTGTCTATTATAATGGTTAAGAATGCAGTCTCCGGAATTAGCTAGACCTGAGTTTGAATTCCAGCTAGTGATGTTGGGCAAGTAGTCTAACCTCTCTAGGCTTCAGTTTCGTGTTCTTTTCAGCTTTCAAGCAAGATCTATTGAACACCCCCTTATGCCACGTCACACTATGTGGTCAGCAAGTACAAATGATCACAGTAACATTTAAGTTAGCTAGAACTCCCAGGAAACAGGACATTCTGAGTCATGGACATTTCCGGTTGAAAACTAGTGTTCATTCCTGTCTCATAATATATGTAGAAACAATTTTCTTGCTCCTATTCTGTTATTGTTACATATTATGGCTTTTGTAAAATTTACTGGATCGTGGGAAACAATTTTCACGTTCCCAGTAGCTGAGGCAGCCACTATTGACTGACCATTCAACAGCCAGAGCCATTTTGTGAGAGTGATTTCTTTGTGTTTTTTAATTTATTATTTTAAAATTAATATTATTTTAATAGAAAGATAATTGTATATGTTTATGGGGTATAATGTGATGTTTTGATATACAATGTGGGATGATTAAATCAATCTAATTAACATATCTATTACCTGACATTATTTTTCATGGTGAGACATTTGAAATTTATTCTCTTAGCAAGTTTGAAATAAACAACATATTGTTAGCTGTAGTCACCCTGCTCTGCAATAGATCTCACAGACTTATGGTCTCTGACGTTAACCAGCATCTCCCTATTTCCTCCCAGCTTCAGTTTCTTATCTTTAAAATGGGGAAAATAACGAGACCCACCTCACAGAGCTGTGGAGCTTATATACATATAAATTGTTTAGCACAGTGCTTGGCACATAGTTAAGTTCTCAAGAAATGGTTACTCCTATTATGGTAATTGTTACCTTCCCAGTACAGATTATAATTCCATTAAAACTAATTTATGAGGCAAGAGGAAAGTTTCTGTGGAGCTGATAGGTTTTGTAATTAGGTAGTTAGATGTGTGTGTTCACTTCATAGAAATTCACTGAGCTTGCAGGATGCAGTGGCTGGTGCCTGTAACTCCAGCACTCTGGGAGGTCAAGATGGGTGAATCGCTTGAGGCCAGGAGTTGGAGATCAGCCTGGGCAACATGGTGAAACCCATCTCTACAAAAAGTATACAAAAATTTGACAGGCAAGGTGGAGCGCACCTGTAGTCTCAGCTACTCAGGAGGTTGAGGTGGGAGGATCACTTGAGCTCGGGAGGTTGAAGCTGAAGTGAGTCAAGATGGCATCACTGCACTCCAGCCTGGATGACAGTGAGACCTTGTTGCAAAAATAAATAAATAAATAAGTAAATAGGTTGAGCTCTAGCTCTACACTTATGATTTCGGACCTTTTCTGTACATATATTATAACTTTTAAAAAGCTTACTTAAAATGATTAATAGGAGTCTCATTCTGCCTGCCTTCAAAAAGCCCCATGATATTTAATAAATTCTTGACTTTCCTTGCCAGTGATTCAATCTCTCAGAAGTTGAAAGATGCAATGAAGGACAGTTACTCTCCACTGACCAGTTTGCTCTCCACTGACCAAAACTGAGGAACTGGGAAGAAAGATGAGAAATTGACAGCAACGTCATATACAAGGGACCATCATATTATAGTATAGGAAGAAAATGTTTGTTGAAGTGCCAACATCTAATTTAGGTTTTAAGAAAATAGAATTCAAAAAAGTTTGGAGAAAAAATAGCTGTGACCATGTAGTCTGATTTCAAAAAGAACGAGTGACTTAAGAGGAATGGCAGGTTCTAAACAGAAATTCTAACTCTTTAGTCATAAATTATCGTGATAAGAGAGAAAAATGGGAAACAGTGTGTCCATAGAGGGAGCTCCCAGATGATCTCAGGTATTTAAAGGATCTGCGTAGGTGAATGAAGAACACTGAGCTGAGGGCTAACACAGAATGACACAAGTAGGTATTATTCCTGCATGGTAAAGGTCAGAACTAGGCAAGGTTTGTGAAGCATGCCAACGACAATTGAAAAAGCTTTGTAGCTATGCTTGGTGCTGGAAAGACAAGGAAGCATATGGCCATTTGTCAATTTAGTGTTAACAGCAGCACAAAGAAGGCAGAACAATTCATTTCATAATTTTTTTTAATTTTCTCTATCAAGGAAAATGATCTTCTAATGATAATGGATGCCATGATATTGGCTAGGAAAGAATTTGAGCACTAACTAGTTGAATAAATACTAAGAGCCCCTTCCTTGTTTTTCGTGGGCTCAAATCTGCTGCTGGATGAAAAACGTGCAGATGTGATTGGGAAACCCTTACCTCAACCTTGGGTGAAAGGGCACAAGAACCTGCCTGAAAGCTGAGAGAAGGACCAGTATGCTTATTTTTAACGTGGGGAAATACATATTTCAGAATCTGCCACCCTGTGAGCTTGATGCTGATACCTGGGAAAATTCTGAGTTGATTTAATTAAATTAGGTAGTTTATTAATACTTGATGGAATAAAGGAGTGAAAAGCCCTGCACTCAGCCTGATTTTCCAGGGAAAAATGTTATACTAATAATATACTGAGCACCACCTGCCAGCGTGTCTACAAGCACTCCATTTCTTCAGGCCTCAAAGAATCCTGTGAGGCAGGTCCTGAGACAGTCAAATCCTAGGCAGATAAAAAGGAGTCCCAGAGAATCTCTGACCGGCTTCAAAAGTGTTTACATCAGATGCTTTTGTGCAGATGAGGGCTAGATGCCCAGAGCTGGTCTGTGCATGCACACAGCTGACTAGACCCTGGCGTGTGCACTGGGGGAAGTGGGTGGAGCCACAGGAAATTCACACATTATGCATGGGAAGAGCCTGCTCTCTTCAGCTCCTGCGGTGACCTGGGAATCAATCAGTGAGGTAGAGGGCCTGTTAGCAGGGGTCCATCACACATTGCTGAGATCTTTTTTCTTTTTCTTTTTTTTGAGATGGAGTTTCGTTCTTGTCACCCGGGCTGGAGTGCAGTGGCGTGATCTCAGCTCACTGCAACCTCCGCCTCCTGGGTTCAAGCGATTCTCCTGCCTCAGCCTCCCAAGTAGCTGGGATTACAGGCGCCTGCCACCATGCCCGGCTAATTTTTTGTATTTTTAGTAGAGACGGGGTTTCGCCATGTTGGGCAGGCTAGTCTCGAATTCCTTACCTCAAGTGATCCGCCCGTCTAGGCCTCCCAAAGTGTTGGGGTTACAGTCGTGAGCCACTGCGCCTGGCCTCTTTTTCATTTTTCACCTTTCACCCAATACAATCCTGCTCTACACACCCTTTGATGTGTCCACGTGCCTAAATTTTCCTGGTTGTGTGACAAGAAGCCAGGTTTTAGCTGAACTAAGGAGTAAAATTCAGCAACAGTACTACCATTATCTCTATTTCCAGATGAGAAAACAGAGGCACAGGGGAGTCAATGAACTTGCCAGAGGTCACACAGCCAGTGTAACAGAGCCAGAGCTCAACGGGCAGGCTGGCTCTGGGGCTTTTGCTCTTCCCCTTGACTCTGAGAGGCTTTCAGCAAAGCAATGGATAATGAGCATCAACATGCCTTTCACGACAACAGGAGGAAATGCAGTCTGCACAGGCTGCAGTGAGGCACAGTAGCACTCGTTTAAGCAGTCGCAGCTTGAGAAGTTCAAGTGAAGCCTCCCTGCCATTTTGGAAGTCCTGGAACAATACCTTAGGCTGCAGCATTAAATACTGGTGATATGTGAGCACTTTTGACCTATAAAAATGGTAGTTTTACGTGTTCCAGCCTAATACTTTATCCTCTCTTGCCTAATACTTTTTCATATTCTTTTACCTGGACGTGTGTAGTGCTTGTTGGACCATTTTCAGATGTCACATAGCTGGGATTGATACCTAGTGAGATAATTGCAATACAGAAAGGTCATTACAGTTTGGAGAGCGGGGATGAAACTATCACAAAATGAATTTTAACAGAAATAAATGTGAAGCTCTGAATTCAGTTTTAAACATTTAGTCTCCACAAGGATAGGGTGAGAGAGACCTGATTAACCAAAGTTCCTGTGAAAGCACAGGATTTTTGGTCTCCACCAGCTTTCTTGAGTCCCCAGGTGGTGAGGTAATTGGGGAGGTCAAGGAAGACGGGGCTGGATTAAACAACCTCACATTGATCATTTAACTCTGTCTAGGGGACCAAAGTGCCAGGGTTGGGGGCAGTCCTCTGACATGCACAAAGTGTTAAAAGAGGGGTGTTTATTGTACACTGAGCAGTGGAGAATTTGGAATTTTTAGCCTGAAGAGGCTTGGGGAAAACTGATAGCAGCCTTCAAGTATTTAAAGGGATACTATTCATAAATCAAGAAACATTTACTGAGTACCTGCCACATGAAAGGAGGAGCACTGTGTGCTGTGAGAGACTGAAAAATGAGAAAGAATGCTATCTGACCTCAAGAAGTTTATTAATAGAGAGGGGTTGTCTGACCCAGAGACAACTAATACAGGGGGTAAATCAACAGTTGCTATAATAGAGACACAAATAAATCATAATCATTAAGTGTTCTTTCCTTTCTTAACAGATATTTGTAGTACAAAGAACTTCAAATATCTGAAAGAAGTAGAGAGAGGTATAAGAGGTGTTAGGAGACTTAAGGAGAAACAGAATTGGTTTATACATAAAAAATTTCTAAATAAGAACTGTGTACCAATGGACTAGATGGCTGGATGAGAAACTAAGCATCTCAAGTGTTCAGACAGAGACTGGGAGGCCTGTGTCAGGACATGCCTGCTCTGGGTAGATGGGCTGACCAAATCTCCAAGACTTCTTCCAAATTGCATGAGTCTCTTACTCTGAAAATAAACTCTCAGAATCCAAATGTTCATGAAAACACAATCCAATCTTCCTATGTGTTAACAGCGGCATGTTAGCCAGCATAGCGTCTAATACAAAGCTGGTGCTCAGGTGATATTTGGTGATAGAATCCTATTTTTAGGAATTTTACTTCATGGAGTTATAAAGCAGAGCCCAGTTTTAAGGAATTCTGAACTTCTACAAGAGTTAAATCAGATTTTTAGAGCTACAAACCACCTTTTAGCTGGTTGGCTACGGCACCCATTTTACAGATGAGGAAAGTGCGGTGGAGAGGGGCTCACTGCCTTGCTTGCAGTTGCACAGGCTTCTCGGACCTACAGGGAAATTGTTGCCTGTTTAGTCCAGTCTATTTTCCATTAAACATTCTGTCTTGCTCAGCTTCACGAATAAAAACAGGGAAATAAAGCAACTTTCTTTTAATTGTATTTACTACAAGACTCATTTGATGGTAATTTCCTTCAGTACAATTATTTATGGATTTACTTATATTCTGCTTTTCAGCCTCTTTTACTTTTATTTTTTGAGATGGGGTCCCATTATGTTGCCCAGGCTGGTCTCGAACTCCTGGGCTCAGCAATCCTCCCACCTTGGCCTCCCGAAGTGCTGGGATTACAGGCATGAGCCACCACGCCCGGCCTCAGCCTCTTTTTTTCCGCCTGCATACACATGCGCTTACATGCACACACACACACATATGCACACACACAGACACACACACACACAAGCACAGTGATTCCAACAAGGAGATCTAGTTTTTACTAAACAAAGGAAGGAGTCACCTCTATAGTGTGATTTGAGGGTTGAGGTACCAAGGAAAGCAGCTACCCCATCCCAATCTTATAAAACCACTTCATTTGTCATAGGATCCAACGCTACCATTCATGAATCATCCCTTGAGTGCCCCCTTCTGGCTCCCCAGAGAGTCCTGGGGGGAGTTCCTCTTTGAAGTCTTCACAACTAATTTAAGTTGTGAGCTGCCAGTCTTCTTTGTGACAGCCAAGTGTACCATGACAGTACCACAGGAGTGTATGGTGGGGGTTGTATTTCAGGAAATAGAAAGGATGAAATATTAGGATCAACTAAGCAGATTTCACCAACCTTACATTTTTTTCCCTGCAGTTAACTCATCATTATCTTCATTCATGTTCTCAAGACAATCCTTAATAAAGTATTAAACAATCATTTGGGGCCGGGCACAGTGGCTCACGCCTATAATCTCAGCACTTTGGGAGGCCGAGGCGGGCGGATCATGAGGTCAGAATTTCGAGACCAGCCTGGCCAGCATGGTGAAACCCCGCCTCTACCAAAAATACAAAAAATTAGCCAGGCATGGTGGCACACACCTGTAGTCCCAGCTACTCGGGAGGCTGAGGGAGGAGAATTGCCTGAACCTGGCAAGCAGAGGTTGCCGTAAGCTGAGATCGTGCCACTGCACTCCAGCCTGGGCAAAGAGCGAGACTCCATCTCAAAAACAAACAAACAAACAACAACAAAAAAAACACAAACAAAAAAAAATCATTTGGATTTGAGCTATATTCCATGTTAGTGTTTCCCTAGTATTTACTAGTGGTTCTAAAAGAAAGTGTGCATTCCTTGGGCTCAACAGATGGTAGAAAGAGATGGCTGGAAAGTTGATGAGAAACCAAAAACGAGCATTTTGCATGGGAAAATCCAAAATCTCCACAAGGACCTAGTCTGATTGCTTATGATAAAGTTCTAGCACTGGTCCACCAATGAATCACAATGAAAATTTCCAGTAATTTTGAATTTGCCAGGCTATTGCCTACTAATTTTATAACATCTGTTAACATGTTCAGGTACTGGGGCATGATGAGTGTCTATTTATTCATAAGACTGTTGTGGGGGTGCCTACATGCTTTAGTCAAATCATGTAATAGTTCTATGCCTCACAACTGAAAACCAAATAGTTCCTGTTTTTCTTTTGCATACAGTCTCAAGTGTTGATGGAGTAGCACTGTGATGTTCATTAAGGTTAGAAGACGCTACTCATGAAAACTCTGGTTTGCTTGGCAGGTGGGATTATGGGTGGGTTTTATTATTCTTTCAAAAAATTTTTTTTAATCTTGACATAAAATTCCTTTTAAAATAAACATTTTTAAAAGGTTATGAAAAGGTCTTTCCAGGAAGAAACAGAATATTTTGGAGAGTTCCCAGCCATGAGGTCATGGAGACAACAAACAAATGGGTCAAGAAGTGCCAATTGGGCAAACAATTTCAACATATAAAGAGATCACTGCATAACTTCTGTGAATAATCAAGCATATCAAAGTTGTTACATCAATAAAACTTACATATAATTAAGTACTGCATTTTTTCATCCAGATGTTCCAATGCCTAACAGATAAAGCCTCAAAAAAACAAAAACAAAAACAAAATAGCTCAAGGGGCATTTCAAAGCCATTGTTTATGTCAGCATAACGTACCTGAAAAAAGTGTGAATAGCTCATCTTGTCCATCAGACTTGGCTTGTCTTTGTCTTGCTTCTGCAGGGCTGTGAGTGACTAGGGTTAATCTGGTAAACTGATCTGTATTAAGGTGATTATTATTATATTCAAGTATCTTGGTTTTTTTCGTGATTTAAACAAAATGAATTTGTGAATTTTCGGTCCCTGGAAACTTCATGTAAGTGGAGATTGGCAAAGGTGCAACTTGCATTTCACGAATTAGGCAGCCCCTACCTCTAGTTCCCCACAGTCTAAAGATTTCTTATGCATGATTGGGGATGGGGACCCATTGGGACTTTGATGGCTTTAGAGGCTGTTGTAGGCTGAAAAACAGCTCCCCAAAAGATATCCACTTCAAATCCCTGGAACTTGTGAATGCTACCTTACATGGCAAATAAATGTGATTAAGTAAAACATCTTGAAAGAAGGCACTTACCTTGGATTATCCAGATGGACCCTAAATACAGTGTAGCATGTGTCCTCATGGGACTGAGGTAAAGGGAGTTTTGAGAGAGACACACACACAGAGAGAAGACAGAGCAGAGAGAGACGTGGCCACAGGCTGAAAGATGTTAACAATCACCAGAAGCTGGGAGAGGCAAGGAATGGATTCTCCCCTAGAGACTCTGGAAGGAGTGCAGCCCTGCCAACACCTTGATTTTGGACTTCTGGCCTCCAGAGCTGTGAGAGAATACACCTCTGTTTTTATAAGCCACCCAGTTTTTGATTATTTGTTACAGCAGCCACAGGAAACTAATAGTCTAGATTCAAATCCTGGTTCCAACTGTTAACTGCTCATGATCTTAGTTTGTTCTGAACCACAGTTTCTTCAAACAGTTGTCCCTCAGTATTTGCGGGGGGATAGGTTCCAGGACCACCTGTGGATACTAAAATCTGAGAACGCTCAAGTCCCTGATATCAAACATGGTAGTATTTGCTTGTAACCTACATAAATCCTTCTGTGTACTTTAAATAATCTCTAGATTACTTATAATATCTAATAGAATGTGAATGCTATGCAAATAGTTGTTATACTAGATTTTAAAATTTGTATTATTTTTTATTGTGATATTGTATTTTTTATATATTTTTCTGAATATTTTCTTTTTGAGGTTGGTTGAATCCTCGGACATCCATCCCGCAGATACAGAGGGCCAAATGTATATAAAATGAAAGTATATGTGTAAGATGTGTACTATGTAGTGTTTGGCACATAGTAATAGTTCATGACATGTTTTTTGTGAAAAAAAAAAAAGTTTCAGTGGTTAAAGCTCACATCATCATGTCCACAAACATAATGTGGTTCTCAGCTTACACACGTTTTATAAGCATGTAGAAAAGAAGTGCCTGTGTTGGTGATGGGAGAGGGATGACACATAAAGGGGCAATGGGCCAGTTAGGAAAGCACGTGACAGGGGCATGGCAGGGCATCAGTGGATAAAAGATTGTGTGGGAGGTCAATGCAGGGGTCATGGGATTCTTACATGATTGTAAAGCAGATGGACAAAAGTCCTCATAATTTAATGGGAAAATTCTCTGGTTTCTTCTTGAAGGACTTAGCTTTTTATATCCACATCCATATTTTAAACCTCATAACTGAAATCTAAGTACACTCTTCATTTGTAGCTTGTCAGCCGAGGGAAAATTACAGAATGGGTCACGGCAGTGGGAAGATTATGGGTTGCATCTGATAAATGGCTACTTATATGTACTGAGCTGGCTCTGGGGTATTCTCAGGGTATAATTTCATAGCAGAGTTAACATCATCTCATAAAATATGACAACAGGTTTTACACTGCCTATCTGAAATGAAATTGCAGCCTTTTGTAATGAGCAAGTGCAGCCCAGAAGGCAGGATGGATTGAGTTTCCCTGGTACCTGCCATGTCCAGTCTCAGGCCTTTCCAGTGGAGAGAGGACACATGGGCACATTCCCAATTCTCTGTGGCACCCGCAGTCGGCTTTGGGAAGAGCAGTCTCCCACCTCCACACTCTAGGGACGGCTCCCTTCTTTCTAAAGACGCATTTCCTGAAGCACTGGGCGTAAATCGCAATCACATCTCCCCCATTGGCTCACATCATCATTTCCAAGATGATTTACCTTTACTTCTATTGATGTTCAATTGGCAAGAACTCCATAACTCTCCCTCTCTGCAAGCCCTGACTCAGTGATTAATGATTTATGAAGGAAATCTAAACGCCCCAGAGGTGGTCCACACTTGAAGGAACTGCCGAAGTAAATATTTTAAGTGGGCCCTTTTTGAAATGAAAATAATTACAGCAGTGTTAATCTCTTTGGTCATTTGGGACTTTGCTTCCCCTCGTTGTGGGAGGGAAGGGACTGTTTGTGCGTTGTTTGGACAGCACACCTGTATTTTCCAAGCGAATTTTTCTTGGTGAATGAGTTGGTCTGACTGTAAGTGAAAGCAAGACGTTTCTGTTTTCAGCCCACCTGGCCCCACCTGGGTTTCCACGTAGGAAACTTTTCTTCATGGAGTTCTGCCCTGGAGTCTGAGCACCTTTGATAGAAAGGAATGTATACTAGGGTATTAAGTTCCATAAATTCGTTATTACTCAGTTATTTTATATCCATCTATTCTCTTACAGCTGGTCAGTACCACCAATCTGTCCCCTTTTGGTCATTCTAGACATAAAGAATCTTGGCCAGGTGCAGTGGCTCATGCCTGTAATCCGAGCACTTTGGGAGGCTGAGGCAGGCTGATCATCTGAGGTCAGGAGTTCGAGACCAGCCTGGCCAACATGGTGAAACCCCATCTCTACTAAATATACAAAAATTAGTCTGGTGTGGTGGCAGGTGCCTGTAATACCAGCTACCATGGAGGCTGAGGCATGAGAATCGCTTGAACCTGGGAGGCAGAGGCTGCAGTGAGCTGAGATGGTGCCACTGCACTCCAGCCTGGGTGACAGAGCGAGACTCTGTCTCCAAAAAAAAAAAGAATATTATTTTTACTTAATATGCAGGGTGGTCAGCAACTGCAGGATTAGGAAACTCTGCCCCTGTTGCTCTAGGGCAGGATGGTGTGTCGACCCAGCTGTATCTACTCACAGAGCATCTGCTCAGTGGTGTCAAGTTAGTTCTCAGCACCAACCTTGGGTGAAAGAGATATTTTTAAATGTTCCAATCAAACACCTTTTCTCGAGTCCTCACCTACTTCTTACTCCCATTAGCATCACAAGTAACATCCTTCTTTTCCCTTGCCAGCAGATATAGAAAGTCTTAGAATAAATCTGTTAGAAAGAGAGGCCATTTAGAAATGAAAATTAGACTCAAGGAAATCTTAAAAGTTACATTTTTACATTACAGAGTTTAAATCCCCTTTCAAGCATTAAATCATCTTTTTATTTTTAGAGTTTATGATATATAATAGGAACACCGTAAACATTTTTTTTTTTTCTCTTGAGACAGTCTCACTCTGTTTCCTAGGCTGAAGTGCAGTGGCATGATCTCAGCTCACTGCAACCTCCACTTCCCAGGTTCAAGTGATTCTTCTGCCTCAGCCTCTCGAGTAGCTGGGATTACAGGCACCCGCCACCACTTACAGCTAATTTTTGTATTTTTAGTAGAGTCGGGGTTTCACCATGTTGGCCAGGCTGGTCTCGAACTTCTGACCTCAGACGATCCAGCCGCCTCGGCCTCCCAAAGTGCTGGGATTACAGGCGTGAGCCAGTGTGCCCGGCCTAATCATTTCTTTAGTTATAAAAATTACAAAGACTGAAATTCACTTTTTTATGTACACGTCTATAAATTTTCACACATGCATAGATTCCTATAGCCAGCATCACAGTCAGGATAGAGAACAATTTGAATATCCCAAAGATTTCCCTCCAGCTGCCTTTTTTTAGTTAAACCCTTTCTGTATTCCTAACTCCTGGAAACCACAGATCTGTCTGCTTTTGCCTTTTCCAGAATGATTCCTAAATGGAATAAATCTGTAACCTTTAGATACTGAGATTTCACTCAGCATAATGCATTTGAGATTCACCTATGTTATTGTCTGTATTTGTAATTAATTATTTTTATTGCTAAGTTGTATTCCCTTGCATAAATGGAACACGGTTTGTTTATCCATTCAGACATTAATGCTAATTTGGTTGTTTCCTGTGTTTTGGTGATTATGAATAATGCTGCTATAAACACTTGTGCACAGATTTTTGTGTAAACATGTTTTTATTTCTCTAGGATAAATATCTAAAAGTGGGATTGCTGGGTCATCTGGTAAATGTACATCAAACTTTATAAAAAACTCCCAAGCAATTTTCCAGAGTGGCTGTACCATTTCACATTCCTGTCAGCAGTATAGAAGAGTTTTTGTTGATTTACATTCTCACCAGCGCTTAAAATTGTCATTTAATTTGCATTTCACTAATTGATTATATTTAAGCATCTTTTCATTCATCTTATTAATTTTATTAATCTTAAGCATTAGATTTGCTATCCATATATCTTCTTTGGTGAAGTGTCTGTCAAAATCTTTTGGCTATTTTATTTTTTTTATTTTTTTATTTTTTTTTATCTTTTGGCTATTTTAAAATAGGTTGCTTCTAATCACTGAATTTTGAGTTCTTTATATATTCTGGATACAAGTCCTTCATTTGATATGTGATTATAAATATTTTCTCCTTGCTTATAACCTGGCTTTTTATTGCTTTAACAGTATATTTTGAGGCCGGACGCGGTGGCTCACTCCTGTAATCCCAGCACTTTGGGAGGCCAAGACGGGTGGATCACGAGGTCAGGAGATCGAGACCATCCTTGCTAACACAGTGAAACCCTGTCTCTACTAAAATACAAAAAAGTGGTGGTGGGCGCCTGTAGTCCCAGCTGGTCTGGAGGCTGAGGCAGGAGAATGGCGTGAACCCGGGAGGCAGAGCTTGCAGTGAGCGGAGATAGTGCCACTGCACTCCAGTCTGTGCGAGAGCGAGACTCCGTCTCAAAAACAAAACAAAACAAAACAAAAAACAGTATATTTTGTAGAGTAATAAAGGCTTTTTTATTCCTATGAAGTCAAATTTTGCCATATTTCTTTTATGGATTGTCTTCTTATATCTAAAGACTCTTTGCTTAACCCAATGACAAAATTTTTAAAATATTTCCTTTGATGAGTTTTATAGTTTTACATTTCATTCTATGATCCATTTTGAGTCAAGTTTTGTATATGGTGTGAGGTATAATTTGATGATATCTCCAATTTGCTATTGAGTCTCTTCAGTGAATTTTTCAATTCTAAAATTTCCATTTTGTTCTTTTATATAGCTTTTATTTCTTTGCTGAGAACTTCTGTCTTTCCATTTATTTAAAAAATATTTACCTTTGCTTATTAATGCATAATTATAATAGCTACTTTAAAGTCTTTATCTGACTATTTCAATGTTTAAGTAGCTCCATGCTGGCTTCTGTTGATTGCCCTTTCTCTTGACACTTGTTTAAGTTTTCATAGTCCTTTGCATATCAAATAATTTGGGGTTGTATCTAGGACATTTTGAATGTAATGTAATAAAACCTTGAGTCCTATTTAAATCTTCTGAAAAGCATTGACTTGTTTTTAAAATCAGTCAGGCAACTCAGGTTTAGACTCACAACCCGGCCAACTTTCTAAAGCATTTACAGTGATGTTCTGGTCCACTCTGCCTATACATCACCCAGCTGCCAGTCTGAAACCTGGGCAATGGTCTACTCCATAGTTCAGCGCTTAAAGTCCTTACTGTGCTAATTCCGCTCAGCTTCACACATGCTCAGTTCAGGAGTAAGCTCAACACTTCCTTATACACAGCTTTAAAGGATCCTTTTCTCCAGCACCTTCTTCATAATTCCCCACTCTATCCTGCAGTCTCTGGCCTTTAGGGTTTCCCCTTCCTGATGTCTGGCTAGAAAGCTAAGGCATTATCCTACCTATAGGGTCTGCTGTACTGGTGAGGAAGGGAAGAAGCTCTGCCTCTTGCTGGCATTTGCCTGGTGTAGGGCAGAGAGACTCAACAGGACTCTGCCCCTCAGGGACCACCTCAGCTACCAGTGAGAGTAGCAGGGGGAACAAATTCTTTGCTGGTGTTTGCCTGGAGTAGGGCCGATAAAGTCAAAAGGATTTAGACCGATGGGGTCCTCCCTTTCCAGAGACTCTGGCTTCCTAAGGGCTTATTTCTGTCTGTGTCCAGATTTCAGGCTGCTTCAGTACCCAGAACAAAATCTATGAGAGGTCAAAAAAAAAAAAAAGACACAAAGACACAAGAAAAATGTCTTTAGAGAAATCACCACAAAATCATGCTTGGAGTCCAGTTATCCTTACCCATTCTGACTGCTTTCATCCACTTTTCAGAGCCTTTTGATAGTTGGATTATGTGTGTTGATCCAGAGTTTTTAATTGTAGTTACCAGGAGAGATATGGCTGAGTGTGCTTACTTGTTCTTGCCTAGAACCAAAAGTTCATATAAATATTTATGAATGAGGCTAGGCGTGGTGGCTGATGCCTGTAATCCCAGCACTTTGGGAGGCCGAGGCGAGCTGATTACTTGAGGTCAGGAGTTCGAGACCAGCCTGGCCAACATGGTGAAACCCTTTCTCTACTAAAAATACAAAAAAATGAGCCTGGCATGGTGGTGCATGTCTGTAATCCCAACTACTTGAGAGGCTGAGGCAGGAGAATCACTTGAACCTGGGAGGCAGAGGTTGTAGTGAGCCAAGATCACACCACTACACTCCAGCCTGGGTGACAGAGTGAGACTCTGTCTCAAAAAAAAAAAAAAAAAAAAAAAAAAAAAAAAAAAAAAAAAGAATGGGCAAAAGGAAAATGCTTAATATCTATTATAATATCTAACTTTTTGGAAAGCTGCCCATTTTTAATTCCCAGGCCTGTGTATATCTAAAAATTTTAGCCTTTCTTCTTGTCTCTTATAGATAAAAAATCTATCTACAATTTAGGCTCCAGGGATATTAATTTTATATTTTATTTAAATGACTAATATTGCACTGCCAGAGTTACCACTGCTCTTTCTACTTGGCACAGATAGCCTGGAATGAGGGTAAGAGCATGGCGTTATAGTTCTGGCTCAGCAACTCTCTGGCTATGTGACTTTGGAAAAATTCTTTAATAACTCAGAGCTCTGTCCACAGCACAAATGACTAGGACTAGATAGTCCCTAAGTTTTCCTGCAGTCTTCCCATTCTACCCCTCCAACCCTTGGTAAGCCTGATGTTACCATCACCTCCTCTCTCCAGCCTGGGACACACTCTGCTCCTTTCCTCTTGTATATTGTTTGCCCCAAGATCTATGAGATTTGCCCCCTGCTCCAGCTCTCTGTACCCATCAACATGGGTCCATTATGCAATTCTTGAATCTCTCTTCTTTGAACTACAAGCTTTAGCTCTTCTTCTGTTAAGAATCTTGACTTTCATTTTCTTCATGAACTTAGTAATGGCAAAGGAGGCGTAGTCTAAGCAAACTGTGCAGTCACACCCACAATTCAGGGATACAGGCCACCATGAGGTTGACTGTCAAAGTCCATTCTCTTGAAGGTTTACGCTGTGTGGAACTTTACCACTTTGGGCGATTTCTCCTGACACACTTGTCAGATAACAGCCTGGAATCATCAGAGCATAACCCCATAGGTTCCCTGAATTTCTAAGCTGTTCCCTAGCCAGAATCTTTCAGCACTGTCCTTTTTATTGGCCTTCGATTCAGTGGTTCTCAAATGTGGGATTTTGACACATTTGTGTTCTGGAGCCAATTTTGGTTTTTCTGCTGGTTACCTGTTACTATCCATATTTAAAATCTTGTGTATACAAAATGTTTTCTTTTCATTTTTTAAACTGTTATGTATGACTACGTATGAGTCTAGTTTGTCTACACAAGTCTGAAAGTATTTCACTAGACATTAGCACCACAGGTTGGAAATAGGGTTTATTTGAAAATAAAATGCCTCCACAATCACAGAAAGTTTTAGAAATATTAAGCTAAGCAATTTTCCTCTTTCCTGTAGAACTTAACCTTGAATATAGCTCATGTACTGTGGCTCCCCAAGGGTTCTAGACATTGTACAACTGCTGCATAAATTTTTTTGAACACAATGCTTTTTGAAAGGGACAACTTGAGGGACTTGTGTTTAGAGGAACTCTCTTTAGGAAACAGTGGTCTCAACTGTTTCTCCTTCCCATTAGCAGAGTACATCAGGAACTGTGTCCTCCAGAGTTGAGTTACTGAAGGTCATTGCTGTCCTTTCATGTACACGCTCTCCCTTCTTGGACCCCATCCAATGATTCACACAATATTAGGAAGGGCTTCTTTCGTCAATGGTTTCTTATTACTCTTGAAATAAAACTAATTTTTTTTTTTTTTTTGAGACAGAGTTTTACTCTTGTTGCCCAGGCTGGAGTGCAATGGCACTATCTCGGCTCACTGCAACCTTCGCCTCCCGAGTTCAAGCAATTCTCCTGCCTCAGCCTCCTGAGTAGCTGGAATTACAGGTATGCACCACCATGCCTGGCTAATTTTGTATTTTTAGTAGAGATGGGGTTTCTCCATGTTGGTCAGGCTGGTCTCGAACTCCTGACCTCAGGTGACCACCTGCCTCAGCCTCCCAAAGTCCTGGGATTACAGGTGTTAGCCACTGCACCCAGCCATAAAATGAATATTCTTAACATGACCTAAAGCATAGATTTGTCTTGACCACTCTCCCTGCTCTATCTCTACACTACAGTCAAAATTTTATTTTTAAAACAATTTTGTATTCATTATACACCCTCTCGCTCCAGATCCTTTCTTTACCCCCATATTTCTTTTTGCCTGAAAATACTCTCCTCCTTTCCGCAAACTTGATTTGATCGATGCCTAGTTATTCTCTAGGTATCAGCTCCAATATTAATTCCAGAAAGCCTCCCCTGAATCCCTGGTACATCCCTTCCCTTCAAAGCACACATCTTGATTTTAATTATAGGCTTATTTATGTGTCTGTTTAATATTAGTCCTCTCCCCACCCCTGCACTGGTTTGAAAGCTCCATGAGAACGGGGAACATGTTATTAGTCAGTCACCATTATACATTGTCACCATTAGCAATGTTTGCTAAATGTGAACAAACGGTGTCTGTTGGCTTCTGAATGATTAACTCACAGTCAATAGAAAGAACCTTGTAGGCCTGAAGCAGTCCAGTAACTCAGCTCAGAGTAGCCACAGGCCAATGGAAAAATGGACTGCAGCCATGTGTCGTGCTCATGCCATTGATCTTGTAGATTTGCTGTTGATCCAAAGGAGTCTACTGTTTTATCTCATGTGTACTTCTGTTACACCATTGGAGTTATTTCATTTGGCTGTGTTATTGTTAGCAGCAGCAAAGAACCCAAGGCAATTGATTCACATAGCAGAAATGGTGACTGAGGTGGTTCTTCCTTTTGGGACTCTGACATCAGAAAGTACACAGTTGAGTGATGCCCTGAAAACCCATGTGGGGGCCTCAACTAGTAATCTTGGAAGTGGCCCAGGCAGAGTCACTTTAGGGACATTCCCCAGAAGCTGATTGGATTGTTTACAGATATTCTGCTTCTCCTGTCTCCAGGAAGGTGAAAAGTTGCAATTCCTTGCCCACTTAAGGTAAGGTGTAATCATGAGACTTGCTTCAGCCAACAAAATGCTAGAAGTGACATCTGAGAAGCAACCTTTAAGACCAGTGTACACTTTGTCTTGTCTCCTTCATTGCCACTGTAATAGACAGTTATCCAAACAGTAGAAGTTCCATCCGCCTAAATCCTGCAGTGAGGAGATATGGGACAGAGCCCTGTGCTGATGCTTTATAGCTGAGCAGCAAAAAAAAACACATGGCAGAGTTCTTAGTGTTGGGTGGACAAAGCTGTTAGCGAGTACCATCAGTTTCTTCCCCCTGCATTTATGGATCTCAGTGCAAGAGCTCATGATGATTAGCCTTGTGCTACTTGACCTTGTATGCATGGAGAATAAAACTTTTCCTTAGGAGACACAAGTATTTGGGAGTTGCCTGTTTTTGAAACATATCCGAGCCCATCTTTATTGATACATTATGTCTCAGGGTCTGATTTAAGCATTTTAGGTATATGGAGTCATTTACTTTTTACAAACACACTGCAGAGAAGGTACTAGTATCTCCATTCTATGCATGTGAAAACCAAGGCATAGGCTGGGAAAAGTGTCTCACACCTATAACTTCAGCACATTGGGAGGCCAAGGTGGGAGGATAATTTGAGCTTAGGAGTTTGAGACCAGCCTGGGCAACACAGTGAGACCTCATCTGTACAAAAAATTAAAAATTAGCTTGGCATAATGGTGCATGCCTGTGGTCCCAGCTATTCAGGAGCTTGAGGTGGGAGGATAGCTTTGGCCCGGGAGGCTGAGGCTGCAGTGAGCCATGATTGTGCCACTGCACTTCAGCCTGAGTGACAGAGTGAGACCCTGTCTCAAAAAAACAAAAAACAAAACAAACAAACAAACAAACAAACCGAGGCATAAAGAGATTAGATGAAAAATCTAAAATGTAGTAGAGCTAGGATTCAAACCTAGAGAGTTTGGCTTCAGAGCCTATAGTCATGACCATGATGCTCCTGTTCCTCTTGATAACCCTCTGGCCTGCTATCTTTTGCTGTCTTCCTGCACCCTTGGACTTGATGCTGCAAATGACCTATCTTCATTCCTAGAGCTCTGAACTCTAGGCTCCTAGCTTGTCTGAGGAGATAACCGAATACTCCTTGGAGAAGGTTCATGTACATCAACTGTCCTCTCTTTCTGCTATTTGAGTACTTGGAGTTTGAATACTCCTTCTAAGATTCTATAACAGGACATCCAAATTCCAGGTTACCAGATTGAGACAAACCCTAACCAACTTATTATTTAATCAGTGACACAGAGGCAATTTCTTGTCCATCAATAGCTCAATCACTAACAATTAGAGATAAACGTATAGGAGCATAGGAGAGAAAATAAATGCATTTTGGGCCTTATAGTCACAGAATTACATTAATCGTAATCCTTTTTTCTCATAAAATACTGTCATTTTTAATTTATTGACTTAACTTTCTTAAATAATATAAAATATTGGCAGTAGCTTACATGTGCTTATGTGCCCCTTCTGCATCCTGTCCTTTAGTGAAGCCCACCCACTCTCCTGACTCAAGTGTATATCATTTATTCACTTTTCAACATGTAGTTTCACCATCTATATTCCTGAAAGATGTTTTAGGTTTTTTATGCCTAGCTATTTTTAATCTTATACAAAAAATGTTATCCCTAATGCATTCTTCTTATTTTTTCCCACTCAATGTTCTGTTGCTAAGACATCTGTTGTGGCCGCTGGAATTCCTCAGAGATCTCTAACTACTGGGAGTGTAATTGACAAGAGCCCCACTTCTATGCTGCGTCCCCTATTGCTGAGTTGTCCTAAGGCCACATTCCCCACTGCTCCTGGGGCCCTGCTCCCAGCCAATGAATGAGTGTGGCAGAGGCATAGGGCAGCCCCATTCCTGGGAGAGATGGGGCTCCCTGACACCTGATGGCTTAAGGACACCTAGGTGGCCTTGCCAAGTCTTTCTTAAACCTAACAGCAATGTAGTTCACTTCCATTCCACCTTCTTTTCCTCTTGCCTAAATCTAGGTCAGACTTGCATGGTAGTCTGATGGTTCCCCCACCCTTCCAGGGCTCCGTCTCCATTTTCTCTCATAGTCATTGCCCTTAAAAAAATTTTCTATGTTTAATCTCACCTTGTCATCTTCTTCTCAGAAACCTGGACAAAAGCAACATTCACATGTTGCATATAACTGAAATTCATTGTTTTGACTGCTGCATAATATTTAATTATGTGAATATACTAAGAAAGTGGATAAATACATCGTGGTATATTTATACATAGTCATGTACTGCATAATGACATTTTGGTCAACAAAAAACCTCATATACAACAGTGGTCTCATAAGGTTATAATGGAGCTCAAAAATTCCTATTGCATAGTGATGTGTGGTAGCCATGGTAACGCTATAGCACAACGCATTACTCGTGTTTCTGGTGATGCTGGTGTAAACAAACCTACTGCGCTGCCAGTCATGTAAAAGTGTTGCACAGGCTGGGCACCCTGGCTCATTCCTGGAATCCCAGCACTTTGGGCGGTCGAGGCAGGCGGATAGCTTGAGCTCAGGAGCTTGAAATCGGCCTGGGCAACATAGTGAAACCTCCTCTTTATCAAAAATGCAAAAATTAGCTGGGCATGGTCATGTGTGCCTGTAGTCCCAGTTGCTCAGGAGGCTGATGTGGGAGGATCGCTTGAGCCTGGGAGGTAGAGGCTACAGTGAGCTGAGATCATGCCACAGCACTCCAGCCTGGGTGACAGAGTGAGACCCTGTCTCAAAAAAAAATTTTAATAAAAATAAAAATATAAAAGTGTAACACATACAATTATGTATGGTATGTATTACTTGATAATAAATGACTGTTACTGGTTTATGTATTTACTATATTTTTAATCTGTATTTTATAATATACTCTTTCTACTTATTAAAACAAATGTTAGCTGTAAAACAGCCTCAGGCAAGTCCTTCAGGAGGTATTCCAAAAGAAGGGATTGTTACCATAAGAGATGACAGCTCCATGCATATTATTGCCCTTGAAGACCTGCCAGTGGGACGAGATGTGCGGGTGGAAGACTGTGATATTGATGATCCTGACTCTGCATGGTCCTACCCTAATGTGTGTGTTTCTGTTTTAGTTTAAAAAAAAAAACTTTCAATTTTTTAAAAACAAAACATTTAAGAAGTAAAAAGTAAAAATAGAAAAAATAGAAAAAATTATAGTACAATGATATAAAGAAAGAAAATTTTTTTGTACAGCTGTATAATGTGTTTGTGTTTCAAGCTAAGTGTTATTACAATAGTCCAAAAGTTTTTAAAAAATTTAAAAGTTTGTAAAGTAAAAAAAAAAATTACTGTAAGCTAAGGTTAATTTATTGTTGAAGAAAGAAACGTACTTTTTATCAATTTAGTGTAGCCTAAGAGTACAGTGTTTATAAAGTCTAGAGTAGTGTACAGTAATGTCCTAGGCCTTCACATTCACTCACCACTCACTCACTCACTCACCCAGGGCAACTTCTATTCCTTCCTGCAAGCTCCATTCATGGAAAGTGTCCTATATAGGGGTACCATTTTTTATCTTTTAGACCATATTTTCACTGTAGCTTTTTATGTTTAGATACACAAATATTAATACTTACCATTGTGTTAGAGTTGTCTACAGGATTCAACACAGTAACATGCATATAGTTTGTAACCTAGGAGCGATAGGCTATACCATGTAGCTAGATGTGTAGCAGGCTATAGCATTTAGCTTTGTGTAAGTACACTCTATGATGTTCACAAAATGACCAAATTGCCTAACTCTGCATTTTTCAGAAAATATCCCTGTTGTGAAGAAATGCATGACTGTCATTGAATATTTAGCTTGTTTCCAGATTTTACGATTTTGAAGAGTGCTGCTATTAACATCCTTGTACATGTTCAACAAGTTGTCTTAGATATATATCTGGAAATTTATGCATATATTATATATTAAATATATGTATATATTTCCAGATACATATCTTTTATATATTAGATAAATATATGACACAAAATATTACATACATTTAAAATATAAATATATTTCCAGGTATATATCTTATATATATGATATGCTTATATATTCAGATAGATATCTAAGATATATCTATATATTTATATACCTTACACATATCTAAATATATATGTAAGACAAATAGCCAGATATATATATCTGGAAACTACTGCTTTTTTTGTTGTTGTTGTTCTGTGGCCCAAGCTGGAGTGCAATGGCATGAACTCAGCTCACTGTAATCTCCACCTCCTGGGTTCAAGCAATTCTCCTGCTTCAGCCTCCCAAGTAGCTGGGATTACAGGTGTGCACCACCACACCAGGCTAATTTTTGTATTTTTTAGTAGAGACGGGGTTTCACCATGGTGGCCAGGCTGGTCTCGAACTCCTGACTTTGTGATCTGCCCACCTCGGCCTCCCAAAGTGCTGGGATTACAGGTGTGAGCCACTGCACCCAGCCATGAAACTACTGCTTTTTAAAGAGTTTGTACACATTTACATTTCTACCAGCAAAGTAGAGAAGATTTTGTGGTTCCATATCCTTTCCAATACTCAATATAGTTGGGCTTTTTTATTTTTGCTAATTAAATGGATATAAAATATATCTCACTGTGGACTTGACAGGTAATTCCCTCTGACTGAACATCTTTTTATGTTTATTTCCTCTTCTGTAAAATGCCTATGTATGGCTTTTGCTATTTTTCTTCTGGAATGTCTGTTGTTTGTGACAACTTTGAAGGAGTTTTTAATATGATCCTGATATAAATTCATCATCAGTTACATGTATTGAAAATATCTTTTTCTAATCCAATTTGTAAGTTGTCTTTCACATTCATAAGGTTCTGTTGATGAACAGAAGTTTTTAATATAATAACATGTATCAATTGTTAATTTTATGGTTAGCATTTTTGTTGCTAAATTTTTTCTTATCTCAAGATTAGAAGGATATTTACTTATCTTCGCTCCTTAAAAAAAGATAGAAGCTTAGCTTTTGTTATTTATCCCTGAGTAATCTGTAATTACTTTTGTGTGTGGTGTGAACTTAAGAACTAATTTCACTTTTTTCCCGTAGCTATTCTTTTCCCCCGTCCCCCAGGTTAATTTATTAAATTGTCTTTTTTCCCTACTGACCTTCCATACCAGCTCTCTCAAATATCAAAGTTCTATATATTCAAGGGTCTCTTTCTGGGATCTCTATTCTATTCCATTGACCAGTTTGTGTCTACACTAGTAACACCCTATCTTAATATAGCTGCTTATAAGTCTTGATATCTGGTAGTATAAGTCCATCTTCCTCATTCTTACTCCTTTAAATTTCTTGGCTAATTTTGATCCCTTTATTCTTCCACATAACTTTTTAAACCCTCTTTTAGATTACATTTTCTAGGTATTACTTGCTACTGTATAAGAATGCAGTTGACTTTGTATTAAAACAATTCTGGTGAAAATAATGATCATGATAGCAACTATCTATTCAGTATTTCAGCTATCATTTACTTAGTACATATTCTCTGCTGGCCATGATGCTAAGTGCTTATGTACATTTTCCTCCTTTATTCTTAACACAGGCCTGTGAGTTTGAAAATAACTAGCAGATTAGAAAACCAAGGTACAGAGAAATGAAGCGCTTATCTAACATCATACAATTAGACTGTTTAGTAACTAGGATTCAATCTTAAACTATTCTGACTTTAAAGCGTTCACTCTTAATTTATGCAGGTTATGACAGTGTCCTTAGCTTTCAGGAGAAACAATAATAACAAAACAAACATCGACCACTCCATCATTTCTCAGCATTTTCTATTCTCCCAATTAGAGCTTCCATATACAGATGATATCTTATATGTGGTTTACATTGACCATCTATAAAAGGTGTGAAAAACTGGTTCTCTAAGAGTACGGTCTCCAACGTCTGTTTAATAGATCCGTCCTTGCATTCTTCACTGGCTACAGCCTCCACATATTTCAGTCTGTCCCTGTTATAATCAAGATCCCATGATTTAAGAGGGGTTAAGGAGAGGGCTGTGACTCCCAGAATCTGATTTCTTCTCAGAGAGAGTTGTTCTGCTTTGTTTATTTTTATGTGGTTTTACTGATCATATGTTAAATGTGGCACACACAATTCAGCCAGCTTCGTGATTAGCAAGGGAATGCTTTTGTTTGTGAGTGTGATATGCCCTCCACCCCAAAACTACATAGCAGAGGAAACACAAGGTCACACAAGATTTAAATCCTCCTGTAATAACAAGCCAGAATAGTAGACACATAATCATCCCTGAGACTTGCATTGCAAAACAATTTCACAGTGCATAACTAGCTAATTTAATCTTCCCTAAACCTTGGGAAGCAAATGGAGTAGGTGCTACTATGCCCATTTTATAAATGAAGATGAGATGCAGAGAAAGTGACTTGTCCAAGGTCACAGTGCAGTTGAGAAATAAGAGCTACAACTAGGTCTATGGAGACAGATTTTCAGCCCGGAGCTGCCTTCACCTCTTCTTGTTTCCTACCCTGAAGCTTTGACATTCCAAGGCACCCAGGGAAAGGCATTCCCTGACACCTCAGATTTGCTGCTCCAAAAGAGGGTTCATTTCCTATTAAAGCAGAGAAGCAACTGAATGAGATAGCCCCCACCATCAGAATCCTGACAACCATTGGCTGTAACATTTTCTTGCTCAGTTTAAATTCAGATTTCTTCTTTACAAGCATTATTTGAATCCAACAGCTCTAAAGTGGCAGAATTCCACCTGGTCTTCTCTAAGACCAGGGTTCTTTCCACTGTACTTTGGAAGAGGAGTGTCACGTAGGAATGCCTTTAGCATCCTCTGGCCCTGGGAGAAAACCTGGCAGTGCACTTGTCCCTGAGTGGTCCTAAGTGCCTTCTGGATTTGTGAGTGAGATGCTCCCCCTTGCTCCATCACCAGACCTTCTGCACCCCATAGTGATAAACAGCCTTCCCTTCTATGTCAACCCACGGCCGTGTGGAATCAGCTTCCCAGATGGGATAGTGTCCTAATCCAGGACTTCTAGCTCTCTCTTGAGGCAGGATTCAGTAAACATGTATATTTTATTTCAGTATTTTTCTATGTATGTATGTATGTACATTTGACTCTTGGACAATGAGGGAGTTAGGGGTGCCAACCCCTAACAACAGTCAAAAATATGCTATTTTTTTTTTATTTTTATTTTTTTGTAGGCAGAGTCTCACTCTGTCACCCAGGCTGGAGTGCAGTGGTGCGATCTCTGCTCCTTACAACCTCCACCTCCCGGCTTCAAGCCTTCAAGCCATCCTCCTGCCTCAGCCTCCCTAGTAGCTGGGACTAGAGGTGCATGCCACATGCCTGGCTAGTGTTTGTATTTTTAGTAGAGATGGGGTTTCACCATGTTGGCCAGACTGGTCTTGAACTCCTGACCTCAGGTGATCCTCCTGCCTTGGCCTTCCAAAGTGCTGGGATTACAGGCATGAGCCACCATACCCAGCCTGCTATAACTTTTGATTCTCCAAAAACATAACTACTATAGCCTACTGTTTACCAGAAGCCTTACCAAACGCAAGAACAGTGATTATTACACATTTTGTATGTTATGCATATTATCTACTGTATTGTTATAATAAAGCAAGCTAGAGAAAAGAAAATGTTATTAGGAAATTCATAAGGAAAATACATTTACAGTACTTATTTATCGATACCACTAAGTTTAAGTCATCTGTTTACAAGCTGAATCATCTATCTGAAAGTGTGGCAATCGCAACTGCATACCTCAATCTACGGTACATTATCAAGCAATTCAACTTTTTCTTTTAATGTTATGACTTTTCTCTGCTTCTTGGGAGCACTTCCAGCATCACTAGTGGCACTTCTTATGTGTCCCATGGTGTTATTCAAGGTTTATAATATTGACTAAACGTGATGAAAAATATGTAAGACCCAAACCACAGGAGATCACTTTTTACTGCGATATGCAATTTACCAGAAAGAGCAGCTGCTCACATGGAGATTTTTAGGGTCACACTTCATTTTTGGTGGATACTCACAACCCTTGAGCTCATGGCAATAGCAACAGAAAGTGGCTATTAAATTATTATGGTAGTACAGTATTACTAAGTTAATTTTATACAGTTATGATTTAATACTGCATCTTCATGTTTGCTTACATTTTTCTCAACTGGGAATGATACCATGTACTATCTCTAAGTGTTTGTGTATACATTTTGATACATTTTAACTTCTATAATAGACCTGTGTATATTTTATGGTGGTAAATTACACAATAAACTAGTATCAACATATATTTTCTGCATTCATAACGTACCTTTTTCTTTTTCTCTTTTCTTTTTTTTTTTTTTTTGAGATGGAGTCTTGCTCTGTTGCCCAGGCTGGAGTACAGTGGTGTGATCTCGGCTCACTGCAACCTCTGCCTCCCGGATTCAAGCAATTCTCATCCCTCAGCCTCCCAAGTAGCTGGAACTGTAGGCATGTGCCACCACACTCAGCTAATTTTTTGTATTTTTAGTAGAGACGGGGTTTCACCGTGTTAGCCGGGATGGGATTGCAGGCATAAGCCACCGCACCCGGATGATGCCTGTAATCCCAGCACTTTGGGAGGCTGAGGCAGGTGGATCACTTGAGGCCAGGAGTTCGAGACCAGCCTGGTCAACATGGTGAAACTCCATCTCTACTAAAAATACAAAAATTAGCTGGATGTGGTGACAGGCGCCTGTAATTCCAGCTACTTGGGAGGCTGAGGCAGGAGAATTGCTTGAACCTGGTATACGCAGGTTGTAGTGAGCCAGAATGGCACCACTGCCCTCCAGCCTGGGTGACAGAGTGAGACTTCGTCTCAAAAAAAAAAGCAAAAAGAAAAAAATCTGAATGTAAGTGGACGAGTGCAGTTCAAACCAGCGTTGTTCAAGGATCAACTGTATTCTGTTTCATTACGTAGTGAAATAATAAAGTTTTGTATCCTTTTCAATTAATATATTTTGGGCATTTTTGAGGTCTTTAAAGTTTTTTCAAAATTGCCTTTTCAAAGCTGCAAAATATTTCATCATTTTGATATACAACAATTTATCCATGCAGTTGCACATCATTAGTCATTTAGGTCGTTTTCCTTTTGGCTAAACATCTTTGTGCATAAAAATATGTTCATACTTTTAATTGTTTTAGGATTCACACGTGTGGAATTCTTCATCAAAGAGTAAGAACACTTTGAAGATTTTTGATACAAGATTGCCTAACTGCTTTTCAGAAAGACCACACCAATTTACACACTCCCTCCACAATGGGGAAAAATGCTGCTCTTACCAGATTTTGAATCTTGTCATTTTCCAAACACTTCATTATTTCGATAGGTTTTTAAGTGGTATCTCGAGGTTATTTTATTTGGTTGAATACTTGTGAGGTTAGCTTTTTTCCTCAGGTCTGTTAGTCATTTATATTATCCTTTAGCTACTTTTTAAAAAATGTGATCTTAGCATTCTTCCTCACTTCTTTAGTTATTAGGGATATACATCCTTTTTCTGAATTATTTGTAATAAATGCTTTCCACATGATTGTTGTAAGGTTTTTAAGTATTGTAATGACTTTTTTGAAGTACTTAAGTTTTGTATTTTCATTAAGGAAATGATTACCGTTTTCTGACTTCCTCTGTTGGTTATCTGTTCAAAAAATCCTTTCCTACTCAAAGCTCTAACAAATATTCATCTCAATATTTTCAAGTTTTGGTTTCACTTAAAATTTTCTCTTTTATACACTTGGGTTTATTTTGATATATAGTGTGGGAGGCTATACATTTTTTCTTTGTTTGCAAATAGCCAGATTTTTCAACAGATTGCATGGACAGTGTCTTGATGTTAAATTGGACAACATTTTTTAAAAAGGCAATGAGAGGATTTGGTGCTGGAGAAATTCATTCATAAGCCTGGCGTATTCAGAACACTGATGAATTGTTGGGTGAGTACCAGGAAAGTTGTCAGGATAGACAAGTATTCAACAGCCACTGGGAAGGTTCTAAACTGTGCCCCCTTTCCCCTTCTCCATAATAAAGGGGTCTCCCTTTACCAAAATGAACTGTCCTAAATTTAAGTAGCCAAAAGTCAGAGCAGACCCAGAATTGTTTCTTGGTGTCAAGGCCTCAGTCAGCCACCAGAAAATGAGATATTCACAGATCGAGTTGACAAAGGGATGCCAGAAGAGACAGGAGGTACAACTGTTAGATAGATTGGTCTTGTTGGCCACCCAGCTGTTTGTGCCACTTGTATATTCTCCCACAGCACTCTCTGCATGTCTCCAGCACATTACAACGTCGTATTCTAATTTTGTGTTATGTGTCTTTTTCTTTTCCTCTATCCTTCTCCTTGCTTTAAAAAAATTATTAATGGATAATAGCTAATTTTCTCATTTGAAAAAAAATACGCTTAACTCTATGCAGTTTACTAAATGTTATTATACCTCCATTTGATAAATGTGAAAACTCATTTAACACACACCTCAAACATGACATAAAATGTTGCCATTATTCTAGAAAATTGCTTGTTCTTTTTGTAGTCATCACCCCCTGCCCAGTCCTGAGGTAGCCACTATTCCAATTTCTGTACCCACAGAACCCACAGACAAGTTTTGGTTGTTCTTGAACTTCATAGTAATTGAATTTTAAAGTATATATTCCTTTGTCTCTTAACTCCTTCTTTTACTCTATAATATTTCAGACATTCATTCATGTCTATTCCTTTTTGTTGCTGAGCAGATTCCAGCACCATTTGTTGAATAGATTGTCCTTTTCTCATCAATTTGTCTTGGCACCTTTGTCAGAAAACATTTGATTGTAATTTTTTTTCTGCCTGATTGATCTATTTGTCTATTTTAACACCAATAAGACACTCTTAGAAACTGATAAATTAATACTAACATTTATATGGAAATGTAAAAGACCAAAACAGTGTTTAAAAATATGATAAAACTGGCCGGGGGCGGTAGCTCACGCCTCTAATCCCAGCACTTTGGGAGTCTGAGGCGGGTGGATCACTTGAGGTCAGGAGTTCGAGATCAGCCTGGCCAACATGGTGAAACCCTGTTTCTACTAAAAACACACAAAAATTAGCCGAGCATGGTGGCATGCACTTGCAATCCCAGCTACTTGGGAGGCTGAGGCAGGAGAATCGCTTGAACCCAGGAGGCAGAGGTTGCAGTGAGCCAAGATCGTGCCATTGCACTCCAGCCTGGGCAATGGAGCGAGACTCTGTCTCAAAAAAAAAAAAAAAAAGATGAAACTTACAGTGAGACTTAAAATTGGGTCATGTAAATCCTCCAACTATTTTATTTTTTAAAAAAATCAATTTCTACCAAAAAGAAAAAAAAGCCTGCTGGGAATTTGATTGCAATTGCATTTAATCTATGGATCGATTTTCTGAGAATCAGCATCTGTACAATACTGATTTTAAGCATGGCATCTCTTTATTAGGTCTTAATCACCCTCAACACTGTTTTATGGTTTCAAGTGTAGAAGTCTTGTATAACTTTTTAAAAAAAATTTTGAAGGTATTTGTTATATTAATACTGTTATAAATAATGATTTTTAATTTTTTCCAATTGTATGTTGATAGTATATAAAAATAAAATAAAAATGTTCTGTATTAACTTTGTATGTTAAACCTTGCTGAGTTTACTTATTAGATTTAGTAGGATTTGGGAGTAGATTCCCTTCAAGTTTCTACCTGCAAAATCATGTCATTGTAGAGAAAGATAATTTTACTTCTTTCTCAGTCTTTATGACTTCTATCTTTTCATACCTAATGGCAAGACCTCAAGTACAATGTTGAATAGCAGCATGAGAGTGGATCCCTACCTTATTTTTGACCTTAGAGAGAAAGTGTTCCATATCTTATCATTAAATATGATGTTATGTATAAGCTTTTATAGATGCATTTTATCAAATTGAGGAAATTCTGTTCTATTACTTGTTTGTCTAGAGGTTTTATCACGGAATAGTGTTGAAATTTTCAAAATCTTTTTCTGGATCTACTGAGATATTTGTATTTTTCTTTTTTATACTGTTAATGGGATGAATTACACTGATTGCTTTTCTCATATTTTAATTGATCTTGCATTTTTGTGATAAAACCCACTTAGCTGTGATGTGTTATATTTTTTAATATATAGATGGATCTAATTTGCTAATATTTTGTTAAAAATTTTTGCATCTCTGTTCATGAGAAATATTGGTCTGTAATTTTCATTTCTTGTAGTGTATTTGTTAGGTTTCGGTATTATGAATATGTCAGCTTCCAAAAAGTGTTGAGAGGTGGTCCTTCCTCCTGTTTCTATAAGAGATTGTTTAAGATTGGTATTATCCCTTTCTTTGATAGACTTCACCATTAAAGCTATCTGGGCCAGATATGTTCTTTGTGAAAAAAAAATGTAATTGTGAATTTAACTTCTTTAACACATATTCAGGTTACTTATTTCTTCTTTTGTCCAGTTATGAAAAGTCCTGTTTTTTAAAGGATTTATCCATTTACATGGTCAAACATGTTGGCATAAATTTGTTTACAATACCCCCTCATCATCCTTTTAATGTCTGTAGGATTTGTGGGAATAGCCTTTCTTTTCTCTTTATATTGGTAATTCACATTTTTTCTCTTTTTTTGTTTCTTCCTTCTTCAGTTTAACTAGGAGCTTATCAATTTTATTGATCTTTTCAAAAATTGGTTTTTGGCTGCATTGATTTTCTCTATTGTTGACTGTTTTCTATTGAATTAATTTCCACTCTTGTCTTTATTTCCTTCCTTCCATTTTGGACTTACTACACTGTTCTTTTTCTAGCTTCTTTTTTTTGAGACGGAGTCTCATTCTGTTGCCCAGGCTGGAGTGCAGTGGTGTGATCTCGGCTCACTGCAACCTCCGCCTCCCGGATTCAAGCTATTCTCCTGCTTCAGCCTCCAGAGTAGCTGGGATGACAGGCATGCACCACCACGCCTGGCTAATTTTGTATTTTTAGTAGAGACGGGGTTTCTCCATGTTGGTCAGGCTGGTCTCAAACTCCTGACCTCAGAGCTCAGGTGATCCGCCCACCTTGGCCTCCCAAAGTGCTGGGATCATAGGCATGAGCCACCGCACCCAGACTTTTTCTAGCTTCTTAATGTGGAAGCTTAGCTCATTGATTTCAGCACTTTCTTATTTTCTAATACAAGCACTTAAACTCTAAATTGTATTCTTAGCGTCACATAAGCTGCATCTCACAAATTTTGATATGCTATACTTATCATTCAGTAAAAGGTATCTAATTTTCCTAGAGTTTTTCTTTAGAAGTATATTGCTTAATTTCCAAATGTTTAAATATTTGCTAGATATCTTTTTGTTAATGTTTTATAATTCAATTCTAATGTGGCCAGAAAATATAATCTGTATGGTTTTTATGTTACCCAAAGTTTTCTTGGTGTTACCATGGGAATGAAGATCTACTAGAATCTTTTACTTGCTAACCAGAAACAGCTCATCTACTCCCTTTACTCCAACTAACTTAGCCTCTTCAAGGCAGGAATGATATCTTACTAGTTTCTCTATGACAGTGCTTGCCACATAACAGAAATTCTATAAATGTAAGAATTTATTTATTTATGCTGAAAATTGTACAAAAGGAGGCTTATGACTAAAACATGGACTTGCCCTCAAGTATTTCATGGTGTCAGATGAAGGCAATGTGTAAACACACGTTTCCCTACCATTTTTAGAAGAAGGGTGTGAAATCTAAACATGGAATCTGAAAAATATGATTGAAATGTATCTCAATTTGTAGTGATATAGTAACTATCATTTTCATTGTGCTTTACTGTTTATAATTTATAAGCCTTTTCTTAAGGAAGGGAAGGAATAATATAGAATGATCCATATGATTTTTAGGAACTCCACTATTGAGCTCATAAATTGAATTAACTTAAACAAAAGAAGGAAAGATGGGTGCAAAACCAAGAGCAAATATAAAAGAATCTATTAAGAAAATGAATGCTGTCGGGAAAGGTGAAGTGGGGAAGGATGATGATAATGGTGCTGATAATAATACCTAACATTTATTGAGTAATTAAGGTTTTGTAGGCATGGTGCTAAGCAGCTTATGCTCCCAACAACCCTACAGTGTTACGCTTACCTTATGGAGGAGGAAACTGAGACTTAGAGAGGTTAGTTGACTTGCCCAAGATTATGCAGTTAAAAAGTAAAGAAGTCAGGATTGGATTTGTGAAAAAATTGAGGAGTGTTCCTTATTCACTGAGACTTGTCTTAGATGGGGGCCTGGGCCCTGACAGGTAAAAGACAGGTTTTACACTCATATTTTGACTGTTTTTCCAGAAGTAGAGTCAGCAAGGGATTTTTCAATGTACACAATATACTGTCAAATACCAGTATGTTTATGTGTTGGGGTGGATCAGGGAGCAGCCAGTTTTCAAAGGGCTAACTGAAAATTAAAGTTTGAGACAGAGCTAACATGGACTGAGAGGGGATGGACAAGGGACTGAGGAGAAGAGCAGAACCAAATGGGGACACAACCAAGGAAGAAACCAGAAGGTGATAACAGACCACCAGTATTCTGCCCTGAGCATGTGCCAGGCACTGTGCATGGCACATGTAGAGTCATTATATCATGTGATACTCACAACCACTCAGGAGATAATTACTATTGTCCCTCTCTTAGAGATTAGCCCAAGGTCACATATATAGGATGTAGCGGCATTAGGTAAACATAGAATTCCAAGATCTTAAACACTGTTTCTCTCCAATGGTGGTTGGATGTTACAGACCAGGACCCAAAGGTGGGACATGGGGGTGGGGGACAGTTAGGAAAGGAACCTAGTGACTGGGACTGATTCCCCTTGTTTAGCCAGGTGCCATTGCAGGCTGGCTTATATTGATCCATCTAACCCTTTGTTGATACTGCTCCCAGGACTTCTAAAAGGCACCTGTACTTTTAAGGCAAAACATAAAGGGACTTTAAGTTAACTTTGGCACAGGATGAAAAATATGTCCATTGCTTGAGATCAATATTGTAATTGGCACAATATTAACAGATGGCAGAAAACAGATCTTTTCAGTATTTCTGTCCCTTCCATAATTCCTATCAAGGAAAGCAACTTCATGTTGGAAAAGGTTCCCACAGATATTGCTGACAGATAATGGAAGCCCAAGAGAGAAGGTTCTAAATGAATGCTTGGTGCCCAGGGGCCTGGCCAGACAAGTTATATTGCAGGAGACTTGCTGTCTGCCTTGAAGCACTAAGACTTTGAGGAAAGGTGCTGGAAGCCCAGCCATGGGAAAAAGTGGAAATTTTTGACCTTTCAAATAAAGGTCAGGCAGTTTGGATGATCTTTTTCTGGTGAGCTGGATGCTGTTCCCAGGTGAGAGGCAAGGAGTCAGTGAATTGTCACAGACCTGCCATGTTTCTTTCTGAGAGACTTGCTAGACTGGTTTTCCAGGTATTATGTGGATGAAGTGCATTTGGATTGCAGCATGCATTTGACAGATAAAGTCTCTATCTTTGAAAATGGGATACACCCATGGACAAGGGCTGATGGCAACCAAGTCAGGTAGATGAGTAACTGATTGGACTCAGAGTACTAATGAATGAGTTGACGTGGATCTAGAGAAAGGATCTTGCACACCACAGTTTTCTGGCTTCTGTCTTGCCTTGTTAGGCATTTTTATTAATGTCTTGGATGAAGACATTGACGGCCCAGTGATAAAATTTGTGGGTGACACAAAGCTGGAAGGGATAGCTAATACATTGGACAGTAGAATGGCAATGCAAAAAAGATTTGACAGGCTGAAACAATGGACCAGATCTAACAAGATTATGTTTAATGGGGATAAATGTAAAGTCTTAACATTTGGTTAAAATAAACAAGCAAATAAGATGGAATAAGCAGCAGATGGGAAAGATGTGGTTTGATAGGAGCCTGTGTGAAAATAATAGAGATGTTTCAGCTGATTATAAGCCCAGAATGAATCACTAGTGCACTGTAAGCTCAGGCTATAATAGAAATGTGGAGTACACTATAAGGAAGGCAGCAATCCTTTCATAGTCTAAAATAACGGCTCATATTTACAGAGTGAGTTCTGTATGGCAAATATATTTATATGGATTCTCTCAGTTATTCTCATTTCTGGCCTTTGAGTAGGAAGCTGGAGCTCAGAGAGATTAAGTTACCTGTCCAAAGTCACATTACTAGAGCCAGGATATGGACACAGGTGTTCTGACTGCACACAGATGCTCTGTCCTGGAGGGCAGAGCCATTGCCAATGAGGTGAAGAGACAAAGAGGTACATTTGGGTTCCAACAAGACTGAACTTTCTAATAATGAGAGCGCTCTGACAATGGACTGGTGTCTTACAAGGGAATGAGGCCCTGTCAAGAGATGGCCTTAAGCACAGGCAGATTGATCACGTGTCAGCAACAAACACTGGACCAGGTAACTGTTGAGTTCTCATCCTACTAAGGGTTGTGAGCTTCTAGACAGATCCTAAGATCTGGAGTGCAGAGTCTGGGCATTTTTAGGTATAAGGGAAATTCCCAGGAGGTTTTCCATTTATTGCATTTAAACAATGAGCTTTAATAACCTGCTCTCTTCATAGAATTGTTTATTTGGTTTTTAATTTTTATTCCTTAGGGATTTTTGAGTTATGTGCTAGCCTTTACCCATATAACAAAAGCCCCTAGAAAGCTGCCTCAGACCCACTGTGGAAGGATTAAAGGAACAAAGAAGAAAAAGAAACAAACACATATAATATTTTCTACTTCATTGTAGTATCTGTGTCCTCTCACTGTCAACAGATATCATATTTTGATACTGTCAGGATTTTATATATATGTAACAGTCTTTCACTCCATCCTCCTTATCCCAAGGCTGGCCTTTCTAAATTAGTTTTTCTATTCTGCAGTGGTCTAGTGAAAGAGAGACCTATAACATTAATGGTTGGAATTATAAGGAGAAGATAGTAGAGTAAATAGGTTAAAAGCAAGGAGCTGAGAACATATTCAATCAGGAGTTACTTTACGTGATCCATAATACATGGACTTCGGTTCATCCACCTTGATTGCTGAGAGACCTCCGTCTTCTCGCTTTCAAAATTCTAGAGTATTTTAATCTTTGTTTTGGATAATTAGGATTTGTGGACTTGTGGCCCCATATATAAGATGTTTATAAATTATAGCTTCCCACGTTAAGGGAAGAAACAATGACCCAGCAGTGAGGCTGACATTCTGTTATGCACCTAGCCAGCTAATCCATCTGAACAGCTCCTATCACTCACCCAGTGGTTGAGAAAGCCGGCACTGCCCAGTATAATGAGACAATGTCAGGCATTGTAAGTAAATATGCTTGGGCCTGCACTCAACAGTCTCATGCTGCAGTCGCATTTTCAAGGAAGCCCACACCATCTTAATCATGCCTGCCAGGGAAGAAATTCTCTTCTCTCTGTGTTTTCTTTTCCCCATGACATATTTCCCCTGTATCATTTAAACATATTAAATCACTCTTAGTACGCAGAGTGGGCATCATGTTAGCATAAGATCTAATCAGAGCGAGTCTGCTGGTCTCCAAAGGCTTTATTCTTTTTGTCTCTTTCCTCTGTTTTCTTGTTAGACTGAAGAGCCTTTTTTGACATTCTCATTTGTTCTGCTGTGTAATAGCATGGGATCTTTCAGAGCTGTCGACATCTGCTCCACTCTAGAGAGCTGCAGAACCAAGCCAGCAGAGCAATAATAATTATGCCCGAATGGGTTGAAAAGGATGCAAGAGATGAGAAGGAAGACATGGAAAAATACACCCAGTGCGATGATGTTCTAACCTGTAAGTAGGTGTGTGTGTGAGAGTGCATGTGCTGAAGCCATACGCTTATGTGTGCATTGAGGACACAAATCATTTTCCTGAGAACAGACTAGAATTCAATCAGGCTCAGACTTTTCCAAAGTCCCCAGTCTTTGCGCATTCCCCCAGAGGGCCATGCTCAATGTGGGTGCAGTTTTCTGCATGTACAATGGTAGTTTGCAGAACACTGGGGAGAAGGAACTTTCTCCTCTTTCCCTTACTCTTATATCTGGTGGGGTAACAAAGGCTGCAGATGGGTCTTCCTCCCTAGATACTACTCTCTGGGGATAAATGAGGCTCCTTGGGAAGATGCTGTAAGTCTTCCTGATTGTCAAGATACTAGTTATTAAATAACTGGTATGCTGGCCTTACGCTAATATTAAAAATAACAACTGGCATCTATTGGGTGCTTAGTATTTGCCAGGCATTGTGTAGGCCCTTCATATGCACTATCATTCATCCTTAAAGAACTTTATGAATGGGCACAGTGGCTCGCCCCTGTAATCCCAACTTTGGAAGGCTGAGGTGGGAGGAGGGAACCCAGGAGTTTGAGACCAGTCTGGGAAAAATAGGGAGACCCTATCTCTACAAAAAAATTAAAAATTAGTCAGATGGGCTGGGCATGGAGGCTCACAACTGTAATCCCAGGACTTTGGGAGGCCGAGACCAGTGGATCACCTGAGGTTAGGTGTTCAAGACCAGCCTGGCCAACATGGTGAAACCCCCGTCTCTACTAAAGATACAAAAAATTAGTTGGGCATGGTGGTGGGTACCTGTAATCCCAGCTCCTTGGGAAGCTGAGGCAGGAGAATTGCTTGAACCTGGGAGGCAGAGGTTTCAGTGAGCCGAGATCACACCACTGCACTCAAGCCTGGGCTACAACAGTGAAACTCTGGTTCAAAAAAAAAAAAAAAAAAATTAATCGGATGTGGTGGCACATGCCTGTGGTCCCAGTTACTCAGGAGGCTGAGCTGGGAGGATTGATTGAGCATGGGAGGTTGAAGCTGCATTTAGCCATGTTTATGCCACTGTGCTCCAGCTGGGATGACAGAGTGATACCCTGTCTCAACAACAAAAAAAGAACTTTACAAGGTAGGAGTTCTTATGATCTTCATTTGCAGATGAAAAAATTAGGACTAGGCCATATTCCCAGAGGCCCTGCTGATGCATTAAGAGAGCCTGGTTTTTCAAGGCTGTGGTTACACACGAACAAAAGAACTGGTCATGTCATTCATCTGCGATTCTTCAGCAAAGCAGCCAGGCTGCTCAGTGACATACTTAGCCAGTTCCAAGAAATAATTGTCAGTTCAACAAAGAACTAAAATTTAAAAAATAAAATAAAATCCCCAAAGCAGAGAGCCCAGTATTTTTTCATTGAGTTAACCGATTACTTTGCAGAATCCAAGAATCCTACTGAAGTCTTGAGGTCATCAGGACCCAGGGTGAGTCCTGCCCCTGCTGTGAGTCTCAGGGCCCTGCTTGGTCTTGGAAGCCAATGTATCAAGGGTGGACTCTCGGCAAAGGTGTGAGGCAGATGAGACTTATCAACAGAGAACACGTCCTTCCCTCCTGTGCCATCCACTTCCCCCAGCCTCATCCCCACTCTTGCCTCACTCCAGAACTTATTCAAAATGTGCTCTCCTGACATCCTTTACCTCTTCAGAGCTTTCTCCTCAAGGGGCCCAGATGACTAACTTACACTAAAGTGACCTGTCTTTTAAAAATTCATTTTAACCAGATAAACACCTTATTTAGGCCAAAGGAATGCTTCTCAAGTGGTGGCATTTTAAGGCTTTCTCAAGGTAACAAGATGGCTCAGGGTTGGAAAGAAAGTCTCCATGGCACTTTTATAATCATACCCCATGGAAAGAGAAAGGAGCCTTTTTCCATCAATTTATATAGCTGGATCATGCTTGGAATGGAGTAGAAAGAGAAGGATACAGAACTTTACCTGGGGGTCAGGCTGCTCCAGACTTGGGAGTCGTGAGGTTTTCTGTGGGAAAGCACTTTTTCTCCCTTTCCTCCCTAAAATTTCACTGAGTGTTACTCTACACGTTACAATGTTAACTTTGCAAAGAGAGAAGACTTACCTGAACAATTGAAAGCTTGGGCAGAAGAAAAAGCAAGCAGGGATGACTCTTGGGAGGGAGAATAAAACCTAGAGCTAAAGAGAAGAAAAAAAAAAGCATGTGACACAATGTCTGTCAGCAGCTGTGCTGCCGAAAGTCACCCAACAGGAAGAGCAGGCAGCCAGCGAGATGGAAACTGCCAGTGCAATAAAGCATCAGTGAGAGTCAGGGCTGACTGGGGCTGTGGATAAAACTGGAGCACACCTGGGACCAAGGAATAGCATAGTCCCTCCCAGTGTGACTTGAGCATCAGCATACAAATTGTCAGGCCCAACTTGGAGCAAAATTAGCATCAGTCACCTGATAATAGTAATGATTACCCTACCCTTACAGATGGTAGCTCATATGACCATAAGATGTTGACCAGTGAAATGCACTCAGCCAGCCAAAACTTGGGCTGCCGCATGCCACATAATCTTTGTGGCTCTTGGTTTTTCATTCCAATAAAACTTTTTTGACCTCTGTAGAAAGCTGTAACCCATACAAAAGCTCTTATGACCATTTAGGAATTCATAAGATTTTTGGAAAATCCTACATTGCCTTCCTAAGTCCCCCATGTTCCTCAAGTGCCATCTGCGGTTGATCTTCCCAGGTGAATTGGAACAATGTACCCAGAGCACCCCTCCTCTGGCCCCACCCTGAAGGATGGAGGTCTCTGAAATCTGTAATGGGTGAGTGGACTTGTAGTCCTTACTGGGAGGTATACAGATGTGCACAGAGAGCTGGCCTCTGAGAGCATCCCTTGCAGCTAAAGGCCACTGCCTGGCTCAAGTCCATCCACATCAGCAAATCTGGATGTTGTAGTTCTACAGAGACTGCTGCTCTTGATCTAATTAATAGTTTGTTTGTTTGCATAATTTTCCACAGGAAGGACTATTAGCACATCAAAAGGATGTTAAAAGTATCCTCCGTAATGATAGAGTAAATACAAACCTAGTTTATCACGTTGTCAGTTTTAACAAACACCACTCCGATGTGCTAACCTTTTCCCAGGAGGTGCTCCTCTTAAGTCAATAGCCAGCAACAGGCCCAGCCTGTGAACTAGTTGATGGTGAAAAACCAAAACAATCTCTATAACGATATATATTTTTTAAATTCCAAAATATCTGAAAAATGCTGGAGGCATGTGTTTTACTTTTCCTTCCTCCCTCCTCCGATTTAAAAGCTTTTGTAGAAAACCTGTGGGACTGATAGCACTTTTCTTCACACCTCAAGGGAGCAGTTTGAAAAATGTTTTCAGAACACTTATTTTCATAACACTCCAGGGAAAGAAAGAAAGGTGGGTCATTTACATAAAGTTAAGGATTTCTGTATATCCCGTTTCTGTCCTTCCTCTCAAAGAAAAGAGAGGGGGAACACCAAATCTCCTTGAAACTTTAAGAGCCCTCTGAGGTTTAACTCAAGAAAGAAAATGCCTCTGAAGGCAGACAGCAGAGAATGAGAGTATGACCAAGCGCCTCAGCTGTACAAAACCCCTCAAGGTGCAGGTTAAACCCAATAACGGTGATCCTATCATGGGACGGGATTGGCAAAGGCTCCTTCTGTAAGGAAAGTATACTCAGTAAAATCACTCAGGCCTTTCAGTGGGAAGTTTGGCAGCTAAGGCCTGTGGAATGTTTTCAGTAACTAAAATTTAACTCCCTTAGCTTAAACAAATTATTTATTTAGTCACCTACACACTACATTCAGGCTCATTTTCTTAGGCAGAAGATACTGAACATAATTTTCCCAAGGAATTGGGAAAATGTCCCTTCCCCATCTGAAATACTTCCCCAAATGCCTGCTGACTGAAATTATGTTAACTCTGGAATAAAGACTCAGGTGATCCTCCGGCCTCAGCCTCCCGAAGTGCTGGGATTACAGGCGTGAGCCACCATCCCCGAGTGACATCACTATTTTCTTAACCTTTGTGACTGTTTCAATATTACCCCCATGAAAGCTTTTCTTTATTACCTTTGAGTACATTATAATTGTCTTATATTTTAAAGTCATTAGTTGGGCTTTACGGTTCTTGCTATTGTATGACATATACATCTGCCTGGATATATTTTTACTCTTGACCAAAGTTTTATAAGAACAATATAAGATTTAGGGTAGGGGCATGGGGAGGAAGGATATTTTATTAAGAACTACTTAAAAGAACTACTTGCTGGGCGCAGTGGCTCACACCTGTAATCCCAGCACTTTGGGAGGCTGAGGCGGGCGGATCACAAGGTTAGGAGATTGAGGCCATCCTGGCTAACACGGTGAAACCCTGTATCTCCTAAAAATACAAAAAAATTAACTGGGCGTGGTGGCGGGCGCCCGTAGTCCCAGCTACTTGGGAGGCTGAGGCAGGAGAATGGGTGTGAACCCAGGAGGCGGAGCTTGCAGTGAGCCGAGATCACATCACTGCACTCCAGCCTGGGTGACAGGGCGAGACTGTCTCAAAAAAAAAAAAAAAAAAAAGAACTACATATATCAAAATATATTTTATTAAGAGCTACTTATCTGTAAGCTTGAACTCGCAAGTATAGTTTTAGCTATCTAGACTCTAACAGCTTTTGCTTTAAAACTATTAAAGCATTTGTGGTTTTTTTGTTTTGTTTTTGTTTTTTTCTTTTTTGAGACAGGAGTCTTGCTCTGTTGCCCAGGCTGGATCTCGGCTCACTGCAACCTCCACCTCCCAGGTTCAAGTGATTCTCCTGCCTCAACCTCCCAAGTAGCTGGGATTACAGGCACCCGCAACCACACTTGGTTAATTTTTGTATTTTTAGTAGAGACGGGGTTTCACCATGTTGGTCAGGCTGGTCTCGAACTCCTGACCTCGTGATCTGCCCGCCTCAGCCTCCCAAAGTGCTGGGATTACAGGCATGAGCCACCACACCTCGCCGGGTAATGATTCTTGAGACAAGAGGTGGTTAAGTAGCATTATTATGTAATGTTTATATACCATGGAGTTTTTACAAGAAGATAAATATATTTCCTCTGAGGGCCACTATTAACAATGTACTTCCTTAAATTTAGTTAAGTGATCGTAATACGTGCTGCATTTGCACATTGCATTAAGTTATGATGAGCTGAATTGTTAAAAATTATAGCAAAAAGAAGTGTAAACTTGGCTAAAATCCTTTCATTCTTTGTATTTTTTTTAAAGATTTTTATTCCTTAAATGCAAAATGACTACCTAATTTTTTGATGTAAATTCATTAAATTCAAAGAGAAAAAAAGATTAGTCATTGAACAGTAACAACAACGAAAACAAATTAGAGATACTCTGAAATCTTAGAGTTCACATATGACAAAAATTTGATGGAAATTTCCTAAAACTGACTGTAATCCCAAGCATTTATGTGATAGTACAAATAATGAGTTATGAAGCTCACAGAAACTTTTCCAAATTCTTAATGAAAAACAAATTTGATCAACCATGCTACTGGAAAGACCAATCTATCTTTATACGTACCCTCTTGATAGAAAATACTACAAAAATCTTTGTTATATGAAGTCGTGACCCAAGAATATATAGAGCCAAAAAATGAAGGCATAATTATATAGGGGTGTCAGGGCAATTAAGTGCCATATATATATATATATATAAATATATATATAAAATAAATATATATTTTTTTTAATTTTGTGATTCTTGTGGCAGTTAAATGTTTTTAAAATGTGTAATTGATAGCAATTTCTTTTCTCACTTTAAATCAACACTCAAACCTAATTTTGTATAAATATTCTTGTCTTCTTTTTCTTTTAAAAAGCCTCTAAAATTATGTAAGCTTCAGACCCCAAAAGGAGTAACTTATCAAGAGGAAAAGATCCTAGATTCACTTCTGCTTCTACTTATTCTACTTCTGGATTTATTAAACCATTACTCAGATTTTAAAACACACCACACACAAAGAAAAGTTTCTAAAATAAATGAGCTAACATGGATTTTTTTCATATTCTCCATCTTCTTGATAGCCCAGAGATCCTGATACTCTTTGGACTTTGGTAGTGGAATGGTAGATGTGTGTTGAGAATGGAAGGGAGTTAAGGATAGGGTTCTAGAATTCAGATGCCCTCTTAGGGTTTGAAACATGGGGGAAAAAAAAGAGAATCACTGCTTATCTTAGTCTGTTCAGGTAGCTGTAACAAAATACCATACCTGGGTGACTTACAAGTAATAGAAATGTTATTTCTCACATTTCTGGAGTCTGGGAAGCCCAAGATCAAGGTGCTAGCAGATTTGGTGTCTGGTAAGGGCTAACTTCCTTGTTCAAAAATGGTGCCTTCTTGCTGTGTCGTCACATAGTGGAAGAGGTGAGGGAAATTTGGGGGGCAGCTCTCATAAGGACACTGATCATTCATGATGGCCTGCCTTCACGAGACTCAGTCACCTCCCAAGGGCCCCCAGTTCCTAATAGCATCACCTATGGTGGTGAGGATTTCAATATATACATTTTAGGAGGATATAAACATTCAGATGATAGGCCAGAGCACTGACCTAGGCAATGGCATCTACAGAAAAGAGAAAAATAATTTACTTTTGACTTGAGGTGTCTTGGGTTTAAATCCCAGTCCCACCACTTAATCATTTGTGACCCTGAGCCCCGTGAGCTTTGATTTCTGCACTTGTAAAAATAGGCAGAATATTAAATACCTTTAGAGTTTTCATGAAAACTAAATGCTACCTCTGAAGTTAAATGAAATTGTAAGAATGAAATAAATAGAGCTGTTTTAAAGAGTAAATGTGCTCAGTAATTGGTAATTTAATGAAGTTAAAGTAAATGTTAACTTCGTTCTGAAATATATAGAGCAGGATGTCAACTTATGGAAAGAATGTAAATATTTTTTGGTTATAAATACCAATGAATTTTTCTTACAATGCCAATGGATCTATACATACTATATGGATTATATTTAAGCTTTTTGCCTTATCTTAAAGCTAATAGCAAATAGGGCAATGATGTATACGGGCAATTTACAAAAGAAGAAACGAGAATATCTGGTAACATAGCAAGAATTTTTTTAACATTTTCTTGGTCATCAAACACAATATAAACAATGAGATACCATTTTGTTTCTCACACTGGCAAAGATTAAGAAGAATGAAAATGCCCACTAGCTGGTGGTAAGGCAGGAAGGGGAAGGGTACACTCATGACATTGGATAGTTGGAGTTCAAATTGGTACAGCTGTTTTGGAGATCAATTTAAAAGTAGGTCCCCTCTCCAAAAACAAAATAAAACTTTAAAAATGTTTACTCTGCATTTAAAGCTAAAAGTATGCCTTACTCTATGATTTAGTTATGCCTCTCCTAGTTTATATTTTTTGAAGTATAAATATGTCATCCAAAAGACATGTATAAGAATATACATAACAGCTTTATTCAGAATAGCCTAAATGTCTATCAGAAAAAAATAAATCAATAAATTGTAGTTTTTTTTTTAAAGGATACTATGAAGCAATAAAAAGAATGAATTACTGCTATACTCCACAGCATGGATGAATCTTGCAGACATTATGTTGAGTGAAGGAAGCCAGAAACCAAAGAATACACACTCTATGATTCCATTTATATGAAGTTCAAGAACAGGGGATAGCTATTGACTGGGAAGAGGCATGAAGAGCATTCTGGAAAATGTTTAATCCATTGATCTGGGCGGTGGTTGTACCCATTGTCTATACACATGTAGAATTCAACTCGCAGTACACTTGAGATTTATTCACTTTGTTGTATATATGCTACACCTCAATTTAGAAGTTTTGAGAAAACATACACTTTGACTTAGCAAGTATGTTTTCATTCTAAAGAAAAAAGTCAGAGGAGTACAAAAAAGGTTTACATACAAGAATGATCACCATAGCATTATTTATAGTAGCAAAAATCTGGAAATACAATCCAATAATAAGGAAGTAGTTAAATAAAATTATGATACATCAGATAGTAGAATGCTATAATCATTAAATCAGATAAAATAGAAGAGTCAAAAATATGGAAAGTTTTTCATAATATAATGTTCCAAAAAAAAGTAGGTTAACCAAACAGTATTTAAGATTTAATACTATATTTGCTTAAAATATACATGTCTGTCTCCCTCTCTCTCTCTCTATATATATATATGTATATTACATAATCCACATGCTTATCACACGTATCTCTGACTAATGGGATTGTAGATAATTTTCCCTTTCTTTCTCTTGTTTTAAGCAGTTTTCTATATTGGACATGTCCTGTTTTGTAATCTGCAAAAATCTGAAATAAAATGTAAAAGGGAAAAATGCTAGGTGTGGTAGTGCATGCCTATAGTCCCAGCTACTAGGGAGGCTGAGGCAGAAGGCTCACTTGAGCCCAGGAGTTTGAGACCAGCCTGACTGATGTAGCAAGACACCATCTCAAAAAATAAAAAATGAAAATAAATAAATAAAAAGGAGGAGAAGGCCAGGCGCGGTGGCTCATGCCTGTAATCTCAGCACTTTGGGAGGCCAAGGTGGGTGGATCATCTGAGGTTGGGAGTTCGAGACCAGCCTGGGCAACATGGTGAAACCCTGTCTCTACTAAAAATACAAAAATTAGCCAGATGTGGTGGTGCACACCTGTAATCTCAACTACTCCAGAGGCTGAGGCAGAAGAATCACCTGAACCCAGGAGGCGAAGGTTGCAGTAAGCTGAGTTTGCACTACTGCACTCCAGCCTGGGTGACAGAGTGAAAGTCCATCTCAAAAAAAAGGTAGGGGAGGGGATTGAAAAGGAAAGAACAAGAGTGAGCAAATCAACTCTCTATATAAGTAAGCTGTTCTGAACATTTACATATTGCATTCTAGGTATGCCCTTGATGAAGGTAGTTAACCTCTAAGCCTCAGGTCCTCTCTGTAAAATGGGAATAATTATTGCACCTAACTTATGGTATTGTTATCTGGATTAAATTAAATATTCTGTGTGTAGTGCTTAGCAGTGTCTGACATATCATAAACACTTCATAAATATTAGCCATTACATTACTCTGGGACACTGGCTAAGACCCCTAGGTTACCAGAATTGACTTAACTGCTCTTGTCTTCTTTTCACCTTAGGTATCTACTGACCTGGTTATCGCTTCTTCCTTTAAGGAGTATTAGAACACTGCTGGGGATGGGCTGACAAACATACCAGGTATTGATGCATACAGTCCCCTGAAAGGTCTCATCTGATTAGGGACATTTATTCTGAGAACCAGGTCTCAGAATTCTCTTTTGGATGCATCAAAGTCCAACCGATTCTGAAAGCCAACTTGGTGCGTATCCCTCAGAGAAGCCTTGGGGCCCGGGTTCCACACCATTCTGTATAAAAGTGGAAAGTTAGGAGATAGCTGATTCGCTTTCTCTGTAGAGTTATCTTCCCACAACTCACTATAGAGGTCTATCACACAGTGGGTTTTAGTTTCTTTTTTTCCATTGCTTTCCTTGTTTTCTATTTTCATTCTTTTCTAAAATTTTCATTTCCAGAGCTGCTTCTGGGCTCTCTTCTCCCGCGCCAACCCACCCCCAACTCCTCCCCTTTCTCCCTCCTTCCTTCCCTTTCTCGCTCTTCCTCTTTGTCTCTCTTGAGACAGGTCTAGTGGCCTGGTTGCCATCTGCTGCCTTTTTTTTTTTATAAGGTTGAGATCAGATGGCATCTAATCGATCGTCATGGTCTCCATGGTTACCAGGGTGACAGAGTACTTGGGAGAGACACATTCTCGAGCCTGGGGCTGTCAGACCATTCCTGAGAGGGGAAAGGAAATAAAACCTCTTCCATCATATTTACACCTTTACATCTTTCTCAAATGCAGCAAAACACAGACCCTGTTTATGTTTTACATAGTGACCTAGTGGCTTGAGGCCAGGGAATGCAGAGTGGCTTTTTTCTATTTAAAAAAATGCACAAGGACAGAAGTAAAGGGTTTTTTTTTTTGTTTTGTTTTTTAGCCTCAGAACCATCCCTTCCCCTCCCTGCTCCATACAGACCATCCCTTTTATCATTTTTTTTTCTTTTCCATTTAAATATTTGGGAATTAATTCAGTAATTCTACTGAGTTGTTATTCTTCCAATAAATCATGGTAGTTCTAAAAGTGACAATTGACAGCTATTTGCTTTAGGGAAAGAAATAACCTTCATAAAATTACCAACACTTTCACTTTTGATTAGAATCAGTGTTAATGTTAATGTTAGTTGTTCTTTGGCCAAACATTAGTAATATAGGAAGCCATTTTTCCCACAAAGAGCAGCTTCATATGATAAAATGTAAACAAAATGACCCTTATTGTTAATGCAAAAAGTGCTTAGGCATGACTGTGGTCTGTAATGCTTTAATGCCTAGGGGCTGGCCAGTCTGGCAGAAATACATCCAGGCCTTAATCTAATAGAATATGATGGCGTTGACAGCCCAGATCTGGTGGAAAGAGACGTGAGGAAGATCTTGGTAATAAGGATATATAGCTAATGGGAAAAGGGCTAGATTTCTGGAGTAACTCAGAAATAAGAAAACAACCAATTATCATACCATTAAATAATGTTAAAATTACATAAGGAATACCATCCTTGGCATATTAAAACGCCCTTAATATTAGGCACAGATGACTTGGGCTATAAGCTGCTTTACTTCCTTTTCTGGTAATATGTTATGCTTCATAACACTTACGAGAAATTCTCCCCTTTTTTTGTGTTTGTCAGAGAAAACCGAACTTAAAATTATAGCACAGGTACAAGGCCTATCTATAGGTGATTTTTTTTTCATTTAAAGAAAAAATATAATGCCAAACCATGAGCAGTGCTTGCTTGCTTCCTTCCTTCTTTTGTCTCTGACTTCCCTTCAGACCTCCTGCATCTTCTTCTGTACAGTTCCTAGTAAGATTCAGATATATTCATTTGCAGTGCCTTTGGCTGTTAAGCAAATAGCACACTGATATTTGAAATAGAAATGATGCCATCAATTGGAGGAGAGACTTTAATATAAAGGGAAAATAATGTATCATGAGCAAAAACCTTCTTATTCATTTTGGACCTTTGCATCTTAGCTAATGCTTGCCTCTCTTTCCCTCTCTGCAATTCCTCCTATTCTCTCCCTCTTTACTGGTGAGTTCAATCATTGAATGGCTGGGGGAACGGCTTTTATTTAATTCTTACCTCCCCAGAAAAGCTTTCCCCAAATTCCCCATCACAGACTTCTGAACTCCTAGTGTTCTTTTGGTCTGTGCTTCTCATTCAGGACTTAGCTGTGTTGCCTTTCACCCCGGCTTATGTATTTGTCATGTTTATCTGTTGCCTCTTATTTACATTGTAAGCTCCAGAAAAGAGAGACATTTCCTCTGCTTCTGGGCTTCTCCCTTACTTTGTACCTAGTTAGCTCTTACTAAATGTTTGATAAAGATAATAGCAGCCTGTTGTGCCTACAGGGCAAGCGATAGCTGTTTTTTCTTTTAAGACCAGGAACCAAATTTGATTTTTAGCATTTCTTCAACTGCAGGGATTTTACTTTGTGTCAGCCAAGAGGCTTTCCTTACCTCCTTGTCTTCAGTACTCTTGTGCACAAGCATGCTTCTCAGAGAAGGTGGATTCTACCTTGGAAGGAAATGAGTCGTTTCCTCCCATCAGGACAACTGCCACAGCATGGTGTCAACTCACTCTTGCCTTTCGTAAATTGAGTTTGTCAGTGCTCAGCGACACAGCTGAGTGAAATGTTGTGTGATGCGGGCTGTCTCCTGGGAGAGAGAAACTGGCATAAACCACATCCTAATGGGATCCAGAAACAAAGAAGCGTGAATGAAGTGTTAATTGCATTCATAAAGACATTAACAAAGGAATTAAAATGGCAGAAGCTTCAGTCCCCCACTCAAGATTCACAGAAAAATATGTTATCCAAAGAATGTTTCAACAATAATCATCAAAGTTTATTGCTTGCCCATTGGGGAAATAACTCTTGATACATATTAACTTTTCAAAGAACATTTTGGGTCCATTATTTTGAGTATATTAACTAACAGACAGTTTATTCCACCCTACCTCCAGTTCTTTGCTTGCTTTTGTATGATTTAAGTTTCAAAAAAATCCAGAGGCATTTTCAGTGCTGCTTCATTAACCATAAGGATGTCTGTTAACAGTTTGAACCTAATCAATCCTACAGTTCTTATTAGAGCAAAATGCTCATTATCTGGGAGAATTTTTGCTTTTTGAAATAAAATTACAAGACTGGGGGTTTATTTTACAGTCCCTCTTGAATATTCCTGAGATGATCTGCAATGTGGGCAACCCGGGGCTCCCTCCCCAGCCCTGTGGCAGGGCCCCCCAGCTGCTGACAGCGGGGCTAAGCTGGCAAAAGGTCAGGAGGCTGCATTTCACTGAAGATGGATCCCACAGATGAATATTGCGCTTGCTTAATGAAGTCAAGGCCACGGATTTGGGGCCTTTTATGGTTCTTCTTGTTTCACTCAATTTCACCTTCATAGACCACGCCACTAATCCCAGCCAATCATTTTGTAGATATGTGCAACTGGTGACTAAGGGACTAGATAAAAGTAAATGAATCTAAAAAACAGTGACCAGAAATCAGAAATCTCTGTGCCTATAACAAACTCAGAATTAAAAAAAAAAAAAAGCATGCAGAGTGAGTGTTGCGTGATCCTTGCAGAAACTCTGTGAGATATATGGAGCCGACATTCCTACCTTCATTCTGCAGGTAAGAAAGCTAAAACTCAAAGACCTTAAGTAAAGTCTCAGGATTAAAATTCAGATTTTTTAAATCATCTGACTGCTCTTTCTACTGTAGTCATCTAACCCTCCCAGGATCTCATTTAATTCTCACAAGAATCCTATGAAGTAAGACAGGCTGTATAAACAAGTGGGTTGATTTTTCCGGGAACCATTTTTTTTTTTTTTTTTTGAGATGGAGTCTCGCTCTGTCGCCCAGGCTGGAGTGCACTGGTGCAATCTCGGCCCACTGCAACCTCTGCCTCCCAGGTTCAAGCGATTCTCCTGCCTCAGCCTCCCGAGTAGCTGGGACTACAGGCACATGCCACTATGCCCAGCTAATTTTTGTATTTTTAGTAGAGATGGGGTTTCACCATGTTGGCCAGGATACTCTTGATCTCTTGACCTCGTGATCTGCCCACCTTGGCCTCCCAAAGTGCTAGGATTACAGGCGTGAGCCACCATGCCCAGCCTCCAGGAGCCATATTAATGCCACTAGAGGAGCAGGTGCTCTCAAGCCTCTCCTTAGAATTTGGCTGAACCCCCGGTTATCTAAAACGCTATGTTTTTCAGTCTTGTCTAAATCAATCATATTCATGGATGTGGCATCAACTCAATGGTGCGGGTTTAAAAGTGATGAAATTCTAGTTAGTTGTATGTATCTGGGCTGATCAACACAGATCGGTGAGTGGAAGGGGGCTCAGAAGTGCACATTCAGCATCTCAGAAAAGCTCCCGCATAGTTATTAGAATCAGACCAATTGAGTCTCTGGTTGCTTCTAATTCTGGTGCAAACATTGGGAACATTTCCTCCCAGACATGAACTATACATAAAATTCAGGTTATATGCTGTTTTGTATTACTTGTGCTTAGTATCATACATGTTACCATACTCTTAAGAGGTGATTATTTCTTATTAGAACACATCATTTAGAGTACTTGATTTCAGAATTTTCAAATAATAGCAAATTTAGCTCCAGTGTAGCCATGCCACCAAGTTGTTCAGAAGTCTGATTCAAACAGCATTTTGAATTATCTAGAGAGTTTATTCATATTATTTGCATTTACTTTATTTATGTTTTTATAATTTTGTGTCCTAATTAGAAGGTCCTATTATGTGCTCTTAAGATGGAAGACTAATTTAATCTTTTTTTTTTTTTTTTTTGAGATGGAGTCTTGCCCTGTTGGCCAGGCTGGAGTGCAGCGGCATGATCTCGGCTCACTGCAAGCTCTGCCTCCTGGGTTCACACCGTTCTCCTGCCTCAGCCTCCTGAGTAGCTGGGACTACAGGCACCTGCCACCATGCCTGGCTAATTTTTTTGTATTTTTAGTAGAAACGGGGTTTCATTGTGTTAGCCAGGATGGTCTCGATCTCCTGATCTAGTGATCCGCCTGCCTCGGCCTCCCAAAGTGCTGGGATTACAGGCTTGAGCCACCGCGCCCGGCCTTCAACTAATTTAATCTTACCTATCTATGGCTAGGTGTGGGATGCAAGATGTATAATAAACGGAAAAAAAATCAAAGTGAGCAGTTGGCCAGTTATATATTCAATCTAGACAATTGAGGTTAAAGCCTTACTTTTTCATCAATAGCAGAAGGGTTGAAATTTCATTCATTATATTTATGTCAAAATTAAGAGAATTAGTTCATGCGCCTAAGTCAGAATTGTGTCATTATCATAGGGTGGTTATATGCCATTTCCATTTATAAAATCAAAATGGATGAAGTTATTTTCTAGGGCTGCACTGTCCATTATGGTAAGCTCCTAGACATATGTGGCTATTTAAATTAAAATTATGTAATCAAAATTAAATAAAATTAAAAATCCAGTTCCAGATTTTAAATCCTCAATAGCCATGTGGTTAGCGGCTATTGTATTGGACCATGGAGATTTATAGAATATTTTTGTCACTGCAAAATGTTCTATTGAACAGTGCTGTTCTAGAGCAAACAATTGGAATTCACACATACCACAGAAATACATTCTATATCCAATCATATAGTTGTTTGTAAAACACCATATACAGTTTAGTGACAGTGACTTGGAGCGCCATCCTGCTGGGGCTTGGGCATCAAGGAAGAATGGTCTGCAGACTTCTCTCTGAGTGTGGACTGGCCCTGTGTGTCATGGGAGAGGATGATGAGCCAAATCTCTGGAGAAAGGGCAGGTGCAGATGAGCCATTTCCATTTTCCACTCCTGCAGCTCCCACAACCTCGAGTCCAGACCTGCCGCCAAGACGTGCTTGTACAGAAGCCCAAACCAAAGCACATTTTGGATTAATTTTCTGGCCGTAATTTCTTCGCAAAATCTATCTTGTGCCTTTGATTAAGGACTTTCTTTCATTTTTGCCATGAATTTCAATGAATCTGAATCTAACAGTATTTTCCACCAACCAGGACATTTAGCACAGGTATTGACCAAAAGAAATAAGGCTTCAGACAACAAGAATCATAACAGAAAAAGAAAAATATAGTCCAGAGCTCCCCGCTGAACACTTTAAGTGAATGTCATTGTCTCATTCTCATTGACAGTCAGCAAGTAAACATATCCACAGACTAAAGTAAGGTCTCTCCCTACTCTGGGAAAGGTGGGACCATTCTTCGATATTTGTCATATAAGCCACTTTAAACTTGTAAAAACTGAAAAGTAATAAATCACCAATCACCTTCTGTTCTCTGATGTTATCTCACTAGGACTCTGCTATATTAAGAAAGAGATTGAGGCAGAATGTTTTCACAAGATTGCTCAAAGTCATGTGCAGCAAGCACATGAGATATACAACTCTCATTGCTTTTATCACATAATTCTTCAAAGCGGCCTTATTGGGCACGTGTTTTATTTTCTTGGTAGACTGTAAATCCCTTGAAACTGCTAATTATACATATTTGCATCCCAAAGTATCTTATACAGCGGGAGGTGCTCTGTACCTTGGTTCAACCTTATCAATATTCATTGAACAAGTGAATGAATGAATGCATAAAGGAGATCCCTGGTAACAAATTTGTCTAGCCTAATTGTGGTTAAGTTTTGGCTGATCGGTATAGAAGAGTGGCGGGGGGGAGAGGTGCAAAATTTGAGAAGAAACATAGATTGTGAGCTCATTGAAAAGGTATCATTTCAAAGTTTCCTTTGAATCTCCATAGGGATATGATGAAAGAGAAAATATTTTTAAGGGCAACTGTGAATTTCAATTACTGGAGCAGAGGATCAGAGAAGAGTTGCATCCAATCTATTGTCTTTCAAAAGAATTTCTTTGCTGACATTCTGCCTGGAAGTAGGAAACTTAAAAATATTGTATTAATTTGTAGTGTATAATTTTGTATTAATAGCCAAGTGGCACGATAATGGAATCAATTGACATTGCAAATAGGATGAAAATAGAATGAACATAATTGAACTGAAGCCTATATACTTTTTCCAAATTTGAATGAAAATGAATCCCAAAACAAAAGTGACCACTTTGTAATCTGTCCTCATACTCAGATCACCCCTGATAAGTCAGCGCTCAACCCAATCTTCAATATTTCCAAGTAAAGAGAACCACAGGGGTATGTTAAAGGCCATAAAAGGGAGTTTAAGCAAATATTTCTAACCTCTTTTGTGCTTTAACAATGCCAGTCACCAACTTAAGCAAGTTTTTTGATGTAACTTTCTAGGTCATGTATCTTTAAATCACCATGACTCATATTTGTCTCTGTTCCAACTGTTTTCTGGTGTCTCTCTTGCTGAAATGGTTTCAATTAGAGCCTGGAAAGGGTTGATACAGAACTCTTGCACAGTGCTTGCCAACATGGGAATTGGTTTTAAACATTGCTGTTTTTCGTCCAGAAAAAAATTCCCGCTTCCCGCCCTTGAGTTAGAAGAGATTATTCTCAGACAGGCGTTTAGCTGATTTTTAATGTCAAAGAAACTTAATTTGCAAACTCGTTAGAAACTCTTTAGTAAAAGCCGCCTAGTAAAACAGATGATTAATATTGGTAAGCTCCTCATTTGCATATTAATTAGCCTCCGTACTCAACTAATTAAAACTGCACTGCCTATTTGCGGACTTTCTTCTATACTGCAGCCTTGTTTCTATGTATAAGCTTGTATTTTAACTAAAATAAGGGTTAGTGATTATGACTGTACTTTTCTTAACATACCGATTTTTCCATCTGTGATACTTAGGACTCCTCAAGGTCCTAGAACCATCTTGAAACTACCTTTGCACAAATTATAACAGTGAGAAAACTGTGACATAGGAAAATTATGACAGCAAAAGAAATCTGTCTCAACCTACTCCATCTTGTTTTTAACCTCCAAGCTGTCCTTGTTCATTCCAGGGCGTAGGTCGGGCTAACTATAAAAGGAATTTCATTTATAGTTTAACTTTGAAACAAAGATGATAATAGTCCCTTCCCAAACCAAACCCCCTTTTTGCCTGGGAACCAGACCACCTTTGTAAAACTAACAAATTAGCCACAAGATTAGAAATTATGGCTCAGGAGTCATGCAGCCAGAGGCCACAAGATTCTAAACTTCCTGATATGGTTTATATCTGTGTTCCCACCGAAATCTCCTGTCAAATTGTAATCCCCAGTGTTGGAGGTGAAGCTTGGTGGAAGGTGATTGGATCATGGGGGTGGACATCTCATGAATGATTTAGCACGATCTCCTTGGTGCTGTTCTTATGATGGTGAGTCTCGTGAGATGCGGTTGTTCAAAAATGTGTGTTACATCCCCCTACCCCTACCCCCCACTCTCTGTTCCTCCTGCTTCTGCCATATTAGATGCCTGGTCCCCTTTTGCCTTCAGCCATGATTGTGAGCTTTCTGATGCCTCCCCAAAAGCAGAAGCCACAATGCTTCCTGTACAGCCTGCAGAACCATGAGCCAATTAAACCTCTTTTCTTTATAAATTACCCATTCTCAGATATTTCTTTAGAGCAATGCAAGAACGACTAATATACTCCCCAATTGCTCCTATAAATAACATCGCTATTGTAAAACCTAAGATTGGTGTTTGAGATATTTTTCAGACCCTGCATTCTGATGAACCAACTGGCACCACCCAGACTGGTAAACTGGCCCAACTTGTTCTGCCATCCCACCCAGAAACTGAAGACAGCAAGAAGAACCTGCTTCAACCCCCTATGATTTCAGCCCCAACCCAACCAAAGCATTCCCCCACTCCCTAGCCCCATGACCACCAAATTACGCTTAAAAAACCCTAGTCTTCAAATTTTTGGGGAGACCGATTTAAGTAATAAAACTCTGGTCTTCTGTTTAGCCAGCTCTGCATTTATTAAACTATTTCTCTATTGTAATAATGCTGTCTCAGTAAATTGGTTCTGTCTGTGCAAGTGCAACAGGCAAGAACAACCGTAAGGGCAGTTACAATCTCTAAGCAGCCATTTTATCGGGCCAAATCACTTTTGTCCCAGTATAGCCATATGTTGCTTAATGACGTGGATATGTTTTGTGAAACGCATCATTAGGTGATTTTGTCATTGTGTGACACCATACAGTGTGCTTATACAAACCTAGATGGCACAGCCTACTACACACCTAGGGTATATGGTTTAGCTCATTCCTCCTGGGCTACAAACCTGTACAGTATGTTACAGCACTGACTACTGTAGGCGATTATAATACAATGGTAAGCATTTGTGTATCTAAAAGTATCTAAATATAGAAAAAGTACAGTAAAAATACAGCATTATACTCTTATGGGACCACCATGAGAGCTGTGGTCTGTTGGTGACTGAAACCATATTGTGCAGCACATGACTGTATTTGTGAGCTTCTTCAGATTTTGATGGGAAGAAAACAGTTGGATGACACAGTGACTGGCAATAATTAAAGTGGAAAAGGTACCAAATTGTATCTCAATATTTGGTGTTTTTAAGTCTTGCTCTAGGCCAGATGCAGTGGCTCACACCCATAATACCAGCACTTTGGGAGGTCGAGACGGGTGGATTACCTGAGGTCGGGAGCTTGAGACCAGCCTGACCAACATGGAGAAACCCCGTCTCTACTAATAATACAAAAACTAGTCGGGCGTGGTGGCGCATGCCTGTAATCCCAGCTACTCAGGAGGCTGAGGCATGAGAATCACTTGAACCTGGGAGGTGGAGGTTGCGATGAGCCGAGATCACGCCATCACACTCCAGCCTGGGCAACAAGAGCGAAACTCCATCTCAAAAAAAAAGGTAAGTCTTGCTCTGTAAATGAATATGTCTTTCCAGTATAATTTTTTATATTTAAACTTAGCTACTTTAAAATTATTTAATCATTATTTTACGATTTAATTTTTAGTAAACAATTATTGGGTGGGAAAGCAGGCTAATTTGTTGTTAAAAATTATGCTTGCAGAAAACCTAGTGGTTTGGATCACAAGAACCCAGCTTTTATTGATGAGAATGGATTTCCACTGTAGACAAAACAAAACCAACTAAATGAACAAAAATAAAAAATACCTATGAAAGGCCGGGCATGGTGGATCGTGCCTGTAATCCCAGCACTTTGGGAGGCTGAGGCAGGTGGATCACGAGGTCAGGAGTTCGAGACCAGCCTGGCCAACATGGTGAAATCCCATCTCTACTAAAGCCACAAAAATTAGCCATGCGTGGTGGCAGGCATCTGTAGTCCCAGCTATTTGGGAGGCTAAGGCAGGAGAATCGCTTGAACCTGGGAGACAAAGGTTGCAGTGAGTCAAGATCGCACCACTGCACTCTAGCCTGGGCGACAGAGCAAGACTCTGTCTCAAAAAAAAAAACAAAAACCAGCTATGTACAGAGTCATCAAATGAGATTCAGGAGAAATTATATCGGTCCAATAACTGAGTGACATTGAACAAATTGCTGAATTTCTCTTTCCTCTATTACAACAGAAAATAAGTATGCACAGAATATCCACATCAGGCATTTTCCTATGACACCCTCTCCCCAAATTGAGTAAGATGTCACTATTAGATTCTTTCATAGCTCCCCGTGTTTACTCTTCTCGTAGCCTGTACTTCATGGTATATAGTCATATCTTTTTTTGTTCATACTCCTTATTGGATGCTTCTTCACAGCACAGTCTCGTCTTGTCTATCATTATATCTCCCAGTGCTTAGCATTATCACAGGCATTTTATATCCCAGTGCCTGTGATATTTAAATAATTGCCAAATAAATAAATGAATAAACAAATATATTAATACATGGATAAAAAATAAATAAGGCATGCTTTTTAATTATTTATGACTGTATGACAAAAAGCTCCAAAACTTAGAGACTAATAACAATAATTTACTATTTCTCATGATTCTGTGGGTTGCCTGGAAAGCTCTTCTGCTGTTTCACCTGAGTTCACTCATGGCGCTGCATTCAGTTGGGGGATTTCCAGGGGGTTGAGCTCAGCTGAGACAGCTGAGGATCTGGACATTTCTCTCTGTATGTCTTTCATCTTCAAGTTGGCTCCTTGGACTTCTTAACGTGGTGAGAGCAATGTGCCAATGTGCAAACACTTACTGAACTCACATCATGTTTGCTGACATCTCTTAGGCCAAAGCAAATCATTTAGCCAAGCCTAGAATAAATGTGGGAAGAAATTACACATGGGCATGAATACTGTATTTGGGAGACCCTGAGTGTAATAATGAACCACAAATGTCTCTACCTTAAGGGATTTCTTAATTCAGGGGTGTTCAATCGTTTGGCTTCCCTGGGCCACATTAGAAGAATGGTCTTGGGTCACACATAAAACACACTAATATGATAGCTGATGTGCTTTAAAAAAAATCACAAAAAAGGCCGGGCACTGTGGCTTATGCCTGTAATCCCACCTCTTTGGGAGACGGAGGTGGGCGGATCATGAGGTCAAGAGATTGAGACCATCCTGCCCAACATGGTGGAAACCCACCTCTACTAAAAATACAAAAATTTGCTGGGCGTGGTGGCACGCGCTTGTAGTCCTAGCTACTCATGAGGCTGAGGCTGGAGAATCACTTGAACCCAGGAGGTGGAGGTTGCAGTGAGCCAAGATTGTGCCACTGCACTCCAGCCTGGTGACAGAGTGAGACTCCATCTCAAAAAAAAGAAAAAAAATTGCAAAAAAACCTCACAATGTTTGAAGAAAGTTTGCTGATTTGTGTTGGGCTGCATTCAAAACCATCCTAGGCCACATGTGGCTCACAGGCTGCGGGTTGGACAAGTTTGTCTTAATCAAAGCAGATGAGTGAATATACAGCAAACCTAATGAAATAAATGTTATGCCAGAGATAACAACAAACTGCTTAGGATATAGGTACAGACAGCATTAGAGCCAGGAGGTCTTATTTTGAACCTCTCTCCTTTTATTAACTGCTGTGTGACCTTAGGTAAGTTACTTAACCTGTCAAAATAGTGGCTTTATGATTCTAAAAATGGGTATAAGACCTACTTGATATTTATTGCAACTTCCTTCTAATATGACATACTGTTATACAGAGGCTTGAAAAGCTAAAACCTGTATTTATCAGACTCCTTTGCAGCTAAAGCTCTTGATGTGACTTAGATCAACCAATTAAATATGTACTATGAGAACTGACTTTGAAACTGAATCAATTGGGAAAATATGAAGTGGCTTGAAGGGCATTGAAGGGCATCAACTTTTGCTGGAAGGATATAGCAGCTGTAGCACAACTCTGGGGCCAACGGTGCTGGTGGTGGAGTCACGTTCCAGTTACATGGCTTTGACATCAGAATCTACGAGTCTGCAGTAGGCATGGCACCTTCTGGACACCTAGTGTTCCACCTATAGTAGAGAGAGAAGTTCCCTGGGCAGGCTAATTCTGGTTTTTTTGAGATGGAGTTTTGCTCTTGTTGCCCAGGCTGGAGTGCAATGGCGCCATCTCGGCTCACCACAACCTCTGCCTCCCGGGTTCAAGCGATTCTTCTGCCTCAGCCTCCCGAGTAGCTGGGATTACAGGTGCCCGACACCACACCTGGATAATTTTGTATTTTTAGTAGAGACAGGGTTTTGCCATGTTGGTCAGGCTGGTCTCAAACTCCCGACCTCAGGTGATCCGCCCGCCTCCGCCTCCCAAAGTGCTGGGATTACAGGTGTGAGCCACCTCGCCTGGTCCCTGGGCAGGCTAGTTCTATGGTAGTGAACTGGGAGCCATTCCTGGAGGTCTTGTCTAAAGATGCTTCATTTAGACCTTTCAGAGCTTTTGTAGGCATCAAATTCCCTTTCTGCTTAAGGTGTTGAGAGTAGTTTCTGCTTTCTGGACTGAGCCCTGATGGATAGGTTGCTTTCCAAGATTATTGTGAAGTTTACTAGAGACACTTTATGTAAACTTGATTCATGCTTGGGAAGTGCTTACTTAGTAAATACTAACGTTCCTTCTCTTATAATTTTTATATACAAAATAACAGATGAAACCTCCAGACATTTTTAAAGATTCTGACTCTCTCTTAATGTTTAGTTGGCATGTAAACACAGTCTTTAAACAAAAACTTCCAGTCACACTAATATACAAACATGGAAATAGATTCAGAAATGCAAAATACATCCTATTCTTAATCACCTTTTAACAAAGACTATGATCATGTTTTAAGAATAAGTGCCTAATCCTAACCTTGGGCAAAGCATTTTACTGCCTCAGTTTCTTCATTAAGGGCCTTAGTGTCCTCATTTATAAAGTGAAGGAGTTGGATTTACATAATTTCTAAGACTTCTTCCTTCCTTGCTTCAAAACTGTGTGTTCTTTAAACCACTAAGCAATTACCTCCCAATGCTGGCCTATACGTATGCAGTCAAAGTTTATCACGGGTTTCTGGGCTTCGCTAGTGGTCTGAAATTGTGTAAAAAGAGTTGACCCTGTGTCTTTATGTACTTGTTAGTTCTCAAATAAGCTAGGATAACCACTCCCTCTCATAAAGCATGTTTTAGCTCTTTTATCGATAATAATATATTTTCCTGACCAAATGAATATGGATCCAACACTCCTAAACACAATTCCTCTCCCCCTTTTAACACTTAAGCAAGCACTGTCATCATTATCATTGATAACCTTTATTACACAATTATTATCTATTGAGCCCTTATATTTTCTTATTTGCATGATTTATTGCCAGTTTGATTTCCACAATACCCGATACGCTTTTTTGATATGATGAGACTAAGGCTGAAAGAAGTTAAGCAAGTTATCGAAGGTCACAGAATTACCAAGTGGCAGAGTTAGATGTTGACTAGGTTTATTTGAACTGAAAGTTTCTTAACAAGTACATTAGATGACTTCTTAATAATAATAATAAGTAGTAGTAGTATTGAAAATAGTATTATCTTAGTTGAGTGCTTATTATATGCCAAGTACTCTGCTGTCTTATTCATATCTGAATTCTCATAATTTACAGCTTAAACCCTATTATAACCATGATTTTATAGATGAAAAAAATTGAAGCTTGTTAATTTTAAGTGTCTTTTTTTTTTTTTTTGTCTTTTTTTTGAGACAGGGTCTCACCCTGTTATCCAGGCTGGAGTGCAGTGGCATGGTCCTGGCTCACTGCAATCTCTGCCCTCTGCCTTCCAGGCTCAAGCATCCTCCCACTTCAGCCTCCCAACTAGCTAGGACTACAGGCGTGCACCATCATGTCTAGCTAATTTTTGTATATTATTTGGTATAAGCAAGGTTTCACCATGTTGCCCAGGCTGGTCTCAAACTAACAGGCTGAAGCCATACACCCGCCTCAGTCTCCCAAAGTGCTGGGATTACAGGCGTGAGGCACTGAGCCTGGCCTAAGTGTGTCTTGACCAAAGTTATTCAGCTCCACTAGCGGAGGTGGACTGTGAACCTCAGCAGTATGAAATCAGAGTGTTTTCACCTGCCATGCCTTATTGCCTCCTGTCTCCTGATAGTGATGATATTGAAGGAAAAACCTTGACTCTGCTTTAATTTATGGACAAAGTAATTTGTTTGCATATTTAAAAGCTGTATAAGTAACAAAGTACTTATGGCACTCCCCCACAATTGATTCTGCCCATCAGTGTGCCACCACACCACTCCTGAGAACCACTCACACAGAGACTAACGAGTACAAATAGAGGGAAAGAATGTGTAGGTAAGAAAAGCTATGGTATGAAGCTGGTTGTGGTGGCTCACACCTGTAATCCCAGCACTTTGGGAGGCTGAGGTGGGCAGATCACTTGAGGCCAGGAGTTCGAGACCAGCCCAGCCAACATGGTGAAACCCCTTCTCTACTAAAAATAAAACCAGGTGTGGTGGCGTGCACCTATAGTCCCAGCTATTCTGAAGGTTGAGGTATGAGAATCACTTAAGCCCAGGAAGTGGAGGTTGTAGTGAGCCAAGATCGTGCCACTGCACTCCAGCCTGGGGGACAGAGCGAAACTCTGTCTCAAAAAGAAAAAGAAAAAAAGAAAAGCTTTGGTATGGACACACACTCCCCTTTTTCTCATTTTGTGTGTGTGTGTGTGAAGACCGTAACAACCTTTTTAATTAATTTGTTTATTTTTAAGCTACTTCTGAATAACATAACAACCTTTATTATTTTCCTGCCAAAGCCACAGAATTTCTGATCCTATTTCTATTAGGCTGGCAGTGATTATGGGAAACCACTTTATATTTCCCTTTTAAACATAACTTTCGATGTTATATAGACATTAGTTTATAATTCATGGATTTTTTTGGAAAAAAATGTATAGCCCTTTTAAAATCTGAGTCAATCTTATAAGTGAGCTAGAATGTCTATTGGATTTAATAAGAAAAAAATTATAAATCTAAGCAATTAATTATTAAGCACCTAACAGCCAAATGCAGCACCTGTGGGCAGAGAGGCCCTCTCCTTTGAGGAGGTGAAAACTAATTGCAAAAGCAGAGATGCTGAGAAGTCACACTGGGAGGCATGGAGTGCCCGTAGCAGTTGTCATTTTCCATTTTCTGAGCCACATTAAAAGGAAAGGTAGAGATCTAAGGAAAAGGTATTTAAAACACCTTGGGAAATTTATTTAATAACCAAGCATGAAAAAAAAATGGGTAATAATGAAAGCCAGTAAGAAAAATGGTAAGGGGATGTTTAATCTGGGTTTCAGGAACTCTGTGAGCCTTGAGGTTTTTAATCTCTGAAAGGTCACAGATGTAGCACACAGTAGGTGCTCAAACATCATTAAAATAACCAGCTAATTGATGAATGGATGGATGGATTTTTCCCCTAAGTTTGAGAAAAGAGGAAGTTTGATATTTGTAAATATTATTGAACATAGTACCTGTTATAGACTAAATGTTTATGTTACCCCAAAACTCAGATGTTGAATCCCTAGCCCTCAGTGTGATGGTCTTTGAAGATGGGGCCTGTGGAAGGTATGTAGGATTAGATGAGGTTATGAGGGTGAGGCCCTGCTCCGATGGAATAGGGCCATTATTAGAAGAGACACAAGAGTGTTTGTTCTGTCTCTTACTCTACACATACAAACTGAGGAAGTGCCATGTGAGGACACAGCAAGTCAGATGGAATGCCCATGCCAGGAACTGAATGGGCCAGCACCTTGATCTTGTACTTCCCAGTCTCCAGAACTGTTAGAAATTAATTTCTCAGCCTGGCCAACATGGCAAAACCCCGTCTCCACTAAAAGTACAAAAATTAGCCCACCATGGTGGTGGGCACCTGTAATCCCAGCTACTCAGGGGGCTGATGCAGGAGAATTGCTTGAACCTGGGAGGTGGAGGTTGCAGTGAGCTGAGATTGCACCACTGCACTCCAGCCTGGGCAACAAGAGTGAGACTCCATCTCAAAAGAAAAAAAAATTAATTTCTGTTGTTTAAACCACTCAGTCTGTGGTATTTTGTTATGGCAGCCCACACAGGCTGAGATCACACCTATACCTAAGTCCTCATATATCTTTAAAGTTTGTGCTACTTGGGTACACATATAATTATAGAACTGTACATAGATTATACATTGTAAATATATGTACATACAAATATTAGTCATTTTAATTTCTAAAAATAAGTTACTTTTGAATGTAAAATAACTTCCCAATTGAATGAAAATTGTACTATTTCCTATGACTCAGAAGACTACATCCAAGAAGAAGTTGGTATTCAAATCATGGGACCATACCTAGGGCCCCTCAGTTAATGTGGTGCTATAATATTCAACCTGTAAGCAGCATATCAAGGGAGGAATTTAGGTCTCTTGAGTATAGGCGAGGCACAAACCCATACTTCATAGTTCACTTTCATTTGTCTCTCTCTTTATTTCTCCCTTGGGACACATAATGATAGAAAACTAATCGAGGCTAGTGGCCACGACCTGGGGTGTGCTGGATGCAATACGGGGGAGCCGTTAGGGCTTTCAGTGGAGATTCAAAGCCCTCGGGGACTGTATCTGGGGACAGGGCCTTGCTGGCAACTTCAGAGCTGGATATCTCTCTCATAGTAAATACAAATCAACCCCAAGCATTGGATAGACAGAGTGCTAATTAAGTCCCTAGTTATGAGAGCTCTTGCTTTATGTGTGGGAGCAGTTCTTTCCTTGGGTTTACATAGTCAAGAGCTGATAGCTTTTTAGAAATTTGTCATAAAGGTGAGTATCTCCCTGCAAGCATGGTATGATAAGAGTACCAAAATCCTGGAGACAGTGGTTAGAGATCATCTCCATTTCTTATTAACTATGATCTTTAGAGCGTTGTTATAGTTTACTGAGACTTTTTGCTTCTCTGCAAAATGGGGCTAATAATGGGGCTAATAATTTCTGCCCTACCTGCCTCAGAAGGTTAATCTCAGAAACAAGTGAGGAACATTTGGGCATGAGAAAACCTTTCAGGAATAAAATTATAATTTTTTACACCAGCAGTTGGCAAACTCTGGCCCACAGGTCAAATCTATCTCACTGAATGTTTCTGTATGGTCCACAAGCTAAGAATAGTTTTTACATTTTTAAATGGTTGAGAAGAAGCATATATTATGATGTGAAAATTATATAAAATTCAAATTTCAGTGTCCAAATGAATGAGTATAAATGTTCACTTGTTTACATATTATCTATAGCTTATCTTATGTCTTAACACTACCATGTTAAAGTTGAGTATGGCCCATAAAATATTTTCAGTCTGGCCCTTTACAGAAAATATTTGTCAACCCCTGCTCTACACAAGTGTGTAAGTCAAGGTTTTCCAGAGAAATAGAACCAGCAGGAGATATACGTTAGGCTGTTCTTGCATTGCTACAAAAAATACCTAAGGCTGGGTAATTTATAAAGAAAAGAGGTTTAATTGGGTCACAGTTCTGCAGGCTTTACAGGAAGCATGGTGCTGATGTCTGCTCAGCTTCTTGTGAAGCCTCAGGGAGCTTTCAATCATGGAAGAAGGCGAAGGGGGAACAGGCACACCACATGGCAAAGGCAGGAGCAAGTGAGAGGGTGGGAGGAGGTGCCACACATTTTTAAATGACCAGGTCTTGTGAGAACTCACTATCTCGAAGGCAGCACCAAACCACGAGGGATCCACCCTGATGACCCAAACACCTCCCACCAGGCCCCACCTCCAGCACTGGGGAATCACAGTTCAACATGAGATTTGAGTGGGGACAAATGCCCAAACTATATCAAGGTATATCTCTATATATCCTAGTATAGGATAAATACATACATATATATATATATAAAATATATTATATATATAATATATATATTATATAATACACACACACACACAAGGAGAGACAGAGATTATGGGAACTGGTTCATGCTATTATGGAGGCCAAGAAGTCCCCTGATCTGCCATTTATAAGCTGGTAGTATAATTTAGTCCAGGGCTGAAGGCCCAAGAACCAAGAGTGCAGATGTCCAAGGGCAGAAGATAGATGTACCAGTCTAGAAAGAGAGAGAATCAATCCTTCCTCCATCTTTTTGTGGTATTTGGGCCCTCAGTGAATTGGGTGATGCCTACTCATATTGGTGAGGACAGATCTTCTTTACTCAGTCATCTGAGTAAATGTTTCTCTCTCCCAAGGCTTGTTCAATAGGCTCATGAATAACCATCACGGGCCCCAGTGATACAGCAAGTATATTCATAGGCTTACCGTCATGGACTTTGCTTCTGTCCTTGGGAAAGAGGTGCTATTGTCACTGGCTATCACCACTTCTGAGCGACCAACTTGTTCTCATTGTTAACTAATCCTGGGGTTTGAATATGCAACCATATTCCTTAGGCACCCAGCTAGTCCTCAGTAACACTGGACTCCTACTGCAAGTGGGAAGGCAGCAGTCCATCCTCTCTGGAACAAATCTATGCCCTGGGCTCAGAGTTGCTGTCCCTGCCCACCATGCTTCATGGTTCTGCCCTCATGATCTGTAGAAGCAATGCATGCCAAGGACACCAACAGGTGTCCCACCAGCCTGGTTCTGACCAAAGAACTGACTGCTCTCTGAAAGAAGTAAGGCAATAAATGGAATTTACAGGACTTGTTCCTCCTCACTTGAAGCCACTGGCCTTACAGAACAGTAGTGACAACTCACATTTTCATGCTAGACACTCCTCTAAGAACCTCCCATATGAAAACTTATTTAACCCTTAAAACAGCCTTTTGAGATAATTACCATAATTATATTAATTTCTAAGAAGAGGACACTAAAGCAAGTATGGCTAATAGACTGACTCTTGTCACTCAGTAAGTGGGGTCTGAGACTTGAACCCAGACAGTCCAGCTCCAGAGCTTGTGCTTGTAACTGCTGCTACTCATAACCGCTACTACCCATAACCACACTGCCTACAACAGAGGAATGGAACTGCCCTTCAAAGGCCCCATTATGGTGTCTTATTAGAAAGAAAGGCAGGTGAGGTTACAGTGTGGGGGTGAAGTTTATTTTTTGAACAAGTGGTCAATCTCTGGTGCCATTTCTGCCACAGCAAGAATATACTCATATGTGAATCAAGAGGATGGAAGCTGGAGTTATGCCCACTTCCACGTGGGAAGTTTTGCTTACGTTCTCCATAACTCAGGGCTCCACTGATATAGAGGATTTAGAATCAAAGGAGGAATCATCAAGGGGCATAAGGTAATGGCTCCACTGAATTAGCAGCTGAATTATTGGCCTATTTTAGCCTTCTCATGACAGTGGTGAAAAAGGGGAGCTCTGGAATAGATCAGGCTGCTTGAGCTCAACTATTTCAAGGGAATATATCAGTTAGGTTGCAACCGGCTTTGAGTAACAATGACAGCAATACATTTAAAAATGACCCAATCATACCAACCTAAATCATAGAGGTCTGAAGGAAGGCAGTCCACAGGTGAATTCATGGCTCAAAGATATCATCCAGGCTGGATGCGGTGGCTTATGCGTGTAGTCCCAGTACTTTGGGAGGCCGAGGCAGGTGGATCACAAGGTCAGGAGTTCAAGACAAGCCTGGCCAATATGGTGAAACCCCATCTCTACTAAAGAATACAAAAATTAGCCAGGCATGGTGGCGTGCACCTGTAGTCTTAGCTACTCGGGAGGCTGAGGCAGGAGAATCGCTTGAACCCGGGAGGCGGAGGTTGTGGTGAGCTGAGATCGCGCTACTGTACTCCAGCCTCAGTGACAGAGTGAGACTCCATCTCAAAAAAAAAAAAAATCATCCAAGAACCAGGTTCTTCCCAGCACCCTCCTCCCTTGGCTGCTTTGTGATGCCTCCCCTAACAGTGCCAAGATGGCTGCCACAGAACCTGAAATGAGTGAGTGTGTGAGTGAAGCAAAGGACTAGGGACAGTGGGGAATCTATTTCTGTGACTGGCTCCTGCAGTTTCCAGGCCAACAGTTCCCTGTGGCAGCATCAACCATCCAGTGCTGGTGGTGGTGCCGCCAGGATATCCACGACTCAGCTGTGCAGCAGTCTTCTCACCAGGTAGTCCCATTGGTGTGATTTTGGCTCTCACTTCCTTGCCTCCATTTGTTCCTAGTCATTTTCTGACCCTGATTCTCTAAGCCCTCCCAGTGAGTCAGTGAGCTACCTGATATCTCTTTGGTTCTCTTTTTCCTGTTTATATCATCAAGAATCAATTTCTGATGTTGTAGCTAAGAAATCTGATTGATAACATGGCTGTTTAATTGATGTGTTGAAAGTGAAGTTTTCTTTCTTTTTCGTGTTTTAAAAATTTTTTTAAATTATTTATTCATGTATTTTGTTTAATAGATGGGGGTCTTGCTATGTTGGCCAGGTTGGTCTTGAACTCCTGGCCTCAAGTGATCCTCCCACTTTGGCCTCCCAAAGTGCTGGGATTACAGGCATGAACCACCTTACTCTGCCTCTTTTTGGTGTTTTCGGTGGGTTTCAAATATTGCCAGAGGGCAAATACACCTTTACTAGAATGTAGGCTTTACCAAGTCTCTAGTTTATTTTAATGGCTTCCTGTCAGTGAAATTCAGGCCACACAAGTCCTGAAAAATATTCTGGGAAAGAGGCATAGCTGCTCACAAATACCATTTATTGAGGACTTACTATGAGCTAGGTACTACAAAAAGTAATTTAATATGGATTTAATTCTCATTGTGTTATCTACGTTTTACAGATAAGGAAGTCGGTATGTAGATCAGTCACACAGGGTACAATAGCAAATGACCCCGTGCTACCCGACTACAAAGGCCTGGGATATTTCCAGTGTACTAGATCATTATTTTCATTTACTTATGTTGTCAGAAATTAAAGCAATAGATTGTGCCCTTCCAAAGTCTCCATAATACTGCTCAGCCAACTGAAGTTGAAGTTGATATCAAAGGCATCTATTTTGGAATCTATCCGCAGGATTTTGTCTAGCCAAAGGACCATAAAGACATTGATGGCTTTTTAATGTACAGTAAGGTCAGTGGCACAAACCCTGAGGTTACCTTTAAAGTGTGGCTCGGCGTTACCTAAGCTGGACCTGCCTTGCCCTGGACTTGTTTATCATGCTGGATCACCCATATACTCCTCTAAGAGAAACTTCACACCTCCATCCAGTCCCTGTAGCTGAAGCAGGCATGTTTTATACTAATTTCCATAATTAATGAGCAAGGAACTACTTGCCTGAAGGTCATCAATTTATAGACTGGCCTGTGGCTTATGCAGCCTGTTTTAGAAAGATGGGTCATTCAGATAGGTCTTATCTAAGTTAGGAATTGGGAAACTGAGAAAGAGAGGGTGTTAGCAGTAGAGGTGAAGGTAAACGCATGTTTTGATGTAAAATTGATTCAAAAGTTACATGAAAGCTAATGTTAGGAGGAGGTAAAGTTTATCCTCTCTGAAACAGAAGATGAGGAAGCCATTTGGTGGAGAGAAGAGGGTGCAAAAAATGGGCAGAGATAAATAGTGATATTCTGAGAGAGGAAGGAAAAACAGGAAAAGAAAGGAGAGAAGGGCCTGGGGCTTCCTGGATTTTCTGAATTTTCCAGGAAACTTTCGTGGATCCCTGTTCCTTAAACTCACTATACTTTTTGAAACTCTCTTTCTCATCAACCTTTAAAAAGGAAACTTGTGAACTAATTTGTCTTTCATCTTTTTAGTTTTCCCCCATTCTTCCTCCTGTGGCCTAACTAATCCAATAGCTAGAACCAAGAGAAAAGTGAAATAGAAAGCAAGCCTGGATAATCCACAAACATAAAAATCAGACACTGAAGGGTAGAACTTGATATTTTGTGCTAAACCCTAGGCTTTTATAACCCCTCTGCTCCCCTCTGTGGATAAAGGCAGAAATGAGAGGATTTTTCATTCTATAAAATCCAAAAGCAGAAGCAAAATGAAATTCTTTTCTATGACTTTTTTTCATGACTATGAAATGAAAACATCAGTGTACTTCCTTATAAAAAATGGGTTTTTTTTTCCCTGATTCAACAACCTCCCCCACTTAAGTCTAAGGTGTTCTAAACACATACCTGGATCTTACCTCCAAAATGCCAGGCAGATGGTTTGAGTGGGAAAAGCCAGAGGGGGCAGTCGTTTTTGCTATAGGTTAGCTAAAAGACTAACACCCCTCGTCCACATGAATCTACTTCACACCAAAGCAAAGAAAGGGAGGGCCTCTCTTCCTTTGTGACCCGATGATAATAATCCCCTATAGCAGCTGAAGAGTTGATGGAGGCTCTGAGAATAGTTTCATCTCAGGCCGTTTGGCTTTCAAAGCTCCTTCCACCAACCTGCAGAGAAGGGTCTCCTGGGCTCCTCTGTTTTTATCTCCTCCTATTTGCTATTGTTTTCCCTTGCTCAGCATTGCACAGAATATAGGTTAGCAATGAAGAAACTGTGGTGCAAAGCTTAAGCCTCTGGGCTCTAGAGACAAACCTCTAGTGTTCAAACCTTGCCTGTGCCACTTACAAATAGATTGATCTCTCTGAGCTTCAGTTTCCTCATCTGTAAAAATGCAGATGATATTATTACTTTCTACCTGTAGGACTAAGTGAGGTACTATTTGTAGGGGTCCAGGATAATGTCTAGTACATAGTGCACCATAATAAGTGCTTGCTAAATCAACGAACTTGCTCCAAGGAAAGGAGACTCCTCCACAAAAGAAAGACAGGCTGGTGGAAATAGAGCTTTCTTTGAAAAGAAATGAACTGTGCTTCTTGCTATAGTGATTTGTTTTCTTTGCAGGAAATTTCCATTTCATAATTAATCTCTACTACGCCACTGAATATTCTAAAGTAAGAGGGTATTTCAAATAATAGGTAATGTGCTTTTGGAAAAAAGAAACATTAAAAACAGAAATGTACTGTTTAAATATAGTTTAATTTACTGGCAATTTTGGGCATGGAAATCAGCAAAAATTAAAAAAGAATGAAAGAGTTTGAGGTAGTTGTGCCAAAAGACCTGGGCTGAATTCCAGCTCTGCAGCCTTTTAACTATTTTACTTCTGGCAAGGCCCTTACCCCGCCCCGCCAGCTTCAGTATCTGCAAAATGGGGACACTTGTACCTGTCTCCCAAGGAGGTCCTGAGGATGAAGTAAGATAATGTGGCACAGTGGAGGCTATAGGCTATGCACTTAATGACTCAACAAGTGTTAGAATTTACATTTGAAAACAGTTTCCAGCGAGCTCATACACAGAGTCCTTCAGAGTTTGGCTGAGGACCCAACAACCTCTTAAGGCACACTTCTTCTACCAAGCTGGGTCATCTGGTTTCCCACAACTGGCTGAGATGATGGGCAGTTCAAGAACACTGCAAGGAGAAACACACTGACTAGCAAGTGATAAAGGGGACAGGACTAAAAGAGACAATAATTATGTAAAGAAAGAAAAGGTAGAACATTTTGTAAAAATAAGACAAAACAGGCTGGGCGCAGTGGCTCATGCCTGTAATCCCAGCACTTTGGGAGGCTGAGGCAGGCAGATCACCTGAGGTCAGTAGTTCGAGACCAGCCTCAACATGGAGAAACCCCGTCTCTATTAAAAATACAAAATTAGCCAGGCGTGGTGGTGCATGCCTGTAATCCCAGCTACTCGGGAGGCTGAGGCAGGAGAATTGCTTGAACCTGGGAGGTGGAGGTTGCAGTGAGCCGAGATCACGCCATTGCACTCCAGCCTGGGCAACAGGAGCGAAACTCCATCTCAAAAAAAAAAAACAAACCCAAAGTTTAACAGTTTGGGGTCTTTTAGTGTAGACCATGCTCTCCTCTGAAGGACTACTACATCACAGCCCAGTGCAATGATTGGCATTCACATGATCCCAAGCCTGTTGGGCACCAAGAGATCATTCAGACTCAAGTCTGAAAGATCCTGGTAGGGTGGAATGTGCTTGCACCCCAGGAGAAAGGGACTTGGAGGAGGAAAGCACCAGATTATCTCAGGTTATTTGGAAATGAACTTCAGGAAGACTAAGAGAGAAAGAGAGGCTGCTTGAGGTCCCAGCTTCTTACAAGATCTTCAGAGATTTGAAGGGCCTGGAAGGATAACCTTATACTGACTATACAGAGGAAGAAACATTTGGAACCTAGTTCAGGTGTGCTTCTAGCTACTGGAGGACAAATTGAAACTGTTTCCCTTTGAAGAGGAAAAGAAGGTAAGTAATAGAAAGGGCTAGGTAGAAACATTTTTATTAATAATGTTTAGATTTTATTTGTTGAACAGATGCACTGTGGTGCACTGAAGGTACTAAACTCAGCTCAACTCCTGAACAGATCAGACCACCTTCTTGCAGGGACATGCAGTACAGAAGGTAGGCAGCCATTCAGCATGGGGGATTCAGAGCTTGCCTGTGGAAGCCAAGTGCCTGGGTTCAAACTCAACTCTGACTCTTACTGTTTGCATGACCCCCAGCTTAATCTAACTTAATCTCTTCTGTCTAAAAGAAACACCTTATAGCATTGTTGTGAGCATAATTGTGTTAATACACGTGAGGCACTTAGAAGACTGCCTGGCAAACTGCAGTATTTCCACCAATGTTAGCTATTGTCAAATACATTCCTCACATCTGTTTTATCTTCTTGTGCTTCTAGTAATAGACGATTGGGTTGCCTCAAGTCCACTCACTACAAACAATGCTGTGATGAATATTTTCATGCATTTGTTTAATATGCATTTTATACAGGCTGGGCACAGTAACTCACACCTGTAATCCCAGCACTTTGGGAGGCTGAGGAGGGTGGATTACTTGAGGTCAGGAGTTTGAGACCAGCCTGGCCAACATGGTGAAACCCTGCCTCTACTAAAAAGACAAAAATTATCTGGATATGGTCGTGGGTGCCTGTAATCCCAGCTACTTGGGAGGCTGAGGCAGAAGAATTGCTTGAACCTGGGAGGCAGAGGTTGCAGTGAGCTGAGATGGCGCCATTGCACTCCAGCCTGAGCAACAGAGTGAGACTCTGTCTCAACAAAAAAAAAAAGCATTTTATTCAGTGCTTAATATTTGCTGGGCAATGTTTCTTTCAGTCCTGTGCAAGAGTTTACCCAAGGCTTATGCCCAGGAATGGGTTACTTACTCACCACAGGCTGGCTATCTGCTCACAAATTTACATGTTTGCTAGTAGCTCTTGTTTCCCCAAATGTTTAACAACACTCAGTGTTATCAGACGTAAAATTTTTGCCAATCTAGGCTGGGCATGGTAGCTCATGCCTATAATCCTAGCACTTTGGAAGGCTGAGGAAGACTTGATTTCAGGAGTTTGAGACCAGCCTCACCAACATGGAGAAACACCATCTCTACTAAAAATACAAAAATTAGCTGGGCGTGGTGGTGTAGAAGGCTGAGGCACAAGAATCGCTTGAGCCCGGGAGGTGGAGATTGCAGGGAGCCAAGATTGCACCACCGTACTCCAGCCTGGGTGACAGAGCAAGACTCTGTCTCAAAAAAAAAAAAAAAAAAATTGCAAATCTGATTTGTGAAAAGTGGTATCTTAATTCTCAAGTCTATTGAAAGATTGAGTATGTCTTCATATCATTAGTTATTCCAATATCCTCATCTAGGAATTGCCAATATGTCTATTTTATTGCCTATATGTTATTTTTCTATGGAATTTCCTGACTTCGTTTTGTTGATTTAAAGTTGTTTTGTATATATCTTAGATATGTAGCACTTGCTAGTGTTAGATATTGGGATATTGGGAGTATCTTCTCCCAATTTACCACCTTTTAATTTTATTTTAATTAATTAATTTATTTTCTGTTTGTGACTCTGGAGATGCCACAAGAGCCTTTTTGTTTTGTTTTGTTTTTTGGTAGAGATAGAGTCTTGCCATATTGCCCAGGCTCGTCTCAAACTCCTGGCCTCAAGCAATCCTCCCACCTTGGCCTCCCAAAGCACTGGGTACAGCCATGAGCCACCATGTCCAGCCCACTTTATCACTTTTTATTACCAATGTTCAGATTTTCTTTATTGAACAGAAATCCCGTGGTGCACTGAAGGTACCAAACTCAGCTAAACACCTGACCAGATTGACTTAACTGTCCTTAATGATAAAAAGAAGCATACCTATTTTTGGACATAAATGTTATTTATCTCAGTCTCCACTGCTCTTCTACATACAATGTCTAGCATTCTTTCAAAAATCATAAGACAGAAAAATCAAGGGGAAGACATAAAACAATCAAAGATCTGATTCAGATATGACTCAGCCATTTAAACTATCAGGCAGGAACTTTAAATAACTATGAGTAGCATGCTAAAAGATCTGCTTGGAAGGACAGCAAGAGGCATTGAGGGATTTCAGCAGAGAGATGGAAACCATAATTAAGAGTCAAAAATTGGCCGGACACAGTGGCTCACACCTGTAATCCCAGCACTGTGGGAGGCTGAGGTGGGTGGATCACCTGAGGTCAGGAGTTCAAGACCAGCCTGGCCAACATGGTGAAAACCCGTCTCTACTAAAAATACAAAAAATTAGCCCGGCGTGGTGGCACACGCCTGTAATCCCAGCTACTCAGGAGGCTGAGGCAGGAGAGTCGCTTGAACCTGGGAGGCAGAGGTTGTAGTGAGCTGAGATTGCATTGTTGCACTCCAGCCTGGGCAACAAGAATGAGGCTCCATCTCAAAAAAAAAAAAAAAAAAGTTACACACTCTATTTTCATTCTTCTGGTTATTTTCCTAAATCCTTAAGACCTTTGCTTATGTTTTTTATTATGTCTTGATTTTTGTTGTTGTTGCCTGTTTGGTTTGATAGTTTGGGCAATTCATCACTCTCTTTCCCTTTTTGGCATCTCCAGGGCTGAGATTGAGGGGAAGAAATAAAGTTTACCACCTCATCAGATACAGGAAAACTTGCGTCCCATGTCTCACCTGTAATCTTCGGGTAAGGAATGCTTTGAAGAAAACAGTCTTCAGTGAAAACCTCAGGAAATTACCACAAGGCTTAATTAAATGGAGAATCTATATGGTTTTAGGAAAAGGATTATTTGGGTTTTTGTTCAAGTAGAATACTTCATTCTCTGTTAGTGCTAGAAAGTGAAATATTGCCTAAATTTATAATAATATTATCAGGCAGCAGATTAGGGAAAAAAAAACAAGAAAAGTTTATCTTCTAATGATTGTTATTTGTCCTACAATTAGACATATTTTTTCTTAGTAGTATCAAAGTCGTATATTATTTATTATGTCAACAGCCACATATCCTAAAACATCCAGGTTCAGATCAGATATTTTTGTGTTTACTGAGCTTTGGTTCCACTGCAATTTTTATACAACACATATATCCCTTTGCTCATTCACTCATGGTTTTGATATCCTAGATTAGTTATCTTTATATTCTAGCTGTAAGATAGGAATTACTTAAAGAAGAGTTGCAAAAAGTAGCTGAGAACAGTGGCTCATACCTGTAATCCCAGCACTTTGGGAGGCTGAGGCAGGAGGATCGCTTAAGCCAGGAGTTGGAGACCAGTCTGGGCAACATAGGGATACCTCGTCTCTACAAAAAATTTAAAAATTAGCTGGGGATGGTGGCAAGTGCCGGTAGTTCCAGCTTCTAGGGAGGATGAGGCAGGAGGATTGCTTGAGCCCAGGAGTCGAGGCTGCAATGAGCCATGATGGAGCCACTGCACTGTATTCTGGGTGATAGAGTGAGAACCTGTCTCAAAAAAAAAGTGGCAGAAAGGAAACTGAGGATTTTGCACATTAGCCCATGGGTTTTTTAAGGACTTATACAAATACTTGAGACCTGAAAAAAAAAGTCTCTAAAACAACAAAAGAAAATTATGTATTTGATATGCTGTGGGGTAGGGTAGTAGGACTCCAAAGAAAATGTGCTTAGAACCTATGCAAGTCTCCTGGGGAAATGATCTCCTATCTACTTTGTTCTTAGTCTACAACTTGAGCTAATCGGGAGTATTGGCTGATACAGCACAATGGAGAATGGCAGATAATAAGAATGCTTAATGCTGAAAGCTACAGTGGAGAGCATCTATCCACGTTTTCAAACTGTGCCTCAGATGCAAAAGGAAGACAGAGGCAGTAGATCACTGGTCCAACCTCTATAACTTCCTGTCATTACTGGTATCAGAGCCGCTCTACTTGGATCTATTCGAAGTATTGGGATTCTCTGTAGTTTTGTTTGAAAAATGAGTTCACAGCTTAATGTTAGAAAACTACTGATCTATTCTAACTTCATCATTTTAGTAAAGAGTGCTCTGAGGTTCAAATAATTTAAATAAATAAATTACCCAAGGTCTCCCAACTAGCTAGTAAAGCCAGATTTCCAGAATCCCATCCCATTTCAAGACTATTTCTTCATGCAGAGATTGAGCTCTCCTGATCTCATGTTGACAGGTGTTGTTCCTATCTTGGGAGGCATTTGGGTTTTGCTAGAGCAGTTGAAGTATAGTTTCATCACCTGTTCCCATGTGCTGTTTTTCGGGCCAAGGCCACATTCTGGAACTTGGAGGATATCTTTTTGAAGGGCTCAGAGGGCATCTGTGAAGCTAACTAGGGGAATAAAAATCATTTAATCTCATTTTTAGTACATGGATTACCCTCCAACTTCCACCCCTTAACAGAAAGGGGTGTTCTCTTCTCTTAAGGGGTGGAACTTCCTGTTTCAACTTTCTGTTTCCCAATGAGGAAAATAAAAACAGCTAAAAAGAAACCTAATAAGCAAAAAATACAACAAAACCAGAAAGTATATAAAGGAGTAAAAGAGTTTATGATGGCAGAAGAATAACTAATGACCAAATATAGTTTTATTAATCAACCATAAAGGCTATAACTGTACTGTCTGATATGGTAGCCACTATCCACTTGGGGCTACTGCACACATGAAAGATGGCTGGTCCAAATCGAGAGGGACTAGAAGTATAAAATACACACCAGAATTATGACTTAATATGAAAAAATAAAATAATATAAACTCTCTCAATAATTATTCTTTTTTGTTTGTTTTTTGAGACGGAGTCTTGCTCTTGTTGCCCAGGCTCAAGTGCAATGACACCATCTCGGCGCTCTGCAACCTCCGCCTCCTGGGTTCAAGTGATTCTCCTGCCTCAGCCTGTTGAATAGCTGGGATTACAGGCACCTGCCACCACGCCCGGCTAATTTTTTGTATTTTTAGTAGAGATGGGGTTTCACCATGTTGGCCAGGCTGGTCTCAAACTCCTGACCTCAGGTGATCCACCCACCTCAGCCTCAAAGTGCTATGTGAGCCACTGCGCCCAGCCTCAATAGTTATTCATTTTATTGATTCATGCTGAAATGACAGTATTTTGAACATATTGAATTAAATAAGCCATATTACTAAAATTAATTTCACTTGCTTTTTTGCTTTTACTAGAAAAATTTCAATTACATGCTTAAATATAATGTTCACATTGTATTTTTATTGGACAGCACTGGTCTGAGAGTAACTAATACATGTCCATAACAACCGAGCTGAGAAGGCCGGGGCTCATTACAGAAATAGCTTCCTACCTGCATGGCCACAGACTAAGGTCTTCTTCAAAGAGCAGCTCCAGACTCTCCACTCAGGCTTTCAATGAAGGCCAGACACTTATGTATCTTCAGGGAGTGGTCATTACAGTTCTTTCCTTAAGTGTAACTTGACTTTTACCTGGGGTTATGTACCTTGGCTGGTTTTCAGGGTTATTAAATAACAGCTTAATGAACAAACACCATTCAAATTGATTTTCAAGTTCCAGTTCTGTGGAGTGGAAGCAGAAAAACACAACAGTCCCTGCAGTGAATTTTTACTGCCTCCAGATAAATAGGACTAGATCTGATAAAACCCCAAACAAATTAAAGGGTGTTGCTCAGAACTTTGCCAAATAGAAATCTCTGGAAGTTTTATTATCTGACATCTCTAAAACAGATCTTTAATCAGGTAAAGACTTATTTACTTTTAGTTTCACTGGAGCCCCCTTTTGAAAGAGAAGCTGATACGGTTTGTTCTGTGTCCCCGCTCAAATCTCATGTTGAATTGTGATCTCTACATGTTGAAGGTGGGGCCTAGTGGGAGGTGACTGGATCATGGGGGTGGTTTTTAACAGTTCAGTACCATACCCCTAGTGCTGTCTCAGGATAGAATTCTCATGAGATCTGGTGGCATTTAAAAGTGTGTGGCCCCTCCCCATTTGCTCTTTCTCTCTCTCCTGCTCCACCATGGGAAAATGTGCCTCATTCCCCTCTGCCTTCCACCACAATTGTTCGTTTCCTGAGGCCTCCTAGTTATATTTCCTGTTAAGCCTGCAGAACTGTGAGTCAATTAAACCTGTTTTCTTTATAAATTACCCAGTCTTAGGTAGTTCTTTACAGGTGCCTGAGAGGAAACAAAGTTGAAGTTGTTTTGTTGGCTTACAGTATACTTTCTCTCCCTTCTAAAAACCAAGTTTTGGGTCTAGGGGAAATATGAGGCATTAAACCTAGAGTTGAAGTTTGATTAGCATGGAAAATTGCTAGAGCTCTGAAGGAAAAAAAAAATAAAGAAGTTGTTAGAATTCTAAAAAACAAACAAACAAACAAAGCCAATACCCCAAACAAACAAAGCACATGTTGGTTTGAGGAGGCAGTGAGATAGAAATTCACATTTGAAATAGACCTGCAGTAGGCTCAGTAATGGGCCTTGAAGCTATACATATCCTAATCCCTGGAACCTATGAGTACACAGCCACAAAAGGGGCCTTGCAGATGTGTTAAATTAAGGATCCTGATAGAAGGAGATGAGCATGGCTTATCCAGGTGGGCCCTAAATGTAACTGTGTAATCAAAGTAAGCAGAAAGAGATTTGACCACACAAGTGGAGAAGGCACACACAGAGAAGGTAATGGGACCGCAGAAGCAGCGAGTGGAGTTAAGTAACATAAGCCAAGAAATGCTGGCAGCCCCAGAAGCTGGAAGAGGCCAGGAAGAATTCTCCCCTGGAGCTTCCAGGAGGAACCAGCCCTGCAGACCCCTTGATTTTTGCCCTGTAAGACTAATTTCGAACTTCTGACTTCCAGAACTGTAGGAAGAGTAAATTTCTGTTTTGTTTTTAGCCACAACATTTGTGGTGACTTGTTACATATAGCAGCAATAGGAAATGAATACAGGACCCCAATGACTTACTTGGCAAAATTAATCTATAGGCTGAATATTTTTTTCCTTCACATTAATTCATATAGGCTTAAAGCATAGAAGAAAGAAATCTCTAAGACAAAGTTCTTGGGAGAACACATCAGAGTAAATGTTCGAATCTGCATTTGCTCCCTTACTTTTCCTTATCTTTTATCCCATTCTCTAAACTTCCCATTCCTTTCTTTCCTCTTTCCTTCCCTTTCCCAACACCTTCCACCTTCAGCTAAGTAACCTTTCAGATGCAACTTTAGATTTACTTTTATGTCTGGCTTGCCAAACCTCCATAATGTTAACAAAAACATTCCAGTTTCCCTTCAAGATACGTATGGTGTGACAGTCAATAAATTTATCAGCTCTGCTTTATTGTAAATATTCATTTATTCAATATATAGTTAGTATTTACCAACTATGTCCTAGGCCCTGTGCTAGATTCTGGGCAAACAACAGTGAACAAAGTAGATATTGTCCCTGCCTTTATTTACAAATAAACGCATGAAATTACCAACTGTGGTTAAATGCTCTGACAGGCACAAAGAGAGGGCAACAACAGGGAACAACAGAGCTGGCCTCTCTTGGGCGGTGGCATTTGTGTTGTAAAGATGCTCACCTTGTAAAGAGCAAGATGGGGGTGGAGAGAGCATCCCACACAGAGGGACTGGTAGGGAAAGAACTTACCAGTCAAGGAACTGAAACAAATCCCATCCGGGCAGAGCACAGGAGAGGGGAAGAGCAGTGGGACAAGATGAAGTGAGAGAGGCAGGCAGGGGACAGATGACATAGGGATTTAAGGTACATCTCTGTTCCCTTCTTTCCTAGTGAACAGACTGAAATGTCAGGAACTAGGAAGCCTCTAGCAAGAAATATGCTAATAATTGAATCTTTGCCAGTAGAGATGCACTCCTTAAAGTTTGCAAAGTTTATCTGGATATCCCCTACCCTCTAAGAAGTACTTTAAACCACTATCATTTAACATTTTGGTGAGAATTAGTTTTCTGGACTCCTTTTATTCATTCAACATTTATTGCATGCCCAATTTGTGCCAGACAACCCTGTTTGGGGTGCTGATGTGTTCTGGGTGTTGAGGATTGGCACGCCCCATCTCTCCTCTCATGGAGCCCAGGTATGGTAAAGTGCTATGAGGTAAAATGACAGGGAGCCAATGAGAGTGTGTCACAGGTTCTGGCCTGACCTGAGCAAAGGAAGAAGGCTTCAAGCCAGAAGTAGCACTTAAGCAGGGAAGCAAATGATGCCAGGTTGATTAACAGGTTGGTGTGGGTATAGAGGGAGAGGGAAGAGGGGTATTCCAGGAAGAAAGGGTCCTATAGGTTCAGCATACCAGAGAAGCTTCAAGAAGTCCAGTGCACTACCCCTGGAGTGGGGAGAGTGAAGGAGAGAATGGAGGAAAGGGAATCAGAGAGGTAACTGCAGTGGAGTGCAGGGTTTTGGAGGTGCTGGTAAATGCATTTGGACTCTAGGAACAGAGAAAGTGTTAACAGGTTATAAGCAAAGGAGTGATAGGATCAAGTTCGTGTTAAAAAAAAAAAAAAAATCATAGGCCGGGCGCGGTGGCTCATGCCTGTAATCCCAGCACTTTGGGAGGCCGAGGCGGGCGGATCATGCAGTCAGGAGATAGAGACCATCCTGGCTAACACGGTGAAACTCCATCTCCACTAAAAATACAAAAAATTAGCCAGGTGTGGTGGCATGTGCCTGTAGTCCTAGCTACTTGGGAGGCTGAAACAGGAGAATTGCTTGAACCTGGGAGGTGGAGGTTGCAGTGAGCCAAGACCATGCCACTGCACTCCAGACTGGGCGACAGAGTGAGTCTCCATCTCAAAAAAAAAAAAAAAAAAAAAAAAAAAATCATTACATGTTGGTGTGGAGAAGGGGACTGGAGGTAAAGAAGAGTGAACTCGAGAGAACATTCAGGAGATGATTAGATGATTACTGGCATCTAGGCAGGAGATGATGGTGGCTTAGAAGAGAATGATGGCAGTGGAGATTACTAATTGCAGAACCTACTTGATCTTTGCATCTATGCTTATTCACAATTCAGGTTAAATATAAAGTCTTTAACAATGGTATTTGGTATTGTTCATATATTGGGTGTGATTTTTATTCCTTTTCAAGAAGCAGTATTTTATTTTTTATATAAGTGAAGCTAATTTCAACTTCAAGCCCCCATTCTTCTGGAAGCTGAACATTTGATTTTAGTCAATTTGAGGTCTCTCCATTCCTTCCTCAGTATTACAGCTTAATTTGAAGAGGGAGGTCTGTTTGGTTCTTGTACAAGGTGGGTGGGGGTGGATACTCTGGTCTCCTTGCTCATGCATCTACTCTGGAATCCACTGACACACCCTTGGTCCCATGGAGCCTATGGCTTACCCAGACTTCTGCTGTACCCTTTTTGTCCCATCTTGATACTTTCTCAGGCCCACTGATCCCTACACCATGTCTAAACTATTCTCTAACTGCCTAGAAAATGTCCTACTTCTTCTAAAACAATCTGGCTGTGGATAACATCTGAGGCTGTCTCAGCCCTGCTACATCAACATGCCAAGTATACCTCTTCTTCTCTAGAACCCGGCTGGTGTGCAGGACCAATAGTTTCTTACTGGATCTCGGGAACAGATTCAAGAGATATTTAGAAGGAAAAATGATTATCTTTGATGATTCATATATATCAGAGATGAAGTTTCAGGAATGAGTCCCCCCCCACCCCACCTTTTTTTTGTATGGGGAACAGGATGATGCCTTTTAATGAGACAGGAACCTTGGAAGAGGAGCAGATGTAGTGCATGGGCTGGAATCATGAGGTCACTTTTGAACATAGTATGTGTGAGATATCCAAAAAGAGAGACTGAGGAAGCAGTTGGGATTGAGGGCAGGGATCTGAAGCTTAGATGAGAGGTCTGGGATTGAGAATACACAGGGTTTTTTTTGTTTGTTTTTTTTTTTTTCAGTGTAAAATAGGGGGTAATGGAAGCCATGGGACAGACATCGTGGGATTCCCTGGAGAAAGGGAATATAGAACAAAATGAGAAAAGGGATTGAGGAAATAGCTCTAAGTAATGTTTAAGGATTGGCTAGGAGATGGAAAACCTGCAAAATAATCATGGAGGTAAGAGGAAAACAAGGAGAATGTCATGAAACAAAAGCTACAGAAGCGAGTGTTTCCAGAGCATAGGAGTGGTTAACAATGTTAAATGCCACCGCCAAGAGGTCAAGTAAGATGAAAACTGAAAAGTATCCTTTGGATTTAGAAGTTATTGGTTATCTCAAAAAAAGCAGTTCCAAGGTATGAAAGAGGCAAAAGCCAAGTTAAAGAGTCTACTTTGAGCATGTGGGGCATTCACAGAAACTTCAGAAATCAAGCCTTTCTAGGAGAAGTAAACTGGCCCTGTAGTAAAGGTTACTCTAAATTCACTCCAACAAAGCTTAAGAACAAGTTTCAAAAGACTCAAGCTAATGCACAAGTAAATTAGCTGCCTGCTAGAACAAAGTCTACCACCCCTTAAGAAAACAAATTCCAATGCTCAATAGAAAATTTTCAGTATCTTATAAGAAACTTATAGTATCCAATAAAAAATTACTATATATGAGAAGAAGTAGGAAATTGAGACCTATAACCAGGAGAAAAATGAGTCAATAGAAACAAACCCAGAAATGAAGAGATGATAGAACAGCAGATTAGGGGACAAGGACTTAAAGTTAGTTATTGTAAATATGTTCATGTATTTAAAGGAAAATGAATATAATGAGCAGCGGAAGATATTAAAAAAATACTACAAGCAATCATATCAAAGTTCTTTTTTCATAAGACTCCCCTCCAACCAATGAGATAACCAGCCCCATAGCTTCTTATCTGTAAAGTATTTTGTTTCATGTAACTTTGTACTTTTGGTTCTCTGTATGCAAGTATTTTAAAATTTTCTTGGGGAACATATCATACATATTCCTAAAGAAAGAATATATATTCTCTTGAAAGGTGCCAGAGAAGTAGGGAGGTGGGTATGATTGTGATAGAACTCTAGATACCCCTCTGCCCTAAACAGCCATTGTTTGTAGGAAGTTTGAGACTTCCTGGTCTCCCACAGAGCAGCTGGCTAGGGCTCAAAGGATACACCTTGGTGTTTCAGGTCCATCTGTCTGATTGGCCCATCTGACCCTGAGGTGTAATAATCCTGAGTCTCACTGAAGCAGGTTCTCATAACTCTTTTTTTCCTCTTTTAAACCCTTCCTTGGGAGCTTTAAGGGCACCTTTTAAGGTATCCTTAAAATTAAAGGAGAAATATTAATGAAAAGGAAAGCATTAAAGTTCAAGAACTCATATGAAGTATTTGTGAAAATCTTTATCACAGATAAATTGGGCTTAAGTCAAATCAAACAATTTAAGATTAAAGGAGAAGGGCTGAGTCTTCTCTCCTTGCTGTGTATCCCCATCAAGGAGGTATAAGTTTTACCTAAAGATATTCATCCCATTAACATTGATCTTAAAGATGAATTTGCAAATTTGAAATCTCTCATATTATCAGCTTTTCTAAATATGTTCATATGGTAGAGAACTCATGAGGCTCACATTACTTAAGTCCATGGATCACTTTGTAAACACTACTAAGCTTAAACTTTAAAATTATAAATTATTGGACACATTTTTACTTAGAATCATTAACTGGAAATTCATTTATTTCTGCCCTGTTCCATGCCAGTAAGGGAATTAGAGATCATGTTTTTAGCTACTCCCTGGATGAAGGAAAATAGAAACGTGTGTCTCAGTTGAGCGCACCAAGCTGTCATGCTCATATTTGGTGCCAGCTGGTCACCTGTTGGCAGTGCCAGTAGAGAGCCATGGGACTAAATTCATCCTGCCTTCTACATCCAACATCAGTAGACCATCTATGTCAGAATGTCTATTCCCCATGCAAACCACTTCATTAAATAGAAAACCTCTCTGTTTAAGTGATGTCTAGTTATCAGCTTGCATTTTAATATCTAACAAATTAAAAACTACGTTAACTTTGAGGCAATATTTTTCCATTCTATGTTATTTTAAGAGACACCCATCTTCTTGCAACAGAGCACAATTTTGTCTCACAAACACACAGCTAAAAAGGTCAGCGACAAAAATAAGAATACAAAAATGAAACAACTCACTTCAAATATCTTTATTAGTTATTACTTCTATTAGTGCATTTTATGCCATAGATATTTTGTTCCTAAAATCTCATCTTCTTTATTTTTCCTTCACCTACCTTAGTTCTTTATTTTATCCTCAATGGGCATGTCTCCACCATGGAAGATGAAGAAATAGAAAACTGGTCACCAGGACACTGTAAAAAGAAAATGACACATCATTAGGAACACAATCATTTAACAGATCAGGCTGAGAATATATCATTAACAACCCAGACAGAAGACCATCATCTTCCATCATCATTTGAAATTAAAAAGTACCGCCAAAGGAATTGTTTACTGCTTTGCCTGCAAAAAGTGCTACAAACAGTAAACCAAAGAGACAAAACAGTCTTTAGTGGATTGTTAGAGCACTTAAGGAGGTGTAAATTGTAATTAGCCATATGCTAGACTTTCACAGCCCAATAAGAAATATGCCTGATGGTACAGAATCTCCCTGGCCCAGTTTTTCAGGTCAAAAGCAGAGTGGCTGTTGAGTAAGGAATAAGCCACAAAGGAGAGCTACAAAACTATTCCATTCTCTGGCTTCCAACACAACAGGTCAGAACTCTTTCTGCACATGTTTGTGATGGCAGTTATGTTGCTGAGTTACTCTGGATGCCCAACCAGAGTTCCTGCATTGGAAGATGGGAGGGAAGGCCCTGTTCAGCTCAAGTGGCAACCCTAAAATCATTGTGGGTCAGAGGACACATTAACTCTGTTCACAAAGGAATCAGAGTGCAAATGTGTTACAAAGATAATGTTGTTCTGTATTAATATTGACAAAGTGGTTCAGAGCTGGGGACCTATATATCTGAGAGTGGTCTCAGGTACTGGCAGAACAAAACAAACTTTTGAGAACTTGGTTTCATGTACTCCTCTGTTGACTGTTTGACTTTCAGTATGTCTCTTAACCATCTTTAGCATACTTTTTAACTTCCCATAGCCTTAATTTATCATTTTTATCACATAGGGGTTGGACTTGATTTTTTAAAAAGCGGCATTCAAAATATGTTTGTGTATGAGTGCACATTTTCCTGTACGCTCATATTTCTGAGAAATCCTATAACTTTCATTAGCTTTGCAAAAGGTTCAGGGACTAAAAAAAGGTGAAGGAATAATCTTGGCTCTGGCAGATTAACTGTAGGAGTAGAAAAGGAAACAGAATATTCAAAGTCTTGTGCTGGAACAAATAACTTTCAGGATTTGATTTGCTCTGTTTGACTGAGAATAAGATGCTTCTTATGCAAATGAAGACCGATAAAGGATGAGTTTATATCGTTTAAAATGCAATATGATCTTTTGGCTCAAATAGCTGTATGCCAGTAATTAGGGATTAATTCGGTTCTGAAAATCATGCAAATTCTCTTTGTGAATTTGTGCATTAATGTAACTTTCTATCAAGTGATTTTCACTAGAGGGAGATAAGATTTGGCTACATTCTTAAGGCAAATAAACACAGGGACAAGAGCCATGAGAATGAAGAAGACTTAATGGATATCATCCTCCTTTATAATCTATTTGGTTCACATTGCTATGGATTTTTTTTATTATGTCATTATTTTGTTTATTATTTTATTATTTTGTTTATTATTCTTTATTATTTTTGCTTTGTGGCTCAGGCTGGAGTGCAGTGGTGTGGTCAGGGCTCACTGCAATGTTGACCTCCCTGGCTCTAGAGATCCTCCCACCTCAGCCTCCCAAGTAGCTGGGATTACAGGTGCATGCCACCGTGCCAGCTAATTTTAAAAAATATTTTGTACAGATGAGGTCTCATTATGTTGCCCAGGCTAGTCTTGAATGCCTGGACTCAAATAATCCTTCCATCTTGGCCTCCCAAAGTGTTGAGATTACAGGCGTGAGTCATAAGGCCTGGACATCACATTGCTTATGTTTTTATTTCTTGATCACATAATAGAGCAAGGGTGCAATTTCCACAATCTACAACTTCATTCTCTTTCTCCTTGCCATCACCCCACCCATCCCATCTGGAACTGCTGCCAAGAAGGAAAAGTCTTCACTGGAATGCAAGCTCCACAAGCTAGAATTTTTGTCTGGTTTAAACACTGTATTATCTCTAGAACAGTGCTCAGTACAAAGCAGGTCCTCAGCAACCATGTGTTGAATGCATTCTAATACTGATGATTTTCAGAATGGCTTAGGATTTGTGACCTCTCCTTTCTGAGCCTGAGTAGATTAAGTGTATCAAACTTGATTCCTTGTAATCTACTTTGGTTTCCTATTTTCTAAAAGCAATGGAGAGGGAGAGAGATCATTATGGCAGACCAGACGGGAGGCAAAACTAGATGATTCAGGTGGACAGAGCAGTGTGCGGAGGCTTGCATTGTGAATTTTAGCTCCAGATTGACTGCAAGAACAAGCCAGCAATCCTAAGAGGACCCACAGACCCTCTGAAGGAATCTGACTGCTCCTGTAGGACCCAGGAGACACCCCAAATACTCAGCCACAGCAAGACCCCCTCAAGGAGAGTCTGAACTCAGACAGGCCTAGCCCTGACCCCACCTGATGGTCCTCCCCTACCCACCCTGATAGCTGAAGACAAAGGGCATATAATCTTGGGAGATCTAGGGCCCCACCCACCATCGGTTCCTCTCCGTACTACCATAGCTGATGCTCTCTGGAAAGCACCATCTCCTGGCAGGAGGCCAACCAGCACAAAAATAGAGCATTAAACCAGCAAAGCTAAGAACCCTCACGGAGTCCATTGCACTCCCCTGCCACCTCCACTGGAACAGGCGCTGGTATCCACGGCTGAGAGACGCAGAGACAGTTTACATCACAGGACTCTGTGCAGACAACCCCCAGTACCAGCCTGGAGCCAGGTAGACTCGCTGAGTGGCTAGACCCAGAAGAGAGACAACTATCACTGCAGTTTGGCTCACAGGAAGCTACATCCACAGGAAAAAGGGGAGAGTACTACATCAAGGGAACATATTGTGGGACAAAAGAATCTGAACAACAGCCTTCAGCCCTAGACCTTCCCTCCGACAGAGCCTACCCAAATGAGAAGGAACCAGAAAACCACCTCTGGTTACAAGGCTCTTTAACACCCCCCAAAAACCATACTAGTTCACCAGCAATGAATCGAAACCAAGAAGAAATCCTTGATTTACCTGAAAAAGAATTCAGGAGGTTAGTTATTAAGCTAATTAGGGAGGCACCAGGGAAAGGCAAAGCCCAATGCAAGGAAATCCAAAAAATGATACAAGAAGTGAAGGGAAAAATATCCAAGGAAAGAAATAGCTTAAAGAAAAAACAATAAAAAATTCAGGAAACATTGGAGACACTTATAGAAATGCAAAATGCTCTGGAAAGTCTCAGCAATAGAATTAACAAGTAGAAGAAGGAAATTCAGAACTCGAAGACAAGGTCTTCGAATTAACCTAATCCAACAAAGAGAAATAAAAAAGACTAAGAAAATATGAACAAAGCTTCCAAGAAGTCTGGGATTATGTTAAATAACCAAACCTAAGAATAATTGGTGTTCCTGAGGAAGAAGAGAATTCTAGAAGCTTGGAAAACATTTTGGGGGAATAATCGAGGAAAACTTCCCTCACCTTGCTAGAGACCTAGACATCCAAATACAAGAAGCACAAAGAACACCTGGGAAATTCGTCACAAACAGCTCATTGCCTACGCACATTGTCATCAGGTTATCTAAAGTTAAGACAAAGAAAAGAATCTTAAGAGCGGTGAAAGAGAAGCACCAGGTAACTTACAAAGGAAAATCTATCAGATTAACAGCAGATTTCTCAGCAGAAACCCTATAAGCTAGAAGGGACTGGGGCCCTATCTTCAGCCTCCTCAGACAAAACAATTATCAGCCAAGAATTTTGTATCCAGCGAAACTAAGCATCATATATGAAGGAAAGATACAGTCTTTCTCAGACAAACAATTGGTGAGAGACGTCGATATACCAAGCCACCACTACAAGAACTGCTAAAAGAAGCTCTAAATCTTGAAACAAATCCTGGAAACACATCAAAACAGAAACTCTTTAAAGCATAAATCACACAGGACCTATAAAACAAAAAAAAAAAAACAAGTTAAAAGGCAAAAACATAAAACAAAAAATCCAAGGTACACAGGCAAAAAAATAGCACAATGAATGCAACAGTACCTCACATCTCAATACTAACATTGAATGTAAATGGCCTAAATGCTCCACGTAAAAGATACAGAACCTCAGAATGGATAAGAACTCACCAGCCAACTACCTGCTGCCTTCAGGAGACTAACCTAACACATAAGGACTCATATTAGCTTAAAGTAAAGAGCAGGGGGAAGGGCATTTCATGCAAATAGACACCAAATGTGAGCAGGGTAGCTATTCTTACATCTGACAAAACAAACTTTAAAGCAACAGCAGTTAAAAGAGACGAAGACGGACATTATATAACAGTAAAAGGCCTTGTGCAAGAGGAAAATATCACAATCCTAAACATATATGTGCCTATCACTGGAGCTCCCAAATTTATAAAACAATTACTAATAGACCTAAGAAATGAGATAGACAGCAACAAAATAATAGTGGGGGACTTCAATACTCCACTGACAGCACTTGACAGGTCATCAAGAAAGACAGTCGACAAAGAAACAATGGATTTAAACGATACCTTGGAACAAATGGACTTAATAGATATATACAGAACATTTCATCCAACAACCACAGAATACACATTCTATTCAATAACTCATGGAACTTTCTCCAAGACAGACCATATGATAGGCCATAAGAGTCTCAATACATTTAAGAAAATTGAAATTATATCAAACACTCTCTCAGACCACAGTGGAATAAAACTGGAAATCAACTCCAAAAGGAACCTTCAAAACCATACAAATACATGGAAATTAAATAACCTGTTTCTGAATGAGCATTGGGTCAAAAACAAAATCAAGATGGAAATTAAAAAATTATTCAAACTGAACGACAGTAATGACACAACCTATCAAAACCTCTGGGATACAGCAAAGGTGGTGCTAGAGGAAAGATCATAACACCAAATGCCTATATCAAAAAGACTGAAAGAGCACTAACTGACATTCTAAGGTCACACCTCAAGGAACTAAAGAAACAAGAACAAACCATACCCAAACCCAGCAGAAGAAAACAAAAATAACCAAGATCAGAGCAGAACTAAATGAAACTGAAACACACAAAAAAATACAAAAGGTAAATGAAACAAAAAGCTGGTTCTTTGAAAAGATAAATAAAATTAATAGACCATTAGCAAGATTAACCAAGAAAAGAAGAAAGAAAATCCAAACAACCTCATTAAGAAATGATACAGGAGATATTATAACTGATACCACTGAAATACAAAAGATCATTCAAGGCTACTATAAACACCTTTACGTACATAAACTAAAAAACCTAGAAGAGATGGATACACTCCTAGAAAAATACAACCCTCCTAGCTTAAATCAGGAAAAATTAGATACTCTGAACAGACCAATAACAAGCAGTGAGACTGATATGGTAATTAAAAAATTACTGTTCGTGACTACCCTGACCAACATGGTGAAACCCCATCTCTACTAAAAATACAGATTTAGCTGGGTGTGGTGGTGCATGCCTGTAATCCCAGCTACTTGGGAGGCTGAGGCAGGAGAATCGCTTGAACCCAGGAGATAGAGGTTGCAGTGAGCTGAGTTCGCACCATTGCACTCTAGCCTGGGCAACAAGAGCGAAACTCTGTCTCAAAAAAAAAAAAAAAAAATTTACCAACAAAAAGTGCCTGGGACCAGATGGATTCATAGCAGAATTCTACCAGACATTCAAGATTCAAGGAAGAATCGGTACCAATCCTTTTGACACTATTCCACAAGATAGAGAAAGAAGGAACCCTCCCTAATTCATTCTATGAAGCTAGCGTTACCCTAATACCAAAACCAGAAAGGACAAAACCAAAAAAGAAAACTACAGACCAATATCCTTGATGAACATAGATGCTAAAATCCTTAACAAAATACTAGCTAACCAGATCCAGCAACATATCAAAAAGATAATCCACCATGATTGAGTGGGTTTCATACCAGGGATGCAGCGATGGTTTAACATATGCAAGTCAGTAAATATGGTACACCACATAAACAGAATTAAAAACAAAAATCACACTATCATCTCCATAGATGCAGAAAAAGCATTTGACAAAATCCAGCATCCCTTTATGATTAAAACTCTCGGCAAAACTGGCATATGAGGTACATACCTCAATGTAATAAAAGCCATCTACGACAAGCCCACAGCCAACATAATACCAAATGAGGAAAAGTTGAAAGCATTTTCTCTGAGAACTGGAACAAGGTAACAATGCCCACTCTCACCACTCCTCTACAACATAGTACTGGAAGTCCTAGCCAGAGCAGTCAGACAAGAGAAAGAAATAAGGGGCATCCAAATCAGTAAAGAGGAAGTCAGACTGTCACTGTTTGCTGACCATATGCTCATTTACCTCGAAAACCCTAAAGATTCCTCCAGAAAGCTCCTAGAACTAGTAAAATAACTCAGCAATGTTTCCGGATACAAGATTAATGTACACAAATCAGTAGCTCTTCTATACAACAGCGACCAAGCAGAGAATCAAATCAAGAACTCAGCCCCTTTTTCAAGGGCTGCCAAAAAAATAAAATATTTAGGAATATACCTAACCAAGGAGTCAAAAAACCTCTACAAGGAAAACTACAAAACACTGCTGAAAGAGATCATATATGATACAAACAAATGAAAACACATCCCATGCTCATGGATAGGTAGAATCAATATTGTGAAAATGACCACACTGCCAAAAGCAATCTACAAATTCAATGCAATCCCCATCAAAATACCACCATCATTCTTCACAAAATTAGAAAAAACAATTCTAAAATTCGTATAGAACCAAACAAGAGCCCACATACCCAAAGCAAGTCTAAGTAAAAAGAACAAATCTGGAGGCATCACACCACCTGATTACAAACTATACTGTAGGGCCATAGTCAACAAGCCAGCAAGGTACTGGTATAAAAATAGGTACATAGATCAATGGAACAGGATAGAGAACCCAGAAATAAACCCAAATACTTACAGCAAACTGATCTTCAAGAAAGCAAACAAAACCATAAAGTGGGGAAAGGACACCCTTTTCAACAAATGGTGCTGGGATAATTGGCTAGCCACATGTAGGGGAATGAAACTGGATCCTCATCTCTCACCTTACATAAAAATCAACTCAAGATGGATTAAGGACTTAAATCTAATGCCTGAAACTATAAAAATTCTAGAAGACAACATTGGAAAAACCATTCTAGACATTCTTAGGCAAGGATTTCATGACCAAGAATCCAAAAGCAAATGCAATAAAAACAAAGATAAATAGTTGAGACTTAATTAAACTAAAGAGCTTTTGCACAGCAAAAGGAACAGTCAGCAGAGTAGACAGACAATCCACAGAGTGGGAGAAAATCTTCATAATCTGTACATCTGACAAAGGACTAATATCCAGAATCTACAATGAACTCAAACAAATCAGTAAGAAAACACAATCGCATCAAAAAGTGGGCTAAGGACATGAATAGACAATTCTCAAAATAAGGACAAACAAATGGCCCAACAAACAAGAAAAAATGCTCCCCAGCACTTTGGGAGGCCGAGGTGGGCGGATCATGAGGTCAGGAGATCGAGACCATCCTGGCTAACATGGTGAAACCCCGTCTCTACTAAAAATACAAAAAAATTAGCTGGGCGTCGTGGTGGGCACCCGTAGTTCCAGCTACTCGGGAGGCTGAGGCAGGAGAATGGCGTGAACCTGGGAGGCGGAGCTTGCAGTGAGCGGAGATTGCGCCACTGCACTCCAGCCTGGGCAACAGAGCAACAGACCAAGACCCCGTCTCAAAAAAAATAAAAAAATAAAAAAATAAATGCTCAATATCACTAATGATCAGGGAAATGCAAATCAAAACCGCAATGTGATACCACCTTACTCCTGCAAGAATGGCCATAATAAAAAAAATCAAAAAACAGTAGATGTTGGCGTGGGTGCAGTGATCAGGGAACACTTCTACACTGCTAGTGGGGATGTAAACTAGTACATCCCCACCTACATGTGGAAAACAGTGTGGAGATTCCTTAAAGAACTAAAAGTAGAACTACCATTTGATCCAGCAATCCCACTACTGGGTATCTACCCAGTGGAAAAGGAGTCATTATACGAAAAAGATACTTGCACAGGCAGGTTTATAGCAGCACAATTCACAATTGCAAAATCGTAGAACCAGTGCAAATGCCCATCAATCAATGAGTGAATAAAGAAATTGTGGTGTATATATTTGATGTAATACTACTCAGCCATAAAAAGAAATGAATTAACGGCATTTGCAGTGACCTGGATGAGATTGGAGACTACTATTCTAAGTGAAGCAACTCAGAAATGGAAAACCAAACATCATATGTTCTCACTGATATGTGGGAGCTAAGCTATGAGGATGCAAAGGCATAAGAATGATACAATGGACTTTGGGGACTTGGGGTGAAAGAGTGGGAGGGGGTCGAGGGATAGAAGACTACAAATGGGGTGCAGTGTATACTGCCTGGGTGATGGGTGCACCAAAATCTCACAAATCACCGCTGAAGAACTTACTCATGTAACCAAATATCACTTGTACCCCAATACCTTATGGAAAAATAAAAAACAGAAATAAAAATAAATAAAAATGGAAAAAAATAAAAGCAATGCAAATTGCTGGTTTTAATTTTAAAAGCCCAGTTGGCTTTGAGACTCTTGATATACGTCATTGTCATCCTTATGCAATACTCAACCAATAGAAGTGGTTCTGGAAGTTCCAATAAGCATCTATATTTTAATCCTGAGAAAATGTGAGGCATTTGTGCCTGCATAGGCCAAGTTTTTCATCCATTCTACTGAATCACTCTATTTATTGACTCCATGAATACAGCAAATTCATCATGTCACTCAGTATTCCCTAGTTATATAACTCTTCCATGTAAGAAATAGCATCAGCAACAGCAACAAAAACAGTAACAACACTGACATTTTCATTAAATATGAGCACTCAGGAATGAATCTGTTGAATTAAATGAATGCACTATTATCTAAGCTTAGTGCCTCTTGGACAACATGTAAAATTGGACTCTTAGCAAGCAATACACTCTACTATCTAAATTCAAATACAATTAACGGTTAGTTTTCCTCATATTTCATATCTCTCTACCTTAACTTCCTGAATTTTATACCCAACTCTATTTATACTCTTTTGTTTTATTGCTAAGGTTTGAGACATGGAAATGGCCAATTTCTCCATATTAAATGTAGATCTTTTTAAATATGTTTTTCACCCACTTAACAATCTTTTTGAATGACCATTGTTGGTTTGGAAGACCAGATGATGTCCACCTCACTGCTAACTCCATTTTCTTTTTACTTCTCTTCCCTTTGTCTTTTGCTCCTTCTTCCCAGGCATCTACCCACAAAATCTCCTGACTCCCTTGTTATTTGTTTCTTCCTGTCATATTTGCTATGTTTATATCAACTTAATGTTGACAGAGGTATATGTACTTTAGCTATCTTTATTAAGGTATGGTGCTGTGACATTCTAACTATAAAGTGTTATCTCAGCATGAATGAAGGCTTATGAAGAGGGAGAAATGTTCTTCAGATTTTTCTTTAAAAGGCAGTGCATTTAGGCTGGGATAGAACACTGATTTCCAAGGATTTCTAACAATATGTGACATCCAGAAAGTCTATTATCTCACACACCAAATTTCAGTAGCCATCTGGGACACCAAATTACCAATGAAACAAAAGACACGACACAGTAGTAAGGTGCACAGGTTTTGTAATTAAAAAAAAAAGAACATGATCATGATTGATTATATTTGCTCCCAAGATTTATGTAACTGACCAAATAAAGTTAATTTTTTTTTCTTTCATGGATCAAACAGTATCTTTGATAGACGCTGTATTGAAAACATTATTTTAATTTTTTATTATTAAAAGAAAAAACCTGGATGTTAATTATTCTTCAGTGATTAAAAAGATACAGATAATATACAGTTATGGAGGAAAAAGATTTAAAAAGAAAAATGAGAAAAAATGGTTAGCTGGAGAAAATATGCTCTCAAAAATGGAACTCTTTGCTAAGAGCCACAGATGCAATACCTTGAACCTCAGGAGAGCTTTAATTAGTCCAGCTCTTCCTTGAGCGCATGCTCAGAAGCTTTGGTGCTGACTGTAAATTAGGGCAAGGAAATCCAGCAGGGGCCTGGGTGGGTTAAGGGGGAAGGGCAGAATCTTAAAGGGGCAATAACCATTTAAAGGAGCAATGCCTGTCAGCCCCACCGTTCTTGTTGTAGGCTCCTCAACCTGCCACCACAAACCTAATCCAACTTCTGTGTTCCCTGTCTCAGTTAATAGCACCTCCACTCCCCAAGTCTGGCTACAATGACTAAACATGGGAGTTGTTCATGATTTCTCTCTTTTTTACACCTGCAAAATGTCAATTTTGCTGATTTTTACCTTAAATTTGACTTCATTTTTCCATTCCTGTTATCATTGTTCTGTTTTAAGCCCTCATTGGGTCCTGTTTGGGCCATTACAATAATGTCTTAACTGGTGTTATATGCATTTTCCGCTGCTGCCAAATCATCTTTTAAAACTCACATCACTCCGACTTAAAACACTTCAGTGGTTCCCATCACCTGTAGGAAAAAGTTCCAGCCCCTTCCTGGTCTCTGTCAATTCATCAGACGTTATTTCAGATTGCACTTTCTGTTCTCACAATCATCAATTACTTCTGGCATATAGATCCCAATACAAGGTAAATAAACACTGAATATGTAGAAGAGTTTTTGACCCACTTAAAAACATATATTTTTAGGGAGTAAGATGAACTAATCTAATATCTAATTAACACTTAATTTGTTAATTGTATGTCATATAAAATATTAATTTATATATTTTTTCACTCAAACACATCATGATGTCAAAGAAAAATCCTCAAAAGTTAAAAACATGACTCTCTTACCAATATAGAATTAATCTATGTCAAAGCTTTTATTGCCTTCAATAATTGATGAGGGAACCAGCAGGAAGATAAACTGGTTCTAAGAGCACTTGAAGAAATTATTATTTACACACAAAAAAGAATGCTAGAACAGGATTGTTAGATTAGATACAAAACCCGTTAACGTCCCACAGGGTAATAAAATCATAGATTATCCTTCTTACTGAAGATAATCACTTACATCTCTACCACATACTAAAAAAATCTGTAAGTTGACAACTCACTGCACAGTGCCTGAGCTCTTAATAGAGTAAATAGTAAAGTCAAATGCAGGAGCATTCTCCTACAGCATTAAATAATCCTGGGGGCAGATCTGTTAAACAATGCTCCATTACTGCATTAAAAAACACACCCACGGCTGGGCACAGTGGCTCACGCCTGTAATCCCAGCACTTTGGGAGGCCGAGGCAGGCGCATCACCTGAGGTCAGGAGTTTGAGACCAGCCTGGTCAACATGGTCTCTACTAAAAATAAAAAATTAGCCAGGCATGGTGGCATGTGCCTGTAATCCCAGCTACTTGGGAGGTTGAGGCATGAGAATCGCTTGAACCTGGGAGGCGGAGGTTGCAGTGAGCCAAGATGGCACCACTGCACTCCAGCCTGGGTGACAGACTGAGACTCCATCTCAAGAAAACAAACAAACAAACAAAAAACCACACCCACCTCTTCTTGCTGTCTTATTATTTCCAAGTTTAGGATAATTTTGCTTAACAATGAAAGTAAAACTTCACATGAATCTTCTACATCAGTGTTTTTGGCATCATGATCGTCTCTTCTTGGGTCAACTAACAAAGTTTTCCAGAACACAACATCTTTAGGTCCTTCTAAGTTTTCTCAGATACAGTACCCTTGGAATCTTGTGTATGTTTTTATCCACTTTGAAAAGGAGATATATATCTTATATAATATAAACACTGTGGAAAAGTGCATAGTTCTGTGGATGTTAAAAATGTAGGAATAGCTATCAAAATAATAATAATCTGTAGCTCTTCAAAAAAGCAAAAGAGAGAAAGGCAGTATAAAAATAACTTCAACAATCTAACAGTTGGCCATAAAGGAAAAAGAAGATGATAAACAGAAAACAAAATAAGTTGGTAGAAATAATTTCTGATATACCGCTCCCAATAAATATAAACGGATTTAACTCATCTATTACAAGACAAAGATGGCTGGGCGTGGTGGCTCACGCCTCTAATCCTAGCACTTTGGGAGGCCAAAGCAGGTGGCTCATGAGGTCAGGAGATGGAGACCATCCTGGCCAACATGGTGAAACCCCGTCTCTATCAAAAATACAAACGTTAGCTGAGCGTGGTGGCGTGTGCCAGTAATTCCAGCTACTCAGGAGGCTGAGGCAGGAGAATCACTTGAACCAGGGAGTCGGAGGTTGCAGTAAGCCGAGATCGTGCCACTGCACTCCAGCCTGGTGACAGAGTGAGAATCAGTCTCAAAAAATAAATAAATAAATAAATAAAATAAAAATAAATAAATAAAATAAATAAAAGACAGACACTATCAACCTGGATGGAAAAAAGAAGTCCTCCTTTCATAAACATGCTGCTATGGTCTGAATGTTAGTGTCCGTCTTAGTCTGTCTGTGCTACTCTGACCGAATATCACTGACTTGGTCATTTATAAAGAAAATGAATTTGTTTATTACAGTTCTAGAGGCTGGGAAGCCTAAGATTAAGGTGCTAGCAGGTTTGTTGTCTGGTGAGGGCTGCACTGTCCAAAGAGGAGGAACATTATATTCTCACATGGCAGAAGGTGGAAGGGCAAATGGGACAAATTCCCTTGTCATGCCATTTTATAAGGGCACCTAATCCCATTTATGAGGGCAGAACCCTCATGAGTAATTTACTTCCCAAAGGCCACACTTCCCAATACTGTTGCATTGGAAACGTCTGAATTCTGGAGGGAAACATATTCAAACCATAGCATTCTGCCCCTGCCCCCTCACCCAAATTCATGTCCTTCTCACACAAAAATACATTTATTTCATGTCAATAGGCCCTAAAATCTTAGCTCATTCCAGCATCAACTTTATAAAGTCTAAAGTCCAGAGATACGGGAACCAATGCATGGTTCATCCTGAGGCAAATTCCTCCCCAGCTGTAAACTTGTGAAATCAAACAAGTTATGTGCTATCAAAACAATAGTGTACAGGCATAGGATAGACACTGCTATTCCAAAAGGGAGAAATAGGAAAGAAGAAAGGGGTAACAGGTCCTAAGTAAGTCTAAAACCCAACAGGGAAACCCTGCCTGGTTGCTCTGCTAGCAGCAGTCCCCACTTCACTTCTCACTGGCTAGGGTCACTACACACCTCCCAATACTCTTGCATTGAGAACATCTGAATTTTGGAGGGGAAACATTCAAATGACAGCAGTGTCCCCCTAAATTAGTGTTGGAACCTAATACCAAATGTGATAGTATTAAAAAGTAGGGCCCTTGAGAAGTGATTAAATCATGAGGGCTCCATCCTCATGAATGGGATTAATGCTCCCATAAAAGACTCTGGAGAACTCTCTTGTCCTCCTACTGTAAGGATGCGACAAGAAGGTGACATCTTTGAAGCAGAAAGCAGTCCTTCATCAGACACCAAATCTACCGGTGCCTTGATTTTAGACTGCCCAGCCTCCAGAACTGTGAGTAATAAATTTCTGTTGTTTATGAATTACCCAGTCTAAGGTATTTTGTTATAGGAGCCAAAATAGACTAAGACATATGCCTTAAGCAGAAAGAAACTTACAGAATGAACATAAAAAGACGATATAAGAATAAAAAGATTACAAGGAAAATACAAACAACAGAAAAGGCGATGCCAGAATATTGATATGAGACAAAGTAAAAAAGACCAAAAGCACTAAAAAGAGCTATTTCATCATGATAAAAAAGATTCAATTAGTACCTTTATGAGCACACAGAGACAAAAAGAGAACTTGATACACTCAAAAATGATATTAATTTTGGAAAATTTTGATATATTAAAAACTGATACATTCAGCACAGAAAAATTAAGTAATAATATAGACTACTTAAATAAAATTAGATCAACAAGTTTGATTAATAGTTAGAGAATCTTGCACACAACAAGTGGAGAATATATGTTATTTCAATATACGTGGAACATTAAAAAAAAAAAAAAGGCTACGGGCTGGGCATGGTGACTTACACCTGTAATCCCAGCACTCTGAGAGGCTGAGGTGGGTGGATCACTTGAGGTCAGGAGTTTGAGATCAACTTGTGCAACATGGCAAAACCCCATTTCTACAAAAAATAAAAATGAGCCATGGTGGTGTCTGCCTATAGTTCTACCTACCTGGGAGGCTGAGGTGGAAGGATCACCTGAGCTGGGGAGATTAAGGCTGCAGTGAGATGTGATCAAGCCACTGCACTGCAGCCTGGGTGACAGAGAAAGACCCTGTCAAAAAAAAAAAAAAAAAAAAGAAAAAAAAAGAAAAATCACATATTAGGTCACAAAAAATTAAAACAATTTCCAAGATTTAATATAATCTTTGTCTACAAAGCATATAAATTATAAACAACACTAAAAAGATGGTAAAAAAAATAGCAACCTTTAATTGGAAACAAAAAATGCACTAAAAATAGCTCATTGGTTAAAGAAGAAATGACAATGTCATGAAATATTTAAAAGTAAAGACAACAAAAGTACCACATGACAAAACTTGTCGGATGGAGCAAAGTCCTATAGAAAGGTAAGTACAACCTTAAATATAATTATTTTATTTATTTATTTATTTCTGAGACGGAGTCTTGCTCTGTTGCCCAGGTTGGAGTGTAATGGCACAATCTCAGCTCACTGCAACCTCCTTCTCCCAGGTTCAAGTGATTCTCCTGCCTCAGCCTCCTGAGTAGCTGGGACTATAGGCCTGTGCCACCACGTCCGGCTAATTTTTGTATTTTTAGTAGAGATGGAGTTTCACCATGTTTGCCAGGCTGGACTTGAACTCCTAACCTCAGGTGATCCACCAGCTTTGGCCTCCCAAAGTGCTGGGATTACAGGCGTGAGCCACTGAGCCCAGCCACACATAATTATTCTTCAAAAAGAAATATTAAAAGCAAAGAAGCTAAACTTCAAGTCATGTGGCTAGTAAAAGAATTACAAAGTAACAAAAGTAAAAAAAAAAAGGAAAGAATTCATATAATCTATGAAATAAAAAAAATTCACAAAACTTTTTAAAAAATAATAAAGTAGACAAACCTCTGGCAAGACTGATAAGATTGGAACAATAAAGATGAACACTATTCAGAATGAAAAATGGGACATAAACAGTTAGACCCTTATTTTTAAAAATCCCAAGAAAACAATGTGAACTAGTTTATTCCAAAAACAATTTCTAAACTAGATAAAATAGAAACACTTCTAGAAAAAAAGTGGTTCAAGAAGAAATGCAAAGACATACGAATATATCTAGTTATACACACCTATTTATCTTTACCCATTATCTATAAATCTGTAATAAAGAGGCTCCCCCTGCAAAACAAGCTAAGTCTAGATGGTTGCAGGAGAGTTTTACCAAACACTCACACTCATGTTATGAAAGCACTATAAAATCTTACTGCCAAATCTAGACATAAGCATCAGGAAGAAAAGAAAATTATAGGCCTAGTTCGCTAGTCACAGATGTAAAGTCCCTAGACAAAACACTAGCAAATTAAATTTGGCAATAAATAGCAATATCGTGAGCAAGTATTAATAGGATTTATTCCAGTAAAGTTCAATATCAAAAAAACTATTACCATAATGTACCCGATTATCAGATTCAAGAAGAAAAACAATAGGATCATGTCAATAAATGCAAAAAGCACTTATTAAACTTCAGCATTTATTAATAATGAGGATTCGTAGGAAACAGCCAAAGAAGGAAACTTTTAAAACTATTAATAGTACTTATACAGAAAACGTTTCCTTAAGAGAGAGAGAAAAAAATCTTAAGAGTTTATAGAGTTTACAGTTTCCAACCCACTGATAAATTCAATTACAGTGAGCATTCATTTAATTGCTAAAAAAAGAAAGCAGCTGACCAGTAAAGCCTAGCTACCAATACGCTGCAACAGACATCACAATTAATGGAAAATTTTGGAAGCATAAGAAGGATACTGGCAGGTCAAGGACACTAGCTGGTCGCCATTTCTATTCAATGTTAAACTAGGAGTCATGGTCTAGACAATGGAATACTATGCAGCTGTTAAAAAGACAACACATAATAAACAAAAAGGCAAATGAGGTTAGGAGGTGGAGGCATGAGGGGACTAACGCAGGTGTCCAGCGTCCCTTGGCCCTGCCACGCTTTTTTTTTTTTTAATTTCCACCTGACAAACTGCCGTTTATCCTTTAAATACCTTGGCAGCCATCACATCCTGCCCCTTCGTCTTTTGCACTTCCTTTGTACCTCGTGCATACTTCTATAAGCAAATGTATCCGACGGTTTTACAAGAATTTGCTTGCCTACCAGTGTACTTAACCCATGGCTAGCACAGAATAGGACTGGAAAGAAATGCTGCACAGACAGCACTTTTCTCTGAAGGCTCTAGGGCTCCCCAAGCCCCCGCATTAAACTGGTTTGGGCAAAACGACAGGCATTGCTGAGAGCCGCCAGGCCGCCCGCCAGCTGCGGGTCCCCTGTAGGCAGAGCCCTGGGTCACACGCGGACGCGGTCCCGATGTTTCTTCTCAGGCCCTCAGCCCGGCCCACTTCCTCTTTCCTCACTTTAAGGCGCAGACAGCCGTCCCTCTCAAAACAAAACGTACACCAAAACACCATTTTTTTTTTTTAAACAGGAAGTCCAGAGGCCCGGGTCCAGGGCATCCAGCCCCGGATCTCGAACGCCCTCCTCGCCCCTCGCCCCGCGTAGCCCGGCTCCGCTCCCCGCTCCCCGCCCGGCGTCCACCTCTCGAGCCTGACAGCCCCGCCGCCCGCGCAGGCGCCACGCCCCGGCCCGGCCCGCCCCGGCCCCGCCGCCAGCGCTTCCATCCCCGCCCCGGCGGGTCCAAGCCGGTGCCGGGCGCCCAGGGGTTGCCGCGCTGGGCGGGAGGGCAGCGCCTGAGAGGGCGGTGGGGTGGCGGGGTTCCTGCGCGCGGCCCGCCATGGAGGTGGAGGAGGCGTTCCAGGCGGTGGGGGAGATGGGCATCTACCAGATGTACTTGTGCTTCCTGCTGGCCGTGCTGCTGCAGGTAAGTCCCCGCGGCCCCGCAGCCGCATTTCCCTCTTTAGGGCCGCCCGGCGCAGGGCTAGGCGTCCGCTCCCAGACCGCCGGGGCCGGGGCCGAGGCCGAGGCTCTGCAAACACCGAGGTGTGGCGAGCGTCGGGGTGGGGCAGGGGCGAGGCGCCGCGCGGTGGCCTGGGCCCGGCCGGCAGCGTCAAGGTCGCCGGCCGGCCTCAGAGCCTCCTGGGTTCTGCCGGGCCCTCCACCCCGCCACCTTGAGTGGTGGAAGGAGCGTGTTGGGGGAGGTTTCTCAGCCGCTATGCTGGTTAAGGAGGGATGCAAAATTGTGTTACCTGCCCTACGCTGTTGCCTATAACACGCTGCAAATATGAAGGGAATTGTTACCCTACCTGTGGCACTGTCACCTTGGAATCTAGGACACAGTCTTGATAATCTGCAGACAAAAGGTTGTGTCTAGGATCGCCTCCCTCTGCGCCGGGTGTCTTCTGCCCCTTTTCCTGGGCTTGAGGGGGCTTACTCTTCTAGGGGCTTTCAAAGCATAGGATTTATTTCCCTCTGGTTTAAGTTCTGCTGGCTCATTCGGCCCTGCGCCAGCCTTGGGCTGAGACTCCCGTAAGCCGAATAGTGCCATCTACCATGTGTGGTTATCAAATGGAATCACTTCTTCATTATAAAGAATTCTCAGAACCTACTTGTACACCCCAGCCTCAAAATATCGATTCCATATGCGAAAGGTCACTACAGATTAACTGCGCCAGGCAAGGATTAGTCCTTCACCAACTTAAATGGCTCATTTGACATTAGTCGCTTCTCTCAATATGCCAGAGGCATTTCATTCACAAATCCTTTCTTAGTATTTGCTGTGAGCCAGCCATTTTACTCTTTCCTTCAGTCAACACGTTTAATACGGGCTAGGATGTGCTGAACATAGGGATGCCATGGTGGACAAATCATTCACTGCCCTCAGGAGCTTGCATTCCAGTGGCTGCGGGTGGGGCAGGCAGACAGTTAAGTAATTTAGTTAGCATGTGATGATAGTTATTCTGCAGGAAGTACAGAGTGGTCATGGATATAGCCACCAGTCCACAAGTTGCTTAAAGCTTGCATAAGACAGTGACTCAACAGGAAGATGGGGGAAGGTAGGGGTTGACTTATTGATTAAAATGTTTGGAAGTTCAGCTGATTTCATCATCAGCCAGAAACGGTTCAAATGATGGAGTCAGTTCTTTTTCTAGCCGAACAGTTCTCAGCTCACGAATATGTGGTATTCTGAAGTTCTTTTGAGCTCGTTGTTTTAGCTTTAAACAAGCTTTTCCCAGGGAGAAAAAACGTTCAAGCTAAATGATAAGAGTATTTAATACCGAGAAAGAAGAATTGCAACCATGTTGCCTGATCTTTATTTATAACAGTTTCTTTGAGAAAACCCTTTTTTTCTGTTCCAGCCATGAATTCCAGGAACATACATCCTTTCTTGAACAATCCTAGCTCCCCATCCCTCTATCCCTACCCTTCACTTCCTGTTATCATTTTCTTATTTGCCTAGCCAAGTATCCACTAACTTGGAGTAAGTTTGTCTTCAGTAGAGTGAGGTTCTAAAAAGGCCAATGTTCTCAGTTTAGGACCTGTTAAGTTTCTCTAACTTACTTTTATTTATGGTTGACCCAGTTAGTTAGAGTTTGCTATCAAAAAGTTCCAAGCCCATGCCTATGACCGTTCACTAAACCTTGGCTGATTTATGGTCAGTATTTGCGGTACAAGGACCAGGTCTTAGAGTGTTGGGGATGAGTGACTGATTGTTTATCTTATAGATGTGGGTGGGAAGATGCCCTGTAGCTGTGCTTATACCAGTGGAGGAGATGCCAGCCTAGGCAAAAGTGAATCCTTCACATGCTACGTGTTTTTAAGGACTCAGTTACCCCATTGAGATACATGATCCAGGGGGTTGTAGAGCCACCCAGAGCTACCCTGGGTATGAGAGTGGATATCTCCAAAGACCTCTCTACCAAGTCTGTTGTTGGAGATGTTTTGGATTAGGGCAGCTGGTCTGTGGAGTGGGAGTACTGTGGAGTCCCATTGCTCAGTTGTATCACAGGTGATTTCATCATTCTTGGGGATGAGGTTTTGCTTCCCCCAGCAGAGTAAGAAGCCCTTTTTACACAGTTGCCTTAAATGAAAGGGGGTTTGTCTGCTTTTAAAATCAAAGGAGTTTTCGTACCATTGCCCAAGGAAGGGGCAGACCAACAACACAGCAACAAGGCCAGAGAGAGGGAGCCTCTGCTTCAGTGGGAGCCTTCTCCCCATCTGCGATTTGATAATGATTAACCCCAGCTGAGAGGCACAAAACCAGAAGGACAGAGGTGGAAACTTTACAGGCCTTTTAACATTCTCCTTCTTCTGGGACCATTATTATTATTTTTAAAAATGATTTTCCCTTTACCCCAAACACATCCATGTTCAAACTAAGAGGACAAAACCACAGAGCAAAGCCACTTCTAAAGGGTTTTTGGTTAACTGTTTTCTTGAATTATTGGTACCATTATGTAGATCATCAAAAGTTACTTCACTATCCAGTTTCCTTTGGCTAGGAGACTTGCCCTCATACTCCTTGCAAACACAATTTTTGGAATCTCAATAGCATTCAACTTTGAGATAGCTAAAGAACAGATGCAGATTTTGCAGATTTTTCCTCAGCATAAGATGCAAATGCCCTGAAAATGGTGATATGTGGTATTAATGTACATAAACAAAAAGTGAAGGGAAAAAGATTGCCTATGTAAAAATGGTTGACTTATGAATAAGCAATAAGCTTTACAGTTAGAAACATTCTTACCATCAAAATGTACTTGCTCTCCTTAGGATCAGAGCTATCTGTGATATTTAAATAGGAATAATTCTATTTAGCATATTACTGTTTCTCTTCTGATGGTGATTCCGAGTTGCTGCCATCGTCACTATTTTGTGTTTGTGTATGTGTTTGCTTGTTGTCTAGGCTCTCTGGAGGAGGAGGGTTGGAATACAATTCATTGTTTCTTGATTTCTTTAGACATGAAATGAAAATGGACGTTACTTCTTTGTTCTAAGCCAGAGGCTCCTGCTTTGTCATTTTCCTCAAAATCATGAATCATACATTATATTATAATTTGCACAGAATTTAAAACCCCCATTTACTATCAGGAACATGTAATCTATAACAAGCATTCACCAGCAAAATTGTGATGCTGTGCTATGAATCTCATCTTAGATTCTGGTGTTCAGGAATGCATTATTTTTATATAAACTCTTAATAACCTTATTTTTTAGATCCTGGAATGACCAGTGCATTAATATTATCCATGCAATAAATAGCTTTTCTCGGCATTTTAGAAAGTAGAATGATTGCAGAAGAGGAAACTGTAATAGTCAACACACGAAAAGATGTTTTAACTTCAGTGGTCATCTGGGACAGGCATATTAAAATGGCTATGAAATACCATTTCACACTTGCTGTATTAGCAAACATTAAACAATCTAACAGTACAAGTGTGATGAAATGATAAATAGAAACTATACCCCATTTAGAGAACAATTTGGCACCATCTAGTAGAATTAAAACCTAGCATTGAACTCCTAAGTACACATCCCACATTGTCCCTTGAGCACGTGCATAGGGAGATATGTGTAAGATGTTTACTGCAACACTGTCTATTATAACAAAAGTTAGAACCACCTGACTTTCAAAACAAGACTGGATAAGATGTGGTATAAATTTAATAGAATACAACGTCTGAAATAAATGAACTAGATCTATATTGACTATATGGAGGAATTTCTAAAACACAATGTTAAGTGAAAAAAAAGCAGAACAGTGTATACTATGTGACACATATTCTTAATACAAATTTTAAAAACACACAAACCAATGCTATATTTGTTTCATAAATATATATAAACAGTATAGAAATATAAGAACATGGAGTAGAAAGATCCACACCCAATTCATGAGATTGGTTGCCTCTTGGGAAGGAAGGGAAGGGGTGGGCTTAGGGGAGGGTACAAAGGAGATTGCATCTGTTATCATTAGTTAATTGTGATAGTAGTTTCATGAATCTTATTTTTTGCTTTTCCATATTAAATATTTTTAAGTGAAAAGATGGTAAAGGGAAGAAGATATGCATATCTAAGAGAGAATACTATAGTTTGCTGTATGAGAATAATGGTTCATTCTTTTTTAAAAATCAATATTCCTTTGATCAATTATGGCTGTGAATTGTGGTCCTTTAAACACAGGAGGGTGGGGTAGAGTGAGTTTTATTCAGCCTGTTTTGTTAAACTTCATGTAGAATGCTATCACAGCTTACCTTCCCTATCTGCTTATACGTGGCACCATGTCCCTCCACAGGAAATTCTTAGGTTTGATGAGATATGGCTGAGATCATAGCTGGTTCTTCTAACCTCCCTGGCATAAGCAAGTGATGAAGTTCACACCGTAAGCATTAGTGAAGCCCTTGTTCAGTTATAAAAGACTAACTGTCATCCCCAGGATGTTCTCACCATCACTGAGGCTTCAGCCATGATGAGAACCTATGGTCTTACTAAGACCCTCTCATGAGTCCAAAACATGTGGCCATTTACCAGGGCTCTCTGTCAGTTTGAGCAAGTTTTATGCAGCTCCTACTGTCAAATTTTATTTCAATTAGCCCTCACACAGTGGCCTGGAGGTTGGGTCTCCTGAGGGTTTATGGTGATCTGGGAACTTTTGCCTTTCACCAGTTTAGGTGGGTGGGGCAAAGAGACAAACACAGTGGTTTGGTCAAAGAAACCAAACCCACACTGGCCCCCACACCCTCAGGAAAACTGTTGTTGTCCATAGACAGACACTGCCCCCTAGTGTAAAGCAGATAAAGTTGTTGATCTATTAGACAGATTTTCCTCTAGGGAGGCTGTAGAGATACAGGAGGCCTCCAGAAGGGTTAAGGAGCTCCTTTGAGCCTGGATGTCTCAAGAATTAGGACATTCCATGGAAAGCAACTAGACTGATATCTCTGCAGCACCCAAACCCCCAGCCGAATGCCTTCCAAGGCCATCCCTGGCTGTTTGACTTGTGCCTTGACAGTGAAGGTATTATCTTCCAAGATAGCACAAAAATAGTCATTAAAGTCACGAGGACAGGCAATGTGAATATGGCAGAAAGAACACTAGGCTTGAATGCTGTGCTACTCTGCTGCAAGATGGCATTATTAGGCAATTGTTATTAGGCAAATGACCCATCAGTCTCTACTGTGCGCTTGGAAATGGCTGGATCACGAAAGTTTAATTTGTTTTGCAAGTTTAGGATTTCTCAGAGTTTCCCAATGCCCAACAATTAATTGGCCTTGGAGCAGTGTTGACCCTAGGTTTCAGAATACCAGCTTGGTTCATAACCACAATTAGAGGTTGCCTTAGAAGAAAAAGACTCTCAAATCCAAAGATGCACACAGCTCGGGACTCTCCTCTCTGACTTCTTTGACCAAACACTCATGCAAATTGATATCTACCTTCATGGGACATCATATAGTACTCAACAAATGGCATATGGTGATTGTAGAAAAAAGAGAAAATATAGAAATTAATACAAATCACTAGTGATTCTACCACCCTAAAGTAAAGCATGCTCACATTTTGGTGTATAGCCTTCCAGACTCTTTATTATATAAATATTGTATATCCATCTTTTTTGCAGAAATATGTATCATAACTGCATTTTGTCTCTCAGCAATGTTGTGAATGCGTTGCTATGCACGTAAAGGAACAACTACATATTTTTTAGTGGCTGTAGCATGGTATTTCAATATATGGCCATAGTATAATTTGCTATTCAGTTCTTTTGTGTTGCATATGTTATGCTTCCTCTTTTTCAAGTTCACAAACCCACGCAGCCCATGGTATTGGTTCTTTCTTCTGTTCTGACCTTTACTTCTTGCCAGTTGATTGTTTATCAGTCTTCTCAAGCCCAGACTTCTCCTGATTCCATTCATATAGTTCTACCTAGATGCTTTTTGTCCCAACTTCATGGATAAAATAGAGGTTACCTGGTGTAAATTTTCTAAACATCGTTTCCTTTCACTTCAAAAGTTTTTTTCATCCTCACCTATCTTAAATACCTTCTCTGTTAGGGAACATGTCCAAGAGGAAGACATGTTTCTGCCCTCTTTCTAAGGATATCTTTTCACTTTTGTTTTTGATTCTATGTAATCCATCAGTTATTTCTAATCCTATCTCTTTCTGCATTCTCTGCAGAATAGCCTGCATGGTAGATATATGGAAATTGTATTAAATAGCATTAACTCTTAATAAGTGATAGAGTTATGCCCTTCTGGAGCCTTCTTTAGTCGTGTTTATCTAAGGAGAAAGTCTCATTTGGTGTTAGCACTTCTAAAAACATTTCCAAATATTTCTGTTTTAACAAAGGGAATGAGCTAGCATGAAAGAATTAGAGGAGCTTCAGTAGAAAACATTATCTAGTTGGAACTTAATATTATTCTGTTTTATTGTATTTATTCATTTTCTTTTAAAACTTCTTTTAAAATTATGAGACATTTCTGATGGAAAAATACAGAGAGTAATATCACAAACCCACATGTACTTACTTCCAGATTTAATAAATGCAGATATTTTGCCTTATTTGTTTAATGTTGTGTCAGTCATAGTTCTACTGGAGAAGCAGGACCCCTAGGATGGAGGTGTGTGTGTGTGTGTGCACGCGTGCATGTGTGTGTATGTGTGTTTATGTAAGATTATATATGTATAATCGATGCATCATTCATTATGGAGATTTGACTGTATACTGTTGCGGGAGCTCGTTCAGCAGGCCCTGTAAGGCTGTTGTCTTTGTGTGTGATGCTGGAGCTTGAAGTCTGCAGGACAGGCAGTCGAGAAGGGAAGATATGATCTGGAGCCCATCAGAAGTGACTGGAATCTGTGTCATTCTCCCTGCCTCCAACCTTGATGAAGTGGCTGCCTTTCATCATAGAATTAAACGTGTACCTGGGCAAGGAGTCAGAGCAGCTGAAGGAGGATCCATGGGAAGGTGGAGTGGTTGCAGCCTCATGACTGTGCCACGCCAACGAGGTGGACCAGCACATAAGTGGTAAGCTATGTGAGGCACTAAGGCACCTGCCCCAACCTGGGCATAAAATGCAAAAACAGCTGCTCTTTCACTTTCACCCCTCTCCCAAATCTAGCCTGAAAATGTCTCCTGTGGCCCACTTTAAATAAAAACATACTAGCTAACACTTGGCATTCTAACATTGTGCGTATTTTTGTAGTTCCACCTGCCAAGTGATGTCTGAATTGATATAAAATTCTATTTTATGTTAATTTACTAAAATTAAAACATTTGAATTGATTTTAAAGAAGACTATTGAGTAAATACTAGCAGACAGAAAATGGGCATGTGAAAACTAGCAAGGGGTACTCAGATGACTGAAGTTAGGGAAAAGCTGAGCTAGCCATATAATTCTTCCCAGTTATGTAAAGATATATTCTTTACTTTCCTGACTCTGATTGGGCTATTGCTTTACCAAATAATTTCTTTTCCTGAGTTTTGTTTTCATTAACTCCTTAGCAGCCTTTACTACCTGCTCAAGTATCATATTAACAACCTTCTCCTGATTCTCCTAGGTGGAATTCACATCTCCATTCTTTGTGTTCTCATGAACTTCATTCCCAGTATGGCTAATATAGCATTCATCACAATCCACCTTGTATTTACAGCTTTGGATATACAGTCATGCCCCACATAACGATGTTTCTGTCAATAATCACATATGCGACACTGGGCCCATAAGATCATAATGGAACTGAAAAATTCCTATTGCCTAGTATTTCCTGTGCTATATTTTTAATTGTTATTTTAGAGTGTACTCCTTCTACTTGCAAAAAAAAGTTAACTGTAAACCAGCCTCAGGCAGATTCTTCGGGAGACAGTCCAGAAGAAGGCATGGTGTGATAGGAGATGAGGGTTCCATGTCTTCAGGATGTTGTTTTCCTGAAGACCTTCCATTGGGACAAGATGTGGAGGCAGAGACAGTGGTATTGATCCTGACTCTGTGTAGGTCTAGGCTAATGTGTGTGTGTCTTAGGTTTTAACAAATAAGTTCAAAAAATTTTTAAAAATAGAAAAAAGCTTATAGAATAAGGATATAAAGAAAGAAAATATTTTTGTACAGCTATATAATGTGTTTGTGTTTTTAGCTGTGTTACTACAAAAGAGTCAAAGAGTTAAAACATTTTAAGTTTAAAATGTAGAAAAGCTACAGTAAGTTTAATTATTATTGGAGAAATAATTAAAAAAATAAATTTAGCCTAACTGTACATTGTTTACAAAATCTACTGTAGTGTCCTGGCCTTCACATCCATTCACTCCTCATTCAGTGACTCACGCAGGGCAACTTCCAGTCCCGCAGGCTCTGTTCATGGTAAGTGTCCTTTGCAGGTGTACCATTTAAAAAATCTTTTATTGTATATTTTCTATGTTAGGTATGTTTAGAAATACAGATATTCACCATTGTGTTGTAGTTACCAACAATATTCAGTATAGTAACATGCCTTACAGATTTGTAGCCTAGGAGGAATAGGCTATGCCATATAACCTAGGTGTGTGGGAGGTTATAGATCTAGGTTTGTGTAAGTGCACTCTGACGTTTGCACAATGATGGACTCGCCTAACGACACATTTCTCAGAATGTATCCCAGTTGTTGAGTGATGTATGACATATGACTGTTTGTTGTCCTCATTTGAATGTATGTGCCTTCAAGGAAAAGACTACTTTTTATCCATTTTATCGTCTGAGGTGCATAATATAATGTGTTGCAAAGTTTTGGTGCTTGTTACAATTTTGTTTTTTTTTTTAAAATTAAACCATTGAAGAAGAAGGGATGGTCAGCTGGTGGTGTTACCATTTTACTTGAAAAAGAGAGAGAAGGCCGGGTGCGGTGGCTCATGCCTGTAATCCCAGCACTTTGGCAGGCCAAGACAGGTGGATCACAAGGTCAGGAGTTCAAGACCAGCCTGGCCAACATGGTGAAACCCTGTCTCTACTAAAAATACAAAAATTAGCTGGGTGTGGTGGCGGGTGCCTGTAATCCCAGCTACTCGGGAGGCTGAGGCAGAGAATTGCTTGAACCCAGGAGGCAGAGGTTACAGTGAGCCGAGATCGCGCCACTGTACTCCAGCCTGCGTGACAGAGCGAGACTCCATCTCAAAAAAAAAAAAAAAAAAAAAAGAGAGAGAGAAACAGATGCGATTAAATACTTTGTCCAGAATTTTTTTTAAATTTATTTTTAAATCGAGGTGGAGTCTCACTATGTTGCCCAGGCTGGTCTTGAACTCCTGGACTCAAGTGATCCTCCTGCCTTGGCTCCCTAAAATGCTGGGATTATAGGCATGAGCCACCGCACCTGGCCTAGTCTTAATTAGTGATTGGAGCAAAAATTAGGTAACAGAGTTACTAGTTTTTTTTTCATCTTTTTTTTTGGTTATACCATTATGCAAGGAGTTAGTTAAAAAATGTATTTGATAGACTATACATATTTGATATATATATGAGATAGACTTTTATGTATATAGCAATGTGTTGGGTTCTTTAGAGGGAAATAGCAGTATAAATTAGGGTTTCTTTCCTTCAGGAGGTGACAAATCATTGAAAATTAGAGTTGAACTATTATCTACACATTATATAATGATACAAAGCAATATTTCCCCAGTAAATAATACAGCCAACTAATGCTTTGGAAATTAAGAAGGGAGACGGTGTGGTCTAGAGTGATTTGTTGAAGCCGTCAGAGAGATATCTGAGCTTGAACTGAACTTTGAAGCTTGGATTTAGGGAGAAATGGGAAGGTCATTTCAGGTAGAAAAACATAAAACTGGAATAAGTGTGGAGGAGGGAATAACTTATGACCTTGCTACACAGAGTATGGTTGTTGGTTGTTGCAGCTTATTGGAAATGCAGACTCTTACCCCCACCCCAGACTTAGGGAGTCACATTAAATTTGGGAAGCACTAATATATGCTATTTGTACAGTGCTATGCAATTCACTGTTGACTATGGAGGAATCCCACTTGACACTGAAGATGGGTTAATACGAATATTAATGACTTGGATAAAGATGTACCATTAGCGTCTGGTCTTAACTGGAAGAAAACGAAACAGAGAGGTTTGGATTTGCTCAAGGTTTAATTAGAGCTGAGGTTCAGACTCGGATAACAGATTCCACTGCTTTCACACCACACAGTGAATAAGTCATGTTAGGGGAATTGAATAGGCTGGTAGAGGAAGCTTGAATGCAGATTAGTTAGCACCTGGACCATGTGGTGGAGGATCTGGAATGCTAGAAAACTTATCATTTATCCATTAATACGTTTTGACTGGAAGAGTTTCATGAGGAGTTTCAGGGAGATTGATCTGGTGTCATAATGCAGATAGATTTTTTTTTTTTTTTTGAGACGGAGTTTTGCTCTGTCGCCCAGGCTGGAGTGCAGTGGCGCAATCTCGGCTCACTGCAAGCTCCGCCTCCCGGGTTCACGCCATTCTCCTGCCTCAGCCTCCCCAGCAGCTGGGACTACAGGCGCCTGCCACCACGCCCGGCTAATTTTTGTATTTTTATTAGAGATGGGGTTTCTCTGTGTTAGCCAGGATGGTCTCGATCTCCTGACCTTGTGATCTGCCTGCCTCGGCCTCCCAAAGTGCTGGGATTACCGGCATGAGCCACCGCGTCCAGCCAATGTAGATAGATTAAAATGAGGAAGAAACAGTATTTAGAGGCACCAGTTACTCCGGGTGTGTTAGTGTGTCTCAAATTTTACACAAAAAAATAGCTAGTATTAGTAAGTCAACCAACAAATATTTATTGAATACCCACTTTGCTGGACACTGGGCATATAATCCTGTCTTCATGATTATGGTCTTGCTTATGTAATGCTTTTGATTGAGTCAATTAGGTAACTGAGTACTAAATGCATACAAAAACTAAAGGTAATGGCAACAATAAAATAATCTTTGATTTCTCCCCTCCCTTTATTTTCTCCGAAAAAAGCTCTGGCCCCAAAGTTAAGTGGTTCTCGTTCTCATCCTGGTTTTGCAATTAGTGTTTTATATAACATTGAACAATTTACTTAATCGTTCTGTATCTCATTTTTCCTACTTAAAAAAATAAACATTGTACTGAACCATGACTTCACAGCACAAGATATTGTGATGAGATAATTTATAGGAGACTTTTTTGGTTTCCTGAGAAGTATTATAAGAGCTCTTAATGGTGTTAATATGAAATTACTTTAAAAACCTTCACTTCTTGAAACTTTAAAAATTTCAATCCCCTAGTGCATTTTAGTCATTTTTCTAATTATAATTACATTGAAAGGGGGAAAAAAATTCAGCCATCTGTGGCACTTGTTCTCCTTCCCTAGAGGTAGAGCTAGAGAAGATAATGATTTATTTGAGATGTTGTTATTCCCACTCTGGTAGACAATGGATAGTGGTTGCTCTTTGTGGCTTTAAGGCCCATCTGCTGATGGGTGCAATTTTATTAGGCAAAAATATGTGGGTGAATGTGTGCATGGTAGTTGTAGATAACAGTGGAGAGAAGAACGAGCGAATATTTTTGTTTTTGGGGGGGAAAGGAATACGATGTGAGCTGTGTGAATTTGTCACAGCCAAAGATAGCAAACCAAAGAGAACCACCCCCATATTCTATGTGTAGGTGATTCTTCCCCATGGCTAGTTAATGCTAAGCCATCTTTGACTTTCTATGACCATATGACCCTTGTGCAAGTGACTGCAGAATAGAGGATCTATTTTTTGGGGGGGGAATCTCTCTGTCACCCAGGCTGGAGTGCAGTGGTGCAATCTCAGCTCGTTGCAACCTCCGTCTCCTGGGTTCAAGCAGTTCTTCTGCCTCAGCCTCCCAAGTAGCTGGGATTACAGGCATGTGCCACCATGCCCAGCTAATTTTTTTTTTTTTTGTATTTTTAGTAGAGACAGGGTTTCACCATGTTGGTCAGGCTGGTCTCGAACTCCTGACCTCAAATGATTCACCCACCTTGGCCTCCCAAAGTCCTGGGATTACAGGTGTGAGCCACTGCACCGGGCCGAGGACCTAGTATTAATCTGAATGCAGTGTTTAAGCATTGCCTCTCTGACCTAATTTCTCATAGTACCCCTTTCATAGCATTTATGAAACAGTATCATTACTGCTTGCCTCTTCTGTCTCCCTTATGGTTAGCAAAAGTAAGCATGACTATGGGTATTGGAGGAGACAAAAAGGCTAACACTGTTTTATTGAGGCTGGCACTGCATAGAGGAGTTGCAAGTTTCTGACTCTTCTGGTGGCATAAAGCTGTGGACCTATGTGTTCTGTGAGGGCCTTGGATGTGTGTGTGTGTGTGTGTGTGTGTGTTTGTGTGGGTGTGTGTGCATGTGCAGGAGGTGGGTGAGGAAGACATTGTGAAGAGTGGGAGGAGAACAGAGAAGATGAGAAAAGTGGAAAGTGCTTATTCTGCCTGCAGGTTGCTAGAAAGAAAACTGGTTAATACTGATTAATACAGATAATACTGATTAGGTAGATTTCACTATTCCCTACATTATGAATAAGGGTATATAGCAACATCACTTTATTTTTGAGTTGTTTTCTCCAAACTGGCTTTATTGAGAATGGTGTCCTTCATAATGGACCATGCCTCAGATTAGAGGACCCTTTGGAGCATTTCTTCTTTTATCTGTAAGGTTGCTTATCCTAGAACAATCCAGATAAAATATGATATGTTGGCCAGGCACAGTGGCTCGTGCCTGTAATCCCAGCATTTTGGGAGGCCGAGGCAGGTGGATCACTGGAGATTAGGAGTTCAAGACCAGCCTGGCCAACATGATGAAACCTCGTCTCTACTAAAAATACAAAAATTAGCTGGATGCATTGGCAGGTACCTGTAATCCCAGCTACTCGGGAGGCCAAGGCATGAGAATCACTTGAATCCGGGAGGCAGAGGTTGCAGTGAGCCAAGATCACACCATTGCACTCCAGCCTGTGTGACAAGAGCGAAACTCAGTCTCAAAAAAAAAAAAAAAAAGATATGTTAACATATATTCAAAAGAAACTTTGAATAGTGCCTCACACATAGTTAGCATTATAAAGGCATGTGCTATTATTGGTATTCCATCCTGGTCATTTATTCATTCACATGTTGAGTGTGTAGGCCCTGGGTTATTTGCTTTGGAAGCTCAAAGGTGAATCAGACTTAGATCCTGCCTTTAAGGAGAGTATATTTCAATAGAACAAAATTAAGATAAGCAAATACATAAATATAATACAGTGAAGGAAATGGTTCATGCTCTCAAAAGTCTAGATGGAGCTTTAGGAGTGAGCAGCAAGAAACAGGAGAGGACTTCTGGAGGGCTTGGAGACACAAGCAAGACAGTAAGAAGTCTTCATGGAGGAGGTGATATCTGTGTTGCGTCTTGGAGGATGGGAAAGCTCAAACACTTGCAGCAGGAGAAAGTGCCTTCCAGGCGAAGCGAATGGTATGAATAAAGGTAGGAAAGGGTACATTTAGAAAACATGACGAGTTTGCTTTGCCTAATTGAAGGCTGTGCATTCACTAGAACGTGTGTTTCAAGTCCTCTCCTCCCGAGTTCCCTTGCCCCATGTTTTTCATTGCTTTATACCCATCAATTAAATTTCAGCAGAGTATAATAATCAGGGGCAGTTACTAAATGGGTGTAAGTGGCTTTGTAATTATAGCTGCTGCTAAATGTGTAATCTATCTGTTCTTATAATTAGTAAGGTTTTTATTTTTATAAGCTGATTACCTCCTATTCGAAAACTTCTGTAACAGTATGCAAATAGGAGCCAGGAAACATATAAGTCTAGGAACTTACTTTCCCTTGCAGTGTATAATAAATCACCCAGCATCCTGACCCATGGCAGCTTTGTACCTCTCCAGAGAGGCCCACCATCGATGGACTCAAAGTAGATTGAGAATGCCTTAGATCCTCTCAGCCTTATGCAGAATGGAAACATCACATCTGTTTTTTCGTTTTTTGTTTTTTGATACGGAGTCTCGCTGTGTCGCCCAGGCTGGAGTGCAGTGGCGTGCGTGATCTCAGCTCACTGCAACTTCCACCTGCGGGGTTCAAGCGATTCTCCTGTCTGAGCCTCCCGACTAGCTGGAATTACAGGTGCCCACCACCACACCCGGAAAATTTGTGTATTTTTGGTAGAGATGGGGTTTCACCATGTTGGCCAGGCTGGTCTCAAACTCCTGACCTCAAGTGATCCACCTGCCTCAGCCTCCCAAAGTGCTGGGACTGCAGGAGCGATGATTAAAGGTATTTTAAGACATCAAGTTCTAAGTTAATAGGGATAGTTTATTTAGATTGTCTTACTCTGGAGCAGACTAATTATGTGTTTTCTTAATAAATGTTAAACTTGAAATAATCATCCAACAATGGGAGTTAATACTAAAAATCCATAGCACAAAAAGATTGCAATAGGGCTTGACTTATAAACCCAATTTCAAGTAGCTGTAAAGCCCAGAACAATCAGTGACAAATGGCATATATGTTTAATAAATATTTCTTGAATGAATGTGTGAAGTATATTTCTTGAATGAATGCGTGAAGTATATTTTCTTTGCAAGGGGACAACTATGGTTAGATCAAACCAAGACTAGGTACAACTCAACGTTACAAAATGAATATCTATAGCTGGGACTTTGAATTTCTTAAAATCTTATTATGAACTGTATATCATATTTTAAAATAGTGCCTACTCTAGTACATATTATGCTTACCTGCTTTAGTAAAACAATACAATATATATTGTTTTCTGAGACAATTATACTACAGAAAGTCTCTTGTTTAGATCATGAATCCAAGGCCAAGATGCCCCAACCCCCTAGTGAATGCTTATCTGACCTGAAGATATAGTGTTGAAGAGATAATAGCTGGAATGTTACTCTTTTAAATCAGAGCAAATAATGTTTTCCCTGCCCTTCTACTTTTGAACCATATAAGCATATAAGCAGTGTCTTTAGCATCAGAAATATCTCAAAGAAAGAAAACCTCTGAAAAAGTATAAAGTGTTTTACAAGTGGGATTGCCAATGATTCTGTTCGTGGTAGATCACAAAGGTTCTTTTTCATGTTTTTTTCCTTTGTTTCTGATGTGGCTTATATCTGTAGCTCATAAAAATACAAAAGCAAGACACTGATCTTTCAAGGTTTGCAAGCCTGCTAAGTGTCTTCAACATTGATGGCAAATATCTGCAGTGTTTGGTTCTGTGTGTTTGCTCTTTCAGCTCTACGTGGCCACGGAGGCCATCCTCATTGCACTGGTTGGGGCCACGCCATCCTACCACTGGGACCTGGCAGAGCTCCTGCCAAATCAGAGCCACGGTAACCAGTCAGCTGGTGAAGACCAGGCCTTTGGGGACTGGCTCCTGACAGCCAACGGCAGTGAGATCCATAAGCACGTGCATTTCAGCAGCAGCTTCACCTCCATCGCCTCGGAGGTAACAACAGGCTGTTCCAATCACTAAATAAATGTCTCTCTTTGTCCAGATAGAGCTACTTTTTTTGTCTTGCTGATTTAAATATCAGCCACATTTTCAAATAACTTTCTAGTAAATTTAAAAGTTAAAGGTTTTAATGTATCAAAGGAGAACATTCTATGAGAACACATTCCTTTTCCTCTTACTACACATGGGAGAAGCTTGAATCTTTCCAAACTAGTTAGATGAAAAGATACAAACTCCAAAAGAACAGTATGTTGATTATGATGTCCTTTTAAAAAGTGAATTAAAACTTTAATCTCTCTTTATTAAATATGCAGAAATTAACACAGGGAAATGTAACGATTCATATATAACACCCATAGTTCTTTTTTTTTTTTTTTCGAGACGGAGTCTTGCTTTGTTGCCCAAGCTGGAGTGCAGTGGCGCAATCTCAGCTCACTGCAACCTCTGCCTCCCGGGTTCAAGCAATTTTCCTGCCTCAGCCTCCCGAGTAGCTGAGATTACAGGCACCCACCACCATGCCTGGCTAATTTTTTTTTGTAGTTTTAGTAGAGATGGGATTTCACCATGTTGACCAGGCTGCTCTTGGACTCCTGACTCAGGTGATCCACCCACCTCGGCCTCCCAAAGTGCTGGGATTACAGGCATGAGCCACCGCGCCTGGCCTATAGTTCATTTTTAAGTCAAGTCCTGTGTGTAGACCATATGGGGCACCTTGACTGTACAATGTAAAAGACAGTACCACTTAGTATGGTCAGGAAGCCTTACTTTCAAGGGGGCTTTGCTGGCCAGAGAGAAGTTTCTGGTCCTTCTGAGCCAGCCAGAGGTAAAGAATCTGAGGGTAGATGGTCTGGTGAAGAGAAACCCTGGATGGGGGCAGATCTCATGGTCAGCTGGAAGGCACTGGTGTTGGTTGTTAAAATGTAGAAATACTCTCCTTTCCTTAGCCTGCTCCTCTGAAGCTACCCATGTGTCTGTTGACGCTGTTGACACCCTGGCCCCATCCTTGGACCCTGTAATCCAGTTAATGGGGTAAATGAGTGGTACAACAGGGGGCCTCTGGGACCCTTGCCAGCTCTCAGTTCTGGTTGCCATGCTAGTTAGCTCTCCCAAAATTCCTTAACCACTCCTTCCTGGAAGCCACTCTCCTGTGTGTGTGAGTGTGTGAGAGTATGTGTGTGTGTGTGTGTGTGTGTCTGTCTGTCTGTCTGTATGTATGTCTGCACCATGGCCTAGCCAGCCTTACCTGTTGCTGACTATTTTGATAATCCTGCTTTGGATGAGGCATACTAAAAAAAGGGGAGACATGCCAAGGATGATGTTTTCTTGGCCTTTTCTTAGGAGTCCTCCGTGGAGTGCCCCACTCCTAAAAGTTACTATACTAACTTTTTGAGTGACCACCAAAGCAGCATTTCTGATTGCAATTCCTGACATTACTCTTCACTTAGAAACCTCCAATGATTCTCCCACAGCACACGGAACACAGTAGAGACCCTATGAGTTACATTCAGGACCTCTCACACTTCGTAGCTTGGTCCAGGTGTACTTTTCCAGCCCCACTCTGCACTTTACCCTGCTCTCACCCCTATGGAAATATTTACTATTTCCCACACATGACCCAAGCTCTCAGCATAACCTATTACTGTCAGGAAAGCCCTCACCGCTTGCCCTGGCTTCCACCTGGTGAAATCCTTACCTACCCTCTAAGGCTCACTTTCAGTGTCACCTTCCCTGTGAGTCTTCCCAGCCAACTCCCCAGGAGTAAATATGCTTTTGTTCCTGTTCCAGTACTAATTTATTTGCACTTATGTTACAGACTGTTGTTTGTGGTTCAGCTCTAAAAGTTCTTTGAGGTCAGAAACCATGTTTTGGTCATCTTTGTATTTCCGTGGCCTATAGCAACCACCAGCCCCACCACCACCACCACCACCACCACCACCACTACCACCACCATTGCTACCACTCCTAACCTATTAAAATAACAAACAGCTTTGTTTAATGATTATGATATGCCTGGGATTGTGATATATGTAAAATTTAATTATCAAAGTAATTCTATGAGGTAGGAATCATTTCCCCCATTTTACAGATTTAAAAAATGGAGACCCTTTGAGGTCAGTGTTAGCTAATAATGGCAGAGCTGAGATTTGAAGCTAAATTTGTCTTAACTCAGAAGCCTGTGCTCTTAATTATTGTGCTTTTTAGGAATATATCCAATCCAAATTGGCATATATATCTCTTAGGTTCTTTTTGGTGAGTAATTATAGCCAAATACTTTTTAAAACCTTTTTTATTTGGAAATAATTTCAAATGAAAGAAATTGCGAGAATAGTACAAAGAATCCCCTTATCTCTTTCAGTTTCATCTATTGTTACTAGTTTGCCTCATTAGCATTATTATTGTCTCTTTGTTTTTTCCTAAGCCATTTGAAAGTTGCATATATTAGTGCTCTTTTATGCCCAGATACTTCAGCGTGTATTTCCTAAAAACAAGGATGTTCTCTTCATAACCACACCACAGTTATCAATGTCAAGAAATTCAACATTGATACTATAGTTTTATTTAAACTATACCTAGTTGTATGCCATCCATACCTAATTTTGTCACTTAACCCAATAACATCCTTGATAGCATTGTATTTTCCTCTCATGTATTGAATCCAATTCAGGATCACACATGACATTTAGTTGTCATAGTTCTTTAGTATCTTTTGACCTTCAGCCTTTTTTTTTCTTTTATAACATTGATATTTTTTAAGCATCTATACCTTTTCTCTTTTTCAAAATAAGAATGTTCTTCATTTTGGATCTGTCTGATGATTCCTCATTCGGGTTGGTTTTGCATCCCAAGTCAGAATAGTACATAAATAATGTATCCCTCTCAGGGTATCACATCGAAAGACACACTATATCCATCTGCCCTTAGTGGTGATGTTAATTTTGATTAGCCATTCCAGGTATTGTCTGATATTCTCCCCTGTCCCTGTCAGTTACTATCTTTCTTTCATTTCGAGGAATAGAAAACTATGGGGAATCACTTTCAGGTTATATAAATTTGCTATTTCTTATCACTGCAACCTTTGCCTCCTATGTTCAAGCAATTCTTCTGCCTCACCCTCCCAAGTAGCTGGGATTACAGGCACCTGCAACCAATGCCCACTAATTTTTGTATTTTAATAGAGACACGGTTTCACCATGTTGGCCAGGCTGGTCTCGAACTCCTGACCTCAGGTGATCTCCCCTCCTTAGCCTCCCAAAGTGCTGGGATTATAGGTGTGAGCTACTGTGCCCAGCCCAAAATGGTTATTTCTTAACTCCAGCACTTCCATCACATTTACTATCTTGCATACTTTCTACTGTAAGCAAGAGCCCTTTCTCTCCCTTGTCTGTCTGTCTGTCTCTGTCTGCCTATTTGCCTATATATTTATCAACCATATGTACATAATCTTGGATTCCTATTCTTTTCAATGATTTGTAATTTATTACAGCTCTGAATTATTTTGGAACTCAAATTTTTCCTAATTTACCAGTGGGAACCTCTTCAAGATGCCTCTTGTGTCCTTTTATTTTTAATTAAAATTTTTATTTTGAAATAATTGTGGATTTGCATGCAGTTGCAAGAAATAATACAGAGAAATTTTGTGTACTCTTTACCTAGTTTCCTCCAATGGGGAAAACCATAGTATAATATCATAACTGAGATATTAACACTGACACTGCTAAGACACAAAACATTTCCATCACCACAAGGATCCTTCATGTTGGCCTTTTAGAGCCACACCCACTTTCTTCCCATCCCTTACCCTTTTCTTAATCGCTAGTAACCACTGATCTGCCTTCTTATACTATGAGTCTTTCATTTTAAGGATGTTGTAAAAATGGAATCATATTGTAGAAGCCTTTTGAGATTGGCTTTTTTTATTCAGCATAATTATCTGCAGATTCATCTAGGCTTAGTTTTATTACTGTAGTTATATAAGCAGATTTGGAATGGGATAGATTGCCGCTTTATTCTTTTTCAAAAGTATTTTAGCTATTTCAGTTCCTTTGCCTTTCCATATAAATTTTAGAATAATTTTGTATATATCTACCGAAAAATATTTATGAGATTTTGATAGAAGTTGTGTTAAACCTGCATATCAATTTGGGGAGAATCAACATCTTTACTATGCTGAGTCTTCCAATACATCAACACTATGTGTTATTTTGAGTGTCTTTGATTTCTTTCATCAATGTTTCATATCTTTACTATGCAAACCCTGAACATGTTTTTAGATTCATTAGGTTTTAGATTCATTCATTAGATTCACATTTAAATATTTATTTTTCTTTTTTTTTTGAGGGATTGTAAATGGTACTGTATTTTAAATTTCTGTTTCTACATGTTTATTGCTAGTATAGATAAATATTGTACAATTCATTTTTATATGTTAATCTTGTATCCTTTGATCTTAATCTTGTATTATTTCTTTTGGGAAATTTTAAAATTATGAATTTAATTTCTTTAATAGTTATGGCGTGATTCAAATGATATATTTTGTATTGTATGAGTTGTGTAGCTTGTGCTTTTCAAGGAGTTAGTCCATTTCATCTAAGTTGTCGCTTATTAATTCTAGGTGCTTTTTGACGATTCTTTGGGATTTTCTTGACAGTCATATAAAAAGTAAGGACAGTTGTTTTTTTTTTCCATTTCCAATCTGTATGCCTTTTGTTTTACCTTATTGCTCTGGCTAGAATGTCTAGCACTGTGTTGAATAAAATGGTAAGAGTGGACATCCTTGCCTTGATTCTGATCTTAGAAGGGATACACTCAGTCTTTCACCATTAAGTGCAGTTTTAGCTATAGGTTTTTATAGATACTCTTTATCAAATCGAGGAAGCCTCCCATAATTCCAACATTTTTTATGCCAATACCATGCTGCTTTGGTTACTATAGCTCTGTAGCATAATTTGAAGTCAAATAATGTGATTGCTCCAGTTTTGTTGTTGTTGTTGTTGTTGTTGTTGTTGCTCAGGATGGCTTTGGCTATTCTGGGTCTTTGGTGGTTCCATATAAATTTTAGAATGATTTTTTTCTGTTTCTGTGAAGGTGTCATCAGTATTTTGATAGAGATAGCATTGAATCTGTAGATTGCTTTGGGTAGAATGGACATTTTAACAATATTGATTCTTCCAATCCATTAACATTAAATATCTTGCCATTTTTTTGTGTCCTTTTCAATTTCTTGCATCAATATTTTATAGCTTTCACTGTGGAGATCTTTCACTGCTTTGGCGAGGTTTATTTTTTAGTATTTTATTTTATTTGTAGCTTTTGTAAATGGGATTACTTTCTTGATTTCTCTTTCAGATTGTTCACTGTTAGCATATAGAAATGCCCCTGATTTTATATGTTCATTTTGTATCCTGCAAGTTTACTGAATTTGTTTCTATTCTAATAATTTTTTGATGGAGTCTTTAGTTTTTTTTCAGATCATATCATCTGCAAACAAGGGCAATTTGACTTCTTCCTTTCCAATTTGGATACTCTTTATTTCTTTCTCTTGTCTGATTGCTGTAGCTAGGACTAACAGTACTAAGTTGAATAATGGGGTGAAAATAGACATCCTTGTCTTGTTCTAGATCTTAGAGGAAAGACTTTGTTTTTCTGTGTCCAGTATGATACTAGCTGTGAGTCTGTCATATATGGCTTTTATTATGTTGAGGCATGTTCCTTCTATACCCAGTTTTTTGCAGATTTTTATGAAGGATGTTGAATTTTATCAAATGCTTTTTCAGCATGAATTGAAATGATTGTATGGTTTTTGTTCTTCATTCTGTTGATATGACGTATCACATCAATTTGCATATGTTGAACCATCCTTGCATTCCTGGGATGAATCCCACTTGCTCATGATGGATGACCTTTTAATATATTGTTGAATTTGGTTTGCTAGTATTTTGTTGAGAATTTTTGCATCAATATTCATCAGATGTATTGGCCTCTAGGTTTTCTTTTTTTTGGTGTGTCTTTGTCTGGTTTTGGTGTCAGGGTAATACTGGCCTCGAAGGATCATTTTGGAAGTGGAATCAGCTCTCTTCCTCTATTTTTTGGAGTACTTTGAGTAGGATTGGTATTAGTTCTTCTTTAAATGTTTGGTAGAATTCAGCAGTAAAGCCAATGGGTCTCTGACATTTCTTTTCTGGGAGACTTTTTATTATGTCTTTGATCTTGTTACTTGTTATTGATCTATTTAGGCTTTGGAGTTCTTCATGGCTCAATCTTGGAAAGTTGTATGTGTCTAGGAATTTATGCATTTCTTCTAGGTTTTCCAACTTATTGGCATATAGTTGCTCATAGTAGCCTGTAATGATCCTTTGAATTTCTGTTGTGTCAGTTTTAATGTCCCCTTTTTCATCTCTGATTTTATTTATTTGGGTCTTCTCTCTTTTTTTCTTAGTTTAGCTAAAGGTTTATTGGTTTTATCTTTTCAAAAAAACAACTTTTCATTTTGTTGATCTTGTGTACTTTTTTAAAATTTCAATTTCATTTATTTCTTCTCTCATCTTTATTATTTCTTTTCTTCTACTAATTTTGGGTTTGGTTTGCTCTTGCTTTCTAATTCTTTAATCTGCATCATTAGGTTATTTATTTGAAGTTTTTCTACTGTTTTGATGTAGATGCTTATTGCAGTAAACTTTCCTCTTATTACTGCTGTATTCCATGGATTTTGGTATATTGTATTTCTATTTTCATTTGTTTCAGGGAATTTTTAAATTTTCTTCTTAATTTCTTCTTTGACCCACTGGTCATTCAGAAGCATATTGTTTCATTTCCGTGTGTTTGTATCGTTTTCAAAGTTCCACTAGTTATTGATTTCTAGTTTTGTTCCATTGTGATTGGAGAAGATATTTGAAATGATTTTAATATTTTTGAAATTTTTAAGACTTGTTTTGTGGCTAACATGGGGTCTATCTTTCAGCATGATCCATTTGCTGAGGAGAAGAATGGAAGAATGTGTATTCTGCAGCTATTGGAGGAAATGTTTTGTAAATATTTGTTTGATCTATAATGCGGGTCCATTTGGTCTATAGTGAAGATTAAGTCTAATGTTTGTGATTTTTCTCCCTGGATGACCTATCTAGTGCTGAAAGTGATGTGCTGAAGTCTCCAGCAACTATTGTATTGGGGTTTATCTCTCTTTTTAGTCCTAATAATATTTACTTTATATATTTGGGTGCTCCAGTGTTGGGTGCATATATATTTTTGTTCTTTTTTTTTTTTTTTCTGGAGACAGAGTCTTGCTCTGTCACCCAGGCTGGAGTGCAGTGGCATGATCTCAGCTTACTGCAACCTCCACCTCCTGGGTTCAATTCATTCTCATGCCTCAGCCTCCTGAGTAGCTGGGACTAAAGGTGTGTGCTACCATGCCCAGCTAATTTTCTGTATTTTAGTAGTGATGGTGTTTCATGGGGTTGCCCAGGCTGGTCTTGAACTCTTGAGCTCAGGCAGTCTGCCTGCCTCCACCCCCCAAAGTGCTAGGATTACAGGCATGTACCATCGCATCTGGCCTATATTCTTAATTCTTATATCCACTTGCTGAATTGACCCCTTTATTATTATATAATTATCTTGTCTCTTTTTAAAATTTTTGTCTTGAAATCTATTTTGTCTGATATACATATAGCTATTCCTGCCCTTTTTTGGTTTCCGTTGGCATGGAATATCTTTTTCCATCCCTTTATTTTCAGTCTATGTGTATCTTTATAGGTGAAGTGTGTTTCTTATAGGCAACAGATCATTGGGTCTTGGTTTTTTTAATCCATTCAGCCATTCTGTATCTTTTGATTGGAGTTTAGTCCATTTACATTCAATGTTATTGTTGATAATTAAGGACTTACTACTGCCCTTTTGTTATTTGTTTTCTGGGTGTTTTGTGGTTTTCTCTTTCTTTTTTCTTTTTTGTGAAAATGATTTTCTCTGGTGGTATATTTTAATTTCTTGCTGAAATTTTTCGTGTATCTGTTGTAGGTTTTTTTATTTTATGTTACCATGAAGCTTACAAATGACATCTTATAACCCATTATTCTAAACTGATGACAACTTAACTCTGCAAAATCAAGCAAACAAAGAGAAAACTAATAAAAAGTCTACACTTTAGCTTCATCCCCTTGCTTTTTAACTTTTTGTTGTTTCTATTTATAACTTCTTATACTGTCTATTTCTTACAAAGTTGTTCTAGTTATTATTTTTGATTGGTTCATCTCTTAGTCTTCCTACTCAAGATATGCATAGTTTATACACCACAATTACAATGTTATAATATTCTGTATTTGTCTGTGTACTTAACACTAGTTAAGTAATTACTAGTGAGTTTTGTATCTTCATGTAATTTCTTTTTGTTCCTTTTTTTTTTTTTTTTTTTGAGATGGAGTCTCGCTCTGTCGCCCAGGCTGGAGTGCAGTGGCTTGATCCCGGCTCACTGCAAACTCTGCCTTCCAGGTTCCCAAGATTCTCCTGCCTCAGGCTCCCGAGTAGCTGGGACTACAGGCACCCACCACCATGCCCAGCTAATTTTTTGTATTTTTTTAGTAGAGACGGGGTTTCACCGTGTTAGCCAGGATGGTCTCGATCTCCTGACCTCGTGATCTGCCTGCCTTGGCCTCCCAAAGTGCTGGGATTACAGGCGTGAGCCACCGTGCCCGGCCGACCTTCATGTAATTTCTTATTGCTCATTAATGTCCTTTTTTTTCAGATTGAAGAACTCTCTTTAGCATTTCTTGTAGGACAGGTCTGGTGTTGACAAAATCCCTCAGCTTTTGTCTGAGAATGTCTTTATTTCTCTTTTATGTTTCAAGGATACTTTTACTGGATATACTAGTCTAGGATAAAAGTCTTTTTCCTTCAGTAGTTTAAATATGTCATATCTTTCTCTCCCGATCTGTTAGGTTTCCACTGAGAAATTTGCTATCAGACATATTGGAGCTCCTTTATATGTAATTTTTTTTTCTTTTCTCTTGCTGCTTTTAGAATCATTTCTTTATCCTTGACCTTTGAGAGTTTGATTATTAAATGTCTTGAAGTAGTCTTATTTGAGTTAAATGTGCGTGGTGTTCTATAACCTTCTTGTACTTTACTATTGATATCTTTCTCTCTAGGTTTGGAAAGTTCTGTTATTATCTCTTTGAATAAACTTTCTGTCCTGATGTCTTTCTCTTCTTCCTCCTTAAGGGAAATAACTCTGTATTTGCTCTTTTGAAGCTGTTTTCTAGATCCTGTAGGCATGCTTTATTATTTTTTATTCTTTTTTCTTTTGATTCCTCTGTGTATTTTCAATAGCCTGTCTTTAAGCGCTCATTAATTCTTTCTTCTGCTTGATCAGTTCTGCTCTTGAGAGATTCTGGTGCATTCTTCATTTTGTCAGTCAAATTTTTCAGCTCCAGAATTTCTGCTTGATTCCTTTTATTTCAATCTCCTTGTTAAATTTATCTGACAGGATTCTGAATTCCTTCTCTGAGTTATCTTGGATTTCACTGAGCTTTCTCAAAACATCTATTTTGAATTCTCTCTGAAAGGTCACATATCTCTGTCACTCCAGAATTGGTCACTGGTGCCTTATTTAGTTTGATGAGGTCATGTCTTCCTGAATGGTCTCGATGCCTGTGGATGTTCGTCAATGCCTGAACATTGAAGAGTTAGGTACTTATTCTAATCTTCGCAGTCTGGGCTTGTTTGTACTTGTCTTTCTTGAGAAGGCTTTAAAAATATTCAAAACTAATTGAGTGTTGTAATCTAAGTTTTTGGTCACTGCAGCCATAAGTGCATTAGATAGCACCTCAAGCCTAGTAGCACTGTGACTCTTACAAACTCGTAGAGATACAATGGTGGTCTTGGTTAAGATCTGGGAGAATTTCCTGGATTACCAGGCAGAGCCTCTTGTTCTCTTCCCTTACTGTTTTCCAAACAAGCAGCATCTCTCTCCATGCTGAGCTCCCTGGAGTTAGGGGAAGGATGACATAAGCACTCTTTTGGTCACTACCACTGGGACTGTACTGGGTCACACATGAAGTTGGCATAGTACTAGGTCCTGCCCAAGGCCTGTGACAACTATTTCCTGGCTATTGCTGATGTTTATTCAAGGCCCAAAGGCTCTTTAGTCAGTGGGTGATTACTCCTACTAGGACTTGATCTTTTCCCTTAAGAGCAGCAGGTTCCCTTCTGGACCAGGGTGGGTCTGGAAATGCCATCCAGGCAGTAGGGCCTGAGATCAGGGGTTTTAAAAATCTGCTTCATGCTTTATTTTACTGGGGCTGAGCTGGTACCGAGATTGCAAGACAAAGTCCCCTTTACTTTTCCCTCTCCTTTCCTCAAGCAGAAGGAGCCTTTGCCTATGGCCAACACTGCCCCAGGCCTGTGGTAACTATTGCCTGGCTACCACTGATGTTTATTCAAGGCCCAGGAGCTCTTTACTTAGCAAGTGGTGAGCTAACAGGCATGGGTCTTTTCTTTCAGGGGAGTGGGTTCCCTTCTGTCCCAGGATGGGTTTAGAAATTCCATGTAGGAGCCAAGGCCTGTAATCAGGGACTTTAAGAGTTGGCTTGGTTCTTTATTTTACTGTGGCTGAGCTGGTACCCAAGTTATAAAGTCCTTTTTACTCTTCCCTCTCCTTTCTTCTAGCGAAGGAGTCTCTCCCCATGGCAACCACAGCTGGGAATGTGCTGGATCACACCTGAAGCCAACATAAAACTGGGTCTTGTCCAAGGCTTATGGTGACTGCTGCCTGGCTACCACTGGTATTTATTCTGTTCAAGGTCTAAGGGCTGTTTAACCAGCAGGTGGTAAATTCTGCCAGGATTGGGTCCTTCCTTTCAGGGCAGCAGGTTCCCTTCTGGCCCAGGGTTGGTCTAGAAATGTCATCCAGGAGTTATGGCCTGGAATGGGTGCATTAGGACTCTGCTTGGTGCTTTATTTTACTGTGGCTAAGCTGGTATGCAAATTGCAAGACAAAGCCCTCTTTATTCACTCTTCCCTCTTTTCCTGGAGCTGTGAGCTGTGCTGCCTGGGATTGCAGAAGGGGCAGTACAAGCACTCCCTTGGCTACCCAAGCTGGTGTCCCACTGGATCATGTGCATCCCAAGTCCACTGACTCTGAGCCCAGCCCAGCACCAGGACTTGACCAGTAATTGCAGTCTAGGCCACAAGAACTAGTTTATTGAAGACCCTAGAGCTCTTTAGCTTGCAGTGGTGGGGCTAGCCAGAACTCAGGTTCTGACCACTGGGATGGGCGATTCCTCTCTGGCTAGGACTCATCTAAATGCTCCTTCTGTGGGCACCAGCTGAATTCTGCCCTGTGTTGCTTGTGGTGTGAAGGGACTCACTGAGTTCCAATGCAAAGTTCCATTATCACTGTGCTCTCTGCTTCCCAAGCACACAGATTTTCTCTTCCTGTGCCATGTGGTATTTCTGTGGGTTGGGGGAAGGGTAGTGTCAGCAATTCAAGACTGTCTTTCCTACCCTCTTAGGTGCCTCTTTCCTTGATGTGATGTTAAAACTAGGTACTGTGATCAGTCCTGATTTGTGGTTCTTAAGAAGGTCCTTTTGAAACTCACCCAATTGTCCCAAAGAGCTGATGTTTATGGTTTCTTTTGAATAAACATAGAAATTGACCCTTCTATTCTTAAAACTAGAGAAAGTTATATTTGTCTTATTGGAGTTCCTTCCTCAGGAAACTGAAACTTAGGCCTCCCAGATATTATCAAGGAACTGAAACTCAGCAGATCACTGCATCCAGACAGTGAAAGGCCAGACCCCTCATTTATCATGACTGCTTCCTTACCTCTCCTTAATTCCTGTTTTCCTGCATGTAGCTTATTACTTCCTTGTTATATAAGTCCTCAGTTTTAGTTTGTCAGGGAGACAGATTTGAGACTGATCTCCCATCTCTTTGGCTGCAGCACCCAATAAAGCCTTCTTCCCTGGCAATACATGTTGTCTCAGTGATTGGCTTTCTGTGTGGCAAGCAGCAGGACCTAGAGCAAGCCCCTGGTGTTTTGGTAATACTTTCTTTTGTGGATAGTTGTTCAATTTGGTGTTCCTGTGGGGAGGATGACTGCTGGAGTGTTCTAGTTGGCCATCTTGCTCTTTCTCCTCCCCATTCTAATATTTTTGAGAATTTTCATTATGAATGTATATTGAATTTTGTCAAATACTTTTTCTACATCAATTGCAATGACTGTGTAATTTTTCTTCTTTATCTTGTAATATGATGGATTACAGAGATTGTTTTTCAAATATTGAACCAGCCTTGCATCTTTGGGTACATGCTTCTTTTTATATATTACTGATTTCTATTTGCTAACATTTTGATAAGGATTATTGCTTCTATACTTGTGAGGAGTATTGCTCTGTAGTTTTCTTTTTTGATACTATCTTTGGTTTTGGTATCAGAGTAGTACTAGCTTTATAAAATGAATTGGAAAGTGTTCCCTTCTTTTATATTTTATGGAAGAGATTGTGTAGAGTTGGTATTAATTCCTTAAGCTTTGGTAGAATTCTCCAGTGAAATTATCTGTACCTGTAGATTTCCTTTTGGAGAGTTTTAAAATTATGAATTCAATTTTCTGGGGCTATTTTGTCAAATGATCTATTTTGTATTGGATGAGTTGTGGTAGTTTGTACTTTTCCAGGAATTGGTCCATTTTATCTAAGTTGTCAATCTATGTGTGTAGAATTGTTCATAGTATTACCTTATCATTGTTTTGATATTTTCAGGGTCTGAAATGATATCCCTTCTTTTATTACCTGGTATTGGGCATTTGTGTCTTTTTTTCTTATTTAATTACTTCTCAGTCATTATAGAGATTTGTCAATATTACTGATCTTTTTAAAGAACGAGCATTTTGTTTGATTGATTTTTCTCTATCGTTTTTCTGTTTTGAATTTTATTGGTTTCTGTTCTTTAGTGGAAGGAATAAGGAAAAGCATGCTTACTTAGTCTTCTTGGAAGTGGGATCCCTCTTGTGTCCTTTTGACATGCCTATCATTTCTGATATGCCTATCAGAAATTTTTGGCATAACAGGATATTCCAAGTTCATCTTGTACCTCCCACCCCTGAAACATGAAATTAATCATTTCTCCAAAAAGCCCTGGTTTTACTTAGGATCGATCTCCATAGGATTTTGAAATGGGTGAGAACTATAGGTCTGCTCTCCAATAAATCTATTACTACATTATAATGAAAGCAAATCCCAGACCAAATTCTGCCACATATACAATATATACATTTATTAACTAAATTCTTGTAATCAAAGTAGCACATAAAAAACTGTCTTGCAGGCTTGAGAAGTCCTAGCTCTTTAGTCTCCTAGATGTTTTGAACACTGCTTCCATGGTAGGTCACTATAGGTAAACTCCAATTTTCCATAGGCAGGGTACTGATACCACCACTCCTACTCCCAACCTCCACTCCTCAGCCAGCATCAGGGAGAAAGAAGCTTCCAGAGTTCATGTTGGCTCAGGACCAAGGAGGAGTTTTAGCTGAGAGCATAACCCTGTAGGTAGAGTACCTACACATTGGATTATCTCACAAATTCCTGCAAGGGTGGGGAGTACCCCTAATATATTGACATAATCCATGTATCTTGAATGCCTTCAATTTCACAGTGTTAGCCCACTTTTGGTATTCATTATTACTAGTCAATAGGCTGCTATTTTAATCAAGAATAAGCAAAGCACTCATTTCTGACAACACCTTATAGTAGCTCCTGCTGGCGAGTGGGCTCTCTGAAGAGAAGGACAGCTGACCACCACTGGACAATGCAATCTTGATTAGAATGCTTGTGGTACCAGGGTGACAGCTTGACCTAAGCAACATTTATGCAGAATATCCCACTGTATGTATCCTAATCTATAATTAGGAGCCCTTTTAGATATTTCCAGAGGGATACCATTATTAACAAGTGTTCACTGAGCAACTGTTACCTGCCTTATGTTAGAGAAGGCTTGCTATAAAGAGAGAGCTCTTAGATCCTGCACTCCAGGACAACAGGGATGAGGCACCCTGGTCCCCACTGTATCTCCTATGCTGACTTCTAGGATCTCACAATAAACAGTGCCCGACTGAAGGTGGAAGACAGAAGGAAGGGTGAATTAGTTAAAGGGAACCCAGGGAACTACTACTCTCAAGATAAAGAGTGTTAGAAACAGGAGAAATAGAATGAAACGGCTTCCTTGGCAAGTGCTGAAGATCTTTAAAGCAGCTCTGAGAGGAAAAGAATTAAGGGCTGAGACAGCCTTCACCTTGCTACCTGTGATAGTAGCTACATCTTTTCCTTCCTGTTACCTGTATCTTAGCCCACTGGGGTGCATCTAAGAATCGCTGTCTCCCTTGCCATCTGTCTTTGTCAATCTGTATCTCTGTGTCCCCTCCCTCCCTCCTTTCCTTCTCTTCTCCCCACCTTCTGTCCTTATTGCTCTTTCTTGTCTCTGTCATTTTGTTTGTGTCTGTTTCTTCTTGTTCCCATGTCTCTTCATCTCAGTCTGTCTGTATTTACCTCTCTGTTTCTGTTTCTCTTTCTCTTTCTGTATCCATTGCATTCACTCTCTGTCTTGCCTTTCCCTCTGTCTGTCTTTATCATTTCTGCCTCTGTGTGCCTTTCTGTTTCTGTTTCTCACCCTCGCTTCCTCACCCTGTCTCCCTCCCTCTTCCTGTGTTATTCATCTGTCCTCTTTCTCATTCCCATCATGTGTAGCCACTGAGATGCATAGACTGGGATGTATATGTTATTATCCACCTTGATTATAGTTATTCATAATTATACGTTTCTAAATACTTGGTACTTTCTTCCCATGATATAGAGGTAGACATTATATTCCTCATCCCACCAGGGTGTCAAAAAATTATCCACCCTCAGAGGTTTATTTCAAGGTACAAATTACCTGTGCAAATAGTGACCCTCAGTCTCCAGCAGGTGCTCCAAGATGTATCCAGAATAACATGGGGAGCAGGGCATGGACTGTCCCTGCTGCACAGTTAGATGAGATCCCCATACTGCCACCCCGTGGCACCTCCACCCTCCCTCAGGGCTCTTTGGGAACTCTGGGGTCATGATTTGGGATCAATTATCTTTTAAGCATTCCAGATGCTGAACTGGCTGCTTCAGCCTGAGTGGGTTCATGATGCTTTGCAAGGGTGGCTGTGGCCTGCCTACTTTTTGCTGGAGGAGTACAGGTGGTATCGCTGACCCACACAACAGGACAGAACTCCACAACCTCCATGGGATCCTCAGCTGTGACAAGATCATTCCATACTTTGCACTGAGTTTGTGGGTAAGAAGATAAGTTTATACAAGGTCTGGTAGGTATAGGAGAGAGGGAAGAGGCAGCTAACCACTTTTTAAAAATGCACTCTGGGATGGGAGTCTCTCTGCCAGAGGCCTTCCATAGATGCTATGTATTTAGTCCTACCAACAACCCCACTCTATTAGTGAAATAACAGATGAAGAGAATTTAAAGAATTTTCCCTAAATCATGCACCTAATAAGCTGCTAGTCTGGGATTCGATGAGCTCATATTCTTTCCACTTCACCAGTGATTTTCAAGCTTTTTTAAAACACAAAAAAGAATAGAAGCCTTTAGTTTTAAATGGTATCTTAGTTGGCATTTCAGTATTTAGAAGAGCTAGATACTTTGCTGTTGTCATTGCAGAGGAGTAGGGTCCAGGGCCTCAGCACCTCTGCCACCGCCAGCCATTTGTGGCAGCCCCAGAAACATGTCCATGAGAACAGGGTGAAGATCGACTCTGCCTGGGCCCCTTGGCTCACTGGCAGTGAAGGGACAGGAAGAGCCAATGGGAGTATGCCTTGGCGGATTTGAGAACAGTTAGCACAGTGACCATGGGGAGATAGTGTATGGGGCATGAAATATCAACTTAAAGGAAGAAACTGAGGCACAAAATATAATTTTAAAGAGTTTCTTTGAGCCAGGGTGAGGACAGCTGCCCAGGAAACACTTCCCGGTTACTGTAGGAAGCGCTCTTTTCAATCTTTGTGGCAAGTAATCTTTTAAAGGCAAAAAGAGGAACGAGGAGTGGGTGGATACAAGATTGTTTGTTAGGAGTTTTCATTAGTTTACATAAATAACATTGATCAGTAATTGGCTTTATATTGTTGAACTATAGAGTAGGGGTTATGGTGTCCAGTGTGCAGCATTGTTAGGTTAATGTATAGCTACCAGTGGCATCAATCTAGAGTCCACATAGCAAGCAGCTTCAAGAGATGATACTTGGCTCAAGGGGAGATGGGGACATGACTGCTGCTTCATTCCATTGCCTCTCTGGGCCCAATAATTTAGGCAGAGCTCACATTCCTCATATAAAAAGTTTCATTTCTTCCCCAACACATTAGGCTGAAAGCTAAATAAGATGCTCGCAGTCACCTGCTTGAGAGTGATTTGGGCAGAGTGAATTCTAGGGGAGAAGGGAAAGCAATAATACTAGTCTGCTAATTAAAAAGGGAAGAAGACATGGGCTCAGAGTAGCTGGGTGACCTCCTCAGTGCCCCACAGTTAGTAAAGAAGCCTGGCCACTGTGGCATGGGCCAGCAGAAAGAAGGAGGCCAGGCAGGCAGCCCATCTGCGAGTGGTGTCAGCATCTGCCTTCTACAAGGTGATGTGACCTGGGGCATGTGTGTCAGACTCATGAGGAGCCTGGCCAGTGTTCCACCCCCACAAAACCCACTCAAGTATGGTGGAAGTAGTAATGATTACATTAAGCTTTATTGCTGGTCAAGCTCAAATAAATGTACATGTTTCCTAACAGAACAAAAAATAACAAAGGAGAATTAAATAGAATGAACAATAGTTAAGTCTCATACTCTCAGCAGTTCACTGTATTCTCAGAGCCCCGCAACCACCTGCCCCAGTGACAACATTCACTATGTCTCTCCTCTCTGAATAGATTCAGTGAGACCTAACAAAGGCCTCCTCTGTTTCACATGTTTAACACAGAATCTCTTGTTTTTCCTGAAGTCCTTTATATTGAGGTACCAATGAAGTGTCTGTGCTGTGTGCCCCCGTCCCACCGTTCAGAGTGTGAATTATATGTTAGTTCACGCACTGTACTTCTGCTTTGTGCTTTAGAGCCCTGTCTGGGTGCTGTTCCAAGTGCTGGTGTGGTATAGGTAGCTTGAAAGTTTCCTGCTGCTGCTAACAAAATGATAAGAATCAAGGAGAGACAGCAGCAGAATGGAGAATAATGTGAATGGTGATCAAGGGGCAGCCAAGGCCAGCAGCACCAGGCAGCATGTTGGCATCAGTTACTCTTTAGCCGGTGTCCTTGAGGAACCACTAGTCTGCACTGTGTTGAGTTCATCCTTATTACAGTGAAGTGCAGTGCCAAACTAAACCCTCCGCTTAATTTCTTAGCATTAAGTCAATTTCAATGACTTCACTAGACTCTCACTTGCTCCTGCAAATCTCTAAAGGAGTATTGAAATTGGTACCTAAACATGTCACTAAGTTGGTGAATATCCTTAATATATAATCTGTGGTATATAGGTAATGTTTGGTTCATATTGAAATAATCTTGTTTGAAATCAAAGTTAAAAAACAAATATGAAGTCCTGTTGACCCGTCACATAAAATTTTGGAAGATAAATATTAAGAGAGATTCTACGAAACTCTATAGTTTAAAGATACTGTGTTAAAAACACACATTTTTAACGTCTACCCTGCACCTTATTACACTTGGGTCAGGCCTTGCAGAAGTTTCTTTAGAAGAGTTTTTGGGAAGGGCAAATAAAAGGTTAGGTAGATGTGATTAACTTGGTATTTAATGCAAAACTCTAATCTAGGAGTCTTGACTATTCTAAAATGAGCTAATAGCTATTGGTGCGAATTTATGTAGCAAATTGCTGTCTGCTGTATTCAGATTATTCCCTGAGCTCTGACTCATTCAGAAAGCACCAAATATCACGGAGACACACAATTATCACGCTTAATTAATGTTTGCAACCAAAAAGTGTAAGGTTGGAATTCTTAATATCACTGTGGATATTGAAGAGCTGAAATTGACTGACTGTTATCTTGAGATTAATATATTTTCCCCAAGCCATACCCTGGGGTCAAAAGACAGAGTATTGAAACTATTTGAAAAATTCACTGCAATTAATTGCTTTAGGGGCTAATTTTTTTTAATGTCTTGCTTCCTTACGCCTGTACTACTGACTGTTATAGCCTGCAGACTTCACCCATTAAGTGGTAATTCAGAGTGACAACTACATTGAAATGAAGCAAGTTAGTTAATCACCATGAAACTGTTCCTGAAATACCCTGTCCAAGTACTCCCTAGTCACAGGAGGCCTCTGATTACCTGATTTTCTCCTGAAGTTAGATTTTCATGTACAAAGTTGTAATTATTTTTATTTTAAATACAGGCCAGGGGAGGGCTGAAGTTTGGTTGGAATTGTTATCAGAGCCATTCAGAATTTTTCACAGGAGACCATAGCGGCTCTCTGATTGCGTAGAGCCCTCATGGATGTGCTGCAGGGATCCTAGGAAGCTGCTATTGGCTTCATCCCCACAGCCTTGAAATACTGACAAGCTAGGAGTCTGGGTAGGGCTGTGGCAGTTATAATATGACTTGGTTTTCATCAAAGCATGACCTCCAGCAACAAGAGGCTCGATCAATAGGCACGGGCCCAGTCTTGTTTGCCCATTTTGGTTGACCTGCTTGGACAACCAGGGTGACCTGCCCTTTGTCTTCCTTTCCTTTATGATTAGGTGGGCTATGCCCTGAACAGTCATGTGGTGCGTCCTCCTTTCAGAGAAGGCTGTGTTGGGACTGGTGAACTATGTGGGTCCCTGAACAAGTCTGCCTTTTAGAAGGGATACAGCAGCCAGCTGAGGGGCTAGGTACTACTGTCTAAACTGCCACAGCCCCTGCCTGGCTTGCAGGTTCCTTGATATACTGTGAATCATCCATGGCACATTTCTTATCCCTGCGTAATTGTATATCCTTCTCTCAGTGGGGATATTTGTGGACCAGCTAAAGTGCTTTCAGGGGCTAAAGATAAAACCAAGTATTCTAGCTGTCAGATTGGCTATAGGAAGAAGGAAACCCCCTCAAATTCTAAATCTGTCTACACTCCTTTTCAAGAGAATGGCATTCGGTGGCTCCAAGGAAATGGTGACCAGTTAGGTAGTTCCCTGTATGCCCGTAAACCCACAACCTGATGCTTGAAGTCATGACCTGGAGATATTGTGTGTGAAGATGCCTATAAGACGATAGCACTTGCTCTTCTACATAAATAATTCAGCAAATAATTAATTAGTGCTGACAGACACTGTAAGTTTAGCATGGGGGATACAAATATGCCCTTAAGAATCTCACAGCATCATAGGGGAGAGACAAATGGACACACTTCACCATGCATCATTGTAAAGCAAAAATAGGGTGATGTGGCAGAAAGGAGAGAGTGGTAAGCTCCGCTGGGGTAAGTCAGACGAGACTTAAGGTGTGTCGTGGAGAATGAATAGTTCACGGGGGAGGAGGTGGGGATGCAAGTGGGGAGTGGGGAGAGGAGGGCACAGTGCGTACTGAGAGTGGCCTTTTTGGCAGGTGTCATGCTTCATGGCAAAAGTGGAATGAAAAATCTGTTTGCTTTTCTTTGGGTAACGATACCCTTACCTAGACTTCTGCAGGACAGTGGTCCGACATTATTCATCTGTGGGAGATGCAGAGTCAGTCACCTGCCCTGAGCCAAAACAGGGAGGGCAAGAAAGGGCAAAGCCCACTTGTGGGAGGGAAATGACCCACTGCTTGTAAAAGCTTGGTGTAAATGATTTTTTTCTTTACCATTCACTTCTACCTTCATTAGAATGGTTTGTGATCATAGCATGTTTTTCAACTATTATTCCATGAAATGTCACTATAAATTAGAAGAAGAAATAAAAAACCTGCAATGGGTTGTTTAGGTCACAGGAAAAAATGGAAGCAGACAAATTTATCACATTTGCAGAGCCAAGGAGAAGTTGCTCAGAGTAGAGGCTGGATATGTGTCTCAGTTCTTGGAGTCAGTATGACAGAGGTCCTTCTTGCTCTTTGGTCTTCCTAATATTCATGATCAACTTAAGAAATATCTCCTAGTTCATGGATTAGCCTGGGCAACAAAATAAGACCCTGTCTCTTAAAAAGAAAAAAAAGAAATATCTCCTGATCTCTGTGCTCTAATACAGTAGGGAAGGATAATAATAACAGCACAGGGCTATTCGGTGGAGGAAGGAAAAGAAAGAAACCTGAAGATGGCTTGTTTGTGTCATATGGGTACACCAGGATGTCAGATAGACAGTAAGTGTAAATGATACAAGTCAATTAAAAAATGGAAATTTATTAGGTATTTGTATTTAAAACACACACTGTGGAGTAAGATACACCCTGAAACAAAAGATCAGCCAAATATGAAAATAACCACTTTGGAAGTTGATTTTAAAACACATTATAGGTGGTCCTCAACTTAGGATGGCTCGACATGATTTGTTGACTTTATGATGGTGCAAAAGTGAAAAGTATTCAGTGGAAACCGTACTTCCAATTTTGAATTTTGATCATTTCCTGGGCTAGTAGTAAGTGTGGAAGGATCCTCTTTCATGATGCTGGGCAGCTCCCCATCAGCAGCAGCTCCCAGTCAGCCATGTGACCTTGAGGGCAAACAAGTGATATTATTCTCTACAGTGCTCTCCTGTATTCAGTAAATTACATGAGTTAGTCCACACTTTATTATAAAGTCAGCTTTGTGTTAGATGACTTGGTCCAACTGCAGGATAATGTGTTTGGAGCACATTTAATGTAGGCTATGAGGTATGATGTTCGGTAGGTTAGGTGCATTAAATGCATTTTCAACTTACCATATTTTCAGCTTACCATGGGTGGGGGGCAGCCCAGTCGTAAGTCGAGGGGCGTCTATATTCTCTTCTCCCTCATCCCCAGCCTTCTCCCTGTTGTTCCCCAAGCACACAGGCCATAACCCTCACTTCATGCTTGACATGCAACCTTCCTTTTCTTCCTTCCCGCTCCTTTTTAGTGACATCTGATTCTGTTACCCTGTCTAAGTCAAAAGGACCCCTTATTTCTAGTATTCCTTCTAGTACTCAGTTGACTTTTTCCATAGCTTCCTGAATGGAACACATGCTGAGGGTGAAAAAATAGAAAGTCTTAGCCAACATATTGTAATTTACATACCAAAGGCTGGCTCTTGGGGATGAGGGGAGAGTATTACGTGAAAGTTCGTTGGTTATGATCTGGTTATAAGATATGGCAGCGTTCCTCTTTGACATATCTTTGATATACATTGTTTCATTACTCAGATGTTAATTTTGTTTTGGGGATTACATAAGCATGTGGTCCATTTTAAAGCAATATTTTGTTTTTTCAGATTATATTTGTATTTCAGGAAAATGATTTATTTGATTTGTGACATGTCCATAAAGCTTAAGGTTTTATGATTTTAAGAGAGATGCTAAAGATACATTTGGTTGCTTCCTTTAAAACTTATCTTCAAGCTCCACTCAGTCTGTGGTTGGCCTAATCCATCCTGGTGGCTTCAAATAATACCTGTTCATGGATGACTCACCCCAGATCTCACCTCTGAACTCCAGGCATCTATATCCAGCATCAATCCTTTCTCTTCTGGAAGTCTCCAGTTCTGGCCTGCATGGTTGTAATGGCCTTTGATGGATCTTCCCGCTCCCATGCTTGCTACCTCCATTCTGTTCTCTGTATTGCAGCTAAAGCAACTTTTCTTGATGTACGCCAGTACTTTATCCCTTATCAGGACATGCCATTTATTCTCAGCATCTAAGCAGTAAGAATATAAATATCAATAAAAGAAACCACCAATGTTTCATTAGTACCCAGCCAAGAGTGTCTCTGTCTCAACCCCCTTCACTTCTGTTCACCTAGCTTTTTTCCTCTTTAGGAACTGGAAGGCACTGCATAGCCCTGGCTCTGTGCTCACACCTGTATTTGCCATATTTATGTTCCTTTCATCTTTTATGTTAGAGGCACCTGCTATTGGTTCTGCCCCCAGTTGTGCCTGATTTTCTCTCAGGTCCACTTTCTTTAGATCAGTGAATGATTATATGAGTGCTTTTAGTGCTGTGCCCCTCAAATCCTTTTTGAAAATAGAGTATATTGAATGCTCAACTCAATTTAGTGTATAAGAACAAAAATACAGATGCTGGTTATAAAACAGATGTAAGTCAGCCTGAGAGACTGAAAATATTTTGTCTTTATAGTCTTCCTTTTCTATTAATATATGGGAAAAGAAACGTAGATTTCCTGCTTTTTCAATTTGCAAATGATTTTTCAATTTGAAGTACCTTAACATAAAAAGAACATTCATTCTGTGGCTTTAGAATTTGGCCTATTATTAACAAAAGATAATACGAAATTCATCACCTTAATAATCTCTACTCAACAGCGTTTGAATGACTTATAAATTAGTGATTTTTAAAATCTAAAGACTCATAAAAACACATTTCTTGAGAGCCACACTTATCATATTTAGGTTTATTATAGTTTAACTTAAAATGACCTGGTAATATCCTGGTTTGGGTTTTATCCTAGTACTAAGTATTGACCAAAGGGGGAAGAAAATGAGCTAGCAATTGAGTCTAGTCTGCTGAGTGAGCTCCTTCCAAAACTTTAAGTATAGATTACGCCAATACATTTTCTCAAATACTATAGGGATCAATATCCTAGTGTATCTTCTCTGGGCTTTGACAAAGTAAAACTCCTTAGATCACATAGTAGGTATGCGATACGTATATCAACAATACTTGAAAAGTTTTAAAATTGGGCAAAACAAAACATTTAAACCAATATCTCACATGTTGGGAGATGAAGGATGCGGAGGGCTGGTTGTCAACCCATTGTTCTGAATCTGTGAGTTGGCATCCCTGTGTCAACCATCCCCAGTTCACTAGGATCTGTCAGGGAGATCTGGGTTCCAGCTTCACATTCTCTGATTTGCTTTTGAAAAATCTGTCTTTCCATTTTTCTGTCAGTTCCTGCATGTATTCCAAGAGTAATAGAGACATGCATGAGCCCAGCTAGCATTGACATGAAGAAAAATTACTAGCAGTTACTTTGACACTTGGAAATGGCAACCTGAGAATCAGAATTTGGAATTTGCTGCTCAAACATCCCTTGGGCTACTTCTTCCTAAAACTGCCACAAAAGTTGACAGCTATCCACTTAAAAGGATAGTATTGTAGCCTTTTCCATGGATTTGAGAAGTTCAGCAAATGAGGCAACAGAACAGTTGATTATGGAGTTTTCAAATTAGCCATTTTTTAGTGATTAAACACAAAACAGATCAGTTTCGTGTTTAATCAATAAAACAGGCCAAGATCAATATCTTGGCCATGTAAACAGACTAGCAAAACTTAAGGTGCAGGTTAATGAAGACTAAAGTTGCAGGCCAGATTTTAAAAGCGTGAAGAGACCAAAACAAACACAAGAACGTAAATTTAAAAAAAAGCAAGTGTTTGAATTTCAAGGTATTAAGAACAAGTACAATTAAGCTGTGTATATTGGCCATTGTAAAAGAAGGGATCTCCCTGTGACAGATACAGTCCTGTCTTTTCTAGGACAACCTGATGTCTCATATTGATTTATTTTTAGACCTGGTAAAATGTTACTGTAAGCATTCCTCATGAGTCAAAAATTCTACCACAGAACTATCCATGTTTCAAAATAAATTAATTTTTTACAAAACAAAATTTTTTCTTCAAATGCTGCAGCTCTTTTAGTCTTTTATATGAAACTTTCTTTCTCTTTCTTTTCTTTTCTTTCTCTCTTTCTCTCCTTCTTTCTCTCTTTTCTCCTCTCCTTTTCTTCTCTCCTCTTCTCTTCTATCCCTCTCTTCCCTCCCTTCCCCTCCCCTCCTTTCCCCTCCCCTCCCCTCTTCTCACCTCTCTTTTGACAGGGTCTCACTCTGTTGTCCAGGCTGGAGTGCAATGGCACTCTGTAGCCCCAACCTCCCAGGCTCACTGTAATGGCTCACTGTAGCCCCAACCTCCCAGGCTCAATCAGTTCTGCCACCTCAGCCTCCAGAGTAGCTGGGACTACAGGTGTGCACCACCACACCCAGCTAATTTTTGTGTGTTTTGTATAGACATGTTTTTGCCATGTTGCCCAGGCTGCTCTTGAACTCCTGGGCTCAAGCAATCCACCGGCCTCAGCTTCCCAAAGTGCTGGGATACAGGCGTAGCCACTGCACCCAGCCTGTATCTGTAGTTTCATAAACCTTCATAACCTCTCCCATGAGCTTGACTCCCAGCCAAATGCCTGCTTGACTTCTCTACTTAGATGTTTTATATGCGTGCTCTGTCTGAGCTTCTTCACACAGAACTCTTGAATTCCCACCATGTACCTAACACCCCTTGCAGCCTTCTCTGTCTCGATAAATGTCACAACCACCCAGAGAGTGGCTAAAATGAACAATTTAGGTGACTCTTCCATTCGTTTCTACTCCTACTGCATCTCCATCACAACATCTGACAGTCCTGCCTTCAAAATACATCCCAAGTCCGTTCAGTTCTCTCCATCACCACTGTTTCCACCTTCATCCAAGCCATCATTATCTCCTAAATGATTACTGTAACTCCCCTGCTTCCACTCTTTCCTATCATATTGCATTCTCATAAAGTGGCCAGAGTGATCTTTAGAAACATAAACCTAGTAATTCAATATTCATTCTTTGCACTAGAATAAAATCTCTCAGCTCCTTACTGTGGCCTAACCCTGCATGATCTGATGCCCACCTGCTTCACTGGCCTAATTTCATACCACCTCCACTAGAGATACACTGGTGTGTTTTCACCTGGGGCCATTGCAATTATTTTCCCCGAAGAGTTTTTTTGTGGTTGGTTACTTGTCATCATCCAGGTCACAAATGTCACCTCCGCCCAGAATCCTCCCCTGAACCACGTATTTAAAGTGGCTCCCTCCAGTCCCAGCTACTTGGGAGGCTGAGGCAAGAAGATTGTTTGAGGCTGGGGGGTCAAGGCTGCAATGAGCTGTGATGGCACCACAGCACTCCAGCCTGAGCAACAGAGTGAAACCCTGCCAAAAAAAAAAAAAAAAAAAGAAAAGAAAAAAAAAGACAGAAAGAAATAGTAAATCCAAGAAGGGCTAGGAAAACCAGCTAATTTACCTTGTTAAGAATTGCATGTGAAGAATGGAATTCAGAAGTAAAGCATACATTAGTAAGGGGACATTATTCTCATCTGTTTTTCCCAATTCCTGAGTCTTTTTGGTGGGTGGTTTTGCATAGAGATGTCCAGAAGCTGTCTTGTCAAGACCTTTATCAATCCAGTCTTACAAGACTAGGAGGGAAGGAGAGAAGTCAGATGTACTTTGAGCCATGATGACTGGTTGTGGAAGCATCAGAAGGGAGTGATCTGAAAAGTGGAGAGAGCAACTGAAGATTCTTTATTGCAAGTTCTCGAGGAGGAGGAGCCCTTCACACACTTGTCAGCACTGATTCTAGCGAAGGGGACCGGGAAGAGGAAGGATGAGTGGTCTCTTGGTTCTCTGAGGTTATTCTGTGACATGGGTTCACTTTTATTCTTATAACCAAATATCATCTTTAACACATCACTAGACAAGACTTGAGATAGTGGTGTTTTAAGCAGAGAATGGTTGCTTTCTCTTTAAGTTCCTAAGTTTCCCTAAAGTAGAAGATACTAAAGGAGTTTCTTTTGTCATAAATATACATGATATAAAATTTACCATTTTATTCACATTTAAGTGTGTAGTTTCAGATGCATTGCATACATTCAAATTGTTGTGTAACCATTGCCACTATTCATCTCCAGGACGTTTTCAACATTCCAAACTGAAACTCTGTTCCATTATGCAATAATTCCCTGTTCCCCTCTCCTTCTGGCGCCTGGTAACCACCCATTCTATTTTCTGCCTCTATGAAGTTGACTATTCCAGGTACCTCATGTAAATAGAATCATGCTATATTTGTGTTTCTGTGTCTGGCTTATTTCATACAGTATAATGTCTTCAGAGTTTAGGTTGTAGCATGAATCAGAATTTTTTTCCTTTTTATTTTATTTTATTTTATTTTTTATTTTTGAGATGGAGTCTCGCTCTGTCGCCCAGGCTGGAGTGCAGTGGCGCAATCTCAGCTCAGTGCAAGCTCCGCCTCCCGGGTTCACACCATTCTCCTGCCTCAGCCTCCCAAGTAGCTGGGACTACAGGCGTCCACCACCACGCCCGGCTAATTTTTTGTATTTTTCAGTAGAGACAGGGTTTCACCATGTTAGCCAGGATGGTCTCGATCTTCTAACCTTGTGATCTGCCCGTCTCGGCCTCTTCCTTTTTATTTTTTTAATTTTATTGACATAATTATATTTATGGGCTACATGGTGATGTTTTAATACATACAATGTATAGTGATCAAATCAGGGTAATTAGCGTTTCTATCATCTCAAATATTTATCATTTGTATTGGGAACATTTGATATCCTCCTTCTAGCTATTTGAAGCTGTATATTATTGTTAGCTATAGTCATCCTACAGTGATATGGATACTAGAACTTATTCCTCCTATCTAGCTGTAATTTTGTATCCTTTAACAAATCTCTGGCTATTCTCTCATTCCTTCTTAAAGCTGAGTAATATTCCACTGTATGTGTATACCACATTGTGTTTATTCCTTCATCCATCGATAGACACAGGTTGTTTCCACCTTTAGCTATTGCAAATACAGGTGCTATGAACATGGATGTACAAATATCTTTTCGTGTCCCTGCTTTTAGTTCTTCTGGGTATATGCCTGGAAATGGAATTGCCAGATCATATGGTAATTCTGTGTTTAATCTTTTTGAGGAAAATACTCAAGAGATTTTAAACCCACAAGCCAATTGGACAAAAAGTTCATGTATTTATTGCTTCATATATGTCATATAGTGTATTAGGTATCAGAGAATGGAAATAAATGGGACAAGGCTCCTCTCAAGAAACACAGAGCCTTAGGATGTGGGACATAGTCAATAGATGCATAAGTAATTAGCTATTATACATTGTGTTCAATTCTGTAATAAGATATGTATAGAGTACTGTGGGAGTGCATCATGATAATAGTGATTTCTAGTGTTTCTGAAGATAAAATCTGATTGGACATTGTCTGAGATAGACAAATTCTACTGAATTCTGGTTAATAGTGGATCATGCAGTATAGAAGTTCTGGTGTACAAGTTTTTGTTGCACATTTGGTTTTTTAATAGCTAACTGAATCCTACATGTCTCTCTTTTGTTTTATCTTCCTCTAGTGGTTTTTAATTGCCAACAGATCCTACAAAGTCAGTGCAGCAAGCTCTTTTTTCTTCAGTGGTGTATTCGTTGGAGTTATCTCTTTTGGTCAGCTTTCAGATCGCTTTGGAAGGAAAAAAGTCTATCTCACAGGTAATCTATTAGAGTATTCATAAACTGGATGAGAGGGCTTATTTCTCTAAGATTCTTAGGGAAATAATAAGGGGACTATTTCCTTAAGGTTCTCTGGGAATTGGCATATGGACACAGAACTGATCTTTATTATCCTGGCAAGAGGCCAAACTGCAGCTCGAGTGCTTCTGGCCAGGCACTTTTAAGTTACTAGCCCACCTAGTTAAAGTCAGATATTTGTGTTCTAAACCGTTCATAGGTGATGGTGCTTTCTGCAACCCCCAAATTTTAGTTTATGCCATGTTGCTAAGGAGAGAAGTAAAAGACTGTGACAGTGTACTAGGCCCATTTCCTTATATCTCTCTGTGTTGATTCATTTCAAATGAGCTCTACAGGACTTGGCATAGTGCTCTTGACAAGCTGAGTATGAGCAAGGATTTTTCATTTTCCAGCATTATTGTGAATAATTGAAAACTGTCTGTGATTGACAGAAATCATGTAATAAAGTAAACCTTATGGTTTTTTTAAAAAATAGTTTCCAAGAGAAGCTGTTAAAAAAAACACACACACAGCTGGCTGGGCGCGGTGGCTCACGCCTGTAATCCCAGCACTTTGGGAGGCCGAGGTGGGTGGATCACGAGGTCAGGAGATTGAGACCATCCTGGCTAACACGGTGAAACCCCGTCTCTACTAAAAAATACAAAAAAAAATTAACCAGGCGTGGTGGCGGGCGCCTGTAGTCCCAGCTACCCGGGAGGCTGAGGCAGGAGATTGGTGTGAACCCGGGAGGCGGAGCTTGCAGTGAGCCGAGATTGTGCCACTGCACTCCAGCCTGGGTGACAGAGCGAGACTCCGTCTCAAAAAAAAAAAAACAACAACAACAACAACAAAAAAACCACAAAAACAGCTCAGAAAATTTAAGTTTACAAACATTTATTTTATAAGTTAATGAATATAATTTATTACTTTCATGAAATGCTATTTTGCCTCTGGATTATTGAATATTGTTCTCTCTTTCTAGGTTTTGCTCTTGACATCTTATTTGCAATTGCAAATGGATTTTCCCCCTCATATGAGTTCTTTGCAGTAACTCGCTTCCTGGTGGGCATGATGAATGGAGGGATGTCGCTGGTGGCCTTTGTCTTGCTTAATGAATGTGTGGGCACCGCCTACTGGGCACTTGCAGGTACTACTTAAATCATGCAGCTCTGGACTGGGTGAGCAGCTCCAGAAAATCTTATAGGGACCCAGTTTAATCCTAGAGTCTGGAAATGCATTTGGACTTGAGGTACTTTATCCAACTATTAGATTTGCTTTTCTGATTTGGTTCTGTGTGACCCTGAACAAGTCATTTTATTAATATTCCTCTGTAGACAGTCTTCCTGGGGGCCTGCCTCACATGTGAGCTTGCCATCCGCCTCATGGACTGCCTACAGATTACTGTGGAGAGTATTGATTTCCTCGGAAGGACACTAGCAAATTTTTACAACTTAAACTGAAAAATAGTGCAGACATAGGAAATACTAGAAACTCCTTTCTTACAGCCTTTTTATTCTAGTTTATTAAATTTTTGTTTCACAGCCCTTTTTTGTTTTTACTGCTCTCAAGTCAACATAGTACTATTGTAGCATTTCTTTATTGATATTTAATTTCCAAAATTGAGACTATATTCTGAATTATTTTTGACTATCCCATTATTTTCTCAAGAACTACATAGATAGTAAAATAAATGATTTTAAAAGGTTATTTAATTTCAAATATTGTCATAAGAGAAGTAACTGTGTCTAAGACTTTATAGACTTAGGTTTGCAATGATAACTTTTTGTTTCTTTTACTTTCATTCACTTGACAATGGTTGAATGTTTCCCATGGATGTTCTTATATGGATATGGGAAACAGGTTGACCGTGTGACTGATGGAAATGTGTCTTTGGGAGGATCTATATGAGAAGGCCATTTCTTAGAACCTGATACACAGTGCCAGCCATCTCTTATGTACCAGCTACCATGCTAGGCATTTGACATCCATCTGTAATATTCCCGGAGCTTACAAGTTAAGGATTCCTACCTTCATTTTATGGATGATGAAATTGAGCCTTTGAGAGATGAGGTGACATGCCTGTTTTCAGCAGCTGATAACTGACAGGGCCAGAACTGCAACCTGGGTCTTGATGACACCCAGGTCATCTTCCACTGTTCCCCAAAGACTCTCCTCTTGGAACTTCAGCATGTCACCTCATGTGAGTGCTGGCCTGGTCAACCTGTTATTTCTAACTGGTGTTGTTTTTGAAGTGTATGGGCTATTGTATCGAGCTGGAAGACACAAGGCTAAATAAAGTAGACTTGTGGTCTATTTGCATCTCCACTAAACAGCTGTTGAGCGGAAGGATCCATAGGGTTGGACCAGTTAGAACTAGGCTGGAGAGGAAGAGACACCAGCTCCATCCTCTCCAGACAGGCTTCCTGCTGGTCTCACACAGTGTTGCCTTAGGATTCACCTTGTCTGTAGCAACTTCGAAAGCCTTTTTGGAACTGGTCCTAAGCTGGGATGAGTGAAAAAGCTTCCTCTGAGTCTTCAATTTGCATTGAGACTTTAGGGTCATTTTTCTGAATAGTATGGCCAATTTTCTGGGACTTTCCAAGAAGTTGGTAATGATGGTGATCATGCCTGCTCCCTGTATCCAGGGAAGGGATAAAGGCACTCTCTCCTTTGATTTCAGTTTTCCTGAGGTCCAAAATTGTGCTCATGTAGAGCATCATGAATACATATTTTTCTTGTACCTCTTAGCATTTCTCCATTATAGTATTTATATTTGATTTTAGTTGTTGCATGAAGATGCTCTTTTATAAAAAACGTATACCACTCCCACCCTGCCAGATTATCTAAGTATTTTTCCTGTCATATTGCATGTGTTAGGGGAAAGGACCAACCCTGGTCTCTTGCTCTCTTGCTAGTTGCCTAAAGCCAGTGAAAAGAGTCCCCTCGGAGTGTTTTGACCTCTCATTCTTATCCTTGATGCTGGGTTAAGATGAGACTATCAAAATTTCTGTAGCAAAGTGAAAAGGGAGAGAGGAAGAAAAACTGTAACAGTGAAACCACATGGTTGCCAAATTCAATGTGAAATTGAGAGCATGTATGAGAGTTCCCTGAAGACCAGTACACAGCCCTGCACCCAGGACAAAGTAAGGCTCTGATAGCACCTGGAACTTTTTTTGAGTAGCTTCCTTCCCTCTCTCATGAACCGAGGTCTTCCCCAGGGTTTTGTCCTTGGTCTTTCTTTTCAAGCTGATTTCTTTCCAGAATGATTTTATCTACACCTGTGGCTTCAAATATGCTTATGAATTGCAAGAAGTCAGAGAAAACCCTAAATGTTCAGCAATAGGGGATTTGCTGGAAATAGCCTGATTATTTGGCAATGAAAATTAGTTTGAAAAATTATGCTTATTACAAAATAATATTTGCAATATGTAAAAAACAATATGTAAACATATACCAAAAAAACACAAGTACAAACTGCAAGCATCCATTTTTGACCAGTTTGCAGTGTAGTACTTAACAAAAAGGATTTCTGGCTAATTGGCTGAAAATTATTAATAAGTGAAAAACAAAAAATACTGAAGCTGTGAAAAATTCCATATTAATATATTTATTATTTGTTTTCTTATATTAATGTCTTCATATAACAATTCATGTTCATTGTAGAAAATAATTAAGAAATATATGCACACGTCATCAAACTAAAGAATACATGTAGTCCTATTCCCCTAGAGACGACCATGGTTAACATATTGCTATGTATGCTTCCAGAGCTTTTCCTTTGCATGTCTGTTCCACAGCATTCATTTATTAAACGGATTCTGCCATGTACCAGACACTGCTTTTTTTAGATAAAAAGGTGGAAAAGACAGGGATGATTTGGGGGAGGTTCTTGCTCTCATGGAACTTATGCTTTACTTAGGAAAAGTGGAACAAATTGATAATTTCTGAAAATTAGAAGTACAATGAAGAAAATGAAGCAGGGTAATGGGCTAGATAGTAATTGCGGGGAGTAACTATATTAAATAGGATAGTTAGAGAAAACCTCGATGTGGGTGTTTGATCTAAGACATGAATGATTAGGAAGACCCAGGCCTGTGAAATTCTGGGAGAAGTATATTCTAGCTAGATGGAATGGCAAAGACCCAGGCCTTGAAGCAGGAAGGAACTTCTTTGAAAAGTTTTGAAAATGTTCTCATGTCTACAGGGTAGAGAGTTAAGGAAAGAGTGAAGTAACTGAGAGGGACCAGATGATACAGGGCCTGTGATGGGCCAAATGAGGAATTTGTTTTTTACTTGAAGTACAGTGGGAAGCCAGTGGGGCATATTAAATACAGGAGTGATAGGGTCTCATATACAGAAAGATTACTCTGGTAGGTACAGAAATTGAGGGATCATTTAGTAGGCTGCTATAGTTGGCCACATGAAACCAGTGGTGGGTTAGACAAGATGGAAGCAGTGGAGAAGAAAGAGGATGTGTCTGAGCTGGATTTTGGTGGGAAAGTGACTTGCTAAAGGACCAGTAGAGATGGGGAGAGCAAAATAACTCAAGGAGACTTCATGGTCTGTATTTGAAGATGGATTACTGGTACCATTTACAAAAATGAAGTCATAACTATATACTCTTTTCTAACCTGCTGAAGTTTAGCTTTTACTAGTGCAAACTGAGCAGGAATAGCGAAGTTGAAATTAATTAAAAATAAGCAGAGAATAAATTTTAAAATAGGCATAGTACTTAAAGGCATATACATGGTTATAAAGCCACCTATGATACTCCAGAAAAGATGACTTGAAATGTTTATTTTTTATTAATTTTTTAAACCAAGTAACACAGAGCCTTATTATATTCATCTCTACGCCTTCTCCCTGTTGTCATTTACAGGCATATATGTGCAGCTTCTTGCTGGATATTAGAATGAATATTTATTGACTCCTTAAATAAAAATTATTACTTTCTTTCCACCTAAAAGCTACATTATTTTTTGGGACTTCTGCCTATGTTGTCACAGTATTTAAGGTCACCGAACTAGGTAACTTTGAATCATTTCTTCTTGTCCATCATGTCCAGTTGATGCCAGATCTTACTGATTGTGACAGAGACTCAACTCTAATGAGCTCATATATAAGGGGAAATCATTTGGTTAGGATAACTAGACCATGAAGAACCAGGCGTTGAAGATGCCCAGAACCAGAAGTCAGATGCTTCTCATTTCAGCTCCCCATCCTCTCTGAGAAGCTTCCTCTGCATAGTCACAGACAGGGCCCAGCAGCTCCAAGTCCAGTATTTAAAGTCTTGGGTAAGGCCTCTGATTGGCTCAGCTGATTGGGGTCACCCTGCAGTTAGAGGAACTATACTTGGCAGGCCCCATTTGAACCACAGAGATGAAGTCAGGGAAGTCAGTTCTCCAACAGTGGGTGGGACATTCTTGGAATTAGGAAGGAGAACCAGTAGCAAATATTCTGTGATAGATTCAACAGGAGGCTTTCAGATGGCTTTTTTTTTTTTTTTTTTGAGGTTAATAAATAGAAGGGCTAAATCCAGATTACATTAGGACAATATCCAACATTTGTATAACATGCATTATTTCATCTGAAACTAATGAAAACTGCCCTTTGAGGTAGACACTGTTATTTCTGTTTCACCAATAAGAAAACTGAGGCTCGGGGACATTTAGTGATTTGCCCAAGGTCAGAGTAGTATGTAGCAGAACTAGGATCTGAACTTGGTTCCTCTGAAACCATCCCTCCTCTGGGCTTTCTTGGTTTTGCCTACATTGTTGTCAAGGGATACTGAGTGCTCAGGACTATTCTGAGCAATGATAGACAAGAAGTCTTATTCTTGGAAGCCAGGTGCTGTTTGATCTACAGCAGTGAACCTGTAGTAGCTATTGACTGTCTTAAATTTCCAGGAAACTCACACTGTCCTCATCCCACTACTCATTGGACCACATATTCTGAACATGCTGTCACATCAGCTTTCCTTTCTAGCTCTCCCTTTCCTCACTAGGTCAAACAGTATACAAGCCATCACTTATTTGTTATAAAGTAATAAGCAATGGATAGGAATCAAAGAAAACACATGTGTTACAAGATTATTATTTTTGTAACAAGATCAACAAAGTTTTGTCACTGTGGAATGCCCACAGAAATTGCCTTTCCATAGAGGGGAGATAGAAGAGAGGAATGGTACAGAACCTGGGCACAAGTCCTGGCCCTGCTACTTACAGTTCTGTGTCCTTAGGCAGCTTCATTTAACCGCTCTGAGCTATTTTCCACTTCAGTATATGGTTGATAATGGTACTTACTTCATAGGACAATGTATGTGAAACCATTATGCTTAATAAATAATAGCTATTACTACCACTAATAGCAGTAGTGGCAGTTATAGAAAGTGTGTCAGAGGTATAGAATTTGCAAGAATATTGGGCAAGCCTGTGGGTTTAATACCCATCTCAATATTTATTTCAAAAAGCGTAAGGTTCTTTACAATTCCATGGTTGATATTTTTCCATCATCGTGCTGACAAAAATCCATGCTTAAGGGAGCTTATTTTCTACTTGGGAAAGACAGGAAACAAATAAATACAAAATGTCATGTACCATATAGTAATACATTAAGTAGAGAAGGCAGTAGGGAGAATTGGGAGAATGAGTTGTGATTTAAGAAACTTCGGCCGGGCAAGGTGGCTCACGCCTGTAATCCCAGCACTTCGGGAGGCTGAGGCAGGTGGATCACAAGGTCAGGAGTTAAAGGCTAGCCTGGCCAAGATGGCAAAACCCCATCTCTAATAAAAATACAAAAAAAAAATTAGCCAGGCATGGTGGCGGGCGCCTGTAATCCCAGCTACTTGGGAGGCTGAGGCAGAGAATTGCTTGAACCCGGGAGCCTGGGAGGTGGAGGTTGTAGTGAGCCAAGATCTTGCCACTGCACTCCAGCCTGGGCGACAGAGCGAGATTCTGTCTCAAAAAAAAAAAAGGGAAGGAAGGAAAGAAAAGAAAAGAAAGAAACTTCAAGGGCAGCCTGTGTGATAAAGATTAAGTTTCTAGTATTGCAATAACCTCATGACCTAAAAAGCGTATTACCCATATGGCAAAAATATTTCCAAGCCTCAGCCAGAGGTTCAGGCAAATGTCAGTACAACAGGCAATGCAGAAAGCATTTAGACAAATTCTTAAAATTTATATATCCCCATATAGTTTGTATTTTTTGTCTATCTTCCCTTTATTTCCACTACTTTTCTGGCCTCTATGATACTTTCATTCTCTGATGTTCAACTTAGTGTAGATTTTTTTTCTTTTCTGGTGTGCCTCTTATAGTTGCCAGCATAGGGCTGACATCTCACCAGGAAGAAATTGGCTCTGTAACTTGGGGTTGGAAATGGTGCTGCAGATGGTGCTTTCTCCAGTGACAGTTCTCTTTTCCCTGAATTAGGATCGATTGGCGGCCTCTTCTTTGCAGTTGGCATTGCCCAATATGCCCTGTTAGGATACTTCATCCGCTCCTGGAGGACCCTAGCCATTCTGGTTAACCTGCAGGGAACGGTGGTCTTTCTCTTATCTTTGTAAGTAGTTTTTCCTCTTAGAGTTTTAATTTAAAAAGCCAAAGCAATGTCTTAAGAGGATGTGGGTCAATGAGCAGCATTATTCCCTTTCAGGAGCTTGCCTGCACTGACTTTGGTGAAGAACTAAATTCTGCAAGTGCTCCAATTCTTGGCAGCTCCTGGGAAGAGAGATGCTTAATTAATTCAGAATGCAGGTATCCCTTGTTTAAAGTAACCTCTCAATACACTGCATTGTAACCTTCACGTTGTTGGCATAGGCAACCAATTGCTTTTTTAACCTAATACCTCAACCTTAAAGGTCTTCAGACTGGATCACATTATGTGCTAGGTGTGTGACTGAGGTATGATTTTGTAGAACAGTGTATTCATATTGGATATGTAGTGACAACTGTTCATCCTACAGATTAGTGTCATTTCAGGGCCTCTAAACATTGACTCTGGAAGAGTCTTAGATAGAGGAGAAATCCTTAGAGTGCAGGGCCTCATAGCAGTGGCAGGATGATTCCCTGGTCAGGGAAAGACTCTATAAATGACTGCCCAAGGGTGTCATACCATGGCCCTCTAAGACACACAGATGTTACAAGGCAGGCCACCAACTTAGTAAGCCCATTTCCCCAGAAGTTTTTTTTTGTTTTTTTGTTTTTTTTTTTTTTGAGACAGAGTTTCGCCCTTGTTGCCCAGGCTGGAGTGCAATGGTGTGATCTCGGCTCTCTGCAACCTCTGCCTCCTGGGTTCAAGTGATTCTCCTGCCTCAGCCTCCCAAGTAGGTGGGATTACAGGCATGCGCCACCACGCCCGGCTGATTTTGTATTTTTAGTAGAGACGGGGTTTCTCCATGTTGGTCAGGCTGGTCTCGAACTTCTGACCTCAGGTGATCTGCCCACCTCAGCCTCCCAAAGTGCTGGGATTACAGGCGTGAGCCACCGCGCCTGGCAGAATTTTTTAAGTGGTATATGAAAGGCTTTTCTTCCCTGAGATATCAGATCTCTGATGGTAGTCATCAAAATCTTTGACATAAACAAAATTTTCAGCCAGTATTTCCTGCCTTCATCTATGCCATAAAGTGAAGGAGACCTGTAGTAGTGTTTTAATTCTGACAGCTCTTTAATTTATTTACTCTTTATCCGGGGTCTAAATTGAGATTTGGTGGGGACTAAACTGAAATTTTTCATACATTTTTGAAAGCAAGAGAATGTTAAGTGCAAAAATGAATAGAGTAGAAGTAGCCTATATTTTAAAAATAAAATTTATTAAATGTATTTTTAGTTATATGAATTTGAGTGAGATAATTTTATTAGAAGAGGAAACTAATATGATTTTATTAACTTGTATATTGTCAATTTTTGAAAGTAATAAATGGGTGCCTACTATAGTACTTAGAATTAACAAACATTTGTGTAAATATTGATGAATAAATAAATTTTCTTTTAAAACGTTTCGTAAATTTCCTACTTCTCCATCTTATCTGGCTCTCATCTCCCCTGTAATAGTAGCACCACTTCACTGGATGATCTGAGCTGTTCTACTTTTTTTTTTTTTTTTTTTTTTTTTTTTTTTAAATATATAGTCTGAACTAGTTACTGTTTAGTGCTAGGTGGAAACATCTCCTCACTGGGAAGTGAGTTCAGGTCGTGAAAAATAGAAAGCAGAGAGAAAAGAACTCATGAGATTTAAATATTTACTTACTCCACTAAGCCTGGAATGTAAGGCTTCCCACAGTCAGCCTCCATTTATCTTTCCTAATTTCCCATCCTATGTTCAGGCACACTGCACTACTTGTTCCTTATGCTTTTCTGCTCCATGCTGCTACTCAATGCTGTGTCTGCTTTTTCAACAATCTTCTGCCCAGATCTTCTTATTTGATAAGTACACCACTGTCCTGATTTTCTCAAATGCCGTCCACCCCATCTTTTCCTGATCATAGCTTCAGCTACAAGTCATTGTCTTTCTTTTTTGAATTCCACGGCATTCACCCATACCCTTTGAGTGGCCCTTATGTTTCTGCCTCATAATGGAGCCATGTTCTCTCTTTCTAAACTGAGAGCTCTCCAACAGTAGCAGGCTCTTTGCTCCATGATAACATTTTCCCCAGTACCAAAGCCAGGGGTTTCCACACAGTAGATCCTTGGACATTGCACAAATGTTGGCACAAAAACATTTGGAATCACCTTCAGAATTTGTAATCAGCAACATAAGAAGCCACATTATATACCTTATTTGTTTACCAGAAACATTTTTACCTAGCTTAAAAATTCCTTATTTTCACAATACTTCAATTTCAGTAGATTTACTTTTTTTCTGAAAACCAGGGTCCCCTTAATTTACAAAGATTTGCCACCTTTAATGATATTCATGGAGCGGTTTTGAGTTGGGCAACATTGTTAAATTAGCATTTTAGCTTTCAAAGGAGCCCACGGCACAGATGACCCTGCTGCTATGTAGAGGACGGCATGTTCAAAGGCCTGCTCTTTCTTTTAAAAACGTGTCTTACTGTTTTGTACATATAATCTGCGTGTGTTGGAACTCTGTTTCCAAATCTGTCCACTGGCAACTAGGTGACCCTCTTTAGAAGCAAGCTTATTGGCCTCTCAAAATGCAAAGAAATATAAGACCGTAAGTTTTCATGATCAAGATAAACCCTTTGCCAGGTAGAAATAGTTTTATTAACTCAGCCGAATTTCTAAAGCCTTCGTGTCTCTCAAATACCAGCTTTAAAATGATTTATAAAGTTTTAAAAGTAATTTTTATTGCTTATAAACAATTTTGAAAACACAGAGAGGCTAAGGGTAGGAGAAAATGACATATAACCCAAAGATAATGACTGTGAATATTTTGACGTATTTTCTGTTGTTTCTTTTTTATTCCTCCCAATCCTCCCCAAAATAATTAATTTTTATTATCATATATTTTCTCTCAATATTTATCACAGTAGTCCTCTTTCATTTAGACATAATCAAGTGGTTTTACATAATAGCTCCTATATGCCCCTGTGGATAGGGCCAATAAATCCTACTCATAACCTGCAGACCTAACTTCAACAGAACAATGTTTTACTTGATTATTTATTTGTTTGTCCGTAATAATAATCAAATGGCAATGAAGAAGTAAATGGAAGGATTTTTCAGGATGTTATAGATGGCCTTTGTTCCTGCTTTTGCTGATAGTCAAATATTGTGCGTGAATATTCCTTTCCTCAGTAGCAAAGCTCCTGGGAAAACTCCTGCCTTTTGGTTTCCAGCATCTTTCCTTTCAGCACCATTACATTACTCTGTACAAAATTGAAATGCTCAATAAATGGCTGTTGACAGACTGGCTGTCCATTAAGTTTCCAAATCCTGTAGTGTTTGTTCCTAATTCACTATCCTTATTAGAAGGCACAGTGAATTCTGTAAAGCACCGTAAATAGCCAGTTTTATTCATCTAAGTTTCATTTTAGGCAGATAATGTCAAATTAGATTAAAAAAAAAACAGCCTTGATTTGTGTCTTGTAAACAAGGCTTCCATATTCCTGCCTTGGTTTTGTCTTTGGAAAGTCCTCTGAAAGTGTAGGCAAAATGGGGAAGAGGCAAAAAGATACATAATATTTAAGTTTTGAAACTCTTTGAATATATCAATGGCAATATAATTGTCCAACACTTTGTAGTTACATTAGAAAATAACTGTTGTTTTGTAACTAGAAGTTGGTCAGGAAATAACTTCTATTCTTTAAGGTCTTGGGGGATCAGGAAGTATCCTCAGGACATATTAAAGCCAGTGTGTCAGGTGATTTGAGTATTTTGAAGCAGTAAACACTCAAAAGTAGCTTTGGTAAACTTGGTTTCATCTTTATGTGTAGTCTTAAGATAATCTCTACCTCCTACATGTCACTATGTTAAAAATATTTCAGTTTAAATTTTTTTTTCCTGATGAGATAATAAAGATTTCTATCTTCTTTGTGAGGCTTTTTTAGAACTTAAAAAAACCCATTGTCTCTACAGTATTTTCAAACAACACTTGGCTAGGATTTAGAGCCATATCTTTGACCTGTGCTTTATGAAGAATTTTCATTATTCAGTCCTATAGACTGAATAATATGTTAATATTTAACATATTAAAATTCAAATATTGAAATTTATTTAAAAATAAATGCATACTGTTTGCTTTTTAAACTGCAATTGTAAAGCATGTTCTTGGTTTTCAGTGATAAAGTAGACTACCATTTAATGTTAGCATGCTGTTGAAAGTAACCCTTTCATATGTTATTGGGAGAGTCAAACTTTAAGTCTAACATGGAATCCCATTTGTGGTGCAGGAATCCACGTACTGAGTAGGTGATTTGTCTCCTTCCTGTGCACGTGTACCTATATGAATATACAGGCTTTAATGACATCTCTTTCAGATTCATTCCTGAATCACCTCGTTGGTTATACTCCCAGGGTCGACTGAGTGAGGCTGAAGAGGCGCTGTACCTCATTGCCAAGAGGAACCGCAAACTCAAGTGCACGTTCTCACTAACACACCCAGCCAACAGGAGCTGCAGGGAGACTGGAAGTTTCCTGGATCTGTTTCGTTACCGGGTCCTGTTAGGACACACTTTGATCCTGATGTTCATCTGGTAATTATACTAAGGCGTGTTCTGTTGCTCTTTAACCAAGGTTGCTCGAGGTTCTCTTGATATCCTGCTCCTTCTTCAGGGTACAGGGAATTTTACCTCTTTTGTTAGCTTGAGGTTGTTTTCTCAACAGCAAGTCTCCTGATCCTTAGCGCCTGGTTTTCTGCTTGCGCAGCCCCGTCTTTCTCAAGTAGCAGATGATAGTGCCTGATGGGCAGGTCCACTGAGCTTGAGTAAGTAGACATCAGAAGCACATCTTTGCTTTTGAGGTATTTATCATAAATATTTAAGCCTTCCTGCCCCTTCCCCTGCAAAAAAGGAAAGAAAGCAAATAAGCATGGTAGAAATAGATGAGTTTTTAAATAGGACTTTAAAAATACTTACCTTTGGCACTGGCATCAAGCAGTTTGCTAGCACATTCTGATTGCGGTGCTCCATGCTGCATTTTCTGTGGCACTCCCACTCACTAACTCACTGAGGTGGGCTAAATATGATCCCTTGTACAGATGGACCCCAGGAGTTTGAAGTGATGAACCCTAAGCCACATATGTAAATCAGTGATTGAACTGATGAGCACTTGCTGAACCTGATTTTTCTGGTTATTTAGCTTATTCCCACCTGCCTTTCAAAATGCTCTCAGCGTGAGTGTAAGTTGCATTCAGCGGTTCAAGATGGTTTCATTTAAAGAATGAAGTTGTAGAAAGAGGAGAAATGGATGGGTGCATACAATTTGTGGATTGCACATGTGTTTTGATATTGTACATACTGCTAATGTGCCATAAGTGTTATCTGGGCAAAATCATACCTACTAGCCTAAAGGACAGTTGTGCCGTGGCTTATATGTATTTGCCATGAAGCCTGCATGGAGCCCTACATTTCATGCAGGGATAAAGGAAAGTGATTTTATATGAAAGTGATCTTATGTATAAAGCTACAAAGAATAGTAGCTTTAGAATAAGAAGCTGCAAAGATATTTTTCTATATCATCTACTCTTTTTCTACCCAAGCAGTGGCTGCCACCTGTGTGGTTGGGGGCCATGTTAACCAACTGCTGCTTTCCCCCACAGAACCATCACAGCACTAGGAATATCACAGATGCATAATAAATGTTGAGGCTTGGAGGCATGGAGATTAAGAAAACCGTTGAAAGCCAAACCTGACAACACAACATAGGAGCTGCTAATTTGAGGTTCTACCTATTCAAAAGCAAATACTTACAAAGTATGTTCAGGTACTTAGGGCTCCATAAAACTTTACATTTGCGTATCACATAGACAGTCAGTCAACCTCTGCCTTGGAGGAACCACCTACTTGTTGCAGATTATTCACTATTTTTATTTTTTTCCCCATGTATATTAACTTCTGGGTTCTGGCCTTCAATGGATAAACAAACAAACCAACCCTAGACTTAGGGCCAGGGAGACTGTCCCTGTTCATTTTATTTCTTACACAGCCAAATAAACTTCTTCCCTGAGGCTGAGAATGTTAAAACATGTGATAATAGAGACAGTCACTCCACATATTGCCGTTCTTTTTGAAGATGCTATAAAATTCTAAAATCTTCTCTGTGGATCTGTCATTCAAGAAAGCCTTAACTGGGGATTCAAATTATACCTCTGTGTTAAACATCTGTTCCTTTGGTTATTTTCCACAATAGTGCCTTTTTAAATAGTTATTTGATGCTCTAAATATACTGTTAAATATTATGCAAGCATTTTAGATTTTGTTTGGGGGACATAAAGAGGATTGAAATGATTTTAATAGCTGTAATTATGGATCCCAATGACCAACTCTATGATGAAGGCAACTTGCAGAGCAGAGGCCCAGCCCTGGGGACAATGGGCCTTCCATGCTTCATGCTCTCCCCGTTCTCTCTCACCACCAGCTGGGAACTAAATTCCACTATTGTCCTGAACTGGCTTGTCTATTCTTGCCCTGACTTGATACTGTCACAGCTTGATTTAAATAGGGGTGTCTCTGTGTGTGTGTGTGTGTGTGGCTGGAATTTCTATTGTAAATGCAGAACAGACACAGAAAACCAACTGGGAAACAGCATTATGTAAATGCTGTTTCTGCAGGTGTAAGGGATTTTAAAAACGTTTTAGAAAACTGCATGCATTTAAATTTATTTTGCCTTCTGCTTTCATGCAAGATACCTGGGAGACAGTGAGAACAGACAATGCAGTGTCACCTTGCATCCTTACATGTGATGTCCTGGCTACAATCCTGCCCGTTGTCCTTGGTATATGAATAACACTTCATCTCAGTAAGAAATCATGCATAATACTTCTGGCTCATTTGCTAGGGAGGGCTGGACTACTAACCACTCCAGCTTGAGGGTCCCTCCTCTTTACATCTCTCTCTTCTTACATTACTACGGCCTGGGGTACTTGGCCCACTTCTGAGATTAAGCAGAGATGGAAATAAAACTTTCCCTTTCCTGACTGATCTCATTATAGCCACAGCTCATTAGACTTTCTGTAAGGAAAACTAAAGGGAAGCAAATGAGAATGTCCCCTTAATAAACACTGATCAAACTGTGTTGCAAAAGCATAAAACCTGATGAACTTAACAAAGCTTCGGTGTTTTACTGCTTGTATAGAAATTTGTGGTTTACCAAACATATTCATATTTTTGTAAAGCCCAGTTTCAGGGTTTTATTTTTGTTCATTCTATTCTATTTTGTTTTGTTTTATTTTAATAATGCAGTTTCCTAGGCATAGAAGTTCCTACTACCACCATTACTGTGTTTGAGGAAGCCCTGATTTGGATCTTTAGGTTGGCACTTGGCTTCCTCAGCTCTTTAGTTCCTGGATTGTAGGAGAGAGGCTTGGTGCCTAGCACTATGCCTGCCACCCAAGAGGAGCTCCCTGTTTGTTTCAGGAACGGTGTACATAAATAAATTAATGGCTTTTTAAGTGACCCTTCCTCGGTTGTTCCTCCTAGAAGTTCCTGCCTTTGCTGTGACCTTTACTTTTTCTTTCCTGTTCTGGGAGTCTGTATCATGTGCACCTGCTGAATGCAGGATGGGGTTAAAACCTGCAATGGGAAGTGTCTGGATCATTGGGGATTGGAGTGCCAGTCATTTTGGGCCTGCAGGTGACCCACTGAAGATCCAGTCACTTCTCAGCTCATGTTCTTAAGGCCATCTTCTGTTGGCTTTCTCCATGGGAGTTCTTTTCTAGAATCATTTCAATAATATTACAACTATCTATAACAAGTGTTCCATAAATTGTTGCCTTAAATAAAGAATAGGGTCATTGTGTTCTATTAATTGCAGAAATGCTTGCTGAAAGCACATGCAATGTCTTTCCTCTTTAAGGGGCTGGCCATCCATTTGATTTATAAAACATATAGACATAGCTCAAATTATTTCCAAACCCCCATAATTTTTTTGTTTTTTCCTAGTGTTGAAATTTAGATTAAAATAGAAAAATTAGTAGGAGAGACAAGCTTATTGCTTGCAGCAGATCAAGCAATTATATTGAACGAATATTTGAATCTCCTCTGGCAAATTCTTATGTACTTTTCTGTTGTCCTTCTTGTCTTTTACCTCCTGATCCTTTGACTCCCAATTGCAGGTTTGTGTGCAGCTTGGTGTATTATGGCCTAACTCTGAGTGCGGGTGATCTAGGTGGAAGTATTTATGCCAACCTGGCCCTGTCTGGCCTCATAGAGATTCCATCTTACCCTCTCTGTATCTACTTGATTAACCAAAAATGGTGAGTAAGTGTGGATGAATATGAAGTGCACCATAGAGAATGCACACACACACATATGCCCTCTGATACACATGCGTATCTATATGGTGTTGTCTTTGTATGCAGTATCAGCTGATTGCTCTGTGGTGATTAGAGTTTCTTTCCGTCTAAAAACAGTTAGAATTCATTTCTTAGTGCAGGATTTCTTGAGTTTCATGTTTACGAGTTTTTATATAGATTTAAATTCAATATTGAATATCGAAATCCAAGATAGTATTGAATATTACCATCAGAGGGTTTGTGAGTAGTCTGTATGTAATTTGTTAGTCGCCAGAGATGAGATTATTAGTTCTGTGTAGATGAAACTCTATAAACCCAATTAGCAATAAATATTTAGAAGTTCTTACAAGAAGACAAATAATTGAAGGAACTAGAAAGACTTTTCTTGTCTTCTGTGGCCCATCTTACTTTGTTGAGGAGGCAGAAGATAAAACCTTCTTTTGCTACTCAGTGGGCACAGTTTTGAGATAGATTTTAAACATTATTTTATAGAGCACCCTTTCCTCAGTTTTTGAGATTGCTTCTGTTACTTAGTGCCTGACCAGGCCACCTAAAAATCCCATTCTGTATGAGCTGGGAATCAGTTGGATTATGCCATTTCTTTTTCTCCAGAAATCATCATTCCAGCCAAACTCAGAATTCCTTTGGTGTTGTGCTTAATGCCCTTGTCATGAGGTTTTAGTCTAGAGTGTTTTGAAGGGCAGGTTTGGATTCTGTTAAATTGAAGGCTTGTCTCCCAGGGAGTGTTCCCAGTTGCCTCTGCTGATCCCTGTGGTAGAGGCTACAGCTTACTCTCATCATGATCCAAGAGCTGGATCAGGTATTGTATTCAGAAATCTTTCCCAGCACCCCCAGTTGTGCCAGATGCCTCTCCTCTGTGCTGCTCTAGCACCCTGTGCATACCTCTGGGGCCACTTAAAAGTGTTATAAGGAAGCCGTCCATGGGGGTATCTTATGTGTCTTTGTATCCCTGGTGCTTGCCTAGCATGGTGTGTGTTACTTGAAAGGCCTTCCATATTGACTGTTAAATTAAGCAAAATGACCTGGAAAAGAACACTCAAGACCTTCTTAGCGCCACCCAGAGTTAGGATTGAAGTCTGAAGCAGAGGGAAGGAATGCTACCTTTGTGACCAGGCAGCCCTGAATTCAGATCTAGTCTTTGCCATGTGTTCGTTTTATGACTTTGACAAGTTTCTTCACTAAGCCTCCCTTCGTACTTATCCCCAAACCAGGGATTGTAAAATTCACTGGCAAAATTATCGAAATTATTGAGGTTCCTAGTAAAAGTACCTAGCATGTTGTAAGGGAGACTTTCTAATGTTAATATCTTTCTTCCAAGTCTAAGGCTTTTATTTGAAAATTGCTTCTCTCAACAAAGTATGAAATAGCATTTCCCTTATTTCTAACCCACTGATAAATTTTTTTCTGTGTGTATTTTTAAGAGAGAGAGACTTAAAAAAAATGCCAAAACTTTAAACTGCATGAAACCAGAAAAGGTAACCAGAAAATAAAGGGAGCTGTTAGAATATTCTCCTTGTTTCAGTTTCATTCTCTAAAAGATGGAGAATATAATAGTACATGCCTACAGGACTTTTATTAGGATTAAATAAGATAATAGATGGTAAACATTTAAAACAGTGTCTGAAACTTAGGACTTATGGAAATAGATAGAATGATACTATGCCCTTTTCTCACACAAATCACTTAATCCTGCCATCCAGCAACTTTCCCTTTGTTTTATAGTGGTTATTTATTTTGAGTCCTAGTCAGTTTCCTATCAGTCACATTTGCCACTTAGCCTTAAGAGGAGATGAACATATATAGTGAAACTGAAGATTTTTAAATAAGAAGGTTGGGAAGAAACAGATGAATTTATAAGGTTCTTAAGAGAACTGTGTAATTTCTTTCTATTGTTTAGGTTTGGTCGGAAGCGAACATTATCAGCATTTCTGTGCCTAGGAGGACTGGCTTGTCTTATTGTAATGTTTCTTCCAGAAAAGAAAGGTATGCCTTTCAAATTTCTACAAGGGTTTTGAACAGTACTTTTATTACAATGAATCATAATATAGTGGAGAGATGACCATATGGCATGCTTCATTTCTGTGATTGCATATTGTTTAGCAATTGTGTGGGATATAATGGGCCAGATTCTTTCCTTTGCTTCAGCTATTCTCTGGGTGAATAATGTGTGTAGAGGTGCACTATTAATTCTTTCAGGCTATTAAGCTACCATCTGGGGTGACTGAGATGTAGTATTGGTGATGTTAGAGTTGTTTATTTGATGATGAGGAGGACTGATTAGTTCTTCACAGAAAGAAACTTCATCCAAGGTTGCAAATTGCACTCGTCATTACAGCCAACCACAAGATTGCAGAGCAGAGCCACTGGTTCTCAAAGGTGGCTTTGGTACCCCTCAACATCTCCACCATGACTCTCAAGGAACTCCAACAACAAGAATAATGGGGATGGTATTCACTGTTGGTGACAATGGATAGTCTCTTAGTCTTATATAAATGTGAAAACACCTAGTTAGGAAACTGATATTTTTATATATGTGTAGCTTTTCTATGCAAACACAGCTTCAAGAAGGATCCCTTTAGCATTCTAATATAACCTGATTACTGCCCCTGTGTAGACATTCTGTAGCTATTGCTGGTTTTCAATCTCTTTTTTCACTAGCACACCTGAGGTATGCCAGTGATTGCCTTGGGAACTGTGTTTTTGGCCGTGATTTTCTAGAAGGAGGAGTGAGTCACAACAACTCTCTGATGCTGGAGCATGTGATATAACAAGAGCCCTGTCTTAGGGGCTTTTGGATTTTGATAGGGTTCTGTTATGGAGCTTGCACTCCAGTAGGCAATCATTGTGAGACGATTTGACGTCAAGTTTTGATAACTACTGGAAATGCATGAAGAATTCATTTTTTGTCAGAGTATATCAGGTATTAAATACTCCTTTGGTAAATTGCTTCTTGTGGTTCATTTCTGCGTGTCTCATTAAAGACCCCAAGGCCGTGTATTCTCCCTGTTTTATAACCCTCCAGTATATCTACTTTGCTGTTGATTGCCCCCTGAGTTCTATACCTTGAGCCTCGAGTGTAATTTGCTCACTACTTAGAGTTTACCCAATACTTAGAACAGCTTTAAAGTGATTTTCATAGAATCATGGAAACTAGAGAACTGAATAAATTTGCCCATTTTTTATTCTCTAAGCAAATGGGTGCCCCTGCTAATGCTAAGTAGAGGAGGAACTCCCCAGCTATTGCCCTGCCATAGACTTGTAGAACTAGGTGCTCAGTTTTGTTTGTCTTCTGGTAAGACTGTGACGGACTTCAAATCGTTGTAGTTTTATATTCAGCAGATTTTGTTTTGCACAGGTACCTTGAGAATTCAGTTTCGTTTTTTTTTTAAGCTGCAATAATAGTCCAGCTTTCTGTTTATTGCCTCATAGAGAAAAACTTGTCACTAGTCCTATAAACACACCTGTAACCTATCACACCTTCATAAGCCAGGCCAATTAATATCTTTCCTTCCCTCCCACTTATTTGCACACTCCAGGTAACCTATCCCCTAGGACTCTACATGTGGCCCTTTCTTGAAATGATCTCTTCTTATAAATAACAAGACAAAAATCCATGGTGAAGGCAGATGTATGGTCTCCCCTCCAGACCAGCAAGTACCACTCTATTTAATTACAATCTGTTTTAAGAGAGCAGCTTGGACCTTTGTTGATTGTGCCCCTTTATGGACACTGAATAAGAAACAGCATAGCAGAGTATCTTTGGCACTCCACGAATGTGCCTCAGGAGCATGTTACCTCTGTTATACTTAGAAAATGTGGATGTATTGTCTATTTTTAACGATTTCTTAGCTGGGCATGGTGGCTCACACCTGTAATCCCAGCACTTTGGAGGCTGAGGCGGGCGGATCACCTGAGGTCAGGAGTTCGAGACCAGCCTGGCCAACATGGTGAAACCCCATCTCTACTAAAAATACAAAAATTAGTTGGGCATGGTGGCGGGTGCCTGTAATCCTAGCTACTAGGGAGGCTGAGGCAGGAGAATTGCTTGAACCCAGGAGCTGGAGGTTGCAGTGAGCCTAGATGGTGCCATTGTATTCCAGCCTGGGTGACAAGAGCAAAATTCTGTCTCAATTAAAAAAAAAAGATTTCCAGGAAAATTATTTCTATTTTTAATATTTCTACTATTTAACTTTAATAAATAATTTCTATAATTAATAACCATTACTATTAAAATTATCCTCTTCCACTACCATTGAGCCATTGTCTTTCATTTAATTCATCACTAGAGAGAGAATATATGGTCACCTTTTTTGTATAATCCTTTCTATGCTTGCAAAGTCTTCCAGCTATGCCTGAATTTTCTCTTCTTTCAGATAAATAGTAATTGTTCTTTAAACTTTCTTTAAACCTTTTGTATTTACTCTTTAAAATATTTTGTTGACTTTTTTAATCTAAAGTTTTTCAAAGCTTTAGGCTACATTTATAAAAGTTCTAATAAGTACATATAAAGAAAATGACCTAGCTGTTTGAAAAATTCTGTAGCATCTTGTGTTAGTTTGGAGATTACTCATTTTCTGTTTGCATTTTGTGTTCCTTTGCCCTCACTTTTCCTTACCAAACATGCCTTCAGTCTTGCCTTTCTGCCAACTCAGGTGACCCTCTACCCACCATTATTTTTTAGCACCTGTATTTGATTGTGGTTCTCTGTGTCAGAAGCATTCGTGGAGACTGTGACAATGTATCTCTAGAAGAGATAGCCAGTAAGCCAGAAAATAGATTGTTTGGCATTCCTCAGCCTTTGGTTTATAATTGTTAGACAGAAGTGTCCTGCCCAGTATATATTTGCATGCTGGTTGGCATTGAAGTAAATGTTCTCCTCTGGGAGTAATATTAGCAGGTGGCCACTAATGTTTTTCCCAGATTAGTAATCAGACATTTTACCTGAACTCTGTGCTTGCGTGGAGGATTCTAATTAACCTTAGAACACTTGCTACCATTTATTAAGTGTTAATCAAGTGCTGGATTCTCTTTATATGCAGAAGGTATTATATATTATCCCCATTTTATAAGGAAGCAAAAGCTCAGATTGGTCAAGCAACACGTCCAAGGTTGCATAGCAAGTAAGTAGCACATCCGGGATTCAGATTCTTTCCAACTCTAAAGTCAGTCCTCTTTTGGGAATGCTGTTTTCTCAAACTCTTAGAGAGATTTTTTTGTATGGTTTGTTTTGAGACAGGGTCTCACTCTGTTTCCCAGGCTGGACTGCAATGGTGTGGTCATAGCTCACTGCAGCCTTGACCTCTTGGGCTCAAGCAGTCTTACCACCTCAGTCTCCTGAGTAGCTGGGACTACAGGCATGTGCCAGCCATGCCAGGCTAATTTTTAAATTAAAAAGAAAATTATTTTTGTAGGGTGGTCTGGAACTCCTGGTCTCAAGTGATTCTCCTGCCTTGGCCTCCAAAGTGCTGGGATTATAGGCATGACCATCATGCCTGGCCAGATAAGAGTTTTAGAACCAAAGTATTCGTTGTAAATAATGAAGCTGAAGTCAGAGGATTAATGCTGCCTGATTAAAGCCAGTTCTTAACTCTTTAGTGTGCAGGCCTGATAGGAATTGGCCAGTGTTGAAGAACCTGGGTTATCAGAGTGGCATTGGGCTCTCATTGATGAGGATTATGGCAGTTGTGGTCCTGCCAGAGAATCTGAACAGTAGGAGATCATGGCATGATAAACACGGTTCTTAGTGAGGGAGTGTCCTTAGATTCAGCCCTAGTGGAACCTTCGTATCTCATTTCTTTTCCTAATGTTGGTCTGCACATTTCTTTATTTGACTTCTCTAGTGTCTATGATACAAAAGGTACTATTCATAAACAAAATCTAGTTCCTGGTCTCAAAGAATTTACAATCTAATGAGAGTAATTAGGGATTCAAAAATAATAATAAAAATCAGTACTATATGAGAATTGACAACAAAATGCTATGGGAACTTTAAGCTCAGGCCATGATAGTGATGAAGACCAGCTGACTTGCTTTAAACAACAATAGAACCAGACAAAATATATACATATAAGAAATATTGATTTTCAGACATTGGACAACAGACTGCATAGGACAGGCAATGATCCCTGAGAGGAGAAAATAAACAAAGTAGGCTCTGAAAATGCCCTAGCACATGGTTGCCAAACCACAGTGCAGGGAAGGGAAGCCCAACAAATCATAGCATTCTTACTAAATTGAAGAAACAGAAATTGAAGCTTGGGGAAGCCAAGATGTCTGGAATTTGTTGAGCAAAATACTGGAGAGTAGTAAGATACACAGAGGGAGAACTCCAGAGGTCTGCAGAAGAAACCTCCTAGTCTTTGATTTGAGCATGCATTTGAAGAAACTACTGAGGCCAGGGGGAGACCACCAGAAAGTGGCAGGCAGAACAATCCTTGGATTGTTGAATCCATGAATGGTTTGTGTTCTCTTCAGCCAGTTGCAGAGCATTGGATAGAGACATCCTAGGTCAAAGTCATTTTAGGAAAACCCTGGTTTTTTGTTTGTTTGTTTGTTTGTTTGTTTTGCCATAAAAGTGCTTAAAAACAAAACTCAGAAAGATCAGTTGATTCCAAGTAACTTAACTGCATCACGGAACAAAGACCAACAAGACTTAAAGGAACAATAAAGTCCAGCACCCCAAAAAATAACATCAACAACAAAAAAAAACACATTGAGTGTGTAGCCTCCACTCAAAATCACCAGGCATTCAAATAAGCAGGAAAATACCTCCCACAAGTAGAAGAAAAATCAATAGAAACAAAACCAAAAATGCACAGATGATAGAATTAAGAGACAAGAATATTAAAACAGCTATTATAAATGTACTCCATGTGCTTAAGAATACAAGCAGAATACAAGCAGAGAGGCCAAAGGAAAGAAAAAGACACTTTCATCTAGACATGAAACATATAATATACGAAAAAAATACAGTAGATGAGATTAGCAACAGGTTAAACACTAAACAGAAGAAAAGATCAGTTAAAGACATAGAAAAACTATACAACATGAAACAAAAAAATTGAATAAAAAACTAACAAAACATCAGTGAGTTGTGGGACAATATCAAGTGACCTACATAAGTGTAATATTAGTCTTAGAAGGAGGGGATAAAGAAAAAGTATTTGCAGAAATGCTCAAATACTTTGCAAATTTGATAAAAACTATAAACACATAATAAGAAAGTGGTCAGTTCATCAAGAGGATAGAGCAGTCCTAACTGTGTTTGTGTATACTTGTAATAAATTTATAGTACACAAAGCAAAAACATATAGAATTGAAAGGCGAAATAGACAAATCCAAGAAACACAATACTTCAGTATCACTTTCTCAATGATTGATAAAAAGGTAAACAGAAAATATAGACTTGAACAACCAATAGGACCTGATTTATAGGTCACTCTACCCTAAACCAATAGAATATGTATTCCATTTGAAGTGCACACAGAACATTTGCCAAGAGAGACCATATTCTAGGCCATAAAACAAGTTTCAATAAGTTTAGAAGAATTGAAAATTTACAAAAACAAGTTAGTTGACCAGAGTAGAATTAAACTAAAAATCACCAACAGAAAGATATCTGGAAGATCCTCAAATATATGGATGTGGAACAACATCCTTCTAAAAACATGTGGATTGAAGAAAAAAATCACAAGGAAAACTGGAAAATATTTTCAATTGAACAGTAAAATGTACCGTATCAGCCCGGCACAGTGGCTCATGCCTGTAATCCCAGCACTTTGGGAGGCCGAGGTGGGTGGATCACTTGAGGTCAGGAGTTCAAGATCAGCCTGGCCAACATGGTGAAACCCTGTCTCTAATAAAAATACAAAAATATTAGCCAGTCATGGTGGTGTGCACCTGTAATCCCAGCTATTTGGGAGGCTGAGGCAGGAGAATCCCTTGAACCCGGGAGGTGGAGGTTGCAGTGAGCCGAGATTGCACCACTGCACTCTACCCTGGGTGACAGAGTGAGACTGTGTCTCAAAAAAATATAAAGTATACTGTATCATAGTTTATGGGAAGCAAATAAAGTAATGCTTAGAGGGAAATTTATATAATTCTTTTAAGTATCAGAAAAAAAGAAAGTTTTCAAATTAATGATCTAAGCTTCCAACTTAAGAAAGTAGATAACAAATTTTAAAAAAGCAGCTAATTAAGCACAATGCAAGCACAGGAAGAAAATAATAAATATAAAAGCAAAAAAATCAATGGAATGAAAACAAACAATGGAGAAAAATCCTTAAGACCAATACAATTATTAAACCTCTAACCAAGATAATAAAGAGAAAAGAAAGAAGACACACATTACCAATATGTGGAATGAAAGAGGGGACATCACTATAGAACCTATAGGCATTAATAAGGGAATATTATGAACATTTTTATGTCAATAAATTCAACTTAGGTAAAATGGGCAAATTTCTTGAAAGATTATAAACTACCAAAGCTTACTTAAAAACATATAGATAACCTGAATAGCACCATATCTACTAAAAAAATTGAATTTGTAGTTAAAAACATTCCCACAAAGAGAATTCTAGGCCCAGATGGCTTTACTGGTAAATTCTGTGAAACGCAAAAGAAATAGCATCAATTGTACACACTTTTCCAGAAAATAAAGAGGAGAGAATAATTCTCCCAGCTTAGCCTCTAAGGGCCAGCAATTACTTTGGTACCTAAACCAAACAAAATAAAGGCATTATAAGAAGAGAAAACTACAGATCAATCTCTCTTACTAATATAGATGTAAAAATCTTAAACAAAATATTAGCAAATTGAGTCCAGCACTGCATAAAAAAGGCAATACATAATGACTAAGCAAGTTTTATCCCACAAATGCAAGGTTGGTTTAACATTTAAAAGCCAATTAGTGGCCAGGTGCTTTGGCTTACGCCTGTAATCCTAGCACTTTGGGAGGCCGAGGCAGGCGGATCACGAGGTCAGGAATTTTCTTAACTTGATAAAGAGTATTAAGGGAAAACCTATAGTAAACATCACATTTACTGGTGAAAGACTGAATACTTATATTCTAAGGTCAGGAAAAAGGCCAGGATGTCCATTCTTACCATTTCTATGGAACATTGTACAAAAAGTACTAGTGAATATAATAAAGCAATAAAAAGAAATTAAAGGGATTTAAATTGGAACAGAAGTAAAACTGTCTTTATTCACCAGACTACATCATGATCACCTTCATAGAAAGTCCTAAGGAATATACAAAAAAGAAATCTATAAGAATTAGTAGATGAGCTTAGCAGAGTCATGTGATAAACAATTTTCTTTCTACATATTAGCAACAAACAGTTAAAACTGAAATAAACCCATGCCATTTATAATAAAATAAAAAATATGAAAAATTTAGGGATAAATTTTATGAAATATGTATATGACTACAAAAAACTTTAAAATGCTGATGAGAAAAATTAAAGAAGATGAACTAAGTAAATTGGTAATAGTAATAATAATAAATAAATAGATTACCATGCTTATGGACCAGAAGATATTAAGATATCAGCACTCCCCAAACTGATTTATCTTCATTCAGTGTGATATCAGTAAAATTTCCATCAGTCTTCTTTTGGTGATAGAAATTAACAAGTTAATACTAAAACTTTTTTTTTTTTTGAGACGGAATCTTGCTCTGTCACACCCAGGCTGGAGTGCAGTGGCGCGATCTCGGCTCACTGCAACTTCTGTCCCCAGGGTTCAAGGGATTCTCCTGCCTCAGCCTCCCAAGTAGCTGGGATTACAGGCGCCCGCCATCACGCCCAGCTAATTTTTTGTATTGTTTTAGTAGAGACGGAGTTTCACCATGTTGGTCAGGCTGGTCTCGAACTCCTGATCTCAGGTGATCTGCCCACCTCGGCCTCCCAAAGTGCTGGGATTACAGGTGTGAGCCACCGCTCCTGGCCAATACTAAAATTTTTATGGAAATTCAAAGGATCTGGACTATCCAAAATAATTTTATCAAGGAAAAACAAAGTTGAAGAACTTAACTTACCTGATTATAAGACTTACAATAGGCTGGGCATGGTGGCTCATGCATGTAATCCCAGCACTTTGGGAGGCTGAGGTGGGTGGGTCTCCTGAGGTCAGGAGTTCGAGACCAGCTTGGCCAACATGGTGAAACCCCGTCTCTACTAAAAACACAAAAATTAGCTGGGCGTGGTGGTGCACCTCTGTAATCCCAGCTACTCCGGAGGCTGAGGCAGGAGAATTGCTTGAACTCGGGGGGTAGAGGTTGCAGTGAGCCAAGATCATGCTACTGCACTCCAGCCTGGGCTACAGAGTGAGACTCCATCTCAAAAAAAAAAAAAAAAAAAAAAAGACTTATAATGAAGTTACATTAATCAAGACAGTACAATATTGGCATAGGAATGTCTCTATAGATAATGGAACAGAATTGAGTATGAAATAGAACCACATATATGGTCAATTGATTTTTTTTGACAGAGCTGAGGTTTCATTCAACTTTTAAAAATATTTTACTCAGTCATAATATACATACAGAAAAGTGCTCATGGTCAATTAATTTTTGATGAAAATGACATGTTAATTCAATGAGGAAAACATAACCTTTTTAAAAAACAGTGCTGAAATAATTGGATCTCCATATACAAAAAATATAACTTCAACCTGTAAATCACATTATATGCAGTAATAAACTTGAAATGGTTGTTTAACTGAATTGTAAATGCTAAAACTGTGTTGTACAACTACTAGAAGAGAACATAGGAGAAAAATCTTAGTGACTTTGAGTTAGGCAAATATTTCTTAACTAGGACACCAAAAGCACAAAAAGAAAAAAAATTCATGACCTAGACTTCATAAAGTTAAAAACTTTTGCTTTTTAAAAGACTCTATTACAGAAATGAAAAGTAAGACACAAACTGGGAGAAAATATCTGTAAAACATGTATCTGATAAAAGACTTGTATCCAGAATATAGAAAGGACTCTAATAATAAAGAAAAAATAGGCAAAAGATTTGAATGGATGCTTTTCCAAACAGATATAAAAATGGCAAATAAATATGGGGAAAGTTGTTCAACATCATCAGACATTAGGGAAATGGAAATTGAAACCACAATATCAGGATCATCATGGCGGACAGAAAGCAGGAGTAGATTGCTGCTCTGACTCAGATGAACAGAGCACTGTGTGGAGGCTCGCATCATGAACTTTAGCTCCAGATTGACAGCAAGAACAAACCAGCAATCCCGAGAGGACCCACAGTCCCTCTGAAGGAAGCTGACTGCTCCTGCAGGACCCGGAGACATTCCAAATACTGAGTGCCCCAATTTCGGAAGTGGGAAAGGGAGATCCTCCTCTCCTGAACACATACCCCCACTGGAGAAACTGCAGGAGAAGTTTCCCACCTTACCTGGAGCTGAGTCAATTAAGACAGCCAGCAAAATACAGGGGTGGAGGAAGCAGCAGGGAAGGCCCTGGGAGCTCGCTGGTTCCCTAAGGAGGCCATTCCTGCCTGGCACCACAGGGATCCCTTGGGAGGGTGGCCTAGCCCTGCCCCCACCTGACAGCCTTCCCTCCCCACCCTGGTAGCTGAAGGCAAAAGACATAAAATCTTGGGAGTTCTAGGGCCCCACCCACTGCTGGTTCCTCTCCATACTACCATAGCTGGTGCTCTCTGGATAGGTGCCACCTCCCAGCAGGAAGCCAACTAGCACAAAAATAGAGCATTAAATCACAAAAAACTGGCCACGCACAGTGGCTTACACCTGTAATCCCAGCACTATGGGAGGCTGAGGCGGGCAGATCACAAGGTCAGGAGTTCGAGACCAGCCTGGCCAAGATGGTGAAACACCGTCTCTCCTAAAAATATAAAAATTAGCCAGGCATAGTGGCACGCAGCTGTAGTCCCAGCTACTCGGGAGACTGAGGCAGAAGAATTGCTTGAACCCAGGAGGCGGAGATTGCCATGAACCAAGATCGTGCCACTGCACTCCAGCCTGGGCGACAGAGCGAGACTCCGTCTCAAAAAACAAACAAACAAAAATCCCCACAAAAGCTAAGAACCCTCACGGAGTCCATTGCACCCTCCTGGCACCTCCACCAGAACAGGCACTGTTATCCACGGCTGAGAGACCCATAGACAGTTCACATCACTGGACTCTATACAGACAACCCCCAGTTCCAGCCCGGAGCCAGGTAGACTCGCTGGGTGGCTAGACCCAGAAGAGAGACAACAATCACTGCAGTTTGGTTCACAGGAAGCCACATCCATAGGAAAAGGGGGAGAGTACTACATCAAAGGAATACCCCGTGAGACAAAAGAATCTGAACAGCAGCCTTCAGCCTAGACCTTCCCTCTGACAGATAAAAGGTTAGTTATTAAATTGAGGCACCAGGAAAAGGCAAAGCCCAGTGCAAGGAGCTCCAAAAAATGATACAAGAAGTGAAGGGAGAAATATTCAAGGAAATAGATAGCTTAAATAAAAAACAGTGAAAACTTCAGGAAACATTGGACACACTTATAGAAATGCAAAATGCTCGGGAAAGTCTCAGCTATAGAATTGAACAAGCAGAAGAAAGAAATTCCAAGCTCTAAGACAAGGTTTTTGAATTAACCCAATCCAACAAAGACAAAGAAAAAAGAATAAGAAAATATGAACAAAGCCTCCAAGAAGTCTGGGGTTATGTTAAATGACCAAACCAAAGAATAATTGGTGTTCCTGAGGAAGAAGAGAAATCTGAAAGTTTGGAAAACATATTTGGGGGATTAATCAAGGAAAACTTCCCTGGCCTTGCTAGAGACCTAGACATCCAAATACAAGAAGTACAAAGAACACCTGGGAAGTTCATCACAAAAAGATCATCACCTAGGCCCATTGTCATCAGGTTATCTAAAGTTAAGACAAAGGAAACAATCTTAAGAAACTGTGAGACAGAAGCAGCAGGTAACCCATAAAGGAAAACTTCTCAGATTAACGGCAGATTTCTCAGCAGAAACGCTACAAGCTAGAAGGGGTTGGGGCCCTGTCTTCAGCCTCCTCAAACAGAACAATTATCAGCCAAGAATTTTGTGTCCAGTGAAATTAAGCATCAAATATGAAGGAAAGATAGTCTTTTTTAGACAAATAAATGCTGAGAGAATTCGCCACTACCAAACTACCACTACAAGAACTGCTAAAAGGAGCTCTAAATCTTGAAACAAATCCTGGAAACACATCAAAACAGAAACTCTTTAAAGCATAAATCACTCAGGACCTATAAAACAAAATACAAGTTAAAAAGCCAAAACAACCAAAAACCCAAGGTAGACAGGCAAAAAATAGCACAATGAACGCAAGGGTACCTCATGTCTCAATACTAACATTGAATGTAAATGGCCTAACTGCTCCACTTAAAAGATACAGAACTGCAAAATGGATAAGAACTCACCAAGCAACTATCTGCTGCCTTAGGAGACTCACCTAACACATTAAGGACTCACATAAACTTAAGGTAAAGGGGTGGAAAAAGGCATTTCATGCAAATGGACACAAAAAGTGAGCAGGGTAGCTATTCTTATATCAGACAAAACAAACTAAAGCAACAGTGGTTAAAAGAGACAAAGAGGGACATTATATAATGGCAAAAGCCCTTGTCCAACAGGAAAATATCACAATCCTAAACATATATGCACCTAACACTAGAGCTCTCAAATTTATAAAACAATTACTAATAGATCTAGGAAATGAGATAGACAGCAACATAATAATAATGGAGGACTTTCAGTACTCCACTGACAGCACTAGACAGGTCATCAAGACAAAATCAACAAAGAAATAATGGATTTAAACTATACCTTGGAACAAATGGACTTAACAGATATATACAGAACATTTCATGCAACAACCACAGAATACACATTCTATTCAACAGCACATGGAACTTTCTCCAAGATAGACCATATGATAAGCCCTAAAACGAGCCTCAATAAATTTAAGAAATTTGAAATTATATCAAGCACTCTCTTAGACCACAGTAGAATAAAACTGGAAATCAACTCCAAAAGGAACCTTCAAACCCACACAAATACATGGAAATTAAATAACCTGCTCCTGAATGAGCATCAGGTCAAAAACAAAATCAAGATGGAAATTAAAAAATTCTTCGAACCGAACGACAGTAATGACACAACCTATCAAAACCTCTGTGATACAGCAAAGGCAGTGCTAAGAGGAAAGTTCATACCCCTAAACACCTACATCAAAAAGACTGAAAGAGTACAAAGTGACATTCTACGGTCACACCTCAAGGAACTAGAGAAACAAGAACAAACCAAACCCAAACCCAGCAGAAGAAAGGAAATAACCAAGATCAGAGCAGAACTAAATGAAACAAACAAACAAACAAATATGAAAGATAAATGAAACAAAAAGCCAGTTCTTTGAAAAGATAAGTATAATTGATAGATCATTAGCAAGATTAACCAAGAAAAGAGAGAAAATCCAAATAACCTCATTAAGAAATGATACAGGAGACATTACAACTGACACCACTGAAATACAAAAGATCATTCAAGGCGACTATGAACAGCTTCACACACATAAACTAGAAAACCTAGGAAGAGATGGATAAGTTCATGGAAAAATAAAACCCTCCTAGTTTAAATAAGGAATAATTAGATACCCTGAACAGACCAATAACAAGCAACGAGATTGAAATGGTAATTTAAAAATTACCAACAAAAAAAAGTCCAGGACCAGACAGATTTACAGCAGAATTCTACCAGACATTTAACGAACTGGTACCAATCCTTTTGACACTATTCCACGAGACAGAGAAAGAAGGAACCTTCCCTAACTCATTCTGTGAAGCCAGCATCACCCTAATACCAAAACCAGGAAAGGACATAACCGAAAAAGAAAACTACAGACTGATATCCTTGATGAACATAGTTGCTAAAATCCTTAACAAAATACCAGCTAACCAAATCCAACAACATATCAAAAAGATAATCCACCATGATCAAGTGGGTTTCATACCAGGGAAGCAGGGATGATTTAACACATGCAAGTCAATGTGATACACCATATAAACAGAATTAAAAACAAAAATCACGTGATCATCTCAATAGATGCAGAAAAAGCATTAGACAAAACCCAGCATCCCTTTATGATTATAACTTGGCATACGAGGGACATACCTCAATGTAACAAAAGCCATCTATGACAAATCCACAGCCAACATAATACTGAAAAGTTGAAAGCATTCCCTCTGAGAACTGGAACAAGACAAGAATGACCACTCTCACCACTCCTCTTCGACATAGTACTGGAAGTCCTAACCAGAGCAATCAGACAAGAGACAGAAATAAAGGGCATCCAAATCAGTAAAGAGGAAGTCAAACTGTCACCGTTTGCTGATGATATGATTGTTTACCTCAGAAATCCTAAAGACTCCTCCAGAAAGCTCCTAGAACTGATAAAAGAATTCAACAAAGTTTCTGGATACAAGATTAATGTACAGAAATCAGTAGCTTTTCTATACACCAATGGCAGCCAAGCAGAAAATCAAATCAAGAACTCAACCCCTTTATGGTAGCTGCCAAAAAATAAAATACTTAGAAATATACCTAACCAAGGAGTTGAAAAACCTCTACAAGGAAAACTACAAAACACTGCTGAAAGAAATCATAGATTACACAAATAAATAGAAAAACATTCCATGTTCATGGATGGGTAGAATCAATATTGTGAAAATTGCCAAAAACAATCTACAAATTCAATGCAATCCTCATTAAAATACCACCACCATTCCTCACAGAATTAGAAAAAACAATTCTAAAATTCATATGGAACCAAAAAAGAGCCCACATAGCCAAAGCAAGACTAAGCAAAAAGAACAAATCTGGAGGCATCTCACTACCTGATTTCAAACTATACTATAGGGCCATAGTCACCAAAACAGCATGATAGTGGTATAAAAATAGGCATATAGACCAATGGAACAGAATAGAGAACTCAGAAATAAATCCAAATACTTACAGCCAACTGATTTTCAAGAAAGCAAACAAAAACATAAAGTGGGGAAAGGACACCCTTTTCAACATATGGTGCTGGGATAATTGGCTAGCCACATGTAGGAGAATGAAATTGGATACTCATTTCTCACCTATACAAAAATCAACTCAAGATGGATTAAGGACTTAAATCTAAGACTGGAAACTATAAAAATACTAGAAGATAACCTTGGAAAAACCCTTCTAGATATTGGCTTAGGCAAGGATTTCATGACCAAGAACTCAAAAACAAATGCAATAAAAACAAAGATAAATAGTTGGGACTGACTGTACAGCTGTATCAGCTGCTCATAGGACATGTCCAGCAGCTGCTCGAGGTCCACGCCGTGGTGATACATCCTCTTCGCAGACTGCAGAAAAACAGCAGATTTGTGATTTAACTCGGAGTTTTCTGGGATCAAACAGTAGCTTTGTTTACAGTCCTGGGTATGTCTTTATCAGCAGCATGAAAACAGACTAAGAAGGAGGAGCCAAGATGGCCGAATAGGAACAGCTCTGGTCTACAGCTCCCAGCGTGAGTGAAGCAGAAGACGGGTGATTTCTGCATTTCCATCTGAGGTACCGGGTTTATCTCACTAGGGAGTGCCAGACAGTGGGCGCAGGACAGTGGGTGCAGTGCACCGTGCGCAAGCCGAAGCAGGGCTAGGCATTGCCTCACTTGGGAAGTGCAAGGGGTCAGGGAGTTCCCTTTCCTGGTCAAGGAAAGGGGTGACAGATGGTACCTGGAAAATCGGGTCACTCCCACCCAAATACTGCGCTTTTCTGACGGGCTTAGGAAACCAGGAGATTATATCCTGCACCTGGCTCGGAGGGTCCTACGCCCACAGAGTCTCACTGATTGCTAGCACAGCAGTCTGAGATTCAACTGCAAGGCGGCAGCAAGGCTGCGGGAGGGGCGCCCGCCATTGCCCAGGCTTGCTTAGGTAAACAAAGCAGCCGGGAAGCTTGAACTGGGTGGAGCCCACCACAGCTCAAGGAGGCCTGCCTGCCTCTGTAGGCTCCACCTCTAGGGGGCAGGGCACAGACAAACAAAAAGACAGCAGCAACCTCTGCAAACTTAAATGTCCCTGTCATTTTGAAGAGAGCTTTGAAGAGAGCAGTGGTTCTCTCAGCACACAGCTGGAGATCTGAGAACAAGCAGACTGCCTCCTCAAGTGGGTCCCTGATCCCTGACCCCCGAGCAGCCTAATTGGGAGGCACCCCCCAGTGGGGGCAGACTGACACCTCACCCGGCAGGCTACTCCTCTGAGACAAAACTTCCAGAGGAATGATCAGACAGCAGCATTCGCGGTTCACGATAATCCACTGTTCTGCAGACACCACTGCTGATACCCAGGCAAACAGGGTCTGGAGTGGACCTCTAGCAAACTCCAACAGACCTGCAGCTGAGGGTCCTGTCTGTTAGAAGGAAAACTAACAAACAGAAAGGACATCCACACCAAAAACCCATCTGTACATCACCATCATCAAAGACCAAAAGTAGATAAAACCACAAAGATGGGGAAAAAACAGAGCAGAAAAACTGGAAACTCTAAAAAGCAGAGCACCTTTCCTCCTCCAAAGGAACGCAGTTCCTCACCAGCAACAGAACAAAGCTGGACGGAGAATGACTTTGAAGAGTTGAGAGAAGGCTTCAGACGATCAAACTACTCTGAGCTACAGGAGGAAATTCAAACCAAAGGCAAAGAAGTTGAAAACTTTGAAAAAGATTTAGACGAATGTATAACTAGAATAACCAATACAGAGAAGTGCTTAAAGGAGCTGATGGAGCTGAAAGCCAAGGCTCGAGAACTACGTGAAGAATGCAGAAGCCTCAGGAGCCAATGTGATCAACTGGAAGAAAGGGTATCAGTGATGGAAGATGAAATGAATGAAATGAAGCGAGAAGGGAAGTTTAGAGAAAAAAGAATAAAAAGAAACAAACAAAGCCTCCAAGAAATATGGGACTATGTGAAAAGACCAAATCTTTGTCCAATTGGTGTACCTAAAAGTGACAGGGAGAATGGAACCAAGTTGGAAAACACTCTGCAGGATATTATCCAGGAGAACTTCCCCAATCTAGCAAGGCAGGCCAACATTCAGATTCAGGAAATACAGAGAACGCCACTAAAATACTCCTCGAGAAGAGCAACTCCAAGACATGTAATTGTCAGATTCACCAAAGTTGAAATGAAGGAAAAAATGTTAAGGGCAGCCAGAGAGAAAGGTTGGGTTACCCACAAAGGGAAGCCCATCAGACTAACAGTGGATCTCTTGGCAGAAACTCTACAAGCCAGAAGAGAGTGGGGGCGAATATTCAACATTCTTAAAGAAAAGAATTTTCAACCCAGAATTTCATATCCAGCCAAACTAAGCTTCATAAGTGAAGGAGAAATAAAATCCTTTACAGACAAGCAAATGCTGAGAGATTTTGTCACCACCAGGCCTGCCCTAAAAGAGCTCCTGAAGGAAGCACTAAACATGGAAAGAAACAACCGGTACCAGCCACTGCAAAATCATGCCAAAATGTAAAGACCATCGAGACTAGGAAGAAACTGCATCAACTAATGAGCAAAATAACCAGCTAACATCATAATGACAGGATCAAATTCACACATAACAATATTAACTTTAAATGTAAATGGACTAAATGCTCCAATTAAAAGACACAGACTGGCAAATTGGATAAAGAGTCAAGACCCATCAGTGTGCTGTATTCAGGAAGCCCATCTCACATGCAGAGACACACATAGGCTCAAAATAAAAGGATGGAGGAAGGTCTACCAAGCCAATGGAAAACAAAAAAAGGCAGGGGTTGCAATCCTAGTCTCTGATAAAACAGACTTTAAACCAACAAGGTCAAAAGAGACAAGGCCATTACATAATGGTAAAGGGATCAATTCAACAAGAAGAGCTAACTATCCTAAGTATATATGCATCCAATACAGGAGCACCCAGATTCATAAAGCAAGTCCTGAGTGACCTACAAAGAGACTTAGACTCCCACACAATAATAATGGGAGACTTTAACACCCCACTGTCAACATTAGACAGATCAACGAGACAGAAAGTTAACAAGGATACCCAGGAATTGAACTCAGCTCTGCACCAAGCAGACCTAATAGACATCTACAGAACTCTCCACCCCAAATCAACAGAATATACATTTTTTTCAGCACCACACCACACCTATTCCAAAATTGACCACATAGTTGGAAATAAAGCTCTCCTCAGCAAATGTAAAAGAACAGAAATTATAACAAACTGTGTCTCAGACCACAGTGCAATCAAACTAGAACTCAGGATTAAGAAACTCACTCAAAACCACTCAACTACATGGAAACTGAGCAACCTGCTCCCGAATGACTACTGGGTACATAATGAAATGAAGGCAGAAATAAAGATGTTCTTTGAAACCAACGAGAACAAAGACACAACATACCAGAATCTCTGGGACACATTCAAAGTAGTGTGTAGAGGGAAATTTATAGCACTAAATGCCCAAGAGAGAAAGCAGGAAAGATCCAAAATTGACACCCTAACATCACAATTAAAAGAACTAGAAAAGCAAGAGCAAACACATTCAAAAGCTAGCAGAAGGCAAGAAATAACTAAAATCAGAGCAGAACTGAAGGAAATAGAGACACAAAAAACCCTTCAAAAAATTAATGAATCCAGGAGCTGGTTTTTTGAAAGGATCAACAAAATTGATAGACCGCTAGCAAGACTAATAAAGAAAAAAAGAGAGAAGAATCAAATAGACGCAATAAAAAATGATAAAGGGGATATCACCACCGATCCCACAGAAATACAAACTACCATCAGAGAATACTACAAACACCTCTACGCAAATAAACTAGAAAATCTAGAAGAAATGGATAAATTCCTCTACACATACACCCTCCCAAGACTAAACCAGGAAGAAGTTGAATCTCTGAATAGACCAGTAACAGGCTCTGAAACTGTGGCAATAATCAATAGCTTACCAACCAAAAAGAGTCCCGGACCAGATGGATTCACAGCCGAATTCTACCAGAGGTACAAGGAGGAACTGGTACCATTCCTTCTGAAACTATTCCAATCAATAGAAAAAGAGGGAATCCTCCTTAACTCATTTTATGAGGCCAGCATCATCCTGATACCAAAGCTGGGCAGAGACACAACCAAAAAAGAGAATTTTAGACCAATATCCTTGATGAACATTGATGCAAAAATCCTCAATAAAATACTGGCAAACCAAATCCAGCAGCACATCAAAAAGCTTATCCACCATGATCAAGTGGGCTTCATCCCTGGGATGCAAGGCTGGTTCAATATACGCAAATCAATAAATGTAATCCAGCATATAAACAGAACCAAAGACAAAAACCACATGATTATCTCAATAGATGCAGAAAAGGCCTTTGACAAAATTCAACAACCCGTCATGCTAAAAACTCTCAATAAATTAGGTATTGATGAGACATATCTCAAAATAATAAGAGCCATCTATGACAAACCCACAGGCAATATCATACTGAATGGGCAAAAACTGGAAGCATTCCCTTTGAAAACTGGCACAAGACAGGGATGCTCTCTCTCACCACTCCTATTCAACATAGTGTTGGAAGTTCTGGCCAGGGCAATTAGGCAGGAGAAGGAAATAAAGAGTATTCAATTAGGAAAAGAGGCAGTCAAATTGTCCCTGTTTGCAGATGACATGATTGTATATCTAGAAAACCCCACTGTCTCAGCCCAAAATCTCCTTAAGCTGATAAACAACTTCAGCAAAGTCTCAGGATACAAAATCAAAGTACAAAAATCACAAGCATTCTTATACACCAATAACACACAATCAGAGAGCCAAATCATGAGTGAACTGCCATTCACAATTGCTTCAAAGAGAATAAAATACTTAGGAATCCAACTTTCAAGGGACGTGAAGGACCTCTTCAAGGAGAACTACAAACCACTGCTCAAGGAAATAAAAGAGGATACAAACAAATGGAAGAACCTTCCATGCTCATGGGTAGGAAGAATCAATATCGTGAAAATGGCCATACTGCCCAACGTAATTTATAGATTCAATGCCATCCCCATCAAGCTACCAATGACTTTCTTCACAGAATTGGAAAAAAACTACTTTAAAGTTCACATGGAACCAAAAAAGAGCCCGGATCACCAAGTCAATCCTAGGCCAAAAGAACAAAGCTGGAGGCATCACACTACCTGACTTCAAACTATACTACAAGGCTACAATAACCAAAACAGCATGGTACTGGTACCAAAACAGAGATATAGATCAATGGAACAGAACACAGCCCTCAGAAATAACGCTGCATTTCTACAACTATCTGAGAAAAACAGGCAATGGGGAAAGGATTCCCTATTTAATAAATAGTGCTGGGAAAACTGGCTAGCCATATGTAGAAAGCTGAAACTGGATCCCTTCCTTACACCTTATGCAAAAATCAATTCAAGGTGGATTAAAGACTTAAACATTAGACCTAAAACCATAAAAACCCTAGAAGAAAACCTAGATATTACCATTCAGGACATAGGCATGGGCAAGGACTTCATGTCTAAAACACCAAAAGCAATGGCAACAAAAGCCAAAATTGACAAATGGGATGTAATTAAACTAAAGAGTTTCTGCACAGCAAAAGAAACTACCATCAGAGTGAACAGGCAACCTACAAAATGGGAGAAAATTTTCACAACCTACTCATCTGACAAAGGGCTAATATCCAGAATCTACAATGAACTCAAAACAAATTTACAAGAAAAAAAAAACCCCATCAAAAAGTGGGCAAAGGATATGAACAGACACTTCTCAAAAGAAGACATTTATGCAGCCAAAAGACACATGAAAAAATGCTCATCATCACTGGCCATCAGAGAAATGCAAATCAAAACCACAATGAGATACCATCTCATACCAGTTAGAATGGCAATCATTAAAAGGTCAGGAAACAACAGGTGCTGGAGAGGATGTGGAGAAATAGGAACACTTTTACACTGTTGGTGGGACTGTAAACTAGTTCAACCATTGTGGAAGTCAGCGTGGCGATTCCTCAGGGATCTAGAACTAGAAATACCATTTGACCCAGCCATCCCATTACTGGGTATATACCCAAAGGACTATAAATCATGCTGCTATAAAGACACATGCACACATATGTTTACTGCGGCACTATTCACAATAGCAAAGACTTGGAACCAACCCAAATGTCCAACAACGATAGACTGGATTAAGAAAATGTGGCACATATACACCATGGAATACTATGCAGCCATAAAAAATGATGAGTTCATGTCCTTTGTAGGGACGTAGATGAAATTGGAAATCATCATTCTCAGTAAACTATCGCAAGGACAAAAAACCAAACATCGCATGTCCTCACTCATAGGTGGGAATTGAACAATGAGAACACATGGACACAGGAAGGGGAACATCACACTCTGGGGACTGTTGTGGGGTGGCGGGAGGGGAGAAGGATAGCATTAGGAGATATACCCAATGCTAAATGATGAGTTAATGGGTGCAGCACACCAACATGGCACATGTATACATATGTAACTAACCTGCACATTGTGCACATGTACCCTAAATCTGAAAGTATAATAATAATAATAATAATACTGAAAAAAAAGAAAACAGACTAATACATAAAAAAAATAGTTGGGACTTAATTAAACTAAAGAGCTTCTACATAGCAAAAGGCACAGTCAGCAGAGTAAACAGACAACCCACAGAGTGGGAGAAAATCTTCACAATCTGTACATCTGACAAAGAACTAATATTCAGAATCTACAACAAACTCAAACAAATCAGTAAGGAAAAACAAACAATCCCATCAAAAAGTGGGTGAAGAACATGAATAGACAATTCTCAAAAGAAGATATACAGATGTCCAAAAAACATGAAAAAATGCTCAACATCACTAATGATCAGGGAAATGCAAATCAAAGCCACAATGCGATACCATCTTACTCCTGCAAGACTGGCCATAATCAAAAAATCAAAAAACAGTAGATGTTGGCATGGATGTGGGTGATCAGGGAACACTTCCACACTGCTGGTGGGAGTGTAAACTAGTACAGCCACTATGGAAAACCATGTGAAGATTCCTTAAAGAATTAAAAGTAAAACTACCATTTGATCCAGCAATCCCACTACTGGGTATCTACCCAGAGGAAAAGAAGTCATTATTCAAAAAAGATACTTGCACATGCATGTTTATAGCAGCAGAAATCCCAATTGCAAAATCGTGGAACCAACTCAAATGCTTATCAGTCAACGAGTGGATAAAGACACCGTGGTATATATACGATGGAATACTACTCAGCCATAAAAAGGAATTAATTAATGGCATTTGCAGCGACCTGGATGAGATAGGAGACTATTATTCTAAGTGAAGTAACTTGGAATGGAAAACCAAACATCGTATGTTCTCACTGATATGTGGGAGCTAAGCTATGAGGACACAAAAGCATAAGAATGATACAGTGGACTTTGGGGACTTGGAGGGAAGCAGGGCAAGGAATAAAAGACTACAAATAGGGTGCACTGTATACTGCTCGGGTGATGGGTGCAGCAAAATCTCATAAATCACCACTAAAGAATTTACTCGTAACCAAATACCACCTGTACCTCAATAAATTATGGAAACTAAAATAAAAATAAAAATGAAACCACAGTGGGATGCCACAGGACACTGATTAAAATGACAAAAATTACAGAGACCGCAAGTGTTGGTGATAAAGAGGAACTGTAACTCATATACATTGCTAGTAAAAATATAAAATGGTATAGACACTCTGGAAAATGTTTAGCAGCTTATTTTAAAGTGAAATATACACTTACTATATGACCCAGCTTTACTCATGAGAAGTGGAAACCTAGATCCACACAAAGACTTTGATGCAAATGTTCATAGTGGATTTATTAATAATAGCCCCAAACTGGATGGAACTCAAATGCCCTTCAACTGATGAATGGATAAACAAATTGTGGTATATCAATATAATGGAATATTAGTCAACAACAAAAAAGGAATGAACTATGTCCTACTGTGCTGAGTGAAAGAAACCATACACAAAAGTCTACAAACAGTATTATATTATTGTGAAATCCTAGAAAAGGTGAAACTATTGTGACAGAAGTTTGTGTGTATATGCTTTTTATAAAAAGCCAGAGGGAAGCAAAATGCATTGTGATTCTTACCCCATTTATGTATCAGAGCAGAGGACCTGTACCTGTCTTAAAGATTTTTAACATGTGAACAATCAAAATGAACAATTTTCTTGTAATCACACAGTGAATGAAGTGGATGTGAAAGTTGAATTTTTTGCCATTTTGGGTCAGTGAAATGTGACTATATCATACTAAGACATTTTTTGCTGGTGATCCCAAATGGTATCTGGAAAACCTTCCAGAAAAATAGTTCTGAAAATGATGTCTGTAGTAGTTGCATCATTGGAATAAATGTATAACCTCCTTGAGTTAGTATTTGAAGTATACAAGTGTTTTTTGAGATTTCCTTTTTTAAAAAGATAGTTTAGTTTTCCGTATGTCTTTTAAATCGCTCTTTTTTCTAGACCATCACTTTGGACATTCATTGGTAACAGCCAATAATATCTGATTTTCAGATAAAGAATCCAGGGAACCAGTCTAATGGCTGCAAAGCCTTCCTGAGTATTTGCCAGGACAAACAGCCCAGCAGCCCCACAGGCAGGAGTCCCAGAAAGAAAAAGAAATAATTTTCTCATAACCAAAACTGTCTGAAATGGACATGGGCTTTCTTGAGGAAAAAGTGAATTACCCTGGTTTAAGTGGCAACTGCAGACCCCATTGTCAGGCACATACGAGAGAAGTTTTAAGCATCAGATGGGGTATTGGACTAATGCACACATTCTGTGGACATGTAGCTGGAGCCAGGCTTCCCAAATGGGCTACAGCTGGAGCTATCCTGACCCTATCATGGAAAACTTCATCTAGCTTTGGATCTTGTGGGTATTAAGAAGATATACTTTCTGTGACACACCCTTGGAATCCAGATTTCAAGGATGGCAGTTCTTTAGCCTGTTGTTAAAGATGTATAGTGCCTCCATACAGTTCTGAAAGATACCATTCTGTATGGGTTGAAAACAGTCCCAGAGATCATTTGCAATCAAGCAAATGTGCGTATTTCTGTTTGGTTCAATGCCTCCCAATACCTTTTCCCAACTCATTCTGTTTCCTGGAAAATAATGGATGAATTTAATTTGCCCTCATTATTGGTTTAAGTGAAAATGTTGTTAGATCTCAAAAGTTGAGAAACATATCTCAGGGTAAATGCTGAAAGACATGATTCTTTATCAGAAGCACCTTGTGGCTTAAAAATATATATCCAGGACTTAGAAGAGCTAACATCGTCTTCCAAATAGCCTGGCAGAAGAGTTTGAGAAAGCAGCTCCAGAAGGTGGAGTCTGGCAGAGTCTGGACTACTCTGTTCAAGACACACTCTTTAAAGAAGATGATTTATTTTATAGTTAAGCAGGGAAGGTGAAACTTATTTTTTGGACTGGGGCATGTCTATGCCTCCCTCCTTTCAAGTTGAGAGAGCATGAACACAGGTTCTATTCACTAAATTAATCCCTCTTGTAGTCCTTCCACTTATTAGTTCAGCAGATATTTAGTGAGCACCAGTGTACATAGTGCTATGGGAGGTGCATTGAGGAACACGAATACAAGGAAGTTACCAACCTGGGTCTGAGAGAACTCGAAATCCCAATTTGGACAGGCAAGATGGAAAAGTAAGCAGCCACAAGGCAGTGTCTGAGGCACGCCAGTTGAATGGATTGGAAAGTAGGGGCAGTGGAGGTTGAAGGAAAGAGAGCATATTTCATTTGAGCTGCTTAGGGGAAGAGTGGTTTCTGTGAGCCATACATTCCAAAGGAAGGAACGAGAGTGTTCTCTTTGGCAGAAATGTCAAGGAGAATGAGAGGCAATTACATTTGGTGATGAGGACATTGCTGCTGACCTTCAAGAGTAGGAATTTCAGGAGAGGATGGTATGGAAGCCAGATTGTAGTAAGTTGCCAGGACAGGTGCATTGGAGGAAATGGAGTGGTGGTCATTCACTGGGATGTTTGATAGGGAATGGCAGAAGTACAACAGAGTCAGTGAGAACTTTTTTGCCTCATAAGAAGTAAATTGTTATTTTGAAGGTAGAGGCAAATGATTATTGAAGGGGAGAGGTTAAACTTTTCTAAAAAAAAAAATCATTAAATTGTAGAATCCCAGAAAGTATAATGTTAATAAAGGAAAAAAAAAATAAGATAATTGTTAGCATTTTTGGTAAAGAAATGAACTGACATAAAATATATTTTTTGCATTTTAAATAAAAGCATTACATTAAGAAACTAAAATATTACTATTGATTAGTAATTCAAGTGAGAAGTTGAGGAGTAAAAGTAATTTCATATTTAGATTCTTGTTATTTAAAGAACATCGGCTGGGCGTGGTGGCTCACACCTGTAATCTCAGCACTTTGGAAGGCTGAGGCAGGTGGATCACCTGAGGTCAGGAGGTCAAGACCAGCCTGGCCAACATGGGGAAACACTGTCTCTACCAAAAATACAAAAATTAGCTGGGCGTATTGGTGGGTGCCTGTAATTCCAGCTACTCGGGAGACTGAGGCAGGAGAATCGCTTGAGCCCAGGAGGCGGAGGTTGCAGTGAGCTGAGATCGCGCCGTGGCACTCCAGCCTGGGAGACAAGAGCAAGACTCTGTCTCAAAAAAAAGAAAGAAAGAACATTAATGTCTTTGATCTTCTGATAGTAATTGAATGGCATTGTTCCTTACCTTCTCAATGAAACACCAGAGAATGCAAACTGCATATAAGAGCTTTTCTGGAGCTTACCTCTGTCTCATGTACTTATCAGGGCTTGTTGTGCAGACCACTGTTTTACGTCATTGATTATGTGAGTAAGAGGGAAGAAAGGAGAGTCAAGTTACACCCTTGGAAGATGAAACTTATAATTTCCATGAAGCTTACTTTATGACAGTACAGAAGTTTTCAGGGTACTCTGTCATTCAGGAGTGAGTGAAAATTTATCACACTTAATGACACCACTATGTAAGTTTTCAAGGGTAGAGCCAAAACACTGAGAAAATAGATGCATGTGTTGTGTGATTACTAAACCTTCTGAATGTGTATTTGGTTACACTATCTCTTTGGTCTTTGAGATCAACATGAATGCCACCTGCTCCATCAAAATGAAATGTGCCATTTAGAGGAATTGTTTCAACTGTGGGTCTCACAGGCATTGCCCTTGTCCTCCTCAGACACAGGTGTGTTTGCAGTGGTGAACAGCCATTCCTTGTCCTTGCTGGGGAAGCTGACCATCAGTGCTGCTTTTAACATTGTTTATATCTACACCTCTGAGCTTTACCCTACAGTCATCAGGTACGTGTCTCACACAGCCTCATTCTTCACACATTCTACACTTTGTCATCCATTCTTGCACCAACAGAGGTGTGGTACTCATTTCATCTGCTTCTGGAGTTAGTTTGGGGCAGCAATAATTCAGCAAGCAGTTTAGGCTGAGAGCTTGCCTTGGCAGACTGCTCTCTGCCTGCTCTGCTAGGAAAATGTCACTTTATGGTGGACTGAATTCCTTAGTGTAAGTTGTAAGAGAAGTACTCTATGCTAGGCATATTCTGTCACCCAAACAGTGCACAGATGCTATTATTATTTTGGTGAATTTTATTTATTCAGTCACCCATACTGCATCACACATCAAAGACAAGGGGACAAGCTCCCTATTCTCACAGAGCCTATGTTTTAACACAAAATACACACATTTTTAGAAGATAATTTCATATAGTAATAAGTGAATATCAGAGTTAAACAGCAATTGTTAAAGCTGGGTTCTTAATGAATAGGATGTGTTTGTATTGAAAAGAATAAATATCCAGCCTAAATTTCCCTTCATAAAATAAGTCTGAAAGCAAGAAACACACCCAAATTTGAAGGATGGGGGTGCAGCTGAGGCTTTGCAGAACTGCTTCTGTGGCCTGGGCAGGTATTCCCTCAGCCAGCTCTTTCTCAGTCTTTTAGAGGATCATTCCAAACAATCCTTCTCCTTCCCTTATCCATGCAAGAAGCTTCATGGTTCTTTCTGCCTGTTAATTTAAAATTATTTTTCCTAGTAAGAGAGCAGAGTGTCTGCAATTGGCTAGTAATTTCCTAGTTGATCCTATAACCTACTTTACCTGGCTACTGGCTATAAAACTAGGATGATGATTTTGTCCACTCTGGGACAATTTTGAGAGCAAATGTGGGTATGAACTTTTCAGCTGGGATTACAGAGTGCTGTATCCCTCTACCCAAAACCATTAATTATCATTCTCTCTCCCTCCCTCCCTCTCTCCTTCCTATCTTTTTTATGCCTGCACTCCCCATAAAGGTGTTCTTGGTTTCCTGACAGTACACACTTAGTCAATTTCTATTTATATGATTGACCCGTTAATTGTTAATTAGTTAGTTGAGTTTAAATAAATGAGCAGCCTTTTCAGATCATAAAACCCTGGCAGTCTGTAGGAGATCTAAGGCATGAAAATCCATGAGAACTTTTAACTTAAAAATATTCAAATGCTCATTTCTATATCATCCTTTGTGGATCCACTGTCCAATATGGTAGTTACTGGCTTCATGTAGCTATTTAAGTGTAAATTAATTAAAATTAAATAAATTAAACATTCAGTTCTTCATCCTTCCTGGCTGCATTTCAAGCACTCAGTAGTGTGTGTGTCTAGTGGCTTCCACATTGGACTGGGTAATTATAGAACATTCCTAGCATCTCAGGAACGTCTAGTAGGCAGCTCTAGAACCCACTGTTCTCTAGGATCCTGTGCTTCCACTTCAGGACATGTTATTCAAGGCCCACTGCTGCCCCCCAAGGGTCTCTTAATTCCTCCGCTAGAACTTACTGATGTATTTTTACTTATGCTTTTCAGGAATGTTGGGCTTGGAACTTGTTCCATGTTCTCCCGAGTTGGTGGGATTATTGCTCCCTTCATCCCCTCACTGGTTGGTTTGTACCTTCTAGTTTTGTTTTTCTTGATTCTCTGCTTTGGAAATGCTTATGCTTTTGAGTAGAAAGAGGTGATGAACAGATGTCATTTAAGATCAGCTGACACAAATGTGAACCTTGTCCCTTTTAGATAGTACTCCATCAGGGCAGATGGACTCTTATCGAGGATTCATTTGCCTCCAGTGGGTCTGATTTTTTGTTCATCTGGATTTGTTGGAGGGTCTGCTAATGCCAGTGTGCCCCATTCCTGTCCCCATGAAAAAGTTAGTCAACTAATAAGTATGTATGACACTTCTGCTGTGTGCTGGGCTCTATGCCAAGCACTTTCTACATATCATCACATGCAGTCCTCATAGTAACCATAAAAGGAAGGCATTGTTGTTACCCCTGTATTAAATATGAGACATGCTACAGAAAGAGGTTAAATACGTTCCCCCAAGAACACACCTCCTGGAAAATAACAGAGGAGAAATACGTCTCTCACTGTGTCTGTTAATATTTTTTTTTGAAACTTTCTAACTTTTATAGTCAAAGAAAGGGAACCAGATTAAATGACAGCCCTAAAATCCTTCATCTTAAAATGCTCAGATTCTGTGAAAGAACCCAGGGGACCCCTATGCAAGTCTCTCCTTGGTTTGATTTGTGACTTTCCCCAGCCAGGACTTTTTGAAAGCAACTAGATTTGATGTGGGACTTGTGGACCTGTTCTATAGACAACTGTTCATTACTTAGGCAGGTCTCTGAAATGCCATTATAACCTTTTCATTTTCTGAGGTGCAGTACATTTCCCTTCTCAGAGTATCTCTCTCCATGTCTCATGATTAATTTTAGGTCACAAGACCCTTCTCCTGAAGGAGTCATGTAGGTTTGTGTTTTATTCTGCAAAATATAGGTACTGTTAGAGATATCTGACTTTGGATAGCTATCCTACAACATTATAATACCCAACACTGTGTCTCTGTTGCTTCCTACAAGGTTAGAAGAAGGGAAAGTGTGTGTTCCCCTTGTTTCAACAACAGGCCCACAGTGCTGGACATATGTTTGCGTGTAGATGGCTAGAGATGAGAGATTCTCCTCCTCCCTCTTCCTCCTCATCCCTGTCTTCTGCTCGGTTCTCTCCATCTCTCCCTTCTCCTCCCCCTTCTCCCTTTTCCACCTCCTTCTCCATCATCTCTTCACTTTGAAAAATCAGGAAAAAATTGCCTGAGGGGAAATCCTAATTAGTAGTGGACCTACCCACGAAATTTGGAAGCCTAAACCAGAAGATCATAAAGCTTAGCAGGAATTCTAGAATGTTGATCAGCTCAGAAAAGCCCCAGAGAAACACCCTGGAAGCAACTGTTTTTCATGTTTTTTTTGAACCTCTTTGTGACGAAATGTTTCTGTTTTCCTGAGAATATGTTTTGGATCTCTGAAACAATTGCTTGTATCACCAGCCCTTAACCATGTTCAGTTTAGAAGTTTATAAGCCATATGTATGTCGTAGGGTTGGTTTTTTAAAAGAGTTTTTATACCTTTAATCCCTGGAACTCTCAGTTATGGTCTTAAGGTATATAGGATGGTTTGGCCAATTCCAGGATTAAGAACTTTAAAGTTCATCATCAGCAAGTATTTTGGGATGCCTCTGTGCAAAGTGTGCTCACCTGGAATGGAAGCTGAACTACGAGATGTCCTATCAACTCTGGCCATATAGGCCTGCCTGCTCAGAGGCAGCCTGGCCTCTTCTCCTACAGTACCCACCCCGGACATGAAATTGCTGCTTCTAATCTACAGACTAGTGCTGTCCTTTTATTTACTCACTCCCATCTCTACATGCCTGAGGAATCATTCTCTGATTTCCCAGGATAATTCTTTATGTGGAAAGAAGTGGCTTATAGTGTTGTCTAGTGCGAGGTCATGAACTGGGTGGTAAACATGACAGTTTTTCAGTCATGAGACTGCTTGTATTACATGCTAAGGAAACTAATTCACTGGTTTATTTTCATTCCACTCCCCACCTCTGCAGAAATATGTGCAATGGTCTTTACCATTCATTGTCTTCGGAGCCACCGGTCTGACCTCCGGCCTCCTGAGTTTGTTATTGCCGGAGACCCTTAACAGTCCGCTGCTAGAAACATTCTCCGACCTTCAGGTGTATTCGTATCGCAGGCTGGGAGAAGAAGCATTATCTTTACAGGCTTTGGACCCCCCACAGGTGTGATATTTTTCTTAATTATTATACCGCTTGGATAGTGGCAGTTAATGAAAAAAAGAAGGTTTGCGTTAAATTAAATAGAACTGAGTAAAACTGCTGGAAAACAAAAGTGGGATCTAACAGCAGCTGATTTTCAGAGAAATAAGGATGATCGATGATTCATTAGCTTTCCTAGAATATTTTAGGGGCTATTTCTTGGGGGAATGAATGTCATATAAATACATTTGTCAGTTGAATAGCTAGATGGTAGTTTCCATTTCAGAAATGTCATAACATCATTTCACTGCCCTTTTCTTCTTTCCTGTTTCAGTGTGTGGACAAGGAGAGCTCTTTAGGGAGTGAGAGTGAGGAAGAGGAAGAATTTTATGATGCAGATGAAGAGACTCAGATGATCAAGTGAAGAGCCCCAGATTCCCCCTAAGAAGCAAAGGATCGTCTTTTATGCCTCTGGCTAAGGCAGGTTCTTCCATGACTCCTAAGAGAGTTGTAAAAATAGAGGCTTGGCTTGAACGTACATAGATGGTACCTGGCATGGACTGATGTTTTTAGGCACAGAAGTTGGAGAAGAGATTTCATGAAAGACAACATCACTGCATTGAGAGAATAGTTGTTAATTTGTTTAGAATTTAAGTTCTACTCAGAATCATAACATCTGGCAGAACAGCCCAAACCCACATTCCAAAGTGGTAGGCTCATTTGTTTCTAGAGATTTCATCATGTCGCTTTTCCTTCATCATGATCTAAATAAAGGCAGATATGTAAAATTTCTCACCATTTTGGTGGGGTAAGATAAGCTATTATTAAGATTTAATCCTTATACCATGTTGGACATTTGCCCCTATCAATTGCTCCTCAGGAATCTTCTGGTACAGGTTAACATCAGCATTTTCATTTTGTGTCCAGGGAAAAGCACCCAGAGGTCATCTGTGTGTCCCGAGACCCTCCAGCTTTTTCTTAGCTGATGAAATATGAGTCCTCAGCTTGGTTCCCAGCCTGCTGATTGACTTGGGCTGCTGGTGCCTTGAGTCCCACAGATGATTCATTAGGAAAAGCCAGATGTACCAAAGCGGTTTACTCAGAGTCAGGGGTGTAGCTCTGGCTGCCTGTCAGCTCCCTTGGATACTATATTGTGTGATTTCTTCCTTTCCCATTAATATGCACGTCCAGAAAAATTTCCATCTGAGATTCTAGTACTCCAAAATCATGCATAGTAAATGAGAAAGCTTTAAGTAGAGGGCAGTTAAACAGTGACATGTTGAGCACCTGGAGGAAAAAAAAGGTGCAGTTTTTAATAAGAGAGAAAATAAAATTATCTTTGATAAATTTTTGTTTGTTTTGCTTTCAGCATTGTGCCATGAGGGATTTGGACAATATTTAAGAACTTCTTGTCCTAGATCAGCCCCAACCTGTTTAATCAAAATGGAAGGTTCAGTAATTTCATGGGAAACCTTGGTTTTTCATTAAGTGCTACCAACTTTCAAGTGAATCTTATATTTGATTTCCTAAAATCATGTCTTGAAAACATGTTTTCTCATGAAACTTGAATACTATCTCAAATAGGAATATAAACCTGGAGTCAACAAGCTTAGGCAGCATTGATTTAGGTCACTTTCCCAGTGAGGAAAATTTCTGTGTTTTCAGAATTTCCATTTCTACTAACCTCTTGGAGAAAAAGAAATTGAATTAGAGGTAAATAGAAGACGTCACTGTGGCTGCTTCTGGAAGTGCTGGAAGCATCACCCCAATTGGCTCCAAATACTGTCATGTTTTCTTGCACACTGACTTCTGGTTTCCACTGTATCAGTATGTACCTTTGTAATTGTTATTTTTATGTCTTTTATGCCCTTGATTATTAGTTGGGCTCTTCATAAACAGAGGCCATCTCTACTACTGTTTATTTTTCCCTGCTGTGCCCAGAACATTGGCCTAGACACAGTAAGAACCTAGTAAATATTACTGTTTCTAGCCATCAGGGAGATTGTGGAACTCCTCCCAGTATAATTTTTACAAACTCCAAGCAAATCTGACCCAAACTCCCAAATTGTCAAATCCTGCTTAACTTTCTCTGGAAAATAGACCCCTTCTCAACATCAGAATAGGAAGAGAGGAAGAACTTACAAAGACACTTAAAAGTTATTCTTAAATGGTGGTTGGGCATTTAAAACAGTGAACTAACATATATATAATTTTTGATTAGTTGGAGTTTTCTTTGTATTATAAGAGTAATATATCTCATTACAGAAAATTTGGAAACTATAAATTTAGAAACGTATCACCCATACGTCCAACATCGAAAGAAAACCAGTGTTATGACTTTGTTCCATTTGAAGACCAATTGGGAGTCCATCTCTCTATTTACACTGGGTTCGATTGCCTCTGGCTAATAGAGTTCAATTAGTTCTATCCCTGTGTTTCCTTTCTTAGCTATGGGGTGGAAAATAGGAGGGGGAGATCTACAATTTGAATACGTGTTACTTAATAAGGCTAGGCTGGCCATCAGTTGCTTATTTCAGATGTGTCACTAAATTTTCTTTCTAGATGGTCCTTGAGCAAAACTTAATAATTACTGTTTTTTATTTCCACTGCCTTTATAAAATCAAAATTTCCTCCTTTTGATAAAAACTGTTGAATACTATTGATGTAGAGAATGTGTATATGTGTATATTTGCATTGATTAAATTATTGGAAAACTTTTCATTGACAGGTAATGTATTTTGGTTGTGCGGATGGTTTGTAAAAAGTATCCTGTTTTTTTAATTCTATTCAAAATTAAAATTTTTTTTTCCTAAAATAAAGCAAGAAAAATAAATGTAAGATATATAAGAAACCCCAGAGTTTCCAGGGTGAAAGTTCTCATTAGCAGCTTGTCCAAAATACTTACACCTCACAAATATTTTGAAAGAAACCATGCTGAAATTTTCTGATTTTGTGAGTTACAACCACAGCCCAGTAAAACCAATACTTGTTATTTGGCAACTTTCAAGCAATGCAGATATTCTTTAGTATTTAAAAATGAGCAAATAAACAAAATGAAGCAAATAAATGAAGAAAATGAGTTTCTGAGACACTGTTTAGGTAACCATAAATCAGACAGATATTTTTATGGTGGGCAAATTGATGAAGATACTTTTAGTAGGTGATTTATATTCATAACAAATACATATGGAAATAATTGTCACTACTGTATCAGAATTAAAAACCAGCTTCACATTAGGACTTCTCCATACAAATTCTTTATCATTGGTTCTTAAATTGGAAAAATATCTATAAATGATTACATTTTTAAACTAAATAAAATGCAGATATATTGGCTTCTTGTGAATGTAATAAAGAATCATAAAACATAGGCCTTTTTTTTGTTCTCCCAGAATGTCTCAAAATCTACAGTAGTAGCTTTGACAAGTTGGGCAAATGCAGAACCTGCTAGTAAAGTTAAGTAATATGTGGGACAGGGGTTGTAGGAAAGTTGTAGACTGATGGACACAAAAGCTAACTATCAAAATACTTTTAGAATGAGGAATATGCAAAGACAATGCATTGTGGAAAATCCATCAATGTAGTACATCAAAGGAGAAAGAGCTTATGATTACCTCAATAGAAAAATAAACATTATTTGTCAAAATTCAACATCCATTCAAAATAAAAGCTATTAGCAGAGTAGGAATAAAAGGATGCTTCCTTAATAAAATAAGAGATACTATAGTAGATATGGTAAACTGGCACACAGCATCTCTTCACCTTCCTGGTACCTTGGCCTTCAGCCTTTTTTTTTTTTTATCATAACCCACAGTAAGAAATGCATTTTACATATTCATCGTGTCATACTTCCCCACCTACAAATATATATGTATATATAAAATATCTATGAATCATAAAAATGTATATATTTTATGCAATAATACTTAATCTTGCTAGGCATACTGATAACTTATGTTCTATTTCACTTTTTAAAATGCCATTTATAACTCAATAAATGGATATCATGACTCGCTAATAGGTTGCAACCCATAGTTTGAAATCCACTGCTCTACTCTATCTTCTTATACTACAGAAGCTTTAAAGCTAAAATGTATATTTTCTGAATTTCTTGCAGATAAGTTTACCCCTTGCAGCCAGGTGCAGTTTGGTTTCCTTCAATCAGATACAAATGGAGCTTGGAAGGTAGAAGCAAGGTGGAGGCCATACTTTTGATGAGTGTGCTTTTTTCTGCTCAGATTCGCAGTGCTGGAGCCATTTGGTTTCTCTGAGGCAGTATCAGCCAGAGATGTTGTCAGTTGGGCAATACTGATTAAAATCTTAACAAGATTTTTTAATAAACCTGGAATAATACTTCTGGTATTCAAATGGAAAAGCAAAGATCCAAAAATATTCAAGACAATTCTGATAAAGAAGAACAAACAGAAGGGACTTGACTTTCTAGATATAAAAACTTATGAAGCTGTATTATTGGTCAGCAGTAGACAAATAGATCAATAGAACATAACAGATTTGTTAAAGATAGCATGACACATTAGAGGAAAAAGTGAACAATTATTGATACTAAATCTTCTCCCCATAATAAAAATAAATTCCAAATAGATTGAAGGCCTCAATGAAAAACAGCAAAACTTTAAAACTATTTGAAAATTATAGAATATTCTTATGACCTTGGAGGATGGATAGATTTATCAGACAAGAACTGAAAATCATAAATTATTTTTTAATTGATATATTTGACTTGATCTAAATTTAAAACTTGTTTCTGTATGACTGAACATGCTACAAAGTTAAAAGGAAAGCAGCCTGGGTGCAGTGGCTCATGCCTGTAATCCCAGCACTTTGGGAGACCAACGTGGGCAAATCACCTGAGGTCAGGAGTTTGAGACCAGCCTGGCCAACATGGTGAAACCCCATCTCTACTAAAAATACAAAAAAAAAGTTAGCCAGGTGTGGTGGCATGTACCTGTAATCCCAGCTACTCAAGAGGCTGTGACCAGAGAATCGCTTCAACCCGGGAGGCGGAGGTTGCAGTGAGCCAAGACCCCACTGCTGCACTATAGCCTGGGCAACAAAGCAAGACTCCATCTTAAAAAAAAAAAAAGAAAGCAATAGATTAGGGCAACATTTATAAGCAATAAGGATTAATATCCAGACTATATAAAGAGTTACTGCAAATCAGAGATAAAAGTAATAAAGTTTACAAAAACTGTGATTAGGCAATTCACGATTCACAGATGAAAAGATGCTCAACCTCACTACAGGATCAGGGAAATGCAAACTGAAACCACATGAAGATATCTTTAAAAATCCATTAGATTGGGAAAATAAGAGAATATCAAATGTTAAAGCTATGAAGAAAAAGGAATTTAGTGACATCCTGATAGAAGCATAAATTTATTCATCAACTAGGTTGTCATTAGCAAGTAAGGCTGAAAATGTACATAGTCTAGGATTCAGAAATTCTGCTTCTATGTATGTATCATGGAAGAGTGTTTTCAGAAAATTTTACTATAACCCACTGTAAAGAAAATGTTTTATACTGTGACACACAGTACACACCTACATACATACCCACGTGTGTGTGTGCCTATATATAATTGAAATGGTGTTATAAAACAATACCTTCCCTTAATATATGCACTGCATTATATTTTCTGTTTTATTTCATTTCATAAGGAATACTAGTGAAGACACACAAAAATGATTTCACAGTTTTGAATGGATCAAAACATGCAGTTGGAAAAAGTGAAACATACTACCCTTAATATTTGCCTTGGTACTTGCCTGATATACATGTCTACAAGAGATTTTTACAGAATGTTCATTGCAGCATTGTTAGTTGTAATAAAACAAAGGAGGTAAATACCTTCAGTAGGGAAATGTGTGTATATAATTTCATATGCATAGGATGAAGTAAAAACATAGTTCTATGATTTAGGTAGTTGGATCTCAATAATGTTGAACAAAATGTTGGCAAATTTTTATTGGATCAAAGTCCTTTCATGTTTAAATTTTCCAGTGAATGATTGGAGTACTTGCTAATTAAAGGGATTTAAATGCTTTCATGTCATACTTTAAAGTCAAGACTATTGATATTCTGTTACAAAAATATAGAAATCTCACTCTTATTCCTCCCAGATGAAGAATTATCCCTCTTCCCTGTGGAGAAAGTCTATAAACTTGCCCACCTGCAAGTCTCAATTTCTCTTGAAAAAGAGCTTTGCATTTGTGGAAACATTTAGACAACTTTTCAGCCAAGACTCTAGAGCTGTCTTATAAAGCTTAGAAAAGATTACATATTTATTGAAAAATATGAAGGGCAGATGTAGCTAAATTAGTATTAAAAGAACTTCAATCTAGACCCTGCAGAACAATTGATTTTGAACAGAATTGATAGATAGAGTTGCTTTGCTTCAAAATATAACTTTAAGAAATGGAATAAAATGATTGTGCATGAATGTAAAAGCACACAGTCAACTTGGAGGACTTTAATTAATGAGTGATTTACCAGTATGTGTGCAGAGTTTCTAGAAACCATGGAAGATAAAGCATTATGCAAAAGGAAGCCATTAATAGAGTCTGTAAAGGTCAGCCTTGTGGAGCACGGCACCACAGGAGGAGTGGATCCAGAGAGGCAGAGGCAAACAGAAGATATTCACTCACCACTGGGAAACCCTTAAAAATTGTTGAATATCTGTCACATCAGATGATTACAGCTTTAGAAGTGTTCAAGCTAAGCAGTTCTTGGTGATGATAATACAACAGATTAATTTGCTTCCTGGAGTCACTTTTATAGATGCATGTCACCATATCAGTGTAAAAGAAGAAGGACTACAACATGCCTTACACTGTCTACAACTAGGGTGTGATTTGCCGAACAACTCCCTTTGCCCTCTGATGCTTTCAGTGGGTACTGAATGACCTGAGGACTACATCAAATACTACATCTCACCACACTCGTGATTCTTTTTGAGGAAAACAAAGATCAACTATGATCAGCAGATGCCTTAAGGCCTCACACTTACACACACCCCCCCCCATTTCCTTGATAATATAAAATAGCAAAACAGTGACCTGAAATAAATTGTAATAGCTATAATATGCCTGTCTCTGATGCAACATAGTTAGATTGGAAAACTTAATTCCGAAGTTGACAGGGAAGAATATTGGCAAAGAGCATCAATTTACTTTCAAATAATATTCTTTCCAAATTATTTGTTGTAATTAATTTTTCCATGATAGTTTCCTCTGAGTGGGTACTATAACAAAGGAAGAGCAAGAAGATGAAGAGTATTTTGCTTTTAGAGGAAGAATGGCAGCCAAAAAGACCAGTGGTTAGGAAATGCCAATCAAACCAACTTTTCTTTAAAGAATACTCCCAAAGGCCTTCTCAGTTTTCGTAAGTAATGGGGTCTTGCATTGGTTTTCTATTGATGCTATAACAAATTACCACAAACTTAGTGGCTTTGGACAAGATGAATTTATTTTATGACAGCTCTGAAAGTCAGACTACGAAATGAGTCCTAAGGGGCTTGAATGAAGTTGTCAGCAGAGCTGGTTTCTGGATTCTTTTTTTGCAATAAAAGGTAACATCCACAGGTTCTGGGGATTTAAATATGGATAGCTTTGGGGAGGAACATTATTCAGCCTGTCACAGGTGTCTTAAAGTGTGTGTCAAAAGATCCTAGGTAGACAAGACCTAGTGGAGTCATCAGTGTATGTTATTAATTTAATGAATAATTCAGTCATCACCTGGAGAAGCTAGACGGAAATCATGGGTAACAGCCCCAAATCTGCATTTATTGTTGATCTTTTCTAACTATTTAAGCCTGAGGTCTCCCACTGAGGCATTTTGTCACTTGTTGTTTGAAAGAATACACTGCTTACAAAATAATTTAAAACTCGTAAGTGTTTTTGAGTTTCATTTGTTGCTGTATCTTAACAGTGTTTTAGCAGTTATCAAAATCAGTTAATCAGTTCTGTTATTACTTATACTTTTGTTATGTTCTCTGTAATCAACCTATACTTTTCCATTAAACTCTTTGTTTGGTTTGTTTTGAGACAGGGTCTCGCTCTGTTGCCCAGGCTGGAGTACAGTGGCACGATCCTGGCTCACTGCAACCTCTGCCTCCCAGGCTCCAGTGATCCTCCTGCCTCAACCTCCCAAGCAGCTGGGACTAAAGGCGTGTGCCACCATGCAGGGCTAATTTTTTTGTAGAGATGAGGTTTTGCCATGTTGCCCAGGCTGGTCTTGAACTCCTGAGCTCAAGTGATGTGACAGCCTCAGCCTCCCAAAGTACTGAGATTACCGATATGAGCCATTGCCCTCAGCCTTCCATTAAAGTCTTATTGTGTCATTTAATAAATGATGATGTCTTCCCTACTAGGCCACAAGCTCTACAAAAACAGGGTACATGTCTTTCTTTTTTCCAACCCATAGCTCTGGGCCCAATGTATCATGGGCATTCAGATATTCACCACTCTTTCATATGAGCTCTATTGTTAGTTTGAACTCAAAGGCAAGCAAGGACCTTATCTTATTCATCTTAGTAACCCTAAAAACTAGCATGCTATCTGGGACACAGTAGTCACTACATTTCTGAATGAGTGGGTGCCCAGACACAAGGCAATCACGATTAGTTTAACTAGTCTATTCAGTAATGTACTCAAAAGGGATACTCTTCCCCAAAATCAATTTGAGAAAAGGACTTTTGATGATTTATGTCTGAGAAAGCTGCTTATAGATACTAGAAAAACCTTCATATCACCTTAACCTGCTCATTATCTAATCTCACAATTTTGTTTAAAGTTGTAGTTAGGATGAGAATACATTCAAGAGAGAACTGATCCCTTTTTTATAGGGTTAATGATGTCTACCTTGAGAAAGGAGGTAGGCAAAGAAAGATTAATTATTAAATAATAATCTTGTCCATGTACCTATAGACTTATTACCATAGTACCATTCAGCCTACTGATTTGTAGAATGAATGAATTTGGTGATTTTTAAAAATTGAGATATCTCCCTGTCTCAACAGAGAGGCAGTCTATGATGGTATTCTTTGGATGAATTTTTGACATAGTCATCAATATTGTAATAGTCAGGTCTTTTAAAATAATTCATCTAATGGAAACACCATATAAAAGGTTGAGAAATGATATCTATTTGGTTCTGGGCATTTGAGGATCATCAAACACATTAAGAAAAAAATCATTAGGTGTTTGATCAATGTTTAGGTTTTTCTGTTTGCTAGATAACTCAGAAGATGGCTCTCATATGTTGACTAAATATAGGTCATCTTTGTCAGAGGAATGCTTTGCTAGAGGAACGAATAAATAGCTGAAAACAACAGAGAGTAAAGCCTAAGGGGAAAGTTTGACAGGCTGGTTGTATTTATGTATTCATCCTGCCACATCCTCGAAAAAGGTATTTATTGTTAAGTAGGTTCAAAAACATCTTCAAGACCAGAAAATGCCTTCGGACGCCACTGGGCTGTTGAATTCCTTAGTTATTGATTCACTAATGTCATCATGAAAGAATTTATGATTTTCCCAATCCAGTCCACCAGGAGAGGGAAGGCCTTGATAAGGATTTAGATGATAAGGAGAAGAATTGCCAAGATTGAAGACCCAGAGCAGCAGCAAAGAATTTTGGAAAAGAAATTTCACCAAAGAGTAAAGTTAGTGTTATTTTGGTTATGTGGAATATTAGAGTGAATTAAGTAGAGGAATAAAATCACTAATAAAATTGGTTAGCAAAGGCGTCATAAAATCACACCAATGAGAAACAGAGTGCTAACCTAGACTTTGTATATCTTCAGTTTCCTTTCAAGCATTTCAAACCTCCCCAAATAGCTTCAAGTTTATCCTTAGGTAGATGTGTACAAAAGATTTCTTCAACTACTTTCTAGTATTCAAGATATTATTTCAGGGAAAAATCACATTTATTCATTAGATATTTTGGTAAGTATTCTAGGTGCTGGATTAAAAGAGAGAAATGGCTCATGCCTGTAATCCTAGCACTTTGAGAGGCCGAGATGGGCAGATCACTTGAGATCAGAAGTTTGAGACCAGCCTGGCCAATGTGTTGAAACCCTCTCTCTACTAAAAATACAAAAATTAGCCGGACGTCACCTGAACCCGGGAGGTGGAGGTTGCTGTGAGCCGAGATTGTGTCACTGCACTCTAGCTTGGGCGACAGAGTGAGACTCTTTCTTAAAAAAAAAGTTAAAAAAATAAAATAAATAACATGTCTTATTTTTCCTCAGGCTCTGTTTAATGGTGGTGATGATGACATGATGGTCATCACTACCATCCATTGAGTACATGCACCAAGTCATCATGTTAAATGCATTCCATGGTTATTATGTCATTTAATTCTCACAACTCTATTAGGTGGTTTTATAATCCCTACTTTATTGATGAGAACAATGAAGCTAAGAGACATTACATAACTTTCTCAAGGTCACAGTAAGTGGCAGTGCTAGGTCTAGACCCTATCTTTCATGTGTTAAAGCCTAGCACTTATCTGCCCCTTCTGCCCTGCTTCCTGTGAAAGAGTTAATTCAAGAGAAATAGTGTCACTTATTTTTCAAAGATAATTAGAAATTGTTCCAACCCCTCCCTACTTTTCAGGACAAGAATGCAAGTTGAGAACAGACACTGGTGGAATCCGTATGAAGCCAAGGCTTAGACATTTTGATTAGGCTCCTTCTGGACGAAGGCCTTTTAAAGAAGGATTCTAATTAGTTAAGGATTCTCCCTGTATTTTATAAACATTTGAGATTTTTTTCTCCAGAATTAGTGGAGGAATATATTTGCCAGTCAATAATATGAATTGAGAAGTTTGTCAAGATTCATTAATGGGCTGAATCCAGTTAAGATCTCATAGAGAAGATGGCAAAATTCTTCTCCGTATCTCTAGGGTGCCATTTGAGATCACTTTATTTGCTTTGGGGAAACTATTACCCTGACATTCTGCCAAGTACATTCAAGAAATATTCACTGAGGGCCTCCTGTGTCTCAGGCACCATAGTAGGCTTGGTGCTGTCGAAGATCAGTGAGCTGGGTTCCTCAAGCCTGAGCCTTTCCAGAGTCTGACCTGAATAGGATATAGGGAATAGGAAGTAGGAGGGATTGGGGGAGGGGTTTGAAGTATCTCAAAGGTAAAAGCCTTAGTGAAATTAGAGGGAACCTCAGATATCCAAGTTTTGGAAACTAGCTAGTAACAGAAAATAATTTCTTTTAAGGAAGAATTTCTTAAGAAATGATATCTCAGGCTGGGATTTCTGCTAGAGTTTCATGGAAATCCAAGTCACAACTTCTAAATTATTCTTCACCCCATGCTTTAATTATGTCACTAGCTAAAACCTGTTACCTGAGAGTAGGCTTGCTGCTGTCAGGAAAGGGATGCATATACATATCCTCTTACCTGACACACAGTAGGCCCATTATCAGATCAGCCACGTTTCAAAGCCCAGAGTAAACAAACAGGGCTTCCCAATCACCACCAATTTTTCTTCTGCATTTTCCTCATTAAATTTATTTGATGCTTAATAACTTTTAGCTTTGAAATAGTTCAAAATATTCCCCAAATATATTGTAAGTACTCTCTGAAGTTTTCATAATATCATGTAAATTAATTTTAGAATCAGAAACATTCTCATTTTCCTCATATGTAACATGAAATGTTAATAATACCATCTTTATTATAACTGCTGTGATGATTACTAAGTGACATGTATGTAAAATGCCAACTGCTATGTAATAGGGCTTCAATAAATTATACCCCTTAGGAACTGTCAAAGATTTTAAAGAATCTAATGCACATTTATGTATTTGGAAGAAGCGTAGCATTTATGTATTTGTAAATAGCAATGAGAGAGGTCCCTTTTATTTTTAAAAAAACATTTTTGAAGTGTTGTTTTTTTAAGGGACATCTCATATTGCTATACTTTTTCCAAAAAATGAAATCGACATGAAATGTTTCAAGAAAACATTTTCACTTGATCCACTTCATTTGCCAACTAATAATATAACTGAAGAAATGTGACTTTTGTAAGATTATTTCTCTTGTTATTGTCCTTGAAGATCTTTCAATCTTTCACTTCCTATAGAGGAATGCCTGTAATCTGCCTTCTCCTCCCACTTTTCTGAAGAATACCTCGAGCAAAATTGGGGAGGAGGCCATAGCCTCCTTGTGGGAGGAATTGGAGGGACTACATGAAAAAACAACTTTCTGACCCTAAACGAAAGACCTTCTCTCTTCCGTTTTTGGAATCGTTTTGGAGGGGTGAGTATGGGAGAAAGGTAACTCGTGTGTGTTTGTGTGTGTGTGTGTCTGTCTGTCTGTCTGTCTGTCTGTCTGTCTGTGTATTCCATCTAGAGCTCTACAAGGGAACCTAGGAGAGAAACCAGGAGCGCTGGCTGCACCATTATCTAGGGAGAGAAGGATCCTGAGGATTCTGGCTAAGGGTGCCTTCAGGGAAAGAGTGCGATCTGTCCAGAGTGACATTTGTGTTTAAATTATGGAAACCTAAGGAAGACTTAGGTGAATGAACAGAAAGCAAATTGAATTGCACATTATATACACCACCCTTTAGGTGGATGGGAGAGTCTCATTGTTTTAAGGACAAATAAATTTTACCAGACTCAGTTCTACCTAGTTGTTCACATAAAGATTCTATCCTTTGCCCTCTTTCCTTTCTACTTTATATATTCTCCCTGAGCAACTTTAACGCTATCTACTCTGAATATTGAGCTTTATTTTGTATATTATTTATTTCTTATTATAAAAATAATACTGCATCAGTTGTAAAAAAAAAAAAAAAGACAATACAAGAAAGACTAACATGGAAAAGAAAACTTAAATGCAATTCTGCCACCCCGCGATAACCACGCCTAACCTTTTCACCATCTGTGGGTAATGTTTTGTGACCTGCTTTTTTCCCATTTGTTGATATGTCACAAATATTTTCCTGATATTATTATTTTTCCTTATTATTTTAAAGGCTGCAAAGCCTTGTATTATATGGCTGTATAATAATGTATTTACCCAATGTTTACTTATTGGATATTTAGTTTGTGTCCAATTATCCCTCTTGTAAATCAGACATACAGGGAGTTAGCGTACTTCCCATGTTTCCTTCAGTTAAATTTTAAGATACAGATTCATGGGGTCAATGAGCATGATTTTGACAATTTTAATGAAAATATTCATATCAGTTTAGACTGTCATTGCTAATATATAGGACCAGGTTCCCCACAGTGTCCTTTTCCTTATCTTTGCCAAATCATCAAAATATGGGGGGTGAGAGGGTTGAATGAAAGGGATATCTCATTATTAGGGCTTCATTTGCATGTTTTTGGTAACTAGAGATGTAATAGTTTTATGCTTGTTAGCCATTTGTATTTCTTCTTTTGTGAATTGCCTTTTCAGATTCTCTGCCTCATCCTGTTACAAAATTATGTTTTCTAATCTTGAAGTGTAAAGTTTTTACTTAGCTAACGTTTTCAGTACCTTCAACATAAGTTCCTCATGTACACAAGTGGAGATAAACGTTCACTTACTTCTGGTTTCTTTTATGATTTGTTTTTATATTTAACTTCTTAATTTACATGGAATTTATTTTGGTGTGTGGAATGACATAGGGGCCTGGCTTTACTTTTTTCCTACCAGCAGAGCATTTTCCTTTCCACCATTTGCTTCATCATTTATCTTGTCCCCACCAATTAAAAATGCCATCTTTATCTCAGAACCTTAAGGATCCAGGGATGGCCATGATTGTTTAGGCAGGAGAAGGGGAGTGGTTGGAAGGAAATGAGGCAATAAGGAGACTTCAACTTTATGAGTAGCATTTTATGTTTTACTTAAAAAAAAGATCAACAGCAAAAATGACAAATGTTTTCATTGTGAAATCTGGCCATATGAGCCCAGGAGTATTTTCTTTTCCTTCCTTCCTTCCTTCCTTCCTTCCTTCCTTCCTTCCTTCTTTCCTTCCTTCCTTTCCTCCTTCCTTTCCTTTTACTTTTTCTTTTCTTCTCTTCTCTTCCCTTTTGTTTTCCTTCCGTCCTTCCTTTCTTTCTCTTTCCCTTTCTTTCTTTCTTTCCTTTCTTTTTCTTTCTTTCTTTCTTTCTTTCTTCTTTCTTTTTTTTTCTCTCTCTCTGTCTTTCCTTCCTTCTTTCCTTCCTTCTTTCTTTCGCTCTCTCTTTCTCTCTTTCTTTCTCAGGGTTTCCCTCTGATAGCTTACTGCAACCTCAAACTCTCTGAACTCAGGTGATCCTTCTACCTCAGCCAGCCAAGCAGCTAGGTACACAGGCACACACCACCACACCCAGCTAATTTTTGTATATCTTATAGAGATGAGGTTTCCTCATGTTGCCCAGGCTGGTCTTGAACTGCTGGGCTCAAGCAACCCGCCTGCCCTGGCCTTCCGAAGTGCTGGGATTCCAGGCGTGAGCCACCCAGGAGTATTTTCTGTGTTTCTCTGGTGCTCTAAAAAATATATATATACATACATGGGAACTGTATTCCCTGGGAGCTTAAAAGAATCACCAGTCAAATGAGCCCAGAATCTTCTAAAGAGGCAATGCTTTAACAATTTTATAATTTCTTCTATAGTGGTTTCCCTTAAAATACTCTTATTTCTTTTGAGTCAATTTTCCTAATTAACTTTCTTCTGTGATATCATTCACTTTATTCTGATTTTAAATAGATTGACATAAGGTTTAGCAGAGTAATAGCTCTCTATCTGTGACTATATCTTTTTGATTCCTATTTTGTATTTTGTTATTTTCTTTTTACCTGATTAGATCAGCCAAAATGTCTTTGAGTGTCTTTGTTGTTGTTTTTCAATTAACTTTAAAATTTTTCAAGTAGTTGGTATTATTTTATATATAATCATCATTTTTAAAAATTGTTTTGCTCTCTGGCCAAAGGATGTGGCAAGTACATTTTTTTTTAAAGAATAAGATTCTCTTTGCTGTGGTTTTTCCACATTACTTATTAGCACTTGATACCATTGTCCATGTCTCTAGTTTAATAATTTTTTGCCTACTTGATCTGTCAAGGACTGAAAGGGATGTATTAAAACTTCCTCTGACCATTGTATTCTTGCCAACTTCTTTTAGTACTTCTAGTAATTTATGCTTAATATGATTATTCTTAATGTTAGTAATGGTATATAACAATTTTGGCTTGACTAATATACCTCATAATCTTTATTATAGATAGCAGAAAATTGTAATAATCTTGTTCCATCTTAAAGTCTATAATGGGGTTTAACCCATTGGCCTTTATTGTTATGATTGATATTTTGGGCCTCTGTCCTCTTATGTTTTCTGGCTTGTATGTTCCTTGCCATATTATGTGCTTTCTGTTTCTGTATGGATTGTGGGATTTTTTATTGTGATAAAATACACATAACAAAATTGATCATTTTAACCATTTTCAAGTATACAATTCTGTGGCATTAGATGCATTCACACTGTCGTGCAACCATCACCACCATCCATCTTCAGAACTTTTTTCATTCTCCAAAACTGAAATTCTATGCCTATTTATTTATTTTTATTTTATTTTTTTAGATGGAGTCTCGCTCTGTCACCAGGCTGGAGTGCAGTGGCATGATCTCAGCTCACTGCAACCTCCACCTCCTGGGTTCAAGTGATTCTCCTGCTTCAGCCTCCCGAGTAGCTGGAACTACAGGTGTGCGCCACCAGGCCCAGCTAATTCTTTGTATTTTTAGTAGAGACAGGGTTTCACCATGTTGGCCAGGATGGTCTTGATCTCATGACCTCGTGATCTGCCCACCTCGGCCTCCTAAAGTGCTGGGATGACAGGCATGAGCCACTGCGCCTGGCCTCTATGCCTGTTTAACACTAAATCCCCACTCTCCCTCCCCACAGCTCTTGGGAACCACCATTCTATGTTCTGACTCTGAATTTGACTACTCTAAATACCTAATGTAAGTGAAATCATACAATATTTGTCCTTTTGTGACTGGCTGATTTCACTTGTATAATGTCTTTCAAGTTTCACTCATATTATAGCATATGTTAGAATTTCCTTCCTTTTTAAGGCTACATAATGTTTCATTATATGTATATATCACATTTTATTTCTTCAATCATCTTCAACAGACATGGTCACTCCCACCTTTTGGATATTGTGAATAATGCTGCTATAAACATGGGTGTACAGATATCTAGGTGGAATTGCTGGATCATATGATAATTATGTTTAAATATTTTTGAGGAATTGCCATACCAGTTTCCACAGTGGCACCACCATTTTACATTCCTCCTAGTAGTGCACAAGTGTTCAAATTTTCCCACATCTTCCCCAACAGTTGTTAGTTTCCAATTTTTTAATTATAGCCATCCTAACAGGTGTGAAGTGATATCTCATTGTGGTTTTGATTTGCATTTCCCTAATGATTAGTGATGTTGAGCATCTTTTCATATGCTTATTGCCTATTTATAGATCTTCTTTAGAAACATGTCTATTCAAGTCCTTTCCCCATTTTTTAATTGGCGAGTTGTAGAGTTCTTTATATATTTTGTATTTTAATGCCCTATCAGTTATATGATTTGCAAATGTTTTCTCCCATTCTGTAGATTGTCTTTTTACTTTCTTGATAACGTCTTTTGATGCACAAGTTTTTAATTTTGATGTAGTCTGGTTTATCTATTTTGACTTTTGTTGCCTGTGCTTTTGATGTCATATCCAAGAAATCATTGCCAAATCCAGTGTCATGAAGCTTTGCCCCTATGTTTTCTGCTAAGAGTTCTGTGGTGTTAGAACATATATTTAAGTCATTCTTTCATTTTGAATTAATTTTTGTAGATGGTGTAGGGGTCCAACTTCATTCTTTTACATGTGGAAATCCAGTTGTCCCATCATGAATTTGAGTAAAATTTGGAGGATGGGTATGTAGTTATATGCTTTCTGAATTCTTATAGCTGATAATATTTTTGCTGTCTTCACAAATGCAAAAGACCATTTTTTCCTAAAATGTTGTCAACTTGCTTAATTGTAGGCTATCATTTATTGCCATAGAGAAGACTGAGGCCAGCCCAATTTTTGTTCTTTTTTAGGTTATTTATTTTTCTCCACCCTACATATTTGTAAAATTCTTTGCTTATCATTTGAATGTTAAAGAATTGCTTGGACATGTCTAACTAATATTGTCTCTTCATTTATGTTGTATGGAACATGTAAGTCATCATTCAGTGGATTCAGGTCTTTTTTCACTGAAAAAAGCTTTCTTCTGTTACTTATTTAAATAAGTATTGATTCTGCTCTGTTTGTTGCAACAATTTTCTCTGCTAGGTCTCCATCTGATGTTCTTCATATTCATCATCTCATAAATGTAATATTTTTGTTCTTTTCTTTTACATTAGCGGAGGTTTCTCAAGTGTGTCTTCCACATGATTTTAGTAATATAGATTCTTCTTCTGTTTTTAATTCTGCTTTAAATTCATTTTGATTATTTTTACTTTCCTTACACTCCTTTAGTTCAGTTCAGCCAAGTTTCTCTTTGTTGCCTTAGATAGAACGTTATCATTCACCTTTTATTTAATCAGTTCCATGTTTTCTTGACTTTGATATACACCATGAAGTGGAAGCTGCCTAAATCTTAGAGTGAATCTTTCATAAGTATCCTCATGCTCCACCTTTTGAATGAGGTTTTTTCCACCATGTTTTTAGGGTATATAATATTTTCATAATTTCATGTTAATTGTTAACTGATTTGTGAACCAAAATGACAAATCCAACCCTAATGCTTCCCAGAAAATTTGTTGGATTCTTGTTGAAACCCCTCACCTGGAATACTAGAATCTTATTCCCTGGATTTTAACTTTGGTAGATTGTTGATAAAAGTTTACCTGACTAATTCAATGTCCCAGGACTTGAAGGGAGTGGGTGCAGGGCTGAGGCTGCAGGCTGTGTCAGCAGAGGAACTTCATCTCCTTCAGGCTTGAAGAAGCTTCTGAACCAGGCTCTGGTTTGCAGAACATAATTTTCTATTTGGCCTGGCTGCCATACCAATGGTTGATGTGACTACATTTAGGTTCTTACTAATTTATTCTCCCCAGTTCTAGAAGGATCACTGTCTGTCTGGGCTTTCTCTCATCTAGGAATTTCCAGTGCAACAACTTCTGAGGCTAGTGGCCACCAACTATGAACTGTGAATTGAGAGAGGTGAAATGCCTCTCCTCTGGCTGGATCCTACCCTCTCTTTCCAAATTAGGGAATATTAATGGGTTTTGGCAGAACCCATATCTACTTACTGTAAAACATATCCCATCTTCACTTTATGATTATGGATAACTGGCTCTCAGTCTTCCAATTTGTATTCACTTGCCATTTGTGACATAAGGATAGTATGGCACCTTTGGTCCAATGTGAATAGAAAACAGAAACATCTACTGAGTGGATCATATGAATTTTTGTCATCTAGGCTGGGATGCAGTGGTGCAATCATAGCTCACTGCAGCCTCGAACTCCTGGGCTTAAATGATCTCTCTGCCTCAGCCTCCTGAGTAGCTGAGACTATAAGCATGTACCACCATACCCAGCTATTTTTTTTAAATTTTTTTGTAGACATGGTCTCTTGCTTGTGCAGTCCTGTCTTGATCTCCTGGCCTCAAGCAATCCTACCACCTTGGCCTCCCAAAGTGCAGGGATTACAGGCATGAGCCGTTGCACCTGGCTGGTTTTGTTCTTTTCTTAGTTGTTTTTTTTTTTCACTCCAATAGCTTTTGGGGTACAAGTGGTTTTTGGTTACATGGATGAATTATATAGTGATGAATTCTGAAATTTTAGTACACCTGTCACCAGAGTAGTGTACATTGTACTCTGGTATGGAGTTTTTAAATCCCACACCCCTATCCCACTGTCCCCCTTCTGAGTCTCCAAAGTCCATTATTTCAGACATACAGACTCCTGACTGTATGTCTTTGTGTATTCATAGCTTAGCTCCCACTTGTAAGTGAGAACATATGGTATTTGGTTTTCCATTCCTGAGTTACTTCACTTAGAATAATGGCCTCCAGCTCCATCCAAATTGCTGCAAAAGACATTATTTGCCCCTTTTTATGGCAGAGTAGTATTCCGTGGTGTATATGTAATACATTTTCGGGTTTTTTTGTTTGTTTGCTTTTTTTTTTTTTTTTAGATGGAGCCTTGCTCTGTCACCCAGGCTGGAGTGCAGTGGCGTGTTCTTGGCTTACTGCAACCTCCACCTCCTGGGTTCACACCATTCTCCTGCCTCAGCCTCTCAAGTAGCTGGGACTACAGTGTGTGCCACCATGCCCAGCTAATTTTTTGTATTTTTAGTAGAGATGGGGTTTCACCATGTTAGCCAGGATGATCTCGATCTCCTGACCTCGTGATCTGCCCACCTCAGCCTTCCAAAGTGCTCTGTTTAAAGGTGTGAGCCACCGCGCCTGGCCTATACTACATTTTCTTCATCCCCTCATTGGTGTTGGTGCACTTAAGTTGGTTCCCTATCTTTGCAATTGTGAATTGTGCTGCAATAAACATACATGTGCATGTGACTTCTTTTCCTTTGAGTGGATCTAGTGCAATTGCTGGATTGAATGGTAGATCTACTTTTAGTTCTTTATGGAATCTTCATACTGCTTTTCATAGAGGTTATACAAATTTACATTCCTACCAGCAGTGTGTAAGCATTCTCCTTTCACCCACATCCACACCAACATCTGTTGTTTTTTGACTTTTTAATAATGGCTATTCTTGCAGGAGTAAGGTGGTATCTCATTGCAGTTTTATTTTGCATTTCTCTGGTGATTAGTGATGTTGAGCTTTTTTTTTTTCACATTTTTCTTCCCCATTTGTGTATCTTCTCTTGATAAATGTCTATTCATGTCATTTGCACACTTGCAAATGGGTTATTTTTTTTTTCTTGATGATTTGAGTTTTTTATAGATTCTGGATAATAGTCCTTTGTTGGATGCATAGTTTGTAAATATTTTCTCCCATTTTGTGGGTTGTCTGTTTACTCTGATGATTATTTCTTTTGCTATGCAGAAACTTTTTAGTTTAATCAGGTACCATTTATTTATTTTTATTTTTGTTCCATTTTCTTTTGGGGTGTTAGTCATGAATCTTTGCCTAGGCCATTGGCCAGAAGACTTTTTCCAAGGTTATCTTCTAGACTTTTCATGATTTCAGGTCTTAAAATTTTTGATCCATCTTAAGTCGATTTTTGTATAGGGTGAGATAGAAATCTAGTTTCATTCTTCAGCAGGCAGCTAGCCAGTTTTCCCAGCACCATGTATTAAGTAGTGTGTTCCTTCCCCAATTTATGTTTTTGTATGCTTTGCTGAAGATTAGTTGGTTGTAAGTATTTGGCTTTCTTTGTGCGTTCTCTATTCTGTTCCATTGGTCTGTGTGCCTACTTTTATACCAGTGCTATGCTGTTTTGGTAACTATAGCCTTGTGGTATAACTTGAAGTCCAGCAATGTGATGCCTCCAGATGTTTGTTTGTTTTGTTTTGTTTTGTGTGTGTTTTTTTTGTTTGTTTTGCTTAGGATTCTTTTTGGCTACTTGAGCTCTTTTTTGGCTCCATATGAATTTTAGGATTTTTTTTCTAGTTCTGTGAAAACAATGTGAGTATTTTGATGGGAATTGCATTGAATCTGTAGATTGCTTTCGGCAGTATGGTCATTTTCACAATATTGATTCTTCCAATCCATGAGTATGGGATGTGTTTTCATTTGTTTGTGTCATCTATGATTTCTTTCAGTGGTGTTTTGTAGTTCTCCTTGTTGCGGTCTTCCACCTCTTTGGTTAAATATATTCCTAGACATTTTATTTTATTTTGCAGCTGTTGTAAAAGGGATTAAGTTTTTTATTTGATTCTCAGCTTGGTTTTTGTTGGTGTATAGCAGTGTTACTGATTTGTGTACCTTGATTTTGTAACCTAAAACTTTACTGAATTCATTTATCAAATCTAGAAGTCTTTGGTGGAGTCTTTAGGGGTTTCCAGGCATATAATCATATCATCAGTGAACAGTAAAAATTTGACTTCCTCTTTTCCATTATGGATGCCCTTTCTTTCTCTTGCCTGATTATTCTGGCTAGGACTTCCAGTACTATGTTGGATAGAAGGGGTGAAAGTGGGCATCCTCATCTTGTTCCAGTTCTCACAGGGAATGCTTTCAACTTTTCCCCACTCAGTATGATGTGGGCTGTGGGTTTGTCATACATGGCTTTTATTAATTTGAGTCCCTTCTATGCTTAGTGTGTTGAGACTTTTTATAATAAAGGGATGCTGGATTTTATTGAATGCTTTTTCTGCATCCTTTGAGATGATCATATGGTTTTTGTTTTTATTTCTGTTTATGTGATGTATCACATTTATTGACTTGTGTATGTTAAACCATCCCTGGGATGAAACCATTCCTGCATCCTTGGTATGAAACCCACTTAATCATGGTGTATTATCTTTTTTAACGTGTTGTTGGATTTGGTTAGCTAGTATTTGGTTGAGAATTTTTGCATCTATGTTCATCAGGAATTGGTCTGTAGTTTTTTTGGCTGTTGTTGTTGTTGTTACGTAACTTCCTGGTTTTGGTATCAGCATGATACTGGCTTCATAGAATGATTTAGGGAGGGTTCCCTCTTTCTTAGTCTTTAGGGGTAATTTAAATAGGATTGGTACCAATTCTTCTTTGAATGTCTAGTAGAATTCAGCTATAAATCTATTTAGTCTGGACTTTTTTTTTCTTTTTTTTTTTTAGTTGGAAAATTTTTTTATTATTACTAATTTAATCTCACTGCTTGTTGTCTGTTTGGGGTTTCTATTTTTTCCTGATTTAATCTAAGAGAATTGTATGTTTTCAGGAATGAATCCATTTCCTCTGGGTTTTCTAGTTTGTGTGCATAGAGGGGTTCATAGTGCTCTCAGATGATCTTTTGTGTTTCTGTGGTGTCAGTTGTAATCCAGTTTCATTTCTAATTGAGCTTATTTGAACCTTCACTCTTCTTGGTTAATCTAGCTAATGTTCTATCAATTTTGTTCATCTTTTCGAAGAACCACTTTTTGTTTCATTGATCTCTTGTATTTTGTGTTTCAATTTCATTTAGTTCTGCTCTGCTCTTTGCTATTTCTTTTCTTCTGCTAGCTTTGGGTTCAGTTTGTTCTTATTTCTCTAGTTCCTTGAGGTGTGACATTAGATTGTCAATTTTTGATCTTTCAGACTTTTTTATGTTGGCATTTAGCACTATAAACTTTCCTGTTAGCACTACTTTTGCTGTAGTCCAGAGGTTTTGATAACTTGTGTCACTATTATCATTCATTTCAAAGAATGTTTTCATTTCCATCTTGATTTCATTGTTAATCTAAACATCATTCAGGAGCAAATCATTTAATTTTCATGTATTTGTATAGTTTTGGGGTTTCCTTTTAGAGTTCACTTCTAGTTTTATTCCACTGTGTTCTGAGAAGACACTTGATATGATTTCAATTTTTAAAAATTTATTGAGACTTGTGGCCTATCTTGGAGAATGTCTCATGTGCTGGTGAGAAGAGTGTATATTCTGTAGTTCTTGGGCAGAATGTTCTGGAAATATCTTAGGTCTATTTGTCCTAGCATGTAGTCTAAGCCCATCGTTTCTTTGTTGACTTTCTGTCTCAATGATCTGTCTAATGCTTGCCAGTGGAGTATAGAAGTCCCCCTCTATTATTTTGTTGCTATCTAACTCATTTATTAGGTCTATTAGTAATTGGTTTATGAATCTGGGAGCTCAAGGGTTGGGTGCATATATATTTAGGATTGTACTATCTTCTTGCTGGATTGATCCTTTTATCATTATATAATGACCTTCTTTTCTTTTTACTGTTGTTGCTTTAAAGTCTATTTTATTTGATATAAGAATAGCTACTCTTCCTCACTTTTAGTTTCCATTTGCATGGGATATCATTTTCCACACCTTTACCTTGAGTTCATAGGCATCCTTACATGTTAGATAAGTCTCTTGAAGACAGCAGATATTTGGTTTGTGATTCTTTATCCATTCTGTCAATCTGTATCTTTTAAGTGAAGTATTTAGGCCATTTATGTTCAATATTAATATTGAGACATAAGGTACTATTCAATTCATCATGTTAGTTGTTACCTACTTTGGTTTTTTTTCTTTTTGCATTATGTTATTGTTTTATAGGCCCTGTGAATGTTATGTTTTCAAGAGGTTCTACTTTTGTGCATATCAAGCTTTTGCTCCAAGATTTAGAACTCCTTTTATCATTTCTTTATAGGGCTGGTCAGGTAGTAACAAATTCCCTTAGCATTTGTTTATCTGAAAATGACTTCATTTTGCCTTCATTTATGAAACTTAGTTTTGCTGGATGCAAAATTGTTGGCTGAGTTATTCTATTTAAGGTGGTCAAAGATAGGACCTCAATCTCTTCTGCCTTGAAAGGTTTCTGCCGAGAAGTATGCTGTTAGCCTGATGGGTTTCCCTTTATAGGTTACCTAATGCTTTTGTCTCATTGATCTTAGAATTCTTTCCTTCATGTTGAGTTTAGATAGCCTGATGACTATATGTCTTTGTAATGATCTTTTACAGTGAATCTCCTAGAAGTTCCTTGAGCTACTTGTATTTGGATATCTAAATCTCTAGCAAGGCCAGGGAAGTTTTCCTCAGTTACTCCCTCAAATAAGTTTTCCAAACTTTTTTGCTTTCTCTTCTCCCTCAGGAACACCAATTATTCTTAGGTTTAAGTGTTTTTACATAATCCCATATTTTTTGGAGACTGTTCATTTATGTTGATTCTTTTTTCTTTTCTTTCTTTTTTTTTTTTTTTGTCTAGTTGGATTAATTTGAAAGCCTTATCTTCGAGCTCTGAAATTCTTTCTTCTACTTGTTCTAGTCTATTGTTGAAATGTTCCACTGCATTTTGTAATTCCCTAAGTGCATCTTTCATTTCCAGAAGTTCTGACTATTTTTTATGATATCTATCGCTTTAGAAATTTTTCATTCATATCCTGAATTGTTTTTTAAATTTGTTTATGTTGGTTTTCACATTTCTCTGGTATCTCCTTGAGTAGCTTAATAATCAATTTTTTGAATTATTTATCTGATATTTCAAAGATTTCATCTTGGTTTAGATCCATTGCTAGAGGGCTAGTGTGATCTTTTGGGGGTGTTATAGTACCGTGTTATGTCATATTACTAGAATTATTTTTCTGGTTCCTTCTCATTTAGGTAGGCTATTTCTAATAATTATTTTTGAGTTTAATTTTGATTTGACTTTTTTAAAATTTCTTTTTTCCCCTTAAGGATGTAACTTTAATGCTTATAGTTTATTATAGCCTAAATCAGCTCTTGGTGCTTTTGGGGTGAAGACTCTGTATGAGTTCCTTGGCTACAGAGAGTCTTTGTTCCTTGGTTATGTAGAGTCTTCCTCAGATGCTGATTGTAGTAGCGATGTGATCAGTGTGTGAGCAAGTTCACTATCTCCTATCACACTGGAATGGCAGAGGTCACTTGAAGCTTATCTCATTCCCCTGTGGTGTGTACTTTCTTATTTATTTATTTTTTTCCCAGTGTTTTACTTACTGGGTTGAACGGTTCAGTTTATGCCAATAGGGGAGGTGTCCATGGATAAAAGCTAGCTGTAGTTAAAGCAGGTGGGTAAATTCAATGGTGGGCAGAGGTCCCAGCCTTGACAGAGATAGCTGGGGGAGCTCTCAGTGAAACAAACTGAAGTCTTATCATAAGGAAGGACTGGATCTACCTCAGCTCCCCTACTAGGCCAGCAGGAACACCATCCCACACCCAGACACACACCTGACCCAGTGTTTCAACTATTCAGATCAGACAGACACCTTTTTGCATATGCAGGAATGTTGATGTTTCAAGTAGAGAAGAATTGTGACTCTACCTCTCATGTAAACCTGTACTTGGAGGATAATCCTCCTGTGGGGATGCAGTTACTCTGAAGTATTCCAGAAAGGCTGCCTCTAGGTGCACACACCAGTCTTCTCTGGGAAAAGCCCCAGCTGTGTCTGCAGTGGTGGATGAGGGGGAAAAGAAGTTTCCTTCTCCAAGATCCTTAATGAGCACCAGGGCTGCCTAAGTGTTGGGGTAGACTTTCAGGCTTTCCCTGTTAAACCCAGCACTGCAACTGTGCTTCTACTGAAAGAAACTTCCCAGAAGCAGAAAGATCTGGGACTTAAGTCCTGCCATCCAGGTTATTTTGTCCCATGGGGTATTTCCTTGATGTGGTGCCCTCTCCCTTCCCCTAGGTGTGGGAGTCCCTGAGAACCAGATTACTGTAAATGTTGTTGCTCTTCTAGGTCCAGCCACCCAGTGGGGCTGCCACATTCCAGGCTGGTGTTGGGGAATGTCCTCAAGGGACCCAGAGATGTGACCTGTCCTCAAGTCTCCCAGCAGCAGATACCAGCACCAGCTCTGTTGGGGGTGGCAGGGGAGTGACATAGACTCTGCGAGATTCTTTTGTTATAGATAGCCTTGATGTGTTGGCTTTCTCAAATGCCAGTTGTAGAAGTGATGAACTGGTCATATGGACAGACTCAGGACCTCCTGGTTAGCCAGGGTGGTGCAGGCAAAGGTGATAGCTGAGGTCACACACAAGTTTTCTGCCTCCTGGGTGCTGTGTTGTTATACCTGGAGATACTATAATGGATTGCGTTGGTTGGCTTCCAGCCAAGAGGTGGCACTTGCAAAACAGCACCAACTATGGTAGTAGTGGTGAGATTTGTGCTTGCCTTATGTTACCCAGGGACATAAGAGTACCCCGGGAAGGTACTCTGGTTTCTCAGGCAATGGGTGGGGCCATAGAGCTCTCAAAAGTTAGTTTTCTTTGTGTTAAGCTACCAGAGTGTGTGGAGGGGCAAAGCCAGGTTGGGGCTGGGTCAGTCAGGTTCATGCTCTGTGACAAGCAGTGGTTCCTGTTGGAGTTGGGGGGAGGTTTTCTGGCCGCTGGGGTAATGTTCCAAGAGCCTAGCTGCTTCTGCTGCGCAGAAGAGTTTGCACAGGGAGTTGGGAGTAGCAGGTGTCAGTAAGCCCTACCATGCTCCTACACACTTGGCAAGGCAAGTCTCACACCCGCAGTTTTCCACTAGTAGCAGTGAGCTAAGTTCCAGGTTGTCTATGCTCAGAACTCACAACTACCCCAGGCCATAAACTTTCCCCCACAGAGATAGCAACCAAAGCTTTCAGACCACACCCCTCCCAGACACTCAGCTCCTACACTTGTGGCTGCAGCACACTTCCCACTTACTCCCTGGTTTTGGCCAAGGGAGTTCTTCTCTACTCAAGATTATGTCATGAAATTCAGTTGGGAGTTTCTTTTAACCTGCAGCCACTGCCTGAATTAGTTAGTTGGGAGACTTCTATGAAATCCCCTGTGAGGCAGAATAAGGAATGGCTTCTCTTGGTTAGTGCTGGAGACTGGGAACACATGCAAGGTACTTCTCACTGCCACTTCTACTTTTAAATTCTTTACCACTCACTAAACCAGTTCCAGCACTGGGCAGGGTTAAGGCTTTCCCTTGTGAGCTGTATTTCCAGGTTCCCTTGTGGGGCTGTATATCACTCTCTCACTCTCTGGGGACTTAACAGTTTTTTGCCTGGCTTACAATGTAGGCTGCAGCCTCCTCCTTTCAAAGGATCTGTGGATTTCAGTTTTCCTGTTTAGTGCCTGTGTTGCTTCTTGGAAAAAAAAGTTCACAATGTAAATATCTACACACGATTTTGTCTTTCTGAGTCAGGGAAGCATGCACACATTGCCTCCATTCCTTCATCTTGGAAAAACAGCAACAACAACAACAAGAAAATGGTTTTGTTCTTTATTTTATTCTTCTGCTATTGTTTTTTAATCATTTGGTAGAATTCCCATGTGAAGCCATCTGATCCTGAACTTTTCTTTCTAGGAAGTTTTTTTTTTTTTTGATTACTAATTCAATCTCTTTAATCGTTATAGGTCTATTCTTGTTGAGCCAATTTTGATAGTTTTTGTCTTTCTAGAAATTGGTCCATTTGATTTAGGCTGTCTAACTTGTTGATATACAGTTATTCACAGTATTCCCTTAGAATACTTTGTATTTCTATAATATCAATAGTGATGCCCCCTCTTTCATTTTTAAATTTTTGTATCTTGAGTCTTCTCCCTTTTCTTCTTGGTCATTCTAGCTAAAGGTTTGTTGATTTTGTTGATCTTTTTAAAATAACCAACCTGGTTTACTCTTCTTTTTCTAGTTTTTTTTCAAGTGGAAAAAAACTATTGATTTGAGATTTTTCTTTCTTTTTAACAGTCACTTACAGCTATAAATTTCCCTCTAACTACTGTTTTACCTACATCTCGTAAGTATTGGTATGTTGTATTTTCATTTCATTTATTTCAAGGTATTTTCTAATTTCCCTTGTGATTTCATTTTTGGATTACTTATTATTTGGGATTGTGTTGTTTAATTTTTACATATTTATAAATGTCCCAAATTTCTTTGTCACAGGTTTCTAGTTTCAATCTATTAAAAGTTGAACATAATTTGTATGATTTCTACCCTTTTAAATTTAAGTGTTGTTTTATGGTCAAGCATATGGTCTTTCCTGGAAAATGATCAATGTGCACTCTGGAAGAAAGTCTATAATGCTGTGGTTAGGTGAACATTATATAGATGTTTCTTAGTCTAGTTGGTTTATAGTATTATTCCAGTCTTCAGTTTCCTTCTTGATCTTCTGCCTAGTGGTTCTATCCATTATTGAAAGTGAGATATTGGAGTTTTCAACTATTATTATTGAATGTTCTGTTTCTTTCTTTAATTCTGTCACTTCATGGACATAGGGTCTTTGTTGTTAGCTGTGTATAAATGTTTATAATTGTTATATCTTTTTCTTTTTGTGATAGAGCCTTGCTCTGTCACCCAGGCTGGAGTGCAATGGTGCAATCTCAGCTAATTGCAGCCTCCACCTCTTGGGTATAAGAGATTCTACCGCCTCAGCCTCCCAAGTAGCTGGGACTACAGGCTCATGCCACCATGCCTGGGTAATTTTTATATTTTTAGTAGAGATGGGGTTTCACAGTGTTGGCCAGGCTGATCTCTAAGTGGCCTCAAGTGATCCACCTGCCTTGGCCTCCCAAAGTGCTGGGATTACAGGCATAAGCAACTACACCTGGCCTTGTAATTGTTATGTCTTCTTGATAAATCAACACTTTTATTATTTTAAAATATCCTTTTTTATTTCAGTAACAATGTTTATCTTAAAGTATATTTTGCCCAATATTAGTGTATCCATTCTAGCTCTCTTTTGCTTACTGTTTGTTTTTTAATTCTTTTACTTTCAATCCATTTGTTTCTGACTCTAACAAGTATGCCTCTTGTAAATAGCATGTAGTTGGTTTACAGTTTTTAAAATCTATTCTGTCAATCTCTGCCTTTTAATTGGCATGCTTAAACCACTTACATTTAATGTAATTGCTGATAAGGTATAATGTACATTTGTCATTTTGCTATTTGGTTTCCATATGTTTTATTTTCTTTTTGTTCCTATATTCTGCCATTAACTGGCTTCTTTTGTATTAAATAGATATTTTCTATTATACCATTTAAAAGTTCTTGTCATTTCCTTTTCTATGTAATTTTTACTTATTTTGTTGACATGGGGATTACAGTTAACATTCTTAACTCATAACAATCTAATTCAGATTGATGCCAACTTAAGTTGAATTGGATATAAAAACTTTTCTCCTAGTTCTGTTCCTGAATCCTGCTTTCATGCAGTTATTGTCATACAAATTACATCTTAGTACTTTATTTGCCCATCAACAAAGAGTTATAATAATTGCTCTTTACAGTTGTTTTCTTAATCAGATAGAAGGACAAAAAATATACATTTGTACTCCATTCTTATATTTATCTATGTAGCTACCTTTATTGATGCTTTTGATTTTTTTTTTTTCATGTGGATTTATGCTACTGTTTAGTATTCTTTGATTTTAGCTTGAAGGACTCATTTTAGCATTTCTAGTAGGGCCAGCCTGCTAGTGATAACTTCTCTGTTTTTTATTTTCTGTGAATGTCTTAATTTCTTCATTTTTGAAAGATAGCACTGCTTAGTATAGTATTATTGGTTGACATTCACAACCAAGAATATATAATTGTTAAATATGTTAAATTTTTATATGTATTATTATTAAATTGTTTTACATATGTTAACTTGTTACTATATTAAGTATTCTTGGTTTGAATGTCAACCAAGAAAACTATATTAAGTTTTTAGGTATTGGTTTTTGGGCTTTTTTTTTTTCCTTTTGTTGCAGCACTTTGTGTTTGTCATTCCACTGCCTCTTCAGGCAGCCATGAAGTTAAACAATTGCCCACAATTGTTTAGACAAATGCCCTCAGGGGAAAAGCTGTTTGCACTTGGGGAGCAATGAATTAGGTGAAATAGACAGCAAATGAGGTCTCCCAGGGAACCACTAACCAGGTCAAATGATAATTCTCTGGAATGAGGTTCAAAGGAACTCTAGCCCTGTTCTTTGTCCTCTGGTGACTGCCAAGTGCTAGTTTTCAACATGAGTTTGTGCTGTTAAATTTTCAAGGCTACTGTGGAGCTGAAGAGTAAATTATGGGACAAATTAAAACACCACAAAGCTCACTCTTCTTACTGAGATTCAGCTGTTTTTCTTGAATAAATGCTCCCAGATTGCTGCAAGCCTTTTGTTAATATCCTGATTTCTGGGAAAGTTGATTTTGGCAATCCAATTTTTGCCAGTTTTCTCATTAATTTTATGGATTAGAGAAATTTTGGAGATTTTTACTCTGCCGTTTTCACTGACATTACTTGCTGTATGCTTTTTTTTTTTTCTTCAGGGTCTCACTCTGACACCCAGGCTAGAGGTGCAGTGGTGCAATCACAGCTCACTGCAGCTTCAATTTCCAGGGCTCAGGTAATTCTCCCACCTCAGCCTCCTGAGTAGCCGGGACTACAGGCACCTACCACCAGAGCCCAGCTAATTTTTTTTAATTTTTGTAGAGACAGAGTTTTGCCATGTTGCCCAGGCTGGTCTCAGGCTGCTCGGCTCAAGCATTCTACCTGTCTTGGCCTCCCAAAGTGCTGGGATTACAGGTGTGAGCCACTGCACACAGCCCACTTTGTGCTTTTGAACTCATTTTCTCTTCCTGGATCACCCTTCCATTCCTAAACTCCTGCACGAATTCTTTCCACATTTCAATTATTTGTCTGTGTCTTTCTCAACATTAAAATGAACCCTTTCTATTTTATGAGTTTGCAACTCTTCAGTGTGATGCCAAGTTTAATGTAAAGAAAGGTGTTATCAATGTTCTATAGCTTAAGTTAAATGCACACACCTATCTTGGGAGACTTCACTTAAGGCTTTAAAGGAGAAAATGCAAACTCCACTAACCAAAAGAATAAAACTAAGTTATTGATAAACCTCTACATAATAAACAGATATGTCAATGATATATTCTTCTGCCTACCATACCTAGGAGTCTTTCTGGGTGTGGTTGGGCCTTAGACAATTCAGGGTTACAAACTATGTGAAGAAGAATCACTGTGTGCCCAGCTTGGGGATAAAAACTATTATAAATCCCTAGTAATTTCAGCTATGGCTGTGTAATCTCAGCCTGAAATATTTAGAGAAGATGTTTGGTTGAGAAGACTTCTAGAAGTGGTTAATCAAAAGTAGTTATGGTGAGCTGTACTGGGCAACCAAGCTAAGGTACAAAGAGCTGCAGATGTGGTTGACCTATATGCCATGTCTTTCATTTCCTTTTTGATATAGCCTTTAAATGACTTATTTGCTGCACAGTGTTATTCAATGTTACTTTTTAATCTGAAATCATTTTTATCTCTTTTAATGATTGAGGCAAAGTTAAACAGCTGGAAGCTGAGGATGTGTATAATCTTGCTCTTAATTGGATGTTACAGAAGAAACCAGAATCTGAGTAGTCCTTGGTGCCAAAAGCCTAGAAGCCTCCTGTGCTAATGACTGGCTACTCAGTGTTGTAATACGGCAAGAATTCACCAAGTGATAAGATCATTATTTGAAATAAAGCCACATGATCCAGGGATAAATGCCTGCTCTTTACTCCTGGTTGGTAGTGTCCTGGCTGCTTATGACTGATAGGGTTTCTCATGGTGATAGGGGGGAATGAATTGGGAGGTGGCTGTGATAGGCATTGCATTACGGAATAAGATAATTTAACCTACATATTATCTAGTAGGACTTTGTTAATAGCCTTTCTTTGAATAGGGCTTGAAATGTCAAGTTGCCCCTTCTGATACTAGAGTACAAAAATGAAGACAGTAAAAGTATCCTACAGTTCTGCAAATCAAACTTATCTCTATTTTTATGCCATTTTCTGATGACCCCAAGGAGGCTTGGGTACTGGGGCAGAAACTTGGTAGTGAGAAATATCGTAATGTTTTTATGATACATTTAGAAAATAAAGCCAAATGTAAAACAGCTATTTCAATTGGTGCCGGTCATTTGGCACTTTGTTTCATGAGTTATTTTTATGAAACGTTTAACAATACAGACTAATTGCTGTTTAGGTATCAAACGTCATTCATTTCTATTCTTTCCTATCATTGTTATTGTTGTGTCTGGATAGGTTGAACTTGACCACTTTTATTGATGGAGCTCCTGCCCAAAAGGCCAAATTTTATTTTCTCAACATTGATTGTAGATTATAAACTCCCATAAACCTATGGTAAAAAGCCATGTTCTCTTGGTATTTGGTTTCCTCAATCATGTTTCAAGAACAAATATTGTGGTTTCTGAATAGTGAAACCAAAATGTGGGATCTGAGTGTTCCTTTTGGTGATAGTGACTCCAACATTCACTATGAGAGGTTTTATTATTCTCCGAGGAAGGACGGGGTATTATCTCCAAGGTAAATTTTGTGAGCTTTTTTAGCTTCCCAAGGCCCTGAGGGAAAGCTTAGAAGAAATCTTTTGATTCCTAATTTGGATGCCTGAATCAGGAACTTTACGTTATCATGACTGATCACCAGGAGACTGATTTGAAGAGTACCTGCCAGGTCTTCTAAAGAAAAATAATAAAGGAGGAATTGAAGTGGTGGTAGTAATAGTTAGCTTCCTATGATACTAGGATTGAGACTCCTGAGTAAAGAGGGAAGATAAATCTGTCCCCAGCTTCTGGTGGGCGTGGGAAGTGTAGCAGAAACATGTCCTTAAAAAGCAAAAAACTCACCTTTCAGAAAATACCAGCTGAAAGGTTGTTGTCCCTGCCTGAGGTAATTGATTGGTGGGTGGTAAGGGGTGCAACAAAGGGTGGTACCATTAAACTGTCTTTGTCTAGCTCTGGGAAACCCAAGTGAATTCTTCAACAGAGGTATAGTAGTCTGTGTGGGCTGCCATAACAAAATACCATAGCCTGAATAACTTAAACAACAGAAGTTCATTTTCTTACAGCTCTGGATGCTAGAAATCCAAAATCAGGGTAATTTCAGGCTTGGTTTCTCCTGAGACCTCTTTTTTTGGCTTTAAGATGGCTGCCTTCTTGCTGTGTCCTCATGTGGCCTTTCCTCTGTGTACATGTGTGTCTGTCTTCCTCTTATAAGGACACCAGTTTTATTGGACTGGGGCTGTTATGACCTCATTGAACCTTAATTACCTCTTTAAAGGCCTTGTCACCAAATACAGTCCCATTCTGAGGTACTGGAGGTTAGGACTTCAACATATGAATTTGTGGGGACGTAGTTCAGTTCATAACAAGAAGAGACAGTAAACTTCACTACTGGGAGGAGAAAGCAGGGAGCACACAACAAAGGAGCTGTGATTGACGTGGGAGCTAATGACCACTGAAGTATAGTCATGAGATCTCAAGTGTAGGCAAAAGAACTGAAACCGGGCAGGTAGGTTAGGACCTTTATCCCAGTTTAGCTTGCTCCTGATGCAGCAGGAGAAGGGGACAGCAATAGTGAGCACATGATATAAGGAGAAAAGCTAATGGAAATGAGAAACCCGTCAACGTGTCCAATTAGCCAGAGATCTGTGGAGCACTCAGGAAAGTATTGAGAGGTGTAAGACGTGGACACAGACATCAGAGAGCACACAGCACAACGAGAGAACATGTGAAAAGTTATTAAATGCAGAGAAACGATCCAAATAATTACCGATGTTTTGTTGAGCCCTCTTTGTGCTCAGCAGTGGGCCAGGCATGGAAGTGCACTGGTGAGCCCACCAGACCTGGCTCCTGGCCTCTGTGGCCTCCACTCTAGGGGTGGGAACAGACCTTTGTCTAACAGCCACACAGATTATTTCAAATGGTGACAAGTGCTCTGAATGCAAAGGACAGTGTGACAGAGTTGAGTGTGGCAGAGAGAATGAATTCTGATCCCTCTCAAAGGAATTCTGAGGGACTGACATGTAGGTTGAGGCCTCACAAATAAGGAATAGTCAGTCAGGTAAGAATTGAAGGCACTCTGTTCCAGCAGACAGGGTTACATGTGCTAAAGCATTAAGTGAAAACTAGCTTTTAAATAAAAGATGAGAAAGCTTTTCTGATTATATAAATGAGACATACTTATAGAAAATGTTTTTTTACACAAGAAAGCATTTTAAAATTACCTGAAATTCTATTTTCTTGAGATAACTACTATGAGAATATATGCTGTTTTATGTGGCAATTAGCTTTAAGCCTTCTTTCCAGTTTCTTCCCATCCTTCCTGCCTCCTCCCTGTCTCCTACTCATAAGCCAATTGTGCCTCATTTCTTACTAATATTAACCATGTGTGTATATTTCCATACTTTTCTGTTATTATATATAATATAAAATATATTTATAAAGATATAACATTTATATATAAATATTTGTCTTACATGTAATAATTTATAAATATAGAAAATTATTTTTATAAACATTCAGATATATTAAATGTATATAATATATACATAAAATATATATAATATATATATATAATATGTATATAAACTATATATACATTATATAGTATATATTGTATATATATAGATATAGATAGATACATGCACAGATGAGTTTTTAAATATGTCATTATTTTTAAATATGTGATTGTATTATGTACCTTCTTGAGATCTTTGACAGTTTGCTTTGGACATTCTTCCAAGTTAACTGCCACATATCTAACTCAATGACTTCTGTCCTAACTGACCCTTAAACACTGATTTAATTGGTTTGGGGTGGGGCCTAAGCACCTGTGGTTTTCAGAAGCTCCCCAGATGATTCTATGTGTAGCCAAAGTTGAGAACCACTAATCCAAATCATTCTTTTAAACAGTTGCACAATATCACATTTTATTCAACCATTCCACCATTGATAGGCAACCTCTTTGTCTCTATTATAAAAAATGCTATAATAAATGTTACATATGTATGTCCTTGTACATGTATTTTAGAGCTGATTTGTAAAATGGAAAAAATAATAGTACTTATCTCACTGGGTTATCATGTAGATAAGATGAGTTAATATTTGTAAAATATTTAAAACAGTACCTGGCATATCAAATGTGCCTAATATATATTAGCTATTATATAGCAAGTTTCATCATCGTTACTTATATCTGGTCGTTTATTTCTTTGGGTAGGATTCCCAAGGGTAGGATTACTGAGATAGATAGATAGATAGATAGATAGATAGATAGATAGATAGATAATCTCAGTGATCCATAGTGTGATTTTAACTAATTTTTTTCAAGAGTAAACACATATAATTTTGCTGGATATTGCCAGATTATTTCTGAACAAGGTAATAATGATTCACATTTATACCACCCGTGTTTCAGAAGTACCAATTCCCCTACATCCTTACCAGCAGCAAAATTTTCTACTCTTGAATATTTGTCCGTCAGATAGGTGAGAAGTGATATTACTTCTTTAATCTGCATTTCCCATACCATAAGGGAATATAAACTGAACATTTTTCCTATTTTATTGGTCATTTTGAGGGGTGTGTTTGTGTGTGTGTGTGTTTGTGTGTGTGTGTGAGAGAGATTCTCCTTTTTTTCTTTTCTTTTTTTAATCTTTGATGTTTCTTTTTTAATAGGCCTAGCAGGAAAGTCTCATAAATATGCAGTCACTGTTCATGACATTGACTAGTCCTTGTTTTCTTGTCATCCCCTACAATGTCAAATATACACATAAGCAGTCCAAAGCTGCTAATCTCCCTTGTTAACAGCTTGTAATTTGGTACAGGTTTAATTCTATTAAGTCATTGATTGAAGGTAGATACTCATCTCTCTTAGCAATCCCTAGGTTGGTCAATATATATATATATATATATTTTTTTTATTATACTTTAAGTTCTGGGTTACATGTGCAGAACGTGCAGGTTTGTTACATAGGTATACACGTGTCATGGTGGTTTGCTGCACCCAACAACCTGTCACCTACATTAGGTATTTCTCCTAATGCTATCCCTCCCTTAGTCCCCCACCCCCTGCAGGCCCTGGTGTGTGAGGTTCCCCTCCCTGTGTCCATGTGTTCTCATTGTTCAACTCCTACTTATGAGTGAGAACATGTGGTGTTTGGTTTTCTGATCCTGTAATAGCTTGATGAAGCTGGAGATTCTCCTCTTATGATCTTTTGCCTATATTTTCTATGGGAGATTTACCCTTTTTTTCTCATTTGTGAGAACTCTTGATTGGCACATATAGTGACCCTTTTTATTTATTTACATTATGAATATTTTATCCCAAAATATTATTTATCTTTTCACTTATGTGTTATCTCTTGTTCACATAATTAGTTGTAATGTTTATATTTTCAAACATATCTATCTTTTCATGCATAGCTTCTGGATTTCTTGATTAAGAAGTTCATCCTAATCCCTAGATTATACATAAATTATCTTACAATTTATTTCAAGATTTAAAATTTTCAAATGTATTTTACATTAAAACTGTAGTGTGAGGTAGATTTTAACTAACTTTGCTTCAAGATGGACAGCCAGTTTTTATAGCACTATCCTTTCTAGCTTGATGCTTTTGGAGAAATAATTTTTTAAAAAAGGTCAATAGGGCTAAAACTTTAGAGGTGTGGGGAAGATAATAGTGGGAGTTGAGAGTTGAAAGGCAGGCAGAAATCAAGTCATGAAGGGTGACGGGAGCATAGAAAAGGACTTCAGAACTTAACAGAGTAATTCCATTTAAGAGGCTTTCAGCAGGAGAATAACATGATCCAATATAAATTTTAAGACCACTCTGATTCCAGTGTGAAAATGCTGCATAGACAGAAGTGAAGAAGTGGAGGGATACGTAGAAGGCATTGCAATAGTCCAGAAAAGATATGATGATGACGTTGCTTTTGAGACACAATGGCAGTGGTGGTCAGGAGGAATAGATAGATAGACTTAAGAGCTATTTTAGAGGTGGACAGGATTGAATGGAAGATTGAACGTGGGAGGCCTGAGAAGGACCCAAAGATGACTTTAATTTGGGGATAATGATGGTTTCTTGATCTTCATAAAACTGGAGGTAAAAGCAGACTTAGGGGAAAGAGCAAGAGTTTAGTATAAAAGAGATGAAAAGAATCATAAAGGAACATTGTGGAAAAGTCTATTGCAGTAAATTCGAAAGTTTATGGGAAATGGATGATTTCTGAGTCAAATATAAACTGACACCATTGATCCTAGAAGAGATATAAAACTTAAACATATCATTAGCCATGAGGATGTTCCAAAATAGTTGAGAGTTTTGATTTAAAAAAAAAAAAAAAGGCCAAAATGCTTTAGCAGCTGAGTTGCATCTAACCTGTAAAGAAAAGACATTTCTTAAGTTATTTACGCTATTCTGGATGATTGAAAAGAATAGAGTAATGGCAGCATTGTTTGTTTCCAGGCAGAAACCCAGAGGCAAAGAGCATGCTGCTCAGAAGCAGAGTTAAGGTATGGCACATTCATACTATAGACTATTATATACCTATTTAAAGAATTAATTCTATCTATAGCTGTAGACATGGCTGGCTGAAGGGGTGGGAATTTCCATGCTATATTTTTAGGACATGAGAACAGAGAGAGTATATATATAATATTATCCTATTTTTGTGAAACGAAACAACAAAAAGGAAACCTAAATGGAATGTGGTGGTGCTGAATTTTGAATTTTCAACTTATATTTTTATATCTTTGAGTAGCTTTTTTTTTTTTTTTAAACAGAGTCTCACTCTGTTGCCCAGGCTGGAGTGCAGTGGTTCCATCTCACTGCAACCTCTGCCTCCCAGGTTCAAGCGATTCTCTTGTGTCAGCCTCCCAAGTAGCTGGGATTACAGGTGCCTGCAACCACACCCGGATAATTTTTGTATTTTTTAGTAGAGACAGGGTTTCGCCATGTTGGCCAGGCTGGTCTTGAACTCCTGACCTCAGCTGATCTGCCCGCCTCAGCCTCCCAAAGTTCTGGGATTACAGGCATGAGCCACAGTACTTGTTACTATGAGAGTTTTTTTATGATAAGAATAAAAAGCAATCCGTGAGGCTTTAGCCATGTTGATTTTGAGAAATCTTCAAGATAGTTAAATAGAAATGCTGAGTGGTGAAGATGCTGTAAGGTCTGATGTTTGGAAAAGAGGTGTGGACTAGAGTCATCCAAAGGAGTCACACACCCAGGGCATTTGAAGTCGTGGGAGTGGATGGCACCACGAGGTGGGATGTGTAGGTGAGTGAAGTTAAACTCAGGACCAAACCAGGAACTCCAGCAGAGAAATGTTCAGTGGAGGAGGAAGAGCCAATGAAAGAGAAAGAGATGGAGCAACCAGATATGCCACGGGGAAATCAGTGTTTCTGGGACAATAGATGTTAAGTGGTCCAGGGCTAAAATGAACCTCACCTTGCTAGAAGTGGTCTCCATAGATGTCTCAGAAGGCTGTAAGAGAAATAAACACCCTCGGCCTTCATTTCCTTTCCACCACTAGAGAAAATTAGCACTTTTCATAGCTTGTTTTTAAGACAGCATGAGGGCAGTTATTTATATATACTATTAGCTCTTAGGCTTAAACATCATCAACTGGGAGTGGAAGAAACTGGAGCCAATCTATGGAGAAGCCAATGCCTATGGACAAGACTTTGAGAAGAGAATTTTCTAGCAGAGACATCATTGAGGAACTGAATGGAGCAATTGTTAGAGAGGCCTGTGTTTATTATAGACAGTAGCCAGCATCCTTTACAGCAGTGATTCCTGTTAAAATGCAAGGAGAATGTACATGTCTCTTAGACACTTGTCTTACTTTTCTCCCCTCATTTCCCACTGCCATTAGCCTAATTCAGTGCCTAATCTGCTCACCTCTAAACCAGTCCCCTCCCTGTGGTTCCTTAGGGTCTCAACCTAATGTTATGCAGGTTGCATACAGCACAAGGATGTCTGAGTGAGGGGCAAGTGGGGCTGAAATCTAACATATTCTGCCGGCCAACCCATGGGTGCTTATGTAGGCCTGTTGCTTCCTGGATAATTTTTCTCACAGGGGCGTGGCAAGCTCATGGAGCCTTGACCCTGCATGGCTAGGTTCACTCAGAGGGGTTGCTTTCACTATTGGCACAGTGATGTTGAAGTGGCTAGTAGCAGCCCTGAGTCCCGTGGCAACAATGAACTAGACACAGTCTCTGCCCTCAAGATTGACAGGTTAGTAGAGATGGATAATTTCAGAGACAACTATCTTCAAAGCAAATACTTTAAAGAACGATTGCTATCATATCAATCTTCTTTCAAAATGCTCCAAAGGCTCTCTATTGCCTTCCTTAGGCTGGAATTCAGAACTTTGTGTAATCTCTCCAAGCTAATTTGGCATCCTCTACTTTGACCCCTGTCCCTGAGCAAGCCTCTATGCCTGTACCCAGCTGTTATTTCTGGCTTAGGACACCCCTCCCACCCACCTCTCTGGGCAGTCACCTCCCCAGTGTGCACTCAGCCTTCCCGCCCATGCCTCCCTGAAGCAATTATGGCTTGGGCCAGTTGGGACTCGACCCATCATTACAAGGCTGAGGACACCCAATCTTTATGCTTTGGCCTTGACTCTCTAATTTTACCTAAAGTAGGAACCTACGGAATCAATAGTATCATTGCATTTTCGGCACCCACCACAGGACTTGTACCAAGCAGGATTGAAATGAATTTGGTGTCTAGTCTGAAGATTCTATAAACATTTTCCAATGTACTTTCAAATATTTCTGTTAAATGCTTGCCCTTGAAATTGTGTAGCTACCTTGAAAAGATAGATGTGTAATGTAAAATGATTTATGAGTGTTCTATTACTGCCTCTGACCTACATATATTTTTCTTTTTTATTTATATATTTTCTTCCTCAGCATGATACATCTTAATAAAGAAAGCCAACACAGAAATACATGCTTTACAATCATGCTAATAACACTTTTCTGCTTTCAGACATCAATGCATTGAGACTGGGTCTGTTTTCTAATTATGCAGACGGATGTTGACGAAACTGAAAAGCAAATAAAAAGCATCAAGAAACCAGTTCATTTTATTTTATTTTTAATGGCATTTGTAGCATTTATACCTTTTTCTGGTGGTAAATAGCATATGCTCATTGTAGAACATGTATCGAAACAAATTCACACACACATAGCCATAATTATTCCACCATCCAAAGATAACAATTATTGATTTCTTTGTGTTCCTCTCTGTATAAAGGTTTTTCCTCTAAAACCTTTTATAGTTTTATGTTATTCATTTAGATCTATGGGCTATTTTGAGTTAATCTTTATTAACTTCATATAATTCTGAGGTGTGAACTCTATATTAAGGTTTATTTCTTTTCCTGTGGATGACCAATTGTTCCAACACCACCAGCTGGAAAGGATAAGTTGCCTCCACTGAACTGTGTTTACACGTTGTCAAAGATCAAATGGCTGTATTTGTATGAGTCTATTATTGTACTTCCTCTTTTGTTTCATTGATCTCTGGGTCTATATCTTTGCTATGGGTCTTTTTAAATTAAAACGCAGACATATTTGTCATGTGTCATGAGCAATAGAGGCCAGGAGGAGAAAACGGTCCCATATGTGCCCAAGAATGGGCAACAATTACTTCCTCCAACCAGCTAGTCCCTGCCACCTCCTGACTCAGACAACACAGAAACTGAGGTGAACAGCTCAATAAAGTTACCACTTAGATCCATGGCATAACAAATTAATAAAACCAAATGTCTGCTTTTTTTTTTTTTTTGAGAAGGAATCTCACTCTGTCACCCAGGCTGGAATGCAGTGGCACCATCTCGGCTCATTGTAACCTCTGCCTCCTGGGTTCAAGCAATTCTGCCTGCCTCAGCCTCCTGAGCAGCTGGGATTACAGGTGCCCCCAACCATGCCCGGCTAATTTTGTGTTTTCAGTAGAGACGGGATTTCACCATGTTGGCCAGGCTGGTGTTGAACTCCTGATCTCAGATGATCTGCCTGCCTTGGCCTCCCGAAGTGCCGGGATTACAGGCATGAACCACTGTACCCGGCTTTGTCTTCTTTCTTAAATGCCTTTCTCACTGTCAGTGTTTTTCTGGTGGTGTCAACTGAAAAATATGCCAGCCTCACACGGCTCAGGGCAGAGGAAAAGGAGTTTCACATAGACTTAAGGAAAAGTTTCAGATAAAAATACAACTCTTTTTTTTTTTTTAAACCAGGAAGGAAAATGTGAAAATGGAAACACCTTTTACTATTTGATTTGAAAATAAAGTGTCATCCAAGCCATAGCAGAAGCTTCATTATTTTGACAACTGGTCTCTGTTAAAAATAAGTTTCCAGGTTGCCCTCCAGCTTGCACCATTTGAATGAGGAAGATCCAGAACGACATTCTAGTGCGTAAAAATATAGATAGGTGGACATGCAGAGAGATGGAAACAGATATAGTCTCCCCCCAGATGGAAACAGATATAGTCTCCCCCAAGCCCAAACCGACAAACCGAGATTTTTTTTCTTTTTTTTTTTTTTAGACAGGGTGTCGCTCTGTCACCCAGGCTGGAGTGCAGTGGCACAATCTCAGCTCACTGCAACCTCCACCTCCCGGGTTCAAGCGATTCTCCTGCCTCAGCCTCCTGAGTAGCTGGGATTACAGGCGCCCACCACCATGCCCAGCTAATTTTTGTATTTTTATTAGAAATGGGGTTTCACCATGTTGGTCAGGCTGGCCTCAAACTCCTGATCTCGTGATCAACCCACCTTGGCCTCCCAAAGTGCTGGGATTAAGGCATGAGCCACTGCACCCGGCCCAAACCAGGATCTTCTATGATGTACGATTTTTTAACTAGAACAGGTCATCTTTGCTGCATAGAGAGCTGGCATTGACAGCACTGGTTATTTCTCATTCTTTCTTGTTGACCACAGGCTCTACAGTGGTAGAATTGTTGGTGTTAAATAAACTTTTATTTTCTTCCTTCAGTCTAATATTGGGGAACTAGTCCTTTCTATATGTATTGTGATAATAATTGCAGCTAAGAAATAATGTACTTTTAATTGAAATGGCCAGATGGAGCCATGACTTTTTCAAAGACATGGGTTTTTGGCTTCTAAGTTCTACACGGCATGTTCTAATTATTGGGCAGTTTTTCAACATTCCTGACACCTTTCGGCTGTGAATAGTGGCTTCCTTCAGGTACACAACATCTTATCCTGTTGTTTTGCACTTTCTGAGTTGAAATCAGCCTTTCCAAGGAAAATTTCCTTATTCCTTTTCTACTTTTGTTGTGTTCCCAAATGAACTAATGGGAGCTTACTCATTATTTAACTTTACTTTTCTCACTTTATCTTATGCCTGCAGATGGGAGATAGAATGGGATTACATTGTAGAATAAGAAAAGGGGCCACCGTCATTTAGTCATTAATTCATGCATGCATTCATTCATTTATTAAGCAGCTACTATATGTCAAATACTGTTTCCAACAAGGTAAATCTTTTCCTTCAAGGAGCTTTTGGTACCACAGGAGCTAGATACAAGCAAAGTAGCAAAATGCAGTATGATAAGAGCTAAAGTAGGAGTTTAGCACTGGGTGGCCTGGAAGCATCGTGTAGAGTCCTCCACCCAGTCTTGAGAATCAGAGAAGGCCCTGGAGCAGGTGGCAGCTAAGACAAATCTTGGAGAACAAATAGAAGCCCAGTGAAGGGGTGGAAGGTAAGGGGAGAGTCCAAGCAGTGAGTATTGTCGGTGCAAGGGTCCAGAGAAGATGGTGAGGGAGGGGGTCTTGCAGGGAACTGTAACTATTTTAGTATTGCAGGAGTGCAGAGTGCAGGGGTGAATCTTGTGTGTAGTACAGTGTTGCTTAAAAAAGATAAATTAAATAAACAAATAACCCAAACAAGTTAGAATATCCCAGATAGGATATATACTCTTGCATCCACCGCAGACCCCTATCGCTTTCCATTGTTCTACTCTATCCTGATTTATTTTATTAACCACCTGGCCTATGTAGGCATTTGTGTTTGGGATTCCCTACCTCTGAACCCAGACCAAAGATCAAATTCAAACTATCTCAGTTACCATGTCAGGTGTGAAAGGAAAGAAGACCAGCTTTTTGATGGAACTGTGAAGACCAACCCAGTGAACAATCCTACCCACCAGGTAAGACCAGGAGAATTACTCACATACATTAAAGGAAGGATCTTTCATATGGAACCAACCTAATTGTCCATCGACCAATGAGTGGATGAAGAAAATGTGGTACATATACACCATGGAATACTACTCAGCCATAAAAATAATAAAATTATGTCTTTTGCAGCAATTTGGATGGAGCTGGAGGCCACTATTTTAAGTGAAGTTACTCAGGAATGGAAAAACCAAATACCTTATCTTCTCACTTATAGCTGGGAGCTAAGCTGTGGGTATGCAAAGGCATACAAAGTGGTATAATGGACTTTGGAGACTCAGAAGGGGGACGTGGGAGGGGACTAATGAATAAAAAACTACATATTGGGTACAATGTACACTATGTGGGTGATGAATGCACCAAAATCTCAGACTTTAGTACTATACAATTCATCCACATAACCAGAAACCACTTGTATGTGAAAAGTTATTGAAATAAAAATTTAAAAACAACCAAACAACCCTTAATAAAAAGATCTTTTTCCTCAGGGAGTGAAATGGAGTATAAACACAAAGATTTATTGAGGTCTTATCATGTGCCAAGTACTATGCTAAATTTTTTTTTATATCAGGCCTTTCTATAAAAGAAGATAGCAATTTAAGCAGTCACAGATGCATGTATATAATTAAATTTATAATTTGTAAGGTGATTTTACACATCTTAAAATATATTTTATTTACTAGAATGTCACTTTATAATGTGACATTCTAATAAATAATGTCATTTTGCATAATGTTTAATGCAAACAAATAAGCATTCAGTAATGCTTATTGAGGGCCAGTTGTGCGTTAGGTACTGAGGCTTCTCTGGAGATACAGAACAGACTGGCCCCTGCCTCGGGTTGTTCACTACTGTGGACTTCAGCACATCACAGACGATTATCTCTGTCTGGTATTCTGCATTGTCTGATTCAGTCTGAGTCATCTTGGGATTACAGGAAATCTTTTAAAAAGTCAGAGTTTGTTCCTGGCTAATGTGGTGAAATCCCGTCTCTACTAAAATACAAAAAAATTGGCCAGGCGTGGTGGCGGGCGCCTGTAGTCCTAGCTACTGGCGAGGCTGAGGCAGGAGAATGGCATGAACCTGGGAGGCGGAGCTTGCAGTGAGCCGAGATTGCGCCACTGCACTCCAGCCTGGGCGACAGAGCGAGACTCCGTCTCAAAAAAAAAAAAAAAAAAAAAAAAAGTCAGAGTTTGTAATCCTGGCAAACTTTAACAAATTTGTATATTTAAGGTTGATTTTAATCAAGCTAACCTTCCTCCTTCTTGGAATTAAAATCTCAGACACTAAGTAAATCAGTAACAAACACTTCTGCTGGTAAACCAGGGCTAGCATTATCTCCCCGGGACTTCTCAGATTGGCAGCGTAGGGTTTTGAATGCCTTGTTAACCTGACTTGTAATAAGTTCTTAGTCTTCACAATGGAAACTGAGCCAAAGCAGGTTTACATTTCCGTACTTGCATTTGGTGTGAGTCATGAGAAAGGAGAATATTTATTTTCTGAGGAAGGAAGAGAACTTGAGCTAACTTTGAATTTCCTCAGTGGCCTAGCATACAAGTGCCTTAGGCTTACTGTAATTCAATCCTTTTGCGACTCCTATATCCAATTACCCAGATATCTACATCTAAAAAAAGCTTGTCTTCATCAAACTGTCAGACAGGAGCTGTCAGAGAGTCTATTTGTGGGACTGCCCTGTATTTCAGAGCATTTGCCCATAAGGAGCTAAATCATGGAGTAGGGAATTGGGTTGTGCCCCCACAACACACCTATTCCCTGGATATGACATCCTGGTAAAATCGGACTGTGTAGCTTCCCTGAGCACATGATTATTTCTTCGTTTCCCGATTGCTCAGTTGGCCCTGTTGGTTGCTTTCCCTGCTCACAGCCGGCAATTGTCGCTGGATCGTAGGGCAAGAGAATATTCCAGTTATAACATTTTGATCAGCTGCAGTACTGGAGCAATCAAGATAGGGCAGCCACAGGTGCAAAAATAATGAAAGTTTGTGCATCTGATGACAGGTGTCTGGGGTAACCCTCGAACATTAGGAAAGACCCCACCGGAGGAAAGGGACTCACAAGTTAATGATTACAGTGAAAGCAGAAGTAACAACAAAAATGAGCACATGAGAGAAACAGTGGGACTTTCGTAATGTTGAAAATGAGGTGGAGAGAGAATTCTAAATTGCAAGTTCAGAGAGAGAGGCTCTTGCTGTCTGTGAAAAACAAATAGTTTGGCACTACTATGATAAGAAAAGCCCAGGGAATAAGATTCTAAAAAATTTGGGAGCATTTGGTATCAAAAGAAGGAGATTTAGAATTACATATAGAAGCAAATGGAAAATCAAGGCTGTTTTGAGGGGTGCTATCAGAGGGTCATTGGAGAGGATGTAGCTTTACAATATTTATATCAGGCTGTGCATTGGCAGGAGTTCTGTAGAAGCTGGACTGAAAGCTGGAGGTAATGACGTGGGTGGGGCACAGAGCAGCTAGGGAGCTCTGATGCGGCTTTTGCTTGGGGCAGAGTACGGGAAGATATGCAAACGCTGAGGCCCCAGATAGTGCAGTGGCCTTTGTGGGCAGCACTTACAGGTGGGCTTGGAAACACTTGCCTTTGGAACATTGTTTAAAAGTAAGCAGTGCTCCCAGAAGGGCTGTAATTTCTTTAGATTATCTGATAGCAGACTCCGTGATGTTTACCAGCTTCAAGGAGATCAGACCATTGTGAAATTTTTTTTTTTTTTTCTGTAGTAAAACTAGCCCCAGCCAGCCCAACTGGGAATTTACTGCCTGAGCTGTTTTCCAACATAAGTTTTGCTGGCAAAACCAGACGTGAGTGTTCCCTCGACTCTCAAGGGACCTGTTTACACTGACTTTATTTTTACTGCCAGCTTTCAAGTTGGAAGAGGGAAATTACGTTTAAAGGTCAGCAGGTGAGCAGAAGGATTCCTGACCAGCCATTCCTGTGGGTGTGTGCCTGTGTGCACTCTGCGTACGTGTGTGTGCCTGTGTATATGTGTGTGCCTGTGTGTACGTGTGTGCCTGTGTGTACGTGTGTGCCTGTGTGTACGTGTGTGCATGCTTTTCTAAATGCCAACCGTTGTGCTCTGCGCTGACTGACAAGACCTGATCACTTGTTTGCGGGCATAATGATGGGTGTCAGGCTGGTTGTTGGGCAGTTTCCTATTTGTTTATTGTAAAGAAGGTAAATCAATCTGTGGGATTTTCTGGCTTGGAGAGCAAGGGGTGTTTACTGTCAACAGGATAAGGACCAGGAGATATAAGATACTGAGTTCCACCGTGCATCTAGTGTTGGGACAGGAGCATAAAAGGTGGGGAGAAGCCAACTACAGGGTATTTCTGACTTGGATGGCACTTTTAAGTACTTGGGTGGGAAATACAATTTGGAAAATTGCTCTCTGGTGAAAGAACCAGTCAATGTAGCTAACTAAGGTATGATTAGGTTGGACTCAAATTCAATTTTATCAACTCTTCTTTTTAAATTCTTTTTTCTTAATTTCCCAAAAGATGACAGATGGATTTTCACAATTTGGAAATAAAAACATGAGTGAAGGGTTCGGAAGGCAAGTCTCTGGTCCATTACACACTTCCAGAAAAACTTAGTACCCAGAGACTCACATTACTGGGTGTGCTATCTACTCACAAGTGTTGCACTCCATTGAGAAAAAAAAAACAACAGGAAGTTGCTGTTCTACTGAGGACTGACCAAGAAGCCATGAAATACCTTACTGTGGGAGACTTAGAAGATTGCCTACTGAATAAGGTAAGGACAGACCCGGTCTCTCCCATGAACCCCCTCCCCATTCACACTACTTCCAAACAAACCTTCGTCCAGAAAGGATCTCAGGCTGTTTCTAAAGACACATAAAATGCTCCTCAGAAAACAGACTGTCACCCATAACAATGTTTGGGGGCTTAACATATATCAGCCTTACTTCTCTTTGAGGGTCTGGTGCCCAGAGACATGCTGGGTATAGAATATAGAATGGAGAGTTGGAACCTGGGGAATGAGGGGGAACTCCAGCTCTGCCACTGACACTCGTGTGGTTGTGAGTCACTTAACCTGCCTGAGCCTTGGCCTTCTTCTCCGTAAAATGGGAATAATAATAGGAGCTTCATGGGGTAATGGAAAAAGAGCTAATGAAATTAAAACAAAGCTTTTTAAAAACTGTGAAAGTACTAGGTTTTTAAATATTATTATATTTTTAGTACACATCAGTTAAGAACTTAATTTCTTCTAGATGGTCTAGATGGTCATGTCAAATGTTAGAACTTGAAGGAAACTTAAATGTTATCTAGTTTAAGCCTTTTCATTTACGGATGAAGCTACTAAGGCATGATGTTAATGTTAAAACCAAAATATTTAAATTGACTAAGAAGTAGGCACTGGTCTGCAGTTTTCATGCCTTTACAAGTTCAAAAGAGAAGATCATTATCATAGTGATAAGTAAAATGTATTTCTTAGGCAAAACCATTAAGAGAGATAAATAAGGAAAACCTGGGATGATAAAAACTAGAGTAAACAAAGTGATTTCCCATTAATTCCTCCCTTTGAGAGCTCTAAGTGGAAGAGATATTGGCTGGCATTTTTTTCGTGGGTCCTGTATTTTTTGTAAGAAAAAACTCCAAAATTTTTAGCGTGGTGTTCAAGTAACTTCAACTGCTCTATCTTTCTACCCTCCGCTCCCCCTGCATTTCCAATAGCAGAAATCCTAAACAGTGTTTGACACGTTGAATCCAGTGTGTGCTCATGTTTTGTTTGGCCTGTAGATTATTTCTAATGTTTTTTCACAAACATTTCAAAATAGATTTTGCATAGAAATCCAGATTTCTGTCTTTCCAGGGGAAAAAAATCAGAATATTTGGCAACTACAGGTCCCAGTTTCTTGCCTGGAAACTGTGTGCTGGGGCTGAGTGTTTGTTAGCCAGAGCACGTGCTGGCCAATTCTCAGGAGGCTGATCACTCCTGTGTCTGACACTTGCTCCTGGTCCCCGCTGCCTCTCTCACGTGTGTCCCCTACTCCATTCCTGTAGGTAGTTGAGTCTCCCATTTCTGCCCAACAAGAACTGGGCCCTGAGCAGGCCAAGGGCCCCAGCTCCTCCTCGCCACTTTTCTGGCTCATATTCATCCTTCAAACTCAGAGTCCACTTTCTCAAGAAAGAGTCCCTGACACCCCAGCACAAAATGATTTTGCCCACATATTCACTCCCATTATAATTAGTATTACTGGCACCATTTATTTGATCATGAGTTTGTATATTAACTCCTGACACTTTTCTATTATCATCTTGGTTGGCAACTTACATGTCATATCATTTCATTCTTTATAAGTTTCCGGAGGGAAGAACAGTGTCTTGCATACCTTTCTTTCCTTTGACATTCAGAGTATCTTGCACATATATGATCAGAAATATCTTTAGAGTTCGTTAAAGGCAAGAGTGGTGTGGAAGGCGACAGGTCAAGGTGCATACAGGATCTCATTTAATCTAATCAACAACTATGTGATGTACATATTGCCTCCATTTTTACAGAGGAGGAAACAGAGGCTTGTGGAGATTAAATAACTTGTCCAAAGTTACACAGCTAAATTGAGAGGGTTCTGAAGTTTCAGCCTCATCTTCTTTACTCCAAAGGCCGAACGTCCTCTGCCAAACTCCTCTATATCTCTGCAAACACATACTAAGCACCTGCTTTGTGCAAAATACTGTGCTACGGTTTGAGGGTAGACCAAGGCCTGAGATGTGGCCTGCTAAATGAAAGAGAAATTTTGGTTTTGGTCTCTAGGATAGCCCTGTCCCATCTGCAGATTTTGTACATAACCCCAAAGGAAGAAGGAGGGAATTTCACATGCAGTCAGGCAAGTGCTTAATAGAATGCATGGTAGACCGTAAGGGATGCAGTAGAGATTTCAACAGATTGCTGGAGGAGCACGGTGCATTAGTTCTGATGGGAAAGGTGTCTTACAGAAAGAAGAGTAGAGACAAAGCCTTGGAGGAAGTGTAGGGTTTTAATAAGTGGAGAAGTATAGGAAAGGTCTTCCAGGCTAAGGGAACCCCGTTCAAACATTCAAGGTGTATTTCATTCCCAGTCACCTTTTTCTTTTGGGGAGGCAGAACAGGGCAGTGGTTACAAATATGGGCTTTGGAAGGCTGCTACCTGTGTTCTGTAACTTACTAACTTTGGGAACCTGGGCAAATTACTTAAATATTCTGAACTTTGGTTTCCTCATCTATAAAATGGGGATAATCATAGCATCCACCTTAAAGAATGATGGGTAGGCAGGAATGAGCCTACTCTTATAAAATGCCTTGCACACAGGAAGGACTAAATAATCTTAGTTTCACGGTAATGCTGCTGCTACAGCTTCTGCTACATTTGGGGGCTGCAAATATTCTGTGTGACCCAAGCATTTGATTCATGGAAGAATTAGTCTACAAAGGAAGGGATATGATGGTGGAAAGCCTATGGTCTCATGCGTATCTATCACTGGATTTAACTTTCCATTTCTTTACATTATTAGCCCCTGAAAGACAGAGATGATGCCAGTTTTTGTTTTGTTGAAATTTTTCTAACCGATGATTGGATTTCATGCAATTCTGGAATTAAAGGTCTGACTTCTTGTTTTCTGGAAGGAAGTCCTCAGCCTTTTCTTCTCAGTAACACTCATTGGGAATGACATACACATAGGCTGCATGGTCATGGGTGTGATCAGGCCTGTGTGACATTCCTGGCATGCTACTTAGCACCACCACTCTGTCTCCGTCGCAAGGAAGCGTATGGGAATGCAAGTGAGTCAGAGTGATATTATTATAGGGGATAACCTTAAATCCCCATAATTTATATTTGAAGCAGTAAATTATTCATGAACTTGAGCTATTAATAGCAGCAAATGACTTGTGGGGCAACAATGAACCTGATGCTGTGGTTAAGGAGGAGGAGGGGAAAGCAGCCCAAGATGGGACATGGACCTGTGACAGCATGGAGACATGCCTGGGAAGAGCAAGGCCCAAACAACATTTGTTTCCATGTTTTGCCATAAACTAAGTTTGGTGACAAGGTTGCCTCAAGGCTGCCTTGAGGCTGCAACTGGTATCTTGCTGGCTTCCTAAAGTTTGAGAGGCAGTAAAGGAATTCCAGGGTTGGGCTTGCAATGGGTGTCTACTTGTGTTAGAGCCTCCTTCTTTAGATCACTGTACAGCTGCCCCAACCCCACTGCCTGCTTTTCCACACCCTGAAATGAACTTCTTGCTGTATCTGTCTAGGGTGTGGCCAGAATAAGTGGAGAGAAACAGTCTGGGGGTTCTGTGTTGTCACACCATGAGGGTGACAAGAGGTGTCTGGAACTAAGCCTGGAAACCCCCAGCACAAATCACTTCTGGGGCTACCAAATAGCACGGTGATGCTGTCTGGGTAAGAACTTATTGCAGGAAGTGTAGCCAGAGGTGTGGGGAGGGACGAGGCTGCCCACCACCTAGAGAAAGAGGCTACTGCTCAGGTCCCACAGCAGGAGCATCACTGTCTGGCCCTTGCTGCATGACCCTTTGTGCTTGTTAGATGCCACAACAGTTGCTGATGCCTAAATACATGGAGACCTAGGACTCCTTATTTCATGAGTCTTGACTTTAAATTGAAGGCATTTTTAGGTTCAGGAAGAGGATAAAGGGTAGGCAGTACTTCTGGTACATCAGTACTTAAGGGTGTGGCAAAGTGTGATGGAAAGAAGCGTTGGAGAGCCTGTCTAATTCTACATCTAACTGCCGGTGTGATGTTAGGAAAGCTGCCTTGTCACTCTGGTCCTCCATAAAGTCACACCAGACGAGGCAATTTCTGAGGTCTCTTCCATTTCTAAGATCCTGAATCTAAGTTGCAGCAGAAGTGATGGAGGAAGAAAATTAAAACTGGAATTTGTGGTTCTAGGTCTCAAAAAGCATTATCTTATTCTGACTTTCACCTTTGGTAATCAAAACAGGTCATAAGGGTGAACTAATAACCTGTGTAACTAGTGAGAGATTATAGTTGTTTTCCAGGAGTGTGTGATCTTGTCCTGCTCGGTAAGAATTTCACCATCAAATGAGGGCACAATTTGTAGAATAGATTTACAATGAAGTACTTTTTCCAATAGGCTACTCTTCACGTGTGTTATGTGCATACATACATACACATGTACATACATACACACATGCACACACACTCTTAAGCTTCTATTTAAAAATGATTTGATGGTGATGAATTTGTCATTAGTTTATTAACTCAGGAAACAAAATATACATACATACATATATATATATATATACACATATATGTATAGTCACTGCTATGTTACTAACATTCAAGTTCTATGGAATTACATCCGTGGGGCTGGCAGATTCAGGAGGCTAGTCTTGGCCTTCAACACGTTCTGAGAACCTAACTATTAGAGAATACTATTTCTCAACCACTCTGCCTGCAATGTTCTATCTAGTTAACACTTGTATTACTTTTCTCCACTGTACCTGCTCAGACTTCAGGTCCCTGAAGTTGCCTAATGTTCCCTATTCTACCACTAGCTTTATCCATTCTTTATTCCGGCTGGAAAATATAGCCCACTGCTGAAACCCTCTGTTGCTTTTTTATCTTTCTCCAGCTCTTGCCCAGCAAACTCCAATCTTAGCACCTCAACTCTTACCTTTGGAGGGCTAAGAGGTGGTGGAGCAGATCTCACTAACTGAACTTACTGATATCCCACAGCCTCAGAGACTCAGCCTCAGCCAAGTCTTGACACTGTCTGGTTATCTTTACTCATGTACCTAAACAGTCTCTCATTCCTTATAGCAGCTATCTCAGCAGTCTATCGCCTGAAATCTCTTGCCTTCCACTTCACTCTTAGCTCATTAACATCTCCCACTCTATAAAGAACATAGACATCAGACTGGAAATCTCTCTGATTTTCACTGCCCCCTACCCTTTTATCTGTATCTGCATGCACACTTTTCCCCTTCTTTCTTTCTGCCACACCAAGATGAATTCCTCACTCAGGCCTCTTGGATGTGCATGACTCCTTTTGGGTGGGAAATCCTTACAAACTGGTTTTGCTCTCTGCTACCTCTTCTTTCACCACTGACTCTTTTCTCTCAGCATTTAAACATGTTTACACCTGTGTGTCATTTGCAAGAAAAAAAAAAACTGTTCGCATCCCTGTTGTTTTGGTTTTCCCCATAGTAAAATTCTTGGGGCCAGGCGCGGTGGCTCACACCTGTAATCCCAGCACTTTGGGAGGCCAAGGTGGGCAGAGCACGAGGTCAGGAGATTGAGACCATCCTAGCTAACATGGTGAAACCCCGTCTCTACTAAAAATACAAAAATTAGCCAGGTGTGGTGGCACGTGCCTGTAGTCCCAGCTACTCAGGAGGCTGAGGCAGGACAATCACTTGAGCCGAGGAGGCAGAGTTTGCGGTGAGCCAAGGTCACACCACTGCACTCCAGCCTGGCGACGGAGCAAGACTCCATCAAAAAAAAAAAAAAAAAAAAAAATTCTTGGAGGAGTTGCTTACCTCTGTCTTCACTTGGTTTTCTTCCATTCACCCTTAATCCACATTTAATGTGCACCTCTTCCCCACCATTAATGCTAGTGCCCAGTGTTCCCCCAACACAGCAATCCTATTCTAGCTGTCAGACTCCATGGACACTTGGGGGCCTTAACTCACTCAAGCACTTACTGTTGACTTTGTTCTTGAAATTCTTCCTTTACTTTCAGGACCTCTCACGGTTTATTCTCCCACTTCACCACCTCTTCTAAGGCAATTGTGTTCTAAAAATATCACAGGAACAATTGCACAGGCATGAGGAGCACAAATTCTCTCTTTGTGCGCCTCAGGCCTGGCTCAATACCTGCTATTTTCTCATTCTAGAACAACTTTCATGCCCCCTTTTTCCTAGCTAACGCCTAGTAAGCTTTCAAGATACAACTCCAACACACTGTGCCTCCAGAAAGGCCTCCCAACCTCCAAACTGGATGAAGTATCCTTTTTCTATGTATCCATAGCATCTGTGCAAACCTCTACCTTGCACTAGATTGCAGTGATTTTAATTTCCAGGTCATTTGTCTTGCTTTGTCAAGTTATCTATAAACCTCGTGGCAACATGTATGCACAAAGCACAGCATAAAATGGATGTTCCACTCAAATTACTCAAATGGAATTGAATCACAACACAGATGGGAAGTCCTATGCTGGAGAGGACCCTTAAGTTTTGGTTTCTAAAACCTTTATTTTTGTCATTTGTTATTTTTCCCATAATAGCATCCCACAATTGTATTCTGTGCTTACATTTGTCTTCCTGACTACTGTGAATGTATGGCCGGGTCTATCTTGTGCATTGCTGTGTTCCAGCATGTAACAGTGCCCACCACAGAGGACAGGCTAAACAAATACTTACTGATGAACTGACCCTATATGTGATATACAATGTGTCTAACAATAGGTGCACAGTCACATTCTTATACTATGAACATATGAAGTTGGCTTGCTGGTTGATGAGAAGTATGAGTGAGGTCTCAGGTGACTGGCCTAGTTGATGACTTAGTTTAGGAAAACAGGAGTCTCTTTGACTTGGACTTTTTTTTTCTGGCTGTCGTGATCAGTTTATGGGTGTCTCAAAATGACTCTAGAATATGTAGAAACAGCCATTATACCAAATTCAGAGAGAGTATAAAGATTCATAGATGGGCATTAGATTGAGATGTATCAGATATTGCTTGAAATTGGCCCCTGGCTGAAGGAGCCTCTGAAGGAGAGTCTTGCTGTCATGACAGCAGCTTGTAGGTGCCTCCTGAGCAAGATGACAAAGTGCCCCCTCCATTTCAGAAAAAACTTGCAGACCCTTCCGTATCTTATTTGGATTTTTCTGTGTCTCTTCTGGAGTTTACTAAAAGTTCCTTTGTGTTTCCCACAAACATCTATTTCCCTAAACTTTAAGTATCTGATTAGTGTTGAGTTTTCTATGAGAATTTCCCAATTCTTCATAACTCACTGTGGTAACTTTCTGTCAGCGGAAACATGCCTTTTCTTAAGGGTCTAGAAGCAAAAGGCAGGGGTGAGTACAGAGGCAAAGAGAACCATCATTTACTGATGACATCAGTGGGAAGCAGGCTGCTGGGTGCTGATACATGTTAAGCGGTTTAATATTCACACCATGGGCAGCAGGCATGACAATACCATGGTAGAGTCTCACCATGGTTCACAAAACCCTGTGTGATGATCTGGCCCCTGCTTTCCTTTCCAAACTCACATCCTATCACTTTCCTTTTGCCGGATCCAACCACAGTGGCCTTGCTGCTAGGCTTAGAGCATTGCCTATGTCAGAGGAGGAACATGGAATCTGCTCTCCTAAGCTGTCTTCAGCCTCACTCAAATGTCACCTCTTTAGAGAAGTCTTCTTTGTCCATTGCCCACCCTAACTAAAATAGCTGCCCCTTTATTCTCTAGTCCCTTATCATATTTTATTTTTCTTCATGGGACTTATCATACTTGATATTACATTATACACACACACACACAGACACACAGACAAACACACACACACACACATATATATATACAGGAATACATATATATATACACATTTATATGTGTGTCTGTGTGTATAATATCAGGTATGACACTATATATTATAATATTGATATTATATATTACAATTATATATAATATATTATGTATTATATCTACATTTATTCCTATATTTTCAGCTAGAGGGCAAGTATCTACATTGTTCACTGTTGTCTTAATCACTGTTGTGTCCCCAGCACCTGGCCTGGCACCTGCTACATAGTAGGTCCTAGATAAATATCAAATGAATGCATCTGTTACAGAAAAGAACATTGAGGCACCACCAAGTGTCTTCTCAATGGAGTCAGACCTAAATTCATCTCCCCGGCATCTTGGGAAGGCAGGATTTTTGAGCTGAACTCCCTCAGTCACCCCTTGCTGTACCCTTGTCTCCTCACTCTCTTATGCCGGTACCTTGGGGCCCACAGAGGAAATAACCACCTTTGCTGGTCCCTCTCACACCCAGGTGGACTTGAGGCGGCAGCAGATTTCCCAGGCTGTGGAGGAGGTGCAGAAAGTCGTTCATCATTTGACCACAAACATCAGCAACCAAGACATTAGATTTCAAGCTGTGCCTTACTCTGACACGTACAATGAAAATATTAAGGTAAGCAAATCTCGCTGTCTCTAAGTGCCACCAACAGAGCCAGGACACTTGGGCAGGTGAATCTCAGTGTGTGATAGATGCTTGCCTCACTCAGAATACTCATAACAACTCTTGTTTTCATAGGTACTCTTAGTTTTTACTATTTACAGTCTCATTTTATACATGTCATTTCAGCCAGCAGGGTGCCTTATGCTTATAATCCCAGCACTTTGGGAGGCCAAGGTGGGAGGACAGCTTGAGGCCAAGAGTTTGAGACCAGCCTGGGCAACGTAGTGAGATTCTGTCTCTATAGAAAAAGAAAAAAGGATAGATGTTATTTCCTTTGAGCCCCCACATTCCTAGATGAGAAAAACTAGGCTTAGAGAAGTCAAATGACTTGATCAAGTCATATCAGGCACTAAAGCCAGAACTCACACAGAGGCTTTTGATTCCAAAGCACATTCCGCTGTCACAATCAAAGCTCAGTTAAATACACATTCATTTATTAAGCACCTACTTAATAGATTGGGGGTGGGGTGGAGGGAACTGAAGGCATCCGTAAGAAGACAGTTGAAAGTCATAGTCTGTGGGTTGCAGATGGGGAAGGAAGAAAGTAGAAGAGGTGCCACTGAGAAGCTGCAGGAGCAGACTGGCAACCCCTCTCCCTGCTAAAGAATCCCACCCAGTGTAAGCCAATGGGTAACACCAGCATTCAGGCAACACAGCAGTGAGGGCAGAGCTGTACACATAGAAACGACCTTACTTAAACCTGTAAACCACCTTGTGGAAAAGACAGTCTGGTTATTTCCATTTTAGAGTTGAGAGAAGTGAGATTCTGAATCATTCTGAATCTCCATTATTCTTTATCTCGATTTTTATTATGCCACATACCTCTTTCACTTTGTATTAAATTTGTATGTATTCATGGCCCATTTCTCACAACAGACTGCACATCCCTTGATTGTAAGGACTAAGTTTACTGTTCGTTTTGTTCCTAGCACCCAGCATGGTGTGTGGCACATGGTAGACACTTAACGTATGTGGAATGAATGAATAAATGAATGAGCAAAAGAATTAGTACCTGAGCAAAAGACCATTGCTGGCCCATTACCTCTCAAGGTTGGTGGATGCAAGAACCACCCAAGAGATTCTGGGATTTGTGGATTCTGAAACAGAGTCAGATTGTAGGAAATTAATCCCAGGGTGAAGATTATAAAACCAGACTGAATCCTGGAATGCTAGAATATCACTTGCCCAACTCTACCACCCAGGCCAATCTAACTTGGACACACATAGACCAGTGACTAGAAATAGAGATATTGCATTACTTTTCTTAGCACTATACCCAAGGAAATTTCCTTCAGTGGTCCCACTTAGAATTCATAGCTTAAAATATATCTTGCATTTATATATGTCATGTCTTACATATTAAGTTTTGAAAATAGCTACAGCATAGCATATAAAATTGCTTTTAACTTAGATCAAAATCAACAAGTTTTTGTTTGTTTCACTTTTTTGCTTGTTTTTTAAAGATAGGGTCTCATTCTGTCACCCAGGCTGGAGTGCAGTGCTGCGATCATGGCTCACTGCAGCCTCAACCTCCCAGGCTTAAGTGATTTTCCCACCTCAGCCACCTGAGCAGCTGGGACTACAGGTGCAAATGCCACCATGCCTGGCTAATTTTTTTATTCTTATTTTTTGTAGAGATGGATTTCATCATATTGCCCAAGCTGCTCAACAAATATCTACTAAGCACCACTTATATGACTAATAACATGATAATTGTGCTTTTGAATTCACATGAAAGTGAATTGAAATAATGTACAGAGCTGAAATTCCAGGGACTTTAGATGTTTTTCCTCTTTTTAAATCCAGCTGCCTTTCTGTGGGTACCAGAAGTCATGTGGATACATCATCTAAAACATCAAACTATTTTTTTCTTAGAGTTAGACAGAACCAGCTGGAGCTGATTAGGGCTTTCCCCACTCAATGGGTCAATGACTGGCCCTGGGCAAGAGTTAACCAAATTCCATGGTCAGAGCTTTACAGGAGGAGGAGGCAGCTGACTCACAGCCGAAGGCGTGCGTGCAGTGGGACATGGTCATAGTTCAAGCTCCTTTGGCTGCTCTGTTTACCCACTTGTTCTATCTCTTGGCTGCCGGTCTGCCTGCTTTCCCCCAGTCGTTGCTTCACTGGTTCCTGGAGAAAGGGGTTAGGTAGATTCTGATTGTTTGCTTTTTTTCTTTAAGCTTAGAGTCATCTCAACAGCTCACATTGTCTCAACAAATAAGCTTTCATTTTGCCTTTATTTTGGAAGGGTTAGTCATGAACACTGACCATAGGTCATCAGTACAGGCCAAAAAAAAAAAGGAGATATTTTACAAAATCTGTTACCTCCCCTCCTGTTACTTCCCACCTTTAATCTGTGTCAAAACATTCACCATTCCATGTCATTCATTGTTGGCTGAGTGCCAGCCCAGGGTAGAGAAATAATAACTGAACAAGCTGTCCAAAGACCTAAACTCAAATTCTGACTCTTCTACTTACTGGTTGTGTGTCCCTGAGGAGATCTCCAAGCCCCTCTGCATCTTGAATTCCTTATCTGGAAAATGGCAACAAAGCTCACCTTACTGTGTGACTGTGAAGTTGAAATGGTCAAATGCATTAGAATTATGGTGTTGCGTCTGCATGGAACTGAATGCATACTCATTCTTCTTTCTCAAACCTTAGTTCTCCTCTGGAGTTCCTGGTTTAGTTCACTGTCTTTACTTGTATATTCATGAGATAATAAACTCAGCAAGTTAATTTACTTGCCCGAAGTATTTACAATGATTCAGTAGCAGAACAAAGAGGTAATCCACTTGTAACACCCAGGTCGAGGTCTCCGTGTATCTGGTCACACTGCTGAGGGTGGAGTGGTTAACAGAGCTGCCTGGCGAGACAGGTTGGTTCCCAGGACTTCCGTTACCTCCCGAATCTGTGAATTCATGCTTGTTTTCAATCCTTTCCTGTCCCTAGGTTTTGGCTCCCAGTCAGTTCCTCGTCACAGTCCCAATAAAAGGCCTGGCCGGGTACAGGGAGGCCAGGGAGCAGCACTGGCGGTACTACACCCTGCAGGGCACCAGGCTGCCCTGCCCATTGCGGGACCCTGAGGGTCTGCAGCAGTGGCTGGAGGTGGAACAGTTTATGAAGAGCCTGTGGCAGTGGCATGAGACAGATGTGAACATCGACGGAGACATTGTGCCTGCCAAGGTCCTCCTAGTGTTCCGGAAGCTGGTGGAAAATGCAATTAGAACCTGTCACCTCTCAGGTGAGCTGATCAGGAACAAGTGCAAGGGTAATTGCTGGCATTCCCCTTTCGCTCTATAAAACCTCTGTTTGGGTGTTACCTGCAGCTCACAGCCTACATTTGAGAAAATAATCATGTGCTCTTCACATTTATTTAATCTTCATAATATGAATCAGCTTTATTTTCCTGCTGTTGATGCACAGAAGATTGGAATTCATACTAACAAAATAGTCTTGTGGCTTTAAGAAAGTTACTGTGCTGGCATAGATATAAAATGCTGTGGATTATGCACCTTAACCAGGCTTAAAAACTTAAGCGTATTGTTTTTTAAAAAAGCAAATTATTCACAAACCCCAGGTCTTCTTTATTAGCACATTTCTACTGCAGCACCTCCACCTTACTGCAGTACCACAGGGTGCTGAGATTCCACATTTGGAAACCACTAACTTGTACCAAAGCACAAAATCCAGAAGCCATAAAGAACTGACTAAGTTTGACAACTCCAAAGTCTTAAGCTACTGTACAGCATATGCACACACACACACACACATACACACACACTCCCTTTTTGTTCACGCAAAGCAAAAAGGTGAATTTCAAACTGGAAAGAAATGGCTAATTTTCTTAATTTATAAATCGATAAGAAAAAAGATGAGCTGACCAATAGAAATAATTACCAAAAAAAAAGGAATCACAGAAAAAGAATACAAATGGCTTGCAAAAATAAGAAAAGGCATTCCATCTAATGTATATTTCAACGTATATTAGAATATACCTAATGTTGGGTGCATTAAAATACCTAGCAAGCTAAAAGAAATGAAAAGTTTGAACATGCTTAGTGGCTAGTGGGCATGGTGAAATGGGTATTCTCATGTTGTTATTAGAAGTGTAAATTGGTGTCTCCTTTTTAAAGGGCAAGTTGTCTATATTTTATTTTTATAATGTGCTTACTTGACAATTCAACAATTCCAGCTCTAGAAATATATTTCTACAAATACACAAAGAAATGTGCACCAGGATATTCTCTGCCATAGGTTTTATAATAGTAAACAGCTAGAAGTAATCTAAATGGCTAACAAAGGAAAATTGGCTAAATTAAATTATGCTATCTCTGCCTACTGGACTACTATGCAGCCTTTAAAAAGAACAGGCATATGCCCATGCATACATACAGAGCTATGAAAAATGCATGTGCTAAATAGTTAAGTGAAAAACCAAACTGCTAAACAATATGAGATTCCATCTGTGTGAAAATAAAAGGATGTATTCATACATACATTTGCTTGTCTAGACAGAATAGTTCTGAAAATTTCCATAATGGTAATAGTTTATGTTTAATAGATTTTTTTACTAAGTAGAATAAGTTTCATGGGTTATTTAATTTAATCCTCATAACCACACAATACAGTAAGAATTCTTTTCCTACCTGTTTTAGAGATGAGGAAACTGAGACTTAGAGAGATTAAGTCACTTCTGAAGTTCACACACCTTGTAAGCAGAGCCAGCTGCAGGGCAGGGTGTGGGCCGGCAGGGTGTGGGCCGGCAGGCTGGCTGCAGCATCGGCTCACCTCTTATGCTGTGTGACATTATTCATGGTGAAAGTGCAAAGCAGAGATTCAGAATGGGCAAGGTTTATGAGGCGCTTTTAGTAAATAATGCTAAAGTGCCAGTTGTCATGTTCCTGTCTGGGCAGCTCTGATGAGATGCAGACAAGCCCTTTATCCCACCCTGGCCAGGGAATGTTTCCCTTTTGAACAGCCTAACACAATTAATGTGCTTCCATTTTCTTCTCTGTGCAAGGAAATGCAAAATAATAGATTCCAATCTATTTCAAGAATTGGGATGAGCAAATAAGGATGAATAGATCCTGATCTATTCAAGACTGCTTATCTTTATCTGCAATGAAGGCAAACAAACAAAAACTGTACCTTTTGAAAGAAGAAGGAGCAAATTGGAAATGAGGAAATTATAGTATGTGAGCTGGAAAACTACTAGATGCGTTAGTTTTCTCTTCTTCTCTTTGCCTGGTTGGAAAACGAGGCAATGGAGACTTCTTTCAAATCACTCAATCCTCTGAAACAGTGGCTGTGACGTGCTTTGATGTATTTTGTGGTTACAGGGGTTTCTGATGATAGATACCTCTGAGGCTCGGCTGGCTGAATGGATGGTAAAAACAAATACCATCTAAGAGACTGAGGCTCAGATAAAAGAAAGGTGAAGCCGAATTTCACCAAAGGCATATGCATAAATAAGGAGGCTGATGCTGTTCCTAACCAGTGTCAGAATATCTAGGTGAAGAGGGAAAAAAAAAAATGGCATTAGCCTTCCCTATGTTTGCATTACTCTGAAAACCAACACTTAGATATTTGGGTGGAATGGAGAAGGATATAGAAAAATAGTTAGGTTTCATTTTACAGTAGCAAATACAGAAGGTCCCCAACTTGCCATGGCTCAACATATGATTTTTTTACTTTACAAGGGTGCGAAAGTGATACATGTTTAGTAGAACCCATACTTCGAGTACACATACAACCATCCAATGAATTCCATGAGATATTCAACACTTTATTATAAAATAGGCTTTGTGTTAGATGATTTTGCCCAACTGTAAGTTAATGTAAGTGTTCTGAGCACTTTTAAGGTAGGGTAGGCTAAGCTATGATGTTTGGTAGGTTCGGTGTATTAATACATTTTCAACTTAGAATATTTTCAGCTTCATCAGGATGTGACCTCATCGTAAGTCAAGGAGCATCTGTACTACACTTTTTCTTTTTATTCTATGGCTTTTACTTTCAGTTGAGCCTCCTGAAAAGAATCTATTAATTTAAAAGAAAAGGTACCCCAAAAGCCTTGGGGTTGGGGGAGAAAGAAAAACCCACCAGCAATGAGACTTCTTAGTAATGTTCCGACGCTGGCTAGCTGACTAACCATCTGGTTTTGATGTCAAAACCTTGACGTGCTACAGGCATTGTGATCCTTCACGTGCTACAGACATTGTGAAAGTTGCCACACCAGTTGCAAGGTGCTGGTCAGAGCAACTGCTCACAAATTTCTTGTTTGAACACTTGTAATGTGCAAACCTTTCTCTTCTCCTTATCCATTTGGTCATTTCCCATCAGGTAAGGTCAGCCTGCTAGGAAACCGCTCTGCAGTTTGGGTTGCTGTGGAAACATCTGCATATCAGGTGGAACTGGAGCTGGTCCCCACAGTGGAGATCCCCACCACCTGGTCCAAGAAAGCCCGGTGGCCTCGATGTCTGCAGCGCTGGCCTTCCCAAGAGAGAGTGGAGTGCATCAAGGTATCAGTGGGCGGGACCCAGCTCGCCAGAGCAGTGATGCCAACAGCTTAACCAGTCACAGCATTACTGACTGCCAATGAGTTTCGGAAGGAAAGTTGAGGTGTCACTAGATCAGCAGTTCTCAAAGTGTGGGCCCTGCAGCAGCGTCACCTGAGAACTTGTTAGAAATGCAGCTTCCCGGGCCCCCACTCTGGACCTGCTGAATGAGACCCTGTGAACAGGGCCCAGCAATCTGTGTTTTAAGAAGCCCTCTGGGTGATGTGATTCTGATGTATGCTCAAGTTGGAGAACTGCTGTAGGAGAGGAAGTGGGCACCATCTTCTAACTGTCCACATCCAAGGTGGCTTGTGGTCTCCCTGGCACCCCCTTCTCATCCCCACGTAGGATGTGCTGTCTGCCTGGTGACAAGTTCCCCAGACCAGCGGACTGCTTCAGAAATGGCTTTCTACACCAGTGAGCATTGTTCTTCTTATTTCCCAATATTTTTCTCTTTCTTCCAGTCGTTTGGGTTTAACTTGTTGGCCTGTTCAAATTATCACTGGCAGCTGAGCTTCCTCCGTGCTGAGCAGGTGTTACTGGAACAGCTGGATGAAGATGGGGGCTGCCGTAGGAAGTGTTTTCAGGTCATGAGGCACCTGAAGGAGGACATCTGGTGCCCGGGGAACAGGCCGGTTATCACGTCCCACCATCTGCAGGTGAGTGTGGGGCAGGTTGGAGAAGACCCAGGGGCAGCTTTGGATAGGTCATTCTTCCTGTGGCCTCTGTAGGGCCTGGCCAGAGCCAGTCAGAAGGGGTGGCATGTGTGAAAAATTCAGGATGAGGCTCTAGTATCTATATTTGCCATCCAACAAATTACTACTTATTATGGAAATATGTAAACTAGCACCATATGGGAGTCCACAACACCCCTGCCCAGGGTAAAATTTCCTCCCTCCCTTCCCTTTGCCAATTCTCTTCTATCCCACTTTTCCTCCCCTCTCACTTTTATTTTACCCACCAAACCAACCTGAGTGCCCACTAGGTGCCAGAAACCCTGCTGAGGTTCAGAAATGAATCACAAAATGTGGTTTGTGCCTCACACTTTGATGGCTTTATGTTTGCGCCAGTCTTTAAACCCACTGCAGCCTACGCACACCTCCTCATGCACACAGACCCACTAACACAGACGGGACCAGGAAGTGCAACACAGAGGTTACCACACACGTAGTGCCACACACCTCTTTCCAGGGTCCAAATCACCAGGCAAGGATCTTCCCTTGCTCTGCCAGCACCTGCCTCTCCTTGCCCTAAACCCAACAGTACACATTCATTCACGCCTTCACTCACTCATTCAGCAAGTGTTTGAGATTACTCTGGGCCAGAGGCCTGCCCCAGTACCTGCTGTGGGCTCAACCTCTGCAGGCACAAAGGTGAACAGACACAGATGTGTTTCCTCACTCATGGCACTTCTGGTCTAGCATAGGAGATAGACATGGGTCAGGCAAGCCAGTGGGTGCGTGTACAATCACACAGTGAGGAAGCACTGGAAAGGGAGGAGTATGGCTCTGTGAAGGCTCAGAGCAGCAGAGCCTGACCTGGACTGGGCAGTCAGGGGGGCCTCCCTGGAGAGGGGGCCTTGGACCACCCTCCCGACTCCCTCTTTCTCAAATTGTGAACCACACAGAGTGAAGTGTACTCTCATGTAGCAGCTCTGTGCAGCCTGCTGGGGTAGGGAGGTAGGAGACTCTTGCAGGACACCCCAGCCCAGCCTAGCTAGTGTGGGTCTAGGAGCTTCAGCCCTCCTCCCTGGCCCCAGAAAGGATGGACTCCCTTTCTACTCAGGTAAGCACAGGTCCCTGGGGCAGTCACCTATCTGTGAGGTGCCTTCCTCACATACCTGTTCCTTCTCTCATTCGATGGACAAAACTGTCTTCCAGCCCCATGTTACTCTGTCTGCTCTAAAGTAACTTATTGAAGGACAGATACCACATTGGTCTTGTCCACCTGGCATGCTGACCTAACTCGATGCTCTTATTCATTGGGAGAAGGTGAACAAAACCTCCATTATCTCTCCCAATGCTTTGTACATAGCAGCACATTAAATATTTGTTGAGCAAATGAATGAGTGGCTTCACATCTTACTCAACTTTTCTCTTTTTTTCACACAAAATCACTAACCTTGCTTCACCTTCTTATCTTTCCAATAACCTGTCCATTTTGACCTGTGGAAGAATCTGTTAACATCTCATTCACATGCACTGGGGCTTTTCTCTGGAGTTCCAACATTCTCAACGTGTCCCAAGCACACTTCCCTAAAAACACGCAGGCTGTTCTCCTGGATGGAGGGCATGTGATTGCAGAAGATACTTTGATTCTTTCTGTGGATTTAGCTTCTCTTGCTTTCCTTTATACAGGCCACACTAGAAGAGGCAGAGCTGAGACGCAAACTCAAGTCTATCTCATATCAAAACCTCATAACCTTAACGATTGACTTCATTATCTCTCAATTAAGATGGATGGAAATACCATTCGGTGACATGAATATTTCAGGCAGGATTGAATGGGGCCACCATGGATCTCCCAGCCCATGGCTGCTTGCAAATCTGTACTCCCCACAAGGGCTGACTTCTATTCTGATGGCTCCTAAGTCACCTGGTGGATTTTAAGGCAACTCCTTAAGGATTCTCTGTTTCAATCCTCCCTGACCCACCTGCATGGCACAATAGAATTGGGCATCCTCAAGGATGGGCATTTTTTTTAAGTGGGCTATTTCTGGAGTAAGATAAACAGAAAGTGCTAACTGCCTTTTTCTCTGGTCTTCCATCCTTAGTCCACAGACAGAATTATCTCCCATTTAGGTATCCCTGCCCTTGAAATGAATGTGGCTGGTGATAAACGTGGTGCTAGACACCATCCCAGATGATGACTTGAGTGTGCTGGATCCTTGCCAAATCTTCATTTTGAGGAAAGTGGAAGAGGTTGGGTTGCAAAACAGCATTAGGAAGCTGTGGCACTCAGCCTTGCCTCACCTTAAGTCTGACACTCTCTTACAAGGCCCTCACCTTCTCCCCAAAAAGGCTCTGCCCCAAGACTATTTCATGTGAAGCAAAAGCTTATCTTTTATTGCCTTATTTATTCCTAAAACCCACTCAAAATACATTGGCTTGCTTATAATGAGCTTAACTGCCCCAGTTTGCTTAGGGAGATAAAAGCTTAATTAACAAGAGGAATTAACATTTTTTCTGGTATCTAGATTATCTTCGCTTGCATGAAATTATCTCTAACTCATTTATTCATAATAATGTAATCTAAATACATAGTTGCTATGAACTTACAACTGCTCTAAAAAATAAAGACTGTATAAAAATAACTCAATATCTAAACCATAACATTAATGGATAATTCATTAATTCACTTATTCAATAAATGTTTATTAACTTCCTCTCATGGGCTAGCCTTTGCTGGGTACTGGGTAGCTTAATAGTGAATAAAAATAGGCATCATTCACTGCTCTCATAAAGTTTATAATCCAGTAGGGGAAATGATAAAATTAATCACATAAATATAAAAACTACTACTGTTGTCGCTGCTTCTTATGAGAAGTACATGGCTAAGAGAGTGTGCAATGGGTGTACTAGGGAAATTTGATCTGATGGACAAAGAAGGGAAAGAAGTGTGCCCTATGCAGCCGAAGCAGGATGTGCAAAGGCTCTGTGGTAGAAGGGAGCATGAAATGTCTGGTGTCGCTACATGAAGAGAGCAAGGGAGGACACGGGTCAAGATGAGTCTGGAAAGGAAGGCAGGGACCAAACCTTATAAACCACACCAAGTTAAGGATGATGTTTTTAGCTAACAAACAATGGGAAGACCTTGAAGTATTTTATTTTATTTATTTATTTTTTTGTTTTTGAGACGGAGTCTCGCTTTGATGCCCAGGCTGGAGTGCAGCGGCATGATCTCGGCTCACTGCAAGCTCCGCCTTCTGGGTTCACGCCATTCTCCTGCCTCAGCCTCCCAAGTAGCTGGGACTACAGGCGCCCGCCACCATGCCTGGCTAATTTTTTGTATTTTTAGTAGAGATGGGGTTTCACCGTGTTAGCCAGGATGGGACCTTGAAGTATTTTAGATGAGAAGGGAAGTAGATGTATATTGGCAGCAGTATGGATGGTGATAGTTTGGATGGTGGCAAGAACAGGGATGGACTGATGAGATCACTACTGCAGAGGTCCAGCGAGATGTGGAGGCAGTGTGGAGGGGGATGGTAGAATAATACTGGAGGTGAAGGTAAATGGGTAGACTCGAGAAATACTTAGACAAGAGGATTACAGGACTTGACTGGGGACGGTAAGGGAGAAGGGCGACTCCTAGGTTTTCGTGTTGCACAACTAGCTAGTTAAGCAACTCCGGAGGCAAATCAGGTTTGTGCAGGAAGAGCAGGGGTTCAGTTTGGACATGTTGGGACTGAGATAACTTTCAGATACTCAAGAGATACACGGTAAGCAGGTCAGAGGAGAAGTCTGGGCTGGAGACACAAATTTGCAAGTCATTCATATGCAGTGAGAATTAGAGCTGCTGTGGTGGAGGCAACATAGAGCTGAGGAACGAATGTAGACTGAGAGGAGAAGAGGGCCTAGAATTGAGCCTCCAGAAACTCCACTTCTCAAAGGCAGGCCAAGGAGTAAAAGCCTGCCAAGGAGGCGCTGTAATGCTAGGAGAAAAAACCCAGAGAGTAGATTGCTTGGAAGTCAAGTGAAGGATGGCTCAGGAGGGAGGGTGTGGGCGAGAGAACCAGGTCTGCTGAAAGGTCAGGTAAGGTGCAGGCTGACAAAGGCCTATTAGATTTAGAAACGTGGAGATCATTGGGCCTTGACGAGAGGAGCCTTTGAGGATTAATGAGAGAAGAATCCATATTGGAGCAGACTGAGGCAAGAAATGGGAGGAGAGGAAATGACCACAAATAACAGAGCTGACTCTCCAGAGAAGCCTGGATTTGCAGAGGGAAGAGTGAGGGCAGGAGGCAGATGTGGGGTTGGGGTTGCAGGAGAGCTCTCAACTTGTGAAAAGCAGTTGAGGAAGAGGGTAATCAGTCATATACAGTTCCTGGAAGATGGGATCCGGGGCCCTGTGGAGGGATCAGCCCCACAGGCAGAAGAGGCGGAAGCAGGGAGGAAGAGAGGAGGGTGCCACAGTAGGCAAGATCTGTCTGGTTTGGAAGGATGAGGGGTTCCATTTTCCCCGTAAAGTAGGAGGCAAAGACATTGCCTGGAGTAGTGACCATTGGAAATGTTGGAGGAGAGTGAGGGAATAGATTAGGGAAGAGGTGCGGGAGACCAGCTGGCAAACTGAAGGCCCACCTGAAGTTGGGGATTGTGAATTCATGGTAGATCCAGTCTGCCCAGGCAACTCTTTTCTCCCTCCTTCCAAGGCCACATAAGCTCAATAATTGTTTCCAAGCTATCCTCCTCAATTGCCCGAAACAATGTCTGACAGCACTTCTCCCTTCCACAGACTGTGCTCTTTTGGACCTGCGAGAAATATCCCCACTTTAAAGACTGGCAGGTCTTCAGCAAAGCATTTCTGCGCCTGGTGAGGAAACTGCACAAGTGCGTGAGCCAGCACTTCCTGAAACACTATTTCGTCCGGAACAGCAACCTCTTTCAGTGCACCAACCCGACTGAACTGGACACTGTGGCCCAAAAGCTGGCCACCTTCCTGAAGAACCCCCAGATCGGCCCGCCCTGATGGTTGCCCCGGCCTGGGAGGCTCTTGGACATTTTATTCTGGCTTAACCTTGTTCTTTGGATGGTTCCTCAGTCAGGTGCCAGGATCCTGCCTAGGAGAAAGGCCATGAATGGCAGCGGAAATTACATCAAACCAGTAACACTTCAGCAGGGGGAAAACTGTGCCCCAGGATGTCTGGCCCAGGCCTCCCTGGAGCCCAGCAAGCATTTCCGCCCTAGCTAATTCTCCTGGAGACAGCTCTCATCAGGCTTCCCCAGGCACAGATTTGGAACTGGTGACAGTTCTGAACTTAGTTTCCCTTGTTCAGGCTCTGATCGTCTCACAGTGAAGATGGAGACAGAACCCCTGGAAGTCTGGACATGAGCCTGCTGGCCAATACTGTGCCCAGCCCACTGATCATGGGCACATTCTCCTGCCATTTGTAAAATGGGAATGTTAACGTGCCTACCTCTGAGCAGGGCTGTGTGCCTATGAAACTGTGCTGGCGCCTTTTCAAGGGGAAGGCATTGGATCAACACAAAGTGTTCCTGGTTGGTTGAGTAGCTGGTGTTTGCATCCTGGATCGGTACCCACAGCACTTACGCAAAATTGCACCTGATGAGTTAGCGAGCCTGTGCTTCCTTGCTGCCCTCCAGCTTCCTTAGCATGTGGGTCAGTGGCTCCTGATGTTCTGTCTGCTTCCCTGGTATTCTCTAAGCAGGGAGGGGAGTGGTTTTGATGATAAGTGTAAGTCAAAGATGAAAGTACAACTCTTGGCCTGATCCCAACCATAGACCTCTCTTCGCTTCCCATGCCATGGGCCATGGATGGAACTTCCTTATATATTTATGTAAATAACCTAGTACTATGATCTGCATGGAGTGACCTTAGGTGTCTGTCACTGCTCAGTGTGTTCCTTTGCTCACTTCATTCACTCACTCACTCATTGACAAATAATGCTCATTAGGCACTGGGAACACAGCAAAGAGCAAAGTGGATGAGGACCTCCCCCTGGGGATGCCACCTAATGGTGGAGACAAGAAGTGAACGACAGATAAACATGCACAGTTATTACAGATGGAAGCAAGTGCTTCAAAGGAAATAAACAGAATGTTGAAGTAGAGTCCACAGAAAGGTCCCTGAAGGGTGAAAATGCAAATAAATAGCTGAAGGGGAAGGAAAAGTGACCAAAGGCAGGCATGGTGGGGCTGGCATGAGTCAGAGCACCTGGACTTGTAAAGCCAGGAAGGAATCAGTATTTTATTCTAAGATCAAAGGTGTGACATTTGGCCTCTCCAGAAGCAGAGGAGTATCACGATCTGACTGCATTTTAAACAATTGTTCTGGTAACTGCATGAAGAAGGTCTGGAGACTCACACAGGAGCTGGGCACTGAGTGCTCTTGAGCCACCCATTTGGAATTTCACAGAGGCCCACAAGGCAACATATTCTGTGTGGCACAATCGATCAGGAATTCTAGGAGTTCTCAGAGAGATCAATGGTTTTTTTCTGGTGTTTATGTAATGCTTCTCAACTCAAGGGGCTCCTTTATTACTTTTGAATGTTTTTGCCCAAATGTCTATACCAAAGATAAATTTCTAAAGCATGAACTACTGATTTTGTTTTCATGAAAATTCACATTTGAAAATGAAAATTACTTTTCAAAAGTACTGTAAACGGCAGGAAAGATCCAAAATTGACACCCTAACATCACAATGAAAAGAACTAGAAAAGCAAGAGCAAACACATTCAAAAGCTAGCAGAAGGCAAGAAATGACTAAAATCAGAGCAGAACTGAAGGAAATAGAGACACAAAAAACCCTTCAAAAAATTAATGAATCCAGGAGCTGGTTTTTTGAAAGGATCAACAAAATTGATAGACCGCTAGCAAGACTAATAAAAAAAAAAAGAGAGAAGAATCAAATAGACGCAATAAAAAATGATAAAGGGGATATCACCACCGATCCCACAGAAATACAAACTACCATCAGAGAATACTACAAACTCCTCTATGCAAATAAACTAGAAAATCTAGAAGAAATGGATAAATTCCTCAACACATACACTCTCCCAAGACTAAACCAGGAGGAAGTTGAATCTCTGAATAGACCAGTAACAGGATCTGAAATTGTGGCAATAATCAATAGCTTACCAACCAAAAAGAGTCCAGGACCAGATGGATTCACAGCCGAATTCTACCAGAGGTACAAGGAGGAACTGGTACCATTCCTTCTGAAACTATTCCAATCAATAGAAAAAGAGGGAATCCTCCCTAACTCATTTTATGAGGCCAGCATCATCCTGATACCAAAGCCGGGCAGAGACACAACCAAAAAAGAGAATTTTAGACCAATATCCTTGATGAACATTGATGCAAAAATCCTCAATAAAATTCTGGCACACCGAATCCAGCAGCACATCAAAAAGCTTATTCACCATGATCAAGTGGGCTTCATCCCTGGGATGCAAGGCTGGTTCAATATACGCAAATCAATAAATGTAATCCAGCATATCAACAGAACCAAAGACAAAAACCATATGATTATCTCAATAGATACAGAAAAGGCCTTTGACAAAATTCAACAACCCTTCATGCTAAAAACTCTCAATAAATTACGTATTGATGGGATGTATCTCAAAATAATAAGAGCTATCTATGACAAACCCACAGGCAATATCATACTGAATGGGCAAAAACTGGAAGCATTCCCTTTGAAAACTGGCACAAGACAGGGATGCCCTCTCTCACCACTCCTATTCAACATAGTGTTGGAAGTTCTGGCCAGGGCAATTAGGCAGGAGAAGGAAATAAAGGGTATTCAATTAGGAAAAGAGGAAGTCAAATTGTCCCTGTTTGCAGACGACATGATTGTATATCTGGAAAACCCCATTGTCTCAGCCCAAAATCTCCTTAAGCTGATAAGCAACTTCAAAGTCTCAGGATACAAAATCAATGTACAAAAATCACAAGCATTCTTATACACCAACAACAGACAAACAGAGAGCCAAATCATGAGTGAACTCCCATTCACAATTGCTTCAAAGAAGTAAAATACCTAGGAATCCAACTTACAAGGGATGTGAAGGACCTCTTCAAGGAGAACTACAAACCACTGCTCAAGGAAATAAAAGAGGATACAAACAAATGGAAGAACCTTCCACGCTCATGGGTAGGAAGAATCAATATCATGAAAATAGCCATACTGCCCAAGGTAATTTACAGATTCAATGCCATCCCCATCAAGCTACCAATCACTTTCTTCACAGAACTGGAAAAAACTAAAGTTCATATGGAACCAAAAAAGAGCCCACATTGCCAAGTCAATCCTAAGCCAAAAGAACAAAGCTGGAGGCATCACACTACCTGACTTCAAACTATACTACAAGGCTACAGTAACCAAAACAGCGTGGTACTGATACCAAAACAGGGATATAGATCAATGGAACAGAACAGAGCCCTCAGAAATAATGCCGCATATCTACAACTATCTGATTTTTGACAAACCTGAGAAAAACAAGCAATGGGGAAAGGATTCCCTATTTAATAAATGGTGCTGGGAAAACTGGCTAGCCATATGTAGAAAGCTGAAACTGGATCCCTTCCTTACACCTTAGACAAAAATCAATTCAAGATGGATTAAAGACTTAAACGTTAGACCTCAAACCATAAGAACCCTAGAAGAAAACCTAGATATTACCATTCAGGACATAGGCATGGGCAAGGACTTCATGTCCAAAACACCAAAAGCAATGGCAACAAAAGCCAAAATTGACAAATGGGATCTAATTAAACTAAAGAGCTTCTGCACAGCAAAAGAAACTACCATCAGAGTGAACAGGCAACCTACAAAATGGGAGAAAATTTTCACAACCTACTCATCTGACAAAGGGCTAATATCCAGAATCTACAATGAACTCAAACAAATTTACAAGAAAAAAACAAACAACCCCATCAAAAAGTGGGCAAAGGACATGAACAGACACTTCTCAAAAGAAGACATTTATGCAGCCAAAAAGCACATGAAAAAATGCTCATCATCACTGGCCATCAGAGAAATGCAAATCAAAACCACAATGAGATACCATCTCACACCAGTTAGAATGGCAATCATTAAAAAGTCAGGAAACAACAGGTGCTGGAGAGGATGTGGAGAAATAGGAACACTTTTACACTGTTGGTGGGACTGTAAACTAGTTCAACCATTGTGGAAGTCAGTGTGGCGATTCCTCAGGGATCTAGAACCAGAAATACCATTTGACCCAGCCATCCCATTACTGGGTATATACCCAAAGGACTATAAATCATGCTGCTATAAAGACACATGCACATGTATGTTTATTGCGGCACTATTCACAATAGCAAAGACTTGGAACCAACCCAAATGTCCATCAAAGATAGACTGGATTAAGAAAATGTGGCACATATACACCATGGAATACTATGCAGCCATAAAAAATGATGAGTTCATGTCCTTTGTAGGGCATGGATGAAATTGGAAATCATCATTCTCAGTAAACTATCGCAAGAACAAAAAACCAAACACCGCATATTCTCACTCATAGGTGGGAATTGAACAATGAGAACACATGGACACAAGAAGGGGAACATCACACTCTGGGGACTGTTGTGGGGTGAGGGGACGGGGGAGGGATAGCATTGGGAGATATACCTAATGCTAGATGACGAGTTAGTGGGTGCAGCGCACCAGCATGGCACATGTATACATATGTAACTAACCTGCACATTGTGCACATGTACCCTAAAACTTAAAGTATAATTAAAAAAAAAAAAGTACTGTAACCAAATGGTGGGGTCCCTAGGCTATCGTTTAATAAGTAATGATTTTAAAATATTGAAAAAAAAATTTCCAAACCAACGAGTTTACAATTTTTGAAAACATGAAGGCCTGGTGGAGCGGCTCATGCCTGTAATCCCAGCACTGTGGGAGGCTGAGACAGGAGGGTCACTTGAGACCAGGAGTTCAAGACCAGCCTGGGCAACAAAGCCAGACACTGACACCCTGTCTCTACAAAAAATTTAAAAATTAGCTGGATGTGGTGCTCAGGAGGCTGAGATGAGAGGATTCCTTGAGACCAGGAGTTTGAGGCTGCAGTGAGCTTTGATCGTACCACTGCACTCTAGCCTGGGTGACGGAGTCACCGGAAGGGAGACCCTGTCTCTAAAAAAAATTTAAAAAGAGCATATAAAATGGTGAACAAACTAACATTTTGTTAAATCATCAAAAATTTGTATTCTAATTCTCATATTCTTGTATCTTAGGAAACATCATTTTTGAAAAGGTGGCAAATGTAATAAGTTTTTAAATTTAATTTCGGCCAGGCAGGGTGGCTGAGGCCTGTAATCCCAGAACTTTGGGAGGCCTAGGTGGGCAGATCCCTTGAGGCCAGGAGTTCCAGACCAGCCTGGCCAACGTGGTGAAATCCCGTCTCTACTAAAAATGCAAAAATTAGCCAGGCATGGTGGTGGGCACCTGTAATCCCAGCTACTTGGGAGGCTGAGGCAGGAGAATCCCTTGAACCCGGGAGGCGGAGCTTGCAGTGAGCGGAGATCTGGCCACTGCTCTCCAGCCTGGGCGACAGAGCGGGACTCTGTCTCAAAACAAAACAAAAACCATCTTAAGCAACTTTTAAAACAGCTACACAGTCACGGAATGCTAAAAAGTGAAAATTGACTGTAACATTGGTTCAATATGTGTGTATGTGTGTGGAAAGGGAGGAACTGGCGTGCGCCACAGTCTGATTCCGGTAGATTCTTTCCGTCTTTCCCCGGAGATCCGCGGGTTTTGCGGGAAGCAGGGCTACCCGCAGCTTCCTGCGTATTCCCAATTCTTGCCAGCAGAGGGCAGCAAGGGAACACATGTGAAAGGAGCCAGGTCCCACCCATTCTCGTCCTCAGAGCCCAGCAGGTGTCACACTTAGCCCGTAACTTACACCTGGTCCCTCCAGAGCAAGGATGAGTGGATTCCAGCTCATGCCAAATTGTTGACCTTTCCTGCCATTTTAGCCGAGATTTACATCGTTCTCCTTAAAACTCAGATTTTAAAAGGGAGCCTATGAGAGGACCGTCCATCCAGGCTCCCGGGGCATTCAGCTCCATTCTGTTTCCTGGGACAGATTGCACAGCTAAGAAAAGCCAGAGAATATTACTCCTTTATTCTGTTCTGTTTTTTTTTTTTTTTTTTTAATTCTCCAAAAGACCGTCAATCCTTCTTCACTCTTCCAGGCCCAAGACTAGGTGTGTAGAGGAATGGTTGGTTTTCAGCCACTGCAGTTGACCTGCCTGCATCTGCATCCCAGTTCTGATGCCGAGGAGCTGCATGACCTTGGCAAGCTGTTTGACCTTTCTGTGTCTCTAGTTCCTTCTCTCCAAAATGGGCATTGTGATGGCCAGAATTGTGTCCACCACAATTCATAAGTTCAAGCTCCAACCCCCAGCACCTCAGAATGTGACTGTATTTAAAGAGGTGATTAAGTTAATAATAAAGAGGTGATTAGCTGATTCAGTCTGACGGGTGTCCTTAAAGGAGAGGAGATTAAGCACACAGAGAGATGCCAGGGATGTGCACGCGCAGAGGGCAGCCACCCACAGACCAAGGAGAAAGGCCTCAGGAGAAACCAGCCTGTCCACACCTGCTCTTGGACCACCAGCCTCCAGAACTGGGAGAAAATACATTTCTGTTATTTAAGTCACCTAGTCTGTGGTATTTGGTTATTTTCCTATGGCCCTAGGAAACTGTTACAGGCATCATGAAAGAACATATACCTCATAGTGTTAATGAGAGCAACGAATGGAATGATGGATGTAAAAGGCTTTTAGTTGAGTACCTGGCATGGGATAACTGCTGAACAAATGTTTTCATTTTAGATGCCTACCCCTCGTGCTATTTGCCCATCTCTACCATTCCTGATAACTATACCAGACCACAGATAAATTCTTTGTAAAGAAAATATAAACCATCACAGGGGAAACATGAGAAAATTTCACTGCAAATTCTGCAAGGCCATTCTCCCCTTTGTCCCTCTTGCTAAAATATAGAAGGTATCTCCCTGAAAGGCCAATTTCTCCACATGTGACAGCTCAGATGCCTCCCAGCTCTTCAGTCTTTCCATTTATTTCTTGTAGTTTCCTCCACATCCTCCTGCAATGGCCACTTCACTCTCTTCTCCCCTTTACTGTCCAGCTTCCTGAGTTACTATACGTGTATCTCCACCTACTCGCCTCATTCACTCTTTTTGTTTTTTTAAATTGTGAAATATATTTATACATGTGAGAATCTAACCTATTTAAAGAAGAATAATAAAGCAGGCTGGGCGCGGGGGCTCACACTTGTAATCTCAGCACTTTGGGAGGCTGAGGCGGGGGGAGTCACGTGAGGCCAGGAGTGTGAGACCAGCATGTCCAACATGGCAAAGCCCCGTCTCTACCAAAAATACAAAAAATTATCCAGGTGTGGTAGTGCACACCTGTAGTCCCAGCTACTCAGGGAGGCTGAGGTGGAAGAATAGCTTGAATCTGGGAGGCAGAGGTTGCAGTGAGCCGAGATTGTGCCACGGCACTCCAGCCTGGGCAACAAAGGGAGACTCTGCCTCAAAATAATAATAATAATAATAATAATAATAATAATAATAATAATAAACACCAATATACTGTACCTTGGTGAAAAATAGCACATTGTCAGTATATAGAATTCTCCTTGCTTCCCCTTCCTTCCTGCAGCCTCCTTCCTCCCAGACATAGGTAATCGTAGGTATCCCAAATTTTATGTTAATCATTCTCATGTTTTTCTTTATAGTTCTACTTCCTACCATATTTCATTGAACTTAAGCTCCCGACATTGTAAGATGCATTATTATTTCACCTCTAAGAAAGAGACTCACAAAATGAATGGTTTGGTTACAAAATTTTGGTTACAAAATGAATCTCAATTTTGAAGTGTTTGAAATGTCAAAAAAAGAGACATGGCTTAGAATCAACAAAATATGATCTGCATGCATACCAAATTGTGTTTTTAGTTTTGACTGTTTCATTTATCTAAAGGCTTTACATACATGAAATCATACTGTATAAAGTCGTCTGTGATTGTTTCTCATGGCCACAGAGAAACAATCTTTTGAGATTGTTTTTATGCTTTTGAGACTCCCATGTGTGTCTTCATGTAGCAGTCGTTTATTCCTTTTAACCAATAAATAATATTCCACTGTGGGAATCTGCTGCTGCACTTTATATATTCTTGTTACTGTAATTGGACATTTGCATTGTTTCTAGTTTTTGTGATTTAAATGATGTTTTTATGCTCATTCTTATACATCTTCAGATGCACACAAGTCTTTTAAGGGTGTAACATAAGAATAAAATGTAGGTTCACAGAATACATGAATGTTTAAATTTACTAAATATTGTCAAAATATTTCCAAAGTGATTACGCCAATCTAAATTCTCCATTTTAATATGGGTGGATTTTCAGCAACTTTCTCCATTATAATGGAGCACATTTTGCATCTTGTTTAAGGAATCCTTCTCTCTTTTCAGGTCATGGGAGTGCTCCTATTTTCTCTAGAATTTTATAGCTATGGCTTTTAGGAGAAGTAGCTGTTCCTTATTTTTCCTATTCTATTCCAATAATATTGGGGTAATCTCTTTGCTGGAAAGTTTGGTTTAACTCATGTAAAGAACTGGCTGGACCTTCAGTTTTATTGCCAGGAGATATTTTACTATTAATCTTCTTTTTTGTGGTAGGGGGGTGGAGGAGGGTATGGAATCTCGCTCTGTCACCCAGGCTGGAGTGCAGTGGCGTGATCTTGGCTCGCTGCAATCTCCGCCTCCCAGGTTCAAGCGATTCTCCTGCCTCAGCCTCCTGAGTAGCTGGGATTACAGGTGCATGCCACCACGCCCAGCTAGTTTTTATATTTTTAGTGAGATGGGGTTTCACCATGTTGGTCAGGCTGGTCTCGAACTCCTGACCTTGTGATTCACCCACCTGTAATTACCCACTCACGCCTGTAATCCCAACACTTTGGGAGGCTGAGGTGGAAAGATCACTTGAGCTCAGGAGTTGGAGACCAGCCTAGGCAACGTAGTGTGACCTCATCTCTATATTAATAAAATAAATAAATAAAATTTAAAAAGAGAAATTCCTACCCTTTCTTCTTTTCTAAGTATAGAAATTTTTAAACGCCATTTTAGTGCAATTCCACAGGTTTTTTTATAATTTATTTTTTATTGTCTTTAAGTTCTATTTATTTTCTAGTTTCTACACTAATTTTAAGAAAATTGTTTCCAAACCTGTTGGGCTTCCTAGTTATATTTTTGTTATTGATTTCTCACTCAATTGCACTGTAATAACAACAAGTGATCTGAATGACCCCAATCCCTTGACATTAATTGAGGCCAGCTTTTTAGCTTAGCACTTCTTCATTGTTCTATGTACATACAAAGAAGATACACAAGTTTAGATGTAATGTCTAATAAATGTCAGTTATATCCTACAGTGCTCAAATTTTCTATATTTTATAGATTTTTTTTTGGGGGGGGCTGTATTTCCTAACATTTACTGAGAGAGTTGTTTTAAAATCTCTCATTATGATAATGGACTTTTCAATTTTTGTGTATGGTTTTGTCAAAATTGTGTTTAATGTACATTGAAATTATATTATTAGGGCCGTATGGTTTAGAATTTTTATATCTTCCAAGTTAATTGAAGCTTTTTCACTATAAAGTGACCTTTTAAAACTCTTGTAAACATTTTGCCTAAATATTGATTTTTGTCAGTTATTAATACAATAATATCACTTTATTTTGGCTAGTAGTTGCCTGGTATATATTTTTCCATCCTTTAACTTTCTATCTGTTTGTATATTTATGTTGTTGATAACTGCATTCTTTATAAATGGCTGATTTTTTAAAAATCCGATCTGATAGTTGAGGTCTTTTGACTCTATGTTTAGTCCATTTATATTTATTCGAATTGAAAATACATATGGATTCATTTCTATTCTTTTATTATTTACTTTCTATTTGACCTATTTTATAAATCCTCTGCCCCACACTTTTCATCTTTTTAAAATTAAGAGGTTTGTTTCTTCTTTTTAAATTTCTTTTTTTTCTTATTGGCTTGGAAAGTCCATACCCTATCTCTGTCCTTTTAATGGTTACCAAGACTATTTACAAATACAGACTAAATTGTGTAGATTAAAATCTAAAGCTAATCAATACCTTCATTTTCCTTTCTGACAAGGACTCAAAGGCTTTGGCTGCTATCACTCTCCCTACCACATTTTCTGCTGTTGTCATCCTGGATTTTGGTTCTAGACTATTTGCCACACCCCTACACACATACACAGAAATAAAATAGATATTTTTATTACATTATTTTATATTTCTTATTTTATGCACATATTAGCCATTATGTTAACTCACTACTCTTTCTTGCATCTCGGATTTTCTATTAGGGATCATTTTCCTTCTGCCTGGAGTAGATGCTCTACCGTTTTCTATAGTGAGAATATACAAGAGTAAACAGTTTTTATTTGTTTGAAACTGTTCTTATTCACCTGTATTCTTGAAAGGTAATTTCAATTTTATGTTGAAAAACAATTTTTTCAGCATATTAAAAATTCTTTCACTGTCTTCTGGCTTCTTTTGTTGCTTTTTACAAGTCAGTCATTAGACTATTTGTTGTTTCTTTGTAGAGTACCTGCGTTATTCTATCTGGGTTCTTTTAATACTCTTTCTCTCTGTCTCTGTATCTCTTTCTCTTTTTTTGGATTTATTAGGCCTCCTGAATCTGGGGAACTATTTCCAGTAATTCTGGGGAATTATCAGCCCTTAACTTTAAATATTGTCTCTTCCCCATTCTCTCAGTATTCCATTGTAGAAGGAAACTCAATTTACATGTATAACACATTCTATCATTCTACCTTCTCTTTTACCTTCTCTTTTTAGAATTGGCATCTTTTTTTTATCTCTCAGACCTGCATTCTCAGTAATTTCTTTGGATATAGCTTCCAATTGACTAATTCTCTCTTCAGCTGCCTCTAATCTATTGTTTAATCTGTCCACTGAATGTTAAATTTCTAACGTTTCAGTTCTCATTTTTAGGAAGTCTGTTTGGTTATTTCTTAAACCTGCCTATTTGTTCTTTAAGGTCTCATGTTCCTGCTTATGTTTGTACATAAACATAATAGATGTTTATGTTTTGTTTAAACATAATACAAAACATATTATGTTTTACATATATCTTTTACATATATGTTTTACATATATCTTTTACATATATCTAAACAAAAGTTATAAAACATATATCTTTTGTTTAAACATAATAGATACAATTGTTCTACATTCCATATCTGAAAATTCTGTTTATTTTCCTTAAAACTTTATCAGTAGGAATTTGTTTGACATTTGATTTGAAGTTGAGGTATCTAAAAGGATTTGCTTTTAATTCTGCCAGTTACCCAAGAGCATACCAACTCGAGACCATTTAAATTAAACTTGATGTTTGTGGTTTTTCAGGCCAACAGGTAAATGAATCCAGATAGAAAACATTTGAGGCTATCTTGTGGTTAAAAATCCTTAGGGAATTTTTTTTCCCCCTCCTTCCAGTGCTAAGGTCAAGGTAAGCAAGATGCCTTCTTTATAGCAGGTTTATTCCTCATTAACCCTTATTCTGAGAGCATGGGCATTTGAGCCAAATTTAGGCAGGGGAATCTTAGTCGATTCCCTACCCTTTGCAGGCCATAGACATTCTCATCTGTTCCCTAGACTAGTACAGCTGACCATGAAAAGTTCCAGATTTCTAGGATCAGAAAACCTGTCAGGGCAAAACCTAGTTTTGCTCTCTCCTCATCTAGGGTTCTTAATTTTATTTCATTTTTGGAGTCTGTGGATTTCTTTCCTTCTGATATTTTTCCTTCTACCTCAGAGACATATTTATAAAGGTTTTGGAGTCCATATATTTAATAGCATTTTAGCTCTTTCAGTTCGGAGGTCATCCAGAGTGCCTAATCTGCTATACTGCTGGATACACAGGAAATTTCATCCAAACAAAATCTCAAGCCAGCTAGAAACTTCATTCAAACATAAACTCTTCCCACCTTATATGCAAAATCAAGTGCTACTTCTTGCTTCTCATTTTATACGATTTCTCAGAAGCATTCAGCAGTCAACCCCTCCTCCTTGCACCCCTGTTTTCTCAGTCCCTGTGTGTCTGGAATTGGTGGGTTCTTGGTCTCACTGACTTCAAGAATGAAGCCGCGGACCCTCACGGTGAGTGTTACAGCTCTTAAGGTGGTGCCTCTGCAGTTTGTTCCTTCTGATGTTCGGATGTGTTTGGAGTTTCTTCCTTCTGGTGGGTTCGTGGTCTCGCTGGCTCAGGAGTGAAGCCGCAGACCTTCACGGTGAGTGTTACAGCTCTTAAGGCAGCGCGTCTGGAGTTGTTTGTTCCTCCCGGTGGGCTCGTGGTCTCGCTGGCTTCAGGAGTGAAGCTGCAGACCTGCGCGGTGAGTGTTACAGCTCATAAAAGCAGTGTGGACCCAAAGAGTGAGCAGTAGCAAGATTTATTGCAAAGAGCGAAAGAACAAAGCTTTCACAGTGTGGAAGGGGACCCTAGGTGGTTGCCACTGCTGGCTCAGGCAGCCTGCTTTTATTCTCTTATCTAGCCCCACCCACATCCTGCTGATTGGTAGAGCTGAGTGGTCTGTTTTGACAGGGTGCTGATTGGTGCGTTTACAATCCCTGAGCTAGATACAAAGGTGCTCCACGTCCCCATAAGATTAGTTAGATACAGAGTATGGACACAAAGGTCCTCCAAGGCCCCACCAGAGCAGCTAGATACAGAGTGTCGATTGGTGCACTCACAAACCTTGAGCTAAACACAGGGTGCTGATTGGTGTGTTTACAAACCTTGAGCTAGATACAGAGTGCCAATTGGTGTATTTACAATCCCTGAGCTAGACATAAAGGTTCTCCAAGGCCCCACCAGAGCAGCTAGATACAGAGTGTCGATTGGTGAACTCACAAACCCTGAGCTAGACATAGAGTGCTGATTGGTGTGTTTACAATCCCTGAGCTAGACATAAAGACTCTCCACGTCCCCACCAGACTCAGGAGCCCAGCTGGCTTCACCCAGTGGATCCCGCACTGGGGCTGCAGGTGGAGCAGTCTGCCAGTCCTGCGCCATGTGCTTGCACTTCTTAGCCCTTGGGCAGTCGATGGGACTGGGCGCCATGGAGCAGGGGGCGGCACTCGTCGGGGAGGCTCCCGGCCGCACAGGAACCCATGGAGGGGATGGGAGGCTCAGGCATGGTGGGCTGCAGGTCCCGAGCCCTGCCCCGCGGTAAGGCAGCTAAGGCCCGGTGAGAAATCGAGCGCAGCGCCAGTGGGCCGGCACTGCTGGGGGACCCAGTACACCCTCCGCAGCCACTGGCCCGGGTGCTAAGCCCCTCACTGCCGGGGGCCGGCAGGGCCAGCTGGCTGCTCCGAGTGCGGGGCCCGCCAAGCCCACGCCCACCCGGAATTCCAGCTGGCCCGCAAGTGCAGCACGCAGCCCCGGTTCCCGCTCACGCCTCTCCCTCCACACCTCCCTGAAAGCTGAGGGAGCCAGCTCTGGCCTTGGCCAGCCCAGAAAGGGGCTCCCACAGTGCAGCAGTGGGCTGAAGGGCTCCTCAAGTGCCGCCAAAGTGGGAGCCCAGGCAGAGGAGGTGCCGAGAGCAAGTGAGGGCTCTGAGGACTGCCAGCACGCTGTCACCTCTCACCTCTGACACCACTCCCTTCTTCTTCAGCTCCTTCTGAGTCTCTTTGGATTCCTTCTCTGCCCTCCCCTGAATCTTATCATCCTCCCTTTAAGGGCTTGGTCCTGGGCTCTCTTCTTTTCAGACTGTACTCACTCAGCCTAGCAATTTTTGCCACTCCTGTGGGTTTCCAGTACTATCCACACTCCAAGGATGCTCACATGTAGAGCTCCAGTCCGGCCTTCCTGTGCACTGCAGGCGGTTCCTATGAAATGCCACCACCTGATGCTTCACAAGCAGCTCCAACAAAACAAGGGTCAACCTGACCCCCAAGGGTGAGCACCCCTCACTTTGCTCGGACAGAATCATGTAGTTAAGAAAATTCCTCAAGCTGATACTCTACAGGCTGTCAGTAGCTTTAAAGGCAACATTTCTATCTTTTCTATCCCTAATTGTACAAAGGAAGCTCTTTTATTAGAATACCTAAGTACAACTTTCTCCACTGCCCACCATCTCCAAAGAGTGAAGACAGAAAGGAGGGAAATAGACTGGCTAAATGTGGAGTGGGAATAAAATGAAAGGAAAACTAAAAACCATTTCTTAATGTCTTTTTTACATAAAACATAAAATATGATGGTAAACATAGCCTAAAGAGAACTTTTTTCACCCACTGCAGACCTCCTTAAAGAAATTTTTTTAAAAGGTCAAATGTAACAAGTGGGTCTATGATATTTTTGTAATCTGAAAAAGGCCAGGGACATCACTGAGAGTCTATGTGAGGAGGTGGAGAGAATGTGTAGACTCTGTGATGTGCCACTCAGGTCCCTCTGGATGGAATGAAAGGCTTATTGCTCAGTCTGATCCCAGTGTCATTCTTCTTGGAGGATGACCTCACTGAAGAAAACCCTCTCAGCCAAAATTACTTCCCTTCTAGGGGCAGCCAGACACAAAGACTGATTAACGTGGGTGTGTAAAGGCCCAGGCCCCTCACCCCAACTCAGGACAACTCTGAAGGCCTGTTCTTAGCTGTATAGCTTCTTCAGGATTGGCTGAGGCCTGTGTTGGGCTTGCATCATAGCTCAGCTATTTCCTCAGCTCAACCCTGCTTCCTTTCCCTGCCTTCACAGGTGTTGCTGTTGAGGGCGCTCCCTACTAAACATTCTGCTACGCATCTTTATCACCAAGCTGCCTTCCAGGGATTTCAATTTATGGCACCGTGGACAGACAGTCTACAGGCATCCCTTTAAAATCCAGCTCTGCCCTTTAGAGTGTGGCGATCTTGGGCAAGTCTCTTCATTTCTCAAAATGCTTTTCCTCATCTGGATATCCTGCAGGATTGCAAATGCTGGTTGCCACATCTAGAGTCAAACGACCCAGGATTGGAATTCCAGCTCTGCCACTTACTAGCCAATAACTCACTAAATTTGGCAAGACCTCAACATACTTGTCTGTAGAACAGGTAGAGATTATGTCTTTTATCTCATTGAATTTCCAGTGTGTAGCACATAACAGACAACCAAAAACCCTTCAGCAGATAAACAGATGAAACTTCCAGCCAGCTGCACACCAAGGGCCAACAATTTTGTTTTAAGCATTTGCTGAAACAAATATCCCCAACTGCTTTAGAGCTTAATGCATCTTGACATGGCATCTGATATCCCAGGGATTCTTTTGCCCCCACGTATCATTTGGAATTTGGGTCTTCCTTCAGTTTTTCAGGTCATGTTACTCATCTGCTCGCAATCCTCCAGTCACTTCCTGCCTCACTCATACTACAGTCCCAAGGCCCGGGATGACCTGGAGCCCCAAACTCTCCAAACCCATCTTCTCCTTTCCCGGTTTCTCACACACATCCCTAATCACACAGGCTTTCTCACTCTTCTCAGAATATCCCAAACATGGCCCTACCTCAAGACTTTTGTGCTTGCTGCTCCCTCCCTCTGGAGACCTTCCCTAAGTTTCCCACGTAAAATAGTATCCCTGGCTCCATCCCCACCCTACCTCAGTCTTGATAAGCTCTACCCATCCTCTGCTTTATTCTTCTCCATAGCACTCAGCACCACCTGGACTTCCAGCTCTCCAGCTACCATCTGTCTCCCACCACAGTGAAGGCTCCACGAGAAGGGGCTTTATCTGCATTTTCAGGGTTGTATCTTTAGAGCTGAGGACACAGCCTGGCACATTAGTAAGTACACAATTAATATGTGTTGAATAAAAATGTTTGCAATACTTCTTCAAAGCTATCATTTTAGATCTCCAAGTTCTTGGACTTTTCATTTATTAGTTCTTTAAGGCAATAGAATCACAGAATTTTCTATCTTGAAGATACAGTAAAAGTGTTTAAAATTTAAAAAAAATGTAGAGTGGATATGATGAGGTCCATACAGACTGAATGACTATCTTGGGCTTTAGAGAGTTAGTGATGACTACCAGGCCAGCTCTCTTTCCACTAAGCCACAAACTGAGGTAGTTTGTAATTGAACGTCTAAAATAGTTTTCCTTTCAGATGCCCTTGAATCTTCTAAAATGCAAACCTAGGAAGTGTTGGAAATGAAGTTTAACTCAAACTGTTGCCAGTCACACATTTTGGGTCGTCCTTCCCTGCCTGTGTCCTCTGCCCTGACTGGCTCGCCTCGCCCTCCTCCCATGCTCTCTCCCTCATGGTTGTCAGGACATCAGCCTCTGTGGGACCCCTCATGGGACATACAGGCTTGTTTCATCTCTTCTTCTCACCCCCAAAGAGAATTAAAACAGTCCCATCCTTTCTATTCTCTGAATTCAGAATATATTGGTAGATTTGAAAGAACACAGGAAATTAGAAAAAAAAAAAATAGCTCTAATCACCACAGAAGAGATGCTGGTTATCAACTGGGCCAACCCCTTCATTTTACAGATGCGAAGGCAGAGGTCCAAAGAGAGGAGGGAAAATGATTTGCTCAAAGCAAATGCATTATGTCCCAGGCTGAACTCCTGATTTTCCCTCTCAAAGCTCCCATCGCCTCAGTAAACAGTGTCACTTCAGCCACATGTTTCAGCCAGAGTCCCAAGAATTAGCCTTGAGGCCACCACCCACCATATTCAACCCACCAGCACATCCCTTGGCTCTCCTTTCTCAATGTAGTCCAGGTAGGCCTCCTCATACCCTGCAGGTCAGCCCACCCCAGGCCAGGTCATGCCTCTCTCTTCCAGACTGCTGCAGACCTACTCTTGCCCCCCGACCTCACACCAGTCCTCCCCACACAAGAGCAAGGGGGGCAACCTGCAAACTCAATCATGCTTATTTTCCCTGCTCTCATCCTCCCAATAGCTTCTCATCTTTTAGGAAAAAAAAAGGGAAACTCCCCACCAAGGCCCACAAGGATTATGTGATCTGACTTGGGCCATTCTGTCTTTCCTTGCCAACTACCACGCTCCTTCACACTGTTCCAACCATACCACACTGGCTTCCTTGCTTTGCTTCAGACACCCAAGCTCCGTCCTGCCCAGGGCCTCAGTACCTGTTTCTCCCTTTGCTCAGAAATCCCATGCCCCATGCTGACATGTCCCAACCCTCCCCGACCAGCCTAACACAGCTAGCCCCCAGCACTCTTGCCCTGCACCATACTTCACTCTCTCCATAGTGGTTTGCTGGTTCTCCTATTAGAATAAATATAAACTCTATGCAGGGAGAGAGCTTGTCTTATTCACTGTTGTATTACATCTCCTGCACTTGGAACAATGCTCAGTGGGTAAGAGCTCAATGAATAGTTGTTAAATAGATAATTGCATGAAGGAATGGATGAATACATGATTTTGCTCCATAACATGTATCTGCTTTGTGGCAGGGCTTGGATTTGAACCCGGGTCTTCTAATTCTCAGGCCAGGCTCTTTCCTCTACAAAGTAACATTTTGAGAGTCTGAAGAATCCCACATCTTTAGTTTTAGAGAAAGAAAAATTGCCTCTGGTTCCAGAAGCCTGTTTTCCCAGAAGGGCCTGGCTGTCCTCACTGTGCAGAACACAGCTTGATGCAGCAGAGCTTGAGAATGCACACTCATGCTGCAGAGGGGCCAGCCTGGCAGCTCATCACAGCAGCCACTGACAACTGTGGGCACTGGTGGATACTTTGTAGCAGGTGTTTGCTGGACATGCCTAGCTTAACTGGGTTCCAACGTGCAACATGTAGACTGAACAACACACACACACACACACACACACACACACACACACTGCATTTAAACAAAGCACATCAGAAAAGAGTTCAGGCTTTCACCCTCCCTTCCTGCCAAGCACAGAGACAAACAGTACTGGTCTTGGTTCTCTTTGTCTCTGAGTCTAGACCATTCATTTCCTCTCATTCAACCAGCTTTATTTTTGGGGATGTAACTTTCTTTCGTGAGCATATATATTATGTTCTCAGACTTTGTAACCTATGAATCTCCTGTGAGGACCGACCTACGAATGCTCAGAATACAAAGGCCGGAGTGAGCAGTGCTCTCTGTGAGAGAGAATGTTACTGCAAATGAAAAAACCACCTTCACCACCTAAGCAGGATTCTTGCTTCTAATGCAAAATGTAACCTCCCTCTATAGCATGGATAGAGGGATATTAGGTTGAGCACTCAACACACTGGGGTGCTTACCACAGAGTACCCCAAAGTGTGGTTTAGGTCTGAGGGACCGGGTGAGCAAGGAAGGCTGCACCGGTGTAGGGACAGGCACAGTCTGGGTCCTTTGGTGGCCGGGGGTACAAAGGAAGCAGAGCCTGGGCTCCCATCCTCTCCTGCTGTCACAGCCCCTCCATGGAGGCCCTGGCCCCTCTCTCCTTCTCTCTCCTGCCTCTTTCCAGGATGTTCTTTGCCCCACAGTGAGATGTGAGGGGCATCAAGAAGGCTCCCTGCCATTGACTCTCTCTGTCCAGGGACCGCCATATGTGACTTGTGCTGTCTGTGACCAGGACGCGGGCTCTTGAAGGAGCAGCGAGGAGCAAGAGAGAGGGGAGCGGACGCCCCGACTCGCGCAGGGCTGAGGCTGGAGGGGAAGACTCACAGGGACTACGGTCTACGGGAAGGCCGCCTTGCGCGCCGCGGCTCGGAAGCGGCAGGGGGAGCCCGCGGCTCCTCGCGGCCCCGAGCCGTGAAGGGCTGGGGAAATTCCTCCCACTGAAGGCAAAGAGCAGACTGGGACACTGCGGTTCCCGAGAGCCGCAGCCCCGCCGCCTCCGCCCACGCCGGCCCTCGGGAGGCGGAAGACTAGCTGACGGCGGCCCCCACACGCGCTCTGCAGCCCGGGGGTAACCCTCAGCCCACCCAGTGCCCAGCGAGGGGGCTCTGATCCACAGGCTCCGCCCAGCTCCCTGGGTCCTCTTTTCAGTGGGCCTCTTTTATGGCCTAGGACTGGGGATCGGGGCGGGGGGTGGACAGTTACCCCAGTATAGATACTGGCTCATCTGGACATATCTGTGCTGCTGCAGGGCACTCAGCCTCCTTCCCTGCAAGATTAGAGGGGCTGTGGAAGACAGAAGAAAGATGCTGTGCTCTTATGGACTCCTTTTCCTTAGACTAATGCCCACGGGGAAAGGAAAGGGAAGGGAAGGGGAAATTAAGCGCTCCATCACCCCCAGGCCAGGCGTCATGGTAGGAAGGTCATAAAGAGGGTGGGTGGGTCAGAATGCTCCAGGAAAGGAAAGGACAGGACACCAAGATTTGCAGATACTGCCTATGTGCCTGGCACATATTTTAGGGGCTTTGTGCTTTATCTCATTTAATCCCCTCGGCACTCTTTTGGAGTAGGTAGGCAGCATAAACCCATTTTGCCAATGAACACTTGGAGGCTCACAGAGAAAAAAGAACTTGCCCAAGGTCATGGGCTGGAGTGGACAGAGCCATATTCTTTATGCGTTTGTCATAATGAGTTCCTTACAGTGCAGGTGACAGGAGAGACATGAAGGCACAGCCTACCAGGACCAGAAGTCCAGGAGGAAGACTCAGTCCTTCTGCTGGGCCCTGCAACCCAATGAGCCTCGCAGGAACCAAGAGAGAGGGAGTTGAGCAGAGAGGGACCCAGAGGCACCCTCTGTGGGTGCTGTTCCCTGACCTTGACATAGAGGACATTCCCCAACATGGACGTGGGTCAAGGTCCTTCCCTGATGGTGGAATGGGTGGAGCTCGTAGAGTGACAGATGGTAGAGAAAGGTGTTCTTACAATTGCCCCTGGGCTAACATTTTCCAGTTGTACCTTTGAACGCTCTAAAAAATCCTAAAAATCACTTTCACAAAAGTTAATCATTCACTCCGCAGGCCAGATGACCTTTGCTATGTAGTTGGGGTTTTGTTTGCTTTTTTTTTTTTTTAAAGTCCTGTAGTTTGTAATTGGACACATATCCTTTAGGTGAAGAAGAAAATAATTTAGGGTCTAGTAAAAGGCTTGGTTTTCTTCTTGCCCTCCATCTCCCAGGAGTTTAGAAACATTTTCTCAGTGAGAGGCTATAAATTGAAGACTGAAAACAAATTAATCTTCCAAAGCTGTGGCCTTCATGGAGTACTATATACAGGAGACCCCAGGAGACAAAAACATACCAAAACCAAAAAATCAATAAAATCCAAGCCATCACCCACCCTGCACCTGATTCCTTAGGCCCCTGCTGTCATCTGGGTGGCAGCTAAGTTTACCAACAGAGAGGATTCTGGAAATTTCATTGGTACAGTACTCTAACCAGCTTTGCCCTTTGAGAAATGGACTTTGGAAATTGCATTGGTACAGTACTCTAACCAGCTTTGCCCTTTGAGAGATGGATTCTGGAAATTTCATTGGTACAGTACTGTAACCAGCTTTGCCCTTTGAGAGATGGATTTTAGAAATTTCATTGGTACAGTACTCTAAACAGCTTTGCTCTTAGAGAGATGCAAGTGTGGAGCTTTTCTATTTTAATATTTCAACCACCTAAAAGTTAATTGACCTCCTATAATAATTTGGGAGGTCAAATTGGCTATGTAAACTGGACAAGCCACCCAACTTCTTTAGGCCTCAGATTCCCCTTCTGTGCAGAGGCTGGGGAGTAAGCTCCAAGTTCTCTTCAAAGGCTAATGCTCTGCAGCCTGTAATCCTGCAGGTTGCCTTAACAGGCTCCCTAGCTCTGTTCCATTAACTATTTTTGGCTCAGTGATTAGAAGGCCTTGTTGGGCCACACCCTTACCTCTGACATTCTGACAACTGGCTGGACATTTTCACTAGGTATCCCATTGGGCACTCAAACTCAAGATGCACAAACCAAACACATCACCTCTCCTTTCTTCTCCTCCTCTCAGCCTAACTCTGACTTCTCTTTCTCTCCTCCAGGCATCTGAGCTGGGAACATCAATATCGTCTTTAATGTCTCGCTATCCAACAGCTTCCACATTCAGTGAGTTCCCGAGACCTGAATATCTGGCTGCGAAGAGCCCTCCTCTTCATAGTCCCACAGCTTCTGTCCAGCTCAGGCCCTTGACCCCCTCACATGGGCTCTTGCCACCACATCCAGCATGCCCAACAACCTCCCCTCCTTTTTCCTTTCTCTCCCCACTCTGACACATACAAAGTGTCACTACCAGATCATCGCACTCACCCACAGCTCCGGCAAGCCTCTCCCCTGCTACAGAAACTTGAATGGTTTTCTTTTGCCAGCTGAGCAAACAATTGCCATTCGGGACCTCCATGATATAGCCTTAACCTAACTTCCCTCCCGCACCCACTCCTTACACTTCAGCCAAACTCAGTGTCCTTCACATACAGGCCAGCTTTTCTCATCTGTCTCCATACTCTTCACATTCTCTCTGAACATGCACAGCTCCCATACCTGCCTATGAAAACTCTACTTCTTCATTAAGGCCGAGTTCAAATGATACTTTGACCTTGAAATTTCCCAGGAGATCCCACTTAAGATCAATTTCTCATTTATTTTTTCAGCCAACAAATATTTATTGAGCACCAACTATGTGCCAGGTTCTGTTCCAGGCCCTGAGAATTCAATGGCGAATAGGAAGGATGCATTCCTACTCACAGGGAGCTTGCTGTTGGTGGGTGACAGAACAAAAGGAAGCAAACAAACAAATAAAGGGTAGATCCTAGTAAGGGCGATGGAGGCGCTCTTGGAGTGGTTGACCTTTATTACAGTCTACTTGTAGTATGCCTTTTTGCAATTAAATGCTACCTTGAACACCCTCTGAGGGAAGAATCTGAGTCTCATTTATCTTTGTGACTTCCACAGTGCCTGACATCACCCCATCCGTGTAATACCCCCTCAGAGTGCATTTGTGGAAGGAAGGGAAGAAGAAAGAAGGAAGGGATGGAGGGAGGGAAGCAAGAAAGAAAGAGAAGGATTTGAAAAACATTTAAACAAATACTCCAGGTCAGGAGTGGAGCACCTATTAATATCTTACTAAATTAAAACACAAACGAAATTCTCATTTTGCATTTGTCAAAGGTTGTCAACTTTGCAATCCCTAGAGGTGCCTAGAGGTGTTTTTCTGTGTAAGAGCCTCACTCGAGATAGGAGAGGCAACGTGGGGCAGGGGAAGGGCACTGCATGGATCTGGGATTTAGTCCCTGCCCTGCCACATAATGGTTGAGAGGTTTTGACAAGTTCCTGAATCTCTCTGAGCCTTAATGTCCTCATCTGTAAAATGGGGATCATAAAACCTGCCTCACAGACTTGGAAAACTAAATGACAAATTCAGCACCTCAAAATCATAAAATTAATTCAGGAGTATCCTAAGTACTTATACTGGCTTTGTTTGGAGGACACGAAAGTAGGCTATCTGCCTCCAAAAGCAGAAATCTTTGGATATAGGAATATTTAAAAATATTATTTTTAAATCTCTTGTTCTGGATTCTTAAGGAAGAAAGAATCCTGGGCTCTCAAGATAACCTCACGCTACCTGAGAAGCAACTGTGCCCTTTCTTACTCTCCCCTAAAAAATGTACTCCCAGAATCGCACTCCTTCCAACCATTAGAATTTGTTGCTTCAAGCACAGGAGTCATACAATTGCCTTCCCTAAAAAGCATCCTCTATTGCCTCCTGCTCCCAGAAAATATGGCATAAGATGAAGTCATCTCTTGCCCTTGCCTATGATTTGCTAGTGCCAGTGTGTGACATGTGGCTTACCCATACCTTCTACTCACCAAACACAGATTGCAAAGATCCTGCAAAGGTCTCCCTTAGCCCACTGCCCTATTCCAATACTGTCTCAGACCCAACTTCACATCTTCTGTGCTTTCTAGAATTCACTCATCTCTGTACTCCCTATGTCAGACAGATTCCCGTGGGGTCAGAGTGGTAGCAAATGACTTAGCCTCCAGATGTTTCATCCAGAATTAAGCCTCTTGAAACACATTATCACTCCAACATGATGTGCTTTCAATAGGGTAAGGACTATGCTGGTGACCGCTAGGAAATAAATTTGCCCCTTGCTTGTCCAAAGTGTCCGGATGGGCTCTAGAGTTTTGGCAAAAGTCCCTTGCAGCATCTTGAGCTGTTATTCCGTTTTAAAATTAAGTCCCTTGAAAATGGCTCTTGGCCATTAAAATCTGCTTCTTTGACAAAGACAGCATATACACAGTTTCTTGGACATATAACCCACTGGATATTTGATGAGTGTTCACTGAACTAAAGAAGGGGGAGTTACTCAAATATAAGCAATCTTTCATCAGCACATTCCTCACTCGAGTATTCCTAGAATATCACCCCTCACCCCTCCTGACCAGCTCAATTAACCAGAACCCCAGTGGGTATGTTTCCCAGTTTCTTGGTTTCCTTAACACATACATGATTTTTGTTTTAATTGGTGGGATTCAGAGGAGTAGGGGGTCTCTGAGATAAACATTTTTTTAACCTTTCCTATGGTGCTGATATCAGACAAATGTTTTAATGAAGTTGCGGAGAATTGGAGAGAATAGAATGGAATACTCTGGCAACTTTCATTCTTGCCTGAGAGTCCCCTTGCCCCTCCACTCCCACCTTTCACCACTTACTTCAAACATGGTAGAATAGCTCACACTCGTGGTAAGAGAGATAATCACAAAAGGAAAAGAAGCATCTGGAGAGCAGTTATCGAAGGAGTGGCGAAGACTTCTCTGCTGTGGGTGAACTGAACTCTTGATTTTGTGAAGGTTAACTGGAGCTGGAGCTGCAGAGCTGTGAGTTCCTGCTCCCACTGGAAACTTTCTCCAGTGAGGCCTGGAGCTGCTGTTCTTGGGTGAAATTGCTCATGGGCTCACCTTCTATTCGGGGGACACAGAATTCCACTCTGTCACCATCTGGGGGCTTAAGGGCAGAGTCAGGGGAGAGTCAGTGGGAACTTCTGCTGGCAGGGGCCTTCCACTGAGGGCCTGGTCCTGTGGCATGGCTCTGCTCATTAGTACATAGGAAGCCATCTCAATTCTCTAAGGCAGTTTTCCCATCTGTAAAAATGGGATCAATAATACACTTCATATGGTTGTGGTTCAGTGAACTATGTGAAATGTATTTGAAAGTACATTGTATTGAAAGTGTAGTACAAATGCTAGTTACTGTCATCACAGAGATGACACATACAAAAACATAATTTTTTTGAACTTTATATTAAAAATTAACATATAGTAAAACTGATTGGTTTGTATGTGAACAGTTTTATGAAACGTAATACATGTATAGATTTGCATAACCATCACCACAATAAAAACAGAGAAGAGTTTTTTTGCCCCATTCATTCACTGAATAACATTTATTCATGGTGTATTATTATTTTATATATTATTGTTGTATATGTTTTATATTGCTGGATTCAGTTTGCTGTGTGTGTGCGTGTTAACAACATTCAATATGAAACCTACCTTCTTAACAAATTTTAAGTATATAATACAGTATTATTAACTACAGGCACAATGTTGTATACTAGAGCTCTAGAATTTATTCACCCTGTATAACTAAAACTTTATACACTTTGAATAGCAACTTTCTATTTCCCTTGAGGGATATTGTTTTAAAGTTTTCTTTTCTTGTACTGTGTTTGTCTGGTGTGAGGGTAATGCTGGTTTCATAAAATAAGCTGAGAAATATTCCTTTCTTTTTTCTGGGAAGATTGCTGTTATTTCTTGTTGAAACATTTGCCAGCATTCATCAGTGAGACCGTCTGAACCTAGAGATTTCTTTTTCAAAGAATTTTCAACTATGAATTCAATGTCTTTAATAATTATAAAACTATTTATATTATCTATTTCATGATGGCTAGATTCTGGTAGATTGAAATTTTCAAGAACTTGGTGCATTTTTATCTAACTTGCAGGATTTGTATGTGTATAATTTTTTGTAATACTCTGTTATTATTATTTGTTTTAAATGTCTGTAGGGTCTGTAGTAATACTCCTTCTTTCATTTCTGATACTGGTAATTTGTATCTTCTTTTTAAACTAGATGTTTACCAATTTTATTAATCTTTTCAAAGAACCATTTTTGGTTTTATTGATTTTCTCTATTGTTTTTCTATTTTTAATTTCATTGATATATATACTTATTTTGTTATGTCTTTCCTTTTGTTTACTTTGAATTTGCTCTGAATTGAATTTGATCTAGTCTTGTAAGATGGAAGCTAAAATGATTGATTAAACACCTTTCTTTTTTCCTAATATAAGCATCTATTCCTATAAATTTCCCTCTAAGAATGCTTTAGATACATACCATAAATTTTAATATGTTATATTTTCATTTACAATCAGTTTAAAATATTTTCTAGTTTCCCTCAAGACTTCCACTATGATCAAAAAATTATTTAATAATAGTGTTTTGTCTCAAAGTGTTTTATGATTTCCCCACATGTGCTTTTAAAACCGTTAAACCTAGGAAAGTTGCAGAAATCTAATGAAGCCATTATTTTACAAACTAAATAATTTATTGAGCACATTCTGTGTGCAAACCCCTAGGCTAAGTGCTGTTTAGGGTGTAAGGCTGCATGAGTTTTAGTTCCAGCCTTTGAGTAGTTGGAAGTCCAGGAAGGAAATCAAGATATCCATATAAACAAGTGGGGTGTATGGTGGTGGGTGAAACATGCTGTTGTGTGGTTCATGGTGCAGAGCAGCTCTGTAAGAGGGGTCTCTTCCAGCGGAGGTGCTCAAGGTCAAGGGTGTGAGGTAGGACTTTAGAATAGGTAGTATTTCCATAATGAAGGTTTTAGGGGAGGGCCTTTTCTAGTTAGTGAGAGCTTTGTCTGAAAGTGGCAGTAGCTCTTGCCCTTTGGGCACCTTTCCCTCCCAGTGCCCAGGCAAGCCTGCTGCTGCTTGGCACACTTGGCCTGCTCAATTACACACATCTTTGGAGTGAATTAATCAGTCTCACTAGACTGAGCTTTCCCAAAAGCCTTTAGAGAAATAGATATTTTTCACTGCTTTCTGGACCAGCAGAGGTGACGTTGGGAAAGGGGGACAAAAATAAAGCTAATATTGAAAGAGCATTCTACTTCCCACACATCCTGCAATTTCAGAGATAGAGTTTGTCCTTCTGCCTTGTCAGGAACAGAGCTAAGAATCAAGGATGCAAGATAATAAAGCAGCTCATTGGCAAAACCTGGAGCATGCTGCCACTTTGTGAAAGTAAATAAAATTAGCTTTAGAATTTTCCTTTGGCCTCTCTGGCCTCCAGAAGCAAGAGGAATATTGGGGTCATTGAGGCCAAAGGAATGTGGAGTGGCAAGAAGAGGAAGAGGAGGTATTTGCTTAATCTCTGACGGCACTGGCTCATTGCACAAGGGAACAGAGTGGGAAATAAGAGGTAAAATTAGCTCCCATCCCTTTGAGACACATGACAGATCAACCAACAAGAAAGAATTCTAGGGAAAGTAAGAATTGACAAGCCAGAAGTCCTTGTAACCAAGTCTTTTTCATCCTTCCTGATGATTTTGGTCATATTTTACCTTCTTCCCATTTTTCTTCAAAATTCGACTTGCAGGATTTGCTTTCAGCACCTGAGAAGAACTGACTAAAAGCAATGCTTCTGAAATTTTTGAAACTTACATTTTTGTTACTTTTTTGCACTTGCATAATTTGATTTTTACTGAAGAATGATTTGTGTATATGTTGGTGACTTAAGAAAAAATACTGTTTAGGTCTTCTAGGAAAGATTTAATTTATAGAACACTAGAACTAGATTTAACTTTATAGAAAAGAAGATTTTTTAACGGTTACTTTCTCATGAAATTTTCTTGGACAAGTTACTTGAACTCTCAAAGTCTCAGTTGTTTTTTTTTTTTTAAATCTGGAAAACAGAAATAATAATATCTCCCTCATGGGGTTGGCATGACACGGGAAAGATAGCAATTTAAGAGTGTTAGCTGCAACTGGGCAAATGTAGATCCCTTGATATAGATATGGCCTGCATGAATAAATCAACAACAGAATAAATTAACCTAATGCTTTATGAAATCTTACCATGGAACTTCCAAACAATGCTATGAAATCAGAACTAATCTTGGTACCTTAGTGTCTGGCCCCAAAATGAAAGGTCGATGTGACCTGTTTTCTCATGCAAGTAACTAATCTGTTCTAAAGAGGAATAATTCTAAAGCAGAAGGAAGTTTTGTGAAGAAACAGATTGTGATTTATGCAAAAACAAGACTTCCTAAGGGATTTTATATTTTTATGGTGCTTTATAGCTCATAAGTGACTTTAACCTTCCTCATCTCTTTTGGACCAAAATCACCCCCAGAAAAAAGCTGGAAAGGGGTCAATCACCTTGGTTTTACAAATGGAGAAATAAAGGCTTCAAAAGAGTAAAGAACTCATCCACAGGCCAGGTGCGGTGGCTTACACCTGTAATCCCAGCACTTTAGAAGCCTGAGGTGGGCGGGTTGCTTGAGTTCAGGAGCTCGGGACCAGCCTGGGCAACATGGTGAAACCCTGTACTTACCAAAAATACAAAAAATTATCCAGGCGTGGTGGTGTGCACCTGTAGTCCCAACTACTCAGGGGCCTGAGGTGGGAGGATTGCTTGAGCCTGGGAGGCAAAGGTTGCAGTGAACTAAGATCATGCTAATGCACTCTAACCTCAAGGCTAATAAAGGCTAGAAGTAGCCTCAAACTCAGTCTTCTATGTCCAGCTCTAACTAAGGTCACTTTGGTTTAGGAACTATAGTTAAAGATATTCCAAAGTACGATTGAACCCTTTTCTACCTATGGGTATATTTTTCTGTTTTCCTACATATAAAGTGGCTACAAGCACTTGAGTAAGGGTTTAGATGAATGTTTGATTAGTTTTTATGATGAAAGTATATAAAGTTTCACCAAAGTTCTTGAAGTACTCATGTGTGAATAAGCTCCCAATGTATAATGGGGTTGAACTAAACGAGAAAGAGATAGTCAAGTGGGCTATTCTGCAGGGTTGCTCTGAGTTATTGCATAGCATGCTGCTGTGATCTGAATGTTGGTGTCTCCCCCCAAATTAATATGTTGGGACTGAACACCCAACATAATAGTATTCAGAGGTGGGAAGTGATGACATCATGGGGCCCCCCACCCTTATAAATGGGATTGCTTCCTTATAAAAGAAGTGAATCTGTTGTGCCCCTTCCACCATGTGAGGACACAGTAACCAGGCACCATCTGTGAGGGCCTTCACCACACACTGAATCTGCTGGTGTCTTGATCTTGAACTTCCCAGCCTCCAGAACTGTGAGCAATAAATTTCTATTGTTTATAAACTACCCAATCAATACTATTTTGTTATAGTGGGCCAAATGAACGAAGACAGTGCTAACCAAGCCTTTCCATTGCACCATTCCTGCTGTTTTGTCCTGCATTTTCAATGAAGCCTGCAGACATGCAGCTTTGTGCCTTTCAACATTCAGCATGGGACAGGACTTCCAGATGGCTCTGGCCTACCCAAGACTGATTTTGATCCATTTTAAGGGATCTCTATTTCAGTTCCAAGCCCTCAGGCTATCTTCCAGTTCCTCCCCTTCTGGCAACCCTACTGAGGCAACCCTACTGAGACCTCAGAACACACAATAAGCTACAGCAGGTCTTGTGGCACTCCACTTTTCTGCCAATCCTCAGCAGCAATGGTGGACAAGATTCAGGGACATGGAGGCCTCTGTGTGTTTGGCACTGTGCCAGGGACTCAGGTAAGAACCTAAGAGGGTCCTTGCCTTGAAAGCCCAAGGATGAATCCTCATTTCTTTTTATCCTTGCTGCCTAAACAACTGGATCTGTGAAGGAATTGGTTCTCTAATGTATTTTCTTTCAGTGAGTTCCCAAAGCAGTTTATTGTTACCAGAAAGTAGCACAAGAAAACCAGCAAACAGCCAGCCCATTCTCTTCAGTGAGTTCCTGTGGCAGTTTTGGGGGACTCCGCTGCACACTGCTACTTGTGCTTCCTTGGGGCACAGCATCCTTGGTTCCTGGGCAGTAAGCATTGCTAGCCTCCACCCCCATCCATTGTGATGACAAAAAACATACTCCCATCTCCATACCCCTCAGTTTGAGAATCACTGAGTTAGTTTGACTAGGAATTGTTTTGTTTAGAAACATCTTACCCAATGACAGCGGAGTCAGCAAACTACTAACTGCAAGCAGAATTTGATCCAGAGCTGGTTTTATATGACTCTCAAGCTAAGACTGGTTTTTGTTGTTGCTGTTGTTGTTGCTTTTTAAAAAAAAAAAAAAAAAAAAAAAACATTTTTAAAGGGTTGGAAGAGTAGGAGGAGAAGAAGAGTTTGCATGTGGTCTGCAAAGTCTAAAATATTCTCTGGTTCCTTATAGAAAAAGTTCCCAAGTCAACAAACAATGACCAAGTGCCAAACTAACTACCACATACTGGTGACAGTGTGATGGATAAGACATCATTGTGGTCCTTAGGAAACCATAGTCATGTGTGGGAGAAAATAAATGCCCTGTAATAACACATGCAATGTGTGCAATGATTGGGTTATACAAATGTTGCCATGGAAGCACAAAAGAGGGGCACCTAATTCAGCCTTGGGGACTTAGGGCATGCACATCAGGGAGGTCTTCCAAGAGGAGGTGGCAGGTCAAATGAATCTGGAAAGAGAAGTAGGTATTAGGCAGGAGAAGGGTGCAGTGAAGCTGAGGGAGGATGGGGAGGTGAAAAAGACAGTGGAGGGAGATGGAGAGAGGTGCAAAGCTGTAACTGGAACACACGATAGGGCATGTCAAGAATGGAGGCCAGGGAGGAAGCAGAGGCTGCTGAAAAAGACTTTGCACCTCACAACCAGATGCTTGGACTTCACCCATTTTCAAATGCTGGCACCACCACTTAGTAGCTGTGTGGCCTAACACAAAGTATTTAACCTTTCTGTGCCTCGATTTCCTTATCTGTCACATGTGGCTAGGGGTCTTCCTCACAAAGATGCCGAGAACATTAAATGAATAATACGTACAATGCATACAGAACTGTGCCAGCCCATAACTGTACTCAGCAAATGCTGGTGGCTGTTGCTGTCAGTGCTCTTACTATGCTATAAGCAACAGGAAGGTATTAAAAAGCTGTGAGCACCTACTATGTGACTGTCTCTCCATTGGCACCAGGAATGTGATGGTCTTACTTGTCTTATGACATCTGTGTCAGACCTAGAGCTTGCAGGAATACAGACAAAAAGTGTTCTGACTATGGAGTTCCCTGGTGCCAGCTGCCACCATGTTCAGGAGGTAGTAATGGCCCATCTGCTCTTCTGCTGAAGCTGCTTAGGAGTCATCCTTAGAGAAGACATTTGCATCTGAAAGCTCAAGAAGGCAGGAGCTCCAGCATAAGGGCATGAAGGACTCCTTAACTCAGGAGCCACATGCTTCTTTCTTTCTCCTAAAAGGAAAATATCAAACATGACTTAACAGTGGAGAAAAGTATCACGTTGTCTTGGCACTAGCCTCATACTTCATCCTGGGCAGCATTTTTCTTTTTTTTTTCCTCAATGACCCTATCAAGTCATCAACTCTCTGAAATGACTTAGGGCCCATGCAGTCCTTAAGTGGGTCTCTGCTTCTTCACATGGAGGAAAAAATCTCTCTCCCTGAACATGAAGTCCAATCCCAGAGCAGAAGTCACCCTGGAAACAGAGTCCATAATGCAGTGAGGGCTTGTGTAGGACAGAAGAGGAATCACTTCCTGCTCTTTCCTGTGGGTTCTCCCTCTGGTTGCTTTGCCTCAGCTCCAGGGACTGCCTCAGACACAGACAGAGCCTGCAAAAGAGGCAGGAGAGTAAGCAGCGGTTTGGAACAGACAGGTCTGTGAAACCCCCCTCCCCATTTCTCCTGTTGACAGTGCAGTGAGCAGAGACAGCTACCCTCCTTCTGTGAAGCCCCCCCAAGGCTTCTGAGTTGGCAGTGGCCCCCAGGGTGGGCGACCTCTCTGTGTGGACTGAGGATGCAGCACTTCACTGAGTGTGGCAGCTCCCGTCACACCCTTGGCTCAGGTTCTGCCTTCTCCACTGCAAAGCAGCCTGGCGCAGATAGCTGGCAGCCTCAGCCACCCAGCCTGGGGCCCCTGTGAGTTGGGCACTGAATATGCAATCTCTAAGTGCTCTGGGCTTCTTTGAGGAGGAGGACATTATCTTTGATATTATTATATAATAATGAGAAAATGTTCCTGCCTGCTGTGGCTTTCTGGCCAAGTACACTGTGCTCTGTGAGGAAATATGGTTACAGGAATTATGCTCTTATTTATCGTCCCTCCAGAATATCAAAGTTGACAGCACAGAGACACAGGCCTGTGGTCATTTCCAGATCATTTTCCTGTTCCCCACTTCCCCTGTCCCAGCCATCATCACTTACTCTGCCTCCAGCCCCCAGGCCTCAGGCCCCTCACTTTTTCACCCACTTCCTCTGAGGACAATTTCCTCATTTAATTCTTACTTAGTCCTAGGAGTTAGGTATATTATTGTTTTCATTTTACAATTGAGGAACCTGAGGCCCAGTTAAGTAATTTGCCCAGGGTCACACAGTTAGTAAGTGGCAGGGTACAGATTTAAACCCAGGCAATCTGGTTCCATAATTTGTGCTTCTAATCCTGGCTATTCAGCCTTCAGGTCTGGTGCTTTTTCTATGTGGTTCTAGGAACAGAACAAACTGTGGGCACCATGGGACTTGGCATCCAGAGGTGGGGACACTGTGGAGACAAGGAGCACTGTGGATCTGCCCAGCCACCCAGCTGTGTGAGATGAGCCCTTGTGGAAGCTTCAGGCCATGCAAAGGGGACAAAGAATCCTTTCCCCTTGGGACGTTTCCAGAGCTTCTTGGATAATCCCATGGTTCGGGTGTCTGAAATCCCTATGGGAAGCCCAGCACTTCCAGAGTGACTGCTGGGATTCTCAGAGCTTCCCAGAACCAGCTTTGATTTGAGCGGCTAAGCTATGGGTGACCAGCTGCAGAACACCCCTGGTTCCGGGCCAGCTCTCTGGGCATGGCCAGCAATGGTCCATGGGGACCTCTCCAGGAACACTCAGTCCAAACGTGCTGGAGTCTGTTACTGTGCATCTCTGGGCATGAGCCTGTGTGTGGGTGTAAACGGACAAATGAGCGTCTCCCCACGGCGAGCCTCACTGTGTTGTCATGTTGTGTCTTCACTTTTGTCCACTAGCATGTGTGTGTGGGAGGGGACTCACGTCTAGATATGGGTATATAATAATATGAGCATACGACATGTCAAAGCTCATGTGAAAGAGGGTAGGTTGGGGTATGTAGCTGTGTAGCCATGTGTGTGCATATGGATACACCCTCCTAGTGGTTCTCCACCCCGTTGTGGCTTACAGCTGCCTTAGCAATTTCCCCTTTTGCTGCCTCAGGATCCCTGGCATGTTCCAATGTAACCTGGGCCCTGCTTTGCAGAGACCGGCAGTTTGGTGCTCTGTCAGCCTGCCTTTGTTCCTGCAGGGTGCAGCTCCTGTCTGCTTTCCCTCGCCTCCCATTGGTTTCTGTTCACCTCTCTTGCACCACCCCAAGCCTTGCTGACGTGCCCCTGGCCACATCGGTAGGGAGCTAGCAACTATTCGGTTTGGAGGCAGTTTTTGAGCCAATGAAAGGTCAGTGCCCAGAAGTCCCTGGAGCTATGGCAGGCTTGGATCCACGAGTTTCTGCAACCCACATCACCATCTCCTTCTGACCCAAGCCTCTCCCTCCAGCCTAGGCGGGCACAGCTGGTGGTTGAGGGCCCTCCCTGTCTAGTCATTCTGCCTTAGATTGGTTCCCAGTTGAAAGCAGCATCACTCTCTGGCATGCTGAGAGCCTCTCCTCTAGGTTTCTGGGGATTTCACTCATAGGTTCCACATTACCCTGCAAAGCTGGGAGAACTAGGGACTACGGTGGCCATTAAAACTTGTGAATATTCGGGGTTTAATGGAGAATATTCTAAGCTGCTGGTGGGCTCTTAGGAGAGGAATGGCACATTCAAAGAGGCAGATCTGGGAGATGTTTCTGCAGCCTGGCAGGGAGAAGCAGCTCTTGGCACCAGCTCTAAGAGGCCTGGTGCAATGCCACTCCCTCTGCAGCAGCACTCCTCCTGAGGCCTCGGGCTCCCCATCCTCAGCAACCCCTGCTCAGGTCTCCCCAGTGTGTGACTGGCCCTCAATGCTGCTCTTTGGCCAGTAGGGCTGAGGCATAGTGCCTCCAGGTGGGGACTTTCTTATGATGAGGAAAATGATCAGAAAGTTCTATGACCTTGGACAAATTACTTAAGCTTTCCGTGCCTCGGTTTTTCAAACTGCAAAATGGGAATAGTAACCGTATGTACCTCACAGGGTTGTGGCGAGAACTGAGTTACTCTATGTAAAGCACTTGGAACAATATCTGGCTTGTAAGCACTCAATAACTGTTTGCTACGATTAGACTATCCCACTGGTCAAGCTAGCCTTTTACCTGGGTCTGCTGGATGGGGGAAGAAGGGAGGGACAATGCCCTTCCATCCCAGGAAAGGATTCCCACTGACCTAGCATTACAGAGTACATGCAGGCTGCCTGGTGGACGCAGCCCTGAGCTGCCTTCCTGTCAAGGCAGGTGAGGACATCCTGCCTCTCCCTGCTTTAATATCTCTGAAGTCTTTTCTTAAAGGTCAGCAGAGCAGAGAGACCCCTCTAGAATTGGTCTCTTGTGATAAGGCCAGAAGACCTAGACTCTAAAAATAAACCTTAATAAGATTTTAAGTAAACACTTTCTCTACAACAATTCAGATCACGATTCCTTTCCTCTCCTAGAGCAATGTGACCTATAGCGAAGCCCATTCTCGTCGAGTTGAAAATGTCAAAGGCTTCCAGAGTGCGACGTGAACTCAGATAAGACTCGTTCTGCCTCTGGCCTGCCTTGCAGCCTTCGCGTATGAGCCCCGGTCTCACCCCAGGGTGCACCGGGCGCTCCGGTCCACCCCACCCCCGCAGCCCACTGGGCCGGGTGAACGCCTGAGCCCCGCTGCAGTGTGTCCGCACTAGGGCCAAGCAGGAGAGGGAAAGGCGTCTGCAGTCCGGGTTTGCCCCAACGTGCTGCTCTCAGAGGTGGTGTCTGGGGACCACCGAGTTTATCTGCGGGTGGGGGCCAGCCTGGATAGCCCAGTGCGGCGCAGGGCGGTGCTCAGGGCTGTGGAATGCCCCGAAGGGCGTAGGCTCGGGGTCTCCCAGCCAGGACACACAAGGCAGGCTGGGGAGCCAGGGTCAGCCAGGGCACGCCGCTGAGATGTCTTTCCTGCTCCTTCTCCCCGGGAAGCAAGGGAAGCAAAAGGCCAGAGGGGTGCTGGGATCGCTGTCCGCAGCACCAGCCTTCTCCTGACGCAGCACCAGCCTTCTCCTGGGACGTGTTCAGAAAGAGGGAGGCTGCAGTGGGCGGGGAGAGAAGAAGGAAGAGAAGGTGGGCAGAAAGGGGGCAAGATGAAGCGGCAAGGAGGAGGGAAAGGAGAAGCTAAGGAGGGAGGATGGGGAGGGGGCGACAAAGGCCGCGCTACCGGTCGCCCACTGTGCTGCGGTGGGTCGGGGCCCACTGCCCCTCGCTGGGGCACCTGGAGAGGGGGCGCTGGGGCACCTGGAGAGGGCGCGCAGGAGCAGCGGGCCGAGCCTTCTGCGGGGATGGGGTGGGAAGAGAAGAAATGAAGACACAGAGGAGTAGAACAAAGAGGCGGGAGCACCCCGCCAGGGGACCGGGAAGGGTCGAGGAAAACTGCTGCCGCGCCCCACTGGGTTTTAACAACGCCCGGGATGGGGGAAGGGCTCCCACTTGCGCCCCAAGCGCATGCGGAGAAGGTTCGGCAGCGCCTCCTGCCGGCCGCCCGGAGGGTCCGCGGTCGCGCCAGTCCCGATCGCAGCCGCGCAGGCCCGAGGGCCCCTACCCGCACGGTGAATTGTCTTCCACGCACTAGTATTTTCTCCTCGCTTTCAACTGAATGGCGGCATTGGTTTCACTATTTCCTTCCTGGAGTTGTGGTTGAGGCCGACTGTCCCAGCTAGAATGAAATATTATTGTACTCTAGCCTCTGTCTCTGGTTTGGGATTTGAAGATTTCAGAAAAGATGCATTCTCTCATAATTAATGCAGGTGGCTGTCACTGCGGCCACAGTTGGCCCCAGGCAAAAGAGCACAGACTGAGAAATTGAGGTGAGGGAAAGGAAGTAATAAACACAGCCTAGATAGACGACAAATGAAACCTTGCTTAACCTACTGCTGAGTACAGGAGCCAGCGGGGCACTGCACCGTCCCCCCTCCACTACTCCACCAACCCTCTACCAAACGCTTTGTATATGTCTCCTCACTTAATCCCCAGAGTCACCCCGTATATTAGCTAGTATTAGCCCCGTTTTACGGATCAGAAGACTACAATTTCAAGAGGTTAAGTCACTTGCTCACAGTCACACTGCCAGCAATAAGAAAGGCTCACATTTGAACCTGGATCTGACTTTGCAGTGTTTTCCTGTCTCCCGGGGAATGCTTCCTTACACACCGCCCCTCTTGATTCCTTCCCTTGGGGACCCAGCATTCCCAGTTTTCTCCTCACCCTCGTTTCCCTACCTCATCCCTAGCCCAGCCTCAGGCACCCATCTGCCCTCTCTAGCTCCACTTCTGCATTGTAATATGTTCTATGAGGAGGATCTGGAACTAGTTCATACCGAGGTTTCAGTGACTGATAGGCACTTAAAGGACCTCCCACCCCCCAAAGAGTTGTCTTTAAAGTAGAATCTAAGCCTCCAGTTAGACGAAGTTCTTAAGGACATTGATTCAAGCAAGAGCCAGGAAAGTGGAGCAGTGCTGTGGGTGCAGCAAACCCTACAGGTGCTCCCCAACCCCATAAGCAAGGTCCACTCCTTCTGTGAGCGTTAGCAGATGAGTCTGGAGGGGAGGTGTGATGGGCCCTTAGTTGAGAACCTACTGTGTGCCTGGTACATACTGCCACACACTTCACAAATGTTACCCCCTTTATTCCCCGGAACTATCCATGAGCTGGTTGCAACTTTTCCCTATTTCACAGAGGAGGGAACCAGGGCCTGCTTAGAGATTCAATAACTTGCCCAAGGAAATGCTGCTAGTAAGTACCTAAATTGATATTTAAACCCATTCTTTCAATCAGTTATTCAGTAAGCATATTTTCTAAATTTTTCTTCTCAAAATTTTTTTTAGAGACGGCTTTTTCCTTTGCTTCCCAGCCTGGAATGCAGTGGCACAATGATAGCTCATGGTATCCTTGACTCCCTGGGCTCAAACGATCCTCCTGACTCAGCTTCCTGATTAGCTGAGGCTACAGGCATGTGCCACAAGGCCCACCTAATTTTTTTTTTCTAGCATTGGGGTCTTGCTATGCTGCCCAGGCTGGTCTGGAACTCCCAGTCTCAAGCACTCCTCCAAGCATTCCTCCAACCTCGGCATCCCAAAGTGCTGGGATTACAGGTGTGAGCCACCGTGCCCGACCAAGCACATTTTTCAATCTTTAAGTACTATTTGGCTGTCTGAAGCCATGGAAATGAGATATAATTCTTCTCTCCCTCACTGCTTTTGTTCCCAAGGGGCCAAATGGACATATCAACAAATCACTATAGTGAGGTGTTTCAGGCTAGATGTTGTTTGGAGTACCGTGGGTGGGCCATAAACACTAAATACACAGTTCTTCCTAAGGGCAGGAGATAAGAGAACTATGGAACCACGCCTGTCCCATCCCCTCCAGAAGTACTGTGGTGTGGGGGAGGGGGCCACAGTGGCTTCAGATGGGACCTCTTAAGAAGTCCCTTGACTCCCCTCCTGTGGGTCTTCTGGCTTCACTGTGGCATCTGAAGACTATTAGATTATTATAAAGTGCTTGCATTTCTTGGTATATTTGGGCAGCTTAATGTATAGGAATCATAATTTTTCTTTGCTTTTCCAGTTCAACAGAGGATGGTTTTAAAATATACTTGACTTGAAGAATAAGGATGAAAAATAAAATGTGGGAGCCTGAGGTAAAAATGGAAAATAGATGAAACTCAAAGTATTTTCAAGGTGTCTTTTTCTCTGTGTTTCTATTTTGCAGGTTTTAAAAGCAGAATTAAAGTGTAAAGTAGAGGGAAATTTCTCTGATGCAGCATTTACATAAGAAACACATTCAGAAAAAGAGGCTGTGATTCTGAACGCGTCCTTATTATACTGCACTAAAAATCTCCCTTGGGATGAGGGAGGTTTAAATTAGTTGGAGAGAGAAGGAAATAAAATCCTCTTTTTCAAAATGCAAATCTCTCCCAAACTAAAAATTCTACCTTAGGAAATGGCCACACAGGGTTCATGAGCAGACAAAGCCCTCATTGTGTAAGGACCCCACCTTCTCAAGCCTTCAGCACAATTCACCGGCTTTTCCTACATCTCCTCCACAAGTCCCAACATAGAACTTGGTGCCACATCGTAGACCTCAGTACAATTCACAAGGAGGTTCTTGTTTTTAGTTGTTGTACATTTTGCTGTGGAAATGTATCCACAGGCCATTTTAGTTGACTTGAGAAATCAAAGTTAATGGGAATAGCACAGAATGTCATGCACCTCCACAAGCCCATATTATGTATGTGTGTATTTGCGTATATTTTCTCCAACATCTGTCAATATTTGCATGCTAAACTGCATAGAATTTCACAGACAAGTATAATGCCATTAACATCATGTGCTAGTTAGCTATTGCTACATAGCAAACAACCTCAAACTTAGTGGCTTAAACAGCAACTTTTTTTTTTTTTTTGAGACGGAGTCTCACTCTGTTGTCAGGCTGGAGTGCAGTGGTGCGATCTCAGCTCACTGCAACCTCCGTCTCCTGGGTTCAAGCAATTCTCCTGTCTCAGCCTCCCAAGTAGCTGGGACTACAGGCACATGCCACCATGCCCAGCTAATTTTTGTATTCTTAGTAGAGACGGGATTTCACCATGTTGGCCAGGATGGTCTCGATCTCTTGACCTTATGATCTGCCCGCCTCGACCTCTCAAAGTGCTGGGATTATAGGCGTGAGCCACTGCACCTGTCCAAACAGCAACCATTTTATTATGTATCATGATTTTCTAGATCAGGAATTAGGGCAGGGCTGGGCTGGGTGATTCTCCTGCTCCAGAGTGACACAGGTTGGGGTCACTTGGTGGTATTCAACTAGTGGTGAGGCGGGTCTGGAGGGCCCAAAACTCTTTGACTCACATATCTGGCACATTGGCTGGGATGGCTGCAAGGCTGGAGTCCATGGGTCCCTCTCTCCATGTAGACTCAAGGCCTCTCCTCGGAGTCTCTCACACACCAATTTACTGTGCCCATAGCTGGCACATTGTCACTTCTTCTGCAGTTATTATTGGTCAAAGCAAGTCCCAGTGTAGCCCAGAATCATGGGGGGGGGAAATAAACCCCATATCTCTAGGGGACACCGATCAAATAATTTGTGACCATCTCTAATCCACAGTACCCAGTATCAATAAATTTTATGTTTAGACTTATTTTTCCATGGATACGAATAGGCTGGAGAGAATAGAAGAATCTGAGATCTGGAAGAGGCCTTGAAGATCATCCAGTTCACATTCTAATTTTACAGAGAAGGTAATTGGAGGCTTAGAGAGATCTAATAACCTGGGTCACAAAGCCACCAATTGCAAAGACAGATCTCAAACTCAAGTTTTCTGACCCCAGAGTCAATAAATACTTACTTACTAAGTGCCTACTAGGTTCACAGCCCAGCACTTACACCAAAACAAGAAAGGCAAAGTTAAGTATCATGTGGTTCTTGGTGTCCAAGAGTTTATAATCAAATAGAAGGGAAGAGTCAAGAAAAAACCTAAATGTATCGCATATAACATGCCATGGAATTCTATGGACAGATAAGTTTAATAGCTAGGGAGTTTAGCAAGAGATTTCTGGAAGACCTGGAGTTTGATATTGGCCTTTAAGGATGGGTGAAACTTTTGACTGATGACACTATAGCAGGGAGACATTTCAGCCACAGCACATCATGAGGATAGGCAGAGTGACTGGCTAGCCAGGGAAATGTGTGGTGGCAACCTGGGATATGTGTAGGGTGGCAGAGAGCAAGAAACCTGGGCCCCAATGTCAGGGAGAGGAGCCAGGACTTTGTTCTGTATTGTTTATCCTCTCAGACTTGCAGCCCCAGAGCCCCAGGGTGCACATTGTTCAGATACCTGTCCACATTCTACCACTAGCCTGTGGTGATTTACTGAGATGCTTTAGAGTTAAATCAACTTCATGAGTGGGATTGACTTTCTGCTCTAGCCCAGCTGCTCTCAAGGCTGACAACACATAAAAATCTCCATGGATGCCTTTAGATTCTCTGAGGTGGGACCCGTGTCCTGTTTTTGTTTGTTTCTAACTTCCAGGTGATTTTAATGTGATGGAATAGTTGGTCTCAAAACTCTAGTGCACCTCAGAATCATTCATAGAGCTTATCAAAATACAGATTACTGGGTCCCACTCCCACAGTTTCTGGTTTAGAAATTCTATGGAAGGTCCCAAGAATTCACATTTCCAACAAGTTCTCTGGTGATGCCTGTGCTGCTAGTCCTTGGACCACACTTTGAGAAGCAATGCTCACACTACTGACCTAATCAGTTATGTATCTAAATCTACCTCTTTGGCAATTCCATCATTGCAAAGAGAAATGAGGTTGCAGACTGTATAGTACTAACCCCTGCTACTCAAAGTGAGGTCCCTGGACCAGCATCATTGGCATCAACTTGTTAGACACATAGAATCTCAGGCTGCCCCTTAGACCTACTTCATGAGTATCTGCTTTTAAGAAAGATTGCCCAGGCAATTTGAGGGCATAGTTCAGTGTGAGAAGCACTGCTCTTGAGTGTGTTTAGTTCTCTCTGGACACATCCTGAGTCTTGATAGTATCCCCACATTCTCCAGATGAGCAGAGGTCCCGAGGCACAGCAGCAGCTCTAATGATTTAGCTGAGACAGGGCGCTCACTGAGAGGTCAGTAACACATACACTCCTTCACACTGCCCTGTTCATAACTAAATGCCCCCAATTTGTTCTTAGTGTCTTGATTCAGGGAATTTTTCCTCCTCTTTTCAATATGGAGAATTAATGACTCACTCAGTTAAGCTTTATCTACTGACTTGGAATTTGCCTGCTTTTCATGTGGCTTGTTCCAAGCTAGCTACACCTTGCATCAGTTATATCATTGATGGTTCACCATAGTAAGATCATAAAAGTCTTTCTAACCCTTTCCAAAGTGCAAGACCCTTGCCTTAGCTTCTTAGCCAATTAGTTAAATTTAATCCCTTTGGTGGACGGGGTGCAGGAGAGGTCAGGCTGCTGCTACTATCTCATTTCCAGTTGGCTCCCCCATGTCCTTTTGCCAATCTCATGATCTATTGGATTGTTCCAAAACCTGAAGTGCAATCTTTCACAGAAGAGAAAAAAATCACCTGAAGAGGTCACTTCAGTTCTCTTAGCAGCGCAGGCATATATTAGGTACCATGCAGGCAAGGTTCCAAGCAAGACAATTCCTCATGGAAATTCTTGCCATTTTCACAGGATGCTGTATTTTTCTATTTTTAACAAAAGAACACCATTGTCTGGAGATGGGAAAAGGTTTGACTTACATGAAAAAAGAAAGTTGCATCAATGCCAATAAGGGTGAAGTCTCCTGATATTATAATCAATTTTCTTGTCAAGGTACAGGTGGTTATACTGTGACTAGAAACAACCATCAAAATGATCCTACTCTGGCTGACCAAGTTGTTGTTTAATTGAGGGTGCTATCTTGTGGCAGGAAGCAGAGAGTGAACTATGCCAGTTAAGTGGTGTGTGTGTGTGTGTGTGTGTGTTTTGTGGGTGAATACCTGTGTGACCAGCTTTGAGAAAAACAGTGTTCAAAAGTTAATAGTTGGGAACTTAATCAGGGAGGGATTATGTGTATTTCAAAAAGAATTTGCCACAGTTTTCTTTAAATACCAAGGACCCAGGACTTAGAGAATCTGAGAGGAGACGGAGATGCTTTGAGGGAAGCTTGCTAGCCAGGGGTCTCAGAAAGACAGCACCTACAGGGAGATAACGTAGTCCAGAGTCTGTTTCTTGGCTTTGTAGATCCAGAAGCTCAGTCTGGAAATAACAGAGTTGATGGGGCTCTGTGGGGACTGACTATCACTAATCCAACTTGTAAGGGCCCAAGGTGTAATAACCTAGTTGCCTATCTGTTGGTTTACTGTGGAAACTCTCTTTCCATTAATTATTTAGCAAATTTTATTAAATGCCTACTATGGGCTCAGATTCCCTGCTTCATACATTCCCTGTATGTACATGCTACATACATTCTAGAGGGGAAGAGATAAGATAAGTAAATAAGTATTTGATATATCAGATAATAATATGGGCTGCCAGAAAATCAAGGTAGAATGAGGGGAAGAGAAAGGGTTGAGGTGGAAGTGAGGGTAGGGGGTTGTTCCTACTTCATCTAGGAATGTCAGGTAAGATCTTTCTGATAAGGAGACATCTGAGCAGAAACCTGAAGGAGCTAGATGCAAAGATATGTGCAGGAGGGGTACTCCCAGCAGAGTGCCAGTAAGTGGAGAGGCAAGTATTTGCTTGATATGTTCAGGGAACTGCAAGGAGGTCAGCGTGGCTACAGAGAAGTGAGAGAGAGGCAGAGGGGATAAAGTCAGAATGGTAGTCCCGCAAATCCCTTTCAGGCCTTTGTAAGGATTTTGGCTTTGCTCTGAGTGAGATTTTGAGCTGCCAAGTCCATTTTAATGGACTCGCTCTGGCTGGCTGTGTTGAAAATCGGTAATGGGGGTCAAGGGAAGAAGCAGGGAGACCAGGTAAGATGCTTTTGTAACAATGGAGGCAGGAAATGAAGTTGGTTTGGACCAGAGGCAGTGGTGGAAGAAGCTGTGAGAAGGGGTCAGATTCTGGATACATTTTGAAAGTAGACCTAACAGGTTTTGCTGATGTTTTTGGTGTGGTATGTGAGAAAGAAGAGTACAGTCAATGATGACTCTAAGCTTTTTGGCCTGAGGAAGTAGAATGGAGTCTCTACTTGCTGAGAGTAGGAAAAGGAACTTGGCATGTGTGTGTGCTGTGTGGCTAGGAAAGAATCAAGAGATCAGTTTCGAAGATGTCAAGGCTGGCATGCCCATTATATACCTGAAGATGGCAGTTAGTACTATAGGATACATATGTCTGAAATTCAGTGGAGAGGTCTAGGCTGGAGATATCAATTTTGGAGTCACAGCATGCAGGCGGCATTTAAAGTCTGACACTGGATGAAACTACCTCAAGAGAGAATATTTAAATAGGTGTCAATGACATGAAGAAAACTCATTGAAGAAGATTGAGATGGAGCAGCCATGGAGGAGGGAGGAGAACCTAGAGGCCAACAGAGAAGTGACAAGCTGGGTCAGATGCTGCTAACGGTAGAGTAAGATGAGAACTGAGACTTAACTACTGGATTTAGAAACCAGGAGGTTATCACTAAAGAAAAGGGAATAAAAGTGTGACTGGACTAGACTCCAGAGACAGTGAAAGGAAAGGAGATGAAGAGAGTGCGTATATACAGATCTCAAGTATTTTGTTCTAAAACAGAATTGAGGTCAGGGTTAACAAGGGTTTGGGATCAAGGGATGTTTTGGGGTTTTCATTTGTTTTGTTTCAGGATGGGAAATACCAGAGCATGTTTGCTGATGGAAATGGCTTGTGGAGCGGAAGAGTTTTTTGGAGTCATGTCCTTGGATAGGTGAGAGGAGATAAGGTCCAAAGACAGATGGAAGAACTGGCCTTGAACAGGAGCATGGCAGTTCATTCATAGTAGCAGAAAGGACAGCGTGGTGGCTCACATCTGTAATCCCAGCTCTCTGGGAGCCCTAGGCAGGCAGATAACTTCAGCTCAGGAGCTCAAGACCAGCCTGGGCAACATGGTGAAACCTTGTCTCCACACAAACAAAAAAATTAGCTGGACATGGTGGTGAGCCTGTAGTCTCAGCTACTCGAGAGGTAGAGGTGGGAGGAGTGCTTGGGTAGAGGTGGGAGGAGTGCTTGAGCCTGGGAGGTCAAGGCTGCAGTGAGCTGTGATCATGCCACTGCACTCCAGCTTGGGCGACAGGGTGAGACTGTCTCAAAAAAAAAAAAAAAAAAAAAAAAAGTAGCAGAAAGGAAGTCAGTGTACAAGTACTTGGCAGATGTGGTGGTGGGATCATGTTTTCTTCTGATTGTTTTTCTTTGTTCTCAATGAAATCAGCAACAAAATTATCAGTTGAGATTGAGAAATGTGTGAAGGGAGGTGTCAGAAGTTTGAGGAAAAAGATTATGCAAATGGCTGTTGTCTTGGACAGTAGGGAGAGTCAGTGATCTAGAGCAGTGGCTCCCAAAGTGTGATCCCAGAACCTACAGCATCAGCATGAGCATCACCTGAGAACTTGTCAGAAATGCAGATTCTCAGGCCCCACTCTGGACCTACTGAATCAGAAGGTCTGTGGCCAAGCCCAGCAATCTGGGCTTTTACAAGTTCTCCAGGTGACTCTGATGCACACTTAAGTTTAAGAATCACTAGTCTAGGAAAATATGGTATGATTGCAAGGCCGCATTAAGAGAGTTCTTGAGGTTGGTGGTCATGAATTTATAGTGTAACCAGTCAACGTACTTTATCCAAGCCAAAGCTGATCATTCATCCCTGCTTCCAGCAATTAGATTAAGACTGGACATATGACCCTATTCTAGCTAACATGGCAGGAGAAAAAGTCTGCAGGCAAGGGCTTCCAGTGAGGATTTCTTTAATCTTAAAAATGAACCCAAAGAAGACATGGTTCCTTTTTGCTACTGAGTTTTGTGGTATGAGGATGTGGTACCTGGAATCGTGGCCACCGAGGAAGTAAGCCTGAGGACAGAACTGAGTGGTGAGGAGGGCAGGTGGGAAGATGAAAAGAACAGGGATCTCTGGGGACATTGTGGAGCCACTGGACTTACTAACTCAGAGCTTACTAGCCTCTGGAAGTTATGCAAAGTAGCATGTTCACACAGTCTCACCATCCTTAGCTGTAAAATAGTGGTGATAATAGCCACCTCTCACGACTGTTGCAAAGACTAGGGGAAAATCATGTATTTGAAAATAGCTTATAACATTGTGAAGCATGATACAAATGTAAACTGCAAATGTAATTTCCAATAGGGCATTGGTATTTTCATTCAAATTTATACACATTTTGTTTATATACAACATTCCAGAAAGTGAGGTATCTTGGTGGTGGAGGTGATAATGCATGTGGAGCTTCCTTGGGGCTTAGGGCTCTCTAGGACAATGTGGCCTGTCCTGTGTTAATCCAACAGGACACCAGCCCAGCCTGGGACTTCACAGACCGAGGCGCTGATGTAGTAAACACAGACAAGTGTCACTCACTGGCTCAGCATGCTGGGGGCCATCTGCAGCCCAGCTGGGCAAAAATAGAACCTGAAAACAGGTGAGAAGAATAAATTACACAACCTGTAGCACTGCCACCCCTCTACGCATTGACATCTTTTACTTATTTCTAAGTTTCACAGTCCCTTTCAACTCTCTCCCTAAGATCACAAAGTTCATTCTGCCCGCATGTCCCTTCCATAGCAGGCAATGCTACCTTTGCCGCAGCAATCCTCCCTCCTCAGCCAGGTGTGGATGCACCCCTCACCCACCATATTGAGGCCCCAGATGCCCTGCTCAGAGTTTGTTTCCCCAGCAGGTCCCTCCATGTGACCTACCTCTCTCCTTGCCAATTAGTGCTTTTGGAGACTTTTCCTGGACCATCTCATGTTCCTGCCCATTCAGCAGCAAAAGGAGTTCATCTTATTCCCTTAGTTATGGATAAGGCTCACATTCAAAACCCCAGTTAGCCCCATCCATTATCTTTGAACCCAGCTCATAGATTCCATTATACAAGTATTGTGTATGCATTCGGCTTTGAGGAAAGTGGTGCCCTTTGATCTGTATAACCTTTAGGTTTAGCCTGGTCGAGTCACCCTTGGTAGAAGGATCCTTGGTAGAAGGTAGGTCTGCAACAAACAGGTCCACATTTAGGTATTGGCATGTTGAATGGTATTTTGTCATTTCACTGCTTTACTGATAACGCTTCATGCTTGGTGCTGAACGTCTTTGGCTCTGCCTTGACTCCTGTGAGAAGTCTCCCCAAAGGAGGCATCAGAAGACTTGGTGAGTCTACTCAGGGCAGGAGACATTATAAATCCATGTGAGGCCAGGAGAGACCAGATTGCATGCTGAACAGGCAATAAAAAGGTAACAGTGAAACAATAAAACAATCCTCCAAGGGAACAGGGCACATGGCCATACACAGCAGACAGGTGACCCACGGACTGTTGGAGAGCTGCCTGAGGGACTTCAGCCTACCGTGAGTGTGCCTCCCTACACCTGTTTGCAAAGCACCAGTCAGAACAGGTTGGCACAGGATGTCACCTGGATATGAGAGCCACCCTATATTCTGGGCACCTGCAGGGACCACTGGCTATGCTTCAAGGGACCAGCTTGCTCTTTTACAGAATTGAATTGTGCCCTCAGTGGAATCATGATTGCCTAGGATCCCTTGCAGGTTACCTCAAACTGGGATCTCTACACAAACTTGGTGAAGGGTATCCAAGAGTGGGCCTGGCATCTCTAGAAACATCCTGGATTAGGTGTTTGCACTCTGTGCTCTCTTTTTGTTTGAGATAAGATCTCACTCTCTTGCTCAGGTTGGAGTGCAGTGGTGCAATCATAGCTCACTGCAGTCTTGAATTCCTGGACTCAAGTGAGCCTCCTGTCTTGGCCTCCCAAAGTTCTGGGATTACCTGCATGAGTCACTGCACCCGGCCTCTGTGCTCCCCTACTAGACCCTGAGCCAGATGAGGACAAAGTCCACACTTTATTCATCAGTATACCCAGTCACCAGGGGTGACCCAGAGCCTGACACGAGCCTATTCTCATTGAAAGTTTGTTGAATGGGAAGGCCTAGACCAGGAGTGGACACTATTTTTCTGTAAACAGCTCAATAGTAAATACTTCAGACTTTCTGGGCCAGATGGTTTCTGTCACAGTCCTATTTTAACTGTAAAATCAGCCACTGATAACACGTAAACAAAGGAGTGGGGCTATGTTCTGATAAAACTTTTAAAATAGACATTGACATTTGAATTTCATATAATTTTACATGTCATGAAAGAGTCTTCTTTTGATTTTTTAACCATTTAAAAAAGTGAAAACCATTCTTTGCTTGAGAGCTATGCAAAAACAAGCAGATTTTGCCCATGGGGTGTAGCTTATTAACCCCGGGTCCAAAGCATCAAAAAGGTGCACTTTCTGTTTCCCATGGGTGATCAACATAGGTCTTCCATGCGCACTTTTTGATCACTTAATAGCCACTGGGGTGTGCAGTGGCCCTGAGTGCGTATACACACAAACACACACTTATCCAACACATGGCCATTGTTCTGGACACCAGTGTGTGAGATGGGCAGACTCCAGGTTGCCATGGTAATTGGGAATATGACTGCTTCTAGGTAAGAGAGCAGAAACTGTAGATTGTCAGCAATTTGAGGCTGATGTATCTTTCCACCTCCTCCCCCAACCATCACTCCAGTGCATATTAGACAAGGGTGGGAAACCATAAATTAGTAAAGCTGGCAGAGAGATGTGTAGCAAGGAGAGATGTGACAAGAAAAGGATTTCTAATGTTGGCAATGCTCCCTCTGAACTTTTACATTTTTTAGTGTATTTTAATTTGTCCAGCTCTTTCATACACTTTACCTCATATATTCTTCACAATCCTATAAGGTATAATTCACCTCTGAGGAAACTATAGTTGAGAGAGTTTGGGCATTGGCTTACTTAAGGCATGGTCTTTAAGTAGCAGAGCCAAGACTGAGATCCAGGTATTTTTAACCAAATTGTCTGTCCATGTATTCAGTAAACAAGTTTTGAATGTACTGAATATCATGCACTGTGAAATAATATGAATAAAATGTGGTTTATGTCCTCCGGGTATCACCATCTAGTGCCATGGTTCCCACGCCTGTCTTATTGTTGGTTCCCCGCCAGAGATCTCTTTAATGCAGATTCTCAGGCCCAGGTGTGATGGATTGCATCTGGATCTCTGGTGGGGGCAAACACTTTATGGGGCAAAGGCCATAGGCCAAGCTCCCTTCCTCACCTCTACCTGCTCTAACCCAGTGGGTCAACTGGGGAAAGGCCAACTCCAGACCCCAGAAGAAGCTCCTGCAGTCTTGGGCTGCGGGGGGGCAATTCTAGAATAGGATTTACAGTTTGGGCCTGTTAGGGAACCCCAGGTAGTCTCTAGATCCACTTTTGAACATCTGAATCTCTTGTTCCAGAAGCAGAATTCCTGCTGCAAATTTCTCTCTCTGAGTTTGAATTTGGTATGGTGGCATAGGAAAATGAGAAAAGTTCGAGATTCCAAGGAAGAAGCCTCAGGTTTATGTAATAGTGAGCACGTTACCTAACCTCTTTGAACTTTCATGTCCTCGTCTGAGGCAGACAATAGTAGCCATGTTTCCCCCACCCCGCATTCCAAAAGAAGAGTCATAGGAACCTGTGCAGGTGCCATCACACCAGGGAGTCCTGCCACCCTCCCCATGCAGGTCTGCTTTGGTGTTGGGCAGTCATGGAGTGGCCTGCAGTGTGCTAGGTCAGGTAGACCAAGTTGTTGCCTGTGGATACTGGACTACCTTCTCAGAAAAACCAGCCTGTCCCAAAGCAAGTGCCCCGACATCTTGTAAGATGAAGACGAGCTTGCATTCTCTTCTGCAGTCAGTGTTGAAAGTGAACTCACTCTGCAGAGGAACACAACATGAAATTCACATTCAATCATTTAAACTCTCCTAGAGCTCAGTTTCCCAATGTATTTTGTTGACAAGTGATATTTGGAGGACAGTTTTAAGCTTGCAATCTGTCCTTATTTATGTTTTCTTTGCTGTCCTCCCTTCAGAGTTTTGGTTTGGGTGACCCTCAGGTAAGTTCCCTGGAGTGTAATCTAAAGTCATCACCTCTTCTCCTCACCCAGGAGGGCAGAACCCTGCCCACCATCTCCTGTGGGCTCCCTCCATCCTCCTGAGCTCCACGCACTCCCCTGCCAGACCACACCAATCTCAGAGGGTCACTTGGCTTTTTCTTTCTGGATAGGGGCTCGTCTCATTTCCATGGTTTCTTAACAGTTAGAAGTGCTTTCTATTTAATACTTAGATTTTAATTCCTTCAAATAGGCTTTGGAATTATTTATTTTGCTGCTGATGAATCTTTCTTCTGGTCTAAAAGTATGAAACCCCTCCCTGTTTTGGGATTTACAGTCTGCCTGCTTTAGGTTCACAAACCTTTTCCATTAAAGGTTTTTCTCCTCTGCCAATATTTATTGCTGGAGTCACTGTTTGTCCAGAAGCTACTGTCTGCTGCATCTTCTGGGAAATGAAATTTATGTCTCCTGGCACTGATGGGGGTGACATCACCAAGTGGCATAAGCCCTGGGCCAAGCCTCCCAGTGGATGGCAAGCATGGGAGTGGGAGGGAATGGAGTGGGTTACATAAACAGACACCATCTACCTCTTCCTTTCCTGCCCCTCCCTGCACCATCCCACCCACCACTCATACTGATAGTATCATTATATGTTAATAGGATCTGTTAAAATTGACACCTGTCCTTAAAATTAGTACTAAGGGGCTGGAGTCAGTAGTGGAGAGGAGGGCAGGACCGAAGTGTCTGTTCAAAGGGCAATAGCTGTGCCTTCCCTTTGTAGCAAGTCACCCTCATATGGGCCATGTGACACGTTTCCATAGCCTGTTGACAGCTGAGCTAACTAAGGCACAGTGATTCAGAATTTTGCTAGTTCATAGCAGAACCAGGTTGGAACCTAGCTCTTCAAACGCAGGTCTCTGCAGTGGCATGTGTCCTGAGAAGGTGTGATTGCAGCTCTCAGCCTCAGCCCCTCTCCCACCTGCCTTACATGAAAGTCGCCCCCAGGCTCCAACACAAGCTGGCCCACAATAGAGAGACAGAAAATGCCTGTGCAGCAGTTTGCTGGGTACATTTGGCCTCCGCCCACTCTCCTCTTTTCCCCTATTTTGCCAGCTTTCTCCTGGTTCTATTTTTTCCAAGGAGTCTTGGTGCCATCTCTATATCCTCACCTCCCATTTGCTTCTCAACCTACTGCATTCTCCTCTGCTTTTGTCCTCCACACCCCACCTGAATTGACCAACAATCTCCAACTGCCCAGCTCAATGGATAGCCTTGGGTCTAGAGCCAACGTGAGGAGTGTGGTATCCATGTAGTCGCACAGGACCCTGGACTCAGACGGGCCCCATGTTTGGTTTAATGTTCCACCGTTGCTGCCTGAAATTCTTAGTAATTTTTGAACAAGAGATTTTGCATTCTCATATTGCATGGGACCTCACAAATTATGCAGTTGATCTTATTTGAGTCATTAAAACATGTAACTTCTGTAACAGAAACCCAAGTTTTTTCAGTCACCCTTAGGGACCCCTTGATCTCAGGGAGAAGCCCTTCCTTAGCCTCAGAAGATGAATCTAAGTGATTAAAACAGTGATGGAATCTCAAGATTTCTGATCAGAAATTGATCTAGAGGTGATGATATGGTCTAGATCTCAGAAGAAAGGAAAGCAAAAGCTTGTTCTGGGTAAACCTTTGCATTTCTATAGAAAATGGACTGACTCAGTTGGACTGCTCCTTACTCTTTTGCCTCTCCCCACTTTTCTTACCATGGATGTGGGCACAATACTTGGAGGTGCAGCAGCCATTTCATGACACGAGGAAGAATCCAACATGTTACAAATGGAAAAGATAAAGCTAGGAGAAGCTGTTTCTCTCACGGCATTGTTGAGCACTGCCCCAGTCTTAGATTACCTCTCTCTGAACTTCTGTCATGCACAAAACACACATCAACAACCATCAAAAGCCCTTAAAGTCATTGCTGTGGATTTTTCTTTTTCACTACAGTTAAACGTTGTGTAAGTTCAATGACTTTTTGGGCAGAATTTACTACAATGTTGTGCATTCCCTCCACTTAAAACAGTCTTTCCTTGACACTCATGACTCTGTCTCAGCTGGGTTTTCTCATCATTTCTTCTCCTATTCCTCCTCCTCAGCTCAGTCCTTGATGGTGCTGCCCTGAAGGATATAGTGATTTTTTCTTTTATTCCTCCCTGGGCATCTATTGGGTACTCCTGTATGTTGGGCTTCACACTAAGTGCAGCAGTTGGAGCCATGAAGACAGGCTGTCCCATGGAGCTTGCGTTGTGTCCCCAGTTCACTGTCTCAACCATGGCCCACCCGCCTCCTGAGCAATCTCCTTTACTTCCCCAGCTTTAACTACATGTAGGGGTTTCATTCTGGGGTAGTGCTTCACATTGATGTACCTTATTCATCAACGGTCAACAAATCCTCCTGGAAAGAAAAGAAAGAAGAGACCGAACTGTCCTTGATGAGTCAGTCATGAAGTCATCTTTATTCCATATTTCCAGCCAAGATATGAACAGAAGACATAAAAGACCTGGTCACCTTTTATCACTCCTAAGCTCCAATTTTATTTTTCTACACTACTCAGCCATATTAGGGGTTGGTTACACAGTAGTAAAGTCCCCTCACGGAATCCTGCCATATGTGGGAATTTTCTTTTATTTTCCATAAAATGTACTGAAAGATCCCATCGGATTTAAAAGTTATGGTACTGTCAGTGCTGCCAGCCCCTTACTCACATGCAAACCATGACAGAAAACAGTAAGACAGGCACCAGAAAGGGAATATGTGTCAAATTCCCCCAGAGATCTAGCGAAAGAAGACTTCTACTATTGTTAATAGCATTTGTTTTTTAAAAATGTGCTTCATTTGGGGCTAGTTTAAAATGAAAGAGTTTAAAATAAAATGGCAACCCACTGATTTATGAGAATTTCACATAAGGATATAACCCAATTGACAGGAAGCAATTTATCCACAAAAATGATTATTATTTACTTATGATAACAAAACACTGAGAAGCAACTTTATTTATTGTTATCCATGTAATTCACTACATTCTTACATTAGAGGAGAAAGACTATATGATCATCTTGATTAATGCTTAAAAACCATGTGTTAAATGTCAAAGACTATTCCTAACAAAAGCTTTTAGTAAGCCAGGGATAAAAGGAAAGTTCTTAATTTGTTGATGCTATGAACAAATGTTAACAAAAAACCCACAACAAACATTATACTAAACAAAGAAATGTAAGAAGCCTTTTCCTCAGAGTTTGGAAAAACACTGTACAGTACTTCAGAGTTGGGACTATGGTTACATGAGTGAGGTGCAAAATTTGAGAAAGTGCCCATAAACTCAATAATCAGTAAAATAAATAACATTTTAATGCAATATTTTTAAAAATCCAATTTAAGGCAAAAAATCCCCGAAGAACAAAATATACACATATTAAAGACAGGATCAGTAAAACTGATTTCTCCTTTTGCTTCCAGCTCTGATGTGGCTCTAATACTCATTAAAATCTTTTTTGTCTTGACTGCAGAGCCTTTGGTGCCTCCCTAAGTTTTGTGCCTAAGGCCAGTGCCTCTCTCGCCTCATCTCAATTCTAGTCCTGTGGTATTTTTCAAGTTTTGGCTGATGTAACATGACAAAAATATGTGACAGCAGGCAAAAATATTGTAGAAGAGGCAAATCTATTATTACTTGTAAGTAAGCGCGTGCAGTGAGTCAAATCCTGACTTCAGCCATCACTGTGTAACCTTTGGCGTGTCACTTAAACTCTCAGCTGCAAATGGGGATAATAATAGTGACTACCTCATAAAGTGATTGCTGGAATTAACTGAGTTCATGTATGTACAGTGCTTAGAAGCCTGTCAGAGAGTAAGCACAATGTAGTTTTATCTATAACATTTGTCTACCTAGAATATCCAAGAAAAACAATTGAAAAACTATTAGAACCATTTCAGAAAACATAAAAACTAACAGCCTTTCTACACATGCACAGTGTCAAATTAATAAATACAATGTAGAAAAAGATATCTACACACAGCAACTAGGATTATTAACAATGGGGGAATACCTTTATCAAGATATGTGCAAGATCTATCAAGCTATAGTCTTCCAGGGAAGATCATGAAGAAGACCGGAGTAAAAAGAGTGACATGGCAAATTTTTGCATAGAAGCTCTCAATATTGTAAAGAGACAGTGGTTTCCCCTAAGTTAGTCTATATTTAGTATAATCTAGATCAAAATTACAATAGAAGTTTCCAACCAATTTTGGAATCAATCAATTTTGGTTGATTCTAAAATTCATCTATTGTGTGCAGATAATCTCGTGCAAAGATTGTGTTAAGAAAATCTTGTGCTATGAGATCTTAAATATACTACAAATTTATGGTAATTAAAACAGTGTGGTGCTGGCACAGTAACAGGATAACTAAAAAGAAGGCACAGGAACATTTATGTATAGAAACTATCATTTAGCCATGGGAATTGGTATATGCTAGAAGTATCATTTCAAGCCACTGGGAAAGGATGAACAAGTCAGTGTGTGGCACTGGGACAGTTTGCTCTCCTTTCACAAAAAGAGTAAGTGAGATCCCCAGCTCACACCATACCCTGAAATAAATCACCAACCGATCAAAGGCCTAAGTGTAAAGTAAAAATAAGACATGAAAGTACTAGAACATACAAGAGAATTTAGTTTTCATTAATGTATGGAACAGTGGCACATGGAAAACATTAACTAAATACATGTTGAGCAAATACATTAATAAATCTAGATGTGAGAAGGGCCTTTCTCCACAAAACACCAAATCCTAAAGCCATAAAGTAAAAAACTGACTATGTAATCTTAATGACTTATAATGAAAGAAATCCATAAATAAAGCTAGTTTTCAACCAACAGCCTGGGAGAGAAAACACTTATACATTACCTAATATTCAAGAAAACTTATATGCAGTCTTAGTGAAAGCACTCCTATAAATTACTAAGAAAAAAAACAATCTAGAGAAAAATAGGCTACTCAGAAAAGAAGAAATGTAAATGTTCGATAAATGTATGAAAATATCTTCAACCTTAGTAATCAGAGAAGTGCAAATGAAAAGAAAATATTATTATCAACCTAAGATTGTTAATATTCATTGTAATTGTGGGCAAAGGAAAATGGTATTCTACTGAAGTGTTTCGTGTTTTGTTTTGTTTGTATTTATTTATTTATTTATTTTAAGCTGGATTCTCACTCTGTTGCCCATGCTGGAGTGCAGTGTCACGATCTCAGCTCACTGCAACCTCTGCCCCCAGGTTCAAGCAATTCTCCCGCCTCAGCCTCCCGAGCAGCTGGTATTACAGTCGTGCACCACCATGCCAAGGTAATTTTTGTATTTTTAGTAGAGCCAGGGTTTCATCATGTTGGCCAGGCTGGTCTCAAACTCCTGACCTCAGGTGATCTGCCCCCTTCAGCCTCCCAAAGTGCTGGATTACAGGCATGAGCCACCATGCCTGGCCTATTTTTCTATTTTTTGAAATGTTTTATTTTTAATTTTTGTGGGTACATAGTAGGCATATATATCCATGGGGTACATGAGATAATTTAATACAGGCATGCAATGTGTAATAATCACATCAGGGTAAATGAGGTATCTATCACCTCAAGCATTTATCCTTTGTGATATAAACATTCCAGTTATACTCTTTTAGTTATTTTAAAACATGCAATTAAATTATTACAGACAAAAGTCACCATGTTGTGCTAGCAAACACCTGATCTTATTCATTCTTTCTATTTTTTGCACCAATTAATCATCCCCACCTCCCCCTCCACTTTGTTCCACTACCCTTCCCAGCCTCTGGTAACCATCCTTCTATGCTCTATCTCCATGAGTTCAGTCGTTTTAATTTTTAGCTCCCACAGATAAGTGAGAACGTGCAAAATTTGTCTATCTGTGCCTGGCCTATTTCACTTAATTTAATGGTATACCTTGGTTGTCTTTGCTTTCACCTGCCATTTCCCTCACCCTCTCAACCCTCAGCCCAACATCTGAGAAAGGCCTAGAGTAGGAATTTATGTATAACACGCATTTAATAGGCACCTAACTTGTATCGGCACTAAAAGCACAGTGATGCACACACTCCCAGCCTTTGCGAAGCTTACAGCTGGCTGATGGAGAACAACAATTAAACAAGCAATAACAATCAAGTGTGGTAAGTTCCATCCAGTTCCATTAATGTTGTTGTAAATGACAGGATCTCATTCTTTTTATGGCTGAATAGTACTCCATTGTGTATTTGAACCACATTTTCTCTATCCACTCATCTACTGATGAACACTTAGGTTGTTTCCCAGTCTTGGCTGTTGTGAACAGTGCTGCAGCAAGCATGGAAGTGCAGGTATGTCTTTGGTATATGGATTTCCTTTCTTTGGGGGATATACCTAGTAGTGGGATTGCTGGATTGTATGGTAGCTCTATTTTTAGTTTTTTGAGGAACCTCCAAACTGTTCTCTATAGTGGTTGTACTAATCTACATTCCCTTTTCCCCCACATCCTTGCCAGCATTCGTTATTGCCTGTTTTTTTGATACAAGCCATTTTAGCTGAGGTGACCTGATATCTCATTGTAGTTTTGATTTGCATTTCTCTGATGATCAGTGATGTGGAGCACCTTTTTCTATACCTATTTGCCATTTGTATGTCTTCTTTTGAGAAATGTCTATTCAGATATTTTGCCCATTTTTAATCAGATTATTAGATTCTTTCCTATAGAGTTGTTTGAGCTCCTTATATATTCTGATTATTAATCCCTTGTCAAACAGATAGTTTGCAAATATTTTCTCCCATTCTGTAGATTGTCTTTTCACTTTGTTGATTGTTTCTTTTGCTGTGCAGAAGCTTTTTAACTTGATGTGATCTCATTTGTCAATTTTTGGTTTGGTTTTCTGTACTTGTGAGGTATTACTCAAGAAATTTTTGCCTACTCCAAAGTGCTAGAGAGTTTCCCCCAATGTTTTCTTTTAGTAGTTTCATAGTTTGAGATCTTAGATTTAAGTCTTTAATACATTTTGATTTGATTTTTGTATATGATGAGAGATAGAGGTCTAGTTTCATTCTTCTGCATATGGATATCCAGTTTTCTCAGCAGCATTTATTGAAGAGACTCCTTTCCCCAATGTATGTTTTTGGCACCTTTGTCAAAAATGAGTTCACTATAAATGTATGGATTTGTTTCTGAGTTCTGTGTTCTGTTCCAGTGGTTTATGAGTCTGTTTATATGCCAGTACCATGCTTTTCGGTTATATAGTATAATTTGAAGTCAGGTAATGTGATTCTGCCAGTTTTATTCTTTTTGCTCAGGATAGCTTTGGCTACTCTGAGTCTTTTGGGGTTACATATGCATTTTAGGATTGTTTTTCTCTATTTCTGTGAAGAATGCTATTGGTATTTTGATAGGGATTGCATTGAATCTGTAAATTGCTTTGGGTAGTAAGGATATTTTAACAATATTTATTCTTCCAATCCATGAACATGGAATATCTTTCCATTGTTTTGTGTCCTCTTCAATTTCTTTCATAAATGCTTTACAGTTTTCATTACAGAGATCTTTCATTTATTTAGTTAAGTTTCCTAGGCATTTATTCTATTTGTAGCTATTGTAAATGGTGTTTCTTTAATTTCTTTTTCAGATTGTTTGTTATTGGCATATAGAAAGCTACTTTTTTGTATGTTGATTTTGTATCCTGCAACTTTACTGAATTTATCAGTTCTAATAGTTTTTTAGTTTAGTCTTTAGGTTTTTCCAAATATAAGATCATATCATCTGCAAACAAGGGTGATTTGACTTCTTCCTTTCTAATTTGAATGCCCTTTATTTCTTTCTCTTATCTTATTGTTCTATCTAGGACATTCTCTACTACAGTGTTGATTGGTGTTTAAATTGTTATAGCATTGAGGAAAAGGTATGGGGTGAGTCATTTGGCAGTACTGTACCTATCTAAATTCAAAAGTGCATAACCTTTGACCCTTGCAATTCCACCTACAGGAATTTATACTTTAGAAAATTTGACCTAATTGAAATGTGTGCATGCACACACACACGTGCATGCAAGGACGTTTACTTAAGTATTGCTTAATTTATTAAAAAATAGAAATAACCTAAATGATCTTCAATAAGAGAAAAATTTAATAAATGATGTTTCTCCTGATCTATTAACTATGATTCAGTGGTCAAAAAGAATGAAAAAGGTATTATGGTACTGACATGGATAACTCTAAACAATACACTGAAAGTGAATAAAGGAAATTTCAGAACATTTAGTCTATTTTATTCCCTGTTGTATTCTCAGTGCCCAGAGCAGTCCTGGGCACATGGGATGGCTCAAAAGTATTTGTTGCGTGGATATGTGTAGTATGACCCCATTTATATGAATGGAATCATAGCAACTATAAAATCTTTCTCTCACATAAATACACTCGTTTTAAACCCAGGTTTTGGGGTAGTGTATGAAAAATAACAGCTCTGGGTTCAAATCCTAGTTGTCACTTACCAATTGATGGCTCTGAGCAAGTTATTTACCTTCTTTAAGACTCATGTTCCTCATTGGTAACTAAGGCTAATAATAATACTTCATACCTTATAAAGATACTGGGAAGATTCAAAGACAACTGTTTGTTCGTCACTCAAGAGCACCTTCATCACCCAAAGCATACCTGATACTTTGCCGTTGCTCACTGAGTGGTTGTTATTTGTATTCTCAATCTCCCTATATTTTCTCTGTATCACATAGGCTGCCTAAGAATCTTTTGGTGTGAAGTTAGAGATAACACGTTCAGAGTTTTCTGAGATGTAAATGAACTTCACTGTGGCCCTCTGTGGGAGCTTTTGCAGAACAATAACCCATCAATAGAGCCTTGGTTATCTTTGCCTTCACCTGCCATTTCCCTCATCCTCTTATCCCTCAGCCCAACATCTGAGAAGGGCCTATAGTAGGAGTTTATGTTTAGTACACATTTAATAGGCATCTGTCATGTATCAGCACTAAAAGTACAGTGATGCACACACTCTCAGCCTTTGTGGTGCTTACAACTGGCTGATGGAGAACAACAATTAAACAAGCAATAACAATAAAGTGTGGTAAGTGCTATGACTGGGTTGGCCATGAGGAGTTAGGAGAGCATTGGCATGGCTTCTGATCTAGCTTAGGCGATCAGAGGAAGTGAGGGCCAATCCCAAGCTTGAAAGCTGATTAGGAGCTAAAGGGGCAGGGAGGAGCTAAGGAGAAGAAAAGGGTTTCAGATGGGGATAACTAGTTATGAAAACTCTTATTTGAGAATGTGAGAGAATTGCAATATGGCTGGAGCTCTCAGATGAGAAGTGTGGTTTAGCAAGAAATAAAGCTAGGCCAGGCACAGTGGTACACACTTGTAATCTCAGCACTTTGGGAAGCCATGGCAGGTGAATTGCTTGACTCCAGGAGTTCAAGACCAGCCTGGGCAACATGGCGAAATCTTTCTCTGCAAAAGCTACAAAATTAGCTGGGTATGTTGGTACAGGTCTGTAGTCCCAGCTACTCGGGAGGCTAAGGTGGGAGGATTCCTTGAGTCCAGGAAGTTGAGGTTGCAGTGAGCAGTGATAGCACCACTGCACTCCAGCATATGTGACAGAGTGAGACCCTGTATCAAAAAAAAAAAGAAAGAAAGAAAGAAAGAAGGAGGAAAGGAAAGGAATAAAGAAGGAAAGAAGAAAGAAAGAAAAGAAAGAAGCAAGAAAGAAAAAAGAAAGAAACAGAGAGGGAGAAAGAGAAAGAGAAAGAAAAAAAGAAGAAAGAAAGAAGAAAGAAAGAAAGAGAAGGAAGAGAAAGCAAGCAAGCTAAAAAGTAGGCAAGGGACAGATTGTGAAGGGCTTTGTAAACCACGTTTAGGAGTTTGGAATTATTCCTGAGAGCAACAAGGAGCCTTCGAAGCAGGACAATGCCTGGATTAGGTTACTGTTTCAGAAAGACCATTCTGGCTTTGCTGTAGGGAATGCAAGAAGCTAGAACTGCATTGGGGAAGACCAGTGAGGGGGCTGTTATGGTAGTACAGGGAGAAATGATGGTGATCTGGATTAGGGTGGTGTCAGGGGGATGTTTATGCATTTTAGAAATATTGAATAGGTATAATCAACAGGACTTGATGATTGATTAGATGTGGGAGATGAGAGAGAGGAAAGAACCAAGGATGACATCCAGACCTGTGACTTGTACAACTGGATTTTTGTAAGTTAGTCTTGTATCCAGCCACCTCGATGAATTTTCTTGTAGTTCTAAAGCTTATTGTACATTTGCTTAGATTTTCTAGGTAGACAATTATGTTGACTGCAAATAAGGATGGTTTAGGTTCCTCTCTTCATTTTTATTGATGTAGTATCAGTGAACGTCCAGTCAGGAAAAAAGAAACTGCTCTTGGTATTTCAAGCAAAGAGATGTAATAGATGAGATTAGGTGCTTACAAACTGGCTGGGAGTGTGGAGTGGTGAAAGTCAGGGGAGGCTGCTGCTAGATTTTAGGTTCACCATTGCAGTTGTTGCCTTTCACATCAAGAAGTTGCTGTTGCCATCCAGGTCAGGAAACTGCCACTGATAGTCACAGCTGTCCTACAGCAGTGAACAGGGTAGGTGAGAGGGCTGGCTGCCTTGAGGATTTTATAAATCATTTCTGCCAGTGCCCAAGTATCTACAAGCCACTACCAGAGAGAAAAAGAGAGTCGTATAGCTTGCTTCTGACTCCCTCCCATCTCCAAATTGTAAGCAAGTGCATCCCATTGGCTGGATGATCATAGTAATGTGAAGGTGAAGGAGTGTGGGGCGAGTAGCTCCCAGGCTTCTAGCCCCAGTGATAAAGGGCAGGGATGGTAGAAATAACGGTGGCAAAAACAAGACAACAAAAACCAATATCCAGTGCAGTTTTGCCTTCATTTTCTGGGCCTACCTTTTGTGTGCAAGACACCCAAAACACTTTTAAATGAGTTAAACTCTCTAGGTTCTTCTCTCACCACTTCTCCCAGGTGCACTATGTTCTGGAAGACGCACAGAATGTCATGCAACTTTCTAAATGTATGTCCATGCCTTTGCCCTTGTGGTACCACCTAAAAGTTACCTTTCCTCTGCCTGTGAAGACTCTTCCTGTTCCTTCAGCGCCCATTCACTCCTTGCCCCCTTACCTGCATCAGGCAGGATTGATGCCTATCTTCATTATTTCCACTACACTTGGTTCACAGTTCTATAGCAGTAACTTGTCCCACTGAATTTTAATTTTGGTTGAAGTGCCCATCTTTCTCAGTAGACATAAGCATCCCAAGGTAAGTGACCAAGGCTTATTTTGTGTTTATGTCCCAAGCACCTGCTGCAGTGCTTGGAATATAACAGGTGCTCACTGAAGATTTCTTGAATGTGTGAAGGACTGTGGTATTACATGGTCACTCAGGGTGAGCACCTGAGATTATACGATGAGCAACTACCTTCAGAAATAGGCATGCCACTTGTTCCTGAAAGGGGGTTTGACAAGTGGTAGAATCATAGGACAAAAATTCATGGCAATGAGTTGCCTATTAATGCTAGCTTCAAGTTCTCAATTCTTACTTTTATTTATATTGACTTTGTCCTTCCTTTTCTAAGCTTCTACCGTCTGTTCTTGCTTCTTCAGCTTGTAATGCTGCTTCCCTTTAAAATATAATTTCCATGCAACATTCTAGTTGCCCCCATCATATCAAATTAATGCAAAGGCTGCTTAAGCTGCTAGGAAAATATGGGTTATTACATGCTGCTGACAACAACACTGACAGTGATGTTGAAGCGGGGACAGAGAATATCTTTAAAAATTATTATTTATACAGAGCCAGGGAGCTCCAGAGTTTGAAGTGTACTTAGAAATCCAATTCTATTCTTTTAGTACCAATTTAAAATAAATGCTTACCATCAGCCAGTTGCTATCACTGGGAAGAAGGTAACTTGAAGTATTTACTGATAAATAGCCTTTATTCCCAATTGTGACTTTTCTTCAGTGTCTACATATTGTGTCACATGTTCTATTGACACTGCTGCAATATAGATCAAAGATCTTGTGGCATAGGGGTAAGGGAGTGTTAGAATCTCCCTTGTCCCATTTGTTCTGTTACTGCTTTATTGGACCGATCTACCCTCATGAACTTGCAATCACCTAAATGGAAGTTTTGAATGTGTCACTTTTTGTTTGGTTATTTCAAGCTGCTATATATAATCAGGTGTGGCACAGTTTGTCAGTTTGATTCTAGGTGTGAGTGAATACAAATCATTACACTATGCTGTTAATGATACTTGTCTGCTTGCCGTTACCTACTTTTTACAGACATCATAATAAAAGCTAGACTGTTTCTTGGGGGTGGGGGAAGAGATTCATTTAATGTAATTTAAGAACTTTTCTGATAGAAACTGAAATATTATTGAAAATAATATCTATTTTTTAGCTTGCAGCATGATGGCGCTTTGTTGTGTCGTCCGCTGGAAGTCTACTGCCATTATAGGGAACCTTGTTTGTTAGCTTCTCTAGATTTCTATTCTAAACAATCTGTTAGTGATGATAAATTCTGTAGGAGGGTCTATTCTGAGCTATTAACTTCCTGGAAGGGGAAAATGGGTGGGTTACCAGAAATACCATTGAAGCAGGGTGGGCTGTGGGTGGAGAGTTGGGTATTTGTTTTGAGAGTTAAAAACTACGAAACATTTTTGTACACAACTGATTTTTTAAAAAATAAACACATTTTTAAAGAAAAAAATAAATCCAATTCTTTTGTTTTATATAAAAATGGAGATTGAGAATTTCCCATGATTCCTTAGCACTACGAAAAATTGGTTAGCAAGCTCATCTAGTAAGCTCGTCTTCAGGTCAGGAGAGCTTCTGCAATGAATCCTCCAAGACTTCCTAGCCTCTACTACGGTGTTGGGGGAATAAAAAGTAATTCATCAAATGTTGTTAAATGGGTGTATGGGTAGCATTTCCCCAAGGTAATCAAGAAACTCTTTGTTTTTCTTCGTGGCAGATACTGCATACTGGCTGACTCAGCATCCATTCCTAACCTCATTTTCTCTCACCCACCTTGCTTATAAAGCTCAGGGAAGCTAAATATTTTCTCAGCCTCCCCTGCACTTGAAGTGACTATGTGACAGTTTTTGCCACTGAGAGGTAGGCAGCAGCCTGCATGAGCTTCCTGTGAAAGTTTTGCTTTTCTGATAGAGAGGACAAAAAAGACAGGTGTTTTCTTTGCTCCTTTTCCTGCCCAGAGGGTGAATGTGTTGGCCGCACCTACATAAGCCTTCTTGTGCCCATAAGGGAAAGTCCGAGAGAATCACAGAGATGCTGGCCCTGACATTGTAAAGCTGTCAAGCCATCAACATCATCTACCTCCTGATTTCTTATTATGTGAGAAAAACAAGCCCCTATTTGTTGAAGCCACTGAACTTCTATTACTTGCTCCTAAGTGCTTTTCTAATATGTGCTTTATTCTAGCTGCAGAACCTTTCTAAGGTCATTGCCCAAAACAGGAAGGACAGGTTTATGTTTATCACATATAACAAATGTGGACATCATTACCATAATATTTATTTTGTAAGTTTAGTTTTGTAACGTTTTCTTGTCACCAAGTCAATCTATAAGAAAAATAAAAAGATTGCTTCAATGAATACATAAAATTTGAAAACAAGAGAGACCAATGACTGTTGAAGTCTTATATCAGCCTTATCATTCAGCATGTTTCTTGATTTTGTTTTGGTTGCACAGTTATTGAGAAAGCCTAATTCATGCATATGAGTAGTTGCAAATAGAAGAGTTAGTATGCCCTGCAATTACAGGTCAGAAAGTTTGAGAGAGGAGTGTTTGGATGGCTTTCTTTCAAAGTGGACTCAATAATAGCATGTAAGACCTGTTCTCATTCCTTAGCTGGCCGATGACCAGCATGGATCCAGAGTCAATAAACAGGTTATTCAATGAAGCAAATCTTCATTGTTCAAAGGAAAATACACTGTAGTCAATAAGAGTCCAGATCCTGGAGGCAAGTTTGGGTTTAAATCCTGGGACTACTACTTGCTGGCTGAGTACCTCAGTCCTGGTGTTCTCATCTATTAAATGGGCACATTAATAGTACCTACCTTATAGGATTATCGGGTGGTTTAAATCATTCAATACAGGTAAGGCCTTAGAACAGCTTTGGGCACACAGTAACAACCAACTGTTAGCAATTATGAGATGTTCGGTGATATCCCCAGTCCCCCATGGCCAGTCTCTGTCAGATGTTTGCTCAAATATTGTTCTCAAAGTCATGGACTGAGACCTTCCTCATTTTAATAATAAACTAATTTATTTTGCTTGGAAAACTGAATACATATTTTAGAAATAAAGTCTTTGCTCACCAATTATATAGAATTAACCCAGAAGGTTCACTTTGCCAAAGTGAGCTTATTTAGCTTTTTTAAAAAAGAAATATTTAAATCATGCAATAGGTTCTAAAAGTGTGACTAATATGACATTATCTCTCCATCACAAAACTTGTTCAATTGTTATTTTAATACCGATTATTGTACCATGATTACACAAGGTGCTAAGCAAAAGTATATTTTACTTGATGTTGAATTTCATAGGGCCTCTGTATGCTATGTTTGATACTCATGTGTATAATTTTATGTAAATAGGGATAGGGAGGGCTACATTAAAAAATAACAATAAGAGGCTGAAGAAACGCTCGAAGCCAGGGGTTCAAGAACAGCCTAGGCAACATAGGGAGACCCTATCTTTACCATTTTTTTTTTAGAAAATTAGCCAGGCATGGTGGCATGTGCCTGTGGTCCTAGTTACTCAGGAGGCTGAGATGGGAGAATGGCATGAGCCTAGGAGTTTAAGGCTACAGTGAGTTATGACTGGGCCACTGCAGTACAAAGGACAGCCTGGGTGCCAAAGTGAGACCCTGTCTCTCAAAGAAAAAAGACACCCAAAACAATAACAAAAATAATAATAGGGAAAGGACCAGTACAGAGCTACTATGTTCTGAATCAATGAACATTTACAAAACAATTATGGCAAGAGCTATATACAAAGAAGCATGTAAAACTGGAAGTACAATTTAATATAATAGTTGTCTCCAATATGTAAACATTTGATGTGTAAAACATCTAACTGTGAATCGTTTTTTAAATTGAAAAATGTTTAATTGTAAAACAATATTCTAAATAAACTTGAATCAAATATTTGTAGGTTCGTAGAGCATCCCTACATAGCTATAGAGGTCCATTGATCAGAGCTTAAAAATCCCCTAAATAATTATCCAAAAATCCCTTCTGAAATTTACCATTTGGGGTTAGATAGGTTAACATGTGAGACCTAACTGAAATCTTCCTATCTTGATCATTTACCTGGCTACGCTGGCTCTTCATTCTCTATAAGGTGAGTTTATCTAAAAAGTAGTAAAATAAGCCTGGTATGGTGGTATGAGCCTGCTACTTGGAAGGCTGAGGTGGGAAGATCACTTGAGCCCAGGAGTTCAAAGCTGCAATGAGCTATGATCACACCACTGCACTCCAGCCTGGGTGACAGATTGAGACCCCCATATCTAAAAAAAAAAAAAAAAAGAAAGAAAGAAAGAAAGAAAAAGAAAAAGGAAACAATAGCAAAATTATTTTACTTGAAGTCATTCCACAGAAGGTGATTCCATGGCATGGGCTTATACTCATTAGAATGTTTCTGCCAACAACTATCAACTCCGTCTGAAATGGCTGAAACAATGAGGGAATTAACTATTTCACATAATATGGTGTTTCAAAGGAGGCGAGTTCCAGGGATGCTTAATTCCCCAAGGAGCCAGGGTATTTCTATGCTTTTGCTTGGCCATCTTCACCACATCAGCTGTTTTCCCTCATGACTGCAAGATGGCTGCCAGAGCTCTGGTGATTATATCTGTGTGCAAATACGTTCAGAGGCAGAAAAGAAAACTCTATATTTCTTATAGTTCTTTTGAGAGCTAATAACATTTCCCAGAAGTATCCGCAGGAGAGTTATCCTCCAATTTCATTGACCAGAATTGAGTTGCATGTTCCTTCTTAAACCAATTGCTAGCAAGGGGAATAAAATTACTGTCATTGGTCAGATTACCAAGATTGATGTGCTAAGACTGAGAATAAGGCCAAATTCTGGAAAGTCCATGGCACCACTGAGGAATGTTCATGTTGGGAAAAACTGAGGTTCTGGGTGGGAAACCAAGAGTACCTGTTAAAGAGGCTAGAGAATCATATTCTAAAGAGGCCCCTAAGAAAATTTATCTCCTTCCCCTGCCTGCCTACCATCTCGCCTCCTCAGGCTGTGTGAGAAGGGGAGGAAGAGACACAGGGAACAGTGAGGACAAGAGAGAGTGAGGTTGTGTCTATGCAGAGCCAAAACATTCCAATACAAATGAAGAATCAATTGAGCTGAATGTTTATGCAACCAAATGCCAAATACATTGGTGTAGTTATAAAGGGATTAGTTTGGAAGTTATTAAACTTTGTCTCACAGTTTAATTTTGGTTTGTCATGGCACTGGTGTATATATAGGGCAGGAGACACCATTTCCTTTTATCCTTTTACAGGTGCTGTTTAATTTCCTGCATGCCATGAAATCTTTTTTTTTTTTTTTTTTTTGAGACGCAGTTTCGCTCTTGTTGCCCAGGCTGGAGTGCGATGGCGCAATCTCGGCTCACTGCAACCTCTGCCTCCCAGGTTCAAGCGATTCTCCTGCCTCAGCCTCTCTAGTAGCTGGGATTACAGGCATGCGCCACCATGCCCGGCTTATTTTTTATTTTTAGTAGAGACGAGGTTTCTCCATGTTGGTCAGGCTGGTCTTGAACTCCCAATCTCAGGAGATCTGCCCACCTCGGCCTCCCAAAGTGCTGGGATTATAGGCGTGAGCCACCGCGCCTGGCCGCCATGAAAACTTTTATGAATCTGCACAAACTATGGACTTAATTACCAGAAAAGATCACACATGCACTTGTGCAAATTCTGCATGTGATTTTGGGAGGTTCACAGATTGTTCACAGATACATTGACACCCCCTCATGAGCTTCAAGTAATAGCCCTCTGATACCCTTGATTGGTATAGTGAAAAAAATAATGCATGAGGAGATAAAACAGTAAGACTAGGAAATCTCTGATGGCCACTTGTTAGCTCTGTGGCCTCATTTGAATTTTTTAAGGCCTTAGTTTTACCTCTATAAAATGGAGTTTATGAGTTATTTTAAGAACTGAGTGAATTATGTGTAAAATTGTTTTAAATTATGTAGCACTTTACAAATGCTGATTTAAAAATTTAATTGCCAATTTATCCAAACTGCATGATACTTCTTACTTCCCAGTTGAATTTACTTAGTTTTTGAATTTAAAATTGTGCACCCCATGAAGATATGCCTCAGAGTATGTTTTGAGGATTCAAACAGAAGAAGGTTCCTTTCTCCATAAGCGAATATTGTCCTCAAATTCATAGACTGAGCACTGCCTCTTTTTGGAGCAGCTTGTTTGACAAGAGGCACCAATGGAAACATCCCTAACCCATTCACAAGCACTACTCCCAGCAGGTGAAATCAGGGCGTGCCGATGTGGTCAGGAGACTGGGGAGGAAGAGAGAATGAAACAGTCTTCTAGACACTCTTGCCCTCTGCCTGACCCCCCTGTGTGACCCCCTCCACACCCTCCCATTGGCCCTATTCCAGTCCTTTGACCATGGTCCCCTGTGTGGCTCCACTTTAAGTCCTTCACATCCTTTGAGGCAGGTGCGCCTGCTCCAGCTCTTCTCTTGCTCTTCACCTCATTCACCTCATACCCTTCCCCATCTTTACCTGCTCTCAGGGTAAGAGGTTGCTCTTCCTCTCTTGTTTCTCAGATTTTCATAACATTCTTGCCTTTTCATGCCCAACGAACTTGGTAGCCACCCCTCCACGACTGAATGGCAAATGCCCATTAGACTTCCCCAAGGATCAATCAACAAAGAGTGATCAGGGCGATGGTCATCCTGGGCACTGAGGTCTGGAGTAAGCCGACCTCACTCCTGTCTTACAGAGGTGCAGTCAGTGCATAGAGATCTTCCTGCTTCTCTCAGTACAAGCAGACAGCTGACTTGGGGGATTGGGAGATTTCATTGCGAGAAAATCAGATTTTGTTGATTGATGGGGGACATCAGGACTGTATTCACACACCATTAGTGAAACAACAAAAACTTACTAACAGTAAGGCAGAAAAGAAAGTCTCCTCAGATGTGGCAAAGCTATAATGGTGCTACTGACAGCACAGCTGTTCCCTGGGGTTTGGGGCTCTTATTTCTCTGAGATGTGCTGGACCCATGCTGCCTATGGGACAACAGTCTACATGTGGGCGCTCAGCCCTGCTGGAAATGGCAGCTTCTCTGCATTCTGTATTTCCACGAGCACAGCACACTCCTCCATGATTGAAGTCTGCAGGTTGCAGGGATGTGGGGGAATTATCCAGTTCCCAGCTTCTTTCATAGCCATCAATGCCCAGCCCTGCACATATAAAAATAAGATCCTCCCAATTCAAGCGTTTTTCTCACCCCTTCAATACTCAGGCCGCTGCTACATGCCCCTGCAAAAGGTAGAGAAACTCATGCCAAGTGATCCTAAGGGTTTCCCAGCCATCTGGAGGGAGCTGATAAGAGGAAGAGGTTTTAGGTTAAAGGCAGACCAACCAGACCATGCAAGGCCCAGGGGCGAGGGCAGTTGGTAGGTCGGTTCACTCTTGGCTTCAGTATCAGCTCAGACCTTCCTTCCTTCCTTCCTTCCTTCCTTCCTTCCTTCCTTCCTTCCTTCCTTCCTTCCTTCCTTCCTTCCTCCTTTCATTCCTTCTTTCCTTCCTTTCCTCCCCATTTCTCTCTCTTTCTTTTTCTTTCTCTTTCTTTCTTTCTCTCTCTCTTTCTTTCTTTCTTTTGTCTCTCTTTCTTTCTTTTTTCTCTCTTTCTCTTTCTTTTTTTGAGACAGGGTCTCACTCTGTCTCCCAGGCTGGAATGCAGTGGCACTATCTCTGCTCACTGCAACCTCCACCTCCTGGGTTCAAGTGATTCTCCCACCTCAGCCTCCCAAGTAGCTGGGACTACAGACCCGTGCCACCACGCCCGGGTAGTTTTTGTATTTTTTGGTAGATACGGAGTTTCACCATGCTGGCCAGGCTGGTCTCAAGCTCCTGACCTCAAGTGATCCACCCGCCTTTGCCTCCAAAGTGCTGGGATTACAAGCATGAGCCATTGCGCCTGTCCTCAGACTGCTGTTTCTGATGAAAATGGCTTGCCTTCTCAGTGAGTCTGCTCAGGGTCCCCTTTAGATTCATAGTGTCTAGGGAAGGGAAGAAGAAAGATCTGCTGCAAATGGGGCATCCCTTCCTACCTCATCCCATTGCCTCCTGACTTAATGGATGGTTTTCTGGGAACGTGTTGCTTCCCTGGCTTATGGCTACATAAATGCACAGATTATTATTTTATCAGCCACATTCATCTTCAGAGTCATTTTCATGAGCAGCACACAGAGCCCTTGCAGACTCTGCTCTGGGCCATCACTGAATGTCCCTCTGCTCATCTCTTTCTCCAAGTCTTTGTTTTTGTCCTAGATTTGAGATGAACTGAAAGTGTTCAGTTACCTTCAGCAGTCTTCTGGACTTAACTTTCGAGGGAACTTCTCATTATTGCTTTGCTTGTTCTTTTCTATATTCATTTGGGGGTTTGGGTTTGGGAGTGGGTTGGCCTTTTGTGGCTGTAGTGAGTTTCCTTTCTTCCATTTCTGCTTCATTTTTGTGTGTTTTGATTTAATGTGCCCAACACAAAAGCATCACTAAAACTTCTACTTTATGATGATCTTACTTAGTTTTCCAGTTATCCTTCTTTGCTTGCCCCCCTCAACTATGAGGACATTTTCGGGTTTGTTTAGTTCTTGAGGTATGAATATGGTTTAGGAGTCACAAAGCCTGTCTGTGTTCAGGACCCTCTGCTGCCTGCCGCTAGCTGTGTGACTCTCAGTTAACTTTTTGGAATATCTGTTCCTTCTGCAAGGTAGTGAGAATAAAATCATCTCTCTTTTCTCTCATGGAGGCATATTTTGAAGATGAAATGAGGTAATGGATAAATAAAAGCACTACAAACTAGAATAAACATCACATTATATTTCCATGTAACAAGTGTTACTCTGTGCAAGACATCAGGCAAAATTCTTTATATATTACTTTGTTTCATCCTCATCTGACAATGCAGTAGGAGATGATGTGATTACTATCCACGTAATATCACATGAGTAACTTGAGCCTTAGAGAGGTTAAGTAATTGGCCTGAAACCATACAGTATGGAAAAGGTGAAAAAACAGGATTTGAACCAAGTCTTTCTGGCTCCAGACTCTGAACTCTTAACCACAGCACCATCCTGACGCCACGCAAACCCAAAGTACCATCATTCAACTAGATGCTGGTGGTTTCTGCATTATTACACTACAAGAAACCCAGTGACTGGAAACAATAAAATTCAAAGAATGCTCTGTAAGGGATTATTCATTGCATGGTGGTCTGGAGAGAAATCACTTGTCAAACTTTTGCTTCAGTTTCCAGAATCAAAACTCATGCCAGTAACCAAGGGGGCAGTATGGTGTAGAGATAATTAACATCCTTGTCTACAATAAGAGAAAGCAAACAGTGACTTTAGGCAAGTTGGCCTCTCTGGTCTTCTATCATCCTCGTTGTGAAGAGAAGGAGTTTGGACAAGCAAATCATTAAGATCTCTGTAGGTCACAACAATAATAATAGTTAACATTAATCAAGTCATTACTAAGGGCCAGGACTTTTTCTAAGTGCCTTATGTTCAGTCTTATATAATTCCCACAACAGGAGGTAGGTGCTAGTGTTATCATTCTCTTTTTGGAGGTGAGAAAACTGAGGAACAAGGTAATTTGCCCAACGTCACATAAAGAGCAGGAACAGAGTTGAGAAACCATACATTTAACCACACAATGATCTTTCTTCTGTAACTGATAGGATTTATATTATTGGTTGCCTTGAATGAATGGCAACTAAAAGTAACCGCATTTGATTACTTCTTTGTTAGCCTGCCTAGTTTTTTCCTTCTGTAGATAGAAAATAGAGTATGTCTTTTAAGACTCTATCATAATGGCTAAGGCATAGTAAGATCTCAATAAGTATTTGCTTATCTGATTTTTTACTGTTTTTAAATGGTATGAAAAAGACATGAAAACAAACAAAAATAAACCAAGAAGAAGGAGAAAAGAATGAGGCTGCGTAACTAGAGAAACAATCTGACTCCTGCCTCCTAATATGAACTTAACCAGAGAATAATCCAAAGATGAAATGCAATATGAGCCCATACACCTCTCATCCACACTGAAACAACAACAACAAAAATTAGCCTGGTTGCAGAAACTCCATTATTGACTTTGGCAGTGCTCTCCCCATCTCTTTGTGCCAATAAAGTTATTAGAATTGAATTGAGAGAGGCAGATACACAAGGAGGGCTGAGATAAAGATGCTGAGCAGTTGAAGTCAGTGGCTCATGGAGCTGATCCCCTGCCAAAGACTACAACTTCTGGGAGGACTCCACCACTCTGGCAGTGACCAGGCACTGCGGAAGCTGCTGGTCAGGTTTCTGGAGGGAACTCCCAGGTAGCTGGGGACTGACAGCTGTGGGAAGACAGAAAAGAGCACCATTCCCATTACCAAGAACCAGACAGGCCAGCACTCCCCAGGCTTCAGAACAGTGTGGCTTTGCTAGTCTCACCATCCTCCCCAGGCTGTCAAAGCGGGGAGAGGAGGCAGAGAGGAAGGGTGGGAGAGAACATAGTGTGATTCACAATCTGTTTGTGACAGGAAGAAAAAGTGGCTTAATAACCCACAGCCAGATTAATGGAATATTCCTTCTCTTCCCTGGCAGGGTTGGTCCTTTGGTGCCATCACCCATAAAACAGACGGCCGCCAGAGGAGCCATGGAGCTAATTAACAAATCTGCCCCCAAGTGTGCCAAAACCCATTCCACTGGAACTGCAAATATTTAAAGTGTTTAGACACTGGTTTAATGAGAAAAACACTAGTATGTTCTAGAAGCCATTGTGACTACTTGGCATCTTCTAGCCACTTACACCTTCTCAATCAGCTGCCTCTCCACCCTCTCCTACATAGGTCCTGAGTGTCTTCCTTTCATTCTTGTTCTCAATCATCTGCCCACCAACCTTGAAGCATCAAAGCCACCATTTAAAGTTTGCGTCCGAACCTTTGAGAATGCTTACTCCTTTGTGAATCTGTATGAAGATCCCGGCAAGGATATGGACTTTAATTGTGTGTATATTTGTTTCTCTGTGTGCATATTTTATACAACAATAGTAATAGTAACCAACATCTATTGAGCACATGGTAAGTGTTATGCACTATTTTAAGCACGTGGAGTGCTTAGGCAATCTGTATAGCCCAAGAGGGACAAACCTAAGAATACTGACATAAGAGGTTCTCCAATAACCCTAGCCAAAGCTCCACCCACTTGCCCAGAGATTTTAATCAGCATAAGAGCATCCAATCAGATTTAAAAATCCATACTCTTAATCATGATAAGGTATCCCAATATTACCAAACACCTGAAGAAAGCTAATATTGTAGATGACAAACAGCAAAACAAGCAACAAACAGCATTGTGTGGGGGAATAAGAATATGCAGGGAGAGGAGAATGAAAGTGCATGTATATATTATTTCTTTACAGAGATAAGAGAAGATAATATATCCCAGAAAAGAGAACAGGACAAAACAAAAAAGGAACATTCAGAGGCCAAAATTGGATTCTTGGAAATTAAAGCCATGATAGTAGAAATGGAAAAACTCAGTAGTAAATCTTCCAAAAAGTAGAGCAAAAAGTCAAAGAGATAGAAAATTGGAGAGAAAATAAAACAAAATGAGAAGACTGGTCCAAGAAGTTCAATATTTAAATAACAGGAGTTCAGAGACAGAGAAGAAAGAAAACAGAAAGGGGGAAACCATAAACTGGTTCAACAAAATTTCCCAGAGATAAAAGACAAAGTTTTTAAGTTTCAAAGAATACATGAAATGCCCAACACAACAAATAAAAACAAATCCACATTTAGCCACCTAGTTGGAAAATTAAAAGAAAAAAAGAAAGCTTGCTGGGGGGAAGCAAGTCCATAAGAGTTCAGAGCATCACAAGTCACATACAAAGGAGCAGAAGTTAAAGTGAATTTGGGCTTCTCAATAGCATCAGTGGAAATTGAGGCAATATAGTCAAAGTTCTGAAAGGAAATGCTCTCCAACTTGGAATTTTGTACCTAGCCAAATTATCAAATAAGTGTGATGATAAAATAACACACTTTTAAATATGCAAAGTCTCAAAAATTTATTTTCCATGTAACCTTTCTCAATAAAGGGGAAGATATAACAAAAGCAGAAATTTAAACACAGAAGAGAAGTAAAGGGTATTTTCCAAAAGATAGTGAAAAAAGATCCCAGAATGATAGTGTACACCAACCATAGAGGCTAACAACCCAGACTGGCACAACACCAGTCAAGAAACAGATATGTTGGAGGCTTTCATCTCTGAAATGCTAGGAGTCACTGTATTGTCTTTTCCCTGATCTTTCATTTTTGTTTTGAGAGACAGGGTCTTGCTCTGTTACCCAGGCTGGAGTGTAGTGGTGCTAGTGTAGTTCACTATAACCTTGAACTCCTGGGCTCAAGCAATCCTCCTGCCTCAGCCTCCTGAGTAACTGGGGCTACAGGTGCACACCACCATGCCTGGCTAATTTTTCAATTTTTTTCTAGAGGTGGGATCTCACTCTGTTGTCTAAACTGGTCTCGAACTCCTGGCCTCAAGCAATTCTCTCACCTTGACCTCCCAAAGGGATGGAATTACAAGTGTGAGCCACAGCACCCAGCCTGTATTGTCTTTTAAACCTGTGCACAGAGCACCCAGGTAAGCTTGGCCCTCCTTATTCTTCACCATGTGCCACTCTCTACCCATTGCTTTCTATCTGGGTCAGCTCCTTTCACCCTCACAGAAGAACTCTGCTGTGAGTGGATGTGGGCCAAAATGAACTTAGAAGAAGAATATATAAGGAAGGTCATTTTCTTTGACATTTTTTCCTATAGGAAAGCCATAGAAGCTGGCACACACAAAAATAGTAAAGAGATCTGGAAGGAAAATGAGATGACAACTCTGCTACAATAACCAATAATATCTGCTGTAGCCTACAATTGGTATGAAACTCTTCAGCATCTGGAAGTAAAGGAACTCACTTTTAAGTGTTCATATTTTACTCCTACTCCCTTCCAAGTCATGTTAGCTAAGGATGCTCTATTCTCGGATTCCAAGGTCACATTCACACACTCAGCCTCTGCCCCAGAGGCTGCTGCCATTGGTCCAGAGAGGCTCCTGCCCTCAAGTGCTCACTGTGCCAGAATCAGCACTCTAGGGAACCATCTAGGCCTAGCATTGAGCTCAATGAAGTTGGGCCCTTTCCTGCCAGCCAGCATCATTCTGGAAAACTTATTGAGATTTTACAATCAGAAAGACTGTAAACATGTCAGGGTCTAGGACTTCAAGGTTCCAAGAGATTCTCTAACTTTAAGTAATTTGACCCAATTTCTCTGTAAGGGTGTCTGGAAGGGTAGGCTTTTTGAAGTCCAAAAAAGTTCCTGACACTTGTTTTTCCCTCTAGATAATGGGTACTTCCGATGTTTACATTGAGAGATCACCCACATGATTTGAGAACAAAGATCTGCCCTCACATGACCTGCTGCCTCCACTCAGAGAGAAAACTTGTTTTCTGTTTGTTTTAAATGGCAGCTTCTTCTGTTAAAGTTCCACATAACTTGGTAGCCCCCTTCCCTGGTACAAACACTTTCAATTACATGTGAGACTTTTCCATTCCGCATCACTGTTCTTCGTGTCCAGGTCTTTTTCTAGACTAACTTCTTTCAGGGCAGAATCCATGTCTGATGATCTTCATAACCCACTGCTTTCCCAGAGCCTAGCACAATGCCTGACACAGGGTAGCTGCTCAATATATATATTTTTAGAGTGAAGCCATGAGAGAATAATTCAGTTAATGCTGACTCTTAAGACATCCAAGATGCACACATCATATGGTTGGGATAAGGCAGATCTGCTAGATCTTAGGAAAAATCAGATCTATAATCCTCTGAATCTGAATGAAAGGTGAGAGAGCTTTTTAAAACCGATGACAATCATAAATTATGAAGCCATTTTAAAATAAATTTGCTTATTTTATATTCAAAAATTTACCTTAACTCAAACTAGACCAACACAGGGTTATATAACAGAAGTCAGGTACAGGAATGATGTGTTATTTACATAGCAATTGTTAGCATATCAATAGATACTTCTGCAGTGTTGAGGGTTCTTGAAGGTAGTTGTTCTTTTCAGGGTTTTAAGCATTCATCATAGAAATGTATTTTACTGAAAAATATTGTATAGGTGGAGCACTTACACTGCAAGCATATAAATTGGCACAAATGTTTGGCAGTGTCTAGTAAATCTGAACAAAGGTCTACCTTATGGCCCTGTGATATTCTTGGGCATCTACCCAATAGAGTGAGTGCTATGACTCCAATGTACACATACAAGAACGTTCATGGAAGCATTATTTATAATAGCCCCGAACTGGGAGAAACCCTAGTATCTGTCAATGGATAGAAAAACGAATATATTTACACAATAGAATACTTCATGGCAATAAAAAAGAGAACTTACTAACCACTGCACACAACAGGAGACATTGTTGAGAGAAACAAACTAGCTACAAAAGAACACATACCATGTGATCTCATTTATAAGAAGGCCAAGAGCAGGGAAAACTAGACAGTGATAGAGATCAGAATGGTGGTTACTTTGCAGTGGAACACTGACCTGGTGGAGCCATGAGAGAGCCTTCTAGTGTGCTGGAAATATTCTCTATGTATGTTGGACTAGTGGTTTCATGGGTGTATACATGTGTAAAATTTCATCAAGCTGTATACTTTTTGTGTCTTTTATCTCAAAGATTGTACCTCAACTGAAAAAAAATGGAAACCTGATATGTGTATAATATTTTATATATAATAGTATATATAATTGGTTTTATAAATAATATTTTAATATATGCCTTATATATATTATATATATAATTTTTTAAGAGCACCATGGATTGCAACAAAAATGTTTAAGATGGAGTCCCTGCCCTAGAAGAGATTCAAAATTAGTTATAAGAGATAAAATGTATGCTTCAACAACTGTAATGAAAAGCGGTGTGTGAAGATGTTAGGCGAGTGGTCCACATGAATGTCCTAGGGTTGCAGGGAGTGGATAAAACAGGGAGGGAAAACAGAGCACTCTACACTGAAGCTAAGCTCTGACTGTCTCCTGCATTTGTGCCCCATCCATTTTCTCTGTTTTCTAAATCTCCTCTACAATTCGTCCGGTGCAAATAACTGTGTTCTAGTCTCCCCTCCTGAATCTTCCTCCTCAGTGCACTCTCCAAGCTCTCTCCTTCCCTTCCCAGCTGAGCTTCTGGATGAAATCGTCTACCTTCTGTTACCACTTCCTTGACCCACTGTCTTCCAGCTTCTCTCCGCCTCTCCCCAGTGAGTCTTCCTTCACTGACTTCTGCATCATCTGATACTGTGGAATACATTCCCTTTCTTCCAAAGTCATCCTTTCCTTGTTTCCTGATGAGATGCTTTGCTTCCTCCTCTTTGCCTGCCTTTCTTGCTGAGCTCATTTTCCTCTGCCTTTGGTGTTTTTGGAGCAGGATGTTCAGTCTGCGACTCTGCTCATGTTTTGGCCTCTCCCTTGACAAGTGTCTTAGCCCATTTGGGCTGCTAAAATAATACTATAGGTGAGGTAATTTATATAAAACAAATTTATTACCCACAGTTCTATAGGCTGGGATGCCCAAGATGAAGGTGCCAGCAGATCTGGTATCTGGTAAGGGCCTGTTCCTCATAGATGGTGGCTTCTATGTGTCCTCATATGGAAGAAGAAGGAAGGGTATACAAGCTCCCTTGGGTCTCTTGAATAAGGACACTAACTCTACTCAAGAGGGCAGAGCCCTCATGACCTAACTGCTCCCCAAAGGCCCCACCTCTTAATACCATCACACTGGGGGTCAGGTCTCAACATATGAATTTGGGAGGACACAAATATTCAGACCATAACAGCAAGTTTTTACCTCTATCTGCTGATGTCCCTGGGATCTGGGATCTCCACACCACTCTCCTGATCTTGGGACTACATGTACACAGTTTGATGGATATCTGTGTGTGGCTGCCTCATACAGAAATCAAGGGCAACATGTTAAAAGCCCTAATCAGTATTTTCTGTCACATCTTTCCCTTACCACTCAGTTACTATTCAGTGAATGGTACCTTCATCTACTCAGAGGAACCAGGGAGTCATTTCTGATCTCTCCCTCTTATTTCCCTCCCCATTATGCCCCTGGCAACCCAGGCCTATTGGTCCTCCGTTTCAATAACTCTCAGATCTGCCTCCACATCTTTAACCTCGGTGTTCTGCTTTTCTCCCCAGTCATTCCTTGTCTAGATATTGCAAGTCACTGAACTTATTTCCTTATTTCCAGTCTCATCCTCAGCTAGGCCTTCAAATGATGATCTACCAAAAATTAGGATCCGATCATACTTCTTCCCAGCTTCCTTCTAAGATCAAAGCCCAGTTCCTTAGCTCAGACCACCACCCTCAATGTCTTCTTTGTCTTCTTTTCTTTTCAGACTCACCTCCTTCCCCCTTTCTCTGGGGCAGCCTGAACTCCACCCATAGTACATGCTAGTTTCCCCAATGTTCCTCACTCTTATATCTGCCTGAAACCCTCTCCTCCCCTTTCACCTCCATCACAGAACTACCAGTTGTCCTTCATGTCCTAACTCCTGCAAGTGAAGATGGACCCTCTGTCCTCCCTGCGCTCATAACACCTACAGTACTGCAGCTATTTGCCTCTTGCCCCCACTGGATAAACTCTCAGAAGGCAGCTATGTGTCTTCTTCATCCTTGTATCCCAAGCACATGGCTCAGGGTTGGTGTCCAAACATTTTATTGCATAAATGAGAAAATGTTCAGTCCTTAGGTACACAGACTTTTTTTTGCCTCAAAGATACATAGCTCAGCAACTGCATTTCTAGCACTGTCACTGTTTCTATTTCTGAATCTAATTGCCATTGCACAGAACTGTTCAGGGTAGAAGCTGCAGTAAGTGGAATGGCCCAACAACTCTTTTCCAACACAAATGCTTCATGCTTTTGTGAGATTCTTGCAGTCTTAAAACTGTGTAGATCTTTGGAGTTTTAAGCAGAAAAAAAAAATCACTGTTCAGCATGCTGCCTGGGAAATTACCCCCTGCTGAAAAGCCCTTTTCTCCAGGATCCCTTCCTCCTCCTCCTGCAAATTCAGATGAACAACATTGGAAAATCACAAATCTAAGAAATCCACAAGGACAATCCCATGGGCACATGAATTGCTGCATGGGCCAGAACCACAAGGCCCAAGAGTACAGTGTTCTCTTTCTATAGGCCCCACAAGATGCTGGGCTGCCTTCCTAATAGCAAGTTCAGAGGGCCAAGGGCACCCCACACAGAGGTCGGCACCAGGAATTTACCTGAAACTTCTTTTGACATGCTTTCTGTGCTCAAACTCAACTCCTCTTGGATAGTGAGTTTTGTGAGTTTAATACTTGTTGGCAACAAAAAAGCATTTCTTTTCATTTTACCTAAAAGTCCTTTTGCTCAAATGTCACTGACTCCTTCCTAAACCTACAACAGTGGGGTTGGGTCAACTAGGACTTGCTTTTCCATCCCTGTGTGCTATTGGGGATTTTATGGGCATCTTAAGCAGCCCATCTCAGCCTTCAGCTTTCCAGACTGAAGGAAATATATTGCATCTGAAAGAAGGTCCCGAACATAATAAATATTGAATAATGATAATGGAGTTGAATCATGATAAGAGCTGCTTTTAAAAGGGAATTTAAATTCCTGCCACAAGTCCAAGATGTGAGAATTAACTAATAAATCATTGCAAGTACAGTGTTCAGGTGAAACAAATGAGTGTGCTCAGGTCCCCCTCAGTTGAGGCACATGTGTTCGTGTGTCCCCATATTTTCTCCCATCTGTTTCTGTTTCCAAGTGAGAAATATGCCCTCCGTGTGCATGGCAGCCTGCCTTTGCGAGATGGCTGGATGCTTTTCTGAACCTTTCTATGGACAGTACACGTGTATAGGGATGATTTCTCTCCTATTAGGAGGAGGACGGGGAGGAGGAAGATAGGAGAGGGAAAAAGGGAACCTAATGTGTTCCCAGCTCCTATTTCATGCCAGGCATTGCTCTAGGTGCTTTAAGTGGATCATATCCTTTAGCCTCCACAGCAACCCTGTGAAGGAGATGGGGACCCCTTGTATACACATGAGGAAACTGAGGCTCAGCAAACCTGGGTGACTTGCCCAGGATGCTTGGATCAGAATTTTGGACTTCCAAGCCAGGTCTGTTGGAGCCCAAAGTCATGCTTTGTTAATGACACCATCCTAGGTCCCTTACCCCATGTGACCTCCCACCACCAGAGAGGCATGACTTCTTGCCCCTGTCCAGAGTGATAGGATTGTTCCCCTTACTGCCTTTGCCATTCCTCTCAGACACTTAAGCCAGGAACCCACCCAGACTCATAAAGTGCTACATGAGTTGGCCCAGCACCAACTTTCCTTTTTCTTCCTTTATCTACTTGCGGAAGCACATGGGCAAGACGGCAGCAGTGACTCACCCCTAGAAGAATAAAATCTTGAGTGGGTGCAGCCTGAGTGGTGTGGCTGGACACTCTAACAATGGAAGGATGTCCCTGAGCTTTTGAAGGGCGTTGCCATTCACTGCTATAAAGCAAAGGTGGAGAGAGGATAGCAGCCACAGTGGCGGGGTGGGGTGCAAGCTGAGGGAAAGCAGGGGTGGAAGCTACAGCATTTTCCAGGGTGAAAAGGAGGAATGAAGGGGACTGGAGACAGTTCTGCGGCTATCATTTGAGCTGTTTGTAATCTGAGGTAAATCCCATGTTTTTATTCACACCTGTTTTTATTTAGCCTTCAAACCTGGCCTTTGCGTATGATGAATTTTCTCCACATCCTAGGCCAGACATGCAAAGGCCCCCAAGATCCTAAATGGTGAAAACTATGAAATGTATGAGGAAGCCCGCCCAAGAGCAGACTTTATAAGTCATCTTCCTTCTGTCCCAGGTGTGTTCTAGCTTCTGTTAAGTAAGAGATGAGATTTGTCACTCTCTGCTTCCTCTTCTTCCTTCCTAAGTTTCTCCCCATTCCAGGGCCTGGCCATTGGCCATGAGGGCAGACAGGGACAAGTGGGTAGGTAATGCCTAGGTGCTGCAGACTCATCAAGACAGACTGCTATTCTGACAGCTCTGCAGTTTGTGTTCCTGTACCACATTTTAGGAGCTACAATCCCACCTCTCTGGGTGGCGTGGCAGAAACACAGCCAGGTTCTAAGATGGGGCAAGGACTATTCATAATAGCAAAGACATGGAACCAACCCAAATGCCCATCAATGACGACTAGATAAAGAAAATGTGGTACATATACACCATGGAATACTATGCAGCCACAAAAAAGAATGAGATCATGTCCTTTGCAGGGACATGGATGAAGCTGGAAGCCAGCATCCTCAGCAAAGTAACAAAGGAACAGAAAACCAAACACCACATGTTCTCACTCATAAGTGGGAGCTTAACAATGAGAACACATGGACACAGGGAGGGGAACAACACACAGTGAGGCCTCTTGAGTGAGGGACATCAGGACAAATAGCTAATGCATGTGGGGCTTAAAACCTAGGTGATGGGCTCATAGGTGCAGCAAACCACCATGGCACATGTATACCTATGTAACAAACCCTCATGTTCTGCACATGTATCCCAGAACTAAAAATTTTTTTAAAAAAAAGATGGGGCAAGGGAGCCTGGGGGTGGGTAGGCCAGAGGCTGAGGCCTGGGACTTTGACTGGGAGGGCAGCAAACACCTCAAAAAGCACCACCTTCCCTGAGTGTCTTGCTGTTTGACCACTATTATCAACTGAATTGGGTTACCCTCAATCCATATGTTGAAGTCTTAACTCCTCCAGTGTACTTGGAAATGGGGCTTAGGAGGAGGTAACTAAGGTTAAATGAGGTTATGAGGATGGAGCCCTGATCCAATAGGATTAGTGTCCTCATAAGAAGAGAAACCTAGAGCTTGCTTCCTCTCTTTCTGCCATGAGAGGACACAGAGAGAAGGTGGCCCTCTGCAAGCCAGGAAGAGAGCCCTCACGAGGAACCCAATTGGCCTGCACCTTGATCTTGGACTTTGCAGGCTGTAGAACTGTGAGAAATACATTTCTGTTGTCTAAGCCACACAGTCCATGGTATTTCATATTGGCAGCCTGAACAGATTCATACAAATGGATGAATTTGTATAGGAGTCAATTGCAAACTGATCAAACTCTTCGGTTTCCTTATGCTTCTCAATGAATTTTCACCTAGGCTAAGCAACCATCATGCCACAATTTCATCTTATAAAAATGGTTATAAATGTAACATTCATGAAGAATCTGTGCAGGGAAGGGATTCCTCTTTCTTGCCACTCCCTGGCCATGCCTGTGGGGAAGCCTGGAAGCCCAGCTCAGTTCAGTTCTATAGCAATTTTACAGAATCCAGTTCCAAGCCTCACTGCTTTGAGGGGAAAGGAAGTGCTCTGGGAAACCGACATTCCAACCATGGCAGCAACATTCCTGGGAACTGGCACTGGCCCCACCTTACCCCAGCCAGTCATTCAGGCCAGTATTAGTGTCAAGATTAGGGTCCTGACAGTGCCCTCCAGACAGCCCGACACTCATGCCACATTTTGTGTCTTTTTCCGCAAAAATCTTACAAGGAATTCAGTTTTGACATTAAGTCTTAAGGAAAATGCAGTTTTAGTCAGGCTTCAAGGAACAATAATCAATAGCTTACCAACCAAAAAGAGTCCAGGACCAGATGGATTCACAGCCGAATTCTACCAGAGGTACAAGGAGGAATTGGTACCATTCTATCCGAAACTATTCGAATCAATAGAAAAAGAGGGAATCCTCCCTAACTCATTTTATGAGGCTAGCATCATCCTGATACCAAAGCCAGGCAGAGACACAACCAAAAAAGAGAATTTTAGACCAATATCCTTGATGAACATTGATGCAAAAATCCTCAATAAAATTCTGGCACACCGAATCCAGCAGCACAGCAAAAAGCTTATCCACCATGATCAAGTGGGCTTCATCCCTGGGATGCAAGGCTGGTTCAATATATGTAAATCAATAAATGTAATCCAGCATATAAACAGAACCAAAGACAAAAACCACATGATTATCTCAATAGATGCAGAAAAGGCCTTTGACAAAATTCAACAACCCTTCATGCTAAAAACTCTCAATAAATTACGTATTGATGGGACGTATTTCAAAATAATAAGAGCTATCTATGACAAACCCACAGCCAATATCATACTGAATGGGCAAAAACTGGAAGCATTCCCTTTGAAAACTGGCACAAGACAGGGATGCCCTCTCTCACCACTCCTATTCAACATAGTGTTGGAAGTTCTGGCCAGGGCAATTAGGCAGGAGAAGGAAATAAAGGGTATTCAATTAGGAAAAGAGGAAGTCAAATTATCCCTGTTTGCAGATGACATGATTGTATATCTGGAAAACCCCATTGTCTCAGCCCAAAATCTCCTTAAGCTGATAAGCAACTTCAGCAAAGTCTCAGGATACAAAATCAAAGTACAAAAATCACAAGCATTCTTATACACCAACAACAGACAAACAGAGAGCCAAATCATGAGTGAACTGCCATTCACAATTGCTTCAAAGAGAATAAAATACTTAGGAATCCAACTTACAAGGGACGTGAAGGACCTCTTCAAGGAGAACTACAAACCACTGCTCAAGGAAATAAAAGAGGATACAAACAAATGGAAGAACATTCCATGCTCATGGGTAGGAAGAATCAATATTGTGAAAATGGCCATACTGCCCAACGTAATTTATAGATTCAATGCCATCCCCATCAAGCTACCAATGACTTTCTTCACAGAATTGGAAAAAATTACTTTAAAGTTCATATGGAACCAAAAAAGAGCCTGCATCGCCAAGTCAATCCTAAGCCAAAAGAACAAAGCTGGAGTCATCACGCTACCTGACTTCAAACTATACTACAAGGCTACAGTAACCAAAACAGCATGGTACTGGTACCAAAACAGAGATATAGATCAATGGAACAGAATAAAGCCCTCAGAAATAACGCCGCATATCTACAACTATCTGATCTTTGACAAACCTGAGAAAAACAACACATGGGGAAAGGATTCACTATTTAATAAATGGTGCTGGGAAAACTGGCTAGCCATAGGTACAAAGCTGAAACTGGATCCCTTCCTTACACCTTATACAAAAATTAATTCAAGATGGATTAAAGACTTAAACATTAGACCTAAAACCATAAAAACCCTAGAAGAAAACCTAGGCATTACCGTTCAGGACATAGGCATGGGCAAGGACTTCATGTCTAAAACACCAAAAACAATGGCAACAAAAGCCAAAATTGACAAATGGGATCTAATTAAACTAAAGAGCTTCTGCACAGCAAAGGAAACTACCATCAGAGTGAACGGGCAACCTACAAAATGGGAGAAAATTTTCACAACCTACTCATCTGACAAAGGGCTAATATCCAGAATCTACAATGAACTCAAACAAATTTACAAGAAAAAACAAACAACCCCATCAAAAAGTGGGCAAAGGATATGAACAGACACTTCTCAAAAGAAGACATTTATGCAGCCAATAGACACGTGAAAAAATGCTCATCATCACTGGCCATCAGAGAAATGCAAATCAAAACCACAATGAGATACCATCTCACACCAGTTAGAATGGCAATCATTAAAAAGTCAGGAAACAACAGGTGCTGGAGAGGATGTGGAGAAATAGGAACACTTTTACACTGTTGGTAGGACTGTAAACTAGTTCAACCATTGTGGAAGTCAGTGTGGCAATTCCTCAGGGATCTAGAACTAGAAATACCATTTGACCCAGCCATCCCATTACTGGGTATATACCCAAAGGACTATAAATCATGCTGCTATAAAGACACATGTACATGTATGTTTATTGCGGCACTATTCACAATAGCAAAGACTTGGAACCAATCCAAATGTTCAACAATGATAGACTGGATTAAGAAAATGTGGCACATATACACGATGGAATACTATGCAGCCATAAAAAATGATGAGTTCATGTCCTTTGTAGGGACATGGATGAAATTGGAAATCATCATTCTCAGTAAACTATCGCAAGGACAAAAAACCAAACACCACATGTCCTCACTCATAGATGGGAATTGAACAATGAGAACACATGGACACAGGAGGGGGAACATTACACTCTGGGGACTGTTGTGGGGTAGGGGGAGGGGGAGGGATAGCATTAGGAGATATACCTAATGCTAAATGACGAGTTAATGGGTGCAGCACACCAGCATGGCACATGTATACATATGTAACTAACCGGCACATTGTGCACATGTACCCTAAAACTTAAAGTATAATAATAATTTAAAAATATATATATATTGTTTCAGGGCTGGGCACAGTGGCTCATGCCTGTAATCCCAGCACACTGGGAGACCAAGGCGGGAGGATCGTTTAAGCCCAGGAGTTGGAGACCAGCTTGGGCAACATAGCCAAGGCCTTGTCTTCTGAAAGAAAAAAAAAAAAAAGAATATTGTTTCAGACCAGAATGAAGAATTAGCAAAATTCAAAAAAATTTTAAAAAGAATATTGTTGTTTCAAATACATTCCCAGCTTGTGATTTAGTTTTATTAATGAAATTATTTTGAAGTATAGTAATTAAAAAAGTGGATGGAAACAAAAAAAAAAAGAAAAATCTGGCTTTACAAACTGAGTGTGATTCTTTAACTAGACCTTTCTTGTTTCCTACCAAAAATATGAGGTTTTAAAAAATTATGTTTACTTGAATTCTTCATATTTTTATTCTGTGAAATAAAGGTGCATATGGATATGAAACAAATATTGGAATTGACTTCATGAGAATAAGCATGCCTTAGGCTTCAGGAATGGCTAGATAGGGCCCTTCACAGCTACCCAGAGAGAATGGGGTGGGGGGAGGGGGTGGGAATGGGGTATGTGCAAGGAAGCTTAATGTATGCTATTTTGTGGTTCTAGCAAGGTAACCCCTTGACATCATTTAAACCTATTATGTTTCTAATTTTCAGCAGCAAACATGAGCATTTCTGACCCAGTCTTGTATGTACAAGGAGGCTCCATTCCATCTGTCCAGGCCTTGCCTCTGCCTCTGCTCTAGGCCACCGATTTATTAAAATGTGATCCTGATGCTGCACTCATATAGTTCCCATCGCCCAGAATGCACCAGAGGACCCACAAAGATGTATTTTATTCACCTTCTCATCACATAAATGCAGTTGTAGAGCTGCTTCTCTCTGCCTCCATGAGAGTGCGGTGTGAACCAGCATTCAAACTCCTCATTTTTTTTCTTGGATCCCAGACACAAATAAGAATAAAGCATGCTTACATGCCCAGGACGTTTCTAAGCTCCAGTGCCCACAAAATTTCCTAGTACTGAGAATGCAAGTCTGTCATTATGGTATTTGCAGAACTAAAGACTGTGTTTAAGGCTTCAAAATGATGCTTATTATACCCCTTTCCTGGACTATCATGCCCAAAGCACTACATGCATAGTCTTTCTCAAGGAAATTTGCCAGGGAAGGCAGAATGGATCTCATCACATAGGAATTGTTTTGGGTTGGTTTCAAGCTGCAGAGTCTGGGGGAGAAGGAAGTTCTCCTGAGGACTGCCCTAGGGAAGGAGAATCTACACAGGGTTGTATACTACACAGCCAACGGGCTGCCAGTCTCAGAAACTGCGATGAGAAGGATACCTCCTTGGAGCTGAACACTGTGGCAGCCCTATGTCACCTATGGGAAGTGGGCGACTATGGAAGACATTGAATCCTGAAGTAGAGAGTGTGATAGGGGAAACTGGTGCCTCGGTGGATGAATGAGGATTCTGAGTTCTTCGGGGTAGAATAATGAGAGAAACAAGCAGATACCCAAACCCACCACATAGAACTCTAAAAGGAATCATGTTGGGAATGGAAGGCACAGAGGCATTTTCACTCTGGCAAAGTTCCGATTTTCTAAAAACACTTTCAAATCCATTTCCATTACTCAATGGTCCTGTCACTTTTAATTTCTTCTTTTTTTCCAAACCCATAATGCAATTAGAGAGATGGCATCCCACATCATTAATATCTCTATGGTGCATTACCACATTTTTTAAAAAGGCTTTGTATTTTCTCTTGATTATAAGAGCAAAACCTGTTATTTGCCTGTCGCAAAGAAAGGAAGTCATATGCACAAAGGCATGTTCCAGGAAGATTGATCTGGAAGTGATATAGAAATGGATTGGGGTGGCCGGGTGCGGTGGCTCACACCTGTAATCCCAGCACTTTGGGAGGCTGAGGCAGGCGGATTGCCTGAGGTCGGGAGTTCAAGACCAGCCTGGCCAATATGGCAAAATGCTGTCTCTACTAAAAATACAAAAAATTAGCTGGGCATGGTGGCGGCGCCTGTAATCCCAACTACTTGGGAGACTGAAGCAGGAGAATTGTTTGAACCCTGGAGGCAGAGGTTGCGCCACTGCACTCCAGCCTGGGCATGACACAGTGAGACTCCAGCTCAAAACAAAACAAAACAAAACAACAACAAAAAAGATTGGGGGAAAAATAGCAACACTTGGGGAAAGGAGACTGCTCATTCCTTCATTCATTCAGCAGACATTTACTGGGCACTTGCTATGTGTCAGTCTGGGTGGTAAGTGTCAGGTATCTAGAGATGATACCTGGTATTATATCAAGAAGCAGATGCCAAAACAGGATATGATGTGCAAGAAGTACATTGGAGGGAATACTTATGAAAGATAAAGGAAGGAAGCAGGAGCAGGTGGGAGAGTCTTCAGACTGTGATGCAAGACTGGCAGCTGTGGAAGGAGGGAGGGAAGGAAGAGCATGGGCCCAGTGCACTGTGGAGAACATCTCAGCTGGGTCAACAGAGAGCCTCCAGAACAAAGGCTGTCTGCTAGAGGAGCTCCATATGGGACAAAAATGGGCCAGACTTCGTACTCCTTAGGGTGCATTGGCTGAGGGTAGACTAGGAGAAATGTGAATACCATGCTGTATCCAAAAGGTGGCAGCTGCAGGCTGTCAGTCAACTACATTTCCTGCAGCAGCTTCTTTTGAAGGACCTCTGAGTGGAGCGCTTCCATGGCCAACACAGCCTTCCAGGAGCTCTCGATGTAGATATATAACATGACGTCACAGCTACATTCCAAGCCTGAGGACTAGCCCTTTGAGGTTAGATATTCATTCCCTGTTCAATCAGCCCCAGCCTAGGTTGGCGGGCAGTGTCTGTGCCTGGCTGTGATAAGGGGGTAGGTGCTACTCACATGCCCAGGACAGAAGGAAGATGGGTAATATAACACAATTATGCATAAGATACAGTGGAGGAGAATTAACCAACCGCTTAGAAAAGAGTAGTCAGGGAAGAGTTCAAGGTTAAAGGGATGTGGCAGTTGAGTTTTAAAATATGATTGGAATGTGTCATATACACAGGAGGATATACAGTAGAATTCATTTCATTGGAATCCTGGATTCATATCCCAGCTCTGTCACTTATCAGCTCTGTGACCTTGGGTACGCCTCTTAACCTCTTTTAAGTCCCAGTTTCTTCATCTGTAAAATGGAGATCATGATAGCACCTATTTTATAGAATAGTTATGAAGATGCACGCAAATTCATTAGCAAGTGCCTGACCTATGGTATGTGATCAAAAAATAGTATCAGTATTCTTGTCATTACTATTTTTAGCATCCCCAACCATGAAAATACCTGTACAAAGGTGTGCTAGGACAGAGGGCAGCCAGTCCAGGGAGCTGCTGGTGGTTCTCTATGGCTGGATCTCACAGATTAAGGGAAGGCGTCATAGAATACAAGGCTGGGGAAACAGTCCCAGTCTGAGGAAAACCTTGTGTGCTACATAAAATAGTTCAGACTTCCCTCTAGGCTCTGAGAGCCTGTTAAAGGATGTTACTTAGGGAAGAAGATGATCAGATATGCATTTTTAAAAATCTGCCTCCTAAAGATTCTTGAATCCACAAAGATACTAAAAAGGACACAGGAAGAGTAAACAATTGTCAGGATCTGAAAGAGTGAAAAGAAAGTCACTTTGGACTGAAAAAGTAAAAAGGAATCCAGTTAATCAGGCTGGAGAGACAGATATAGATAAAAATCAGCCCCAAAGTTAACAGGGGACCTTGTATTACCTGAGGTCATGCAGTGGCTGTAAAATGAGTGACTACTACTTTTCTTTCCACAACACCCCCAGGCTCCCTTTGTTAAATCCTTCTATTACTGAGATTACTCAATTGCTAAACTGCCCTGGCCTCGAGATAGCACTGAATTATCCCCACTTTCCCTCTCCCAGCTTTGGAAAGGAAACAGTATAGAGCTGATCCCCGCTCCTCTGCGATCCTCTCCGAGTCCTTCAGCAGGAACACAAACTTTATGAAGGATGCTGCCCCCTCGCTCTTGTCCAGCAGCCTCTGCAGGTCCTCTGGAGTATCCTCCTTTGCTGTATGTGTGTCAGGCTACAGGTTTATCCCTGGTGGTCTTTGGGTGATATGGGTGGTTTTTTTTTCTTTTTTAAAAAAAAATTTTAATTAATTAATTATTTTTTGGTAGATGGGTCTTGCTGTTTTGCACAGGCTGAACTTCAACTCCTGGGCTCAAGTGATCCTCTCGCCTCAGCCTCCTGAATAGCTGGGTATGATACGGTTTTGATAATATGCAAGCTGAAAAAGCAAAGTATTGCTGATAACAATGTGCTAATCAGCAGTGTCACTGGAAACCACTGAGCTAATGCTTGGAATAAAGTGCAAGAGGAACAACTCTAATCAGAAATCTGGATAAGAGGTGTGGTACAGTGGCTCACACTTCTAATTCCAGCATTTTGGAAGGCCAAGGCAGGCAGATCACTTGAGGTCAGGAGTTTGAGATCTGCCTGGCCAACATGGCGAAACCCTGTCTCTACTAAAATTACAAAAATTAGCTGGGTGTGGTGGTGCACACCTGTAATCCCAGCTACTTGGGAGTCTGAGGCAGGAGAATCGTTTGGACCCAGGAGGCAGAGGTTGCAGAGAGCCTAGATGGTGCCACTGAACTCCAGCCTGGGCAACAGAGTGAGGGAAAAAAGAAAAGAAAAGAAAGAAATCCGGACAGGAACAGGCCTAGCCACACTTTCTGAGAATGTGTCAGCCCATACCTGGAGAATTACTTTCTCTTCTGGGACTACATCTTAGAAGAAACACAGGCAAATAGAACCACATTCCAGGGAGAATGCTTAGGGTGCTAAAATCAGTAAAAAATAAATCACATAAGGAATGCTTCTAGAAAATGGGGGTATTTCGTTCTTGAAGGGAAAATGCAAGAAAACCACCCTCTGTTAACAAGACGTAATATTCAAAGGGCATTAAACTTGCCCATTAAGGCCTGGATGGATGGAATAGAACCAATGAGTAAAGCTATAGGCAGATTCAAGCTCGACAGAAGGAGAATTTCACTAACAGTCAGAGGGAACCGCACATCAACTGGACTGCCTGAGGAGCCTCCTTGTTACAGGAGCTACGGAGAAAGGCTGGATGATGCCTTGGCCAGGTGTGGTACAAGGAACCGAAGCCTTATGGGGACTTTGGGCTAGGTGACTTTTAGGGCCCTCCCCTCTCAAAGTCTCTGTCCTGAAAGTAGAGGCCCTCACTGGGCAGAACAAGTCCCCTAACGCCAGCAATGCCTATAGCTCCCATCTCAAGCAGGTGGGAGGTTGGGCTATGAAACCAGTCCACAGCCCTCCAGTAAGGAACAGTCCTTCCTCAGAAGGAACTGTGAAACTGTGTGACTGTGGTCACCTGGCTATGGCTGCCTGGACCAAAAAGGCTGGTGGGTTTGGAAGCAAAAACTGAAGAGAAAAGGAAAAAAAAAAAAAAAAAATCCAGAGTAGTTGGGCAAGCAGGGCCATGAAGATAGCAGGAGTCCTGATAGGGCAGAAGCTGTAGGGCAGCATAAAGCTACAGGCATTCCCAGAAGCAATGCCAGGGAGGAGGGTTGAAGGGGAGGACGATTTAAAGGGAAGAGGGGAGGAGGGCTGGAAGGGAGGAAGTGAGGAGGGAAGGAGGAGGGGAGGGGAGGAGGGGAAAAAGGAGAGGAGGGGAGGTAGAGCTGGGGAGAGGACAGAGTCTCCACAATGTTGCAAAATGGAAGAGCCTCTGGGGCCAAGATAATGGAGAGAATAAATAGGCTACTGCTGTCCCAGGTCCCCATGGTTCAGGCTCTTGTACCCTCTTCTGGCACCTGTGAAGCCAAGATTCCCTGGGTTCCCCTGAGAGTTCAGTTGTTTTTATAGCCAAGCACACCCATGGAATAAGCCCCTTACCTGAAGCTACATGAGTGAGACCTTGTTTTTTGAAATTCAAAGCATTTAAGAGAAGGCCAGAGGAGGAAAGCAGTGACCATTTGGGCCTTGAAAGGAGAGGATGCAGCAGTGCATCTGGTAACCACCAGCACCAAAACTGGTGAATGCAAAGCTCTTCATCAGTGAGAGACTCAACTCCCCTCAGGCCCGTCACCCTCTCCCTGCATCCTACCCTCTGGAAGCCCACAGCTTCTCTCCCATCAGAATAACAAAGAACCCTGGAAGCAGAAAACAGTGCCCTGGTGAGTGAGGACTCCCCAGGTAGACAGAATACTAGATGTTTCAGCCAGAAGGAGTTTGACCACAGAGGAGAATGTTTGGTCACAGAGGCTTCCCTCTGTGAAAGTGAGAGGTATCTGAGGTGAAAGAACAACCTCCAAATCCTCCAATCCATCATGTTCCATTCTCCAAATGCAGACAGCAAGAGCCAGCTGCCCAGGAAGCCTGAGGCTGCAGAAGGACACTGGGGCATCTCTTACCAGGGCCCTTCTCCTTGGCCCAACTTTCTGTCTGTGAGATGACAGCAGTGTCCCTTGGAGTGGCGTGAGTTTTCATGAGAGTATTATTGATGAAGTCTTTTTTGATCCTTACTCTTTAAGGAAGATCCCTCCCTCCCTTCTTACTGCAGTGCAATACTGGACTCACCCTCAGTGCGTGAGTCCTAGTACCGGTGGCCACATCTGCTCCGACTGCACATTGCCCAGGCTGTTATAATGATTATTTTTGAATATCATTATATTTTTAACAGGTCATTTTCCTTGAGGGTCAGGGATCTCTTCTTTTTTCCATATCCTCAATATTCAGCTCAGTGTCTAGCATAGCATGGGGCTCAATGAATGTCTGATAAATGAATGACCTTCAGAGAAAATAACCAAAGTTAAATTCTACAAATTGTTCAGCTGGGCTCTATATTCATCCCAAATGTCTGATTTCTAGACCCCATGCCCAACCGTGGTGCATCCAGTTTAAAACATAGTACATATTTGTACATTTAGGTTTTAATGTACTGAGTTTCTCAGCTGTTGTCAATTTCTTCATCAAGCTCCAGGCCCCTGGGGACACAGACCACATCACCAAGCTCTCTTATTAAGGCTTCAGTGGATATAGTTGGAAGATGAGTTCCCATCCTCTGAGTTTTGCTAGGATACACATTATTAAAAATGCAGAAAGTAAGACCACCACTAAATCATGACCTACTAAACAGATAATTTTTTTTTTTTTTTTTGAGACACTGGTCTTGAAATCCTGGGCTCAGGCTATCTGTCTTGCTCAGCTGGGATTATAGGCATGAGCCACCATGACCAGCCAACAGATGGAAAATGTTGACACTAAGGCATGAGCTGTAAGGAAGATGATTCTAAAAGCCTGTGTTTTGTGTTTGTGACACGAGCTAAGTCTTGTTCCACCACTTACTGTTAGTGTCACTGTGGACCAGTTTCGTAAACTCTTTAAGCCTCAGTTTCTTCATTTGTAAAATAGCACACTTAACATATACCAGAATAAGCTCTGAATAAGTTAGCTACTATTTATTTATAAGCTAATAGAATCAAAGAGGTTTTAAATGTCACTAAGTTTTGGACTGAGTTTTTCAGAGCCCAGTCAAAGGTGCTTTGTGGGGAGTAGGAGTAAAGGTAGGAGATCAAGCAGACACACCCCTGCTTACCCAGAATCACTCTGCATTCATCTGGTTGATGGAACTTTTATGTAGGTTTTAGGGAAAAGGAAAAGGAAGAGTTAGTCCAAGCTGCAAAACTGGTGCCAGAATCTCCTCTTAAATGTCCTGGTCAAATGGTTGTCCAGTCTTTTCTTGAACACTCAAATTCTCTCAGTGAGGCCCCAAATTAATTTGCTTAGCAATTTTCCTATTCTTTAGAATATGAGAAGCTCAAACAAATAGCTAACCAAGTTTTATTGCCTTGAGGAAATCCTGCCAGACCTACTTTAATGAAAAGAGCATTGTTCAAAATTAATTGAAGTCCAATACTCCTACAATAGTGCTACAATAGTTACCAAAAACAGTTGTCCTCCATCGGTTATAAATGTCTCCCAGCAATCTTGGCCATGCTGTTAATTTGCTTAGCAAATCCGTTCAGTTATGTTGAGCATAAAGAGAGTTTCAGCCTAGACCCTTGTGCAAATGTCCACAAATTCTGAATCAATTGAGTTAGTGTTGCTATAATGAAGTTTTCTACTCTATAGCACCGGTTTTACAAACCATTTTCATATCTAATATCTTACTTTAGTCAGTTCCTCAAAGTTGAAATGAGATGAGATCAAATCAAATCAAATTCTATAGGTCAGCACACTCTGGAAACTGCAAGGCTTTGTAAGTGATTGTTGCTAATAAGTTATTAGACCCCAGGTTCCTGGCTCTGACTCACAGCCTGGCCTGTCTTCCGAGGCCATGTGGCCTCTTCACTCCAAAGGGCTGGAGGATGGCTCGAATGTCTTCCAAGACCAAGGAGGGCACTGAGGCTTGGTGACTGGCAGATGCTGGTGCAGATGGGTGCAGAAGTGAGCAGATGCACCGTGTGTAGTGCTGTCAGGAATGGGTAGCTGAAGAACCCCTCATGCACACCTGAACGCTTGCCCTTTGGTTTGTGGTTGTCACTGCTCTTTGCTCAGCTTGCTGTTGACACACCATTTCCATTTCAGAATCATATCTATCTTTTAAGCCAGGCCAAGCAGTTCACATGCCACCTGCTTCAGGAGCCTGCTCTGGTCATCTCAAGGTCAAGTCATCCCTCCCTCTCTGAACATTTTAAGCTCTTTGCCCCACTCCCCTGACCCTGCCTCCACATTGCCTTGTGCTGCGGCTATGGAACAAGGCATTTCTTGCCCATTTGTTTACAAGCAACTTGAGAGCACACACTGTGTTATATGGAGCTGATTGTGGCAGACACGGCTATTGTCCCAAGTACCCAGGCCCCCTTCTTCCTTCCAGTGAGTTTTGGCCAAGCATATGGCTGCCCAGCTAGAGCTGCATTTCTCAGATTCCTCTGCAGCTAGGCATGGCCCTGTGAGGTGTTTGTCAATTGGATGAGAGCAGAAGTGAGGTGAACCTCCACTTCAAATTTTTAACAATGAAGTAGCTTGTCCCCTTTGCCCTTTCCCCTTCCCATGGTCTGGAAAGCAGATGAAGCAGATAAGAACCAGACCCTGGGGATGGCAGAGTCACAAGATAGGAGGCACCTGGGTCCCCAGCAAAGCTCCCTGCTACCTCAAACACTTACGTGAGAAATAAACTACAATTTTCCTTAAACTATTCTTTTTTAGGATCTTTTTGTTAAAACTGCTTTGCCTAAGCACTCATCAGCGCAGAAGTGCTCAACTCAATTTTTTGTGTGTAAACAAATAGATGCATGGCCAGGTGTGGTGGCTCACGCCTGTAATCCTAGCACTTTGAGAGACTGAGGTGGGTGGATCACCTGAAGTCAGGGGTTCAAGACCAGCCTGACCAACATGGCAAAACACTGTATCTACTAAAAATACAAAAATTAGCTGGGCAGAGTGATGCATGCCTGTAATCCCAGCTACTTGGGAGGATGAGGCAGGAGAATCGCTTGAACCCGGAAGGTGGAGATTGTAGTGAGCCGAAATTGCACCATTGCACTCCAGCCTGGGTGACAGAGTGAGACTCCATTTCAAAAAATAAAAAATTAAAAAAAAAACAAATAGATGAATGGATAAAGAAGAGAAAAAAATAAAATGAATGCATGAATGAATACATGAAGTATTGTCAGTTGCAGCTCTGCTTGAAATAACACCTGTCTCATTTTCCTAATGGCGTCTGATTTTCCTGATAGAGAAGGAACCAGGGAAGATTTTGGGGAAGTGAAGAAAGACCTATTTTTAGAGGATGAGTCCCTCAGGGAATCCAGTGACTGCTTTGCTACTGCTACACTTTTTGTGAGATGTTAGGATACTCCCCAGGGACCTGTCATCAGAAAACCCAGAAGGGAATTTCCTATTCTACCAGGAGTTGACTTGAAGTATCTAGAGCTGGCAGTGCATCAGAGCAAGGATTTGTAACAAAGGACAATAAAGGCCATTCAAATAAGTCTATCTTTCTAATGGCAATATTCTTTAAGAAATTTAGAATGTCTTGTATGTGCAATCTACTACCTCTGTTAAGTGAAGTGGAGAAAAGGAATATGTGCTCCACATTCCTCACAAGGCTGTAGTGAGAATCAAGTGAGATCATGTGTGTGAAAGTGCTCCATTAACTTAAGTACAATAATAGATGGCCAGGGTTATGTCTGCCTGGTAACTTACTTCCACTATTTATCCGTGTGATTCTGGTTGGCTGCTAATCACAGTTCCTTCTCCTGGGTCAATATATCAAGAAAGTGACCTAAATCTCACCAATTATAGTCCCCAATTCCTTGGCCACAGTAATTAGTCCAAAGGGTGAACACACGATTGACTGGATCACTGAGAGCTCTTCTCGAGGAAGAGCTTTATACCCTCTCTCTTTCTCTTGAGCTATTAGCTGGGATGAAGTCATCCTCAAGCTCTTTTCAGCCCTGGGTTTTGAATGGAGGAGGAAGAAATTCAGAGATAGAGATGGATGATTGTGTCTGAGACCAATCAATATTCTGGCATATTGATTTTTTCCTTAGGCTTATTTGAGTTGGATATTTGTCACCTGAGACCAAAATAATCCTAAAAAAATGCTCTGTACAAGTAATGCATCATTATTTAAAAGACTCATTCAAATGAACTTGGAGAATTTATTTAGAGATTCCAGCTAGGAACAATGCCACTTGAGACTCTTTAACAAAGAATGGCCATCCTTGGTCTGGAAAAGTTATCCTTTTTGACCAACCACATGGCTTCTAAGGGGAGACACACACAGTGATGAAGGTGGAAGAGGAACCCAGCTAGCCAGTGAATCCAGTCTAGCCCATCCTGGAGATCACTGGGATAATAGTTTTGCTTGAATATTTCCAAGGATGGGATCATCACCCTTCACAAGGCAGACCACTCTATTGCTGGACACCTCTGATTCCTGGAAATAGATTCAAATCTGGTCCTTTCAGATTTTTTTTTTTTTTGGTCTTTGTTTCCCTCTCTGAAAATACACAGGATTTCAACCTGCCACCCCACCCCTACCCACACCCCTTCTATGTAGATGATTCTTCAGATAGATAGATAACATATTTGCCTGAGTCTTTTCTTCTCTGGATTAAAAATCAACTTTGCTCAGGTGATGATGCTATTAAACTCTTCATCAACCTGACATGTCTCTCTCAATACCTGCCAACTAGTCAACATCTCCCTTCAAGCATGAAACACAAACCACACTCTCAATTGCAGTTCTCTTCTACCAGGGCAGAGCATTCCAGAGCTATTACCACCCTTCATCTGGAGTCTATACATTCTAGAAATGCAATCTATGTTTATGTCTTTTTTAAAAAAATTCTTTGTAGGCTGGCTGAAGTGGCTCATGCCTGTAATCCCAGCACTTTGGGAGGCCGAGGAGGGTGGATCTTTTGAGGTCAGGAGTTTGAGACCAGCCTGACCAACATGGTGAAACCCCATCTCTACTAAAAAATACAAAAAGTAGCTGGGTGTGGTGGCACACCCCTGTAATCCCAGCTACTTGGGAGGGGGAGGCAGGAGAATCTCTTGAACCCGGGAGTCAGAGGTTACAGTGAGCTGAGATTGAGCCACTGCACTCCAACATGGGCGACAGAGTGAAACTCTGTCTCAAAAACAAAACAAAACAAAACAAAAACCAAAAAAACCAAACCCTCTTTTTATACTGTTGACTCTTATTGAGCTTAAATAAACTTAAAGTTATTAATTCTTCTCTCTCATGAGTGCTGTTAACCCATCTTTTACTTTTGTGGCTTATTTTTTGAAACTAAGTGAAAGAAGTCACATTATTTTGAGGTATTCATTACAGTCCATCATTTCATGATTTTAACTGAGTATGTTAACAAATATGTTTTCTACATTGCTCGGAGTTGGATTGTTGGCAAAGCAGATAAACTTGCTGCTTTGACTTTATTCAAATCATTGATTAAAATATTGAATAGGATTGGGCCAAGGGCAAGGATCCTCCCTTCAGAAGGCCAGGGTTTTATTACTGGATAAGGGCCTTCAGCCACCTATGAATCTACCCATGGATACACTGACTGTCCAGCCCACATTTCTCCATCTGATTTTCATCATGATAAATTTGTCAAACTCCTGAACTGACTTAATTAATGCATTAATTATAACTGTCCCTTAGCATTAGAGAAAACTCTAGACCAATGGGCATGGCACAAGTTCATTTTGTGGGTGGAGTCAGAGGAGCAGCAAAATGGGCCCCACAGAGAGATCAGAGCAGCACAGAGGCCCTGGGTATCTAAGGGTGTGGGAGGTTTTGGAGATGAGGAAATTAGATGATTTCATTCCTTTCACAGTTTGCCCAGGCAGGTCTCATAGGGGATATATATGAGCTTTAGTCAGTGAGTATGCAGTTAACTAGCACTTCATAGCAGTGAGACACTGTGGCATAAGCACAGTACTACAAAGACAGTCCCTCCACTCCCAGGACCAGAATCAACATATCCTCATTACGAGAATTTTAGGCACATCTTAAGACTTTCCTGAAGCCCTAGAGCCCTTAAGCTTGGGCAGGAGAGAAATTGTGCTAAACTTCTCTAAGAGCTGGTGTTGGGCAGGGGGCTCCATAGAGCACGTCTTCTGGGGAAGGTTGTACGGGATCTGTAATACTACAAAGGGGGCAAAGCTCTGATGCAGGAGTCAAGGAGCCTAGGGAACACTGGACACATACTCCGTGAGACTTGTTGAGCACAGAGAAGCTGGCTAAGACTTCCCTGGGGACTTTTCATCATGGGAGTTTGAATTTAGATTTGCGTGTTTATGTGAAATTCTTCACATTGAACATTTGTGAGAAGATAGCATTTCAGAATTGTACCAGTTTTGTAGGACTGTTGGAACAAATTATCCCAATGGGTGACTTAAAACAATAGAACTCAGCTGGGCGCAGTGGCTCACGCCTGTAATCCCAGCACTTTGGGAGGCCGAGGTGAGCGTATCATGAGGTCAGGAGTTTGAGACCAACCTGGTCAGCATGGTGAAACCCCGTCTCTACTAAAAATACAAAAATTAGCCAGGTGTGGTGGCGGGTACCTGTAATCTCAGCTACTTGGGAGGCTGAGGCAGGAGAATAGCTTGAAACTGGAAGGTGGAGGTTGCAGTGAGCCAAGATTGCACCACTGCATTCCAGCCTGGGCAACAAGAGCAAAACTCTGTCAAAAAAAAAAAAAAAAAAAAAAAAGACAGTGGAACTTGCCAGGCATGGTGGCTCACACCTGTAATCCCAGCACTTTGGGAAGCCGAGGCGGGTGGATCACCTGAGGTCGGGAGTTCGAGACCAGCCGGACCAACATGGAGAAACCCTGTCTCTACTAAAAATACAAAATTAGCCAGGTGTGGTGGTGCATGCCTGCAATCCCAGCTACTCGGGAGGCTGAGGCAGGAGAATTGCTTGAACTCGGGAGGTGGAGGCTGCAGTGAGCCAAAATTTTGCCATTGCACTCCAGCCTGGGCAACAAGAGTGAAACTCCGTCTCAAACAAAACAAAAACAATAGAACTCTTGGAGTTCTGCAGTCCAGAAGTCTGAAATCATAGTGTTAGCAGGGCCACACTCCCTTCTGAGGCTCTTGGGAAGAATCTATTCCATGCCTCTCTCCTAGCTTCTAGTGACTGGGGCAATCCTTGGCATTCCTTGGTTGTAGACACATCAATCCCATTTCTGCCTCTGTCTTTACATGGCCTTCTCCTCTTCCGTCTGTCTCAAACGTCCCTCTGCCCTGATATTATAAGGACACTGGCCATTGGATGTAGGGCCCACTGAATATCCAGGATGATTTCATCCCAAGAGTCTTAGTTTAATTACAACTGCAAAGATCCTTTTTCCAAACCAGGTAACATTTACAAATTCTAGGGATTGAGACATAGATATGCATACATCTTTTGGGGACCACCATTCAAGAATCCATCTTAATCTTCTACCAAGTCACTCTCTCATGTGGACCTGGAGCAGTGTTCTTGCTGCCAAAAGCAATCAAGAGCTGCAGCTGAAAATGAACAGTGTTATGTATCAGCACCTATGGAGGGAAGCATAGTACAGTGTTTACTGGGACATGGAGAAAGGACACATGTGCGTGCACACACACACACACACGAAACATTTTATTTTAAGCCCACCAAATATCAAGCAGAATCTATTTTCCTTAGATATATCACACCAACTGGAGTGCCTGTAAGTACAACTTGGGTGTGTATATGCATTATGTGTTTAAAATAATCATTTAATTAAGATCCATTGTTATTTTCATTTGTTACTTTTGCTTTTTTTTTTTTAATAGTTTGAAGGCTGCTTCTCACTTATCATCAGATCATTGCATTCTTCCCTAGTCTCACTCTTTCACTTGACTCCTTTTGCTCCACCCCAGGTCTTTGATGCTCAGCAAACAGCTGATCAGGGGCCTCTTCTTCCTGTTGTTCACCTGGACTCTCTGGCCACACGTGCCCCATTCCTAATAGCTCCTCCCACCTATTCTAATCATCCCCAAATGGCTGCTGTTGGATGAATTAGCACATGAAGACACCGTGGGAGGAGGGCCAGGGAGCAAGACAGTAAAAATCATTACTGCTAAAGGGCCACTGTTTAAGTAGTAGTTGTGAGCTAAATTCTTTCATTCATCATTCTTCTGGCAGATACTCTCTGAGCACCTGTTATGTGCAAGACACCATTCTGGATCCTAGGAGATGGGGGAATGTAAAGATGATCTCTGCCTCTGAAGCATTTAATGCAATTTTGTAACATCCCGTCTTTCAGACTGAGAATTTTGAATCCAAAGTAAAGAAGACAAAGTCATGTTAGTAGAGCGGCCATATGGAACATTGTAAATGTCTTACTGTTTTCGTTCTATACAGGCAGGATTCGCATACATTACCTCATTAAAATTAATGTTGTCACCCTGGTGAGGTGAGTCGCAGCTCACAGTTTTCAGAGGAGGAAACTGAGGCTCAAGTGATAAACGAGTCTGACCCAGCTTCGCAGCCAGTGAGCAGCAGAGCGGGGGTCCGAGTCCAGGTGGCCTCCATGAGGTCTGCAACTTTTTCCAACTCTGCTGTGAAAGAGGTGGGGTTTGTCTTTGCTCTTTCCTACCTCGACTTCTGAGCCATTGTCAGCGCTCCTCCTTTCTCTTCCTCTACTGCTCCTGAGACCCTGTGTCCCTGGGACTCCTGGCCTCCCCCACCCCAAGACTGCTTGCACTGGCTCCTCTTCAGGGTCGTTGCTTCTCAGTTCTCTAATTTGATAAATTATGCTAATGGCTGAAAATAGGTCAAACACTGCACATTTTCAATCCTATTTTAAGCTTTGGGGAGATCAAGCTTCAATAGAAAATGAATACAAAGACTATTTAATGGACATGCTGGGTGAAGGATAAACTACTTTCCTCATAATACAAACATTTATACAACATTTATTATCTTGGAGGAAATGAGCTAGGAAATCCATGGGCAGTATGGTGCAATCATGCCCCCCCACCATCCCAATGCTGTGGCACAGAAAGTTTGGCATGGAGAGCCGGTCAGAGCTGTGTTTGAGTCCTTGATGTGAGACACTGGCCAAGTGGCAAGCTCTTGGTGCCACAGGTCTGTAAAATGGAGATGAGAATACCTACTCACAAGGTTCCTGTGGGGATTTGATGAGCTATAAGTAGGCATGCCTGCTAGGTATTAGGAGTTTAATTTTTGAATATGTTAGTTCCTTTCCTTCTCAGAAAGCTAACATTGCAGTTAGGGAGGTAAAGTCACTAACAGGAATTTACTTGAGGTTAACTGCCTTTCCAACAGCCTCACCTTTCTGAACCTTGCAAAAGAACCACACAATCTAGGAAGGTGGTACTTATCGGGAACATAAGTGCTGCTTATTGGGATAGGTGACATGCAAACCACAGGATATAAGCACAGGTGAGAGGACACCAGCTCAGGTGAGAGGGCAGGAGTGAAGGCGAGAGGGCAGGGATACAGGTGAGAAGGTTGGGGTGCAGGTCTATGCCAAGCGGGTAAGGTCAAGCATGTATGGGGTTGGAGGGCAGGAAAGGAGGTGGTGGTGCGTGACAGGGAATGTGCCTCCCTTCCTTGAGTCACTTCTTGTCTTCTTGGCAATCTTTAAAAGCATGTCTTGAATTATCAAAATGATTTATGCTTGTAAAAAGAAAAAGTCCAAACACTGCAAAATTGTGTAAGTTCTTTATCAAATTCGTGTCCATTGCTTCTCTGATTCTCCCAGTCCCGCTGCCTAGCACTAAGTATTAACCGATGTTGTCCTTCCATACCTTCATCTATGCCAGGTCAAACATTTTTAAAAAAATTTTTAAATCATTGCTTTAATTTTAAAACACTGTTTTACCCTAAGAATTGTTCTGCCACTTGCTCTTTTCATTTTTTGTTTTTTTACTCGAAATCTATCATAGCCAATGTTCCACATCAGTAAGTACAGGTCCACCTCATTATTTGAAAGTGCTGCATAGTACTACATAGCACAGATAGATATAATTTATTTAATTTGTTCTCAGTAAATTGTCCTCAATTTTTTGCTATTATAAACAATGGGCAATTTCTTCATTAATTCCACAGATGTGAACTGAGTAGTTACTATGTATTAGCCACCAGGCTGTGCCTTAGAGACACAAAAGTGAGTAAAAAGGTCACAGTCCTGTGCCCAAGGATCTCGTGGACTGGGGAAAGCCTACTTCAGTGCAATAATCACACAGGCCAATGTAAATTGCAACTGTGACTGGGAGGCATACAACTCTCTCGGGGATTAAAATAAGAAGCTGTGACTTTGATAGGAAGTGGAGGAGGGCTTCCATAGGGACAATGGCTGAGGCAGTAGCAGTCACCTAGGTGCAGTAGGGTTATAGCTCTTTCATGCAGAGAACAGCTGCAGAATAGGCCAGCTGTGAAAAGAGCTGGAAAGCACAGGACTAAGGCAGACCAGAGTGGCAGTGGGTGGAGCACAGGGAATCAGTGGGGAGGAGGAGCAACCTGCAGGGCTAGACCAGCAGGGCCTTGAGTCCACTTATGAGGTTTACCCTCTCTCCTGAGAGCCATGTGATTCCATGAGCATGTTTAATGCACAGCGTGATGCACAGCGTGATGCACAGTGGACCTGTTAGGAGGGACTGCTCTGGTCAGAGATGATGGAGCTTGGACTATGGTGGTGGCTATGGAGGGGAGAGAAAGGAATTCTTAGAAATATTAAGGAAATAAATATCATTATTAAGGGTTTGGTGACAGAAGTCATGGGGCCCGTGGCCGGGGGTGAGATATCAGAGCGACTCCTAGATTTCTGGCTTGTGTGATTTGCAGTGAGGATACCACTTACTGAGATAGGCAACATGAACCACAGAGGGGGGTAAAGTGGAGGGGGAAAGGAGAGGGCGGGACACAGCCACCTCCCTTGGGCAACATTTGCCATCACTCTCCTTACTAAATATACCCTGTCATAGTAATTATCTTAATTTAATGTAATTGTTCCCTGTTGGTTCATTTTTCTACTTTTACACTCTTCAGGAGTGGGATCTACACCTTTTAATCTTTAAACCCTCACTGCTGTAAAAAATAACTGAAAGTTGTGTGGCTTAAAACAACAACAGAAATGTACAGTTCTGGAGGCCCGCAGTCCACGATCACAGCGTGGGCAGAGCCACACCTCCTCTGAAGGCTCTCGGGAGAATCCTTCTTGGCCTCTTCCAGTGTTTGCAGGCCCCTGGAATTCCCTGGCCTGGGGCAGCATCACTCCATGTCACCTCTGTTTTCACATGGGCTTCTCCTCTGTGTCTCTGTCCTCCTTTCTCTTAAAAGGACAACTGGTACTGAATTTAGAGCTCACCCTAAAACCAGAATAATCTCATTTCAGGCTCCTTAATTACCTCTACTAAGGTCTCTTTTCCAAAGAAGATCGCATTCACAGGTTCTGAGGGTTAGGACATGGACATATCTTTTGTGGGGTCACTATTAGACCCACTACACTCAGTAAGCACTGGACAGATGAGAGTGGGTCATACAAAGAACAGAGTACAGTTTAATAACGCTGAAGCAGGGAGCACTGGGCTGGGAAACTAGACAGGAGCAAGATCCTGAATGGCATGTAAACCCAGCTCTGGAGTTAAGACTCTATTCCCTAGAGTATTTTTTAATAACTCACTTGCTCCAAAAATCACCTGGGAGTTAAGACTGTATCCTCTAGGGTGATGTTTCACAACTCACCAGCTCCAGTAATCATCTGGGGTACCTGCTGTTAAACACTCCGATTCCCAGTCCCCCTCACAACCTAGTGAATCAGATTTTTCTCATGGGAGTGGACTGAAAATCTGAATGCCCGACAAGTGCCCCAGATCATTGTAATCTCATTCTTAAAACCTATGGAAGCCTTCTAGGGGAGAGGGTCTGTAAAATGGGACAACGGCTACAACAGTTTCTTAAAAGTTAAACATATACCTGCCATTTAATCCAGCCATTCCACTTTGATGGATTTACCTAAGAGGAAAAAAGGCATATGTGTACACAGAGACTTGTACTTGAGTGTTCATGGCAGCTTTATTTGTAATAGTAAAAGACTGAGGGCTGGGTGTGATGGCTCACACCTGTAATCCCAGCACTTTGGGAGGCCAAGGCAGAAGGATTGCTTGAGCCCAGGAGTTTGAGACCAATCTGGGCAACACAGGGAGACCCTATTTCTACAAAAACTAAAATATTAGCCAGGTGTGGTGCACATGCCTGCAGTCCCAACTACTTGGGAGGCTGAGGATCGCTTTAGTCCAGAACTTTGAGGGTGCAGTGAGCTGTGATGGCACCACTGTACTCCAGCCTGGGCGACAGAATGAGACTTTGTCTCAAAGACAACACAAAACTGAAAACAACCCAGATGTCCATGAACAGGTGAATGGATAAACAAATTGTGGCAAGTACATACAATGGAATTCTACTGGGCAATATAAAGGAATGAAGCACACTTCAACATAGATGAATCTCAAAATAGCTCTGTTGAGTGAAAGGACACAAATAAAAGAGTATATACTCAATGATTCCATTTGTTTAAAATGCTAGAAAATGCAAACTGCTCTAAAGTGACAGCAGATTCATGATACCTGGGGGAAGGTGGGAAGGGAGTGCTGGGGTGAGGGACTAAAAGGGGCACCAGGAAACTTTTGGGGTGAGGGATATGTGCACTGTCTTGATCATGGTTCTGTTTCACAAGCTTATCCATGTGCCCAGACTTATCAAACTGTATGCTTTAAATATGTTCAGTTTATTGTATATCAATTATACCTCAATAAAACCATTTTTAAAAACTCACTGGAACATAAAAATGCATTACAAATTTAATTTTTTTATTTCAACAGCTTTTGGGATGCAAGTAGTTTTTGGTTACATAGATGAATTCTATAGTGGTGAATTCTGAGATTTTAGTGCTCCTGTCACCCACGTAGTGTACATTGTACCTAATATGTAGTTTTTTATCCCACACCCCTTCCACCTTCCCACTTCTGACTCTTCAATGTCCAGTATACCATTCTGTATGCCTGTGCATATTCATAGCTTAGCTTTCACTTATAAGTGAGAACATATAGTGTTTGGCTTTCCATTCCCGAGTTACTTCACCTAGAATAGTGGCCTTCAGCTTCATCCAAGTTGCTGCAAAAAAAACATTATTTTGTTCCTTTTTATGACTGAGTAGTATTCCATGGTGTATATCTAACACATTTTCTTTAGCTACTCATTGGTCTTTATCCACTCATTGGTCGATGGGCACTTAGGTTGGTTCCATGTCTTTGCAACTGTGAACTGGGCTGAAATAAACATACATGTCCATGTGTCTTTTTCCTAGAATGACTTCTTTTCCTTTGGGTAGATACCCAGTAGTGAGATTGCTGAATCAAATAGTAGATCTATTTTTAGTTCTTTAAGGAATCCACTGGAGCATTTTTAATTAAAGTAGAGGCATGATCAGATTTTCAGAGATCTGCCAGTGGTACAAAAATTGGGAAGACACAAAATAGGGGAACCAGTCGGGGAATAATTACATACATAGGTAAGAGAGGTAGTGCTGGTTCATTTATTTTAATTGCTGTATAGCATTCCATTGCAAGACTATACCACAATTTACTTATCTATTCTCCCACTGAAGGATATTTAGTTTATTTCCAACTGTTAAATATTACAAAAATCCCTTAATGATCAGTTTTGTCAGTTTCTCCAAGTACATATATGAGAGTGTCTAGTGAAATACCGACGAATGGGATTGTCAGGTCATGGAGTAGGAGTGCCTTCAAGTTTACTAAATTGCCAAGTTGCTGTCTCCAAAGTCACTGCAAAAACATCTACTCTTGTCAGTATTTTGTGAAAGTTACTATTGTTCTACAATCTCAACACTTGGACATTATCAAAAATTGAAATTTCAATTTTTGATACATGGAAAATTGTATCTCACCGTTGTTCTAATTTTTATTCCCAAGATTGTTGGTGAGGTTGCATATCTCTTCTTATTTCTCTTGGCCAACACAGAGGTTTCCTTCTCTGTGAATTCTGTATATATCTTTTGCCTCTTTTTCTAGTGGGTCACTTGTCTTATTTCGTTAATTTGTAGTTTGTCTTGAATTTTTGTATTCAAATCCTTTGTCGGCTATATGCTTTGCAAAATTCTTCCCACCTGTGGCTCCTCTTTTTGCTTTGTTTTATGGCACCTTTTATTATATGGTGTACTAGTTTCTTCATGCTACTTTGACAAATTACCACAAACTTAGTGACTAAATCAGAAAATGTATTATCTTCTAGTTCTGGAGGTCAGAAGTCTGACTTGGCTTACACTGGCTTAAAATCAAGATGTGGGCTGGGCTGCATTCCTGCAAGGAATCAATTTCCTTGCTTTTTCAGCTTCTGGGTGCCTACATTTCCTGGCTTGTGGCCTCTCCCTCCATCTTCAAAGCCTGCTACATAGAATCTCTCGCTCTGACACTCCTGCTCCTCCTTTTTCAGGATATTGGGCCAAAAGTATTAAACAGTTCACTTTCCTACCAATCTGCTATGACATCTTTATCATATAGCCAGCTTTCATAAATGCATGGGTTTGCTTCTGAGCTCCGTCTTATGTTCTTTTAATTATTTATACCCTTGTTTCTCAAAGTGTGGTCCATGAACCAGCAGCACCAGCATCACCTGGCAGCTTGTTAGGTCTCAAGCCCCACCCCAGACCTTCTTAATAAAGGATCTGTGGTTCACAAGATCTCCACAAGAGTCATAGTTGGAGCATGAAAGTTTGAGAAGCCCTGGTCTACGTGATGCTTTTGAAATCTTAAATAATATAACTTTATATCAAGTATCAATACTTAGTAAGTCAAGCTCCCTCTTCATCCTTCTTCATGTAAAATTCATAGTTTAACTTGGGAAGGATTGGAAATCTTATAATAATCTAAGTTCATAAGTTTGTCATATTTCTTCACTTATTTAGGTCTTTTTAAATGGTTTTCAGTAAATTCTGATAATTTTCTTTACAGGGGTCTTGCTTAACTCTTGTTGTGGGTTTTATGCATACAAGCCTTATAGATTTTGTTGCTGCTGAAGATGGTGTTTTTAAAAATTACCTTTTCTAATTGGTGCAGATATATTGGATTACAATGTGTATATTGATCTAGCGACCTGGCAGACAGTTTTTATTAGGGCTAATAGTGTTTCTGTAGACTCTCTTGGCCTTGTCTTTTTTGTAGATAGTAAAATTGCCCGTGAATAATAATAGCTTTGTTCCTTTTTTTCCTGTCTTTTCAACTTTATTATTCTTGTGTTAATCCACTAGATAGGATGTTTCAATATGATGATGAGTAGAAGTAGTGAAGCAGAGATAGTCTTGATCCTAAACTTAAGGGAAAATTATTTTCATATTTTCAACATTAAAAGCAGTAATTTTTTGAGGGATATACTTTATAAGGCTAGAAAAGTATTCTCTTTTCTAGTTTGCCACAATTTTTATAAAATTAGAAATGGATATTAACTTTTATCAAGTGCGTTTTATGTGTCTACTGAATTGCCCAGTATGCATACAAAGTGGGCTGAAAGGGAACCCCTTGTAATGGCAATTATGTTAGACTGGAGAGGCTATGGGGGTTATTTTCATTATTATTCTGTTTGTAATACAGTTACACTGCTTCCGTATTTGAAATACTTCCTTCTTCAGGGTACCCAGTTGGAGTGTTTCAGGATCCAAATGAAATATATTTTTCTGTACCGAGAATATCAGCCTATTGAGTGATGTTAAGGAAAGGATATCTACAGGCCGGGTGCGGTGGCTTATGCCTGTGATCCCAGCACTTTCGGAGGCCGAGGTGGGCAGATCACCGGAGGTTGGGAGTTTGAGACCAGCCTGACCAACATGGAGAAACCCCATCTCTACTAAAAATACAAAATTAGCCAGGTGTGGTGGCATATGCCTGTAATCCCAGCTACTTGGGGGGCTAGGGCAGGAGAATCGCTTGAACCTGGGAGGCAAAGGTGGTAATGAGCCAAGATCGTGCCATTGCACTCCAACCTGGGTGACAAGAGTGAAATTCCATCTCGAAAAAACAAAAGGAAAAGATATCTACAAAAATTCAGATCACATAAGCACTCACATATTTAAAAAGTATTTATTGAACACTAATTATATTCCAGACACTGTGCTAGAAGCAAGGATTAAAAAACTGAGCAAGATCAGGCCCCTTTCTCAGAGAGGGAGCATTGTGAGGTGCTTAAAAGTCCTAGAACCAGAGTAACATTTTACAAGCAGTTGATCTTGCATAAATTACTTACTTAAGCTCTTTCAGTTTCAATTACCTCATGTGTAAAATGATAATATAAAATAATAATAAAGCATTCTAATGAATTTTGCAGTGATTAAGAGGTCACTAATATTTCTATTTAAACAATAAGGAAAATATATCTTCTCACATACAAAGAAATTGTGATACACCTTGGTTGGTTACTCCAATAATCAATGGACTCAAGGACTCAAATATTTTTTATTTCTTGCTTCTGACATTTTCTTTCTGTCTCCTTATTCCCAGCTAGTTCCCCTCCTGCTTGCAAAAGTATTTACCAAGGTCTCTGCCATCAAGAAACTTTCAAAAAGTGCCTCACCTTCCTCTAACCATTAAACTTCTCTTCATCGCTCACTGACCAGAATTGTATGAAATGTCCATGCTGAACCTAATCACTCTAAGAGAAATTAGATCACAGTAATTGGAATTACTGTGATCTAATTTCTCTTAGAGTTGGGAGGTATCTTTCCTTGAGGAAGACCAGTAGACATCCAAACAAAATTAGAGCTCTGACAGCCATGATGAAATGAATGGGCTATGTGGTAAGTGTGGTATTATGACATATATATACTCTGGTTTTCATCTGTGGTCCCTGGCTCATAACTCCTAAAGCCCTTGTTGCAGTCTTTTGCTATAATGTTGGAGTGCTTTAGGCCTCAGAAGAAGGCCTCAGAAAACAGACTCTCTCTCTCTCTCTGACTTTCTCCTGCCCTCCTTTCCTCCTTTCATCTTCCCTCACTTTTCTGTCTTGGAGCTGGCCATGAAGAAATTTTCCTGACCTACTTGTCTGATTGTAAACCATAAGATCCTCATTTCAGAAGGGGTCCTGCCCCATGCCCAGAAGGAAGGAATGCTGCACACAGAGGCCAAGAAGAATCTGAACAAACAGGCCTTGCTGGGTTTCCCCACTCAGTCTGTTAGCATGAGACCATACTCTTTTGGTCCAATAGCATTTCTACCTGGTTGTCAATCATGCCTACTCAATGAAGTCTCCATAAAAGACCCAAGAAGACAGGGTTTGGGAAACTTCCAGAAAAATAAATAGGTAGAGGCTTATAGGAAGGTGAACAAGAACTCATGCATGAGCTGAGAGGGGAGTGCACCCCAGCTCCACGGGGACAGACGCTCCTACACTCAGGATCCTTCCAGACTCCACCTTGTGTATCTCTTCATCTGGCTGTTGATTTGTATCCTTTAAAATATCCTTTGTAATACACCAGTAAATGTGTTTCCCTGAGTTCTATGAGCCACTCTAGCAAATTAATTGAACCCAAAGAGGGGGTTGTGGTAACCCCAACTTGGAGCCAGTTGATGAGTAGTTCTAGAAGCCCAGACTTGTGACTGGTGGGAAGGAGGGGGTGCTCTTGTGGGACTGAGCCCTCAACCTGTGGTTACTGACACTATCTCCAGGCGCATAATGCTAGAATTAAATTGAACTGGAGGCCACCCAGATGATGTCTGCTACAGAATTGCTTGCTTTCTTGGTGTGTGGGGAGAAACCCCCATACATTTGGTCATGGAAATCTTCTGTGTTCATTGTTGTGGTGTAAGAACAGAGGAAAATATGTTTTTTCTTCAGTGTAGGCACCAATAGAGTAGGGCTTTTAAAAAACTTTAATGAGATAATTTGTGTAAAGTTCTGGAATGGGACACGGTGCGTAGTAAGCACTCAACTAAATGTTAGCTACAAATATTTCCCATGCATTTCACAATTAAATTACGAAACTTAGCAAGTTTTCAAAAATACGTTGTTTTATGGTGTCCACTGATGGATGTTAACAAGGTGACCATGGCAGCATGGAGGAGGAGCCTCTCTGATATGGAGAGAGGAATGGAAAAAATCAGGAATTGAGGAAGAGTCCATCAGGAGAGGCTTCTCAGTAGGAGATGATCTTCAGCTGAATCTTGAAAGACAAATTGGAGTGAGCAGGGCATGGTTCTAGGGACTTACCAGTCCTCCTCACATGTGAAAATGCCTGGGGGCAGGGACTGGCCAGAAGGAGACAGAAAATCTTCAGAGAAGAGTGTGCCTGGAGGGCAGGGGCTTCCTAAAACAGGATATGTCTTAGACCAGTTGATCTTAAGCACATGCTGAAGCATATTTTCTTGCTAGCAAAGAAACCAGCAAGGTGACAAAAGAGTGTGCTGGTCCAGGGAGGGTTACACAATTGGGAAAAAGAATCTATCATAAGTAGCCAGTTTTTCAAGTGAGAAAGATTGTAAGTTCATTTCAGAAGGTCATAATTTCAGGTGCATACTGGTAATACCTCAGGACAGTTGTGGCAGGACAGTCTATGAGGCCAGGTGTGCTGACCATCAGGAAAAAAAAAAGGGGTGAGTGGAAGACCTGGCATATTTAAGAAGCAAATGATAAGGGTTCATTTCTGTCTGCTTTTGGAAGGCCAGGTTGCATGGGATGGGGCCAGCTGACAGATGAGCAGGAGGCAGAGGTGACTGTTAGGACATCCACAGAGCATGAATATGAGGGGAAGGTCAGGGCTGGGCTTCAAGTTCTCACTTGAAACAAGTCATACCTCATGATTTGTTTCATTCAAGCTGCAAAGATGGGAAATGCAGTTCGTCCATGGCTTAATTTTGGATAACCATTTTTCTCCCTAAAAATGAAAAGCAGGTGGGAACCCTGAAAGAGTCAATCCTTCAAGATGATGCCTCAGTGGCTAACTGAGCCTAAATTCAAAATAGAGCCAAGTGGCCATTTGCTGACTAGAGGTCACATATGTAGTCTGCATTATCAGAAAACTTGCAGACTCACTTAACTTTGGGGCTTTCATAACTGTCTGTCTCCGTTCATGGTCACCCGGATCAACCAACAGACCTGAATTGACCAATCAGAATTCAACAAGTGTTGATCAATCAGAACTCAGCAGGCATCAGCCAATCAAAACTAAGCAAGTTTGCATCCTTCTTTTGCATAAGCGAACCAGAATGGGAACCTGGGCAAAAACTTTTTTTATAATAGATAACCCCTCTTTTTTATCTCTTTTAATGCACTTTCGTTTTGTACCAAAGACTTCTTCTCCTTGGTTTACAAACTGTTTCCTGAAATGAAGTCTCTTGATTTTTGTTAAAAGAAAATCTTTTTTAGTGGATTTACAGACACAGGCCATATGTGGTGCCAGGGGGTTGGGAAAAGTAGGGGAGTTGAAATTTATTCTGAAAGTTGAAGGGAACCACTGCTGAGTTGTAAGACTCACTCTCTGGGGTCTAACCCCCTTCTCAGATGCCTGAAAAATCCTACCATTAATACCCAGAAGCAAGACAAACAACAGGCCTGGTGGTGCAATTTCTTTTATCGTGATAAAGCAACTCATCTATACTTTTAAACACCTGTATGAAGGGACCTGATATGTGGAAACTGTTTTTCAATAAGAACCTGCAAACAACTCATCTTAAATATCCAATTTTGTCAAGTCCAAAGCAGAATTTGTGTTTCCCTTCTTCAGGACCTGTGACTGCTGGTTCTTCTCTGATCTCCACCAGTCCAGCCTCCCTTTCTGGTGGTGGCAACCAGAAAGTACCTGGACTTTGACAGCACCCACTTCTAGTTCAGCTTGCTCTAGGCCAAAAAGGGCAGCTCCTTCTGAACTCTCTCCAAAAAGAGGCATTCTGCCAAGACAGAATGTTCCAACTCTGCTACACCCAGGAGATAAAACAACCAATATGTTTGAAGGAAGCAGCAATCGCGGGAGGGAAAGTAAATAATTTTATATCGGCTTGGTCAGCTGGAAGTTGAGAATGAAATGAGAGTGCCTCCCGCCCTCCCCCGGAGCTGTGAGCCTCCTGTGCGCCTTGGCCAACCCTCTGTCCCCACGTCTGACAGGGCACCTCACATAGCGCCTCATGTTCTGGTGCCCAGTCTGCCTCTCTGAGCTCCCAGAGGGCACCATCCTCTTTCAAAGGCCTTGCAATGGCAGTGACCGGGGACTCGGACAGCAAGGCCTAGGGAAGAGCTCTTCCCTCTCATCATTCTTCTCTACCCCTCAAACTCATATCTTTCAAAGCTCAGAGTAGAAGAGAAAGTTCAGAAGAAAGCAAACTGCTGTGGCTAAGAAGTTATGAACATCCTCTCAGGATGTCGTCCACTTCTTTCATCTCACCCTTGGGTGGCACCTGATTTCTTCCAGCAGCTCACACTTGTTTGGGCCTCTGTCCCCGCTGGGTCCCTTTGGCCTGAAATGCTCTGTTGAGACTGTGTGGTGGAAGCTGGAGCAGGTGCTCCTCGCAGGCACCATAGCATGCTGAGTGTATTTCACATGAAGCACTTATCTGTGCAAATATGACAGGCAATCTGTTTCCTCCACCATCCTGTGCCCTTCTCAAAGGCAAGACCTGAGTATTATGCATGTTTGTATTTGGGTGCCTTGCATAGTCCCTGCACGGGGTTGGCCCTCAAAATCAAGCTTCTTAGAGTAAACGAAACATGAGCAGGAGCGAGGCTGACTCCAGTGGCCAGTGTGCCCCCAGCGCCCTGCTAGTTCCTCCTGCATGCCTGTGGGGGCTGGGGGCACAGCAGTGACAGGCTGAGGCCAGGCTGAGCAGGTCAGAAGCTTGGCCTTTTCCTTCCCTTCAGCTGCCAAAGAGCAACTAGTTAGACTAGTTCCAACTGCCAATGCCAGGCAAGGCTCTGTGTTCCTCCAATTGTTGGGGTTTTCCTGTTTGGGCCCCTTAAGATGCCACTTGGGAGAAAGAGGGCTCTTCAGCCAGCAGCCTTCTGAACATGACGGACTCTCCAGGCTTCACGGCTCTACTCTGGGTGGTTTATTTATTCGACCTCTTTTGGCAAATTATGCCTCCCATAGGCCTGTGGACTCTCAGCCGAGGCTGATTTCTCTGGGGAAAGAAAGCACCTTACAGGAGAAACAGGGAGGAGGTGTTCCCCGAGTGGAAGGACACTTTTGAAAACAGCTATGTTTTATTCTGTCAGGGCAATAAAAGAGTCTTACCTGAAAGGGTCCAGAGGCAAGAAAATAGTAATCCTGAACTCCAGAAAGAAAAATAAAACCTCTAGAGTTTATAGGTCCTGGTCATCTCCCAAGCCAGCTCCAATCCCAAGCAAGGCCAAATGTGGAAATTCTGCCTTGTTGTTTCTCTTATTAGTAGCTATCTGCTTTCTGTGAATAGCCACAGAACTCATCTAGGGTATTTTTCCCATCCTTCACTCCTTTCTTTCCAGCTGTCTCTTCCCTCCCTTTCTTCACCACTCCTATCTCCCTTTACTCTTTTTTTATATATATATAAATATATTATATATTATATATCTATATTATACATATTATATATTATATATTTTTATATTATATATTATATATTTATTATATAATTATATATAAATATATAAACATAAAAATATAAAAATATATATTTTTTTATTTTTATATTTTTATGTTTATATATTTATATATAATTATATAATAAATATATAATATATATTATATATTATATAAATATATAATATATAATATATAAATATTATATAACTATATATAAATATATATAATTATATAAATAAATTATATAAATTTATATAAAATTTACATAAAAATTATATAAATATTTATATATTATATAAAAATATATATATATATTTTTTTTTGAGATGGAGTCTTGCTGTGTCACCCAGGCTGGAATGCAGTGATGCGATCTCAGCTCACTGCAACCTCTGCCTCCCAGGTTCAAGCAATTCTCCTGCCTTAGCCTCCTGAGTAGCTGGGATTATAGGTGTGTGCCACCATGCCCATCTAATTTTTGTATTTTTAGTACAGACGGAGTTTCACCATGTTGGTCAGGCTGGTCTTGAATTCCTGACCTTGTGATTCACCCGCCTCAGCCTCCCAAAGTGCTGGGATTACAGGAGTGAGCCACCGTGCCAGGCCTTTCTTTATATTTTATAACCTTCCCTTCTCCGTCTCCGTCTCTCTCCAGAGCCTGCCCGGGCATGCGTGTGCTCGCATTCACACAGACACACACACACACACCGTTTCCCCATGGCGTGTCCTCGTACCCATTCCCCTCTGTCACTCAACCCTTCCTATCCCGCACCTTCCCCCAGCCCGTCCTCTTTCACCCATGCAAGCCTTGGGTCCTGCCTTCTCACACCCAGTCTGCTAGCTCAGTAAAAACATTTAGCTGAATTCCTGTCCAATTCAACTTACATTTATATCAGAAGTGACTAAGCACCTACTATATAAGGCCCTGGACTGAGGACTGGGGTTACAAAGGGGAATGAGGTAGAATTTGTTTGGGAAGATACACAGAAACAAATACTTTGGGTGCAACAGGTAGGTTGTAATGACAGAAACGTCCACAGATCTTGGGTGCCAAGAGTGGGCACTCCTCCTGGGAGTTAAAGGAAGGTTTCAGGGAGAAGGTGATGCCATAAGTAAGGTGCGAAAAAATTCCAAAAAGAGGCAGCAACATAAACAAAGGCACAGAGACAGGAAACTGTGTGGCTTATTAAAGCAGCCACCAGGAAGCAATCCAGAATTGATACGTGGAATGTTACAGGGGAAGAGTCTAATGAAGTACTAGCAGAATGTTCTAGAAGTCCCTTTAAGCCAGGAGAAGGGCTTTAAGCCAGGAGAAGTCCCTTTAAGCCGTACAAGATAGGAATGCATGAAGAGTTTCAAGCAGAGAAATTGTGTGATATTACTTGGTTGCAGTGGAAGATAGACCTTCAAGTGGTCAAACCAGAGGCAGGGAACATTGCCGGGATGTTTCCAGTGGTCCGAAATGGGGAGGGCATGGACCAGGCCAGGCAGTAAGGAGGCACAGGTTTGAGACACAGGGTTAAAGAAAAAATAATCACCATTCAGTGGCTCATTGGAGTAGGAAATAAGTGAGAGAGTCTCAGATGCTTTTGAAGTGTGTAGGCCAAGTCACTGAAGCTCTGGAGAGGGCAGTGGCTTTAGTGGAGATGAAAAGCAGATTTTAGGGGAAGATAATGAACTTGTAGTGGGTTGAATGGTGGTCTCCCAAAAGATTATCCAGGTCCTAATTCCCAGAACCTATGAAACTTACCTTATCTGGAAAAAAAAGGGCTGTGCAGATATAAATAAGTCTTGAGATGAAAGATAATCCTGGATTATCTGGGTGGGTTCTAAATCCAGTGATGGATGCCCTTATGAAAGACACATAGAGGAAGACTTGAGACACACAGAGGAGAAAGCCATGTGAAAATGGAAGCATAGGTCGGAGTGATACAACCACAAGCCAAGAAAGCCAAGGATTGCTGGCAGCCACCAGAGGCTGGACGGAGAAGGAAGCATTCTCCCCAGGAGCCTCCTAAGGAAATTCAGCTCCACTGACACCTGGGGCTTAGACATCTGCCCTCCAGAACCGTGGGAGAACAAATTTCTGTTGTCTTAGGCCACCCTATATGTGGTAATTTGTTCCGGCAGCTGCAGGAAACTAATACAGATTTCTTGTTGGAGACCCATCTTTGTGTATGAGTTCAGCAGACACTTTGGCAGATGTGGATTCCAGAGCCAGAGATAACAGTTAAAACTACGAGGTTAAGGAGGTGGTCCAAAGACAATAAACAGAGAAGGAAGAGAAGTGAACCAAGCACACAGCACAGAGATACACCATGTTTGATGGATGAAATCAGGGAAGACGCCATGAAGGAGGCAGAGAAAAGTGGTCAGAGAGGTCAGGGGAGAGCCAGGAAAGTGCCAAGTCACAGAGGCCAAGAGAGCAGAGAGGTTTTTTTTTTTTTAATTATTATATTTTAAGTTCTGGAGTACATGTGCAAATCGTGGAGGTTTGTTACATAGGTATACATGTTTATTTTATTTATTTATTTATTGAGAGCAGAGAGTTTTAAGAGGAGAGTGGTCAACAGTCTGAATGTAGGAGAGGAGTCCAAGAAAGGGTCCCAAGTATCCACTGGAGTTGATAAATAGCTGTTTACTGATGGCCCTGGTAAGAGTGGTGTTTGTGGATGATGGGAGTGAAGTCCTAATTTCCAGGGCAAGAGCAGGTCTTTAGAGGTCCTAAGCACCAAGAAGATTATGTTGTCCCCACCATGTGTATTTCAAAATAAAATCAATGCTAACTTATGGTTGTAATAAAGTCCAACAGAATTCTACTTTTTCCCAAGATATCATTAATTTAAATATATGTTTTAATATATGTGTATGTGTATGTGCATACACACTTCCATATGTAGGCTCATTATTTTTTCTTCAAAATGCCCTTGTTTAGCATAGTGCTGGTTGCAAGGGCTTGCAGAGTAAAGGGGCCATGGAGAAGTGAGGACAATCAGGGCAACCCAGAAGCTCAAGTGAGGGGGGAGGAGAAGGGAGAGGAAGGTTGGAGGATGAGGGGACATTGTATTGCGGGGAAGAAACTCAGTTATGCTCATAGGCTAAGGGGAAAAGCAGATCAAGAGGGTCAGATGGAAAACACTGGTGAGAGAGGAGCAGTGACTATGAAGCCACATCCATGCCACAGGACGTGGGGAGTTGGAGGATCCAGGAGACACTTGGCCTGGATAGCAGGAAGGACCTCTTGGCCTTAGAGTCTGGAGGAAATGGGATCAGATGTGGATACATCTGTAGGTGGGAGGATGCTAGTGGCCTTGGAAGTCTCTGAGAAGGGGCAGACATGCTGGGATTGGGCACTGCTTATTGAAAGGAGCGGGTCCAGGACAGCAACTCACATGTGCACATTTCCTCAGGCCTCTGGGATCTCCCTAGTCCTGCCTCTGTGTCCCTCACCATTTCCTCCCTGCCAGAACCTGCTATCAGCAGCAGCTTAACCACTTGGTTAAACAGGGACAAAGGAGGTGGCTGAGAGGACCACTGGGGTGACAACAGGCCAAACCTTCTCTTCAAGGCCCACTCCATCCTTCCCTGCCCCTGGCCTTTGCTATAGCCCTGGCTCATTGTGCAATCTCATCCAATTCCATATCCCTAGGTCGCCTAGTGAGTTTCTCTCACCAGATCTGTACTTCTACATCATCTCTGTGCCTTTCTCCCAACTTGGATTAATTCCACTGTAACCTCAGTGCAATTCTAAAATATGTATTTCCTGGATTTCTGTCTGCTCATATTTATTGAGCTGGGACACATACTTGCACACTAATGCACACACCCAACCCCCCACCTCATCCCTCACACACATATACACACTCTGGGAATCTCTTTGGGCATAATTTTAAACAGCCCTCTCTGTGCTCAAAGATTGTTTTAAGTTCTGTGTTATATTTTTAAAATTTATTGGAATGTTGTGTTCTTTTCCATAATATATTTGTTTTTTATATCATATAAATATATTTTTTATTTTTATTATTTTTTAAGATGGAGTTTTTCTCTTGTCACCCAGGCTGGAGTGCAATGGCACAATCTTGGCTCACTGCAACCTCTGCCTCTCAGATTCAAGCGATTCTCCCACCTCAGCCTCCTAAGTAGCTGGGATTACAGGCGCCTGCCACTATGCCCGGCTATTTCTTTTTTTTTTTTTTTTTTTGTATTTTTAGTAGAGACGGGTTTCACCATGTTGACCAGGCTGGTCTCCAACTCCTGACCTCAGGTGATCCACCTGCCTCGGCCTCCCAAAGTGCTGGGATTACAGGCATGAGCCACCGTGCCCAGCCGATATCACATAAATAAATTTTAAACCACTTATTAGCAAATAAACTTGACCTTCCAGGAAGATGCCCATATTTGTCATGTGGCTCCTCATACCCCTTGGGACGACACTGCTGAGCACTCCCAGAGGAACTTGTACCTTGTTCGAGAAACATAGATCTAAAAATTAATGCTTTGGTATTTGCAAGCCCACCAGTGTACAATCAACAATATAGGTGATGTGTTCATGTTTGATTTACGTGTTGTTTGATTGCATTTGACAGATAGAATGTTGGCAGTTGTAGGGATCATAAGCATGGTTTGTCCATCTGGGGTCCAGAGTGGGTAAGCAGCTGGCCCAAGGTCCCAGAGCAAGTTAGTGGTAGAGTTAGGGCTTGTACCCAGTTTCCTGACTGCCAGTCAAAACCCTCCCATTCTGCTATATCTTTTTTTCTTGGTGTTTTTAAAGATTCCATCTAGTTCCAAAAGTATAAAATTCGAAGTAGGGGTATAGAAATTAATCCCCGTGTACTCTGAGATGTCCTCTCTTCTTCACTTACCCCTTCTTACCCTTCACTTCTTATCTTTATCCATAGGCTCCAAGCAGCTTTACTTCCCCTCTACAAGACTGCATTTAGGTCCTAGACAAATGGAAATAATCCAATAACCCGAATAAATCTAATCACTTCTTTATATGTGATTATTTGGTGGGATTTACTCTACTAATTCAAATACCACCTTCAGTAAGACATACTCATCTTTAGGCCCGCAGTGCTCCCCATGACCTATCAGAACCTCCCCTGTCCTTCACCTGCTGCTCTCGTATTCAGGAGTCCTGGTTGGCATATTTTGTGTTACTAGAGGATAGGTCAGGCCCTATTAGGCTCTTGTTCCGTGATTTGAAGACTGAACAAGTATGGAGTTGCTAGTAAGTACTCACCAGGAAAGCAGGACAGGGAATGCGTGGGGGCTGTGGGTGGCCCTGGGAGAGGCTTTTAACAGCCTGGTTCAGGGGCCCTGTAAGCGAAAGCTAGCCCATCCACTTCCTCCTCACTGCTGGCTCCTTGTTCTCTCACACGATGTACAGTCACCGAGCTCTTCCTTCACACTCTCCAGCTCCCCATAGCTATCTATCACAATTTTTTCCTGGTGTGGACCGAATGTTTGTGTCCTCCCAAAATTCATAGGTTGACATCCTCACCACCAAGACAATGGCATGAAGAAGTGTGGCCTTTGGAAGGTGACTGGTCATGAGGGCTCAGCTTTCATGTATGGGGTTAGTGCTGTTATAAAAGAGACCCCAGAGAACTCCCTCAGCCCTTCCGCCATGTGAGGACACAGTGAGAAGACAGCTGGCTATGGTCAAGGAAGGGGGCCCTCACCAGACACCAGATCTGCTGGCACCTTCATGTTGGACTTCCCAGCCTCCAGGACTCTGAGAATAAATGCCTGGGTTTTTTAAAGCCACCCAGTATCTGGTATTTTTGTTATAGTAGCCCGAATGGACTTAGATACCTCCTGAGTGGGCCTCCTACTCTTGGACCCTTTTCCTCCAATCTACTCACTACACAACTGCCAGAGTATCTTCTTTAAACTACATTTTTATCTTCTCGGTCCCCTTCTGCCTCCTGCTTAACCCATGAAGTCCAAGTGCTTCCATTTTACCTCTACAGTCTTTGAGTAACCATTCTCACCTCTAACAACCTCATTTCTTGCTAGTCCTCCAGATGAACGTCTCTATGAATAAAATAAATGCCTCTCATCGTAGACCAGTAGGCCAGACATTCATGAGGTTGGGAAAGGTATGCACCTAGAGAAATGCAAATGGTTGGTTGGGAAGATTAGAAGATGTGATCAGTAGGAGCTAATAAGGGTTCATGAAAAATACATTCATTATATTAATACCACTTCCTGGACTCACTGTTGTCTTTGATAGGGGTTATCAAACTGTTAGATCAGGGGATTGATATAGACATGGCATATCTATATTTTAGCAAAGCCAATTTTTTTCTTAATAATATTTTGAATAAGATGGATGAAGTTGTGTGAACCGGCTATAATGTGTTCCCACTAATGTGATATGGGACTCTATCAGCCAGGGTAAATGTTAAGCTGCAATAACAAAGAGACCCCAAAATTACAATGGAGTAAGTAAAAGACACGTAACAGTCTGGTGGCCCTGGCTGACAGAGAAGCTCTGTTCTATGAGATCAATCGAGGATCTAGGTTTCTTCCACTTTGTACTGTCTCCATCTGCAAATCCAAGTTAAGTTGCAGCCACAACCACATTCCAGCTGGCAGGAAAGAGAAAAGAGAATATGAAAAGTTAGTATAGAAAGTCAGCATGGGCCAGGCACAGTGACTCACATATGTAATCCCAGCATTTTGGGAAGCTGAGGCCAGCAGATCACTTGAGGTCAGGAGTTCGAGACCAGCCTGGTCAACATGGTGAAACCCCATCTCTACTAAAAAAAAATACCAAAATTGGCCAGGTGCGGTGGCTCACGTCTGTAATCCCAGCACTTTGGGAGGCCAAGGTGGATGGATCACGAGGTCAGGAGATCGAGACCATCCTGGCTAACACAGTAAAACCCTGTCTCTACTAAAAATACAAAAAATTAGCCAGGCGTGGTGGCACACACCTGTAGTTTCAGCTACTCAGGAGGCTGAGGCAAGAGAATCTCTTGAACCCAAGAGGCAGAGGTTTGCAGTGAGCCGAGATCATGCCACTGCACTCCAGCCTGGGCGTCAGAGCGAGACTCTGTCTCAAAAAAAAAAAAAAAAAAAAAAAAAAAAACTTGCAGGGCGTGGTGGTGCATGCCTATAACCCCAGCTACTCAAAAGGCTGAGGTAAGATAATCGCTTGAACCCTGGAGGCATAGGTTGTAGTGAGCCGAGATCACACCACTGCACTCCAGCCTGGGCAACAGAGCAAAACTCTATCTCAAAAATTAAAAAAAATTAAAAACAACAAAAAAAAAGAAAGCCTGTAGGAAGCAAATTGGAGTATCACTCCTACTCATATCCCAAATTCTAGTCTTATGGCCCACTCCTGTATGCAAGGGAAGCAGGGAAATGTTGATTCTGTATGGGTACTCTGTGCTTAGCCAAAACTCAGTGGGGATCAAGGGACCCTTTGCTCAAAGGAAGAAGGAGAGAGGATAATATATTGGGAACAGTAGCAGCTCTGCCACATTGACCTTTGGCCAGCCATTTCTCCTCTTTATCCCTCAAGCTCCCACCTATTGCAAAAGAATAGAAATATTTACCTGCCCTATCTCACAGAGCTGCTTGGAGGATAAAATTAAATTAAATACATCAGTGTTTTGAATTTTTTAGGATTTTTTAAAGTGCTGTGCTAGAATGCAAAATGCTACAACCACTCTTTAAAAACCTTGTCAGTTTCTTATAAAGTTAAACAAACACCTACCACGTGACCCAGCAATTCCACTCCTAGGTATTTTCCCAAAAAAGTAAAAAATTATGATCACACAAAAACCTGTAGACAAATGTTAATAGTGGTTTATTCATGGAAACAACCCAAATGGATAAAGTATAGTACATCCCTAGAATGAAATATTACTCAGCAATAAAAAGGAATGAATTCCTGGATATATACATTAACCTGGATGAACCTCAATGCATTATGCTAAGTGAAAAAAAGCCAGACTCAAAAGGCTTCCTGCTGTATGATTCAATTTATATGACATTCTGAAAAAAGTAAAACTATAAAGGCAGAAAACAAATCAGTGATTGCCCCTGTATTGGTGCTTGCACAACTGGGTTTCTGTCAAAACTCTGAAAAGGGCAAACTTCATGCAATAATTTATGCCTTAATAAACTCGACCATAAAAGAAAAGGTGCCATGCTAATGCAAGCTGTTAATGAATTATCATCTACCTAACAGCTGAAAAAAATGAATTACCCTCACATCTGAATGAGATAATATAGTTCATAACTGTCACCTATGTATTACCTCAATTGAACCCCACAGCAGCCCTATGAGATAACAAGAAGAACCTCTTTCTCCTCTTACCAGATGAAGCTCAGTGTTCTTAAATTATTTCCCAATATCATACAACTAGGGAGTGATACAGCTGCAATTTTAACCAGGTTTTCTGATTTCTACTCTTTTCTCTTTTAATGCCATTATGCCGTCTAGGAGTTTTGAATAATGTCAGACAGACAAAAAAAAATTAGTGATTTGGGGCGAGAAGCAATACAAGACCAGTGGATCTTTTATAACTCCAAATCCAGCTTTCTCTAGCGCCCCAGGAAGAATCCTCTGAAGGCTTTCTCTTCTAAAATTGAGACTACCCTCTTTTCCCTAGGGATTAAATGTGACTCATGCAGCTGGTGGGGGCCTCTCTGCCTGTGAGAAAACAACACAAGAGACTCAATGGGGTCCAGAAATTGGTCTCCTTGCAACTCACCAATAGCACCCTTCCCATAGGCCATGGTGGTGGTGGACCCAGTCACTAGAGTCCTGGTGTCAGAATACACAGCAAAAAAAGAAAGTAGGATGATGAGACCCTCCTAACCAAGGAGGACTGTGGTGGGAAGTAGGTGTAGAGATGGAGACTGAGCATTAAATGCTTTTTTGTCCTGATCTGTGGATTAGAAAGATTGCCCAGTCCTGACCAGCTCATGTCAGTCTCTTGCCATAGGATAAGAGTCATTAATATCTGTACCGCTTGTTACAATGAATGAAGTGTTCTTACCTGTGTTAGGTGGTTTGATCCTCACTCCAACCTAGAGAAACTGATATTCCCACCATCTGCATTTGCAAGTGAGAAAATAAAGGCCCAGAGAGGAAAGTTATTTTGCCAAGGACATCCAGCTAAAAATTGGTAAAGCAGGACTTGAATCTGTCTTCTGCATCCAAAGTCCATATTCTTCTTCTTTTTAAAATCCACAATTTTTTCCCTTACATCACTCTGCCCTTTTTTTTTTTTTTTAGATCCCAGCAGATGCAGCCCCTGAACTCACCAAGTACAGGGACTGGGCGATGCATCACAACCAATATTATGTTGTCACGATGTGAAATTGAATAGTTAGAGATGTGCTCCCACACAGTTTCTCACTGGAAGTTGTTTTTAATAATGCATTTGTCATTCATGAGTCCTTTAACCCAGGGGTCCTCAACCCACCTCCCCCAGGTCCGGGGAGGTGAGCCGCAGGTAAGCGAGCATTAACTCCTGATTAGATTCTCATAGGAGTGCAAACCCTGTTGTGAACTCTGCATGTGAGGGATCTACGTTGTACGCTCCTTATAGAATCTAATGCCTGATGCTCTGAGTTGGAACATTAAAATCATCACCCTTGCCCCATCCATGGAAAAATTATCTTCCACAAAACGGGTCCCTGGTGTCAAAAAGGTTGGTGACTGCTGCTTTAACCAAAGTATACTTATTTATTTAAATCCATTTATACCTTGTAAGCCAAAAATAAAATTCTAAGCCCCCAACCAACTGAATGGACCCCCATCTTGGCTAAGGGGATTCCAAAGAAACCTGAGAAACTAGTTTAGACCATGATGGGAAGGGAGTGTCAGACATTCCTCATTGAACTCTCCTCCCTTTGGAGTTCAAGCACAACTGACCAGCAGTAACATTAAAAGAGAGATCTTAAGACTGACAACACAGACTCTTTGTAGCAATAAGATACCAAATTCCAACCTGACTCTAGTGTAGCATCACATGACAGATAGCAGGCCTTGAAAGAAATCAAAATATTATATCCCAAAATACATTTCTTTGTCATTACTTTGAAATGGTCCTGCAAAGCTGTCTTTTGTGGAAGAAATTCACATTCTGTAGAGAATCCCCTTCCCTTTCCAGGTCTTTTTCTGATCTTGAAGAGATTAGCTGAGAGTCTTGCACCTTTTAAAGGTCTGAATAGGAAACATGGCCATCTATTGCCTGTAAGAGTGGCCACCTATGAAACTTCCTCTATGTACTAAGAACCTCAGTCTCCACAACTTTTTTCTATTGATTACAGGCCTTTAGGTAGTAACTCTTACAACCAATTGCCAATCAGAAAATCTTTGAATCCACCTATGGCCTGGAAAGCCCCGGCATCCACTGCTTAGAGATGTCCTACCTTTCTGGACCCAACAAATGCTTACCTCACATGTATTGATTGATGTCTTGTGTCTCCCTAAAACATACACAATCAAGCTGTAACCCAACCACCTTGGGCACATGCTCTCAGGAGCTCTTGGGGCTGTGCCACAGGTCATAATCCTTAACCTTGACAAAATAAACTTCTAAATTGATTGAAACCTGTCTCATATACTTTATAGTTTACAACTTTATAGAGGAAGTAAACTTTGAACATTACCCTGCCCTTTACAAAATAATATTTCTTTATTTCTTTTCAACTGACCTTTTACAACATGTAATCATTGTTCCTAATTCTACTCTTTCAAGTTATGTGAATGAATCATTCTAGCTGTGCCTTTCATGGTTTCACATGCTCTGCTCTATCACAGTGCTCAGTCTATTGTGGGTCTGCCTTGATCCTTGTCCAAGTAGGGAAATTGCTAGGGGGACCCCATTTCAACATGGTCCCCAGTGCGTGAACCTCAGTGGTGCCTTCAGACCCAGGTCTTTATGCACTAGGGAAGGGAAGACTCTCAGGATTTTGCAGAGCAAAATAGAATGATATTTTCCTTTAATTAAGGATTTTGCTTTCTTGGAGAAGGGCTGTAAACTGCAACAACTACTTTATTCTTCAAAACCTGCCTCCTGCCACAGCACATTGCTTTTGTGTTCACAGTTTTCCAACTCACATCACCCCAAATAACCCTGTTCCGTTTACCCTCCTGAAGGCTGGGCCGCCCCCCACCCCCCAGCCACACTTCAGCTCCTCTAAGTGCGGGAGCTTCTGCACTGCCTAATTACCTGCCCTGTGGAAGCCAGGAGGAGACTTCAGTCCCAGCTGGAGCCCAGCTGCTAGAGAGATGGAATATTAAGACATTTTCCTTTCTTCAGAGTCCTTGTTAATTCTTCCTGGTGGTGATTAGCCAGTTATTTTTAGCTCCATCTAAGCTCCCTGGTTAGTATTCAGGGCTGGTTTAGACAGCTCTGAGACACACTCACCACGTTAATGCTCTGATTCCATTCGGTCCCATTGAAGTGAATAAAATTAACTTGCAGGGCAGGCCCATCCCCCAGCCTCCCCAGGTGCTCCTCTCCTGCCTCTCCTTGAGGTGCTGGCTTCTGTTCAAAGGGTCTACAGTTCTGGGTCCAGGGACAAAGTCTTACAGGAGGGATCTGGGAAACGCACAATTTTGAAACCATATGAAGTGATGGAAATAACACCACAATGAGAGTGAAGAAATCAAGGTTTTAGTCTGAACTTTGTCACTAGCTATCTATGTAACACTAGGCAAGTTACCTTCCTTTTGTGAGACATCGTGAAATGGTGTGGCTGGACCAGTTGGCCCCTAAGTCCTTCCCAGGACTAAGATGCTATTGAGTCACCAAGCCTAAAATAGGAGCTGAGCATGAAGAAACCTGAGCCTGGAGGAGAGTGTCTTGACAGCAAAATATAGGTGCCTTGTTCTTCTTTCAATTCACCTAGCTTCCCTTTTCCAAAGCGATTCTCCTGCCTCAGCCTCCCAAGTAGCTGTGAAAACAGATGTGTGCCACCATGCCCAGCTAAATTTTTTAATTTTTATTTTTAGTATAGACAAGGTCTCACTATGTAACCCAGGCTGGTCTGGAACCCCTGAGCTCAAGTGATCCTCTCGTCTCAGCCTCCCAAAGTATACTGTAATGTTTTTGATAACTGACCACACATTCTGCCCTGGCATTCCTTTTGATTAGAGGCCCGTGACAGATCCCTCTGCATCCCCAGCTGTCCACATACCTTTTCATTTTCCCCATTTGGTTTTCAAGCTCATGGATTGTGATATTTGCACAATTTGTGTCAAAGCCACAGCAACTATGGACCCCATCCATAAAGATTCCTTTATCACTTAGACCTTTCCTGGGCTTCTTTTCAGGTAAAGCCCCAGGCCCTTCCTCCACTGTCATCTGCTCCATGTTGCTGTTGAAAGCTGGGCTTGCCAGAACCCCTTGGTCCCTGTCCTAGCCTTCCTTGAGGGTACAGTTCCCATTGGGCTGGCCTCTAGCCCCTCCACACCTAAGTCACAACAGTGATGGTCATTTCTGAAATAAATAGAACAGGCATGAAGACAGTGGAGTCTAGCTAACTTGTGGCTGAGAGACATAATGAACTAATTGTGTGTTCACTTTTAAAAGGTTCCCAAGGCTTCTACCAGGGCTGCAGGTTGAATGACCAGTAATCCCTTAGGGTGCAGTTAAGATAATTGTGTCTGGGACAAAGACTTCCAAGTAGAACAGGCCAGCCGACTGCTAGGCTGGGTTGGATGGGACCAGTCCTCTCCGGCTGGGATCCTGGGGAGCCTTTCCCTGCCTTATCTCCTGGTTCACCACTCTGTACCAAGCATTCATATCTGAGTGACCCCACCCAGCTGTGCCAGAGGGAGAGTTCCCTAACTGCTGCTGTTTGGACAAAAATCAGGCAAAACCAAGCCCAATGCATCAATTTTATGCCCGTCACTGCAACCAAGTCACATTTGAAGGGACCCCAGCTGGCTGGCACCTGCCCCTCCCTCCCTCTGAGTTTTAGAGTTGAGGAAACTCTCATAAACGTTCTAATGCTGGGACTACACATTTTATTGTAATCATAAATAGAACATAATGCCACAACAGGTGCACTGGGACGCTTGCTTAAATAATAAATGCAGTCAGCTTTGTTGCCTATTCACCCAGCCCTTCAGGCGCCTGAACAGCTGTGGGCTAGGGGTGGTGGAAGCTTCTGCCCAGGGTTGTATTGCTCAGGGAGAATCAGAGAGAAAATGTCCTTACCTTGAACTCAGGTTGTACAGTGTGAATGCTGACATACACCGCAGTTCTTCCACGCCTATGTGGTGTGGGGCCCAGTTCAAATACCAGCTGTGTGTCGTGGAAAGACCATTTAACCATACTGAGTCTGTTTTCTCACTTGTGAAACTAAGATGCTAGAATTTAGGGTAATTCTGATGAGTAAATGAGTCAGGGAGTGTGGATCTTGGGCCTGTGTTCCCTCTGTCAAAATCCACTCACTCCCTGGGGCTGTGATCGAGAAATCTGCCCCTGAAGCTTGTCCTTGGTCAGAGAAGCCCCCTAAGGGTTAAAAGACAATTATGGACCACTTCAACCCACTAGGATAGTGCTTATTAAAAAATAAAAAAGAAAGAAAGAAAAGAAAAACCTAGAAAATAACAAGTGTCAGTGAGGATGTGGAGAAATTGGAAACCTTGTGCACTGTTGATGGGAACGTATGATGGTGCAACCTTTGTGGAAGTTCCTCAAAAAATTAAAAATAAAGCTACCATATGATCCAGCAATTCCACTTCTGGGTATTTACACAAAAGAAGTAAAAGCAGAAACTCAAGGAGATATTTGTATGTCCATGTTCATAGCAGCGCTATTCACAATAGCTACAACATGGAAGCAACCCAAGGGCCCGTTAATGGACGAATGGATGAAAAAAATGTGGAATATAGTTCAGCCTTAAAAAGGGAGGAAATTTTGACATATGCTACAACATGGATGAACTTTGAGGACATTACAATACACTAAGTGAAATAAAATAGGCACGAAAGAACAAGTACTGTACTCATACGGGACTGTACGTACTCATTCAAAGTAACTACAGTGCTCAAAGTCACAGAGACAGAAAGTAGAATGGTGGTTGTGGGGGGTTAGGGGGAGGAGGGAGGAGGAGTTGCTGTTTAACGGGTACAGAGTTTTAGTTTTGCAAAATGAAAAGAGTTGTAGAGATGGTGTGCACCATGATGTCAATGTGCTTAACATAAGTGAACTATGGTTAAAATGGTAAATTTAAGGCTATGTGTATTTTACCACAATAAGAGAGAAAGAGAATTGTAGAGCACAATGGAAGCGACAGTTGAAGGGGTCTTCAACCAGTGCAGGCACTTTCATTTGTTTTATTTCCTCTACAGGTGTAGAAAATAATAATACTATAGTAAATGCTATTGAGCATTAACCTGGCTTTGCCCATATCATCACCTCCAATTTTTATAGCAATCCAGTTAAGTAGGTAGCATCATCCCCAGTTAACATAAGGAAACTATGGTTCAGGGGTTGGGTAAGAATGGAATGAGTTATGGCATTAGCCAGCTACTTCCTGGTACAGGGCTTCAGTGGTCATGATGGTGTGTACTAGGCTCTGGGGGCATACGTGTACTTGAAGCTTCTCTGTGGTCTCTGGAAACTCTTGGTCATATTGAGAAGACATACGCAGTGAGAAAGGCTCAGACTGGAGCCTTGAGGACACAGGAAGGCGGAATCACCGAGACTTGGGAGTTCATAAAAAGAAGCAAGCACTGAATTGGCTGAAAAGGGGGAAGTGTTGAAGGGCCTAAATTCTGGGGGACAGAAGGTAAACAGTAGATTTAGACGGAAAATATTATTTATTAGCAGGAAAAAAGTGAAGTGCAATTACAAACAAGATTTCCTAATGTGGGTATGTGGGTAAAAGGTCATCAGGCTGGGAAAGCCAATGTAGGGATTGCAATTGGAAGCACATTCAAGTCCAGGTAATAATAGCTAATACTTATTGAGCCCGGCTTGTGTGGCAGGTACTGTTCCAAACTCTTTACATACATAATGCATTCAATCCTCACAACAACCCAATGAGGTAAATCTTATTCATTGCACTCATTGTATAAATGAGGAAACAGACTCAGAGAAGTGAAGCGATTTAGTCCAACATCGCAGAGCCAGAGAGTAGCAGAGCCAGGATGCAAATTCAGAATGTGGACTCCAGAGCCCTAACACCCAACTCTGACTCTGTGGGGTGATCACAAACATGAATCTTTATTATTTAACCAAAATTTTTTGTGCTTGGTCATAGACATCATGAGCAACTTTGTTTGGTCAGAAATTAATATTTTGAGAATAGTTGCTGATATTTGTGTTTTGTGCATAACACTTATCACAGATGCTTACAAAAAGCTGGTAGACTTTTTGTCTACCAAAAAGTATGAGGAGCTGTAAAGGTGGGAGGGCTTCTCTATGTTCCTGCTCAGAGCTGGTAACCATGGCAACAGTAAATTATAACTTCACTGCTGCAGACCCACACAGCTAGCAGAGATTACAATAGATGGTCACTGAGATCATCAAGGACCTAAGTTGGTCAGGATGTGGTCGATTTAAGTGACAGAAACCTAACTCAAACTAGCTTAAGCAAGAGGACAAAAATCTGGCTTATCAAACACATTTCAGGAACAGCCTGGAGTGGAACCAGCTTAGAAACACACACTGTCAACAGAGACTTCATAGACATCGGTCCTCAAGACCCCACCCTAACTTTAGGTCACACTTTCTTTAAATTTCCCCAAAGACCATTTATGTGAGAATTATTCAGAGAAGTGGGGCAGAGGAGTGCATTAAGAATGTAAATTTCTGGAGGGGATTCTTGATCTACTAAATCAGATTCCCTGAGCTTGTGGCCCAGGAATCTGAATGTTAAACATTCTTCCCAGGTAACTTTTGCAAGTCTTAATGTGAGAACCACTGCCTAGGTTATAACAGCAAAAAGGCATATCATGTGATCTGTTCCTTTGTCACACTGTCGCAAGGAACCATGTCCCTTTCCTAATATCTCAAGTATTTACCCAGTAGTGTGATTATCTGATTAAAGCCATTTTTCCCCACCCAACTGTAGGGTTCATGAAAGCAGAAACTACATTTGTTGGTAAAATGCCCTCCATTGCATCCCCATTGCCTAACTCAGTGTCTGGCATATAGTGAGTGCTCAATAAATATTTATTAAATGAATGAATGAATGGATGTACTTTAGTCCACAGAGTTGCTCTCACATTCTTTTCTCAACCCACACAACAAGCCACAATGACGTAAGTAGGCTAGACATTATTATTACCATTTTTCAAGCAAAAAACCTGAAACCCAGAGAGAGACTCCCCAAGTCAGGTACTAAGTGGTCTTTCAATTCTCTTTTTATGTCTTCCAATATGATCCTTCAAACAGGGTGGCAAAATAGCCGGCCATTAAGGGTGTCCCCAGAAAAGGAGATAGGGCACGTGAGATCTGATGCCTGTCCCCAGCTGAGCTGTAGGCCTCCTTCCTGGACACACCTTTCTGTTTTATTTCTTATCTCTTCCTAGTTCAGCTCCACAGCTGTTCTGTATGAACCTCCTTCCTTCTCTCTAGGGGTCAAGTGAGGAAATCGAAGGGAGAGTGGGAAAAAGAAGAGTCGAGTTACTCAGAGATTTGCAAATAAAGTTCTGATCTGCAGAGAACAGGACAAAGAATCGTACATTACATAAAATCTCCCAAATCCAGTCTGCTCTCTATGTACCCTGAGATCAGAACACCGACAAACACACATCCAAAAGTGGAGGGGAAGCCAATGTTTCAGCATGATGACGGCTATCAAATAGCCATAATCATCTGCAAAGATGCAATGCAACTTTGAGGTGTTTTGTCAAATATTGATAAACATTTCCTGAGCACTATCATGCTCCTGACAGTCCACTGGGCACAAGGGAGGGAAGACACAAAAGACATGAGACACAGACCCTTGCCTGAAGGAGCACATAGCAGCCTTTGTGTTGGAAAGAATGCGATGTTACAACACAATTAAGGGAGGAATCAAAGTATGTAGTTAACTACATGTTGATTTTAATGCTGTGGGAGGTCAAGATTGAGCTGTTTGGGCTGGAGGGCAAAGAAAGTGGTCATGGAAAATGTGACTAGGTCTAGAGAGACCGTTATAATTTTAAAAGGCAGTGGAGAGGGGGAGGATTCCTGAGAAGGCGGGACCGAGCATGGCTGAGAGCATGACTGACAATGGACCAGAGAAGAGGCTCCGGCAGGAGGAGATGGTGAGGTGCTAGCGTCCCCGTGCCCTCAGGTCAGACTGCCTCATTCTGCTCCTGACCCCACTGCCTGCTGCTTGTGCTTCCCTTCCCTCTCCACAAGAATGGGGTGGTCATGATGATTATAATAATAAATACTCTAAAAAATATAGGTTAATATAGGGAAAGACCTTTTAGCAAGTACCTGGTTTGATTAAATTGTGACTGTTATCATTCAACAATATTCCTTGAGCTTCTATTGTGTGGCAGGCAGCCACTGTGTTAGGGGGTGAAAGAGAAGAGGCTTCCTCTCAAAGATCTCCAGGAAGATGAGGGAGGAAGCCAAGCAATACAATTACATCGCAATTGCATGTGATAAGTATACCACAGAAGAGGATACAGGGTACTCTGAGACTCAAGGCAGGGTCACCTCTGAACCCACCTGGAAGCATCCCAGGAAGACGTCTTAGAGGAGGTGATGGCTATGGAACCCAAAGTGCAAAGAAGTTTCTCAAATGAAGAGGAGAAAGAAAGGGCAATGGAGATCGAGGAACTACCTAGTGCTTGAAGTACCAAATGTCATGGACAGTTGAGAGAAGGGGTTTTTATGTGGGGAGAATTGAGACTAGAGAATGAGGTTGGTGTCTGGTGGGGGCCTTGGGTGTCAGGCTAAGGAGGTAGGACTTAATAGGCCATGGAGAGTAATTACAGGCTCATGAAGGGGAGTGAAGGGGCATGTGGAGATTGCATATGAGGTGAGGTTCCCTCCCTCCCTGGGCCTGGCTCCTCATCTGTAAGGTGAAGGAGGCTGGAAGAGCCAGCGCATACTCCACACTCTGAGAACTGATGAGCACTCAGACCTGTGTAGGGGATTCACAGTTCCCTCTACTTCCCCAGTCCTCCACCCTGCCTGCATATTTGTATAATCACTGGACCACAGCACTGCAGAGAGGGCCAGGTTAATAGATATACCTGAAACAATGTTAAATCATTTATTCAACTAAATTCATACGCCAGCACTGGTGAAGAAGGCAGTCATGCTATCTGCCCTCCCAGAGTTTATAATCTACCTCACTGTGCACAGGCAGCGGGGAGATGAGGTCCCAATTGAGAAGCCTAGACTCCTGAAAAGAGGACAGGAAGGAACCTGTGTAGGCCAGTCTGGCTGCCTCTGTCTTGCAGCCCAGGGAAAGACAGCACCCATCTCTTCTGGCAGAATGGAAGCTGTGTGTGTCCGCGTGCATGCTAGGGCTGGTTGGGGTGGGGCTTGGGGAACCACACTGTCTTTCATCCTCCCTCACACCCACATGCTGTGGAAGTCTGTCTCCCCTAACAGCCTTCCCGTAAAGAGAAATTTTCAAACTTGAAATGGGAGCAGGCAGGGACTGGAAGCTGTGAGGAAAGCATGGGTGGGATGGACCAGGAACCCTAGAACAGTCCCAGTCTCCCAAAAGACGAACCGACTAGCAGTGGAGGCTTAGGTAAATATAAACCCTCTTGTTCCTGGGCTAAACAAATCCCACTCCACAAAAGCTTCAAAACCAGCTCTCTGGGCATTGTCCCATGGAAAGCAATGCTTTCTTTGTTAAATCTTTTAATCCGGCTGTCTCTTATCTTGCCATTCCCCCAAGTTCCCACAGACTCCCAGGGAGCCCTCTCTCTGTTCTGATGCAGATTTATCCAACTGGAACCAGCTTAGGTCCAGGAACAATTGGAAAGTCATAGGCTGGAGTGGTAGCTGTCATTTGCCCAAAGAGCAAGTCTTAATATGGGTAGAGCCTGGTGGCAGAACTAGGTCCAGGGTCTAGGTCAACAGAAACTCCCCACAGGCTGTTCCTGGGGGCTGCTGTTGGAGACACCCAGGCCTACCTCTCGGTTGCCCCTAGGTCCTGGCCTGTCAGATCCTAGATCCTTGCTTTCCTAACCTTATGACCACACCCGGGATATCTCCAGGGGCAATCCTTGCTGGTCCCAGGCTGACATCCTAGTTGGCGCCCATGTCCTCCTCCCCCTGCTGCCAAGAGCCCTGCACATGAATCCTGGCTTCAGTATCACCAGGGGAGGATGTGGGGCTGTATAGACCTAAAGGTAGAACCTGAGGCAAAATTAATAGAGAGTTTATTTGGGGCCAGGCATAGTGTCTCACGCCTGTAATCCCAGGCTTTGGGAGGTCGAGTGTGGGCGGATCACTTGAGGTCAGGAGTTTGAGACCAGCCTGGCCAACATGGCGAAATCCTGTCTCTACTAAAAATACAAAAATCAACTGGGTGTGGTGGCACGCACCTGTAGTCCAGCTACTCAGGAGGCTGCGGTTAGTGGATTGTTTGAGCCCAGGAGTTTGAGGCTGTAGTGAGCTATGATTGTGCCACTGCACTTCAGCCTGGGCGACAGAGCGAGACTCCGTCTCAAAAAAAAAAGGTTTATTTGGGCCAAGGTTGAGGCCTCCAGCCTGGGACACACTTTCGAGTTGCCTTGGGGAGTGCTCTGGAGAACAAAAGAGAGGCTCCAGTGTTTAAAGAGAAAAAGGACAAATCAGGAGGGGGAGATTACAAACGTTGTTGTTCATCAGGAATTCTCATTGGTTTGCAGAAATAACATTGGTTCGTGATTATCTATACCTTGTGAACTACAGTATGTATGGCATGTTATGGCCACTTGCCTTCAGTTAGTCTAGCACTTGCATAGCAAGTGGCTTCACGACAATTATTTCACTCAAGGGGGAGTGACCTGACAGCCCTTTCCTTCCAGTGCCTCTCTGGGCCTGATAAAGGGGTTTGTATTCCTCAGATAAAAATGTTCTTTTCTTTTTTTTCCCACAGCTATATGAAAAGTAGAAATAATTTCTACCTCATTTTTTCTTGGAGAAATAAACAAAAAGGAAAGAAAGAAAACACCACACAGAATTATCATGAGATTTAAAGTAGATAATATATATAAAGTGCATATACCTGCTGGTAACTGTTGGACTCATTCCTCTTCCAGGTACTCAGATACTCAAATACTTAACAAACATTTTCTGAGTATCTGCTATATATGCCCAGTGCTGTGTTAAGCAACACGGCAAGCTCAACAGAGGTATGTTCTACGTGGTTTTTATTCCCAATTAACCAAGTAATCAGAAAATGGGTATTATAGACTTCCTGTATACCTGGCATCAAGCTAGAAACAGTGACAAATTAAAACATGCATGTCGCATGACAAGGTTCCCTCCCATGGATTCACTCTGGGGAGATTAAACAAACACACAGAAAAAGTGAAATAACAATATAAGAACAGCTAACAATGCTGAAAGCACAAATACAAGAACTGTGTGATGCACACAGTCCTCTGCTAAATGGAAGGGCTTGTCTAGCAGAATACAGGAGACCTGAGGCTAGAAATTTGGAAATCAAGAGGCCATATGGGAGCCTGGAGGCTGAGGGTGGGAGTGGGGATTGCTTGAGCCCAGGAGTTCCAGCCCAGCCTGGCAACATAGCAAGACCGTGTCTCTACAAAAAAAAATTTTTTTTAATTAGCTGGGTGTGGTGGTATGTGCCTGTCATCCCAGCTACACAGGAGGCTGAGGTGGGAGGACATTCAGCCCAGTGGTTTGAGGCTGCAGCAAGCTATGATGGTGCCACTGCACTCCAACCCAGGCAACAGCAAGACTCTGTCTCTAAATAACTAAAATTAATTAAATAAATAAAAATAAATGAGAATGGTGAGTATTTAAAAAAAAATACACGAGAGAGGCCATATGGAGGGAACAGAAAGTGGGGGGAGTGGGAATTCACAACTATGCTACTGGGGTTTTTGTGGTGATGATGGTAGTAATCGTGCTTATTCTAGTTTTGGTCAAGAGAAGAGGCTAAAACATGTAGCTTGGATCACACTGTAGAAAAGGTGGAACAATGTGGTAGATCAAAGGGCCGTGGGGTCGACCAACTGGATGGGACAACCTACTCCAACCTCCTACCTGGAGCAAGTCACTGAATTTCTCTAAGTCTCATTTGCTGTTTCTACCTCCCAAGGTTGTTGTAAAGATTAAGTAAGACAGTTCATATATCTCAGTAAGCCTAGCATCTGGCGCTTAGGTATCAATATATGAGCTTTTATTATTATTAATAAAATAAAGGAAAGTCATAGTCTCCTTTTTTGCTCTTTATATTGGGCGTGCAACCCATCCTAAACCTTGCAAGTCTTTTTTGCTGAGAAAGACGGGGCTACTGCTACAGTTGTGAATTACGCTTTTAGAATTAGTTTTCATGTTTTATTTGCTAATTTATTTGGTCTGGAAACACACAATTTCAACCATTCAAGGGAGAAAAGCCCTGAGTGTTTCATTTATCGCAAACCCAATGTCTGCTGTCCATCGTAAGAGACAACCTTGTCCAACTGGCCTTATTTTGTTGTTTTTGTTGTTCTGTTTTGTTTTGTTTTGTTTTGTTTTAGGCTTTCAGCAGCCTGAAGCCATGGTTTTTAGTTTCTGTCTCTAGTAATAAGCAGAAAAGAGGGATGAGGAAGGAGCTTTACTGGTTCAACCAGAAACAGAAACTAAGAACCCATGACTGTATTCTCGCCCTTGGACACCCTAAAGCTTCCGGGTAGATAGGCACTGCACCCTGGGCCTGCAGGATGGTCTGGTGCCAGGTGTGGCTGCCTTCTCAGCCCAGTTAGTCTCAGCCTGGGACCCCCTGGCTCTGGGCATGTAGATTTTGGTCTTCTATTGTTTTCTCCTGGAAAGACAGCAAATCAGAGGGGCTCAAAGAACTCAAGGCAGTTTTCTATTGTCCATAATAGGTGGGAATGGGATTAGCAAGAATACGTAAAATCCACACTCCACCTGCTTCTTAAACAAATCCTTTACTGTAATCACCCACAGGCTCTAACATTGATTGATCTTATGTCCTCTGCCTAATCCTCCTCTGGTGGGTGTATTAATGATGAGAGCCTAAAGGCAGCTGGCAAAGAGAAGGCTAGAGACAGAGTGAAGAAGGGGAAGAACATCTACAAACTGAACCATTAGTCTGAATAATTGAGAGCTGACTCTGTTTGAAATTTGACTTTTATAATGGTTTGGCCAGAGCTGGGGCCCAAGAGGCTCCATTCTAGCCTCATGATAACAACCATGGGGCCAAAAGCCAGGCCTGCACAGTGCTTTTCTAAATGGAACAGCTGCTGCTATCGTCACCCAAAGGAAGGTGTCTCCCAGGGCCAGTAGCCCCTAAGCAGTCTTTCAGCCAAATTATTATGAGTAGGGAAAGGCTCTGAGGCCAGGCCTACGTAGCCTGGAAGGACAATGGCTTATATCAATTGGGGTTGCCATCACAAGAAGGAACATGTTAACTGGGCCACTGGCTTAAAGGCCCTGAATTTTGGAGCTTGGGAGGATTTCGCAGCTTCCTTTGTTTTTCCTTCAATCTTACATGAGAGAGTTTCATGGAATTAAGATTAAGGCAGGGACGGTATTTGCCACAGGTAGCGACTTGCCATCTCTTGGCCAGGTTGGCACCAAGCCCCCATTGTGAGTGAACCGTAGGCTGGGTCACATTCACTTTGCATTTGTGCGGGTAGCAAGTTGGATCTATCTGAACACACAATCTGCAAGTTCACTAGCAAAGGAGTTGTTTACTGTACTTCTTTAGCATGTGGGGTCAACTCATTGACCCAGAAGGAGGCCATCAGAGATTTGCAGGAGACAGACTGGGACTCTATCTAAGCTGATTTCCCCTGGCAAATGACTGAATCCCTCCACACTTCAGTTTCCCCTTCTATAAAAAAAGAGGCAAAAATGTTTGCCACTCAGAATTGTTAGGAGGAATATAGGTGATCAATATTCTTACAATGTCAAGCATGACAGTCAGTAAACTTGTCTTCCCCTTATATACCCAGTGGTAGCTGCATTTGCAGTCTCCTGACAGGGGAGACTGTTCTCTTCCAAAGCAGAGTCCCCAGGCAGGAGCTACTGTTGGCATAAAACCATCTGTTGAATTGTACTGTTGTTGCATGGAAGGCAAGAGGACTCCTAATGTTTGATGTCTTTGGGGCTTTTACCTTGAAGGACAATGGGGATACACCTTTGCCTCGGAAAAGGAGCGACTCAAGTACAAGGCAGGTAAAACCATGGAAAGCAACAAAAGATCATGGGGACCCTTAGGCTTCTGTGAAGACCATACCATGAAAATCGAGATAAGCTGGTGCTTTCCTCAGTCAGCAGGAGCACCCAGTCAGACAGAGCACCTGGCCCCCGCCCAGCGAATGAAGAGTGGTTGATTCATGAAGAGCCTGGAATGGAGACGGCACCTGTCAGAAGAGGTGATGGGGCATGAGTATGTGTACCAAGTTCAGAGTTCGGGCTCCTTCAGTCCAACTGACCAATAGGAGAAAACTCTGAAAAGAGACGGTGATTCAGGGCTGGCAGTGAGGAAGTCCCCAACTTTATCAATGTACCTGAATTATTGTTTGGTTCTTCCTGTCTTTGGCTTTTGATAGTTGTGGTCCTCAGCCAAGAAGAGACAGAGGAAATGGAACAGAGGGTGTTCCTGAGAAATATGGGGGAGAAAGTTATTGTCAACCGGCGCCCCTGCCTGCAATTATTGTGGTGTTGGCGTTCCTCATACTTCCCAGTGCCGTCCCCACCACTCATTGTGCTGGCTTGGAGGCACTCAGTTCAGAGTCTTCAAACCCTCCTCCTCAGCCTTGGCCAGGCTGTCTGTCTCCTCAGGGCAGCCAAAGAAGATGAGCTCATTTCCAGAACCCAAGAGGTGGCTCTGACCCTCTAATCCCAGTTATTGCTGAAGTTGGGTGGCTGAAACCAGTCAGGGCATCATGCTGGCACCAGGCCAGTCTTGCATCAGGCAAATCTGCTGACTCATCTCTCTCTTCTAAACAAGCTCTGAGAGTTGGCATGCAGGAAGCAGCACCAAGGAGTCTGATAGCGTGGGCCACCTGGCAGGGACTGACCAAGGGGAGGCGGGGAGCAGCAGCCACCTGCCACCCCAATCCCACATTCCTCTAACAGCACCAGGGACAGAAAATATGTGCCTACCCAAGAATTTCAGGGCCACAAGTAGAAACAAGTATATCATAACAAGGAAGGTTGCAACATGAGAAATATGCTTTCCCTGAGAAAAGTGGATAACTTGACTTGAATGATCTTCAAAAATTATGTTTGGTGTTTGGAAAAGCTTAGTGGATTCTTTAAAACGAGCTACACATTAATATTTGGAAATAAAAGACATACAAAGAATAAAACAAAAAAAAATGGCCCATAATCTCCTCTCCCCCAACCTCAGATAATTGTAGAAGTACTTGATTAGATAATATATATGTACAAAATAAAAAGTGAAAGCTCCCATCCCCTGACTTATCCCTCTCTTAAACGCACATTTTTAAGTGCTTTTTCTTTCTTTCCCATGGGAAAACAATGTATGTATACCCCTACATTTCCATTTGTCCTTAAACATCTTTAGTGTACCAAAACCACCTCAGGTTTGCACAACTTCATGGAACACCAACCACATTGTACTTTAGGGTGTCTTGGACAGGGGCAATATTCCCATAGCACACAGTGTGAATGGTGCCCACCAGAGCTGCACAGTGTGGTAGGAGTGCTGTTTCCACATCATAGTATATCCTGGAGCTCTTTTCAGATCAATACATACGGATCTATCTCATTTTCTTTTAAACATCTGGTTTCATAGATTCTATCACTTGGATGTCCCATCATTTCTTCAACCAGTCCCCTGTGGGTAGACAATTCATTTCCTCCTTCCTCAATTATAAGAACACTCCAATTAGCATCCTTGTACAAATATATTAGCAAACTCTTGTGAATGTCCGTAGAATAAAGTCTTACCATTGGGATTCTTAAGTACATACATCTTAATTTTATAGACATTGCCTAATCAATAACTTCATTTTAAAGAACAACTACTCCAAGGAGCAAAACAGTTTCCCTGACTTAATTCCTCCCTTGAAGGAAGGTGAAAAGGATTTACCTGACATTGTAACAGAATCCCTTTATGACCAAAAACAAGATTAACTGGGTATGAATACAGATTGGGTGAATAAGAGAGAGGTGGATTGGATGGGGAAGAACAAAGAAAATTCTTTAGAATTTACAAAGGGCTGCCATCTTAACCACTGATACGAAGAAAGGTAGACCAAGGGGCTTAAAAGGCCTCTTATTCTCTATAACTTGGTTGTTCACCCTAGAGGGACTTTGTCGTTCATGAGTTAGTGACATGTTGCATCTATAGACTTATCATACCTCAGTGAGAGCCACCAAGCAGCTCAGAAAAGAAATGGAGGTTTAACCATGCGCTCTATGCTTTTACTGTATGTGCTAGGATTTTCTCAGAGATTCCATTATTGAATGTGTGTTTCACTTAACTACTGTAGCTCTACAATAAAGCAACATTATCTCTCATCCTTCTGTGGGTTCACTGGACTCAGCTGGGTGGTTCTCACTTGGGGTCTCCCATGTCATTGCAGTCATATGCGGGCTCGTTTCAAATGGAATTGCCCAAAGTAATTTGTAATTTTCCCCCAGCCTCCTGTAGCTATTATTCTCCTGAAGACAGGAGGATGGAGGATTGGCCGTTAGTGTTTGGGTCACAAGAGACATACCTAACTCAAACTGACTTAAAGGAAAAGATGAATTTACTGGCTTAGGTAACTTCAGGAATACTTCAGGAGTACCTAGATCTAGCTGTTAAAATAATCTTATTAGGAATTTGTTTCTTTCCATCTCTCAAATTATTTTTTTCCTCTATTAGATTCTTTCTCAAATAATGCCACCAAGTGCTCCAGGCTTAAGATTAACAACCTTGGGAAAAAGAAAACATCTCTCCCAGTGGCCTCAGCACCATCCTGAAGCTTTTATTGGACTGAGTGGGTCACATGTATATCTCTGAACAAACCTTCATGGCCAGGAGAAGGGGATGCACTGGCCAAGCCTGGGCATTTGGCCAACCTCTGGGTCTGGGAGATGGAATCAGCTTCCCCCTAATTGTATGAACTGATATTGAGGGTGAATTACTTAGTAAAATGAATGTGGAAGAAGGGAGACTGTAGGCAAAGACAAAAGATGTCTACCTATAAGGGCCTTACCTGGGACTGGTGTGACAATGCTTGGGAACAAGTCACGCTTTGGGTGAACCTGTGGTTCAATTGGCTTTTGAATCCTCAGCTGTGATTAGGAGAACACTGAGAGTTTTTCACCTTTGACAGTGGTCAGTAGATATGTAGAATCATGGAATCATTCAATGGCTGAGACCCTGAGGACCACTGACTCCAATCCCCCACCTAGTGGTTGAGTCCCTTCCACAGCTCCTCTGCAAACACTTAGAAATGCTCGGTGGCAGGATGTTTGCTCACTGCCTTCAAAAGCAATCTCTTCCATTATTAGGCATCTCTATGTGTTTTTAAAGTTATTATAAAGTAAATACTAACCATCTAAAATTGACTCCTACATGTTAGACACTGGGCTGTGCACTTTACATGTCTTATTTCAACTTCATTTTACAATATTCCTGTGAAAAGAGTTACTGTTATTAGCCCTGCTTTACAGAAGAGGAAACTAAGAGCAGGAGAAATTAAGTAACTCGGGTATTTTGAGGACAAAAATCCTCATGGTATACCTCTGCATTGTAAAGGTCTGCCATTCTGTAATTTTTACCCATTGATCTTATACTTTGGCCTTTTGGAGTTATTTGGATAACTCTTCAAATAATTTCAGACAGCTACGACATATCTCCTAGGGCTTCAATCTTCTAAGGTAAGCATCCATATACCTTCTTACATTCTGAATGTAAAGTGGTTTACAGAGATTTCACCAGATGCCCTTCTCTGGGCATGCAGAAGTATGCCTCTTAAAATGTGCTTAAAACCCACTCTGGGCCAGGCGGGTGCCTCACGCCTGTAATCCTAGCACTTTGGGAGGCCAAGGCGGGTGGATTGCCTGAGCTCAGGAGTTCGAGACCAGCCTGGGCAACATGGTGAAATCCCATCTCTATTAAAATACAAAAAAAATTAGCTGGGCATGGAGGCGTGTGTCTGTAATCCCAGTTACTTGGGAGGCTGAGCCAGGAGAATTACTTGAACCCAGGAGGCATATGTTGCCGTGAGCCGAGATCACACCACTGCACTCCAGCCTGGGTGACAGAGCAAGACTCCACTGCAAAAAACAAAAGGGATCTAACCAGTGTAAAATATTATGGGATGTCTTCACTGTGGGTGTATAAAACTGTCAGCACAACTCAGACTGCATTTGGTTCTTAAGGAGTCACATTCCACTGACAACTCAGGTTGAGGATGGAGCCATCTTCCATGCTAAGGTCTTCTTCATCCATGTCTGTTGAGTCTCTCCCAGGTTATAACAGAATAGTTAACTTTTTGAGCCTCTGGGGCAGGACTTTACCTTTATCCTTGTTAAATTTCACGCTGTTCATTTTAGTTTATTGCCCAATTACTGGGAATTTTTATTATATCGTTCTATACCCCAGTTATCTCTCCCAGGGTAGGGCATCTTCAAATTTGACAGGCATGTATTTATCAAGTCAGAGACTTAAAAAAAAATGGACAAAACAGGAACAGGAATAGAAAATGCCACTGGAAGCATTCTGGACTGAGCCTTCTTAGTTAACAAATCCCACCAAACTGTACTATCACTCCACCCTCAGTTCTCCAATTCTACAACAATTTATGAGAGATTTTGTCAAATACTGTGACATATTTCCCATAAAACATGTCCAAAGATGTATTACTCTGGTAAAATATTTTAGGGGGAAGAGGTTGGTTTGTTATTATTTTATTCATTAAATTATCTAGTATTTATTGAGCATTGGCTCTGCCATTTATTAGCTGAAAGGCCCTGGGCCAGTTATTTAAATCACCAATGCCTTAATTATCTTATCTGTAAAATGGAGATAATAACCTCCCATACCTTACATAGCTGATGTTGAAATTAAATCAGATAATAAACCTAAGTTACTTAGAATGGTTCCTGGCAGGTGATAAATGCTCAGTAAATATAAACTATAAACCCCAATTGAACTATTTAGTGCTTATTTTTCTCAGTTAACACTACTTTCCCTCCTTTTCTGGTTCCTGGGTCCAAACCTCCTCCAGTGTTTATGTATTTTTAAATTGATACACAATATCTGTACATATTTATGGGATACATGTGATATTTTCATACATGAATACAATGTGTAATGATCAATTCAGTGTCATTAGGATATCTATCACCTCAAACATAAATCACTTCTTTGTGTTGGGAACATTTCAAGTCCTCTCTTCTAGCTGTTTTGAAATCTACTGTAAATTCTTGTTAATTATAGTTGCCCTACTATACTGTCAAAGCTAGAACATTTTTTTCTTTTTTTTGAGCAGAGTCCCACTCTGTTACCCAGGCTGGAGTGCAGTGGTGCAATCTCAGCTCACTGCAACCTCTACCTCCCAGGCTCAGGTGATCCTCCCACTTCACCCTCCCAAGTAACTGGGACTACAGGCACGCACCACCATGCCCAGCTGATTTTTGTATTTTTTGTAGAAACAGGGGTTTCACCATGTTGCCAGGCTGATCTCGAACTCCAGGGCTCAAGCAGTCCTCCTGCCTTGGTCTCCCAAAGTCCTGGGATTACAGGCGCGAGCCACCGTGCTTGGCCTACAGAACTTATTAGTCTGATCTAACTGTTCTTTTGTACCCAATAACCGACCTCTCTTCTCCCCACTCACAACCTCTAGTAACCACCACTCTACTCCCCACCTCCATGAGATGAAGGGTTTCTTTTAGCTCTCACACATTTTGTTCTCCTTTGGCCTCTTCTGATGACTGCTGGCAGGTGCACCCCTCTCCAGCTATGCAGGACTCCCTCGGGATCGTCACCAGTTCACATGAGGATCTAGAGCCTTCTCTTTGCCTTCCTCACTTTGGTTATTTGTGGTTTTAGCATTTTGATGGCATTTTTTGGGCTTCCCTGCCATCCCTTCTGTCAGGTTTTAAAGCTCTTCCTGGCAGGTGCCTGCAGCCAGCCCCCTGAAGGATTAGTGACAGCTGCCGGCAGCCGGCCTGCTACAGGGAGGCACTGTGTAATCTGCCTTTGTTGGCCTAGGCCTGTTGTCAGCCAGCCCTGGGGTGACTGCACTGAGATTTCATAAGAGGGAAACATAACTTTGTCCTCTCTCTCTCTCTCTCTCTACCCCCCCACTCCCCAGTCCCTCTCTCCCTTTTTCCCTCTCTCCCTCTCTCTCTCTAGTATTAGGATTCAGTGGGTTATTTCCCCATCTCTTCCCTTGCAAATTTTTTTCATATAAATGGATTCAGTATCTGAGCATTTTCCCTCTCCAAATTCCCTAATCTGCAATACACATAGCTTTCTCCAGACATAAAAATGTGTGTAATTATGTTATCCAAAAAAAGAGAAAGGGCCACGTGCAGTGGCTCATGCCTGTAATCCCAGTACTTTGGGAGGCTGAGGCAGGTAGATCACTTGAGCCTAAAAGTTTGAGACCAGCCTGGGCAACATGATGAAACTCCGTCCCTATAAAAAATACAAAAATTAGCCAGGTGTGGTGGCATGCACCTGTGGTCCTAGCTACTTGGGAGGCTGAAGTTGAAGAAAAGCTTGAGCACAGGAGATCAAGGCTGCAGGGAGCCAAGATTGTGCCACTGCACTCCTGGCCGGGCGACAGAGTGACAGCCTGTCTCTGAAGAAGGAAAATGAGGAGGAGGAGGAGGAGGCGGAGGAGAAGGAGAAGAAGAACAACAAGAAGAACAAGAAGAAGAAGAAGGAGGAGGAGGAGGAAGAGGAGGAGATTCCTTTCTTCTCCCATTTCCTCACTCATCCATACTTTTAAGGCCACCTCAGGGTCACCATAATACCCAACTCTAGGGGAAACCATTTGTATGGTTTGCCTGATAAACGGTGACCTTCTTGAATTGTGCAACACGGCAGCACAGCCTGACTCTCTATAGCTGGATCATCCTGCTCTCCATCCCATCTCTTCTTGCAGGCTCTTCATTCTTGATAGATGAAAATGTTGCTGGCTTGGAACATCACACTAAAGTACTAGATATGGGTGGGTTGTTAGGGGGACAAAAACATCTTGCTGACACAGAGGATACTGTCTGAAGAAGACAACACTCAGGAATGCCTAGTGATTGGCAAGATGCTCGGGCTGGCAAGAGGGGGCCCAGGTGTGCCTCATAGTGTGCTTGTGTGGCATTCACCACGGAGGAAAGGCAGCCAGCACTCACTGAGGACCCACATCAGCCCAGGCCTATACCTGAGCTTTCTCATGCTTTCTCACTTACTCTTCAATAGGCCCCATAGAGACGAGGACACAAAGGCTCAGAGAGATTTGGCCAGCCCTCAGAGTTGGTGAGTTGCAGAGGTAGGAGTCAAATCCAGGCTGTGTGGCTCTTACCCTCCACATGACAAGGCTACCCAGCAGGAGGAATATAGAAAAAAAAAACCCAGAAATAACTATAAATAGGGTTGATGCTTTCTTTCTTTATCTTTCTTTTTTCTTTCTTCTTTTTCTTTCTTTCCTTTCTTTCTTTTTCTTCTTTTCTTTCTTTCTTCTTGTTCTTTTCTTTCTTTCCTTCTTTCATAGAGAAGAGGCAGTTTTTTGTTTGTTTTTTTTGTTTTTTGTTTTTTTTTTGACAGTCTTGCTCTGTTGCCGAGGCTGGAGTGCAGTGACACAATCTTGGCTCACTGCAGCCTCCGCCTCCCAGGTTCAAGGGATTCTCCTGCCTCAGCCTCCCAAGTAGCTGGGATTACAGGTGCGCAGCACCACACTCGGCTAATTTTCAAAAAATTATTTTTAGTAGAGATGGATTTCACCATGTTGGCCAGGCTGGTCTTGAACTTCTGACCTCAAGTGATCTGCCCACCTCAGCCTCCCAAAGTGCTGGGATTACAAACATGAGTCACTGTGCCCAGCTGAAGAGCTAGATTTAAAACAAATTTTTTTTGTGTGTATTAGGTTCCTAGAGATGCAGTAATGAATTACCACAAACTGGGAGGCTGGAAACAACAGCAATGTATCCCCTCACATTCTGGAGGCTAGAAACTCAAAATGAAGGACTGTGCTCCCTCTGAAGCCTCCAGGGAAGAATGCTCCTTGCCTCTCACTAGCTTCTGGTGGCTCCAATAATCCTTCCCGTTTCTGAGCTTGCAGCTGCATCACTCCAATCTCTGCCTTCATTGTCATGCGGCCTTCTTCCCAGGGTGTTTCCCCATGTGTCCTCTCCTTTTCTTGTAAGGACACCATTGGATTTAGGTCCCTCTCTAATCTAGTATAATCTCATCTTAACTGATGACATCTGCAACTACCCTATTTCCAAATAGGTCACATTTGAGGTTTTGGGTGGTCATGAATTTTGGTGAGACATATTTAACCCACCACACCTTGCTTCCCAATTCTGCTCCAAGCCAGCCCAGGCTAGAGTCTAAAGCCCAGCACTGCCTCACTTTCAGATTGATTTCTGTAGAAATATCAGCTCAGTAGCAGTTCATCCCAGTCTACAGATGTATTTTATAAATTTATAAATTTTTAAATTGAGCCATGTGGTAGGAAAACATTATTAAGGGAATGGAGGTCTCTCGGGGCTTGAACTTCTGAAAGTGCTTCTCGGTGCCAGCAGCCTTGACCCCTCAGCATGTAGAAGCAACAGATGGTCTTTCTTGCTCAGGAGCTGGCCCTTACCACCTGTCATTATGTCTCCAATCTGGACATCCCTGTAATGGTGTCGATGCCAACCATGTCCCTAAGGTGCCTCATGGCGTGCTTGTGTGGCACTCACCCTGGAGGAAGATGATGGTCTGAGCATCTTCATCCTGGTCATCACCCAGGCAGGCCCTGCATGAATAGTAACATTACAGTGATGAGACATTTCTTGCCATTGTAGGCGGCCTGGATGTCAACTCAGGGTGTGCTGACACCTAGGCCAGTGTTCTCAGAGTCCATGCCAGTGTGTTCTTGTCCTGATGCTCCATCTGATTGTCTACAGACTTCTCTGCTGCCTTCAAATTCCAGGAATCCTGCACGCCAACAGTCAGCTCTGCCACACTTCTGTCTCCCTGCACAATGAAGGTATGCACCTACACCCAGCTCTTCACCTACGCCCACTGCTCGCCTCTCCTCCTGGGCATTTCCATTTGCCACTCTCGCCACCTCCTGCTTGGGCCTCCAGGGGCTGCCTGTTCATCACACCTGGCCCTCATGACTTTCCCTAGCCATTCCCAGGTGAAGATGCCACCCATCGCAGTCCCATGCTGGAGATGCCAGGATAAAACGGGCAATGGAGTGGACCCAGAGAACTCTGCTCCTCCCCAACCCAGAAGCTACCAAGCAACAGTGAGCAGAAGCCCCTGGCTGCATAGGTGGAGGCCAGGTAGACCACTCCTCACCCCATCCCAAAGAACAGGAAATGAACTGTGAGGCCCCTAGGCCCAGCCAGGGAGGAATGCTGCACATAGGCCTGTGGTATGGATGCAGCCACACAAGTTTCTTTCAGAAGGAGAGGGTGGGAACAGGGGTGGCAGTCAACGCAATCTTCTCATAATTCCCAAGTGTTTTGCTAGAACAAAGAGCTAACCTCCAGCCTCAAGTCTCTCTGCAGGGCACTTAGTTCCTTCTCACTGCAGAATCAGCAGCCCCGGAATCTGCCCAGGCTCCCCTCTTCAGCCACCCACTTTTATTTTTCTCTGCGGTACTTCCATCTGCTGATGTTGCCTGACATGCAATGTGCCATAAAACAGATTTGACAATTTGTTTATTGTCTATCTTCCCACTAGAATATATGCTCCTAGAAGGTGGGGCTCCTGCCCCAGAGCCTAGAACAGTGCCTGTCCAAGCTGAAGTGGCACTTAGGCAAAGTCACTGAATGAATTGCATGAGAGGGAAGCAGCCCAGTCCCGTCAAATGAGCTGGAAGAGACAGACTTCAGAGACAGTCTAATCTTTTTCTCTGTTAACATAAATAGCAAACAAGGAGAGTCTCTTTAAAAGAAAAAGATATTTACCTGGGAATAGAGCATTGTATTGGGAATATGCATATCATAGTAAACTATGTACATGTTCAGGGAGGTAAAGGAAGACAGATTTTTAAAGAAAGAAAGAGAAGGATTACATATTTGTTTTGACATAATTATCCTTGGCTCCAAAGATCAATAACAAGGGTGATGCCAGTCTAGGCTTGGATAGACAGTGGCTGGGCAGATGTCTTTGCAGAAGTCTTTTTTGTGTAAGGCTGCAACGGCCTTTGTGCAAGGTCATGGTTTTTACAGAGTCTTGTGTGACAGTTTTTGTTATCAGGCTTACACGTATGAGAACTCTCTCTTCATGGCCTTTCCCAGCTCCATTTGTCAGGGTTCTTTCTTTCTTTTTTTAACATTAGTGACTCCATTTTGATTTTGACAACTTTCACAACCCTAATTTTTCCTGGAAGGAAACTGGGAGCAGTCCAGAGATTCTAAATAACTCCTCGGATTTGACACTGGAACTGGGTTTTGCATTTTTTTCAAGAAACTTAAGACACGCTGCCCCATTTGCCCTTCCCACACACTCTCTGAGGGATGTGATGATGGTGGGAGCACAAGCTTAGAGAGGCTAAGTTGCTCAGATGACACAGCCAAAATTTAAGCTCAGATTTGTGTGACTCCAAAACTACAGCTTTTTAATAATTAGGTTGGGGATAACAAATACATTTCGTTTCAACAGCCAAGTGCAGTTAACTGGGATGTGACTCAGGGCCACCATTTTGAGGAGTCTGAGGCTCCTCAGGTTCAGTAGATAAGAGTGCATGATTGATTAGCAATGTCTGCCACCGGCACAGGGTGGGGAATGACAGCGTTCTGCCATCCCTGCCACTAGGCAATGATGCAATATTAGGTTCCTTATCTTAGACTCTTTGTCCCTCACCATACTGCTTCTGAGGCCAATATTCCTATGGTTCCTGCCTCAGCAATGAGAAGCCTATGACAAAGCTACAAAACACTGTCAAGTTGGAGGTGAGCAGAGCATGACTTCATTAGTAAGAAATGGAAAGACTATACTTTCAGGGATCATTTATATGATTTGTGGCTACAGAAGTTTCTCAGCGTGAGGAGCCCCAGAAACCATGAGGAGGAGACGCAGCATTCTCTGTGGCGCGTGAGGCCAGCTCTTGGTTTTACTTCGCTACAACTGCATTTGCCATTGATGATCGTTCTTCTCTCATCTCAGGGAGAGTAGAAGGGAGAGAAGATGCAGCCTGAGTGATTCCTGTTTCAACATTTAAAAAGAAGAAAGAAAGAAACTGAATGCACATTTGGTCATTCCAGAATCCTTTGCCCATGACTCAGGGCTTAGTGTCACCTTTGTGTAGGAAGGACACCAATATGTTAAGTGTAGGGAAACAGATAATCCAAAATTATATATATCTGTTTTTGGAAGCATCACATGACCTAGAGTGGCAGAGTTATCTCAATAACTACGTTTACTTGGGGTTATGTTATCCTCTCAGAGTTCACACTGACAGCGGGGAAGACAGCCTTGACATGTGCTTTGTGATGGTGGGACTGAAGACAGCAGCTGAAGGAAACATTTGCTGCCAGTGATACATAAAGCAGAGACTCCATTTTGTCCAGAATAGAGTATGAGCTGTGTATAGAAGGTCTGACCACTCCATGTTTGGGGATCCATGAATCAAGTCAGGGAACCCAGAAAATATTATTGAGTCATGAGTTAAGCCCTATAAAATGCCTTGTATCACACACAATAACAGGTATTTCAATTTTCTCCCATCTGCTGGGATATGTTCTGCAGGATGCTATGTAATATGGGGTCTGGATGTGGACCCTGAGCTCAAGGAAACTATGCCCCAGCTCAGGAGACAAGACTCCTCTTACCAAGACACAACCTGCCCCGATGCCTCGATACTTTGTCTCCCTTCCTTCCCCATGAAGCAGCCTATCTTTATGCCAAATGCACGGGAATTCCTTGTAATTCCTCTGATATTTTGTATTGTTTTCACCTCCGTGCCTTTGCTACTGTTCCCAGACTACCTTGCAAATAGCTCTTCAGGGTTTTGATTTTTGTCTCTGCCCCTCACCAGCTACGAGGTCCTGGAAAAGTTACTTAACTGCCTCTATGCCTCTGTTTCCTCCTCTTAAAGTGGGGATGACAACAGTTTTACCTCCTAGGGTTGTTGTAAAAATTAAATGAGTTATCACATATTAAAGCACTTAGAAGCACACTCAGCACTTAGAAGGATTAGACAAGAGTTAATAATTAGTATCATCACTCACCCTTCAAGACTCAACTTGAACGTTATCTCTACCAAGAAGCATTGCAAAAATTACCACAAACAAAGTCAAAAGACAAAAGATTACCTGGAAAAGAGGTTTGCAATACATATGACAAAGGACTGACTGGTTTCCTTAATTTATGGGGAACAAGTACAAATCTGTAGGAAGACAAGAGTTCAATAGAAAACCGCCCAGCTGTCAGGAACATGCAGTTCACCGAGAAAGAAATACAAGTGGCCAATAAGCAAGAAAAGATGCTTAATTTCACTCATAATTATGCAAGTCAAAATAGTAACAAGAAGCCACTTTTTTTTGCGTATCAGATTGGCAAAAGTTTTAAAGTTTGATGATACCCAGTGTTGGCAAGAATGGGGAAATTAACCATTTGCATATACTCTTGAAGAAAGTATAGATTTCTGCAGCCCTTTCAGCAAGCATTTTGGAAATATTTATCAAAACCAGAAATGCACATTTCCTCAAATGCAGCAATTCTCCGTTTATTGATATCCTCACAAAAGAATATATGTCAATATATGTCATACTATATTCTAGGGTTCTAAAACTGTGCCTGGCACATAGCGATTGCTCAATAAATAGTTGTTTTATAAATAAATTAACCAAAATGTTCATTGTAGCAATGTTGGTAATAGACAAAAACAAAAAACAACCTGAATGTCCAGCAACAGGGGAGATTTTAAATAAATCTTGCACAATCATACTATGGAGAATTCTGTAGCTGTTGCGACCAATATCATATATCTGTATATTCTGATTTAAGAAGACTTCTTTTGTTATTGTTGTTTTGTTTTTAAATTTTTTAGATTGACAAATAATAATTGTACATATTTAATATCATGATTTTCTTTTATTTGGATTTTATTTTATTTTTTCCTTTAATGGGATTGTTGGATCATGCGGCAGTTCTATTTGTAGTTTTTAAAGGAACCTCCATACTGTTCTCCATGGTGGCTGTACTAGTTTACATTCCCACCAACAATGTATAGGAGTTCCCTTTTCTCTGTATCCCCACCAGCAGTTGTTATTTTTTATCTTTTTGATAATAGATATCCCATCTGGGGTAAGGTGATATCTCATTGTGGTTTTGATTTGCATTTCCCTGATAATTAATGATGTTGAGCATTTTCCATGTATTTGTTGGCCAATTGTATGTCTTCTTTTGAGAAATGTCTATTCAAATCTTTCACCCATTTTTCAATTTGATGGTTTATTTTTTTCCTGTTGAGATGATTGAGTTCCTTGCATATTCTGGATGTTAATCCCCTGTTGGATGAGTAGTTTGCATATATTTTCTCATATTCTGTAGGTTGTCTTTTTACTCTGTTGATTGTTTCCTTTGCTGTGTAGAAGCTTTTTCATTTAGTATAATTTCATTTATTTTTCCTTGTGTTGCTTGTGCTTTTGAGGTCTTATTCATAAAATATTTTCCCAGACCAATATCCTGAAGCACTTCCCCTGTGTTTCTTTCTAGAAGTTTTATTGTTTAAGGTCTTACATTTAGGTCTTTGATCTATTTTGAGTTAATTTTTCTATACGGTGAGAGGTGGGGGTGTAGTTTTATCCTTCTGCATGTGGATATCCAGTTTTCCCAGCACTGCTTATTGAAGAGACTGTCCTTTCTGCAATGATTGTTCTTGGCACCTTTGTCAAATATCAGTTGCTTGATACATGTAAATTAATTTCTGGATTCTCTGTATTCCATTGGTCTATGTGTACTTGTTTTTGTGCCAGTACTATGCTATTCTGGTTACTACAGCTTTGTAGTATATTTTGTTTTGTTTTTAAAAACTAATTTAAAAATTTTTTGTAATAGAGACAGGGTCACACTATGTTGCCCAGGATGGTCTCAAACTCTTGGGATCAAATGATCCCCCTGCCTTGGCCTCCCAAAGTATTGAAAGTACAGGCATGAGCCACTGCACCTGACCTAAAGTATATTTTGAGGTCTGGTAGTGATACCTCTGGCTTTATTCTTTTAGCCCAGGTTTGCTTTAGCTATCCTTTCCGAGTCCTTTGTGTTTCCATGCAAATTTAAAAAAAAATTTTTTTTTCTATTTCTGTGAACAATGTCCTTGGTATTTTGATAGGGATGGTGTTGAATCTGTTGTCTGGGTAGTATTGTCATTTTAACAATATTAAGTCTTCCAATTCATGAGGATGGGATGTCTTTCTATTGTTCGTATCTTCTTAAATTTCTTTCATCCATGTTTTATTGTCTTCCTTGTAGAGATTTTTCAAGTCCTTGGTTAAATTTATTTGTAGGTATTTTATTTTTTGTAGCTATCATAAATCAGATTGTCTTCTTGATTTCTTTTTGAGCTAGCTCATTGTTCGTGTATAAAAATGCCAGTGATTTTTGTATATTAATTTTGTATCCTGCAACTTTACTAAATTCATTTATCAGTTCTGAGGTTTTTTTGAGAGTCTTTAGGTTTATATAATCATGTCATCTGTAAAGAGAGACAATTTGACTTCCTCTTTTCCAATTTGGATGCCCTTTATTTCTTTATCTTGCCTAATTGCTCTGGCTAAGGCTTCTAGTACTATGTTGACTAATAGTGATGAGCATTGTCATCCTTTTTTTGTTCTAATTCTGAAAGCTTTTCCGCATTCAGTAAGATGTTAGCTGTGAGTTTTTCATATATGGCCTTTATTATGTTCAGGTACTTTTTCTATACCAAATTTATTAAGAGTTTTTACCTTGTCTGTATAAAGAATTAAAAAAAAAATTAGCCAGGCATAGTACCTTCCACCTGTAGTCTCAGCTACTCAGAAGGCTGAGGCAGGAGGATTGCTTGAGCCTAGGAGGTTGAGACTGCAGTGAGCCATGATTATGCCACTGCACTCAAGCCTAGGTGACAAAGCGAGACCCTGTCTCAAAAAAGAAAGAAAAAGAAAAAAGAGTTTTTATCATGAAGGGAGGTTGAATTTTATCAAAAGGTTTTCCTGCATCTATTGAGATGATTATATTGCTTTTGTCCTTCATTTTATTGACGTGATGTATGACATTTACTGATTTGTGTATGTTGAACAGTCCTCGCATTCCCGGGATAAATCCCACTTAATCATGGTGAATTATGTTTTTGATGTGTTGTTAGACTTAGTTTGATAGTATTTTGTTGAGAATTGTTGTGTCTATGTTTGTCAGGGATGCTGTAGTTTTCTCTTTTTGTTGTGTCCTTGTTGGTTTGGGCATCAGAATAATGCTGGCCTCATAGAATGAGAGAGGAAGAATTCCCTCTGCTTCAATATTTTGAAATAGCTTGAGAAGAATTAGTATTAATTCTTCTTTACAAGTTCAGTAGAATTCATCCAATCTTGAACTTTTTTATTGGAAGACTTTTCATTACTGGTTCAATCTCGTTACTTGTTATTGATCTATTCAGTTTTTCTATTTCTTCTTGGTTCAATGTTGGTAGGGCATATGTATGCAGGGATTTATCCATTTCCTCTAGGTTTCCAAATTTATTGGTGTATATTTGTTCATATATGTCTCTAGTGATTCTTTGTATTTATTTGGTATCCATTGTGATGTCTCTCTGTTTCTAATTGTATTTATTTGGATCGTCTCTCTTTTTTCTTTATTAGTCTAGCTAACAGTTTGTGTATTTTTTAATATTTAAAAAACATTTTTGTTTTATTGTCCTTTTTTTAGTCTTAATTTTGTTATTAATGTTAAGATCCTTATTATTTCTTTTTTTCTGCTAATTTTGGGCTTGGCTTGTTCTTGTTTTTCTAGTTCCTTGAAGTTTTTAGATTGTTTATTTGAAATCTTTCTAGTTTTTTGATGTAGGCATTTATTGCTATAAACTTATCTCAATACTGCTTTTGCTATGTTTCATAGATTTTGGTATGCTGTGTTTCTATTTTCATTTGTTTCAAGGAATTTTTTAATTTTATACTTAAATTCTTCCTTCACCCATGGGTTATTCAGGAGTATGTTGTTTAATTTCCATGTATTTGTATACTTTTGAGTGTTCCTCTTGTTACTGATGTCATTTTACTTCATTATGGTCAGATGAAATGCTTGGTATGAGTTTGATTTTTAAAAAATTTTTGAGACTTGTTTTGTGTATTACCATATGGTCAGCCCTGGAGAGTGTTTCATGTACCGATGAAAATAATGTGTATTCTGCAGCTGTTGGGTGAAATGTTCTGGAAATGTCTGTTAGGTCCATTTGGTCTATGGTGTGGTCTGAATCTGATGTTTCTTTGTTGATTTTCTGTCTAGATGGTATGTCCAATGCTGACAGTGGGGTGTTGACATCCCCAACTATTATTGTAATGGGGGTCTATCTCTTTCTTCAGATCTAATATTTGCTTTATGTATCTGGGTACTTCACTGTTGGGTGCATATATATTTATAATTTGTATATTCTTTTGCTAAATTGGTCTCATTATTATATATAATGTTCTTCGTCTTTTCATACAGCTATTAACTTGAAGTCTATTTTGTGTAATATAAGTATAGCTATTCCTGCTTACTTTTGGTTTCCATTTGCATGGAATATCTTTTTCCAGCCTTTCACTTTCAGCTGAGTGTTTTTACAGGTGAAGTGAGTTTCTTGGAGGTAGCATATAGTTGGGTCTTGTTGTTTTATCCATTCAGCCAGTCTCTAGCTTCTAAATGGAAAATATAGTTCATTTACATTCAAGGTTATTATTGATAAGTTAAGAAGACTTCTAATACATAAGGTAAAAAGAAAACACCTAAAACATCAAAGTGCAGAATAATAAACATTGTACATGATCATTAGTGTCAATAAAAAATATATACATATAAATATTCAAATATTCTAGTATTGCATTTTTCTTTCCTGCAAAGATGACTTAGAAGTTGTTTTTATTTCCTTTGTAAAAAAAGAACTGGGGACAGGGAGGTGGTCAAAGAGAGAGAATTTTAGATTCATTTTATATTAATAGGTTTCTAGTTGAAATTTTTCTTTTTAAAATTTGTTTGTGGGGGAGTATACCTATATTGATTGTATTTTAAAATACAAATAAACAAATGCATTTTGTTTTCTAGTAGCTGATCAGGCTCTCCAAGATCTCCCCTGTATACCTCTCTGTCTCCTCTGGCCACCGCCTGCCTCTTACTTCATGCCCTGGCAGTGCTGATGAGCTGGCAGTTCCTACGCACCTGCCACCATGGCCCTCTTCCCAGGCCTTCGCTCTTGCTGTTTGGCTCCTCTGCTTTCAGTGTTCTCCTCTCTCCACTCTCCCTGTTATTTAAGGTCTTACTCCCATCCGGTACTGCCAAGCTAGTCTAGTGACCACTGCAGCGTCCCCATAATACTCTGCACACTTCTCTCTCCTTACACTCCATTGTCTTTGAATTGATGTATTGGGAAGGTGACAGCTGTAAGTGATCCTTAGCGCAGGTCTGTGCTTCACTCATCTTTGCAGTTTAAACTGTCAGCATGGTGCTTCTTACGTAAAAGGCTTTCAATAAATGTTAGATAGATGGATCAGAGGAAAAAATATATTATCTGAAAAATTATGAAAAAAACACTTTCTTAAACCCTTTGATGACTGACACTAGTATTCCTACATAAAACGAACTACTTGGCTGGGCGCAGTAGCTCAAGCCTGTAATCCCAGCATTTTGGGAGGCTGAGGCAGACAGATTACTTGAGGTCAGGAGTTAGAGACCAGCTTGGCCAACATGGTGAAACCCTGTGTCTACTAAAAATACAGAAATTAGCCAGGCATGGTGGTGGGCACCTGTAATCCTAGATACTTGGGAGGCTGAGGTAGGAGAATCACTTGAACCTGGGAGGCAGAGATTGCAGTGAACCGAGATCATGCCACTACACTCCAACCGGGACAACACAGAGAGATTCTGTCTCAAAAAAAAAAGGAACTACTTACAAAGCTTGGTATTGACTAAAGAGAGCTGATTCCCCACTAGCAACCCTTCAGGAATAATTGACTCCAGCACCAAAAAAAAAAAACCCCTATATTGTAGCACCCCTACATTGAACAGTCTATTTCTGAGCCTTTCTTGCTTCTCTTTCCAAGCCCATCCAGAGCAGACCTAGCAAAGGAATGAAGTATTAGAAGAGAGAACCATTCCGGGGTTTATTCACCCATGTACTGACACTTGCTACATGACAGACACTGCTCCAGTCAACGAGGCAGTTGTGGGTCACAAAGAGAACAAACCTATGTTCTTGCCCTCAAGGACCTAGTTTTATTGCAAAAGAGAGTTGAGGGAAGAAAATAAATTGTGGTATAAATAGAGAGAAAAAAATTATGGCCCATTATATAACTGAAAGCCTCCAGGTCTCCAAATCAAAATCCAGTTGTACCTGATGATTGAAACCCGAGGCCAGTGGGAATGCCTGAGGGGCACTGGGGGAGTGTTGGGAGGTTACAAGGGAACTAGCAAATGCTGCTGCAGCAAATCTTTGGGAACAGATGGATTTCCAGGGAAGGCAACCACCTGAGAGAGGGAGAGGGAGAGCTGATCAGGATAGAGTCAAAAGTTTTAACACCAAAGATGCAAAAATAGTAGAGTCAAAGGAAGTTTTATGGCTGCCCTTACAGTGTTTTTCTGGCAGTTGTTCTCCCATGAAGGGAAAGCAGATGACATACGGATTGAATGAGCAAGGAGGCTGAGGTCTTCAAACATCTGTACTTATGAACAGCTGCTATGGGAGGAGGATGGGCCAAAGATAAGGTGTGGGGGGCTGGGGGTTGAGTTGAGAAAGGCCTGCAGGACTGCCTCTCCACTTCCTTGAGTTACTCCCCACCCTACCCCCGACTCCCTCCTGTGTCTGTTCTGGCCCTGGCCTCTGAAGCATGAAGGTCACTGTGGCTTTGGCACCATTAGCCTGAGTGGTTTTAATGACGTGGCCCAAAAGTGGTCTGTAAAGCAACAGTGAAAACACATGCACTGGAGCAATTCCAGTCAGATGGTACCTAATCCCTGCTCTGCCAGTAATCTGCTGCATGACCTTGGGTAGGCTGTGGGTTAGACTCAGTATACAACATCTGAGATTCCTTCTGTATGAATGTTCTTTATGGAATTCTAAACTTCACACATGTTCTTGGTCTCTAAACTTCTAAAAGCACTGTAGATTACTCAGAGATAAAAGAGTTTGTTGAATGAAGAACTCCAACAAATACATTTTTTACTTCTTACCACATATTTTGTAAACAATAATTGGGATGTCTACCCATAGTATCTAACTTAATCACAAGACATTTATTGAAGGCTTATTGCACATTAAGCAATTGGGCTAATATTCCAGAACTAGGTTGTGATAGTATTAATATCTATAGGTTGAACAGTGTCATGTATATCATCTCCCGTAACCCTCAGTTCTGGAAAGGTAGGTATTATCTTCCTCATTTACAAAGAGAAAAAACAAAGGCTTCAAGAGATCAAGAAACCTGATCAAGGGCACACAGTGAGAAAAGCACAGGGCCAAGATTAAAAACCCATGGTGGTCTGACTCCAGAATCTGAATACTTTACTGAGATTTATTGCCTCTTCTGGAAATAATTATAGGTGGCTTAGAAAGAATAAGTAACTGTTGCATGAACCAAGCATATCAAATTTGCTGCTGGTCTAAGCAGTACGTTCTCCTCCCTCACCAGGTTTATTTTCCAATGCCCTCAGAACTTCCTACCAGCAGCCACTAACTCAGTTGCTCACCAGATTCCTGCTACGCAACTTTTGAGGATGGCTGGATGGCTGACCCACCTAGCAGCCTTCTTTGCCCAAACTCCTTATGCCAGATTAATTCCCTTTATGGGAATTGTTGTGGGAAGCTTTTCACAGGAAGGAAACTGAACCCACATGACAATATTGCCCAGAATTTGAATGTTACATTTTCCTGGGCTAAAGAAACCTTGCCAAGAGCCCTCTGTGATATTTGTTTTGTAGTTGTTATTTAAACTGAAGGGCTACTGAGCTGCTTGATCAGACAATGAGGTAGATGACAGTTTAACTTTCCAGAAGCCAGGTGCCAGGAACCATGGATCTCTTTCTTTGTGGCTGAGATCTGAATCTCAGGATGGAAGAAGAGTCTTAAGACACCTTAGATGGTCCTGGAGCTGCCGAACTGTTAGGCCCTGCAAAAGTCCTGGAAGCCAACAGAATTACTTCACAGGGCCAAGAGGCAGGAACAGGAGGTTACCACTGTGCATTTACAAAATGCTGACCTGAGGTCCCAAAACAACATTCTGCTCATAGATCTAGAACAAAGGAAAGGACCTTAATTGACATAAGCCAGTGATGATAACACATCAGGTTTGAACACAAACTCAGTGAGTGCAAAGCAACTCATGGGAGAAAATAGAACTGAATGTACAGTTGACATACAGGCAAATCTTGCATACTGCTGGCAGTGGAGACCAACCTGCGTAAGTGTTCCCCTAAGATATCCCCAGGAGGGAGGTACCAGGGATGTCTATTAGATTTCCCCACCTACTAAAGAATATCAGCATTCCCACTGCTGGAAAGACCTCAGACAACTTTCACGTTGCAGATGAGAAATCTGACAGGCAGGGAGGGGAAATGACTGGCCCAAACTCACATGCAGAAGGGGAACTGAAATGCTTTTGCTGACAGCTGTCACAATGTTCTTTTCCACAGTCTCAGCATTGCACTGGTTCTTACCCCTTTGTCCCTGAGACATGGTTTCACTGTTTTTCATTGTTTGTGTATAATTGCAATGACCTTGGTGGCTACCAGCATTGTATCCCAGGTATTCAGCCCAGCTGGTGGTGGCAGAGCTTGTTATTTCTAAGTTACTTACCATAGGCAGAGAAGTCAAAGGGCTTTGGAGGTTTGCCGGAAGAAGACTTAGGCAGGACAGATGATCAAATATCTGAAAAAACTGAAAGAGGAGTTGTTAGGCTCACTTGTTGCTGCTACAGAACACTGGTTCTCAAAGTGTGGTCCAGGAACCAGCAGCATTGGAATTACCTGGGAATTTGTCAGAAATGGAAAATCTTGGGCCTCACTCCAGACCTATTGAATCAGAATCTCGAGAGTGGAGCCCATCAAAGTGTTTCAAGCCCCAGAAGTGATTATGATATGCTAAAATGTGGGACCCTCTGCCCAAACAGGGTAGGATGTGAGTTAAATTGTCAGGAAGACAGATAAGCAAGGACTATGTGACAAGGATGGGTCCCCTGGAAGGTGAGGTGACACTAGATCCGGGCACACAGAATGAACCCTCACCAGCCAAGAGAGTTCTGAGTGGAGAGCTGCCCTGGGAGGAAAATGCTGAACAGATCACCTCTAGGTGCTCAGCAACTCCAAGATCCTATGACAATTTTTACATGATAAACGGGACAGAAATACAATTACTTCCCCATTCTGGAATGGAAGCACCACAAATGCAGGCATTTTTGTGTTTTTATTTTTTTTTATTTTTATTTTTTGCTATTATAACTCCAATGCCTAGAGCAGGGGTAGAACTCTTGGCCCAAACCCAGCCCACAGCCTGCTTTCGCAAGTGACATTTTATTGGAACACAACCATGCTCATTCATTGACATATCATCTATGGCTGCTTTCACAATCTTGTACTACAACAGCAGAGTTGAATCACAGTGACTGACCATATGACCCAGGAGACCTAAAATGTTTGCTCTCTTGTCCTTTATAGAAAAAGTTTGACAATCCTTGATCTAGGATATTGCCTGAGTCACAATAGATGCTCAACAAACATTTGATGAATGAATGAACCCTTTTCTCTGTTGGCAGAGAGGTACAGACACCTTGGTCTGGGAGAAAACAGAGATATAGAGGATACAGCTATTAAATTCAGGGGTGGCCAGACCTGGCCTTGAGTCCTGGCTTCATCATTTACAAGTGGTGTGACCTTAGGCAAATTATTTAGCTCCCTGTGTGTCATATGCCTCATTTGTAAAGCAGCAATAATACTAGCCATTTATAATTAGTATGACAATGAATCAATTTACATACTGCACAGAAAGCATGGAGCCTGATGTGTGTAATTACTGAATACGTGTTCCCCAGTTATTAATAACTTTGAGAAGTCTTTGATGAGAGGAGTTCAGACATGTAGGTTTGGACACAATGGAACAAGGAGTTGACAATCAGAAGGTCTAGGCTGTCCTCGGTTCTACCACCATGCAAGAGCTCTCTGTAGAAGCAGGAGAAAGGGCAAATTCAGAGATTATAATTAAGCAGCTCAACATTTAAATCTGTGGAAAGCTACTAGGTAGATAATTTACATATGATTATCTTTAAGATAGTGTATAAAGAAGCAAGATTTCATTGGTTATAGATGTTCGGGTGTTTTCTAGTAGTGAAAACTAGTAATTCATCTATATTTTCTCACATATTCCCCTGATAACCAACTGCAAACAGCTGTCTGGGTGTCAGGGCTGGACAGCCCAAGGTCATGGGAACCCTCAGAAGCTACCTGGTCATAGAGGGACTGACCTTGCCCTCTCACCAGCTGACAATGGAGTTCTCCAAGAGGGTAGTGTTTTCTCAAACAGTGCAAGCATAGCCCCTTTGTGTTAGGTTGGTAGTGTTTTTATTGTTTTCTGGCAGGAATTCTTTACATATCCTAGGTGTTCTGGCAGAAGTCTCCAAACCCTCCAGTGCCCCAGGGTAAGCCAGAAACAATAAATCACGGGCAAGTACAAATCCACACTGGCAGGAGACTGAGTCAGAAACATGTTGCAACTTAGGACTGCAAATGCCCATGTTTATAGCTTCCCTGATTCTGAGATTTTGCAAATTACCCTGCATGCCTGTTTCCAGCACACCAATTTTTCTCAGTAACATTGAGGAAAGTGTGGTAATTTCCAGAATTCTTTAGAGTATGCTGGCAAGTGCAATTTCACATGTGAGGAAAAACACCTGGAAGCTCACTCCTCTCCTTCGTTCACATGTGTCGAGCCCCACCCCAGAGCCCTCAAATCACAGATTCCATTAAGAACTGTTCATCTTCAACATGTAGAACTTAATTATGGATATCTCCAGAGTGTGAGAATCTGCTGTATTTCTTCCAAGACATAGAGGTTTAATAAAAAGGAAAACTGAAGAGGTATAACCCAGATTTTTATTTATTCATGTTTATATCTTCTTATATATCAGGATCCAGAACACTGGAATCCCTCTCCTGTAAGTCAATTACAATTTACATGCAGAAAAAAACACAGGGTTTTCTGTCTCTAAAGTTCCTACCTAGGTCACTCTCCTCTAACCTTCAATCCATAAACTTCAGCTATCATCCAATAACCTGATTGCCACCTCCCACCAAGCACATTCCAAAACAGTGACAAAATTTGTGTGTCCCACTAGAAACTGAAACAGTTGCTACACCCTTGTAAAAGGCACAACACTTGATCCAAAGGCTTCCATAAACAACCGTAGACCCATTCCAGATCATATGAGGAAAAATCCTTGAAAAGTATGGGAGCTTGGCAGGTGGTGGGAACATAGAAGGAGCTTTGAGTGAGAAGGTCTGGAGTGGTTCCAGCTTCCATGCTCATGCATGAACTCATAATCCATCTTATTCTCCTTCCATGACCCTTTCCGGCCTCACACAGAACACATGCTTTTCTCTCAAGCAATTAAACTTTGAAGTATCTTATGCTATTACAGTGAACTAGCCAAACTCATGGGTGACCCTCTAAAAAGTCCTGAGTTTCCTGCAATGCAGTAACAAAGTAGATGGTATTTTTCCAGTAAAGAGAGACAAGGGAGACTTCGGGCAAGGATTGGCTCCTTCCCTCAACTCTATTCACTCTTGGTCACCTTTGGACCATCTCAATACAGGGTAGGGCCATGGGCCTCATTATCCTTCAACAAGAAGGTGGCTTTTCCTCAGGAAGTGGAAGGCCCCTATGCAATTCTAATGGGTTTAGTTAACAACACTAATGGATGGAATCGCAAGGTTCTATTGAGGTTTCATTGTATTATTTTGCACAAAACCTCAAGAAATCAACAGAGTCTTTCTGTAGATAACACAGTCCAGGACTTCAGAACTGGTCTCTTCATCTTCCAGGGCCCTGGCTATCTCCAGGCTGCTAAGGAATAACTATACCCATGAATCTGGATGTTTGGCTCTGCTTAGCTTAAGTAAAGTAATTTCTGATCCAAATCTGGTCAGCCTCCCCCATCACTGCCTCAGCCAAGACACTGGCCTCATTCTTCATGGAATGGAGCTCTTCCTCCCTGCCTTCCCTTGGTGTCCTCATCCTGGAGCCAACAAGGGCACACCCACCAGCAGCCCTCCTTGTGGAGCCCACCTCAGGCTCCCTACTGGCATTCCGGGCTATGGCCTGGAGCTTTTCTCTGTTCCAAAGGTCTCTCTCATCTTTCCTCCAATGATCTGATCTTTCCTATCCCATGCTCACCTCCAACACTTCTTCCAAGTCACTAGAGTGACCCTCTGCTCCTGCCTTCTGCCAAGCATCCTTCTTCCATTTTCCCACCATCTCCTGCAATACCTCCTCTTCCCTTAGGCCTTCCTGGGCAGATGAGAAGAGAGGTAGTGTTTTCTCCCTCCTCTACCCTGGCTAATCTTTCAGTCTCGACTCCCAAAACACACCTGAACAAAAAGCCAAAACAGCAAAAATGACCAGTTGGTGGAGTGAGGAAGGAGACGATAAGATTGCTGGGAAGGGAGAGGAATGAATCTCTCCCGCTTCATCCCCCACCAAGTAAGACTGAGGGGAACTGGGACAGAGAACTCAGTCAACCCTGGGAGGACAAGAAATAGATGTACAAGTATCTGGAATACTCTTAGTTTAAAACCCACACATTCATATTCACACATTATTCACCCAGTGAGTGAGAGGTCACTAAGGAATGCAGGTTTTCTTTTTGCCTGACTCCTGTTCCGCTTAGCCCTGACCTCTAATTTTCTTATTTTTTTCTCACTACTTTAAACTTATACTGCTTTATTTTTTTATTATCCAAATAGGCCACTGGAGTCCTTTCTGAAACTACATGAGTCATTCATTTATTTATTTATTTACTTATTTATTTATTTTAGAGACAGGCTCTTGCTATGTTGCCCAGGTGAATCTCCAACTCCCAGCATCATGTTGATCCTCCTACCTCAGCCTTCCAAAGTGTTTCAATTACAGGCCTGAGCCACCATGTCTGGCCTAAGATGGATCTTACTCACAACTACTCACATATCTTGTTCTGCTCCCATCCACACAGATAAACACAAGTGACCCTCAAACAACCAAGAACACACATAAACAAGCAGCTGGAGGCCCACATCAGTGATCTGCAGTGATAAGAGCTGAATGAGGTGTGTGTCCACGAATAGACTGAAGTATTTGTTCAGAAAGCCCAAAGATAAACATATTGGTATACATAGGTCCATTTTGAACAGTGGATGAGAAGGCTCCTGGCCTGGGTTTTCCAGGAAAGAGAATGAATGAGGGCAGAGGTGAGCACTGCGCAGGAAAGACAAGAGTGGCTGGATGAGGGGGATCTAGGAGGTATGAGAGATACTGTGTGGTGTGCAGAGACCCCAGGAGTGTGCTGCTTGGTTGATGTTATTATTCTGGTCTGTAGGTGTCTATCTGAATGTGCTTGCCTGTCTTAGGCTGTGAACCTCTAGAGGACAGGACTGGGCCCACATCCATTGCTGTCCCATGCTTCATCAGGCCCAAAGAGCCTATTGCGGGTGAGCAGCACTGTGCTTACAGGTTTGTTGACTGACTCAATGACTTGACTCCCAGCCTTGAGTGTCTGTAAGTGCCCAGTGAATTCCAGAAGAATATGATAAAATGCACTTTCTCCAGGGCTTTACTGAAACAGAGTTCTTTGCCAGGCTGGAATCGTTTTGGTATTGTCCTACTAAAAAATAGAAGATGTGCTCCAAGAGCTGTCCACAGCCTCTTTAGTCTTAGAATTGCTGTGATGAGATTCCCAGAACTTAAAGATATAATCTATGTTTTCATTGGTTGTCTCCAAGTTTGTTTCCCTCAAAAGCAGAAAAGGTGTAAGCCTTATTCAAATTTGCATTTCCAGAGCTTAGACCCATATTAAACATCCTGTGTGCTTCAGAAATACTGACTGAGAGAATGCTGGAATGAATGAGCACAGGCCTGAAAAGTGAAGTCCAACCCAGCCTCCATTCCCAGCACTGCCTCCCTCAGTATTGTACCAGGCGAGAGCCAAGTGATTGACCAACATTGCAGAGCTCCCCACTCCTGGCTCCTGCAGGCATTTGAGTTTGCAGCCTCTTAGGAAAACACTAGTATAATTCCTATTTATAGAAGTCCTGTTTGATTTATAAGCCTGAGATTCAAAAAATGTCACTAATATTTTTGAAGTCACATTGCTAAGAGGTAAAGCCAACACTGGTCTTCTAGACCTCAAAGTTCATTTTAGTAACCACTCTTAATTCCTACACTCATACTAGCTGCATGACCATTGCTTCATTACTTGAGTGCTCAAGCCAAAGTTCCCTCATCTGTAAGATGAGAGTCATAAAAACTACTTAAAATATTTGTGAGATGTAGATTACATATATGAAACATAACCAGATAAATAACTATACTTTTCAAGAGACTTACCCTTAAAATTTGAAGGAACCAGGCACATGAAGAGTCTTCTTACAAGACTAAACCAACTTAGGCAAGAAGTTATATTCATATGGAAACTCCTCCTTGAAATAAAATAATGATCAACATTAGAGAAATGCAACTCAGTACCACAATGAGATACCATCTCACACCAGTCAGAATGGCTACTATCAAAAAGCCAAAAAACAAAAGATGCTGGTGAGGCTGCAGAGAAACGGGAATGCTTACACACTGTTGGTGGGAGTGTAAATTATTTTAGCCACTGTGGAAAGCAGTTTGGAGATTTCTCAAAGAGCTAAAAACGGAATTACCATTCAACCCACAACCCTATTACTAGGTATATACCCAAAAGAAAATAAATTGTTCTACCAAAAAGACACATATACTCATATGTTCATTGCAGCCATATTCACAATAGCCAAAACATGGAATCAACCAGGTGCCCATCAATGGTGGACTGGATTTAAAAATATGTGGTACATATGCACCATAGGAATACTATGCAGCCACAAAAAGAATGAAGTCATATCCTTTACAGCAATATGGATGCAGCTGGAGACCATTATCCTAAGCGAATTAATGCAGGAATTGAAAATCAAATACTACATGCTCTTACTTACAAGTGGGAGCTAAACCTGGGGCACTCATGGACATAGAGATATCAACAATAGACACTAGGGACTACTAAAAAGAGAGGGGGAGAGTGGGGCCAAGGGTTCATATACTAACTATTGGGCACTATGCTCAGTACCTGGGTGACGGGATCAATCGTTTCCCAAACCTCAGCATCACACATTGAGGTATTCCATTGTGTGACAAAACCACAACCTATTCCTCCATTCAACTATCAATAGGTATTTGGGTTGTCTCCAATTTATACTTATTATCAATAGTTCAACTACATCTTTTAATGAGTTTGTTATATGCATGTAACAAACCTGCACATGTACCCCAAATCTAAAATAAAAATTGACATTTAAAAAAATAAAAAAGTAACAAATTAATTTAAAAAACAATCAAGTTTTCATCCACTTACCCTTTTATTCAGCGAATACATATATCAAGGGCCTTCTATGTGGCAGTTGGTACCCAGGGACAAAAAAGCCCAGTGGAAAAGTGGGCTTTGACTCAGGAGACTTAGATACATCCTCCTTCCCTCTTATCTTTACTAGCTCAGTGAATTTGAGCAAGTCCCTTAACTTCTACAACCCTCAGTTTTCTCGTCTGTAAAATGGGAATGATAATACCTAATGCATACAGCTCTGAGGTGTAAGTAAGACTTATATACTGCCCAGGCATAGTGGCTCACACCTGTAATCCCAGCAGTTTGGGAGGCAGAGGCAGGTGATCTCCTGAGCCCAGGAGTTTGAGACCAGCCTGGGCAACATGGTGAATGAAACCCCTGTCTCCACAAAAAATGCACAACTTAGCTGGGCTTGGTGGCGGGAGCCTGTAGTCCCAGCTAGTCTGGAGGCTGAAGTGGAAGGATGTCTTGAACCCAGCGAGGTGGAGGCAAGGCTGTAGTGAACCATGATTGTGTCACTGCACTCCTGCCTGGGTGACAGAGAGATCTTAGGAAAAATGAAACTTATGTACAAAAAGGACCAAGTTCAGTCTCTGATACAATGCACATACCTACAAATACCTACACCTATAATGACAGCTACTACTCCCGTCGTTGGCCTACTAAGGGCGGGGCAGTGGGAACAGCCAGTTCAGCTCAACAGTAGTCACAGCAATTGTTTAGAACTTAGATTAGCAAATTATTTACTGGGGAGAGGGGTGTATTTTATCACTGATATTGTTAAGAATTGCCAGTGCATAGTAATAATTAAAAAGCAAACTCACTCTTAGTCCATTTTATTATTGTTTTAAATTCTCTGCACACAGCCTGGCACAGTGGCTCATGCCCGTAACCCCAGCACTTCCAAAGGCTGAGGCGGGTGGATCACGAGGTCAGAAGTTCAAGACCAGCCTGGCCAACATAGTGAAACCCCGTCTCTACTAAAAATACAAAAAATTAGCCAGGTGAGGTGGCATGCACCTGTAGTCCCAGCTACTCAGGAAGCTGAGGCAGGAGAATGGCTTAGAACCTGGGAGGCAGAGGTTGCAGTGAGCCAAGATCACGCCACTGCACTCCAGCCTGGGTTACAGAGCAAGACACTGTCTCAAAAAAAAAAAAAAATTAGCCAGGCATGGTGGCGCGTGCCTGTAGTTCCAGCTACTCGCGAGGCTGAGGCAGGAGAATCGCTTGAATCCAGGAGGTGGAGGTTGCAGTGAGCAGAGATCACATCAGCTTAGACAACAGAATGACACTTCACCCAAAAAAAAAAATTCCCACAGACAACGCACTCCTGGCTGCACCTCGGACAGTCCACTTTCACCACCAGTCCTGGGTAAGCACTGGATTACATATTGGTGCCAAAAGGTGACAATCAGAATTATTTGGCACTGTTATAACCACACCTACATTAACACCTTTTGGATTCTATATATAAAATCAATAGGCTTTGTTAGATAACATCAAAAGTCTGAATTCAAAAAAATTAAAATAGAAAAAACATTTTATTAAAGTACGATGCACATTTTATAAAAGCACATATACAGTATAGCCTGCTGAAACTCCACACTTACGTGAGCAGAACTCAAACGAACACGGCCAGCACCCAAAAGCCCCCTCATGCCAACTTCTGGTCACTACGACTTTCACCTGTTTTTGTAAGTAAAATTTGTACAGCAAGCGCCCTATATGTCTGGCTTCTTTTGCTGAACATCATGTTTCTGAGATTCATCCATATTGTGTCCAGAATTGGTGGGTTCCTGGTCTCGCTGACTTCAACAATGAAGCCGCTGACCCTCGTGATGAATGTTGCGGTTCTTAAAGATGGCGTGTCCGGAGTTTGTTCCTTCAGATACTCACATGTGTCCGGAGTTTCTTCCTTCTGGTGGGTTCGCGGTCTTGCTGATTTCAGGAGTGAAGCTGCAGACCTCTGCAGTGAGTGTTACAGCTCTTAAAGGCAGTACATCCAGAATTGTTTGTTCTTTCCAGTGAGTTTGTGGTCTTGCTGGCTTCAGAGGTGAAGCTGCAGACCTTGACGGTGAGTGTTACAGCTCATAAGGGCAGTGTGGACCCAAACAGCGAGCAACAACAAGATTTATTGCCAAGAATGAAAGAACAAGCTTCCACACCACGGAAAAAAGTCTGAGTGGGTTGCCTGCACACTGCTCACTTGGGAAGCCTGCTTTTATTGCCTTATCTGGCCCCACCCACATCCTGCTGATTGGTCCATTTTACAGAAAGCTGACTGGTCCATTTTACAGAGAGCTGATTGGTCCGTTTTGACAGGGTGCTGATTGGTGCATTTACAATCCTCTAGCTAGACACAAAGTGCTGATTGGTGCATATACAGTCTTCCAGCTAGACTTAAAAGTTCTCCAAGACCCCAGCTGACTCAGGAGCATAGCTGGCTTCACCTAGTGGATCCCATGCCAGGGTCAGTGGGACTGGGTGCCCGGAGCAGGGGGTGGGGCCGGTCGGGGAGGCTGGGGCTGCGTGGGAACTTGGGGGAGAAGGGGGAGCGCTTGGGCATGGCAGAGCACTTGGGTATGGCGGGCTGCAGGTCCCGAGCCCTGCCCTTTAGGGAGGCGGCTGAGGCCCAGTGAGAATTCAAGAACTGTGCAGGCAGGCCAGTAGTGCTGGGAGACCTGGCGCACCCTCTGCAGCTGCTGGCCTGGGTGCTAAGCCCCTCATTGCCTGGGGCCAGTGGCATGGGCTGGCCTCTCCGAGTGCGGGGCCTGCCAAGCCTGCACCCACCCACCCGGAACTTGCTCTGGCCCACGAGCGCTGTGCGCAGCCCCGGTTCCTGCCAGTGCCTCTCCCTCCACACCTCCCCGCAAGCAGAGGGAGCCAGCTCCAGCCTCGGCCAGCCCAGAGAGGGGCTCCCACAGTGCAGCAGCGGGCTGAAGGGCTCCTCAAGCACTGCCAGAGTGGACACCGAGGCCAAGGAGGCGCAGAGAGTGAGCGAGGGCTGCTAGCACGTTGTCACCTCTCAATATCTTTGTGTGTGGTTATAGATGGTTCATTTTTACTGTTGTATAGTATTCTATTGTGTGAAGAGACCACAATCTATTCCTCCATTCAACTATCAATAGGTATTTGGTTTTTCTCCAGCTTATAGTTATTACCCATAGTGCAGCTACAAGTCTTGTCTTTTGATGAGTATACGTCCAGGTTTCTGTGGGGCCTATACTTAGGAGTGACTTTGCTGGGTTACAGGGAATGCACATGTTCAGCCGTGGTGCATACTGCCCAACAGATTTCCAAAGTGGTTTTCAAAGGACTTATGTTAAGGATTGCACTACCACTTCTAAACTTCAAAGTCTTTTACACTGAGTGAAGTAACAGGCTCCTGGAGATAGGCAAGAAATGGATGTTTCTGGTTAATGAACCGTGAGGCAGAAAACTTTCTAGCGTTTCAGCAGTCACTTGACCTGAGCACTCCAGGAACCTGCCTGGAAGAACACAGGACTTGATATCCCAAAACTCTGCTTCAGATCAAATACCAAAAGACTTTCCCCACAAGAGGGTCCTAGCCACCGTCAATGATTAAATTAAAAAACCAAAGAGAACAAGAGAAAGCAAAGAAAGAAAGAGAAAGGATTCAAGGAAGGGAAAGAAAGAAACCCAGGTTCCAAAGAAAAGTTATGAAATTCAGAGCCAACACTTGAAAGAAATCTGTAAGCCACAAAAAGTGGAAAGATCAGCCAAGCCCTTCCCTTTATTTTTTTAATTTGTATTATTATTATTATTTTTTGTAACCAACCATTCCTTGAAAACCAAACTCCTCAAAGAACCATCCTGAGAAGAACAATAGGAACACTTTAGACGGGACCAGCCCTTCTTGTCTCCTTACCTTACTCAACTCCTCCTCCTCTGTTCTGTCTCACTTGTCAAGGACTTCACTTCACTGCCAAGAACACAGTTCTCTGTCCTGAGATTCATATTAATCTGTGCCACTGCCAGTTAGCCTGCCGAGGCTGCACCTGAAACTCCACACTTTAAACCACTCCTCCTTGCTGAAACACAGCTTTCATTCCCCTCATCAATCCTCATCTCCTACAGCCAACCACACTCAAGACCTATGGCTTCTACTTACACTGTCCCTGATTCCTTCCACTGTTGACTTTCACCCAGGTGCCTGTGACAAGGCCCCTATGTCTGTCTCCCTGCCTCCAGGCTGACTTTCCCCAGACCTGCCTTCACCCACATCCCTAGAGATCTTTCTAAACTGTGCATCTGAGTATGTCATCCCTCTATTTAAACCCTTGCAAATCTTTCCATGGCCTCGGATTGGAATCAATCAAAACTCCTTAACATGCTCAACAAGGCCGTTTGAGACCCAGCCCCTTCCTTTCTCTCAGCTTCATTTCTCAAACTCCTCTCCTTGTGCTCAATGATCCAGCCATGAAGAACTTCCCTCCTTTGCTGAATAAACTATGTGCTCTCTCTCCCCTTTATTTAGCTTTATATATATATATATAAATTGTCTAGTATATGAATTATATTCCAATAATACTGTTGTATTCTGTTATATATATAACAGTACATATATAACATATACTACTATAACATAATACTATTTTTATATATAATATATAATATGTATTTTATATATAGTATACAAATATACATATACTATATATAATATATATTATACATATATGGAGACCATTTAATATATTACATTTTATATGTGTGTGTGTGTGTGTGTGTGTATATATATATATATAATGGAGGCCACCACATCTTTTTTTTTTTTTTTGAGACAGAGTTTCACTCTGTCATCCAGGCCAGAGTACAGTCGCGCAATCTCAGCTCACTGTAACCTGCGCCTCCCAGGCTCAAACAATTCTCCTTCCTCAGCCTCCCAAGTAGCTGGAATTATAGGTGCCCACCACCACACCCAACTAATTTTTGGACTTTTAGTAGAGACGGGGGTTTCATCATGTTAGCCTGGCTTGTCTCAAACTCCTGCCCTCAGGTGATCCGCCTGCCTCAGCCTCCCAAAGTCTGGGTACAGGCATGAGCCATCGCACCTGGCCTCTATTAAATAATTCTTAATTGAGGCTGTAGATTAAGAGATGGGAAACATATAGACTCTACTCAGTTTATTATATATATAATACATATTATATGTAATGAATTACATATATTTTATATAAGATATATATAAAACCGTATTTTTGGAATATAATTCACACACTAGACAATTCACCTATTTAGTGTACAATTCAAAGGTTTATGGTATATTCATAGAATTGTGCAACCATCACCACAACCAATTTTAGAAGTCTCATCACCCCTAATAAAAACTCAGTACCCATATCAGTCACTCTCTATTTCTTCCCAACCTCCTCAGCCCTAGGCAACTAGTAAACTATTTACTGTCTCTATAGATTTGCCTGTTCTGGACATTTCACATAAATGGAACCATATGATATGCAGCCTTTTCTTGATTGACTTCTTGCACTTAGCATAATGTTTTCAGCATCTATCAGTAATTCATTCCTTTTTATTACCAAACAATACACCATTGTATCAATATACAACATTTTACTTATTTATTTATAAGTTGATCAACACTTGGATTGTTTTCACTTTTTGGAAAAATGTTTAGAAGCTCTCCATTAGATAATTCTTGTTTTTTGTTTTGTTTTGTTTTTTGTTTTTTGTGGTTTTTTTAGAAACAGAGTTTTACTTTGTTGCCCAGGCTGGAGTGCAGTGATGTGATCATAGCTCACTGCAGCCTTGAACTCCTGGTCTCAAGCAATCCTCCCATCTTGGCCTCCCAAACTGCTATGGTTACAGGTGTGAGTCACCATATCTAGCCTCCATTAAATACTTCTTAATTGAGGCTGCAGATTAGGAGGTGGGAAAGATACAGACTCTACTCAGCTTGAAAGACAAATAAACAGATGGTTTAAATATTATGGCCGGGTGCGGTGGCTCATGCCTCTGATCCCAACACTCTGGGAGGCCAAGGTAGGTGGATTGCTTGAGTCCAGGAGTTTGAGACCAGCCTGGGCAAGTAGCAAAACCCTGTCTCTACTAAACATACAAAAAAAAAAAAGAAAAAGAAAAAAAAAAGCCGGATATGGTAGTGCATGCCTGTAATCCCAGCTACTCGGGAGGCTGAGGTGGGAGAATCACCTGAGCCAGGGAGGTCGAGGCTGCCATGAACCAAGATTAAGCCACTGCACTCCAGCCTGGGCAACCAGAGTGAGACTCTGTCTCAAAAAATTAATAAATAAATAAAATGGTAAATATATTAACAGAGGTCTAGATAAGATACTATGGGAGAACAAAGGAAAGAAGAACTAATTCCCCCTGGAGGATTCAGAGAAGGCATTTGATAGGAGTCTTGAAAGATGAATAAGGTTGGAGAGACCATTGTTCATCTGGTTCAACCCTTCATTCAGCCCTTGGCCAGCTCTACAGCATCCCATCACATGCAAGTCCTGCTCTGCCTGAAACACCTGAAAGCGAGGCATGCATCCAGAGGTTGGCTGGGTTGGGGGTGGAGGCAAGAGGAGGAGAGAGATGTGACAGGTGAAGGTACTTGGGAAAGGGCAGTCCAGTTTAGTTATGGGGCCCATGCAAGGCAACATGAAAGGGTTGGGGTCACACAGAATAAAAGAAAGACCCTGGACTTGGGAATCAGTCAGGCTTGGACTCAAATAGACAACTAATAATGTGTGTGACTTTACACAAATTATTTAATCTCTCTGAGCCTCTGTTTTGTCACATGTAAATATGAATTAATAGCTCTATTTCAGAGTTGTGAAGATCAAGGGACAGAGCATATGGAAAAGTACTTGGCACAAAGTAGGCAATTGATAACTGTCAAATCCTCTTCCTTCCAGTTTGCCAAAGCCAGCCCTGCCACCCTCTTTCCTAAGCTGAAACTCTGACCTTGATCACTCATTGTCCAGGCCCAGTAATAACAGCTAGATTTATTAACTTCTTACTGCATTCTGCACCCTGGGCTAAGTATCGTCTTTTTTCATCCTCACAAAAATCCAATGAAGTTGGAAATCTTTGTTTTATAGATAAGGAAACTGAGGCTCACAGATGTTAAATAATGAAATTTGCTCAAGGTCTTAAAGCTAGAAAGTCGTAGAACTGGAATTTAAACCCAGGCTGACATTAAAATCTATGCTACCCATTGTGTTCCTTCTAGAAAGGCAGTCAGGAATCATTCTGTTGAGTAAACCTTTAATCCATGATCCACATGTATCAACGTTTGATCAAAGCTCAAGAATGCCTTGCTTTCATAAACAATGCTTTTAAACACCAAAAATAAATAAACAAAAAAAAGCAAAGCAGTGGGTTGAATAAGTGAAAATCCTTAAAAGAAAGATAATCTAAATAAACACTTAAAATAATAACAGCCATCTCTCAGGCACTAGAGAGTATCACCATTTTTCCCAGGCAGCTAAGGGCAACAATAGTAAAACTTGAGATCCAGCAGTTCTTCCTTAGGGTTTTGTGATTAAAGAGGCCTGGGATGATGGTTATATCTCCCCTCATAATCCTTAAACCCTGGCATCAAGCTATGGAAATCCTGATCATGAAGACTAATATTTGTGTAGTGCTTACAGTTTAGTAAGGATTAATTAGTAAGTATCTGCTGTCACTCACAACCCTGAAAGGTGCATAGGGCCAGGGTCATTTTTATTCTCAGAACAGAAACCTGAAGCTCAGAGAAACAAGGTGACTTGCCAAAGCTCAAGGAGAGAATCACAATGTAAACTCCATCTTCTGATCCCTTTCCCACCTCCACCGGCATCTTCATCCACAGGCCAAATTAGAAAGAACTCAGATTTGGACTCCTTGGAAGCAAACTTCTAGACTCCTGGGAACTGTATAGATTATGGCAACAAAGATAGAGGATGGGCTGGAAGAAGACAAAAGTAACACTGCTGATAAGTGCAAAAACACCTAGCGTTAAAAAAAAATGGCTTTATTGAGATAAAATTCACATACAGTAAAATTCACCCTTTTAAATGGTACAATTTGGTGTCTTTTCATATATTCACAAAGTTTTACAACCATCACACTGTCTAATTCCATAACATTTCTATCACCACAGAAAGAAATCACAGTCATTGCAGTAATTACCCACTGCAGCCCTAGCACCCACTAATCTACTCTGTTTCTGTGGATTTGCCTATTCTAGACATTTCATATGAATACATTCAATAAGTGCCTTTGGTGTCTGGCTTCTTTCACTTACATCATACTGTTTTCAAGGTTGATTAACATTGTAGTATGTATCAGTACTTCATTTTCCTTATAGCCAAATAATATTCTATTGTATGGATGTGTCATATTTTATTTATCTGTATATCAGTTAATGGAAAATCAGGCTCTTTCTACATTTTGGCTATTATAAATAATGCTGCTATGAGCATTCAGGTACATTTTTTGTATGAACGCATGCTTTCATTTCCCTTTGCTATATGCCCAGAAGTGGAATTGCTGGGTCATACAGTAATTCTATGATTAGCTTTTTGAGGAACTGCCAGAAAGAAGAGTTCTTTATTCTACATATCCCTTTATTCTTTACTATTCTATCTGTTCTATTTTCAAAGTGATTGTACTATATAACATCCGCACCAGTAATATGTGGGTTCCCATTTCTTCACATCTTTCCAACACTAATTATAGCTATCCTATGGGTATGAAGCAGTATTCCATTGTGGTTTTGATTTACATTTCTCTGGTAGTGAATGATATTGAGTATCTTTTCATGTGCTTATTGCCTTTTGCATATCTTCTTTGAAGAAATGTCTGTTTGTATCCTTTGCTCATTTAATTAGATTGTCTTTTCATTGTTGAGTTGTAAGAGTTCTTTATATATTCTAGAACTAAGTCCCTTATCAAAGATATAATTTGCAAATTTAGTGAGTGAACTTTTTACTTTTTTAAAAGTGTTCTTTTAAGCACCAACATTTTTAACTTATTTATTTATTTTTCTTTTGTTGCTTGTACTTTTGATTTCATATCTAAAAACAAATCACCTAATTTAAGATCACAAAGATTACAAATATGTTTCCTTCTAAGAGTTTTATACTTTTAGCTCTAACATTAGGTATATGATCCATTTTTAATCAACTTTTATATGGTGTGAGGTAGGGACCCAACTTTATTCTTTTGTATGTGAATATCCAGTTGTCCCAGCTTATTTGTTAAAAAGAATATTATTTCCCCCACTGAACTGGCTTTTCAGCCAGGTCAAAAATCAATTGACCATAAATGTAAGGGACTTTTTTTTGGACCGTGAATTCTATTCCATTAATCTATGTGTCTATGCTTATTTTAGTACCATACTGTCTTCATTACTATAGCTTTGTAGTACGTTTTGAAATCAGGACATATGAGTCCTACAACTTTGTTCTTATTTCTCAAGATTGCATTGACTATTCTGGGTCTCTTGAACTTCCATATGAAGTTGAGGAATTCACTTGTCTATATATGTTTTTTAAAAACAAAAAACAAAAAACAGGCAGCTGGGACTTTGAGTGAGATTGCACTGAACCTGAAGATCAATTTTGGGAATATTACTATCTTAATATTAGCCTTCTAATCCATGAGCACAGTACATCTTTCCATTCATTTAAAACTTCTATTACTTTTTTCAATGATGTTTTGCATTTCTCAGTGTACAAGTAGTGCATTAATTTTATTAAATTTAGTCCTAAATATTTTATTCTTTTTGATTCTATTGTGCATGGAATTACTTTCTTAATTTCATTTTTGGATTTTTCATTGCTAGTGTATAAAAATACAATTGATTTTGGTATATTGATCTTGTATCCTGAAACATTTCTGAACTTGTTTATTAGTTCTAATAATTTTTAGTGGGATTCCTTAGGATTTCTTTTTATACAAGATCATGTCATCTGCAAATAAAGACAGTTTTACTCCTTTCTTTTCTGTCTGCTTTCTCTCTCTTTTGGGTACTGTTTGCATGTTATATTTTTTCCTACCTTTCTATTTTCAACCTATGTGTGTCTTTGAATCTAAAGTGTGTCTCCTCTAGACAGCATATAATTGAATTAAGGATTTTTAAAATCCATTTTGCCAACTTCTGCTTTTTTCTTGAAGTTTAGTTCATTTACATTTAAGTAATTACTGACAAGGTAGAATTTAATTTGTGCTTTTGCTGTTTATTTTTCCATATACCTTGCGTATTTTTTTGTTCCTTTATTCCTTCATTACTGATTCTCTGTTTCCTTTTGTGTTAAATAGATATTTTCTAGCACAAAATATTTCTTTGCTGCTGCCGCTATATATATATACATATATATATATATAGAGAGAGAGAGAGAGCAAGGAGATATATATATATATTTAGAGAGAGAGAGTTATTTTCTTTGTGGTTGGCCTGGAAATAACAAGATCTTAACTTACAGTTTGGATTAACAGCCTGCCTTTTTATAGCACATTCTCATTTACATTTTTCATTTAATTGCCAGGAAGGAGAAAGTAAGAAATCTGCACTAGAAACTCTATCTTGGCCTGTTTGGAACAACGTTATTCATATACAATGTTCTTCTGGGGGCAAACTGTAGCCACGTGAGAGAGATTCCTTTTTGATTCCCAGGGTATAGGTTTTCAGGGTGATCAAAACACCATTTTGTGAACTTTCTAGCTTCCAACGTGAGTTCACATACATCAGCAATTCTCAAACTGTGGTCTGGGAATATCTGAGCATCACTGAGATGTTTTCAGGTGATCCTTAAGAATAAAACCATTTTTATAAGAATACCAAGTTGTTATTTGCCCTTTGTGGCCTTTATTCTCTCATAAGAGTACAATAGGATTTTCTAGAGGTTACATGACATGTGATATCATAACAGAGTGAATGCAGATGCAGATAGGAGAAAGTGCTGTTTCTATTAAGCCAGGCATTCCAGAAATTTACAAAACTATAAAACAATGCCACTCTTTTCTCTAAGTTGTTTTTGAGAATATAGTGATACTTTATGAAATATTTATGTTAACATAGAATGGTTTATTATTGCTAATTTTAAATGAGTTGAATTTTTAAAATTTCTTATTTTAATTTATAATATGGAAAATCTTGACAGATATATGCAAACCAAAGCTTGTTTGTGTTATTGATAAGTTAAGAGTATAAAGTAGTCCTGAAGCCAAAAATTTTATGAGCTGCTACCATATTATCTCATTCAACCCTTACAAGAGCATTGTGTGAAAAGCAGGACAGATTTAGTCTTCTGATGCTATGGCTTCTTGAATGAGGAAAGTGAGGCCGTGGGCCTGAGACTGTCTACGTGGACTGGGTTTGCTAGAATGGCAATCTATTATTCTGAGGCCAGAGCCCAGCCAGTTAACTGCGTTGATACTTCCTGGGAGCTATGACCTCTTAGTGACCTTTGACCCTGTTTACCTCTTCCATGTTCTGCATACTGTCTGCACTTTGGCTTCCATGACGCCATGACACCATGTTCTCATTCTTGCAAATGGTTCCTCTTCTTTTTCCTGCCCCTTAAATATTGCTATTACTCAAGGTCTTCTTCCCAACCATCCTTTGGTCTTACTCCCTTAGTGAGCTCACTCATCATTATATATGATGATTCCCAAATGTGCCTCTCCAGCTCAGATCTCTCTCTCACTTGAATTTCAAAGCTAAGTACTAGATGTGTCTACCCGGATATCCCTCAGATGTTTTAAATCCACATGCTCAAAACTCTGATCAGTAGGCATTCCATACACTGTACTAGGTACAGGTAATGTAAAAGTGAATAAAACACAGTCTCTGTTCTCAGGGAAACAGCAATCTGATGGAGAACATTAGTTTGTCCAAAACCAACTTCTGTATTTTTGGTTCTAGATATTATTATCACCATCTGCCCAATTACACAGGACTCCTTTCCCATCCTTCCATCCAGTCAGTTGCCAAGTCTTATGCGTTCTATTTCTGTAACATCTCTCCAGCCTTCTCTTCTCTTCTCTCCCTACTGCAGCTCCCTCAGATCCAACTTTCTTAATCTCTCTGGTGAACTATTGCAGCAACCTCCTAACCATGCTCTCTGCCTTCTGTCTCATCCCCATCTAATTCATCCTTCACACTGCTACCTGAGTGATCATTTTATAACTGCAAATCTGCCCACCTTACTATCATGCTTAAAACTCTTCAATGGCTCCCGTTCTTCTGGAGAATAAAACCCAGCCTCACTAGCTTGCCTTTTAAGGTTCTCTAGGATCTGATCTCAGCTTCATTTCCTATTAGTCCTCTGAGTGTTATCTCGACCTTTCAAAAGATATTTCTGATGTCAAGAATGCCCTCCCCAATCACCTGATCATCCTTCCCAGCTCTTCTTAAGTGTCTTCTCCTCTTAAATTTCCTATGATCTTCCCAAGAGGTCTAGATTATTCCTCTTTTTGGCCTACCACTATATCTTGCACGAGTCTCTTTTCATTATGGTACTTAGCACATTATATTAAATTATAATCCTTTGTTTTTCTAAATATCTCCCCCTCTGGACAGAACACTTCAATGGCAGGTACTCTGTCTTATTCATGTTGGTATCAACTGCCCTAGCCCAGTGCATGATGAAGAGTGAGCACTAAATAAATATTATCAATGTAATATTGAAGGTCTATAAAATATGGATCACATTCAACCTTCCCCCCTTTTTATGATTTTAGAATTCTCTTCCCATTTTCCATCTAAGCACCCAAGCTGAAAACATGGGTAATTCTATTAATAAAGTTTATACTCTTCCTCTTCCCCTATAGTCAATGAGTTACCCAACCAAACATTCTGCTTCTTTATTCTCTCTCCAGTGTCAACTACCCTCCATCACCACATTTAGGGAATACAGCAGCCATGTTTTCAACCTCAAAAATTGAGACATAAAATTTTTGTGTCACTTCCACATATGAGATATTCTGAGAAGCAGACAAAAGTTCAAAAACATTGGAATTCTTGAAATATTTCAACAATTTCCAGGGACAGTACTAGAGAATATTTGAAATCATAATGCCACTAAGAATTCAGGTTGGGAGGTCGTTTAGCCTTGGTTTTATGGTTCTTGGGCTTCTAAGTTTCAGAACTTAAGTTATTAATCATCTAGGTTACAAAAGACAAATGCATGGACATGAATAACTAAAAATACAATATTATAAATACTAAATAAGTGAAGAAGTAATTGAGAAGAGAAATACAGAGGACATATGACCTGAGCTAGGCTTTTGTTTTTTGTTTTTTGTTTTTTGTTTTGAGACAGAGTCTCACTCTGTCACCCAGGATGGAGTGCAGTGGCATGATCTCAGCTTTCTGCAACCTCCACCTCCCAGGTTCAAGTGATTCTTGTGCCTCAGCCTCCCGAGTAGCTGGGATTACAGGCATGCACCACCATACCCGGCTAATTTTTGTATTTTTAATAGAGATGGGGTTTCACCATGTTGGCCAGGCTGGTCTTGAACTTCTGACCTCAGGTGATCGGCTCGCCTCAGGCTCCCAAAGTGCTAGGATTACAGGCATAAGCCACTATGCCCAGCAATTACATGAGCTAGGCTTTCAAGGCCATTGTAATCAAGGTGTGTGCCAGCTCATGCCTGAAGCTACCCATATGGAAATATCCCAATTCCGGTCCCCACTGAGGGAGCTGGATCCTTGTCCACCAGCCAAGATTGAGTAACCAGAGAGAGCGTCTGATTCAAGGGTGTGGTTCATACTTGGGCAGCCTGAGACCTACAACTTGGACCCACATAAAAAGATAATCTGCATCAACCAGATTCCCTTCTGGAATCTGAAATTGAAAAACCAAAATGAGAGAGCTGGCAGCACAGGCAGATGCTAAAAGACTTGCCTCCAGTATTACCTTAAGGTAACGGAGGAACCAGAGAGTCCAGGGCAAGCCAAAACCATAAGTAAGCCAAAGTCATGAGTAGATAGAACGAGCTGGTCAATAGAGGAGCAAACACTCCACATAAGTGACAATAGCATGAGAAAAATAGAGACCATTCAGCCAAAACAAGAGAGGTGGAGCAGCTAGTCCCTGGATCTGCCTTGCAACTTGATGTCTTGCCAGCTCTGGCCTAAATCCAGGTATAGCCTTACAGCCACTCATTGAACTTCTTTTCCAGGTGACTGTTTGAGTGCTATTCCTTGCGAGCTAAGAGCTAAAGGAAATGGATTCGACTAGGCAGAGCAGAGGGAAAGAGAAATCCAGGAGCCCAGGTTAGTATGGATGGCAGCATAAAGATGAAATTTCTCATGGACTCCTCAGGGAAGGGTAGAAAGGAAATTATTTTAAGTAGGAGACAAAAGCTACTGGAGCACCTTAAATTTGTAGGCCAAAGTGGTATTTGGTGAATGAATGAATAAATGAATGCATGTGAGTTAAAGCCAAAAAGTAAACAACTTTAAATAACAGGATTGAGACTTCAGACTTGATATCATAGGCAATAGGAAACCATAGCAGTTTGGAACAGGAAGCAGGAGCCATCAATATAGTATTTTTAAAATAATGAATTTTTTGAAAGACATTCCATTTCCCAATGCTGAAGTGTGCGTTGTCCCAGCCCCACAATGATGGAGTGAGCATGTAGGAGTAATGTTTGGCCGAGAGAGGAACATGAAAGCAGCCCACTGGTAAATGGAACTGCAAATTAGAATGGCCTGAGGGAGGCTTCCGTCCAGACAGCCCAGAAGCTGAGAAAGACAGCCAAAGATATCTTGCCTAGCATGCAGCTGTGGGAAATGCTGCAACTCTTTCTGACTGTCTGGAAACAGCTATAAGACCACGTGCAAACTCAAAATCAGTTCTAAATAGGCCATTATGACAAGGGCTGTCAGCCCCCTATGGACTTCCATGTAGCACCCAGATGTCACATGTAGACATGTGACAGCTGACTCCTCATTCTCTCCACCAGGCATTTGTAGTAGCTGTCTGTTCATGGCATGTCAACTTGGACACAGATCTCAGCAACTCTTTGAATGCCTCGCCAAGATCCACTCATAGAACATTAATGAACAGTGGAGAATCTCCTGACAGTTTCATGAGGGAGAGAGAAGAAGGACTCCGCAGCAAATAATTAAAGAAAAAAAAAAGACCTACTAGACATACATGTTCTGCAAATTCCTCCACTGCTGGACAGCCACCAAGTATTTCTTTATCAACCCACAATACAGCTTAAATAAAGGCCCACTCCTCCCCCAGCACAGTTTATAGGGCCCACACTCCTTACGATGACAATTGAGGTTATAAATAAAGCACCTTGTTGTTTTTGCACACACATAGCAATAAACATAGGGCTTAATAGCTCCCAACATGGCCCCAGCTATGTCTCCTTGGCCCCATCACTTTGCTCTCTGGCCTCTGTTTCTCATTCTGTAACACAAGAGGCAGAAGTGGGTCCATTTGGGTTAATCCCATCCACCATCCAGTTCTCAATTTGGACTTTACATAGTGGAGAGTGGTTTCCACCCTAAGCAGAGGGGTTTTCCTTCTGCAAAGAACAAAATGAAAGAACTAGGGATGAAGAAGCCACTATATAACCTAGGCATTTGGGCAAGTGGGGGTGGGGAAGCTGGAGAGGAGGGAGGCGGGGCAGGGTCCCAGTGGCAGGGAGGGTGAGCTGAGCACTGGCTGCCCCTCCACGGGGTATGCGGTGATGAGGCCTGCGGAATGCAGAGCATGGAGGAGAAATGGTTTTGTCTGTGCAGCCACCCACGCTCTGACTGCAGTAAGGGTCACACCGGGCTGATGATGACTTTTTGGTGGAGTGGACGCAGCACCCTGCAGGGGCCAGCAGTCTTTGGAAGAGAAGCGCTCAGCAGAAAGCACATCCAGCTCACCAGTCTGCTCTTCCCTCTTCTGCTTTCTTTCTCTCCCCACCCCCAAACCCCATCTGGGCTCACTGCAACCTCTGCCTCCCAGGTTCAAGTAATTCTCCTGCCTCAACCTCCCAAGTAGCTGGGATTACAGGTGTGTGACACCACACCCGGCTAATTTTTGTATTTTTAGTAAACATGGGGTTTCACTATGTTGGCCAGGCTGGTCTTGAACTGCTGACCTCATGATCCACCCGCCTAGGCCTCCCAAAGTGCTGGGATTACAGGCATGAGCCACCACGCCCGGCCTTCTCCTTTCTTTTTAAAGTGTCTCTTCTGGGTGCCGTTTTCATTCTAAGCTATCTATAGCGCCTCAGTAAGGGAGAAGGGGGGAAATCCAACAACAGCCGCGCCACGTGGCCAGTTTCTGTGGGAACACCTATGGATGTATGCTGTTCTGGGCAAGAACAGAACAAAGTTGCTTTTATGTCCTTCTTTCTAAAAGCCTTGTGTGCTTTAGAAGCTGGTTATTATTGCATTATTAAAGCCTCAGTGAGCCGAGGCCAAGGCAAGGGTACTCTAGAGCTGTCCCAGGCAGCTTCAGCCAGTTCAGACTTCTCATCCTGTGACCTAGCCTGACTCCTGGTTGTCATCCCATTACATCCCAGTGAGAGGGGAGCACTGGGGGAGGACAGAGATGCCAGTCCCTAATTGAAGGTGCCCTGGGCTTCTCACCAAACTGGTCCATCCAGTTCCTAGGAATTATTCTGAGCATAATCCATTTTGCCAATATTGTGTTTCTTAAAGCGCCAGCAGCGTAAAGTGAGGAAAAACTGTTGCATAAGGAAATTTCTGAAACCAGATTTCCCTGGGTTTCAGCAAGCATTTGTTCAGGAGAGGTTGGGAGGACCAAATGTTCAGCTTTGTGTGTGTCATAGTTGGGGGCCGTAGACTGGGGACAGCCTAGGGCATTGTTTGCTAAGGGCAAGTTTGCTCCAGTTAGTTACAGATTCCTAGTCACAACACCGTGAGCTTTGTCATCTATCCCAACCTCAACTTTCACAGAGGAGGAGAGGAAACGCACAGAGGCAAGGTGACTGGTCGAAGGTTGCACAGTGGATTGGTGTCCTGCTCAGATAACCGCAGCCTAGACACATGCTGAGCACACGTGGCATTCCTTCTCCAGGTCTGTAAGCACAGATGCCCTTTAAATGGCAGTGCCAGTTTAAGGCTAGTGTTTGGAAAGACAGGCCCCCAGAAGGCATGGACTGTATTTTTCCCTGGTCCTTATGGGGCACTTCAGCAAGGTTCAAGCACACTTAGAAACTTATACCTACAGACAAACCCCAGAAAAAAGTAATCAGAGTCACATTCTCTAACCAGCTCCAGTGCACTTATTTTCATGCAAATGTGGAGAAACAGCCCAGCCTAAGAGGGAGCAGCATAACAGAACAGCAGAATGAATGCCACCATAGAAGTTTGTGCAGCCCGTGGAATCCATAAAAGGCCTGGCTGCGGGGCCCACCAGGGGCTGAAATCCAGCCTGCCCTCCACTAACTGGGCACTGCCCAGGCAAAATGCTCCTCATGTTTCTGGTCTCAGGTCAAGTTTACCCTTGAGTAGTAAAGCTTCCCTCTTTACTGGCCTTCCTCTGCACTTCCCCTTCTACCTCTTTCCTGTCCTATCTTCTAAAAGCGTCCCTTAAAAAAAAAATTATGTTTTTCTGTTTTACTTTTTAAGCTATAACCACCAAAGTAGTGATGAGCCCTTCATGCACTGCAGTGTTTGAAGCCACTGAGCACATCTTCAGGTCTATTTCACCTCTAAACATGGTCTTCCCATAGTGCATCTGGCTACCTCTGATCACATGCCACTTCCTCCAGGAAGCCTTCCCTGACCCTTCCCCCTTCCCCACACATCCCACCCTAGTAAGTGAGGACTATCCCCCACCGCAACCTAGGCTAGGCATGCCCTATGGGAGCTCTGAATATGTTGTTGCAAAATGATCTATTTATAAGTTCATCTTCCCCTTAGATCTGCCCTGTTCAATGTGGTAGCCACTGACCACGCATGCCTACTGAGCACTTGAACTGTGTCTAGTCTGAATAGGGATGTGTTGTAAATATCAGATACATTACTACATGTGAAATAGTATGAAAGAGATAATATAAAATACCTCAATGATCATGTTTCTCTTGATCATATGGTGGAATAATATTATAGGCTGGGTGTGGTGGCTCACACCTGTTATGATAGCACTTTGGGAGGCCTAGGTGCAGGAGGATCACTTGGAGTTTGAGACCAGCCTGGCGCAACACAAGGAGACCCTGTATCTAAAAAAAATTTTTTTTAATTAGCTAGGCATCATGGCAGGTGCCTGTAGTCCTGGCTCCTCAGGAGGCTGAGGCAGGAGGATTGCCTGAGCCCAGAAGGTTGAGGCTGCAGTGAACGATGACGGAGCCACTGCACTCCAACCTGGGTAACAGAGTGAGACGCTGTCCCAAAAATAAGCAAATAAATAAATAAATACATATTTTTAAAAACTTAAAAAAGAGAAACAGAAAAAATAAAAATTAAACAAGATAATATTAGAGAAATATTGAGTTAAATTAAATATATGATTAAAATTAATTTCTTCTATTTCTTTTTTTAATGTGACTACTAGAAAAATGTAAATTACCTGTATGGTTTGTATCATATTTCTATTGGATATCTGCTTAGACTATAAGCCTCTAGGGGTCAGGGATCATATCTTACTCATCTTTGCCCTTCCAGCATCTAATACAGACACACATTTGGGTTCTAAGACAGCATGTGTAACAATACAGGTGTCACCTTGTGTTGTCACTCTTGCTGCCCACCTGTCTGTCTCTACCAGGATGCTTTCCGCACCTTGGCACAAAGACTGTGCCTCACCTATCAAATGCTTGGCAAAAGGCAGGTGCAGAATACATGTTAGAGAATGAAGGTAAAGTAAGTATCTGATCTAAATATTCAGGGAGAAAAAAACTTATGATTATTATTTTTAATAGAGATGGGGTCTTGCTATATTGCCCAGGCTGTTCTCAAACTCCTGACCCCAGGTGATCCCAAAGTGCTGGGATTACAAGCACTACCCGCATTACCTGGCCAATTTTTTAAAAATTTAATCTTGCTTTAATTGTACTTGGGAACCATAGATGTGATATTGATATCTTACAGATAGAAGAACGAAGTGGCTGTAATACCCTGGGTGGGATCTTTCCAAGTTAAGACAAAGGAAGCGCCAGTACATCAGGAGACAGAGTGGCTGGGTTCCAAGGCCAGCAGGCTGTTATGCAAGGGGGAAAACTTCACACAAAGTCAATAATTAGAAAAATGATTCTGGGCTGTGGAAACAAACACAGGACAAAGTATATAGAATACAGAGACTAATATTCACAACAATATCAATTAATAGCTTATCATACCCTCTTGAGTACTGATCAATTTGATGTGAATTTCAACTTTTAAAAAATCTTAATTTTATTTTCTGAATATAGAAATAAAACTGGCTCGTTGTTTAAAAAAAAAAAAAAAGCCCTAATCTCACAATTATATAGAAATGTTTAAAGCAAAAAAAGTCCTTTGTGATACCACTCCAAATGATAATTCAATAACCACTAGTAATAGGTTGGTGTTCTTCCTTCTAGGTTTTTCCTTTATAAAAATTCTTTTCTCTTTATTTTTATATAAAAATAAGGTTATATCCTAAGTATCACCCTGCAACTTAACTTTTGAAACATATGAATATATTGTCAACATCATCCTATGTTAGTACCTATAGCCCTATCTCTTCTTTTAGCTGGAGCATAGCACTCCACTTAGGGAAATACTCCCATTATTGCTGGACATCAGCAATAAAGACAGGCACTTTTTTGTTATTATAAACAGACTGCAACCAACATCCTCGGACATGTCTTTGCAGCTTTTATGTTTCCATAGGAACAAAAATAGTTTCATTATGCCCTAATGAAGACAGTGAAGCAGATCAGAATTGGATCACCTGTATTAAAAAAAGAAAAAACAGATTGCAGTGGGAAGGGAGAAAGGGGTTCGTGAAGATAATGGTAGATATTTGGGTTTTTCACATTTTTATAATAACGAAAGAAAAGTCCACTTAGCTTGCATCTCACCTTCTACCTCCATAATTCTAAAGTATTTTTTAAATTTAATTGGAATTAATTTCATCTAAAAATCTCAATTTTGGATTAACCTATGTGAAGTTCAAGAACATTCTCTTACCTGTATGCTGGTAAGAACTGCAATTGGATATATCCTTCTGTCTGGCATCCTCTGGGTCAGTTTCCACTTTTTCCTATTGAGGGACTTACAGGTTCTTTAGTTACACAGGTAACTGTGGTTTGAAATTTAAAGCAACAGTATGTCTTTCATAATTCTCCTGAGAAAGAAAAATTCCAACAGTAAACAACGCCACTGGGGTTTCTCCTCCCCCACCAGCTGCATCAAAATGCTGTCCTGGCTTTGTCTTATACTAACAGGGTAGACCAGTCACTAATCTCTCTGAACACACGTCTCCCAACCTGTAAAATGGTTGCTACCTGCTTTGATTCATAACTGTCAAGATTAGAGATAATGTATGTAAAGTACTAGAACAAAGTACATGTTCTAATAATGGGAGCTATTATTTTCAATGGAAACTACTAGGATTAAATAGCCAGAGAAAGAGATAAAAGCAAAAGGTGGTAAGGAGAAAGGAAAATCCGAAGAACGTTTGTAGTAAATTTCAATATTTTTATTGCAGTAACTTTGATACGTGTTTTCTATGATGCTGGGAACTAACATCTCTTAAGCGAGCATTATCTGCCTGCTTCTGTACTAGGTATTTTACATATGTTGTCTTAATTCTAATAACAAACTTGTAAGGCAAGTAGTAGTGTCTTCCCATATTATAGATGACAAAACTGAGACTCGGAATGTGTAAGTGGCCTTCTCAGATTCATCAATGTGGTAAGTAGAAAAATTGGTATTAAAACTCAAATCAGTTCCAAACCTATGCTTGTCTGCTCATCAGGCTGTGACTACTGCACCAGGCCTCATGATGCCTTCACGGTTTCTTATCTCCTGCACATTTTTCTCCACCTGGTCTCACTCTGATCACAATGGCAGATCCAGGGCCTCCCTCTTCCACTGACAGAAAATCAGTGCAAACTGACTCACGCACACCAAGGACAAAACGTGTTCATGGTCATGACAAGTCTAAAGGTAGACTTTGGCCTCAGGCATGGCTGCACTCAGGGGCTCTATCTTCCCCATCTTTCAGTGCAACTTTCCTCTGAGTTCTGACTGGCTTTACTTTCATAGGGCTCTCTCCTCTGGATAGAAACCTTACGACCCATAACCCCGGGGGTAGGGAGAGGAGCACCCTTTCTTTCTCCCAGGGTCTATTTTAACCATATCAAATCTTAGTGAAAATCCACATGCCTATTTCTCAACCGATCACTGTGGCTTGAGGGGTGCCACGTCCTGCTGGCCAGGCCTCCCTCTCCAGCCCACTCCTGTGACAGATTCAGCCTTACCTGAATCACAAGGAATGATGCCCCGTAGAACAGAGCAAAAAGGAAGAGCAAAAGAAGTCCTCAATAGAACAAAGCCATAGATAACCTCTGCAGAGTTCTTGTTGCTTTTTACTCAGCAACACCTCTCATAAACCCAGACTTTTGCCTTAGAAAAGCTCCTACTTTAGCTCCATAGGGACTGATTTCATAACTGCTTCTTTTTTGCATGTATTTCTTCCATCATTATGTACTATCTCTATGTGATGTCTAAAAATACCAAGTGGACATGGTATATCCTGCTCCTTCTTCCTGCCCAAGTTAGCAAAATAGCTCTGTAATTTTCAATGCTTTTGGCTACAATTTACAGAAAATGTAAATTTTCATTTACAAATGAAAATGATCAAAATGGCTTCGACAATGAGGAAAATGTCCTTTTACACACGTTAAGAAGTCCCAAGGTAGAGCAGCTCCAGGGTTGACTGAGTCTCCGTGATTGAGGCTCTTTCCATTTTTCCTCTCTGCCATCCTCATTGTGGCAGCATTGTCCTCAGTGTGCTCCCCTCAAGACTGCAGGATGGACACAGCGTCCTGGGCACCACCGCTAGCCTGCAGTGGTCAGGGGAGAGCCAGTGAAGCTGGCAAGGAAGGGAGAACCTAATCAAGGCCAGTTCAGAGCATTTAAGTGGCAACAAAGTATAGGGTGGACTAGGGGAGCGAGATCCGGATTCTGAGAGCTTGATTAAAAGGCTGTTGTAATAGGGCAGAAATGCAAATATGGAGACTGAAGAAAGAATGGAAAGCAGGAGACACAGATGGGACTCATTGCCCTAAGAGTCTGAGTTCTATAGAGAGTCAAACACCGAACTGACTTGATTAAAAAATCAGATTTCAGAATACTTAAAAAAAAAATTTTTATTAGTTTTCTTCAAGCTCATATCGTAAAACACACCATTAGGATCAATTGGAAACGGGACCCCAGGACAATGGCTGTCTGTGTGGGATCTGAACCACCATGAGAATTTTACTTTTATTTTTATTTATTTATTTATTTTTGAGATGGAGTCTCGCTCTGTCACCAGGCTAGTGCTCAGTGGCACCATCTCAGGTCGCTGCAACCTCTGCCTCCCGGATTCAAGTGATTCTCCTGCCTCAGCCTCCTGAGTAGCTGAGATTGCAGACACGCACCACTATGCCTGGCACATTTTTGCATTTTTAGTAGAGATGGGGTTTCACTATGTTGGCCAGGCTGGTCTTGAAGTCCACCTCGGCCTCCCAAAGTGCTGGGATTACAGGTGTGAGCCACCACATCTGGCTGAGAATTTTACTTGTAATCAGATGTTCTCTCTTTGTTCACCAGACTGTCTCTAATGTTAGCTGATGTGTACAGAACATCAATATTTGTTAGGATGCAATAGTCCAAATTTAGATGCAAATGTTATGTTTAAATTGTAACAAAGTGATTGCTTTTTAGTGACATCATTTCAAGGAATTGGTAACTTGGTTTTTCATTGGTGTCTTGGCCCATGAAGGATGAGCTTCAGTGGACAGAAGACATGATGACACCCAGTTAGCACCACAGGGCCCTCTCTCCCAGGCAGTCCAATGTAGCAGGACGCCTACTCTAGTGCATGCTATTGCAGTTACCTCTGCTGGAAACTGCTGGTGAAATCACTGACCTGACCTGGACTAAGCACCTGAGACTTCTTGCTTCTCAGTTCATCCAGACAACAGCCTCAACTCTGCCCTTGCAGTTGCATGCTACATTCTGTCCAGAATGTTGAGAGCTATAGCTCTTTCTCTTCCATGGACTAGAGACCTCCCTTTCACCATGAGGTCAATGAAGCTTAACCTCAGGACCTGTCCCTTGCATTGGCCCCTTCCAGGGCCCTGGAGGAGTCTTGCCAATGTGTTTACATGGTCACCTGTCACTGTAAAATTTGCAAAGCTGATAAGGCTTTGCGATTTAGAATGCGGCCTCTTTCACTCGGATTCCCACTCCCTCACATAACTCTTTGGGTGGGGCAGCATTGGAGGGGGCTGCAGGCATTTCTGGAATGCAGTTAAGGGAAAGATGAATGAGTGACAAGTTTAGCTTGTGTTCATGAAGATATATATTTGTGTAGGTCACAGCCACCTCTACGCATAGTTATGTTACTGCCAGCCATTCCAGAGCACAAATGGCTTTCTAAAATACTCCCTGTCACCGCTGTGCTGACGCACCCACTGCTTGGTATCAGATGCGAGGCTGGAGGTCATGGGGAAATGAGAACGTGTCCTTCAGCTCCCAGCACCGGTTACAGATGGAAAGTGGAGGAGAAATAAAGTCTGAAATGTATCAAGCCAAAGATTGTATATAGAGAATTCTTTCAAACAGCAGATGTGGAAAGTTGTAAGTGGAAGATTCAGTTCTCACAACACCTCATCAGACTGCAAACTCTCTCTTATCATAAAGATGCCTGAAAATGTAGTGTATACAATTACAAAAAAATTAGCCCCTTTTGCTGTTATTTTGAATGAGAGTTTTGAGAAATAGAGTTTATGAGAATTCCTACGTTTGTAGGACATGTGCTCTGAGCAGAATGGCAGAGTACATGCCCTATAAACCTGTGTACCTACATACATGGAACAGTTAATATATGACAAAAATGATAGACTTTTTTTCAAATTTGAAAACAATCATAAAAATTTTCGGCCAGGCGCGGTGGCTCACACCTGTAATCCCAGCACTTTGGGAGGCCGAGGGGGACGGATCACAAGGTCAGGAGATGGAGACCATCCTGGCTAACACGGTGAAACCCCGTCTCTACTAAAAATACAAAAAAATTAGCCAGGCGTGGTGGCGGGCCCCTGTAGTCCCAGCTACTCTGGAGGCTGAGGCAGGAGAATGGCGTGAACCCGGGAGGCGGAGCTTGCAGTGAGCCGAGATCGCGCCAATGCACTCCAGCCTGGGGGACAGAGCGAGACTCCGTCTCAAAAAAAAAAAAAAAAAATTTTTCATGACATTCCCAATTACAAGTTGGAAAGCTAAAAGACAATTTTTTAGAAGTATCAGTAATAAAAAAACATTTGTGATCAACCATTCCAGAGAAAATGTTAAATTATCTTTCTCTTCTCTTTAGGTAGTGACATCTCAAAATTATAATAAAGAAGTAATCAAAGAGTTTGCAACCCAAAGATGTTTTTTAAAAAGGTTTTTGGAGCGATGGCAGGGAGCTAATAAAAATATTTCGCGATTTTTCTGGATTTGTGATATTTGTGCCAACACGTTAAAATTTTTAATTTCTTGTGATTCTCTCAATCTAAATAAGTAGGCCAGATATAGTGGCTCAATACCCATAATCCCAGCACTTTGGGAGGCTGAGGCAGGAGAATTGCTTGAGGCCAGGAGTTCAAGACAAGCCTGGGCAACATAGCAAGACCCTGTCTCTACAAAAACATTTAAAATTAGCAAAGCATGGTGGCACATGCCTGTGGACTCAGCATCTTGGAAGGCTGAAGTGGAGGATCCGTTGAGCCCAGGAATTTGAGGCTGCAGTGAGCTCTGATTGTGCTACTGCACTCCAACCTGGGAGACAGAAGGACACCGTCTCTAAAAAAAAAAAAAAAAAAAAATTAAAACAAATAAACATTCATATTTGTACCTAATTCTTAACTTATAATTTTGGTTCTTTTTTTGACAGAGGAAACTCCAAATTTAAAAAGCTTCAGGCCCCCAATAAAACCTGGATCCACTGTTGGTCAAGGGAGAAAGGGAGGCAATATTCAAGTTCTCATAACTGGTGAGTCTGTGTTTCTGTAGAAGTTCCCGTTACAAGGAAACAGGAATTAGTCCTTCAGAACTGAAAAACTGGTCTTTAATCAAGCCAACAAAGGAGTCAGCCTGAATGGTGGCAGACACGAAATTTTGGTTTATTTTTTGTTTTTCCAGCAGATTGAGAGAACTTGGACAAGTTATTTATCCTTGAAAATCAGTCTCATCACTGGTAAAATGAGGTTTTGGGGTTAGATGAACTGAAAGTTCCCTTTTAGTGCTATGTTTTTTATTTTCACAGCTAAGTGTTGCTATGTCAAGGTATTCCATTACTTACTATGGAGAACACAGAAGAATGACTCATGAATTTTTAATTTGTAAATGACTGCTGCTAAGTTTATGAAACCCTATCATTCTCATAAGTAGGTTATACATATTCCTCATATATTATTTCACATCATTCAATTATTTAACAAATCCTTTTTTTCATAACAGGGCAAAGGTACACTTTTGTGCTGCTTCCTCTAAGTAGTCGGGAACTCTGCAGCAGTGGATTCCAAAGCAATTAAGCTTCCCTGTTACAACTGTACCACCACCTTCATTTCTGCATGCCTCTTAATTTTTGAGCTACCTTATTATATATGTGATCCTATTTTATCTCCACCACATTCTTAGGCGGTAAATGGAGCAGGGATAATAATCTCTATTTAATGGATTTCAAAACAGATGAAAAAGAGCTAAATGAGTTTTCTATGAGTTTTAGTTGGGTAGAGACAAAAACAATTGGAATATGGGTCTTCAGATGCCCACTCCCACTATGAAGGTCAGCATATAGAAATGTGTCTAGCGTGGAAAGGTGAACACTCTGGTTATCACCAGTTACTGGCAAATATTAGCTAAAGCCCTAGGACTACATGAAATGGGGACATAGGTGGGAGCATAACGCACAGGAAAGATGAAGACCCCATTCAGCCATTGCTGGGAACAGATCTGAAATTCATTTTCAATATTAAAAGAAAGCCAATTGAGAGTGGCCAGTCCCTGCAGGAAAATGAAACCTGGTCCTGTCAGCTCCTGCGAGCTTCAGTGCACAGCTAAATGTGCTTGCTGAGTGACTAGTAACCACCAGCTAGCCCAGAGACTATGGAGCACAGATAACACATCTAGGCAAAGACTGGCTGGCTAGTGTCGCCTCAGCCACACTGATCTGTTCTCCAATGAATGTTTGCTATTGGGCAGTTTATTCCAAGTATAGTTAGAGAGGCCAGAGAGGCCATGGGAAGAGGCCACATGCACATCCGCACCTGTGCCTCTCAGTGTGTCCCTGCCTGCGCAGGAGCCCGTTCAAATATTGATCAAAAGCAGCTTTGTCACAGGCGCTGGAAATGGGAGCTCCTTCTGAAACACGGACCCACTTAACCAGAAAAGGAGTGGTGTTTCTAAGAACTGTCACTTTGAGAATTCAGCTTGGAAGGTAGGACAGCTCACAGATGTTGTATAAGATCCTTGAATATGAATTTGGTGACAAGCTGCCTTGCAATATTTGCCAGCTATTTCCTTTCATATACATATTTATTTCTTTTCTTTTATATATTTATTTCAGATATATTTTCCTTTCATATGCATATATACATACACAGATATACACATATGCTCACGTATATATACACGCACACATAAATATGTTTGAAACCTCACTGAAAGAAACATCCAGAACACATTTTAGACATAAGGTGACATGGCATTCAGCTCTGAGCCCAAGTATACGTCAGCTGAGGCCTGCTATGGTCAGGACTCCCTTGCTGATGAGGTCTGTCCAGCATAGCAGTCCACACTGTTCTCCACAACGACACCAGGCCACCAGAGACACTTGAAGTCACCAGTGCAATCAAAATTTCAGTCCTCATTAGCACAATAAAATTCAAATGTAGTTAAAGTGAAAACTACAGCATCCAATTGCTGATTCTGACTTCTCAGAGATTTTAATGGAGAAAAACACATCTTGGTTTTATTATCTGCCCGAAAACTGATTTTTAAAGTCTCTTCCTGCCTTACATTTAACACCTCTGGTAAAATTATATTGTTTAGAGTTCCTTGCACATCTATGCTATTTCATGCCCTTTGTCAAAGGTAATTTACAACTATGAGAAAGGGATGGAGTAGGAAGAGATGACTCCCGCTTAATGAATGCTGTCTGAATGCCAGGGTCTGTACAATGCATATGTCTTCTATACCTCCAATATTAGAATCCCCACTTCCCAGATGAATAAACTGAGAATCCTAAAGGTTAAGCAATTCACCTGAAGTTACACAGGGAGTTAATTCTTGTCTGCTCAACCCCTAAGACTTATCTCCAAGGGCCAAATCTGTGAGCTGTGTTTATGACAACTAACAATTTGTCAAACCCTGGGGGTTCTTTGGCCCTTTGCAAGTGAAATCAGTCAGCATTTGCAGGTTGCTCAAATGTTCACAAGTCCTACATTTCACCACAGAAGGCAGACTCATAAAATATTTTATGCAGTAAAACTGCTGATAAAGGCTTATCTTCTAGATAGGACCCAAAGAACAGACAGTTCATTATTTTTCTAACTGTTCCTTTATGTTAATGAACCTTGGTCAATGTTCCAGTAGTGGCATAAAAAATCTGGGAATGTAAATAAAAGACTTGGCCCTTTTCCTTGATTGTAGGTTTGTCATTTAACTTTGCTATGTTCTACTTTCCTTGTCTATAAAACAGGTACAATAATCATGCTGAAGGTATGATGAGACTATATATATGAAAGCTCTTAGAAAATGGTATTCAGGCTATTCAGGTATCTTGGCTTTCATCTACTAAATACAGACATGGTGTGAAATAGACACATACTTGTACAATAATAGCTGATGTTGACATTGACTGTTTACTGTGTACAGACGCTGTGCTAAGTGCCTACAGTCACCATTTCATTTCATCCTTTCAACACTGTGGGATAGGTATTGGTGTTATTCCCATTTCACAAGTGGGAAAAAGCAAGGCATGGAAAGATAAGTAACTCTCCAAGTCATACAGTGGGAAAAGGTGAAGTCAGGTGGAATTTCAACCCAGGAGGCTTCTTTTCAGAGCCTGTGCTGTTAACTGCTATCTTATACTGCCTCCCATATATAAGTACAGTCATATGTCACTTAACGCTGGGGATACATTCTGAGAAATGTGTACTGAAGCAATTTAGTCCTTGAACAAACATCATAGAGTGTACTTACACAAACATAGATGGTATATATGTTTTTATTTATATATGTTTTCATATGGAAAACCAAATGTCCCAGCACAGTTGCTGAATATCAGTCATTTCCCCTGCTTGAGCTGCAATGCCAGTATCAAGTCCCATATATCAGATTTCTACATATGCTCCCTTATAATCTTATGGGACCATCATATATATATATATATATATATATAGTATGTGTGTGTATATATATGTGTGTATATATATACATATATGTATATATATACACACACACACACACATATATATATATATATAGTGCATGACTGTATAATAAAATGACACTGGACTTTGGGAGGCTGAGGCTCAGGAGTTTCAGACCAGCCTGGGCAACATGGCGAAACCCCGTTTCTACTAAAATACAAAAGAAATTAGCTGGGCATGGTGGCACGCCTGTAATCCCAGCTACTCGGGAGGCTGAGGCAGGAGAATTGCTTGAGCCCAGGAGGCAGAGGTTGCAGTGAGCTGAGATGGTGCCACTGCGCACTAGTCTGGTGACAGAGCGAGACTCAGTCTCTACATAAAAAAAAAAGATATTGGAAGGCTTATATAAACAATTAGGTTTATTATCAAAAGATAAGCATTTAGCCTACACACTCCAGCCAGAAGAGTCCAATACAAACAAATAGCTCACTATGTTGGCACCCTGGAAGAGAGCCTCATTAGTCCCCAGCACTGATGGATAATGTCTCAGTTCTTGGTGTTTCCTGACCAGTCTCTTCCTATTGCTTCTCCTGAACCACCATCATGCTCTGGCCTTTCCTTCTGCTGAAATTCAGTGACTTTCAATATCTATTCACATTGCTCTTCCTGCCTGACTGCCAGGAAGCCTTCTCAAACTCCAAGGCAGGCCTGCCTTTCCACTTTGCTCTGGCCCTTAGAACACCCTGAGCTTCCCTCTGTCCCAGGAGGACCCCTTTACTCCTGGATCTGTTTCCTGTCATATGCACCTCAAGGGCTGTACTGCGTTTTCCTCATCTTTGTATCATCAGGATTTCACGCGGCCCACATTCAAGTTTCTCAAGTAGTAAGTCTCTAAAAATTGCTAGACAATGGCATCTTGGATTGAATCCAGGAACAGATGAAGGACATTCTTGTGGAAAAACAGGTAAAATCTGAATAAAATCTGAACTTTAGTTAATAGTATTGTGCCAGCATTGATCTCCTAGTTTTGATAAATGTACCATAGTTATGTAAGTTGTTAACATTAGAGGAAGCTGAATGAAGAGTATATGAAAACTTTCTGTATCATCTTTGCAACGTTTCTGTCAATCTACAACTATTTTGAAATAAAAAGTTCAAAAGTCCATCATTATACAGCTTTGTAGCACAGTGGTTAAGGCCGTCTTTTTGGAGTCAGGCAGACCTAAGTCACCTACCACACGTACTGTGTGGTCTGAGGCAAAGCAAAGCATACAGTATCTCCCAACCTCATTGTTAAATGGCCTGACACAGTAGAAACATTCAGTAATTGGTAATTGCTTTTGTTAAAATAAATGTTATATTCATAATAATATAGTATTATTTCTATAACAATTTAGCAAGGATATGGTCTGATCTTTCTTTTTTAAACTTAGCTCACACTGCACACCAGCATCCCACATCTGCCTCTCTGCTCAACAGATAATATTCTCAATGTGCTAGGCTCTATTCTGACACTGGAAGTACAACAGTGAACAAAGCACAAAAAATCCCTGCTGTAAACAGCTTACCTTCTAGGGGAAAGAGATAGGCAATAGACATAAAATTTATAATACACTGGTTCTCAAAGTGAGTTCCCAGACCAGCAGCATCAGAATCACCTGGGAACTTTTTAGAAATGCAAATTCTTGGGCCTAACCCTAGATCTACTGAATCAGAAATCTGGGGATGGGCTCAGCAGACTGTTTTAATAAGCCCTCTAGGTGATTCTGATAAGTACTCAGGTTTAAGAAACACTGATACAGTGTCAGTGATAATCACTATTTTGGAGAGAACTAAAGCAGGAGATGGGTGGAGTGCTGGGGTGAGGAGACAGATTGTGGCTTTCAACAGGGTGATCAGAAAAGCCTCACTCCAAAGGTAACACCTGCTTGAAAACATCAAGATGAGGAAGTGGGCCTCCAAAATATCAAGGGAAGAGCGTTTCTGGGAAAGGAATATCAAACACAAAGGCACTGAGTCAGGAGCAGGCCCGAGCTGTTCAAAGAAGAGCAGCTGTCCTGGGAGAGGTGGTGGGGCTCCAGGTTGCGTAGGGACTGGTAAGCCATTGCCCAAGAGTGTGACAGTCACACAGTCAATCATGGTTCTGCCAAAAACACTCTGCCTTTTCCTGTATGGCTCCAGGCCCTCCTCTACCCCTAAATCCATCCATCCTGCCTACCCTTCGTGGCTCTAGCCAGTTCCTTCTCTTCCTTGGGCTTCTCCATCCCCAACTTCTGATAAATAATTTGATAAATAGTTTGTTTGTTTTTGCCCTGTTGGACTGCTTAGTCTGAAAGAGAAACTCAGTCTTTTCCCTTCTTTCTTCACACTGCCTATCACAATGCCTGTGCATTGTGTCTGCCCCATCAATATTTACTAAGCTTCTCTTAAGGTGCCAGGATAGAAACCAACACATATTGGCACACAATAAACATTATTAATGCTGCCAATAATTTTGAAATTTCCTCTGTCACAGGGCACACAGGTTCATTCTCAAAGCCAAAGTATTTTGGATTCAGTTGAAGGATTAACCCAGAGTGTGACTTACAACCGGGAGAGGCACTCCCTATTCCCAGCTGCTCTCCCTTTGTGCCTGAATAGTTCTGGTTGGGTACAGCTCTGAGTATTGACAAAGAGCATCATCAATGTACTGCTAACCTTGGGCCAAAATACACCAAGCAGACAGGTAGCATGAAAAAAAAAAAAATGGGTATTATGATCAGTCAGAGCTGGGTTTGAATTCAAGCCCAACCACCCACAGGGGCTCTTACCCTTTTTTTTTTTTTTTCTAATATTGGAAATCCCTTTAGCAACTGAGATTGAAGCGTATGGACCATTTCCCAGTATGAGGCTTTTAAATGCATAAAATAAAGTGTATAAGATTACAGAGTAGATAATTTTTATTGAGATATAATAATGTTAAAAGCTATCAGAACACTTATAAAAATTGTGCTATAGTAATATTTCTACCTCATTATTGGTGCATTAAATAATAACATTTAGAGGCAGGTTTAATAAGTACCAAAATTTTGGTGTAATACTGAGTGTAAATGATATTTCAAGATACTTAGAGTGTATGATGTTGTTAGAGGTAGGTGGAAGAAAAAAAGATTTTTTTCATCTTGTATCATCCTGAATTCTCTGCAAAGACCTGTTAATAACCCCATATTATAACTTGGGACAAACTACTTTGCTTCTCTAAGTTTCAATATCCTTACCTGTAAAATGATGCTCTATAGATGGCAGGTATTATTATTATTATTTTCAGCAGCAGTGTTAGTAGTTAAGGATACCCCATAAATATCCTGTAACATACTCTGTGTCACTTCTTGGTTATTAGCAGGGTCAGTTCTGTAAGTTGACTCAGTAGGAGGTCATCCTTTTGAGGATTTTTACTCCCCAAATGACCCATATTGGCCTGAAATTTTATCTTTAGAAAAGAATGCATAGCTTTGGCAATGAAAGACTTTCAATTGCAAGAGACCCCTAATGAAAAATAAGAATTCCTGACAATCACCCTAAACCCTAGTCACACCCCGCATAGTCCTAAGTTGGAAAGTGAAACATTTGCTAACCCAGGAGAAAAGATGAATGGCTTTAAAATAAAAAAGATGATATATACTTGGGACAATCTGCCCCCAATTCACTCTTTTCCCAGAGGACACTTTAAGGAGATGTAATTGTTTGCCAAACAAGATCATATCTTGTCTATAGTCATGGTCTCAAAGAGGATTTTCCTAAAGTTCAGTGGTGGTTTTGGTTATAATTTGCCTGTGCCTATATAACCCATATATTCCAGTTCATTCTTCAACTAAATTCCATCTTAAAATCATATCTTGACTATCTCTAAGTGACATTAAGTTGGTTTTCAAGCACTTGAGAGAAAAGTCCTTTCCTGAGGACCACCATTCCAAAATTGCTCTCTTCATGCTCCATGCAGTTTCTTCAAGCTGTGTGATACAATGGCCCCCAAACTTCAGTGTGCCTCAGAATCACCTGGAGAAACCATTCAGATTGCTGGAGCAACCCACAGAGATTCTCATTCAGAGGCCTGGGAGAAGGCCTGAAAATTTGCATTTTTAATAAGCTCCCTGGTTTCTTTACCTCTATGAGCCCAGTTTCCTTATTATTAAACCAGGATAATGATACCTTTTTTACAGGATTAATGAGCAGATGAGAAAAAGATAAGATATGTAAATATATTCAAAATACTAAGTCCCCAGCAGAAATGTAATAACTATTAATTCCCATGATGGGACATTGTTAGAGAGAGAAGGGGATATGTCAGAGAAAGCTTTAAAGAGGACACGAGAGCAGTCTTGAAGCAATGGAAATTAGTAAAGGAGAAGAAAGCGAAGGGTGTTCCCAGAATTTAAAAAAACAAAACAAAACCGTATGCAGAGGCTGTGTGTACAAAAAAAATAGCTAACTCAGAAAGCTGCCAAAGCTACCCTTGGCTGAAGCAAGTGCATGGATCATATGAACATACTCAGGGTCTTGATGACAAGGGCCCTTTGTGCCATGCTAAAAAGTTTCAATTCAATTCTGAAGGAGATAGGAATGGTTGACGTTTTTTAAACAGGTCAGTAACATGAAATGGGGACAAAGGAAGAGGAAGGGCTCTAGGCTGATGCCTAAGTTTCTGTCTTGAGTTTATGTGTATGTGATGATGATGATGATGCAACCCACCAGAAGAAGTGCCACAGAAGAAAACCCTAGTTGGGGAAGAAGGTAATGAGTTAAATTCTCGATGTCTAATTCAAGGCACCTGGAAGACACCCACATAGAGCTAACAAGGGGTAATGAGACATGTGAATCTATATGTCTTGGAGAAATCTTGAAGCCTGAATCTAGAAGACCTCAGCATATAGGTGGAAGTTACATCCACAGGAATAGATGAAATCGCCCATGGAGGATGTAGTACGAGAGACGCCTTAAGGACAGAACTCTGGAGGACAACGTTTAAGAGCAATTTCCAATGGAGTTGAAGTCAAGGTTCATGACAGAGGGTAGGTCCCCCTGTTTACCAGTCTGATAATATCTACACACAGTGAATTCTGGTTTAAATGGACATCAAGGTCAGCCTTGGTCAGTGGTACTCACAAAATCCAACACAACACTTAGGTGGTAGAAGCAATGCAAGGAAACATCACTAATAGGCCATAGACAGGAATATGCTTGCCGGTAATAATTGGGGGTGAGTGTGATCCCCAGCACTGCCCCTCCAAATTCCTCAGTTGCCACAGTTCCTAGATAAGGGAGTCCCAAAGCAATTACCCCGATTGCTCAACTTGTAGAGAGAGTCTCTTCATTAATTTTTGCATGAGTGAGATCCCAAGATTTATCATAGCTCAGAAATAATCCACAAGAAGAAAGACATCATCCTCCACAAGTCATCAAAAACTAAATGCTGTCCACTTTCCTCTTCCTCAGGATAAACAAGACACTGACATGGCACTGACATGGATCCTATTCATACTGCCAAGGCTATCATCTGTGTTTGGCCAAACCACCACAAACAAGCAGGATCCCACACCAGGCAGCCCCAGGGCACTCGCTGTTCCTGCCACAGGCTTCAGAAGCATCTCACCCACAAGGGCACCATTCAGAAGCAGGCTGTGTGAGCCCGGGGTAGAGTAAGACGAACAATGGCAGAAAAGTAGAAGGGAGTCTGGGCTCATTCTCTGTGGGACAGGACAAGAGAGGAGCAACGGGGGCATTCACAGGGAGAAGGAAATGCTCTGCCTTCAGGGGTGGTGAGTTGGGGGCGTCACGATTAGACCAGAAGGAAACTCAATGTTTATAAAAATCCAAACCTACAGATTAATTAGGGAGCAATTTCAAAAGTAGTTTTCTTTCCTCCCCTTAAAGAATGAATTTATGCACTCATGCATGAAAATACTTTCTCATTTCAGGGAGTATATCATGCAAAAGATGAGGCACACCTGCATCTGGGCCTGGGGATCTCCAAGTAATTAACAATCCGTTGTTATCTTCAAAGATGTTTTCTTAGGAAGAAAACCTGGGCCCTAAGCCTTGAGAGAACGTAGCCCCTATCCTGATTTCACAAGAATTGGGGCTAAGGGCTGGAGGCTTGAGAACTGGACCGAGGCTTTGACAGGATTGTCACAGGCTAGGAAAACACAGGAAATGTTTAATCAGAAGGAATGAAAACACAGTGTACAAAGAGAAATCTGATCTCCATAGCCTATCTTTATTATGGCTAAGCGGTGTGGGGAGGGGAGAAGTGAATCTAAAACCACCAGACTGTTGAAACAGAACTGTTAATGGGGCAAAAAGCCTGCCTCAAGACAAAAATGGGTTGTCCAGCTCTCGGTAAACACCTGTGCCAGCTGGGAGCCGTGGTATTCAGGCTCATAAGTACCTCAGACTGGAACATACTATTCTCACAGTCTGCACCTGTGAACTTTCTAGAGGGATTTGTTCCAGTTTGTGATTACTCCTTGGAATGTGAAGCCTTTCACTCTGGGCCTATACAGGCCATCTCCCAAGGTAGTGTCCCATTAAAAAAGAAGGGAGAGAAAAGCCTAACTGGCCTGTGAGCTCTGGAGAAGGTGGGAGGGAGTGGGATAGGAGTTCAAGCTGAATCCTGCCCCTCCAAGCTCATTGCTGGCCCCTGAAGTGACCTGGGTGAGCATGATCACCCATCTGCCAATCAAAGGCTGAACTTCAGGGCCCAGGCAAATGGTAAGAAATTCTTCTTTAACTTGTGCTATTTAAAAAATATAAATCTTCACAGAGGGGAGGATTCCTTTTATGAGGTCCTGTAGTACCTGCTTATGGAAGCGAAAAAGGTGTTGCTCTCCTCAGGAGTAGATGCTGGTTAAATATTTCTTGGCTGAGTCAGGTGAGAATGCACTTCCGTGGGGTTGGAAGAGTTGTTCAGTAGAAGCAATACAAGGAAACATCACCAACAGGTCATAGGGTGTTAGAAGGAAAAGTGCTTGCTGATGTAGTGTGAGAGAAGACCTAAGGATAGAATTCTGGAGAATAACTTTTAAGAAAGAGCAATTTCCAATGAAGTTCAAGTCAAGGTTTTATTTGTTTGCCAAAGGACATTTTCCCCAAGAAAACCTAGAGAGGTGCAATGCAGAAAATTACAGCCTCTCAGGTTGCATCAGAAGGCGGTTCTAGTGACCTTCCGTGCTCAGCATCTCCTGCTCCTTCTGAGTCCTCCTCTGGGACATCTTGCAAGACCCTGGACACCTTTGAGCTCAGTTTGGAAACACAGAATTAATCAGTATCACTAAGTGTCTGCTCCCAGCTCCCATTCGCACCTACAATTAAGTGGCCGACTTCTCAGCAGAGCCTTGCACGCTTCAGCCGATATGTCAGAGCACATCTACTGCTCCGTGGTGCCTTAGAAAGGCGTTGGTAGGAGGCTGCAAATCAGCCCTTTAGGAAATTGGCAGTTCCCATTCCAGGACAGGCCTACCATTGGGTCTCTGGGCATCTGCATTGTACAAGCCCTAAGCCAGTAAAAGCCTCACTGGGCTATGTCCTTGGACTTCCTCTAATATTCATTGTCAGCAAATATGAATAATGCCTAAATTACAGAATTACCACTGGGTTAAATTAATCTTCTCTAGAACGAATGCATCTTTAATACTTCCATGAAAAACTACTTTGAGAAAAAGAGAGAAGGGTTACCTTATTTCCAGGCATCTCGTGTCAACAATCCACTTTAGGTTCCATGCTTGCCACTCTTGAATAATTAAAAGTCAAGGTCGCACATGTCACTGAAGAAACCTATAGTGAACATTTAAGCGTAAGTATTAGACTCTCTAAATTACCTCAGACTGTTCTTTAAAGGGTATTAAGAGAGACAGAGAGATCTTGGCCTAATTTTTATTTGGGAAAACAGCTTTTTGTGATTTCATAACTTTTTCTTACATAAAAAGATTTAAAAATTTAAGATAAACTCTCACTGACTAGGTGACACAGCCTCCTTCTAGATGAATATCGTAAGGTTTTGAGACAGCAGTGCTGTCCTGATCCACATGGCAGATGGTGGAAGTAATTTCAGATATCCTCAAATCCTACACCCACATTCTACAAGTAAGCGAATTGAGGTCCAGGTGGGTAAAGAAATTTTCTTCATACACTAAAGCTAGCTAGCAGGCAGACAGAAACAAGAATCTTGTGTTTATGGCTCCAAATGCAGTGCTTTTCCTACTACATCATGTAACAAATGCAGAGCAATTAGTAAACATCTCTCAGAGCTGCTGTTTTGCTTCCAGCACAATTCAAATTGTGTTCATCAGACTCATTTATATGCCGCTAACAAGAATGCCTGCATCAGTTATGTCTTGCACACATTTGTTATAAAGAGAATGACCTTTAGGCCTTCAAATGTCTCTTTCATTTGTTGGGGCTCTGTGGACAAGCTGGAAGGATTGGGATGTTTCTGAAAAGCCAAAGAGTGTGCAGATGGCTGGAACACAGGGCTTCTCCTGCTGGTAATGGGAAGGAGGAAGTATAGTGAGCCTCGTGATTCTCAAGCCTGGATGCATTAGAATCATTCAGAGAGCTATTTTTTACAGTACAGTGCCAACCTACATAGCCAGAGTTTTTTATTTATTTGGCCTGGGGTGGGTCCAGAGCATTAGTGTTTTCCAAGCTTCCTTTGGTGATGTGCATAGGCAGATAGGGTTGAGAATCACCTTATCTCAAGGTTTAGGTATCAGAACTGGGTTTGATAAAAGCAAGGTTTTGGTATCAGAACTGGGTTTGATAAGAGCAAGGTTTTGGTATCAGAACTGGGCTTAAAATCCCCAACCCTGACACATACACCTTTTCTCTCTGAGTTTCCTTCATGTGTTTTTTAAAAATTTTTTTATCCCATTGGGTTATTGTAGATTAGTATATGAAGTATATAGCAGTTTCTCAATAAGTTTAACTCTTCTTCCTACATTTAGGTGGCAATAGCAAAGAAGTAGCCTGAAGTCATCTAGTGAAGGAAGAATAAAAGGAAAGATAATTATGGTATTTGTGAAAAAGTGTTTAGTACAGGATCCATACAACTGAATTCTTCCTGGCTTCTGCTCTCTCCCTTCTTGCTGGAATAAATATTCATGTAAATCAATGGCTGGGCACCCATAATCCCCCAGGATGTGGTTCTATCTGTTCAGTGTTTTGCATCATTTTGTTCGGTTGAGAAGTTTCTGTGTGCCTTCATTTGTATAAAGTTTTTCCTATGTGCATCAAGCCATCAGAAGAATCTCTTAGGGAATAGGGTGAAGGCTGGCAGAGACATCTCTGCTCTCTGTCAGACATACCTTGCGTTACTTCTACCTGCATGACATGATTCTCTGACAACCTAGCCCTCATAAAATGCCTCAGATGATTGCACAAATAAGTCAACACAGTCCTTCCCAGGGGCATGAGATACCATTTCCATTCTCATCTCTGTACAGAAAGCATATGGAAAATTCTGGTGCCACAGGGATCAGGGCATGGAGCTGGAGTAAGTAAATAGCAACAATTGATGCCTTTGGTTCCTACAGTCACCCCAGTGAAAAAAGCAAAACCAGATTTGCTTTTTCTTTATTCCTCTTGTATTTTCTTTAGCCCATGCATTGGAGTTGAACTCAGAATTCCCAACCCTGGCCCTGATCTCTGGCATCAGTCTGTGTCCAGTGGTGACACAGTGATCCCTCCCAGTCAAGGCGGTCTCCAGTCCACTGTAGGGCATGTGTGGCCCTCTGCTCTTGTGCCTTCCTTTGTGTAGAGCTCCTGCCCAGGCCCTGAGTGAGCTCCCGCTCCCTGGTATCTGGCTCTTTTCCGTGACCCACACTCTTCAATGACTACATTTCTCACACTGGAGGACTAGATTTCCCAATGTTTGGGCTGCAAGAATCTACCTTGTGCAGGAAGCTTTGTCCCCTACATGTCACAGTTCAGCTCAGGTAGGAGGTACCAACAGAAGCAAGGTGTATGGAGGCAGTGGTGGACTTTGGTGCAGCCCACAGCTTCATTACACAGTTGCCTAGGGAACTTCCAGGCCACCATCCAGCTGCCTCCTGCTGCTGTTTCTGTTGGACAACTCCCTCCATTGCTGCCTAGAGCATTTAAATGGCAAGATGACTCAAGATACCCTGCCCCAGGGGTTCCTGGCTTCTCTTCCTTCCTCTCACAGAACCTCCCAGCCCTTTTCCCTGCAGTCATCACACACAGGCACCATTCAAGTGTGCAACTATTTTTACTAAAGTGTGAAGGATTCTCAGGGCACGAACTATACTTAGCAGAGGTTAAAGTTCACATTATGCAATAAGGCATAAGTTTAAATCATTAAACAGCCTGTCCTATGCTCTTTCTGTCCTCACTCCTCTACAAATGGACTTTTTCAGTCCTAACGCTTCTCTTTTTAATTCAGCCTATGTATAACTCAAGGCCTTTGTTCTCTGCAAGGAAGAGAGACCATTTCTTTTTAGGCTTCAAATCACTCCCTCAGTCTCAGATAGAGATTTTCTTATGACCATCAGAACCTCTGATTTAGAAGGAAGCTATGAAGAAATGTTGAAAGGAATCTTCCCAATGTTGAAAAATCTAGCCTAGAAATTTTAAAAAATGTATCCACCAAGGGGCTTGAACTGACGCTAGTTGACAACTGCAGTTGGCTTTTCAGGCCCAGGTAGTGAGAAGGAATTATGTTTGAGGGTGTTAATTTCAGCATAAGAATAAAGAGGAGGGCTCAAACTAGCTCATCTGCTAGAGGAAAGACCGGGGTCCACACTGCGTGTGTGCCAGGATGTTTCACCACATGGTCCCTCTGGTACTGAAAGCCCTGCTACAAACAGTCGTAGCTGCCTGCTCTGGACAGGAAGTGCCTCAGTGATGACAGTCCCCTTGCTCAAGGTCACAGCCCCTTCCTGGGGCAGCCTGCATCCAATGACTGGGCAGAGTTGGTTATAAAGGCTCAGCCCTCTTCCCCTGAGCTCAGGACAACTCTAAGGCAGCATCCCTCCTTCAGAGACTGCATCACAGTTCCACGGCTTCCTCTGCCTCTTTCACAGAGAAGAACTCTACCTAATACGTCCCCACGTGCTAATCTCCATCTCAGAGTAAGCTTCCCAGGGAACCAACCTGAGACAATGATCAGAAGAGCTTAGTAACATTTCTTAAACAACGTAACATTCCCAGGTTTGTTTTTTGTATTCTCTTTTAAACCACTGCCACTATCAGTAAAGCTCTTAAAATACAAATGATAATGCTTTTGTATAGCCTCTGTCCTAGCTCCTGAAAGTGCTGACAGCAGGCTTAGCAGCATCAATATCATGGGTGAGTGTATTTGAAATGCAGATCCTCAGTTCCCATCCCAGACTAACTAAATCAGAGTGCATTTTAATAAAATCCTCAGATGATGCCATATGCATATTAATGTTTGATAAGCACTGGCCTACATGACAATTGGGTAAGAAATAATTAAGCAGGAATGTTTACTGGTAGCACAGAAGCATCCTGGCCTCCTTTTCTCTGCCCAATGAGGGTTATCTGTTTTTCTTAATAAAAGGAGTTTAAAAACCCATTATTTTTGGCATAGACCCATCATAAACAAAAGGGCAGAAAACAGAGGCAGATGGTCAGACAACACACTGCTCAGGTTAGGAAACCAAGCAGCAATATTAAGCAAACAGGGAAAAACATTCAGGGAAAAATATGTAAAATAAGGATCAGCACTTCTGAGAGTATAAAGGAAAAGATGAAAAGCTGTCCTTGCAATACAATAGATGGACTTTGAACATGAGCAGTGACTTGCAGCGTTCCCAAAAAAACAATAAGGAACCTCCTCGTATAAGAACGCTTTCTCAAAGTTCAGGCACACACGGAGACGTGAACAAGAGGACAAGCTCACACCTGAGCAAACTCCATTCTCTTAGCCACACCATCAAAAGATTTCCACCAGCTCTTCAGTGAGGAGGAACTAGTTTATATTAGAAAGGCAACAGTTTGTTGTAGGTAACATGCTTACATGTTAAAGTGTAACGAATCCTTCCATGCTTCTAATTCGTAGGGAGGATTCTGTCATTCCCAGCAGATCCACTTGTTGTTCATAAAACGCTGCATTACGCTGTCTGGATTTCTTTATAGATGGATAGCTAGACAGAGTTTGACCTCTATGTGGCTTTTCCAATAAAAGTCCTAGAACACAAGGTAGGCAGGAACAGGTAAGTGGCACTGATAAAGAGTGCTGCTCTGTCACGATTGATTTATGTTGGGCTGTGGCCTGTTTAAGTTCATTTAAGGGCAGCAAGAAAAGAGGGAGCTGTGGTGAGGCCATGACACAGCCTGCCCTGATAGAACAGAACCCCTAAGGGAAAATGTGTTAGCAGCCACTAAGAGGAGAGGCAGGGGCAAGCACATTCCACCCTCATTGCAACAATAAAATCTGAACAGAACACATGGCGTGGCTATTTGAGGACTCTGAAAAGTAAATGGTAGCAGATGGATTAAGAAAGAAGACCAGAACTCAAACTGTCAGTGAATCAACAGTGAGTGTTCCCTTTCTGTTCTGTAGCCCCTAGCCTGGGTTTGCGGTAGCCCAAAATTCAGAAGTGAGCACCAGGTGTGGATAGAAAGAGTGCCATCTTCTTCTGGCTCAAGGTGCAGGTAATGCTGAGTGAGTGTGGGGGAAATCCCATCTTTCCCTCTTTTCTTTCTCTTCTTCATTCTTTCACACTCCACCCCAGGCAGTCCTGTGGCACCCACAGCAGTGGCAGTGACAGCAGCAGTGGTGGTGTCCCACAGAGAACCGTTCCACTCTGATTGGAGGAGCTCTGGTGTCAAGGGGATGGGGAACCCCCATTCCTTTCTTTTCCCTCTCTCTTTGTTCTCGTACTACTTGGCCCAAATGTGGCCACGTTCATAGGAAGCATGCAGCCCAGCAGGGTAAACAGAGCACTGGCTTCCTGGCCAGAGGATGTTAAAGAGGAGCCACAGAGAACTGAAAGGTACTAGCGAGAGCCCAAAAAGGGAATAACTCAGGAAAGTGGCCACATACAGTTGTTTATAAACTCCTGGGCTCAATCCTGTACTGGGCATCTGTGGATCTGATCCTAAACAGCACACCAAAGGCTATGAGGAATGACTTTGGCACAAACAGGAGAAAGATCTGAGTAGCTACAAAGGCTTGAACAACAGAATTGACATTGAACTACAACCCACAGAAGGCTGGCAAAATGTTCCACCTGAATCCACCTAGGTTGAATTGCTTGTTAAAACATTAATATCAATAGTCACAAAGTACATAAAACCAATAGTCTCATAACATAACAGCCAGGATACAATGCAAAGTTACTCGGCACGTTAGTTTTCTATTGCTGAAACAAATGACCACAAACTTAGTGGCCATTTACGTTTTAAGCCAGTTAGTGGCTTCAAACAACACAGCGTTTTAAATGTTAAAGTTCTGCTGGTCGAAAGTCCAAAATCAGTCTCACTGGACTAAGTTCAGGTGTCAGCAGGGCAGGTTCCCTCTGGAGGCACTCAGGGAGAATCTGTCCCTTCCCTTTTCTGCTTCTAGGGGCTGCCCACATTCCTTGGCTTATGGACCCCTTCCTTCGTCTTCAAAGTCAGCAATGTAACATCTCTCTGATCTTCTGCTGTCACAACCCTTTCTAAACACAGCCAGGAAATGTTTTCTGCGTTTAAGGATGCTTCTGATTATATGTGGCCTACCTGGATAATCCAGTATACTCTCCTCTCCTCAAGGTCGGTAGACAAGCAACCATAATTGCATTTGCAACCTTAATGCGTTGCAACCTGAATTCCTTTGTGTCATGTAACATAGCATATTCACAGGTTCGAGGAATTAAGACATGGACATCTTTGATGAGACTTTATTCTGCCTACAGCCCTCAAAATAAAATGAACCATCAAATCTCAACCCACATGAAAACAGACAACCAACGGATGCCAATGCTGAGGTGATGCAGATGTGGGAACTTTCTGACAGACTTTAAAGGGGCTATTATAAAAAAAATCTAAGAAGTAAGGAAGAGGACTCTTGAGATTAATGGAAAGATAGAAAGTCTCAGCAGAGAAGCAGAAGGTATAAAGAAGATCCAAATGTACATTTTAGAACTAAAAACATAAAACCTAAAATTTTTTAACTTACTAGATTAACCAGTAGAAATTATCCAATATAAAAAACAAAGAAAAATAGAATTGGGGAAAAAAAATGAACAAATCCTCAGGGACCAGTGAGTGAATCAATATCAAAATCTCGAACAGTTGTGTCATTAGGGTCCCAGAGCAGAGGAAAAATACTGGAAAAATAATGGCTAAAAACTTCCCAAATCTGGCAAAAGACATAAACCTATGGATTCAAGAAGCTCAGTGAGCTACAAACAGGATAAACCCAAAAAATTATGCCCAGTCATGCTATAATCCAAATGCTAGAAACTAGGATGAACAAAACTTTGGAAAGTAGCCAGAAAGTTGACGTATTACTTATAGGAGAACAATTCAAATATCTGTAGATTGCTCATCAGAAATCAAAAATACGCAAATATAGACAAATTGAAAATATTTGCCCATCAAATCAGCAATTTAAAATTCTTACTATCTGGTGTCAGGATATGAGAATGTTGCTGGGAAAACAAATCAGAACATTTGTGAAGGGCAATTAGTCATTACCTATCAAAATTTTATTTTATTATTATTGTTTTGAGACGGAGTCTTGCTCTATCACCCAGGCTAGAGTGCAATGGTGCAATCTCAGCTCACTGCAACCTCCGCCTCCCGGGTTAAAGCGATTCTCCTGCCTCAGCCTCCTGGATAGCTGGAATTACAGGCATCCGCCACCATGCCCAGATAATTTTTGTATTTTTAGTAGAGATGGGGTTTTGCCATGTTGGCCAGGCTGGTCTTGAACTCCTGACCTCACGTGATCTGCCCACCTTGTATCTATCAAAATTTTAAATCTACACACCTCTCACCCTCAATTCCACTTTTAGGAATTTATCGTAAAGAAATATTTGTACATGTGCTCAAAGATGCTTGACTGTGCATTGTGTATAATGGCAAATAAATATATTAATTAGTAAAACATTATGAATTATTACAGGTAAGGTAATATATAAATAAATTATGGAGCACCACAGTATGAGATACAATGTACCTTTAAAACAATTACATTGGAGTCAAGTCTACTGGCATGGGAAGGAGTTATGATATATTGTTAAATGAAAAAAAATTGTCAAACAGCACACCCACACGTCAAATTTTATAATTGTGTGCGTGTGTGTGATTATAATTGATGGGGAAAAGATCTGGAAGGATAAAACCCAAAGTAATAGAGCAGTTGCTTCGGAGTAGTCAGACCAGAAGAGAAGAAAGGTACTTGCTCTTTCTATCTTATATATCTGTGTGTGTATTTTTTACAAAGAACAGTATTATTTTTGACACTTTTGAAAAATGGTAAAAGACATATCTATGTAAGTTTGATAACATTGTCCTTCAGTGTTCTGAGTTTAGAAATTCACTAGTCTTTCACTGTTTTCTGGGAACTTAGCATTTTATTCACTTCCCTTAAGGAAATCCAACCATCTCATTCAGCATCTCCTAGTATATATGATATTTTACTGTGTAACCAATTATCTCAGGATTTACCAGCCACAACAATAGAAATATATTATCTCATGTCATTTCTGGGGGTCAGGACACCAAGAGTGACTTAGTGGGGTGCTCGGGTCAGGGTTTCTTATGAGGTTCAGTCAAAATGTTGGCCGAGGCTGCAGTCATCTGAAGGCTGGACCAGATTGGAAGATCCACCACCAATTTCCTCACACAGCTGTTAGCATGAGGCCTCTGTTTCTTGCTGGCTAGTGGTCAGAGGCCTTAGCTCCTCACTACATGGGCCTCTCTCCAGAATGCTCATAAGGCAGCTGCCTTCCTTTAGAGTGACTGGTCAAAAAAAGAGGTAGAGCAATCAAGATGGAAGCTGCGATGATTTCTATCACCTAATCTTGGAAATGACATACGATCACTTCTGCTATGGTCTATTGGTCACACAGGCTGGCCTTAGTAAAGTGCAGGAGGGGACTACACAAGAGTGTGAATACCAGAAGACAGGGATCATTGAGGGCCATTTCAAAGATGCTACAACTAAATTTTTCTCCACTCTCTTTCTCTTCTCCCTTTTGAAGTTTGCAGATGTTCTAAAAACAACTCTATCCATACAGTATCACTGATTCGTTTAGGGGTCCTGGAGCATTCAATCTTTCATCAAAAGAAAACCTTATGGACTAATAAGGAACTCCAGTTTGTGTAGCTCCAACCTTTCTCCATGAACAAGGGTATTTTGATTTTCCTATAGTGTGATGATGGAGGGTAGGGAAAAGTACAAGTGTAAATAATTGACCAAAGAGAAAAACATAGGGAATAACCAGGTGCCTCAATGAGAATCCCTTCAATAGGGGGTCATGTCATTCACACCTACCCTGCAGCCCCACCTTTAATCCTCACAAGTCAGGACAGGCATCTCTTCTCCTAAGTGGAATTTCCCATAAGCCATGCAGACAAAGTAGAAATGCTTGCCAGCTCACACATCAACAATAAAGGCTACTAGAATCATCTGTTACTTAGAAAATGTTAGAAGGCAACAAATAAAAACTGAGGGTTAAAGGATACCTATGCCTCTGCACTAAAACAATATGAAGTACTCAAAGGTAGGGTATAACTGAGCATTTGGAAGAAACTATCCTGACATGTGAATGCACCTGATTGCAAAAGATATGTGTCATCTAACTGGGAGTATAACACAGTGTTATACTGTATACCTTAGGTTCAGCCAAGCATTTGATTAAGGCTTTCATAATATGCCTGTAGGTATGTTGGAGAAATACAAGTAAGAGTCGATTCATCATAGGTTGAGCAATCTATGCAAAGAGTGTTGATTGACTCATTGTTGTCAGCTTGAAAGAGATAATATACCTCAGGGCTTTGAATTTGGCCTTGTTTCATTGAAAATTTTTATAAACTATTTGGACAAAGACAAAGAAAATGCACTCATTAGATTTTCAAGTATTATATAGTCAGGAAAGTAAAGAAGCTGAACAATAAAATCAGAATCCCTCCAAAGGTCTCCAACAGGCTGAAATGATAGGTCAGAACCCCTGAAAATGAGTAAGAAGCAGCATAAAATCCTGTACAAAATGGGAGAGACCTAGTTGATGCAGAAAAGCTTGAAGTTAACCAAAAACTTAATATGTCAGCAGTTCGCCAAGTCTGCCAAAAAGGCAATGCAAAACTTTAGGCTGCGTTGTGATGAATATAGTGCTTAGAATCAGGGATATCTAGTTGTGATGAACCCCACACTAAATATGTGGCTTCCTAGAATGACTGAGAGATTCCTCTATGACCATATGTACCTTCTAACACCAAGATTCTACCATCTTCTGCTTATAACAGTCCTCTTTGTGACCAATCTAGTAATTTTATCAAAAAAAGAAAATGAGTTTGTTTTATTATTTTTGTATGCATTCAAGCAATATTTATCAGGAAAAAAAAGTTAGCCAGTTACTATTCTGAAATCTAGGGACACAAAGATGACTGGGACACAGACCCTGAGGGTTAGAGTCTGGGGAATAAGGATGCTATGGTCTGAATGAGTCCCCCAAAATTCATGTTAAACCCCCAATGCAATAGTATTAAGAGATAGGGCCTTCAGGAGGTGATTAGGTCGTGAGAGCTCCACCCTCACAAATGGGATCAGTGCCCATATAAAAGAGGCCTAAGGGAGCTCACTCATCCCTTCTGCCATGTAAAGACTCAGGGAGAAGGTGCCATCTATAAAGCAGAGAGCAGGCACTCGCCAGACACCAAATCTACTGGTGTCTTGACTCGGACTTCCCAGCTTCCAGAACTATGCAAATAAATTTCTGTTGTTTATAAATTATCCAGTCTAAAATAGCCTGTTATAGCAGTCTGAATTGGCTAAGACAAGAAGTATAGAGGATGTGGTAGGCAGAATTCTCAGATGGCCTTTCAAGATTCTCAGCCTTGGTGTACATATGTTTTCTCCCACTTATTCAGCCAAACACAAATATTAGTGCTGCTGTGAATAATTTTGTCAATGGAATGGGGTTCCAGGTTAGTTGACCTTGAAATAAGGAGATTATCTGGATGGACCTAACCTTATCACATGAACTCTTTAAAAGCAGAGTTTTCTGGCAACAGTTGAGAAAGTCAGAGGTTCATAGCATGAGAAGGATTCAATGCATCATTGCTGGTTTGAAGATGGAGGGAGCCATGGGGTAAGGAATGCAGGCACTGCAGGAGCTGAGAGTGGCCCCAGCTGATAGCTTACAAGGAAACAGAGACCTCAGTCCTATCACCACAAGAAATAAATTCTGCCAATAACAAGAATGAGCCTGGGCCAGGTATGATGGCTCACACCTGTAATCCCAGCACTTTGGGAGGCTGACGCAGCATAACTGCTTGATCCCAAAGTTTGAGACCAGCCTAGACCTCATCTCTAAAAGACAAAAAAAAAAAAGAAATTAGCTGGGTGTAGTGGCACATCCCTGTGGTCCCAGCTACTCGGGAGGCTGAGGTGGGAGGATCACTTGAGCCCAGGAGGTCAAGGCTGCAGTGAACTATGACCACACTACTGCACTCCAGCCTGGGTGACAGAGTGAGATCTTGTCTCAAAAAATAAAAGAATGAGCATGTAAGAAGACCCCAAGCCTCAGATGAGAACTGCAGTCCCAGCCAACACCTTGATTTCAGTCTAGTAAGATGCTAGCAGAGCATCCAGCCACACTATGCCCAGACTTCTAACCTACAGAAATTGTGGGATAGTAACTCTGTGTTGTTTCACAGCATGAAGTTCGTGGAAATTTATTACACAGTAGTAGAAAGCTAATAAAAGGGATGAATAAGCAGTGGCCATACAAGGAGATAAATGGCTATGATGGAGCAAAGTTGCAGTGTACATTGTTGGTTGATGTTTCAGAATCTAGTGCCACTCTCCTAGGCAAGTCTCAATTTTGCTCAGGTAGCTGCTCCTCACTCATATATTCATGGCCACGAGCTGTACTCCCATATGAGTGCAGGACTAATTTGTCCAAAACAGGGCTTCTCAGCTTTGGCACTATTGATATTTTGACCTGGATAATTCTTTGTTGTGGAGGGATGTCCTGTACAGTGCACTGTAGGATGCTTAGAAGTGTCCCCAGCCCCTATCCTCTAGAGCTAGTGACATACATTTTCTCTGTTCCCCTGCTGTGAAAAACAAACTGTCTCCAGATATTGCCAAATATACCAGGTTCGGGGCAAATAGAGGCAGGAAGCAAAAACATCCCCCGTTGGGAACCATTGATCCAAAGGTAACTCATTAGCTTACTGATGATTGGTTCAGGAATAGGTATGTGATCACTTTGGGAAATAGAGCTGTCAAAAGAGGTTTCACTGGGATTTCTGAGAAAACCTTCCTTACTCTTCAGGGTATGCTACTGGAAGTCACCCTGTTTCTCTTTCTCCAGATGTTCTGATGCACAGATTTCAGTCCTAGCTCTGCGGCAGCCATGTCAAACCCAGCTTGAGGGTGGAGCCAATACACAAAAGAGTACACAGCCAAGAGTACTGCAGGGACCTGGGCCTCTGGCCCCTGGCTGAAGCCAATCCTGAAGTCTACTCTACCTATAGACTTCTGGTTATAGGAGCCTATTAATTTCCTTATTGTTCAAGATAGTTTAAGGGATATCTGGTTTTGGCATACCACAGCAGCTAATTGGCACCACTCTATAAAGGTGCTAGGGAAGCCCAGAGAAAGACACACCTCATGAAGCTGAGTCAAGAAATAAAAAAGGACAGAAGATAGGTCCGGAAGTCTACAGTTGACAGGCTGCTTTCCCATGACACCTTGAATCCTAACACTAGCCTGGAAAAATGGACTATTATCCTCATTGTATGTCTCAGAAGAGTTCATGGTTTGTCCATGGTCACAAGGCAAGGAAGAGTCAAGATTGAAACCCAGGCCTTCCAGTGCCACATCGCATGCTTTCCCCCATATTCTCCTGAAACAGGACTTCTTTTCTGTCATCCTTTTGCTCAAAAATATTTAACATACGCCCTTGTCTCTGGAGCATGTTCAAACTTTCTAGCTAAGGATTTGAAGTTTTCCACAAAGCCGCTCTACTCCAAAAGATTTAAGCTCATCACTCCAGCTCATTCCTCCAATTGGACCTTCGCTTAGACTTCCCTTATCTGTACTTTCTTGCCATTTCTTCTCCATGTGTTTGAGTTCATTCTTTAATAAAGTTCAAATTGATTCCTGAGATTATGCAAAATTGCCCTAGTTCTTGGTGAGGTTTCTTCCTCTTAACTCCTAGAGTATAAAACTAAGCACATGTTACCCAGATGGCCTCAGGTTTCACCAGATGGAGCCCTAATAGTAGTCACTATATTTAGAACGTTTACGACTTTGGTTCCCACCTTATTTTGTAGACCCCATCACCATCAACTTCTACTAAGCCCTCCTCACTGAGGGCCTCCTCTTGGGATACTTTGCCCCCATCCATGTACCCCCCTCTCACTGTGAGAATGCCAGGGCGTGATGCCCTGAGCCTTCAACCTTCCAGTTGCAGAGTGGACAGATGTGGTCATCCATGAAGAAAAAAAAGGACATTTCTCCTAGTCCAGGTCACTTTTGGGCACCTGGAGGCTGAAGCAGCTTTGCTTCTGTTCAGCTCCTTTATCCTCATCCAAAAGACAGAGCTTCTTCCATTTCCACCTGTTGCCCTTCCTGATGTGGCTTAGTTGGAATGGACACAGACCCCATGCTGCTACCAATCTCTCTTCTTTGTTTATTTCCAGAAATGGTATCAGCCACCAGGTCTTGACTGCTTTCTCTGGGCCAGGAATTATGTTAAGCACCTTACAAGTCACTTTATTTAACCTGTTTATTTAACAGCCAAAGTAAGTGCCCTTATTATACCCAGTTTACAAAGAGGTCTCTTATAAATAAAGGTTTAGGTAACTTGCCCAAGGTTCACTGAAGAATCCAGATTCCACAAAAGTCCTTGCTCAATCAACACAGCACCAAAGTCACAAGTTTCTACCCTGTCTTGGCCAGTCAAAATGGAAAGCCCTTTAAAAATGAGCTCATGCACATCAGCAGCTCTAGCACCCACTCACCTGTTCTGCAGATGCACGCAGACATGCTGCACATGATATCATAAATAATCATTAACATGTATTGAGTGCTTACTATGTGCCAGGCACTATTCTAAGCACTTTGCATTATTAATGCATTTCCTCTTCAAAATAACCCTGTTAGGTAAGTACTATCATTATCCCCACACTGCAGTTAAGAGGCAGAGCTGAGATGAGGATGAAAGCAAACTGGTGCCTAAGCACACACTCTTACCACTCTGTTACGGATTATTGGGCATCCTCTATGTCCCAGATACCAGCCTGGGTCATCTGCATACATTTTCTCTAATCTTTACAATATTCCTATAAGAAAGTTATGTCCCCAATTTTACAGCCAAGGAACCTGAATGTCACAGAGAGTCAATCAACTTGCCCAAGATCTTGGTTAGTAAATGTAATGTCCAGATTTCACCAGGTCAATGCTGTCTTGTAAAGTTATTTGCCTTTTCATACACACGTTTTTTTCCATAGCGTGAACCAGGCTCCCAACTTTATCCTCCCAGGACCTCTCTGAGAGCTATAACCCAGGTCTGTGTTCTGGGCATGGGTAGGAGGAGGAGGGAGAGAAAAAAAGGTGGTGGCTGCCAGCTGCTGCTTCAAACAAAATATATCTACATATACAAAGGCACCGGGGCTGGTTGCCTAGCAACATCTTTCTGCCTCCCCAACCTGCTTCACTCCATCCTTACCCAACACATTATGCACACCCCTTGGCCTGCAATGCCCTTCTGAGACATCCCCCTTCATGGCTGCCTTTGTTCATCTTAACCTGATTTGCTAGGCAAAGGCTTGTAGCTTGCAGCTTGCAGGGAGTCCAGGAAGCACACAATTTGTATCACAGATGGCCCTGGGACAGGCAAAACAGAGCTATCCGCCCTGCATAGCCCATACCTTGGCACTCACAGGGTATCTAATGCTGCAGGAAGGAGGGGGTCTCATTTCAGGAGCTTTGTCATATCGCTAAAGGCTTAAAAAAAGAGTTTTGTTTTTCACATATGTCAGGTCCTTTAAATAGTTCTTTAAAATAAAAGTTTGATTGGGATAGAATTAAAGCAGGCTGTCTGGATTTCTTTTTTCATCTTATCTCCCATGTTGGAAGTTAGAGCCTCTTAAATTTAAAGTTATCTTCAGTTCAACCAGTCCAAAAGGCCTTAGGGATATATTTGTCCTAGAATCTTAAAAAGAGGCAGAACAAGGCAGAATACACAGTTCTCTTAGTTCTTCAAGCATAACTGAAAGGGTACAACAGTAGTGGAGCCCCCAACCCAGTCCAGAGCTTCTGACTTCATGGCGAGAAGGTGATGCTGAACTGAGAGCCAGGGCTACATTATCGCTTTCATGGACCCTAGGCAATTTTGCCTTCATGGGCCCATTCCTCCATAAAAAGAAAGAGAAAATATTAAAAATTATTTTTTATGACTGTGCTGGTATAAAGACAACTATAATCCAGACTGTATTCATTTATATATATATTTATTATTTTCATTATGTAATATTCATTTTTCCTGATTTAAAAAAAAACAAAGAAACTAAAATATATTTATGCACCCTTGAGAGTATTGTAGGTCCAAGCCTACTGTGCCCAGTGGATAAGATGGCCCTGCTGAGGGTATGTCAGCACACAGCAAATGTTATTGAGACATTGGTGCTCAGCCAATGCTCAGAACTGTGGGGTAAGGAATGCTGTGGCTTAAGGAAAGCACAATGCTCTGTGCCCAGAATTGTGGGGTAAGAAAAAAAGTAAGGTGTGGCACCTGTACTCAAAGGCTTCGAGCCTAACTGCAGAAAAAAAACAAAGCAGAAACCTACAATCACTGAGCCACAAAAACTCGGCTTGGCAACCACTAAGGAAATCATTGAAACCCTTTTCTTGCTTAGTTGTATTATCACCTAAACAAATAATACATGTTTAAAACACCACATACTGAGAAAGGGCCAAAGAGGTAAGAGATGACGCTGGCAAGTGTAGTGATGGATTGGATATTGAGGTTAAAAAAGAGTCAAGAAAGATTTCTGAGTTTGGGCCTGGGTGATCATCTACATAGACAGAAAATAAAGAAAGAGGAATAAGTTGGAGGAGGAGACAATGGGTCCAGTGTTAGGCAGATTCGTTTGAAATGCCTCTGGGGAGTAAAAGGCAGAGACCAAGACTGCTTTACTCCCCACTAAAGTCTCATCTCCTAGTATAAAACCTGACACTTCTTCTGTATTAAATAAATATTTGTGGAATTAATTAGATACAAGTAGATAAGTCTAGTGATTGATTAGTTGTTTTTATGGGCCTAATACCCAGAACAAAGACCTGGGGTATTGTGGCAGATGCTGGCGGCTGACATTCACTCTCTATTCCAAGTCTGCTTATGTGAACAACTGCAACTCCCTGCCTTGTCCTGGCCTCGGGAATAGATTTGGATTAAGTACAGGACAAGCTGGAATCTCCAGAGACTTAATGCCTAGAAGCAACCTCAAACAGTGATTGACAGGGAGTTAACCTATAAATAACCCATCTTCTGCGAAAATAACTCTGAGGCACAGTCTATGCAATCTTCTAGAATTCTCCAGTGAGATTAAGTTTCTAGAGCCCTAACTGAGGCTGGAAATATCCTGGCCACACCTGCTTTGAGTGAGAGGTTTCTTTGGATGAAAGGGCTGTGTAGCCAGCAGCAGAACTGTGTGCATGTGGAAATCAAAGGCTGATATTCCTAACAGATGATCATCCACTTCTACGTGATGATATATTTGCTCATGTAAAGAGAGCTTTCTATTAATCTCTAATTTTATTCCATGTGGCTGGAGAACATACTTTGTATAATCTCAGTTCTTTTAAATTTATTATGGCTTGTTTTATGGTTCAGCATTTAGTCTATCCTAGAGAATATTTCATGTGCTCTTGAGAAGAATGTGTATTCTGTGTATTTTGCACTTGTTGGGTGCAGCAATCTCTTACATTTAGTTGGTTTATAATGTTAAAGTCATACGTATCTTGTTTATTGTCTGCCAAGCTGTTCTATCCATTACTGAAAGTGAAGTATTAAAGTTTCCAGCTATTACTGTTTGATTGCCTATTTCTCTTTTCAATTCTGTTGGTTTTTGCTTTATATATTTTGGGGCTCTGTTGTTATGTGCGTACATTATTATGATTGTTATGTTTTCCTGATGGATTGACTCATTTTTATTATAAAATGTCCTTCTGTAATCACAAAGGAAATTAGAAAATAGAGACAAATGACAATGAAAACATACTATATCAAAATTTACACAACACTGCAAAAGTAGTGCTAATGTAATTGATAGCTATAAATGCTTACAATAAAATGAGCCAGGTATGGTATAGTGGCACACACCTTTAGTCCTAGTTACTTGGGAGACTGAGGCAGGACAGTTGCTTGAGGCCAGAAATTTGGGGCTGCAGTGAGCTCTAATTGCACCATTGCACAGCAGCCTGGTCAAAAGAATGTGATTCTGTTGAAGAAAGGAAATAAAGAGAAAGAAAGAAAGAAGGAAGGAAGGAAAGAAGGAAGAAAGGAAGGGGAAGGGAAGGAGGGAGGAAGGAGGGAAGGAAGGAAGGGGAAGGGAAGGAAGAAAGGAAGGGAGGAAAGAAGAAAGAAAGAAAGAGAAAGAAAGAAAGAAAGAAAGAAAGAAAGAAAGAAAGAAAGAAAAGAAAGAAGGAAGAGATTGAGAGAGGGAGGGAGGAAGGGAGGGAGGGAAGAAGGAAGGAAGGAAGGAAGGAATTCAAATCAATAACCTAACTTTACAACTTAAGGAGCTTAAAAAAAAAAGGAATAAACTAAACTCCAAAGCTAGTAGAAGGAAATAATAAATATTAGAACAGAGATAAATAAAATAGAGAATAAAAAACAGAGAAAATTAACAAAAACAAAAGTTGGTTTTTGAAAAGATTAACAAAATTGACAAACCAGATAGACCAAGAAAAAAGAAAGAAGATTCAAATTTCTAAAATCAGAAATAAAAATGGAGACATTACTACCAATTCTATAGAAATGAAAAAGGATTATAAGAGAATATTATAAATAATTGTATGCCAACAAATCGGACAACCTAGATAAAATGAATTCTTAGAAACACAAAACCTACTCCATCCATTTGTATTATATAATAAAATACTTGAGACTGGGTAATTTATAAATAACAGAAATTTATTTTCTCACAGTATTAGAGGCTGGAAAATCTATCATGGCTCTGGCAGGTTCAGTGTCTGGTGAGGGCCCTGGTCTTTGCTTTCAAGTTGGCACCTTGAATGCTGTGTCTTCACATGGCAGAAGACTAGAAGAGCAAAAGGGTATGAGAATGGTGAACTTGCTTCCTCAATCCCTTCTATAAGGCTCTGACCCCATCCATGAGGACAGGGCCCTCATGGCCTAATCACCTCTTAAAGGCCCCACCTCTTGGTACTGTACCCTTGTGGATTAAGTTTCAACATGAATTTTGGTAGAGACACAAACATTCAAAGTATAGCACCCAAAAACTGTACTTTCAGGAATCATTTCTATAGTTTGTTTCAAACCACAGCACCTACCAAGGCTAATTCACAAAGGAAGAGAAAATCAGAGTAGACCTATAACTAGGTATAACTAGGTAAAGAGATCGAATCAGTAATCAAAAAATCTTCTGACCAAGAAAGCCCTGGGCCTAATGACTTCACTAGTGAATTATACTACACATTTAAAGAGAACTAGTAGCAATTCATTTCAAACTTTTCCGAAAAGAAAAAAAAAAAAACTGAAGAGCAGGGAACATTTCCTAGCTCATTTTATGAGGCCAGCATTACGCTAATACAAAAGCCAGACAAAGATGCCACAAGAAAAGAAAACGATGAACCAATATTCCTTATGAACACTGATGCAAAAATTTTCAACAAAATACTAGCAAATTAAATTTAACAGACATATTAAAAGCATATAATAGATCATTGCCAAGTAGGATTTATTCCTGGAATGCAAGGATGATTCAGCATAAACAATCAATCAATGCAATACACCACATTAACATAATGAAGTGGAAAAAAAACCACATCATTATCTCAATTGAGGCAGAAAATGCATTTGACAAAATTCAACATTCTTTCATGATAAAAACACTGAACAAACTAAGCATAGAAGGAAATTATGTCCACATAGTTAAAACCATACATGAGAAACCTGCAACAAACATCACTCTTAATGGTGAAAGACTGAAAGCTTTTCCTCTAAGATCAGAGACAAGACAAGGATGCTCACTTTTGGGTATAATACTGGATGTCGTAACCAGAGAACTTAGGCAAGAAAAAGAAATACGCATCCAAGTTGGAAAGGAAGAAGTAAAATTATCTCTGTTTGCAGATGATATGACCTTATATGTAGAAAACCCTTAAAATTCAAACAAACTGTTAGAGCTAATAAATGAATTCATTTGTGTTTTGCAAAGTAGCAAAATACAAATTCAACATAAAATACAAATGCAACATAAAAATTAGTTGCATTTTTATACACTAACAATGGATAATCTGAGAAAGAAATTATAAAAATAATTTCATTTATAATAACATCAAAAAGAATAAAATACTTAATAACTAACTTAACCAAAAAGACAAAAGCCTAATACAATAAAAACTACAAAACATTAAGAAGTTAAAGGAGACATAAAAAAATGGAAACACATCTCATGTTCATGGATTAAAAGATGTCAATACCACCCAAAGCAATGTACAAATTCAATGCTATTGAAAATTATTAAGGTATCAATACTACCCAAAGCAATGTACAGATTCAATGCAATTGAAAATTGTTAAGGTATCAATATCACCCAAAGCAATGTACAGATTGAATGCAATCCCTGTCAAAATATCAATGATGCTTTTTGCAGAAATAGGAAAACCCCATGTAAAAACTCATATGGCATCTCAAGGGACCATGAATAGCTGAAACAATCTTAAGGAAAAAGAACAGAGCTGGAGGAATCATACTTTCTGATTTCAAAACTACTACAAAGCTACAGTAATCAAAGCAACGTGATATTGACACAAGACAGACATATAGACCAATGAAATAAAATAAAGAGCTCAGAAATAAACTCTTGAATAAATGGTTAAATTACTTTTGACAATGCCAAGACCATTCAATGGGGAAAGTACAGTCTTTTCAACAAATGCTGCCAGGGAAACTGGATATCCAAATATAAAAAAGAAAAGAAAAGAAAAGAAACTGGACCATTACTTGACATCATATCAAAAAGTTAATTCAAAGTGGATCAAAGACCTAAATTTAAGACCTAAAACTATAAAACTCTTAGAAAACACAAATGGCAAAACTTCACAACATTGGATTTGGCAATGAATTCTTGAATATGACACCAAAGGCACAAATAACAGAAGAAAAAATAGACAAATAGAACTTCATAAAATTTTTTAAAATTTATACTCAAAAGAGAATATCAACAGGGTGAAAAGGAAAGCCACAGAATGGGAGAAAATATTTGCAAATTGTGTATCTGATAAGGGTTTAATATTCAGAAAACACCTAAAACTCAATAACAACAAAAATATGACAAATATAGTAAAAAACTCAACCAAAATTAGGCAAAGGACTTATATAAGCATTTCATATACAAATGGATAATAATCATATGAAAAGATGCTCAAATCACTAATTATCAGGAAAACGTAAATCAAAACACAGTGAGATACCACCTCACATCCATTATGATGACTACTATTAAAAGAAACAAAAAGTAACAAGTGTTGGTAAAGATATGGAGAAACTGGAAATTATGTGCACTATTGGTAGGAATATAAAATGATGATACAGCACTGTGGAAAACAGTATGGCAGTTCCACAGAAAATTAAAAATAGAATTACTATATGATCCGTTAATTTCACTTCTGGCTATATATCCAAGAGGACTGAAAGCAGGGTCTGAAAGAGACATTGGTACATCCATGTACACAGCTGATTTACTCACAATAGCTAAAACGTGGAAGCAACCCAAGTGTCCATCGATAGAAAAGTAAAATGTGGTATATACATACAATGAGATATTTTTCAACTTTAAAAAGGAAGGCAAGTCTGACACATGCTACAACATGAATGAAACTTGAGGTTATTTTGCTGAGTAACTCAGTCACAAAAAGACAAATACTTTATGATTTCATTTAAATGTGATATTTAAAGTAGTCAAAATAGTAGAAACAGAAAGTAGAATCATGTTGCCAGGCGCCTGTGGGAGAGAGAGAATGAGGAGTTATTGTTTAATAGATATGAAGTTTCAGTTTTGCAAGATGAAGAGTTTTGCAAGATGGATGTTGGTGACGGCTGCACAACAATGTGAATGTGCTTAACAACACCTAACCATTCACTTAAAAAGCGTTACCTGCCTGGATAACACAGTGAGACTGTGTCTCTACAAAAAGAAAAACCCAGCTGGATGTGGTGGTACACACCTGTAGTGTCAGCTACTTGGGAGTCTGAAGTGGGAGGATTGCTTCAGCCTGGGAGATCCAGGCTGCAGTGAGCTGTGATCTTACCACTGTTTTCCAGCCTGAGCAACCAAGAAACACCCTGTCTCATTAATTAAAGAAAAAAAAAATTTTTAATGGTTACTATGGTAGTTTTTTTTTTTTTTTTTGAGACAGAGTTTCACTTTTGTCGCCTAGGCTGGAGTGCAATGGCATGATCTCGGCTCACTGCTACCTCTGCCTCTCTGGTTCGAGAGATTTTCCTGCCTCAGCCTCCCAGGTAGCTGGGATTATAGGCATGCACCACCATGCCCAGCTAATTTTGTATTTTTAGTAGAGACAGGGTTTCACTATGTTGGTCAGGCTGGTCTCAAACTCCTGACCTCAGGTGATCCGCCCTCCTCGGCCTCCCAAAGTGCTGGGATTACAGGCCACTATGCCCGGCCTGGCCTTCGAATATGAAAAGTCATGATATTTCCCCTTATCCTTCTTTCCAGGTGAACCATTCCAGTGACCATTAATTATTTCTTTGAATGACATGATTTTAAATTTTCATCATCCTGGACTTCCTACTCTCCCTGCCTTAAAGATGATGCAATAGTAATCACTGTATGACAGTAATAAATACTTACTGAATGCTTGCTCTGTGTCAAGCACCGTGCCAACCTTTGTACATAAATTGTTTCATTAATTATTATAACAAACCCGTGAGATAGATGTTATTAACTGCATTATGTGTAGATGAGGAAACTGAGGCATAGAGTGGTAAAAGAACTTGCCAGGATCTTACAGCTAATGAGTGGCAGAGCCAGAATACAAACACAAAGAGTCTGGTTTCGGAGCCTTCTTTCTTAGTCATCTCCTAAAAAAACACACCTATTCCATTAAATTCAAGAAAAGTTTGTTTTAATAATTTAACAGAAAAAAACACATATTGTATGATACCATTGTGCAAAATCATTTCTCTCTCATTACCTCTCTGTTTGTGCCTGTCAATGTGCATTTTAGAAATATCTAGAATGTCCAGGTGTGGTGGCTCATGCCTGTAATCCCAGCACTTTGGGAGGCTGAGGCGAGTGGATCACCAGAGGTCAGGAGATTGACATCAGCCTGGGCCAACATGGTGAAGCCCCATCTCTACTAAAAATACAAAAATTAGCTGGGCGTGGTGACAGGCACCTGTAATCCCAGCTACTCGGGAGGCTGAGGCAGGAGAATTGCTTGAACCTGGGAGACAGAGGTTGCAGTGAGCTGAGATCACACCACTGCACTCCAACCTGGGTAGCAGAGTGAGACTCAATCTTTAAAAAAAAATAATAATTAAAAAAATTAAAAATATGTATATATAGAGAGAGAGACACATAGATATATAGATATTCCTTAAATATTGATATTGATCATGGCTACTTCTGGGTAATAGAATTTGGGGCATTTTGTTTGTTTATATTTCCTTTGTTTTTTTTTTGTTTGTTTTCTTTGCTTAACTTTTTATGTTGCTTGAGTTTTTATGATGAACATGTGCTATTTTTTTCTAATGTCTTTATTAAGATATAATTTATATACCATAAAATTCACTCATTTCAAGTGTATGGTTCAATGAATTTTAGTATATTGACAGTGCTGTGCAACTATCACTACAATCTAACTTCAGACATTTCCATCACCCTAAAAAGATACTTTGCTCCCATTTCAATTACTTCCCTTTCCTACCCCAGCCCTAGGCAAACACTTGTCTACTTTCTGTGTCTACATACTTTCCTATTTTGGACATTTGATATAAATGAAATAATGCAACATGCGGCATTTTGTGTCTAGCTTATTTCACTGAATAGATTGGTTTTGAAATTCACCCATATTATAGTACATGTATCAGCACTCTGTTCCTTTTTATTGTCAAATAGTATCCTGTTGTATGGATATATACATTATTTATTCATTCGTCAGTTGATGGGCATTGAGTTGTTTCCATTTTGGGGGTGTTGTAAATAATGCTGCAAGTTTTTGTGTGAACATGTTTTCATTTCTTAGATACCTAGGAGGCTAAGATTGCTGAGCCATATGGTAAGTCTATGTTCAATTTTTCAAGAACCTGCCAAATTGTTTTTCCAAAGTGGCTGCACCATTTTACAGTTCCACCAGCAAGGTATGTATCTTTCCATTGCTTCACATTGTTGCCGACGCTTGTTATTACCCATCTTTCTTATTATGTTTGTTTATTCTACTGGGTGTGAAGTGGTATTTCATTAAGGTTTTGATTTTCATTTCCTAATAACCAATGATATTGAGCATCTTTTCATGTGCTTATTGGTCATTTTTGTATCTTTTTCAACATGTGTTATTTTTATAACCAAAACGATTATTTTTTAACAGATTTTGATGTCTACTATTGGACTTATCATCCAGATGACACTCGACCAGCACAGAGTACAGTTACATGTGGTTGCCTGTGACTTGCTCTCTGCACTTCCACTGATGCAGCCGAAATACTGAGCTAATTTTTTTAGCAGACACATACCATTGGCTCAAATTAAGCCTGCAGTCAACTAAACACCCCGGATCCTTTTCTCACTGACAATTGTAGAGCCAGATTTCTCTCATTCTCTATTTGGGCTATTGATTTTATTGAATTTAAATGCTGGAGCTAATATTTATCCCTGTCGAATTTTATCTTGTCACTTTAGGTCCATATTGTCATCTGTACAAGTAATATTTTATCTTAATTCTGTCATCTCATTTTACCTACCTTGAAACTTCCTTTTGGATGTCAAAATAACTAAGAAGGTGGATTTTTAACCATTATATTTTTAGTTTTCTGTTTATTTTATTTTGTTTTGTTTTGTTTTTTGAGACAGAGTGTTACTCTGTCACCTAGGCTGAAGTGCAGTGGCACAAACACAGCTCACTTCAGCCATGACCTCCTGGGCCCAAGCAATCCTCCCGCTTCAGCCTCCCAAGTAGCAGGGACTACAGATGCACACCACCATGCCCAGCTAATTTTTATATTTTTTGTAGAGACGGGGTTTCGCTATGTTGCCCAAGCTGGTCTTGAACACCTGAGCTCAAGTGATCTGCCAACCTCTGCCTCCCAAAGTGCTGGAATTACAGGTGTGAGCCACCACACTCAGCCTTGTGTGTTTTCTGAATCAAAATGAATGTATACTTTTCCATAAGCAACACAAGGACTCAATTACAATGCATGAGTTTGTTCATGGCTAGGCACAGTGGCTCATGCCTATAATTTTAGCACTTTGGGAAGGTGAGGCAGGTGGATAGCTTGAGCCCAGGAGTTTGAGACTAACCTGGGCAACATGGCAAAACCCCGTCTCTACAAAATACGCAAAAAATTAGCTGAGCATGCCTATAATCCCACCTTCCTGAGAGGCTGAGGTGGGAGGATCACCTGGGCCTGGGAGGTGGAGGTCGTAGTGAGCCAATATCATTGCTACACTCCAGCCTGGGCTACAGCGTGAGACTCTGTCTCGAAAGAAAGGAAGGAAGGAAGGAAGGAAGGAAGGAAGGAAGGAAGGAAGGAAGGAAGGAAGGAAGGAAGGAAGGGAAGAAAGGAAGAAAGGAAGAAAAGGAAGGAAGGAAGGAAGGAGGGAAGACAGAGAGAGAGAGAGGGAGGGAGGGAGGGAGGAAGGAAGGTTGTTAAAAATAAGCACGTCAAGAATAAAACTAAAGTAGAAGACTTATAAGACTCTATATTTTCATTTTTCATAATCAACATATGTATCTCTAATACACACATGAAAAGTTCTTAAAAGTAAGCACTGCCACTCAGCTTTGCATCATAGTAGTAGCCACTTTTAATAGATTTCTGTTTTAAAAGAACAAGATTGATGAGAAAAGAAAGTATATACAATGTTACTGAAAAATGTAGACATGTCTATGTAGGATTTTCTATTGCATTTTGATTCTTTCTAATTTCACTCTCAGTGAGACATTTATTCTGGACATTCTGGACGTTATTAACCATCATCTTTATGTACTAATTACTTTACCCATAACTATTCATATTCCAACTCTTTTTTGAAAAGCCTTTTGGATATTCCCAAACCACTCTGACCTTTCCCCTCCTGGGACGTTTCTATGCAGTACTGAATCACTCATTCTCTTAGGTCCACGTCATATCCTTCCTATTTTGTGCAGGGCCCCTTTTTGTTTTATTTTCTCCTTTTCACCCTACAGCCTCAGTTCTCACTTCTCTCCCTTCTCCAGCACCCACTCTACTGTATTTAATGTGTGTCCTTCCAGTCCAAATTGCAAATGTTTGTTTAGAAAAATGTGTACCATAAGAAAGTCTTTATATGTCTTTGCTTTTAAATTACATAAATTACATTGTGCTAGAAATCTTACTTGATTTCTAACTTTAATTCCTTCAACATCGTGTTTTTGAGAGATATCTGTGTGTTACATGTCAATCTAATTTAATACTTCTGCCTGCTGCACCCTTTTCTGTCAAATGCACACACCAAACATCATCTATGTACTTCAGGATGGACCCTCATCCTGAAAACCTCTTTCATGAACCTCCTTGCAAATTTACTGTACTTACTGTTTTATATGAGGATCAGAGAAACTGTCCATAGAGAGAAATTTTCTTTTCTTTTTTTGAGACAGGGTCTTGCTCTGTCACCCAGGCTGGAGCACAGCGGTGTGATCTTGGCTCACTGCCACCTCTGCCTCCCAGGTTTAAGCTATTCTCCCACCTCAGCCTCCCAAGGAGCTGGGATTACAGGCATGTGCCACCATGTCCAGCTAGTTGTTTGTATTTTAGTAGTGACAGGGTTTCGCCTTGTTGGCCAGGCTGGTCTCCTGGCCTCAAGTGATCCATCCACCTCGGCCTCTCAAGAGAAACTTTCAGTTTCCACTATGGACAGTTTCTCTGAGGCATGTACTCAGAAAGGAGATTGCTGAGTCATAGGATCGTGCATACAAGATTTCTATAAAAATTGCTATATTGCTTTCTGGAAGAGCTATAGTAATTTACCTTCCCACACCAGCAGGGAAAAAGTTTTGTTCCAACTTATACTCAATAGCCCTTGGTGTTGTCTGATTGTATAGATTTTTGCCGATCTGATGGATTTGAAGTACCATCTCAATAGTGCTCTGTTGTGCTGTTCTCTGATTGATGGTTAGGTTGAGTATCTATGTCTTCAGGAGATTATAAACCACTCAGGATTCCCCTTCTGTGAATTGCCTATCCGCACCGTCTTTTTTTCTATCACTTTTTTCTATCTTTATTATTGCTGACCTGCATTAATCTCCGATACATTCTAGCTATTGATACCTTTAAAGTTTTAGGCATTGCAAAGACTTCTAGAATGTCACCAGTCACTTGTCACTGTTAACTTTGTTCACGATGCCCTTCATTGAACACAAGTCTTTCATTTTTGATTAGTGTACAATTCGTCAATTTATTTCTTGACAGCTTGAGCATATGAGGCTTTATTTAATAATTTTTCTACCACCCAAGGGCAAACAGATATTCCCCTACATTTTCTTCTATTCGCTTTACAGGTTTCCTTTCACATTTTGAAATTACTCCATTTTGAGCTTTTTTTTTAAATGGGTCAATATAGGGATTCAACTGTATTTTTCTCCCTATAGTAATACTTTTCTCTGAAGTATTTTCTAAATTGGCCTTTTCTTTTGCTATGCACTTGTCAAGCTGTCCCCATCATTACTTATTTTCCACAGATGCACAGTTTGATTTGGGGACTTTTCATTTTTCCCTTTGGTCTCTTTGCTTATTCTGCACCTAAACTTTATCACATCAGTTACTATGTCTTTCTCAAATCTCATTTTCTAGTAAAATGGTTCTATTCTTTTGTTCTTTTTCAAAATTGCTTAGTTACTCAAGAGTCTTTATGCTTTCTTATAAAATTTAAAATCAGTTTACCATAATTTCAGAAATTCCTACTGTGATTTTGATTGGAATTGTCATGAAATACATAAAACAATCTGGAGACAAATGACATAATAGCAACAATAAATTGCCCTAGTCATTTATTTAGGTCTTTTCTTTTTTCTTTTAATAGAGCAATAGAGCTAAAATGTTTTTCTCAGTAAAAATCCATACATTCTTTATTACTATAATACCAGACACTCTTGTTGCTTCAGTAAATTATATCTTTATATATAATTTTATAAATTCATGCTATATTTGATATTTGTACCCTGTGGTGTCTTCAGGGTTGCATATGAGAAGAGGGAGCCAACACCTGAGGGATATGCCCTCTTGTTTGTAATCATATTTAATATCTATATATTCATGCACATATTCAACATCTTGTTCCATTGGTAACTAGTGGTCCCAATAAAACTGGAATCTTCATTAAGATGATTACCTGAATACTAAATTTCATATTACTTTCCTAAAGACTTAGTTCAGTGCTATATACACATAGACAGGAGACAGCTATAGCCTGAGAGGTACACAGCTGAACTGAAATCAAAAGACTTGAGTGAAATCTTTTCTGTACCTCTGACTCTGAGCCAGGCCATAATCCCTCTGAATCTCAGCTTCCTCATTCCTAACACATGATTAATGAGGTTGTCACAAAAATTCAAAGAGAAAATAGATTTATCATGCACAGAATTTGACACGTGGAACCAATGCCCTGCTATTTGAATCTAAAGGCAAGAAATGCTTAAATCAGCTACAGCCAAAAGAAGAGTAATGGCAGGAAAGCATTATAACTCCAAAAACTGTTTTCCAGTGGTTAAAAATTATTACCAAAGTTACTTCAGTCAAGGACATCAAAGAAAATTTATAATCTTGTCTCCAGATAACATGTACGTTCATCAGTTGGGGCTGAAAAGTTCGCACCACACTGAAGACCATCACTGGCCCTGGACTTCCTAAAGCAGCCCAAGAAACATTTTCTCTGGAAATCTGGTCTTTTGTGTGAGAGTGAAAGCTACTGTGGGTGTTGCAATACTTTTCCTCTGCAAAGAGATGATTTTAGCAGAATCCCAAATAGCACAATAGAATTATCTGTATTCATATGCAAATATGCACATTTTAAAATATAGTTGAAACAAATAGGAATCCCTTTTATTTCCAATCTCATCTCATGTTTCCATAATGGAGATACTGGGATTAAAGATGATTATAAAGTGAATGTAGATTTGTAAGAAGTAGGCTATCATGAGAAATGCTGGGGGTGTGGAGCCCTTGCAAACATTTCCCAGGATCCCAAAGCAGAATGGATAGAGGAAAGGCATTAGACTAAGCCATGAGAGTCATGGCAGGAAGAGGATTTGAAGAATGAAGCTTGCAGCACTCTTGTTGAAAGAGTGAAGGTAAATGACTGGGCACCTCTTCAATAGCAGCCCTCCCTGACCACACTAACAAAAATATTCCCCACACAGCCCTGCCTCCTCCCTAGTTACTCTATCATACCACCACCACCTGCTTCATGGTTCTCTTTGAGCTGATAACTATGTTGTATTAGCTTGCTTATTTGTTTGTTTGTTTGTTTCCTTTGCTGTTATTTATTTCTTCCACTAGGCTGGAAACTCTGGAGGAACAGGGACATGGCCTATCTTGTTCATGTGCCTCCATCAGTGCTAAGCACAGAATGGACATTCGATAGATGCTATTTGAATGAAAAAAGGGAGTCCAGATCTATCAGAAATGAGGTAATAGCTGTTTATTGATTTTTTTACATCACACATGGGCATTAGAGGATCTTTGTGGTAGGAAGTAAAATGAGAGGATAGAAACTTACTATAAGGTGCTTTTGTGGAACAAACAACTCTTCAGGTAAGTGCCATCTCAAGCAGTGCTTTGAATTGATCTGCCTGTAACCCTAGGAAAAAAAAAAAGGATGACCATACATTGGCCCTGACCTGTGAATCTACACGTTCCTGGGTTTATCTTTCAGATAATTATTGTGGAGTAATATGAGACATAGAGTCTATGGCAATGGCCTTGAATAAATGAGTAATGCAACAAGTTATAAAGTTCTTAAAAGAAAGCCTGAGTATATCTCCTCATTCTTTTGTGCTTCTCTAGCCTATTTCCTTTACATTTGGTGGCTGGAGTTGTGAGGGGTGAATTTCTATAAAGTAATAATCGATTGTTCTGTTTTTCCTTTGCTCATACCCCTCTCACTTTATTTTTTGAGGGAGAGAACAAAGAGAATAGGACGGGAAAAATGTCAGACTTCTAATGAAATTACAATTAAAAAAAAAAAAGAAAGTGATAACACTAAAACCATAAGGCAAACCAGCAGGGGGTGTTAAAGATAAAATTACCACTCAGAAGTCAATGGAAATGTAGTTACAGGCAATTATTGCATGTTCTCTGAGTCTCTTATAAGTGAATTGACCTTTAAAAATAAAATTGCTCTTGATTGTTTTTTAAATCTCATTTTCTGTGCTTCTGAGATTATTTCCAACTGATGTCCATATACTTTTAAAATCTCCAAATGGATTATTATAAATAATAGTAATCAAAATTTCTTAGATTATTAACCTTCCCTTAAATTTAAAAAATATTTATGTTGTGTATCTAACAATGAATAAACAAATCATGGCAGTGCCATAAAGCAGGCTGTCACACAGTCATGAAATAATCTGTTTTAAGCACTATTTTAAGATACACAGGAATGTTCATTATATAATCTTAATCATTGTATAAACAGGTATAAAACCACACATAGAGAATGTCTTTGTGTTTTCTTGTGTTTAAAATTATTATGGAATTATGAGTGTGATTATGAGTGAGTTTTGTTTTCATATATAACTATTTCTCTGTAATTTCTGAGTTCTCGTTAGTAAACATGTCAGTCTAAAAATCAGAAAAAAAATTCATAATAATGCTCAGATACCTTTGAACAGAATTTAATCTGTAAGGTATTTGTTTCTATAGGTAAAGAATAGACACTATTCTTCTTTTTTAAATGGAAATACTGAGGCATCATGAAATGCCCTGTTTCTAATCATATAATTCATGGCAAAGAACTGGAATCTGAAATAGAAACCAACCTCCTGGATTGGCAGGATTTATCCTCCTCTTTACTTACATAAACCTGGTGAGAAATGTGCAGGGACAGTCTTTCCCTGGGGCCTCTGGGTGGCTGGCCCTGCGGGACTGCCTTCCTCTCTGCACTGGGTGTCTCTAGAGGAGGCCCAGTGTGTGAGTGAGCCCAAGGCTTTCCTTCCGTGGGTCGGCTTTCTCCAACCTTCTACTAAGGGAAGGGAGGAATCCTGGAATATAGCTGCAGATTTTCAAAACTTTTAAACAATTGGATCTATCTGGTTGAGATAATTTCAGATACAAATGCTACTGTCAGCAAAGGGCAATGTTTCCATGTTGCTAAATTGCTGGAAGCCTAACTTCAGAATCACTGTGCTCTTGTCTCCCTGAACAATGCTTGAGAACAGGAACTATGCCTATTTTTTTCCAAAGACTCCTAAACCAGTCCCCAGTACAGAGACATTATGCTCATCATGAAATCTTTGTAAATATGTATTAACTCACTGGTCATTAGCCTTCGAACATTGCACCCAGGGGCACTAGTTCACGTGCTGGTGGACAGCACGTGCCACATGCCCTGTCTCACCGCCATATGAGATGGCGCGTTCATCAAATGTGGGATCTCTGAATTTCCATCTGGAGAATCAGTAAATCTTTTCACTTACTTTCAAGTGGCTCTTTTAATTTTTTAAAGTGCCAAATGACAACTATGTCTTTCTTTTGGTCCTGGCTCTTAATAAACAACAACAAAAAAATTGGTTATTTGTCCCCACCCGTAGAGATTTGGCTTTAACTGGTCCCAAATGATGTGCAGGCATTGGTATTTGAAAAAATCTTTTTTGACAATCCTAAGGCTCAGCCAGGGTTGAGAACTACTGATTTAAACTGTGAATCTTTGTGAATCTTTGCCTCTATGACATATTTAGTATCTGTGATTTATCTGATGCCAAGTCTTTGGTCAAGAATGCAACATCCAATTATAACACAGATCCCACGGGTAAGACCAGTTTTAGGATTTTCCATGTGGTTTCCAGAAATGTACTGCAGTATTGTTGGATATTTTATACTTGGCCGATGCTCCAATACCCTCAAAAAAAGTACCTAGGAGAGACCTGTTTCCTTGATGTTTGTAGAGGTTGTGGGAGTACCCAAGAAAAAATCACAATATGGGTCTCCTACAAAAGCCTAATCTTTTATTATCAGTGAGACATGGTAAGAAGAGTAGCCTGAACAAGGAAAATGAAGTTACCCAAGGAATCTCTGATGCCTATGTTGAAAGAGGGGAGTTGTGCTGCTAAGACAACAGCCCCTGTCCCTAGGGTACTGGGACTCCAGGTCCCTCCAGCTTCCCTGCATCCCTATCCAGCAAGGGGACCTAGGATCAGTACTTTCCCCACCACTGCTCTATTCCAAAGCACGAGGAATCTGATTTTTTTGAACTCTAAGCAAAGATTCAGATGTGAGAAGATGGAGTCTTACCTGATTAAAGCCAGGAGAAGAGACTATTCTACATAAAGGCAGAGATGTGGATAGATGGACGCCATGGCATCAGTGAGAGAAGCAAGAGTGGGCCAAGGAACCAGGAGAGTTGAGATAATGTCCATTTGGCAAGAAGGAGGAGAATGAAGAGACAATAATGTCTCAGAGGCTTAAAATGTTAGTGATTCAAGATCGATATTGGAAGAGTCTTATTGGACAGAAATTAGTTTTGAGGAGGAAGTTCATGAACTTAAATGCCTGAGGACAGGATATTGTGGATAAAATAATATTATGGCACCTTTTCAAATTTAGGCAAGTGGCCATTTATTGGATTAAGAAAGGAGATCATGAGGCTGAGTGAGCCTGCTGGGAGTTGGTCCAGGCTACGTGAGGCTGCGTTAGCCTCACTCCCCATCCCCAGTATCTGCTCAGGCCTGCTCCACCTGCACACCAGGCCCAGGCCCTCAAGCAGCTGCCCTCCCTGTCCTCATCAGAATTTTTCTGTAGGATCCTCCTGTTCCCCTTAGCTTCTACTGGAGCCAAGATGGCCATGGAGTGGAGCTGAGCAACATCACCCAGCAGCCTGAGGAGCCCCTGTGCAAGTGTGATGCAGGGCCCAGGGGACTGTCATTGGAGGGAGAAGTGGCTTCCCAGGAAAGAAGCTGAGGGAGCTAATCCTGAGCCTGGGAACCCTGTAAAAAAATTTTAATTTAACCTTACCTTGACAAGACCGGGCACGGTGGCTCACACCTGTAATCCCAGCACTTCGGGAAGCCGAGGCGGGCAGATCACTTGAGGCCACGAGTTTGAGACCAGCCTGGCCAACATGGCAAAACCCCATCTCTACTAAAAATACAAACATTAGCTAGGTGTGGTGGCACATGCGTGTAATCCCAGCTACTCGGGAGGCTGAGGCACAAGCCGAGATCAGGCCATTGCACTCCAGCCTGGGCGATAGGGCAAGACTCTGTCTCAAAAAACAAATAATAATAAAATAATAATAATAACAATAATTTTACCTTGACTCAATTTTGTTAAAAGGAAGATGCTTCCATGGATTCTCTCAACTTGAAAACAGTTTGTGTGTGTCTGTCTGTGTGTGTGTGTTTGTGTGACACATAAGTACACAGGGCATCATGGAAAATTCTGTTTTAAAGGAGCTGGTCTTTTAAATTACACGTTTTGGATAAGCCTCATTTTTTTTGTTTAGAAGCAAAATATTTCTGCTCTCAGAATTGATTCTTTTCTAGTGGCCCCTAACGCTAAGGAAACAGCATGGTGCAGTGGAAAGAGAAGGGGCTGGGGATCTCACTTTGACATTAAGCAGCAGTTCTGTGACCCTGGAGAAAGCACATGTACCCACTCAGCATCAATCCCACCCTGTAAAAGAGGAGGGGAAATTTCTGGCATAGAATTCTCATTCCATAAGCTCAGTGCTGTTTGTAAAACCCAACCTACTTGTGAACAAGAGCTCTATCCTATGCATATCTACACTCTCAATTCACGAATCCAATGTTGCCTGAGCAAAGCTCCCACTTGCACTCAATTCTGTTGCAGACATTTCAGACACATGGGAAATGGACTCAGAGGACTTGCTCAAGACTACCCAAGTTCATAGCAGTTCTGTTTTATGCTATATCTTGTCCTAGCCAACCCTTTCTCTTGACATCAGCTCTGTCTGTGCACATAGATGGACAGCATCATTGGCCCAGACCACTCTGGCTGGGGAGGTGCATATTTGTCTTAATAAATGAGAGTCTGAGGTGGGGGAACAGGACGGCAACTTCCACAAACTGTTCATGCTGCATGATTATGCCTCCCCTGGAGGAACAGGAGTAAACTGGCAATGAAGAAAGCAGCAGAGAAGGGTAGGATTTGGCATCCAAACCTGAGGTAGATCCTTGACATCTCTCCCAGGCTGCCCACTCCTCTCTCCACTATTGGAGGAGCTAGAAACACTCAGCCTCCTGAATCCTCTAGGAGAGCAAGGTGATTTAAGTCACACATATTTCTGTGACATGAATGTCCAAACAGGAAGCCAAAGGGAACTGGCTTTGCAGTTTTTGTTTTTTTAAGGCAGCATGTGGCTAGGAATGGACATGACCAATCATTACTGCTATAATTTTACATGTCTCCAGCCTAAGAAATCTACCATGCATTGAGGTAACCTGATATAAAACCGCTTTCACTATTTTGAAATTAAGGTTTCTCCACTGCTCATGGAATGTGAGCCTGTGTTTAGAAGTCAATGCAGGACCTTAGCTGACACTTCCATACCTGCCAAGAGCCGCTGATGTGAACCAGGTGGCCTGCTTCAAGCAGAATTCAATTACCCAGATGGCAACTGTTTCTTAATTCAAAACTTTAACAGCGTTTTTTTTTTTCCATTATGAAAAATGAGAGGGGAAAAAGAATACATTGAGCTTGAGCACTTCTGGTTTATGAGATTAGAGGCAGGGGAGGGAACTGGGTCCCTGGCCTCTGCCAGCTCCCTGCAGCTCCAGCCTGCAGCACTGTGTCTGCCTGACTCGGCTGCTTATTCCTGGAGCAGGAGTGACGGTCCTGAAACTCAGCCTCCTCTTGGGTTTGTTCTTAGGAAGCTAGAATAACTCTCCCTCACTAATTAGTGATTGCATTAGCAGATGGTATCTTTTTTTTTTTTTTTTTAAGTAAAAAAGGAAAAAGAAGAAAAGGTTTTAAAGGTTTTAAATTGCATTTAGAGACAATGCTTTCTTTCTCCTGAGGAAGCCCGTGCAGTCTAGATCCTGGATATTCAGGCTTCTTATGCTGAAGGTGAAAATCAATCAGCTGGGCTACAGCTCTGATGTTTTAGTGGACTTATTTTCCTGGTCCTCGCCTGAAGTTTGGTAATAACCAGACCAGTTCAGACAGGTGGAGTGCTGACTGACCTCTACCACCCAACTCGGTGCACTTGGCTGGCTGTGTTTCAGTAGACTGGTTCTTTGTTGGATAAAGGAGATTGACGTGGGAAGAGGTGAGCCAGCATAAAGTAAATTCTGTTCTCATTCTCTCCTCCTGTAGACAAATTTTGTAGCTGCCTTCATTCTTCCTTGGACCTTATATCTCCCAGGCTAAGTAGGAATTTGGAATCAAGACAAGATAATTGCTTACCCTCTTTGAACAGTTACTACATGGCAGGCAATGTTCTAGTGCTTTAAGTATATCACGTCAATTGTTTCTCATAGCAGCCCACTGGTAGAGTTACTAAGTTAGATAGTTTTTCTAGATAAAAAGCTTCATGCTTACATACATTGAAGAAGGTATTTGGTTAGAATCCTGTCATGTGATCAGCTATTTTGGGTCCACCACCTCCATCACCACCATCCCATTACCTCCTACCATCACTTTCATTACCACCACCACCATCTCTGTCTCCACTGTTAACTCTTAACACTGTGTCCATGACCAGACGTCAAATGTTAACAGGGACTTGTCAAAAAAGCAAAAAGCTGAGATGTGTTAGGCAGGGACATCTTTAACTTGAGCTATTTGGACAACTTTTTTTTTTTTTTTTTTTTTTTTTTTGAGGTAGGTCCCACTATATCACTCAGGCTGGTCTTGAATCATTGGTCTCAAGTGACCCTCTCACCTCAGTATTTGGACAATTGAAGCTAAACTTTTCATTAACTTGGTTTCTTCCTTCTTTTCTTTATCTTCTATAATTTCGGTCTTCAAATGTGAGATTGCTTACCAGGCAGCTCAACATTTCTTTAGTCAGTGGACTTGCATCAAGCACTGGACTCTGAGAGAACTAGAAACCAACAAAGTCCTTGGCCTATTTGGAATTCACCTTAGCAAAATCACTAGGAAATCAGATAAAATGCCTGAGCCATCCCCGCAAATTGAACTATCTTCTGAGGGCTAGGGAGTTGTATGTTGACCAATTGTTAAAATTATGTCCTAATTCCAGTTTTTCATCATATTCAGCAATTCAAAAGCTTCTGTTCAAGAGAAGTAGTAGATAATAGGGATGGTAATGGGAGTTAAGGCATGCTGCCTGTGTGTGCACAAGAAAAGGAAGAAAATAAAATTAGCATACTATGACAAAAATATACAAGGAGATATAGGTATCTTGAGACTCTGAATTCAGTAATGTGATCAGAGAAGCTTTCATAAATGTGCTGGCTATGAAGGCATATCTACTGGAGAAATCTTTCCAAAGCACAAATCTGATCATGCCCTGCCCCTGCTTAGAACCCCACAGTGTCTCCCTATGGCCCATAGGATAAAGTCCAAGCCCTTTGATGGCATCCAAGTCCTCCACGATCTGGACTCTGCTCACCTCTCCAAGCTTACTTCCTGCCGCCATTCCTCTCACAACCTAGGCTCTCGCCATTTTAATCTTCTGGCCAGTCCTCCAACACTCAGTTTGTTTCTGTCCTGAAGACCTTACCATGTGCTACTTTTGCTTGCATCCTCCTGGTCCTGCCTAACATGCTGCCATTCAGTGTGAACTCCTACCCATCTTTCACAATCCCAGCCAGGGAAGCCTTTCCCACTCTGCAGAGAGAGCTGGCCACTTCCTCCTTCATGCCCCCATGAAGGCCTGCATATATGCAGCACCTCTCACTGTGTTACTAATATCTCTTTGCATGTCTTTCTTTTATGCCAGATGGTGAGCTATTTGAGGGTAGAGAATGTGTCTTAGTTATCTTTATACAACAGCAACAAGCACTGTGCTAGGCTCAGAGTAGATACTCAATAATGTTTATTCTGATTTTTTGCATGAACTAGTTCTTACTTCTGTTAAATACTATACACTACCAGAGTTAAGGATTGGAGTATGATCTTTATAAGAGGGGGAAAAAAAGGGGAACCCTTCTTAGGGGCTTATTTGTAAGAGTCCACATGTAGAGGTCACCATCGCCAAAATGGAAGTCTCCAGAGTAAAACATAAGCTGTTAAAAATGAATTGAGCTGGTTACTATTTTTGCATCTGACCTACTTTTTGGTTACTTCTGCTGTTGCAAAAACTTCCATTCTTATAAATGAACCAAACCACTTTTTGATGGTTTTGTATTCTCTCCTCTTAAGGTAGCTTTTTACTGAAACAAAAATCTGCACAGTCTCTGAAACCCAGCTTTAATGCAAAGTCATCTATGGAAGAGTATTATTCCCAGTAGGACCAACTTCCACAGAACTCTCTCAATTGTTTTTCCATGGAAGAGTTTAAGGCCAAGAATAGCAAATCTATCCACCACGATGATGGCACTTATTTCCTTAGTGCTTGTGGTTGTGCCCCGTGGAGAGCAGGAAGGGTTAGATGCCAGTTACCTCCCGCCACCTCTTCCCAGCTTTGGGCTTGCCCTTTCTGAGCTGTAAGGCTGCCTGAAGCTGTGTCTCTGCTGGTTGGATGAAGATGGGACTCTGGCAGTGGAATATTTTTCAGTCCAGATCCCTTCTTTGTTACCATTTGATTTTCTTTTCTTTTCTTTTCTTTTTTTTTTTTTTTGTTGCAATGCCTCGGTAGTTGTTGATTTGCAGAAAACAATTGGTGAGTTTTTAAATGTAGGATATTGTAACATCACATAGTGTTGTGAACTAGGGTAAGGGGAGTAGAACTGTATTGGCAGAGAGTGCTAAAGGAGAAGGCAGAATCCTGGCTCAGGATCTGGTATAAAACACACAGGAAACAACTAAAGAATCCTTTATTACTGCTTTATTTACGAAGACCGCTATTAATAACAGCAAATTATTTAAAGGGCACCTGGGTTAAAAGGATGCTGAGTAAAACACCAAGGACTTGATTCTGTTGTGGTTGGTGATAACCTACAATAGTTACCAAGTAAATGCAGACTCTTTCAAATTTCCCAGTTTCCCAGAGGCACAACCTGAAGTCTTCAACCACCACTAACAGGAGAAAATATGTTTAAAAGAATACTAAGGAGCTTTCAAAAGGATTAAGAAATGGCTCGGGGGCCAGGCGCGGTGGCTCACACCTGTAATCCCAGCACTTTGGGAGGCAGAGGCGGGCAGGTCACGAGGTCAGGAGATCGAGACCATCCTGGCTAACACGGAAACACGGTGAAACCCAGTCTCCACTAAAAATACAAAAAATTAGCCAGGTGTGGTGGCAGGCGCCTGTAGTCCCAGCTACTAGGGAAGCCGAGGCAGGAGAATCGCTTGAACCAGGAGGCGGAGTTTGCAGTAAGCAGAGATCGCGCCACTGCACTCCATTCTGGGGCGACAGAGAGAGACTCCGTCTCAAAACAAAGAAAAAAAAAAGAAAGAAAGAAATGGCTCGGCGTGGTGGCTCACACCTGTAATCCCAGCACTTTGGGAGGCTGAGGCAGGCAGATCACTTGATGTCAGGAATTTGAGAACAGCCTGGCCAACATAGTGAAACCCTGTCTCTACTAAAAATACAAAAATTAGCCTGGCACGGTGGTGCGTGCCTGTAATCCAAGCTACTCAGGAGGCTGAGGTACAAGAATCCCTTGAACCCGAGAGGCAGAGGTTGTAGTGAGCCGAGATTACACCACTGCACTTCAGCCTGGACAAAAGAGTAAGGCTCCGTCTCAAAAAAACAAACCAAAAAAAAGGTAAAAATGGAGAGTCTGGGAGGAAAAGTTATAGGAGTCAGAAATATTTAGCGGACAGATTTTGATAGTCAGCAATGCACCCAGAACTGTGCTTTTAAAGACAGGTGATATGTCTGCTGCTGAACAGAAGAAAAGGAAATAGATTTGCAATGGAGGCACAGAGATTTGCAATGGAGGCACAGATAATGGCTAGGGGGAACTTTGAATGATGAAGACAGTTGACTTTAAAGCAGCAAGAGTGGCTTTCTGGGTAATGTGGAATATTCTGGATAATGTGGGAAATAGGTAAAGGATAAAGATGCATGCTTATGACTGTTTCCATGCTAACTCGGGAGCACACAAAGCCAAAGAAAATTCTGTCCTTCCAGATCTCTAGCTCATAGATCCCCCAAATTTTTGTGTCCTGTGGAAAATGCTAAGTTGGTGTGGGCTCCAACTCATATTTTAAAGCCTTTAATTGCAATGATGTGTTTATTCAATTCAGCAAATACTCAAAGTGCTAGCGTTCTTGGCTCAAAAAACTGACTTGCATCATATTTTTCATACATCTGCTGACTCTATTCACAATGACTGGAGCAACCATCCACAGTTGTGATCAAATTCTCCTCGAAGCTATCCATACTTGGCAGCCTTAAGGTCTATAAATGCTGAGCCTCCAGGCCAATCAGTTTAACTGTGCCCCAAGCTAGAAGCTTGAAAAGAGTTGATAGGATAAGCAGCAGACAGAATAGAGAGCCTTTGCTTTCTTCACCCTCTCTTCTAGAATCCAAATTTGTCCCCTGCACTGGAGTTAGAAAAGCTACCTGAAAGTCTTGCCACTATTCTTGGAATATTCAATACCAATTACTCCCTGGGCCTCAGTTTCTTCATCATAAAATGAGGGAGCTTGATGTTTCATCTATAAGGTTTCATTTCATTCAGAAGCCCCTCTTCCAAGGGAAGAAAAGAAGGCTTTTTCTTAAAAAAAAAAAAAAAAAAAAAGGACTTTTCCTCCTTTGCTTACCCATTTTCCAAGGTGTCTCTCTCACATCTGAGATTTCTTTCTGCGCCTCAGACTTGGTCATGCCTTACCTTTTTCTTTATCTTAAAGACTTGTGAGAATTCAAGGGCACTGTGCATCTGAAATTACTGTGTGGCATCAAAAGCAAAATACAGATTTAAGATAATGTTTCTTATATTTTTTGCCCTTTCTTCACACCGGAACACATCTAGAACTCTGGGATCCTCCTGAAAGGACCTTCAGCAATTTTCAGTTGCCAAATAAATAGCTCTAGAGACAAAGGGAAGTGCCTTGATCTATCAGGGTTATTTTGTTGAGTGAATCAATGAGAATTTTACTTATGAGGGGAGAAAAAGGAGATCAGCTGACAGGAGAAATCTACGTTGTTCCGACCCATGCTTTATATATTTAGTTGTTGCCGCGGCACTTTTCCCATTCAGACCAGGGCCCAAGGAGTAATTAATCTTTGTTTTTATTTTTATTTATTTATTTTTTTGAGATGGATCCTCACTCTGTCGCCAGGCTGGAGTGCAGTGGCGCCATCTCAGCTCACTGCAACCTCCGATTCTGTGGTTCAAGCGAATCTCCCGCCTCAGTCTCCCGAGTAGCTGGGATTAACAGGCATGTGCCACTACGCCCAGCTAGTTTTTTTTTGTATTTTTAGTGGAGACGGGGTTTCACCAGGTTGGCCAGGATAGTCTTGATCTCCTGACCTCATGATCCGCCCGCTTCAGCCTCCCAAAGTGCTGGGATTACAGGTGTGAGCCACAGTGCCTGGCCCAGGAGTAATTAATCTTAAACAAGCTATCTTTAGCAAGCAAAAGCATCTTACAAAGTACAGTAACTGAGGCTATCAAGCATGTAAAGAAAGCATTTTCTAGAAGCTTAGAGATGGATCCCCGAACACTCTGTAACCCTCTGTTAACAGTCTAGGGAATTCTGTTCTGAATTTGGGGGCTCTTCTCCAGGCAGTCAGGGTTTTGAATTCTATTTACAATTCCTCTGCTCTCCATGGCCTAGAACGATTGAACCAAGTCTCTAGATCACTGTAGGAGACATCAACCTTTAACAATACATTCTTGAGGAAGAAGAGACTCCTGTAAGAAACTATCTTGTAAGAAGGGATGAGAATTACCCTAATGATGTAACTGACAACACAGTTTCTAGTTTTTCCTTTCTTTCCTTCCTTCTCCATTTTTTCCAGCTTCATATCCTTGTTTGTTCATGCTACATGAATACTTGAAGTTGATAGAGTTGGCTTTAACTTAGGAACCTTTGCTTAGAAAGTCAATATCCTGGCCTTTCCCATAGTACTTGACTTCCTGCAAACCTTGTTAATAATACATTGTTTTTTAAAATGTTGGAGAACTTCAGCCATTGCAGCCTCTTGCTAAGAAGCAAAAGCTATAATGACAGAGAAGCCCCAAAGTGCAGTGGAACCAGGGATCTCCGGGGAGAGTGGTGGTTTCCTGGGCCCCCCCAGAGAACCCAAGGCTGTGCTGGAGATGCTGCCGTGACAGGTGGAGGCGTGGAGAGGCACCTGGCAAGTCCTCAAACGCCTCCCCCTTGATTTAGCTCCTCTAGCTAAGGATACGCATTCCTTTGGGTTTCAGGTTTTTCTTCCCTAAAAAGAGAATCCCCAAACTGGACAAGCAGGTTACATTCACACAATAGCGTGAATGAATTCGCTGGTCGCTCTTTGGATTCTCATTTTGGAATCTCGAAGAAAGAGAGGTGGTGGGAGGAGGGCGCTTGAAACTTCTGGCGATGCCAGTTCAGATCGATTCCAGCTATGACGGAGCGGGAAGTGGATAAAGAGGACCCCAAGTCACAGGAGGCACTCTGAGAGCACCAAGCGCCTGGGGAGGCCATCCGCAGGTGGGCGCGGGGCCTGGATTCCACAGAGGGGCGGAGTCCCTCAGTCAGGCGCTGGCTGCAATCACACCCGAGCGCCAGCCCCCTCCAGCATCCCTGAGTCCCAGAGGAGATCGCCGAAGCGCTGGAAAAGCCGTTCCGCCCACGACTTCTGGTGCCGGGTCGGCGGCGAGACCCAGTTCCGAGACCGTACCGCACCCACTGCGGACCTCCTGGGCCCTACATAGTAGGCGGGTCATGCAGGGCAGCGGGAGGAGGGGCGTGGGAGGGCCAAGGCCGCCGAGTCCCCACTGTTCAGCCAGCAGGAGCGCCCCGCAGCCCTCCCGGGACACGGTGGACACGCTTGTCCCAGACCCGGGCGCCCTCCTGCCGGGAGCCAGGACTGGCCGCAGCAGGCGCTGTCCGGGCCCGTGGGCGGGGTTTCGGGAGGGGGCGGAGCCAGGCCCACGGCCGGTGTCAGGTTGCTCCGGTAACGGTGACGTTTCGCGGCGTGGGCGGGGCCAGCACGCAGGTTGCATATTTTAGGAAGTGAGGAGGAGGCGCGGGCTGGAGCTGCGGCGGGGTCTGGGGCGCAGAGCAGCGGCGGGAGGAGGCGGACACGTGGCAACAGCGGTAGCAGCCCGGGCGGCGGCAGCAACAGCGGCGGCGGCATCGGCCCGAGCCGCCGGCCGCCCTCCCTCCCTCCCGCCCCGCGGCAGCCCTAGCTCCCTCCACTTGGCTCCCCCGGTCCCGCTCGCTCGGCCGGGAGCTGCTCTGTGCTTTTCTCTCTGATTCTCCAGCGACAGGACCCGGCGCCGGGCACTGAGCACCGCCACCATGGGGAAGGGGGTGAGTGTCCGGCGCGCCCGGGGAGGGGGCTCGGGGAGCCCTCGAGGGGAAGAGGAGGAAGTCGGGAGGGCGACCGCGGCCAGCGGGAGGCGGCGGAGGAGGAAGCGGCGCCGCGTGGAGTGGGCTGGCAGAGCCGCGCGGCTTAAAAGACGACGCAGTTTGGAAATGGAGGGAGCGCAGTAACGGGGGGCGGGGGAAGGGAGCGCCGTGGGGCTGGAGCGCGGCATTGCTTGGGGGGTGGGCGGACCCCGGGCGGGGGCTGCGCGCCCCGGAGGCCGAGCGGGCCGGGGGCTCCGAGAGGCGGTGCTTGGGAAGTCTCGGGGCCGGGAGGAGGGGGCTTGCAGCAGCGGGGGCGGCCCCGGGACTGAGCCGGCATCCCTGAGCCTGGCTCCCCTCCCTGCGACCGCCGTCACCTCCTTCTCCTTCCTTTTCCCTCCGCCCTCCGTGCCCTGAGGAAAGGCGCGCTCCTCCCCTTCCCCTGGGGCGCTCCGCCGGAGCCCCTCCCGGGCCTCCGTTCCCGCCGCGGCCCCGGTTCCGGCAGGGGCAGCCTCCGGGTTCGGGGCTCCTCCTGGGAACGCTGGGGCTTAGCTTGCTCCGCGCAGAGGCGGCCGCCCTCCCCCAAAGAAAAAACTGGCTGCTTCTAAGTGCGAAGCCGGCTGGGCGGGCTGGTGCCAGAAAGGGTGTGTCTTCACTGCCCTAAGATGGCCTTTAAGGTATACTTTTGAGGGCTTTCTTGGGCCACTTTCCGTAAACACAGGATGCACCGATGGCAACTGGAGTTGTCATCCGATGGTGGGGAGAGGCGTGCAGATTTTTTTTGAAGGGACGAGCCCTGAAGGAGGATAGGCAGACCCACCAGGGCCTCAGGGTTCAAGAAACCCGAAAAAGGACTGGAGGCTGCAGGCAATACGGTGGTAGGAATCTCTGCCGGTTTCCAGCGTCGCGGAAGCACCAAAGGACGGTCCCTGAAGGAAACGAGGGGTCTTGGGGCTGGAGAGCGGCGCGGAGCGTGGTGGGAATATCGTCACAACGCCGCTGTCCTACATTTCTGTAGCGAAGACTTGATTACCCCTAGCTATTACCCGTAGCTAGTGCAGGAGACTGGGCCCTGGACCCCAAATGAGCCAAAGTCTAGTTGAGAAAAATTTACACAGAATAACCTCGGAGTTCATGGGGTGAAAGTGACCATGTCATGAGAATACAAATGGGAGAGAATCCACTTCGTTGTCTCCAGGGTTTAGCACAGTGCAGACACTGAGTAGGTCTTTGAAGGCCCTGAGGCTTCTGGGTGTAGACAGAGTGTCGGGAGCAGAGGGAGGCTGCACTCCTTGGGGACTCTAAGGGAGTTTTAAAGGAGGTAATTGAAAGGCTTGGACCTGGTGGGGAGAACAGGCACAAGTGGAAATGCACAACTCGCCTCGCTTTTAAAAGCATACAGCGTGGAGGGCTGGTCCAGGTCAGGTGGCATCAAAGAGCGGAGTACAGGGCCTCTCCATTCCCCTGATGGAGTCTGGGTTAGTGGCCTGTGCTTTTACCACACCGTCAAACCCTTGATCATTTCTGTAAACATGCACTTTAAAGCTCATTCTTTGTCTCTCCTGCCTTAAGAGAAAAAGAAAAAAGTTTACTTCCTGAGCTAATTTTGGGGGGTTTAGACATCACAGATGTGTGCCCCAAGCCTAGGAAGGTGAAGTGACTTGCTCAAGGTCAAACGGTTGGCTAGTGACAGACTAGGCGTCCCTGATTCTTGAACAGCCTGTGGCCTCAAGCCTGAACATGCATTTACTCTTTAACATTGAGTTCTTTATACAGAGCTCAGAACTTCGGATGAAACGGGGTATTTGTGATGTTGAATTAATAGGCCATGGAGATGGTTTGGGTAACTAAGTTATGTCCATTTATCTAGATATCTCTTTTATAACCACACACAGGCACACATGCACAGTAGTGATGCGGTAGTAACCCACCTGAATAGTTAGTAGAGCTTAAACCCAGATGTCTTACAACAAAATGTATAGTGGCTAGCAAACACAAGATTAAATTACAGCTGCGAACACTGGGATGATGAGCTGCTTGGCTGCTGGGTGGTAGTTAGCATTTTGAGTATTCTGATACATTGAACGTTAGTTTGCTTGTGTGTGTGTTTGTGTGTGTGTTTGTCCTCAGTGACTTATTGTGAGCGTCCAAATGTTCAGAAGAATATTTCATGTTGGGATTTTTCCACATGGGGATTAAAATGTGGGTGGAGAGTGACTAAAGCCCTGCTGATAATTGGCTAACAAGGAAGCCTGTGCCGGCAGCTAATTTTTAAGGTCATTGTAAATTTCTTCCCCTCCTCTCCTCAGTACCCTTTGTGGCCTAGCTTTTGATGATATTTCAGGTGATTTTATATGTCCTTAAAAGTCTAGTTCCTAAGCATTTGGTAAGAAAATGAAAGAACAGCTCTTGCTGAATCATTCCTGGATGAAATAGGATTTTGTCCCTTTTTTTCTTTCTGGGTTTTATTGCCAGTGACTTGGCTTAAACCGTCAGCTAGGCCTACCACCGGCAACTGTTTCACTCACCAAAGGTACACGCCATAACTGTTTAGAAATGTGGGAAAGTTTGTCTTCTCAAGTGTGTAAAAGATGAGGAGGGGGGGTCTCACCAGGTCTTTCACTGCATTCTGGATTTAGTTTGAATATTATTTACCTAAAAAATAAATCATAGCTTATGAGTAGTGATTTAAGGAGGGGCAGGGAAAAAAGGTTCCAGTGAAGGTGGCAGGGGGGATGCACATGTCAGCAGAAATCCTGGTTGTATGGTAATGTTATCAGCTGCCCTTTTGTAGCTCAGCTTGAAAGTGTGACTAAAGCTCCTCTGGCTGCTATAAAGCTAGTACTTTAGACTTAAAGCATTGTAAGGCAGAGGCCTCAGAGTGGAAAGTTGCCCGGGCCTGGCCGGGAGCTAGTGGCGCAAGTTACAGGAAGAACTAGTGCCTAGAGCTGGGGGGTGGAGAGAGCACTTGTGCCTCACCCTTTGCCTGTCAGTTGTTCAGCGTGTAACAGTTCCCTGCTTCTTAGGTTCTTTCTGTACCCTTTTATAAGGGTGTATCCCCTTTTGGTAACTTACTGTTTGTTAATTTGTAGTGTTCCCTGCCAGTAAGCTTGTAACACTCTAGTGACTCACCTTCGGGTGGGAGGGTAGGAAAGGGAGAGGCCTGCCTCCTAAACCTGGGAAGATGGGGAGAGAGTGGTAAACCTGAGAGCCCAAAAAACAAACCAAAACAAAAAAACAAAAAAAAAGATGCCTTTAAAAATCCAGTTAGATGTTTGCCCAGATGAGGGCTAACACTTAAAATATGCAGATTCCTGGGAACGTTATTCCTAAATTGCATTTAAAAATAAAAGTGAACTAACTCAACATCTTATAGCACAATAGGCTTGGCACTCATCCATGCTCCATTCCAGTACCCTCAGTCATTGTTTTCTGATTATTTTAGCAACAAATGAACAGATAAGTGACTTTCCATTCAAATCAGGCTATGTTCTTTTAAATATATCTAAACTTAAGAATAAGAAAGGCTTTAACTAAAATAGCTTTGAAGGATTTTGTATGGTAAAGTAAAATTGGATTCTTCACTTAAAAACAAACAGGTTTAAAAATAAAATAAAATAAAATAAAAGCCCTGAAGCTTCAGTTTCTCATCTGGCTTTTGGATAGAATGCTCATCCTGGGGATCAAGTGAAGTAATCTATGTTCTGTTTATGGAAGGAGTGCTGTGCCAGCCTGAGTTGTGGCTATTGTTATTGGGCTTACATAGGTACAGTAATTAGAGCCAAGAGAAGATCAAATCTTTACAGACTGGGTTTGTTGTTCGTCAGTAAGTCATTAGCCCTTGCAAAATTAGAGAGCAGTTTTTCTTTCACCATGAGAACATATTAAGGTTTGAAAATAATGGGAAATACTGTTAATTGCCCTTCATAGGAAAGTCAAGTAGAGGTGTCAATTGACATTATTGCAACTGTTATCTTCGCTCAACAAGCAAATCTGTTTAATAGCATCTTTCTGTCTACTTTCACTTTTCAGGTGAAGGACTTTGTTCGCGGTTGATGATCATTTTTACATTTTTGAAGTCTTGCAAAATAAAATGGGCTTTTTGGCCTTCTGTGATGAGAGGGAGCCTGAACATTTGTGCTGTGCTGACTTCTTCTAGCTGCCCAGGGCTCTCTGCCAGCCAACAGGCTAGAAGAAGAAACCCGAGTGTCAGATCAGATGGGCTCACAGTAATCAGAGTGGCTGGGTTTGGACGGCAAAGCACCAGGCAAAATGTTTCCCATCCCTGCCAGAGCTGTCCAATTCTAGATTACACTGAAAGTACATGTCCAGTACATGATAATGTGCAGTAGAGAGAACTGTAAAACCTACTCACTCATTTTAAAACTCTCCATTTATATATTTTGGGGGAGGGATGTGGAACCTAGTCAGGTCTGAACTTTCTCACGTTGCTATGAATTGAGTGTATGAGAGGAAGTGTGTATTCTTTGGCTGCAGTCATAGAGAGACTGTTCTTAGCATATGACTCACCTCATTAGTTGTGCTGAAATCTGTTGTCAGGAATCCACAAGTTCTTCATATTTATTTTGTGTTTCGGATAGCAGATTCTGTTACGAAAGAAGTACCCTTCACCCTACACTTTCTCTTTGGTTTGGTTTTTATTTGCGTCCTGAGCAAAGGAATTTTTGATCAATAGACCTCATTCCTTAGTTCCTTTGTGACTTTACAGTGAATCTCTTTATCTGGTTTTAGACCTCACTTACTAGTTCCTTTGTGACTTACGATGAAATATATCTGCACGTGATCTCTTTCCCGTTTTATTCAAACGCTATTTAGTAATGACTGTTGGCTGTCTCGGTGATTTGATAAGTTGATTCATGGTAGTTCGTGCTTTGTCCTTGGGACTTGTATTGTTTGGGAGCCTGATAATCAGTGTAAGATTTTGTGACTCAGTGGGCCTTGCTGTGTAGATCGGTGAGCTGTGATTTCTCTTTCTAGTCTGTTACCATGTAGGGGCAGGTCCCTAATGCACTTTGGGGTTATCCTCTTGTGTGTTTCTTTTATCTTCCACATGATGCTTCCATGGCACCATATTTGTTTTATTATTTCAATTCATGTGACATTTCTTTAGGGCCTTGGACAGCCTTTATCCTCTTCAGCCTGGCAGTCATTTTCCTTCCTAGCCTAGGCTTCAGGGTACTAATTGAGGAGTGATCAGGACTTACTGGGAGTTGATCTGGTCCTCTCATAACGCATATGCTGATTATTAATCAGTTGTCTCTAACCAGAGCAATCTGGTAAAATGAAAAAAGGAGGATAAGGTGGTCAGCAGATAGGGGGAGTTAAGGAGTAAGTAGAAAGTTTTAACCCTTCATAACCCATGCACCTAATGTAGAGGTAGAATTTTCCATTGAAGAAACTGAAGTTTTTGTCTGATTGTTCTTAATAACTGTAAAAGCAAAAATATATCTAAAGTGCACTGATTCTTTACACCTTTTAGAATTTTTATTTTTTGAATGATCATGGATGTACACTACTGCAGGTAGGGTAGGCTGTCAGGCTCATTAAGAATTGACATGCAGGCAGATTGGGGAGGAAGGTTAAGTCATGTTCTTTTGGGTTGAGGGAACCTGCTGGCTAGAACTGTCGCTGTTCTTTGACCCTTGCTGGCTGATGGGCTGCCCAAGTTTGGATATACTAAACTGGGCTCACAAAGGGATCTACTGCTTTGGCCTTGGTAAATTATATTCTCCAGGATGCATATTTGGGTGGGCAAGAGAAGGAATATGAAGGCATGGTGGCCCCTCAGGCTCACCTCCTCTGCAGAGAACTGCTGCTCCTGCAGTGATGTGCTGCTGCTGGGGCTGGATAGCAGCCATGGTACTATGACAGTGTCCTCCCTCAACCCCGGCCATCCCTTAGCCCTCCAGTCCCTGGCTCGACAATTCCTTGCACATAAACTAAACTACTTAATCATTTAGGAGCCAATGGAGATGTAATAAACTGGGCTAGATCATTTCTTGACTGTTATTTTCTTTAAGTTTTCACTGATAAGATCAAATGAAAAATAATGCCAAAGGAGTTTTTTCTTCAAAGGTTTGAAAAGAATTTTCGTAGAAAGCGAAAAATGGCAGTAATGTATATGTTAATTAAGACCAAGTTATAATAATAGCCTTTGTGTAGTGCTTTGAGAATACTTTTACATACACAATTGTGTTGGATGATTTAATAATGTATCGACCAGGAAAATGAGAAAGCACCCCTCCCCCTTACCTTTTACATTGAAGGTAGCCCAGACTTGGCAGCCTCTAGGGAACCAGCAAGGTCAGAGTCCGTCACACAACTTTCCTGCTAAAGTGGTATTTGCCAAATCATGTCCAGAGGTGTTGTTTCTACAGTCTTCTTGGCAACTCTGAAATGGGCTGCATTTGGGGCACTTCCTTTTGCCATCCTTCTGGCCCTTCTTGCCTGTCAAAAGCTTTTGTTTGTGGGCTTTGGAAATAGTCCAGTTTTTAAGGTGTTTTATTTTTCAGAGTTAATGGTTTCTTGACTAATCAGACTATGAAAATGCCTTCTCTAGGTTCTTTAATAGTTATACCAAGTGTTATTCCCATTTTAGGGATGAGGAAACTAAGGCTGACAGGCAAAGGTCATGTAGCCAGCATGTGGCAACACTAGAATAAATTGGCAGACTCAACACCATTAGCAGACCTGTCTGGAGGGAATGGTGGGTCTTGAACTTTCAAGTACCCTCTAGACTTTTTTAGCAGGAATTTCAGAAGTCTCAAGAATTCTGAGCTCCCTGCTGGCCACGGGGCATCGTGCTGATATGGTGGGAAAAATGCAGGTTGAGAAAGCCTTTGCATCCTGCCCTGTTGGAGGCTGGTGTTTGGGATGGGTATGAAGGCCTTTGGCGGTGGCTATAGCTTATGCGGACCTGAAGCAATATACCTCTGGGATGGAAGCTCCTGCTTATTTTGGGATAATTTCTACATCTGTCATATCTATCCCCAACCCTGTCCCCATTAAATGGCTAATTGCCAAAAAAGAGGAAGGAACATCTTCAGCTCCAGCAAGTCTCGGGGATGTCTCACTCATTGTGAGGACTGTGAGGATTTGGTGTATATTTTTAAGTGAGTGAACCTTGTTACATGTTTTAACCTTGGTTCCTCCTGTCAAGAATTTTATCTTCTCATGTCTTGGGCACCTTTTCCCTCTACCCAGATCAAATAGCAAAATGCTTAGTTAATCTTTGAGAGGATAGAATCCATGGGAAGCACAGGATGAAATGATGACGCTGTGCTAAGCTGTGTCACCGTGGGTAAGCCCCTGCCCTTGCTATGACTTTCCACTTCCTAAATTAGAATGGAAGGGGGGAAAAATACCATAACCCAACTTCATTTTTATGAGTGGCCCTTTAGAAAATAGTGTAATCCGTTGAGTTTCCATTGTACCTTTCCTCAGAGATGCTCAAAGGGGCGGGGGTGCCCTTACATGGAACATGATGAGAGTGAGGATTAATCACTCCCAGTCCTCTGGGAGGGGGGATGTGACCTGAACTTTCTAATTGAAAAAGTAGGAAGTGTGTGCCCAATGCCCAGATGAGTGGGAAGGTTACTGTAGTTGATTGAGGAAATGCCATATTTATCATTCAGCCTTCCCATGACCTTTGTTTTTCCCTAATGCCTTAAAAAATAATAAGGAAACATTGTCCTACCTGATTCTACCACTGTTCATCTCACGCAGTGTGCACTCCCTGACTCTGAATTTTGCAGCTTTGAGACTGAGGTAATTGAGACTGATAGGGATTTAAGGATATTTGGTTCCCACCAGAATAAGCTAATATTAAGTTATTATTTTACTTGTGGAGAAGAACTAAATTGTATAAGCTGCCTGGTTCTTCTAGACACACATTGCCTAGTGAAAAAATTAAAATTTTGAAGAAAAAGCAGTTTTACTTGTTAATACTTACCATGGGTCTCACCCATAAATGGCCTCATTTAAAACTTTGCCTTACCTAGCATGAATGGATAAAGAAAAAGGAGAGTTATTAGGGAATCTAGATTCCCAACTAACTTTAGCACTGATAGTGGTGAAGCTATGGGCAAGACATTTATTTTGTAAGTGGGGGTAAAACTTTGGAACGTGTTCAAAGCCTAGCTGCTCTAGTAATCCTCTCTCCTCTTCTGGAGTGGAAGATATTGGAAGTCTGAGAATAAGCAAAGCATGCAGATTATGAAGCTGAGGGGTTATAACTATTTCATTTATTGAAATATATTTCAATGATATTCAACTTGCTCAGAGAGAATCCGTGAGCTGTATTTTAAAAATCAATACAGGCTGGGCACGGTGGCTCACGCCTGTAATCCCAGCACTTTGGGAGGCCGAGGTGGGTGGATCATGAGGTAAGGAGTTCAAGACCAGCCTGGCCAAGATGGTGAAACCCTGTCTCTACTAAAAATACAAAAATTAGCCGGGCGTGGTGGCGAGCGCCTATAATCCCAGCTACTCAGGAGGCTGAAGCAGGGAATTGCTTGAACCCTTGGGCGGAGGTTGCAGTGAGCTTAGATTGCGCCACTGCACTCCAGCCTGGGCGACAGAGTGAGACTCCATCCCCCCAAAAAAAAATCAATACAAAGTGGTCACATAAATCTTTTAGAGATCCTTAGTCAATGTCTTTAAAATGTTTTTTAAGTGTTGTGCTTTCTCATTAAAGGTATGAAGGATATACCACTTTAGCTGTGGTTCCTTTCTGGTAGATGACCTGCCTTTTCCTTTTTGTTTTATTTGTCCACTTGTATGTGTTACTATTTTTCATTTAAACTCTGGCACCAAGAGCTGTACCGAAAGAGGCACCAACAAATGTGGTTGCTCCATAATGGAGAGAATGTCAAGAATGTTGACTATCTTTAGACCTGCTTCATTAATAGATAAGATAGAAACTAAAGAACCCACCCAGTTGGAAGAACTTATTAGTCAAGTAGTGCTGCACACGTGACCACAGAAGTTAAAAAGGTAAATAATGTGTCTCTACATGTGGCCCACTCCAGTGAATTTGGAGAAGGATTTCTCCTTGGAGTCTTAAGAGGATATTTTTAAATTTAAGTGAACAATGTATTTTATTTGCAACTGTATTAGTTATGACTGAAACACACATAATACGTTTTGATTTTCTTTTTTCATTTCAGCACAGTAAAATTATAATCTGGACACGAGTTCCTAATTATTGCTTTAGTAGCTGGTAATGCACTTAGGAAAGTTAGAAATGAGTACAGGAGAACCACAAAATAATAGTAATAGCACCATATGTCATGCATTTTAAGAAAATTGCTAATGTCTACTTTTTGGCCTTAAGTTGTACTTGTGGGAGGCTGCTTCAGGGGGAGGTGTCTGGAACAAGGGGCTCTTCTGCTCCACTAAGCTTTGGAGCACCAAGTTCAGGCTTTGTGTAGCTAAGCTCAAGGATTTTTCAACAGGGGTGGGGGAGTGGAACAATCTAAATTTAAACTATAGAATCAACATTTTCTTTAAAAATTGTTCCAGTTTTCGAGAGGCGTAGGTGGATCCTGTGAATTATGTGATAATGCACACGCTTTTCCTACATCCTGCTTATGTCAAAACATTTCCAGAGACTTTCATTTTGGAGGTTTTATTTTCAGGCTACAGAATGGGCTGGGCGCTCCCTTTTTTTATCTCTTATGCAAAGAATTTTAAGGAGTCTTAGGCTGACTTTTTAATATGGGAAGCTGGTAAAGGTCAGTGTTCTTATGTGAGCACTAAAGATATTTAAATTTGATATGTAATAATGTCTTTGCAAAGCAAAGAATATAAACAGTATAAAAGTACTAGCATTTAGATGTATTGTATCATTTAATCCTTAAAAACATGAAATGAGGTTGGCACTATTCTTTATCTCCACACTGTGGAAGAGGAAATTGAAATGTAGAAGTTAGTAACTTGCCTAAGGATACACTGCTGGTAAGTGGTAAAGCCCAGGATTTTAACTCAAGCCTGTCTGATTGAGAATGCGGACTCATAAGCACAATATTGCACTCTAAGTTAATAATGTAAAGTTAGTTTCATTCTTTCAGTAGGGAAGATGGAAGGCTGCAGAATAGGGATTTTGATAGCAAAAATCTCCTCATTAACCCCAAAAGGAAGTGGCACTGGCAGGGCCATTCTGAAGCCTACCGGTAGCTTCAGAAGTGTTCTTAATGCTCTTGGATGGAGAGAATGTATCTTGAGCCAATGTATTAATGGTAGATTGCTTTGCTTATGTAGTAGGCAATATATGGGTATACATTTTCGTGACTATTATCTTAATGACTATTCCAAATTATGACTACCTTAAAAACTACCAAAATCCCCTGCTCCAGAATTTTCAGTTTCAGATGAGGTTCATAATTCATGGCCTCACTTTTCCCACATTCTCCTACAGGTTGGACGTGATAAGTATGAGCCTGCAGCTGTTTCAGAACAAGGTGATAAAAAGGGCAAAAAGGGCAAAAAAGACAGGGACATGGATGAACTGAAGAAAGAAGTTTCTATGGTAAGTACTAGGAGGAATATTGTATTCCATCCTTATTAAAAATCCATGATTTTTAATCCCCCAGGCCTCACTGTATTCTTCAAAGAACTGCTATATATTAAAAGAGATCATAGCAGCTGTACAGATCTCATCTAGTCATAGAGGTTAATATTGAACATATACTTTTTAAAAGCTGTTAGAGGGTAGGAAAAGTTAGTCACTCTGGCATAACCAGAGATAACAGAAGGAACTTAGGTTGATACCATGAGTCTTTGCTTTTCTCTGTATTATATCAAACATTGGGAAATTCAGCCTCTCCAGGCGATGGAAGCTTCCATAGACTTAACCTGTCTAGAATCGACCTGGTCATCAGAGAAGGCAGATAAGGTTTTACTAGATCCCTGAGAGCTGCTGGGTTTCTCTGAAGTGTTATGGCAAATAGTAATGGGCCACGGTCACTCAGCTTTAGCCATTCTCCAGTGAAGAGCTGTCAATGATAACTGTGTGGTTGTAAAGCCACAAAGCGATGGTGAAAATTGTACCAACTTACGCACTGAAGGAAACATCTGCACTTTGTTTAATAAGCTTAATGATAGTAATGAATAATGCTATTTTTTCTGTCATTTTTTTATACTACACTGTTTAACTATTTTCTTTGTTTCTGTTTTCCCTTAGGATGATCATAAACTTAGCCTTGATGAACTTCATCGTAAATATGGAACAGACTTGAGCCGGGTATGTTCTAGTTTGAAAGCTGTTGTACAAAATCCTAGTTTTCCGTATTATATTTTCCCCTGTATTACATACAGGTCTAACCTCAGGGGCTCTAGTAAGAAAATGACAGACACCATCTGCATATCTACCATGTGACATGCACAGAATTTGGGCATTTATATGCTACGTTTCTTTTCCCTGAAACTTTTTGAAAGTAGATGTTATTTTCTTTTCCCTATTTTATAGTAGTTGAGAGCCAGTAAGTGGGAACACCAGGACTTGCAGTTGGCTTCAAAGCCATGCTTATGCCTTGACCTTTTGATGATAAATTTTCCCTTTATTTTTCTACATTTGTTAAATAGAGTTGAATCTTTCACCTAGTTGAATCTTCAACAATTCCCATTTTTGCGCTTTTCCCAGCTAGCCCATTGCAGTGTGTTATGGTTATACTGTCATTTGTTTAGTTATTCTATCATTTAGTTGGAAATTGTTTTGTACAAAAATTAAAGAAACCTTTTCATAAAATAGGCGTTATGTATCCTTGTTATGTAGAGGATTTTGATATTAAATGTGTAACAAATGTTATAAAAGTAAATAGTCTAGGGATGTCTTATTTCCAGATAATCACTGAAATGTCTGGGAATAACTTGAATAGCAAGCCAATATGTAGCATTTTTTCAGTAAGGCATCAAGAGACATGGGTACTGTGGTATTCTGATATATATTGGTTTTTGTCCACAGTTCCTGGTTCATAACTCCCATAGCCCTTATTACAGTCGTTTGTTATAATGTTGGGTGTGTTCGACCTCAGTGGCAGGCTTCAAGAAACAGGATCTCTCTCCTGCCCTCCTTTTCACCTGTCGCAAGGCAGGACTCTAATCTTGTTCCACTTTTCTGATTTTCCAGGTAGATAGTGTTGGAATTGAATTGGAGGAAACCTTGGTGGTGGGGAGAAACCGCCACACCTTTGCTCACAGAAGTCATCTTCTGTGTTGATTGTTGTGGTGTAAGAGTAGAGAAGAGGCCGGGTGCGGTGGCTCATGCCTGTAATCTCAGCACTTTGGGAGGCCGAGACTGGTGGAACACCTGAGGTCAGGAGTTCGACACCAGCCTGACCAACATGGAGAAACCCCGTCTCTACTAAAAATACAAAATTAGCCTGGCATGGTGGTGCATGCCTGTAATCCCAGCTACTCGGGAGGCTGAGGCAGGAGAACTGCTTAAACCTGGGAGGTGGAGGTTGCAGTGAGCCAAGGTTGTGCCATTGCACTCCAGCCTGGACAACAAGAGTGAAACTCCGTCTCAAAAAAAAAAAAAAAAAAAAAGGAGAGAAGAACAAGGTTGAGAGCGTTTTTCTTGACACAAGCACTTTAAGCTCCAAGAGGAGGCCTCGACTCAGCTCAGAACAACATGCCAACAGTGACTCTGTGCTTACTTTGTGCCAGGCAGTCTCTAGCCACTTCACATCTCACTTAAGTTTTTATTAGAGTCTTAATGAAGTGTGCTCTCTCCGACCTATGCCCATTACTCAAATGCTGTGGGTCTATTTCCTTACCTATAAAATGAGGTTAATAATGCCTAAAAAAGGATTGTCATGAGAATTAAACAAGTTAATTAAAGCACTGAATTCAGTTCCTGGCATGTAGATAGGACTCAAATGTTTGGTAACATGAGCACAAAACACAGATAAATAGATACTTTAGACAAAAATATTTTATTTTTTTTGACTTGTTATTTTGAGAGTATAAAAGTGATCATATTTTCTTCTCTTAATGAGAGCTTATATGTAATTTCCTGCTGTCAGTGAATCTTGGGTTTAAGGCCCATTAGAAAAATAGCAGGCTTTAGTAGAGTGGTTTTTTCCAGTGAGTACTTTTCAGTCAACAGGTTTATTGGGAGTTGGCTAAAATGCACATGGAGGTGAGCCCTTCCCTGCCAGACAAGCAAAGAATCAAGCTGTATATTTAAAACTTGGCTGTTAACCCAAAGGATTTCTACAGGAAGTTTTTTCTCCTTTGATGTTTGTAGAGGGTTTTTTTTCCCCTCCCGACAAAATCAATACACAGAAAACCCAAAGCTCTTAATTTGCAAAACTGAATGGATTTGTGAAAATAGATACCTTTTTGGCAGAAATGCAATTTGGCATTAATCCCTTGATCTAAAACTTAGAAGAAACCAGGCTGAATTCAAATTTATTGATGGATCAATTTAAAGAGTTTTAATCTGGGTGTTATGGGTTCCTTGGGCCTATTGTTTGCCTGAACCCTGTGGGGGCTGGCTCATCAGCAGAATTATTCATGGAGGAATTTGCTAGGTTTTACCTTGGCTCTCTAGCTTGGGACATTTTGTTTCTTCCTTAAATCCTTATTGCAACCGTCCAGCTACCAGGTAGGTATATTGGCTTGTAAGTGCTGGTACAGTTTGCCTTATTTATATTCCACTGCTTCTCAGGGATTAACATCTGCTCGTGCAGCTGAGATCCTGGCGCGAGATGGTCCCAACGCCCTCACTCCCCCTCCCACTACTCCTGAATGGATCAAGTTTTGTCGGCAGCTCTTTGGGGGGTTCTCAATGTTACTGTGGATTGGAGCGATTCTTTGTTTCTTGGCTTATAGCATCCAAGCTGCTACAGAAGAGGAACCTCAAAACGATAATGTGAGTTCTGTAATTCAGCATATGGATTTGTAGTACACATCAGATATCTTCTCCATCTTTGTCTCCCACTTATTCTCAATTACCACTCATTACTGAATGGTTATGAACTCATTACTTAATGGTTATGAACAGCTGTTGCCTTCAAGGCTCATCCATTCTTCCTTCGTTTCCATTTCCTCTCTCTACCACCCACGTTGTAGATGCTCTTACAAGTGGGATGCCCACCTGCATGCGCTGCTGTGAGCAGGCAGCTCTGCTCAGGCCCCGGCCGCCACCCACTGGATGGCAGAGCACAGCTTTTCATGTTGGCACATCCACCTGTCCAGAAATGCTTGGTGGCCATTCTTCAAAATCCACAAGTTGGTTGAAAAACAATCTTTGTTTTATAAAGCAGGAGAAACTGATGCATCTAGAACCTTTCCAAACGTCCAGTTAGTGATCAAGTGTTGGTGTGCCTGCCTCCATTTCTGACCCTTCCTGTGTGGTCTTTAGAAGGATAAATAAGAAAACATGAGTTCTATATTTCTGAAATCTTGGTTTCTCTATTAAAAATCTGTTTTTTATTCAGTCAGATAATTAATTGAATGTCCCTAATTATTGTGTAGAGCCACGGGCCCTAACTTGTCTTTTCCCTTCCAGCTGTACCTGGGTGTGGTGCTATCAGCCGTTGTAATCATAACTGGTTGCTTCTCCTACTATCAAGAAGCTAAAAGTTCAAAGATCATGGAATCCTTCAAAAACATGGTCCCTCAGGTACCAGACGCTTTGTCCTTCCCCAGTGGATGACTTGACAGCCCCAAGCATGTCAGCCTGTGAATTAGTGTGAAGTTAAGGTTTTCCAAGTATTACATGACTCATCAGAGAGATGGATGTCTTCTACCCCACCCAAAACCAACCTATTTTCCTTCTATCCAAAAAGTGGTAGCCTTTCTTTTGAATGTAAACTCTGAATACAGGCACACCATGTAACAGCAGTATCTCTTAAACTGGCGAGCAAGCTTTTGTAACTTGTGTAAATAAAAAAGTGAATAATATCTTTGTTTTGTATTCAGGTAATTAGGATTATGACTTTTTAATTTTATTTTCTTGTTTTGGACGCTACCTTCTCTTTGTTGGTATACTAACGGTGTAAATTGTTTCTTTTCCAAAGCAAGCCCTTGTGATTCGAAATGGTGAGAAAATGAGCATAAATGCGGAGGAAGTTGTGGTTGGGGATCTGGTGGAAGTAAAAGGAGGAGACCGAATTCCTGCTGACCTCAGAATCATATCTGCAAATGGCTGCAAGGTAGATCTTTTATTTTAACAAACCTCATAGCTAGCTCTGCTGTTCAGGCAGCTTGATTTGAGGGGTACAGTAGCCCATGATAAGGCTGGTGTATTCACATGACATTTTTCTTCTTTTCCTCACATATAGGTGGATAACTCCTCGCTCACTGGTGAATCAGAACCCCAGACTAGGTCTCCAGATTTCACAAATGAAAACCCCCTGGAGACGAGGAACATTGCCTTCTTTTCAACCAATTGTGTTGAAGGTAGGCCATTTTTGGGCACTTTGAGCATGGCGTGGTATTTCTCTTGGGCATTAACAAAATCAAAACCATAGGCACAATCTCTTGTTTTATTGGCTCCATTTCTGACAACTTGTGTCAAGCACAGAGCAGAGGTGTTTTCCTAGCTGGCAGGAAACCTTGTGGCAGTTTCCCTTCCCTCCACCTCCACCCTGCCTCTTCTGTCAACAACACCAGTCTGGCATGGGTGTTGGAGCTGCTGTCCTGCTACTGGAGAGAAGTCCCTTTGCCAAACAGCACGTACAGCCAAAGAGCTGGCCCTTAAAAAGTGTGCTTTTATCAACTCTTTTTGTTTTTTTAGTCATCCTATGTAATTGTGTAAAATCCGTGGCTTCCTTCAGGTTAGATACAATTAGGTACAGTTCTCCCTCCCCTTCTTTTTAAGGCACCGCACGTGGTATTGTTGTCTATACTGGGGATCGCACTGTGATGGGAAGAATTGCCACACTTGCTTCTGGACTGGAAGGAGGCCAGACCCCCATTGCTGCAGAAATTGAACATTTTATCCACATCATCACGGGTGTGGCTGTGTTCCTGGGTGTGTCTTTCTTCATCCTTTCTCTCATCCTTGAGTACACCTGGCTTGAGGCTGTCATCTTCCTCATCGGTATCATCGTAGCCAATGTGCCGGAAGGTTTGCTGGCCACTGTCACGGTAAGAGGCAGGTGATGGTCACCCTGACTCAGATCAGCTTGCACGAATGTTACACTCTTCCGCTATCCTATTCTAAGGTATTGCCAACTTATGTTTTATTCTGGATGTTTGATATAGTTTTTCTTGAGAGCCACATCACTTGGTGAATTTTGACAGTGAGAAAACCTCAGCATTTGTTTATACGTAAGATAACCCCAAAGCATACATTTTGCTTTTAAATTATCACGTGGTCCAGAACAGTGCAGTGGAGAAAGGAGAAGAACTTGGGATCAAGTAGGGGGATAGAATATGGTAGAATCCTGTTATTATTTTTCTTAATAGATTGCTTTTCTGGAAGGAAGGGGAAGCCTCATGTATGGGTTCCCCTTATTATTTCTTCAAACTTCAGAAGAAGGTTGGAGAGATTTAATTTTAGACAAATTTCTTCCACATTAGGATATAGCAAGAATCTGTGTAGAATTCCAACCTGGTTGAGTGAAGTAATAATCTTCCTAATATTTTTTAGGTCTGTCTGACGCTTACTGCCAAACGCATGGCAAGGAAAAACTGCTTAGTGAAGAACTTAGAAGCTGTGGAGACCTTGGGGTCCACGTCCACCATCTGCTCGGATAAAACTGGAACTCTGACTCAGAACCGGATGACAGTGGCCCACATGTGGTTTGACAATCAAATCCATGAAGCTGATACGACAGAGAATCAGAGTGGTAAGGCCAGGGTTACCACACACCTCAGCCACCTGCTCACTTCGCTTGGTTTTTTTTCTTTTAAGAAATTGCATGAAATTTCTTTTTTTTTTTTTAACCTCATGGCAGCTTTTTCTTTCTTTCTTTTTTTTTTTATCATTTAGTGAAGAGTCAAGGGTATGGGATATTGATTTTTTGCATGTCAGTAGAAACTTCCAATTGCCCTACAAATGTGATTGAAGAATGCCTAAAATGTGATTGGTTTCATTAATTGGGAAATGAGATGTATCACTGCAGATTTCTATGGGACTTTAATAGGAGAACTGAGAACACAGCCTTTGAAGTTAATGCATTATTGTTCTGTTGTGTTTTCTTGCCTCCATCAGGTGTCTCTTTTGACAAGACTTCAGCTACCTGGCTTGCTCTGTCCAGAATTGCAGGTCTTTGTAACAGGGCAGTGTTTCAGGCTAACCAGGAAAACCTACCTATTCTTAAGGTATGCTCAAGAGTTAACTAATGGGTTGCCTTTTGGAGGGATGTAGACAGCACATGAGAACTGCCATTTGAGTGTTAAAAGTAGCAAATTACCTTTGTGGTCTGTGTGACTGTTCACTGTAGAACACCTGGAGTGGTCTGTGCAGTACTTTGCTGTGTGTAACTTACATTGTGTTGCCTGTAGATCCTGATGTATTATAGGACCCCCTGCTCCATATAGGTTGATTAAAAAGGGAAGATGCAGTAAAAATCTGACCAAAGTGGGAGGGGAGGAGACGGAAGACAGTCTTTATTGGTGAAAAACCTAATTCATCTGCTTTTACTACCCTTGAGTTTATATGTTATCACCTAACCTAGTGGACAGTGAGAGCTGAGGGCTGCAGTGACTCCATAATCGTATTTGCATATTAGGATACAGTAGATTCCAGTAACTCCTTTAAGCCCTTTATTTTCCTGAAATAGCTCAGCTTATCTTATCTTATTGGTTCTTAGCTTGTTTACTAATGATGTAAAAATAAGCTCCAGGCCAAAATAAGCCCAGCCTTAGCCTGTGGAATTCTGATGCAGTTTGAAATGATTGAGATTTTACTATGCTGCCCAAGTGAAGATGCAGTCTCAGAAGGATCGTGAATTGTACAAAGTCCTGTAGGAGAAGAAAGCTATGTGAGGCTCTCTGGGTCCCACATTCTCTGTGAAGCTGCCTGTAGTAGTTGTGGGTATAAACTAAGTTGCCAAAGGGAATATGGCTTGGATGTAACTCAGATGCCTTCTGTGATGAGGATAGGGTTCATTTATTCTGCAAAGGAGATTTTCTTGGCATTGAATTGATGTTCATTTGAGGATAATGTTGTGCATCTTGAGGATAAAACTTGAGATAAATGTTTCATGTTTTTCTTTACCTCAAAGTGGAAATGTTCTAGGCTTTGAGCATCAGGTCCCACAAGTATCAAATCTTTCCTGATTAAAAAACCCCAGAAAGGTAGCAGAAGCTGTATTCCAAGTATTTCTGGAGTTCGGCCATGTTGATGGCATTATTACTAAAAAGTGGGGAGGGAGAAGCAGCCCTATTCTGCTTTTATTAAAAATGGCTTTTATTAAAATCAGTGGCTTTTATTTAAAATGTCCCCCACTTATTTTGTGTTTCTTTCCAAGCTGCTATACTTCTGAGCATTGATCTGTTCATCTGCATATGCAGCCTTACATGTTAAGGTTCTAAAAGGTTTACCTATATAAAATTTGTTTACAACTGAAAATGCTTTCAGTATGTCAAAATATAAGTGTGTCATCATGTATCATAGAAAATATGTGTGTCACTGAAGCGTGAGCTTTAACTAAAATGTTACGTGGTTCGATTTTATTACTGTTGGAGTTGGTAATAGCTTTCAGTTCACATCCTTCAGGCCCAGTTAATTTTGCACAGTTATGATTAGAATGTACAGTCTTCTACTTTGCCCTTGACACAGGCAGTTTGTCCCCAGTCCTGAGACCTTAAGCATTTTCTTACGAATTCTACGGTAATGAAAGGTGCTATAAATGTTTAGTCTCTCACTTGGTATTTTCAGATTAAGTAACCAGAAATAGGTAGTTGGGAATAGCATTGGCTTTGAGACTTTTCAGTAGGCCAGGGGAAGATAGAAATAGACTGCAGTAGGTTGGAAGGGTGTGTTAATACCTCTTCTAGGGAAGGTGACACCTTCCCACACCCTTCTTTCACTAGAAGCTGCTGTGGGGCGGGGAAGGACGTTGGGGTTTGAGTCTGAAGCACTGTGAACAGCAGTGGTCTGGGCTAGAGGGACTCCTGCCCCACTTAACACCGCTGCTTCCTTCTTGCCCATCCTCTGCTACCTCTGACAAGATTGGAATGTGTCTTGAGTTATTTTTCCTGTTTTTTAGTGATGCCTCAGTGAAATTTTTTGGAGATAATTTACAGATGATGTCTCTGTTCACAGCGGGCAGTTGCAGGAGATGCCTCTGAGTCAGCACTCTTAAAGTGCATAGAGCTGTGCTGTGGTTCCGTGAAGGAGATGAGAGAAAGATACGCCAAAATCGTCGAGATACCCTTCAACTCCACCAACAAGTACCAGGTCTGAAGATCGATGGGTACACGGAGGGCGAGGGCAAGCTGGGGGACAAAGAGGGGAGGTACATGAGCAGGAAGAGGAAATATTCTCCCTTTGGAGTTTTATAAGCTTTAGCTTTAAATTTTGCCCTTGATTACTACAGAATGTCATAATTTAGTTGAATATCAGCAGGATAAATGAAGCCTCTTGCAAAACACTGTTGAGCCCTTTTGAATACTTGTGGTTTGGGGTGGGTGTGGGCATGTAGGGAGGGGGCTGGAGGTGTCTGTACACAAGTGTTCCCCAATCCCTGTGTTCTGAAATTTCGTATGTTCTTTTTTAATGTGAACAAATGTCAGGAATTTATGAATATATCATAGTGCTCATTTTTTTTTTTTCTGTAGCATTCAAAGTATGTTACAGGTGTAAGATACTTCAGAGTTTAGAAAGAAGGGATCTTGGGTCTTTTATAGCAAATACTAAATAGTAAGTGAAGCTTTGTTTTCCACCATGGACTGCCACACATCCAACCATCCAATGTTTATGTCTCAACAATCCTTCACAGTTGTCTATTCATAAGAACCCCAACACATCGGAGCCCCGACACCTGTTGGTGATGAAGGGCGCCCCAGAAAGGATCCTAGACCGTTGCAGCTCTATCCTCCTCCACGGCAAGGAGCAGCCCCTGGATGAGGAGCTGAAAGACGCCTTTCAGAACGCCTATTTGGAGCTGGGGGGCCTCGGAGAACGAGTCCTAGGTATGCAGATAACCTGGTAACAGAGTGCCTGGGCACGTTTCTATCCAGTAACCTAGTCTGGTAGACAGTTAACAAGTGATCCTGTGAACCTCTATGTCTTGTTGACCTTCCTCTACATCTTTTAGGGGCAATCCTCCTATTTGTTTATTTGCCCCCTATTATTTTGAAAACAATAAGTGCTGAAGAAATGTTCAGCATATTGGGCTGTGAGAAAACAACGTCCTGATGGTTTGCTTCTGACTTGTACTTAGACCTTTGGTCTCATGCTAGTCAGTTCTGTTTGTTTTTTAAAAAAAAAAAAATGGTGGAAGAAGATCTTTCTTATCTAACCTTTGTTGCTATGGACATGACTTATAAGCCTAATTAAAGTTAATTAATTCTTAGTGTGTCTAAGTTAGACATACTATTTCCTGACTGCCTTGGAATGGGTGTGAATTTACATGAGCACTTATGTGCTCAGCTCAGAAACTAGACTAACGGTAAACTTTTAGTCTAAGATGCTACCTATTTTTTTCTACCCTGACAGCTACTGAGGCTGAGAAGTTCACTTTACCCATTGTCTAATGTATTTGGGAAAGTGGCATTTATAATACTTTGTAGGTTGACAGATACTACATTCATTATTTATATAATGCTTCCTATTCTTCTTAACTTGGGTAAATCTAACTCATGGTATCTTTCGTATGTGTCTATCCAACCGAAGGATTGCTATCTTCTCTTTAAGTATTTTTCACTTCCCTACCTCCACCACCCCAAAGTGGAAGCAGTCTCTCTTCTTTGAGTCCACATGGCACGTTAAAGATCATTGTAACGTCATACAACATTGAAAAGAATGTCTTACATTATCTTGATTCTTGTATTTACTATACTAGATGATAAACCCCCTGGGCAGAATGCATCTGATCTGTACTTATCCTCAAAAGTAGCTAGCATGATGTCCCACATTGGTGCTCAGTAATATGTTTCAGTTAAATGAACAAGAGAGCAGAGGTATGGCCTTGATGTTTCCAGAGAAGGCAGCTGAGGCAGGTAATTCCATGATTTGCCAAATCCAAATAACTTAATGTCATCATCAGTGGGCAAGTCTAGAACCCTAATATCCTGGTGCTCAAAATTAGTGTTATCAATTCAGTCTTCTCCACATTAAACAATTTCCAATTCCTTTGAGGCCTGGTGTGATGGATTCTGTCTTTCAAATGCTTTTTTTCTTTCAGTGACTCTATCGTTCATAAATGTTAAATAAAACCCTCACCTGTTATAAAAATATAGGCTTTAAAAATTTTCCAAAGTAAACACTCCAGAGAAAGGTAGGCAGGCTGAATAGGCTGCTGTTGTCCTTCTTACTGCCCGGCGTCACTGAAATTTTCAAAGGCTCCTGTCCTCCTCGCAGGTTTCTGCCACCTCTTTCTGCCAGATGAACAGTTTCCTGAAGGGTTCCAGTTTGACACTGACGATGTGAATTTCCCTATCGATAATCTGTGCTTTGTTGGGCTCATCTCCATGATTGACCCTCCACGGGCGGCCGTTCCTGATGCCGTGGGCAAATGTCGAAGTGCTGGAATTAAGGTAGTGCCCAGGCGCCTCCTTGGCTTCATCTCTTAGTGCCTTGGGACACCCTACTCAGTGAATGTTGCCTTTTGAGGTCCAGATGGCCAGCTGTTCTATCTCACCTGGAATATTAATTTCTCATCTCCAAAGCTTTACTTCCACCCAGAAAAGACCAGATAGTATTAAAATATGATGGTGTAAACACACGAGGAATTAAAAATTTTTTGGAAAGCAATTGTTTAAAAAAGAAATGTAAGCAAAGTAAAAACAGCAAAAGACTTGAAGTTTTAAAATACTTGCATTATTCTAAGTTAATGTACCTTATGCAATGAATGGCATATCTTCTGTGTTTTCAGTTAACTGTTTGTTAATGAGTGTTTGGTGTCCTCTGTGTATCTGTCTTTTTTTAAGTAGCTGAATATTACTCAAGTGCACTAATATCCTGTTGCTGGGTATTTGATTTGTTTCTGTTTTTTACTCTCAGGATTTTATTTTATTTATTTTTTGAGACAGAGTCTTGCTCTATTGCCCACGCTGGAGTGTCATAGCACGATCTCGGCTCACTGCAACCTCCGCCTCCCAGGTTCAAGCAATTCTCCTGCCTCAGCCTCCCAAGTAGCTGGAATTACAGGCACCCGCCACCACGCCCAGCTAATTTTTGTATTTTTAAGTAAAGATAGGGTTTCGCCATGTTGGCCAGGCTGGTCTCAAACTCCTGACCTCAGGTGATCTGCCCACCTCAGCCTCCCAAAGTGCTGGGGTTACAAGCATGAGCCACCACACTCGGCCTACTCTCAGGATTAATACTGCCCTGAAAAGCTTTGTAGAAGTTATTTCCTCACCATTCCGACTGCTTCTTTTTAAAGTATATTCTAAGTATAATCACTGCATCAAAAAATAACAATTTTGAATTCTTGTCACATGTTGCTTTTCCTCCAAGTTGTGCCAATTTGAGAATGCTAGCCAGTAGCATGTGGTGTCTTCACAGTCCCACCAGCATCAGATTTTTATCCTTTTTTTTTTTTTGCTGGTTTTAGTAATTTTCAAGTATTTTTATGTAACTCCGTAGAAGGAAAAATAGACATTGTGTATGCTAGTGATTGTGTACCAGGATAAAACCTGAGTATTGCCTTTGTGTTTCCTTTCTGTGGATATATATGTTTATATTTTTGGCTAATCGATGTTTATTAGTTTTATATTTGCATTCCTTTCCTTTTGATAGTCTAAGCCGAATCATCTTTAGTATTTACTCTTGCCTACTGGATATAAGACTTTAAGGTCATTTACTTGGCAGTTGCATTCAACACATTGTCTTGTTTATTACAGGTCATCATGGTCACAGGAGACCATCCAATCACAGCTAAAGCTATTGCCAAAGGTGTGGGCATCATCTCAGAAGGCAATGAGACCGTGGAAGACATTGCTGCCCGCCTCAACATCCCAGTCAGCCAGGTGAACCCCAGGTAAGGCAGGAAGCTCAAATCACAGTCTGCTGTGAACGAGCAAATAGTGATGGTTTAAAATCTTCAGCGTGGTTCTATAGTGGTTTGCATCTAGGCTTGCTCTGAGTAGGAAATGTACCTGCACTGCCAGAAAGCAACCTTGTCATTCCTAAGAAGGGTTTTAAGTAAGAGCAAGTCATAATAATTAGCACTTAGATGGTATTTACTGTTCTAAGAGCTTGATATGGTGACCTATTATTTGCAGAGCTGGGAAGGTAAAGATTCAAGAGGCTTTTGAAGTACCTCAGAACTGGTGAAATCATGCAGTAAATTCAGCAGTCTAGCTTCTGATTTCATGCTGTTAACCACTGAGCTCTACTGCCTAGCACCTAGCATCTTGACACTTTCCAGGTCCACACTAACAAAATAAGGAAGGGACAATTACTTAGGCCATTCAGGCAAACACGGGAGACATTTGGCAATGAAGTAAAATAGATAATAGCAAATTGGTTTTGTTTTAAGGTTTAGGGCCCTTTCACCCTATGTTACGGTTAGAGGGTTTGGTCTTGTGTCAGCTCTGCCACTTTCTAAAACTTGGTTATATTTCTTTTTTTCTTTGATGGAGTCTCGCTCTGTCATCCCGGTTGGAGTGCAGTGTCATGATCTTGGCTCACTGCAACCTCCACCTCCTGAGTTCAAGTGATTCTCCTGCCTCAGCCTCCCAAGTAGCTGGGATTACAGGCCCCAACCACCATGCCCGGCTAATTTTTGAATTTTTAGACCACCATTTTGGCAAGCTGGTCTCGAACTCCTGACCTCAAGTGATCCACTCACCTCAGCCTCCCAAAGTGCTGGGATTACAGGCATGAGCCACACACCCAGCTAAAACTTGGTTATATTTCAGCATGTTTAATAAAGATAGGGAAAGGAAGAATACAGACAGGCCTGCCTTAGAGATCATCATGAGCCTCAAATGAGATAAAATATATGAAAATGCTCTGTAACCTGTAAAGTACTGAACACTTAATAGCTTTTATGTGCTGGGGAAAATTCCTTCTTTGTTTTGTTTACAAAGTGATCTGCATAAGAATATCCCCTCTTGAGGTGATGGACACATGCTGGTGATGTGATGCGTGACTTTTTTTTTTTTTGTCCTAATTCTAGGGATGCCAAGGCCTGCGTAGTACATGGCAGTGATCTAAAGGACATGACCTCCGAGCAGCTGGATGACATTTTGAAGTACCACACTGAGATAGTGTTTGCCAGGACCTCCCCTCAGCAGAAGCTCATCATTGTGGAAGGCTGCCAAAGACAGGTCAGCCAGCACAAGGATCAGGCTGCTTTGGGCACTATTGGCTTTTAGGGATTGGAGTTCCAGTGGAAACAGAGCAACGGTGATGGATGGATGCATACCTCACTGTATTAGACTCAGTATAAATAGGCCAGTAGGAAGCTCATAGGCATAGAGAGGGTGACTTGTTAATGGTTTAGCAGTGACAGAAGCACTTTAAAGTCCAGGTGTCCACTGTGTCCCAGAGCCTGACCCCTCCGTGGAGTCATCTGATATGGGGTCCTAGTATTTGCAATAGAGATGTGAGTGGTCAGACTACAGGGCGTGCATACAGGAATAGGATTTTCTGGAGTGCCACCCACCAGAGTCATTACTTTGAGTAGCTCTTGTTAATGCTGGGTGCTATGTTTGTTGTCACTTCTCAGTTCTGTTATTTGGTGTAGGGCCTGTGTGAATACTTCCCTGTGACGGTTCTCAGGCTTCATAAATAGTCTCAATGGGAAAGGAGCAGTGTCTGTAATGAGTGCTCAGTGGGGGCATGCATCGCACTATTTCCATCGCTAGGAAAAGTGATTGGTATTAACCCGTTTTCCCTTTTCTGGGGTAGGGTGCTATCGTGGCTGTGACTGGTGACGGTGTGAATGACTCTCCAGCTTTGAAGAAAGCAGACATTGGGGTTGCTATGGGGATTGCTGGCTCAGATGTGTCCAAGCAAGCTGCTGACATGATTCTTCTGGATGACAACTTTGCCTCAATTGTGACTGGAGTAGAGGAAGGTGAGAGCTATTTAAGGTGTACACCAAGATCTTATTCAGATACTGCCCATTAGCATCCACTTCTGTATACTTCTTGGATATGTTCAGTTTCCAGTGTGCTTGTCTCATAAGCTAACAGTAAAAAATCTTGGTTTTCATAGGTCGTCTGATCTTTGATAACTTGAAGAAATCCATTGCTTATACCTTAACCAGTAACATTCCCGAGATCACCCCGTTCCTGATATTTATTATTGCAAACATTCCACTACCACTGGGGACTGTCACCATCCTCTGCATTGACTTGGGCACTGACATGGTGAGTGTCACAACAGTCACAGATCGATAGTAGTGAGGTGTGAGCTGTGTCTTCATTCACTGGCACTATGCTCCCGGCATCCATGAGGCTGGCGTTGGGAAAAGAAATTCTCAGGACCAATATCCAGTGTGTGTCCCAATCCCGGCTTCACAGAATCAGTATTACCGCTCTTCAAGGCAGCAGTTAACATTTGTTTATCAGATGGGAATCTTTATTTTTGTATACTTCACCTAAAAGATTTTTAAATGGGAGGGCAAGAATTTTATAACAAAAGGTTCACAATATTAGCTTCCTTATTTTTAGTAACTAAATTCCTTCTCCCCACCCCTTCCAAGGTTCCTGCCATCTCCCTGGCTTATGAGCAGGCTGAGAGTGACATCATGAAGAGACAGCCCAGAAATCCCAAAACAGACAAACTTGTGAATGAGCGGCTGATCAGCATGGCCTATGGGCAGATTGGTAAGCTGCAGCCTGGAGTGGGAAGCTGGCACATCTAAGGCATCTGAGGTGATGGTGTCCACCTCAGGTTGAGGTTGATTTCAGAGACTGCAAATCCGGGCGACTTTCAGGTCTAGGATGAGCCCTAACGGAGTGAGCCTGTGGAGTTTCTCTGAACTCTCTTCCATGTGAGAATACATCTGTTGCTGTTTGCCCAGTTACCTTTTGTGGAAACTGGTTTTCTATACTGAGCACCTTGGAACTGGGCTCAACTCTGCCTGAGAAATGAGGATGTCCTTCCTCACTGAGCCTTGCGGAACAGGAGGCATGGTTCTAAGGAATTGTGTGTACTGACACACAGGCTGCTTTCCCTGGAGATACACACTTATCTGTCACTCACTTGGATGGAGTTAGGCATTGGAGAAAGTATATGTGTTTGAGAGTTTGGCTGGTAGGTCACCACCAAAGGGTGATCCTCCATCCGCCTCACACTGGACTTCTGCCCCCACAGTGCAGCATGACTAGCTAACAGGTGGTCTAGGTGGTGGGCAATCAGCATGCCATTTGTTTTTAAATCCTCTGCCTAGGGTTCCTTCAAGAGAACCTGGCGAAGCCACCATGGATGTCTTATTCTCCTGGATTAATGGGTCACATAACTGTGAACGCTTGGATAAATAAAGTAGAACAGATTAGATAGAATATTGTGGAAATTATGGCAAAGATTCATTAGACAGTTGTTGGCAACAAAGTAATTGGCTGGTGGCCCATCCTGACCTTCTCCAAGGAGGCCTGCTTTTGAGAGGAAGGAAGACTAGGTCTCTGGTGGTTTAGGATGAAACCCTGCCCTGAGGAACTTGGAGCAGCGTGGTTAAATTGGATGCCAGGGGAGGAGGGTCCTGAAGGTGGGGAGGAGAGTCAGAAAGTGCCACAGTGGCTAGAAAAATGGCAGCATGTAGGAATTTTGAAAGATGGAAAAGAAGTTATCATTTGTCAGAGATTAAAAAGTAGGGAAGTGGATTTCCCCTAAAGGCCATGCCCTTAGAAGCAGCTGGTCAAGTAACAGGTGGGCATTTTGAGAGCAAGGCACATGTGTCTTTGTGTAGGCTCCAAAAAGTGACTCAAAAAGCAGAGGGCCCTGAGATTGGAGTGTATGCCTGGGGTCCTCCATCCCATCCCTCATAGCCTGTGAGTGACCAGGCAATTCTTTCCTGTGCTTTTATCAACCAGGGGGAAACACTCCTCCATATGTGCTGTCCCAGGCCTGCTGCAGTAATCAGCTGAAGGCTATACAGGTACCCTTGTGTGTGAGGTTCTAGTAATCGGGTTGTTTTTCCAACTTAGGAATGATCCAGGCCCTGGGAGGCTTCTTTACTTACTTTGTGATTCTGGCTGAGAACGGCTTCCTCCCAATTCACCTGTTGGGCCTCCGAGTGGACTGGGATGACCGCTGGATCAACGATGTGGAAGACAGCTACGGGCAGCAGTGGGTGAGTGGGCACCTCTGACCTGACCAGTGTCAGAGCTCCTCAAGCCCCAGAAGACTGAGGCCACACTGCCACCAGCCATGCAGGTGAAGAGCCAGAGCTCATCTTCTGTCTTCTGCATTTCAGACCTATGAGCAGAGGAAAATCGTGGAGTTCACCTGCCACACAGCCTTCTTCGTCAGTATCGTGGTGGTGCAGTGGGCCGACTTGGTCATCTGTAAGACCAGGAGGAATTCGGTCTTCCAGCAGGGGATGAAGTAAGTAATGAAGGACATGTCAAGGCCTTGGCTCAAAGAAGGGGACTGGTGATTTGTAAACCCTTTGCCAAAAACTAAGCATATGACACATATAGCCAGGTTTCTGGAATCTCTAGTTTATAGAGCAAATTTAGGAAGCAAGAAATGTAGCTTTCTAGTTTTTTCATCTGACCTCCAAGTTTTCAAGTACAGCTAATACATAAAGATGTTGATCTGCCATTTTAATGCATAGCATTAGAAGATAAACCTTTATTTGCACCTTTTAAGCTTTTTCTCCCCTACTTTGATTTTAGGAACAAGATCTTGATATTTGGCCTCTTTGAAGAGACGGCCCTGGCTGCTTTCCTTTCCTACTGCCCTGGAATGGGTGTTGCTCTTAGGATGTATCCCCTCAAGTAAGTTGATCCTTTGGTAGCTCCAAAAAGTATGAAATAGTATGTGTGGCTTTTCCCCCCATTACTTGTGGTAATAGTTGTTATTTTCAGAATTTTGAGTGGTATGTACAAAAATTCCTATGGGTCGGAAAACTGGGAAAGCTTGACATGTCAGTAAATCAGACTAACAAATCCTGAGGCTTCCATGATAGCAGCTAGTGTTTAGGATTTGGCCCAAGATAAGATAAAGCCACACAGGCTCTAGCTCCATGGAATTGCTCGACAGCGGACTGCATTGAGCACTCAGGTCTGCCACAGCTGTAGTCCAGTTGTCTTTAGAGGCCAACTGGGGGTATGCTGGAGCTTAGGCGCCCAGGCTCAAATCTTGATTTGCTTGCTTAGTCACTGTCCCATTACAAGTCATCCACCTTTCTGAGACTCTGAATACTCTGCTCTCAAAGAAAGAAGGTTGGAGAAACAGATCTGAGGTCCCTTTTACTTTATAATCAGTCATGGGTAGAGTTGATCAAAGGAAGCATACTGCTAGTCTTTGGCCTTAAACACAGTGAATGACTCTGCATTTCAGATAAACTTGAATTTTCAAAGAGGGTTTATCACAAACTCCGTTAGTTTTTTGCAACATTGAGTATGTTTGGTGATACCTGGTTGAGGTTAAGCTACTGCAACTTGATTAAAATGTGCAAAGCCACAGACTGTGGGACCCATTTACAAGTTCCTTCGAAGCTTTTGATTTAAAGCATTAGTCTCCTTTGAATTCCCGCTGTCCTCATCCTTGCTCAGACCCGTCTGGACCATCTCTCAATCCCTTGTTGCCAGCACTTCCTTCAGCTCATCTTATCCCTAAAGTAACCAAAACCCATCAGCCTCATTCACTTCCTGTGGGGTATGTGCAGACATCGTCTGTGGTGCAAGATGAGACTGGCATCCAGAGTCAGTCTCATTGTCCCAACCTGTCTTTATAGCTTTCTCTTGTACCCCTTACCCATCCAAGCTCATGTTAGGTGAATTCGGCTTTCTTCCTCTGCCTTTGTGTTTGGTAAGATCCTTCCTCCCCACATCCCTCCTTCTGTTCCCTCTTACCCTGCCAATCCTGATAGTCCCTTCAGGGCCGGTTTCCTTGGAGCTTGTCCCTCCAGGGCCTGTGCACTTGCACCTCTTCTCTGGCATTACTTGTTGCTTGTCATTTCACCTCCCTGCTAGGTTTTAATCTAGAAGGCATGGGCCACAGTGTCTTTCTTCTCTGTGCATCCCCAGCTCCCTACACAAAGCTGGTGTACAGCAGGGGCCAGCCATCTCCAAACTGAATTCTGTCAGCTTGGGCCATTATGTATCAAGATGGGGCTTGGAGAGGTCACAGAGCTTTCCAAAAAGGCTGGTGGAAAATAACACTGAAAAGGGGGCATTTCCATCTTCTGGGTCCTTCCATGGTTTTTTTGCCACCGCCAAAGAGATTGTTCTGACAGGTTCTGCCCAATTTTGGAAGGTGGTTCAGTTATTCGGTGACTGAGTCAAATGAGGTCATCTCTCTTAGCTGCCTTGTCAGACACACAGGAAGAAGAGGAGGCCACCGGAGTCCTGCCCAGGGACAGCCTTTCTCACACCATAGCAGGGAGCTGGTGATCACGGAGGCTGCCTGGAGCCTGTCAGCAGGCTAGAGACTGTGTGGCTCAGCCTCCAGGCCCCTTGGAAGCCTTTGGGCTCAGCTTTTTTCAGTCCCCAGGACCAGGCCTCAGAACACAGAGCTGATATCCCAAATGCTGTTGTCAGAGATCAAATTTGGGGAATGCATAAACTGGTTTTGACCCACACTGGCAGGTCTTTATCTTCAAAATGCTGGGATATTAGGCAGATGGTCTTAAAAGCTTCTTAAACACTTTAGAAATGAAAGAAAGAAAATGTTCAGTTGCTCTGGGATGGTTAACAGAAAAGTACTCTGCTCATCCTATAAACCAAGTCTTATGAAATCCAAACTGAAGATGAGTAGGGATTCCATTACAAAGTCTGCAGACTGATTTCCTCTGCGTCTCTAGGCCGTGGGCACATGGAGTAGCAATCTGTTTTAAGACATTTTTATTTGTTCTGTTAATGACTCAGTAGTTAACTGTGACTGTACTTGGCTTCTCCTTTCAGGCTGATTATTTCATTGTCACTGGTGATGTGCAATTTCTCTTTCTTTATTTGAACTGTGTTCGTGTGCATATAAATTGGTACGTTACTCTATTTCCAGACCTACCTGGTGGTTCTGTGCCTTCCCCTACTCTCTTCTCATCTTCGTATATGACGAAGTCAGAAAACTCATCATCAGGCGACGCCCTGGCGGTAATTATGGGCATTCTGACTTTGGTTGGAGGAGGAGCGGGAGGGGCTATAGTTCTATTGGTTTTTTGTTTCCCTCAAGGTGTCTGGGCTCCCTCAGTGGTCAGTCTGAGTAGCTAAGGTGATTGGACCAGCAAACTGACCATAGTCACATCTTCGGAATGTAGATCTCAGTTACAGTTTGAGGACTGGTCATGTTTTAGACTTTAAAATACAAACCAAGTATGATTTAGTGAAAACTTGTCAGAATCTAAACCATCTTTCCAGGTAACTTGGTATTCCTAAAAACATGTAAATAAGTACAGTTGAGGTCCCATGTTTGGATTTTAACACACCCGACCCCCATCATCCTCTGGTTGGTTTTCATCCCTGTTTCCCTCTGTAATGCTGGAGCGAGGAAGACTCACTGTAGTGTGTCTTGTCTGTCTCTTTGCCACCCACAGGCTGGGTGGAGAAGGAAACCTACTATTAGCCCCCCGTCCTGCACGCCGTGGAGCATCAGGCCACACACTCTGCATCCGTCACCCACCCCCTCTTTGTGTACTTCAGTCTTGGAGTTTGGAACTCTACCCTGGTAGGAAAGCACCGCAGCATGTGGGGAAGCAAGTCCTGGAATGAAGCATGTAGCTCTATGGGGGGAGGGGGGAGGGCTGCCTGAAAACCATCCATCTGTGGAAATGACAGCGGGGAAGGTTTTTATGTGCCTTTTTGTTTTTGTAAAAAAGGAACACCCGGAAAGACTGAAAGAATACATTTTATATCTGGATTTTTACAAATAAAGATGGCTATTATAATGGAATTTGTCTGTGCCCTCGTCGCTTCTTTGGTACAGATGTCTTTGTGATCTGGAGCTGTGGTTTTCAACATGAGTCCCTGACCAGCAGTTTATCAGCATCACCTGGTTGCTTGCTAGGAAGGCGGGCCCAGACCCACTCAGTCAGAAATGCATCAGCAATGTGGCTTAATAAGCCCTCAGGTGATTTTGATTTACATTCAAGTTTGGAAACCACTGGCTAAGAGGAAGCATTCTGCCCGTGCTCTTTTAGTTGGAGTAGGTGAGTTTACCTGACCCATTTTTTTCTGGCTGCTGCCTGGGGTGATAGGGCTGTAACTCCACCTGCTGCCTTAGCATCTGGCTTTTTGATGGAAAAGCACCTCGCCTAAAGGATTTCCAGACCCTCAGAGTATGCTAAACTGCAGATGAGGCCCTTCTCTTTCAGTCTAAAAGAGACCTGAAGCCTTCCTGCTTTCCCTCCAGAGATCACCACCACATCTCAAGTGTCTCTAGCCCAGGGCTTATCTGAGAAGCAGAAATCTATCCCACACAGTCTGCCTGGGCATGTGTGCTGAGAAGTGGTTCCCTTCCTTCCATATAATGTGTTCCTAATTTAGCATCAATGACACAATTTCAGCAAGTGGTTATGTGCCAGCAAGCACTTAAGAAAAAGGTGAAAGAGATGTGTTTACTTCAGGGTCAAGTCTGAGAACACCTCCTGCTTTCAGAGCTGCTGTAAAAGGCTCCCCTCAGTCTCAGCCATGAGTGGTGCAGAGTGCTGTTAACTGCCGGTGCTTCTCCCAGGCTGTCATTGCCAAGTGTCGCCTCCAAGCAAACACAACAAGCAAACTCCTTACCTCTGGCACCAAACAGTGATCGTGATCTGCCAGATGATCATAGTGTCTTTTTTCTCGGAAAAGCTTAACTCAGTCCTCATGCTTGGTTGCTGCGCACTTCCAAGCTGGGCCAATGCGGGAGGAGACAGTGGTGACTCCTGTACACTGGGGCTGTGGTTGCTGCACCCACCCACTCCAGCCGCAGAACTGGGAGGGGCAGGTGGTCTTGGACTCTCCTTTCTTGGGGCACTTTCCCCTGGGATGATCTCTGCATTTGTCTGCAAGTCATCTTTAAAATGAGCCATTTGCTCAGACCAAGATAAGGAAAGTAGAACTAAAAGATCATGGGATTAGAAGGTTGTGAGTCAGGTAGCAACTGGAGCCTCCTGGAAGGTACTTTACTGGCCCAGCTGTGACAGCAGGGCCAGTCACACAAGACGTCTCTTGTGAGGTCAGGCTGGCACTGGTGGTATCCGTACCGCGACTCCCTGTATGTCTACTTTCGGCATCCCTGGAGAAGACCAACGCGCATACGCTGCTGCGATGAAGGTCATGGGCATTTCCTGATGGAAAAGATTTGAAACACTCTGAGACTTTAGCTTTTGACAAGGGGACCCCAGAGAACGCTAAGCCAGTGTTTCTCTGACAGCTCTAAGAAGCCCTGGTCTTCTGGGAAACCCTGGAGGGAGCAAGGCAAAAGGAAGGCTCTGAACTTCACACCTGATTTTCCACCAGAACATTTCTGCCCTTTTCTATGTGACAAGCCTTTGAATAGAAAGTTCTACAGCCAAACATTTGATTTAGGAAGAGCAGGTAAGTGAGCTGCTCTTCATGGGTAAAGCTGGCACCAAAGTCAGGCCTGCTGTGGGTTAGAGCTTTCCCAGCTTTCTAAAAGCAGGAGTGCTTGGGCTCTCATTTCTACCTCTACGCTCAAACTCTCCTGCTGGCCCTGTCACTAGGAGCTAAAATCACTCCAGAGCCATCACAAGCAGCTTCTCACAATGGCCCTCAGCACTGTCAATTCCCTACAGATCTCTGTCTCTGACCCCCCTTTCAAATGCCTTCCTAACAAACACCTCTGACCACATACCTTTTTCAATATATGGGTCCTCACTGATATGTTCAACTTCTTAAGGTCCTTCTCAGCATTTAAATTGCAGTCTTATCCCTCTCACATCCTGACCCCTACCCCTTTCTCTAGCTGTCACCCTCCCTCATGGACAAACTTGTAGACTACGAGTCACTGCCACTCCTCCTAATTGTTCACCTCCCAGTCATCCCTCTGCCTTTTCCAGCTCCCATGAACACTAGTCCACCGAAATTGTCTGGTTGAGGCCATACCGACCTCCTGATGCATCTTAGTCCTTCCTTGACCTCTGCTGCATCTCTTCTGTCCATCACACCCTTCCTGAAACCAGACCTCCCGTCTTTCTGTCATTGTCTCTGTGCACTCCTTAGCTCTCAGCCCCCTCTTCACCTGCTCGACCCCTCGTTTCCTCAGGGAGGCCTCCACACCTTCTCTCCCTGCTTCATACTCTTCCTGGCATGATTTCCAGCTCTGATCTGGTCCTCTCCTGAGCCCCAGATGTACAAATCCAGTGTGTCCTAGACATCTGCATTTGTTCAGAAAGAGCATGGCACACTTGAGTCTTAGTACCAATGGCGAGCCTAAGTTTGAGGTTCCACAAATAAATATGCTTTAGGCAGTGATGACATTTGGCACCCTACTGCCCAAGCGAGAAACCAGAAAGGTGGGTGAGCCCTCTCTTTTCCTGCTCTGCCCCCCACCCAATTACTGTGGATTCCAATGTTGTGGTAGAGAACATGGACTTTGCGTCTTTTAACAGACACAGACAGTGACCCATCACTGGATGATGAAGGGCACATAATTTAGCCTCTTTGTGCTTCCTTTACTCTAGAATATTTCAGAGCTGTTAAAAGGATTAAGTGAAATTATGCATAAAAGGGAGTCTCATAGTGGCTGCTGTTCAATAGTTCATTCTCTCTACTGCCAGTGTCCTTTACATCTGGGTGCCGGAAGTGGCTTTTTGGTGGTATCCCTAATTTTTGCCTTTCTCTAATCGAGTAGTTCTCAAAGTGTTTCTGGACCAGCAGCATCGGTATCACCTGGGAGCTTGTTAGAAATGCAAATTCTGATGCAGACCTATTGAATCAGAAACTGGAGGTGAAACCCAGCAATCTGTTAGAAGTAGCTTTCCAGGTGATTCTGATGCACAGCAAAATCTAAGAACTAATGCTCTAATCCATCCTCCAAGCCCATATGGCTGCCCCTCTCCACCATCCATCTTCACACTGGACCCCAACACATAAACCCATCTCTGCTCAGCCATTCAAACTCCTGTGCAGTCCCCTAATGTGCCATACCCCCTTTCTTCTGCCATCCTATAAGTCCCTTTGGCATTCTCCCAACCCACCCACCTTCCCCCCGACCTTCATTCACTTGGCAAATCCACTCACCCTGTGAATACCCATTAGGTCTGGATCCTCACTTTTGCACACCTTAGTGTAGCACTTCCACTTCTGTTGATTTGCCTGTTCCCAGATAGATTATGAGTTCCTAGATGACATGGACCAGGCTATACCCTCCCCAGCATCTAATGCTATGGATGTTTATTGAATGAATGGATGCATGCACATTTTTCTGTTGCCCAAACAGCCATCATTTTAACATTTCACTGTCACTTTGAGTCCGCTTCTTGGCTTAGGGCTGACACCTTACCCAAGGGAAATCCATGTCCCGGCTTGCCACCTGTCTGTGAGTTAAGGCCTCTCCTCTCTCAAGACTTTGAAGTTAGAGAGTGTAAGAATGAGTCATGCATGGAATTAGGGTGTTAGAAAGTTGAGTGGGGACCCATGGCAAGCAAAGGTACTAGGTAAAAAAGAGATCCACAAAGACAGAGACACCAAAAGGAACATCAGCCCTGGACCTGCCTGGTTCCAGAGCTTTTTAGTCCCTGTCCTGGGCCTCTAATGCTCTCACAAACCCCTCCCTTCCCCAAACTAGATTGAAATCTCCCATCAGATAGTTGATGAGTACTCTCTATTTCTTCAAAGAACTCACAATTCTAATTAATTATCTATATTACTCAGTTATGTAATTATTAATTTAATATCCCTTTTTTTCCTGCTAAGCTTTATGAGGTCACAAAGCCAATCTGTTCTTTCCATTTTATCCCTGGTGCTCAGCTCAGTGCCTCACAAAGAAAACTGAGCACTTAGCACAGGGGGTCAACACTCCCTACTGAAGGAGGAGGGCATAGAGGCAAAGGGACTTGTCCATGGTGTCCTGTGTTTAAGAAAAGGAGGCAAGGCTGGAACAAGACTGGAACGGGTGGGTCTCACATTTCCCACCAGCTACGCTGTGTGCCGCCCTCCTAGATGCAAACCTGACTGCACAGACGTTCGGGCGCTCACAGTGGCATCTCCTGGCTGGGCTCAGGCTTGCTGGTGGGACTGCACGGGATTTGTGCCCACAGACTTTCAAGTGCTGGGTTTCCTTTTTAGCCCCACCACCTCACCCATGTGCCCGGAGACAGTGTAAGTCTCAGCAGTGGGTTGGGAAGCCTGGATCCTGGGCATTTTAGGTGGACAATGTGGGCAAGTCATGTGGTCTCTCCAAGCCTCTGTCTGTAAAATGAGAGGTGACCCCCGTTCCTACCTCATGAGGCTATCGTGAAGACTAAGTGAAGGAAAATGTGGAAAGGGCTTAGTACAGTGACGGGCCCTTCATCATAGTTCAATAAAAGGTCACTCACCTCCTACACCCGCCCACACACACATCTCCACCCCAAACTGTGCTCCAGGTGTCTCCTGAAGATAAACACAGGGGAACGCATTGCTGTTCCCACCTAATGGAAGTAGCTACTTACTGTATAGTGGTTGTTACATGCCAGGCAATGTCCTAAACTATCAACATTTCACAAGTGAAACAACAGAGCCTCAGAGAAGTGAAGTAACTTGCCTGAAGTCACACAGCCACAAAGTGGCAGAGTTGGGTGAATCTGCCTTGAACCCAGACGGGCTCGAATCCTGGGCTCCCAACATGCTAGGGAAGTGTTGGCTGTGGTGGCAGAAAGCACTAGCAGGGACCAAGAACAGGAGAAGGGCAGTGTTTTTATGAAAAACAAAGAATAGGGAAGGTTAGAGTTGGTGTTAAAACATAAGATCATGGAAAGTTTCTTGGAAATTAAGCACATGCTGTTGAACAGTTACTCAAATGGATTTGCCCCCAGGAGCTGCTGGGTGATCAAGCTGCAACTTGCGTAACGGGAGCAAGAAGGTGGGAGGCTCTAATCCCAGGCAAGCTCGGCACTGCCTCTCCTGTTAGGTGAATGGGCAGATCTGCTTCCCAGGCTGCGGCTGTCTGCGTACGGGGATGTGTCCCTTGCCTCCTGTGGGCTGCAGAGAGGCCTCCTCTGCGTTCATGATTGTCCTTCAGCTGACAGAAGTTTTAATACTGTCCCTCCCGGCCCTGTCTTGTATAAGCAGCAATCTCATCCCTTCTCATCTCTTCCCTTCCCCATTTAGGACTCTGACGCAGTACAGTTAATCTGTGCATAGGAAAGAAGAGCTGTTTAAAGAGGTTATTCGGTAAATGCAGAGAATGTCTTTGTAGTATACATTATTGCTCTATATAAAACTGCTTGTAAGTTTTTGTTGGTGGTGTTTTTTTGTTTGTTTGTTTTAGAGATGTGGTCTCACTCACTATGTTGCCCAGGCTGGGCTCAAGAGATCCTCCTGACTTGGCCTCCCAAAGTGCTGGGATTATAGGTATGAGCCACAGCGCCCACCTGGTTGCAAGTTTTTAAAGTTTTGCTAAAATGACAGGCATATGAAGACATTATTGCCAACTATATATTGTCCCAGAAACAAACATTCATCCTTTACTATAAAAGTCTTCTGCGTATGGGTTCTCTCCCAGAGAAGGGACAGCAAAATGCTCACAGCCAGCTCTTCACCCCATGTGCATGTGCCAGGAGAGAAGCCCAGAGTCCTTGCAGGTCACCCAATCCAGCTCCCTTATCACTGGTGCCAACAAGGCAATGTTTTCTAAGGGAAGGGAAACCAACATTTATCGAACATGTACTACTGCCTACAGCACTATTTTGGGGGCTTTTTATTTCATTTCATCCTATGAAGTAGCTAGAGGTAAATATAATCCCCACTTTGCAGAGGGGAAATTGAGAGGTTAGTAGCCTGTAAGAAGTGGTTAAGAATGTGTTTGAACACATATCTGTAAGCCTTAATCTTTCCATTAGATCAAGCTGCTTCCCATTAGGGACATAAAAGAACCCTGTGTTGTTGCCACTGGTGGTTTTTACCTCAACATACCCTAAAGCCAGAGACACCCATATACTAAGGTGGACTCATCAGATTCTTGTGGGTCCATATACTTGAGCAGCTAGCTAGGTATACTTATTCCAAAGAAGTAGCTAGTAGGTAGGCATGGCAGAAACTTATTAGTTGTTCAACAAACCATACCCCTTCTTCTTCCTAAGCACCCACCTTGAACACATTTCTCACCCCACCTTGTGGAGGTACAGCCATATGACTGTTCTAGGCAACGGAACAGGAGTTCACCTGATGTACATATCACTTGCAGGCCTGGCCCATAAGCCCTTCCACAAGAAAGCATTCTCTTTCTATACCTACCAGATGCATGGTGGAAGAAATAGGAAGGCCCTCAAGCAGTGGTTCTCATCGTTAGCTGTTGATTGAAATCACATGAGAGCTTTAAATATCGCCATTGTCAGGCTGCATCCTAGACCAATTAAAACAGACGCTCTGGAAGTGGAACCAGGCATCAGGATTTAACAAAGCTTCCCAGGTGATTTCAGTGTGCTGCCAAGGTAGAAAATCATTGCCTCAGGCTGGGCACTTTGGGAGGCCAAGGCAGATGGATCGCCTGAGGTCAGGAGCTCAAGACCAGGCTGGCCAACATAGTGAAACCCCATCTCTACTAAAAATACAAAAAATTAGCTGGGCGTGGTGGCGGGCACCTGTAATCCTACCTACTCAGGAGGCTGAGGCAGGAGAATTGCTTGAACCCGGGAGGCAGAGGTTGCAGTGCAGTGAGCCGAGATCGCATCATTGCATTCCAGCCTGGGCAAAAAGAGCGAGACTCCGTCTCAAAAAAAAAAAGAGAAAAAAGAAAAAAAAAATCAAATCATTGCCTCAGAGCAATGATTCTCAAAATGTGTCCCCCAACCAGCAAGACCAGCAATGCCTGGGAACTGTTTATAAAATGCACATCCACAAGCCCCATCCCAGACCTACTGAGTCAGAAACTCTGGGGAATTGCATTTTAAGCTCTCCAGATGACTCTGATGCATACTGAAGTTTGAGAACTTCTAGAGGAAGTAAGCCACAAGACAGAAGGAGCCTGGCCCTGAGTCGCTGCTTGGAGGAGGGCCATGTGAGAGAACCACTCAATCAGGAACACCCATATCAGACTATTGTGTGAGAAACCCACTTTCACTGTGTTAAGCCATTGACTCAGTGGGTACGCATTTATGTGGCTTATGAGAGAACATGGAAGATTGGAAGGTGGGGTCTAAGCAGTAGTGTGCAGGAGCTGGCTCACACCAGCTCATTTGTTAAATTTTCAGGAATTTTGCAAACAAGGTGACTTCTCATTGGCAACATTAAATTGGCCAAGGTTGGAATAGTTACACCATGGAAATTGTCAAATGCTACAAACCAGGACTTGTTTTCCCAGAGAGCTGGTTGTTAAACATTAACCAGCACACCACTGGGACTAAGCATCAGAGAGTAGAAAGGCGGGATGATGGTACAGTGGCCCTGGGCTGTAATGAACCATCAAAGGAAATGCCATCATGTGAGGCTCTTTAGGCCCAGCCCACACGCAGGCTTCTCTTGACAACACTGTGTCTTTGCCATGTCCTTGTATTTAGAGATTCTGGAAGCTGAGAGAGAAAGACTGTGGAAGCAGAGTGGGTGAATGGTCAGAACTATCATTCAGGTTAAGAACCGGTGGGGTTTCTCAACTGTGGCACTGTTAAGCTTTTGATCAGATGAATCTTTTTGGGGGACGCTATCCTGTACCTTGTGCATTTTAGTAGGTTTAGCAGCCTCCCTGGGCTCTACCCACTAGATGTCATTAGCCACCCTTCTCCCTCCAGTTGTGACAAGGAAAAGTGTCTTCAGATACTATCAAATGTCCGTCCGCTGGAGGCAAAATCACCCCCAGTTGAGAACCACTAATTAAGAACTACCTAGAAGGCAAGAGACACCCCCATAGTGGTGGGCTGGGCCTCAGCCTACCATCTCAACCCCATGACAATTTAGGGAAGATGCTTTTGGATTCAACTGTAATCACTTTCTATCACATTCTATTAATCTCTTTTCCAATGTTCCCTATCTCTCTGATCGCTCCACTCCGTTCTCTACCACACAGCTCCCAGAGCCTGTACCACATTAGCTCTTGGTTTGGGAGTGTCTGATGTTGACTGAAAAATATTTCAAGTGTGTTAGCTTCTCTCCTCGACACCACTGGCCTCCATCCCTCTTCAAGATAGTATGGTGCAGGGATTGAGAACACTGGTTCTAATGGCAGCTGGTCTGCCTGGATCTTGCTCTGCCATACTTTAGCTCTGACTTTAGGCAAGTCACTAAACCTCTCTGAGCCTCCTCCATTTCCTTGTTAATCAAACGGGTGAAAATACTATTTCCTACTTCATAGAGTTCTGAGAATAAAGTGAGATAATACTCAACAAACACTGGCTACTGTTTTTCACTAAACGGATTTTAGAGCGCACCCAGAATGGTGGACCCTGTGCCACATGCTGGGGGAATGGAATTGAGCAAAACAAACACATAGGCCCACTCCCTGTTACAGTCTGGTGGGGAAGACAGTGCAATGAGCAGGTCTTAAGAGGATGTGTGGTAAGTGCCAGAAGAGGAAAATCCCCTGGTACCACAGAAAACCACAGGTGGAGCCTAACCAAGCCTCAGGGGTTGGGAGGAGGCTCCTGGGGAAAATAAGGATGGGCTCCGGGCAGGCCCTGCTGGTTGCCTGCCAAATGTACATGCCCTCCCCTTGGTCTTTACCCATCCCATGCTCCACTGGGGTATCCCTATTTTTCTGGATCTTTTTTCTTTACATGTTTTTCTATTTATTTACTTATAAAAATATGGAATGCTTCATGAATTTGCACAGCATCCTTGCACAGGGGTCATGGTCATCTCTGTGTGGTTCCAATTTTAGCATACATGCTTCCAAAGCCAGCACTCTTCACTTTTTTCACCACACTCAGCTCTCCTTCCTTTCTTCTCCTAAAAGGTAACCAACCATTTTAATGTTTATCTTCTTATTTCAATGTGTTCTTGCAACATGGGTATTGTTTTGTGTGTGTGTATGTACTTTTAAACTTTTATCATGAAAATTCTCTAAGGTACACAAAAGTAGAGAAGATAATATCACAAACTTCCATGTAGCCATCATGTAGTTTGAACAATTTTACCAACATTTTGCCAATTGTGTTTTATCTAGTCTCTCCTCTCCATCCCTACTTCTTTCTTTCAGAAGTATTTTAAGACAATCCCAGACATGGTTTCACCCATTATACATCTCAGTATGCATGTTCAACAGAAAATGACCTTTCCAAAAAACTCATAACCACCAAGTAGATTCTTTTTTTTCTTTTTTCTTTTTTTTGCTATGAGTACTCCTGATCCTTCCTATGATACTCCAGTTGCTTCTAACTGCTGCACGGTGCTTTTTGTGTGCACGCCCCACATGTGACCTATTCTTTTTCACAATAATTGACACTCAGTTGGTGGGCAACTTCCTTCCACCACTAATAAGACTGCAGGAGCATCCTCACACAGGTCTTCTCCTGGCCTTTGTGAGAATTTCTCCTGGGACAGAACTGTGGGTCACATGATATATTCATTTACATAATTTCACCAAGAAGACCAGACTGCCCTCCAGAATGGCTGCACCAGTCCACAGTCTCACCAGCAGCGTGAGGTTCCCATGTCTGCACACCCTGCCAATCACTGGAATTATCCAGCTGGCTTTTTTTCTTTTTTTTTAATTTTCTCAGACCTCGCAGATTTCTATTAATAATTGTTTTCAGTCTAACTATGTAAAGTCTCATTTAAATTCATATTTTTTATGATTAACAATGATTTTGAGCATTTTATCATATTTTGTAAGATTTTAGGGTAAATTCTTCCATAAATTGCATGTTCATATCTTTTACTCATTTTTCTATGGGGTTGCTGTCTTTTTCCTGATTTGTAGGAATTCCTTGTGTATTCTAGATATTAGTCAGTTTTAGACACTGCAAGCATCTTTTCCCATTCTGTCATTTGGTCCTACTTTTTGATCACTTTTGTATCCACCTTTCTCTCCCATCTTCAGCTCCAGGGTAATCTCCTGCTTAGTCTCATCTACTCATGAGACTCCTATACCCCCTTGCCAGTGATGGATTTAGGAATACAGTTGTGACCAATTCTCTACAACATAGTGAATTCAGCCAGAGGGCTTCCAGGAAAAATTTCTTCACTCCTCAGAGACACAAGAAGATCTAGTCTCTGTCTCTCCTCCCGCTGAGTGTTCTCTGGATATGGCATGGAGCTTCTGTAACCATCTTACTACCAGTTTGAGGATAAAACCCACCATGAAGGCATGGTACTGCTGGTGGCAGAGTTAAGCCACTGTATTAACCACCTTGGGGCCTGCACCACCTCTAGTCTTCCCTTTAAGTGAGATAATAAATGTCCTCCTCATCTAAGTTAGATTGAGCCAGGATTTCTGACACTTGGAGTGAGAAGGATATGGACAGATGCAGCCTCTAAGCCACGGGTTTTTGAATCTTTTTTTTTTTTTAATCGCAATCACCACTAAGAATTTGGCTTTTTATATCATGATCCCGCATCCACATAACAAACAGCACTTAACTTCATGGTGTCTAATGTGCTCAGATAGCCTCTTTTCTATTTCCTTTAATCTTTTTGTCTTTGTTTTTCTGGAGGGTGTGGGGGACGGTAATGCTCGATGTAACCTACTAAATTAATTACACAAGCTACTAATGGGTCATGACCCACAGTTTGAAAAACATTGCTCTAGGTCTCAGGCCTCTGAACTGAGGCCTGTAAGAATAATGGGCTTTAGTCAAGTAAGATCTGCAGTGGGGAGCGAGGATGGTGGGGAGGGTGTTTTCTAGGAAAGAATACTGTACAGAGGCCCTCAGCAGGATGGGGCCAATCAGATACCTCCCTCCCCTAAGTGTGACCACAGAGTGAGCCCTTGATAAACCTTTGTTGATTGGTTGTGTTCCCTCCCACAGCTCTCCTCCCAGGGTGCCTTTCTGCAACCTTATTCTATGAATAGATGAGAGCTCTTATCTCCCCTCTGCCTGACCCTCAGGACACAGAAGGGTTGCGGGGGGAGGGCCCTGAAGTCGGCTAATTAGAGATGGCTGGGAGGATTACTAGGGCCTTGCTCTGGCAGCTGTGCCCACCTCTAAATTCAATATCCAGAACCTGCAGAGAAAGGGCTCACCTTGATAAGCTCCGGAGACAAAGCAGGAGACAGATAGGGTTTGTTCTCAACAGAGCACTCACCCTCTGAATACAGTTTTTGTTTAAGCCCCAAGGCTGGGAACATTCCACAGCCTGGCAAACTCCCTGTCTCCTCAAGGTCAGTCCTTCCTCAGCATTCCTCTTTGGAAACGTCTCCCACGGCCGGCCCTGCTCCTGCCCCCTGGCTTTGGGGGCAGTTATATAACTCTTAGGAAGACCTAGAAATGCAAGCATATGGTGTCCTCAATTCCCAGCACAGACTTGCTGCTTCACATTTTTAGCTGGTGCTGAGAGACTGGCTTTCACACACAGACACACACACATACACATCCCTGACTCATAACTACATTTCTGCTGCAGTATTGCAGATTTCTAAAAAATTAAATCCTACATCTGGAGCCACATAAGGGTGAAAGCATAGGACATTTTGTCCCAGTAACTGTGGGGATGGAAAGGCCTCTGAGGCAGGACACAAAGGCCATATCAGGGCCACTGCAGGGCCAGAGGTCCTAGCACCCCTGGCTTTGGCTCTGAGGGTTTGGTTGCTTGTAGCTGAATTCCCTAACCAAAGCCTGTTATGTGTGGTGCCAAGCTCACAAATTCAGCATGCATCTATTATGTGTTTGCAATGACTAAAAGGTTACAGAAGGCAGCCTGGATTGTGGGGATCGGGGATACTTAGAAAATACGTTCTGCAAAATGTTTTATTAGAGGTTCTGAAAATTAAGATACAGAAAGCATTTTACTTAATGAAGAAAATAGGGTAAATATGTTCAAAGGAGTATAGTTGTTAAAAGCAAACTGTTTAGAGTCAAGATCAACCCAGATTCACTTTCTGGTTCTCTGCAGCTTACTAGCTGTGACCTTCAACAAGTCTCTCTTAACCTGAGTCTTAGCTTTCCAATATGTAAAATGGACACAGCATTGTGAGGGTGGTTGTGAGGATTAAATGAGATCAGAGAATTTAGCACCATGACTGTAAAGAGAAAGGGCTCTACAAATGTAGCTGGTACTACAATTCACTTTTTTTTTTTTGAGACAGGACCTGACTGTCACCCAGGCTGGAGTGCACTGGCATGATTACAGCTCACTGCAGCCTCGACCTGCCAGGCTCAAGCCATCCTCCCACCTCAGCCTCCAGAGTAACTGGGACTACAGGCATGCGCCACCACATCCTGCTGATTTTTATATTTTTTGTAGAGACGGGGTTTTTGCATGTTGCCAGGCTGATTTCAAACTTCTGAGCTCAAGCCATCTGCCTGCCTTGGCCTCCTAAAGTGTTGGGATTATAGGCAAATGAGCCACCACGCCAGCCCACAATTCACTTTAAACACAAGTGAAACACATTTCATTAGACAGTGGAATAGACTTATGTCAATTTTCTTTTCTCTCTTATTTTACACAGTCTGATTTCCTGAAGACAGGAGGTGGGAGTAAGCTAATCAGGCCCGGAGTAAGCTAATCAGGCCCTGAGTTAGCTGTTTCCAAGAAGCTTAGAGTGTCCCACTTACCTACGGGTTGCAGGGCCCGCATTGCCAGTAGGGCTGGCTTTTAGGGATGCTGCTGTTGGTGTGTGCTGTACTTGTTTTCTAGGATTGGGACAAGCATCCTTGAGCTCCTGACTTTAGAGACCAGGTTTGGGAACTGATGGGTGCAGCAAATGCAAACAGACAGCAAACAGGCCAAAGAGGAGATTCATTCACTGAAGAGGGCCCTGGTACAGTACTGTCGAGGTTTTGCGGTGGCCTGGACACGGCTGGCTCCTTCGACTTACACAATATATCTTCTCTCTCTCTTACCTGCACTTATAAGAATCGGTGCTAAGGGTATGTGCCTACCACAGTGCAGCTTGTAGATTAATGAAGAAAGAATTGCTGCCACTTCCCAAATATTAAACGCCAGGTTCTGCCTATGCATATTCTCTCAACCTTCACAACACACCTACTAACTCCAGCTTACAAATGAGGAGACGAACCGGCAGGCTGTTCCAGGCGTCTGGTTGTAAGAGCAGTGGCAGTAGAGAAAATGATTTATTTTAGCACCAGCCACTGTGCTAATCCCTTTAGATACCAACTCATTTAATCCTTTTAACAACCCTGAAGCACCATCCTTATTCTAAAGGGACTTCGGACCTCTCTGCGGTCCACACTGTCCCCTGCTCGGTGCAGGAGTGTAGACTGGGACTGTTCTGTCTGGTGGTCTCCCCGACAAGGGTTCACCTGGAAACTGGCCTTTGGGCTGGGGCTGGGACTGGGACTCTGTACTTAGGCTGGCAGCCCATATTAGGATTGGGCACCGTGATAAGCACTTTCTTACCGCAAATGCACGATTTCACTCGGCCCTCACACACCCCACGAGGTGGGCATTGTCACAGTGTCATCTCACAGGCAAAGAGGCCAGGCCCAGGCCCTGAGGATGCGACGCTCAGGTGGGAGCTTCCGGGGAGCTCGCGCGGCAGCCTGGGGGAGCGCGGATTCGTCTCTGCGCTACGGCGGCTGCAGAGGATCAACCCGCGGAGGCGGCGCTTCGCGGCGGGTCCTCGGCCTGAGGCTGTGTGACGCCTCCAAACCCGGCGCGGCCTCCGTCTGCAAGGAGAGCAGAGGGTCCCCGCCGGGAGTGCGCCCGGCTGCGGCCCCAGGTGGCCCTGCCCGCAGCCGCCACCTGAGCTTGGGCGCGGCTCCTATCTCCCACCCGCGCGTCGGCCAGTGAAGGGCTCCGTGCTTAAACATCATTCGTTACAGAAGTATTGCGGCCATCACACGGCATTTTAAAAACACGAATGATGATAAATAACTTTAACACTGCTTCCAATTCTGCCTCCAAGCACAGCATCATTACCATTTGCATGCCTTTCACTTCATTCGATTTCCATGTATATGGATTTGTTTCTACATAGCTGTGGTAAAACGCACATACTAAACTGAATCCAGGGTTGTTTTCCACTTTGTAACATGAACATTTTCACCGTGTTAGTACAAACGCTTCCTACCTATAATTTTTAATGGCAGGACTTTAAAAAATTGGGTTGATACGCTGTCACTTCTCTGAGCATCTCGCAGATGTTCAACATTCAAGTGGCTTCCAAAGCTTCACCATTATAAATTATTCATTCTTTTTTTGTTTTTTGTTTGTTTGTTTTTTGAGACGATGTCTCGCTCTTGTCGCCCAGGCTGGAGTGCAGTGGCGCGATCTCAGCTCACTGCAACCTCCGCCTTCCAGGTTCAAGAGATTCTCCTGCCTCAGCCTCCTGAGTAGCTGGGATTACAGGCATCTGCCACCACGCCCACCTAATTTTTGTACTTTCAGTAGAGACGGGGTTTCATCATGTTGGCCAGGCTGGTCTCGAACTTCTGACCTCAGGTGCTTCTCCCTCGACCCGGCCTCGGCCTCCCAAAGTGCTGGGATTACAGCACTTTGCTGCCCAGCCCATTCTTGTGTATAAAGTCCTTTCGGTATTGAGATCAGTTTCCTTAGGTTATATTCACAGGAGTGAAACTGCTAGGTCAGAATGTGAGCATTTAAAAGCTTTCGGTATTATTGCCAAATGGCTTTTCACAGATGACTCAGGGAGGTTTTGGTACTTGGAACACTGCTACTTATATCCCATTCCCCCCCACCCCTCAGGAAAACATCTAAAATGCACTTTTTTTTTTTTTTTTTTTTTTTTGTGAGACGGTATCTCGCTCTGTCGCCCAGGCTGGAGTGCAGTGGCGCGATCTCCGCTCACTGCAAGCTCCGCCTGCCAGGTTCACGCCATTCTCCTGCCTCGGCCTCCTGAGTAGCTGCGACTACAGGCGCCCGCCACCACGCCCGGCTAATTTTTATGTTTTTAGTAGAGACGGGGTTTCACCGTGTTAGCCAGGATGGTCTGGATCTCCTGACCTTGTGATCCGCCCGCCTCGGCCTCCCAAAGTGCTGGGATTACAGGCGTGAGCCACCACACCCGGCTAAAATGCACCTTCATTAAGAGATAGTGACCCTTTCTGAGAGTGTCTACATTTAATTGGGATCAGAGCTTGAAGTTGAAAATTTTGTGCCCTGGGACTTCAGACATCAGAAAACAGGGTAGGAAGATTCTCACGGGTTAGGATTTTTCTGGTGACCCTGAGTGGGGGAGCTACTTATTCTGCCTTCACTTAAGGCTAAACTAGACTCCCAGCCCTGCGTAGAGTTCTGAGGGACGCCAGGGTCACAAGGCTAGTGAGACAGAGTTCATTTGGAAGAAGTGAAATAATTTAGGAATTCACAGAATATTGATGATGATATCCTTCCTCCTCCAGATGACAAGGTAATAAAGAATAATGAGATGTGATCATGGGAAATAGCCACCATGAGCAGCAGCCACCACGGCACATAAATACTGTGGAATTGACTCTGCTGTCAGCTTGTGGGTTTCTGGAGTGACAGATTAAACCAAACTCACTCCAGCTTCTTGTTTACTCTGTGTAAATCTACTCACTGTCCAGAATCTTCAGGCCGGTGTTGCCACCACTTGTTCTGTCTGTGATTCCCAGTGATGAGTAGGAGGTGACCAGCAGGCAGACTGTCTCCCTATGGGTAGGGAGGCTCAGAGTTCTGCAGGGACTGGGGTATAGGTAGAAGATGAAAAAAATATCCTTTCTGAATCAACTCTTTGCCTGTCTGGGCAAACCCCTACATTTCCTATCCACACTTTCTCTGCTCTAGGACCTAAGCCTTGGAGAGTTGCCCCCAGTTCATTGACAAGCTCCCTACACTAGAGTCCGTTTGTAGTGGGCATTGGGGTGCACCACCCAGATTTCTCTTTAGAACTGGTGAACTTATTCCCTCAAGCTGCTGGGGATTTGCTGGCAGACAGACCTCTCCAGGAAGTGCCTTAGCTGAAGAGAGATCCTCACTCAAGGTCACACCCCACCCCCCTTCCTGGAGCAGCCCACATCCAATGAGGTATACTTGTCTGGCACCCTCACCCCACCTTCAAAGTTCCCTATGGGGTCAGCAGAGACCTTTGTTGAGACTGCTTTGCAGCCCAACTTATCTCTCTGCACAAATTGTTTCTCATTTTCCTTCTATTCCAAAGGTGTTAATCCCAAGAGTATTCCTAATAAATGTCCCTCATGGAAGTTTCCATCTCTGGGTCAGCTTCTGGGAAGCTCAACCTGTGACACCAATCCCACATGAAATATTTATGTGCTACTCCATGAGTCCCTTGTTTAATAAACATTATCTAGCAATAACATGGGGATAAGGTCACAACTCAAAATAGACTAGCTTATAGCTTTGCAGCTTGTTTTGTGTCACTTTTTTTTTCTGATTCTCACGAGCTCTGTCACACTACAACTCCTATTTCTAGGTGTGGAAGACAGAATAATGGCCCCGAAGACGACTTACATGGCATAGGGAAATCAGGATTGCAGATGGAATTAAGGTTGATAATCAAGTGATCTTAAAATAGGAAGATTGTACTGAATTTAACAGGCTCGATGTAATCACAAGGATCCTAAGACGTGGAAGAGGGAGGCAGAAGAGAGTGAGATGTGACTAAGGAAGAGAATCAGGGAGATGTGAAAATTACTCACTCGCCATTGCTGGAGGAGATGGAAGAAGGGGGTCACAAACCAAGGAATAAATGTGGCCTCCAGAAAGTGTGAAAGGCAAGAAAATGGATTCTTCCCTAGAGCCTCCAGAAAAAAGTGCGGCCCTGCCAACACCTTTATTCTAGCCCATGTCAGATTTCTAGCCTAAAAAACTGTAAAATAATACATTTATGTTGTTTTAAGCCATTTAGTTTGTAGTGATTTGTTACGGCAGCAATAGGAGACCAAGACACTGGGCAAATCTGCTTCCTTCCCAAGGGCTCACTTATAGGCGAGGCCGCAGCAGAAACAGTGAGGAGGAAGCAGTTGGAACAGAACAACCTCTCACATGAATAACTCTTGGCCCTCCTGTCTTGATGCCACCATGAAAGAAGAAAGCATCTAATATTTCTCCATAATCTACCTCTTTAAAGTGAAATAATAAATCTGAGAATTTTAGCAGTGGACAAAAGGATAAAGTTCATCTGTATCCATGGCTTTCAAGCTTTCATTTAACAGAGGAACATTTTTTAAAAATAGAGAATCACAGACAAACAATATCCAAGACATAAAAGTGGAGCTATCCTGATTGAAGCCCAAGGCCCATGGTCTTTCGCTTCCCCTGAGGAACTGAGGACAAAGGGCAAAAACCATCCACTTAGGACACTTGGCCACTGGACTGGAGAACAGCAAAACAAAAGTTAGAACTCAAGTCTCTACCTCAGCCTAGTGCCTAGGCAAAAAGATTGACTATAGGCTGTTCTCAGAACACTTGTGGGACAGCCTTCTGTGGTCAATGAGATTTATGCAGCATCACGGGACATCTGTGAATTTCCTATAGACAGATCTACACCTCTTCTTATATGTTTCTTGTGTATGTTGCACTTTGTTATACACTGGATCTTCACACCTAGAGCCAGTCCCACTGGAGATGTGAAATAAACAGCTTACTACATGATGTGACTGTGTGACAACACAGTCATCATCTGACTCCAAACCTCTCCCCCAGCAGTCCGCCAAGATGCCTGACACTCTACCATTGGAGTCTCTAAGGAATTGCCTACAAAAGGCTCCCTTCAAAATTTAAATACATTTCATTGATTGCAAGGCTCACACTGTATCATTTCTAAACATCTTTAAAATCAGGGCCTAACAAATCTCTGGATTCTTGCAGTTATAATTTTTTTAATGGTACATAAATAAATGTAGCATCTTGCAATCGATGTCATTTTAGATTTGAAGAAATATGGTATGTGACTTGGGTGGATGAGAAATAAATTAACCTGTTAGCACCTTTGAAGGCTGAAGCAGATCAGAGTCCTCAAAAAATGGAGATAGGAGTGTGTGTGCATGTGTGAGTGTGCATGTGTGCAAGGTAGAGTCTCCGCACTAGCAGGGATCTCAGCAGACAAGAACGAGCATGACAGGGAAGGGAGGGAGACATGGGAAAGCTTTCTTGGGCTGTGTGGAGCTTATATTCTGACATAGAAATTGAATAAATTAAGATCCTCATTTGGAGACATGGCAAAGGTTTTTTGGATTGTGTAAAGTTTATATTCTGACATAAGAAATTGAATAAATTAAGATCCTCATTTGTTCTTGGCAGCAAATGAGATTCCAAAATGGTTGCTAGAGTTATGTTACAATGACATTCCTTATTTCAGAATCTATAATCAAGCAAATCAAGTTAATCAAGTAAATATAAAATATACAGTTTTAAATGTAACTCATTCATTCTACCAAATGGACATACTCATCATTTCTCTGTACTGGCTAAAGATCAGATGGTAGCTAACATGAGCCTTCGTGAGTAACAGTTGGTCAACTAGACTTTTGTTTGTCCTTCCAGTCCATTTAGCTAAATGAACTATTAATTCATTTCACCAGCATCTTCTGCCTTAATCAAAGGTCAGCAGCCCAAAGGTATTTGCCAATCCTAGGATGACATTTAAGATCTAAAAAATAAAATATACTTTTGAAATACAGACATGCATTCATTAACAAATAATTATGATGAAGACAAGAGTTTATTATTTAAACAATTTTTTGTTTGAGAACAGAAGGAGAAACCAAAATTGCAATCCAGGGACTTGTTATTTCATCTTCCCTGCTGCAAAAATTAGCTATCACTTGGTGTCCAGCCAAGGCCATGAAGTCCCACTTTGCTTGTCTTTCATTATAAATTTGGAGATGTGCTCCTCTGGAAAACAAATTGGCACTAACATATAATAAAATTCTCTGCAAAAGGACAACAGACCTTTACAAATCACACAGAGGAAAAACAACAGTTTTCTGCTAAAAAATTCATCATGTCACTGCCTGCAATTCACCAATATGGGTGCAAATGGTTGGAATATTTTTATGTTTGGCAGAAAAGATAAAGGTCTAAAGAAGAAACATCACTGATGGCTTAACTGAACAGAACATAATGAACTGAAAATCTCTCAATTTTAGCAGATCCCTCTTCAGCCCTTAAAGCACTCCCAGTAGTGGTGCAAACCCTGTACTTAGGTTATCTTGCAGAAGCTACTGGCATTTAGCAATGTGCTAGCTGATCTGAGGGAAGGTACAGGGAGATATAGAGATGTAGAAGTTGACCACTGAATGCAGCCCTAAGTGAGCAAACGGACTGAGAGAGCTAAAAATCTTGCAAACAGGTACCATTTGTAAAATCAGTTCCCCTTGTTTCAAACTCATTAATGATGTATTCCTGTATGCTGAGTTTCTGCAGAACATAGCCCATCTGGTTAGAAAAATGCCTACACCATAATTCAGCAGACATTTTCTGAAAATATACCACGTGCACGGCATTGAATGGGGCACCATGGAGGATACATATTGATATTGTAGAGCATACCTGCCCCCAGGGAGCTCACCATCCATGGGAGAGACAGAAATATCCACAATAGGAAGATGAGCAGAGCAACAGTGTTGTCACCCAGTCACAAAGGATAATGGGTGTGATGGGAGTCACAGAAGAGGGAGAGATGCATCCTGATGCTGGATGGTGGGAGGAATGGAGACGGTGTTCGGTCCACATCTTAACAGAAGAGTAGAATTTTAACAAGGAATGATGAAGAAAGTTCATTTAGGGCAGAAGACACTGTATGAACAGAAGAGATGATGGCAGGAAAATGCAGGGGTCTTTAGAGCAAGGGTGAGTTACTTGGGGTGATAGTGGTGGATAAAAAAGAGGCTGGATTGTGCTGGTTTGCCCAAATGTTGTCTGGCAGGACTGATGAAACTGGGAGGCTGTGGATCAGGGGGGTATCCTATCAGGTCACACCATATGTCTTTGCCACCAATCCACCCTTCACGGGCTCAGAAGAGGGAGGAGTAAATGCCTATGATAGCCTGATTTTCTAGCAGTTAACAGGAATCACTGCCCTGCACACAGTCTGACCTCATGCCTTAGCCTTCATCTACAGAAACCAAGGCTTTATTGTAGTCTAGCAGCCACTGCAACAAGCCCACTTGGAATCAAGACACCCCCAGGGATACCAGCCAAAGGGAGCAATGAGGGCAGAGCCCAGCCAACTGAGTGATGCTCATCCACCCCTCAACCTGGAGTTGAATTCACAGAGGTAAGCCCCACACTACAGTTAGAACATTTTCAACACCCCAGAAAGAAATCCTATTCCTCTTAGCCCCTCGGTTCTATCTACCACCTCCTCAAACCTAGGCAACCACTAATCTACTTTCTGTCTATAAAAATCTATAGAGATTTGTCTATTCTGAGCATCCCATGTAAGTGGGATCATGCAATAACACCTTTTGCATCTGGTTTGTTTCACTTAACAGAATGCTTTCAAGGTTTATCCATGCTGCAGCATCTATCAGTATTTTATTCCTTTTTTATGGCCAAATAATATTTCACTATGGATACATCACATTTTATTAATCCATTCATCAGTTGATGGATATTTGGGTTGTTTTGCTTTTTGGCTATTATGAATAATTCTGCTATGACCAGTTGTGTACAAGTTTTGTGTGGACATATATTTTTAATTATCTTGGGTGCATATATATGAAAGTGGAATTGCTGGGTCTTTTCTTCTCCATTCCCATTTCTTCTAGCACTTAACATGCATATCTATTAAATGAATAAATATCTGTTGAATGAATGAATAAAAGGCATCTCATCTTCTTAGAAGATTTTTTGGCAGTTAACTGCAAAACACACCAGCATTAACAACTACAATTGGCAGTTAAGCCTTGTCACACTTCCCTTTGTGGCTTATTTAGGTTGAGGTAAGCCAGGGACTCCTCTCACCTGCCTGATCCTTCTTGTGAAGCTGAGGAAGCTGGGGTGGGTAAGCAGAGTGAGCATGGACCTCCCCAAATCACCCAGGAAGACAGAGGCTTGTCCCAACTCTGGCAGGTTCTCAGAGCAGCGAAGGCCCCAGAATCTGGCTGACTCACTCCAGAAGATGGAGCTGCCAGGAGCCCAGTCAGCCACGACGGGGCTTCACAAGGATGGCACCTCCATGCTGGGCTGTGGGATGAGGACAAGAAGGGACAGGGGCTGCATTCCCACTGACCCACCAATCTAAAGATGCTCAGGGCCTGGTGTGTGTGTATGTGGGGAGGTAGGGGTGGTGGCCTGGGGCACATGCACCTGTATACACTTAGTATTCCTATGAATATGCTGCTACCCACAACCCAAGGCATATTATCAGTAATAACGGGCCACATGGAGACTTGGAATTCTTATTCAGACAGCAGATGCCACGGTGAGGCCTCAGCCCATACCTCGTGCACCCTCCACACTCCTGCCCGGCTGGCACTGGGCTGCTCGGCAGGACAGCACAAGCACGGGGCAAACTGCTTTGGCAGCTGTAACCCAGATTTATTCAGGGCAATGGGCGGTTAGGCAGGTTCCCTCCCAGCTGGTGCTGGGTAGGGCCGTGCCCTTCCACGGGCATCCCTATGGCATGCCAGGCTGGGTCAGGCTCCTCACAGATGGTCTGGCAACACGTGCTCTGACCCAGCACACAGCTTCTGGGATTCATTGGTCCAAGCAGAGCTACAACAAGCGACTTGGATTTCTAGGGAAGGAGCAGAAGGAAACCCCTCCTGCCACCGAGGCAGGGCTCTGCCGCCCCCTTTCCTCCCCCTATTGACTTTCCATCTGCCCTTCGAGGCCCAGCTGCCCACACACAGCTCCTGCCTCTTGTCATTGTGGGGCCCACATGGACACCCCCTCCTTCCTGTGCTCATAGTTCGATGGGCTATTTTCTCTCCAGCAAGACTAAAATCCTTAAGGCAAATAATAGTTCTCCTTCCATAACAGCTTTTTTGAGACCTTCAGAACAGAGCCCCCAGTTCAGAAATCAGCAAAAACATTTTCTCAGCCTCATCAAGCCACTTTCATGTCTGATAGTCATACCCATTGACCTGGCCCTTACTCAGTGCCTCGATGGTTCATTTAGCATGTAGCCAATATTTCATGCCTAAATAATATTTCAGTCATTTTTTAAAATGTCAAAAGGAGCACATGTTCAACATAGAAAATACAAAAGCATTAAAAAAAACACTACCCATCACCCCACATGCAGAAGCACCTCCTATAAAATGTTGGTGTGTATGCTCCTGTTATTTTTCTATTTGTGTTTATTTATTACTTTTTTCAAAATTGTGATTCAAATGTGCGTGCTGTTTTACAACAAACATTATGAATATATCATACTTCTATTTGATTGGATTTTTTTGCAATTTTAATGGCTATGTAATATTCTACCACATGGATGTCATGTGTTTTATTTAATCAGTGTTTAATTGTTCCTTATATTGATTGCTTTCCATTTCAAAATTTATAAATAATGCCATGATGAATAATCTTATACAGAAATAATTTTGCACACTTCTGAATATTCTTTTAGGATATTATGGGATCAAAAATTATAAACTTCTTTAAATTTTTTTTTAATTTCCTTTAAAATAGAGACAGGGTCTCTTTATGTTACCCAGGCTGGTCTCAATCTCCTGGCCTCAAGCAATCCTCCCACCTCAGCCTCCCAAACTTCTAGGACTATAGGCGTGAGCCACTGTACCTGGCCAAATATTTTTAAAGCTTCTTAAACTCATTGCCCAATTGCCCCTCAGATAAGTTATAGCGATCTACGCTCTTACTGAATTTGCCTACAACAATTTGTAATAAGCATCTTCTGATTGGAATCCTCAAAATTAAGAGAGGACAAGGGCTGAGCAGGCCCAGTGGTATCAAAAGGTGGAGTAAGAAAAAGTAATACCCAGGCACAATGCTATGCAGAATGGAGAGCCATGTGTTCATAAAAATACCTATATTTGTCAAGAAAATGTTACACCGTCCCACACACTCCCTACCCCCAGTGTCCTCTGCTGTAAGAGGCAGGCAAATATATAACACATTTTAGAAAGTGTTCCTTCCAAAGCCAGCACAAAAGCAAGCGTCCTTTCAGTGGCAGAGCGAGGAGGAATCTTGGTGTCAGGAATCCTGAGTCTCAAGGCCCAGCTGGTCTGCCATTCCCACAGAAACATACCCATCGGGTGCCTTCAGCCTGACCCTCAGTTTCCCCATCCAAAAGTTACAAAGATTATGAGAAGCTACACAGTGGGATTATGTCAGCATCAAACATGATCAAGTATGCCAAAATACTTTGTCAACAGTCAAACGCTGACCTTATTGCTGAGACTGGATGCTTGAAGGGGTAAGCACTGTTCACTTGAGAGAAAGATGTTCTTCCCTGGAGACACTGAAAGGACAGAGAGCTGCTGCAGTATACCCACAGCACCTAAGAATACAGGAGCTGCTATCAGCGACTCTTTTCCACATTGCAGAGGCTGAATAAGAACTAGTTTCTGTAAGTCACAGGAGGAGAAAGCAAAGACCTTTGCCTATTTAAATTCCGGCCCACAAGGTTCTGCTCTAGACATGGCCAATTCAAGGCTTTTATTGGTCCTTCATGTCATGGGGATTTAACTGCTCTACATTTGCAGGAAGCTTAATTGGCTCCGTTGCTAGAGGATCGGCTCCTACCATTTTCCTTTACATTCGTGGCAGGCCTCAGAGGAAAAGCTGGAAATAATATTGTTCCAAGGTGAAATGAGGTGGTGTGCTGGAAATCGCTTGGAAGTCTATAAAATACTAGGCAAAGGTAAGGTCTAATTGTCACCCCTGCTGGTGGAAGCACTAGCTATGCAGGAGAGCCTGTGTAGCACAGTCAGGTGAATTCCAGTGTCAGATCCAAGTCGTATTGAGTCTTCTGTCCCCTACAAAGTGCACGACATTGGGCACATTATTTTACCCACAAACCCTTGTTTTCTCCTCTTTCCAGCACCTTCAGCTCCCTGGACTTGTCTTTGTTCATGTGTTTGCTGACTGCCTTCTTCCACAGAAGCAAACTCCAGGAGGCAGGGAGATTTTCAGCCTTGTTGACTGGAAGATCCTAAGACAAGGAAGAGCACCTGCCTCCAAAATTAGTTGTCAAACAAGTGAGTGCCTCTGGCACTCCCTTAGGACACTGTCTCCAGGAATTCTGTTTTGTCCCTCCAACCACTTCAAGGACTCAGCTTGATGTCTGGAATAAGGGTGACAAGTTAGGGTTGTCAGTGGGTGACAAGAGGATGGGCAAGGAGGGGATGCCACTGGAAAAATAATTAACTTGCATGAACTCAACAGCAACTTCCTTTAGGAAACTTGACCCACTCCTTTTTTCAAAAAATATAGCCACTAAAGGGATTGAGATTTTAGCATGGAATCTCTGTGGGCAATAAGCATTCCTAAAAGGGAGTGTTAATTTTAGATTGAAAAACACTCCCTGCTTTTGAAGAACATATACTCAATAAACATAATGTTTCCACTCAAAAAAAAAAAAAAAAAAGATGAATAGACTGACTCCAAACCAGAAAAGCTTAATTCTTCAAGTGTATATGGCCCCATACAGGCCAAAGCAGTCTTTCTGCCAAGACAGCACTTCCCACTTCATGCCTCCCTTCCTCTCTGCACCTCTGGAGAAAAGGCAGCCAGCTGCGGTGGGACAGAGTGCAAGGAAGTCAGCCTCTCCTAATAGAAATGGTGGGGCTACAAGCGCTGAATCAGACCTGGGCTCTGCATCCGGGCCAGGACCTTACACTCACCAGCAGCTGTCAGGCGTAGGGACCTGCTCAGGACCAGTTCTGTTCTGCATCTACATTCCTAGCAACATATGTTGAGTGAACGATGGAGGAGAAGCCAGCTTGAATTAATGAGTGAGTGAATGAATGAATGGATGTGTGTTGAGGATGTGTGTGATGTGCCAAGTACTGTAGCAGGCACTGTCACCTACTTCTTCATCATCTGCACAGCAATTCTGTGAAGTGGATGGTCATGCCTATTCAAGGTCAGAGAACTCAGGCAGTTTGCCAAAGAACTAACCCAGTACTCAACCCATGGTTTGGACCTACCAGATAGCTGATAAAAGCTCTATTTTGGGCTTACTATGTGAGGAGTTCATAAGTACTTTAATCTCTCTTTCCCTTCCTTCCTTCCTTCTTTCCTTCTTTCCTTCCTTCCTCTTTCTTTCTTTTTCTCTCTTTCTCTCTCTTTCTTTCTCTTTCTTTCTTTCTTTCTCTTTCTTTCTTTCTTTCTTTCTTTCTTTCTTTCTTTCTTTCTTTCTTTCTTTCCTTCCTTCCTTCCTTCTTTCTTTCCCCTTCCTTCCTTCTTCCTCTTTCTTTTGAGATGGAGTCTTGCTCTGTCACCCAGGCTGGAGTGCACTGGTGTGATCATGGCTCACTGCAGCCTCGACCTTCCAGGCTCAGGCAGTCCTTCCACCTCAGCCTCCCAAGTAGCTAGAACTATAGGCGTGGTGTACACCACCACTCCCAACTAATTTGTTTTTTTGTAGAGATGGGGGTCTCACCATGCTGCCCAGCCTGGTCTCAAACTCCTGGGCTCGATCCTCCCATCTCAGCCTCCCAAAGTGCTGGGATTACAGGCATGAGCCACTGCACACAGCCTAATTTTTTTTTTTTTAAAGGTGGTAGGAAAGGAAGAGTTTCAGCACTATTATCTGAACCTAGAGAGGGTCTCTTGGTACTGCGCATGTGCTATGGGATCTACAGTGAAAAATTTGAGAGAGATAGTTACTATATTAAACAAAAGTGTTGGGATCCAGAAGATCTTGAAGGTTTGAAGGAGGAGCTGGAATTAAAGTAATGCCCTACCCCCAATTTTTTCAATTACAAAAATCAAACCAATTCACTTAAAGTCCTGTCAGAGTCATTAATCTAACTTTATACAGAGGGGGGAGGAGAGCTTGCAAGAATCAGTAGTGATTCTTGTCATTAATTGGTTGTGTCACAGCACTTACCCTGTGGTAGTCTAATTATTAGAGGGAGGGGGCAGGGGCAGGAAAGGATTGGGTACAAGATCAAGATTAATGTAGCTGTAGGGCAGTCCTCAAGGCCAGTAGACCAAACTACAGCACTTGGTAGGTGCCTGAGGAAATTACAGGAGTTACATGGTCATTGCAGGTTCTATCTCGTTGTTCCCATCTTATGAAGATGTAGTGAGGATTAGGTGAAATAATATATTAAGAACTTAATGATGCCTGGTATATAATAAATACTTAATAAATATTAGTCATTGCTGTTTTTTCCAAGTCTTCCATGTTATAAATTTCTATGATGTATATTTTTATTTACATGAAGTATTTTCCTCTTCAGGTTTATTTTCTTTAGCTAAATTTGCAAAAGTGAGATACCTGAATGAAAGGGTACAAGCACCCTTAGATCTCATGATAGTTCACACATATTATCAAATTACTTTCCTAAATCATTATAATGATATATGCCATGACCAGCCACAAGGGAACCATCACTAGCACTGGTTCTTTTTTTTTTTTTTTTTTTCTTTTTTGAGATAGAGTCTTGCTCTGTCACCCAGGCTGGAGTGCAATGACTGCAACCCTTCACACCCCGGGTTCAAGTGATTCTCCTGCCTCAGCGCCCCGAGTAGCTGGGATTACAGGTGCATGCCACCACGCCCAGCAAATTTTTATATTTTTATTAAAGATAGGGTTTCACCATGTTAGCCAGGCTGGTCTCGAACTCCTGGCCTCAGGTGATCCACCCAACTCAGCCTCCCAAAGTGCTAGGATTACAGGCATAAGCCATCATGCCCGGCCACACTGGGTATTATTATTGATTTTTATTTATAATAATTGGATTGATTTTTAGGGTTGATCCTTCTACAAATACCTATCCAGAGAAGCAGTGGGCTGGGTTTAGCTGGATACAGGGTAGGGCCAACCAACCCAACTAGAATGGAACTGAAGGCAGGAAAGGGCCTCTCAGGTCAGGGAAGACTGATAAGAAAACTAGCAAGGATATGACCATTCTCAGGTGCTCACAGCAGGAAGGAGTGGAGCCATAAGATGCACACTGACCCCCCATCAGGAATGCTGCAGATAAACCCAGATAAGAATGAGAGACTTCTGAGGCCTGAATAGTTTGTTCAAGGAAGAAAGAAAGGACCAGTGGCAGGCAAGAAAAGCTCACAGAAGCCCAGCCCGTGTTGCCTGGCAGGAGAGGTGATAAAAGGAAGGGTCCCCAAATTACACCTTTCTGCAGAGGAATAAGAAGAAGAAACCTGTTGGGAAATCCAGGGACATGATACCTTATAAGGACTTCTGGTCACCAGAACTTGGTACTTTTCTGTTGTTTAAGCCACTCAGTTTGTGGAACTTTGGTAGGCGGCCCCAGCAGACAATGCAAAGGTCCTCCTGGATCTAGCCTGCCTTCATCCCTCTCCTCAGCAATCAGTATCGCCCCTCATTCACTCTCCTAGCACAGCCGACCTCCTCCTAGTGTATGGAGACACTAGGCACACCTCCACTTTGGGCACTTTTCAGGGCTGTTCCCTCTGCCCGGAACTTCCTTCTCCCCAAACCTGCCTGACTCCCTCCTACACCTCCTTCAGATCTTTACCTCAATGTCACCTTCTTAATAAGGCTTTTCTTGACCACTTTGTTAAAAATTGTACCTTCCCCTACTCCCACCTTCTGATTCCTCTTACCCTGCTCTGTTCTTTTTCCTGACAGCCCCAGCCCCTCTGACATACTATACTATTATACTCTCCTTGTTTATCACGTTTATTGTTTCTTGTCTGTCTCCCTGCATCGGAAGTTGCATGACATGATGCCAGGAATTTTTGTCTGTTTTGATCAGATTCCTCTCAAGTGTCTTGCACAGTGTTTGACACGTAAAGGGCACTCAACTGATGAATAAATGAATGGTCTTGAGTGGCTGATGTGTGTGTGAGGTGTCTGTGTGTGTGTGTGTGTGTGTGTGTGTGATTTCAGTGCTTACTCTATGTCTACCCATGCTAAGCACTGCTTGAATGCCTATGGAAACCTCTTAACAATCCTATGGGGCAATAATGATTATCCTCATCTTACATAAACAAGGAAACCAAGACTCACAGAGACTAAGAATCTTGCCTATGCTTCTTCTGTAAGTTGGCACATCAGAGTCCATATTCACCCTCCAGGTTTTCCAATCCCAATGCCACACTGGTTTCTTGCTGGGCATTGGCAAGGGCTCTGTTCAGGAGAATGCCCCATGCCCCGTTTCCTAGGGATCAGGGTAGTAGCCCAGGGCAGCTGCAGCCCAAGGCAAGTGTTTCTAGAGTGGCCCTGAGCCACAGCTGGCTACCACCCAGCTGGTGATGGCTCAGGCTTCCAGGCTTGGCTCACTGATGATCAGCAGGGTCCAGATCACCCTGGATCTGCCACTCACACGTGTGTCTGGGAGGGTGAGAGAAAGGGAAGATAAGAGAGGGCAGTAAATGAGGGCAGGGAGCAGCAGGCTATTGAAATTCTACACTCACTAGGAGCCAAGTGGGCCGGGAGGCTGGTATTACTGGCTGTGCTCAGCGGGCACCCAGTGGGCAGAAATCCCATTGCCCAGTTCTCCTGGGGCGGGGGTTGAAGGGCAGACTGTAACTCTGTAGTTGTATTGTGATGGCGAAGGAGGAAACAAGAGCAGCTGATCCGGCCTGGATCAGGAGTGCCCACGTGCAAACAGACAGGCCTTTGTGTCCTGGGCCCAGACAACAGGCTGCATTCTTCCCCCACCTCAGTGACGTCCTTCACGAACATGTCCTCAGAGTGCGTTTTCAAAGGATTAATCAGCTAAGGATCAGATGATACGGCATTCCCTCTGTTACCCACTCTTTGCCGTAGCTGTGCCTTCACTTGTCTCTGAGCACAGAGTGGGGAGCCAGCCCCAGCCCTGCCCTTGGGGTGCTTACAGTGGGCCCCAGGTAGCTGCAGGCCTCAGAGATCTCAGCTGTCAGAATCTCAGAACACAGGAGCTGAAAGGGCCCAAGAGCAAGTCTGTTCCCCGCTTTTTATTGGAGAGGTGATGGAGTAAGCGATAGGGCCATCACTGGGACCCAGGGCTCCTGCCCCTGACAGCAGTGTCATCTGGTAGGAGCGTTAAGCTGCCCCAGAGTCTGGCAGTTACATCAGCCCCCACCAAAGGACCTAGATCACCTCCTGGAGAAGCCTGAGGGAGATGGGTTCTTGATGAAGGTAGACTTAATTCTCACTAGGCTTGATTCTGACTGGTTTCCAAAGCAAATGGCTTTCCTTGCCCAAGCCAAATGCAGGAGACAGGAAACACCCAAGGATGTTTATTGCTGTCCTGCTTAACCACACTGTGGGACCCCTGAATGATCAGTTACCTTGTGAAATGCTTCTTTCTCTAGATGGACAAAAATGTCCCTTGGATACTAAAACGGCCATCTTCCCTGGCTTTTTGAGATCATGCTCTCAGAAATTAGAAGACTTGGGTTCTGCTTCCAGGTACCGCAACTTCAGACTGCAAAATCATAGAAAAGAAGCTCTCCTAACCCCTAATAACCACTGATCTGTTCTCCATCTCCATAGTTTTATTTTTTTCAAGAATGTCCTATAAATGGAATAATTCAGTATGTAATCTTTTTTTACCTTCAACTTTTAATTTTGAGATAAATGTAGGTTATGCAGTGGTAAAGAATAATACAGAGATTCTATGTGCACTTTACCCAATTTCCCTTAATGATATTGCAAAACTATAAGGTTGAGATATAGAATATTTCCAACAGCACAAGGATTCCTCATTGTCCTTTTATTCCCACACTCACTTCCTTTCCACCCCCACCGACTCCTTAATCCCTGGCAATCACTAATCTAGTCACCATTTCTAAAGTTTTGTCATTTCAAGAATGCCATATTTAAGGAATCATACTGTATGTAACCTTTTGTGATAGGATTTTTTCACTCAGCATAATTCTCTGGAAATGCATCTAGATTATTGTCTGTATTATCGGTCATTCCTTTTTCCTGCTGAGTATTATTCTACAGTGTGGATGTACCAGAGTTTGTTTAACCATTCACCCATTGAAGGATATCTGGGCTGTTTCCAGGTTTTGGCTGCTATGAATAAAGCTATTGTAAACATTAGTCTACAGGATTTTGTATGAACATTTGTCTTCATTTCTCTGGGATAATTGCCCAGGAGTGTCATTGCTGGGTCATACGGTAGTTACATGTTTAGTTTTTAAAGAAACTGACAAATCATTTTCAGATTGGCTGTAACATTTTTTACTTTCCTGCCAGCAATATGTGAGTAGTCCAGTTTCTCTACATCATCATCAGCATTTAATGTTACCACGATTTGTTTTTAGCCATTCTGATAGGTGTGGGGTGATAAAATTGTCATCTTAATTTTCTTTTCCCTAATGGCTGATGATGTTGAACAACTTTTGATGTGCTATTTACCATTTGTATATCTTCTTCAGTGAAATGTCTGTTTATGTCTTTTGCCCGTGATCTAATTGGATTATTTGCTTTTTTACTGTTGAGTTTTGAGAGTTCTTTATATATTCTAGATACTAATCCTTTGCTGCATATGTGATTTGCAAATATTTTCCTCCATTCTGTAGCTTGTCTTTTCATCGTTTTAACAGGAGCTTTTATAGAACAAAAATTTTAAATTTTCATTAAGTCCAACTTATCATTTTTTCTTTCATGATTATGTTTTTGGTATTAAGTCTGAAAACTCTTTGCCTAGCTGTAGACCTCAAAGATTTTCTCCTAGTTTTGGGGTAAAAGTTTTATATTTTTGTGTTTTACATTTAAGTCCATGATCTATTTTGAGTTAACTTTTGCTTAAGGGTGTGAGACTTAGGCCAATATTGGTTATTTAGTTGGTTGGTTGGTTGGTTGATTGATTGATTATAGGTGCCTATAGGTGTCCATTGGTGCCAGCATCATTTGTTGAAAGGCTTTCCTTTCTCTATGCAGTTGCTCTTGACTCTTGTTAAAGTCAGTTGGGCTTAAAATGTCCAGAATAGGCACATTTATTGAGGCAGAAAATAGACTAGTGGTTGGTCTAGGGCTATGGGGGAAGTTGCAGAAAAGTATGGGTCACTGATAAAGGGTACAAAGTTCTTTGGGGGGTAATAAAAGTGGTCTAATATTGATTGTGGTGATGGTAGCATGACTCTGAATATACTAAAAACCACTGGGTTTTACATTTTAAGTAGGTGAGTTGTATGGTGTGTGAACTATATCCCAGTAAAGCTGTGACCAAAAGAAATCAGTTTGGCATATTTGTGTGGGTCTATTTCCGGTTTCCGTATTCCGTTCAATCGGTCTATGTGTCTATTACTTTGCCAATACCACAAAGACTTGATCACTGTAGCAGTACAGTAAGTCTTAAAATGTGGCAGATGGTTTCCTTTCACTTTATTTATTTTTTCCAAAATATTTTAGCTACTCTAGTTCCTTTGCCTTTTCACATAGATCTTAGAATGATTCTATCCATGTCTGCAAAAATCTTATCAGGGTTTGGATAGGTACTGCCGATCCTCTGTATCAATTGGTTTCACATCTGTAGATTCAACCAACCAAGGATCAAAATATTTTTTTAAATAAAAAATAATGCAACAATAAAAAATACAAATAACAATACAACATATCAACTATTTACATACATTTAATTGTATTAGGTATTATAAGTAATCTAAAGATGATTTAAAGTATATGGGAGGCTGTGCTTAGGTTTTATGCAAATACCATGCCTTTTTATTGAGGGACTTGAGCATCCAAGGATTTTGGTACGGAGGAGGGTGTCCTGGAGCCAATTCCCTGAAAATATCGAGAGATGATTGTATCGCAATAAGTGCATATCAATTTGGGAGAAATTGACATCTTTGTTAAATTTTCCAACTCATGTTGTGCAGGAGATGGGTTTTCTGAATAAATATGTAGGAAATATATATATATTAGAAATATATATATAAGAAATATATATATAGGAAATATATATATATTAGAAATATATATATAAGAAATATATATATAGGAAATATATATATTAGAAATATATATATAGGAAATATATATCTATTAGAAATATATATATAGGAAATATATATCTATTAGAAATATATATATAGGAAATATATATCTATTAGAAATATATATATAGGAAATACATACATATTAGAAATATATATAGGAAATACATACATATTAGAAATATATATATAGGAAATATATATATTAGAAATATATATATAGGAAATATATATATTCGAAATATATATAGGAAATATATATATTCGAAATATATATAGGAAATATATATATTCGAAATATATATAGGAAATATATATATATTCGAAATATATATAGGAAATATATATATATTCGAAATATATATATAGGAAATATATATATTAGAAATATATATAGGAAATATATATATTAGAAATATATATAGGAAATATACATATATTAGAAATATATATATAGGAAATATATATATTAGAAATATACATAGGAAATATATATATATTAGAAATATATATATAGGAAATATATATATATTAGAAATATATATATAGGAAATATATATATATTAGAAATATATATATAGGAAATATATATATATTAGAAATATATATATAGGAAATATATATATATTAGAAATATATATATAGGAAATATATATATATTAGAAATATATATATAGGAAATATATATATATTAGAAATATATATATAGGAAATATATATATATTAGAAATATATATATAGGAAATATATATATATTAGAAATATATATATAGGAAATATATATATATTAGAAATATATATATAGGAAATATATATATATTAGAAATATATATTCGGAGGCCGAGGCGGGCGGATCACCAGGTCAGGAGATCGAGACCATCCTGGCTAACACGGTGAAACCCCGTCTCTACTAAAAATACAAAAAATTAGCTGGGCGTGGTAGCGGGCGCCTGTAGTCCCAGCTACTCGGGAGGCTGAGGCAGGAGAATGGCGTGAACCCGGGAGGCGGAGCTTGCAGTGAGCCGAGATAGCGCCACTGCACTCCAGCCTGGGCGACAGAGCGAGACTCCGTCTCAAAAAAAAAAAAAAAAAAAAAGAAATATATATATAGGAAATATATATATATTAGAAATATAAATATAGGAAATATATATATATTAGAAATATAAATATAGGAAATATATATATATTAGAAATATATATATAGGAAATATATATATATTAGAAATATATATATATAGGAAATATATATATATTAGAAATATATATATAGGAAATATATATATATTAGAAATATATATATAGGAAATATATATATATTAGAAATATATATAGGAAATATATATATATTAGAAATATATATATAGGAAATATATATATATTAGAAATATATATATAGGAAATATATATATATTAGAAATATATATAGGAAATATATATATATTAGAAATATATATATAGGAAATATATATATTAGAAATATATATAGGAAATATATATATATTAGAAATATATATAGGAAATATATATATTAGAAATATATATAGGAAATATATATATATTAGAAATATATATATAGGAAATAGATATATATTAGAAATATATATAGGAAATAGATATATATTAGAAATATATATAGGAAATAGATGTATATTAGAAATATATATATAGGAAATAGATGTATATTAGAAATATATATATAGGAAATAGATGTATATTAGAAATATATATATAGGAAATAGATGTATATTAGAAATATATATATAGGAAATAGATGTATATTAGAAATATATATATAGGAAATAGATGTATATTAGAAATATATATATAGGAAATAGATGTATATTAGAAATATATATATAGGAAATAGATGTATATTAGAAATATATATATAGGAAATAGATGTATATTAGAAATATATATATAGGAAATAGATGTATATTAGAAATATATATATAGGAAATAGATGTATATTAGAAATATATATATAGGAAATAGATGTATATTAGAAATATATATATAGGAAATAGATGTATATTAGAAATATATATATAGGAAATAGATGTATATTAGAAATATATATATAGGAAATAGATGTATATTAGAAATATATATATAGGAAATAGATGTATATTAGAAATATATATATAGGAAATAGATGTATATTAGAAATATATATATAGGAAATAGATGTATATTAGAAATATATATATAGGAAATAGATGTATATTAGAAATATATATATAGGAAATAGATGTATATTAGAAATATATATATAGGAAATAGATGTATATTAGAAATATATATATAGGAAATAGATGTATATTAGAAATATATATATAGGAAATAGATGTATATTAGAAATATATATATAGGAAATAGATGTATATTAGAAATATATATATAGGAAATAGATGTATATTAGAAATATATATAGGAAATAGATGTATATTAGAAATATATATAGGAAATAGATGTATATTAGAAATATATAGGAAATAGATGTATATTAGAAATATATATAGGAAATAGATGTATATTAGAAATATATATATAGGAAATAGATGTATATTAGAAATGTATATATAGGAAATATATATATATTAGAAATGTATATATAGGAAATATATATATATTAGAAATGTATATGTAGGAAATATATATATATTAGAAATGTATATGTAGGAAATATATATTAGAAATGTATATGTAGGAAATATATATATATAGGAAATGTATATGTAGGAAATATATATATATAGGAAATGTATATGTAGGAAATATATATATAGGAAATGTATATGTAGGAAATATATATATATAGGAAATGTATATGTAGGAAATATATATATAGGAAATGTATATGTAGGAAATATATATATAGGAAATGTATATGTAGGAAATATATATGTATTGGAAATGTATATGTAGGAAATTTATATATATTGGAAATGTATATGTAGGAAATATATATATATTAGAAATGTATATGTAGGAAATATATATATATTAGAAATGTATATGTGGGAAATATATATATATTAGAAATGTATATGTGGGAAATATATATATTAGAAGTGTATATGTAGGAAATATATATATATTAGAAGTGTATATATAGGTAATATATATATATTAGAAGTGTATATATAGGTTATATATATATTAGAAGTGTATATATAGGTTATATATATATATTAGAAGTGTATATATAGGTAATATATATATTAGAAATATATATAGGAAATATATATATTAGAAATATATATATAGGAAATATATATTAGAAATATATATATAGGAAATATATATATATTAGAAATATATATATAGGAAATATATATATATTAGAAATATATATAGGAAATATATATATTAGAAATATATATAGGAAATATATATATTAGAAATATATATATAGGAAATATATATATATTAGAAATATATATATAGGAAATATATATATATTAGAAATATATATAGGAAATATATATATTAGAAATATATATAGGAAATATATATATAAAAGAAATAAATATATAGGAAATATATATATTAGAATATATATAGGAAATATATATATTAGAGATATATATAGGAAATATATATATTAGAGATATATATATAGGAAATATATATATATTAGAACTATATATATAGGAAATATATATATATTAGAACTATATATATAGGAAATATATATATTAGAACTATATATATAGGAAATATATATATAAGAAATTATATATAGGAAATACATACATACATACATATATATATATATAAAATTTCCAATTCATGAACATGGCATGTCTCTGCATTTATTTAGATGATTTCTTTCATCAACGTCATGTGATTTTCTGAATTTAAGTTTTGTACATTTTGTTAGACTTACCTAAGTATTTCTTTTTTTAAGGCTATTGTACATGATATTGTATTTTTAATTGTAGTGTTCAAGTCTTCACTGCTAGTATATAGATGTATGACTGATTTTTGTATGTTTGTCTCGTACCCTGTTACATTGCTGAATTAACTGATTAGTTTTGGATTTTTTTTGTGGATGCCATGGAATTTCTATGCAAATAAGCATTTCATCTGAAATAGAAACAGTTTTATTTATTCCTTTCTGATCTATATGCCTTTTATTCTCTTTTCTTACCTGATTAAACTAGCCAGAACTTCCAGCACTATGTTGAATAAGAGTGGTGAGAGCACACATCCTTGTTTTGTTGCTGATATTAGGAACAAAGTATTCAGTCTTTACAATTAGGTATGATGTTAGCTGCAAGTTTTTCGTAGATGCTTTTTATCAAGTTGAAGTTTCTTTCTATTGTTGTTTTTCAAAAAAGTTTTTATCATGAATAGGCATTTAATTTTGTTGAATGCTTTTTCTTTTACATCAGTTGATATGATCAACTAATTTTTCTCCTTCTTTTTTAGTCTGTTAACATAGTGAATTACATTGATTGTGCCAGCCTTATATTTCGGGAATGAACTCTAATTGGTGACTTTTTATATATTGCTAAATTCTATTTAGCAATAGAATACTTCTTTTTATATATTGCTAAGTTCTATTTCCTATTTTCTTAGAAACTTTTGCATCTGTATTCATGAAAGATATTGTTCTGTAATATTGTTTTTTTGTACTATTTTTGTCTGGTTTTGGTATGCAGGTAATACCAGCTTGATGAAATAAATTGGGGTGGGTTCCTTCCTATTTTATTTTCTGGAAAATATTTTGTAGAATTGAAGTAAATTCTTCTTTATTCTTTTTTATTCTCCAAAGACACCATTTAGGCCTGAAGATTTCTTTGTTAGGCGTTTTTTCACTACCAATTAATTCCATTTATTTAGTAGTTTTGGGCTATGCAAATGATCTATTTCATATTGGGTGAGTTGTAGTAGTTTGTATCTTTGAATAGATTTGTCCATTTCATGTAACTTGTCAAATTTGTGTGTGTAGAGTTGTTCATACTATCTTTTTTTATTAACCATTTGATGCCTCCATGGTCTGTAGTGATATGCCCTGTTTCATACCTGATATTAATAATTTGTGTCTTCACTCCTTTTTTGTCAGTCTTGCTAGAGAGGTTTGTTGATTTTATTGATATTTCAAAGGATCAACTTTTTGTTTCATTGATTTCCTCTACTGTTTTTCTGTTTTAAATTTCATTATTTCTGTGGTTAATTTTATGATTTTCTTCCTTCTGCTTGCTTTGGGCTAATTTTTTTCTTCTTCTCTATGTTCCTGAGACGGGAGTTTAGATTATTGGTTTGACACTTTCCTCCTTTTTCTAGAGTATGCATTTAGTGCTATACATTTTACTCTCAGCACTGCTTTAGCTGTGTCCCACAAAAATTTTGTTGCATTTTCATTTACATTTAGTTCAATGTAATTTTTAATTTCTCTGAGACTTTCTCTTTGATTTATGTATTATTTAGAAGTGTGTTATTTAGTTTCTAAGTGTTTGGTCATTTTTTCCATTTTCTTTCTGTTATTGATCACTAACTTGAGTTTATTGTGGTCAGGAGAACACACTCTGTATGATTTCTTTTAAATTTGTTGAAGTTTATTTTATGGCCCTGGATCTCATCTATTTTGGGATATGTTACACTGACAATTGAAAAAACGTATGTATATTCTGCTGTTGTTAGGCACAGTATTCTATAAATGCTGATTAGATCTTTGTGTTTTTGTTTTGTTTTGTTTGTTTGTGTGTTTGCTTTTTAGATGGAGTGTTGCTTTGTCACCCAGGCTGGAGTACAGTAGCATGATCTCGGCTCACTGCAGCCTCCACCTCTTGAGTTCAAGTGATTCTCTCGTCTTAGACTCCTGAGTAGCTGGGATTACAGGAGTCCACCACACCTGGCTAATTTTTGTATTTTTAGTAGAGGCAGGGTTTCATCATGTTGGCCAGGCTGGTCTCAAACTCCTGACCTCAAGTGATCCACCCTCCTCGGCCTCCCAAAGTGCTGGGATTATAGGCATGAGGCACCGCGCCCAGTCTGTATCTCCTTATATAGCTTTTTCAATAGTTTCTTTTGGTATTGTGTTATATGTCCACATCATAGTCTACTGCTGCCATCACTTTTTAAAAATTCTACTCCTGTGACACACCATCATTTTATCAGTACACATGAGGTGTAGAAACCTTAGCCTCCCTTTATGCCTTTTTATCTTCTCCTTATTATAATTTTCTTAAATATTTCCTTTTCACATTTAGAACCACCTAAGACAGTATTATAATTTTTACTTCAATTATCAAACAAAATCTAAAATACTCAAGAGGAATCTTTACCCATATTTTTGATTACCATGTTTTTTTTGTTCTTCCTGCCATTCCGAGATTCTGTCTTTTATCATTTCCTTCCTTTAGAAAACTTTGTCTAGCCATTCTGTTAGAGTAGGTCTGCTAGTGATAACTTTTCTTAGTTTGACTTCATGTTCACTGAGCATGTTTTCATTTCCCCTTCATTCCTGAGGATGTTTTCCTTGGATATAGGATTCTGAGTTAACATGTTTCAACACTTGAAAAATGTTGTGCCACTTCCTTTTGCCTCCATGGTTTCTGATAAGAAATCCACTGTTATTTGAATTATTTTCTCTTATGAGTAAAGCATTATTTTTCTCTTTGCATTGAAGACTTTTTTCTTTGTTTTTCATTTTCTGAAGTTTGCTCAACATATGTCTTGACATAAGTTTCTCTGGTTTTATCCTATTTGGATAAAACTTTCAGAATCTGCTTTAAAAATCTATAGGGTTTTTTTGGTATTTTGCCAAATTTGGGATATTTTCAACTATTGTTTTTTCAGTGCTTTTTCAGCTCTGCCCTTTATCTCCTCTTCACTCCAATGACAAAATGTGTTATTTTTTTGTTATGGCCCCACAAGTGCAGAGACTATTCATTTTTTTCTCAGTGTTTTTTCTCTCTGTTGTTCACATTGATGGTAATTTGGGTAATTGCTCTATCTTCAGATTCGATGATTTTTTCCTCTTTTTCCTTCATTTTCTTATTGAGCCCATTGAGCTTGTTACTTTCATTATTGTATTTTTTCATTCTAAAATTTTCATTTGGTTCTTCTTTATACTTTCTATTTCTTTACTACTTTCTGTTTTCATTTGTTTTAAGAATGTTCATAATTGCTTTTTAATGATGGCTCCTTTAAAATCCTGGTTAGATAATTCTAACATTTCTGTCATCTTGGTGTTGGCATCCGATGATCATTTTCTTTTTATTCAGTTTGAGATCTTCATGGTTCTTGGTATGATAAATAACTTTCTATTGAAACCTGGACATTTGGGGTATAAGTTATGAGATTCAGGATCTTACTTAAGTCTTCTATTTTAACGGACTTTCTCTGACACTGCTGGGGCAGGAAAATGGGAGAGAGACACTATTTTATTACAGCGAGGTGGAGATGGAAGACCAGGCTCTTCACTTGGCCTCCACTGACACCTGAGCTTGGGGCTCCTTATCACTGCTGGGCCGGGATGGGAGTTCTAAGTCTCCACTGTGCCTCCACTGACAACCTCCTGGCTCGGTGAGGTAGGGTTGCTTCTTACTGATCTCCACATGGCCACCACAGGCACCATGGGGGTGAATGGCTCTTTGTGTAATGATGAAAAGCCCTGACTCTCTGCGAGTCCTGACACTACCCCAATGGGGAGCAGGACAGGCAACTTCTTATAGCCTGTTAAATGTTTAGGTTCCACATTTGATCATTGCTGGTATGGAGGTTACCAGTTTTTTGCTTTTTTGTTTTTTATTTCCACAATGATTGTCAACAGTAAAGCAGTTAATTTCTAAAATGTTTCTATTTGGTCAAGATGCCCTTTCCTTAGTTGTCTGGCTAGAGAGAAAAGACATTTGTTGGAGCTTTTTTTTGTCTGCATTCATAAGCATTTCCAGATTGCCAGTTTCTTGAGCACCCATTTTTGGGTATATAAAACAAACAACAACAACAACATAAAACAAAAAAATACCACAGGAAGTTCAACCCCTTGTTGTTCCTCAAATCCTAAGGTCGCTAGCTGGTCTGCCTTCTTCTCTCAACCCTCGATTTTCTTTTCTTTCTTTTTTCTTAGCTTTTGTTTTAGGTTTGGGTTTACATGCGAAGGTTTGTTACATAGGTGAACTAGTGTCACAGGGGTTTATTGTACAGATTACTTTATCATTGAGGTATTAAGCCCAATACCCAATAGTTATCATTTCTGCTCCTCCCACCTTCTACCCTCAAGTAGACCCCAGTGTTTGTTGTTCCCTTGTTTGCGTTCATGAGTTCTAATCATTTAGCTTTCACTTATAAATGAGAACATGTGGCATTTGGTTTTCTGTTTTTCTGTTCCTGCATTAGTTTGCTAAGGATAATGGCCTCCAACTCCGTCCATGTTCCCACAAAAGACATCATCTTGTTCTTTTTTATGGCTGCACAGCATTCCATGGTGGATATGTATCACATTTGCTTTATCCAATCTGTCATTGATGGGCATTTAGGTTGATTCCACGTCTCTGCTATTATGAATATTACTGCAATGAACATTCGCGAGCATGAGTTTTTACGGTAGAATGCTTTATATTTCTCTGGGTATATACCCAGTAAGGGTAAGTGCTGGGTTGAATGGTAGTTCTGCTTTTAGCTCTTTGAACCCCTCAGTTTTCTTATGCTTGTTTTATATATGATTTCTAGGCTACTTATCTTGAGGAGCGGAGAAAAGCATATCTTTTTCTTCCTGGAAACAGAGTCACTATGCAGCCTTTGAGACTGGTTTCTTGCACTCAGCATAATGCATTTGAGATTCATCTATGTTGTTGCATGTATTAATAGTTTATTCCTTTTTACTGCTGAGTAGTCCACTGTATATTCCAGTTTGTTTATATGTGCATCTGTTGAAGGAAATTTTGGTTGTTTCCAGTTTGGGAGACTATGAATAGAACTGCTATAAATATTTTTGTACAGGTTTTTGCAGGAACACAAGTTTTCATTTCTCTAAAGTAAATACCCAGCAGCAGAATTACTGACTTGTACAATAAATTTATGCTTAAACTTTATAAGAAACTGCTAAACTGTTTTCCAGAATGGCTACATCATTTTTCATTCCCACTAGCAGCATATGACATTTTCTGTTACTCCACATCCTTGCTCACATTTTGTATTTTCATTTTATTTTTATTTTATCCGTATTAACAAATGTGTAATAGTATTTCATTGTGGTTTAATCTGCATTTCCCTAATAGCTAATTCCGTTTAACAGCTTTTCATGTGCTTAATTGCCATCTATATGTCCTCTTTGGGGAAGTGTCCATTTGAGTCTTTTGCCCTTTTTTTCCTTTTCTTTCTTTTTTCTTTTTTCTTTTCTTTTCTTTTTTTTTTTTTTTTTTGAGACAGAGTTCTCACTCTGTTGCCCAGGCCGGAGTGCAGTGGAGGGATCTCACAGTAACCTCTGCCTCCTAGGTTCAAGGGATTCTCCTGCCTCAGCCTCCCCAGTAGCTGGGATTACAGGGGTGCATTACCACACCCGGTTAATTTTTGTATTTTTAGTACAGACAGGGTTTCACCATGTCGACCAGGCTTTTCTCAAACTCCTGACCTCAAGTGATCTGCCCACCTTGGCCTCTCAAAGTGCTGGGACTACAGGCGTGAGCTACCACGCCCAGCCAACTTTCTGATTCTTGATCCTCAAGGGATCTGCCCTCTTCAGTCTCCCAAAGTCCGGGGATTATAGGCATGAGCCACCACACCTGGCCCTGTTTGCTGTATTGTATCCATTTCTTCCATTTCTCTGCACTCAGAACCAGTTCTGTCTCTCTCCCTCTACTGCAGTATGCTCAAGGACCATGATCAGCTGACTCCTGGAGGTTTTCATTTATCAGATTGATGTACAACTCTGACAGGTAACCAGGAGGAATGAAGTCCAGCATGAATTTGGCCCCCATCAGATGTGTAGAAGAGCCAGGGGATGAGGGTCAAGAGAGGGAACAACTGATGAATAAAAAAGCTCCCCAAGAAAATTCACACGCTTGGTAGTATTCCTTTTAGCACCAGCTTTTTCTGCTCCTGGCTCCTGGGGAGAAAAATGTCTCCTGCTAGTTCTGAGGCAAACCCAGTGCCACTGGACTCCCAGGGACACAGGAATGTCACCCATGCTCATGGGCTTGATTGTGTTTCAATGGTATTCATATTTCCCTGTCTCCAAAGGTACCTTCTGTTGTACTTGTGTTCCAGCTGGAGCTCTGCTTATGAGACTCCTGGAAGTGGATGTCCTGTTGCCAGCCACATCTCGGAGGTTACTTACTACAGCAGGCGCACCATTCTCTGCCCATTTTCTTCCAAGCAAGGAAGCCCTGAGCCATTTAGCACTCATAATTGTCCTTTATACCTCAGTCTACCCATCCTTTTATTATTATTATTATTATTTTCTCTATTTAATTGCAACAAGAAATAGACAAAAACAACTATTCTTTTTCTCAATCACTTTACTTATTTTTGTTCAGTACTGAACAATTCTCAGCTATTATATTATTGATGTATCCCGCTGCCCATTCTCTTTCTTCTCTGTGAATTCTGGACAGTTTCTCACATGCCACTAGAAGCCCACACACAAGGGCCCTCTGCTTTTCTCTGCGGAAAGTCATTCAGTGCACACAGGAGCAACCCGACAGTGCAGGTCATGTGTGTCCTCAGGGTAGCCCTTTGCTTTGAAAAATGTGCAGAATGTTGGTGAATTATTTTTATTCTTTATGAGATACATGTAGAATTCAATGTTTATTTTGTCATTTCTTTCTTGAGATGCACATCAGCTTTGTGCATCTCAGAGTGAAAGCTCCCACAAGAGCTTCATCCACTGGTCCTATTTGTCCAATAACAAGATGGATGGAGAGTATAAAAAGATGCCTTGTGCTTATAGTAACAATGATGTTGATGAACTAGGAAACACATGAAGTCCTTCCCCTGCCACTCACCCCCATGTGATGAAGTTGGGGACATAGTTTGACGTGGGTCCCCCGGAAGGACCAGGGGATGTGGAAGTCCAAGATGAGACTCAAACTGGGTTCCCCTACCGCCTCCTCACACCTCAGTCCAGATAGAACAAGGGCAGCCTTGCTCAGAAGAACCTGGGGCTTCTACCAGAAAGTACTAGGAGGGAAGTGATGGAGCCAGAAGATGCAACTCATGTGGATGAGACCCATTTGGCCAACGCACAGCCGGAGAATGTGAGTGGAAGCTCATCCCTAGTGCGTAGGGGTGTGCAGTCAGCCACAGTCTTAGGCCCAGCCCAGCCCCAGCCCCACTGATGTCACTTTGGTGCTGGATTTGTGAGGACAAGGGAGACCAGATCCTGGCTACCTTGCCTCTTTCTCCCTCCACTCTCCGTTGCCTCCCTGAGTCACTGCTCAGCAATAACCACTTCAAAGCGGAAGCTACAGCGGTCCCAACTCTGGGCTTGATGTCAGACTTGTCCAGTTCAGATGATGTAGACATTTGGACTGCCATCCTTTTGGCTTCAAGTCATTCGATTGGGCTTTTCTTCAGGACTTACACTCCCTTTACACATCCTAACTGCTCAGAGTGTGCTGAGAGAAATCATTTTTTCAGGAGTCAGTTGAGATGAGGGTTGGAGAGCAAGAGGGTTCAGTGTGTCCTCCGTGACCTGCTGTAATGTGACAAAGAGAAGGCCTTACCCAGAAGCAGGCAGAGGCAAGAAAGGGCAGCCTGGGAAGGGGCATGTGGGGCCATCATGCCCTCTTGTTCCTCTACAAGGTGGCCCCAGCCTTTGAGTTTGGACTAGGAGACCTGGCCCTTTTGGAAGCGGGATGTTGGCACTATGGTTATTAAAAGTTGCCCTGTGTGCCTGCCATCCTACCTGACCTCAATCCCCTTGCTTTGGTTAATCCAGTCACTTGTCTCATCTTTAGTACATGCTCCAAAAACCCTGTAATAAATTCCTTTGGGAAACCTTGTGTTCCAGATGCCCAAGTAATTCTTTCAGTGTTCTGAGGGCCATAAAACGAGCAAACTGAGAGAGGGGCAGGCTAAAGATTCCTCTGAGTGTCAGGCGGATCTAGTTTCTTCTTTGACATCTCTTCTGTCTCAAAGCACATCTGCTTAACTTGCTGGCCACACATTGCTAAAGGAATTTGTGCTAGCTTTTTCTTACTCCATTTCTAGATTTTTTTTCCCCAGACCAACTCAACACATGAGAAGATTAAGCCAGTATCCAAGCTCAAGGCTGCACCCCTAACAGCGTGATGTGTATGTGGGCAAAAGTTCTAGAAAGAATAGCCAGTCCTCCCCTGCCCTGTTGTGACCTGTAGAAGACTCTTCATCAAAGCAATACCCCTAGCTGCACCTGACCCTGAGCGTGACCTCCAGCCCAATCCCAACAAGTACATATGGAGCCACAGGTCATAGTCAAAACATGCTGGGCTGGCTGTGCATAGTCACAGAACAGAGCTGCAGAAAAAGGCCAATTTCTATCCATCTGAATTTTGACATTTGATTGCTATTCAATCTTGGGTCCAAACTACTCATAGCCTCAGTTTCTTCATATGAAGATGAGGAAACTTATCTCTCTAAATTTTGGTTTGCAGTGAGACACGCGATCCAGTTTGAATCTTATTAATTAGTTGTGTGCCTGATTTTTACTTTTTATTTATCCTTAAGATTGCCCTCTCATTGTGGTTTTAATTTGCATTTCCCTGATAATTAGTGATGTTGAGCATTTTTTTATATGCTTTTTGGCCATTTGTACATCTTTTGAGAACTGTCTATTCACATCTTTTGCCCACTTTTTGATGGGATTATCTGTTTTTTTCTTGCTGATTTGTTTGAGTTCCTTATAGATTCTGGATATTAGTCCTTTGTTGGATGCATAGTTTACAAATAATTTCTCCCACTCTGTGGGTTGTCTGTTTACTCTGCTGGTTATTTCTTTTGTTGTGCAGAAGCTTTTTAGTTTAATTGGGTCCCATTTATTTATTTTTGTTTTTGTTGCATTTGCTTTTGGGTTCTTGGGCATAAACTTGGAGGAACTTTGGAAATCTCAAATTGCGGACAGTAGGTCCTGGGACCTGTAGGCCTTAACAGACACCCAGGTGACTTCAATGGCCGGCCAGGTTTGGAAATCACAGGTTTCCAGGCTCACAGCCCAACTCCTTTACCTGGCATAGAAGGCTCTCCGTGATCCTGCTCCCCCTGCCTTCCAATCCTATTTCATTTCATGCCTCTTTCCTAACAGTTGATGGAATTTTGTGGCCCAACAGTGCTGAAAGCCAACAGTGTTCACACACATGATGTTATTTCACCTCTCTGCTTTAAGATACAGTCATGCATCACATAATGATGTTTGGGTCAATGATGGAATATATATACGATGGGGGTCCCATAAGATTATAATAGATAGAAAAATTCCTATCCACTAGCGATGTCATAGCCGTGCTAAGTTCAATGCATTACTCATATGTTTGTGGTGATGCATGATGCATGACACAACATGCCATGTCATTGGGTTCAAATGGTAAAAGTGAGTTTGGGGAGGCCATTGACAGCTAAGGGCCTTCAGCTCATCAAAGGGAAAAAACAAAAATTCCTAGTATCTAAGTCTTAACACAGGATATTTTGAGCTTCCCTTTGAGTTAACCTTTATAGGGTATAAACAAGCATACCACATTGCCAGTTGTATAGAAGAATAGCCCAAATAACTACATATAGTGCATAATACTTGATAATGATAAAAATGATTATATTACTAGTTTATGTATTTACAATACTGTATGTTTTATTGTTAGAGTGTATTCCTTCTATTTATTTAAAAAAAAGAAGGTTAACTGTAAAACAGCCCCAGGCAGGTCCTTCAGGAGGGATTGCAGAAGAAGGCATTGCCTTATAGGAGATGACGGCTCCAGGCCTGTTATTGCCCCTGAATACCTTCCAGTGGGACAAGATGTGGAGGTGGGAGAGAGTGATATTGATGATCCTGACCCTGTCTAGGCCTAGGCTAACATGTGTGCTGCGTCTATACTTTTGATAAAAGGGTTTAAAAAGTTAAAAAAATTAATAGAAAAACTTATGCAATAAGGATATAAAGAAAGAAAATATTTTTATATAGCTGTACAATGTATTCGTGTTTTAAGGCTAAGTGTTACTACAAAAGAGTCAAGGTTTTTTAAAAATGTAAAAGTTTATAAAGTAAAACATAACAGTAAGCTAAGGTTAATTTATTATTGAAGAAAAAATATTTCTTAAATAAATGTAGTGGAGCCTAAGTGTACAGTGTTTATAAAGTCTACAGTACTGTAATGTCCTAGGTCTTCACATTCACACACCACACACTCACTGACCTGCCCATGGCAACTTCCAGTCCTGCAAGCTCCATTCATGGTAAGTGCTCTATGTAAGGGCACCATTTTTTATCTTTTATACCATATTCTTACTGTACATTTTCTATGTTTAGGTATGTTTAGCTATACAAATCCCATTGCATTACAATTGCCTACAGTATTCAGCATGGTAATGCTCACAGACTCAAGTTGTACCTTTCAGAATACTGTTGTGTTATGATACCAAATACTGTAGGCAATTGTAGCACAGTGGTTAAGTATTTGTGGGTAGCCTAGGTGTGTAGAAGGCTATACCGTTGAAGTTTGTCTAAGTATATTCTATGATGTTCACACAATGATAAAATCGCCTAATGACGTATTTCTCAGAATGTGTCCCATCATTAAGCAACATGTAACTGTAGTTCCCCTTCTTCCCACAATGGCCTCTTCTAACTTATCCCCTGAAAAATTCCCATTTGTCCTTTCAGCTCCAGCTCAGACACCAATGAGTTTTTGCAGAATTATTCCACTTATGTAAAGTTCAAAACAGGCAAAACTAACCTATGCTTTAGTAGTCAGGAGAGTGGTTACCCCTTGATGAGGGTGGCAGGTGCTAGTCATGTTTCTTGATCTGGGTGCTAGTTACATGGTTTTACTCCAGTTTGTGAAAATTGATCAACTGTGCACTCATGACATGTGCAGTTTTTGTACAACCAGTTCAGATGACACTTCCTCCAGGAAGCCTTTGTGGATACCTCCCTTAGAGTTAATTCTGCCCCTTTCCTGTTGCTGCTCTGCCTAGTTCTATCTTCTTTTCGGGTATTTAACACTCTGAATTACAATTCCTTTATTGACATGTCTGCCTCTCCATCTAAACTGGGAGCTACTTGAGTACAGGATCTGAGAATCCCCAGCACCTTCCAGCATTCTCCCACATGCTCAATAGATGAGAAGGACTGAATGAAGGAGCAAAGAGAGGAAGAAAGCATGAGCTTGGGTGCAATGGCACTTGCTCCTTTTATCTTTCTTCTTATCAAGAATACACGATATGGTGCTACTGAGCTGTTTTTAACCAACCAGGGCAAGAAATGTAAACAGTCTCCCTCATTGTCCCTCTTGTGCCTGAGAAGGATTGCCTGTGCCCCCACAGCTGGGGATCTGGCCTCTGCAGCTCCTGGGGTGCTCAGCTGGGCTCTCAGTCCACCAAGCCGGTAGCCGCTCCTCTGATCTCATCTCTTGTGTAAACGCCACAGTCCAGAAGGCTTCCCATGGGATCACCGAGTTGGCATCTCCTCACTGTCTTCTATTATTGCTTAGCTGGAGAAAACATTTCACTGCTCCAGGCGAATCATAACAATAACAAAAAATTTTTTAAGGGCTTATAGGACTAGGAGGGGTTCCTGTGGCCACTTCAGAGCTAAAAGCAGACTCACCACTTGGCAACTGGAATGCCACTCCCTACCTGCATCCTCCTCTACCTTCAGTCCTCCCTGTGTCGCCTCAGGTCCCACTTCCTGCAGGTACCCCAGGCTTTTTCCCTCTCTTTCTACTAGCAAGACCAGCTGCTGGGACAATGGCCACCTATAACTCAGTGTACACGAATATGACTAAGTCTGAAGTAGCTCTGGTGTGGTGAAAAGAGCTCTGGGCTTGGAACCATAAACTCCAGGTCTCAGTTCTATCACTGTCACCTACTGCCTTGGAGCAAGTCACTCCAACTCTCTTGACCTTGCTCTCCTTTTATATAAACCAAGACATAAACAGGGTATATCGCCTATGGATTGCTAGGAGCATTCACAGTGAGATGAGGAAGCGCAAATACTTCCATACTGCTGTAAACTTCCATGCAAATATGAATAGTATTACAGGTCACATGGATGGAAGGGCACCTTTTCAAGGGGCAGTTGCACTTTAAACCTCACATCCTGAAGGAATTTCCAACATCATTGACTGAGGTGGGGAGAAATTGTGGGTCAGATGACTTTCTGATAAGAGCACTCCAAGACAAAAGGAAATAGAAGTATGTGGAAGGTCATTCACCTCCTTTAGGGAGCTGTATTTCCACATCCTGAGCATCCTGTCTCACTGGTTTTCAACAAGCCTGTCCCTAAGGTCAGAGGAGCCCTTCACTATGTAGTGGCTATTCTCCAAGACATAGTTGAAGCTCCAGCCTCATTCAGTGGCCAACACTGATGGCCCACCCATGCCTGCTGCTCCTCTAAAGGACTGCTAAAATTCCCTGCACACACCTGCACACACACAGGTGCAGGAGCCAAACCAGATGGGTAGGAAAACACACCTTCGTCTGTCAACATGCCATGTCATTGGATTCAAATGGTAAAAGTGAGTTTGGGGAGGCCATTGACAGCTAAGGGCCTTCAGCTCATCAAAGGGAAAAAACAAAAATTCCTAGTATCTAATCTAAGTCTTAACACAGGATATTTTGAGCTTCCCTTTGAGTTAACCTTTAAGGGTGTATATGCCCAAGGAATCCCAGGTGAAACTGTAGTGCAATTGCATAGGAATATCTGATGGAGTGAGGGCTGAGACACATTCCTGTGATGTTAGCAAGTTTGTTCCCAGAGCGTCTAAAGGGGAAGCAGAAGATATTCATCCTCAGATGCTCACAGCCACTGACAAAGCACCCAGCAACATGGTGGCAATGAGAATGGCATTGCCGTTTGATGGGCTTGGGATGGCATCGTGGCTCTGTCATTTATTCAGCATGGGACCTGGTGACCCTTGGAAAAGTTAGAGTCAGGTGCCACCAACTCAGTTTCCTCAATTATACAATAGTAATTAAAATGCCCACCTCATAGTGGTACTTCGTGAATGAAAGAAAGATGATGCATGCAGAGTGCTTACCAGTGACTGGCAGGTAAAAACTCACTAAATGGTAGCTGTTTTAATATTGTGCTTCAGAGCTAACTTTCTAGCAAGTGGCCCTTTAAATAAGGACCCAAATGAACATAAGCATAAGTTAAATTCCATTTTCATCCTCCAAATATCTGTTAGCAAAGGAAGCGGGGACATCTAGGCAAAAAGTGTATTAAAGAATGTCGTTTCTTATCACCTCATTTAGGTCATGGTACAAGCTGAAGGTGAAAAGTATCTATAGGGGTGCATTCTGATAGCCTGTCATTCTCACCTAAGCAAATCAGATCCTCCCAAGTGGGGGAAGAACAGAACTTCCAAAGATGGTCCCAGTCTAAGCCACCCACACCAAGTAAAGAGACGTTCTAAAGTTGCAGCCAATCCTAAGAAATAGCCACATTGGCTATCTCTTATGGGGCCACCTGGTATCATCTTGATTCTTAATGAGAATGACCAGTCATTCAGGGACTGGGCTCCCCATGCATAGGTAACCCCCCAAACTTCTAAAATCATCTCGCTAAAAGAGAACTGAACTCTTATATTTCAACCACAGCATAGGCACCTAATCCCACCTACCAAATTATAATCATTTTGCATCAGCCATTTCCATACTTGTGGCCTGTAAGTTTCAATTACTTTAGGGGACAGTCAAGTAACAAAGAAGGAGAGTTTCTTTATAAGAAGGCCTCCATTATGGAGCTTCTGTCTCAGAAAAGCAGTCATCCTGCCAAGACCCTACTAGAGCATATAGTTCATAAATGTTTATTGAGCAATTGACTGATTCATTGATTCATAAATTTAGTTATTCAACAAATGCATACTGGGCACTTACTTCTGCAAGGCTCAAAGGCCAGAGATGATTAAGAGACAGTCCCTGATCTAAAGAAACTCAAAATCTAATGGAAGAGTATAAAAAAGCTGACAATAATATTAGGAAGAACAAAATACATACTCCAGAGGAGCTGCAAGTGAATTGCTGTGAAAGCTCAGCGGGAGGAACAGTTTCCCGGCATAGAGAAAACACTCAATAAGATGCTGGTAAATGAAGGCTGATGGAGCTGGTGAGTGCTTGGCTACTGGTGAAATACTGGCTCCCAGACATGCTCTGCAAAGCAGCCTCATCTTGGCCCACTCCACTTCTGCACCACCTCTGCCCACCACAGACCCCCACCTGAGGCCCTGTGATGGGCTCTGACCTTAGCAGAGCTGGCCTGATTCCTTGCAGCATTCTGAGCTCTTCCTCTCTCTATTGAATGCAGGCCAAGCATTGATCTTCCAGCATCATCAACATGCCACATCACTTTGCAAAACCTGCATCTTACAGGCTAAGCTAATAACCCCCAAGGGATCTTAGGCAGGAGGCTCAGGTTGCAGAAAAATTGGTTCAGTTCTGAGCCCTGTTGTGACTAATATTTTCTACCTTCTATTAAATGAGGATCTTATCAATCTGGGGGCTTCTTTTGCTCTGCGTAGGAAATTGAATAGAGAGAAGTACAAGACAGCAAAAAGGGGAAGGAGTGAAACACATAGCAGCATCGGGAATTTTGTCAAGAGACATAGAAGTGCCCAGCAGTTGACAGTTTCTCTGTTGTACAAATAGAAGCAGCCTGTTGACTTAATACAATAAAATCCCAGGGGCACTCTGTGATGTTTCATAATCATGTCTGGGACTTGCAGTTTTGAGATTTGCAAAGCTTTATTCTAATGGCAAAGTGGAACCAAAGCAGACCCTTTGAAAGAGGTGACCTCAGCAGCCCTGTGGGTCAGGGGAGCAGGGTGTGGCCCAGGGGACCTTGGGAAGGGTCCCCTCAAGGCATCGGCACAGGGCAGAGGAAGGGTCAGGGTCTGTAGGGGAAGGTCTGGATTTGGGTCCTGGCTCTCTACAAACCAGACATAAAACCTTAGATAAATCACTTCACCTTTGTGAACCTCAGCCTTCTCAGTGCAGTGGTATTGATATTTACAACTAATTGATCACAAGCAGTTACAGATTTATTTGTTCCTTCTCCACTCCCACTCCTTCACTTGACTATCCTTGGAAACAAAGTGGGAGTAGGCCGGACGCGGTGGCTCATACCTGTAATCCCAGTACTTTGGGAGGCTGAGGCGGGTGGATCCCTTGAGGTCAGGAGCTCAAGACCAGCCTGGCCAACATGGTGAAACCCCATCTCCACTAAAAATATTTAAAAATTAGCCAGGCATGGTGGTGGGGGCCTGTAATCCCAGCTACTAGGGAGGCTGAGGCAGGAGAATCGCTTGAACTGGGGAGGGGGAGGTTCAGTGAGCCGAGATCACACCACTGCACTCCAGCCTGGGCGACAAAGCGAGACTCCATCTTAAAAGAAAAAAAAAATAGGAGTAATAAGATCTCTGACAGGATGGTTCAAAGATGTAAACACTGTGAAGTCATTTTCCAAAAGACAGAAATCAGCGCAATGAGGATTTAAACACAGTTAATTTATTGGCCAAAACCATAGATCTAGATAGGGTTAGCAAACATGAAGAAACAAATTTTTCTTTTCTTCATTTTTTGAGAATTGACTATTTGTCATCTCTTGAGACTTCAAGTTCCTAAAATGGCAATTAAGTATAATTATAATGACCATTTATTGAGTGCATGCTCTGTGCCCCACAAGCCCTGTGTTAACTTCTCCATAGGTATTAACTCATGTAATCCTCACAACATTCCTATGAGATAGGAATTTCACAGATAAATAAAGAGTTAGAGAGGTAAGTAATTTTCCCAAAGTTACACAATTAGAGGCAGAGGCCAGATTTGGACCCAGAGCTAAATCTTCTTCTGGGCTAGTTTTGATTTTAAAAACAGAGGCAAGAAGATGGCCCATTCTGAACCAGTGTCACTTTCCTAGGCCATAAAGAATAGAGTCCTGAAGTCTCTCATTTCCTTACCCTCTTCCTGGGACTTTTACCAGAGTAAGAACAGAGAAAAACCAAAGCTTGAAGCTTACAGGTTCCAGCCCTTCACTGATGCCATTGCCCGCTGCTACCCTGGCAGCAGGCAATAATAGTAATTGTCATTCCAGGAGCCACATTTATTGAGCAGTTGCTAGCTATGCTCAGCATTCAACCCTCATCTCATTTAACCTGTTTGTCCTGCTCTAGAACTTCCCCTACTTTACAAGTGAGTAAACAGATCAGATCAAGAGAGATTGAAATTCCACGTTCTGAGTCTTATAATGTAAAGTGACATGGCCCCTCTTGTTTCTGCTGTATTCACTTGAGACTCAGAGCCCATTAATTCTGTAAATGTTGCTTATGCAGCCCACTCGATGCCAACGCTAACAGCCAGTGGAAGAAAGCTGGTTTCTGGAAACTCACCACAGGCAGCCTGCACCTGTCTTTCCAAATTGCTTTGAGATGAGCTGAATTCAGACCCCTCCCCCTGGTGTGGTTATGGTAGTGGGAGATCGGAATGGAAGAGAAGGAAGGCTGAACAGTTTCCTCCCACCTAGGAGTGGGGTGCACCACAGCAGTGCAGACTGAGGAGCCCCACGCAGTGCTTTCAGGCCAGAGCAGGCTCTCTTCCCTCAGGACAGACTCACTCCGCAGCAGATTCCTGAGATTCCACATGGCTCTATGGTGAGGCCTTATCCTGCTGACCTCTCAGCCCAGGCTGCCCAGGGGCAACCACCCACCACTCCCAGAAGGAGCCCTGTCTCAGTCAAGGCCTCTGAGCTCACTCTGCTTGGCTGCTTGCTAGGGCTAAAGCCTCGGTGTGGTCAAACAATGTAGTAGATATGGAGGGTGAGAGAGGGAGAAAAGAAGAAGGGGAAGGAAGGGGAAGAAGAAGAAAGGGAAGGAGGGAAGGAAAGGACTTTGGAAGGGGTGCAGAAGGGAAGGGAGGTCAGGCAGAAAAAACAGAAGCCACATGTTGATGTCCAGTCTCCCTGCCCAGACAGGGCAAGAGAACAGGCCCCCGCCATGTATCTCTGAGGCCCAAGCTGGACATGAGGACACGTAGGCCTGGTCTTGGGGTGGAAACTCACGCAGTTCCAGAGGGGTGAGATGTTAATACAGTCAGAACTGAAACTAGAAGGCCTGGACCAAAGCACCAGGCGTAGACAGGGAAAGATACAAGGCTCAAGGCAAGATTCAAGGCAATGGGTAGGGGGATGACATGCAGGAGCCTGGGTGAGGGGAGGGTGGAGACGCAGAAGGAGGTTGAGACAGAAACTTTCCCTGAGAGACTCCTCCAGTGGAACCTGGGGCTGGACAGGCCTGTATCTTGAGTGGGACGGAGCAGGTTGTCTCACTGTCCCTTCCTGTTCCTGCCCCCTTCCCTCCTCAGAGCAGTCCACCTGGGCCAGCTCAAAAGCAGAGTCACAAGTGGGCACCTGATTCCTTCCTCCCTGTGCTGAATGAGAAGGATGCTTTAGCCCTCCTTATCCATTCTGCAGGAATGCATGCAGAGGTGCCTTCCTGGGTGCAGCCCCACTTACCACTTACCAGAGCTTGCTTGTAAGTCCTCCCTGAACTGTTGCCTGCCCCGAAGGGACATCAGAGCCATGCTGATACAGCCACAGCACCAGTGCCATTGCAGATGACCTCGTGTTTTATCTCATGCCCAGGCTCAATCAAACAGAGACACAGTAAGTTCCTGAAGTGATGGGAACACGTACAGAACAGCACTCAGAGCTCCAGGAGCTAGTTATTTTCATCAAAACAAACAATCCTTGTTTACTACCCACAGGACAAGGCCTGGTCTTGAGAAGGCCTCCTTCCCTCCCGCCCACCCTCAGCATACAGATACACCCTCCCTCTCCACCTCCGTGCTGGTGTGCTGGCGTGCTGGCGTGGGTCCGAAACCCACATGGGGACCTGGCTGCCTGAGATCCCTCCACCCCACACTGCCTCCCATGGGCGCCAACCTTTTCAAGCCCCTAACCATTCCCACCAAAATTAACCCAAGCTTCCCCGAGCCCAACTGGGAGTTTCCAGAGGGGAAATAATATTAACTAGCTGAGCTCCCACTAGACTCCAGACATTGGAATAGCTTTACGAGTGTTCTATCTTCAGTCCTTACAGCAGCTCTTTGGGGAGTTGTGTCAGGAGGAACCTAAAGCTCAGAGAGGTTAAATACTGCACCCAAGATCACACAGCAAAAAGCCTCAGTGCCAATATCTCAAAGTATTTTTTTTTCACTCAGCTAGTCCAATTTTTAACATTTTTCTGAAGTCTAAACTAAGTTAGACGGGGATGGACTTTATTCAATTTTGTATGCCCTAGAGCTGGCCTACTGCTCAGTAGGTAAGAGGTAGAACCTCAATGTTGAATTAATGAATAGATGAATAAATGAATGAATAAGAGACAATGCATATGTTGAAATGAACCTTGATGATGATAAATGAAGATGTTAGTCTTCTCAGATAACATCCTTATGTATTTGTATGCTAAGGACAATTCTGAAGCAATGGTCCTATTTTAGTTTGTGTCTTCCTTACCAGTTCTTAAAAAGTGGGCTTGGGCTGGCTACAGTGGCTCATGCCTGTAATCCCAGCACTTTGGGAGGCCAAGCTGGGAGGATTGCTTGAGCCTAGGAGTTCGAGAGTAGCCTGGGCAATATAGTGAGATTCCACCTCTACAAAAAAAAATTTTTTTAATTAACCAGGCATGGTGGTATGTGCCTTTAGTCCCAGCTACTTGAGAGGCTGAGGTGGGAGGATCACTTGAGCCCAGGAGGTTGAGGTTGCAGTGAGCGGTGATCGTGCCACTGCACACCAGCCTGGGCAACAGAGCAAGATCTTATCTCTTTAAAAATAAACCAAAAAACAACAAACTGAAGCCTGTTCAGAGGAAAATATCAGCATTAAAAGGAGCCCACATTGATATATCAGGAAGAATTATTGTTGATACTGTTAGAGAACAGAACATTCTGTGTCCAAATATTTGAAAGCTGGGTAAGGGTGTGTGGAAGAGGAAGAGGTTCTAATTCCTGTTCTCTCCATGAGAACTAGGATCAGGCCGGGCGGGGTGGCTCACATCTGTAATCCCAACACTTTGGGAAGCTGAGGCTGGAGGATCCCTTGAACACAGCAGTTCAAGATCAGCCTGGGCAACATAGTGAGTAAGACCCTGACTCTATTTTTTTAAAATTATTTTAAAAAATAAAAAAAGGAGTAGGATCAAAAAGTGAAAATGTGTTGGGGCTGATCTATCATGAACATATTTGATTTCATGCATTCATTCAACAGATTTTTGGGGGGCACCTCCTGCAAGTGAGGCACAATTGAAGGTGTCTAAAGAAGAAATCTTATCTAAATTGCGATGTCTCTAAGAAAAATTACACAAAATTTACTAAGGGCTTTTCTTAGGGCCTTGAAAAAGACCTATATGAGTAAGGGGCCCTGAAGTTTAGACTATCACTTTCACAGTCAGTTCGCCTCTACCCTGTGCACTTCCTCCCTCATCAGTAATCCTTAAATTTTATTATTTATGCTTTCATCAAAACAAGCAACTATATGTATTTATATCCCCCTTTTCTTAAATAAAAATAAAATACTATACTTGTTTTCCAACTTGAGTTAATATAGCCTCTAGATAGCTTATAGCAGTATATATAATTATTCCTCATTTCTTTTTATAGCTGCATAATATTCCATTATGTGGATATACCATTGTTTATTCAACTATTTCCCTGTTGATGAACATTTCATTACTTTCTAATCTTTTACTGCTAAACAATAATCCAGTGAATGACTTGGAGTGTCATCTTCTTAATATTTGTGCCATCAAATCTTTTGGATGGATTACTAGCTGTGGGATTGCCAAAGGGTCAATACATACGTAATTCTGTTAGATATTGCCAAATTCCTTTCCATGGGGGTTGTAGCTGAGGCCTCTCTTAATACCAGCCTCTCCCGCCACCTGCTGCTGCTCCATGCACTGCCCATAAAGTGTGGCCCACAACCACCTCCAGAGTGGCCGTATCTAGGGAACACTCTGAGAAGAGGGAGAATCACAGAATCACACAGTGGCGGGTTGGGAAGGGCCCTGAGGTGGAGACGCCTAGATTACAGGGGCATTGCTAAACTACTGCCATCCAAGGCTGCCTGGAGTCAACAGGCTTTGAGGATCTATCTCTGAGTTGGGAGATTAGTAGTAACAATGTAACATCAGTAATGATCTGAAAGATAATTATTATCAGCTTAATAATAATCTGAAAGATCAGATGGAACAGAGGAGACTGGAAAGGCAGGTAGCTGTGCTCGATGTGCCTCATGCCCACTGGGGCCTCCAGACCCCAGGGCCAGAAGAAAAGGGCCTCAGCTCTTCAGGGAGAGATCCTGTCCACCCTCTCAGTGTGTGTTCACACTCAAAACTATAAGGTCAGTAAGTTGGACAGCAGCTGCCCAGGACTTAGCTTATTTATAGCACAAACTATAAATATGCCCCCCTCCCCAGCTCACCCCTCCCTTGTGAAAATGGTGTAAAGAGAACAATGCAGCAGGACGGGCCATGTTGCCATCTGTGACTCTCTTCCTACAACAAATGCTTCACAGCTGCACGTCACCTGCCAGCTCCGTCAGCGCGCTGGTGTACTTGAGCTGATGGCATTCAGGGTGCAGCTGGGGCAGGGCCAGTGGAATCCCAACCCTCTGTTAGGAAGGAAACCTCATCCCTTCTCAGGAATAGCTTGACAACAGGACAGCCCTCAGAGGTCACCCCAAATGCTCCTGAGAGAATAAAGAACCATTGCATGACCAAAGAGACTGTACCATGAGGCAGTGCAGGCAATGCTGGGCATCCCCAGCAGGTACCTCGGTCCTTCCAGAGTGTGCAGCAACATAAGGCTCTTTTTAAAGCTTTTAGACCACACAGTACAGCTGGGAGCAACACATTCCCACTCCAGCACAGAGGCATGTGAAATAGACCCATCAGAAACTGAGAGCAAGTACATTTCAAATTTGCCTCTCCACTTGGAAAACTTGGAGGACAAATTTTATGTCCACATTTTGTCACTGATTCTATTATTTCCGGGTCAATATTATTGTTTTTAAATGATTAGGATCACACTCATTTCTTTTTTCTTTTTTCTTTTTTTCTTTTACTTTAAGTTCTAGGGTACGTGTGCACAACGTGCAGGTTTGTTACCTATGTGTACATGTGCCATGTTGGTGTGCTGCACCCATTAACTCGTCATTTACATTAGGTATATCTCCTAATGCTATCCCTCCCCCCTCCCCATACCCCACACACTCATTTCTTTGTAATTGTTCCAGGCCATCAGGGGCTTTGTTCTTCTCTGTCCTTCTTAACTTAGCAGCCAGCCGTCTCTCCCTGCACTCGAGCATTTGCAATCTGTCTGCGGCTCGAAAGAAAAGCCAAGGGGCCCTCGTCTCTGGCTGCTCCTAGTCCTGACTCCAGATTCATTGCAGCGTTGCTTGGGTTGCTTTGCTTGAAGCTTAAGGAGAAATAATTAGGGAGGACTTCAGCTTGTCCTGGACAGGAAAGGATTTAAAGAAACCATCCCTGCATCTGAACATGGCCTAACAATGATAGAGCCTCTACCAAATGTGACTGTGGCTACAGCCTAGGAAGAAGAGGGTGCTTTTAAATCTCCCACTCCTCATCTGTACACCCACATTCATAGCAGCATTATTCACAATAGCCAAAAGATGACAGCAACCTGTGTCCATCAACAGAGGAATGGATAAACAAAATATGGTCTATGCATACAATGGCATATTATTCAGCCTTAAAAAGGAAGGAAATTCTGATACATGTTACAACATAGATGAAACTGGAGTGAAATAAGCCAGACACAAAAAGATAAAAACTATATGATTCTACTTACATGAAGTACCTACAGTAGTAAAATTCAAAGAGATAGAAGTAGAATGGTGGTTGTTGGGGCTGGGAGAGGAGAAAATGGGGAGTTTTTTTTAACAGGTATGGAGTTTTGGATTGGGAAGATGAAAAAGTTATGGAAATAGATGATGGTGATGGTTGCACAACAATATCAATGTACTTAATGTCACTTAAAATTGTTAAAGTGGTAAATTTTATGTTATGTATATTTATACCATTAAAAAATAATTTTTTTTTTTCTGGAGATGGAGTTTGGCTCTGTCACCCAGGTTGCAGTGCAGTGGTGTGATCTCGGCTCACTGCAACCTCTGCCTCCTGAGTTCAAGCGATTCTCCTGCCTTAGGCTCCTGAGTAGCTGGGACTACTGGCATACACCACCATGCCTGGCTAATTTTTGAAATTTTTACTGGAGATGGGGTTTCACCATATTGGCCTGGCTGGTCTTGAACTCCTGACCTCAAGTGATCCACCCTCCTCGGCCTCCCAAAGTGGTAGGATTACAGGCATGAGCCACCACACCCTACCACAAAAAATAAAATTAAAAAAAATAAATTTTTTAAAAAAGGTTTATGCCAACAGTCATTTAAAAGGTACACTTGCTTTAAGGATTAATGCAACAATGAGTTTAAAATAAGTGTGTGATTTATCAAAAAAGAGGGTGAGTCTACAAAGAGATCATAAGACAAAAGTGAAGGAAACCAGGACAGATGAGGGCCTCGGGACAGGGCCTAACAGTAAGGAGAAACTCAGGGAAGTAGGGTTAACTCTAAGGTATGACCACATTTGAAGTAGCCTGGAGAAGTCAGTGAAAAAAAAATCCTCATTCCTTCAGGCACTATTGTGACTTTAGGGGATCCAGACCTGTCTTGAGGGTTCTAGTAGCTACAGTTGAGATCTAAAGCTCAGATACATCATTTCCTTTCAATGACTTGGCCATGTGGATAGAAGAGTGAAGCATGGGAGCTGATGTGTTGATCTCAGGAGATTGATTGCTGGCTTTCTGTGTCCTTAAGCTCTTCATGGAGAGCTCAGCTGCCCCACCCAGGAGCCATCCCAGTCTAGAAAAGCAAACCCTCTTTTGACTGTCCATCCACTTGGTGTTTGCTTTTCTCTCCCGGTTCTCAGATTCTTGCTTCTGTGCCCAGGATCCTTTATCATCTGGCTCCTTTGACTTGGAAAATCCCCAAATTCTAGCCTTTGGGGCTTCTTAAATGATCTTAGCTCAACCCACAAAACTCCTTGCTTTATTCTCTAGCAGTGAAGGACAGCATCTCCACTCCTACAGTGCAACTCCCCCTTATGCTCCTCCCAGAAGAGTCAGAAAGAGCCTGCCCTCCAGGTCTTTTTGAGAAGACACCTGTGCACTGAGATGTTGAATGCTAGGTCCCCACCCTACAAGGTAGAGGGAGAGCACTGGCCACTGCAGAAGCCAAGCCTGGAGAGATGGGCTTCCTGACCTCTGCACAGAGCAGAGTCCTGGACCTTCAGACCCAGAGGCTTTAAGATCAGGGGCCAAGCTGGAATCATCTCTGCAGTGAAACACCTGGGTGTCAGTGATGGCAGCGGCTCCCTGCCTCTGTCATCACACCTGCCAGATTGCTTTCAGGGCAAGGGGCTCCCTTTGGCCTCCTAGTTCCTCAGCATTCACCTTCCCGCCCTGCTTGTGTCTCTCTCTCTGTTCCACGTTAGAACTGGTTGCGTTTCAGAGATTCAGAGACATCTAGCCTCAAACAGACCTAGGGAATCTGACCTATGAACTTCTGCGTGACTGGCCTGGCCCAGGTTCTGCTGATTACCCTCAGTGAATAATAAACTTTAGCCAAGTCTGATACAGTTGCTAAAGATCACTTACTCCACTGAAGATCTAACTTGGCTTGTGGGTCCCTATGATTACCATCTGCTTGGGGAAAGAGGAGAAAGTAATGCAGAGTTGCTAAGAGCGCCTGCAAGAGAGATGTCCTGTTAAGTCTCTCCTGCCTTTTCTCTATAGGCAACCCACCCAAAGAGTCTCACCCTTGACAGCTGAACTGGCTGTGAACCAGAAACCAAACACATAAATTTTCACACACACATGTATACACACATACATGTATGTGACTATATACACACATATATACATTCAAATACACATACATAGCAATATAAATAAATATAAGTATGGGTGTATATTTGAATGTATAAGTGTGTGTATATATATTTATTATATATATGAGATTTATATATATATGAAATCCAGACACTTAGTGCTTACTACATACCAGGCTCTGATTTACACACTTCACAAATACTAGCTCCTTTCATCCTCGTAATGACCCTGTGAGGTAGACAATATTCATGTCCTTATTTTATAGATGAGGACATTGAGTCACAGAGAGATGAAGTAAATTTTCCGAGGTCATTCAGCTAGGGAGTGGCAGAGCCAGGATTCAAACCCAGGATGCTCAGCCCTAATCGCGATGCAAAATCTGATGTAAAGCACTTGGTATGCAACAGGTACTGGGCAATGATAGTAGGATTAGCATTATTATTTTACCACAGCTTCAACTCACCTACCTTTTCACTGTGTAACACTGGAAAAATGCCCGGGAACAAGCTTCTTTGGTAAATGGCCGGTTCTAGTCAAGTCAGGGATACAGGATGATACAAAGTGATTCCACATACATGACCTTTTGCACTCCTGCATTTAATATTAGTTGGTTTGTCTAAAGACCTATAACTGATCATGATTTCTAATTTTCCAGAGGCATAAATCTGAGTCATGTATTGGATTCAGAATCTGGTTTCTGAGCACTGATCTTGTTGTCAGTGAATGGGCTGAGCCACCTGTGACACATCTGCATCACGTCATAGCTTTATTACCCTCTGTTTGCTGCTTTTCATGTAGAAATTTGTGAATGACAAAAACTCATGTTTCTTTATGGAAAATGGATGCCACAAGAATGATAACTGCTGGTGCTGATGATGGAAGCAAAGAGATATAAAAAAATGGTCATTCATTCTTCAAAATGGGAGTCTTAAACAAGTTGAAGAAGAGTGGAACATGGGATTGGCAGTGACCCAGATCTGTGTCATGATCATGTCCACCATAAGCTCTATGCAAAACCTCAGAATAAGTGGTTTGTGAATTTCTACAGATATTTGTCTGGAAAACTGTGTGAAATCTGAAAGGATGGGAACTTGAGGTATGAGAACGTGTAAAGAGAAGAGGAGACCTGACCGAAATGATATGCTATAGAAGTCTTTACCATTTTAAGAATTTCCCCAGGTCTGATGGAAGCTTCATGAATGCAATGGATTTGCTCTACCTAAGTACACAGCTTGGTAGGGGATTGGATATAGAAATCCCTTTCTCTTTTTATTCAGGGAAGAAAGCAAATGGGAGCATCTGGGATCATGAGGGTATCGTGTTGGAGTGAGCTGGGCTAAGACTCCCCATGACCCATCCCTGGCCACAGCCAAAGGGCTGGCTCGAGACTCCTGCCCAGCCTCTCCATTCCCAAGGCAGCACAGATTCCTGCTTCACGATTGGCAGGTTCAAGTATGATCGCTCTACCCTTGGCCTCATTTCCTCAATGCCCTGCCCTCCTTTATTCCTCTGCTTTCCTGGCTTCAGTGTTTCTACCAGCATTTTCAATATAGAAGGGGACTCATCAGATCAGCTTCTACCAGGGCTGATATTTAACTTGCTGAGGAGCCAACAGTTGTGACATTAAGAAAGAACAGTAAGAGCAACGGTGTCACTGAAAACAAGGATAACTAGTGGGCTATTTTATGCACAAATGGTCCTTTGCCATTCCCATCAAGCTGAAAACAAATATCCTGAAACTATTGATCAGCAGCCAGTTAAATTAAATATCTAATTAAAAGAGAACTAGAGCTGTTTTAAAATCAGACACTTCAAACACTTGCCAGTCAGAACATGATGAAACTGGGGGTTTTAACTGAGTAGCAGCAGCAAACAAAATATTTACAGATCTAAGCCGAAAAAAATGCATAGATTCTCATTTTTAAGGAGCATGCACATAGGGCTATTTCAAACACACCCTGGCGAATACTTGATGCCTCTGATTTAGGGAATGTGCGGGGAGCACCATTTGTCAGGAAATGGGATAGAACCATCCAATGTTTCCAAGTGTGATCATTTCTAATGGAACAGGGAGAACTCTACAAATGGAATTCAAGTAGGATTGCCAGATGAAATATAGGAGAGTGAATTGTCTTTTGAATGTATGTCCCAAATATTGCATGGGACATACTTATACTAAAATTTTATCTGTTTACCTGAAATTCAAATTTAACCAGGCATGCTGTATTTTTATTTGCTAAATCTGGCAACCCTAAATCCAAGATTGTAAGTAACCCCGGTGACCTGGGAGAATAGCTGGGTGACCAGCAGAAGAGAATCCTGGAGTGGTTCAAGTGCTGCAAGGGTGTCGTGTGAGAATTCGAGCTTCCGTCTCTTCGTTTGTACAGGGGAGAATGATACTGTGCAGAGCTGCTGCTGTAAGGATTATCTGTGAAGTCATAAATCACATAAATGTCTGTCACATTTCCTGTATGCAGGAAATAGCAGTCACTATTGGTATGTAGAGGGCCTATAGCCAACGAGCGGCAAACAATAAGCCCTTAATATAAATTGGTTCTTATCTCTAAAAGAGAGCTGTTAGGTAAGAGTGGCCATCATTTATGAGCACCTATCATATATATCAAGCACTTTGCCACATTGTCTTTTTTTTTTTTTGGATAGAGTCTCACTTTGTTGTCCAGGCTGGAGTGCAGTGGCATGATCGTGGCTTATTGCAAACTCAACCTCCCCAACTCAAGAGATCCTCCCGCCTCAGCCTCCTGAGTAGCTGTGACTACAGGTACATGCCACCATGCCTGGCTAATTTTTTTGTAATTTTTGTGGAGATGGGGTTTCGCCATGTTGCCCAGGCTGGTTTTGAACTCTTGGGCTCAAGCAATCTGCCTGCCTCAGCCTCCCAAACTGCTGGAATTACAGGTGTGAGCCACTGTGCCTAGCAACACTGTCTCATTTAAGCCTCATTGAAGATCCTACAAAAATAGATATGATTATTATCTTTTCATTGGAATAGAAACCAAAGCTCAGAGTTTAGTTGACCTAATATTATACCTGTGAGAGGCAGAGCTAGGATCCAGACCTGCTTAACTCCAAATCCTGTGATCCTTTAACCATATCACACTATTCCTCACCATTTGACTCCAGGCAGGTAAGAATCTTGCTAGAATAACAGATTACTATGTTTGCCACAGAACTGACATCAACTTAACCTCTTCTTGTGATAAATTTTTATCTCCAATAATTGGGGAATTTTTTTTTTTCCTGTAGGAACTCATCTGCAGTCTCATGATGAAGTCAGTGAAGAAATGGATTTTGCATTTTAGAAACTCATTTTATTGTCTACCTGGCTGATATGCCTATTTTGCATAAAATAACAGATAATTGTAAAATTTTAAAATAAAAATACGCAATCCTTTTGGAAAACTGGCAGGAAGTTAGATGGTAACTACAGATTATTTACAAGCTTCTTTCTTGTCCCAGTCATCCTCACTGTACCACCTCATTTGTTTAAACTGAACCCCAAAAGCCTGCTGCTCTTTCCCCTGTGGGCTTCACTGGTTAGAATAGGAAATAAAATGGTGGGCAGGGAGGCTGCCATGCTGGAAAAAGAGAGCTTTCGGAGGAAGGACAACCCTGAAAAGTCAATGCCTCTTTTTATAGCAATAAAAAGGCTCTTAGTTGGGGCATCACCCAGGAAGGAAGAATTCCTCCTTTGAAGGAAACCATGTTGTGGGGAGAACATGACTCAGTGTCATTTCTTGCAGGATTTAATGCATGGGGGACTTTTGGGGAAGACGCAGGAGCCAGTGTCGTGCCAACCATGCCTGGAAGGGGAGGTCAAGACATAAAGCCAAAACAATCCATAGAAAAGAGAGATTTTGCCAATCCATACTGAAAACGCTTTCCTCCCCAATGCCTTGGATAGTTGTCTAAAATGTCAGAATGGGGAGACACAGCCAAGTGCTTTCAGTATGCATGTTCTCAGTAAGACTTTACCTTCCATTTTTTTTTATTGATAAGAATATCCCAGTACTTTGGGATTGTCACCTAATCCTACTTAGTTTTTTTTTTTTCCTACTTTTTTATTGTGATAAAATACACATAACATGAAATTTACCATCTTCACCATTTCTAAATTTACAGTTCAGCAGTGTTAACATCGATGACATTGTGCAACGCTACTTCATTTTGCATTGTGATTTTGGACAGGGCAGGCAAAAAAGAAATTTCACCCCTTGCCCCTTATAACAACAAGTTTCTTGAAAAATGCTTAACTTACGTGGCTCCCTTCTGAACCTTGCCTGTTCGTTCCTTCCTTCTCCCTCCCTCTCAATCATCCCTTTCCCTTTCGCTCTCCTTTTACTTTGTCAGCAACACTTGTGTTTACTGGAACAATCACTGCCCTTGTATTGATTATCCATTTCTTTCCAGGTCCTGTGGGAGCTGGTTTCACACCTGTTGGCTCATTTGCCTCCCCTCTTTCCTATGGCTTGCTCTTCGGCCCACTGACCAATCATTTTGGGACCCCTTCTCTGGGCGCCCCCATTCCTCCAGCCCAGACCCTCTCTGGACTCATGGGTCTGAAATTAGTGTTTTAAATCCCGAGTTTGTGTCTGAAGGTCAGCTGGAGAGCTGTTTACACGTCTGTAAGCCCCAGAGGGCTTATTTGCACAGTGTACTTACCTAAGCAGGGCTGGTTACAAGCCTCAGAGGCCCCAAGAGGGCTTCCCAGGCCTGGCCAGCAAGAGCACCGATAGGGAGCCATGGAGGACTGTTGTTGCCGAAATAAGTTTTCAGCTTCCAAAAACAAGTCTTCTGATTTGCTACCAAGCCTTTCGCCTTGTTTATGCCATCAGGCTCCTGAGTCTCAGCTTTCCCCGTGGGGCTAAAGTCTTCACTGCAGAACTATATTTGTCATGTGTTTGTGTTTGAGGCAGATTGTGAGCCGCCCTCTTAGACGCTGTCTCTGAGCTCTGCACAGGCCAGAAAGGGAGAGACGCAAATTGGCACCAGGATGTCTGGGGTTTATCAGATGCTTCTTTCTTTCAACCTAATGACTATGTTGCTTCAGGGGCTGCCCCAGGGGTGTATGAAGACAGCTGAGTTTCCTTTATATCTGTTTATTATCCGCTTTCTTTTTAAAGGAGTTTTGAAGTCTTAATAATTTGGTACATGGTTGTGTTTTGCTAAGATTGTGGTGAGGAATTATGGCTCAGTTTTGTTTTTATGTTAGTATAATTGGTCTAGTTCCTGCTCCACAAAGTGTGGCTGGTGTTAAAAAAGACTATCTAGCACAGAGTATTATTTGGGGGTCTTTGGGATGGAAGTGGTGGTGAGTAGTATTCATGAGCAATATCAAATACAGAAAACTCAATTTTTCTCCATAAATCAATGATGGTGATGGTGGTACTAGTGGTAGCAGTCATGATGGTAAGATGGTGGTAATGATGGTGGTGATGGTGATGACAGTAATGATAGTAGTGCTGATGATAATGGTGATGACGGTGACAATTGACAGTGGTTGTGATGATAGAGGTGGTGTTGAGATGATGGGGATAAGATTGTTAGTGGAGGAAGAAGAGGAAGATGATGGTGAAGAGAAAAGGAGGGAGGAGTGGTAATGGGGAGGGACATATTTCCATTATCATGATCCTAGGTCTGTGACCGACTCTTAGCCTGGAAGATTGCCCAAAGTGGATTCCCTTCCATAGGCTACCCCATTAACTCTGGCCTTGCTAGCATTCAAAAACATCAAGTTTTTGTAGACAATAGCAGGATCCAAAATGAGAAAAACACAGTAATTTCTCACAGAGCTTCCCAGTATGAAGATTGCTTGGACAGAGTTTGATCATGTGTATGAGTCATTACTTGTTAGCTCACCTTGGCAATCTTTAGATACAGAAAGAAGATACCAGTGGTGACTACAGTGCCTTTTACCCAGTACTTGCTTGAGGAGAAAAAGCAGGGATTTTGGTGTTATACGGATGAGGGTTCAAATTTCAGGCTTTTCATTTCCTACTAACTTGTCCTCTTTAAGCCTGACTTTCCTCATCCGTGAAATGGAAATGACATCTACTTGACAAGGCTGGGCAAATTAAATGAGACAGAGCATGGCACATAGTTCTCAATGAATGTCACACTCTTCCCAGAAGGGGAGGTAATGATGCTCCCGGCAGTTTTATGCTTACTTTCTGCTTCTCCTAAACCTAGATATTAGCTACGACTAGCAGGCACTTCCTACCCAAAACATTTTTCATGAGTCACCTATTTACTTATTAAGTAAAAATTAGATTTCTATGACTTAGGATCAGAAAGCTTCAAACATCAAAACAATAGTTTAAAAGAGAGAGAGAGAGAATTTAACCACTCAGTTGGTTGTTTTTTCAACTGCTGCCCAGCTGGTTTTTTCCACTAAATGGATTAATATTTTCGTTAACTTGACCATTTAAAATGATTCTATAACTTTTTTTTTTTACGCTGTCAGGATGTTTTCCTTGATATCTGGCCCTAGTTCTCTTTGCTTATGTCATTTCATCATTACTCCTACTTATGCCGTCTGGTACCTGAATTAAAACATTTAGATTCTATCTTTTGAATTTGTGCCTTTCAAATATTTATAAACCATAATCATGACTTCATACAGCCAATCCTATACATATTTAATTTTTTTATGAAGAAGTCCTTTTCCCCTAAATTATTTATTTCCTCTCTGAAATCTTTCCAAAGTTGTTTTAGCCTTAAGATGAAGAGATGCCCCCAAGTGGATTGTTATCAGACAGACTCTAAAAAGTAGTTGTTGTGAAACCTGGGGTATATATTAAAAGTTCAGACTTCTAGCCCTCATCACCAGTGATTCTGATTCATGGTTCTGGAGTGTGGGGCCCAGGAATGTGCATCTTAACAGCACCCTCCTTCCCCTCTCCCCCACATACAATATCCTCTACCCAATTTACAGGTAATTTTGGTGTGAGTTCCCTGTAGAACACACTTGAGGCACAGTGCCACCTCACAGTTGACTTGGGAAAGCAAAACAGAAGACATTGGTTCCTGCTTTCTAATGGGGCATCACATTCAGGCCTGTTTGCTTAAGATTATAGCAAAATTACCTTGACAGAGTTTTGAGTGTTTCCAAGCCTTCAGTCAAATAGTTACACTGTCTTGGTTTACTGCTGCAGATGGCTAAGCGAAGTTTCTAGAAGGCTATCAATTTTCCCATCTCTTTAGTCTTTAGGTCTGGGTTGGTGGAAGAAGGGTTGCAGAAGGGCACTTTATCTACCACGCCGTGTCTCTAGAAATCTAGCAATTTTGAATCCTGTATTACTATTCACATTTCTTTTTTGTAAGAATATGATCCAGCAAATAACTAATAATAATTCTTCATACTAGTATAGCACTTTGTGGTTCATAAAATGTCTTGACTTTCATTGTGTCATCTGATCTCCAGAATAGCTCTGGTTAAGGTAAGTAGGTGAGGTATTACTGTTTCCATTTTACAAATGAAGAAATGCTCAGAGAGAATAAGTAACTTGCCCAGGGATTTACAAAAAGTAAATGGAAGTCCTAGGATTTAACAATTATGGAAACTTTCATCATCTCTGCCTTAAGGTTGCACTTCTCTAGACTGTGGTATTATCAACCCTATAGTCTGAATGTTACAAACTAATAAATAATACATTTACTTCATTAAAATATCTATTAGTTAGCTGCTTGGAATGGGTAGAAAATATTGAAGTAGAGAATTTTTAACCTACCCTTTAATTACTGCATTGATGTTATCCATGATTGTATAATATTGTTCTTAATTCCTCTAAGTTTTATTTTGAAAGCTAAACATAAAAGACAATGGCAGTTTGTCATGTTGAGAAGAATATAATTATTAACCTCATAGGTTCATCCCACAAGTAATGATTGTCATATGGACCCTGTTGGCAGGAGAGGGAAGATGAGAGGTCTCCCAGCTCTTAGTTAAGGCCTAGGCCATGGGTCTGGTGTTCCCAGTCAATGGATCATAATTCATTAAAATTCTATATTGGACACTGGCTATATCCAGAGTCTACACATTAGATAATATTAAAAGAACATAAAAGGAATATAAATGAATCTAGGTGCTAAGTGACTTGGGAGTCCTTGAACTTGTTGCTTTTACCTCCATTTATTTATTTATTTATTTATTCATTCATTCATTCATTCATTCATTCATTCATTGAACACATGTTTTATTGAGCACTTACTGGAACGGCACACTGTGCTGGGCACTGGTATTACAATAGTGGGCAAGACAGACTCATCCCTACATCATGAGCTAATAGTCCAATGGGGGACACTGACAAGGATGCTGGCAGCCACAGGCAGTGGGATAAATGCTGTGGGAAAGGCAGGGTGCTGCACATACACTAACAAGGGGCATCCAGCCAGCCAGCATATTAGGCCTAGTATTTTTAAATGGATGTAGATTTATTGAGAGTGGCCTGTAGGGGGTGTGCTGAGGGCATGGCCCCTGGCCACTTTATCCTTTGGCACCCTGAGGGTGCTAGGAAGTCATTGCCCTACACATTTAGTTGCCTTTGCCTGAAATATTTTCTTCCTCTCCTCCCTTAGCTAAGTTCTAGTACCCACACATCCCTACAGGCTAGGGAGCCCTCTCTGTATTGTTATATATTCAACCCCTGTGTACTGCGACATCCTGTGAAAATCCTTGAACATCATCCTCATCAACCTCACTGTCCTTCAAGTATCTCCCCCATCAGTCTTTGGGCACTCCTAGATCAGGGCGATCAGGGCCTGTGTCATTTACCTCTGTATTCCCTGCACCAAGCAAATGCTTGGCACATAGTAGAGGCTTAATAAATGTTTGCTGAATGCACAAATGAATGAATGACCCTAACCTTTAATATCTGGTTGATGAGGAGGCAGGAAACTGAACATATACAAATAAAACCATTTGCAAACAATTAGCTACAAGTCAATATTTCAATGCATCAAATCAGGTAGCATTCTTTTTCCAATATTTACAGCGCACCTTTTTTACCCAGCATGCATATTCCTGGGGGTCGTGGACTGCCCCCAACAGGGATAAAATGGGTGTAAATGTTATGTATACTTAATTTCTTTAACAAGAAAAGTATCAGAGGATTACTTGGAGTCACTAATGGTACTACCCCGGTAAAGAGTAAATCATTTTGAAGTTACTGTATGCTATGGTTTGAATGTGTCCTCCAAAATTCATGTGTTGGAAATTTAATCTCCAATGCAACAGTGTTGAGATGTAGAACTTTTGAGAGATGATTAGGTCATTAGGGCTCTGCCCTCATGAATGGACTAATGCTGTTATTGGGGAAGTGGATGAGTTATTGCAGGAATGGGTTCCTCATTAAAGGATGAGTTCCGCCCCCTTCCTCTCCCTCTCTCACACCCTCTTGCTCTTCCACTGCCTGCCATGGGGTGATACAGCAAGAAGGCCCTCACAAGATGCCAGCACCTTGAGAGTGGACTTTCCAGCCTCCAGAATTGTGAGAAATAAATTTCTTTTTTTTTTTTAATAAATTACCCACTCTGTGCTCTTCTGTTCTAGCAACACAAAATGGACTAAGACACCATGGGTAGGGTCTCTGAGAAATATGAGTTGAATAGAAAAGTTTTCATCAAAAAGCTGCTCAGTTGCTGAGGTAAAAGCCAACAGGGCTCGGACTAGGGTGAGATGAGTGAGACCAAGTCATACAAGTTACAGGATCACATTTTGTCTTTATTTAACTTTTTTAGTGCATCATGATTAATTGCATTAATTTTTATTTATTAAAATATCAATTATTTTGATTGCTGAGTTTTTTCACTCTGCTCCCACAGCTCCCGGACCTGGGGGCCCCCAACCCATGAGCTCTGCCTTCCTGATACACAGATTACAGGGGAAACTCAGACTCCCTCTGCAGGAGCTGGATGTCAGCTATCACCAGGGCTCAGCTGCGTATCCTGAGGGCTCACTCTGCTTGCCTGATTCACCTCCCTTTCCAGTTTTGCCTTCCCTTCTTCCTCTAGCAGTCTGAGCATTCTGCACCTCCCCCTCCCTGTGCTTCAATGCCATCTCACCCAACATCCACACTAGGGCTGCATGTTCTCCAGAGCCTGCTCCATCCTTCCCTTCCCTTCTACCCACAACTGACTTGCTTTATAATGGAAGAAGCGTTTTAATGCCTGCCATGAAATCCTGTCATCTGGGCAGGAAGGGCAAGCTCCCTGGCTGAATCATCAAGAGGAGAGCACCTGCCTGGAATAAGGCTCTGAATCTTCTACAGCTCTCTTTTCTGTTTCCCTTCCTCAGAAGTATCCCCTGGACACCGCAGAGCTGTAGAACCAATACTGCCTGCACTGGCCAACTGTGGGGGCAGTGGCTTCACACCCCCTGTGTGCTGCAAACACACTCAAATCTATGGCCTGTAATAATTTCTGCACATCCCTGTGTTGCTCCCATAGGACAGATAGAGGCACAAAGGCCCTGGCTGATAAGTCGCATCAACTGATCACATAACCACTCATGGACAAAACAGAGATTAAACCTATATTTTTGACCCCCCACCACCCCCATCCTGTGTCCATTTCATTATTCCATAAACATTCCCCTCTACCACACCCTACTTCCCCCTCACCTGCCCACCCCTGCAAAGTCACTTGATCTCTTGGTGAATTAGCATGAGCCAACATTGATGTTTTAAAATAGCAAATTTTCAGGCTGAAAAAAGTCAAGATCATCTTTAAGTCCCCAAGGACATATGCAACCAGTGATAGAAAAATCCTCTCCCACTTCTCCCCCTCCAGTCTGAATTGACTTAGCAACTTTTCTTCAGCTCCTCAGCAGAGCCTTTCACAAATTCCCACTTGCAGCACTGCTGAAGGATAGACATCCTGATGTGCTCTCAGCTGGACTGCTGCTGTGGGCTTCAAAAAAACAGATGCAGCAGCAGTGAGTGTGTGCCTGTATTATATTTCTCAACTGAACATCTTCAGAAGCTGGGGACATGTGTTTTCTAGCCCAGCATGTAGGATCTGTGGCCCCTGAGGCTGTGGGAGGGCAAAGTCCTGTAGAGAAGCTATTGTTTTCCTTGCCTTTGCTGATAGCATGAGATCAGCTAAATGATGGTGGCAGGTATCCAAGACCAAGAAAAAGAGTAAGTAGGGGTACAGTAATGGGAAGCAGTAAATCGTAGGACATATTTGTAATCTAAGCAACAAAAATCAAGCATTCTCTGGGAAATGCATGAAGCACTGAATGCTTGAGTGCCTAATGGGTTTTGAAGCCCCAGTAAGTTTATGTGGATGGGTGCCAAGAGCAAACAAATCACTGCAGCCACAAGCTGCCTCACTCCATATCCGAGATGCATACTGAGAATGACTGGGAAGGCTACTTGGTATGGGAACCCTAAAGCAGTTCGGATGGGGAGGCCCCCGGGGAAATGCTATCCTTAGTGCTCTCCAGGAAGCATCATTTACAACTTCACCATTGGCCAAACACTAATATATGTGCTTTACATATATCATCTCATTGAAGCCTCATTATAACACTAATGGGTTAGGTGTTATTACACCCCTATTTTAAAGATGAAGGAAGTCAGACTCAGTTAAGATCATACATCTATTAAGAGGTAGGGCAAAATCCAGACTCAGTCTTTTCTGATTCCAAAGCACATGCTCTTAACTGCCCCACTTTATTGCCCTCAGAGCTCTTTGGTACCAACTACACCAGGCATTCCTAGCTACAAGGCATTGTTCATTCATTCATCCATTCATTCAACATCCAGTAATATTTCTTGAGCATCTGCATCATGCCAGGCCCTTTGCTAGGCCCTGGGACCTCACTGATGAAGGAGACATGGACCCTGTCCTCATGGAACTTGGAATCTAATGAGTGAGTGCCAGGGTCTGGAATGGGAGTTAAGGTCTCACTTGAGACTGAGCAGGTTGTATCTTGCACAAAGGCTCTGCACTAAGGGGGCAAGTGGGTACTGAAACCCAGCTTATATTCCACTAAGCTATGTGCCCACAGAGCAACATCTTCTAGAGGAAGCAATTTAAAAAATTTTTTCCCAAAGAGTAATATGGGCTATTCTGGAAGTACCTGCCTCCCTTAACTTTTCTTTCTTTCTTTTTTCTTTTCTTTTCTTTTTTTTTTTTTTTTTTGAGACGAGTCTCGCTCTGTCATCCAGGCTGGAGGGCAGTCACGCAATCTCAGCCCACTGCAACCTCCACTTCCTGAGTTCAAGCAATTCTCATGCCTCAGCCTCCCAAGTAGCTGGGATTATAAGTGCAGGCTCCCACACCCATAGAAATGGGATTTCACCATGTTGGCCAGGCTGGTCTAGAACTCCTGGCCTCAAGGGATCTGCCTGCCTTGGTCTCTCAAAGTGCTGGGATTACAGGCATGAGCCACTGCACCTGGCTGCCTCCCTTAACTTTTCAAGCCAGTGTCACCCTGAAAGACATCCTCATGCACAACCTGCAGTGTGTAGGGAACATGAACGCACCAGGTAGACTCTGGACAGTAAGGAGGTCAGCAGCAAGTCCAAGAAAGTGTACTCAGGTCTGTTTGGCCCCAGTCAATGAGGTCCACATTCACCTTCAGGAAATCCTGGCCAGTCAACAATGATTTAAACCAATCCCTTCACCACCCCCAGGCAAAGTCCCTGTGTAAGTAAAACTTCCAGTGATTCCCAAAGATAGTATCCCCACCTCAGCAGACAGTGGAGGCCCCTGCTCGGCCCTGGACCTGCAGGCCTTCTTCCCACAACTGTCAGACCCCACAGGAATGGAAAGGAAGGCTTCTGGAGACACATACTGGAGGGAACAAGGGGACAAAAAAGGCAAGCTGACATCAACCCCAAACCCCAATAATTCGGAGGAGAGTATCCCTGGTAACAGAAATAGAGACAGAAGGAGGTCTGCAGGAGGAAAGATGAGTTCTTTATGTATGCCAATTTTCACATGTTAAACATGCCATGCCTTCTATCCGTGGAGCCTTCACATACAAGACACTATGTGCGATATTTACAAAAGTCCTAACCCGATTGCCTTGTTATAGATGAAGAAATTGATATGTAGAGAAACAAAATAATTTGGCTTAGGTCACATAGCTAGGAAGTGGCAGAACTAGAAAGTGGCAGAGGTGGGCCCTCTTGATTCAAAAGACACTGAATCAATGTGTAGTCTAGCTTAGAAGTCCTCGGCCTGAAGATAAAGATGAAGGAAGTGAGATAAAGGGAATGAGGCCAAGAAACAGTGAGGCAGATGGAGAGAAGGGAAAGAGAGGTACAAAGGTAGTGGAGGATGCACCCTAATAACTCCTCACAGATAAAGCAATACAGCTACTGTGACCAGCTATCAATGCAGTTCATAAATGCAGAGATCATCAGAGCAGGAAAGGACCTCTGTGCTCCCAGCCTCCCCGTGTTACAGCTGAGGAGTAGAGGGCCAAGGCATCTAGTGGCTTCCCCAAGGTTCTCCAGGCTGCTGTGGAGGCAGAGCCATGGCCACGGCCCTGGCCTCCTGGCACTCAGGCCTAACAGCTTCCATCAGGCTGTACCACTGAGATTATTATCATCAGTGATGATGGTGCCATTAACAGCCATGGCCACCACTATCTGGTTTTTTAGCACCAGCCACCCTGGCAGCCATCTTCATTTTGTGACTTGAAGAAAGCACTGCCCTGGTCATGTGAGCACAAGAGGAATGGAAAATTCCAGGTCAGGGAACAACACACCCTCCAGGCATCCTTCTCCACCAGCCCTGCCTTCAGAGGCACCAGGCCCTTTTGTCCCACCACCAGTTAATATTTCACTTGGGTGAGACTTTAGAGAACAAAGAACACAAAGCTGGCCTTGAGGGGCCAAAGGTAGGCAGCCCATGGTTCCCGATTCGGCTCATAAATAAGAACAGGGCAAATGTACTTTGGATAAGGACGCGCTCAGCCTCCCGCAGAACAGCTGGGGAAGCTATTCATAGGAAAGCGTGCTATTTGCGTCTGCCTGGCATTTGAATGAGGCTCACCTAACTGTGCCTGCCCTCCCCACAGATGTGAGTCACGCTCCCCACTCACGAGTGAGGAGTGGCCAGGGGCAAAGGAGAATTGCTTCTCGGCTCAGCTGAGAGAACTGTGGGAGCCAGGAGCGGCACTGCCAAGGATATCTCCCTCCCCTGGGCAGGGAGGGCCTCCAACTGAGGACACTTATTCTGTAGTGATAGAGCCTGATTCCCCTCCATGTGAGAGAGGTGCCTCCTTGGACCCTGCTACTTTGTCCCTTGGCCCTTGGTCAAGCAAAGGGGACAATTCTCAGCCCCCAACCCCTTGCCGGTGGCTTTGACTATCTTCTCACATCTCCAGTACTCGGGGAAAGCCAGTCAGAGCAGAGTGGGAGGCCAGTTCCAGTGTCACGCTGCCATCCTCCAAGTTCTACTGGTCCCTGGTCTCTAATTGCAAAGCTTACGTGCTGTGGAGGTGAAGTGGGGGTGATTCCTCCCCCTTAAGCAGCACTGCCCACTTCTGAAGGTCATCCACCAATGCTCCTGCCTCCTGTAGCATCCAGTGAAGTTCTGGGCTGGTTCTGAGCTGAGGGTGTGCCAGAAGCAGGGCTCATTATGGTCCAAAATAACCTTGGGAGGTCAAGCCCAGGCCTGGGCATCCCTCATCCAAGGAGCCCTGATGGGGGGGTCTCTCAGGGCCTAGCTGAAGAGTCAGTTCCGCTCCATAGCATCACTGATGGTTCAGGTCAGTCCCAGGCCCATGAGAAAAACTCCAGTTCTGCACCAAAACACAGTGGCCTTTGGAGTCCATCAGACTCCAAGCATTAGGAAGGGCCAAGCCCTTCTCCCATTGGTAGTTCTCACACACCTGTGGGTCCAGAGAGGGGCTACCCGCCATGATCCTGGGAGCTGTGGTCTAAGGGATCTCTGTATACCTGGTACGTACTCAGCTGCGGTTTGGGGTTTTTTATTAGTGAATGGCTTAGCTCCTCAGCTGGACCATAAACTTCTCAAGGGAACATACTGTGCCCTTATCTTTGTGTGCCTGCATGACAGCACACAGCCAGCATGCAAATCATGACCTCATATGCACTTAACACTTGACTATATCTCTTTGGCGACTAGACTCTACTCCTTTGGACAGGGACTTCTTAATTCTGTATTTCTGAATGGCCTAGTGCTGGCTGTGACACAGGGTAGTTATATAATTGATGGTGTTGATTTGAATTGTCCAGTTTGAATAAAGAATTTTCTAAATGAGTCGACATTATGACACAATGGGTATAGATGAGACCATTAATGCATTTGAAATTTACACTAGTGGACACATGATGGTAGATGCTATAGATACAGGAACCCATGCAAATTCCAACTTTGAGAAACTAGTAACCTATTTCGAAATTATACTTTCTCCTGTTCTTCATGGGCAAAGATGATCCAAGCATGGAGGACATGACATTTAAGCCTTCTTCCCAGTGTAAGGGATGTGCCTCCAGCTAAATTTTTCTCTCAGTCATCATTTATGGGCACCTACTGTGTGTTAGGCACTGTACTATGGGCTGAGTATTCAAAGAAAAACTAGGCACAGGTGAATCGTAAATGGAGAGCTACGGGTCTAGTGGGGCTGAAGGCACTTTCTCAAGGAACTCATGGCACTGAAATAGCTGCTGCTTGAGAAGTATGGCCTAAGCTCCATGGGAGTGAGAAGGGATGGATTCTTCCTGGGGCCAGGAAGGGAGGATGAAATCAGGAAAGGCCTCCAGAGGAGCAGATGTTTGAAGGATGGACAAATCCAGATGGACAATAGAGTATGTATTCTAGGCTGGAGGGCATTAACCAAAGCATCGAACCCCCTCAGTTCTTTGGGAGTAGAACAGTCTCCTCTGCTCTCACTGTAGCTTGATTGCTGACCAAGGTCAGGGTGACACCTTTGGCCAAAGAATGGGGCATTTGCTTCTAAGTCAGCCAAGGGCTCTTTCTGTCTGAAAATAGCTGCCTGAATTCATTTCCCCAATTAGTCCCAGAGGCCAAAGATAGGAGCAGGCTTTCTCCACCAGCAGGGCAGAAACTGCAGCTAGAAAGCCGGCCCTGCAGCATGAGGAACCCCTGGGGAGCTGGCAGGAGGCCATGCCCGGCCACACCTTGAGGTCTGACCGGCTGTGTTTGGATGGACCCTCTCTAGCTCTTTCCCTGTCATGTGACTGAAAACCTTATCATAATGAAAGCTGTAAAAATGCCAAACTTTAACCTTATTAAAGTCACACTGTTCTGGTCTTGGCAACCATACTAGGATTTTACAACTCAACCTCTCTGACTAGAGTCCTTGAACAGCCCAGGGTCTGTCAGGGTCCGTGATGGGTGACTTAATGCCTTCAGGGACTGGTGCCCACCCACATTCCCACCCTCCCTGTGTCCATCCACCACCCGTGCTCACTGTGGCCTTCCATATGGCCTCCTGTTTTGTTTCTCATAGAAACGGAGAAATTTCCACTACCATGGACCCCAGGAAAAACATATGAGCATACCCTACAGCACTTACCAGCTGACATGGTATTTTCCTCCGGATTAATGAAGCACAGTGGAATTTTAGCAGTTGCTGTAATGATTAATATGTCAAATCCATATTGCAGGAGAGGGAAACAGGAAAGCGATGTGAGAACCTAGGAGGGGGGAGGAAAAACAATGGGAAGGGAAGAGAGGTAGCAAAGCCAAAGAAGGACAGGGAAGGAAGAGAAGAACAAGGGAAGGACAGGGCAAAGTGGGGAGAGAGGAACACGGACTCCCACAGGGGTTGGATCAAACAGGCTTGAGCACATTTAGGGACTTCCTCCTGCCACATTGGTAGGAAGGTGGGTCAAGTCAGTTCCTGAGGAGAGGTCTCCCAGGAGCAGTTATTAGCATAAGGTTCTACATGTCGGGAGGTCATGGACCTTGAAGATTTGAGAAAAGGTATGGGGTTTATCCCTAGAAAAAAAATACACATAAAGGGGTTTACTAAGCCCCTAAACCTCCATGAAAAAACACAAAAATGAAAAACCCCTGGGTTCAGCTGACGGTGTTTCTGGAGCTGGGACTGTGTCATCCCTGTCAGCATCCCCTGTCCATGTGATGCCTTTCAGAAACAAGTTTGGAAAGATGACAATGGCGTCAGCCACAATACACATTCTGTTTGCTGAGCCTCTGTCTTGCCCTGTGAGCGCCCACCCTCTCCTCCCCACCTGCAGGCCCACCGCCATGCAGCTCCCAGGATGAGGTCATGCTTACTCACAGGGTCCCTTCCTCCAACTCTAGGCAGTCCAGTGCCCCTACATGAAGTGGTGTCCATGCTGTGCGTGAACATGCTCCGCAGTCTTGAGACCATTACACGGCTGGACAAAGGAATGCCTGGCCAAGCCACCAATGGGAAATACTTTGCAATGCAAATGAGTCCTCCAAAGCCAAGCATTCCCCTCTCCTGCTAATTACTTTTACCTGGTTGCATTAGAAATCCTGGCCAACATGGTGAAACCCCGTCTCTTCTAAAAGTACAAAAATTAGTCAGGCATAGTGGCACATGCCTGTAGTCCCAGCTACTCGGGAGGCTGAGGCAGGAGAATCACTTGAACCCAGGAGGCAGAGGTTGCAGTGAGCCAAGATCGCGCCATTGCACTGCAGCCTGGTGACAGAGTGAGACTCCATCTCAAAAAAAAGAGTGGCTTCATATTCTGTATAGTCAGGAGCTGGCTCAATGTTAATGTCATTGTCTCTCCTGAAATCACCTGTCAGTGCAAGAGACCTCTGAATTTCCTTTCTTATTTCTTGATCTAAGCATGTATATAGTGTCATGGGCCAGGTTAATTAAAGCTCACTGAACATCACATACTATCCTCTGAACAATCATACGTGTTGCTTCTTTAACAGCAGGAAAGAAAAAATCAGGTTCTATATGGCCTACCAAGCTTAAATCGTCTCTGTGATGGGAACTGTACAAAAGTCAACAGGTCAACAAAAAACACTAGTTTACATACTCAGTAGGTGAAAGAGTGAGCCAATTCATAGATTTCATTTCTGATTGTATTTTTTAACATTTTATTTTCAAAGAATTATAAATCCACAGAAGGTTGCTAAAAGGTGGAAACAACTCAAATGTCCATCGATGGATAAATGGATAAATGTGGTACAGTGGTCCCCCCTTATCCTGGGGGGATACATTCCAGGATCCCCCAGTGGATACCTGAAACTGTGGATAGTACCGAACCCAACTGCTGTCAGTGGGAACACATTTCTGTTCACATATTCCACCTACAATTTAACGCCTTTTCCAGCTTAACTAAACACTTACCAGTATTGTGGTCGTAACTTGCGGTTTGAGGTGTGACAGCAAAACTAGCACGAATTTCTTTTTTCCCTTCACAATTTCACAGATAGAAGATTCATTCCTAACTATAGATCTTAGCAGCCTCAGCATATCATTTTTTTTCTTTCCTGAAGCCGAGAATTTTCACCTTTTTACTTAAAGGAAGCACTTTATGGTTTCTCTTTGGTATATTTGAGTTGCCAGCATCACTACACTTGTGCTTTGGGGCCATTATTAAGTAAAATAAGGGTGATGAACACAAGCACTGCGATACTGGGGCAGACAACCTGGCAACGAAGATGGCTATTAAGTCACTACTGGGTGGAGAGTGTAGACAGAGTGGACACGATGGGCAAAGGGAGGGTTCATGCCCTTAGCAGGATTCAGCAAGATTTTATTATACCTCTCAGAACTACTCACAGTTCAAAAGGTATGAATTGTTTATTTCTGGAATTTTTCATTTAATATTTTTGTATTGCTGTTGACTGTGGGTAATTGAAACTAAGGAAAGTAAAATTGTGGATAAGCAGGGATGGGCTACTATACATACAGATAATGGAATAGTATTCAGCCTTAAACAGGAAGGAAATTCTAATATGTTTCTATGACATGGATGAACCCTGAAGACACTATGCTAAGAGAAATAAGCCAGTCACACAAAGATAAAAACTCTGTGATTCCACTTAGATGAGGCACTTATACGAGTAGTCAAATTCAAAGAGACGAAAATTTGAATGGTGTCTGTCAGGGGCTGGGAGGTGAGGGGAATGAGGAGTTGTTTAATTGGTATGAACTTTCAGTATGGGAAGATATAAAAAGTCCTCTGGAGATGGATGGTGGTGTTTGTTGCATAATAATGTGAATATATTTAAAGCCAACAAACTGCGCCTGTAAAAATAGTTACAATGGTACATTTTATGTTATGTATATTTTACCACAATCAAAAATTGACAAGAAAGTCCCACAGACACTTCACTAGGCCAATCCAGTGTAACAGCTTGCATGACTATAATACATTATCAAAACCAGGGAACTGACATTGGTACAACCCAGACTCACTCAGACTTCACAAGTACTCGTGTGTGTGCGCGTGTGTGCGTGTGTATGTGTGTGTGTGTGTGTGTGTAGCTCTATGCAATTTTATCACCTGTGTGGCGCTGTTTCATCACAAGCCACTCTTTGTGCTGTCCTCTGTGGCCACACTTGCTCCTTCCTGACAACTAACCTGTGCCTCATCTCTAGAATTGTTTCACTTAAAAAATGTTACAAAATGAAGTCATACAGTATGTAACCTTTTGAGATAGGCTTTGTTCACCACATAACTGCCTCGAGATCCACCCACGTTGTTGCATGTATCAATAGTTTATTCCTTTTTATTGTTGGATAGGACTCAATGATATGGATGGAAATGTTTGATTATATTTTTACATCTACCATTAATAAATTCAATTTTCTGTCCACATTAAGACCATCGGTGAATGGACTTGATTCCAATGTGACCACTACAGGAATGGCGTCCAAGGGGCTCACCAGAGCATCCTAGCCTCCACCCACCCATACAGGGGCTTTTGTCTGGGCCATAGGCTGTTTCATTGAAGAAATGGGTCCTACCGGGCCAGCTGTTCTGCCTACTGACTTTCAGCTGTGGGGACCACAGTGCATAGGCAGTAAGATAGACAGGAACACCTTCAGTAAACAGAGAAGGTACAGTCTCAACACCCCGCCTGCCCAACCTCAGGGCTGAGACTCCAGCAGTGGCATCATGGGAACAGGCAGCTGGGGCTCCTTTAAGAAGGAAGGTAAACTCCAGCAACAGTTGTTTAAAAATATGATGCTTTCCAATTCTCAGAGGGGAGCTTTTATATTTCCACCACTCACTGTGGCCCAAACCTCACTGTGCTGGAATTTAGCTGTCCCCTTGACTGTTGACCCCAACACAGCATCAACTCCCAGCCCCGAGCCTCACAAAATGCCTGGCCCCCGTGAGCACACAATAAATGTTGCCGCAGCAGTTGGTGTTATTGAAGGAGAGAGGCGAGTCAAAGGGGCCTACAGAGGATGACCAACTCTAACAAACGAGAGCTGCTTTCATTTCATTTTTAAAACCTGCTACCTTAGCTCTGGCAGGAGCCAGAGTACGAGAGAGGAGCAATAAAACCACCCCTTTCTTCCTCTCACTTCCAGCCCTGACTGCCCTCCCCTCATCCCTTCACACCCCAGATCTTCCTCCCAGACTCTGGGGAGAACTTTGTGTTCTGGGGCGGGGGGGCTTCTTACTGAAGGGCAGGTGTCAGTGTAGGTGAATAAGCAGGTTGGGTGGGGGTTGGGTGAAGGTGAGGTCACTCAAGGGGACTCTTCGGCCACGTAGGAATGAAGGAACAAGATTGAAGTCACACCCCCCAAAAACCAACAGAGGTTCTTTGAGCCTTTTCCTCCAACTCTCCTTCACCACATCCATGCCTTAGCTTCCCAACCTTGGCCTCTTTGCTATGGGCAACCTGAATAGTTTGCATTTCTAGACAAATAGGTGAAAGAAAAGAGCAGCCATAACCCAACATCCCTGTAACTGGCCCGGGGCCCCAGATCCTGGGACTTTCCCCAACAGCTGGATACTTCTTCCTCTGTGAAAGATAACAGGGATTGGCTGGAGCTAACCCAAAAAGCAAGCAGACATAGACACAGGCTCTTGGAAAAGACCAAATACTATTCAAACCCAGGGATTTGGTTCCCCCACCCCCAAGGACCCAGGAAGAGGTTGCTCACAGCTGGGTGAGGTGCAGCACTTTCCACAGGAATCATGGCCTGGCTCTTTCCAGGGTAGGGGAGGAGCAGGTGCCGCTCCTCTCTGGGCATGCGTGCCTCCTGGGTGTCCTTCATGGAGCTTACACAGAGTGCTTTACACAGAGGCTATGGCCTCTCTGGAAGAGTTAAGATCTTTCTATAGCTCTTGAGATGGAGTATTTAACACCAATAAAGGCTTTCACCACCTCCTCAAAGCTTTGAACTGTTTTGTTTTTTAGAGATGGGGTCTTGCTGTGTTGCTCAGACTGGTCTTGAACTCCTGGGTTCAAGCAATTTTCCTGCCTCAGCCTCCTGAGTAGCTGGGACTACAGTTGCCAGCCTGGGTTTCCATCTATATCTTAATAACCAGAGTTGCTGTGCACTGTATCTAGGATTTGGCTTACTTGGCAAACTCTATGTCATAAACTCAGTATTTCTTCAATAAACTCAATATTTATTTACTATGATCTGGCAGCTGAAGTAGCCCAAACTTCTGACCTATATTCTGTAAGGTGGAAGACTGGGCCTTTTAGTAGAAATCTCCAAGACCTAAGAATCTCTATTGAGACCCTGGAGTTAATGCAGGCTCCACCAAATCCAAGTGCTGGCTGGGAGACAGGAGTCAGCAGGATTTCACTGAGATGGTCAATTTTTATCCAGAATAGGGCTATGCCTGCATTAATTTGTCACCAGTGGAATGAAAATACAAACCCGCTGAGTATGATAGTTTGATATGAGGAGTGGTCAGTTATATAGAAAATTTAAAACAGAAAGCCCATGAGAAGTTTGCCTTTGGAAATGCCCATTAACTCCTTCCTAACAGGGTGACAGAGAGCTGGTGCCACCACAGGGAGTGTGCTTGTCAGAGCAGACCTCCTCCCCAGGTGGACACCATGACCCTTCACATCCTCCAGATCAAAGCTTCACTTTCCCCTGCTCACAGTGGCTTCTTGGACGACCGTGTCTAAACCAGACCCTGCCTGCTATTCTTGACCAGACAGAGAGAACAGCCTGAGTGAAGACTCTGAGGCAGGAGTGAGCATGGCATTAGCAGGGCCTGGCAGAAGGCCAGGATGATGGCCACACTGAGTGCTGGGAAACACAGCACAAGATAAGCCTGGAGAATTGACAAGGGCCGGTCTGTGCAGAACCTGAGGGCCATGGCAAGAAGTCTGCCTTTTCTCCCCATGTCCAGAGCAGGGAAGAAGGATTTGCAAGTTTCTCACACATGCCTTGGCTTAAGCAAAGCTTGCTGGCCTCCTTCAAGCCATAGCACAGGGTGGCGTTTGCCGTGCCTGACTCCCCAAGCTAGGCACTGGGAGTCCAAGTGAACCATCTGGAGGGGTCAACAGTGACGTGAGCAGTTAAGCCACAGCACATTGAGCTAGAGGAGGAAAGAGGAATGTGCACATCCCTGCTTGGATGTGGGGGCAGGACGGGGAGGGCTCCAGGAAACCTCGCACAGATTCTTTGGGCTGCCTAAATCCCGCTGCTCCATGTCTAGGTGGCTGAAGCGCCTCCTGGCCTGCCTCAACCCCTCCTCTGGCCTGTCCTGTTTACCAGCCCTGCCACCTGCCCACTCTAAGAGGCTCCACCCTTCCTTGGAACACGGAGTTCTCTGCCTCTGGACTCTGGGGAGGGTGAGATTGTTGAGGCAGGCGGGCGAGCATGAGAGGGAAGGAAGAGGGAGGGAGGTCAAAGATACAAGGTGAGCTGGAGAAGAAACGGACTGTTTTGAGGATTTCCCCTCACACATTCTGGCTCTTACCTCTGACCGAAAGCAAAGGGAGCAGGTTTTACCAATGGAATGAGGCCAGGGTGTGTTGGCTTACACCCATAATCCTAGCACTTTGGGGAGGCCAAGGTAAGAGGATCAGTTGAGCTCAGGAGTTCAAAACCAGCCTGGGCAAGATAGTGAGACCCCATCTCTACAAAATTTTTTTTTTAATTGGCAGGCATGGTGGCATGTGCCTGTGGTACTAGCTACTTGGAGGCTGAGGTTTGAGGATCTCTTGAGCCCAGGAGGTCAAGGCTACAGCAAGCCATGATCGTGACACTGCACTCTAGCCTGGGTGACAGAGTGAGACCCTGCCTCTAAATAAATTAAATCAATCAATCAATACCAATTAACTAACTAACCAACTTGTCTATCGGGGTCAGTCAGCTCTTATAGTCCCACCTGAATTCCGCTTTGCCTTCTCCTGCAACAGCAACGCCTTCGAAAGTGCTTACTGTGTGCTAGGCAGGCGTTGCACACGGACAGGGACTGGGAGTTCAGATGGCCAGCTGGCCTGCTGTCTGGGGACAGGGGGTTTCCCAGGACCTGAGACTTTCAGTACTAAAACCAGGACAGTCCTGGGCAAGCTGGAACAGCTGGTCACCTGGTGGGAACTGAGCACCCATGGAGTCAGCAGAGAAGGAAGGCGGCACCACAGCATAGCTGGTGGTGGGAGCAAGCAGGAGTCTTTTCCTCCTTAGCACTGGAAGCGCCACTCTTGGCACTTACCTCCCTTCCTGAATGGAGCCCCACCTGTTTTTATGAGGCCTCCCCAGGCCAAGCCCTCAGGATGGGCAGGGGTGGGTTGAGACTGTGCTGTCTCTGCTGTTTGCTAAGGTTGTTCTCATGGTATCACGCTGCCAGAGACTGTCCACTTGGCTCACATTGATGGAGGTCAGCTAAGGACAGGCTGATTAGCTGGCCCCTCAGGGCCTTTCTCTTGGTGACACAGCCTCTGGCTCAGAACAAAGGCCCCTCATTTTGCCGAGGCACGGACTCTTGAACGTGAGAGTGCTGCCACCTGCTGGTCACAGCGCTGCTTCCAGAAGGGCAGCTGGAGCCTCAGGAGGGAGACTGGGCCATGAGCCCAGGTCTGTAGCCTCTCTGTGGGCCACAGCACCACCTCCCAGAATGCCCTGGGCCAGACAGCTGAAGAAAAGAAGCTGGGGACCCCCCTAACAGGTATGCCTTGAAGGGGACTGCAAGGCTCTCTCATGCCAGAACTCTCTCAGGCTGGCCATGGATTCCCAGAATTCCCAGCCAGCGTGGGCACTCTTAGCTATAATAGAACCCTCGGCCCAGTGGTGTGCTGGAGCTGCTGGGCAGGAGGCAATCATCAAATATTCAGGAAATTTACCAGCTGCACTGGTCATGGTGGGAGTATTTACACCATGGAAATTGGCAAAGGCTACAGATTAAGAGTTTTCTCCACCCGTAACTCTTCCTCCAGTGGATTTATCAGTACACCTTTGCAAAACCTCTATCAAACTTAAAATATTGTCACCTGAGAAGGGGCAAGTACCAGCCTGTTTGTAAAGGTTTCTCAGATAAAGCATCAAGTATAGAATTGGCGTCATAGAGAAGAAATACATTCTGATAAGAGGGAGATTGTGAGGCAGGAAATTTTGTTAAGCTCCCTAAGAACAACTAAGGTAATAGTTAAGGGCTCTGCGATGAGAAACACATGGATTCAAGTAGCAGCTCTTCTACTTGCTAACTGAATGATGCTGGTCAAATTGCTTCATCTCTAGCTTCCAGTTTCCCTGTCTGCAAGTGGGGGTATTGGGAGTAGTTGCCTCATGTAGTTGTGAGGTGATGCGTTTGATGAATCTAAGTGCTTAGAACATTGCCAGGCAGAAAGCAAGTGCTCAATACATCTTAGATATTATCAGATATGGATTAGAACCTCCACTTCAGCAGGCTTAAACTGATCTTGACATCTTCCTGGTAAAACCAGTTTCACCTCTAGATGTCTTTTACAGGGTTGGGGAATGAAGACTGGTTCTTCCATCCTCCCCGGCAGCTAACCTTTAACATCAGCCTCGGTTTTGGCTATTCATTTGTACTTGTCCCCTACAGTTAGTACGTAAGAAAATGTATCCCCTATACTCTTAATATGATAAAGTACATCCTGAATGTAAAGTATCTAAGCAGTGAACACTTGCCAAACCAACCCAAAATATTTTGTGTAAATGAGTCACTGGCCAGTTAAGAGGTCAAGTATAGAAAGGGCAGGACTCAGATCCGATTCCAACTCCAAGACCTGAGTCATCCTCAGTTGTATTGCATCTGATTTAAAGGAAGATTATGTTAACAAGACACAAATTGTATAGAATTGGGGAAAATGGGAATCTGAGAGCAGTGCTCTTTCAGTGGAAAGAGACATGGGGCTTAGAGGACATGAGCTCCCCTCTCATGAGAGTGGAGGGCTTGGTTGTGCAGTAAAGAGAGTTGGTGAAGTTTCTATAGAGCCTGATGGACTAAAGCCCAAGAACTGACCTGATGGACTTGCCCCATCCAAGACTCTGCTCACCCCTCAATCTTTGAATGAATACTTTGGCTTCTTGGGTGCTAAAATCCTTGGAAGATGTGTCCTTAGATGAGATACACATATTTCCATTGTTAAAAAGTTATAAATGAGTTTGCATTATACTCTTTTGACTTTTGTTATATGGACTAAGATTAGGTTAGATTTGGTTGCATAAAACAGACAAAACAGTAGCATAAATAAAATGTACATTTATTTCTCTCCCATGTCAATGAAATCCAGATGTTGGCAGCCTGGGACAGGTATGGCAACTCTACAGTCATCATCAGTCACTATCTTATAGCTCCATTATCTTCAACATGAGTTTTTGTCTAGTGGTTTAAGATGGTCACTGGAGCTCCATCCAGGCTGCTTTCTTGCCAACAAAAAAATTACATTTTCCCAAAGTCTGACAAATCACTGCCCAGGTATACTCATGCAAACCCATTCTGATGCAAGAAAACTGAAAAATGTCTTTATTCCAACTAGGGGTAGGAGGCATTTGCCTAGCTAAAAATTAAGGATTCTATTTTTAATAAAGTAAGGTAGCTAGATATTGGTGGATAGTCCACAATCTCTACCAAAGTAGATCAATTTCCCTAAGCCTGCTCATTTTGGACATCAGAGAACTGCTGCACAACAACCCCCAGGATAAACCACCCTGTGAGCCCAGGAAGAGAAGATGGCTGGATTCCCTCTCAACACTCTCCTGCCTCAGTGTGAATTTAATCCCCATACCCCATAAGCCCCAGAGCCTCCATTCTGTTGCTGCTACAGCACCTGTCCAAAGTTTCCCTCCTTTCCAATTTTGGTCTCATCACTAAACTTCAGACCTCCATGACCACTGGTCTGGACTTTTGTAATAATGCCCTCATTGTTCTTTCTGCCTCTACTCACTCTCCAAGCCTTTCTACTGATGGATTGCTCTTCCTGAGGCACAAGTCCCACCATGATACATCCCTGCTCAGGAATGTCCATGGTTTCCCATTTTCTGCCCTAAAGTCTAAATTCCTTAGAATCCTGAAGGCTTTCTATGACAAGGCCTTTCCCTGAATTCCTAAGCTCATCACTCTGAAGACACTTGGAGATCCAGCAAGTGCCACTCCTTAAATATGACTTGAACACTTCTGCCTCCATGCCTTCCTTCCTGCTCTTCTTTCTGCTTGGCATGCTCTTCCTTTGTCTCAGCCTGCCTAAATCCTACCCATCTCACAAAGCTCAGGACAAAGGCCTCCTCCCCCATGAAGCTTTGCCCAAGCTAGAATGACCGTCACCCTCCTAAGTGTTGTCACAGGGCATTATGCTTCCATTTGGCTCACATTACAAGTATTTCTGTGTTCCCTACTAGAGTGGGGCTGGGCTATGCTTGCTTGCTCACAGCAGCTCACGTTAGTGCCTGCCATATCAGCAACATGCAATGAGTGTTGGTAGAACTGAATTGCAGAGTACAGCTGGGGCTCCATGGAACAGAACCAGTTGGAAATAGGATGTGAATGAGAACAGCTCACAGAATGACCTGCTGTGCCTGCCAGAATTTAGAAAGTTGGGGTGACCACTGACACCACTCTGGGAGCAAGTATTCGGGTTCCACTTAAATATACAAATGTAGGCCCAGGACTTCCACCAAAATGAAGCCCCTTCTGGGCTTGTGTTTGAGGAGCTGTATAGGGTGATAGAGTGACACCGGTAAGGATTGCTGTCCTCTCTACTTTATTATTTTTTTTTAAGGTTCAAGATCTGAGTTGCCATAAAAATTAAAACCTTGGTGGGGGTGGGGGGGTGGAGGGATTTGAAAGAAAACTGTAAATTATCAAGAAAAATGATTCATTTCTCAGATGAAGACCCTCAGTCCCAGAAAAGCAAGGGTGAGTATGCCCAAGGTCACCCAGCCAGGGTGAAGGGTGGGACTTAGCCTGTCCCAATCCCAGTCTACTATTTTCTGCTCCACCACCGTAGCTGCCCAGGGTGAAGACACCATCAGTTCTTAAGGTCATATCTAATTTGGGGAAATAAAAGGTCTTGAAGGTTACACAGAGATTTGTGCACTGCTGATCTTAATTTTATGCTTGCCGTCATAAAACCAGTTTATGCTTATACAACTAAAGGGGGAAGACATGCATCCAATTCTCTCAGTTTCAGTTCTTTGTCTTTGCATCAATTATTTAGATTTTTCCCTTCTCTGCTCATTATCACTTTTCCTGAGGAGGTAACAAAATGTCTTTTTCAATTTTCTTCTGGGACTAACTCTCACTGGGATCACCCATTTTTTTCTCCAGTTTGCAACTGGCTAGATTTGATTGGAATAGATAAGGCCTCCAACCATAGGCTGTTGAAAGGCCCTTTGTTTGTGGATTACAAGCGGTCATTCAGTTTATCCCATTCATTATGCGACCCTACTTTTTTGAGTTGCAAGGTTAAGGCCCGGGGCAAAATGTTGATGGAAAGGAACATTAAGCACCAAGTTGTACCGTGTTTGTGTTCATTCCAATCCACATTCACCTCCCTTAACTGGTGAAGGTTATGACTACAGCCCACTCTCTAGTGACTCATTTCAGGAAAAGGACATGTGACAAGAACCTGTCTCACATGGGACTGCTTGCCAGGGGTGCCAGGACAGAGATGGCATTGTTCAGGAAAGATTCAGGAAGTCAAACATCCGGAGAAAAGCATGCGTGGTTAACTCACCCCACAGGCTGGATGAGAACATATTTTTTTTCTCACTGATCAATCTGTTTATCTACTTCTACAAGGGCACTCAGAGGACTTCTGGAATAATTATTCCTTTTGGTCTTAAATGCAGCTTTCCTGATGGGCCAGGAAAGGGAGAAGGGATAAGTATTCCTGGAAGTGTTTTACCTGTTGTCACATTAATTCTATCCTCCCAATAGCTTTTTGAGATCAACATTATCCCCACTCTCAATGTATAAATGGGGCAATTTAGATAAGGCAAGTTAAGGAATTTGCCCAGGCCTATCTGCTACTAAGTGGCAGACCCAGGATTCAAACTTGGATCGAGGTTGACATTGAAGTGTATTTCCAATGTCAGAAAATGTCCTCTTTCCATGCTAGTGCCCAGGTTTCCTCTCAGACAAGTAGCAGCTGCTAAATGCTACAGCAGAGCATTGTCTCTCCCAAACACATCTCTGTTCTGACCTCTTTCCATCTAGCTGTCCTCAAAACCCACACAAATTCCACCTTCTCCATGAAGACTTCCTGATCAGCCCGTCCCAAGAGACTATGTACAGTCTCACACGCGCTCTCTCTCTTCTACCTCTGTAATCCTCTCTGCTTGCACTCCTGGTTTAGCCCTTAATAGATATAACTTAGTGCATATAAACTTTCAATTGCATACGCAAACTCCCAGCTGTACTATAAACTCCTCAAGGACATGAACAATGCCTCTGTTGAGCCCTGAGAATTTGTAGCATAATGAATAATACCAACTAGCTGCTGCAAAATGCGTGTTGAATAATTAACTGGTTAATTTTTAGGAGAGGATATGGGAGTCCTCATGATTCTGTTAAGTAGACAAGCATGGAAAACTCAAAGGCAAGTAGTTGTCTCTTTGGCTAAGACTCCCCTTAACACCACAGTCTGTAATTCACTCACCAAATCTTTCTGGGTGTTTTAGAGAAGATGGACATTGCTCTGCACTGAAACCATGCGTTAAGCCCTCTGCCGGTTTTAGGGCAGACTAAAGCACCCTGCCCAAAGCTCAGAAGGTTCAGGTGAGTTCAGAAAGCTCCAGGCTTTCTGGCAGCCTAGTATGTTCCCTTAGTCTTTTCCCAGTCTGGGCACTCACTCCCAGCTCCTCCCCAGGTGTCCACCTCTTAGCCTCACCCCAGGCCTTAGTGATGACAGCACTAGGCAGCAACTGGTATCTCCCCTGGAGGCAAATATGCCTGCACAAAGCCCAGACCTTATGCTCTTCCCTCCTGGGATTCTGCTTATTTTCTTTCTCCTTAACTTATTGCCCCTTCTTCTATGTGGTCTGTTAATCTCCAGATCTTTGAGAAGGATGACCATGATGTCAGAGCACGGGCCTTGGCATGGCCTGTCTGCATCTCTCTACTCCCCGCTCCCCGCAAGGTTCCTGGGTCATGTGGGTCTTCCTCAGCACTCCCTCTCCATGCAGCTCCTCCTCTCTGAGTCTGCCTCCTGCCTTTCCTTCCAGCCCCGTCCAGGGTGTGGAGAGAGCTCTTGACCACAGGTGGAGGTGCCCTTCCCCACACCTGATGAGCTCTGTCCACAATTGGAGACCAGCTTGTGCCCTATGGGTCTGAGCCTGGGCCTGCCTGTCCCCCAACCTGGCCATGAGGCCCTGAAGCCACCATCACGTCTTACCTTTATTTCTGATGCCTAGATCTGTGACTGTCACATAGTAAGTGGTCAATCAATATCAACAGAAGGTGGAAATAAATGGTAAATGAGTAAACAGTCTTGGTTCTGCTCTATGAAAATACCGAACACATCAACTCACTCTGACATTAACCGTTTAGACACTTAAAGCAGGCCTCTGAACTAGACAGATCTGGAAGCATCACATAGATCACCAATCACCTCATCTACAAGATGAAGACCAAGACTGGTAAGTGGCTTGCACAAGGTTATACAGAGTGTGAGTGGCAGACCCAGACTGGATCAGACTCTCTGAGTCCCTGCTGAAGGCACCATCTCAGCCATGCTTTCAGAGTAAGAAAGGTTTGCTTCTAAAATACCTAGTAATTCAGACTTTTCTCCCAATTATTTCTAATTAGTAACCTACCTAGCACTGATGAGTTCTTGAATATATGCATGCACGCATGCATGTATAAGTGAATGAATGAATGAAGGCAAGGTCATGCTGGATTCACAGCAGCAGCAGTGCAGCTTTTCCAGTAAAGGCACTAGGGATGTGTGCAGGATTGAGGTGATGCGTTTAAGGCATCTTTCTGCCTCACAACCCTGACACTGTGCATACCCGGGCTCTGCCATCGCCCCTACTCTGCAGACTGACAGAGGCTGTTCTGAGCTGTCCTTGCCAGCACCATTCTTGTTGAACCTGTTAGGTTGCTATTGTTTTTAGCAAACAAACAGCTGATGCCTCATAGAAAATTTAGCATTTGCTCATTCCTGTTCCATTTATCTTCTAATTTGTGCATTTTCTCTTCTTTATTAGCAGGGCACTTACTGGAAAACTAGATCTCTGTCACTTACTGGTTTCATATGTTTCTTCTGTTCATAACCTACCTGGAGTCAGAATTATGTCTCTGTCACAGAGCAATTGGTTGCTATGGAAATGATCATAGCACCCCAGACAGCAGGCCTCCGTTGGAGAGAAGAGGGAGTGCTGTGCCCATTGGGGTGGGGGTGGGTATGGGGGAGGTGCTGCAGGAATCCTGAGTGTGACTTTTTAAGCTAGTACTGACTTGTCTAGGCCAACCTGGTCATCTTGACCCTCTTCCTACTCAAAGTTGTGTGTGTGTGTGTGTGTGTGACACTTCACTTATCCACACTCCCAGGCACCCCACCCAAATATAAAACAAATGCTTCCCCTAACTTCTCTCTTCTACCTCCAAGTCCAACTTAAAGTTCACCTCCTCAATCTTCTGTGGTTAACCACCCCTGACTAACCCCTTCGCCAATCAAAACCCCCCCATTCCTAGTGAGTTTGTACTTAATTCAATTGCATTGGAATCACTTGCATTCCTTCTCCTGGGCTTTTTTTTTTTTTTTTTTTTTTTTTCTTACCGGGCTTATGTGCTTTATCTTCCCAACAGTATCCAGGCCCCACAGAAGTCCATCTGGGCCAGTTGGTTTTATCTTCCCACAGAGCCCAAGCCAAGCTTGGCTGACCACAGGCCCCTGATAAATGCTGCCCCCGACTCTCAGAGAGATGGACAGTCTCAGCCCCTGAGCCTGTCCACTTTAACCCATCCAATCTTACCTCCTGAGGATCAGTATGCCTAGAGCAATAGGCAAATTAGACAGCTCTGGATATAATTTTAAACACTGTCAACCCAATGAAAGGAGAAAAACTCTAAAGCTTCATTTGCCTAAAACGTCCTCAGATGAAAAAGGAAGAATGAGAAAACAGTTTAGTTATTTAAAACTGTCTTATTTTTGTGGGTTTTAACTCATTTATGTTTCAAGTTTGCCCTTAGTCTTGGTTGCCTGTCACCCACAGCAACTTTGACCTCCAGAACCCTTAGGGTTCACATGCAGTGACTCTCCCTTCTGGGTTTCCACTGAAGGACCTTGCGGGACTGTCCAGGTCAACGGCAGCTGTACATGGTGGGAGAACCTGGGCCTGTTCCAAAGTGCTTTATAGGACAAGGTTAAGCTCACAAACATGAGTTGTGGACTTGGGGCCTTTCCTTTGTCTAACGGGCAATATCCTTACATCCGGGACCTGGGGGTGCCGAGCCCGTGAACTTCCCTTGCGGCCTGTGGTTGGAGACAAATAGCTGTGCTGGCTCCGTTGGCAGAGTTGGTGTTGGTTTTGGTGCCCCAACCTCCTTTTTCTGGAATCTGCCCCATATTCAGTCCCCAGATGGAAGTAAGCTGATACTCAGGTAAGAAGGGGGCGAAAGTCAGGGTGCCTCTAGTGTGGAGTCGACGCTAGGGCTGGACGCCATGGTTCCACATCCCAGAGCCCATCTGAAAGACCTTCTTTGGCGTGCCGCTCAGAGCTGCTCAGAGAGCGTGGAGCTCGGCCCCCAGCTCAGCCCAGGGCTCTGTGCACTCATGGAAAGGGGCATCGTGCCTGGAAACGCGAGCGGCCATTCTGGCGCAGGGACAGGGCCTGGGCGTCTGTGTGTGCTCGTGCCCAGTTGAGAGACTTGGACGGGGTGCGGAGGGCTTGCTTCTTTCCCAACCTAAGGGCTGTTTCAGTGAGGTCGTCCTTCTGAGGCCTGAGATGGTGCCGGGGGTGGCCTCACCAGGAAAAGGCGCAAGGCAAACATTGAACAGACAGGCTGGAGCCCCCAGGAGGAGCTTTGGTCCGTGGCGACTGGGAGAAGGGCCTCTTCTGGGGACAGCTGATAAAAAAGCTGCCACCCTATCCTCCAGCTCCCCCACCTCAGGGCCCCACTGGAAGACAGGCTTGACTTTCTTCATCCCGCGCAGCACGGGCTTGGTGAAGCTGGAAGGAACCCTCTCATGCAGTCTCCGGGCTTCTGCTTCCGACTGAACCCTCCAGCCTAGGCTTCAGGCCAGGCCTCTGTCCCCACACAATGGGGACTTGGATAGTGATTTTTAGGATTCTTTCTAGCCTTCTACCCTGACTAGAAAAGAGAAGAGGAAGTGCCCCGTTGGCTCTGCCATGGACCAGAAGACCTTCCCCTACTGCTCATATTTAGTTAGCAATTACCCAAGGTGTCCAAGGCCCCTCCAACACTGTCACTCACTGCTAGGAGAGGCCAGAACTCCAACTCAGGCTGTGCGGCTGGCTGCAAGGGGGTGACGTCTGGGTTAGCTGTTTGGAGACGGAACCACAGGTCAGCTTTAGAGCTGATGGCGCCTTCATGGGCACAACGGGAAACCAAGACAGGCAGTTACCAAGTGATCCTTCAGCATCTGGGCGAGATGCTTTGTCTTTCCCAGAGAAACTATTTCAATGAGTTCTTCCCGGGAGAGAGGGAAAACAAAGCTCAAATACCAGAGCCGCAGAAACCGCCTGAGGCTGATTTGCTCCGACAGGCCGGCGGCTGCCCTCTCCCAGGGACAGCCTTGATCCAAAAGAATAAAGGAGACCTTGCAGGCCAGAACCCAAAAGTGCAAGGTGCAGGTTTGCAAAGTGTGTCCCTCAGGCTCTGTGCATCCCCAATCCAGAAGTTGAACACCCATCCACATGGTGCCTTCACAGCACATGAAGAAAAAGAGGGGCAGGTTGCAGAGGAGCAGGACAGGGGGACGTGTTGCCAAGAGCAGGCAAAGGTCTGACCTGATGGCAGCTCTGAATTGGGTCTGGCGGGAGTTGGAGGTAACTGCATTATGGGAAAGACTGAAAGGTTAATATGAAACCAGCTGATACTGAAAGAGAACAATTAGGAAGGTTAAGGGGTTTAATATTAGATAAATGGCTGCCAGAGGATAAAGTTCACAACTTCCATGAAAGAAGTCTGACTCAGAGAATTCTTTTTAGTGGACCAGACCAAGGTCTGATTTTGTTATTTTTTATTTCTTCCCAGTAACTGAGAGAAAATTACCATTCATTCACATAAGATTCATTCTCTTCCCTCCTCCTGCTCCTTCCTCCGGCTTCCCATCTCTCTCCTGTTTGGAAATGTCTGATTTCCTTCCAGTTCTGGAATGAATCAGGGTCCCACCTTCCAGTCTGCATACCCCACACTCCTCTCCACCTGTAGGGGTTCTTTCTCAGTGAGATTTGTGGGGCCCTACAAGAATATTTTTGTCAGTGTTGCTTGTATTCTGGAAATATTTCAGGCCACTAAGTGATCTCACAGATCAGTAGTCAACCCAGGCGAGACATTCCGAGCCAATAAGGAGTTAACCCAAACATGGGGAGACGGGCTGGTGGATTTGAGGTGGCTGAGGAGATTGGGGGAGATGGGGAATTCTCATAGTCTCCAAACCCAGCAATTCCTTCTTGGGAGTTTTTTAAACATTCCTTCCTGGGAGAAGGGCCTCTGATGGGGACAGCTGATAAAGGAGCTGCCACCCCCTCCTCCAGCTCCCCACCCCCGTGCCCCACTGGAAGACAGGCTTGATTTCCACATCCTGCCCAGCACGGGCTTGGTGAAGCTGGCAGAAGCCCTCTCATCAGTCTCTGTTCTTCTGTCTGGATTGAACCCTCCAGCCCAGGCTTCAGGCCAGGCCTTTGTCTGAACAGATTCCCAGGCCCCACCCACCCTCGACTAACTGAATTTGAATCTTTGAGGGCACAGTCTGGGCATCTGCATATTCTGAAGTTCCTCGATGACCCCATGACCTGCCCAGTTTGGGAACCACTGGCTCAGGGGCCACATGGAAGAAAGGCCAGGCAGGGAGGGGCCGGGGGCCTCTCAGACTTTGGGCTGGGCCATTTGTGTGATTCCCTAGTTCCCATCCCAGCCAGTGAGTTTCTTGGAGCAGACATTTCCTCTTACTTATCATTACAATCCCCACACAGGGCTGGCCACGTTTAGTATGTGGGAGCTGAATTAAGTTTCCAAATCTCATGGCTCATGTCTGTAATCCCAACATTTTGGGAGGCCAAGGCGGGAGGATCACCTGAGCCCAGAAATTTGAGACCAGCCTGGGCAACATGGGAAGACCCTGTCTCTACAAAAATTTAAACGTTAAAAATATTTTTTAATTAAAATTTTTAAATGTCTCCCCTTCCTAGACCCTGAACCTGTTCAGTTCTCAAGTTGACATGTTCAGAGGCCTGGCTGGTAGAGCCCGGGCCTGGTCCCACAGAATCAGCATGGTCCTGAAACACAAGAGCACAGGAGGCAAAGCTGGAAGGGCCCTTAGAGAACCTCTAGTCCAATAGCTTTCAAATTGTAATCCTAGGTACCCTGGGGTCCCATGGTGGAACCTCAGAGAGCAGGAAAAGGGAAGGGCAGAGGCTCAGTGGGAGGAAATGCCGGCCCTCCCCCGACCTCCACCCTTCCTTCAACCAGGCCAGCTCTGCTTTCACAGCTTTGTGTGACTTTCGCAATAACCAAATGGCTTCCCAGCTTCTCCCCTAGCCAACCCCACCCCCAGCCCCTGTCTATTTTCCATCTGGTGTCCAGAATGATCATTTCAAAACATAAGGCTCATCATGTCCCTCTTCTGTTCAAGACCCTGCATTTGGCTTTCCATTTCACTCAACAGCAATCCAAGGTCCTCTTCATGGCTGGCAAGTCCCACCTGTTCTCACCCCGGCTGCCCCTACCTCATCTCAGCCACGCTGGCCTCCTTCGTATCCCTGAATGCACCAAGCAGGCTCTTATCCGACACCTGGGCAGGTCTTCCTCCTTCTGCTGGAAACACTCTTCCCCAAATAGCTGCATCCCTTGCTTCCTCTTGTCCTGACCACCCTATCAAAAAAGGCATCCTGTTCCATCAGCCCAGCCCCTTCCTGTACTGTACTGACTGTCCCTACTGAAATATAGGCTCCACGAAGGGGAGGACTTTGTTTTTTTTTCACTGCTATGTCCCCAGCACCAAGAACAGTGGCTGGCACATAGTAGGTGCTCAATAATAATCATTTCCTGATTTAATCAGATTGGTTTTGAGTCTAAAGTTATTCTGTACGTTTTCTTCTTTACACATTTCTCTATTTTTCAAATTTTCTGCAGTAAATATGCATGTTTTTACCATCAGAAAAAGCAGTAAATGACATAGTCTTTTCTCTAGGACCAATCTTTGGGAGACTCAGAGCTGCTAGAGAATAATTTAAGAAGATGAAGGGAGGCCCTGCCTTGAGCCCCTGGTTCTGAGCAGCACCAGGTCGGTCCTGGTAGACTATAACAATACCACTGATTCCTAATGGTGGATGGGGGAACTTAGTGGGGCTAAGCAGACCCCACTTACCTAACAGCATTTTGTCTTGGGGTCACTGGGGAAGGAGAGAGAAGGAGTGAAAACACGACCAGCTGCAACCCCCTCCCCACTGAAATGCACCAGGATCTCCCTAACCCAATACAACAGACATGAGGACATGGGCTCCCAAGCACCCTCCAGTAAGGCATTGTGGCCACAGGTCATTCTTTAACTGGCACAACTGGCTTTTCTCAGACAGACTTTCTCTTTATTTTCTTCAGGGACTATTACTCTGAGGCCTAGTACCTGCTGCCTCTGCTTATATGACTGAATCTAGAACAAAGAAGAAACATCTTAGCTGAGGGGTCAGGGCTCTGGCCTGACAGAAACCCTGTGGTCTTGTCTCCATGTCAGAGCCCCATGACTCCAAGTGGGTGGGAGTCCTGGGCTCGCCCATGACTCATTGTTCGAGTTCGTAGAGAACTCAGAAGTTCCATATGGAAGCACAGCCTCACAGGCTAGAGGCAATTCAGGAAACGAAAGCCCCATTCACTTGATTATTGGTTCATTTTCTGATGGAAGCTTTGCTGATCCTCTTTCATAAGGACCATCTGAAATAGACAACTGAAAAGAGAACTAGGGGACCATTTCCCTTCCCTCCTCTAGCCCCTGAGCTCGGTCATCAGAGTCATGTGGACCCTAGCCCCTGGAGCTGGATAGGGCCCAGGGGTCATCTGGCCACTGTCTGTTTCATTGTGACTTACCAGGCAGGCCCCCTGATACTCAGGGACACAGCTGCCTGCCTCCTGGGCTGACTTTCCTGCAATGCTCTAGAGCGGAGCCAGCCAGCTTCTCCAAGAAGCCAGTGGCAAATACTCGCTCTGGGCACTGTCACCTTTTCTTTGTTTTTTCCTTACAACCCTTTAGAAACATAAAACCATCCTGAGCTCACGGGCTTCACAGAAACAGGCTGTGAGGATAGGCAAAGTACAGCCCATGAGCAAGACCCAGCCCACTGCCTGTTTTTGTAAAATAAAGTTTTAGTGGACACAGCCCTGCTGATCTCTTGATGAATTGCCTATGACTGCTTCCACGCTACTACAATCGTGGAATTCTGTAGTTGAGACAGAGCCTGTAAGGTCAATAAAGCCAAAAATAGTTTCTATCTGTCCCTTCATAGAAAACATCTGCCAAGCCCTTCTCTAAAGCTTCATATGCATTCGTTCCTATTTAACACTCAAAACAATTTTTGAGATTAGTATTAGAGATGAGTATTCCTAATTTTACAGATGAAGAAACTGAGAACGAGAAAGGATAAGGCTTGCTCAAGGTCACATGGCTAATGAGGGGCAGAACCAGAACCCAAACCCAGATCTCATCTCTAAACCAGGGCTTCTTCACCTGGTGAAGCCGCTCCCGAAAGGTGGCAATTGTGAAGCGTGGAATATATCTCCTGTTCAGCCCCATCAAGTAGGGTAGCAGCAGGTTCCTTGGTGCCACGGTCTGAGAGAGACAAACTGACCTTGAACAGAAACTCTTAAGATTCTCACCAAATCCCACTGTGCAGAGAATGTCTCCAAGCCCAGTGTGCTCTCTGTGCACAGGAAAGATTCCTTTGGCAAGCTGGCTGGCTGGCAGGAGAGCTGTCCCCTAAAAGCCAAGTTTGGCTTCTGTTAAACATTTAACAACAGGTCGTCACTTCACTGTGAAGAGCCACTGAGCTGCTGCCATCTTCCCATTGAGACGTGGACTGCCCTTGGATCCCCCCAGGTCCCAGGGCTGCCATTTCCTCTAACTGCTGGGAACAGCTATGCCATTATTTGTATGAGAGAGACCCCCAGTGGATATTGCTGGTATCACGTCCCTAAAAGCAGCTCGGCAAACACCTTCAAGGCTCCCAGAAGCTGGGTGTGTTCAAGATTATTACATTTGAGTAATTGCCCCAGTACCTAAAACCCAATGAGCATTGTCCTCTTCAAAATCCTTCACGAGGGAGGTTGGTGCCTGTATGTTCTAACAATGCTGCCATTTCACAGAACGTATTTGGAACGCTTCCTTCGAACCTGATTTTTTTTTTCTTTTTCTTTTTCTTTTTTTGTGAGATGGAGTTTTGCTCTTGTTGCCCAGGCTGGAGTGCAATGGTACGATCTCGGCTCACCACAACCTCTGCCTCCCGGGTTCAACCGATTCTCCTGCCTCAGCCTCCTGAGTAGCTGGGATTATAGGCATGTGCCACCGTGCCCAGCTAATTTTGTATTTTCACTAGAGATAGGGTTTCTCCATGTTATTTAGGCTGGTGTCGAACTCCCAACCTCAGGTAATCTGCCCGCCTCGGCCTCCCAAAGTGCTGGGATTACAGGCATGAGCCACTGCGCTTGGCCTGCACCTGATTTTATTATGACCTTTCACATGCTTTTAGAGTCTTTTCTGTGAGGCAGATCTGACTTCCCAGAACAGCTTGGTCTTTGTAAAACTTTGTTTTAGCTGCTTTCAGCCTAGCTTTGCTCCAGAACCTGCTTTGTGTGTTCCATAGTGTTGCTAATTCTCGTGGTTGTTATTGTTTGCAGTTTTTTATTTGAATTGGATAACAAAATTATGCATTAGGATTTCCAGCATTTCCGGAAAAGTCAGAAAGCACTTGTTTTGAGTTCTTGCTCAGTAGCTAATAGCTGAAACTAAAGAGGAGCTGTTGCCCTCTTTGGACAGGCAAGGATTCTCCAGTTTGCCACAGTCCCCACCACTCCGTATTGCCCCTTATTGGCTGTGCTGGTGTTTGATTGCATTGCCTTGTTGGTCCCTAGAGAAGTTTTAAAGTTATATCATACATACAGAATAATTGCCATGAAAATAGCTGCTGCCACAGATCCCAGACACTATGCTGAGCACGGTATGTACATGTTCTCATTTAACCCAGTGAGATAGGTATCATTATTCCCAATTTACAGACAGAAAGTCAGGGTCAGTAAATGTCAGGATCAGAAAATGTCTTTATAAGGGTTGAACTGAATTTCAGTTTGGACATCTGCATTTTACCATGTCAGATAATGAACTCCTCTAACTGGTTTAGGAGATGTGACTGGCTCAGTAAAGGCCTCAAATAATCACTAGGTTTTCCTCTTTTTCCACCTGCAACATATTCAAGAATCGCTAACCCTGATCTCAGTCATGAAGTAAGCAAAGCGTCTTTGATGTTAAAGACACTGGAATATCCTCCCCTTTCTTCCTCAGCATATCTGTCTTGAACCGCACACCCATGCCAGGTGCGCAGTACTCAGATCTTCCCGCACGGCCCAGGGACCCCACTGTGACACAGTGTCTGGGCCTCAACTCTAAGACAGCACCTCACCTTCCAGATTTTTCCCATCCCTTTTTTCTACCAAAACATCCTTTGCTGTGTCCCATACATTCAAGTTCTTGATAAGTGACTAACTACTTAATTTGATAAATGATTTGGGAGATAAGTGATTAACAGACTCATTTATTCTTCTAAAAATTACTTATTGAATGTCTATCCCCTCCTCTTAAAACCATATGAGGGCTACCAATTGCTCCTAAGAGACTAATGACCAAAATCCTTCATAAGGCCTAAAAGGCTTGTGAGACACTGTGTCTGCTGGCCCCTCCAGCCATCGTCTCTGCCCAGCACTCCCCCAGCCTTCTAGTTCCTCCAGCATCCCTTGTCTCCATCTACTAAGACTTTACACTAACCCTGTCCTTGGCCTGGAAAGCTCTTTCACCCCTCTTAGCTGGTAACTGCTTTTTTGTCTTTCAGGTTGCTATGAAGTCACAACTTCATCAAAATGCATTCCATGACCTCACTGACAGGTTCAAATTGTACCATGAGACATGCACTGGCACCATGAACCTATCAGATAAAGTGTCCTGAGGGCTGCAGTCTTGCCTTTATTTATTTGATGAACATACCTCTACCTCATCAGACAATGAGCTCCATGATGTCATCGTGGAGGGATTGTATCTGTTTCTAGTCACTTTTGCTTCCCCAGTGCCTAGATGCCTAATTCATATTTGTTGAAGGGAAATGGGGTAGGGTAGAGGAGGAGGGAGGAAGAAATTTCTATTGCTTTCTACAGTTAAAATGGAGAGAATCTAAAGAACTTTCCCAAGGACACAGAGCTAGTAAGTGACACAGCAGGACACTGAACCCAAGTTTCCAAGGCACGTTTCTTTTCTACCCTATCATAACTTTCTTCTAGGGCCTTGGCAGGCCTCTGTGCGCTGTGATAATCACACCCTGAAGATTATTATGACATTGGAGGCATGTCCAGTCTGGCTCCAGACAAGGTGGTGCATGCAATATCATGGAGCTGCAGCAGTGTCACTTAGCCACATGTAGGGCAGAATGATGCTAGGCATACCCTGACAGATCTCTGGGTGACATAAAGATGACTTCGACTTGGCGCTATCCAGGTGGATTCCTGGGGGCGCCACAACTAGACTTAGCAGGAGTATAAGATTTAGGATAATCAGCCTGCTAGAAGAAGAAAAGCAACCATCTATTGTGCCCTTATTATATGCAAAACTCTTTAATGACACTATTTGGTTGATTCTGACATAAGACCTTCTAAAGAGATACTATTTCCCCCATTTTACAGATGATGAAACTGAGGTCTGGAGACCGAGTTGCCCAGATTCACACAACTGTCAGTAGTCATGGAGGAATTAGCTTTGAAATGCAGATGTGTCTGATTTTGAGCAATTTTTATTCTGTGATGGAGCGCAGCCTCAAAATAGAACAGAATGCTCAACTACCTCATATAGAATGTGAGAAATAACCCAAGAAGTAGAAAGAATGAGAGGGAGCTGGAATGAAACATCACGGCTGGAGGTTCAGTAGAAGGTTGCTGGCCCTGGGAGCAAGGCCCAGGACCCAAGGAAGAAGGGTTGGCTGGAGCCATAGGAAGAAGGGATGCAGCCAGAACAGCACCGCAGCTGACTGAGGCAGGTGCAGAAGAAGCTCAGGCCCGGGCAGGAAAGGACCTCGCTTACTTGTTTAGAACGTTACACAAAATGCAATGCACCGTCAATTCTTGGGTCATCCCCTCCCTCTGCGTTCTTTTTAGCAAAAGGAGTTACTATTTCCACTTTCTATGAAAACATTCATTTCTTCAAAATCAGATATCCTAGATCTAGAAGAAAAAAGTGGGTAAAATGAACCAGCTGTACAGTTCAAAGGAAAATATAGTGATGCACTCTGTCCTTTGTGTTGTGTCTCTGCCGCCTGCTTCTGAGAAAGGGGCAAGAGGGGAGGAAGCACGGGTTTCCCAGGGCAAGAGTGGGGCAGGGGGCAGGGGACAACCCTCAGGAGCAGGCTTCTACTGGGCGGCTTTGGAACTCATTCTGGGCTTCAGTTTCCTTGCTCTTAGAGCAGGAGCTGGATCAGACGATCTCTAAGGTCTCTTGTACTTTTGTGCTTCTCCAGCATAAGCCTGGGTGTGGAGGCAGACTGAGATAAGAAGGACAGTGGTAACCAGGGGTCATCTAAGAGATGGCTTAATGGGGGATAACAGGGTAATTGAATAATAGGAGATTGTGTTTGAAACTTATCTCATCTGCATGAATTTCCACCTTGAGATTTTCTTGCATTGTCAGCCAGAAAAAAAAAATCGTAGTTTTAAATAGATTGTGGGTGTTATAATCGATTGTGGGTGTCTATAAAAGATATAGATTTTTGGTGTCAGGCCTAGGTTCACTGAGGTAGATAGCTTCCCCTCTCTGAGCACCAGGCGTGCAAGTGTAGAGTAAGGATAAGAGTACATGGCCCACAGGGCAGCTGTGGAAGGGTCAGATGAGTCTCTGTGCAGAGAACACATAGCACAATGCCTGGCCAAATTCCTGCAAATGTCATCTGTCCTCCTTCCCTCAAACCTCTTCTCCTCCTACTGCGGAGGGGAGCACCCGAACTGGAGAATAGAGTTAAACAAGTTCAGATTCTTCAAGAATATAGTAAGTGCTCAAATGTGATTTGTCCAGTTCTTTCATATATAATATTCACAACAATCACATGGACCAGGTATTGCTATTCTGTTGTACCGATGAAGAAACTGAAGGTCAGGGTTGTCTTCAGCTCATAAATAGAACTGAGATTTGAAACTCAGTCCAGTCTACTGAATCCAACCCCAAATATTCTTGTCACAGACTGAAAGCTACACATCAGGGACAGATGCGGTGGCGGAGAATTCACTGGGAGAGGCTTCTGCTTGGGAGTTGCTCCAGAAAGCCCTACTGGTTTATGCAATCAGACATGATCCACCCCCATGTTCTTAGGCAGCCCTGGTGCCAGGGCCTTCTCACCCTTCATTCTAGCTGAAATGGAACCAGCATCACTGTCTCCCTATGCAAGGGGATCTCTCAACTTCCTCCTGTGGCTTGTCAAGTCTTTTATATCATGACCACTCCAATTCATCAAAGCATTCATGCTTATTTTGTGCCTCAGTGTTTCACAATGATTTCACTCACCCCTGTTAGGTGAGTGGAGACAGCATTATTTTCCTCATGTTGAGGTTGGGAGCAGGCTCAGAGCAGGCTCAGGGAGCTTCCATCACTTGATGGAGGCCCCACAGCACGGCCCATGTGGGCAGCCCAGGACTCTGCACTCATGGCGCCTGCCACTGCAGAAGACGCCCTTCACCAGCCACTGGGTCTCAACAGTGTGGCTCCGGCAGGCCCCTCAGTGGGTTTGTGTCACCCAAAAGCTGATGAAGAACAGGGGGGTGGGGTGGCAGTGAGAAAGCTCTTGGGAATTCAGTGATAACAAGGTCATCCATTCTCTCTCTGTCAGCAACTGATAGTGACAGTTGTAATAGTGACAGGCAGACCTGGATGGAAATCCTGGTTCCACCACTGACTAGCAATGTAACCTTAACCATGTTACTACTACACTTCTATGAGTTTCTATTTTTCCATCTGTATAGTGGGACTAATACTACTTACCTACTCCTACTGAAGGGTGAGACGCAGCAGGCAATGCACTTAGCACAGGGCCTGGAACATAGTAAATGCTCAGTGGTAATAGTGCATAGTCTTCCTTAAACTTGCAGTGACATTTATTTCACCATGATTAGCAGCTGAGGCTGTGGGGTGACATCAGGGTGATGAGTCACTTTGTCTGGCTGGGTCTTACATCCGGGGCGATGTTCTGTTGCATCCGCCACCCTCCCCTGCCCCACCTCAGGCCCCTAAAAGTCTAGCAGGCCTGGGACTTTCTGAAAGTCTCCCCTGACCACACCAGTTCCTCAGGAAGCCTCTCAACCCCAGCTTCAGCTCTACTGACATTGCCTTACTTCCCTTTAACCCCTTTTGAGGCCCAGTTTAGAATCTGTATCTCAGCCAGAGCTCTTTCCATGCCAGCTTTGTCCACGCTGTTTACTCCTGGATAGTTCTCAGGCCCAGCCATATACCAACCCAGTGCCTGGAGTCAGGCAGACCTGGATGGAAATCCTGGTTCTACCAGTGACTAGCAATGTAACCTTAACCATGTTACTACTACACTTCTATGAGCTTCTGTTTTTCCATCTATATAGTGGGACTAATACTACTTACCTACTCCTACTGAAGGGTGAGACGCAGCAGGCAATGCACTTAGCACAGGGCCTGGAACATAGTAAATGCTCAGTGGTAATTCCAGCACTTTGGGAGGCTGAGGCGGTCAGATCACTTGAGTCCAGGAGTTCAAGACCAGCCTGAGCAACATAGCGAGACTCTGTCATAAAAGAAAAAAAGAAATTGCTCAATGAAAGTGTGTGTGTGTGTGTGTGTGTTCCTCCTGAGCATTTTACTTTTCTTTGCTGTATTTTTCCACCATATACCACTTACAGACCACATGGCTCACATCATTTCTATCTTCTCAAGCATCCTGGTTTCTTTTCATCCTTTCTTTTGTTTTTGGCTTTCTAGCTTCTTTTTTCTGGACTTTTTTTTTTTTTTTGAGACAGAGTCTCGCTTTGTCACCCAGGCAGGAATGCAGTGGTGTGATCTCAGCTCACTGCAACCTCAGCCTCCAGGGTTCAAGCAATTCTCCTGCCTCAGCCTCCCGAGTAGCTGGGACTACAGGAGCCTGCCACCACGCCTGGCTAATTTTTTGTATTTTTAGTAGAGGCAGGGTTTCACACTGTTAGCCAGGATGGTCTCCATCTCCTGACTTCATGATCTGCCCACCTTGGCCTCCCAAAGTGCTGGGATTACAGGTGTGAGCCACTGCGCCTGGCTTCTGGACAATTTTTAATCATACTTTGAAACTTTCATTTACTCTGTTAAGTGATTTATGATAGCAAAATGTCAATATTTGTAACATTTTTCTGTCTTACCCAACAGGACAGGGAATGGAAGCTGACAGGCTAGCTGCAAAAATTAATTAAAGCAATGAATTATTTTTTTAAACACAAAAATGGGCAAAAGGTGCAAATAGGCAATTCATAGAACAAGTTCATATGATCAAAAACGTATGAAAAGATTTTAGATTAGTAATCAGAGTAATGTTTAAATTTAAGTAGCAATGAGATATTTCTTTACTTCTATCAGAATGATCAAGATTTAGAAAGATGAATATCTATTGCTAATGGGAATGTAGGGAAAAAGTTACTTTAATAATTGTTCTTGGATGTTGTCTTAGTTCATTTTCTGTTGCTATAACTAAATACCTGAGACTGGGTGATTTATAAAGAAAAAAATTAATTTCTCATATATTGGAGGCTTGGAAGTCCAAGGTCAAGTGGCCAGTTGGTGAGGGCTTTCCTGCTGGTGGGAACTCCTGTAGAGTCCTGAGGTGGCACAGAGCATCACACAGCAAGGGGGCCCAAGAGAGAGCCAAACAGGCTTTTATAACAGAGCCACTCCTGCAATAACTAACCCACTCCTGTGATAACACATTAGCCCATTAATCCATTCATGAGAGCAAAGCTGTCATGACCCAATCACCTCTTAAAGGCTCCACCTCTTAATACTGTTACAGTGGGGATTAAGTTTCAACATGAGTTTCATAGGAGACACACATTTAAACCATAGCAGGTATTATAGCCTTTTTGGAAAGCAATCTGGCAATATCTATATTATATAGTTTGGATATGTGTCCTCTCTAAATCTCATGTTGAAATGTAATCCTCAGCATTAGAGGTGGGGCCTCGTGGGAGGTGATTGGATCATGGGGGTGGATTTCTCATAAATGGTTTAGCACCATCCCCTCAGTGCTGTCTTCATGATAGTGAGAGAGTTCTCCCAAAATCTGGTTGTTTAAAAATGTGTGGCACCCTCCCTCGACTTGCTCCTGCTCTTGCTGAGTGACATGTCTGCTACTGCTTCACCTTCTGCCATGAGTAAAACTCCCTGAGGCCTCGTCAAAAGTAAAAGCTCCCTGAGGACAAGCAGATGCCCGCACCTTGCTTGTACAGCCCACAGAACCATGAGCCAATTAAACCTGTTTTCTTTATAAATTACCCAGCCTCAGGTATTTCTTTATAACAAAGCAAGAATAGCCTAATACAATCTATTAAAATTGAAGTTTCCGGAAGTGGTGGCCATGTGCCTTTAGTCCCAGCTACTGGGGAGACTGAGGCAAGGGGATCATTGAGCACAGAAGTTCAAGGCTCCAGTGAGGTATGATTGCGTTTATGAATAGCCACTACACTCCAGCCTGTGGGCAACATAGTGAGACCCTGTCTCTGAAAAAAAGAAAATTAAATTAAAAATACATACACCTTTTGACTTAGCATTTCTATTCATGGGAATCTACCACATAGGAATACCTAAATGTGTGGCTATATAAACGAGGATGTATAATAAATTACCGTTTATGGTAGAAAACAAACAAAACCTAGAAGCAAAGCAAACGTTCTTCAAAAGAAGAATGGTTGAATATATTTAGACTTGCCAAGAAATATGCTGCAGCCATTAAAAAATAAATTGGAGGCTGGATGCAGTGGAACATGCCTGTAATTCCAGCACTTTGGAGAGGCTGAGGCAGATGGATCATTTGAGCTCAGGAGTTTAAAACCAGTCTGGGGAACATGGCAAGACCCCATCTCTACTAAAAATACAAAAAAAAAAAAAATAGCTGGGCATGGTTGTATGTAATTACTAATTACATAGTAATTATATATTATATATTAAAAAAAGATTATATATTAATATGTATTTTCTACTTACATCTACTCATACACATACTTTTACACTTATGTGTTATGTATTAATGTAAAAGTATATTATTGTGAGTAGATGTAGGAAAAATTTTAAATTATGTATATATATCTTAAATATTTTTGTTAACCTAAAACATAGAAATACACATTGCTTCACTAAGGTTTTGACATAGTCAAAGTCTTTTCATTGAAACTAAGTATATTTTTCAGAGTTCTTCCTTATTCTTTCATACAAAAATCATGCCCTTAATGCATTGTCTACAATTTCTAATTTCAGTTTCTGTGGAGTGGAGCGAGAGCTTAGATACTTGCAAAGCAATTTTAGTGCAGAAACCTTGTAGATGTGGTACTTTTCCCACTATCTTTTCAGCTGTCTTGCTTGTATTCAATCCACTAATCTAATTTTAGCATCTCTCCTTTATTAAGTCTTTGTAAAACTGTCAACTTGTTTCTTATAAAAGCAATAACTTTCTTTTGCATTCACACTTCACCAGCTTACGTGACAATGTTAAAGTATAGCTAATAGAATAGATTCTTGGGAACAAACACATCTCATTGTAGGCAACATTCATGTCAGCAGGTAGCCACCATTGTCTGTGTCATCCTGGAAGGCATGGGCATCCTCCTGGCCTGAGCATTCAGTGAGCCCCGGGTCATGTAACCTGCTGAGTCAGTTCCTAGTAGCAGCACTGAAAATCCTCATGTGCCATGAGTTGATGAGTGGGTAACTAGCCTGTCAGGATATACCCAGCTCTCTGATTTTACTGTTATTCTATGATGAAAATATCTAGGGTTACGTGTGGGCATGGGCTGGGAGGCATGGAGGATTATATCCTCCTTTTTCAAATACATTGTGTAGCATTTTGCTAATGTGGCCAAGTTTGTGATGAGTGGCATGGCTTGGGTAGGGTAGACAGCATATTACAATCCTGTCTTGGGAACAGCAAGGCAGTGCTGGGACAGGACTATGACCCAGATTCATATCTCCTAGTCACTGCTAGGTGACTGTGGGCATGTCGTCTCAACTCAGTACATCTGTTCTCTTGTCTTCAAAATGGGGTGATGCTATCTGATTCACCAAGATGTTTTGAGACTCAAATAAGATAAAAATTTTTTAAAGTATTTGCCACAATGACAGGGCCATCAGAGTTGCTTTCGTACCTACACACCCTGTGTACACTTGTAGCAATGGGATGGAGTGAGGGACTCCATCTCTATGACAAGCAGCAAGGTTCCTGGGGAAGAGCCTACTCTTTGGAGGTAGGCAGAGGAGATCTGGATACTGCTTTCACCAGCAGCCCATTGCACATCCTTGGGCAACTCACTTAATCTCACTGAATTTTAGTTGTGTCACCCAGGAATAATAGTAGGAAAATTCCATCTAGCTTGAGCTATTGTGGTGAGGATTAAATAGAGGTTATGGGATCGAAGGTGTCTGGAACACAGGAGAGGCGGAATAGATTTTATCCTTGTAGGTATGACTCAGTCCACAAACTAAGATCTGAAAAAAAATAATGCCCTCTAGTTTCTGTGACTCAACTTATTTCTGATTCTAAGTTCCCATTTCTCTTGGTTGGTGAAGAATTTAAACCCCACCCCTTTCTGGGGAGCCTGCTGCCCTGGCACTGTGGACTATGACTTCACATTATGAAGTAGGGTGGGGATTTGCCCTTGATCTTCAATCTACACAGCTTAAGGCCAGATGTGCTTTGCCCTGTCTTCCTGTCCTGTGTCTCTCTTGCTCCCAGGACATGTTCAAAGCACACAATTATCCCCACAGCTTGAGTTCAGAGGCGGGAAACAAATGAGTGCAAGAAAATAGGGAGGAGTAGAGCTTGTGAACTGGAGAGAGATGCCCATCTAAAGGCATATCATTTTTTTTTTAAGTTTAATACTGTGAGAGCCAAAAAAAACATGCCTGTGGGCTGACTGGACACATGAGCCTCTTCACTGGTCTGTGAATATGCAGGGCCTGCTCTCACTTCAGGGCCTCTGCTGGGAATCCCCATCCTGGGATCCCATCTGTGACCCCTTGACAGCTCTGCTGGAGGGTCCCTCAGTGAGGTCTTTCCTTGTCCCTTCCTACACTCCCCACCCCCTTCCCTGTTTTATTCTTCTCTATGGCTCTTAGTGCTGTGGTTTCCTTATTTACCCTGGTTAATGTCTATCTCTATCCACTAGAATGCAAGCCCCAAGTAGGCAGTCAAGAACTATGTGTTGAATGAATGGGTGGATGGATGGATGACTTCATCGTGAAATGAGACACTCACCTTAGGCAGAAATTGCAAGGGCAACATCAAAAACCTCAGTAATCAAGATCAATAATATTTTAATGCAATTTTTTTTAGTCAAGTGCAAAAAATCTGTGATAAACAAAGTATCAAATTTTTAAATAAAGGCACATCCAAAAGAAGTTGCAAGTGAGCTAAAGTTAATTTAAAAATATTTAAAATCATCACTTGTTCAAGAAAAAATTCTCAAACATGACAATGTTCTCAATTGAAAACAAAATAAGAAGTAGACTTTGAAGATTTTACTAATGAGTGTTCTTCCATCAAAGCCAGGAAAGTAACATTCTAATAAATTCTTGGGCTTTGTTTGTTTGTTTGTTTGGTATAAGTAAAATAATTTAAACTTAATATAAAGTTTTAATGTACCTACTTTTCAACTCTCCAACTTTTTTTATGCTACCTCAATGTTCTGGAAAAAATTAACCGATTAAAATACATCAAGGCCAGGTGTATGGTTCACACCTGTAATCCGAGGCACTTTGGGAGGCCGAGGCGGGAGTATCTCTTGAGCCCAGGATTCAAGGCTAGCCTGGACAACATAACAAGAACCTGTTTTTATATTTTTTTAAAGTAAAAAAAAAAAATTTTAAAAGGGAAATGCATCAAGACCTGTACCACAGAGGCCCACGTTTTTCTTTTGCTCCAGGCTACATGTGGGTTGCCGGGGCAATGGTTCTCAGCAGATGCATGCTGATGAAGCGGTATCATGAGCCATCCCTCCCAAGCAGACCGCTGTAATGTTCACAGCCTGAATTGCTTTCATCTACAGCAGTGAGAGGTGTGGGATTTCAAGAGCCTGTTGAGGGAGACTGCCTCTTTGGGGGTGCTTCTCAGTCATCCCCAAATCAAGCCATGTGGGCCTACTCCAATGAGGACTAGTTTTTCCTTTGCATGGAAGGATCTTGAAAAAGAAAAAGAGTTGTTGAGATCAAGAAGAGGAAAGGCTTGGGGAGACAGGAAGGACTGTACCTCATTTTCTAGGTATCAGATGTCAACACAGGTGGCTTGGGCAATCCACACATTTGTTCACATTGAATTTACTTCTGCCATTATCCACCACTCCCGCTCTGACCCAGAGGTGCCTCCCAAAATGCCCAGCACCACAAGCCCTCACCAGGTGCTGGGCTGCAGCTAGGCTCCAGCTGCATAGCCCAGAAGCCAGTGCCATCTTCCCCAGGCTGGTGCCACTCCACACTAGGAGTGGCTGTTGGGAGGCACGCTGGTGTTGTGGAAAAGCACTGGAGTGGAGACCAGGGTATTGGGGCTCCTGCCATGAACTAGCTATAAGACCTTGGTCCAATTACCTTCCCTATCACAGTCCAAGTTTTCTTGTCTGTCTGACGAGGCCTCTGAGGACCTATCTAGCTTTAAGAGTCTAGAGGCAGAGTTCAGCTTAGTATTTGATGTATTTGCTACATGCTCAACATAAGTGGTTAAAAGCGAATGACCTCTTTAGAGAATACCTAAATTAAAGATAGACTCTTTCTTGGAGCAAACACAAAACAAAACTTGGAGAAGACTTTCGGAGGGCTCCCTACTATATGTGGAAGATTGACTGCACACATTTATCTTCTTACATTATAGCTTGATGGTTAAGAGGCTTCTGGGGCTACACTGCCTGGGGTTGAATCCTGGCTCTGCCACTTATAACTGACCTGAGGCAAGTCTCTGTCCATTTCTTCATTTGCAAAACAAAGAACTGAGAATAGCCTGATAAGGTGGCTATCTGCAAGCCAAGAAGAGAGCCCTCACCAGGAACTGAATTGGCCAACACCTTGTTCTTGGACTTTCCAGCCTCTAGAACTATGAGAAGTAAACATCTGTTTAAGACAGCCAGCACCATCCAAACAGACTAATACAAATGAAGAGACTGGTTTTAGGAGGAGCAAGGAGAGTGTATCCTGGATTAACAGAAGGAGAGGCAAAGTGCAGTGGTGCTGAGAGAGCTGGGTGTGTAGGTGTGATGGAAGTGTGAGGGAGGTCTCTTCTGAATGCTATTTTTTTCAGAGAGTTGAGAAGCTAAGTGATCAGTTGAGAGTGAGGACACAGGATTGAAGATCTAGGAAGAGAAGTGAGGAGACAGTGACAAAGCAATGTAAAGAGGACATTTGAGAAACACTACAAATCTGCCAAATGTTTGAAGTAATTAAAGAGAAACTAATCAGCTTGGTGTTAGATTCTTCTCCAGGCATGTCCAGCAGTTTGGATGCAGAGAGGAAACTGGTAGAGGTAACTATAACCATGGTTGGGACTTGGCAAAATGAGAATGGCAAAGCGAGAGAGGAAAAGAGTGATGGTAAAGGAGTAATTGTAGGCCAGGCGCAGTGGCTCATGCCTGTAATCCCAGCACTTTGGGAGGCCAAGGTGGGCAAATCATCTGAGGTCAGGAGTTCAAGACTAGCCTGGCCAAAATGGTGAAACCCCATCTCCACTAAAAATACAAAAAAAAATTAGCCAGGCATAGGCCAGGCGTGGTGGCTCACGCTTGTAATCCCAGCACTTTGGGAGGCCGAAGCAGGCAAATCACGAGGTCAGGAGATCGAGACCATCCTAGCTAACATGGTGAAACCCCGTCTCTACTGAAAAATACAAAAAATTAGCTGGGCGTGGTGGCGGCTGCCTGTAGTCCCAGCTACTTGGGAGGCTGAGGCAGGAGAATGGTGTGAACCCGGGAGGTGGAGCTTGCAGTGAGCCGAGATCGCACCACTGCACTCCAGCCTGGGTGACAGAGCGAGACTCCGACTCAAAAAAAAAATTAGCCAGGCGTGGTGGCGCACACCTGCAATCCCAGCTACTTGGAAGGCTGAACCCGGGAGGTGGAGGTTGCAGTGAGGCGAGATCGTGCCACTGCACTCCAGCCTGGGCAGCAAGAGTGAAACTCCATCTCAAAAAAAAAAAAAAAAAAAGAAAAGAAAAGAAAAAAAAAGAAAAAGGAGTAATTGTAATGATGAACAATGGGAATCTAAGCCAGGTAAGAGGAAGAGTGAGAACTTGAAGGAGTTCAGGGCCAGGGAACAGGTAGCAAGGTCACGGGCTTGTAGGTTCTAGTGGGGTTGAAGAATGTTTGGCGCTGGAGCCCTCAAGGGGGTGATGCGGAAGATGCGAAGTAGGGACTAGCGAAGTGAGATGCTTGTTACAGGGACTATTCGGGGATGCTGCAGTTATAGGTCAGCAGTATGGCTATGGGGTGGCTAGCTGAAAAAGGGAGAAGAAAAGACCATGCGAGGGTATTAGATCTGTAGATTTTGAAAGCATTCAAAATCTGGAAGAAGTGATGTCAGAGAGAAGACTTTGACATAGTGCTAAAACCTCCAAGGGATAGGGAATAACAAAGATAACTAGAACAAGGGATGTCAGGTGGTGATGATTAGCTGGCATGAGCATCAAAGCCGAGGAAGGAGAACTGGTCTGCAGGCAGAGAAGAGCAAGGAGGACGTCTTCTTTCCCCTAGGCCCTGAATACAAGGGATGCAGGAAAGAACACAGCTACCCCTTGAGAGGCTGTGGGAGGCAGCATCCCCAGGGAGAGCTGGGTTTCGATTAGAACAGCGAAGCAAAAGAAGAGGACATCAGGGATGTCGCTGCTGATGGATGGGGGCAGAAAGTGGGGCATTACAGAGCTGCATGGGACAGAAGTCTCCAGGGGAGTCATGGGCTTCCTACAGGGCCTGGGATAAAGGGTTTGACAAGATTAGTCTGAGACAGGATAGGAATCCATGCCACGTGGAGATGGGGGTGCTGGGGAGATGTGGGTCTTCCCAGAAGCACTCTGGGCTCCTTTCCCACCCTTGCTGAGGCCTGTGGGAGCTCAGATGCAGGCTGTTCTAGAGAGAACACATGTAGCCCGAGGGTTTTTTTTTGGTTTTTGGGTTTTTTTTGAGATGGAGTCTCGCTCTGTTCCCCAGGCTGGAGTGCAGTGGCCTGATCTCGGCTCACTGCAAGCGCCGCCTCCTGGGTTCACACCATTCTCCTGCCTCAGCCTCCCGAGTACCTGGGACTACAGGAGCCCGCCACCACACCTGGCTAACTTTTTGTATTTTTAGTAGAGATGGGGTTTCATTGTGTTAGCCAGGATGGTCTCGATCTCCTGACCTTGTGATCCACCCACCTTGACAGGCCCATCTTGGAGTCAAGAAATATTGATTTCTTCCTTCAGCCTGGAGACTCTCATGTGACAGGAATTCCAGGGACAGTGCAGGCACAAGCTAAAGCGTCTATGTATTGACTTGGGTTTACATGGCTGCTGGAGGCAACTGGCACCGTCCACCTCCTCAGGAGTGGCTGCCACTCTGTATTTGTTATGACTACGGTTTTCCAGCTATTGTCTGCTGTTGACCTCCCAATGTGACAGCTAACCAATGCAACAAACTAAGTAGGCTAATTAATGGCAGCGAGAGAAGTCTCCCTGCCCCACCTGTGTTATACAACTGCACTGGATGGTGGTGATCTGCTCTTTTCAAAAGCAGCTAGAAGTAAAGACCCATGTGTTCACTTGCCTCCTACTGACAGCAGTGGAACCCAGTGAGGGACAGTACTTTTCTCCCTCACTCCATGAATGACCCTACAATGAATTATTTTTCCCCTAAAGCAAGGGAGAAAGAGTATAGATTTTAAAAGGGTATGTGACCCTTATTTTTCTATCTTAGGAAAACAGTAGCCAAACCACCTAGTCACTTGTGTACATATTTACATTTATTTACAAAAGTATCTACATCATCAGTAAAAACAATTTACTGACAAAAAAGCAAGCACCTAGTCATATAATAAGTTGATGACAGTCAAAACTAATGCTTGTTCTTTGTTAGTGGGTATTTCTTCTTAAAGCAGCTGCTTCAAGTTACATTTCCAACAGTTGTTCAAAAATTGTAATACTCAAATGAGAAATCAGATGGCTTTTTAGTTTTTAAAATAATTTAGTTATGCTGTTGTCTTCATCTTCTGTTACCAATCAATTGGAGCTACAAAAAAAAAATCATATTATTAACTTGTAAAATGCAGTAAATCTGGGCTGCAGACCAGGAGTCTTAATTACCCTCCTATTCTAAAGTGAATAGCCCTTTTGTAATAAACTCATCAAAGCCAAGGGAGCTAGGGAGCAGGGATGGAGGAAGAACTGCCTTGAGTGCTCTTGGGATACTAGTCTGAGTAACACTTGAAGAATAGCCTTCAGGATGCTGCACTCAATAGCAGCCCCAAGGCTCCTCCCGCTGACTCTCTGAGTATAACTGAAAGATTGAACAACAGAGCTGAGACTGTTAGACCCATATGTAAACTGTCACCCATTTGTAACAGCTACTTCCTTCTTTGCTACATGAAACTCCTGGGGATGGTTTTCTTCCTACCTCAAACTTACCTTCCTGTTTAGTCACCTCTGTGGCAATGACAGAACAATCTCTGGCTGTCTTGGAGTAAATCAGCCAAAAAACAAAACCGCATCCTTGAGCAAGCCCTCAAACCGAGTCCATTTCCCGGCCTCCTCCCCCATGGTCTGAGTATTTCCACAGAGCTCAAAATCAGACCAGGCCAGAGCTCCCCAAACATTTGTATCTCATTGGTAACAAGAATTCATGAGAAATTAGTGCTGTGGTCACAGGGGTGAGGTAAAGGACAGCAAACTAGAAGTTTCCCTCCTTGGGAGCCTCACAGAACATCAAATGGGTGCTGTGACTTTCTGAGGGGGATAAAGTGGGAAATGTTTGTAAACCAGGTTGGCAGGCACAGGATTCTTGTTGGGGCAGCTTTTTGCCGGTCTCTGGCTCCCCTGCCCTCTCCCAGCAGTCTCCTCACCCACTACAAGGAATCAAGCCTGCTTCTCCAGCTTGGCTCCTGCCTGAGATCCCACCTGTAAATCTTTCTTCTCAGAGAAATAGGACTCCCTGCTTCCTTTTTAATTTGGCTAACTTTGTGATCTGTTTTCTAGACACTTACACAAAAAATACCAGGGCACTCAGAAATTGCCTACGTTGAACTGCCTGGGTGAGAAGTGTGGCGTGGCCATTTCCCGTCAGATGTCTGCTATCTACTCATCTGTCCTCTGTTATTCCTAATTGGATTTAGTTCTTCCTCCTCCTACCCTCGCGCAGCTGGGGAAATATTGCATTTGTTCCTACTTATGCTTGCCCCTTTCTCATCTCCTCCCCCGATCTCCTCCATCTCCACCATATACAGAACCTTTTAACATTTTAATTTAACTTAATTTTTTTGATGCCCAGGCTGGTCTCTTAACTCCTGGGCTCAAGAAATCCTCCCACTAACTCCTAAGCTCAAGCGATCCTCGCACCTCAGCCTCCCAAGTAGCTGAGACTACAGGTGTGTGCTACCATACCCAGCTTCATAACCCTTTAGTAACTGAGCTTAGAGAATTCCCCCTGCTGCCACAATGGGTTCTTTAAATTTAAGAATAATTATTAAATAGGCAGTAAACACACATGATGCAGAATTTGAATAGTAAATAAAAATATACCAAGAAAAGTAAGCTCCTCTCTCAATCTCAGCCCCAAATACTCAGGTCTCTCCCTAGAATGCCACCTTAGAGAGGTCAGTGTTACCTTTCTAGACTCATCATTCCAAAGCAGTGCTTTTCATGCAAAATGTTCCTGCTCAAGAACCTATAATGGCTGCCTATTTCCATATCACTCCATTCTAAGGATCTCCTTGCAAATATTCAGTGTCTTTTGCCTCTACTTCAACTCGATGCCAGGCAGGTCAATCTTACTATCAAATAAATCACAACAGATTTAATTCCCTCTCATGTATTTGCCTCCGCTGTTTATCCCACCTGGAATGCCTTTTCTACTCCACTCTTGTTCTGAAAATGTAGGTCACATCCTACCCCCTCCAAAGCTTTTCTGATTATTCTGGCCTCTCCAATTCCCCTGCGTTGGTTGCTCAGCCCTTACCATCATATCACACATTCTGCCTATCACCTGTGCTTCCTGCCTAAGTCCTTCTAAGAGTTTCGTATGCTCACGTGCATCCATTCTCTCTCCCTGGTGTGGCCACAAGCTTCTTGTGGGAGGAGCCCTATTATATGCTTTCTCTGAATCCCACACAATGTCTAGCCTCGCTGGGTACTCTGACCCCCACCCTATCAGCTAGCGCAGTGCCTGGTATCGCATAATCTCCATAATGTTTGTTGTGATGAAAGGAACAGAGGAAGGGATGAGTTCCAGAATACCCATCCCCTTTCCCCGTGGCCCTGGATGATGCCCCCCTACCCCCATCATTGGTAGTGATGGCTATGCCTCCCCCATCCACTCAGAGTTCCCCTCCACTGTAACCACCTAGATCTCAGCAGAGACCTGACTTGGCTCTTGCACTCACCTGGGGCTCACGCATATTGCTCAGATCTGAAATGCCTTCCTCTGACCACAAGCCTGGAGGTCCCTACCTCTCCCACCTCACCTCATCTCCAGCTACTTGGCTCCTCTCTGCCCAGCCTCCTGGCCCATCAACCCCTCATGGCCTTGGGTCCTCCCAGCTTGGGTCTGTGGCCGGCTGAGCTGCCCCTTGGACTTCCTTGCCCCGAGGCTTCCTGCCACAGCTTGTTTCTCCTGCACTGTTCCACCTGGCAGCTGAGGAGAAAGGACACCTGTGGCCCATCCATCGATCCCACCTCACCTAGGCCCTTGCTGCTGCTTAGCCACCCTCACTTCATCCCTGCACTGACCACAGCAACTGACTCAACAAAACCAAAGGTCTTAACCCCTCGCCTACCTCCTTGTCTTTGCAGCTTTAACATGTAGCCTCCTCCCTCGAGTCTCTAACCCGGGGCTACCCTGGCTCTGATCCTGGACTTTGCTTCCCCAGTCCCGCCTCCTCTGCCCCTTCCCATCACCCTAGGGCATCTAGCTTTTCTTTCTTAGTGACCTCAGGTGCTCATGGCATCAATTACTGTCCAGATGAAGAGGCGCCCCAATCCGTAACTCTAGCGTGAAGCCCACACTCCAATTCTGTGCATGGACATCACTAGCCAGGTAATACACCAGCACCCCGAAATCAACCTGTCAAAGCAAAAATTCATAGTTTTCCTTCCCAACCAAGATTCCTGTGTGACTCCTCTGTGACACTTGGTCCTGTCGCTTTTATTTTTCTTGAAAAATAATAGTAACAATAATCATAATGGCTAACATTTATTGAAAACTATCATGAGCCAGCCACTATTGTAAGCATTGTACTTATATTAATATATTTTGACACAGTTATTTCTATGTGATTATCTATGCTATCATTGTCATTTCTATATTATCATTATGCCCATTTTCCACAGAAGACAACCAAAGCACAGAGAGTTTAAGTGACTTGTCCAAGGCCTGTGAGAAATGGAGCTGGCATTTGAACCAGGGAGTTTGGCATCAGAGCCTACACTGCCAGATGAAAGTTTTGCTAACAGGACCTCTGCTGTTTCTCTCAAACCTAGCTCTGCATATTCAGTTCTGCCACCATCACCTTGACTCAGGCCCTCTTCTCTGCTTGGCTGGATTATTTCATTACTCCACTAACCAGTGTCCTCATCTCATCTCCTATTAATTAGTCCCATGCTTTGCCAGCAGAGTGATCTTACTAAAGCATAGTTCTGCTAGAAAACTCTGCGGTTCTCCCTAAAGAATGACCCAAAGCCTCTCTCAAAGTCTCAGCCTGGCCCAACCTGCCAGCCCAGCCCCATCTTTCTCTAATGCCTCAACACTCTCTGCTCCAAAGAGGATGGCTTGCTCCTTCTTGTCCTGCCCTTCACACCCCGGGCCTTAACTCTTCCCCTCATCCCTCAACACCCAGCTCATGCCTCTGCCTCCTGACCACCAGTGGGATCTGCCAGGAGGGGGCCTCTTGGAGCATCCTATGGCGGTTTATTAAACCAACACTGCTGCTAATTGTGTTTGTGTCCTATCTTTTATATGTGACTACAGGCCCAGCTCTGACCCTGGCTCCTGAAGTGAACCCTATCCCTGATCCAACTTTTTCTGGGATGGGAGGTGGAGGGAGTGTATTGTAGTGGTTAACAGTATAACTCTTGGAGTCCAAAGACCTAGATTTAAATCCCAGCCCATCACTTACTAGCAACGTGACTTTGATATCTCACTTGACTTCTATGAATCTCATATGCGCTGTCTCTAAGCAAGGGGTATGATACTCCTCCTGCAAGGCTCATTGAGAGGGTTCCAGGAAATGGTATGCAGAGAGTGGCTAGTGCAGTGCATGGCACACAGTTGGTACTTAATACACTATGGTTAGTATATCTGCTGATGTTACTTCTTATTACTGTACAAGGCAACCAACAGATGAGTACAATCTGGCTTCCCAAGTAATGGGCATCTACAGCAGGGCTGCTGTTGTTCTGGCACAGAGTGAACAGCCTGCAGTGTACTTACTTGGTTCTGTCTGGTTTTCTGTCACATTTCAGAATACCTAAAAATGAAGAAATTGTCTTCTCAATTAAAGAACTGAAAAGAAAAGCTGAAATGTGGAGTTACTGACTGCCTATTAGAGGCCTAAATATGGAAAACTAAGCCAGAGCCCCATCACCCTGGGATTTCCTGCTATCCTATATGCTTTAAATCAAATCGGCTACAGAGCTGGTCCAAAGAGTTGTTCAAAAATTGGTCAGAACGTGATAGAAAACCAAATGCAAAAACTGTTGACAAAATGGCTAATTTTACCTCGTGCATAAGGCTGAAGATGCAGGGAAGGCTAGAATAGTTTGGACCAGTGCTGTCCAATAGAAATATAATGCAAGCCACATAAGTAATTTAAAATTTTTGGTATCCACATTACAAAGTAAAAAAAAAAAAATGTAAATTTTAATATTTTATTTAACACAATGTGTCACAAATATAAAATTATTTCAACATGTACTCAATATAAACATTTTTTAATGAGATATTTTACATTCTTTCACACACGGTCTTAGAAACATATTATTTTACACTCACAGCACATGATAATTTGGACTCCCACATTTCAAGTGCTCCATAGCCACATGTAGCTCATGGCTACTATTTCAGACATTAAGACACTGCTCCCACACATGCATGCATCACTTTCCTGCCCACAGTAGGCATCCGCCTGACCCTAGAACTATGCTAGTGGTTCAGAAGCTTAGTCAATAGGGTTGACTAGAGCTTATAAAGTTGTCTGTCAACTACAACTAGGCAGCTGGAGCTGTTTCCATTCAACTCTTTCCTCTTCTGAAGATTCCATGCCAAACATCTCACTATTTCCCAATTAATGACTTTAAGGTTGCTTAAAGGTTAAGATGCTTGCTGAGTTTTTTTGTTTGTTTGTTTTTTGAGACAGGGTCTCACTCCATCACCCAGGCTGGAGTGCAGTGGCACAATCTCAGCTCACTGCAACATCTGCCTCCCTCCCGCCTCAGCCTCCTGAGTAGCTGGGACTACAGGCATGCACCACCATGCCTGGCTAATTTTTGTATTTTTTTGTAGAGATAGTGTTTCACCATGTTGTCCAGGCTGGTCTCAAACTCCTGGGCTCAAGTGATGCACACAACTCGATCTCTCAATGTGCTGGGATTACAGGCATGAGCCACCATGCCTGGCCTCCAAATTGTTTTTTTTGAAGAATAAATTTTTTCAGATTATCTGGGGCTAACAGTACTGACCCAGTACTGACTAATTTTCTGTATATTGAATGACCTTTTTTTTTTTTTTAAGTGAAATCAACCAATTGTTTTGAAGTTCTATGGAAACTCAGTGCCACCTCTCTTTAGTTCAGGTATCCTGGGTTAGTTCTTTAATTGAGATCTACAACAACACTGAGTGGAAAATGATTTTGGTTTCTGGGAACCAACCTGTTCAGGAGATGATTAACTATTATACTGCTATCTGGGGATTAAAATAGATTTTTAAAAAATTTGAGCTCCCAAAATATTTTATGCATTGGGCAATAGCTGAAAACTTTCTTCAGCTGATCGTTATAATACTGTTTAGTGGAGAGTCAACTGACTGATAATCTATTACTTAGGGATGGATTTTCATGGTATTTACAACTTATAATATGAAAATGTTATCGTCAGGAAATTATATTTAGCACTGATATCGCAAAATAGTCTAGTTCTGCACTGACCAAGAAAACTTTCTGCAATGATAGGATTATTCCTTATCTGGGCTATCCAGTATGGTAGCCACTAGCCAGATGTAGGTATTGAGCACTTGAAAGGTGGTTAGTGTAACTGAGGAATGAATCTTAAATTTAATGGTATTTCATTTTAAATTATATATTTAAATAATCATATGTGGCTAATTGGCTACTATACTAAACAGTGCAGGTCTAAGGAAACTGAAATCTAGTTTATAAACTTGATTCACGACACAATGGATCCTAGATACTATCACTTGTAGAAAGTTTACTCTTTGGCATTCCCTGTCTGGCATATTTCCTTTTGGTGAAGGCTGGTATGGAAACTGCTGTGGCATCAAGAATATCTACTCTTCAGAATTACAGCCTGCTCCCTGTCCTTTGGGATTTGAGAGGGATTACTCATTACCAGGAATGAACAGGCTAGGAACAAATTCTCCAAGTCATCAGTTCTTCAAGCTGTATGACTGCCCAAGATTGCTAGGGGACTGAGAAGGCTCAGGAAGTAATACAAGCACAATTACTTGTATTACGCAAGTCACTTAACTCAACCAAAACTCCCTTCCTACCTGGGAGCCCCATTCGTGTTATATGACATGAAAATTACAGAGGTGGCAGCCTAAAGAGGTCTTTAGCAAACTCTGACTTGGAGACCAGAAGTTTAACTATATTTTGAAGCAGATCACAGGTAAAAGGAGGCTATGCAACAGGTCCAGGCTGTGTTCCCAGGCCTGTAAAGCTCTCTGTGGCCCAAGGATTCATTCTACCTTGAGATAATGCGGATCTTTGGAGGAACCTAGCACGCTCAGCAGTCCCACATAAGTAAAGCAAAAAAGTTTTTGTTTCTTTTCAAATGTCTAAAATTTCAAACTTTATTTTCATCCTTAAACTATTTTCTGACCTTTGGAAAACAATGCAAGTTTTCAAACTATTTTGTTTTAAAAAGCATACATACCATTCATATACAGCACAATACATGTTGTAATTACTGCTAATGGTATGGGTATAAGTGCATATCTGTGTCTTGAATGACCTATAAAAAAGAAAAGAAAAGAAATTCAACTAGTTGAACTGATCAAAATGGATCCTCATTATTTGCAGATTCCACATTGCGGTTTGCTTATTTACTGAAATTTATTTGTAATCCACAAATCAATACCCAAAGCAGTCATTCTCAGACATAAGAACAGTGATGAAAACTTTGAGTCACCCAATAAGCAGATTCCCAGCAGAGGTGGAAAAAGGTAAAGCTCTGCCTTCTTGTTTCAAGTTCTTACACTGTTAACAAGTGTCCTATTTGCAGTCTATTTAGTGCCATGATTTTGCATTTTTGTGCTTTTTTGTTGGTGATTTCACTATTTTAAATGGTCCCAAAGTATAGTGTTGAAGGGCTGACAAGAGTTCCTAAGTGCAAGAAGGCTGCGATGTGCCTTGCAGAGAAAATAGGTGTATTAGATAAGCTTCACTTAGGCATGAGTTACAGTGCTGTTGGCTATGAGTTCAAGGTCAATAAATCAACCCTATATATTAAGGTTTATTTAAACAGAGACACACATAAAACAAGGTTATAAACAGATCATTAACAAAAATGTTATGACTAGAGGCTCACAGGAACCTACCCCTGTATTTCCCCCAGGAACATTACTTCACTACTTGCTATTTCACTGTTAACTTGACTCTGTAGAACTAATATGAATAACAAGATTCGACTATTTCTAAACAAACTTATATGCACAAGCTTGATACATTCCAGACCCTGTGTTATTTAATAAAAGAAGCAAATGTTCCACTAGAAGGTTTGTTTCTGACCATCTCATACTGCCAGTGGAAGCAGAACTTGGCATTGTGTTTGGTAGGGCAATTCTGGCAGTTGTATATAATAAGCCTTAAAAATATTTACCATGAAGCATCTAGACATTGCACTAAGTCATGTGCCTATAGTCTCACTAAGTCATTACAATGTTGGGCAAGTGCCTTAACCTCTCAGGGCCTCCATTTTCTCACAGGGTAACTATACTCGAGACTAATAAATATACTTATCTCATAGGGTAGTTGCATTTAAGAACGGCTGTTATATACTGTCATTAACCTATTGAGTAGATGTTATTGGTATCTCTATTAATATCTTGTGACTCTGCAATTCCATTTCTAAGATGTTATCCTGGGGAAACTATCAATGATGTGCCCTTCTTCTCCCCGCAAAAAGGCACAAAGATATTTACTGCAGCCTTACTTAATATACCATAAGGCAAAAACAACCTAAGTTGTTTTCACAGCAGCTCCTTGTTTTCACAAAAAACTGTGGTATGTTCACAAGGTAAACTCTATCCAGCTATTGAAAATCCAAAATCAGAGTACACAATGCACTGCTAAAGGACTGGGGAGGGGTCACTAAGAACAAATGTGACATGGATATGGGAAAGGAGGGGAAAGGAAGGGAGAGGAGGAAGAGAGAGAGAAAATGAATGAATAAATGAGAATAAGGATATGATCACACTTTCCTTTTATTAGGAACACAGGTGTGTTGGAGCAAATAGGCAGTCACCGATTGGTCAGATTTGAGAAGACCCTGGCCAGAAACTGCTAGGTGCCCCCCGAACATCATTTTCCCTTCTTTAGTAGCAAAATTCAGATATTCTTTGGCAATAATACTCCCCAAGTAGTGTTTGTATACTTCCCTCAGGTGGCATACGATGCCTGGTTGCTTTTCTTTTCATGATGTCAGTGCCACTGAAGATCATTGTCTAGAGCCATAATTTCATCAAGGGTTTGCAAAGTGGTTTAGTCTATCATTCCTTCTTTACTAACTACAATCTTCACATAAAGATAAACTGCCCCTCATCAACAATGTGGTTACTCTGAGGTTCAATTTATATAGGAAAAGCAGCATTTGATTATTCTCTTTCTTTATCGTTTTTCAAAATAATGAGTTAGCTCCCAAGCATTCTCTAGAGATGACCAATGAGTTTTTAAATTTGGTTTTAGTACATTATGAACTCATGAACTGAGCACAACTGATGTGTTTCAATCTACTGAAGTTGTTATTCTTATTGATGTTCCAATTGTCTTATTTTTGGCCAGAGGGAACCTCTTCAGAGTGGCTCCTGAGTCCTGTTAGTACCATCATGTTAAGTCTTTTTGATAGCTTTCTTGTTATGTGGTAAAATAAGATACTCAAGGCTTATTTTAATGCATTCCATGCCCCAGGTATGGAATCAGCCAACTGTCCCAAAGGCCCTAGTTCATTTTCATGGGAAATGATAATTAGGTACCATAATCTGGGTGAAGGTGGCCAATCATCCTGGTTTTCCTGAAACTGAAGAGTTTCCTGGGATGTGAAATTCGGGTGCTGAAACTGGGAAGTCTGGGCACACCAGGTAACACTGGTCACTCAAATCTGGGTCCAAGAACCAAGAAGCATGCAAATTGCTACAGGACTGGCTCTTGTTTCTAGAACATTTCAATGGACAGAACCAGGAAATACACGATTTTCTAAGAGACAAAATACATTAATGGGTCATGCTGGCATTTTGCTGAACCCTATTAAGCTGCCAAGATTCAATGGTTTTTGACTAGAGAAACAGCAATTTCATATGGTTCAAATTAATACCTTTAAATAAATCCAGGGCTACAATTTTTACTTAACCTAATCAATTTACAGCTGAATCTCCTTTCTTTCATGCCAAACATCCCAATATTCAATAACAACAATATAAATATTCATTTGCATTTTCCTGCAATACATACTCAACAGTAACCAAATACCAGTATTACTGCTAACTACATAATTACTTAAAACATTACAATTTTTTTTCTTTGTAGTTCTTTTTATCCTTAGAATGCAGCCCCTTGAAATATGCACCCAAATTACTATGTTTTGAAAACACTTGGAATGGTTCCTCTATTTGGGGTTATTCCACAAACTTGATTCATGGCTTAGTACGTTAGCTTCACTTGGCTTTAAATATTTTGAGTTTCAGGTTCACAACAAAACTGAGCAGAAGTTACAGAAAGTTTGTACATACATCCTGCCCCTACACATGCATAGCCTCCCCATTATCAATATCCCTCATCAGAGTGGTACATTTTTTAGAATTAATGAAACCATTCTGATACATCATTATCATTAAAAAATCCACACTTTACATTAGCATTCAGTTGTACATTCTGTGGGTTTGGACAAATGTATAATAACATCGTTACAGTATCATACAGAGTATTTTCACTGCCCCCAAACTCCTCTGTGTTCCACCTATTCATATCCCCTGCCAACTACTAATCTTTTTACAGTCTCCACAGTTTTGCCTTTTCCAGAATGTCACATAGGTAAAATTTACATAGCATGTAGCCTGTTCAGATTGGATTCTTTGACTTATAATATGCATTTAAGTTTCCTCCATGTCTTTTCATGGCTTGATAGTTCTTTTCAGTGCTGAATAATATTCTATTGTCTGTATGTACCACAGTTTATTTGTCCATTCACTTACTGAAGGACATCTTGGTTGCTTCCAAGTTTTGACAATTATTAATAAAGATGCTATAACCATCCATGTGAAGGTTTTTATGTCAACATAAGTTTTTAATGCCTTCAGGTAAATAGCAAGAAGCATGACAATTGTGTTGAATGGTAAGAGTACATACAGTTTTGTAAGAAACTGCCAAACTGTCTTCCAAAGTGGCTGTACCATTTTGCATTCCCACCTGCAATGAATGAGAGTTGCTCCACATCCTCACTGGCATTTGGTGCTGTCAGTGTTCTAGATTTTGGCCAGTGTGATAGGCGTGAAGTGGTATTTCATTGTTGTCTTAGTTTCCATTTCCCTGTTGCCTGTTGACATAGGACATGCCTAGCTAATTTTTGTATTTTTACAAAATAGAAAATAGTAGAAATGGGGTTTCCCCATGTTGGCCAGGCTGGTCTTGAACTCCTGACCTCAGGTGATCTGCCTGCCTCGGCCTCCCAAAGTGCTGGGATTACAGGTGTGAGCCACCGCACCCGGCCCAGGAGTATCTTTTTATATCCCTATTTGCCATCTGTATATCTTCCTTGGAGAAGTGTGTGATGAGGTCTTTGACTCATTTTTTAATTGGGTTGTTTGTGTTTTTCTTGTTGAGTTTTAAGAGTTTTTTGTATATTTTGGATAACAGTCTTTTATCAGATGTGTCTTTTGCAAATATTTTCTCCCAGTCTGTGGCTTGGCTTCTCATTCTCTTGAAATTGTCTTTCATAGAGCAATGTTTTTAATTTTAATGAAGTACAGCTTACCAATTCTTTCTTTCATGAATCATGTCTTTGGTGTTGTATCTAAAAAGTCATCATATCCAAAGTTATCTAGGTTTTCTCTTATGTTTTAGGAGTCTTATGGTTTTGCATTTTACATTTAGATCTATGGTCCATTTTGAGTAAAATTTTGTGAAGGGCATAAGGTCTGTGTTTAGATTCATTTTTTTGCATGTGGATGTCCAGTTGTTACAGCACTATTTGTTGAAAAGATCATCTTTGCTCCATTGTATTGCCTTTGCTCCTTTGTCAAAGATCAGTTGACCATATTTATGTTGGTTTATTTCTGGGCTCTCTATTCCGATTCACTGATCTATTTGTCTTTTATTTTTCCACCAGTACCACACTATGTTGACTACTGCAGCTTTATAGTAAGTCTTGAAGTTGAGTAGTATCAGTCCTACAATTTTGTTCTCCTTCAATATTTTGCTGGCTATTCTGGTCTTTTGCCTGCCCATTTAACCTTAAAATCAGTTTGTTGATATCCACAAATGACTTCTGATATTTTGCTTGGGATTGCACTGAATTTATAGAGTAAATTGGAAATAACTGACATCTTCACAATAAGGAGTCTTCCTATCTATGAACATAGAATATCTCTCCATTTATTTAGTTCTTCTTTGATTTTCTTCATCAGTTTTGTTGATTTTCTCATATAAATCTGGTACATATTTTGCTATTGTACCTAAGTATTGCATTTTTGGGGTGCTAAGGTAAATGGTGTTGTGTTTTAAACTTCAAATTCCACTTGTTCATTGCTGTTATAGAAAAGTGATTGACTTTTGTATATTAACTTTGTATCCTACAAATGTGCTATAGTTTTTTATTAGTTCCAGGAGGTTTTTGGTCAATTCGTTTGGATTGTATACATAGATATTCATGTCATCTGAGAACTAAAACAATTTTCTTTCTTTCTTCTCATCTGTATAACTTTTATTTCCTTTTCTTGTCTTATGGCATTAGTGCTTATAGTACAATATTGAAAAGGAGTGGTGAGAAGAACATTATTTCCTTGTTCTTGGTCTTAGTTGGAAAGCTTCAAGTTTCTCACCATTACAGATGATGTTAGCTGCAGGGTTTTTTGTAGGCATTTGTTAACAAGTTGAAAAAGTTTCCCCTCTATTCCTAGTTTACTGAGAGTTTTTATCATAAATTGATGTTGGATTTTGTCAAATGCTTTTTCTGTATCTATTGGTATGATCATGTGATTTTTCTTTCATAGTCTGTCAATGTGATGGATTACATTAATTGATTTTCATATGTTGAACCTGCCTTGCACACCTGAGATAAATACCACTTAGTCATGATGTATAATTCTTTCTATATGCTGTTGGATCCAATTTGCTAATATTTTGTTTAAGGTTTCTACATGTATGTTCATGAGAAATATTTGTCTTAATTTTCTTTTCTTGTATTGTTCTTTGGTTTTAGCACAAGAATAATGCTGGCCTCATAAAATGAATTGGAAAGTATGCCCTCTGCTTCTATCTTCTAAAAGAGATTATAGAGAATTAGTATTTCTTCCTTAAATATCTGGTAGAATTCACCAATGAACCCATCTGAACCTGGTGCTTTCTGTTTGGGAAGATTATTAATTACTGATCTGATTTATTTAAACTGCCAGGCTGAAGTGATCCTCCCACCTCAGTCTCCCAAGTAGCTAGGACTACAGACACATGTCACAACACCTCAGTAACTTTTTAATTTTTAGTAGAGATAGGGTCTCCCTATGTTGCCCAGGCTGGTCTCGAACTCTCAGCCTCAAGCAATCCTCCTGTCTTGGCCTCACAAAGTGTTGGGACTATAGGCATAAGCCACTGCACGCAGCGTTCTTTCTCAATTTTTAAAAGCAGAGTGCACATTCTTAATCACTATTCTTCCCAGTGGAAAGTCATAAAAGTCACAAGAGACCAACTTAAATCAGTCCAAAAATCCTCCTACTTCTGTTTCTGCCTGTTACATTTCATCTGGTTCAAACTTTGTTCAAATATTCTTAACATTCTTTATCTCAGTCTACATAATATTATTTCCTATGTTGCATTTCTTTCCTTCTTCTCCTTTTTCCTACTTCCGCATACTTTTGTGTTTCTATGATGAATTTTTCCAATTTCTCCCTTTTTTCTTAGGAGTAAGATCAAAGGGTGTTTTTTTCAGGCTCTACCTTCAGTGACTTACTCCCTGCAGGTAACATAATGTCCACACAGCTATGAAAGAAAGATCATCTAGTTGAACTCAGAACAATGTTTGTTCTACATAACTTCAGGTCGGAACTGAACAATGTTTCTTTTATGTTCTTGGTCCATAAATGTGGACAATAGTTGGAAACTGGTACTCTAGAGAATATCCTCTTGCCTACCCCTTCAAAAAATGTGCTCTTTCCCTAGGCTCCCATTTAGAGTTCTGTGTCAATGTGGAGGGTGTTACAATCATCCTACTTCTTCCCAGCAGTTATCCAAAAGAGAATGGTGAAGTGCACTGGGTTTCTTTACCTGGAAATAGCCTTTGACTCTCAAAGGTACTCAGATTTTATTTTCCTCTTTCACAGCCAAATATATAACTGGCCTATTGGACTACCCCTCTTCTTACTTAAAGCCCAGGAATCTGGTTCCTACCCTCATCTATTCACAAGGTCTGTCAACAATGACCTCCTAAGTGCCAAATCCACAACCTCTTCTACATTGTCCTCCTTAAACCATTGGCTGTATATAATGTTATACCAAATGTCCTCTCTTGAAACTCTTCCTGTATCCTGAATAACAACTAGCAGTTTTATAGTGACTGACTAACCATCAATACTCTTTCCCACATGCTAGTTTATTTAATTTCCTCAGCCCTTGTAAAGTAAGTATTATTATCCCCCACATTCACACTGCCAGTAAGCAATGAAATCAGGTCTAGGACCTAGGTTTTCTTGCTCCCAATCCCATGTTCTCTTCTATCCAGAATTTTCTCCTGCCCTCAACTTCTCAATTTTCTAATCTGTATAAGTCTGTCTATATTCACGTGCTGCCATAAACCAGCTTTCTGACCTTGAGGTCTCTGAACATCTGTAGCATGGGCATAAAACCTCCATGCTATCTACTCTGACCGCAGATAAGGAGATAAGGAGGAGCAAAATGTAGGAGCATGACACAAAGGCAAGAAATAATTGCTCACTAGCTTTCTTTCCATCTCCCAATGCCTTGGAGCTGCAATTTTCAAATGGTTAACCAATGGAAGTAAATTCCAAATTCCAGATTATAATTCTCCATCTTTGAGTCATCTTCTTACTTTTACTTCCCAGTACAGTGGGAAAACACAGTGCTTTGAGTTCAGATGGAGTTGGATGTCAAATCCTGGCTTTGCTCTTAATAAATGTGTATATTTGGTCAAGTTATTTAACCTCACTGTGCCTCAGATTCCTCCTTTATAAATACCCACACCACTGGGTTGTTGTGTGGATTAAATGTGACACATTTATGTAAATCATTTACAGGAGTTTGTTGTGGAGCAGGCCTTCAGTAAGTATTAGTTCATTCCCCCAGTACAATACGAGGTGGACAAGAACTCTGTCCTCAATCTTAACTGTCTCTAAAATTCTCGTTTAGATTGTGTTTAACTAGTTAGTAACCCCATTGCCCCATTTCTGGGTTGCAGTGATGGTATGACAGCAGATGTCATGACTAAAATGACGACAAACCACAAAAAGGTCCTACTAGACAAAATGTTACAAGAAACATGAGATAATGAGGTAAAAAATTAAGTTACATTTGACCAATATCTACTATGTATATCTATATGGTATGGGTTTCTCTAGCTCATTCGTATGAATAAATCAAAGAAAACTTTAAAATTTGATTTACTTTGAAATGTATAGAGAGTCAGGATGGTATCATACAAAAACACTCTGGAATTCAAAGACCTAAATTTTAATTCTATCTCCAATACTTAAGTGACCCTGGGCAAGTCACCCCACCTGGTTGACCCTGTCTCCTCATTCTTTTTTTTTTTTTTTTGAGACGGAATCTCACTCTGTCACCCAGGCTGGAGTGCAGTGGTGTGGTCTCAGCTCACTGCCAGCTCCACCTCCCGGGTTCATGCCATTCTCCTGCCTCAGCCTCCCGAGTAGCTGGGACTACAGGTTACAGGTGCCCACCAACACACCCGACTAATTTTTTGTATTTTTAGTACAGACGGGGTTTCACCGTGTTAGCCAGGATGGTCTTGATCTCCTGACCTCGTGATCCACCCGCCTCAGCCTCCCAAAGTGTTGGGATTACAGGTGTGAGCCATCGCACCCGGCTACCTGTCTCCTCATTCTTAAAAGGTAAGTAACAACTGTCTGGCCAATCTAAAATGATAGTGGTGAGGAGCAAATGAGGCATTTATTTGAAGGGTTTGCTAAAGGAGAGCAGGCTAGTCAATGTGAGTTAGTTTGCTTCACTGATAAAGCATTGGAAAGTTTAGATGAGAAATCAAAACCTGAAAAAGTAAGATCTAGTATTTAACTGTTATACTTTCATGGATTTGTATCTATTATGATGCATGTGGTTCCACACAAAAGCATTCAAAAATCATCTCAGAAAAAAAAAAAAAAAGATCCTAGACTGTTACTGTTCAAAAGAACCATTAAGATCATTAAGTTCAGCTCCTGGTTTGCATTTTAAAAGGAGAAGGTCCTCCAATATTTGGTTAACAGAAACCAGGGTCAGAAGCCCAGACATATGTCTCAGATGTCAACACTACTCCAGGATTTAAACCTAAGACCTATCAAGCAACATTCCTCAAACTTTCAAAATCTATTGTATATATGTGAACTATCAATTTGGAAGAAAATGTAAAAGAAGGATAAATCACCATTATTTAATAATTAAAAGAATTTTTTCAAATTAATAGTACTTATTTCAAATCAATAAGAGGAATATCATTCCTCTTATGTTCTTTTACCAGACTATCTACAGGGAAAGTAATCTTACTTTCAGTAAGAGTAATTTTACTTTGTGTCTTCAAATTCTAATGGCAAACATAAAGTTAAACATAAAGTTTTGCAAGGGCAAAACCTTTAAAAATCCCCTAAAATATTCCATGTAATTCTATAGAGGGATCTTACTCAGAAATTATTTCCTTCAAGTATTTTGTCTCTTGGAACACTTAAAACTTTTCAAGATTTCAACTTGCTTGCTCTGTCTATATGTGGTCATCTTCTTCCCCCTTGTCAGTTAGATGCAGCACACATATACCAAAAGGCAAAAGCACACTGGTTTTATTTTTTGTTGTTCCCATTATAAAGCAACTATCTGCTTTTACAACAAATTGCATTTCCATATCGTATGCCTTGGGTATTATGTAACACTCAAAAGGTGGAATTAATAAAGGAATGTTTGCTCCAAGCTTAACTATTTTAACTTTGCAGCTCGTTTTAAAAACTTCTTGCAATTGTGTGACTTGTACAAACAGTGCTCCTTTGAGTGACACCTCTGTGGGTTTGATCTTTTCTCTGTCTTCAAAAATCAAATCTATCAGTTATAAATTGGGACTCATTTGCACTTTTTCTTTTTTTTCTCCGTGTTTCATAACTTTAATAGAATATTCTAACTATTATGTACAAATTGAAAACACTGTATTCAGTTATAAATGTGTTCTAAGGTTAGGCTGAGCACTCTCTACAGGCCTGGTCAGCGTGGACAAGGCCATCCCCGGCTGCCACAGAGCGCTGTCACCCACTTGGAAACCCCACTCACCAGCCACCAACCGGTCACACCAACCAGGACCTTCAGACAGGATGAATGGCGGGGCCCAGCAATGGGACTACTGAGAAAGCAGGACTTGACGCTCATATGCTCAAATGAAACGCAGGACTTCCCAGCCCAGCCCCTCACTGGAGAACACTGCCGAATCCCAACTCCGGCAGCAGGGCGGTGCCTGTGTCACGAGGACAGGCTCGCGTCTTCAGCCCTGGTGGCAGGAAGCAGTGTTTCTTCCGCACAGCCCTTGCTCCTGCTAGGAAGTGGCACATCTTCCTGCTCAGGTCACCAGGGTGGTTCAGAAATGGCAAGGACGAGCGACAGCAAAAGGCCGCAGTCCTCACAGGCAAGAAGGGATAAATAAATATGAGGTGACCCGTGGCAGCTCTCGCCTGAGCTGGTGTGCCACAACCCTGACCCAACCCTTAAAAAAGAAGATCAAAAAGCAACATCCTAAGGAGAATACGGCCCTACTCTACACAGCCCTTCTGAGATGATTAGCATACAGCAGGTGATGCAGGCGGCACACTCAGCAGATTAAGCAGCTGAAAACAGAGAGTGGGTTTCTTCAAATGAAAGGAAAGAATTCAGTCCAACTGCAGGAGTGGTAGGAGAGGTTCTAGATCCCTGGAACCTCATCATCAGACCTCGGCCCTTTTAGCCAAGTGATCCCCACCCCATCCCACCCCACCCCAATGGGGTCTATGGGGCCCTCCCGCAGGGAAGGGCCCAGGCAAGTCCAGAGCTACAGGCACCAAGGCTGCAGAGGGTATTGGACAAAACCTCCTGTTTCTGAAATGCATTTCAGTTGCCACTGTACACATTAAGCAAAATAATAAGGAAAAAGGAAAAGTGAAAGTGAAAATCATGCACTTGAAAACGATTAGATGGAGTAAGCGCTGTCGACGGGATTGTGCCGCATGCGGCAAAGACTGAGGCCTCCCCCTACAGGCCCGGAGTCGCGACAGCCGGTCTGCCAGGTGCCCACCTCCACTTCCTACTGCTGCTTGCATTCCGCCGGCTGGCTGGGTTCCTTGTTGGGATTAATTTCCACCTCATCCTCATCTTCTCCCTCCTCGTCACCTTCTAATTCGTCCTCTTCTTCACCTTCGTCAAAATTGTCATCATCCTTTAAGGCCTCCCCAGCGAAGTACAGCACAGCCTGTGGTCCGCTCACGGAAAAAGTGTCCAATTTCAAAATCAGAGGCTAATACGAATTCAGAATCTTTACCCAGTGATTCTCTGTCCCCAGATGCTTTCAGTGGATTGAAGAAGTTGAAAAATGACTCGTTGGATACTTGTTTGGTAATTGTTCTAACAGTGCCTGGACCCTTACGCTTCTGCTTCTTCTTGATGGTTTTGACAGTAACATTCTTTCCTTTCTTCCAGTCAATAGTACACCCGTCGCAGTCCATGATCTCAGGACCTGCAAATGAAAAGGGATCAGCCTTATCTGGTTCTGATTTCATCTTGCAGGTTTTTGTCAGGACTGAGTTGGCAAAGCAGTCGTTGGGTTGAAAGTGGAACTCTTAATATGAAAGACATAGGCTGTCCAGGGTCAGAAAACTTCACTTTAATATCCTGCAGGTATTTCAAGATTGGTTCATCATATTCCTGGACTAATTCACTTAGCATATCTACATTTCTAAAGATGGTAAACCAGAACTCTGGAATTCCTTTGGGATTTGGCTCTTCAGCTGTTGCTGCTGCTTTTTCTGTTATGACTACTTTATTTTTCCTGTCTCCAGCCAATTTCTCCTCCTCTTCATTTTCACGGTGCCATTCTGATTCCATATCAGATGTTGGTTCAACATCACCGGTGATAACTTCTCTTCTCTCGTCAAAGAGAGGCTGGTATAATGCTGCATATTTTCTTTCCAAGTCATGAACTTCTTCATAGAACTTGGCTTCTATATGAGCGCATCACACCTGAATTTGTTTCAATGCATTAATTCTTCTTTTTACTGCTTTAGGTAAAGTTTCGATGTAGCTGGAAGGGGTGTGAGGGGCATTGTCAAGTCGCTCCTGTAAAGCTGCCAAAACTCCAGGATTCTGCATCACCTGATCCGTGAGCTTTTCCGTCTTACTTGCATTTTTAGCAGCTTCCACGAAATCTGAAGGAACCCCATCTGAAAAACTGTTATCTGCCATCTGAATGTTCTTATCCCCTTGTCTGGTAAACCAAGTCCCGTGAGTAACTAGGCTAAGGCACTCAGGCCAGTCCTCGGGGAGCACACGCCGCCCATCTGGCTCGCACCGCACAGCTCCCAACAGCTAAGATGCAATGCCAAGGACTTTCTTCCCCATCAGACATGCCCTCGTCCACACGAAACTTACAATCAAAACCCCAGTTAGCCCAGCCTGACCCCACAGATGCTCACGATGACCATCGCCCTATGGAAAAACTCAAATTCCTAAACATCTAATAAAGAGGTCCTGGACGTCTCCACCTTAAAAACGGGAAGCCTGAACGCTCCTCCGGGTGCGCCGCGGCCCTCCGGGTACGCGGGGCTGGCTGGGCTAGCGGGAGATTTGAGCTGCCGGCCCCCTCTCGCCGCCCTCTACGCCTCCTCCGCTGGGCCGCCGCCGAGGAAGCGGCCCGCAGCGCAGAACAAAGCGACTTGACCTTCAGGGCAGTGGGCGGCAGGGCAGGGGCGCACCGGGTGCTGGGAGGGGCCGCTCCAGGCCCCAAGCCCCAGGCCCGCCGCGGCGGCGCTGCCCACCCTGACGAGGACGTCTACTTTTTCTTGAAAAATGTCTTTCCTTTCCCAAAAGTGACTCTGCTTTGTCTGAAAATAATATAACTTTAATGGCTTTAAGTTATTGTTTGAAAGGGTTCAGAAAAGACAATAAATGGGAGACTTAGAATGGCTCACCAGTTAAAATCTAAGTTTCTTATATTTCTTGTATTTGCTAATTTCCCTTATCTGTTTCAGCTGCTTGTTCAGAAAAATTTCATTCATAGACTCACCTTATCCCAGCCCTAGAGACTCATATTCTCTATTTGCCCTGGAATCCTGTTCACTATTTACAATTATATTATTCTGAATAATAGTATTTACTATTTTCGTCTCTTCTTTTATATTTTAATAAACCACTTTCAAGTCACTGACCTTTTTGTTTGTTAAACTGGGGATATAATGTAAAAAACAGATAATAAAAATTACAAATGTAAATAATACTAAAACAACATTAGAAAATCATAGCCAAGACAGATTGTCATGATATTAACTTAGTGTTAGGTCTAAGGAAACATATCAAATGCATGTTCCTGTAGTAGATATGTAACCTTTCAGAACATAATGATATTATAACAATATTATAAAGCAGCATTGTGAATAGTTAAAACCATGGGCTCTAGAGCCAGATAGCCTCTACTGAAAGCCAGGTTCTGCCACTTACTAGCTGTTACCTTGAGCAAACAACTTAAACTCTCTCTCTGTTGGTTTCTCACCAGGAAACAGGGATAAGTACTAGTACACAACTTATAGGTTGTATGAGGATTGATGTGAAGATTGAATTAATTAACATATGTATTAGAATGGTGCTCAACACAGAAAGTGCTAAATAATGTTAGCTTTGTATCTATAATGGGGTTTCTGTTAAAAATTGTAACTTGTTTTACATTTCAAAATTGTGAACCTTGTGTTAGTCACCACATCTGTGGTCTGAAAGCCTCCATGACACATTTAGTTATTTACTCACCGCTGCTTGGGATACAGGTTGTCAAACTGATTGATGATGTTTTATTAAATAATGGATTGCTAAGAGTACACTGTATTTTTTGTGGAAGATCATTTTCCATCTTAAAATATATACTGGTTGAGTTACGTTTACATTGCTCCATAGGACAATCCCATGAGTATATTATAAGTCCTCGATGGCTGTTGTAATGCTCCGGTATCATGCATTGGACTTCAATGCTTCCATTAGTCAATGCACAAGTTAGTGTAGGAGATGGAAGAGACTCTGGAAAAAAAAGTGTAATATTTAGTACAGAAAATAGTAATATTTAGACTTATCATCTGCAAATTTATGAAGAGCTCGCAACCTCCTTACGAGCTTGAAAGGATGAGCAGACAAACTCCTTGAGCATCAAGGAGCGAGAATTCTTTCTTTTGCTAGGTCAGATCTACCTGTTCAAATTTAACAGAATAAATTCAGACCCTGATATGGTTTGGCTCTGGGTCCTCACCCAAATCTCATCTTGAATTGTAATTCCCATGTGTCGAGAGAGGGACCTGGTGGGAGGTGATTGTACCATGGAGGATGGTTTCCCCATGCTATTCTCGTGATAGAGAGTGAGTTCTCATGACATCTGTTGGTTTAAAAGTGTGTGGCAGTTCTCTCTCTCTCCTGCTGCCTTGTGAAAAAAGTGCTTGCTTCTCCTTCGCCTTCTGCCATGATTGTAAGTTTCCCGAGGCCTCCCCAGCCATGTGGAACTGTGAGTCAATTAAACCTCTTTTCTTTATAAATTACCCAGTTTCAGGTAGTTCTTTATAGCAGTGTGAAAACAGACCAGTACAGGCCCCAAATCCCTTATCCTCAATTCTTAAATCAAAAAATCTCTGAAGCCAAAAGAGTCTTCACAAGTTGGTAGCAAAATCGTTTAGCTGCAAATCCTGACCTGACCTGAATTAACACAAGGATTTGAGTCTTTCTCACTCACTTCAAATATTCATTATCGTTTCACCACAAAAATATTCCTGTGCTTGGCAGGACACAGTGGCTCATGGCTATACTCCCAGCACTTTGGGAGGCTGAGGCAGGAGGATGGCTTGAGGCCAGGAGTTCAAGACCAGCCTGGGCAACATAGCAAGACCCTGTCTTTATAAAAAGTTTAAAGATTAGCCAGCCATGATGGCTCCTGCCTGTAGTCTCAGCTACTTGGAACTGCTTGAACCAAGGAATCTGAAGCTACAGTGAGTTATGATTGTGCCAGTGCACTCTAGCTCACTACACACAGTGGGCTATGATTGCATCAGACTGAGACCTTGTCTTTAAATATATAGGAATGAAGTAAATACTTGTTCCTATGCTTGACCCATAATTAAGTGGGGTGCTTAATATGCAGAGGAAATACTTTGTATTACCTTTCCAAAATGTAAAAAAAAATTTTAATTCCATAACACGTCTGACTCAAAGCATTTTGTGAAAGGAAAGTCCATAATACATCTGACTCAACACATTTTGTGAAAGGTGGAGCTACACAGAGCCTTGTCGGGCCCTGCCTATTGGTTGGGCTGGACCTGTTAACAGGCAGTACAGGGCGCAGCATGTGTCACAGACCTGCCTGTCCAGAGGCCTCGCTCCCACCCTTCTTCTAGGAAGTGCCTCCTATTGGCTAAGGCATCATGGACCTACAAGGATGAGTTAAGACACTAACATGTCACATTCTGCCATTGTTGCCCTTTAAAAGCCTCAAGGCTAATTACTTTGTCCTATGAGTCATTTATTTGTTAATTCATATGCCTTCTTGCGTCTCAGCTACCCTCCAGCAATTAATCATAAGAGGCTTGAGGAAACATGCAAAAACATATGTAATATACAACAATGGTCATGGTAGCACTGGGATAATAAAGTATTGATACATTATAAACATCTAATAAAAAGAGCATTTAAGTAAATTTAGGTTCACCAAGATAATGGAATACTATGTTGTCATTTAAAATGATGTTTTCTAAGACAAGTTAATGCTTATGCTCCAATTATAATCTGAAAAATAAAAGCATTTAATGGTTCCCCCATCTTCTCCTCCTCCTGAATTCCTTCTCGCTCAGTTAAATAAAGTACCCAGCCTGCCTTGGTAGAAACCAGAGTCACACACTGACTTCCCTTTCTACTTGGAGCTTCCTAGTTTTTAAGTTTAATCTAGCTCACACAAGTCCTTACATACTTCCTTAAGATTTTCTTTAATTAAAAAGACTTTTAATCATCTTTTAAGCAGTGGAATTTCTCAGAATTAAATCTTCAGTGGCAATCCAATCCAATGGATAAGAAGTTGCTCTAGTTGACTCAAAATTGAAAGCCTAGAGCCCTGCTCTCCTAACTTCCTCTGGTCCCTTTTGCCCACCCCACCCCATAGCAGCCCTCAGGGGACTTCCAAGGAACATGCATCCCCAGAATAGTTCAAAAATGCCTGTTCTCAGTATTTCATATACTTATGCCTGCCTCTGTAACTAGGCTGGGCATTTCTCAGGGGCAGAAAACCAAGCTTTCTACCTCCTTAGAAATGGTCCTTTGAAGCATTTCTCAAATTTTAAGGTGCCTAAGAATCACCAAGGGTGCTTGTTAAAAATACAGATTCCTGAGCTCCACCATCCCAGGTGCTTCTGATGTGTGTGGCCTGTTTGTTCTGTTGCAGATTCTAATGTATTGATCTAGCTCTGCCAATGTCTAGTCTTTCATCCAGCACTTTCTGAACTGAACAGAGGTGCATCATCAGCCCCAGAGACTGTGTATCTTTGGAGGGCAAAGACTAGGTATGACTCACCTTTCAACCACAGCACATGACATAATGCAAGGCACACAGATGGCTCCTCACAAGCAGTACTGGACAGATGGGGAGACAGATGGATAGAAGGATAGATTCAGAGAGACAGTCTTCAAATAAAATGTAAATTCTTCTACCAGCTATCTCCAAAGAGGTACAGTATGGTGTTTAGCATGGACTCAGAAGCCCAGCTGCCTGAGTGCATATCCCAGCTTCATGACTAAGAGCCATTTGACATTGGGCAAGTTACTTAAATCACCTTGTGTCTAGGTTTCCTCCTCTCTACAATAAGGACACAAATAGTACTTACTCTATCAGACTGTAATGAGATTAAATGAGTTAACACAGATAATAATCAATATATGAATTAACATGTAGTGCCTGCACAGAGTAAGTATTTAACAAATGCTAGCTGTAATACAGCACACAGCCATTGGCTGTGAGTTTCCAACTCCAGGAAGCCAAGGCTCCCCAGAGGGTATGTGATATGATGAGAAGAGTCACTGAGTAGGAGTTGGGAGGTTTGATCAAGCCTTAGCCTTGGCCTGCTGTGTGACCTGGGGCCACAGTCCTTTTAGGAGCTGGAAGAGTTTTAAGAAAGCATCCATCCAGGTCTCTTGTTCTACATACAGAGAAACGGACTCCTAAACTGTCTTATTTTCATCTGTGAAAGGGAATGCTGTATCAGGTCACTGTAAAGGTCAAACAGAATATGACTGAGTGCCACATGCAGGGTTTGTAAAAAAGAAAAGAAAAGAAAAGAAAAAAAAACAGAATATGAAAGTAATTTGAGGGGAAACATGAAGAAGTGTTAGTATTATCTTCTAAGTTGCTAGAACTCCCTTGACTATGTAGAAGCTCTTTCTGGCTATCTCATTACACAACAGTTGCCAGATGGCAAACGTAGAAGTGCCTATCCAACTCATCTAAAAGTGTGCAAGCCTTTCTGCAGCACCTAGATCACAGTTTCTACACCTCAGATCTTTTCCTTCTATAAATCTTTCATATTTTCTTGCTGCCCGTGGGACTTACCACAGCTGTATCTAACAAATATTCGTTATACCTCTACTTTAAGCAGCATTAAACTGGCAAGAGATGTGCCTACTTCCTCCCTAAGACAATTAGTCAATTTATAATTAATGAATTGAGTTCACTGCTGTGTAAAAAATGAGAATTTCTTACACATATCTGATGACATTTTATAGAAATATGTGTATATTTTCACGAATTTTAGTAAAGGTCAAGTATCAATCTAGCCCAGTTAAGGACAGGGCAGTTAATTCTACTTACATAAAAATCATCATCTGAGATGTAATGAAGGTCCATAAAAAGATGGGAAAGGACTAATAAACCTCAGAAGTAGAAATTTTAAGGGGACTTTTGGGTATGGAGGAAAGCCAGATCTCAAAGTACACACAGAAGGAAGTGGATGCCCTGAATTTAGGAAGTGCCAGGAAATCCCCCTGTCCAAAATATGCTCACTGGAAGTCTCCTATTAGGTCTGGTGTCTCTAGAAGATTACCAGGTTACTAAAACAAGTGTTAACATTACCTCAAGGAAGTATGACTTCCTCTTTTCTTAAAAAAAAAAAAAAAAAAAAAAAGTATGACCGATCATTTTATCATGCAGATGTGAAACCTAGAGTCATCTTATGTCTTTTTACAACCAAAACCTACATCTTGCAGACTCTTTCTTGGACCCTCTATCTACCTGGATGATAGTAGCTTCTAACTTGACATCTCCTCTCTTTAATCCATCATAAGTATGCACCATCACATTAATCTTCCAAAAATGTATTTTATCAAGTCACTTCCTTGCTCCAGTATAGGACACAATGGCTCCCCACTGCTACAAGCTGATGTCCAGACTCTCAAACCAGGACTTTAAGTCCCACACTCAATACTATCAATATCACTGCCTCCTGATCAAAACTCACCTCCCCTGTACTTTACTCCTCTGCAGGCTTCCTAAGGTCTATCCAGTTGGTCTGACTAACAAAACCATACCTTTGCTGAGGTGCCATAGAATATTTTATTTAATTAATTTATTTAGCTAGTTATTTTGAGGCAGGGTCTTGGTCTGTCACCCAGACTGGAGTGCAGAGGTGCAATCATGGCTCACTGCAGCCTCAGCCTCCTGGGCTCAAGGGATCCTCCCACCTCAGCCTCTTGAGTAGCTGGGACTACAGGCATGCACCACCATGCCTGGTTAATTATTTTATTTTTGTAGAGATGGAGTCTTGCTACGTTGCCTAGGCTGGTCTTGAAATACTGGGCTTAAGCAACCCTCCCTCCTCAGCCTCACAAAGTGCTGGGATTATAGCCTTGAGCCACAATGCCCGGCCTAGAATATTTTAAATTAAATTATTTTAAAACAGTTCATCAAGTTTAAGAGGAGAAATTTATTCAAATGTTTTGAATTAGTTTTACAAACTCTATAAAAAGGGCTCTTAAAATGTGTGATCTAAATTCTGACTCAATCCTCTTGTTTGTTGGCCCTATCTATAAATTATCAGATCCCCAATGTCCATGTTTCAAAGATTCTACTTTTTCAAGGAAATCTTCTAAGAGGATACTTTGACATATTAGCAAGCTGTATTTGTCTAAATAGAGTCCACAGGGGTCAGACCTCACATAGCCTTGCAAGTCGCTTTACACATTTTAGCTTTAACAGAGTTAGATGGGGCCATTAGAAAGTTCCACACAGATGAGTGACATGATCTGACTTCTGTTTTAAAAAGCTCATTCTGGTAGAACCAATACAACTTCCTGGTAGAGTGAATGTGGTATTCAAGAAAAAGAGAGGTATCAAGGATGACATCCCGGTTTCAGACTGACCAGCTGAAAGGATGGGGCTGCCATTAACCAAAAGGGAAAAGATTTGGGGAGGAGCAGCAGGTTTTAAGGGGAAGATAATGAGCTTACTTTTGGACTTGCGATATTTGAAAGGCCAATTAGATATCTGACTGGAGAGGTACACTGGGCAGTCAGGTATACACATAAGGAGCTCGGCGGGGTACTCTGGGCTAGAGCGCTAGATCTGTACATTATTAGCATTGAGATGATATTTAAAGCCCTGACATGGGATGAGCTCACCCACTGGCTATGAACGCAGACAGAAAAGGAAAGAGACCCAAGGCTTAAGCCTTGATGTTTCCAGTGTTAAGAGGTTGGGGAAACAAGGAAACTAGCAAAAGAAGCTGAAAAGGAATAGTCAGTGTGTTAGAAAGAAATGTGAAGCCAGGCACAGTGGCTCACACCTGTAATCCCAACACTTTGGGAGGCCAAGGCAGGTGGATCACCTGAGGTCAGGAGTTCAAGACCAGCCTGACCAACATGGTGAAACCCCATCTCTACTAAAAATACAAAATTAGCCAGGCATGGTGGTGCATGCCTGTAATCTCAACTGTTCAGGAGGCTGAGGCAGAAGATTCGCTTGAACCCGGGAGGCATAGGTTGCAGTGAGCTGAGATCACGCCATTGCATTCCAGCCTGGGCAACAAGGGCGAAACCCCCTCTCAAGAAAAAAAGAGAAAGAAACATGAATACGGTGGTATCCTGGATGTCAAGTGAAGACAGTACGTGGAGGAGGGAGTGATCAGCTATGTCAAAAGCTGCCGAGAAGTCAAGAATGACATGGACTGAGAATGAACCACTGGATTTATTAACAAGGAGGTCTAGAGGAGTTTTGGCATAGCAGTGCAGATGAAAGCCTATTTGGAGTGGGTTAAAAGTGAATATAAGGGATCAGAATAAGTGAATATGGACAACTTCTTCAAGGAGATTTTCTATAAAGTGAAGACAGCAGGTGGTGGTGGCTGGAGGGGTACAGGGATCATGAGAAAGTTTTAATGACAGTATATATGTATGCCACTTAAAATGAACCATCAACTTATGGGGGAAATTCTCATCAGGAGAGAGTGGGTAGAAGCACTAGGGTGATATTCCTGAGGATGGCAAGAGGAGGTGGGATCCAGGGCACACGTGGAAAGTTTAACTTCAGGTGAGAACTCAGAAAGTCCATTCATATCAGGAGAGAAAGCAGGGCCTACAGGCTCAGGTATGGGTAGGAAGGTAGGCAGGTGGTGAGAGCTTGTGGAAATTGCCCTCTGATTGCTTATTCTCCTTAGTGAAATAAGAAGCAAAGCCTTCAGCTGAAGAGTCAGTCTAGAGAAGGAGGTATTCAAGATTTGAGGAGAGAAAAAGTAACTGCTAGGAGAGTGGGTAAGTGAACAGGCTAGGAAATACCAGACTTAATTGAGGTAAGTGATTAGAGAAATTAAAAGTGCAGGACTTCGTAGGGTGGTATATTTTTCTGCAACCACATGGGTGTGAGCACAGAATAGGCAAAGCAGCGGACTTAATCTAGCTGTAATCTGGCCATGCGAGTATGACAAGCCAGCAAAGGAGCAAGGAAGCTAAGTGTGTCTGCAACGGACTGAGTCTAGTGAGTGACAACAGCACTCAGGCTGAGTAGGGAGGGCAGCAGGGACATCAGGTGTGTGAAGGACTGTCAGCATCAGCATCATCAAGGACAGGGCATGGTGGTCAGAGTGAGACACCTGACATTGAGGTAATGATGAGTTCTCGGTTACATCCATGGGTAGTGGGTAACGTAGAGGAAAAGATCCTTACAGGAGAGGCGATCAAGGATAATATTGAAAAAATTTTAATTTAAATATTGCAACCACCAAGACACTAGGAATGTTAGAAACAATGAAAATGAGGCAGGCCTTAAAATGACCAAGAAACACTGGCATATGAGGCAGGGGCCTATACAAGACTGCAACACAAAAGGGGCTTTAGAGACCAGGGAGGAGTGTCAGTGAGAAGCAGGGAGAAATGTGTCCCCTCTCTCTAGTTTCAGTTTAAAATGGTGCAGGAGCTGGGTGTGGTGGCTCATGAGGGTAATCCCAGCACTTTGGGAGGCTGAGGCGGGTGGATCACCTGAGCTCAGGAGTTTGAGACCAGCCTGGCCAACACAGTGAAACACCGTCTCTACTAAAATACAAAAATTAGCTGGGCATGGTGGTGCGGGCCTGTAGTCCCAGCTACTTGGGAGGCTGAGACAGTAAAATCACTTTGAACCTGGGAGGCGGAGGTTGCAGTCAGCCAAGATCGTGCCACTGCACTCTGGCCTTGGTAACAGAGTGAGACTCCTTCTCAAAATAAATAAATTAATTAAATAAAATGGTGCAGGAGGAAAAACAATCTCCCCGCTGTGTGGGGAAGCAGGAACTTTATAGAGTAACATCTATCAGTGGAGCCCAAAGAGTTCTAAGCTAACTGCTGTCACTACATCTCTTTCCAAAACATTCCTAGTAAGACAACTGATACTGTTCTCCCCACCTTGGTTAGATTCCCTCCTCACCCAGAGGAATGACAAAGGAATTGAAAGCAGCTAGCTCCTCTATACCAGAAAAGGAGAAAACCCTGACAACAGGTAACATCTAATTCTTTTCTCACAGACCATTAATTTGTGCTAGTCTCTGAAAACAGACTAAAAAAATGGAAATTTGCCATTTTAAACAAATCAACTTATGGAATACTCACCAAGCACATAAAGAAAGAACTTCATGGTATCAGTAATATTTGGCGATTCCATTTCATACTCATCTTCATCTGATGATGTTAAGTTGTAGATAGTGAGGCTACCTGACACAGTGTCTAAATAAACCCTATTTTTAAAAGATGAGAAAGCTCTGAATTCAGAATTTTCCAGTTCTGCAACTTTATCCTTTTGTTTTTTCCATAGGACCTCTTTTAAAGGCACATTGCTTGGTACATGGAAAGTTACACTCCCATTCACAACGCCATATATTTGTTGGGGAAAACAGCTGATGAAACCTAGGAGAGAAAAAAAATTGGTTAGAAAAAACAACATGACTTTAGTGGCAGAAATTATTCATCAGGTACTTTTTGTGCTAAGCTGACAAACTGCTGACACAAAATACAGGAAGTAAGAACATGTTTGACCATGTAGAGCTTACTCTTTAATAGAAAACTGGGACCTGCATAAATCCAAGAAATGGACCCGACATTCATGGAGCACCAACCATCTGCCAGGTAGTACGGGCTGTGCTGGGAATATGGGGTTGTTCCAGGCCCTCCAGGAGCCTCACGTGTGGAGAAGACAGGGAGCAGGCTCTACATCAGGGGCTGCATGAGGGGAGCTGCCTGGTCTAGGGCCTCCCCAAGGAAGTCATGCTGGAACTGACATAACGTGCAAATCACTGAAGGATAAAAGGCAGTTAGGCCGCAGGGCTGGGTAGGTCAGTGGGTGGGGAGTGGAAGAAGAGATGATCATACAGATATATAGGAAGCAGCACCCCTAAAGGAAGGCCCTGAATGGAGAAAGAGCATGGTGTGCTTGAGGATACACACGTGATTCCTAACAGCTAGAATGAGGAGGGCAAGGGGTGGCTGGTAGGGAACAAGACAGACAAAGGCCAGCCCACAGCCTATGTGTGCTAAAGTAAGGAACGCTAAGGGTTTGGACTGATCCTAATGGAGAGGAAGCCACAGAAAGGTTTTTAACAAGACTGGCCTAACATAATTTAAGTGTCAGCAGGCTGACTGTCTTTAGAGTAGAGAGCGGCTGACAGGGGCCAGCACAGAGGCAGGGAAATTATAATGAAAGTCAATGCTGTAGCAATGAAGTCTGTGGACAGGACAGACCAGAGCAGGGTGTTTGTAGTGGGCACGGACAAGCGGACAGACTCAGGAGACGCTGGAGAGAGAAGTCAACAGGATTCAGTGATGAGGGTGGGGGAAGTGGATGGGACTGTCAGGTCTCCTTGGCTGACTGAGAGGCATCATTAACTGAGATCAGAAACAATGGCTGGGAAGCAAGTCGAGGGTGTGATGAAGATTAAGAACTCAGGGATTGGGTGCAGTGGTGGGTTGGAGCCAGGTCCACCTGCCCTCATGAGCCAATTGTTAGCATCTCTGCCCAGCCCTATTAGGGGACATCCAGTAACAGCACAGAAACTGACTAATGCTTCACATCAGAACCTCCATACCAATCTAGTTGTTAAACATTTATTAGAACCACAAGATTGGGATATTTTTGATACCCCAAAGTGGGTTTAAATGCATCTTGCTCTAGGACTTGTCTCTCGTTAAGAGAGAACAGCAGCTGGGTCCTGTGGTTCATGCCTGTAATTCCAGCATTTTGGGAGGCCAAGGTGGTTGGATTGCTTGAGTTCAGGAGTTCAAGACCAACCTGGGTAAAATGGCGAAACCCCATCTTTACGAAAAGTACAAAAAATTAGCTGGGCATGGCACACATCTGTGGTCCCCAGCTACTTGGGAGGCTGAAGAGGATTACTTGAAGCCATGAGGCAGAGATTGCAGTCAGCCATGATTGTGCCACTGCACTCCAGCCTGGGTGACAGAGCGAGACCTGTCTCAACAAACAAACAAAAAACTGCAGCTATTTTAAGTTAACATTAAAGAGCAATTAAAATTTGACTGAAGTTTTTGCCTAGTAGCAATTAGGGTAATTGAAATAATACAGGGGAAATCAAGAACACTGAATGACCAGTTGTAGACAACTGTGTTAGTAATTTCAGATAAGAAGCAAATATCACCCATTTGTTTATCTACAAGGACTTTTTAGAACCCATCTCCCTTAATTAAGGGGAACTGCCCTCAAAAACACACCAGCATCTTTCCATTGCTTTGCCGATTACCCATTATTTCTTCCACTCAACAGAGTATGTGGGAAGGCACAAGAAAAAGTACAGAATTCAAGGGGTGAGAGTCTACCACACACAATAGTGGAAACTCAAAAATGTCTTATAAATGTAAATGAAACAATGAGTGATAGAGGGCAGGGTGGTGGTGAAAGAGTAGGTATGAGATAAACTGCCATACCCTGGCGGCATGAAGATGTCTTTTGTCTTTCCCAGGGAGAGCTGATGTATCCTGGGCTTGAGAACAGTAGAAGAAAGTAGTCAGGAATGGAGCTAGTGGTGGAGGGAAGTGAGGGTAGAGAAAGGGGAGACTGCAGCTCAGAAGAAATCAAAGTACAGTTGACCCTTGAACAACATGGGTTTGAGCTGTGTGGGTCCACTTACATGTGGATTTTCTTCCGCCTCTGCCATCCCTGAGATAGCAAGACCAACCCCTCCTCCCCCTTAGCCTGCTTTAACGTGAAGATAATGAGGATGAAGACCTTTGATGATCCACTTTCACTTAGTAAGTATATTTTCTTCCTTATGCTTTTTTTTCTTTTTTAAATTTTTTTATTACTATTATCTCAATAGTTTTGGGGGAACAGGTGATGTTTGGTTACATGGATAAGTTTTTTTTTTTTTTTGGATAAGTTATTTGGGTGTGATTTCTGAGATTCTGGTGTACACTGTACCCAGTGTGTAGTATTTTATCCCTCATCCCCATCCCACCCTTCTCCACAAGTCCCCAAAGTTCATTGTATCATTCTTATATAGCTTAGCTCCCACTTGTAAGTTAGAACATATGTTTGGTTTTCCATTCCTGAGTTACTTCACTTAGAATAATGGTCTCCAGTTCCATCCAGGTTGCTGTGAATGCCATTATTTTGTTCTTTTTTTTTTTTTTTTTTTTTTTTTTTTGAGACAGAGTCTTGCTCTGTCCCCAGGCTGGGGTGCAGTGGCATGATCTCGGCTCACTAAAAGTTCCACCTCCCAGGCTCACGCCATTCTCCTGCCTCAGCCTCCTGAGTAGCTGGGACTACAGGCGCCCACCACCATGCCCGGCTAATTTTTTTTTGTATTTTTAGTAGAGATGGGGTTTCACCATGTTAGCCAGGATGGTCTCGATCTCCTGACCTTGTGATCTGCCCGCCTCGGCCTCCCAAAGTGCTGGCATTACAGGCACGAGCCACCGCGCCTGGCCTATTATGTTCCTTTTTATGGCATATTCATATATATATCTCCCACATTTTCTTTATCCACTCATTGATTGATGGGCATTTATGCTGATTCCATATTTTTGCAATTGCGAGTTGTGCCACTATAAAGATGTTGTGTGCAACATGTTGTGTGTTGTCTTTTTCATAAAATGACTTGTTTTCCTCTGGGTAGATACCCAGTAATGGGATTGCTGGATCAAATGGTAGTTCTACTTTTAGTTGTTTAAGAAATCTCCATAGTGGTTGTACTAGTTTACATTCCCACCAGCAGTGTACAGGTGTTCCCTTTTCACCACACCCATGCCAACATCTATTATTTTTTGATTTTTAAATTACGGCCATTCTTGCAGGAGTAAGGTGGTATTGCATTGTGGTTTCACTTTGCATTTCCCTGATAATTAGTAATGTTGAGCATTTTTTCATATGTTTGTTGGCCATTTGTATATCCTCCTTTGAGAATTGTCTATTCATGTCCTTGGCCCACTTTTTGATGGGATTGTTTGCTTTTTTCTTGCTGATTTGTTTGACTTCCTTATAGATTCTGGATATTGGTCCTTTGTCAGATACATAGTTTGTGAATATTTTCTCCCACTTTGTGGGTTGTGTGTTTACTCTGCTGATTGTTTATATTGCTGTACAGAAGCTTTTTAATTTAAGCCCCATCTATTTATCTTTGTTTTTGTTGTGTTTGTTTTTGGGTTCTTGGTCATGACCTTTTTGCCTAAGCCAAAGTCTAGAAGAGTTTTCTGATGTTATCTTCTAGAATTTTTATGGCTTCAGGTCTTAGATTTAAGTTTTTGATCCACCTTGAGTTGATTTTTATATAAGGTGAAAGATGAGGATCCAGTTTCATTCTTCTACACCTTATGCTTTTCCTAATAAGTTCTTTTCTCTAGCTTAATTTAGTGTAAGAATACAACATGCAATGCATATAACATAGAAAATACGTGTTGTTTATGTTATTGGTAAGGCTTCTGGTAGGCTATTAGCAGTTAAGTTTTTGGGAGTCAAGAGTTATACATAAATTTTTGACTGCTCAAGGGGTTGGTGCCCCTAACTGCCATGTTGTTCAAGGGTCAACTATAATTTTGAACTAGAAGAAACTCTAAAAATTATTTAGTCAAATTACTCCCATTTCACTGGTGAAGTGACAAGACACCAAGAAAAATATAAGGCAATTTTATTGAATGCTTACTCTCTGCTGGTTATATGTTCACATTGTCTTGTATTCCTTTTTATCCCTCTCCATGTCTACCTGCAGTAGGTGTTATTAACCCCATTTACAGGTAGGAAAGCAGGCTCCAAGAGGCATATCACCTTGCTCCATGTCTCTCAGCAAGTTTATGGCGGCACAATGACCAGAACACACATTGTCTGACTCCTTGGTCAGTGCCCTTTCAGAACAGCGTGGTCCCACATTCAGGATGGGATTCATTTATTCATTCACTCAGGAAATATTCATTGGGCATCTATTCTATATAAGATCCTTGAGAACAAGACAGACACCGTCCCTTCCTTCTTAGAGTTGACATTCTATTAGGGGAGGCAGAATTTACACAAATAATTAGACAATGCCCAACTGCAACTGTGATAATTGCTGCTAAGTAAAAGCATCAGGTGTCAATAAGAACATTTACTTAGGGAACTAACAAGGGGTTAGGGAAGGCAGTTCCCTTCCCTAAAAGAAGTTCTGAGGCACAAGCAGCAGTTAACTATGCCCAGGAGAGCAGGGCAGGTCCCCATTAAGAGAACAATTATGCAGACCTTGAAGCAGGAGCAATGGCATGAGAAAAGTAGCATAAGCCGAGCTGCATACACAAGCACAGCCAGCCCTTGCAAGGCATCAAACAAACACAATTCTAGTATTGAAGTAAAGAAAGCCATAGAAGAGTTTCAAACAGGATGGGGACAAAATAAGAGTAACTCTTTCTTTAAAAAATGTATTTTAAAACATAAATTATACATAGACACATACATACAACTTTACACTAATGAAAAACGATCATATAAGTATTTTTTCAGTCCTCTTATCTGGGTGCCTTACCCACTCTCTTAACCCCATAACAATCTCCAGTTCTATAATCTACATTAACAAATCAGAATACATCTTTCAATATTTTTCTCTCATATAGTCAAATAGATACAAACATATATCACATATAATGGATACACACAGGTATAGCTTGAAGATACTGTGGGTTTGGTCCCAGACAACAGCAATCATGTAAATATCAGAGTAAAGTGTGTCACACAAATTTTCTGGTTTCCCAGGGCATATAAATGTTATGTTTACACTATACTGTAGTCTATTAAAGTGTTCAATAGCATTATGTCTAAAAACACAATGTACATATTTAATTAAAAAATACTTTATTGCTGAAAAAAAAAACATGCTAACAATCATTTGAGCCTTCAGCAAGTCCTAATATTTTTGCTGGTGAAAGGTCTTGCCTCAATGTTGATGGCTGCTGACTGATCAGGGTGTTGGTTGCTAAAGGCTGCAATGGCTGTGGCAATTTCTTAAAAGAAGACAATGATGAGTTTTGCTGCATCAGTGGACCCTTCCTTTCACAAAATATTTCTCAGAGGCATCCAATGCTGTTTGATAGAATTTTACTCACAGTAAAACTGCTTTCAAAATTAGAGTAAATTTCCTCAAATCCTGCTGCTGCTTTATCAACTAAATTTATGTAATACTCTTAGCCCTTTGTTGTCATTTAAACAATGTTCACAGCATCTTCACCAGGAGTATAGATGCCATCTGAAGAAACCACTTTCTTTGCTCATCCATAAGAAGCAACTCCTCATTGGCTCAATTTTCATCATGAGATTGTGGCAACTGAGTGACATATTCAGGCTCCACTTCTATTTTTCTTGCTATTTCCACCCTTCAAAGTCATCCATGAGGATCGGAATCAAATTCTTCCAAACTCCTGTTAATATTGATATTTTGACCTGAGGATTGGAATCAAATTCTTCCAAACTCCTGTTAATGTTGATATTTTGATCTTCTCCCATGAACCACAAATATTCTTAATGACATCTAGAATGGTGAATCCTTTCAGAAGGTTGTCAATTTACTTTGCCCAGATTCATCAGAAGAATAATTATCTATGGCAGCTATAGCCTTACCAAATGTATTCCTACATAATAAGACTTGAAAGGCAAAATTACTCCTTGATCCATGGGCTGCAGAATGGATGTTGTATTAGCAAGCATGAAAACAACACTCATCTCCTTGTACATCTCCATCAGAGCTCTTGGGTGATTAGGTGCATTGTCAACAAGCAATAATATACTGAAATGAATCTTTTTTTCCTAAGCAGTAGGTATTAACAGTGGGCTTACCATGCTGTAAACAGATGTGCTGTCATCCAGCCTGTTGTTCCATTTTATAGAGCACAAGCAGAATAGATTTAGCCTAATTCTTAAGGGCCCTAAAAATTTTCAGAGTGGTAAATGAGCACTGGCTTCAGCTTAAAGTCATCAGCTGCATTAGCCCACACAACAAGAGAGTCAGCTGTCCTTTCAAGCCTGAAGTTGACTTCTCCTGTCTAGCTATGGAAGTCCTAGATGGCATCTTCTTCCAGTAGAAGGTTGTTTTGTCTACATTGAAAATCTGTTGTTTCATGTATCCTGCACCAGTAATCTTAGATCTTCTGGATAATTTCTTGCAGCTTCTACATCAACACTTGCTGCTTTACTTCACAGTTTTATGTTGTGGAGATGGCTTTCTTCCTAAGATCTCATGAACTAACCTCTGATAGCTTCAAACTTTTCTCCTGCAGCTTTCTCACCTCTCTCAGACTTCACAGAACTAAAGAGAGTTAGGGTCTTGCTCTGGATTAGGCTTTGGATTAAGGGAATGTTGTAGCTGGCTTGATCTTCTATGCAGACTACTCAAACTTTCTCCGTCTGCAATAACGCTGTTTCACTTTCTTATTTATGTGTTCACTGAAGTAGCACTTTTAATTTCCTTCAAGAACTTTTCCTTTGAATTCACAACTTCACTAACTCTTTGGCATAAAAGGCCTAGTTTTCAGCCCATCGTGGCTTTTTTTTTTTTTTTTTTTTCTTCAGACAGAGTTTCATTCTTGTAGCCCAGACTGGAGTGCAATAGTGCCATCTTGGCTCACTGCAACATCTGCCTTTCAGGTTCAAGCGATTCTCCTGCCTCAGCCTCCCAACCAGCTGGGATTACAGGTGCCCACCACCACACCCAGCTAATTTTTGTATTTTTAGTAGAGATGGGGTTTCGCCATGTTGGCCAGGGTTGGTCTCAAACTTCTGACCTCAGGTGATCCACCCACCTTGGCCTCCCAAAGTGCTGGGATTACAGGTGTGAGCCACCACGCCCGGCCACCTGTCGTGGCTTTTCACATGCCTTCCTCACTAAGCTTAATCATTTCTAGTTTTTAATTTAAAGTGAGAGACAGTGCAACTCTTCTTTTCACTTGAGCACTTAGAAGCCATTGCAGGGTTATTAAATTGGCCTAATTTCAGTATCATTGTCTCAGGTGACAAGGGAGGCCAGGAGAAGGAGAAAGATGGGGAGAACAGCCAGTCAGTGGAGCAGTCAGAACACACATAGCATTTATCAACTAAGTTCACCGTCTTATACGCATGGTTCTTGGCATCCCAAAACAATGACAACAGTAACATCAAAGATCACTGATCACAGATCACCATAACAGATATGATAATGAAAAAGCGTTAAATATTGTGGGAATTACTAAAATGTAACAGAGAGACAAAACATAAAGTTAGGCACTGATGGACTTGCTTAAAGCTGGGTTGTCACGAACCTTCAATTTGTAAAAAGCACATTATCTGTGAAGCGCAATAAAGTGAAATGCAATAAAAGGAGGTATGCCTGAGGGATTTACCATTCTTTAATAAAAATGGTCTTATGCACACTTCTCTACATCCTGCCTTTCTCATTAATGTCATAAAATCTCCTTGAAATCAACTGGTATAGCTATACTTTATTCTTTTTAATAACTACATAATATTCCAGAGCATGAGGGAACCATAATTAATCTGCCATCCACCACTGATGAACACTCCTTTTGTGGCTAGCTTTGTCTATCGCAGTTACACTGCAATAACTATCCTGTACATATGTCCTGATGTATTTATGGTTTCATATTTATGTGGGAGTAGAGTGGAGCTGGGAGTTGCTACATCAAAAGGTAAATAGATTTTTTTTATTTTAATAGAAGTTGCTGCATTGTTTACAAAGAAGACTTTGGCAATTTACATCTCCATCAGTAATGCCTGAGTTGCCCTTTCCTTGGACTCCTGACAGCATTAGGTAATTTTTTTTTTATGTTTAACTTTTGGGCAAATAGTGACATTTCATTGATACTTGAATTTGCATTTTCCCAACCTTTAAAAATTTAAGCATCTCTTCTGCTTGTTGATTTGGATTTCTTTTTCTGAGAAATGTCTTTTCACATCCTCTTTTTTTGTATTAGATTGTTTGTTTTTTTCTTCTCAAAGTTTAAAGGCTCCTTATATGTTATATATTTTTATCTGTATTATAGTTTTTTTTCAAATACAGCCTTTGCCTATTGAATTTACTAAATGAATATCTTCCATACAAAGTTTCTGTATTTTTACATAATGAAAGTGTTTATCTTTTCTGGCTATGGTGTGGAAGACTGATGGGAGGGGTAAGACTAGATAGCAAGAGATCCATCAGACAGCAATTTCAGACTGGTCAAGAGGCAGCATTGTGCTAGGGAAAGTGGTTCAAGAGACATTAGGGAGGTAAAACTGGGAGAACTAGATGATTGACAGCATATGGGGTAAAGGAGGAGGAGAGGAGGTGCCAGGAGTGCCAGGATGAATCACAGCTCTTACTTCCTCCTAGGTGGGTTGTGGTGTCTTTCCCTAAGAAAGGAAACACAGCAGGAAGACTAAGACTGGCCTGGAACATCATGCTTTCAGTCTGACACTGTTAAGTGTGAGGGGTCTGTGAGACATCCAAGCAAAGATGCCCAGTAGCTGCTAAGTACACAGGTCTGGGAATCACAGGAAAGGATACAGATTTGGGAGTCATCACATTTCTAGTGGCTCCAATGGAGGCCATTAGGACCATCACCTTGGGAGAGCGTATGAAGTGGGAAAAGGCAGCTTGGACCTGTGCTTTAAAGCTTGGCTAGAGGGGAAAACACTGGCTAAGGAGACTGAGAGAGACCTGGGAAGTAGAAGAAAGGCCAGGAGGGGGATGGCATCATAACTCCAAGACAAGAGTCAACATGTGGAGACTTGACTGAATAAAAGGCACTAGTGATATTACTCAGATAGTAGGAAAAAGATGGAAGAAAATTCAAATGTAAGCAGGATTAAACACACATACAAAAACACATGCATACAATTTATTTTTGCTTATGCTCTAAAAGAACCTGTAGTTTCACTGAATACTGGGATCTGGGTGATATTTATTCAGGATGTTAACAAATAAAACAATAGTATAACCTACATAAAGAGATATGCATAATGATATTCATTTTAAAGTTATCTATACTAGTAAATAATAATCTAGTGTAATAGTTAAACAATTTAGTATTATGCCATGGCTTACTATGTGGTTATTTTAAAAAAGGAAACAGGATAGATTTATTCTCCTTTTATTATTGGGAATTTGGAAAATTTCTTAATATTAAAAATAAAAAGTTATAGAAATATATATGCAGAATATTCCTCTTTTTAAAAACAATAAAGAGGCCAGATGTGGTGGCTCATGCCTACAATTCTAGCACTTTGGTAGGCCAAAGTGGAAGGATCACTTGAGCCCAGGAGTTTGATACCAGCCTGGGCAACGTAGTGAGACCCTGTCTCTACCAAAAAATATATATATATTTTAACTATAAAAAGACATGAATACATGTGTACATGCATTCTCACTTGCTCTTTTTTTAGACTGGAAAGAGACACCCTAAATGATTAACAGTGGTTGTTTTTAAAGTAACCATGGTTACTTTAGAGATTGTGGTGATGGTGAGATTTCAATTTATTACTTATTACTTAATACAGGTCACATTGAAAAATATGTTACTTTTGAAGACAAATATCCTATTACTATTATAATATTAAAACTATGTAAATTTTTTTTAAATAGAATTATTCAACCAAGAGGAGGAGTTGTTAAGAACTGTCTCTAAAACTAATATCTACCTCTACTTTGTGTGCATGGGTATATCTATTATTTCCTTCCTACAGTAAAGTCTTTTCTGTTGCACGTCCAAGGCTAACACTAAAGTAAGTTGCTAAGATAATTTCTAGTGAACAAAAGAACAATAGAAGAAAGGGGAGTGAGTTTTTTCTCAAAGGTCACAAACCATGGATGAACGAATGAATGAATGAATGAATGAATACACAAATAGGAGCAAAGGAATGGAGTCAACAGTGAGTTTGTTGCTTTGCTGATACCACTGAGTGGTCAGAAAAGGGACTGTAGGGATGCTAATAACCATGCCAGGGTGCAGAACAGAGAGTGCCCAGATTTTGAAGCCAGCAAGGCCCAGGGTGAACTCCCAAAGGCCTCCCCACACTAGATCTCCTCAGCTGTGAAGTAGAAATCATAATGCCCACCATAAAAGATTGTTTTCAGGTTTGAATAAAATTGAGAGTCTTTTTACACTGGTTGACATGGAATAGGCTTTCAAAGGTTTTCTCTCTTTTTCTTTTAATGAGTTAGGTCAACATCAAGGTATTCACACTGTCTGAATTAACTGGGTGAGAACTGGGCATGGGGTGAGTTTTTGCTGTTTAAAAGCAAAGAGAGATGGAGGGAGGGAAAAAATTTTATCAGTGATCGCCTAAAAAGATTTTCTATGCTAGCCAGATAATTTTTGAAGGTTTTTTTTGTTTTGAAGAATTTTGAATTTTTTTAAAATAAAGATATGAGGGTACCTAATACCTAATCAGCACTACATGTATAGAGTGATCATATATCTAAAAACAGGTCTGATCTCAAATATTCTGTTGCAGTGTTTCTACAAAACATCAACACCTCAATTTTAATAGTTCTTTTTGTATGGCCTGAAGTTGTAACTGGAACCCAAGTTTTACAGATGAAGTATCCTGATTTCTTATTTAGAAAATCTGGTCACCGTTAACTATGGGTTAATGAAAAGGAACTCTCAACCCCCAGCACAAATTCCTCTGCAAATTATTACTCAGGGCCTGAGATTCAGATTGACTGGTACTTTTTTTTTTTACTTAATCTAACACTTGTATGGCCCTGGCTCTGTGCCAGGCACTGTTGCAAGAGCTCTATAAATAGGTACTCACCACTGGGAGCAGTGGCTCATACCTGTAATCCCAGCACTTGGGGAGGCCAAGGCAGGTGGATCGCTTGAGATCAGGAGTTCGAGACCAGCCTGGCCAACATGGTGAAACCCCGTCTCTACTAAAAATACAAAATTAGCTGGGCGTGGTGGCACTCACCTGTAATCCCAGTTACGTGGGAGGCTGAGGCAGGAGAATCGCTTGAACCCGGGAGGTGGAGGTTGCAGTGGCCAAGACTGTGCCACTGCACTCCAGCCTGGGTGACAGAGCAAGACTCCATCTCAGAAAAAAAAAAAAAAAAAAAATCGGAATCCTAAAAACATATTAAGCAGGTTTGATTTCTAACCCTATTATTTTGCAGGTGAGGAAACTGAGGCACAACAATGTTAAGTGACTTGCTAGTTAAGCAATGAAGCCAGATTTGAACCTGGACAATCTGACTGCAGAATCAGTGCTCTTAACCATTGTTTCTTATTTAGCTTGCTACATGGCATAAGGCTCTTAAAGATAGTGACATGATGCAGGGTTTCTCAGGATACAATCTATAGACAGCATTGGAACAGCAGATGTTGCAAATGAGAAAGTCAAACTGAGTTAAGCACACCTCCAAACCTACAGGTGAGGCACTAAGCTCTGTGGTTTCCAAATCATTGAATGCTAGAGCTGAAGAGGGCCTCAGAGAGCAAGAGTCCAGTCAAGGAAGAAAAAGCCAGACCAGAAACAATAAAAAGAAAACGAGCAAACAAAGGAGTCACAAAGAAACAGAACTGTGGCAAATGACGCATTAGACGAAGACCAGCAATTCCACCCACAGAGGAGATACCAGCGGGCCAAGTGTGAGTCAGAAGGGACTGGTGAGGACTTGTGCACCAGTGAGCCTACAGGGAGGGGCCTGCCATGTGGAAACAGGAGCTGTGCCTCAGCTCCTGCCATGTGGAAACAGAGGCCCACCATTGCCAGGTTCCCAATTTTTCAAAAAAAGCCAGATATTCACATTTTGTGTGAAAATTCCTGTTCTTGAAAGTTGGCAACTAATTCAAATCTGAGCTTAGGGGTAACCCCAGCCAGGCTAGCCCTATCAGGACAAGGACAAAGCTGTTCCTGTTTTTGGCTGTATCCCCACATGTCTGGCATATGGACTTTCAATAAATATCTGTTGAATGAATTAACTAAAATGATTAAAATACAACTTAAATGTAGTTCAAAAGATAAGGCTTCCTGACAGAATAGCAAAATTCGACAGTCACCCCAAACCCTGGGCTTTGTGAAATCCCAAATTGCTGTGGAACCTGGCTGAAGAAGGAGGACTTCGTAAGGAGAGATGGAGAAAGAAGTTTAACTGGAGCTTAAAAATAAAATGGCTCAGGAGCCCTCATACACAACCAAAACAGACTCAGTTTTTCAGCCCCACTTTCTGCCTCATCACCAAAGCAAGATGGGAGGACCTGCGGGCTCCACCTTCCCAACTCCACAGCTGTCCCTTTTGAGATGTTCCCTCTCAAGTTTAAGTAGATTTTACCAACTAAGTGTTATCGGATGCAGGGCACCACACCAGATAAACTTGTACCCACTCATGGATGTCAGCCCCAATCAAACTTAACAGCCTCGCTGTGGTTTGAGGAGGTTCACTGATGTCATTTCTTTATTTTCTTTCTTTTTATTTTTCTCTTTCTTTCCCTCTCTCTCTCCCTCGTTCCCTCCCCTTCCTTCCTTCCTTTTTCTTTTTGGAGACAGGGTCTCATTCTGTCACCCAGGTTGGTGTGCAGTGGTGCAATCGTGGCTCACTGTAGCTTCAACCTCCTGGGCTCAAGTGATCCTCCTGCCTCAGCCTCCCAAGTAGCTGGAACTACAGTTGCATGCCACCACGCCCAGCTAATTTTTATATTTTTTGTAGAAACAAGGTCTCACTATGTTGCTCAGGCTGATCTCAAACTCGTGGGCTCAAGTGATCCTCCTCCCTGGGCCTCCTGAAGTGCTGGGATTACAAGCATGAGCCACCATGCCCAGCCAATGCCATACCTTAGAGACAAGCTAATCACTCTTCCGGGATTTGGAGGAAAGGGTTTTCTTGAGTTTGTTCTTAGAAATAAACAATGTAATTTTAAGATACTTCTCTCTCTCTCTCTAAAATATTTTAAGGCTCACACTGCCTGCAGATTTTAGCAGGTAAAGTAAAAGTTCACTTGACCAAAAAAAAAAAAAAAAAGAAAGAAAAAAGAAAAATTCCCTTAAAAGTTTCAGTACCTGAATAGATGAATATTGGTATTTCCCTCTGCATATAAGACATCATAATGGTGATTCATTTAAAGCCTCGTGCAAGCCCAGAGATAGCAGGGTCTTGGGGCATTTTTCCTCCCAAGTGAGCAGATGGGTTTCTCATCTGGATATGGGTCACTGAGCACAGCCTTGTCCCTCTCACTTCTCTGCGTTTGGTCTTCACATCACAGCACATTTTCAGTTGATGCCTACTTGCAGTATCAAGATGTGTGGCAATCTGGGAAGCAACATCTCTATCTACACACCCATATATGCATTTATAGTATTGAGGAGCGGCCAATCTCCTAAAATGTCTAGGCTAGTAATTGTATCAAATAACCTGTCCTATTAAGGCCATAAATATTCTCATATTAGTCAGTCCCAATTTTGGGGGTAGAAAATGTGCTTACCAGGCATGGAGATAATAAAGAGGAGTAGCACTGTTTGTTTTAACTCAATCAAGTTTCATACAGTTGTGTCTCTTGCCTAGCTCTTAGCAAGTCCAATCCAAGGAGCCCTAGGCCAGCTCAGCCTCAGTAATAATATTTAACAGTAGCAGCAGCACGAAGATTCACTGCAGGCTTACTATGTGACAAGCACTTGTTCCAAGAGCTGTTTGTGTATTAACTCATTTAATCCTCAACTCAACTCTGAGGTAGTTCTTATTATTCATTTATTTGTTCATCAAATGTTCATGGCGTCCTGCCTATGTGCCAGACACTGAAATAAGCAGGCAGGATATAGCAATGAACAAAACAGACAAAATCCCAGCCCTCTTGGAGTCTATTTTTCAGTGGAGGGAAGAACATAATAAATGAAAAAGTAAATATCTTTTATTTGGATGATGTTGGATGATGTTAAGTGCTATAGAGAAAAATAAAGCAGAGTGTGGGGGCTGAGGAGTACTGGTAAGGAAAGGAGTTGGATGGCATGGGGGGCAGTCATAAGTTGGCATCTGAGCAGAGTCCAGAAAAGCAGGGGAGCGAGCCTAAGAACATCTGAGGTGAGAGTGAGAAAGGAGTTATTTCTTGAGAACACGCCTATCAAAGTAAGTTGGTTTGCTCCGCTGGACACTTGGTTGATAGAGAAGATCAAAGATTCAGAAGCACCAGGCTACAGATGAAGAAATGGACTGAGAGGGTCAGCTGACTGCATTCACTCAGCTAGCAAGGGGCAGAGCTGGTGTCCAGACACAGGCAGTCGGCCCCAGAGCCTGCACTGTTGGCCAGAACATCAGATGCCTTGGTTGGGGCCATTCCTCTTTTTTCCTGGTCGATTCCACCCTTAGCCAGTCCCAGTTAGTGACTTCTCTTATTTCCTTAAGACAGAGATCTACTGATTTCAGCCACACCACCACCAGTTTCCCTGCCCCCATCTACTTCATAATGAAACTGCAGCCACCTGTCTCCCAACGGTTACAAACCCTCGGTCCCCAAGGCCAGAAACTTCCTGGACCTTGCTCTCAGCTGTCAATCTGCCTCCTCGATAAGTTCATCAAGAATTAAGATGTTGGTTCTCTAAATCAACTTCTTTCTGTACTTTCCTTCTAATATTATGCTAAAATAGTTTCCTTTTTAATTCTTGTTCTTGCACTTAACCTATTTCTCCTTTCTCAAGATGTTTCCCTTTAGACCTATGCAATCCAACAAAGTAGCTATCAGCCACAAGTAGCTAGTGAGAACCTGAAATGTGGTTAGTACAAATGGAGATGTGTTCTGAGTATCAAATACACACCAGAATCTGAAGACCTGGTATTAAAAAGTGGAACATAAAATCTCTTGTTAATATTTTTTTGTAGTAACTATTAGGTTAGTGCAAAAGTAATTGCCAGTTTTTGCCATTAAAAAAAAATAGCAAAAACCACAATAACTTTTGCACCAACCTAATTAATACATGTCGAAATGAAAATATTATGGATATATTAGGTTAACTAAAATATATTATTAAAATTAATTTCACATGTTCCATATTATACTTCTATTTGAGAGCACTTCTTTAGCCTGTTGTTTCAAGACACTCACATCCCACCATTCTCAAAGGCCACATTTGTCTTTGACTGTTCTCACCTTAGATAGGATACAGCTGAGATCCACAGTATGCTTTAGGGAATAAGGTTCTTACTAGATCGGTTAAGGCTGTGAGTGTTTTTAAATCTATTCTCCAAAGTCTGATTCAAGGTATTTCAATACAGTATTGATCATTTCACTAAAATTCCTTGAGAATCCTTGTTATTTTCTAGATACTCAGTTCATCGTTGGGAAACTCTATTGCAAGTAGTTTACAATGGCACAGCCTCATTAGTTTCTTATTAATCTGATTTTTTATTTTTTTCTGAATGTGTATGTTAAACTTCAATTTTCTTCTAATTTTTAACTGGCATAGGAAGAAAATGTTCAAGAAACTACAGACTGGTCAGCCCGGTGGAAATTCAGGCACTAATCTCAACAGACATTTTGGGGAACATTGTAAAGTAAGCAAAGTTCACTAGAACCTATAAAGTAACCAAAAAGCATTTTCCTTGGAGGCTGATGGGCAGGCATTGAAAGTTATCTCCAAAGAGGAACTGCTAAAATGTTTTCCCCTCCTTTTCTAGGGACAGTCTCTGTATCTTATAGTCACACTTTATATTCAAACCTGAACTTATCTGAGAAAAGGGAAATGGCTGCATCCTGGTTTCACTTACAACCCTGAGATGGAAGTTGAGATTTGTCATTGCAGAATTTAAGGATCTGTGTCCTTAAGTAAAACCTTCTGGTCACCCCTCAAGTAAAGCTTCAAAAAAGCTTAGGCACTTGTGCAGAAACAGCATGAGAAGAAACCAAAAGGCAGAAAACTTACACATATAAGGGCTGATTTATGCAAAGTTTCTACTTTTAAACAGAGAAACCAATACCTACCCTCAAAGCCTGTATTTACTAAAGAAATGTTAGAGTGACAAGGAGGTCAATAAAATAAATTATTCAAATCTGGTTCTTAAAAAGAGGTTCTAAGACTATTTTAAAACTTCTGAAAGATGCCCATCAAAATTAAAACAAAAAAACATAGCAACGAATACAATGAGTGAAACTTGATTAGATCCGGGTTTTTTAACAAAAGACACTCTTGTGACAAGTGGGGAAATCTGAATATGGGTAAAAGTTAGGTGATGTTACAGGATTAGTGTTAATTTTTATAGATGTTATGATGTTATTGAGATTATGCAAAAGTGTCTAGGAGTGAAATGTAGGTACCTAGAGAATGTAAATATAATAATGTTAATAATAAATATGTCAATAAATTGCCATTGTAAATTCTATGTCCCAAAGAAGCACCCCTCACCATTACAAATTATGATATTAAATACAATTTTGCATGACTGGTAATTGTGCTGACCTATATTTCACATGTTTTAGCAGAATTTCATTGGACAATGTATACATGTTGGATATAAGAAATCAGTAGTACTCATCTTCAAAAAGTTGCTTAGTGGATCTCAGGCTAGGGATACAACAGAGCATATAAAGGAATAGGTTCTGATTCAGAGAGAATCAAAGTTCAAGTTCACTCTGCCACTTATTTGCTGTGTGAACTTGGACACATTACTGAACCTACCTAAGCTTTGTTCTCCTATTAAATGTTCCCTATGTAATAAAATCAGTGTGACAATTAAATAAAAACATCTCAAAGCTGAAGCATAGCTCCTGGCACAGAGCAGGTACTTATCTCCTAGCGGCTATTATTATTTACACTCTGTTATAACACTGGGCCTAGTTTTCCTATAGGAACACACAACACTATTTTAACTTGGATTATCTTTGCTAAATAAAAAAACACAGACTGTCTAAGTCTCAACTCCAGCAAAGCACATGAACAAGTCTCACATAATAATGTGAGATAATTTCAAATGGAGAAATGCTGGACAAATACATTGTCATCTAATGTTCAGATTCAACAATCTTTACTATTAAAAAAAACAGATCAATATAAGGAAAATTTAAAAAAATAATACATGACTTGACTTCTGCATACAAGGAACTTAAAATCTAGTTATGCAGATAGTTGGCAATAAAGGATCTGTAAAATGTCAACAACAGCAGAATAAGACAAACTCTGTTAATAATAAAATAGTTCCTACCTTTTTATTTTTTATTTTTTTTGCTCTGTTACCCAGGCTGGAGTGCAGTTGTGTCATCATGGCTGACTGCAGCCTCAAATTCCCAGACTCAAGCAATTGCCAGGCTCATCTCAGCCTCCTGAGTAGCTGGGACTACAGGCATGCACCACCACACCTGGCTAACTTTTTGTAGAGATGGGGTGTATTAGTCCATTCTCGCACTGCTAATAATGACATACCTGAGACTGGGTAATTTATCAAGGAAAGAGGCTCAATGGACTCACAGTTCCACATGGCCAGGGAAACCTCACAATCATGGCAGAAGGCAAAGGAGAAGCAAAGTCATGTCTTAATGGTGGCAGACAAGAGAGAGCGTGTGCAGGGGAACTCCCCTTTATAAAACCATCAGATCTTGTGAGACTTATTCACTATCACAAGAACAGTATAGAGGAAACTGCCCTCATGATTCAATTATCTCCACCTGGCCCTGCCCTTGACACACGGGGATTATTACAATTCAAGGTGAGATTTGGGTGGGGACACAGCCAAACCATATCATTCCACCCCGGCCCCTCCCAAATCTCATGTCCTCACATTTCAAAACACAATAATGCCCTTCCAACAGTCCCTCAAAATCTTAACTTATTCCAGCATTAATCCAAAAGTCTAAATCCAAGGTCTCATTGGAGATAAGGCAAGTACCTTCCACCTATGAGCCTGTAAAATCAAAAGCAAGTTAGTTACTTCCTAGATACAATGGGGGTACAGGTGCTGAGTAAATATATCCATTCCAAATGGGAGAAATTGTCCAAAACAAAAGGGCTACAGCAAGCCCAAGCAAGTCCTAAATCCAATAGGGCAGTCATTAAACCTTAAAGTTCCAAAATGATCTCCTTTGACTCCATGCCTCACATCCAGGTGACGCAAGAGGTGGGCTCCCACAACCTTGGGCAGCTCTTCCCCTGTGGCTTTGCAGGGTACAGCCATCCTCCTGGCTGCTTTCACGAGCTGGCATTAAGTGTCTGTGGCTTTTCCAGGTACACGGTGCAAGCTCTCGGTGGATCTACCATTCCGGGGTCTGGTGGATGATGGCCCTCTTCTCACAGCTCCACTAGGTGGTGCCCCAGTAGGGACTCTGTGTGGGGGCTCCAACTCCACATTTCCCTTCCACACTGCCCTAGCAGAGGTTCTCCATGAGGGTCCCACTCCTGCAGCAAACTTCTGCCTGGACATCCAGGCATTTCCATACATCCTCTGAAATCTAGGCAGAGGTTCTAAAACCTCGATTCTTGACTTCTGTGCATCCACAGGCCCAACACCACATGTAAGCCACCAAGGCTTACCCTCTGAAGCAACAGCCTGAGTGGTATGTTGGCCCCTTTTAGCCATGGCTGGAGCTAAAACAGCTGGGATGCAGGGCACCATGTTTGGAGGCTGCAAAGAGCAGGGGGGCCCTGGGTCCAGCCCATGAAACAATTTTTCCCTCCAAGGCCTCCAGGCCTGTGATAGGAGGGGCTGCCATGAAGGTTTCTGATATGCCCTGGAGACATTTTCCCCATTGTCTTCATGATTAACATTTGGCTCCTCAATACTTAATGCAAATTTCTGCAGCTGGCTTGAATTTTTCATCAGAAAATGGGTTTTTCTTTTCTATTGCATCATTGGGCTGCAAATTTTTTGAACTTTTATGCCCTGCTATCCTTTTAAACATAAGTTCCAATTCCAAACCACATCTTTGTGAACATATAAAACTGAATGCTTTTAACAGCAACCAAGCCACCTCTTGAATGCTTTGCTGCTTAGAAATTTCTTCCACCAGATGCCCTAAATAATTTCTCTCAAGTTCAAAGTTCCACGCATCTTTAGGGCACAGGCAAAATGCTGCCAGTCTCTTTGCTAAAACATATTAAGAGTCACCTTTATTCCAGTTCCCAACAATTGTTCCTCATCTCCATCTGAGATGAGCAGCATTTGGTCAAAGCCATTCAACAAGTCTCTAGGAAGTTCCAAACTTTCCCACATCTTCCTGTCTTCTTCTGAGTCTTCCAAACTATTCCAATCCCTGCCTGTTACCCAGTTCCAAAGTTGCTTCCACATTTTCAGGTATCTTTGCAGCAGTGCCCCACTACCCAGTACCAATTTACTATATTAGTCCATTCTCATGCTGCTAATAAAGACATACCCAAGACTGGGTAATTTATAAAGGAAAGAAGTTCAATGAACTCACAGTTCCACATGGCCAGGGAGGCCCCACAATCATGGCAGAAGGCAAAGGAGAAGTAAGGCATATCTTACATGGCAGTAGGCAAGAGAGAGCTTGTGCAGGGGAATCCCCATTTATAAAATCATCAAATATTGTGAGACTTATTCACTATCTGAGAACAGTATGGGGGAAACTGCCCTTATGATTCAATTATCTCCACCTAGCCCTGCCCTTGACACATGGGGATTATTACAATTCAACGTGAGATTTGGGTGGGAACACAGAGCCAAAGCATATCATGGGGTTTCAGCATGTTGGTTAGGATGGTCTCGAACTCCTGGGCTCAAAAGATCTGCCCACCTCAGCCTCTCAGTGCTAGGATTACAGGCATGCACCACCACGCTCAGCCAAGTTCATACTTTTGAGTTCTTGCTACTTGCCCAGCACTATCCAGGCCCTATCCACATGTCATTCCACTAATGCAAGCCCACACCAAATCCTGCCAGCTCCACCTTCAAAACACATCCAGATATCTCTCACCCCCAGTGATTCCTTTCCTGCATTGCCCCTGCAGCCTAACCAACCTCCCTGCTCTTCCTTTTCTCTCCCCTACAGACTATTTATCCAGCAGCCAGAATAATTCTTTTAAACACCCAAGTCATCATAATTTCACTCCTGTTCAAAATCCTTCAAAACTTTCTAGTCACTGAAAGCAAAAAGGCCAAAATATTTAAAAGGCCCTAAAAACTTTATCTACAGGATCCAACCCTGACTACTTTTATAACTTCATTTTCTACCACTCTCCGCCACAATGGTATCCTTGAAGTTTCTTAAACGCTTGAAGCCTATCTCAGGGTCCTGAGTAGTAGGCCTGGAATATCACTCCCCCAGATAGCCTTGTGGCCTATCTCTCACTTCCTTAAGTGTATGATCAATTGTCACCCTATTAAAGAGACCCTCCCTGACCACACTATGTAATACTAACCAGCAGAGGGTAGCTGAATGAACTACCATATAGCCACCCTATGGGGGACTGTACAGCTGTGAAAAAGAATGAGGTGGATCTCTATGAAGTGATAGGGAATGATTTTCCAGATGTATGGTTAAGTGACAAAAATGAGATACAAAAAAATACATAGAGTGTTACCTTGTTTAAGAAGGGTAGTTAGAAAAAAAAAAAAAGAATCCAAATAACTTTTTTTTGTTTTGTTTTGTTTTTTTGTTTTTTTTTTTTTTGAGACAGAGTCTCACTCCGTCACCCAGGCTGGAGTGCAGTGTTGTAATCTTGGCTCACTGCAGTCTCTGCCTCCTGATTCAGGCCATTCTCCTGCCTCAGCCTCCTAGGTAGCTGGAATTACAGGTGTGTGCCACCATGCCCAGCTAATTTTTTGTTTTAGTAGAGACAGGGTTTCACTGCGTTAGCCAGGATGGTCTCAATCTCCTGACCTTGTGATCCGCCCGCCTTGGCCTCCCAAAGTGCTGGGATTACAGTCGTGAGTCACTGCACCCAGCCAGAATCCAAGTAACTTTTGAATATAGTATTGCATATTCACTGGGATATACAGATATTTCTTATTATGGAGTTATATCTTGAAAAACTCATTGTAGAGTTGAAAAATCTTAAGTCGAACCATTGCTAAGTTGGAGACTGTAATGAAAAATAAAAGGAACTGTAAAGAAATCTTTAACTGTATTTAGTAAGTTTGTAGTTGGTAGTAGATTGGTATAGCAACTGTAAAATGATTTGGGGTTTAATGTAGATTAGGAAAATATACTGATGCTACTAAGAACAGAGTTCTCACTGTGGGAGTAAGGAGATGCAAATATGGAAGAGCAGAAGAGGCAGAAGAACTAAGCAGCAAGATTATTAGTGTTAGAAGTATCAGGGTTAACTCCTGACTTTGTAAAAACTCTATTTCTTAACTTTGAAAACTGACAAGGCTGAGAAGCAATGACTCTGGTACCTGTGGGCACACTTTGCACCCAGAACTTGATTTCTAAATACTATCTCTCACTAAAAGAAACCAGGGAACCTAATGATTCGAAGGCTGAGGCAGGAACACTACAAGATGAGTCCAGAACATCTTTCTGTGCCAGAAAGTAAGGAAGTGTTTAAAATCAAACAGGAACAAACAGAGCAAAAGGACTCTGAAGCTTGAAGGTGTTCCCGCCTGTCAAATGTGGGGTTGCCGAGCATCAAAATGGATGACAGGAATGCCATATTTAAAAAAGAATCCATGAGTCCACATAACCTTCTAAAATAAAAGAAAAAAAGGGAGGATGTGTGTGCAAAAGGTATCCATTACTGAACAATGTAAACTAATAAATATATATATATAGAAAAACAGAAGAGAAAATTGCTGGGTGGCTCATGCCTATAATCCCGACACTTTGGGAAACTGACTTGGGAGGATTGCTTGAGCCCAGGAGTTCAAGACCCGCCTGGGCAACATGGCAAAACCCCGTCTCTATAAAAAATACAAAAAAATTAGGTGGACGTGAAGGCATGTCCCTGTAGTCCCAGCTATTTGGAAACTGAGGTGGGAGGATCGCTTGAGTCTGGGAGATCAAGGCTGCAGTGAGCCATAATTGTGTCACTTATACTCTAGCCTGGGCAACAGAGTGAGACTGTGTCTCAAAAGAAAAGAGAAAAGGCAATGAAACAAAGAAGGAAAGAAGGGAAGGGAAGGGAAGGGACAGGAAGGGAGGGGGAGGAGAGGGAAAGGGAGGGGAGGGGAGGGAGGGGAGGGGAGGGGAGAGAGGAAGGATGGAAGGAAGGGAGGGAGGGAGAAGAAAGGGATGAGGGTGGGGGAAGAAAATTACCATTTGAAAATATTTTAGTGGCTGGATGTGGTGGCTCATGCCTGTAATCCCAACACTTTGGTAGGCCAAGGAGGGAGGATCACTTGAGCCCAGGAGTTTAAGACCAGTCTGGGCAACATAGGGAAACCCTGTTTCTACAAAAACTAAAAAAAAATTAGCCAAGCATGGTGGCATGCACCTGTATGTAGTCCTGGCTACTCAGAAGGCTGAGGTGGCAGAATTGCTTGAGCCTCAGAGGTCAAGGCTGGAGTTAGCTGTGATAGCACCCCTGTACTCCAGCCTGGGTGACACAGTGAGACCCTGTCTCAAAAAATAAAATAAAATATTTTAGTGATAATGGATTCTGGGAAGAATCACCATAGGATACTAAAACCACTGAATGAACAATGGCTGGAGAACAGGATATTCACTCAACCTCAAAACATCACTTAACACATCATTTATTACTTACAAAGGTAAAATGGTGCCTCTACAATGGAGAAATTTGGTAAACTTCACTTTAACCAAATGTCAAAGTTAACATCTCCAATAATGTGACAAACAGACCACATCTTCCTGATGTGACACACTGAGAAGGACCCAACATAGCTATGAAGTATTCCTGCTACAAAGAGTTACAACCAGAATCTGATCATGAGGAAACAAGCAGGCAATCCACATCCAAAGGGACATTCGGTAAAGCAACTAGCCCAGACACTTCAAAAATGATGATGTCTTAAAGTACCAAAAAAAAAAAAAAAGCAACAGTTTTAGGTTAAAGGGGGTTAAAAAGGCATGATTATCAAATGAAGTATGTGGTGCAGGACTGGCTTCTGGGTTCTCTACCAGGAAACAGTATTGTATCAATGCCACATTTCCAGATTATGATGATTCTGTGACTTGTTGGAGAATGCTCTTGTTCTTATGAGACATATGATAAAGAATTACAGGTGAGGTGTCATGAGGTCTGAAACTCTCAAATGGTTTGGCCAAAATAACAGATAGCAAAAATAACAAAGAAAACTAATGTGACAGTTAACTGGTGATTCAAGGAGAAAGTACGCAAATGTTCACTGTACTAATTTTGCAACTGTCCTAAAGATTTTAATTGTTCTAAAATTTCAAAAAAAACCCTAAATTGAAATATTAACGACTTCCATCCCCCCTTTCTTTGCTTTACTCATCTCTGTACTAGTAAATGTTTACTTTATCACCATCCAGCATCCATGTTTTTACTCATTTACTTACTGTCTCTCTCCCTCACTATAAGGTGAGCTTCACAAAGGCAGGGAACTGTGCATAGCTTGCTGTATCCCCCGTCCATTGTGCAGTGCTTAACATATAATTGACACTCAGTAAATATTTATTGAATGACTGATGTTCCCAGTAATTCTATGAAGTGGGTTTATTATTCTCCTTTCCCTCATGTGAGTGGTACTCTCTTCAAAAGTGAAGGTACTGAAGTGAAGAGAAGTTAGGGAACTCACACAAGTTCATGACTCAGGTGAGGAGTGGGGCCAGGATCCAAAGCTAGGCATCTGACCCCAGAGCTGATGCTGTTAATCACTGCATTTGCAGCTTCCCTAATGAGGCAGGCTTGGGTCCCCAAAAGGGGATATACCCATTCAGTCTTGTCTTTAGTTTAAGGCCTATGGAGAGCAGTTTATAAATACATGTTTGCTGAATCAAATGACTTCTGAATGAATACATGAATTAGGTGAGAGAGATCACCAGGAAGGGACAGTTCAAATAATCTGTTGGAGGTGGAGCTTGGGCAAACTGGGTTTGCAGTGGAAGGGAGAACACAGGTACAGGCAGCAGTGACCCAAGGTGCCAGGGAATGAGGGACCAGCTTGCCTGGAGGAGAGTTACCCCATCCATTCAATTAATCCCTGTTTGTATCTCTTCTTTTCCCCAGCCACCCGCACATGAACTCCCCAGAGCTATTTGGGCCCTGTGATGGTAGTCCACCCTGGCCTTCTGGCCTCCCTGCCTCCAATTCCTCCTGACTGCAGCCTTCCTCTTTGTTGCTAACAGATTCTTCTTCCCAGGCGCATGGTCCTGATCCTGTAAGGCCCAGGAGAAGCTCTCTCAGCTCAGAGAATCCAGACTCCCTAAGGGGACACTCAGCAATCTTTTCCCACATTATCACATGTCCACACATCACCAGTCCTTGAAGGCTGGGCTCAAATATCCTCCCTCCCATGAAGACTGCTTCACAAAAGACACTTGATTTCACAAAAGAGACTGCCTTCTTCTTCCCTCTGTACCCTCACAGCTCACCTTTTTTTTTTTTTTTTTTTTTTTTTTTTTTGAGACAGGGTCATATTCTGTCACCCAGGCTGGAGTTCAGTGGCACAATCACAGCTCACTGCATCCTCTGCCTCCGGGACTCAGGTGATTCTCCCACCTCAGCCTTCCGAGTAGCTGGGACTATAGGTATGCGCCACCACGCTCAGCTAATTTTTGTATTTTTTGTAGAGCCGATCTTTCACCGTGTTGGCCCTGCTGGTCTCCGATTCCTGGCCTCAAGTGATCCACCTGCCTCAGCCTCCCAAAGTGCTAGGATGACAGGTGTAAGCCACCACGCCCAGCCCAGGCCTCTCTTACAACACTGACTTCTTTATCTGATCGTGCAGGTACTTTTGAGTCTATCTCAACCTCTCCCCCTTGGCTGTCTTCCACAGATGCACACGCGCACCTCCCGGGCAGGCAGTGGACGCTGAGCAAACGGACGGACGGGCTGGAGGGCTGGCAGTGGGGTGCAGGAGCCAGCCATGAGAACCCCTCAAGTACAGGTGAACTCGCTGGGAGGTTACTGCTGTACTCCCGGGGTTTTGCTATGGCCTGACTGGGGCCAATGTGTGGAGGGTGAAGGAGGATGGGGAGGCAAAATGGGAAGAAAGGGACCTATTTCCTGAGGTTGTTGTGATGACTTGGCTGACAACACACGGAGAGGATGGAACCAGTTCTGATACTAGTTTTTAGGATATGAGGGGAGGAAAAAGGAGCAGGAGTCGCACCACTTAGGAATCCCAACGTGAGGCCGCTGCCGACTGGGCTTCCTAGTTGCCTCCCCGCTCCTCGCTGTGGGGCGACTCTGAAAAGTCCTCTCTGCTGATACGGCGGACGCCGCGCGGGCGGGGACCGCACCGCGCGGGGAGGGCAGCAGGCGTCGCCCTCGATCAGGTGGCATCCGCGCCCGCTCCCCGTCCCGGGCGCGTTCACGGCTGGGAAGAAGTTTTGCAGTCCGCTGAAGCGCTCAGCGACGTTACTGGGGAAGCCCAGGAAGGAACTTGGTCACTGGAGCTCGGGAGGGGGCCGGCGGGAGGGCGCAGGCCCCGCAAGACAGGCTAGCGGGCCGGAGCCCATCCTTCCCTAAGGCCACACAGTTCCTTGCTGACTCCATGAGGGACACTGGCGATGAAATAACAACTTTCTCTTCCTGAAAAGGCTCCCACGGCTGAGTTGTTCCCGGCCCACAGCGACCCGTCCCCACCCGTCTCTGATCGGCAGCCCAGCGCGTCCACCCAGCCTGGGTGGTGCCCAGTACGCGCCGGCCGGCGCGGGGCCCCTGGGGCAGGCTTCACTCACCAAAGCAGTGCAGCAGGCAGACCACGCCGAGGACCCCCAGGGCCCGCCCCGCGTCGCTCCCAGCAACCATGGCTCGTCGGGCCGGCCTCTGCGCGAGTGCCCAGCCACAAGCAGCCCTAAGTTCAAGCACCGCCTACGCGGTCGGCCAGAAGTAGGGCTCCGCCCAGCCCTGGGCTGGCAGCCAGCGGCCCGCCCCGGCCCTTCCTCCCCCACCCTCCGCGGCGCCGCGTTTGTCTTCGCGCTTCCACTCCCCGGGCGCGCCTCTGGGCTCGGCTCTGCGCGCCTCCTTCCTGTGTCCCCGGGGCGCCGTCCAGTCCCCCAGCTCGGTCCCTCCCGTCATTCCGCCGCCATTCCATACGCTATTTTTAAGTAAGAAATTCTTTCCTTGAAAATGGCTTGCGTTTTAAAAACCAGGTTTCTCTGCCTTCCTACCGCACCTCCCGAGCTTCCCCTTAGCGTTTGGGGCGTGCTGAAGGCCCCTCCGTGGCTAGACGGGGCTGTGGCTCCCAGAGAGCCACCGGAGGAGGAAGCGGGACGGGCGGGAGCACCCGGGACCCCTCATCCCTTCAGCGCTGTGTGATCCCGCATCAGACGGCCTCTTTGAACCACTTTTCCTCAAACATGACAAGGAAAGGGAGCATTTTAGACAACTGTTAGGCGTAGGGTTACCTGAGGCAGGCCTCCCCCGTCCCCACACTCCCTTATCCCCGGAGCTGGGATTTCCAGCCTTTGGTTTCTCCCTTCTCAGATTCCTCTTTTTCTCTCTTCCCCCATCTCAACCGGGACTTTCCCTCAGGCTGAGATGTCAGATCCACATCTCCCTCACTGCCCAGCCTCCCCACATCCATCCAGCCCAAGCTGCGGCAGGCACTCATCACTCTCCCCGCTCTCCATCAGTCTGCATTGAGCTGGCCCTCCCCTCACATCCCTATATCCCAGAACAAATGACTCTATTCCCAGAACCAGCTCCTCACATCAGCCTCCCTGTCTGTCCCCTTTCTTGCAGACAGAAGCACCAGAGTTGCCCCTGCCCAGCTGAGGGAGTTCACAGAACTCTTAGTTATTATGTGAGCAGGAATCCATTTCCATGAACAGGACTCCCTGCTGCCCAAATAACCACCAACACATGGTGCAGGTTGTGAAACTGAGAGGGAATGTGCTTTCTTGCTGCTTCACCTCCATTATCCCCAGGTGGGGACTCAAAGTCACTCAAGACACTTGAACCATATTGCAAAGAGACATGAATTATTTCTTAAGTTAGCCATAAAATCTTAAAAGGTATCTCTATCAGTGAAACTTCTGGAACCAATGCCCTCTACCACAAACCTGCTATCTCGAGATATTCCCTACCATCTGTAGATACTGGGAACACAAGGCAGGGGCAGTGTGTAACATAAAATGTGAGGAAATCAAGTGTTCTCTGCCCTGGGCTGGTAGGAACTCAGGCCAACTTAGAAAGGCAGGATGGGGTTAGACCTTCAGACACTGGGGAGCCACAGAAAGTTTTTGAGCTGGGAAGTGATACGACAGCAAACATCTATTGAGCAGGCCCTATGTGAAGTGCATTGCTTGGATTAACTTAATCTTACTGCTGCTGTTGTTTTTGCAAATGAGGAAACTGACGCCTGGAGAAGGTAAATTACTCAGGGCACACAGTAAAGGGCAGAACTTGGAGTCCAACTGAGGCCATGTCCAATGCCTCTACTCTTATCCCTTCATACAGGAGCGGGATATGATAATGGGACTTTTGGACTGACAGCTATGCAGCCATTTGGACTGCCAGCAAGAGCTGTTAACCCCCTTAAGAGAAGGGCTGAGGAAAGAACAGCCCAGTCACATGGCGCTGGGGAAGCCCCTCACCCTCAGGTCATGGTCTCCAGGTATTGGGTGAGGAATAACTCATTAGGCTTCCTTGGTTGGACTCTCCTTTGACCAAGGAGCAGTGCCTGCTCTTTCATTGAGAGAAATGCTGTCCATCAAGCACTTTTAGAAGCCCTCAAATGCCTGGTTAATTTTATGAATCAAAAGCAGCTCAGGAATGCTGGACCTGCAATGCGTTAGGCAGGCAGCCAAAAAGATTCCCTTTACATACTGAGAACCTGCTATCAAAAGGAGGGGTGGATGTATTTTTCATGCTGTGACTAGTATTGCAAGGTCCAGTTTTATCTTCTTGTCACTGTAGATAATCATGGATGAGAAAGTAAGAAAGGAGGGCTGCTGAAGAGGCCGGGGCTGTTCTTCCTAGCATGCCACTGTCTGGTGTCTTGACTCTCGTTTCTGCCAAACCCTCGGAACTACTCCCACAAAACTTAGGAATCCCAGAATGTAGTGAGCAAAACACTGCCCCAATCCTGCATAAATGCAAATTGTCATTTTCATTGCATGCTTCATGAGGGAACGTACGTTCACTTCATTTATATAAATACTGGTTGGATTTGCACGAAGGACATAGAAGGGTAATCTTATTCCATAATACTCTATTTCCCTTTTTAAAACATTCCCTGGCAGAAAAAGAACATTTGAAAAAAATTAGGAAAAATTATACATAAGACTTAACATGGAACCATTATGGGTACCCAAGGGAGAGGCAGTCACATTTTCAACTCCTGGCCAAGCCAGCAGCTGCAAGGAGTTGATAAGGATGCAGCCGATGGTTCTGGGGAGCAGAGGAAAGCACACACGAAAGCTTTTGAAAGTCTTGGACTTAGAAAAAGAAGAAAAAAAGAAGTGTCTCCCTCTGCTTCTTACTCTAGTTCCTTTTTGCATATTCTATGAATTTTAAAGAATTATAGATGGGTTCTGACTAATCACGTATCACTGCTATGGTTTTAATCATTCTAACATTCTTCTCAATTTGCAGATGTAAACCCCTCCCAACACTGGAAGAGGAAACAGAGACCAGTGCGCTGTGCAGTCTCACTTAACTAGAATGCACAACTCCTGCTTTTATCACCATTCTGGGAAATCCCCGCTGCATTTCATGGCCAGGGCAGCACTTCATAGTTGGAAAAGGATGGTGTGGACTTGCCGCAGAGGCCCTAGAGAAGGCCCTCCTGTGTTCCTGCTCTCCTTCTCATCCGGCTTCTACCCCCACCCCACCCCCCAACAAAAACGCTACAGGTTATAAGATCTACATTCTGAACCTGCCTTTCAGGGGCTAGGTGTGTTGTGTGTTGCACAGCTCTAGGGGTAGCATAGCCTTGATCATCGGGGTGGAGGTGTCTATTTACTATGATATGATGCAGCAGATGGCAGTGAAGTGTCTTGAGGAAGAGGTGTTTTTATCATTTGAAGGTTATGGGGTGTAATAATAAAGACTGCAATTCACAGACCTTGAGCCTAGCAGGCCAATGCCAAGGGCAGAACTGTAGGCCCCCACAGCACAGTTCCACAGAGGAAGGGGGCTGGTTAGTAAGGGGAAAGAAGGATAGAAGACTGCAGTAAATGTAAACAGCCGTATTTTCAACATAATTTACTACAGGTCTCTGAAGTGTATATAAAATGTTTTAGTGCAACATCTTACAAATAGTTTTCCTTTAAAAAACAGAAACAAATCAACAGCTCTCTACATCATGCATGGGTAGTTTTCTTACCCCATCTTTTTTTTTCCTCAATAATTAACGCAGAGAAACCATTGTTTGAAAAGAATATGAAAACTTGCTACAGAAACACCCGGTGAAAGAGGGTGTGGTCATATTCATGTCCTAGAATGCGCCTAGCACAGTGTAGTTTTTCATAAATGCAACATTGTAGACATAGATGAATCCAGAGTATTCAGCAGTTTTCCTCCGTCTCAGAAGACTAAAGCTCCAGTAGACAATGCGCAATGAGGTCTCACAGCCACTGGAGGGCACCATTACCATCCATCTGACATCGCATTTCCATAGAAATGGCCAAAGAAAGAAGGTCCTGGGGTTTTTCATAGAAAGCTCAAAAAGTTCAACCTTTGATGCTATCCCCCAGCCCAATACAAAATACACAGAAAAAGCAATTATTAAAATACTGGCTTCTGTTTCTTTTTTTCCTTTCAAATTTCCTGCAATTGCTTTACATATTTGTGTGCAGCACCTACTTCTTCATCGCTGTGAACTGAAATCTAAGATTTCAAACTGAAATCTTAGTTACACATCCTAGTCCCAGCCAGCCCTCTGGCAACCTCCCATTTAGACAGAGGAAACGCCAGTCATCTTCCCTCATTGACTCAGCCTATAAAGTAGGAGTCAGCAAATTCCCACTGAAAGCCCACATCCCTGAAATAAAGAAATGGGGCAAAAGACCTTCTTCATGACTGAGCCGTTCCTGTACCTCTAATGTGTTGATGCAGCATAATAAATGAGAATCAGCATGTCAGGCAACAGCAGGATTAAGGTGGTGGTGCCTGCACACTGTCTCACAGGAGGGTACGGTATATTTGGGGGAGAAAAGGCAGGTCTGTGTGTCTGTCAGAAAATGGCTGAGCAATCGCCGCCGTGCTCCCCTCAGCTGGGAATCAGCAAAGTTATCTGCAAAGCAGCCCAGGCCACCTGCACACCTGCAGACCCTTGAAGGATCAGCACAGACATTGGCCTGGGGAATCCCACGGCCTCCCCTGCAGTCTGCTCGGTCTCAGAACAGGGCTTCACTGGAATCTCTTATCAGACTTAGTTCCAGAATCCCTGATGACTTTTTCCAAATTGTGACCCCCTCTTGGGATTCAGGATGCAAGTTCCCAGAGTAAAGGAGATGGCATGCTTGGCCAGAAAAATATGGGAAAGCAAGGGTATAAGAACATCTTCATAAAGGGAGCAAAAGGAAATATTTGTAACTGATGATGCCCTAAGAAGGACAAGCATCTGGCCCAACAGTGTAAAAGAACAGGGTGACACCAGCCATCATGGGGCTCAAGGGGCCTTAAAATAAAAAGCCACCATAACAATGAACAACCAAACAACCTAGAACCACAAGAGAGATCAAGAAAGGGAAAGGAAAAATCCCACAGACAATGCCTTGTGATCACAGTCTGCTGAGACAAGGCAAACAGAAAGGATGACAAAGGGCTGCGTCTGGACTGCCCCCAGGCTGATATTCTTATGGCAGTGAGAGGCAGGAAGAGAAAAATGAATAAGGAAGACATCACTATCATTAAGGAAAATCTAATTGGAAGGAAGAAGAAAAACGTAGTCTTCACACCTCCAGGGAGGTAGATATTTCTCTGCACTCTCCAACACCAGGCCCTGGAAGCCCCCCTCCCACCCCTCACTGTCCCACCAAACTTAGTGTCAGCCAGCCCCGTGCCCTCCGTCAGGTGTCTGCCATGGCTGCTTTGGCCCTGTGCTCAGCTCAGGGGCCCACTTCCACGTTCACTGGACACTTTCCTTTAAGAGTTTGGCAAAGCACCTGAAGACACAGGCCCATCTGCTCACAGTTAATCAGTCAGAGACCATCCTTGCAGCTCAGAGCAAGCCAACAGCCAGCCTTTCTCCCTTCCTTCTCTAGTCACTGGCTTTGACAAATCTGCAGGTCAGCAGCTGCTACAAGCAGCCCCTGCCCACTTTAATTTGGAAAGTGTGTGCCGTTTGGGGCTTCTGACCCATTCTCCAAGACAGTTTTCTTATTTTTTGGCAAGGATGGGATGAAGCCTTTTTTGCCTCCCTGACAGATAGGCCGGGCACCATCTACTCCTAATGGGGTTATGCAGGATTTCTCTTGTACATACACAGTTCTTTGAAGCAAAATTCAGTGCTTTCGTCTTGACTACAAAGTGGTTCCAATAACTCCAGCTGAAGGAAAAGACAACATACAAATTTTGCCCACACTACACACAATTCTTAAGTCTTGTTAAGAAAGTAAAAAATGTCTGGGTATATTTTGATCCATGGGTGGCATTTTCAAATGTGCAAAAACAAAAAGTCTTGGAAGAGATTCCTTGTCACTAGAAAGTTCGTCCTTCCTTTTGCTGTCAGTTGTACGTAAGAGAAATTCGTCCACATTAAGGAATCCAAAAAGGGTAAACAAGGGATTTAAAAAGAGTACATTACAAAGAATAAGAAGCCCTGTAACATCTATCTGAGAATACTAGATAAATCCGTGAGTAGATGTGGCACCTGGAGCTACTCACTACATTACTAAAAACAGAAACAAGAAATCTATAACGGCAGGATCACAACATTTGCGCGCAAATAGCTAACCATCCAAGACTGCCACCGAGAGGCAGTCTGTCTCTGTGACTGACTGGGAACTTGGAACACTTTTCAAGTCTGACAACTTTCCACACACGCACCCCAGAGTTTGGGTGCTGTCAACTGTCCAATCACAGAGAAAGGGAGAGCCTCAGCTCCTCCGTGGCCAACATCCGCTGGGGCATCACCTGCTTAGTCTATGGCCCCTGGATGGATACTGAGAACAGGGGGCTCCAGGCAAGTAGGGGAGTAGTTGAGGTGTGGCTCTTTGATCCACAGCAGAGGCACCCCGTTCTTCCCATCGGAGTTCTTGCTGGAGTTCCGGCTCTTGAAACGCACCAGAAGGATGGTGATGATAAGAATGCCAAAGATGGGGAAAGGGTAGAAGAAGACGAAGTAGAAGAGTGCGTCGTTGGAGCAGATGATGGACTGGAGGGTGGGACCTGAAAAGAATCATGAGAGAGACAAGACAATGAGGGCTGAGAACCTGGACTGCTCACATTTCCTTTTGAAGACCTCACCTGACCCAATGGAAGCTCCTCAGTGACACTCCCACACCACCTTGTCTTTCCCTTGCTACCATTAATGGTGGAAGATGACCCTTGTATTCTTTTTCTCACAACACCTCTCCTAATTTACGGCTGTATGTTCCAACAAAGCAATGCTTCTGTTTTCCATTGAGAGCCATTATTGCTGCTTGGAAAGCCACATAATGAAACATAATTTATTGATTGTGAACTCAACTGCATCTAGGATGGTGAAGAAGCTCCTCTGGTTCAGTCGGAGCCTCCTGCATGGTTGGATTTTACGTGCCCCTTTGCACTTAGCTCTGCTACAGACTTCCTTCTCTGGGATTATGACACAATCCCTTCCTGCCAGCTTCTGAGAGCAGTTTTACCAGAAATGACACTTACCTGATTAATGTTATCAATTAAATGTCATTATGGACCACTTACAAACGTCCACAGTGTGTCCGTGGCCACAAAGAACACAGTATTAGTTATAGCTGGATATGGAAGAGAATAAACCAGGCGCCCCAAGACAGGTTGAGGGCTGCTCTATAAGTCATTAGACCTTGGCAGGAGCCTAGCCTCTGGGAGCCCCTGTTTTCTCTGTAAAATAAGGCTGCTGGGTGACCTCTGTGCTCGATGAAGCTTAATAATTAGGGACATCCACAACGGACAGGTAAAATGTTGCCTAGACTGCTTTGTTTTCGCTTTGAGGCAGTGGGTTATTCAGTGGATCACAGGGTGGTCTATGTATGATGCAGCCTGCTTTCCCTTTTACTGAATAGCTGTTGCTCATCAGTATTATTAAGAACATTTAATCTGCCTCTTATTCAATTTCCAAAGTGTATGAAACTGCTGATAGTCCACCATTGTTGACCTGCAAAACTCCAATTTCATATGGTTCTAACACAATGTGAACACGGGGTGATCAAGGCAAAAAAATAGTGGCCCAAACTTTAAAAACTCAAATCAAGATGATGTTGAAAAATGTTTTGACTAAAAAGAAGTTAAAAATTCCAGCAATCTTTTTTTTCTTTCTGTATTCTAGGCTAATTCTACTATAACACCATTTTTAGTCTAATGTAGTCCACATTTTGATGGCAAGCCAACCAAGAGTGCATTGTTACAACAAATAATTCAGGCCAGCAATACTTCCCCCAGTCTCTGTTCATAGTGGAAGTCCCTCAGGATCATGGAAACTGCATTCTGGGCAGCTGCAAATCCCCTCTCAGCTCTCCTCTAATATCACAGCCCTTCTAGGCTGGTCCTCCCAACCATACAAGATCCACCTCAACCTCCAAGGCACCCTCCAAAATAACAATGACGCAGAAACTGGACAAAAAGAAATAATGACAGTGAGGTAGTCAGCCTTCATTTTTTTCCCTTTCCCTTGTGAGTCTGAAACGCTTGCTAATTCGCTAAAGACTAGTTCCAATATTCTAAAAAATAACAAAGTAACACCTAACAATATACTAGTATAATGAAATATTACTAAAATTGAATCTGGTAGAACATCGAGTTTATTATAAAGATTATATGGTATGTTATCACTTTCATTTCTATCCCTATTTTTGCATGGGTAATCAAGGGTCAATTATATGAACTAATATATCCAATCCCACCATATCTCAAATCCTACTAATAAATGCCCATGACAGTTAAGAAAACTGTTTATTAACCCATAATCAAGCTCAAATTTATCTTCCAGACACAGTTGGAACCAACAGTGACATCCTCCCTCTGTACTTGGGAAACTCACTTGTATCTAGAACACGGATGCCGATGGGGGCTGACTCCTCCTCCGTCAGCCGGTACCATTCCTTCTGAGGGCTGGGCAGCCACTCCTCCACATGGCAGGAGTAATTGCCTGTATCTCGGGGGCTTGCCTGCAGCACTGTGAGCCGGTAGAGCACTGGGGAGAGCCTCTGGAAGCGAAGCCTGCCCTCCCAAGGACTGCCCTCTGGGCCAAAGACAGCATCTGGGCCCACGCTCAGCAGGGCCGTCCGCTCTGTTGGGTCGTCGTCGTCCTCCTCCTCCTCCTCCTCCTCCTCCCTTTCCTCTTCCTGTTCTTCCAGGCCAGGGCTGCTCCTTTTCCCCCCAGCTTTAGTCCTCAGGGAATACCAGGCCACAGCGAAGCGGGAGTCCTGGCTGGAGCGGGACACGATGCTACAGTCCAGCTGGAAAGCTGCCTTCTCAGAGACCGTGGCATTGGGGACGACTGTGTCCACCTGCAGGGAAGCATCTGGGGAATGACAAGGGACAAAGAGAGAAGGGGTTGTTTAAATTTATTTGCTCAAAATAAACTAAATGTCCATCATTAAACACATGATAGTAACATCCATACTATAAGATATTATGCACCTATTGAAAAGGCATAGGCAGTGCTACAGGTGGAAGTTGATCCAAGAAAAATTGTTAAGAGTACAGAACAATGTTACTGTCCATGTCATTGTATGCAGAAAACATATTTTATTTTGACATACATATCTGTTTATATCTGCATAAAATATCTGTGGAAGAATTCATAAGAAGCTGGTAGTGTGGTTCCTTATGGGAATCCCGGGGGGAAGAGGTGTTTATTTTCACTGTAACCCCTTGTAGTGGCTGAATAGTGTCCCTCCAAAATGCATGTCCACCTGGAACCTCAGAATGTGATTATTTGGAAATAGCAACTTTGCAGACGTAATTAGCAAAGAGGAGGTCTTGCTGGATTGGGGTGGGCCCTAAATCCAGTGGCTGGTGCTATGAACTGAATTGGTCCCCCTCCAAATTAATATGCTGAATTCATAACCCACGATGTGACTACATTTGGAGGTAGGACTTTTAGGAGGTAATTAAAGTTAAATGAGGTCATAAGGCTGAGTGAGACCCTAATCCAGTAAGACTGGTGTCTTATAAGAAGAAGAAGAGAGAAGATCTCTCTCCAGGTGCATGCACCGAGGAAAGACTATTCAAGGACACAGCAAGAAGGTGCCGTCTGCGGGCCAGAAGAGCTCTTACCAGAACTTAGCCATGCTGGTGCCCTGACCTCAGACTTCCAGCCTCTAGGACTGTAGGAAAATACATTTCTGTTGTTTAAGCCACCCAGTCTATAGTATTTTGTTATGGCAACTGAGCAGACTAAGATAACTAGTGTCCTTATGAGCACAGGAGAGAAGACAGAGAGAAAGTGGCCATATGATGATGGAGGCCCAAACAGGAGTGAAGCAGCCACAACCAGGGAATGTCTGTGGCCACAAGGAACTGGCAAAGGCCAGGAAGCATTCTTCCCTAGAGCCTTCACGGGGAGCATGGCTATGATGACATCCTGATTTTGGACTTCTGGCCTACAGAACTGTAAGAGAATAAGTTTGTTTTAAACAATCAAGTTTATACTAATTTGTTATGGTAGCCCTGGGAATTTAAAACACCCATGCAGTAACTTAAATTTAAACTGTGTGCATGTAGCTTATTGCCTAAAACACAGAGAACCCAAGGAGATCAGTATCTCTCCAAGGATTAAAGCCAGATAACAGACGACAAGGCTGAAAGGGCCCTTCCCTGTGAGCACAGATGTCTCAGGAGGATGTACGCAAAGTGTCCTCCCTGCTTAGGTGGGAGACACAGAGTAACCACAGAGAGGGACCCCAAGCAGGTGAGTCACATCTCACAGATGCCAACAGACTTAAATCTGTTTTGCTGTCTTTTTTTTTTTTTTTTTTTTTGGCTCACTGTAATATGTTCTAAACAAATAATTCACTCCCTAATTCCTAAAAGGCCTCCCTTTGGCTCTGCTTATGAAATGTTCATGAAAGGTGCCAATGTAATGTAAACTGAAGTAGAGATACCAAATCAGATCCTACTTGGATGAAGACCAAATAGGAGCACTTTCCAAGTATTGTCCTGGGCTTTCAATGAATTGGCTTAGTGTCACTCACAGGTGAACACAAGGCTGGGCTTCCCATTGCTCTTGTGGGGGCTCTGCCAAGCCCCTCTGCACCCACCTCCTGCACCCATCTGGAATCTCAGTGTGCACTGCTGGCACAGGAGGGCTCAGTAACCAGCTACAGGTGGCAGGCCCAGCTCTCTCAGGGACAAGAACATGCTTGAGAACAGAATAAGGCCGGGTGGGGACTATTCAATCAGTTCACAGGTAACTCAAACTCACTCAACTCCTCAGCTGTAACTCCAAGGCCATTAGAGAGCCCTACTAGAGACCAAGGGGAGCCCCCCACCCCATGCTTTTCTCCTCCAGAGTCTAACATAGTATCCCCACGCTCCTGGTGACTGGCTAAGGTGTCAAGGGAGGTGGCCCTGGGCGATGTGCAGTGGAACTTATCATGGCCAGGGGCAAGATGGCCAGAGACCATCAGTCATGGAGCTCCTCGGAAACACCTCCTCCCTCTTCACTCTCCCTTTGCTTTCTTGTCTTCTAACCGCTTAACATTTTTCTTGGCCCCTTCAAATGCCTCGTCTGCATAAATGACTCAATACAAGTTTTTTGACAGAAATTAATTTCCACCTTCCCACAATCTCTCTCCCCTTAACATGTTTCTCTACCAATTTAGTTCCCTGCATCTGCCCCCTTCTAGAATATGCCAACCCTCTTCCCTGTTTGGACTTAAATACTCTCTTCTTTTCCAAGTATAAGCCATGGAAAGATGCCGACCTCTGCCCCTGCTGTCTGCGTGACACTAACAGCTCCCCTGGCTCTCACTGTGACCGCCGATTCCTGGCCTGTGTGTGATGATTGTGGTTTTCTCCCTTCCCCAGTTGTGTGAGCCAAACACAACTACTAATCGACTCATCTGCAATCTTAGTGAGGATGGGAGCCCTTCATTCCATGTATTTCAGATTATTGTGAATGTCAACCCTCAGCAGTGGAAGGTGATTATTTTCCTAACAATACTTTTAGAGCTATGTTATTTCAAGTCTTCCATGTGTTTAACGTATCCCTCCGAAAAAAATCTTTGAAGTACATCTGCACAATGAATGTTATGAAACCAGTAAAAATGGTGGCTATGAAATGCTTTCACAGACATGGGAAAACGCTCATAAAAGAAAGTTGAGTGGGAAAAAAGATCACATAAAACAGTAAGATCCTGAGTTTGTTTACAGACAGAGGAAATATGAAGACATGAGGCAAAGACCAAAAAATATACACCAAATTATTAATAGTAGATATTTGTAGGCCGTGAGATTATGGCTAACCTTTCTTTTCAAAATTATACTTTTCTGTTTTCCAATGTTTTGTAATTAGTACAATCAACTTATGCAATCAGGGACAGATGGACAAAGGGACGGGAAGGCAGGTTGATCCAGGCTTGCTCACAGGGTTGAACAGGAGGCAGACACAAGGCTAATGGTTCAGGTCCATGTTGGAAGCACACAGTGTGGCAGGAGGGAAGCCTGGGTGGTCACTCTGCCTGCACCTGCTAGCTGGGTGGTGATTCGCTCCATGCTTTGGTCCCTCATGAGTAAAACCTACCACTCAGAGTTATTGTGAAGACTGAACATAAGTCTCCTAACTGTGGCTGGGATGTAGCTGTACTCAATAAACATCTGTCTCCTCCCACTCCATCTGGGAGCCTCAGTGTGCTGACCTGCAGAATGGGAGGGAGTTGAGGGAGTGGGGGCACTCAGCTGCCATTCTCTACAATTTCACCTTCGGGAAAAGACATGCAGCCATTTCTAGGCAAGGTAAAAAGCAAAAAATATAAATAAGTAAAAGCTCATGGAAAAATAGGAGTTAACTCAAAGTGGAGGCAATTTTCCCTGCAGTTTAGGCAAGACACAGGCGAGTGAGATACTGCCCATTTCCTATAACCAAGGCTGCAGTGCCTCCCTGAAGCATGTCCCATGACATAAGAGACCTGGCACCACCCTGGAGATGCAACATTCCACCAACGAAATGAGCTGCTCTACTCAGACATGAAGACGTGGTGAAAACTTCCAGTAGTGCCCAAGGCCACAAATGTGAATGTCAGGATGCTCAGAAAACAAACAAGATACTGATGGGGTCACGAATTCACTTCTCCTCCAGGTCCTTACAGGAACCATCGACTTTTCATTCTAATATGAATGGATGATGCTGTGATGTTGCAAAGGACATGGGAATCCTGCACATCATAGCTTTGATTATGTGTTTAAATGTGCAACAACAATTATACCTAGTAATTACATGCATTTAGATATTTAGAAACAGCAATAAAGACAAGAAAAACAAAAGGCCACACAGAATAGTTATTAGTACTAATAAAATTATTGGGACCAGGCACAGTAGCTCACACCTGTAATCCCACCACTTTGAAAAGCCGAGGCGGTGGTGGGGGTCACGAGGTCAGGAGATCGAGACCAGCTTGGCCAACATGATGAAACCCCGTCTCTACTAAAAATACACAAATTAGCCAGGTGTGGTGGCATGAGCCTCTAGTCCCAGCTACTTGGGAGACTGAGGCAGGAGAATCGCTTGAATCTGGGAGGCGGAGGTTGCAGTGAGCCGAGATCGCACCACTGCACTCTGCACTCCAGCCTGGGTGACAGAGTGAGACTCCGTTTCAAAAAAAAAAAAGTATTGGGAAGTGACAGAGTGAAGGCTGCACACAATTCATTGTTTTCTATTTAAAGCATGTAAATCGATTACTTTCCACTGAAAATCCACAAGCTGAATTTTCTCAACAACATGGTTATTGTTTCAAGATTTTTGTCATATCTGCCCTTTGTTCCAAATCTGGAAAAAGGAAATATTCTATGACCTGGAATAATCAATGGCCAGATTTTATTCTATTTATGAAATCAAATCACCTTAGGCCAAAGCCAGACGTGCAATTTTCCATTCACAAGAAAAAAAATTCAGGCAATTTTGAATATAAATGCATATACATGTAGACACTCATATATTTAACTGCAAATAATTTATTAATAAACTAATTTTATCCAGTGCACAAAACAGTATACTTAAATGGGAAACACCAGAGGGAGTGGAAGCTTGGGGACGTGGACCCTCACCTGGTCGCATGACTGTCAGAGCTGTCTGCCCAGCGGTGTCCTCTGCCCGCTTATACCACATGCCACTGGGGCTGGGCAGCCACTCCTCCACATGGCAGCTGTAGGTCCCGCTGTCCTGCACAGCCACGTTCTGGATGAAGAGACGGTACACGCCGGGGGAAGGACTCTCCAAATGCAGCCGCCCCTTCAGATTGTTCTTGGCTGCCTGCTCTCCATAGTGGAAGGTGGCGTCGCGGCTCAAGCGGGCCACAGTTTCCCGCTCAGGGTGGTTGGGCTTCCATACAAACCATTCCACCATGAGCTGGGAGGTTATGCTGGTGCGGTTGAGAACCACACACTCCAGCTGTACCTGCCGGGTCTCCAGAACCGACAGGTTCCCCTGGGCTTGGCTGAGCCTCAGGCGGCTGTCTGAAACAGTAAGGAAGAGACGTCAGCGACAAAAGGACAACAAGCAATTCGTACGCACCCTTTCCCAGGGTAGGTGAATGGATGCTTTCCAAATACAGAAGGACGGCAGCACACACTCCATTAGGAGAAACGTTTCTCAGATGTGGCTCCCTAAACATTCTGAGTTCCTTGATCATGTGTCGGAATGCCTGGGTTTCAAGGAGCTCAATGTTACAATAACAGCTGTCCCAAAGTCATAGCCCTCATCAGTTCTGATGCTCACAGGAGGACAAGCACAAGCTGTAGAGACTGCACATCCAAATGACAACGGACCACAAAAGATGTGGCTGGCCGGGGCAGGTGGCTGGGAAGGGCCGGGGAAGGGGATGGTGAGAAACCTCTGAAAAGCAAGAGTAAACTTTTAAAACTGATCATATGGTGGCTAGAAAATGCTGGGCCACCAACTACAAAAGAACTGCAGGGGAAACCCAGTTTAATCTGTTCATGTGTTAGCCCTAAGAATTGTAGTCCAACATCCTTACAAAAACCCACACAGGTTCCTTCTCAGGTTGGGAATGGAACTGATATGACATCAGTAAAGAAAAGACTGCCAGACAAGGTGGCTCACGCCTGTAATCCCAGCACTTTGGGATGCCGAGGTGGGTGGATCACTTGAGGCCAGGAGTTTGAGACCAGCCTGGCCAACACAGTGAAACCCCATCTCTACTAAAAATACAAAAATTAGCCAGGTGTGGTGGTGTGCGCCTGTAATCCCAGCTACTCGGGAGGTGAAGGTTGCAGTGAGCTAAGATCGTGCCACTGCACACTCCAGCCTGCGCAACAGAGTGAGACTGTCTCAAAAAAAAGAAAAAGAAAAAGAAAAAGAAAAGATTGCTACTGATGGAACTGGGTGCTTTGAAAACTCAGCCAAGCAGAGTCTCCTCCAGTAGAAAAATGTCTTTAATGACAGCATGCCCCGATGGCATGCTTGTAATTTCACAAGGGCCCAAATGAATCTATCAGGACCAGAGGTATCTAGAAGCTGTGACACTATGAATGCACAATAGCACCTCAGGAATGAGACTTCTGAGTGACATCAGAGGAGGGGAGGTTGGGCACTTTCACTCATTACTTTCTACACACTGCCTGAATGTTTTACAACATTTATGATTACTTTTGTAATTAAAAAGTCAGAAAATATAAAATAACAAAATATATTTTAAATAACCATTCTCCCTTTCTCCCTCCCCATCCAAAAAATACATATGTAAAAGAAGATATTGACTCTGGTTGTCTCAGGGTTGAAAGGTTATTTTCTTTGTTGAGTTTTGTTTTTTTGGGGGGGATTTTTGTGTGTGTGTGTGTGTATGTATTTTCCAAAAGCTCTGTAAGTGTAGGCTTTCTCAGCAGGGAAAAGAAAAGAACTAGAAGCAGAGAAAAAAGAAGAAAGAAAACAACACAAAGAAAGAAACGAGGAAAGCTGTTTTACTCGGTGTCCTCTGAGTTCCACGTTTATGGTGTTAAAGTTCACTGTAACAGAGACTTCACTAAATGTGTTGAGGGGGGTCCTTCTAGTCCTTCCGCACTGTCCCACTTAGCTTGATTGTAGTCTCAGAGAGGGAAATCCCCTCAATAAATTTAGGATCCTCCAAGAATCTCTTGGTTTCAGTACAAATGAGGAAAGGAAAAAATGGTGATGACTAGAGCGGAAATGCAGAGTGGTGGGGGTGATCATGTTCTTTCAGTAGAGAAAATAATCAGAACTGAAAACAGATGAAAAACAGGAACCAAAAGAACACTGGTGGGCCTAATGACAACCTTCAATGTTTCAAAAGCCCCAGGGACTGGCCTGAAGTCAGGACACAGGTCACCGAAAATGCCAACGGGAATCACTTCAGACCAGAGCTTCCTGTTTAATGCACCAGCAGAGGTTAGCAGAAAATGCCACCGAGAGGCCAGTGAGAATCTCTGGAAATATAATATCCTCAGGCAAAGGAGGGGAACAGACTCACTGCATTCAGCAGGGGACAGGCCACATCTGGAGTTTGGTATCGGGTTCCACTGGCTTACTGAATAGGCCTCCTTAGGAGACAAGCAATAGTGAAGAAAACCAAATCCCTATGCTTACTCAGGAGGCTTCAATTCTAGTAGAAGAGATAGAAAACAAATGTGTGTGTGTGTATATATATATATATTCTAGTATAAAAATAATAAGACATAGTAACTGATAAGTCAATTATAAGTAAATACTTCATAATTACTTATATATGAATAAGTAAATTAACGAATGTCAGGTGGTGATATGTGTTGTGAAAGGGCCGGGGAAAGGAAATCTAGAGTGATGAGTGGGCTACATTTAAGTTAAAATGAGCTAGGAATCCCCCTTCACGGAAGAGCAAGACAAATGAATATCTATGGCCAACATGTTCCAGGCTGAGAGAACAATAAGTACAAAGGCCTTAGGGTGATCAAGGAAAGCAACCATTTATTCCTTATTCAACCAATATTTACTAAAAGTACCATGCCAGTGGCTGAAGATATAAGACACAGCCCTGTCCTCAACATGCTTACAGTGTAGTACAGAAGAAATGCAAACCATTATTAGGCTATGTGTTTTAGAAGGGACCCCTACTAGTAAGGGAGAAATCAGGGTAGGCTTCTTGGAGGTGGTGCTGAATGAAGTCTTAGGGATGGGGTGAAGACAAGGGAGAAGCAGCAGGAAAAACACATTCCAGACAATGAGGGCAGCACAAGCGAAGGCATGGAGATGAGGCTCTGGGTGGCAACACAGCACCCCCCATGGCCCATCAAGAAGGACAGGCAGTGACAACAACGAATTGCAGGGATGTGAGAATGAGGGGTGGAGAGGCCCTTAAGGCTACACTATGTGAGAAGATGAAAGAACTAGGGATCTTTAACAGAGAAGGGGCATACATTTCATGTATTTGAAAGGAAATGACGCAGACTTCTCTTTGGTTGTTCCAGGGGCAGATCTAAAAAGGGAAATTACAGGAAAGTGAACTTTTTAACAATCAGAGCTGCCCAAAAGTGGAACTGAGGCTTGCGGCCTGAATAGCTCTCCCTCCCTGGAAGCATTCTGGCAGAGGTTGAGTGCCACCTGTGAGGGAGAGGAATAAGGGCTACACCATGGGATCAAGGAAGGGCCAGAGGAGGAATGATTCAGTTTGGAGATAGGAAAGGCTTGTCTGGGCTGGGCTGGGAGCTAAGGAGGAAGGGGGATGCAGATGCATAAAACCAGAAAATGCCTTCTAGGTAGGAACTCTGGGTGTGGAGCTGGTGTCAGCCCAAGATTCAGGGTGCAAACTGCAAACCCAGAAGAAGATTCAGGAGCTGCCATGAACCCTGCCTTGCCACATTTTGCTAACCACAGCTGCCCTGCTCCTTGGTGAAGATGGTATCCACAGAAGCAGAGTCAACGATGCTTCCATGAGTCTGCCGTCAGCATCAGGACCCACTGCAGGTAAAATGGATGGGATTGCAGTGTGCTAGGGTGATGGTCTGTGTACCTGCACCCATACTCAGCACACACCTTGCAGACAGTCTCTCCACACCAGCCCCACAGATCCCCACCCACCCCCAGGCAGTCTCTGCACTAAACCCACTGGCCCAGGACAGCCGTGCCCTGCAGCCTTACCTGGCTGTTTCACGGTGACTTCTGTGCGCCCAGAAACCTCCTCTGCCAGCTTGTACCAGGCGTAGTTGGGGCTCAGCAGCCACTCCTCCACATGGCAGTAGTAGCTGCCGCTGTCGCTGACCTCGGCTCTCTGGACGGTGAGGCTGAACAGGCCCCCCGACACATGCCTCTCAAACTGGAGCCTGGCTCTCAGGCCCTCCTCCTCGGCGTAAGTACCGTATTCAAAGGCAGAGTTGTGGGTGGTCTTCAGGATAAGCTTGCCGTCGGCATCCGAGGGCTTGTGGACATACCAGAGCACCGCAAAGTGGGAGTTCTGGCTGGTCTGAGACTTGACTGAGCAGTTCAACTGAATGGGCTTGTTTTCCACCAGGGTGAGGGTCCTCTTGGATTTGCTCACCTGCAGCTTTGTCACTGCAAAGGAAAGGGGAGCACAGGAATCGCCACAGACTCCCAGAAACGAGTACCATCCACCTCCAGGCTCTGAGCCAGGTTTCCTCCAGCACAGTTCCTGGGGGATTTAACACCGACTGGCTTCAGTGTGAGGAAGGCAGCACGGAGCCCAGGCCACCGCTAAACATCCTTCCCTGTCTCCTCCTTGCCATGCGCCTGGCTTAGGCCTTCACCATCTCTCCCCTATCCACTGCCTGCACAGCCCACCATCACAGGGCCTCCAAGGGTGATCCTGCTGAAATACAAATCTAGCTATATCAGGTCTCTGCTTGAAAAGTTTAATGGCTCTGAACTACCTACGGGCTAGAGAGAAACAATTCCTTTTCACAGCACAAAGTCCCTTCAGGATCTGGCCTTCACCCAAGTGTCCTGACTCATCTCTCACGACTCACCCTCAGGCACCCTCCACAGGTGCACGCCCCCGGTGCAGTTTCCCTGAGCCCTGGCCTTTGCCCTTGCTGTCCTCTCTGCCTGTCTCCTTCTGCCACCTCCCACCCTGACCCTTCTCTCCACTTGTCCCTCATTCCCGTCCCCCTGGGCTCCATACCCTTCCTCAGCACCCTCTAAATATCTCTGGGCTGTGTGTCCTCACATCTCTCTCCCATATCCTAGATGGTGAGCTCCCCCAGGGCAGGGATCAAACTCCTTCCACTCAATCAGCCAGTATTTACGGAGTGCCCACTCGGTTTCCCACAGGATGCTAAGTGCTGGGGATGCCCTGAAGAGTAAGCCGGAGTCCCAGCCCTCATGGGGTGGACTGCCTAGCGGACATTCTTATCGCTGCACCCCCAGAGCCTAGCACAGCACCTGGGCCAGGAAAGCATTTGATCAGTGTTTGCTGAAATAGGTGAATGAGTGGGTGAGCGAATGAATGCACGTTGGAGAAACACGGCAACAGGTAATTAGAGGATGCTGCGGGGGTGGGGAGAGGGGGCTTCCTCTGGGGGAGTGAGAGAGAAGGCTGAGAAGACAGTAAACCACGGGACAAGGCAAAGCCAACTACAATCCTCCCTTCTCCTCACTGTCCTGCTCCAAAAACAGACAAGAGGGCAGCTTGTGGAGCGCCTCCCCAGCAGCTAATTAATGACGATGTTCACCTTGCCAGTGGCAAGAAGCCAAGGTCTAATGAAATCCATCTTAGGAAGGTGATTTGAGATCTCACCCACCCCATCATCATTAACCTCGGCTCTGCGTTCCCCTACCCAAGCCTTTCCCGCTACTAAAAATGAAAAAAAAAAAAAAAAAAAAAAAAAACAATTCTAAGTTCCTCTTAGGGAACTAATAGTACAAGAATTGTTCCACCTCCACCACTCTCTTCACACTTAGTTTTTCCGCCACAGGGACCAAACCACTTCCCAGCTGAGAAAGAAAGCAGGGGCAAGGTGCAGATTCCACCCAGGGACAGCAACCTAGGCCTCCTCCAACCAAGCTTGTGTGGAGGGCAGGGGCAGGGCAGGGGTGCCTGGCCAGGCTCCAGCACTCTGCTGGTCAGACTCTTGTCTCTTTAGTCCAGCTCAACCCCAGGAACTGCATCCAGACCCAGGACCCAGCCCACTGGTCATGACCCTGGCCTGCCAGCTGGCTTAAGCTTGGTTTGGCAGCATCAAGGGTTGATTGAGTCCCGTGCATCACAGAACCAAAACTTGTGAAAGCCACAGACTGCCACTTGGTCTCCCTGTAACACACAGACACATGTTCTGAATGGATGGAAGGATTTAGCAAGCCAAGGTGTGGCAAAGTCCAATTCCCAATGCCATGACTGAGCAACACTGCGGAGCATCTCCCGGCAGTGAATCGGACATTCTCTCCAGGAAGACTTGTTGAATTCACAAACCCACAGACCTTCTCACGCCATCAAGAACACACCAGGCACCACTTAGAGAGAAATCCTGTGTGCCACGGCCCCACCCTCCCGGGTTCATCTTTTTTGTTAGCAAGTCCAATCTTCTGCCTTCTCCCTTCTTCAAATGCAGAAAGTCCTCTAGGGCACACTAGGAATCCAGGACAGGGTTTACCATTAAGCTCCCAAGCTCTGGAAACGAGATTTGCATTCGCTTGCCAGTCGACTTTTCAGATTGGATTCCTATAATACTTGAAACAACCGGCTCCCTTTTCATTCCTTTCCAACCCAATTCACCGCATGCAAATGATATCTATATCAGTGCAAATGACACCACCTGAATTATCTGGTTCTTGGCCAAAAAAACTGGGTTGTTCAGCATGGAGTAGAAAGAGCTTTAAAATGTATTATTAATTGGGGCCGGATTATTTTTGCAACTGTTACTAAGGAAACCTCAATTGCTATAGTAACTGCATATGTTAAACTGGAATCCTATGACTAAACTTCTATTCAGTCACATGGTCTGAGAACAAGAATTCAAGGAAGAGAAATGTTTCAAAGCATTTCCATTTTTTTTCCTTCCCATGTCAAAATATTGTGAAGTGTTGAGAAGCTTGAAAGAGAGGCATTTTTAAAATTTGGTGCATGTCTGACAGGTGGGCAAGGGGTCAGCTCCTATTCTATGCTCTGGATTTCCTCCCACATCTCCAGGGCAGGTAGGACCTTTCCTGAGGCACAGGGGAGACTGGAATCTCCACACATAATTAGGGAGCCCTCCCATGTCCTGCCAGAGCTCTGCCCTGGGCGGTGTACAGCTTGCGTGCACCACCTTCCTCCACAGAGCTAGGAGAGCCCTGCCCACTTAGAGACCACAGGTGTTTTCATCTGCAAAATAAGAACAATGTCTCTATCTCCATTAGGAGTTTTGTGCAGACTAAAAGCAATTGTCTATAAAAAGAGTTTAGCACAGAACCTGGGATATAACAAACACCCAGTGAATTTTAGCTATTCTCATTCCTTTTTGGTTTCTGTGCCTTGTCCCAAGTTCAAAGTTCAACACTTAGATTGGGAGTTGTCAAGCATTAAGTGGCAATCTTCCTGCTCAAAGTGCTGTTCTCGGACCAGCAGCACTGGGAGCTTGTTAGAAATGCAGACTCTCAGGCCCCACCCCAGACCCAGTAAGTCAGAATCTGCACTTTAACAAGATCTCCAGGTGATTCACAAGTAGCTTCAAGCCTGAGAAACCCTGGACTTGGCCGTGTGAGTGAATGGGCTTTGAGAGGCCATAAATGCAGACGTGAAAGAAAAGAGTGAGGCTTGGTTAACCCCCAACAGTGAATTGGCAGGAGGAAGAAAGAATCCAGCAAGAGACAGGAAGAGGGTCCGAGAGTTGCTCCAGCTCACGCCAGCAGCTGCCTTCACAGCAGCCCCCAGGGGCCAGGCCCTGCTTTGAGGGAGTGGCCCTTTCTTTCTGCAACTGGAGAGTTTCCTTCCCAGGCTTGTGATTAAAACTTGGAAGATCTGTGTTTTGTATGGTAGGAGAGGCTGTTGTGTTTGTTACAGGCCAGGATAGGGTGGTTTCAAGGTGAGACATCAGGAAGAGGGAAGAACTTCGCAGCGGAGACCAGCAGCAGCTTTCTCAGCCAGCCTACCCTCCCTTCGGATTCCACTCTGTGCATGCTCTTCTCACTCAAAACTCATTTATTTCTTCAATAAAGGATTCCCTTACGCTCTACTATAGCTGTGTTACTGCTGCCTTACAACGAAGGTAATTTTTAAAGTCTTCTCTTTCTTACAAAATTCTAAGTATATGCAGGGCAGGGACTCTGACCAATCATTGTTAAACTAATCAATGAATGGTTGAATAAATGTGGTTACTTTTTAAAAGGAGGGGCAATTCTGATTTTGATAGAAAAGAGAACATTTCAAAAGGTATGTGGCCTCTGAGCTAGGCCCTGAGAAACAAGCAGAGAAGGAGAATCAAAGGGCACGCCAGAGAGAGGGGACAAGAGAAAAAAGATGACAACTACCCTGTGCACTCTATTCAAGGAGGAGCAAGTGCTCAGGTGTAGTGGATGAGGTTAGAAAGGTAAGCTTCGGCCACACTGCAAGGGGCCTGCAGCTTGTACTTGATCCTGACCACCTGTGGCCCTCAGGGTGCACGCCATGGATCTGCAGATCAGCATCACCTGGGAATTTGCCAGCCCCTGCTAAGTCAGAAAAACTGCGAGTAAGGCTCAGCAACCTGCAGTCTCATGAGCCCTCCAATTGATTCTGATGCACATTCAAGTTTGAGAAGCAACAGCCGTGCTGCTGAGGTGGTTGCCGGTAAGTCTGGAGAAAGTGGTTTCTGTGCAGTGCTGTGAGCAGCAGCCAGAGTGGCAGGTGCGAAGAGATGGGCACTGAGGGAGGAAGACACTGCTCTTTATTAAAGACAACAGACAGTAATGCTAGAGATAGAGGCAGCCAGCGGCTGTGGCAGGAGAGATGTTTCAAGTGGAGAGAAGCACGTCAGATGAGAGACAAGGAAAGAATGCAGGGTGAGCTGCATGGGAAGCCAGTGGCACAGGCGCCTGCCAGTCAAACTGTTACTACCCCTGAGTCCCTCTGTCCTTAACACCCCTTGGCTCCCTGCTCTCTCCACATGACCATTCCCTATTTGGGCCCTCAATGATCTCTTTCTCAGGCTCTTACAATTGGCCTGCATATGACACTCCCTCCCTCTCGGCCTAGCCACAGCCAGGGGATTTCCCTAAATGGCAAATGGGGCATGCTACTGCCCACGGCTGCCCACCCCACAGCCCGTGACAGCAGTTCTCAATAAGGCAGCTAATTGCAAGCAGGTCTCTGGTTGCCATATTGATTTGGGGAGGGGTATATATTCAATGGAATAAAGCCATTAAAGATGTAAAATTGTATCTGGGACAACTCCATGCAACAAAACTCTGCCTCGTGTCCTGTGTGACTTTCGAATGACATTCATATGGGCAAAAATTATGCCTCTGAGCCTAGAACCTACTTTCGTTTTACTATAATCACAATGCTTTTATTTTGCATGGTTTTAATATATGCCAGGTCAGTCAAGAGAGGATTTTCCTTTGTTTTGTTCAGAATTGTAGCAAGAGTTACTCAGGACTTCAGAAACCCTGTCAGGATGGCAGTCCTGCTCATGGTGCCAAGTCTGATACAGTGACTGTCAGTGTGCATTTAGAGACAGCGTTGACTGTGACTGTGCCTCCTAGCATAGCTGTCCTGAGCATTTACACATTGAAACGCATTATTTTACTATGAACTACTTTTTTTAAAAAAAACTTTCTTTATCCCACAACTAGGACAGTATAGCAAATTTTAAAGATATGATTAGGAATGTTATATTGTATATGAATTTCATTTCTGGGTAAAGGGAATATTATAAATTATTACAAAAATGGAGTATATGATCTGGGTATGAGCTAAAGTCCTAATTTCTGAGTTTAGGATATTCTTATTTATTTAGCAAACTTTCATCTGGTCCTATGTGCTCAGCACTATTCTAAGCACTTTATAAATATTAACTATTTGGTCCTCACCAATCCTATGAAATAAATATTATTCCCAATTTTATAAAGACACTTGCCCAAGGTCACACAGCTGGCTTAGTGGTAGAGCTGGAATTCAAACCCAGGCCGTCTGGTCTGTCCTTGCTTTTAGCTATTACATATGCCCACCCTCACCCCATGCTCCCATGTACAAAAGGGACTTCTTGATCCCTGCCAGCTTGCCTGGGGGTGAACCCCTCCCCAGACCCCATGCTTTAGTCATCTCAAGATAAGCATGCTGCTCCCACCCTCCGTGACTATCTTTATTCACACTCTTCTCTGAGCCTGAAATGCTCCACTCCTCCTTCCCAACCTCCCACCCTCACCCCTACCCCATTCCCTCCTCACGCCCCCTGCCCCCTGCCCCCTGTTCATGCCCAGTGCTGGCTCTGCCTCCACACCTGTAACGCTTTTCTGCTCTCTTCTGTCCCTAGGCCTGCTGCCTCCCACAGAGCCTGCAAGGCAGGAACGTGACACACCCATCTCAGTAGGCTCACCAGCATGGCAACCTGGCACTTAGTAGGTGCTCAATGCATGCAGAGAAACAGGGAGGGAGGGGCAAGGGGAAAGCAGCAAGAGTCTGCAGGTGGAAATAGCTAATGAAGGTTACCCAGATGTGCCCTACCCTGCCTTACCTGTCTGCAGGTAGGGCAGTGACCCTGGCTCCTTGATGCCAATAACAAGTGCCCCGGTGTTACCATGATAACAGGCCTGAGGCATCTGGGAGGGGCTGAGCTCTCCTCTTAGGGCTCTTGCACTGACACCCATTCTATCTTGGCATAGACAACAGGCAGAAGCCACCTGGGATGGAAGAAGGAGAACCCCAGACTCCCCTGAAAGAAGGCAGAGGCCAGTCCTCTGAGGGATGGGGCAGCCATCCCTCAGAATGTGAAAGGAGAGCCAGTGTTCACATGCTCTGGACTCATGGAAGTCAAAGAAAAGCCCTCTGCTATCCCAATCTGCTGGGTCAGCAATAAGAAATAGAAGAAAACCGATTTGGCAACATCCAGAGGATATTAAATATTCATCCTGACTGCCCATTAGTAAAATCCCAGCAGAATACACCCTCTGACAAGTCGGCTTTCCACCACTAGAGGCTGTCCTCATGGAAGCTTGTTTATGGCTTTGTCAATTTTAATGTACAATATTTAATAGCCAAACCAAGATATTGTCGTAAACATTTGGAAAATGAGTGCTAACATTTCCCTTACTGCTTCTGTATTTAGGGATATGTAATTGGAGGGTGTTTTGAGCTAAAGAAAATCAGAAGGAAGCAAGGCAATTATGCTTCACAATTAAAAGAGAAAAGAACTGATTAAGAGCTAACAATCAAATATGTGAACTGGCTGAAAGTCTTGCCTAAGCACCCCTTGAGGGGTCACACTATGTGATCAATGGGGATCAGACTAAGCTAGATCAATGGCAACGTTGACAGTGATGGCATTCCTTGAAGATTCTGTTGGGGATATGCATATGCAACAGGAAGCACACACAGGGAATGGTCAAATAACAGATCCACAAGTCAACTGTGCCATCCAACCAGAGATTCTGATGAATACTGATATGGGGGCAGGATCAGCAGGTGGCTCCAGCAGGGACGAGTCTGGGGCACAGACCACAAAGAAGCTTGCTGCGATAAATGATATCACAGCAGTGGAAGGCTGATGGTAAACGGACCAGCATGAGTGAGTCAACAGTCCCTGGGTTCCTATTTGATTCTGATAGAATAAGAATATTTAACACAATATTCTTTAAAACGGGGGTAGCAGGGGACATTTCTATGGAAGACACCAGAGCAGGGCTAAGAATCTGTTTTGAGGGGCAAGGTACGCAGGGCGAGCAAAAGAAGAGAGGACAGCGCTGGTTCGGAGCTCTGGTATCCCCAAGTCTTAGAGCCACCTTGTGGCAGAAGCTGGAAGAATCAGGAGTTAAAAGAGGCACAAGATAAAACTTCTACACCGTCAGCAAACTGTGTCTTGAGGAACCTCTACCAATGTCTTATGACCCCAACTTCCAAAAAACAAATTTAAGGATTTGCTAAAGGGGATTAGTAAATCAGGGGTGGTTAACCAGAGAGAGGAAACATTAAATACAAGTATACGGTACCAAAGAGGACTCCTGAGAAGAAAAACACTTGTCTAGAACATATAATAATAAAATTAGGAACTTGGACTCTGGAGCCAAACTGCCTGTCTGGACTTGAATCCTGGCTCTGCCACTTACTGTGGCACACTGGGCAATTTATGTAACTTCTGTGTCAGTGTCCTCATCTGTGAAGTTGGGTAAAACAGTCCCCCTCACAGCACTGCATGGATTAAGAAACGAGGAACTAAGTTATTATGTGTAAAGCATTCACAGTGGTTTACAAGAAATGCTCAGTGAATATTAGCTGCTACTGTTGTTACTACCAGTAACACTAGTGCTATAACTCCTCCACATCATCAATCTACAAGGAGAAAATTCTTCTGTAAAGGACACGATTAACTGAATGCAGAAAGAATAATCTCTGATTACATAGCCTTTAAAAAGGTCAAAGTCTCCCTACTGCAATTACTTTTTAACAAAGCACACCTGGATTCAAATCCCAACTTCCCCCACTCACTAGGTGTTTAATTTGAGGAAGTGAGAACCTCTCAGAGCCTCTGTTACTTCATTTATAAAATGGGAAAGCAATATGTTCCTCCCAGGGTTGCAGTGAAGATTAAGTGAGGTAATATACACCAAGTGTCCAACAGTCTCCAGCGCACAGTCAGCTCTCATGTATTTTTCCACTTCTATTTCCCCAAAATGAATGCACCAGCACCAAAGTATATAGGAAAGAGTAAAAACTCATATGAAGCTCTCTGGAAAATATTAAGTGCTAAATGCATAAATATTTAATAGAGGAGAGACAGTAACACTTAAGGGGATGCACACTCCTGGTGCCTCAGCCGCCCTCTGGGAGTCCTGCACGGCCTCAAGCACCCACCTTTGCTCTTCCTAGCCTCCAAAGGGCCATAAAAGTATATTACTGTGCACCTTTAAGTAGAGGCCTCTTAACAGCCCAAGTACAGTGATACTCATAAGTCTCCTCTGCCAACCACTGTTCATTCTCACTTTATAGTGAAAACACAACAGAAACCAACTCAAGACACCCAAGACACAAAGACGACCTCAGAGCAGATCTGGGGTCTCCCAACCGTCCAGCTACTTTACCCAGGAGGCAATTATGGTATAAAGGAAAACATTTGCTCTATGGAAGTCAGAGATACCTGGGCTCCAATCTCAGTTCAAATCTCAGTTTTGCCACTTAACCAGCTGGCTTGCCTCCATCAAGATTCCCGACCACTTTGAGCCTTGGTTTCCTCATTAGCAAAATAGGGATACAAACACCTACATTATTAGGTTGTTGGATAAATTTAAAAAGAAAACATGAGTAAAGCACTAAGCAGAAACCTGGCATCCAAGAGGTACTTCATACATTTTTTTCCCTGTCTGCCTTTAGTAACACCATAAATTAATCCAAATAATTAGAACCTTCAATGAACTAATTCTGTATTCTTCCCTTAGGCACTCCAGTCTTAGATTCCAAGTAGTACCAGAAACAGGCAAATACTAGGGATGTATTCAAAAAGGCAATGTCAGACAAGGTCTTGAGGTCAGCAACTCCTCTACCTTCTACAGCTGCAGAACCATGTGATGGGCAATGCTGCTCAGAAAACTGACCTTGAGAGCCAGAGGGGACAAAAAAAAAAGGTGCAATTACAATCCTAATGTCCCACTCAATAATGCAGGCAAGTGGGTACCTCGACATTTTCCACAACAAGGGTTCACATAAAATGGGGTCTCTGCTTAACCTTCCATTAACCTGAAAATCCACTTAAGCAAAACAGCCTCTTCCCTGAGCCTCTTGTCAGTCGAAGTTTAGGCTGTCATTGGCCAAGGGAACAGTCTCGTCATTTATACAACTCAATTGTTCCAAATCTGGTACAGAACAGAACTCTGTTATGGGGTTAGAAGAGGTGAAGGAGAAACCCAAAGGTTACCATTATTTAACCTCACGTTGCTGAAAATGACACTGTGGCCACCTAAAGTAGTCAGGCAGACTAGGTCAGGCACTAACCATGGCTGTTAGTGGGCAGAAAAATCCTTTTGGCAAGGCGTTCCAGCCATCTTTGCAAAGTCAAACCCTTGCCCTTGCCTGCACAGGTGTCTGTTCTAGCCGAGGCATGGGCTGGGCGAGGGAAGGAACACGGGAGCCTACTGCCTGGGCTCCAACCTCCACCAGCTTCTAACCTGGCAGGAGACAAAGACAGATGGAGGAAAACCATAAGAGCTGCATGTACTTAACTCCTCCCACGTGTCAGCTGAAGAGCCTGATGAAGGCGAGAGTGTTTGCAGAAAGCCCCACTGACTAATGCTCCCCAAATTAATGCATCCTTATGATCCGCTTTGAGACAGACTCAGCCTCCATAGAGAAAGGAGCTCAAATTCAGGGCCCATACAACTGGACAGGGCCTGGGTGCAGGCAACATTGTGGGAGAAAGACAACCGGGGTTCAAATCCTGGCTCCACCATTCACTAGGTACATGACCTTAAGCTAGTCACTTAAATCTTTCCTGGGGTTGTTGTGCAATTCTAATAAAGTAACTGACCTTCAGCGCCTCATGCAAAGAAGATGCTCAATAGGTGCCTATTACCCTCCCTCTTTACTCAGAATTTCCTTGTCTATGAACAGGAGACAATGATATCACTTCCACATAATTGTATGAGGATTATAGGAGATGAGGTTAAGTAAAGAAAAGGGCTTTCTTTAAAACAATTGGCCTGTGCATTTCACAAATGTCCATGTCTACAGACACATACATACACACACACACACACACACACACACACACAAACACACAGGTTAGGGAATTGTTCTAGATTAAAGGAGTCTAAAGAGACAGGATAACAAATGTGATGTGTGATCCCTGGTTGGATCCTAATCTGAAAGGGAAAAATAAAGGGCATGATTGGGACAACTGGGGAAATGTAGGTGGTGGGACTACACTAACGTAAAACCCCAAGGGTGTGATAATGGTGCAGTGGGTGGGTAGGTTCTTAGGAGTTACATGCTGAAGTACTCAGGGGGAAGTGTCCCAATGTCCACAGCTTTCCCTCCAATGGCTCAAAAACAACAACAAACATACACACAGAGGAAGAAAACAAATGCCGTCAGACAACAACTGGCTATCAAGGAAAGGAAATACAAGTGTCCACTGCATGATTCTTAAAACTTCCTATTGATTTGCAATGTGTCTAAATGAAGAGCTGGGAAAGGGGGAAGTGATGCTAAGGGCTCCATGCACACCTTTCTTTTTCCCTCACGTCTGCTCAGGCAGCATAGGCACATAGCCCACAGGTCCGCAGCACTCACCTGGCTGCAGCACCCTGATCTCCAGCAGGTTGGAGGTCCTCTCCGCCAGTCGCGTCCAGGTGTTGTTGTAGTTCTTCCGCCACAGCTCTGCCACACACTGGTACTTGCCTGCTTCCGTGTCACTGGCTCGGCTGATGCTTAGGCGGACGTTGTTGCTGGACTCAGCCTTCTCGATGGCAGTTCGGGTTCGGAAGCTGGAGGACCTGTCCCCCCACTGGACCCCTCCATCCCGGGTGAAGGTCACCAAGTCATGGAACTCCACCGTGCCCACCGGCTGGAACCGCCATGTCACCGACACGGGGACCCAAGCAGGGTAGTGGGGTTTGATGATACACTGCAAGTCAAAGGAGTCGCTGTAGGTCACCCCCGGTGTCCGGGAGATGGCTGTGACTGCGAAGCCCATTTCTGGAGAGAAAGCAGAGAGATTCAACCAGAGGAGGCATGTGGCTTTCTCAGGGCAGTATGACATCAGCAATGGGGCAGCTGGCAAAGCAAGCAGTGTGGGACAGAGGCTCTCGGAGCCCCTTTTGAGCTCTCAGGCTAGTGTTGCTTTTAGTATCCTGCTGAGGCCCAGTCCAAGAGTTTCCAAGACTCCAAAGAAAGGCCCACCACAATTCCCCCTGAGCAGCACTAGCCTAACCCTTCCCAATGAGATCCTCGTGCATTTGCTCCTCCCCTGGAATTAGACATCACAATCCTCTCAGGGACTGATTGCATGTAGGCAGGGTTGCTCCTAGAAATCTTGAGATTCCATGAGAAAACAGGAAAAGAAAACCCCAAAGCCAATTTCCTCCATTGCACAGGAGGAAAACACAACCACACAGCCCCAACACCACTTTTCCTGGTCTCTTAGCGCACTGGTGCCGAGAAGGGAAGCAGATGGAGTCGGCCTCCAGTCCCTTTCTCACGTCCCTCATGAAATCCAAAAACAGAGCAGGTGGGGACCTCCAGTGGGGTGGAACAATTATCCTAAATGCAGGGTTCTGCAGGCTCAGCGGCTGTGGGTCTCTCAATATTCCTTATTGAATGGGCAGCACTGCTAAGCCCTAATACTGACTCCTCAATATGAGTACCTCAGAGCTCCTTCAGCCTGGAAATACTGTTTAATATTCATACATTGATCACAATCATAAAGCTAACAGTAGCCAGTATTTATTGAGCACTATCTAGGTGCAAGCATGGTGCCAACTGCTTTGCTCTCATCATGCTCCACTGAATCCCCAAAACAACCTTGTAGAACAGGCAGGCTTGTCATCTCTTCCTGCAGATGTAGAAACTGATGCAGAGAGAGGTTAGATAAATTGCCCAATATCAAGCATTTAGTAAGTCAATGACAGAGTTAGTCTCCAACCACATGTAACTGATTCCAGGGGCCTTTTTAGGTTGCTTTACCCATGGAAAGCATAACACAGTGGTTAAAGGTCTAGACTCTGGAGCCAGCAGCCAAGACTTTGATACTTCCCAGCTGAGTGACATTAAAGTTACTTAACTTCTCTCTGCCTCTGTTTTCCAATCTGTAAAATGAGTCTCTGTGAAGATTAAATAAATCAGTGTTTATAAATATTACAAATAGTACCTGGCACATGAGATATACTATATTTTGTTAAATATTTTGTTAAAAATAAAATAGAAATTAAAAAAAAGTACTTTAAACTCTGTAATGTGAAAGACTGGCCACAGGATGAATCTTTTGGCTTTCTATGGTGAGGTTAAGTTGGCAAATAGGTAGGTACAATTTGCTGAAAACTCTGGACCTTTGATTTGGATTTCATAAGCTATCTCTATATACCCTTTAAAAAAGTTTATGACACGGAGGCCCATCCTTAAACATGAAGCGCCTGTGACAGTCGCTGTGCACCTGTGTGTAGTAGGTGTTGCATGAGGGTGGTGTAGGACAGAACCTCAGGGACAGGACCCACACCAGGTGCTCCTGGCCTCACACCTGAAGGGGAGAGAGCTTCCCCAAGCAAATGACTTTGTCTAGTCCTGACAAGGGCACATGCCATGGTCACAGAGCACCCAAGCTGCTCTAACCGAACAGCCATAATGGCCCACTGTAATTAGATGGGACCCGCATCTAATTATACTGATATGAAAATTCATGTGTGTCATTGTTAACTTTAGACTGAAAAGACAACCTTAATTAGTCTAGAGTGCCCTCCCATTCTTCCTTGTTCAGTCCTTTGGGCCACCTGATTATGGCTCTAGCCAGAGGTATCTCAGTGTTGGAGATCAGGTGAACAGTGCTGGCCTCCAGATCCCAGGGCAGAGCCCCTCAGTGCCCCTGGCTGTGAGAACCACCAGACATATGGTGAGTAAGAAAAAACTCAGGGGATAACCTGATAACATAAATTACTTCTAGAGAAACAATCCTCACTAACTCTAATCACTCATTGGACATTCCTAACCTTCCAGGATGGTTAAAAAAAAAAAAAAAAACACCAGTACTGGACATCCAAAAGTTGTCCCCCAAGTTCCATCTCACTGGGTTCACACAGGTGCTGAGTACGGACACAGGAACTGAGCTGATCAGGAAACGCAATCACTGGAGGAAGTTTCTAAGACAGAAATCTGAGCTGTATAATTACTGCAAAAAGCAGGTCAATCTTTAGGATTAACCTTTAGAAAAGAAATGTAATTCTAATCTCAGAGGGGTAAGAAAATGGAGGACTCTGTTAAGGACAAAAACCGCTTGGGGCTGCCATCTTTACTGGAAGTATCCAAAAGCACCACCATCCCAACCTGCAAGGAAGGTGGTGACACAGTCCCAGGGAGTGGGACATAAAGTTGCTGAGGACAACCGATGTCTCCTGATAAACAGGAAGACCTGACATAACAAGTTTCTTTCCCAGCAAAGTCACAGACCGGTCGTTTAAAATCTAATATACTGATTATATCCAGGCAGATAAATGTTGATAGAAGCCTCTTTACCCCATGAGAAGCAAATCTAATCTTCCTTGGTTTTAGCAAATCTCAAGGTATCTTTTCATTCCACGCTAATGAGGGAGTAGCTTTGTTAGGTATGGGCCCCATCAGGTAGTAGAAACTTCTAGCCTTAGGCAAAGTATTTAATGTGTCTCAGTCTCAGTTTCCTCCATAAAATGAAAATGTCTGTCACTTGCCTAGGTGGGGATTCAATGGGAAAACTAAGCTTAAGTGTTAAGGATCAGGCAGGAACATAGTAAATGCTAAATAAATGACAACAGATGATTTTATACCCTTCTCTGCTCTCTTTCAGGAAGGCTGGCCCCTGGGCAGCAGGGCAGGAAAGACATGCCACACAGTGCTCAGCCACTCTGCTCTCTTTAAGGCCAGGCTGGCAGTGGCCATGCTCCTCCACCTGGGGCCACCACTATGGCTGGGTGGCTTCACTAACCTGGATAGAGTTCTGATAACATCACTCTCTCCCAGCCAGACTAGAAGTAGTCACAGCTCCCAGCTATTGCTATCCCTCAGGAGCCCCATCATCCCCTGTGGGTCCCTTAGTCGCTGCTAGCACTATCTTAATTAATTAAACCCTTATAAGAAACAAAATAGACATAAAGGAAAGTACTTCAAACTCTATAGGTAAAAGACTGGCCATAGTTTCCTGCTAAAACTCTGACTGACGAAAGTCAGGATAAGGTGTTTGACACTGAAGCTGTCTCCATGCCAGACCCACTGCCAGTCCCACCGCTCACTCACCAAGAGCTGTGATGGAGATGGGAGTGCTGGCCCGGCGCTCCCCAACAATCTGCCATTCGCCATCCACTGCCCGCACCCATTCAGTCACATGGCATTCATACTGGCCCTCGTCCTCCTTCCTGCTGTTGAAGATGCCCAGGCTGAACGAGTTGGGCTGCACCTGCTCCATCTGGACGCCCCCAAAGATGCTGCGCTCCCAGTAGGACGAGCCTGGCTGCACGGTGCCATCCCGGTCTAGCCACATGATATTGCTGCGGCGGTTCTGCCTGTCCACAAGCTGCCAGATGACAGAGAAGCGACCCTGCGGCCTGCCTGCCGTGCGGACACTGCAGGAGAAGCGCAGGTCCTCGCCCTCAAGGATGACGCTGGCATTGCTGGCCACCTCCACGGAGATGCTGCTCTCTAGGAAGAGGGAGAGAGAAACACCCTGGAGGCTTTATGGTCTCCACAGCGCCCTCCCCACAGAGGAAACAGGAGGAGGGGTGCAAATGGAATCATATTCAGGTACGGTGAGCCTCAGAGGGTCAAAAACACTCTGACCCTAGTTGCTGCAAGCCCTGGCTGGTTCTGGGCTTTGCTCCCTGTGGTTTTAGATCTGATAATCTAGGATGTTCTTTGCCATGTGCAGAGAACTGTGATAACGAGGTTCTAAGACCTGAGCCTGAATAAGAACCTAAGAAATACAACATAGTGGCATGATGTTTAGGGCATAAAACAATTTATTGGGTGATCTATTCAGCTGGAGTTCAGGGTTTTTCAAGTTGAATTTTCAGCAAGAAGAGTAACTCCAAAATCCTACTTCACTTCACTCTTCCTACCATTCGGTACTACAGCAGTCAAATAAAAGCTGAATATCCATAATGTGCCATTTGAGTCCTTCAGGACAATTTAGGAAATACGGGGGAAAAAACCAACAGTAAGTATTGGGACGATAACGTGTGCTTAAGTGTGGGTAATAAGGGAGCACAGATGGTCTAGTTTTGCAGAGTGCGTGAGGAGCGGGCTTTCATTCTTTCATTAACACACAGGAACAAAACAAAGCCAGCAGCTCGTCATCCACCACTCTCCCGCCTGTCCAGTCAGCCCTGGGGCTCCTTTGCTCTCTTTCTAGAAACATTTGGCCAATCAAAAGTTTGGGATAAGGATTCCACTCCCTTCCCTGTCTCATCTAGCCTCTGCTGCTCACTTAACTATCTGAATTCACTCAATCAAATTATTTAAACTTGATATGCCTCAGCCTCTTCTTCTGTAAGACAGGTAGAGAGCCACCTTTAATTGTAGAATTCTTTAAATATTAAAAAGTAAATGAGATGATGCATATAGATTCACCTAACACATAGTAGGTTTTCAAAAACTGGTTATCATGATCATGATTAATTTTACTATTCCACATAACTCTTTGTTTTTATAAACATCACAGATAGCCTAATATGTTTTAATTATGCATGTAGTATTTTGTATAATTATCTATATTGAGTTCAGAAGGTCTGTAAGTATTAAAGAACACAAAGTAACTAATTTGGCTCCAATTTTTGGGTACCACCCACATTAAATACATGCAATAATTTTAAACCAATTAATTAAATCAAATCCCAGATTTTAAGAGGCACACCCAATTATCAAGAGAAAACACACACATACACATAACAATGCATTTGAATCAAATCTTTTCTCTCCTTTATTTCCCCAACAAGCAGAAACAAAGACGAGCACTGAGCCTCAACATGTAGCTCTTATTATAGTGAGGATGCCTGCTATCCATTCTGGATTTGCTTGTTTTATGTGAAAAATAAAAGGTCTGGATGGGGCAGGGAATAGCAATTTTCCTAGGAGGGCAACCTCCCCCAGGAGTCATAACAGGATGATTCATAGAGATGATCAGGCTCCTGAACAGTCACCATCTATAGCACTAATGGTTCAGGGGATGGATTTGGAGACTTCCTAACTCTGTAATCCTGTGGTTCTTCCTTAACCTACCAAAGCTCCAATTTCTCATGTGCAAAATGGAGATACTAATAGTGCCTACTTCTTAGGGCATGACATTGAGAGGATTAGATGAGGTACTTATTTTTCATCATCATTAATAACAACAATATTCCTCTTTAGATTAAAGACTCATCCCCACTGTTATCAATTCAAAATAAGGGATTAAAAGGGCAATTGCAGCATCAAGGAAGAAAATCCTTTCACTTGTCTTAAGCAGGAGAATGACTTGCAGGACCTCACTCTCATCCCCTACTGTCATCCCAGTGGACGCTTATCCAAGTCCTGGCTCATTTATTGAAAGGGCTACTGTTTGGTGGTGTCTGTTGCTTGAGCAAGCCTGGAAACCCACATAGTTAGAATGTGGGGCTACAAGAAGAAATGCTATTTTATTATAGCAGCTGAGGCAAAGGCAACTACAGACCTGGTGCCTCACTGCCCACTAACACTATTTACAAGAATTTCCAGGCCTGAGAAAAGGCAGCCGACAATTTTAAACTCTCTGGATTAAGTGAAAACTAGGACAGAACTAATAAAAATCTGAGTACACATTCACAAATGAAATTTCAAATCAGGAAGTTGACGGTGTAGCACAGGCTAAGCGCAGGGCGGTGGGTGTGGAGTTAGAAGCAAATATTTCCTAATGCAATGCAAGCTCAACCACTAACTGAACAATCAGCTCTGTCACTTCCTGTGTGGTGCTCTGATTTCTTCATTCATTAGATGGATATCATATTGGCCTCTACGAGGATTTGAGAGGTGGGAGCGGAGAAGGAGATGATATATGCAGAAGCACTTTGGTCTCTTAGGAGGAAAAGCGCCATTAAAATCCAAGGCATTATCACCATTACCGATGTGATTGTTGTTGTTCTTCGGCAGACTTACCCAAGTGGCCTTGGGACAGGAGCTGGTGGTGCTGAGGGACTTTAACTACCCAGTTATCTGCTGGAAAAGCAATATAGCAGGCCACAGATCATCAAACAAGTTCTCAGAAGGGGTTGGGGGAAATCTTAGTACAAAAAATATAGGAAGTAAACAGCGTGGCTGCCCTTCACTTGATCCTTAGAAAACAATGAGGAATTAGTTGCAGATTTAAAAGTAGAGAGTCCGTGGTTAAGGCAAGCACAGACTGACAGGAAAATAGTAAAGACAGTGGGCATTCAATTCAATAATTTCAGTTGTACAGTATTCAGCAAGCACCTACTCTATGCAAAGCACCATGCTAGGCATTGCAGGGTGGAAAAAGCTAAGAAACAAAAGAATTTCAAGATAATTAGGTATGTGTGTGCATGGTTTTTAACAAAATAATAATAAGCATAAAAGAAAATAATCCAGTTGATGAGAAAAGAAGAAAAGACTGACAAGAGGACCGCTGTGGCTACTTGAAGAGAAATATCACACTTGAAGAGAAATATTTTAAATATTAAAACATATAAATAAAAAGTAAAGGAAATTATTACAAGGCTCAGAGAAAGAATAGTTTGAGCAGCTGAGACAAGGTTAAAGGTTAGTCTTAAAACTTTACCACTTGTTTAAAATCAGAGCATTATAGGTTTTTATTCTCTTTACTAAAAACAGAACTATGGGAGAATGAGATTAATAAGAATATCTTGATACTATGAATGTTTAAACACAACACAAGCAAACACCGGTAGTTTCTGGAATCCCTAGCAATGGCCACTACCCACCCACACAAGGCCAGTCTACATGAAGGCTGGGAGCCCACTGAGGCAGCCTCAGAAATCAGCTAAGCTTAAAAGGCTATGCTCCAGGAAGATGTGAGAGGTCTCACCCACCGACTTTTAGAAACACAATTTCAACAGGGAAAAGCCATTTAGGGAAATGCCAGCCTTTATACCTGAAAAACCCAGATGGCAAATCCTTAATAATGCACTTTATGATTTAAAATCCTCCCATAAAAGACCAACTCTCCTTAAGTGAGATTTCAAGGCAGGCATCTACCCACTTCTTCTGGGACTTGATTCCCACACAAGAGCAAACAGCTTTCTGGGATTCCTGGTTTCCCTCCAAGCTGAGCTGGCACTGCTTGTGTATGCACAGGGCTGCTAGCAATCAGATAGGCCTATGCCCAGCCCTAGACTGCCCTGATCCTGGACACCCCTGATCCTGATCCTCTGCTATGGGGAGCCTGCTAAATGTAGGCAGGTGGGCTACAACAGGGAAGAGAGGCTCAATGGTTTTTCCCCCAGCTCTGCATTAACCTCGAGGGTTCCATCTGCCTCCCCTCACCTTCACCACGCTATTCTCTCTCCCCCTACCTCTCCTAAATGATGCTGAGCCAAAGGAGAAGAAAGCAGCACATCTCTCTACTTACTGAGGGGGAGGACTATGATGGGGATGTTCTTGGGACGCTTGCTCTCCTTATCAATGAATTCCCCGGTCACGGTTTTCTCTCGCTCAGTCACCCGGCAGTTGTATTTCCCGCTATCTTCCTGGCGGAGGTGGTAGATCTTCAGCACAAAGACACTGTCGCTCTCTTTGGCCACCTTAAGCTGTCCCCTGGCTTCCCGGTGAGCAAATTCGCTGTTGAGGACAGGCACAGCGTTAGGGCCCATGGTGGCGATGAGCGAGCTGTTGAAGGCCCAGGAGACAGCAAAGTAACGGTCGGGAACATTCTGAGCCTCCAGGATGCATCTGAACTCCACCGGCTCGCCCACCGTGTGCAGCCGCTTCTCTGTTTCCAGCCGAACAGTGAATTCTTTGTCTGAGAGAACAAGTAAGAAAAGAGACACATCCTGGGTGAATGAGGGCCCCAGCCAACTAAACCACATTAGCACATTCCCACTATCCTTCCTCTTCTTTACAATACTAACTGCGGGGAGGACCACAGCACTTAGCTTGAGAGTAAAATCCAACTCAGACCCAGGTTATCTAAGGTCCAGAGAAACGCCTGAATATCACAGACAGAATTCAAAACTACTTCAGCCCAGACGGTCTAAGCAAACTGTTACCCCAGTTAAGACCTATGGGGCTCAGTCTGAAGCTTTAGATGTCTTAGATGAGACCCCCAGGTCAGTGAGAAGCTACTAATATCACTCAAATGGTAGATTACAAATATCTAGCCTTGATATATGCACCCAGAACTCTATTTAAGCAACAGCATTATAAACATTTTCAGCAGATATTGTAAGACTTACCCCACTGAGGTCTGTGGGAAAAAATTACAGAGTGGCCTTGGTGCTGGCCCAATCCTAACAAATGCTCAAAGATGACTATATTAAAATTCCCTCTCTACCCCCCGCCATGTGAATACTAGAAATAAGATGTAGGTATGACAAACCCTAACAGAATTACATAGAAAAAATAAAAACTAATGTCTGTTCACTAGTTTACCACCTGTCAGATCAAATCTTTAGTCAGATTTCAATGGAAGTAGGTACTTTCCCACTGAAGTACCTACTAAGTACTTACTTTAGTAGGAAAGTACCTACTTTAGAGGGAAAGTACCTACTAAGTACTCACGCCTGGTTAAACCTTAGTAGGTACTTTCCCACTGAGTAAGTACTTAGTAGGTACTTTAGTAGGAAAAGTACCTACTTCTGCTGAAAGCCAGACAGCCTCTGAAATGATTACTAAACCCAAGCAGCCTCCAAAGAGCTAGGTGTTTTTTTAATTTTTATTTATTTACTTATTTATTGTGACAGGGTCTCGCTCTGTTGCTCAGGCTGGAGTGTAGTGGCATGATCATGGCTCACTGCAGCCTCGACTTCCCAGGCTCCAGCCATCCTCCCACCTCAGCCTCCGGAGTAGCCACCATATCCAGCTAATTTTTGTTGAGTTGGGTGCTTAACCAGGCATGAGGGGGTGACCAAAGAGGGGCTCATTACCACTAACAGCATCATCACAACCTGTGTACCAGTGTACAGTGGCTATTAATCTCATTAGACAGCTATCGTATCTCATAGGCACCCACGGCAGAAGTCAGGGGGAAGAAAACGGAGTTAAGGGTTAGAGACTGGAGCTGTGACCACTGCCCAGTTCTAGCTCTGTTCCTCTAAAAAGAACACTGAGGTGGAAAAAATCCCATGGCAGAGACGTTTGAATTCCACGTAGATTCATTAGCTCCGACCTTGCCTGCCTTCCCTAGACTGGCATGTCTAGCCTTTCCCACTATCTTCAAGATCTTGCCCATTCATCCCGTCCTAGGCACTCTTCAAGCAGACGAGGTTTCTGTTTCCCCAAGAAAACATAAGAATCACGCATAAGCAGCATCCACATTCTTCTTTTCCAGCCCCAGCTCAGCTTTACCCCTCCCACTCCTCAGGCTCTCCAGCCCCTCCTGCCGATATAGGCCAGTGTCCTGCTGCAAACACCCCTTCTTTCCAGTGACCTAACTACTTCCTCTAGCAGCCAAACTTCCTGACAGGGAAAACCACATCATCAACTCCAGGGCCTCCCCTCCAATGAAGTAGCTGCTGTCACAGCTTCCAGCTCCCAAGAGAGCAGTCTTAAGAGTCATGGATTGAAGGAAGCACATTTCACTCTGCCACCATCTGCCTGGATGAACACACCCATATGGGACAGTCCCCGTGTTATCTGCTGGATATTATCTCTCAGGTCAACCCAATTAGTCATTTATAACCCAACATCAATGACAGAAAAGCACTCCTTCCACATAAACACCACTGGAGCTGTGCAAGGGGTACCCTAGACCTCAGACCTTTCCGTTGCTCCAGGTTAGCCTGGCTGTAACTCTGGCTTTCTTCTTTCGGCGGCCAAAGACTCTTCTCATCTCAGGGGAATCCCCCCATGCCTTGGTGACACCTTCATGTTCCCAGGTTGAAGACACAAGATTTACCCACATCACCCCGTTTCTGCCCTTGGTTATGCCCAGTCAATTACATCTCTAGAAACTGACCTGTGCTTTTTCCAATACCCCTTCCACTTCATCTCACTGAAATTAGGCTTCACTGACTTACCAAATGTCACGAATGATCCACCCTACCCCTACCCCCATCCTAACCAAAGGCTTTCCTCAAGCAGGTTGAGGCCTCTGAGCCTGCTCCATGATCCCTTCTCTCCTGCTCTTTTTCTTGCTGGCCTGCCCACTCTGTTCCACTCTCTCACCTGCTTCTCTGGTCACCTCGTACTGCTGCTATTCTCCCAGGTCCTTTCCCATTTTTACCCCATGGGCTCTTCCAGGGCCCTGATCACTCTCAGGCTCGGTCTCTGAGCCCCAGACCCCTGTGTCTGAGGACCCACTGGGTGTTTCGCATACTGAGCATCTCTATCAGAGTCTACCTGATGGATGGGCTCTTTCATTAGAAAACAAAAACAAAAACAAAAGGCAGCCAATGCTGCCACAAATGCAAAAGTCCCGCATGTCCTCATTATTGTTCCTTCCCTCCCACAGTTCAAGGAACCCCCAGAGCCCCAGTCCTAGCCCCTGGACTTCTAGACAGTTGGACCCCTCCTTCCACTTGCTCTTTATTCTTTCGCCTCTGGCACCCACTGACCTAGCCTTAGCTCTTATTAGCTCTTTTCTACCTGGTCTCTTGGCTTCAGACTCAACGGATTTAATCAACCTCCAGGTGGCCTCCATGGGTTTTTCTTTCTGAAACCCTGATCTGATTGTGTTACTCCCTGCTTAAAAATCTCTACCTCCTCTCCAACTGTCTGCAGCAGAGGTTTTCAAACTTTATTAAGAGGACAAAGGAAGGGGACTTTTTATTCATACAAAATCTTCTGCTGCCCAACATAGTTGAAGCAAGAGGGGACCACCCAGGCCCTCACATGCCTTCTCCCTGCACTCCTGGGTGCGCATACGTGCACATGAACACCAACACACACCCATGTCTAACCTCCTAGGCACCTTTGAGGGGCTTCCAGGGTTCCAAGAACAGCTTGAAAACTCTTGGCCCACAGAGTCAAGCCCCGGCTCTATATCACTGCATTTGGGGCTTCGGGGTCCCTTTTCTCTCTCATCACACACATCTGGAACTCAACATCCGGAAGTAGTCATACTTGACTCCTTTCTGCTTGCCAAACATATCAAACACTTTTGCACTTTTATGCTTCTCCTCCTGCTGACTCCTCAAGCTTCCAGACTCAGTTCAAGTCAAGAAACTTATTGGTGTTCCTGGATTTGTCTTATCAACCATCCCATTCAGAGATAACTGTGGCTGCAAGAACACTTCCTATTTCCGGTATTCCCAGAGCACTCTATACAAATGCTATCAATGCACTTAGCACATTTTACTTGTCCATTGGTTCTCAGGTCTGCCTAAGTGCAGGGACCAGTGCTAGTCATCTTTGAAGCCCTTAATGCCTATCACCATCACACCTTCAATGCTGTGGAGACTGGCTACATGTTTACTGAAATAAACTGAGAAGGGTAGAGTTGGAGATGCAACTGCTGAACCTAACAGCACAGGAATGCAGGGTGAAGTCATCAACTTTTTTTTCACTTAGTTTTCCTTTTGCTGGCTTAGTCTAGATACATTTTCAGGGTAAATTCAAAAAGTTCTAATTCCAAATTGGTAAGATTAAAATAAAGAAGATTAACTGATGCGACCTAATTTAAAAGCATTAAGACTCAAAATTTGGCCCAAATTTTTGAAGTTGATCTTAAAACTATCCAGGAAGGGAAAGGATAAATATAAAATAAAGCCCCTTGGATAGATTTTTTAATATTGAAAGATCCAGAAGCTGCTAAATGTCCTACAGAGCAGATAAAGTGCTCCCTATCCCTACCAACCCCTATGGTAAAAGATTTCACATCCATTAGATGACTTATTAAAGTGATGTCCAGAGAATTGCTTCTGCCCTAGAAGCTTTGCTTGAAAAAAATGTAGATAGCAGAAGAATCACCTGGGAAGCGTGCCGGAAATCCAGCTTCCCAGGTCCCATCCCAGGAGCCTCCAATTGAAGACTTCTGGGACGAAGCCCCAAAATGTATACTGTTAGCTGAGTCTGAAGCATTACTCTAGAATGGCAGAGAAAGTATGCAAAGACCCAGACAACTGACTGCAGCAAATGGGACAGGGAGCCCAAGAGACAGGTCCTGACGAAGGACCCCACCTGTACTGCAACTCACCAGCTCATTTCCCACAAGCCACACTCACTCACCAGAACCACCACAGTCCTCACCGGAAGTGAGCTTCCGCACAAGGAAAGGCTTTCAGGCCACTCATCGCCAACTTAGTGATGGCACAACAACCACGCTCCAACCAAAGCTGGGGGATCTGAAGGCCCATGTGAGAACCTGCCCTCAGCCCAGCAGAGGCAGCCAGCAACAGCTGTCAGCTCTGGCCTGGAGCCTGGTGGGCTCAGGAGACTGGGGAGTAGAGTCTGGGGCCACAGGAGATACCAAGAGAAGCCACGGAGGGTTTCAGCTGGCTGTGCCATCATCATTTTGCCTCAGCTCTAAAGACATCATGCAACCTCCTCAGGACCCCTTCCAGGCCTTCACTTAAGAAAACATCTACAGTGGAACTTGGTACTCTCAGACTGGCCTCATCAACATGCCCTATGACTCCTCTTGAGCCCCAACATAAAGTAATCTGCATTCAGCATCTTCACCTGCAAAATAGGAGTACTACCACCTACTCACCTCACAGAACGTCTGGGGGATGGTGAAGTAATATGTGATAAAGCATTTTGGAAATTAAAAAATATCACCAAAGACTATTATTAGATAAAAAATAATAATTTAAGCCAAAATTTCTCTAGTTCATAATGTTAGACCTTGGATGGAAGTCTCATTATCTCAAATGGCTTCTGCAAATGAAACCAGATGGGTACCTGAGGAAGGCAACATCATTAAACGGGGCAGCAACTGTGCCTAATGGGAATGAAAGCCCAGAGTTTTAAGATACAAATGGTTTCTCAGAAATCTCCCAATTTTTAAAATGAGTTTCTAATTCAAAAAAGTATAAACACCATGTAGGTCAAAGAAAGCATGTCTCTAAGCAGGACTCAGTCTGTGTGGCACCTGCCTGTGACTCAGGTCTTAGGATACCTATGTCCCGCACATCCCTCAGCAACCTCCGGCCGCACACAAGACCAGCTTTAACTTCACATGAAAACCTGCTGTCCTGGTAGAGGTGCCCAAAGAAGGAGTCTCCACATTCTCCCAGTATCTGACAGCCTTCACCACCAAGTAAAGGACAGGACAAGAGGCTCAGAGGGACTGACCAGTTGGCTGGACGTTGACCACGGCTCCCTCGGAACGCTTTCGGGTCATAGCATACCACGACCCATCCGGATCCTGGATCCACTCGGCGGCCTCGCAGTAGAATTCGCCCTGGTCAGAAGGCTGCAGGTGGAAGATGGTGAGGCGGAAGGTGGTCCTCCCCAGCTTGTCCAGCCGCACCTCCCCCAGGCTCTGCCTCTGGGCATATTCGCTGCTGGAGTGAAGCCTGAAATCTCGGCTCAGGGAGATGACCTCCACGGGCTTCTCGCCAACTTTCTGCCGGAGCCAGGCCACAGACAGGTGGCTGTGCTGAACGGTCTCCGAGGCCACCTCACAAGTGAGCTCCAGCGGGTCCTGCTCCACTCTGTGCAGAGTCTGGGGCATGGCAGTGGTCTGCAGGGAGTCTGGGATCACTGCAACACAGAAATGTCCTGAGAGTGCAGTCACAAAGCCACAGAATCTGAGACTCCCAGGGCTAAGCTCCCATTCCACGCAGGCGTCACTGCACTGCACCCCTAACAGTCATCCTTGAACCATCGATTCAAGGCCACAGACAGCCCCAAATGCACATAAACAGAAAGTTTTCTGTTTGGATTTGGAAATGCATTATTTTGGTGCTTACACTTACCTGTCTGGTATTTTAATAACACTTGGATAAAACATGGGGTGTATTTCATATTACATAATAAATAAACTCCCTGAAAATACTGTCTTTAAACAATTGTCTTATAGGTCAAATAACATTTGCTGTTGATTCTGGCACTTCTCTGAGATACTTTAACTTCACTTCTGACTGATCCTCTAATGGAAATGCCTCCTGGAACTTTTAGTTTTACATTTCTATACAACATCCTTTCTTTCCTTCCCACATCCCCATCCTGTAACTTACTTCAGCAATGCAGCCCTAGGAAGATGATTTTTTTTAAAAACCATTTTTGGTAGAAAAAATAATCATCATACCCTATTTTTAGTGGGTTTAATTTTCACGTAATTCATCGATCAAAGGGGTCCTCACTGGAAGGAAGCCACAGTCTGGAGAGATTCAGGCAAGAGAAGAGATTTTCTCCGTGATCCCTTGGTCAGAATCATACTCTGATCCTTGCTTGCACCTTTCTGGAGATTAAATAGCACCACCTTTCTGTCTGATGAGAGTACCCTAGTCACAACTAGTATGTGTTTTCTCCCTGTTCTCACCCAAGGCTTGGGTCTTACGGGTCTCCTGCTGGGAACGGCCAAGTGCGGTGGCTGACACCTATAATCCCAACACTTTGGGAGGCTGAGGCGGATCACCTGAGGTCGGGAGTTCGAGACCAGCCTGACCAACATGGAGAAACCCCGTCTCTACTAAAAATACAAAATTAGCCAGGCATGGTAGTGCATGCCTGTAATCCCAGCTACTCGGGAGGCTGAGGCAGAAGAATTGCTTGAACCCGGGAGGTGGAGGTTGCAGTGAGCCAAGATCGCACCATTGCACTCCAGCCTGGGCAACAAGAGCGAAGCTCCGTCACACATACACACACACACACACACACACACACACACACACGAAAAAAAAGGGTCTCCTGCTGGGACACAAACTAGTTAGAGAAAGTAAAAATAAACAAATGATAGTATGTGTATTAATAAAAGAACTAGCAACACCCACTGCTTAGTTGTGATAATAAAAACTGGACATTAAGATACGCAGAAAAACAGAACAGCCTTGATAACGGTTAACCCTTTGACACTGGCAAACACTATGACCAGTGCTGCCCACAATGGAAGCTCCTGCATCCCTCTTCCTCATGTTTCCTTCAGCATTAAGGAGCAACAAGGGAGACAGCCAGTTCATAGTTCCTTACGCATGGAGCCAAAGGACCTTCAATGTACAAGGTCTGAGCAAGGACCCACAGCCACATGTGCTTCCTGCTTCAGCAGTGCCCCGTGGGTCTCAGAGCTGCCCAAAGGCCTATCCTTTTGAGAGGTTTCTCCTCTCTTCCAACTGATGTCATACGTCTCATCTTCCTTGTCATTCAGATCATCAACCACAAACGTCCTTGCCTTATATTTTCATATCCCTTTTCACCAGTTACAGGGTTAGTTAACTTATGAAATTCTTAACATCTGCATTAGACCTTTTTAAAGTTTCACCCTCAACCACCTATTATTTAGAAGTGAACACAGAAATTTAGTTTCCTTGTGCTATCTATTGACCCCTAAAATATGTTGGGAGTTTTGGGATTTTTTTTTTAAAGTCAAATGCATGGCATAAAGCAAAATTACACTACTAAAGAACTGAGTCAGGCCAGACGCTGGCAACGTGAAGACAGCTTCTCCTTACCCACTAGGTTCATCTTTGCACTGTAACTCCCAAAGTATTGCTTATCAGTGCTGGGTGTGTGGCATTCATACTCCCCGGCATCCCGGGCCTGAAGATCTGTGATGTGCAATAGGGTTGAGTTCCCCTGGACTCTTTCTATGAAGATCTTCCCTCCGCGGACGCGCTGGGTGTAGATGGCATAGGGGAAGGAAGAGTCCATGGTGCTGACGATCTGCACCTCTCGCTCTGGCGACGAAGGCAGGTAAATGGACCACTGGAAATTCTGCTCAGAAGGTCCCTGGTAGCCACTCACATTGCACCAGATAGTGATGTGGGAGCCCTCCGTGCGGTACAAGGGTCCTTCCTGAACGGTGACCTGCCGCTGTGCTGACACCACACCTACGAGGGAGAGAAACACACGCAACATGCTTACTTACTTCTCAGACCAAAATGCAAAGTAGCCAGCAATCTCTAAAGGGTTTGTTATTTGTGTGACATGATAATAATATAAACAGTTTACTGGCCCTTTCAAAGGCGCTTTGTGATTTATAAATATTAATTAAAACACTCTGTGGTAAAGCACTGTCCCTAATTTGCATATATGGGAATTTGATCATGCCAAGATGTGCTTTTGTTACTTATTCAACAGCTGACCCTTGGGAATTTCATTTAGCCCCTCTGTTTGTCATTTATATGGCAGTTTTATATCTATTTATTAATGCTGTGTATAAAGTTTTTAATAAAATGAGCAGGAAAAGTTGAATCCTTGGCACAAATTCAGATGAAAACAAATAAAAGCAACCATCTAGAAATCTGGCTGAAATTAAATGCTTCTTCCTTGGTCCGAGCGCTGGTGGGAGGGAGTCCTGGGAGCACCTTTTTACTGGTGCTGCACCCTTCAATTTCCCATGTAGCTGCTCCCCAACACCACCCCAAGGAGCATTCCTTAGTTTCTCTTCCCTCCATAAATGGAGGCAGAGCTGAGCTCCTGCAGGCTGCTATCGTTTTAAGCTGAGCACACCCAAACACAAATGTGAAGGGCTGAAACAGATCCCTGATGCCCAGATTCCCACAAACTGACAAAGGGGGGAACTAACAGTGCCCAGCTAAACCTGTGACAAGGACAGTCAGGCTACCCTGGAGTTTCCCACTCAAGACTCCCCCGCTGACCTCCTGCCTTCTGGCTCAGATACTGTTCTCCAAGGTCACTTCTGCCTGCCTTCTCCATGTTCTTCTTAAAGTGGCATGGTGAGTTTAATTTCTCATTTCACGCCAACTCAACACTGATTGTGCCTGAGCCACTCAGAAGGCGGGAGGGGGCACAACCCTGCCTCTTCATTTCGGCAGTGGTCACGTACTGCAGGTTGTGAAAAGCGCAGGTGAGTTATAGGCGCAGCTTTGCCACCAATTAGAGCTGGTTGTGTCATCTCAGACAACTTGCTTTTCTTCTCCAGACCTTGATCTTCTCATCTATCACATGATTTCTAAGAAGGCTTTGGAGAGGACTAGCATGGGTTCCGATGCTGGCTTTGTCACTTATTAACTGTGATCTTGGATAAGCTGCTTAACCTCTCTAAGCCTCGGTTTTCTCATCGGTAAGATAGGGATAATAATGCCTGTCTCATAGGGTTATTGAGAAGATTTAATAACATCTGTAAAGACCCTACCACAGAGCCTAGCCCACAATCAGTCCTCAGTAAAGAGCTGCTGGCTAAGACATATTTCTGCTGGAACATTCTGTGGCTCTGGATCCATAGAGGACAGGATTTGGCCAATGACTGCTTAAGGACATTTCAATGGCCCCTTGACAATGACACCATCACTGGGCTGCCCACCTCCTCCCACAGCTGCAGCCCATTCTTGTGATAGCTTCCCTTTTCCCCCACAAATGGGAATGGCTGCTGCCCCGGCTATGCCTATCTGAAGTGGATCCAGCTGGTGAACAGCCGGGACAGCTCAACTACTAGTGGAGTGCAGCTCTCTGCCCAGCCCAGCAGGGGACTGTGCCTCAGTGTAAGCTAATCTAATCTGCAAGATGACAGACCTCAAAAACGGCCCATACAATGAAATGCCCATGGCTTGCAAAACTTTAATTCATGCAGAACCTTTCCTCACAAACAAAATCTTACACAGAACCCCATCTTGGCTTCAGCAGAATCAGGAAAAATACAAAATTGGCAGGGGAAGGAAATAAACAGAACAAGTGGTATCTGAATTTATTTGATATATTCTGGTTGATGGCATTAATTATGATATTTAAAGTCACCATGAGGACAACTCATTAGTAATATCAGTATGTTAAAATATGGTGCATAACATTTTTACTATATGTACAGTCATGCACTGAATAACATTTCAATCAATGAGGAAACACATGTGCAACAGTGATCCTGTAAGATTATAATGGAGCATATATAGAGATCTAATATATGGCACTTAATGTTGGCATGGCAGATCAAGTAGGGGAAATGACTGATATTCAGTAACGGTGCTGGGACATTTCATTTTCCATAATAAAATATATAAATGAAAATATATATCCCATCTAGGTTTGTTGAAGTACACCCTATGATGTCCACACAAGAATGAAATTGCCTAATGATGCATTTCTTAAAACATGTCCCCATCATTAAGTGACCCATGACTGTATACACACACAAATATGGTGACATTTTAATCAAATGATTGCAGTATTCCTGAAACACAGAACATTTTGCAAACAATGTAACTACATTCATAACATTAGGTATCCTTTGAATTGCAGTGTTCTATGACAGAGCAACCACAACCAACCCCCATACATCTCCTGCAAAGAAGGCTGGAGGCAAGTCAGGGTACACCAGCATCTTTAAGGACTGCTTCTCAATCCTGGACCTACACTGGAATCACCTGGGGAGCTTTAAAAAAATAACAGTGCCTGGACCCCACCTGACATAACTGGTCTTAGGATTAATTAGGATTTTTTTTTTGAAGCTCCACAGATGATTCAAATCAGGTGTAGCGAAGCACTGTTACTTTAAAGTGTCTCTACCTACATGGTGCCAGCCAAGTGCTCAAATGAAATATCTTAAGGCTCTCACTAGCTTTAAGTTTCTCTCTTTGGTAGAGACCCAATCACTGGTTCAAGAAAGTTTCATTCTCCTCCAGTCTTCCCCAGTGCTAAAGAAAACAGCTGAGACCCATCAGATACTAGCATTTGTGATGCAATAACGAGTTTAACCAGAATGCATCCTATTTACAGACCTTACAAAGGCACTCGGCCAGCGGATCATGCACGTCCTCCCCACCCAATGGTAAACAGTGTTAAGTGGCCTGAATGAGCCAGGACAGCAGGGTCAAATCAACTTGTCTAGGCTGGAAGCAGGTTATAAACAATCCGGACAAATAACTACTGGATTGCACTTTAACCACACACATTCAGCTGCACCTGTTTATTAAATACCTCCTTAATTTCCCTCTGCCCCACAAAGGGCTTCTGACCCCTGAAAATAATGCTTCTCAACATAAAAATAATTGTTTTCTTCTTGGCAGTTTAATTCCCCTTCCACACATCCCACCCCGCCATTCCCCTATAATAGTAATACCCTGCTGTGCAGACCTCTGCTGCCTCCAAAGAGACACAGGCTCCCAACCCTGACCAGGGCATCCTCTGACCCACAGCCCCTCTCTCTCCCCTCCCAACCTACAATAGAAAGTTCCTCCCAGGCAAGGATCTTTTTTTTTTAAATAACTTTTTTAACTTTAGACATTCTGTACTCTTTGGATTACTCTGCAATAAGCAAATATGACTTCTGTAACATAAAAAGAAAGATCAAAATGTTATATAGAACTGCATGAAAAGAACTAGAAAGAAAATACTAGGTGACAGGATGGCAAGTGATTTTTATTTTTTTCTTAATATTTTACTCCTTCCCCCAGTCCTCTGCAATGAGTATGTACCAGTTTTATAACTGGAAAAAAATTTTAGCCAAAAATAAAAATAATGCATGTTTGCTATATAAAATTCACTACTGTAGTATTTATATATATATACATATTTGGTCTTTGTCCCCAGTTCCTAGCACTGAGCTCCTAAACCCCTTGGAACTTCCTAAGCAATGGGAGTACCTTTTGTTATTTATAAGAAGCCCCTTTTGGCCATCCCAGAGTTTATGCTAACGAGGTGACTGAAGGTGAGCACGGAGGCAGTTTCAAGGAAGGAGCTGGCCACGCTTAGAGTTGTGGAGTTTTCAGCCCCAGCCTTAGACCTCCAAGGACAAGAAGGGGACTGCAGATTGATCCAATCAGCATTGGTCAGTGATTTGATCAGTCATACCCATGTAATGAAATCCCAGATGAAAACCCTAAATAATGGAGTTAGGAGAGCTTCTGGGTGCTGGAAGCGGTGTGCACCAGGAGAGGGCATGGGCAGTCAGCACTACTCCCGTCTCAGACCTTGCCCTATGCACTAAATAGGACTGACCTACGTGACCAATAGGAAATGCACAAATGGTGGAATGTGACTTCCAGGGCTAGGTCATAAAAAGACAAGCATGATGTTATGAGGACATCAAAGCAGCCATATGGGGAGGACCACATGAGGCCTCCTGCCAACAGCTAGCACTAACTTGCTAGCATGTGACTGGAAGTAGATTCTCCAGCCACAGTCAACTCAGTCAAGCCTTCAGATAATGTCAACCCCAGGCATCCTTTTGTTGTTGTTGAGACAGGGTCTCACTCTGTCACCCAGGCTAGAGTGCAGTGGTGCAATCATAGCTCACTGCAGCCTTGACCTCCGAGGCTCAAGTGATGCTCCCACATCAGCCTCCTGAGTATCTGGGACCACCAGCACACACCACCATGCCTGGCTAACTTTTTTATTTCTTATAGAGATGGGATGATATGGTTGGGGTCTCTGTACCCACCTAAATCTCATGTTCAATTATAATCCCCAATGTTAGAGGTGGGGCCTGGTGGGAGGTGACCGGATCACAGGAATGGATCTTCCATGAATGATTTAGCATCACCCTTTTGGTGCTGTGCTTGTTAGAGTTCTCACAGTATCTAATTGTTTAAAAGTGTGTGGCACCTCCCCCTTCTCTCTCTTGCTCCTGCTTTGGCCACGTAAGGCGTGCCTGCTTCCTCTTCACCTTCCACCATGATTGAAAGTTTCCTGTGGTTGCCCCAGAAGCCGAGCAGATGCCAGCATTACGCTCCCTGAACAGCCTGTGGAACTGTGAGACAATTAAACCTCTTTTCTTTATAAATTCTCCAGTCTCATGTATTTATAGCAATGTGAGAACTGACTAATACATAGGGTCTCACTGTGTTGCCCAGGCTGGTCTCAAACTCCTGGGCTCAAGTAATCCTCCTGGCTTTGCTTCCCAGAGTGTAGGGATTACAGGCATGAGCCACTGAACCTGCCCCTTTCCCCCCAACAACATCTTGACTGCAACCTCCTGGGAGACTCCGAGTCAGAAGTATCCAGTTAAGATGTTACTGACTTTCTGAACCACAGAAACTGTGAGATAATAAACATCTATTGTTCCTTTAAGCCTTAAGTTTGGGGCTTTTTTTTTTACATCAATATATAACTAATGTAGACACCTGCAGTCCCTAAGATTGAATGCAAAATTGTGTTACATACACATGAGTGTATTCTTCTGGGAAAAGAGTCCATAAACTTCAAAAGATTCTCAAAGGAATTCAAGACCCAAAAAGATTAAGAAACATAAACATTGCATCAGACAATAAATTGTCAATGAGCAAGGTCCTGTCCTTTTAGATTGGGTTTTGAAATCACCCATCCCACAAATACATGATACCACTTAACTAGTTTTTCAAGATATTTCTTGTTCAAAGATGCTCCCACTTTTTCTTTGTGCTCAAGTCCTAGATAAACCTGGCTAGGGGCAGGAGGTATGATTCAGGAGTTAGTGAGCAGGGAGGGGTCACTGTGCCTGGGAAAGCCAGCTTCTCATGCAATTTTTGGACTATGCCTTGGCTCAGAAACCTACCTCTCTAGGCACAGGATCCAACTTATATGTTCAAGATGCGTGACTGAGCATGTGAAAGTGTCAGAGGGATCGACCTCACCATTTTACATCTACTTTTCCAGTTATGGCCTCTACAATCATCAAAGCTCATTCAGCACCATGCTCCTCCAAATTCTGCATGCGACTCAGCCACACTAGTATCTTTCTTCATCTATAAGATGAAAGTAATACAACGTACCATGTAGCAAACTCACAGGAGACCCTAGAGATCAAATAATACTGTGAAAGCCACCAAATGAATATTTTAAAATTTTATCTCATTTCTGCCAAGGTGAGATATCAATCTAAAAACAGGATAAATCTTTGTAAGTACAAGAACATTAAAAAGAACATTAAGTTTGGGTAAAAAATGCAAAACTGCATATGCAGTAAAATTACATTTAAAAAAAAAAAAATCCTACACCTACAAAAACAACCAAACAAAACATTGATGATACTGGGCTGAATCACTGAATGGTGAGAATTTGAGTGATTTTCTCCTCTCCTATTTTTCTCAATACCTTTTCTCTATTATCTCCTTTTTTTAAATAAGCAAGTATATATTGTTCTAAACTGAAGACAAATGATCATAATGAGTAGCACTTTCCCAGGCACTGTCCTAGTTTCTCTGCATACATCATCTCATTTAATCCTCACAACAGTGAATGGGGTCGATTTCATTACAGCCACATTTACCAGACAAGGAAATGGTTTTCAAGGTTAAGTAACCTTCTCATGACACAGAATGTGACTAAGAGTTTTCTTATTCCATGGCTCACACTAAATGTGCTCTGTGAATATCAGTGAGAAGTAATAAAGCACTGACTGGATCTTCTTGCCCACCTGGTCCTAAAAGAAATGATGGGGAATCTATGCAGTCCCAAGTTAAAAATGGGAACTGAACTGAGCTGCCACAGCATGCTGAATTGGTGGAGTCCGGCCAACTAAGTGCTTCATGGAACTTAAAGGCTCCAGAGAGAAAGCAATCGGGAAGGCCACTTCCACAGGCACATCGGTGACAACTTCTGGGGATTCTTACCTGTCAGCCTTCGGCCAAGGAAGGACAGGAAGTGGCATGGGCTAAAAGATCCTTTGTTTGACCTCTTTCCAGATCAGGTGACAGGAAAACACAACACTTGAACCTTTCCAATAAGGACAGCCAGCACTTACTGAGCCCCAGCCAGGTAACTGACACTGTTCCAAGTACTCTGCTTGTATAACCAGCTTTAACCTTGCAACAGCCCTCTGAGGTAAATACTCCTAGTGACCTCACTTTACGGATGCAGAATCTGAGGCAAGGAGTTAGGGAGTAAATGAAGCTGGCTAAAGACACTTGCACTGGCCAGGCACGGTGGCTCATGCCTGTAATCCCAGCACTCTGGGAGGCCAAGGCAGATGGATCACTTGAGGTTAGGGGTTCGAGACCAGCCTGGCCAACATGGTGAATCCCCAGCTCTACTAAAAATACAAAAATTAGCTGGGTGTGATGGCACATGCCTGTAATCCCAGCTACTCAGGAGGCTGAGGCAGGAGAATTGCTTGAACCTGGGAGATGGAGGTTGCAGCAAGCCGAGATCGCACCACTGCACTCCAGCCCACTCGGTCAATGTCACTGCCATCAAGGGACAGTCTAACCAAGGTCCAGATGGCGCAAGTGGAACCATAAAACCAGGACAGCTCGAGGTTCAGCTTCCCAAGCCCACAGGTGCAAGGACCTTATCTGGATCCATACTTTCATCAAAAATGTCCCTTGAGGCCAGGCACAGTGGCTCATGCCTATAATCCCAGCACTTTGGGAGGGCGAGGCAGGTGGATCACCTGAGGTCAGGAGTTCGAGACCAGCCTGGCCAATATGGTGAAACCCTGTCCCTACTGAAAATACAAAAATTTAGCCCAGCATGGTGATGTGCGCCTGTAATCCCAGCTACTCTGGAGGCTGAGGCAGGAGAATCGCTTGAACCCAGCAGGTGGAGGTTGCAGTGAGCCGAGATCATGTCATTGCACTGTGGGCTGGGCAACAGAGCAAGACTCTATCTAAAAAAAAAAAAAAAAAAAGGTCCCTTGAGGATCCCTCGAGCCTGGGAGGCCGAGGCTGCCGTGAACAATGATTGTGCCACTGCACTCCAGCCTGGGTGACAGAGCGAGATCTTGTCTCAAAAAAAAAAAAAAAAAAAAAAAAGGCTCTTGAAACAGCCATCAATTCCCATGTGATAAATGCACTGTCACAATCCAGCAGCAAACCTAAAGTTTGGAGTGAATTCCTAAGTCTTCGCCTTCACTGACTTCCCACAGCATGGGCAGTAGCTGTGAGATCTTGGGCTGGTTACTTAACCTCTCTGCACCTCAGTTTCCTCATCTGTAAAGTGGTATAATCGTCACAGCATTATGGAAGGATTAAATGAGTTGCTACATTTAAAACTTAATTCCTGGCACACAATAAGTGCTCAAAAAATGTTTAGCCACTAGTTGCAGTAGTAGCAATAGTAGTGATATTAACTCTAGCTGTGGAACTAATTTCTCCCACACACCGTGGCAGGTTGTATTCTCCAGACACAGCAGTAACAATATCTCCTTCCCACATGCTCTTCTGCAATGTGACCATGCCACACACTCCCATCAAGAGGTGGAGTTTAGAATAATTCCCTTCTCTGTGTATCTGGGCAGGAAGTCACTGTGTGACTTCCAATCCTAGGTCATGAAAAGTGATGTAGCTTCCATTTCACTCAGGGTGTCCTGAACCACCACATAAGACAGCCAACGGTCCTGAGGCCATGCTGTGAGGTGGCCCAAGGCACATGGAGAGGCCCTGGGCAGGTGCTCCAGTCCAGAGCTGGCTCCAGCCAAGTCCACCTGCCACGATGTGAGTGAATGAGCCAATCAGCACCCAGCTCCACCTGCCACCATGTGAGTGAACAAGCCTCCACTGTGAGCTGCCCCCAGCCTTGGAACTTCCAGTCATGCCTGCTGTGCCTCTAAATTCTCGACCCACAGATTCTGTGAGCATAACAAAATTGTTGTTTTAAGCCACTGAGATTTGGAAACATTTGTTACATAGAAAGGTAACAAGAACATATGCTATGGCTTCAATCAACATTTTTTTCAGTACCTATTATGATGGATACTAGGACAGAAACTGTGAGGGAGAGATTGATAAGACATAGTTGACAAGTTGTTCTAAGCTGACAATCCTAAAATAAATATACATAACTAATCATTTTAATGGTATACAATAGCAGTGAGGTGCAAAGTGCAAGGTTAAGCCCTCTCAGAAAGTGAAAGCATTCAAAAAGCCTTCAAAAAAGCAGTGACATCTGAATTGGGTCCCAAAGCACAAGGGAAATATATACCACATGAAAACACTGCAGTGCATTCCAGGATTAGCAAGAAGTTTGCGGAGGTCGTTTTGTCACATGACTGGAGGGCACATCAGTGCCAGGCGGAAAAGGGCACCGAAAGGCACATTAATAAAGTCAAACACCTCCTCTGGGACTGGGGAAGTTGAGAAAGAGCCTAACAGAGGTAAGGAAGAAGACGGATCAGATTTACACTTTCGAATTATCACTCTGGTGGCAGGTGGAGGACAGAGCAGAGGGCAGGACTGGAAGCAGACAGACCAAATTCACAGTCAAATGCGACAAGATGAGGGCCTGGCCTGGTTTTAAATCCAAGGACAAAAATATCATTCATTCACTCTTTCATTCTTTCTCTTATCTGAATCCCCAGTGGTACCTAAAATAGAGCTGGTCTAAAGATGATGATTAATGAATGTTAAATTATTGATACTACTTCTAAGAAGATGTAACTGCCAGCTACAGAACCATCCAAAAGGACTGCAAACCCAGTAATTCATTTCATCCCAACCTGACTGATCTCTCTGATGTCTGCACTGCTGTGTCACTAGACTGCCTGATTGTCCTAGGTTGAGACATTTAGCTACTGAGGGATGGGTGGCTGCTTCTAAGCTGCTGCCTAATTCCCTCATTACTAAATGTTGAAGCTGCTTCCTTAGAGGACTGCTAAACCATAACTCAAAAATATTTTAAACATGCTACTATTTACTTAGATTAGAATATTTACTTAAATATTTTAAAAATTACAGTATTTTAAGTCTTTTATCTCTTCTGACTACTACCACTAACCCTGCTTCCCCTCATTTTTCCAGAGATTAGCACTACTGTGATTTAAGGATAGAGCTCTCCAGACTTAAAAAAAAAAAAAAATGCTTTTATATCCAGATGTATGTAACCACTGAAAAATACACATTATTTTTCAGCATTTTTTACATAAACATTATCATCCCTTTCATTGAGTTATGATCCTCAGTTTTCCTCCTCAAAGTTTTTGAGATCAAATGTAGTTCCCATTTTTCCTCTTTATATAGCTGCACAGTATTCCATCATAGGATTACACCACATTTTATTTATTCCAATATTAATGAATATTTAGGTTATTTATACTTTTTTTTTTCTATAACCAACAAGCCCATGCCTTCTACTGCTTATCCTTTCCCCACCTGAATTTGTACAATCCCCAGCTTCTCTTATCCATGACCATTGAAACCCCAGGGAAGACCTTATCACTTTCAGGATGTCCATGGCTGTTTCACCCTATGCCATGCTTGGAACCAGAAAAGCCCAAAAGACCCCACTTCCCGCCCTTCTATTCTGCTCCTCCTCTCCTATCGCTCATTTCTTTGACTCCATCCTCCACTCCTCCCAGAAAAGGTAGGGATAGCACCTGAGTCCTGCCACCCTCTCACCTGCATTCCCCCTCACTCTCATGCGAAAGACAGCACAGAAGCAGCATCCAAAAAGAAAGGCAGCGAGGGAGCCCTGCAGCCTGCCCTAGGCCAGCCATGCCCACAGCCACAGGAATAGACACTTTTTTCAGCCCAACCTAGATTCAAGGCAGCATCTAATAGAAATGCCTATAAGTAAATATAAGTGCTAGTATTTGCCTTCTATTTTCTAGAGGGGAAAAAAATTAAAAGGCGATTAGAAAAAAAGGTCTTGCTCCTCTCTCCTCTCCCCTCTCTCCTCTCCCCTCTTTCCACGGTCTCCCTCTGATGCCGAGCCGAAGCTGGACGGTACTGCTGCCATCTCAGCTCACTGCAACCTCCCTGCCTGATTCTCCTGCCTCAGCCTGCCGAGTGCCTGCGATTGCAGGCGCGCGCCGCCACACCTGACTGGTTTTCGTATTTTTTTGGTGGAGACGGGGTTTCGATGTGTCGGCCGGGCTGGTCTCCAGCTCCTAACCGCGAGTGATCTGCCAGCCTCGGCCTCCCGAGGTGCCGGGATTGCAGACGGAGTCTCGTTAACTCAGTGCTCAATGGCGCCCAGGCTGGAGTGCAGTGGCGTGAACTCGGCTCGCTACAACCACCTCCCAGCCGCCTGCCTTGGCCTCCCTAAGTGCCGAGATTGCAGCCTCTGCCTGGCAGCCACCCCGTCTGGGAAGTGAGGAGCGTCTCTGCCTGACCGCCCATCGTCTGGGATGTGAGGAGCCCCTCTGCCCGGCCAGCCGCCCCGTCCGGGAGGGAGGTGGGGGGGTCAGCCCCCCGCCCGGCCAGCCGCCCCGTCCGGGAGGGAGTTGAGGGGGTCAGCCCCCCGCCCGGCCAGCCGCCCCGTCCGGGAGGGAGTTGAGGGGGTCAGCCCCCCGCCCGGCCAGCCGCCCTGTCCGGGAGGGAGGTGGGGGGGTCAGCCCCCCGCCTGGCCAGCCGCCCCGTCCGGGAGGGAGGTGGGGGTATCAGCCCCCCGCCCGGCCAGCCGCCCTGTCCGGGAGGTGAGGGGCGCCTCTGCCCGGCCACTCCTACCGGGAAGTGAGGAGCCCCTCTGCCCGGCCAGCCGCCCCGTCTGGGAGGGAGGTGGGGGGGGTCAGCCCCCCGCCCGGCCAGCCACCCTGTCCGGGAGGTGAGGGGCGCTTCTGCCCGGCCGCCCCTACTGGGAAGTGAGGAGCTCCTCTGCCCGGCCACCACCCCATCTGGGAGGTGTACTCAACAGCTCATTGAGAACGGGCCATGAAGACAATGGCGGTTTTGTGGAATAGAAAGGGGGGAAAGGTGGGGAAAAGATTGAGAAATCGGATGGTTGCCGTGTCTGTGTAGAAAGAGGTAGACATGGGAGACTTTTCATTTTGTTCTGTACTAAGAAAAATTCTTCTGCCTTGGGATCCTGTTGATCTGTGACCTTACCCCCAACCCTGTGCTCTCTGAAACATGTGCTGTATCCACTCAGGGTTGAATGGATTAAGGGCGGTGCAAGATGTGCTTTGTTAAACAGATGCTTGAAGGCAGCATGTTCGTTAAGAGTCATCACCACTCCCTAATCTCAAGTACCCAGGGACACAAACACTGCGGAAGGCCGCAGGGTCCTCTGCCTAGGAAAACGAGAGAACTTTGTTCACTTGTTTATCTGCTGACCTTCCCTCCACTATTGTCCTGTGACCCTGCCAAATCCCCCTCGGCGAGAAACACCCAAGAATGATCAATAAAAAATAAAAAATAAAAAATAAAAAAAAATAAAAATAAAAAATAAAAAAAATAAAAATAAAAATAAAAAAATTAAAAGGCAAGATCAGATTACTTGCCTGTAAATGTTCTCCCTGTAATTACTCTGACCGCTCTTTCTTTCTGTCCGGTTTTGGAGATAACAGAAATAGGCCGAGTGTTGGGCATTTTTTTTTTAAAGAGAGCAGCTTCGTGGCAACACTCCCTCTGAGAAGTCCAGAGGCTCAGTGAACCGCAGCTTAGAGTGAGTTCCAGTAAAAGGACCATCACTCGAACCAGTAAGTGCCTCATTCCTTCTCACAGCATACATTTCACAGCAATTACTGTTGCTATTATTTTACGCTTCATTTCTGGACCTAGGATACCCCAGTTTCTCCAGACTCTCAGTCTGGTCCCCAGATTTTCAGTCTGGGAGAAAGGTGTCTGCTGGATTTCAAACAGTCCCACTACTGGCCGCCACCACCACCCTCTCCTAAAGAGGACTGGAATAACTTCCACAGCTCCTGCCACACTCAGCACTGCCTGCACCTCTTCCTGGAGCTGGCAGGGCCCCAGCAGTGCGCCCCTCAATGCTCTCACAGCTTCAGGAAGAGGACTGCTAAGCCCAGGGCCCTGCTGACAACAGGCCGGGAGCGCATCTGCAGGCAGCGTCAGGATGTCAGCTACCAGGCAGCAGAGGGATGCGGGGCGCCAACAGCAAAAGCACTTGGGGGGCTTTTTCAAGTGGCATCAGAACTAGACCTGGATACAAAGGGGTGGCCCTGGCTTCAGGAAGCCCATGATAAGTCAGTCTGCTGTGTCCTTCAACACAGTGTCCCCACCTTCTGTCTCCCAACACTAGGCCATGGAGACACAAAACTAGAAAATGGGGCTGCCTAGCTAGGAATGCCCAGGCAGTGAATTGGGGTCTCCAAAGGAACCTCAGAGCCATGTCCTACTCAGAGCAGCTCCTTCAGCTCTTCACCCTGGAAAGCACTCCAGTACAAAACAGGAATATTCCTCTTCTCCTGACTCTGCCCAAGGCACTGCTGTGACCCTCTCAGCAGTGGAAGCACTAGCCAATGTGCCATCCTCTTGGATGATAGCTGGATAATCGCAATAAGCAGAGCCCCAACAACTAGCTCCAGTGTGTGGGCAGAAGTGGAGAGGATGGAGAAAGGATACAAAAAGACACTGGGATTTCAGGGCAACCCATGAGTGAGGATCACAGCACAGCTATGCCTTGCAAGGACCAGAACTGGAAAATCTTTGTGACTTAGACCACCCTCCTCAGGACAGCTCCCACCACTCTTCAGGGACAAAGTTCCTTTACTCAGCCATAGTTTCTGTGCTCCAAATACTCAGCTTACACATGCCTGTTGCTGCTGCACTCCCCACTGTGGTTCTCAGCGCAAATTCCCCAGAAAGCAAGCAATCTGACTGGCTGGGAGACTTTTTTTTTTTTAACCAGGCCCCCAGAGTTGTAGATTTTGGGGTCATTTACAATATGCATTTCCCCAACACACTCAGATCTAGGTGGCCTTGACCAGATGGGCATCTGTATTCCATTACCCAGCATATAACCACTTTGGGCAACAGGAACTGTGAAGGGCCCCCAAACCATTCCCCACCAAGAGTGTGGGTGGCAGGCACCCTGAAATATGTCTAGCATACTCATAAAGCATGAACATCTACACATAACTAAATAGTGAGAGCACTGACACTGCTTCTGGGGGTTTTCCCAAGCACCTGTTACGTATGATAACAATGGATGGCCGCTCCTTCCCCCTCAGCTTTGACTTTCATTGCTGGTGGCTCAGGCTCCTGTGCTTGGCTCTCATCGGTGGGTAGCCCTGGATTGGACATTTTCCCTATTCAATTCAAGGACCATGTTCTTGAGCATAACTATGACCAGGCAGTAGGCAGTGGGCCCTGCTCATTCTTTCTAGGGAGGCACAGATAAGCCAGCATCACAGATGCAAAAAAACAGAACTGTGGAAGTAGAGACTAATTCTTCAGCAGCCCAGAGAAGAGAACTGGGAAACAGGGCCCTCGCAGATACACAAGACCAAGCTGGAGAGTTCAGGGACTTCCAAAAGAAGGTACAAGAATGAGCACTATACTATAGGGGGGTGGGTCACAAAAGCAGGAAAAGGTCCCCAAACAAAGAATCCATCAGTCAATTACAGCACTCTCCCCATGTGGTGAAATAGTATGCAACCATTTAAAAGCTGCAGAGTACAATATTTATGAACACCTAAAAATGCTGAAAGCACACTACTAAGTAAAAGGGGAGAAAGGCTATAAAAGGATTTGAAAGTATTTTCGTAAAGATAAACACCCACACACACCCACACACCTCTATATATGTGTGGGAAAAGGACTGGGCTAGTATATTTAAAAAACGCTAAAGGGAGGTCGGGTAATAAGGGATTGTTTTTTCTTTGCACTTTGTGTTTTCTAAGTATTCCATAGTCTGAATGAATTAGCTTCATAATTAGGACCAACAGTCATAAGCAATTTCTCAGACCACCTGCCTCATAAAACCCAAAAAAAGAAGTCAGAGAGGGGTGAATATTTTGGTACAGATGAATTCAGGTTGTGTAAGTGGAGAGGAGGGAGGTGGCCAAGGAGCCTGAAGTGGGGGAGGGGGGCTGATGTGAAATAGGGAATGGGTGGAGAGAAAATGATTGCAAAATTGGCTGGAGCCAGCCTGGTCAGGTCAACTTTGCAGGTGTGTGAAGTGTCAAATGGTTAATCAGTTGCCCTCTATTTGAGCTACTTAATGCACAAGGGCCTGGTTGAACAGGTTTGACCTCATTTACTTTTTCTTAAAGCTGTTTAGCCGCTTTCCTAAAAACTCCTATTTTCTGAGTTATTAAACTTTCCATTCCATGTTGATCCCTTCCAAGCCCTCTAACGCATCTCTTCTCTTGCTTCCTCCAATTGGATGCCTTCATGAGGCATTAACAGATACTGTGAGCCCTGATGAAACTCATCCTTTCAGGGTACAAGGAAGGCACCTGAATGACAGATGGTTTGAGGAATCTTGAGAAAGCAGAAGTTTAGGCATTAACATGCAGGCTGTCGCTGACTTACACAGAGCCAAGGACATGACATACAGCATGGGGCCATTTCTAAATCCCCACTGAAGGCAAGGGTCCTGGAGGGAATGGGATTTGGAACAAGATTTGGGCTTTGAACATTCGCTACAGGCTCTGACAAAGCAGTGATGGTTCAAAAGCCTCTGCCCCCTGGTGGCAAGCCCTGCCCAGATGCTGTTAAGGGGCTCTCCAGGCACGCCCTCCTAATTAGGGGCAAGATCAGAGAAGCCTCTTTGGAAGAAGACAAAAGGCACAATGAGATGTAGTCTCCTGAAGTAGAGGCTTTCTCTCTGGTTATCACCTGAAACAGGAAATAAGGACTGAGTACCTGCTCAATTCCAGGTACTAGCCAAATCTGCAGCAAACTAGCATTTCCAAAGGTGTCTTCTTACTTTAATCTCACAGCCACCCTGTGAGGGAAGTGTACATTCCCCATTTTACTGATGAGATGAGCAAACTGAGGCTCGGAAAAATTGTCAGTGGGATACAGAGTTGGCATCCAAACCCACAATCTCTGACTCTAAGCTTCTGTTTCATTCATTCCAAAAATATATATGGTGTCTCCTCTTTGCTGGACACTGTACTGGGCTGATAAGCTACAAGACCCAATCTTTACAGTCTAGGAGGCAGAGATAGATAAGTAAACAGAGGCGGCAAAGCGTGGCACTGTGAAAGATGCACTGAGCTAGGTGTTCCACGGGCGTCAGGAAAGGCTTCACACAAGAGAGGTGGCTTGTGCCCAGTTTTAATTAGGATGAGTAGGTATTTCTGCTAGATCATGGTGGGGTGGGGAGGACATGACATAGGACCTCAGCAGAGAGCAGCTCGAATCTATGCAGAGCTGCATGAGGAGCTGGAGGTCCAGAGTACCGCAGCAGTTTGACATTGATGGGTGGTAGGGTCCATGAAAGTAGAGGAAGACCAAGAGGAAGCAGCAGACAGGGGCCAGGCCAGGGCAGGGATAGGGTGCTCTACTAAAGAGCATGGGCTTTGAACTATGAGCAGTGGAGAGCCACTGGGGGTGTAAATAAGGAAACAGATATTCCAAATCCTGCCTTGGGAAGATTGTTCTGGCAGAAGTGATGGGAAAGGGGCCCTGGCAGAAGATTCCTTCATGGTCCTGCGGTGATCCAGGTGAGAGCTGCTGAGGACCCCAACCAAATCAGATCACTGGACCTCCACTGGGAGTGAAAGGGGGTGGTCTGGCCAGAGAGATAGTAAAGAGATGTAGTTAACAGGCAAGAGAATGTGGGGATATCCAGGTAGCTGTCCACAATTCCCAGGTCTTAGGCAACTACTGGGGAGAAGTTGATGAGGTCATCACTGGACAGAGAATCTATTCCCTGGGCCCAACCAACTCTCTAGACCATCCTGCCATGTGCCTCTGAGAAGTGATCTTCCCCAGCCAGCCCACAGGAGGACATAGGGAGCAAAGGTCAACAGTCACTCAGCTGATGGATGGCAAGCATTCAGATGGGAGGTGCCTCCAAAGGCCATGATAACCCATGGATCGATTTGAGAAAGATGCCAGAAAACAGTTAATTCAAGGCCACTTTAAAATACCTGGCATTCAATCCTCCTCAACGTCTCCATCAACTGCAGACCCTATAACTCCCAAATAAGCTCCACTCGCCACAAAGTTCAAGACACAGAAATGGTCACTGAGAGCAGAGCCTATTCCTGAAAAGCAAAAGACTCCAAACTTCCACAACTCAACCAGTGAAGGGCTGGGGAAGACTGACAAGTTCACTAAGAAATGAGAGGAAGGACAAACAAGATGTTCAAATTAGAAAATGATTCCATTAATGAGGGCTCTGATGATATAGTTGTGGAGGTTATCAGTTTGCCAGAGCTGCAGATTTAAAATACTTGCATGGTAATCGAAACCAGAAAATGCTGACCATCCCCCAAAACCTCCCACCCCACCCCACTAGTGCTGATAACAGGAGTTATCAGTTGCTTTTTGTGCACAGCTAGATGAGATATGGATCTGTGGGGGGAAGAAGGGGTGGGCGTGCTAGCATCTCTCAGCTAGACTGTCATTGGATGGTGACATTCCCCAGGACTCAAGCAGCATCTGAGAAGCCACTTTCAACATAACTATGGAGCAGCTAACCACACAACACAGCATACTGAATGAGAAGCCTCGCAGGCAGAAAAGAAAGCAAACCTGGAAGGCAACAAATGGACACGTGCATGCTGAAGGACTCGTGTTTAATTCTTCCCAGTAATCCTTTTTCAGGCATATATTTTTGTCTCCTCAAACTTAAGAAAAGCATTAAAGGAAATCCATGCTCTGGAGGGGAGAAAGAGAGGCTGTACTCATTAACTCAGAGCTGACCTCGTCTGGCAGGATTAACTCGCCATACCTGTCCAGCCCACAGAGCCTGGCCTGGAGCATGAGGGAGAACCACAGCCAACTCCAGAAAAATAAAAGGCTGCAGCGAGAAACAAGTGGGGCCACAGAGAGAAAGGGGTTTTGAAAAAGTTCTAAATCCCCATGGCTAGGGACAGTGACATCAGTGTGTTTACCAAGCATTTGATTTACTTGCTCAGGCAAAATTCCAGAAGAGACACTGGGACCTGTGTGGAGAGTTTCTTCACTGCAGCTATCCTGCCAGGCTCATTGTAAAGTGACGAATTTTGTGGACACTTACAGAGAAAAAAATAGCTTCAAATGCTATAGACCAATGCTGCACGCTGCAGAGACACAGTCTTTGGGTTCTGTGAGCTGTATTTGGGCATTATGCAGAGTTCAGCTGCCATCTGTCCCTCTGAAGGCCAGCTAAGAAGTTGGTCCCAGCCTGGGCATGGTACCACTGTCCTACATTCCAGCCATTTGGGATGTCCTGGGTTCAACCATTCCCACCCACTGCCGGATCAAGCACTTCCCACCTCCTGCTCTGGGAAATCAGATCTCAGTAGGTCATCAACCATTCCAGAAAGTCCAGCAGAGTTAGTTTTGGTTTGGGGGTGTTTTTTGAGTTGGGTGGAAGAAGAGACCTTACATAATCTTTTAACTTTTTCTCTAAGGCTGATTCCCTATAAGCAAAATTTAAAAATTTTTTTTTAAAGAAGAAAAACACCTAGACAATCCTTAAAATCCCCTTTCAGCTCCAAGACTGTGTAATTCTGCGATACCAGTATTGAAATCCCCTGCATTTCCCTAACTATATATTCCCCTATGCCAGGGAAAGGTGCATGTAAGTGAGAGAACAAAAAATTTCACAATCATGGGGACCTCTTCTTTTGGCTTTGGAGCCCCCTTCCCTCTGTCTCTGTACGGGGCAGCTTTTTCCTTCTGTCTTCTCCCTTCCTTTTTGTCTACTAAACTCTCTGTGCCTTAGAACCAAAAATAAAAAATAAAAATTCAAAATCATGATCTTAGGGGTGAAAGAACACTGAGAAACCATAGAAAGCAAAAATGAAAAGCCAACATAGAAAAAGTCTGACTTGAATTAGAAGCAGCACTTAAAATTACAGGTTCAGAAAAAGCTTGAACAGAATCCAGGGCTGAGGTCAGCCCTGAGTCTGCAGGCTCTGCCCTCTCACAAAGGTGAGTAGATGGGTCTGGAGAGGGCTGTTCATGCTATGGAAGGGCCTCTATGCCATCGAGGCTAAAACCAAAGCAGGAGCAAATCAGCCCTGCTAATGTGTACAGTCAGCATCAAAGAGGTAACAATGGTAGAGAATATTTTCTGAAAGACACACATGAAACCAGTAACGGCGATGGTCTCTGGAAGAATTAGGTCAGAAGCAGACTTAATTTGCACTGTGTACATCCTTCGGTATCCTTTTTAATTGAACACATGTGAATGCATTACCTATTCAAAAATAAATGAGTAAAAACACATGCCACGACAAAGCAAAATGAGGAGACAGTATAAAAAAGACAAGGATAATTTTAAATTTCTCCTAATAAAACCCTGTTTAAAAATCTAAGAGGAAAAAAGGGTAGGCTCCAGCTAGCGGAGAGAACAACTAAAAAACAAGAGCCATGTGTTCCCATGGTCCTGGCCAACCCCGCTCCTTTCCCATCCTCACTCGTTCACATCTGCCTTGGAGCACCCACAGCAAGCCTGGCTTCATGCCCAGAACATCACCTGGCTTTCCTCCTCTCTCCCTGCCCACATCTCCTCAGTCACTCGCTGCCTCCTCTCTTGCTTCTCTCCCAGTTCTCAGTTTGCCCATCAAATCTCAGGTGGCACTCTCCATTCCCTGCTATGAGGGAGTTCATTTGTTCATGCAATTTCCCCACCCACCTGAGACAAAATGTATTTCCTGAAGTTGGCTTGCAATGACATCTCCTGTGCCTGCTCTGCTTACCCATGGCTTTGACACTCCTTCCATCGAGAGGGCAGAACCTGTGTTTCCTCTCCCTGAATCTAGGTGGGCTACAGCTCTGGTAGAAGTGACACTCTGTGACCTTAAGGCTAGGTCACAAACAGGGAACGCAGCTTCTGCCAGCTCTCCTGGGACACACATTTGGAGCCTGAGCTGCGGTGTAAGCCATCTGCCTGCTCTGAGCCCGCCACACTATAAGGAAGCCCAAGCTAGCCCACAGGAGAGACAAGGTGAAGAGAATGAGATGCCAGTCTCCACTGCTCCAGTTGTCTAGTGTCCCAGCCCCAACCACCATCTGACTGTAACCCCATGAAAGACTGAGCCAGAATCACGGGCCCAGCCCTTCCTGATGTTGACATACAGACTTCATGAAAGAGAATAAACTAATTTTTGCTTTAAGCCACTATGATTTGGGATGATCTGTTATGCAGCACTGGATAACTGCAACACCTGCTTCTAAACAGTAGAATCCCAAATGTCTAGGCCCCATCTGTAACTTACTTCATGTTCCTATTCTCACTGATTTTTTGCCACTGAGCTTGACCAAGCCCTTGAGTCACCAATTCCAGATATCTGTTTAAACAAATTCACTGTAACTGTCCACACTGTCTATTCCTCCAAAACAATCCCTGTTATAGTTGGCCTTCCCCAGTTCTCTTCCTGGCATAGAGTAGTCCGTGCCCTTCTCTCATTTCTTAATATGACCCTCACCCATGGAGTGTCCCTAGATTCTGCTCATTCATAATACTTCTTCACCCACCCTAACCTCTCCCTCCTGTAGCCACAGATTGTCCACTTTTCCAGGCCTCTGCACTGGAGGCTGCATCAGCCACCTCCCAGTACATCATCCTTTCCAATGCCCTACAACACGGGGCAGAAAGGACTCTTTTTTGCTGCACATCCAGGCTGTTTAAGAAAAGGCTTAAGGCAGCTTAAGCACAAAGAATGTCATCTTCAAACATTGTAATGGCATCTTCTTTTTGGGACACTGAAGTATTCCCATGATTCCAAGAATCAAATGAACAACATCTGGTTATGGGGTCTCTGGTCTCTGCCAAGGCAAACTCATAAAGCATTTCAAAGCCCTTCATCTGGAAAGGCCTTTTCTCCACCCCACACCCAGCCAATGCCCACTCATACTTTAAGGCCCAGCTCATCCGTCATCTCTGCTAGGGATCCCTTTCTCAGTGCCTTATGCAGGCAACCATTCCTGCCTTGTGTTGTGTGGGTGCCTTAAGTCAAATCCTTAACTCATCTTTGTGTGTCCCCTTGCATTTCAGACAGTAGGTGCCCAATAAGTGTTTGTGGGATGAATCAACTGGTTATTCTCCTGAACACCCTTTCCCAGTACACCTCCACTCGCCAGAACAACTGTCTTCCTCACAGGTGCCAGCCATCACCCCGACCACACCCTCTCAAAAGGCCTTTGCCAGTCATCAAACAAAGCCTCTTGTCTCCTGAGAGCTGCTCCACAATCACCTTCCCAAGAAGAATTCCCCATACCGAGTCTACCATTCCTTCCCTGATCAAAGTTGCTTTCACAGGCATCTGTTCAGCTATCCACTCTTCACAGCTTGGTTTTCATGCACTCTGAGTTGGCCCTATCTCCCCTTTTTGGCCTCAAGCACATCACGAGGAAGGCTGGTGACAACCTTTTCTGAGCTCAGGACAGTTTTCATGCAAACTGGTTCTTCCAGGTTCTTATGCCTGGAAGAACTGCTGCTCTCCAATAGCATGAAGTAGACAATGATGTTCTTAGTATCCAGTCTTAAAACTAGAAAAAGTATTGGCACTGCTGGATCCCCAGCTCCTAGAATGGTGTGTGGCACCTGAACAGAGCTCAAAAATATTAGTTGAGTGGAGGAAAGAATGAACAGTCATCTGGCCCAGACTTGGAGAAGCTGTGATCTGTCTAGCCCTTCTACACCAGGAGCGAGACCTGAAAAGCTGCATGACTCACCCAAGGTCACGAGCAAGCCAGTGAAGAGGGGCTGGAACCCTGTCTTTTGCCTCGAAGCACAGGGCCCTCCTTCTGTCCCACCCAGCTTTCTCACCACCCACCCCACCCCTTCCACACTCCAAAGACAGCATCTCCGCGAGAAGTGTTGGGCAGTGTCCAGGAGTGTTTTTCTTCCTGGCTTTAAAACAAATTGTGACAAATGGCTCCACAGATCTACCGGGCCATGGAGCTGAGCAGATGGGACTGCAATTCACACTATTAACTCAAATTCTACTTGACGTTCTTTCAAATCAGGGCATTTTATCTAGAAATTATAAAAAATTGTTGGGGGAGTACATTTGTAAGGAAGTTTGCCAGCAGATTCATTTACAAATCGACTTGCTCCTGGCCACCCTCACTGATCACAGACTTTTACTCACGCTCCCTTACTCTCTCCCATCAACGAGTCCAGCGCATGCAGAGAGTGATGGAATCTTGAGGCCCACTGGTCTAACCACCCACCTAAGCTTGACTCCCCTGTGCCTGTGGACATCTTGCGTGCAGATAGATGCACATTCCCACTAATGGCAGCCAGGGGAAAGCACTATTCGAAAGTTCTTCTTTACTTTGAACTGAAATTGGGCTCAGGGGTCCTGGATACAGGACAACCCCAATCTCTTATTTATTCAGTGGACAACAGGTGAGCACATACTAGGCCTGGACACTGATGTAGGTAGGCACTAAAGCTTCAGAGAGATGCAGACGAACAATCTTTACCCTGAAGGAGCTCATGTTCTATGGGTTCATTTCCTTTCCCTGTGTCTTACAAACAGGTTCCAGTTTGTTTCCGTCCTTCAGAGTGTACTGCCTAGAACTGCATGCTATTCTCCACAAGTGGCCTGACCAGCTTGTGGACAAGGATGAAGCAAGCAGACCACCTTTTTTCAGTGCAGACAAGATGGCTGTTTAGAGGCCACATCACATGGCAGACACCTGCCAACTAAAACCCTCCATCCTTCCCACGGCCTCCCCCTCCTACACTTTGCAGCTGGATTCAAAACCTTGCATTCACCCTTGTTCCATCAACAGGGCCAGACCATCAGTCTATCTCATCCAGACTGTTTTTTATCTTACTTGCCAACCTACACACTTGCTGTTCCTTCTTGCCTTAAAGTCATACAGATGACTTTCGATGATTCAGATGAGTGTGACCTCTACTTTCACCAAACACAACAGTCAATTCAGAAAGGTCAAGGACAGAACCCTCCAGCATGCTAATGAAGCCAAAGAAGTCTGAAAACAATACTTGGCCACACTGTTTTCCTGCTTAGGGACGGGGACTGCTCTTGTCCTGCCTATAAGTATATCGGATCGCTCTCCTTCTTGCTGGCATCCACAGTAACTATACTCAATAAACACACCAACTTTGATGCCAAATCCTATGCCATCCCACACATCTTAAAAATAAACCAAAAATGTGTTATTCCAGCTACCCTCACTCTTTTTGTGGTTTCCTGCAGTCTAACTAGCTACAAATCTCAAAGCCAAAGATTGTAGCTCCCTCTCTTTTGTTCTTTCGTCAAGCCAGGGACTCCTGCTCCTCTCTCTCTAGTCTCTCCTGTGTCACTGCCACTTGTCAACTGCCTAATCCAGCCACGCTGTTCTTCAATTTTAAAGGTCTTCAGCATATTTTAAAGTTAGTCTCCTACTGCTACTCTTTTCCCTACTCTTGCCAGTCCACTCAGTAAACTACTGCCATACAGGTCTCCCACAGCAGTTTCTCACCAGATAAACAAATGGCCAGAGATTCCACTTTGCCAATCACATCAAGTCCAAACTCTGTGTCTTGGTATCCAAGGCTTCAAAAGTCTGGCCCCATTCCACCTACTCAGTCTGACACCCACCACTCCCTCCAAACATCCCCGGTACGTCTTACTGGATTTTGCCATTTCCCCCAAGTCGACCAGGAGTCATTCACACCTAAAGGCTATGCTTACATCGTTTTCCATCTCTTGAGTTGGTGAGCTAAAAACAAGATGGAAAAGAAAAGAGAAGAGGAAGAGAGAAAAAGAGAAAGGGAAGAAATGGGGAAAACAGCAATAGGACCAGCTAACTCCTACAGCAGAGTCTTGCCAGGCCCTCCCCTAATTGCTCTATATGTGTTACAATGTTTAACCCTCACAACTACAACAGGAGGTGGGTACCATTCCATCCCCACCTGCAGATGAGTGTGGCACCCCAAGGTTAAATATCTGCCCAGGGTCACGTGCAAAGTCTGCATGCATGCTGAACCATTCCAGCTGCGCCACTGCCCAGGAAAAAAGTCACAGGTAGGAAGACAAGCATAGAATTAAGAACAAGGCAACTAACTGTACCAGGTGCTACGGAAGGGTGGTCAGCCTGGAAAATCAGGAGGGCATTCCTTGGGAGACTGCAGCAATCAGAGTCTGGGAGTATGCAGGAGCCTGGCAGGCAGCCCAGGGACAGGTGAGGCACAGGCACTCATTCCCTTCCATGTGAGAAGTCAGGGCACGTGCAAAGCCAAGGCCAGAGGACAAAGGTGAGCTCGCCAATAGGGCCAATACTGGGTCTGGCTGGAAGGGGAGGGTGGACAGAGATGGGTACTAAGAAGTGAAGATGGACAGGCAGGACCAGGTCTTAAAGGGTTTGTGTCTTGCTAAAGATGGACCCTTAATTCTGTGAAACATCTATTCAACCACTCCTCATTTTCTACCTAAATTCTACTGTGCCTTTGCAAAGCCCAGCTCAAGTCCTTTTTCCTTTCAGGCCTGTCCTCCCTACTCCTAAGCAAATCACAGGTGTGGAGACAGGTCCCAACCACCTGCAGATGACAGAAGGAAGCTGCATCTGGGATCAGTCTACACAGAGGCAAGAAGGGATCCTCCTCCTCTGCCTTCTCCTTTCATGCTCTTCTTACCTTCTCTCAAAAAGAAAGAAAATACAGTGCCATTGCTTCTTCCCTAAGCTTGTTAAGTCAAAGCAAGTCAAAGCATTAGAGCTTCATTACTTGGCTTTTTCTAGCTATAAGTGTCTGGAAAATATCAGGAGTCACTGGCCTCTAGGAATCCATTAAGTTAAAGGAGCTCCATGATCTACTATCAAAAGATGACAAAGAAAATATGCACTTTCTTTGGGAGGCCAAGTTGGGCAAATCACTTGAGGTCAGGAGTTCAAGACCAATCTGGCCAACATGGTGAAACCCCGTCTCTACTGAAAACACAAAAATTAGCTGGGCTTGGTGGCAGGCACCTGTAACCCCAGCTACTCAGGAGGCTGAGGCAGGAGAATCACTTGAACCCTTACCCAGGAGACAGAGGTTGCAATGAGCCGAGATGGCACCACGGCACTCCAGCCTGAGCAACAGCGTGACTCTATCTCAAAAAAAAAAAAAAGAAAGAAAGAAAGAAAGGAAGAAAGAAGAAAATATGCATTTTCTCAGGATTAAATAACAAAAAATGCCAAGTTTCTTAGCTCCAGTCAAGAAAATTACATCACATGACAACAGCAGCCATTGCAAGTTTATCAGAAGATGGACAATTACAGATTTTTCATTTCTGAATAAGGAACCATTTACACAGACACATGTATAACAAATGCCTGTGCACATCCAGGACTTGTCAAATCTTAACATTTTGCCACACCTGGTTTAGTTTTTTAATTTTCCTTTCAAGAAAGAAAGCATTACAGGCTGTGCTTCAATCCCTATTTCACCCCCTTTCAAGCCCCACTATTCCACCCATCCCAGAAATGACAATATCCCAAATTTGGTATTTATCACTCTTGCACAGTTTTATGCTTTTACTACCTATGTATGTAGCCATAAACAATATACAGAGTTTTTGGATGCTTTAAAACTGTTTAAAATGGCATCACACTGTATGCACCCTTTTGCATCTTTTTTTATTGACAAAACATTTTTGAGGGTAATCCTTGTTGACATATGTCACTCCAGGGCATTCATTTCAACTGCTTTATACCATGGTCCACTGTCTGAATAATCATTATCTATAGCACAATGTATTCATTTTCCTACTGATAAATTTTTAAGTGGTTTCCAACTTTTCATTGCAATAAATATTCTTGTAAATCTTCATCCAAGGGTATCTTCAACCACACTAGGCATTGCCCAAATTGCTCTGCAACATCAGTGCACCAATTTACATTGCCAAGATCAATGTTTAAGTGTTTCTATTCTTTGATGTCTTTGTCAACCTTGGTATTATTTGACTATTACACTTTTCACCAATCAGATATAAGGATGAAATGGTGCCTTCTTGGTATTCTGAAAATTAATTTTAAATGGGAAAATAAATTACTAATAAGTGCAGCTTAATCAGCAAGAGTTTTCATTAACACGTGGGAATACACCAGGTGTTCCTTGGATTTTCTTAAAAATTCTACAGGGAGGGTAGGGGAGTGACGGTACAGATAAGATTGGACATGAGCTGATAATTGTTGGAACTAGGTGGTGAGTGTATGGGGGTCAATTATCCTGCTCTCTCCACTTTGGTACATATTTGAAACTTTTCACAATAGAAAATTAAAAGAAGAACAGGGCGTGGTGGCTCACGCCTGTAATTCCAGCACTTTGGAAGGCCATGGCAGAGGATCACTTGAGGTCAGGAATTAAAGACCAACTGGTGAACATGGGGAAAACCCACCTCTACTAAAAATACAAAAATTAGCCGGGTATGGTGGCGTGTACCTGTAATCCCAGCTACTGAGGAGGCTGAGGCATGAGAATCGCTTGGACCCAGGAGGCAGAGGTTGCAGTGAGCCAAGATCGCGCCATTGCACTCTAGCCTGGGCAACAGGGCAAGACTCTGTCTCAAAAAAAAAAAAAAAAAAAGAAGAAGAAAGAAAAGAAAAGAAATAAGAAAGAAAGAAAGAAAATTAAAAGAAGGAAATGCCATAATGCATCAGGAGCAAAGAACATCCAAAGAAGAGCACTGATCACTGCAGCAGACAGCCGTTCAGAATGGGCAGAGAGCAGAGCTGGCAGGAAGAGAGAACAAAAGGAAGACCAGGAAGGGAAGCCAGGAAAAGAGATTTTGCACTGTGTTATTATTTCAATCAGAAGACTTAGGAACATTATTTAATTATCAAATTCATGTGTCTGATGATCCTTTACAACACTGCAGCACCTAATAAAGTGTTATCAGATTTCTTTCTTTTTTTTTTTTGAGACTGGGTCTGATTCTGTAGCCCAGGCTGGAGTGCAAGGGTATAATAATAGCTCACTGCAGTTTCAAACTCCTGAGTTTTTTTGTTTGTTTGTTTGTTTGTTTGGAGAGACAGTGTCTCGAACTCCTGGGCTCCAGTGATCCTCCCACCTCAGCCTCCCAAAGTGCTAGGATTACAAGCATGAGCCACTGTGCCCCAGCCCAACATCAGATTTCAAAAGTACTACTGATATTATTATCACCATTAAAAATCACTGAAGTTTTTGTCACCCAAAGTTTTACTTTGAAATATAGAACATTTCATTTTTTTCCCACACACCTCGCATCTGATTTTTGATTTTTAACATATGCATGAATTACCTCTTATTAGAAAAAAAAACACGAAATTTTTTGGTAAAAGAATTATCCTTAAGTGGCTATTTTTTCCCTAAGTCTGAAATGACTTAGTAAGGATAAGAGGTCAAATCATATGCTTTGTAGTGAAACTGGAACTATGATGAATAACATTAGAATTCTGGATGCCTTCCAGCAGCTGGAACAGGGCAGACCTGAGGCGGGAGTCCCCACGCTTAGGGGAAGGGGCTCAGGCACTGGGAGTCGGTCAGGGCTCCCAGAATGTAAAAGATACACATGAAAGAAACAAACAGTGGGACTCGGGCCAGAGCAAAATTTGGCCTGGAACGGAGCTAAAAACTGTCATACTGGTGGGAAGAAGCAGATTGGTTCAACAGGGTAACCAAATGTGAAAAAGAAAAGCCTCACAAGAATTAAAATTGATGGTTGGAACTGGGCGCTCCGAGGCTGTGGGCCGGTGTCCTGCCCCGAAGAGCTTGGCTGCCAGCAGGTGCAGCGCTGCCCTGGGATACCAGCTCCTGGGATGCGCTGTAGTATCATCAATCACCGCTGCTGCTCGCTGGGCCTTGGAAGCACACAGTAGTAGCAGATGTCAGCAGGGGGCCACCAGGGCCACCTGCCAGTGAGCCCACTGCTTAGCTGAGTCATGGTCAGGTTTCTCTGCAGATTGTTGCCTGAAAATATTTCACCACCTGGAACCTCCCTGTCCCACCCATCTTCACTTGCAATACTCACTCCCCTCACCTCTGCCCCTAAAGCAATTATTCATTAACCACAGGGATCCACCATCCAGGAACAAAAGAGGCTGCAAAGCTCTATCTGTGCCTGCACTTCTTGATCCAAAAGGCGCAGGGGGATGGGGGAGAGGCACCAGGGTCATGGTGCAGGCTCCGCTGTTGAGCCTCATTCCCCAAACACAATGTGATAGGTATCAATAGTTCTGGAGTTGATCATTTCACAGAAAGGAAACTGCTGTCAACCTGTCCGAGGCCACACAGCTAGTCCTGGATAAAGTGACTTAAAGAACCCAGGTCTCTGATTCCCAAATCAGTGCTCTTACCCCTCCCACACCACCTCTCTCTTCTAAAGATCCACCCAACGGAACTGCCCCAGGGCTGGTATCCCAGCTACTTCTCCATTCATGCCGCAGGTCAATGATTCAGGGCGGACACTCCTCAAGTGACCTTCAGAGGCCCTGACTCACTCCTCCGACAGTCCTTTGTGTCTGGACTCCCAGCTGCTCCTCAGCAGCTCTGTCCTCCTTTGTACATTTATTACTGTCAGCCTGAGGCTAGCAGGAGGTCTCAATGCCTGGTGATCTGAGGCCAGCCTGTGGCCAGCCTGTCCCAGGCCCTCCCAGTCCCGTGAGGTCCTCCTGGGGATGCAGGCACAGCGACTGACAAGGATGAGGAGCAGAAGGGCAGGTGGCTTCCTGGGTGTGAGCTTGGCCTTCTGCCACACCCATGCTCAGGTGTCTACGGGAACGTCTTGTGTTGTCACAGGTGTAGAAAGGGCTTTGACATGCGACAGATCCTCCGATCCCTGTGAAAGAGGGATCATTGTTTCTATTCTACAGTGAGGATGCTGAAGTCCAGAAAGGTCAGGTGACTGATGGAAGGTCATAAAATTAGCAGGAATCAGGGAAAGGGCAGGAAAGCAGAGCTTCCAGTTGCAAGGTCAGGACTCTTCAGCCCAGCAGGCGAGTTTGCCAGCCAGTCTATGCCCTGGTCTCTGCCCTCCCCAAACACGTGCACCAATTTGGAGGGGCTGCTCCCAGCACACATGCTGCAAGATAAACTTCAGTGCTCAGCCCTCTCACTGTGACAACAATCCCTTAGAAAGGGGTCCCACGCTGTCCATCTGGGCCCCTACACCAAAGAACACCTAATTATCAGTGGTCCCCACTCAGGAAACGTGCCCACAAATAAAGACAAAAGTAAACCCAACTACACATTCCTCAAAATCCTCCTCTCCATTTCACAGAAACACCACAGCAGAGCAGAACTGCAACCTGATAGCATCCCTGTCTGGTTTTGGCTCTTTCAAAACATCAGGGACCTCACAGGAAAGCAATGCAGAAAACTGCAGTCATTTGGCCGCTTGTTAAGGAGAGCCCTGAGCAGCAAGCTCCAGACGGGAGATGCGCCATATAACAGCAGCAGTTCCACACAGCCCTGCACAGCAGCAATTCAGCCTCTGGCAGCCGTGATGATGCTGAGGCAGTGTCCCCACTGCCCCAGTGGCTTCTGCATGCAGGTTCATTTGGGACAGGACACCTCTAACTCCATCTCTGGCCAGGAGCCAGCATAGTAGGTGCCGTGAAAGCCAGGAAGCGAACTGCACAGTGTCCGTGGGCTGCAAGTGGGTCCCACGTCACCCACAGGTGAATCTTAATTATGAACCAAGGTGACGGCAGAGAGGATGGGCAGCAAAGGAGGGTGTGTGCGGCTATCAGCCATCAGAGGAGGCGGCCCTGTGTGATGAAAGGACCTCCTCAGGAAACCTCCCCACCAGCAACTGGCTCCAAATGGTCAGACTTCCCAAGAAATTCCTGTGAAAAGGACAGGCTCAGGGCATGTGAATGTGATAGTCAGCAATTCCCACCTCAGCAGCCAGTGACACTACGGTATAGGGAAAAGAACCTAGATTAGGCATCAAAAGTACCCGGTCCCCTTCATACATGGCTGGTGGGGAGGTAGGATGGTGCAGCCACTTTGGAAAACAGTCTGGTAGTTTCTTTCAAAGTTACCAAATGACCCAGCAATCCCACTCCTAAGTATTTACCCAAGAGAAATAAAACCTGTGTCCACACAAAGACTTGTACACATCCTAATAGCTGTATTCATAGTAGCCCCAAACTGGAAACAACCCAAATGCCCATCAGTTTGTGAAGAGATGGACAAAATGTGGTATATCCATAAAACGGAACACTACTCAGCAATAAAAAGGCGTGAACTAGATACACACAAGAACATAGAGGGATCTCAAAAGCACTGTGCTGAGCGACAGAAGCCAGATTCAAAGGGCTACACACTGTAGGATGCCATGTGCATCACATTCTGTACAGTGCAAAACTGTAGTGGCAGGATTCAGGTCCCCTGAGGCTGGAGTCCTGGAGGCAGGAGAGGGGCTGGTAGCAAGAAGGCACAAGGGAACTTTTTGGGGATAGAGGAATGGTCCATATTTGATAGGTGGTGGTTATGTGGCTGCTCATGTTTGTCAACAAAGAATTACATATTTTAAACTGGTGAGTTCCGTTGTATGTAAGCAAATTATACCACAATGAAGCAAATCTTTAAAACACTAGGTTCCTTTTCCTTATCTAGAGCTCAAAGTAGTGGCCCATGCTGGCTATGACTTGGAGAAATCACATAAGCTTACTGGGTCTCAACTGCTTCATTTGTATAGGTGGCTGCATAACACTCCCCGGGCAGGAGAACTGTAGGGATGAAATCAGAAAATGTGAGTGAACACACAGAGCAAGCAACACATAGGCCTTCCCCAAATATCCACTTCTGTTTTCTTTCCTCAGTGTGAGTAAGTGGCTCTAATGATCCACAAACCTTCCAACCAGCCAAGTCAAGGTCCAGCAGGAGGACTCAGGAAAGTACTGAAATGCTGGGGAGAACCAGGACAGCGGCTGAGCACAGCCAGACAGGGAGGGCAGCCTGGTGGGGCCCTGGAAGCCATGGACGCGACTGCGCTGGGAGTGGGGATGGGAGGTAGCAGGAGTTGGTGGGTGGGGCACAAAGTGGGAGCCAGGGCCGAATTGCTGCTGATTTGACCATTTTGCAAAAGGCCAGCCTGGCTGTGGCCTCAGGCCTCTCACTTCCTCTACCCTAATGAGGGGTCATAGAAGTGCCTTCCCACAACTGCAGCATCTCCCTCCACATTTGGGCTCAAATACAGAGTGGGGCCAGAGACTGAAAAAGTCTCCGTGACACACTGTGATTTGTTTCTGCACCGTGTGAACCCTTGGCTCTGTGACACAGAACACAAGTTTCAGCAGTTCCTGTCACTTCCCACAGGCGAAACAGACAGAGCATTCTTTTGTCCGGCTTCTGGTGAAATGCCATTATCGTTATTTTTAGGAGGAAGATGGAGAATTGGGGTGGGTCCACACAAAGAGGATGGATTCAGAAGACTTCCAGGAACCTTAAAAGCCTTGGAAACTAATTGTGCCAGTTCTTTTTGATGTCTTAATTTTACTCCAAAAGTTCCTCTCAGCGCAATATATTAATACTTATCAGCCAAGAGAAGGTTAGGTTTTGGCTCACAAATAGTCAAGGAGAGAATCTCCTTAATTCATTGAGAAGGCAGAAGATGGCGTTAAAGAGTACTCATAGGTAACTAAGATTGCCAGAGGGAGAATCGAGTGAGTTGTCAGCAGTGAAATACAGAGGAGGTAGAGAGAGCTACACTGAGACAACAAAGGCAGCTTAAGGGAACAAAGCCAGCTAAGGGAACAAAGCCGGGGGTCCCTCAGGTCTGTGGCCACCGGCTACAGCCAGGACAGCCTGGTAGCTGAAGAGCACGTCCTTGCCTGTTACATGCCTGTGTTTCAAGTGATGCTAACTTGCTAATGCAGATGTCTCCCCAAACCCTGCCCCTGGCTCACCACCCAGTGAGCAATCACTCACTTTCCCCAGGACACCTTCAGGGAGGTACTCTGCCAGCACCGCACACTTAAACGGCTAATGCAGGTTCTTCTCTCAGACGCAGCACGGTTCCTGAGATGACGTCAGCGCTGCTTGCTGAAAGCACCAGGCAAGGAGGCAAAACAAAGGAAATCCTAAAGAGCAGGCGAGAGAACAGTGGAACTGGCAGAGAGAGGCACTGGTGCAGATGGAGCGGGCAGCAATAAAAATTGGGGGACACTTAGAGGCAAAGGTATGGCAGGTGACAAAAAAGATGAGGCTGAAGGTCAGGAGAGACCCAGGCAGCGATGCCCAAATGACCGGCTGAGGAATCACCTCACTGCTGCCGATGCCCTTGACAGCGATGTCTGAGGCTGGCGTGAGTGCTCCACGCTCAGAGATACCTAGAACCCAGCTACAATGGCCTTATCAGACTGAAACAAGAACACCAAGATATTCCAAGGGAGGTGACAATGGGGTCCAAAGGTCGTGCCTTTATGGCTCGCAACTATGTGCTGAGTGTGGCCCAAATTCCAGCTCCAAATGGTCACACCATGTCTACAGCCAATCAGCTGACCGGGGTAGCAACCCCTGGCTCTGCTCAACAATAATGACAACCACCATTTATTGAGCCCTTACTATGTGCCAGACCGATGCTAAGTGCTTTCCTCAGATGTTTCCATTTAACTCTTAAAATCACCCTAATGAGTATTTCCTATTATTTTACAGATGAGGAAATGAGAGTTTAGAAAAGTAACTTGCAAAATTTTACTGCTGGCTCCATAACAAATGTTGATTGAATGTTGTCTGGGCGGACAGAGGCAAGGATGACCGGAACAAGACAAACAAACGAAAGGCCGACTGACAGACCACTCGGGTAGCACTTTTTCTGGGATTAAGCTTAGACCTTGTAGGCCTATCAGCCAGAAGCAGTGTGTAAAATAAGAGCAGCTGACTGGGCACGGTGGCTCACGCCTGTAATCCAAGCACTTTGGGAGGCCAAGGCGGGCGGATCACCTGAGGTCAGGAGTTCAAGACCAGCCTGGCCAACATGAAGAAACCCCATCTCTACTATAAATACAAAAATTAGCCAGGTGTGATGGCACACGCCTGTAATCCTAGTTACTCGGGAGGCTGAGGCAGGAGAATCGCTTGAACCTGGGAGGCAGAGGTTGCGATAAGCTGAGATTGGGCCACTGCACTCCAGCCTGGGCGACAGAGCAAGACTCCCTCTCAACAAAAGAAAAAAAAGAGTGGCTACCCAAGAACGCAACAGCAGCAGCAAACACTGATCTGATGACACCCCAGTTTTGCAGAAGAGGAAGGAAAAATAAGAATGTCAACTCTCCATTAAACAGAGAAACAGTGCCACCACTGTCTTTAAATTTTCAAACTTATCAAGAAAAGCTCCAGAGAGGACAATGCCAGCAATGCCGGCTGTCTCCCAAGTCTGAAGGGTTTTCCTCTGGGTATTAGGAGTTGAGGTGTTCGGTTAGAGAAGAAACAGGATGCACAGGAGATCACACACAGAGTAAGAGGTGCCTCTCAAATGCCTTTCCCACGTGTCTAACTCTGCTTTGTTTAAAGCACGGTCAGACCCGCCATCTGCACTTTTACCTGCTGCCTGACGAAAACCAGACGCCAAAGGCCTCCCAGCACTCACAAGGCCCTTTGCCCTTAGGAAAACACCATGATTCAGCCAGGCAAGATTGATGCAACACTGTAACAAAGCGTGTGCAAAGTGCCTAGCTCCGGACTGCTTGCAGAAAAGGCACATTTTGACTCTTCTGAGAGTGGGAAAGATTTGAAAGATGGGATTTGCACCTTATTCCTATTCAGGTCTGGAGATCTGGAACTTCTTCCTGAAGCTCCATGTTTAGCCAGATAATTGAGACACTCCACCTGGTCACCACTGGACCCCAGCCACCCAAACATTCTCCTCTGCAAGGCACTTGGCATTCTGGTGCCTGTGGAGAGAGCAGCCTTCTCACCAGCATAGCTCATGAACAAGGATCCCCTTCCCTGGACAGCCAAGATGTAAACCTGCCCCCAGAAACACTGAGAGTCCTAGAGGTAGAATGAGTCAGCCAGCAAGCTCCAGCCCATTGACAGCAGACCCCTGAGCAAATCAAGTCAGGAGAAGGTGGACAACTGTACCATGAAGACCACATACCACCCAGACCCAACACAAATAGCTGTCAGCACTGCCACCCATTACAGCTTCAGATCTCGCTTCTACCAGGATTTCCCAGCTGAGCAAGAACCGTCAAAGTCTGGTCCTGGAAGGACAGCCCTCCCCGTCTTGGCAGCCACACTTTCTGGCCCTAGCCCAAGGCTGCTGTGGCATGGAAGGAATCAATGGAGGAATACATGGCTCTTCCCTGGTTCCTTCCTCTCCCACTTCATCGACTAACGCTAGTCACATGGCCCCAACTGAACTGTGAGGGAGGCTGGAAAATCTGGAGTATGTGCATGTCTAGTGAGTTGCCTCTACCACATCCTCTTAACCCTTGGCCTCTCATTCCCAAAGTCTAGCCCTATTTTCAAATGAATTCAACGCCTCATTACTTAGATCTTTCCTCATTACCTCAAAGCCATAGTGGCAAAAGGCAAACAGCATCTTCCTAAAATCTTCCTCTTCCTAAAATCTTCCTCTTCCATCTTCCTCTCCTAGATATCCATCTTACCCTTCTTCGCCAGTTAATTTATTACAATCTTCCTTTGACAGCTTCACTCCCTCCCCGCACTGCTATCAACTCAAATGTGAGTTATTCCAGTAGCTTGAACTTGTCACTGGCCTTTTACTTTCTTCCCCTTCCAAAGAACCTGGTACCCAGCTACTTAATCCTTATCCTTCTTCCCAAGGCCCACTTTCATTCCTTTCTCCCCTGTTCATGAGCCTGTAATACTTTTCCCGCTGCATAAGTCACGTGTCACCATATAAACTCACAATTTGAGGTGCTCTAGAATCTGTCCGTGGAATTAGTCAGGACATAATCTCCCTGTTTTTTGGCAGTGCCACATCCACACCTGTCTTCACAGGTTTGCTCATGCCACCATTCCTTTCCCCAGAACGCCCTTCTGCTCCTCCTACACAAATCCTAATCCTACCTCAGGATCCATTCCAAATACAATCTCCTCACTCAACTCTTTCCTACCAACTTGCTTTCCCCTCTCCTTTCTGCCTTACCACAAAGCTAAGCTCTGTCTCTGAATAATGTGCTTTTTGATGATAATCTGAATGGTACAAGAAGAAATCCTATTTCATGCTCCTTTGAGGGAGTGTCTAACATAGGTTAGACACTATAAGTAGTAGAAAATTCCAACTCAACTGGCTTCAACAGTGAGGACAAAATGTATGGAGATTGGACTGTTCAGTCTTCAGGGGCTTGGCCCTCAGGGTTTTTCCCATCTCTTCCCGTCTGCTGGCCTCAACAAACCTGCTTTCCTCATTGCAACAAGATGGCTGCTTCATGTCCGAGAATCTAGTGAAAGAAGCTGTCCCTTCTGCATTTCCTTTTACAATGAAAAACATCTTTCCCAGAATCTCCCAGCAGACTTCTCATACCTCAATGGCCAAAACCATGTCACACGCCCATGTCTAAATTACGGGCCTCCAGGATGGGCTCAGCTCAATCAGCACGTACTCTAGAGCTGGAGGCAGGGTCACCTTTCCTTGAGTGGCATGTGGGAGAGGTGTGGCATCCAACCCAACTGGGTCCTGCCAGCAGGAAGAGAAAAGAAGAGCCACTGTAGGTAACCAATCACGTCTACCACAGGCAGGGACCAATACCACATATCTGTGTTTCCCCTCACTTGCCACCCCCATCCTGTGCTGGCAGATAAGGATGCTCAACAAATAGCTGTGGAACTACAAATTATCCTGTGGGTGTGAGAAAAGAGTGTGCATTATAATAGGGTGGTACAATTGGACATGTGTGCACAGAAAATGGAAAAAGAGCCATGAAATCCAAACAGATGCAAAAACGTTCTTAACACAGAAGGTTTGGGAAGCTCTGATCTAAGCCCTAGCCTGGGCCCTACTCCCAGTTCCACAGATACGGAGCAGGCCCCAGGCCAGAGTGCTGGGCTTCTCCCAGCGGGATCCAGCTGGGGCCTTCTCCTCAGTTCAACCCTTGCCTCTGAGGACCAGTGGTCTACAGTCCAGCCCACAACCCTTCAGACAGAAGTTCCAGGCACAAAAAGGAAGCTCACAATAAGGAACGCCCATGCCTAGCCATAACTGAGCACATCACAGACTCACACAAATCTGTGGAATGAGTGCATGATCTCATGAGCTCTGGTCTGGAAAAGTAAGTCTCCCTACACTAGGACTTACAGGGAAGGCTTCTTTGGCTATGCCAGTATCTCTTTCCTGCCTCTTTCTTCTTCAGGCCAAATGGCTCCTATCCCTGCCTTCCATCTTAGCTTTCCAGCATACTCTTCCCAGGTTTTTTGGGCTACTGACAAGCACTCCAGACCCAAATACACATGCTCCCACCTGAGGCTGGGAAATGTACCAAGAACTGCATAGAAAATATACTGGACAAAAGGCACTCCAGTCTCACAGATATCCAGTCCCACAGTCTATATCACAGATCACCAGTTTTAGCTGTTTGAAGTTTTAGAATTCCTTTTCAAATACCATAACTAGCATTTCTTTGGCTAGAGAAAACTGTGTTAAATGCAGCCTACCATGATCATTGATTACAACATGCATTCAACATTCAATACATATTGACTGAGCAACTATTAGGTTGAACTATGTGACATTATTGACATTCGACTGCTTCTGACCTATCAAAATGGCAATAAAGCTCAACTTAATATTTACTCTATTCCAGGCAGTAGGCTAAGGAAGGATTTGGGACACCATGACAAACAACACAGAAGTAACCCCTATCTTAATGGAACTTAAAATCTAGTTTATTAAACCATTACTCACAAAAGTACAATCCAACTTCAGGATTGTAATTAATTATAAATGCATTTATTTGTTTACTGCCTGACTTCTTTGCTAGCCTATAAACTACACAAAGATGAGGATTATGTCTCCTCCATTTCACACACTGGCCAAGCATATAGCAGAATACATCATATATTTGTTAAATGTATTGATTAGTGTTACAACAGACAATTGCATGTGCTATGGAAGCATTTGGCAGAGAGATCTAATCTAATCTTGGAAGGTGAGGATCCTGGACGTCACTAACTTGGAATTTCTGATACTGATGATATAAGGTTGAGTTAGGTCTTCACGAAACAGGTCTCTATACAGCATATAAACAACTACCAGCATGCACAGGGGTTTCATAGGGACTATTTAAAATACTTAAGAGAACAAATGGTTTTCAAGCTCAGTCTAGTATTTCAGAAATTCCATTTACATAAACAATTGGTGCACTAATTGCAAATCATTCTTATTTCTCTCCTAAAGTAGTATCCCCTAAGGATCTTTATTAGGCATTCTATTAGCCTAGTTTGAGTTACAGTATTTACTTAAAAGTAATAACAGTGAAGTTCTTGAAAAATATTTGGTAATTCAGACATTTTACTAATTCAAACTAATCTTCCTCATTAGTCTACATTGTTAGAGGTTTAACCATTATATTAAGAGAAAGTATCAAAAGCTTCACTTAGAGTAACAGTCACCAAATTCTTTTGCAAGACACCTTGGTAGCAGGAACCTGAGCTAACATCAGGAGGTAGGTAGAAATAGAAAATAAAGGAATGACAATTTGAAGAGCAACTGCAATCCAATTTAGTCGAACAAATGACACACATATGAAGTCACATTCAAATTATAAGCAGAGCACAAAAAAATTTTAGATCCTTATCTTTTGATTAACCTGGTATCATTCAAGGAAAAATGTCAGGGAACACCACTGACCAGCAGTCCTCTCTTATCTATTTTGCAGATCTTATCCATTTTTCTCCCTGAGAACCAGCCCTGGACACAAACTGCATAAACATCAATGAGCCTAGACAGTGTCTTCATGTGTGTTTGGCCTGCCATTGTTCTCTGTACCAGTACGGAGATTTGGTAACACACTGGTCACATTCATGGGGCATCTTGAACTCTCTTGACATGGTAAATGAACAGCAGGCCCTGTCCCCATGCCAAAAGCAAACAAAAACCTGTCACCAGCAAGGAAGATACTCGGTCTCTCCAAAGGATGCCAAAGTCCCCATCCAGCCTCCTTTGCAGAGCCTCACAAATCTCTCGGATGCAGGCAGGATGATCACGGGCTAGGGAAGATTATGCTCTGAATGTCTTAAGAGATTAGTTACTTAAAATCCTCCACATGACTTCAGTCATCCCCGTTACAGATCACAGAGTAAAAAGCCTACTTGATTAAAGCTGAATGCCTATACATTTGCAAAAGGGAAAATATGCAGAAGAAAACAAGAGTCAGATTACTGATGGGCATAGCACTAGCTCTAGGACATCAGAGGTGTTGAATAAATGATGACAAGGAGGCACATATAGTTCTGATATATTCACCATAAATACCACAGTCCTCAAGGCTCTCTCAGTTACTTACTTCCCCCCAAATCAGAGACTGAATCTGGCCTTATCTTCAAATGAGGCCCAGCTCTCCCCAAATTCCAAATATGGGAAATTACAGCTCCTCTGTGGTAGGGGGGAAGAGTGGGAAGGCGAATGTTTGTATTGCATAATGTTTTAATTTAAAACAAAGATGACGTGCATCAGAGTCTCTTTCTCATCTCCTGTTAGGGGCATTTTCCAGTACTCCTTCCACCCTCTACCCACCCAGGTCACCATGGTCTTTTTCTTCCCTCTAGGACAATTCACCTTTAAAATAAGAGGACTGGGCAAGAAATCTACAAAGATTTTTCCAAAATGAACTCAGGCCTAGAGGCATATTAGTTCTCTATCTTGTTGCTCCCTTCTAGAAGTGCACAGTTCAGAGGGATGCCCAGCCACAGAGATGCCAAAACGCAGAACTGGAACCAATCACCTGCTCCAACAGAGAGAAGGCGAAAGCACTGGGCAGCGTGCTCAGAATGTGCTCTTGCTTCTTTGTAACGAAATATCAGAAGACAGATTGTAACGTTGTTCAGCAAGCTATTTTTTGTACTGAAACATCAGAAGGCATTATGAAACTGTTCAGCAAATCATCTCTAAACAATGTCATAAAGGGTTACCTAGTTTGGGGTAAGCCCGGAATGAATATCTGCACCATCATTCCTCACACTAACAAACATGTCCATCTATGTGAAGCAGAATTCCCAACACACCACCATCTCCAAACCAACACCAAACCACTGCCAAACAAAGCTGAAGAGGAAAACCAGAAAGGTCTCTGAGAAGTGCTGCTTGTAGGGAGAAGAATGGCCCTGCACAGAGGCTCCTGAGGGCAGCAGGCACCTGCTTTGGCACCTTGGCAATTTCCACCAGGCAGAATTTACAACCGTCTGAGACCTGCAGTCTCAGAGGGCTCATGGAGAAGGGGGAAGCTCTTGGCTACCCGGGAGGTCACCAGTGACTCTGAGAAAAGTGCAGATCAATGCCTGCTTAGGGTTAACCCCAGGTTGGGAGAGGGCATCTGGCAAGGAACAGACCTGGAAGAGCCTGCCCTTCATCGAGCTGCTACAGCAGCTTCTGGGAATTTGTAAGAGCCATACTGATGAGGGTCCCTCACCCTCCCTTGCCAGGGCGCCCTCAGGGAGGCCACACTGCAGGAGGCAAAGTATGAGGTGGGGAAGATGGATCGGCCTTATACTCACCACCCCCCATACGAGGCTCCTCTGGTATGGACGGTGTCTCCTCTCTGGTGGGAAGTATGTGATTTCTCTATTTCTATTTCTCTTTTGTTCGGGCTTCCTAGAATTCAGAGCTAGGTGTGAAATTCCCAATTCCCACAGACAAGCAACATCCCCAGCAGTAATAAGGACGTTCCACACACCCAGGACTTGGGATATTTGTGTATTTTCAAGAATAAAAGTTTGCCCTTTAGCCTCCTCAGAGCCCCCTCCCTTCTCCTCGCTCTCCCCTTATCACTGCTATTCATCATCTTACTCCTACAGATACCCCCTCTTCGTGGTGGCACCAGGCATTGGTAACTCATGGCTGTAAAGGAGAGCTGAGAACAAAACAGGAAGAAAAGAGGTTAAGTAATGGCAAGAAAAAAGATGTACCTTAGGAATAAAAAAGAGTTCCCCAATGTCACAGTGTATTTAATTAATCCTTCTATTTATTAAAGATTAAAAATACATATCAGGTGACGACTTAAAATGTTAGTCATGATTTTAACTGTGAATTCTGTGGCACCGGAGATAACAGAACAATGAATGCTTGTAGCAGGCACTCGGTTATTTGTTGAATGAACTTCTTGGGAAAGCCTTCTTAGGAAAAGTATTAGAAGTAGATTCTACTAGAACAGGGGCTACCCCCAGAGGTCTCAGGACAAGGGATAGAAAGTCAAACACTGATGTTTAAGAAGGGATGACTATGACACATGAATCCCACAGCCATCTCTCCAAAAGAGCAACTATTTTAAAAATCAGGTCTAAAGGTGAGCCATCCAAGAAACTGCTCTTGCTCCCAGAGGTTTTAAAGAAAGTCATTCCCGTGAACGTTGAGAAGTAACCCAACACTGTGAAATGATAATCTTTTTACAGCAATAACTGTTGCTGCAGGGGTTGAGAAAAAAAAGTTCTCTTCCTTTGGGTTAAAGTCTTAAATGCTGAGCCCGTAGCCAGCAACCTTAAAGGCTACTCGGGTCCAGTTCATTCTATCTGGAGGAGTCACTTGGGAATTGAAAACACACGAAAACTTTTTTTCTGGTCCATGAACAAACAAGAACACTTAACTGAATTAGACACAAAACTAAGTATTTATGGTTGTCATCTTAACAGGTTTCAAATAGGCTTCATTTTAATTTAACATAATTTCAAAATTATAGCAAAATAGTCAATAAAATACGAACGTGCTTAATTTGATGAATTTATGTATTTTTTGAAGAAAATATGCAGAATAAACAAGTCAATTATTCTCACTAAATACATTAAAATTTAAGGGTAATATTTTTATTATGACTTGCTCTCCTGATATAGCAAAATTTATTGTTATATAGTTATTGAAGGAGGCTCACTACTCCCCAATGATTTCACAAATTACAGCTTCAACCAGCTATAAAATAACCAAATCAGTTCTGATATAGCCATAAAATTAAGCCTGAAAAAATAGTGAAGTAAATCATCCCTTTAAAATCAAGTTGTTGAACAATATGTTCCGCATGATTCCATTTATATCAGAAAAAATATATTTGTGTAAGTATATACATAGAAAAGGGTCTGGAAGAATATATACCAAACTATAAAGAATCTATATCAAAGTCAATAAGGGGCATAGACAAGGAGGGGAACTTTCACATTTTACTTTCTACATTCTTTTTTTTTTTTTTTTTTTGACGGAGTCTCACTCTGTTGCCCAGGCTGGAGTGCAGTGGCGCAATCTCGGCTCACTGCAAGCTCCGCCTCCCGGGTTCACACCATTCTCCTGCCTCCGCCTCCCGAGTAGCTGGGACTACAGGCGCCCGCCACCACACCCAGCTAATTTTTTTGTATTTGGGGTTTCACTGTGTTAGCCAGGATGGTCTCAATCTGCTGACCTTGTGATCTGCCCACCTCAGCCTCCCAAAGTGCTGGGATTACAGGCGTGACTTTCTACATTCTTGTAACAGAATTATAGTCACTGTTACCTCCATCAAAAAATTAAAATTCAAAAATTAGGCCAGGCACAGTGGCTCACGCCTGTAATCCCAGCACTTTGGGAGTCTGGAGCAGCAGATCACCTGAGGTCAGGAGTTGGAGAGCAGCCTGACTGGCCAACATGGTGAAACCCCATCTCTACTAAAAATACAAAAATTAGCCGGGCGTGGTGGAGGGCACCTGTAATCCCAGCTACTCGGGAGGCTAAGGCAGGAGAATCACTCAAACCCGGGAGGCGGAGGTTGCAGTGAGCCAAGATTGTGCCACTGCACTCCAGCCTGGGTAACAGAGCGAGACTCCATCTCAAAAATGAATGAATGAATTAATTAATTAATTAAAGCAAACAAATATAAGCTACCTCCTGAAGTAGAAACCAGTATCTCTTCACCTTACGTTTACATAATACTTTACCCTAATGCATTTTATCTGCTGTTCTAAATCATGACTTACTTCAAATCAAATCTTAAGTGAAAATCAAGATTTCCTTTTGGGGGCGTTATACAAAAAAGACTGTAAAATTTCATTCTCTGAAAGTCTTTTTAAAAAGGAATAGATTGTATCTGGCTGGGATAGGGTAGGTGTGATCTGACCCACAGCAAATGATGGCTGCTCAACTCTGCATCTCCTTTCCTCTCCCTGCTGAAAAGTGCCACCTAGCAAGGTCGATCAAGGTCACCAATGCAAAGAAGTAGTGGGCAAACACCACCCAGGTTATCCAAGGTTCCTAAGGCCCAAAGCAGCACATGGGGTTGGGAAGCTGACGACCTTAGAGATTTCAAAATCACCTAACAATAACCCCACTTTCCCTAACCACAGGGCTAAGCGACCTAATGGATCAAACATATGTGTGCTTTGGTCATCCGCAACCCAGACCACTAGACTAATTTTGCTTTAGAACTGGACTATATCAAGTGTGAACGATCATACTGGTTATCATGTGGGAAAAAAGGTTTAATTACTCCCTAATTGTCTGGGAAACCAAAGATTTCAAAATACGGAGCTCCTGGGGGAAGGAGAGTTAATAAAATGGGTCCTTGAGAAGTGAAGTGGGAAGCCTGCCTCATGCCATGGCACCAGCGATGCCACAGGTGTACCCAGTGCCCTGCCGAGAGCAGAGACAGCATTCTCAGAGTTGCTATCAAAAAGGAGGCAGCAGACTGCATTCTGAAGCATCAGACAATGGGTCACATGCAAAAACAGAATTAAATACACAAAAATAGCACCAACTTAAGGCAAGCCTGGGAAAACTGCACTACATCAAAGAAAGAACACACAACTGGTATCAGATTTTTTTTTCTGTTTTAATAAAGAGAAGGCCTGGACACCTGAAAGTTGACGGGAAGCAGGCATCACTAATTTCTCCGAGTTCACAGTTTTGTTAGAATGTCTTTGCTCTGATTATGGTTTTTTTTTTTTTGAGATGGAGTTTTTTGTTTTGTTTAGTTTTGTTTGCTTTTGTTGCCCTGGCTGGAGTGCAATGGTGCAATCTCGGCTCACCGCAAACTCCGCCTCCCAGGTTCAAGAGATTCTCCTGCCTCAGCCTCCCAAGTAGCCAGGATTACAGGCACCCACTACCACATCCGGCTTTTTTGTGTTTTTAGTAGAGATGGGGTTTCACCATGTTGGTCAGGCTGGTCTTGAACTCTTGACCTCAAGCGATCCACCCGCCTCGGCCTCCCAAAGTGCTGGAATTACAGGCATGAGCCACCACGCCTGGCCTGATTATGTTTTGATGGATATACAGAAGCTCTTGCTTTGGTACAGAAACAGGCCCCCCTTTGCTTCGACCTCTGGGCCCCCCACGTTCAGAAATGTCTGGTGCCATTCCTGGCTCCTCCTCTCAGTGGTCTTCCAGGATATCCACTTACAGCTTTCTGATGTCGCCCACCTGTCTCTAGCCCAAATACCCAGTCCTCATGGCAACTGACTGCACCAATTTTTACAAATCTACACCCTTAGGGTTCCCATCCCAGGACATTCAGGTTTCTCCACCCCTTTAGAAGTGCCCAGAATATCCTCTACCCCACAATTCCAACAGGACGTCACTCTCCTCTTACTTAAGAAAAATGCCTAAAATTCCAGCCCTTCCAAAAGGCCTTTCCAGATTGACCACTCAGGAGTTACTCTGGCCTCCCCTTCACTCCTCCTGCTAAACTGAAAACAAGGACAGACTTGCCTGGCCTCTCTCCCCCAGTAGACACCTACCCTCAGTGAACACATCCTGTCAGTGTCCTCCTGTCCATTTGCAAATTGATTGACTGTTTCATTGCTGGCCTTGGATGACCTCTCCTAGAGGGCAGGGACGGGTGGTGTTCGGCAAAGCCTTGGTCGTCTGGATAATGGGAAATGGGGTCTTCTGGTGAATTTAATTACAGGGTTAGGTGGAAACTTTGCTTCAACTCTCGTTATTAGAAAGCCTATTGTAAAGCTTTTTAAAATACAACTGACCACTTTCCAGGCAGGGTAGAGTTAATATGCCTTAATCTTTGATTTAGGATCTTGCAGTGCCCCAGGCTCACCATTCTCTTCTGCTACTATAATTATAGATGCGGAAGACATACAGACTGGGCTGACGACTGCTTGGAAGCTAATTTCTAGAATAAACCCTTGCTACCACATCTTGTGATTTTTGCCCCTCTGAAGGTGGAGTTCAAAAATAAAAACAAAATCCCACTTAACTGAGGGTTCCAGTTGAGGGAGGTCTGCTGCCATGGTCTTTGTTAAGTGCCTGCCACCATGGCCCACAATTAGTCAGTTAATAAACGGTTCTTGATGAGAGAATTTGGCAACATGTGATTTTCCACAAATATAAGCTTGATTTTGATGCAACCACTCATTTCTTTGAAAATCAGGGGGCATTCACACACAGGTGTTCTAGATTTCCTTAAAGTAAAAACCAACCCTTTACAAGGAATAGCTGTGTTCACTTTGAAGCAGTAAAGAAGCAGGTGTCCACTCATGGCAAATGAGGAACTCCCTTTTTTTTTGAGATGGGGTCTCGCTCTTTTTGTGTGTGTGTGAGATGGGGGCCACCCAGGCTAGAGTGCAGTAGTGCAATTACAGCTCACTGTAGCCTCAACCTTCTGGGCTCAACCAATTCTTCCCACCTCAACTTCTGAAGCAGCTGAGACTACAGGTGTGTACCACCATGCCCAGCTAATGTTTTTGATTTTTAGTAAGATGAGGTCTTGTTATATTGCCCAGGCTGGTTGGTCTCAAACTCCTGAGCTCAAGTGATCCTCCTGCCTCAGCCTCCCAAAGTGCTAGGATTATCGGCATGAGCCACCATGCCCGGCCAGAAGCTAAAAATATTAATCAAGGAGTCATAACTAAGGATGCACTGCACACCCGAAGCCAGGGACCACGAGAGGTCAGCAACTGGGACTGCTTCCTCCAGTTCCCAGGCTAGGGTTCAGCAGCAGTGGCCTGGGCTCTGGGGACTTACTTTAAGCCTAAATCCCAAACTCATTATAATTCAAACCAATTTTCTGTGTCCAGCATCATTCCACCTGAACTGGTCCTTAAAACCACTGACAGTCATTTCTCCAATCTGTAAAAGGCCTGCTGAGGCCTTTGCATTATCAGGACTTAATTGGGAGTAGAATGCCTTCCCCATCAAATCCTGACCATTTCTGAACACTCAGCCCATGTCCTCTTCCTGAGTGTCTTCCCCAGCAACAACCACCTACACTGAACTTTACTTTGATCTCTGCAGGAAACTGTAGATAGAGATGCGGTCTCACTATGTTGCCTAGCTGGTCTTGAACTGCTGAGCTCAAGTGATCTCCCTGCTTCTGCCTCCCAAAGTGCTAGGATTACAGCAGTGAGCCACCACACCTGGCCTATGTATGCTTTTCTTTTTTTTTTTTTTTTTTTTGAGACAGAGTCTTGCTCTGTGGCCCAGTCTGCAGTGCAGTGGCGCAATCTCAGCTCATGGCAACCTCCAGGTTCAAGGGATTTTCCTGCCTCAGCCTTCCGAGGAGCTGGGATTACAGGCACACACCATCACGCCCAGCTAATTGGCCAGGCTGGTCTCAAACTCCTGACCTCAGGTGATCCACCCACCTTGGCCTCCCAAAGTGCTGGGATTACAGGCGTAAGCCACCATACCCGGCCACGTATGCATTTTAAAATGTTATGCTCAGACGGGGTCTATAGGCTTCACCAGACTGCCAAAAGGATCCATGACACAAAAAAGGTTAAGAAGCTCTATAATCAGACAAATGTGAATTCAAATTCAGATTCTGCCAAATTCCAGCTCTTTTCCTTTGAACATAATTGTTTTCAAGGGAAAAGTGTCATGAATTTCCTTATCTTGATCAAGGAAGCCAACACAGAAACAACACCTACCTTGTGAAACCATTCACTCATCAAAAAATTAACTGGGCCAGGTGTGGTAGCTCACGCCTGTAATTTCAGCATTTTGGGAGGCCAACGCAGGCGGATCACGAGGTCAGGAGTTTGAGACCAGTCTGGCCAACATAGTGAAGGCCCATCTCTACTAAAAATACAAAAAATTAGCCGGGTGTGGTGGTGTGTGCCTGTAATCCCAGCTACTCGGGAGGCTGAGGCAGGAGAATCGCGTGAACCCAGGAGGCGGAGGTTACAGTGAGCCAAGATCGTGCCACTGCACTCCAGCCTGAGCAACAGTGTGAGACTCCATCTCAAAAAAATAAAAAATAAAATAACTGAACACCTGCTTACTTTGCACGGCACAAGGCTGAGTTCTGGGACTACAGTAATGAACATGACAGAGATGGTCTTCAAGAATTTTATACAGAAGGTCATGCTATGTGAAGTGTTTAGCACAGTGACTGGCACATAAGCACTCTATAAACACTTTAATACTCACTGATAAAACCACAACATGTAGTGTTTAATTATATGCTGATTTAGGTTGCTTCCTATGAAACAAACGTTGGTTCATCTAACTCGTGCCTTCCTAACAAGACTTCTTAGAAGCCAGAGGCTCGGCTTCAGAGTCAAAGGGAATAGCTTATTAGATGTAAGAACACAGGATTTGGAACCAAATGGTCCTGGCTTCAAAACCCTACTCTGCCACTTTTTAGCTTTGTGACTATGGCAGAGATGGGCAGCTGTCCCCCAAAATCTGTTCTCTCCTTTCCCTACAGTCATAGAATCCCAAGTTTTTCTCAGGACACATGGACCCTCAGGATAAGCATATTTTCCAGCCTTCTTTGCAGCTAAATATGGTCACATGACTAGGTTCTAGCCAATGAGAATGTTAGTGGAAGTGATGTATATAACTTCCAGGAAGTATCCTTACATTAAGAGGTCCTACCCTTCACTAGCCTTTTCTTCCTTCCTGATGGCTGGGGCTAGAAGAGTCATCTTGGACCATGAAATCATCTTGGGAATAGAGAGCATGCACATGGAGCAAGACAGCAGGAGCTTGGAGCCCTAACACTGTCAGCAATCTATCTTAGGCAAGTGACTCTTTTTTTTTTTTTTTTGAGACAGAGTTTTGCTCATTGCCCAGGCTGGAGTGCAACGGCGCGATCTTGGCTCACTGCAACCTCTGCCTCCTGGGTTCAAGCGATTCTCCTGCCTCAGCCTCCCAAGTAGCTGGGATTACAGGAATGTGCCACCATGCTCGGCTAATTTTTGTATTTTTAGTAGAGATGGTGTTTCACCATGTTGGCGGGCTGGTCTCAAACTCCTGACCTCAAGTGATCCACCCGCCTCAGCCTCCCAAAGTGCTGTGGTTACAAGCATGAGCCACCATGCCCAGCTTAGGCAAGTTACTTAACCTCCCTAAGCTTCAATCTCCCCATCTATAAAAATGTGATAATGCAAGGTATCTATCTTACAGGGTTGTTTTGAAGACTGATTGATATAGTTGGGTCACAGTAAGGGCTAGAGTTAGGAGAGCTGGTATTACTGCCATTATGGAAGTACCAGCAGTCTTGCTGCCATGAAAACCGTAGAAGATGGCAACATCTTAACACAGCCCTGGGTACCTGGAGGTAGCTCAATGATTCTCACAGTTGAAAGGCATCCTAGTAGGCCAAGTCCTCCTGACAAGAATTTCTTTCTCCTGCACCCTTGTCAAATGGTCCCCAGGAAAGGGAAGTGCACTACCTCTGGGACAACTATTAGGACAGTGGTGTTTGTTCATCCATAAATCACAATCCTCATCCCCTTCTTTCAGAACCCTTCTCCTGATTGCTCCAAACCATCTCACTTTTCTCTGCCTCCTCTTTCTCCTCTGCCTTTGATCACTCCAGCCCTGCCTCTGAGGTCACACCCATAGTACTTCAAAGTTTCTTTCAATCCCTTTCAGAAGCCTTTTCTAACTAACTGGGAAGTAAGAGATGGCTTCCTCAGCCTTACCGTATTCAAAGAAGAGACTTCCCAAACTCTACAAATGAACTTCTCTCCCTCTGGAGCAGAACACAAATGATCATTTGCCATCTACAGGTTCTCAGATGTCCCAATCTCCTACATTTTTCATTGCTAACACTTTTAAAGCTATTTAATCTTGTTTGCAACATCAGCACTGGTCTGGGAGGTATATAACTCTTCCTGGCTACACAAAATCAAAATGTGCTGTATGTGTCTAAAGCTTATATTCATCTTTCCTGAGAATTTCCTTCCTGTTCTTACAGACACAAATCCTATGCTCTCTTTCCCACATTGCTGTCATCTTCCCATGTCACTGTCACTCATGCAGGCTGCTCCCAGACAGAGGCACTTTTCCAGTCACCCTTCCCTTCCTACCACTGTACCAGCCTCTATTCTCTCTCTAATCTTCTGCCCCTCTGGCCACATCTATCCTCAAGTAGAGACTTTACTACCCTCATGGTTCAACCAGGGCCAGGCTTAAATGGCTTTGTAATTGGAACCAAGGGTTGTGGTGGCAGAGCCATGCACTGCCACCACAACCCTTATTGGGTGAGGCACCTAGGGTTAGGACAGAAGGAAACAACACACAGAGGTCAAGGGGGTAGGTACAAAGACAAAGGGTAGGACAAAGACATAAGCAGGAATCAGTATCCCAACAGACAGAAAAAGAGGAATCTGATTCCAATCCCAGACACTGGCAAAGGACAGGTGCAGAAAAGCACAGGTCTGTCATGTTGAGGGAGATGAAAGCGTCTCCGAGATTTACCCTGTGTACCCCTCACATACTGTCCAGGGTTTTCTAACTAAAATTGCCATTTCTAGAGGCTGGTACCTGCATCGGTCTCACTTTCAGAGCACTTAGCCTTATCCAACTTTTATAAACAAAATTTTATTCCAGGCATGTGACCTATATGGGCTTAAAACCTTGGGATTCTTCGCTGTTTTAAATTCATACTACACATTAATTCACATTATGCAGCAAGAATGCTGACACATGAACCAGACCACATCAGAAGACAAGCAGGAAATAAGACCCCAACATGGGTTTTGCTCCCTCCCCAAACGCCTTCTACCTCTCCCAGATTAGTAAAGTAGTAGCCAGGCCTCCTTCCTGCCATACTGAGAGCCATCAAGTGAAGAGAAAGATGAGGTTCCACCAGTGGGGCTCCAAATCAGGCAGAGATCCACATGCATGCCTACAGTTCCAAACCTTCCCACTTCAGCCTGCATCTGGATGTCTGCCACTGTGCCCCTTTAAAGCCACCTTGATGCTCATTTTCCTCCATGGCACCTGTTTACACATGAAGATGAGGGTGGAGGGAAAATGACAGCACCTGCCAGGTGCCAGGGCCCGAGCTCCACTCCACAGAGTGGCCCAGAGAGCGAACAGCAGGGGGACCAGCATGCAGCCTTACATTACTTGAGCAGCCAGAAGAAACAAAAGGCACAAATGTCACATTGCCTTGTTTTCCCATTGATGGTTACTTCTCCTGCCCTGGGCCCCACCCTGCCACTCAGCCCTCTTTCCCGCCTTAGCCACACACCCCACCCCACATCCAAACCTCCCCAAGGGCTTTCCTTGTTTGTGTCCTGTTGAATCCACATGAATCACTAATTGCTGATTTAAACCCAGACACTAAGCGAATGACACATACAGTACAACAAATACAGATCCAATATGAAGAGACTGGCAAATGAAGGGCTCCCTGCCTTCTTGACTCTGCCTGAGCATACAGGTGACATGGAGACACTGCCTGTATCCCAGCCCACAGCTGAACAGAAGACTAACTAAACTCACTACCAGCAGGGTGTCTGCATGCATTGGGTGGTAGGGCACTGGCGCTAGTGAACTCACCCACTGGTTCTCTACTGAACCATGCACGGAATTACCTGAGATAGCTCAAAGGCTGAGACCTGGGTCCCACCCCCCAAGCGAGTTTGGTTTCACTGATCTGGGGTTGTTGCCTGAAATCAGAATTTTTAAAAGCTTCCCCAGTGATTCCAACATGCACACGAGAGTTTGAGAACCACTGACTGCACAAATCTATTATGAGTTTCAGACATTATTTAAGGCAGTCAAGGCATTTAGGACACCTTATATCCTTTAGTTGTCACACCTTCCCTTGTTTTATTGTTTCTGTTTTATTGACATTCAGATGTCAATCATGGTGAAGCTGGGATAGGAACTCAGGTCCTCTAATTCTAAAGTCCATTATCTTCCCACACACCTGTTACCTACTGCAAGGGTGTAGACAATGCATGGAAGCAATCTCCACTGCCAACAGATCACCCTAAGTTCCCTACGTGCAAGACACCTAGATTTGGAGACGTGAGCCCTGTAGGCAACAATCATAATCCCTTCTGAATGCAGAGGACCGAGCCTTACAGAGAGGGCAGGGGGTGTGCTCATGTATGAGGTCTGAGATGGGGAAAGAGAATGGCACCAAATCCTGGCGATGAAGTTTATCCTAGACCTGAGATGTGTTCTAAGATAGCACGCTGAAGACAGTGCTCAATGGCATAAAAAGAATAGGCAATTGTTGAGCAGAGGGGCCTCTTCACTGGGGTGAAGGTCCTGCATCTGCACCTTAAGAGGGGTGTCAAAGGTTCACCTCTCAGGGCCATAGTTTCTTCTTCCCACTCTAGGCATTCTGATTTGTGGGAGCACAAAAGCCAATCCTAAAATCTCCCCTACCAGGCAGCTTCCTTTTCTTCAGGCTCTCTTTCTTCCAGAACTACGATCTAAGCTTCCTTGGTGAGGAGACACAGGACTAGTGCCCTCACATTTTTAGCCTTCAGACCACTCAGGTAGGCAAAGCATCCCTTCAACCCCCATCCCACTTACTCCCATTTCCACCTCAAAAAAGGCACCATCATTATCACCCAAACCAACTTTCGAGACAGAGGGAATGATGTTCCCACTCCCAATTAGGAATCAATGCAGCCCAACAAAGAAGTGAAAACACCAGAGCATCCATGTTTGTCATGCTACAAGACAGCAGCCCACCAGCCATGTGAAGTCCCTAAACCACCGATGTGCAGATGCAGGACCTCACCCCAGGGCCCAAGAAAGACACTTTAAGAACAGCAAATGTTCCTTCTTATAGATAACAAATGATATTCCACCGTTGCTCTTGGGTTAGAAACGGGCCTCTTCGTACTCTACTCCAACCTGTGACACACACCGACCGCCTCCTGGTGTCCCCCAAATCCTAGTGTTGATGAAAAAGAACCACAAGAAATTACAGGAACCAAGAGCAGGTTAAACTTTCACATCGATTGCACTGATAAGCAGAGCCACTTACCCAGCACAGCCAGACAGCTCAGCACCGGGAAAAAGCACTTCATGTCGGCAGCCTCCAGGAGACACAACACAAGGCGCTTCCTCTTCTCCCAGCTCCTAATCTCTCATTTCTGGCAATCCACTTATAGCTCCAGAGAACAGTTTTGGAAATAGAACTTAACTCGGAAAATGGGAACAGATTAAAAAGAAGAGATCAGAAGGAGAGAGTTGGGGGGAAGGGGAGGAGTGGAAGCAAGTGTGAAAACTCCCCTATGCTACAGGAAGGGTCCACAACAATTCGGAAGTCGCTCCTGGCTCCTGCCACATCGTGTGCCTTGCAGTTTCCACTGAAATTGCAGACTGTAGTGGATTAATCCTCCAGAAGCACGGAAAAAAGGGTCTGAGAAAATCCTTTCATCCACTGATTATACAGAAATGTCCTTGGCTTCCCAGTGAAGGTGTCTGTGATCTCCCTCATTCGGATTCCCCAGGGAGAACAGGGCAGGTTTCGTCAAAACCTTTGACGGCCAAATCACCCTGCCTGGCATCAACCGTTTGGGTTTCTTCACCAAAAAGTCCGTTTCCATCCATGGTGGTAGGTCACGGAGGCGCCACCTGCCTCACGCCTGCCTAGGGCACACGAAGCAAGTTGGCGTTCGGCAGCCCTGAAGCGGTACCCCAGCGCGAGCAGATTTCTAAAACAAACACAACAGAGATTTTTATCAAAGGCAAAGCTGCAAAACCCACTGGGGCTGAGCGCTGAGCTGGTCCGGACACCTGGGTCCGGTTCCTGGACCAGGACAGTCAACCTCTGCATTCTGACCTTGGGCAAGTCTCTGTCTTTCCCTCCGCCTCAGTTTCCCTGCCCAGAGCAGGGCAACAGTGGGAAACCCGATTGTTCCTGAAATACTTCCACCAAATGCTTCACTCCTGGGAATTCCCGTCACCTCCTACCGAGCCCGGGCGCCGCAGGTAGCCCCACCCTCCGCCAGGGCAAATCGGGAAGGGGCTCCGCGGTGGGGCCGCGACTCCCGGCCCCCGCCCCAACCGTGGGAGCTCTGCGCGCGACGCGTCCCAGGTGGCCCCGCTATTGTTTTACCTTCCAGGGTGTTTATATCTCGCTGATTGGAAAGAAAAGAAACCGGGGAAGAAGGGAGTCCGGAGCTCCGCTTTCAGCTGCCGGAGCGCGCTCGCAGCGCGCCCGCCCAGCCAGGGGAGGGGTCTCGGGCCCGACCCGGAGCTCAGCCGGCGCGGGCCCGCTCCCCCCTCCCCGCTCCCCGCTCCCCGCTTCCCGCCTCCCCACCTCCCTCCCCGGGGCCCCCTCCCGGCGCCGCCCGCGCCCCCGCCGAGCCTGACCTCCCCCTGGCCCTCTCCCTCCGCGCGCGTCGGTCCGTCCTTCAGTCCATCCAGGCGCACGCCTCAGGGGACGCGCCGCTTCCTCTTCTCCCGCACCGGCACCAGCAGCCGCGCTGCGGCCCCTCCCGAGTCCCCGCCCCTCCAGCTCCAGCCCGGCCCGCCGCACTCGGCGAGGCGATCGCGGGGCCAGGGCGGCGGCCTCGAAGAGCGGCCCGGCCCCGCCCCCGGCCCCGCCCCCGGCCCCGCCCCTGGAGACGCGAGTCCCGGCCCCGGGCCTGGCGGGGGCATGCGGGTGGCCCGGGGCACCGGAGGACCTGGGCAGGGCTGGCGTGTGGGCCGAGCAGCCCGGAAAGTTAATCAGGGCTTCACACCCAGACTCCGGGGCCGCCGGCGAGATGTACAGGCCCTTCCCAAAGCCCAGCTGGCGACCCATAACCTGGGAAGCCGGCGGCACAGAAGCTCGTCCTTCCTCCTGGAAACAAAAACAAAGCCCTTTGGAGACTTGAATCTGTTCACGAAGTGGAACCCCATATTGCACTTCACTCTTGGATAGAATTTGGACTCTGGAAACAGCCTGGGTTCTAACGCCGGTTCCTCCACTTCCTCGCTGTGGCCCTTGGCAAGTTACTTAACCTCTCTGTGCCTCAATTTCCCCATCTGCTATGTGGAGGAAATAACCCTTAAGAGGGTTATGGGAGAAATCTGTGACATACTTGTAAAGCATTTAGAATGGTGCCTGATACATCATAAGTGGTCAGTAAATATAAGCTATTATTATTTTATGACCAACCGCCCTGTAAAGCAAGTGCTTTTTCGTTTTCTCACTACTTACCCAACACACACAACTTGCTGGGTAGACACCGTCACGAGGCGACCAAAGCAGAATAGACCGCCCTGCCCTCATGCAACTTGCAGTCTAGTGGGGACACAGACCATAAAATAGACATGACAAGAAAAGTACAGTGTTAAGGAAGCAAATGCAGAGACCCCAACCCTGTGTTATTGGGGGAGGGGCAAGGAGGAGGGAGCTTTGGTCGGGGTAGGTCCCAGGCTTCTCAGAGGAAAGGAAAACTCGGTTGAATGCCAAAGAGCAGAAGGCAGCAGCAGAGGAAGAGACAGAGGGGAGGTAAGGAATCGCAGACTGAAGAAACAGCACCTCTGCAGGCCCAGAAAGGAGCCCAGTTAGAGGACCAGGACAGTCTGCTGGGCCCAAACTTGACTGTAGGAGAGAAGTGACAAGAAATGAGCTGAGAAGAAATCGAGTGCCAGAACCTAGAGGGCATTGTATGGTGTGTTAAGGGGTTGGGACCATTGGGAAGCCACTGAAGGTGTTGAGTAAGGGACTATGGTTATCAGATATACGTTTTATTTTTCATATTATTTTAAGAGACAGGTTCTCACTCTGTGACCCAGGCTGGAATGCAGTGGTGTAATCTTGTCTCACTGCAACCTCCACCTCCCGGGTTCAAGTGATTCTCCTGCCTCAGCCTCCTGAGTCACTGGGACTATAGGCGTGCACCACCACACCCGGATAATTTTTGTACTTTTAGTAGAAACAGTGTTTCACCATGTTGGGCAGCCTGGTGTTGAACTCCTGACCTGGTGATCTGCCCGCCTCAGCCTCCCAAAGTGCAGAGATTACAGGCATGAGCTACTGTGCCCAACCAAGAATCTTTCCTTGTGTGTTAATTATTACCTCTTTCCCAGAGACACCCGTGACTCTGGCAGCTCTCAGTTCCCATTTGCTAGACTCCTTCATTTATTTATTGAGCACCTACTACGTGTTAAGAAAAGTCTCTGCTCTCATGAAGCTTACATTCTGGTGGGAAACACAGACAATGAAACAAGTATATAATATAATGTAACGTGTTCTGAAGAAAAGTGGAGTATAGAAATGTGTGGGCGGGCACAGTGGCTCATGCCTGTAATCCCAGCACCTTGGGAGGCCAAGGCAGGTGGATCACTTGATGTCAGGAGTTCGAGACCAGCCTGGCCAACATGGCGAAACCCTGTCTCTACAAAATATACAAAAATTAGCCGGCCGTGGTGGTGCACACTTGTGGTCCCAGCTACTTGGGAGGCTGAGGCATGAGAATCGCTTGAACCTGGGAGGCAGAGGTTGCAACGAGCTGAGATCACACCACTGCAGTCCAGCCTGGGCAACAGAGCGAGAGTATCTCCAAAACAAACAAACAAACAAATGAAAAACAGAAAGGAAAAGAAATAGTGTGTATGTTTGGGGGTTCCAGTGGGAAGAAGGACTCTTTGCTAGGTGAGGTGGTCAGAAAAGACCCCTCAAAGGAAGTGACATTTGAGCAGAGACCTGATTACAGGGAGTGTGTGAGCGCTGGAGATTTCTGGAATAAGAACATTCCAAGTGCAGGGAACAGCAAGTGCAAAGCCCCATAACATGTTCAGAAAATTAAAGGTGTGTTAGTGTGTCTGAAATGGCATAAAACAGAAGGAGAAGGACGAATGTGATCAGAGAGGTCAAAGAGGCCAAATCTAGTAGGACCTTCTAACCTGAGGAGCTTGGCTCACTCTGGCTGCTGGGTAAGAATAGAGCATCAGATGGTAGGGGTGGACAAGGGACACTGGATGGGAGGTTCTTTCCATTGCGCAGGTGAGAGATGATCACAGCTTAAACTAGGGTGGTGCTGATGCAGGTTGTGGAAATGGGTGGAGTCTGGAAGCATTTAGAAAGCAGAGTCAATGAAATTCTCTGAAGAACTGAATATGGAGGGGGAGAGAAAGAGAAGAGTCAAGGAATCTTCCAGAAGGGGCATCTCAGCCTGCTTTGGAACTCTCTGACCCCCACCAAGGTGCACCCCCATCAAGGTGCAAGACTGTACTTTCTGAGGCCTCTGCCTAGGCCTTCATCCTTGAACCCCTATACTCAATTATCCCTTCTCTATTACTCGTTCTTTCAATCTCAACCTGCCCCTCTTCATACTACTTGGCCCCTTGCATCCTTCTGGATGATCTTTCAACCCTTGACTTCCATCACCACCCAGATGTGTTATGGCTGATTCCCAGCATGGCATTCTTTCTAATTTCCACATCTATGATATGCAAAGAACTGTGCAAAGTGTTGGATGGGGAGACAAAAGTATAATTTAAAAGAATGCCTCTGCCCTCCAGACATAGAAACGATTAAATGAGTCCTGAACAGTGATGTGATGGTGGCCCCTTCAGGAGTTCATCAGCAGGCAGAGAAGTGAATTGGAGGCCGGGTACAGTGGCTCACCCCTATAATCCCAGCACTTTGGGTAGCTGAGGTGGGCAGATCACCTGAGATCGGGAGTTCAAGACCAGCCTGACCAACATAGAGAAACCCTGTCTGTACTAAAAATACAAAAAATTAGCCGGCCATGGTGGTGCATGCCTGTAATCCCAGCTACTCAGGAGGCTGAGGCAGGAGAGTCTCTTGAACCCGGGAGGAAGAGGTTGCAGTGAGCCAAGATCGTGCCATTGCACTCCAGCCTGGGCAACAAGCTCCAGCCTGGGCAACAAGAGCGAAACTCTGTCAGAAAGAAAGACAGAGAGAAAGAAAGGAAGGAAGGAAGGGAGGGAGGGAGAGAAGGAAGGAAGGAAGGATGGAAGGAAGGAAGGAAGGAAGGAAGGAAGGAAGGAAGGGGAAAGAAAGAAAAGAAAGAAAAAAGAGAGAGAGAAAGAAAGAAAGAAAGAGAAAGAAAGGAAGAGTCCTAAGGGAAGGAGAGATGTCAAAGGAGAGGAGTGCACCGAAGTCCCCAGTCAGCAATGTCTGGTGCCCGGGCTGAACATTCCAGCTTGCTTCAAAACATTCTGCATTTGAATTTTGAAACCTCTACTGCACCGGCCTGGAATCAGTTGTTTATTTTGGACATTTTGGAAGACTCCTTGATCTTGTCCATCAGGGAGTTAAATGCAGAAGCCTGCAGAAGCCGAGCTGAAGCACAGTGCCAGGGAGTACTGGGGCCCGTGCACCCAGAGCACAGCCTGAAAGAGCACACACAGCTTCAGCAAAGTGTTGCTGCTGGGAAGGAAGGTGTGGTGTTGCCTGATTTTCCTACTTTTTAAGAGAATCAGGAAATCCACATTAAAAAAAAATTATTCTTAATTTTGCTCATTGGAAACTAGTGTTTCAAAAATAAATTAATCCCTCTCTTTCTAGTTCTTCCTAGAGTGAGGAAAAGCTGGGTTGAGAGGGCAAACAAATTAACTAATTAATTAACTAATTAAACACTTTGGGGGGGCCAACACAAAATTTTTTTGTGGATAAGATATGGCCAAGTGGTTATATCAGTTTGAGGTTTCTAGACCTACCAATAGCTATAACCAAAAGGCTAATATAAAACCACAAATGGCATAGAGTTACATGTTTTAAGGGGAAAAAAATGAAGGGTGTTAGCCAAGTTATCCTTCATCACTTGAAAGAAGATTGAAGCCAAGGCATTTTGTCTAAGGATAGCCTGATACTGTGTACTCACAAGCAACTGATGTTAATTGTTCTTAATGTACTTCAAAATGCCAAATGAAAAGAGCAAACCTCCCTACCTCACAAAACAGCCAAGTTGGAGCTAAAAGTGTCCCACTCAACAATTCTCCCAAGAGCCAGCTTTCTTCTGGGTGATTACCCTCCTACACAGGCAAGGATCCCCAGAGCCGAAGACTAGGAATAATTTACACAGGACACCATCTGTCTTTTTTTTTTTTTTTTTTTTTTTTTGAGACGGAGTCTCACTCTGTCACCCAGACTGGAGTCCAGTGGTGCAATCTCGGCTCACTGCAATCTCCACCTCCCGGGTTCAAGTGATTCTCCTGCCTCAGCCTCCTGAATAGCTGGGATTACAGGCGCTCACCACCATGCCTGGCTAATTTTTTTTTGTATTTTTAGTAGAGATGGGGTTTCACCATGTTGGTCAGGCTGGTCTCGAACTCCTGACCTCAGGTGATCCACCCACCTCGGCCTCCCAAAGTGCTGGGATTACAGGTGTGAGCCACAGCGCCCAGCCCCCACCATCTGTCTTTAAAAAAAAAGAGAGAGAGAGAGAGAATTGACTATGATATCTTGAGATCAGGGTAGCCAGTGGGTAGTCCCCAAAGGCTTTATCCACAGGTGGGTGTTCAGAACCTGAGATGCGCCATCTAGCGTTAGAGAAGGGTCTGGATTTGCGCCCCCGCCCCCGATGGAGCTTCGAAGATGACTTTATCCCACAGGGGGAAATAAGATTGTATTCAGCTAATGTTCTTCTTTCCTCACAAAACCCCTGTGCTGTGTTAGCTTATTTTCTTGGCTGACGGTGAAGAGCGAATCTGAAGAAGAATGCCTGGGCTTGTGTCCCAGATCTGCACTTATTGACACCTAACTCCCCAGTCAAGTTACTTAACCTCTCTTACTCTGGGTTCCTCATTTGTAAAAGGGGATAACAAATACCACCTGCCCTCGAAGGGAGGCTGGAAGGATTAAATGAGTTGACATATGGAAAGAACTTAGCAAAATGCCTGGTATTTAGTTCTCAGTGTTCATTAGCTATTCTCTTCACTAATCATGTACTTTACATGGTCTAAGGAGAGGAAACCAGGAGTCAGAAATTCTAGCTTCCAGTTGCTGCTTATGCTGTGTTTTGACCTCTCTGGACCTAAGTTTCTTCTGTAAAATGAGGATGATGACCAGGCACAGTGACTCATGCCGGTAATTCCAGCACTTTGGGAGGCTGAGGCGGGTGGATCACCTGAGGTCAGGAGTTCGAGACCAGCCTGGCCAACATGGTGAATCCCTGTCTCTACTAAAAATACAAAAAATTAGCTGAGCATGGTGGCATGCACCTGCAATCCCAGCTACTTGGGAGGCTGAGGCAGGAAAATCGCTTGAACCCAGGAGGCGGAGGTTGCAGTGAGCCGAGATTGCGCCATTGTACTCCAGCCTGGGTGACAAGAGCAAAACTCTGTCTTGAAAAAAAAGAAAAAAAAAAGAGGTTGATTAGACTAGTCAGAAAGTCCCAAACTGGCTGTGCATGAGTTACTCACAAAGCATTTAAAGTGCAGATTCCCAGGCCCCATTTAGAAGATCCTATTTCTGAACATATGTCTGAGACTAGTCTAAGAAGACTTTTAAAAGGGATCTTTCAGGTCAAAATTTTATGATGGATTTTCACAGATTCATGATCCCATCCCCTCTGTCCAAGTCCATTTTTGATTGGGATTGAGAATTCCCTCAACTACATAGCTTGACCCCAGATCAAAAGAATCAGAGGAGCTCATCTCTTCTACCAGTATTCCATTCTGAACTTAGTTCTCACCACGGTCAACAGGCTCCCGATCTTTCCCAGCCCCAAACCTTGAGCATTTAATGACTCTCCATTCGTCTTTTCCAAAATCTCAGCAAATCCTGATTTTCTTCTTAACTCAATAGCCTTGGATCTGCATCTCCTTACATCCAGCTCTGGCTCTTGGCCCATGCTCTTCCCTGTATGGCCTCCCTCCCTTTGCTAAAGAATTTAAAGAACCCAAACCTGTGGGTAGGCTGAAAGCCATGACGCTTGTCACGTTGGAGTAGCTTTTCTGAATTAGATTGGCTGACCCCCAATCTTTCTCTCTCAACGTCCCAGGGCAGCTGGGCTGGCTGCCTGGGCTGGCTGCCACTTTCAACCATGCTGTGGTCCAGGTGGAGGACTCTAAGAATTTGGCTTGGCCTCTCCAATGAAAAGATGTTAGTTTGATCACAGAGCGTCTGTCCTTGCACAGGGAAAAGTGTGTCACCATATATCTGAGATTCTAAGAATCCAAACAACCATGAGATTACAGCAGAATGGAGCCTTGTAGATGGGGTGTTTTTTCTGAGACATCTGTTACCCCACTAGTCGCCAGGGCTGTCTGGCCTGATCTGGCTGGCATGTTGCCTCTCCCTGTAAAAGAGTGCAAAGACATTGGCAAATCTCACCCAAATATATATGAATTTGGCTGTCAGTTTCCAAAAGTTCACTTGGAAGTTAATTATTTGGAACTCAGAACATATTTTCCCATAACAGTAATATAATAAATGGTGATTATATTTCCAGGCTGACATGCAAGTGTGTTTAACCCTTAACATGTTTGAAATGCTGCATATTTCAGAGGGAAAAAGCAGTATACCAACAATACAGTCAAAATACCAGGGATTCAATAATACTGAAAAATAATGTCAGGACAAAAGCTTAATAAATTCAATTAACATATAGCACTGTTCTATGCCCTGGGGTGGTAAAGAAAGCAGGCGAGTTTCCTATCCTCATGAGTTTACATTCTTTATTAGTTTCTCTGTTTATGGTCATCTTCCCCTGGGTATGTAAGCTGTCTGTGGGCTGGAATCTGGTCTGTCTTGTTCTCTGGTGTTGGTCCAATGCCTAGAATAATGCCTAGCACATAGGATGTGATCAACAAATATTTGTTGAATGAATAAGTTCTAGTTGGAAAGACAATAAACAAGTAAGCAGACAAATATGCAATCGTTTGCAGATGTGATAAATGCTATGAAGAAAAATGAAGCAGAGATCATAGGAATGGAGGTGGCTGGGGTTTTTTTTGTTTTTGTTTTTTTAAAGCTAGGGTCTTGCTTTGCCGCCCAGGCTGGAATGCAGTGGTACAATCGTAGTTCACTGCAGCCTAGAACTCCTGGACTCAAGTGATCCTCCTGCCTTAGCTTCCCAAGTAACTGTGCTATGCTCACACCACCACACCTCGCTAATTTTGGAGGTGGCTGTTTTTGATGGGGTGGTCAGAATGGCATCTCTGAAGAAATACTACTTGCACAGAGATCTGAATGAAAGAAAGAATCATGGAAGATCTGAGAGAAGAGGGAAGAAGGAGTCTTGTTTTTTTTTTTTTTTGAGACAGAGTCTCGCACTATCGCCCAGGCTGGAGTGTAGTGGTGTGATCTCGGCTCACTGCAACCTCTGCCTCCCAGGTTCAAGTGATTCTCCTGCCTCAGCCTCCCCAGTAGCTGGGATTACAGGTGCCTGCCACCATGCCCAGCTAATTTTTTTGTATTTTTAGTAGAGACAGGGTTTCGCTATGTTGGCCAGGCTGTTCTCAAATGCCTGACCTTGTGATCCACCCACCTCGACCTCCCAAAGTGCTGGGATTACAGGCATGAGCCACTGCGCCCGGCCAACTCCTGCTTTTAATATCAGACCAGGACATTTATACTGATGTTCCCTCTGAGATCAACTAAAATACCTAGAAAACATTTAAATAATGTGAAAAAATAGTTATTAAAGTGGTGAGGAATTGCCAGGCAAAAACTAGGACGAAGGGGAGGACCATCACTTAAAGCCACTGTTGCCATGCGGACGTCCATGGATTGGAATAAATATCTGCAAAACCAAGCTGTCTTTTGACGTCATAAGTCAAGGGGAACGAACCTCAAAGCCCAGGAAGAAGATGGGGACTCTGTACTTGAAGCTGGGGCCCCTTAGGAGCTGCATCTTCTGGGTAAATGTGAAGCAGAAATAAACCAGTTCTTACTCAGACTTGCAACTTGATTCAAGTCACCTGGATAGTACAAGAGACCTTGAGCCTAGAACTTGAGTTAAAGTGGTTCTAGACAAGAAGCAGTGCCAGGTACCTGGCAGAATCAAGAGGAAAACCCTATCACTCTGAGCTGCAAATTATTTCTAAATGGAATTTCTAGCATGTAGCCACGTATAACCAGGAAGGCCCACAAAACCCTGAGATATTGACATTATCCAACGCAGCCAATAAAACAACTAGGCTTGCTTGTTTCTTGAGGTCAGAGGCTGCCTCTTCAAAGAAATAAAATTCAGACTTGAAAATTTGTGCAGAAACTCAAAATCATATTAAGATCTGGGGCAAGAACATTCCAGGCCAAGAAGAGAGCAAGTACAAAGGCCCTGGGGCAGGAATAAGCTTGGCATGCTAAAAAGATAGAAACTCTCTGGCAGGAACAGAGGGAGCAAGAGTTAGAGGTGGGAGGTGAGTTCCGAGAGGAAGGTAAAGGTGAAGGTCAGATCATGTGGGTCTCAAGGGATTTTAGGTTGTAGTCTGTGTGTCAAGGGAAGCCATTTGATGCCTTGGAGCAGTGAAGTGGTATGACTTAATTTAATTAATTTTATGAAAGTCAGTTTGGCTTTTGTATAGAAAATAGGCTGTAAGGAAGCAAAAATAGAAGCAAGGAAACCAATTAATAGGTTATTGAATGGTCCAAGTGAGAGATGATGGAGGCTTAGAGTAAGGTGGTGATGATGGAGGTGGTGGGAAATGAATTCAGAATATACAGTGAATTGAACTAGACATGGGGTGTGACAAAAAGCTTGCCATAGCTCTTCACCTCCATGTACTTTCCGTATGACCCCATTCTCCCCCAACCCACATGGTTTTTCCTTCCATCAGTAGACAGCTCTTTAGTTGGCATTTTCAGCCCAAGCCTTTTTTCTGTGTTTTACATCTATAGAGCCAACTGCCTTCTGAAATGTTCCACACCTCAATGTCACCAGACCTTATACTGAACATGCCCCAAACTCAGCTTATTATTTTCCCCTCTAAACTGTTTTTTTCCTCCTCAATTTCCTATCTTAGTTGATGATACCACTTTTCACTCAATCATATAAGCCAAAACCTTTGGATCAATTTTAGACTTCTCACTTCCACATTCAATTGGTAACTAGGGACTGGCAATTCTACCTCCCTAACTTCTTTGGAAGTTGTCAGTTTCTTTCTATTTTCATGGCTTCTGCCCTAGATCAAACCTTCATCACCTCTCTCTAGACTATTGTCATAGTCTCCCACCTGTCTCCCAGGTGATGATCTCAGTCCCTGCCCATCTGTTAGTCTAAAGTATGCATCTTACTAAAGTGTAGAGGTGACACTTCTGGGGCTGCCAATTGCTTAAAGAAGGTTCAAACTCCTTAAAATGGGTTACAAGGGCCTTCCAACCCCTCTTGATCTTTCTCCATTTTCTCTATGCTTTTGATCCTACTATATCCTGCTCTTACCAGTTATCTGTGGCTTCCTGGACGTGCCTTTGCATGTGCTAGGTAGTTTGCCAGTATGCCCTTCCTCCTTCTGCTGCCCATCAACTTGGCAAACTCCCACCCTTCTTGTAGGAACAACTGAAGCATAAGTTTCTCTAAGAAGTATCCCTCCTCCTGTCCTTCCAGAATTGAGTTAATCATCTATGAAAGCTCTGTGTTTAGTATAGACCTCCCTCCAGGGTAGCACTTTTCCACTTAGGTTATTTTTTACTTAGGTTTTTTTTTAATGTATGTCTTACCTACTGAGTTTCTTGAGGTCAGAGGCTGCCTGATATGACTATGTCTTCTGCTCCCTACACTATGCCTGGCACATAGCAGGCACTCAGCTAAAGCTTTTTTTTTTTTTTTTGGAGACAGGGTCTTGCTCTGTTACCCAGGAGTGGAGTGCAGTGGATTGGATTGGACATGGGGTGTGATCTCACTGCAGCCTCAACCTCCTGGGCTCAAGTGATCCTCCTACCTCAGACTCCCAAGTAGCTGCAACTACAGGCATGCACCACAAAACCCAGTTAATTTTTAAATTTTTTTGTAGAGATAGTGTCTCACTATGTTGCTAGGGCTGGTCTTGAACTCCTGGGCTCAAGCAATCCTCCCACCTTGGCCTCCCAAAGAGTTGGGATTATAAGCATGAGCCATTGCACCTAGCCTCAACTAAAGCTTTATGGAATGGATGAAGGAGTCGTTAAATGAACAAATACACCAGACTGTACACTCAATCTCACAGAGCAGATCTCCAGCCCCTAGAGGAAAGCTATAGCAACCAGCGTTGGGGACATTTCATGAGCTTTCATTTTGGTGACTCTAGCCATGGCAACTGCCTCGCTCTCTAGCTGCTTTAGATGGATGGTTCACACAAAAAGTAAGAGTTCAAAATTTTTGTAGCTACTTGTACCCAAGAGCCTTAGTTACTGATTACCCTCTTTTGTGCCATGCACAAATCCCACGCCCAGCCCTTAGGACTTACCCTGAAGCAGCATTTCCTCCTAGCTTGGGTGATGCTGACAGTATTTAGGGTCCCACAGATGTACCTTAAGTTCACAGCACAAATTATCACACATGAATGTTAACACTTATCTTTCATAGTCATGTGTAATTTCTACTATAGTCCATGACCCCCGCATCTTCCCCCTTTTCCCCTCACTTATAATATGCTATTTATAGAAGAAGGAATACAGAGGAACATAAAAATGAGACAGCTAGGAAGAGAGAGGATGAACCAGAGAAGAAAAATTGGGGAAAGGAAGGAATAAAGGGAGGACCAGAAGGGAAAGAAAGGAAAAAAGAAAGAAGGAAGACAGAAAGGAGAGAAGAGAGAACAAAGGAGAGAGAGAGAAAAGAGAAAGAAAAAATAAAGGAGAATAAGGGGAAGAGAGAGGAAAATAAAGGGAGTAGAAAGAAGGAAGGAACAGAAGTAAAGAGAGAAAGAAAGAACAAAGAGAGAACTTTAAGCATCCACAGATGTCTGTGAAATTTATCTGAAGTATCTCTACTTAAACAGCAGGAACCTCGTGGCCGATATTAAACATTTAATTGACTAGAGAAACCAATCATAGAACAAAGCCCCTTTTCTTTGTGACCTATCATATGATAACCCAAACACAGGAGTTGCTATTTTTCTCCAGAAACTATCAGCCACAGCCATCTGTCTTGGTCCTAGACTGTTTAAAAACATTTTTTTTTCTTTAAACATGTGTGTGCGTATGCTTCAGCCACAGAACCAAAGTAGCCTCCATTGCAACAATGGCCGACTTGTGAGATTCAGCAGTGGTTCCCCCAGCCTGCTTCTGGCCACCAGATGTCAGACAGTCAGTGGTTCCCTTTCATCCTCACCCACCGCAGATCCATTTCAGCCTGTGTAGGGATGGGGGTTTGCAGCCCTTTCTGAGCCCCACCCCAGATCTGAGTGGGGCCTAATCTTGCCTGAGGACAGCTGTGGGGGAAGGGAAGGAACAAAGCCACATAGGAGTGGAGCTGGGATGGAGTTATATTTCTTCCAAAAGTTCAGCAACTGCTGCTTATTGAAAAGCTTGTTTTCCGCCTGGGAATCCAGTCTTTAGCATGAGAGAATAAAAGGACAGACATAATAGTGGGATTTGAAAGGAGCACTGTGAGCTGGGGACAAGGAGGGGGGCACACAGAGTCCCCCTTCCCTGGGTACTGGCTGTGCAGTCCAGTACTGTACCATAGAACGAGAGGCAGCTGATGGTTCCTGACCCCATCACCCCACCACCTCTTCCATCTTTCTCTTCCAGTTCTTTCTTCTCTATCTCTTCCCCTTCTTTTTCCTCCTCCTTCTCCTCCTTTTCTTTCATAACTGTTGACTCAAGTCAGCAATGGAACCACAGAAAGGCGGTCAGAAGTCACACCACACAAAGATGCTGATCAGAAGGCCACAGAGCTGCCAGCCCTTCCTCTGGGGCAAAAGATAAGGTAAAAAAGACAAATGATAGTTCAGCTTACTAGTTTAGAGCTCAGGCAGGGTGTGGTGCCTCATGACTGTAATTCTAGCACTTTGGGAGGCCGAGGCAAGAGAATCCCTTGAGCTCAAGAGTTCAAGACCAGTCTCAGCAACATAGTGAGAACTCATCCCTCCCAAAAATTTAAAGTTAGTGGCACGTGCCTATCATCCTAGCTAGTCGGATGGCTTGAGCCCAGGAAGTCAAGGCTTCAGTGAGCTATGATCATGCCACTGCACTCCAGCCTGGGTGACATAGCCAGCTTTGGTTTCCTCATTGGCAAAATGAAGATAATAGCACCTGCTTTATATAAGGAGATATTGTAGTGCTTTTTCCCCATATTGTAGATATTGGGGTTAGTGTGAGGAATACAGGAATAATACACTAGGTGAAATATATAGCACATAGTAAATGCTCAGTGAATTATACACCTACTACATGCCAGGCTGTATTCCAGGTGCTGAGTGAACAAAAGAGACAAGAAGAAAATCTTGCCCTCATGGAGTTAACATTCTAGCAGGGGGAGACAGACAATAAACAAGTAAATAAATATATAGCACATCAGATGATGAAAAGTGAAAGGAGAAAAATAAAGCCAGAAAGGGGATAAAGGAGTGCTAGGAGAAGAGGGGCTGCAGTTTTAAACAGAGCAGCACAGACTCCCTGCAAATGTGATTTTTTGATTAAAGACCTAAAGGAGGTGAAGGAGCCAAGCACGCAAATGTTGAAGGGAAGAGCATTCTGGGCAGAGGGAACTGCAAGTTGCAAGGCCCTGAGTCAGGAGTACACCCAGCAAGATTGAGAAATATCTAGGAGGTTGGTGGGCTGGAGCTCAGTGAGGGAGGGAGAGCAGTAGGAAGTGGGGCAGGAAAGGCAATGGTGTGTGCGCACAGGAGGGGAAGTGCAGCACAGAGTGCAATCGTGTAGGAACTTGTTAGCCATTGAAAACTCTGGGGAGTTTTAAGGAGAGGAATGATAGAATCTGATTCATGTTTTCAGAGGATTGCTCTGGCTGCTGTGCTGCAAATAGGCTATGGGGATCAAGAGTGTCAGTAGGGAAACCAGTTAAAGGTCAGTGCAATAAGCCAGGTGAAAGATGGTGGTGGCTTGGACTAGGTAGTGGAGAAGGAGGTAGTGATAAGGGGTTGGATTCAGGATATAATTTTTAAGGAAGAGCTGTCAGAGTTTGGTGATGGATTTAACAGGAAGTGTGAAAATTAGAGAGGAGTTCAAAAATGTCTCTGAGGTTTTTGGCCTGAGCAATGGAAAGGATGGAGTGGCTATTTGCTAAGATGAGGAAAACTGTAAGTGGAGCAAATTTGGGGGTGGGGATGAGATGGAGTGGGTGGTAGATGTTATGAATTATGTTTTGGACATTGTGAGAGATTATTACCTTAATAGCCCCCAGTGAGTCATGTACTGGGCCTTATATACTGGGGCTTGCCCTCTTAGAATGCTGCCTTGGCCTTAAAAGGAATCCTACTGAAGAACCATATGGAGGACAGCCAAAATGCCCTGGTCAATAGCCTCAACTAATATCTAGACACATAAGCAAGGACATCTTAAACCATCCAGTAAAGCTCCAAAAGACTTCAGTGACGTGAATGACCCAAGGCAAGAACAGAAGAGCCACCTAGCTGAGCTCAGACTAAATTGCCACTAAACTTCAGAGTTTAATTATGTAGCAATATGTAACTGGTACAATCATGTTAAATTTGAGATGCCTTGTGCACATTCAGATTAGGATGTCAAGTAGGCTGTTGGATGCCTGAGTCTAGAATCTAGGGAAGATGTCCAGGCTGAAAACACAGTTCAGGAATTATGAGCATATAGATGATAAAGTCATGAGACTGATAAAAACAGCAAGGAAGTGAGTAAAGGTAGAGAAGTTTAAGGACTGAGCCCTGGGGAAGCATAACATTTAGAAAGGAAGAGGAATCCCTAAAAGTGAAAAAGGACGAGCCAGTGCAACAGGAGGAAAACCAGGCATGTTTGGTTTTGGAAACGAAGTACAGAATGTGTTTCTGGGAGGAACGAGTAAGCAATTGTGTTGGATACTGCTACCTAATCAACTAAGATGAGGACTGAGAATTAATCATTGGATTTAGTCGAGGCATGTCTTTGGTTACATTGAGAGAAACAATTTTACTAGAGTCCGAAGTGTGGAAGCCTGCTTAGGAGGAGTTAAAGAATGAGAGGAGAAGAATTAAAGCCAGGGCTATAGATAACCCTTTTAAGGAATTCTCATATAAAGAAAAATGGGGAAATGGGTCCATAGTGGTAAAAGGATCTGTGGTTAAGAGACAGGTTTTAAGATTGAGAGCATATTATTTATAGATATGAAAGATCTAGTAGAGAGAGGAAAATCAAGTGATGAAGAATACAGAACGAAGATTTGCTGGATGATATCCTTGAATAGATGAGTGGGAATGGGACCCGTTGAAGGCATTGGCTTTAGCTGGGAGCAAGGATGAATCTTATATAATGTGAGAGGAAAGGCAGAATATGTGGGCACTGACATAAGTTGGTGGGCACATGTAGGTAGAAGAATATAAAATTTTTTTGCTTATGTTTTCTCAGCAAGGTCATTGGCTGAGCTTGAGGATGGGGGAGGGTTGTTGGAACGTTGAGGAGAAAGAAGATAAGAAATTCTCGTCTAGAAATGAACAGTATCCATTGTTATTATCTTCCTGTAGGAGGCAAGGGCTCCCAACTTACTCATTATATCCAAGAGCTCAAGACTCCTGTTCTGATGGGCCCAGGCTTGATATAGCCTGTAATGTCATGAGATCTTGGCTGGCACTATTATGCCTAAACAAAGCCATTTCTTACTTTCTCTTTTGTTCATGTGGTGGTCATGTGCTTAGGGGAATCTGAGTCTTTTCCCTGACCAAGGCTGTTAATCTTGGTTAGTGTGAGCCAATCAAGATAGTTTTATTTTTTTGGCCAGCAATTCTTTTAGGTACAAACATGTGTTACAATTCTGACCAATAATATGTGACAGGACATCTGCCGGTAGTCTCTTAGAAAAGATTTTCCTTTCTGATATCAACAGAATCATGGAAGGAATGTTTCTTCTGTTTCTTTTCTTTGCTCTATGTGTTGAAACTGGATCTGCAGCAGCCATGTTTTACCAGGACTAAGCGTGGCCCACAGGCTGAAGAAGGCAGTTCTGTAATGAGTCCCTGAACCACTGAATTCAATCCTGGAGCCTACCTGCCTGCAGACTTCTTAATACGTGAAATATTGTAGGCCGGTCGCGGTGGCTCACGGTTGTAATCCCAGCACTTTGGAAGGCCGAGGCAGGCGGATCACGAGGTCAGGAGATCCAGACCATGGTGAAACCCCGTCTCTACTAAAAATACAAAAAATTAGCCAGGCGTGGTGGCGGACGCCTGTAGTCCCAGCTACTCGGAGAGGCTGAGGCAGGAGAATGGCGTGAACCCTGGAGGCGGAGCTTGCAGTGAGCCGAGATTGCGCCACTGCACTCCGGCCTGGGCGACAGAGCAAGACTCTGTCTCAAAAAAAAAAAAAAAAAAAAGAAATATTGTTATATATTTTCCTTATTGACTATGCCTTTTTTTGTTGGTTCATCTGTGATTTACAGTGGGAATAAATGTGATGCATAGATCATCAGCAAAATGGATGCAGAATTCAGCTTGGGACCATTGAGAACACAAATTCAATTCAGTGCAATATAGACACAATGAGAACAATGTACCAGGCACGGTATTAGACACAGAAGAATAAAACTTCCTTACCATGAATATCTTATGACAAATATATATGTGTGTGCATTGTAAACTGGGGATAATAAAAATATCAAAATTACTATTTTAGAAAGCAGAATATGTTTAGTGCCTTGAAAGAGATATAGGAAGTCAAAGAAGATAGTGATAACAACCATTTGGAGAAACTGGGGTAGTGTCGATCAAGCAAGTAAGGACTAGAAAATAGGGAACAGTAGGCCTGGCAAGGTGGCTCATGCCTGTAATCCCAGCATTTTGGGAGGCTGAGACAGGTGAATCACTTGAGGCCTGGAGTTCGAGACCAGCCTGGACAACATGGTGAAACCCCGTCTCTACTAAAAATACAAAAATTAGCCAGGCATGGTGGTGCACGCCTGTAATCTCAGCTACTAAGGAGGCTAAGGCACGAGAATCACTTGAATCCGGGAGGTGGAGGTTGCAGTGAGCTGAGATCATGCCACTGCACTCCAGCCTAGGTGACAAAGTGAGACTCTGTCTCCAGAAAAAAAAAAAAAAGAAAGAAAATAAATAAATAAGGAACAATAGTAATAAATATACAGGCAAGAAAGTGGACTGGTCTGGAAAACTTCGTGGTAAGATTGGTTTGGCTGACTTACAGAGTGTGGAGGGGGGTAATGAAAATAATGTTGGAAAGTTACATTGGGTCAGGATTTGAGAGGCCTTAAATGGTAGGCCAAGAAATGTAGGTTTGCTTAGGTTGGAAATGGCAGCCCCTAGAGATTTATTTATTATTATTTTTTAATAGGAAAGTAACATGGTCAGAGCTGAGTCTGGGAAAAGTCATCTTTAGCAGGGGGACTGAAGGCATTTCTTTTTTATCCAACAATAACTAATCATTTTAGTCATTTACCACACCCTCAGTATATGCAGATGTTTAATATGAACACATCTGAAGCCTCAGCAAGAATAAACCAGAGAGAATTACATTCTTAGACCCAAGGAATGAGAGGCAGCATCAAGACAGAGAATCTGCCTTGGCCTCAGGCAAGCCTCTTCAGCCCTTTTCTCTGGGTCCTACCCACTTCATTTAGGCTCCCTGGAACTTCAGAGAGCCCTCATTCCAATTTAAATCTTCCCCCAGAGTCCAAATTTGCACGAGGACAGTAGTTCCATTTCTCTGGTCTCCAACACTTTTTGTTTTTTTTTTTTTTGGAGACATGGTCTTGCTCTGCTGCCCATGCTGGAGTGCAGTGGTGCAAATCACAGCTCACTGCAGCCTCAATCTCAGCTCAGGCGATCCTCCCACCTCAGCCTCAGGAGTATCTGGGATTACAGATGCATTCCACCATACTTGGCTAATTTTCTTTTAATTTATTTTTTTGGTGGAGACAAGGTCTTGCTATATTGCCCAGGCTGGTCTCAAACTCCTGTGCTCCAGCAATCCTCCCACCTGGGCCTCCCTAAGTGCTGAGATTACAGGCCTGAACCACCACACTCAGACCTTCAACATTTTCATACAGTGGGACTCCTCCATCAGTGATGGTACCCTTTGCAGAACATCGTGAAATACTGATGTATTTAAATCCAAAATACTGCCTATGAATTAGCACAAAATTACATATTTAGCTACTTTGTGCTTAAGTTGCTTAAAAATGTTAAATTTGGGCCAGGCATGGTGGCTCACGCCTGTAATCCCAGCACTCTGGGAGGCCGAGGCTGGCAGATCATGAGGTCAAGAGTTTGAGACCAGCCTGGCCAACATGGTGAAACCCTGTCACTACTAAGAATACAAAAATTAGCCAGGCGTGGTGGCATGTGCCTATAATCCCAGCCAGTTGGGAGGCTGAGGCAGGAGAATTGCTTGAACCCAGGAGGCAGAGGTTGCAGTGAGCCGAGACTGTGCCACTGCACTCCAGCCTGGGCAACAGAGCAAGACTCTGTCTCGGGGGGAAAGAAAAGTTAAATTTAATTAAGCTTACAGACACTAACACATAATATAAAACCACAACCGTAAGCCCAAACACCTGTCCATAGAAAAAAGCTGTCAAACTAAGCACTGTTGGCTATGTCTGGGTCCATTAATATTCATTTGCTACTTGCTAATTCTGTCATCTGCTAGCACTGGCCAGTGGACAAGGAATAACAGGTGCCAAAGATTTAATAAAAATTTAGAGAGAGAAAACTAAAAGCTGAAGATACTCTATCCATTAACTTAATTTTTCTGGGAATTAGTATATTTATTCATTCAACAAAGATTGATTGAGCAGCTGCTGTGTGGCAGGCACCATGCTAAGGAGAGGCGACACGAAGAAGTAAGGTACAGTCCTGTCTTCCAGAGATGTCTAGGAGGGGAGACAGCCAAGAAATGCTAACGAGCAAACAGAAAGTGAGTATTAAGGTGGAAGTGATGCAGGGCCCTCCAGAGCTCTGGGGTTAGAGAGGGCTTCAGAGAGGATGTCATAAGAGGTAAGTTTTTTTTCTGAGAGGCAGTGTCTCACTCTGTTACTCAGGCTAGAGTGCAGTAGTGCAATCATAGCTCACTGTAACCTCAAAACTCCTGGGCTCAAGCAATCCTCCTGGGTCGGCCTCCCAACATGCTAGGTTTCCACACCTGTTAGCGGTAAGCCTGGAAGATAGACTCAAAGTATCTAAGCCAGTGCTTCTCAGAGTGTGGGGTTTTGTAGAGCAGCAAATTGTCTGTGGAATTGGCGGTCGGGGTTGCCAGGACTAAGAGAAGGTTATCAACTGTTACATTTGTGAAATAATGTTTATTGAGAATATCATCCACCATCATTATAATTTTATAGAAGAAAGGACATTTTCAAACCAAAAAGAAAAAAATAAAAAACAAATAAAATGGACATAATATCAGGCAAAAATGAAGTGTCCTTCAATTGGTATGAATTTAGTTTTGTGAAGAACTCATTACATTGTCTTTATTTGTCTTGTTTCAGGGAGAGAAGCTGGAGAAGTTGCCACGAGCAGAGTAAAGGGACATAGGCAGAGGTCCTTAGGCATCTGGTCTTCATTTTTTCCCTGGGGCTGAGGTTCTAGCCACTCTGGGTTTGGGGAAGCAGAGCCAACAACCTGTCCCCAGGGTCACATGATCTTCCTCGGCCCTAGGCACTGTGTCCTGGGGAGTACCAGGAGTGAGCAGGACTTTCACCATAAAAAATACCAAAGATTCTAGTTTATGACTACATTGGTATAAGGAAGACTATAATCTTTGACCTCCAAAAGTTTATTATTTTTCTTCTGACATTAAAACAAGTAAAACCTTTTTCTGGACCCCTAAAAGTGTTGTGTGCCTAAGACATGCCCGTTCTAAACTTTAGGCAGCGTGCAGTAGGGTGGGGTCCCAAAAGTCTTCCTTATCACCATAATCCCCTCCCCATTCTGCCTGTGGAGAAGTCTGGCCCTGCTTGGGGAACAAGGATCATATTAGAGGAATAAATACTTGAGGAATAAATTCACAAGATGGCCAAATACCACAGAGGTGTGCACATCTGGAGATGAGCACAGTCAGGACTGGACACTCCAGGGGGTGAAGGGCCACTTGCCAATGGCTGGCAGGTCCTGCTGGCCACATCCAGCCCCACGGACAGGAAGCACCAGGGACCTGCCCTGTCTGGAAACTCTGCCAGATGGCCTAGCATCCCAGGCTTGTTCTGCTCTGCATTTTATCAGCCAGGGCCAGAACCAGCCTTTCATAATTCAGAGCCCCTTGGGACCCTGTCCCAAATACTGCCTCTAATGTGGACTTGATTCACTAAGGCTTAACTTTAATCTGTCCTTTTTTGTCCAAGCCTCAGGTGTGTGTGTGTGTGTGTGTGTGTGTGTGTGTGTGTGTGTGTATGTGATGTTCACATGATAGGGAAGAAATAACCGGCATTTCTTCTCCTTCTTTCTGCTCAAAGGATGTCTTATCTAGGTTATGCAGGGCTGGAGGGCAGGGACAACGGTCATTTAAATGCAGGGGCCTTTGAGATCACTGGTGGGAAGACAGTGAAGAGAGAAAAGAAGACTGGGAGGGAGAAGGAAAGGGGGAGAGGGAGGAGACACACTAGGAACACACAGCAGGGGACCAGTTAATGTTTTTCAAAGAATGATGCAATCCTGACAAATATGTGTACTCTGATATGTTATCCTAGGCTCCCCAGTTTGGCCTAGGTAGAAGTCGAAAAACAAATGCAGGCTGGGCACGGTGGCTCATACCTGTAATCCCAGGACTTTGGGAGGCTGAGGCAGATGGATCACTTGAGATCAAGAGTTCAAGACCAGCCTGGCCAACATGGTAGAACCCCGTCTCTACTAAAAATACAAAAATTACTAGCTGGTCGTTGTAATGGGTGCCTGTAATCCCAGCTACTCAGGAGGCTGAGGCAGGAGAATCGCTTGAACCCAGGAGGTGGAGGTTGCAGTGAGCCAAGGTCACGCCACTGCACTCCAGCCTGGGAGACAGAGCAAGACTCCGTCTCAAAAAGCAAAACAAGGCCAGGCTCGGTGGCTCGCGCCTGTAATCCCAGCACTTTGGGAGGCTGTGGCGGGTGGATCATTTGAGGTCAAGAGTTCGAGACCAGCCTGGGCAACATGGTGAAACCCCATCCCTACTAAAAATACAAAAATTAGCCGGGTGTGGTGGCGCGTGCCTGTAATCCCAGCTACTCAGGAGGCTAAGGCAGGAGAATCACTTGAGCCTGGGAGGCGTAAGTTGAAGTGAGCTGAGATCACGCCACTGCACTCCAGCCTGGGCGACAGATTGAGACTCTGTCTCAAAATAAATAAATAAATAAAAATAACACACTTCTAAAATATTATCACGCTAAAATAATTTAGCATTAATGCAATAGCATTCTTTGATATATAGTCCAGCTATCTAAAAATATCTGTTTTATAGCATTTTAATAATCCAGGATCCACTCAACTTTACTCATTGAAAATTGATTGTTATATCTTCTTAGTTTCCCTCAACGTAAAAGAATCTTCCTGCCTCTATTTACTATTTATTTTGTGTTAAGGATACTGGCATGTACTTTAATTTAATTTTTTTTTTATTTTGAGACCCTGTTGCTCAGGCTGGAGTGCGCTGCAGCCTTGACCTCCTGGACTCAAACAGTTCTCCCACCTCAGCTTCCCGAATAGCTGGGACCGCAGGCCCACACCACCATGCCCAGCTAATTTCTTTGTTTTCTCTAGAGACAGGGTCTCATTATGTTGCCCAGGCTGGTCTTGAACTCCTGAGCTCAAGCAATCCTCCTGCCTCAGCCTCCCAAAGTGCTAGGATTACAGGCATGAGCCACCACGCCCAAACAACACTGGCATTATTAGAGCTCACTGGTTGTCTTGTTGAACATCACACAATCTAGATTTTGCTGATGGTTTCCTCGTGATGATATTTAGGCTAAATGCTTGAGGCAAGAACACTCTGCAGGCGTTACTGTGTGCTTCCTGCTGCACATATCAGGAGGCCCTTCATGTTTATGATGCTCAGTTATTTGGTTAAGGAGATATCCATCAGATCTCTCCATTGTAAAGATACCTTTTGACCTTTGTAATTAATAGTCACACTGTGGATGTTAAAACTGTTTTTAGGGGCAAAAGTCATCTATTTTTCCTGGAAAAACCATCTTTCTTCCATTGTCTCATCAAAAACCCCACTGCCAGTATGGTGTGCTTATGGCTGACAGGAGCATCCAAGAGGCTGCTCTTATAGCATGAAGATTCATGATTGTAATCATTAATAATCATAACATTTCCTAATGTCTAGTAGCATTTTACAGTTTATAGAGCATTTTTGCACATGTTGCAGCTTTTGATTTTCCCCAAATTTCCTTTTCATTGTCCAAGAAGTAAGACTGCTTAGAATCATTCACTCGTTCATTCACCCATCCTTTCATCCAGACCACATGCCAGCCACTGGTCCAGAAGCCAGGGCTTTCATAAATGAATGAAGGGATCAGATCTAGGTGGAGAGACCAACAGGCAGTCTCTTCCCAAACAGTGTCAATGCAGTGGTAAGACAAGCTCTGGGGTAGAGAACATGGGGATGAAAGGAACCAGCTGAAAAGAGAAGCATAGAGAAATAGAAACTGAGGCTCCAGCCTGCCCTATCCACTGTCACATGAGAAACTCTATTTCTCTCCTTTTTAAAGCACTGTGAGTTGGGTTTTCTGTTTCCTGCAGCCAAGTGCATCCTAACTGATACTCTCAATGTTCTCACATTGCAGATGAGGAAACGAAGTCCCCAGAAGTAAAATGATTTTGCCAAATGACACTCAGCTAGCAAATGCCCGAGATGGTTCTTGATCATGGGTGCTTGATTCTAAGTCCCTCACTTGTGTCCTAGGGGAAGAGACAGGAAGAGTCCCTGTTGTCTGAGTCTTGATGGATTCCCTGGCTCTCCTCTTCTGTACACAGTTCAGAGATGGCTAGACAGAAGGAAGATGCCCAGTAACGTTTACTCAGGTGCTCTGAGTGCTGGTCACTTCCCCCTTGGTGGCTAAGTGGTGTGCATTTCCGGATACAGGGCACTTTCATTAAGTTTAGCACTATTCACATGGACAGATAGTGAGTGTGCATGTTCAATCAACCCAAATAGATGAACATACTGTCTGAAGGCCACAAAGTGTCCCATGAATAATTCCCTGTAAATACACATCCAATGCCCATACTTCAGAGAGACTGATCGAATGTATAAAAGACTGAATGGCTCAGGGAACAAGAATTAATGGATGGAAGGAATCTATCATGGTTGAGGTCAAAGAGTAGGCTCAATGTAGCAGAGAGCCAGGCTCACCACCCTGCTGTGAATTTGAAGTAGGGGGGCAATTAGGCATGAGCTATTTGTAGACAGAAGGAAAAACAGTGAACTAAATGGCTTAGGCTTAGTTCCATGTGCAGGCTGGATGCAGAGGACTGTCATCCTCAATACAGGCTGCAAAATGATGCCAAGGGTCACGCTGGTAGAGGGCAGGGCCCAGTGCTGGCAACACTTAAAGTACAACTTCTGAGCTTTAGAAGAGACATTGTATGTATAGATCAACAAGAAGGTCAAGAATTCTAAAATCCTGACTGCTAATTGTCCCACTTCACCTTAAGTAATTTTGCTAGAGAATGCTGATGCAGCCTGTATTTGTGGTGTGTGTGTGTGTGTGTATGTGTGTGCGTGTGTATGCGTGTTTGTTTGTGTGTGTGTGTAGAGGAGGTAGTAAGAGGGAAAAAAATGTGGCATTTTTGCCAGCATTTGCCTTTTTTTTAGTCGTTTTTTTCTTGCTGTTCTCCACCCCTACAATAAGCTGAGCCAGTGTAAGTTACAATTTATTAGCTGGTTGCTATGGGTTACACCAGTGCTCCGCAGATATTCCCTTCAGAAATAGTAACATTTAATGTAATGTAAAACAGAACTACTGTATCACCACTTGCTTGGCTTCTGCTGGCTTGCAATATTATATCCTTCCCTGCTGAGCTTGAAGCCTCAGGAAATTAGCTGGTGCCATTATTTTATGGTGATGATGGGTGTCTGTGATACCCCCTTTGTTTCATGAAAAAGACAGCCTGCAAACCGAGGGTGTCTGCAGGACCTGGGGTGCCAACTTGCAGTGCCATGCAGTGCCCAGAGACTGACTGACTGTTTCATCTGCCTGTTCATTATTTAAGGCAGTCTTCTCAAAGCTGAGTCCCTGTGGGCCCAGGGCCAGTTACCATTTCAGGGAGGCTAGTAGCAACTACCAATGAATTTTATTTATTCTGCTATCTGTATAATATTTGTGGCAGGCTGGTTAACAAAAATTTGTGGGCTGGTAAATTTTCAGGCTAATTTAACTGTAAGAGTGATTTGAAGGAGAAAGGTTAGAAGATGGTGACACTGAGTAAAGCCATTGAAGTTAAAATAAACAGAAGAGAAGAGAAACGGGTGTTTTCAGACCACCCACATTCTCTCTTTTCTGCCTGCTCTCTCCATTGCCCACCCACCTAAACACTAGCCCTCTCAGAGTACACCTTTTCCTACCCGTGTGCTCAGTCTCTTCTCTCGCCTGCCTACGGAGGTGTGCTTTCTTTTATGGGCAGGACACTGGGTTGCTCTACAGACTGCACCTCCCTAACAGGTCCACTAGTGTAGGAGGAGTGCTAGGGTGGTAAACAGAATGTGGGCTCTGAATGATCTAGGTTCAAAGCCTGGCTCTGCCACTTTCTGGCTATGTGACCTTGGACAAGTTCCTTGACCCTTTGAAGCCTCTGTTTCCATATTATAAAATGGGATAACCATATTTACCTTGTGTGCATATTGTTAAGGATCTGAGGGCGCGGTGTCTGCGTAATCACTTAGCACAGTGCCTGGCCCATTGTAAAAAGTGGTCTTGCCTACTCTGCGATGTGGGATATTGTTGTTCCTGCTGCCTCAGAGACTCTTGGCCAGCTGGTCCTCCTGGGCGTCTCCTGCTTTTCATTCAAGACTCAGCTCAGACACAACCTCTTGTGAAACCAACTTAGCTACCCTCCTGCCTGTCCTCTTTCAAGCCATGTCCCTGCTGCTCTTCGCCGCTGCTGTGGCACCTCTGCATGCCTCTGTTGCAATGTGTCCATGCTAGATTGTCATTCTCTGTTGATAAGTCTTCCTTCCACTGGACTCTGAGCTTCTTCGGGGTTGGCAGCTTGCCTTTCTGATCTCTCCTCCTAGTGCAGTGCCCGCACACATAAGTTTTCAATGAAGTTTGTTGGGTGTATGAATGAAGTAAAGAAAAAACTAATTTATTAATTCATGTTTACCTACAGTATATCTGGTGGATAAAAGCCGTGGCTCTATTCTACAGGCCAGTGGCAGCCACCAGGACTAAGGGACAGTGTATGCCATAGTCTCTATCATTCAAATGCCTTTGGCTGTAAGTAACAAAAGATGCAACTCACAATGGCTTAATAATAGGAAAATTTATTATGCTCCATAACAAGAAATCCAGAGGTATGCAAGCTCCAGAGATGGTTAATTTAGTTCTTCAGTAATGTCATAGAAGACCCAGTTTCTTCCAGCTCGCACCCTAGCTATCTTCATCGGGTTGCACTTTTCCTCACGGTAACTCTCCTCAGAGTGAGAAGTGAGGCACAGCTGTACTAAGCAGATCTAATCCAGATAATATGACAGTGCCTGCTTCTCTTTTTATAAAGGGGAAAACCTCTTTTAGAACCCCCGGCCCTACCTAGTAGACTTCTGCTCATGGTTTTGGTCAGAACTAAGTCATGGGTCCTTTTGAAAAACCAGTTATTAGCACAGGGAAAGAGGGAATACTATGAACAGCTTAGGGCAAACACGTGGTCATGAATAGGACATGTTGCCAAGCAGATTGAAGTTATGTTAGGAAGGGAGAAGCGCAGGGATACAGTTATGCTGGATAAGCAGCCACACAGCTTGCTGCTGTGTGCATTTATTCATTTATTCATTCAACAGATATTATCTATCATATACCCAGCATTGTGCTGGAGGTTGTGGACAGTAGTGAACAAGAGAGACAAGATCCCTCCCCTGCCAGACCTTCCCCTCACCCCCTGCCCTTTGAGATGGAGAGGGTGTCCAGGCCTCCCCCCTTCACCCTCTGAGGTGGGGAGGAGTCCAGGGCCTCGCATCTCAGCGTGGGACTGATAGGCTTGCCCTGACCTCTCGCAGGCATGAACACTGCTGTCTGGGCCGTGACACACATGGGCATTTGTGTGGGCGCCAAAGTCTTCCTCATCTACGAGGTAAGGCTGAGGTGAGCTCTGTGTATGTGGGGAGCAGGAGCCTCCTGGGGTGCAGGCTGGGGTCTGGTCTGTGTGGGTCACCCTGGGAGCCTTCAGATGACCCTGGTGGAGCTAAGGTTCCAGACGTTCCCGTAGGGAAAGAGACGGTGGCCATGTAAACAAATAAACAAGATCCTTGTAGAGTGCCGTAACTATCATAAGGAAATCAGCAGAGCAGTGGACAGAGTGTGAACAGGGCCTGCACTGGAGGTGGACATGGAAGGTCCTTCTGAGAAGGTAACGTTTGATGAAGTAGGGAGCAACAAGTCCAGTGCAGATCAAGAGAGAGGACTCCAAGCAGAGCCAACAGCAAGTGCAAAGGCCCTGAGGCAGGAATGAGGTGGCTATGTGGCTGAAGCAAAGTCTGTGCCTAATGACTAATCAAAAATTGCTTCTGGCACCCAGCCTGGCTCCTGCCCCAAGCTGAAAACAGATCACCAGCAACAACTCTAGCTTCCCAAGCCTCTCCTGCCTAGACATGCAGCTCCACCCAGGTCAGAGGTACAGCTGCAGGGACCACAAAACAATGGGCTTAACTCTGTGAAGACAGGAAAAGCCACCATGGTTTTGACAAAGAACCCAGGAATGGCGTTAAAGACTTCTTTGGGCAGTGTCCAATTTATGGAGCAATTTTGCTGGCCACATCTACGGAGGTATAAAAAAGACAGACATAAGGCAAGGATGGAACTACTTTGTTTATGTGTGTTGATATCCCTTCCCCATGCTCCTGTACGCCTCATAGCTCCTGCAGCGTGGTGGGTGATCCCAGTGGCTCCTATTTCACCTGGAGGCAGGATAGTGCTGCTGCCATGTGTGGCAGCTCTGCCAGGGGCTGAGGAGGCAGAGACTGTAATTCTCAGTTTGGTGTAATAATCTCTACCACTTTTCTGCAGCCGAGTTTCTGGGTGGGCATAAGTTCACTGGCAGCCTGGGTCCCCAATCTTATTCCCCTCCAGGCCTGGTAGCTCTTCTTTCTTGCAGTGAAAACCTCTCCGAGGGTTTTAATGATCCTGTCCAGTTCTGGCCTGCCACACCCATCACAGCCTGGTCAGTCCAGAGAGCGCTGAGTCCTCCTGCTTCCTCTGTCAGCAGTGACATCAGGCATCCTCCCTAGGCTTCCTCTGGAAACTCATCCCTTTTTGTCCCTCTTCCAGGTAGCCTTTTCCCCAGAATGTTGTTACTGGATTCATTTGATATTTTGTTTTCCTTTGAAGCTTTTGTGAAACTTGCGTAGGCTCATGGAGCATCCAAATGAGGCAACATCACCATCAGTCCTCCTTCCCTGGCTCACTGCCTCAGGAAACCAACCTGGTAGGTATTTCTGAGACTCCCAGTTTCTATGGAAGTCCCTGGGGATTTCTCACTCAAATCCGCAAAGTGCTTAGTCTTCCTGGACTTTTGGCTCTAGGCAGTTTGCTTGGAATTATTGAAGGAGAGTAGCTCCCTGACCCCCATGTGATAATATTACAGGGCCTCAGAGCAGGGTTGTTTGGCATTCTAGGGGCTGGGAGATTGGTGAGACACCCCAGATGTCTGCTTGACTTCAGGGTGGCTGATTAGGGTGGCTGATTACAGTAGAGTCCACCACCCTACACTCGGAACCGCAGCTTCCTCTGAATTGCAACTGTGCTGCTGCCTGGGACAGATTCCTTTCTTTTTAAGGTTGAAATTTCTCTTAAGGAGTCCATATTTGGGTTTTGTCCCTAACCACCCCACCTCCCCAATTCCCTGTCCTAAGTTCTGCAGGCACCAGGGACCGCCGTTGTGAACACAGGGGGGTTCTTTCCTGGAGCTCCAGAATCCAGGTAGACATCTGGGAAGTGATGGGAAAAGAGGTCATTCCATCATTTGGACAAATCTAAATCTAAATTTAGCCCCAGCCTGCTATAGAATATCAGCATGAAAGAAACTTTGGAGGCTATTAGGTCAACTGCTTCATTTTGCAGATGAGAAAACAGAGGCCCAGAGAGGTGAAGTGGTTGGACCAAGAACATGGACCTCATGGCAGAGCTAGACTGACCCTGTTTCCTGACTTTCAGTCTGGGTCTCCATTCAGTGTGCCTTCTGCCCTTGTCCCTTTTGAATTTTATAAAAGGTCCTTTACATTCAAGAGCCTCTTCTTTCTGTTCCCCTGCCCACCCTCTACCTTGTAGAACTTCTGATAAGACACCTAGGCCATGAGTGGCATTCTTGGGCTGTCTTGAGTGTGAAGACACCTTTGTGGCTAGCCTCCTTGAGCACATATGCGGGATCAACACATATTTATTGAATCAGACTAGGGCATAATTTTCCTTTTTTTGTGTGAGATGGAGTTTTGCTCCTTTTGCCCAGGCTGGAGGGTGATGGCGCAATCTTGGCTCACCACAACCTCTGCCTCCCGGGTTCAAGCAATTCTACTGCCTCAGCCTCCCGAGTAGCTGGGATTACAGGTGCCTGCCACCACGCCCAGCTAATTTTGTATTCTTAGTAGAGATGGGTTTCTCCATGTTGGTCAGGCTGGTTTCAAACTTCCGACCTCAGGTGATCTGCCCACCTCGGCCTCCCAAAGTGCTGGGATTACAGGCATGAGCCACCGTGCCTGGCCAATTTTCTTTTTTTTAATTCTCCAATAGTATATTAATAGAACTACTGTGAAAATAAAAGTGCGTATTTTTCATTTAAATAATCAGATTAAATCAACTTAGACTGTTATTTTTCCTGCAGGACTTACAGCTTATAATGGGCTAAAAAAGCACTGTGACTGTTGGCCGGGTGTGGTGGCTCACGCCTGTAATCCCAGCATTTTGGGAGGCTGAGGGGGGCGGATCACGAAGTCAGGAGATCGAAACCATCCTTGCTAACACGGTGAAACCCTGTCTCTACTAAGAAAAAAATACAAAAAATTAGCTGGGCGTGGTAGCAGGTGCCTGTAGTCCCAGCTACTCAGGCGGTTGAGGCAGGAGAATGGCATGAACCCGGGAGGCAGAGCTTGCAGTGAGCTGAGATCGCGCCACTGCACTCCAGCCTGGGTGACAGAGCGAGACTCTGTCTCAAAAAAAAAAAAAAAAGGCAGTGTGACGGTGGCCATTTAACATGAACTTCAAAAAGTGTTCTCCATACAATATTTTGGGAAAAGCTGCATGAAGGTGGATACATGGAAAATCGAAGGCTTGCCTGATCCCCTTCCAGGGAATCCTGGTTCTCTGGGGCAGCCAGAGCTATGACTGGTCTCCAGGACAGGAATGTGCCTCCTCACTGGTGAAAGTGCCTCTCTGTGGCCTCAGGGCCTCTGTGAGGCAGGGCAGAGCTCCTGTCCCTGCATGAGCACACTTGGGGCTTCTGGAGTGGTTGAGACACTTATGCTCCCTGCTTCCTGCTTCCTGGAGCAGAATTTAAGGAAGACTACTGGGCTTTTGCCTCAGGAGACCAGACGAAACAAAACCTGCTTTCAGAGGGGCATTCTTCTGACTTTTCCTTCAAGTGGAATTGTGACTGTAGGTTTGGGTTTGAGCACCGAATTTCAATTTTGTACACACACACCAAGAGGCCTCAGGGCAAGGGGGTGTTTGAAATGAACACCAACCCAAGTCCTCTACCTGCCAAGTGTTCGATTAAGCTGCTTAGGTCTGTTTCCACCATCCTGTCTTTCAAATATTTATGTGTCAGATTATAGGCAAGCTTCAAAGGCAAGGAAATGCAAATCTGTTCTATAAATCATGGAATAACACAGCTGCTGTCTTCCTCAGTGTGACAGCTTACGAATGCCAGCATTTCTGTCTGCAGAAGGGGTGGTGGAAGTGGGCTTCTCGAGCGCAGCCAGGCCTGTGTGCGTGCCAGTGTGTGTGTGTGTGTGTGTGTGTGTGTTGGGGGTAGGGAAGAGAGTAGGGCGTTCTAATAATATTTGCATTTTTGCAAAACAGCAGTTTTTTTGTTTTTTAAATTTCCCAGCAGTTAAGGAGTTAATTTAATTTGCTAATCTTAAAGAACTGTGGAGGGATAAAACCTCATCTGGGATCTGAGGCATCCAGAAAACAAGAGATGAAAATGGCTTTCAGTTTTGGGGAAATACACCTAGAACATAAAGTAAGGGGAGAGAAGTCAACAGCAATAACTTTGGGGATTCCAAAATGAACTTAATTTAGTGTAAATGAATAAAAAGGAATTTGTGCATTGCAAATACTTATGCAAATTAAGTTTTGCCCCCAGGGTCTTAACAATCTGCCAGTGAAGCCCCCAGTGTGCCAAAGATTAGACTTTTGTGGGCTCTTTTCGGCTGTTGCCATGAATACATCGATTTGGTACATTGGTGTTCAGTGACACATTAACATCCACCAAGACCAACAGTGGGGTTTATGGTCCTTGCCCAGCAGCTGGTTTTGGCCTGGTGTCATTCTGAGGAAAAACCTGGGAAAGCTGCAGTCAACAGGGTGCAGGGGCCCAAAGGAAGATGGTGTATAAGACAAAATGAGTGGTGATAAAGTTTGCCATGTATTAGTCAGGATTCTGTTGCAAGTGACTCAAACTCACTTAGGCAACAGGGGGAATTTTCTGGGTCACTGAAGGGAACATTGAATAACCAAATCATGGGAAAGGAACGAAAGTAATTGGGCTTGGGAACAGTTGGAACAAAAACTGGAACACTTCTAGGACTGTCTTCCATCACCTGTCTTTACTTTTTCTCTCTACTGGCTCCTAACATGGCTGCATATTAGGACTAGTAGATTTTGTGCCAAACGACTTTTCCTATTATAAAGACTGTTTTGCACCTGACAACTTTTGTCTCTGTAGAATCCTAGTTTGAATAATCCCAGAGAAGAAATTTATGATTGGTTGAGCTGGGATCAGGTGTCCATGCCTGGACCAATCAACTGTAGGAAGAGGACAGAGAGTCACATAAAAACATGGCAGCTCTTATGGTAGTCATATTGATGATGGGAGGCTTTCCTAAAAAAAAAAAAAGGAGTGGGGAAGCTTTGGACAGACAGTCCAGTAAGCATCTACTACATTCTAGACAGCGCTGGAAAAAAGACCAAAGGAGGCAAAGAAAGGGGGCCAGGAAAGATTGTGTGATGAATGAGTTGCATGTTGGAATTCATTGATTGACTCCTTGAAATTCAATATTCCATAGGATTCCTTAATGACGCTAAATGCTCCTGGTTCTTCTAGTTTTCTGATAGCTCTTATTCTGTCTCCTTGATTGTTCTGGATCCTTCTCTTCTCTGCACTGAGAATCTCCTCAAGATTACAGGCCCTTAGTTATGTATCTTGCCTCTAGAGAAGACAAATAGGTTCTTTCCAACTGCATAAACAGTATTCCCTGTCAGGACCCTCCTCTTACCTTCCAGAAGAAATCTACACTTGGATTTCCTTTAGTCACATTTAATGCCTTTCTAAAAAAGTGTGGTTCCTGAACCAGTCACATCAGAATCACCTGGAAGCTTATTGGAAATGCAGAATCTTGGGCCTTGTCGCAAAACTACTGAATCAGAATCTGCATTCTAACAAGATGACCAGGTACTCTGTAAATCCATTAATTTGGAAAGCACCACTTTAAGCAATTAGAAATGGAACTCATAATCAATCTGCTCTCAGTGGCGAAATAAATGTTTTTTCACAATTTTCCTACCAGGTCAATGGCAACCCTGTCTAAAAACCCAGATTCACAACAACTCTCAAAATTACTTTTCCAATACTTTCTTGTCTTCATTACCTGTGTCCAATCTATCACCAATTTGAACCTATTAATTCCACTGTCCAATTGGTCTGTTTTTCCTAACCATGCCTTCCTCACTTTCTGCAGGCTCTAATAGATGCATTTGCCAGTCAGCCTCCTCATTTAAAAAATGGGTCAAATAATGCTTATAATGCCTCATATACATATTTACATACAATACAAATTTAATGTGTAATTATCTTCATCCTGGTAGGACTGGTTTTCCACTATGGCTTTGTATACAGTTGTAAGGGATATTGCAAATAACATATTATTAACCATAAAGTGCCAAAATCTATGAACAATTTTGATTTTAAATAAATTAGAAGGGATTAAATATTATTTCTAAAATTATTTTCCCTCATCTGCACTTTAATATGCTATAATGAGTAACAGAGAAAGTGGTGGAATAATACCAGGTAGGCCAGGAATTATAGATAGGAGTGTCTTACACATGAGCATCATGTATCACAGAGGTCAGCAAACTCTTTCTGTGAAAGGCCAGATAGGATTTTAGGCCTTCTGGGCCATATGGTTCCTGTTACAACTACTCAACTCTACCATCATAATGAGGAAGCAGCCAGAGGCAATACTTCTTGATTACTGTAGCTTTAAAGTAAGTCTTGAAATCAAATTAAGTCCTTCAGTTTTGAACTTCTTTTTCAAAATTGTTTTGGCTAACATAGGCTATTTTAATTTCTTACAAATTTTAGGTTCAGTATTACAATTGCTTAAAGAAAAAATGCCTGCTGGGATTTTGATTGGGGTTGCATATAATCTATATATCAATGTGATGAGAATGGACAGCATAACAATATTGAGTTTTCCAATTCACAAACAGGTATGTGTCTCCATTTTTTAAATGTCTTTAATTTCTTTCAGTAGTTTTTTTGTAGTTTTTAGCATAGGTCCTATACATGCTTAGTTAAATTAATTCCAAAATATTATCTATTTCTGATGCTATTGTAAATGATGTTTTACATTTTAATGTCTCACTTATTTGTTGCTTGTATACAGAAATACAATTGATTTTTTATGTTGACTTTGTATTCTACAACCTTACTAAATTCACTTATTAATGTAGTAGCCATTCAGGGTAGACTTGTTAGTATTTTCTAGATAGAAAATTATGTACATGGCTGGGCATGGTGGCTCATGCTTGTAATCTTAGCACTTTGGGAGGCTGAGGTGGGAGGACTGCTTGAGGCCATGAGTTTGAGACCAACCTGGGCAACACAGCAAGACCTCATCTCTATTAACTAAAAGAAGAAAAGAAAAAAGAAAAGAAAAGAAAATTGTGTACTATGTGAATAAAAAAAGTTTAACTTCTGTTTTTCTAATCTGTAAGATTTTTTTTTTTTGTCTTATTTTACTGGTGGGACACCAATATTAATGTTGAATAGAAGAGAAAAAACAAACATTCTTGCCTGGATCTCAATATCAATGGGAAAATGTTGAGTCTTCCAATATTAATTTACAGTATTTGCTCAGGTTTCTCATTGATTCCTTTATTAGGTTAAGATGGTTGTCTTTTATTCCTAGTTTACTGAGTTTTAAATATCATGACAAGGCACTGAATTTCATCAGATGATTTTTCTGCATTGTTGTAAATGATCTTAGGATTTTTCTTTTTTATTCTATTAATGTGATGAATGACAATGATTGATTTTCAAATGTTAAATAACCTTGCATGCCTGGAATAAACTCCATTCAGTCATGATGTATTATCATTTTAATTGTATTTCTGGATTCTAGTTGCTAATAGTTTGTTAAGAATTTTTTATCTATGCTATGTTCATAAGGAATTAGACTATAATTTTCTTTTAATGTCTTTGGTTTTGTTATTAGAATAATGGTGACTTCATAAAATGAGTTGGGAAGTATTTCTTCCCCCTCTATTTTCTGAAAGATTTTGCTTAAGATTGGTATTATTTCCTTTTTAAATGTTTGATAGAATTCATTATTTAATCTATCTAGGCCCAGAGTCCACTTTGTCAGAAGATTTTAAGTTATAAATCCAATTTATTTAGGCTTAACATAGAATTGTTGAAATTTTCTTTCTTCTAGTGTCAATTTGAGTTATTCATGTTTTCAAAGGAATTATCCATTTCAACTAAACTTTTTAATTTGTTGGCATAAGTGGTTCATAATATCCCCTTTTTATTTTTTAATGTCTATAAGACTTATAATGATGTCCCTTCTTTTATTATTAATATTTATTTTTGTGTTTTTGCTTTTTCTTTCTTTATCCGTCTTGCTAGTAGAAGTTTATTTTTTATTTTTAGGGGTTGTTTTCTCTTTAATGGAAAACAAAGCTTATTTTGAGGATTTTTTTCATTCATCAAACATTAGCTTGGAATTGATGACTGGCATAGTATTGGGAGTTTGGTTGGGGAGGGACTACAAAAAACAGAAGATAGTTTTTACTTTCTTGTTTTAAATTTTGTTCTATCAACTACTGAGAGGGGGTTATTAAAAATCTCAAACTATACTTTTGTATTTGTGTGTTTTTTCTTTCAGTTCTGTCAGTTTTTTCTTTGTGTATGTCCAAACTTTGTTGTTAGGTGCTCATACATTGAATATTGTAAGTATTCTTGATCAATTGACCCTTTTTTCATGATGAAATATTTCCCTTTAATCTGGAAGTATTTCTTTTTTTTTTTTTTTTTTTTTTTTGAGATGGAGTCTTGCTTTGTCGCCCAGGCTGGAGTGCAGTGGCACGATCTCAGCTCACTGCAAGCTCTGCCTCCCGGGTTCACGCCATTCTCCTGCCTCAGCCTCCCGAGTAGCTGGGACTACAGGCACCCACCACCATGCCCAGCTAATTTTTTGTATTTTTAGTAGAGACGGGGTTTCACCGTGTTAGCCAGGATGGTCTCAATCTCCTGACCTCCTGATCTGCCCACCTCGGCCTCCCAAAGTGCTGGGATTACAGGTGTGAGCCACCGTGCCCAGCCTGGAAATATTTCTTATGAAGTCTACTTTGTCAGATTTCAAAGTGGCCACTCTAGCTTTATAATTAATATTTGCCGGGTATATCTTCTGTTCTTTAACTTTTACCTGTATGTATCTTTGTATTAAAAAACTAAGCCTTGTAGAAAACATACAGTTGGATGTTGCTTTTCTACCAAGTATAATAGTATCTCTTAATAGATGATTTTGGTCCTACTATACTTTTCTACCAAGTATAATAATACCTCTTAATAGATGATTTTGGTCCATTTTTACCTAATGCAATTCTTGATATGGCTGTGTTAAATCAGTTAACTATTGACTTATTGGTTTCATTTTTTTCTTTGTTTCGTTTTCCTTTCTCTCTCCCTTCTTTTGAGTTAAAAAATTTATTTTTTCATTTTATTTTCACTATTGTCTTATTAGCTATAACTTTTTTAATACTTTGCTCTAGGGTTTATATAATGTGTCTTTTATTAATTTTTTTCTTCTATAATGTAGAATCTGCTTTTAAATCTGCCTAGTGGGCTTTTTATTTTAGATATTGGGGTATTTTTTAGCTTTAGATGGCTGATTTGTTTCTTTTTCTTTTTCTTTTTCTTTTTTTTTTTTTTTTTTGAGATGGAGTTTCACTGTTACTGCCCAGGTTGGAGTGCAATGGCGCGATCTCAGCTCACTGCAACCTCTGCCTCCCAGGTTCCAGCGATTCTCCTGCCTCAGCCTCCCAAGTAGCTGGGATTACAGGGGCCTGCCACCACACCCAGCTAATTTTTTCTGTTTTTAGTAGAGACGGGTTTTACCATGTTGGCCAGGCTGGCCTTGAACACCTGATCTTAGGTGATCCACCTGCCTCAGCCTTCCAAAGTTCTGGGATTACAGGTGTGAGTCACCGTGCCTGGCCTGTTTCTTTTAATGATTTCCATTTACTTATTTATTATGTTCCTGTTTTCCCTTAATTGCTTGAACAAATTTATAATCGTTGTTTTAAAGCCCTTGTTTGCTAATTCCATCTTTGTCATTTCTAGATCCGCTTCTATTGTCTGATTTTCCCTTTCATTATGGGTTACACTTCTTGCTTATGGCATGTCTAATAATTTTGACTGGATACTGGCAATTGTGAATATTCCATTGTTTGCCTAAATTTTCTTGTGTTTCTTTAAAACTTATTGATTTTTGTTCTTGCAATAAATTAATTTCAGATCAGCTTTATCCCTTTGAGGCTTTTTTAGAGAGAGTCTAGAGTATCCTTTGCTCTAGGACTAGTTTAGCCCTACTAGTAAGACATACTGTTTCTGGGATTTCACCTGAATGCATCAAGTACGCAATGAGGTCTTTCTGTTCTGGCTGGCCTGAACTCAAGTATCTCCCAATCCTGTGCAAGCTCTGGTAGTTGCTCAGTTTATAGTTCCCCATAATTTATCTTTCCTTAATCATTTATTATTTCCCAGGGTTTATGGAGTTTCACTTTAAACATATACATCTTATTATTTAGCCAAAGATTCAAGAGGATCCTCTGCAGATTTCTGGAACTTATTCTGTGTTGCTCTTTCACTCTGCTACTCTGTCTCACAAGTTCCACCCAGCTGCCTCAGCCTTCCTGAACTCCAGTCTCTGACTTTTTGAGTCAATGAGACTGCCATACTCTGATTGAATTCCCCTTTCCTGCAACTGGTCCAGAAAATGCATTGAAATAAAAGGCTAGGGCTATGGCAGGGCTCACCTCACTTGTTTCTCATCTCTCTGAGATCTCACGCCTGAAATGCCTATTGTTCAATAACTGAAAATAACTATTTCAGATATTAATATTTTTGTGTAGTTTTCTAGTTGCTGACACTTGGTTGACTAGATGTGTGCTAGTTACTTCGTTCTGACCATAAACAGTCTTATTAAAATTTAATTTTATGCTGTTTTTCATGAACACACCTTTCCAGTCAATTTTCAGCTGATCCCTATATACAATTTGATGTTCTTCAGTGTATTTAGAACTTTCAGGCCTTCCTCAAATGCATTTTCTCCTTTCTTTCTATGCCTCACTCCTTACAAAAGCTATTTCAAACTCATCTTTTCCAGAAAACCTCCTATGATTAATCCATCCACCCTCTTTATTCACCCGCCCTTTGTTGTAATTTGTATTTCATTTCTACTACATTAAATTGCACTTTTGGCCATGTAGTTTTGTTAAGTTTTTGGCAGTTATTTTATGTGTGACTGTTTTGCTGATGATTATAAGCAGAAGCTTATAAATAGAAAAAGCCTGTCTTCCGTTTATTCCCTTTGTTGCAAACCCACCTAATTCAACTGGCTGTTCCCAAGGTAAATATTGGTGACCCTCTATAGTTTGGTGGAGAGACATTGTATTATGAAACAAATGAAGCTAAATATCAGAGCTCTCATGTGATGGACCACTTCCAAGGCCCTGGGAGAGTCCCCAGCCATCTGTTTATATGGTAGATGGTTTTATAAATTTTGCAAGGGACAGATATGAACCACAATGGAATAAGGCACTCTCTCTTTCCATTATGAATTTCTTTCAGCCAGTCTCCCCTTTCAGGTGGTGGGGAGTGACTGTAAGCATTTTGGGGATCTAGTCAAGGAAAGTTGAGTTGGTGATACATTTAGCTGAGGTTTAGTGGGAGGTATTTATGTGGTTTGCAGACATTTCCATGTATAGTTAACTTATTCCTAGCTGTCCTGTGCAGGAATATTCTTACCACCCACGGGGCAAACTTACCAAGTGATATAACAGGAAGATACAGAACCAGAGTACCTATGAACATGAACCTATGCTATGGCACCCAGCACTGGATCCTTACAGGGAGTGGGGAAGAAACAAGGTTTTAATTGTGCAAAGCCAGAAACTAATCTCTGGAAGTGTCTTTCCATTAAGACATAAACAATTCTAAGTGGAGGATTCTGTTCTCATCCATTTCTAGTAAAGGACATTCTGTCAGGAGTGTGCTCTATATGCAGTGTATACAATTATAAACACTCCATGATGTTTTCTTTTGTGAAGATATTATGCAAAACTAAATTCATCAGAATTTTTCTGTTTATAGTGCACAACCTTGTGGAAGAACTACAAAGAGTGAACTTGTCTATTGAAGTTGCATGTTTTATGAATCTTAAAAATTAACATGGGAAAAATTTTGATCAACCAAGTTAGAGGAAGCACCAAATTATTTTATTCTCTCTATAGAAAGTATTACAACATGCTGGTGACATGAAGAGGCCATCGAAGAGGAAGCAGCAAAAAACATAAGAAAATATATTACACAGCCATATCAACCATTAGTTAATAGAAATACTATGTTATTTGGGGGATTTTTGTGGTATTTGTAAACTTTTTAAAATTTGAAGTCATCGGCCAGGCACAGTGGCTCACGCCTGTAATCCCAGCACTTTGGGAGGGCAAGGCAGGTGGATCACCTGAGGTCAGGAGTTCAAGAGCAGCTGCCAACATGGTGAAACCCCGTCTCTAATAAAAATACAAAAATTACCCAGGCATGGTGGTTCATGCCTGTAATCACAGCTACTAGGGAGGCTGAGGCAGGAGAATATCTTGAACCCTGGAGGTGGAGGTTGCAGTGAGCTGAGATCACGCCATTGCACTCCAGCCTGGGCAACAGAGACTCCATCTCAAAAAAAAAAAAAATTTGAAGTCATTTTTTCTCATTCTGTATAAACATTCATTTTCATAGATAATTTTGTATTTGTAATTTTTAATATTTCTTTTTCAAAGAAGACCCTGAAGGTATGTAAGCCTCAGGCCCCACAAAAGTTGGATCCAACCTTGAGCAGGTGAGGATGTTGCCTCTTCCCCTTCTTAACCTTGTTATCGGGTGATACGTTTTGGCTATGTCCCCACCCAAATCTCATCTTGAATTGCAGCTCCCATAATTCCCACATGTTGTAGGAGGGACCTGGGGGGAGATAATTGAATCATGGGGGTGATTTCCCCCATACTGTTCTCATGGTGGTAAATAAGTCTGACAAGATCTGATGATTTTATAAGGGATTTCTCCTTTCACTTGGCTCTCATTTTCTCTGTTGTCTGCTGCTTTGGTAAATATTAGCTAACCATCCCTGGAGTATGCATTCCCAATTACAGTAAGTTATCATCCCTTGGGTGCAGATTACATCTAAATAACATATACAGCAAATCACACTGCCAGTGCTGAAGCATTTCAAAGTAAATTCAGACATAAACAAAGTAAACAGAGAACATAACTTACCTATCTCTTCTGTTACAGTTGCTTTTTCATTGAGTCCTGTGGAGCTCAGGTTCCTGTGGAGGGTAGCAGAAGGGAAACTTCAATTACAGTATAACTGGTCTGATCTGTTCTACATATTAAAGTTCATGCTATTTTCTTTGTGATGAATAAAGATTGTTCTGGTGCATCTGAAACTCTGAAAACCATTGCTCTAGCGCTAACCGCCTGTCTCTATAACAGGTATCCACTCACAGTTATAATGAAAGCCCAAAGATGTGCTTGAGTTAGCTTATGTCAATGAAAATGTTGCTAGAGACTTGGTCTAGATTTGCTGAGCATCATGTGAAAACTACAGTGTACTCTGATCCTCCTCTCCCTCTCTCTTTTCACCACCATTGTTGTCAATATGTATTCCTTCCACATTTTACCCACAGAAATCTTTGTGTACTGGGGTCACATTCTCCATAACCAAGTTGTCAAACAGAAAGACTTCTGGAAAAGAAGATTTCTCCTAACTTGGGGAAGAGCACTTAGAGGGAAAGAGATGAGAGATGGTCAGAGCCAAGATGTATTTAATCTTGGTCTGCAGTGGACATTTATCATCTGCCAAGACTCCTTCTTTCTGGCACTGACATCCTTTCACTTAGGAACATCCCCCCAATGATGAAGCTCTGTAAGGGCTTCTCTCATTTTCCCTTGGACTGTAAGATGACCTAATATTCCAAGATATTAATCAAGTGCTTTTTTTTTTCTTTGAAATGGAGTTTTGCTCTTGTTGCCCAGGCTGGAGTGCAATGGTGCAATCTCAGCTCACTGCAACCTCCGCCTCCCAGGTTCAAGCGATTCTCCTGCCTCAGCCTCCCGAGTAGCTGGGATTACACGCATGTGCCATCACGCCTGGCTAATTTTGTCTTTTTAGTAGAGACGGGGTTTCTCCATGTTGGTCAGGCTGGTCTCGAACTCCCCACCTCAGGTGATCCACCCGCCTTGCCCTCCCAAAGTGCTGGGATTGCAGGCATGAGCCACCGTACTTTGCCTAACCAGGTGCTTTCAAAGGTGTTTTGAACCAAGAAGCAAGTCCTGCCCTGTTGGATGCAAAACTGGAAACATGTGAGATGGGAACTGCTGGCATCCATGCCTCCAGCCTGAGAGGAAAGCCAGCCAGAGAGCATAGAGCTGCCTGCAGCAAGCAGGAACAAAGGGTGAGGAGAGTGTGTCCCGAGAGCCTCCAGCTTCTGGTTCTAGCAGCCACTGATGTCCAACCCTGTTTCTGCCCTTCTTGTTTTGGTTACAGGAGCCCACAAATCCTCTCTACCATTGGCGCTTATTGGAATTGAATTTCCATCATTTTTTTAAAACCAAGAATGTACAAAACAACGCACTGGCTACAGCAGCAAAATTATAGAGCCTGATAAAAGAAAAGAAATAGAAACCACAAGAAGAATGGAGGAAATCTCCAGTAATTCACAGGAAATAAAATAACCAGGGAGAATAAAACTTTGCAGTCTTGGATGTCTGCACCACAGGCAACAGAGTATAGGTACTGATACAAGTGACCTTGAGATCATAGCTCAGGAAAGCCCTTGTGCCTGTTGCTGGTTCTCTGAGTCCAGGCAGCTGGGATGGCAGCAATGGAACAGCATTCCTTTCTCAAAAGACAGAGCTAGGAGGGAATGGAGTGGAGGAGACCATGATGAGAGCTCCTGCATGAAAACCCACAAACCATTAGTAGAGAGAGTAATGGAGAAGGTAAGGAGAGAGAGGGAAGGGGGACTGTGGTCTGCACAAGAGGTTGTGCAGCCAGATTTAAGGCCTGGAAGCCATGCTCCTGAGAATCACAGTCCACATGCTGGGTTGGGGCAGACAGCCACATGCAGCTCACTAGCAGGGAGAATCAGGGCCTGGAGGCATAGAAAGCCAAGAGTCAGACAGCAGCAACTGGCTGACCCTGGTAGGCAGTTCCAGGAGTGGGCACGTCTGGGCTCAGGGACTGGAAGCAAAATGGATTGACTCAAGAGTAGACAAATATGGGTTCAAGGTCAAAGAGCAGAAACCAGGTGACACAGGTGAGTCAAATCTAGAAAGAGAGTTGTAAAAGTGGGCAGACACAGGTAGAGGAGGACCTAGGAACAGAGGCTAGAAACCAGAAGGGGTCTGCTGGGGTGGATGGACGGAGGGGCAGGAGCCAGCAGACACAAAGTTGCGCATGGAATTTCACCAGATGGCTGTCTGCTGCTGAGCTGTGGCTTTTCTTCCTGCTTGTCCACAAGCAGGTGGCTCTGCCCTCGGGGCTCAAAGGCATGAGCAGGCCTTCTGACAACACATTTGACAACGCTGGCACGGAGGCAAGATCGAGTGGGGATAGCTGGGAATCTCCTTCTTCTAGACCCTGGGTGTCTGATAAATTCTCCTCATGCTGACAATTTCATCTTTCATAGTTTAAAGAAAGAAATGAGAGGGACTGCTACCCTGTACCTAAGTGCTCTGCAGAAGTGGAAGTGATAGGGACCCTAAGAGGAGCCAGCTTTTGCAAAGTTGGTGGTATCTGGGGCTCAGGCAGAACCCATTCGGAAAGCAGAGTTCAGAAGTATTCAGAAAAGAGACTCTCAATGAGAAGACAGCTCAAGGGAAAAGGGAGGCTAATTGGGGCTAATTGTATTTTGTTAACAGATGATAGCAAGAAGGCAGAATTCAGGCTGTGTGCGGTGGCTCATACCTGTAATCCCAGAATGTTGGGAGGCTGAGGCAGGTGGATCACCTGAGGTCAGGAGTTCGAGACCAGCCTGGCCAACACAGAGAAATCCTGTCTCTACTAAAAATAAAAAAAAATTAGCCAGGCGTGCTGATGCATGCCTGTAGTCCCAGCTACTCAGGAGGCTGAGGCGGGAGAATCACTTAAACTCAGGAGGAGGAGGTTGCAGTGAGCCGAGATTGCACCACTGCACTCCAGCCTGGGCAACAGAGCGAGACTCTGTCTCAAAACAAAACAAAACAACACAACACAGGCAGAACTCCTCAAATTGTACTTTACATCCCGGTTCTCAGTCAAGAAGACCCATCTTCAGACTGGAAAGGGCAGAATTAGTGCTGATTAGAGGGAAACAAAGCCACATAAAATTGCTCTGAGCAGACTTCACACACCCATTAAATACCCCACCAGAATTTAGCCCTCGCAAAGGGTTCCTCAGATATTTCTGAGATTCTCTCTGGGTGCGGAGCTGCAAATGCTTGTTCACTACCCCAAATCATCCCCTGATGCTAATGACACTCAGGATACGGACCCCTTTGCAGGGCATAGCTAGCCAGCTCTGCTGCTGCCAGCACCTGGGATGAGGGATGCCGGGCTTCCCTTTGCTTTCCATCCTAAGCACAGGACACAGCATTCCCTGAGTCCCCAGAGCACAATCCTCTCTCTAATACACAAGCTGCACAAGCGCAGGAATTTTTGCACCCCACCCACACCCCCACTTATGTAACCCCAAGGTCTAAAACAGTTTTTGGTAGGCAGTAGGAGCTCAGTAAATCTCTGACTCTTTAACAAGTGTATAATAAACATTCAAAAGTGAAAGAAAGGGCTGCGCAAGGTGGCTCATGCCTGTAATCCCAACACTTGGGAGACCAGGGTGACTGGACTGCTTGAGCCTGGGAGTTCGAGACCAGCCTGGGCAACATAGCGAGATGCTGTCTCTATTTTAATTTTTAAAAAGCTAAAGAAAGAAAGAACAAGGCAGATAATAACTAACAACAATTAAAAGATGTTGTGAATTTCAGGATCCTCAGACTCAGATTTAGAAATGCCCAGTGATGAAAATGTACCCACCTTAAGCAGGCTGATGGCTTGGCATGCAGAAGATGTCTTTGTGGGCAGAAAAAGCTTCACCAGGCTGAAAAAAATAGAAAAATGTGTTGCCTCTCCCCACCTGCAAGGCAGGCAGATACATTAGAAGACAGAGATCCCACTTGGTGGGCAGGTCCTTGTCAGGTAAGGGTTCGGTTAGTAGGTGGTACGTTTGTGTCAAGAAAAAGGCATGCCTTTCTCCCAGCAAGGGCAGCCCTTGGGTGCACAGCTTGGCCGCACTCTGTTGGACAAAGCTGCACTGTCTTCCTACAGGGCTCCTATCCTGTCATGTGGCATGAGCCAGCACAACTGCACACAGTGCAAGTGCCCTCAAATCAGGTCTGCTCTGCCTAGAATCCCAGCCCCACCCCACCCAAGACCCAGAAAGGGGAAGGGATTCTCAAGCTGCCTCCCTGCACTTATTTCTGCCCAACACCTGCTCCTCCCTGGTGATCAATGATGGGACATCTATTCCCCCAGGAAACCCAGCCCTCACTCCAGGCCTATGATCTCATCCTGTGGCACCCAGTACAACAGCCCCATCAGAACACAATAGTCTCAAGGGCTTTGGGGTCATTATACTTCAATAATGCCACTTGAAGGGCAGAAACTGTCCATTGAACACACTTAGTTCTCTTTTACAGGCTGTCTTCTAGGGAGAGGTGAATATTCTGCCTGAATGTCCTTCTGTAGTCCTCTGGGCTGGCTGGTCTTGCAAACAATTGCTCTGGCAAAAAACACTCTCCACTCTGCAAGGATAAGCAAACACTGTAATTCACTACATTCCTACCGAGTTAAGAAATATTTCACTCCTTCCTGGAAAGCAAGAAAATTATAGAGACTTAGCTCAGGCTTGACCATATCCAAAAACATACACGACCAAAACAAAACATTTATCATCCAAACCTAAAATCATCATCCAGAATAATGATGACTTTATAATTGTTCCAAAGAGCACACTGGGCACTTGTTCCAGGCATATGTGTGTAACAAAAAGACCCATGAAGTGTGACCCAAGGGCTGACTGTTCAGATGAATTCTGTGATGGTTAATATTAGGTGTCAACTTGATGGGCTTGAGGGATGCCTAGATGGTTGGTGAAGCACTTTTTCTGGGTGTGTCTGTGAGGGTGTTTCTAGAGAAGACTGACATATGAGTAAGTGGAGTGGGAGAGGAAGACCCACCCTCACTGTGGATGGGCACTGTCTGGTTGGCTGCCAGCACGGCAGAACAAAGCAGGCAGAAAAAAGCAGGCAGAAGAAAGCAGGCAGAAGGGGCATATGCAGCTTGCTGGGGCTTTCTCTTTCTCTCTCCCTTCTAGAGCAGGCCTCCTTTTCTCCTTCTGCCTTTGGGCATCTGACTCCAGGTTCTTCGGCGTTTGGACTCTGGGACTTGTACCAGTGACCTCTGGGGTGCTGTCAGCCCTTCAGTCTCAGACTGGGAGCTGCACTGTCAGCTTTCCTGGTTTTGAGGCTTAGGGCTTGGACTGAGACAAGCTACTGGTTTTTCTGATTCTCCAGCTTGCAAGCCCTATTGTGGGACTTTGCCTTTGTAATTGTGTGAGCCAATTCTCCCTAATAAACTCACATACATATATACACACACATATACAATTACTCAGGGTTCTCCAGAGGGACAGAACCAATAGGATACATGTATATATATGTGTATATATACAAATGTATATGTATCCTATATATATGTATAGGATGCATGTATATATATGTGTGTATATATATACATACACATATGTATATGTATCTTATATATATGTATCCTATTTGTTCTGTCCCTCTGGACAACCCTGAGTAATTCACCATCTTCTTTCTGAACAAAAAGTAATGCTGGTTTGAATGGCAGTTTCTTCCAGATTCTACCCATATGGTTCTTAAAGACAATGATAGGGTCCAGGATAAAAAAGTAGTTAAGGGAGTGTAAAAGAGCTTCATGCAATTGGAAGTGGTGTCAAGTTTCTTGGCCCAAAAACATTTTACCCTTGGGTGCTAAGAGATCTTGCAAATGCATTGCTCAGTTCTATCAATAATCTTTGTGGGACTGTAGTGAGCAAAACTGGTGCCATAGCACTGGACCCAGGCAAATGTCCTAAGTGCAAGAAATAGAAGTTGAGTTCTGGAGATTACAGAACAGCAAATGACCTAGATTCTGGTCATATTTATGAATAAATTGTTTAAAGAGAATTTATGAGCACCTACAAAAGGAAGTAGTGATTACCAGTGTAACTAAAATGCAGGTTAGTTGCTCGCTGCAGCAACTCTTGTGGAGTCCAGTTAACAAGAGCAAGGTCTGATACAAAAAAAAGCAAATTGATTCCAAAGTTAGCTTGGGGAAGGGGCACAAAGGGTCCTGCCTTAAAATGTGCTGCTTCACTTTGGGAGCAGAAAGCAGGGATTTTTATAAGGTAAGGGAGGAAATGAGCAAGGGCAGGGGGTCTCCCTCCTAGCTTGGTGATGAGTTGGCGCTTCCTGGGCAGAAGTAAGTTGAAAAAGTGGCCAAGCGGGTGTGCTTTCGATTTCCTCTCCTGGTGGATGAAAGTCCTGAGGCAACCCTGGGAAGATGGAAGTTCCGAGGCAACCTCTGGATGTGAAAATTCCTTGGTGGGTGTGCTTTGGTCTGCAAATCGACTGCCAGCTCTCAAGGAGAGATCTGTCTTGGAGCACACAGTTAGAAAAACTTGCCCTGTAGGGAAAGCCAGGTGATGGGGAGGAGAATGGTTATATTTGCATTTCTGAAGGGCTAAGGGGGCCAGGGAGACGAGAAAAGAAGAGAGAGAGAAGGAAAAAAACAATTAAATCACCTCTAGAAAAACAGGGGTGCTGGGTTACACTAGGAACTAGTATAGATTCACCCATAATGTTAAAGGCAAAGTAACCACTTTTCCTTTTTGAGAGGACTGTTAAACTCAGGAGACTGAGGTAGTGTGTGTGTCTCAAGGAAGAGAACAAGGCTTTCACTCCATTTCTGACTTTTTAAATTAGAGGTTGTACATCCATGGCTCATGGTTTCTTGTGTTTTAGTTGGCTCTGCCCAGCATTTATGATACTTTCAATTCAGTTGCTAACATTTAAAAACAGGGAGTGTGGCAAATCCTATTCTTGTCCCCAGTTATCCCTTACCCTCCCTTTGTGGCCTATGGCAGAGGCGTAGGTCCTCTCCCCACTCCCTCAGGCCTGGACAGGGGGCTTGCTTTGGCTAATAGGGTGTAAGCAGAAGTGACCTGTGCCACCTGGTGAGCAGTGGCTTGAAGAAGCACCACGTGGGTCTGCGGGCCCTCTTCTCCCTCGGCCACAAAACAGTGTGTCCAGGATGGGTCTGCTTTACAGCTGGATCCTGGAACAAGAAGACATGCAGAGCAGAGCCGCAGCTGCTGACAACAGGAGCAGAAATGAACTTTTTTTTCCAATGCTATTGTAAACGGGATTTTTTTTTTTTCCTGAGCACAGGGGACTTTATTGATAGTACGTGACAAGATGGGGCTCCCTAGGCCCCTCCCTCTTCAGGGGATCTGCATGGAAATTGTGAAGAGGGGAGATTCTCAGTGCAATGGGGGACTGAGTGCAGCAGAAACTCCCCAGCAGTGAGGGCCTCTCTCTTCCTCTCATGCTGTCACTGGGGCTGGTGGTCTGGGGGTCTTACTCCTTGGAGGCCATGTGGGCCATGAGGTCCACCACCCTGTTGCTGTAGCCAAATTCATTGTCATAACAGGAAATAATCTTGACAAAGTGGTCATTGAAGGCAATGCCAGCCCCAGTATCAAAGGTGGAGGAGTGGGTGTCACTGTTGAAGTCGGAGGAGAGAGCCTGGTGCTCAGTGTAGCCCAGGATGCCCTTGAGGGGGCCCTCTGATGCTGCTTCACCACCTTCTTGATGTCATCATATGTGGCAGGTTTTTCCAGACAGCAGGTCAGGTTCATGGCCAACACATTGTCAGTGGGGACTCAGAAGGCCATGCCAGTGAGCTTCCCATTCAGCTCAGGGATGACCTTGCCCACAGGCTTGGCAGTGCCAGTAGAGGCAAGGTTGATGTTCTGGAGAGCCCTGCGGCTGTTATGACACAGTTTCCTGGAGGGGTCATCCACAGTTTTCTGGGTGGCAGTGATGGTGTGGACTGTGGTCACGAGTACCTCCACGGTACCAAAGTTGTCATGGATGATCTTGGCCTGGGGTGCTAAGCAGTTGATGGCACAGGAAGCATTGCTGACTATCTTGGGGCTGTTGTCCTACTTCTCATGGTTCAAGCCCATCATGAACATGGGGGCATCAGCAGAGGGGGCAGAGATGATGACCCCTTTGGCTCCCCCCTGCAAATGAGCCCCAGCCTTCTCCATGATGAAGATGTCAGTGGACTTCACAACATACGCAGCGCCAGCATCACCCCATTTGATTCTGGTGGAATCTAGCTCCTGGAAGATGGTGATGGGATTTCTATTGATGACAAGCTTCCTGTTCTCAGCTTTGACGGTGCCATGGAATTCGCCATGGGTGAAATCATACTGGAACATGTAGACCATGTAGTTGAGGTCATTGAAGGGGTCATTGATGGCGACAATATCCACTTTACCAGAGTTAAAAGCAGCCCTGGTGACCACGCACCCAATACAGCCTAATCCATTGACTCCAGGCTTCACCTTCACCATGATGTCTCAGGGATGCAGCTGGCGCTACACGAGAAGATGCAGCTGTCTGTTGAATGGGAGGAGCAGAGAGCCGGGATTTTCTTAATTGCTTCCCTCCCTCACTGCCCCCCACTGAGGCAGAGTCTTGCTCTGTCGCCCAGGCTGGAGTGCAGTGGCACGATCTCCGCTCACTGCAACCCCCGCCTCCCGGGTTCAAGCAATTCTCCTGCCTCAGCCTCCCGAGTAGCTGGGATTACAGCCATGCACCACCACCATGCCAGGCTAATTTTTGTATTTTTAGTAGAGATGGGGTTTCACCATGTTGCCCAGGCTGGTCTCGAACTCTTGACCTTGTGATCTGCCCACCTTGACCTCTCAAAGTGCTGGGATTACAGGCATTAGCCACTGCTCCTGGCCCTCTTGATTGCTTTTTTAGAAAATTTATTGTTAGTGTATAGAAACACTACTGATTTTTCTATGTTGATTTTGTATCTTGAAACTTTGAAAAATTTGTTTATCAGTTCTAACAATTTTTGGCAGAGTCTTTAGGATTTTCTCTATATAAGACCAGATTGCCAGCCAATAGAGGCAATTTCACATTGTCCTTTCCTATTTAGATGCCTTTTGTATCTTTTGCTTGCCTAATTGCTCTGGCTAGAACTTCTAGCACTATGTTGAACAGAAGTATCAGGAGTGACGTCCTTGCCTTATTCCTGAGCTTAGAAGAAAAACTCTCAGCTTTTCACTATTGAGTATGATGTTAGCTGTAGCCTTGTCATATGTGGCCTTTATTGTGTTGAGGTACATTTCTTCTGTTGAGAGTTTTAATCATGAAAGGATGTTGAATTTTATCAAATTTTTTTTCTGTATTGAGATGATGGTTTTTGCCCTTCATTCTGTTAATATGGTGTATCACATTTATTGATTTGTGTATGCTGAACCACCTTTGCACCCCAAGGGTAAATCTCACTTGATCATGGTGCATGATCCTTTTATGTGCTGTTGAATCCAATTTGCTACTATTTTGTTGACAATTTTTTCATCTATGTTCATCAGGGATATTGGCCTGTAATTTTATTTTCTTGTAGTGTCCTTGTCTGGCTTTAATACCAGGGTAAAGGCAGGCTTGAGAAATGAATTTGAAAGTATTCCCTCTGCTTCAATTTTTTGGAAGAGTTTGAGAAGAATTGATATTTTTCTTCTTTAAATATTAGGTAGAATTCAGCTATGAAGCCATCCAGTCCTAGGCTGTTTTTTGATGGGGAGCTTTATATTACTGATTCAATCTCCTTACTAATTATTGATCTATTCAGATTTTCTATTTCTTCATGATTCAGTTTTGGCAGGTTGTATGTGTCTAGAAATTTATCCATTTCATCTAGATTGGATTTCATAAAAATCCAATTTTTTGGCAAATAATTGTTCATAGTCATTTCTTATGATCCTCTGTATTTCTGTAGCACCAAGAAATACAAGCTAAATAGTTTCTACACAGCAAAGGAACCAACTAACAGAATAAAGAGGCAACACATAAACAGGGAGAAAATATTTGCAAACAATTCATCTGTTAAGGAGTTAATATCCAAAACATATAAGGAATTCAAACAACTCAGTAACAAGAAAACAATCCAATATTTTAAGTGGAAAAAGGACCTGAATAGACATTTCTCAACAGAAGATGTACAAATGGCCAACAGCAGGGAAATGCAAATTAAAACCACAATGTGCTATCACTTCACACCTGTTTCTAACAGGCCATTATAAGAAAGACAAAAGAGAAATGTTGGTGAAGATGTGGAAAAAAAGGAACCCTTGTACACTGACCGTGGAAATGTAAATTAGTACAGCCATTATGGAAAACAGTATGGAGCTTTCTCAAAAAACGGAAATTAGAATGAACAAATGACCTAGTCATCCAACTTCCGGTTATATATCCAAAGAAATTAAAATCAGTCTGTTGAAGAGATATCTGCACTCTCCTTCTCATTGCAGTATCATTCACAATAACCAAGACATGGAATCAATCTAAGTGTCTATCAACCAGTGAATGGATAAACAATATATGGTATGCATACACAATATACGCAACAGAATACTATTCAGCCTTTGAAAAGAAGGAAATTCTGTCATTTGTGACAACATGGGTGAACCTGGATAATATAATGCTAAATGAAATAAAACAGGCACAGAAAACACATACAGCATGATCTCACTTATATGTGGAATCTAAAAATGTTGAATTTCTAGAAGTAGAGTGGAATGGTGGCTACAAAAGGCTGAGGAGTGCAGTGGGGTGGGGAACAAGTAGTGTTGATCAAAGGGTACAAAGTTTCAATTATACAAGAGGAAGATGTTTTTGAGATGGTCTCAGCATGGCACAGCATGGTGACCATAGTTAGTAATAATATATTATAAACTTCAAAAATTGCTGAAAGAGTAGACTTTAAATGTTCTCATTGTGCAAGATGATAAGTATGTCAGGCAACAGATACGTTAATTAGCTTAATATAGTCATTCCACAATATATACATATATCAAAGCATCACATTGAACCCCAGCCCTTCTAAGCTTCTAACTGAAATCTCCATGCCACTCATGTATAACGAGAGCCACAGGGAACCTGTAAAAGCCAGTTATGGGCACCTGTTTCAGACATTTGTTCAAATATTTGACATGATTTACAAAGCTCTGTTTGACTTGGCCTCTGTTCTCAACCTCGCTCATACACCCACCTCCTTGTACTTCTCACTCCAGCCACCCTAAATGTCTGTAAACTCCTTGAATGCAGAATGTTCTCTCACAGCACAGGAGCTTTGCATAAACCATATGAGAAACAAGGGCTATCTTGAATCTTGACCTTCTCCCAGTTTTTATGACTCATTGTTGGAAGCCAGACCCCTAGAGTTCACCCACTGCTCAGCTCCAAGTATTTTTTACATACACTGAGAGACCCCACTCCATCCTTTCTCCCATTCCTGGAATTCTCAACAAATGCTACATGGGTGGGTGAGCTTGGGGAAAATTATCAAGAGTTCTGTTGCTGTGTAGACACTGCACATGGAAGCTACCAAGCATCTGGGAGCAAACCAAGAGTCTCAGAAGATCTCCTGTTGACATTTGGGTTGCTACAGATACCCATTCCTGACATCTCCCCTGTCTTCCTTGGCCTCTCCTGGGAAGGATGCACCCCAGTCAGCTGCATTTCAGCTGATTCTCCTGGAGAATGCCAACCCCAATCAGCTGAAATGCAGCTGCCTTGTCTACATACCCTGAAAGTCCCCTCTCTGGCCACCCCTCAGATGCTAAGGCCCTAGACACTTCGTTTAAAACATGATCGACCTGGTACCTGGGCCTCCCAAATATCCTCCCTTTCAGTTGGACCTCAAGGTCCTTGGCCTATGCCTCAGCACTGGCTTCTGGTAACAGTTCCTCAGGGCTCCACCATCCCCATAGGAACCCCCCTCGTTGGTGAAAAAAGGCAGAACATGAAGCCCAATCAGGGTTTCAAGATGTCATTGCGTGAAATCTTTGCCTTCTCCTGGAGCCCAAGGTTTTATGAAACTAGATCTAGATGGCACCCACCCCCTCGCCTGGCACAGGGAAAAAGAAAGTGAAAACAGCTTCCCAGGCTCCCATGGCTAGAGCTAGGCCACATGGTTTGCATTGTCTCAAAGCCATTTGGTGCTGGGTTCCTGGACCACCCCTAGGACATCTTGATATATTTGCCTTACCTGGCCTCTAATCTCACTTCCATGCCAATCTTTTTTACAGGCTGCTGCCAGAAAGAGCCTCATAAAATGCACATCTGATTATGCCATCGGCCTGCTTGAACCTCTTTTGCTTGGTTCCCATTGCCTTCAGCATACAGTTCAAACTTCCTAGTATAACAAACAAGTCTGTTCATGATCTGGGCCCCACAGGCCTGTCTGCCTCCCCTCCCTTCCCCACCACCTTCCTCTAGGTTCATGCTGTATCAAACTCCTCAGGGCTCCTCCAACTCACCAGGCTGTGGAAATTCACCTGCTCTTCCTGATGCCAAGAGTGCCTCTTCTGGATTCTCCTTCTTGCCAACTCCTCCTAGGGGTTGCCTAGCTTTCCCTGACCCACAGGCTAATCATGATGCTCATCCCTGAGCCTCAGAGATCCCTGCAGAACACATAGCCATGCTCCCAGTGTGTGCCACCTGTTTCCCAGTCTCACACCTTCATGGACTTGCAGCACCTTGACAGTTGGGGCCCCCTATGGCTGGTGCATGTATTGTCTCTGGCATCAAATAATACCTAATATTAAAAACTGCAAAAAAATCACCCCACTTGTGTCATTCTGCTTTCTTCTCTCCTCCCTACCACCTACCCCAAACCTTGCTATTTTCCCCATTCATCCTTGTGTACATAATCAGGAAGACAGCCAGATTGCTGGTCTGTTCACTCATTTCTTTATGTGTCCATCAAACATTTATGGCACCCCCACACTGTGACAGCCACCATACTAAGTGGTGGGGGCATGTGGAAATACCCCGACCAGATGGCAGCCTTCATGGAACTTACATTCTAGTGGAGGGAGAAAGACAGCAAACAACTCAGGCACCGAGCCACGAGCTGGTAAAGTCTATGCCAAGTGATGTGTGCTAAAAGGAAAAGGAAAAGAGGGTCAGGCAGAGAGGAATGCTGGGGTGGGTGAGCTTCTATTTTATCTGGGGTAATCTGCGGAAATTGCTCGGATAAGATGCCATCAGAACAGAGACCTGAAGGAAGTGAAAAGTCATGCGAGTATTTGCAGAAGAGCATTTCAGGCAAAGGGAACAGCAGGAACAAAGGCCCTACGTGAGTTACAATACTACTAACTGTCATGACAAACACATCCCCAAACTTCACAATAAGAGCACAGCACAGTAAATGTTTACTTCTTGCTCATGCTCCAGTTCAACATGATGTTGCTGGTTGATGGACAGCAGTCTTCATTTGGGTCCAGACATCCAAACAACTTCCATCTTGTGGCTTTCGCATTTCCAAGGGTCCCAAACTCCTCCCCAATAAGTGGGCAGATGGGGAGTAGAGAAGGCACAGATGGTTCCTAAGACACCCCCTCCCCACACCCCCAGTAGGAGTGACTAGCACCACTTCGCGTCATGTTCTGCTGGGGAGAACCACTCCTCAGCCACACCTGAATGCTGAGGCATCTTGCTAGGCAGCTGCCTCCAGCAGCAAGGGCACACTATGATGGGCATTTTTGGTGGCAAGTGAGCCACCTCTGCCTCTGAGTGGAGACAGTGCCTGCCAGTTTGAGGCTCAGTGAGAAGGCTAGGATGGCCGGGGAAGCTGATATAGGGCCCTGCAGGCCACTTGAAGGCCTTTGGATTTTACTCTCTGTGAAATGGGAAGCATTTGAAGGGCTTTGAGTAAGGGAGTGACATGAAATGGCTTATGTTTCAAAGGGGCACGCTCTGGCTGTGCTGAGGAGAATAGAATGCAGGAGGCCAGGAGGTAGACAGGTAGGCAGAAAGAAGGTAGGGCTGTCATGCAGGGCAGAGATGGTCATCTTGGCCAGGTGAGAGGGGAAAGGTCAGTGCCAGCCCTCCTACAGAGATAGGGCTGAGAACTCCAATTTAGTCCAACTCCTACCTTCTAAGCCAGGGGCCAATAAACTTTGTCTGGAAAGGGTCATCTATTAAGTACTTTAGGCTTGGCAGGCCATATGGCGTCTGCTGCAACTACTCACCTCTACTGTTGTCTCATGAAAGCAGCCATAAATCATGAGCGTGACTGTGTAAATGAATGAGCATGACTGTGTTCCAATAAAACTTTATTAACAAAAACAGGTGGTCAGCTGCAAAGTTTGCTGATTCCTGTTAAACCAGTCACAAATGGTGTTGGTCTTCTCTCATCACACATTTCTAGTCAAGGCATCAGTGGTGGCTGCAGAAAATAGCTGAGAACTCTGGACTTTGTCACTGCTTGAAGTTTGTGTGCCAGCCACTCCCAGTGAACTGAATTTCTTGTAGTAACACTTGTGGCATAAGAATGAATCACAGCTTCCCACTGCCTTTGAGCAAGTTCTCTCTTGACAAGGGAAATGGCTTTTGGCAAGACCTTTTCATTATAGTTCGGGCTCATCAGCTATTTGTCTATAACTAAATACCTTTATTATGTGTAATTAAGGCAGCAACTGAGAAAAGATGCAAATGTGTTCTGAAAAACCTGACTTTGCAGCAGCTGGGAGCTTTGCAACCTTTTAAAAGTGCAAGTTTAAACTGAAACACATTTGGCATGTGTCGAAGTAGGGAAAGGAGAGAAAAGCTAAAGAACAGAATTAAAAAATAAGAGGGTTTTGTGTTCAGGAATTCATGCCATCTAGTGCTCACCCTGTGAGCTGAGCTGACTGCAGACACCAGGGAACATCCTCCCCACCAAGCCTGCCCTGCCCTCCACAATGGTCCCCTACCCCAGAGTGGAAAGTATTGTCGCAGTAGAAATATCACAAGCGGCCACTTTCAACTTCGGTTGGTATTTGCTTCTTCAGAATTTCTTCTGTCTCTTTGTATGGCTGGGCTGTATAATATATCAAGACAAGACAACTGGAAAACAGGAAAAGAGGCTAGGGCAAGAAAAAAGTTTCTCATCATCCCATTTGTGATGACGAATGAAAGTCAATAATGATCCATTCCTCTGGCACAGCATTGTCCAATAGAACTTTCTGTGATGTTGAAAATGTTCTATAGCTTTGCTGCCCAAGATGGTAACCACTAACCACACATGACTACTGAGCTCTTGAAATGTGGGCAGCATGGTTGAAGAGCTGAATTTTAAATTTGACTTTGCTTTAATTAATTTAAATCTAAGTGTACACAGCTACGTGTGACCAGTGACACTGTATGGGACAGCACAGCCGCAGCGTGTTGGTTAAGATCCTGGCTCAGAAGTCAGATAAACACACGTTTCCATCCTGGTCCCTACTCACTAACTGTGATCAGGCAAGTTATGGCCATGTATCCTTGGCTCCCTCATTTTCAGGATGGGCACAATTGTGCCTACCTCGAGGAGCAGTTGTGAGGATGGGGTAACAGGGTGGAGATAAAGCACTTCACACAGTGCCTGGCAGAAGGTTAATGCTCAATAAATGTTCAGTGTTTGGTTATTTCCTAGGAAGCTCCTCAAAGGGCTCATACCACTCTCTAGACATTGCAGAGAGATGGTCCTAAGACCTCAGTGCTGGTGTCTTCCCTGGAAGCTTCCCTTGTCCTAAGTGATATCACATAAAGTTGACTCAGGGGAGGACAAAGTTGGAGCAGAGGGAGAGTCAAAGGCCTCTAAACCAAACTTCTCACTACTTTTGAGACTTCCCTGGGGAAGTGAAGACTGCTAGTTTCTCACTCAATATTTGAGTGACCATGTGCCCTAATAAAAGACCGCAACTCCCAGGCTATCTTACAGTTAAGGGTGGTCAATAAGATGCAAGCAGACATTGTTAAATCTAAATGTACATTTCAGGACTTTCAGGAAGTCTGAAGAGGGGTCAGACAGTTTATATGTTCTCTCTTGTCTTTTGTCCCTTCACCTTTCCTCCTACTTCCTATGTGGGATTCAGACATGATGGCTGGAGCTCCAGCAGCCTTAAGGAAGTGTCTTTGAGGATGGGAGCCCTGTACTACTAATGATGGCAGAGCAAAAATAAAAGAGGCCTGGGTTCGTGGACACCATGAAATCACGGTACCAACCTGGGCCTGCCCGCCTTCAGATTTCTTTTATGTAAAAGAAACCACTTGTTTTGGTCTGTTTTGTACTGCTATAACAGAATACGTGAGACTGGGTAATTTATAAAGAACAGAGATTTATTTCTTGCAGTTCTAAAGCCTGGGAAGTACAAGGTACAGGGGCCTTCATCTGGTGAAAGGCTTCTTGCCGTGACATCCCATGGTGGAAGGTGGAAGGGCAAGAAAGCATGGACACGAGAGAGACCAGGAAGCAGTCCAAACTTATCCTTTTATCCAGGAACACGCTTCTGCGAGAAAAGCATTAATCTATTCATGAGGGCAGAGCCTCTTAAAGGTCCCACCTCCCAATAATGTTGGTTTGGGGATTAAGTTTCTAACACATGAACTTTGTGGGACACATTCAAACCATAGGACCTCCATACCATGTTTATTACTTTTGTTTTCTCTTATGTGTAGCAGCTATGAGCTAGTTATTTCTAAGCAGTGATTAATTCTACAAGTCCAGGTTATTACGGCATATATTTAGTGAAAGAAAGGGCTTGAGAAAATCAGTCCAGTCTTTATTCCTTCATCCTGCCTGCAGGGGGCGTCTAAGTCTGTGAACAACATTAGAGATCACCTGTTCCAGTCAGTCTTTTTTTTTTTTTTTAATCGTTAAACCTGTTCATGATTTTTTTCTTCCATTGATCTCGTGTTCCAAAATATGTGTTCTACCGTCAGTTAAGTTTTGTTGGTGTTTTTCGTCATAAAAAACATTTAATAACCTGGGTGTGGTGATGCATGCCTATAGTCCTAATCCTAGCTACTTGGGAGACTGAGTCAGGAGGATTGCTTGACCCAGGAGTTTGAGGTTACAGTGAGCTATGATTGCACCACTGCACCCCAGCCTAAGCAATAGAGTAAGATCCTGTCTCAAAAAAATAAATCAATAAATAAACAAAAAATAAACATTTAGCAACCATAGTGGATTTTGCTTTGTTTCGTTTTGTGGGCTGTCCAGCAGCTGATCTCCTTCTTATATTTGGGGAATTCTCCTAATAAAATAGAGCCTCTGATGGCCTAATACTTGTTGTCCCTGTCCTTCAGCAGCTGGACAAGGGCACACAAGGCTTAAGATTTACCGGGCTTAACTCTGCCGGGCACGGTGGCTCACGCCTGTAATACCAGCCCTTTGGGAGGCCGAGGTGGGTGGATCACGAGGTCAGGCATTTGAGACCAGCCTGGCCAACATAGTGAAACCCTGTGTCTACTAAATATACAAAAAATTAGCCGGGCATGGTGGTGCATGCCTGTAATCCCAGCTACTCGGGAGGCTGAGGCAGGAGAATCACTCAAACCCGGGAGGCAGAGGTTGCGGTGAGCCGAGATTGTGCCATTGCACTCTAGCCTGCACAACAAGAGCAAAACTCTGTCTCAAAAAAAAAAAAAAAAGATTTGCCAACTGGGTGGTCTCACCTGGGACTTTGCATCTGGAGCAAGTAACACAAAGCAGCAACCATGGTTTGGAATGCAGTCCGCTGGGCAGTGGCATCCCATGTCCTGGTGGTTCCAGTGGGTCAGTGTCTGGTGTCCAATGGCATCCCAACCATGCCGCTTCTGTGGTGTGACCTTGGCTGAGCTCCTCATTGCTCAACTTTTCCTGGCTACTGCCCATGTCCAGAGTCTGGTCTTCCTGTCTTTTCATTTGCTCTGGAGCTGGCAGACATTTTCCCAAAGCAATTATTTTCTGCTTAAGTCAACTAGACTTGGTTTCTATTGCATGCAGCCAAGAATCTTGATGGATACACATGCTAAGCAACATGATTTTATCTATGATACCTGCAGAGTTGACATCATTCAACCAGAGCAAGAGACAGTGTTCATATTAGGCAACATAGCCTTAAATGGCAACACACGCGCTTTCTTTTGAGCTTTTAAAAACATTGCTCCATTGCTATCATTGTAGACCCCCAAGGAGAAGGTACCCCAGCCTCCTGGAAACCACTGATATCATCGTATATCCTAATATTACAGATGAGAAAATGGAATCTCAGAGAGTTGAAGTGAATTGCTCCATGTGTCAGGCTATAGAAAGAATTTCTCAATGAGGGTCATTAGCCATTCATTCATGCACTACTCCTGGCCTGTGGAACTCAGAGTCAGGTAGGAGAGATGGGTGATTCTTGGGGAAACAAAAAGGATCCAGATAACATGGAAACGAGCAGGTTAGGATATTCAGAAAGAGATATTTAAATGATAATGAAAACAGAAGGGATGTAACTTAAGCTTCAAGAACTCAAGCATAGTGATAAAAGCAGGGACACAGCAAGATGGCCATGAACGCTGCACATATTCACCTCTGCAGATGAGAAAGTCAGCCCAGACAAGACACGGTTCTAGAGGCATGAATCCAAGAAGTTTGGTAGAAAGCTGCCACAGCCAGACAGTAAAGTCAAAATATGCTTGTGTTCTCCTTTAAGAACATGTGATGCAAAAACATCTGAACTTGCAAAATAGATTTTTGAGAGTATTATTGTCTTTAAAAAGGACTCTTTGCTTTAAAGACAAGAAGACATCTATTTTTTAAGTTGCAGTAATTTTTTCTTAGCTTACTTATTGTCCACAACAACATATTGAGAGAAGGCATTTTTGTCCCCATTTCATGGATTAGAAACTAGGGCTCAGGTAGATAAAGTCACCAGTAAAGGTCACGCAGCTTGTAAGAGGAAGACCCAAAGGTCCTGTGTTTCCTGTTCTACCAAGCCACCTCCCACAGAGTGACTTTAAATAATGAACATCTGAAATGCATTTGGAAGGCACTTCTAATTGAAGAGACTCAATTTACAGAGATTAGATTCGCACACAATTTTGAGAACACATCCATCGCACAAAGCATTATGCAACAATATAAGGATAAATGCCATGGATCGCATGCAAAAAAGAGGAAAATAATAGAGGAAGCGCAGTTAATTAATGCAGTAGGAACTGAAACACTACAGGAGCAGATGAACATGCACTCCCAGAATATGATACAATAAGCGGCTTCATTAGGAAGACAATTTATGTGGTAGGAAAGATAATAGCAAGAGAAAGAGGAAAATGTAAAAACAAATTAGTCTACTAGAAAACAGTGATTTGAAGATATTTTATAATGATTGATTTGTAAGAAATCTCTCTGCAATAAACATCAGTGGAACCCTTGCTTTTAGAGATCTTAAAAAATAGGTCAGTATCTCTGGGTTAGACAGGTTTAGGTGTGATTTTCCTCTGCAAGGAAATGAACCAGCTGGGTATTTTCAAAGGCTCTCTTTAGTTTATGATTCTAAGGTTCCACTTATGGGAGCTTTCTATGACTGTCATTTTTTAAAGCTGGTTAACTCAGTGGCTTTATTTTTCTTCCCCCTCTAAATTCCCTACAGGGCTTTAACTAAATCAGACCACATTTGGAGTCTTGTGTTGCTTTCTGGGCACCACATTTTAAAAGGGACGTTGACCTACTCTCCCTCCAGAGAATGGAACCAAGACAAATGAGTGGAAGTTGCTCAGAGATAAATTTCAACTCAATACAAGAAAACCCTGTCTCCTTCTATCAGAGTCCTCTGACAATGGAACCGGCTGCTTTTTGAGACGGTTTGCTCCTAGGATTGGAAACACTAAAGCAGAGGGTATGTGAACTACTGTCAAAACTGCTCTGGAAAAGATTTTTTTTTACTAAGTTTCCTTCCAGTTTCAACACTTTATGATTGATTGATCATGTAACTCTTCAATATGTTTTTGCCAAGTCGAAGCTCCTTTCAGTTCTTTTATCTTAATTGTTAGCCTCTCCTCCTCCCCACCCCCATCCCCAAAAGTTAGCAAACACAATACAGAATGACCAAAGTTAAAACACCAAGGCCACATTGTCTGACAGTGCCACGTCCCTCCATTGGGGGAGCTGGACATGACATGGCCTGTTGATTATCAAAGTATCAGTTTCTGGGTCAATCAGGGTGATGGTGGCAGCACTGGTACCTCCAATGGCCCTTGGGCAGGTCTACATGCAAGAACAAGGTGAGCTGAGGGTTGGGTAAGGCTCACCACGGGTCCTCTTCTAGGGCTTTCCATCCTGGTTAGTGCATCCCCATCCAGACACGTGATTCCAAACCCCAAGGTGTCCCTTTTTATACCTTCCTCTCCATACCCTGACTCCACACCATCATATTCAGCTCATCACTACATCCTGCCCATGTTTTTTTCCATCTTCACTGCCTCTGCACTAATCCGAGCCCCAGGCTCATCTGTCACCTGGACCTGTATTCACATCACATGGCCCACTCCAATTTATATACACATCGAAACCTGAGTAATTTTTTAAAAATTTGAATCTACCCTGTCACCTGCTACTTAGACCTCTCAGCAGCTTCCCATTGCTGCTGAGATAGAGAATAGGACTTGGCCTCCTTGGCCCTGCCTTCCCTGAGCCCATGTACTTCCCCAGCTACTCCCTGTAGCCAGTCACTGTCAGAAAGGCCACCAGCGTTACCTATTGCTTTGGGTAAGCACTGTCCTCACATTTCAGTTTTCTTTTGTAATGCAATTAAGGGAGATGAGAGTGGCCTAATCCTTGACGTTAGCCAAAAGTTGAACCTATTCCTACAACTCTCTCTCTAGCAAGAAATATCTGAATTATGAGGGAATATTAGGCAGGCAGAGGGTTTAGCTGGAAAGATTTAGAAAGAAAAATGAATGATTTACATGCTGGATACTACAGGCTATTGGTGCCTCTTGGCCTCTGCGCATGGGCTTCCTGCTGTCTAAAGAGTGCACCTTTGCCAGTTGTCAAAATTCTAGTCATCCTTCAGGAGCAAGCACAAGAAACTCTTAGAAGCCTTCTTCACTGGCCTACCAGAGCAGCGTTGCTCACTCCTCCTCTGAGCTGGCAAGGCACCTTGTCCATACATCCACCATTATTGTGTGCACCACACCATATTGCAAAGATGTGTGTGTGTGTGTGTGTGTGTGTGTGTGTGTATGTCTCCTTCCTGGGCTGTGAGTTCACTGAGAGCAGCACTGAGTCTCACATCTTTGTATCCCCAGTGCCTGTTGTAGAACAGGGCTGTATGAGTAAGGACTTTTGGTTGCAAGTTACAGAAATCAACGTGATCTCCCCTCAAGCAAAAAAAGGACAAGCCATTTTAGTTCCCTCAGCATGCTCTGTATTTCCTTCCATTTCTCATGAAGATGACAATCTTGGTGTGCTTTTCATAGGGAAGAACTCAACAGATGTGCACCGAACACAGGGTGGTGAGCACTGGAGGCAGAAGCAGAGAGAAGGAATGGGAAGGGAGGGGTGATGCGGAAGCCCAGTGGAACCTGCCTCTCTGTTTATCCTGGAGCAGTCACGATGGCTCCAAGGTCACCATTCTCTGAAGACCCTGGCCTGGCTCTCCTTCCCATTCTCCCCTCCTCGCTCACTGTCTTTCCCCAGAAAGTGGGGAAGTTCTGTCAATTGGTTGCGCTCAGAATTTCAGGCATCCTGCCCACCAGCCCAGTGCCAATGCGGGGCTGGGCTGTTCCCTGAGCCCATGGCGGTTACGTCCCAGGAAGTTGCCTGCAGAGTTTGAGGACCACAGGGTGCAGAGACCTCCTCCCTGCCAGCGTCTACTTAACTCTTCTCTCAAGTTGTTCTTACGTTTTTTTTTTTGGTCCTTACTCTTTAATTGCTCAATTTCTTTCCTTTGTTTTCCTAGTTAAAGGCTAACAGAAAATGAATTGGATATTTTAGTCATTTGTGGTCATCATTAATTTCATGGTCCTCTGCATTAATTAAGTCTTATTTCCTCTCCATAATCTTCTTTCCTCCTGATATTTGTAAAAGCACATCTTATTCTCCTTATTTGCTTTGGCTGGCGTGATCTAATTCTGATTTTTCGCCACCCTTATCTTTTCCTGGGAAGCTTTAACTGATGCAGCACATTCTCGTTTAATTCTTTCCCTTTTTCTCAGCAGACAGGAGAGTATTTCTTTCTCCATAGATTTCCTACCAGTCTTTGGGAGAAGTTGTGCTGATTAGATTTTGCCTCTCCTTTAGGAGTCCTGGGCTGGGGCCGGGCACGGTGGCTCATGCCTGTAATCCCGGCACTTTGGGAGGCTGAGGTGGGCGGATCACTTGAGGTCAAGAGTTTGAGACCAGCCCTGGCCTCTACTAAAAATACAAAAATTAGCCAGCCGTGGTGGCGCACACCTGTAGTCCCAGCAACTCGGGAGGCTGAGACAGGAGAATCACTTGAACCCAGGAGGTGGAGGCTGCAGTGCACTGTGATCACTCCACTGCACTCCAGCCTGGGCAACAGAGTGAGACCCTGTCTCAAAAAAAAAAAACAAAAAGTCCTCGGCTGGGCTTCCCCTCCTTTCCACAGGCTCCTCCCCTGAAACCAAATCACCCAGGTTGTCCAGTCTTCCATCTGCAGCCGGACAAAGTGCTCTTTGCCCCTCAGGGGCAGGTAACTCTTTCCCTTGCTGTTTCACTGCTTGAACAGAAGACTGTGCCTGGGGCAAGAAGGAAGAAGGGAAACCATTCAGTGAGATGGGCTCCCTGTTAGCAGCTCTGGTACACAGACTGGAGGTGAAGCAAACAACAGCAAAGATGCTAGGGACCTCAAGGCGTTGAGGGCCATGGATAATTAAGTGCTCCTAGTCCAAGACCTTCAAACTTCACTTTTGATTTGTTGACAGCCAGATGCCAATGTCCGTCCCTCTATCTATGACCTGCAGGCACCACAGCTATAGTTTCCCCTGAGCGTTTTGCTTATTCTCATTCAATGCCTATTTTGCTCTGCCCTGACTTGTGGTTCGTCATTTCTGTGTCTGTCTCTCTTATGTCATAAAATTTAAGTCATCTCACTCCTTTGCAACCCACGCATACTATGGATCCTATAGTCTCCATTTCTATTAATATCATTGCCCAGATTATTCTGGAACCATCTACAGCCTCCTTTCTCCCTCAGCCTTCACATGTAATAGGTCACCAAATTGCATTTTTATGAGTACCCTCCTTTTCATTCACGCTAGATGCCCTTCATTAAACTTTCTCTGGATGCATTGGACATTGTGGTGGCCAACTTACACCCAGCCCGGTTCTCTCAATAACCACCTTTGGCTTTCTTTCCATCACCACATCTCCTCATTTACTTAAGGGATGCCAACTACCCAGAACTCTAGGAATGAAGGCTGTGGCTTATGCCTAACCCAGTCAGTGTAATTCCACCCCACTCCCCCACCTCCCTGTTATTCTCATTGGTTCAGGCTGAGCACGTGACCCAGTTCAAGCCAATGAGGCTAGAGAAGACATTTATTGAAGTCTTTGGGAACAAAAAACTTCCTTGCTCTTCTGAGAACACTCCCAGAGTTGAGCCAGGTGCTGGAAGCCATCTTCCCCACTGTATGGGAAGAGGCTACCTGAAAATGAAGCCAATGCAGAAGAAAGCAGAGACAAGAGATATGGAAAGATGAAGAGTCCCAATTTTATTATTCAAGTGCATGGATCCAGCTGTGCCTGAACCACTCCTACACCTTTGTTATGCACCCACATTCTACATCCAATCCATAAGCAGATCCCACCAGCACTGCCTTTGAGAATATTCAGAATCCAATTCCTTCTATGTCTGCTGCTACCTTCCTAGTCCTCTTGCTCAGACTACTGCAGTAGCCCTCACACTGGTCTCACTGCTTCCACAAGTGGCCCAGGAGATCCTTTTAAAACCATAAGTCAGATCACACTACTGCTCTGCTCAGAACCCTCTAACAGCTCCCCATCCAACTCCAAGATCCTCACCATGATTCTCAGGCCCTGTATGGCCTGGCTGCTCCCGCTGTCCTCCTCTCTTACCACTCTAGCCCTCACTCAGCCCACTGCATCCTCACTAGCATTTTAGCTTCCACTTCAGGGCCTTTGCACTTGCTGATCTATCTCCCTGGAATGCTCTTCCACCAGATAGCTGCATGGTTTGTTCTCTCTTTCTTTCAGGGTGCTGCTCTATTGCTACCTTTTCAGTTAGGCCATCCTTGACCCCTCCTTCTTAAAATAGCACTTCCTTATAATTCTGTATCCCCTTGCCTTGCTTTATCTTATTTGTAGCACTTACAACCACCTGAAAAAATTATATATTGTCAACTGAAGAATGACAAGGTTCATAAATTTGGAAAGGAGAGCTGTACTTCTCCGCAGGTGACCATTCTGACAGGCTGGAAGTGTAGCCTCTGGCCAGAAGCCAGAAGCAAGGACTTAAGGGTGGGAAGAATAAGACAGGGATTTATGCTGAAGAGGGTGGTCAAATATACATAATCAACAGGTTATAGGAAGAGCTATAAATAGTAGCAAAGGGGAGTTGTGGGCATGCATAGCAGGCTAATGTGTAAAACATGCATCCCGTGTTCGCTCTAGGGTGGAAACTCAACATTTAAATGTATTACAGTTAGGCTCTATACGTCAAAAGGTGAAGCAGGGGACACAAAGGCCCTCTGTGTGCAGCCTCTGTAGACTGGCCAAAACCACCCCATGGTCAGTGGTGTCTAATGAGGAAGGGACTCTGATCAGTTGTTGTACTGAAACAGGGCTGGTTTCTGTTTAACCCTTAGGGAAAAAACCCTAATAGTAGTTAGCAGAAGGGAGTGTAAGGAGATGTGTCTGACTTCCCACTCTGTCATGGCTGGGAAGTCAGTTTTTAAGGTTTCTCTGAGGACTCTTTGGCCAGGCGGGGGTCCATTCAGTTGGTTTGGGGACTCGGGATTTCATTTTTATTTCTCAGTGTATATGTGGTTGTTGTTATCTGTATCTACCCTTTAGAACATGCACCCTATGAGAACCTTGGGCTGCTTAGTTTGCTGCTATATATCCAGTTCCTAGAACAGCAGCTGGCAAGTGGCAGGTACTCAGCAGAGTGCTGTCAACTTACTGATTGGATGAATTAACACATGAGCTAATCATTTTCCTATTTTTGCATGAGGTATTTTCAGTTGAGTTTCTGCCACTTACAAAGTATTCTCACACAACATTTAATTAATATGTTTGCTTAAAAAGTGGACCAATGAATACCTTAGCTTAGGTTGGGTTGTAGGTTACATCCTCATAGATAACAATACCTGACATGTGACTGTCCCTTTTGAATGCCAAGACACCACATTCAGGGCCCTCTTACATACTTACATTGGTTTTACAATATCAACAGGGCAAATATTGCCTTCCCCCCATATTTCAGGAAAAGTGAAGCGGTTTGGTGGAGTTAAGCAGCAAAGCAGGGACTGGAGCCCACATCTTGTTCCCAGCCCACAGCTCTTGCCACATCTCAGTTTTGCATTTCTGTCCATAGTTCTGCAGCTTCATAGTGTGGCATTCACCCACAGGCCTGGGGGAGTGCTATGAAATCCTGTTCCCATGTGATATCTACTTATCTAACATTTCCAATTCCCTCTTCCCTGAAAGCCAATAAAATTCTAAATTTTTTCCACATGAGACTGTGGGCTTTTTGGGAAAAAGAAAATCAAGCATATGGCTCTCAGAAAATAAAATCTGCTTTGTGAGATAAAAATCTCCGTCCTTGCCCCCACCCTCCCAGCTACCCCATGGTATCACATTCTTTGGAGTTTCATTTTACATGTTGGGGCTGGGACAACAGACACATGTGTGTGCCTGCCTTGAGTGGTCATAATACATTGCAAAAAATCCTTCTGCAACCCCTCTCTTCCAGAGTGGTTTTTTCCTTCCTCAACTATTCCCCACGGATGACATTAGCTCCGTTTTTAATTCCTTTCCCCTCGCTGCACGCTCTGATGTTACTTACCAACCCCCAGTGGATATGCAGAGGCTTATTCAGTGTCACATGTAATAGATAAAACAGCGGGGGCTTCTAATCGGAAAATGTTTTGCAGGCTGCAAAAGACTATGGAAAACCACAAAGCTGCCAATATGGTCCAGAGTTTATTAATACATATTTGGCACAAGTGTGGCACACAACACTGCCCTGTCCCCCATGGGGGATTAGTTACATGTTTACAGACATAGCATACTGTGGAAGGGGGGCAAGGATATAGCCCCCTTTCTAGGAACCTTCTGCAGAGCTTGTTTTTTTATCTGAGGCCCAGAGACACCCAGGTAGTATGCCTCTTCATGTGGGCACAGCATTAGAGGTTGCCTGAGTCTTCTTCCTATTTTATTTATTTATATTTATTTATTTATTTATTTTTGTAGAGATGAGATCTTGCTTTGTTGCCCCAGCTGGTTTCAAACTCCTGGGCTCAAGTGATCCTTGCATCTTGGCCTCCCAAAGGGTTAGGATTACAGGTGTGAACTCGGCTTGTAGTGGTGTTTTTAAGAGGCTACCAATTCCTTTACACACTCCCATCAAGAGGTGGGGTTGGCCGGGCATGGTGGCTCACTCCTGTAATCCCAGCACACTGGGAGGCCGAGACGGGCAGATCACGAGGTCAGGAGATCGAGACCATCCTGGCTAACACAGTGAAACCCTGTCTCTACTAAAAATACAAAAAATAGCCAGGCGTGGTGGTGGGTGCCTGTAGTCCCAGCTACTCAGGAGGCTGAGGCAGGAGAATGGCCTGAACTCAGGAGGCAGAGCTTGCAGTGAGCCGAGATTGAGCCACTGCACTCCAGCCTGGGTGACACAGGGAGACTCCTTCTCAAAAAAAGAAAAAAAAAAAAAAAAAAAGAGGTGGGGTCAACGTCTCCTCTGCTAAAATCTGGGCTCTGTGACCTCTCTGACCAAGTGAGTGCTGTGGGAAGACGCTATGGCCTCCCAAGGCTGGGTCAGAAGGGGCCAGGCTCACTCCACCTGCGGCTTTTGGGATGCTCACTGCAGCCCCTTTTCTGGATACTCCTAAGCAGGAAGCTTCCACATTGCAAGGAGCCCAGTCTCATGGAGAAGCCTTGTGGGGTGCTCTGGTTGACTGTCCTCCAGCCTCCAGGCACAGGCCCCAGGCATGCAAGTGAGGCCACTCTCTTGGAGGCACCACTCCCAGCCCCAGCCCACCCAGCGCTCAGCCATTTGCATCACCCGGGCCATTAAAGTCTTCCCCGCATCGCTCCAGAAACAGTAGAGCAGTGAAGAGCCGGGCCCACAGGTTCTGTGAATGTAACAAGACAGCCGTTTCATGCCCCTGAGTGCGTGTGGGATGGTTGCAGCAGGAGGAATCACAGCACGCAGCCAGGTGAATGCTGAGCATTAAAAGGGCCCTGGGTACATTCCAAGAACTAGACCTTCCAGGCCCCCTGGCTGGACCACCCACACCTCATCAAATCTATAGGGCCAGACTGCAGAAAAAACTCCTTGTCCATTGTTAAAACCCTGCAGAAAGAACCAGCCTCTACAGCAGTCAGCACTGACTCGCTGCCACTCTGAACAAGGCCTGCTGGGACCTCCTACTCGACCTCCCTGTCCCTCCTGGGCCTCTCTGGCCTCCTCTCCTTCCACCTTCCCTCACTCACTCCCCAGCAATGCTGGTCTCCTCCTTTGGCCCCGCACACACCAGATATGGTCCCATCTCAGGGCCTTTGTTCCTGCAGTTCCCCCTGCCTGAACTGTCCCTCCTTGTATATTTGCCTGGCTGTCTCCCTCAATTCACAATTCCTTTAGGCCAGGAGTTCCCAAGCCCTGGCTGCAGACTGGTACCGGTCCATGGCCTGTTAGGAACTGGGCCACAGCATTAGATTCTCCTAGGAGCGCGAGCCCTATTGTAAATTGTGAGTTTGAGGAATCTAGCTTGCGCTCCTTATGAGAGTTTAATGCCTGATGATGGGAGGTGGAACAGTTTCATCCTGAAGCCATTCTACCCCAGCGCCCCGGTCCATGGAAAAATTGTCTTCCATGAAACTGGCCCCCAGTGCCAAGAAGGTTGGAAACCGCTGCTTTAGGCCTTTACTCAGAGCCACCTCCTCCGTCAGTCCTTTGTGGCCATGCTCTCCAAAAGGGCAAATCCCCACCCATGTCTCCAATTTGCATGACTCTTTTTCTACTTTATTTTTCTCTTGAATACTTGTCACTATCTAAATACTTCTATTTTACTCATTTTTGTTGTTTATTATGCCTTTCCCACTAGAGTGTATGTTCAATATGCACAGAAATACATCCCCCAGGGCCTAGAAGAATACCTGGCACAAGGAAAGCAGGCAGTCAATATCCATTGCAGAAATAAATGAATACTCTGTAACAAAGTTATGCTTTTGCTTTTATCCCGAGAAACAAACAGAGTATATGCCTATCACAATAAATATTTGTTAAGTGAATAAATGGGAGACATGCAGGACGGCTGGTTTATTGTTGCCTTTAGAAAACAGTATGAATTCCATCCTGCCGAGATCTCCTCCAACTTCCCTCTCCAGCTTCACCACCTGCCTCCCTCCTCTGCTCAACCGGAGCAGGTATTCCCCGGTTCAGTGCACTGAAGCCTGGCTTCTGCCATTTCCTCTGCCTGGAAGGTCCTGCATCTACCTCTTTGTGAACTTACAACCTGTTTGTCTCTTCAGGACCAGCTCAGGTACCACCTAGCTGGAGTCCCTTTGGCCTCTGGTGAATTCCATGTGCATTTCTCCCAGGTCCTGAGGTCCCTGGGTATCTGTCTCATCTCCTTCATCTGTCTGAATCCCAGAGAAGAGCAGGTGCTGCTCTGCCTTGTTCATATTTGTAGTCCTTACCTCCCTTCACTCATAGGCAGCTGCAGATACAGATGGGGTCTGGAGAATTTGGGGATGTGTTGGAGGGATGGGGTGAGAGAGGAGGTCTGGAGAACTCCATGTTCATATCTGATTCTGTCAGAGTTTGAGAAGTGCAACAACAGAAGTAGAACTAACTGACATGCCCCTATGACAGTGAAAAGAACACAGGTCTTGGAATCAGAGAGCCTGGTCTCATCTCTTTGCTAAGTCTCCTTAGACAAACCATTTACCTTTCCCAAGCCTTGGTTTCTTCAACTACAAAAATGTGTATGCCACAAGGATATTGTTTGGATAAAAGAATATCATTCTTGAGAGGGGAAGAAGTGTAAACTGAAAAACACTATGCAAATGTAAACGAATGTGTAAAAGATGGTCTAACCAGTGAAATTGACAAGAGTGTGGCTCAGGTTGCTGCCAGAGGGTGGCAGCAGCAGGCAGGGACTTTGGCCCACGGTCCTTTGAAAAAAGCTACCCTGGAAACTGCCAGAAAGGGATACATTCGCTGGGTTGCCCTGAGATGATCAGCTCATCTGACTGAAGAGATTGCCCTCTCTCCTGGAGTGGGATCTGGCCAGGGCTGAACCAAACCCCAGAAGTCTTCCCTTGAGTGATTTTCCCCAGACGTTTTTTACGGCCACCTTCACCATCACGATGCTGTCCTGAAATTTCCGGCATTCGGTGTAGGTTTTTTCTTGCTGACCTCATCTAGTCTTCACCACAAACTTTTGAGTATAAGTGAGCAGGCCAGATTGTAACTCCTTCCCACAGATCATCATTTTTTTTTTTTAATTTTCATTTTTGTAGAGACAGGGTCTCACTATGTTGCCCAGGCTGGTCTTGAACTCTGGCCTCGAGCGATCCACTTGCCTTGACCTCCCAAAGTGTTGGGATTACAGGCGTGAGCCATGGCACCTGGCTGCACCTCACCATTTCAGACATGACAAAACTGAGGCCCAAAGAGGTTACTTTGAAGATCACACAGATACTAAATAGGAAAAAGTTAGAATTTGCATTTTAAGACTGGGTTTTTTTTTTTTTTTAGCTTGAATTCCATTACATCATCACTTCTTTCACCTGCTTGTTCAGTTATTCATACAACCAGCACTTTTTGGGCTCTCGCAGTTTGCTGGAGAGCTGCATAGACTTCCTACTACTTAGCCATGGTGGCCGCTCTCCTGGCCTAGGCGAGCCGATGTCTCCCACCCTTTCTGTTCAGAGCTAGGGCCTCAGTCTATCTTCCTCTACTCTGGGCAGCAGGCGCCACCTCCTTAGTGTTCTGGGGCTCATATCCCAAGCCCAACAGCTGAGAAAGGGCCCTGTCTCCCCCTGCTCCCTACATCACAGCTTCTTAGATCACAATCTCACAGGCCCTGCTGGCTTTATACTTAGGCAATCCTGAGAAATAACTAGGAAGAGGAGGGTAACAAAAACAAAAATAAAAAGCAGAGAAAAGTAACACATACCTAAGGAATCATATAAAGTTTCCTAGTTCTTCTCGATCTACAGTTCATGACTTCTTTGCTATGAAGTCTTCAAGCCCTGAGCTTGAGCTCTCCTGACTTACTTCCGAAGGTGAAACTTCTCTATTTTGTCTCTTTTATTCTCTTAAGTTGGCCTCATTATCAGGAACATAAAGGCAATCTGGGAAGAAAGCTGACATTCGTTGAGCATCTCCTAGGGGCCAGGCATCATGCTAGACCCTGGACACACGTCACTTCATTTGACCTCACAATAGGCTTGAGAACAAAGCATTTGTCTTCTTTTACAAATGTGGAAACCGAGATGCAAAGACATGAAATGACATGCCTAAATTCGTGTATCTAGCATGTGGTGGCTCAAAGCTCTTTTCCCTAAAAGCACATGATTATACAGCTAGCAACAAGCATGTACCCCTTCTCTCAGAGGTGTTTAACGCTTGGGGGAATTCCAAGGTCAGTGACTTTCATATCCGGAACCCAGGCTTCACACAGGAACTGGCACCGTGGGCCGATTCTGTCCTCTCTGCTTTGTGGGTGGGAAGCCCAAGAGGAAAAGAAAACTCAGTTTTTGCCTTGGAGGAGATAACACCTGACAAAGGAACAAGCTCTCAGAGACAGACTTTTTGGCTGGAAAAGAGTACATCTGCTGCCATGGTGCATGCATTGGTGGCCGATAACATTAGGCTGCTTTTGTGAGAACACTCACCTCTTTGCCTGGCAGTGACAATGTTTGTGGAATCTGATTTTGCTGCTGATACTGATACTGAAATTCTGCTGTGATCATCTAGATACAACCAAGATAAACATCAATAGGACCTGGCCACAGACACACAGTGTGGCCTTTCTGATCATCACTGAAGCCCTGGCAAATATCAGTTTTTTTTCTTTTTTTCATTTTATAAGCACTTGGTTTTATTGCACAGAAGCAATTGAAACTGGACACAGGTGGAAAGTGCACCCTGGCATAATTCAGTGCCCAGTGCCCGGCCCCACCTGGACCACTCTTCCAGAATAGAGGTCTCTGGGCAAGGGCTTGACCACTCCTTTGGAAAACAGAAGGCATTTGGGAAAAGGTTAAGACAGCTCAAGCATAATGTGTTTCTAACTGCTCATTCATTATTGTGGTCATCTATCAGTTGCACATAGAGGCAATAAATGCACTTATTTGGAAAGGAGGGGGGCTGTTTTTATAGTCAAGTATTTATGTATGGCATTTGGCATGTATCACATTCGGCTACATAAGCTATCATAACATAACTGTCCATCGCCTCGGGAGGGTGTGGGGGCAGGAGGCTGGGATTGCCCTCTTTTGCTAACATATTGCTAATAGAAGTTCCTGTTTGAAGAAGGAGGCCCTGTCATCTAAGCAGTTTCTTCTTACATAAAAAGTAAAAATTGCATTACTCTGATCCTTGAGCTCCAGGACCCTTTTGAGTTTCTTTGGCTGCTCCAGACATTCCTTTCTCCCTGCCTTACTTCCCCTTGGCAGCCTTGTCTTCTGTGGCCTTCTCTGGAGGCCTGCTGTCTTTTTGGTCTGTGCTGGAGGATTTTTCAGCCTTTTCCGCCTTAGGTTCGCTGAGCTCCTTTGAGAGGGTCATCTTTGGCTTTGGGTCTTGGGTTTCTCCTCAGGCTTCTTGACCTCAGTGGCCTTCTCCTCCTTGCTATCTTTTTTCTCCATTGCTGCTGCCGCCTCCTCCCTCTCTGCTGGTTTTCTGGGTTCCTTGGCCTTGGCATCATCTGGTTCCTTCTTGGCCACCTCTGTCTTCTCTTTGGGTTTAGCGTCTTCCTTCACCCCCACCTTGGCAGGAGCCTCCTTCTCTAGGGTGGCTGCTTTTTTCTTATCTTCAGCCTCTTCCTTCTTGGCTTCAACTTTGGATTCTTTGGGCTTTTCGATGGCAGCTTCCTTCTTCTCCTCCACCTCGGGCTTTGGAGCCTCCTTGTTGGATGCCTCCTCTTTCTTGCTCTCCTTCTCTGTTTTTGGCGTGGCGGTAGCTTTCTCTTCCTCTGCCTTCTTTGCGGGCTCTTTGACTTTTACATCCTGGGGCTTCTCCTCCTCCTTCACTGGGGACTTCACCTCTTCCTTCTTTGGGATCTCCTTCTCGGGGGCCTTGGCATCCTCTTTCAGGGGAGACTTCGCCTTCTCTGGGAACTTGACCTCCTCTTTGACAGGGCTTTTGGCCTTTTTGGGGGATTTATCTGCAGAGGGCCTTGCTTCCTCCTTTGCTGGAGTGTTGGCTTCTGGAGACTTCACATCAAGAGTCTTGGCCTTCCCAGGGGACTTTGCTTCTTCCTTCACTGGGGACTTGGCCTTCTTTGGAGACTTGGCCTCAGCCAGTGACTTTGCCTCTTCCTTTGCTGGGGACTTGGCCTTCCTGGGGGGACTTGATCTCAGCTGGAGATTTTGCTTCCTCTTTCTGTGGGGACTTGGCCTTAGCCAGTGACTTTGCCTCTTCCTTTGTTGGGGACTTGGCCTTCCCAGAAGACTTGACCTCAGCAGGGGATTTTGCTTCCTCCTTCTCTGGGGACTTGGCCTCAGCCGGTGACTTTGCCTCTTCCTTCACTGGGGACTTGGCTTCCTTCTCTGGGGATGTGGCCTCTTCTGCTAGGGGAGACTTTGCTTCTTCTTCTCCCCCTTTTGCCTCCTCTTCTTCACCCCCTTCTTCCTCCTTGACCTCCTCCTCTTTGGCCTCTTTCTCCTCTTCTTCCGTCACTTTTTCAGTCACTTGGGTCTCCTCCGTCTGTTCCTCCACAATCACAGTTTCTTTCTTAGACTTCTCTATCACTTCGATCTTCTCTTTGCTTTAGACTTTTATGTGAGTGGACATGGAGGGAATTTGGAGGAGTCCTTCTGGAAGTGAGAAAGGAATCGGGCCAAAGCCAATCTGACATTCCTCACCTTCCAGGAGTTTTCTGTAAGCGGCTATCTCTATATCCAGAGCCATCTTGACATTGAGCAGGCCCTGGTAGTACTCTCGCAGCTGGGCCGCCATTTCTCACTTGGTGTTCCAGCGTCCAGCTGATGAGTGGCTTCCTGGTAGGAGGCAATGTCGGCCTGATGACGGTCCTCCAGCTCAGAACGCTGCCTCTCCAGTGAGTCGATGGTGCTCTTCAGTGCCTCCAGCTCTGTGGTCTCGGCCTGAAGCTGACGCTGGTACTCAGTTATCTCCTCCTACACTCAGCACATGGCGTCTGTGTTCACCTTGGCTGCCTCAGACAGTCGGTCCATCCTCACTTGGAACCACTCCTCAAACTGTAGCGTGCTCTGCACCGCATGGCCTTCAAGCTGCCGCAGATCTCATGCAGTGCAGACGCCGTGACATCACGTCACACTTGAGGGCGTCCCCTCCGCGGCCTGCACCTGCGCCTGCGCCTGCAAGGCGCCGCAGCCCTGCATCTGGCCGAGCAGCTCGCCCACCTGCTCCTGCTGGCGGTGCCACAGGTAGCTGCACTCCTCTTGCAGTGCCTGCGCCGCCTTCTGCAGTTCCACGCCCGCCGCCTCGGCCTCCTGCAAGAAGCCACAACAGCACAAGCCTTGACCTCTTTGCGCTGCTGGGCCTCATCATGGAGGCACTGGTGCACATGTGGAAGTCCTGGAGCAGGTGCTCCTGCTCCAGGCGCAGCAGACCGTGCATGATGCCCAGGCACAGCACCGTGGGGCGCATCCCGCAGACCTCGAGTTCATACAGCTCACCCACGGTGGTGCAGCCCGCCTGCTGCTATCGCATCACCACCGCCTCACCCTCCAGGCTGCAGTTGTGCACGTCCAGTTGCTGCACCTTGTCGCTCTAGCCTGTGAAGCAGTCCTTCAGCACCTGCAGCTGCTCCTTCTCACTGTGCGCTGTGGCTGCCGCCACCACTCAGCCCTCCCATCCCATTGGTCAGCGTGTCCAGCCAGTCAGTGCTCGAGGCGGCAGGCGCTCCCGAAGTGGCTGGGCGAGGCTGACACGGAGCTCATGGACATCCGCGTCCATGAGTGGAACCCGCTGGAGGATCCAGCAGCCGAGCGCCTTCTGCTTGTGCTGCCCTTTAGGGTCAGCGTGTAGTGGAGGCTGCTGCTGCCGTTCAGCACCCAGCAGAGCCTCAGAGCCACCAAAGCTCATCATGGTCTGAGCAGGTGCCTGGGGCCCGGACGGGATGGGAGGCACTCAAATGTCAGTTTTTGGTAAAAATGCAGCTGGGCATGGTGGCTCATGCCTGTAATCCCAGCACTTTGGAAGGCTGAGGCTGGTGGATCATGAGGTCAGTAGTTCAAGACCAGCCTGGCCAATATGGTGAAACCCCATCTCCACTAAAAATACAAAAATTAGCTGGGTGTGGTGGTGTGCACCTGTAGTCCCAGCCACTCAGGAGGCTGAGGCAGGAGAATCGCTTGAACCCAGGAGAGGGAGGTTGCAGTAAGCTGAGATTGCGCCACTGAACTCCAGCCTGTGCAACAGAGCAAGACTCCATCTCAAAAAAAAAAAAAAAAAAAATGCTAGACAATTTACTCCTTTTTGTGTTTCTACCCTGAGTCTGTGGGAAGGTGTAATGAGGGTGCAAGTGGAGGCACCAAAGAGAGGAGATGGAAGTTAGGCAGGAAGGTGAGGTGGGACACAGGGATTACTGCAACTAAGGACAAGTGAGGTGTGCAAGGCAAAAAGTGACAGTGAGGTCTCAGGAAGAAGCAAGCAGTGTCTCCGAGTTTGGAACACAGGTCCAAGGGGCTAGGGATTAGGTGATGAAAGTGTGGAGGAAGGGGACAGGCACAACCCAGAACCTCTCAGGGCTTAGAGTCCTCCACTGAAATGTGAGGGGATCTAATCCTATTTGGAATTTCTTTCTCTTCCAAAATCTCACAGTTCAAAAAATTCAGGTGAGTGTGAAATACAGAAATGGCAATTTTGACCATAGTCCTGCCGGAAATAATAAGTTCCTCTTCAAAGCTTCCATGGTCTTTCTGAATCAGTAATGAGCACTTGTTTCTCTGCTTAATCTGTAAAGAGCAAATGTCTTACTCTGTAAACAACCCTTCCCACCTAGTTGGTAATGGACAGCCTCTCCCTTCCTGCCTAACTGACCTTATTCAATTTCAAACACTAGCCAATCAGGTCAGCTTAGACTGTGCCCAACTCCAGCCAATGGGGAAAGGACACAGAAACAGGAACTGTTTTAAGGATAAAAATCCCTGCCCTACCTGACTTGGTGTCCTCTTGCGATTGGAGGGATGCAGGCAGCACCCTTCTGCAAAGTAAATGTGCCTTGCTGAGAAATTTTCTATCTAAGTGCTGGTTTTTCCTTGTGGCACTGAGCACTTGCTTCTAACAACTTGGGGGCTCATCTAGGATCCCATTCTCCTCAGGGGAAGGGTCTCCGATCATCTCTTGTGAGGAGACGCATCCCACTGTCTCATTGCGGCTGCCTCAGGAGTGAGGGATCGAGACCCACCTGGCGTGATGAATAAACCCAGACTCTCAGCAACATGGGAGGAAAAGGCCTACAGATACTGCAGTGACCAGGTAATTCTGTGCATAGACCAAGGTAAGAAAAGCTGTGGGGGTGGTGAAGTACTTCCTTGGTGGTTGGGATGTCCTGGAGGTTGAAAGTGTGTGAATAAGATGCACAATTAAGTGCAAAGTGAGTGTGGAGTCTGGATTTGCTGTTCTGTGGTCACATCACATGGCTTAAGGTGGCTTTCCTGTCGGGGGTTTATACCGACCCATCAATGCTAAGAAGGACCTAAATTCCCAGGAGAGAAACGGCCAAAGAAGGACAAAGGGAAAGCAAAGGAGTGCAAGAAACTTCCAGTGGTTGGCGGGGAGGGGAGTGCTGAGCCTCCAGAGAAAGGGTGCAAGAAATCTCTAGTAAGAGAGAATGAGCCACACACAGTCAGGAAACTCAGGGAAATGCCTACAATTTCCAGGATGGGAAATACCATAAGCAGGACAGGGAATATAAAGGACAAGACAAACAATAAAATTCCCTCTGATAGCCCTCTAGGTCTCATGTTAAAATATTGGAGGGATAATGAAAGGACCAAACATAAGAAGAAGCAGAAAATGATAAATATTGTTGCTTTATTTGGACCAAATATTGTTGCTTTATTTGGACCAAAAAACCTATTCTCAAATCTTCAGTTTTCTCACCAAGGTTTGGGTCAAATGAGGATTGGATTTGTCAACTTTTAATAGAATACGTCAATGATAAAAGTCCTGTCTCCCAAGAGGAAATAGACTATGCCCTGTGCTGGGGGCAGGGGCCTGTCCTCTTCTACCCTCTAAAAGCTACAGGAAATAAGCCAGAAACTACCTCCCCTAAAGAAATTGAGACCCCTACCCCAAACAGTCCATTAACACATGGGATCCTTTAGACCACCTTCCTCTGCTAAACACCACCAACTTTGCCTCCTCCTCAAGCAGATGTAGCCACCCCAAACCCTTCCCCTGCTCACGTTGTTCCCTCCCCTTATAATCCTGACTCTTGGGGCCATTCCCAGTCTGAATGCCCTGCCCCAGGAAAGCTTCAATGTGAAATAGAACAATGTAAAAAGGATATTCGAAACTTCCCTTTCCCCTCCTCCTCAAAGGAGTCTGCCCCAACCCTTTTTCCCTTAAGAGAAGTACCACTTGGAGGAGGGGAATTGGCTCTTGCCCCCTTAACTAGTTCAGAGGTCAGAAACCTGAAGAGGGAACTTAAATCACCATTAGATGATCCTTTTGGGGTTGTGGATCAAACTGACCAATTTTTAGGACCAAAAGTATATACTTGGGCTAATGTCCATCTTAAGTATTCTCTTTTTTGGGTGGTGGAGGGGAATAAACATGATCCGCAGGGCTGCTATGATAGTCTGGGAGCATGCACATCCTCCCAGTCAAAATATCCCTGCAGTAGAACAAAAATTTCCAGCCCAAGACGCCCAATGGGATAATGATAATGCAACCCACCGAAAAAACATGGAAGACCTTAGGGAGATGATAGTTAAAGGGATTTGGGAATCAATGCCTCAAACCCCAAATATTTCACTAGCATTTAATATACAGCAGGGGAAAGATGAAGGGCCCATGGAGTTTTTAAACAGACTAAAGGAACAGATGAGAAAATATGCAGGCTTAGACATAGAGGATCCCCTTGGGCAGGTGATGTTAAAGCTCCATTTTGTCACTAATAGTTGGCCAGGTATCACAAAGAAATTACAAAAAAAATAGAGAACTGGAAAGATCGGCCTATAGAGGAACTTTTGAGGGAGGCCCAAAAAGCATATGTAAGAACAGATGAAGAAAAGCAAAAGCAAAAGGCAAAAATCAGCTCTCCACTCTACAACAAAGTACCCAAGGGGCCAAAACCTGTAAAGAACTTAAGCCCCCACTCGCTAGGCCATATAAAAGGTATGAAAAAGCAAAGCAAGGGAATTTAAAAATGAGGAGAGAAAGAGAGCAGAACAAATGTTTCAAATGTGGAAGAATAGGTCACTTTGAAATGGAATGTCCTGAATGGGAAAAAGAAAAGGAAGTCATCCCACCTATGGCCTTCGAGGAAGAATAGGGAGGTCAGGGGCTCTGTTTCTTTTATCTCGAGTTCCACCAAGAGCCGTTGATAAATTTAGAGGTGGGACCCAAACCCGAGCTCATCACCTTTTTAATCGACTCAGGGGCAGCTCACTCCTCTGTTTGTTATCCTCCATCTGGTGTACTTTGTTCACAAGAAGAACTCCTGACCTCAGGAGTGAAAGAAGAAGGATTTAAAGCAAAAATCTTAGAAGAAAAAAAAGTCATGGACCGCCACCCCAGGACCAACCCCCACCAGAGTAATGTTAAAGTAAAAAGCCTAATCTGAATGTCCCTTTTTCCTCTTCTCTTTCCCTTAGCTACCCCACATCTCATTATTAATGTAACCAGGTCGAAGACACCCCAAATCATTACTTTTGATGCTTGTCTTGTTATACCTTGTGGAGACTTGCAAAGTCAAAGGCAGTTCTCTACTTCAGAAAAGTATCTTTGCCACTCTTGGAAATTATCAGATTGGGCAGATTCAATTAACTGGGCAGTTCCCTTAGACTTGCGATATTATAAAGAAAACTCTGTTAACTGGGAATCTTGTACTCTGAAAACAGAGTTTCTCTGCCGTAGCTTGTCCAAAATTCTATGGACTACCAAAAATCACGGTTGGACCTCCCTAACAACTCTCTGTGTGTCCAAAAACCATACATTCCTTTCACCAAATGAAGCCCCCACCAACTGCCAGCAAAACCAATGTAATCCAGTACAAATTTCCATTACTATCACAACTTCCCAAAATTCCTCCCCTTCATTAAGTCATTTCTATGGTACAGGAGCAGAGGTCGCAGGGGCAGACTCTATAGGATTTTTTGAAATGCGTTTTGTCACCCCCTCATCCCCTCCTCCCTCTCCTAAACCTTCTAATCAAACTACTAGTCTCTCCCTACCCAATAGCAACACCAAAGTAGCCATTGTAGAAGTTAAAGATTTAAAACAAATCCTAGCTATTGAAACGGAGTACCAAGATGCAAATGCCTGGCTAGAATTGATTAGATATTCCATTCACACACCAAACAAAAGCGATTGTTACGTTTGTGCAACAGGCAGGCCAGAGACCCAAATTATCCCCTTTCCACTTGGATGATCCTCTGACCAACAGGGTATGAGCTGTATGGTAGCTCTCTTCCAAAACCCCACAGCCTGGGGCAATAAGGCATGCCGAATTTAGCGGGTTGCAGTAAGCCTAAGCCTTTTCAGGAGCTAACCAATCACTCTGCCCTTGTTCATCCCAGAGCAGATGTATGGTAGTACTGCAGCGGACCACTACTTGGTACTCTGCCAAGTGACTGGATCGGCACTTGCACCCTAATTCAATTGGTCATCCCTTTTATCCTGACATTTCATCAACAAAGCAAAAAAGATAATTGCAAAAAAGAAGTACCATCCCCCCACGGGTCCTTTGACTCTCACATTTATATAGATGCCATCAGAGTTCCACAAGAGTGCCAAATGAATTTAAAACTTGAAATCAAATAGCTGCAGGATTTGAATCTATATTGTTCTCATGGGTAAATGTAAACAAAAATGTAGACTGGATAAATTACATTTACTATAATCAACAGCAGTTTGTCAGTTATGCTAGGGATACCATTAAAGGAATAGCTGAACAATTAGGCCCTACCACCCAAATGGTCTGGGAAAACAGAATAGCCCTGGACATGATATTGACTGAGAAAGGTGGGGTCTGTGTCATGATTGGGGTCCAAAGCTATACTTTTATCTCTAACAACACAGCCCCTGATGGAACAATTACAAAAGCCTTACAGGGCCTTACCACCCTAACAAATGAATTAGCTGAATTCTGGAATAGATGACCCCTTCTCTGGTCTCATGGGAAAATGGTTTGGAAAATGGAAGAGACTCATAACCTCAATCTTCACCCCTCTTGCAATTGTTATAGGTGTACTCACTCTTGTAGGTTGCTGCATCATACCTTGTATTTGTTGATTAGTGCAAAGGCTTATAGAAAAAGCCCTCATGAAAACCCCTCGATTCTCCCCCACCCTACTCAGATAAGTTCCTACTCCTAAATGACTAAGAGGAGCAACAAAGTCAGGATATGTTAAGGAAATGTGAAGAGGGAGAACTATAAAGTCAAGAGGGGGAAATTTGCCAAAAATAATAAGTTCCTCTTCTAAGCTTCCTTGGTCTTTCTTAATCTGTAATGAGCACTTCGTACTCTGCTTAATCTGTAACAAGCACTTGTTTCTCTGCTTGATCTGTAACTGGCAAACCTCTTACTCTTTAAACAACCCTTTTCACCTAGTTGGTAATGGACAGCCTCTCCCTTCCTGCCTAATTGGCCTTATTCAATTTCAAACACTAGCCAATTTAGTCAGCTTAGACTGTGCGGTCTGGCTCCAGCCAGTGGGGAAAGGACACAGAAACAGGAACTGCGTTAGGGATAAAAACCCCTGTGCTACCCCGCTCGGTGTGCTTGTACAATCAGAGGGACACAGGCAGCACCCATCTGCAGAAGTAAATGTGCCTTGCTGAGAAATTTTCTGTCTAAGTGCTGGTTTTTCCTTGTGGCACTGAGCACTTATTTCTAACAGTCCTGACTTGACCTGAGCCTTGTTAAGGCTCTCCTTTGACAAAGGGAAAGGGAGGTAGAAGTCAAGACCATCAATATTTTACTAATCAGGGAATAAGAGGTCAACCTAAAGTAAGACCTCTAAGAATATTTTCTTCCTTCTCTGCTTCTTATTCTCTTCCCTGTAGCCTACTTCCCCAGGAGTGTGAGTTTAGGTAAGAAAAAAATCAATAAAGACAGAGCAAGAGCTAACCTGTACATTGCAGCAAGAGTGGCAAAGGAGGAGCTGGAATGAGTAACCGAGTAGATGGTCCCCTGAAATGCAAACACTCAGAGGCAGGGACTGCACCTGCCTCAGCACTCAGAACATTTACTGAAGTGACAGGTCCACTTAGAATTAAACATAATTCAATTGAAGGACAATACGTGTTCAATTTAGATATATTAGAATAGCAACAGCAAGCAAGGAGGGCAGAATAGTAGCTATTATCCCACCATACAGGGACCAACACCCTGGGGACATTCTGCAAGAGACGCACCCAACACATGCTTTTTGAGAAATAAAATGGGACTATATTGTTGATTGTGAAGGGTACCAGAAGATGCTGATGTACGACAGGTACGCCCCATTGGGGCTTAGCCTGCAGTATTCTTGGCTTCACTCAGGAAAGAATCAAGGGCAAGCTGGTGGTGTTTGACAGCAACTTTTATTGAAGCAGCAGCAGAGGTACTGCTCCTTGCAGAGCAAGTATACACCACAGGCAGTGTGCCCAGAGTATCAGCTTAAAGGCAGTTCTGCAGTCCTATTTATACCCATTTTAATTATATGCAAATTAAAGAGCAGATTATGCAGAAATTTCTAGGAAAAGCGTGGTAACTTCTGGGTCGCCAGGTCATTGCCATGGAAAAAGGTGGTAAAAGTTGGTTATTGCCATGGCAACAGTAAACTGACATGGCACACTGGTGAGCATGTCTTATGGAAAGCTGCTTCCACCCATCTCTGTTTTAGCTAGTCCTCAATTTGGTCCAGTGTCCAAGCCCCACCTCCAGAGTCAAGTTCCACCTCCTACTTCAGTGTCACCCTAAAACATACCTTTTTAACATATGGTTTTTTTTGAGCAAAAGGCCATCATGAACCAGCAGAGGCAGTAAAAGCTTTAAAAACATGGCACAATATTTTTCTTTTGTAAAGAAAATTTACAATTTCTGAAGAAAATACCCATTTGTAAAAGGTATCTCCCTCTCCTGTATCAGGAAGAGTAGGACTCTTAATAACTGTTATCAATGGAGAAGGCATTGGCTTCAATCTGCATAACAAACCTTACTAAACACATCTTGTTGTTTGGCACACTTTTCCTGGTCATTGGGTAACTTGCCTCCCCAACCTAGAAGCCCCAAATCGCTTTTTCTTTGTTTAGTCTAATATACTCTATAAGTCCAAGTTCTAACATCCCTTTGGGTTACTCACCACTGGGTGCTCCCATGTTTATGAGGGATACACATCTTAATCAACTTCAATGTGCCTTTCCCTTGTTAACCTGTCTTTTCCCAGTCTAGTTTACAGGGCTCCAGCCAGAGAACCTAAGACAAGCAGAGGAAAAAGATTACTTTTCTCCTCTCCTACAGTTGGGACCTGTTTTTCTCATATTCCACAGCTTGTCTATATCATTATTTACTTAACCAATTTCCTTCTCTTAGACATTTAAATGGTTTCCAATTTTGCCTTTAAAATACTGCAGTGTATAAATTTATAGCCAAGTCTAGTACATAGCCTTCATTATTTCCTTATGATAAAATCATCCTTGTGGATTTGTTAGAAATCCACAAATGTTTGATACTCTAATTCACACTGACAAATCGCCCACCAGAAACTATACCTACTTGCAATTCTCCTGGCCATATACAAGAATACCCATTTTCACCATCATCAACACTATGTTTTCATTTTTCAAATGAAGATGAAAAATGCATCTATGTTAAAACTGACATTTCTTTATTAATAAACAGAAATAAAATTTTTCTTTTGTGGATTGCTCCTTTTATGACTTTGACCCATTTTAATTTTAAGGTGTCTATCTTTTCTATGTTTACAAGAAAAATTTAATACTAAAAATTTAATGTTGGCCAGGCACGGTGGCCCACACCTGTCATCCCAACACTTTGGGAGGCCAAGGTGGGAGGATCACTTGAGCCCAGGAGTTCAAGATGAGCCTGGGCAACATAGTGAGACCCCCGTCTCTACAAAAAATAAAAAAATTAGCCAGGCATGGTGCCACATGTCTGTATTCCCAGCTACTCAGGAGGCTGAAGCAGGAGGATCACTTGAGCTCAGGAGGTCAAGGCTGCAGTACGCTGTGGTGCTGTGGTCATACCATTGCACTCCATCTTGAGCAACAGAGCAAGACCCTGTCTCTAAAATTAAAAAAAAAAATTGTTATGCCTTTGTCATGTATCTTGCAAGTAATTTGCTCCTTTTAGTAAGTTGTCTTTAATTTTTTTATGGCTTTTTACATAGAAAGTTTTCACATTTTACAGAGTCAAATCTACTGACCTCTTTCTTTTTCATGGTTTCTGCCCTTGAAGCCATGCTCATCACTCAGAATTGAATTAGTTTTAGAGGAGCAAAATTAATGTTTCAAATAGAGGAACAGAAAGCTGCTCTTCACATGCTCCATGAGGAAAGTGAGAGGAAGAGAGGGCAAGCGCCCTCCAAAGCTGAGATGGGTCAGAGGATGGCTGGCGCCACCTTCTCTCTACCAGGCCTTGACACACTGGAGTTGGATGGCAGCTGGTGGGTCAGCCACTCACAAACAGGAAGCTCCATGCTGCTCCTCTGGGTTGGCAGATACTTTTGAAAAAATACGTGTGCCCTAAACATCCTTTCTTAAAAAGACATTTTTTATTACCAAAAAAGGTGGTTATTTACAAAATTTTAAACTTCACAGCAATAAATAAAATGTGAAAGAAACATAAAATCCTGGGACCCCAATTCATTATGCCAAAAGGAAAAATTAAGCTGAAAGTTGAGTCACACAAGAAACTGCCTTTCCTTGAGTTCCTAAGCAGACAGTTACAGATAAAAAGCTGCTGTCTCCACGGGTAGCTACTCTATGTTCACCTTATCTTAAGAAAGTGCCAATTTACTGAGCATGAGAAGAATACACAATTGACCATTCCCCTACCTACTTCTTTTCTCTTGCAACATATGGATTCAGTAATGTGACTGTACCCTCCCTCCTTCCCCTCTGGCCAGCTTTTCCCCTTAACTGAAGGCTTTGAAATCATCTTGAGAAAAAGGCACAAACCACAGATTTTTCCTGTGGTTCTGTGTTCCTTTTTGTCCTTAACGTTGATGAAATAAACTTCTAAACTGATTGAGATCTGTCTCAAATACTTTTTGGTTTACAAAGGTAAGAAGTAAAAATTTCATTTCAGTTCTCTCACAATCTAATACCTGAAAGACAAGCACTGTAAAAAAAATTCAGCATCAACCCTTTCAGGCTTTTTTCCAACACATACCTTAATAACAACATAGTATGCTATGGTATACTGGTATACCCATAGCATAGTATAAACATAGTATCATATATAAAAAGGACTAATCCTATAGATATTGTTTTGCAATGTGCTCTTTTCATGTGATTTACCAAAAGCATCTTTCCATGTCTTACTTTTAGGTCTATGTTATACTATTTTGATGGTTATACTATATTTCATAATATGGATATACCATAATTTTAGTTGTTTGCAATTTTTTATTACAAAAATGCTACAACAAACATCCTTGAGCAGAATTTTAAAACATCTGTGCAATCATTTCTGTGGGATAGATTTCTCAAATTAAAATCACTAGGTGAGAAAAAGACATAAATTTTAAAGTTTAGTGGAAATGATAAATTACTTTCCCCAGAAGGTATTGATTTACATTCCCTCTGATGTTGTATGAGGGTTCATTTCTCCACACACTCATGTTAATAATGTAAATTATCATCTTTTCTAATTTTGCCAATCTGATGGTGAAAAATGGTATTTTATAGCTAAATATATACATATATTTTTGGTGACATTAGACTCCTCTTGTAGGTTTGATATTTCTTCTGTGAAATATTTCTTCTGCAAGCTGATCATTTATATCATTTGCCCATTTTAAAAACTATTTTGTATTGATTGGTAAGAATTATTTCTATATTTTGAATATTAATAATTTTATATATATTGCAAATATTTTGTCATGACTTTTCATTTTGTTCCTTATTTCTTCATCTGCACGTAAATCTTACTTCTTTATATCATCAGTTGTGTTCATCTTTTCTTTCTTACTTTGGATTATATGTTATATGTAGCCAGGCCTTCCATACTCAAGCTATAGGAATATCTTTCTATATTGTCCTTTTAGCATTATTATTATTATTTTATTTATTTATTTATTTATTTTGAGACAGAGTCTCACTCTGCTGCCCAGGCTGGAGTGCAGTGGCACAATCCTGGCTCACTGCAACCTCCGCTTCCCAGGTTCAAGCAATTTGCCTGCCTCAGCCTCCTGAGTAGCTGGGATTACAGGCGCACATCACCACACCTGGCTAATTTTTGTATTTTTAGTAGAGATGGGTTTCACCATGTTGGCCAGGCTGGTCTTGAACTCCTGACCTCAGGTGAGGAGGTCTGCCTCGACCTCCCAGAGTGCTGGGATTATAGCTGTGATCCACCACCCCCGGCCTCCTTTTAGCATTATTATAGTATTTTTGCATTTAAAATTTTAATCCAACTGTAGTTCATTATTGTGGATGACGCTCATACAACCATGAGGTAAATATTTGGCTTCCTTTTACCCAGTAACAGCAAACAACTGCTTTGACTTAATTTCATTTCCTCGACAACTTTCTGACAGATAATATCCATATTTGTACTTAGAGTTGAAAAAGAAAGCAAGCACCACTTTTGCAATTTTTACTCACTGTGACCTAAAGAATTATAATGCTGAAAATGTGCTTTGGAAGTCTGTCATGGTTATTTCTTTTTTTAGGCATCTTTTCAGGGCACACCCATCTCTGCATCACTGTCTGTTTCCTTGTGTCACAAATTTCTGTTCTTTTTTTCTCTCCCTGTTCCCTCTCATTTCTTTTTTCTCCTAATCTCTCCTTTTTCTTAACCACCTATAATGTTAATCACTTTAAATGCTTTTGACTCCTTTGTTTTGGTAGTTTAATTATATTTCATAGTCTCTATGCTTCTTTGTTTCGGAACAAGTTTTTATTTATCTAACTGTGAATTTCACTAGAGTTGTAAAATGTATGCCGAACATAGGATTTGGGGATTGCAAGCATTTACAGCTGATACTCAATTTCTTTCTTTTCACCACAAAAATGATTTTAGAACATGAAAAATATCTTTGGAGAAACAAAAAAATCAATTTCCTCATCATTTTATGGGTCTACATTTTTCAATATTTATAATCATATGGGATAAATGTTTGCATTCTGCTATTGGCTTGTGAACATTTACCTTATTTCTATGTGGTCTTGTTAGGGACAGTATACCTAACTGGATAAAAGGCTGTGTGGTTGAATTTGGCTTCTTGTTTACAAAAGAGTGATCCTTAGTGATCTACTTAGCCTCTCTGTTCCTTTTCTCTTTCACTGAGATGAGAAAACCTATCCTTCCCAATTTTTTGTGTGAGAATTAAAATGCAGCAAGAAAACACACACTCATAAACACGTCTGCTTTGGCAAAGGAGCACATCAGAAGGGCTGGCTTGTGCGCGCTCTCGCTCTCTGTGTATGTGTATTATGTTTTATGTTACTGTAAAAGATGTAAAGAGAGGCACGTGGTTAAGCTCTTGGGGTGTGGACTCCACCAGTCTCACTTCAGTTCCTTTTGCATGAAGAGCTCAGAATCAAAAGAGGAAACCAACCCCTAAGATGAGCTTTCCATGTAAATTTGTAGCCAGCTTCCTTCTGATTTTCAATGTTTCTTCCAAAGGTAAGCATAAGAGTCAAAGAAGTCCCAACCCAGCTTTCCCTGAAAGTGACTCTCAGTAACTCTTTTGCTTTTTACAGGTGCAGTCTCCGAAGAGATTACGAATGCCTTGGAAACCTGGGGTGCCTTGGGTCAGGACATCAACTTGGACATTCCTAGTTTTCAAATGAGTGATGATATTGACGATATAAAATGGGAAAAAACTTCAGACAAGAAAAAGATTGCACAATTCAGAAAAGAGAAAGAGACTTTCAAGGAAAAAGATACATATAAGCTATTTAAAAATGGAACTCTGAAAATTAAGCATCTGAAGACCGATGATCAGGATATCTACAAGGTATCAATATATGATACAAAAGGAAAAAATGTGTTGGAAAAAATATTTGATTTGAAGATTCAAGGTAAGTGTTCATTCCCTTAATTGCTTTATTTCAGTGTGGGTGCTATTTGGCAAGTTGGAAAATAGCATTTCTAATATTCCCCAGCGCTGACCTCTGCCTCCAGGGAGGCTATACAGGAAACCAGATGCATGTCTCCTGCCCCAGTGGAGACTGTGGTCCAATGCGGGAATGGGATCCACACATCTGATAGACCCTCAAGTCTACCTGCCTACAACTCTGTCTTCAGGTGCTTACAGAAATGTGGGGTTGGGTGAAGAACCTGGATTAAGGTGGCATTAATCGGGAGGGGGACACAGGTAGGCCGAGGGAAAAGGCAACTGTTCCAGGTTGCTGATGAATGGGCGAGCTAAGAGTGGGGCGAGAAGAAGAGGCTGACTGGAGAGCAGCGGGCCTTTCATCGACAGAGCCCATTTCAAGCCAGGCTGCCCTGAAGGAGGAGTTATATGGCAGAAAAGGGCTGGAAACAACATATTTAAGGATGAACAGCCCTTATTTTGGATCTGCTTGTCAGAGTGATACAAGGTGGTAGGTGATTTTTGCTGATATGTGTAGAAGATGCACAAGGTGTGGCTTTGTATATCTCTGCCTGTACTGGGAGGACAGGAGTGGATATTGAGGATGGGGTTAGGGAGACTAGTTAGAAAGCTGCTGCTGTAATCCAAGTGGAGTGAGGACCAATTAAATCAGATTTTTTTTGCATGCGGCCTGGGTATCATTAGGTTCTAAAGCTCCCTGGGGGATTCTAATGAGCTGCCAAAGTCAATCGCCACTGGCCTAGACCAAAGGGTGCCTGTAAAATAGGAAGAATGAGGATAATAAGGGTCAGGCATAGAGAAAGGTGGCTTAGGCAAGGGAGAGAAGGTAGAGAAAGTGGAATCAAAATGCCATTGAAGTCGAAAGCCCAGGGGGATGCTGGGGAAGTAGTGACAAGAAGGGAAAAGAAGAAGCTGCGCTTGGCTTGGGGAGGCAGACAGGAACCCCAGCATGAGCACAGGCCAGCCATTCAGTGAGCAAATAAGCATTTCTGTGCTTCACACAGAAAATATCACCAGAAGCAGGGACCCCACCTTCTTCCTGTCTGTCTCCAGCCCCATCTTCAGCACCTGGGCCTACCAGCAATCCCAGATAGTGTCAGATTGCCCACTCCAGCAATCCCAGACACTGTCAGCTCCCCTGAAGTGACAACTTTCCACACCCTAGTCCTGCAACCTTGAGTGGAGAGCACCTTGTAGAAATGTAGTGGGGTTGAGCATGGCGCTGAAAAGGGCCTCTGATTATGGGCTCTGGAAACCACAGATCTCAGGACTCCAAACAGCACAGAACTCGAGTGTCCTGTTTTGAGTGTGAGCCCTACGCGGGGGACCATGTTGGTGTTTTCACATTTGGGTCGCATTTAGCATTGCGGCGGAAATAATGGCTACCAGTTAGGGGTCAGGTGCTTGCTTACATGATCTTATTTAAAGCGCCCAACAATACTGAGACCTAGTTGTTATTATCTCCTTGTTATGTATAAGAAAACAGAGACCTAGTCAGAAGCAGCTTGTCCAAGGTCTCATTGCTTGACAGGAGCAAAGTCAGGATTCAAACTCAGAGGTCTTTTTGGCAAGAAGACGACCTTTTCTTTTTTTTTCCAAGCAGCTTTATTGAGATAATTCACCTACCATTCAATTTGTCCATATACTAAAATGGCCTTCAGTATATTCAGAGTTTTGTAACCATCACCACAATCAACATTTTCATTGCCCCAAAAAGAAACCCTTCACCCTTTAGCCGAAAGACAGTGACTTGCTTCGTGTGTGTGCACGTCAATGTCATACAACATCTTGATTCAACTTGTAGTTGGTCACTATTACCAGACTTAAGGTGACCATGGCCTTGGGCAAATTCCCTATCTGCTCTGAGTCTGCTTTTCCAATGACAACTTCAAGGGATATTCAGTGAGACAAGGTGTGTACAAGTGTCCTGCAGTGCCTGGGGCACAATGCCTGTTTTCTCAGTGCTAATGCCCTCCCACATCTCTTTGTTTCTCCAAGCTTCTCTTTTTTTTTTTTTTTTTTTTAATTGAGATGGCATCTTGCTCTGTTGCCCAGGCTGGAGTGCACTGGCATGATCTCAGCTCACTGCAGCCTCTGCCTCCCAGGTTCAAGCGATTCTCCTGCCTCAGCCTCCCAAGTAGCTGGGATTACAGGCATGTACCACCACGTCCGGCTAATTTTTGTATTTTTAGTAGAGACGGGGTTTCGCCATGTTGGTCAGGCTGGTCTCAAACTCCTGACCTCAGGGGATCCGCCTGCATCGGCCTCCCAAAGTGCTGGGATTACAGGTGTGAATCACGGCACCCGGCCTCCAAACTTCTCAAACTCCAGTAGTTGTGCCTGCATTTCCTTCATGAGGGAGTTGCTGCTGCAGGCTGAAGAGGCAATGGAGGGCCCCTTAGAAGCAGATGCTAGTAGGGAAGGGGTTAATCCCAGCAACTCAGAATTAAGGAGTTCTCATCCATGGAAGACCTTAGGTTGGATCAGTTCTAAGATGCTATCTTAGTGAATGTATACGGAGGTACTACTCCACAAGGGTGCCCGTCACTGCATTGTTCATGTTAGCGAAATACTAGAACAGTCAGCAGTTAGAAACTTATTAATCAATTAAATTAAGAATGCATCCTTTAAAAAGATGCATATATGCATTTATTGATGTTCATTAAGAAAAGAACTTCATAATATAATTTCACAATAAAGGGGAAAAGGCAGACTGTAAGATCACATAAACTAGTTTTAATTTTTAAAATATTACATATATATATATATATAGAGAGAGAGAGAGACAGAAAGAGACAGGGTCTCACTCTGTCGTCCAGCCTGGAGTGCAGTGGTGAAATATTGGCTCACTGCAGCCTCTGCCTCCTGGGTTCAAGCAATTCTCATGCCTCAGCCTCCTGAGTAGTTTGGATTAGAGGCGCATGCCAACACACCTGGCTAATCTTCATATTTTTAGTAGAGATGTATTTCACCATGTTGGCCAGGCTACTCTTGAACTCCTGGCCTCAAGAGATGCACCCACCTCAGCCTCCCAAAGTGCTGGATTACAGGCATGAGCCACCTCTCCCAGCTGAAATATTATATTATTTATATATGTACAGATAAATAGAAAATATCTGATAAAGATATACATGAAAATATTATTCATTATTGACTTTGAGTGGTGGCGTTGTGGGTAATTTTTAATCTGCTTTAAACTTTTAAAAATATTTTATCAGCTTGTACAATGATTGAAGTTGAAAGCCCACGGATGCTGGGCAGGGAGTGATAAGAAGGGAAAAGAGGAAGCTGGCTTGGGGAGGAAGACAGGAACCCCAGCATGAGCACAGGCCAGCCATTCAGTGAGCAAATAAGCATTTCTGTGCTTCACACAGAAAATGTCGCCAGAAGCAGGGACCCCACCTTCTTCCTGTCTGTCTCCAGCCCCATCTTCAGCACCTGGGCCTACCAGCAATCCCAGATAGTGTCAGATTGCCCACTCCAGCAATCCCAGACACTGTCAGCTCCCCTGCAGTGACAACTTTCCACACCCTAGTCCTGCAACCTTGAGTGGAGAGCACCTTGTAGAAATGTAGTGGGGTTGAGCATGGCGCTGAAAAGGGCTTCTGATTATGGGCTCTGGAAACCACAGATCTCAGGACTCCAAACAGCACAGAACTCGAGTGTCCTGTTTTGAGTGTGAGCCCTACGCGGGGGACCATGTTGGTGTTTTCACATTTGGGTCACATTTAGCATTGCGGCGGAAATAATGGCTACCAGTTAGGGGTCAGGTGCTTGCTTACATGATCTTATTTAAAGCGCCCAACAATACTGAGAACTAGTTGTTATTATCTCCTTGTTATATATAAGAAAACAGAGACCTAGTCAGAAGCAGCTTGTCCAAGGTCTCATTGCTTGACAGAAGCAAAGTCAGGATTCAAACTCAGAGGTCTTTTTGGCAAGGATGATGACCTTTTCTTTTTTTTCTAAACAGCTTCATTGAGATAATTCACCTACCATTCAATTTGTCCATACACTAAAATGGCCTTTAGTATATTCAGAGTTTTGCAACCATCACCACAATCATGTTACTGTGTTGCTGTTATAAGTAGAAAAAAATATTTCCATTCTGAAGAGACGGGCAAACTTCGTGACCCAACCTCTAGACTATGTACTAACTCTGTTGCTGAATGTTGATAATTTCCGTTTTCTTCCTTCTCAGTAACGCAGAATCTTGGGATGAGAAGAAAACTTTTAATTTAATTTCTGCATGCCTATATATATCGGGACATAAATGAAGTTTGACTATGATGTTCCATGGGGAAAATATTGGTGTCTGGAAGTCAGAGTGGGAGGGAATCATTGAAAAATAAGCTAGTCCATCTATATTATGAATGGAGAGAAACTGAGAGGGAAAAGTGGCAAGTCTGGGGGGAACAAAGTAAAGAATGAGAAAAAAAAAAAACAGAAGACGAGGAAAAGGAAAAGTTCACACAGCTAGGAAGTGATGGGGCTAAGATGTAGACCTGAGCCATCTAATGCTAGGCCTAGGCATTTTCCTTTTATGGTGCAGTCTCTGTGCGGGAGAGGCAAGAGGTTTGTGATTATCGAATGCATGAACTACCACTAATAATGTCGTGCCTAACGATCTGCCCAGGGCTTTGCCGCATGTTGCTCCTTTTGTGACAGGTAGGGTATGTTTTTCTGATCCTTTTCTGATGCTCTGAGGAGGGCCAGCGTAGACCCTGTGAGCAGCTAAGCAGCTCTGGGCTGGGAAAAGGCAGAACCAAGTCTCTGGTTCCCAGGCAGGTGCTCTTTTTCCCTAGAGCTTTGAGCTCCTTGGACACCCACACACTCACATGTACCCACCTGGCCCACTGCTCCAGGAACTTGGTGGGGGCAGATGTATCCAAGGTCCCCAGTCACATGTCAATGTGGTGATTCCTCCAGAATGGGGATCCTGGCTGCTCTTAAAGCATTGCCTTTCTCAAACTCTGGAGGCACTCTCTTACCCATACTCCTAAACCCTGACTGCCATGTTTTAGGTGGTGCCCCAAGACCACCCACTGGACCTCTCAGAGCCTTGAACATTTTGTCTGTAAATGGGAAGAAAAACATCAGCCTCTCTGTTAGGGTTAAGTGATATCATATATGTGAAAGCATTTTAAGGTATAAGACAGCATATAAACATTACATATGATACACTATTTAGTGGCATAATGTATCTATGAATGTCATCAGAAATAATTTTTTTCTGAATGCTCTTTGTAAATAAAATAAAATAAAATAATTTCCAAAAGTTGCTAGAGGTCTTTGACATTGTTCCCTTGTCCCTAACTGACTCCATCCCCCACTGTATAAATAGATATGCTTATTAAAATCAGAAAATTGCCTAAATTGAACTGGATCTTTACTTTCTTTTTAGAGAGGGTCTCAAAACCAAAGATCTCCTGGACTTGTATCAACACAACCCTGACCTGTGAGGTAATGAATGGAACTGACCCCGAATTAAACCTGTATCAAGATGGGAAACATCTAAAACTTTCTCAGAGGGTCATCACACACAAGTGGACCACCAGCCTGAGTGCAAAATTCAAGTGCACAGCAGGGAACAAAGTCAGCAAGGAATCCAGTGTCGAGCCTGTCAGCTGTCCAGGTGCGTGGCGGGCATCACTTCACAAACACAGCCTGCCAGGCCCTCAGTAGGCAGAGGCACGCTGCTCCAGGTCACAGGTGCTCATGCTGGGAGGCAGCCCTGGCTCAGGATGAGGCATGAAAGCATATCTCTTCCTCCTGGAAACCTTCAAGGGAAGCATCAGGGGAGGTGGTGTTCTATGGTTTTCCATCCTGGGAGTCCTCCCACTGAGCACAATTTGACCACAAGCAATTTTAAAGATCCTCTTCTAGGAGAAAGAATTGCAAAACTGAAGAAGGAGGAGCTGTAGAGAGTATCTCATGCAAAGCCCCATTTTCCAGAGAGGGAAACTGACTTGCCCAAGGTCCCTTGGCTAGTTAGTGACATGATTCCAACTGCTCCCCTAAAGATGGTCAGTGGTCAGCACCTCCTATCAGGAGTAAAGGTAGAAAGGCTGCAGAAACCCTGGGGGCAGGGTCAGGGGGGAATGGAGCCCTTGAGGCCAAAGAGGACTGTGGACAGCAAGGCAACACTCCTGGCACACAACAGGACAGCAAGGCTTGGGGACTAGCTCCAGAAAATCTCAAAACTCCAAGACCATAATGGATCCCCAGTGTCCCAGCCTGATGTGACCTCCAGAAGTATTTCTGAGAGGCAGCCTTCTGTAGTGCCCAAGCTCTCGCCTGGGAGTAGAGGTCTGGACTTCTAGTTTGGGTCTGTCCAAATTTAGCCAGAGAATCTTGACAGAGTTTCTTCCCCTCTCTAGGCTTCAGCTTCCTGGCCCACAAAAAAAATAAGCACCATGTTCACAGACTATTAGATGAGTAGGCTCTTGGATCCACTTCCAAGTGCATTCATGTGGGCCATTGGGCTGCCTCACAATATGGCAGCTAGCTTCCCTCAGAGCCCTCTAAGAAAGAGCAGGAATAAGTGCCCAGGACAAAAGTCGTAGTCTTTTTGTAACTTAATCTCAGGAGTGATATCCCAGTCACTTCTGCTGTGTTCTATTCATTAGAAGCAAGTTAATAAGTCTAGCCCACATTCAATCAGAGGGGATTGCACATAGGTGAGAATATCAGGAAGCACGGGTCACTGAAGGCCTCTGAGAGTCTGCCAATCACCAACTTGACCAGCATCACTTCACCCCCGGTTTTCCCACCAGTCATCCTCCCACATTCCCCCATCACTAAGGCACAGTGAGTGAAGTTGCCTCTCCTTGACTTCGCAACTTTTTTTTGAGACAGGGTTTTGCTCTGTTGCCAAGGCTGGAGTGTGGTAGTATGATCATAGCTCTCAGCAGCTTTGACCTCCCAGGCTCAAGCAATCCTCCCACCTCAGCTTCCCCAGTAGCTGAGATTACAGGAGCATGCCACCACACCAAGCTAATTTTTAAAATTTTGTAGAGATAAGGTCTCACTATGTTGCCCAGGCTGGTCTCGAACTCCTGTGCTCAAACTATCCTCCCACCTCAGCCTCCCACAGTGCTGGGATTATAGGCATGAGCCACTGCAGTGGCCTCGGGAGATCTTTGATTAGAGTTGCCAGATATAGCAAATAAAAATACAGTATAAGTACGTTTCAGATATTGCATGAAACATACTTATGCTAGAAATTTTTCATGTTTATCTGAAATTCAAATTTAACTGGGTGTTTTGCATTATATCTGGAAACCCTACTTTTCATGTTTATTTTTACTGGAGCCCACAAGTATAAATATGTGTGTGTATTAGGGATGGAAGGAGGGAGAGAGGGAGGACCTTGGGAGCAGCCAAGGTTTGAAGGATGGAACACTTATGTCCCTTACTCTATGGTGCAGAGCAGAAGCTCATTGCGAGAAGGACCACTAGGGAGATGGGAAGAATACCTGGGGAGAGATTAGGGTGGAGGAGCTGCTCTTGAAGACCCGAAAAGGGATTTGGAAGTTTTGTTCTGAAAGGCCAAGGCAGAGAGGAGCAATGGTCAGAGTCTGACCATTTGGCTGAGATTAGGTGAGTGTTTACATACTTAAAACCAAAATACTAGGAGGAAGGAACAGATTCAGATGCGCAAAAATACTTTGTCACATAAACTCATGGGCATGTGATCTCCAAGAGAAACTGTAGGAAGATAGTATGCCTGGATTTAGGAACTGAGAGGGCATATTTTTGACTGACAGTGCCCCCGCTGCTTCTGAAACATGATGGAACATTCCCCACCAAAAGTACTACCAGGTGCCCCAGGGCACCACACTGGACAAACTGGAGGGCAGGCTGTGTAAGGCATTGCCTACATTCCTGCATGTGCCCAAGATAAAATTGTGGCCACCCTACCCAATGACTTGGAGGGAAGATGGAGCTGGTGGCTGCATGACTTAGCCATGTTCTCCCCAAAGCATTTCAGGCCTGCCCTGCCCCACCCCGGGTCAAATCTGAAAAGTTCTCAAGCTCAGCAGGAAGTGGCCTCTGGTATCTCCTGCCCCTCGTCCAAGCCAGCAGGGCCTAAAGGGCCCTGAATCCTTTACTGACCCAATTTCAATGGTTTAAGATTATGCCTGCTTCTCTGGTGGAGGCCTCTTCATCAGTAGAGCTTAGAGAGTTGTGTAACTGGCAGGCAAAGAATGGGTCAGAGAGAGACTCGAGGAAAGAAAGCCAAGATGAATAAACCACTGCAGTTTGATGATCTGTTAAACTTGGTTTCTGAGCCTCTGACCCTCTCCTTGGGGCCCATCCTGGGCTTCATGTATAACAGTGTATCCCTAGGATGTTTTTGCCTGGAGAAGCATTTCTTTTGTGATGCTGGGCCAAGTTCCAGTTTGTTCTTCAGATGACCCCGTCCCCTGACCCGAGCCCCACTGCTGCTTCTCTAACTGCTATTGACTCACAAAGGGCAGACAGCCCTAGAACCCCTCCTGTTTCCCCTGTTTCTGGGAAACAGCTCCCAGAAACACCAGTGCGAGGACACTAGTAAGAGCAAGACCTCACATTTGTGTTGTTTTACAGTTTACAAAGCACTTTCATATCCATTATCTGATTGACTTCCAACAGCCACCCTATGATGTAGGTTTCATTATCTCTACTTTACAAAGAAGGAAACAGGCTCAGAGAGGTGAAGTAACTCTCCAAAGTTCACACAGCTCCTGCCTAAAAAAGCCTAGACCAAACCCATTTCCCTTAACACCAAAGTCACTGTTTTCCTCATTGCATTACAGTGACTGAAGGTCCAGCAACTGAAGACTAAGCCCACTGCTGTTACTAACTCACTGTGCACCCGGGTTTCTCTCGTGGCTCCAGGGAAACTCTGTGAGAGGGTGCTGGCCTTGAGGTCAGAGTGCTGGGCTGGACAAGTGAAATATTTACCCTGAGTGTTTGGAAACTGCCTGGTAGAGAGAGTGAGAAGGAATCATGGTGCAGTGGGAGTAGCCAGAGACGAAAGCAGGATCAACAGTGCAGAAACACCGAGACAAGGGGCTGCTTAAGGGAAATGCTCAGGAACAGATATTGTGTGGCTTCGGGCAACTCATTCTCCCTCTCAGGGCCTCATGTTTGAAACTAGAGGTTGCATTAGAGTATCTCTAAGATCCTCGGATCTAAAATTTCGTGATGCTTTCCATGACGGGGGCACTGGGCAGGCCGGCCTTGGTGCATGAACAATCAGGCATTTCTAGCCCCCGAGAGCAGTTTCCCAAAGAGCCTGCAGAAGGAGCTTCCCAAGGACCTTGGGTCCTTCCAGGTTTGACATCACTCACCACCCTCTGTGAGCCTGGGAGTTATGGGGTGAAAGGTCCCAACAAGCTCTTCTATCTGCTTGATGCAGGAGGCAGCATCCTTGGCCAGAGTAATGGGCTCTCTGCCTGGACCCCTCCCGGCCATCCCACTTCTCTTCCTTTTGCAGAGAAAGGTCTGGACATCTATCTCATCATTGGCATTTGTGGAGGAGGCAGCCTCTTGATGGTCTTTGTGGCACTGCTCGTTTTCTACATCACCAAAAGGAAAAAACAGAGGAGTCGGAGAAATGGTAAGCTCCCCCTCTTTTGTCCCACCGCAGGCCCCAGCAAAATCCCCATGAAACAGCTCATGGGGATGACACCTTGAATCTGCAGAGAAAATGATGGAAATAGGTAGTTTCGGAATGTCAGGGTTGTAGCCAGCGGTTATAGCTTGTTTCATTTTGTGGTTAGCTTGATTTTTGAAAAACAAATTCTTAGTGGTGACAATGTGGGAGCTTTGAGACACTGAATCCAGTTGGCCTCATTGGAATCTACCACTGAGGCCTACTTGGTGACAGGCTAATGTGAACATCTTTTGAATGAGCCACACTTCTCTACATAGGTAGAAAGGTTAGCTCCAAAACACCGTTTCTAGGAATAAATGTCCTATCTATGGGTGGCCCAAGGTGAGTTCAGGACCAAGCTCCTAGAAACACAGGGAAAATCATTCAGGTCATCAGGTAGTCACAGGAAAACAGCTGTTCTAAAGCAGGGTGCCTGTGTCCCCTTTGCTAATTCTCTGTTCGAGGGATGTGTTAGGGTTGAGAGTTTTTCCTCAGATCAGGCCTGTCTGACAATCTATCAGCAAAGAAAAGGTTATGCTTGCAAGTGGGGAGCAGGCTTAGGGAGCATCCAGGCCACCCAAGGCAGAACACTTCAGAGAATGGCCAACCCGGGGTCACTGTGGGGGGGCACAGATGAGTGTGTCAGCCATTGGCGGGACTTGCAGCCAAGGGAACAGGCCCTGGGGTTGTCTGCAATTCACGTTCACAGCAGGGCTTGGTCTCTCCCTAGAACCGGCAGGCACAGCCACACCAGCTACTTCCAGTGCTGCCCAGGGAGGTGGTCCAAACTTCCCCAGGCACCGGTGGCCTTGGGCCCCGTGCCCTCTGGATTTGGCTTCTTTACCTCAGACTTCTTCCTCAGTTCTCCTTCTGCCTCCCCATCAGGCTGCGGTCCCTCAGCCCCACGTCCCATCACACCACTACCCCCAGCCCAGGCCCCGAAACATCAGCCTGAACTTAGTCCCATTCTTCCCACCACGACTGTCCCACACTTTCCACCACAGCACAGCAGAATCGCTGGCAGGGCCCTTAGGCATGCCCGGCTTATCCTCCTCTGTGCCCAGCTCTGGCTGTTCTCCATGCTCCTCTCCAGCAAAGACCCCTTCTCCATTGACTAATGGTCAAAGACCATATCTTCTTCCAAGGTGGACCTCACTTGTCACCCCAAGACAAGGCAATCTCTGCCATCACCAGGCTGAGAAGAATGATGGTTAGCTCATGCTGATAAAAAAGTCGTTAGTCTCTGTGTTTTATGTCTATTAGTGCATCCAGCTTTCAGAGTGATCTTAGGAGATAGATTACAACACAGATGAGGAAGCTTAAGTTCAGTGAGGTTCAATTATTTGCCTTAAATCCTATGGCCAGTAGGCTGACTCAGGCCTAGGCTGAGGCAAGGAGCCCAGAATTTAAGGCATAGAATTTAAGGAGGCTGGCCTGCCCTTGCACAACCTGAAAGTTGGTGTGTCTTTAAACTGCATGCCTGTCAGCCTCGCTTGCCTCATTCCAGTCATGCCCTGGGTTGAGTAACCAGGAGATGCAAACAAGGGAGAAGGACAATGAGCCTGGAGGAATTCCTGGGAGCACACATTTAGGCGCCAGCTGCAGCTGCTGGAGTGGGTAGGCTGAGGACCCACTGTCCTGCTTGAACCAGGCAGGGTGCACAGAGCCGTAGCCAACCTTGTCTGTCCAACCCTGCCTGCAGTCTCAGCCATGTGGCTACACCCCATTCCTCCTACCAGAGCTCATGTGCCTCTGTCTACACTTTCTGGTGGCCCTGGGCTCTTCACAGAAATTGACATTGCGATTTTCAGTTCTTGTTGGCCTCTTACTTGATTTTAGGCTTCCTGAGGACAATTTGTGTCTAAGTCACAATGACACTTAACACTTGGAAGATGAGGAATAAATGTTGGAAGGACAAATGAACCAAATGGTGTATGGGCCAGGTGTGGTGGCTCATATCTGTAATCTCAGCACTTTGGGAGGCCGAGGCAGAAGGATCATTTGAGCTCAGGAGTTTGGGACCAGCCTGGGCAATATAGTGAGACCTGGTCTCTACTTTAAAAAAAAAACTTAAAAATTAGGTGGGTGCGGTGGTGTATGCCTGTAGTCCCAGCTAGTCAGGAGGCTGAGGTGGGTGAATCATTTCAGCCCGGGAGATCGAGAATGCAGTGAGATACGATCACACACTGCACTCCAGTCTGGGCAACAGAGCAAGACCCTGTCTCAAAAAAACAAAACAAATAAAAAACAAAAATAGTGGGTGAACAGAGTAGTAAACCAATGGCCAGTGCAAGCTTGCCACATAGGAGATGAAGAAGGACCACCCACTGCCCCATAATTCAGAACTAGGGCCAGGGGTTAGAGCCCTCTCCACAGTCTACTGGACATAACCTAAGCAACGACTGCAGGGCACGGAAGATGGCATAGAGGATGTGTTTTGTCCTTTCTGGAGGCCCTTTCCTCTTTGTGCTTAGAGCACACGAGCCATTTAGGTATCAAAATCACATTGTCTAACTTTGACTCTACACTCAAAGCCATCTGATGCTCACATTTCATGTAGTCAGAGGAGGCCATCTGGTTTGAATCAACATCCGGAAGTTACAGGGTGATGCTTAGAGAGGGCTTGTGCTTCCCCAGCCACACATCTCCATAAAGATGTAAGAGGTAATTATTTCAGCTGGGTGTGGTGGCTCATACCTGTAATCCCAGCACTTTGGGAGGCCAAGGCAGGCAGATCACCTGGTCGGGAGTTCGAGACCAGCCTGACCAACATGGAGAAACGCCATCTCTACTAAAAATACAATATTAGCCGGGCATGGTGGTGAACGCCTGTAATCCCAGCTACTCAGGAGGCCGAGGCAGGAGAATTGTTTGAACCTGGGAGGCAGAGGCTGCAGTGAGCCAAGATCGCACCATTGCACTCTAGCCTGGGCAACAAGAGTGAAACTTCAACTCAAAAAAAAAAAAAAAAAAAAAAAAAAAGGTAATTATTTCACCCCAGGGAGAAACTTCTCTTCCTACCTCCCTCTGGAGCCACTGCAAAGATGGCCTTGGGTGCAGGGACTGAAATACCTAACTTACAGCCTAAAGGAGTCCAGAGGGGCCAGCAGGGTGCTCCAGGCCTCTAGCAGCTGGGCACCTTCACAGATTCCCTGTGATTTTAAGAGTACAGGAAAAACTACATTACGAGTAGCTGTAGGCCTGCTTTCATGGACTGAAGTCACACAAAGAAGAAAATCCTGAAGGGTGAGGAGAGGAGGAGTTCTTTCCCTCCTAAGGCCAAGAAGATAGGTCATGAATTTCTGAGAAGCGAGTAAATTTCTAAGGACAAAAAGTCCCTTGCATGTATTCCAACCTCTTGCCGGAAGGTGGATTGCATGACAGTAGAATTGGGGGAAAGGCAGATCTAACATAGAAATGCCTCAGAAGGAATGTAGTTACTAATATCCTCCATGACTGCTCATAACCCCTTCCCATGCGCTCTAACCATGAGGTTCTTGTTCTCAGGGAACAATTTCTAGGTCAGCACAGAGGTAGGGTTCCAGGTCTGCGTGCTCTCTCTGATCATGGGAGCCCCAGGCACAAAGCCCTCCACCCATGTGTCTTCTTCCTGCTGATTCCTTGAGTTCTCTTGTCCTAGGCTTTCACTCTACCTTATGGTGAGCACTTCTTTCTCTCCTACAAGCTTAGAGTTCTCAGAGAGTAGGGGCAACTTCTGCTTCCTCATTGCATCCCCCAAAGCAGCTAGCATGGCGCCTTGCATATAAAAGGTACTCAATATTTACATTGATTTCACCTGGCCAAGATGAACTCTATTGAGGTTTTGTTGTCGCAGATGAGGAGCTGGAGACAAGAGCCCACAGAGTAGCTACCGAAGAAAGGGGCCGGAAGCCCCACCAAATTCCAGCTTCAACCCCTCAGAATCCAGCAGCTTCCCAACATCCTCCTCCACCACCTGGTCATCGTTCCCAGGCACCTAGTCATCGTCCCCCGCCTCCTGGACACCGTGTTCAGCACCAGCCTCAGAAGAGGCCTCCTGCTCCGTCGGGCACACAAGTTCACCAGCAGAAAGGCCCGCCCCTCCCCAGACCTCGAGTTCAGCCAAAACCTCCCCATGGGGCAGCAGAAAACTCATTGTCCCCTTCCTCTAATTAAAAAAGATAGAAACTGTCTTTTTCAATAAAAAGCACTGTGGATTTCTCCCCTCCTGATGTGCACATCCGTACTTCCATCAGGTGTTTTCTGTGTGCAGAACATTGTCACCTCCTGAGGCTGTGGGCCACAGCCACCTCTGCATCTTCGAACTCAGCCATGTGGTCAACATCTGGAGTTTTTGGTCTCCTCAGAAAGCTCCATCACACCAGTAAGGAGAAGCAATATAAGTGTGATTGCAAGAATGGTAGAGGACCGAGCACAGAAATCTTAGAGATTTCTTGTCCCCTCTCAGGTCATGTGTAGATGCGATAAATCAAGTGATTGGTGTGCCTGGGTCTCACTACAAGCAGCCTATCTGCTTAAGAGACTCTGGAGTTTCTTATGTGCCCTGGTGGACACTTGCCCACCATCCTGTGAGTAAAAGTGAAATAAAAACTTTGACTAGACCCGTGTCTGCTCATTGTGTGAAGGATCCCAGTGTCAAGGAGAGGAAGCTGCCGAATAAGAAAGAGCCTCGCTGGTGTGACAGCAGGATCAAATTCAGTCAACTCAATCCAGCTGAGACCTCCTTAGTCCTCACCAGAATGACCCGAACATGCTCCCCAGGTCTCAGCTGCAAAGCTGGGTCCAACAACCTATTTGTAGATTTCCATAATGAATTAAAGCCTCCATGCACAAACGTTAACAGGAGTCACCAGAAAACTTAACCTTTTGGGTCTTACTTTCTTGACTGTTCAGACATGGTCATAATGACCTTTACTGTCATCCTTGAAAACAAGGGAATCTATGGATACTGGAGGTGTCATGAACTCATCAGATGACATACAAAAAGATAGGCTAAGAGACAACTCAGTTGAATCAAATCTTAAGTGTCTTAAATGACTATGATTAAAAGGTCAGACCCCATCCCCAGCTAGCAGTCATGCTAGCTGTACTTTGAGGGAAGTGGGGAGAAAAAAATAGTTTTCAGTTAGAGTTCTAAAACAATAGGTGGTGAGAAGGCACCTGCTTTGAAATGCTGGTGCCTTGTCTGTGGTCCTGTCTGCCCGCCTTCTCCTTGGCTTCTTAGACTTGCTAAACCTTGTTACACTCTGGCAGGAAGCTCTGAGGGCTAAACCACAAAAACTAAGTATATTCAGGACTTCCTGTGACAGCTCACTGAGGATTGAACTACTTTTTCCTCTGAATCTGAGAGTCTATTTTTCCAGCAACCAGAGTTAATTACTAAGGGCAATGATGAATGAAACCTCATCGCCTCCCAAAATTCAAACACAAAATCCAGCTAGGTAACAATTGCCACAGGATCTACCCAGTAGAGAGATGAGGGCTCTGGCCGGGCATGGTGGCTCGTTCCAGTAATCCTAACACTTTGGGAGGCCAAAGCAGGTAGATCACCTGAGGTCAGGAGTTTGAGACCAGCCTGGCCAACATGGTGAAACCCCTTCTCTACTAAAAAAAAAAAAAATTAGCCGGGCATCGTGGCACGCACCTATAACCCCAGCTACTCAGGAGGTTGAGGCAGAATAATTGCTTGAACCCTGGGGTGTGGAGGTTGCAGTGAGGTGAGATCGTGTCACTTTGTTCTAGCCTGGGCAAAAGAGCAAAACTCCGTCTAAAAAAAAAAAGGAGAGAGAGAGAGAGAGAGAGATGAGGGTCCTAGCCCTGCCCCTTTCTCATTCTTCATGATACCCATGAGTGATTTAATTGGCTATCTCACCAGAACAGCTCATACGCCATTCCCTTAAGAAAATCTTCCCTGGTCTATTCAGCCCTGGGCTCTGCCTTTCTTCTGAACTCCTGTGGCATTACATATGGTACAAAACACATACACCCTATTCAATCCTTCATCGTTCATTCATTCAACGAACATTTATTGAACTTCTACTATGTGTCAGGCTCTGTGCTACGCACTAGGAAAACAGAGGTGTACAATTGCATCTCTGCTTTCAAGGAGCTCACCACCTGGTAGGCAAGAAACGGACCAACCATGGGACAAATGCAATGCAGTATGATAAATATAGGTCAGAGGCAAGTGCATGAACCCAGAGGAAGGACTTTGAACCTAGACTGAGTGGTAAGACTGGGGTGACAAAGAGGGCTTCCTAGAGGAGGGACGTTTGGGTTGCGTTGTAATAGATTAATTGAACTGGTGAAGCAGAGGTACAGAATTACCCATGTAGAGGGAACAGCATGAGCAAGGCTCATTTGGCTTTCTGTTTACACAAACATGTAGTTTCTTTTTCAACTACTGTATTTAACTGATTTGAAGATGTCATTGATTTTTCAACTACTGTTTTCAACTTTTTGTATTTCTTTTTCTTTTTTAACTACTGTATTTAACTAATTTGAAGATGGCATTGATTTTAAGTGGCATCATTCTTTTACATGCCACTAAGAAAGAGAAGAACACTTCTCAGTTGCATTGTAACAAATACTAAGATACAGTCAACTTTCAGTCACAATCCCATTCCTGAGATATTAAAATGTGAAAAAATGTTATTTTATGTTAGTGCATTTTAGAATTGATGAAATGCATAGTAAAGAAGCTTTTTGAGTACAATGACCATTTCTCAATATCGCTACCAGCACTTTATTGAAGCTATCATTAGCCAATTGATTCAATGGGTGAGCACAGTCCTGACGAAAGGAAGGGAAGTGAACATACACAACATCCTTGTCCTCCTTATCCAGGGAAGATAAGACGGATTCTCTGCCCTGCACCACCATTAGGTGGGAAACACGAACCTTGCTTAAGATTTGTGCTGCTGTCACCCACCTGTCTGACACTGTGTGACATCCCACTGAACCTGCCCCAGAGCATGGACATTCTGAGAAGTAGTCAGGCCAGCTGCGTAGGAATAGCTTGTAGAGCTTGTGAAAAAAAAAAAAAAAATGCTGACACTTCTGTCAGTCAGGTTGGGGGCCAAATAAACATATTTTTAAACAACCTCTCCAGCTGATTCCAATGGGCATTCAAGTTGTAGACAACCTTGGAGACTATAGATAATGCAGTGTTGTAAGAAAAATAAACAGTTGTAGCCCAGTTAGCTATTCCCCCACAAGCAAATCTCCAATAAGAAGGCCAACCATGTTGGAAAAAATATCCACATAATTTAAGGCACTGGAACATCCCAGAGGTTTATATGAAGACAGAAAATTTAGAGGTTTCTGATAGCCTATCTGCCCACCCTAAATAATAGTTTAATCCTAGCAGCTGGACCAGCTTAGCTCCAAAAGGGTCTCAACTGTAAACTGGGAAATTTCATCTCAGTCCTCCTGCTCCTTTTCCTTTGCTAATTTTCTAATGTTAGGCTCCTTACCCATGCTCAGTGGGTTGCAGTGACTTGGTGACTCAAGTTCACCAATAAGTTTGCCACCTCAGGACCACTGTACATGCTGTTCCTATTATACATGCTGTTCCCACTGCCCACACTTTTCACCTGGCTCTTCACCTGTCCACATTCTTCTTTCAGAGCTCAGACAGAAAGTCATTTCCTGGGGGAGACCTTTCCTAACTCTTGAACTCCACTGTAACGTGAATCTTGTGTGAGACCATCTCTGTGTCCAGTTCTGTGCCCATGAAGTTCAATATAGTAGAAGACTCACAGGTATCGAAGCCAGGAAGTTATGACTCTCTCTCTCACTGGATTTGTAAGCTTGAGTAATTTATTCAGCTTCTGTAAACACTGATTTTCTCATCTGCTAAATGAGGATAACACCTCACAAGTTTAGAGTGAGGACTAAATGGAAATAATGTATGTAATGTAACAAATATATCCTTGTGTACAGAATGCATCTGAAAACTGTGAGCTTTATTTCTGGCATAATACTCAAGAAGGAATATCCTGGATGGCACATATAAATGGGCTAGTTATTGGAAAGAGACACAGCTCATTATAAATTGATAAATAAGCACTCTGTAAGGTGACTTAGTCTGCTATGAGTTTGATTCATCTGAGTCAGTTTCATAATGTTGCCTCACATGGAACAAATGGATGATAAAATCCTACACCAGAGGTATTTAAAGCTAAAGAACAGACCTGTGAGGCCACCTCGCAAATCCTAGATTGAGTCACCAGCCTTCTGTCACTTCCCTGGCTTCATAAGCAGGGTTTTCCTGAAGAAAAATGCCAGGACATTACTTAAGTACATGGCACCTTTCTGGTTTATTTGTAGCAACACAGAACAAAAGGATGAGGAAACAAGGGAAAATTCTGATCTTTTTAATTGCCTACCAGACAGTGACATTACAAAAAAGAAACTACAGGCCAACAACTCTCACAGATACAGATGCAAAATTTTTCAAAAAATATTAACAAATCAAATTTGACTGACAATGTATAAAAAGGACTATACATTACAACCAGGTGGGATTAATCTCAGGTATGCAAAGCTGGTTCAACATTTGTAAATCAATTAGTATAATCTATCATATCCACAAGCTAATGAAGAAAAATCACATGATCCTATAAGTAGATACAAAAAAGGAATTTGACTCCTGTTTATCAACACCTGTTTATCAAAAAAACTTTTGGTAACTGGGAAGAGAGGGAAACTTCCTCAACTTGATAAAAAAAAAAATCTACAAAAAAGACATGCACCTAACATTTTACTTAACAATGAGAAACTCTAAACTTTCCAGTAAGATCAGGAATCAGGATGTTTCTTCTCACCACTGTTTCTCAACATCATATTAGAAGTCTTAGCTAGTGCAATAATACAAGAAAAGGAAATAAAACGTATGCAGGTTGGGAAGAAATAAATAAAACTATCTTTGTAGATGACATGATCGTTTGTGTAGAAAATCTGAAAGAATCAACAACAAAATAATACTGGAACTAATAAGGGATTATATTAATAGCAAGGTTGTATTAAATAATTCTTACAAGGTTAATATTAAAAAGTCCATCAGTTTCCTGTATACCAACAATGAACAAGTACAATTTGAAATTAAAGACATAATACCATTTACATTAGCACTCAAAAAATGAAATACTTAGGTATAGATTTATATGAAGAAAACTACAAAACTCTAATGAACAAAATAAAGGAAGAACCAAATAAATGGAGAGCTATTTTATGTTCATGGATAGGAAGACTCAATATTGCCAAGATATTAATTCTTCCCAACTCAATCTGTAGATTCCGTGTAATCCTGGTCAAAATCCCAGCAAATTGTGCTGGGTTTGGTGGCTCTTGCCTGTAATTCCAGCATTTTGGGAGGCTGAGGTGGGCAGATCACTTGAGGTTACGAGTTTGAGAGCAGCCTGGCCAACATGGTGAAACCCTGTCTCTACAAAAAGTACAAAAAATTAGCCGGGCATGGTGGTGTGCACCTGTAATCCCAGCTACTTGGGAGGCTGAGGCAGGAGAATCGCTGGAACCTGGGAAGTGGATACTGCAGTGAGCCAAGATTGTGCCACTGCACTCCAGCCTGGGAGACAGAGTAAGACTCCATCTCAAAAAAAAAAAAAAAATTCCCTGCGAAATATTTTGTGGATATTAAAGTGATTCTCAAGTTTATATAGAGAGGCAGAAGTCCCAGAATAGCCAATATAATATTGAAGGAGAACAAAATTGGAGAACCAAACTGCCCCACTTCAAGATGTACTATAAAGCTACAGTAATCAAAATAGTATGGTATTGGTGAAAGAAGAGACAAATAGATCAAATGGAACAGAATAGAGAGCCAGAGAGACCCATATAAATTTCATCATCTTGTCCAAGCTTGTCCAACCCTCAGCCTGTGGGCACCATGCAGCTCAGGATGGCTTTGAATGTGGCCCGACACAAATTTGCCAACTTTCTTAAAACATTATGAGATTTTTTTTTGTACTCATCAACTGTTGTTAGTGTTAGTGTGTTTTATGTGTGACCCCATTCTTCTTCTTCCAATGTGGCCCAGGGAAGCCAAAGGATTGGACACCCCTGATTTGACAAAGGAGCAAAGGCCAAACAATGGAGAAAGAATGGTCTCTTCAACAAATAATGCTGGAACAACTTGACATCCACATACACAAAGAAAAAAATGAATCTAGACACAGATTTAACAGCCTTCATAGAAATCAATTCAAATTAATTACAGACCTAAATTTGGTGGCCTGGGTACCAAATTTATTTATTTTAAGGAATAGTACAAATCAAAGAACTTAAGTGGATGTTTTGGCATAACTTATAGAAAAGGTAAAGGAAACCCCACCGTGCAGGCACTGCTTCGGTCCAGAGAGGTCACCCCGTGGCTACAGGAAACGAGCCTAAGGCTTAGCTGTCATTATCCCTCTCTCCCAGAGATTCTGCCAGGCCAGATTCCCGGCTCTCGTCCTGCACAAGTTGGTCACGTGGACACCCAATTCTTTGATGAATTTCACCGGTTCATTGAGGTAATGTGTCTCAATAAGGTGACACAAGCGGGAGTCGTTTTTACGCAGTTCCAATAGTGACCGATTCACGTGTTTTCCAAGTGTAAGGCACACTCCATCGCATTCAGCCGGTTCTCCGCCTGGTGTCTTGACTCCTGAAGGAAGACTCCGCCCCTTAGTTGTTTCTGCAGCTTCATCAGTTTCTCAGCGGGCTCCCTCTCCTCATGAGATTAGTGAAGAAATAAGTTTTTGGCAAAATTCCTCAAAGCTACGTTATGGCGGTGAAAGCAGTCAGATGTGGACAGGTAGATGGAGGAGGCTGGAGCGCCAGGTTGACCGGGGGCCTCAGGGCGGTCCCAGCGCACGGTGAGGAGGTGGAAGCTCTGGCTCTGAGCTGCCAGCCGCTGGGGCACGGGAAAAGCGCCAGTTCCCTCCAAGCACAGGTGAAGCAGGAAACCGCGGTGACTGTCGGTGAAGAACATCTCCAGACCTAAATATTAGATGCAAAATTATAAAATGCCTAGAAGATAATCGGAGAAAACCTGGAGGACCTTGGTCTTGGCAGTGACTCTTTAGATGCAACATCTAAGGCAAGATCCATGAAAGAAAAAATTAATAAGCTAGACGTCATTAAGGTTAAAATTTTCTTGGGTAGGTTTAGTGGATCACGCCTGTAATCCCAGCACTTTGGGAGGTCAAGGCGGGAAGATTGTTTGAGCCTAGGAGTTTGATACCAGCCTGGGCAATATAGTGAGACCCTGTTTCTATAAAAATTTTCTTAAAAAACTAGCCCAGCAGGGTGGCACACACCTGTAGTCCCAGCTACTAGGGAGGCTGTGGTAGGAGGACCACCTCAGCTAGGGAGGCAGAGGTTGCCATGAGCCGTGATCATGCCACTGCACTCCAACCTGGGCGACAGAGCAAGACCTTGTCTGAAAATTAAATTAAATTAAATTAAATTAACATTTTTTGCTCTGTGAAAGACAGTCAAGAAAATGAAAAGACAAGCCACAGGCTATGAGAAATTATTTGCAAAAGACATGCCAGTTAAAGGTTTATTATTCAAAATATACAAAGAACTCTTAAAACTCAACAATAAGAAAACAAGCAACCAGATTAAAAATGACCAAAGACCTTAACAGACATCTCACCAAAGGAGATATACAGATGGCAAACACCTAAGCACATAAAGAGATGCTCTATATCATATGTCATCAGGAAAAATGCAAATTAAAACAACAATGAGAATACCGCTACATACCTATTAGAATGGCCAAAGTCCAGAATACTGACAACACTAAATGCCAGTGAGGATGTGGAGCAACAGGAACTCTCAAACATTGCTGGTGGGAATGCAAATGGTACAGCCACTTTTAAAGACAGTTTGGCAGTTTCTTATAAAACTGTACATACTTTCCCCATACAATCCAGCGGTCATATTCCTTGGTATTTACCGAAAGAAGTTGAAAACTTGTTCCTACAAAAGACTGCCCACACATGCCCAGAGCAGCTTTATTTATAATGACACCACTTGGAAGCAACCAAAGTGTCCTTCAGTAAGTGAATGGATAAATAAACTGTGGTACATCCAAAAAACGAAATATTAGTCAGTGTGAAAAAAGTTAGCTATCAGCCGGGCATGGTGGCTCACACCTGTAAGCCTAGCACTTTGGCAGGCCGAGGCAGGTGGATCACTTGAGGTCAGGAGTTCCAGACCAGCCTGGCCAACACGGTGAAACCGTCTCTCTTCTAAAAATGCAAAAATTAGCCAGGCATGGTGGCATGCACCTTAGTCCCAGCTACTCGGGAGGCTGAGACAGGAGAATCACTTGAACCCGGGAGGTAGAGATTGCAGTGAGCCGAGATTGCGCTACTGCACTCCAGCCTGGATGACAGAGTGAGACTCCATCTCAAAAAAAAAAAAAAAAGTTAGCTATCAAGCCATGAAAAGACATGGAAGACTTAGATGCATATTACTAAGTGAAAGGAGCCAATCTAAAATGTCTACACATACCATATGATTCCAACTATATGACACTCTGGAAAAGGCAAAACTGTGGCAACAGTAAAAAGATTAGTGGTCGCTAGGTGTCAGATGGCAGGAAGGGATACATAGCAGGAGACAGATACTTTTCAGAGATTTGAAAATACTTTGATTGATACTATAATGGTGGATACTTGCCTTTACACATTTGTTCAAACTCAGAATGTACGTCAAGAGTGAACCTTATTGTAAACTATGGGCTTTAGGTGATAATGATTTGTCAATGCAGACTTATCGATTGTTAAAAAATGCACCAGTCTTGGTTGGGGATGTTGATAATGGGGAAGGCTATGCGTGTTGGCGGAGACAGGGGGGATATGGGAAATTTCTATAACTTCCTCTGAATTATGCTGTAAATCTAAAACTGTTCTGAAAAATAAAGTCTATTTTTTTAAAGTGCTTACCAAGGACCTAGCACCATGAAAGAAAATGTATTCACACCAAGATACATGATTGTAAAACTTCAGAACACTGGGACAAAGATTAGAAGGGGAGAGAGGAAAAGGGGTAAGGGGAAGGAAGAAGAGAAAAGGCAGTGGAGAGAGAGACAGAGAGAGACACCATACCAAGTATCAAGAATTAGAATTAGAATAGCACTGGATTTCTCAACAACTATACTGGAAGCTAGAAGACAACAAAGCGATGCTTTCAAATTCTGGGGAATTTTCAGCTTAGTATTCCAGGCAAACTATCAACTATGCATGTGGCTTATAGAGAAAACATGTGTTATACAAGCTTTTCTGAGGCACGAGTCATAGTGCTGGTGGCCATGAGTTCAATGTTAATGCATCAAAAATATATCTCAAATGAGATGTCTTTAAACAGAAACACACATAAAATTAGGTTTTGTATTGATCAGTTGACTCACTGTTTACTCACTCAGTGTTAAGGCTCACAGGAATCTAACCCTGTATTTCCCCTGGGAGCAATGTTTCAGTTTGCTAAGTCAGTGTTTGCAATAACTTTACAGAGCATAACTACCATGAATAGTGAGAATCGGCTGTATAGACTTTTCCTTTTCTTTCTTTTTGCACTGCCTTCAGATTACCTCTTCTCATATCCCCTTTTCCACCACTGGACCAACTACACTGTTGCTGATGATTGCTGTGGTGATGAGGCAGGACGGGAGTGAACAAGTAGAGAGTTTACCAGCTCTCCCCTGTCCTTTCCTTCTCTGCCCCAGTTTGCAGACACCCATCCCCCAACATGCGCTTGCTCACATTCTGGTTCAAAAGAGCCTTCAGTCTTCTCAGAGGGTTCTCAATTATATGTTAGTTTATCATGTCCATGATTATTTCTCTTTTGTAGCTTTTCTCTGCTATAGTTCTGTAGTTTACAGTTGTGGAGGAAGGTACCAGCAGTACAAGCTGGTTCATTGGCTTGTCAAAAACTTGATCAGGGAGGATGTTAGCAATATGATGCAAGAACAACCAAGAAGAAATATCAGGTATGAAAAATATAACTGTTGAAACAAAATGCATAATAGCTGAAGTATGAAGCAGGATAGATACAGCTAAGGACTGAATTAGGAACCTGCAAGATCATTGCAAAGACCTATGCAAGAATGCAGGGGAAAGTAAAACAGCTTTTCTTTAAAAAAAGAAAAGAAACAATAGGGATATGAAGGATAAAAATATCAGTATTCAGATAATAGAGATTCCATAGGGAGAAAAACATAAAGTTGAAAATTGAGCCTATAATATAGAGCCAAAGAGAGAGAGAGAAAACCCCAAAATTAGACATTTTACTGAGAATTAGAATCATCAAAGACTGCAAGAAATTTTTAGAATGTTTTCAGAGAGAAAAACATACAAAAGAACAAGCATTAGATTGACCTGAGACCTCTCAGTAACAATGCTGGATGCAAGAAGACAAAGAAGTAATATTTTTAAAGTGTTGTGCAGTCATCCCTAGGTTTATGTGGGGGATTGGTTCCAGAACCCCCATATATATATCCATGTCTGCACATGCTCAAGTCCTGCAGTTGGCCCTGTAGAACCCACCCATGTATATGAAAAGTCGGCTGCCTGTATGTGTGGGTTTCATATCCCACAAATACCATATTTTTGATCTAATTTGGTTGAAAAAAATCTGCATATAAGTGGACCCCTGCAGTTCACACTCAAGTTTTCAAAGGGTCTACTGTACATTGAATTTTACATACAGACAAATTGACATGAAACATGAAGATACAATTTAAAAATTCTGGACTTAACAACCATAGTTTCTGGTATACAAAATCTCAGAACCTATGTCATACAAAAACTTACTTTGAAAAACCCTTAGAAGAAATATTCAAATTAGAGGAAAATAAATACAACAGATGTTGTATAGAAATGTGAAGTTAGGGTGATTAAATAATTTGGCAAATTAATTGTTATCTTAAAAAATCAAAGTGTGATGAAAACACAAATTAAAAACCATATTCATAAAAACCCAGAACTAAATTCTGTCTAGACCATATCAGTTGTGTGTGTGTTATTGTTGTTGTTGTTATATGTATTGGTGGGGGAGAGAGAAAGAAGAGTCCAGAGACATAAGAGAACATGCTAAACTACTTGCCTTATTGGAGGAAAGAAATAGGTATTTATAAGTTTAGTAAGTCAGGATGAATAAATAAACAAATATGTCTTAAGAGCAAAGACCATAAAAACAAAAATGAAATACGTTCTTTTAAACCAGCAAAAGAAAATCGTATCTACTCAGTGAAGAGTAAAATTAGAAAAGAAAAAAAAGTATCAGTAATGAAAAACATGAAATAAAATGGAAGAAATAAGTAATAATATAAAGTGATTATGAGAAATGTAAATAGGTTAAACAACCAATCAAAAGAGAACATCTCAAATTGAGCATTTTGAAAGATCCAACAATATACTGTTTACAGAAGACAACTTTACAACAAAAGAATACAAAAAGGTTGAAAATAAAGAAAATATGATCCAAAAGAAGGCTGAAGCAACAATCTTAATATCTAATAGAAAAATTCAAAGGACAAAAAAGAAACCATACTTGTTGAAAGAATAGTAGAGCAAACACATATGCACCTGACAATATTGCAACAAAAAAATAAGGTAATCGACAGAACTTCATAGCAAATAAATAAATTAATAATTTTAATTGGAAGTTTTAACACAAAAAAATTATTGAGGAGGAAATGGAGTCTTCAGAAATGAATAGGTTTAGCAGAGAAAAAGCAGTGATATAGAAATCTGAGTATTTTAATTAATAAGCTCTATTTATATCCAACAGAAAACACATAATCTTTTTGGGCATATATGAAACAATTTTAAAAATTAATTGTATATTAATCCACAAAGAAAGTTACAAGAAAGTCTAATGAATGAATGTTATCAAGAATATATTTTTCAATCATAATGAATTAAAATTATAAAATATTTTTCAAAAGCATAGTGAAAAAACTGTTAGATTACTAGAGAACATTTTTCTAAAACTATGTTATTTCTAGAAATAGAATTTTTTTCTAGAAATGCATTATTTCTAGAAAACCCAGAAAACAATTATTAATAGTTTGTCTAACAGTAAAATGAAAGTTCTGATAATAAAATAATAATAACAAATGAAGCTAATAAATACATAAAACTGGTAATGAAAACACTTCAAAATTTGAAGACCACATCTACAGTAGGTTTTAGAGACAGATGTATAGCTTTAATTACATTTATCAAGATATAAGATAGATTGAAAACAAAGAGTAATACTCAAGAATACAGGGAAGGGACAAGCAAAGAAACAGAAAGAAAGAAATAATAACAAAGATAGAACAGATATCAATGACCTAGAGAAAAACAACAACAAAACAGAGAAGATTAATAAAAACTTAAACTGGTGTTTCAGAAAGATTAATAAGATAGATATGACAAGGCTACTAAAGTGAAAAAAAAAGAGGTAGAAAGTACAAATTTAAAAACTGAACGCAAATGGGGAAATAACCACAGACACAGCAGAGGTTTTAAAATTAATAATTAATATTGTAATAATTATACAATACAAATTTAATTAATAATTAAAATGTAATAAATCAATACATTTTTAAAAGTACTGGCTGGGCACGATGGCTCACGCCTATAATCCCCAGCACTTTGGGAGGTTGAGGCGGGCGGATCACGAGGTCAGGAGATCGAGACTATCCTGGCTAACACGGTGAAACCCTGTCTCTACTAAAAAAAACAAAGTACAAAAAATTAGCCTGGCATGGTGGTGGGCCGCTGTAGTCCCAGCTACTCGGGAGGCTGAGGCAAGAGAATGGCATGAACCCAGGAGGAGGTGAAGCTTGCAGTGAGCCAAGATCGTGCCACTGCAATCCAGCCTGGGGGATAGAGCGAGACTCCGTCTCAAAAAAATAAATAAATAAATAAAATAAAAGTACAAGCCCATCTGACATATAAATGTAGATGCAAAAATTCTAGATGAAATATTAACAAACAAATTCAACACTATATTTTTTAAAACATATCATGATGAAGTGGAGTTTATCCCAGCAATGTAAGGAAATGGCAACATAAAAATAACCTACCGATAAAATTACAACATTAATAGTCTAAAGGAGAAAAATCATGATTATATTAACATATGCATGGATGGAAGGGGTAAAACCAAATATTTACTCAAAAGCCTTAACAGGCTAGGAATAGAAGCTCTTGCCATCATTGCTAACAGGCCCCCTTCTAATGATGAAAGTTTACCTGGACACATGGTTGTGAAGTTAAGACTACGTTTTCCATCCACTCTTTTTTTTTTTTTTTTGAAACTGAGGCTTGCTGTGTCACCCAGGCTGGAGCACAGTGGCACAATCACTGCAGCCTCGACCTCCTCAGCTCAGGTGATCCTCCCACCTCAGCCTCCCAAGTAGCTGGGACCACAGGTGCATGCCACATCTGGCTAATTTTTAAATTATCATTATTTGTAGAGACGGGGTCTCCCTATGTCGCCAGGCTGGTCTCAACCTTCTGGGCTCAAGCGATCCTCTGCCTTAGCTTCCCAAAAGTACTGGGATTATAGAACTGAGTTATTGTGCCTGGCCCCATCCACTCTTGCTATGTATTAAATAGACTCTGGTCAAAGGGATACATTTTGAGCATCTGGCACTGCTGAGTCAAATCAACAAATCGTACAGCATTTGGCATCAAAAAATTCACTCCTGGCTATACATTAATACATCTTAGAGAGGTACCCACACGGACCCATAATGTCTGTTCTTGTAAAGAATTGTAGGTACTCTAGGTCATGACCAGGAGAATGGATAAGTAAAATTTGGTACTCGCATTGCATGGAATGTTTTTGTTGTTGTTGTTGTTGTTGTTTTGAGGCGGAGTCTCGCTCTGTTGCCCAGGCTGGAGTGCAGTGGTGCAATCTCAGGTCACTGCAAGAGACAGGGTTTCACCGTGTTAGCCAGGATGGTCTCGATCTCCTGACCTCATGATCCGCCCGCCCTGGCCTCCCAAAGTGCTGGGATTACAGGCATGAACCACCGCGCCCGGCCATTTACATGGAATTTTATTAGCAACTAGAGACAACAGATTAAAAGAGTACCCAGCAACAAGAAGACACCTTAAAAACAATACTGCTAATCAGTAGTTGCCAAGGGAAAGCAAATAGAAAGGAGTAGCATGCGGGAGCTCCTTTATGGTGATGGACCAGTTCAGTATCTTGATTGTGGTGGTTACATGAATGTATATATGGGATTAAATTGCATAGAACTACACACACACACACACACACACACAAAGAGAGAGAGATAGAGAGAGAGGGCAGTTCATGTGAAAACCAAATTAAAATTTGTGATTTAGTTAATAGTATTGCACCAATACCTATTTCCTGGTTTTGATATTGTAATGTTGGTAAATAAGTTACCACTGTTGGAGAAATCTGGGTTAAGGGTCCACTAGACTCCAGGTTCGATTTTTGTAACTTCCTTGGAGTGTGTAATTGGGTGGGTAAGTCTATTGACTATTCCAGGACAAATTAGACATTCTGCAGACAATTAGAAGGAGAAGCCAAAAGTAAGCAAAAACCATCCATACAAATATTATAGAACCAGAGTCTTGCAATAATGGCAGAACTAGGAAAAAGAACATGAGGGTTATCACTAAAAACAATACTTAGATTTTTGTTCTCTTAATTTCATTTCCTGATCACGAATTTTATGGTATATTTGTGTGGCATGAAGTTGATATTTGGCTTATAAGAATGTGACTGTGAAGAGCTTGGTGCTCAGGAATTTCTGTAACATCACAACAAGGTATCTTCTGCTCTCTATTATAGCAGTGAAGAAACACTTGTCTTTAATAAAAAAAAAAACTTATTAAAAAAAAACACAGCATTGCTTAAAATCCATCTTATTTCTATTTCTCCAAAGAAAAAGGACCAACTTTTTACTGCCATAGTTTGAAGCACTTCCAGCCTGGCCCCTGCATGCCTCTCCTGTGGCAACGCTCCGCATGCCTACCCCCATGTCTAAGTTCCAGGCATAGTCACCTTTATTTGGTTCTTTAAATATGCCACTTTCTCTCTTTCTGGCCCTATGCCCATGCCATCCTTACTGCCTTATTTAGCTAACTACTATGTATTCTTCAGATCTCAGCTTAAACATCATTCTTTTTACCTAAAACCCTCACCATCTTCCTAACACTTAGAATAGAGCACTAGCTGGGCTGATTCCTGAATTCCCCATAGCACCCTGATGTCTGGCCCCTTTTACAACCATCCTGACATTTCAGAGCAGTTACTTGCCTAGTGCCTGCCTTCTAGGTTGGGCTATGTCCTAGGTCTGTCTTGTTCGCTTCAGAATTGCCAGTACTTAGCATGGTGCCTGAAACATAGTAGATGCTGAATAAATATTTTTAAACAATATATTTGCCTGGGTGTGACTGGTTGGGAGCAAGGGGTCTGCCTTAGGAACCAGATCCCTGACCTGAAGTATGAAAATGGGGCTGGTCAGGACTCATCTGAGAACTGGCACAGGGTTGTATGTGCTGGGAAGCTGATGACTGGGACCATCCATGAGAAGCAGGGCAGATAGCAGCCAGAAAACAGCCCAGGAACCTGAGGCAGGTTCCCCACTCACACTACATGATCCCTGCATGAAGTGGCTTGGAGAAAATAGAGAAACAATTCCCAGAAAAAAAAAGACATCACTTTGAATGTTTGAATCTTCTTCCACCCTCACCATTAGCAGGCTGCCCATTAACCTTCAGGGGGCTTAAGAAGAGGCTGGGCGCGGTGGCTTATGCCTGTAATCCCAGCACTTTGGGAGGCCGAGGGGGGTGGATCATGAGGTCAGGAGTTCAAGACCAGCCTTGCCAACATAGTGAAACCCCATCTGTACTAAAAATACAAAAATTAGCCTGGCATGGTGGCACGTGCCTGTAGTCCCAGCTACTCAGGAGGCTGAGGCAGGAGAATCGCTTGAACCCAGGAGGCAGAGGTTGTGGTGAGCCAAGATCGTGCCACTGCACTCCAGCCTGGGTGACAGAGCAAGACTCCATCTCAAAAAGAAGGAGGAGGAGGAGGAGCTTTCAAGAAGTGGGTTTCCTCCTGTCAGAGAGAGCAGTCCACAGAGACTAGCTGCTTCATTTACTCCTGTCTCAAGGTCAAGGGCATCAAGGTTAATGTTATAGGATGCCTTGGAAGCAAAGCTAGCTTTAAGAGTACTAACATTGGGGAAAACCAAGGCAAATGGCGTATAGGAGGCAGGACTAACTTGTAGATCCCACACTGATGAACACAGCAGCGTATGGAGGCCCACATCCTGAATTTTGTTCCAAGAACTGCCACAGAAACATACCAGCAAAGATGAGAGAATCCACAGACCCTTAAAAAGAGGTGGATTGCCGCTGCAGCCTCCATGGGACAGCCTAGGAACAGTGAATCTTCTTGCTTTCTTAACTGAGAGGCTTGTAGCCTGGGGCAAGTTCTCAGCCTTACTCACTGGCTGCCTGGAAATAAACTTGTGCTGTCGTGGGGCACGGTGAGAGTAAGACCAGCCTTTTAAGCTGTGGGCTGCATGGGAGCTGGGTAAGGCCTGTGGCTGCTGGTTTTTCCCCACTTCCCTGGAGACCTGTGTGACATAGCAGAGGCAGCAATAATCCCCCTGGGAACATAACTCCTTTGGCTGAAAATCACATCCCCATCCCCTACAGCAGTCACAGCAAGCCTTGTCCAAGGAGAGTCTGAGCTCAGACACCTAACTCTGCCCTCATCTGATGGTCTTTCTGTGCCTGCCCTGGTAGCCAAAGACAAAGGACATAATCCCTTGGTAGCTCTATGGCCCTGCCCACCACCTGACCCTAGGGCAAGCTTGTATCCTCCCTATAAAACCGCAGCTGATGTGTTGTTGAAATCTCCACCTCCTAGCTGGAAACCAACCAACACAAAACCAGCGCACTTAACAAAAGTACAACCAAGGACCCTCACAGAGTACACTTTACTCCCCTGCTACCTCCACTAGAGTAGGTGCTGGTATCCACAGCTGAGAGACCTGAAGATGGATCACATCACAGGACTCTTTGCAGACACTCCCCAGCCTGGAGCCTGGTAACTCCACTGAGTGGCTAGGTCCAGAAGAAAAATAGTCACTGCAGTTCAGCTCTCAGGAAACCCCATCCCTAGGGGAAAGGGGAGAGCATTGCATCAAGGGAGCACCCTGTGGGACAAAAGAATCTGAACAACGGCCCTTGAGTCTCTGATCTTCCCTCTGACATAGTCTACCCAAATGAGAAGGAACCAGAAAAACAATTCTGGTAAATGACAAAACGAGGTTCTTTAACACTGCCAAAAGATCATATCAGCTCACCAGCAATGGATCCAAACCAAGACGAAACCTCTGAATTGCCAAAAAAAGAATTCAGAAGGTTGACTATTTAGACAATCAAGGAGGCATCAAAGAAAGGTGAAGTCCAACTTAAAGATATGAAAAAAAAAAAAAGATATAGAAGAGTGGAAAATCTCCAGTGAAATAGCACAAATAAAAAAAATCACAGCTTCTGGAAATGAAGGACACACTTAGAGAATTGCAAAATGTACTGGAAAGTCTCAGCAATAGAATCAAACAAGTGGAAGAACTTCAGAGCTCAAAGACAAGGCTTTTGAATTAACCCAATCCAAAAAAAAAAAAAGAATTTTTAAAAAATGAACAAAGCCTCCAAGAAGTCTGGAATTATGTTAAATGTGCAAACCTAAGAATAATTGGTGTTCCTGAGGAAGAAGAGAAATATAAAACTTTGGAAAACATATTTGAGGAAAAATTGATGAAAACTTTTCTGGCCTTGCTAGAGATCTAAGCATCCAAATACAAAAAGCTCAAAGAACACCTGGGAAATTCTTCACAAAAAGATCATTGCCTAGGCACATAGTCATCAAGTTATCTAAAGTCAAGATGAAGGAAAAAATCTTAAGAGCTGTGAGGCAAAAGAAAGAATCAAGTAACCTATAAAAGAAAACCTATCAGATTAACAGCAGATTTCTTAGCAGAGACCCTACAAACTAGAAGGGATTGGGAGCCTATCTTCCTAGCCTGTTTAAACAAAACAATTATCAGCCAAGAATTTTGTATCCAGTGAAACTAAGCTGCATAAATGAAGGAAAGATACAATCTTTTTCAGATGAATGAATGCTGAGAGAATTCACCACTAACAAGCCAGCACTACAAGAACTGCTTAAAAGGAGCTCTAAATCTTGAAAAAAATCTTCAAAGTACACCAAAATAGAACCTCCTTAAAGCATAAATCTCACAGCACCTATAAAACAACAACACCACACACACACCAAGGTATTCAGGCAACAAATAGCACCATGAAGAGAATAGTACTTCACATCTCAATATTAACATTGAATGTAAGTGGCCTAAATGTTCCACTTAAAAAATACGGAATGGCAGAATGATGTAGAATTCATCAGCCATGTATCTGCTGTCTTCAAGAGACTCATCTGACACATAAGGACTCACATAAACTTAAGGTAAAGGGGTGGAAAAAGATATTCCATGCAAATGGACACCAAAAGCAAGCAGGAGTAGCTATTCTTATATCAAACAAACAAACAAACAAACAAACAAACAAACTTTAAAGCAACAACAGTTAAAAAAGAAAAAGAGGGACATTATGTAATCATAAAAGTACTAGTCCAACAGGAGAATATCACAATCCGAAATATGTATGCACCTGACACTGGAACTCCCAAATTTATAAAACAATTACTTCTAGACCTAAGAAATGAGATAGACAGCAACACAATAGTAGTGGGGAACTTCAATACTCCACTGACAGCACTAGACAGGTCATCAAGACAGAAAGTCAACAAAGAAACAATGGACTTAAACTATACTCTAGAACAAATGGACTTAAGAGATTATTTACAGAACATTCTACCCAACAACTCCAAAATATATTCTATTCATCATAATGCATTCTATTCATCAGCACATGGAACATTCTCCAAGATAGACCATATGGAAGGCCACAAAACAAGTCTCAACAAATTAAAAAAAAAAAAAGAAATTATAGCAAGTACTCTCTCAGACTGGAGTGTAATAAAATCAGAAATCAACTCTAAAAGGAAGCCTCAAAACCATGCAAATACTTGGAAATTAAATAACCAGCTCCTGAATGATCATTGGGTCAACAACGAAACCAAGATGGAAATTAAAAAATTCTTTGAACTGAATAATAATAGTGACACAACCTATAAAAACCTGTGGGATGCAGCAAAGGTAGTGCTAAGAGAAAAGTTCATAGTATTAAATGCCTACATCAAAAAGTCTGAAAGAGCACAAATAGACAATCTAAGGTCACACCTCAAGGAGCTAGAGAAACAAGAACAAAACAAATCCAAACCCAGTAGAGGAAAAGTAATAATCTAGATCAGAGCAGAACTAAATGAAATTGAAACAAGAAATAATACAAAAGATCAATAGAACAAAATCTGGTTCTTTGAAATGATAAATAGAATTGATAGGCCATTAGTGAGATTAACCAAGAAAAGAAGAGAGAAGACCCAAATAAGCTCAATTAGAAACAAAACAGGAGATATTACGACTGATACCACAGAAATACAAGATTATTCAAGGCTACTATGAACACTTTTACGTGCATAAACTAGAAAACCTAGAGGAGATGGATAAATTCCTGGAAATATACAATCCTCCTAGATTAAATCAGGAAGAAATAGAAACTCTGAACAGACACAAGCAGTGAGATTGAAATGGTAATTAAAAAGTTACCAACAAAAAAAAGTCCAGGACCAGACCGGTTCATAGCTGAATTATATCAGACTTTCAGAGAATTGCTACCAAGCCTATAGACACTACTCCAAAAGATGGAGAAAGAGGGAATCCTCTCTGAATCATCCTATGAAGCCACTATCACCCTAATATCAAAACCAGGAAAGGATATAACAAAAAAAGAAAACTACAGACCAATATCCCTGATGAACATAGATGCAAAAATTCTCAACTAAATACTAGCTAACCTAATCCAACAGCCTATCAAAAAGATGATCCACCATGATCAAGTGGGTTTCATACAGGGACACAGGGATGATTTAACATCCACAAGTCAATAAATGTAATATACCATATAAACAGAATTAAAACCAAAATTCACACAATAATCTCAATAGATGCAGAAGAAGCATTTGACAAAATCCAGCATCACTTTATGATTAAAACCCTCAGCAAAATCAGCATAGAAGGGATACACCTTAAGGTAATAAAAGCCATCTATGACAGACCCACAGCCAACATTGTACTGAATGGAGAAAAGTTGAAAGCATTTCCCCTGAGAACTGGAACAAGACAAGGATGCCCACATTTACCACTTCTATTCAACATAGTACTGGAAGTCCTAGCCAGAGCAATCAGACCAGAGAAAGAAATAAAGGGCATTCAAATTGTTAAAGAGGAAGTCAAACTGTTACTGTTTGATTGTGACATGATCATATACCTAGAAAATTCTAAAGACTCATCCAAAAAGCTTCTAGAACTGGTGAATGAATTCAGTAAAGTTTCTGGATACAAAATTAATGTACACAACTCAGTAGCCCTGTTGTACACCAACAGCAACCAAGCTGAAAGTCAAATCAAGAACTTAATCTCTTTTACAATAACTGAAGAAAAAAAAAATACTTAGGAATATACTTAACCAAGGAGGTGAAATACCTCTACAAGGAAAACTACAAAACACTGCTTAAAGAAATCATAGACCCAGCCGGGCTTGGTGGCTCATGGGCTGGGCGTGGTGGCTCACACCTGTAATCCCAGCACTTTGGGAGGCCGAGGCAGGCAGATCACGAGGTCAGGAGATCGAGACCTTCCTGGCTAACATGGTGAAACCCTGTTTCTGCTAAAAATACAAAAAATTAGCCGGGCGTGGTGGTGGGCACCTGTAGTCCCAGCTACTCCAGAGGCTGAGGCAGGAGAATGGCATGAACCCGGGAGGCGGAGCTTGCAGTGAGCCGAGATCGCGCCACTGCACTCCAGCCTGAGCGACAGAGCGAGACTCTGTCTCAAAAAAAAAAAAAAAAGAAAAAGAAAGAAAAAAAGAAAATGGCCATACTGCCAAAAGCAATCTACAAATTCAATGCAATTCCCATCAAAATACCACCATCATTCTTTGCAGAACTAGAAAAAAAAATCCTAAAATTCATGACCCAAAAAAGACTCATAGCCAAAGCAAGACTAAGCAAAAAGAACAAATCTGGAGGCATTACATTACCTGACTTCAAACTATACTATAAGACCATAGTCACCAAAACAGCATGGCACTGGTATAAAAACAGACATATAGACCAATGGAACAGAATAGAGAACTCAGAAATAAAGCCAAATACTTACAGTCAACTGATCTTCAACAAAGGAAACAAAAACATAAAGTGAGAAAAAGACACCCTATTCAACAAATGGTGCTGTGATAATTGGCTAGCCACATGTAGAAGAATGAAACTGGATCCTCATCTTTCATCTTATACAAAAATCAACTCAAGACGGACCAACGACTTAAATCTAAGACCTGAAACCATAAAAGTTCTAAAATATAATGTTGGAAAAACTCTTCTAGATATTGGCTTAGGCAATGACTTCATGACCAAGAACCCAAAAGCAAACACAACAAAAACAAAGATAAACAGATGAGGCTTAACTAAACTAAAAAGCTTCTGTACAGCAATAGAAATAATCAGCAGAGTAAAAAGACAATCCACAGAGTAGGAGAAAATCTTTGCAATCTATATATCCAACAAAGGACTAATATCCAGAATCTACAAGGAACTTAAACAAATCAGCAAGAAAAAAACAATCCCATCAAAAAGTGGGCTAAGGACATGAATAGACAATGCTCAAAAGAAGATATACAAATGGCCAACAAATACAAGAAAAAGTACTAAATATCACTAATTATCAGGGACATGCCAATCAAAACCACAGTGCGATACCATCTCACTCCTGCAAGAATGGCCATAATAAAAAAATCCAAAAGTAATAGATGTTGGCATAGATGTAGTGAAAAGGGACATTTTTACAATGTTGGTGGGAGTATAAACTAGTACAACCACTATTGAGAACAGTGTGGAGATTCCTTAAAGAACTAAAGGTAGAGCTACCATTTGATTCAGCAATCCCACTCCTGAGTATCTGCTGAGAGGAAAATAAGTCATTATACAAAAAAGATACTTGCACACACGTTTATAGCAGCATAATTTGCAATTGCAAAAATATGGAACCAGCCCAAATGCCCATCAATCAGCGAGTAGATGTATATGTATGCCATGGAATACTGCTCAGCCATGAAAAGGAATGAAATAATGGCATTTGTAGCAACCTGGATGGAATTGGAGACCATTATTCTAAGTAAAATAACTCAGGAATGGAAAACCAAACATTGTATGTTCTCGCTGATATCTGGGAGCTGAGCTGTGAGGACACAAAGGCACAGGAAAAATACAATGGACTTTGGGGACTCAGGGGAAAGCATGGGAGGTGGGTGAGGGATAAAAGACTACACATTGGGTGCAGTGTACACTGCTTGGGTGATATGTGCACCAAATTCTCAGAAATCACCACTAAAGAATTTATTTATGTAACCAAATATTGCCTGTTTCCCAAAAACCTATAGAAATAAATAAATAAACAAAATAAACTGAAATTTTAAAAAAAATAGTACTAACATTAAGATTGGTGTGGTAGCTTATGCCTATAATCCCAACACTTTGGGAAGCCAGGCTAGGAGGATGACTTGAGCCCAGGAGTTCAAGACCAGCCTAGGCAACATAGTGAGACCTGGTGTCTACAAAAAATAAACAAATAAATAAATAAGCTGGGCATGGTGGTGCATCCATGCCTTTAGTCCCAGCTACTTGAGAGACTGAGGTGGTAAGACTACTTGAGCCTGGGAGGTTGAGGCTGTAGTGAGCCAAGATCATGCTACTGTACTTCAGCCTGGATGACAGAGCAAGACTGTCTAAAAAAACAAAAACAAATACAAAAACAAAATAAATAAACAACAACAACAAAAATAAAACAGAGTACTAACATCAGCAATAGCCCAGTGCCACCAGAGTTACCTGAGGTAAGACTGCTACAGACCCAGTGAGTGTTCCAATGAATAAATGAACCCCACACCAATAAGTCCATTAGGAGAGGCAAACCTGGACAGGAAGAGACAAGGTGCCTGTGACCTAGATTGGTCACTGTGTCATCACCTGCCCTTGCAGAGCTGATAAAGGGATTCAGCTGTGACTGTTGGTTACACTATAAAAACACATTTCTCTAAGAATGCAAGGAGGAACAAAAGAACAGAAATTCCTGCTACTTAGGGACTAGTGCACTTGTCAGCAGTGTGTCATATCACTTACCTCTCAGGGGCAGGATTTTCTTAGAAGCTTTAGTTAGGGATGTGGAAGAAAATCTCCATCTGTGCTTCACAAAGATCTGTGTCTCAGGACCAGGTCCAAGGAGAACCCACTGGTGTGATTTCTGAGAGATTAGTAAATCCTGCTGCCCTCTAAGTGGCTCCATACCACTGGCTGATAACTGAAATTCCACTATTTATTTATTTATTATTATTATTATTATTTTTAGATGGAGTCTCGCTCTGCCGCCCAGTCTGGAGTGCAGTGGCGCGATCTCGGCTCACTGCAACCTCTGCCTCCTGGGTTCAAGTGATTTTCCTGCCTCAGCCTCCTGAGTAGCTGGGATTATAGGCGCGCACCACCACACCTGTCTAATTTTTGTATTTTTAGTAGAGATGGGGTTTCACCGTGTTAGCCAGGATGGTCTCAATCTTGTGACCTCCTGATCTGCCCACCTCAGCCTCCCAAAGTGCTGGGATTACAAGCATGAGCTACTGTGCCTGGCCTGAAATTCCACTTTTTTTTTTTTTTTTTTTTGAGACAGAGTCTTGCTCTGTCACCCAGGCTGGAGTGCAGTGGCACGATCTTGACTCACTGCAAGCTCCGCTTCCCAGGTTCACACCATTCTCCTGCCTCAGCCTCCCGAGTAGCTGGGACTACAGGTGCCCGCCACAATGCCAGGCTAATTTTTGTTTTTTGTATTTTTAGTAGAGACGGGGTTTCACCGTGTTAGCCAGGATAGTCTCGATATCCTGACCTCATGATCCACCCGCCTCGGCCTCCCAAAGCGCTGAGGCGTGAGCCACCATGCCCAGCCGAAATGCCACTATTAAAGCTTCATGTTGGATGCCGTGGCTCACGCCTGTAATCCCAGCACTTTGGGAGGCTGAGGAGGGCAGATCACTTGAGTCCAGGAGTTCAAGACCAGCCTGGGCAACATGGTGAAACCCCATCTCTACTAAAAATGCAAAAATATTAGACGGGCGTAGTGGCATGTACCTGTGGTCCCAGCTACTCAGGAGGCTGAGGTGGGAGGATTGCTTGAGCCAAGGAGGCAGAGGTTGCAGTGAGCCATGATCATACCACCACACTCCGGCCTGAGTAACAGAGCCAGACCCTGTCACGAACAAACAAACAAACAAAAACATTATGTTTTTCAGCATGAAGCAGTGATGAGCAACTTGAGGACTGCGATCTACATGGAAGAACCACCAGACTGGTGAATGATTTTCAGGATGAATGTCCGGATACTAACTTGTTAGTGACTAAAAAGCCATGACAGTTTCCTCATTGACCTTTCTTTTATTCAGTAAAGCAAGTATTCCAAGTCTTGAGAATCTATGTCGTTTTCCTTGCATTTTCATTTCATGGAAAATAAATGGTATGCAAAGAAGGCTGCTCACCTCTGGTTTAAGGGTTTGAATACTGTTAAAATGCAAATCATCACAGAAGAGTGCAGCTTAAAAACAACAACAACAACAACTTTATTTTTTAGAGCAGTTTTAGGTTCACAGCAAAATTGAGAGGAAGATACAGAGATTTCCTGTGTACCCACTTCCTTCATAAAGTCATAGCCTCCTGAATTATCCACATCCCCCACCAGAGTGGTACATTCGTTACAATGATGAACCCACACTGACACATCATTGTCATCCAAAGTTTACATTAGGGTTCACTCTTTATGTGCATTCTGTGGGTTTGGACAAATACATAATGAGATGTATCCACTATTAGACCATACAGAGTAGTTTCACTGCCCTGAAAATCCTCTGTGCTCTGCCTGTTCATCCCTCCTTCCCCCTAACCTCAGGTAACCACTGATCTTTTCGACTTCTCCGTAGTTTAGCCTTTTCCAGAATGTCATATGGTATGTAACCTTTTCATATTAGCTTCTTTTGCTTAGTAATATGGATTTAATATTTCTCCATGTCTTTTCATGGTGCGGTGGCTCATTTGTTTTCAGCATTGAATAATATTCCATTGTCTGGATGTTACTATAGTTTATTTATCCATTTGTAATCAAATAGCTTAACTTCAAAATGCATTTTTTTAAAACGTCCCCTTTCTCTTTTCTCCCTAGTCTTTAAATACAATCTTGAAGCAAACTGCAGAAGCCTTTTCCTGTAAGCTTAAGGTAGACTCTATGTCCCACCCTTTCCCACCATATACTCCCTTTGCATTTATCTAACTGTATGCTAGTATCTAAATATGTTCTTACTTAGAAGTTCCAGGGGCTAATCTTTTTTTTTTATGGAATACACAGGGATTTAATATAGTATGATCTAAAAATTATCAAAAGCTGCCTTCCAAGGGCTAATCTTGAGATAGAAAGACCAAGCCTGGAGACCCAGCTGCAAAATTCCAGAGATTACCTCAAGGCAGCTAGTCAACAACCCGGCCATTGTTCCAGGTGGACTGAGACCCAAGATAGCAACCAAACAAGACACATGGATCTTGTACTCAGCACAACTCCTGCATGCTTCACATGTCAAGTTCATCTTTTTTTTTTTTTTTTACAGAATTTGCTCTGTCGCCAGGCTGGAGTGCAGTGGCGTGATCTCGGTTCACTGCAGCCTCCACCTCCTGGGTTCAAGTGTTTCTCCTGCCTCAGCCTCCCGAGTAGCTGGGGTTACAAGCAAGCGCCACCACACCCAGCTAATTTTTTTATTTTTAGTAGAGAGGGGTTTCATCATGTTGGCCAGGATGGTCTTGATTTCTTGACCTTGTGATCTGCCCGCCTCGGCCTCCCAAAGTGCTGGGACTACAGGCATGAGCCACTATGCCTGGCCAAGTTCCCTTTTTTAAACTCTTGTTTTCTCCCCAGAAATTTAAAGTGATTACTTTGGATGGGGATCTGGTCACTTTCACTTCTGCTTTACCAGTTTTGGTTAATAAAGTCGCTTTCTTTCTACCATATCTCATTCTTGTCATTGGACCTTGCAAGTGGCAAAGCAGCCAGACCTGTGCTCGGTTACACATTCATCTACTGAAGGATATCTTGGTTGCTTTCAAGAATTGGTTATTATGAATAAAGCTGAGTGCAGCCCTTTTTGTATGGAAGGAAGAGCATTTTGGCAAGGGTGCTGAAGGCATAGAAATGGTAGAAAGGGGCAGGAGATCAATGTGGGAAAGGGAGTTGGGGCAACCCACCCCGTACACAGCTCTGCCTGTGGCCAGCCCTGCTCAGAATATACTGGACCTTAGAGCCCCATAGCAGAGGAAATGAGGCTGTGGCATGCAGGGCAGCTGGCCTGGTGCCCTCCTAAGTAGCTGTCAATCCCATGGAGCCCTCCACTAGTAGCCTCCAAGAGCTGCCTAGATGTTAGAAGAGAAATCTGTCCTTTTTAAAGCCAGAAAGTCCCCCCTTCCAGAGAAGGGACTCTTTCCTCAACCTGGAGCTCAGAGGAGAATCTGTGCTGGAAAGGCTAACGGAGTCTTGATCAGTGGGAGCACTCCTTGGGGGAGCACTCCTCAGGAGAAACACTTCTCAAGGGGACCTCTCCTCAGAGGGAATACCCTTCAGGGAAGCACTTCTCAGGGGCACTTCTCAGGGGAGCACTCCTCAGCGGGAGCACATCTCAGGGGAACTCTCCTCAGAGGGAACACTCTTCAGGGGTAACTCTCCTCAAGGGAAACACTCCTCAGGGGAGCACTCCTCAGGGGGAGCATTCCTCAGGGGGGAACACTCCTTAGGAGGAGCACTCCTTGAGATTACCGCAAGGCAGCTAGTCAACAACCCGGCCATTGTTCCAGGTGGACTGAGACCCAAGATAGCCACCGAAACAAGACACATGGATGTTGTACTCAGCACAACTCCTGCATGCTTCACACGTCAAGTTCTTCTTCTTTTTTTTTTTCTTTTTTTTTCTTTTTTGACAGAGTCTCTCCTCAGAGGGAGCACTCCTCAGGAGTAATTCTCCTCAGGGGTAACTTCTCTTAAGGGGAAGTCTTCACAGGGACCATTCCTCAAAGGGAGCTTTCTTTCCTCTATGTGCTTTCCACCTGGCAGGGCCTCAGAGCCGTATGTGCTCCCACTTCCTTACAGGGCAGGATCAGATACCACCATTTACACCCTCACTGAAAAGGCAGTCAAACACACTTATACTGTAAGGGATGAAAAATATCTTTTTCTTGACCCAACTTAGATTCATGGCTGAGGCCCCTGTAACAAAAAACAGATTAAAAAAAAGAAAGGTCAAAAACAATGTATTTAACATAAATTTTACATGACACAGGAGCCCTCATCAGGAAATGAGGAAACAGGTAAGCCTGAATATTTTCATGCTAGGTTTGATGAAGCACGGACAATCGTGGAGAAATATGAGAGGAGGACAAAAGGGAACTATTAATGGTGATAAAACTGGGGAAAACTTAGCAAGCCCTGTTGTTCAGATTCCCCTCCATGTCCCTGTGTCTCCAGGGACAAGGATGCTCCTTTCCCCTGGGTGTAAGGAGGGAACCGTTCACCTCTCATGTGAAAGTTTTATGACCTGCTTCAGGGGAAGGTGAGAAAATCCTTCCTATGTTTTATGGAGAAGATTGGGGAAGGTTAGAGAGACTTTCCTGCACATGCTGTTTTCTCAAATTCCTTCAGCTTAGAATATTTTGGACTAGCATGTCCTGAGCCCCATCAACACTGATGCTTTCCCTTGCTAGGCCGTGTGAACCTTATGAAAAAAAAATCTAGTGGCTTCTAGGAATTTCAGCAAGTATGTAAAGAAAACGCCAAGGACAGTCAGAGAACCCGTCTCTTTGCACCCCAAATCGTACTATGCTTGTGGCTGGTCCTGGAGTGCAACCTGGAGCTCTGAGAGGGGCTGGGAATTAATAATAAGCCATCTCTTCTGTGTGCTGCCCTGAGATGTGGGAGCACCTGGCTTGGACCCCTGCACAATGGAATTATTGTACCTTCAGCCCAGGGATCTGAGCCCCCTGAGCTGGCAGGAGCTCTCAGAACATCCACCGTGAGGCAGGCATGTGCTATGTGATGTCAGCACTGGTACTGCCGTGAAGCAAGCTCATGGAAACAAGTTGGGCAGAAAGGTTTTGAAAAGTCAGGAACATCTTGTTGAATAACAAAAAACAAGTACGATGTAAGAACTTGTTTTTAGTGGAAAATGACTCTTCACATGACTTCTGTATGTTCACCTCTCTACCAGTCAGTGAACTGGCAGGAAGCAGAATGTCACTCAGACGGCTCAACTAGAGACTTCAATGGAGGGACCACTTAGGAAGTGTAGGCAAGGTCAAGGAAGCCAATAGGGATGTTGAGGCACCTAGAGGCTAGGAACTGCAGGAAGCTGCTGCTCTCCTAGACCAGAAGGGACAAGGGGTCCAATGAGAGCTGCAGCTGTAGAGAAGGGGTCCCCTGGAGAGAGCAGCAGCCATGGAAAAACAGCTGCAGTCAAGATAGAGCACAAGAGCAGGAAAGGGTGTGGGAAAACTCCAACTTCTCTTTCCTTCTTCTTGGGGCCTCCCATTGGCCAACCCAACTGGAAGCCAGGTGGTCAGGGAGTGCAGGTGTTTCAGCCCATAAGGGTCAACTTCCTGAGGCACAGAAAGTCAGAGAAGGCTGGTGAATGGACTCCAGTGTAGGGGGCCAGGGGGAGACTTAACTGGTATTGTTATGTTGGGTGTGTACATTCTCTAGATACAGTACGGTTATAAAATCCATTCCAGATGCGAGTCCCCTGCATTTCCATTCCATGTGCCCTCCGCCTCCCCCACTTCACTGTACTTACTGGATCCATCCTGATCTTCATGAATCATGAAGACTACCCTGGATCTGCTACATATATGAGTCAGACTATTGACTCTTTGAGAAACTCATTTGCTTTCTGTCCCATAGACATTGGTCAGTAAATGTATAATGGCGGAAGGGCTGAAATGGGATTAGAGAGAGTTAGTGTTCGTCTTTCACTAAGATCTGCTTCCACTCCCAGCTGGCTTCCAGGGGATAAAGCCTCCTCACAGAACACACAGAGGTGGTGCAGAGAAAGCCCTAGGACCACACGAATACCACCAGACCTTGAAGTGTGGGAAAAGAGGGCCGTAGGAGGCAATTCTGAAATTTTGTTGGCATGAATGAGCACATAAAATCACTTAAGAGTGTTCAGGAAATTTTTCAGCCCTCTTCATTAGCTATCTTGCCTCCTTCCCCCTCAATTTTATTTTTTGTTTGTTTACTTCTTCTTTCAGGGGACCAGAAAAATGTAAGATGTGCTATTTATTTACTCATTCATTCACCCATACATTCCTTCAGTCATTTTTTACTGCTAATATCTATGGTGCCAGGCACTGTGTTAGGCACTGGCTTTAGAAGGATGAAAATTATGAGGCTGGGCATGGTGGCTCATGCCTGTAATTCCAGCACTTTCAGAGGCCGAGGGGGGTGGATCACCTGAGATCAGGAGTTCGAGACCAGCCTGTCCAACATGGCGAAACCCTGTCTCTATTAAAAATATAAAAATTAACCAGGTGCAGTGGCACGCACCTGTAGTCCCAGCTACTTGGGAGGCTGAGGCAGGAGAATTGCTTGAACCCGGGAGGCAGAGGTTGCAGTGAGCTGAGACCAAGCCACTGCACTCCAGCCTGGGTGACAGAGCGAGACTCCGTCTCAAAAAAAAAAAACAAAAACAAAAACAGAAGGATGAAAATTAGGCTAGCTGGCCTTGAAAACTCACCATTCATTTAAGGTGTACACACACATTGATTTCTCAAGTAGTCTTATCAGCCTTGGGGGTAAACAAGGGCATGAGTGACAAGCGCAATGGTATTTAAGTCTGAACACCCACAAACAATTGTTAAACTCCAAGCCCCACTGAGAATCCTAGAGGCAAACACTCCCAAAAGCTGTAGAGGTTTTCCCACATCATTACCATCATGTGCCAGACAGCCCTGCTGCTGCTGTTGCCTGAGCAGGAAAACCAGGGACAGTGTCTCTGCATTGGGAGCCTTGGGTGGGCTTATTAAGCAGTTTCTGTTGAATCTCCTGCATTCAGTGGGATTTCCACATTCTCAGAGAAAGCCCTGTGGCCCTAGAATCTCCTTTCATCTAGGCTGTCACTCTTTTCCAGTGTCTCGAAGAAAGCACCTACAATTTTTTGAATCATTTAGTTATTTTACCTAGAGCAATTTCAGTCAAAATATATATGATATGAGACCTTTTCCTGTTTTGCAAAAATATTAGAGCATAGGAAAGTGCTGACTGGGGAAGATGGGGAGGGGAGATTCCTGGGGGTTGGAGGACCAAACAGAGGAGCCCGAGGGCCAAGACCAAACTTCCTTACTTCACACCCTTACCAGGGGTGGCCCTGCTGGGTTGCAGCAGACAAATAAAGGTTGTGGGCCTTCTGTGTCCTGTTAGGCAACAATAGTGGGTGCCTTAGGTGGGTGTAAAGTTCTTGATGATTGATGACATGTCAGAACTTGCCTGTGCTTAAAAAAAGTCCTAGACGGCTGGGCGTGGTGGCTCACGCCTGTAATCCCAGCCGAGGTGGGTGGATCACAAGGTCAGGAGATGGAGACCATCCTGGCTAACACAGTGAAACCCCGTCTCTACCAAAAATACAAAAAATTAGCCGGGCTTGGTGGCGGGTGGCTGTGGTCCGAGCTACTCAGGAAGCTGAGGCAGGAGAATGGTGTGAACCTGGGAAGCAGAGGTTGCAGTGAGCCAAGATCATGCCACTGCACTCCAGCCTGAGTGACAGAGCGAGATTCCATCTCAAAAAAAAAAAAAAAAAAAAAAGTCCTAGACAACAGGGGACTGATGTCTAAGACATCAGATATACACTGCCAAACATCAGAACATGAAATTTTTCCTGCTAGATTCCCTCTATAGTTTGTCTGTCCACTAAATAAATACATGTTGATCTACTGTGGCAAAGAACTAACAAATGTGTACAAAACAGCTCATTCTCTCAAAATGCTTAATTTCTAGACAGAGAGGTGATATATGGAAGGATGGGTTTTTTTCCTTCTTGCTCACCATCCTTTCCTCTTTCCAAAGAGTAAATCTCACAAGGCTACAATAATAGAGGAAGGGTTTTTTGGTTGTGACCCCTAGGTCTTGGAAAGGTCCAGCCTTTTCTCATAAGATAACAGGAGATACGTCAGTAGGAGGTTAACATCTGCTTTCTGAGAGATCTTATGATAATTTTAAATATTCCACTTGATGGTCAGTCTCCTGGGACTTCTCCTTTCTTCTACTTCAGCACCCAAAGTTCTCCTCTCCACCTCACATTTCAAGAGGAGAAGGAGTTGAAACAGAAAGTAATTGATAACGTGTCCTGACGACGTTTAGACACAAGAAGAATCAGGACTTCGGGTGGGTGCTATGGAGAGAAAGGATTAAAATAAGTGTAGTGGGAGGGAAGAGGAGGAAGATCCAGGGAAGCAGCCCTGCCACTCAAAGCTGTTGCTCTGTGGCAGATCCCAAGGCCTGTGCCCTTGAGCAAATTAAGAGACAAAGTAGACTAACCACTGGAATCATAAGCATTTGGATTAGAAGGCTTTGGATGATCGGCAGGAACGAAGAGCTGTTTTTATATTCTTCATGATTCTGGTTGTGTGTTTGACCTGAGAAGACATGGATCAGATCGTCTTCCCACTCCACCCCACCTCCCACCTTCCTTCACCAGCACAGTCCTGGATGACAGAGCCTAGGAAATGAAGAGAGCCACTCTGGGAGCCGACTGATCAACAACTGGAGGGGCACTCTCGTTCGACTGTACCACCTTCCACAAGAAGAGGGTGGTGCTCAAGTTCCAGACATACACAGAAATATTAAGTAGAACCCATGAAGTGCTTTGCAAGTCCAGAGTAAAGAGATGATAATTCTTTCTGCTTTGATGAAAGATAGGTTTGATGGAGGAAGTGGCATTAAAAGGGAGCTTTAAAGGACAGCTGTAATCTTAAGTTCGTGGAGACAGAAGGGGAGGAAATTCCAAGCAGAGGGAGCAGAGGTGAAATGGGAATGGAAATGAGATGTGTTGTCTTTATGTATCACGGGCATCATGGGATATCATGTGGAAAATCAGTGTGATTATTTATCTCTACAATGCTGACCTCTTTATACCTTTGTAATAATAACCTTGGCAGGAACTTACATAAAATCCCAACTGGAACCGAATATTCATTTCTTATTTTTAACTAAACCACAGATGAGATCAAACCAAACCTGAAACACACACACACACACACACACACACACACCATATATACCCCTAAGTTTGAATCAGACAATAGAATCCTGCATATATTAAAAATCTATTTTGTAGTTTTAAACCAAAATTGTCGATAAGAAAGGTATATTTTTGAATCCTAAATTATTTTCCTGTTCTAAATATAATACCAAATTTATTCAGTAATCTGAGTTTGTAAACCTCCTTATTAGCACACAGATTTCAGTGAGCTGGGGCTATATATAATGATACTGATTTCTGCATGTAGTGTGTGGAATTAATTGTCATAATTAAACCTCTGTACATTGCTATATCCACAGGCTATCAGTCAGAGTCCATAATTGAGAACACAATCACCTGCTTAGCTAGGTTAAGCAGAAAGAGACTATACTATGGGATTTAGGTATCACACACTCCCTGGGAAGTCCAGAAGGTCAGGACTGGAAGCTACACAGTCAAGTGTATCACTCATCATAGGACTGAATCTGCAAAGACCACACAGAGCAGCACTGCAGAGCCCACTGGTGATGCTGGGCACTGTACATCAGAATCTCTGCTTCTGCTCTCTAGAAAAGCAGACACACTGTCACTCTGTCTGCCAAAACATGGGTCCCATGTGTTCCTGCTCTTCCTGTTGCTTCTTTCCAAATGTAAGTCTTATCAATATAAGGCTTGGATACATCAGCTCTAATGTACTTGGTCCACCCGATGGGCAGAGTCTAGGAGGCATGCCTGCCCCCTACATCTGCACTGGAATCTGGAGAAATGAATCCTGACTTCCGACTTGGAAAGTGCAAGTCCGTAATGTGGGAAGAGGCCCAAACATAAGATGTTGAAACAATGCAGGGTGGCCACAAAGCCTGACAGAACTCCACTATACCAGGTGCCATGGTGCTACATCAATCCATTTTATTTTTCTGTGTTCAATTTGTTTAGCACATAGGAGATTTCTGTTTTGGGCAATATCATGAACAAAAGAGCCTGAGAAAATATCCCACTGTAAGACATTTAGAAATGCTGAATAAAATATATCAAAACTCCTATGAAAGGCAAAATCTTCACAAAAATGGTAGTGAAATGATACCAAAATGAAACTGAAGCTGGAAAACTTAGTGAAGAGCTGACTCTGAAGCTGTAGACATCCTTTGGAGATGTTCTAATGTTTGTAACCCAGACTTTGGGGTTTAATGGTGTAAGGAGTAAAGTTAAAGCCTCAGGCCCTTAGAAAGGTAGGAGTTGGAACAGAGACCCTCATATAATGTTGACATAGTCAAAAAGCTTCAGCAAAAGAGTATCTACAGAAAAACTGCTCAAAGCGAAGGGACACATTGAGGGAATTTTTTTCAGTCTGCATTGAAGCTGTCTAGAAAAAAAGTCTCTCCTAAAACTGAATTTGTGGGCCGGGCGTGGTGGCTCATGCCTGTAATCCCAGCACTTTGGGAGGCTGAGGCAGGCAGATCACCTGAGGTCGGAAGTTTGAGACGAGCCTGGCCAACATGGCGAAACCCTGTCTCTACTAAAAATACAAAAAATTACCCGGGCGTGGTGGTTGGTGCCTGTAATCCCAGATACTCGGGAGGCTGAGGCAGAATCACTTGAACCCGGGAGGCAGAGGTTGCAGTGAGCTGAGATCATGTGACTGCACTCCAGCCTGGGCAACAAGAATGAGACACCATCTAAAAAAAAAAAAAAAAAAAAAAAAAAAAAAAAACTGAATTTGTGGCTGGGTTTTGCATTATCTTTGTAGCTCAAGAAGGTATAAGCTGAAAATTTTACTGAGGTGCCTCCAGGTTTGTAATATGCATGGTGACAGGTAGAAGCAAACACCAATTGCCTCTAGAAGGCATATTCTTAATCCAGGTCTCTCAGGAATCCCACAAATGAAGTCCAGCCAAATTTAAGATCACCTCATGAGATTGTAAAAGGCCTAAGAAAACAAGACATCCCTAGGCAAGAGTCAATAAAAAAATAATCAAATGGTCAGGTGCAGTGGCTCACGCCTGTAATCCCAGCACTTTGGGAGGCCGAGGTGGGCGGATCACCTGAGGTCAGGAGTTTGAGACCATCCTGGCCAACATGGTGAAACCCCATCTCTACTAAAAATACAAAAATTAGCTGGGCATGGTCGTGGGTGCCTGTAATCCCAGCCACTCAGGAGGCTGAGGCAGGAGAATTGCCTGAGCCCAGGAGACAAAGGTTGCAGTGAGCCAACATGGTGCCATTGCACTCCAGCCTGGGTGACAGAGTGAGACTCTGTCTCAAAAAAAAGAAATCAAAATAGGTCACCTATGACAGGGGTCCCCAACACTTGGGCCACTGCACAGCAAGAGGTAACCAGCAGGTGAATGAGCATTACCACCTGAGTTCTGCCTCCTGTCAGATCAGCAGTAGCATTAGATTCTCATAGGAGGGCGAGCCCTGTTGTGAACTGTGAATGCGAGGGATCTAGGCTGTCTGCTCCTTATAAGAATCTAATGCCTGTTGATCTGTCACTGTCTCCCATCACCCCCAGATGGGACTGTCTAATTGCAGAAAAACAAGCTCAGGGCTCCCACTGATTCTACATTATGATGAGTTGTATAATTTGTTTCATTATATATTACAATGTAATAATAATAGAAATAAGGTGCACAATAAATATAACGCACTTGAATCATCCTGAAACCATCACCCCCGCCCCAACTGCCCTGTCTGTGGAAAGACTGTCTTCCACAAAACCAGTCCCTGGTGCCAAAAAGTTTGGGGACTGCTAATCTACAACATCAGATAGTTTAAAGTGTTAAAAGACAGGGGAAAAAAGAAATGGAAAACATGAGCAAGAAAACAGATATCATCAAAAAAGGAAGGATTATACAACAGATTCTACATGGCTAAAGAGAGATTTAGGAAACTGAAATAAATTTGCCCAGAATGAAAAAAGGTAGAGACAGAAATATGAGAGATATAAAATGGAAGTTAACAGACATGGGAAACAGAATGTCTGACATCTTAATTAGAATTCCAAAATAAGAGACTGGAAGGGCTCAGGGATATTGGAGTCTATGAGGATGGTCAAAAAATGACACTCCATTCTCCACCATGTTTGGAACCTATTAAAAATGCACATTGGCCAGGTGTAGTGGCTCATGTCTATAATCCCAGTTCTTTGGGCAGCTGAGGCTGAAGGATTGCTTGAGCTCAGGATTTTGAGACCAGCCTGGGCAACATAGCAAGACATTGTCTCTACTAAAAGTAAAAAAAAAAAAAAAAAAAAAAAATTAGCCAGGCAGAATGGTGCAGGCCTGTAGTTCCAGCTACTTGGGAGGCTGAGGTGGGAGGATTGCTTGAGTTCAGGAGATCAAGGCCACAGTGAGCTGTGATAGTGCCACTGTACTCCAGCCTGGGTGGCAGAGGAAGATCCTGTCTCAGAAAAAAAATTAAAAGCTTATTTTTTAAAGGTACTTTAGATTTGGGCAGATGGAGATAAAAATGCCAGGTTTATTACTGATGTAACTAGTGAATAAATAGGCATTAATTGTAGCCTTCCTAATACTGAACTTCAGAATTCAGCAAATTTCCCCAACCCATCACTGGCAGCACTTGACAACTGAAGCCCCATCCCCTGTCTCCCATCCTCCATAGGATGTGCCCTGAAAACCTTAAGCAAAGAGGAACACAGAGAAAAGTGTACGCCCTGCAGCCAACTCCCAAAGAGGAAGAGGACCGCAGACTTAGCTGAGCATGCTCAGATACCCTCCCCAACCTCACTGTTGAATAGGTCATCTCCTCACCCCAGGGAGGAGAGAGAATAGACAGAGAGAGGCCAGGAGTGTTGGTTTCAAAGGATCTCCTCCTGAAGCTGCTTAATGGGTACAAAGATACAGTTAGATAGAAGGAATAAATTCTAATGAATCTCTCTGATAGCAGAGTGACTAAAGTTAACAACAGTGTATTGTATTTTTCCAATAGCTAGAAGACTTGAAATGTACCCAACATATAGAAATGATAAATACTTGGGTGACTGATACCCTAAATAGCCTGACTTGGTCATTACAGATTCCATGAATGTAACAAAATTTTACCTGTGCCCCATAAATATGTACCAATATAACGTATCAACAAAATTCTGCTCCTTAAAGACAAAAAAAAAAAAAAAAAAAAAAAAAACCCAGCAAAGAATCTCCTCCTATCAGAGGAGAGGTATTACTCAAAAAGATTGTACATATGAATTTTCAAATTCCTTAGATCAAGGAAGTGTTAATAAATGCTTAGCAAGATAAATAAAAAATAATCTATACCTAGACACCCTGTAGTAAAACTGCAGAACACCAAAGACAAAAAGAATGTAAAAGTAGTGAGAGGCTAAAAAAAGGTTACCTGTTAACGACTGTCAGAGGACTTATCAACAGCAAGAATGTAAACCAGAAGACAATAGAACAAGATCTTCAAATTGCTAACAGAAAATAGCTGTCAACTTAGAACTGTACCCAGCAAAAAATTATTTTTTAAGAAAAAAGAAAAAAATGAAGACATTCTTCTGACCAGAAAAAAAAACAAAACCCTGAGAACTTCTTACTATAGAAACTTCTGAAATGCATTCATTTCAGAAAGAAGCAAAAATATACAAGTGGAAGTCAGAGATGGAAGATGAAACAAAATATAAGGGGCTTCTTCAACTGTCCAACTTTTCTAATTTATGTCCCTTGTGTAGATCCCCTGCCTTAATTTTGTAAACTCGTTGTTCAGAGTTTGGGGTGAAATCTGTGATTCATCATCTTCATTCTGGATCTCTATAGAGCCCAAAGAAGGATGAAGATGCTGCCACCTTTTTGGAAGGTGCAAGTCCAGGGTGTTAAGGGTGAGGAAAAAGGAAATGAGACCAAAAAAATGAGAAGTCATATGATGTGATGCATCACCAAGGTGTGCAAATCTTTCAAGCCATAAAGAAAACAGCAGACTGCTCAGGTAGGACGTCCTCTGGAAATGTTACAAGAAAAATCCGGGCCTCTGTGTATTGTATTGAAGGCAGAAAGGAAGAGAAAATTGTTTCTTCTTCACTCTGGCCATCTCCTGCTGCCCAATGGTCAAGATTTACCCCATGCAGAAATCATTCCACTGCATCTGAGTGGCATCACCAGGTGCTCAGAGGCTGTCAGAAAGCAAGTTCAAGCTTCATGGTGTATCATTTCATTCAAGTTCCAGAAGTGAAAATGAGACTTGGTGCAAATAAGTCTTGGTATGTGAGATGTGAAAACCATGCCTGGGGATCTTGGTAGAGTGCCAGCAGTTTGGGGCTGGTGATGCTGCCATCAGGGTGGCAGGCAATCAAGGGGCTCTGAGAAGGGACACAAGGTCCGAGACTCATAGGTTCCTGAAACAGCTTTTCTCTCTGTGGAGCTAACTGATCTGCCTAAGATTAACCTGTGCTTTGGTCTTCTTAGAACTATTCTCTAACCAATGAACTAACTAACCCAGATTCAAAATTATTTTCATTAAAAATTGAAGGAAAAATCAACCACCTATCCAATCTAATCAAGATAGGATAGACTACACTGTGGTAACAAACAACCCCAAAATCTCGTGACTTAATACAGCAAAAGTTGCTTTTTACTCAGGCAACATCCATTGAGTTCCGGGGTGACTTTCAGAGCAACTGTCCTCACAAGCTGCATCCACCATCCAGGCTGTGGAGGCTCCATCTGAGCTTGTGGTCTCCTTGGTGAGTGTGGCAGGAGAAGGGGAGGCTGGGGAATCATGTGCCCGCTCTGAAAAGCCTCCTCCTGGAAGTGACACAGGCCACTTTGGCTCACAGCATAGCTCAAAGGTAATCCTATGTCTCCAACTTCCAAAGAGTGTGAAAGCATAATCTTCCTTTCATCTGGACTAGGAGGAGACCCCTAAAAACACGAGTAATGTTTTCCTGAAACATTTTTTTAGAAATAGGGTTTATGTTGAGAAGATAAATTTAATAACTAAAATATTATCTCCTTTATTCTTAGTCTTCTTCATATTTCTATTCTGTACACATAAGTGTATTCAGCTTAAGTATAAATGTCAGGAAGATTTAAATTTATTTTCTGTGATAATACCATCATTTTGGAACTATCCTAATGAGAAGTCCTATATTTGATTTTACTTACAGAACGTTTCGTAGAGTCGGTGACATTGAAATTGGCTTAGAACAAACAGGTTGTTTTAGAACTGAAAAGGACCTTAGCATTTCACTCCTACAAAAATATGTTTTCAGAAACATCTGGAGAAATCTATACGTCAAAGTAAGAGTTTGCTTTTAACATATCAGTCACTACCCCTGCTGGCACTGCATCAGCGTCATTGTTCTGTCCTTTCCTCTGCCTCAGCCCTAACGCAGACCCTCATCATCTCTCCCTGGGCCAGCTAGCTGCCTTTTGATGGTCTCTTTGCCTCTCCAGTACCAATCCGACCCATGTCCCATGCTGAGGCCACAAGTCTGATCTATATTCAGTCTGTGGTTTTAAAATTTAGACATTGTCCTATTTTCTCACTATTTCCTAAGTGTGTTTCATTGCTCTTCCACTACTGAAAGCTTCTGGGGACGAGAACCATTTCACAAAACGTTGCATGTTTTCTTCCCCCCTCCTTTCCCTCCTCTTCCAGCACCTGGTCCTGAACACTGTGTGTTCACAGTGCACTCAATAAATACTTGTTGCATTGAATTCCCTAAACCATACTAATTATTCATTCAGCTCAAGTCCCTGTGTCTATGTAGAATGATGGATTTCCAGACACAAGGACTGAGGGTCAATTCAAATCCCTCGAGGGCCTATTGGCATCACCGTTGCGCACCACACCTTCTCCTTTCACACTGGTAAACAGAGGGCGCAGGATTACGCCGCCCCGCACTCCTAAGCAGCTGTCCCGCATTTTGTGCCATCCCTAGAATTAGTCCTAGTGGCGCCACGAAAATAAACCCATTTTTTTCCCCAAATTCTGCCAACAAAAGGGCCAATGAATGTCAAATTAATGACTCATTGAAAGTCCACTGCATCCTGTTTCTGACTTCTTGGAGGAAGTAGACCCCACGATTTCCGAGAACATTCTTAGTAATTTCTCCACTAAGCACTCCTTTCAGATGCTTACAAGAGTGACAATGTCTCCATTATTATAAGCCTGAGACTCAAAGACATCCTGGAGTGTGATATTTGAGTATTGTCAATCTGTTTCTAGTTCTAAGTGCAAAAGGTGACAGTTTGGAGTCGTGCCATAGGCCTCACCTTTTTGCCTGTTCTTATGTAACGGGATCTTGCAGGTACAAACAAGAAAGATGCATTACATAACAGGAGAAGATGTTTCTAATTGTTGAGATCAATTTTAATACTGCGTCAAATAAACTGGCAAAATAACAGTGCCATGTGTACTGAGAGTACAATAAGTAAAAGAAAAAACTATACAAGTCACAGCACATACAAATGGCTGATGCTAAAACATGTTCAATGAATCACTGTGCCCAGCAGGGACAAGCAGGAACTTCTAAGAAGATGCCAGAATCTTCCAAGTATTGGGTAATTCCACACAAATTGTCTGTCCTGATCATGATGTAAACCGTGGATTATTCAGAATTCTTTATAATGCTGTGGACTGAGTTCCAAATCTTAGTTTTCAAAAGCGAAATTTGAGACAGGATGTACGTACAAATAACTTAAATGAGACAAGAAATCACTTTGGGGAAGCTGATAAATACATCCCTTCAGGCTGGAAGTGCAGGCTCAGGCCTGTAATTTCAGCGCTTTGGGAGACCAATGCAGGAGGATCGCTTGGGCCCAGGAGTTTGAGACCAGCCTGGGCAGTACAGTTAGACAACGTCTCTACAAAAAATAAAAAATTACCCGGGCGCAGTGGCGAGTGCCTGCAGTACTAGCTACTTGGGAGGATGTGGTGGGAAGATGACCTGAGCCCAGCAGGTTGAAGCTACAGTGAGCCGTGATCACATCACTGCACTCAAACCCAGGAGACAGAGCAAGACCCTGTCTCCGAAAAAAAAAAAAAAGAGAGTGAGAGAGATCCCTTTAGCTAAATATGTCTGCACTATGATTGTGCAAACTTGCATATTTTACTAATAGTTTAATAAATTCAATAAAATCATTGTGGCAACATACAGCAACGATGTTACCAGACTAACGACAGCAGCTAGTGTCAGAGATAAAACTGAAACGTGTGAAATCGAAATGAAAACCAAAGTTAGATTTACTGTTTTTAAAACTGAATATGCCTCTATCAGAAACAAGAAGTTACATGAAACTTTGTAAAATGTCATAGATCAAAATATCCTAATATAAAAACTTACTGGATAACTGATAAGTATTTTCTTCCAAATAGTGGAGATTTATTATCTGAGAAATCAATTTATTCATACTCTCCACATAGAATGCTAACCAATTAAGGAATGACAGCAGTTATTAGAGTTTCCTAATGATTCGACTTTGAAACAGAAGACACTCTACTATTCCCCTTTTGAGGCTCTAGAGTAATTAATAAGAGTATTGTTAGATTTTTAAGCAAGCTATCCTTTAAAAACATGTGTTTGTTAACTTCTATTCATCATAATTAGGATTTTCTCAATGTTATACCTTCAAAACCAAACACAGAAATCAACTGGCTAACATGAGACTCAAACTGTTATCCACAACCTCTGACTTAAAGTTATTGTGCTCATCAAAACAGCCTCATTTTTGACTGATAGACTTCAAAATAAATAAATGGCATACACTTGAAATAACAACTTAAACCAGTAAAATATTAGGGAATCTGTCCAAGATTTTAGAGTTGATAAAATTTATTTATTGCTAAGAAAAAAATGTTAAAACCAGTGGAATAAACTTTAGTTATGAAGTCTTTGGGGTTCTAGAATTCTAGGATATCATCATGGTAGCGGGGGCACTCTCTCTGTGTGTAAATAATTGTAATTAAATGTAGATCTGCAGAGTTCAAAAACTGCATGATAAAATGACATTTGCTTTAGCTAGGACACTGTTGTATTCAGTACAATTCTGTATTCAGGACAATTCAATTCAATTCAATTCTATTCTATTCAATACAATTTTGTATTCAGGACAATTCTATGATATAGTAAACAGCCTTCTAGGACTAGTTGGAGCGTGAGCCATAAGCCACAGGGCCAAGGACTTGTCTTGAGTTACGAGTGAACAATGATAACTGAGTAAACAGCCTCCCTAATTTTGTATAGAATTATTCATGGAGGCTGCAATGCAGGCATAGTGAGGAAAGGTGAAACTAGGGGAATCATTCTTCAGCCTTCAGCCCCGGACGGTGTCACTGTGAACAAAAGCAAACCAAAGGCATATCTATGGAGTAAAGCCACTGGGAGTCACCCACTGGGGAACCCACTCAATGCTGATTACACTGATGTGGTTTCTCTTGGTAAGGGACCCATCAAAGGGTTTTACCCAGAGCCAGGGAAGCTGCATGGCCTCTTGCCGATAATCACACATGAAGAGTAGCAGGAATTTCTATGTGGCTAAGATAAAGTACGTGAAGAAATGCTTAAAAACTGCTTGGAGCTTTTCCGCCCGCTCCCCCCTCCCCACGAGCGCCGCTCCGGCTGCACCGCGCTCGCTTCGAGTTTCAGGCTCGTGCTAAGCTAGCGCCGTCGTCGTCTCCCTTCAGTCGCCATCATGATTATCTACCGGGACCTCATCAGCCACGATGAGATGTTCTCCGACATCTACAAGATCCGGGAGATCGCGGACGGGTTGTGCCTGGAGGTGGAGGGGAAGATGGTCAGTAGGACAGAAGGTAACATTGATGACTCGCTCATTGGTGGAAATGCCTCCGCTGAAGGCCCCGAGGGCGAAGGTACCGAAAGCACAGTAATCACTGGTGTCGATATTGTCATGAACCATCACCTGCAGGAAACAAGTTTCACAAAAGAAGCCTACAAGAAGTACATCAAAGATTACATGAAATCAATCAAAGGGAAACTTGAAGAACAGAGACCAGAAAGAGTAAAACCTTTTATGACAGGGGCTGCAGAACAAATCAAGCACATCCTTGCTAATTTCAAAAACTACCAGTTCTTTATTGGTGAAAACATGAATCCAGATGGCATGGTTGCTCTATTGGACTACCGTGAGGATGGTGTGACCCCATATATGATTTTCTTTAAGGATGGTTTAGAAATGGAAAAATGTTAACAAATTTGGCAATTATTTTGGATCTATCACCTGTCATCATAACTGGCTTCTGCTTGTCATCCACACAACACCAGGACTTAAGACAAATGGGACTGATGTCATCTTGAGCTCTTCATTTATTTTGACTGTGATTTATCTGGAGTGGAGGCATTGTTTTTAAGAAAAACATGTCATGTAGGTTGTCTAAAAATAAAATGCATTTAAACTCACTTGAGAGAATGCCTTTTAGTTTAATGCATATTTAAACTAAATTGATCCTGTAGTGTTCCTGGAGAAGCTAGAGCCTGATTGTAGGCTACTACTCATCAATTAACTTCTACAGTGGAGACTACTTCTGGGACTGGAATATAAAAAAGAATCAAAGGTTCTGATTTTGAGTTGCAATAAAGGGAAAGACCATGCTCATAGCAAAAAAATAAAAAAAATAAAAAATAAAAAAACTGCTTGGAGTAGAACACAATTTACTTTAATGCAAAAGCAGTGCCCAGGAAGCTGAGTGAGATGTAAAGGCAGAAGTCTAAAAGGGAGAAAACTCAGTAGGCAAAAATCACTAAATGATTACTACAAAATCATTTCCTGAGCACCCACTTTGGTATATAATATGCTTTAAGCTTTTCACTACTCTGCCGGGCATGGTGGCTCATGCCTGTAATCCCAGCACTTTGGGAGGCTGAGGCGGGAGGATCACCAGGTCAGGAGTTCGAGACCAGCCTGGCCAACATGGTGAAACCCCATCTCTACTAAAAAAAAAAAAAAATACAAAAATTAGTCACGCGTGGTGGCGTGGGCCCGTAATCCCAGTTACTTGGGAGGCTGAGGCAGGTGAATTGTTTGAATCCAGGAGGCAGAGGTTGCAGTGAGCCGAGATCGTGCCACTGCACTCCAGTCTGGGCAACAGAGCAAGACTTCGTCTCAGAAAAAGTAAATAAATAAATAAATAAATAAATAAAAATAAACTTTTCATTACTCCTAAGGAAAAGTAAGTCTCAGAGTCTCCTTTTCTTGGTCAGTGTCACATGAAGAGTAAAGGACCCCCTGTGAGATTTGAACTCAGATCTTATGACTGATGGCAAGTCCAGGCAAGGGTCTTTCCAGGTCACTCAGCACTTTTCTGATACATTGTAAGGAAATTTGCAAAGACTTTCAATGCCTGTGTGGAAAGCCTCTGAGTACCTGCTGAATGTTAATACTCTGGGCAAGGCCCGTGACTGCCATCCTTGGAATGACCTACTTTGCAAGGTTGGCCATTGGTTGGCATCTGGGAATTTGAATTGTAAACAGTTCCCTAGACTGGTATAAAACTTTTCTTAAATGAAAAGAGTGGCTCACTGTGCCTAAACTGCTATGTTTGCTATGCTGAACATCTGATTTTCTTCTGGGAGTCTGGAATTTTCCTACTTGTTAGGCATAGATTGTCTACATGACCAGCCTCCAGTAAAAATCTTGAACACTGGGTCTCTAATGAGCATCCCTAGTAGACAACATTTCACATGTGTTGTTACAAGTCACTGCTGGAGGAATTAGATGTCCCTTGTGTGACTCTACTGGGAGACTCTCAGAAGATCATGCCTGCTCTCCTCTGAACTTTGCTCCTTTTCCCTCTGCTGATTTTACTTTTCATCCTTTTGCTGTAATAAATGATAGCATGAGTACAACTATATGCTGAGTCTTCGTAGCAAATCATCAAACCTGGGGGTAGTCTTGGGGGCCCCAGTACACTGCCTCAAAAATAGCAAATGTAATAGTGATGAATTTCAAGTCATTGACATTTTCTTTCATATTTAATTGTTGATTCACATAATACTTGTGCAGGGTATTAAAATTCAGCAAGTACTCAAAGGCTTACAATAAAAAAGGGTAGCCTCTTGTTTATCTCTTCCCCATACCTTCAATTTTACTCCCTAGAAAGAACCATGTTCATGACTTTTAGACATTTCTTCTGATATTTATATTATTTATATTGATACATATGCTTTTACTTAAACTTTTGACATTATTTATCATGTTTCTCCTATAAAAAATGAGGATTTAACTATCTTACAACCAGTCCCCCAACACACCCATGTGAACTTTTCTCTTCCTCCATTCTCACACAGTGGTTTTTGGCATGATTTTTGGTTAAATAAACATTCAGTGTTTACATTATTTTGCCCACCTACTCTTCACAGCTGAGCCACAAAATGTACCGTGATTAATTTCCTTTCTTAAGTTACTTTTTAAAATGTCCAGAAGATAATTTTTTTATATTTTTATTTGTTCTGTCGCCAACTCTTCCTCTAAACTCTGTCAAACTTTTAAAATTTCTCTCAGTGACACAAACACAAAAGGTAATTTATCATATTCATTTCTTTTTTTTAAGATACACTTTTCAGAGTTCTCTGACTCTTCTGCTATAAATGTGTCATCCTGGGAATATCTCTGCTTTGCTTCTGTGCTGAATGCCTTGTTCTGTAGCTCTCATATTCTGCCATTTCTTCATTTGATGGAGCACATCCTCTAATGGCCTCCTAGAAATGTTATAAGGGAGTGAAATGTTTGAGACTTGCATGTCTAGGAATGTGTTTATGCTACTACCCTTACACTTGATTGACAGTTTGGCTGGGTATACGATTCCAGTTTGCCAATCATTTCTCCTTAGAATTGTGAAGACATTCCTCCACTTTACTCTAGGTTCTGAGCTTGCTGCTTGTTAGCCTATAGGATTTCTGATTTTAGGATCTTCTCTTTTTCCAACTATAAAATTTCACAATGATGTGCCTTGGTGTTATAGTTCTGGGAACTCAGAAAGTCTTTTTCAATTGGGAGACTCAGATCTTTCAGGTCAAGATTTTCTTGTATTACTTTCTTGAAAATTTATTATTCCATTTTATCTGTTAACTTTTTCTAAAATGCCTACTAGTATAATGTTTTACTTCTTGCATTGATTCTCTAAGTTTTGCATTTTTTCTGCTTTTTTTCATATCTTGATCTTTTTGGTTACTTTCTGAAGATTTCTTCAACATTTTCCAATATTCTGTTGAATTTTTATTTCATGATATTTTTACATTTCCCATAGTATTTTTTAATTTTTTGAATGTTTATTTTATATTTTTCTGGTTTCGTCTTACGGATGTAACATCTTCTGACGTCTCGCATGATACTAAGCCCAGGGTATTCACCCTGCTCCACTTCTCTGTTACTAAAATTTTGTTACTAAAATTGTCTTTCATGGCGAACACTTTCCTCAGATCCCTTGTGATTCTTAGTTATCCATTTACATTTATCAACAAGGAACTAAAGAGCTGATTGTGTGCACAGGTGGAGCTTGCTATCCAATGGGCTTCACTGCAGTGCTATAAGGTAGGAGCCTGGCCATTTTGCTGGGGAGCCTCAAAGTGTCAGGTCTTTTCTCTTGGTTTCTCCATAGAGGAATCCTTCTGCCTGGGAGATATAATTCTGGAAGCGAATGTTCTGCGAATTGAGAAAGGAAGGAGACTGGATGTCACCTTTAAATACAAACTTTTTCACTCGGTCCCCATTTTCAAACCTTTGTACTATATCAAACACATTCTATTAACAAAGCCCAACATTGAACCAATCAGCAAGGGAAAAATCCTCACAGGATCCAGCTCCAGTATAAACAGATAACTGGCACATTCACCCTTCCTTGGCCTGTTATCTCTGAGTTTGGAGTCTCTTTGTCAATTTCTTAAGCATAAGTTTTTGTTTCCTAGTGGGGTGAAGGAAGGGACCTGGGGTCTGATTGCTACTTACACAGGCTGTGAATCGATGCTCCTCTTTTTATCTCCACCTCTTATCCCTAAGTTTCTGGTGCCTCTAATCTGTGAGTCTCTATGAGGCTCACTTGAGCAAATTGGCTTCCCATTATAGCTTCCCCTATTGCACATGGAGTTTCCTCCATGCTGCTATATCATTCAGCATTTGTCTATCTGCTTTAAGACTTCCAAGCTATTGTTGACATCCTTTTTCTAGGGTCATCTTTTCTCATGTTTTCTTTGTTCTTGTGGATTTATGACTTTTACAAAAATTGTCATTTTATTGGAGTTCCAGATGGGATAAAGATAACTATTCCTTAAATTCCCCATGTTTAACCTACCAATCTTTTACTGAAAGTTTAAGTATTTATTCATAAATTAAAGAAAACTAGTTCGATTAAGCCGTGATTAATAACAAATCATTTTTAGTTTGGAAGATATTTAATTTACTTCCATGGGTACAGACTTCTTCAAATCTTACTCTATAACTATCAAAGATTGGTCCAAGAAACACAAGCATCAAAATCAACTTATGGTATTTGTTGAAAATGCAAAAACATGAGCTTACCCTAGACTGTTATGCATCAGAGTCTTTGGGGATTGGGCTAAGTACTCTGCATCTTAAACACATTTCTCAGATGATTAACAACTCTGAAGTCTAAGAACCACTGTTCCATTTTGTACTATTAATAAGTGATAGAATCTTTTGATTTGGCATTTTGGTGAAAAAGTACATTTTATTAGGAAAAGAACCCCCAAAAATGACTCTCAAATAATAATGTCTTATTTGTAGTTTTTTATCCATATCTTGTTAAGTCTCGCTTATTGGCCAAAACCACTATAAAAGAAAGCACCATCAGTCATCTGTTGTTTGCTACCTGAAACTTAAGGAAAGAGTCTCAGAATTCCAGCTCCACAGATTCAGACACATGAAAATGACAACAAATGTCACTGCCTCCATTAGACTGGGGGTGAAAATGAATGCGTGTTCCAAGGCCTTGATGAACTAAACTAATTATGCAAAGTGAAACCCTCCATTAGTCTTTTGTTCCAGTCCTAGTCTCTAGCTGACTGTAAAGTGGGAAATCAACCTTTATGGGTTCCAGGAAGGCCTGAAGAAGGTAACAGCAACCTTCCCCCCTCACCCTCCAGGCCTTGGCCACACAGCGACAGGTTTTGTTTTGTGGCAAAATATTTTGTACTCAAGATTATTACTTTTTCTTTTAAAATACTAACATTAATGTTCTTTCTGCTTATAAAATTAATACATACTGACTGATGAAAAATTAGAAAACTGAGAAAAAAATGAGAAGAAAATAAAATTTACCCAAATCCCAGAGATAGCCAGTGTTAGCATGTTAGTACATTCCCTTCTAGTTCTATTTCTGCACATCCGTGTTTTAACACAGTTAAGAACTTTGAAGTAGTTGTATACCCTGCTTTTTTTCTACTTCTCATTTTGTAAGCCTGTCTCCACATAAAGTTCTTTGTACACATATTTAAAGGTTGTATAGCTACCCATTCATTTGGCCACTCCCCAACTGCTGGATATTTAAGTTGTTTCCAACTTTTTGCTGTTACAAATAACATGATATTCAGCTTTTTATATAAGTTTTGGCCCACATTTCTAGCTTTTTCCTAAGGATGCTTTCCTGGAGGCTATGAATATTTTAAGGCTCTCGATAGAAGCTGTTACACTATTTTTCAGAAAAGTTCTTTCAAGACACTCTTTTCTACCAGCAACAAATGAGAGTGTTCCTCTCATTACAGTTTCAACAGCTCTAGATATTATAAATTTTTTATCAAAATAACATATTTAGATTATTTTAAAAATCAGTATTCTCAAAAGACATAATAAAAGACACCAGTCCTCTGGCCTACCGTGCTCTGCCCTCCTGTTCACAGCCCAGATGCCACTACTCTTAATGTTTTTAGATTATTTTAGGTATTTATAATAATATGTTTATTTCATAATTTCAAAATTTTAGACATTATCTATTCATTTACTGCTGCAAAAGATTAGGACTTAGCTAATTTACATCAACTCCACACTTCCTCACTCTTTTCTTCTCACATCCTCCCAATAAACTTATATCGCTGTGTTTAAGCAAAGCAATAATAAATCTACAATTATTAAGTAATATAACAATAATATCTTGTTATAATTACCATTAATATATTTGTTATGTTATAATTAACAAAATAATAATTGTTGTAACTGCTCAAATATTATTCAACATGTTGTATATTAATATTATGCATTGACTTCTCTGTCTCTTTTTCTTTAGGCTGGCATTTTTAATTGTGCTTTTCTTCTTGAATTGTTCTCCTTATAGTTCACATTTGGCACCATTACATCAAGTATTCTTTTAAGTCTCTCATTTTCCTAAAGATCTTCCTGCCAAAGTTCTTCATACTCATGTTTTAAGATGGACCAGGAATCAAATTATTATCTAAACAGAATTCTAATTAATCTAATTTTTAATTCTCTGACTCTGCCTTTTGGTGCCGGAAGTTTCTGAGCCTTGAGGTGCTGCGGGCCAGCCAGCTGTCATCCTGTCTGCACCCTACGGTGGCTCTGTGGGCACATCAAGCTGTGGTTTCTTCCAGCCTACTCCATCGAACACCAGTTTGCAAGAATTTTGTTGAAATTTCTCACTCTCAGATAGCCCATATCCCAGTGATTCTCAACTCATGGTGAATTTGTCCCCCAGGGAACATCTGGCATACTGCAGATAATTTTCGGTTACCACAACTGAGTTGGGGTTGCTACTGGTATCTAGTGGGTAAAGCCCAGGGATGCTGCTAAGCATCCTGCGATACACAAGACAGCCTTCAACAACAAATAATTATTTATCATTTCAGTAGCTTCTCAGGATAAAGAAGAGGTTAACATATATATTCAAATTGACATCTTTTTTTAAGACGGAGTCTCGCCCTGTTGCCCAGGCTGGAGTGCAATGGCGAGATCTCAGCTCACTGCAACCTCCTCCTCCCAGGTTCAAGCCATTCTCCTGCCTCAGCTTCCTGAGTAGCTGGGATTACAGGCGCCCGCCACCACGCCCGGCTAATTTCTTTCTTTTTTTTTTTTTTAGTAGAGACGGGGTTTCACCATGCTGGCCAGGCTGGTCTCGAACTCCCAACCTCAGGCGGATCCGCCTCGGCCTCCCAAAGTGCTGGGATTACAGGCGTGAGCCACCGTGCCCAGCCTCAAATTGACATCTTTATATCATTCAAGTTCTTGGAGATTGTTTCTTCAGTCATAAAATGAAATTGGTACTTACTACTATTAGGACTAAATAAGATGATGTACAAACAGGATCCAAAGCATAAAATTTTTTCGAAACTAGTCAGAAGTTATTATTTTTAAAAATGTTTTGATAGTTTGGCAGATTAAAAATGCTACCTTGTTTAAATTTACATTTTTTGTACTGGTGAGGCTGAAATACTTTCATGTGTTTATTTTGCAATCTGCATTCATTCTGCTGTGATTTGCCCAAGTCTTTTGTTAACATTGATTGACAATAATATGTTTATTATTACCCACAGGCTCTGGCCCTGCCAGCATGTGACTGCAAAATACAGTCACATTTACTTTAATATTGAAATCACTCTGAATCACTACATCACAAATTAATAAGAAATTTGCTGTTTACCTAGGGTTTCTCTTCCCAAGTGACTGTGATTCCCCTGAGTTAAATGGCTGTCCTCGTCACTTGCTGCCCCCTGCTGGGAGAGCAGAAACTCACTCAACACTAGAGGGGCTGCACTCCATGGCTATCTGGGGACCTCCCCACACTTTCTCGGGATGGCCCCACCTGCTGGTCTCCTAGGCTTCCCACTCCACCATTTCACACCTGGTGGTGGTGATTAGACAGCCACGTCAAAGCTCTGCAGGGCTGCAGAGATGGAGCCCAGCTGGACACCTTTCTCTAACTCTCCTAGGACTCTCTTGTTTTCACTGCCAGCTGCAAGAATTGACCAGCTCTCCCAGATGAAGATGAATCCTCCAAGATATAATAAATACCTCAGTATTCAAGTCAACTAGGAATGTCCCATATTGAAAATGCCAAAATCCCAAGTGATTCAGCTTTTTAGTGATATATGTGTGATTAGTAGTTTTATATATAACATCTGTTGAGCATTTATTATGTGCTACATATAGCACTCAGTACTTTACATCAATTGTTTCATATTTATTCCTCCTTTAAATATTAGGAGTTATGCATATTATTATTATATGTCCTCTTCATAGATGAGACTTAGACAGAAGTAGGCAACATGCCAAAAGACACACCACCACAAATCCAATTTAGGACTGTCAGTCCTCAACACCTACATTTTACACAGTTAAGGGGCTATTTTTTTCTATTTGCATATACTGTACTCATTTCCTCTAAGACCTACTTGGATGGAGTAGGTTGCCTCTGGGTCCAGACTCTCTCCTTTTGAAGGTTTACCCTCAGGAGGTACCATAGTTAACTCCTTCACTCTGATCTCAATCAGAGCCACCCCAGTCCATCAACACACATTTATGTTCTTAAACTTCAAAGTGGGGCAAGTGGCGGGAGAAGTCAAGATCCTAATTCTCTTTTCCCAAAAGAAGATCCTCCTTTACTTAATAAATCCCATAACTACATAAATTAATGATGCAAAGACAGAAGGGAGGCCCAAGTGCCCACGGATACGTTGGGGAAAAAATGGCATTTAACTACTCTTCCCAATGGTGTCTAAGCTCAGTTCTTACTAAGCCAATCATGTCTTATTACATAAGGTCACTACTATTTTGTGTGTTCCTTTATAAAATTATTATTTTGTTTTTTTGCCAAGGGATTATGGTTTCCAAATGCTGCAAAATAGTGACTTTTTACCATTTTAGGTTATCTCGGCATCCATTTTGAATACAAGTTTAACTGTCTCATACCAAAATCAGGTCTCAGACACCCTTGATACAAGTTTCAGTCCTACACTACACCCACACCCAAATGGCTCAAGCTGGTAGCCAGAAATAAGAACTTAGAGTCCTCTCTACCACCTAGCAGACTGGACTCCCCACTTTCCCACCGCTTCCTTTAAAAAAACCACTCAGGCGTTTGCCCAAGAACTGAGAGTCACCCACATCCTATTCCTTTATACATGCTGCTTATTGCCATGCACATGTGCTCTCTCCCTCTCTCCCAACCCTTTCTTTCTATCTGACTCTTCATTCCTGCCTCATGAGACCCAGGGACAGGCTGCCCCAGGCTGGGTTTTTCCCATGATGTTGGGCAGAACACAAGGTCAGGCTCCCAACGCTAGAGTGATGGAGGCATAAACTGGATCATAAGCCAGAAGTCGTCTGCCAGTATAAACAAGTTTTCCACATGAGGGACCCTTGCGGTCGTGGGTTGGGTAACTAGACATTAGGCCATCTGCTAGGTAAAGGGTATCCCATGAAAGGCACACTGTAAACACCTATGTCCAACCCCCCTTCATTTCCTGTTAGGGCAGGGTTGCTGGTCGCTCTGGTTCTAAACTCCAGTTTATCTAAGGGCTCTCAAAACACACAACCCCTGGGGAAGGAGCAGGGAATGGACAAGTTCAACGGACTCCATGTCTGTCTTAGTTTGCTGTTCCAGGGTCTTTAGTGTGGCAGGCCTCAGATGAGTACAGTCTCTAAATCAGAAAAGAAAAACAAAAGAAACCAGAAACATTTGGCCAGGAGTGGTGGCTCACGCCTATAACCCCAGCACTTTGGGAGGCCAAGGCGGGTGGATCACCTGAGGTCAGGAGTTCGAGACCAGCCTGACCAGCACGGTGAAACCCTGTCTCTACTAAAAATACAAAAATTAGCTGGGCGTGGTGGTGTGGGCCTGTTTTCCCAGCTACTTGGGAGGCTGAGGCAGGAGAATCGCTCGAACCCAGGAGGCGGAGCTTGCAGTGAGCTGAGATTGTGCCATTGCACTCCAGGTGACAGAGCAAGACTCTGTCTAAAAAAAAAAAAAAAAAAAAAAGACAAGACAAGAAAAAAGAAACCAGGAACATTTCAACAGGACCAGTACACCTCTCCCTGCTGTGCAGTGGCACCCCTTGACATTCCACCTTCCAGATTCCTGGGCACAAATCACCCCTGTTGTTCCCAGCTCATTCATTGATACTACTTAGAGTGAGCTATGATAACGATCACCCTGGTGATTTTTATATCTGCTACAAAATGGAGGGGTGGATCAGCCTTTCAAATATGGATCAGGCTATCATCTTACTTAACTGACCTTGCAATGGAAGGCCTGGGTTGAAATAGGAACATTTGGTAAAGGAAAAGGTAATTTCAAGGCCTCTAAAATCACTGGTGAGGATGGAGGCCCTGGAGCCGGTGTGATTCCTGGCCATATTTACTAGTTTGAGCCTGGATCTGGGCAAGTTATTTGACTCCCTGTCACAGGGGGCTGTTAATCACACCTATCCCACAGGGTTGTTGTGAGGATTGAATGCAGCATTGCGTGTAGAGTGCTTAGAATGGCACCTGGCAGGCGACCGTGGGTTGCTGACACTTATTCCCACATTCCCAGTGTCTGGCACAGTGCCTGGCCCCGGGAGGTGCAATCCATTCTTGTTGCTAATGCTACCATTATCTTCACAGTCTGCGTCATGTTTTGTGAGGTCCCTGTGAAAAATTTCCAGTGCTGAGGCCTATGTCTGCCCTCACAGGAAAATACAAAATCCCACATAGGTGATCAAGGCCTGTTTCCACATTTCAGTCTGAGGGTTGGCTCGCAGAGAAAATGCTTCATGGGTTTCAGGCTTATCTTATAATAGAAAAGCCTTAATGTGATTATTAGAATCTTTACACTTGTGTCTAAATTTACACCTTAATTAGGTCTTGTATCTTTTTTTTTTCTCTTAGAAGTGAAACCCCAAAACCTGAAGGATAAGGTGTTTGTAAAAGACTTCCTTCAAAGTGAGAGGACACTACCAAATCACAGGTGTACCTGCAGAGTATCTAAGTGGATAGTGAAAACAGTGAAGTTATCCCAACACAGGAGCACTGGACACCTTGCTTCATTCAGAATTCAGTTGCAATTGGCCTGAATTTCTTATACTTCTATTTCACTCTGACATGGGAGTAAACCAATGTTCTGCATTAGATTTGCAATTATTCTAAAGGCACTGTTATAATTTCGTTTCTTAACTCTTACTGAAAAAGAAAGTAGCCTTTTTGTCCCATTAAGGATGGTTTAACATCTTTAAACATGGGAAGAAGTCTACCTTATTGAAACATGCTGTAGACCAGGGGCCCCCATTCCCCAGGTCCATGTCCTGTTAGGAACAGGGCCACACAGCAGCAGGTGAGCGGTGGGCGAGCGAGCATTACCACCTGAGCCCCGCCTCCTGTCAGATCAGCAGTGGCATTAGATTCTCATAGGAACATGAACCCTATTGTGAACTGCACACGCAAGGGATCTAGGTTGTGTGCTCCTTATGAGAATCTATCTAATGCCTGATGATCTGACGTGGAACAGTTTCATCCCAAAACCATCCCCCCATCCCAGTCCACAGAATAATTATCTTCCACGAAACTGGTTCCTGGTGCCAAAAAGGTTGGGGACTGCTGCTGTAGACCATGATAATGTCTACTACATCCTTCTACCCGCTTGGCTCTTGGTCTGGGGTCTAATACATAATAGACCCTCAATACATCTGATCCTTGCCTTACTCCCTTTTTTTGTCTGGTCCACATGTAACTGTTACTAAGATCTCCAAGCACAGACATGGAGGATGTCCTGGAGGAACAGGTAACAGCAGCAGGCCAATCTGGCAGAAAGGCCATGATGTTAGGACTGAAAGAGACTGCACCGTGGTCCCATGTGGTATGGGAGTCCTTCATAGAGACTGCTGAGTTACCTTCTGTGTCGCAGCCACATAAAACTGAATCCTTGTCTTAGTTCACTTGGACTGTTGTAACAAAATGTCATAAACTCAGTGGTTCATAAACAACAGAAATTTATTACTCACAGTTCTGGAGGCTGGAAAGTCTAAGACAAGGCACTGGGAGATTTAGCATTTGGTGAGGGCCTGCTTTTTCACAGACAGTGCCTTCTAGCTGTTCCTCACGTGGTGGAAGGGCAAACAAGCACCCTCAGGCCTCTTTTATATGGACTCTAATCCCATGGGTGAGCTAATCAGCTGCCAAAGGCCCCACATCTTTTTTTACTATTATTATTATATTATTATTGTTTGAGACAGAGTTTCATTCTTGTTGCCCAGGCTGGAGTGCAATGGTGTGATCTCGGCTCACTGCAACCTCCGCCTCCTGGGTTCAAGTGATTCTCCTGCCTCAGCCTCCCAAGTAGCTGGGATTACAGGCATGCACCATGCCCAGCTAATGTTGTATTTTAGTAGAGGCAGGGCTTCTCCATGTTGGTCAGGCTGGTCTCGAACTCCCGACCTCAGGTGATCTGCCCGCCTCAGTCTACCAAAGTGCTGGGATTACAGGGGTGAGCCACCATGCCCGGTGGCTCCACATCTTAATACCACCACATTGGGGATCAAATTTCAACATATGAGTTTTGGGAAGACACAAACTTTCAGACCATAGCAATTCTAAAGGCCAAAGTATTGAGTCCACCTCTTACCATCCTCATTAGACACTGAGATTCTTAAATCAGAGACTGTTGTTAAGTCCCGTCCATCAGCTGTACCATCCTACACCTTACTCAGGGTAGGTGCTTAATAGAGCAATATTTGATGATTCATTGATCATCTTTTTTTTTTTTCTTTTTGTGAGACGGAGTCTTGCTCTGTGCCCAGGCTGGAGTGCAGTGGTGTGATCTCAGCTCACTGCAAGCTCCGCCTCTTTGGTTCATGCCATTCTCCTGCCTCAGCCTCCTGAGAAGCTGGGACTACAGGTGCCCACCACCACACCTGGCTAATTTGTTTTTGTAATTTTAGTAAAGACAGGGTTTCACTGTGTTAGCCAGGATGATCTCCATCTCCTGACCTCGTGATCCGCCTGTCTCGGCCTCCCAAAGTACTGGGATTATAGGCATGAGCCACGGCGCCAGGCCGATTCATTGATTATTTTAAAGGACAGGTGAAAGAGTTAGTGCCTTAAAGGAGAAGTAATAACTCACTTCTGTGAGTTCAGATTGGTATTGAAGGGACTGGGTCTTGTTCATTTTTGTAGCCTGAATGTTCCATGCATTCACTCAATAAATTAATATTTATTCGATGAGTGGTTGTACAAGCAAATGAGCAGGAAAACCTCAAGGATCTCCTCAATAGGAGTCCACTGGCCTCTCCTTGGCCCCATTCAGTTCAATGTGAATATCCCATAAACGATGCTAGAGAAGATATGATTTTCAAATTGCAGATGACAGGATGTGAGTTTATTAGTACCATACTCCACTAATTCTAAGATGTACATTTTAACTTCTAAAATCAGATGCATCATACAATCAGTTGCATCCCACAGTTTAATGGGCAGTATTCTTTCTTCTTTATGGTAATTTTTTTAAATGCATCTTACAGTTAAAGGAGTTTTCTATTTGATGAAATATGGTATATTGGTTGATGTAATCCAAATCAAAGACTAACAACAGGATAGAACAAATAGGAGTGACTTGAACAAGATGGAATTTTGTGGTGATAAACAGTATAGTCCTGCACTTAAGTTCAAAGAATCAATTGCCCAAGTAAAAGATGAAGACAAGTTGGCTTAAATTCAGTTCCTGTCAGGTTTGAGTAGACTGCTAAGGAAGTCAATAGCCATGTCACTGCCCAAAAGCTAATGCAATTATAGGCTGTGCTAATAGAAATATAGTGTCCCCAAACAGGCAGAAATATCTCATGGTAATGTTCTTTGGTCAGATTGAGTTTGAAATCTCTTCTTGCCACATTTTAAGAGGCACATTAACAAACTGGAGCATCTGCTTTTATTGAAATTGTGCTTTGGAGTTAAGCCCTAGATCTACAATGAGAGATGACTTTAAAAGAAACAATTGGAGTAAATGTGGTATTCAATTTATCTTAAGGAAATTGTTAGATGCATTCTTCTCTGGGAGAACCCAGGAGAAAATTTTCTTTTCTGTTCATGTCCAGGGATAGCTACGTTTCCTGTTTGCTTTTATGAAGACTGAATTGTAAAACTGCCCCTGTTTCCCTTTTGGCTCTGGCTGCCAGTAAGTTCAAAAGGCAAATTTAGAGCCTAATACCTAGCCAGGTTTAGAGATCTGTATGGCATGTGTTTGTACACTACACTTACCTTGGGTTAATATTTCCTGCACTTATTTCTCTACGCTAATATTTCCTCCATTACTTTTATAATCCTGCTGTATCATTTACGCTTTTGCAAGCTCCTTCAAGTCTCCTTTGGGATACATTGGGGATATGAATGAATAAACACCAAAAATAACCAAGTAAAAAATGGATGCATATTCAGAGGAGAGCAACTGGGGAGAGAAGTGATGAGGAAATTGTTCCCTAGAGATGTGGCTGAAGGAACCGGAACTATTGGGAAAGCAGAAGACTGATTGGGGAATGAGAGTAATCCTACACACATTGACAGGCCTATCATACTGGAAACAGATTAAATATATTCGGTATGACTCTAAGTAAAATCAGCGAATGTTAGAGAGTGAGTTGTGTTTATTTTCTTTATATAAAAGAAAAAGTTGCTAACAATTTGAGCTGCCCAAAATTAGAATGGCTGCACTGTGAGGAACTACACTCCTGTTTGTGGAAGTGCTTATGTTGAAGCCGGATGGCCACCTGTCAAGGATGTGAAAGATGGGATTCCTGAAGGATCCCAGAAGTCTCTCCTGACTGTGAGTCAACATTCTGTGAAATGGAGGCTGAGGTGTGGGAAGAAGACACCTGCTGAGGGAAGGGGGTTTGGCCAAGAACCTTGCCCTTGTGGAAGGGGATTCGGGGAGACAAAGGCCTCTAGGGAAAGAGAGGTCACTTCCCCGGGAGAGCTGTCCTCCTGCCCATGGAGATGTTCTTCCAAGCATAATTCCCACACTGGAAACAGCACAAAGAGAAATCTGGGACACAGACATGAGCACTGAGAAGCACAGGCCTCCAACCGGCCTTCCTGTTCTCCGTAGTCCCCTCAATCAGGGGACAGGAAAGTGGCACTCTCAATTCCCTAGGGGTCTTTTATATTCCCTTTCCTGGGTTCAAATTCCATCCTTGCCTCCAATTGGCTAACAATTACCTCATTGTCTTTTCACTTGCTTAGAAAATCACATCTGCCTTCTCCACCCCCTTTCCTCCTTTCCCAATGCCTCTTACTCCAAAATGACAGCATCCTTCCCTTGTTGTGTATTCCTGCCCTCAAGTTCACAACTCCCCATTGTCTTCGACCTGATGTCCCAGGGCTTTCAGCTTCTCTTTCCTGACTGCATTAGCCATGCAGATTTATGCAGTGCTTCTCTCAGTCCTCAGCCATCTTCCCTGCTATGTTAATATTCAATGTTTTCCTTTCCCTCAACTCTGTTTTTAGCAGATCTTATTCCAAACTGCCTCAGAGCCACTCCCAGCTTGGTGGGGGCAGCTGGGTGTGGTGAGCACAGGACACTCCTTTGGACAGATGGACGGGCGGAGGGGCAGGAAAACACCCCCAGCCCCGGCTCAGCTGCTGAGTGATTTAGCCAAGAGTAGGAGGGGAGGAATGAGACAGCTCCACCAGCCCAGGCTAAAAACAGACCTGGCCTCCTCCAAATGTTCCACAGATTAGGACCCTCTTCCTCCCTTCTCCATTCCTACCGTCTCTCCAAACCTCAAATCCTGCAGCCACTGTGTAGCTTCTTTCCCCATCAAGGCCACTCAGGATGTTGATCTTAATTTGATTTTGACAGACATGAAGAAGAGGAGGGCGAGCAAGTCCACAGTGTGATCTGTCCTCCCCTCTTCTCCCACCTCTCAGGGTGGCCAGGGCCCAGCCAGCAGGACCTACAGCTTTGGTATAATTTACAGCCTGAGACTCAGAAGATGGGAACACAGCCAAGGCCATAAACTCTGTTCCGAGTGCTGTGTGACAGTTTATGGTAAAGGGCAGATGGGACTTGCTGGCTCCAGGCCTGCCCCTTCATTACAGAGCACCCTTCTGCTGCTCCTGTCACCAGCAGGCGGTGGTGACGTGCTGAATGGCAAATGGGAAGCAGACCTGGGTCCTCAAACTTGGTTCCTGTGTCCTGGGATCCCCACACACCCTGGCCATCACATACCCAGATCCCAACACACCTAGCTCCCCGCACACTTAGCTCCCCACACACCCTGGCCCTCACACACCCCATATACCCAGGTCCCTACACATCCTGGTCCTCACACACCCCACACACCCAGGTCCCTACACACCCTGGCCTTCACACACCAAGGTCCTCACACACACAGATCCTCACACACCCAGGTCATCGCACACCCAGGCCCTTGCACACCCTGGTCCTCTCAGACCCTGGTCCTCGAACACCCAGGTCCTTGCATCTTCTGGTCCTCCTATGTGGGCCTGTGAGGCACACGCACAGAGAATAGAGTGTCACAGAGTAGGCACATTAACCCATAGCAAAGGTGGGCCGTCAGGAAGGGGTGGAGGTGCTTCCCTGACTCCCATTCTGTCTACTGAGAAATGGTATACAAATGAACTTCAGGAGCAGCTTTGAGGGAAAAGGACCACAAAATAAGTCACTTGAAGAGGGTATGAAGAGGAAGAGGGGCAGGCACTTGTTTATGCAAGTATAATCCAAATGTAAGGTCTGTACCAGCATTTGTCTAAACAACTCTGTCACTGTCTTATTTTAAAACAAGGGGTGGAACCTATCCTAGCCTCCTTTGACTACAGGAAACTTGTTTTTCCCTTACATTTCACCCCATGTATTTCTGAGGTAACCCCCATCCCTCGAAGTCTTCCCTGGTTGGCCCAGCCCCCTTGGCCGGGCCCTGTCTCCAGCCACAGCTTACTCCACTGCAGTCCTTCAACCACACTTGGGAGCAGCTTTCTTCTGACTCTCTCAAGCTGGCCACAGGTCCTTCCCTCCATTCCCCACCATGACAGCAAAAACCAAACTGTTAATCTTTAACAAGATTCGTACCTAAAGCTTAGGTTAAGGGTATTACAACACAGCCACAAAAATAACATAAACCTTCATGTCAGATAGAGGAGAAGACAGAATCTGCAATCCTCGCCTGCTTATAGAATGCCATCCTGTCCACCTCCCAGCCTGTTCACTCAGGAAGAAGCCAACCTTTCTCTCCCCATGTCTGAGCTCTGCAATCACTTACAGCCTACATAGAGCCTCTCACCCCAGCACCCCTGCACAAAGCCCTGAGCTCCACTTCTTAAGGCTCATGGAAAGGAAACTGCAACTCTTCTTGTCCCGCTTAGGCCTCATTTCCTGTCTCAGGCATTATCTCTTCCAAGGGTGATTGACAGCGGGATGGTTCACTCACTTCAGAACCACGAGGATGACTCATCCAACATCCTGGCCTCTGGTTTCCTCCATCTGTTCACCTCCAGCAACCTTTTCCTTCATTCCATCTCAGCCACCGATACCTGTAATCAGCTTAGACTTTGTCATCACCAAGAAGAACACCAGCTCTGAAATTTCCCTCTCAGAAATCCCCACTAGACCATGAAAAGACATGGAGGGACTGTAAATGAAAGAAGCCAACCTGAAAAGGCTACATGCTGTATAATTCCAACTAAATGGCACTGGAAAAGACAAAACTATGGAGATTAAAAGGAAAGGTGTTTGCCAGAGGTTTGGGAGAAGGGAGGGATGAAGAGGTTGAGTATAAAGTATTTTTAGGGCAGTGAAACGATATTGTGTGATACCCTACTGGAGTATACATGTCATTATACCTTTGTCAGGACCCACAGAATATACAACACCAAGGGTGAACCCTAATGTGAACTATGGACTTTGGGTGTGTCTTACCTGGGCTGGGTAATTTACAAAGAGTTTTATTTGGCTCAGAGCTCTGTAGGCTGTACAGGAAGCATGGCGCCAACATCTGCTTATAATGAGGGCCTCAGGCTGCTTCCACTCATGGTAGAAGGCAAATGGCAGCCAGCTCACGCAGAGATTATATGGCAAGAAAGAAAGATGAGTTGCCATCTCTCATTTTTAGCAACCAGCTCTCACTAGAACTAATAAAGCAAGAACTTACTTATTTCCATGAGGACGGCACCACAGCCTTCATGAGGGATTCACCCATGATCCAAACACCTCCCACTAGGCCCCACCTCCAGCATTGGGGATCAGATTTCAGCATGAGATGTGGAGGGGACAAATGTCCAACATGTATCAAGGTGATAATGATGTGTCAATGGAGGTTCATCTGGAGGTTCTTCACTTGTAACAAATGTACCACTCTGGTGGGGTGTGTTGATAGCAGGGTTGGTTGTGCACATATGAGGGCAGAGGGTATATGGGAAAGCTCTGTACTTTCTGTTCAGTTTTGCTGTGGATCTAAAACTCTAAAAAACAAAGTAGACTTTAAAAAAAATATCAACTAATTTCCTGTCCTTCTCTTCCACTTGCTCTAGTGCCCTTTTGGCTGTGACTCTTTAATTACATTGAGACACATCATGTGTCACTCTTTAGCAGGCCTCTTGTCTTCACTGCATTCCTGATCCGACTTACAGCCCAAAGCCCACCCTGATAAACACTACCTCACAAATACCCTCCATTTCCTCATCCTTTCTCTTTTGGCAAAAACCTCTCTCTGACAACCTCAATAACTGTTTTTCCTTGCCTGTACCCAATGTGCCTAAATAAAATATTTCTTTTTTTTTTTTTTTTGAGACAGAGTCTCACTCTGTCACCCAGGCTGGAGTGCGGTGGCGCGATCTCAGCTCATGGCAATCTCTGCCTCCGGGTTCAAGCGATTCTCCTGTCTCCCAAGTAGCTGGGATTACAGGCGCGCACCACCACACCCAGCTAATTTTTTTGTATTTTTAGTAGAGACAGGGTTTCACCATGTTGGTCAGGCTGGTCTCGAACTCCTGTTCCGCTCGCCTCGGCCCCCCAAAGTGCTGGGATTACAGGCGTGAGCCACCGCACCTGGCCAAATAAAATATTTCTAAAGAAAATCTTATGCCAGGCTGACCCTCACACTTTGAATTCATGACCAGAAGCCTGACCAGAGTGCTCAAAGCTTCCCCCAACACTGACCGTTTCCCACTGTCTGGAGTAACTAACTCATATCTTCTTGTTCTTACTTTAGACTTTCTACATTTTCTGCCACTGCACCCTCTTCAGCAGGTGAACTCACCTCTTACTACATGGAAAAAATAGAAGCTTTCAAATAGGAATGGTCTCATCTTCCCATCACCAAATCTAGAGTCCAGCCTGCATTCCCACGTACCTCCTCTTCTTCAGGCCAGGTAAGTAGGTCGAAGTGTCCTTGCCATAATCAAAGCCTCACCCTTGGTTTGAAGTGTAGACCTCAGTCTTTTTTGCTCCTCCTTGTGGACATGGCCCCTGCAGAGATCCGTGATACCTCCTGCATCACCAAGCTCTTGCTTTACTGGGTCATTTGCATCACTTTACAAACATACTCATCTTTAAGAAGAAAAAAGACATGAAAAGAGATGTTCAACATCATTAATCATTAGAGAAATGATTAGTGGCACGATCTTGGCTCACTACAACCTCCACCTCCTGGGTTCAAGCAATTCTCCTGCCTCAGCCTCCCAAGTAGCTGGGATTACAGGCACCCGCCACCATGCCCAACTAATTTTTTATATTTTTAGTAGACAGGAGGTTTCACCATGTTGGCCAGGCTGGTCTCGAACTCCTGATCTCAAGTGATCCGCCTGCCTTAGCCTCCCAAAGTGCTAGGATTACAGGCGTGAGCCACCATGCCTGGCCTTCCTTCCCTTCATTTCTAATTTCAACTCTTCTTTCTCTCCCTTCCACATAGACACCCATTCAAATATGTTTTGCCTGAGTCCTTGAATGTGCATTATTTCTGAAAAAAAAAAGGTGCTGTATTGCTATGTTTCTAATGTACATAAATAGTACAGTGCTATACTACACAAATAGTATACAAATAGTATACTCTCTATACAAATAGTATAGCACTGTACTATTGTGCTATACTACTATTTGTGTAGTACAGCACCAGCCTCAGAGACAGAGAGCACAGTGGTCAGAGTGTAGGCTGGAATCCCAGCTCTGCCACTTACTCACTGGGTGACTTTAAGTAAGCTACTTAATGCTCAGTGTTTCCATTCCATGTTTGTAAAATAAGGATTTATTCAACAAACATTCACAAATATTTATTGAGAGCCTTCTATGTGCCAGCCATATAGACTGGGTAATTTATAAATAATGGAAATTTATTTCTCAGAGTACTGGAAGCTGGGAATCCAAGATCAAAATGCCAGCAGATTCTAAGTCTGGTGAGGGTGCACTCTCTGCTTCATAAATGGGTCTCTTGCCGCAGAAAAATCTGTTTGCTCCTCCAGATTCATCAAACATCTCCTGGCTATGAGGAGTCCCTTGGGAATTCAGAGACAGAAAAAGAGTGAGCTAGTTGCTCCCTGAGAGCAGTTGCCTTGGATTGGCTCTTTTCTTCACAGAAGGTCAGTGCTTCTCGAATGGTGGCCAACTCTATGAAATTCTATCTCCATCTTTTTGGCCTAAGGATAGTGACAGACTTACTGCTGCTAGTCTTGAGTTTTTGCACCATCTCTACTATTTCTCTTCACATGCTCACACCTATCTTAACCCTTCTCTCTCTCTCTCTGTCTCTGTCTCTCTCCCTTTCTCTCTCTCTCTCTCTCTCTCACACACACACACACACACACACACACAGTTATCCTGAGTTGAATGTATCATATTTTTCTGCTGGGACTCTGACTGATACATTGACTAATCTCATTTACTGAAAAGTAAAACGCAAATTAAAGCCACAACGAAGTATAACTTAATTCTCACCAGAATGGCTAAAGTAAAAAAGACTGATAAAAGTGAGTGTTGGCAAGGTTATGGAAAAACAGGGACTCTCATACACTGTTGGCAAAGTGTAAACTGGCACAACTACTTTGGAAAACAGACTGACTTTATCTGGAAATGTGAACATGAGCTCAGCCATCTTACTTCTACATCCATATCCTAGGGCGTGGTTCTCAAACTTTCACCTGCCATTAGCACACCCAGTGGGCTTGTTGAAACACAGATTATGGCCGGGCGCAGTGGCTCACGCCTGTAATCCCAGCACTTTGGGAGGCCGAGGCGGGCCGATCACGAGGTCGGGAGATCGAGACCATCCTGGCTAACACAGTGAAACCCCGTCTCTACTAAAAATGCAAAAAAAAAATTAGCCGGGCGTGGTGGCGGGCGCCTGTAGTCCCAGCTACTCGGGAGGCTGAGGCAGGAGAATGGCGTGAACCCGGAAGGCGGAGCTTGCAGTGAGCCGAGATCGTGCCACTGCACTTCAGCCTGGGCGACAGAGCCAGACTCCGTCTCAAAAAAAAAAACAAAAACAAAAAAAAACACAGATTGCTGGGCCCCTCTGCCAGTGTTTCTAATTCAAGTCAGATGCAGCAGTTGAGATTTTGCATTTCTCGCGAAGTTCCCGGGTGCTCTGATGCTGGGACTACATTTTGAAAACCGAGGCTCTAGAAAAGTTCTTGCACATGTGCACCAGGTGCCATAGCACCATTGTCTTAATTCTTTTTTAAAAACTGGAAATAATTCAAACGTCCTTCAACTGTAAATTGGACAAATAAATTATCATATATGAAATAATAGCACTACAAAGGCATGAAACACTGCAACAAACATCAACATGGATGACTCATGAGGCAAAACTAAGAAAATGATTTTAGGGATACATAGATGTTAAAAGTATTAAGACAAGAAAGAGAAGAATAATCAAAAATTATCATGGTAGTTACCTCTATAGGAAAGGGAGGAGATGTGATTGGAAGACACACACACAGGGTCTTTGATGTTACTATCAATGTTGTATTCTGACTGGTGACCAATTATGCAGATGTTTGTTCTACAGTTATTCTTTGAGGTGAATATAGCTTTCTTGAACCAGGCTGTGAGAAACATTGCCCCAGACCCTCAAAATGAATCCATCAAAAGCTGAAAACTCTCACCAGCACTTTCCCCCTATCTGGTTCTCTCAATTCGGCAAGTGAATGAGACATCAATAGTCTAAGATGTCCCACCAGCCCTGGCCTCCCACCATCTTCTGAGTCTCCTCTGAGCAAACTGCGGGGGCAGGAACACACATTCACACTTCCACAGGGACAAGTCACAATATATAAATAGTGCATGTTATCTAAATCCACGTTTAGGAAAGAAATATTTTTCTATCAGAAACATGATAGTACAGATGCGATTTTTCCCACAAAAAAAGAAATATATTTTTCATTATTATGCACCGTAGTTTAGTTCCCAAGAGCCAGGCTCTCAAACCTGTCATTCTAGAAAAGGGTCATTGTTCTATACTTGCATAACCAAAGGGTGTTCTTTTCCAGAACAATGAAGCAGTCTGCCTCCAAGTTAACCCAAGGCAGAAAACTGCTTCCAGCCTTCAAATGAAATGGGTAAGTTCTTACTTCAGTAAGAAGTAGGAAGCCTCTGTTTTTCCCTTTCTTCTTCCCTCCCTCCCCTTTCTTCCTTTACATCAGCAATAAATTATTTTCTCACTCCAAAGTCACTTCCATTTGTGGATATTCTTGCCCTGTTAGAAAGTTCTTTCTTTATTGAAATATTTCTCCTAGGGAGCCTTCAGCTGGTTGGTTTTGTTTCTGCCCTATGGGGTGATTGTAAATCTAATTCCTCTTCAACGTGACAGCTTTTCAAATACTGTAGGTTAAGATCCTTGCTGCGTCTTCCCTAAGTTTTCTTTTTCTCTTAGTCCCTCAGCGGTCTCCCCTAGGGCAGCTTTGAACCCCTTCTCCATCCTGGTGGATGTGTTCTTAGGCTCCAATTTATTACTCCCAAACGTAAAGTGGGGACCTCAGACCTGAAGGCAAGTTCCAGTTGTGGAGAAGAAGAAAATGTTTTCTCTCTACCTATCTTAGGTTAATTGGCTAGGGCCCAGCAAATTAGATGGACAAAAGACATATTAGCAAGAGTAAAACAAACAGAAGTTTACTAACATGTGTATCACGCATACACCTGGGAGCACCCAGTGGTGAGTAACTCAAAGGGGTAGTTAGTACTTGGGCTTAGAGAGCATCTTAGCAAAGAAGAGTTTTGAAAAAAAGAAAGCAACAAGACAAAAGAAAAGGACTTTGAGCTTCTAGGAGTGGCAATTGTGTGCAAGTACATGGAAAGTAGATAAGGTTTAGTTTTAGCAAGGTTTGCGGAGATTTCTCTGGGCCATAAGGACCTAGAGTTGTCTCTGGTGATTAATTTCTGTCTTTCCTGTTAGAGACAGGAGAGGGGACACCTTTACAAATTTATGTTCTGCTTTTAGGCAAATAAGGGGAGGGCAGAGAGCTTTTTATGTGTCTGTTTCTTCTCAATTGCCTTCAGCTCAAAATAATCCTTATGCTGTATTTTGTGGTGGCATTTTCTGCCACCCTTCACAGCCATAATGTGACTTCCAGCCTAGACTGAAGCAGGATTATCAAACCACCAGTCCTAGATATTATACACTTATTGATGCCATAGTTTTAAGCATGATAATGTACAGAGAAGCAATAATTGACTGATGCCATGAATAGGTACTAGAGAGAGAAAAGGAGGAAGAAATTCGTTTGTCTTTTAAAAAGCAAAAGCTATTACAACCATTTTTGTGAAATGTTTATTATTAATGCCTAGTTGTCATGCAGCACAATAACAGCTGATGTCAAAGCCTGAAGGGCTGCCAAACAAATGAGGGATTTGTCAGATTATATTTGCCATGCATTGGACTTGACAACAGCAGTTAACTCCAGATAAGTGGTCTCAGTCTTCATAGCGTGGTGCTCATTGTGTTAGTAGCAGATACACTCTGAAGGCTCAGTGATTTAACACAATAAAAGTTTATTTCTCGTTTCTTTACTATCCAGCATGGGGCTCTTTGTATGAGTAGCTGTCTCCTAAGCAGAGATTCAGGGATCCAGCCTCCTTCTCTGCCATTGTCAACAGGCAGTTCCCAAAGTTGTCATGGAGATGGAGTGGAGAAAAGGGGGATCTATTCCAGTTAACTAACCAGAGGGAGAAAGAGCACGGATGGTCATCCATGGGAGGACTTCAGGGCCAGGTATGGGAGTAGAGGGCATCACTTCTGCCTAAAATCTATTGCTATGACTCAGTTACAGGGATAATCTAACCACAGGGCGGCTGGAAATGCAGTCTACCTATGTGCCCAAGAAAAAGAATCTATTTCTTATCTCCTAACAATCCAAAGTCAGGTTCCTGTATGGGTGGCAAATCATATCTTCCTATTATTGCAACAGTAGTTTTGACCTCATGGGTTTCTGAAAGGGTTTCAGAGATGTCAGGGGTCTCTGAGCCATACTTTGAAACCACTTTTCTAGAACATCAGATGACCTTAGGTAGGCTTATTAAACAACATTACAGTACGGCATTAAAAGGATATGCAGTTATCTTTTGCCTTCCTAAACATTTCACATTCAAGGTTAAAATGCCCTTCACTTCTCCTCCTTCCCTAGGCTCAATACTGAGTTCCAAGGAATGTAGGCAACTGCTTCCCTTCCACACTGGGAGGCTCGTATAACTGGCAGCGGAGAGAGGCGGATCTGCTTCTTGGTCCTGGATCCTTCTTGGTGCTATGCTCATGGCTGTGGCTTATGACCTCTTCCCACCTGTTTCTTTCAGCTCAGACAGTGTGTGGTCCTCCCTGGGTCAGATCTCAGCGGCCTGTCCCTGCTGATTCACTTCTCACCTCTCCTCCTTGGCAATGACAGCCACCAGAGGAGCAGCCGTGCTCCCCTGACTCTTAGCAGGAAGTCCACCTGACACCCCTCAGACCAGCGCCTCTTCTTCTTGACTTCCTGACAGGCACTGCCCTGCTGCTCTGCCTAAACAAATTGAGTGGTTGAGAGAAAGGTGAAGCAGACCCCGTCTCTCATTCTCAGTGATTCCTGCTACCTGAGTTTCTTCTACCCAACAACACTGTCCCCTCCATCACCATTCAGGCCTGGTGTCTCGTGCCTCAGGAGCCCATGCAGCCCTCTTCACCCCTCCTCCTGCCCAGATGGCACAGGTACATCTGTGCATCTTCCAACATCCTAGACAGGAAGTTCCCTAGGGACCAAGGCAATTCCATATTGGACCCTTCCCCTTTAGCTCCTTTAGGTAGGGGATAAAACCCGTAGCTCACACACTGTTGTTGGAACTGTCTCCCTTGCTTCTCCTGCCGGTCCTCTTTCTATAGGTGTGTGTCTGGGGTGCGGAGGGGCCTGGGGGACAGAAACCTGTTCTGCCTGCTTGTGCTTCCTTTCAAGTCTCTTTAGTTTCACTAGAGGTGGTGCCTTTGGAACCCTAAAGTCAGGAATCATGCACGTTTTCCACAGATTTAGCCCTTGCCTGACAACTCCGCCAGGGGCAAATGGCAGGATCACATCTCAGTGTTCAAATTCCAGTTGTGGCGGCAGAAAAAAATAAAACATTCTGGTTAATATCTCAAATTATTAGTCTGCTGTGTACTAACATGAGTATAAATGTGTTCAGTTGTTCCTGGGCAACACTTATACTTTAGGGCACTTTTGGGAAAGAGCAGGATTTGTTCCAAAGGCCTGGTTTCAAGTGGGTAATTGGGGTTGCCTGCTGCAGTGTGCAGGCTGCCCTCGAGGCCAGTGGGCAGGGTATTCAGGGAATATGAGGGGAGACATAGGCAGGAACTGAAAACGCCCCGTGGAGGGAGATGAAAGGAGCTGGGTACCTTCCAGGCCATTTTATCTGGAAAATCCTTGTCTTCCAGTCCCAGCTCTTGCCCTCAGCTCCCCATTTTGCTGAAGTTGAACCAGGCCTCCTTCTTCCCCAGTGCTCTGCCTCTGGTGTTTTTCTCAATCTTGACAGGGTTGCTGGGTCCTGCTACTCAAGTAGCAGGAAGAGCTAAGAATGAGAGACGAGGCCTGCTTTACCTTTCAGCCACTCTGTCCTCAGATACCCACAGGGACTCAGGCCCAAGCCCCGCAGAAATGCCAGGTGATGTTTTATCAGGATATCCCAATTTCTGAACACTGATCAACATCTGCTCCAATATCCAAAAACTCACATGCAGGAATGCCACAGCCTGGAGAGGCCCCAAGGACTCCTAGGGAGTGTTAGATAAGCTCAAAATAATTCCTCCCTGAGGAAGCTGGCTAGGGACACATCTCCTCCCTGAATTGTAGGTGCTTTTGTTGTGCTGAACAGAGAACCCTGTCCCTGAGGGAGAATGCTGGCACTACCTTACCAGCCCCTGGGCCAATGAGAAGCAGAGCCGTGGGAAAGAGGCCAACCCTCCTGAGAGGGAGGAGGTCATGAGGGTGGAGGGAGCATGACATGGTTTGGCTGTGTCCCCACCCAAATCTCATCTTGAGTTCCCACATGTTGTGGGAGAGACCCGGTAGCAGGTATTTGAATCTGGGGGCAGGTCTTTCCCATGCTGTTCTTGAGATAGCGAATAAGTCTCACAAGATCTGATGGTTTTTTGTGTTTTTGTTTGTTTGTTTTGTGAGACAGAGTTTCACTCTCATTGCCCAGACTGGAGTGCAATGGTGCGATCTTGGCTCACCGCAACCTCTGCCTCCTGGGTTCCAGCAATTCTCCTACCTCAGCTCCCAAGTAGCTGGGATTACAGGCATGCACCACCACGCCTGGCTAATTTTTTATTTATTTATCTTTAGTAGAGATGAAGTTTCTCCATGTTTATCAGGCTGGCCTTGAACTCCCGACCTCAGGTGATCCGCCTGCCTTGGCCTCCCAAAGTGCTGGGATTACAGGCATGAGCCACCAAGCCCAGCTGATCTGATAGTTTTATAAGGGGAAGTTTCCCTGCACAAGCTCTCTCTTTGACTGCCGTCATCCACATAAGATGGGACTTGTTCCTCCTTTCCTTCCACCATGACTGTGAGGCCTCCCCAGCCATGTAGAACTATAAGTCCATTAAACTTCTTTCTTTTGTAAGTTGCCCAGTCTCGGGTATGTCTTTATCAGCAGTGTGAAAATGGACTAATACAGTAAATTGGTACCAGTAGAGTGGGGCGCTGCTGAAAAGGTATCCAAAAATGTGGAAGTGACTTTGCAACTGGATAACAGGCAGAGTTTGGAACAGTTTGGAGGGCTCAGAAGAAGACAGGAAAATGTGGGAAAGTTTGGAACTCCCTAGAGACTTCTTGAATGGCTTTGACCAAAATGCTGATAATTATATGGACAATGAAATCCACACTGAAGTGGTCTCAGCTGGAGATAAGGAACTTGCTGAGAACTGGAGCAAAGGTGTCTCATTATGCTTTAGCAAAGAGACTGGCAGCATTTTGCCCCTGCCTTAGAGATTTGTGGAAATTTGAGAGAGATGACTTAGGGTACTTGGCAGAAGAAATTCCTAAGCAGCAAAGCATTCAAGAGGTGACTTGGGTGCTGTTAAAGGCATTCAGTTTTAAAAGGGAAACAGAGCATAAAAGTTTGAAAAATGTACAGGTTGACAATGCGATAGAGAAGAAAATCCCATTTTCTGAGAAGAAATTCAAGCTGGTTGCAGATATTTGCATAAGTAAGGAGGAGCCAAATGTTAATCCCCAAGACAATGGGGAAAAGGTCTCCAGGCCATGTCAGAGACCTTTGCAGCAGCCCCTCTCATCACAGGCCTGGAGGTTTAGGATAAAAAAATGGTTTCATGGGCTGGGCCCAGGGTCCTCCTGCTGTGTGTGGTCTAGAGACTTGGTGCCCTGTGTCCCAGCTGCTCCAGCTGTGACCAAAAGGGGCCAAGGTACAGTTCAGGTTGTTGCTTCAGAGGGTGGAAGCCCCAAGCCTTGACATCTCCCATGTGGTGTTGAGCCTGCAGGTGCACAGAAATCAAGAATTGAGGTTTGGGAACCTCCACCTAGATTTTAGAGGATGTATGGAAATACCTGGATGCCCAGGTAGAAGTTTGCTACGGGGGCAGGGCCCTCATGGAGAACCTCTGCTAGGGCAGGACGGAAAGGAAATGTGGAGTCGGAGCCCCCACACAGAGTCCCTATTTGGGCACTGCCTAGTGGAGCTGTGAGAAGAGGGCAACCATCCTCCAGACCCCAGAATGGTAGATCCACCAACAGCTTGTACCATGTGCCTGGAAAAGCCACAGACACTCAAAGCCAGCCCATGAAAGAGGCCAGGAGGGGGGCTATACCCTGCAAGGCCACAGGGACAAAGCTGCCTGAGGCTGTGGGAGTCCACATCAGTGTGGACCTGGATCAGTGTGACCTGGATGTGAGACACGGAGTCAAAGGAGATCATTTTGGAGCTTTAAGATTTGACTGACCTGCTGGATTTTTGACTTGCATGGGGCCTGTAGACCCTTTGTTTTGGCCAATTTCTCGCATTTGGAATGGCTGTATTCACTCAATGCCTGTACCTCCAATTGTATCTAAGAAGTAACTAACGTGCTTTTGATTTTATAGGCTCATAGGCGGAAAGGACTTGCCTTGTCTCAGATGAGACTCTGGACTGTGGACTTTTGAGTTAATGCTGAAATGAGTTAAGACTTTAGGGGACTGTTGGGAAGGCAAGACTGGTTTTGAAATGTGAGGACATGAGATTTGGGAGGGGCCAGGGCAGAATGATATGGTTTGGCTGCGTCCCCACCAAAATCTCATCTTGAACTCCCACATGTTGTGGGAGGGACTTGGTAGGAGGTAATTGAATCATGGGGGCAGGTCTTTCCCATGCTGTTCTCGAGATAGTGAATAAGTCTCATGAGATCTGATGGTTTTATAAGGGGGAGTTTCTCTGCACAAGCTGTGTCTTTGCCGCCATCCACGTAAGATGTGATTTGCTCCTCCTTGCCTTCCACCATGATTGTGAAGCCTCCCCAGCCACATAGAACTATAAGTCCATTAAACCTCTTTCTTTTGTAAATTGCCCAGTCTTGGGTATGTCTTTATCAGCAGCGTGAAAAAGGACTAATACAGAGAGGACTTACAGAGTCAGACACAGGGACATCATTACTGTGTAGCTGGCACAGAAGGGAACTCCAAGAAAGAATTTCTAGCAGCATGCCACAGACACTGGGGTACCACACACCCTTCACAGGTGTGCCACTAAACACAGATCAGTGTGTAAAATTTGGTTCTGATACAATCAATGATATATTGAACAGACAGTGTGATGTGGAGTAGAATGGAATATAATTTGCTGCAAAAAGTGGTAGAGGGCAAGGTGGTGGCAAAGACAGTTCTCAATTTGACTCAAAATGGAGAATATTGCCCCCTGAGGATATGTGTCCAGCCAAAGCAGGGAATAATTGTACTCAAATTGTGACCCTAGTGTTAAGGACAGTCAAAAGACCAGGAGGATGGCAGTAGATATCACTGCATTTCTTCATATGTACCAATAAAAATCCTAGTATTTAAAAGTGTGCCAGCATGCTGACTTGGACATCACAGGGAGTAAAATGGTAAAACATTGGAGCCAGGTGTGGTAGTGCACATCTGTAATTCCAGCCACTCAGGAGGCTGAGGTTAGAGGATCACTTGAGCCCAAGAATTTGAGACCAGGCTGGGCAACATAGTAAGACACCCATCTCAAAAATAAATTAATTAATAAATTAAGTAATTAAAATATTGGAATAATACAGAGATTATTATGGCCCCTGCACCAGATGCCTTATACCTTCATAAAGCACTCCATATTTGAGAGCACTCTTTTGCATGATTGAATAATTTATAATATATACATTATATTTCTCAGTTTTTCAAAAACAAACGGCAGACTGGTTAAATAAAAAAGGACTAGAACCTGGGCGCGGTGGCTCACGCCTGTAATCCCAGCACTTTGGGAGGCCAAAGCAGGTGGATCACGAGACCAGGAATTTGAGACCAGTCTGGCCAAGATGGTGAAACCCCATCTCTACCAAATATACAAAAAATTAGCTAGGTCTGGTGGTGGGCACTGTCATCCCAGCTACTCAGGAGGCTGAGGGAGGAGAATTGTGTGAACTCGGGAGGTGGAGGTTGCAGTGAGCCGAGATTACACCATTGCACTCCAGCCCAGGCAACAGTGCAAGACTCCATTTCAAAAAAAAAAAAAAAAAAAGAACTGGAAATAAATTAATCACCATATTAATGGTGGTAATTCCCAGTTGTAAGAATGTGAATGATACTTCTTTTCTTTTTTGTACTTTCTATATTTTTTAATTTTCTAAAAATAAAATGAAAAGGCATAAAAATAATAAAAGAAATGCAAACAAACTGGTTGAAACTCCTAGGGTTTCATAAATGTTGTCTCATTTAATCCTCACAACATCTCTATGAGACACAAATTATTTTTCTTATTTTCAAATGGGGAAACTGAGGCTAGGGCTGTTAAACTCTTTAAGGTCATGCAGCTATAAGTGAATTAATTGGATCTTGAACCGAGGTCTTTTGACTCTGGATTTCATGCTCCTTCTTCCACATCCCGTTGCCTCTGCAAGAACCACATATTCTTCTAACAGCTAAAATAACAGGATATATTAGAAGGAAAGCCACTGGTCCTCTTCTGCTATTAGCCAGAATGAGTGAAGAACTTCAAACTCCAATAAGTGCCCTGGAAAGTGTAGTAGGTCATACCAGACGACGAGACAGGTGACTCAGGATACTTGATGCCTATCAAAAAATGACCAGGGCTTGCCCGCGGACTCGAGGGACCCTCAGATCAGAGCCTAGAAGAACTAGGTCCTTATTTATAAAATCTCTTCTGTATAATACATATAATGCATAAGTATACATGCAATCTTGATCTGTCACCTACGTAGGGAAGGCCTTTGAGGTCTTTATTCCAGCTACTATTTCTGAGATACAAATTAGTCCAAAACAACACCTTAAAACTACTATATTATTTTGTGGGGTTTTTCTGTTGTTGTTTGTTTGTTTTTGAAACAGAGTCTCTCTCTGTCGCCCAGGCTGGAGTGCAGTGGCCCGATCTTGGCTCACTGCAACCTCTGCCTCCCAGGTTCAAGCAATTCCCTGCTTCAGCCTCCCGAGTAGCTAGGATTACAGGTGCCCACCACCACGCCTGGCTAATTTTTGTATTTTTAGTAGAGACGGGGTTTCACCATCTTGGCCAGGCTGGTCTTGAACTCCTGACCTCGTGATCCACCTGCCTCGGGCCCCCAAAGTGCTGGGATTACAGGCGTGAGCCACCGTGCCCAGCGTTTTGTTTGTTTGTTTGTTTGTTTGTTTTTGAGACAGAGTCTGGCTCTGCTGCCCAGGCTGTAGTGCTGTAGCAGGATCTTGGCTCGCTGCCACCTCCACCTCCTAGGTTCAAGCAATTCTCCTGCCTCAGCCTCCTGGGTAGCTGAGATTACAGGCACCTGCCCCCATGCCTGGCTAATTTTTTTAGTAGAGACGGGGTTTCACCATGTTGGCCAGGCTGGTATGAAACTCCTGACTTCAGGTGATCCACCCGCCTCTGCCTCCCAAAGTGTTGAGATTACAGGCATGAGCTACTACACCTTACCAAAACTACCATATTATTTTACTCATGATTTTGTGGGTCAAAAAATTTGAAAAGGCTGTGCCTAGGACTTCTCACTTGGCGTCTCTCTTGTGGTTACAGTCAGATGTTACCTGGAGCTGAAGTCATCTGAAGATTCAACAGGACTGGATGTCCAGCATGTCTCATTCACATGATTGGCAGGTGATGGTGGCTGATTAAGCTGTCACCTGGGGAACTCACATGTGGCCTTTCCCATATAGCTAACTCAGGGTAGTTGGACTTCATACCTAGCATCTAGCTTCCCTCAGGAGAAGCATCTCATAAGAACCAGGCAGTAGCTGCAAGACTTTTTCTGACATGGCTGAAGAAATCACGTAGCACACTTCTACTTCATGGTATTGGTTACAAATGAATAATTAGACAGACTAGATTCAAGGGGAAGAGAAGTAGGCTCTGCCTCTTGATGGAGTAGTACAAGGTCACATTGTGAAAGAGCACACGAGGTGAAGAATGTTGTTTCAGCCACCTTTAGAACATAAAATTTGCCTCAGTCATTTAACCCAATGTTTCCCAACCTTTGTCACCTCATAGCACACACTGAAAGCATTAATATGTATATGGCTTATGACACGTCATTTGGAAAGCTCTGACAAGCTAACTATCTGTGATTAAGAAAGCTTCCTTTCCTTACTTTATAGCTAGTGTGCATTCAAGGGCAAGATTTCTCACATGTTTCAGGGTAATTCTTGAACTAACAGGAAAAAAACCTTCCCAGTTCTGATCCCTTTATGCTGTAAGTATCTATGCTATAAGGATTTTTGTGTCCAAAAGCTTTGAGATAGTTTTCCATCTTTCCTCCTCTAAACACTAAAGGAAAGATAGCATACATTCTTTATACACTGGATCAGTTAAAAATAAATGCTACCAATCAAAAAGAATAATAACTATAGCAGATTGAACACTTCAAACATGTTTAAATTCATGAGTTCATAATGCTTTTAAAACAATTACGACAGAAATTATTATAGTAATCTTTGGAAGTTTCCAGGACCCTAACTTATTTAGAAAACTGGAGAATAAAGGGACAGGCCAAGCGTTTGTCCTGCCTTTCCTATATGAACTATGCTTCACAGTATGCCAGGTATCAATGTGCTATCTCTCAGCTCAAAGCCCACTCTTTGCTCTGCTTTGCAATTCTGGTGCTGTACCCTGTAAACATTTCTCCGATCAACAGCTGACATAATGTTAAACATTTTTGCCAGTGGAGGGTGCTGGAGGGAAATTGCAGGAGGAAGGAGTTTTTCTGGCTCAGTGTGCTTTCCTCCTTGCTCCTGCAGTGCACAATGACCAACAGTGTGGCGGATGCCCCAGTTAGTTTTAGCAGTACACTTGCGGACAACTTTCTTTTTTTTTTTGAGATGGAGTCTCACTCTGTTGCCCAGGCTGGAGTGCAGTGGAATGATCTCTGCTCACTGCAACCTCCACCTCCAGGGTTGAAGCAATTCTCCCTGTCTCGGCCTCCCGAGCAGCTAGAACTACAGACACCTGCCACCATGCCCAGCTAATTTTCGTATTTTTTAGTAGAGACCAGATTTCACCATATTGGTCAGGCTGATCTTGAACTCCTGACCTCAGGTGATCTGCACATCTTGGCCTCCCAAAGTGCTGGGATTACAGGAATGAGCCACCATGCCTGGCCTTGTGGAGAACTTTCTATCAAGATTTGTCAGCCCCACAGTGGGCATGTGATGGTTAACACTTAGTGTCAACTTGATCGGATTAAAGGATGCAAAGTATTGTTTCTGGGTGTGTCTGTGAGGGTGTTGCCAAAGGAGATTAACATTTGAGTCAGTGGGCTGGGGAAGGCAGACCCACCCTTAATCTGGCGGGCACAATCTAATCAGTTGCCAGCGCAGCTAGAATAAAGCAGGCAGGAGAAGATAGACAAGCAGATTTGCCGAGTCTTCTGGCCTTCTTCTTTCTCTCATGCTGAATGCTTTCTGCCTTTGAACATCAGACTCCAAGTTCTTCAGCTTTTGGACTCTTTGACTTACACCAGTGATTTGCCAGGGGCTCTCAGGCCTTTGACCACCGACTGAAGACTACACCATCAGCTTCCTTACTTTTGAGGTTTTGGGACTTGGACTGATCCACCAATGGCTTCCTTGCTCCTCAACTTGCAGATGGCCTATCGTGGGACTTTACTTTGTGATCGTATGACTCAATTCTCCTTAATAAACTCCCTTTCATATATACATCTATCCTATTAGTCCCTCTGGAGAACCCTGACTAACACAGGGCATTTCCCTGCTTGCCAGCTCTAGCCTAAGGTACTTCAGTGAACTTCTCCACTATTCAGTCTCCACTATCCATGGAACAGTCACGCTCTCTCCGTCATTGGGAATGGGGGACTGTCTTCCAGTTTGTTATTTCCTTGAGTGCTCTGACTCCACTCTAGAAGTAGTGGCTGTTCTCTATTTCTGCTATTCCTGTATTCTTTAGAGTTCCTTAATCTCTATTTAATAATTTCTTATGTTAAAATTTACCTATTTTAAGGCCGGGCACAGTGGCTCACACCTGTAATCCCAACACTTTGGGAGGCCAAGGCGGGTGGATCAATGAGGTCAGGAATTCGAGACCAGCCTGACCAACATGGTGAAACTCTGTCTCTACTAAAAATACAAAAATTAGCTGGGTGTGGTTGCAGCCACCTGTAATCTCAGCTACTAGGAAGGCCGAGGCAGGAGAATCTCTTGATCCTGGGAAGAAGAGGTTGCAGTGAGCCAAGATCGTGCCATTGCATTCCAGCCTGGGCGACAGAGTGAGACTCCATCTCAAAAAAATAAATAAAATAAAATTTACCTATTCTAAGCATCGTGTGGTTTCTGTCTCCTATCTGGACTCTGATTCATACAGTAAGTAAATCGTTGATGAGGAAAACTTCTTCTGTATACAAGAATACCAGCTACTAAATGTGCAGTGAATGAAAGAATTAGAATATTTTATAATTAAAAAAATAGATCTAGGCACTGACCATCAATCGATGCTAAAGTCAGTAGATAAGAGGCTGATGGGGAACATAATAATGGATGGATCAGACTGATGGATGGACTCCCTGAACCAGAGGCAAGTTTACCACAAGCTAATATGGTGTAAGCTTCAGCTCTCCTCACTTGCATGGACCTAGAACCTAATTTTATATTTGTAATTTTGATTTATTTCTCTTAAAGCCCCTCAAATTGCACAAACTTCAGTCTCCACAAAACCTTAATTTACCCACTTGGTAAACCCACTGATCAATCTTAAGATCCCAAAACAAAGCAAGAGACCACCAGACATGATGAGCCTCCTCCTGTGATGCAATAGGCAATAGCAACAGCCACAAAATACTCCTGCCAAAAGTGTAATGCCAAACTGATCAAGCCTCTAGATATAATGACTGCTTTATACAAACACTTGGGATAGAAGAACATGCTAAAGACACTATGAGAATGCAATAGCCAAATCCAAAATATGGGAGATTTTTTTTTTAGGACAAATTACTCAGTATTTTCAACCAAAACAATAGCAAGTAAAAAAAATAATAACTGTGGCAGTGTGGGGGGCTTTCGTAGAGATTTTTAAAGACTTGAGAAATATCAGCAAAAGCAATATGTGTCCCTCATTTGGATTTTGATTCAGATAAAATAACCATTTATGAGATAATGTGAATTTTCATGCTGACTGGATATTGCATGGTATTAGGAAATTATTGTTAGTTTCTTTTAGGTGTCATAATGTATTATGGATTTTTTTAAGGAATTCTTATCTCTTAGAGGTATATATTTAAGCATTTTTGAATAAGTTATATAAAGCCTGGGATTGCTTTAAAAATAATGTAGCAGAGGGTAGGCTAATAGAGGTTATAAAGTAAAACTGGCCTTATGTTGATAAATGGTGATGCTGAGTGGTGAGTACATGGGGGTTCACTGTAAATCTATTCCTTATATTCAAACATACTTTAGTGATGCTTGGAAATGTCATCATAAAAAGTTTAATGGAACAAAATATATGCTACGATAGGTGGCATATTATCTATACATTAATAATAACCAAATTCATATCGTATATTGCGGTTTACAGAGCACTTTTCATGTATAATTTAATATAATCCTAACCTCAGGCCTACAAGGTAGATTTTATTATTGTTATCTCACAGGGAACAATTTCAGAGTGGTTAAGTCAATGGCTCAGCAGTTCTGAGCTAGTAGGAGGCAAAAAATGAGATTCAGATCTAAGTCTTTGATTTCTAAATCCTATGCTCCACCTGGAGAGGGAGAAGAAAAGCTGGGTGATCCTGGTTAAGTCTCTTAACTTCTGAGCCTAAGGGAAAATGAGAATAATAATACTTAGCCTGCTTTCTTCCTAGTTGTTGGGAAACTCAGGTCTGAAAATTTCTAGAAAAGGACTTTGTGTATTGGGAAGTGCCTTATAAATTTAGATTGGCACATAGAGATTAGCTTTCTAGCAAAGAATGCTACAAAAAGGGAAGAAGGTGGAGAGCTCTGGGGGCTGGTTTTGGGCAATGCAGAGTTTGTTCTTGGTAACCTTTGCATTCCCCCCACATCTCAAAAATCCCTCCCTTGTGTTCGTATTAACTGATAACACGTAAGATGTTTTTCCTGTGGCGTACTTGAATGTTTCCCATCATCCCTGATGTGCTGCGTTGTTACTATCTTGTAGGAGCAGAGGCTGCACAACAGCTGTTTATAACGGAAAGTTTTATGACTTGTTTTTAGACTGGTGAAATCAGCATGAAACTGCGTGGTATTTTCTGCTGTTGTCCAGAACTCCTCCACTAGATTATTTACACTAAGTCATTGATAGCCATGAATTTTCACTAAGCAACACTGGAAAACAAATGAGACACTTTTGATTCTCTAGGGGGAAAAAATGGAGTGGTACAGTTAAAATGACCCACATTAAACAATTACAGCTACAAAAACAAAAACCTCTTTGGGGACTGGGTACAGATATCTAAAAAGCCACGTCAAAATGGCAGCATCTGCTGGGTGTGGTAGCTCACGCCTGTAATCTCAGCATTTTGGGAGGCTGAGGCGGGTGGATCACTTGAGGTCAAGAGTTCGAAACCAGCCTGACCAACATGGCAAAACCCTGTCTCTACTAAAAATACAAAAATGAGCTGGGCATGGTGGTGCACACCTGTAATCCCAGCTACTTGGGAGGCTGAGACAGGAGAATTGCTTGAACCCGGGAGGCAGAGGTTGCAGTGAGCTGAGATCGCACCACTGCACTCTAGCCTGGGTGACAGAACAAGACTCTGTCTCAAAAAAAATGAAAACTGGCAGCACCCAAACAACAACTTCAAAATATCTTGGTCTGAAACACACATTCAATGATGACAATGTAATTCTGCCAGTACACATTGAAATACTAACAGGAGCACCTAAATATACCTATATATTTTGTTTTAAATATATAAATTAAAATATCTCATTTGTGATTACTACTTTCATAGTAATAATTTCAGCCATAAGTAACTTCAGAAGACTCTTTACCTGTCTGTGTCTCCGTTTTCTTCACCATAAGTTAGGAATAATAATGATATCTATCTTGTGAGCTAAAAATTAAATAAGATCATATATGTAAAAGGAGGTTGTGCCTTGCTAAGGGCCTGGCACTGATCTAAATGCAGGTGCTAAATGTTGAGCACTGAAGTCTATAATAGCCGTAGGCACTGGGAGCGTGGAGATCAGTGTGGCTAAGAAAGGAGGGAGAGTTCTGTGGATAGCTCAGGACAAAGGTGTGGCTGCTGAGCCCCAGCAGTACTGGAAAGAGGAGGCCCAAATACTAGTGCTTGCACATGTGAGAAAACGTTAGAATCTTGATGCTGAGTATATGGGTGTTAACTGCAATTTTTTTCAATTTTTCTGAATATTCCAAAATTGTGATAATAAAATGTTGGGAAATAAAGTTATAAAATAAAATCTGGTATCTCCTCCAAACCTCCATGGCCATGGGTAGCCTCGGCAGAATAGATTGACAACAACTGACCAGGCTTATAAACCGATTAAATTGGCACTAGGGAGAGAGAAATGAGGGTTGGGGGTGAGCCCGGAAGAGCCAGAGGAAGCAGCGCTTTCCCCATGTGGTGGACACGGTGCTGGAACCCCAGCTCACAGAGATTCGCTGGTGCGGCCAGGAAAGTTTGCATCATTTGGAACATGTGTGCAGGACTTCTCCCCGCCAGACAAGCCATGCTCATTTCCAGTTCTGCTTCCAGCCTGCCTGCGGGAGCCTAGCATTACAAACAATTACTCTGCTCTCAAAATGGAAAATTTCAGTCCTAGGATTTCTACAGGAACTTCTGGAGCTTGTAGAAAAAAAAAAAAAAAGCACCTCGCTCCTCGAGAGCAAAATTAAATGGTAAAATTTCTAAATTACTGTAAACGTGGGTCTCACGTGTCTTGAAAATAGCATGTATGTGACTGCTAAGTGTTGTGTGGGTGATTCATCAGACTCTCATTTCTTGTTTTGGTTCTGGATAGCACAGGATGTGGATTAGAAAAGTATGGTGCAGTGCTTATGTCAAACACAGAGTAAGGGGTTGCCCTGCACAGTGGCAATTAACAATTACCAGAGTATGGTTCTCTTAAAATTTAGTCGAATGAGAGTATACATGTATATCTGAACTTTGGGCAAAGGTTTAAATATTTTAAATATTATTGAAGCCAATACACATCTGTTGAGCACCTACTATTTACAATGTGAATATGCATGAATTGCAACAAATAGTACTTTTTCTGTAATGTGTGAATTACGTAATTTCAGAAATGTGTCATTTTCAAACCTTTTGCAAGCACAATCATTTCACCTGTATCTCTCTTCAAGAATCATTCTAGGCTGGGCGCAGTGACTCATGCCCTGTAATGCCAGCACTTTGGGAGGCCAAGGTGGGCAGATCACCTAAGGTCAGGAGTTTGAGCCCAGCCTGACCAACATGGAGAAACCCTGTCTCTACTAAAAATACAAAATTAGCCAGGCGTGGTGGCACGTGCCTGTAATCCCAGCTACTCGGGAGGCTGAGGCAGGAGAATCACTTGAACCTGGGAGGCAGAGGTTGCGGTGAGCCAAGATTGTGCCATTGCACTCCAGCCTGGGCAACTCCATCTCAAAAAAGAGTGAAACTCTATCTCCAAAAAAAAAAGACTCATTCTAGTCTTCACAGTCATGCAAGAATCAAATCTGGGGCAAAGTTGAGACACTACACTCAATTGGTTAGGAGTCACCGTCATTCTCCAGTTATATTGTCTGAGTGCTATACTTTTTTAAAAAAGATTGTTTTTAAAGTAAAAATGCTAGTGATTTGGAAGGGGATAAACTGAAAAGTCCACCTCCATAAAGCACCCCCAGTCTTGCCCCCTAGAGGTAACTCTGGCAACAGATCTTTGCATACGCTTCAATAAAATTTTTACACATACACAAGCATATGTGACCCAGATGTTGGCCGTCCGTCTCATCTGCTTGACTGACTTTCTTTTGGCCTCAGGCCATGCTTGACACAAATCTCAGTCCTTGACCAGTATTTACAAGAAATCCAATCACATTAAATATATCCTGATTTTTAAAGTATTATTAAAGATTGCTGGGGTTAGAGAGAATGATCACAGTGTACAGCATCAACATCTCTGTCTCAAACAAAACAAAACTGTGTTCAACATGTCTCTCCACATTCTTACCAGCCCACACCACAGATTGGTCATGCTCCTCTCTGGCCTCTGTACACCATCTATTCTGACACACACAGCCTGTCATTCCTATCATTCCTGTTCCAAGGTCTCTGTTTCTCCAACCCAATCCCAATTATCTCCCAACCTCTCAAGCTGTAAGGATGCAATACATTTTTATTTCATCAGGTCCTTTCAGATGGACATTAGGTTGCTCCCCATTTTTTTTTCTGTGTTAAACAATGTTATAATTAATATCTTAGAAGATACATCTTTGTACACTTGTGAGTTTGTTGCTGGGTAAATTCTTAGAAGTGCAATGCCTGGATCAAGAACATATACATTCACAATTGGGATATATTTTGACAAAATGTCCTTTAAAAACGATATGAATGTATATTCCCATAGGGTATGCAAGCATACACAGGGTTTCTCCACACTTGGGTCAACAGTGGATATTACTCCACTTTACCGTCATCTTGTTTATCTTTACCAAATGAATGGTGAAAATTAGTACCTTATGGTTATTTTAATCTGCACTTCTTTAGTGATGAGTGGGATCAAAAGCCTCTTGTCATCTATGTATTTGCCATTTGTATTTCCTTCTCTGTGAAATGCCGGTTCATCTACCAGCAAAAACCCTCTTGTTCTTGAAAGAAACATTTCCCTTTGCTTCCAGGACACTTCCATCTTCTGGTTCTCTGGAGCCTCTTTCTCATCCCTTTGTTGGCTCTGTTTTGTTTACCTTCCTCAGGGATGTTGCTATTCTCCAGGGCTCCACCTTCATCCTCATCCTGCCTCCTTTCCACTGTACATGCTCTTCCCATGTCATGCCACCTTCTTGCCCAAAATTAGTTACCATTTATTGACCACTTGTTATGTTCTAGACATTCTACTAGGCATTCTAAATGCTCATTATAACTCTCCAAGGTCAGCATTATGTTGCCCAATTTTTCAAATGAGGAAAGTGAGATCACAGAGTAACTTGTCTAAGGTTGTACCAACAGTAAATGATAGAGCTGGGATTTGATGCCAGGGTCATTTCTCGCCAATGTCTAAGCTCTTTCTATTACGTTGCCATGTCCTCATTTACTACCCACAGGGAGACAATTCCAAGTCTGTATTGCCACTCTAAGTCTCTCAGTGGTCTCAAAATCACATGTGCTCAATTCCTCAACAGAAATATCTGCCTAGACATCAGCAGGACCCTAAAATGCAGCATGCTCTCCCTGAACCTGCCCTTCCAGCGATCCCTTCATGGATAATAGAGTCTCCCAGTCTCAGCCAATCAATTGCCAAGTCTCATAGAAACCACTCAGATATCTGAGCCCTCTGTCCTTCCCTCTGTTCCCCACTTTGCTCAGAGCCTTGTAATTTCCTGGCCAAATACCACACACTTCCTAAACTGTACATTCCAGTTAATCCCCCACTCAACATCCTGAGGTTGTTTCTCCAATAAGCATAATAATCTGTAAATGAAGAGATGCTCTTTATAAGGACTAAGTGAAATAATCTATGTAAAATATGCAGCTTATGCTCATTCCTCAATAAGTGTTAGGGTTCTTACCTTCCTTCTAAAACGTCAGTCTGATAATATAAGTCCCTATGGCCTGCACGATAAAGTCTAGAGCCCAGTGGCTTCCGAGGCCCTGACCCGCCTCTCTGATTCCTGCCTCACACTAGGCTCTAGTCAACCAAATGACTCACTTTTCTTGTCTCTGTGCCTTAGTTCCCTCTGCTTGGAATTCCTTTCCTCCACTTACTGCACTAATGAGCACCTTTAATTATTATTCTTTCATTATTACTACACTTTAAGTTCTAGGGTACATGTGCACAATGTGCAGGTTTGTTACATATGTATGCATGTGCCATGTTGGAGTGCTGCACCCATTAACTCGTCATTTACATTAGCTGTATCTCCTAATGGTATCCCTTCCCCCTCCCCCAACCCCACTACAGGCCCCGGTGTGTGGTGTTCCCCACCCTGTGTCCAAGTGTTCTCATTGTTCAGTTCCCACCTATGAGTGAGAACATGCGGTGTTTGGTTTTCTGTCCTTGTGATAGTTTGCTCAGAATGATGGTTTCTAGCTTCATCCATGTCCCTACAAAGGACATGAACTCATCCTTTTTTATGGCTGCATAGTATTCCATGGTATATATGTGCCACATTTTCTTAATCCAGTCTATCATTGGTGGACATTTGGGTTGGTTCCAAGTCTTTGCTATTGTGAATAGGAGCACCTTTAATTCTTTAAGATCTGGTTCAGATGGCACTTTCCCCAGAATGCTGGCTCTGAATTCTTCCCATCAGTTTCCCAGGCCCCTTCTCTGAGCCTCTTTACTTTTTCTTACATTATTGCGTTGCAATTAGTTGTTTACCCGCCTGTCTCTGCGACAAGGCTGAGAACAGGGGCTGTTCCTTATCCGTCATCATATCCTCAGCGTGTGGCACCCAGGAGGTGCTTTAAAATGTGTGTGGAATTAATGTGTTCCATGTGTTAATAAGTGCTTGCCATGCCCCACCTCCTCCAGAATTGTGGTTACAGACAAAAGGGATTAAAGTGCTGCAGCCTTGCAGGTGGTGCACTGCAGTCTCAGAGGGTGCAGTTAGCCTTCTGAACCTCACTTTTAAACCTGCAAAGTGGGCCTCAGACACCTCCTGGGCAATTAAGGGCAAAGGAAATAACATGTAAGTAGCCAAAATGCAGTCAAGATGCAAGTGGATGTTAAGTTGCTAGCCAAAACCAGGGGAAGAATGATCATTTTTAGGGAATGGACCAATACCTGGAAAGAATGCAGGCTTTGGAGTCAGGCACATTTAAATGCACTGTGTTATTCTGTTATAACAGACTAACTCTGAAGTGTCGTTGATTTGACACAACAAAGGGTGAATGTGGGAATGTCCACCACGGGAATGTGGCTCCTGCTCTAATCAGGCTTCAGGGGCCCATATTGACAGAGTCAGGGTCCCTGAAAAGCAGACTCTGAAAGGAGATTAACATGCAGGATGTTTGTTAAGGGGTACCCTTACGATTGACACCTGCGAAAAAGAGCAGAAGGAAACAGGACTGTGCAGAGGGAGGAGTTGAGCTGCAGTGCAGGCCCAGCACCAGCCTTCACCTAACCCACGGGGTCTCTGGAGCTTGAATAACCCTTTAGAGATGTCCTGAATTGGGCCAAGATGGCTTGACCCTGATACCTCTGTGTTAATCAGGGGCAAACCTTGGGTGGGGTGACTCTCGGCAGCTGAGGCAACCCTGCAGAGATTGACAACTGAAGGCTGCCGCAGACAGCATTCCCAGCCCCTGGGGCCGTGCTTCTTTTACTGAAGGGGAGACAGCTCACATGTGGAGGATCCTCATCATATAGTTGCTGCACCCTGGGGACACATGCCAAAGTATCTCAGCTTTGGTTCTTCCAGAGGCCGACTCTGAACCTGGGATATGAGCACAAGCCATTTATCTGGGAGTATGGAAGTGAGATGGGAAAGGAAAGGAAATCAATGGAGCGTACTTTAATGAACAGGTAACTGCTGGGGGCCCCTGCAAATCAGAATAGAACATGTCCCGGAGTTGTCCCTCTCAATGGGCAAAGATGGGGTGGTATTTATCCACCAAATCCTGTGTGTCATTACTCACAGCCACTCCTGGACAGACTCACCCACTGACAGTTCCCACTTACCTTTCTATCTTGAACAAAGAGTGGCAGGTGACTGCGGTAAGAAGCCATTGACATGAACACAAACTGTGAGCACCAAGGGGATGTGAGCAGAGCACTAATGGAGTCTGTCCCAGCAGGGAGGAGGGAGCCTGCAGAGTCTCTCAGGAATGTTATGCTGCCTCAGCCTAGGGGTGACACATTCACACAAGCATGGGCAGAGCTAGCTAGCCACATGGCCCACATCACTGTAAGGTAGAAAATTCTACCTTGCCCTCAGTGAAGGAAGGGGAAACAAATATTGCTGAGTTGTGATAAGGTCAGCCACAGTACTTCTCCTGCCTACTGGCTGGGTGAGATTGAGAAGTTGCTTTATCTTTCTGAGCCTCAATTTACTAATTTTTAAAATAGGAAGAATAACATCTATCTCATAAGAGTGTGAAAAATGGAACAAATGCACGCAAAGAATCTACCACAATGCAACAGAACTGGTGATGAAACAAAGCTACCACAGTTCGTTTTACTCATTTTATTATTACCCTTTATAACACAAATATGTGACCTATATTCTTTTTATGTATCAAATGTAACATTAAAATAATAAAAGGGACACTTACTTAACACTAGATGTTGAAATTCAAAGAGAGATTTCAAACACATAAATAAATCAGTGCTAAGAAAAAATTTTGAAATAGTCTATCATAGTTTCTAGTATGTCACAGGCACTTACTAAATGGTAACTATTATCATTATCTGGGAACTATTGAAAACCAATTTCATTAATCACAGCCAAAAATAAAATTGATTTGGAATGTGATTTACCCAGATAAATCATCAGCTCAAGGGTCTGCTTGGAGAGAAGGAGAGCTGACCTATGCCTGTTGACTCACCATGTAAACACAGTCATGGTAATTTACTAGCAGCAAGACCTGTTTCCTGCTGAGCAGTTCCAGTCTGAGCTCCAGAGCTAGACGCAGAGGAAGGGGTCAAACATGTCCACATGGAACCTGTTTTTTCTCCTCCCCGCTCCCCCCGACCAACTTCTGAGTGATCAGAGGCTCCCTTGTTGCAATGTCATCAAAATGAGACATGGAAATTCCTCACCTGCCATAAGCTAGACAGAGCTTTTGAGATGCAAACCGTATACACTCTCAGAGGAGAGGATTGAAACCAAAGAGAGAAGTCACTTTCAAAGCACCATCCCCCTACCTTCCCCCTTCCATACACATGCTAAGCACACAGAGCTTTTGCAATCTGCTACGAAAACAGAATTTTAAAATAAACCCCAGTCTACTCTCTCAAATCAGAATTTAGAAGAAAATGGATTTCTGTAAGGTGAATTTGCTCTCCCAAAGTAGTTCCATTCACACACATGTATACACACACACACACACACACATAAAATGCAGCACTCATTAATAGGCCAAATATGGAACAAGCAAGTTTATCCTCAGCAAAAGAGAGACATTCAATAATTATGAGGACAGGCTTGAGGCTGCGTAAAAATAAAACTTACAGAAGCCAGCAGATGGCACTTAATCATAATTTTTCCTATGATTTCTATTAATTGTCAAATATTTTTCATTCTGCCTTCCCAATAAAACAAATGATATGCTAATGCGGCACAGTAAGTAACATTTTCCCTTTGAGATATTGAATAGGCTTGTTACATAAAATTTCCCCACCTACATAACTAGCCCAAGACCCACATTTCTCGTGCATAGATTTATCATATCACACTATGCATATGCATGTCCGTATATCTGTGTGCTTCCAAGCACGCAGCACATTTGATAAATGCAAAAAGTAAAAGCTAACACCTTCATTTATTTCCAAAAGCAAGCCCAAATCAAGGATCTGTTGTTCCTGAAACAGTCACATAAAATCATTTAAACCACATTGTCCACCAGAAACAGAAATGCAGAAATGCCTCAGGGAGGCCACTTTGGCAGTTTTCTTCAGGGCTCCTATTACAAGCATTAACAAGGTGAATGACCCCTTCCAGGCTGCTCTGTCTCACCTGCCAATTCCTCTACTTTCTTCCCCCACACTCCTTCCTTCTCCCCACGCTTCCACAATGCTGCACCCTTTTTCTGCTTTTTTATTTCCTTTCTATATTCTACTTCTGTTTTCTTTAATCTCTTCTCCCTCTTGAGCACTGGACTTGGTTTCCTGAATCTTGCAGGGACAGATGCTGTACCAGTCAGAGTTCTTGGTTTCTGACACCAGAAATCGACTCTGTTAAGCAGAAAATATTTATTGCAGAGCAATCAAGTAGTTCACAGAATCCACAGGAAGCCTGGAGAATCTGGCTCAGTAAACAGGCAAAAACCAAGGGTGCTGGCACCAGAAAAGACAGCCAAGGTCACACCACTGAAAACCACATGTCTGGGACAGTGCCACCAGCACCACGGTCACCAGCCACTAACAGCTACCACTGCGCCCAGGCTCTCCTGAATAATGGTTCACTGGCTCTGAGGGCTTGCTTCATTTCCTCCAGATTCCCTATCCAGGCTGGGAAGCCCACGGCCAAGGCTGGGAGGGCTGGCCTCATGAGTTGCTCTCCAAGAGCAGAGCTGTTGTTCTGGCTCAGACCAAAGCAGGGCGGGGGCACAAGCTTCAGTGCCGAGAAGATCTAGCATGAATGCAGGAGAAAGTGGATCTCGAGAAATACTGGCAATGAGAGAGCACCAGGTGTCACAGACACTACTCATTTTAAACCTGCCCTTTCCTGGTGCACAGATAGGGAAGTCTGTGCTCCCAAACTAAGTGGAATAATTTTGGGGAAAGGAAAGATATTGAGTGGGATGCAGGTCAGTTATGCCAGTTGTGGAAAGACGAACAATAAAGCAAAATCCAGCTGATGCTGTAGCCCTGTGCAGTCCACTCAGTTATTCCATACATACTTCGTTGTAGACAAAGCAAGGAGCTACCATTGCTAATGTGAACACTTCATTTTCAGGTTCTATTTAGCCAATTTAAATTCCAGCTCCTAAGCACTATTCTTTTGACTTCCCACATCTTAACCCTTAATGGATGAAGGCTAGCCTCTTTCTAGGGATGAAATTTGTAACATGATTCCTAGCTCAGCGCAGGGGCCTCCCTCTCTCCTCCTGCCAGCTGGTCCCAATTATGAGCTGGTTTGGGTAATTTGAGAGAGTGGAGGGTGCCTGTGCAGTAGGAGGAGTATTTTCTAAGCACTCAGCTTCCCAAGCCCAACTAGAACTAATAGATGCTTTAATATTCTGAATTCTGAGGGGATTTGTAACGGTTTTCCAAAAAAGGAAATAAAATGTATAAATAAAATCACTTGGTGGCATGCCTGGTAACCACTGCAAGTGCAGAGTGAGAAATCAAGTCTGTAGCATTCCAACAAAGCTCCAACTTTGCCTACATTTCTTGGGCAGCTACCTCAATTTTCCTGTGTTTTAACAGAGGGGGCCTGTGTGGCTGCAAGTTTTCTTGTGAGAGATGACACCAGACTTTGTGAGAGATGACAAAGACTTTTGGGGATCTCCAGCCCAGATTTTAAAGGACTGAGGATATATCTGAGCTCAATTTTGTTATTTTCAACTTAATGTTTCTTGAGCATCTATTATATCCAACACATAGCACATTCTGGGAATTCAAAGCTGAAAAAACCTCAGAATCTACTAAGATGGTTCTCTTTCAACAAGCAGCATTCCAAGGGTAGAAGAGTTAGCTCTTGGCTGGGAGGAGCATTTTGTCACTTACATTGTTTGGAATCGCCACGGCTCATGTGATTATACAAACCAGATGGCATTTAGTTGGTTTTTTTATTATTATTATTATTATTATTATTATTTTATTTATTTATTTTGCGACAGAGTCTCGCTCTGTCGCCCACGCTGAAGTACAATGGCGCGATCTCGGCTCACTGCAACCTCCACCTCCCAGGTTCAAGCAATTCTCCCGCCTCGGCCTCCTCAGTAGCTGGGATTACAGGCACCCCCCATCATGCCCGGATAATTTTTTTTTTTTTTTTTTTTTTTTGTAGAGACAGGGTTTCACCATGTTGGGCAGGCTGGTCTTAAATTCCTGACCTCAGGGGATCTGCCCACCTTGGCCTCCCAAAGTGCTGGGATTACAGGCATGAGCCACCACGCCTGGCCAGTTTTATTATTATTTTAAAACCCCGTACAGACTAATGCACTCCTTATTATCTGAACCTGGTCTGACTTCTCCCACTGTCTCCACTGCTTCCAATCATTCCTCCCAGTTTACATCATCATAGGCAATCTAAGTATGTGCAGGAGAAAAAGAAAACTACACTTGAAGACATAAATGTCACCAGAAGACGAGTGCCCATAGCTGCCTGGGCATGTGTTCCATTAGCTGATTAATGCCAATTATAGTTACTTAGATATTGTCCTTTTGGGTCTTATCTGAGACATTCTCCCGATGCACACAGGCTAGTCCTGTTAGGAGCAGATTTATATTCCAGGGACAGCACAGTCTCCTGGTGACGCTAGCAGGTCCTTAAGTCATATTATCAGCATTTGTAAGCCAGCTCCTTTTTCTTACTAAGTTATTATTTAATGTCTTTGGGCCTAAGTGTTCTCATAGGTAGAGTGTGGATAAGAGTATCTTTCCTGGAAGAAATATTGTAAGGATTAAATTAGAGAATACACGTAAAACCATGTGGCACGTGGAAAGCACTCAAATATTTGCTTTTATTTTATTTTATTTTATTTTATTTTGTAGCAACATAGTCTTACTATGCTGCCAGGCTGGTCTTGAACTCCTGGCCTCGAGCAATCTTTCTGCCTCAGCCTCCCAATATATGCGAACCACCAAACTCAGATGGCTGTTATTTTTTACTTTATTTTATTCAGTTATTTTTAATAGAGACGAAGTCTCCTTAATGTTGCCCAGGCTGGTCTTGAACCCCTGGGCTCAAACAATCCTCCCACCTCAGCCTCCCAAGCACCTGGGGACTACAGGCATGTGCCACCATGCCTGGCTAGTTTTTTATTTTATTGTAGAGATGGGATCTCACTATGTTGTCCAGGCTGGTCTGTAGCTGCTGGCCTCAAGTAATTCTCCGTCTTCAGCCTCCCAGAGTGCTGGGATTATGGGTATGATCCACTGTGCCTAGCCAATGTTAGCTGTTATTATATCATTATTCTGTTAGAAGATATTATAGTATCATGCTTAATTCCAGGAACAGCTTGGAAACCGTTTATAAAATTGTGTTCAAGCTCATGAATTAGAAACATCACAAGCAGTAAAGAAGGAGACGGAGTGTGAGAGATGGACAGAGTTGTGCACCCAGGCCAGCCATATCGATGCAGGTACAATTCTGAGGGACATCTGCCTGAGCATTCCCGCCACACTGATCTGGAAATGCCAAGAGATGGAGTGGGCGCGCCTGGGCCCTGCCCTCACCCATACTGACCCACATTCACCATCATCCATTGATGTTTCTTGCCTGAATTAATTCTTACACTGATGACTGTCAAATAGTGATTTTCTCACCATTTATTTATTTATTTATTCATTCATTCTGTTTATTATTATTTGACACAGGATCTTGTTCTGTCACCCAGACTGGAGTGCGGTGGCACAATCACAGCTCACTGCAGCCTCAACCTCCTAGGCTAAAAAGATTATTCTGTATTTAATTGTTGGCTTTTTACGGTAAGAAATAATTTTCTTCATTTTCGTTTGTTCATTTGTATATCTGTATCTGTGTGAACACAGAAACTTCTATTTTATTCAATGGATTATAATTATTTATTTTGTTTCTCATATTGTCCCAGATTTGGTCAGTAGAGGCCCTTTCAAGCTGGTTTTGGTATCTTTTTGACACATCCTCATCATTCTTGGAGAAGTGCCTTACAATAAGATATCCGAGGCTTATGTTGTTCTTTCCCTGCCACAGCCCTGGAATCAGCTATTTGTCCAAGGAAACCATAGTTCCTTGTAGTGGAAAATGCTTCTGGGAACTAAGATCTGAGCACTATGTTTACTCAGTACTCAGGACTATTGTTACTGGGATGTCAGTCCTACACACACACGCGCACACACACACACACAGAGAAACTTACATCTCTTTTCATTATTTCTTTATCTATTTATAGTTATCTCTATCTATCTGTCAGAGGCATTTGAAACAGCAACTCCATCTTGAATAGGGCCTGAGTGAAATGAGGCTGAGACCTGTTGGGCTGCATACCCAGGAGGTTAGGGCATTCTAAGTCACAGGATGAGACAGAAGGTTGGCACAAGGTACAGGTCATAAAGACCTTGCTGGTAAAATTTCAGTAAAGAAACCAGCCAAAACCCACCAAAACCAAGATGGCGACGAGAGAGACCTCTGGTCGTCCTCACTGCTGCACTCCCACCAGCGCCATGACAGTTTACAAATGCCATGGCAACCTCAGGAATTTACCCTATATGGTCTAAAAAGGGGAGATATGAATAATCCACCCCTTGTTTAGCATATCATCAAGAAATAACCATAAAAATGGACAACCAGGAGCCCTCAGGGGAGCTGCTCTGCCTATGGAGTGGCTATTCTTTATTCCTTTACTTCTTTTTTTTTTTTTTTTTTGAGAAGGAGTTTCACTCTGTCACCCAGGCTGGAGTGCAGTGGTGCGATCTCGGCTCACTGCAAGCGCCGCCTCCCGGGTTCACGCCATTCTCCTGCCTCAGCCTCCCAAGTAGCTGGGACTACAGGCACCCACCACTGCGCCCGGCTAATTTTGTTTTTGTATTTTTAATAGAGACAGGGTTTCACCGTGTTAGCCAGGATGGTCTCGATCTCCTGACCTCGTGATCTGCCCACCTCAGCCTCCCAGAGTGCTGAGATTACAGGCGTAAGCCACTGCACCTGGCCTCCTTTACTTCTTTAATAAACTTGCTTTCACTTTATGGGCTTGCCTTCCTGAATTCTTTCTTGGGTGAGATCCAAGAACTTCTCTTGGGGTCTGGATCGGGACCCCTTTCTGGTAACATATCTATCTACCTACCAGCCTACCTGCCTGCCTATCTAAAGCACAATTTACACAGTGGTAATACCATGAAGATCATTTTGGTTCCCCCCTTTCCAAGTCAGTGTTTCCCTTCTCCAACAGTGGAAGCCTGCCTCCCATTATCTCAATTTACCTGTATGTAGCCAATCTCCCAATTCATGCCCCACCCAGCTCACCCCTCCTGAGCCTGCATCCTCTGAACTGGCTACCTACCTCATTCAGATTATTGTTTTTTTTTTTTTTTTTTTTGGATGAAGGAAAAAAAGCAAGAAGCTTTCACTCGTGTCCGTGTGAAGAGACCACCAAATAGGCTTTGTGTGAGCAGTGAGCAACAAGGCTGTTTATTTCACCTGGGTGCAGGCGGGATGAGTCCGAAAAGAGTCAGCAAAGGGAGATAGAGGTGGGGTCGTTTTATAAGATTTGGGTAGGTAAAGGAAAATTACAGTCAAAAGGAGGTTGTTCTCTGGCGGGCAGGACTTGGGGGAGTCACAAGGTGCTCAGTGGGGGAGCTTTTTGAGCCAGGATGAGGAGAAGGAATTTCACAAGATAATGTCATCAGTTAAGGCAAGGACCAGCCATTTTCACTTCTTTTGTGGTGGAATGTCATCAGTTAAGGCAGGAACAGGCCATTTAAGTATCACTTCTTTTGTGATTCTTCAGTTACTTCAGGCTATCTGGATGTATAGGTGCAGGTCACAGGGGATATGATGGCTTAGCTTAGGCTCAGAGGCCTGACGGAGGCCAATACATATATTTAAGACAGAAAGAGAACAAAAGGGAATAGAAAGGAAGGGAAGGGAGAAGCGGGAGAGTTGGGTTATGTATTGATTTGCATTTTTAAAAGAACACTGTGGCAGATTTGTAAAGAAAGAATTGAAGGGGAGCAAGAGTGTATTCTCCTCTTACTCATCTTGGCATTCCTAGCACTTTGGTAGCATATTTTAAGGAAGGTGCTATATAAATGTTTAGGGAAGGAAGAACGACAGTTAGGGTGGGGAGGAAAGACTAGAAGACTGAGGGAGGGGGACCAGAGGCTTCTCCAGAGGCACACACCATAGAATAAACTTTTGTTTTTCTTTTCCATAGTGGGAGTTGTTGCTCTCTACAGTCAAGGACAGAAAATCACTTTGAAGTGTGTCTTCCTTTCTTTGTGAAGAACCTCTTAAGTGGCTTCCTATAGTTGCTTACATTATATAGTAGTGTTGGACCCATTGTCCTGTAGAAGGGTAAATCGTCCTGAAGCAGATATTCTTTGTGCAGTGACAAATCACTCACAGTCTCTTTTAGTTATATAAATGTAGGACAAATAGGCCCTTTATCCTGGGAGAAGTTATAAAAGAATTTTTTTCCCTTTCTCTCTCACTTGTTCAGGGTCGAAACCTTCCCTTCTTTCACATGCAGATCTGCATGTAAGTGGAGGACCTGTTTGCCTGGAAGCCCAGTGCCCCCTAGGAGGGAAGGGATTAAAGTTCAAGTCCCTGATCCCTGAGGTTCTGAAGTAGCAGTATATGGTATTGTGGCATGGCCCAAGGTCTAGGCAATACAGTTTCCTTGAGGCTGGAAGCAACTGAACCCGACTGAATTCTCTTTAGGTCCGATGGGTCCACTGGGTGGCAAAGGTTGACGGCTGTCCTGAACCCACCATGTTGGGCCAGCCTGAGACCAGGGAAGTGTCTGTGTATGTGAACAAAAGAGTTGGCTACTAAGAGCAGGAAACTAGTGGTATTCTGGAGCTGGCTTAAACTGACTTGCAAGAACTGATTGTTAAATTTTCAGGAATGTTGCAAGCTGGTTGTTAAATACAGCCATTAATAAATATATGTTTTTAAACTTTTTGTTATATCATAGTTGTACATATTTGGGAGATATTTTTTTTTAATTTTTTTTTTTTTTTGAGACAGAGTCTTGCACTATTGCCCAGGCTGGAGTGCAGTGGCCCCATCTCGACTCACTGCAAGCTCTGCCTCCCAGGTTCATGCCATTCTCCTGCCTCAGCCTCTAGAGTAGCTGGGACTACAGGTGCCCGCCACCGTGCCTGGCTAATTTTTTGTACTTTTTTAGTAGAGACGGGGTTTCACCGTGTTAGCCAGGATGGTCTCGGTCTCCTGACCCCGTGATCCGCCCACCTCAGCCTCCCAAAGTGCTGGGATTACAGGTGTGAGCCACCGTGCCCGGCCTAAAATTTTTTAATTTTTAATGTTTTGTGGGTCCACGTTAGGTATATATTTATGGGGATACATGAGATGTTTTGATACGGGCATGCAATGTGAAATAAGCACATCATACATGGGATATTCTGATACACGTAAATAATATAATAAATATTAAATTATATCAACTTTCAATAAAATCATTATATTTAAAACAAATATGATAATTATTCAAAACTTACCAGTAATTATTTTACCATATTTTCCTATTATCTATGCTTTTGAGGTTATTTATATCTGTCAGGCCTCTGAGCCCAAGCTAAGCCATCATATCCCCTGTGACCTGCACGTATGCATCTAGATGGCCTGAAGCAACTGAAGATCCACAAAAGAAGTGAAAATAGCCTTAACTGATGACATTCCACCATTGTGATTTGTTTCTGCCCCACCCTAACTGATCAATGTACTTTGTAATCTCCCCCACCCTTAAGAAGGTTCTTTGTAATTCTCCCCACCCTTGAGAATGTACTTTGTGAGATCCACCCCCTGCCCACAAAACATTGCTCCTAACTTCACTGCCTATCCCAAAACCTGTACGAACTAAAGATAATCCCACCACACTTTGCTGACTCTCTTTTCGGACTCAGTCCGCCTGCACCCAAGTGAAATAAACAGCCTTGTTGCTCACACAAAGCCTGTTTGGTGGTCTCTTCACATGAACGTGTGTGACATTTGGTGTCGAAGACCCGGGTCAGAGGGACTCCTTCGGGAGACCAGTCCCCTGTCACCCTCACTCCATGAAGAGATCCACCTATGACCTCAGGTCCTCAGACCAACCAGCCCAAGGAACATCTCACCAATTTCAGATCAGGTAGGCGGTCTTTTCACTCTCTTTTCCAGCTTCCCCTGCTACTCTTCAGTCTCCCTCTCTCGCTACCCTTCAATCTCCCTGTCCTTCCAATTCCAGTTCTCTTTCCTCTCTAGTAGAGACAAAGGAAACACATTTTATCCGTGGACCCAAAACTCTGGCACCAGTCATGGACTCGGGAAGACAGTCTTCCCTTGGTGTTTAATCACTGTGGGGACGCCTGCCTGATTATTCACCCACAATCCATTGGTGTCTGATCACCACGGGGTCGCCTGCCTTGGTCATTCACCCACATTCCCTTGGTGGCAAGTCATTTGTGGGGATGCCTGCTTTGGCTGCTCACCCACCCCCTTCTCTGTGTCTCTACCTTTCTCTTTAAACTTACCTCCTTCACTGTGGGCAAACTTCCGCCCTCCATTCCCACTTCTTCTCCCTTAGCCTGTGTTCTCAAGAACTTAAAACCTCTTCAACTCACACCTGACCTAAAACTTAAATGCCTTATTTTCTCCTGCAATACCGCTCGGCCCCAATACAAACTCGACAGTAGTTCCAAGTGGCCAGAGAATGGCACTTTCGATTTGTCTATCCTACAAGATCTAGATAATTTTTGTTGAAAAATGGGCAAATGGTCTGAGGTGCCTGACGTCCAGGCATTCTTTTACACATTGTTTCCTCCCTAGTCTCTGCTCCCAATGTGACTCGTCCCAAATCTTTCTTCTTTCTCTCCTGTCTGTTCCTTCAGTCTCCACCCCAAGCTCTGAGTCCTTTGAATCCTTCTTTTCTACAGACTCATCTGACCTCTCCCCTTCTCCCCTGGCTGCTCCTTGCCAGGCCGAGCCAGGTCCCAATTCTTCCTCAGCCTCTGCTCCCCCACCCTATAATCTTTCTATCACCTCTGCTACTCACACATGGCCTGGCTTAGAGTTTCATTCCGTGACTAGCCCTCCCCCACCTGCCCAACAATTTCCTCTTAAAGAGGTGGCTGGAGCTAAAGGCATAGTCAAGGTTAATGCTCCTTTTTTCTTTATCCGACCTCTCCCAAATCAGTTAGCATTTAGGCTCTTTTTCATCAAATGTAAAAACCCAGCCCAGTTCATGTCTCTTTTGGCAACAACCCTTAGACGCTTTACTGTCCTAGACCCCAGAGGAAGGCCATCTTATTCTCAACATGCATTTTATTACCCAACCCACTCCCAACACTAAAAAAAGCTCCAAAAATTAGATTCTGGCCCTCAAACCCCACAACAGGACTTAATTAACCTTGCCTTCAAGGTGTACAATAATAGAGTAGAGTCAGCCAAGCAGCAACGTATTTCTAAGTTGCAATTCCTTGCCTCCACTGTGAGACAAACCCCAGCCACATCTCCAGCACACAATTAACTTCCAAACACCCGAACCGCAGTGGCCAGGCATTCCTCCAGGACCGCCTACCCCAGGATCTTGCTTCAAGTGCCAGAAGCCCAGGGTTCCTCCCAAGCCATGTCACATCTGTGTAGGACCCCATAGGAAATCGGACTGTCCAACCCAGCAGCCACTCCCAGAGCCCCTGGAACTCTGGCCCAAGGCTCTCTGACTGACTCCTTCCCGGATCTTCTCGGCTTAGTGGCTGAAGACTGACACTGCCCGATCACCTCAAAAGCCTAAAGGACCATCACAGACGCTTTGAGTAACTCTTACAGTGGAGAGTAAGTCCATCCCCTTCTTAATCAATACGGAGGCTACCCACTCCACATTACCTTCTTTTCAAGGGCCTGTTTCCCTTGCCTCCATAACTGTTGTGGGTATCGATGGCCAGGCTTCTAAACCTCTTAAAACTCCCCAACTCTGATGCCAACTTGGGCAATGTTCTTTTATGCACTCCTTTTTAGTTATCTCCAATTGCCCAGTTCCCTTATTAGGTCGAGGCATTTCAACTAAGTTATCTGCTTCCCTGACTATTCCTAGGCTACAGCCACACCTCATTGCCACCCTTTTCCCCAGCCTCCTTTGCATCTTCCTCTTGTATCCCCCCACTTTAACCCACAAGTATAGGACACCTGTATTCCCTCCCTGGCAACCGATCACAATCCCATTACTATCCTATTAAAACCTAATCACCCTCACCCCGCTCAACACCAATATCCCATCCCACAGCATGCTTTAAAAGGATTAAAGCCCGTTATTGCTCGCCTGTTACAGCATGGCCTTTTAAAGCCTATAAGCTCTCCTTACAATTCCCCCATTTTACCCGTCCAAAAACCAGACAAGCCTTACAGGTTAGTTCAGGATCTGCATCTTATCAACCAAATTGTCTTGCCTATCTACCCCGTGGTGCCAAACCCATATACTCTCCTATCCTCAATACCTCCCTCTACAACCCCTCCATAATAACCCATTATTCCGTTCTTGATCTCAAACATGCTTTCTTTACTATTTCTTCGCACCCTTCATCCCAGCCTCTCTTCGCTTTCACTTGGACTGACCCTGACACCCATCAGTCCCAGCAGCTTACCTGGGCTGTACTGCTGCAAGGCTTCAAGGACAGCCCCCATTGCTTCAGCCAAGTTCTTTCTCATGATTTACTTTCTTTCCACCCCTCTGCTTCTCACCTTATTCAATATATTGATAACCTTCTACTTTGTAGCCCCTCCTTTGAATCTTCTCAACAAGACACCCTCCTGCTCCTTCAACATTTATTCTCCAAAGGATATTGGGTATCCCCCTCCAAAGCTCAAATTTCTTCTCCATCCGTTACCTACCTTGGCATAATTCTTCATAAAAACACACGTGCTCTCCCTGTCAATCATGTCCAACTGATCTCTCAAACCCCGACCTCTTCTACAAAACAACTCCTTTCCTTCCTGGGCATGGTTGGATACTTTCACCTTTGGATACCTGGTTTTGCCATCCTAACAAAACCATTATATAAACTCACAAAAGGAAACCTAGCTGACCTCATAGATCCTAAATCCTTTCCCCACTCCTCTTTCCATTCCTTGAAGACAGCTTTAGAGACTGCTCCCACACTAGCTCTCCCTGACTCATCCCAACCCTTTTCATTACACACAGCCGAAGTGCAGGGCTGTGCAGTTGGAATTCTTACACAAGGACCAGGACTGCGCCCTGTAGTCTTTTTGTCCAAACAACTTGACCTTACTGTTTTAGGCTGGCCATCATGTCTCTGTGCAGTGGCCACTGCCGTCCTAATACCTTTAGAGGCCCTCAAAAATCACAAACTATGCTCAACTCACTCTGTACAGTTCTCATAACTTCCACAATCTATTTTCTTCCTCACACCTGACACATATACTTTCTGCTCCCTGGCTCCTTCAGCTATACTCACTCTTTGTTGAGTCTCCCACAGTTACGATTGTTCCTGGCCCGGACTTCAATCCAGCCTCCCACATTATTCCTGATACCACACCTGACCCCCATGACTGTATCTCTCTGATCCACCTGGCATTCACTCCATTTCCCCATATTTCCTTCTTTCCTGTTCCTCACCCTGATCACACTTGGTTTATTGATGGCAGTTCCACCAGGCCTAATTGCCACACACCAGCAAAGGCAGGCTATGCTATAGTATCTTCCACATTTATCATTGAGGCTACAGCTCTGCCACCCTCCACTACCTCTCAGCAAGCCGAACTCATTGCCTTAACTTGAGCCCTCACTCTTGCAAAGGAACTATGTGTCAGTATTTATACTGACTCTAAATATGCCTTCCATGTCCTGCACCACCATGCTGTTATATGGGCAAAAAGAGGTTTCCTCACTACACAAGGGTCCTCCATCATTAATGCCTCTTTAATAAAAACTCTTCTCAAGGTTGCTTTACTTCCAAAAAAAAACTAGAGTCATTCATTGCAAGAGCCATTAAAAGGCATCAGATCCCATCTCTCAGGGCAGTGCTTATGCTGATAAAGTAGCTAAAAAAGCAGCTAGCATTCCAACTTATATCCCTCATGGCAGTATTTCTCCTTTTCATCAGTCATTTCCACCTACTCCCCCACTGAAACTTCCACCTATCAATCTCTTCCCACACAAGGCAAATGGTTCTTGGACCAAGGAAAATACCTCCTTCCAGCCTCACAGGCCCATTCTATTCTGTCGTCCTTTCATAACCTCTTCCTTGTAGGTTACAAGCCGCTAGCCCACCTCTTAGAACCTCTCATTTCCTTTCCATCATGGAAATCTATCCTCAAGGAAATCACTTCTCAGTGTTCCATCTGCTATTCTACTACTCCTCAGGGATTCTTCAGGCCCCCTCCCTTCCCTACACATCAAGCTTGGGGATTTGCCCCTGCCTAGGACTGGCAAATTGACTTTACTCACATGACCCAAGCCAGGAAACTAAAATACCTCTTGGACTGGGTAGACCCTTTCACTGGATGTGTAGAGGCCTTTCCCACAGGGTCTGAGAAGGCCACCACGGTCATTTCTTCCCTTCTGTCAGACATAATTCCTGGGTTTGGCCTTCGTACCTCTATACAGTCCAATAACAGATCGGCCTTTATTAGTCAAATCACCCAAGCAGTTTCTCAGGCTCTTGGTATTCAGTGGAAACTTCATAACCCTTACCATCCTCAATCTTCAGGAAATGTAGCACAGACTAATGGTCTTTTAAAAACACACCTCACCAAGCTCAGCCTTCAACTTAAAAAAGAGGACTCTGCCAAGGATAGAGTCCAAAAACTCCCAAACCAAGCAAATAATTATGCTGAACCCCCTTGGGCACTCTCTAATTGGATGTCCTGGGTCCTCCCAATTCTTAGTCCTTTAATACCTGTTTTTCTCCTTCTCTTGTTCGGACCTTGCATCTTTCATTTAGTTTCTCAATTCATACAAAACTGTATCCAGGCCATCACCAATAATTCTATACAACAAATGCCCCTTCTAACAACCCCACAATATCACCCCTTACCACAAAATCTTCCTTCAGTTTAATCTCTCCCACTGTAGGTTCCCATGCTGCCCCTTATCCTGCTCGAAGCAGCCCTGAGAAACATCACCCATTATCTATCCATACCACCCCCAAAAATTTTCACCACCCCAACACTTCACCACTATTTTGTTTTGTTTTTCTTATTAATATAAGAAGACAAGAATGTCAGGCCTCTGAGCCCAAGCTAAGCTATCATATCCCCTGTGACTTGCACATATACACCCAGATGGCCTGTTCCTGCCTTAACTGATGGCATTACCTTGTGAAATTCCTTCTCCTGGCTCAGAAGCTCCCTCACTGAGCACCTTGTGACCCCCGCCCCTGCCCACCAGAAAACAACCCCCTTTGACTGTAATTTTCCATTACCTACCCAAATCCTATAAAATGGCCCCACCCCTATCTCCCTTCGCTGACTCTCTTTTCAGACTCAGCCCACCTGCCCCCAAGTGAAATAAACAGCCTTGTTGCTCACACAAAACTTGTTTGGTGGTCTCTTCACATGGATGTGTGTGACAATATCTATTGCAACTGATAAAAATTTTATACATAATGGTGAGCTACTATGCATTTCCAACTTCACATTGAGTGATGTCACATTAGTAGCTTGAAATCACTCATGATGGGTGTATTTACACCAAGAAAATTGGCCAGCTCTATCAGTCAGGGTTTCCTCCCCGCATCCTCCAGGGAAGCCAGTGGTTAAACATTTAGCAACACACTCCTCATTGCAATCCTTAAGACTTACTCACTGTTCGGTATTTACTGGCTAAGACCAGCTACGGTATAAGGTCCTCATGACTGAGCATATGAAGAGCACCTGTCCTCAAAGACCCACCATAAGGCAGGTGGAGCATGGGGCTCAGGTATTCCTTCTATTTCCAGACTTGATGATTCTGAATTGTTTCAACTTCCTGAAATTCTTACCTTCCACCAGAAAGGCTCAACCACTATGAATTTTCTAACCTACCTTTTCTTCTACCAAGGTTCTAAATCATCTTGTGGCTATATTGCTCCTCAGCCCAGATCTCTGCTGTTATGTGTCCATGAGATGCCTAACTCTGCTTGAGAAAGCAACAGAATGAGGGAACCAAAGTGTCCTTCTCCTGAGCAGTCCTAGAGATTGGGTTGTGAGTAGGTCACTAGCATAACTGTGGGGAATGGATCCCTTCTTAGAATGATGCTGCTGCCAAGACGAGGCATGTTATCCCAAATCTCAGTGGCTGTTACAAGAGGAGGAGACTACCCAACTGCCTTGTTTGGAACATGACCCATGTTGGCCAAGTATCTCTCTGCCCAGTGAGTACACTAAGGTAAGACCAAACAGGACTGGACACTTTGCACTCAAGTTTCCCTGGACCTAAAATAGTAGCTATGGATTTGGAGGGGAAAAGGCTAGCTTTCCCTTTTGGACTTCCTGCAATTACTAACATGGTGGGGTCTTGAATAATATGCTCTGGGAAATGACTGGGTACATTATATGCATCTCAAACTGGGTAGAGAGACATCCCAGTTCAATGAAACAGAACAAGATGAAAAGGCTGGGCACGGTAGCTCATGCCTGTAATTTCAGCACTTTCGGAGGCCAAGGCAGGTGGATCACAAGGTCAGGAGTTCAAGAGCAGCCTGGCCAACATGGTGAAACCCCGTCTCTTCTAAAAATACAAAAATTCTTGGGAGGCTGAGGCAAGAGAATCGCTTGAACCCAGGGGGCAGAGGTTGCAGTGAGCCGAAATCTCGCCACTGCACTTCAGCCTGGGCAACAGAGTGAGACTCCATCTTAAAAAAAAAAAAAAAGAAAAGAAAAAGAAGGAGATGAAAAGGAAGGAGAAGAGGAGGAGGAGGAAGGAGGAAGAGGAGGAGGAGAAGGAGGAGGAGGAGGGGGAGGAGGAGAAGAAGAAAGGAAAGGAAGAAAGAAAGAGAAGGAATGGCACAGATTAGACAATGAAGAGCAAACCCCAGCTCTTCTGCCTCAGACTGCCCCTTCTGTTGCATTCTCTGACTCAGTTAATGCGATCTTCATTTTCTAGTTTCTCAGATCTTCATTTTTGACTTCTTTCTCTCACAACCCAAATTTAATCTATTACCAACTACACTTTCTCTTTTTTTTTTTTTTTTTTTGACAGAGTCTCTCTCTGTTGACCAGTCTGGAGTGTAGTGGCTCAACCTCAGCTCAATGCAACCTCTGCCTCCTGGGTTCAAGCAATTCTCTTATCAAGCCCCCTGTGTAGCTGGGACTACTGGCATGCACCACCATGCCTGGCTAATTTTTGTATTTTTAATAGAGTCAGGGTTTCGCCATGTTGGCCAGGCTGATCTCAAACTCCTGAGCTCAAGTGATCTGCCTGCCTTGGCTTCCCAAAGTGCTGCGATTACAGGTGTGAGCCACTGCGCCCAGACGTTTATCAATCATACTTTCAAAATAAACGTAGAATGTACCCTTTCCCTCACCGTTTACCCCTGCCATCCCCCGATCTCAGTCACCATCATCTCTCTCCTGCATGATCACAAATGCTGCCAATGGGCCTGTTTCTGCCCTGGCTTTCTCTTGTTTCAACAGAACAACCAGAGTGATCTTGTTAAATCATGAGCCAAATGACATCACTCCTCAGCTCAAAGTCTTCCAGAGGCTCTCATCGGGAATGAAGGCCAAAGTCCTTCCTCTGTCCTGCGGGACGCTACTGATCTGCACCCCCAGCCTCTTCAACCTCATTGCCAACTACCTCCCCCTTGTTCACTCTGCCCTATCTACACTGGCCTCTGTGCTGTTCCTTGACTATATACCAGACAGATGCCCACACCAGGAACTTTGCAGTTACTATTTGCTCCCCCAAGACACTCTTCCCCCAGATAACCACATGCCTGATTCCCCACTTCTCTTAGTTCTGTACTCAAAAGTCATCTTCTGAGTGAGTCCTTTCCTGGCTACCTAACCAAAACATCTCCACCATCTCAATGCTTCATATTCCCTTACTTTGTTTTTTTTCTTCTTGGCTTTTATTACCCTTTGTATATTTATCTTTTTTATTGACTATCTCTCATTAGCATATGGGTATATGAGGGCACAGATTTTTGTTTTGTTTACTCTCCAGGTTCTAGAACAGTGCCTGGTTCATAGTAAATGCTCATTTCAATGATCTATTGCTGCATCATAAGCCATCCTAAAATACAGGGACTTGAAACAACAATTTATTAGAATCTCACAATCTCACAGGCTGACTGGGCTCAACTGGGTGGTTCTTCCTTGGGAATCTCTTATGTGGTTGGAGTCAAATGGCAGCTGGGACGGGAGTCATCTGATAGACTTGGCTGACACAGGATGCTGGCTACTGGCTAGGAGTTCAGCTCCGCCCACTGTCTGGAGTGCCTACATGTGACCCCTCCAAGTTCACTGGGGGCACCAACTTTTTCCTTTTTTTTTTTTTTTTTTTTTTTTGAGACAGAGTCTCTTTCCATCATCAGGCTGGAGTGCAGTGGCATGATCTCGGTTCACTGCAACTTCCACCTCCCAGGTTCAAGCGAGTCTCCTGCCTCAGCCTCCCGAGTAGCTGGGATTACAGGTACTCGCCACGACATCCGGCTAATTTTTTGTATTTTTAGTAGAGATGGGGTTTCACTACGTTGGCCAGTCTGGTCTCAAACCCCTGACCTCATGATCCACCCACCTCGGCCTCCCAAAGTGCTGGGATTACAGGCGTGAGCCATGACGCCTGGCGAGGCACCATCTTTAAAGATTAACTACCAGGGTATTCAGTGAATATTTGTGGGATGAAGGAAGGCAGAAAGGGAGGGGAGATCGTGGGAGGGAAGTAACTGGAAAATTTACAAAAAAGAAAATGAGGAAGGAAAGGAGACAGCAGAAAAGGAAGGAGAAAAGGAGATGTGGATTTCTGAATATGATGAGACAGTATTATAGCCCGGGAATAAAATCCATCCTTTCCTGCCTGACCCTTCTTTCCCATCTCCCTCAAGTTGCATAATAACCTGCTTGGAAGCAGAAATTCAACTAATGCCACATATCAGAACTGGAGCGCTCTTGGCAGAATCTTTTACAATTTATACCCCAAGTTCAAATTTCAGCCAAGGCATATTTCCAAGGAAAGAACAACACAGTACTTTATCTTGATGTTGCTCTTCACCCTTGGTGATTTCAAAGCAGTTTTATAAACAAGCACTGTCATTGTGCAAGAGAGGAAATGGAAGGGAACTAGTAATATTTAGGTAGCCAATAACAAAATCTTTGAGTCAATTATTATAGTGAAATGATTAAGTAATTATGTGGAATCAGAGGCAGGCTACAACTGCATCAAATTAATAAAGTAGAATTTGGAAGAAATAAGATATAAAAATTTCCACATAAAAACTGAAGTCAATTGAGGCTGTAAGGAGCTAGAAATTAAAAATAGATTTATACCAAACTAGGTAGAACAAAATTGAAACAGTTGTTGAGATATTAAAAATGGATTTGCTTTTAAAACCGTTTGGAATAGTTTAGTCATTTTCCAGAGCCATAGATATTCTTTGCCAGTTGAGCACTTTTTCCCAAACCAACCTGGCAGACGGTTGTCTAATCAGGAAGCTTTGCAGGCAAGTTCCTTGGCTAAAACCCAGAGGAATAAATGAATTTGGGTTTCTAAAGTTCCAGTGTCTCAGTACAAAGAGAGATAGGTAACCCTTTTTCCTAGAGATACTGATGATGATATAAATTGTGGTATGACAGAATGCAAATTCCCTAAGCTTGGAATTCTCCTCTAACTGACGTGTCACAGAATAAGATGGCATCATGTTTACTTCAATTTGTGGTCTCTCTAAACCACTTTGGTCTTTGGGCCCCAGATCTGCCCATTTCAGGGAAACTGGAGTAACTCAAAAAAGTAACTTTTCATGAATTAGTTAGGATTAGGTTTGGCAGCAGGATATTGAACTCTCCCTACTCCCCAACACCTTCACCTCCCTTAAAAAACAATAACAAAAAAAAAAACCAGTGGCTTAAACAACATGAAAGTTTATTTCTCTTTCATATAAGCCTGAATAGGTAGTTCACAGATGGTAAAGGGCTCCACAGTGCAGGGAATCAGATTTTTTTTATTTTTATTTTTCTGCCTTAACTGCACAATCTCCACTTCCTAAATCATCCTATAGTCCAAAATGAATGCTTGAGCTCCATCCCGCGTATCCCATTCCATCCAGGAGAAAGAAGAAAAAGGTAGAGAGCAGGAAAAGCTCCCTGCCTTTAAGAACACTGTCCAGAAGTTGCTCACACTACTTCTACTTACATCTAACTAACCAAACGTTAATCCCATGACCGGGAGAGAATCAAGAAGACTGGGAAGCAGTCCTTCTAGCAGCAGGTACCTAGCTAAACATTTAAGGTCCTAATACTTTAAGATAGAAGAAAACAAATGTTGTGAGACAATTAAACAGTCTCTCTGCTACAGTTTATCCCTTTGACCTCCCCAAATACATGGGCATCCCCATGTAGGACACAATCCCTCCTCAAGGGGAAGAAACCCAGGGACTGCCTCCAGCTCAAAGTCAAGATCTCTGAGTGAAGTGTAGTCTCTGTCTTCAAATCCAGATATGATGTTCACAATCTTGCAAGCTGTTTTAGTCTGTTCAGGTTGCAATAACAAAATACCTTAGACTGTGTACTTTATAAATAATATAAATTTATTTCTCACAATTCTGGAGGTTAGGAAGTCGAAGATTAAGGCACCAGCAAATTTAGTGTCTGGTGAGGGCTCTCTGCCTCGAAGATGGCACCTATTGCTGAATTGTCACATGCTGGGAGGGCAAAAAAGGGCCAGACTCCCTTCAAGCCCTCTTATAAGGGTACTAATTTCATTCGTGATGTCATCACCTGCTGAAGACTACCCTCCCCCGACCCCTTACTATGATGACATTGGGGATTAAGTTTCAACATGAATTTTGGAGGAGCCATATTCAAACCATAGCACAAACCATAAACTAAAAGATTAGTTATCTTCCCCATAACCCACTACATATGCAGTGATGTAGTAAGAACAAGAAAACCACAATTAAAACTACCAGTCAGAAAATGTGAAAGTCCCAGAAGTCGATCTATAGTAATTATCAAATCCTGCTGAGCAAGAACAGAGGGGACTCTCTTCTTAAACATCAGGAGTCAGCCGTCCGTCCTGTGGGAGGTGCTTCTGTGTCCATTATCCCCCATGGTTATGTCTGAGGCAGGAAGTGATGAGTTTGCCCTTGGGGGTGGGAGGACTGCTGCACAGCTTTCATGGCCTGTTTCTTGTTAATACATAGTTGGAGGCACAAAGGTTGCTTTAGGCATTGAATAGTCACAGGCTTTGGCAGATTAGGCTTGGATGTTTGGCAGTACAATTCCCTCAAAAACTAAGTAGGCATCTTTTCCATTTGCCTTCTATCAGTCCCATATGTGAGTAACAATAGCCAAATATCTTGTCTAAAAATGGTTTTTAAACTGAAAGACTCAGATCTTTCAGACCTTTGTCCTCTGCCCACCCTTTGCCCCAGTTTAATGGCAGCTAGTTGAGTTTTGGAAGGAAAGCAACAGCTTTAATTGGATAGTAACAGCTAAGTTGTCACCCGTTGTCTAGCAGACAGTTTTTAATAGCATTTTATTTTTATTATTAATTTTTATTTTTTGAGATGGGGTCTGTCTCTGTCGCCCAGGCTGGAGTGCAATGGCACGATCTCAGCTCACTGCAACCTCCACCTCCCAGGATCAAGCCATTCTCCTGCCTCAGCCTCCCGAGTAGCTGGGACTACAGGCATGCACCACCATGCCTGGCTAATTGTTGTATTTTTAGTAGAGATGGGGTTTCACTGTGTTGGCCAGGCTGGTCTTGAACTCCTGACCTCATATTTTCTGAGACAGTTTCTCACTCTGTCAGCCAGGCTGGAATGCAGTGGTACAGTCATAGTTTACTATAACCTTGAACTCTTGGGCTCAAGCAATCCTCCCACTTAAGCTTCCTGGGTAGCTGGGACTACAGGCACACACCACTACATCTGGCTAATTAAAAAAAATTTTTGTAACAGTCTTGCTATGTTGCCCAGGCTAGGTTAGTCAATTTAGATGGCAGGCCAAAGGCAGAGAGCATAGCCTGTACCACTTCCCTAATATCTTAACAATTGGACAGATTTAGCTGTAGTTTTCTACACTTCTGCTGCTCATGGAATTGAGGATTTTGCAACAATAACCACCAGCCCCCAGCCCCACTCTTGGTACTGAAATGAGGAAAGTTCCCTTGCCCCCCTTGCAGGGCGTGCGATGGGGATGTGGCTCGCTTCTTCAGTGCGCTGCTGTTCAAACCTCTAGGGGAGCATACAGAGAGGCAAGCTGTGGGGCTCCGACCCCACTGCAGTGTCTAAGGGTGGATGTTTACAGCTCCTGAAGCCCCAGTGGGCGTGTGTTACAGGGTGCTCTTTTAGTTTGGCCATCTATAGGCAGCTTGTGTTAACCAGCTCAATTAGACCCTCTACCTTGTTGCAAGGACAGAAGGCTTTCTGTATCCCGAGGTTCTTGCCTTGGTGTACTGGCGGGCTTGGGGAATGGGTGCAAGGTTTTTTTTATTGAGTGGAAGTAGCTTTCAGCAGATGGGTGAGCCAGAAGGGAAATGGTTTTCCCCTGGAGTCGAGCTGCTTGACGACGGACCAGGCTCTCCTCTAACTGCCCCAGCCCAACTCCATGACGTTCTGCCGGTTGGTGGCCTGCTGGCGTGCCAGTGCCTGTCGCTGTGTACCTCTCCACCTCCAGCCACCTGTGTATTCCTCCGCTGATAGGCTCCTCTCGCCGTCCAGCTGCCTGTGTGTCTGCCTGCTAGGGTCTCCGGGGTTTTTATAGGCACAGGATGGGGGTGTGGCAGGCCAGGGTGGTCTTAGGAAATGCAACATTTGGGAAGAAAAACAAAAATGCCTGTCTCATCTAGGTCTGTGTGGGTAGAGCTCTAGCCAGGGACCACGCCCTCCTCTACCCAGCACTTCCCTTCCCCCATTCTATATCATTTAAAGGGACCATGCTTTTCCCTTCCCAGCACTGCTGTTTCAGTACAAATTTATGGTTTAGTTAGGGTAGGTTAAATGGCTACCAGTAGTAGACCTAAGAATTTAATCACTCTAATACAAAAAATACATTTCTCCTTTTTTTTTTTTTTTCTGAGACAGAGTCTTGCTCTGTCGCTCAGGCTGGAGTGCAGTGGCACAATCTTGGCTCACTGCAACCTCCGCCTACCAGGCTCAAGCGATTCTCCTGCCTCAGCCTGCCAAGAAGCTGGGATTACAGGCATGCACCACCACGCTTGGCTAATTTTTTGTATTTTTAGTAGAGATGGGGTTTCGCCATGTTGGTCAGGCTAGTCTTGAACTCCTGACCTCAGGTGATCCACCTGCCTCAGCCTCCTAAAGTGCTGGGATTATAGGCATGAGCCACCACGCAGGCAACTGTCCAGGATAGGTGCTCCAGAGATTCAGGGACCCAGACTACATGAGTCTATGTCTTCGTAAGCAAAGGACTCATGTTAGTGAATAGTCTGACTAAATGTCTTATCTTAGATATTTTCCTATTAAGAGGTATAGATCTGCATTAAGAAAGTAAATTCTGCTGGTTAGTCAAAACTCAGAATTTTCAGCCAATAGAATTTAGTGTATGTGACAATAGGGCATCTGTATTAGAGAATGCCCATTTAAGGATCTCTTAATTGCCCAATCTGAACCCATAACGCTGTGGGGCTATTATGAGCTTTGCACAAACCTGGATTCAAATATTGCCATTCCTATTACTTACTACCTATGTGACTTTGGGCAAATTACTTAATCTTTCTGAACCTTTGAATGCAGATATTAAAACAAACCTACCCAATGTGTAGATTTGATTTGATATAATATATATCAAATAGATATATAAGTTTGGCATTTACTAAGTGTTGAATAAATGGTAGCTATACTTATTTGAGGAGCTCACAGTTATGATATCGGAACGTGGGTATGAATTTGGACAGATCTGTGTTTGGATCCTGATTCTTGCTAGTTGTATGTATGACCTGGGCAACTCTTTCCTTATTAGCTTCCTCATCTGTTAAATAGGGATCATAATACCTATCTCTGAGTGTGGTTATAAGGATTATACACAAAAGACTCCTAGTATAGTAATTAACACAAACATTCATTCAATATAAGGCTTCAGTTCTTGTTTTTATTTTTATTACTTTCTTTTCAGATTAAGAAGGCAATGTATGCTCAACTAATTTTGAAAAATATAAAAGGTTATGAAGGAGGAAATAAAAACCTACTGAACATCCACTACCTGGAAGACATTGTCAATGTTATATCTTGAGGTCTTCACTCCAGTCTTTCTTTTTTTATTAGGCTATTGTTTTTAAAGCTATGGACTGTGGAGTTCCCTTTGGTTCTATACACAGGGAGTTCCCCACTTTGTGTTGTGAAAGGGAAGCCAGAAGTCCCTACCAGTGTAAAAATAACCTCCCCATTAAAACCAAAAGGCTCCAGTTAATAATAGAGAGCTTCAAGTGAAGAAATAATAGCCCTTCCTAAATTAGGCTAGATTTGCTGCCACCTTGGAAAGAGGAATGAAACCCCATAAGAATAGGAAGGGCTGGGAAGATCTGGGGGTGTGTGTGAGTCTGGGGCTGCTGAAGACACTTGACCAATTTACAGTCTCGCCGTGGGCTAGTTCTGCTAGAGAACATCTAGTACTGATTCCAGTCAATAGGGTATTCTAGTCACAGAAGGACTGTGAGATTTGGCAAAGATCACAAAGCAAGAAATGCAGACAAAAACACTCAAAAATTGCAGCTTGGGATAGAGCAGAAGTAAAACCCCAAATTCTGGATTCACATGTTCTGACATACCCAGTTTATCTGGAACAAGAATCAAAAATTTAAACTGAACAGCTACCAATCAGGACTTATGTCTTCCCTAAAAGGCTCTGCAGTATGGGCACTCAAGGAATATTTTTTTAAAAAATAATCAGTGATAATCTGATAATGAAATAACAGATGAGTTTGTCATTTTAATTTCTGTATCTCCCCTTCCTATTATCACTGCCCAGACATTTTGCCTTAGTCTTTAAAATGTAAATTTACCTACAGCTATTCATTCTGCCTATTCTAATGCCTGTCAAACCAAAATGAAAGAAAACTGTACCAAGGCAAGTCTGAGATCTTCGTCTCAATCAGTAAAATCTTCCGTGAAAGCTTGCACTACTCAAGCAAGACAGATCTGAGCTCTTGATACAGTTAGGAAATGTGACCTACTTTAAAACCCAGCAGAGTGAGAGTGTGTGTGTGTGTGTGTGTGTGTGTGTGATGAAAGTGAATTGTTTTGCTGAAATCTGACACTAAAAATAGGGCACCGGATCCTTCCCCTGCTGGAAAAAGAAAAAAAAGAAAGGCATTAAAATGAGTGTGTGTCTGTATGTCTGGGAATATGTCTCCATGGCAACCATTGTCCCACCTCCCCTATCAACAGCATTACCCCTCTCCACGGAAAGAGGGCATATGAACGCCTTTCCCAGCACCCCTCCCAATCCCTTACTCCATGAAATCTAATTAAAGAGTGAAATGAATTTTAGCGCTGGTTCCAGAGGCTGGGAGAAGTCCACGACTGGGGGGCAGGGTAAAGAGAGGAGCGCTGGGGGAGGGACAGGGAGACCTGCCCTTCCACACTGGAGCAGCAGCACGCGACTCTGTTCTCATTTTTAAAAAGAGCCACAGCTCCCACGCTGAGGAGCTGCAAGGGAGTGATAAACCTGCCATGCAACGATGTTATTACTTTAATGGATACAAGACCGGTTGAGCACTTTATTTCCACCAGGGCTTTTTACTTTGCATCTTCCCTTTCCACAACATCCAGTTTTCCTCAGACACTCCCCCCTTTACTAATGAACGTTGTCCCCATTTCTAATCCCGCTCAGGTGAGGGAGAAAGAAAGCATTATTTGAGATAATAGGTCTGCCTCTGGGGTGAGGCGTATGAGTCAATCACACTGGTGAACAACCCCACCCCCCAATCTCAAAAATCCTTTTTTGTATAGATTAGAAGCCAGAGAAGAATAGGGGGACATGGAGTGGTGAGGAAGACACTCTGGGGAGGTTGAAGCTGATTTGGGCAAATGAGTTTCAGGGTTTTTTTAGCATCTGCCAGGGACCTCCCTTCCCCCTTTCCAGCAGCTGCCTGCCCTCCCTCCTCCTTCCCCCCACCTTTAGTGTCCAGTCAGCAGCAGCTCAGGCGCCTCCCTCTCCCTCCTCTTTGGCCATCCCTGCCCTCGGCTATCTAGGCATCTGTTCCTCATTCCTGCATCCAAACATTTTCTCCAGGTTGGCTGTCAGTCCGGCATTGTGCTGCAGGGGTCTCAGCTGGAGCAGAATTGCCCTCACATGAGCATGAGCATTCGGACAGGTCTGGACTTGTCCCTCTGACAAGGAGGAAGCGGTGGCAGGAAGCCTGTGGGCCCACCTGGGAGAGAGGTGAGAGTTAGTTTTACAGGGGCTCCAACTGTGTGATGTTTCAGCGACAAGAAGAAGGAAGAGCATGAAGAGTAAATCGGAGCCTGTCACTCAGACTTGTGTCTTCTGTCCTGGTGGACTGAGTGTGGCGGGCTGCAAGCACGAGGAAAGTCAAAGATGTGCTTTTTTACCCACAACAGGGTGGCAGGGTCGAGAGTCGATTGGCACAGGGCAGCCAGCGTGTGACTGTGGGCACCAGCAGGAGACAGCGCCAGCTGTGGCATCTGCAGTAGCCGCCACCTCGACTGCCAGCCCTGCCGCTTCAGCAGCAGGCACCTCCGTGTCCTTGGAAGGGATAACCAGCCTCTCCACCTGGACAGTGGGCCTTAAGCGAGCCTTCCCTTCTTGCAGCCAACTGAGGCAGCCGGCACCCTTGCTTGCCAGATACCCTGAAGCGTTCTGGAAAAAGTCAGGGAAGACCCACAAGCATGGGTCACTGTCAAGCCAGAGAAATTCCTCTGACTTTAGTTTTTCTTTTTTGCCCAGGTTGATGTGGCTTAGGGCACATGGCTTATCCACAGTATAATCATGAGAACCAATATTTACTAAGTCCTCACTCTGGGCCAGGAATTCTTCTAAGCATTTACCAACTCACTTAGACTTGCAAGAGCCTGTGAAACAGATGTCATTCTTATCTCCATTTGACACAGGAGGTAAGAATATTCTCAAGGTTGTATAGCTAGAAAGTGGCAGTGGCCAGGGTGCGGTGGCTGACGCCTGTAATCTCAGCACTTTGGGAGGCCAAGGCAAGTGGATTTCTTGAGCCCGGGAGTTTGGGACCAGCCTGGGCAACGTAGTAAGACCTCATCTCTACAAAAATTTAAAAATAAATAAATAAAAAGTAAAAATACAGCTAGAAAGTGGCAAAGCTATGGTCTCAAATCAGACAGTTTGAACCCAGAGCCCATGTGCTGGCCTCTCAGACTGGGATCTACTCAGTCACTGGACAACAACAAATCTCCAGTCTTCATCAGATTATCTGATTTTTTCCAAATTGCTTAGGAATTCTTTAAACATCAAAAATTCATTATATAACCATTATGTAAATAACATCATTAAAAGCATGTTCAAATGAGAAAAAGAAGTCACTACTAAACTTACCACCCCAAAGCAACTGATTTTATATATGCATGCTTTTTTGATCCTTGCACTCACATGTTCTATATAGTGAAATATAATTCTGTATTATGATTATTTCCTGATGTTATAACATTGTATTATAAGTGTATTTTCATAAGGTTATTTTCTGACATTTTAATTGCTGGGTAGCATTCCTTCAAGTTGATGTACCATAATTGACTTAGCTACTTCCCTATGTTGAGCATTTAGATTGTTTCCACTTAAAAATTTGAAAAATAAACAAACTCTTTGCCCTCATTTTTTCCTTTTATCAAATGCCTTGACTCTGTCCAGACGCAGGAGAGATGTTTAACCTGTGCAATTGAAGCTATTTTGATAACCTTTAGCTTATCCTTAAGGTTTATGCAAAGGTTAAAAGTGTATGAGCTGGAAGAATTTCATTCTGTACTATTCATTGCTGAAGGACTTGGAAGGAATGAAATGGTGAATGGAATTGCGCTTAAAGTATTGCTGCCAAGGTGCTAGAATGGTGTATGTAACAGACACAGGCCAAGGAGGCTGAGCAGCAGACTTGCAGAGTCAACATTTTTAACTTGGTAACAGATGGCCCACTGGTCAGAGCTCAAAAGGCTGGGGCTCCTTAAACCAACAGGACCCAGGCATATGATTCAAATGTTCTCAGTAACCAGAGGGACCGCTACTGTCCACTTGCCAAGGGCTGTGGTGACATGTGTGAATATGCAAGAGACGGGAATTATTTATCTTCCCCTAACCTCGATATTTCATTAGCCTCAGATAGAGACTTTTTTTTTTTTTTTTTTTTGAAACGGAGTTCCGTTCTTGTTGCCCAGGCTGGAGTGCAATGGTGCGATCTTGGCTCACTGCAACCTCTGCCTCCTGGGTTCAAGTGATTCTCCTGCCTCAGCCTCCCAAGTAGCTGGGATTACAGGCGCCTGTCACCACACCCAGCTAATTTTGTATTTTTAGTAGAGATGGGGTTTCATTATGTTGGTCAGGCTTATCTCGAACTCCTGACCTCAGGTGATCTACCCACCTCGGCATCCCAGAGTCCTGGTGTTACAGGCGTGAGCCACCGCACCTGGCCGAGACTTCTAAAACTCTGAATCACCACTGACTGTATTCCCAACTCCATCTGGACTCAGCCCTTCCGAAATAATGAGAAAACCTCACTATCTAGGGTATGCTTAGACAAGATGAGATTCAGCTTAAACCCTGGTAATAATTATCATTCTCCCCGTATCCTGAAAGCTCAATCCTGGGTGCTAAGTCAATCCAGACAGGCAAAGGGGTTTAAGAAAGCCAGGACTAGGGAGAGACAAGTGAGGTGCCTAGTGGGCAAAATTGAAGGAGGCATCACTTGCAGGTGCCGGCCCTGCACTTGTGTGACCCTGAGAATGAGGGCCTCCTTACATTTTGTGCCCTGAGCATCCCACTTGCTCACCCTGCTGGCCTTGCCCTAATGTCGCAGCAAAGCTCTGGCTTAGTCATTGCTGTCCTTATCAACTCCCTGCCCCTGTTAGGCTTAGAATAACTAATGGAACCTAGGTCCTTGACCTTGGCAGGTGAAGAAATGGGCCACATCCACTAAGGTAGCAGTAGTAGAAGGGCATAGGCTGATAACCTTCACAGGACCAGGTGGAAAGTGGAAGCCCATGTTCTCCAACCAACTGTGGACAAACAAAAGGACCAGACAGCCAGAACTGTAACTTCAATACGCACTGGCACTTGTGTTTTTAAGCTTGCCGAGAGAATTAACGTTCAACAGCTGTGCGTATTCACACTGCTGAATGCGTATTACACAATATTCTCAGACATTCTCCTACGCAGAGCAGCAGTATTGGCCCATCGGGTGATTCATGAGGTTCCAACACAAGCCGCCAGAGAAAGGGAGCTATCAAGATTTTGGTGATGAGAGAGAAGCTGTAGCACATGGTAAAAGAAGAAGACAAACCGGATATCTTTTCAGGCTGGATCAAGAAAAAGCTTTGACAGAATGAGACATGATTTTCCTTTATTTGAATTGTTGCAGGTCTACGGATCTTGGTGCAATTTGTTCAGTATATGGAGCAATGCAATGAGTATTCCAACCCTGAACAGCTGGGAAAGGAGAAAGATGTGAAAAATGAGGAGGGATCCAGGTGAGTTCACACTTGAATAATAGATTCTCTTGGTAATAAAACCACAGAGAGAGCCAGTGCTTGCCCAGATCTAGAGCTATCAAGAACTCCATTGAAACTCTACCGGCTTACAGTTCCTTCTATGCCACCTTAAGCACACCTATTCTGAGAGCATGGCTCTCCTTTTCTGTTGTCTGAGTCAGTGGCTGCCAACACAGGTGTGTGCACACAAATCTATTGGGGTACCAAAAAAAGAATTATATTTAATAATTATTTGTCTTCATCTGGCTAAATTTCTATTCTTGAATAGGTTTTAGGATGTACATCATATATTAGTACAGCAGTGGTAAGTATTCATTTTGACAGAAAAATGCTAAAAAAAAATTCATACTAATGGGTCACATGATCAAAAATGCTTGGAAGAAGGCCAGGCATGGTTCCTCCTTCCTGTAATCCTAGCACTCTGGGAGGCAGAGGCAGGTGGATACCTGAAGTCAGGACTTTGAGACCAGCCGGCCAACATGGCGAAATCTCATCTCTACTAAAAATACAAAAATTAGTCGGCTGTGGTGGCATGAGCCTGTAATCCCAGCTACTCGGGAGGCTGAGGCATGAGAATCACTTGAACCAAGGAGGCGGAGGTTGCAGTGAGCCAAGATCACACCACTGCACTCCAGCTTGGGTAACAGAAGGACTCCATCTCAAAAAAAAAAAAAAAAAAAAAAAAAAGCTTGGAAGTCACTAAGCAAGAAACTCCTGACTGGGCGCAGTGGCTCACATCCATAATTCCAGCACTCTGCAGGGCTGAAGTGGGAGTATTGTTTGAGGCCAGGAGTTCAAGACTAGCCTGGACAACACAGTGGGACCCAGTCTCTATACACAGTGGGACCCAGTCTCTATAAAAAATTTAAAAATTAGCCGGATATTGTGGCACACACCTGTGGTCTCAGCTACTCAGGAGGCTAAAGCAGGAGGATCACTCAAGCCTGGGAAGTCAAGGCTGCAGTGAACCATGACTGTGCCACTGCACTCCAGCGTGGGTGACAGAGTGAGACCCTGTCTCAAAAAACAAAACAAAAAGAAACTCCTTAGCTTGATGTTCTGGGCCCTCTGCAACTTGCTTATTCAACCTCCCCTCCTGCTATTTCATCCCTATACTACCCACTGTAATAAAATGGATCTGGTCATCCAGTAATTCCTGGTTTTTTTTTAAACTTCCTCTCTCTGTATCTTGGCTGGTGGAATACCAGCAAATGAGGAGAGCTAATGAAATCTCTTGGATACATTGAGCCTACAATCATTTTACTAGCAGAAATTTCAGCCCTGTCCAGGATACCCCTTCCTAGATAAGCTCTCCAGGGATAACTATCTTGTTCATAATTCTCAGTGAAACAACCTACTGCTGTCTGCCAGAGAGAAGTGGTGGCTCAGATGTATTCAACTTTCTTTCTTTTTTTTTTTTTGAGATGGAGTTTCGCTCTTGTCACCAAGGCTGGAGTACAATGGCGCAACCTCAGCTCACTGCAACCTCTGCCTCCCAGGTTCAAGTGATTCTCCTGCCTCAGCCTCCCCAGTAGCTGGGATTACAGGCACGTGCCACCACGCCTGGCTAATTTTTGTATTTTTAGTAGAAATGGGGTTTCACCATGTTGGCCAGGCTGGTGTCAAACTCCCGACCTCAGGTGATCTGCCCATCTCGGCCTCCCAAAGTGCTAGGATTACAGGCATAAGACACCGTGCCCAGCTAGATGTTTTCAACTTTCATGAACAAACATTACAACTACTGCCACCCCCACTGGCAGCTATCCCCACTGCTTGGTAGACTAAAGACATCAACATCATTGGAATTAATACTAACTGTGTACCCTGCCACACCAGTGTTGGTGCTAAGACCTTGGCAATACAAAGGAAAAATGATTCCAGGAAGTACAGTATGGAGATCCAGAAAACACCCTCTATCTCTATAATTTACTCAGCCAGGGATTTCCCAGAGCCAAACTGCTGGTAGCAAGGGTGCTGTATGTTTCTGTAGTTTGTACATGGCACAGTGGTGCTAGGCAGGCAGTGGATCAAGCCCTCAATCCAGGGACTTTTCTTAAGGTATCCTAAGGCAGATTGTATTTTCCAAAGATGGCAGCCACAGTATCTCCCATCCCTCAAGCTCTTCTGACAATGTGACATTGACACTTCTCCTGTAGAGTGGTGAGGTCAAATGACCTCTCCTTGTAAACTTGGGCGGATCTTTGTGATTTCTTTGACCAATACAGTATGGTAGAAATTATGGTTTGTGATTTCTGAGGCTAGGCCATAAAAATGCCATGTACTTGTAGAAGTACACTCACATACTCATCACCTGTGCCACGTAGCACAATATGCCCCAGATGAGCTGTGTGACTGTGGGCAAGCTGCCTAAGTTCTTGGAGCCTCAATTTCCTCTTTCATAGAATAGGGATAAGATTAATCCCTACTTCACAAGGATTACATAAATTAATCCATGCAAGTGCATAGTATAATGCCTAGCATATAGTAAGCCCTCAATGTTAACAATCATTATCATGTGGCATTTGGTAGGTGGCCAATTAATATTTGTTCCTTGATTAATTAAATTGCACTGTACACAGGTGGAAAGAAGATGAAGATCCAATTTGTATCCAATGGCACAGAAGGCTCTTCATGTCCATGCTCTGTTAATGTCACCTTCCCCAAGCCGTGTCTGCACCAACTGCCCTGCACAAACCGCCACAGGACACCCGCAACCCTGCGCCCTGCCCTAGTCTTCTCTGCATTTTCCCTCAAGCTCCATGTTGCCTGCCGATGTCTGCTTTTACAATTCCCTCTTTCCAGAGTATTCCCTTCAACTTCCTCATTCTCCTTTCAACTAATTTTTACTGGTACTCCAGTCCTCATCCTGCAGGGCACCCCTTTGGAGTCATTTTCTGACCTGGAGGTTTTATAGAAAATGTTCCTCTCTGTTTACCCTATCATGGCAGTGGTTTGCCATAGGGCAATTGCCTGCTAATTTCTCTGTCTCCTTCATTACCTGGAAGCTCCTGGAGGGCAGGATTTATATAATCTTCACCACTGTTTTCCTAGTAGTTAGGAGTGCCCAACCAATAACAGTCACTCAATAAATACTTTTTGAATAAATTGTTGCAAATAAATAGTAACCCTAGAATATTCAAGGTAACAATGTTCTGTACAATCACTGGAAGAAAACAGCTGTTTAGTACATTTTGAAAATATTTCCATCAAAACAGATTCAAATAAAATCTTGGCACTTCAATGGAATAAGCTTCAGTTAACTGGGAAAATAATGTGCTTGCAATGTGTTAACAGAAGATGGTAAATAAATGAGAATATAGTTACCTAGCTTTTTCACTGACCTTTCAAATAGATAAGCTCTGGAGATGACAGGGGGATGGGAAGAAGAAACCATATCCATTCTACAGTACTAAGGATTGTGCCTTGATTACTTAGTTGCTCAATGAATATTTGATGACAGACTCAGAAATGTAGGGCTTAAAGGAACTTTGATGACTGAGGATTGTTTGATTAAAACTGAACCATTTAGGACCCTGGGGGATGAACCACAAAGCAGCTGTCACTGGCCAGCAGAATAAGGGAATACCTCGCTGCTACTCCTAGGATCTGGTCCCAGGTGTCTGCACTGAATGGCTTTCCAGGAACCCCAGCAGTGCCTGCCAAGACTGCATTTTCAGATTTAACTGCTAAGGCTTTCTGTATGGAACAAGGAAATATCTGCAATGCTTTTTGTCTAAATGTGATCAGCACAGCATTCTGTAGTATTCCTTTCCAAGGAAAGCACACCACATTTAGGCTGGGAAAACATCCCAAATTTCCATTGTGATAGGATCCACCAGGGTGAGGCTAACAGCAGTTTCTAACATAACCAAGGCCATTTTAATTTCCCACAGAGGCCTTTCTGATACCTAAGGCTCCACATTGGTTTGCATTGCCAGAACCTGTTGGAGCACTGCATGCCATAACCTGTGTTTCTTGGTGAGTTGCTTGTCTAGTATTGAAAATCCCAAGACCATGACATCATGGCAATAAACTTCAGAATGCTGAGTGGGTTTCCTCCCTGCCTGGGAAAGCCTCCTTCTAGACAGGATATGACATGATGGTCTGGGAGAGCTTAGGTTAAATTTTTTTCTGCCACCACTCAGTGTAATATGGAGGTGGATGTATCTACTCACAGACTATGCCCATCATTTCTAAGCCTTCCTTAGATTCTTTCTCCACAACAGAGACCCCCACTGATAGTCCCACACAGTGTGTTCTAGTATAGGTGATTCAAACACACAATCAAGTTTTAGTACAATATGAAGAAACTTGGGGTCCAAAGAACCTGAGCTGCCATGTTTCACAGCTCCAGCGGGGCACCGTTCACTCATGCTGCTGTGCAAATCACCTGTTGCCGGCTGTCCCACATTGTTTATTAGCTCTCTTGGAACAAATGTAAAATCTCTAATAGGAGCTTCCTAGTTGTCACTCTCATCTTTGTCTACAGCCCCTTTCGCCTAGGCTCTGACCTTGGGAGTTGACATTTCTTCAGGCTAAAATAATAACACCTTCCTTTCACTTATAGTTAACAAAACACTTTCAAATACTTTATATCACATGAAACTCAATACTCTCATGATGTAATTTGGATATTTGTCCCCACCCAAATCCCATGTTGAAATGTAATCCCCAATGTTGGAGGTGGGGCCTGGTGGGAAGTGTGTGGGTCATGGGGGTGGATTTCTCATGAATGGTTTCGGCCATCCCCTTGGTGATAAATGAGCTCTCACTCAGTTCATATGAGATCTGGCTGTTAGAGAGTGTGTGGCACCTCCCCTCAACTCTCTCTCTTGCTCCTGCTTTGGCCACAAGTCACACAAGCTTCCTTCTGCCATGAGTAAAAGCTACCTGAGGGGTCTCTAGAAGCAGATGCCCCAGGGCTTTCTGTACAGGCTGCAGAACCATGACATGAGTCAATTAAACCTCTTTTCTTTATAAGTTACCCAATCTCAGGTATTTCTTTATAGCGATGCAAGAATGGCTGAATACAGGGAGGTTAGGCAGTTATTAATGCTCTGTTTTATAAATGAAGAAACAAATGCTCAGAGGTCGCTGGCTTGCCAACAGTCACCCAACTAGGAAAGAGCAGAGGTCATGACTCCTGGTTTATTGCTTATTCTATCAGAACAAACAAGCTTTAAATTATAAACAGAATCACCCTCAGACCACTGTTGCTGGCGCCCAAGTCAGCCTCAGTCTCTCCTACTTAAGACCCTAGGAAGATTTGTGCATGCTCATGAACAAGCCCTTTCAGCTGCCCTGTGGTCCTCCTTTCCCCTCCCCTCCTTCTTTGGTTTCCATCAGTCCCATGATGGCTTACTGCTGGTGCCTGCAACCGGGAAGATGGAACTAGTGCTCAGTGCCAGAGCCACCATTTTGGGTCAACTCAAATGTTTTGCAGGGATAAGGGGAAGGGGAGGGGGTCAGGAAATGTTCCAGCAGCCCCTACTGTTGTCCTGGGGCAGGAAGAACTCTCACTAGAGAACAAGAGGTACTGAGACAAGTTTCTGCATCTGACTCTTTCTTTAGGATGACTCCTTTTCCAATAGCCTCTTCTCCAACTCTTCTTGGCCCTCCATGTAAGTAGTCTCTGGTGGCCTGCCCCTTTAATCCTCCAGATATGCCTTGATGCATCTGAATTTCAGTCCAAGCTGGATTAAGAGGATCCAGACAAACAACTGCCCAGGGTGCCAGAACACCATGGATATAAATCTGAATGACTCCACTTAATTCCCCCCAGTCATGTGAACATTGGTTTCTCTCCCAGGACACAGCACCTGTAAGTGGTCAATTTAAAACCACTCTTCCAGAGTTGATCTATCCTTGTGGAATACATGCAGATGTACCATGTCCATGTGTAAGTGGCTTGATGCAACCATACCCTGAAACTGGAAATCACAATTGCATAAGTTTTGAAACCTAATAGGGTTTTGAACCCCAATAGTGCTACTTACTGAGATCAGTAATCTAATTATTACTGATTACTTTATTAAATAGTAATCTAATTATTTTTACTTACATTTTAAGTCCTTTCATACTCCTATCATGAAGTTGCCTTGTTTAGAAAATTGCAAAGGAAAGCTGAAGCAAGAATAAGAACATCAGAAAAGGGAAAAATATTTTGCCAAGTTTTATCAGTACCCGGACTCTGTTTTGGCTGCTGGGAATAAATTAATAATCTGTTTCAACATAGAACTTTTATTAATAGAAAATCAGTTTATTTCTGAAGTCACTAAATACATGTTGAACAAATATTTCAAAAATATCCATTTGAGGCTGAGCGCAGTGGCTCATGCCTCTAATCTCAGCACTTTGGGAGGCCAAGGCGGGTGGATCACTTGATCTCAGGAGTTCGAGATCATCCTGGCCAACATAGAGAGACCTCATTTCTACTAAAAATATGAAAATCAGCTGAGAATCATGGCATATGCCTGTAGTCCCAGCTACTCCAGAGGCTGAGGCAGGAGGATTGCTTGAACAAAGAAGGCAGAGGTTGCTGTGAGCTGAGATCACCCCACTGCACTCCAGCCTGTGTGACAGAGGGAGACTCTGTCTCAGAAAAAAAAAAAAAAATCCATTTTAAGGGGCACCAACTTGTTAGCCTTCCAGGATGCTCACAGTTTTGGTCTAGCCCTGATCCTAGAGGGCAAATCACAGCAGGCATCTCCAAACTCACTCGGCCTTTGGCTTGCTCTTCTGTGAAAGGAATTAAAGTAGAAGCTTAACAAATGTTTGTTAACTGTGTGCCTTCAAAATCATATGAATCTTTGATGTTCTTTTTTGAAAGAAGAAGTAAGCTGGAATTTAGAAATCTACTCTGCAAGGGATTTTGCCATGAAAATATTGCTGTGGTAATAAGATTTGATCTGAGGAAGTAGCAATGGTTCCATTGCCCCACCCAGGCAGGCTGGGATCCTCTCTTTACTGTGGCTCATTTTCCTCTACTTCTTACATAAGCCCAGTTTAGCCACCGTTTTGGAAGAAAGCTGTGGGCGAGCCTAGAGCCAGAGTGACTGATCAGAGAGGATGTTTTCAGAGGATACCATTTAGGGCCTCCTCTTGGGGAGGTCAGACTCCATAAAAAGCATGTGTGAACTCACACGCCCAAACACAAGCTCACCATCTACCTGTATTAGCCTCTAACCCAAGGCTTTGAAATCGGAATGTGCATACAGGTCAGCTGGGGATCCAGTTAGCGTGCAGACCTTGATTAAATAGGTCTGGAGTGGGTCAAAGTCAGCATTGCTAATAAGCTCCCGAGGGACGCTGCTGCTGCTGGTCCTCAAACCATACTTCGAGTGGCAAGCTCCATCCCGCATTCTCTACCTGACTCAGGAGCACAGCAGTCACGGTGTTAGAGTCTAGGGACAGGTGAATTAGGAAGATGAGAGTCAAGAAGAGGAGATGAATATACAGGCCAGTGACTATATCACAGTATTACAAGTGTTCATATGGGTACATATAGATGTGCGTAAGCATGGGAAAAGGGACTGAGTAGAGGGGACCAAGGCTAAAAATAAATCTTGCAGAAATCAATGGATTTTTTAATCCATGGATTCTCTTGACAGTGTCTAGGAAGAAATGAGGGCAGTTTGGCAAGATTGTATATTTAGCACCTTGGATGGCAACCTCCCTGGGGCAGTCAGATTGTTTACTCTCTTTTGTGTTCTGTCTAGTTCAGTGCTGGCGAATAAATTCTCCATAAATACTTCCAGACAGAATGAGTTAGTTACTTACTACATTTCATTTTTTATTATGGTAAAATATGCATAACATAAACTTACCATTTTAACAATTTTTAAGTGGACAACTTAGTGACATACATTCATGCGGTTGTGCAACCAACACCATACCTTTTGCTAGAAATTTTTTTTTTCTTTTTGAGATGGAATCTGGCTCTGTTGCCCAGGCTGGAGTGCAGTGGCATGATCTCGGCTCACTGCAAGCTCCACCTCCCGGGTTCACGCCATTCTCCTGCCTCAGCCTCCCAAGTAGCTGGAACTACAGGCGCCCGCTGCCACGCCTGGCTAATTTTTTGTATTTTTAGTAGAGACGGGGTTTCACCGTGTTAGCCAGGATGGTCTCAATCTCCTGACCTCGTGATCTGCCCACCTCGGCCTCCCAAAATGCTGGGATTACAGGCTTGAGCCACTGCACCTGGCCGAACTTTTTCCTCATCCTAAACTGACACTCTAACTCCCCGATCCTTCTGTTCTCCCCAGCCCCTGGTAGCCACTATTTACTTTCTGTCCCTATACATTTAACTGTTCTGGGTACCTCATAGAAGTAAAATCATACAGCATTTGTCCTTTTGTGTTTGGTTTATTTCATGTAGCATGTCTTCAAGGTTCATCTATGTTGTAGCATGTATCAGAATTTCATTCCCTTTTAAGGCTGAATAATATTCCATTGTGTGTGTGTATATATATCACATTTTGTTTCTTCATCCATTGATGGATACTCGAGTTGTTCTCATCTTTTCACTATTGTAATGCTATGACATAGGAATACAAATATCTGTATAAGTACCTGCTTTCAATTTCAAATCTTTCAGGTATAGATCCAGAAGTGGAACTATACAATGTAAATATGATGTAAATAAAACAGAATGGAATTACAAGATAATAGGGTAATTTTATTTTCATTTTTTGAAGAACCACCATACCATTTCATTTAATTTTTTAAATTTAAAAACTTCATTGTTTGTAATATAGGAAATAATTTAAGAATCTAGATTCTCCTTGCTGGGAGAACATGGGAGTGGCCTTTGAATCTGGTAATTTATGAAATGGGTTTTGCTGGCTGTACCTTCCCTATGAGATGTTGTGAAAGTGAAGCTGGAGGGAGCTATATGTTGCATCATTTCATCTGTGCTGGATGGGCCAGTGGATGGGACTGTCAGGCCTTCAGATTTCTGGACCAACCAGCCCAGGTCATAACTTAGCAGAGTCCCTCTCAGCAAAGTCTCTCTGCTGACCCTACAGCTGCTGAGAAGAGAGATGGCCCTGAATCAAAGCTGCGTGGGTTTCTCATCACAGGAGAACCCGGGAAGAGCAAAGCCAGCAAGACTCCTCATACCAGAGGCTGGATGGTTTCTGCAAATGGTGACACCAGCCGTAACATTTTCCAGGGGGTTGATCTCAGAGGCAGCCAAACCTCGGGGAGCACCAAAGCAGAACACTCAGAGGGTGCGGCTAAGGCCAAGGCTGGGGAGGGGCTGGTCTGCAGCTGGAGGCCATTAAAATGTGGCAAAGTCTCCCTTCTTTGTTCTTGGATTAATTTAAAGTGCTGCCATCCTGTAGGGCAGGGAGTTACATTCCTGGAATGGGAGACTCAGGAATATCCAGACAGAATCCTGACTTTCAAACACAGGATGTCTTTTTTTAAAAAGCTATTTATTGGAATAACAGACTTTTTAAAAATCATCTATAATCATCTCCCCTCCCCCCCACACAAATTCACTGTTTCCATGTTCTCATTTATGGCTAATGCACTTTTTGCTGCTCTTTTTACTCATCAGTCATGCCTAGATTTCTCTTGTCTACTCCTACTTCTGAAGGCAGTTCTACCCAAATTATTGTCATTTTCAGGTTTCTGGGATTGGAGGAGAGAAGGGTGAGTCTCCTTCCTTCTCACCACCCCTTCAACACACACACACACACACCCTCCAGGTGCCCTCTTCTTGGTTGGTAATGTTTTCACTTATCACTCACTCCAGTTATTGTCTAACTTCTATGGGAAAGGTGCCAGTTAGGAACAAAAATATGCCCTTTTAGCCTTATACCTGTTCTAGAGTTGAACATTGCAAAAGGATGCAGCAGTGATGTTTGCCTCATAGAGCTCCAGCGCCGGGCATTTTGCCCACCTCAGCAGTCCCCGTCTTCTTTCCCTGCTCCCGAGTTCCCTCTCTCCTTTCCTCCCCCACTGATAATAGCCCTCAGAAACTTCACTTACACTAAGTGGCTAGGGTAAGAATTTACTAGGAGATTTATTGTGTTTGTATGCCACCACAATGTGTTCCATTTTTTATATCTCCCCAACTCTTAAAACTATAACTTTGGGCCAGGCACGGTGGCTCACGCTTGTAATCCCAGCACTTTGGGAGGCCGAGGCGAGTGGATGAGGTCAGGAGTTTGAGACCAGCCTAGCCAACACGGTGAAACCCCATCTCTACTAAAAATATAAAAATTAGCTGGGTGTGGTGGCGGGCACCTGTAATCCCAGCTACTAAGGAGGCTGAGGTGGGAGAATCGCTTGAACCCAGGAGGCAGAGGTTGCAGTGAGCTGAGATTGTGCCACTGCATTCCAGCCTGGGCGACACAGCGAGACTCCGTCTCAAAAAAACTGACTTTGGCATTCCTTTCTTTTTTTTTGAGACAGAGTTTCGCTCTTGTCTTGGCATTCCTAGTAGAGACAGGGTAAGATTTAGAGACCATGGGCTCTTTCTAGCATCTCTAAACTAACAACCTTCAGGTTCTTGACCATAATAGGATCATGACATGGGTCTTGGGGGCTTCTCCCCAGCCACTGTTGTTTCTCATCTCCTGTGTCACTGATGCTGACTTGAAAACTTCCTTCAGCTCAGGTGGCCCTGGTGACACTCCCAGGCTGTATATTTTGACATTGCTGCATTTCTGATGTTTCTGGAGACCTAACTCTAATTCTCAGTTGCTTGCTTAGCTTTCCCGTTCAGGTATTCTTTATTATGATTAAGCTAGCTACCCTAGCAGGCAGCACACACATCTTTCTTCTTGGAAATAGGCAGGCAGAAAGTTAGGATGCAGGATTCAGATTATAACTTTCTTTTTCCCTAAGTCTGGGCAAACATTCAGGTGTCCTATAAGGTACTTTTTTCATTAATCAATGGGTTCTTTTAAGTAAAAAAACCTATAATCTAGATTAAATCCACAGACCATCTACATTAGGAAGACTAAATAACAGTGTAATTTTGAAGTCAGGGGGAGCCTGGGATTGAACTATCCCAGCTACTTGGGAGGCTGAGGCAGGAGAATCACTTGAACTCAGGAGGCGGAGGTTGCGGTGAGCCGAGATCACGCCACTGCACTCCAGCCTGGGCAACAAGAGCAAAACTCCATTTCCAAAAAAAAAGACTCTTCCATTTCTGACCATGAAAGAGTAGCTGGTATCAAACTTGCCCTCCTGCCAAAGCAACTAGAAAACTGGAAAAAATATATGAAACAACTGTTTTCCAACATCATACACAGGCATTACAGGGTAATCCCTGAGAGAAGGGAAACAGATTACATGAGCCCTATATTTGCCCAACTCCCTTCCTGGGGGTACTTTCTGGACCACAGAGCACTAGGGCATCCCAAGCAGAGCACAGCAGGCTCTCTGAGTTTGGGAGATTGAGATCGGAGTTCAGGGAGGTAGAGGTTGGAATGTTGTGGGGAGGATACTGGAAAGGAGAAAGCTACACAGGGAAAGAACCCCCAGAAATATGCATAAAGAGAACCTGTAAATCTTTGGATGAATACTAAGTTGCATAGACTTGGATTAAAACTGCACAAGGACTGGCAATAAAATAATCATTGAAGATCTGTAAACTGAACAATTCCCAGTGTTCACACAGGAATGATAACTGTTAGTGTTCCAGTCAGCTAAGGTGGAGAGTTATCACTGAACACCTGAGCATTCAGTAGAGTCCCCAGAAAGATCATGCCTTAGTAGTAAGATTATACCAGTCCTAGAGTAAAGGCTATCTCCCTTAACAAAGCTTAAAAACAATCCTCAAAATAATTAAGCTGATATGAAGGCAACTACCCATGCAAAGCTCATCACTCTTTAAAGGAAGACAGCAAAATCTAGATACTCAATAGTATAACAGTCATAATGCCTAGCATACAATAGATACCAAAATATGTAAAGAGGCAGAAAAAATGTGACCCATATGAGAAGAAAAATCAATGGAAACAGACTTAAAAGTGACAGTCATGATGGAATTTTCTAAAAAATAATTTAAACAGCTATTATAAATATGTTTAAGAGTTCAAGGTAAAATATAAGGATGAGAGAGACATAAATGGAAACTGTAAAAATAATGAAATGGAACCTCTAGTTCTGACAATATAATATCTGAAATGAAAAATTCACTGATGGACTTAACAGCATAATCAACACTGCAGAATAAAAGATCAATGAACTCAAAGACAGCAATAACACCTATCCAAAGTGAAGCACAAACAGGAAACAGTCTGAAAGACAATGAACAGAACCACAGTAACTTATGGGATAATATCAAGAGACTTACATACATATAATTGATGTCTCAGGAAGAAAAAGGGGTAGTGGAGGCAAAAAAATTTTTTTTGAAGTAATTGCCAATTTTTTCAAAATTTGATGAAAATTTTATACCACAGATCTTGAGTTTTTAATAAACCCCAGACAGGATATACACAAATAAAATCACAGCAAAATGCATCATAATAAAATTGCTGAAAACCAGCAAAAAGGAGGAAATCTTTAAAGTACCTAGAGAAAGGGACACGTTGTATACAGGAGAACAAAAATAGTAGTGATGGCTGACTTCCTGTCAAAAACACTGTAAGCCAGAAGACAATGGAAATGACATCTATAAAGTGCTGGAAGAAAAGTAAACCTTATAAACTAGAATTCTATATCCAGGGGAAATGTATCCTTCAAAAATAAAGACAAAATAAAGACATGTTCAGGTAAATAATAGCTGAGAGAATTTATCACCAGCAAATGCACTACAAGAAATGTTAAGGAAGTCCTTCAAGTGGAAGGAAAACAGTACTAGGTGAAATTTGATACTTTCTTTATACAAAGAAATAAAGGGCTCTGGAAATGTAAGCATGTGGATTTATATAACAGACATTATTTTCTTATTTTGAAATTTTTAAAAAAGAGAAATGACTATTTAAAACAAAAATAACACTAATGTAGTCTGATATTTACAACATCTGTAGAAGAAAAATGAATGAAAACAACAGCAACAAAGGAGGGGAAGAGGAAATGAAAGTAGAATGTTGGCCAGGCGTGGTGGCTCATGCCTGTAATCCCAGCACTTTGGGAGGCCAAGTCAGGCTGATCACAAGGTCAGGAGTTCGAGATTAGCCTGGCCAATATAGTGAAACCCCGTCTCTAATTTAAAAATACAAATATTAGCCGGGTGTGGTGGTGCATACCTGTAGTCCCAGATACTCAGGAGGCTAAGGCAGGAGAATTGCTTGAACCCGGGAGGCAAAGGTTGCATTGAGCTGAGATCGCACCACTGCACTCCAGCCTGAGCGACAGAGTGAGACTCCATCTCAAAAAGAAAAAATAAAAAAAGAAAGGCTCTCACATTATACATGACCGGTATAATATGATGTACAGGTAGACCACAAGTTAAAGATGCAGATTGTAAGCATGGAACCCACCTTTTTTTTTTTTTTTTTTTTTTTTGAGACAGAGTCTTGCTCTGTTACCTAGATTGGAGTTCAGTGGCATGATCTCGGCTCACTGCAACCTCTGCCTCCTGGGTTCAAGTGATTCTCCTGCCTCGGCCACCCAAGTATCTTGGATAACAGGCATGTGCCACCATGCCCGGTTAATTTTTTGTATTTTTAGTTGAGATGGGGTTTTGCCATGTTGGCCAGGGTGGTCTCGAACTCCTGGTCTCAAGTGATCTGCCTGCCTCAGCATCTCAGAGTACTGGGATTACAGATATGAGCCACCATGCCTGGCCTAGAACCCACTTTTAGAAAGAATAGCAAAGAAATATAGCTAAAAGCTAAAATAAGAGATAAAATGAAACACTAAAAAACAGAACAACACAATCCAAAAAAAAGGCAGAAAAAGTAAAAAAGAAACAAGACAAATAGTAGGATCAGCTGGACATAGTGGCTCATTCCAGAACTTCAGAAGGCTGAGGCAGGAGCATTGCTTGAGCCCAGGAGTTTGAGATCAGCTTGGGAAACATGGCAAAACCTTGCCTCTACAAGAAAATTAAAAAATTAGCTGGGTACAGTGGTGTGTGCCTGTAGTCCTGCCTATTCAGGAGGCTGAGGTGGGAAGATCATTTGAGACCAGGAATTCCAGGCTGCAGTGATCTATGATTGCACCACTGCACTCCAGCCTTGGTGACAGAGCAAGACCTCGTCTGTAAAAACAAATAAAAATAAAATAAATAAAATTAAAATAAACTTTAAAAATATCAGTATCGGTTGGGTGCAGTGGCTCATGCCTGTAATCCTAGCACTTTGGGAGGTCGAGGTGGGTGGATCCCTTGAGGTCAGGAGTTCGAGACCAGCCTGGCCAACATGGTGAAAACCCGTTACTGGTAAAAATACAAAAAAAATTAGCTGGGCATGGTGGCACATACCTGTATTCCCAGCTACTTGGGAGGCTGAGGCAGGAGAATCACTTGAACCTGGGAGGCGGAGGTTGCAGTGAGTCAAGATCGCGCCACTGCACTCCAGCCTGGGCTACAGAGGGAGACTCCATCTCAAAAAAAAAAAAAAAAAATTAGTATCATAGAGTTAAACACTCAACCATATTGAAATTACATTAGGCTGAATGCGATGGCTCATGCTCGTAATCCCAGAACTTTGGGAGGCTGAGGCAGGCAGATCACTTGAGGCCAGGAGTTTCAGACCAATCTGGTCATCATGGCAAAAACCGGTCTCTACAAAAAAAAAAAAAAAAAAAGAAAGAAAGAAAGAAAAGAAATCACATTAAATGTAAATGTTTCGAATGCCTCAACTGTAAGTTAGAGATTGTCAGGAAGGGTAAGAAAGCAAAACCCGGCCAGGCGCGGTGGCTCACGCCTGTAATCCCAGCACTTTGGGAGGTCGAGGTGGGCGGATCACGAGGTCAGGAGATCCAGACCATCCTGGCTAACACGGCGAAACTCCGTCTCTACTAAAAATACAAAAAATTAGCCAGGCATGGTGGTAGGTGCCTGTAGTCCCAGCTACTTGGGAGGCTGAGGCAGGAGAATGGCGTGAACCCGGGAGGCAGAGCTTGCAGTGAGTCGAGATGGGGCCACTGCACTCCAGCCTGGGTAACAGAGCGAGACTCCGTCTCAAAAAAAAAAAAAAAAAAGAAAGCAAAACCCAACTATATATTGTGTATTGTCTACTAAAACTGCATTTTAATTATAAAGTGACAGATAGGTAAAGGTAAAAGAATAAAAAAAAATACTATACAAACACGAATCTGAAAAAATCTGCAAAACATGTATGTGATGAGATTTATATTTAAAATATATAATGAATTCTTATAACTCATTAATAAGAGCAATCCAATTTAAAAATAGGCAATATATATTAATAGATATTTCACCAAAGAAGATATATATATGGCAAAAAGACACATGAAAAGATGTTCCACATAATTAGTCACTAGGGAAAAGTAAATAAAAACCATAATTATACACTCATTAGGATAGCTTAAATTTAAAATGTCTGACAATACGAAGTATTGACAAGGTTGCAGAAGAACCGAAACTCTCATATGTTTGTGGTGGAAATGCCAAACAATATATTCCAAACTATTAGAAAATAGTTGGGGGGTTCCTTGAAAACTTAAACATAAACCTGCCCTATGATTCAACAATTCCACTCCCAGGTTTATTCCTAAGAGAAATGAAAATATATGTCTGCACAAAAACTTGCTCATAAGTGTTCGTAATACCTTTATTTATAATAGGCTAAACTGGAAATAACCCAAACATGCCTCACCTGGTGAGTGGATAAGCAAATGTGTTGTAACTACACAATGGAATACTATTCAACACCAGAAAGGAACAATTCACTGACACAGGCAACCATGTAGGTGAATGTCAACAGCATTATGCTGTGTGAAAAAAGCCATATATCTGGAGGATACAGTTCATATGAAATTTTAGAACAGGCAAAATTATCGTAATAGAAAGCAGATCAGATGTTGCCAGGGACTGGGTGCGGAGGGAGGAAACTGACTACAAAACGTCACAGAGAACTTTTGGAGGAAATAGAAATATTCCTTATCGTAATTGTGGTGGTGGTTATATGACTGTCTACATTTGTCAAAACTCATCAAACTGTATGCTTAAATTGGTATATCATATGTAAATTATACCTACATAAAGCTAAAAATAAAAACCAAAAACAATTTTTAAAAAAGTGATAATCATAAGAAAGCTAGAGTAGCTATATTAATATAAGAAAAAGAAGACCTGGCTGGGCGCAGTGGCTCATGCTTGCAGTCCAGCACTTTGGGAGGCCAAGGTGGGCAGATCATGAGGTCAGGAATTCAAGACCAGCCTGGCCAACACACTGAAACCCCATCTCTACTAAAAATACAAAAATTAGCTGGATGTGGTGGTGGGCACCTGTAATCACAGCTACCCAGGAGGCTGAGGCAGGAGAATCTCTTGAACCGGGGAGATGGAGGTTGCAGTGAACTGAGATCATGCCACTGCACTCCAGCCTGGGCGACAGAGCTAGACTCTGTCTCGAAAGAAAAGAAAAGAAAAGAGAAAAAGAAGACCTTTCTACAAATCCTTCCCAGAAGACTTTTCCTCACATCTCATTAGCCAGAATTTCCCCATATATTCATGCTTAAGCTGATCACTGACAAGGAGTAAGATTTGGAAGAATTGAAGTTTAGAACCCTGTAGTGCTCAGGCATAGGGCACTCAGGAATCACCCACTCAGACTAGGGATTCAGCCGGTCTCCCCTGAGGCAGATGGCTCAATAGAGGTTGGGTGGACCCCTCAATAACATTGAGGTTCTGTTAGAAAACAGGAGAGGTGGTCAGGTACAGTGGTTCAGGCATATAATACCGGCACATTGGGAGGCTAAGGTGGGAGGATCACTTGAGTCCAGGAGTTGAAGACCAGCCTGCACAACATAGAAAGATCCTGACTCTCCAAAAAAAAAAAAGAAGAAGAAAAAAATTCAAAGAAAAGAGGAAGGGAAGTGTATGACTTAGGGTAGCTGTAGCAGATGTAACAAGTAAGCCCCCATATTTCAGTGTCTTAACAGCATCAAAACTCACTTCTCCCTGCCATAACAGAACAATGCAGATGTTCCTGTTGGGGGCAGCTTTCTTCCATGTGGAGATTCAGGGACTCTTATTTCTCTTCCATCTTGTGGCTCAGTTATCTTTGGCCTCTGCTTCTAACTAGCAGGCCAAGGAAGAAAGTATGGAGAAGCCACACAACTACTTCTCAACCTGCCTTCTATCCAAGTTACACATATAATTTCTCCTCACACTCACCGTCAAGAACCAACCATGCAGCCACATCTAGATGGAAAGGGAGCTGGAAATATAGCCCCTAGAAGGAGAGCCGATTCCTTTGATATCACCACACTGTGGAATGGGACACATTGGTATTCTGGTAGACAGTTGGTTGTCTGCCAAGATGGAGGTAGAGGTGGAAGCAATTTTGAGAGACAACCCAACAGCATCTATTACATAAATATTTTATTTTATTTTATTTTATTTTATTTTGAGACAGGATTTCACTCTTTCACCCAGGCGACAGTGAGGTGGCATGATCAGAGCTCACTGCAGTCTCCACCTGGGCTCAAGCAATTCTCCTGCCTCAGCCCCCATGTAGCTGGGACTACAGGCACATGCCACCATGCCTGGCTAATTTTTTGTATTTTTAGTAGAGACTGGGTTTTGCCATGTTGCCCAGGCTGGTCTTGAACTCCTGGGCTTAAATGATCTGCGTGCCTCAGCCTCCCAAAGTGCTGGGATTACAGGTATGAGCCACTGTGCCTGGCCTACATAAATACTTTTTAAAATCCTTTCTCAGTTATCCCCAGAATAATCCTTTGCCATAAACATTATTATTGTCTCCATTTTATAGATGGGGAAACTGCACACAGAAAGGTTAAATAACTTGCCCCAGGTCAGCAGCTTTTGTAACTGGCAGAGCCAGGATGTTCCCCCAGGGTCTGTGACGCCACATCTGCTTCTCTCAACCTTTATTCTGCATTGCTTGATGAAAAATTTCACTGAATCGCTCTTCATCATTTGGCTCAGATGAGTGTCAGAAGGAACACTTTGAGAATGGGCCACACAGATGAGGAACAGGTGTCTGCCTCACACTCACCAAGTGCTTTTTCATCATGGCATCAAGGATCATGGAAACGTTACACCAGCCACTCTTTTCTGGAGCAATGTTGACCCATGTCTGGGCAAATAAGAAAGGTTTCGTATGAGTATGTCTGTTCAAATAAATCCTAACTTTCTCACTGGGAAGGAATGACTAGTTCCCACGACTCACAGGACACCACCCCCCACCCCAATATCAAAAATTTCACCTTTTTTTTTAATACTAGCACACAGTGAGAAGTGGTACGCTTCTGTTTTTCTCGGTTTTCATCATAAGCTTTGGCTGTCCCTGGCATTCTGTATGCCACACATGTGCCAAACGCTGCAGCACAAGGATGGGCTAGGGGCAGGAAGGCAGCACAGGAAAGGGGCAGGTCTGGGAGAGGACTTTTGTTAGGTCAGTGCAAAAGTAAGTGTGGTTTTTGCAATTAAAAATAATGGCAACCAACCTAACACAATTTATTGAGATGGTAGTACATGCCAGACTTCATTTTTAAATTACAAATGAAAATGCTACTATCCCTATAGCTGCCATGTTAGATGAACAGGTTGGAGGAAGAGAATGCAAAATGAGTTCATTCTGATTCAAAGTTCTTGGTACATTACCTGAAAATGTGTTTACAGTGGGTGAATATCTTCCCCTAGAAAAGAAAGCCTCACTCAAGCCATTCACTTCTTTAATCAGAGCTCAGGAGCTTTCCAAGCTATTTTATTTTAAGCAATTTCCTGGTGAAAATCTAGCACAAACCTCCATTTGAAGTGCTAATAATTCACATTGTAACTCCAGTCGGCTCCCTTGTCTGCATTTGATGTACTTTGTGAAGTCATTTTAATATTCCATAATCACTTTAATATACTGTGTAATATTGGAGAAGTTACTTAGGTTCTCTGAGCCTCAGATGCTTCATCTGTAAAATGAGGGGGTTGGGTTAGATCAGTGGTTTTGGATGACTTTTTCCTCAAACAAAATTTTATGTGGCACTCCAATATATAAAAGAGATCAAAGCAGAAGTATTCTAAGTATAGCTGAAGCATTTATTAAGCAGACCTACTATGTTTCGAACGTTGTGCTAGGTGCCTGGGAAACAAAGCTGAGGGGAACACAGCCTCTACTTTCATTCTAGTAGAGGAAACAGACACATAAACTAGGACAGATACACAATCCTGAAACAAGCATCAGATGCAGAACTGGTGACATGGACACGGTGGAGACAGCAGCTAGGGAAACAGGGAGAGCTCTTGGGGGAGTAATGAGTAGCTGTATCCCTCGGCCCCTCCTGGGGTTTCCATGCAGCCATGTGGACAGTTCAGAGTATGCTGGAGTGGCCCGCCTCACACATATCTGTCTCTCCACTTGTCTGCTTCAGGGCTCTAGACTCAGACAGGTACAGACGGGAGACAAGGAGGAGTGAATGCCGTAGGGGCCAAGCTCAGCTGTTGAGGCAGGAGAATCAGGGAGTAAATACCTGAGCCTCTTGTCCCCTGAGGGACAGTTCAAAGGCACATTCTACACAGTTTGTTCACAGCTGTGCTTACCTCAATAACACATATTTATTGACTTTCTCTTGTTCCCTGACTTGCTCTCCCATTCCCTCAACACTGCTTTTTGAGATAACTTCCCAGATAAAGAACTCACAGCCAAATCAGTGTCTCACGCTTTGCTTTCAAGGGAACCTAACCTACAGGAGTAGCCATGTGACATGTGAAACGCATTTCTGAGGGAGGGGACAGCAGGAGATGGCAGAGTACACAGGAGCCATAAGCGGCTTGGTGCTGGCTGGACCATACCACCTGAGCTGTTGACTGCATAGAATCGGGCACACTCCCATTCATCTGCCCTGGACACGCAGGCCACTTCAGCCTTCAACCACTGTGTGCTTAGAGAAAGCAAATGAACCCTAATATTTGCTAACCCAGTGCAGACAGATGAGCAGTGCAGTTTTCTAGGGTTAGGAGAGTCAACTATCTGCTGCTCTTGGAAACAACATCCTTTCAGGAGCTCCTGTGACTCTAGTGGATGGCAGTGCCCTTTCTCATCACACTCCGCCTTGAGTTCTAGGGTGGCTGACACAGCCTCATCACATTCCAGTCTTTCCCTGGAAGCAGAGCTCATTGTGATTATTACCTCATTGCATTTAGTCGGCAAATGAGGAGTTAGAATTTAAAATGTCTGTTGAAGGGCAGGAGGAGTGGACTAGAATTTTACAGTAAGAAGGAGTTGCTGCATTGTGCAACTGCATGAACATAAGAAAAGAAATGAAAATGAAAAAACAGTAAATGAGGGAAAGGGAAAATAATGATGGCAAGGTAAGGAGGAGCTAGAAGGTTATGCAAAACTAGAGTTATGCAAAACTAGGAGCTAGAAGGTTATGCTAGAGGTTATGCAAAACTCATGCTATAAGTCCTCTTCAAGGCTTGGCACTGTGGCTCATGCCTGTAATCACAACACTTTGGGAGGCTGAGGCAGGAGAATTGCTTGAAGCCCAAGTTCAAGACCAGCCTGGGCAATACAGGGAGACCCTGTCTCTACAAAAAAATTTTTTTAAAAATTAACTGAGCATGGCGGCGCATGTCTGTAGTCTTAGCTACTTGGGAGGCTAAGGTGGGAAGATCACTTGAGCCCAGGAGGTTGAGGCTGCAGTGAGCTGTGATCATACTACTGCACTCCAGTCCAACTTGGGTGACAGTACAAGACTCTGTCTCAAAAAAAAAAAAGTTTTATTCATTTGCTAGAGGGAGGTCATAGAATTAAACATAACCTTCCCAATCACTACCATGAAAAGGAAAATACTATCAGTTACAATATTTACAGACTCCATACGAAAAAAGAAACTAGTCACTAAGGAAAAGCACAACTATTTGTGGTTCTGAGATGAGAGTAAAATTCCTCCATGCATCCTAAGCAGAGGCTGCTGCCTGATTTAACGAAGAGCATCTGTAAACCTGTCCTTCTGGGAAACAAAATGACAAAGTGCACAAAGCTGTTTCTTAGGACATCCCTCAATATAGGCTGATGGTATCATGACAAAATGCAATTCAGTAAAAGCAACTTTATGAGGGTGCCAATATGGTATAAACAGGTACTAAGCTTACTGATGTTCCACTTAATTCATAACTTAGGGGTAGATCTTTGGGTGTCTAGAAAAATGTACAGACTGCATTTACTTCAATAATCTTCCATAAATACTATTTTTTCCCAGCTGAGCATTTAAAAAAATATTGAGGGGCAGTACGTTTGAAATCCTCATCAAGATGATGACTTTTCTAGGTGGGGCCACATCAGGACAGCCAGCTATGACTCAGAAGTGGACCTTCGGTGTTTTAATGGGGAGGGCGCCCTAGATTCTCCTCAGAAAGTAACTTTGCCTTCCAACCCAGAGGTCAATGGGTGATCGAAACCTCATAAAGTTTATATCATAAAGCATGGATACAATAATTTTAAGCTGGAAAAAATATTAAAGCAGGTGCAACAAACCTGCTTCTGCTGCAGGTGGATGAACAACCATTCATTAAAGTACCCGTGACATGGCTGACTGTGCAAAATGCCATTCCATGTACATCCTCCAAGATAGACAAAGTTGCAAAATGTTGCAAAGTGTATCTGGGCAACAAGTGACTGGCTGAAGGGGATTATGAGTTATAAAGTAGATAAAAAATGGAGCCATGTCTACCAAAATGATGGCTCTGTTTTAGAACAATCGATCTGTGAGTCCTCTCCAGTGGAGAGTACACAGGGAGCAGGAGTTGTAATCCCAGTTTTTCATAATAAAGCCATGTCATCTGTCTATGAGTTTCTCTGTTCTCTAGTGCTGCAGAGCACACCTATGGCTCAGCCCTAAGTTAGAGAAAGAGAAGTGCAGCAAGGACAAAGACTGAGCTTTGGAAGATGGACTAGAAAAGAGAATTGGCTGGATTTAGGTAAATCTCGAAATCTTGAGATTGGAAAGGATTTCCTCCAAGGTCAGTTTGTCCATGGCTCCACCTAATGTCCCCTTAGAGGGGCCTTAATGCCTTGGAGGTAAACATTTTACCTCGAGAGGAGAGGATACCACTGTATAATTTAACTCTCCTCATCATTGAGCTAAGTGGTTATCACAAACTAGGCCAATTTTTTCTCTTAGCAATTTTTACACAGTGACTCAGAGTAAGACTTCGAATCAAAGTCTACTCCTCCCTTAAAGTGCAACACTTCAAAAACAACTGAAGACAACTCCTCAGAGCTCCCTGTTGACTTCTCCAAGTCTTCCAGAAGAACCTCTTTCCATATAAGGTAACTCTTCTCCTGATGAGGGTTGCCTGATTTCACAGATAAAAATATAGAATGCCCAGTTGAATTTGAGTTTCAGATAAACGACGAATACATTTTTAGTGTTAAGTATGCTCTGTGTAATATTTGGGACATACTTATACTAAAAATATATTGCTTATTTATCTGAAATTCCAATTTTACTGGGCATTCTGTATTTTGGCTAGCAACCCTCCCTACTCTGGATGCATTTGAGTGTGTAAATGTTGTTTTTAAAATATAATGCTTAGAACTTAAGATAATATTCTAGTTGAACACAGAAGTGCAGCTCACGTGGGGTGAGAAAGGCAAGTGGGGAAATGGTGAAAGGAAGAGGACATATTCATCCTTGTCTCCCTCCCTCCCCCTCCCAATTTATGTGTGAAGGCTGGGATAAACTCCCTTCCTGTGAGGGGATAAAGGCCTGTCCTGGGCATAGCAGGTCAGAGACAGGGCACAATGTTGGCTCGATGGGGCACCCTTGGGCACCATCCTACTTGGCAGCCCTGACCTTAGGTAAAGAACTTACTCCAACATCCATAGCGCCTGCAACTATTTCTAATGTGTTAGCCCCTCTTTTGCACAAGGGACTGCTGTCTCCATTCATTTGAAGAGACACTTTCAGCCCAGATGATGGCATATTTGCAGAATACAACACATAATGGCTTGTGTCTCTCTTATCCATTTACCTTTCTTTCAATTCCTTTGCTCTTGTGGTTTCCATCTCCTCCCCGTCCCTCACTGTATTCCAGGTTTTTCATGCATTAAATTAGATGATAAGCCCCTCCAGGGCAAGGGCCCTGTCTGCTCGTAACATAGGAAATAGCCTCAGTCTTGGGGAGAGCTTTTATTGCCAAAGGCTCACCTCCATCCAATTCCTTATTTTCTCCTCACACTTCTCTACCCCAGTGTTCCTGCAGGCGTGATGCTATGTGGGGTAGGTTCCCAGGGAGACACTTTTGGCCTGGTGGAGGTGGAATCTGGAACAGTTCTAAGTCATTTAAGAACACTTTTCCCACCATGTCCCACTTCAGTCTTTTAGGGCTGAAGAAAAGATGGGGAGGATTGATAGTTGGGTGGTGACGAGCAGGACCAGCCCTCAGGCAGGACCCTGCTTAGCCCATACCAAACAGATGAGGTCCCTTGCTGTTTTCAAACTTGTCACATGAGCATTCTACAGCTTCCCCACTAATCTCACCAGTATTGCAGGACTCTCACTCGTGGGGAAATAAAGGCCTCCTCTTCCCACCCCTCCCTTTCTAACTTTTAATTTCATTTTCTAATTCTATAATATAATCCTAAATTTCTTTTTGTTTAGTAATCTCTGTTTAACTTTAACTGGGAAAATATACATCTGGGCACAGAACAAGGAAGATTGTGAGTGAAAATGATTAGTGGAATGAAACGGTGCCATGGAATATACTCCTTCCCCTGAGCCCCTGCTGAAGTAGGCAGGGGTCAGGGTCATTTGGAGACTGTGTGCGTGTACAGGCTGCCAGAGGTGGCAGGGCCAACAACTCCAAGTCTAGGTGAGTCTTAGAACAATCAGCAATTTCATTCACTGGGAACCTTTTAACATTTTCATTCACAAAGTTAAATAATATGATGATGTTTTTGCCTGATCTCAGCAGGGAAAACTTGTTTGGCGTAACAGTATGAGGACTCTTGTGAGGTTTTAGGGGTATCACCTGCAGAAAGACATGTGTGACCAAAAGACCATAATGTCTGACTGCTGTGACCAGTGCCCCTTGGGGGCACTATGACTGGAGAAAAGAAACCCATGTCGGTACTCTCCTTGGGGGTGGGCGTGAATCAATTAGAATTGCTGGAGAGTGAGTCTTCCTGCCCCAGGCAAGCCTATAGACTAAGATAGGAGAACAACTGGTTGGGGCAAAAGCCTTACCTGTATAGAAGGTTACTCACTCTGGTAAATAAATATCTTTCATAGTAAAAGCATCATCAGATTCCAGAGTCATGAATTAACAAATTGTGCCAGTCTGCTGTGTTTCTTCCTTTATCCATTGGTAGTCAGGAAGGTGCAAAGGGTGTGGTGGTTATAACCAACAGTCTAGAGTTATTAATTTATGCTTATTTTTTGCTACAAAAGTGGCTCTTTGGTTAACTCCCATGACAGTTAACTGCCAGCCACCAGCAGGCTACCCACTTCAGTCCTCATTCTACCTGCCTTACCTAGACAATTTTATTTATTCTCATCATTTCAATGGTTAACCACTGTTATTTCCATGATTGTAAGATACACCATTAATTTAATAATACCTGGGGGTGGGTGAGGTGAGAAGAATCTCTATCATATTAAATACACAACATCTATTGTAAGCTTATCCTTACACTCCACAGCTAAAGACCTACCAATTTTTCAAGACTCGTTGCATAGTCATCCCCTCTGTGAAGCTTTCTCTGACAGCCTCCTCCTGGACTGGCCGCTCCCTTGTGGTGTCACAACTCTACCTTGCATATGCAATCACGATGCACAAAATGTCGACTCCTCAAGGGCAAGAACTGTCTGCTTCATCCCTGTACCCCCAGGATCTAGCCCAGTGTCTGCCATTAATTCACTCTATAAATATACATTGGGACCTACCATGTGCTAGGCACAGTCCCTGACACACATTGTTGATTAAACAAAAGAATTTTTAAAACACCTACTCTGCCATAAGGTGGGATACAAGGTGAAAATGTGACAGCCTCTTAGGCCCATGCATTATTAGACAGAGATGGGGGTAGTGTATACATTTTGCTAAACTGAATGTGACCAAGTGCCACAACGTGTGGTTCAAACATCAAGCGTTCTGGGTGGTTAAGAAAAGGAAAGATGGAGGATGAGCTGAAATCTGAGCTTCTGAAGGTGCCAGGCCTCACATTTCTCTGAAGCTCCACTATCTTCCAAGGCCTAACATTAGGCTTGAATTCAAGGTTGATTGAGTGAAATTGGGAAACTTCCCTGCGAGATTCTAGGGAAGAATTGGGATGGGGAAGAGAAAGGAATTACAGTGTGTATGAACAGAACCAGGAAAGGCTTGGCAGCAGAAATAAATTTTAAAAAAATTATTGTGTAAAATGTGCATAGCACAAAATTTACCATTTTAACCTTAAAAATTGTTTTTTAGAGACGGTGTCTCACAATGTTGCCCGAGTGGTCTCAAACTTCTAGCCTCAAATAAAAAAAAAGAAAGAAAAAAGAAAAAGAAGAAAAAGTGCCAGCCCAGTGGCTCAGACCTGTAATCCCAGTCTTTGGGGAGGCCGAGGCGGGAGAATCGCTTGAGCCCAGGAGTTCGAGACCCGCCTGGCCAACATAGGGAGACTCCAGTGTCTACAAAAAATAAAAACAATTAGCTAGAGTGTGGTGGCACACATCTGTGGTTCCAGCTACTTGAGAGGTGGAGGTGGGAGGATTGCTTGAGCCTGGGAGGTCAAGGCAGCAGTGATCCCTGATCGCACCACTGCACTCCGGCCTAGGTGACAGATCCTCATTTTGAGACCCTGTCTCAAAAATGAAAGAAAGAAAGAAGACAAAACAAATAAAAACTCCTAGCCTCAAGCAACACCATCCCTGCCCCCCGCCTCCCCCTGCCCCCCCAACCTCAGCCTTCTGAGTAGCTAGCATTACAAGTACCAGTTACCAGGCCTGGCAATTTTAAACATTTCTAAGTGTACCATTCAGTGGCATTAAGTACAATAACGTTGCACCACCAGGAATGAATTTTTAAGTCTCTTTCCAGAGATACCTGGCTAATCACACATTTGATAGTGGGGAAATACGAAACATTTGTTGGTTGAAAGACGGATGCATGAGAGTAAAAGCAGTGTTCTTCCCCAGTGTGGGCAGTTTCCGCATAAGCATCTGCGATCCGTTTTGCATGTGAATGAAAGCCCAGTGACGGGCAGTGGGCACCAGTGCTGCTCCTTGCGTGTTTGAATCATGCTTGCTAAGTTTCAAGCAAGGAATGCTCCATTTCTCCCAACCAAGTCGGGCCTTTTGTATTCAAATCAAAAGCACAAAACTCTATTGTAGGGGGAAAAATGAGTCTTTATTGGCAACCAGTGGTGTCCACTTACAGCAATAAATATGAAGTCTTAAGAGTACATTCTATATGAAGTACTATAGCTATTAATACACTTGGGTTTTGTTTGTTTTTTAAATGGGTGTCTTTGTGGGGTGCTGTTCTAATCAGTGCCACAGGCGCCGAGGAGAGGGAGGGAGCTGGGTAAGGAAGGAGGCAGGCCCACCCTAGCCACCGGGGAGTGGGCAGAGTCAGGAGAGCGGGGTTCTGATTTTGCCCCTTCCCTGTGAATCCTTGGGCACCTCACCGAAACACTTAAGGCCTCTGTATGGTAGAGGTTGGAATCCGTGGCTTTTAAAAGTCCTTTCAGCTCCTTCGCTCCTATCTGCATAATTTTTGGCATAGGCCAAGCGGCTGGTTGGTGGGGTGTTTAGCTCAGGACGAGAGGCCGAACGAGCGGGGAGTTGGCTGAGGATAGACTAGACACGCGTGGGTGACTCCAGCGTGATGGAACGCGGGGTGTCCCGGGATAGGGCTAAAGCGATGGGATTTCCAGACGAGTCTTTCCCAGGCCAACTTTTAAAGGTCGGAGGAAAGTTTCTCGTGGGGTGGGGGCCCAGAGGGGATGGCAGGGTGGGCTCCGACGCCTCCTCGCCTTTAAGCGGGTGGCCCCGGCTCTTCCTCCGTTACCTGGAGCGGGGAGGGGCTTGGGAAAGTTTGTGTTTGTTGCTGGCAAAGCGCCGGATGGGAGGCGCGGGCGGGCGCTGCGGTTCTTCCCTTCTGCTTTCGGGAAGCGGTCGGGGCTGCACACTCGGATCGGCGGGGCCGGCTCCCGGGCCCGGCCGGCTGGAGGAGGGAGGGAAGGAGGCGGGAGGGAGCGAGCGGAGCCAGGGGCGCACGTACGCCCCAGCGCTGGGATTTATCGGCTCGCGAGGAGAGCGGAGCAGGCGCGCGGCCCAGGCGGAGGAGCGCCGACTCTGGAGCAGCCGGAGCTGGAAGAGGAGGAGGAGGAGAGGCGGCGGGGAAGGAGGAGGAGGGGGAGAGTCGCTCCCGCCGGGCGAGCATGGGGCGCCTGGCCTCGAGGCCGCTGCTGCTGGCGCTCCTGTCGTTGGGTGAGTGTGCGCGGGGCTCAGCGGGGCACACGGGGACTGGCGGGGCCCTGGAGGGCTCGGCGGGGCGCGGCTGCAGCGCGCGGCCTGGGGCGCCGAGGGTGCCCGGGCTGCTCCCGGGAAACCCGGCCGGGGTGCGCGGGCTGTTCGGCCCGGCGGGGAGCGGCCGCGGGGCCGCCCGGAGCCTGGCGCGAATCCGCTCGGGCCCCGCGCGCGGGGTGCAAGTGGCCGCTCCGCCAGGCCGAGCCTCGCCCCCAACATGTGCCGGGGGGAGTGGCCCGGGGCCGTCTTTCCCCCAGGTCTCCCTACCTGTTGGCCGCCGGGAGCCCGGCTCACCTTGAACTCCCGGCCCGGAAGGTGCTGCGGTCCCGGCCCGGGTCCTCGGCTCGAGAGCGGAAATGTGAGCCTTTGATATGCCCCGCCATAGCCGCCGCCGGCCGGGTCGCTCTTCACCCAACCCGCGCGGAGTTGCCTTTCCAGGGAAGCGAGAGAATCCTCCAACTTCCTTCCACGAAGGTCACAGGGTGGCCCGGAGCGTTACAATGGAAATCGGCGAGCGAGTCCTGCCGTCATTTTCGTCGTGGCTAGATCTTCTGCCTCAGTCTTTTCTTTTAGCTTTTCTTGAAGCTGCCTAGCTGCGTATTTATACACAAAGACCTAAGAGCCTGGCTTCTCCAACTTTTTCTACCTGTTACTTTCCCTCCCTTACTATCCCCTCGTCTTCCACCCTCCGGAAACCCTGGGTGCCCCGTGAGGTTTTGGCCCAGCGCCCTCCCCCCACCCAAGGAATCTTTTGTGGGTTTTTTCCCTCTCCATTTTCCATTCACTCCATACACAGACACCATCTTCACGTAGATCCACATGGTGATCCTAGCCAGCCACGGAAATATGTTTATTAAGTGCCCACCATGGTACCCCAGGGCCGACTCTTAAATGCTTTGATATTCTTGGATCCTTGTTGTCAGTGTCAACCAGGACAAGATGATTCCTGTGACCTGGCCTGGGGTTCTCTTCCAAGCCCCTAGAGAAGGCGGCTCTGAGTCTTTCACAGAGCGCATGATGTGCGGTGTCCGTGCCATTCAGGTCCCAGCTGCACACAGGGCAAATGATTACTCTGCACTTATGGTCAGAGGGTTCCAGAGGAGGCCTTGTACAGCCACTCCCCTGCTGGGGACACCGGGGCCCACACTGCTCTAACCCCCATGACTCCTGCTGCTGATGAACCAGCCTTGCTGGCTGCTGTGTTTTCTTCCTTCACCTTGAAGGGATTTTCTGAACTGACTCCCTCAGAGAGCTCGTCCAGCCACATTGCTTCAGCTTCAGCCCATGTGCAGAAAGCTTCCAGATCTTCCACTTAGTTTTATGGCATCTTTTCTATAGTCCCTGATCCTAGTGCTTTATTTTTATTTTTGAAACAAAGCCTCAGTCTTTCACCCAGTCTGGAGTGCAGTGGCACAACCACAGCTCACTGAAGCCTCAAACTCCTGGGCTCAAGTGATTCTCCCACCTCAGCCTCCTGAAGTGCTGGAATTACAGGCATGCTCCACCACACCCGGTGGTAGTGCTTTTAATCTTTACTTGTCACTCTGGGACCCTTGTAAGTTGTATGTTAGTGGCGCACTGCTGTTATTAGTCCACGCACATTAATTGACTTTATGTGTCTGGGTCAAGCAGGGCCATGGCCTAGGTTTGCACAGATTGTGCACTGTACAACTTCGGGAGCTGCTGTTCACTTTGTAGTCTGTGTGAATGACTCCCCCTAGAGCTGTGCAGTTCTCTGAACAACCTGGGTACCAGTTATGAGGGTGGGATGAGGTAGAACTTTGAAAACAATGCCCTTGAGTAATAATGAAGGGAGAAGAGGGGAGGGGGCAAAGAGAGACTGACAAAAACAAAATAGAAGTGGGGAAAGCACAGCTTGGGGAAATCTTGATTGTACTCCAGCATATCCTGTCCTGGCTGGATGCCTCCTATGAATTACACAGGGAATTTCTGTGGTGTCACCAGCCAGTACCTTTTCACCTAACAGTTCTCTGAACCATTGATGACCCTCCTGATAACTCTGCTGTCACAGAATCTCACTCGGTGTGGCTTCAGCCTGACCTCTGGGAAGGTCTCGCTGTGTTACACTGCTCTGGCACTGTACTGATCCCTGAAATGTAATATGTTGATAAACAAGATCATCTTTCCTCCTGGGGTGTAACCTGGGTATAATCGTGGTATCGCTGCTCTTTTTGACCTCCACATTCACGTAGTCTCTCAATTCTTGGCTCTCCCCGTACCGCAGACTCCAGCTTCTTTCTTTCCTTCCTATTTCTACGGCTACTGTCTTAGCCCAGGTCCTGATTGTTTCCCACACAGTTGGTGTCTTCCTGGTTGATTATTTCCTCCAGCCTCCCTTTTAAGCTCATCCTTTTCCTAAATGATCATTTTTGGGGCTCCCACCTGTTCTCACTGGGTCCTTATGAGTTACCTCCAAGGAGATGTTGCCCCTTGTGTCCCTCCCCTCTGGTCTTCTCTGGCTCAGACACTTCGTTCCAACTAACCTGTTTGCTCTCCTTTATGTAAACTATATTAAACCTTCTGGCCCCTTCTACTTCTCACCTCTTGCCTGCGTATTAATATTTCCTTTTTCCCTTGAAACTCACTTTCTCCATGAAGCCTTCCTAAGCCTACCTACCATGATCACACCAGAACCCACCCAGCCACATAGAGCAGGTTTCACATCCATTGCCTGTGTCTGACCTGTCTTGCCCATCCACTCAATGTGGCATTTCTTGAGTGGCCACTCTGTGTGCAACTGTGTGTTCAATACTGGGAGTCCCAGACAAATGACAAAGACACAGCATCTCCCTGAGCGGCTGGTGGGTGTGAGTAGACAGAGAATAAAATAGCTAACCACAGGACTGAATGAAATACCTGACATGGAAACCAAGTGTGGGAAACAAGGAAGGGGATGATTAATTTTGACTTGGGGGTTGGGGCTGGTTTTGCTGAAGAAGTGACATTTGAGTTGAGCCTTGAGGATAATTAGAATTTTGAAAGAAAGGATAGAAGAGCATTCTGGGCTCTGGGGAAAAGCCTAAAGTGTGGATGAGTGAAAGTACATGGCTCATTGAGAAATGGCACGTAAGTTCCCTGTAGCTGGAGCTGGGAGGAGGAGGAAATAATGGGGGTGCAATTATCTGGGGGAGGAGGAAATAATGGGGGAGGAAAGGTGGGTTTGGGATAGATCCTGTAGGTTTTGCATGCTGTGCTAAGGAGTCTGGACTGGGAGGGGTAGATTTGTTGGTGCTCTGGGTGCTGCCAGCCAGTCTGTGCCCTGTCATCAGAGCATATATTTCCTTCATTGTATGTAATTGTTCCCTACTCTGATTGTTTCCCCTGGGGGCAGGGGCCATATTGATTTTGTTCACTACAATGTCCCTATTACGAATAGGATATATAACTCATACTGGTTGTTTGATACATATTGGCTGACTGAATACTTACATATGTCATTTTATCTGTGGGAATGGGTAGCCATTAAAAGTTTGTAGGGCAAGATTAACAGGACAGGGTAACGTGTTGAGGAGGATAAACCCTCAACTAGTGCAACATAAATTGGAGAGTAGAAGGCATGGAGATTGTAGGGTGGGATTAACACATTCTCTTTATTTATGTCTTTATTTTTGCAAATCTATTGAGATACTTTTTTAAGTGTCAAAAGCATTACATCTGTATTTTAAAATTCAAATAATGTAAAAGGACTTTGTATTAATCAGGTAGGCTAAACTGCTCTAACAAACTCAAAGCATAGTGGTTCAGACAATAGATGTGTCTTATATAACAATGTGAGGGAGATGCTTCAGAGGAAAGGGTTGGGTGGGAACCCTGCTTTACACAGTCATTCTGGCTCCCCAGCTGGTGGCAGTTCTGCTGTCTTCAACTCACAGTTTCTAAGATCACTTTGGTAGTCGTCATCACCATTCCAGCCCCTACAAAGGAGGAAAGAGCGTGGAGTAGAATATTTGGAGTCTTTGTGGGTCAGACTTGAAAGTGGCACACATCATTTCTGCACACGTTCTATTGGAGAGACTTTGGGCCCATGCCACACTAGCTGTAAGGAAAGCTGGGAAGCCATGTGCCAGCTACTATGGAAGAAGGGAAAGTCAGATTTTGAGGGAACAGCTAACAGTCTCTGTGTTACTTATAAAGGATATAAGGTCAAAAGAAAAATCTGGGCTAAACACGTCAGCTCATGCCTGCAATCCCAGCACTTTGGGAGGCCAAGGTGGGAGGATTGCTTGAGATCAGGAGATCGAGACCAGCCTGTGCAACATAGTGAGACCCCCATCTCTACTAAAAAATAAGAAAAGTTAGCCGGGTATGGTGGCATGTGCCTGTGGTTCCAGCTACTTGGGAGGCTGAGTGGGGAGGATCACTTGAGTCTGGGAGGTCAAGGCTGTAGGGGACCGTGATCGCACCACTGCACTCCAGCTTGGGTAACAAAGCGAGACCCTGTCTCAAAAAAAAAAAAGGAAAAAAATGTGTCCACCCTCCTGCCCAGGCACAGCCACTCCTGTCTAACGTGTGTGTGTCTCTGCATACTGAGTATTTTGTTTTTTTTTCCTCATAGCTTCTGTACAAGGCTGTGCACCTAATAGGCACAGACTAATAATAGCTACTATTTCTCGATTGCATATCAAGCGTCAAGCTCTGACGTACATTCTGGTATTTATTCCTCACAGCAATACTTTGAGAAAGTCACTATTATTTTGTCTTTATTACAGATAAGGAAACTGATGCCCAGAAAAGTTAGTTAACTTGTCTAGAGACATACAGATTCTTCCTAGCAGACCTAGGATCTGATCTCAGGACTCCATTCTGTCTCTGCTAAGGAAAAGTTTACTAATGTTCGCTAAACCTTATGCTGCGTATTGCTTGAGATTAGCTTAGGTGAAGAAAGATGATAGTGGTTTGAAAGTGAAAGTGCATTTAAAAATAGGAGGATCCAGGATTAGTGCAGCCCAGGTACACTTCCTGAAGGGAAGGGCAGTGCCAGCATGCACCTCAGAGGTGTGGCATCTCTGCAACCCTAGCAGGTGGCCATGCCGGCTCTGAGGACGGGCCGAAATGCAACTGCCTCTGGAAAGCACTGAAGGAGGAGGAAGGCCAGTGGGAGGAACCCTAGTGAATCCATCCAGCTTTAACAGTCTTTGAAGTGCTGTGGCCTTCAGAGATTCCTTGGCACTTATTTTAGCCTTGTTAACAGAATTCCTGTATCTGCCAAGCTGATTAATGCCTGCCCTGGCTATAATTATTCTTATTAGCCTGCTGAATAGGAACTCTAGTTGTCAGTGATCATTCCTTACAAGGCAGCAGGCTAGTCGGCATTTATGTGGCTATTTTGTTTTAGCGATGAGCTGCTGAGCTGATCTTCCCCCCGTAGATTGAATGTACATTTTCATATTGGCACTGCGTCTGGCAGTTAAATAAGGTGTGTGCTTGTCTGTCGATGTGTGTCTGCATCTCACTTTATCAAATGAAGTTGGAAGGATGCTGTCCAGGCAGTTCATAGCTGTTTTGTTTAATTGCATTGGTTTCTTAAAGGCAGGGTTGCAAGGGTCATTTGACTCTGCTTTGGGAAAATAACTTGAACTGGCAAAAATTCTTCATAATTTATCTTCTGGAAAAGGCGAAGTGCTGCAGTTGGCACAGTCAGTGGTTTTTTCGATCTTGGACTATTTCTCCCCACACCAACTGTAGTCTTTGGGAAGCAACAGAATTAGACCCAGAAGTTAACACTGTCGTGTCCCAGCAATATGCGTTTCCAGGAGGCTGGAGATCATGGCTCTGTGCATTCGCTTGTGTTCTTTGAAGGCTGATTTCTCCACAATACTCTGTATTGTGTCACTAAGCAGCATGATTCAAGTTTAAGTAAAATGTTCTGGGACCTTAATTGCATCCTGTTTCACACCTTTACAAGCAGTTGGAATGTGAAAATATTTATCTCACTTAGGGTATTTCATAGGAGTGGAGAAGAACCCGTGGCTACTGTTGCTCTGTCTAGGATGAATTTGGCTTAGAATAGCGAAGAGTGGAATTGTGCCTAAGGGTTCCGGGCACATTTCAGAGTGGGTGCTACCTTGGAATCCTAATGAAATAGAGATAGTGGGCAGACAGATGAGTTACTTCTTGGAGCTTAAAAGTGACTCCAAGCCAAGAATATTCTGATAATGGCTCTTCCTTGCTCTTCTTTAGAGCTGGACTAGACAGAACTCCCCAGCTTATGGGCCTCAGTAAGGGACTCACATGGATTTCAGGTGGGTTGTCATGATACTGATACCCACAGGGCAGGGGCTGCCTCTAAATCCAAAGGCCTGCTTACCCGGAGAGCTATACAGATATTATCATTTCCTGTGTGTGCTATGATTTGGCGAAGGATGGCAGTTCTCTCCTTCACTTGGTGAACTACAGCCCTTTAGCCCTAGCTTTGGAATGAGCTGTTTGAAGATGCAAGGTGTGAAGCTCAGTAGCACGGCTAGCAGCTCATTTATTCAGCAAATATTGAGCAAGCGCCTACTATTACACGCCGGGCATTGTTCTGAGGATTGCTGTATGAGCAGAGCAGACTCAGATCTGCCCTCAAAGAGTTGGACAAAATGCACTAGATGTCAGAAAGTGGACGATTGAGATGAGGGTCAAGGGCAGGTTCTTGGAAATGCCTGCAGTGAGGAGACAGGAAATGAAAGGGAGAGTTCTAGGAGTAGTCAGGGAACGGGAGAAGTACTGGGAGAGCACGCTGTCGGAAGCCAAGCAGAGAAGGGTGTGAGTGGACTTGTTAAAGAGGGATTGGTCACATGCTGCTACAGAACTGGAAGGATAAAGACAGAGAAGCCCTTGGATATGGGCACTGTGAAGTCTGCCCAGTGAAGGAGGAAGGGAAATCACAGAACTTGAGAAGTGGGTGGGGTGGGGAAGGAACTCCGAGTCAGAAACGATCGCCCACCTTTTCAAGTGGTGTGGAGCGGAAGACCACGGTGAGGGTAGTGGCTCAGGGCACGGCAGAACCAGATCAACTTAAACAGGATCCAGGCGTCTCTAAGCAGGCCCACAGGCCAGCTGGGAGACTCTGGTGGCAAAGGACAGGCTGAAGAGCAGTGAGCAGGCATGACTACTGGGTGTGGACTCCAGAGAAGGTGGCACAGGGGGGTTGGGGTGCAAATAGAAGCCCTAGCCTTGAAGAGCCACAGAGGAGGGAAGGGAGAGGGAGAGGAGAGCATGGAGAGAGCAGTGTGATATGGCATGCAGTCTCTGCAGTGATCTCAGACTTTTCAGCCCTAACAGTAGCCCCAAAGCCTCCCCAGACATGCTAGTTAGAGGTTTTCTATATGTTCCCTTGTTCCCTGTCTCTTTCTGTTTAGGACAGGGTCTCACGCCATCACCCTGGCTGGATTACAGTGGTGCAATCATGGCTCATTGCAGCATGAAACTCCTGGGCTCAAGCAGTCCTCCCACCTCAGCCTCCTGAGTAGCTAGGACTGCACAACCAGGCCTGGTTAATTTTTTATCTTTTTTCTAGAGGCAGGGTCTTGCTATGTTTCTCGGACTGGTCTCAAACTCCTGGCCTCAAGTGATCCTCCTGCCTCAGCCTCCCAAAATATCGTGAGCCACTGCTCCCGGCCTGTATGTTCCCTTTCTTTATCTGCACACATATGAAGTTTCCTCTGTGTCCCTCTGGATGTCTTCTTCTATGTTGATTGGTGGAATTAACTTACTCTCTGATAGCTTTTAGGTCTTTGGCTGTTAGGCAGAATCTCTAGCACAGGGACTCTTGCATTTTATAATCCATCTTTCTCTTATTCACATTAGCTAAGAAGATTTTAATAGTTTGTATTACAAATAAACCATTACATGTGTGTTTTTAAAATCTACTTCTGTTCTTCATACCCTTCCAGCCTTACTTCATCTCCCAATTAAAAGAGGAAAAAATAGGATTCAGGCTTCAGAATCAGCCTTTCATTTGAATCCTGTCTTCCCTCAGTGTGAACCTTGGACAGGTTTTCTAACCTCTTTGAATCTCACTTTCTGTCTCTGTGAAATGGGAATAATACCTCTCTTGGAGGTTTTTCCATGAAGATTAAAAACAATATATTTAGAAGAATGCAAACATTAGTGTATGTAAGTTCCTAGAACTCTGCTACCCCAACTGTGTTCTGTGGACCACCAGCATTGGCAGCACCTGGGGGAATCTCAGGTCCAAACTTGTGAATCAAAGTTTGTATTTGAACAAGATCCGCAGGGGATTCAAATGCATGCTAAAGTTTAAGAAGCATGTCTGGAGGAGGTTTGGCATACAAATTACTTGGTAGTCTGGGCTTTCTCAGTGGGACTGAGGCAAAGCCATGGTCAGAGTCTGAGCTGGAGGAGAGTGGGCTGGGGCTGGACCCCATGGGAATGTGACAGTCATTCAGTTAGCAGTGAAGGATGGAGGATGGCATAGGTCTGTAGTAAAGGCAGTGGGCCTAGTTTCGTGGCTTTATCCCACCAAGTTTGGCAGCCTAGGAGGGACAGCATCATGTGGTCTTTCCATGGAATGAGAGTGGAAGGATGAGTGATAAAGGAACCGAGGGAACTGATGAGAACATCACAGGAAAGATTAGCCAAGGAGTACACGTGGGATAGGCAGGTGAGTGGGGCTTCCAGGCTTGATGCACCTGCAGAAGGTTTGAGGGCCTGGAGGGCATGATGATGGCATAAAAGCAGATTCTGAGGTGCAAGGGAGTGGGTAGTCTAGGAAAGTAGGAGGTGAGGATCAAGAGAGGTAACTTCTGAGTTCAGGGTTTTGGCAGCAGAGATCTAAGGGGAGATAGGCTGGATGGCTAGTAGTGACATAAGCATTTATTCAGAGTTTCTGCCTCTTCCACCATTTTGGCTGGTTGAGCTAATATCTGACTGGGTTGGGCCTGAATGGATTAGGAGAGAGGGGTGTGACTTAGAAGCATTAGCCCTAGGCGTTGTGGGGAAAAGGCAGTAACCTATGACTAAGATGAATTGGGGGTTGGGGACCAGGTGCGATGCAAGAGAAACCAATATGAGGGTTCTTTCCTTCCCAATAAATTCCTGTCTACCTTTTTTGTAGCATTTATTTTGTGCCAGGCACTACGCTTTTCTTTTCTTTTCTTTTCTTTTTTTTAAAGAGGGGGTCTCTGTCACCCAGGCTGGAGTGTAATGTTGCAGTCATAGCCCACTGCAGCCTCAACCTCCCAGGCTCAAGTGATCCTCCCACCTCAGCCTCCCCAGCAGCTGGAACCAGCTAATGCACTTTCCGTAGATGAACTTATTTAGGAGGCTTCATAGCCCCATGAGAGTAGGCACTGTTGTTACCCCTGTTTAATAGATGAGCAAACTGAGTCACAGAGGTGAAGTCACTTGCTCAGGGTCACAGTGTAAGTGGCAGACCTGGGATTCAAACCCAGGTAGTCTGGCTCCAGAGTGTGGGTTCATAACCACAGTACACTAGTCTGTCTTTCCATGTTAGTCAAAATATATCTTTGAAAACACTGAAAGGAATTGATATAATTAGCTAAATTGTGATAACATTTGTTTCCTTGTCTTTCAAGACAGGAGGCTTGGATTTTGGCCCTTGTCCTTCTACTCACTGGTTTTGTGACCTTGGACAAGTTGCTGAATAGCTCTCAGCCCCTGTAAAATAAGGGTTGGGCTAGCTGATCCCAAAGGTCTCCCCTTCCATCTCCAGAATTCTTGGAGTTCATGCTGACCCCTGCTGTTGGCCATGTGGCCTCTTGGCCCAGCCCTGGCTTCCTGCCCATCTTCCGAGCACTCCTTATGATCCTGCAGCCTGTGCCTGTTGTCTCTCACCTGGCTGGTGCCTCTTCACAACAGTGGGTTGGTGCCTCTGAGGGCTCTGGAAATTGTTCGGTCCTTGTGTAGGCGACTGCTGCCTGATTGCAGCCCATTTCCTGCGCACTAAGGATCTTTCCCTGTGGTTCTCTAGGGTACAGAAGTGTCCCCACCACCAGGCTAACTGGGCTTTCAGGCAGACCCCTGGGGAAAGTCACAGAAACAGTAAAACCAATAAGCCATTTCTAGATGACAGACTGTTTCTTATCATTACCGATTTTCTTTTATGTGTGCAAGTTTTGATTGAGGATATCAGCCATGAATAAGCTGGGGCTGACTAATCACACCTCAGCCCTCACAAATGTGACTTGTGTCTTCTCCCTTCAGCCTAGGAAAGAGCCTGGAAGATGTTCCACAGGTTGCCCTTTTCCCAGTATGCCCCAGACCACAGTGAGAAGAGACACAGACATCTTGAGATGTGTATAAATATTGCTACTACTTTGGCTTTTACACCCTTCCTGAAGGGTAGAAGAGTTGAAATACTTTTGTTTTTTTGAAGCAGGGTCTTGCTCTGTTGCCCAGGCTGGAGTGCAGTGGGGCAATCTTGGCTCATTGCAACCACTGCCTCCCGGGTTCAAGCAATTCTCATGCCTCGGCCACCCAAGTAGCTGAAATTACAGGGATGTGCCACTACACCGGGCTAGTTTTTGTATTTTTAGTAGAGACGGGGCTTCACCATGTTGGCTAGGCTGGTCTCGAACTCCTGGCCTCAAGTGATCCGCCTGCCTCAGCCTCCCAAAGTGCTGGGATTACAGGTGTGAGCTACCACGCCCAGCCGAAGAGTTGAAATTCTGACATCTCCAACCAATAGACTCAGCTGGCTAAAAAATGTGCCCCTGGTATTTGGGGAATTTCTTCCTTTTCATTGCTTTGGTCTGAACAAGGAAGGTTCAAAATGATGCTGGATAAATACCACCTACTAAAAGGATACATTATAGAAAGTCTACGTGTTATAGAAGAAACTTATGTGTATGAGCTCAGTCCTTACTGCATCTTGGCTGCTGTCTGGCCCTCCCTGGCTACTTTGAGGTGCTACTGTTGATGCTGCTGCTAAGCCTAGTGATTTCATCTCAGTGGTTTTGGATGCAGATATTTTTGAGGCTTATCCCTTTAGGATGTACTGAGAAGAGAATATTAGCTGATTTGGTGTCTGTCCAGTGTACACTACTTTGCTTATGTTGCAGCGAGGAGTTAAAAAACACACACATTTTTGGCACAACTATTCGTTTTCCCATTTTCTGAAAGCTGGCGCATTGAAACGTTTTCTTATTTATTAGAAGACATTACAGTCCATCATCTTTGAGAAATCCTTACAGTAAGTTCCAAGTTAAGACCATAGTGTGTAACTCACGGCATGACACAGCACAGGGTACTGAGTCACATTAGTCAAAGTAAAAACAGTTATGACCCTTGAAGGAGTAAATTATTTGTGTCCAACTTTACTTTTCAATACAGGACATTGCTACTTTGCTTTGTAATCTTTTTTTTTTTTAGTACTTCCGCAGCATTGAGGGAATATTGACTCTGTTTCTGACATTGTGCAAGATTACAAAGTCCAAAATGGAATGGAACCAGTTATAAGTGAATGGCAGAATGGATCATAGGTGTTTTTTAAAGGCCTGGGTGAATGAGTTATTAGATCACTGTACATATGGGACTGTCACAATTATAGAGATGAAACTGAGGCCAGAGGCTGTTATTATTGAAAAGTTCCATGGAGCAGGTGGGGCTGGAGAGTTGGGAGCCAGGAGCAGGAGGAAATGCATTTCAGGTATGAAAGTGGGCAGTACGGTTTCTCAGAGGTGGGAGTAGATAAATGTGTACAGGTTGGTGTCCCATTTGGGGATTAGCTAACTTCAGCTGGAAAAGTAATAGAGACCTTAGGGGACGTGGATATTAAACTCTGGGGAAGGGAGGTTGGTGGAGAAGAATGTGAGCAAAGTCACCCTGAAAGATGTTGGCAGCATCACCAGCGCCCACAGAGCAGCTAAGAGCCGGCATGTGTGAGGCTGGAGAGGTCCGCTGGAGCTTACAGGAAGCCAGCCTGCTAAATTAAGGTGATAAGTCAGGCCATAATCCTATTTTTGGTTGTTTCTTATAAGAAAAACAACTCACAAAACAATTACTGATGTTCCCCCCAGATAGTTTATCAGAGCATTTCTTCAAAGGGCTATGACCTGATAAGAGAGACATAAGTTTTAGAGCAATGATGGGAATTTTAGTTGGTTTTCTATGGAAACAAGGTTTATGCAATCATGTGATCTATTCATCGGAGTCCCACTTTCATTACCATTTATCCCACAAACAAGTTTCAGCGGAAACAGTAGTATGAATCCCAGGAAGCCTAGTGTCATACGTGGCTCATAAATAATTGGGGAAGGTACCTTTGTTAGCCCATCTAGGGAGGGCCACAGAGGTAGCAAGGTGGCATATGCTGCCCAGTGGTACCCTCAGGGACCCCACATTCCAGCACCGAGTTAGCTCACACCACAGGCTGAAAGGTAGTTATCATGCAGCAGGATGTGAGTTTGGGTCATTAGAAAACAGCAGTGATGAGGCAAGCTCTGCTTTCTGTCCAGTATGTTCATTTAAGGCATTTGGGCCTCAAGACAAAGAAGTGTGAAAACTGAGCACATAATCAAGTGTTGGTGACCCCTCTTGAGGTTTTCCCAAGTACCCCTCCCACCAGTCCTTAGAAACGACTGGAAGATAGATGCACACAATACCTTCTTTGGTTTATATATTTGTCTTGGAATTATTTCCAGTTATTTGATTCTTTGGATTTCAAGTAAAGCCTCATTTCCTCAGTGAAATGAGGACATGTTGGACCCAGGAGTGCTGCCGCCTACAGCATGGGCCAGCCTGCGTCAGCTCTTGGTGATGGGCTGTCACTCAGCCACCTTCCTTGAGAGCGCAGCCATCGGTTTGTGATGATCTGTTTATTAGGATGAGCATTTGTGTGTCTCACCCAACCATAAGCAGCTCGAAAGCGGGATCATGTCTGTTTTTGCTTACCCCAGCATGTAGGAACTTGAATCTTTGAATAATTGAATTAATGTATGTGCTTAGAAAAATGCCTATATGGTGTATATATTATATATATTTAAAATTGTGGACGTTAAGTTATAACGGGGGCAGAAGATATCTATGTGTCCTTTTTACTATCTTTCTTATGTGTGCTTATTTATCTTCTTTTGTTTGGAAAGAATTGCGTGTGACTTCATTTCTAAGACAGGTTTTTGTGGTAGAGTAGGAAAAAATGAAATCTATACATGAGAAAGAAGGGGTGAGAAAAGTCTCCATTCTTCTTCCTGTGGATTTTCTCGTTTTTTTCCTTGGCAGCTTGGGTGGAAGACAGATGACTCATGAGTTCTCATTATTGTTTCTCCACTGCCTCCACCCCTTCCCTTTGCAGGATTGATACAACCGTTTCCACCCCAGAATGGCATAGGCTCCCTTCTTGGGCTTCGTCCTGGTTGGTCATAGTCTAGAGAAGCAGACTTCTTCAGTCCCAGTGTATGCGTCAAGTGCTTCGTGGCTGGGTTCATTCAAACCATGGATCATCTGCTTGTCATCACTGTTCTAGGGAGCAGCCCACACTGAGCCACATCTGAGCAAAGGGGCAGTAGTACTGCCGCCTGTAGCGTGGGCCTGGTCTCACTGCGTAGTTAATAACCACTATTTATTATCTGCCCCATGTCGAGCATTATTCTGGATCTGGGGGCACCTAAAAACATAGATCGACACAGTCCTTTGACTCCTCCAGCAACCAGTCTAAATGTGGAGGATGACACACACACAGGAAGAGAGGTGGCATGGACGAAGTGTCATCCAAGGATTGTTAAACGAAAGGGGAAACAAACTGAACATTAAAGAAAAGGGAGAGCATTCTGGGAGTACTTTAGGCAGAGGTGTTTTTGCAGAAAAGGTAAGTATGATCCCCTGTACCTGTTTATATCACTACCTATGTCTCGTCTCTACCTGTGCATGTATTTTTTTTTTTTTTTTTTTTTTGAGACGGAGTCTCACTCTGTTGCCTAGACTGGAGTGCAGTGGCACAGTCTCGGCTCACTGCAACCTCCGCCTCCCAGGTTCAAGCAGTTCTCTGCCTCAGCCTGCCGAGTAGCTGGGATTACAGGTGCCTGCCACCATGCCCGGCTAATTTTTGTATTTCTAGTAGAGATGGGGTTTCAGCATCTTGGCCAGGCTGGTCTTGAACTCCTGACCTCGTGATCTACCTGCCTCAGCCTCCCAAAGGGCTGGGATTACAGGCGTGAGCCACCACACCCAACCTGCATGTAGTTTTAAAGGCATTAGTGCCATGTCTGGATTGGGGACTTTTGTAAGGATCCAAAGCACCCAGATAGTTGGTTTTTACTAGCCCCAAAGAAGAGTGTAAATGAAATTGATGAGGTGAGTTTTGGGGTTTAGAATCCTGAGATTGTGTCACTTCCCAAGGTGCTGAGAACTGGTCCCTTGATTGACGCTGTGTGTCACAGTTGCCCCAGCTACATGCTCTGCGCTTTCTGTATTGAGCCTGGTGAAGGGCTATTTTTGAAAATTCACTGATGAAGGGCTGTTTCTGAAATTAATGAGATTATGTACTTTTTGTTAAGCCCCTGGATGACGATCCAAAGATCAATTCTGGCCCTAACATTCCAGAAGCTCATTGAGATAGGAGTGATCACAGTCACTGCATCAGCAGGCATGCTGCTGGGCTGGGGGTGTGGTGATGAGCAGTCCCTCCAGAGTCTCACAGGGAGGCTGACAGGCAGTTGGCTCCAGGTGATCGTGGTGGCAAGCAGACCCGCAGTGGGCACCTTCTAAACTCTGCCTGAGCTGGGGGCTGAGGTGGGGAAGGATCAGGAAAGCCTTCAGCAAGCTGGACTCATTTGAACTCATTAAGTCTTGATGACCAGTAGGTTTTTGTCTGGCAGAGAAGGGGTGGGTAGTTTACTTTAGGCAGAGGGAAGAGCACAGAGAAAGCGATAAACCAGCTGTCGCAGTGGCTTACACCTGTAATCCCAGCACTTTGGGAGGCTGAGGCGGGCGGATCGCTTGAGGCCAGAAGTTCGAGACCACCCTGGCCAACATGGTGAAACCCTGTCTTCATTAAAAATACAAAAATTAGCTGGGCATGGTGGCACATACATCTACTCCTAGCTACTCGGAGGTTGAGGCATGAGAATTGCTTGAACCCAGGAGGCAGAGGTTGCAGTGAGCTGAGATTGTGCCACTGCACTCCAGCCTGGGTGACAGAGAGAGACTCCCTTTCAAAAAAAAGAAAAAAAAAGATAAAACCATTCATAGGAGGATATTGGTTTTTAATAAATGAGGAAGACTTTTTGCAGCTAGTGTGGAGGGTTGAGTTGTAGGGTCATTTAGAGGGAAAGGATTGAGACTGGAGAGAAAGTCCTGAGTGTAAAGAGCCTGTGTGTCACCTGAAGGAGCTTAAGTCTAACATCATAGATGAATTTGTCTGTTTTTTCCTGATTCTGCCTTCCCTAAAAAGCTGGAGGTCCCTCCTTTCCTTTATTTACTTGATGTTTTAAAAGGTCCTCATCTTATTGGGGACTCATCTCCTTCCAACTTTTCTATAAGTCAACATACTGTTTCATCTTTATCGACTCTGACGCTTGGCCAGGTGTTAGCTCATCAACTTTCCGTGATGATGTGGTTCTGCACACAGTAGGCGTGCAGCAAAAAAATACTGAATGAAGGAATGAAGTATCAGACTGTAGTTAAAGTGTTCCTTAAAGGGCATGTGAACCCAGAGTCTTTTTTAATTTAATTCCCTGCAAGCCAAACTGTTAAACAACACTGTACTCCTTACTGAGCCTCATCAGGGAAGCTCGGCATAGACCCCTCATCACCCATGGCTTGTAGCACTGTGTCTACAAATGAGAAGGGCAGGCTTAAAGTGTTGTTGGGGAGGAGGGGTGGATGAGGCAAAGGAGGAGCAGACAGTGGATCTAGGGAACAGTCAAATAACGGGAGAGAGGACAGAGCTGCCCAAGGAAGGGAGTCGGGTTGGTGGGGAGTTTCCCCAATTATCTCAGGTGCCTTTTATGCTCATATGCAAGTTTAAACACAATATGAATCTCCCATTCTCTTAAACTAGAGGCTAAAAAGAGGACCAGGTGTTCACACAGAACTTGGCAGATGATGTTGGCCAGTTTGAACGTGGAGAGGATTGAAAATGGCTGAGCAGGGAGGGATGCTGAGCGGTGCTTGGGCCTCTAGCAGCTGTTAATTTTATAGAATGCGCTAAAATAAACCTTGTGGATAGATCTTGCCTCAGCCTTTTCTATCTCTGGTCCTTGGACAGAGAATTGTTTAAATCATTTCATGTTTATTGAGTTATTTTGGTTAATCATCAGTACAGATTGCCTCTAAGTGGTTTTTGCATCTTTTTTTTATTATCGCTTGGTCACATAACTTCTCGGAACCTCAGTTTCCTTGTTTAATACTCTCAAGGTTGAATATTAAATCATATGAACAGGATTTGCAAACTATAAAGCAATGCTATGCATGTAAGGTGTCTTTTTTTTGCCAGTTACTGAGTCTTTAAGGGCAAATTGTCTACTCAATACTTGGTTTACTGTGTTAGGATTCCATTAGGGAAGCAGAACCCTTATAAATATTGTGGGATAACACATATATTAGAGGAATTAGACCTTACACAATTATGGAAGGAGTTGGAGAAGTGAAGGCCTAAAAAGGAGAGTTAAAGTATCAGGGAAAAGTCACTAGTCAGCTGTCTTGAAGCACTGGCAGGTGGACACGTTGAAGCGTGAAGAGGAATCTGGAAGCCAGGCAGAGAGGGCTGGTTTAGGGTTCTGAAGAAGGGTAATCACTTAGCTCCGAGATTGCAGCCAAGCATCTAGTGGTCTTGGGGTCATGTTGGTCCATAAGAATAGCATTTGGGAAGAAAACAGAAGCAGAAAGAGCAAGGACAAACGGGTGTCTACTAGCACCTTCACATCTGTCCCACACTGCCTTTAACCACGAGCCATATACCAAAGTAATGGCTGCCGCTTGACTTCCATCTCCCAAATCTGACATGAAGTTCTATTTTGTCCAACCCTAACCTGGAACTACACAGATAAGAGGATTCTGGGATATGTAGTTCCAGCTTAGCCAGGTGACAAAACCTCACAATTTCATAATGTAGAATTAAAGGTTTGACATGGTTCTGGCCTCCCAGGATCTCTCAAAGGCCAAAAAACTGGAAGCAATGTCATAGTTATATGATCTAGTGCTTTACTAGTAAGAAGGAATTCAGTTAGTTAATGATCCCGTCTTTAAGAAGTACCGTGCATTTTTGTTCCTCACTTGTTGGTGGCACTGTATGTCTTTCTGCCTTGCTTACCTTTTTTTTTTTTTTTTTTTTTTTTGATACAGGGTCTCGACCTGTTCCCTGTTGCCCAGGCTGGAGTGCAGTGGTGCAATCATGACTCACTGCAACATTTGCTTCCCAGGCTCAAGCCATCTTCCTGCCTCAGCCTCCCAAATAGCTAGGACCATAGGCACATGCCACCACGCCCAGCTAATTAAATTTTTTTTTTTTATAGAGACGAGATCTATGTTGCCCAGGCTGGTCTTGCACTATTGGCTTCAAGCCATCTTCCCACTTCAGCCTTCCAAAGTGCTGGGATTACAGGTGTGATGCAGGAGGTAATGGTTGTCTTGGCAGCAAAAACTAAGAAAAGTTGCATTGACTGTGAAGAGCCTGTCAGTACTGATGAAATGCAAAGTCTTTGTCGCCTCCTTTCTAATCTTGTTTGATTTGGAGAACATGTGTATGAAGGCTGAAAGAAGATTTCCAGATATAAATGGCAGGATAGATAACATTAGAGCCAGAACTGCCATGTAAATGTCAATTAGAAACAAGATTTAAGTCTCTGGACCACCCTTCTTACCCCCTGTGGCCTGTTGGTCACACTGCCCCTTCCTCGTGTTTCTGTAGCCAGGCACAGGCTAACAAGGACTCAGAGAGTGCCTGCTATGATAATTTTAGCCCCTGGAAAAAATAACATACTTTATGAGATTTAATGGCCACACCTGGGCCTTGTCATCACTTAGTATTCTTTCACCTTTTTGATTGTCAACTCTGATATTTCCCTCTGTGACCACAACCTCCTTGCTTTACTCCTTTCAGATTCCCTCCTATCTGTTGAACCTATTCTTCATCCTAATTGTGATTCCCTGATTTTGAACATTCTTCCTTTTCAGTCCATCAGGCCATTCTCACTTTACTTGGCTCTGAATCCAGGGTAGACTCTGGTGGTCAGCATTTCAGCAGTGAGCTTGTTAACAACCTGGGACCCTCTGTCATATTTCTTTGCCAGACCTCACATTGTATTACATTTCAGTAATTCACACCAATCGTAGTTTGTAAGCCTGAACTTTATGATCTTGCTGGGGAAAATCTTAAAGTCTGCCCATCTGAGATTCCAGCAAAGTCCTGGCATCTTTACCACAGCTCAGCTCTCCTTTGTGTTCCTTTTGTGATGGTTTCCTATTATATTTCTTCTGATGCTTGTTCTAAACCTTTGTCAGGATCTTTAGCATCTGAACTCCTTTTTACTATTTTACTGAGACAATAGAGACCAAGCAAAGAAACCTCAAGCTTTTGCCTCAAAACTTTTTAATATTTTTACTCCTTTTCTCTGTCTAACCTGAAAAAAAGTAAGGGCTCTATCTTTGGCTCTTTTTCCTCTCTATGTGTATTCTTTCCCTAAGTGACCCCAGGCAACCTGTGGCTTTAAATACTCTGTGTGTGCTGATGACTCTCTAGTGAGTATCTCCAGCTTGGACCTCCCCACTGAGCTCCAGACTTAAACATCCAGCTGCCTACTCCACTGCACTTCCACTTGGTGTCTGATAGGGACCTCACATTTAAAATGACCAGAAGACAACTCTTGCTTTCCTTAGTACAGATTTGCTTCCCTCTAATTACTTTGCTGTCTCAGTAAGTGGCATCACCCTGTATGACAGATGCTCAAGCCAGAAGCCTAGATCATTCTTGATTGCTCTCTTCTTCATTCCCCACATTCAAAAAGTCACTTTGTCTTTTCATTCATACACAAGTTAAGTCCTGAATCTGACTACTCCTGAGAGTCACCACCACTGTCAACCAAGGCCGGTGTTCATCAGCTTTTGCTTGGTCTACAGAAACTTCCCCCATGCTGGTGTCCTTGCTTCCAAATTGGCCCCATATAATCTGTCTTTCCCACAGCAGTCAGACTGAAATTTCTACAAAGAAAGTAGGCTCTATCATTTTCTCGTTGATGTGCTTCCCATTTCAACCAGAATCCAGGGCCCCTGCCCCCTCATTCATTGTGATCAGTCACAGTGATCTTTTTTTTCTGTACTTTAGACACCCAAGCTTGCTCCATCACAGTGCTTTTATATTTGCTGTTCTGTGTCTGGAGCAGTTTTGCCCCAGAGCTTCAATCACTGTCTCTTCGTCATTCTGGTCTAAACTCAGACATGACCCTCTCAGAGAGGCCTTTCCTGACCACACTTCATATTGTCATATTTTAACTGAATAGCATTTGTCAGTGGGTCTACTTCATCACTGTCTCTTTCCTAGAACACAGTTTTCTTGCAGGCAGGGACTGGTGGCCATGTGTCCCCAGTGCCTAGAAGGTGCTTTGGGGGACTGACTGGCTGACTTTGCAGGATGAACCCCCTGCTTGCTGCTTCAGTGCCTTTTTCATGGTTGTGCCTTCTCTTCCCTACATCTTTGTTCCTTCTCTCCTGGCTCTTACTTTCCAGATCCCATACCCGTCATTGAAAATGCACTTTCCTGGAGGTTGCCAGTGATTACTTAGCCATCAGTTCATTTCTCTTTTCTCAGCACCCACCTTCCTTGACTTTTCTGCATGGTTGACATTGTTGTTCATTTTTTTCAAACAAAGGCATATAGTAGGAGTCTGCTTTAGATATTGTGCAGGATGCAGATATGGGTAGGAAACAGCTCCTGCTTTAAAGGAGCTTGCAGTCTGCCAGGAGCAAGTAGATGAGTATGTTCATAAAGAAACGGTAAGTGTTACTTCAAACCCTTTCTTGAAATTCTTGCATCCCTTGGCTGCTAGGGCATAAGCCTTTCCTGGTTTTCTTCCTAACTGGCTACTATTTCTTTTTTCTGTGCTGACTCTTTTTCTTCTGCTCATGCCTTAAACATAGGACTTTGCTGTGGTTTTGTCCCATTCCCTCTTTTCTGTACAGTAATCTGTCTCCCGATGGTGTCATCGACTCCCACGTCTTCACTGCTGGGCAGATTTCCTTTTTACCCCCCCTCCCTCCGTGCATGTGACTCCACATTGATGTTAGGCTCAAATATCTTCTAGGGGTTTCCATTCCAGTTGTCCGGTGGACATTTCTACTGGTCAAAATCTTACTATAAGAAAATAGATTTCACCAGTGATTAGCTTCCCTTTGGCTTCTGTCTCCCCTCACAGGTCTACCAGTTGACCCTTCCTCTGTTGTGGCTCTCAGAGCTGCTGCCTTTTGATTCCTGTCATTGCCCTTGTTTTCATTCTTATTACCTCTCCCCACCATTGATAGAGGGTCCCTGAATGATCTCTGGGCCTCCATGTCTCCTCTCCAGTCTGCTCTTGATACACTGTTTTAGTCACCCTATCTTCACCACTACCTGCCTGTGTCCCCCGTGGCCCCTTTAGGTCTTTGCTTATGCTACACCCCTTATCTCTGGTCACTTTCCTCCTTCATGTCTTCTGTTAAACCTCCCCCTCATCCAACCATTTTTCAAAGGCCAAATTCGAATATTGACACTGCATGAAGCTTTTTATGAATCCCTTTGGATGGAAATGTCCTCATTCTCTTTTGACCCCTGAGGCACCTGTTAGTGCATCTCTTTGATTATTTATATCCTTCCTTATACAGGTTGAGCATCCTTAATTCAAAAATCCAAAATTGGAAATGCTCCAGAATCTGAAACTTTTTGAGCACTGATACGTTGCTCAGAGGTCATGCTCAGAGGAAATGCTCGTTGGAGCACTTTGGATTTTGGATTTTCAGATTGGGAATCCTTAACTGGTAAGAATGCAAATATTTGAAAATCTGAAATCCCAAACACTTCTGGTCCCAAACGTTTTGAATAAAGGATATACAGCCTGTATGACAGTTTGCACTGTTACACACCTCCTGACTCTTAGCATACCATACGTGCCTTAAAAGAAGATCCACAAGCTGACTAACCTTTCACTCTCACTTATCACCTAGCACAGGGACTTTTTGCTCAGTAGCTGTGTGTTGAATGAGTTATCTTATCTTACATTTGTCTAGTGTATCTCAGTGAGGTCTTAGCTGAACTTTTTCTTTTTCTTTTTTTTTTTAATGATTATAAGCACTGTTCTAGTAGAACCTTATTTGCTTCTGGATGGGGTTTTGAAGTTCTGCCATATGTGACTTTATTACACATTCTCTGCTGGCTATAGCTTGTTTAATGTGCCTTGCTGCATTTTCATGACTTAGGGACTATCTAGATGAAAGTTGGCATGATCCTTTCCTGTCAGACCTCTCAGTGGCAGACTTGAGGAGACAAAGGTTTTTCATTTGTTGAGTCAGGTACTCCAATAAAGGCACTATAAGGTTTTATAAGTTTGACTTTCTGTGCATTCATTTCTAGCTCATATGTGGACTGGGAACTCCATGTGGCAATCCATAGGCCCCGAGTCTCTCCTAAAAGCCTTGTAAGGACTCGGGAAGTGGGAATTAGGCACCCATTTACAAGGCATGCTGAAAACCATAACCTCTTTAGTTTCAGCATTTCAACTCACCTGTACCACTGGATTCAATAACTGCTGATACTTATCTTACAAATGGTTCAGATTGGAAAGTCAGATTGTTTGCTTCTAGGCAGCTCAGTGAAATAATAAAATTTGAGCAGAAATAGAAACAATTGCAAGAATTTTTAGCAAATATGCTATACTCTGCAGGTCTTGATTTAGAATAATGTTGATGATAACCTGAGAAATAAAATCCAATTCCCATGGATATCAGAAGGAGGTGGAAAAGCATAGATAAATGAAGTGTAGTCTTCATTGCCTTGTCTTTCTTAATGATTCCTCATGGTTGGCAATAGCACTTATTTAAATAAACATTGCAGGAGTAGTTGTTTACTTTGAAGAACTTGCCTTTTTCTACCTGTCCCCATCGATTCCACCTGATAGAAGAAAGTCGAAGGCATTTAATTACTTTCTTGAGTATTCCAGAGGTAGGGAAATGGTAATCGGGAAACAATTAACTCTTGGTTGTTAATCTTCTACTGCTGAGAAGTCAGAGCAGAGGACTTCTAAAAGTCCCTCCTGTATGATTTTGGAATAAAGTTCTCTGCACCATTTTTGAGTATAAATATGTGTGGTGTTAAAGTTGGTATCACTTAAAATAACAAAGGTAGTACATCAGAAAAATTTTTGAAGAAATTTTTAACAATCCAGTTTCTCTTATTTCTCTCATCTATCTACTTCACACTGAAAATATATAATATTTCTTCTTTCAGTGACTCATTTCTGTGTTACTTTGCTGCCTATCTTGGTTCCATTGCCCATGGAGAATATGAAATATAGGGAATTTTAAGCTGTTTCTTTTTCCTACTCAGATTAAAGACAAAATCAACAGAGGATGATAATATATAATGCAATTGAAGGCAAACCAAATCCAACCTATCTTTGGCTTATGCTGCACTATCAAGTTTGGGTTTGAGTCCCTCACGTTATAGCTGTTATGACCTTCAGGAGGTTATTCAACTTCTTTGATTCTCAATTTCCTCATATCTATGATAGGGGTGGTAATAGCTACCTTATGGTTGTCTTCTGTGGATTAAGACAATTTGTGGATAGTGCCTGGCTCAGTCAGTCAGTGCGTGCCATGTAAGAAACACTGTACATTATTATTCTTCCTCTTACTCGATTCTAATATTGTTGTGGAGAGAGACTGGGAGACTTGATAGTAAATCAAACTGAATACATCATGAAATAAATACTATGAGAAATGCTTATATGATTTTAGCTGAAATTATGGGGTCTTTGATTAATCAAGTATTTTTTATTCTACCCTCCCCCTCCCCCACCAATTAGCTTGTTAAATTCAGTCTTTCATTTTTGTGGTTACTCTAGAGATTAGAACACGTATCAGTGATCTGTTAGTGTTTACTAGTGATCCTTTTACCACTTCCAGGATAATGAAAGACCTTACAACATTTAAGCTCCAATGTATTCCACCCCTCCCCTCACTTTTTCTGCTATTGATGTCATATGTTTTAATTATGTATGTATTTTGAATTCCAGAAGACATTACTAATATTGTATTTATAGTCAATATTCAGTAGGTTTACCCACATAGTTATTCTTTCTGTTGCTCACTTTGCCTTCTCACATTTCCATGATTTCAAGTGGGATTATGTTCCCTCTATTTAAAGAACCCCCTTTAGTATTTATTTTTGGTGCAATTAATTCTTTTTCCCTTGTTGAGAATTGGTTGAAAGCATGTTTATGTTGCCTTCCTATTTGAGGATTTTTTTTTCTCTGTATAGAATCCTAGGTTGGCGGTTACTTCCTTTCATCACTTTAAAGATGTCATTCTGTGGTCTTCTCATGAGCATCATTTCCGTTGAAAGTTAGCCATCAGTTGTATTCCTGTTCCTTTCTCTGCCTTTCAGTAGTTTTGCTATGATTTACCTAGGTGTGGTTTTATTTGTATTTATTCTGTTTATGATACATATCTTATCTTGAATCTGTGGCATGATGTCTTTTGTTGGTTTAAGAAAAATCTTAGCCATTATCTCTTCAAAAATTATGCCTAATTCTACTACAGTCTCTCCCTGTCCTTCTGGGCCTCTGTGACACATATGTTTGGCCTTTTTACCGTGTCTCATAGATTCTTGTCTGGCTTTTTTAGTTCTTTTTTATACCCTGGGCTTCAGTTTGGATAACTTTTACTGACTTTTGTTTTATTTTGTTTTGTTTTTGTGATTGTTTTGTTTTTTTTTTGAGACAGGGTCTTACTGTGTTGCCCAGGCAGGAGTACAGTGGCACAGTCATGGCTCACTGCAGCCTCCATCTCCTGGGCTCAAGCAGTCCTTCCACCTCAGCCTCCTGAGTAGCTGGAACTACAGATGTGTGCCACCATGCCTGGCTAATTTTTTCTGTTGTTGTTAGAGACAGGGTCTCACTATGTTTCCCAGGCTGATCTTGAACCCCTGGGCTCAAGCAGTCCTCCTGTCTCAGCCTCCCAGTGTGCTGGGATTATAGGCGAGAACCACTGTGCCTGGCTGCTGACTTCTGTGCTGCATCTAATCTGCTGCCAAACCTATTTATTGACCTCTTAATTTCGGATATTGTATTTTTTTTTTTAGTTCTAAAATTTCAATTTGATTGTTTCAATATATTTCAGTTTGGGTGAAATCCTGTTTTCTATTTCTTTAGTAAATTAATTATAGTTAGTTTACAATCTATGTCTGATAAAACCAATATCTGGATCCCTGGAGGTCTGTTTCTATTGTCTATTTTTTCTCTTTTGTTTTTGTTTATTTGGTTCTGTCATCTGGAATACCTGGTAAGTTTTAATTGAACACTGAAAAATTGTAGTGGCTCTGTATGATGTCATCTTCTATCTGAGAAGATTTACTTTTTTCCTAACAGGCCAGTAGAGTAAGAGAAGCTCATCTTTATCCAATGAGGAATTGAGATGCTTTGAGACTGTCTTTTAGTCTTGATGAGAGCTAGTTGCTTTTTCCGCTTTGCTCTTATTCCAAGAGCATAGCCCTTCCAGGGTTGTAACTGAGAATCTGAGTGTTTACCACCTTCCTTTGTGGACTCAGAATTCTAGTTTTTGTTTCCCCGTATTGTGAAATGGTCAAAAATTTTACTTAACCTTTAGCCCCCTAGTGTTTATTTTCTGCTTAGCTTCTCAGCCACTTACCACCTCCCCATACCCTTCAATGTATCTTTCATGTCAGTTACCTTGAGGGGAAAACAATGTAGTATGTCAAGCTCACTTCTCTGCTGTTGCCTTTTTTTCCTAGGATCTTGCTCCTCAAACTCTGACCTTCTTAGTATCCTTGAACTTCAGTTGTCTTCTTGGCCCCACAAGGTGCTAGAAGCTCTGAGTTACTTACTTCTACTTGCTTTCTAGCCTACACCACTTAAAAATAGCAAATATCTGAAGAGAAAAGGCAGTGGGTATTGTTGAGTCCACTTCAGTATCTTTCTGTGATCTTGGACCCTTGAGCCTGGCTGCCTTGATTGCTCACCACTGCATTCAATTAGCTTTTATCTATCTTTTATGGTTTCTGTAGTGGGAGTGAGGGTGGGGGCAGGGGGTGGGGAGTGATCTGATATTAGCTACTCTATGATAGCAAAAAGCAAAAATCTAAAAGTAGAAATCTCAATTATTGGTCTTTTGAAATTTAAACTCTGCTTACCACCCCCAAATATTTGAGTCAACTTCCAATGAAATACACATACATATACGTAAACACTGCACGAAGGTGATAGTTAAAGTGCCCTTATTTTGTCTTGGGTATCAAAGGTACTCTGAGGCTGTGGTAACTGCCCCGAGAGGTAAGAGAAACCTGTGTAGTTCCTGTTTTTTTGAAAGAATGTACAATGGTCCATCAACAGGTATTTTTTTTTCTGGTATTAAATTTTAATGGAATTTTATTATGTGAATTTTTGTGTCATTGAACAACCCAGTAGTGTCCTCAATAGGACTTTTAAGGCTGATAAATGTTTTTCGTATGAAGGTTTCTTATATTGACTCCTGAAAACAAATGAAGCCATAATTCAAGATTGTTACTTAGTAGCGGCATTTTTATGGGGAACTAAACTAATACAGTTCAGGTAAAGAAGTGTTTGGGACCTTCAGTTTGAAACACTGGTAGAACTTGGAAAAATAGAGGAAAACTTTCTTTTCCTCTTTTTCCCTCAGTTATCAACTGTTAACAAAAGGTTTTGACAAAAATTGGCAACATGTGGCTATGTAGATATTCTTTTTGATTTGAAAAGAGCCATATGCTCTATTTTTTCCAAGTTATATTTATTTTTAAATATCATTAGCTGTTATTTAACAATATTACAAGAAATCTGTGCTAAATACCAGATTGCTTGGTGGCAATTTGAAATTCTGTTACCAAAATTTAAAATCTTGATTTGCATGGATGAGGGGACATCCTAGTTCTGCATGCAAGACAGTGCTCAGGTTTATATCTTTTCGGATTAGAATTTGATCTTTCAAGCATCTGTTCATATCTGCTTTACTTTTCCCAGTGGAGCTATCATATAGCCAATGTTGAAGGTACTTTTGCAGGTTGAGTTGGAACATGAAGGAAGGAGTACCTAAGTGATCCTAGGGGAGTTGGGGAAGGCTTCACAGAGGAGGTGGTGCTGCAGCTGCCTCTTACAAGAGGGTGAAGAGATGGATGAGAGGGTATTCCAGGTGATGGAGGCATGAAAGCGGAGGCCATGAAGCACCAGAGAGTATGGCATTTCCAGAAAGTGAAGAGATGTTTGTTTTGTGGGATAGAAGCATCAGAGAGTGGGAGAACAGTTGGAGATGAAGCTAAAGTGGTATCCATGAGCCAGATCATGAGTGGTCTTGTATGTCTTTTATTCATTCATTCATTCATTCATTCATTTAACAAATATTTATTGAACAACTACTATTTTACCAGGTTCTGTTCTAGGCACTGTCATTCAGCAATGGACAAAACAAAAATCACTACTCATATGGAACTTACATTCTACTGGGGAAAAAAGAAAAAGAAAACAAATAATAGTGAAAACATAAATGCTCATAAAGTATTTTAGTAATAATTGATAAGGAGAAAATTTGGCAGGAGCAAGAATGGGGATGTGCCACTTTAGGGTGCTCAGGAAAGGCCTCATTGAGAAGGTGACATTAGAATATGGATCTGAAGCTGGTGAAGGAGCTAGTGGGATGAATGTCTGAGAGTGTCCTGGGCTGAGGAAATGTGCAAGGGCCCTGAGGTTGCAGTAGGTGAAACCTTGGGAGCAGAGCATGGCTGGAGTATAGTGGAGGAAGAGGAACAGACAGGAAGTCCAAGAAACAAAAACGGCCAGGTCCTGTAAGGATTGCCTCTATAAGGATTTCAGCTTTCATCTGAATGAGATGGGAAGTGATTGGAGACCTTTGAACAGAGTAAGATATAACCCAACTTAAATTTTTCAAAGATCACTTTGCTGTATTGAGACTAGAGAACAAGAATGGAAGCCAGGAGACCAGTAAGGGACACTGCAGTAATGCAGATGAGACGGGTGCTGGCCGGGGCCAGGGTGACAGCACTGGGGGTAGCTGATGGGTTGATTTTGTCCTATAGGTGATAAGGAGCCATTAAAGACTTGATCAGTGAAGTGACATCGGATTTGTATGTGGAAAATATGATTTTGGCAGCCCTGTGGAAGGATTGGAGAGTTCAGACAAGGAGATGAATCAGTTTCTAAAGCTCTCATCACTAAGGATAAAGATAGAGACCTTACAAGGATGCAGTCTCATGCTTGTGGGTAGGTTGTCCACCCTGGCCAGCTTCTTGACAAGGGATAGGAATGGAAAAGATTAACACATTAGGAAATTCCTCTGTAAACCTAGCCAAGGAAGCAAGGTGAATGACTATGATCAGGTTTATCCTAGAGGTGGCTTGCTCAGCACATAACCGCAGCCCCTTGCCATAGGCCAGGGATCATGAGTGCTGTAAGTACATTTCCTCATTTAATCCTTACCACAGCCCTCAGGGAGGGTGGTGACCATGGTCTCCATTTCACACGTGAGGAAACTGAGGCACAAGAGGGTTAAGCACAAGGCTGTTTTGCCTCTAAAGAGTCTCCACCATGATGCTTTCTTCTAGAAGATCTCATTGGGAGATTCAGAATTGTCTGGTTGTCTCAAAAATTAAATGTAAAAAAGTGATCACCTCATTTCTTTGTGAACTGTGCTAATGATGGCTTCAGAGAATTAGTCACTGCTGGGTAGTGATATATTATTTCAACGTTCTTTGAGTTGCCAGTGACAGAAATTACCTTTACCTTAAGAAACATAAGTAGGCTGGGTATGGTGGCTATAATGCTATAATCCCAGCACTCTGGGAGGCCAAGGAATATTAGTCCGTTTTCACGCTGCTGATAAAGACATACCCGAGACTGGGCAATTTACAAAAGAAAGAGGTTTAATTGGACTTACTGTTCCCCATGGCTGAGGAAGCCTCACAATCATGGCGGAAGGCAAGGAGGAGCAAGTGACATCTTATGTGGATGGCGGCAGGCAAAGAGAAGAGCACTTGTGCAGGGAACCTCCCCATTTTATAACCATCAGATCTCACGAGACTTACTCATTATCATGAGAACAGCACGGGAAAGACCTGCCCCCATAATTCCATTACCTCCCACCAGGTCGCTCCCACAACATGTGGGAATTAAAGATGAGATTTTGGTGGGGACAGAGCCAAACCATATCATTCTGCCCCTGGCTCCTCCCAAATCTTATGTCCTCACATTTCAAAACCAATCATGCCTTCCCAACAGTCCCCCAAAGTCTTAACTCATTTCAGCATTAACTTACAAGTCCACAGTTCAAAGTCTCATTTGAGACAAGGCAAGTTCCTTCTGCCTATGGGCCTGTAAAATAAAAAGTAGGTTAGTTACTTCCTAGATACAATGTGGGTACAGGCATTTGGTGAATACAGCTATTCCAATTGGGAGAATTTGGCCAAAACAAAGGGGCTACAGGCCCCATGCAACTCTAAAATCCAGCAGGGCAGTCAAATCTTAAAGCTCCAGAATGATCTCCGTTGACTCCATGTCTCACATCCAGGTCACGCTAATGCAAGAGGTGGGTTCCCATGGTCTTGGGCAGGCTCCGCCCCTGAGGCTTTGCAGGGTACTGCCTCCCTCCCGGCTGCTTTCACAGGCTGGCATTGAGTGTCAGTGGCTTTTCCAGGTGAACGGTGCAAGCTGTTGGTGGATCTACCATTCTGGGGTCTGGAGGATGGTGGCCTTCTTCTCACAGCTCCACTAGGCCATGCCCCAGTAGGGGCTCTTTGTGGGGGCCCTGACCCCACATTTCCTTTTCCTCACTGCCCTAGCAGCGGTTCTCCATGAGAGCCCCGCCCCTGCAACAAACTTCTGCCTTTCATCCAGGTGTTTCCATACATCTGAAATTGAGGAGGAGGTTCCCAAACCCTAATTCTTGACTTCTGTGCACTCACAGGCTTGACACCACGTGGCAGCTGCCAAGGCTTGGGGCTTGTACCCTCTGAAGCTATGGCCAGCTCTGCATTGGCCCCTTTCAGCTATGGCTGGAGCAGCACCAAGTCCCTAGGCTGCACACAGCACAGGGACCCTGGACCTGGCCCATGAAACCACTTTTTCCACTCCTGGGCTTGTAATGGGAAGGGCTGCCATGAAAACCTCTGACATGCCCTGGAGACATTTTCCCCATTGTCTTGGGGATTAACATTAGGCTCCTCATTACTTATTGCAGATTTCTGCAGCCGGCTTGAATTTCTTCTCAGAAAATGGGTTTTTCTTTTCTATTACATTGTCAGGCAAATTTTCCAAACTTTTATGCTCTGCTTCCCTTATAAAACTGAATACCTTTAAAAGCACCCAAGTCACCTCTTGAATGTTTTGCTGCTTAGAAATTTCTTCCACCAGATACCCTAAATCATCTCTCTCAAGTTCAAAGTTCCACAGGTCTCTAGGGCAGGGGCAAAATGCTGCCATTCTTTTTGCTAAAATATAACAAGAGTCACCTTTGCTCCAGTTCCCACAAGTTCCTCATCTCCATCTGTGACCACCTCAGGTGGGACCTTGTCGTTATCAGGCTTTTGGTCAAAGCCATTCAACAAGTCTCTAGGAAGTTCCAAACTTTCCCACGTTTTCCTGGGAACCCAGAATTTCAAAACATGAATTAAACCAGTGAAAAAACAGTGGCAGTAGTATATTAGTTTGCTAGAGCTGCCGCAACAAAGTAGCATGAACCAGGTTGCTTAAACAGACATTTATTGCCTCACAATGCCAGAGGCCAGAAGTCTAAGATCAAGGTGTCGGGGAGTGGTTCCTGCAGAGGGCTGAGAGGGAGAATCTGTTCCGTGCTTCTCCCTTAGCTTCTGGTGGCTTGCTGGCAATTTGTGGAGGTCCTTGGCTTGTAGACATATCCACTTAATCTCTGCCTTATCTTCATGTGGCTTTCTCCCTGTGGGCATGTGTGTGTCCAAATTACCCACTTTTTAAGGATACAGTCGTATTGGATTAGGGGCTCACCCTATTCCAGTATGACCTCATCACAACTAATTATATCTGTGACAACCCTGTTGCCAAATATGGTCACATTCTGGGGTACTGGGGGCTAGAACTTCCACAAGGAATTTTGGATGGGGACATAATTCAACCTATAACAAATGATAAAAATACAAAATTAATAAAAGGTTCCCATTTCCTGGAGCCCTTATTACATGGTAGACTCTCACCTAGACATTTTATTTCATTAACTCAGTGAAGCTGCCTTGTCCCAATTCATAGTGGCAGAAGTCAAAGGTAAGAGAGGTCTCTCAGATTGCAACTTAGGTCTCCTTGATTTCAGACATGCTTTCTCTTTTATATGTTATTGCAAGAACATCACAAAGGAGCCATATGTGTTTATTTGGTGCAATTGAAATGCTGAACAGGTAGTAAATACACTGCAAAATCATGCTGAAGTTCATTGCAATGAAGACATCTTAAAGGACTCACAGGTGCCAGTTGTAGGGTCCCTACCAGAGAGGGCTGGGAATTGCACACTCTTAAGGAAGGGAAAGCCAGTGAAGTCTTGCCTGTGTCCACTGGGCTTATCCCCGGCAACCAGCTGCTGCATTCCTAAGAACACCCAGCAACCAACCTGCCTCTCTCCCTTTGTGCTTCCCCATCCTCATTCTGAATTTAGATCAGAACAAAGAGTAGAGAAGGAAATGAGCCAGAAAATAGAAAATTAATACTTGGTAAAATCATCATATTTTAAAATTAATTTATAGGCAATGTCAGATAACAGGAGTTAAATCATTTTATCAGCAGGCTGCTCTAGGATTTAAAAATTGGCATCCGTCATTGTAAATCAGGTCTCAGGAGCCCCAGGGAATGGTCTCTAGGGATGAGGGCTGATATAGGCTGGGCAGAAATGTAAACACTTGACTGGCTGTGCCCTTTTATTTCACACAAAACCTAAAATATTTTTACATCACATTGAGTGGTTAGGGTGTGTTAAATAGTAACTGGAGGGAAGAAGCTATTGAGGTTTACAGTTAGCCTGCTTTTAATGCTTATCTTCCTCCCTGTTGGTCCTGGGAAACTGGTTGTGTGAGAGATGCTCATTGTGAGGTTGCATTCCTGGCTTATTATTTAAGGGTTAGGCTTAACCTTCTGCATAGACACATTTTCCCTAGTAGTTTGGCTTTCACGTTTCTGCCATGCCTGTGAGCAAGAGCATCCACAGGTTTGCCACGTTTGTTCTGGGAAGACTTTCTGTGATTAAAGACCTGCCTTTCATCTTTTATCATTGCAGCTCTTTGTCGAGGGCGTGTGGTGAGAGTCCCCACAGGGACCCTGGTTCGAGTGGTGGGCACTGAGCTGGTCATCCCCTGCAACGTCAGTGACTATGATGGCCCCAGCGAGCAAAACTTTGACTGGAGCTTCTCATCTTTGGGGAGCAGCTTTGTGGAGCTTGCAAGCACCTGGGAGGTGGGGTTCCCAGCCCAGCTGTACCAGGAGCGGCTGCAGAGGGGCGAGATCCTGTTAAGGCGGACTGCCAACGACGCCGTGGAGCTCCACATAAAGAACGTCCAGCCTTCAGACCAAGGCCACTACAAATGTTCAACCCCCAGCACAGATGCCACTGTCCAGGGAAACTATGAGGACACAGTGCAGGTTAAAGGTATAGTCCTCACATGGGCTTGTTATGCCAGGGGCCAGACCTTTCTCTGCCCCTGGGCTGTGGTGGACTTTGTCAAGAGACTTAATTTCTCTGAGGCTCTGCTCCCTCCTCTGTCCAGGGGAATAATCATGTCTTAAATAATCATGTCTTAAAATTTAAAAATCATTGTTATCTGATTAAAGGCAGGGGATGGGCCAGATGACCTCAGAGGGCCCTTTCTCTTCACTCCAGTATGGTTCTGAGCCACCCTATGCCCGGTGAGGTGGAGGCAGCATGATGCAGTGGTGGAGAGCTGGCTCTGGAGCCAGGTTGCCTGTGATTGTTTAGTCCAGTTGCTGGCTCTACTACTTGTCAGCTGCATGGCTGTGGGCATGTTACATGCCTCAGCTTCCTCCTCTGTAACCTTAAAGGTTGTGAGGACAGCTGAGTTACCAGGTGTAAAGCCTTAGAGCAGTGCCATGTAAGCATTCAGTGGTTAGTGACAGGAAGGGGATGGTCATGTTAATGATGCTCAGGTTTATGGGAATCACAGGCACTTCAAAGTTCATGTCTTTCTCTGTGGCTTTCATGATTTAAGTACTTGTTTGTACCAGATGTTTAATGTGTTACATGTAATGTGGTCTCTGCTAGCTTATTGACCTAGCTTTGCAAATATTACACCTTACGTACCTGGAATGTTTTGGGATTTGTTTTGGGGGTTTTGTTTGTTTGTTTCATTTTCCAAGTCCTTTTAGATTTACTCACACATTCAATTCTCTGAACCCAATCAAAATAGGGCAGAATATTTCCCTAATTTATACATGAGGAAATGGAAGAGCATAGGTTAATTACTTTCCTAAAATCACACAGCTAATTAGTAAACGAGCAAGAACAAACCATTTTAATTTGGGGCTAAGAAAATAGAAACATTATAATTGTTGTTATTGTTACTTAATTATGCATTTATTTGTACCCTGCCTTGTTCCCAAAAGGGTTTATGTCTGGGTCAGAATGTATGTAATTATCAGAAAGTAGAAAATGCACATGATGATATAAAAAGCGAGGGTTGATTGAGGCATTCATTCCCTCATGACTTGTAGAACCCTGCCATAGCTCAGAGACTGTTCCCTCACTAGACTCATCAGGGGATAAAACTGTCCATTAAGGAGGTAATGAAACACCCCATCTACCTCTTTATTCCTATAGAAAATCCCGAACATGTTATTTAGAAAAAGACACTCTTGTATTGGAGCTAAATATTGCCACATGCCACCTTTTCATTAAGCCAGATGCACCCTTGTATCCCCTTGGAGTCTCCTCTTGAGTGGGAGGGAGAGTAAGGGGAGAATTCCCCCACCTGCACCCTGCTTCCTCCAGTATCTTTCAGCCTCTTCTGCTGTCTTTGGAAGGCAGGAGACACAAGAGGAGGCCTTTCTTGGGTGAGGAAAGCAATGGATGACCATGAGAGAGACTGACTGCTGCCCAGGTGGAGCCTCTGATGGTTGCCATGTGTGGTCCAGGATCTGCCCGGCCTTCAGCTTCATGGCTCTTGAAACTATTCATCTGTGCTCTGAGAGATGAGCTGGCCTTGAGAACTGAGTCATATTAGCCAGACTCACAGACTGATACATATACTAGAAGGTCATTATATTTATTTTGCAGTAGAGATGGGTCTTCAGGATGTGTCCTCCTAAAAATGTAGCAGCTTTTAAATGTTATCTAGAATAGCCCCTTCTCAAGGACACTGAATTAGTTTCTGAATATGGAATTGGGGGGAAGAAAAAACAGATGATGAATAGTGGTGTTGGAGGGTCCTCTTAGCCAGCTCATCGACAAGCCTGATAGATTTTTCCCTGCTGCTTGGTAGTGGCCCCCTTTCTGGTTACCAGAATAGCAGTATCCATCTACTGCTTTTTTCCTGAGTACACCACCCATACTTCCTTGATCGCCGTCCCCTTTTTCTAGACTCTGTAGAAGTGCCTGGGCCTGTTCCTATCATGTGGATATGCTGTGTTCACCCTAGACATTCTTGGGCATTCCCCAGGCTGCAAGCCACAGGCCGCTCATGCCATCCTTTCTCCCCTGTGGATCTTGCTACTTTAAGTCTAGAAGGTCACCTTATCTGCAGATTCTGCGGGCTCCCTAGCCTAGCCCTGGTCCTAAGCAAAGAAATATTTGACAGTCATACCCAATGATTTATCATGACAGCTGAGTGCCAGGCACGGTCCTGGGAACTTACCCTGTTTAACTTAACTCTCATGTCAACTCTATGACGAAGGTCCAGTTGTCATCCTCCTTTTAGGAAACTGAGGCACAGAGGGGTAAAGTAACTTGCCTTAAGGGTAGCAGAAGCACATCACATCCCCAAGGCACGACTCCCACAGGGAGTTTTTACCACCCACTTCTAGCATGGGGTTTTTTTGGTACCTTTATTTTTCTTTTTCAAGTCAGAAAGTCAATTGAGATTACAGATGAATCCAAATGGGAAAACGTGCCCATCCGGGTCTTGGAATGGGAAAGGGAGGAGGAAATTGTCTGTGGTTGCAGCGGTGGACTGGCCCTTGCCGGCTGGGGTCGGTGTGGACGGGCTACTGACCTAGCTTTCTCTCTCCGCAGTGCTGGCCGACTCCCTGCACGTGGGCCCCAGCGCGCGGCCGCCTCCGAGCCTGAGCCTGCGGGAGGGGGAGCCCTTCGAGCTGCGCTGCACCGCCGCCTCCGCCTCGCCGCTGCACACGCACCTGGCGCTGCTGTGGGAGGTGCACCGCGGCCCGGCCAGGCGGAGCGTCCTCGCCCTGACCCACGAGGGCAGGTTCCACCCGGGCCTGGGGTACGAGCAGCGCTACCACAGTGGGGACGTGCGCCTCGACACCGTGGGCAGCGACGCCTACCGCCTCTCAGTGTCCCGGGCTCTGTCTGCCGACCAGGGCTCCTACAGGTGTATCGTCAGCGAGTGGATCGCCGAGCAGGGCAACTGGCAGGAAATCCAAGAAAAGGCCGTGGAAGTTGCCACCGTGGTGATCCAGCCGACAGGTGAGCTGGAAACGATGCGTTATAGGTGATGTTATTTTGTGACTAATGATAGTGGTATAAAGAACCGGGCCAGGGAGCCCCATGGCCTTCTGACAAGAACTGTTTCTGCTTCCCATGTGAAGCCTTATTTTTAGGGGTGAAGGGAGTAGGGTGTTGAGAGGTTGGAGGTGGGCGGGGTTACATTTGTTTTGTGCTGAGGATGCCTGTCGTTTTGCTTCGCAGCTGCTTTTATCTAAATTCATGTCCATGGAAAGCCACAGCCTGCACATAACACGAAGGCAGATCTTTCACTCAGAGTTTAGGTGCTGTGGTCCCTCAGCCAGATTAGGTAGGGCTTGGTGTTCAGTGGAGCTTTGGGGTGAAGGTGCCACACCCTGCCCCTAAACTTTATCGGGTTTGATGTTTCCTGAGTCCTTTGACGTGCCTTTCTCTGCAGCTGTTGGAGTGTGTGCCTGGCTCATCCCAAAACCTTTCATCTAACTTGTATCCTCTAGGCCTGCCTTTCGGTCCCCTCAGATGTGATTTTCCCGGAAGGGGGAGGAGCTCTCTAGGGCAGGGCCGCTTCTTGCTTTCCTGTATCATACAGACCACAGGAGCATCCAGTCCTGGGGTCTATACAAGAAGCCCTTTGTCCTGTCGTCTGTGAATCAGCTTTTTTTTTTTTTTTTTCAAACCCACTGCAATTATAGAAGTAATTAAGAAAATACAACATGCATTTTAGAAAACACATAAAAATAAAAGGAAAACATGCTCTTGTTGACTCATTGTCCAGCCAGCATCAATGGAGGACCTACTGTGTGCTCAGCTCTGTTCTGGGCCCTTGGGTCAGAGGTATTTGAGGCTTGTTCCCAGGCCCTGTGGAGCTTTAGGCTTCACAGAGACAGTGTAAAGAGACCAAGGAAGGGCAATGTCATTGCTCAGGATGAGTGGATGTCCTTGGTTTTCTGCGAGTCTGACATCTTCAGATCTCAGAGTACTTTGCTGCTGTTGCTGCTGCCTTCTGTTTTTTAAACTGGGAAGACCTTGGTTGTTGGACTCATTTCCTGAGCATGAATGTGAATATGTGGTGGCTCTGTTGCTCAGATGGGAAGGAAAGCAGGAAACAACACGCAGGGGGAATATTTTGTCTCTGAAGCTGCATTGTCCTGAGCTCTTTACTCTGCACTTACACCACAGCACAGAACCTGGATTTGGAAAAGTGGGTGGTGGAAAAGCAGGTCTGAGGTTCTTGAGTGATTGTGGCCATTGAGGAGAGGAGCTGCTCATTACTGGTCAGTCTGGGCTCCACTGGCTGCAGAAATCGCTTTCCAGATGGACTTAGGTTACCTTCCTGATCAGAAGTGATCGCTCTGCAGTCTGCCCTAAGAAACCTCTAGATATTAAACTTGCATCAAACAACTCTTAAGAGTTTCAGCTGTGTAGAAAGTTTACGTTTTTTTGGAAGAATTTGAATTGTAAAGACATTTTTTGTTTCAAACACACCATGAGACCTATAATATCTAGCTAAGAGACTTGAACACTGAACTTACTAGGCAGGTAATATCTGGCTCTCAGATGAGACAGGGTTCATAATCTTTTTGTGCCATGAGACTTTTCGACAGCCTTTTGATACCTACAGAACTTTTCTCAGAATTAACATGTTTTAATTCATAAAATACAGTACACAAGATGACAAAGGAAAATAATTATATAGAAATCGTTATCAAAATACTTGTAAAGCAAATTGATTTTGTAGTAATATTATGCTGCTTTATTAATGCATTGATAATAAGATAGTGGCAGGCTTAACAACTGTACTTTCTGAATAGTAATGAGTATACATGATATTTCAGGATATCTGCAGCAACTGTAATGTGATTTCTATTTGGGGTAGTCCCAGACACAGGTAATACTACACTGGTTTGTTGCTTACTTTCACAGTGGGAGGAGATGCTATATTTCAGGTACAGATTAATAAAAATAAAGATGGAGTTTTTTTCCCATCCAAGTTCACAGACTCTAAATTCTCTTTGCGGATCCCAGGCTAAGAACCGTCACACTAGGCTGATGGTCCTTCTCTTCTTGTCCACACCTGCACTATCCATAGCTGGCTGCTTATATATTATCACATTGTTATGATAAATGGCACAGAGTGAAGCTGTGCTACCCATGTGGCAGGGAGCCTCCTCCCCAGCCCCTCCTCCCTGTCATGGGAGTGGTCTGGTTGCTGCAAACTTTGTCTGATTTATGGATTTAGTTATATTCAGGGACACAGAACCTGCCCCACCACAGGCTTTGTCTGAGGTCCCTTCTTTCATTACAAATACTTAGAACTGGTCCTTTTTTTCCCTTTAGCCTACTCCATCCTGTCTCTCAGCAGTAAACTCCCAAATCCAGAATGTGTGGGACCTCTGGTTAGTGATGTGACAAGATACTGAGCCACTTGCACAGAGAAAATTACAAAGTGAACTACACAGCTGAAGAGACATCCCTGCCAATATTTTCTGAACCTGAGACTCTGTTTTCTCCATCCATACAGTCCACAGCTGCTTGTTAAGTACTTCTTCACTGACCCGACTCCCTCCTGAGTCGTCTTTTACTTCCAGTAGCTGAAGTCCTGGCAGAGGTGACTCCAGCAGGATTCCAGGGTTTCTGGCCACAAGCTTTGACTGTAGAATGGTTCAAACTGCAGAGCCTGGCTCAGGGCAGCAGTTTCCATACTTAGTCCTCACAAATGATACCCTCAGGCTACTTTTGGCCCTTTTAAAGAGATGAGCGAGAGAAAGAATTAGGAGACTAGGTGGAAGGAGAAATTGAACTTTTAAATTCCCTTTTCTAATACTGTGCCCACCTTATTTTCTGTCTTCTGTCTAGCTGGATCTTGAACTTGACTTGAAATATTTGTTTGAAATATTGTCAGGCTTTGGACATATTCATATGAAAGTAATTTACGCCAAGGAGCACGGACTTTGGAGTTGGTCTTTTCTGAATTGGGTCCCTGAGCTTACTGGGGCCAGTGCCATGCCATTGATGCCAGCGACTTGCTAGAAGGCCAGGGCTGTGCCTCTGCTTGAATCCCCTGGGAAGTGCTTGGTACTTGTCATCTAAGTAATTGTTCCCGGACATTTCACAAGTTGATGTTTTTCTACTCAGATTACAGATGCTCTTTTAAAATCTTCTGAATAGAATAAAATGTTTCCATGTGAAAGCTTTGACAGGGGAATGCTGGAACTAGATCTGCCTTGAGTCTGTGACACCAAATACTTCACTGCTTCATCTAAATATAGTCTACTTTTAATTATCCACACTAATGAGAAAGGACAGTAGTGCAGATAATCCAAAAATCGTGTTTTAGTTTTAGAATATGTTTTATGATTGGCTTTTATGTGGGAATGTCTAAGAAATAAATTATACTCTCAGTACATTACATTTTGAAGACTTGACTGAAGGAAAATTGTCTGGTTTCACTTTCCTGGCCCTTCTGTTGAGGATTTTTCCCTTTTATCCCTTAGACAGTTTCACCCTCACTTCTGCTGCCCTATTGCCTAGCCCCCAGCTAACAATATGTACCAGTCAGAAGCAAGTCTTCCTTTTCTGTAAAATCACCCAAGTTTCATCATGCACATGGAGAATGTATAATTTTAGTTTTACAGTCTTCAATAGACTGCTTATCAAAAGATAGCATAACAGTGAAGAGAAGAGTTTCTAAAGGCAGATAGCCTGGATTTGGATTCCATCTCTGCCACCTATCAGCTGTGTGACCTTGGGCAAGTTACTTAACTTCTCTGTGCTTCAATTTCCTCATCAGTAAAATTAGGCCTCTTAGGGTTGTTTTGAGGATTATTATATGTAAAGCACTCAGAACACTGCCTGGCATATATAGCAGATATATGTAAATGTTTGCGGCTATTGTTGTTTTTACAAAATAAAAAGAAATGTGGTGTGTTCTGTTAATTTATTCATTAAATATTTCTCAAGCACTTACAACTGTACAAAGCCTTCTAACTTTAATACTGTAAATAACAACTTAAAAGGAGATGCTTTAAAGAGGGTGGAGAATAGAAGGGGCAAACATAATCAGATTACCTAGATGTATTTGTTTTTAATTTTCAAGTTCTGCGAGCAGCTGTGCCCAAGAATGTGTCTGTGGCTGAAGGAAAGGAACTGGACCTGACCTGTAACATCACAACAGACCGAGCAGATGACATCCGGCCCGAGGTGATGTGGTCCTTCAGCAGGATGCCTGACAGCACCCTACCTGGCTCCCGCGTGTTGGCGCGGCTTGACCGTGATTCCCTGGTGCACAGCTCGCCTCATGTTGCTTTGAGTCATGTGGATGCACGCTCCTACCATTTACTGGTTTGGGATGTTAGCAAAGAAAACTCTGGCTACTATTTCTGCCACGTGTCCCTGTGGGCACCCGGACACAACAGGAGCTGGCACAAAGTGGCAGAGGCTGTGTCTTCCCCAGCTGGTGTGGGTGTGACCTGGCTAGGTGAGTGGTTTGGAGAATGACTCTTAACCTTTTCAGCTTAACCCCTCCTCGGAGTTATCTAAAGGAGTTATCTCAGGAGGCTCTGCGCTTTGCATGACTTTGATATTATTTCTATTGGTTCATGCATACTTTGGCCCAGATAGATCCCAAGCTGGGGATGAAATAGAATCTGGCAGGCAAGGGAAATGTTTAGATAATGTGGCCTCAGTTGTCTCAATACCCTCATTTGAGAGTATATAGTTTCCTTTTGTTGTCGACATTTGCAGGGTCAGGGCACTGCTGAATGGCTCTTTGAAATGAATCTTTGTTGGAGGGAGAACACTGCCATTCTTCGTTTGTTTCTCTTAGACTCCTAGGTGCTCCCTGGCAGGAGCTGGTGCTTTTCCAAAGCCCAATGCAGAAAGATAATTCCTTCAGTTATTAGAAAGCATTTTTTTTTTCACATCACGCCCTGGAATCCCACAATATATCTGTATATACCAGTTACAACTAAAGGGCCTGCCTGCTTCTATAGGCTTGTTTTGTGGACGCTCTCACCCCAGGTATAATTTCCCCAGTGGAAGAGCAGAGTAGCTCTCAAGTGTTGACCACCTTGCCACCCATTTTATAACAACCTGCCGTATATGTGGAGATCTTTGGCATGTCCTCTTACTTTATACTAAGCTCCTTTTCCCCTACCTCTTTTTTCCCTAAATGTTTGCCCTCTGGGCAAAATGTACACTAACTTTTCCTAATTTTTGTTATGTCTTGTAATTGCAAGTAATCAAAGGAGGGATGGGGTCAAGCTGGGGTATGGAAAGCTTCGCTCCCCACCTCCATTATTACAGAGATGGGACAGGCCTTCCATCACATTCTCCCCTGTTTTGATCTCTCTACTGTCCATGAGTGCCTGAGCCCTGATAAAGGCATTTGGCATTGCTCTGATTATTAGCAGGCAAAACAGATCTTTAAAGGCCAGGAAACCATTTCCTCCTTTGTCTGATTCTTCTGCTATGACCTCCAACTCATACTTATCTATTCCTTATCTCTGCATGGAAATCTTCTCTTGGGTTAGTGGCATATTCGCTCTCCTTTTTTTTTTTTTTCCTCCCCAGTAAGCCTTTATTTGGCAAAGATGGGGAGTTGGCCAGTGGAGACAGAGGGGGCAGGGAGAAGAAGAGCAATGAGAGTAAGCAGAAGGGACAATCCGATTCTGATGGAGACGAGGCAGGGTGTTCATCAGCCCTGTTAGCAAAGTAATCCTTTGATATCTGAAAAGTAAAAGAAGCGGAGTTTATCTGGCAAGCTTTTTATTCCTGCCGTCTGAACCCCATGCAAGAGAGTCACTATGAAGTACTGAACTGGAACAATGTTGGCCCAGCTAGAACTCTCCTTAGCAACCTTCAAAATAAAACAGATGTTGTCAGCACCAAAAGAAGATTTTTCATCTCTGGAGCTGAATTTGTCTCACAGCTCTGATCCTTGGCGTATTGTATGGTGCTGTCAAATCCCAGCACTGGCTCTCCGTACCCGCTCCCCCTTCAACTTCTGAATCCCAGCTCGAGGACTTTTTTTTTTTTTATTGAAAGTGCTGCTTGCACTCCAATTTGAGGCTTCTTTGAAGTACTTGTGCATTGATCCCGGCATACCCGGGGGGAGATGCAGGGACTGTCAGACAACAGGAGCGGAGCTCTAGGAGGAATGGGCTCCTTTAACTGGAAGGGATTTGTTGGTAGCTGTGTTCTCCAGAGAGTGAAAAGAAATAAAGAGACTAAATTGTGGAAAAGGCTCAGTTACTATCCAAAGGATCCCGTCATTTGTTTTCCTTTGGAAACTCCTTTGGAGTGCTACTACCATTGTGAAAGTCATCAGTGTGCTTTTCCTGACTGATGCTAACAGATATAGAACCTGCACCTTCCCTGCTGCTTTGCATGTAATAAGCACTCAATAAATATTAGCTGAATGGGTAAATAAACCAGTACCCACACATGGATTTTGTTAAAATATGTGCATAGGAAAGCTAGAATTGCTAAGAAAGCAGTAATGTTCAACTCCTAGGATATTCAGAGATATTTGCCCCTGAGTAAACCTAACGAAAGAGCGAGTAGTATGAAAAACAATTGCATTCTTTTTTTTTTCTTCTTCTTAAGACTTCTCCTCCTTCCCTGTGCCTATGACTCAGACCATTACAGCTGCTTGGACACTTGTCAGGAGCGGGTAGGGCAGGAGCATAGCAGCAGACCCTTCTCAAAGACTTCCCCGCTGGACTCTGTCCAGAAGCCAGTGAGCCTGGCCTGACACTCCATGGTTGTCTCTAGAAATGTAACGTGCATGTATATGCATATGGATATCATACCACATACAACTTGTGACCAATATAAGGTAACCGAGAAGTGACCAAAAAAGATAGACAGACAACCTGACAAGCACTCTGTTGATATAGGTGGTCTTAGGTCATGTAACTCTGGAATGTTGTCACAGAAAAGTTTTCGAGAGAGTTGGTTTGCTACACAGGTAAAATGCAAAACTCAGTTTTGCCACTTGACAGATTAAAATGAATAATTACCATTTATTGAGCATCTACTGTGTGCCAGGCACTGGACTAAGGACCTTATATACATTAAATGTTCAATGTGAAAATATTTTTGGCCTTGGGACTCAGCTTCACTCCTGAAACTCCAGAGCATAGTCCTAAGAGCTGGGTAGTTCTTGTCTTCATTTGCTTGGGGCTTGTGTACTGAGCTAGGTGAGGGGATTGAAGCTGATTGGGGTCTTCTAGAGTTCCACTGTGCTAAGCAGGAAGACGGGGCAATGACGTGAATGGGCCTGGCAAATCCAGAGCACTTGCAGCCACTGAGAGGATCATGATAATTTTTTAGATGTTGAGAAAAAACCTCTTTTACTTAGAATGTATGTCCTACTTTAAAGGGAAAGAAAAAAAAGATTTAAGTTGGCTTGCAAAATGAGGTACAATTTAAAGCAGGAGACATAAAAATAAAATCAAGATCAAAAGGGTAAAAGAAGAATAGATATTGCAAGGTGGTTGGTATGAATTAGTTATTATATTTGAGCACTGAATTTGCCTCTGAAGTTCTGAAGAGTTGAGACAAAAAAAAAAGGTGTGATTATACAGTTCTCCTCTGAGGAAGGAAAACATTAACTCTTTCAGCGAGACAAACTTTCTCTTGGCATTGAATTTATCATGTGCTTTTTCATTTTGGGGCATTGGAAAACATAATGGACAGGGCTTTCAACTGTTCTTTTACAAAAGGCCCTAAATGATTGTTTAAATGGATGTTTCTTATATCCACCCTTTATAAAAGCTGAGGACATAAATCTTAAGTGTGTGAAGGGTTTCTGTAAGAAGCTCAATTACTATGGGGGACAAATGATGCTTTGTGTTGATCCAATTTAGTGTATGTCTAAAACAGAGAACCTAGCAGAATGGCTAGTTAATCTGCACATTAAGCCATCTCCTTCTGCTATCAGATGTCTTAAATGAGCCTTTGGCAAGAGTTGGATACTAATCAGTTCATGGTTGAACTCTCTGCCCGAAGTACCAGACTTCTGTGGTGTTAATTGGAAGGGGTTCCACAGGCTTTGGATATAAGAGCTGGAGGAGGCAGAGTTGAGTTCTGCTGTTCAGTCTTAAGAACCTGATTTGCATTCTTCCCCACTAAAGGACTGGCCCCTCTTCAGCAATGTGCCAGCAAGGAAGGTAATTATTTTATTTAAAAGAGCTGTTAATCTGCTAAGTACTTGGTAGAAACTTTAGAGTTCTGGGCCATTTATAGGCGATAAGATTTAGACCTGTAGGTTTTTTAAGGATAACTAATATCAGCTGTCTGTCCAAGATTATTCTGGAAGGCAGAAGTGCACGTGGCCAAGTGTTGGAGTCAGGAGACATGTGTTAGTCCTCCTTCTAGGTATGTTGCCTCGGGTGTGTCGATGAACATTTCCAAGTAAGTTTTGGTTTCCTGGTTTAATATGATAATGCATATAAAGTGCTTAGTACAGTGCCTGGCTCTTAAATGCTCACTGCATTTTCTTGGTGGTGGCGATGATGATTTGTTAGTGTTTGAGGGTCTTCCCCACCAAGTTCTTAACCAATTAAGACCTAAGAGTTTGTCTTAGGGCATGGAGGAGCCCAGCATAGAGGAATTAGGAACATGTGTGTCCTAAAAGCAGCTGTTCCTAAGAGGAGCTAGAGAAAGGGGTTGAGCTGACCACACCCAGCCCTTTTCCTCCCCCTCAAAGCTAGTAATTCACTTTTCCTTCTCTGGGAGGAGCAAATGAGGATGAAGAAAGAAAAACTTCATGAGTATTTCTTTTTTTTTTTTTTTTTTGAGATGGAGTCTCGCTCTGTCGCCCAGGCTGGAGTGCAGTGGTGCGATCTTGGCTCACTGCAACCTCCGCCTCCCAGATTCAAGCGATTCTCCTGCCCTAGCCTCCCAAGTAGCTGGGACTACAGGGCGCCCGCCACCATGCCCGGCTAATTTTTTTTTGTATTTTTAGTAGAGATGGGGTTTCGCCACGTTGGCCAGGCTGGTCTCAAACTCCTGACTTCAGGTGATCCGCCCGTCTCGGCCTCCCAAAGTGCTGGGATTACAGGTGTGAGCCACCGTGCCTGGCCCTTCATGAGTATTTCTTTGGGTGCAGGGCATAGATGTTGCATTCAAATGATGTTATTTTTATTGCTCTGAAATGGCTAGTGCTCCATCCATCCTCATAATGGTTCTGCCACAGTAAGGTAATGAGTCTCCCCTCCCACCCCCTCCCAACAACAATAGCTCCTTATTTGTAGCCTTCACTCATTAAATGTCGGTGAATATTTAATTGTTATACAAATGGTGATCGTGGTGTCATTTTGACGATTGGTCAATATGCTCAGCTGCCTCTAAAGTACCTACCCAATTCAAAATAATAAAACCCTGTCATCAGCAGAGGCTGAGCACTCCTTCTGTTTCTTCTAACTGGAGCATGCAGCCATTCATGTAATTAGCTGTGCCAAGTTAACTAAGTTTCAGAGGGGGTATTAGAACATGGTCCTATTGTACACAGTTCAGGATTAGTGCTTCAGCTGTTGTCATCACTCTTGTCTTCCGGGACGTAGCAGGCTTTGAGAAAGATTAATAACCTGGGTGTGTAAGGAGGTTGCACAATTTGATCATAGTAGGAGCCAGGCCACGGAGCCAAAGCCTGTCCTATAATTCTGCTCTCACACACTCTGCAAGGCCTTAGTCTTCTAACTTAGCTCCTCTAACTTTTGCTTTTTGTTTGTTTTTCATTTGGAAATGTACATGAAAATAGTACCAATCTTACAAGGTTGTTATGGAGATTAATTGAAAATGCAAGGAAAGTATATAGTGTGGTGCCTGGCATATGGAAAGCCCTTGATAAATGCTCGTTGTTTAGCATTATTATTGTAAAATGGGGATAATAATACCTTCCTTACAAACTTGTCATGAGAGTAAAAGGAGGTATTTTGTATGAAAATCTCTAGATCAGGCTCCTGCACATAGTAGGCCCACAATACTTGTTTTTACAAATTAGCCAGTGATTCTGAAAGCTTTTTATTGTTTTGAAAGTTGTGACAAAGGAGTCTAATGAGCCATTATTTTTAAAGCCTTTCTTTGGGGGAGGGTCACTCTTTTGGAGTCTGTGCATAGCTTGGGAGATGGTGTGGACATGAGCAGACACCTTCCTGGCATCCAGATTAGGGAGCAGATCCCTGCTTCTCAGAACGTTAGTGATGCCGCACTTGGACTGGCCTCAGTATTCTGTGAGAGGGCTTACAGTGTGTGTTGTTGTTTGTTTTTAACTTTTAAAAATAGAAATTTACAAATATTCACAGTTGAAGAAATAACCACCAACTTCAACAATAATCAATATTTTGCTGATCTTATTTTATCTCTCTTCCCTATTCCAGACACCAGACACACACAGACACACACACACAAAAACACACACTTTTTTCTTCTAGAAGAGTATAAAGTATATCCCAGACATCATGTCATTTTACTGTTAAACACTTTAGTATGCATCTTTAATGATAAGCAGTTTTTAAACATAACCACCATTGCATTCTTAGCTGATTTCTTGATGAGATCAAGCAGAATGTAGCAGTAATCAGTGGTGAAATGCCTGTGCCCAAAATGAGCATTTTAATGCAAAATATTAAATTTAGTTCAATTCAGCCAGTATGTTAGTATTTTTTATGTACAAGGCACTGCATGCACAGCACGTACAGAGAATCAAGGTGGCAGTCCCTGGCCCTGGGAAGAGTCCTGTGGAAAGCCCATAAGACATACATACAAATAACCAAAGTTCAAGGCAGGATTCACATAAAACCCTTAGAGAGCAGGGAGCTTGGCAGGTGGTGGGATTTGTTGAATACGAAATAGGAGTGTGACATGTGAGTTCAAAGGAGGCATTCTCCGTTGAGTAGGAGAGGATACACAGAAGAGGTATGTGCATGACAGGCCTTGAAGAAGGGCACAATCTCTGCAAACCATTTTTAAAATTGTAAAACAATGTTAAAGGACAATCTCTGTCCATGCACCAAAACAAAAACGAAATCAGAACCTGCTCCTACTCCTACCATTCTGACATGGTGGAATCATATCTTCTCCAGGAGTGTAAGTCTAAAGTTGAGCTACAAGGCTGGTGGATAGCTCAAATGAACCTGCCCCTCGTAAGTTCACAAGCCAAGAATCCACTTATTTTTGTTTGCCTTTGCATTAAAACTGAGGCCTCCTTTTCTGAGGCCTAAGGTTAGTTTTAAGAGAGAATGAAGAGACCAACTGTTGAGGTCAATGAAGAGATTTTTCTTTCCTTCCAAGCTGGAATTCCTATAGCTAGATGCACACATTGTGCAAGTCCCCCGTACTCTCATTCCGCTGTGTTTGGGTATGTAGGATTCAAACAGATTCATTTCAGGGTGGAGAATGGAGTAGAATGAAAGAATCTCTTCAGTCATTATTTAAACTACTTATCGAGCAGGTGGCCCAGGTGCTGAGGCAGACAGAGCAGCAGGAAGGAAGGCAGAGAAACTGGAAGCACAGGAGTAGCTAGGGAATGGTGAGAGGTGCCATCTGAGTGGAGTTGAGAAGGCAGTGGGTGCTGCGGCTGGGTGCACGCAGTGGAGGGCCTCGAATGCCAGGCTGGGGAGCATTTTCTTAACTCAGTAGGTGAGGGAAGAAGCCATGGGAGGTTTATGGAGCAGATGCCCAAGCAGTCATGTCAGTCATGTCAAGTGGCAATGGGAGGTTGTTATTATAGTCTTGGCTAGAGGGAGTGAGGGCCAGGGTGAAGGTGTTCTTCATGAGGTTTTCACTTCTATTTGCAAATATTCATAAAGTGTCTACTCTGCATCAGGCCTGAGAACAAAGAAATGGAAGAGACACTGAGGAGGTAGAATGTGCGAGACTCAGGAACCCTCAGAGTGGAGAGGTGGAAGGGAAGGGAGAGCGTTGAAGATGGCACACCTTTGACACTGAGTGACCTTGAGAATGAGTGGCGGGAATGTGGTAGCAGGAGTGGTTGAAAAGTTTGGAGGTGGGGCTGGCTGTGTTTGGAACAAGGTTTTAGCACTCTCTCTCTCTCTCTCTCTCTTTCTCTCTCTCTCTCGCTGGCTCGCTGTGTGTGTGTGTGTGTGTGTTTGTGTTTGTGTGTTTGCAGAGGCAGATGTGGAGTGAGGTGAATTCAGTTGTGAGCGTGCTGTAGTAAAGACGCCATGGATGCTCAGTTAGAATGCCCAGACCTCAGCTCAGGCCAGTGTTTGGGTCTGGAGGCTAAGGAAGAGCTGGGTTTTCATGTCTGGGGGAGTGAGCTTTGCGGTGTGAGCAGGCCAAGGAGTGGGAGGAGAGAGAGAGCTGCCCAGGTGATTGGCACAGGAGCTAGTTTTGACCACCTTTTCTGTGTGTTCTGTGATCTGACCACTAATAGGTCAGTCAAGTCACTCGAACATGTTTTTTTAATTGACAGATTAAAATTATATATGTTTATGGTGTACCACATGGTGTTTTGAAATATGTATACATTGTTGAATGGCTAAATCAAGCTAATTAACATATCCATTACCTCACATACCTATAATTTTTTGTGCTGAGAATGTCGAAGATCTGTTCTCTTAGCAGTTTCCAAGTATACAATACATGGTTATTAACTATAGTCACAATGTTGTACAATAGATTTCTGGAACTTATTCCTCCAGTCTAACTGAAATTTTGCGTCCTTTGCCTAGCATTCTCCCCTCTCCATCCTCCAGCCTCTGGTAATCACCACTTTACTCTCTGTTTCTATGAGCTCAGCTTTTTGACCTCCCACATGCGAGTGACATTATGTGGTATTTGTCTTTCTGTGCCTGGCTTATTTCACTTAACACTGTCCTCCAGGTTCATCTGTGTTGTCGCAAATGGCAGGATTTTGTTCTTTTTTTTTTTTTTATGGCTGAATAGTAGTCTATTGTGTATATATACCATATTTTTTTAATCCATTCATCTGTTGATGGACACGGGTTGATTCCATATCTTGGCCCTTGTGAATAATGCTGCAATGAACATCTACAATCTTTCATCATAATTTTGACAGCCTTTGAAAAAAGTGCCACTCTGAAAGAATCTGCACGGGGGTGGAAGTAAACCATTAAGGATCAAAGGGTCTGTCACCTGTGAGGAGACAGAAGAGGAGTCCCCACAGGCAACTTCATGGTGTTTTGGATCACACTGGTCAGTCAGGCTGAGGCGAGGGCCTGCAGGGAGCTGTCTTCTGGGTCACATTCCCTGTGGCAGTAACTTAGTGTCATGGCAGCACTGCACTTAGCGTTCCTAAAAATCATGTGTCAGTCAGTGGAACTTAGAAAATATGAAGTTTAGAAGACAGTAGGTTTGGTTCATCTGTGAGCTAAGGATGCACTTGAAAGGTGGTAGAAGACAGGGCTCCGTTCCCATCTGCCACTTTTGAACTGTGTGGCCAAGTCACTAACTTCTTTAAAGCTCTCCCCTCAGAAATGGGAACTGTGAATAGTGATCACAAATATATACACGTGTATGTGTATATGAATATGTGTGTACCTGCATACACACACACACCAGGCACCAGTCTAGGCATTTTAAGTACAGTATATTTTAACTCTTAACCCTCACAATAACATTATGAGCTAGTTACTGTCATCCCCATTTGTATGGGTGAGGCACCAGAGATCTGAGTAATCTACCCAAGGTCAATAGCAAGTAAGTGGCAGAACCAGGATTTGAACACAGTCTGGCTCCAGACCTCAGCTCCTCACCACTGTTCTCTGCTGCCTCACAGTTTGCTGTTCAGGGTTATGGTTCTCCAGTCCCCACACAGTCTCATGCCACACAGGAAGGGTCTTATGTGTTGTGCTTGAAATGGACTTGAGGCTCCATGTAAGAGCCACTGCTGGCTGCTGCCTACAGATAGTTGATGCTCAGTGTTCTGGGGCAGTCTTGCTCTATGCACAGCTGGTGCAAATCTGCCCTTTCCACATGAGATGGACTTAGTTGTTCTGCTCTGCACCCACATTGCTGCATCCTGAATTCGACATGAAAGTTTAGATGTGGAGTAATTTGAGCATTCCTTATCTTTTGCATATGATGGTGTAAAAACAGTTGGGTGGTGTGTGTCCTTCAGTCAGTTTTTGCTAGGGTGATGTGTGGTGTGGTGTATTAGCACCATGCCCAGGTTCAGGACATCCCCTAGCAGTGTGACAGCATATGAGCCTGTAAAAATGAGCAGTCAGGATGGCCAGTGGATTCCTCTCTAGCCCTGGCAGTCCCACAGCCTGTGGATTTCTCTACGGTGTCCACATCACGGTACGATGTACTCCCATGGATGGGCACAAGCAATTAAATACTTGCGAAGATGACATTTGAGGAATTAGGATTTTGAGTTCTTTCCATTTTCTGGTCCACTGAATCATTCTTGGAGAAATCATGATGTTATAAATTCCATTAGAAGTGTAAATCACAAGAAAAGTTCCTTGACCTCAGCAGTTTGTAATCTGTATGTCATAAATGAAAACAATGTTAAATAAAACCAAACTTTGATCAAGGTGATGCAGATAAAGATAGTGTTGATAAATGGAGAGTTCTGTTTAGGTAGTATTATTTTTCTCCCAGAAGGCAAAGTGCTGTGGAAGAAAAACGTAGCCCTTTATAGGCCGGGTGCGGTGGCTCGTTCCTGTAATCCCAGCACTTTGGGAGGCTGAGGTGGGCAGATCACTTGAGGTCAGGAGTTTGAGACCAGCCTGTCCAACATGGCAAAACCCTGTCTCTACTAAAAAAATGCAAAAATGAGCTGGGTGTGGTGGTGTGTTCCTGAATTCCCAGCTATTTGGTTGGCTGAGGCATGAGAAACGCTTGAACCTCAGAGGCAGTTGCAGTGAACTGAGATCGCGCCACTGCACTCCACTTGGGAGACACAGTAAGACTGTCCAAAAAAAACAAAAGAAGAAGAAGAAAAATGTAGCCTTTTCTAAAAGCCTGAACATTCAGGCGGTAAACATTTACTGAGTGCTTACTGCATAAAAGGCAGTGTATTTGGAGCTTGAGGATGAGACTGTAAGCAAAGAGTCATTGTGGAGTGGGCTAACTGGCATACAAAAGTGCATAGATGGCTTATGGGAGCACAGAGTATATCCCTTCTGGGGACCCAGGACCAGGTGACATTGAAGAATAAGTGGAAGTTTGTAGTGCATCTCACATCATCACAGTGGTGTGAGACTGTGTGGAGACTGGAGAACCTCGAGTAATCAGGTGTAGAGGAGCTGGGGGAAAGGAGAGGAAGCCACAAGAGGATTCCAACATCAGCTCCTTGGCAGGTATGGAGGAAGCCTTGGGGCAAAGGAGGACAGAACCATGGAGGTGCAGAAATGGATTAAATTGATGCAGTGAACCCCAGAGGAAGGAGGGGTTTTTCTCCCAGTGGAAACAGGACTGTGGCAGAGGCAAGGGGATGCTAGGAGAATGCTGGCTTCCCTCCCACCCTTCTCTGCAGGGACATGGGGTGCTCACTAGGGCAAGATTCACAGTGACACAGGTGAGTTACATGTGGCAGTAGCGAGAATGTCTGTGGGAGAGTTTGAGGATGGGAGTGCTTATTGACCACTGAACACAGATTCCGCAGAAAAAGTCAGAGGAACGGTAAAGTGAGGACAGAAATATGTAGGGGGAATGATGACCTGAGGGCCTTGCATTTAGGGCATGGCCAAGGATGACAGGAAGCTGAGCCACTGTGCCACTGATGGGCCTCGAGTTCTGGAATTTACTGTTGGGTGGGGTTTTCCGATACTGTTCCAGTGGGGGTGTTGGAGGTCTGTGGGCTTGCTTGGCATTCCAGAGCAATCTTGGTAGGGGGTGGACACTAAGCTTCTTAAGAGATTCTTCTCAGAAGACCTTAACCTCTTGGGGAAACTGACAGCAGACCCCAGTGCCATGGAAGGATCAAGATTCTGGCCGAGGACATTGGGCTTCTGTCCTTGGGAGGTTTTCTTGGGGTGGGAGGTATGAGAAGTGGTGTTTTACAAGTTTTGCAAAAACACTGTTCTAGGATCCTATCCAATGCAACGACTGATTTCTGTCTCTCTAGTCCAGCAGGAGAAGCATTTAATTGTTAAAACAAGAGCAGTCCTTGTCTCATTCCTTTTGTTAATTCTTGCCATGTTACTCTAATTATTTTCCTATCCTGGCCTTTCTGTCTCTCGTTCAGAACCAGACTACCAGGTGTACCTGAATGCTTCCAAGGTCCCCGGGTTTGCGGATGACCCCACAGAGCTGGCATGCCAGGTGGTGGACACGAAGAATGGGGAGGCGAATGTCCGATTCACAGTTTCGTGGTACTACAGGATGAACCGGCGCAGCAACAATGTGGTGACCAGCGAGCTGCTTGCAGTCATGGACGGGGACTGGACGCTAAAATATGGAGAGAGGAGCAAGCAGCGGGCCCAGGATGGAGACTTTATTTTTTCTAAGGAACATACAGACACGTTCAATTTCCGGATCCAAAGGACTACAGAGGAAGACAGAGGCAATTATTACTGTGTTGTGTCTGCCTGGACCAAACAGCGGAACAACAGCTGGGTGAAAAGCAAGGATGTCTTCTCCAAGCCTGTTAACATATTTTGGGCATTAGAAGGTAGGAACTTTTTTCTTGTTATTCATTTTTGTTTTGTCTTTGCTTAAGTCGTGCCGCTGTGTGTTGATGCACAGTCACCCTCTGCAGGTTATCACTTACACTAGGAATGTGTGTCCTGGACATTGATCGCCATGCGACCCGTTGCACATGCTCTTTGGAGTCACTATCACCCCTCCTCTGTCCCCAAGCCCCAGAGAGGTCCCCCTCCAACTCACTGTCAATCAGCCAAGTCTCTTGTTTCCTGAACTTTACCTCTGAATGTTTCTTTTTTCTTTCTTGCGTTAAACATGATGACTCTGAGGACACTCTTTCCCCTGTAGAAACCGTTACCTCTCTGAGGACAGTTTCCCCCAGAGCCCACCTAAGTAGTGCCCATTTTCTTCCCACACTTCTCATAACTGGGCCTAGAGGTGTGGGGCAGGTGCCCTTCTTGATCCTCCCTGCAGCTTCCAGGTCGTTTTCGCTCACTCCTAAAAATATCTAGCTTCGAATCTCGTGTCATCATCACACCATACCACCTCTTCTTGTTACTATTGCCTGTTGCCTCCTAGGTCCTCCGTTCATTCTTTGAAGATGTTAGCGTTTGTTTCATGGCCACTCTGTCTGACACTGCTCCCATCTTGCTAACTTCAGTATCTGTGTAGAGCACTGGGTCACAATTGGAAGCACCCTAGGAACTTAAAAAAAATGCTGGTGCTTTGTCCCACCAGAAATTCTGCCATCCAGATACTAACCAGGCCTGACCCTGCTTAGCTTCCAAGATCAGACAAGATCGGGCGGGTTCCACCAGAAATTCTATTTTAGTTGGTCTGAAGTATATGCATTCTGGGCACTGCAATTTTTAAATGCTCCCACAGTGATTTTCATGTGCAGCCAAGGTGGCGAACTCTAATACAGTTAATCCTGTCATTCTTAGTTGCTTGTCCTCCTCTCTGTAGTCATCATGTCCTCTATCCTATTTTGGTCCTACACTTACATGCTTATATGCTACATTAGACCGTCTCCCTTCTGATAACTGAAACCCCTCCACAGTCTCAATTTCAAGCATCCTGTTCTCTAAACATATCTCCTGTCTTTCTATACCGCTCCATCTAGTACTCCAGCAACAATCCCCCAACCTTACTGGGGCCAACAATCTGTTAATCCTACCACCTGACATCGTCCTTCACTGCCATTGTGTCTTCACGTCTCTCTCACTAGGGTGCCCATTTGTAGTCCAGTGTACACCTGGAATGATGTACATTATGATAGCACCTTCTTTCATTCTCAGAGCTAAGGCTGGGAGGTAGGGGTAAGTTATGTGGTCACCTACTATTACTTAGCCTAAATTCCCAGTCAGTTTTAATCACTCCCTTGCATACACCCCTAGCTTCCTTCCCCTCTCGGTTTGCATTAGACTGTGGCCAAACCACAACCCAGTTCAAAGGCAGCTTTCTGTAGCCTCCCTACCTGTGCCCACAGAGCTAATGTGGTTGGAGAGAAACATTCAAACATGTTGACTGGTCTCCCTTTAAAGTAGTGGTCACTTGTGACAAGTGGGCTCTTGGCACTGCGTGGGAATTATTCTGCATTTCCTTAGTCTGTTTATTTCCCCACTCTCCTAAGTGATTACTGCATACCACCTTCTGTCTCTGCAAACCTCCTCCCACAGCTTCTCTCTCAGCTGTTGGCCCTGCTTCCTATTCTCCTAAAAGTAGAAATAATCAGGAGAATTCCCATTCACGCTGCCCCAGGGCTGAGACCAGGTCACGTGGCATATGTCCTGGCAGAGGCCAGCCCCTCTCACTACTTAGACCGTGGCTGCTCTCTCTTATGTCTTTGGTAATTCTCTCCCTTCTGGACCTTTCCCATTGGTCTGTCAATGTGCTGTTAGATCCAGGTTTCCTTGGGTTTTTTTAGAGGGGGTGGGGAGTGAGGGTTGTGGTATTTTTTGTTGTTTTAGTTTTGTTTTGTTTTTAGAGACAGGGTCTCACTCTATTGCCCAGGCTGGAGTACAGTGGTGTGATTGTAGCTCACTGCAGCCTTGACCTCCTGGGCTCCAGTGATCCTTCCACCTTAGCCTCCCGAGCGGTTGGGACTACGGGTGCTCACCACCACATTCAGCTAATTTTTTTTTTTTTTTTTTTTTTTTGAGACAGGGTCTTGCTCTGTTACCCTGGCTGACATGCAGTGGCATGATAATGGCTTATTGTAGCTTCAGCCTCCTAGGTAGGTTAAAGTTATCCTCCCACCTCAGCCTCCCAAGTAGTTGGAACTAGAGGCACTATAGGCCTCTATCATCATGCCTGGCTATTTTTTTTTGGTAGAGACAGGGTCTCACTGTGTTGTCCAGGCTGGTCTTGAACTCCTGACCTCAAACGATCCTCCTGCCTTAGTCACCCAAAGTGCTAGGATTACAGGCATGAGCCACCGTGCCAGGCACCCCCCCTTTTTTTTTATGCTAATCTTGATCTTGCTTCTTCATCCGTCTTTCTGTTTCCCACATCCATTTGTCTACTTATTACTTTTTCCTTTTATAACAACAATATTTGATGTATATATACTCAGTGTGTCTGGTTTTTCTCCCTCCATTCTCTCTGGTACCTACTCAAATCAGGCTTTCCCCTCAGCTGCTTGTGGTAAGATGGCCAGTAATCATCATATTGGAAAATCCTATTGTCAGTTATTTTCTTTGACTTAGCAGAATTTAACACAGGTGATTCCCTCCTCCTGGGAATGCGTTGGTTTTTCCCTTGGCTTGTGGGACACTGCCTTCTCAGGGCTTTCTTCCAACTTTATTAGCTATTTCTCAGCCTCCTTTGCTGGCTTCTGTTCATTTTTTGGACCCGGAAACATTAGACTACCTCAGGACATAGTCTTTGGACATAGTCCTTGGACTTGGACTTCTTTTCTATTTAACCTCACCTTCTTGGTGATGTCTCTAATCTCATCAATTTAAATACCATCTAGACACCAGTGACTCCAGATTTACATGTCTACCCCGGACCTCTTTCCAGAACTCCAGACTCAATATTACATTGCCTCCTTGACACTACTTGACTAACAGGCATCTCAAGCTTCTGTTCAAAAGGACGCTTCCCATCACATCTGCCAGCTCTCTTCTCCCAGCTTTCTCCAGCACCATTGTTCTAGTGGCTCAGCCCAAAACCTTCATCCTTGACTCCTCGTTGTTAAAATTGACTTAGAATCTGGCTACTTTTCACACTCTGCCATTTATGGCGCCACCCTTGCCTGGATTACATCCCTGGCCTCCCAGATCATCTCCTTGCTCTGCCCTAGCACACGGCAGCTGGAACAATCCTGTTAAATATAAGTCAGGTCCTGAAACTCCTTCGCTCTAAACCTTCAAAGCCTCCCCATCTCACTCAGAGCAAAACCCAGAGTCCTCTAAGTGGTCTTAGATGTTCTGTACCAACTGGTCACATTACCTTCTGGCCTCACCTAGCACCCTCCCCAGCACCCACTCCATCCAGCCACTCTGCCCTTCCAGGCTCCTCAAATACACCAAGTGTGCTCCTGCCTTGTAGCTTTCTGCCTGCTGTTCCATCAGCCTAGAATGCTCTTCCCAAGATAGATAGGACTTGCTCCCTCACCTCCTTCAGGTCCTTTTTATTTATTTTATTTTTAATTTTAATTTTATTTTTTTAGAATCACAGTCTTGCTCTCTCACCCAGGCTCTCTCACCCAGGCTGGAGTGCAGTGGCACCATCATAACTCATTGTCACCTCAAACTCCTGGACTCAAGCCTCTCAAGTAGCTAGGACTATAGGCACATGCTCTGTGCCTGGCTAATTATTTAATTTTATTTTTAGAGGCACGGGGTCTTGCTATGTTGTCCAGGTTGATCCCAAACTCCTGGCCTCATGCAATCCTCTCGCCTCAGCCTCTCTAATCAGTGAGATTACAGGCATGAGCCACTACACCCAGCTCAGGTTCTTTTTAAAATGTTGCCTCCTCAGTGAGGATGTCCCTGATCACTCTATTTACAGTTGTGGCACACACACCTTCCTTCCAAATACAAATCCACGCTTTTTCTCTTCCTTGGCTGCTTATTATCTCTTAAACATTTATCACCATATAACCATACCATATATTTTATTTGTTTATTTCATTTGTCTTCCTTCACTGGCATATAAAGGGAGGGATTTTTGTATTTATTTGTTCACCGTTATGTTTCCAGTACCTGCAGTACGGAAGGCTGTCAATAAATACATGTTTAAATTGATGAATGAATGACCGAACTCACAGGAAAATCAAGAAAGAATGTGGTGGCTCAGTAGAAGCTCAGCAGTCAGTGGTTCTGGAGAGAGTTCATAATATATATGTTCTGCTAATCGGTTTGGTGGAACAAGTGTTCCAAAAAATCTAACGTAAAAATCTCATCTTGTAACTGGATGGATTATAGGATTAATCATCTTATTAAAGGATAAAAAGAATGTATCTAATTCATTTATTCATCCACTCAACAAATATTTAAGCACCTTCCAAGTGCCTGACGTTGTGCTACTATAATAGATGAATTCTAATGTGTGCATGCATAGGCATTGTTGTTTTGACAGAGACACAAGGAGTAATCCACTTAAACCTAAAGTTAGCGTAGCCATAGACACCTCTCAAAATGTTTAAACAGCATTTCTGAAATTAAAGTGTAAACCAAGTGGAAATTATTAGATCTGCAAATACATACACTACAGTCATTTTAGCAATACATCTGTTCTGTAATGTCACTATCATATGATTAAACAGGGAGAATTCATGTCTCCCTTGCTGCATTCCTCCCTGCAGGCTAGCTTAGCTAGGGGCACTTCCCCTGCATTTAGCAGACCCCTGGGGAGGAGAGGCAAATGGTATGGCCAGGAGCCTGGCTTGGAGGTCATGGTGTTGTGTTCAACCATGTCTTTCCCACCTTTATAGGAGTGTCCTCTGCCTTGCATCTTTTGGAGCACCAATAGCGGGTTCCCAGATTCTTCCTGGTGAAACTTCTTAAGGACTTAAAAATCCTTAAAACCAGTTTTCACCATAATTTCCTCTCTCCTGACACCCATTGATTCATTTCAGACTATTACTTCCAATGGGGTGGTTTTAGCCTGCTTATAGATACACATGATTTTCTTTCTGAGTTTCCACATTTTCATAGGTGCTTTTGTGTGGCAATTTGCAAATAAATTTCTGTTTCTTGGTTATTTTGCTTTTCGTTGCATTTTTATTTTAACTGATCTTGTTGGAAATCACATCCTTCTGGTCCTTCATTCCAGATTCCGTGCTTGTGGTGAAGGCGAGGCAGCCAAAGCCTTTCTTTGCTGCCGGAAATACATTTGAGATGACTTGCAAAGTATCTTCCAAGAATATTAAGTCGCCACGCTACTCTGTTCTCATCACGGCTGAGAAGCCTGTCGGCGACCTCTCCAGTCCCAATGAAACGAAGTACATCATCTCTCTGGACCAGGATTCTGTGGTGAAGCTGGAGAATTGGACAGATGCATCACGGGTGGATGGCGTTGTTTTAGAAAAAGTGCAGGAGGATGAGTTCCGCTATCGAATGTACCAGACTCAGGTCTCAGACGCAGGGCTGTACCGCTGCATGGTGACAGCCTGGTCTCCTGTCAGGGGCAGCCTTTGGCGAGAAGCAGCAACCAGTCTCTCCAATCCTATTGAGATAGACTTCCAAACCTCAGGTGAGCAGTGAGCCCTGTTGAATCATAGATGGAGCTAGAAGAGACCCTAGGGTTTTGATCAGATGCCCTCATTTTTTAAAACAGCTTTGTTAAGATGCAATTCATATGCCATACAATGCACCTGTTTAAGTGTGTAATTCAGTGGCTTTTCATATATTCACAAAGTTGTGTGATCATCACCACGATCAGTTTTAGAACATTTTCATGACCCCAAAAGAAACCTGGACCCCTTAGCCAATACCCTCCATTCACACTCCATTCCCCACCTCCCATTCTGCAGCAACCATGATCTACTTTCTGTCTCTATACATTTTGCCTATTATGGACATTTCACATAAATGGAATATAATATGTGGCCTTTGTATCTGGCTTCTTTTTTGGAGCAAAATGTTTTCAAGGGTCATCCATATTGTAGCATGTATCAGTGCTTTGTTCATTTTTATGACTGAATAAGATTCCATCGTATGGATATCCCACATTGTGTTTATCCATTCATCAGTTGATGGACATTTGGGTGTTTCCAGTTCTTGACTGTTATAAATAATGCTGCTGTGGACATTCATGTACAAATTTTTGATGAATGAATGTTTTCATTTCTGCTTTCATTTTAAGAAAATGAGCTGAAGCTCAGCTACTTCAAATACTTTAGGGAACATAGTGGAGTATAAAGAAAGAGAGGAGGGAATTGAGCCTCCCAAGGTGTTAAATGACTTGCCAAAAGTGGAAGATCTTTAACATCCTCTGTCTGTGTATGTGTGTGTTTCAGTAGGAAGATGATTTAAAAGTATTTAAACCCCAATCTTATTTAGAATATCAATGCAAAGGATTATCATTTATGAGTTTAATACTAAATGTTTTCACTAACTCTGCCCTGGGTTCCTGGGTTTTAGTTAGAAATTTGTGAATGTATAAATTAATACTCATCTGTAAAAATTCAGGTATCAATTGAATCAGTACAATGAATGCAAGATATTTGTTGAATTAAATGATTAGCATTTATATTAAAGGTAAGCTAGACTCTAATAAAGTTTTTCTATTATTATTTTCTATTATTATAGCCTTTTATGGTATATAGTGAAATAATCTTCTAAGATCTCTTGACCTTTAAATTAAAGGGTAAATATTGATTTAAGCCCTTAGATTTGGAGAAAGCATAGGCCTCCTTTATTGTGTATCTGTTTGTTTTTAATAGCAGCTTTATTGAGATATAACTCACATACTATAAAATTTACTATATATAGAATGTACAATTTAGTGGTTTCTAGTATATTCACAGAGTTGTGCAACCATCGCTACTATCTAATTCCAGAATATTTTAATCACCTCAAGAAGAAACTCCACTCTGATTAGTAATCATTCCCATGCCCCCATGCCCTTGCCCCTGGCAACCACTAATTTACTTTCTGTCTCTATAGATTTGCCTCTTCTGGGTGTTTCATATGAATTGAATCATATCATATGTGGACTTTTGTGACTTGCTTTTTTTCACTTAGCATAATGTTTTCAAGGTCCATTCATGTTGTAGCAGGTATCAGTACTTCATTCCTTTTCATGGCTGAATAATATTTCATTGTATGGATATGCCACATTTGTTTATCTGTTCATCTGTTGATGGACGTTTAGACTATCTCTACTTTTTGGCTATTATGAATAGTGCTGCCATAAACATTATTATTTGAAAGTATCTTCTCCCATTTTGTGTGTTGTCTTTCACTTTCTTAATGATGTCTCTCGAAACATCAAATTTTTAAATTTTGATGAAGTCCAGTTTATCTGTTTTTTTTTTTTTCCTTTTGTTGCTTGTGTTTTTGCTATGGCTAAGAAATCACTGCCTAATCTAAGGCTGTGAGGATTTACACCTATGTTTTCTTCCAAGAGTTTTGTAGTTTTAGGTCTTATATTTTAGGCTATGATTCATGTTAATTTTTGTATGTGGTTAAGAAGAAGGGATCCAACTTTATTATGTTGCATGGAGATAGCCAGTTGTCCTAGCACCATTTATTGAAAAGTGTATTATTTCTCCATTGACTTGTTTTGGCACCCCTGTCAAAAATAATTTAATCATAAATGTAAGGTTGATTTCTAGACTGTCAATTCTATTTCAGTGATCTAGATTTCTCTTCTTATACCAGTATCACATGGTTTGATTACTGTAGCTTTGTAGTTAGTTTTGAAATCAAGAAGTTGGAGACTTCCAATTTTGTTCTTTTTCAAGATTGTTTTGGCTGTTTTGGATACCTTGTACTTCCATGTGACTTTCAGGATCCACCTGTTAATTTCTACAGTCCAGGCATCTGGGACTTTGATGGGGATTGTGTTAACTCTGTAGATCAATTTGGAAAGCATTGCCATTTAACAATACTGTTTTTCAGTTCATAAACATGGGCTATCTTTCCATTTATTTAGGTATTTAAATTTTTTCCATGGTGTTTCGTAGTTTTCAGTGTACAGATCTTGTTTCTTTTGTTAAATTTATCGTAAGTATTTTATTCTTTTTGATGCTATTGTAAATAGAATTGCTTTCTGAATTTACTTTTCAGCTTGTTTATTCATTGCAGTTTCATAGAAGTACAATTGGCTTTTGTATATTGATCCTGTATCCTGTGACCTTGCTGAACTTGTTTATTAATTCTAATTAATTCTAAATTTGGGGGACTCGTTACAATTTTTAAAATACAAGATTATGTCATCTGTGAATAGAACTAGTTTTACTTCTCCCTTCCAAGCTGAATATCTTCTATTTCTTTTTCTCGAGTAATTGCCCAGCCAGAACCTCCAATACAGTGTTGAATGGAAGTAGCACAAGTGGACATTCTTGTCTTGTTTCTGATCTTAGGGGGAAAGCGTTCAGTCTCATTCACCTTTAAGTATCATGTTCACTGTGGGATTTTCATAGATGCCCTTTATCAGATTGAGGAAGTTTCCTTCCACTCCTAGTGTGTTTCCTTCCATTCTTAGTTTTTTTTTTCATTCCTAGTTTGTTGAGTATTTTTGTCATGGAAAGGTGTTGAATGTGGTCAGATGCTTTTTCTCTGTTGAGATGAGATTATTATGTGGTTTTTGTCCTTTATTTGTGTATTTGTTTTGCTGTCTGTAGGAATCTGTTCCATCTTGTTTTATATTTGTTATTTGATCTTTCTTTTAAACTCTTATATGGAAAAGGGGAGACACAGAGTATTTTGTATCTATTTCTGGGTGAGGAATGGATGTTGAGTCTATTCCTCAATTCTTTAAATCTCAGCATAACAGATAAAACCGCTGTAGCTTCCAGGTTGAATAGATTGCCTAAGGTTTTATTTTATTTAATCCACAGAGTTGTCATGGCCAGTTCACATTTTAATTAGGAGAAGCTGCCACCAAATTCAGCACCCAGAACAATACTATAGCCCTGAATAGCCACCAGCAAACATTGATTTGAAACTGAACAGCCTTTGCTTCCTAAAAATCAGTGACATACCTTAAGACACGCAACAAAGGGGTTCTTCCCATGTTCACCTTCCTGTCCCCTGATTTCAGGGCGCCTGCTTTTTGGTATTAAAAACCAAGGGGCCCTACTGAGTGCTGGGTTTTACTGATTCAAAGTGTCAAGAGGAAAATGGTATTTAAATATGATAGTGTAGGCTTTGGCCTTTTAAAAGAAGAATAATAAATTTTTTTCTTCGTAATATGTAGAAAATTTGAAAATATAGTAACGTAGAAAGAAGGGAAAGAGACTTATCCATCATCCTACCAGAGACTGTTAACTTGTGTTGTTCATCTTCCTAGAATGTTTTTCTTGTATGTTTTCTTCATGACTTTGAGATCAAGCTGTACATACAATTTTAGGACCTGCTTTTCTCCCTTTAGTGTTATAAGATCAGCACTTTCCATATTGTAACCAATTCTAGGTAAACATTAATACCACGTTTAATGACTTTACATACTTGAATTTGCTTAGCCATTACCCTATTGATGGACATGCAGATGGTCTGTAACTTTTGCTTTCATTAAAAAAACTGCCACTAACAGCTTTTTTTAGAGGCCAAGGTTGGAACATGGTTTATGTCAATGTTTGTATTTAAAAGTTAAGTAGTTCCTATACTCTCTGCAGACAAGGAATTGGGGGACCCCTAGTGACTCCGGTTGTTCATTTAAACTCTCTGTACCATACGCTGTCATCTGTGAAGTTAACCAGACAAATCCCCTCACAAAAACAGAATTACCACAGAAATTGACCATAATGAAAATATTTCTAAGCCTGGGATAATGACCCATATTAACAGTGAGCTGCTGATTTCATTAGGAGGAAATCCACTCCTGTGAATAGCTCACCACAATGCAGGCCTTTTCCCCAGTCCTTGTCTGCCTTGTGAGCTGCAGCACAAATGCTCTGTTGATTCCCACGTCCAATAGGGGAAGTGAGAACTGTAACGTGACCTAGGAGGTATTTGGGTTTTCTTTGGAAACATAAAGAAAAAGTGAAATTTGTTCGAATTAAGTAAGTCTTCTTTGCTGCTTCAAATTAAATAAATAATCCATGAGATAAAACCATGAGAATTTCTTAATGTTTTGTCATTTTATGTTCTCTTAGAAGGGGCCTGAGCACTAGAAAAGCCCCTCAGTGTAGTTCTGTGTATTACCATGAAATTTCTAATCTGAGAAAAATGTGACCCCCTGCCCGCCCTTGCTCACCATGGTTGCTGCTAACCTGTACTCACTGACAGATGGCCGCCTATGGCATAAGTGTCCCCAGTCACCACACAGAGCCAACTCCAGGCAGTTTGGCCTAATCCTGCCCTACCTCACTGCTCCAGGCAGAGCAAGTCCAGGGTATAAGGCCCGAGGGAGCCAGGGCTGAGAGCTGAGTTAATTGAAGGGGATGATGTCCAGAAGTAGGTCAGGCTTCCTTGTCTTTGCTTTCATCCCTTTCCCCGTTTCCTGGAACAGCCATTCTGTCAATTCTTTATCCCCTTAGAGTTACGTACGCCCCTGCTGTTCCCTGAATAATCAGAACTCTCAGCAGTTTCTACCCAGAGCTGCCTAACCCCCACTAGGGTTCAATATTCTATAACCATCCTTTACCTTTCTCCCAGGAAAACACAAAATATTTATATACTTGGTTAGGAAAGCAATCTGATGAATTCATCTTATTAGTCATCATGTCGAAATGAAAATATAGCCCTTTCATCATGTTACTCCCTCTGTCATGGCCATTTCTTCTGCAAGTTTAAAAAAGATACTTTAGCATACTTGTTTCTTTCTGGCAATCTGAACAAGAAGTAGTAATACCTATATTCTTAACTTCTAATGAGTTTTACAGTCAGCACCTAGGGCCTTCAATCGTTGCTTCCCAGGAAACCCAAGGGGAGTCCCATAGCATTGATGTTCTGTGAATTTCTTTTAGGTTTGCCTGTTCCTAGATTTTAGGAGTTGGGATAAAGTAAACATTGAACTCTTAGGATTAGCTAAGCTGAAAGCTATGGAATGTTCTCACCTAAGAGGAATTCATAAGTGAGTTAAAAATAATAATTCTGCCTGCAGCGTTCTCAGGGAGGCATGTAAGACAAACCCAGTTTGGGTAGGGTTTTTTTGTTTTGTTTTTTAACCAGACTTTATTTTAATTTTATTTATTTATTTATTTATTTATTGAGACAGTGGCACGATCTTGACTCACTGTAGCCCCAACTTCCCAGGCTCAAGCAATCCTCCTCCTACCTCAGTCACCTGAGTAGCTGGGACTACAGGTGTGCACCACCGTGCTCAGCTAATTTTTGTAGAGATAGGATTTTGCCATGTTCCCCAGGTTAGTCTTGAACACCTGGGCTCAAGTGACCTACCTGCCTCGGCCTCCCAAAGAGCTGGGATTACAGGCATGAGTTACTGCATCCAGCCCAGACTTTATTTTTTAGAGCAGTTTTAGGTTCCCAGCTTTTGAGCAAAAAGTACTGAAAGTTTCCATATACTCCCAACTCTCCCACAACACATAGCCTCCCCAACCTGAGTAGTCTCTTAAAGGCATATCCACCTGTAATCTCAGCACTTTGGGAGGCGGGCAGATCACTTGAGGTCAGGGGTTCGAGACCAGGCTGGCCAACATGGTGAAACCCTGTCTCTACTAAAAATACAAAAATTTGCGGGGCGTAGTGGCACGTGCCTGTAATCCCAGCTACCCAGGAGGCTGAAGCAGGAGAATCACTTGAATCCAGGAAGTGGAGGTTGCAGTGAGCCGAGATCACACTACTGCACTCCAGCCTGGGTGACAGAGCAAGACTCAATCTCAAAAAAAAAAAAAAAAAAAAAAAAAAAGGAAAAAGGCATATCCAGGCTGCCTCCATTTTCCCTGGCATGCTGAAGCTGTGCCTTGAGTGCTACCACCACACCTCATAGAAATATCATTGTTGGCATGTCTGTCTTCTTACCAGATTTCAGCCTCTTGGTAACAGGGCCCCTTTCCCCAGCACCCAGCACAGTGCAGTGAGACCACTCACTCCACTGGGACCAAAAGCATTCTTGCTTCAGTCCCTGTTCCTCTGATCCCTAAGCCACCCTGGCCTAGAAGTGAACCATGTTGAACTAGAACCAGCCCAGGCTGTTCCAGGGTGGAGGGTAGCTTTCGAATGAGGTCACTGTGGCCACCAGAAAGAAAAGCCAGAGCAAAAGTAATTCTTTCAGAAGAGTTCTATTTTGGTTGTAATCTTAAGATGAAGCTCACTTTGATGTGCCTAATGCCCATTTCTCTCTGAATAGAAGAGAGGCAACCTTGGAACACCTATTTTGTGACTTTCTAGACCAGTTCCCAGGGAAGAGAACCACATTTTGATGCCCCTTAGAGTGCAAAGAATGGAATTTGACAAAAGCATGAAAGAGAATAATGAGGCTGGCATTACTTTTTTTCCAGGTCCTATATTTAATGCTTCTGTGCATTCAGACACACCATCAGTCATTCGGGGAGATCTGATCAAATTGTTCTGTATCATCACTGTCGAGGGAGCAGCACTGGATCCAGGTACCTCACTACATCCTCACCCCTTCACCATGTTGCTTTCTGTAAATGTTTCTCATATCATCCGCACTGTGTTACACAGATGTGGGTTAGGGATAGGATTATCTATTTATCCCCTAACTGTCTGGCCCAGTACTTTGTACTCATTAAGTGTTTAATAAATACATGTTGAGTGGATGCATCTATCTGCTAGATGGTTTGGAAATACATCCAGACATTTGAATCTGAGCTGTCAAGACAGTCAGTGGGGTCACTTCCAGGCCTATTTCAGGCTGATTTGAAACCCACTGGCAGAGTCTAGCTCCTTCTCTTGTGTCTTTCATTCATTTATTCATTCAGATATTTATTGAGTTCCTTTGGTATACAAGTGCTGCTCTAGATACTGGGAATAGACGAGTGAACAAAATGCCCAAAGTCAGGGGGCAGTTCCAAGATGGCCGAATAGGAACAGCTCCAGTCTACAGCTCCCAGCGTGAGCGATGCAGAAGACGGGTGATTTCTGCATTTCCAACTGAGGTATCGGATTCATCTCACTGGGGCTTGTTGGGCAGTGGGTGCAGGACAGTGGGTGTAGCCCACCGAGCGTGAGCCGAAGCAGGGCGAGGCATCGCCTCACCCGGGAAGCGCAAGGGGTTAGGGAATTCCCTTTCCTAGCCAAGGGAAGCTGTGACAGACAGCACCTGGAAAATTGGGTCACTCCCACCCTAATACTGCGCTTTTCCTATGGTCTTAGCAAACGGCACACCAGGAGATTATATCTTGCACCTGGCTTGGAGGGTCCCATGCCCACAGAGCCTTGCTCATTGCTAGCACGGCAGTCTGAGATCGAACTGCAAGGCGGCAGCGAGTCTAGGGGAGGGGCACCCGCCATTGCTGAGGCTTAAGTAGGTAAACAAAGCGGCAGGGAAGCTCGAACTGGGTGGAGCCCACTGCAGCTCAAGGAGGCCTGCCTGCCTCTGTAGACTCCAACTCTGGGGGCAGGGCATAGCCAAACAAAAGGCAGCAGAAACCTCTGCAGACTTAAACGTCCCTGTCTGACAGCTTTGAAGAGAATAGTGCTTCTCCCAGCACGCAGCTTGAGATCTGAGAACGGACAGACTGCCTCCCCAAGTGGGTCCCTGACCCCCGAGTAGCCTAACTGGGAGGAACCCCCCAGTAGGGGCAGACTGACACCTCACATGGCCGGGTACCCCTCTGAGACGAAGCTTCCAGAGGAACGATCAGCAGAAACATTTTCTGTTCAGCAATATTTGCTGTTCTACAACCTCCACTGCTGATACCCAGGCAAACAGGGTCTGGAGTGGACCTCCAGCAAACTCCAACAGACCTGCAGCTGAGGGTCCTGACTGTTAGAAGGAAAACTAACAAACAGAAAGGACATCCACACCAAAACCCCATCTCTGCGTCACCACCATCAAAGACCAAAGGTAGATACAACCACAAAGATGGGGAAAAAACAGAGCAGAAAAGCTGAAAATTCTAAAAATCAGAGCACCTCTCCCCCTCCAAAGGAACGCAGCTCTTCTCCAGCAACGGAACAAAGCTGGACCGAGAATGACTTTGACAAGTTGAGAGAAGAAGGCTTCAGATGATCAAACTTCTCTGAGCTAAAGGAGGAAGTTCGAACCCATCGCAAAGAAGCTAAAAACTTTGAAAAAAGATTAGACGAATGGCTAAATAGAATAAGCAGTGTAGAGAAGTCCTTAAATGACCTTATGGAGCTGAAAACCATGGCATGAGAACTACGTGACAAATGCATAGGCTTTAGTATCTGATTCGGTCAACTGGAAGAAAGGGTATCAGTGATTGAAGATCAAATGAATGAAATGAAGCGAGAAGAGAAGTTTAGAGAAAAAAGAGTAAAAAGAAACAAACAAAGCCTCCAAGAAATATGGGACTATGTGAAAAGACCAAATCTGTGTCTGATTGGTGTACCTGAAAGTGATGGGGAGAATGGAACCAAGTTGGAAAACACTCTGCAGGATATTATCCAGTAGAACTTCCCCAACCTAGCAAGGCAGGCCAACATTCAAATTCAGGAAATACAGAGAACGCCACAAAGATACTCCTCGAGAAGAGGAACTCCAAGACACAAAATTGTCAGATTCACCAAAGTTGAAATGAAGGAAAAAACGTTAAGCGCAGCCAGAGAGAAAGGTTGGGTTACCCACAAAGGGAAGTCCATCAGATTAACAGCAGATCTCTTGGCAGAAACCCTACAAGCCAGAAGAGAGTCGGGGCCAATATTTAACATTCTTAAAGAAAAGAATTTTCAACCCAGAATTTCATATCCAGCCAAACTAAGCTTCAGAAGTGAAGAAGAAATAAAATCCTTTACAGACAAGCAAATGCTGAGAGATTTTGTCACCACCAGGCCTGCCCTACAAGAGCTCCTGAAGGAAGCACTAAACGTGGAAAGGAACAGCCGGTACCAGCCACTGCAAAAACATGCCAAATTGTAAAGACCATTGATGCTAGGAAGAAACTGCATCAACTAACGAGCAAAATAACCAGCTAACATCATAATGACAGGATCAAATTCACACATAACAATATTAACCTTAAATGTAAATGGGCTAAATGCTCCAATTAAAAGACACAGACTGGCAAATTGGATAAAGACTCAAGACCCATCAGTGTGCTATATTCAGGAGACCCATCTCGCGTGCAGAGACACACATAGGCTCAAAATAAAGGGATAGAGGAAATTCTACCAAGCAAATGGAAACAAAAAAAGGCAGGAGTAGCAATCCTAGTCTCTGATAAAACAGACTTTAAACCAACAAGGATCAAAAGAGACAAAGAAGGCCATTACATAATGGTAAAGGGATCAATTCAACAAGAAGAACTAACTACCCTAAATATATATGCACCCAATACAGGAGCACCCAGATTCATAAAACAAGTCCTTAGAGACCTACAAACAGACTTAGACTCCACACAATAATAATGGGAGACTTAAACACCCCACTGTCAGCATTAGACAAATCCATGAGACAGAAAGTTAACAAGGATGTCCAGGAATTGAACTCAGCTCTGCACCAAGTGGACCTAATAGACATCTACAGAACTCTCCACCCCAAATCAACAGAATATACATTCTTCTCAGCACCACATCGCACTTACTCCAAAATTTACTTCCAAAATAGTTGGAAGTAAAGCACTCCTCAGCAAATGTAAAAGAACAGAAATTATAACAATCTCTCAGACCACACTGCAATCAAACTAGAACTCAGGTTAAGAAACTCACTCAAAATCGCTCAACTACATGGAAACTGAACAACCTGCTCCTGAATGGCTACTGGGTACATAACGAAATGAAGACAGAAATAAAGATGTTCTTTGAAACCAACGAGAACAAAGACACAACATACCAGAATCTCTGGGACACATTCAAAGCAGTGTGTAGAGGGAAATTTATAGCACTAAATGCCCACAAGAGAAAGCAGGAAAGATCTAAAATTGACACCCTAACATCACAATTAAAAGAACTAGAGAAGCAAGAGCAAACACATTCAAAAGCTAACAGAAGGCAAGAAATAACTAAGATCAGAGCAGAGCTGAAGGAGATAGAGACACAAAAAACCCTTCAAAAAAATCAATGAATCCAGAAGCTGGTTTTTTGAAAAGATCAACAAAATAGATAGACCGCTAGCAAGACTAATAAAGAAGAAAAGAGAGAAGAATCAAATAGACGCAATAAGAAATGATAAAGGGGATATCACCACCGATCCCACAGAAATACAAACTACCATCAGAGAATACTATAAATACCTCTATGCAAATAAACTAGAAAATCTAGAAGAAATGGATAAATTCCTGGACACATACACCCTCCCAAGACTAAACCAGGAAGAAGTGGAATCCCTGAATAGACCAATAACAGGCTCTGAAGTTGAGGCAATAATTAATAGCATACCAACCAAAAAAAGTCCAGGACCAGACGGATTCACAGCCGAATTCTACCAAGGTACAAGGAGGAGCTGGTACCATTCCTTCTGAAACTATTCCAATCAATAGAAAAAGTGGGAATCCTCCCTAACTCATTTTATGAGGCCAGCATCATCCTGATACCAAAGCCTGGCAGAGACACAACAAAAAAAGAGAATTTTAGACCAATATCCCTGATGAACATCGATGCAAAAATCCTCAATAAAATACTGGCAAACCGAATCCAGCAGCACATCAAAAAGCTTATATACCATGATCAAGTGGGCTTCATCCCTGGGATGCAAGGCTGGTTCAACATATGCAAATCAATAAATGTAATCCAGCATATAAACAGAACCAAAGACAAAAACCACATGATTATCTCAATAGATGCAGAAAAGGCCTTTGACAAAATTCAACAGTCCTTCATGCTAAAAACTCTCAATAAATTAGGTATTGATGGGACGTATCTCAAAATAATAAGAGCTATTTATGACAAACCCACAGCCAATATCATACTGAATGGGCAAAAACTGGAAGCATTCCCTTTGAAAACTGGCACAAGACAGGGATACCCTCTCTCACCACTCCTATTCAACATAGTGTTGGAAGTTCTGGCCAGGGCAATCAGGCAGGAGAAAGAAATAAAGGGTATTCAATTAGGAAAAGAGGAAGTCAAATTGTCCCTGTTTGCAGATGACATGATTGTATATTTAGAAAACCCCATCGTCTCAGCCCAAAATCTTAAGCTGATAAGCAACTTCAGCAAAGTCTCAGGATACAAAATCAATGTGCAAAAATCACAAGCATTCTTACACACCAATAACAGACAAACAGAGAGCCAAATCATGAGTGAACTCCCATTCACAGTTGCTTCAAAGAGAATAAAATACCTAGGAATCCAACTTACAAGGGATGTGAAGGACCTCTTCAAGGAGAACTGCAAACCACTGCTCAGCAAAATAAAACAGGACAGAAACAAATGGAAGAACATTCCATCCTCATGGATAGGAAGAATCAATATCATGAAAATGGCCATACTGCCCAAGGTAATTTATAGATTCAGTGCCATCCCCATCAAGCTACCAATGACTTTCTTCACAGAATTAGAAAAAACTACTTTAAAGTTCATATGGAACCAAAAAAGAGCCCACATTGCCAAGTCAATCCTAAGCCAAAAGAACAAAGCTGGAGGTATCACGCTGCCTGACTTCAAACTATACTACAAGGCTGCAGTAACCAAAACAGCATGGTGCTGGTACCAAAACAGAGATATAGACCAATGGAAAAGAACAGAGCCCTCAAAAATAACACCACACATCTACAACTATCTGATCTTTGACAAACCTGAGGAAAACAAGACATGGGGAAAGGATTCACTATTTAATAAATGGTGCTGGGAAAACTGGCTAGCCATATGTAGAAAGCTGAAACTGGATCCCTTCCTTACATCTTATACAAAAATTAATTCAAGATGGATTAAAGACTTAAATGTTAGGCCTAAAACCATAAAAACCCTAGAAGAAAACCTAGGCAATACCATTCAGGACATAGGCATGGGCTAGGACTTCATGTTTAAAACACCAAAAGCAATGGCAACAAAAGCCACAATTGACAAATGGGATCTAATTAAACTAAAGAGCTTCTGCACAGCAAAAGAAACTACCATTGGAGTGAACAGGCAACCTACAGAATGGGAGAAAATTTTTGCAGTCTACTCATCTGACAAAGGGCTAATATCCAGACTCTACAAAGAACTCAAACAAATTTACAAGAAAAAAACAAACAACCCCATCAAAAAGTGGGCAAAGGATATGAACAGACACTTCTCAAAAGAAGACATTTATGCAGCCAACAGACACATGAAAAAATGCTCATCATCACTGGCCATCAGAGAAATGCAAATCAAAACCACAATGCGACACCATCTCACACCAGTTAGAATGGCGATCATTAAAAAGTCAGGGAACAACAGGTGCTGGAGAGGATGTGGAGAAACAGGAACACTTTTACACTGTTGGTGGGACTGTAAACTAGTTCAACCATTGTAGAAGACAGTGTGGTGATTCCTCAAGGATCTAGAACTAGAAATACCATTTGACCCAGCCATCCCATTACTGAGTCAAAGGATTATAAATCATGCTGCTATAAAGACACATGCACATGTATGTTTATTGCAGCACTATTCACAATAGCAAAGACTTGGAACCAACCCAAATGTCCATCAGTGATAGACTGGATTAAGAAAATGTGGCACATATACACCATGGAATACTATGCAGCCATAAAAAAGGATGAGTTCGTGTCCTTTGTAGGGACATGGATGAAGCTGGAAACCATCATTCTCAGCAAACTATCACAAGGACAAAAAACCAGTACCTCATGTTCTCACTCAGGTGGGAATTGAACAATGAGAACACTTGGACACAGGAAGGGGAACATCACACACCGGGGCCTGTCGTGGGGTCGGGTTAGAGGGGAGGGATAGCATTAGGAGATATACCTAATGTAAATGACGAGTTAATGGGTGCAGCATACCAACATGGCACATGTATACATATGTAACAAACCTGCACGTTGTGCACATGTACCCTAGAACTTAAAGTATAATAATGATAAAAAAAAATGTCCAAAGTCTGTCCTCATGGAGCTTGGCAACCTAGATGAGGACATGGGCAAGAAATAAAGCACTCTATAATATCACAGCAATTAATGCTATGAAGACATGCAGAGCAAAGGAGTAGCTGGTGACCAGAGGGTGCTATTGTAGTTAGAATTCTTAGGAAATCATTATAAATTTTTTCTTTGCATTTACATATTAGCGTTGCCAACAGGATGCCTAAGAGTTGTGGGACCCATCAGTCTTACTCCTTTTTTGCTTAGCCTCATTTAGTGACCAGTTGATGTCCCTCTCTCACTCTTTGACCCTTAAGACTTGAAAGAACATTAAATGCACTCAGGGGATCTCTGCTATTGAGCAAGACTGTACCCATCTCTGCCTTTTCCTAAAGAACTCATGAAGACCCTAATTCCCTATGGGCTTCCCTTGTCTCCTGCATGCTTTGACCTCGACACTCTGTAGTACCCCACCCCATCACAAGCAGAGCCATGGCTGCCGGCAGAAATCTGCTGCTTGAAAAGGCCGAATTGTACAGAGGTCACAAGTTTCTATGTGGAGACTGCTGGAAGTGTGTCCCTGGGAAAGAAACTAAAAGCAGCTTTCCATTCTGTATGAAGGGGCAAGCTCTAAGCAAAGGGCGGTGGCCTGCAGTGAATCCAGTGAGCCCCTGAGCAGGGGACTGGGTAACACTAGCATCTGGAAGCAGAGGCCTGGATGCTGCCACCATCCAGGCGGACATCTGTCTCCTGCAGGACTCCCAGTTGAATGTTCAGGTCAGCAAATATTTTCTGTAAAGGACCTGGGTAGGAAATATTTTGGCCCTGTGGGCCAGATGGCCTTTGTGGCAACTATTCAGCACTGCCATTGTAGTGTGAAAGAAGCCGTAGATAATAATGTAAGCAAATGGGCATAGCTGTGTTCAGTGAAACTTTATTTACAAAAGCAGGTGGTAGGCTGGACTTGGCCTGCAGGCTGTAGTTTACTGACCCCTGGACTAGTTGATTGAACCAAAATTGGCTCCAGTAGGGAAGCTGAACATGGCTGATCTTTAGAGGTAGGAAACAGAAGGAGAGTTTATGGGAGATGTTAGAAAAGGAAAAGAAACAATCCCACCCACATCCATGGAGTTGGTTAGCTCCATTCACAGGGGAAGAGGAATGAGAAGCCACTCCTGTACCTGAGATGGGGAAGACTGAGGACAGAAAGCAGGATTCCGAAGAGAAAGTGATGGTAAAAGTAGAAGAGACTACCGGGGAAAAGGGAGGAAAATCCTTTTCAAAAGTTGGGAAAATGCGATACCATGTTTGCCCTTAAAGTTCATTTATGATACACACAAAAATAAATCCTTTAAATGCTCTTTCTCAGTAAATTAATAGGTCACCAGTTGTGCCTTTAATATAAAAGCCTTTTCCTCCAGTGTAATTAATTGCAAAAGCCATAGGTAGCTGTTATCTTTCAGATCACAATTTTCCAGAATTTTGCACTCTTGGACTGTGTGGTTGGAAGATACTGAATTATTAAACACAAGTTGTAATTTAGTTTTTCCTCACACATGCTGTGGGCTGTGAGGGAATGCTCTTTTGTGAAGGACATGTTGCATAAGTGATTTGTGGGCCAAGGTCCTCTGTGCTAAGCAGGGGTGGGGACAGCAGACTTTGGCCCTTCTGAGGCAGTATCTTAGGTCAGGTTCTCCGCAAGCAAAGACAGACAAGCATGCGAGTGATGGATTGAGGGAGTGTTCTCAGGAGAACACTGAGGGAGGGAGGGACTTGAGATAGAGCTGGAGAAGAAGGCAAGTCGAGGTGTGAATTCAGAGCAAGTCCACCTCCCCACGGGGAGTTCTGGAGCATGAGTGTACTGCAGAGTAGGCCCACCGGGGGGAAGGGGACTGGGCTTTTCTGTCCCTTCACTAGTCAGTCATTGTCCACAGGCTGAGTGGCAAAGGAGCGAGAGCAGTTCATAACCTCCAGGTGGCGGCTTCCATCAGCCTAAGCCCGGCCTCTGGAGAGGGGGAGGGTACAGGTGTGTGAGTTTTAACAGCCAGTACCTGCAGTGGCCAGAGGCTAAGCCCACCAGCTGGGGTGGACTGGCCACCAGCTGCATTTGCTGCAGCTGGTAATGCCCTTCCCCTTAGCAGGTCTGTGTGTAGGAGCATGTGTGTTGAGCTGTGGAGATAATGTTGTTCATGGTGACCAGCTTTTATTGAGCACTTACTGTGTTCCAGGTGCTGTCCTAAGCATTTTAATAAACGTGGTAAATTTAACCCTGGGTGCTGTCATTTTCATTTTGCAGATGAGGAAACTAAGTCTCAGTGAACTTGGGGAACTCACCCAGGTCACACGGTTCATTAGTGCTTGTGCTGGGATGCTAGCCCAGGCAGCCTGGCCCTGGAGCCTGGCTCCCACACCATAAGGCACAGCGCGGATCAGGGCTTAGAGTCTGGGAACCCGGTTTGGCTTTTTGCCTTCAGCAACCACCCAGCACCTGCAGGTGACAGCAGCACTGAGTTAAGAGTTTTCACTGAAGATGAGAGTGATGCGGGTGTCCACTCTGCCCTTGGCACTGTGAGAGCATGAGGCTGTTTATGGCACTCCCTCTGCCCCCAGGGAGCTAGTTTCCTTGGAGAGACACTGGGAACAAAAAAAAAAAAAAAATTATGCTCAAGTGCCACAGTGGGTCAATGGGAGAAAAAGAGAAGATATTACATGTTTAGAGTGAGCTAAGGAAGAATTATCATTTGGATAATTTCATAGAAATTCTTGCTTTTAGTTCTGCTTACTTTTTTAATATGTAAGCATCTGAAAATAATTTATTTGCCTTATGTGCTTTTTGAGGCTATTAGTGTATTTTTACTAAATGAATAAATGTTATCTCTTGTTCGGCAAAAAATTGTGTTATTTGACATTTATATAAAACGCTTTCTCAAGTGGATTTAAGACAACAGTGTCATGGCTGTTGTCTTTTGTTGCTGGATGAATCTCAGAGCCGACACAGCTGATAATAGTTGGTACCAGTCAAGGGAAGAGGTCAAGGGCTTATGATGTGTGCTCTGTTTTCACATTCCATGAGAATTACCACTTGTGCCAAAGTCTTCTTTCTCTTATGCCCATATTAATTTATTTGAGGCTGTTAGAACCTTAATTTTGCAGAGTACTTTACGATTCAGCATTACTCTCTGGGACTGTTAAACTGTGTTCCATTTTCTCAGCTTGACATTTTTTTTCCTCTTGTTTTGAACTTAAGCACTTCTGCAAGGAAAGAAAAACCATATAGTGCACAATAAAATCTAAACTGTTTACAACTCTAAATTTGGTGCAATTCATTTTATGTACATTTTGTTCCATATGACTTTAGTGTCCTTCCAGTCTTGGGTTCTTCTGCCTGAACTGTCAAAGGAGCTGGCTTTCTTTGGGAGACAGAGCCTGCAGTGTCCTGGCATACCAGCTTTCGGATCAGTGTTCTCTGTGGGAGACAGTTTTTGGCCCTGACTCTTCTTCCTGTGGCCCCTTAGTCTGGGTGGCAGCAGTGCAGTGGTTAAGAGGCTGGGCTCTGGAGCTGTACTCCCTGGGTTAAGCTGCACACTCTGCTACCTGCTGATTACATGACCTTGAGCAGGTATATAGTCTGGCAATAATGGCAGAATAAAAGTATGATAGTGCCTTCATCATAGGGCTGTTGTGAGGATCCAGTGAGACCGAAGGCATGTAGTGTTGTGCTTGCCGTACGTAGTAAGGGCCGCATACATGGATGTGGCCATACATATGACTTCTACCCATTGCACTGACCCCAGGGTTTTGGCTTGGTAATCCGTAGATGACATGGCCTTTGATGTGTCCTGGTTTGCGGTGCACTCTTTTGGCCTGGACAAGGCTCCTGTGCTCCTGTCTTCCCTGGATCGGAAGGGCATCGTGACCACCTCCCGGAGGGACTGGAAGAGCGACCTCAGCCTGGAGCGCGTGAGTGTGCTGGAATTCTTGCTGCAAGTGCATGGCTCCGAGGACCAGGACTTTGGCAACTACTACTGTTCCGTGACTCCATGGGTGAAGTCACCAACAGGTTCCTGGCAGAAGGAGGCAGAGATCCACTCCAAGCCCGTTTTTATAACTGTGAAGATGGATGGTAAGAATGTCACCCAAATTTCTCAGTGTTTGGGAATGTCTTCTTCTTGTGCCAGGCTGTAGCTGACAGAACCCAGGTGGCCACAGTTTGAGGAATGTGCCATAGCACATCCTGCTTTCTTTCTAGACCTGGCCTGAGCCTGCACCCAGAAGGGCACCAGCAGCCCTTGCAGTTTCCCCAGCTTTGCTATTATGTGCTAGTGTCACCATTGATAAATAATTTTCAAGACTTACTAGAAAAATTTTCAAGGCTTTGCCTCTTCCATAAATTTATAGAAACTCGCTTTACGGTGTCCGAGGGTTGGCATGGATTCTGCTAGGCACAGGCAGAGAGCAGCCTTGAGAGAGAGGGCTCAGGTCAATAGGGGAGGCTATAGCTTAGGGACCTGCTACTCTCACTACCACTGGTTTTGCTTCTTAAGAGAGACTCATGGCTGGGCACAGTGGCTCACGCCTGTAACCCCAGCACTTTGGGAGGCTGAGGCGGGCGGATCATGAGGTCAGGAGTTCGAGACCTGCCTGGCCAACATAGTGAAACCCCGTCTCTACTAAAAATACAAAAAAGAAAAAAAAAATTAGCCAGGCGTGGTGGCGGGTGCCTGTAATCCCAGCTACTCGGAGGCTGAAGCAGGAGAATTGCTTGAACCCAGGAGGTGGAGGTTGCAGTGAGCCGAGATCGCACCATTGCACTCCAGCCCAGGCGACAGTGGGATACTCCATCTCAAAAAAAAAAAAAAAAAAAAGAGACTCCTTCTGGAGTCAGTGGCACAGAGTGGGTACTTCACGGAGCCCCAAGATGGGAGGATGAGCTCCCAGCCTCGTTGGCCCACGATGAACACCAGGGTCAACCTAACTAGACAGTCAGAGCTTTGTTCCTTGAGCATCCCAGAGTGGGGACAGTTGTTCCTTGGTTTACAAAAAGCATGTCTCCTTTGTGGAAAATTTCAGAAAGTACATGTTAGTCGAAATAACTCCATAAAGAGAATTAAAGTCCAGGGGCCTCCGAGGATGAGTAGAAGCCTTTTGAGTGTTTCCCTAGTGATAAGTCAGATGGAAATTGGAGCCCTAGCTCTTCCACAGACTACTTGGCCTTTCTGATCCATTTTCTCTCGTAAAATGGGATAATAGTCTTCTATGGGGCTATTTCGAAAATTAAACCTTAGCAAACGTAAGGCACCTAGCCCAGTGGCAGCGTCCACCCAAGGAGCATGGGTACTTATGGGGAAAGGAAGGTGGGATTTCAAGGGTGGAGTCTAAATGGTGTTTGTGCATTTCTGACACTTAAATCATCTGTACCATATTTTGCATCTTAGGAATTCCTTGCTTGAAGTAACTCCGTATAAAAACCCAGATTTAACAAACAGGGGAGTGATTATTCACTTTGCTAGATAATTTAGTATAGTGTTACTTAAAATAGCTCCCTTAGTACACTTCAGTTATTTGATGCATAGGATTGATTTATGCATGGTTTTTTTAAGGATGCATCTGCTGCTGAACGTGCGGTGCCCTTATACTGACTTTTAAAAATCAATATTTTGCCAAAACCCTAAAAAGCAAGTTGACATTCAAAGGCATCGAGTGAAATCTTCTTTGTGGTTTTTATTCTCCCCGCAGAGCTGGGTAGGAAGACATTGGCTCATTTTTGTGACAGATAAGGCTGAGCTTCTCCTGTCTCCAGTGGTGTGCTAGGTGCTAGATGCAGGAGGAATGAGACCTTATCTCTCGGGAGATCCTGCTCCAGTGGGGAAGGGAGGCGAGGGTGCCCCCAAAGCGGCCTCCCTCGCAGCACTGACCGGCTTCCCCTTTGATCTCTCCCTCCCAGTGCTGAACGCCTTCAAGTATCCCTTGCTGATCGGCGTTGGTCTGTCCACGGTCATCGGGCTCCTGTCCTGTCTCATCGGGTACTGCAGCTCCCACTGGTGTTGTAAGAAGGAGGTTCAGGAGACACGGCGCGAGCGCCGCAGGCTCATGTCGATGGAGATGGACTAGGCTGGCCCGGGAGGGGAGTGACAGAGGGACGTTCTAGGAGCAATTGGGGCAAGAAGAGGACAGTGATATTTTAAAACAAAGTGTGTTACACTAAAAACCAGTCCTCTCTAATCTCAGGTGGGACTTGGCGCTCTCTCTTTTCTGCATGTCAAGTTCTGAGCGCGGACATGTTTACCAGCACACGGCTCTTCTTCCCACGGCACTTTCTGATGTAACAATCGAGTGTGTGTTTTCCCAACTGCAGCTTTTTAATGGTTAACCTTCATCTAATTTTTTTTCTCCCACTGGTTTATAGATCTTCTGACTTGTGTGTGTTTATAGCTTTTGTTTCGCGGGGTTGTGGTGAGGAAGGGGTGATGGCATGCGGAGTTCTTTATCTTCAGTGAGAATGTGCCTGCCCGCCTGAGAGCCAGCTTCCGCGTTGGAGGCACGTGTTCAGAGAGCTGCTGAGCGCCACCCTCTACCCGGCTGACAGACAACACAGACCTGTGCCGAAGGCTAATTTGTGGCTTTTACGACCCTACCCCACCCCCTGTTTTCAGGGGTTTAGACTACATTTGAAATCCAAACTTGGAGTATATAACTTCTTATTGAGCCCAAATGCTTTTTTTTTTTTTTTTTTTTTTTTTTTTTTTTTTTTTTTTTGCTTCTCTGCCCCTTTTCCATTTCTTTTGTATTTGTTTTCTGTGAGAGCACTGAAATGGCGGCCCTGGAATCTAGAATTTGGCTCTCCACTGAGCACCTTATCTTGCCACCTTAGCCTTAAGAATGAATATGAAGAAAAATACACAGCCACCTCTGTCCAGGGCAGTAAGAAGGGCTGCAAGGAAGGGGAGGATGGGGACAAGGAAAGGATCAGATACCTGCTCCAGTAGTTGTGAGGCCACTGTGCCTCAGGGGACTCCAGGAAGAGCAGAAGAGGGATCCCACGAAGTTATTTTTATGCAGCTGGGGCCAGGAGGGTCAGAGTGGTGCCAGGTGCAAGTTAGGCTAAAGAAGCCACCACTATTCCTCTCTCTTGCCCATTGTTGGGAGCAAAGGCATTGGTCACCAAGAGTCTTGCAGGGGGACCCACAGATATGCCATGTCCTTCACATGCTGCTTGGGCTCCTTAACCTGAAGGCAAATTGCTACTTGCAAGACTGACTGACTTCAAGGAATCAGAAATTACCTAGAAGCACCATGTTTTTTCTATGACCTTTTCAGTCCTTCAGGTCATTTTAAGGTCCACTGCAGGGGGTTAGTGAGAAAGGGTATACTTTGTGGTATGTTTTGCTTTCCTAATAGGGACATGAAGGAAACCCAGCAATTTGCTGTTATGTGAATGGCCTGTAGAGCAGAGTCAAGAGCGGTGTGCTTTGCCCGACTGCTCCCATCAGGAATAGGAGAGTAGACAGAAAGAGATCTTCCACATCCCAGGCTTCTGCTGCTGCTTTAAAAGCTCTGTTCTCGGAGCCTCCCGCTCCCTGAAGTGTCTCACCCCCTGCACAGCACTGGCCTTTCGGAAGCATCCCAGTAGGGTTTTCTGAGGCTCGCTGGTGACTCATGCCCTAATTGCAATCCTGTGCTTTTATCTTGACTTTGAAGGATCTAACACTGCTCTCTCTTCCAAAGGGGAAAAAAAGATTCATTTGTTTTGAGCAATAAACTAATACAAAATGATGGCCATTCATGTGCAGCTCTTTGTCACCATGGGCCGGATGAGTTGTGCTCCTCCTGGCTCACCATTTCCCCCTGCTCCCCCACAGCCGGTTCTGCACTTATCACCGAGTCGCCCCTGGAAGCAGATTCCCATTGAGTTTTCCCCACCAAGGGGACCATGCACATGGTAGAAACATTAGATTCTGCATTGACAGTAGCCTTTCCTTGGCCCGGGCCTGTGGTGGGAAGACGGGCAACAGGTATACCCCACCAGGCCTGAGTGACTAGAGGAAGAGGACGAGGCCTTGTTGGCACTAGATTTGGGTATTTTCTGCATGTCATATCCTAACTGCTATTTCAGAAGAGGCAGCTTGTAGGTGATTGTACAAGTGAGAATTAAAGAGAGAACAAATATTTAAACAGGTGCTGTATTAGTAACAGCCAGTGCCCTTTCAGCCCTTGCATCTATTAAAAGGAGATTCAGGATTTTATTGGCACAGGCCCTTCTTAGTAGGAAGAAAGGGTGCTTAGCTTTGGACCTGACCGGGTGTGTGTAAAACCATGGACTGAGTCACAGCAGACACTCGATGGTGGTAAATGTGACGGGTGCTTACACACTGTACCTTTTCCTTTCATACTGATGCTGCAGTTCAGGGCTGGAGTTGTTAAGGCATTGACCTCCACCCACCTGCCCCATGTCCACTGGGCTGCCCAAGCTGCATGTCACCTGAGGGCTGGCAGGAAGGGGCGAGAAATCCCAGGGCATTGTACCAAGGACCTAGTTCCTTCTAGGGATATAAATTTCCAGGAATGTGTATTTTTAATGTGGTGAGATGCACTCTTTTGTTGTACCAAATAGGGCTCCCCACCCCACCCCTGCGACAAGTGCTCTTCTAGAAGAGGTTCCTACCAGCAGCACTGGTGTGAATGAAAGAGAGACCCAGCCGCGTCTCACACAGGTGGAATTGCACTTCTTAACAAAAAGGAACTTTATAAAAGTTTGGGATTTTTTTTCCTAATCATAAAAATAGCCCCAGAAAGAGCCTAAGCTATGTTCAGACAGAAGCCTCGAAATTCCTGTAAATTGTTTACTTTATGATGTTTACATACACGTTTCACTTTGAAAAAAATGCAAATCAACTTTTTAACAACTGTTCAGATTTTTCATGGGACAGTAGAACTCTGACTCACCAACTGGGCTAAATTTTAATTTAAAAATGTATTTATTTGAGTGTCTTTCCCCCCGTCACCCTCACCATCTGAGGGGCTCCCTGAGATCTTGGTAGAGGAGGCCCCTCCTGCCCAGACCTTCGTTTGTTTCCCCGGTGGCCCTTGCTTCTTGCTTTGCAGACTGCCTGCAGCCATGATTTTGTCACTGACATCTGTGAGCCAAAGACTGAGCCTTTTTGGCAGGAATAATAAGCAATACTACACAACTTGCTACTTTCAGAAAACTTTTTTTTAGCTTCACCGATGACAACAGAGGAAGAAGGGAACTGGGATTTGGGTAAGTTCTCCTCCACTGTTTGACCAAATTCTCAGTGATAAATATGTGTGCAGATCCCTAGAAGAAAAAACGTTGACTTTCTTTTTAAGTGTGGCACATAAGGATCTGCAGAATTTTCCGTAGACAAAGAAAGGATCTTGTGTATTTTTGTCCATATCCAATGTTATATGAACTAATTGTATTGTTTTATACTGTGACCACAAATATTATGCAATGCACCATTTGTTTTTTATTTCATTAAAGGAAGTTTAATTTAAATTGAAGTTGTGTGAGGAGCTTGATATTGGCCTCTGTTATCCTTTCATATCTTCAGCGTGAGGGATTGTGACTGGATTCCAGCAGCAACTTTAGCACCTTCTGATCTCTTTGAATCCTGTAAAAGCATTGCAGATTTTCACTGATGATAAGAGAAGAAATGGATTTGATGGGATCAATGTTGAAGTTCCCACCAGGTGGAAAGGTGAGGGCTAGGATCCTATTGTTTACGGAAGGCCTCCTGCTCTTTCAGGGAATTCCCATGACCTTACAGGACTCCTCTCAGGAAAGAGAGAAGTTAGATATTGTTCCTCTCTGCAGTTGAGGAAACACCAAAGTTCCGTGACCATATCGTGACTGGAACGGAGTGGTTTTTCTGACTCATGATGCAGTCTGGGGCCAAATCAGTCCAGAAGGTAGCAGCCCCTGTAATAGAAAAACAATCCTCTTCCCTAGGCCGCTGGCGTCAGCAGGCCTGGGCAGGAGTGAATACCGAGAACCCAACTCCCTGCGGGCCCCTGGAACAGCTGCTTGCCCTTGGCTGGCCTCCGCCATTCACTCTCCTCTTGGCCTCGTTTGCGTTCTCTGTCTTTTGTGTCCTTTCCAGGGACCAACTTCATGTTGTGGAGTTATTCAAGCGCTGGGTCCGTGTCCCAGTCACTAACATTACCCAATGACTGGCACTCTTCCAGGCATGTAGAAGGCACTTGCACTTTGTAAATGCACAGTTAATGCTCTGCTCTAGGAAATGAGCCACCATTACATGCTTCTTAGCGAACCGGGAGGGTTCCACTCATGTCACAACGGTGACACAGTCAGAGCTGGTCATTGGCAATCCTCCACCTATTTCTGAACCCATTCCTGCCTAAAATTTAAGTTATAAATTTATATTAATAACATTAAGTTAAACTAAATTAAAAACAAAACAGGAACTTACTTGCATACTTACTGTGTGCCCAGGCATTGTGCTAAGCACAGTTGCTGCTGAGTTGTCTGTAGGCCTTGGCACATAGTATCTGCTTGCCTAGAAACTTATTTCTATCCAGCCTGCCTTCCTCCTAACTTGTACTTCTCTTTCAGGACCCAGGGGTCGTCTTCTCCTTCTCTAGGCAAAATGAAGGTCCCTTGACAGATGATCTGATAGTCTGAAAATGATGGGAGGATAGGAACCATTCATTGCTGTGGCTTCAGTACCAAATTGTGAATTGGACTCTTACAATGTGCCATGCACTAAGACAAGTACCTCATAGATGTGATTGCAATCTTAAGTGACCCAAAGGGATTTACAGCAGAAGCACTCTTGCCTGTTCTTCACAAAACTGGATCATTCAAAAAATACCACTCACTTCCTCTAACCCACAGACCAGTGTGTATGACACACTTTTAAAATGAAAGTTTTAGTATTATTTAGGTTTGGCAGGGCCAACAGATCAGGAGACAATTGCTGTAGAAAAGATGGTTTGTTATATTCATAGAACCCAAGAGGAGGGACATACCCCACCATGGGAGGCTGCGCAGGGAAGCACCAGGGTCAAGGCACAGGGGAAACATGGGCACGGGGCTTTATTGTGGTTTTTGCAGGAAGGAATAGGTGAGGCAGAGTAGGCAGGCTTAGGATTGGCTAGGTTGAATAATTTCAGCAAGCTCTAGGGCATAGGGGTTGTCCCTAGTTGTCTGGTACCTAATCCTGGGTGATTTGGGAAAGGGAGTAGTGGTCCTTAGTGCAAAAATTCAGTGGAGGAGGTTGTGCAGTGTAGGCTCTGGATTGGTTGGTTTGCATATGAAAGGCTTCTCTCAGGAGAGTCCTTAACTAGCTCTAGGAATTGGTTAGCCCTGGCAGGGGCAGTCTCTCCAGGATTAGCAAGACCCAGATGTTAAAGCATCAATAAACAGAAAATAAAAAGGGGTGATTAATGCATACACTCATTGCTTAGGGCTTGTAGACTACTGAGTCTTGTAGACACCTGGGTGGCTCAGCTCCACCCAGAGAGGTGATGCTCACCTGAGTCCACCCTGTTCTGTGCATTCTCCAACCTACTTGTGCCAACAGTACTGGTTACTATGATTATAATAAGTTTGTTGAATAGTATGTAAACCAATGAAATATGAATGCCAAAGGGGTGTTCAAAAGTGCTGTTGGTAAAACTGGATGTCCACATACAAAAGAATGAAGCTGGACCCTTACCTCACACCATCTACGGAAATTAACTCAAAATGAATTAAAGACCTAAACATAAGACTTAAACCTATAAACTCCTAGAAGAGAACATAGGAGGAAAGCTGTAATACTTTGGATTTGGCAATAATATGTTGGGTGTGACACCAAAAGCTCAAGCAACAAAATAAAAAAAAAAAATAGACAAATGGGACTACACAAACTTAATTTCTGCATGTCAAAGGAGAAGAACTAACAGAGTGAAAAGACAACCTTCAAAATGGAAGAAAATATTTAAAAATCATGTATCTGATAAGGGGCTAGTATCCAGAATATATAAGTAACTTAGTTGTACAATAAAAAGTAACCTGATTTTAAAATGGGCAAAGCATAAAAAGGAATGAAATAATGGCATTTGCAGCAACCTGGATGGAATTGGAGACCATTATTCTGAGTGAAGTGACTCAGGAATGGAAAACCAAACATCGTATGTTCTCACTCATAAGTGGGAGCTAAGCTACCAGGACACAAAGGCACAAGAAGGATACAATGGACTTTGGGGACTCTGGGGAAAGGGTAGGAGTGGGGTGAGGGATAAAAGACTGCACATTGGGTACAGTGTCCACTGCTAAGGTGATGGGTGCACCAAAATCTCAGAAATCACCACTAGAGAACTATTCATGTAACCAGACACCACCTGTTCCCCACAAACCTGTAAAAATTTAAAACAAAATGGGCAAAGGACTTGAATAAACAACTCTCCAAAGAAGATATACAAATGGAAAGCAAACATGAAAAGATGGTCAGCATCACTAATCATAGGCGAAGCACTGATGAAAACCGCAATGAAATACCAATTGACGTGCATTAGGGTAACCACTATCAAAAGAATAGGAAATAACAAGTGTTACTGAGAATGTGGAGAAATTAGAACTCTTGTACTCTGTTGGTGGAGTTGTAAGATGGTGCCGCTGCAAAGGAGAAGAACAGCATGGAGTTTCCTCAAAAAACTAAATAGAATTACCAAATGATCCAGCAGTTCCACTTCTGGGTATATATCCAAAAGAATTCAAAGCAGTATCTCAAAGAGGTATCTGCATACCCATATTCATCACAACAGTATTCTCAGTAGCCAAACGGTAGAGGTAACCAACCTTTTGTTGATGGCAACAGATGAATAAAGAAAATGTGGTATGTACTTACAATGGAATATCATGCAGCCTTTAACAAGGAAATCCTGTCATACATTACAGTGTGGATGAACCTTGAGGACATAAGTGAAATAAGCCAGTCACAAGGACAAATATGTATGATTCCACTCATATAAAGTATCACAGAAGGTAGAAAAGTAAGGTTGCCAAGAGCTGGGGGGGAGGGGAAATTAGTGTATACTGGGTATAGAGTTGCAAGATGAAAAAGTTATGGAGATCTATTGCCCAACAATGTGAATATACTTTCTAAACTGTACATTTAAAATGGTTAAGATGGTAAGTTTAATGTTATGCTTTTTACCACAATTTTAAAAAGTAAGAGGTATCGATAAAAACATGAATTCTCTGGAAAAAACTCATAAAAGCAAATTGCTTTTAAAAAAATGCTATCAATTTAGGTATGGGCAAAATAACTGTAAAAGATTGAGCGCGGTGGGGAGGATAACAGAAACATGGGAGGACTCTACACTCCATTGGCTTCACAAATGCTTAAGTTCTTACTCCATTTTTAAAAAATCAAACCTGAAATTTGTAGAGTAGACATTATAGGTTTGGTTTATGCAAGAAAGTGGCAAGAGACTCCAGGCAGCAGACCCATATTCAACAGGAAGGCTCGGGCCTGTGTCAAGAGATTGGTGAATGAATGTGCATGTATATGTTGAGGTAGAAATAAAATGTCTACGATCCATGGAAGTCTTTTTATGATTCCCACGTTTACCTGACATATTCTCTTAATTGATCAACTAACAGCCCAAATTGTGTCAGATAAGAAAGTTTCTACTGTTATTGTTACCATTTTTATAAATGAGGAAATTGAGACATAAAGAAGGCAAGTGATTTGCTCAAGATTTGAACCCAAATCTTTCTGACTCCACAGTCTATGCACGTTCTAAATCATTACACCAGTCTCAGTGCCTGAATATGCCAGGCATTTGTTAAGTATTTGTTGCATACATAGAAAGATGAGTAAGAACTAGCCCCTTCTTTTAGGAAATTCATGGTCTTACAAGATAGAGAAGTGTATAAATAATTCATTTTGTTACTATATAATAAGTAAACTTATAGAAATTCACTGACATAGCATAAACATTTCTTTGGATTTCTATCCAAAATGTTAAGAAAGTTTTTACATAGGAGATGCAAACCCCAATTTTAAAATTTTTACATGAATAGGCATTTACTAGGTAGTAATGGGACAAGATTCTAAGCAAAGGGGATAGCATTTGCAAAAGAAAGAACGGTAAGGTACATTCAGAGAAATACAAGTGATTCTGTATTCCTGAAGGTTGAAAGTTAAAGGATAGGGTGGTGAGAGTGTTCCCCAGGATCAGCTCACAGAGATCATGTCAAGAAGTTTGGACCTGATCCTCTAGAAATGTTTTGGAGCCACTGAAAGAAAAATTTGGAAAGTTAATGGCTGTGTTTGTATTTTAGATCACTCTGTCAGCCGAGTAGCAGGGAGAGACAAAGCTGGAAGACCAAAGGGGCTGCATTAGTCCAGATGAAAACTCAAGGCTCTCAATTGTGATGGCAACGGGTAGAATTAATTCATAAAAGATTTTAAGGAGAACTGATAGGATTTCATAAGTGGATGTGAAGCATGGAGGCCAGCCATGGGTCTGGGTTGATACTGGTGCATTCAACCATAATGGACAATACCAGTGAAAACAGAAAACAATGATTTCAGCTTTAGACTCGAGTTTGAGTTTCCTGAGGAACCTTCAAGTGGAGATACTCAACACCAGCTAGATGGTCTGGAGCTTAAGGGAGGACTTGGGGTTGGAGATCTATTTGAGATTGTCAATATGGAGATGGGGAATGAGATGCAGCGGGGTGAGAAAAGAAGGGCTGAAGACAGAACCTTGGAGAAGATAATAATTTCAAGTGGCCTGGAGAAGAGAAACCAGTGAGAAGCAGACTGAGAAAGAACTTCCAAAGGGGTAAGGGAAAATCCTGGAGAGAGTGGTGTCGGAGGAGGAAGGAAAGAATTGCAAGCAAGTTGGCCAATGGCCAGCCACACCTGATGCCACAGAAAGACCAGGTCAAGTGAGCAGTGTTCACTTTTGTGACCCAGGAAGTCTGTGTGGACCCATGCCCAGATTTCAGTGGGCCAAAGTGGCAGTGAGAATTAGGAAATCAAACAGAACGCAGAACACCAGGAAACTGTCAGAAGTTTGAAGATGGGAGGGAAAAGGAGGTGATTTGGAACTAGAGTAAAAATCGGCTATTTAGTAGGATAGGAGACACTTGAGCTTCTTTATGGACTGAGTAAGCAATGGATGGGTGTCTGGCCCCAAGGGGATAAGAGGGAACTAGGGTCTAGGTAAAGGGAGCTTCCTGTCTCCTCTCCTCCTTTCTGCCTCTCTTTAAGGCCTATTCTGATCCCCTCCCCTAAACTTTTTTTTAATCATAGCTTGTTGTCAACTGACCCTCCATAGGCAATTTAAGGAATAGCCCTTCCCAAGGAAGTATTCACTTAGAAAACAGGAGATGGCCTAGGATCCCATCTGTTTCTCTTTCTCCTCTTTTGCCAGGAAGCTAAACTCGCCCTATTTTGCACCCCATGCTTCTTTGCCTCCTCCATAGAAACCTAGTTCATGCTTTCCTCACAGGTAGGAAGAGTTGTCACCCACCTTGAAAACTTCTTCAGGATTGGTTAACTCATCAGCTCCTGGTGAAGCTGGGCCAGTGGGAAGGAAGAGCAAAGAGGTCAGGGAGTTGGGACCTGGACTTCATCCTCCATCACTGGGGCCAAGTCCCAGCTGGGCCTATGCAAGGCCTCAGTTTCTTCCTTTGTTATATGAGGGAGTTGACTGAGATCACTGTGGTCCCTTCTTGTAGTGTGACTGCTTGGTGTTATACACATGCAGAGGTGAAGCTCAACTTCAAGGCCTCCCTCACATGGGCAAGTCCAGGCCCTGTGGAACAGTAATCAATTTGACCTGAGTTCAAAGAGCTCAAGTGGGATAAGGGGTGAAATAATGATCAGCCTCCTGCTGACCCCTTAGGGTTTTTTCCCCCTCCTCCAGCCATTCACTATCGTACATTCTGCCTCCTGTAAATCATGAGTAGCTAGCTAGAAGGTTTGTTAGAAAGAGCTCTGAACCAAAAGTGAGAAGGCAGCCTTAGAATCCCGCCATTTTCTAGCCATGATATTGATAGACTCTGAGTCTGTTTTCTCATTTGTAGAATGGGATTAGTAATACCTACCACATAGTGATATGAGGTATTCTATAAGACTGTATATGTAAAGTGCCTTGCACAGAGCCTGATATGTAAAAGGTCCCTATTTAAATATTTCTTGGGCCTGAGTGCTTATGATCAGAGGACATAATACCTGCAATTTCTATGGTTCTGTGGAACTAATATTGGAGCATATCAACCTGAAAAGAAACTTTTTATTAATCTTCCAGGAACTAGAACAGAATTTTTCCTTTAGTACCTTCCTGGTTTCTTTGTCCAGTACTGTCTCCCCCCATCTGAATCAGGAACTACATTTTTACATTCCTTTCAAATGATACAATTGCAATGCAACAATTCCCAAGGTAAAAGAATAACTGTCTGTCTTGCTGGCTCTATTTTTTCTTTTCTTCTTCTTTTTTTTTTTTTCTTGACAACAGAGAGCTTCTTTTTTCCCCCCAGAAAAGAGGCAACATCACCCTGTCAATGTTAAATTCTGGCAGAAATGAAGCCACTGAAATGGAAAGAGAAAAAATATTTTGGCAACAGCCAGGAATGAGAAATTGCATAGCATTTACTGGGTTATATATATTCTGTGGATACAGGATACCCTCTATTATTGGCAATGATTGTCTCTGTGGTCAAGGCTTATTTCTAAAATAATTCTCTTTTCAGTGCACATGGCAGATTGATTGCATTGATGGCCTCAGTTTATTTGTGTTAATCTCTCCCTTTGCTCTATCACTTTGTAGTTCCCCTCCATAAAGAGGCAGAGTATATATTAACCCATCTCTTGCCTTTGGACTTTCATGTGGCTTGCTTTGGCCCATGGGATGGTAGTGGTCATGATGTAAGTAGAAGCTTTAAAAAATGCTGTTGTGTTTCCACTAGTTCTTTTGGACCCCTGACATTACCATGAAAATGTCCCAGTCCAGCCTGCCAGAGAGATGTGAGAGACATGTGGAAGAGAACTGAGTCATCCAAGCCAAGGCCATCCTAGACCATCCAGCTCCTGTCAGCAGGACACAGCCCCATTAACAGAGCCACCCAGCTGACCCATAGGCTTGTCAACAGAAATAAATGTTTGCTGTTGCAAGCCACCAAAGTTTTCTGATTGTTACACAGCAGTAACTACTCCATTCACCACATTTTCTTAAAGTGTTGGTGCCTGGGGGTGACCCCCAACTTCTGCAACTAAAATGGTGAATAAATTCCTGTAACTTGAGCCTCACTGATTTTATAGTTAGTAGCCTGGAGAGTTTGTTCGAAATCTCCATCCTAGGCAGACTGCCCTTTAATTGTTCCCAAAATACAATCTGCACATCCCTGACTCTGCCTCTGCCTCTGTACATTGTATTTGTCCACACTGAAATGTCCTTCTCCTTCCTGCCCATTTGCATCATACCAGATGTCCAAGGACCAACTTTAAAACCAGGCTTTTCTGAATGACCTACTGCGACTGTTCCCTGCCTTTTCAGCCTATTAATTCAGGTTATTTCTTGCCTGAGCTATAGATCGGATACCAGACCCATGTTTGCCGTATATGGCTGCTGTTTTTTTTTTTTTTTTTTTTTTTTATCTCAGCTGTTTATTAAACTAGATCCCAAGTTCCTGGAGGGCAGGGCCCTCTTACACCTCTTTTATCCCCCAAGCCTTGCATAGTATCTTGAAAAGGGAAGTACAGGACCTTTCACTTAAGACTTCAATATTTGTAGTTTGACCATCACTGGGGGGCTAATTGTTAGGTATCATTGCTAATGAATAAAACCAGAAGAATGGATGAGTGAATGGAGGGATGGATGGATGTATGGATGGATAGATAGATAGATAGATAGATAAAGTTAGATGCTTCCAGACCTGAATTTGTAGACTGTACCCCATTCTACTATAATTCTCACTAGGAAAATAAATTTTACTTTAAAATGCCACCTTTCCCCTGAAGATTTTACTGACCTCCCATTCATTCTCTCCAGATTAGACATGCCCTCTTCCTTCCCTGATATCCCTGTGTGACAGTCAAGTTCTTACCTGCTCACCTCCACCATGCCACATGGCACAAGCAGCAGCTCCTTCAGATCAAAGGCTGCAGCTTAATTATGTCCTTAATGGATGTCCAGCACATGGTAGGGTGCTTACTGCACAGGGAGTATTCCGTAACTATTTGATTATTTTATCTATCCCACCTCTGTCTTTATTTATTTATTTATTTATTTATTTATTTTGAGATGGAGTCTCGCCCTGTCGCCCAGGCTGGAGTGCAGTGGCGTTATCTTGGCTCACTGCAAGCTCCGCCTCCTGGGTTCATGCCATTCTCCTGCCTCAGCCTCCCCAGTAGCTGGGACTACAGGCGCCCACCACCACACCCAGCTAATTTTTTGTATTTTTAGTAGAGACGGGGCTTCACTATGTTAGCCAGGATGGTCTCGATCTCCTGACCTCGTGATCCGCCCGCTTCTGCCACCCAAAGTGCTGGGATTACAGGCATGAGCCACTGCGCCCGGCCTCTGTCTTTATTTTAAATGCCCTACTTCAGGCCCTTATTATTGCTCATAGAGACAACTACAAAAACCTTGTAACTGACCTTCTTGCTTCTAGCCTCGTCTCCCTTCTTCACCTTTCAACCTGTTAGCAATGCACACATACAGAATTCAACTTAAAAGGAAAAACGGAAAATCCAACCAGGCTATACTACCACTAAAAATCTTCATAGCTTCCCTCTTCTTTGAGGTATTAATAAAAGCCAAGCTCTTAGGCTTGGCATACAAAGCCCACTAAGATCTGCCCATCCTACCTGTATAGATCCTTCTTTCACAACAACCTCAAACTTCATTCCAACAAGATAGTACAGCCTGTGTGTTACTATTCATGCCACACGGTTTTTCCCCAACTGTACCTTGGCCCCCTGCCTCTCTAGATGACTCATTGACTCACCTGGCCCAGCCCAATCCATCTTGACCTTCCCTCCTGCCTACCAATTTTCCCCACCCCCTATAGGTGCCCCACTGATTGTTGACACATTGCATTGTGATTATCTGATTTAAGTGGAAGTTTCCTGAGAACTCTAGCACTAGCGTAGTATTAGTCTAGGTTCAGGGCCAACTGTTGCATTTAGATACTCCTCTGCCATCCTTGATACCTGGGTTCACATCGGTGTAACTGCCCATTAGCGTAACTGCCCAACGGGTTTCTCCTTGCCTGCTGCCCAGATAGAACAGATTTATCAAGACAGGAGAATTGCAATAGAGAAAGAGTTTAATTCACACAGAACCAGCTAAATGGGAAACCAGAGTTTTATTACTCAAATCAGTCTCCCCGAAAATTCAGAGACTGGAGTTAGTAAGGATAATTTGGCAGGCCAGGGAGTGGGGAGTGCTGATTGGTCAGGTAGGAGATGAAATCACAGGGGATCAAAGGGGGTTCTTGCAGTCTTCCGTTCCTAAGTGGGATCAAAGAACTGGTGGAACCAGATCGCCAGCCTGGATGGTGTCAACTGGTGCATCAGGATGCAGGGTCTGAAAAATACCTTGAGCACCAATTTAGGTTTTACAATAGTGATGTTATCCCTAGAAACAGTTGGGGAGGTTGGAATTGTGTGGCCTCTGGCTGCATGACTCCTAAACCATAATTTCTAATGTTGTGGCTAATTTGTTAGTCTTACTAGGGAAGTCTGCTCCCCAGGCAAGAAGGGGGTTTGTTTCCAGAAAGGGCTGTTATCCTCTTTGTTTCAAAATTAAACTGTAAGCTAAATTCCTCCCAAAGTTAGTTTGGCCTACAACCAGGAATTAACAAGGGCAGCTTGGAAGTTAGAAGCAAGATGGAGATGGTTAGGTCAGATCCCTTTCACCGTCATAACTTTCTCAGTTACAATTTTTGCAAAGGCAGCTTCACAGGGCAGATGAAGATTTACTTAAATGTCTCATGATGGTGATGATGGTAGCTAATATTCATTGAGCAGTTACTATGTACCAGATATTGTTCTAAGTGCTTTAAATAAATTAGCTTGAAACTATCATTCTCAGCAAACTATCTCAAGAACAAAAAACCAAACACTGCATGTTCTCACTCATAGGTGGGAATTGAACAGTGAGAACACTTGGACACAGGAAGGGGAACATCACACACCGGGGCCTGTCGTAGGGTCGGGGGAAGGGGGAGGGAAAGCATTAGGAGATATACCTAATGTAAATGCCAAGTTAATGGGTGCAGCACACCAACATGGCACATGTATACATATGTAACAAATTTGCACGTTGTGCACATGTACCCTAGAACTTAAAGTATAATAATAATAAAAAAAGTAAAATACAAAAAAAAAGAAATAAAAAAATAATTAAAAAATTAGCTCATTTGGCATTCACAGTAATCTTACAGGGTACCTACTATTAGTATCCTCATTTTAGCAATGAGGGTTAGGAAATGTTAATTAAGTTTTCTAAGATTGCACAGTTACTAAAACTAGAATCTGCATGCAAACCCAGGCAGCCTGACTCTAGAGCCTGTAACCTTCAGCACCACCTCATGTCGCCCCACGTTCATGTTTTTCAGGGGCCTTCTCCCATTTCTCAGTCATTTCCTCTCCCAAGAGAGGAGGAGAAGGAAGGGCCAAGAAGACAACATTGCTGGTGCCTTTTTTATTTATTCAGTTTACCTAAATTCTCTCATCATTACCAAATGACACATACTGTGAGCCAGGTTGAGGCCCATCTTTTCTTAGTTTTATCGATATCTGTTTACTAAACCACAAGGATAACTTTTTTACTCCCAAATTTGAGTGATTAGTAAAGAGCTACATAATGTAACCAGTTTTGCTTTTCACAAGACATCTCTATTTCTCAGTGGGCTGAAAACCACACTTTTGCTTCCTCTTTACTTTGCAGTGAGAGCACAGCATTTGTCACTCAACCTCTGAATGTTAGTGACACTATTGGGACAAGAAAGGACTGTGCTGGCCCAAATGGCAGGCATCTCATATGTGGCATCTTTCTTTCTCTTTCTGAGTAAGTTTCATAATCCTTTATGTTTCTCTTGTCACAGGAGGTCATCAACTCAGGGTGCTGGGTGATGGAACAGGACAATTTGGTCTCTACAGGAACAACTATGCCATATATTTCTGATGTTAGCAATAATTTTTGACTTACTAATGACAGTTCTTGGGTTACCTAGACATCCTTGAGTTCCAGGGAGGCACAATGCTTGGTTGAGTCCCATGCACATGATTCCATTGGTTTTTACATTTGTGTGTGTTGCCAGATCTGTCAGTTTTGCTTGGCCCTGGCTTTACTCATCTTCCTGGGCCGATCATCCCAAGAGACAGTAAAAAAGCTTTGTGTTCCAAACTGAGAGGAGACCTTAAGGTTTGCCTGATATTAAGGCTTGATGGGATAACTATGCCTTGCAGATATGACTGGATGGAAAGAAAGGTTATGAAAGTACTTAGTAGTTTTAGACTATGCTAAAAGAAGGTTCTAGATTTCACCTGCAAGTGGAAGTGGAAATTGACTACTGAGAGACTGAGAAATGAACAGGAAGATTCACTTGGCTCTGCTGAGGGCCATGCAGAGGGGCTTGCCTGATCTAGGGGCATTTATCTATGTTTGAATAGGTTGGAAGAAGAGAAAATTTGGAGGTAGAAGGGAGAGTCAGATGAGTTGAGCAGGTAATGGAATAGTTTCAAACCAGATAGCAGGTACTTTTTATGCTACAGTTTTCATTAACATCTGGTAAAGAGAATAGACTCCATCTCAGAATAATGTTTAAAATGCATAAAATAAAATGCATAGAATTATAGAGGAAATCAGTCACATTGAAATACCGGTATCAAAATATTTTAAATAAATTATAATGCAGTAATTTATTTGCTTCTTACTTATGCATTACATAACAAAATCTACAGGTAGGTCTTTTAACCACCAAACTTCAAAGTAATGATGAGTATAAATAACATTTCAATATCTCTTAAGTAGTTGTAATGTGATATGAAGATATCTGTGGTTGTCTACATACATAACTGAAGAAAATACTAAATTTCCATTAGAGGCAAAAATGAAAATAAAGATGTAAGATTATTTTTCTCCCTAGTTTATGGACCCTTTAATCCTACATGTGGACCCAGTTAAGAACTCTTGCTTTATAGCTGGGCATGGTGGCACATACCTGTGGCCCTAGCTACTTGGGAGGCTGAGGTGGGAGAATTGCTTGACCCTGGGAGGTGGAGGTTGCAGTGAGCCAAGATTGAGCCACTGCACTCCAGCCTGGGTGACAGAGTGAGATTCCATCTAAAAAAACAAACAAACAAACAAAACTCTTGCTTTAGAGAGACTGGATGGAGCCAGTGCAGGGACCCGAATGGCTGGGATGATTGGGGAACTAAACCAAGCTGCATTTGGTGTGACCAGGACTATGGCTGAAGAATTAAAAGAAAAGAATACAGCATTCAGCACAAAGAGGTTGCTTAATAAACATTGATTGAGTTGAATTGTGCTCATGTCTCTAAGTACATATGATAGTGTGAGGTTAAGAGTCAGACCTAGGGCCTGCAGGGGAAGTTACTGGGACCACTTGCTGGGTGATGGATGCCTGCCAGACTGGCTTGGCGGGTGTTGATGGATAGGTGCACTGGTGGGATCCTTTGGGGGCTGGTGTGTTTCTGTTGTTTGGTTAAGTTGTCTGAGTGTGATTCTCAAGTGTATGTGCTTTGTGTATTTGAATTCTATGTTTGCTATGTACATAGGAGGAAACTGGGTTTACATTGTGCAATAATTCATAGAATTGCAAATTCTGTCTCTTTTTTTGGTAAGCAGGCTAGAAGCCCTGGGGGAAGGAAAGTAGTAATCAAGGCTCAAAAAGGGGAAGCTGGAAGCTTTTCCTTAACCCATTTAAACAATTACCTAAACTGGGTTATACATTTACTTCTTCTAAATTCTGACTCATCTGAAGCACTAATTTTGTGTAGAAGCACAGTTTTTATGTGAAGAATACATAAATCAGGAAGTTACTGGAAAAAGCTTTAGAAGTCTGCTGTTTGTCCTTACAAATATAGAGGGGAATTGAAATAAATTATTTAAATAATGATCTATTGATCAATTACATTGGTTAGCAAATGTACACTTTGTCCCAATTTTTTTTCAATAAATATAAGGACTGAATGATCCTGATAGAAAATGGTGCCATATGAGATTAATGTCATGGGTAAATGAGTTCTCGGACTTAGCAGTTAGCTTTGTCTGCTTGATCTATTCCCCCCCCAAACTAGCTGCCCTACAAATAATGGCCATTAATATGGCAGGGTTTGGGGGAAGGGCTATTGTCTGTCTTACTGAGTTTGCATTCATGAAAAATAAAAAAGATTCCACTTAGTATGGATGGAAGCTATCTCAGCCTCCAAGCATATAGGGTTTTTGAATGTGAAAAGAGAAAGAAGCTGCTTGTTATGTTGGCTATTCCTGAGGTAGGTTTTGTATAAGGTAGCATTATTTGAAACTGCTGTTTTTTTGGTATAAAAAGTGGTCAAGTATGGACCATTTTATACAGTTCAACCTAATCGTTTTCATTCAAATAATACTGCAGTGGTAAATATGACAATTCCAGTGATATTTTTAAAGAAAGTCAATACCATCGAGGAATTTTTGGTGCTTTGAAAGCATGATTCTAATGTTAGTATGTCAGTGCCAAGCTTTGTACTCATCAGCCAACAAGAATATGAGCTACTATTCAAAAGTAGCTAACCCTCTACCCATTAAAAGAGAGAGCAAGAGGGCAGTCCTCACAGGTGTTTTTCGGAGGGTGGATGATATGTACTTGAAAAAACCCAGAGAGAATATATTTATAGTAAGATGCTTAAGCTTATGGCCCCAGTGCATAGCCATTTCAGTTGATCTCTGCCAGTCATGCCTTCTACCTGAAAAATACCTTTGAAATCTCCACACTATTTCTTTCACTTTTCTCAGAAAGTAGTATGTCTTAGACTGTTTGGCGTGTTGTAGCAAAAGTACCATAAACTGGGGGGGCTTATAAACAACAGAAATTTAGTTTTGGAGGCTGGGAAGTCTAAGATCAAGGCACTGGCAGTTTGGTGTCAGTGAGGGCCTGTTCCTCATAGCACCTTCTAACTGTGTCCTCACGTGGCACAAGGGGCTAGCGAGCTTCCTGGACTCTGTTACAAGGGCACTAATCCCATTCATGAGAGCACAGCCCTCATGACCTAATCGCTTCCTAAATGCCCCATCTCCTAATACCATCACCTTGGGAATTAGGTTTCTGCATGTGAGTTTTAGGAAGACACAGACATTGAGACTATAACACAGCACCCTCCCTGTCATCCCTCTACTAGGATATTACTTCATTCATCCTCCTTGCTGGCTTCACCCATTCTCCATCCCACCCCTTCCTACCGCTCCTCACCTAGCTACTCTTTCTAGCTGCCATCCTAATCTTCATTTTTCCTTCTCCATGAAACTCCTGGAAGTAGGTTCCACTTCCTGCAGTCACTTCTTACCCTGAAAACTGCTGCTTCCACTCTATTGAAATCCCTTTTACAAAGATCTTCATGGACATCCTCCTCATTGAGCTAACAGGAGTCTCCTCTGCCTTCAGAGTCCCCAACCTCTTGGCAGCCTTTGGCAGTGCTGACAAGCCCTTTCCTCTTAGAATGTTCTTCCCTTGATTTCCAGCCGCTGTGTCCTAGTTGCCCTCCATCTAACTCTTCCCTCTGTAAGTTTTGTTCCTTATCCCATCCCCTAAAGAGAGAGATTCCCTAGTAATCTCTCCTTAGTCCTCTTCCTTCTGTTCCCCAATACTTCCCAATACTTGTATGTAACTGACCTAATCTACATCTAACAGCTCAGAACTCTCCCTAGTTGCAAACAGACATTTACAGGAGCCAACAAGAAACAATGGGGACAGCCATGGATTTGGCATTTGCAGATCTATTAATATGTTCAAGTCTGGCTCAAATCCTAGGAGTTTTTACATAACTAAATATGGGAATATCACAGGGTTTTTGAAAGGATTCGATTACAAATATTTTCAAAGGGTTAAGGTCTATTTAACCCTTTGAAAATATGTATAATTTATATGTAAATATAAATATCTATATTTAAATATTTCAAAATGTTTGCTGGATATCCTTCCTGTCTATTCCATGGTCTTCAAATTTAGTATTTCTAAAATTAAATGCATTATATTTTCACTCACCCTTATACACACAACAGTAACACTTCCTGATATCTGTATTTCTAGTCAGAGTATCAATATTCTCCCAGGCAGCCTTATCAAACCTATGATCTTTGATTTCTTCCTACCTCTCATCTCGCCATTTAACCCTGCTACTCCCAAGCATCCAACGCACTGAAAACTACAGATTTTGTCTCCACAGTAGCTCAGTTATAGTACCTTTATTTTTATCCCTATTGCTTTTGTCACCTCTGTCCTGAGCTCCTACAATTACCTGATGTCTATTTCTAACTTCCATCATCCTACACACAAACTGTGAGGTTCATTTTCCTAAAACCTCTTAAACACTTTCAGTGGATTCCCCATTGCCTAATGAATCAAGTCCAAACTTTTAAATGTGATAGTCAAGTCCTTTCTGCTCTGGACCCAAAAATTGCTATCCAGTTTTACCTCTTTCTATTAATCTTCATTCAGGCCTCCCCCATCCAGTTGATTACTCTTTAATTTTGAGTAAGTCTTTTGATTCCTACTCAGAGTCTTGCCATGAAATCTCCTTCACCTAAAATGCTCTGTCTCCCCACTTACCTTGTCATAATCTTCCCAATTCTCCAAAATCCATTTCTAATGCCATCTCTTATGCCATCTCCATAAACCTATTTCCCTCCCCTCAAAATGTAGTCCCTCTTCAAAATTTTTGAAGCACTTTTATTATATGTTTTCCATAGAGAGGTGACTACTATCCACTTGATTGGATTATGAAATCCAGAAGTCAGAATCTAGCCTAAATTCATCTTCATATCTTAGTCCCTCAAGCATGAGAAATGCTATAAGTGGTTGAATAAATATTTATTGAATTGGCAAGTAAAGCAGTAGAAAAAGAAGTGTGTGTTTTCACAATAAAAATTTTCAAACATGGTACCCATCTTGCTGAAAAGCGTTGGGAAATGTTGGAGATGTGTTGCCTAGCCACCAAAAATAACATCGTTTGTAGAAACATGCCTTGATATATGTGGGTTAGTGGTACCTCAAAAGCCACATTAAGAAAATATTTTTATTGTGAAATACAACATAAGAAAATTTTTATTATTTGTTTAAAATAATTTTAAAATAAATTTAAAATTTGTTAAACAAATTTTCAGTTTAACAAATAAGCACAAAGTAAAATCTATATAATATCTACCCAGGTCAAGAAATAGAATATCGCCAAGACCCTAGAAGCACCCACCCAGCCCGCAGTGTGCCCCATCAGATCACAAACACCATGCAATCACTTTCCTGACTTTCATGATAACCACTTCCTAGTTTGCTTTTTTTTTTTTCTTTTTGAGACGGAGTTGCCCGGGCTGGAGTACAGTGACGCAATCTCGGCTCACTGCAACCTCCGCCTCCTGAGTTCAAGCGATTCTCTTGCCTCGGCCTCTGGAATAGCTAGGATTACAGGCACCTGCCACCATGCCTGGCTAATTTTGTATTTTTAGTAGAGACAGGGTTTCACCATGTTGGCCAGGCTGGTCTTAAACTCCTGGCCTCAAGTGATCTGCCCACCTTGGCCTCCCAAAGTGCTGGGATTACAGGCATGAGCCACCTCGCCTGGTCATTTCCTGCCTTTTTGCTAATGATTTCAGCCCCTTATGTATGCATCACTAAATAATACAGTGTGGTTTTACCTGTTTTTAAACTTTATAAACAGTATGATCATTCTGTATATAGTCACAAGGATTCCGAAGTGTTTTTGTATCTTTCTTTGAACATAGTCATTCATGTTATTGCAAATAGTTGTAATTGTTGATTTTTGTTTCTATATAACATTCCACTTTATGACTGTACCACAGTTTATCCAGCCTACTGTTGATGGACATATGGGTTGTCTCTTGTTTGAAGCTTTAATGAGCAGTGTAGCTGTGCATATTCTTTCACACATAGCTTGGTGCACACATTTCTCTAAGACGGCATTGCTGAAAAGTGTCTTAAACTGCCACTGTAGTATAACTTGTTGGTAAGTAATAATTTACATTTTTCTAAGGTGGTCTAACTTGTATTCCTAGATTCTTATTACAAAAAAAGCATGATATAAATATGTCACATTAATTTGGACTTATGAATAAATTAGTGTATTCTAAATTATTATAGAGGCTGAGCGCAGTGGCTCACACCTGTAATTCCAGCACTTTGGGAGGCTGAGGCAAGCAGATCACTTGAGGTCAGGAGTTCGAGACCAGCCTGGCCAACATGGTGAAACCCCGTCTCTACTAAAAATACAAAACTTATCCAGGCGTGGTGACCCATGCCTGTAATCCTAGCTACTCAGGAGGCTGAGGCAAGAGAATCACTTGAACCTGGGAGGCAGAGGTTGCAGTGAGCCAAGATTGCACCACAACACTCCAGCCTGGGTGACAGAGCAAGACCGTGTCAAAAAAAAAAAAAAATTATTACTAGAAATGTGTGTGGTTGGCTGACTAGTTGGTTGGGCATTGGTTGGTTTTCCCAGTTTTAGACTGAACATACATATATGAAATATATGCACTTGACTGCATCAGGTGACCACTTACCTTTTCTGTGCTTTTGCCCTTTTTTATAGTTCCCTCCTATCCCTTAGAATTATTTTCATTTCATCCCAGATTCCTATACTCAGCCTTATCATGTTCTCTGTAATGTCCTTTTTCCTTTCCCTCACTTTTTTTTTCCACTCTGGTCTCCTTACTCTTTGTCCCTGTGGAGTCACAAAATGCAGCAGAGGCTCTGCTTCTTACTCATCTTCGTATGAACTCTGTTCGGTTAACTCCATAAGGCCAGCAATCTCTCCCTGTCTGGCCCTTCTGGTGTCTTCCAACCCTGTCTTCCCTTTTACTGCACCCTGGGCCCCTAGTGGAAGAACTGACCACTCTTGTGGCATGTCTTTGTTCTTTCTGCAACACAAAATGAACTAGCCTTTAATATCAATCATAGTAAGTAAAGATATGCTTTTTGATTTCTGAAAAATGCTTGATTTAAAAAATTTGTCAAATGAAATATTACCATTTAATCATGCTTTTTCCTTTAGACCTAATACTTCAGATTTGTTCTAATAGAAAACATTCCCTAGTGGTCCCAATGGAAAACTTTTGGTAAGAAAAAAGCTAAAATACATTCTAATCCCAGAACCTGCTGGATTTTCTAGCCATCTATTAGGAGGCTTTTCAGTAAAGCTTTAGTGGCTCTTTAAGAAATGACAAAACAAAACCAAAAAAACCTCCACAGAATAGAAAGGAAGTGCTGCTGCCTCGTCAGATGCTAATTTTGGCTAGTCTTGCAACAGACCTGGCTAGGAGCTACAAATAGTTCCAACCAACCAGCTAGAAAAATCATGGCACCAAGGGCAGAGCCCTAGACTTTGCGTCTCCAGCAACTACTTCTCTGGGAACTGCCCGATGGCAGGCACCCTGGAATTTGAGGCTTGAGGAAGTATATGCCAAATTTTCTCAGAAAATAATGTAAAATTACCATACATTTATTTGCTTTAAAATAAGTACACTTCGATAAGCAGATGTTTTATAGAAGTGGTCATGTTACATTGATGAAGCTAAATTTTTTTAAGAGACTGAAGATTACTATGGAAGTTAAAGTTATAAAAGAATAATTAACTCATCAAGCAATTCCACTGCTGCTCAGCCTGAAGAAGATGTTGAACATTTGAGTCGATTATAGCTAATAACTTGCGATCTCATTTACCAGAATTGTAATACAGGGAAATACATAACGTGGTACACTGGGAACTGGAACACTAATCTCTTTTTATTCCCCTTTCTTTCTCCTACTTACAAGCTAAGCTCAGCATTGGCCAGAGAGAAGTAACAGTTCAGAAAGGACCACTGTTTAGAGCTGAAGGTTACCCAGTCAGCATTGGCTGCAATGTAACTGGCCACCAGGGACCTTCTGAGCAGCATTTCCAGTGGTCTGTTTACCTGCCGACAAACCCGACCCAGGAAGTCCAGATCATTAGCACCAAGGATGCTGCCTTCTCTTACGCAGTATATACGCAGCGGGTGCGAAGCGGAGACATCTACGTGGAGAGGGTCCAGGGCAACTCCGTCTTGTTGCACATCTCAAAACTCCAGATGAAGGATGCTGGCGAGTATGAGTGTCACACACCGAACACTGATGAGAAATACTATGGGAGTTACAGTGCAAAGACTAATCTAATTGGTAAGTTGCTTGTCCACTTCTGCTAGCCAGCCCCTGAGAAGCCAGAGTCTCCACCATGACAATGTCTTGCAATATGACATGGCTTTATATTGTTCCATTTTCTTTGGGAAAAGAGCCCAGGTACCCCTGTGGATATTTTGGAGATATGTCACAAGTGGGTATCTCATGTTCTCTAAAATTATCTGTTTCTTTTTCTCAATTATCTTTGCCATAAAAATTTAGATGGTGTGTGGTTTTCCCAAGGCCTTGTCCACGGCTCTCCATGGGTTGCTAGTAGCAACAGCATTCAACAAAGCTGTGAGAGTTCTCCCTGTGTTGTCTCTGCTTGCAGGCAGAACAATAATTTGACAAGAAAGCTGGTACCATAGGTGATAAGTCATTAAATTAGAAATGATTATTCTCAAACTACCATTCTCTAGCATATTTACACATTGGGAAAGGGTCATAGTCCTTGCAATTGTCACTTTGTCCCTTTGTCTGGAATATCTATCACCCCCTTTTCAGCTTAACAAACTCCTACATATACTTCAGGACCCAGTTTAGATATTACCTCTTCTGTGGAACTCATCTTGACTGCTTGGGCAGAATTCCCACTTTTGTTTCCTTTAGATTGTTCATACCACTACTATCAGCATGTATCCAGTTACATGGTAATTGGCTGTTTGTATGCCTCTTTCCCACCACATCCTCAGCTTCTACTCAGTGGCTAGCACTGAGTAGATGCTCAGTCACATTCATTGATTAAATCTAAGTGTTGCTTTCATATAAGCTTAGGCTGTGTGATTTCATTTTAGGAAAACAAGAATGGTAGGGTAGTAAGATGGTTACCAAAACTTTAGTAAAGATTGCATTTGGGCTCTAAATGATACATTTTAACAGCCATTATTACATTATTAGATTATTACACAGCCTTATAGAGGAGCAGGTTAAGGCCCAGGGAGGTGAAGTGACATGCCCAAGTCCACGTAGTAGGGATGGATTTAGGATCAGAATCTAAGGTTTCTCTGTCCCAGTGCTTTCTCCCTTTAAATACATGCTTTGTGTCTGAGTAGCTAAATTGGTTATAGCCTATGCTAATAAAGCAAAGTGAGGGTCAACACATTGATGAGACATTTACTTCGCCCAGTTCCGTAGACTGTACCTAGATGCCAATGTTCCCATTGGCAATAGAGAAAGCATATGGATAGGAAAGCATATGGCAAGTGGAAAACCAACTCAAAGTCTGTGTGCTTTACATAGGGTAGCTCGGGGCGCCATCTAAGGAGGCCCACTGGACAAGCACTGGGCCAGTCACATTATTATCATTCCTTTGTTTCCAGTTATTCCAGATACCCTCTCTGCCACCATGAGTTCTCAGACTTTCGGTAAGGAGGAAGGTGAGCCATTAGCCCTCACCTGTGAGGCATCCAAAGCCACAGCCCAACATACTCACCTCTCTGTCACCTGGTACCTAACACAGGATGGAGGAGGAAGCCAAGCCACTGAGATTATTTCTCTCTCCAAAGATTTTATATTGGTCCCTGGGCCCTTGTATACAGAGCGGTTTGCAGCCAGTGACGTACAGCTCAACAAACTGGGGCCCACTACATTCAGGCTGTCCATAGAGAGGCTCCAGTCCTCAGATCAGGGTCAGCTGTTCTGTGAGGCAACGGAATGGATTCAGGATCCAGATGAAACTTGGATGTTCATCACCAAAAAGCAGACCGATCAAACCACTCTGAGGATCCAGCCAGCAGGTAATTATCTTCCTACGAAATTCATTAATACACTAGTATTAGGTAGTGGGTATTTATGAGGTATGTTTTAATTTTTGTTCTCATCTTTTGTTGGCTCTAAAAAATTGGCTAGAAAGTTTGATTTAATTTTGTATTTTTGTCATCTGAGAAGCATAACTAAGAGGGAGGACATTCAGTTTTGGCTCTGCTCACGGATTCTTTATGGGATAAGGTCTACTGAGTGGCTAGATCGATTCCACAAGCCAGTCATGGAAGTAGTTTTGTTACCATTTTTGCCAGTCTCTGTTCACACATTATCTACATTATCTAATTTAGTCATAACCACCACCCTATGAGGCAAGTAGTTGAGTCTCCATTTTAAAAATGAGGACTCTGAACTTCAGACATGCTAGATGCGCTGCCTAAGCCCACCCAGCTGGTGAGAGTGGGGCTGGCATTCAAAGGGAGGCCTGTCTCTCTCCAAAGCCCACTCAGCACAGACAGCTGGGCCTCAAAGTAGCTCCAGTTTCCAACATGAAGCCTTGTCTTCGTCAGTGCTGGGGTTTCCTTCCACCTGCCCCCTTTCCCAACTTGGAATGCAGTGACTTTGCTTTTTTATTATTTTTTTAATTTAAAAATTTTTTTAAGGACAGGATCTTGCTATGTTCCCCAGGCTGGCCTTGAACTCCGGGGCTCAAGCAATCCTCCTGCCTTGGCCTCCCAAAGGGCTGGGATTTCAGGCATGAGCCACCGCACCCAGCCTGCTGTTACTTTTCATAATCTTTTGGCATTTTTGTCAAAGCAAGTATAAAGGCCTTGTCTGTGATTCCTGGTCTCTATAGGCTTTTGTCCAACAGGAAGGGGTTGCTAAACCATATACTGTATACCCATTGCTAAAAGCAATGATCCCATAGTGGATCATTAAAGTTTTTTCTTTATTAAAAACAGTATTATTGTGTTCCACTAAAAATTGTCCTGTTGGCCTCAAGTATCCAAGTTACACTCATGAGTCCTATGGAGCGATATCACATGTGCTTTTTAACTTCAGAAAATTCTGCTGGATATTCTTAGCCAAAAAAGAGAGTAAGAAATCACAATTTACAGCAATTTAGTGTAAAATATTTAATATATATATTTAACTCAGTATACAATATTTTATTTTTTAATTTAAAAGGCATACATTACTATATGTGTCATACATTTGTGCATACATCTTGCTTACTAAGAGTGCATTCAGAAAACCATGTGTCCTGTCCTTTCTGGGTGATTTAAGGAAGAGTCATGAGCGTTTTTTACTCTAAGGATTTTTTTTTTTTTGGGTTTACCTACCACTATAGAATTGAACTCCCACATAAAATGTGATCCCTGTGGCATCCTTACAGAGGGTGTCATCTCTCTCTGGTACTGAAAGGACAGAGGCTGTGGGCTGTCTAAATACCTGCCTTGCTTTTGTTTCCCAGTGAAAGATTTTCAAGTCAACATTACAGCTGACAGCTTGTTTGCTGAAGGGAAACCCTTAGAACTGGTTTGCCTGGTTGTAGGCAGTGGCCGTGACCCACAGCTTCAAGGCATTTGGTTCTTCAATGGGACTGAAATTGCTCACATTGATGCTGGTGGAGTCCTGGGCCTGAAGAATGACTACAAAGAGAGAGCAAGTCAAGGAGAGCTCCAGGTTTCAAAGTTAGGCCCCAAGGCTTTCTCTCTCAAGATCTTCTCTCTGGGCCTAGAGGATGAAGGCGCCTACAGATGTGTGGTAGCAGAGGTCATGAAAACACACACAGGTTCCTGGCAGGTGCTTCAGAGAAAGCAGTCACCAGACAGCCACGTGCACCTGAGGAAGCCAGCAGGTATGTAAAGTCAAGGCCAGGCATGCATTGGGCTGCTTTCAGATGCCCCCTTGTCAGTAGAAGACCCCTTCGTGGATACAATGGGGATCTTCATGAAGAGCAGGTTTCAATCAGATCACATGGGAGGTGGAGTGGAGTGGAGTAAAGGAAGGCACCCAAACTAGCTGAAGATCCGAGTCCTATTCCTGAGTCATTAAGTAGGCTGTGACCATGAACACACCACTTTACGTCTCTAAGTTTCAGCTCCTTCATCTGTAAAATGATGGCACACAACTAGATGGTCTTTAAGTTCCTTCTTGCTATCTTAGAGTCTATTTATTTTTTGTTCTAATTTTTATGTATTAGATATTTCTTAAAGCAGAGAACATCTGTGTTAATGAAGCCCTCTGCCTTTGTGTGTGTGTGTGTGTGTGTGTGTGTGTGTGATATGAATAGGTTAAGAGTAAAAAGCTACACTTGGTCCTCCTTCCTGAGGAATGAACACCCGTGTTATCCTACCTTGAGACCCTGCTGGCATTTTTCAGTTGCCTTCTGTTAGTCTCCTACTATGTTGACCTGGTGTGGGAAATAGTACTTAGTCATAATTCTGACTCACAGTAAGAAATGAAGAGGTAATTGATAGTGGGCAGACTCCATCCTCTGCATTTTGCTGTAATGTGGTGAGACACGCCAGTCCAAATGGTTCTGAATGTCTGCATGCACGGAACTGAGGAAGCCGCTCAGCTCACCTTTACTTTATGAAGGTTGGGTGACCTTAAACATGTTTGAATAATCAGTGCCTTTTGTGAAGAAAAACAGACAAATCTACAACTAATATAAGGATTCGCTAGGCTGGGTTTAAATTCAAAGTCCAGAAAGATTAATTGCGCAAAAAAAATTTTTTTTAATGTTTTAAATTTTTAAAAACTGAGCTAAAAATAAAGGTGTCCTTGTTGCACTGGCTTATTGGAGACATCTCCAAAGATAGATAAATTTTCCTTTCATGTTCTCCAATATGCCATTTACTAGGAATGAAGATGCACCGATTTGGCCTTGAGTGGCAGGCCAGGAAGTGTGTTGGTGTTCGTTTTCACACTAAACATTTGGTCTGACTTTCTAGAATTAAGGAAAAACAATATAGGTGAGTTTACATATTTATGCAGAGATAAGTTTCTGCTTTATGCATCTCAGCCTTCTCTGGAACATATCTGCAGGCTTTTGTAAACCTGGTATGTGGGAATTTCACCTGAAGGGGAACTTCAGGGTACACAGCTGATAATCCTATCAATAGGGTCATCTTCTAAAACTAAAAATAGTTCTTTGTATAGGCTGGAGTCTACACTGGGCTTACTATGTAGACACAGAAAAAGTTATTAGCAAATTTATTAAGGATCCTGTTTAGCATTCTGTTTTGAAAGTCAAACGTTACTTGAAGTATTAGCAACATTTTATCATTTATGAATATTTTAATCGCCCATTACCATTGTGAATGTGTAACTTACACACATTTCATAAGTTTATTACTTCTTACCAAAAGGCAGTAATGGCCACAATGAACTAAGGAAACATCATTAAAAAAAAAAAATCATTAGTTTAAACTAATCATCATGGTTATGTTAAAGTGGTGAGATTATGAGTAATAATTTCCCCTCCAATTTTGAAACTTCAGTTATGAGTCTATTTTTAACTTGAAAAAAACTAAATTTGAAAGCAGATTTGCTCTTTTTAAAAACATATTTATGGACATTAACCTTCATTCTCTCTTTGTTACTTATGTATATGTATGCATAAAACAGTCAAAGATTGAACTCCTTCCTCCTCAGGGAAGAACAATTTGCAAATTCATTTAGGTCCTATTTAGATTTCTAATGCCAGTTCTATTTTATTTTCCTCTTTTGCTTTGAATTACCTCTGCTTTTGCCAGAGCCTATCATTAAACACTAATGCTAGCAGCTAACCTTTACTAAGTACTTTCCCTAGCCATCCAGGCTAAGCTCTTTGCATGTGCCATTTGTTCAGTCTTCTCAACAATGCAGCAAGGTGAGCACTATTATTATCTTCATTTTTACAGAAAAGAAAACTGTGGTCAAATATGTTGCCCAGGGCAATTCTGACTCCAGGAGCCGTGGCCTTAAATTAGTGTTGGGCTGCCTAGAATGTACAGTCTCCTGCTGTATCTCTACATTGCTCACAAGGCAACCAGGAAAGACCTTGCAGAATTCATGTTTGTTGAATAAATGCGTTTGTTGAATGATGACTTGAATTTCCCATCTGGGAGCCAGATTTACATTTATGGTTTTACACTGTAGTTTAGACATAAGAAGCCTCTCTGTTTACAACAACGTGTGTTGTTGTACACCTTGTTGTACACGTTGTTGTACAACAACGTGTGTTGTAAACAGACACACATTTATATATATATTTATTTATTTATATATATATATATAATGTATATGTATATATACACGTATTTTCCCGCCAAGTAATTGTTTTTTATGGTAATATTGTGAACAGAGATATAATTAACAATGTTTCTTCCTCATTCAAAACACTTACTAAACCAATCAGATTGATTAGGGAAAGATAAGAAAGAGGAAGATCGTCTTGAACTCTGAAGGTCCGCATTCTAAAAAACTAAAAATTTAAATAAACACAGCTTTATTAGTTTCAGGCTCTTATATCTACCCTAATTAATATACTAAAACATTACCAGATGTTTTGCCAACTAGATATTCTTAAGGAAGAGTTGATTTAACAGACTAATAAGAAATATGTGCAAGTGATAAATTGTTTAAGTAAGCTGGGTGCAGTGGCTCATGCCTGTAATCCCAGCCCTTTGGGAGGCTGAGACAGGAGGATCACTTGAGGCCAGAAGTTCAACACCAGCCTAGGTAACAAAGAGAGACCCTATCTCTACAAAAAATTTAAAAATTAGCCAGCATGTTGGCACGTGCCTGTAGTCCCAGCTACTGAGGCACGAGGCAGGAGAATTGCTTGAGCCAAGGAGTTTGAGGTTGCAGTGAGTTAAGATCACAGTGCTGTGTTCTAGCCTGCACAACAGAGCAAGACCCAGTCTTTAGAAATAAATAAATCGTTTAAGGGTAAATACATCCTCCGATATTCTTTCTGCTATCTTGTTTCCACTATTTAAGGTTTGGCAAATCTTTTGCCTGAGGGTGGTGCAAGAGGAAACAGCCCAATTTGACTTGTCACAAACTAGTCAAGTCCTAATTAATGAAATTTCACTGTATTTTAGAACATTTCTTATTTACCTAAAACAGTTTTATTCTTCTATAATCTGTAACTCACAGCAAGAAGTGTGGTCGTGTCTACCAAGAACAAGCAGCAAGTTGTGTGGGAAGGAGAGACACTCGCCTTTCTCTGTAAGGCTGGTGGAGCTGAAAGTCCCCTGTCTGTGAGCTGGTGGCACATCCCACGGGACCAGACACAGCCCGAGTTTGTGGCTGGCATGGGGCAGGATGGCATTGTGCAGCTGGGTGCCTCCTATGGGGGACCCAGTTACCATGGCAACACAAGGCTGGAGAAAATGGACTGGGCCACCTTCCAGCTGGAGATCACCTTCACTGCCATCACAGACAGTGGCACATATAAGTGCAGAGTATCTGAGAAGTCTCAGAACCAGGCCAGAGATCTGAGCTGGACTCAGAAGATTTCAGTTACTGTAAAGTCTCTGGGTAAGTGTCAAAGGAAGTCCTTTTCTGCACCTGTATATCACTCAATTCATTCTGCAGTGGAATTGGATTGCGTGTTATCCTGAATCCCCCAGTGATGGTATGTGTACCCCAGGACACAGAGCTAGTCTCTGGCTACCCTCTCTGTCAATTAATCTTTAAAGTTTCTTCATTTTTGTAAAGATCATCTTTAGAGTGCAACTTGTAAATTGTTGTTCAAGGTTAAAAACAAAATCCTATGAATCAGCTTATAGACGAGTATAGCTGAGCCTCTTACCTTCTGGCTTTTGACAGCTGTGGCCCTGGGATTGCAGAGCCCACTGGAGCATGTGCAAAAGGGTTCTGATACTGAACCCACGCATGGGGGTAAGGGAAGGAGGCCAGACGACTAGGGTGGGGAGTGCTCCACCCACTCAGCAGCAGCTGTCTAAGTAGCAGATTGGAGAAACACTGCCTATTTGTTGTGGCTGCTGGGAACAGTCTTAGAAAAGGATCAACTTTGCAAAATTGAGGTCACAGTTCAGGACAGACTGTACTGGGAATCAATTTCTACTCTATAAAATATGAAACTCCAAATGTACAAATGCATGGTCCTAGTCAAAGAGGTGGCAACTAGAAAAACTTGAAAGTGCTATATTTTAATCTGGTAAATATATTAGAAATTCTGTTTCATTTTTCTGTCTAGAGTCAAGTTTACAAGTTAGTCTGATGAGCCGTCAGCCGCAAGTGATGTTAACCAACACCTTTGACCTGTCCTGTGTCGTGAGGACCGGTTACTCTGACCTCAAGGTGCCACTCACTGTGACATGGCAGTTCCAGCCAGCTAGCTCTCAGGTCTTCCACCAGCTTATTCGAATCACCCACAATGGCACCATTGAATGGGGGAATTTCCTATCCCAGTTCCAAAAGAAGACGAAAGTGTCGCAGTCTTTATTTCGTTCACAACTCCTAGTCCATGATGCCACTGAGGAAGAGACAGGAGTGTATCAGTGTAAAGTAGAAGTTTATGACAGAAATTCCCTATACAACAACCGCCCCCCGAGGGCTTCTGCCATCTCTCACCCACTGAGGATAGCCGTCACTTTACCAGGTAAGTGTGACTTGAAATTAATCCCTGTTTTAAAAACAAACAAATAGCAATCCTCCCATTTTGGGTAAGTTATAACAATAAAACATAAAATACTTTCTCCTGTATTTGTTCTATCTAAGTAAGCACCACATGATGAATGATACCCAGGTTAACATTGAGTTAGTATGCATGGGTTGGCCATACTGGTTGTTAAAACATTGAAATACCTTCCATGCTGGCTAATTGCTGCTCTCTACCCATTCCCCGTTTTCCCCTAAGTTCCCACCACCCAGCAACTAAAGGGTACCACGTGGCACAGCAGGGGGCCTCTAGGACCTGGCTAGAGGGGAGAAGAAATGTTTTGGATTAGTTACTGTCCAGGCCTTACCAGTTAGTAAACATTTGCAGTGTCTCTGCTAGTGGTAGGGATAAGGTAAATTCCACTGGAATACATCCACCTACTTATTTGTAAGGTGTTAATGTATAAGAGTCAGAGAATTTATTATTACAATCAAATATAATCCATCTCATCAACTGATAATAGAGCATAGGAGTTAAAAGTGAGATACTACCTAGGCAAAGTTCTGCTGTGTCATGTATCTTCTCTCTTATAGTTTGCATTCTCTTAGGAAGAGTGATGGAGAGACGTTGAAGTCATTTAGATCTGACAATCACTGGATAGCAGAACAGCTTTGGATGAGCCACTTAATCTGCTCAAGCCTTAGTTACCTGATCTGTAAATTGTTAATGTGCAATTTAAATATGGTGACATATATAACATGCCGAGTACCTGACACACCAAGATGACGCTCAAACGTGGTCACTGTCATTATTCTCTCTGCTGCTGTGCAACATTTTTGGTAATAGTAATGATCCCCTTGTTCATGAATTCATGCTTAATTAATTTGTCCTCTCTGTGGTATTTGCAATTGCTGCCCCAATCTGTCTTCTTGAAACTTCTTTTTTCCTTGGCACCATGACACAAGATTTTCATTTTCTCCTCCACTGATTTATTCTTTAAAGAAAACAGTTTCTCTGGATTTTATTCTTAGCTTTGTTCTCTTTTCATTCTATACGCTCTCCTGCAGTGGACTCGTCCCTACCCATGGATACAAGCTGTATGCTCACAACTCCCAAATTCATTATCTTGACCAATTTCTCTTCTGATCTCCAGACTCGTATATCCAGCTGTCTCCAAGACATGCCTGCACTCATTATGTCAAAACATAAACCCACCATTATCATCCAAAGCTCTTTCTTCTACATTGCCCCTTATGTCCCCACTCCCCACCAGTGACCCAAGTTGAAAACCTGAGTCGTCACAACTCTTATGTTCACCTTGTATCTAAACTCCCATAGTGTGACATGCAAGGTCCTTTATCATCTGGTACATTTGTGTCTTTCCAGCATCATCTCCTTCAACTTTCCATCGTGAATTTGAGCTTCAGCCACACTGAATTACTGGCAGCTCCTCAGTAGTCCATGTTCCCTCTCACTCTCAAAGTCTTTGATCTAGTTGCATCTTTTGTGTGGCAATCCTTAACCTCTTCTCCATCAGAATAATTCCTATAAACCCTTAAGACTCAGCTCAGAATTATCTCCTCCAGGAAGTCTCCCCTCACTCCTGTATTTGGGCTAGGAGACCCTGCTGTGTGCTCAGATAGGCACTTCTATATACCTCTGTCTTACATGAGGGACATGAGGAACAAAAATTTTACACTGAGGCCAGGCGTGGTGGCTCACACCTGTAATCCCACACTTTGGGAGGCCAAGGCGGGCAGATCACCTGAAGTCAGGAGTTTGAGACCAGCCTGGCCAACATAGTGAAACCCCGTCTCTACTGAAAATGCACAGATTAGCCAGGCATGGTGGCGTGCACCTGTAGTCCCAGCTACTCAGGAGGCTGAGGCACAAGGATCGCTTGAGCACAGGAAGTGGAGGTTGCAGCGAGCCAAGATCATGCCACTGTACTCCAGCCTGGGCGACAGAGCAAGACTCCATCTCAAACAAAACAAAACAACCAAAAATCTCACACTTGAGAAAGGTTTCTCAAGAGTTATTTCAGCTGCACATTCTAAATGTGGAAGACAGTGATCAGGGCAAATATCACTGTGCTGTGGTAGAATGGCTCTTTGTCTACAAATGGCACTTGGCACCATCTCTAAGCCTCTGTCCCTGCACTTGTCTCCCTCTAGAGTGTGAGCCACTGAGGGAAGATATCCACAGGGCCTGGAATTGTCTGGCACATAATATAGTGTGTGCTTCATAAATATTTGTTGAAGGAAGAGTAAAGGGACCTATGGGCAACATCAATAAAAAGCTAAAAAAGTAGAGTGGGTGATGTGAGCAAGACGCTAGAAGAAGATTTGGGAAGAAGATTTGGGAACAAGGATTGTCACTCATCTTTCTGACAAAGTAGAAAAGCTGCTGGGGTCAAAGATTAGTTGGCTCCATATCTATACAATGTTCCCACAGTTAAGTGACTGCAAAGACACACACAGTTTTAATCACTCATGTACAACTTCCTTTTGTTTACCCACGTTTGAAGGCAGATACAACTAGAGTTTGGAAATTGTGAATCCGGAAGCACTCTGCATAGTAAACACACAAACACAGCATTAATAGGGCCACTTTCTCCCAATCTGATACATGAAATATGACAGAAGAGATGCTTGTGCTTAAATACCAAATCAGTATCATGTGGAAGAGAGATACTGGGCTTGTCTGTGTGACACTCCCTCTGCCACGCCACCCCTACCAAGCATAGGTAGCACTAGGAATAGTGGATGGAAGTTATGAAGAGATAAAGTTCAACTTGATATCAGAAAGCATTCTGGAGGGGCAGAGCTGTCCAGAGATGAAATGGGCTTCCTTGTCAGCTAGTGATGCTGTTCAAAAGCTGGATGAGCAGTGAGTGGGGCTACTGTAGAGAGAGTTCACCCATATGATGGCGGGAGGATGCAGTGTCATACTTGACCTCTAATGTCTCTACTACCTTAACTTTCTATTTCATAGCAAAGTAACTGTTTCATTTTTTTAAATTTAGAGAGCAAGCTAAAAGTGAATTCAAAGAGTCAAGTCCAAGAGCTCTCCATCAACTCCAACACTGATATAGAATGTAGCATCTTGTCCCGGTCCAGTGGAAACCTTCAGTTAGCCATTATTTGGTATTTTTCTCCTGTTTCCACTAATGCCTCCTGGCTAAAGATCCTGGAGATGGACCAAACCAATGTTATAAGAACTGGGGATGAGTTTCACACCCCACAGAGAAAACAAAAATTTCATACTGAGAAGGTTTCCCAAGACTTATTTCAGCTGCACATTCTGAATGTGGAAGACAGTGATCGGGGCAAATATCACTGTGCTGTGGAGGAATGGCTCCTGTCTACAAATGGCACTTGGCACAAGCTTGGAGAAAAGAAGTCAGGACTAACAGAATTGAAACTCAAGCCCACAGGTAAACCTTGCGAGTGTATCCTCACAATGTCTGTCTGTCTGACGGCTGTTTTCTCTTGGGCAGCTGTTCTATGGAGTGATTATGTGGAAGTAAAAATATGACCTAAAGTCATAGGAACAGTATCTACCTACACACGACTGCAAGACTGGGTAGTCCACCAAAGGAGGGGAGGTCACTTAAGGCGAACCAATCTGAGGTTCTGGGGAGCTGAGGTAGGAGCAATATCCCTTTGATTGGTTTGCTTCTCAGCCTGGCAGCCTGGTCTGTGCAGCTACCCAGGGTATCGTATCTCCAGATCTCTATAATAACAAGCTGTGTCATTCCAGTGGGGCTCTACTGTAATTTGGCAGAGAAAGAGTAATACGAAGCATATTTCTCCCACTGTGAACAGAAACTGTACAACTCTATGGGGATGTGTGGAGAAATTGCTTCTCAACATTTAGCTGCCTAAACATAAGGCAAATAAGAGTAGTTAACTGTTGGAATGGCTTACTGAGGGAGTCTCCTCTTCCTCAGGAGATCTTTAAAAATGTAATGGAAGTTCCGCACTGGTCTAAGAGTGCCACTGTCTAAATGTGGGCAGGGTTGATTAGGTCTCTCAGCATAGGTTAGGTCACCTCCAGTGTTGATTAAAATTAAATGAACGTCACAACCAAGGTTTGGGAACTGGCCAAGATCCAATAGCACAATGCAGAGAAGTTGATCTAATTTGGTGCTTGAAATACTATTTTCAAGGTAACGTTAAAAAAAATTAGATGATAATTGAGCATTACTATGTATTAGGCAATGGAATACAAAGATAAAGAAGGCACAGCCCTGGCCCTTAAGGAGCTCCTAGTCTGGTGGGACAACAAGGGCAAAACAGCAGCTTGGTTTGGGGTCTCTTCCTGCCCTCTGGCTTCCCTTCTGTATGTTCTTCAAGCCCCTTCTTCTCCCTGCTAAATGTGTGTGTTCCTCAGGGATAGATCCTGGGCCTGTTTTGCTTCTTATTCTCTGCTTTCCTCAGAATTTCTTAAACACTGCCCTGGTTTCAGCTACCACCTTCTAGATGATAACTCTGAGATTTTGTGCTTAGCCCTGATCTCCTGAGCTCCAAGCCTTCATACCAAACTGCCTGCTGTACATTTCTACTTGGATGCCCCCATACTCAGCATGCCCTAAATTGCACTTAGCATCTCTGCCATCTCACCATGCTCATTTGTACTTCTGTATTTCCCATCTGTGTGATTGGCATTCTGTCTCCCAGTCATCCACGCCAAACTCTTGACCACATGTGCATGGCCCTCTTCAGGAGGCAGCCACCGCTTAGCTCAAGTGCTTCCCATGTAGAAATGTGGGCTCCGTGTTGTCAGATATTTTTGCATATCTAGAGATGCCTAAAATCTTTTTTGGTGACATCTCCCAGTTTGAGAATGTCCACAACTAATTCACTTCTTCTTTTTTTTTTTTTTTTTTTAGACGGAGTCTTGCTCTGTTGCTCAGGCTGGAGTCAGTGGTATGATCTTAGCTCACTGCAACCTCCTCCTCCTGGGTTCAAGCAATTCTCCTGCCTCAGCCTCCAGAGTAGCTGGGACTACAGGCGTGCGCCACCATGCCTGGCTAATTTTTGTAATTTTAGTAGAGACAGGGTTTCACTATGTTGGCCAGGCTGGTCTCGAACTCCTGACCTCAGGTGATCCACCTGCCTTGGCCTCCCAAAGTGCTGGGATTACAGGCGTGAGCCACTGCGCCCAGCCCAGTTCTCTTAAAATACTGCAAGTGTCAAGCAGAACATACCTGTGGGCTTGGTGTGGCTGTGGACTTCCGGTTGTGCACGTCATTTAGGGAACAAGTTAACCAAGAGGCCCCAGAAAGATGCTGAGAATGACTGGTCAGAGTTGTAAGGGGGATATTTTCTCTGAGGTTGGAAGAAAAGAAGTCAATTTCAAGGAGAAATTGGACTCCAGTAACAAAAACCACATAGAGGACAGAAAAGGACTAGAGAGTCCCTTGAACTGGGAAATTGGGCCCTGGCCAAGTAAAGTGATGGGATTGGAAGCCAGATCACAATAAAGTAGGAAGTAATTTGAGGCAAGGAAATAGCAACAGTATTCCATGTGCTAATATTCCACGTGCTACTCCATGAAGGAAAGGGGAGAGTAAAAATGGTAACTAAGAAAGAGTCCAAGGTCAGACAGAATTATTCTCTTAAAGACAGATTAATAAATGTGTTTGAGTCAGGCACAGTGGCTCATGCCTATAATCCCAGCACTTTGGGAGGCCAAGGCAGGCGGATCACCTGAGGTCAGGAGTTCGAGACCAGCCTGGCCAACATGGTGAAACCCTGTCTCTACTAAAAATACAAAAATTAGCCAGGCATGGTGGCCCATGCCTGTAATCCCAACTGCTCGGGAGGCTGAGGCAGGATAATCGCTTGAACCCAGGAGGCAGAGGTTGCGGTGAGCCGAGATCGTGCCACTGCACTCTAGCCTGGGCGACAGAGCGAGACTCTGTCTCAAAAAATAAATAAATAAAATAAAAATAAATAAATAAATAAATGAAAGTGTTTGTAGTGGAATTGAAAATGTAATGCACACTATAATTTCTTTATTTTGTTTGTAACTACTTTGGCTGTCATTCTAAATCCGCACCTGCTGGTTAGCGAGGGGAAAAAAAGTAAATGTCAAAATCTCTTTAAAACTCAGTCTAATCCAATCATCTAAATAGCTCCCATGGATGGCTTTCTAACACTTGCATCAAAATGTTCAGTCTCTTGGATGGCGTCCTCTCTCTCTGTGTTTACACCCAAGATAATATCTGGGTGTATGGGAGGAGAGTAATTTGCTAAGAATGAGGGGTACTGGTGGAATACATGGCTTGAGGGAGCTGCTAAAAGTTGTGAACGACCACTTTGGGAAGTAGAGGAGGAGTGAATCAAGGATAAGTAAAAGCAGCAGGCAGAGGGCCCTGCAGAAGCTGTGTAGTTTTCAATGGCAGGATCCAGCAGGCAAGCAGTTGGGCTAAAGAAGGAAAGGGGCTGGTTTGATTCCTAGCAGAGAATGTCCTGGCAAATGTGAGAGAAAAACAGGGATCAAGGACAAGAATTAAAATGAATGTGGCTGGACGTGGTGGCTCATGCCTGTAATCCCAACGCTTTGGGAGGCTGAGGTGGGCAGATCACTTGAAGCCAGGAGCTCAAGAGCAATCTGGCCAACATGGTGAAACCCCGTCTCTACTAAAAATACAAAAATCAGCTGGGCATGGTGGCACACGCCTGTAATCCCAGCCACTTGGGAGGCTGAGGCAGGAGAATTGCTTGAACCCAGGAGGCAGTGGTTGCAGTGAGCTGAGATCATGCCACTGCACTCTGGCCTGGGTGACAGAGCAAGACTCTGTCTCAAAAAATAAAAATAATAAAAAAAATAAAATGAATGCACTGATGTCTAAAGAATATACGATCTTCCCAGTGAGAACTAGATTTTTCAGAGGTGGTATCCAATCTGAAAGTCTGCATTCTCTAATTTACTGCCATTTTATTTTCTAGGAAGTAAGGTACGTGTCTCCAAAGTGTACTGGACCGAAAATGTGACTGAGCACAGAGAAGTGGCCATCCGCTGCAGCCTGGAGAGTGTAGGCAGCTCAGCCACTCTGTACTCTGTGATGTGGTACTGGAACAGAGAAAACTCTGGAAGTAAATTGCTGGTGCACTTGCAACATGATGGCTTGCTGGAGTATGGGGAAGAGGGGCTCAGGAGGCACCTGCACTGTTACCGTTCATCCTCTACAGACTTTGTCCTGAAGCTTCATCAGGTGGAGATGGAGGATGCAGGAATGTACTGGTGTAGGGTGGCAGAGTGGCAGCTCCATGGACACCCAAGCAAGTGGATTAATCAAGCATCCGATGAGTCACAGCGGATGGCGCTCACGGTGCTGCCTTCAGGTAACCAGGGGTTTATCTACCGCGAGCTCATGGTCAGGAGAATACATGGCTCTCCTCTTATGCTCTCCCTCTCACCTATCTTTTGCTCCTTCTCCTGAAGACAATTTTCAGACTGAAGACAATTTTCAGGTTCCCTAAAGAAGATGACTTTGCTGTCTCTCTCAACAGTAACTCATTTGAACAAACAAGGTCCACATGAGATTTTGGCATAGACACTTAAATATCGGGAGCATCTGACAGGTCCATGTCTTTCTGCTGGGGTTCAGGGAGAAGGTGGGAGGTGAGCAATAAGCTAAGCTTACTGAGGGAAAGGGCCATTGGAGAAGTAGGGGTGTGGTCTTGGTGCCAGACACCAGGAAGCATAAAGGGAAAATCATCAATAAAGGTAACAATCCTAAGAGACCAGCTAGCTTTAGTGACACTCCTTGGGAGGGACAGAATGCTGTTGAGAACATATGGGAACATCTAAGAAGTAGGGATAGGTGCATCCCAGCGCAGCAAGGCTTCCAGAGGGGAAGTCGAAGCTATCCGATTTGTTCCTTGAGGTGGTCCATCATTGTTTTTCCCTGTTCATTCCTCAGCAGAAGTTTTCTCCTGAGTGCCAGGCCAAAATGTTTTTTCTATCAGCCTTTTTCTTCTTTCCAACAATTACAGGAAGTCCCATACTCATGAGCACATTCCGTACATGTTTTCCCAGTGAAATTAATAGGCTCTGTAGAATCGGCAGTTTTTGCAGTAGAATAAATAGATAAGAACTGTAAAAAGTATACAGTCTGTGATGAAAAGCGTATCTTCTCTGAGGCAGATGGGATCCTTCATAGCATACATATTGTTAATCTTTGTGAGATCCTTGTAAAACAGGTATATGGTTTTTAAAAGATAAACCTGGAAAGAAAACATTAAAAAATTGAGTGGCCTTCGTATTCTTCAGAAAACCTTTGTCATGACAAACTGAGGGTTTTGAGGGTAATTAATGTTGAGGATTTCCAAGGAAATCCCTGTAATGTACCATCTGGGCTCCTCCACCTGGCTGTTCCTTCCTGGTAGTCAGGGAGGCAGTGTGGGGTGATAAAAATTCCCAGGGGCTGGAATCAGACCAGCCTAGGCTCAAATCACAGCTCTACTACCAATACCAGCTATGAAATCATACTCTGGTTACTTGCTGTGAGCCTCAGCTTTCTATAAAATGAAGATCACAATATAAATATGTATAAAGTATCCAGTACAGTGCCTGGCACATTGTCAGTGCTCAGCAAATGTAATCTCCTTTTCCCCTTATGCCTCCAAACCCGCTGCACATACATATACACACAGGTACACACATACCTACATGTGTACATCTATGTGACAAAATAATGACACTTGTTTAATAAATAACTATATCAGGTTCTGAGGCCACAAAAGTGTACATGACAGAGTCTGTTCCCACCGAGCTTGGAATCCAGTGGGAGAAATCAAGTTCAACATAACAGGTGTCATCAAAGAAGTATTTCCAGTAGACTAGAGGAACAACAGAGGCAGGGCTGGGGTGAAGGGCTAGGTAGGGAGATGATCTGGGAAGGTTCCCCAGAGTCTGGGGCTCATGAAAAGGAAGAAACATATTTTAGGAACATGAAAGAGTATGCAAGATGATAATAAGATGTAAAATTTCATGTTATATTCGGGGAACTCCTGGTCACTGAGAATGGCAGGAACTGCAGTCTCTATGGTACAGTGGCAAGAGATGAGACCAGTGAGGAGGGAAAGGAACAGATGATAGATCCCAAATGTGTCTAGAGTATGAAGCTAAGAAGGAAGAACTTTATCATGACAGTGATTGAGTGTCATTGAAAAAGTTTAAGCAGGGGAGTGACATGATCAGATTTTCCTTTTAGAAAGTTCCCACATTAAAATGAATTGGAGGTCGGGCACAGTGGCTCATGCCTGTAATCCCAGCACTTTGGGAGGCCAAGGCGGGCAGATCACCTGACATTGGGAGTTTGAGACCAGCCTGACCAACATGGAGAAACCCTGTCTGTACTAAAAATCCAAAAAATTAGCCGGGCATGGTGGCCCATGCCTGTAATCCCAGCTACTCGGGAGGCTGAGGCAGGAGAATCGCTTGAACCCAGGAGGGGAAGGTTGCGGTGAGCCGAGATCATGCCATTGCACTCCAGCCTTGGGCAACAAGAGCAAAACTCTGTCTCAAAATAAATAAATAAATAAATAAAATAAAATAAATGAATTGGAGGGGAGGTCCACAGTACAGTGCAAGTAGTATATGAAATTACGGAAACCCAACTGGGGAAAGATGAAGGCCTGAGCTAAGGCAGTACCCATGACGACTAAGAAAAGAACAGGCATTAGGTATTAGGAGGTGTAATCTTCAGGATTTAGAGGCTGATTCATTGTATATAGAGGGCAAAGGAGCAGAAGGAGAGAATTAAGGATTAACATTTGGATTCTAGCTTAGATGGATAGTGGGGTCATTTACCAAGCAAGGTAATATATTAGAGGGGTTTGGAGGGGAAGATTAGTTCAGTTTTGAATAAGTTGGGCTGGAACTGAGTTCAGAGTAACTGTGAGTTATTGATAAAGATCTGTCCAATAGACATCAAGCCTGCCAAATGGGATCTGCACCAGAGTTGTAGATTAGAAGTCATCCATAGGTAGCCAATAATGATGCCCAAGGGTGGAGCTCTGGCATAAATTGCCATTTCTGAGGGAGTGGAGAGCCTGTGAAGGAGACTGATAGGAGTGATGGAGAGCTGGGAAGGGAATCAGGATTTGGTGGTACCACAGACACTAAAGGCAGAGAGGGCATCAAGAGGGTGAGGAGAGTCGACAGACTCAGCTCTTGCAAAGAGGTTGATTAAGGTAACAGTGGGAAAGTATCCATTGGATTTGACATTATGAGACAATTACAGAAAAGTTATCAGGGAAGTCAGACTGCAGCAAGTTGAGGGGAGAGTGGGCACAGCAATGCAGATTGCTCTTTCAAGAGCTTTGATGTCAAGGGGAAGAGAGAAGACAATAAAATGGCAAAAGTTGTCAAAAAAAAGTGAAAGTATTTTAGTTTTGCTTTTTTGCTGTTTTGGTTTGAAGATGATACAGATTTGAGCACATTTATGTTTTAGAGGGGAGAAAGCCAGCAGAAAGAAAAGAAAGAAAGAGAGAGAGAGAGAAAGGAAGGAAGGAAGGTAGGTTAATAGAAGAGTAGATACAACTGACAGTCCAACATCAGAAAGAAAGAAAGAAAGATAGAAAGAAGGAAAGAAAGAGTAGATACGACTGACAGTCCAACATCTGAAAGAAAGAAAGAAGAAAAAAAGAAAGAAAGAAGAAAAAAGAAAGAAAGAAGGAATGAAGGAAGGAAGAAAAAGATTAATAGAAGAGTAGATACGACTGTCAGTCCAACATCTCACCATGCATGCACCATCTCCTTCCTGGAATGCTCCTCCATGCCATCTTTCCCTGGTCAACACTCTCATCCTTCATCCAGCAACTTAACTGCCACCTCCTCAGAGACTTCCCTTATTCTTTTAGCCCCCACACCTGCAGTTACCTGTTTAACATCTGTCACACTGCTAGACTATACTATAGGCAAAGATAATGAGTGTCTCATTAGTAGCACTAGCACAGTGCCTGGCACATAGGGGATGCTTAAATGTTTACTGAATCACTGTGTAATTGCACTCCTGTTGAGTACCAGGTCTATGTGTTATCAAGATCCAGTTCAAATATAATATGCTACCTATGGTCACTTAACAGATGGTTTTCCATGCTCTCTATCTGGCTATCCCAGCTTGGGCTGGTTTTAGAACCACACAATAGGACTGTAGAGCATGTGGCTCAAGTGAAGGCAGGAAAGTTAAGAGACATTTTCTCGGAGAATGGACCTTGCCTTTTCTTCTCTATCTTATTTCCTTATCAGTGACTAAGCTATGGCAGAGACAACAGCTTCCTCAGTCTTTTTACCTTACCCTTAGACCCTAGACATTAAATGTCTTATTCTAGAGAATTGTCTGTGATTAATTGATAGGCCAGGCTATAAGGCTTCCTGGGAACTGGATTATCTGTAGTAGTGTGGTACTTGTTACTATTTCCCAGCTTTTATTTGGGTAAAGGTCTATTTAGAAATTAGATCCTTGGGCCAGATGTGATGGCTCCCATCTGTAATCCCAGCACTTTGGGAGGCTGAGGTGGGAGAATTACTTGAGCCCAGGAGTTTGAGACCCCTGTCTCTACAAAAAATTTAAAAATTAGACACATGGTTGATGCACGCCTGTAGTACTTGCTACTCAAAAGGCTGAGATGGGAGGATTGCTTGAGTTTGGAGGTCAAGGCTGCAGTAAGCCATGATCATGCCACTTTGCTCCAGTCTGGATGACAGAGCAAGACACTGTCAAAAAAACAAACAAACACACAAACAGAGAGAGAGAGATAGAGAGAGAGAGAAAGAGACAGAGAAAGAAAGAGAAAAAGAAAGAAAGAAAGAAAGAAAGAAAAAGAGAGAAAGAGAAAGAGAGAAAGGGAAAGGGGAGAAGGGAAGGTAAGGAAGTGGATTCTTGAAGGAGCTGTGTGTCTCTACCACACTGAAGTATTTGGAGATGCCAAGCTACTTACCTATGCTTCCCAGTGCCTCCAGCAAGGCCTAGCACATGGCATTCAACAAATGCTTAATGAAAGAATGAGCAGGCACATCTTCAGTTGGGTTGAAACAGGATGCTGTCAGTGATTCACTTATTCTGGGATGCACTTGTTATCAGGTTACCTTACCCTACTTTTATTTCTTGGCAAGAGCCAACTCCCACATGGCTGCATGTTTGGGGTTGGGTAGTGGGGAAGAGTTGGCAGCCCCCTCTTTATCTCACACCTCTTTTCTTCTGAAGTCAGTGTCTCTGAGGAAATATCAAAAAGGAGTGCTCCTTTTGCTGTGCTTGGCTGTGGGTGGAAGCACGTTCTAAACTAAGCCTCATGATGAAGTGCTCTCATTACATTTTTGGCTTTGTTTTGAAGACCTTGTACTTTGAGCATTGGGCACTTACTTAGATTGATTCAAAATGCCAAACCTTAATGGTTTGAATGCCACTAATTCTAATCCAGATATGGGTGAGAGGCAGAAGGTGGGAAATGGTGACTGTGGGATCCAGAGCAAACACTGGCCTCCCAGGAGAGGTGATTTAACAGCACAGGCACTAACAGTTGCTAGCTGTTGGCCACTTCAGCATGGTAAGGGGCACACCTTGCCATCCTTTGATGGCAGATTGCACTAAGCTGGGCAGCCTCTTCCCCACCAAGATAGCCAAGCCCTCTGGCTGTTCCTTCATGCTGAAAAGCAGAGTAGCAGATTTATTTCCACCTCCTGTGTAGTGGCCCCATCTCGCCATCATTACCCCACCATTCTAGCAACTGTAATACCTGGTGCTGTGGACTCTCACCTCACAATTCTCTGCCTCCCATGAGTAGAAAAGGAAGCCAGGGCCTCCTAAGTAATCATTTCAGTCTTTGCTGAATGTCACCCAGGTCTGAGGACAGGGGGACTAGAGATCTAAGGGAGAGAGAGCCTGTGGAGGAAGATGGCCAAGCCTGGGGTCCCTGTGAGAGAGATCTGTAGGCTCCAGCCCTGTTCTCTGTCTGTTCTCTTGGGAGAAGGTTTCCTGTGATTTTCTTAGCTTTCTCAGTAGCATTCTAGCTAATATTTATTGCTTGCTGACTCCACAAATGCTTTAGGCACTTCGTTAGATGCTTTATTATACATTATCTCATCACAACTCTAGAAATTGTTATCCCTATTTGGCTGATGAGGAAACTAATGATTAAGAGAGGATAAGTAACTTATCCAATGTCAATAACAGCACATTGAAGATTGAGGATTTGAACTCAGCTCTCTTTGAAACACAGTAGGTGCTCATTCACTACTCTGCACAAATGCTCACAGCCAGTCCTTATAATACCTGGACTCCATGGCTCCATTCACTTGCATCATTGCAGTCTATGCTTCCTTCTAGCCACGGGCCTTCAAATGTACTCAGATAAGACCGGGGGAGAATAACTGTAGTCAAGCAGGGTCATTGGAAGAGGGGTCAGATAGGATGTGGAGCAGAGGGATGATAAAGAATTCAAAACCTAACTTTATCATTGCTCACCATTTCAAAAAACAAAACTAAATTTAGGATGAAGGATACAAATGAGATCAGAGAAAATCCAGGCCATGAACCTCTGCTGCTCTTTGCCAGCCCCATTCAGAGCTGCCAGCCTAATGTTCAGTGATGATCTGTACTTTGTATAGCATGATGGCAGCCATCCCTGGGTTCCCATGTGTGGAATGTACTCATGCAATTGATTCATTCATCAGGCTCCATTGAGACCCTGTGAACAAAGAGTTGAGGAAGATAAAAAGACACACAAGACACAGGCCCTACCCTCAAGGAGCTCACAGTGCAGGAGGTGAGCGAATGTCTAGATTCTTTCTTGACAATCATCAAAGAGATGTTCTTTAACATGTAGGATTCATTGGCAATGCCAAAAATGGAATTCTTGCAGCAGGAGGTTGGTCAAAATGACCTCTAAACCTCTTTCATCTCTAAGCATCCATAATCCCATGAATCCTGTAGCTTAACCTTTGAAGAAGAAATTGCTTATGTCATTACAATTTTCCAGTAAAAGCACAGCTACTGTTAGCATTGAATATTTCAGAACAGCCCTGATTTCAGATATCATGTCATAAATAAATGTAATTGGAAGACTACATTTAGTAATTGGTCTCTTTAAGCATGTGTCTTTCTGCTTCAATAGACTGTTTCCTGAAACCTGTGGTGTTTGCAGTCTTCTGGGCCTTTGCTTTCCTGGCTGTGTGGCCAGGAGCCACTTTGGGGCTGCTTGTGCGTGCTCTGCGTGTGTGTCTGCTGATAGTGCTTCCCGGCGGACTGCAGCTGCGGGATGATCATATGCTTCAGCATGCCTTTATATAGTATCTTTTGCCCATGTGGTTGCAGTCAATCCAATTTAATTCAGATCAGCAAAAGTTACTGAGCACATGTGCTAGGCACTGTAGGGGATATAGAAACAAATGGCACTATCAGACATACTCAAGTAACTATAGTGAACAAAGGAGATGAGTAAAAGGGAATTAAAGAGGCCTAAACAAAGGGCTGAGCAAGAACGGGATGGAAGAGAAGAACTGTGCCTGCAGCAAGGTAGGAAGAGCTGAGAGAGTAGGAAGTGTGACGGAGCTAGGCCAGAGGGACCTAGAGGCTCAGATGCATGGAGCATGTCAGATGGTGGCCACAGCCAGAGCAACACAGGAAAGGAGTGGGAGGGAGGGGGCCGGGGAAGGAGGAGACCCACAGGGAGGGCCAGGCTTGGGTCAGCGGGGGTAGGGGCTTCTCATTGTGGGTGTGATTGTTTTATAAGGACAGTGCAGAGTGCAGGGCAGAGTGTGTATGTGTGTGTGAGAAAGAGTGTGTGCCTGTGTGTTGGAGGAGCAGCAGTGGGAATAACTCAGTTAAAAATTCAGGACTGGCAACACTTGAGAACGAGGGTTGAATTATAGATATCTTTTCTGAAGAAAGAAGATTAAAGGAGAGGTTTTCTTTTTTGTTTTGTTTTTCATTTTGGCTGTTAGTTTTAAGTAGGTCATCGGAACCTCCAGTGGTTGGAAATCGCAGGGCAAGGGGCTGTTGCATTAGAAGAGCCTGTTCCAGGAGCTCTCTTCCCCCAGTGCTCTGTCCTGTGCTCCTCATGATTTCAGGGGCCCACTGCTATTTGGCCCCATTATTTTTACATATACTTGCCTATAACAATAAATCCCAGGAGTGTTTGTAATTGACTAGTACAAATAAGTTGGAGATGAATTACTCTCTTGTTTCTCCCTTCGTTGCAGAGCCCACACTTCCTTCCAGGATCTGCTCCTCGGCCCCTTTACTCTATTTCCTGTTCATCTGCCCCTTCGTCCTGCTCCTGCTTCTGCTCATCTCCCTCCTCTGCTTATACTGGAAGGCCAGGAAGTTGTCAACACTGCGTTCCAACACACGGAAAGAAAAGGCTCTCTGGGTGGACTTGAAAGAGGCTGGATGTGTGACCGCAAATAGGAGGGAAGACGAGGAGGAAGATGAAGGCAACTGAATCCCAAGAGGCACCTGCAGCCAGGAAGGAAAGGTGGGGGCTTTTTAATTGGGCTAACCAGGGTGTGAATGAATCCTGGTTCTGTCCTCAACTATGTCTGCGGCCTTGGGCAAGTTACCTAGGAATCAGAGGGAGCATTCACTGAGTGCTTATTGGTTCTATGCACTGTTAGGTGTTCCTTTGTGTCTTAACCTCATCCACCTCTTGCATCCCCCCTTGGAACAAGATAGCATCATTACCCTACATCTCTTGAAGGTTCAGGTCCCTGGGCTGCAAGGAGATAAGAGGCTCCCTCACACAGCCTCTGGAGGGCTAAATGAGATCCTACAGCAATGCCCTGGTGGGGCTTCTCTCTCCCTCTTATGTCACTTGTCACACCTGCTCTAGGTAATCATTTTCCTCCAGATGAGAGGTGTAGGAAAGGGCCTGATGCCAGCAAGGAAAAAGGAATTGGGAACATGCTCTTTGTTTACCTAAAATCTGTCCCCGCAACAAGAATGTAACTTCCTTCAAGGCAGAAATTCAATTTTCTTCTCCCAGCCCACCTACAAAGGCCCACTCAAGAGCAAGTTCTGTGTAATAGGTGCTTAACTAATACAGGTTCTTTGACAAAATGATAAAACATTTGTAACCTGAGTTTGGGGCTTTTTGTTTATTGTTTGATAAGACTTTTTATTAAGTAATTGCTGAGCAAAACCTTTTTAAAAACTCATGTAACAGTACTCCAGTCAGCCCCCCAAGGCCTCGTACCCCTGCTTCCCCCTACACCTCCATATCCGCACCAAAAGGTCCATCTGGCTCCTGGTGCTCAGCCAGTGCCTTATTTTCTTTGACCTGACAGCACTGGGTGGTAGGGAAGGTATTGTCTGGAGGAGCAGGGTTGACAGTGCCGCCGTTCCCTCATACGCCTGCAGGGCTGGGGTTTGGGGCAGCAGTAGGTCAAGTCTGGTTCCTCAAGGTCTCCTATTCTCAGTAGCAAAAAGCAGCCGGTGGGGGTGGGGTGTAATGGCTTAAAGCTTTCAACAGCTGTCCCCACTGGGCCTACAGTCCCCTCATCTTTGTTTCAAAAGCCGCTCAGGCCCTGTTGTAGCCAGAATTGGAAATCAATCAGTGCCACCTAACAGACTTGAGAAAACACATCTATTTATTATCTATGTGACCAACCGAGTTGCTTTAACACTCGTTAATTTGCATTTCCAAGGAGAGCAGTTTAGTTTTAATTATTTGATCAGGCACACACGTCCTCTCCAAACATAATTAGTTCCTTCCTAAGGGGATTATTGGTGGCTATGAGCACTCCTACTATGGACCTACCAGTTCCTTAAACTCATGTCCCTTCATAGCCTGATTTAAAATACTCCAAATCTTTCCTTAAACATGTCAGCACATTTGTTTCTTGTCATCCAGGTAAGGGAGCATATTTTTACAAACAACAAAGCTGAAATGAAGACTTTTTTTTTTTTTTGAGATGAAGTCTCGCTCTGTCGCCCAGGCTGGAGTGCAGTGGTGTGACCTGGGCTCACTGCAAGCTCCGCCTCCCGGGTTCACGCCATTCTCCTGCCTCAGCCTCCCGAGTAGCTGGGACTACAGGCACCCGCCACCACGCCTGGCTAATTTTTTTTTGTATTTTTAGTAGAGACGGGGTTTCACCGTGTTAGCCAGGATGGTCTCGATCTCCTGACCTCATGATCCGCCCGCCTCGGCCTCCCAAAGTGCTGGGATTACAGGCATGAGCCACCACGCCCGGCAGAAGACTCTTAGAAAGTGTGATGACCCCCTGCCCCTATTTTTTAGAAACCTGTATTTTAATTCAAAGGGAAAGAGAGCAGAAGTGAGCCTGGTCAGAGAATCTTGGATGGACTCTGCTGCAGCCCTCTGTGGGAGCACTCTTCACCCCATCCCTCCTCTCTCCTCACATGGACACCTCCTTCAGCTTCTAGCTCAAACACCTCTTCCCCTTTTGAATTCAGCACAGAGATAGCACAGAGGAGAAGTAAGCAGACAGGGAGGGTCTCCTGGGAAAGTAGACATTTAACCAACTTGAGCAATCAGCTTGTTTTACAGCTTCCTGCCTTGCTGCCTGTTTCTTCCCAAGCCCCGTGTGGAATGTGGTGACCTAGTCAGCTGGAACCAGCTTCTGACAGACCCCGGCAACTTCTAGATGAACCCGAGTGAACTTTCCTCATTACCATCCTGAAGTCACTACCCCAGGGGGAGCTATAGCTTCATGACCGTAACATGTGACCTGTGTGCTGGCAGGACGACTCACTGCGGCTGCGCCACTGGGACCCCTCCCCTACATGCACCAATGCACTCTCTCCCCTCTCCATCACCCCATAAAACCCTCCTGTCACTTTCCTTCAGAGACACCGCTTTGGAGAGTATTCCCAGCGCTCTCCTTGCTTGTGACAAGTAAAAAAAAAAAACACTCCTTTTCATCAAAACTCATGTTCTTGTGGAGAGTTATTTGTTACTCGCCAGGCAAACAAACCCTGGTTTTTTTCAGGGAACAGAGACCCTCAAATATGAAACTGTTCTGGCCAGAGCACAGCATGGGAAGTGTGAGTTCCCAGTGGGTACCTGCTGCATGTCAGGCCCTGTGCTAGGAGCAAGGGGTCCTGTGGTGACTCAGACACAGCCCCATGCCCCTGGGATGCTCACCTTGTTTGTCCTGGATGCTCTGCTTTCATTAATGGGACTTAGAGCACCTTTGATAGTCTAAGCAGCTACATGGCACTCTTTGTCCCATAGGCAACTAAAATCCTCCAAAACTAAAACACCCCCACAGTATTTTCTTCTTTTTAAATTTACAGAATAAAATTTGCCCCGATCCAGTTCAGCAGACATTTTATGTGAAACCTCTTCTCCAATTACATACTGTTTACCTTTGGTTTTTGAAACTTAGTGGAGAGCTTTACTTTTACTCATTGATTTCAGCTTTTCCATTTCATGCCACCACCTGGTTTTACTTTTGGCTTTTTGTGTTATAAATCTTCCTTGGCAAAAGGACAAGCCTCTGTCTCAGGAGTTGACCAACCAGGGCCTATGGGCCAAATGCAGCCCACCATCTGTTTGTTTTTTAAAATACAATATTTTGGAATATGGTCACTCCCATTCGCTTACATACTGTCTGTGGCTGCTTTCACGATAAAAATGGCAAAGTTGTGTAGTTGCCACAGAGACCATAGGACCTACATTGCCTAAAATGTTTATTATTCCGGTCCTTTACAGAAAACATTTGCCAGCCCCGCTGTCCTTTAATGTTCTGTCTCTCTTAGCCATGTATTATGTCCCTGGGAAACTGATTTGACCTCTTATATCTGAATCTCTTCCATATCTGATTAATCTAATAAATAATCTTAGGTTTTCAGGATTGGCATCTAGTCCCAGCCATTCTGAAGTTTGACTCCGCTGTACCAGCCTCATATTATAGATGGGAAGTTTATCACCCTGCAACGTTTCACACCATCATACTGAGTACCTACTCTGTGCAAGATAAGCTGACACAGGGATGATTAAGGCATGGTTGCTCTGCTAATTATTTTTATTGTATTGAGATGTATAGAAAAAACCAATTTATGGCAGAAGATGAATGCAATGGTATAAAGTCATGTGCCATAATAATTTCTTACAATCGTACAGGATTTTTTCATTATCTCAGAATTTTACAGCATCTCTATACAAAAGGAATTGTTATTCCTGTCCTACAGGTAAGGAATTATAGCTCAGAGAGGTTGGGATTTATCCAGGATCACCCAGCCATATGCAGAAGAGTAAAAGCTCAAACTTAGGTCTGCTGACAAGTCCTGGACTCTTTCCACAATAAACACTCTTTCCACAATAAACACAAAAAATATGCTCAAATCCATTGCTATGGGGGAAAATCTGGATATAATAATAGCCACTTTGAGTGGTTGTTATGGTGATCAAATCAGATACATCAATGGAGATAAGTTTTAAAACCACATCAAGTCATAAATGAATGTCAGCATTAACCCAAGTTTTTCTAGGACTTAACCTGTCCATGTACATAAAAGAAATGTAATCAATAGTAATAATCCAAATTCTACAGGCTTTCCCTCCCAGAATATTTACACAGGGTCTTGGCCATCTACAGTGTCCTTTAGATATTTCTGGGGGATTTCCCAAAACTGGAAATTTTTTTTTAAAGAGATGAGGTCTCACTAGATTGCTCAAGCTGGCATTGAGCTCCTGAGCTCAAGTAATCCTCCTGCAAGAGCCTCCCAAGTAGCTGGGTCTACAAGTACACACCACCACATCTGGCCCGGATTCTGTGAATTCACATGAGCTCACAAGCAAGTCCATTCCCATGTGGTTCCCTGCAGCTCCGTTGGGCTCTGCGGGCTCCCACTGCAGCTGGCATGCCAGAGCACATGAGATGCCAAGCTGAGTCGTGTTCAGTGATAAGCAGTGAAAAGGGTCTCATTCTCTGTCTTTACATTACACTCTTCTGTAAGGATACAAATTCAAGATTGTTTGCATCCGTGTCTCTAAAGATTCTCTTGTGAAAACTGTTCCATTAGCATTTGCCCAGTATCTCCTTTCTCCAGAGTCCAGACACCAGCAAGTCTGCGGCCAGGCTGGGAGAGACTTCATGCTATTCTCTCCATTTCCCATTGCCTGTTCCCAGCAGCCTCTGCACTAACCTCCTCATCACAGGTCCTCTTTTCCTCCAGCAGGAAGGTTATGCAATTGTGCTGTTGGGGAGCTCTACCACTTGGCAGACAGAGCCTGAGAAGTCTGCATTCCCTGTAGGCTCAGGTGGGAATTCTGTCAAACTGGCTATTAATTTTTACTCCTAATAAAGTGCTACAGGCATTTAGAAATCAGAGACAACTTCATAAAGAAGATGTAAGTTGAACTGGGCTTTAAAAATAAGAAAATATTTTGACAGGAGAAGGGTTAAGCAGAGGTCTGGACAGAGGAAGCCCCATGAAAAGTGCAGTGCATACAATAGCTTTGGGTTAAGTGTCAGATCTATGAAGGGGAGCAATGGGAGATAAATCTGGAAAAGTAGTTAGAGCAAAATTCTGGGGTTGGGGAAGGACAGAAGAACAGATCTTGAACATGGATAATATCTTGGACTTCATGTGGTGGACAATAGTGAGCCAGTGAATGTAATGTAGTAGGGAGGGAGAATTGAAAAGCAACAGCATAGATGATAGGTGGGGTTGGAGTGAGGATGGCAGTAGTACGAAGGTGAGGCAGGGAAGCCAGCTGGAAAACCATCTTCACTCTCTTAATTTGTGTAATGGCTATCACACCAATTTTGTGAGCATTTTGAGTATAGAAAAAAATTATCAGAAAGTTTCAAGTATCAAGCTCATAGAGGTAGCTCCTGTATGTTAAACACAATGACACATGATGAGACTCTTCTTGTGTCTAATAAATGCTCGTTAACCTAGTTTTCTACTGATAAGTTTAGAGATAAGAGACAGTTCCATCCATTCGTTATATTAACTGGCTTTCCATTTTTTAAAAAATTTATTCACCTTTACATTTAATTTACTTGTTAGAAATTTGGAGTTTCTACCATATTGTCTCTTAATCCAAGGCTCCTTCTGAACCAGCTCTGACTGCCAAATAGAGATGTTTTGAGTTGAAGCATAATTATCACATTAAACCATTTACCGAGACGAGAGACTATATTGGATGAGGACAGTGATTAAGAAGTTTCTATGGTATAAATAACCAGCATAGGAAAATCCAAATTTATTACTCCTATAAGGTCACATTGGCAAGGGAACCGAGAGGGTGTGTGCTTCCATTTTAAACTGGCTTTTCAACAATAGGATTCTTGGTGGACTTATCTCACCCTAGTCCCTTTCTGGGTACCTTGTGCTCCAGCCACACCAAATTACTTGCCAGGTAATTACTCCCCAGGTCTCTACCAAACATGCCCCTGATTTTGTGTCTTTCATTTGGAAAATTTCTCCTTTTTTGTGATCCTGTTCATCCCACTCAATTGACTTCAATATGTGTTTATTGCTAAGGGTGTCCACATAACATACCAGGGAAAATCAATACTGTTTGTTCTTTCGTTTGCATCTTCTGGGCTGGATCATGTTCATATAGAGAGTTGTGATGCAAACCAAGATCTCAGGAAGCTCCCTACCCCATCTCATGCCCTTTGGTAATTATAAGATTTTGAGCTCCCATAATCTTATCTTGGGTCCTCTCTCCCCAAACCACACTCTGCTGGGAGGTGTTTCTTGGTGGCCTGATGTGCACACGTGGCACACAAATACATTGGAAAGACAAAGTAATATGGAAGCTACCCTATGCCACTGGTGCAAGTTTAAAGCCTGCTACCTGTTGCCTTTTATTATTTACATAGGTACTTCTTCAGTGTGAGGGGTTTTCAACATTTTCCTCATGATAACAGTCATTATTGAGAGGCTCAGGCCAATAAAACAAATACATACGATGACAATAGCAATAAATGTTCTTTGATGACACGCATATGTATATATGCAGTGAGTTTCTAATCAAAACATATATCAGTAATAGCTATTTGGGTACAATAATACTATAGACCAGGGATCATAAACTTAGATGTTTCAGCATCTAAGGTACGTAAATGAAGAGAAAGTATCGGTCTGGAGAAAATCCTTAGGGAGGGATGAAGATTAGAGCAATTGGAGCATGCATATCTATTGAAAGGCACTTAAGTTCAACAAAAGATATAAGATATTGTGCAAGGTAATCAAAACACTTATAGGGGTGGAATTCTGTTCCTTGTAATCCCTGCATCACATCCTAAAGCCATCAATAAATGCTAAAACTCTGCCACCAAAATAGCATCTGAAGGTTATGCCTGTATCTTAAAATTGTGAGTTATTGGCCTATGGTTTCTTCTAAAAGCTTCATTGTCTTACCATTTAAAAATAGGTCTAAAATACATGTCAAATTGATTTTTATATACAGTTATTTTTGTATAAAATGTGAGGTAGAATTCTCGTGCACTGCTGATGGGAATCATTCTGTTTTCCATAGCACTGGCAGAGCAGCTGCTATGGAAAACAGAATGGCACTTCCTCAAAAATTAAAAATAGAATTACCATATGAGCCAGAAATTTTACTTCTGGGTATATACCCAGAATAATTCAAAGTAGGGGCATGAAGAGATATTTGTATACCCCTGTTCATAGCAGCATTATTCACTAAAGCCAAAGGTGGGTGGAAGAAAGCCAGTGTGCATCAATGGATAAATGGATGGATAAAGAAAATATGGTACATGAAAAATAATACAATATTAGTCATCTTTAATAAGAAAATAAATTCCGACACAGGCTATTGACATGGATGAACCTTGAAGATATTATGCTAAGTGAATGAGCCAGTCACAAAATGGCAAATGCTATATGATTCTACTCATATGAGGTACCTAAACCAGTCCAATTTATAGAGACAGAAACTAGAATAGTTGTTGCTGGGCCTGAGGGAGGGGTGATAGGGAATGATTGTTTAATGATTTACAGAGTTTTAATTTGGGAAGATGAAAAAACTTCTGGAGCTGGATTGTGGTGATGGCCGCACAGCAATGTGATTGAACTTAATACCACTGAGATGAGCATATAAAAATGGTTAAAATGGTAAATTTTTTGTTATATATTTTACCACATTATGAAAGTGAGATAAAGATCACGGTTTAATTTGCTCCATATGATTATCCCATTGCTCCAGTACCATATTTTTAAAAAGAGCATTCTTTCCCCACTGTAGTGGTATCCACAACATAAATTAGGTGAATGTTATGTTTTTATGTATTGTTCAAGAAATCTTTGCCCATCCACAATAGTCTGCAGTAATACATTAAATCACAACCAATCATGATTTAATAACAATTTACTACTGAGCATGATTTCTTACAGGGAATGCAAGGTTGGTTTAACATTTAAAATTTAATCTATGTAAATCACTACATTAACACATTTGATCATCTCAACAGATCAAGAAAAAAGAATTTAATAACATTCAACACTTCTGCTTTTTTTTTTTTTTTTTTTTTTTGAGACAGACTCTTGCTCTGTCACCCATCACCCAGGCTGGAGTGCAGTAGCATGATCTCGGCTCACTGCAACCTTTGCCTCCTGGGTTCAAGGGAGGATTCTTGTGCCTTAGCCACTCGAGTAGCTGGGATTACAGGTGTGTGTCACCACGCCTGACTAACATTCATATTTTTAGTAGAGATGGGATTTTGCCATGTTGGCCAGGCTGGTCTCAAACTCCTAGCCTCAAGTGATCCACCTGTCTTGGCCTCCCAAAGTGTTGGGATTATAGGTGTGAGCCACCACACCCAGCCTTAACACTTATTCTTAATAATATTTCTCAGTAAACTAGTAACAGAGGGGAATTTTCTAAAATTGATAAAGTATATAATACTTAATGGTGGAATATTAAATTATTTCCCCCATAGTTAGGAATAAGATGATAACATCAACTATCACTCTCTGTTGAATATTATACTGGAGGTCGTAGCCAATGCAAAAAAACAAGACAAATAAATATAAGGTAAAAGGATTAGAACAGAAGTTAAACTCTTTATTTGCAGGTGACTTGATTATATTTGTAGAAAATCCAAAAGTGTCTCCAAACAGGGTTGCTGAATACATGATGAACATGTTGATCAAAAATGAGCAAAAATGCACTAATTTTTGTATATTAAAAATCAAAAATTGAAAAATTAATTTGAAAATTACATTTAATAGAAAATATCAAATGCATTGGAATAAATTTAACAAAAGATGTGCAAAAACTCTACATTGAAAATTACAATACTTTGCTGAGATAAAGAAGACCTAACTAAATAGAGATTCCATTTTCATGGATTGGAAGGTTCAATATCATTAAGTTGTCAATTTTCTCCAAGTTGATCTATAGATTTGATGCAGTTGTTATCCATGGGGAGGGAGTGGCAATTTTGCTCCCAGAGGATATCTGGCAATTTGTGGAGACATTTTGGCATGTCTTTACAACTTGGGAAGTGCTACTGGCATCCAGTGAGTGAAGACCAGGTCTAGTACTGAACATCCTACAATAAACAGCACAGCGGCTCTCCCTAACAACAAAGAATTGTCTGGCCCCAAATTTCAATAGTGCCAGGTTGAGAAACTGTGGTTTAATGGAATCATAATGCAAATCTCAAGAGTTTCTTAGAAACTGACAAGCTCATTTAGTGTTAAATGGAAATACAAATTATCTAGAATCGACAAAATATTTAAGAATCAAAACTTGGAGGAATTATATTCTCAGAGTCCAGAACATTCTACAAACTATAATAAGTAAGACCATGTGGAATAGGTGCACAAGTAAACAAGGAAACCTAAGAAGCAGAATAGAGTTTAGAAATACATATACACACACACATTTCCATTATAGGTGCTACTATAGTGGGGAAAGGATGCTCTTTCTAATATATGGTGCTAGAGTAATTGGATACTCATATGGGGGGAAAACAAACCTTGACATCTATCTCATGTAATAGGATAAGAGGAAAAAAATAGAAAAATTGGACATCATTAAAATTAAACTTTTTTGTTCATTAAAAGACAATATTAAGAAAGTGATGGCTGGACGTGGTGGCTCATGCTTGTAATCCCAGCACTGTGGGAGGCTAAGGTGGGAGGATCACTTGAGCCCAGCAGTTCAAGACAAGCCTGGGTAACATAGTGAGACATCTTTTCTACCAAAAAAAAATTTAAAAATTTTAAAAGCCAGGCTTGGTAGTGTGTTCCAGCAGTCCAGCTCCTTGGGAGGCTGACATGGGAGGATTGCTTGAGCCCAGAAGGTAGAGGCTGCAGTGAGCTGTCATCATGCCACTGCATTCCAGTATGGGTGACAGAGAGAGACTCTGTCTCCAAAAATAGTAATTATATCACAGACTGGGAGAATGATATTCATAAAACATATCTGACAAAGGCTTATATCCAGAATATATATCAAACTTTTATAAATCAACTTTAAAAGAGGAGAAGCACATAACTCAATTAAAAAAATGGCCAAAAGATTTAAATATGGTTTGAAAAAGACAGAAAAAAGACTTGAACATGGATCTCAGAATCGCCAATAAGCATACTGTTAGTTCAGGTGCTTTGAGAAGCACATGCCAAGATTAGACATGAAAGGGATCTACTGGGGGCAATGCCAGTGAAGAAAAAAGGGGATGGAGCGGAAGAGGGGAAGAGCCCTTGACTGTCCTGCAGGTCTGACTTCTGTGAAAGGAAACAGGGAAGGAAGGAGGATTTATATAAGAAGGTCTTCAGATTGCATAGCAGTTCTGAGATAATCTGGCTCAAGCTGATAAGGAGTCTCTGAGCAAAGGTTGCTTATTGAAGAAGTACTCCATGGGGCAGACATTCCCCAGCTCTAGTAGCTCTGCCATGCTTAGTCCTTGGCAGGGAGCAGCCCAAGGGAAATGTGGCCTTAGCATAAATATTTGAAGATCTGGATGCTGGAGGTTGTCAATTAGCTATGCTCTTTGCAGCAGGCTCCCTTGAAAGGAGATATGAGTGGTACAGCTCCATGGCCACAGCATATGAAAGATGTTCAATGTCATTACTCATGAGAAAAATGCAAATTAAAACAGTGAGATAACTTTATTCATATACCAGGATAGAAAATATAAAAGACTGACAATAGCAAACACTGGTAAGAATGTGGAGCAACTAGAAATCTAATGCATTGCAGGTGGGAGGGTAAATGTATTCAACTATTTTGTAAAATAGTTTGGTAGTTTCTAATAAAGCTAAACATATACCTACTTTATGACCTACAATTCCACTACTAGCATTTTCCCAAGAGAAATAAATGCTTATGTCCACCAAATGACATATACAGGAACATTCATAGCTTTATTCGTCATTGCTAAAAACTAGAAACAATCCCCTTGTTTAGCGATAGGTGAATGAATAAATTATAGTTTCTACATATCATAGAATACTACACAGTAATAAAAATGAACAAACTACTGACATACATGACAGCATGAATGAATCTCACAGCATTTGTTGAGTAGAAGAAGACAGACACAAAAAGGTACAAAATTCAAGAACCAGCAAAACTAATCTATGGTGACAGAAGTCAGAATAAGGATTTCACTGGCAGAGCAAGTATTAACTGAGAAGTAGCACGAAGGAACCTTCTGGGGTAATTGAAATGTTGTTTTTTTGACCTAGGTTGTGGTTTCATGGGTGTATACATATGTAAAAATTCATTGAGCTGTCTTTAAGATTTGAGCATTTTTTGTATGCACATAATAACATATAACTTGTTAATAATAATACATAACTTTATGTAAATAATTTAAACCTGAGGGTATTTTTTAAAGCATTTTTCTTTCAAAAAGTAGTTGAGAACCAAACAGATGACCAATATAGAATGAGGAATTTTAATATAGATGGGAAATTGTAAGATTTATGTATTCAACAAGCATTTTTCTGGTACTTAGTATGTGCCAAAACATATGTTAGGAGGTAGGCAGGCAGAAATGACTGACATTGTTTCTTCCTTCAACAAAGAAAGGAGAAAGGAGTTAAGGTTTACTTTATTGAGCAGCCATCACATGTTACAAGGATTGAATCCTTACAACAATATTGTCAAGAAGCCAAGATTAAACCATTGTATTCATCAGGGTTCTCCAGAGAAACAGAAACAATAGAATATTGTTAGGCTATGTATAGATATATAAGAGGAGATTTATTCTGGGAATTGTCTCACACAATTATGGAGGCCAAGAAGCCCCACGATATGCCATCTGCATGCTGGAGAACCAAGACAGCTGGTGGTGTAATTCAGTCTGTCTGAAGGCCTGAGAACCAGGCGAGCTGATGATGTAACTCCCAGTCTGAGGCAGAAAGTCTGAGAACTGAGTGGGGAGGGGATGTAAGTCCTGGAGCCTGAAGGTCCAAGAGCAAGGAGCTCCAAAGGCAGCAGAAAGAAGATGGATGTCCCAGAACAAGAAAAGAGAGAATTTGCCCTTTCTCTATCTTTTTGTTCTATTTAGGCCCTCAACAAACTGGAGGATGTCGTCTCCACATCAGTGAGGTATCCTCACTGATATATCCAAAAATAATATTTTACCAGCTATCTGGGCATTCCCTAGCCCAGTCAAATTGACACATAAAGTCAGCCATCATAACCATAAATCAGGAAAAAGCAGTTAAATATCATGATCATTAAGTGGCATTAAAGATCATGATCATGAGGGGCGCCTCTGCCCGGCTGCCCCTACTGGGAAGTGAGGAGCCCCTCTGCCCGGCCAGCCGCCCGGTCCGGGAAGGAGGTGGGGGGGTCAGCCCCCCGCCCGGCCAGCCGCCCCATCCGGGAGGGAGGTGGGGGGGTGAGCCCCCCGCCTGGCCAGCCGCCCTGTCCGGGAGGGAGGTGGGGGGGTCAGCCCCCCGCCCGGCCAGCCGCCCCGTCCGGGAGGTGAGGGGTGCCTCTGCCCGGCCGCCCCTACTGGGAAGTGAGGAGCCCCTCTGCCCGGCCACCGCCCCGTCTGGGAGGTGTACCCGGCAGCTCATTGGGAATGGGCCATGATGACAATGGCGGTTTTGTGGAATAGAAGCGGGGGAAAGGCGGGGAAGGGATTGAGAGATCGGATGGTTGCCATGTCTGTGTAGAGGGAGGTAGACACGGGAGACTTTTCATTTTGTTCTGTACTAGGAAAAATTCTTCTGCCTTGTGATCCTGTTGATCGGTGACCTTACCCCTAACCCTGTGCTCTCTGAAACATGTGCTGTGTCCACTCAGGGTTAAATGGATTAAGGGTGGTGCAAGATGTGCTTTGTTAAACAGATGCTTGAAGGCAGCATGTTCGTTAAGAGTCATCACCACTCCCTAATCTCAAGTACCCAGGGACACAAACACTGTGGAAGGCCGCAGGGTCCTCTGCCTAGGAAAACGAGAGAACTTTGTTCACTTGTTTATCTGCTGACCCTCCCTCCACTATTGTCCTGTGACCCTGCCAAATCCCCCTCGGCGAGAAACACCCAAGAATGATCAATAAAAATAAATAAATTAAAAAAAAAAAAAAAAAAGATCATGATCATTAAGCCCAGATGCTTTGATTCCAGAAGCAATGGTCTTTCTATCACAGTAGCCTCCTCAAGTCATAAAGATTCTACCGTTTCATTATGGGCAAAGATCTGTACACACAAGGTCATGAGAGGACCACTGGGACAGAAAACGATAATATGTGCTTGTGTTGTCACAGAGTCTCTAAGTGCTAGCATGTTCTGAAAGGGGGAGATAAATTTGGACTTCAGGAGCAGGGACCCCTTTGCACTCTTTGCCCTGGTTCTGACAGATTTCCATTCAGCCCAACACATGTTGATTGAATGGCCACTCTGTGCTGCCTTCTGATGCTGTTCAAATAGACATATAAGAGCATGTTTTGTTATGGTCTCCCCTGACTGAAGGCAGATGCTACAAGTTCTTAAGTCTGTCTTTAGGGAATCTTTGTATTGTTTAATGGTCTGTCTGACAGCAGCTATTTGTACCACTCTGCTGGCAGCAGGAAATTGAGGGTTCTTCTGTTCTTAATGCCCAAGATGTGACCAGCCCAATAAACGGGTGCTGATGGCAGAAGGGCCCGTATTCTCTAAGCACGGGCCAAATACCTTCTAGCCCTAAAATTGACAAATGGGGCTGCTGTGTGGAAAACAAAACAAAACAAACAAACAAAAAACATTGAAGCAAAACATTTGAGTGGTGTTACAGGAGTCTAAAGTGGCTGGGCTTAGCTTCAATATCAAATAAAGGTTACTGGCTCAGCCCAACATCAGCTCCTAACACACACAGGTGTCCAAATATTTCCCTTGAAATTCTTTTATTGATTGAGGAAAGGCATTCAGTTAGGATTAAATGTGGATCATTCAAATGCAGTAAACCAGTAGATTTTCCACCTGGCAACAGAAGGCTCAATGGCAACTCCGTATTTAATAGTAGTCTTTCCATACAAAAGAAACAGTAAATATGTGAGCCCTCATCTATCGATGAGATGAAATTGAAGCCACTAACTACTATCTCTTACATTCCTCTACTTAGATTTTTTTGCCTCTTTTAGATGGTGTGCCCAATGAATACATCCAAAAAATTAATACTCAGGAATGTGTGCTCTGGATTCAGACTGCCTGGGTTCAAGCTCTGACGATGTCACCCACTAGCTGTGTGATCTTTGCTGGTTAATCTTGCTTTGCCTCAATTTCCTCATCCATAAAATGGGGATAATACCCATTACTTCACAGAGTTAATTGTGAAGATTAAATGAGATATACATGTGAGGGAGTCAGAACTCATAAATGTTAGGTGTCATCATCATTCTTAACAAGCTAGCCATTCCTGAAAAGGAAACGAGATACTTGCATTTTACTTCTTAATCCTTAGCACACTAGTAGAACAGGATGTGGAAATAGAATGCAAGCATGGGTTTTGCCACGAAATAGGATCATTGCTTGGGTTCTTAGCTCAAAAGGATAATTTAAGGGATAGGTAAGTATAAAGTTTCAGAAGTCAGGATATCAAGGCAGTGTGAACAGAGGAGCATGTGGATAGAATTATCTGAGTGCTTTATAGTTAAATGCAAAGCCAGGGTAGTTTAACCCAAGAGTTCCAAGTAAAGATATATAATATATGGGAATTAATGAGAAATGGCATCACCAGAGACTCCTATTCTGAGGTACATTGTACCTATATTAATTACCTGTTTCAATTTACATGTAGATTTGAGTGCAAATGGCACATTTGGAAAACAACTATTATGGCAGATAGCAAATAATTAGTTTGGAATCTGTATTAGTCTGCTTGGGCTGCCATAACAAAATACCACCAATGGGGTGGCTGAAATAACAGATACTCATTTTCTCACAGTTCTGTAGGCTGGAAGTCGCAGTCAAAGTGCCAGATGATGTGGATTTTGGTGAGGACTCTCTTTCTGGCTTGTAGACAAGCCACCTTCTCACTGTGTAGTCACATGGCATGGCAAAGAGGGCAAACTCTCTGGTCTCTTCTTAGAAGGGCACTAATACCATCATGACCCATCCTCATGACCTCATCTAAACCTAATTATCTCCCAAAGGCTCCATCTTCAAATACCATCACACTGGGGGCTGGGACTTCAATATGTGAATTGTGGGAAACATCATTCAGACTATAGCCAAATTGACAGCATAATTAATGAACTGGACTGTGGTTTGTCCTGTACCTATCCAAGGTGTGCACTCTTCATGTCTGTTAACATAGTTCAGATGGAGTAAGTTATCTGAGTGCTACAGGTTTGGTATTTTTTATTGTGCATGTGTACACTTGGGTAGGATTACAACTTAAGAGCAAAACCAGTCAAGTGAACTGAGTAGAATTTCCCCACCTGCCACTTAGCAATGCTCCAGCTCTTCCATCAGAAATAGGTGATCACTGAAGTGTCAGAAACAGTGTCATCATGAAAGAGTGTAAAGATGGAAAGGGATTGCTTAAACATGCATGCGGAGCTCTGGGTGGGAATACAGAAACCCTTGACACCTCCTCCTCTGCAGCTGATCATTAATGCTGTTCCTGTCTGCCCTGAACTCAAGGAGAAATGTGGAGGGTCGAGCAGGGAGGATAGTGGGGAAAGCAGGAGAAGAAGAGAAACAGAGAGAAGAAACAGTGACAATTAGCACATAAGAGTGAGAAGGCAGAAATAAACGCCAACAAACTACAGAGAAAAAAGAATTGACCAGCTTCTGCCCCATCCAGCTCTGCTCTGAGGCTCAAGTGGGTCTCTCGGATCCACCGTGCCAGCAGTGCTCGCAGCTCCCGAAGAAACTGCTGACCCAGAGAAGGAAGAAGGCTGAGTGCTTGCAGGAAGAAACCCTTCAGACACCAGGGGAGGCAGCAAGCCCCACCACACTGAGGCAAGGCCTGTCTCTGTGGTACAGCAGACAGGAGAAGTCCTGTCTTACTGTGTGTGGAAACAGGTGTGTGGGCTTCCGCTTACAGTTAGGTGGAAGTTCAGTCTGAAAGGGAGGGTGAGAAAGTACTAAAGAGGAACAGAAGAGCTGGGAAGAGCTAGATCTTTTGAAGGGGATGTTTGCTTCTGCACCACGTGACAGTGGAGGATGCTTTGGATCTTCATCAAAAGAGGTAACTTCCTCTTCTCCTTGAGAGACACAGCAAATCCCTCACTTACAACTTAGAACCTTCCTAGCCTTCATCCAAATGCATGTAAACCTTGAGAGAGCACCAAGAGGGAGAGAAAGGAGGCGACAGATTCTATAAGAAGTGAGACATGACAGTGTTGTGAGACAAATCGACGTAGGAGATGGTGGTGTGACTGAATCACTAGCCTAGTGTGAGGCGAGGGCCTCTGTTCTGAAGAGCCACCCCACTGAGCCCTCTGGGCTGCTTCCTGTGCTGCTCACCAAGAAAATGCCATGCCATGCTAGGCGCGGTGGCTCACGCCTGTAATCCCAGCACTTTGGGAGGCCGAGGCGGGCGAATCACCTGAGGTCAGGAGTTCGAGACCAGCCTGGCCAACACAGTGAAACCCCATCTCTACTAAAAATACAAAAATTGACCGGGAGTGGTGGCGCACGCTTGTAATCCCAGCTACTCAGGAGGCTGAGGCGGGAGAATCGCTTGAACCCAGGAGGCAGAGGTTGCAGTGAGCCGAGATGGTGCCATTGCACTCCAGCCTGGGTGACAGAGCGAGAGTCTGTCTCAAAAAAAAAAAAGAAAAGAAAGAAAGAAAATGCCATGCCAAGTTAAACTCACTTCCTTTTCTGATGTGCTGCTTTCTGCTAGGCTGGTAAGTCATGGGACAGCTATAGATTCCGCATGCATGAACTGCAGCAAGGCCTTTGAACAAGAGGAACAACATGGACACTATGTGACTCCATGCTTGGGTGAATGATCATACCCAAGGTGTAAAGACCATGGCAACGTGTTTACCTGTAGGAGATCTCTCCAGGTCTTGCTAAAGCACTCTGCCTTGTTGAGCATTTTTATTGGCAACTTGGATGAAGGGAAAGACAGCAGGCTTGTCAAGTGTTAAGTTGACACAGAATTAGGAGATGGCACTAATAAGTCAGTTGACAGGAACAAGATTCAAAGAGATCTGGATAACCTAGAATAATGAATCAAAATTAACATGAAATATAGAATCCATAGTTAAGTTTAGGCAATTAGATGCACCAGATAGGGGAGATGAGCTCACGCATGAAAAATGAAAACAGTGTTTTGGTTGATTGCACACTTGATATACATTATTAGCATAACACACTTATTGAAAAAACAGAGAAAAAGATTTAGAGTTTTCCATTTCATATATAAAATGGTCATATCCAAAATAAAGGAGATAATTATCCCGCGGCATTTTTCATATTGAATTTTCTTTGGGATGCCTCAAATTAAGCATACATTCATCAAAAAATACTGGCGAAACCCCATCTCTACTAAAAATACAAAAATTAGCCAGGTGTGGTGGCATGTGCCTGTAATTCCAGCTACTCGGGAGGCTGAGGCAGGAGAATCGCTTGAACCCAGAAGGCAGAGGTTGCAGTGAGCTGAGATCGTGCCACTGCACTCCAGCCTGGGCAAAAGAGTGAGACTCTGTCTCAAAAAAGAAAAAGCAAAATACTGGTGAGGGGGTGTCGGAGGGAGAAAAGTAATTGATGCAGTTGGACAAGTTTCTCTGGGCAAAGAGAATGCATGTGAAGTGCAGAGAGGATGAAATAGTCATATTCATATATTTTAAAGTGATGTAAAAATGGATCAGGTGTATTTTGTTTAATTCCACGTGACAAGAAAGTGGAAGTTTCAGACAGAAAGATTTCTGCTTAATATGCATTAGAATTAACTAACATTTCGACACACCCAAACAGAACTTGCTATAACCAGAAGTTTCTATGCTGAATCCATTAGGGATGCTGTGGAAGGGATTTGGGAGGATGCATTAGGTGGCTTTAGGGTTCCTTCTACCCTATGATTTCATCCATTCCATTTAACAGATACTTATGGAATGTTTACATGCTGTGTATACAGTGATTAGTGAGCCAAACAGAAATAAGTCCCTGCTTTCTTGGCAATTACACATATAGTCCATGGAGAAGACAGACGATAAACAAGTCAACAGACAACTCTGAAATAAATGTTATGTGGAAAGCAAACCGGATACTGAGAGAGAACAAGGAAGAACCTTTGTAGATAAAGTAGTCAGGGCAAGTCTCACTGAGATGGTGCTTGCTGAGACCTACAGGATGAAGGGCTAAGTTTTTAAAGAACTGAGGAAAGCATTCCAGGCAGAAAGCACAATATGAATGCAGGCCTTAGGGTAATACAAAGCTTGGCACACTGAGGAACAGAAAACAGGTTAGGGCGGCTGCAATATAATGGGTGAGGAGTGGCATGGCTGTCTGTGAGAGTGAAAGCAGGAAGGGCCAAACCGTGCAGCGCCCATAGGAACCAAAAGGATGACTTAACCTTTTTCTCTAAGTTTAACAGAAAGTCACTGAAGAGTTATAGGCAAAGTAACAGAACCTGACTCATGTTTTAAAAGGTTAATGAGTTCTTTAAGGCCATTTTAGTACTAAAAAATAGCAGCAAAAACCAGAGGCTGCTCTGCTCTGGCTCGCAGGTTAACTCAGAAAGGAAAAGGAGGGAGAACCAGGAAGAACTCTGCCAGAGTTTTCTCAGCTACTAAGATCCCAGCATCCAAGGAGGCTCAAAAACTTCATGGCAAAAGTCTTCAGAGCATTGGGTAGTATTGTTTACGCTCAGCTTGAGAACCTGGAATCCACCTTAGTGCCATTTGTTGCTTTCCAGAAAAAATGCAACTCAGAAACAAAAAGAAAACAGAAAACAAAACAAACAAGAGGCCGGGTGCAGTGGCTCACGCCTGTAGTCCCAACACGCTGGGAGGCCAAGGTGGGCAATCACTTGAGGCCAGGAGTTCGAGACCAACCTAGCTAACATGTTGAAGCCCCATCTCTACTAAAAATACAAAAATTAGCCGGGCATAGTGGCATGCGCCTGTAATCTCAGCTACTCGGGAGGCTGAGGCAGGAGAACTGCTTGAGCCCGGGAGGCGAAGATTGTAGTGAACCGAGATCATGTCACTGCACTCCAGCCTGGGCGACAGAGTGAGACTCTGTCTCAAAAAACAAGGAAAAAAAAAAAAGAAATACAACTCAGGATGGCCACCAGAAAACAAGTACATAGCCACTGGAGGTCTTGAGGTTCTAGGTTATCTTGAATGTGTAAAGCAGCGAAGGTTTTAGGGAACAAATGAGCAGTGAGGGTTGAGGAGAAGGTTAGAATTAAGCAGAATAACTGGTATAGGGTTAGGGGGAAGAGGGAAAAAACAGCTTGGTATAAAACTTGAATTAGATACCAAAAAAATGGGTAGGAGGACATGAATAAGAAAGAAAGGATTAATTAGAGGAAAGTTAGGATTGAATAGCTAAGATGAGAACTAGGCAAGTTTAAGAGGTGTTCTGATGAAGGTACAGAGACGTGGGGCCTATGACTGCTCTACTGCTGATAGTATAATAACATTATATGCCATATAAAACAATGGGAGAAAAAGAAGAAAAAAACACCAATAATCCTACCATCTTAAATAAGCATTGTTATTATTATTTTGGTACATCCTCTTTGTTATTGTTTTCTATGTGACTGCTTTCAATATCTTTATTGGATTTTAAAAATCGTAACAGAGCAATACATGCTAGTTGTAGAAAATAAAAACTGCACCAATCTCCCAACCCAACCTCCCAGAGGTATATAAATGGAATCATACAGCATATAGTCTTGAAAGTTAATAGTTTGTTGTGACTAAAAATATTTTTGATGCCAGGTGTGATGGTGTACACATGATCCCAGCCCTTTGGGAGGCCAACGTGGCAGACTGCTTGAGCTCAGGAGTTTGAGACCAGCCTGGGCAACATGGTGAAACCCTGTCTCTACAAAAAATACAAAAATTAGCCAGCTGTGGTGGTGTGCTCTGGTAGTCCCAGTTACTCGGGAGGCTGGAGTGGGAAGATCACTGGAACCTGGGAGAACAAGGCTACAGTGAGCTGAGACTGCACCACTTCCAGCCTGAGGGGCTGAGTGAGACCCTGTCTCCAAAAAAAAAAAAAAAAACAAATTGACATGACTATACTCATAGTACATAGACTATACTCATAGTACATAGTACATTGTATAATGTTTGTTACTTAACATTATACAAATGATTACTATGTCTTTTTATGTCTTTGTATTAATAACAATTAATGTCATTTTAACTTAGGTTTAAGTTCCATACAAACGTTAAAGGAAAAAGACTTTCAAGACCATTTAAGAAGAGGAAGATGATGGCTAAAAAGCACATGAAAAAGAGTGCCACATCAATAGAAAAATCAAAATTAAAACAAAAGTCAGATACCACTTCATACCTACTAAAAAAGGCACGCAATAACAAGCATTGTTGAGGACATGAAGAACTAGGAACCCTCATACGTTGCTGGTGGAAATATAAAATGGTATAGCCACTTTGGAAAGTGGTTTGGCAATTTCTTAAAAAGTTAAACAAACTAACCATATGACCTAGCAATTCCACTCACAGGTTATCTGCCCAAGAGAAATAAGAACAAATGTTCATATAAAGACTTTAACGTTAGGCCGGGTGCGGTGGCTCATGCCTGTAATCCCAGTACTTAGGGAGGTTGAGGCAGATAGATTACCTGAGGTCAGGAGTTTGAGACCAGCTTGGCCAACATGGTGAAACCCCGTCTCTACTAAAAATATAAAAATTAGCTGGACGTGGTGGCTCGAGCCTATAATCCCAGCTACTCGGGAGGCTGAGGCAGGAGAATCGCTTGAACCTGGGAGCTGGAGGTTGCAGTGAGCCAAGATCGTTCCACTGCACTCCAGCCTGGGCGACAGAGCAAGACTCCATCTCAAAAACAACAACAACAAAAAACAAAAAAACAAAAACAAAAACAATAAAACAGACTTTAACATTAATGTTCATAGCAATATTATTCCTAATAATTCCAAAGGGAAAATGATCCAAATGTCCACCAACTGGTGAATGAACACAATGGAATACTACTCAGCAATAAAAAGGAGTGAAATACTGATACATGTGCAACATGGGTAAACCTCACAAGCATTATGTAAGTGAAAGAAGACAGAGGCAAGAGACTACATATTACATGACTCCATTATATGAAATGTCCAGAAAAGGCAAACTTATAAAGACAGAAAGCATATCAGAGGTTGCCTTGGGACTAGCTGGGGGTGGCAGTTGGGATTGACTGCACACAGCTTTGAGGAAAGTTTTTGAGTGATAGAAATGTTTTAAAACTGGATTCTGGTGGTGATGGCACAACTTTATAAATTTACTTAAACAATGAATTGTGGGCCAGGTGTGATGGCTCATGCCTGTAATCCCAGCACTTTGGGAGGCCGAGGTGGGTGGATCACCTGAGTTCAGGAGTTCGAGACCAGCCTGGCCAACAGGGTGAAACCCCATCTCTACTAAAAATACAAAAATTGGCCAGGCGTGGTGGCGGGCACCTGTAATCCCAGCTACTCAGGAGGCTGAGGCAGGAGAATCACCTGAACCCAGGAGGCAGAGGTTACAGTGAGCCAAGATCATGCCACTGTACTCCAGCCTGGCAACAGAGCGAGACTCTGTCTCAAAAAAAAAAAAAAAAAGAATTGTGGCCGGGCGCGATGGCTCAACCCTGTAATCCCAGCACTTTGGGGGGCCGAGGCGAGTGGATCACCTGAGTTCAGGAGTTCAAGACCAGCCTGGCCAACATGGTGAAACCCCATCTCTACTAAAAATACAAAAATTAGCTGAGCGTGGTGGCACAAGCCTATAATCCCAGCTACTCAGGAGGCTGAGGCAGGAGAATCACTTGAACCCAGGAGGCAGAGGTTGCAGTGAGCCAAGATCCTACCATTGCACTCCACTCCAGCCTGGGTAACAGACAAGACTCCATCTGAAAAAAAACCTGTACATTTACAAAAAAAAAAAAAAAAAAGAAGAAGAAGAAGAAGATAAAGAGCCTGCTTTGAACCACTTTTAGAATAATATTTTAAGAACAGTGAAATTTGGAATCTAGTACTGAAAAAATATTGGTATAACAAAATAATTTGTAAAGTCTCTTGGCTTTACAAATTATAACCACATTTGTTCTCACTATAGTATCATCTGATTGAGCCTATGTCAAAGGACAAGTTGAAAACAGTCATATGTTTGAAAGGCACAAAATGAAATGAAATGAAATTGAATTACCGTTACATATCTTCAAACAAAAAGAATGAAACAGAGGAGGGTGGGCCTCAGTTTGGTTTTTATGTTACTAGGTTGCTACCTAGTGGTCATTTATAAAATGGCAGGACTTGGGTTTTGGGTTTTTGTCTTGGATTTGTTGAGCCATGTCTCTACACCACAGCAAATACCTGAACACTTACCGATGTGTGGGTTAAATATCTGAATGCATCGCTGAATAATTTATGCTTTATAAAAATACTATAGGCTGGGCGCAGTGGCTCAGGCCTGTAATCCCAGCACTTTGGGAGGCCGAGGCAGATGGATCACCTGAGGTCTCAGGAGTTCAAGACCAGCCTGGCCAACATGGCGAAACCCCATCTCTACTAAAAATACACAAAATTAGCTGGGCGTGGTGGTGGGCACCTGTAATCCCAGCTACTTGGGAGGCTGAGGCAGGAGAATTGCTTAAACCTGGGAGGTGGAGGTTGCAGTGAGCCGAGATCACGCCATTGCACTCCAGCCTGGGCGACAGAGCGAGACTCTGTCAAAAAAAAAAAAAAAAAAGAAGAAAAAATACTATAGTGGCAAGAACTGGATTGAAAGTTCTGAAAAATGGCTTTTAGTCCCTGATTGGCTGGTGTCAGCTTTGTGACTTTGAGCCAGGTCAAAATTAATCCATGGGTACTATCCGGTTCCAAAGTTTTAGGAGCAGCTCTGTAAGGTAAGTTGGCCTTGGGGCCAGCTCCTTAACTGCTCTAAACTTTAGTATCTTCATCTTAAAAATGGGGATAAAAAATCCCATCCCTAGGCTAGTTGTGACAATTAAATGTGACAATGCATATAAAAGTACTATCTCAGAACACACCTCAGGAAAAGTTAGAATATGACTTTCCCTCTCAGAATGTGCCTAATAGGGAACAATCTTTTATCTGCCAATTAAAATTACTCCTTCTCATCCTATCCCAAAGCAACAAGCAAAAACACCAGAAGTTCAGAAAAGTAAATATGATTCTTAGAATGATCTGCTCATTTGAAACATAAATTTGAACAATTTAATTTTAAAAATAATCAATAAAGCATAGCAGCTAGAATTTTACAAATCACTTGAAACTTGGAATTGATTATTTTAAAACAATAAGGTAGTGACCGAGATGTCAAAAGGTGAATGTTCTAGCTCATCCTCTCACCACTGGTATCTTATGGAGGTCTGACATGTTTAATGTATGCCAGCCAGCACAATGCTGACCACAGAAAATATAATTCTTTCATTTTCCTAGGAATTAAGCCCCACTTTTGTGGGGTTGGACTTGTTCCTGGGTGTGTTGGCTCACACCTGTAATTTCAGCACTTTGGGAGGCTGAGGCAGGAAGACTGCTTGGGCCTAGTAGTTTGAGACCAGCCTGGGAAACACTGCAAGACCTCCTCTCTACAAAAATAAAAAATAAAAAAAAAATTTAAAAAATAAATCAAAAAATTAGTTAGGTGTGGTGGCACAAACCTGTGGTCCCAGCTACTCCAGAGGCTGAGGTGGGAGGATTGCTTGAGCTTGAAAGGTTGAGGCTAGAGTGAGCTATGATTACACCACCGTACTCCAGTCTGGGTGACAGAGCATGACACTATCTCAAAAAAGAAAAGAAAAATAAATAAAAATGAGTGTCTGTGCTACCCTGGAATTGTATTTTATTTTTGAGACAGGGGCTCACTCTGTTGTCCAGGCGGGAGCACAGTGGTTCAATCATGGCTCACAGAAGCCTCGACGTCCTTGGGCTCAGGCGATCCTCCCAACTCAGCCTCCCAAGTAGCTGGGACCATAGGCATGCTCCACCAAGCCCGGATAATTTTTTTATTTTTTGTATAGATGGAGTTTCACCATGTTGCCCAGGCTGGTCCCAAACTCCTGGATTCAAGTGATCCACCCACCTCAGCCTCCCAAACTGCTGGGATTACAGGCATGAGCCACCTTGTCTGGCCTACCCTGGATTTTATTCAATATTTCACAGGTCAAAGAACCAGTCTGCTTCTGTAACTGAAGGGTTTCTACTACCACTTTATTTCTTCACCCATTAGGATATTTCCTTAAGGATATCAACATATCTAGATGACCAATTTTAGTTATTACTTTCAATGCAGCAGATAGGTGTTTTGGCATTGCTTAGTTTTTAAAACAGCCTTAGTAAGGTATAATTTAGATGTCATAGAATTCACCTATTTAAAGTGTACAATTCAACGAGTCTAGTAAATTTAATCAATTGTGCACCCATTACCACAATCCAGTTTTAGAACAATTCCAACATATACTTTGCATTTGACCAGCTCCACACTGAAAAAATTTATTGGATAATTAACCCGTGCATTTTAAGCCATCTAAGTCTAGGACCCAGCCTAGACATTTTGAATAAATCAAGCTTTAAGGAAAAACAAACTCTAAACTTTACTCAAAATAGAGATCCATAAAGCACATTCTCCCAAGGTCTCTCCGGGGGTCTGTAGGCTAATTAACAATATAAATTTAAAATATAAATTAAGAATAAAAAATAATACACATACACCAATACATGTGTATATTTTGAAAAGTGGATGCTGTATAATTCATTATCATTTATTTCAATAGGCATAAGTTTTTTTTTAAGAGACAAAGTCTCACTCTGTCACCAAGGCTAGAGTGCAGTGGCACAATCACAGCTCACTGTAGCCTCGAACTTGTGGGCTCAAGCCATCCTCCCACCTCAGCCTCCTGAGTAGCTAGGACCCCAGGTGCCCACCACCATACTCAACGGGCATAAAAATTAATTTTAAAAATGTTTCCAGTTATGACCATCTTTCGTCCAATCTCAAACTTATTTTTTTCAATCTTGTAAATATGATGAGGTGGAATAAGTTGTTCAGGGACTTAACATTTTGATCTAGTATATTTTTAATTTATGGAAGAAATATTCCTCCTGTCTGTGATTTGGCTGTGCACACTTTTGTGAGGTTGGACTGGAGATACTGACTTGGGTACTTGCAGAGGAGAAGCTTCTTCCTTAATGGGATATTTAAGAGGCCCCGATTTTGCCTTGTTTCGAAAATTATTCAAGAAATAATTAATTACCATGCCCCTCTTTCTGCAAACCCTGTATTCATGGTATACTACCTCCAATACAGCATCTATTAAACATGTACAAATACATCATTTGCAAGAATAACAATCTTGGAATAATGAAAATGCCTCTACCTATTTGTTGTTCCTGTCTTATCTCTAAGTTCATCTAAGTTTCAGAAGGGTAGTTATGTATAAAGGAACTTCACTTTGGAAATTCCATTTTTCTCTAGTCCTAGAGAGTTACTGCTAACTCCATTCATTTTGACATTTAAATACTATTTTATATTGTTATTTAAGTGTTCAACATGTACTAGTTCAGTCTCCTCAAAATACTGAGTAAGTTCCTTGTGCTTAGAATAGTTGTTTCAAACTTTGTGTATGTAAATGAATGAATTTTACATTTCTCAAGCACCTAGTCCACAACGGGCACAAAAAAGCTATTTAGTAAGTACTGTTTAATTAATAAATGATACCTCAGGTTTGTCTCCCTTCCTCCGGATCCCCATATCATGTACATTTATCACATCGCCCAGATTTCCTAGACATTACAGATTTTCTGTTCTACGGCCCCCATAAGAACAGTGCAGGTGCCACACCATATGTCTGGGACATATGGTCCTCAATAGCTGCAATATGAAACTATTTCTATTGCAATAAATGTAGTATCTATTCCTCTCTTTTTGTTTACTAATAGTTTTGATTACAACTTCAAATTTTAAAAATCGAGGATGAAGTCAAATAGAACGGAACTGTCCCCTTTCTTCTATTTAACCTCGTCTTCGATTTTTAAAATTACAAAAGCATAATAGCAAAAAAAAGTTTGACAATACAAAATGATAAAGTAAAATTCGCCTTCACCAAAAGTCATCTATTTCCCCTTTTGTGGTTTCCACGTTGCGGCTGGTAACTCGGGGCTTCCACGCTGGGCGAGCCTAGAGAACATCCAGTACACACAGGAAGCAGCAGCGCGGGCCAAATGGCGCTGAGACCTGCGCACCTGTCCACGGACCGCCCACTCGCCAACTCTGACCTTGGGTGAGTCTCTCAAACTTGAGTCTCGGGATCTTCCACAAAATGCTACCCATCTCACCAGGTCGAGTGAGGAGGGTCGTGTTATGTGTAAGCACTTTGGGAAATCTAAAGCACGAGGCAAACGTAAAGCATTGTAGGGGGTCCTAGAGAAGTCTTTGTGCCTGCCTATGAGAGCCGTTTCAGTTCCCCGCAGCAGCTTCCAAGGACCTCCCACCATGCCCGCCGCTTCGGCTCCTGCACTGCAAATCTCGCGGCTCGGCCTGCAGCGGCGGCTTCCCCTGGCCTCCCACCCCAGCGACTGAGCGCGGAGCCCAGCGCGCACGAGCGCCAGCCTCGCTCAGAGACACCCACGAAGCCAGGGCCTTTCAGCGCCTGCTAACTGGCGCTACCCCTAGGGCCGCCTCTCGGTTTTAAACGTAAACAAGAGTTGCCCTTCCCTCTTCCAAGACCTGCAAATCCAAGCTTTTTTTCCTCCAGAAGCCCCGCCACCTTCTAAGCTTCTCCCCAGCCTCAGCCACGCCCCAGCCTGCAAAAGCCGGGTCTTTTACGCCCCCTGGCTCCGTATTTGATTTCGGCGCGCGCCATACCTGAGGGCAGCTGTGATTGGTTGGAGGTGAGCGAAGTTCCTATATGATTGGCTGATAGCGGCTAGGACGGGTAAAGGCCAAGGGCGGAGAATTATGGGAGGGATTAAGACTGTAAGAGCTGAGTGATGGTTGGTTCCTGAACAAAGAGGGCGGAGTAAAAGGCGGAAGCAGAATTGGGGGCGGGGCTTTGTGGAACTTGGGGGACCCAGCGAAATGGAAGAAGTTAGGTGTCCAGAGCACGGTAAGGGGCTAGGGTCTCAGCGTCCCGGGGCCTGTTGATTTAGCGTGGCGTAATCGTTGTTCACTTTCTTCTCTCTTCAGGGACTTTCTGCTTTCTTAAGACCGGCGTCCGCGATGGCCCGAATAAAGGAAAGAGCTTCTACGTGTGCCGGGCAGACACGTGCAGCTTCGTGCTGGCCACCGAGTAGGTCTTGAGCTGGGCCCCACTCCCTGTGGCTGCCCGGGGCCTCCCGAGAGGAGCTGCCGGCTCCCCGCTGTCGGGCGTCACAGGGCCGAGGAGTTGTGGGGCCCTAGTTTGCGGTGTCAGGACCCTTTAAGCAATTGATGATCCCAGGGCAGCGTGGCGTGTTCGGAAGACGCCCAGCTAATTCTGGCTGTGTGACCCGAGGCTGGTTACCCCCCTCTCTGGGCCGATGGTTCCCCTACCTGTAAAATTGAGGATCCGGTGTTTTCCAGCTCTGGGTTTCTATTCACTTGACGGGCCTTAACCACTCCCTTCTCCTGCCCAGACAGTCCTTCCCCCTTTAAAGGAGTAAGGACACACAGCAGACATAGTGGAAAATAATTTGTCCCTGTTTTGCACTAGTTTTAGGCCCGACGGTTTTTTTTAAATGTTTGAGCTTAAAACACTCTAGTGATTAGTTGTTAGCCTTCTTATTTTTAAGTAGGATTCTCTGCATCTAAATGGTGAAATTGATAATTCAAAGAAATTAACGCTGGAAGAAATAACGGAGGGCCTGGCGCGGTGTGTGACGCCTGTAATCCCAGCACTTTGGGAGGCGAAGGCGAGCGAATCGCTTGAGCCCAGGAGTTCGAAACCAGCCTGGGCAACATGGTGAAATCCCGTCTCTACGAAAAATTAAAAAAAATTGTCTGGGCATGGTATCACACGCCTGTAGTCCCAGCTACTCGTGAGGCTGAGGTGGGAGGAGAGAGTCAGAAATGTTAAGCATCTTCTCTAAAGTGAGGAAAGTTAATAGTTTGTCAAGTGTTAATGTTTTCACAGTACCAAGTGTCTACATTTTCTATGTGAATTTTAAAACTATCATCACGTCATTAAACATCTCCTGCTCTCTATTCAGCAAAACTTGGTAGAGAAAAGTTATTTTTCTCCGTGTCAGATGTAGAGTACATAATGGATATCAGTATTAGAAAAATGCCCTTTCAACATGTATACTAACTTCCCATGTTTCTGTTTCATGAGTTAGATGATTTACACTGAGCCTCTCAGATATAGTACCCAGGTCAAGTTTTGTGAGATAGAAGCATTTTTACCTTTGCAGGAATTCAGCATTAATGGTGGCATAAGATTTGGTTTTATATTAAGAGAAACACTCTTATTTAGGATCCCATCTACACAAATGCTTTGCTATACAAACTAGCACAGTGGTATTTGAAGACAATTATTTGATAAACTTGATTTATTTGGACTATATCTGATAACCAAAATACAGGCCAAAAAAAGTGCCACAGGTTTAGGAGAGTATTTTAAACCTTCACTCAAACCTGTTTACTCTCAAATGTTATATATATTTAAATTTTTTCATAATAAGTTGGAAGGGAGTGATTAAAAACTTACACAAAACAAGAAGCATATAGGGCGTATTGTTAGAGGTAGGCGTGTGAATAACACTAAGTGACAGCTCTCAGCTTGTTAGAGGGAAAGGATGAAGGGAAGAGCCTGGGGAAAATTCATACAGGGCCTCACAGCCAGCCCTAATTATGTCATTCGTAGGGGGATCCCAGTGTAGAGATTACACAGTGCAGTGTGGTTTTAAACTTTTGAGTCATCAAGAAACAGTTATGCTTTATTTGGGAAAGTGGGTAAAGATGAAAGCTAGGGACTTCTTCCCCAAAGGAATGCCCATAGCTGTGATAATGTGTGGGAATTACAAACCCAGTAGAGGTTATACATAGATTCTTGGTGTAAAAACCCATAGTTTTGATTTGACTTTAGGATATTGATCTCTGTTCCTGACCTAAAAATGTTTTCAACTTTTTTCTTTTCTCTAGCATTCCTGTTTCCCATTGCTTATTGCATGAGGACTTTGTGGTAGAGCTTCAGGGTTTGCTTCTGCCACAGGACAAGAAAGAATACAGGTAAGGGTCCAAAAGGAACATCTAAGTATATTTGCTTTTTTTTTTTTCTCCCTGAAAGAGTTGTAGCCAGGTATGTATTAGGATTGTTCTTTAAAAGTCATTTTAAAAAACAAAATTTGTATATGTATTAAGTGTCTTTTGGCTGTCACTACCTAACTGCCAAGCAGCTAGTTAATCTGAGAAGTCTGATTTCTAGTAATTTTCATGTAAATGGCTCCACAATCATCCCTCTCCAACTGTCAGGTAGCCTATAATGACAGCTGACCATTGGCCACTAACTTGCACTTAACTTGTCAACCTTCTAATTCTGGTGATAGAACAAGGTAATGAGTAAAAATGGCTAAATATATTTAGTCCTCAATAAATGTTAGTTTCTTTCCTTTATATGGGAATTTGGGAAGGGCAGAGAAGTCTATAGAGCTGGGAGATATTTGTCATGAGTATTCAAAGATAAAGTAGGAATTCCCTAAGTGTTAGAGAGAGGTCATATTTAATGGACTAATATATTGCATTAGAGTACTAAGGCATGAATTAACATGGCGTTTTCAGGGAAAATTTGATTTGTTAATAGTTTAACATATCTTTAAACAGAGACTTTAGGCGATAAGGCTGGCCAGGAAGGTAGGGGTCAGGATGTGATAGATGGTCTTTGTGTGATATTCTATGCACTTCATAATTTATATATTCTAGATCCCCCCACCCAATTAAAGGCATTTGAGTACCACCTACAATTTTTATATACCCGAGTACTGTTCATACTTCTATTTTTCTTAATTTAGTTATATGTATAGTAAGATACACAAGTCTTAAGATTTCAACCAGTTGAGTTTTGAGAATGCATGTACCTGCTCATAAAACCAAGATCCGAGTCAAAATATTACCCCAATAAGTGCCATTAGTCCCCTTCAAGTTAATTTCACCCCTCCCATCTCCACCCCTGTCAGCAATCACTGTTCTGATTTTTATCTCTTTAGATGTGTTTTGATTATTCTTGAACGTTATATAAATGAAATCCTACTGCATGTACTCTTCTGTGTCTGACTTCTTTTACTTAACAATATGTGAAATGTATATAATATGTATCAGTAATTCATTCATTTTTATTGTGGAGTTGAATTTCATTTATAAATGCACCACTTTGTTTGGTGTGCCTATTTGCCATCAGAAAATCTCGACGTTATCTGTTTAAATATTTTGTCCTTTTTTTTGCATTGAAATTTTTATCAAGTAGTTTCAGATTCACATACAGTTGTAAGGAATAATACAGAGTTATCCCCTGTAGACTTTATCCAGTTTCCCCCAATGGTAACGTTTGCAAGGCTTAGAAATATATCACAAACAGGATATTAATATTGGTACAACCCACCAGTTTTATTGGTAAAGGTAGTTTTACTTGAACTAATTTATGTGTGTGTGTATATTCTATACAATTTTATCCTGTCGAGTCATGTATCTACCACTACAGTCAAAGTACTGAAGAGTTCCATCACAGGATCTCTCTGTTGCCCTTTCTATAACCATACCCCTTTCCCTCCCTTCTGCCCTCTTCACCCCGGCAATCAGGAATTTGCTCTTCATTTCTAAAATTTTGTCATTGCACAATTGTTACATAAGTGGAATCATAAAGTATAACTTTGGAGATCTTTGCCTGTTTTAAAATTTTTGTCTTTTTTTAAAACTGAGTTGGTAGAGTTCTTCATAAATTCTCTATACAAGTTAGGCCAGGCATGGTGGCTCACGCCTGTAATCCCAGCACTTTGGGAGGCCGAAGTGGGCAGATCACTTGAGATTAGGAGTTTGAGACCAGCCTGCCCAGCCAACATGGTGAAACCCCATCTCTACTAAATAAAAAAAAGCGAAAAAGCAAAAAAAAAATTAGCTGGGCGTGGTGGCACACTCCTGAAGTCTCAGCTACTCGGGAGGCTCATCATTTTTGTATGGTTTGTGCTTTTTGTCTGATCTCCAAGAAATCTTTGCCTACCCCAGTATCACAAATATTTCCAAGAATTGTCTAGAAGCTTTATAGTTTTATTTTTGTTTGTTTGTTTGTTTGTTTTTGAGACAGAGAGAGTTTCACTCTGTCTTCCAGGCTGGAGTGCTGTGGTACAATCTTGGCTCACTGCAACCACCATCTCCTGGGTTCAAGCAATTCTTATGCCTCAGCCTCCCGAGTAGTCCCAGGTAGCTGGGACTACAGGTGTGCACCAATAATTTTTTTGTATTTTAGTAGAAACGGAGTTTCACCATGTTGCCCAGGCTGGTCCCGAACTCCTGAGCTCAGGCAATCTACCCATCTTGGCCTCCCAAGGTGCTAGGATTACAGGTGTGAGCTACTGCACCTGGCCTGTTTTTGTTTGTTTGTTTGTTTGTTTAGTAGCTTTTTCATATAGGTCTATTATCTATATCTTAAATTACTTTTGTATAGTATATCAGGTAGGGTAGAGGTTCATTTATTTTTGCATATGTTACCAATTGTTTTAGCATCTTGTTTTGAAGATTTTCCTTTTCCCATTGAAATGCTTGGCGTCTTTGTAAAAAATCAATTGATCCAATATATGTAAGTCTATTTCTGGGGTTGCTGATCTGTTCCGTTGATCCATTTGCCTATCTTTACATAATTAATCAGATAAAATAGTGTGAGTCTTCTGACTTTATTCTTTTTCAAGATTGCGTTGGCTGCTCTAGGATCTTTGCATTTCCATATAAAATGTAGAATCAGCTTTTAAAAATTTCTACAGAAAACCCTGTTGGGATTGCATTGAATCTATATAGATCAATTTGGAGAGAATTGTCAATATTGAGGCTTCCAATCCATGAATGTAGTGCATTTATTTATGACTTTAAAAATGTCGGCTGGGTGCGGCAATCCCAGCACTTTGGGAGGCCAAGGCGGGCGGATCACGAGGTCAGGAGATCGAGACCATCATGGCTAACACGGTGAAACCCCATCTCTACTAAAAATACTAAAAATTAGCTGGGCATGGTGGAAGGCGCCTGTAGTCCCAGCTACTCAGGAGGCTGAGGCAGGAGAATGGCGTGAACCCGGAGGCAGAGCTTACAGTGAGCCGGGATCGCGCCACCGCACTCCAGCTTGGGTGACAGAGCGAGACTCTGTCTCAAAAAAAAAAAATGCCTCTGAGCATTGTTTAATACTTTTCATTACAGAGTTCCTATGCATCTTTTGTTAAATTTATTTCTCAGTATTTGTGTTTTTTAGTGCTGTTGTAAATGGAATTTTTTTTAATTTTGTTTTTGGATTGTTTTCTGCTGGTACAGTAGGGCTGGTAAGCCTTTATTGCATGAAGTTATTATATTCTACTGATACTTAAAACCATTTACATACTACTGGAGGACCTTTACCATACAGACACACTGTGGTAGTTGTTAGGAAGCCACTGAAGGATTTTTGATCCAATTTGCATTAAAAGAAGAACTATGGAGGACAGATTAGAAAGTGAAAATAGGGCAAAGAGACCACTGAAATAATAGCTACCATTGAAAGCCCACTATATACCTTTTTTTTTTTTTTTTTTTTTTTTTTTTTTTTGTAGAGACACAGTCTCACTATATTACCCAGCCTGGTCTCAATCTCCTGGGCTCAAGCAATCCTACCTCAGCCTCCCAAAGTACTGGGATTACAGGTGTGGGCCACTGCACCCAGCCTGTTCATTATCTTTTACCTTCATATAATTTGTTGTGATAGATTTCAATATCCGTGTTTACCAGACAGATGAAGAAACTACCATTGAGACAGGTCAGAAAGGGAGTCTGAGGACCCATGGTTATGAAGTGGCATTGCTGGGATTTAAACCCAGGTCCAACTGATTCCAGACACACCAACTTTCTCTTAAGTGAGAGGTGATGGGCCTGAATTGAGGTAGCAGCAGTGGAATTGGGTCCAAGTAGAATGAAAACTTGCTGAAAGAGCACTGATGAGATGTATTTCCTGGTAGGGCATATAAACATGTTCCTTCCTCCATTTTTTCATCTGGAATATTGCTCACATGGCCCTAACTTCCCTGGGTTGGAGGACTTGGAGAGAGGACGTGTGTGATGGCCTAGGTCTGGTGTTTGGCACATTGTCAGTGCTCAGTAGGGAAACGGTTGCTAAGGTGGGGCTTCTGGGTAATGTGTTTACGTTAAGCAGGACAAGGAAGAAAGGTAATGTTGGTCGAGTATTGGGATGTGTGGCAAACACATACAGCTTTGGACTAATCACGTCTTTTTTTTTTTTTTTTTTTTTTAAAGACAGAGTCTTGCTCTGTCAACCAGGTTGGAGTACAGTGGCACAATCTCAGCTCACTGCGACCTCTGCCTCCCAGGTTCAGGTGATTCTCGTGTCTCAGCCTCCCGAGTAGCTGGGATTACAGGTGTGTGTCACGACGCCCAGCTAATTTTTGTATTTTTAGTAGACATGGGCTTTTGCCATGTTGGCCAGGCTGGTCTCGAACTCCTAGCCTCAAGTGGTCTGCCTGCCTCAGCCTCCCAGAGTACTGGGATTACAGGCATGAGCCACCTCACCTGGCCAAATTGTGTCTTATTTTCATGTGAAACCAGCTAGAAAAATGAGTGTGCAGCTCTGAAGAAAGGCCTGACTGAGGTCAGAATTTTGAGAACTTGCTGTTAACGTTCTTTGTACTAGATGGATAAGACTGAGAGGGGTTTATTATTTTAAAATAGAACAAAAAAGTATGTTACATGTATTTCTCTTAGCCTAAATTCAGAGCACTATTACTAGGAAGTACTTACTGGAACTTTAAAAAGCTTGTCTTAGGGCCAGGCATGGTGGTTCACACCTGTAATCCCAGCATTTTGGGAGGCCAAGGCGGGCGGATCACTTGAGGCCAGGAGTTCAAGACCAGCCTGGCCAACATGGTGAAACTCTCTCTACTAAAAATACAAAAAATAGCCGGGCATGGTGGCGTGTGCCTGTAATCCCAGCTACTCAGGAGGCAGGAGAATCACTTTGAGCCGGGGAAGCGGAGGTTGCAGTGAGCCAAGATCACATCATTACACTCCAACCTGGATGACAGAGCAAGACTCAGTCTCAAAAAAAAAAAAAAAGTTGTCTTAGGACAAATAAAAGTAAAAGGCAGTTCTTAACACACAACACATTAAAAAACAATAACAACAGAAAACCAGGTACTCTGATAGGTAGCATAGACTGGGAATTTAAACAGAAATAGATAAGTCTATATATGGATGATGGCTTCCTTAGTGAACATTAAGGGTGTTCAGCCAGAACCCCTGGAGAGTGACCTATGGGAGTACAGCCTTTCCCTCACATAGTCTGGGTTTTCTTTTTAATAACTTAAATATTTTACATCCTCTAATTAATACTATTATGTTTGGCTGAATGTAGTCAGGAGACAGGTGCAACAGAGTAATAGAAGGGAGGTGTAAACTGAGGCAAAGATGCCCATTTTTCATCCCTTGCAGTGTAGCTGCATTTGTGTGCAGATCTCTAACTGAAACACCAGATGGCACCACTGACCAGCATTTGACTGGCCATTCGGCCATGGCCCTCTGTGTACAGGCAGTAAAGAAAACTGATAATCTCAGTAGAACCAGGGGGAAGAAATCTTGCCTTGACATGAACGATGTGGTACACCCTGGTATACAAATTTTGGGCATTGTCACTGAGCTCCTGAGTTCATATTTTCCTTTCTCTCTGTTTCTCACAGAACTTTCACTCAAGGATACAGGGTCAAAATAAATGGAAATATTTCTTTGCTTAGACATGGGTATAACAAGTTTTAGTTCTTTAAATAATTGGTTGTGGTATCATTCTGAGCAAACTATCACAAGGACAGAAAACCAAACACCGCATGTTCTCACTCATAGGTGGGAGCTTAACCATGAGAACACTTGGACACAGGACGTGGAACATCGCACACTGGGGCCTGTCGTGGGGTTGGGGGATGGGGGAGGATTAGCATTGGGAGATATACTTAATGTAAATGACAAGTTAATGGGCGCAACACACCAACATGGCACATGTATACATGTGTAACAAACCTGCACGTTGTGCACATGTACCCTAGAACTTAAAGTATAATAAAAAAAAAAAAAGAAAAATATTCACCTCCAAAAAAAAAATTAATTGGTTGTGGTGAGATGTTCAAAATATTTTACTTTTAATAACCCTTGAAACTTCACATGTCTAGAAAACTCCTCATGTTGTTGGCTATTGGGTGAAATTGACCTGCAGATTATCTAGCCCTAGTATAGTGAGCAGGCTGATGATAGAGAGGCAACCAGGCATGCGCCAGACCCAGCCAGAACCTCAGGCCCCACCAGCTGTGAAGGACCACTGAATAAAGCCATACTTATGAGGCGGTGTACAGTACCATGCACTGCACTGTGCAGTGGGAGCAATCCCTTTGTATAAAGTATAGTAACCCTTTGTGATATGTGTGGTAGTTACGTTTTACCAGTTTGCTTTTTGTCTTACAATTTTGCTTATGGTATTTTCATCATATGGAAGTGTAAACTTTTAAAAATTACTAAATTCTTTATTTCTCAGCTTCAGAGTTTTATCCCAGGCTTAGAAAAGCCTTCTTCACTTTAGGACTACAAGAATATTCATATCTGTTTTTTTCCTAGAACATTTACAATTTTGTTTTTTACTTTTACATTTTTTTCCATCTTGAAAGTTCATGTAAAAGAATGAGGTAGACATTCGGCTTTATGTTTTTCCAGAGCTGGACCATGTAAAGATATGAACTCATAATCCCTAAGGAGCCTTTGACACAGCTGGAATAAGAGTTAGATGTACTGAGATTGGGGTGCAGTCTCCTCTGCACATTAGAGCGCTAAATTGAAGACGTTCAGATGCGAGATGGTTCTGCGACTCTAAGACATACAGTTCAGGGCTAGGAAGGTTACAGAGAAAGTGGAGGCGTTGAGACTTGAAGTTGTCCTTGAATGACCTTGACAGTTTTGATGGAGGAAAGGACAAGGAAGTGTTGAGGCAGAACAGCTTCAGCAGAAGTGTGGATGTAGGAATAAGCAGAGTGATCAGCCAGTGTGAGCTTGGCATTGCTGTTGTCTGTTAAGACCTTGGTATGTGTCAGGCTTTGCTCTGATTGTATTTTGTCTTCATCATGACCGTATGAGGTATGGACTATATCATTTTGCCATTTTACAGAACAGGAAACTGCCACAGGGGGCAGTCAATTAAGGTGTCTGATGTTTCAGAACTAATTAGGTGGTAGGGCTGGGATTTGAACCAAGGGAGAATAGTTCTGGAGCCTGAGAGAACTGTAGCCTTGCTAAAGTGAATGCACTTGGCAGTGTGATGTTGAGTTGGACAGTTACCTTTAGGAAAATGGGAGGATTTGTGTTTTGGTGAAGAAGTCAGGATTGAAGAGGTCTGGCTTCCTCTAGCTGGTTCCTTCATCGTTATTGCCTATAATCTCTGTCCTGGAAAACAATTAATAAACATACTGCAGAAATTAATGCTTTTCTTTATAGTGGAATTGATATTTGCTTTCTCTGCGAAAATATATTTCCACTGCATTCTTTGTTGATTTACAATATAATAAAACATAACAAACAAACTTTTTATCCTAAAATCAGAAAAGCTCATCCAGATTGATTTTAATTAAAAATGTAAGGGAAAGCATTTTTAGCACTGTGCCTAGCACATAGCAGATGTTCAGTGTGTTTCCTTCCTTCATTCTCCAAATCTTGCCCTTCTCCTGAAAGTCTACATGGCATGAGTTTTAAAGTAGACACTACAGTGATGAGTCATTTAACAATGGGGACATATTCTGAGAAATGCGTCATTAGGAGATTTCATTTTTGTGCGAACGTCACTGTGTGAACTTACACAAACCTACTTGGTATAGCCTAATACATACCTAGGTTACAGACCTGTACAGTGTATTACTTTACTGAATACTGCAGGCATTTGTAACACAGTGCTAAGTATTTGTATATCTAAACAAAGAAAATGTACAGTAAAAATACAGTATTATCTCATGGGACCACAGTTGTACGTGCCATCCACTGTTGACTGAAACATCATCATGCAGCACGTGACTGTACTTATGAAATATTCTTTCAGTAAAGATTTCAAGTACTTGATATGCTTTAAACAACAGCAGGAGTTTGTTCTTGATTTATTTCTGTAAGTAGTAGCACCCACTGATGGCAGCTGGTACTTTGAATTTTATGCATTCAAAGCATTTCAGAAATTGTATTACATATGTTTAATATAATATCCTATTGCAGTGAGAAAAATTAAAGAAACCAGTAAGATTTTAAAAATTGTGAACTTGGATGGGAAAATTGTGTTTGTACAAGAGGGAGGGGCTGGACCTATTTTCTTTTTAGCTTAACTTTTATGGACTACTTGTCCATTTGGGCTTGTTCATCTTTGTTTATGTGTCCTGGTGAAGTAGTGGCATCAAGGGACCAGGATCTGCTCAGGACCCCTGAATTAGGATGCAGACTGTTGTGATTCATGTTGTACATCATGGGACTAATTTAGGAAGTTAGAAAAAGAGCAATAAACTGAAGGAAAGCAGAAGGAAGGAATTAATGTTGGTAAAAATTGCATTTAATGAGTTAGAAAGCAGCATATAGATAACTAATAAAGAAAATCAGAGGCTAATCTGGTCAAGAAGAACAGCACAAATACATAACATGAGAAATAAGGAGCTGCACCACAGATGTATTGAAATGTACATGAAATGACATATGCACAGTTTCACTCCTTGTGCCACTGCTTTTAATAGTAAAGGATAAGAAACAGCTGAACCGCCCACCAAGAGGGTTCTGGTTAAAAATAATGCAACATCCCATACAGTGGAAAACCACAACTGGAAAAAAATAATAAAAACAAGGATCTTCCTTACATATATGTTATTATAGAAAAATTTTTAGTAGAGACGGGATTTCACCATGTTGGCCAGGATGGTCTCGATCTCTTGATCTCGTGATCCGCCCCCCTTGGCCTCCCAAAGTGCTGGGATTACAGGCGTGAGCCACCGCACCCGGCCAAGATATGAACTATTTTTTAAAAAATATTTTTATGTTTTAGAGAAGGGAGTCTTGCTGTGTTGCCCAGGTTTGAGTGCAGTGGCTATTCACAGGCACAATCTTAGCACATTGCAGCCTCTGGCCTCAAATGATCCTCCTGTCTCAGGCCCCCGAGTAGAGGGGACTATAGGTGTGTGCCACTGCATCCAGCTGCACTCTTTTAACATACCAGTTGGTGTACATATTTTCAGTGGACTCATAAATGTCATAGTTTTTTTTTTTAGTAGTTTTAATTTGTTTAAATCAGGATCCAAATAAGGTTCACAAATTGGAATTGATTAATATGTCTTTTAAGTCTCTGAAGTTTTCCCTTCCTCTTTTTTTCTCCCTTGTAACTTATTTGTGGAAGGGATCAGGTTGTTTGTCCTATAGCGTTTCCCACTGCCAAGATTTTGAAGGTTATATTCTCCACGGTCTAGTTTTACGCCTTCTTCTGTTGTTTCTATTTCCTATAAATTGGTAATTGGATCTAGAGGTTAGTTTTTTGTTTGTTTTGGCTTCGTTGTTTTGGGGTTTTTTTTGGGGCAACATTGCTTTGTAGCTAGTGTTGTGGCCCCCCTTCAGGGACACACAGTGTCTGGCTGTCTCTCATTTCTCTGATTTTAGTAGCCATTGCTGATCAGTGTTTCTATTTCAGTCATTCGTTACAGACTAAAAAGAATAAACCTGTGTGCATTCTCTGGCTACCATGCCATATTTATTCTTTGACTTCCTAGCCCTTATAAATGTTCTGTGCAGTAAATAATTTTTAAATGTGTATATAAAAGTAATTGGTTTCAAGTGACCTCCCAAAGCCAGGTTCAAATAGTTGCAAGATGTTTTCTTGGATTAAAAATAAGCTTATCTCTTGTTCTAATGGATTTTCATAGCCTTGATTATTTGTGTTTTATACTTCATTAGATTGTTCTTCCGATGCATTAGAAGTAAGGCAGAGGGGAAACGCTGGTGTGGAAGTATTCCATGGCAGGTAGGAATTATTCATCTGTTTTCAAACCTGCTGTGTTAAGACTTTTAATATGCAGCATCACCTGAAAATACCTTGAAGTTCACGTAAACGAGTTGGTCTTCATCAGACTGTCTCCGAAAGATAGTTTTCTTTAAGCAAGGTAGGCCGTGTTGGGACTTTTATTCAAAGGATCTAAATGATCCTTTGAATCATTTAGTTGTAATCAAGATTAATTATTTGCATCCTATTTCACTTAGTAAATATTTTTTGAGGTCTTAAATGTAGTCAGTATTCTTTTACTTAAGGAAAAAAATAGATTTCCTTGACTAACTCTTGTATCTTTTTATAGAGGAATTTCTACTTGATACTGGTATAAGCTAAGTATAAGCATAAGCTCCTAGAATGTTAGAACTAGAAGGAGCGTCTCCTAATAGGAGAAGCCCTACAGATATTCAGTACGTGAGGAACTAGAAGTAGGGAGGTGATAAGACTTGTTTTGGCAGAGGTGTGGCTTGAACTTACGATTCTAGATTACCACAGTAAAATCCTCCTAAAGCCAAAATCAAAGCAAGTGTTTTAAGACAATGTTTAGGTTTGGGGAAAAGTTCATCTTAAGAGAATAGTTTTTTTCCTGAAAAGTATACACTGTGGCCATTGTGATTGTAAAAGCACTTTGGTTTGTCACTACTTTTCCTTGAGGCCTGGAAAACAGTGATCATGGACAGAGAAGGAACCAAGCTTCGAAAGTATCGTGAAGAAATGAGTCCTTTGTGGGTTTGGCACGTCGTCTTTTCTAGACGTGGAAATGGTACAAAGAATGTTCAGGAAATATTGGACTGCTTTTACTGTGTTTCCATTTCTTCTGCAGAATAATCCTAAGTGAATTAATGCAGGAACAGAAAACCAAATATCATATGTTCTCACGAGCAGGAGCTAAACATTGAGCACCCATAAACATGGGAACAATAGATACCGTGAACTACTGGAGAGGGGAGGAGGGCATGGGTTAAGAAACTATCTATTGGGCACTATGCTCACTGCCTGAGTGCAATATACGCATATAACAAAGCTGCATATGTACCCCCTGTATATAAAATAAAAGTTGAGATGAAAAGGAAAGGCATTCTAGATACGAAGTTTGCATTAATATTTTATATGAAGATTAATTATTTTGTCTTTAGGATCCTGATTCCAAAGAACATTCTGTACCCAATAAGTCTCAGCATGCATCTGAGACATTTCATCATTCTTCCAACTGGCTGAGAAATCCATTCAAGGTACTTGACAAGAATCAAGAACCAGCTCTCTGGAAACAGCTCATCAAAGGTGAAGGTGAGGAAAAGAAGGCTGATAAGAAGCAAAGAGAAAAGGGAGATCAGCTTTTCGATCAAAAGAAAGAACAGAAGCCTGAAACGATGGAGAAAGACCTCTCATCTGGCCTGGTACCAAAGAAAAAACAATCTGTAGTTCAAGAGAAGAAGCAAGAAGAGGGAGCAGAGATTCAGTGTGAGGCAGAGACTGAAGGCACACACAAAAGAGACTTTTCTGAAATTAAATCTCAACAGTGCCAAGGTAATGAGCTTACAAGACCATCTGCATCTTCTCAGGAGAAATCAGGTGGTAAGAGTCAAGATGTCCAAAGAGAATCAGAACCTCTGAGAGAAAAGGTTACCCAGCTTTTGCCTCAAAATGTTCACAGTCACAACTCAATAAGCAAGCCCCAGAAAGGGGGACCCCTCAACAAGGAGTACACGAACTGGGAGGCTAAAGAAACAAAGGCAAAGGATGGCCCTAGCATACAGGCCACCCAGAAAAGCCTGCCTCAGGGGCATTTCCAAGAGCGGCCGGAGACCCACGGTGTGCCTGCTCCTGGAGGACCAGCGGCTCAGGCTGCACCAGCAGCACCAGGGCTTTCCCTGGGTGAGGGCCGTGAAGCTGCCACAAGCAGTGACGACGAGGAGGAAGATGATGTTGTTTTTGTTTCCTCTAAGCCTGGGAGCCCCCTACTCTTTGACTCGACTCTGGACTTAGAGACGAAGGAAAACCTCCAATTCCCTGATCGAAGTGTGCAAAGAAAGGTGTCTCCTGCCTCAGGTGTTTCCAAGAAGGTAGAACCCTCAGACCCAGTAGCCCGGTGTGTCTACCTTACAACACAACTGAAACAAAAGAAGGTAACTATTGACTCGTGTTTTGTTTCTGAGGTCAGAGCATTGCTTGTTATGGGCAGATATGAGATCTCATTGCTACAGAAGGGTTAAATATGTTCATGTGAAGGTTTTATAGGTGCATGTTTAGTTTCTGCCTTTTCCCCTATTTATATTTTCAAGATTGGTAAGCCAGCTGGGTTAAAATTTAAAAAAGGTTCTGGTTTTTGCACACATATTTAAAAGACCATAATTTCAGAGTTTGGGCGTTTCAGGCTATTTTAATCTGAAACTATTCATCTAACAGTGTGAGAGGAGAGATCCATTTGATGGAATCTGTTTTTCAGAGCACACTGGCATCAGTGAACATCCAGGCTCTTCCAGACAAGGGTCAGAAGTTGATCAAACAAATCCAGGAGCTGGAGGAAGTACTCAGTGGTCTTACCCTTTCCCCAGAGCAAGGTAAAGTGGCTTATGCCTCAGAACTCCGGGTTTGCATCGACTTTACAAGAGACATTCAGGAAGCCCTTTTAATAAAGAATGTGTTGATTCATTCACTTTTCCATTTTATTTTCTGCTTCTGAGACTTCTTTCACATTACACCTATGGTTCATAAAAAACTTTCTCCTGTTTCCTGTGGACTCTACTTTCTTCCCCATTGTTTAAGCAACTGGTAAAATGCTACACATTCTCTAGGAATCCTTCATCGGAGTGGTGATGATCCCTCTCTCTTGACCTCACCTCCACACATACGGTCCCTTCACTTAGTTTGCTGAACTTTAATCTGCTCTTCCCTTGTTTTCTGAGCAGGAACTAATGAGAAGAGTAACAGTCAAGTACCACAGCAGAGTCACTTCACCAAAACTACCACTGGCCCTCCCCACCTGGTGCCTCCCCAACCCCTTCCTCGTCGTGGTACCCAACCTGTGGGTTCTCTAGAACTAAAGTCTGCCTGCCAGGTGACTGCTGGAGGATCCAGTCAGTGCTATCGAGGTAAGACCCAAGGGCCTGACCCTGCTGTGAATAGCCACCCCTGTGAGTTACGTGCCACCCGGTACAGTAGTCACCTCTTATCCACACTTTCAGTTACCCTTGGTCACCTGTGGTCCAAAAAAAGGTGAGTACAGTACAGTAAGATATTTTGAGAGAGAAAGAGACAGAAACCACATTCACATAACTTTTATTACAGTATATTCTTATAATTCTTCTATTTTATTGTTATTATTGTTAAATGCTTTCTGTCCCTAATGTATTAAAGTTTAAAATAGGTATGTATGTATGGGGAAAAAAAAAAAAGCCAAAACATAGTATGTATAGGGTTCAGTACCATCCAGTTTCAAGCATCCACTGGGGGTCTTGCAACATACGCCCTGTGGAAAAGGAGGGACTACCGTAGATGTCTTTGTGCCCACATGAGGGGAGAAGCCATTCTTAAGTCAGAAGTTGCCCGTATAATAAAGATTGTGCAGCTCAGTAGAGCTTTGCATCGTGTTACTTAGCTTTCTGTGAGGGCACAAACTGTGTCTACCTTGTTCACCACTGTATGCTGATTAGTCAGCTCAGTGGCTGGCACATAGGAGTCATCCAGTCAGCATTTGTGGATGAAAACTCTAGCTCGCATCATTATGAGGTAGGCAGACCTGCAGATATGCTCTTATTCTTTCGTGTGTGTGTAAGTGTGTGTAAGACCGAGGAGAGACATGAGTCAAGACTGATGACTAGGCCGGGCGCGGTGGCTCACGCCTGTAATCCCAGCACTTTGGGAGGCCGAGGCGGGCGGATCACGAGGTCAGGAGATCGAGACCATCCTGGCTAACACGGTGAAACCCCGTCTCTACTAAAAATACAAAAAATTAGCCGGGCGTGGTAGCGGGCGCCTGTAGTCCCAGCTACTCGGGAGGCTGAGGCAGGAGAATGGCGTGAACCCGGGAGGCGGAGCTTGCAGTGAGCCGAGATCGCGCCACTGCACTCCAGCCTGGGCGACAGAGCGAGACTCCGTCTCAAAAAAAAAAAAAAAAAAAAAAAAAGACTGATGACTAATAGATCCACAGAGAGCAATAACACCCTATTAGCTAAGTGTTTCCTTCCTGAACTTTCTAGGCAACTTTGAATTCAGAGGTAACTGCAGAATGAAGATTCCAAGTGGAGCCTGAAATGTGTAATAGGATCAGTTGACAGGAGACTGATCAGGAGATAGGAGCTTGGAGGTTGGGTTGGCTGGCAGTGACCAGAAAAGCAAAAGCCACTTGTTTCCCAACTGAGAACTGCTAGAGACATGGAAAGTTGAGGAGAGTAGTTAACAAGGAGGGTAAGAAACAGATACAGGGCCATTTGTAGCTAAGTTCACTCTAAAGGGATAAAGAAAACATACTTGTGACATCTTTTAGGTAACACCTATTTGTATGCAGGCCATACAAACCAAGATCACGTTCATGCAGTGTGGAAAATCACAAGTGAAGCCATCGGTCAACTGCATCGCTCACTTGAGTCATGTCCTGGTGAGACGGTTGTGGCAGAAGATCCCGCCGGGCTGAAGGTGAGCCAGGGAAGACTACTGGTGCAGTCCTCTATGACAGTGCTCCAGCAGCCCCATGAAACTGCTGGCAGAGAGACTTTCTGAGACACCTTTCCTACAGATAGATGCTTGAATGGCTTCCCTTGCAGAATCCTCTCCTTTTATGCTTAACAGTGCAAACAATAACAACAAAACCCCTTTTTAAAAAAGTCATAAAGTTACTTATTTCTATAGCAGTAAAGGATCCATTTGTTGAGTTGGTAGGTGCCACAAGAATGTGAAGGAATTGCTGCTTGTAATGAACTAGTTGGGGTGAAAATACATATACAATGTATATAAAACAATTAGCAAAGGCTTTAAGGCAGAAATAAGGGGTGCCTTGTAATATACTATAAAGTACAAAAGGGATTCAGAATAAAGGAAACATCACTCTAGGTCAGTGATTATTTGTTGTCTGCCTACTTTGTGCCTTAAAGGAATTGAAAGCCTTTAGATAGCAGAGAGGAAAGGAATAAAACGCTGCAATTAGAGGGAGTGGTGACTAGTGGGAAGATAAAGAGATTGGTATTCAGAAGTGGTGATCAGGTGTCATCAGTACCTGAGCCAGCAGTAGCAGGTGATGTTACTGAGTAGGAGCCTGGCGTTGATGAAGGATTAGATCTGAATAGCTCAAGAGATAGTATGGAATCGCTGTAGCATTTAAGCAGGGATGACTGATGAAGATTAGTTTTTCTAACAGAGTACAAGATAAACTGGAGTACAGAAGACTAGAAGGGGGACTCTGGTCAAAGGGCTATTGAAATTTATGACCAGTAGTGCAGACTGGGACATTGGCTGCAGAAAGGAGAGGCAAATTTAAGAGATAATGAGGAAATAATGAAAAGCCAATGTAATGGCTGCTGAAAATAGAGTCAGAGGTCTTGGTTAAAAGCGGAGAGCTGGGCGTAGTGGCTCACACCTATAATCCCAGCACTTTCGGAGGCCGAGGCAGGCAGATCACTTGAGGCCAGGAGCTCAAGACTAGCCTGGCCAACATGGTGAAACCCCATCTCTACTAAAAATAAGAAAATTAGCTGGGCATGGTGGCATACGCATGTAATTCCAGCTAGTCGGGAGGCTAAGGCAGGAGAATTGCTTGAACCTGGGAGGCGGAGGCTGCAGTGGGCTGAGATCACGCCACTGCACTCTAGCCTGGGCAACAGAGCGAGGCTGTCTCAAAAAAATAAAAATAAAAAAATAAAAGCTGTAGAGACTGATTTTGACTGATTAAGCAGACAAATCAGGACTCTCACTTGGGGTGTAGGGAGGACTCTTAATAGAAATGCTGAACATTAGATGCAACCCAAAACAAACAGGGGCAGACCAGGACAGTATGGTTACCCTTGAAGAGAGGGTGCTGTTAAGGACTTCAAGGTGAAATGAACGGTCTACATGAGGACAGTTAGAATACTGAGGGAATCATTTGTAGAAAATAGGAGAGTGTAGAGTTCGTATAGCCAGGCTCGGCATAGCCTCTCATTAGGAATTTATGCTTAGCATTTGGTTATTACCTTTGTCAGGTCCCTTTGCTACTACACCAGAAGCAGGCATTGGCTTGGTTACTATGGCGAGAAAGTCAGAAGCCACAAGGAGGAATTCTGGGTAAGTGTGGTATTATAAGAGTCAGCCTTTATTGAATGCTTAGGCATTGTGCTAAACACGTAGTGTTGTTTCATTTATTCCTCTCAAGAACTCTATGAGGCAGGTACTATTATTCCTCATTTTACAGATGATGAAAGTGGAGCGTGGAAGTGTTAAGCAACTTGCTCAAGAATACACAGTTTAGGATCAAAGATGTTGGTTGCCAGCAGTAGAAGCTGACTGGCTGATTAAACAGAGGAGGAGTTTATTTTTTGGTGGCTCCCACAATCTCTAGGAGATACGGAGTGCCAGGCTCGAGGCCAATTTCAGGAGCCATGGCTAGAGCCAACACACAAACAGCAGTCTATTGCCTCCCTCTTTTTTTTTTTTTTTTTTTTTTTTTTTGAGATGGAGTTTCGCTCTTGTCACCCAGGCTGGAGTGCTGTGGTGCGATCTCGGCTCACTGCAACCTCCGCTTCCCAAGTTCAAGTGATTCTCCTGCCTCAGCCTCCCCAGTAGCTGGGATTACAGGCACATGCCACCACGCCTGGCTAATTTTTTGTACTTTTAGTAGAGATGGGGTTTCGCCATGTTGGACAGGCTGGTCTCTAACTCCTGACCTCAGGTGCTCCACCTGCCTTGGCCTTCCCAAAGTGCTGGGATTACAGGCATGAGCCACTACACCTGGCCTAAAAGTAGTCTATAAAAAGCATCCCAGCTACTTTGCTTCACCAAGTGCTAGAGGCAACCAGTGCCACCCCAAAGTCAGTTGTTTCTATAGCCACTCTTTCCTGCAGAAAGGATTTCATAGGGAGTCTCTTTCTAAAGCTGCTTATACCTGAATTAAAGATGTTTATGAGTACATCTGATATATAGAGCCAGGTCATATTGCCAGTGCCTTAGCTGCAACAGAAACCAGAAAGCAAGTTTTCCACTCTGCTTTGGGGACTTGTCAGGCTAAAATTTTCTAAGGTGTTCAATTTTCAGGAACCATGATAGATGTCCACTATGGCTAGTAAGTGACTGTGTCAGTGGTCCTCAAAACCACCCCCAGGTTCGATGATTTGCTAGTAAGACACAGCATATGGTCATACTCACAGCTGTGATTTATTACAGTGAAAGGCTATAGATCAAAATCAACAAAAGGAAAAGTCACAGGGGCAGAATCCAGGGGAAACCAGGTACAAGCTTCCAGTGTCCTCCCAGTGGAGTCACATGGGATATGCTTAATTCTCCCAGCAGGGAGTTGTGACAACAGGCGTCAAAGGTTCCCTAGGAAGCTCATTAGATATTTAATGCCCAAGGTTTTTATTGGGGGCTGGTTACTTCAGCTGATTACACAGGTGGCTTCAGCCTGGTATATACCAAGTTTTCCTACTCCTAGAAGGAAAGCAGGTGTTCAACATAAACCATATTGCTTGTACAAAACAATTTAGGCAGAGTGAGCAACTCTTACCTTACATCCGAGTTTCCAGAGGCAACCTTGTAAGCAGGCCTTTCAAAGGATAGCAGGCAGGCCTATGGGCCTGCTATGTTAATTATTTTTCTGGACAGTAGCAGAGCCAGAATTTAAATCAGAGCCCATGCTCTGACATTCCACTTCTGTTATGGCAGAATGATTATTTTGAATGGGTTATAGTAGCCTCAGTGTTGCAGTCTGTTAAAATGAGGATAACCGTACTCTGTAGAGTATAAATAATAAATTAGATAAGCTCAGTGATTGGTACAATGACAGTACCCAAGAAATGTTCATTTATGTCCTCTTTTGATGAATAAGTTAAGGGAATGGAAGGCTATTTTAACTCCAGGAATGTTCTGGTACTGGTAAAGTAAGTAGTAGGATATATCTACTGGACATTTTTTGCTTTTGGAGGTAAGGGATCATCAAACTGTAATAGATATCAGTCAGCACATTGTGCGGGTAATAACATAACATAGGGACTAGAATAATATTCAAATTGTAAGTTTTAAATTTTACAAGAGTCATAGTAAATGTCTTGGACCTAGATCTCAAAGTAAAGAGCAAGTGCTAGGGTTCCGCTGAATAAGGAAGATAAAGGAGCCATTAAGGTAGGCACAGAGTAGTGACGGAGTGGCACTGACAGAGAACAATGGGGAAATGTCTGCCAGTGGTTTCTCCTCTTAAACTAGGGTTGATTATTTGCCCTAAGCAATTAACTCTCTTAATTTTGCTTTTATTTTCTAGCGGATGATATGGGCTTAGGAAAAACCCTGACAATGATTGCACTCATCCTGACCCAGAAGAATCAAGAGAAAAAGAAAGAAAAGGAGAAAGGCACAGCTTTGACGTGGCTCTCCAAAGATGGTAGACAGAAGTGCCTTAATAGCCTGCCATTCCCTACGTCATCTGAGCCACCCAAGAGGGGAATGTCTTCAGCTAAAAAAGGACACCTTTGGTCATATTTAATTACTCTACTGGAAAACCAGTATTAGATTACTCACCTATCATATCATTTCTGATGCTGAGTATGCTAATTATAAGTGATCATTTTTTCTGTATAAATTTGCCTATAAACTAGGCAGAATTTTATGGAGAAAGCTGAGGCTCTAGAACACTTAATTTAAGCATAATAATAATTCTTATTTTTTGAGACAGGGTCTCGCTCTGTTGCTCAGGCTGGAGTGCAGTGCATGAACACAGCTTACTGCAGCCTCAACCTCCTGGGCTCAAGCGATCCTCCCACCTCAGCCTCCCAAGTAGCTGGAACCACAAGTTTGCACCACCACACCCAGCTAATTTTTTAATTTTTTTGTAGAGATAGGATCGCACCATGTTGCCTGGCTGGTCTCAAACAACTGGGCTCAAGCAATCATCCTGCCTCAGCCTTCCAAAGTGCTGGGATTATAGGTGTGACCCACCATGCCTGGCCAATAATTATTATTTTTGGAAATATTGGGGAAATAACTACAGGGTAGATTCAAATTAATTTTTTTAAAGGAAGATCTGTCACAAATTCACATTTTAGTCACTATAGTGGAAGCTATTTTCCATGTTTCTGAAATTCTAGAAGTTCCTAGATTATAGACACTTTCTATCTTAACATATGTTTTTAAAATGTAGTAACTTTAGCCAGGCACAGTGGTATGCACCTGTAGTCCCAATTGAGGGAGGAGAGGCAGGAGAATCACTTGAGCCTGGGAGCTTGAGGCCAACTGGGCAAGAAAGCAAGACACTGTCTCTTAAAAAAAATTAAATAAAAAGTAATAACTTTATAAGTACTTTAAAGATTGAATATGTTATGTATAGACAACACTACATGTAAGTTGCCATGTATTCAAGTACAGCTCTCAGTTGCTTAGATAGATTAAAAATCTGTGGGCCGGGCATGGTGGCTCACGCCTGTAATCCCAGCACTTTGGGAGGCTGAGGTGGGCGGATAACAAGGTCAGGAGACCGAGACCATCCTGACTAATACGGTGAAACCCCGTCTCTACTAAAAATACAAAAAATTAGCCGAGCATGGTGGCAGGCGCCTGTAGTCCCAGCTACTCGGGAGGCTGAGGCAGGAGAATGGCATGAACCTGGGAGGCAGAGCTTGCAGCGAGCCGAGATCGCGCCACTGCACTCCAGCCTGGGTGACAGAGCAAGACTCCATCTCAAAAAAAAAAAAAAAAAAAAAAATCTGTGGCATCTGCTCTCAGGGCCTCTAATGAGCACTGTTGCAGCTGGGTCCTATATCCCTTTGTGTGTAGTAGCAGCATGTGTAAGTAGCACAGGCACACACACGCAGAGATGAGGGGCCATGGTATAAACAAACCATCACTAATTGGTTCCAAACCAATGTTTGCTTATTTTTTAAAAAAGGTTTCTGTACTTAATTTTAAGGTAGAAGTACATTAAGTTATGCTTTTCAGAAAGTATAACAATACTCCATACGCCTCTATAATGAATCAACTCAAGAGGAGTTAGGAAATGATCCAGCTTTCACTTCCAGCCACTCTGTGAAAGCACATTGCTTTTTCACACTGAGGTCATGTGCCACCCACTTTCCTCCCCCTATTTAGCCTCTCTTTCTGCCTGTACTTTTAGTGGAGAAAATAAGTAATCAAGTGTTTCAGTTTAAAAGACCATTTCTTCCATTTCCTACTTCACTATAGGCTCTGTATAGAAATAAGAGCAATGGTTAAACATATTAATTGAAGGAGAAAAGTCAGTCAAGAGGAAGAGGTAATGCCTTTAAGTTAAAGGCCGGTCAAACACGATGACTCACACCTGTAATTCCACTGTGGGAGGCTAAGGCAGGAGGATCACTTGAGCCTAGGAGTTTGAGACAGCCTGGGTAACACAGCAAGACCGTGTCTCCATATATTAAAAAAAAAAAGTTAAAAGCCATTTGGTGAATGTAACTAGGCACTGATTTTTTTCCCTTCTCAAGACTCTTGTGACTTTACTTCCCATGGAACACTAATCATCTGTCCTGCCTCCCTGATCCATCATTGGAAAAATGAGGTGGAGAAACGGGTGAACAGCAACAAACTAAGAGTCTATCTCTACCATGGGCCAAACCGGGATTCACGTGCCAGAGTGTAAGTGCAGGAATACGCAGTTGTGGGGGCGTTCAGCACCTCTGCCCAAGGGCCCACGGGCCTTTGCTCCCGTCCCTGAGATTTCACTTAATCAGGACGCATATTTGTGAAAGCCAAAGACAGATCTTTAGTCTCGTCACCATACAGCCTTTGCCTTGTATCCTGAGGTCTACTGGTGATCTTTTGCTGTGTCCTTGTCATTGTCCTCAATGAAAGCTGCCCTGTGAGGAGGCCTGAGATGCCGGAGCTGCCATTCAGGTGGCAGCAGCATTCCCCTAGTCAAGGAGATGTGTCGCAAGGCCCTCATGGCTGCTGGAGTTCTGATTCCAGGTGTACATAGCGTGAATGGAACCAGCCCAGTTCTACAGAGCATCTTGATAGAATGCTAATGATTAGTTGCTATAGGTTGATTATATTTTTATGACTTTTTAATATATGAACCATCTAAGATGCTTTAGACTCAATAATTTAGGACGATTAGAGTTAACTATAAATTCTTGAAGAGGGATGCTCAGGAAGGAGGGAAGAAAATGCTTCCCCACATGGCAATCTTAGTCCTAGTCTTTGTCTTTTGGTTTTAAAGGAATTGTTTTCTGTTCTTAATTGCGGAGTGACGATCTAGATTGAATACTGGCTGCTGTAGTCAAGGATGAGAACAAAGTTATTTCTGCCTCTAAGTAATTTCTCTCCCCAGCCTCCAATTTGGATATTTTATCTCCTAAAGAACGGGGCGGCAGTGTTTCAGGAGTAAGTTGTTAGATTGGTGCCCCTCTGTCTTATGACAGGCCAGTTCTCATGACTGAGAGTCGCTTCTGCAGGCAAAAGGCATCAGGGTGGCAGTGGCAGGCCTGCAGGCCTTCCCTGGCATAGATTACTGTGAGTTGTCTGCCTTTGTGCTAAATTTTTATTTAGAAATAAATTGAATCTCACTTGATTTGTACTTTGAGCATAACTTGTTTGGTATTTAGAATGTACTAGTTGACCGATTAGAATCATTCTGAATTATACTTCTTTATATGATAGTAGGGTAACTTGTAGACACTGCTGCCTCTCTGAATTAGGCATATCATTTTTATCATAAGTATTTATTGAGGTTCTCTTGGGGCCGGGCATGGTGGCTCATGCCTGTAATCCGAGCACTTTGGGAGGCCAAGGCAGGCAGATCACTTTAGCTCAGGAGTTCGAGACCAGCCTAGGCAACATGGTGAAACCCATCTCTACCAAAAATACAAAAATTAGCTGGGTGTGGTGGTGTGCACTTGTAGTCCCATTTACTTGGGAGGCTGAGGTGGGAGAATCGCTTGAGCCTGGAAGGTGGAGGTTGCAGTGAGCCAAGATCACACCCCTACACTCCAGTCTGGATGACCAGGGTAGGTTACTCACCTATTATCATTTCTGATGCTGAGTATGCTAATTATAAGTGATAATTTTTCCCTTTTAATATAAACTTGGCTTGATCTATGATTAGCAGAATTTTACTTTATTTCAATAAATTATTTTATTTTATTATTTTATTTACTTTTGAGACAGGATAGAGTGAGACCCTACCTTGTCTCAAAAAATAAATAAATAAAATAAAGTATTTATTGAAGTTCTCACAATATTAAGCTTCACTGGAAAAAGATTTGTGTTTCTCATTAATAATCTTTATATGTAACGAGTATAAGCAAGATACACTGAAAGCTTACAGCGTGTATTTTTATATCCTAATGTCAAACTAGATCAGTGAATTTTCACAAATCCATTATAGAGTGGTGGGAGGAAAGCACCATTGATACAAGGTGAACAGTGCTTTGAGGTTATCTTTCTCCCCCTGGGACTTTGGTGTCATCCATCTCAAATCATTATTAAATGTTAATTCCCAACTCTATCCTACTTTCTGTTATTTCCCAACTCTATCCTACTTTCTGTTCTGGCCAGATCATATTAAGCATTATATTATCCCAGCCAGAGAATTTTCTTTCTGACTCACTGGATGGTAAGAGGGAGGCTGTGGTAGCTATAGTGAGCAGACGGTAAATGATCAGAGGTAAGAGATAGGGAAACCAAGTGGGTAAAATTTACCTCCAAAAGTGTGTGCGTGTGTGTGTTAAGGACACAAGTTAATGAGTTCTGCTGTTTGTCCTTCCATTTGTAGGCATTTTTATTGAAAGATCAACTCTGCCTCTCTCATTGTCCCTCTATAGTGGGACCATTTATTGATTTCTTTCTTATGTCTACGCAGCCTCTCTACATATGACATCGTGATCACTACCTATAGCCTCGTGGCCAAGGAGATTCCCACAAACAAGCAAGAGGCAGAGATCCCAGGTGCAAACCTCAATGTGGAGGTGAGGCTGGGGGGCAGCCAGGGAAGTGGAGTTGGAGCCACAGATGATTTAATGGGAGTCTTTCTCAGCCTCCACGATAGCAAGAGGACCTCCCTGGAGGTCAGGAATGCTGTAAATGATCCGCATGTGGAAAGGAATTGTTCTTTCCTCTATGCCATCACCCTTATTCCAGACAACCACCTCAGTGATAAAGATCAACCTATGCCACAGGATTCAGCTGCCTTTTAGAATGAAAGATGACTACATTGTATTTGTGGGGGTAATAATCACCTGAGTATATAAAAGCCTTACTTGTTGCTATTTTTATTTTAGAGTATTTGGGGTATATACTCATGATATTTTTAATATTTATTGTGCAGACTAGTATTTTACTACTAGTATTTTGATTTTAAGCCATCATTCCCTGCCTCCCTTTACTTCCCGGAAAAAAAAAAAGGGTTGCAAATAATAAGGCCAGAGGCTAAGAGACAATTGTGAATACGTGATGGTCTTCTAGGGGGTCCAGGGCAGCCTCAGTTATGTGATGTAGAGGCTTTATCATGTAATTATACTCTGAAAATACAGTATTATCCCAAGAACTCATTTTTCTATATGTTATCCTTTTAGCCCAACAGGATATTCACAGGTTTCTGTATTTGGAGAGATCTCTAGAACATTTCTCCAGCTTATAACCAACTCTGACTTATAGATGATGAACTTTTCAGATTGCTCACTGGTTTTCCACTGCTTTTGGGATAAACCCTAAATTTCTTTTCATGATGTATTAGGCTTCATTTATTTATTTATTTGAGGCAGAGTCTCACTCTGTCGCCCAGGATGGAGTGCATGGTGCGATCTTGGCTCACTGCAACCTCTGCATCCCGGGTTCAAGCGATTCTCCTGCCTCAGCTTCCCAAGTAGCTTGGATAACAGGTGCCCGCCACTATGCTCGGCTAATTTTTTGTATTTTTAGTAGAGATGGGGTTTCACCATGTTGGCCAGGCTGGTCTTGAATTCCTGACCTCAAGTGATCCACCCGCCTCGGCCTCCCAAAGTGCTGGGATTATAGGCATGAGCCCCCACACCTGGCCATATTAGGCTCTTTATGATCTTGCCCTACCTGTATGTCGCTCATCTCTTGATGACACCCTGCCCCTCCCTGGGGCACCTCTTGCTCAGTCATACCAAGGGATCTGTAGTTCCCGCCATGCTCTGTCACAGTGTTGTGTCTGTTCTCCCTCCAAATGAAACGCTTTGCCTCTGCTCCTTCTCCCAGGTTAATTTTTTTAAACCTGCTTCAAGAATCTTTTCTGGACCACTCCCTTCCCACCTTCCCCCGGTTTGGTTGAATGCCTCTGCCAGCACCTTGTGCTTACATAAGTTGTAGCACTTTGTTTCTTCAGCAGACGTTGAGTATCCGCAATGGGTCAGGTGCTGTTTCGTCAAGAGCAGCCAGATTCCCACTTCAGGTATTGAACTAGCCAGTGGGACCTACTATATCTATATCGTATTGTAATTATCTTTACGCTTGTTTTTCTCCTCTGCTAGATTTTGAGCTCTTGCAGGTAGGAACTGTTTTTTATATCTGGTTCAGCATCTCACGTCTAAAAGTAGACTTTTGGAAAATCGTTAGTAAATTTAGTAAAATTTAGTAAATGTTTTATTGAGTGAGTGAATTTGCAGGTTCAATGCCTGGTGTAGTCATGGTCTACAGCCATTGCTTAAGTGTGTATTTAAAGAATAAAAGAAAACTCAGCTGGGCGCCGTGGCTCATGCCTGTAATCCCAGCACTTTGGAAGGCCGAGGCGGGCGGATCACGAGGTCAGGAGATCGAGACCATCCTGGCTAACATGATGAAACCCCGTCTCTACTAAAAATACAAAAAATTAGCCGGGCGTGGTGGCGGGCGCCTGTGGTCCCGGCTGCTCGGGAGGCTGAGGCAGGAGAATGGCGTGAAGCCCGGAGGCGGAGCTTGCAGTGAGCCGAGATCGCGCCACTGCACTCCAGCCTGGGCGATGGAGCGAGACTCCCGTCTCAAAAAAAAAAAGGAAACCCAAATTTGAAAACATTTTACTCTTAGACATCTTATGTTCAAAGACTGAGACTCTCAAATAACTTATTTATTTGAACCAGTTGAGACGTTTTACTCTTGGGTTTCTTAATTCTTATTTCAGTGTACCTGAGCTAAGCAAATTTAAAGGTAAATGTGGGTCCTCCATGCTTGCCTGCTATTTCCCCTTGTGTCCTTAAGGACATGTACATTTTCCCATACTGTGGCTGGATTTCACTTGTGATTCTTCCAGGGCACCTCAACACCTTTGCTTCGAATAGCCTGGGCTCGAATCATATTGGATGAAGCTCACAATGTTAAGAATCCCCGAGTGCAGACGTCCATAGCTGTGTGTAAGCTACAAGCCTGTGCCCGTTGGGCTGTCACTGGAACCCCCATTCAAAACAACTTATTGGATATGTATTCGCTGCTGAAGTGAGTAACTTCTTGTGACTGTGTAAATATGAACCCTGTCTGTATCCCTTCATCATTATTTCATGTCTCATAATAAAGCCTTAGTATGTGCCAGATTATCTTGTTTAGGAGATGGCAGGCCTGTCAACCTTTAAAGGACAAAAGAATAAATATTTATGAGAAAATAGCTGTTGATTTGTTGACATAGGACTTTGATTACATTCAGCCCTTATATATATGCAAAAATATAGGACAGCTTGAATTAAATTATTCTTAAGTCCAGTGAATGTTTTCGGCTACTTCTGCTTTAAAACATATGGTCTAGGGCTAGCACTACAATTTATTTGAAGCAAACAAAAAAGAATGCTGATTTTAAAATATTTCCATTTGGCTGAGTGCAGTGGTTCATACCTGTAGTCTCCACACTTTGGAAGGCTGATGTGGGAGGATTGCTTGAAGCCAGGAGTTCAAGATTAGCCAGGGGAGTAAAACGAGATCCCACCTCTACAAAAAATTAAAAAATTAGCCAGGCACAGGGGTGTGCATCTGTGGTCCCAGCTGCTCGAGAGGCTGAGGCAGGAGGATTGCTTGAGCCCAGGAGTTCAAGGCTGCAGTGAGCTATGATTATGCCACTGCACTCCAGCCTGGGTGACAGAGCGAGACCTCAGTCTCTAAAGAAAAAAATTAAAAATAAAATACTTATTTTTATTCGAGTCAGCCATAAGAGGATGTGAAATTTCTTTCTTAGCTCCTGTAGCTTTAGGAACAAATTCTAGCTGTTGGTTATATGTCTTGTTGTGACAGCGTAGGCATTGTTAATAGGAAAACTCACATTTTTATAATGTGGTTTTGTTATTGACTTACATCCTTTTGATCTGTCCAGCAAAGGTTTGCTATGAAATTCACTTTTAAAAGTGATTGGATAACAGGTGTAACAGAAAATCTGATTTGTTTTTCATCTTATATCTTACTTTGAACCTTTATTCCATTCTCCCTGACTTTTCCTTCCCTACTCTGTGCCCTTCTTCCTCAACAAAAAAGGTTTCTCCGTTGCTCTCCATTTGATGAGTTCAATCTGTGGAGGAGTCAGGTTGACAATGGCTCAAAGAAAGGAGGAGAACGGTTAAGTATTTTAACCAAGAGCCTTTTGCTGAGGAGAACAAAAGACCAGCTGGACTCTACTGGCAGACCTTTGGTAATCAAGTTTGTACCTGTCCCTGGGGGAGGCCAGGGAAGGAACATGACTGTGTCCTTGTCTTGGGTTGAACAGCCATCAGCTTTGCTTCAGGATCCTCTGAGTCTCCCATCCTCCTGTGAGGAGGCCCCAGGGTTGCAGTTCCATGCCTAGTGTCATAGCAAACCAGTTGTACTGTATGTTGGAGCAGTCCTGTGTTTAAGAAAGGGTGGAAGCTGCATTCCAGGGTTGACTAGATATGCAGTGTCAGTATGGGGAATTTGTTCTATAATAGGCAGTTAATTTGTATAGCTTCATGCCAGCTTTTTTTTTTATTCTTCCAGGTGATACTGCCCCAGCGTAAATTTCAGTTGCACCATTTAAAGCTTTCTGAAGATGAAGAGACTGTTTACAATGTGTTTTTTGCAAGATCAAGGTGTGTGTATTAAAGAAGCACCTTCTCACACACATTTATTCCTGTCTTTTTTTGGGAGTGAGTTGAAGGTCAAATTTCCACAAACTTTATGGCATTATTGATTAGTTGGATGTCTGTATTCCCTTTTTTTTTTTACCCCGTTTTTCTCCTTCTCCCCTCCCCAGCTTACCTCTGTCTCATACACACATGGAAGGCAAAATTTTGAACCTACTCTTCATTGGCTTCCTTGCATAGAAGTCATAGGGTGTGGTCACCATATACTGAATCTGTCTGGTCCTCATGGGGCTATACTGAATAATGATATCTCTTTGACATTTGACCTGTCATCCAGCATCTCACCGGAACTTTAAAAAGACGACTTTGTAATCCTTTGTGTCATCTGTTCTTTGCACTTTCTCTTGAACTCTTATCTTTCCCTGAATTCCAGATTTACTGTCTCCTATTTGGTACCTCTCATTTACATTTCTAATGTAAATATATTTTTTCTTCTTTTACACCTTATATTTTTTAGCTTATTTTAAAAAAAGATTGGTTTTTTAAAATAACTATTTCTTTTGCATTACCTTTGGCCATTGCTTCTTATGAGCTTGGCATCATTTAACAAGTCTACTTCTATAATTTGTCAAGATCCCACTGCAGGCACAGTTAAGCAGGTCTTAGTGACCATTATACATGCATTTTTTTTTTCTTTTTAATCTGAGGCAGGTCAGCTCTGCAATCCTATCTAAAAAGACATGAAAGTAGAGGCAACCAATCTGGAAGAAGCCCTAATAATCCATTCAGTAGAGGTAAGCTGTAGGACTCTCATAAATACATATGACTGATGAAAATGGGGATTTGGATTCAGTAAAACACAGAAGTGTGAGGTTATGAATCCTTGGTATCAGAGATTTGACCTTAACTAAGACCCTCAAACCAGAGTAAAATCTACTGATTGCGAACACGAGATCTGGTGTTTATTTAGCTTCTTTTTAATTGTTTCCTAAATCTGCTTTATTAAAATGCAGGTAGTTCTATAAGGAAAAACCGATATTTCATTTGGCCTAATTGAAGTGGCCTATAGAAGTGAGTTGTAACTATATTATTGAGTCTGAGATCAAACATGGTTAAAGTAGCCCCATGTAGTTCCTGGCTCTCTCCGTATTTCTCTTTTAAATCCTGTACCATCCTGTGGCTTGTCTTCCCTCTTGGAAGTGGCATTGGAGTTTGGGTCTGAGGAGCCTAGACACTCGGAGGCAGCAGACTCGCCGAGATCCAGCACCGTCCACATACTGTCCCAGTTGCTGAGACTCCGCCAGTGTTGCTGTCATCTTTCTTTACTGAAGTCGGTAAGAAGAGCCCTCAGCCTGCTGTCATATAGTGCTCCAGAGGGGCCACCTGAGAAGTCAATTTCACTCTCCTCCAACTGGGATCCAGTCTGCTTGATCAAAGGAAATGCTGTTTCGGTTTTTCTATTTTTGTTTTTTGGTGGGTTGGAGAAAAGGGGGCTTATTTATTTTGCTTTATTTCATATTAATCTTGATAATTCCTATGGCATCAAGAATAGTGTATTTCTATTGTTTATTTTGTTTTAGATTAACTGTTTAAGAAAAGAAAATGATATTTTGTTTAAAAAGAAGCCATTTGTGAATGCTCTGGTACTTCAGAATGTCATAAAGCTAATTTAGTTCTTGGGGTTTTCTGCTTTCAGGCAGTTTTGGGGTTTTGGGTTCCAGTTATAAAAACTCAGATAGTTATACAGACTGAAAAGTTGCCCCTACATTGGATAGAGGCACATCCAAAATTAAGAGGAGTATTTTATTCATTTCAGGAGCTGTAATAATGTATTCTGATTATCAACATCTCAATTATATTCTAGCTTGGAAAAATAGAATGATTATGTCATCTGCCTGGCAAGTCTTTAAAAAGTTCCATCATTTGGTTTATCTTTAATCTGGTGAAAAAACTTGCAAGATCACACTTTAATCAAGGTGTCTTGAGGAGTTACTGATGACAAATTACAAGACATTTTGCTCTGTGAAGTGTTAAACAATCAAAACATCATCAACAAGTAACAAGGTTTGCTCCCTTGACTCCCAGCTGCTCCTGTCCTTTTTTATCTGTTCAGGCCCTGGATCCAATGGAACTGAAGGGTGAAGGTCTCGTCCTTTCCCTGGAAGAACAGCTCAGTGCTTTGACCTTGTCAGAACTCCGTGACTCAGAGCCATCTTCCACTGTTTCCCTTAACGGCACCTTCTTCAAGATGGAGCTTTTTGAAGGCATGCGAGAGAGCACCAAGGTACTTTTTGTCTCCTCTGTAGTAGTCGAGAGACTTCGATTCCTCACACATTTTCCTGTGTGACAGCACCTCATTTGTCCAAGTGGAAACAGCCATTTGCCAGCAGAGCTAGAGCCGTTAAATTCTAGCTGATCAGATTCTCCCTCCAGTCTTAAAGCTTCATTTATTTCACAGATAACACTAAAGCCTTACTACATAGGGGGCTTTGAGAGAGTAATTTGGGACAACCCCAGCATTGCACTGAAGTGGGTTTTCTGTCATGGGTCACTGGGGAGCTTGCCAGGTTTGTGCTAGGGACGGGGCCTATGCAAGTGAGCAATTTGTTTAGAGAAAGCTTAAAAGGAAAACAAAGGCTTGACTCTAGAGACTGTGTCATACATGCGAGCGCCAATCGCTCTGACTTTGAAAGGCTTCCACATGTGAGTAGTGTTTCCTACATAGCCTTCTGTCTTCATTAGTCATTCTGCTCTGTTTTCGTCAGAGCTTTTTAAGGCAGAAACATTCTGCTGGAGGAAGGCTGAGATATGCCGTAACCTGAGTCCTGCCTGTCTGCTGGCTCGGAATGTGCTTCATCATCCTGCCTGTCTTGAAAGTGAGGCTTGTTTCTCTCTTAGCATCTCAAGCTGCCATTCTTGGGCTCAACCTCTCTTCAAAGGCTTTTTTTGAAAAAGTGTATTAATAACTAGAAAGGAGGTCATTTCCAGGGGAATGGCATTATTTTTTAAAAGGAATGCTGCCTTTTAATTAAAATTTTAAAACATTTACCTAGGTCTTTACCACTGATAGCTGAGAGAAACATAAGAAGAGCATCCCATGTGGCCAGAACACACATGCTAGTGCCTTCAGAGTGAGCTATTGGGCTAAAATTTAAATTCCTAATCATTTGTGTTCCTTGTTTAATTAAATGCAGGTAATATTTATTGACAAGTTTTCTTAACATATGTCCATTAATAGTTCAAACCACATACGGTTGTTTCAAGTAGGGAAGGAGGCTTCTTACTGGAATTTGACCCTGGCTCGTGGGCCATAAATCCAGCCCTCCTGCTGCAGTTTTCTCAAAACACCATGGCCAGCTTTTTCATGTGGGAGTCACAGCGCCTTCCACAATCTCAAGTTGCCAAGACACCAGGCACATCAGTGTCTCTGTTCTATTGTTAACTAAATAACAGATGTACCTGCTTTGCTGTCTGCTAATTTGAATGGTACAGTTCTGTGACTCACTTCCTGCCTAGGCACCAGAATGTTTGTTAAGATTGGAAAGCAGCCCCATGTGGTGACCACTGTAACGACATCCTAGAATGTGGGAGCTCAGGGCACCTCAGAATTTATCTGGCCTAAGTCCTTCTTTTCACTGATGAGGAATCTGAGTCCCAAAGTGGTCCAGCCATATGAGGACAGAGGAAGAACTTCTGTATATTTGTCTCCTGATTGACTTACAGCCCAGTTTTCTTCCTTCTCCAGCATTCTGGGGGTGAACTCTGGGGCCCTTAGAGGCTCTTGAAAGGTTTTTCACATGAGCAGCTGGGAAGAATGAGCCCAGCTGCACTCCAAAGTCATGCCCCACGTATTCTTACTGACAGCTCCCCTGTGGACTCAAGTGCACCCTAAGGGTTCTTGGGGAATACCCAGGGAGCCTGTTCGGAAGCTTTAACAATTGTTCCTCCATCTGGACAGGTCCTTTTCAACAACATTTGGAGCAGGCCATAAAGTGGGTAAAGCTCTTTCACTTTCTTCTTCAGCAAACATTAGGAGAGTATCTTCTCTGTTTTGGCCATGTGTGCACTCACAGCCCCTCACACATGGCCGAAACAGAGAAGTTACTTTCCTAATATTTGCCTCCTTGGAGTGTCTCAAGTCCTGGAAGCAAGAGATAATAAGCAATTAATATATAGTATGACAAGGACCGTGATAATAGAAACAAAAGGTGCTATGATAGTACATGGGCAGTAGGCACCTAACCCGTACTTTGGGGGTTGGGAGGACCTCCAAGAAGAAGTGACATTAAGCTGACACAAAAGGGTGTTCTAGGCAGAGGGAACAGAATGGACAAGACAGCCAAAGTGTGATTTATGGGAAGAATTTTGGTGTGATTGCTGTGTCGTTTGACGAGGGCATGGTGAGAAACAAACCCAGAGAAGCAGAGGCTGGAGCAGCAAGGATCCGGCAAGCTGCCTTGAGGAGCTTGGCCTTTATCCTCAGTGGGAAGCTATGGAAGGGCTTTAGCCAGAGGGGTGAAGTGACAAACTCACATTTTAGAAAGAGCTTTCTGGCTGCAGAGAGGAGGGTGGAATACAGACAGGTGAGGCCAGAGCACAGACGCCATGTAGGAGGCTGCTTCGCATGGCAGGTGAGAGGAGATGGAGAAAAGTGAATTGCTTAAACATACAATGTTGATGTAACCTTTTCCCAGATTTCATCTCTGTTGGCAGAATTGGAGGCAATTCAAAGAAATTCAGCATCCCAAAAGAGGTAACTGCGTTTTCTCATTATCCAAGTATTGGTCATAATTATGTGAGAAAATTTGATATTGCCAAGAGTTATAAATCAAGGACTGTGAGTCATGCTCAGCAGAAAGCACTGAGGTTATAGCACACATTCCCTGTGATTTCTAATTAAAATATTTGTGGTACAAATTGAAAAGGAGATCCCTAGAGGATCAGGGTAAGCGAAGCATCTGAAAAAGTGTTTAAAAGTAGAGAAGCATATAAAGAAAAGCAAGGGAGTGAGGAGGCTCCAGCAGTGCTGATAATGTTCTTAAGCTGAGTACTTGGATACAAGGACTCATTTGTTATACCTGACATATGTGCTATACACCTGCATTTGTATATATTAAATAATTCAATATAAAAATTTAGAACTCGAATTAAGACAGTGTGGGGGCAGGGAGGAGCCTGTTGTTCTGGCTGGCACAGGAAGGGTGGTCAGTGTCCCTTTTGTGCAGGACCACAGATTTCTGGATGAGCACTAGGACCCCAAATAAAAGAAGGCTGGAGTCATCACTTTACTCTAGCTACCATTTTTTTCTGACTTCATTTAGCACTAAATAAATTGTAGAAAGGATCTAGAAATAACTGGAAGCATTATAATCTTCAGATATGACCTAAGTGTGTGCCTTCTCCCTTAGGTAGCAGAAAGCCTTTCCTTGTCAACATTTGATAGCTAATCTTAAGAATGATGAGGGCATTAAAGCCCTGCAGATGAGTCTGTTTAATCTATGTTAGGGTATTTTTTTATTTTATTCTTCTTTCCAGTGTCATTGTCTCTCAGTGGACCAACATGCTGAAAGTTGTAGCATTGCACCTGAAGAAGCATGGACTGACTTATGCCACCATCGATGGCTCTGTCAATCCCAAGCAGAGAATGGACTTGGTAGAGGCATTTAACCACTCCAGAGGCCCTCAGGTACAAGCTGGTCACATCAGAACTGCATAATTAACTGTTCTGAGTTATACAAAGAGAATTCTTTTTGTTTGTTTGGTTTTTGTTTTTGTCTTTTTGAGACGGAGTTTTGCTCTTGTTGCCCAGGCTGGACTGCAATAGTGCTATCTTGGCTCACCGCAACCTCCGCCTCCCAGGTTCAAGCGATTCTCCTGCCTCAGCCTTTCAAGTAGCTGGGATTACAGGCTCCTGCCACCAAGCTTGGCTAATTTTTGTATTTTTAGTAGAGATAAGGTTTCACCATGTTGGCCAGGCTGGTCTTGAACTCCTGACCTCAGGTGATCCACCTGCCTTGGCCTCCCAAAGTGCTGGGGTTACAGGCGTAAGCCACCGTGCCCAGCCATATAAAGAGAATTCTGATATGGCAACTTAAAAATATTTACAGCCTTGATTCCTCCAAGTGTTTAGAATTTATTAGACCTGTATTGGGATACTTTTAAAGAGCACAAATATTCTAAAAAGAATAAAATATGAGGACTAAAAGGAGATTAAGAGCAGAGCTGGTTAGGTTGAAGGGAATCTTTGCAGAGGAGGCAAGCTTTGAAGGATAGGTGGGGTTTTGGTATGAGGAAATATGGAAGGAAATGAAAGAACACAGGCATCTAATTATAGATAATAAGGATTTGGAAAGCATTAGTAGAATGATAGGCAGGAGAATTATTGTAGCAATGGAGGGGTAGGGACTGATGAAATAAACATAATCTGGTTAATTGAAAGTTTATTGAGCTGACCATCCCCAGGGTTCTAAATTACAGTATTTATATATTTTGGCAAGCACTCAGTTAATTTTTTGAGGTTGACTCACACACACACAAAATGTGATGTGAGAATTTTCTCAAAAGTGAGACATGGGAGATAGCATTATAATGTTAAAAAGAAAAACAATTTATAACAGCAGAAGGAAATTTGATAGGAACACATTGCTTATCTGTATTGATCGTGGACTGAAACCTGAGACTGAGATGTGTTACGAGACCAAGTCTGTTTAAAGTTAATGTTGTGTTTCCTTTTGAAGGTAATGCTAATCTCTCTCTTGGCCGGAGGTGTTGGTCTAAACCTGACTGGAGGAAATCACCTCTTTCTTTTGGACATGCACTGGTAATGATTCCGGATTTGTCCTGGGTTGTCACAGCACATCAAGGAGGCCAGTGGGCTACAGGGGCAGCAAGAACTGACTTCTTATGTTGATTGCTGTGTTCGTATTGCAGAGATGCCTTGCTTTGTATGTGTCTATAGATACAGATCTAAGCAGGGTATAGGGCTAGCTGACTCCCCTGAATTCCTGAGCTAGCAAGCCTTCAAATGACTACTCAAAATAGTTCATTCACGTTATTGTTAGTCTAACATGTGTTTCCATGGAAACGGGGAGCATAGCTTTTCCTCCTGGCTAAGAGTTAACCTTGCTCAGTTTTACCTCTTCTCCAGAATACTGTATTCCAGACATACTTGTTGGGGTCCAAGGAAATTTCAACCTTTGAAAAGAGGGAGAAGCATTACTCCAAAAAGAAAAGGAATAGGGATTTTTTAATTATGTTAGAAATACACTTAATACCTCACCCTTGGATTCATTGTATGTAGTGTTAATACCAGGAGTACAACCACATCTTTCGTGGCTACAGAATGAATGAGTTAGTGTGTTGCTAACAGAAAATCTCATAATGAGTACCAGTTTGTGGTTTTCCAGTTATGCCAATCAAGGATTGCTGCTGGGGATTGTCATTGGTCCAATTCTCCAGACAGCCCAGATGGGTACAAATAGGTCAACCTGTTATCATCTTCTAGGAGAACGGGTTTAGTTCTTACTTGGGACTCCTCTATACACGTGAGTGAGGAAAGCATACTAGGAATCGTGCTTTTTTTTTTTTTTCTGAGATAGAGAAATGTTATCCAAGATTTTAAAGAGGTAAGATGAGAAACTAATTTGGAGTTACAATGGGAATCAATAAAGAAGGAAACAAATTAAGTCTCCTTAATCGAATCACAGAATATTAAAGTTGAAAAAGGTAGCTAGTCAAGATCATTAGCTGGCCCTTCAATTTCCAAGTAGCAATCTGAAGCCTAGAGGACTGAGGTTAAATAACTTGCCCAAGGACATCTAGCTACCTAGAGACCAGACCTGAGTTTTGGTGTCACCTCTGTTACTTAGAGTTGTCAACTGATGATAGTGCTAAGAGCTATTATTAACAGTCTGACCCTAGTTTCTCACTAGAAACTAGGCAAGAAGGTATCTGGCACCAGCTTGTCTTAGGCCAGTTTAGCTTAGGACAGGGGTCGACAGATTTTTTTTCTTTGAGGCTTTTCAGGCCACATAGTTCTCTGTCACATGATGTGTGTGTTTTGTTTTGCTTTGCTTTCTTTTCTTAAATCCCTTTAAAACTGTAACAATAATTTTTAGCTACAAAAACAAGCTGTGGGCTGGATTTGGCCCATGGCCCATAGTTTGCCATTTCTGATCTAGTATGTCAGTTCCTTTGAGCTTTAGCTGTCTTCTAACAGGAATCCATCACTTGAAGATCAAGCTTGTGACCGAATTTACCGAGTAGGGCAGCAGAAAGATGTTGTCATACACAGGTAAGTAATGGTCCCCAGGACCCAGGACCCTTCTCAACTTGTACTTTGTGAAAGTCTTTCTTTCTTAGATAGTGCTTTCATAGAATTTGAAGTATTTGGTGATGACTTTACTGATGATGCCCCTGAGGCATACCTTCAGGCAAACCACAGTCAGGAGAAAAATGAGCAATTTGGGGTAAGCTTGAAGTTGGTCACTGCAAAAGAAGAGCAAGTTTGTGTATATGGTGAGGGCAGTCCATGAAAGGACGCTCCTCTCTTTTATTTTTCTTTTTAACTTTTATTTTGACATAATTTCAGACACACAGAAAAGGTACAAGAATAGTACCAAAAAGTTCCCATATATTGTGGTGTGCATGTGGGTAGAAACATTTTTCTGGACCACTTGAGAACAAGTTGTAGACCTGATGCTCCTTTGTCCCTAAGTACTTAAGTGTACATTTCTTAAAATTAAGGGAATTCTCTTACATAACTCCAATAAAATTATCAAAATCAGGTTATTAAAATTAATAAAACACTATTATCTGATCTACAGATCTTTTCAATCTCACTTGTCTCAGTGATGTCCTTCACAGCAAAAAAGAATCCCAGATCCTGGTAGCACGCAGTTTTCATAAGTTTGTCTCCTTTGATCTGGAACAGTACACCCAGTCTTTGTGTTTTATGACATTGACATTTTGATGAGCATGAGCCAGTTATTTTGCAAAATGTCCTCTGTTTTGGACCCCCTTGTCTTTAAAAACAACAAAACCTGCCTTAATGCTGCCAATCCCCTCTCACAATGGCCCTGTTTTTCGCCTTCCTTTTCATGACCAGGTTTCCTGAAGAATTAGGAATCACTGCCTATCTTTACTTGATTACTTCCCATTCATTCCTCAACCTTTACAAACTGGCTTTTACTCCTGTTGCTGCACTGAAATTGCTCTTGTTAAGGGGCACCAATGACTTCCAGACTTCGCTAAATATAGTGATTATGGTAGTCTTCCTATGCTGTCTTCTCTGCTCATTCTGTACATTCCTTCCTTTACAAATTCTGTGCACTCCAGTAAGTCCAAAATTTGTATCTTTAGTTCCAAGGTGTCCTAAACTTCAGACCTGACTATCGCAGTCCCTGCTAAATACCTGAATCCGAGTGTCCACATACTCACCTGTTATTCCTTCTTTTATTCATTGTTCTTTTGAGCATTCAGCCCATAAAACATACCTTTTGAGCACCCACTATGTAGCAAGTATAATTACATGTTTCAGGTACTCAAATGTTACAAATAGAAATTGATTTTCTCTTCCTATTACCTCAAATCTGCTATTCTTCTGTAGTCATTGTCTTTTTTAATAGTATCACTCTTTATCTAATTATCTAGCCAGAACTAGACTCCTACCTTTCTCACTTTTCCACCTACCAAGGCCTTTAGTTATATTTTCTAAATGTTTCTGATAACCATTTCTTCCTTCCCATGCCCACTGCCAGGTCCCCCCTTCCCACTCTGCTGAATCCTGTTCTCTCCATCACCACCGAAGGGCTCTTCCTAGCTAATCCATCTGATTGTGTCATCCACTTCTCATATTCTTCAGTAGCTCTCACCTCCTATAGGATCAAATCAAAATGTCTTAGCATGACATGCACCACCACCTGTGATCTGGCCCTACCGGCCTCTTGAACTTTTGCCATTGTGGACAACATGGTCAATGTGAACTTCCTCCAATACACCATGCTCTGAAACTCAGCCATGGTTTTGCACGTGTTCCCATTCCCTGGGGTGCTCTCCTCACTGCTCTCTCTGGCAAACCCTTGCCCAACATACAAGTCTCATATTAAGAGTTAACTGTTTAATGGGGCCCTCCCTGACTACCCTGGACACATTTCCTTTTCCTCCTTTTGGACACGGCACATACTTCCATTATAGCACTTACCAGGTCATATTATTATTGTTTATTTTCATGTTTGTCTCGCTTTCATTCTGCTTCGGAGCAAGACCATATTCATCTCTCCATCCCCACACCTAGCATAGTGTAGTGAGTGCTTAATCAATACTTTTGAATGAGTGAATGAATGACAACAGTGCCATTTACTTGGTTTGAAAACCCTGTTTTTAGTGTGAATTCACTAAGAAATACTCTAGTTAAACTAGCAGAAATTTGATAACCTTTGAGGCCTTATGGACTTACCAAGGTAGAACTTTTTGGGTAAAAGCTAGATCTCTATACTTTTTTGGATTGGGATATCTTTTGCTTATTTTGAGTTTGTTTCAATTACCTTAGCTTCAGAAAGTATTAAAATGTCAATGTGGGTCACATCCTTTTAAAGGGATATATATCTAGTCAAGGTTGTTTGGATTCCTCAGACAGGGTTCTTAACTGGACCTAAGAAGACTTAAAGGAAGAAATCGCATTAAAAACGAAAGCATAGTAAAAGTTTGAATGTATTATTAGATGTGCTGCTTTGGGTTTTTGATAGTTTGCTTATTTTTTGTTTTTGTTTTTTAGATTTGTTTGTGAGGGAACAGTAGAAGAAAAGATCTTACAGCTCCAAGAAAAAAAGAAAGATTTGGCCAAACAAGTTCTATCAGGGTCTGGAGAATCTGTCACCAAGCTCACCTTGGCTGACCTCAGAGTCCTTTTTGGCATCTAACCTCCTGTGGATAAGGGCTCAGAATAGCACCATTGCTGGTTTGTATTAGGATCTGGGAATAACAACCTAACCATAAGCCTTGAACTCTGTTCTTTGCATTTCAATTTCACCGTCAAGCCTTTCACCTTCCTCAAAATGAGGCATAATCTTATCCCCAGAATTGAGGAGGGGTTATGTTAACCAATTAGTTAACCAATTATGTTAAAAATTTATTTAATGAGTGATATGGAAACCAATTGATTTTTTTAGATAAAAGAATATGTTTTAGAGTTGGATGATTTTGGAAAACAACTCTGGCAGAATTGTATATAAGCTTCAGTAAAGTTCAAAAAGCGGGCCAGGTGTGGTGGCTCATGCCTGTAATCCCGACACTTTGGGAGGCCAAGACAGGAGGATGGCTTGAAGCCAGTAGTTCAAGACCAGCCTGGGCAACACAGTAAGACCCCATCTCTATGAAGAATAAAAAAATGAGCTAGGCGTGGTAGTGCACACCTGTAGTCCTAGCTACTTGGGAGGCTGAGGCAGGAGGATCCCTTGAGTCCAGCAGGTTGAGGCTGCAGTGAGCTGTGATTGTGCCACTGTTTTCCAGCCTGGGCAATATAGTGAGACCCTGTCTCAAAAAAAGGAAAAAAAAGCTCAAAAAGTTCTGTGTTGCCTTTCTCTTCTTCGCTGATGATGGGAGAACCAGTTGCTACCTTCTCTAACACAGGCTCCATCCTATCTCTTCATCTCTTCTTGCCAGTGATGTTGCTCCTGTAACCATCTTTTTATGGGTGGAGCAGAGAGTCAATCCCTGCAGCCACCCTGCAGCCAGCCATCTCTGCAGTTCTCTCAGTGCATGCAGTTCTTCCTCTCAGGCTGAAGATCAAGGAGATGCTTTGTACATGAACAGATGCTGAGTATCTGTATCATTGTATTGTTTAGTGTCAGTATCATTTAGTATTTGCATCACTGTACCATTTAGTGTTGTATATCACTCAGTCATTTAATATTGGTTATCACCATACCATTTAATATTTGTATATTTGGTTCATTGTATCGTTTAGTATTTCTATTATATCATTTCTATTTGTAGTATTTGTATAATATTTGTGTCATTTTTAATAGTATTTGTATTTTTACAAATTTGCAGTATTTGTAGCATTTAGTATCATTGTTTTATTTAGTATTTGGTACAATCTAATAAATACTAATCCAGTCCAATACTAATCCAATCCAATACTAATACTACTATTGGTACAATCCAATACTAATAATACTATTGGTACAATCCAATGCTAATAATACAGTAGTATTGATACAATCTAATAAATAATGTGTTTGACAGTGTAGCAGAAATAATGCTATGTGTTCACCAAACCCACTTCCTTTTCCTCCCGGGCACCCAGAGAGACTGTATTTCCCAGTCTTTGCTGCAGTTTGACGGGGTCCATATCAATGGACTGTGGAGAGAAGCGATTGATGTAAGTCACTTCTAGGTGGTCCTCTACCACTTTCCAAAAGATCATTCATGCTGTTTCTTCCCTCCTCAGCCTATGGGATGCAAAGGAACTGATGGAAGATTACAAGGCCCTAGGGAAGGTGAAGCCACTAGCTCAGCAGTTCTTAGCCTAGTTTTTGGCCATCAGCCCTTCTATTAGACTAGTGAAGCCTCAGTCCCAGGATGGCTCCCCATGTGCACTTCCCTCCTCGCCCCAGCTCACCTACACTGGACTATGACATGATCAAGGAATCTTTTTTTTTAAGCTACTGAGATTTCTGTGTTGTTTACGTAGCAGTTTGTACCCTAAACAAACACTTGAGATTTTATACTTCAGGCAACTATTCAGATTTCCTTCTTCTCATTAGCAATTGTTCCAAAAACACTTACTCTGCTAATTTCTGCTAGAAAGAATCACAGTTCTTCTTACACAGAAACATTTCTGTCCCTTGAGTTGGGAAACAAGACCCTATGTTAACCCAGTCACAGTGTGGACTGAGGCATTCGGAGCCTATTTAAGCAGAAGTTTTCTATAAGGACAAGATTTAAAGGCTTACCAAGGTAAAGACAATGGCCTGGTGGGAAGAATTCTAGTCTAGAACGTTTGAGATTTGACTCTAGTTCTAGGTTCATCTTAGCTGGGTGTGTAACGTTGAAAAAAATTGGCCGGGTGCAGTGGCGCAGGCCTGTCATCCCAGCACTTTGGGAGGCCGAGGCAGACGGATCACGAGGTCAAGAGATCAAGACCATCTTGGCCAACATGGTGAAACCCCGTCTCTACTAAAAATACAAAAATTAGCTGAGCTTGGTGGCGTGCGCCTGTAGTCCCAGCTACTGGGGAGGATGAGGCAGGAGAATCGCTTGAACCTGGGAGGTGGAGGTTGCAGTGAGCTGAGATCACGCCATTGCACTCCAGCCTGGCAACAGAGCGAGACTCCGTCCCAAAAAAAAGAAAAAAATCCTTACTTTCTCTACACTCTGATTTCCTCATTTGTAAGGTGGGCAGTTTTCAGAACTTAGCAGCAATAAGGTTTCTGATAAAATCAAGAAGCAAAGGAAGTAACATTGCCTTTTTGAAGTTTTGCTATAAGATTGACATACCAAGGTAAAGATTGAGTCACCTGAGAAGCAGTGGCTCCCAGGCCAGCAAGAATGTACAAACCTGGCTCTGCCATTTGCTGATTGATATTAGGCAAGTTGCAGATTCCTTGGACATCTCAATCCTTTCATCGGTAAAATGTGTGGATTAGCATGTATCTCATGCTCCACTGGGAATTTCATAGCAAATATATATACTACAACATGGTTGACCAGATAGATCAGTAATATCAACTAGAAGGTATTAGATGAACATTGTCAGTCTCCAGTCAAGCACTGTTTAGGGGAGAGGAATTCTTTCAGGTTCAAGCATTCTGGCTTTTAGTTTGGAGAGGGATGCAGGGATTGTAACTTAAAATCTTCAGATATTGAGACCATTGACAAGTAATCTACTGTAAGGTAGATGCCTCCTGGTATTTTAAAACAGCTTTTCTAATTTCCCTTGTTATTGTACGTAAGCAAAGCAACCTAGTTATGTCTTGGGTAGGTGTTCTCATAGCCGTGAGATGCTACTGACTTGATGTGGATGCAGAAAAAAATGGAACCACTGCCTTAATGGGATGGAATATACCAAACATGCATTCTTAAATCCTAGTGCTGGGATGGATTACATGAATTACATTGTGGAGCTGCATATGTGTCTCCCCTCTTCCCTCCCTGGGGGTTAGGCTGGGTTTGTTTGTTTGTTTTTTTCAGTTTTGTCCTCATGAGGCTTAGCATCTAAGGGAGACAGGCATGAATTAACAGAAGTGGCATTCTGGTATATCTGTCTCAGGCTCATATTCATTTTAGTGTAAATCAGTTTCTTCAAGTCTAGGTATGACAGGGTGGGTCTTTGCACCTTCTAGCGATGGGCAGCATCCCACAACATAGTGGTCTAATTGAGGTGCTACACTATGAGTCCTGCCTGTGTCAACCAGCCTTCCTTCATGTCACAATACTGCTGCTGGATTTGCTTTTTACATCTGCCTATTGCACCTGACTTGGGCATGGATGATAGGAGGTAATAAATGCTTTGAAAACCATGAAGGGCCACACAAGTGCTAGTGTTATTGCTGTGGGACAAGGTCTGGGAATATGAGAACCAGCAGCAGCATGGGTGCAGCTGAGAACCAGATGGTGAACATCTGTCTCCAAAGTGCAACATTCCTGAGCACCAGATGTATAAGGCATTTCTTACTCGACAGAATTGACTTCATGGAAGGTATGTAGTTTGACTTTGCCTTAGCCATGTTGATCAAATAGGAGTATTGTGCATGCCGCAGCTAGACAGAGTCCTGGGCCCTTTAAAAACCTTGTCAGTGACTCCCATTGCAGGCCCAGCGCAGTGGTTCACACCTGTAATCCCAGCATTTGGGAGGCTGAGGCAGGCAGATCACTTGAGGCCAAGAGTTCGAGACCAGACTGGCCAACATGGCAAAACCTCCTCTCTACTAAAAATACAAAAGTTAGCCAGGTGTGATGTTGGGTGCCTGTAATTGCAGCTACTCGGGAGGCTGAGGCAGGAGAATCACTTGAATCCAGGAGGCGGAGGTTACAGTGAGCTGAGATCATACCACTGCACTCCAGCCTGGGCCACAGAGAAAGAACGGTGATTCTTTCTAGCAGAAATTAGCAGAGTAAGTGTTTTTGGAACAATTGCTAATGAGAAGAAGGAAAAACAGAAAAAAAAAAATTTCTGTTTATGGGAGGTGACTTATTTCTCTATCAATCCTGTGAGTGATTTAGCATGGCAATTCATGAACACTGAGTTGTTTCCTTGCTCTGATTGTCTGTTGCTCAATGAAATGGCTTTTAGCAGGGCTCAAAGGTTAAGCCAGATTCTCCTGCACTAATAGGATAAGCATGGAGACACCAGTGTTCAGTGTGGCCTCTGGTTGTCTGAAATTTTGCTATCAACTCTAATACCTTGAAAGAATTAGGTTTCCAAAGTGGGATATTGTGCTGCTGTTTGTGATATAGCATCTAGCCTTAGGAAAGGGCAGGAACAGTTTAAAAGCACATCTGTAGGCACAAAGAGAATTATAATAGAAATTCAGAATTCCTAGGCATATGACCTAGACCAAAATTTCTTCATAACTACAAATGAAATCAGGGTCATTTATGGTACAAACTACCACAGAAGTCAGTAGTTAGGGGATGGAGATAGATATGAAAAAAAAAAAAAAGCAAAACCCAGCCTAACTCCCAGGGAGGGAAGAGGGGCGACAGATATGCAGCTACACAATGTTTTTACTATCTTGAGTTCTTTTTACCCAGATTCCATAGCTAAATCCAGATGTATTAATAGGTAGAGACTACTTCAGAAAGGATGAGACTATTTTCTTGCTTAATTATCCACACAGCAATTCAGAAATGTATATTGAACACTTTTTATATGCCAGGCACTGCTGGGCACTGGAAATATAAAAGTAAGCAAAACTGGAAAACTATCCTGTCCTCCTGAGGCTTAGCATCTAAGGGAGACAGGCATTAGTCAACCCCATGTGGCTGTGAATCAGCCATGATGCTGAGTGCTACAAGAGAGGACTGTGCGGCTGGGAGGGCTTGTAACAGGATTTGACCTAGTTAGGGAAGATCTGAGGAAGTGATGAAAGAAGGAAATCGATATGTAAGAGCTCACAAGGCAGAGGGAGATGTTTCTTCCTATACTGCCTGCTTCTAATGAGCATCCACTTCATTGAACCACCTCTTCATTAAGCCAAACCTACCACACAGGGATACATTCTCTGGAGGAAAGTTGAGCAACTATTGCATTTGGGACATTAGAGTATGGGTGGGCTGACAGGTATGTGTATGTTTATTATCCAAGACAGCCAAGGTGTTTATCCTGTTACAACATCCCAGAGGACAGAGGCTCTTATTTGTGACTCTTTTTTCTTACCTGTAACACCAGAGGCATAACTTACATCATAATGCTGCATCTTGTTGATGCTTCAATGCTCACAATTCAAAGGTGATTTCTGAAGCACTTTGTTACACTGGGGACAGCTCCTAAATCCTCCCACTCTTTTTTTGCCTCACCTTGGAGTCTTGGGCTCTGTTGATCACTGACTCTGCCAGGTCTTTCAGCAGGCAAGACAGCTCAGTTAAATTGAGTTTGGACTTCCACTGTAGTGCATGCATGAGACAGCACCCCCAATCCCCAACACCCACACACAAACTTTAAATATTTGTAACAGAATTGTTACCATTAATATTGCTTAAAGGCTAACACATTAGCCAGAACCTAGATGTCTTCTGGAAATTTTTTATTGCAATGTTACTTCATCTACATAAAGTTGTCCAATCACTGAAACCTTCTCCAACTGAAATAAATGGTAAGCTTTTTGTTCTCAATTCTGAAATCGGATTCATTAAAAGGCACATGGGGATAGATGATATAATACAACAGGCTTCTTCATGGCAAGCAGTTCCCTAGATGTATGAGGTAATTGGAAAATTCAAGGCTGGTCTCTCAGGTGCATATAATTTATCCAACAGACTCGAGATAAGGCTGATTTTTTTCCAAGTGGTATTTGTTTAAATGACAAATACTGAGGTTCGGGAGAAGGGAAGTCTGGCTTATAAAAACAGATACCAAGGAGATCCAAGCTAAAAATTCTACCAATTAGATCTTTATTCACTGATCATAATATTAAGTCTCTACTATGTGCCAGGAACTGTCCTACATCGGGACAGTATGGTAGTTTAAAAATATCAAATCCCTGCCCTCATAGAGCTTACAATCTAGTATAAGAGGACAGACAACAAACAGAATATATACATGTTGGCCTGAAATCCCAGCACTTCGGAAGGCTGAGATGGCCAGGAGTTTGAGACCAGCCTGGGCAACATGGCAAAACCCCATCTCTACAAAAAATGCAAAAAATTCACCGGGCATGGGGTGGGGGGGGGGGGGTGTGCCTATGGTTCCACCTACTCCAGGGGCTGAGGTGGGAGAATCACTTGAACCTCGGGAGGCAGAGGCTGCAGTGAGCCGAGATTGTGCCACTGCACTCCAGCCTGGGTAACAGAGAGAGAGAGACCCTGTCTCCAAAAAAAAAAACCACAAAACAAAACATATATATATGTGAGATGGTGATGAAACTGGGCAACTCTGGGGTGGGAAGTTGCTATTTTGTACAGGGTAGTTAGCTAATAGGGTGATTTTTGATACTGGAGCGAGAACTTGAGAAGAACATGAATCATGAAGGTATCTGTGAAAAAAGCATTTCAGATGGAGGGGCAGTGATTCTAAAGGCCCCAAGACAGTGCTTGGAGTTTGAGGAGCACCAGGCAGACCAGTTTGGCTGGAATAGGGTGATGGAGGCGGATGGGTGGGCAGTAAGAGCAGGGATCCAGATCATGCGGGGTCTTACATGCTGATGTAAAGACTCACTTTTCTGAGATGTGAGGCCAATGGACAGTGGTGAGCAGAAGAGTGACATGAGCTGACATATTTTAAAAGATTTCTCTGATATTGGGTGGTCAAAAAAGATAAAGATTGGGAATTGGCCATTGGATTCTGTAACCTGGAGTTTACTGGTAACCTTGACAAGAGCTATTCAGTGGAGTCTTGAGGATGACAGACTGACTGGATTAGATCTTACAGAGAATGGGAGGGAAACTAGGATACCAAACAACAATTCTTTTGAGGTCCTTTTAAAGAGGAGCAGAAAAGGGGAAAGGTTGCTAAAGGGGGATGTGAAATTCTTCTTGAAAACTCAGCCCTAACACCCAATGCGACTATATTTGGAGAAAGGGCCTTTAAGGAGGTGATTAAGGTTAAATGACATCATTTGGGTGGGGTCCTAATCCAATAGGACTGGTGTCCTTATATGAAGAGACACCAGGAGCACATACACACAGGAGAAAGGCCATGTGAAAACAAGGTTGCCATCTGCAAGCCAAGGACAGAGTCCTCACCAAAAAACAACCCTGCCAGCACCTAGATTTTGGACTTCCAGACTCCAGAACTGTGAGAAAACTAATTTCTGTTGTTTAATCCACCCAGTCCATGGTATTGTTATGGCAGCCCTAGCCAACTAATACAAAAGGGAAATTCGTATTTTAAGAGGGAATATTGTACCATGTTTATTTTCTGAAGTAAGCAATCTGGGAGAGGGGGAAATTACTGAAGCAATGTTTTTGGGCAGTGGCTATAGAATGGGATTTAGTACATGGGACAGGAGTTGGCTCTTGATAGGAATTTAGGTAGATGTGTACATATGGTAGGGATGCTAGGGAAATTCTCCTCTGAATCCTTTTATATTCTTGGTGAAACAGGAAGCAAGGTCATAAGTGCAGAGTAGAGGTGGGGTAGAAATTGGAGTTTGAAGGGAAGAAAGTATGAATTGTCTAGAAGCATGGGAGAATAAATGGACTGGGGAGATGTTTCAGGTTATTGGGCAATGCTAAGAGCCCACTGAAGTTAGTGGTCATAAATTTAAAGTGAGACTAGTCATCACGCTTTTGTTTTTTTTGCAGGATCATTCAGTTGGGTTAGATGGAAGGTTGGATCTAACCTGGGTTGGAGTTTTGCCAGGCAAGAATGAGAGGGAGACTATGCAATAGAGTGACTATAGTGATGGTCTATAGAATCTAAGCTGGGAAGGATGAAGGGAAGGACCTGAGGTGGGTGAGAGAAACAACAGGAAGGTGGCAGAATCACTGCATTGTGGGTTCCAAAGAGGTAGAATTAGTAGTCAGGTTATTACAGTGGGTGAGCTGGAAAGGTGGGAGGTTGTGGTTGCAGGATGCCTGAAATTGAGACTATGCAGAGGGTGCAGGTGGAATCAAGATCTAGGGTATGTAAGGCTAAGTAGGGAAAAAATAATACTGGGGAAATGATCACAGAACTAAGAAGTCTGTGTAGACAATGAGTTATCCCAAGATTGATAAGGAGTTGTACCAGAGTCACAGCAAGCTCAATGCTATAATCTTCAAGGAACGAAGGGGAACGATTTGGGGCTCAGTAGATGGCTGAACCATGGAGGAATAGCAAGCTGTATAGCTGAAAGGCATGAGCTCCAAGGGTGGCCATTTTTAGAAAAAAAAGTAGGGCTAATGCTCTAGAACAGGGTTTCTCAACAGCGGAACCACTGACATTTTGGATTGGATACTTCTTTGTTTCGGGAAGCTGTCCTGAGCATTGTAAAATGACTAGCAGCATCTCTGACCTTTACCCACAAGCTACTAGTAGCACCTTGCCCCAGTAGTGGCAATTAAAAATGTCTCTGAGACTTTGCCAGATGTCCTCTTAGGGGCAAAGTCACTCCTGGTTAAGAACCACTCATCTCGGCCAGTCACGGTGGCTCACACCTGTAGTCACAGAACTTTGGCAGGCCAAGGTGGGCGGATCATGAGGTCAGGAGTTCGAGACCAGCCTGGCCAACCTGGTGAAACCCCGTCTCTGCTAAAAATACAAAAATTTGCTGGGCGTAATGGCACATGCCTGTAATCTCAGCTTACTCTTGGGAGGCTGAGGCAGGAGAATTGCTTGAACCTGGGAGGCGGAGGTTGCAGTGAGCTGAGATCGTGCCACTGCACTCCAGCCTACGTAACAGAGCAAGACTCTGTCTCAAAAAAAAAAAAAAAAAAAAGAACCACTCATCTCAAAGCAGCAGTAATAAGCTAAAAGGACATACACTTCTGGGCTGAGTGACAGAAGGAGTGAGGAAGAGCAAATAGCTAATAATTTGAGAGGGTGACAGGCAGGAATGTGTTTTGGGAAGATCAGATTTGGGTTACAGAAAGAGGCTGAAGGGAATGTTTCCAGAAAAGGGTGAGAACGCAGAGAACATCTTAGTATTTATGGCTATAATGTAGCCCATGTCTGTCAGCCTCAAGGAGGAAATGTATTCCACAATGATCTGACAGTCATCATCTAATCATTAACTTCCTTTGCCTGACCCAATTTGCCAAGTGAGTCATCTACTTCTTAAGGGATCTTACAATGCAGATTTCAATAATTATATTTAATACATGCTGAGTTTATTGCCATATAAGAAATCAAGAGTTTCAGAAGAACACACAAAATATATACAGTGAAGACCTTGGCAGGGCTGAGGCACCAGTGCTGTGTACATCCTCTCCCCAAATTCTCCAGCAGCTAAGAAGGCACACTATGAGTGAAGGCACAGTAAGAGTCAAAGCTCCCAGTTAACTTTCTAGGTATATAGATAACAGTGAAGACTACTCTAAAGACTACTTTACTAAAAAACAGAGCTGTGAGAAGGATGAAGGTGTCTAGATTTTCTGTATAAGTAGAACTGTAATAAATGTATGAGGTTCTATTTCAACACCATTCCCCTTTATTAACTTTCTATTTGTATGCCCTTGACCAAAGAGTAATCTTCCAGGCTTTGGGGCAGAAGGCTGTCATGGCATAGAGACGGAGGAGGGGGACACCACCAAAACAAGATCACATTATCATGATCACAAAACATGTACCAGTAAATCCACTGAAAGTATGCTAACAAAAAGTGGACAGGATGAAAGGAGGTTTCTAATCTCTAGGGGAAATATCTAAATAATGTGTAGCTCAGAGAAAAATTAAAAAGGTCATAATAGGCCAGGTGTGGTGGCTCATGCCTGTAACCCCAGCACTTTGGGAGGCCGAGGCAGGTGGATCACGAGGTCAGGAGTTTGAGACCAGCCTGGCCAACATGGTGAAACCCCGTCTCTACTAAAAACACAAAAATTAGCTGGGCATGGGGGGTGGGCACCTGTAATCCCAGCTACTCGGGACACCAAGGCAGGAGAATCATTTGAACCGGAAGGCGGAGGTTGCAGTGAGCCGAGATCATGCCACTGCACTCCAGCCTGGGTGACAGAGTGAGACTCTGTCTTTAAAAAAAAAAAAAAAAGAAAAAAAAAGGGTTATATCAGAAAGGAACTAAACTACCTAGACCCTTCAGTTCCAATGGAATAGATGCCTCCATACTGTACAAAATGAAAAGGAGTATCCTGTGGTAGAAAAAGAACATTGCCAACCTACCTTTAAGAGAAATGTAGAGGTGTTTTTTTGTGCTCAACCATCCACAAGTATAATCAGTGAGTAACTAACAAAAGAGCACTTGAACTCCAGTGCAAGATAAGGCACTTTGTTTTTAATTCTATCAGTCTCTTTAGAATGAACGAAGGTCTGGGTCCTCTGGAAATCTCAAGTGGTGCTGCCTGCAGCTTTAAAAGGCTGAGCACAAACCCATCAGAGAGCCACAGTCCTAAGTAGACTCCTCGGTGCGCTCTGCCCACCTGTCCATGTGCATTCAGATTTCTCATTAAATTTTCCACAGCATGACCAGTGGGGATGACCTGGGTGGCCTTTGTGTCCATGGCCACAGCCTAGGTACCCACCTACATGGGACAAAGAGGAAAGGACAAAAATCAACCATTAGAGTGGAGTCCAGCAGTTACCATTATCATGGAAATTAGACCTCCTGGCAACATGCAGATTCATGGGAGTGAAAATATCTAAGGAAATCTTGGCAAGAGGAACAAGCTATCTGATTGTTGTGCAGTCAGGAGGACCCTGAGAATTGATCACAGCAAATCAACTCATGTTAGCCGGAGTTCTAAGAATGCTGTAGTGATAGAACTTACCACCTGAAGGAGGCGAACTAGTTTGCACATTAACTGTAAAATAAATTGGTTTGGATTTTAACTGTAAAATCATTGAAATAAAAAAGGATAGGTTGGTGGACATTAAAAAAATAGAGGTAGATCCTCAAGTGTTTATACAGAAGGATGCAAAAGCCCGCTTTATGGCCCATTATTAGAGTAAGGACACAATAATTTTTTTTAAAGTAATTAGATCCCTTACCTAAACTGACTCCCTATCCTTTCTGTCCCCCTGAAAGACCCAGACCTTGTTCAATTGGTTTAATCATCCACTCCCCCAGCCATGCCTCATTTGGAATTTAAGGTTCTAAAAGGAATAAGATGGGTCCATAGTTTTCACACTGCTTAGGCCGCTGGAAAGGGACAGACAAACTGAGAATCCTACATAGAAGCACAGGGCTCATAGGAGCTGTACCAAAACTAACAGAACTGAGAGCTTTTAAGTCTGCTATTTCAATTCAGAACAAGGAAGCTTTAAGTGACACTTTTAGAACAGTGGTGTCTCTACAATCACAGACTGTGCTTCCTAGAAACAGAGCCTAAGTCCAAATGTCTAGTGGCTGTGTGGTAGGGAAGGGCCCGTCACTTGATTCCCACTGCTGGCAGAAAGGCCCAGAGGGTAGTGCTTTCTCCTTACCTGGCATGGTGCCTCCACAGGCGCAGCGAGCGGTTTTCTGGCCCCCGCTGGAGCAGAAGGTGCAGCAGTGAAACACGCCTGAGTGTGGGCGGTGCTTTCTCCTCACCGTCACAGTGAATGGCGAGCCCTGCAGTGTTCAGACCAAAAGTAATGAACAGCATCTTATGAGTTAACAGGATGTGCTGAGCATCACTATGTGCTAAACAGAGTCTGAGGCACAGGGCCTGTCCTTGGACAGACAAGGACAACAGGAAAGAAACAGATTAGAGGACAAGAACCCTGCTCAGCTGAGAGGGGGCAGACACGGATGCAGTGGAAGCATCACAGGGTCTGTGCAGCCCTCCTACCATGCTTTTCACCACAGATGCTAAGTACTAGACGTAGGTACTGATTTATTCCATGTAGCTGAACCTGCTGAACCTGCTGGACACTGACAGGAGTCACCCAGTCAGCTCCATTTTCAGTGACATCTGTATTAGCTGGGAATTGTTCTGGCAAGATGGCAGCAAAAGCAGAAGCCCATGCCACAATAAGCTTAAGCTTTTCTTGATGGATTCTGCCTCACTCTATCCTTGTATGAAGTATAAGTACCTAGGTCATTCAATACATTAGTAATCTCAGACTGACTTTTCTCTGGGATTCTCAATCTCAATTCTTAAGGAACCTCAGGTATAATAAGTAGAATGTCGCAACCACAAAGATAGGACATTCTGTGGTCCCTTCTCCAATTTCTCAGCCATGTACCTCTTCTCACATACCAAGCTAGCCTCTTTCCTTCCATCCTGGACATGACTTATCTGTTTACTCACCCACTTATTCTGGGACTGTAAAGACATACGGAAGGGAGAAAGGTTAAAATGTGTACAGCTAATAATTCTCAAATTAGTAACTCTCCCATCTGCCCCCTTTCCTTTAAGGATAACTTTCATTCTCTAATTTATATCCCATGTTAAACAAAAAATATTTATTTATTTTTTTAAAGATGGGATCTCACTCTGTCACCAGGCGGGAGTGCACTGGCACATCCATAGCTCACTGCAGCCTTGAGCTCCTGGGCTCAGGCAATCCTCCCAAGTAGCTGGGACTACAGGTGCACACCATCATGCCCAATTTAAATATTTAATAAGTTGCAATGTGCCTATCCTTATGTGAGAGCCACATTGTTTGCGAAAACGCAAAACAGAGAACCTAGCAACTTAGAAGTCTTTCAGATGTTAAATTTCCCATCTTAAAGAGTTTACAATCCCGTTAAAAAACAACTTGGCATTCAAAGAAATGGGTTCAAATTCCTATTTTGCTACATTTGCTGTGTATTTTAATGCAAGTTTGGTGTCTCAGTCTAATTGGACACTGATCCCTGTGCCTGAAGGGTTTTGAGGAAAATTGAAATAATGTATGTAAAAACACCTAACCTGTTCCTGACATACCATAATTAGGTAAACAATAAATGGCTATTAAATATGAGTGTTCCTTAGTGCACAAATCATAAGCCTAATATATCATGATGCTATATGGTATTTTACTGTCCCTGTCAGTGTTGATTTCTGTGGAGGGAAACCTCTGACTACTCCAATGTCAGCAGAGAGATTCTGCTCGACCTGTTAGTATCACCCAATTTTTAAAAACTCATACTCTCTAAAGCAGAAAGTGCTCTACTTGTGTTATACTTGTTTGTAGAAACCATGGTAACGTAACTTGTTTGGTATATTTGTTTGTTTATAGGAACCATAGTAACAGAAAAACCTATATGTAAAACAGAGTAGAAAATTACATGAGCAGATGGTTAGGCAGATAGATGACTAGTCAATTGTGAGGAGGGGGCATAACCCTCTCAACTGTGTTCATGTCCAGACACAGTCTGGACAAAACTGGAAAATCCTGAGCTAGATTATATTTTTTGAATATGCATGGTTGTCTGCTGGCAGATCACCCCCTGTGATCAAGACATCTTCTCCATATTAAGAATCCTAAGAAACCGACTGGGAGAATGATAAACTATAAGCATAACTGCCTGGAGGTGACACAGGGATACAGGGTTCTTATAGTCAACAGCATCCTCCAGGAAGAATAAGAGTAGCAAAATCTGGGCTGTTTCTAAAGTGAAGAAGACGACATGGGGATTCTATTCAATCTCTCTGTATAGCTGATCCTATGTGAAATGTCTCCAGATCCTAAGATAATAGAATCCAGGAAGCTCAGGGAAGCACATGCACCAGTCTTACCTGCACATGCTGTTCTTTGATGCAGACCCACACAGTATAGACGCCAGGTTCCTTGGGGGTATAGGAAATGTAGTATGTCCCATCCTTGTTATCCTGGACCATTGTTCTGACTGGGCTGAATGGAGATAAGAGTCAAAACACCACTCACTCCCACAAGCTGGCTTCAGTTGCTACTATTTCAGAATGTAAACTCTACACCATCTCATTCAGTATTAATGTTAAATATACCCAAACAGGATGCTTCTTCCATTTGCTTCAGAAGTTAATTTTACAACAGAAGGTAAACAGCATAAATTCCAATTTAGTCTGATATTCAGACAAATTCCTTGAATATATTATTGTGTCCTTTTCAACAGGCTTCTGTTGAACCCTCTTGCTCTGTTGTCCCTCCTCCATTCTACAATTCCAGAGAAATATAAACATGCTCCAGGCATAATTTAGTACCAAAGGGAGACTGAATTTTGAAAAGGGTACCATTCAGTCTAACACAAAATATTTTTCAACTTATTCTAAAGCTTGAGATGAAAACAATCTGAGGGGCAGACCATAGCTTTGAGAGAGAATTGAATACAAAACCCACACAAGAAAACACATTTGGTCACATAACGTTTCATAGTATTATGGGGAAGTAAGACGTAACTAGTGAGTTACACTCCAATATCTTTTTTTTTTTTTTGACCTGGGGTCTTGCTCTGTTGCCCAGGCTGGAGTGCACTGGCACAATCGCAGCTCACTGCAACCTCGACCTCCTGGGCTCAAGGGATCCTCCCATCTCAGCCTCCTGAATAGCTGGGATTATAGGCATAATGCCTCTACTCCCGGCTAATTTTTTTTTTTTAATTTTGTAGAGACAGGGTGTCCCTATGTTGCCCAGGCTGGTCTTGAACTCTTGGGCTTAAGCGATCCTCCTGCCTCCACTTCCCAAAGTGCTGGGATTACAGGCATGAGCCACTGTGCCCAGCTCCAATATCTTAAAGGACCTCATGTTTCCAGTTTTCTCACTGCCTGTTATCCATGACACCTAATTGTGTCATACAAACCTGTCTTTCTTATCTTTAGGGACAACGGCAACTTGAACGTTGTCTCCTCCCCTGCCCATGATTTCTCCTGCGGCATCCTTACAAAGCAGGGTGAAAGAGGCTGTCTGTTTCTCCCGGGCTCTGTGGAGGTCTGAAAAAGATAAACACTCGGTCCTCACCTCGAATGTAAACTGCAGTGACTACATCTCCATCTTGCTTTTTCTCTTCAGAACAAAGGGTTGTACTTTACTGTAACCACCCTGGCTCCCTTTGTTTTCTCTTCCCCTTCTGCCTCCCAGAGTACGCCTCTTGGGAGTCCTTCCTGGTTAGCCTGGTTCTCTCAGCTAGCAGCTGCTTTGGATCACACAGGATCCTGGACCTTACCTTCAGTCCTAGGATGCTTTAAAAATACTCAGGACTGACCGAGGTATTTAAAGAAAACCTCTAGACCCTGTGAGAGAGGATAGTAACCCCAAAACCACCCTCCCTAAGCTCCAGATCCTGCTGGGCTAGGCAGGGAGTACAGCTGACCAGCCTCACGACCCTCCATGTTTTGAGATCCTCTGCAACTTGGTAGCTCATGCCAAGGTACTGGGGGGATATCCAGTAGCTACAGCCCCTACTCCAGCATTCAGATGAAACAGGGTTTCTTAACCTGGGGTTCATGAACTACTATGAGGTCTGTGGAAAGGCTTATGAAGAGTCTAAAAATCTGGAATTGTATGCACAAGTTACTGGGTGTTTCTGTAGGAGAGAACATTCTCAAAGAGATCTATGGCTTCCAAACAGTTAAGAATGCCTGTGTCAGTAAGATGCAATCTTCCTATCAGGACTGACCTACTGACCTGTGAAACATGTTTTAATAATATGCTTCCATTAGAAAGGGAACACTCGTTAAAAGAAACCATTTTTCCCCCAATTAAATGAAACACCTACCATATCCTTTTAAATGCCAGTAAGGTTGATGTGAACCAAAAAGGGCCTAAAGGAAAGGAAACCGTAATCTCATCTTCCTCATTCCTCTGAAACTCCCTTCAGAATTTGATCTAGGAATCCAGGGCCTGCCATGCTCCTCTCTGAGCAGGCAGAATTTCACCTGGCCCTAGTCACTGCTGTTACCTCCAACGGGCACTGTCTCTGTTCTGCCATCTGATAGAAACAAAACATGATCTGTGTGTTTCTCAGCCATTATTACTTCTCTGAACTGGAAAAGGGTCAAGCCTCACTCCTGTATTAACTGTACCCTAGCCAGAACAAACCAGAAAGGGCAAAGGTGGGGGTCACTGTCTTTCAGATCAGTTTATCTCCCCAGCTTTGGTAACCTGGTCAGTAGGGCATGCTTCCTAGCAGAACAAGCCACCAATCTTCACACACCATCTCCCTGTCCACTGCCCTCTCAATGTCAATGGGAAATGCCTTCCTACCTTCTCCTTGTAGGACACATTTGGCTGGATCAACCTCTTTGGTATTAATGGTACCATAAATTTCATAGCCACGGCACTGGCCTGCTTTCTCCTGAGGACAGAAGCGTATCTTATCATTTACTCCAGGACGGGCGCTATATTGAACTTTGTTCAGCTTCCTGAGCCGTTCTACCACCACCCTCTTGGTGATGAGGATCTCCAAGTCTGAGCCGCTGGTCAGCAAGTGCTCGGTGAACTCCACTCCAGTCCGCATGTCTGCCAGTAACTGTTCCAGCTGGGCCTTCTGCAGCTGCAGGGAATTTTCCTTCTGGGCCCGTATGTCTTCCAGCTGCTTCAGCAGCTTGTCCCGATGCTCCTCAATGGCCTTAATGTAGCCCTCCGAGAATGTCCGGACATCAGCTGCCACTGCCTCCACTCGCTTCTGGAGGGCACTGTTCATTATGTGGATCTGAGCCAGGGCTTCCTCCAGGGCCTCCACGTGGGGCTGAGTACCTTTGAGGAGCTCCCACACAGAGTCCCCATGCTTGTGGATGACATTGCTGGTGAAGTCGCAGGGGTGTTCCCGATGCTCCCCCACCACACAATCCCGGCACACGGGCCGGTCACAGAACTCACAGAACAGCCTCAGTTCCTCTGCAGGGTGAACAGGACACAGGATGGGCTTCCCAATCCGGCTGTAGCCTTTCAAGTCTTTTAGGTCCACCATGGTGTGGTAAGTCGTTTTCTTCTGCCGCCTAGGGGCAAACAGAATCAATAACAGGAAATAAGGGGATAATTCTGTTGGGAATAGTTGGGCAGAGAGATTTTAGGAGCACAGGATCTGAAGTTAAACAAACCTGATTTCAATTCCTTGCTCTAATCTCTAATTGCATGATCCTCTCTGATTCCAGTTTCTCGTCTGTACAGTGGGGACAATACCTACCTGAAAGAGCTGTTGTATAGAATAACATGTGAACAGACTAGGGCTCTGGCTGGCTACATGCCTATGCAGAAGGTTGCAAGACTATGACTGCATGCTAGAACTTTCCCAAAGAGTTTAGACAAGAGTCACAGTCGGCTTCCTAAGGTAAGCTAGCAGTGAGGGCATGGCAGAAAACCAGCACCAAGAAACAGAAACCATGCCAGATAACACAGCAATAAAGTCCAAGCAATTAAAAAGCAGACACCAAGTCTCATCTAGCTTGCATCTAAGATTTTGGTGAAGCATTTCTGTTGACCTGTATCACCCAAATCAGCAGGCTAGAATTTTTTTCAAGAGACATCGTCAACATCATTAGAAAGCGTGAAACCGGCCGGGCGCGGTGGCTCACGCCTGTAACCCCAGCATTTTGGGAGGCTGAGGTGGGCAGATCAACTGAGGTCAGGAGTTTGAGACCAGCCTGGCCAACATGGTGAAACCCTGTCTCTACTAAAAATACAAAAAATTAGCCAGGCATGGTGGCATGTGCCTGTAATCCCAGCTACTGGGGAGGCTGAGGCAGGAGAATCGCTTGAACCTAGGAGGTGGAGGTTGCAGTGAGCGGAAATTGCGTTATTGCACTCCAGCCTGGGCGACTAGAGCCAGACTCCATCTCAGAAAAAAAAAAAGAGAAAAGAAAGTGTGAAACCAATGGTTAGTAGAATCAAAGCTCTCTTTCTAATTCCTTTCCGATAGTAGCCCTCTAGAGATGTAGGGAAATCCTTAGGAAAACATGGTGACTGTTCAGAGTTCCTCCATTAGCATTATATCAATTTGAAGCTTATATGCCTATTCTGGCACCAGAAGAGTGGCTGCAGAGAAAATAGGGTTAGCTGGTTTGGCTGGCAGCAAGACAGTCGCAGGGACTATCACATAATTACAAGTTAAAAATAGAGTGAAGTCTACAAACTTGTTCTGTTAGTGTAGCCAGAAAACAAATGGAAGTAGAACCCGAAATCTATTTTAGGCTAATCCTAAAACTGTGGTCATTTTATATTCTGGTGTCCTAGGATGGGGTAAGGTAGAGTACGAAGGGACAAAAGTGATCCATCTGACAAACTATTCACCAAATGCCATAAAAGACATAGTCTGCACCCCAATTAACACCTACCAGCCCACCTCACCAAGCTCCAGAGTAACTCTAAGGTACAAAGCAAAAGCTGAGGTCCGGCCAATCATCATCACCTATTCTAGGAGCATAGCATGGGTTACTGGAATGTAGTCAAAATGATCTGGATTTAATACTCTGTTCTGTTACACACTTACCAACTGTAGGACCTTGGCAAATCACATAATATTGCTGAGCTTGTTTCCCCAATTAATAAATGGGGGCGAAAACAGGGCCTGCTTTTCTGTAAGAGTTGCAAGATCGAAGATCAAGAACAGGATCTATGCTGTTATATTCATTCTCTTGTTTCTCCAGCACCCAGTACAATTATTCACTACACGAATGACTGAAGGAAACTGTAGCTGCACTTTGTAAATTGAAAGGGTTTATTGCTATTGCTATATTAGGCTACTATATTAGGTACTATATTAGGCTAACCGGGTTAACTGTTGTACTGGAGTATTTGCTATTGCATTGTTATATTGCTCTTTGACCTTCCACGGTATTTGAGAAGGCTTTCCTTTTCATCTGCTCACCGAGGGATTTGTCTTGACACCTCTTTGTAATCTGCTCTTAAGCTACACCTGATGGAGTGTCCCATCTTTACCTATGAGCCTGGCAGCAGAAGTGGCAGAGGTTGGCTTTGCAGGTCTGACACCTCTTCTCTACTTCCCTGTCGTTGCACAGGTCACACACCAGGCCCTGGCCTTCCCCACGTAGGCTCTCCGGCATCACATCATTCACGGCCAGGTGGTCTATGGTTAAAGCCTTCACTCCACCCATGGGCAGGTCCACCTGAGCATCACATACCGGACAAAGGATGCCGATCTGCGACTGCAGACTTCGTGGCTTGAGTTCCTGGAATATTGACCCCTCAGAGCTTGTGTCAGAGTCTCCCCCTCGGATGTCCACTACTGAGAAGGGCTCCAGCTGCTCCAGACACGTGGTGCAAACTGTATGCAAACAAGGCAAGAGCCTGGGGGCTTTGAAAAGCCCCAAGCACAAGGGGCAGTGAGTCTTGGCTGAGTTCCCAAGTGCAGTCCCACTAGGGAGTTTGCTTACAAAGCCCAGCAGCGGTTTTCTGTTTTCTGACATACTCCTCAAGTTTGTGACCAATATTAGAAAGGGCCCTGGGCAGTTCTACGATGTAGTAGCAGGTGATTAAGCCCACCCAAAGAGAAAGTTTCCAGAACTTGAACAGAGACCATGGGGACTCCCTCGCTGACAAATAAAAGGGCAGACGGGAAGACGAGGCTTCCTCGAAGGAATCACCCACAGATCTACTCAGGAGGGCCCCCTCCTTTCCACTGCATCCCATACCAGACACGCCCACGCCCTCCTCTGCCCCGCAAGTCCTCCCCGGATGCGCTTCCAGGTCTAGCTCTCCAGCTAGTCCTGCTGCCAACAAAGTCACCCCTGCACCTCTCGCTCCCTCCACTGCCACCCCCCTCCCGCCGCCCGCCCCACTGCGCGCCACACGCGACAAGGGCCGACCCCGCCCGCGCACGATGAGGTAGAGGCCCTCTTGCTCCTTCCCTCTGCGAAAGCCGCCCGCCGGGTGAGGGAATTGCAAGCCGCCGGCGGGCTTCTCAGTGTCCACCGCCTCCCCCGCGCCTCGGCCCGGGACGCCCGCGGGCTCTGGCCCCTCCTCACACCAATCCCAGCCCGGTCTACTCCAGCGAGTCCAATCACCGTCCGAGAGGGGCGGCCCTCGCCGCTCCGGGCCCCGCCGCCCTCCAGAGTGACGCCACTAAGCATCCAATAAGTTTTGGAAATTCCACATCTTCGCCAGTCCACTCACGCGGGGGGCGGGACCTGACACGGCCGTGGGCGGGGCGGCCGAAGGGCTTAGAGTGCGGCGGGAGGAAAAGGCCAAGGCTCGGAGCGAGGCGGCATAATGTAGTCAGCGTCACCGTTTCACAGGGACTGTCCCTCTCTCTGTGGTGACCAGAGAGGCCTCAGGACCTCTTAAAAAGCCACGCTGATTTGGCGCCGGGACGGCCTTCTTTCTGCCCTCGGACTCGTCCCACGAACGCAGACTGGGTTCTCCCATTGGTGGATGGCACTGTCAGTTGGCTCTGCGCTGGGAGTGGGAGACGTTTTTCGGGCTCCCGAGGTCTCGGCCGCTCGGGGGCGCCAGACGTTTCTCCTCCACGCGGGTTTGAGGCTGCGAGGCTCCCCTCTGTCCTCAGGCGCTTACTGTAGCTCACAGGTCCCTCAGGCCTAGCGTGCTGGGTACAAGCACTCCCGCGGCTCCCCGACTTCGGGTATTTTTCGGGGGTGAGGGCATCTCAGGCTCGCGTTACGGGGACCGGTTCGGGAGACCGTGGAGCCGAGGTGTCGAATGGAGGGCTTACTTCGGCCGGGCCAGGGAGCGCCACCCTCCTTGTCGGGCTCGGGAAGGCTTTGTTTTCCGGTCCGGGGGGAGTGCAGATGACCTAAGGAGTTGAATGTCACCCGGGATTCCACAGTCCTGTGTAACAGAAACGAGCTGAGCGAGTTGGACCCGCTGTTTTTATCAGTCAATCACGGAGGGCTCCTGCCTGGTCACAATGAGACAATGGACGGTGGCAATGAGGGACAAGCCCTTTGTGGGATCAAAACTAATTGGGAAGATGAACACGTCCGACCCCTTTAACTTTATAATTACACGGCCGACTTCTCTGGCCTTACCAGGCGTCTCCTGATTATCCAAAATTCCAAAAATGGAAACAGCTGCTCCTTTCCCCTCCACCTGTTGTTATCTCCAGTTGCGTCAGCTTGTCTACTGGGCCCTCACTGCTTTCTTTGTTCATGACCTTCCCTACTTAATTTGGACCCAGTGGGCGACTGTTTCACTTGATTCCTTCATTATCTGTTTCATGCTATAGGCATAGTGTCTGGAGCCTAAGCTTTTAAAAGTATGGAATCTGAAAAAAAGTTAACCCCAAAATATGAAAAAAAAAAAACCACTATAAAATATAAAAATGAAATGTTTGGCCATTTCCAAAATATAACACGCCAATGAGTCAAATGCCACCTTTATATAAAATGTGCAAGTAATTTCCAAATGTTAAGCATATCTCCAAAGATTTTTAAATAGTCCTTACCTAGATTTTTTTCAGCCTCTTGTCCTTCTTGCATCTACTCTCAAAATCTGCATTCGCCTCTCCAGTAGGCTGGAGGAAGTCACAAAAACTGTGTGGACTTGGGTTTGCTATATATTCTTGCTTTGAACTTCACCTTTACCCTCCCTGCTGCTTGGCTGTGCTTTACTTCATCTCTTGTTCATGCTGTATCACATTTCTTGTGGTAGTAGTTTCAAGCTTCTCTTGTTTCAGAATTGCTTTATAATTTACACGTGCAATATCTCATTTAGCAGTATCTCATTTAACCTTTAACAATATTGTAAGGAAATGGCCCCAAAGAGGTCTTGCCAGGTCTTGGATGGCCAGCCCAAGTTAACATATCTGGAACTTGAACACAACCTTATGATGCCATATCTAAGATTATATCCGGGCTACCTCTACCTTTCCTTTTTTTTTTTTTTTCTTTTTTTGAGATTGAGTTTTGCCCTTGTTGCCTAGGCCGGAATGCAATGGCAGGATCTCGGCACACTGCAACCTCCACCTCCAGGGTTCAAGCGATTCTCCTGCCTCAGCCTCCCAGGTAGCTGGAATTACAGGCATGCACCACCACACCTGGCTAATTTTTTGTATTTTTAGTAGAGACTGGATTTCACCATGTTGGGCAGGCTCCTCTCGAACTCCTGACCTCAGGTGATCCACCCGCCTCGGCCTCCCAAAGCGCTGGGATTACAGGCGTGAGCCACCGCGCCTGGCCACCTCTACCTTTCCTTTCTCAGTTTCTTAAGCATCAAATCCCTCACACATGCTGCAGCTAATTCCCTTCCATTGATGAGAAAAACAAGGTTGTCTGAAGAACTGCCTCGCCTTTCTACTTAAAAAATCCATGATTCCTCACACCTCCTCTCGTACCTCTCCTGACTGCCATTCTTTAGTGCCAAGATTAGTTCCTCAAGATCTTTGTTTTTTATCCCAACCTCTCCTGCTTCCTCAAAACCTTATTCCTATGTTTCAGTCAGTCAGTTTTTCTACCAAGAGTTCTGATGAAGTCCTGAAAGGGGAAGCAAATCGTCTTTTGATCTAGCTCCCCTTCAACGTATTAATAGTGGTGGTTCTCGCCCCTATATTTCTCAAAAGGGTGGTCTCACTGTCTGCTTTCATCATCTTTTTATAACCATCACCACCCATTTATTCCTCCCCTCTTTCCTATTGAGACTTTCTTGTAGATCATGAGTGACCATATTGCTGGCCTTTTCTCAATAGGCAATCTCTTTAGTATTTACCATTTTTTGTACTTCCTCATCCTTAAAACTTGCCTCCTCCTTGACTTCTGAAATACTCTACTCTCCTAACCTTCTATCTCTTGGGCTGCTTCTCACACCCTCCATCCTCACTAGTTCCCCTTCCTCCACTTTATCTCCTACCTTTGCGTCTACATTTCCTCATGTGGATGATTCCCAGACCAACGCTTCCAGTACTGATGTCTCCCCTGAGCTTTTGACATAGATTTCTAAATCTGCACTCAAATATGTTCCTATCACCAAGTCCCACATAGCTTAAACTTCACTGAACTTCTTTGCTCACTGAACTGCACTCTCTGAATTTTCCTATTTGATTCTCTCCAGAGTATCATCATTCTCCTTTCCCTCCTGCACGAAACCTTATAGTGCTGCTGGCCTCCTTTCTCTTGTTCCATATCCAGGCAGACACTGATTTCTTTCCATCCCCACTGCCAACACCTCACTGCATACACTTTTCAAGATGCTATAGCTCTTTATCACCCTCACCTTAAGTATCACAATAGTGTCTGAATTATCCCTGCCCTTTATTTTTTTTGATCTACACAGTTCTTCCAAATTAATTGTAAAAACATATAAAAACATGATACAAGTCAGTCTTCATTCTAAAACTTTCAGTAGCTCCCCATTTTTGTAGGATAATATCTGCATTCTTCAATAGATTCATAAAACTGCTTGTTTAGTTATTCCCTAAACATTGCCAAGCACGTTTCTTGGTGTTTGCCAAGTTGTCGGCAACATTCTCCTTCCTTCATTATTTAAACCTACCCTTCCTTCTATGAAAGGCCTACTTCACACTACCCCCTTGAAGCTTTCTCTTATTTCAAGTCTCCAGATTCAAGCCTAATGCTGTTTTGCCTATATTATTCACTTTGCAGTTTGTGCTACCTTGTGGTATTGTTTTTATTTATTATGTGTGTATATATATGCATGTGTATATATTTACATATGTGTATATATTTACACACTATATATATCACATACATACATGTATACTCTCTCTGTTAAGATGGAAAATCTTGGCAACCTAGACAGTAGTCATTTAATAAAGACCTGTTATTGATGAAGGAGAGAATGGTGATCTCAAGTAATGGGAGGACAAACAGGACCACCTTCAACCAAGAGTTTTATGGATAGTGCAGACCATAAGTGATATGGGGTGACATCACAGGATGAGAGAGGATTTGTTAAGGATGCTCCTTTCTCAGAATTAGTTCGGTGTCTTCTTCCATGCTCACACATTGCTTCATCTGTCTGGGGAAGCAATAGTCATGGGATGAGAGGAACAGGACTGATGAAAGTGACCAGGGTTCATGAAAGTGTCTACAAGACTTTCAGCCCACCCCTGTTTGCCCAAGACAGGGAAGATACTGAAGGCAAGAAAGCCAGGAAGGGAGAATGACCCATCAGGAAATCAGGCAAGCCTGGTTTGGGCACTATGCTTGATCATTACCATCAGACATTGAGTGGATATATGGAAAGGGACCAGAGAGTTCTGTCAGACTTATCTTTCACCATTCCATCTGTCTCTGTTGCCATCCTTCCTTCTTTCCTTCAAAGGAAGGAGACTCCTTTCTCCTGAGACCTGTGCTCTGAAGTTCAGCCCTGCCTGCCTCCTCTCTCTCTTCTGTCTTTATCTTCTTTCTGGTGGATCTTTCTTTCCGCTCATGTCCATGCTTCAGTCTCTCCTTCTACCCTATGCCCCTCTCTAGCTCCCAATCTCTCTCTACTTCTTTATAGCCAAGCTGCTTGACAAGAATAGTCTACATTTGCATCTCTTCTTTTCCTTGCATTTTACTCCTAAACACAGCGCAATCTGGCATTTGCTCTCACCATTCCTCTGAACTTGCCTTTGCCAAAGTTACCAATAACTTCACATTTGCTAAATCCATTGGATACTTTTCAGTTTTTAACTAACTGAATTCACTATAGCTTTTAACACTGACAGTTTTTTGTTTCAGTTTGTTTTTCTTGTTTGAGACAGGGTCTCACTCTATTGCCCAGGCTGCAGTGCAGTGGTGTGATCACAGCTCACTGCAGCCTCAATCTCCTGGACTCAAGCGATCCTCCCACCTTAGCTTCCCAAGTAGCTGGGATTATATGTGTGTGCCACTATGCCCAGCTAATATTTTTATTTTTGTAGAAATGAGGTCTCACCATGTTGCCCAGGCTAGTCTTGAACTCCTGGGCTCAAGTGATCCTCCAGCCTTAGCCTTCCAAAGTGCTCGGATTATAGGCATTAGCCACTGCGCCTGGTCTGACACTGACAACTTTCTTCTTGAAACTTTCTTCTTCCTCAGTTACCATATGCTATTCTTGATTTTTCTTCTACCTCCTGCCGCTCTGACCATTTCTCTTTTTCTCTACAGGACACTGCTTCACTATGTTGGTCAGGGTGGTCTTGAACTCCCAACCTCTGGTGATCCACCTGCCTTGGCCTCCCAAAGTGCTGGGATTACAGGCATGAGCCACTACGCTGGTGGCTTCTTCTTCCTCTTCCTCGTCTTCCTCCTCCTCCTCCTCTTCTTCTTCTTCTTTCTTCTTCTTCTTCTTCTTTTTTAACCTTTTCATCCTCCCTTGATTGATGTGGGATTTGGAGGTGATTTATAAAGCATGAGCCCACTTGTTACATGGGGGCTCTTTTTACTGTATTATTACCTACATCATCTCTGAATTCACTCCCTGTTTTCAATTCATTCTCTATAATCCTGTTAGGGATCTTTTTGCAATTCCAGTTTGATCATGCTCTTTGGTAGCTCTTCCATGCCTATGTTTACTCATTTAATATCCTTTGAGTACCTGGAATATGATTTTCCCAAATGTCTTCACAACTTACTCCCTACTAAAATAATAAGTTCCTTGACAGCAAGGACTTTTGACTATGTGCCAGGCAAAAGGACTTTTGTCCTATGTGCCAGGACTTTTGACTATGTGTACAAGCAAAAATTCCTGCTCTCATGGAACTTACCTTCTAGTAGGGGAAAGCAGCCAATAAACAATAAATATGCTGGGCACGGTGGCTCATGCCTGTAATCCCAGCACTTTGGGAGACTGGGGTGGGCGAATCACTTGAGATCACTGGCCAACATGGCGAAACCCCGTCTCTACTAAAAATACAAAAATTAGCTGGGCATGGTGGTGCATGTTTGTAATCCCAGCTACTTGGGATGCTGAGGCAGGAGAATCACTTGAGCCTGGGAGACGGAGGCTGCAGTGAGCGGAGATCATACCACTGTACTCCAGCTTGGGTGACAAAGCGAGACTCTGTCTCAAAAAAAAAAAAAAGAATAAATATAATAACTGCAGAAACTATACAGTATGTTAGAATGTGAGAATGCTATGGAGAAAAATTAAGCAGAGTGAGGAGCATCCAGTGCAGGATGAGGGTGTTGCAATATAACTGGAGTGGTCAGGATAAGTATTATTGAGAAGGTGATATTTGAGCAAATACTTAAAGGTGAAGGAGGGACCCGTGGGGAAAAGGTAGTTCGGATGAGGGAAGAGTTAGTGCTTGCTGAGAGAGGAATGTGCCTACTCATGTTTGAGCAACAGTGAGGAGGCCAGTGTGACAAAATCAGAATGAACTAGGGGGAGAGGAGTAGGAGGTGCCTTCAGGATAAAACTCCATATGTCTTAGAGTGATATATATAATCTCATATGTATATATGGTTTCCCATGACCCTGCCTCTGCCAGCCCAGTCAACCTCATTTCTTGCACTGCCCCATCCAAACCCAAGCATGCACACTGGGCTTCAGCCTTCTTTTATGATTATACAAGCTACTACTTATTCTGCTTCGGACACTCTGCCCACTCTTCTTTGCCTAACGAATTCCAACCCATTCTTCAAAGCTCAGTTTAGACATCAACTTCTTTAGGAATCCTCCATTCACCAAGTCTTCATTAGGCATCCCTCTGTGTGTTACCCATGGTACTGTGATGATCTCTATCAAGTCTTTAACATTCTGCATTTCAATTTTCTACTCGCTTGTCTGATTCAGCCCTCTGTTCTCACTGTTCCCCTCCTCTTCCACACTGGGAACTCTTAAGCACAAGGGACCTTGTCCTGTTTCTGCATCCTTAATACTGGGCACAGTGTCTGAAACTTAATATGGTTTAATAAATGTTTGATAGTGAATAAATGGCCAAGATTCATGTTTCATTTCTAAGAAACTGATCATTAGGACAGATGACTGGAGAAATTTATTGTTTATTTCAGACAGATCATTTTTGTCTTCTGATTTTCTTTTTTAAAAGGGCCTGATTCCTGAAACACAGAATCTTTAGTGCCATCTAGTGGAAACAGCTCAATAAAAACGCTATACTATGAATAAAACTCAGCTTCCTTTGTTCTATTTTATTTATTTTGAACCAAGACGGACAGAGAAGGGAGGGCTAGGTTGCATAGACTCCAGGGCACACTCCATGCTGGGTGTTTTTATTTTTATCTAAAAGTTCACTTTACCCGAGAGGACTCTAGTTGTGAGATCTAACAAGTATAAATAGTCCCTTATCATTGACATTTTGTGAAAATGGGCAACTCTTCAACTTTGAGAAGGTAAGAAGGAAACAGCTAGAATAATGTGAGCTTTGGAACTCTCCTTGTGTAACTGCTTTTAGGTCAAAGTAGAAGTACACAAGATATCAGTTCCATTATTAACAACTATCCTTTTAGAAAAAAATTCTGTACTGTTTTATCCAAGACAGACTCCTTAGCTCTTCTCAATTGACTCCTAGTTGTCTGATCGATTGTCTGTCATGACCCCAAACAATCTGTAGTTGATGTAGTCAGGACAGGAAGCTGCACCCAATCTTAGTTGGTCTGATATAAATATAAGCGGTTCTTAGACATTTACACTTTATTCATCTGTTTCTCTGAACTCCCTTGTTTATGTTTATTACATAACAGAGCTCAATATTAATGTTGTTTGAAAAACATGTTTTAAAAATTACCTGCTACATTCTGTTAATGTATTTTATTTTTAAAATGTGGATAAATGTGTTATGATTATATTATTTTTACATAAATTTATCTTCCATATAAAATATTCATAAGTAAAATGAGTAACTGTAAGAAAATGGCACATTTTAGAGATTGAGTTTCGTGCTGCATTTGGCAATAATGCTTGTGATTAAAATTAGTACAGTGCTCATGCTGCTGTGTTAGAGAATTGATCATAAAAGGCTCTTGATAATATTGCATTATAATTTAACACTTTTTTCCTTTTAGGATTCTTTCATTACTAGTACTTATTAAACGTGACAACTTTAAAGATTGATTTTGAATGGAAAGTTTTGGTTTAGAAGGGGCCCTTCGTTTGGAATATGTTTGCCCCAGTTATCTTGCTCTCTGTCAGAATGCTAAGTCAATGAGGGCAATCTGTTGAGTTTTCTGTATATCCTCAGTGTCTAGTTGGATGTCTGGCTCATAGTTGGGGCTCAATAAATATTTATTAAATGAATATGTGAGAAAATTGAGGTGCAGCAAGGTAAAGACACTGATTTAAGGTCACGTATGACATTACTGGCAGAATTAGGGCAAGAATCCATGTCTTCTGACTCCCACTCCAATGAGTGGTTCAATATAATACTTTGTCTTGAATCAGTACTGCTTTTCGATTCAGATGCCTGTGGCACTTGCCCTGGACCCTTTGCTTTGAAAGAACCCATCCTGGCCCTTCTCCAGCCACACCTCTTCCCATGGGCCAAGGAATTCCAAGAGTACATCTCTCCCCTCACCACCCCACCCTCACCTCCTTCAGACTAGGTTCCAGCCACCTACAAGCCCGAAATTCTTTGACAAATAGCCAGAAGCCCACTCCCAGGCCCATGCAGTTGTAGACTGCAGGGTAAGTGTGCACACACTTAGGCCTCAGGAGTGGTGAAAGGACAGCTTTTGGGGATGGTGGAACTTGATCAAGCCCGTTGGAGTGTCCACACACATATGCAAGGGCCTCTGGTAGGATGGAGAAAGATGAGAACAGGCCATGGGCTGGATGCCCCTGTTTGTCCTCTTGCTCATGGCCACTCAAATATTAGGGGTAGGCCTGCCTCCTATATTAAATCTAGTTTCTCCACGTATTTAATATCATTTAAACCAGCACTAAGTGAACGCCAGTATTATGCCAGACACTGTGCTGGATATTTTCAAATGCATTACCTCATTTAAATGTTATTCTTCCATAAGAATGCTCAGAAGTAACTTACCCAACTTACCTAAGGGCAAGCAACTGAGAAGTTAAATGCATAACCCGTATCCTCAGGCAGTAAGTGCAGTACCAAAATACTGGTGTGTGTGTGTGCGTGTGTGTATGGTATGTGTGTGTATACATACATATATACATATACTTTTTCTTGAGTAAATAATGTATCTGATAAAAACATGCAAACAATTTACAAGAATATAAGTAAATAGTAAATCTCCCATGCCAGGCCTCGAGTCAGAGACAACCAGTTAATAATTTTTTTAAATTAAAAATACTCACATATTTTAAAATTTATCATCAATAATTTTTAAACTTTTTTATTTGGGAAACTTCAGATATATGATATATACAAGCATAGGGAAAAGTATAAATAACCCCTAAGTACCCCTCACTCAACATCACCAGTTACAGCATTCTGTCACTCTTGTTTAATATACTTCCCCAACTTTTATGATGTTTTCTCTGCTGGAGGTTTTCAAAGGAAATACCAGATATCATGTCATATTATTAAATTATATTAAAATATTAGATACTTAATTTATAAAGGTTTTGATGTAAAGATGGAAAATATTTTGAATTTTCCATGAAGACCTCTTAATTTAAAAAATGCTGCATAAGATTATATATGCCATATAACATTTTACCAATGTTATTTAAATTTATTTATGTATTTATTTAGAGATGGCGTCTCGCACTGTTGCCCAGGCTGGAGTGCAGTGGTGCAATCTTGGCTCACTGCAACCTCTGTCGAGTTCAAGCAATTCTCCTGTCTCAGCCTCCCAAGTAGCTGGAACTACAGGCGCACACCACCACACCTGGCTAATTTTTGCGTTTTTAGTAGAGACAGGGTTTTGCCATGTTGGTCAGGCTGCTCTCGAATTCCTGACCTCAGGTGATCCACCTGCCTCAACCTCCCAAAGTGCTGGGATTACAGGCCTGAGCCACCATGCCCAGCCCTAATTTTTAAATATTTAATATTTCCTCCTTTGTTCCAAAGGACTCAGGTGGGAGTTAGGCAATAATAATTTTGTGACTATAAATTAAACTTAAACGTGCATTCCACCTCATGCCATGCAGTTTTCTCTGCAGAATTCTGTGAGACTGTGTCTGTTTTTATTTTATAGTCCGTCCACTTTTTATCTTTCTTTCCCTTCTTTTGGAAGAGCTGTTGAAAATGGTAAGCAAATAAATGCCATTTTTTCCTCACTTCTCTGAGTGATAAAACCTGAAAATGATGAATATATAAAGGCAGACTATGATTTAATGTAGTGCCTTTTCTAATTCAAATGACAACTAATTTTTCTGAGCTAAAGTGTGCCCACGTCGTGATAATAATATTTAGAGGATGAGTAGGTTATAATATATCATGGCATACAGAGAGGTCTATACATTAGTTCCAGGAATGTTGCTAGGAAATATAAAAAAAAAATGTTCCTAGATGCAAGGAAATATAAATAATCCCCACCAACTAGGGCAAAGCCTAGGTATTTATTTCTATATTGACAGCAACTATTTTTTTCTTAAGTTCCTATTTTCTACATGGCATTTAAATCTGCACTGCATTTTAATAAATTTTTCACTTTTTTGCACAGTGTTCAGGACCTGAAAGCTCCTTCTCCTATTATTAATGAGGAGTATATGATGTCTTCAGGAAATTCTGAAGTAATAAAAGCCCTTCTATTCTTCAGTGTTCCGTGCCCCTCTTTTAGACAGAATCCCGTCAAGAAAATCTTTGGAACGGTACTGTCTGGAGCACTGGACTGGGGAGGGCCGGGTGAATCTCTGTGTTTGAGGAGCTGAGAGGCAACACTCTGGGTGGAAAAAAGGCTCAGAGACTTGTTTGGAAGCTGCATTTGCAGAGTAAAGCACTTTTTCATATATGCATCTAGTGTGGCCTGGAGCAATGCTGATAGAGATTGTGAGGTAGGAAGAGTCTAGGTGGGTAAAGTCCCTCCAAGCCACCTTTGGTACTGCCATTGCTCTAGACCTGTGTTGTCCAATATGAGGACTTCAAATGTAGTTGGTCCAAATTAAGATAATGCTGTAAGTGGAAAATGCACACTGGTTTTGGAAGATTCATTATGGAAAAAAAGAATGTAAAATATCTCGTTAATAATGTTTTATATGAATTGCATGTTGAAATGATAATATATATATTTTTATTATTATAGTTTTTAAAGTATAGACTATTTTTAGAGCAGTTTTAGGTTCACAGCAAAATCAAGCAGTTTTCCGTTAGAAAATTTACAACTTATCTTACTTTACATGTATATGTTATTACTATATTAATATTCTTTCTAAAAACTAATTGTAATAGGAGTTCATTCTATTATATTCTGATTTATTCCTTCTTTATGTTAGATCTGTTTATCTCAGACATTCTAAGTGGGAGCAATATTGCCCCTAAATGGACAGAACTTGGTTCTTGGATTGTTAAAAAAAATCCTACTTTTAAAAAACATTTTTTATTTTAGATGGGAGGTTACTGTGTCACTCAGGCTGGAGTGCAGTGGCACAATTATAGCTCACTGCAGCCTTGAACTCCTGGGCTCAAGCAATTCTCCTGCCTCAGCCTCCCAAGTAGCTGGGACTACAGGTGCACACCACTATCCCCAGCTCTTTCTCTTTCAGTGTACAAAGCACAGATATATATGTATTACAAAACCAGAGATAGATAGATAGATAGATAGACAGACAGACAGACAGCTAGATAGATAGATTAAAGTTTCCTGAGGGGTGATTAGGAAAAAAAAGAGTCTAAAATTGTTCCTTAGGGGGTTGGTCATGAAAGGCTGACTAACACTGGTTTATCTACACTAGATATTCTTAGAGTGTGTGCACATAACAATGGAACTTTTTAATGAACTATCAATCTCCAAAGTTTCCTAAGGAGGGAAAAAAGTATAAAATAGATGAAAGATATAGAAAGATTTACATTTGCAGATTAGTGGGAAGGAAGTATCTGAGGAGTGTTAGAAATCTCTACCACTGGCCGGGTGCGGTGGCTCTTGCCTGTAATCCCACCATTTTGGGAGGCTGAGGTGGGTGGATCACCTGAGGTCAGGAGTATGAGACCAGCCTGGCCAACATGGTGAAACCCTGTCTCTACTGATAACACAAAAATCAGCCAGGTGTGGTGGCATGCACCTGTAATCCCAGCTACTCGGGTGACTGAGGCAAGAGAATCGCTTGAACCCAGGAGGTGGAGTTTGCAGTGAGCCAAGTTCGTGCCATTGCACTCCAGCCTGGGCAACAAGAGTGAAACTCCTTCTCAAAAAAAAAAAAAAAAAAAAAAAGAAAGAAAGAAAAAAGAAATCTCTACCACCAACTAATCACCAGATGTTAACCTTTTTGCCAATTCATTTCTCTCTCTCTGTGTGTGTGTGTGTGTGTGTACGTATGTGTGTGTACGTGTGTGTATTATCTAGGTGAAGCAAACATAAATGTTCTTTGCATTTATTTTTTCAAATGTTTTCTAGGTGTGAAATTTTTCCAAATGATAGTTGGGGAAAGGCTGGGCACGGTGGCTCACGCCTGTAATCCCAGCACTTTGGGAGCCTGAGGCGGGTGGATCACAAGGTCAGGAGTTTGAGACCAGCCTGGCCAACAGGGCGAAATCCCGTCTCTACTAAAAATACAAAAATTAAGTGAGCGTGGTAGCTGGCGCCTGTAATCCCAGCTACTCAGGAGGCTGAGGTGAGAGAATCGCTTGAACCTGGGAGGTGGAGGTTGCAGTGAGCTGAGATCGCACCACTGCACTCCAGCCTGGGCGACAGAGCGAGACTCTGTCTCAAAAAAAAAAAAAAAAAGGGAAAATGCCATACTTCCCCACACCCTCTCTCTACCCATTCCTGTACTCCAGTTCTATACTGGGGTCCTATGGAACCACAGTTTCTTGGTAACATGTTTTCTTTCACTTCTAGATATTTGCATATATTTCTCCCTCTGCAGGGAACATATTGTCTGGCCTCCCACTTTGTCCTTCACACACAGCCTTTGCCTAGATAACTCCCAGGGGTCTTTTAAAGTTTCACTCCCTCCAGGAAGCCTTTCATGATCACCTAACCCCACTAAAGTCTGCATTAAGACTCTCATATATATTTCCTTTATTGTAATTGTTCTTATTATTGTCCTTGTCATACAATATTATACGTGTACGTTAAACTTGTCTGTTTTCACTGCCCTATGAGTTCCTTAAAAGCAAGGATTATGATTTATCTTATTCATTCTTTGTCCTCTGAAACTATGACAGGGCATCTCACAATATTTATTAAAGTAATAATTGATTTTTCAATAAAATGCATAGTTGCTTTATATAACCCCATTCTAAAGGAAGAAAAAAACAAGAAAAAGGAAGGAAAAAGAAAACTTTGATGTTTTATTTGGTTTGTAAAGCTTTACTGATGACAACAGCATAATTTCAGGTTAGACTTTTATAAAATATTGAAAATAGCTCCTAGATCGCATTAGCCATGTAAAACTCTGGGTGAAATATCCCTGACAGTCCTAGAAAAAATTGGTTGGTTGTTTCTCTCAGCTCCAAAAGAGCTGTTTCTGCCTCTGTCATACTCTGCAGGAGGTGCGGTAGGAGGTGGGAAGTCGGGGAGAGTGGGGATGGTACAAAGATGAAAAGTAAGGGAATGGTTTTTCAGGAATTTGGAGTTTAGCAAGAGAAACAGACTCATGAGTGACACTAACAGTTCTACCTTACATATGTATCATGTTTTTTGTTTGTTTTTGTTTTTTTGTTGTTTTTCTTGCAGTTTACAGTGCAATTTCCCATCATTTATTCCTCAAAAAGCCCTTTAAAGTAGGCATTATTAGCCCCATTTTAACGGTGATTTTAATATAAGCCAGGATGTGCCATGAAAGTAAGATGTTCTTTTTTTTTTCATTTTCTAGAGTCCAGGTATTTCTCCTGTATCTAGCGTCCATCATTTAAAATCTACCCCTCCTTACCATATTCTACACCTTTCCTTTTGTATAAAAGTGTGAGGTATAACCCAGGCTGCAACTTCAGCCTTCAACAGCAGGAACTATTGTCTAATGAAAGATGTACTCCAGATGGAAAATTTCTCAAGTGAAATGGATGGAATTGGTAAATCCATTGTTTTCTAAATTAGCAAATATTTGGGTATGTAATAATATACATTTATTCAAGACAAAGGCTATGATCACAGCTTTTCAAAATATGTATGCAAACGGATGAGGACTAAAGCATACACATTTTGATCATTATTAGGGAGGTGGATTTAGGAGTAATTATTTTCTCCATAAATTAAAAATCGTCAATAATTTTTAGCTTATGTACATACCCAAGTTCTTTTGCACATTAATTAAAGAAAGCTGAGAATCACCTATTTTCAGTCCTAAAGGATTCTTGGCTTATTTAACCCACTAGGTGAGTGGCCATTTTCCCTCTGTCTTCCCAGCTCCAATCAAGACAATCTTCCCACCTTCTCTCAAGAACATGCATAGGACTTTGCCAGAATTATTGGATCAAACCACCGCACCATGACACATTGACCTGGGAAAGAATTGTTTGTTTATTTCTCAACTTGATCACTCTTCTGTTTTGAACCTGCAGGCGTAATGAATGCTTGCTCTCCCCTTCCTGAAGCAAATTACTTGTATTTTTGTATTATCCCTTAAAGGGGTGGTTCTCGGGCCAGGGGTGGTGGCTCATGCCTGTAATCCCAGCACTTTGAGAGGCTGAGGCAGGCAGATCATCTGAGGTCAGGAGTTTGAGACCAGCCTGGCCAACATGGTGAAACCCCCGCCTCTACTAAATATACAAAAAATTAGCCAGGCATGGCAGTGGACGCCTGTAATCCCAGCTACTTGGGAGGCTGAGGCAGGAGAATCGCTTGAACCTGGGAGGCGGAGGTTGCGGTGAGCCGAGATCGCGCCATTGCACTCCAGCCTGGGCAACAAGAGCAAAACTCCGTCTCAAAGAAAAAAAAAGGGTGGGGTGGGGGGTAGGGGGTAGTTCTTGGATCACTAATTGGAAGTATGAAGGCAGGAAGACTAGTTGAGAGTCTGGGGCAATTGTTCACCTGAGCGATAATGCAAATCTGGGCAGAGTCCTGCAGGCCTCTTCTTCCCATACCTGGCAGGGAGCTGGCAACATGCACATGTGGCCACACCCATGTGGTCACCCTTTGTGTTGCAGTTTCAGCTGATCAATAGTTCAATGACATTTGTATGTAGGGAGGATTACCTGACCCTCCTACAATGGCTGTTCCGGAGGTCTGATTATTCCTTTTCTTTATCTGAGCAGATATACATCTGAAAGGCCCTGGAAGTCCTTGGAAGAACAACCTAATAACAGCTTCTGAGCATTGGGGGTTCCAGTTTCCAACAGGGCTATTTCTTCAACTGAGGGCTTGCATAGCATCATGGTTGCCTACTTTTCCTGCAGATATAATATAGACCATTACTGTGGGGAAGGGTCACTCTCTACTGGAACACTTGAACCTGATGAGTCCAGTACAGCTATACCCAGCCTAAGTGCTATAAGGGCCCAGAGATTACCCTGCTCCTTGAAATCTGATTGTGTTTCCCCAGAAAAGCCCTCTTTTATGTTTACACCACGTAGCTCTAGAAGTAAATGTGTCTGTATCGCTTTTGCCTGACTGGCCAGCACACAGGTGTTTTCAGTCTTCAAGGACTACAAAAAGTTAAGGGTGAAGGAAAGAAAACACACACACACACACACACACACACACACACACACACACACACACACACACACACCGGTTTCTATCCTGAGAGCCCCAGGACAGAAAAGACTGTAATCTACCTCTAGCCTAAAAACATCCCTAGCACTCAGCAATTTAGTTTAGTCACATGGAGACAAACTGCCCCTTTATCACTCAATTCTCCTCCTTTGAAGATTGGACCCACACTGGTTTATTTTTTATCTTTTCATGATCTATGGTCTTTTGTAATATTTAAAATAGTAACCTGTGGTTTGGGGAGGCCATTAGCCAATTCTGTTCCCTTAACAGCATCTACCTGCTGAGCCATTGTGCTCTAGTTTTTAAGTGTCCTCTGACCTGGTTTGCTATCAGTAGCTATTTGGACAAGATTTTCTGTTGTGCCCCAGCTGTTCAAGCATTAAACATCTATTCTTGGTCAAATGGAGGGAAAAAAGCAAAGTTCATGTCTTTTCTTTTGTGGTTCCTTGATATTCATTTGCTCTGACCACCACACATACTTAATAATAGCTAATTTTTATTAGTTCCTTCATATATGCCCATGTTATGGATGGAACTGTGCCCCCGCCCCACCCCAGATTTATATGTTAAATTCCTGACCTCCAGGATACCTCAGAACATGACTCTATTTGAAGATACAGCCTTTAAAAAGGCAATTAGGGTCAAATGAGGTCATTTGGGTGGGCCCAAATCCAGTATGATGGGTGTCCTCAAAAGGGGAACTCCATGTGCCCTCCCTTCCCATCCTCCTTCCGCCATCTCTACATGCTGCCATAATGGAATGCATGAACGCCCTGGCTGATGCTCTCAAGAACATCAACACTGGAAAAGGAGGCAAATGCCAGGTTCTTATTAGGCTATGCTCCAAAGTCATCATCTGGTTTCTAACTGTGTTGATGAAGCATGGTTACATTGGCAAATTTGAAATCGCTGATGATCACAGAGCTGGGAAAACTGCTGTGAATCTCACAGGCAGGTTAAACAAGTATGGAGTGATCAGGCCCAGATTTGATGTGCAACTCAAAGATCTAGAAAAACGGCAGGCAAATCTGCTCCCATCTCGCCAGTTTGGTGTCATTATACTGACAATCTAAGCTGGCATCATGGACCACAAAGAAGTAAGACAAAAACATACAGGAGGGAAAATCCTGGGATTCTTTTTCTAAGGATGTGATACATACTTACAAATAAAATGCCTCAGTGGAAAAAAAGAAAAAGAAAAGGGAGCGACATCAGGAGTGCACACACACAGAGAAAATGCTGTGAGTACACAGCAAGAAGGCAGCTGTCTACAAGACAGAGAGGCCTCAGGAGAAGCCAAATCTGCTGACACTTGATCCTAGACTTCCAGGCTCCAGAACTGTGAGAAATAAATGTCTATTGTTTAAGCCACCCAATCTGTGATATTTTGTGATGGTAGCCCTAGCAGACTAATACAGGCAGGCAATGTAATAACTGCTTTTTATGAATTATCTCATTTAATTGTCACAGTTACTAGATGAAGTAGGTACTATTCAGACAGGCACTGCTAATATAAATTTTGCCCACAGCAGGAACTCTGTTCAGAGTATGCTCAGGCTTGACCCTGAAAGTAGGTAAGTAGAATACTCTGGCTCATAAATGGATGAGGTGGGGAGAGAAGTTTAATGGACACAAGAATTCCCTGACACTTGTGTATCTTTATCCAGATTGTATCTACCCGTTTGCTCCTTGTTCATTAAAGGAGAATGGTAATACCCTAATTTACACCAGGAAGACTTCTTACAAGGGTTTATTTATTAAACTGAGAAATCCTTTTTGATTATTCACTAATAATTTCTAATTTTTTCCTCTATTTTGTTCTTTCTTACCCATCTCCAGGGAATGGCTGGGTGAATGTATGTGCACATAGCATTTTCCTTTCTGTATATGCTGGCTAAAACTGTAGGTCTCAAAGGTTATCAAAAGTTCAGAAACAGATACAAGTATATGTAAGAAAAATACATATAATAAAATATTTTAAAAAGTCAGTGAGGGTAAGGATAAATTAACAAATGGTATTATAGAATCACTTGAAAAAATAATACTTAATTCTTCTCAGAATATACAAAAAATTAATTTCAGATTGGATTAAATATTTAAATGTTAAAAATAAAACATGGAAGCATTAAAATGTAAAGATTAATTTTTTGTATAATTGAGGGCTACAGAAGGCCTAAGTACTAAGGGAAGTACTTAAATATAAAGATAGAAACCAAAATAGAAATTATTGATAGATTTGACTATATAAAAGCAGTGTGGTGGGTCATGGCAAAGAGGCTAGAACCATATGTAATCTATTCTCAACATTAGTGGACTCAGGAGGATTTAATAATTACATCTGTTCTTTCCAGGTATACTTGAGGCCAACAACAAGGAACACATAATCTGGTCTCAGGAAACATTTTGCATCATCTGGTAAAGGGATTTCTGCCTCATCAGATTACAGACTACATGTGAAGCCTTGAAGATAGCTCCAAGGAGATGCGTGAGCACAAGGCAGTGTCCTCACAGTGAGCTAGGAAGAGGCTTGCACTGTCACTGCCAGTCCCTTTGTGCATCAGAGAAGGCCTAAGCGTAATTGAGCAGTCATTGCTGTCTCCTCCAGGGAGAGGAACCATCCTCCTCACAGATGGCTGAAGATCTTATGAAGCTGAACCTCCCAACAAATCCTCATATTTTGATACAAATAAGAATATGATTGTCAATATTCATACAATGTTTTAAACCTTATGTAGCAATTTTGCACATTCTTATACTCTTTCAGAAATATTGTGGGTTGTGATGATAGATTTGGGTTTGAATTCTGGTTAACCTGTTGGCTATGTGATCCTGGGTGAGTTACGTAACCTCTCAGAACATATTTTCTCCTCTATAAAATGGTGATGGTGATGGTGCTAGGGTCAAAATGATACCACCTTATGGGATAAGGATTGGATGAGAGAAATACCTAGCTTGACCCATAAGAGGCACTCCATTTCCTTCCCTTTTATAAAGGTGGTTATTTGCATCAGTAGACCTCAGATTTCCACAATAGTTACATGTTTATATAGGTGATGTGTTCTCTTCAAACATGTCTCATGTTACATGGTGAATTTTTTTTTAAGAGATAGGGTCTCACCCTGTCACCTAGGCTGGAGTGCAGCAGCATGATCCTAGCTCACTGCAGCCTTGAACTCCTGGGTTTAAAATATCCTGCCACCTTAGCCTCCTGAGTAGCTGGGACTACAGGTGCATGCCACCACACTTGGTTAATTAAAAAAAAATTTTTTTTTGTAAGGACAGGGTCTTGTTATGTTGCCCAGTCTGGTCTTGAACTCCTGGCCTCAAGTGATCCTCCTGGCTTGGTATCCCAAAGCACTGGGATTACAGGCATAAGCCACCACACCTGGCCTCCCAGTGATTCTTAACTCAGCAATGGGGCATGGAGGCGTTAATATCTGTATTGCTATAAAGCACCCCTGAGCCTCCAGACTGAGAATTGTCAGTCTACAGTATGATACCCCAAGTATCTCTCACAAGTTTGATATTTTTGTGATACCTTATTCTTCACTCTTAGTAGGTTTATTTCAATAAAGTAAGGCTTTGCTTATATGGGAGGGCAGTGCATTAAGCTAATGCAAATTATAGTTGATAAACTACCTTCTCATGTATCGCTGAATGCCAGGAAGCATTTTTGTTGGGGGCAGTGCTGGTGGGAGTTTTGATGGAAGTAATAGTAGAGAGATGGAGAGTACACAAGACCTAGAGGAGGGTTGATTGAACCATAAGGAAAAACAGATAAAAGGGAAGGTGAGAGGAATTGAAGACAATTATCATTTTTCTCATACAGCCTCATTTAGCAGGCTGAGACTTGGCTGTTTCGGGAGTACCTGCTGCCTCTCACTAGAAACTGCCATCTTTATGCTATCACCCTGTCTCTCATCCAGTCTTACCTACCTGAGGTATAAGACCTGGACTCACCACTTGAGTTATACATGGCTACCTGATCCATCTCTTCAAAGTCATATTAAATACTATAAGATTCTCAGATTTAATCTGTCAAAACCTAAATAGTTCTCCCTATAATGATACACGAATGGTTACAAATAAAGTTTGGAAACTGCAAATTAGAAAACTAGAGAGAAAGGAAGTGGTTCCAGTCTACCATGAGCAGCTCATAGGCTAGATGAACTGAACATAGCTTTTGGTTTGTTCTAAGGAAAGGATATAAGACCAAAGTGTCCATAAAGTTCTTATTTAAAGTAACTTTTAGAGTTTGGGGTAAGAGATCTTTCAATTGAAACTACTAAGAATACTTCTTAGGCCAGGCAATTTGAATTGATGAGATAAGATAAAGCTGAAGGTCAAAGTTATGACTTTGAGAAGAGTCAAGGCAATGCCATCATCAAGGGAGCCAATCTTCCAGTGGACAGGGGCTCCTGGAATGATAACTACAGACCTGCTGTTTCCAGGCTGCAAATTAATTGCATTGGCCCAGCAGACACCATCAGTAAACAAGCCTGCCAGGGAATATCTACTTGATCCTCTTTCACAGAGCAAACTTCCAAGGGCTGCCTGGGTCCCATCCTTATTTTGTTATCATCTTCAAGTGAGTCCAAGTGCACAGCAATGAAAAAAATGCATGTGTAGACTAAAGAAAAGAGTAACATAACGGTGCATTGGACCATGAAGTGATAGATAGCTTCATGAGGAAAGAAGAATTTTGGAGGGACCTTGATTATGGGTAAAATTTAAAGAAAGATGGGAGACAGCAAATGTATCCATACTTCTGGAATGTTTTAGCTTTTGGCACTTAGGTTTGAGCATCCCCAGATGTCTGTGGTGTACCTCATAATCTGGTCCTTGCAGTTGGGCTGATGTGATAACATCTGTTATCTAAGGTATCTACTGTGTGCTCATGGACAAGGCATCTGTTTCTGTGACTCTGTTTATTTTCATTGATGACTCCCATATTGAAACTCCTGGGAATGATTCCATGAAAGATGAAATAAGCCAAGGTTCGAAGGAGCAAACAGTTCAAACACATAGTAACATAGTGGGAATTAGAGCAGCCTGATGGATGTGTGGAGACTTCACCAGCTGGAAGCAGACTGGGAATTACAAGTTTCATCAACAGAACCAAAGCACATGACATACGCCACAGGGCAGAATCCTTATTATGTAATAATAACCCCTGCACACTTCTCTCCCCCAGTTAACAATGCACAGATTGAGGTCATTGTGTATTTACAACCTGGAGATAGCTGACAGCCCATACTTCACCTCGAAGTTTGACTTGTCTGTTCCCTCAAATGTGTCGACACTTCTGAAATGTTTTCTCCTTTGGCACATCGGTTTGAACATCCCCAGATGTCTATGGTGTACCTCAAAATCTGGTCCTTGCAGTCGGGGTGATATGACACATCTGTTGTCTAATGTACCTACTGTGTGCTCATGGACAAAGCCAAATAATTAATCTGGGCCGGGATTGTTCATGCTTTCACAGTTTGCTTTCTCAGTTCGGTTCGGCATTGATCTCTTCTTGCAGAAGGCCTATATTGGGACCAAACTGGGAATGCAACAGGGCAAAGTTGGTCTAAAAATCCTCTGGGAATTTTCCATTTGGCAATTAAATTTTCTGTAGATTACATCTCTCTATCAATTACCAGTGTGGCTTTTATAATGTTATAAAATCTGAGCATAGCCAGTTACATTTCTTTTACCCTGAGTCTCTGGGTCTTTATCTGAAAAATTAAAGGACTAGAAAAGATGACTTTGAGTTTTTTATAGCTCTAATGTTTGAGAATTTAATAATTTCTCAGTAGTGAAAGTCAGATTTCTTGACAATAGAGCAATTAGTTTGTCCACCTATATGTACTCTCCTACATGTATCTGCCTGAAGCCCATTGCTACTGGTATCTCCCAAGATGGAAATGTGCCAGGCTGGTATAAGCCCAGTGGAATTTCACTAAGAAACTAGACCCAGCCACTCAGCCCATACTCACAGTCTTATCTTTCCTCCCATTCATTTACCCATTCGCTCAACAAACATTTATTGAAGGCCTGTTAAGTGTTAGGTACTAATCTTTAGAACCTGCTCTATGGCTTTTTAGTCCATCTTCCCTTCACTCACTTTTTTTGACAAACCAGGCAGACAATGGTGTAGGAAATGTATATTTAATCATTCTCTTGAACGATCAGAACTCTAAAATCAGTTTTCTATAACAACATGTAATACAGTCACCGTGGCTCCAAGGTCCAGGAAGGCAGTGGTTAACACATGAAAAGTATGGGAAGGGGGCTGGAAACAAAGTATTCTTTTCCATCAAAGCTTCATTCCTCAAGGCCTCAATTCAAGCAGTCATTGTCCTTGCTTTCAAAAGTCTGTGTGTGCTTCATGGAAGGTATATGTTTGTTGCCTTAATTTTAATCGTGGCCAGGCAGGGTCTGGAGATCTAAATTCAGAGTAAGAAAACCTGAGCTAGAACTCAGGCATTTCTCTTACAGAACTTGGCTTGCAGGGTAGAATGAAGGGAAAGAAACTTAGAAGCTCAACAAGCTGAAGATAATCCCATCAGGCATTTCCCATAGGCCTTGTCAACTCTGTTCACTGAGAGATGTTATCCTGGTGCCCGATAGAGTTCTGGCTCTCTGTGCTGAGGCAGCAGCCAAAGAGACAGAATGCTTATTTGCCAATGACTAATGTGAGGAAGCAGACAGATTTGTTGGCTCCCCTCTTTCCAGGCCCTTTTCTACTCAAAACCAGGGTTTCTTAGCCCTGACACAGTTGACGCTTCGGATTGGGTAATTGTAATGGGGAGACGTCCTGTACATGGTAGGAGGTTGAGCAGCATCCCTGGCCTCTATCCACTAGTTGGTAGTAGCACTGTATCCTCCTCCACTCCCTCATTGAGGTAACCAAAATTGTCTTCAGACATTCCCCCGGAGATGGGGGGCGAAATCACCCCAACTGAGTCCCACTGCTCTAGATGCTATTGAAAACTGAGGTCTTAGCTGTCCACGCAGGATGGAAAGGAGAAGCCTCAGAGCTTGTGATGACATAATGCCATATAGTCAAGGTGAAAGGCCCTTCCCTGGACCATTCACAGATGAACATCATCTGAGAAATAAACCCGCATTTGTTTGTTTAAAAAGAAGGTGCTCAGTTTATTTATAAAATCGGTGTCGCCGACTGCTCTGTTTATGCTAAAATTATGATCATTTTTCTCAACTTTGGCATTTGTCAGTTGGGAAGAGAAGCCAAGGCACCTTTGGAAGCATCATAAAAAGTGAATCATTTGACCCATTACTAAAATGCAGCCGCCCCTGAGTTGCGAAGTGGCAGTCAATTAGCAGCGTCTTAGGGTACATACTACAGCTTAATTTGTGGAATATAAGATGTGGATATGTTGGGATAGACTTTCCAGGGGCTTCCTCAGAGCAACATTACAGCACATATAACTAAAAATTCAGAGACAAAGAACATGCACTATCCTGTCCTCTCACTCCCCAGGTGACAGGCAGGGGGAGGTCCCTGAGATCTGGGGATGCACTTGTCTCCACGTGCATTTTACTTATCACTCTTAACACACTTGTCTAGTTCACATGAATTATTTTCCCAACTTCTAATATGTCTTTGAAGATAGATTTATCTTGTTCATATTGGAGCCTTCTGCTCTTGGCTTCTTTTTGTTTCTTGCTCTTGTTTGTTCACTCCAGACTTCTAGATATGAATTCATTTCCTCCCAGAAATATAAAACTAGATCATATCTGGTGGTGAAATAGTTCTGTAGATCCCTGGGATTGTGGAAATAACAGCAATAAGATACCATTATAGCCATTCACAAAACGATTATTGAGAACTGAGAGCTTCCCTGCCACTGCGTGGTGTATCTCTTGTTTAGAAAGGGGCTTATTTTTCAGTATTTTGACGTTGTTCCATTGAGGCCACATGGTCCCATGGGTTGCTGGGGAAAAAGAGATGGCTTGAATCTCTCCTTAACGGGGTATCATCCCAGTGGCAGTCTCAAGGAAGAGAAGAGATGGGTCCTTATAGTAAATGAGAACTGAGAGGAGTCTGGGCAGGCTCCTGAATAGAGGTGGAAAGGTGGTTTCTGCCTCAATTCCTAACCAGGGAGTGTGTGTGGCCTAAAATGCCATTACCCATTATAATGTGTGTCTCAAATAATGTTCTATTCATTTACTTTTATCATGATTTTTTTGAGACAGGGTCTCACTCTGTTGCCCAGGCTGGAGTGCAGTGGTGCAAACATGGCTCACTGCAGCCTAAAGCTCCTGGGCTCATGCAATCCTTCCACCTCAGCCTCCTGAGTAGCTGGGACCACAGGTGGACCTCCACGCCTGGCTAATTTTTAAATTTTTTTGTAGAGATGGGGGTCTCACCATATTGCCCAGGTTGGTTTTAAACTCCTGGGCTCAAGCAGTCCTCCCATCTTGGCCTCTCAAAGTGCTGGGGTTACAGGTGTGAGCCACCATGCCCAGCCTTATTCATTTACTTTTTAAAAATCTACTTGATTTATGGTTATTCCTCTATGGTGCCAGGGAGAAAGAGGTGGACTGCAGCTAACTGGGTAATTGTATATAAGCCTACGTGTGCTGCATGTGAACATTATCCATTAGATGTATGTTGTGGATATTTTTTTAAAGCTGTAAATTATTACTCTAAGGGAATACAAGGTAAAGATGAGTCAGCTATGTTATATAGGACATATTATTTAGTTGCAGGTTATTAAACACTCATTTGCAGTGTTGTGGGGAATCAAGGAAAGAAAAAAGTGCTTTTCCCTCTACTAGTGAGATTCCCAAGGGACAGTTTCCTTAGGGAAATCTCTGCTGACAACTGTGGAGGACTGGAAATGATGAAAACTGGCAGGTTTCCTTACAAAGAATCTCCTTTGTTCACTGCACTATAGTGAAATCTTGGAGAACAAGAGAAAGAATGAAAAGAAGCAGATCAACAGATCTTTACCTGCCTCTGAGGACTTAGCAATGTAGGCAAGGAATACATGTACCCTGGAGAGTGTAAGATATAAATCATACATGCATGCCAAGAGGATATAAAATACAAAGACTCTTGGGAAGGTGGGATATAAGCTAGGAAGCATTTTCCTAAAATGGATAAAGGAAGTAGTGGGTATAAATTGCCATAGAGTAGAGAAGATTTCCAGGAAAAGACAGTGAGGGAGGGAGCAAGACCAGAAAGTAATGGTAGTTAGCAGGTAGTGGTAGGCAGCAGTAGTGGTAGGTAGTAATGGTGGGTAGGTATGCGTCTGTGACTTTGACTTCGATATAGTTATGCCCAGAGAGTCACTTTAGGCTCTGGAGCAAAGGAAGGCTATGATGAAATCGTGTTTCAGAATACTTCGATTCTGGCACCGTGTTTCCTATCAGCTAAAACAGGGAAAGGAAGGAGCAGGTACAGTGTTTCAGAACCAGTCTGGGTGTGAGATGATGAAGGCTGGATTAGGGTCAATCTGAGAGGCAACACAGGGGAAAATGTGATAGGTAGGGGTTGATAAGAAATTGACATGCGGGACAGAGGGGAGACAAAAATAGCTCTGAGGCTGTAACCCTGGAGGCTTGGTGGGGATGCCACTGAGTAATATGGGAGTATCGACTGGAACTTCATGATCTCAGCTTTATACACATTTCATATGCAGAAGAATATTCAAAAGGAAATATCCTAACAATAATTGGAGCCAGAGGACTGAAGTGAGAAGGAAATCTCAGTAGGAGGGCTAGTTGGTGAGTCATCTGCCAACTGTCCACAGGGGCCGGCTGGAGGGGCAGGGAGGGGTTTTATGTGAATGATGATATGCTTTATAAATAACAGTGGAATCCAGGGTAATTAGTCAGGGCTAAATATCTCTTTCTTTTCAATAAGTTATTTTGCCTTCATTGATGACTGAGTAACTTAAAAGGTATTTGAATTTACATAAATACTTGAATTGTATGTTATTTTTCCTATGGGTCTGTCAATGAAGTCTATGCTGTTTGCTGACCTAACAAATGATTACCTTTCCCAGTACTAGTGGAAACAATGTCACAGCCCTGGTGTCATTAAATGTTTCTTTCTGTGGCTGATGCTGAAGGCTATCCGACTCTCATTAGGAGCACAAGCACCCACAGAACCAATATCCCACACTATTTGTGATTAATCTCACCTGTTGTAACAATGACTTTGCATGCTTTTTTGTGGCCGAGACACATTATTTTAGCATCAGGTAAGGGCTGAGAGGCAGAAGTGCCCAGCTGATGGCAAAGAAAGAAGAGACACACAGAGAAGCCTTTGAGTTTAGCAGCTGTAGGTGACTCCGCCTTTTGATCTCAGATTCTGTGAAGTGAGAGAAAAAGTTTAGGGTCATACAGGAGAAGCTGGATGTCTTCTTCACATGACTGGTTAGCAAAGAAAAGTACCTGAAAAACAGAACAAGTTGTTCCTAATTCAGGCAATTTTTTACCCCTTTGCCCACCTCTCCGTAACTGGCTTAAAAGTAGAGCTTTCTCTTTCCTCAAAGAAAATTCCATTCTGTGGTCCACTCCAGTGAACACTCAGCCGAATGAAAAACTATACCAATAAGAGATTGTTATGGGTTACCAAATAAAGAATAGGCTAAACAAACAGCCATGGCCAGTTCTTGGCTTGAGACGCATTTTCCCTCCAGGCAGTGATCTTTACAGGATCCATGTCATTACATTAGCTTTCATCATACCACTATAAAGTGTCTAGGAAGTATTATTCTCATTCTGAAGCAGAGAATGGTAGATGTAAAGAAATGAAATCATGCTTCTTTTGCTCAATTTCCTCCCTAGACAATCCTATCTCTTTTATTTCATTTCAGCTCTGTCACTTACCAGCTATGTGACTTTAGGCAAGTTACTCAATGTATGTGCTCCAGTTTCTTCATCTATAAATAGGGCTAGAATACTAATAACCTACTTCATAAGGTTCTTATGAGGATTAATGAGTTAATGCATGCAAAGCACTTAGAACAGTGTCTGGCCTATAATAAGCACTCCATAAGTATTGGCTGTAAAAACGACAATAAAGCCAACATCACTCAAGCCTAATAAATATCACTTTCATGCTAGTCATTTCCAAGTCCACCTCCTTAGTTTGAACTCTGTCCTGAGTTCCACATCTAGATTTCCAGTTGCTGCTAGATATGTCATTTAAAAACATAATTATTCAGTAAATATTTCTGAGTACCTACTATTGGGGTTCAAAGAAGTCCAATAAATAACAGCCTCTTCCCCAGCTTAGCTCTGAACCAATTAAAGAGAAGGACAAAAAAATAAGGCAACTGGAAGATCAAAATATCACCTTTAGTGCTGAAAATATGTTAATAGAGAATGAGGCTTTGTAGGTAGGCAAGTGGGCTACAGCCGAGACTCCCCACTGTCAGACAGAACCAGACTGGTGCAAGTCTCCTGCAGGAGCAGATTCTACCCCTGAACAACTGACGGCCTGCAGGAGCACAGCAGAATGTACACGGGCTTCCTGAGAGTCAGCAAAAACAAAAAGAAAAAGAAGGAGCTGAGCTACTTATATCCAGCTGCTCCTAATATACTCATCAATCAGATAAATTAATTCCTTGTTCTCTGGGGAAGAGTGAAAGAGGGAGGAAGAGAGAGGCTAAAAAGATGACACTGGTGGGGATCCCTTCTCATAAAAGGAAATATATGGAGTAAGGGTGTAGTGTTGTCCCCAAAACCTATCACGTGCTGGCTATTGTGCTAAGCACTGGGCATCTCTACCTGGGTACACTATGGGCATTTCAAACTCGACATCTCTAAAACCCTTATCTACTCCCCACACATATTGCTCCTATGTTTTGGGGTGGGTTTTTTTTTTCTGGTAGCATCACCAACCTCCTAAGTATCCTGGGTAGAAATATCAAACCCATTTTGACTTGTGATTTCTTTTGACTTTCACATTTGCATCGCCAAGGACTGTACATTATTTTGTTTATACGACTTTTGATTCTTCCCCCTTTTCTTTCCCATTGCCCCTGCTCCAGTTAATACTCTCATAATTTCTCCCCCAGACCATTACTGTAAGCTCCTGACTTCATGTCTTCCCATTTTATCCAAACCATTTTTTTTCTTCTTCAAAACCCAGCCTGAACTCTGCCTTATCTTATGGATCCACTTCAGTCATAATTAACAACTCTTTCCCATAGATACTAAATCTACACTGTGATTAACTTCTCTTTCGATACTTATGCTATTCATTTCAGTATCTCGGGGGCTTAAAAAAGTACTCTGAACTTACTTGGCACACAATAGATATTTGTTAAATGAATGACCTAAATTAGCAGTATAGGCAGAGAACACAATATGTAAATCCCATGGCCCTACTTGTTTAAAAACATGCATGGAGCACCTACTTTGTCTATAACAATAAGAAATTCTGCTATTTTCTTAATTTTGAGCTACCAAAAGTTGTATTTCATCCTAGCCTGGCACTTCGAACACTTGTTTTGATGTATCCAACAAACATGTAAAGAAGACAGATCTGTTAATTGAATAAAAGGTGTGCTCAATGTCTATGTCTTGTTCAGTTGTGGCCCTTGCTACTAGAAGACATTATTTACACAGCTTGGAGCTTTTTACTGGGAACTGGACTGAGATACTGTTGTCAGCACCCATTGTTTTAAATGACCAATACTTCAGTCCCTCCTTCTCTTCTGGGAAGGCCTTTCATCTGATACTGCCTCATTGGCCTAGGTATGGGCAGCTGACCCAAGTGGAGTCAAAGTCCTTCTTGGGAATGTAGAATGAGACTGATGAATTGAGGTTCAGTCTCACCACTCTCTTGAGTAAGAGATTTTTAAATATAGGAATGCTTGGCAATCACGTCTTGCCATATGGACTAAAACGAGAGTAAAGAGATAATTAAGTAGAAATGAGAGACAAAGAATCTCAATGAGATTTAAGTTCCTGGTTCCAGTTGATCCTGAAGTCAACTGAACTTCCTGTCTTTGGTTCCACAACATTCTAGTACACTTCCTACATTTCCCTTTCAGAGTAGATTTATTTATATTGGTTTTCTGTTACAGGCAACTAATAATCCTAACCAGGATAGTTGCCAATTTGTTCCTCAAGATGGTGCAAGAGCTCTCGCTCTCATATATAATTTTTTAATTAGATACTTTTTAAAAATTGCAGTAAAAACAAAATTTACCATCTTAACCATTTTTAAGTGTACAGTTCAGTAGTGTTAAGTATATCCACAGTTATAAAACAAATCATTAGAACTTTTTCATTTTGCAAATCTGAAACTTTATACTCATTAAACAAAAACCTTTCTCCTTCAACTCCTCCACCCTGCCCTCTGCTAACCACCATTCTACTTTCTGTTTCTGTGCATTTGACTGCTTTAGATGCTTTGTTTAAATCATATAGTATTTGTCTTTTTGTGACTGGCTTATTTCACATAGATAATGTCCTGAAAGTTCATTCATGTCATAGCATATGATAGGATTTCCTTCCTTTTTGAGCCTGAATGGTATTCTACTGTATGTGTATACCATATTTTGTTTATCTACTCATCTACTAATGGACATTTTGGGTTGATTCTATCTCTTGACTTTCATGAATAGTGCTACTGTGACCATGGGTGTTCAAATATCTCATTCAGACTCTGAATTCTTTTGAAGGCATACCCAGAAGCAGGACTATTAGATCATATGATAGTGTGTCCGGAATTCGTTCCTTCTGGTGGGTTCTTGGTCTCGCTGACTTCAAGAATGAAGCCGCAGACCCTCGCGGTGAGTGTTACAGTTTTTTTTTTTTTTTTGAGATGGAGTCTTGCTGTGTTGCCCAGGCTGGCATGCAGTGGCACCACCGTGGCTACAGCAAGCTCCGCCTCCCGGATTCACGCCATTCTCCTGCCTCAGCCTCCCGCGTAGCTGGAACTACAGGTGCCCGCCCTCACCATCTGGCTGATTTTTTGTATTTTTTTTTTGTTTTTTTAGTTGAGAGGGGGTTTCACCATGTTAGCTAGGATGGTCTCCATCTGCCGACTTCATGAACCGCCCACCTCAGCCTCCCAAAGTGCTGGGATTACAGGTGTGAGCCATCGTGCCTGACCTGAGTGTTACAGTTCTTTTTTTTTTTTGGAGAGTGTTACAGTTCTTAAAGATGGTGTGTCCGGAGTTTGTTCCTTCGGATGTTCAGATATGGCGCATCTGGCGTTGTTTGTTCCTCCCAGTGGGTTCGTGGTCTCACTGACTTCAGGAATGAAACTGCAGACCTTCACAGTGAGTGTCACAGCTCTTAAAGCTAGTGTGTACCCAAAGAGTGAGCAGCAGCAAGATTTATTGTGAACAGCAAAAGAACAAACCTTCCACATCGGAGACACCAGCCCTACCGGGTTGGTGCTGCTGGTTCGGGTGGCCAGCTTTTATTCCCTTATTTGGCCCCGCCCACGTCCTGCCTATTGGTCCATTTTACAGAGCGCTGATTGGTCCATTTTACAGAGCGCTGATTGGTCCATTTTACAGAGTGCTGATTGGTTCATTTTTACAGAGTGCTGATTGGTGCATTTACAATCCTTTAGCTAGACAGAGTGCTGATTGGTGCATTTGCAATCCTCTAGCTAGACAGAAAAGTTCTCCAAGTCCCCACTCGACCCACGAAGTCCGGCTGGCTTCGTATCTCAGTAGTTCTTTTTTTTAATTGTTTTGATGACACTTTATACTATTTTCTATAGAAGTTGCACCATTTTACAGTCCCACCAACAGTGCATGAGGGTTCCAATTTTTCCGCATCCTCACCAACATGTTATTTTCTGTTTTTGCCTTATTTTGTTTTTAGAGTAGCCACCCTAATGGGCATTAGGTGATATCTCATTGTGGTTTTGACTTGCATTTCTCCAATGATTAGTGATGTTGAGCATCTTTTCGTTTGCTTTTTAGCTATTTTTACATCATCTTGGGTTGAATGTCTCTTCAAGTACTTTGCCCATTTTAAAATGAGGTTATTTGATTTTTGTTGTTGTTGAGTTGTAGGAGTTCTTAATATATTCTGGATTGAAACCCCTTAAAATGATTTACAAATATTTTCTCCCATTCCATAGGTTACTTTTGTGTGTGTGTGTGTAATTTATTTTTTAAATTGATATATCCGAGTTGTAGATAATTTTGGGTTCATATGTATAATTTCAAATTAAAAAATCATAAGAATATGATTTATTCAGTTAGATTCAGCAAACATTTATAGGGTACTTATAATGTGTAAGGTATTTTGTGCCCAGTGCTAGGCTTGATTTAAATGGCAGCCTCCTGACATACTCCTTTCACTACAGTTTGAATCCAATTTAGCCCCAGGAAGGATGGTCTTAAAAGTCAAAATTCGGTCTATGCATTTTCTTGATACTACCACTCAACCTAAGGTTTTGTATGCACTAAAGCACTGCAGGGAGACTAGGGTGCTGGGTCTTCTCAGCCAGCTCTCAGCTAGGGTGCTGGGAGACCAGTTCCATCTAGGGGTTTCGGATTAATCCTGAGCCAATATTAGTGGGATCATGAGTCAGTCCCATGAGGGATGAATAAAACTAAGTCAGACTCCAGACTTTTAGTCTTCAGATTCACAGCCTTCTCAAAGGCAGGGTGGAACCAAACCTTGGTTTCTAGCCTGTTTTGGAGGGCTTGAAGTCCAGCTGAACATATCAAAGATGTCGAGTAATTAATTATCACTTCCTCACTGCTGTAGCAAGGTAGTTCTACTGAGTTACACAGAACCTCAGAATCCTAAACACTGTTCTCCAGACAACCAGTCAATGAGAAAGCATACAAGATGAAACCTAATTGCCATCTTTGACCTATATGCCATACATATTGTTTTGTGTTGGGCTTTCTCTTATGTAATACAATCTCAACTGGAATTGAGTGATCAAATTCTTAGTGAAGAGGACTCTAGAGATTTTTGTGCCTTGGTATATATCTATTAATGAAGTTAAATTTTAATTTAGATTTTACTCTTTCCCCAGTAAATCCATACAAAAGCATGGAGGAACCCACCTGTCACTTTGATATCCCCTGTTGCTTTGGCAATGTCATTTTCAATCATACAGGAGTATGTGTTGTTGATCGTAGCATTGTAGAGCACAGACACAACCTTCATGGTCACATTCTCAGAGTTCAGCTCAAAGCTGGTATTGGAGACTTCCGAGAAGTTGGCTCCCTGGTGAATTTGGGATGCCCAGACCACTGTGGGCTGGGGGAACCATCGGGGAGCCTCACACCGCAAGGTCTCTGAGCTGGCATTATAGTCCACATTCACTTCCGGCATGCTGAAGGCTGCAGGGTCAAAAGTCAGAAAGGGCAGATGCCAAAGTCAGACACATAAGACAATATAGCCTTTGAAGCGCTAGGTCTTAAAAATGCAGTCATTTTTTTTTTTTTTTTAATCATTGAAGCCACTCAGTACTTCCTCAGAGGTCCACCTGTGTATGGCCCATTGTATTATAGGTGCGAATAATTATTTGCTCATAGTATTGCTATACATCACAACCCTTTGGCCAATCACAAACCCCAAGGACCTAAATTCTAGGTATATTATTGTTACAATAGAAAATTTTCTCCAAGTAAGAGGAACTTCAGTGGTCATAAAAAAGCTTATCCCTTAGGGAAATTAGGCATTTTCCTAGGGATCTGTGAAGCTTCTGGATTTTATGTATTTTTCTCCCTGGAGGATAAAGTTAGGGTGGGTAGGGAGAAGGAGAAAGAAGAAACAAACAGCATTCATCTATCACCCACAGAAATTCCATCCACAAGCTTTGTCATCACAGGGATTTGGAGTTTGCTTGGGTAGAGATTGTCCAGCTCTGGTATCCAGGGATAGAAACAGACATTTGTTTTCCTCCAAGGTAATTCTCCTCGCAGGAGAGTTAACTGCATTTTGAAATTAAGACTTAGCTTCCCCCCATATCCAGGCAGAGAGACAGTTGTGGAAAAATGTTTAAGCCTGGACTTTTTATTGGGGTAAAATATAATTTATTAATTTATTTGGCATCTTCCTTTACCTGGGACTGAGTTGGTGCTGAGTAAGTAGTAAAAGGAAAGCCCTTGCCTAACCCTTAAGGAGTCTGTTCTCTAGCAGGAGAGACAAGACTCATGCTCGGAGCGGGCAGGGAACACGCTCTTGGGCGATGATGTGGGAAACTAAGTTTACATGACAATGAACCACCATTCACTGAGGGTATATTCTGTGCCAGTACTGTATTCCAGACCTTATTTCATTTGATCCTCACAACACTCCTGTGAATACTATCATCCCCATTAAAAAAAAATCAACTTTTAATTTTGAAATAATTTCACGTGTACAGAAAAGTTGCATAGAAGGTATAGAGTTCTGGCATAGGCCTCACCCAGTTTCCTCTAGTGTCAACAACTTAACCAATGTGCATTAGTCAAAACTGAGAAACTGGAGGCCAGGCGCGGTGGCTCATGCCTGTAATCCAAGCACTTTGGGAGGCTGAGGTGGGCAGATCACCTGAGGTCGGGAGTTTAAGACCAGCCTGACCAACATGAAGAAACCCAGTCTCTACTAAAAATACAAAATTAGCCGGCTGTGGAGGTGCATGCCTGTAATCCCAGCTACTTGGGAGGCTGAGGCAGGAGAATCACTTGAACCCGGGAGGTGCAGGTTGCTGTGAGCCGAGATCGTGCTGTTGTACTCCAGCCTGGGCAACAAGAGCGAAACTCCATCTCAAAAAAAAAAAAAAAAAAAAAGAAAAGAAAAAAAAGAAAAAAACGGAGAAACCGCCAACGGTATATTACTATCAACTAAATTCCAGATTTGATTTGTATTTCAACAGTTTTTCCACTAATGTTCTTTTTCTGTTCCAAGATTCCTTCCAGAACAACACCATGCTTTTAGTCATCATGTTGCCTGAGTTTCTTCTAGTCTGTCATGTTTTCCCAATTTTCTGTATATTCCATGACCTTGACAGTTTTGAGGAGTACTGGTTAGGTATTTTGAGGAGTACTGGTTAGGTATTTTCCACGACCTTGACAGTTCTGAGGAGTACTGGTTAGGTAATTTGTAGGTTGCCCCTCTGTTGGAATTCATCTGATGTTTTCTCCTGATTAGACTGAGGTTACAGGTTTTAGAGAGGAAGAGCACAGGAGGTAAAGTGCCCTTCCCATCACATTATATCAGAAGGTACATGCTGTTAACATGACTTATTAATGATGTTAACCTGGATCACCTGGCTAAAGCAGTGTTTGCCGGATTTCTTTGGAAGCTGGACTTCACTAAGTCCAATATACCCTGAGTGGGGTAGGGAAGGTTTCAAGCTCCACTTTTTGGAGGGAAGAGATCTAAATAAATTATTTGGAATTCATCTGTAAGGGGAATTTGTTTCATATCCCTCATTTATTTAAATAAGTATGAAGTCATATGTATTTATTCTATACCTTTGAGTTATAATTCAATACTATGTTACTTATTTTGTTGCTTAAATTGTTCCAGCTTTGCCATTGGAAGCTCTTTCAGTTGGCTCCAGTATCCCTTTGACATGACCCCATTTTAAGATGAAGAAACTGAGGCTCAGAGAGATTGCTTTGCCCAGGCCACTGTACTTACACAGGTCTGTTTCTAGATCTGAGCTTCGAATCATTGCATATACATGTTATGAGGTGTGCAAGAAAGACATGTGCATACTAGTTTAGGCTGGAAAGGCCCGGTTTCTGCCTATCCTTCAAGGCTCCCCTCAAATGCCAGCTTCTCCAGGGGACTTTCCCATCCCTTCCCTCCTATGCATTTGAACGGGATCTCTCTCTTCTTCTCAATCACTCCATTTATATTTCTCTTAAAGCATTTGATACACTTTACTAATTATTATCATTTACAGACTTTTATTATCTCTGTCCTGACCCCTAACTCTGTGAGATCTATATTATGAGCTCTGTAAGGGTAGGGGAAATCTCTTTAATCATTTTTGTACTCCTCACAGTACCTGAGTCCCTTGTATATACATTCAGAAAACATATGTTAAATTGGGTTGGCAACAAAGGGTGGATTTCATTGTTGCAGGGGAAGGGGAATTAATGAGTTTATAGGACAATGTTGTTTTCATTTTGGTTAGTTCCCTTTGAACTTCCAAAATGCACTCACTGTCATGAGTCTCTGAAGATACTGATTTCAGGATTGCGCTTGGGTCTACTTAGCGTGGAAATGTCCCAGGCTAGGCTGCTCTTATTAGCTGTACCAGGGGCTGCCACAAAAGAGGCTACATTTATTTTTTTGAATAGAGAACACACCTGGAAATTCTGAAGCAGAGAGAACCCAGAACAAAAGATTTTTAAGGCCTCTCTTATAGTTGGCTCCTTCTGGGGTTGGTGTGAGTCTTGGCCATAAAATGGCAAAAATAGCTGTTAGCAGAATTGGGAGCATCATTGTCTGATATTGATCACAACATATTTCATAAGCAACTCATAATCTTTAGCCTCAAATACTTTTGGTGCTTTAAAAAATCTCTCTCCAAAAGTAACTCACCTCCAGTTTTATACTCAAGGTTAGCATTCCCCTTGCCTTTAGAAGTGATGATATAACATTTGTAGGTGCCAGCATCTGTGAGTTGCACGTTTTTCAGCCGCAAAGAGGCATTGCCAACTATCACTTGATCAGCAAACACTGCTGTCCGGCCTCTGAACATTTCATCCTGCTCCGACAGCTCATCTTTGCCTTCTTTGAACTCATGGACCAAGCCTAAAACACCTTCCTTCAGCCATTGTATCACGATATCAGAAAGTTTGATGTCAGGTTCAAAAGTGCAGCTCAGGATTCCATCCTCCCCAATGTTCCCAGCTGAGGCGACAGTAGTGACTGTGATGGAGTGTCTCCCTGCAGTTCAGGAAGCAAAGATCAATGCTAAGGGAAGCCTTGGAACTTCTACAACCAAACCCTTCATTGCTGAAAGCCAGACAGAGACTTCTGTGATAAATTAAAAATATAGAAGAACATGAGAGGCAATAAGAAGAGAAAGAGCAGGAAGACAATCATTTTGATATATATATATATATATCGCAGATCTGTCATATATAATGGCTTATGTAAGACCAAGTAACCCAAACCTTGAGAACACATTGGACTTGGGGTTTGAAGATGAAAATTCAAGTCTTGGCTTTGTCACTTAATAGCCATGTAACCTTCAATAAGTCATGTAACCTCCTTGGATCTTAGAAAATTGGAGGTAACAATGTCTGTCTTACCTACTATATTAGTCCATTTTCATGCTGCTGATAAAGACACACCTGAGACTGAGAAGAAAAAGAGGTTTAATTGGACTTACAGTTCCACATGGCTGGGGAGGCCTCAGAATCATGGAGGGAGGCAAAAGGCACTTCTTACATGGTGGTGGCAAGAGAAAAATGAGAAAGATGCAAAAGCAGAAACCCCTGATAAACCCACCAGATCTCATTAGACTTACTCACTACCACAAGAACAGTATAGGGAAACTGCCCCCATGATTCAAATTATCTCCCACTGGGTCCCTCCCACAACACATGGGAATTATGAGAGTATAATTCAAGATGAGATTTGGGTGGGGACACAGCCAAACCATATCATTCCATCCCTGGCCCCTCCAAATCTCATGTTCTCACATTTCAAAACCAATCATGCCTTCCCAACAGTCCCCCAAAGTCTTAATTCATTTCAGCATTAACTCAAAAGTCCACAGTCCAAAGTCACATCTGAGGCAAGGCAAGTCCCTTTCACCTATAATCCTGTAAAATCAAAATCAAGCTAGTTACTTCCTAGACACAATGGGGGTACAGGTATTGGATAAATACAGTCATTCCAAATGGGAGCAATTGGCCAAAACAAAGCAGTTACAGGGCCTATGCAAGTCCAAAATTTTAAAGCTCCAAATGATCTCCTTTGACTCCAGGTCTCACATCCAGGTCATGCTGATGCAAGAGGTGGGTTCCCATGGTCTTGGGCAGCTCCACCCCTGTGGCTTTGCAGGGTGCAGCCTCCCTCCCAGCTGCTTTCATAGGCTGGCATTGAGTGTCTGTTGCTTTTCCAGAAGAACAGTGCAAGCTGTCAGTGGATCTACCATTCTGTGGTCTGGAGGACAGTGGCTGTCTTCTCACAGCTCCACTAAGTGGTGCCCCAGGGGGGACTTTGTGTTGGGGCTCCGACCCCATATTTTCCTTCTGCACTGCCCTAGCAGAAGTTCTCCATGAGAGCCCCACTCCTGCAGCAATCTTCTGCCTGGGCATCCAGGCATTTCTAGACATCTTTTGAAATCTAGGTGGAGGTTCGCAAACCCCAATTCTTGACTTCTGTGCACTCACAGGCTCAACACCACATAGAAGCTGCCGAGACTTGGGGTTTGCACCCTCTGAAGCCATGGCCCAAGACCCTTTTGGGCACAGCTGGAGCAGCTGGGATACAGGGAACCAAGTCCTAGGCTGCACACAGCATGGGGACCCTGGGCCCGGCCCACAAAACTATTTTCTCCTAGGCCCTGTGATGGGAGGGGCAGCCATGAAGACCTCTGACATACCCTGCAGACATTTTCCCCATTGTCTTGGGGATTAACATTCAGCTCTTCATTACTTATGCGAATTTCTGCAGCCAGCTTGAATTTCTCCTCAGAAAATGGGTTTTTCTTTTCTTTCACATTGTCAGGCTGCAAATTTTCCAAACTTTTATGCTCTGCTTCCCTTATAAAACTGAATACCTTTAACAGCACCCAAGTTACCTCTTGAATGCTTTGCTGCTTAGAAATTTCTTCCACCAGATACCCCAAATCATCTCTCTCAAGTTCAAAGAACTTGAAACCACAGGGACCTAGCCATTGCTTTGCACCCAGAAAGCAGCCAATAAAATACTTGTTTGTTAAGTGAACAAATGACTGTTAAAAGTGATAAAATTTAATTTGCAAGCAACCACATGTAAATATTACTTCTCACAAGAAAATAAACTATTCAGACTTGCAAACAAACATAGGCTCAAGGAGGATTATGCTGTCTGGCCTCCTATGACTCTCCAGGCCTACTGACCACCAGAGATTCTTTTTTTTTATTTTTTGGAGACAGAGACTCACTCCACCGAGATTCTTGTGTGACTTGTTGAGTCAAAGGACAAAAGGGCCCCATGGAGATGGGCTAGAGGCAGGTACCTATTGATAGAGAATTCTATTAAATGGGCACAGATTTTAAGCATTTCATTTACCTCTAAGATTTCATTAAACCCCTTTAAAATTGGAAGACTGAGCCACTTACTGAAAATTAATTATCCAGCTTGTGAGGGCTAATTAACTACCACAGCTCCTGTCTGCATGAGGAAAGTGGGGCTGTTAAAGCAGGGGCAAGACGAAACCTGAGCAGCTCTGGGTTCACACAGTGGGAGTACTATTCAATCAGCGCTCCGTTGTAGGAGCAGGAATATCTTGAAGTGGGGGTATAGGTAACACAAGACAAGGATTCTTTACAGAAACTATGAAGCTGGGGCAGCCTACAGCACTGGATAAAACCTGGAAAATGAGCTGTCCTTTGAAATGACTCAGAAAGACAGGTTCGTACATTCCAGTAGCATAGAGAGCATGCTAGATGTCTTCAGCAGATGGTCATCAGCATCTGCTAAAACTCAGCTGTCCAGATGGGCACCACAGTACATGGCTTACAAGGTGGAAATGCAGAGCTTAACCTTGGGGTCAAACCTGTGTGTGTCACTCTTGCCAAAGAAGACGGTGGGGTGGGGAGAACAGTTGCTTCCGTGAGAAGAAATTTAAAAGGACACTGGGCAAGGCCAGATATGGGAACAATGTAGGAAAGCAGCAGAACATGGTGTTTGAGAACATGGCACAGGTACAGGCTGCCTGGGTTGAAGTCCCAGCTCTGCCACTTATTGGATATGTGACCTTGGTCAAGTTTTCTAACCCTTTATTTCATCATTTTTTAAAATCTGTAAAATGGGGATGCTCCCTTAGAGGGTTCCTGAAAGGACTTAATGATACAATGCAGGTAAAGTGCTAAATATAGTTCCTGAATTGCCACATGCTAAACCTTAAATCAGTATTGATATTGATAACCATTATTAACTACAATCATTTGGAAAGATTGCAGATCAGAGCCCCAGGAGGTAAGGAAAACAACATTTCACTAAATGTTTGCTTACAGTGACTCATTTTAAGCCATGAGAGAGTAAGAATGACTATTATACCCATTTATGGATGAGGATAGAGACTCCATGAGGTTAAATGGCTTGCCGAATGCCTTGGATCTAGCTGTTAGTAGAGTCAGGGTCAAACACAATCTGGTCTGGCCCTGAGCCTATGCCCTTTCTACCATATTTTTCTGATACCCAGGGCCAGATTGAGACATGTAGAGTGCCAACCCAATAAGAAGATATCCCTACTTCACTTAAAAATCAAAACAACTAAAAACCACAAAATAAGTGTAAGAAAGGCCCACAGCTGTTTATTTTCTCAGATGACTCAAAGGTTTTTTTGGACAGATCAAATATTTTCTAAATAAACTGTGCAATGTTTCCATTTTGGTGTCATCAGCACACACCTAGTCGGTTTATCCAGTGTCTGAAGCTGGAGCATCATTGTAGTGTGATGGGTCACTCACCAGGTTATTTAAGGGTGTATGTCTGCTGCTTGAACCCCAACAGCTGGGTGGTAAGCCAAGGCCTTGGTGCCCAGCTGAGGAGCAGATGTCCCTGAGAACCTAAACATCCCAGAGAGTATCTGAGAACTCACCAAGAAAAACAGTCTCATTGCAAACACACAGCAGGCAAAGAGCCAGAAAACCAGCTTAAAAGCAGCTTAGATATGAGAGACGGCACAGATCTCTAGGGCTGTCTTGCTGCCACCCAGGAGTGCCCTGTATGTAAGTCCTAATAAACTCATTTACTCACCAAACTGGACTTGTCTAAGTCATTCTTTGGTCTTTCAACAGCTTCCCAGTTCTGGCAGGGGGGTGGGGGTTGCGGGGGCGATACGGGACACATGTTACAGTTCCAGGTTTTGTTTGTAACAATTATTAGGAGGCAGCATCCTGTGGCTTCAAAGGAGGCCTTTCCTGGTTGACCAGGAAATTGTGCAGTTCCTAGGAGGTGCTATATGAATGCGTTAATAATAGCAAATTTTTACTAAAAGCATTGATGGCATCAATATAAATAACAATGGCAGCTGTTTATCACACACAGGTGTGTGAGTGGACTCTCCTTTAATTCTCACAATGACCCTGCCTATTTTACCAATGAGGAAATGTTTAAGTTGTATCCCAAAGGATATACAGTTAGTGTGAGCTCTGAGATTGGAATGGCTCTGATTCTGAGATTCTTCCATTATACAGAGCTGTTCAAAGTCAGAGAGTGCGTGTTAGCGCAGGGACTAGGCTGGGTATGGTTAGGGGCCCTTCCATCACGTCTCCTTCCTTCTTGAAGGCTTACCCACAAGGGCTGTCCTTTAACCAGGGGCTGATTGGAACCCCTCAACCTCTCTTTCAAATGGTCCACCGCAAATGCATTTTATGTTTTCTGGGGTTTTTATTTAGAATTTGTAAGGAGCAGGATGGCTATGAGAAGGTGGCATATACAGCATCAGGAAAGTTACAAAGAAATAGAATTTCTTTCTGTATTGGGGAAAAGTTTTATGTTTTCAAAAGCTGTGGTCTCAGGAATCATGCCTGCAAGGCAAACCATAAAACACCCTTCTCCACTACAACTCTGTGTGAACGTTGTCATTGGTATGGGGTGATGGGTAGGAGTGTAGGTTCGGGAAACAAATTCCCAAGGCTTGAAATACAGCCATGCTCACTTGCTGACTGCTGTGTGTCCTTCCACACATTTCTCATCTCATCATAGTAATAACATCTACCTCCCATTTGTTGTGTGTAGTAAGGCAAATCATGCATGCAAAGTTATTTAGTACAGTGAAGTGCATGAAGAAAGGATTCAAAAGATATTATCATCATGATAAAGTTTAGATATTTGTCTTCACCCAAATCTCATGTTGAAATATAATCCCCAATTATATTATATTGGAGGAGGGGCCTGGTGGGAGGTGTGTGGGTCATTGGGGCAGATCCCTTATAAATGGCTTGGCCCATCCCCTTGGTGATAAGTGAGCTCTCAGGCCCTGAGTTCACATGAGATCTGGTCGTTTAAACTTATGTGGCACCTCCCCACCACTCTCTCTCCCTCTTGCTCCTGCTTTCGACATATGACATGCCTGTTTCCCCTCGCCGTCCATCATGACTGAAAGCTCCCTGAAGCTTCACCAGAAGCCAGGCAGATGCCAGCACCATGCTTCCTGTAAAGCCTGCAGAATCGTGAGCCAATTAAACTTCTTTTCTTTATAAATTACCCAGTCTCAGGAATTTCTTTATAGCAGTGCAAGAACGGCCTAATACATATCATCATCTGCTTAATGCTATTTGCTTAATTTCAATGTCTTATATATTAAACCAGCTAACATTTTATTGAATTCATTTAAAATGTGATAATATGATCTCTGATAAAGGTTATAGTCCTTTTAATAGAGGCAATTGAAAAAATCCAACTAAATAGTATTAAACTAACAAACTGCCCACTTTATCCAAATAACCAGCTGTCACCCTGTGAAATGGGAAGGAGGCAGAACACCTTTTTACTGGCAGTAGTAGAGTTTTAAATTTTTGATGGTACATTACTGGATTGAGCAGACTATTACTTCCATCTATTCACACCTCCATGCATCCATCCAACTGTCCATACAAAAAGCACTTACGGAGCACCCTGTGCATTCAAGGAGCTGAGTACAGTTCTTGAGGTGGCTGTCGCTATGCAACAGGAAAAGATATAAGTAGCAAACCTGCTGACTAACACAGGGAAGTTATGATATTGTGAAAATTCTTGCTAGGGGAGTCAACACCACTAACAACCAAAAGATAAACAACTCTCTAAGAGTTCTGATGCAAAGCCAGTGAGCCTTAGGTCCAAGACAGTTTAGTCATCAAGATTTAGAGTGACAAATAAATACTAGGGTTTTAGTTGAAGGTGATGTATAAGATCAGGAATAGGGTAAATTATAATTAACAGTTAAGCCTTAGTGGCCTGGAGCGGTGGCTCACACCTGTAATCCCAGCACTTTGGAAGGCCGAGGCGGGTGGATCACAAGGTCAGGAGATCTAGACCACCCTGGCTACACATGTGAAACCCTGTCTCTACTAAAAATACAAAAAATTAGCCAGGTGTGGTAGTGCGCACCTATAATCCCAGCTACTCTGTCTCAAAAAAAAAAAAAAAAGAAAGAAAAAGAAAAAAAGAGTTAAGCCTTAGTGAGGAAGGTACCAAAATGTACTTTAGCATTACTATCTTTAAAAGTTATTCCAAAATATTTGGTTTATCAGTCTATATTTTATTTCCTTATAAAGAATATATATGTAAATCAGAGAGCAGTGGCTCACACCTGTAATCCCAGCACTGTGGGAGGTCGAGGTGGGCGGATCACTTGAGGTCAGGAGGTCGAGACCAGCCTGGCTAACATGGCAAAATCCCATCTCTACTAAAAGTACAAAAAATTAGCCAGGTGTGGTGGTGCACGTCTGTAATCCCAGCTACTCAGGAGACTGAGGCAGAAGAATAACCTGAAGCTGGGAGGCAGAGGCTGCAGTGAGCCGAGATTATGCCACTGTACTCCAGCCTGAGCGACAGAGCAAGACTGTCTCAAAAAAAAAAAGAATATATATGTATGTAAACATAAAATGTATATATACATACATGACATTATATACATTTTATGTTTTTATATATACATTTACAAATGTTTTTGTATGTCTGTACTGAAGTATACAAACATAAAAATCCACACATCATAACTGTACAGCTTGAAGAATGATTATAACTTTATTCCATGTAACCATCATCACACCAAGAAATAGAACCTTACTGCCCTCCCAGCAGTGCCCTCATGCCCCTCCTCACTGCTACCTGCTTACTTGTCCCCAAAGGTAATAAGAACCATTATTCTACATTTGACCAGCAGAGATCCATTTGCCTGTTTTTGAACTTCATATGCATAGAATCATACAGAACTTACTCTTTTGTGCTCTTCTGTAGTTCCACATTATGTTTTGCATATGAAAATGTACTCAGTCTCTGTCACCAGGAAACAGAAATTAAAACCACAAAATTCCACAACACCCAGTATTGGTGAGGGTGTGGAGAGCTTGATCTCTCATGCATTGCTGGTGAAGAGTAGATTGACTCATCACTTTGGAAAACTGAATGGCAGTATCTACTAAAAGCTATTTATTGGCCTTTCGGACATACTCCTTGTGAGCTGCTTTTTTAAGCACTCACACTCCTTGTGAGCTGCTTTATTTTGAGACAGTAGAAAAAGAATTGAAAGATGGCCAAGTAAAGCAGGAAGAGGAATATTAATAAAGACAAAAGCCAAAATTAGTAAAATAGGAATACAGATCAGAGAAAATATAAATAAGCTAAAAGCTGGTTCTTTCAAAACTACTATAAAGCTAACAATACCTTATAAATCTATTTTGGTATATGAGAGAGAGAGAAAGAGCAGAAGAAAGAAAAAGAGAAAGAGAGAAGAATAGAGAGAAAGAAAGAGAGAAAAAAAACCGAAATTATGAACAGGAAAAGAAATAAATTAACATAGGAAATCAATATTAGAATGAAACAGCCTAGTGAATTCAGAAACAGATCAGAAACAGAAACATAGGAAATCAATATTACAATGAAACAGGCTAGTGATTTCAGAAACTTGGTTGAGAGAAAACAACCAAGATTATGAACAGGAAAAGAAATAAATTAACATAGGAAATCAGTATTAGAATGAAACAGGCTAGTGAATTCAGAAACAGATCCCCACACATTTGGATACGTGATTTACGACCATGATGGTACTGAAGGGAAGTAGGGGAAGGACAGTGTGTTCAGTAATGGTGCTGGGTTTATTGGATACCATAAGGAAAAAATGAATCTTGACCCCTCTCTTGTACTACATATAAAATTAACTTGAGATGGTTTGCAGATATAAATGTGAAAGACAAAACAATAAAGCTTCTACAAGATAATCTAGAAGAACATCTTCACGACCTTGGAATAGGCAAAGATTTCTTAAACAGGTTACAAAAAGCTCCAAGTATAAAGAAAAGGATCAATAAAAATTAAAATTAAGAACTTCTGCTCACTGAAAAACATCATTAAGAGAGTAAAAAAGCAAAGTGTAGAGTAGAAGAGATTTGGTGATACCTGTAACTAGTTTGCATCCGTGATAAAGAAGGAATTACCTACAAATCAAAAAGAGAAAGACAAATACCCCAATAGAAAAAAATGAATGGAAGATAAAATACACATGTTATTTACTTTTTTTATTTTTAATGTAGAGACAGGGTCTCTTTTTGTTGCCCAGGTTGGTCTTGAACCCTGGCCTTAAGCAGTACTCCCACCTCAGCCTCCCATAGAGCTGGGATTATAGGCGTGAACCACCACAACTGGCCTAAAAAATATATGATTGATGACAAAGAAAGTGGGGAAGGGATGAATGCCTTTTCTAGCAAACACAACTCTAGCAAGTTTTCTTAGCTTCGACTTTGTGACAGTATTGAGTGGCAGCATGTCCACACTGGAGAAGCGTGGCAGAAAGGCCACTGGAATATAGAAAATAAAGTTATGGAGCTTTGGTCACAGACTGAGTTAAAATGAATGTGTTGGACTGAGTCAGGTGGTTTATGAAAAAAAGAGCAGACAATTTGCCTCAGAGAAAAAAGCTGCCAGCCTTAACTCATTCAGTGTCAAAATTAAAGCAGCATCCATAAAAGATGCTTCAGAGCAGTGGCCTATGCAGAAGAGGAAAGTGAAGAGACTCTTCTGCAACTGACATTGGCTAGATACGTTCAGAAACTAACCATCTGTGCTACAGCGGTATCTGTTTCCTACATGGTACAGTAGTCATGACCAGTTGTCTCTTTACCTAAGACCCCTGTGTACAAAGACTTGATATTCTTTAACACTTCAGCTGAAGCTTCGTTGCAAAGAAATCATCTACCCAGGCCAACCACTGACAGAATGGCTCAGAGGCAGCACTTTACCTATGATCCCAGAATGACATCTTCAGCACTGACTGATAGACTACTGATAAACATCTCATTTGATTATCTCAACTAACTTGTGATGTTGACAGTATCTCCCTACTCAAAAATGAGGAAACTAGCCTGGGCACGGTAGCTCAGGCCGGCAATCCCAGCACTTTGGGAGGCCGAGGCAGGTGGATTGCTTGAGCTCAGGAGTTTGAGACCAGCCTGAGCAACATGGTGAAACCTCATCTCCACTAAAAATAAAAAAATTAGCCTGGCATGGTGGTGCACATGCCTGTAGTCCTAGCTACTTGGGAGGCTGAGGTGAGAGGATGGCTTGAACCCAGGAGGTGGAGGTTGCAGTAAGCTGAGATCATGCCACTGCACTCCAACCTGGGCAACAGAGCCAGACCCTGTCTCAAAATAAATAAATAAATAATAAAAAATGAGGACACTGAAGTCGAGGACTTAACTGACTAATGTAGAGAAAGCACAAGAAGTAGAAGAATGAATGCTGTACTCTGAGGTTTTCTGGGTCCAAGCTCTGGGCTCTTTCCATGCTAACGCACTGAGTGATTAGGAGTTTAATGGTGAGGGGTGAATAGATTGCAGTAATGCAAGAAATCACATACCTGAAATACCAAAGCCAATGATGAGTGCAATTGCTCCAGCCAGAATAATGATGATGCTAATTATGCTATGGGAAGAGAGAGAGAAACAGAAAATTACTTCTCCATTCCTCTTGATGTGCTGCTTTGCAACTGGGGTACAAATCTGTTGTGGATAAGATGAGTTACATAAAGCATCTCAACTTTTTCTTCCACATAAGCTTCTTCCTAGAAACGGGTACCTTAGAAAGGAATTTCAGCAATTCCATCCCCATCCCCCTGGGGCTCTGGGATCAATGAAAAGAGTGACCCTTGCCTCTGACTGTGCCATTTACTGTCCTATTTCCAGATCAGGGAAGACCATATATGGAGACTGTTGGGGCAAGAATGATGAAAACACTTCTTTAATGCCAGGTGCCACTTGAGAAGGACTGGTCCTGTTCCCAGCCTTCCCTGAGCATCACTGTCCACTCTCTTGTGTCATTTGTCTCCCTGTCTTATCTCCTTCCATAGACTTTAAACTCCATTAAGGACAATGGTCACATCTTCTTCACTTTGTACCCACTCACACCTCATCTACTGCACTCCGTAAGTCATCAGTGGGAGTCTGTTTTCTCTTATTAAAGAAACAAAAACAAAAACATATTTACTACAGAAAGTTTAGAAAATATAAACAAGCAAGAATGAGACAAATAAATCACCTGTAATCCCATCATCTAAATACAACCACTGTGTTTTGATATAATCCTCACCAATTATTTTTTATTTTATTTTACTTTAAGTTCTGGGATACATGTGCAGAACGTGCAGGTTCGTTACATAGGTACACATGTGTCATGGTGGTTTGCTGCACCTATCAACCCGTCATCTAGGTCTTAAGACCTGCATGCATTATTTGTCCTAATGCTCTCCCTCCCCTTGCCCCCAACCCCCCTGACAGGCCTCAGTGTGTAATGTTCCCCTCCCTGTATCCATGTGTTCTCATTGTTCAACTCCCATTTATGAGTGAGAACATGTGGTGTTTGGTTTTCTGTTCCTGTGTTAGTTTGCTGAGAATGATGGTTTCCAGCTTCATCCATGTTCCTGCAAAGGACATGAACTCATTCTTTTTTATGGCTGCATAGTATTCTATGGTGTATACGTGCCACATTTTCTTTATCCAGCCTATCATTGATGGACATTTGGGTTGGTTCCAAGTCTTTGCTATTGTAAATAGTGCTGCAATAACCACATGTGTGCATGTATCTCTATAGTAGAATGATTTATAATCCTTTAGGTATATACTCAGTAATGGGATTGCTGGGTCAAATGGTACTTCTGGTTCTAGATCCTTGAGGAATCACCACACTGTCTTCCACAATGGTTGAACTAATTTACACTCCTACCAACAGCATAAAAGCGTTCCTATTTCTCCACAGCCTCGCCTGCATGTGTTGTTTCCTGACTTTTTAATTATCACCATTCTAACTGGTGGATCCTCACCAATTTTTAATGAACAGATTAACAAATGACACCTGGGAAACTAAATAAACAAATAAGGAAGTATTGCTTACATGTACTAAGTGCTAGAATTATATGGCAGACATGTTGTTCCAACCAAGCAGCATGTATAACTTATATCAATTATCCATTTAGTAACCTTAGGAGGAGAACAAATTTTATTGTCTCCATTTTATAGATGGGGAAGTGACAAAGGGAGATTAAGCATCTTCCCTAAAGTCACACAGTTGGCAAGTGGCAGAGCAGAGATTAGAATTTGTCTCTTAAATCTGTACTCAACTCCCTCCAAGTGTACCAACGGTAGGAGCTCACCGATGGGGCGTGTCCCTTTTCTTTGCCAAGGGGAACAAGCACTCCATGAGGGATCACCTGCTTTAGCTCGTGAGAGTGACTCAGGCAGAGCAGAAGGCATAGGTCAAAGTGGTTCCTGGGAAGCTCGCCCGTTGCTGCCTGTCCTGGCGCATACATCATCGGTCAGACGTCCTCAGCCGCCCTCTCACACGGCTGCCAATTCACACGCTCCCAACACCCACGCTGATGTTACTCAATAGGCAGGACAAAAGAAAGGCACAGGGAGGCAAAGAACGATGCTATAGAGAGAAAAATGAAACGCGGGGCTTTGCACTTTCTGCCCTGAATAGGCTCATTGTACCCAGCCTCCTATGGCTCAGGAATGGGCCCACCAGACAGAAACAACAGTTCCCCTGCAGGCCAAGCCCTCATAAGGTGCAGCCACAAGGCAGCAAGCGAAGCTTTAAATAATAGGGCATCTGCTAAATTGATTCCAAGGGGAGACCATATTTGGCCACTGCTCCTCTTTTTCCACACCTCAGTGTAGCCTCAGTTCTTACTGGTCCAAGAGAGTGAGAACAGCTAGATAAAGTCATAGCGAGAGGCACCATCTGCTGTCTTTGACTACTGACACAGGCAGCCGACTTGTGTGTGGCCTAGGGTTTTCATTTACTTTGGGTAAAATACTTCATTGCTCTGGGGCTTATTTTCTTTTTTTGTAAAATGGGAAACAGAGTAATTCCTGCTTTACCTATTATAAAGGTTGCATGTGTCCCCCTCCACATTCACATGTTGAAGTCCTAACCCCAAGTACCTCAGAGTGTGCCTTTACTTACTAATGGGGTCATTGTGAGAGGTGAAGCCAGCTGGACTTCCTGGGTCGAGTGGGGACTTGGAGAACTTTTCTGTCTGAAGGATTGTAAATGCACCAATCAGCACTCTGTAAAAATGCACCAATCAGCACTCTGTATTTAGCTAAAGGATTGTAAACGCACGGATCAGCACTCTGTAAAATGGACCAATCAGCAGGACGTGGGTGAGGCCAAATAAGGGAATAAAAGCTGGGCACCCCAGACAGCAGCGGCAAACTCCTCCAGTCCCATTCCATGCTGTGGAAGCTTTGTTCTTTCGCTCTTCACAGTAAATCTTGCTGCTGCTCCCTCTTTGGGTCTGCACTACCTTTATGAGCTGTAACACTTACCGTGAAGGTCCGCAGCTTCATTCCTGAAGTCAGAGAGACCACGAACCCACCGGGAGGAACAAACAACTCCGGAACAAACAACTCCGGACGCGCCACCTTTAAGAGCTGTAACACTCACCGCGAGGTCAGCGGCTTCATTCTTGAAGTCAGCAAGACCATGAACCCACCAGAAGGAATAAATTCCGGACACATTTGCAGATGTAGTTAGTTAAGGTCATACCAGAGTAGGGTAGTGGTTAATTCCTAATCCAATATGGCTGGTGCCCTTATAAAAAAGGGAAATTTGGACACAGATGAACACACACACACACACAACACCATGGAAAGATGAAAGCAGAGATCTACGACTCAAGGAACACCAAAGGTTGCCAGCAAAACTCCAGAATCTGGGAGAGAGATGCAACGGATTCTCTTTCACTGCTCTCACAGGTAACAAATCCTGCAGACATGTCCATCCTGGCCTCCAGCCTCTAGAGCTGTGAGATAATACATTTCCATTTCTAAGCCACCTGGTTTTCAGTACTTTGTTACAACAGCACTAGCAAACTAATACAAAAAGATTGTTTCAGGATCAAATTAGATAATAAATGTGGCATTATTCAGAAAGGGCTATTCATACACTACTTTTTACTATAAATAAATTTTACGTATAAACTATTGCTGTAAGTTTATTATTAAAAGCTGTGACTTTTACGGGAGGGGACCTGAACAGCGACACTGAACAGATACCTGGGCCCTTGCCAAGAAGAGGGGGGACAATGGAAGTTGTGCATTTCGGCCAAAGCTCCTGAGCCCCTCCGTCACACCAGGCCCACGTTTCCCTCGCTGTGAAAACAGAACCCTGCCATCTGTCACCAAATTCCCTATCGGAGCAGGAATCACCGTGAGGTTTGTTCTGAGCTAGTATTCCCTTGGGAAACAATTCAACTTCCAGAGCCTTGGAAAGAGAAGCAGGAACTACCACAGCAGCCAAATTAATACTTTTCTATTGCTTATTAATTTTTTAGAAAGATGAAAAAAATATTTCACTTCAGGGGCTCTTACATTGCTTTCTGATCTTTGCTTTCTCCTCAATGGTTTCCAATAACTATGCTGCAGGAAATTTTTAATGCAAAACTATGTCTTGTAACCACTGCATTGGGATTCACAGTGTACTTTTGGTACCCACTCATTACAAAAGGGCCCAAATAAAAATCAATGCTTTTGGAGGACTTGCTCATTCAGTAAACATTTATTAAGTACTTACTATGTGAAAGACATAGTGCTAGTCAATATGAAAGAAATGGAGAGATGATATAAACAAGGTCCCTGCCCTTAAGAAGCTTATAGTTAAACTGAGGTGACATACACACAAACCTTTGTAATAATCTGAGGCAGAATGTGATCAGGGCTTTAGTAAAGAAACGAACAGGCCAGGCGCGGTGACTCACGGCTGTAATCCCAGCACTTTGGGAGGCCAAGGCGGGCGGATTACCTGAGGTCAGGAGTTCAAGACCAGCCCGGCCAACATGGTGAAACCCTGTCTCTACTAAAGATACAAAAATTAGCTGGGCGTGGTGGCATGTGCCTGTAATCCCAGCTACTCGGGAGGCTGGGGCAGGAGAATTGCTTGAGCCCGGGAGGTGGAGATTACAATGAGCCAAGATCTAGGGAGGTACGAAGAATTTAAACCCAGGGGAAACAGAGATAATCAAAGTGCATTTCCATGAACAAATTTCAAAGAAAGTGAAGAGAAAGGCTTTATTCAGAAATATATTGAGCTGATCCATGCTGTTACACACTCTCTGTCCAAGGCAGAAACACACAGAAAAGGTATTATTTCTGCTGCACTGGGGGTGCAGGGGGTCAGGATCTAAGCATTGCACTTCAGTGCTCCGGGCTGTGGGCTGGGAAGGTGCTTTCAGAGGCTGCAGAACCCAGAGCCTTCCAGGTGAAGGAGCAGTTTTGCAGCCTGGAATTGTCTCCATTCCTGAGGAGGGCCTGGTTCGATTCCCTCACATGCCTGCTTCAGCTGCTGCTGCCTTCTGCAGCATGTGAAAGAAATTGGGCCTTTGTTAAAACATATGCACATTCCTGAAAAGCCTCACATTCACAATAAAGGTAACAGGCCTTATGGGGGAAAATAGGCTTAAAGACAGAGCGCTCGAAACCTATGCGACTTTGTAATTAGTCTACTAACAGAAACAATAACTAGTACCTCGGGAGATAACTTAGACAGACAAGGCAGGCACTCAGTAGGGCCAGAAACTACTTCAGGGGATATAAAAAATGCACAGATATAATAAAATAAACACTCCCACTGCTGGGTGCTGTGAGCCGGCGTGGTCGCTGTGAAGGTGGGTGCAGCGGATGTGCAGCCTAGGACACGCAAGGGTAGGATGTACTTCTCTGGAGAGGGAGCCCCGTGTGCAGATGTTCATTCAAAAAAATTCTTTTTCATAAAATAAAAATAGAACTGAAAGCCATGCTAAGCTTTTCCCACTGAAGTTCTCATTCTATTCTGCTATTTCAACTCTCCTTGCTTTGAAAGAAAAGGCATGTGAACCAACACAACGTCCATGTTGTCCTGCCATCATTCCCGTTTTTCAACCACACATGAGCTCATTGATGCTATAGAAACATATACTGCAGCAGACAGGCTGTATTACTGTATCACACACCAAAAAATAAACCAGAAGAGAGATGCCTATCTCTCTTTTTTTTTTTTTTTTTGAGATGGAGTTTCACTCTGTTGCCCAGGCTGGAGTGCGCTGGCATGATCTCAGTTCACTGCAACCTCCGCCTCCCAGGTTCAAGCGATTCTCCTGTCTCAGCTTCCCCAGTAGCTGGGATTACAGGCACGTGCCACCACGCCCGGCTAATTTTTTATTTTTAGTAGAGACAGGGTTTCACCATGTTGGCCAGGCTGGTCTTGAACTCCTGACCTCAGGTGATCCACCTGCCTCGGCCTCCCAAAGTGCTGGGATTACAGGTGTGAGCCACCATGCCTGGCCAGAGACACCTATCTCTTAAACAACCTTTCATTTATCAGAGGTCCATGGCATGGCATAACAAGAGCCGATGCTTATCAGGCATAATGCTTCATTATATTGTTTCTCGTTCAACCCTACAGCAACCCCATGAGGTAAGTACTACTCTCATTACCTTTTTACATGTGGGGAAACTGAGGCTTAGCTTAAGTAACAGATGAAGTTGTCACAGCTGGAAGGTGGGAATGTCAGGTTTCAATTTGAGGGAGTATGACTTACAGACTTGAGGTCTTAACTACATGCTATACTTCTAGAAAAAGTGGCAGGAGGCCTCATGTTTGGAAGGCTCCTGTCACCTCCTCGAGCACCTTTTCTAAAACAAGAGCCTTCTGGATCTGCTACACAGTGTGGAAAGCTCAAAATGCTCAGTCTGGAAAACATAAAATGCTTTTTGTTTTATTCAAACATGAATGGTTTCTATGTTCTCGAGTTTCTGCCTCCTTCTCAAATACCAGCAGAACTGGGAGATACCACATTCCTTATAGATCATTAGTTTAGCTCCACTCGTGTGATTGATAAATGTTTAAAACCCTGAAAACTAGATTAGTTTTGCAAATGTGTGATTTATTTGAATATACCAAGGAGGATATTTGAGTAAATCAAGTTGCAGCAAACATATTACATTGTTCACAAACCAACGAGGTGACTAGGTTTATAAAGAATGCTGAAATTAAAGACATTTACTTCAGCCTATCCAAAGAGGAGATTAAGGCTGGGTGTGGTGGCTCATGCTTGTAATCCCAGCACTTTGGGAGGCCCAGGAGGGCAGAGCACTTGAGGTCAGGAATTTGAGACCAGCCTGGCCAACATGGTGAAAGCCCGTCTCTACTAAAAATGCAAAAATTAGCCGAGCGTGGTGGTGTGCATGCGTAGTCCCAGCTACTCGGGAGGCTGAGGCAGGATAATCGTTTGAACCCAGGAGGCGAAGGCTGCCGTGAGCCGAGATCGTGCCATTGCACTCCAGCCTGGGCAACAGAGCAAGACTCCATTTCAAAAAAACAAAAAAGGAAAAAGAAGATTAAAAGCGGGAAAGGAAATTTCTTTATGGGGAAAAAGTATTTCCTATAAAGGGGAAAAGGAATTATTTTAAATGCTATGTGGAATAAAGCATTGGGCTTCAAGGTAAAACTAACCATTTCCTAGATATTGATTAGCATAGGTTTCAGGTTTCTGAGAAGCTTAGATTGTTGTCTACTCCAGTTTTTGTTTTGCTGAAGAATTCAAGGTGTAGAGTATGTTTCCTGGCCTGTACCCCTCTCCCTGTATCTCTTTATACTGGTAAAGTCAAGGCTGGCTTTGGTCCAGGAAACCGAGAGCAGAAGCATCAGGAATGGTGAGTGCAGGCTTGAGGAGAACTTTGCAATGAGGAGGAGTCATTATGTGGGGCTTGAGGGGTGTGTGTGGAAGAGACAGGACATCCTTTCTGGGCAGCCCCTGCTCCATCAACATGGCAGCAGATGGCCAGGCTTTGTATTTGGGGAAGGAATTTTGGGGAATTGCATATAAGAGACTTGGCTGCTGTTGAGTATCAGGTTGAAGCATCCTCTTTTCTTTCTAGCTACCCCCAAGAATCACAGCACAGTTTAGTGGATTCTTCCAAAGCACAGGCCCCAGAATTAAATCATGACCTGGGTCCCAACACTGTAAAACTAGGGTAACATGGCTGGCAGAAAGATTTCATCTTGTATGCCAACAATCATTTGAATGACTGGTAGTGGTGGCTTAGAATATTGTGTTGAAAAAGACTGCAAGATTGCCTCTGTGCTCACAGGGAAGAGTGCCACCACTAATGAGTGTTTTCTTTTCTTTTTTTTTTTTTTGGCGGGGTAGGTGGGGGGTGGCGACAGCCTCATTTTGTTGCCCATGCTGGAGTGCAGTGGTGCGATGGTGGGTCACTGCAGCCTTGGCCTCCCACACTCAAGCAATCCTTCCACCACACCTCCCCCAAGTAGCTGGGACTACACGTGCACACCACCCAGCTAATTAAAAAACAAAAAATTTGTAGAGACAAGTTCTCACTATGTTGCCCAGGCTGGTCTCAAACTCCTAGCCTCAAGTGATCCTCCCATTTTGGTCTCCCAAAGTGTGGGGATTACAGGCACACCTGGCTGCGTGTTTTTGTTCTTTGTTTCTTTTTTTTTTTTTTTTTTTTTTTGAGATGGAGTCTCTCTCTGTGACCCAGGCTGGAGTGCAGTGTCATGATCTTGGCTCACTGCAACCTCCACCTCCTGAGTTCAAGCAATTCTCCTGCCTTAGCCTCCTGAGTAGCTGGGATTACAGGCATGTGCCACCATGCCTGGCTAATTTTTTGTATTTTTAGTAGAGATGGGATTTCACTATGTTGGCCAGTCTGGTCTCAAATTCCTGACCTCAAGTGATCTGCCCACCTCGGCCTCCCAAAGTGCTGGGATTGCAGGCGTGAGCCACTGCACTGCACCTGGCCTTCAGTGTTTTCTTTTCTTTCTTTCGTTTTTTTTTTTTTTTTTTTTTTTTAGAGACAGGGCCCGGCTCTATTCCCCTGACTGCAGTGCAGTTGCACAATCATATCTCACTGTAGCCTTGAACTCCTAGGCTCAAGCAATCCTCTCGCTTTAGGCTCTTGAGTAGCTGGGACTACAGACATGTGCCACGATACTCAGCTAATTTTATTTCATGTAGAGACAGGGTTTCACTATGTGGCCCAAGCTGGTCTCAAACTCCTGGCATCAAGCAATCCTCCCACCTTGGCCTCTAAAGTATTAGGATTATAGGCATGAGCCACCACACCCAGCCTTATGAATGTTTTCTAAGTGAGCACGTGGGCCCCGTGTATTCCATCCCTGGGTTAGCAGAAACACATGAAAGGAGGCTTTAATTCACTGCTAGCTACAAAACCACGGGAATCTCAGGCTAATTTAATAGCAATGTAATGGCAGTACAATAGCAATGTTAGCTGACACTCCTCCATGCACATTTTTGGCCCATACTTTAAAAAGAACACTGATTAACATGCATACTTAGAACAGGGTTTCTCAAACTCCGTACTACAAACTATTTGTGCTAGATAATTCGTTGTTATTGGGGGTCATCCTGTGCACTGTAGCATGTTTAGCAGCATTCCTGGCCTGTAACTTCCAGATACCAGTACCAACACTACCCTTGTTGTGTCGACCAAAAATGTTTCCAGACGTGTCACCCCAGCTGAGAACCACTGATTTAGAAGAAGTGAAATCAGGGCGGTGATATGACTAGAAATCATGTTTTTTGAAAAATAGTTGAAGGAACTAGGGTGGTTTAATTTGAAGAAGACTAAATATAGTGATATCATTTCAGTATTTGAAAGGTGGTGTTTGACCTGTTCTCCATCACTCTGGAGGAAGAAACAGAAGCACTGAGTGAAAGTTCTAGGAGATTAGATTTAGACTCAAAATACGGAGAAACTTTCCAACAGAGCTCGCTGAGACTGGTCTGCAAATGCATGTGCAAGCAGGGCCTGGGTAAACACACAGGGGGTGGGAAAAGTTTCTAGTACCAGATAAAGCTTCAAACAATTTTGAAAGGCCCTTTCAAATAATTAGTTACATGATTCTGTAATTTGATATTCCCTGGGATTTGCTCTGGCCTTGGCTTTGTCTGCACATGCCTCCTAAAACCTTTGTTAATCATATAAGAATGATAGCTAATATTTATTTGAGTACATTGCCTCATCTATCTAATCTAATCCCTATGACGACCTACGGAGATAGATACTATTATCTTTGTTTTATAGATGAGGAAGCTGTGGCCTAATGTTAAGTAATTCCCCTGAGGACTCAGTCCTGGGAAATTAAAGAGAGCAGGATTAGACTCAGGTCTCAGATGCCATCATCATTGGTCTTAACCATTATCCCATATTTTATATTAATCAAAAGATTTGTAAATCTTGGGATTCGAATCAGTGGCTAGGCTTGTGTTTGTACAGTTGTAACTGATGGAAGGACAGCACATACAATCTTACATAGATTGAAAAAAATTTCTCTCCCCCACAGGAAGTGTCTTTCATTTGGGACTCTGGAAGGAAAACTGGAAGGGGCATGAGTATCAGATGGAAAATTTCACACTGTTAACAAATAGACACCTTTCCTTAAACCGTATTTGAGTTTGCAGCAAAGCCATTCTATTTTATTCTTAAGCCTGTCCTATTTATAGCATCACCCTGATTGCCATAAGCATGCATTAGCATTTCTTCATCATCCTTGTGCACACTATTTGTCACTGGCACAAGCAGAGCGAGACAAAAGGCAATGTAAGATTGATTACCAGTCTTTTTCGTAATCATACCTGTGTTTCCTGCTCCTCCTTATTCTCACTGCGAGAAAAAAACATTTCCACAAGATTCCTTCAGCAGCATAACTGATCCCATTGTACTGAATAACAAACACACTCCAAACCTTTCATGACCCTCCCACAAAGGGCCTGTACTGTTAGAAAAGCTGAGTATCCCATAAGCAGTCTCTGCCATGTGAACAAAAACAGCCTAATTGTGTGTCTTCCAAAGTGGAGGTTAAGAGAGATTGCAGGGGTGCTCACAGCACCTGGGTGGGGTCTGGCTGCTAATGAACACTTCTTTTCATGGTTGGCTGTTGTCCTGGCTGCTGTCCATTCACCAACTCCTCCCCACCATAATATTGGCATCCCCTTGCTCTCCCCGCCTCTCTCCACTTCTGCTCACCTCTCCTCCTCCAGCCCAGCCATAGATAAGGGCAGGAGCACTGCTCAGGGACAGCCTGATCATTTCTGGAATGGATGCAACAAAAAGAAGCTGCTGCTATTCCTCCCCTTATCCACTCTACAGAGAACCCGGCATTTCCTAATGGGGGCTCCACAGGAGCAGGAGACATGAACAGTTGGGCAACACCGCAATTCATCCTATACCTGCCTCCAGATTCAACACGACTTTTTCCACAGGGCTATCATGAGGGTCCAAAGAAACAAACTCTTCCTTACAAAATGTAAATATTAGCTGTTATTTTAAAACTATAAATGTTAATTCTTGGCTAGGAGTGGTGGTTCATGCCTGTAGTCCTAACACTTTGGGAGGCCAAGGTGGGAGAATTGCTTGAGGCCAGGAGTTGGAAACCAGCCTGGGCAACATAGTGAGACCCTGTCTTTACAAAAAAAAAAAAAAAAAAAAAAAAAAAAGTAAATGCTTATTTTTACTTTTCACTATTCCCAAATTTAAGTAACTCCTGATTGCTTATGAAAGTTCAAACTGTTCTTGACTGGTGGTCATGGAAAAGAAAAAGGAAAGTTGAAACTGATCCTAGAATTTAAGACCATGCTTAAATGCACCAAGCTATTTTTCTAACCCTTCTCCCTTTAGGAATCCCTGTATTCTCATCAGACTGTTCACTGCCCAGTTGCTCTCTGCTTAGAACACCCTTCCACCTCTTCCCAGGTAATGAGAAGCAGGCCCATCCAGAGCCTAGCTCAGCTCTGACCTGCCTCAGGCTCCTTCCTGAGGGCCAGCCCAGAATGTGCCCTCCCTTCTCTTTTTTAAATGGATTTAAGGGAGTGGGAAGGCAGGTGAACCTCAGGAGGCTGAACCTGTGCGAAGAGAAGAGGAGGAAGTGCTTGAGTGGCACTAAGGTTTGAGACAGGAGCTGGGAGGGGGAACTAGGCCCCAAAAGAGCTGAGAGGAAGAACAGAGCAGGCTCCCTGTGAGGGACGTGCATTTCAGCGAGGTCATCAGTCAGTGTGGTCATCAGTCAGCGTGGTCATCAGTCACCCTGGTCATCAGTCACTGTGGTCATCAGTCACCGTGATCTGGGCCTCAGGCAGATGGATGGCCTGACAGGGAGAGTGAGCTGTAATCTAGATTACCTTTGCAACACCCTAAAGCCACCGTGACTGTTTTGAATTTCATTCCTTTTCTTGCCTTCAGGAAAACTGTGCCTGTCACTGAAGAGATTGAGAGAAGCACTTGGGCTGGCTGCTTCTCAGAAAGCCTAGCCCTGGGATCAGTGCACTGTTTATTCATTAATAAAGCTGGAAACAAGTACGTCTATTACCCTCAGAGCTTCTCTCTACGAAAGCCCATACACCTGTCTTAGGCAGTCTGATTTCTCTATGTACAATGTCATATTTGTACACTCCAAGTCTTCTGTCATCCACTGTCTTTATTTTATAATGGCAGAAAGTCTTCCCAGTGAAAAGCAGACCACTGTATCCTAGAAGTAAGTAGAGGATGTATTGTTCAGTCTTCCAAAAGATCTACCAGGAGTTCCAATGCAAATCCTCGCCTGCTGGGACCCACATTCTCATATTTTAGACTGGGCCCCAGTTCTGCAGGTGTAGCCATGTAGAGCTTGTGAGAATTTAGGTATGAAAATCAGGCTGCCAGACCCACCCCTTGAGGGCCTGGCTTGCCTGAGCAATTTCCCGGCTGCAGCCCCTGTGGCTGCTCTGGTACCATAACAACCCTTGCCTGCCTATGTCAAGGGGCATCCTGAAACCCAAGGCAGGGAGACACTCCCTGTCCTAGGGTGTAGGCAACCTTATGTAGAACCCTTCCATGGTCCTGACCATCTGTAGCAGACACAAAGGAAGCTTCCCAGGCCTTCCAGCCTGGAATCTGTAGTTTTCTTACTCCCTGGAGCTGCCTTCAACACAGGGCCTGCCTCGTGATTTCAGATTCTGTTACTTGGTCTTTTCTCTCTGATCCAACCTGACTTCCAGGGCACCAATCTTAGTTTTCTTCTATAGATTTCAACATTCCCCTGGTAGAGACTCCCAACCTGATGCTATGTGCTGTGTCCTGTACCTACCCCACCTTTGGTTGCCATTCTGACCCACTGAAGCCCAGGGCCTGACACTGACCTGGAGATGGGCTACGGGGCTCTTATGAATCACAAGATGTCTGTTTTATTTTCTAAGCCTTCTATACATTCTGATACCATTTTTTAAAGAAAAAGAATAAGATTAAAATATAAAGTATTGATTTAAGCATAGAAAGCGAAGAAAGCATACTAAACCTGAAAGTTTGAATAAAAATATAAGCTCAAGAAGAGTTTATATAAACCTGTGACTACTTTCTCCCATCTCCCGTCACCTCCACACTCCATCCATTCTAAACCACTCTGGGTCCCTGACTACGCCAGGCTGCTTCTTGCCTCCATGCCTTCGTTCCTATTATTTTTCAAGTTCTTGGAACATGCGAGGAACTTACCAAATGCTTGTTGAATAAATGCCCCACCTTACAGACTGCTTCCCTTGGAGCGTCTAGCACATAGTCTTTAAAATATGTTGAATTAATGAATAAATAAATATCCATGCTGTGCTACTGAGAGAAACTAACACATTCTTAACTTTTGAGAAACCATTTATGGGAGAAATTATCATTTATCTTTCTCTTTAGACAGTCTTTTAAAAAATTGTGGTATCGGAAATCTTGCTGATGCTATAAATTGTAACAAAATGCCTTGGAGGGTTGTACATGGAAGACCTGGTTGGCTGTGGCTAAGAAGGGAACCTAGAGATTCGTAATAGCTGTGCTTGAATACTTGTTAAACTTGAGTCCTCTTGGACATTTCTCTCCACAAACAAGGTGCAAAATAGAAGTGTTTCTCTAAAAGAGAAAGGACATTGTAGGGAATGAAGAGTTAAATTTCCAGAGTAGTACAGACTAAATAGCCTTTTAAAAAATCCTTGATAAAAATACTTAAAATGCTGAATAAAAAGAAAAAAAAAAAGACAAAACCACACACACATTTTTGAGCACTTCATTTTTGCCAGCAAGAAAAATGAGGGAGATTTCCAGAGGCTAAAAATGAAACCAGCACATGAGTCCAGATCAGTAAGAGAGTGCTGGGCACACTGGCTATGCATTCCAGGGACCAAAAGCTTCTGTCTTCAGAGCCATGCCAAATACCAGAGACAAAGCTAAGGGGCCATTCAAGCTGGGGACTCACTGCCAAGTAGGAGCTCTTTAAAATGAAATCTTGGTTTCAGGGGTTTTGGGAAATGGAGATGTTATGAATTCAGGCCTCAAATCTGCATAATGACTGTCTTATATATACACAATTTCAGGGAATATATATTTTTTTCCTTACCCAGCACCAAGACCAAGTGAGGTTATTGCCTTCTGGTACTCCCCCTGCCCCAGCTTTGCTGTCCAGCAGTCCAAGCTATCAAGAACCTCAAGATATGGAAGGCATTTATTTGGCCAGTCCAGAGTCACCTGAAGTCTGGGCAGCACTGGGCTATCTGTGAGGCTGACTGAGCTTGTCCTTCCAGCATTAGCCAAGCAGGAGTGGCAACCTGTCTCTCCCATCCCTGACCAGCACACCCACAAAAAGGGACCAGAGGGAAAAGTTAAGTTTCAATGAACTTATCTAGAAATTTATAATCAGGAAAACTAGAAAGAAGTGACTTTAAGCAATTTTTTTTACCTTGTGTATATTTTTATAGTTCAGTGTTCTTTATACTTTGAATTCTATGCTGGCTGGTAGGGGTGTCAGTGGGCACAACTACCATCTTTTTAATACTTACAGCATATTTCTGAGCTTCAGGGAAGAATATTTAAAGTCCAGGGAGGAAGCTCCTTTCTTCACTTGGTGCCCGTCTTCATGATGTGTGTATGTAGCGTTGGGAGGATAGTGCCTGGCATGGAGCAAAGGCACTAAAGATGTTGGCTCCCTTTCCTGCTACTCAGAGGCTAAGGACCACAGCAAGAGCCAGGGTGACTGTGGATACCAAGCGTGTTGTGTTTCAAGGCCAAAGGAGTGAAGGATAGAGTTAGGAGAAGAATGTTTCATCCAGAGACACTTAGAGGCAGATTCTGTTAGGGACTGAGAATCCTACTAGGCCTGGAAGCAATGCCTAACCAGTGTTCCCTTGGTCTAGAAACTAATTAGCTTTGCTTCTTGCTAACCCAGAGATAAGAAAAGGAACAAATGCTGGTACCTCTAATGCTGCCACAGCTTAGTCAGATCTTGACTTAGACTTAAGAAGTTAGGATAAATAACTAGCTCTGTTAGTTTTATATTTATAATGTTTCTTAGTTTCTTCCATCTTTTAGGCATATCTTACCCAAACCAAGGGCAGAGACATTTTTTCATATTTCAGTCAAATACAACAGTTCCAAGTGGTCACTTCAAGTCTCAGGTTTCTTCCTGAGAAACCCAGGAAAGACCAAGTTGTGGCAGCAGAAACCAGGGCCCTATGGGAAAAGAGGCAAGAATGACTAGGGTCTTGGTCCTTTGCCATCTAGGCAATTTTTCTACTACTTCATGGAAGCCAACCACATTCCACCAGAAAAAGTTTCCATGGGCTGCCATCAGAATCAAAATATACCTAGGCTGGGGATGTCCTGATCAGTGCCAAAGTGGCATTTGTAAACCAAAAATAAAATTCTGAGGCCCCCCAACCACCTGAATGGACCCTCCTCTTGGCCAAGGGCATTCCAAAGTTAATCAGCAAAAGTGGTTCAGGCCGTGATAGGAAGCAGGGGGGGTCAGACATGCCCCATTATATCCTCCTCTCTTTTAGAATTCAAGAAAAGCCCACCAGCATTACAATCAACACAGGCTTTACCCGATAAGAAACACTTACAATGTATTCTCTCTGAAGCCTACTTGGAGGCTTCACCTGCGTGATAAAATCTTGGTCTCCACAAGCTCTTATCATAACCTAGAAATTCCTTTCTATTGATAGTAACTCTTTCAACCATTTGCGAGTCAGAAAATTTTTAAATCTACCTGTGACCTTGAAGCCCCCCCAACCCCCACTTCAAGTTGTCCCACCTTTCCAGGTTGAACCAATGTAAAGCTTACATGTACTGATTGATATCTTATGTCTTCCTAAAATGTATCAAAGCAAGCTGTACCCTAACCACCTTGGGCACATACCGTCAAGACCTCTGGAGGCTGTGTCATGGGCACATGCTTAACTTTGGCAAAATAAACTTTTTTAATTGATTAAGACCTGTCTCAGATACTTTTAGTTTCACACATTCCTTGCATGAAATTCTGCTTCACTGTTGTGAAATATGGTCCCTAGTTATAGGAGCCATCTTTTCCAGAAACTGGAAATGTAGTTCAACAATGGTCATGAGAGCTACTTCCAGGCATGAGAGATCTGAAAGGCATAGTTTGGCTTCATAGCTATTTGAATTTCTGGAATATGTCAATGGTTGGAGAGACAATAGGTAATATAGCTGAAATTAGAACAATCATGTTAAATCTGAGTCATGTAGCTATGGTGTGGTTGGACCCCCAAGGAGGCATTTTCTCTCAGTATGTAAAGTGGATTGTACCTGCTTAGACAGCCCAATGAAGCGTCTTCAAGATGCTGGGGCTCAGAAGCATAAACCAGGCAAGGCCCTTAACTGGTTACAGCTTCCTCCATCCCTGCCTCAGCAGTATTAGAGAAGCAAGTTCATTCTTAGGCTTTTTAAGTAGTTTGTGATTTTATAATGTCGTGTTTTATGTTGGAACTGGGGCTTGGAAAGTGAAATGAACTAGTTATTGTGATGGAAAAGAAATAATTGGATAAGAGATAGAACGCAGGGAATGAGAGGATAGGTATAATGGATGGGGCCCCTTATTTTCCCTCTCCACTTCAAGTCCAGATATTCTCTGTACATTCATTGATGTCCATGAAGCCATGGGCACTGTAGGAAGACACATCTGAATTATCCAGGCCAGTGGTTGCTCACATCTGGAATCCCAGCACCTTGAGAGGCTGGGGCAGGAGGATTGCTTGAGGCCAGGAGTTCGAGACCAGCCTGGGCAACATACCTGGTCTCCATAAAACAAATTAAACAGTGTTATTCAGGCCCCAGAACTGACCATGTTCTTGAATTCCTTAGGGCAGATTCAGAGGGGATTACTATTTTTACAGGTGGCTGCTAAGATTTCTGGGCCCTTTTACAAACCTTTAAAAAAGGAGCTTTTTGGCCGGGAGCAGTGGCTCATGCCTGTAATCCCAGCACTTTAGGAGGCCAAGGCAGGTGGATTGCTTGAGCCCAGGAGTTCAAGACCAGCCTGGGCAACAAGGTGAAACCCTGCCTCAGCAACAAGGTGAAACCCTGCCTCTACAAAAAATACAAAAATTAGTTAGGTGTGGTGGTGCGCACCTGTAGTCCCAGCTACTCGGGAGGCTGAGGTGTGAGGATTGCTTGAGCCCAGGAGGCAGAGGTTGCAGTGAGCTAGATCATGCCACTGCACTCCAGCCTGGGTAACAGAGCAAGACCTTGTCTCAAAAAAAAAAAAAAAAAAAAAAAAAAAGGAGCTTTTTCCTACCCACTTTACCAATTTAACAGTATTACCAAGAACCTATAATTTCATTATTGTTCCTTCAGGCACTTGAGGAACTAGGGGACAAAGCAATAGCATGAAGTCCCCAATGACATACAGGATCCTGTCAGTGCATTTGTGAGATACACAGACTCCTCCTTCTTTAGTGTATAGCTTCCTTCCAGATAATTTTTCAGGGAAACTACTAGCCATATGCATCAGAAACTGTCTCTGTGTCCTCATTATACCAGATACATTCCTCTAACACAAATGTGTTACATTGTATTGAAATTATCTGGTCACACATTTGTGTCTCCTTTAGTCTCCTCTAAGTTCCTCAACAACAGGGACCATATCTTTTCATTTTTGTGTAACAGGATGTTACATTTAAAGTTTCAACTGAGGTTCCAAGATAAAATAGATGCTGCATACCAAAGTGAGGTGCCACATCACTTTGCAGAGTTTAAAAAGGGAATCTTTAAAGAACAAAACAAAAAATAAAAAACAAAAGAAATTATAAAATGAAAAAAAGAAAAGAAAAAAACTAAAAAAAAGGGGGAATCTTTGACAATCATTTCCATAATTCTTACCCACTTCACTCACTTTGACAATTATTTCCATAATGCTTAGCTGCCTCACTCAGATGAAGGGTATTAAAAGGGCCCAGGGTAGGAAAAGATTTGGGAAGATATTTCTTCAGGGATTTTTTTTTTCTTCTGTGCTATGTAAACATCCTCCTCCCCCTCTCTAACACACAAATACCAAGGTTAACTTGAAGAGCTTGTAATGTGTTCTTGATGGGGTAAGGTGGGGAACACCATGGATTAGAATTTAAATCATACTTGAGAAATTCAATATGATCTAGAACAGATCAGAGAGCGAGAGAGGGAAGGAGAGAGACGGACAGACAGAGACAGAGAGAGGGAACACAGAGAGCTGGGAGAGTCACCACTCTTTTATGAAGCAAGGAATGTGTACCCTTCCAGCAGGGCAGATGTCCTAGAACTATGTGGAGTCCTCACCAATAGGAATAACCGGGAGAGGGAACTGAGCAGTGAGAGTCATGTGTGAAGCAGACTTTTGGGGAATAAGGGACTGAGGCAATATCAGGCAATTGAAGGTGAAACCAGGTTTTCATCAGAGGCTTCAGAAGTTTCATCATGTATTTCTATATATGCACTTTAAAAGGTCAGATATAAAAAGAATTTATTCCTTTGATTATAACTACTGGTCATGCTGAATCAATTCACCAATCACATTTATTTCTCTAAGTGTCAGACATCATGCCTGACTCATCCTAGGCATCTGAAAAATGCTAAACTGAGCTCATCTGATTTTGGGACATATTCTACTACTATACCAAAATATGTCCATGACACAGCCCAGCTGAATGGCAGCCCATTTTTTTCCCCCAAGATCCTTCAGGCCATTGAAAGCAGTTCATATTTTTATTTCAGGGTAATGACTCCTTAAATTATACTTCTGGGTAGGTTTTATGTGAACAATTTTAGGTAGTTTTATGTGAACAATTGCAATTAACTAAATATAAACACACATTTAGAAATCTGCTCTTAATTATTATATATAAGTAAAAAATAGTTTTCTAACTCCAGAGATACAATGTTATTATAACCCATATAAAGTCCAGATGTCTGTGGTCTAGGTTTTGGCAGTGTCACGGTAAACAAAATATCAGCCTGGCGGAAAAGTTTAGGTGAAACCAATGAATATCTAGAAAAATATCAAAGGCATTACATGGATAACGCATAGCAAAACTTCCTCTTAAAAAGATCCTCATTACCAACTTCTACCCTTCTTATTAGTTCCCCCAAACTTTCCCTTTCCTAGAATTTCCTCAAAACTCTCTCTGAAGTTCACTTCCTCGTCTCTTCTCCCTCTGTGCCTACCCTGCTGCCTATTTTCTTGTCTTGCACCTGCAGGTCTACTATCCTCTGCCCTTTCTCTCATTTCCTTTTCAGTTTTCTTTGCATGATTTACTCCATTGAACTCATAATTGTGAGTTGGAGAATGTGGAGATTTAGCAAAAAGTGCCAAGATTTTCATGAGAAGTTGGGTAGAGAAAGAAAAGTCTGTGAGTATTTAACTGTTTTTCCCTGCCGTTCCACGAAAGGGAGACTTGGCAAAGGTCAGCATCAGGAACAAGAGGAACAGACGACCTGCTTTACCCGATCTGAAGCCCTGCAGAGGTGGACTTTCTTCACCCCAAAATAACTCTCATCTTCAGCTTGATAATAAAGTGAAACTTTAGAACAAGGAAGTTATTTCTTTGTTTTTGTTCCTGATTAAAATATTTAGTATAACATTTCACTCATTAGTTATCGATAGCTAGGTAAATGAATGTATTAGTTACCTTACTGGAAGTAGAGTTGGGTGGTAAATTAAGAGGAAGGCAGCTAAGAAGAGGGACATCAGTAAAATGGGATAGGAGATCCCCCACTCCTATTCCCCCATAGCAATGTTAATTTGGCAACCACTGGTGGATACCAGTGCCTTTGTGGGAGCCTTGGAATCCACGTAGGAGGTTGCAAAACCCCAGTGAAGCCCAAGACCAAGGAGGTAGGCTCATGCCTTGGTGGCAGACTCACCCACCACAAGCTACAGATCCAGAAACAGCTTCGTCCTCTGTGGATTCAGCTACAACCCCATTTGGTCTTGGTCCTGCCACCAGAACCATCGGCTAAGGAGCCCAGGAGGAGTCACACGCCACACACAAGTGCCTCAGGTAACAGGCCCATTGATCTTGTTTCCATCTTTGGACTGCAGATCAGCCTATGACCCAGTGCTAGTCCCTCTCTGCTGTGCTTATGGAACAGTCCTGTTCACTCAGGACTTGATGGGAGACATAGCTGTCTGTGCCCACGGAGACAGACTTGCCAATCTCAGTCCAACTGAGGATTGTGAAGCAGCCCTATGACCTACCTTCAGCATTTTTCAGGCTGTGGCCTCAGCAGTCCTAACCACCCAAGAACCTGGCAGGAGCCATGCCCATCCATGTCTGCAGAGGTAGGCCTGAAAACCTTGGTCTCAATTGTGGATCCTGAAGGAACTCTGTGACTTGGTTTCAGCCCCTTTTAGCCACAGACCAGAGCCAGTATTTCCTGCTTACTAACTCAGCAGGTATTCTCCCAGAGACTTGGCAGGAGCCATAGCCATACACACACCTGATAACAAGCCCACTGTCCACAGACCCAACTGCAGATCCTGAGGCAGACCTTTGGTTCAGTATCAGCCCTACTGACCAAAATCTAGGACTCCTCCAGACAGGATCCATATCTGCCCAAGCCACTGGTAATGGGCCCACCAACAGTGGACCCTGCTGCAGACCCAGGAGCAGTTATGTAACCCCACTCCAACCTTGCTTAACTACAATCCTGGAGGCAATACCATCACTCCAGGGAACTGACAGGCAAATGTCCTTACCTGCCAAAACCAATCTATAAAGTTTAAAACAGATGTTTGGTCCTTACAATATATAAACACTAATGCAAGTCTACGCACATTAAGAAGGATCAGGCAAACGTGACACCACCAAATAAACTAGTAAAATTTCAGCAACCAACCCAAAATATGAAAGTCTGTTAATTGCCTGACAAAAATTTAAAATAATCATCTTAAAGAAGCTCAATGAGATGCACAAAAGAACACAGACAAACGATTAAACAAAAATCAGAAAAACAGTACATAAAAAAGAAGAGTTTAATAAAGAGACAAAAACCATAAAGAAGAACTAAACAGAAATTTTGGAGCTGAAGAATGCAATCGCAGAACAGAAACATTTGATAGAGGGCTTCAACAGCAGACTTGATCATATGAGAAAAAAAATCAATGAACTTAAATACAGGTCATTTGCAATCAGTCTTTTAGAGGAATAAAAAGAAAAACAATGAAAAATAGTAAAGAAAGCACATAAGACTTCTGGGCCACCATCAAGTGATCAAATATATCCATTATGGGAGTCTTAGAAGGAGAAGCAAGAGAGAAAGGGGAAAACATACTATTTAAAGATGTAATAGGCCAGGCGTGGTGGCCTATGCCTGTAATCTCAGCACTTTGGGAGGCCAAGGTGGGAGGATTGCCTGCAGCCAGGAGTTTGAGACCAGCCTGGGCAACATAGCCAGATAGCCAGACACTATTTCTATAAAAAATAAAAAACAGACTGGTTGCTGTAATCCCAGCACTTTGGGAGGCCAAGGTGGGCAGATCACCTGAGGTCGGGAGTTTGAGACCAGCCTGACCAACATGGAGAAACCCTGTCTCTACTAAAAGTACAAAATTAGCCGGGCATGGTGGCACATGCCTGTAATCCCAGCTACTCAGGAGGCTGAGGCAGGAGAATCGCTTGAACCCAGGTGGCAGAAGGTGTGGTGAGCTGATATGCGCCATTGCACTTTAGCTTGGGCAACAAGAGTGAAACTCCATCTCAATAAATAAATAAATAAAATAAAAAATAAGCCAGGCATGGTGAAAAACACCTGTAGTCCTAGCTACTTCAGAGGCTAAGGTGGAAGGATCTCTTGAGCCCAGAGTTTGAGGCTGTAGTGAGCTATGATCATGCCACTGAACTCCTGTACTCCAGCTTGGGCAACCAAGCAAGACCCTGTGGGGTGGGAGGGAAATGTAGTAGTTGAAAACTTCCCAATTCTTAGGAGAGAGAGAGAGATATATATACACATCCAAATTTACAGAGCTCAAAAGATTTTAAGCAGCGTCCCCAAAGAATATTACTCCAAGACACATTATAATAAAATAAAATCCAAAGACAAAGACAGAATTTTGAAAGCAGCAGGAAAAAACAGGCTTGTCACATATAAGGGAAACTTTGTGAAGCTACTGGTGGATTTTTCAGCAGAAGTCTTACAGGCCAGGAAGAAATGGGATGATATATTCAAAGTGCTGGAAGAAAACAACTGTCAACTCAAAATACTAAACCTAACAAAACTGTCCTTCAGAAATGAAGGACAGATGAAGATATTCACAAACAAAAGCTGAGAGATTTCATTACTACTAGACCTGCCTTATGAGAGATGCTAAAGAAGGTTTCTCAAGTTGAAATTAAAGGATGCTAAGTAACAATATGAAAGCATATAAAAGTATAAAATTCACTGGAAAAAGTAAATATACAGTCAAATTGAGAATACTCTAGTTCTGTAACTGTGGTACAGGAATCACATTAAACTGTAGTATTAAAGTTAAAAGACAACAGTATTAAATATAACTATAGCTATAATTTCTTAATGGGTATACACTATTAAAAATGTAAAGTGTGACATTAATATCATAAGATGTGTGTGTTGGGGGTAAGATTGTAGAGTTTCATGTGCAATTGAAGTTAAGTTGTTAGCTTAAAATAGACTGTTATAGGTATTTTACGTAAGCCTCAGGATAACTCAAAAAAAATTCTAGTAGACAAAAGATAAAGAGAAATGAATCAAAGAATAACACTACAAAAAAGTAATTAAATCACAAAGGAAGACAGAAAGACAGAAGGAAAGAAACTTCAGCCCACTTAGAAAACAATTAACAAAATGAAATAGTAAGTACAGTTAGCCATTAGTATTCATGGGTTCTACATCTGTGGATTCAACCAACTATGTATCAAATATTAATATATTAGGAAGAAAACAAAATAACAACACAGCAATAACAATGGAAATAAGAATAACAATACAGCATAACAACTATTTACATAGCATTTACATTGTATTAGGTATTTTAAGTAATCTAGAGATGATTCAAAGTATATGGGGGATGTGCATAAATTATATGCAAATACTACACCATTTTATATAAGGAACTTGAGCATCTGTGGATTTTTTTATCAGGCATTTTGGGGTGGGGGAGTGGTTCCTGGAACCAATTCCCCACAGATACTTAGGGATGACTGTACTTACCTATCAATAACTACTTTAAATGTAAATGGATTACATTTTTCAGTCAAAAGACAGAATGATTGAACAGATTTTTTAAAAAGATCCTACAATATGCTGTCTACAAGAAATTCATTTTACCCTTAGGACACAGAATGAAAGTGAAGAAATGGAAAGATATTCCACGCAAATGGTAACCAAAAGAGAAGAGCAATGGCTATGCTTATATCAGACAAAGTAGACTTTCAGTCAAAATTTGTTGTGAAGACAAAGATAGTAACAAAGATAATGACAAAGGGGTCAATTCATCAAGAGGGTATAACAATTGTAAATATATCTATGCATCCAACCTTGGAGCATCTAAATATATAAAGCAAATATTAACAGAACTGAAGGGAGAAAAGACAGCAAAACCAAAATAGTAGGGGACTTTAATATCCTACTTTCAATAATGGACAGATTGTTTAGACAGAAAATCCATAAAGAAATGGTAGGCCTCAATAATTCTACAGACAAAATGGACCTAATAGACATAGAACATTCCATACAACAGCAGCAGCAATAAATGGTACTGGGAAAACCAGAGTCCACATGCAAAAGAAAGAAATTGGATCTTTATCTTACACCACACACAAACATTAACTCAAAATGTATTGAAGACTAAATATAAGACTCAAAACTCAAACTACCAGAAGAAAATATAGGAAAAAAGTTCCCTTTGATGTTGGTTTTGGCAATGACTTTTTGGATATGACACCAAAAACACAAGCAAATAGCAAAAATAAATAAGTGGAATACTTCAAACTAGAAATCTTCTGCACAGCGAAGAAAACAATCAACAAAATGAACAGGCAACCTAAAGAATAGAAGAAAATATTTGCAAACCATATATCTGATAAGGAGTTAATGTCAAAATATATAAGGAACTCATATAACTCAATAGCAAGAAACCAAATAACCCAAGTTTTAAAAATGGGCAAAGACTTGAATATACATTTTTTTCAAAGAAGATACGTAAATGGCTAACGGGCAAATGAAAAGGTGGTCAACATCACTAATCATCAGGGAACTATAAATCAAAACCACAGTGGGATATCACCTCACACCTGTTAGGATGGCCCTTATCAAAAAGACAAGTGATAAAAATGTTGGTGCGGATGCAGAGAAAAAGGAACATTTGTATACTATTGGTGGGAATGTAAATTGGTATAGTTATTGTGGAAAACAGTATGAAGGTTCTTCAAAAAATTAAAAATGGAACTACCATATGATCTGTCAATCTCACTGCTGGGTATATATCCAAAGGAAATGTAATCAATGTCTAGAAGGCATATCTGTACCCCCACGTTCATTGCAGCATTATTCACAAGAGCCATCATATGGAAACAAACTGTGTCCATCAATACATGAGTTGACAAAGAAATTGTGTCCCATATTTACAATGAAATATTATTCAGCCTATGAGAGGCAGGAAATCCTGCCATTTGTGGTAACGCAGATGAACCTGGAGGTCATTATACTAAGTGAAATATATCAGACACAAAAAGACAAATACTATATCATCTCATTTACATATGGAATCTTAAAAAGTTATACTCATTGAAGCAGAGAGATGAATGATGGTTGCCAGGGGATGGGGGTTAGGGAAAATGGAGAGGTGTTAGTCAAAGGGTACAAATTTTCAGGTATAAGAGTAATAAGTTCTGGGGATCTAATATACAGCATGGGGCCTGTAGTTAATAATATTGTTTTGTAGGCCGGGCACGGTGGCTCATGCCTATAATCCCAGCACTTTGGGAGGCCGAGGTGGGTGGATCACCTGAGGTCAGGAGTTCGAGACCAGCCTGACTAATATAGTGAAACCCTATCTCTAGTAAAAATACAAAAATTAGCCAGGCATGATGGAGGGCGCCTGTAGTACCAGCTACTAGGGAGGCTGAGACAGGAGAATTGTTTGAACCTGGGAGACAGAGGTTGCAGTGAGCAGAGATCACGCCACTGTACTCCAGCCTGGAGAGAGAGCAAGACTCCGTCTGAAAATAATAATAATAATAATAATAATAATAATAATATTGTATTGAACACTTGAAATTTGCTAACAGAGCAGGTCTTAAGTGTTTTCACTGCAAACACACACAAATAACTGAGGTGGTATATGTGTTAACTGACTTGATTGTGGTAATCGTTTCACAATGTATATGTACATCAAATCATCACATTGTATGCCTTAAATATATAGAATTTTTGTCAATTATACCTCAATTAAGCTGTGGGGAAAAAAGAGAAGGGAGGCTAAGAAACGAGAAAGAAAACCTCAAATATTGAAGAAGATGGTAATGTTAAATTAAAATTTTGTCATTTTCTTTTTCAATATGTTGGCAGGGTTAGTGCTGGTTCTGGAAAAAGGCTTTAGTGAAAGTTATTACTTTAAGGCATATAAATGATTGGTAGGAGCATAAGTTGGTACCAACTTTAGTGTGGGGAGAGGGGAAAAATTTGGCCACATATATCAGAAGGCTTATGATATGCACAGCCAACTTTGATCCAGTAATTCTACTTCTAGGAATTTATTCTACAGAATCAACAGGATACATTTCCAAGGTTATCTATAGTGTTGACTAAAATTAATGTAATAGGATTGGGTGTGGTGGCTCACACCTGTAATCCTAGCACTTTAGGAGGATAAGTAGGGAGGATTGCCTGAGCCCAGGGGTTTGAGACCAATTTGGGCAACATAGGAAGGCCTTGCCTCTACAAACATTTAAAAAATTTAGTCAGGCATGTTGGCATGCACCTATAGTCCCAGCTACTTGGAAGGGTGAAGTGGGAGGATCACTTGATCCTGGGAAGTTGAGGCTGCAGTGAGCTATGATAGTACCACTGCACTCCAGGTGAGGCAACAAAGTGAGACTGTGTCTTGATGATAATAATAAAATAAAATAAATGTAATAATTTTGGCAAATAATTGAAGGCAATTAAATGTCCAACAATAGGGAACTTAGTGAGTGAATTAAGGTTCATCATTAGTGGCAATACTATGCATTTGTTAAAAAATCATATTATAGAAGAAGATTTATTTGAGAAATACTTATAAGACCAATAAGTAGAAAGTCATTTCCAAAATAATATGTACAGTATTTTACTATGTATTAAATACATATATATATATATATATATATAGAGAGAGAGAGAGAGAGAGAGAGGGAAAAAAAGACTGGAAGGACATATAAATAGTGGTTATCTCTAGGTTAGGACCGATAGAGATTTTTTTCCTTTGTGCTTTTTTGTATTTTCCAAATTTTCCACACTAATCCAATATTATTCTTATAAAACAAACAAGGAAAACATATTTTAAAAAAGAAAACTCTGCCTTTTTTTTTAAGAGTACAGTCTAACTCTTTTAGATGTTGGGCAAACAGGCATCTCTCCATTTAATGCTCCCATAAAGCTGGTAACTTAAATGCTTTCCTGGGTTAGTGGTTTGCATTTTCAGAAGAGCTCTCATAGAAAGAGCTAGTACCCAAGTGAATATATGCTATAAATTATAGATAACTTGTTTTTCTTCATTTAAGTGAGCAAGCATGTTCTTCATAAGTCGATACATGGCTCACAAACTACCCCAGGCAATGATTAGAGAGCAGCCTCAGTTCCAGAGAGCTCAAGCCAGCAGCACCTGGAGCCCCTAGAATTTTCGGATAAAAAGAATACTTCCTTCACAGTTTGACACCTTTGGGGAATGCTAATGAAAGCCACCATCTTGCAGCTCACTTCTTTACAACTTTATTTGCCTTAAGGGTAGAAAATTGTGAAGCTAGCAGGAGCCTCTACCCATATTAAAAAGATTCTCTTGCAGTTCACCTACTTTCTGTCTCAGAAAATCATCGTTTACTTTTAGACAACATGTTTATTAAGATAAGTACAATATGTTGGGGTCAGTATTAGTGAAACTGTAAGTACTTATTCGCTAAGCCCATAAAAGTCAAGCATTTCATTGACCTAGTAATTTGTCTACTAGAAAATATCAATGTAGAAATATGAGAAAACAGATTTATCATGCACCTAAAGAGAAGTAGCAATATTCACACCCCTCCCCCTTCTCATTGCTCTCAGAGAACTCAGGATACATTATTAGGATATTTTTGACTTTTACAGAGGACAAATTTGAGGCAGGAGAATAGGGTCTGGAGACAGGGAACATAGGGCCCATTCATGCTGACTTCCTAGAACTAAGTCAAATGGAAACACTTCAGCTATAATAGTAAATATTCTCTCCATTTACTTAGGGAGTATACTGAGTAAATGACTTTGAACCTTTACTTCATCCTCTTCATTTACATAGGGCGTACACCAAGTAACCAATGGAAACCTCTAGAGGGTATTTAAGCCCCTGAAAACTCTGTAACAGGGCTCTTGCGCCCCTATGCTTGGCCTGCTCCCATCCTGTGGAGCATTATTTCATTTTCAATACATCTCTGCTTTTGTTGCTTCATTCTTTCCTTGCTTTGTTTGTGCGTTTTGTTCAATTCTTTGTTCAAGACTCCAAGAACCTGGCCACCCTCCACCAGTAACATATTTATACCCTCCACTGGTAACAAAATGAGAGGTAAGGATCTGAAAGATGGCATGGCTTGTTCAAGGTTTGCTAGCGTTTGCTTCTTCAGTGAGTCTAAGTCAAGGGCTGTACTTCCATTTACATCATGAGAAAGCAAAAGGCTTGTTCTTATGCCTGCTGGTAACTGGGTGTTTGTACCAATGCCCCTGAAAGTCCAAGAATTTCTCCTGTAGGTACACTCACTCTGGGCACTGCCTTCTACTGCAGGGACACAAAACTGTCGGGGCCCCATTTAATGTCACTTCAACCTTACCCAGCTACAGTTAACCACTTTAATTAAATTAACGTGTGCTATCATAGGGAAGCCCCACCCTACCTTTCAACTCTCATCTTCCACTTCCCTGAAGTATCATGATTATTTCTACTCACATCTAACAACTGCTAGATAACCAGATCAGATCTGCACAGTGATGTCAAAATGCCTACTCACTCTCTAGAGAGTTGGTCATACTAACATGTGAATGACAGACAGCCCTATTAAAGGCTTGTGTGTTATATGTGAACGACAGACAAGCCTGTTAAAGGATCTCTCATGGGAAGGATTCCAGATAGTGGGACAGTGGAGTAAAACAAGAAAAAAAAGCAGAAGCACTGGGGATTTAGTCCTGGCCAGCCACTGTTTCACTGTACTCTGATTCTACCCCCATCCAACATTTCCATTCCCTGTCTTAGACATTTGGCTCCAGTGGCTGCAGAAAAATTAATTCAAATTCTGGCTACGTGTGCCTTCAGCATCCACATTCTCTATAGAGGCATAAGCAACCCAGGGCTGCATCGCCTCCTGCATCCACATCAGCATCACCCACCTGGTAGCTGTCAGCAAATGAAAGGAACACCTATAAACTAAGATGAGAATAATACCCTGAAAGATAAAGTAATTAAAATTATAACAATGAGATGGCAGTCAAAACAATACCCACGTTTATTTAATACCTGTCATTTGAGAAGTACGGGGTGATCCATTCATATCACCTCATGAATCCTCCCTATACTTTTATGAGAGAGGAAAGAGCATAGGTCAGTTACAAAAAAAGCCAATGTGGGGCAAGGTTAATCAAGAAAGCACTGCTGTAGAAGGGGAAGACCTGAAAAATATGACTTTGGATATCAAATATGGGAGGGCATTCCTGGAAAGTAAAAATACCAGCCTGCCCTTTGGTTCCTGGGCATCTGCTCAGCCAGCATCTGCATCCAGTTTGGAAGGTGGGAGAAGGCCCTAGATGCTGCTCCTGGGCTCCCACATTCACATACTTTTGTCTCCTCGTGGCTTCTATTCTTTTGTAATTACCCCAGTGCCTAGTTTCTTGAAGGTGTCCTAATGTACATTAACAAGTATTATTTTTAAAGGGATTACATTTTCATAATGTTGGGTGAATCACAATTAAACAGACTTCTTTAAGTCTATAGGATTTTTTAAAGCCTTTAATATGCTAATATGGATAATGAATATCCTAGAAGAATATATATTAGGTCAAATCCTTTGAAATTACCATTTTTCTTTTTCTTTCTTTTTGAGACTGAGTCTCACTCTGTCTCCCAGGCTGGAGTGCAATGGCGCGATCTCTGCTCACTGCAAACTCTGCCTCACAGGCTCAAGCAATTCTCCTGCCTCAGCCTCCCGAGTAGCTGGGATTGCAGGTGCCCACCACCACGCCCAGCAAATTTTTATATTTTTAGTAGAGATGGGGTTTCGCCATGTTGGCCAGACTGGTCTCGAACTCCTGACCTCAAGCGATCCACCCACCTCAGCCTCCCAAAGTGCTGGGATTACAGGCGTGGGCCACTGTGCCCGGCCACAAGGAATTTTTTTTTTTTTTTTTTTTTTGAGATGGAGTCTTGCTCTGTTGCTCAGGCTGAAGTACAGTGGTGCAGTCGTGGCTCAATGCAACCTCTGCCTTCTGGGTTCAAGCGATTCTCCTGCCTCAGCCTCCCCAGTAGCTGGGACTACAGGCATGTGCCACCACGCCTGGCTAATTTTTGTATTTTTAGTAGAGATGGGGTTTCACCATGTTGGCCAAGATGGTCTCCATCTCTTGACCTTGTGATCCGCCCACCTCGGCCTCCCAAAGTCCTGGGATTACAGGCTTGAGCCACCACGCCCAGCCTGCAGGGATTCTTTTAACTGTAAAATTGCTTTAAAATTTTGTTTTAATGCAAAAAGTTTTCATGGAAAAAGCAGAGCATAAAAGCACACACATTGTATTAATAACTATGTAAAAACTATTCACAGTTGGGCTTTAAAAGGGCAAAAACAAAAAAGAAAAGAGTCATTTATAAGGATAGAACTATGGGCCAGTCACGGTGGCTTATGCCTGTAATTCCAGTAATTTGGGAGGCTGAAGTGGGAGGATTGCTTGAGCCCAGGAGTTTTTGAGACCAACCTGGACAACATAGGGAGACTCTGTCTCTATAATAAATAAAGTGGCTAGGCATGGTGGTGAGTACCTGTAATCCCAGCTACCTGGGAGGCTGAGTTGGGAGGTTACTGGAGCCTGGGAGGTCAAGGCTACAATGAGCCATGATCTCACTGCTGCCTTCCAGCCTGGAAAACAGAATTCTGAGAAAAATCCCAGTGCACCCCCTCCCCATTCTTTCCAAGATTGCAGAGTAGTGTCAAGGAGAAGATGACCTCCAGCCAGGACTTCAGTATTAAGTTCCTCTGACCTCCTCATTGAGCTAGGTGGACTCCAAGACCTAAGGGACAGGTAAACATTACCCTTTGAATAGCTTCTCTGCCTCCTTACCCAGATGAAGCCCGCCTACATAGATCCCCAAATCTTCAGGTATTCCCACCACCCAGTGGCTCTTTTCCAAAGTTTGTGTTTAAGTTGGTTATTTGAAGTTCTGTACAGGATCCTACAGCAACACTATTTACAAATGATGGTTAGCTTTTCCAGCAAGGCCCCAGATGTCTGTTGGATTCCAGTGTTTTAGATGTTCTGCACATCTATTTATTTTGAGGCAGGATCTCACTTTGTCACCCAGGCTGGAGTGCAGTGGTGTGATCTCAGCTCAGTGCAACCTCCAACCTCCCATGTCAGCCTCCTGAGTAGCTGGGACTATAGGCGTAATCCCAGCTACTACGCCAGGCTAATTTTTTTGGTTTGTTTTTTGTTTGGTGGGGTGCAGCAGGTTTCTGCATGTTGCCTAATCTGGTCTCGAATTCCTGGACTGAAGTGATCTGCCCCCCTTGGCCTCCCAAAGTGTTTGGATTATAAGTATAAACCACCCTGCCCAGACAATTCTATACATTTATAATGGGAAAGGAAAATAGTAGAAAAATAATCCTATCATAAATGCACAACTACAGTATAGAATACACTCTTGAGGGTTAACTTAGGGAATAAGCTCCAACTTATAAAGCTGTGTCCACGGGAAAATGTCTTCCTGGGCTTGCTTAGGTCACTGTCCCAAAAGCCCCTCAGCAGCCTCTTGATGGAGAATGAGACTGTCATAGCCCAAGAGAATTCCTCTGTCCAGGCCTTTAGACAAAGCCTGGCCTGCGGGAGGGAGTCCCAGTGCAGCAGCATCACAGAGCTGCCGACCAGAAAGGCACAGTAACTCGGGATTATGGCTTTCTCTCCAGGGCTCTGTGGGGGAATCCCTCTGTGTAGGGGAAATTCTGGAATCCTGATCTCCCCCTTTCCCTGCATGCATCCCACTCCCAAATGCAGCCTTGTTCCGAGGTTCTGAGCCAGCAGCAATTTGCAAGCCTGCCCCTAATATTCCTCGCATACTGTCCTTCTGGAGGACCTGGCATGAGTAAGTACCCAAGAGATATAGCCCCTTTATGGGGAAGCACCCACAGAGCTGGCCCCAAGGTGAAGGTGACCACTGTGGGGTGGGGTGGGGGGGAGCTTAAAAACTTGGCTTGTTTTGCTAAATTGCTATGACCCTACATTATGGTCATTAGACAAAGATCCCCTGGCCTAAGGCCAGTAAAATGACACCATGACTTTCCCATCAAATCTGGCTGCTTCTCTCTTGGCTGCAGAGAATCATTAATATTTGGTCTCTCTTTAACAAATGGAAGAAAGAAGGAAGAGGCTAGAAGGCAGTTTCCTTGGATGAGCAGAAGTGAAATCAAATCTCAGCTTCTTGCCTCCCTCATCTAACTCTCTCCTGCCTCAGGGTTTTCCACCAGTACCTGTCTGGAAACCTTATCTCAAGCTTTAAGGGCTTATGCCTGGGGCTCCTCTGGATGTGAAAAGAAATTCCCTCCCACAGAGTACCCGCTATTACATGACTTACCCTATCACGCCTCGTAAGACTTTAAGAAGCTTCTGCCAACCACTTTAAAGGATAATTGTTCTCATACTGTTATATTCTGTTCCTGAACACTTAGGTATTTTGGCAAAAGTAGGGTCAATCATCAAATATAGGAAATGGACGAAAGGGTATGTCCTTGTACCTGACTACAGAGCTTGGTGGCTTCAAGTTGTGGGGGCAGCAGAGGAGAAAAGCTGCCACCAGCAACCGGGTATAGAGAAACGGAGGCTGAGAGACCAGCTTGATGTCAGGAGTGAGGGGGAGAGCAGCAAATCAGGGGAGTGTAGTGTCATGGAAACCAAGAGAAGAAAGAGCTTCAGGGAGGTGGTGAGGACATCTGTGTTGAATGCTGAAGTGAAGACAAGATAAGAACAGAGGCGTAAACATTAGACTCAGCAATGTGGAGGTGATTAGAGGCATTGACCGGAACGGTATCTTGGTATAGTGGGGACAAAATCCATCTAGAGTAAGTTGAAAAGGAAATAAGAATATGCTGCTAAGCGCTTTATGTCTTAGCTCATGTAATTCTTATAACAATCTTATGATGTAGATTCTAATATTATCCCCATTTTACAGATGAGGAATCCAGGCACAGAGAGGATAACTAGATGGCCCAAAGTCACACAGTTAGAAAGTGGCAGAGTTGGATGGACCCAGACAACCTGGCTCCAGCCTGTGCTTGAAACCTCTACCTCACTCTCCTTTCACAATGCCACGAAACCAGGATGAACACTCACTCCAGACAACACTAGCGACAAGTGCTGAAAAGGAAAAAAAGAGAGATGGGGTGGGTAGCTGGAGAGGTTGTGGGGCTGAGAGAGAGTTTTCTTTTAAGACAGAAAATCCTGATACACGGGTTGCATGCTGATGGGGATAATAGAGGTGCAGAGGAGAGATTGATGATGTCTGCTGGAGGAGGTGTTTGTGATCTGGGAGATGAGATGGATCCAGAGCACAGAGGGGCTGACCTTTGATAGGAGCTCAGCAAATCCTCTGGTACCAGGAGGGAAGGCAAAGAAAAAGGGCACCCAGTGAGGGTAGCGGGTAGTTTTGGATGTGAAAAGATGAAGGAGTACCTGTCTGCTGGTTTCTCTTTTCTCAGTGAAGGGTAGAGCAAGATAATCATCTGAGGCTGGGGTGGGGAGAAGGGATGGGGGTTGTAAGAGGATTGAAGAGGGAAGAGAGGTATGAAATGGCCATTCTGGGGGTGGAGGTGCCAAGAAAACACAATGAGGAGGTGAGGCAGGGAGCTACAAGAGACAATTCCTAAATTTTATGGATGCACTGTCTGTCTCTCAAATCCTTCATGGTTTTTATCTATGAAATTTTTCATTTTAAATTGCAGAAAAAGAAAGAAGAAAAACTGCCTGCCCTCTTTCCCATGACCGCTGTGCTGGCAGCAGCAGGAACACATCTGAAGTGACGTGATAGGAAATCAGAAGCATTGCAGGCAGATGGTTTGGGATTGTGAAAAGCGCACACAGAGAGAAATGTAGCCTGGGTTTCTTACCTGTAGAAACTTCATGGCTTTTCCTTTGTTTTCATCAAGACCCATCTGTGGCTCTTTAGCACATTTCTTAAAGAAGAATGTGGAATGATAAATGATCCCAGGTGAAATTTATATCTATCTGGATTAAATCCTTGTGCTTTTCTGGAGGAATCAGGGAGCACAGAGAGGCTGCTAATACAGAGAATCACCTGGAGGTCTTGTTACGCCACAGATTACCAGGCCCTGCCCCCAGAATTTCTGATTCTTTGCAGGATGGGGGGAATGAAAATTTGCCTCTCTAATAGTTCCCAGGTGATGTGGATGCTGCTGGTTGGAAGACCATACTTTGAACATTGAGTTTGGATGGGGAAGGCCTTAGGGTTCATCTGGTTCACCACCTCAGGTGGCAGGGGATTTCCCACACCTCACAGAACAAGGACTAGAAAGACGATATCTGAGTCCATTGAAATCCCAAAAGATTCCAGACACAAAATGTCCTTAAGTCCAGCTGCTATTGTTGGACTTGTCATTCCTCTCCCTCCCTGCAAGTCTCTGATTTTCTGCAAAAACATCGGAGGGAATAATTTGAGAGTAATTAACACATAAAGTGCTAACTATATACAAGACGCTGCTCTGAGCTCTTGTATTAACTCACTTAGTCTTTATAACAGCCCTGTGACCTAGGTGCTACTATTATTAATGCTCAATTTACTGATAAGGTAATGAAGACACAGAGAGGTTAAGTAACTTCCTTGAGGTCACCCAGCTAGGAAGTGGAGAGCTGGAATACATCCACAGATCAGACTAACTCCAGTTTCCACATTATTTCCACACTTTCATATGGCAAAAGTAAGTATGTATGAAGTCTTGGTCTCTCAGATTTGTGGATTCTTGCTGCTTGGGTAAAATGTGGTCTGCTAGGGTCCAACACAGTTCTTAGCTAGGGTCCCTGGGCAATATAGGATCTTGAAAAAACCCTGTTTTGGCCAGTTGCAGTGGCTCACGCCTGTAATCCCAGCACTTTGGGAGGCCGAGGTGGGTGGATCATGAGGTCAGGAGATTGAGACCATCCTGGCTAACACGGTGAAACCTCGTCTCTACTAAAAATACAAAAAATTAGCTGGGCGTGGTGGCATGCCTAGCTGTAGTCCCAGCTACTCAGGAGGCTGAGGCAGGAGAATCACTTGAACATGGGAGGTGAAAGTTGCAGTGAGCCGAGATCACACCACTGCACTCCAGCCTGGGCAACAGAGCGAGACTCTGTCTCACAAAAAAGAAAAAAGAAAAAACCCTGTTCTACCATTTTTAATGCATGGCCCTTGGACAAGCTGCATACTTTATTCTGATTATCCCATTGATAAAATGAGGTGTACTGACTTTCTGAATTTTTAAGCCCTGAAAGCATATATATACAGTATATATGTATACATGCGTATATATACGCGTATACATACATGTCCTGTATATGTATATATGTGTATATGTATATGTACATGTATAAGTATGTATGTATATGTATGTATATGTATATGTATATATACGTGTCATATATATATTTATATATGGGGGGGGGCTCTCGCTCTATTACCCAGGCTGGAGTGCAGTAACACCAATGATGGCTCACTGCAACTTTAACCTCACAGGCTCAAGCAATTCTCCCACCTCAGTCCCGAGTAGCTGGGACTACAGGCATGTACCACCACACCTTGTTGATTTTTGTATTTTTTGTAGAGATGGGGTTTCACCATGTTGCCCAGGCTTGTCTCAAACTCCTGAACTCCTGGACTCAAGTGATCCGCCTGCCTCAGCCTTCCAAAGTGCTGAGATTACAGGTGTGAGCCACCATGCCTGGCCAGCATATAATTCTTTCTGAGTTTCAGTAACTCCTTACTCCTGCACTCATTCATCTAGAGCAGCTGCCTGAAGCAACACAGACCAACAATCCACAGGCTGCAGCTAATTCTGGGAGCAGCTCTTCCCGTGGCCAGCTAAGAATTCTTCTGCCATGACAGTCACTGAGGAGGTGTGTTTTTGCCAGTGATGAAGGGTTCTGCTTAACTAGCAAGAGAAAAGCACAGCTGATTAGAAAGGTAATTTTTCAATAAAAGTAGGTATAGAGGACTAGGTAGTAACATGTTGGTTCCTGCCATTGGCTGCCTAGGAGATATTGAGCAAGGTAACTTGCCTCAACATTTGCATCTATCAAATGGAGATGATTAGGACTATGAGACAGTTTAGCTAATTAAGCATTACCATGTGCTTGGTCATAGTCGCATCGTTCCAATTGGCCCCTGAGGTTGTTGTTCTTGGTGTCAGCAGTGCCTCTTCAGAGATCTAGACGCTGAGCTTGTACACACTAGGACCTCCCACATGCATCTCACCCACCCTGAAGCTCTTCACCACCAACTTTTAATGCTCTATACTGGCATTAAAAGAGTCAGACATTTAATAAGTCTAAATCCTAGCATCCTCAGGTTTAGAGAAGGATTGTGTCTCAGATTCGTGACAACAAAAGGTGTGGTGGACGTTATTATTATCATTTTTTTTTTTGGTAGAATAAGAATCTGGAGAACTCTATGAGTATTCTCCAGAGTTCTTTTAGAGCTAACTGAATTTAAGAGATCCCTGGGGCAATTAATCCAAAGTATACCCTCACTGCAACATCTATTTCAGGATCAGAAGTGCCAGTGGAGTCGTGAAATTGAAGTTAACAAATTTTTATGGAGAGCCAACCAAGAACCATGGATTGTAGAGGGAGTTGCAAGTAATGAGTATAGCAATAGCTAACATTTATGGCGTTCTTAGGATGTGCCAGGAACATAATTATTACATATCATTCATACAGCCCTAGGAGTTAGGTACTATTATCTGCCCCATTTCATAGATAGGGCAATTGAAGCTCTTGGAGGGTAAATGTTCATGGTGGCACAAGGAGTTGAATCCAGATGCACAGCCATAGTGCTACATTGCCTCCCTACAACAAGGTGCAAGACAGAGTCCCAACCCTCAAGGAGCGAACCCTGGTGAGGGAAACAGGCACAGGAACAGATATTCATAAACATGGCTGACTATGAACATAAGATGGGCAATTGATGGCAACTAGAAAGATCCCGTAAGACTTCAAAGTGGAGGTGGCATTTGAGCTGAATATTGAAAGAAATGACTAGCATTGCAACAGGTGGAGATGGGGGAAAAGCATAACACTCAGAAAATCATCTACCCCCAATAGGGGCAGGAACACAGGTGCCACCTATTTAAGTCTTTCTTCCAATGTACAATTTATCTCATTTTGCAGATTCCTGTCCTGTTCACGGGATGGACTCAGAAGGTTCTGAAGGCTCAGATTTTATAGGCTCAGGGAAGCTGAAAGTTGGACACAAATACGGCCTGTGCTGAGATCTCCTCAGCCCAGGCTCAAGCAAGATTTTCTTACCAGACAAGCTTCCATGGTGTTGCGAGGCACTGTTTTCTCTGACCTTCAAGGTCTGAGATGTCTGAGCCAGGCACCAGCTTGCAAACTTAGGAGAAATGGGAAACCAAAATTCCAAAGCAAACTCCCTGAGCCTCCTTGTTCCAGGATCCCTCATTCTCTACTTCATCCACCTTCCTATGGTAGAAAGATCCCTGCTCCTTCTCTACTCAGTAGCTTCCTTCCTGTGACATGTTTTTATCAATCCCATTGTCACTAGTGATTTCGGATGAAACAGGGTAAAAGTTTATGGATCACTAGCCTTGTGTGTTCCATGAAACTCTGCTCTGTTGACATCCATTAATCTCTATCCTGGCCTCTTGCTACCTGTCTTGCCATTTATTCTCAGCTCTTTCCCTGACCCCCCTCTTCCTCTGCCCACCCTTGAATGTTGGTGTTCTTCAGCCATCCGTCCTGGCCCCTTGCTTCCCTCCCTCCACATGCTCTCTGTAGGAGCCACCCCCTATGACTATTCCTTACCCTTGAGCTATTGACACTAGATGTCTATCCCCAGCCCTGACCTCTCTTAGTTTTAGCCTCATGCCCTCTGCTGCCCAGGGAGCATCCCCATCTGAAGGTCCCAGGGGAATCTCAAGCTCAACACATTAACTAGCTCTCCTCTCTCTTCCTTGTCCCCAACTCACTGCACCCAATCCAGAAACATGGTAGTCATTCCAGGATCTGCCCCTTGCCTCACCTACTCTTATTCTGCAGCATCCTACCTGCCCCTCCAATCATTGATCAAATATCACCAGTTTTAAGTCCAGTGTTTCCTGAATCCATTTTCCTCCTGTAGTTCTTTACTCTCACTCTCATGTATGCCAGATCCCTGTCATCCTGTATACTCTGACCACAACTGTTTCCCAACTCTTCTTCTGGCCTCCAGGCTTGCTGCCCACCTGGGATGAAAACCACCTTGACCCCCCTCTGAAGGCTCTGAAGGCTCAGATTTTATAGGCTCAGGGAAGCTGAAAGTTGGACACCAATATGGCCTGTGCCTGTAAGGGCTCCTCATCACCACAAATCCCAGTTCTGAGTCTATCGAAGGCCCAGTGTGACCTGGTGTGACCTCTCAGCCTCATCTCCCAGCATTCCCTGCCTCAAACTTCATGTTATGATGATAATACAGAGTAGTGTGTAGCTTTCCAACACACCATGCTCATTCATGAGTTTTATTGTATTTGATTTAATTCTGTTTCCTCTACCTAGACAGCCTTTTCTACCCTTCTTCACCTGGGTCATATGAACTCATTTTTCAAGACACAGCCCACCCATTCTCTGGCTCAGAAACCCTCCCCAAAAGCCTTGGGTGAGGGAAGTGCTCCCCTTGCAACCTGTGCTTATTGTCTGAGGACTTAAGGGTGGCGCGTTAGAGTTGTTATGTGGGAGTCTTTCTCCTCCATTAGGTTATGACCTTGACAGCATCTTAGTCACTTTTGCCCCATTGTCTAGTGCAATATTCAGAACACGGTAAGTGCTCAGTTAATATTGTTGACTGGAACTTAACCCCCTCAGAGCAAGGGTTTTCTACCCCTGTCCTCCTAGCAAGCATTCTGCAAATGTTTCATGAGCGAATGTTGGTGCTGTCAACAGCCATGATGGGGAGAGGGGAGGAGGGTTCTAGTCACACAGTTCCTAAATGTGCACGGAGACCAGGCACGGTAAAATCTGCACATCAGCATTCCATCCCTGAGCAGCATGCATGCTGAGAGTGAGATCTGAAGGAATTAGGCTCTCTGGCAATTATGAATACTTAGGAGAATAACTCACTGGGTCTGCAGAGGATGGCAGGCCCTTTCATGAGCGTTCCCACATCACCACTGTCATGATCACCTCCCGGAGAGGTATTTTTATGAATTAAGGCCATTATGACAAAGGAAGAGGGTTATTAGGGTCAAGAGTTACCCCAGGCAGGCTCCACCTGCATCCCTGAGATGAGCTTTCATGATCCTGCTCCCCACTGAAGCTGCTCATTGGCCCTCTTCCTGGAGGCCCCTTGCACAAAGGATCTGCCACCCTCATGGACAGTCGCTGCTTCTGAAACTGCAGAGCGTGAATAGCTAACAAGGCATGCAGGAGCCAACAAGAGGAGTCTCTGTTGATTCCAGTGGGTTTCTGAAGGGTAGGGGATACGAATTTTCAACACCCACCTCCTGCTAATCCTCCAGCAAAACCAGTCAGACTGGATGCAAAGCATTATGAGAGAGCCCACACATCCCATCTGACCTCTGAACAACGGAGCCACTTGTTGCAGGAGGAGTGTTTCATGTCCTTGGGACCAAGGCTGGAGGAATGGGGGGCATGGGGAACTGGGACTGGCAGGAGCAGGGGCAAGGGTGGCAGGGGGAGAGAGCTTGGGATTTCAGAGCAAGATCCCCTCATGCACAGTTTCACAGTCACCTGGCCTTAACTTCTCTGAGGTGATAACGAGTCTTCACAAGGCAGTGGTGGACACACTGCTCTAAGACACCTAGTGCAGGGCAGGGAAGGAGTCACTCACAAAATGCTAGCTCCTTTGACATAGGTGCTTCTTAGGGACATCCTCTCAGGGCAGAAGGGTCTAGAGGGAAGCCCCTGCCACCCACTGCTTCTCCTGGAGCACAGTGCTGTAGCCAGGCACAGGGGTGGGGGCAGAAGTGTTGCTGCAGCCACCCCCACCAGCCCTGCAGAGTCCTTCACCCCTGCTACCCGGCAGGTGATTTCAGATAAACGTGAGTCAAGTAAGGGGAGCTGATATTTTGTTTCAAGGAAAAGAACTTTCTAGGCTGCCTCTGGGAAGTAACATTACTCTTGTAGTCTCTTCACAAACTTTTCACTGTTGACCTGAGGATTCCTTTCCTCTCTCCTTCCCTCTCTTCTTTTCTTCCTTTTGTGGGAAAAAGAAACAAATTGGAGGACTGGTCCTTCAAACAACCTCTAGAACCAACAAGTATCAGCCTCCCTAAACACTGTCCTGAGTTGTGACTGACACTGAATCAATCATTTCAAGAAAACCCTGCACTTTCCATCTCTTTCCTTCCAGGAGGGTAAATGCTGTTCTGAGGGAAAAAGAGGCAACTAGAATGTAGCTCAGGGGAGAAGCAAAAGGTAGGGGAGGGAACTTGTTTCCTTCTTCCTCTCTGGGGAGTTCAGCAGCAGCAGCAGCAAGTTCTCCTCTCCAAGGAGCTCCTAGGAAAACTAGGGACCCGACCTTTGAGCTGGGGGGGCCTGGGGAGGGGTGTTGGTGCGAATTGCTCAAGAGTAGCAAGAAATCACACCCACAGAGAATGAAAGCACATTCTCCTCTGTCCCCCTGGGGGCTGCATAAAGGGTCCTCCTGTATCCCCTCCACCGTCGCAGTCATGGATTCCCTGCCATCCCACCATGCAACCCACACCAGCCTGCTCAGTGTCCCCATGGTGCTCACAGCCTTGACATCTCAGGGGAATGCCCAGCTTGGCACACACTCCCCTCAGTCCAAGCTGCCCAGCAAGTGCCAGCCCTCCATGGCAGGCCACCAACCAAAAACCTCCCTAACCCTGAACAGGTGCCTTGAGCAGCTGAGGTGGGATGTTAAGTCAAATCCAGTTAGGCTCTTGTCTGGCTAGGCTCCCGCTGGCCCAATGCTGGATCAGATAAAATTACAGGTGGGGTCCTATGGGACAGCCCAGCAGTGCTCAGCATCCCCAAAAGACCTCACTGCTGTTCCCTTCACCCATAAGGATAGAGAGAAGAGTATATACTACCTCCAGAAGAGGATCTGCCCCAGGGAAGCCATGGCTGGGGAAGGTTCCCAGCGTATCTGGGTACTGGCTGAGTGGAGCTGCCGCTGCCTTCCTTGGTGACTCACAACCAGCTCCCGTGTATTGGCCTTAAATAGTGTGTTGAGGCCGGGAGTGGTGCGTGCAGCTGTAGACGGCTCAGGTATGAGGAAACTGGCTGTGCAGAATTCCCTGCAGGCACAGTGGCTGCCTGCTCCGGCCAGCCAGCCAAGCCAGGGGCTCAGAGCTGCCTTTCCAAGTCTTGACTTTGGGAGGGTGATGAGGAAAAGCTTCCCTGGCCCTTGCTTCAGGGCCTGCATTCAGCAGGACTTTCCTCCTGACTGTGGAAGGGAGCTGTAGGGAGGGAGATTTAATCTCAAAATAAGAAAGGACTGGAATAGCTCAAAGTGTCAGGCTATGCTGGGAGCCTTGGGGCCAGGAGTCCCCATCTCTGCTGGTAGATGACGCTCAAACAGAGGCTGGGTCACCATTGGTCAGGTCTCTCGTGGAGGAGACTCATGCTGGGGGACCTCAGGAAGGCCATGAGCTGAAGTGACAAGACCACTGAGTTTGTCACTCAAGACTGAACTTGCCTAGGTCTCCTGAGATGCCCAGCTGGGTGTGCAATTCTCTTCCAGCTTCATTTCAGTGGGAGCAGGAGAGGGCCAGCACTTCCCACCTTGCAATTTTTTTGAGACTCCAAAAAGACACTGAATGTGCTCTGCTTCAACTGCCCCTGTCTCTGGAGATCCCAATACCCAGAAGCTATTGCTGTCAAAGGTGAGTGGGTTAGCAAAAATCTCTGACATTTCATCCAGCAGATTGCCAACTAGGCAAGATTCTCGTTAAAGCCTAAATGTTGCTCTCTCTCTCTCTTATTCTCTCTCTCTCTCCTTATTGTTTCCTCCAGCCCTCAGAAGTACCTTGGATGGGAAAGTTTCATGACTGGTTGCCTGGCTTACTGCTGCTGCTGACTGACTATGTTTGCAGTGAAGGTGCTCCAGGCCTTCAGCAGCATCCTCCTAGTGTTGGCGTAGGGGCAGGTGGAGCAACCATTGAGTAAAGATGGAGCAGGGAGAACTGAGTGGTGAAAATAAGGCAGCAGGAGAGGGCAAGGTCACAGTGGAAAGACCTTTAGAGTCAAACAGCTAGGTTCAATTCCTGGGTTACTAATTAATCATGTGGCTTTGAGAACATCATTTTACTTCAAGGTGTGTCTCACTGGGTTGGAGTGAGGGATAAATGAGAGGCGGGTCTATGTGCTTTCCCTTCCCCAGAATAAGTAAAGGGTGATGCCCTGGTATCTATGCAGTGCCAGTGCTGAATGGTCACTTCCCAGGTCTGGGGAAGCTGAGGGCAGTGGGAGCCGTGGTTTCTGTAATTCCAACCAAAGGCACAGGGATTCTGCCCTACCCCTCAATGAGCCTTAAGAAGAGCAGCTTCAGCTGGGCACAGTGACTCAAGCTTATAATCCCAATATTCTGGGAGGCCAAGGTAGGAGGAATTTTTTTTTTTTTTTGAGACTGAGTCTCACTCTGTTGTCTAGGCTGGAGTGCAATGGTGCAATCTTGGCTCTGTAACTGTAACCTCTGCCTCCTGGGTTCAAGCGATTCTCCTGCCTTAGCATCCTGAGTAGATGGGATTATAGGTGCACCACCGCACTCAGCTAATTTTTGTATTTTTAGTAGAGACGGGGTTTCTCCATATTGGCCAAGCTGGTCTCGAACTCCCAGCCTCAAGTGATCCACCCACCTCGATCTCCCCAAGTACGGGAATGAGTGGCATGAGCCACTGCGCCTGGCTGGTAGGAGGAATTCTTGAGCCTAGCAGTTCGAAACTAGCCTGAGCAGCATACTGAGACTTCATCTCTACAAAATTTAAAAAGAAAAGAAAAGAATCCTTCTAGTAAGAGGCAAACAAACAAAAAATTAGGTGGGCATATAGTCCCAGCTGCTCAGGAGGCTGGGGTGGGAGGATCACTTGAGTGGGGGTTGAAGCTGCAGTGAGCCGTGATCATGCCAGTGCACTCCACGATGGGCAACAAAGCAAGATTCTGTCTTAAAAAAAAAAAAAAGGCAGCCCCATCTCAAACACCCTGGGGCAGAGCCATGGAGTTTCTCTCTTCTAGCCATGCATCATCACTAAAGGGACAGCTAAGGATGACCCTGGAGGGAAAATCAAGACAACCCAGCAGAGACACCTCTGAATGAGAGTGAAAATGTAGCTGAAGTGGCCCACCTGTTAGAGGGCAGGCATTACCTGGCAGGGATGTGGAGCTGAAAAGCATTCTGCTGCCTCTGGAGAAGCAAATGAACAGTACTCTGGTTCTGACTCCAAAGCCTGAAGAGTATCACACACAAAAAATGAGGGAAATCATTACAAGGCAACAGCCCAAATGTGTGTGTGTGCGCATGTGCACGCACGTGCATGTGTAAAGAGAGAGTCTTGGAAACATTGAACTCTCCAGCATTTGAAAGCCTCTCTTGGCTCCCCTGACACTGTTCTCTGAGACTCTCACTAATGCCCCTCACTGTCTTGTGCCCAGGCCCTTTTCCTTCGCCTCTCCCGTAAGTGATAGGGGTCCCTGTGGTCCTGTCCTCTGCCTTTTCTTCTCATAGCACACATGAGCCCTGGGCGACCTTGTCCACTGCTCTGCTTCGACTGCTCTGGAGATCACAATATCTGCATCCTCAGCTCCCTTCCCTTGACCAAGCCCCAACCCCACATACCCAGCTGCTTAGTGGACATCTCCACTCGGCTGTCTAGAAGGCACCATCTCCCATCTCTAACCCGGCTGCTCCCCCTAGGTCACACCTTTTGGAACACAACAGCATCCCACACTAGGCTGCACAGTCAGAAACCTCAAAGTCACCCTTTATTCCGCCTGCCTGGCTCCCTACATCCCTGATTCCTCCTCCTTGGGTTAGTCTACTAAGGCTGCCATAAAAAAGTACCATAGACTGGTGGTTGAAACAATGGAAATGTATTTTCTCACAATTCTGGAGGCTGCAAGGCTGAGATCAAGGTGTCAGCGGAGTTGGTTTCTCCTGAGGCCTCACTCCTTGGCTTGTAGATGGTTTCTTCTCCCTGTGTCTTCACGTGGCCTTCCCTCTGTGTGTGTTTGTCCTGATCTCTTCTTCTTTTTTTTTTGAGACGGAGTTTCACTCTTGTCGCCCAGGCTGGAGTGCAATGGCGCGATCTCGGCTCACTGCAACCTCCACCTCCCAGGTTCAAGCAATTCTCCTGCCTCAGCCTCCCAAGTAGCTGGGATTACAGGTGCCCACTAACATGCCCAGCTAATTTTTTGTATTTTTAGTAGATATAGGGTTTCACCACATTGGCCAGGCTGGTCTCGAACTCCTGACCTCAGGTGATCCACCCGCCTCGGCCTCCCAAAGTGCTGGGATTATAGTGCCAGCCCTAATCTCCTCTTCTTATAAGAACACCAGTCATATTGGATTAGGGCCCATCCTGATGACCTCATTTTAACTTAATTACTTCTTTGGAGGCCTTATCACCAAATACAGGGGGTTAGGACTTTATGAATTTTGAGGAGAGACATAATTCAGCCCGTAAAACTCCTCTATGCCTCCTAAGTCCATCCCTTCTCTCTATCCCCAATACTATTGCCCAGATTTCCTCCCTCATCATTTCCAATTTGAATTAAACTATTAAATAGTGTCCTTTTCCTAGTCTGCCTCTACTTGTGCTGATCCACCCACTTCCACTAGAGTGATCTTTCTAAAATGCAAATCTGATGAGGCACTTGCCTGCTTGAAATGACCAATGCCTCTCCAGAGCCTGTGGTCTGGCCTCTGCCTACCTCTCCAGATTTTTCCCTCATGTCTCCTCTTGGTCCTCTGTGGACCAGCCGTACTGCACTGCTTCAGGTTGCTCTAAAATGCCAGCGTGCTCTCCCAAGCCATCCTGCCTTTACACAAGTTGCTCTTTCTTCCTGGAATCCATCCCTGCCTTTTTCTTGTTTTATATAAAATTTATGGGAAACTTTCCCAACAACTACCATCTGGCAGGTGCCATGCTTCGGGCTCCCATGTGAACCTGGTGCCACTTACTATGCTCCTAAACTGGGACCATTGAATTGTCTGTCTCCTTCACTAGACACACCTTAGAAATAGAAAGGTGTCTTATTCATTTTTGTATTTCACACCAGCATAAGGCATGCACAGAGTAAGCAATCATTAAACGTTTGTTGGATAAATGTACATTTTTCTTTCACAGCACACAGTAATGGTACTATTTTCCATTTATGCATCCATCTCATTGCTAGTCTGTGAGCTCCTGGAGGGTAAAAACTAGGCCTCGTTCATCTTTTTTTGTTATCAGGTCCTAGCACCGTGCCAGGCATAAAAAGCACTCAGTAACATTTGATGGATGAGTAAGCAGGGATCAACTTGGGGTGTGATCAGTCATTTTCTGGAGGAGATGTCTTGTGAGCTGGATTGACACTATTAGAGGCAGCAGAGAACAAGTTGCATTTGAGATAGAGGAACAATTTATGATTAGGACAAAGGTAAAGCAGACGTAGGAGATAAGCACAAAATCTATTCTCTCCTTGTTGATCTTGGGGAAAGAGAGAGACAGAGATTACTTAATGTATCTGGAACCAAAATGTCTTATGAATTTTTTAAAAAAATTATTTAAATAGCCCAGTCACCTGGAGCCCTGTTTTCTCATTGTGTAGCTGCATATTTTCCTGTGTATAAGGCTTACATTTCCTTGGAATCACAGCACATTCTGGCTCTGATAGGAAGAGCACCCGCCCATGAGTGAATGTGGATCTAGCCGGTTGTTCCAAGTGCTGGCACAGAAGCAGGCTCTGTGCTGTGCTTGCGACTGGACCAGGCATGTTGCAAGCCACTCCCCTGGTGGTCTCTGGCATCCAGACAAGGGGAATGCAGTGGCACCTAGACAGGGGTGTCCATGACCCCAAAGCCCCAGAGGGGGTGTTACAGCATGCTAATTAGCTCTTATAGTCCCGGCTTCTGCTGCCTAGTGGACAGTGGCATGTTAACAGCTCTGTCATTTCCTTGCCCCACTCTGGCTGGCAGCTCTGGGGCAAACTTGGCACCACCACTGCTTTCTGTTGCATGGGGCAGCTGCCCTTCACCAGTCCCATGTCCAAGAAAAATGAGGTCATGCTGACAATCAAAGGGTTGGGCCTGAACAAGGCCTGGGCAGGAGCATTGCTGGCAGGAGCTCTCCAACTGGCAGAGTGATTAAGAAAAATCCTGCGTCATTGTGACTTCTAGAGTAATGGCTGGCAATTGTTTATGTCTACACCTTAGCAGAATTCAGGCTCCCCTAGCCTCCTAGCCTGGTGGTCTCTCATTAGCTTTACAAAGGCAGTTAAGTTTGGCGGAAGGGCTATTCTCACTTAAACTATAAACTAAATGTCTCCCAAAATTAGCTTGGCCCAAGCCCAGTAATAATTAAGTATAGCTTGAAGGCTAAAGGCCAGAAGTGAGTTGGCTAGATCAGATCTCCACAACTGCCATAATTTTCTCACTGTTATAATTTTTGCATAGGTAGTTTCAATTCTGATAAACACCTTGTCATTAGCAGGAATTTGGAATCCTGCTAAAGGAGAAGAGATCTTATAATATTTTGCAGAGCTGGGAAGAGCAGACCTTGTAGTCTTAATATAGCAAACTTCAAAAGGCTAATTGAAAGGGATGCTGACATCTGGTGAAATATTAAGGAGCTATCACTTTGTCTGAGACCTTGACTTTCTTCCACTAGTTACTAGGGCCTCCATATAAGGGAAGGGCTGATTGCTTTGTCATTGGCCAGGCAGAGGACCAGTATCTAAGGCAGATGCTATGCTTCCTCTCCATTCCTCCTTCCTCATCCTTCAGCCAGAAGCCCTCAGGCATCGATTCCTAGCAGCCCTGCCTATTGATTTACCAGTTCACAAATTTGTGTGACCCCTACTGTTATCACTAAGTCAGAATGTCCTGGGGCCTGAGTGGAATCCCTGGTCAGCAGAACCCACACTGATTTATTTATTTGAGACAGGGTCTCACTCTGTTGCCCAGGCTGCAGTGCAGTGGCATGATCTCAGCTCACTGCAACCTCCACCTTCTGAGATCAGGTGATCCTCTCATCTCAGTCTCCTGAGTAGCTGGCACTACAGGTGTGCATGACCACGCCTAGCTAATTTTTATATTTTTAGTAGAGACTGGTTTTCACCACATTTCACAGGTTTTGGTCAGGTTGTCTTGAACTCCTGGCCTCAGGTGATCTGCCCGCCTCAGCCTCCCAAAGTGCTTGGATTACAGGCATGAGCCTGCGAGAAAGGATCTGTTCCACACCTCTCTCTTTGGCTTGTAGATGGCCATCTTCTCTTTATGTCTCTTCATATCATCTTTCCTCTATGCATCTGCCTCTGTGTCCAAACTTTTTCTTTTTATAAGGACACCATTTGGGGTGGAGCCAAGATGGCCAAATAGGAACAGCTCCAGTCTACAGCTCCCAGTGTGAGCGACGCAGAAGACGGGTGATTTCTGCATTTCCAACTGAGGTACTGGGTTCATCGCACTGGGGATTGTTGGACAGTGGGTGCAGGACAGTGGGTGCAGTGCACTGAGCATGAGCCAAAGCAGGGCGAGGCATCACCTCACCCGGGAAGCACAAGGGGTCAGGGAATTCCCTTTCCTAGCCAAGGAAAGAGGTGACAGATGGCACCTGGAAAATCGGGTCACTCCCATCCTAATACTGTGCTTTTCCAATGGTCTTAGCAAACGGCACACCAGGAGATTATATCCTGTGCCTGGCTCGGAGGGTCCTACGCCCACCGAGCCTCGCTCATTGCTAGCACAGCAGTCTGAGATCAAACTGCAAGGAAGCAGCAAGGCTGGGGGAGGGGCACCCTCCATTGCCAAGGCTTGAGTAGGTAAACAAAGCGGCTGGGAAGCTCGAACTGGGTGGAGCCCACCGCAGCTCAAGGAGGCCTGCCTGCCTCTGTAGACTCCACCTCTGGGGGCAGGGCACAGCCAAACAAAAGGCAGCAGAAACCTCTGCAGACTTAAATGTCACTGTCTGACAGCTTTGAAGAGAGTAGTGGTTCTCCCAGCATGCAGCTTGAGATCTGAGAACGGACAGACTGTCTCCTCAAGTGGGTCCCAGACCCCCGAGTAGCCTAACTGGGAGGCACCCCCAGTAGGGGCAGACTGACACCTCACACGGCTGGGTACTCCTATGTAACAAAACTTCCACAGGAACGATCAGGCAGCAACATTTGCTGTTCACCAATATCCGCTGTTCTGCAGCCTCCGCTGCTGATACCCAGGCAAACGGGGTCTGGAGTAGACCTTCAGAAAACTCCAACAGACCTGCAGCTGAGGGTCCTGACTGTTAGAAGGAAAACTAACAAACAGAAAGGACATCCACACCAAAACCCCATCTGTATGTCACCATCATCAAAGACCAAAGGTAGATAAACCACAAAGATGGGGAAAAAACAGAGCAGAAAAACTGGAAACTCTAAAAATCAGAGCACCTCTCCTCCTCCAAAGGAACGCAGCTCCTCACCAGCAACGGAACAAAGCTGGATGGAGAATGACTTTGAGTTGAGAGTTGACTTTGAGTTGAGTTGAGGGAAGAAGGCTTCAGATGATCAAACTACTCCGAGCTAAAGGAGGAAGTTCGAACCCATGGCAAAGAAGTTAAAAACCTTGAAAAAAGATTAGACGAATAGCTAACTAAAATAACCAATGCAGAGAAGTCCTTAAAGGACCTGATGGAGCTGAAAACCACGGCATGAGAATTACATGATGAATGCACAAGCCTCAGGAGCCAATTTGATCAACTGGAAGAAAGGGTATCAGTGATGGAAGATCAAATGAATGAAATGAAGTGAAAAGAGAAGTTTAGAGAAAAAAGAATAAAAAGAAACAAACAAAGCCTCCAAGAAGTATGGGACTATGTGAAAAGACCAAATCTACATCTGATTGGTGTACCTAAAAGTGACGGGGAGAATGGAACCAAGTTGGAAAACACTCTGCAGGATATTATCCAGGAGAACTTCTCCAATCTAGCAAGGCAGGCCAACATTCAGATTCAGGAAATACAGAGAATGCCACAAAGATACTCCTCGAGAAGAGAAACTCCAAGATACATAATTGTCAGATTCACCAAAGTTGAAATGAAGGAAAAAATGTTAAGGGCAGCCAGAGAGAAAGGTCGGGGTACCCACAAAGGGAAGCCCATCAGACTAACAGCTGATCTCTCAGCAGAAACTCTACAAGCCAGAAGAGAGTGGGGGCTGATATTCAACATTCTTAAAGAAAAGAATTTTCAGCCCAGAATTGCATATCCAGCCAAACTAAGCTTCATAAGTGAAGGAGAAATAAAATACTTTACAGACAAGTAAATGCTGAGAGATTTTGTCACCATCAGGCCTGCCCTACAAGAGCTCCTGAAGGAAGCACTAAACATGGAAAGGAACAACTGGTACCAGCCACTGCAAAAACATGCCAAATTGTAAAGACCATCGAGGCTAGGAAGAAACTGCATCAACTAATGAGCAAAATAACAAGCTAACATCATAATGACAGGATCAAATTCACACATAACAATATTAACCTTAAATGTAAATGGGCTAAATGCTCCAATTAAAAGATAGAGCTTGGCAAATTGGATAAAGAGTCAAGACCCATCAGTGTGCTGTATTCAGGAAACCCATCTCACATGCAGAGACACACATAGGCTCAAAATAAAGGGATGGAGGAAGATCTACCAAGCAAATGGAAAACAAAAAAAGGCAGGGGTTGCAATCCTAGTCTCTGATAAAACAGACTTTAAACCAACAAAGATCAAAAGAGACAAAGAAGGCCATTACATAATGGTAAAGAGATCAATTCAACAAGAAGAGCTAACTATCCTAAATATAAATGCACCAAATACAGGAGCACCCAGATTCATAAAGCAAGTCCTTAGAGACCGACAAAGAGACTTAGACTCCCACACAATAATAATGGGAGACTTTAACACCCCACTGTTAACCTTAGACAGATCAATGAGACAGAAAGTTAACAAGGATATTCAGGAATTGAACTCAGCTCTGCACCAAGCCAACCTAATAGACATCTACAGAACTCTCCACCCCAAATCAACAGAATGTACATTCTTTTCAGCACCACACCACACCTATTCCAAAATTGACCACATAGTTGGAAGTAAAGCACTCCTCAGCAAAAGTAAAAGAACAGAAATTATAGCAAACTGTCTCTCAGACCACAGTGCAATCAAACTAGAACTCAGCATTAAGAAACTCACTCAAAACCACTCAACTACATGGAAACTGAACAACCTGCTCCTGAATGACTACTGGATACATAACGAAAAGAAGGCAGAAGTAAATATGTTCTTTGAAACCAACGAGAACAAAGACACAACATCCAGAATCTCTGGGACACATTCAAAACAGTGTGTAGAGGGAAATTTATAGCACTAAATGCCCACAAGACAAAGCAGGAAATATCTAAAATTGACACCCTAACATCACAATTAAAAATACTAGAGAAGCAAGAGCAAACACATTCAAAAGCTAGCAGAAGGCAAGAAATAACTAACATCAGAGCAGAACTGAAGGAAATAGAGACACAAAAAACCCTTCAAAAAATCAATGAATCCAGGAGCTGGTTTTTTGAAAAGATCAACAAAATTGATAGACCACTAGCAAGACTAATAAAGAAGAAAAGACAGAAGAATCAAATAGACGCAATAAAAAATGATAAAGGGGATATCACCACCAATCCCACAGAAATACAAACTACCATCAGAGACTTCTATAAACACCTCTATGCAAATAAACTAGAAAATCTAGAAGAAATGGATAAATTCCTGGACACATACACCCTCCCAAGACTAAACCAGGAAGAAGTTGAATCTCTGAATAGACCAATAACAGGATCTGAAACTGAGGCAATAATTAATAGCTTACCAACAAAAAAAGTCCAGGACCAGATGGATTCACAGCCAAATTCTACCACAGGTACAAGGAGGAGCTGGTACCATTCCTTCTGAAACTATTCCAATCAATAGAAAAAGAGGGAATCCTCCCTAACTCATTTTATGAGGCCAGCATCATCCTGATACCAAAGCCTGGTGGAGACACAGTAAAAAAAGAGAATTTTAGACCAATATCCCTGATGAACATCGATGCAAAAATCCTCAATAAAATACTGGCAAACCGAATCCAGCAGCACATAAAAAAGCTTACCCACCATGATCAAATGGGCTTCATCCCTGGAATGCAAGTCTGGTTCAACATATGCAATCAATAAACATAATCCAGCATATAAACAGAACCAAAGACAAAAACCACATGATTATCTCAATAGATGCAGAAAAGGCCTTTGACAAAATTCAACAACCTTCATGCTAAAAACTCTCAATAAATTAGGTATTGATGGGATGTATCTCAAAATAATAAGAGCTATTTATGACATACCCACAGCCCATACTGAATGGGCAAAAACTGGAAGCATTCCCTTTGAAAACTGGCACAAGACAGGGATGCCCTCTCTCACCACTCCTATTCAACATAGTGTTGGAAGTTCTGGTTAGGGCAATCAGGCAGGAGAATGAAATAAAGGGTATTCAATTAGGAAAAGAGGAAGTCAAATTGTCCCTGTTTGCAGATGACCTGATTGTATATCTAGAAAACCCCATCATCTCAGCCCAAAATCTCCTTAAGCTGATAAGCAACTTCAGCAAAGTCTCAGGATACAAAATCAATGTGCAAAAATCACAAGCATTCTTATACACCAATAACAGACAAACAGAGAGCCAAATCATGAGTGAACTCCCATTCACAATTGCTTCAAAGAGAATAAAATACCTAGGAATCCAACTTACAAGGGATGTGAAGGACCTCTTCAAGGAGAACTACAAACCACTGCTCAATGAAATAAAAGAGGATACAAACAAATGGAAGAACATTCCATGCTCATGGGTAGGAAGAATCAATAATGTGAAAATGGCCATACTGCCCAAGGTAATTTATAGATTCAATGCCATCCCCATCAAGCTACCAATGACTTTCTTCACAGAATTGGAAAAAACTACTTTAAAGTTCATATGGAACCAAAAAAGAGCCTTCATTGCCAAGTGAATCCTAAGCCAAAAGAACAAAGCTGGAGGCATCTCGCTACCTGACTTCAAACTATACTACAATGCTACAGTAACCAAAACAGCATGGTACTGGTAACAAAACAGAGATATAGACCAATGGAAAAGAACAGAGTCCTCAGAAATAATGCTGCATATCTACAACCATCTGATCTTTGACAAACCTGACAAAAACAAGAAATGGGGAACGGATTCCCTGTTTAATAAATGGTGCTGGGAAAACTGGCTAGCCATATGTAGAAAGCTGAAACTGGATCCCTTCCTTACACCTTATACAAAAATTAATTCAAGATGGATTAAAGACTTAAATGTTAGACCTAAAACCATAAAAACCCTAGAAGAAAACCTAGGCAATACCATTCAGGACATAGGCATGGGCAAGGGCTTCATGTCTAAAACACCAAAAGCAATGGCAACAAAAGCCAAAATTGACAAATGGGATCTCATTAAACTAAAGAGCTTCTGCATAGCAAAAGAAACTACCATCAGAGTGAACAGGCAACCTACAGAATGGGAGAAAATTTTTGCAATCTACTTGTCTGACAAATGGCTAATATCCAGAATCTACAATGAACTCAAACAAATTTACAAGAAAAAAACAAACAACCCCATCAAAAAGTGGGTGAAGGATATGAACAGACACTTCTCAAAAGAAGACATTTATGCAGCCAAAAGACACATGAAAAAATGCTCATCATCACTGGTCATCAGAGAAATGCAAATCAAAACCACAATGAGATACCATCTCACACCAGTTAGAATGGCAATCATTAAAAAGTCAGGAAACAACAGGTGCTGGAGAGGATGTGGAGAAATAGGAACACTTTTACACCATTGGTGGGACTCTAAACTAGTTCAACCATTGTGGAAGTCAGTGTGGCAATTCCTCAGGGATCTAGAACTAGAAATACCATTTGACCAAGCCATCCCATTACTGGGTATATACCCAAAGGATTATAAATCATGCTGTTATAAAGACACATGCACACGTATGTTTATTGCAGCGCTATTCACAATAGCAAAGACTTGGAACCAGCCCAAATGTCCATCAGTGATAGACTGGATTAAGAAAATGTGGCACTTATATACCATGGAATACTATGCAGCCATAAAAACGGATGAGTTCATGTCCTTTGTAGGGACATGGATGAAGCTGGAAACCATCATTCTCAGCAAACTGTCGCAAGGACAAACAACCAAACACCGCATGTTCTCACTCATAGGTGGGAATTGAACAATGAGAACACATGGACACAGGAAGGGGAACATCACACACCGGGGCCTGTTGTGGGGTGGGGGGAGGGGGGAAGGATAGCATTAGGAGATATACCTAATGTTAAATGACGAGTTAATGGGTGCAGCACACCAACATGGCACATGTATACATATGTAACTAACCTGCACGTTGTGCATATGTACCCTAAAACTTAAAGTATAATAAAAAATAAAAAATAAAAAAATAAGGACACCATTCATATTGGATTTAGACCCACCCTAATGACCTCATTGTAACTTGAATACCTCTCTAAAGATCCTAACTCCAGGCTGGGCGTAGTGGCTCATGCCTGTAATTCCAGCACTTTGGAAGGCCAAGGTGGGCAGATCATGAGGTCAGGAGTTCTAGACCAGCCTGGCCAGCATGGTGAAACCCCATCTCTACTAAAAATACAAAAATTAGCTGGGTGTGGTGGTGCGCACCTGTAATCCTAGCTACTGGGGAGGCTGAGGCAGGAGAATTGCTGGAACCTGGGAGGCAGAGGTTGTAGGGAGCCAAGATCATGCATGCCATTGCACTCCAGCCTGGGTGACAGAGCAAGACTTTGTCTCAAAAAAAAAAAAAAAATTCTAACTCCAAATGAAGTCACATTCTGAGGTACTAAAGGGGGATATTTAGGACTCTAGTATATCTTTTTGGGAGGTGCGATGGACTGAATGTGTCCTTCCAAAATGCATATGTTGAAATCCTAATCCCTGATGTGATGGCATTGGGAGATGGGACCTCTGGGAGGTGATTAGATCATGAGGGAGGAGCCCTCATGAATGAGATTTAGTGCCTTTATAAAAGGGACCCCTGGCCGGACACGGTGGCTCATGCCTGTAATCCCAGCACTTTGAGAGGCTGAGGTGGGCAGATTACCTGAGGTCAGGAGTTCGAGACCACCCTGGCCAACAAGGGGAAACCTGGTCTCTACTAAAAAAATACAAAAATTAGCTGGTCGTGGTGGTGGGTGCCTATAATCCCAGCTATACGAGAGGATGAGGCAGGAGAATCATTTGAACCTGGGAGGCAGAGGTTGCAGTGAGCTGAGATCGCGCCATTGCACTCCAGCCTGGGCAGCAGAGCGAAACTCCATCTCAACAACAACGAGAACAACAACAAAAAGCTGGGAGACCCTGGAGAGCTCTCTCACCTTCTCTCTTCCATGTGAGGAAAAACAAAAGGTCAGCAGTCTGCATCACAGAAGAGAGCCCTCACCACAACCTGACCATGTTGACACCCCGATCTTGAACTTTCAGCCTCAGAATTGTGAGAAATACATGTTGGCTGTTTAAACTACCCAGTTCATGGTACTCTGTTAGAGCAGCCCAAATGGATTAAGATAGTGGGACACAGTTTGATCCTAATGTTCCCTGGAGGATTCCCACTTTCCTCCCTATCTCCACTCTCCTGCTCCTGACTGCACACACGCTCTCTGCTCTGAGCAGGATGCAAGATCTTGGAGAGAAAGTTTGGGTGTGGGGTTAATTTGGCTCTGAGACATATCATCACAGGCCAGTGATGATGTGCCGGCCTACCTGGTGAGATGGGCTCCCCAGCCTGCTTCTGGCTCCAGGTGTGTGCTTTTTCAAAGCTGCACATCAACAGAAAGGACGATGATGGAGGATGAAATGTTCCCAAACATTTGCTGTCCCTAAGGTCTCGGGAGGATTGTACTTTCCTACCCTGTTGACAGCAGGATTGGTCATGTAACTTGCTTTAGCCAATGAAATATGAATGGGAGGGACATGGGCTATCTCCAAGAGGAGGCTGTGAGAGGCAGTGCATGCTTGGTTGTGCTTTCTCTCCCTCTGGGCGAGACTGGTAATGGAAGACTAGATGGAAGTGGTCCACCGGCCTGGGGCCTGGAGGAAGGTTCATATGGAACTGAGCTTATGCCAAACCATGATGGGCACGTAGAATGAGCCAGAAATAAACCATGCTGTTAAAAGCCACTGAGATTTAAAAGTTGTTTGTTATTGGTCATAACTTTGCCAATCCCGAATGAAAAAACAACCTTCCCAAATAGAGGAGAACTAGGCTTTAGCTAAGAACATATATGTGGAGTGAACACAAAGGTGAATTCTAAATGGATCAAACTTTATATGTGATAAATGAAGCCGTAAAAGTACTAGAAGAAAATAGGAATTACCTTTATAAGCTGAGAGTGGGGAAGGGCTTTCTAATTATTATTCAAAACTCAGAACCTTTGAAGGAAAAGATTGCATTACAAACTGCATTACTTAAAAATGTCATACTTGACAGAAAAATAAACTAACACCACTATCACCAAGAAAAGAAATAAAAACCAAGCAAACAAATGTCATAAGTGTGGTAGATTGTTTGCAAAAATAGCCACAAAATTCCTTCCTTTTATTCACGTCTTTGGTATTCCCTTCCCATCCTAACTCTAGCCTTGCCATGTTACTTGCTTTAGCCACAGGGACAATAACAAATGTGATGCAAGTAGGGTCTTAAAGCACGTGGGCATTGGTGCTTGCTCTCTTGCTGTTTCCTGGAACCTGTGACCACCATACGAATACAGATGAACTGTCTCAGCGGAACCCAAACCATAGAATCTTGAGCAAACAAGTGACTGTTGCTTCTAGCCAAACAATTTTGGGATGGTTTGTACACAGAAAAAAATAACTGACGTAAGGAGCAAAATCAACATGAGAAAGTTATTTGCAACTCATACCACAAACAAAGGGCTTAGGTTTCTAATACACACTTTTCCCTATGTAAATTTCCTTATAAAATATGAAAGCCCAACAACTCAGTAGAAAAATGGGCAAAGATTATGAACATACAGTTCACGGTGAAGAAAATACAAATAGTTGTTTAAATATATGGACATACGCTCAATCTCATTCACAGTAAGACAAATTCAGATTAAAACTCCCTCAAGATAGAATTCTTACCTGTCAGATTGGCAAAAATACAAGGGTTTGGTAACATGCTGAGCTGGTAAAGACATGAGGAAACAGGCACTCTCATACACTGTGGGTGGGAGTAAAACCTGATGGAGGACAATTTGGCAACAGCTATGAAAATTACAAATGCACAAATTGTTTCATCTAGTAACTGTATTTCTAGGAACTTATCCTACAGTGTACTCATATAGAAAGTGACATATGCACAAGGTTATTCAATGCAGTATTGTTTATAATAGCAAAAGATTGGCAATGACCTAAATGCCCATCAATAGGAGAATGCAGGCTGGGCATGGTGGCTCATGCCTGTAATCCCAGCATTTTGGGAGGCCAAGGCGGGTGGATCACCTGAGGTCAGGGGTTCGAGACCAGCCTGACCAACATGGAGAAACCCCATCTCTACTAAAAATACAAAAGTAGCCGGGCATGGTGGCACATGCCTGTAATCCCAGCTACTCAGGAAGCTGAGGCAGGAGAATTGGTTAAACCCGGGAGGTGGAAGTTGTGATGAGCCAAGATTGCACCATTGCACTCCAGCCTGGGCAACAAGAGCAAAAAACTCTCAAAAAAAAAAAAAAAAAAGACTGCATGGATTGCAAAGTACTGTCACAAACACTACCTGAACAGAGACAGCCTCCCAATAATCCTGTGGGTAGGTAGAGGTGGTGTATAGTCATATAATGAAATACTATGCAACTGTGAAAAAAATATGGAAGCTGGAAGGTACTGATATGAAAAAATACCCAAGATGTGTTGGTAAAAAATGATGTAAATTGCAGAAGTACATATATATATATATATATATACACACACACACACATTTGGATTTGCTTCTATATGCATAAAGAGACCAGAAAAGGATACACAGAAAACTAGCATAGGAGTCACAGATTACTCATAGGATGTGGTGGAACAGGGCACATAATGGACAGAAGTGGGAGGGAGACTTTCCATCATGTAGCTTTTTGTATTTTTTTAATTTTTGAAACTTGTATTATCTATTCAAGAATTGAAATAATAAAATTAAATATTTAGGAAATAATGTGGATGTAAAAATTTGACCACAGGCCATAAAGAAGCTGAGGCTCAGAGAGGTTAAGTGTCCCTGCTGCTCACTGACAGAGTCAGCTTCTGAACTCAGGTCTGTCTGACCCTAAAGTCAGGAACTTGGGAAAGTCAAGGCTTCTCTAAACCTCAGATTTCCCAAATTTAAAATGGGAATCAGAGTCATGCCACCTCTACCTACCCACAGGATTATTGGGAGGCTATCTCTGTTGAGGTAGTGTTTGTGAGAGTGTTTTGCAAACCATGTGGGGCTCTAACACCAGAAGCTCAATCAATTTCTACATAGTACATGATGTAAACTGTTTTTCTGGTCTCACTATTGCCAGCATAAAGGGCTGGGTACTTTACATATAGTATAACTTGATCTAATCCTCTTGCACACTCTGGGGATGAAACATTTTATTCCCATTTTAGAGATGAGGAAATTGAGACTCAGAAAGGTTTACTAATTTAGTTAGTGTGTGACACAAGTGGGATTTGAGTCCAAGTTTGTTTGACGCTGACACTATTGTCTCTCAGTTATTGGAGGGGGTTATCCTACTCAGTCCTCAGGAGTGGGTTCCTCAATGCCTGATGGGCACAGAAATTCATCCCCATTTGTAGACTTGCTCATGCAATGCTTCCAGTGGATGGCCTCCTTTTCTTTTCTTTTCTTTTCATTTCTTCTTCTTCTTCTTTTTTTTTTTTTTTTTTGAGAGGGGGTCTCGCTCTGTCACCCAGGCTGGAGTGCAGTGGCACGATCTCGGCTTACTGCAACTTCCGTCTCCCAGGTTCAAGTGATTCTCCTTCCTCAGCCTCCCAAGTAGCTGGGATTACAGGTGCCCACCACCATGCCTGCCTAATTTTTGTATTTTTAGTAGAGATGGGGTTTCACCGTGTTGGCCAGGCTGGTCTCGAACCCCTGACTTCAGGTGATCCGCCCACCTCGGCCTCCCAAAGTGCTGGGATTACAGGCGTGAACCACCGTGTCCGGCCTGGCCTACTTTTCTTCTCTCTCCCTTCCCAAATGTTGCCGGTCCTTGCAAGCCCATATCAAATCCAACTTTTCATTTGCAGACTTTCATGACTACACCCTTAGCAGTGACTTCTTCCTTCTTCATTATCCTTTTGTGTCTATATGCTTATTTCCTTAAATAATATTTACCTCCTCATGGTGAGAAACTTTATTCATCTTTGTAAATGAAATAAGGTATATAAAGGGCCTAGCTCAGAGTTTGGTACACAGAAAACAATACTCAACAAATGGTGGTTCTGTGGGTCTCCCTCACAGCCCCTAACATAATGCCTTGTCCCTGGTAGCCGCTCCACACATGATTGCTTATTAAAAGCATAGCTGTCTTCAGTGACCATGGGACACACAATAGAGAGGGAGAACTTAGCTTGGGGAGGCAAACTTCCAGGTAAGAAACTGACAATTATGAATTCAGAAATGTTCGTCCAATATAATCACTCCCAGAACTTGTGGCCCTATCAGAAAATCATGTCGCCCCACTCTGCTGTGGCTTCCCATAAAGAGAGATGTACCCATCTCCCAGTGGGCGGTCTTAGACACAGATGACTAAGACCACATCCACCCAATCCAAATAACTGATGATGGGTGTGGCCCGATGATTGTGGAAAGACCCCAGTTAATTCAGATTCATAGACTTATTGAAGAAGATTTACTGTGTGTCAGAGATGCTCATACATGCTGTCTAATTTGATCTTTCCAACAAGCCATGAAATCAGAATGCTTATCTCTGTCTCATAGATGAGAGACCTTGGCATCAATCATGCCAGGATCCATCAATCATCTATGTAGCATGTACCAAGCACCTCAGGAGGTACAACTATAAGATTCAATTGCTGTTCTTGGGAAGCTCCGATTTAGTAGGAAAGTGCCTTATACACGTAAAAAGAAAATGACTATCGTGAAATCAGCTACATGACAGATCAAAAGCCTCTCAGGTTGGAAGGAAGGAAGGGAGGGAGAGAGAAAGAAAAAAATGAAGGGAGATATAAAGGGAGGAAAGGGGTTGGAATGGTAGTTAGGCAGAATAATCTGCCACCCCAAACATTTGTGAGGGACACAAAAGTGGGATGAAGCCCCAAACCCTCTTTTTACTGCTTCCATAGTCCCTGGATTGGTGGCATCATAAGAATCTTTGGTAAATGTGGGCATTTTCTGTGACTTCCTTTCTTCTCCTTTCCTCTCTTTCACTGGTCATCGCAGCCAGCTTTTACTTCAATTTGTCTTTCATTATCATACCTCTTTCCCCGTGTCCCCCCACACCCCATAACTCCCTTCTTACCAAAACCAGAACCAAACCAAAGCAGGCTATCAAGCATCTTAGCCTTATGGGATATTCTTGGCTCATGGCCTTCCTGAGGTAGAGCCATCAGTGTCACTGGGTCTGAAAGGGAAGAGGGTTTGACAGCAGTCAGTCCTGTTGAGTCTGCTTCCAACCACTCCACCCAAGGGGCACTTGAGCAGCAATGAGTGGAGGGGATATGGGAGAAGAACCAGTATCTTGCTATCCTAGGCAGCACCAAAGCTTCCCTCACTTGCTTTCAGCCTGCTGGATGAGTGAAGATCAAGGATTAGCAATGGGCAACAGAAGCTATGAACTCTCTTCTGAAGTACCTCGCAGGCTCCTGGATACTCTTATCACCAAGTCTGTTATTTACACAGTGGCAGCCACAGTGATCAAATGCATAAGGCAGATCACATCATGTACTTCCTAACAACCCTCCAGTCGTTTCCCACTTAAGCTAAACTGTCCTGGCCTATGAGGTCTGCATTCATCTGGCACCTGTTACCATGTCATTACTGCATCCTCTCATCTTGTCATCTGTAAAATGGGAATGAGCACGGCTGCTTTTAGAACGAAACAAGATGACGTATGTCACACACAGACACACACACCATCACCACCACCACCACCAGGCCATCATGGTAGAATCTGAATAGTAAGAAATGATTAAATTGAGATTTGCAGCCATGTGGAGAACGATAGAATCAGGTACCTAGTAGATGTGAAAGGGTCAAGTTAATGGCATGGTTAATCCATCTTTGAACAAGACAACTGGACAAAAGTCTGGCATAGAGAAGTGAATGATGGAGAGAATGGAAACTTGAGGCACTAACAAGTGACATGTTGAACTGTAGTCTCCAAACTGTGACCCATAAGGAGTGGCTGGTCTAAGATTTTTAGAAAAGCAAAAACATTTTTACGAGTTGTCTAACCCTTAAGCTGGCAGGCCACTAGTATCTAATAAGCTCCATCACACAAGCACAACAGCTGTGTAACTGCTTGCTATGGTTTGGGTATTTGTCCCCACTCAAATCTCATGCTGAATTGTAATCCCCAGTGCTGGAGGTGGGGTCTGGTGGAGGCGTTTGATCATGGGGGAGAATCCCCCATGGCTTGGTGCTGTCCTTGTGATAGTGAGTTCCAGGGAGATCTGGTCACTTAAAAGTCTGTGGCACCTCCCCTCATTCTCTCTTTCTTGCTCCTGCTTTTCCATGTGATGTGTCTGCCCCCTCTTTGCCATCTACCGTGAGTAAAAGCTCCCTGAGGCCTTCCTAGAAGCCAAGCAGATGCCAGAGCTATGCTTCCTGTACAGTCTGCAGAACCATGAGCCAACTAAACCTCTTTTCTTATTAATTACCCAGTCTCAGGTGTTTCTTTCTAGCAATGCAAGAATGGCCTAACACGCTGCTTCTGCCTGGTTTAACACTAGCTGGCTTTTAAACATTAATGATGATATTTGAGCCTGAGTGTAATTCTATAACCTTTCATCCTACCCAAGTTTCATCTTGAAACTGGGCATTGTGGGGGATCCTGACAAATAGAATAATTGGTATCAACTGAACATCTGTATGTACTTGGTCCCTGCCAGAACTTGTAGGGCAAGCATGGACCATTTGAATTCCCATAATTATGAATAAAGGATTCATGTGGTCCACACCCAGGTATCTGTGGTCATGTGGCTTGCTACTAAGAAAACCGGGCGTGCCTCTTCACTAGTTAAAAGCCATCACATTTGGAATAAATAATAAACATTTACCTGCTTCTATATTTCTTGAGGTCTGATAACACATTTTGAATAATTTTGTATGTGGGCTCGTTGTATCTTTCAGGCCTAATTTCTGACAGTGTCATTTCCCATCTGGGTTTCGATTCCAGGAAGGTCAAACCCTGCAGTAACTGCTATTGGCACCCAGTGTTCACCTTGGTCCCTGGTCTGATCACAAGATACTCTACACATTCCAAGCTAAAGTCTGAGATCACTATTCAATAGTCAAAGGAGTCTAGTTCCTTAAAAAATGCTGGGTGCCTTTCTAGTATGGGGAGTGGGGGAAGAGACTGTTTTAGAAGCACATGAGGAAGTTGCTGCTCAGTTTGATTATGTTAGGCAAACAGAAATTAGTTCACTGGCAGGAAAACACAAAGCCAAGTTGGAATCTCAAGCTGAAACCATGGTTTCAAGTGACTATTTGTCACTCCCTGAAATTGCAGCCCCAGACTATTTCCTTCTTTCCATCAGAGCCAAGGCCGATGACCCGCCAGGGCCTTGTAAATCATTCTCTTACTCCAACAATAAAGCCCATAGTTTATTTCTGGGCTTGCCATCCATGAGCTACAAGAAAACACACTCCAAGCTGACTCCATTGCTGTCAGGCCTCTTTGCAGTGGTTACGATTAGATGAGAGGGGCCACTTGACCTGCAGCTGGATTGGCTGGCCAGTGGCTCTTGTTGCTGTTAATTCAAGAAGCAGGAAAGCAGACATCATACAAGGAGCTCTGACCAAAAGCTTTAGAGGGCTGTTCAAGGAACGCAGGGACTGTGTGTTTATGGTTGGATTTCACCTCAAACACTGATCTGTTGTGTGACTTTGAGGAAGTCCCTTCACCTTTCTGTGCCTCAGTTTCTTCATCTGTAACATTACCCTAGTGATGAGTTTTATACCACATACTTGAGTCTAAACTTTTAAAACCAGGGACCCAGCTAACATCCCATTGGTTTCTCTTCAGAAAGGTATGGTCTTTTCCATGCAGATTACACTCCATTTCCCAAATACAATGGACTGCTTTACAGTTTGGATGATTAGATTTACTGGCTCATTACAGTTTTAAAAATAGAACAAGTCACACAGAACTACAAATTTAGCCCCTGAGGCTGATTGTGTTGGCAGGCAAAGAGGCAGCACTTTCCTCTTTCAGGATTTGACCTGAACACATGGGTTGTATGGCATTTGAGGGATTCATATGTGGTCAAGCCTCCAACCTTTAAGTATCAGAGCATAGGAGGAGAGAGGACTGTTGACCCCAAGCTTGGGATTTTCTACAACTGAACCCTTGTTCTACTACGTCTTTTCCTGCTGGCTGCCCTCTGTCCTCCTTTGTGCAACGAAATCTTAGTTCTCTTTCAGGGCTTCAAAAGCCTCCTCCATGTTGCCTTCCCTGGGCCTTCCTCCTCCTTCCCCATGTGGGAAGGGCTCTCCCTTCTCTTTCCCCTCTATAAGCACCCATTTGTGCTATACATGTAAATTATATCACAATGCTTTATATCATGGATGTTTGTGCCTATGTTTCATTCTCTTCCTTGAGGTCAGGGACATTGTCTGTGATGTTAGATCCCTTATAGTACCCAGACAGGGCTTTGTCTATAATAGGAAAATGGATAAACAAGAAAATGGAGGACTTTGGGCATGAGGATTCACTGACCTGGTTCTCCTTGTCTTTCTGTCTTGCATGTCATGAACCTCACTGCATCCACTCTGTTTTTAGATCTCACTGAGTTCATGTGTTCAACCATCCACCTTATTGGGTGCTCTTACGGGCACTGTGATGTGCTATCCAGCTCCTGGGGGTGCTGCTGACAGCAAGCCCTCAGCCCTTATCACACAATACAATTGTCTACCTAAAAAGAGCCCCTTCTCCAAGGTCATGCCCCCTTTCTAGGACAACCTGCATGAATAACTGGTCTATGTGGGTTTATAAAGGTTCAGGCCCATACACTAATTTGGAACAACTTCAGAGCCTCCTATGAGATCGGCTGGGGCTATCATCAAGACTGCATCACAGCTCAACTTCTTCCTCTGCCCCATCCTGTTTCCTTCTTTTCCCTTTTATAGCTGTTGATCCTAACAGCACTCCCTAATAGAAGTCATGCACATCAAATTATTGCAGAGTCTGCTTCCCAGAGAACCAACCTGCAACAAGTGGCTACCAAGTACCAGGTACTATTCTAGCTTGTGGCTTAGAGTAGTGAACAAGAACAGGTCCCTGCCCTCACAGAGCATACAATCTACTGGGAGAAGACAGACAATAAACAAATACACACATAATAAGTTAAAGGAGGTGATGATCAGAATAAGCAAATTGGAAAGTGACCTAGGAGCTCTATGAGTCCGTTCTCATGCTGCTAATAAAGACATATCCGAGAGTGGGTAATTTATAAAGGAAAGAGGTTTAATTGACTCACAGTTCAGCATGGCTTCGGAGGCCTCAGGAAACTTACAATCATGGCAGAAGGGAATACAAACATGTCCTTCTTCACATGGTGGCAGCAAGGAGAAGTGCTGAGCAAAAGGGGGAAAAGCCCCTTATAAAACCATCAGATCTTGGCCAAGCACAGTGGCTCATGCCTATAATCCCAGCACTTTGGGAAGCTGAGGCAGGTGGATCACCTGAGGTCAGGAGTTCGAGAACAGCCTGGCCAACATGGTGAAACCCTGTCTCTACTAAAAATACAAAATATTAGCTGGGTGTGGTGGCAGATGCCTGTAATCCCAGCTACTCAGGAGGCTGAGGCAGGAGAATCACTTGAACCTGGGAGGCAGAGGTTGCAGTGAGCCAAGATCATGCCATTGCACTCCAGCCTGGGCAACAAGAGTGAAACTCCATCTCAAATAAAACAAAACAAAACATCAGATCTTATAAGAATTCACTCACTATCATGAGAACAGCATGAGGGTAACCACCCCCATCATTCGATTACCTCCCACCAGGTCCCTCCCACGACACATGGGAAGTATGGGAATTATGAGAATTACAATTCAAGATGACATTTGGGTGTGGACACAGCCAAACTATATCAGGAACCAAGCAGGAATATTATTTTTAATGAAGATGCTGAGGAGGCTTCACTGATAAGTAACAACGCAAATAAAATGAGGGAGAAAGACATGAAGATATCTCAGAAAAGAGTATTCTAGACAGTTGAAATAGCAACTTCAAAGACTATGCCAAAGGAACAGCAAGGAGAATGCTAGCAGATGAGGACGCAGAGAGTTAGATCATGTAGGGCCTTGTGGGCCTTGGGTCAATGTTCTATTTTCTGTATTGGGATGTGTGTTCACAGGAATTTATTGGATTATTTAAAACAATAAATAAATAAAATTTAGAAAGAGGGCCAAGCACTGACAAAAACAAGAGTGTCATCAACCACAGATTATGATTCTATGTGCCTGAAATTTAGAAGAGAGAAATGTCTATTCAAAACCCAAGAGGAGATGTTGAATACATGAGTCTTGCATCCAGGGCCTGGATGTACACTTGAGAGTCACCAGCACTGAGACAGGACATTAAGATGGAGAGGGTGATAGAAAAGAGCTGTCTGGGGGCAGAAGCTGGGAGATTCCAACATGAAGAGATTGGAGAACTGAATAGGAAGCAGCAAATTCAACTGAGAAGAAGGGGCCAGTGAGGAAAAGGGAAGAAGAGGCGACTCACTTGTCAAATGGTGCTTGAAAGGTCAAGTCAGAAGAGGTCTAAGAACTGGATTTGGCAAAATGGAGGTCACTGGTGATCTCAAAGGAGGAGTTTCAGTAAAGGAGTAAAGACAAAAGTCCAAATAAGTGACAGCAAGAGAGACTAAGAGGACAGGAGGAGAAGACAGTGAGTATATAAACAATGATCTCGTGGATTTTGTCATAAAAGGGTGCAGATAAATGGGATGGTAGCTGGAAGGGATGTGGAGTCAAGGAAGGGACAATTGAAGATGGGAGATATCCATTCTTCAGTGACAATTTATTGAGCACCTACTTATTTTCAGGTGTAAAATTACGTACTGGGAAAACTGTGTAAACTCCTTTAGCAGGTGTTGTGGGTGCCTGCAACCCACCTCAAGGCAGCCCTGTGGACAGGTCTGTGCAAGTTGCTAGCATCCTACCTCAGACACACACCAGAGGACCTCTTTGCTTTTCCACCTCAGGGATTCCTCCAGAACTTCTCTGTATACTGATGGGAATTATCACATTGAGAGGCAAAACTGATCATGCAGGAGACAGAAGAGTCAACCAGTAGGAAGGGTAATATCCATTGCACAGTTGGGAGGGTTAGCCTTAGACAGCAGCTGGGACAAGCTGAATTGTGATGAGTGGGAAGGAGCCCTGTGGATAAGGTTGCACGTGGGCTGGTTGACTTTGTTGTGGGAGTGTGTGGATGTTCTCTTCAGATTAATTCTATTTTCACAGTGGAACAAGTAGTAAGACCAACAGCTGAGTGCAAATTGTGGTAAATGAATTTGAGGTCTGAGGAAAGGCGAGAGAGTATGAAATGCCTAGCCATACACATTCACTGCACATGTCATGTACCAGGCACTCTTCCAGGCACCTGGGATAGCACAGAGATCTCTGTCCATGCAGAGCTCATACTCCAGTGAATCCACTAGAGAAATGTGCTCAGACTGCCAGGCAGCACTTGGGACACACTTGAGGTTAGAACCAAAGCTATGAATGAGAGCAGTCCCATGACTGTGTGTTGGTCAGCTAAGGGATTCTGAAGTCCAACAGAGCAGTGTCTGGGGAAAATGAAGTAGGAACAGAGACATTAAAAATAAAACCCATCAATTTAAAATACCTACCTAAAACTAAAGAGACCCCAACTTAGGCCGGGCACGGTGGCTCACGCCTGTAATCCCAGCACTTTGGGAGGCCAAGGCGGGCAGATCACCTGAGTTTGAGAGTTCGAGACAAGCCTGACCAACGTGGAGAAACCCCATCTCTACTAAAAATACAAAATTAGCCTGGCATGGTGGCATATGCCTGTAATCCCATCTACTCGGGAGGCTGAGGCAGGAGAATCTCTTGAACCAAGGAGGCAGAGGTTGCGGTGAGCTGAGATCACGCCATTGCACTCCAGCCTGGGCAACAAGAGCAAAACTCCATCTCAAAAAAAAAAAAGAGACCCCAACTTTATTGATTGGGTCTACCTTCCCCCCCATACCCTTCTTTATATCCCTATTCCCACCACTCTAGTTCAAGCTCTCTGTTCTCAGCTGTACTATTTCAATAGGCTCTTAATTTCTCTTTTCCATTATTTTCTCCAGTTAGGCCAGTCCACAAAACCTTGTTAGATTACTTTGCTGTAAGTATAACTGTCAATGTATCATTCTCCCGCTCAGAAACCTAAACAGCTTCTCACTCCCTACAGAAGAAAATCTGTCTAAACTTTTATTGATTGATTGATTGACTGAGATGGAGTCTCGCTCTGTCACCCAGGCTGGAGTACAGTGGCATGATCTCGGCTCACTGCAACCTCTGCCTCCTGGGTTCAAGTGATTCTCCTGCCTCAGCCTCCCGAGCTGGGATTACAGGTACCTGCCACCATGCCCGGCTAATTTTTGTATTTTTAGTAGAGACGGGGTTTCTGCATGTTGGCCAGGCTGGTCTTGAACTCCTGACCTTAGATGATCCACCCGCCTCAGCCTCCCAAAGTGCTGGGATCACAGGTGTGAGCTACTGCGCTTGGCCTTGTCTAAACTTATTTTTGTTTTCAGTGCTGTTTTCAATCTGGTTCTCAATGTACCCATACCATTCTTGCATCAGCACATTTGAATGTCCTACTCGATTCAAACTAGATTACTCCATGGCCCTTGACCTTCACACGCTTTTCACAATCATCATGCTTTTCCTTTGGCACACAGCACCCTCTCTGCCTGTCTTAACGAACTTCTCCACAATTCAAGGACATGCTCAAGTGACATCTCTCTTCCCACCCAAGGCTGCAGTGAGCACTCGCCCCTCGACTTCCATCCCAACTAACGCCACTAATGCCAATTGTTTATATTATTCCTTTAGTTCTCTTACATGCTACCTACATTTATTATGATCTTTTGTGTCCCTTTCACACCTCTACAGCTTGATGATAAGCCCTTAGCAAGCAGAAAAGCAATGCCTTAGCTTCTCTGTCTGATCCTCAGCAATGATGCACTTGGAAAGCCAACCTTTCTTCAGCATTTCATTTTGTATGCTGACTCAGAGGCAAAAAAAAAAAAAAAAAAAGGATTCCTTCAGGGAGCCCTCATGCCAACACCTCTGATTGGTGGTTCCAATTACAGGAAGTTCACAAGAGAAGCCACCTCCCATTTGTTTTCACTCCATTAGGAAATTCTTTGTGTTAATTCAACATTTTGTCCTATGACCCATTAAGTAAAGCTTTGCTGGAAGCAATTTAATTAAAACCCTTGTGATTTTTGCAAGATTACCAAAAATTTTAGCCTCCCTAGGCAGAACCATGGCTTGTAAAATGCAGCATTTTCAGACATCTACATATCCAGCCAGGAGCCCAGCAACTCAGGCTTGTGCAAAGTTGAAGTTCTGAGAAGTTCCTCCCACATTGGTTGAGGTCACTTGGCTGGTAGACAGATTTTGTAAATGTAGCTTACTGTCAAAAAGCTGTAGCATACCAAATACAGCCTCCCTTTCCCCACACATACAAACACATACACACTCTCTTTCTTGCCTAGATAATATAATAGCAACCATGGTGAGCCAGCATAGTTTCAGCAATTACAGATAAAAACAGCAATTACCACTTCACAACATCTCAAGTTCTTGGTTCCCCAAATGAAAAGTCACCCTGTTTGAAGCTGAGTCTTTTCTGCACCCAGAACGGCCTTTCTATTATTTTGCCCAGTAAAGATTTATTGAGGGCTTACTACATCAAAGATAAATGGAGTTGAAGTAAACAATACAAAGGAAAATAAGGTCTGTAAGCTCTTAAGAGGTTTACAAACTACTGATAGGAGGCAGGTAATATAAGGTTATTAAACTCAAGTTCAAGTGCTAAGAGATGCGTAAATTGGAAACGGTGGGAATAGAAGGAGGGATAACTTGGGTGGAAGGGGAAAGGACAGTTCAAGAAAGTCTTCAGAGAGGATGTCGTAAAAGGTGCTCAGTTGATTGGTGGTTCCTCATTAAGTTAAACATAAAATTAGCATATGATCTAGCAATTCCACTCCTTTGTATATACCACCCAAAACTGAAGCAGGTGCAACAAAAACTTGTACACATATCTTTAAAAACAGATGATGTAGGCTGGGCATGGCGGCTCACTCCTGTAATCCTAGCACTTTGGGAGGCTGAGATGGGCAGATCACAAGGTCAGGAGATTGAGACCATCCTGGCTAACACGGTGAAACCCCGTCTCTGCTAAAAATACCAACAAATTAGCCAGGCATGGTGGTGGGTGCCTGTAGTCCCAGCTACTCGGGAGGCTGAGGCAGGAGAATGGTGTGAACCTGGGAGGCGGAGGTTGCAGTGAGCCGAGATGGTGCCACTGCACTCCAGCCTGGGCGACAGAGCAAGATTGTCTCAAAAAAAAAAAAAAAAAAAAAAGCAGATGGGGTACTAGCCCAATGTGGTATCAGTTTTGCTGTTGTAAGTTTGCATAGAATAGGCAGATTGTTTAACCAATTAAAAGTGATTACTTAGATATGGCAATTTTCTCAAATTCAGGAAGTTGTATTAAAATGGTAGTTTATTGTGTCAAGAGAAAAGGTCTTTATGATATTTTATTTAAAGATAATCTTATAGGAACACAAACTTGGAATATGGCCTTATTTTATGAGGTACTTAAAACTAATTTAATGGGCCTGTCTGGAAAAGATAAAATGTTATACATGTGAACTACTTCTCCAAGATTCTATCTGTTAAGTGATAATGGATGCTGTTTACTGGAATGGAGTAAGCCTTTTGCAACCATATTTTCTGACCAAAATAGTTCATAGGGTCACAGATGAAAGGACACCCAAAGTTTACCTATGCTTAGAAACACTTACACAAAGGGCAGTCCACTGACTTATTGTTTAGAAAGTAGACTCAGGCTCTTTTGAAACACACTTTAAGTCACCAATTCAGCTTGGAAACACAACATCTACTCCCATTTGTCCTAGGGCCTTGTTAAAGTATGACATTTGTCAGAAATCCTTTATTTCCTTCTTGTTTACCAGGATAGTTAAATTAGAACCTCTTTCCAAGGGAGTATCTTAGCTCATTGATTAAAGGTCTTTAAAGCAGGCAAGAACATTGCTGCTGAGTGTGAGGCTCCGCAGCAGCGCTGACCCATGGAAAACAACACGAGCCACATCTGTGGCTTTACATTTCCTAGTAGCCACATTAAATAAGTTACAAGAAATGTGAAATTAATTTTACTTATATATTACTTAACCCAGTATGTTCAAAATAGTATCACTTTAACATGTAATCAATATAAAATTATTAATGAAGAAAACCAGGTGGAAGAAAAAGGAAGAATGAAGGGAGAGAGATGAAAGAGAGAAGGAAAGAGAGAAAGGGAAGCATGGAAGAAAGTTCTTCTGCAATTTGCTGGCACAAAGATATATTTCTTGAGATATAAACACCTTTTCCTCTTAACAAACACCACTCTTGTGGATCCAAATCTCCACAAATGTATAAGCACACTCATCTATACATACACACATGTCCCCACAGGAGAGGGTGAAGAATCATTTAGCACTTAATTATGGTGCTGCTTCTAGGTATCAGACATTATTCAGTTGGTCTAGGTTACCACTCTAGGTTCAAACTCCTCTCCCTCATCGATGTCAGCTCAGCCCTGCCAAGGCCCATTCTCCTCTGTTGATCTTCCTCATCACCTCTGTAAAGTGTTACCTTCTTGCCCGAAAACCGCAGCTTCCTCCATGTCCCTCATCTGGTTAGTAACATAACCGTCCACCTTGACCCCCAACAGCATCTTAATTATACTATCTAATGGCTTTTTCAGTCCTTGCCTCCCTAGCTTAAATGCAGCATTGAGTCATCCAAACATTCATTCAAAACATATTTGTTAAGAGCTTGCCCTGCGCATCATGGTGCAAGGCATTAGCAATACCAAGACATAGAAGGCTCTGATGTCCTCTTTTCCTTTGCCTTCCATCCCGTTACATCATCTTTATTTCTTAAATGTTCAATCGTTCCTTCTACCAAAACACTAGAAAACCAGAAAGTTCTCTCACATACCACAGCTAATCCTTCAGCAGTTGTGTTGTTTCTGCCTTCAAAACTCATGTCAGGTTTGCCCGCCTCTGACCATCTCCCCTGCTCCCATCCATGGCCCAACCACTGTGATCTCTGGGCACCAGCTCAGTGGCCTGCTGGTGAGTCTTCCAATCCATACTTACTTTCTACCATCCACAGTAGACAAACTGGTCCTTTAAAAAGCAAGTCAGATCATGTCACTCTCCTCAGAGCTCCCAGTGAGGTCCCCAACACATCTAAGAATAAACTCCAAGACCTTCACCATGGCCTACAAGGCCACAGCCAAAAGTCCTCCTTCCCTGGCCCAGCTCCTGCTGGCTCCTCTGCCTTCCTCTCCTGCTCCCCTCCCCAGTACTCACTCTGCTACAGCCCCACTGGACCCTGCCTGGCCCTGCAGCCATTCCCCAGACACAACCAGCTGTTTCTCAACTCAGAATTGTTATGCATCTCATTCTCCGCCTGGAATGCTCTTCCTCCAGATCTTCTTATGGTCACCTCGTCTCAGGTTTCTACTCAGATGTCACTGCCTGAGAGGCTTCTCCTTATTCAATCAAAAAGTGCTCCTCCACCCCCACTCCCCTTCCCCCCTCCCCCACTTCCCCATGTCCCATCACTCTCAAGCCCTTGTTCTGCTTTATTTTCTCCATGGCACTATTTAAATCCATGTTATACATTTATGTGTTTGTCTATTGTATGTATTATTCTACATTAGAATGGAGGCTCCAAGAAGTCAAGGCCTTGCTATCCCAGGACATAGAAAAGCACGGGGCACACAGTAGGACATCCCAGGAAAAGCATGGGGTACACAGTAGGAGCTCCAGTGTGCAGATTCTCCTCCTCCCACCTCCTGAGTGTAGATGGTTCACAAAAGCTGTTCTCGGAGGCTTTTGTTCTTCCTAGGCACTCTGGGGGACCTCTACTTCCATCGCAGTGCTTTTCAAAGTGTGATCAGCCCAGCACCTGCATCCACATCTTCTGGGATGCTGCTTAAAAATAGATTCCTGGGCTCAACACTGAATCTTCTCTCGGCAGAGTGGAGCCTGAAACCTGCCATTAAATAAGCTCTCCAGGTAATTCTTGTGCTTGATAAGCTTAAGAACCACATTTTTAGATTTTAGTAATTACCTTTACTGATTGCCAGATCTGTGTTTCCACCTCTTGTTTCCAAAGCATCCCCAAGGTTTGTTGATTCTGCTTCTGAAGCATCTCTCAAATCTGTGTGTTCCATTCACATTTGCGGTCTCTTACCTGGCTCACAGCTTTATTTCAATCATTACAATAGCCACCGAGCTAGTATCTGTGATCTTTCTAAACCACACAGCTAACCCATGTCATTTTCCTTTCTAAAACCATCAGTGGTTTTCCATTCTCTCCCCTCGGGGTCCCGTTTCAACACTTTTTAAATCCTCCCTCTCTAACAAGAATCAGTTTATGTGCCAATTTCTCTGGAAAGTTCTCAGCTGAATGTGGTCTCCGCTCCCACTTTGATGCCCGAAGAGCTCTGTCATCTCTTAAGGTATTTATTCACTTTACCTTTAGTAGAGCTATTTATTTATCTGTCTTATTTCCTCAAATCATGTTCCATGAGTTCAGGAAATGCAATTCATTCATCTTTTTATACTCCAAAGCACTTAGCCCAATGATTGGTACTCAATAAATATTTGTTGAATGAATGATTGAGCTCATGTTTGGTTCAAAATATACTTTTTCATTCTGTGTTTTTTCTCTTCCAGTAGTTAAAAATGAAACCCACAAGATAGTGATTCAAAAAATGTTGTTCATTCATTTCTGCTAAAAGAAAAACACTGACAGCCAAGCACTGACACTCATTTGTGATAATCATCAATTTAGATATTGCAATGAATTTCAAAAACAAATGTATCATAATCAAGGAACATAAAACCATTTACTAAGTATGACAAAGGACAAAAAAACTTTGAGTCCTCAATCATGGTCACAAAACAGGATTCAAAATGAATGCAAAGACAAGCAGCCCTTTGTGAATATTCAATGTGTAATATAATTTAAATATAGCAAGGGGGAGAGTTGACACTCACAACTCCACTCCTCAAGGTAACTTTTCCTTGTTCTCCAGTTTGCAACAATTTTGCCTTCTCTTAGGCAGATATAAAGCTTGGGTGTACTGAGTGGATTTGATCACCTACACCGATCCCTGCCCATAGACTGTTTTCACACTGCAAGTCTGTTTCTACTGCTGGGCTGGGGGAGATATGTCTATGGCATTACAGCTGGGAGTGTGGACTTTTTTTCCTAAGAAAAAGATGCTATACATGAGGCTAAATAAATCAAAATAAAATTTTGAAGAATCCTATTTATTTATTTATTTATTGAGGTGGGGTCTTGCTATGTTGCCCAGGCAAGAGTGCAATGGCTATTCACAGGCGTGATTCCACTACTGATCAGCACAGGAGTTTTGAATTACTCCGTTTTTAAACTGAGCTAGTTCACCCCTCCTTAGGCAACCTTGTGGTCTCCCATTCCCGGGAAGTCACTATATTGGCGATGAACTTAATGCAGACACCTGATCAGCACACAGCACTGCAGCCCAGGAGCAAGCTCAAGCGATCCTCCTGCCTCAGCCTCCCCAAGTAGCTGGGACTACAGGCATGAACCACCATGTCTGCCTTAATAATCTTTTTATATTTAGGGTTAAACAGGCTCTTAGAATCTAGCCTGGTAACCTAACCATATAGTCTCAATGGTTTGGGCAAAGGCATTTTGAATTCCTACCAAGAGATGAACTTCTGAAAAACTCTCTTTCTGGACACATAAACAACTGGATAATGTTCTCCCCTTTTCTCACTTAGTCCCATTGACCTTGCAAAATGGCTCTTGGTCCTGTGGCTTCTGTCCTGGGAATATGGAAGAAATTACAATTAGACATACCATTTGCTGAATTACGCTTGAAACCCCACAATAGTGGCATTTCTTACAAAGTAAGAAAACCAAAAAATGAAGCTGTACAATAATAAAGCATTTAAGATAATTTTGGAAATGTTCTTCCTGATATTCGTTGCCGTTATGTTCTATTCATCTGTGCAAAGACAATATACTTCTCACACAATTCATCTGAAACCTATGCTGTTGTTCTCATTTGCCCTAAAATCATAAACTCACAAGGTTGGAAGAGCCCTTGGTGAACATCTGGCTAAATGCCCTCGTTTTGCCTACAAACACAATGAAATTGCTTTAGTTTTATCTTTGTCATAAATTTGATACATCACAAATATTCTGAATGCTTCCCGTGGGTTACAGATGTAGCCCATTGGGTTCTATATTGAATGAGTTTTGTTTATAAAATTGCAGGAAGAATTAATACATGGTATCTCTTTAGATAATACAGGACAAAAAACAACATCAGAATCAATTTTATAAAGCGGTATTCTGGAAATAAAAGACAACAGACTCAAAATTTTAAATTAAAACTCTGCATGAAGGAACAATAAATAGGAAAAGCACTCCTATTATTATTATTTAACCTCAGGAGGAATGAATGACTTAACTAGTGGTTTCACTCCCAGACTCCTTGGTACTTTAGAGACACATTTAAGCTTGCATTTAACTTGTTTGGAAACTAGCTTAGTAACTTGAGCAAACAGAAGCCTCTTTATGAGAACTGTCTTTCTCTGTGGTCAGAGACAGCTTTGTCCAAAAACTTGTTCATTTGGTTTTTTCATGACTGGGAATTTTTGACGATACATGAAAGCTGTGAGCAGGGGCGCCTGGTAGCACAAAGAGTTGTTTTGGGGGATATTTCATGATACAGAAGGGTTACAGATACTTCTATCCAAAAAGGGTGAGTGGAGTCTTCATCAGGTGATGGAGAAGATGAGGAAATCGAGGAAAGTGGCAGAAAAGCAAACCTCTTATATATATGGATGCAGACAGAAAGAAAACTATGAAATACCAGAATAGTATCTGCATCAAATACATTAATTTACTCTTCAACAAGATCAGTTCCACCTTCATCTAAATTACGCGTTGAGATTCCTTGTAACATTTTGTTTTTAAAGAGTTGTACTGAGGGGTATTCAAAAAGGCTTGAAAACCATTGATCTATTTCAATTCCCTCGATTTAAATCAATTACACAGACATTAATTAAGCACCTGCTACATTTTGTGAAGTATCCTTGTTTCTAGGGATATAAAAATAAATAAGACATACTTTCTGCTCTTTAGAAGTTTATCATCTTGTGGGAAAAACAGACTCATTAATCACCACAACAGAGAGGATAAGAGCTGCGGGAACACAGATGAAGGAACAATTAATTCAGCCGGAGAGAGCCAAATAAAGATATAAAAAGGCAACACTTGAGTTGGGCCTTTAAATATGTTGGAAGTTTGTCAGGTGGACAAATAGGATAAGAGCACTCAAGGGTAAATATACTTGGCATGGCTGAGGTTCAATGCTTGCCAGAATGGTGGGTCTGCTGGAGATTTTTGGGAGGGGACGCTGGGGGTTGGCTCAGTGAGCACCATACCATGTTAAGTGGTCACCAATTGCCAATATTATTTTTTTAAGAAGGGGGATGAAAGAATCAGATCTATGCTCTAAATATGTAACTTTGGAAACAACATGGCAGATAGAAGATGGGGGAGAGCCCCCTTGGGAGGCCTTAAAAGAGTCGAAGTAGAAGAGGATGGGAGCCTGGACTCTGCACATCTGGAAAGGAAAGAACAAATGCAAGAAATATTTTGAGGTAGAATTGGTTGTACTGGGTGATAAACTGAGTGTGACAGATAAGGAGGAAGAATAGTCAAAATGGACTCTGATTCTTTCTTGGGAAGAGTGTGGGTAAATACTGGTCTTATTATTCTGTCTGCAAAAGTCAGAAACTCAGCTTGTGCAAAATGATAACTATATTATCCTCATAATCCAAATTTAGGTTAAGAAAACAAATTGGAGACGCAGCTGGGCATCTATAACTAAAGAACAAATGTAATCTAAATCCATTCTTCCTCTTGCCTGCCCTCTCTCCTACTCGCAACCCTCATTTCTGCTTCTTTCTACTAGTTTCCCTCCCATCTCTGCTTTTTAAAAAAAAAAAAAAAAACAGCTTTGTTGAGGTATTATTGAATTAAAATGATAAAATACACTGCATATTTAAAGCATACAGTTGTATAAGTTTTGAAATACACACACACCTTGAAACCATCATTATATCCATCACCCCCAATCTCCCCATGTCTCTTTGTAATTTCCCCCTCCCATACCTGCCTCACCTCTCCTCTCCTCCTTTCCCAGCTGTGACTGACCTGATTTCTGTCATTACAAATTAGTTTCCATTTTCAAGGGTTTTATATAAATGGAATTATCTAGTAGGTATTTATTTTTGTCTGATTTCACTCAGATTGACTCATGCTGTTGTGTGATCTGTAATTCATTCCTTTTGATTGCTGAATAGTATTCCATCATCTCTGCTTTTTTCTCTGTATTGTTTTATTCTTTCTCTGCTGCCTATTTCATGCAGAAAAAACCTGGCTCATGGTAGTTCCGAGGTTTACATTTTATGATTACCTCCACCAAGAACTGCCTGATTCTCTTTCTGGTCTCAAGTTCAGAAATTCCTGGAAAGGTTTTTGATTGGCTCTCTGTTGGGTCAGAGCCTCAACCCTGGGCCAGATATCTACGGCTGGACGGGCAAGGCTTCATGGAGAACATAGCAAAGCCACGAGTATCATCTGGATGTTTGTGCCCAGCCTTCAGATCACACAGGACCATCCTTCTGACCTTTTTCCTGGCCCCGCTCCTCAGATTCACACTGAAATTGTGAAAAGCGAGTATTCCTGTAGAAGGCTTCAGTTTAGTATTATTTTCATTTCCCAAATTTCTCTGTCCTTTAGGATATATTTCTGTTTTGGCTGATAGCTCAGTGATTTACACAGTTTTAAATATTCTGTTATTTGACAGATCAGTACAACAGAATCAAAAATTCAGAAATAGGTTCAAATACATATAGGGATTTGTGATAGAGTTGCTATCTCAAATCAGTGAGGAAAATAATAGACTATTCAATATATGATGTTGGAACAACTCTGGGTCCATTTGGAAAAAATAGAGTTGGATTTATGCCTGATGCATTATACCAGGATCCATTCCAAATGAATCAAATATTATAAGTAAAAAGTAAGTCCTAAAAGAAACATTCCTGTATAAATTCAGAGCAGGAAGACCTTTCTAACTATGAGAGATAAAATCTAGAAGGCATAAAGGAAAAGGTTTTAAAAATTAAATTCCATAAAAATCAAAATTTTGCTTGGCAAAAACTACTTGAGCAATGTCAAAAGACAAACGGGAGCAAGTTGTTTGCAACTCATTTCACAGACAACGTTTAATGTCCTTAATATTTTAAGCACTCCTACAGGCCAATAAAAAAAGACCAATTATCCAAAAGAAAATTGGGCAAAGAATATAAAGAGACAGTTCAAAGAAAAAAGGAAGTACATATAGCTTTTAAATATATGAATGTCAACCTTACTCATGTTACTCGAGCTACCATGAGATACCATTTTCACTATCAAATTAGTAAAATTGAAGTGTACTAATGCACACTGTCATCATGGAAGAAGGAAATGAGCACTATCCTACCCGCTGTTGCAAATGGCATTTGGTGTCTTATGTAGGTGGGCAACTTAGAAACAACTATCAAAAGTGGTTATTCAAGGCAGAGTGTGGTGGCTCATGCCTGTAATCCCTGCACTTTGGGAGGCTGAGGCAGGCAGATTGCTTGAGCTCAGGAGTTTGAGACCAGCCTGGGAAGCACGGTGAAACCTTGTCTCTACAAAAAATACAGAAAATTTGCCAGGCATGGTGGCACGCACCTATAGTCCTATCTACTTCGAGGGCTAAGGTTGGAGGATCACTTGAGCCTAGGAGGTTGAGGCTGCAGTGAGCTGTGATCACACCACTGCTCTCCTGTCTATGTGACAAAGTGAGACCCTGTATATATATATAAAAAAAAAATTAGTTATCCATTGCAGTAAATACTGGTTACTGTAGCAAGAAATTTGACAACAACTTAAATGTCCACCAATAGGGGATTGGTTAAACATATTATAGTACATCCATATAATAGACTACTGTACTATTGTATAGTTGTATTAATATAAAGAGAATGAGGACACTTTTTATGAATAGATATTGAAAGATTGCTAAGATGAATTATAAAGAGAAAAAAGTAAGATACAGAATAATATGCATAGTTTTCTAATTTGTGTGGAAAGGAAGAGATTGAATTGTAAATTTGCATTTGCTTGTATATAAATGTAAAATCTCTAGAAGAATTCAAGGAAGCCAGGCGCAGTGGCTCACACCTGTAATCCCAGCATTTTGGGAGTCCGAGGCAGGCAGATTATGAGGTCAGAAGATTGAGGTCATCCAGACTAACATGGTGAAACCTGTCTCTACTAAAAATATAAAAAATTAGCCGGGTGTGGTGGCACGCACCTGTAGTCCCAGTTACTCAGGAGGCTGAGGCAGGAGAATTGCTTGAACCCGGGAGGCAGAAGTTGCAGTGAGTAGAGATTGCACCACTATACTCCAGCCTGGGCAACAGAGCAAGACTCCATCTCAAAAAAAAAAAAAAAAGAATTCAAGGAAAACATTGACAGGTTACTGGTTTGCAAAGGTGAATAAACATATGCAGGACAAGGGTGGAAAAAGGAAATATAGGTGTATAAGTTTATTTAATTTTGAATCATATAAACATTTTATCTACTTTAAAAATTAAACAATTTTTTTAAAAAATTATTCTTCGTCTTAAATCAAATTAAGCCCTTTTTTTCTAAGCTTTGGTTCAAGGTAAGCTTAACTTCTAGATTTACCTTAGTTCAGCAAACCAGTATGTTTCCTTTAGGATTTAGCTTCATGGTTTTGGCTTAAGTCCCTGACCCTAAATATCTATGTCACACCAACACACACATTCACATGCACACTACAGTGAACACTGTACATAGACAGGCATAGACACTCATCAAGACAGTGTGGTCTATGCAGAGGATCATGCATATATAAAACTCAGTAACAGAGTTGAGTGAGTAGACATCTGCATACAGGATGTGAAAGGAAAATAAATCTTGGGACCCCAAAATCACTAAGCTAAGCTGGGAACTGCTTAGAGCAAACCTGCCTCCCATTCTATTCAAAGTCATCCCTCTGCTCAATGAGATAAATGCATATCTGATTGCTTCCTTTAGAGAGGTTGATCAGAAACTCAAAAGAATGCAACCTTTGTATCTCATCTACCTATAACCAGGAAGCCCCCCCACCCCACTTGTCCCACCTTTCCATACTGAATCCATATACATTGTACATATATTGATTGATGTCTCACGTCTTTCTAAAATGTATAAAACCAAGCTGTGCCCTGACCACCCTGGGCACATATCATCAGGACTTCCTGAGGCTGTGTCACAGGTGCGCATCCTTAACATTGGCAAAATAAACTTCCTAAATTGACTGAGACCTGTCTCAGTTATTAGGGGTTCACAAGGAAGAAGGTGGGGTCGGAGTAAGCGCAATGTGGGAGGTAACTGGAGGGGGAAAGAGAAAAGAAGTAGGGGGAATGGAGGATAGAATCAACAGAAACAGAATGTAGTTCTTTTATGTCTCTTGCTGCAAATGCTACACGTGCCTGAAAGGAGACCATTACCTCTGACTTAGCAGGAGATCTCAGAGCTGAATCATGCATCCTACAGCATCATGGATGCTGATCAAAGAGGCCCAAGCTGGCCCCACTTCTTGACTCCCTGTATTGCATTTTCTTTAATCTAGGGCATGGGCAGCAGAGCTGTGAGTACAGCCAAGGGCTCTCTGGGCACATCAAGGCCCATTATGACTTCCCTACTGGCTTTCATTCCTGATGGTGAGAAAGAAGCCTAGTGGAGAATGCCCACTTAATGTACTCATTTAGGGGAGTGACAGAATCTCTGTGTCACTGTGCCAGATTCAAATGGAGTCCTTCCTCCACGGGAAAGGGTTTGCTGGCTTTAAGGCCTCTGGGACTAGAATCTTCATTTTTGGCTCAGGTACAAGGTGTGCCTTCTGAAAGCCTCCAGCTCATTTCCTGAGACACTTTCTGTGTCAGCCTGTTTTGTATTGCTCTAAAGAACACTTGAGAACGGATAGTTTATAAAGAAAAGGGGTTTATTTGGCTCATGGTTCTACAGGCTGTACAAGCATAGCATTGGCATTGGCTCAGCTTCTGGTGGGGCGTCAGGAAGTTTTCCTCATGGCAGAAGGCAAAGGGGGAGCAGATGTATCACATGGCAAGAGAGGGAGCAAGAGAGAGAGGCAGGAGGTCCCAGACTCTTTTTCACAACCAGATCTCATGTGAAATAGTAGAGTGAGAACTCCCTCATTACTGTGAGGATGGCACCAAGCCATTCATGAGGGATCTTCTGCCATGACCCAAACACCTCCCACTAGGCCCCACCTATAACATGGGAATCACATTTTAATGTGAGATTTGGAGGGGGCAAACATCCAAACTATATCATCTCCCTTATGTCATCACTGGAAAATGTTCTCAGGCAAGGGCTCCACATGCACTAGAGTTTGATTTCAGTCCTGCTCTGGAATGCTTCCAGCTCTGAGTCTTAGGCTCCTCAGAACAGACCTCTGAGAATGAATAGGAAGATAAACAATTGCTAACATTTACTGAACACTTACTATACACTAAGCAACTTACATACATTATTCAATTTAACATTCAGAACGGCTTTATACACTTTATGTACCTGTAACCATAATAGGCTTATTATGGTTACATAAAATTTATACTTTATGTACTTGTAACCATAATAGGTTCATTGCCCAATGTGTAGCAAGTCAATATGCCAAGATGCCAGGTTGCAGCAGAGAAAGAGGTTTAATTGTAGGGCTTTTGACTGAGGAGACGGAAGGATACCTCAAATCCATCCCCCTGAGGAGTCTGGGGTTAGGGTTTTTAAAGGTTTTAGAGTGGGTCAAAGTGTGGAGATGGATGATTGGTTGAAGAGTACAGGGTGACGTCATGAGCAGGAAGATAAAGAAACTGTATTCCAATGCTGATTGGGTTCCTCTGTGGGGGTCTTCAAACTGGTTGGCATCAGCTATTCAACCAGAATTCAGGATCTGCTTTAGCAATTCTTAAACAAAAGCTTTATGATTCTAATGTCAGATATTCTATCTATCTTACACAAAAGCCTTATGATGCTAACACTAGAAATCCTGTCTATAGGAACAATGGGGATCCAAGTGGTCAGTATCTAGTGCTCCCTGACTTTTGCTTGCAAAAAAAAGTGAGTCAAAGTTCAGCCTCATTAATGCTTAATTATATTTCTGTCCAGAATTAACTATGTTTCTGTCTTCTTGTTAGCCTTGTGAGGACAGCTTCGTACTGTTATCATCCCATTTTACAGATGAAGAAACTGCAGCTTAAAGGTTAACTAACTTGGCCATGTTTGCAAAGTTGGTGAGAAGGGAACCAGTATCTAAACTCAGACCTGTAAGATCCCACCCCAGAACACGCATGAGAAAACACTTTGCAAACTAAGGTTCTACACACATTACCTCTTGTTGTAATGCATAATTGTATAGCTGTTGCTGTTCATAGCCAGCAGTTCTTGAGTACTTATGATGTTTTTACATATATTGTCTCAATTAATCTTAACATTAGCCCTTTGAATATATTACTGCCCACATAAGGTGTTCTTTTGTTTGTTTGTTTTCCCAGAGTAACACAGCCGATAAGTTTTGAACCCTGGCAATCTGGCACCTGCTTTTCTCATCATTAAACTATGCTGTCTTCCCAAAGGCTCAAAGATTCATGAAAAATATATGATGAGGGGTTACTATTTCTTTTTTTCTTTTCTTTTCTTTTTTTTTTTTTTTTTTTTTTGAGATGGAGGCTCACTCTGTTGCCCAGGCTGGAATGCAGTGGTGCGATCTCAGCTTACTGCAACTTCCTCCTCCCGGGTTCAAGCAATTCTCCTGCCTCAGCCTCCTAAGTAGCTGGGACTACAGGCGCATGCCGCCATGCCTGGCTAATTATTATTTTTTTTTTATTTTTTATTTTTTTGTATTTTAGTAGAGATGGGGTTTCACCGTGTTGCCCAGGCTGGTTGCAAACTCCTGAGCTCAGGTAATCCGTCCACCTCAGCCTCCCAAGGTGCTGGGATTACAAGTGTGAGCCACTGCTCCTGGCTGTGGTATTATTATTTCTAAACAGAAACAAACAGAATTGCAACATTCCCATTCTGTGTGAGCTCAGAACTTTAATGCTTGTGCAGATCCTCTTTGAGTGAGACACAGTGTGAGCGTCACAAATTTTCTCCCACAAGTAACTTTCTAACTCCACCCTAGTTTTGTGTCAGTTATTTAGTGCTCTATGCCCTTTTTATGAAGACCATTAATGATCAGGGAGCCAGCACAATTGTTTTTTTTTTTTTTTTTGAGACGGAGTCTCGCTCTGTCGCCCAGGCTGGAGTGCAGTGGCGCAATCTTGGCTCACTACAACCTCTGCCTCCCGCGTTCAAGTGATTCTTCTGCCTCAGCCTCCCGAGTAGATGGGAATACAGGCACCCACCACCACACCCAGCTAATTTTTGTATTTTTAGTAGAGACGTGGTTTCACCATGTTGGCCACGATGGTCTCGATCTCCTGACCTTGTGATCCGCCCGCCTTGGCCTCCCAAAGTGCTGGGATTACAAGTGTGAGCCACCACGCCCGGCTTTTTTTTTTTTTTTTGAGACGGAGTCTCGCTCTGTCGCCCAGGCTGGAGCACAGTGGTGCGATCTCGGCTCACTCCAAGCTCCGACTCCCGGGTTCACACCATTCTCCTGCCTCAGCCTCCCGAGTAGCTGGGACTACAGGCGCCCGCCACCACGCCTGGCTAATTTTTTTTATTTTTATTTTTAGTAGAGACGGGGTTTCACTGTGTTAGCTAGGATGGTCTCGATCTCCTGACCTCGTGATCCACCCACCTCGGCCTCCCAAAGTGCTGGGATTACAGGCATGAGCCACCGTGCCAGGCCAACAATTGTTCATTTAAGTACTGCTCTCCTTTCCTCCTCCCCTCAAAACTTCATTTGTTCCATCAAACAGGCTGATGTGTCTTTTTCCCATGGGATTTTCTTCTGCCTTCTCTCTCATGGAGGAGTGGTTATCTGCAGACCTACTCTCAACTCAACTGTGCATGGGTAAACCAACCCCCACTCTGCCAGGAAACCACATTCAATTGTCCTCAGGAAGAGATTCTATTTGTTCCCTCTATAACACAAAAATGCATTTTAGCCATGTATACAAATTCCACATGCCCAAAAAATTACTCCTGAGTTGTACTTTAAGATTGAGAGAGGCCGGGCAAGGTGGCTCATGCCTGTAATCCTAGCACTTTGGGAGGCCGAGGCAGGCAGATCACCTGAGGTCAGGAGTTTGAGACCAGCCTGGCCAACATGGTGAAACCCCGTCTCTGCTTAAAATACAAAAATTAGCTGGGCATGGTGGTGGTCGCCTGCAGTCCCAGCTACTTGGGAGGCTGAAGCAGGAGGAGAATCATTTGAACCCGGGAGGCAGAGGCTGCAGTGAGCTGAGATTGTGCCACTGCACTCTAACCTGAGCAACAGAGCAAGACTTCATCTCAAAAAAAAAAAAAAAAAAAAAAAAAAAGATTGGTGGGGGAGCTACTGCAAATTTACAAAATTCGCCTATCTAAATTCACAGGGCTGACATATGCGCATATATCTCTCAGGCTCTAGTACAAGCTAAAGACTGGGACAATTTTGTATTCACTTGTATCTCCCACAGTATTTTACACATAGTAGGTGCTAAGTATTCATTTGCTAAATAAATGCCGTTTTTATACTTAGAAAACACTATTTTAGCCAAGGAGTATGCTTTCTTTTCCTTTTTCTTTTTTCTTCTCTTTCTTTTTTTTTTTTGAGACAGAGTCTCGCTCTGTTGCCCAGGCTGGAGTACAGTGGCACAATCTCGGCTCACTGCAACCTTGATCTCCCAGATTCAAGCATTTCTCTTGCCTCAGCCTCCTGAGTAGCTGGGATTACAGGTGTGCACCACCACACCCAGCTAATTTTTTTGGTATTTTCAGTAGAGACGCGGTTTTACCATGTTGGCCAGGCTGGTCTCAAACTCCTGACCTCAAGTGATCCACCCGCTTGGCCTCCTAAAATGCTGAGATTACAGGTGTGAGCCACTGCACCTGGCCTATCCTTTATTTTTCTTATGCCTTTCTCTAAACCATAAAAATTTCTATTGACCTGACAGTTAAGATGGCCTTGTTCTAGGCTATATAAAGCTCCTACTATGCGCCAGGTACTCTGCCAGATGCTGAGAATACTAATAAGATAAAAGCTAGTTCCTCTGCTCCAAGGACATGGTCTATTCTTTAGCCATTTTCCCTGAGGGAGGAGTCCCATTGGTCACTTAAGGCATAGAGATAGTTCCAGACTACAGAATTCTGTCCTACATTTCCAAATTACCAGATGTAAGCACAGAGAAGACAATTTCACAAGCTAGAAAATCAGGCAGCTTGAAAAGGAAAAGCCGGGCTGTCATGCTTGTGCTCATGATGCCCTTGTTATTGTTCCAGGTGGAAGGCAGAGGAACAGCAGATGAAGGCTTTTAATTTGCTGGCAATTAATTCTTTCACTTACTTTAAATTAAAATGTTCAGCTTCTCCCGGTCACTCATCAACAACAGTTAACATCAGTGTCTTTTCAGCATTTGGAAGGCTCTAAGTATAAATAGCCCATTACTTTGCAATGAAAGATAAATTGTAAAACCCTGATTAAGTAGAATACTCTCGGAATGAGCTTTCCTGGCTTATTGATTCTTCTACTTATAAAAGACTTAGCTGGAAAATTAATTTTTTAGTATTCATTCATTCAATCGATTAATCAACACGACAAATGATAGTGGTTAAGATCAGTCACTGGAGCCAATCTGCCTGGATTGAATCTCAGCTCCATCACTTTGCTACGTTGAGCAGACTGCTTGTTCTCTCTATGCTCTGTCTCCTCATCTTTAAATTGGAGATAGTAATAGTACTTATCTCATAGTATATATATGAAAATTAGATAGATTAACATATGTAAGGTCCATAGGAAGGTGACTAGCACATGGTAGGTGCTACATAACTGTTACTATTATTATTGATCACCTCATCTATTCTATGCATGAGAGAGCAGTGAGCAGGATAAGTATGATCTCTGCCTCATCATGAATTCCCACCATCATAAAAAATTCAAACAATATAGAATTATACAGAGTAAAATATGAAAGTCTACTCCATCTCTCCTAATTCTACTCCCCAGAGGTAATCATTATTAATAATTTCATGCATATCCTTCCAGACTATTTTTCTAGGTATATGAAAATGTATACATAAATATCTATTGTCTAATTTTATCAAAGATAGAATCATTCTGCTAACAATATATTGTGGGCAGTTTTGCAAGTCAGTCGATACAGACATACCTTCTTTGAAGTGGCTGCTTTGCTTTCTATAATAAGACAAACTATACTTTATTAATCTTCCTCATACTGCTGGCTATTAGGATGTTCGCACTTTTTTGCCAATGTAAGCAATACCACAATAAATATCCTTATATGTGTACCTTTGCACATTTGTATAGTGTTTCTTTATGATGTATTCTTTAATAAGCATTGCCATCCATCTTTCCCCTCAAATAAAATGCTTTGACAAAGCAGAGACTCTCTGATCTTGAAAAGATGGCCTCAGTGATATTATGACAAATTCTCACTTCATCACAGAGAGTTGTGGTTGTCACCATGGAAGGGTAGCCAATTGGGCTGAAACTCTGGCATAGGCCTACAAGATTGTTTTTTTGAATGGATCTCTAATAACAGCTTATTTGATCATGGTTTTTTTCTTTCTCTAGGTGTGGTGAAAACATTCATATTAATGGAGAGCTGTGACTCTGGGTAACTAAGACTTTCATCTTCATATTAGAATCTCATTCACATCCCCTTTCTCTCCTAGTCCACTCTTCCCAAAGTATTATGACCTAGCCAAGAAATCCCATGACTCCATGACTTCAGTTCTCAAAATATTTAGAGCTTCTGTACAATAAAAGTGAGCATTAGGGGAGGATGAGTTAAAAGAAATGACAGCCAGATGGGGATCATGAGAATATTTAGACTGGAAAATCACTCAAGAGAAATCTCCCACTGAAACCATACACAGATTATGACAAAGTGGATAAATGCTTTTATGGCCCTCAGCTAAACTAAAGACATGCCGAAAGGCAGCGCCTGGATATATGAGTTAGGATACAAGTTTAACTGCCCTGGCAAAGAGACCCCAAAGTACAGTGAGACAGAAGTTTAATTTTCCCTCCTGGAAGGGTCCATATAGAGTCTAGAATTCCAGAGCAGACAGGCAATGCTGCTCCCTAAGATCATCCCAAGGTACTGGCACTGGGGCAGCTCTGTCACCCTCAGTGGTGGCACCCATGTGGCCTAAGGTGGCTGCTGCTGTTGCTGCTCTTTCCCACACAATAGGAAATGGATAGTGGAGCACAACAAGCCCTTTTATCTATAAAGAATGTGGCCCTTATGTTCTTCACATCACTTCTGCTCACGCTCCAATAGGAGGAATTTGGTCATATTTCCCTCTTAGCTACAAGAAAGGCTGGGAAATACAGTTGCTACCTGAGCGACCATTTGCCCAGCTAAATATTGATGTTTTATTATAGAAGACAGAGAAGGAGACAAATGAAAAGAGAAGGATAGATAGCTTTGATCTCTGGTACAGTGAATTTATATAGAGAGGCATTTTATAGGATTTTGAGCTAGAGGGTAAATATGAGAGCATTGCATACCAAAGAGTAAAACTAGCCAGGCAGGAGTTGGGGACGAGTGTCTTCCAGCTTAATTTAAACAACATAGAATTATGTAGCCAGGCACTGGGGCTCATGCCAGCACTTTGGGAGGCCGAGGTGGGCAGATCATGAGATCAGGAGTTTGAAACCGGCCTGACCAACAAGGTGAAACCCCATCTCTACTAAAAATACAAAAATTAGCTGGGGATGGTGGCATGCACCCGTAATCCCAGCTACTTGGGAGGCTGACGCAAGAGAATTGCTTGAACCTGGAAGGCGGAGGTTGCAGTGAGCTGAGATTGTGCCACTGCACTCCAGCCTGGGTGACAGAGTGAAACTCCGTCTAAAAAAAAAAAAAAATTATGTACCCATTGAGGGCACCTTCTTGGGATCTCCACTATGTCAGTTTCCCTACTTTACCTTGAAACATCACACTGGGCTTCTCCTTTCAAAGCTCTGATCACACTTACAACTGATTACAGATAGTATAGGTACATAAGCAGTTACAATACTAGGTAAATCCTATAAGAAGGGAATTCAGAAAGTGTCATAGGCACACAAATAAAATAATTTCCAATTGAGAAGGTGGCTGCTGCCATTGAAAGTTTGTCAAGTTGAAGTTTAGGTTCTTTAGCTGAGCCAAGGAATGAAGAAACCAGATTATCCCAAATAGGAATAGAAATCTTGACATGTGACTAATGACTGAGCCTTGGGTAAATGGTGCAAACCATTGAGAAACAAGGGAATCATTGCAATATTTTATTGCCCCAGGCCCCTAAACACCCACTGAGTACCCATTCTTTCAAAACTCAGCCTGAACATCACTTGTTTATGATAATTTCTCTGCTTTACCCTATCCCACCCCGTCCTGCTCAGATAGAACTGACCTCTTCCTCCCTATATCCACATTGTATACTACATTTCAGGCTATCACAGCACTTATAGCTCTTCAGAGAACTTACAGTTTAGATTCTGAGACCCTCTAATAGTCCATTCTCATGCTGCTATAAGGACATCCCCAAGACTGGGTAATTTATAAAGGAAAGAGGTTTAATTGACTCATAGTTCAATACGACTAGGAAGGCCTCAGGAAACTTACAATCATGGCAGAAAGGGAAGCAAACACATCCTTCTTTACATGGTGACAAGAGGGGGAAGAATGAGAGCCAAGTGAAGGGGGAGGCCCCTTATAAAACCATAAGATCTTGTAAGAGCTTACTATCAGAAGAACAGGATGGGGGAAACCTTGCCCCCATGATTCAATTATCTCCACCTTGTCCCTCCCACGACACATGGGGATTATGGGAACCACAATTCAAGATGAAATTTGGGAGGGGACACAGCCAAACCATATCATTCCACCCTGGCCCCTCCCAAATCTCATGTCCTCACAATTCAAAACACAATCATGCCCTTCCAACAGTCCCCCAAAGGCTTAACTCATTCCAGCATTAACTCAAAAGTCCAAGTCCAAAGTCTCATCTGAGACAATGAGACCCTTCTGCCTTTGAACCTGTAAAATCAAAAGCAAGTTAGTTACTTTTTAGATACAATGGAGGCATTGAGTAAATACACCCATTCCAAAGGGGATAATTGTCCAAAACAAAGGGGCTACAGGCCCCATGCAAGTCCTAAATCCAATAGGGCAGTCATTAAACCTTAAAGTTCCAAAATGATCTCCTTTGACTCCATGTCTTACATCCAGCACGCACTGATACAAGAGGTGGGCTCCTGCAGCCTTGGGCAGGTCCACCTCTGTGGCTTTGCCAGGTACAGTCCCCCTCCCACTTGCTTTCACGACTGGAGTTGAGTGTCTGCAGCTTTTCCAGGCATATGGTGCAAGCTGTCAGCGGATCTACCATTCTGGGGTCTAGAGGATGGCCCTCTTCTCACAGCTCCACTAGGCGGTGCCCCAGTGGGGACTCTATGTGGGGGCTCCAACCTCACATTTCCTTTCCACACTGCCTTAGCAGAGGTTCTCCACAGTGACCCTGTCCCTGCAGCAAACTTCTGCCTGAACATCCAGGTGTTTCCATCCATCCTCTGAAATCTAGGCAGAGGGTCCTATACCTCAGTTCTTTACTTCTGTGCACCCACAGGCCCAATGCCATGTGTATACCACAAAGGCCTGGGGCTTGTACCCTCTGAAGCAATGGGCCTGAGCTGTATGTTGGCCCCTTTTAGTCATGGCTGGAGCTGAAGCAGCTGGGACTCAGGGCACTATGTCCAGAGGCTGCATAGAGCAGAGAGGCCCTGGGCCTGGCCCAGGAAACCATTTTTCACTCCTAGGCCTCCAGGCCTGTGATGGGAAGGGCTGCTATGAAGGTCTCTGACATGCCCTGGAGACATTTTCCCCATTGTCTCAGTGATTAACTTTCAGCTCCTTGTTCCTTATGCAAATTTCTGCAGCGGGCTTGAATTTCTCCCCAGAAAAGGGGATTTTCTTTTCTGTTGCATTGTCAGGCTGCAAATTTTCCAACATTTATGCTCCACTTCCTCTTGAACACTTTGCCACTTAGACATTTTTTCCACCAGATACCCTAAATCATCTCTCTTAAGTTCAAAGTTCCACAGATCTCTAGGGCAGAAGAAAAATGCTGCCAGTTTCTTTGCTAAAGCATAGCAAGCGTGACCTTTACTCCAATTCCCAACAAGTTCCTCATCTCCATCTGAGACCACCTCAGCCTAGACTTCATTGTCCATATCCCTTTCAGATCAAAGCCATTCAAGAAGTCTCTAGGAAGTTACAAACTTTCCTACATCTTCTTGTCTTCTGAGCTCTCCAAGTCTCTAGGAAGTTCCAAACTTTCCCACATTTTCCTGTCTTCTTATGAGCCTTCTCAACTGTTTCAGCCTCTGTCTGTTGCCCAGTTCCAAAGTTGCTTCCATATTTTTGGGTATTCTTATAGCAGCACCCCACTCCCTTGGTACCAATTTACTGTACTAGCCCATTCTCACACTGGTATAAGGATATACCTCAGACTGGGTAATTTATAAAAGAAAGAGGTTTAACTGACTCAGTTTAGCATGGCTGGGGAGACCTCAGGAAACTTACAATCATGGCAGAAGGGGAGGCAAACATGTCCTTCTTCACATGGTGGCAGCAAGAAGAACTGCCAAGCAAAATGGAGAAAAGCCCCTTATAAAACCAACAGATCTTGTGATAACTTACTATCACAAGAACAGGATGGGGGAATCCTCTACTATGATTCAGTTGTCTCTAGCTGGTCCCTCCCATGACATGTGGGGATTATGGAAACTACAATTCAAGATGAGATTTGGGTGGGAAAACAGCCAAACTATATCAGACCCCCAAGAGGTAAAGCTCCCCGAAAGGCAGGAATTGTGCTTGATTTATCTTTGTTTTCTAGCACATTAAATAGGACCTGGTGTTTAGGAGGCACTCAATAACGATTGATGAAAGTCAATTTGTGGCTACACTTCCAAACCAATGACTCTGTACTCATAAACTACTTACTGCCTTTAAAATAATCCCTTTACACACAAGTAGGATTTTGACAGGTAGGGATGGTACTTGACCCTTTGGTTAGAGAGATGGGGATTCTTAACTGTGGCCAGCAAAACTCTTGGATAATTTTCAGTCTCAGCATGGTTGACCAAAGGACAATGAGAGAGAAATAACAGCAGTACAAATGGCTCAGAAGATGCTGTTGCCACAGTTATGCAAGTGAAGGTGCTCAGAATAGGCCACCCCCAAATATGCCACTTTGGCATGAGGATTATTTTGAGCTGAAGGCAACTAAAAAACAGCAGACACAAAAAAAGTTCTCTATCCTCCTACCATTTGCCTAAAGGCAGGGCATAAATTCCCTTTGTGAGGACATTACCCTTTTCCTCTCTCATAGCAGGAAGGGCAGAGAGATTAGACTCTTAATCACTGGAGTCTGAGAGGAACCAACATACCAAATATTACTAAAATATCCCTTTTATTCCATTTATTTCCTCCCTGTATTTACCTTCCCACAATTTACTACTCGTAACAACTTCAAACTCTTTTTATCTTCTCACTTCTTTACAAATTTATTTTTGTTTGAATTTATATACCATTTTGTTAAAATGGTATATAAGCCTCTAGGTATGAGCACCCCTTGGATTTTTTTTCATTTCTGTGAGCCTCCTCCATATGTGTATGAAAGAAACCCTTTTCTCTTGCTAACCTGTGTTTTCTCTGTTTCATCTGCAGAACCCCAGGCACTAAGCCTAAACACAGAGAATAAAGGTCTTTTTACTCCCTGATACAGGCACCAGCTGAAGTTTCAGTGGATCTGATGGCTGGTTTCAGGTTTGTAAACACCCCTGTTGAAGAGCTCTTGGATGCACTGGGGTGTAGTTTTTGATGGAGTATGTGGACAAGATTTAATCTTTTCAGAAAACTGAATGTATGTTATTTATTAGGGCTGTGTTTGGGGGTGTGGTCTAAAAGTTTCAAATTCCTCAATTTGTTTTCACTCCTCTCTTGAGATCAGAACAATGAGTGGCTCACACAGGGACAGCTGGGCCCTGGAATACAAGATCTCTTCTTCATAGTCCAGGGTATAGAGCTCTGCAGCTGGCAGAGCACAGGAAGACCATGGTCAGAGAGAGCCGAAACATAATACCAAACACCAATAACCACCGTGACCACCACATGTACAGTCTACTTGTTCAAAGTGCTTTCACATAGTAATTTAATTTGATCCTGCCAGAAATCCCATTAGACAGGCAGAGAAAATGTGGACACAGAAAGAAAAGGTGAACTTCCCAAGGTCACTTAGCAAGGTTGTGGTGGAGCTCTCCGAGAAAGGGACAACAATTCTGGCGAAAGAAAGCTACAGAAAGATTCATTGTCACTCAATCCAAAAGGAAAGTTTCCTCAGCCACAGCTGTGTTCAGGAGACAGAGCAACTTGCTCTCATGGTACCCAGGTGTTGGTGGGCTGCAGGGCACCAAAGCTCTGGAGGGAACTGGAGGGCAAGATGAGGCTGGGATGGTTCTTTTTTTTTTTTTTAATTTTTTTAAAATTATGCTTTAAGTTCTAGGGTACATGTGCACAATGTGCAGGTTTGTTACACAGGTATATATGTGCCATATTGGTTGCTGCCCCCATTAACTCGTCATTTACATTAAGTATTTCTCCTAATGCTATCCCTCCCCCAGCCCCCCACCCCACGACAGGCCCCCGTGTGTGATGTTCGAGGCCAGGGTGATTCTTATATGTGATGACCTTCGCACTGCTTCTACTTCTGGAATTCCTGATTTTAGGAAGAAATTTCAATCGTTGGTCCTAAAGGAATCTGAGGCTTTGTAACTGCCCAGTGTGTTCACCTTGCCCACTGCCTACACAGAGCCGATTTATCAAAACAGGGGAATTGCAATGGAGAAAGAGTTATTCACACAGAGCCGACTGTGTGGGAGACCGGAGTTTTATTATTACTCAGATCAGTTTCCCCAAGCATACAGGGATCAGAGTTTTTAAAGATAATTTGGCAGGTGGAGGCTTGGGAAGTCAGGAGTGCTGATTGGTCAGGTTGGAGATGGAACCAAAGGGGGTCAAGGTGAGTTTTTCTTGCTGTTTTCTGTTCCTGGGTGGGATGGCAAAACTGGTTGAGCCAGATTACTGGTCTGGGTGGTGTCAGCTGATCCATCAAGTGCAGGGTCTGTAAAATATCTCAAGCACTGATCTTAGGTTTTAAAATTTGGGGCGGTTCAGACTCTTGGAGCCAGAGACTGCATGACCCCTAAACTGTAATTTCTAATCTTATAGCTAATTTGTTAGTCCTGCAAAGGTGAACTGGTTCCCAGGCAAGAAGGGTGGTCTTTTCAGGAAAGGGCTGTTATCAATTTTGTTTCAGAGTCAAATTATGAACTGAATTCCTTCCCAAAGTTAGTTTGGTCTATGACCAGGAATGAACAAGGACAGCTTAAAGTTAGAAGCAAGATGGAGTTGGTTAGGTCTGATTTCTTTCACTGTCATAATTTCCTCAGTCATACTTTTGCAAAGGCCATTTCAGCTTGTAAATAAACAGCCAGATCTTAGCTTATCCCTCAACTCCCAATATGAGGATTGCAACTAGGAGCTGCTGCTTTGCTCTCCAGGTGTGTGTGTTGCTCTTTTGGGCCTCCCCTGAAGCTCCACCATCAGCCCCACCCCAGCCTGTAGACCCAGTGTTCAGTGCATCCTGGTCTCACCTGAATGATATTATGAGCTGCTGCTGGAGAAGGGTTCCAGTAGATAGTCAGGCAGATGGGAGCAGGACAAGAGGGGGCCCCTTCCCACACCTGTAATGTCAGGCAACCATCAGGTGATGGTCCGGTGGTTTGTTAACTGTCTCTCTAAAATAACAATTGGGCACAGCTGGCTCCAGGGAAAGGCAGTCTCCTAATAGATAGAAAACACTTAAAACTGGTGATCAGCAGCTTCCTGATAAGATCTCAGGAGTTGAGCAAGTGGGCTCAAGCATGCACACTAAGAGGCAAAATGGCAGTTTAACTGGTATGTGATCTTCTAGAAACTTTCGGCTCGCAAGGGAGGAATGCCTCAAGTGAGCATGCGTACAACTCCAATAAACACACTGCACATGCAGACAGCCCACTCCAAGGGAACAATCAGGGAAAGAGGGATTCAATCTCAGAAGCATGCCAGTGTATAAGACCCCAAGTCAAATGTCAAACTGTGCACTTGATCTCTCAACTTGCCTGCTTGGTCCTTTTCCAAGTATGTTTTACTTTTTTTCGTTCCTGCTCTAAAGCTTTTTAATGAACTTTCATTCCTGCTCTAAAACTTGCCAGGACTTTTTTTCTGCTTTATACCCCTTGGCCAAATTCTTTCTTCTGAGGAGGCAAGAACTGAGGTTGTTGCAGACCCATATGGATTCTCCACCGCTAACAGACGCACCCAACATGCTCTCTAGCTTGTGCTGCCAGGAGTAGTCTGCCCAATTTGCTCTGTGCTCATGGCTGCCTCAGCTGAGCTGTGGCTGTCTTCTCCAAGCCATGGCCACTCCCCCAGGCCTCCACCTGCCCCTCAGCTTGGACTTCCCAGTCAGAAATTCACACTCAACACCAAAGGGAAGACTGATTTTTCTAGTTCCAAGAATAAAACTTGAGCAGGTTCCTTCTCTCTACATGAGTGGACTTTACACAGCCTTGGATTTTTGAGAAGGTACAGTACGTTAAAAACATAAGCCAGCTGGCCAGGCACCATAGCTCACACTTGTAATCCCAGCACTTTGGGAGGCCAAGGCAGGAGGATCACGAGGTCAGGAGTTCGAGACCAGCCTGGCCAATATGGTGAACCCCCATCTCTACTAAAAATACAAAAATTAGCCGGGCATGGTGGCACACGCCTATAGTCCCAGCTACTTGGGAGGCTGAGGCAGAAGAATTGCTTGAATCCGGGAGGCGGAGGTTGCAGTGAGCTGAGATCACGCCACTGCACTCCAGCCTGGGCAACAGAGTGAGACTCTGTCACAAAAAAAAACAAAAAACAAACAAAAAAAATAAGCCAACTTTAATATGGTCTACCCACAACTGACCCTCATTGGGAAGGAAAAGAGGAAGACTCCTGGCTAAAATAGAAAGTTAAAGTTACAGTTACTTAGCCAATTAGACATACACATTTTAGACATAGCATTGACATCTCATGTCTTCTACTCATATTATATTCTGTTCCATTAGACACCTAAATTATTCTATTATGAGAAATTCGCATCAGGCAGTTTAACGACTAAGATCTGCAGACTTTAATTACTTCGGAGATATTTGAGCAACCAAAGAAAGTCTTACTACAAAATGGAGCTTATTTAAGGGGCTCTAGGCCCTGAAAAGAATCTGACTAGCAAATCAGGTAGTTAGCTTTTTGCCTACAGAGCCGTTGATGGAGTACACACCTCACAGATGCTCCCATTGTCTCTCAGTCTGGTATGTGCGGTTTTCTTTTTCTAAACACTTTCCTTTTCAATTCCCCAAAGCCCCCTCAGCTTCCCTTACCTGATTAACTTCTGCTTACCCTTCAGGTCTCAGTTTAGATACTATTTCCCTTGGGAAACTTTTCTTGACCTTCAAGAATAAATTGAATGGACCCTAGAGGACTGCCTTGAAAATTTAATAACTTAATAAAAAGACGGCCGGGTGCAGTGGCTTACGCCTATAATCCCAGCACTTTGGGAGGCCAAGGCGGGCGGATCATAAGGTGAAGAGATCAAGACCATCCTGGCCAACATGGTGAAACCCCATCTCTACTAAAAATACAAAAATTAGCTGGTTGTGGTGGCGGGTGCCTGTAATCCCAGCTACTTGGGAGGCTAAGGCAGGAGAATCACTTGAAACCTGGAGGTGGAGGTTGCAGTGAGCTGAGATTGCACCACTGCACTCCAGCCTGGGTGACAGAGTGAAACTCCATCTCAAAAATAAATAAATAAATAAATAAATAAATAAATAAATAAAATAAAAATCAAAAGAACTGAATTTAATGTTCCTCTTGAATCTTCCCAATGGAGCTGTCATGCTCAGTAGAGCATTTGTGCACCACACAACCCTAGGGGAGACCATTTACATCTGAGACTATGTGTGGTGCAATGCACAACCAACACAACTCTATGTGGCTTCCCTGCTCCCATAGCTTGTGTACTCTGAGTGCCATCTGCCAGAGTGCCATCTGCCCTTGCATAGTGAGGGCGTGTTTACTCAACTCTTTCCTGTACTGACTGCAAGTTTCTTGAGGAAAAGAAACTGGACTTGATCATTGTTATATCCCCAGAATCTAAAACCGATCTTGGCATGTAGTAAGCATTCAATAAATGCTTGATAATTAACTTACAAATAATGTTTTAAAAATTATTAAGCCCACAAATACCTCAGAACAAAAATCATCACTGCTTCTTGCTTTCTATTTTGCCTTCTTCCATTTCTTTCCCTATCTTCTGCTACCCATCAGTCAATAGCCGCACCTGAGCCCTATAGGTACCTGCTATTCTATCACTGAGCAGGGAAAGCCTTTCATGATTATATTAGTTTCCTAAGGCTGCTGTAACAAAGTACCACAAATGATGTTGTTTAAAATGACAGAGACTTATTGTCTCACACTTCTGGAGGCTAAACTTTCGAAATTAAGATGTTGGCAGGGCCATGTTGCCTCTGAAACACATAGAAAAAAACATTCTTTTTTTTGCCTCTTCTAGCTTCTTTTTTTTTTTCTGGTCATCTTTGGCATTCCTTAGCTTGTAGATGCATCACTTCAAACCTCTGCCTCTGTTGTCATAAGACCATCTTTGCCCTCTGTGTCTCTGTGATGTCACATGATCATCTTAAAGGACGCTGATCATATTAGGCTAGGTACATCCTAATGATTTCATCTTAATTTGATTAAATCTGCAAAGACCCTATTTCCAAATAAGGTTACATTCATAAGTACTAGAGGTTAGGATTTCATATATTGAGTTCTCTATATATCCTTTAGAGGAGGGACACAATTCAACCCATAACAATGACACAGACAGTGGTTCTCAAACTCTCACATGTATCAGGCTCACCTGGAAGGTTTGTTAAAATACGGATTACAGCCAGGCACAGTGGCTCACGCCTGTAATCCCAGCACTTTGGGAGGCCAAGGTGGGCAGATCACTTGAGGTCAGGAGTTCAAGACCAGCCTAGCCAACATGGTGAAACCCCATCTCTACCAAAACTACAAAAATTAGCCAGGCATTGTGGCAGGTGCCTGTAAGCCCAGCTACTCAGGAGGCTGAGGCAGGAGAATTGCTTGAACCCGGGAGGCAGAGGTTGCAGTGAGCCCAGATCACACTACTGCACTCCAGCCTGGGTGACAAGAGCGAGGGTCTGTCTCAAAAAAAAAAAAAAAATAGAGATTACTGGATCACATCCAGGGGTTCTGATTCAGGAGATCTGGGGTGGAACCTAAGAATTTCCATTTCTAACAAGTTACCAGTTGATGCTGTTGCTGTTGGTCCTGGTAGCAGACATTGAGAATTACTAGAGTAGGACCTTGCAACTCAAAATGCAGTCCTTGGACTAGGAGCGTCAGCATCACCAGGGGCCCTGGGAGAAATGCAGACCCTCTCCTGGACCATGCCCCAGGCTTTCTGAATGAGAATTTACATTCTAACATTAAAGTTGGAGAAGCCTTGATCTAGGAGGCACTGCCCCAGAACAAGCTGGAAAGTCAGCTAGCCTCCGATATAGAAGGAAGGTTCTATAAAGTCAAGCCAGTAGGCTCAGTTCAGTCAAGTTGGCCTTCTCATAGAGGTCTCTAAGAGCCTCAGTTGGTATCTGGCTCTCAGAAGAGTTTCTATTGGGTCCACATCCTAAAACCTGCTCATTCCTGGGGGATACCAGGAAGTCATGCCTGAGGTCTAATTTTCAGACAAGCAACAGAACATAAGGTTGCACACACCACCTTTGCTAAAGAGACAATAAGGCTTATTCAAAGAAGCCAATGAAACATACACTCAGAGATGGTGACAGGCCAGAGGGAATTATGAGACCCGCAGAGGTACAAAAGAGCAGATAAGTAAAATGTATTATGAAGGAGTTTTCTTGGCACTTTGCCTGATCTACTGACTTATTTTTATTTCTTATAGTGCAGTTTTGTGGATAACTATTTATTTTCATGACTGGTTTAATTGGAGAAACAGGTTCACTTTGTTGTGATAAGGTTTGTGTTTCAAAAGCAAGGAAGAAAGTAGAAAACAATACAGTTCCTGCGAGTTCCTCTGAATGCACTGAAAGATTGTGCAATTCTCTCTAATATAGTTCTCAGTGATATTTTTTGGGGTGAGGCATTTGCTCTGGAAAAGAATGGTTTAAGTAGTTCCTATTATGGTTTCTAAATAAAGAGCCAAGCCCTGAACTGACCCCTGAACTAATGTGACAGAAAGCTCTGGCATTCAAAATGGCTGCAGTGCTTTGGGCCACACCTCTCTTCACTGGGCCGGGTCCATAACCTTCCAGCTGCTCTGAACCTGAGCCGGAGTTGTTTGCTAATTACCTATTCATTTGCACCCATTGTCCACTGCCAGAAGATACACCTCCAAAGTCAGTTTCTCTTGTGAAAATTTGACTAACAAGCAGTGGCATATTAGAGTTTCAGAGCTGACACCCACCTGACAACATCAACTCCAATCCCTCCTTCTTATAGGTACAGGGAAAGAAAGTGACTCAATGTGGCTCATGTAACCAGCCTGTGGCAGAACCTGGAGTCAATCCCAGGTCTATGGTCACTTCCAGCACTTCCCATGCCACCTCTTTATCCTGCCCTCTCCCTTGGAGATGAACTGACTTTGGAATTAACCATAAATTACCTGCCACAAACCCTCAGCAGCTTACACTTGAGTTCTCTGTTCCTAACCAACCCAAGCTATGGTATTGGCACAGAATTCTGTTTCTAGGGCTATGCCAGGTCAGGGATACACACAGCACCCAAAAATCATGCTATAGAAGGCTATAATGCAAGTCTGGCTATTCTGGAGCAGGTATATGAATGGAGCCAGCCTGCCATACTAGGTTCTATGGGAAACTGGGAGCACACGCCCCATGTAGCAGGGAAGCTAATATTTACCTCCAATAGCCAGGAGCCTTTGGGATTGAGGACCCAGTGTTGCCAGTCATATCTATTTTTAAGAGATGTTAGAATTTTGTTTGTTTATATGTGAAATCACTTGCATTTTAAATATTGGCTCATATTTTTAAATGTCTTTTAAAACACTGGCAGGCTAAACAAAATCCAGCCCATGGGCTGCCAATTCATCCTCTGCAGCATAGCAACAGTGAGGGATGAATGCTAAAGCCAGGCAGACCAGTGCGAATCCCGGCTCAGACCCTTGGTATGGCCATGGGCAAGGGAACCTCCCAGCCCCTCTACCTCCTAGCACTAATGGTCCAATCTCATAGCATTCTTGGGAAGACTGCAGTAATATAGGTGAAGCACTTAATGTGCTGCCAGTTACATCAGTACGCAAGAAAAGTTAGCACCGCCATTATAATAACCCTGAATCATAAAGACCTGAATGCCCTTAGTCAGAGCACCATCCAGAAAGCTCTCTAAGGCAAAGCCAGCACTCATCTGCTAAAAGCCCTCTGTCCCTCTCAGCTAATTTCTGAACCAGTATCTTCCATGGCTTTGTGATCCCTGCTGGGAATTCAATGTTAAGGTAACATAGCAGCTTGTCATGTACTTCCCTGTGGCGTTTCTCTCTGGGGAGACAGAGACAAATGGAAAGAATGGACAAGGCGGGCTGCTCAAACCACTCTGGAGAGCCTTGGAGGATGCATGGACAGAGGAAAGCACAGCTTCAGCCAGGAGGCCCCAGGGTGTTTGTTCCAGGAGATAAACATCCTTCCAGGAACAGTTTAGATCATCTGATATAAAAAAGTGGCCTCTGACCCAAGGCAGTTTTGTTCTGTTCTTTCTCAGCCAGTCAAGTGTAAGTGAAGAATGTGGCTGAGATTGGGATCTGGCCTGGAGTGCCTCATAGGGGGACACGACGGTTTAAATGCGGCTGAACATTCTTTGGAATGCTGCCTGACTGGTGCTTTAGGTGTTACTTAAACTCTTAGCAAAGACAAAAGGAATCGAAAACAAGGTATACTAAACTGACCATTGTGCTATAGGGGCCTAGGGAAAGCTTCCCCACCCCCCTCTAAAATTTCCCTGAGGGCCGGGGGCGGTGGCTCACGCCTGTAATCCCAGCACTGTAGGAGGCTGAGGAGGGCAGATCACCATGAATATTCAGTGTGAATATTCATGTGAGGAGTTTGAGACCAGCCTGGCCAACATGGTGAAACCCTATCTCTTCTAAAAATACAAAAATTAGCCGGGCATGGTGGCAGGCACCTGTAGTCCCAGCTACTCTTGAGGCTGAGGCAGGAGAATCTCTTGAACCCGGAGGCAGAGGTTGCGGTGAGCTGAGATTATGCTACTACACTCCAGCCTGGGTGACAGAGAGAGACTCTGTCTCAAAAATAAAAAATAAAAATAAATAAAATTCATTGAAAAATCAACTCACAAAAGGCAGATTGATTGAAGAAAAGGCATACAAATTTATTAACATGCACACAGAATGAATTGCAGAGCGATTACCCCACCCCAACGGGATTCAGAAACTTATGTACCATCCTGGCAAAATAGGTTATGGGGTGATGGAGAAGAGAAATTCTATTATGGGAATTGCTGGAGAGAATGAATGGTTCAAGGAACAGAGATGAACTTGTATGTTATCTTGTGAAAGGGTCTGTTCAGGATCTCAGACAGATGAAGAAACTTCTTTTTTCTCTTTTTAGTAGAGATGGGGTTTCACCATGTTGGCCAGGCTGGTCCTGAGCTCCTGGCCTCAAGTGATCCGCCCACCTCGACCTCCCAAACTGCTGGAATTACAGGCGTGAGAGACCATGTCTGGCCAGATAAAGGAACTTCAACATCAGCCTGTCTTTGGGACAGACTGGGGGGGCCAGATGGGGAAGATCAGAAAGACCTTGAGGCTTCTTCAGTTAAGTATGTCAATGAGCATATTTTGAGGTATCAGTTTGTGAGCCCCAACAATGTTTTGGTATAGGGGGTCTTACGGAAATGCAGGGAAATTTGATTTCACTTACCACAGGGTCAGAGATGTATTTCTTTCATGGGTACCACAGCTGCTGAACCAAGCAGGTCTTCTCAGGACATAACCCACAGTGAGCATGTTAGGATGCAGGAACATGTGCAGGGCTCTGGCAAGAGGTACTGAAACATTGAAAATGGCCTTGATAGAGTATCTCTCTTTGAAAGAGGTTTAAAAAAGATACACTAAAAGTTATTTTGCTTAACACTGTCCATATAAACCAAAGAGGGCATTGAAATTACCAATGGCCCTGTATCTCTTGGGCAACAGATAAGGCTTATTTTCAAGATATATCTTTCCGTAGATCCTACTGTCCTGAATAATTTGTAGATTCCTGATGTATTGAATATTGAGAAACGCTTTTTAGTCTATGCCCAGTTATTTTCATGGATGTTGAAGAAAATAGACTAAGAGGAAGGGTTTAATATTTATGCAGCTACAAGTGTCCATTTTTCCCCCAGAAAATATACTACATAACACACACACTCTTTTCTTTTTTTTGGCATTATACAATTCTCTTCTCAGTGCTACAAAAGAACTAATTATTCACAGCAAGGAAAGCATGCTGTAATATAGTTGCAAGGGGCATTTTGTCTAGTTGTTAATTAGCCAAGTTTTTGGTGTCAGACAGAATTGAGTTTCAAATCTCACTCCACCACTTCCTAGATTTGAACTTGGGCAAATTATTTAGCCTTTCTAATCTTAGTTTCTTATAGCTATAAAATGAAGCTAATAATAGGATCTCTGCAAAGATTGTTATGAAAATTAAATGAGCTAATAGTTATATAGCATTTAGCAGGATTTGGCACATAATAGTGCTAAATCAATGGTAACTATTGTGAAACCAGAAAATCTGAGACAGATCTCGGTTAATTTAGAAAGTTTATTTTGCCAAGGTTGAGGATGCACTGGGACACAGCCTCAGGAAGTCCTGATGACATGTGCCCAAGGTGACCGGGGCACAGCTTGGTTTTATACATTTTAGGGAGACATGAGATATCAGTCAATATATGTAAGCAGTACGTTCGTTCCATCCAGAAAGGTGGGGACAACTCAAAGCAAGGCCCCCCCACTGGGGGCTTCTAGATCACAGGTAGGTGAGAGACAGATGGTTGCATTCTTTTGAGTTTCTGGTAAGTCTTTCAGAAAGAGGCAATCAGAATATGCACCTATCTCTGTGAGCAGAAGGATGACTTTGAATAGACTGGGAGGCAGATTTGCCCTGAGCAGTTCCCAGCTTGAAGGGGCCCAAGATATTTTCCTTTCACACTATTATTAAAATTTCCCTCCAATTTAACTCTTTCAATAAAACTCACATAACCAGTGTTTTCTTAAGGTGAGGTATACCTGTACTCAAGATGTGCTTAAATTCTGGTGAAGGAATGTTGAAAGAAATAAACAATTTCCTATGCCACTCAAAAGACCACAAGGATGGCTAAATAGTAGAAAGGCAAGTTTACTGGCAACATCAGTTTGCAAAACGGGAAGAGTCAGTCTTCAGTGTGTACCAACGGTATCCTCTCTTTGAAAAGGGAAAGGGCAGGTTGGGTTTTATGCCTCACAGGATCTGTATTACATAATAGTCATACATATTTAGCAGGTCTGGGGGGAAAGCCATACTTCTTTATGAGAGGAGTTGAGTGCATGCACAATGGGCAAACATATATATATAACACGCATCTCATGTTCATGTAGGGGCAGGGTTTTAGTATTAAAATGCGGTGGAGTTTGGCCCTTTACGCCAAAATGTAAACTATAGGACACAAAGACATAGAGATTGTGTGTAGTCTCTGTAAGCCAGCTGAAACTGGCTTGAGGTCTGCAGTTGCTAATCAGAAAAGAATGCTTTTCACTCTGTCCAATCAGAGTTGTAGTGGTCTGCGTTGTAAATCAGAGTTAGGAATTTGCCTGATAGCACCTATTGTTAGGGAGTTTAACATGCTCAAGGTTTTTCTTGTAGTCAGCATTTAGGAAGTTGCTGTGCCAGCCAAGCCCTGGACCCTTGACTCATAGGTAACTTTTGTTTTCTTAACCTTGGGATCCATCTTAGTTGATAAAAGGGCATCTGTTTTGGTCTGGCAGATCACATCTACTAGTCTACATTGCTCATATTGCAGTTAGGATCCAGTCTCAATGAAGTCTGGCTACATAGTCTCAATGACAGCCTTGGAAACTCCTCCAGGGGTCATGAACATAGAATGGCCTTTCATAGTTTCCTGAGTTGGAACAAGACAGCACAAGGTCAAATACAAATCAGAAACAAGAGTCTTAATTCTTATTTCAATTCCTGTAATTGAAAATAAGGGAAGAGTTCTCCCCATTTCCCTTTAATTTTCAGAATTTATCTATCCTTTGCAAATGTATATAAATCTTTATAGTAGCTAAGTAAGCCTCTTGCCAGTCTCATAACTCAGAAATATTTCCTCAAGAACCTCAAAGCCATCTTTTTAAATGCAAACATCAGGAAAAAATTGCTTTTCTATCTTCCACTTCTATGGAAGAGTTAGAGTCTGATGGGGCTCAGGACACACCACTCAAAAAAAGACTGTAGGAAACTAGAATATGTCACCCGAAAATATGCCTCTTTGGCATATTGATTATTTTGAGCTGGTTATTTTGAGAAACTGAAGACACAGGAGTAGCTCTGAAAAGTTGGATGTTCATAAGAGAAACATATGTCTGCAAAGGAAATCACCATTTGCAAGGGTCTCTTCATCTTTGCACCAGGAAAAGAAGGCTAAATCACTAGAGACTCTTAAACAATGGAGAAGGTATCTACTTAAATCTGCAAAACAAACCTTACCTTTGTTTAAGATGCTTTCCCAGGTCATTTCATCTAAACCAGGCCCTCCTCCACATCTTTCCTTCCAGAGAAAGATGGCATCTAAGCCTGAAATTTAAATGCTTTCTTTGAGATATACTCCAGAGATTTACTGATTTCTCTGGGTTTTCTCCCATGTGTATGTGAGGTATACATTTTAATAAGCTTCTGTCTGTATTTCTCTTGTTAATCTATCTTTTGTTATAGGAAGTCCCAGTTTAGAGAACATTATTTTTTTTCCTCCCCTACTAGCCTAACTTTAGTGAGTACTTAGTGCCTTGCAAAACTATGTCCTGTTGGAAAGAGATAAGAAACTTGTTTCTCCTCTGGATAAAACCAACATAGGTGGTCCCTCAATTACCATGATAAAGTTAGGATAAATGATGTGTGACAAGTCGTCTTACTTGAGAACTAGTTATTATTTATCTCAAAAACAGGTTCATAATTGTCATATCTGCTTGGCTATTACTACGGTTTGAAAGTCCACTCCAAAACTCATGTTAAAATTTGATTGCCATTGTGATAGTGTTAAGAGGTGGGACCTTTAAGAGGTAATTAGGTCATGAGGGTTACACCCTCAGGCATGGATTAATGCCATTATCTCAGGAGTGGGTTAGTTTTCTTGGGATTGAGCTCCTGATAAAATAATACACGTCACCCCATTTTCTCTCTGCCTCATTGCTTGCTTACCGTATAATGCCTTCTGCCACAGGATGACCCTTGCCAGATGCCAGTCATGCTCTTGGACTTTCCAGCCTCCAGAACCATGAGCCAAATAACCATCTTTTTTTTTTTTTTTTTTTTTATGAATTACCCAGTCTGCTGTGTTATTCTCTTTTTTTTGTTTGTTTTTTTTTTTTTTTTTTTGAGACGGAGTCTCACTCTGTCACCCAGGCTGGAGTGCAGTGGCATGAACTCAGCTCACTGCAACAACCACCTTCCAGATTCAAGTGATTCTCCCACCTCAGCCTCCCAAGTAGCTGGGATTATAGGTGCTTGCCACCATGCCCAGCTAATTTTTGTATTTTTTAGCAGAGACAGGGTTTCGCCATGTTGGCCAGGCTGGTCTCAAACTCCTGACCTCAGGTGATTCTCCCGCCTCGGCCTCCCAAAGTGCTGGGATTAAAGGCGTGAGCCACTGCACCCAGACTGTGTTATTCTCTTATAGCAGCAGAAAGCGGACTAAGATTCCTATGTAAAGGGGTATAATACCTTTTTCTCTCTGCAGTCTCTTAGTGGATTGCCTGTGATGTGTATCACATTCTGGTTTAATGCTTATTTAATAACAAAACTGTTTTTTTCCTCCACTATCTTCATACAGACGTTTTCTGGGCAGAGAGAAGATGTTTTCAAAAAATTATATTTCCCAGCCAGGTACAGTGGCTTACACCTGTAATCCCAACATTTTGGGAGGTTGAGGCAGAAGGGCCGCTTGAGCTCAGGAGTTTGAGACCGGCCTAGGCAGATTAGGGAGATCCATCTCTACAAAAACAAAAACAAAAAAGAAATTAGCTGGGCATGGTGGTACATACCTGTGGTCCCAGCTACTCAGAAGACTAAGGTGGGAGGATTGCTTTAGCCTGGGAGGTTGAGGCTGTAGTGAGCCATGATTGTTCCACTGCACTCCAGCCTGGGCGATGTGTGTGTATATATATATATATATATATATTTCCCCAAAGTTGGCAAGGCCTTTAACCCCCACTATCAGTCACTAGATGTAGGTCACCTGAAGAAAGGGGGTACCCTAGATGTGCAGGCATCCTGCAGTGAAAGCAGCTGAAGGTCATCTGCCAACAGCACTCCCAGCAGCTGGGACAAGAAGCCCTTCTTTGAAGGGGCAGCAGAGTGGTAATCACAGTTTTCATTATAGCTTGGTTATACTGTTTTGTTTTGTTTAACTGCATTTTTCTTTCAAACTGCTCTCAACACTTCACAAACTAGCACATTTTTCTCACCCACTTGCTGAAGTCTCTTAAGAAGTGAAGTTCTCCTTGCCCTTCTCATGCCTATTTTTCATAATGAAAAGTGACATATGACAAGCCAGTGACAGTGACAGATAATCATACAGGTCTTCTGCTACTATAATATTGCTTACTCTTTATTTTGCTACCATAAACAGATACTGTGAAGCCAAACCTGAAAACTGTTTTGGTTTTGTTTTCTGGAGAATGACTTCTCAGAGCTCTGCCCCATCACAAGAGCTTCATGAACTTTCTCAGGCATATTCTACTCCCACGCTCCAGTACCAAAACTAAGATTTTGTAAGAGTACATGAGCATGTTGTATTAGTCAGCTTTTCAGAGAAATAGAATAATAGGATATATACAGGCAAATATAGAAAGAGATTTATTATGCGGGTTTGACTCACATAATTATAAAACTAAGCCCCACAATCTGCTGCCTGCAAATTGGAGCCGCACAATGACAGTGACATAGTTCCAGTCCAAGCCTGAAAGCCTGACAACCAGGGCAGCAAGTTGTGTAAGTTCTAGTCCAACTTCAAAGGCACAAGAACCAGGGCTACTGATGTCTGAGGGCGGGAGAAGATGGATGTCCTAGCTAAACAAAAGAGAGAAAATGCACCCTCCCTCTGCCTTTTTGTTCTATTTTGGCCATCTTCAGATTGGATGACCCTGATCCTCATTGGTGAGGGCTGATCTTCTTAATTTTGCGTACGTATATTCTGATGCTAACGTCTTCCAGGAACACCTTCACAGACAGACCTAGAAATAATGTTTTCACCAGATACCTGGGCATGCCTAGCCCAGTCAAGTTGACACATAAAATTAACTATCACAAATGTCTCAAACCACTGTTAACCAACTAAAGCCAGAGAGAATCTGGGAAATAGACCTTCCTGCCAGTGCACGGGCCTTCCTGCACCTGCCCCTTAGCCTTCTCCCTTAGTTATGTTTAGGAACCTCTCTGGCTATCTCAAATCATAGTCAGCATCAGGGACATCATCACAAAAGAGTCAATTACATAGTCAAGGGTGAATCTCAACTGCAGCTACTATGGAGGCAGTTTTGATGTCTGGATATTGTAGGACATTTCTAAGCTGGGTGATAGGTATATAATTTCTGGCCCTAGTAAAGTTGTCAGTTTAGCACTCCTGGGGATTCACCCATGGATCTCTTTTATTTCCTGCAAGAGAAGCCTTTGAAACATACAGTGCATTAAATAACCCTTCAAATTCAGCTGGCCCTCAGAGTATCATTTTATCCTTTTGTGCACATTAGGAAAGGGGCACTTGGAGCCATCAGAGCTCTAGGCCAGAGGTTCCCAGATTGTCTTTTCAGACAGATACAAATAAAAAGAGGACTGGGTGGCTTATTTCAGGCAAATAGAATTTATGATAAAAAGCATCAAATGGGCCAAAGAAAAACATTTTATATGGAACTAAGGTACAATCCACAATAAAGATCTAACACCTGGAATCTTTATGTGACAATAATGAAGTAGTTAGAAACATAAGGGGAAAAAATGCTTGAAACACAATATTTGTAGGAGATGTTTAAACACAAATATCTCAAACTGACCGCTCAAATAAATAAAATTGTCAACAAAAATTAGAAGATCTAAATCATAGAATCTTTCGTTATAAAAAGAAAGTATGCCATTTTTTAAACTTCTGTGAAACATTTACAAAAAAAGATCATAAATAGGACACAAAGATAAACTCAGTAAATTTCAAAGCATGAAATTTATATGAGCCATTTTATCATGTCACAAAGTAATAAAACTTGAAATTAAACAAGCAAATAAACCATCCACTTTAAGGTGGAGGGGAAACTCCCAAACAGTTATTGTGACAAAATAAAATAAAAATTTTAGATATAGACTATTATTAAAACAATAAAATGAGGCTGGTTGCAGTGGCTTACGCCTGTAATCCCAGCATTTTGGGAAGCTAAGGCCGGCGGATCACCTGAGGTCAGGAGTTCGAAACCAGCCTGGCCAACATGGTGAAACCCCATTGCTACTAAAAACTACAAAAATTAGCCGGGCATGGTGGTGGGTGCCTGTAATCCCAGCTACTTGGGAGGCTGAGGCAGAAAAATCACTTGAACCCTGGAGGTGGAGGTTGCAGTGGGCCGAGGCTGTGCCACTGCACTCCAGCCTTGGTGACAGAGCGAAACTTCGTCTCAAATAATAATAATAATAATAAAATGAGAACTGTTTTATGCACTCATGTAATAAACCCAAGTTACTGATTACCTGCTAGATACTATATACGGTTCTAAGAGCAGGATACACAACACTGCTCTAATGGAACTTATATTCCACCAGTACAGTGGGGAAGACAGCTTATAAACAAGTATATGAATAAATAAGAAAACATCTGGGGGTAACACTTGCTTAAATAACAATGAAACACAATGATGTGACTGAGAGTGACTGGCATAGGGGTGGCACTACTTTGGGTTGGAAAGGCCTCTCTGAGGTGGCATTTAAGCTGAGATCTGAACATTAGAAAGAATTCATCTGTGAAGATCTTGGAAAAGAACATTCCAGCAGAGAGATGACCTACACTGTATACCCAAGTTAGAGAACTGGATGCAGGAAGTGCAAAAATGAAAATACTTTAATTATTCATAGAAAATTCTTTGAAAAGGAGAAAGAAAATTATGAAGATAACAACCAAGATAAATAAGTGCAAAGTCAAACAAAAAAGATAAGATTGATAAATCCAAGATTGAGCTACTCTGGAGGAAAAGTACAAAAGATAAGCATCTAATCAATAATTTTTAAAAACACATATAGATATAAAAATAAATATAGAAAGCTACACAATTTTTAACAGAACTAAGATAACTCTAATACAAAAGAGAAAAAGAAAAGAAACAAGAAAAAGAAAAGCATATCAAACTTTAGATCAATCTTATTTATACATCTGGAATCATAAACCTACTAAATTGCATCCACAGAATATTAAATGACTATGCTTCATAACCAAGAAATCTTCATTCCAGATATACAAGGATAACTTAGAAAAAATATTAATATAACATGTTACATCATTTTTTCACAGCGGATAAGACATATCTTATAATCACAATGAATGAATAAAGGTTTTTGATAAAATTCAATACCTTTTCTGATTTAGCATTACTCTGGCAGCTTGGAGGAATAAACTAATGTGGATGCCTTGCTTCACTCAATATGGAGAAATGGTAAATGATATATGATGCATATAATTAAAAGAATAGCTAAGCTGAAGAAAAAAAGAAAAACAATAATATGTAAACAATAAAGGAATTTAAAGCCAGAATTATGAAATAATGAAATAATATAGTGATAACTTTGGGGATAGGAGTGAGGGTATCAAATCCAGATATTGGCTCTAATAATCATTCAGGGAAAGGACAGATATGGTTTGGGGCCTGCCTAAGGTGGTAAGCTATCACTAAGATCACTGCATAAAATGGGGACCTTGAGAGGTACCCTCCAGTGAACTAGAAACAAGAAATTCTCTGCCCAGAAAAGCAATAAGGAAATTTGAATCTGCCTAGGACTCTGATCAGAGGAAAAATTATTCCTTTAAAAACCAAAACCTCAAGACTGTTTTTAACCAAAATATAAACTACGCAGGTGGCATAGGCATCCTCAAGTCCAAGAAATTAACGTAAACTGGTTTGAAGCCAGCAAATCAACTTGGCAGAGGGAAGTGTGCATTTCCAACATCTAGAGCCAGAGTCAGCAAACTAAGGCCCGTGGGCCAAATACTGCCATGGCCTGCTCTTGTAGACTTTGTGTGTTAAGAATGGATTTTACATTTTTAAAAGGTTATTACTAAAAAAAAAAAAAAAAAAACGAAGAAGAGAAGGAGGAAGAGACAGAGACTGTGTAGCCTGCCAAGACTAGAATATTTACTATTTGGCCCTATATAGAAAAAGTTTGCCAACCTATGATTTACAGGACAAAGAGAGCCCAAAGGGATAAAATATCCTTACTAAAGATCAGCTTACAATAAAAGATTACCCTGCGACTAACCCATGCCCTATTTAGGAAAGTCAATAAACTCAATGACTAGTAGGATTAAGTAGCTTTGCAAATTTTAGACGATAGTACAATCTGAAGAGACTATAAAAATAGTATTTTTTAAATAATTAAACTGTATTCTTAGCTATTCTGGAGGCTGAGGCAGAAGAATGGCTTGAGCCCATGAGTTCAAGGCTGTAGTGCTCAATGATGGTGGCTGTGAATAGCCCAGGCACTCCAGCCTGGGCAATATAGCGAGACCCTGTCTCTAATAACAATATTAATAATGAAAGTGACAAAGGGAAATAGTTTCTTATGGTTTTTTTTGTTGTTGTTTGTTTGTTTTTTTCCCGAGACTGAGTCTTGCTCTGCCACCGAGGCTGGAGTGCAGTGGCGCCATCTTGGCTCACTGCAATCTCCGCCTCCTGGGTTCAAGCAATTCTCCTGCCTCAGCCTCCCAAGTAGCTAAGATTACAGGCGCCCACCACCACGCCTGGCTAATTTTTGTATTTTTAGTAGAGACGGGGTTTCACCATGTTGGCCAGGCTGGTCTCAAACTTCTGACCTCGTGATCCACCTGCCTCAGCCTCCCAAAGTACTGGGATTATAGGCATGAGTCACCGCGCCTGGCCGGAAATAGATTTTTAAAAAAACTTTTATAAAAAATGTAGTAGTTGGAATTATAATTCAAAGGAAAAATTAGATAGCAGATGTAAACACAACTGAGGAAGTAATCAATGGACTAGAAGGTAAATCTTAGAGGATTAACCAGAATGTAACACAAAGTGATAAAGGGATAAAAAATATGAAAAAGAAGTTAACAGTTAGGAAGAACAGACTAAGAAAGAATGATTAGTTGTAGTTCCCAAAAGAAATATTAGGGGAAATGAGAAATAATTATTTGAAGATAAAATTATTGTGAATTATTAAGAAACAATAAAAATGTAAATCTTTATATTCAAGAAATACATTAAATCTTCAGCAGGATAAAAATAGATAAATCCAAAACTAGGCACATTATGGTAAATTATTAAAAACAAAAGAAAAAGAAAATAAAAATAAGCAGAGAGTGACCGGGCTCCGTGGCTCACACCTGTAATCCCAGCTTTTTGGGAGGCTGAAGTGGGTGGATCACCTGAGGTCAGGAGTTCGAGACCAGCCTGGCCAACATAGTGAAATCTTGTCTCTACTAAAAACACAAAAATTAGCCGGGCCTGGTGGCACGTGCCTGTAGTCCCAGCTACTTGGGAAGCTGAGGCAGGAGAATCGCTTGAACTCGGGAGGTGGAGGTTGCAGTGAGCCGAGATCATGCCACTGCACTCCAGCCTGGGTGACAGAGCAAGACTCCATCTCAAAAAAAAAAAAAAAAAGTCATCAGAGAGAAAACATAAATTAACACTGTGGCCAAGATTGCTATATAGCCACCCAAATATATTCTGAATCGTCTGAAAAACCAGAGTTGTAGTTGAGCATAAGGATGCTAATGTTAGCATTCTATGAGGAAAGCATGTCTTCTAGATATGACTTTAGAATCATGTAATATTTTACATAATTATGAAACAAACTTAAAGTTTAAAAAAAGCAATCCCTAAAATTGGAAAGTAAAAGGAAACAATCCTAACATGTATCTAAATAGTGACATAACCACATAGAGAGAGATTGGTCAGACTTTCAGAGGGAGGCTGAGGCAGGAGAATGGCGTGAACTGGGAAGGCGGAGCTTGCCCTGAGCCGAGATTGCGCCATTGCACCCTAGCCTGGACGAAAGAGCGAGACTCCGTCTCCAAAAAAAAAAAAAAAAAAAAAAAGTGACTTTCAGAAATAGTAATTTGACTGTATATCACTAGTGGTATATACCCTAAGAGCAAAAACAATGACATAGAACAATGTTAAACTACTCACAGTAATCATGTTGTTAGTGGTAGCAATGGTATTATCATGTGGGCATTGTGGGATAAAGCTAAAAGAGTAATTATGGTACTGTATTAGTGTATTAGGGCTGCTGTAACAAAATACCACAGACGAGGAGCTTAAACAACAGAAATGTATTTTCTCACAGTTTTGGAGGCTAGAAGTTCAAGATCAAGATTCTGTCAGAGCTGGTTTCTGGTGAGGCCTCCCTTCCCGGCTTGTAGACAGCCACTTTCTTACCATGACTTCACATGGCCTTCCCTCCTTGCACACCGGGAGGGAAGGAGAGAGAGAGATCACTGTCTCTTCCTCTTCTTCTTCTCCTTTTTTATGATAGAGACAAGGGTCTCACTATGTTTCCTAGACTGGTCTCAAACTCCTGGCCTCAAACAATCCTCCCACCCTTGCCTCCCAAAGTGCTGGGATTACAGGTGTGAGCCACTGTACCCGGACATGACTTTTCCTCTTCCTATAAGGATACCAGTCCTGTCAGATTAAGGCCTCGCCCTTATGATCTCATTTAACCTTAATTTCCTCCCTAAAGGCCTTATCTCCAAATACAATCATCCCTTGGTATCCATGGGGCATTAGTTCCAGGGCTACACACCATATCAAAATCGGCAGATGCTTATGCTCCTTATATAAAATGTATTTCATATATAATATAAAATGTTATTTATTTAAATAAAACCTACCTACATCCTCTCATATACTTCAAATCATGTCTAGATTACTTATAATACCCAATACAATGTAAATACTATATAAATAGTTGTTATACTGTATTGGTTTTTTAATTTGTGTTATTTTTTAATACTGTATTATAATTTTTTTTCAAATCTTTTTGATCCTCAGTTGATTGAATCCATGGATGTGGAATCCACAGATATGGAGTGGCAACTATATAGTCACTGGAGGTTACAACTTCAGCATATGAATTTTGGGAGACACAGTTCAGTCCAATAACAAGTACCATTGAAAATTGAAAATTTTCACATAGGAGAAACGAAATACAGATGTAAGATAGCTAAGACTAAGTGAAAAACCTGTAGTCCTAAATCCTGTAGAAACTATCAGTATGAGCATATATATATATATATATATATATATACACACATACATATTTGTAATATAACTTTATATACAACTATATAATTTATATATATTATATCTATCCATTGAAAAGGCCTGAAAGAAAAGATAAACTCAGTAGCAATGAGACCACTAGTACCCGGATTATAATACCATTTCCTATTCAAATGAACCAGAGATTCTTAGAAAAAAATCTTTGACTCTAGGCCTGAGAAGGGAAATGTAAAAGCTGTACATATAAAATTTTGTCATCCCTGGTAGCAACCAAATTATTAGTTATCATTTCAGTGGGTTTATGAACCAACTTGAATAGTCTTCCCCAGCCAAATATAGGATAGTTTTATTTTTGGAATTGATTTTGACTACAGAGTATCTGAGCTTGCTTGCCCACTGGCTAGAATTCTATTGGTTACCTGATATCCTTTCAATAAATTTCCTCTTTTGCTTTGAGTAAGTCAGAATTATTTTTTACTTTCAACTAAGAAACCAACAAATGAAACTTGCCTAGCATGACTGAAGGCATAATTGATGTTCAGTAAATGGTGATTTCCTTCCTAGGAGTCAAAAATCTACTATGACTTCTTTTCAGATTTTAAAAACTGTGAGGGAAACTTCCTGCCTATGAGGACTTTCCTCTTTCATGAGGGAGATTCTGCCTCTGTTCACATCCCCTGCAGCTCCCCTACTCTCCTCTACTCAAGGGAAGAAGGTCTGGAAGCCAACTGATCACAGTCCAAGGTTTTGACTGGGCCCCAGTAATCAGTGGGCAGGGCCACTGTCTCAAAATGTCAGCACCCAGTTCCTGTTTTCCCGCATTTTCTGCTTCCTATCTCCCAGTGGTAAGCAAACATAAGATCTCTTAGGTCTTCCTCAACCTGATGCTAGAGAGTAAATGCATTTAGTATTCCTCTCAGAGGTTGGATCTCTCTATCAAACAATATGCCTAAAATTTCCATTTGAAGAGAAGTAAAAAATCCCAGTTACACACTGAGGCTTAAGACATGCTCAAGTTCATCTTTTACCAGAAAACCCTGCATTGGGAATTATCAGGTGCTGACTTAGCTAGTAATCATATAATTCATTGATTCTCATTTCCTGCTGTTCCTTTCCTGGCACAGAACTCCCTTGAGAAACTAAAGGCAAGGTGGGACCATTTAAGGACTCAGATATTCTTGGGTTCCTCACAGAGGAGAAGATGGGTGATACCACCAAGTAACACCAAAACTCCTCTCTCATTCTTACAGAACCACCAAGAGATGGGAAACAAAGTGCAAAGGAATATAGCATGGATACTGACATTTCAACACAGTGACTCTGACGTTTATGCTTAGGGGCTCTGACAGGTCGGCATAGGGTAGAAAGGAGCAGAGGAGGAGGCCAGTGGGAGGAGAAGGAAGGCAAAGCGAGAGCATGGCCTCATCTGCGGTCTTCACTCGATTCTCTTTACCTCACTCCACTCTCCCCCATTAATTCCCAACTATACATCCAAGGAAGACAGTGATAAAAAGGGTAATGAGGATGAGTCAAGTTCAAAGGTATTTTATTGGCCACATTCTTTTTTTGGGTGTTCATGTCCTGGGAATTTCTCTTTTGTACCTCTGGTGTGCTAAAAGCACACTTATACCACCTATGCTCCAGATTTTAAAGAGAGGCTCATTTCTCTCTCCTTTTGTTGGCATGGTTTTCCTTGGATTCATCTTTTCTTGCTGTCACAAAGTTAAAATAACAAAGCCTGAGAAAGAGGTATAAACTTAGGGGGAAAGTACCAAGACGGTCACTTGGACATTTTATTATTATTATTATTATTATTATTATTATTATTATTATTTTAAGGGTCTTGCTATGTTTCCCAGGCTGGTCTCGAAATCCTGGCCTCAAGTGATCCTCCCACTTAGCCTCCCCAAACACTAAGATTACAGCCATGAGCCAAGACACCTAGCCAGGGCCTAGTTTTAGCATTAATTTTGCCTTTAGATTAGACAAGAAGAATCTTTCAATGGTTATCCCTAGCTTCGCAATGGCCTAGGGTAGTATTTGAAGCCAAAACATTCTTATAAAATGCATGCATTTGCCTGGCCCTGTCCTCTGAGCATGATGTCTCCCTTGTGGCACTCATGGACAAGGGCAAAGCTCTGGCAAGACAGTATTTGGGTGTTCAGAACCTTGAGCCCAAGCCCAATACTACCCCCAACCCCAAATACCATGTCTTCCAATTCAAATAACATGGATGATAATGGGTCTGCCATTCTAAAATCATGTCTGGCTAATGGCTTGGCAGGTGAATAATCTGCTATGAGCCTACCTGAGCAGTGGCTGCTCTTGGGACCAGAGGATGCAAACACACACAGCTGTGAGGAAGCCCCAGCTCTTGGGAACTGTTGCTGCAATCTCCAGGTCTACTGGCCTTGCTTCACTGTTTTCTGATGTCTCCATCAGCCCCATCCTGATGATCTCCTGGTACTCCCCAACTTTAAGGAGACCTGTTTGCTATGGAAGCTCTAGGAAATGCATAATGGTATGAGGTGATGGCTTTCAATAATGGGCCTTCACATTCTGAAGATGATGTGGTTGAAATGTGAATGGATCAGTCTGCTTGGGAGATGATCTTTCCAAGACAAGCTCCTGAACTGATGCTGCCTTATCTTCTTACGTTTGTTCCTTTGTTCCCAAGTCACTTACTGGGACTTCAGATGCCATCTCAGGTCCTCTGCTTCCCTCTTCTGGTCAATTGAAGGGAATCTTTATAGCCATTTAGAGCTCAGGGGAAGAATTAATATATGATGCTACCTAGTATAGAACCAAATAATAATCTCCTAGTGATCACTTTTCAATTCACAAAAAGCTACACCCAGGAAATAGGGTAATTAAAGATAACATTATTACCTATTAAATATGCTCACACTAAGGCAGTCATAACATCTATTCTACTGTACAGAACCAGAGGGAAGATGTTGAGCCAGCAGTTCTACATGTGATATCAATGTGTGTTTTTGTAGAAAGGGTTCTTTTGTTAAATGTATTTGGAAAATCTTAGGGTAAAATAAGTTACACAGGTTTCTTTACTAAAAAATTGCTCAGGGCCTTTAAATTTATAACGTGAATTGTGAATCTCCCAGGGGGATATGGTATATAATTTTTGATTGATGACTCCTTGATTGGAGAGAATTCCAAGGATTAGCATTCCATTCTGTAGAATATTCTGGGGGAAATGTGACACTAGACATTGAAAAGGTGAACTTAAAAAAGAAAGATCTTCACATTTTGAAATGGCAAGTGTCATCTCACCTAAGCCAACAGCAGGGCCGCAAAGCAAATGACCATTAGTACCTCTTGAGTTGATATCAGCCTCAAGTTTTTTTAAACCACAAAGCTTAGAGTTGGGAAAAGGACCCTAAAGGCCCTAAAGGTCCTTTGCAGACCAATCCCTCCATTTTGTAGATAAGATGACTGAGACTTAGAGAGCTATAAAGTATAGTCTCAAAACCCAGTGAAGAAATATAATTTTACCATGTATTGGTGGGAATCCAGGATACACCACTGTTTAGCTGAGAGGAGCTGTCCATCACAAAAAGCCTGCATTTTGACATATTCGATAAGCAGGTTTTTGTTTTTTTTTTTTTAACTTAGTTTAAGCCAGTTGTGGTGGCTCACACCTGTAATCCCAGCACTTTGGGAGGCCGAGGTGGGTGGATCACCTGAGGTCAGGAGTTCGAGACCAGCCTGACCAACATGGTGAAACCCAGTCTCTACTAAAAATACAAAAAGTAGCTGGGCGTGGTAGCACATGCCTGTAATCCCAGCTACTCGTGAGGCTGAGGCAGGAGAATCGCTAGAACCCGGGAGGTGGAGGTTGCAGTGAGCCGAGATCATGCCATTGCACTCCAGCCTGGGCAACAACAGCAAAACTCCATCTCTAAAAAAAAAAAAAAAATAGTTTAGAAGAGTATATATCAGGCCATCCGCTTCACTGGAAAGATGTACGCAAGATGCTGCAGCCTTTAACAAACAAGATCCAACTTATTATTCATTTATAAACCCACAGAAGGCACTTTTATAAAAAGACATCATCCTCATTCATGCATCAAATGGAAAGTCAGGAAATACAGTTTGCGTTAAACTCCAAAGGGCTTTGATGCTTTTTCATAAATGTTAGCACATTTGGGAGAACACCACAGCCTTCTGTGTTAGCTGAGACTATTCTGGTTGCTAGTGACAAGAACCCAGCTTGAACTAGTTTAGGCAGAATAAAAAGGAGGGTGGGGAGTAATTTATGGGAAGGCTCACATAACAAAAGGAAGAGCTGGCCGGGCAGGGTGAGTGAAAGAGCCATCAAGATTATCACCTTCACCTCTTGCATTTCTCTCTGTCAGTCAGCTTTACTCTTCTACTGCAGATGGGATCTGCCCCCTCATGGGGGTGGTGGCTCTCTTTGGCTCATAATTTCACATCTTCCCTACCAGAAAGCAATGGTCTCTAGTTCAAAGGTCCCAGAGAAGGGATCTGATTGGCCTTGCTTCTTCAAGGTGTACCTTTCTGAGGTAAGGGAAATAGGTCTTAATAGAGGCAGATAGCCTGGTGGGTATCAGTATGGGTTCTGAAGTCAAACTGCTTGAGCTCAAACACTGGCTCCCCTGCCTACTAGCTGATTGATCTTGAGCAATTTACTTAAGATCTTTTACCTCAGTTTCCTTATCTGTAAAATGGGGACAATAATGGTTTACAGGTTTTATATCACGATTAAATGAGAAAATATGTAAACAATTTTATATGGTACCCATCACAAGGCAAGTAATCAATAGTCATTAGCTTTTCTCATTACTGGTTCAGCTTGGAGGGTTAGGAGGTCATGCTTAGATCAATCACTACGGCAATTCAATGGAAAGATTAAGAGCATAAGCTCTATGGTCTGATGATGTGATTTCAAGTTCCAACTCCTGTACTTACTAGCTATACCTTATGCAAGTTGCTTAACTCTTCTGTGCCTTTGGTTTCTTCATCTATAAAATAGGGATAATAATCATTCCTATCTTGTAAGATGGTTGCAAGAAATAAAAGAGATGACAAATTTGAATCATTTAGCATCTTGCCTAGCACACAGTAAGCATGCAACAAAGTTATTATTAAGGCTGTGCAGGCGGTCTACCAAAAGATGATATCTTCCATTTGAATCATGACAGTAGGAGTATTTCATTCATTTATTCAATAAATACTTGTTTAGTGCTACTATTATGCTAGGCACTGTGCTAAACGTTAAGAATACAGGGTGATGAGCAAGACAGATAATGCCCTGAGTTCATGAAGCACACGTTAGTAAGGCTTTAAGCAGCGCGATATTATTCTGGGCAGGACAAACAACAAATGTCCACTATACCTACCAACTATTAAATCCCTAACTTCTGGCTGGGTGTGGTGGCTCACGCCTGTAATCCCAGCACTTTGGGAGGCCGAGGCGGGTGGATCACCTGAGGTCAGGAGTTCGAGACCAGCCTGACCAACATGGAGAAACCCTGTCTCTACTAAAAATACATAATTAGCTGGGCATGGTGGTGCATGCCTGTAATCCCAGTTACTCAGGAGGATGAGGCAGGAGAATCGCTTGAACCCAGGAGGCAGAGGTTGCAGTGAGCCAAGATCATGCCATTGCACTCTAGCCTGAGCAACAAGAGCGAAACTCTGTCTAAAAAAAAAAAAATAAAATAAAATAAAATTAGCTGGGCGTGGTGGCACATCACTGTAATCCCAGATACTCGAGAGGCTGAGGCACGAGAATTGCTTAAACTTGGGAGGTGGAGGTTGCAGTGAGCCGAGATAGTGCCATTGCACTCCAGCCTGGGCAACAGAGCGAGAGACTTGGTCTCAATAAATAAATAAATAAATAGACCCCTAATTTCTCTGTTGATAACAAGTCCTTCAGATTTCTTATCTTCTGCCTTGTCTCAAAAACATAGTCACACTTAACCATTATATCTCTTTCTCCTTGTAAAGGGATACCTCTTTCTATTCTTGGTAGATAATTATGACTATGTATGAATGTACATACGTACTGTATGTATAAATTGTATTATATGTATATATTCTTTATGATATTTTGATGATCTGGTAGATCACTTACCTGTTAGGAGTTTGGGAGACCTACCACCTTGATTAGCCTCAAATTTAGGAGTAAAACTAGGACAGCAGAAGGTCAGCTTCTCCAAAAGATAAAAGAATCCTTCAAAAGTTGGTTAGTAAACTTACCTCACATTATATACAAAAATCATTCTTAGGTGGATTATAGATTGAATGGAAAAAGTAAAACAATAAAGCTTCTAGCAGATAACATAGGAAAATATCTTTATGAATTCTGGATTAGGAAAGGTTTCTTAAACAAGATCCCCAAAGCACTTAAAATAGTTTGAAAAAGTTGACTACATTAAAATAGTTTGAAAAAATTGACTAGATCAAATTCAAGAACTTCTGTTCATTAAAGTGCATCACTAAAGGAGAGAAAAAGCAAACCTCAAAGTGGAACACCATTTTTCAATACGTATAATCAACAAGGGGTTCAGGGTTCATATCTAAGATACATAAAGAATTCCTATGAACCTACCAGTCAAAAGAAAACAAAAACAGACAACACAACAAAAAAAATGGGCAGAAGATTTGACAGATAATGAATATGAAATGAGCATTAATTCTCAACCTCATTTGTTAGCAGGGAAATGTACACTAAAGCCATACTGATACACCACTATACCTCACTAGAGTATCAAACCAAGCTTTCAAGGTTGTAGAACATCAAGAACTCAAATGTTGTTGATGGAAGTGTAAATTGGCACAATTACTATAGCAAACAGATTGACATTATCAAATAAAATACAAGATATGCATAATTTATGACACAGCAATTCACCTCCAAGTTATATACCCTCATAAAACATATGTTTATGTGCACCAGTATACATGTTTAAGAATATTCATAGCAGTACTGAATAATAACTCCAAATGGAAACAACCTAAATGTCTATCAAGAGTGAAATAAATAACAAATTGTGATCTATTCATACTATGAAATACTATATTATGAGAAATAAGGAAAAAAGTACAGCTACATGATATATAGAGGATGAATCTTAAAGACACAATATTACATGAAAGGAGCCAAACAGTACAGAATATATACTGTATAATGTACTTTATATACAATTTTTGTTTTAAGACTGAATCTCACCATGTTGCCCAGGCTGATCTTGAATTCCTACGCTCTTGCAATCATTCCCCCTCAGCCTCTGGAGTAGCTGGGATTACAGGCACACGTCACCCAGCCTGGCTCTATACACAATTTTTTAAAACGCAAAATTAAACAAGTTTTAGGACTAAAACTATCAAAGAAGAATAAGGAAGTAAATACTATAAAAATCAAGAGAGTATTCACTCTTGGGGAGAGTGAGAGGTTACAATCAGGAAAAGGTTTTTACAGCTATTAGTAATGTTTTATGGCTTGACACAAGTAGATTACACTGAGGTTTGTTTTACAGATTGTTAACTCGTATATTCATTTTAAAAACCTTTCTGTATGCATGTTATATTTTACACACACTCACACTCAAGAGTAAGTATAGTGCAGACACAATGGACAGAGTCAGATAAAGGGTAGGACTGCTCAAGTTCAAAGTCACAGAGCTCTCTAAAGGAGGGTTGAAGATCACCAGCTTAAAGATGATCACCATCTTAGAACAAGCACTTATGCAACTTGCTGCTAAATGGGAAAAGTGGTGGCTTGCCCAACCACATTATATATTCTATTGATATAACTTGTAGAGAGGGATTTAGTTATAGAGAAAATATACAACAAACATTAAATCCATAGGTTTCAAATGATCAAAGCTAAAAGTCTCCCAGAACCCCTATCTAGGGGTGCATGCGCAACTCCACAAATTTGTAGTCATTGGAGGGGAAACTCAAGGGACAGATGGAGAGTTCCAATCATCAGAGCCTCTGCTGCCAGGACATCCTTCATCCTAGCATGCCCGTTTTTCACTGGACCTGGGCAACTGACTTGCTCCCCAGCTGCCACAGCTTCTCCAGCAGGAATTGCAATCATGTCTGCCCTGCACCATCACCTCCTCACCATTGTAATCATACCATTTTGCATCCTCCTTGTCTTCCCACAGCTTTCATGTAATCGAGGGGTTTGTATGCTGGTTTGTTTGGCTTTGGCTAGGAAGAGAAAAGTTTCTATCATAAACATGCTCCCTACATTTTCCCCATGCTGTTTAGTTCATGGACCCTTCCTATATCACTCTCATACTGCCCTTCACGTCCTCCCTAGTGCCAGCAGCCAGGGATTTTTTGATGTTTATTGGGTACTTATAACTCTTAAGCTTCATAATAATGAATGAGATGGGAGTATTATTATCCTTACATAGGCTTAGAGGGGTTAGGTACTTAATTTTCACATCTCTGCTTCCTTGCCCCTACTCACACACGTCCCATACAAATCTAATAATTTTAAAATATTTTCATTGAAATAAATATATTAAAGGCAATTTTGAAAGTGAATTTAATTTCTAATCACACCATTCTCACTCATTTTTCTGTTTTTCAAAGTTTTGCCATGTACATATATAATTATATGATTATATACATATTCTTTTTCTCGTTTTTTTTAAATCAGAAATCTTTTATCTTTGTCTTGAGCTTAAATAACTCTCAAGATCTCGTTTTGGGATACAGCTTAGCATTGCATTGAGAAGATAAATAATAATCTGCTTAACCATTCCCATATTATTGGGTATTTAGGCTTTTTAGTTTTAACTAATAAATATTATGTGCAATAATACATTTGTTAAAGTGAAATATAAAATTTTACATTTATCCCTGTTAAATTTAACTTCATTAGCTTTTGGCCAATTATTACAACATATCAACAGCTTCTTGAATTTTTACTTTGCTATCCAATGTGCTTGCATGATTCATGGATTTGATGAGTCATTAATTAAAGCATTGAAAATGGCAGACCCAAGGACACAAGCTTACAGAGGTATATGTGCCAAAAGGCACACTGGAATGTTCAAAATAACACCCATGATATTTCCAAACTTGCAACAGCCCACATGTCCATTAGCTGCAGAATGTGCAAACAAATACATATGCACAGAATGGACTACAATATAAGAATAAAAATGAATGCACTACAGCTAGAACCATTACTTGGATGAATCTCACAAAAAGAAGCCAAACACAAAAGAATACTTACTCTATGGTGCCATATTAATAAAATTAAAAAAGTAGACAAGACTGATTTATGATGTAAGGTATCAATATATTGGTTACCTTTAAGGAGGAGGGGCAGTTTGTGATTGGAAAAGCATGCAAGGTAGGCCTTTGAGATGCTAATGAATGCTTTACTTCTAGACCTGGATGATTGCATGGGTATGTTTATTTGGTGATAATTCATCAAGCTGTACTCTTAGGATTTGTTAATTTTTCTGTGTTTTGCAATTCAGTACGAAGTTTATTTATTTTGTTTTTATTTTTATTTATTTATTTACTTAAGATGGAGTCTCACTCTGTGGCCCAGGCTGGAGTGCAGTGGTGCGACCTTGGCTCACTGCAACTTCCACCTCCGGGGTTCAAGAAAGTCTCCCTGCCTCGGCCTCGTGAGTAGCTGGGATTACAGTACCTGCCACCATCTCTGGCTAATTTTTCTATTTTTAGTAGAGATGGGGTTTCGCCATGTTGGCCAGTCTAGTCTTGAACTCCTGACCTCAGGTGATCCACCTGCCTCGGCCTCCCAAAGTGCTGGGATTACAGGCGTGAGCCACTGTACCCGGCCCAAAGTTTATTTTACAAATAACAAGAATAATGATTTCAAAAGTTCATAGTGACAGCTGAACACAGTGCTGTGTGCCTGTAGTCCCAGCTACTTGGGAGGCTGAGGCAGGAGGATTGCTTGAGCCCAGGAGTTCAAGGCCGTAGTACGCTATGATTGTGCCTTTGAACAGCCACTATGCTCCAGCCTTGGTAACAGATCGAGACCTCATCTCTAAAAAACAAAAGTTCATAATGATGCTAACAATTATACATAAATCGATGAAAATTAAAAAGATAAAAATATAAGATTGGAGCTAGCTTGGAGTGGTAAATAGTGAGTTCAGTTTGAATATGTTGAAAGGGAAGTATTGGAAGAACATGCAGGTGAAAATGTTCAGTAAATAGTTGTATACGGGTCTGGGGCTCAGGGTAGAGCTCTGAGCTGGAGAGGAATATCTGGGAGTCATCAGTGTATTGATAGTAATTGAAATCATGGAAGTAGATGAGATCTTATACAGACCGAAAAAAAGCAATCTGAGGAGAGAACCTTAGGGGATTGTCTAGACTTATAGAAAGAAAGTTCATGAAGGAGGTGAAGAAGGAGCATTCAGAGAGAGAGAAGACCTAGTAGAGAGCAGTAGAAGCCAGGGGTAGAGGTTTTAGGAGGAGGAAATGACCCCAAAATGCCAAATGCCAGAGATACAGAAAGCAAGTTAAAGACTGAAAAGTCTCCATTGGGTTTAATAACTAGGTCACATGTGACTTTGGTGAGAATAGAGTCAGTGGCATAACGAGGTCTAAGATGGGTTTTCCACATGGATGTCATCTAGGAAGATGGCAGAGTTTGGGAAGAGAGGAGGAACTTAAGATTTTGGGGGAGGTTGGTGATAAGGAAGTGCAGAGAACAAAGTAGCTAGATGGCATGAATATTGAGTAGTACTGGTCTAAAAGCAGCGTGGGGCCTGGAAGAATGCTGACTATCTACCTTCCCACTCTTTGGTATATAGGACTAAAAAATTCTCAGCCTCTATTCAGGAGGCTACAGTCAGAATATATGTCAGGAGAACACTGGGTTTCACACCAGATCAGGAAGCTGAGGAAACATTCTATGAAGTGATTGAGGGAGTCTTTTTATTATGGATGGTAATTACGCTTGAAACTGAAGAAGAACAGACTAATAGTCTTCCCCCCTTGGCTGCTTAAGCTTTACCTCTTGTAGTCTGAATGTTTATCTTTGTAACCATTGTAATCAATTAATGAGAATCCTTAGGTAGAATATTACTCTCCTCTTCCCTTTCTCTGTCTGTTCACTTCCCGGGCCCTTGGCTATCCAGTAATTCTACATTCTTGTTAGTCCCAATCTACTCCTCAATCAAAACATTTTCTTCTTCCAGCCCCAAACTTCAGATTCCTCTTCGATTTTTTGTTATATAGAAAATTCAAAGCCAGTACAGCCCTCCTGGGTGGGAGACTAAGGTGTGTTCTGTTAATTCATGAAAAATCAATTACACAGAAAAAGTCTGAAGATACAAAAGCTGTCATAGATTCCAGGGAAAATTGGAATTCCTGATTGGTCATTGAGAAGAAATCTAATGGTCCAGGGCCTGATTCCAGACATGTGCTGTATGCCCATGACCATTATGTTCAGAGGTTCCTGTATCCACGGGACTTACTTTTTCATGTGAATAGGATTTGATGGGCAGATGAGCAGAAGGAATGTGAATCCATGTTCTAGTCCATTTCCCTATGGCTTCAATTTCATCCTCCACCTTTTGAGCAAAAGAATGACACCATAAAAACTGCTTTTCCACTTCGTCTTCTACTTGGTTGCCTCGTTCTCTTTCCATTCCTTCTTTGGGGATTTGCTCCAGTGGGTGGCACAAGCTAGAGTGAGAACTCAGTGGGTCAGAGTATGGGGAAAGCCTGGTACAGTGTCTAACATGAAACACAGGTGATTTTCTTCTTCCCAAAGTGGGAAATCTGGGGCTGGGTGTGGTGGCTCATGCCTGTAGTCCCAGTACTTTGGAAGGCTGAGGTGGGCAGATCACTTGAGGTCAGGAGTTCCAGACCAGCCTGGCCAATATGGTGAAACCTGTCTCTACTAAAAATACAAAAATTAGCCAGGCATGGTGGTGCGTGCCTGTAATCCCAGATTCTTGAGTGGCTGAGGCATAAGAATTGCTTGAACCCAGGAGGCGAAGGCAGTGAGCTGAGATTGCACCACTGCACTCCAGCCTGGGTGACAGAATGAGACTCCATCTCAAAAACAAAACAAAACAAAACAAAAAACCAAACTGGGAAATCTGGTGGGTGGGAGGTACCTGACCAATGAGTTCACACAGGCTAATCTTTCAGACTTCTGGGGTTCATTCCAATAAAGATTCGATTTAATTAAAGAAGAATCTATAAAGTGTCTATTTTGCATGCAGAGCAATATGAGAAATACATAGAAGAAGCATGTGTAATAGGCTGCATAATATCCCCCAAGGGCCTCAGGTCTTAATCTCTATGATTAACCTCTATTTTTCAAATATGTTAGTGTTAACATATCTGGGAAAAGGGTCTTTGCAGATGTAATTAAGTTAAGGATTTTGAGATTAGAAAATTATCTGGGATTATCTAAGTGGGCCCAAAATGCAATCACACGTATCCTTAAAATAGAGAGGCAGGCCGGGCGCGGTGGCTCATGCCTGTAATCCCAGCACTTTGGGAGACTGAGGGGGCCGGATCACGAGGTCAAGAGATCAAGACCATCCTGGCCAGCATGGAGAAACCCCATCTCTACTAAAAATACAAAAATTAGCTGGGCGTGGTGGCAGTTGCCTGTAGTCCCAGCTACTTGGGAGGCTGAGGCAGGAGAATCACTTGAACCCGGGAGGCAGAGGTTGCAGTGAGCCAAGATCGCGCCACTGCACTCCAGCCTGGCGACAGAGCAAGACTGTGTCTCAAAAACAAAACAAAAAACAAACAAACAAAAAAGAGGCAGAGGGAGATTAGACACAAACACAGAGAAGACCATGTAAGGATGCAGCAGAGAGAGATTTGAAGATGCCAGCCTTGAAGATGGGAGCAATGCAGCCAACGAACCAAAGAATCCTGGCAGCTGCCAGAAGCTGGAAAAGGCAAAGAATGGATTCTCCCCTAGAGTGTCTGGAGGGAGCACGGCCCTGCCAACACTCTGATTTTGGCCTAGTGGTGCTGATTTCAGACTTCTGGCCTCCAGAACTGAAAGAGAATAAATTGCTATTGCTTTATGTCACCAAATTTGTGGTAATTTGTTATAGCAGCCACAGGAAATTAATACAGCATGTAACAGTTTGGAAACAGCCCAACTCTCTGGAAAGGACATAGGAATAGGTATGCTGGCTTACACACACACACACACACATCCCCCAAGGTGATGAAACAAATAATACAGAGTCAAATCCAGCACTAAAGTGCATGCCATCCAGCAGCAGTATTTTATGGTGTAAATGTCTTAGTTCACTGGAATCCCTGGTGTCATTCAGTGCCTCTCACTCAGCATTTCCACACAGGCCCACCTCACACATGACACCACCCTTCACAAGGCTCTGCACAAGGACCAATCAGAACCTCAAGCTCAACACAGACAAGAGTTCTGTTGGAACTCTAGGAAGAAAGCCATTCTCTGAAACATTTCTGGGGCTGGAGCACTTGTCAAGAGTAAACAGAAAAGGAATAAAGCTTGCCTCTTTTTTTGAAAAACCCAGCTGGACAATGGGCATATTCAATGGCCAAGGCCTCCTCTAATTGCTGGCTTGGGAAGAACTGGAGATAACTCAGCAATGGAGAGACAAGGAGGGCTCCTGGGGAACAACTTGGAGACCGAGGAATCTTGCTGAATGCCAGCAGGTTGTAGACACCAAGTGGTGGCTCTTTAGTTGCCATTACAGCCCTGAGGATTGAGTGCCGATCTATTTCATCTTGAGAAGTTAATATTATTTAATCACGGAAAGTAAAGGCTCCATGTAATTTCATTGGAGCAATCAATGAAAGCATGAGAAATGCCACGCCAGGTCATAACAGTAAATATCCCCAGCACCACATTCTGGCTAGCAGAGGTATCAATGGAGGTCTGTGGGTAGACACTCTCAAAAGGTTAGGAATGTGTACTTCTCTCCCTTCCCGAACAACTCTAACTCGTCTAAAGTGTGACCCATTAGCACCGTTAGCATCCACTAGTTGTGTAATCCTTTGGTTTGAGAATTTAGGGCAAGAACTCTGGCTATTATATTTTCTGCTTACATGCTGAAAAAGGCAGGGCTTCCCTTCATAGTTCAGAATGGTCAGTGGTACCTTCATAAAGTCCTTAACAACCAGTCCCAGATTAAGGTCCCTGTCAGCACAAGCCTTGTCCAGGTGACAGTTTATTTTCTATTGCCCTTCCATACGGAGAAGAACAATGTGAGCTGTCCCAGTGACCACTATATTATGCTACTTCTGATTGTGGTTGCACAGGCTGAATTAACCTCCCTGTGATTTAGAAGTGGAAGGGTCTGAATTTCATTATAGATACAACTTCCATGTTCTTCTCCTTGGCTGGGGCACAGGGATTTTCTTGGAGGGGTCTTGTCATTACTATGCAGATTGCTTTCCTATCATTTGATTGAAATTTCAGGAAGAAGGAAGGTCATTAATGTAACTTCTTCCTCAATTTCTCATTTTAGAAAATCTGGAAGCAGAGCCAGTATAATTCAGCGTTACTGAGCCCACTGAGCTCTCCAGGGAAGTATAAATTGAGCACAGAAGCTCTGAAATGGATTGTAACCACAACATCAGAGGTATTCTCAAAAGATCCATTCTCTTGGAAAAAAGTTTGCCAAGTGGAGCTGGATCCACAGCTGCCACTCAAGGCCTGTTTTCCACAGAGTGCTATTAAAGAGATTTTACCTGCTTCATAACCCATCCAGTTGTGTAAAGCAGAGGGTGTGAGGGCAGCCACTGCAGGGGTGAGTGCGTGGGTCATTCTATGGGTCTCTTCAGAAAGAGAGCTGCTGTTATATCAGACCTACAAGAAGCAAGGCATGTGTTTCCCAATGCACCACCCTGTCATTTTACCCCCAGAGCCCATTTGGCATCAGCCAACATAAGTAAGGCAAATCTGTTGAAGGCAAGAGACTTGTCAGGCCAAGTTCCCACCACAGGTTTTAGCTCATTGTAGCCTGAACTGGACATACTGTTGTGATTGCACTTCATTCTCCTTACTTAACCAGGATATCAAGAGCGATATAAAGGACATTCACTGAAGTATCAAAATAGTATGAGATCAGAAAGAATCTAAATATCTAATAACAAAAGACTGATTAAACTACAGTACATCTATATCATGGGATACCACATATCCAGTAAAAAAAAAAAAAAAAAAAAAAAACATGGGCTGGGCGTGGTGGCTCATGCCTATAATCCCAGCACTTTGGGAGGTTGAGGCGGGCGGATCACTTGAGGTCGAGTTTGAGACCAGCCTGGCCAACATGGAGAAACCCTTTCTCTGCTAAAAATACAAAATTAGCTAGGCGTCGTGGTGCCCACCTGTAATCCCAGCTACTCAGGAGGCTGAGGCAGGAGAATTGCTTGATCCTGGGAGGCGGTGGTTGCAGTGAGCCAAGATCATGCCATTGCACTCCAGCCTGGGCAACAAGCAAAACTCCGTCTCAAAAAAAAAAAAAAAAAGAAGAAGAAAAAAGAAAGACAGGGATTAACATAAACCATATGAAATTACTTCAAAATATATTAAATGAAAAGGGTAAGGTGCAGAAACTATGTATCATGGGAACACTTTAGGTAAATACAAAATTATTTGTAAATGTACATATCTATATACTAGTATATAAATGTTATACATATAAATTTTATGCTAGACATTTTTTTTCCAGAATATTCAAGGAAGCGTCAAGAGTGGTTGCTTTTGGGGATATAGAGCTTCTTACTTTTACTTCTTTCTATATTTTTTATTGCTAAGTATATATTGTTCTTAATTTTACTTTCATAACAGCTTTCCAAAGTCTCTCCGACCATCCCTCAGAAGGCTTTCCAGCCTCTTCCTCTTGACTCCAGGGTACCTTCTATGGTTATGTAGGCTGCATTCTGAACGTAAGCTCCTAGCCCGTGGGATAGAATCCAGTCTGAAGCACGCTTGTCTAGCTGTGAACCCTGTCACTGTGCTGTATCCACTTAGAGGCACATCTTTTTTTAATTCCCCAAAATGCCACCATATGCGCTGGTGGCAGCTCTGCACAGCTCTTCATTCTACCTTTCCCTACCACCCACCCTTTATTTCTGCCACAGTTTGATTTGCTTCTCACCTACCCTCTTCAGTTTACCTCTTCAGAACATCCCTCATATCCTGCCTTCCTACGCTTAGCCCAGGAATCAGTGAAACTCCAGGCCCATCCACTGCCATGCCCAGCCCAGGCCTGAAATCAAGCAGCCCTCCCAATTTACCCGAAGGGAAGCCATGCTAAGGTGCTCCTGTTGCCCCAACTTCTGTATGTGTACCTGCTGGTATTTATCACGCATAGTTTATGGACAGCAGCTCTAATTATCCACACAAAGGGCAGTGGGTATTGGCACATATCATTCAAAACAGCAGATGACCACAAAATTAGGGCTTCAGGAAGTTGTCCTTGGAAGGTCATTGGTGATTCTTTTTAATATAGATTTTGCCACCGTAGATTTACTCGAATTAAAATTAACTCATATTCTGTTTCGTATCTACTGAATGTAGTAGGACTGAAGTAAAAAAAATCTACCAGCAATTAAATTGACCAGAGATAAAAAAAAAAAAATGTGTTTGGGACAATCTGCCTAAAGGGGGTTATATTTAAAACCACATTTAGATTTTTCCTTTCTGTTTTAACATAGGAGCCTTTTCTCAATACTAATATTCAACCTAAGGCCAAAGTACACTTTCTTCAAACTTTTTTCTTATCTTTTATAAAAATCTTGTGTGAGTGCATATGCTATTAGTGAAATTGGTTTTACAAAGCACCCAAAACCTACTCTTATTTAGTTGTAGCCACTTGAATGTCTGTCAGCTTCAACTCACTTTCTTTGCTGCTCCAGTCTTTGAAGGGAAACATCACCAGCTTATTGATCTTTACATTGCTGGCACTAAATACCATTATTTCGGCTTGCTTCTTTGTCACAACTATAAACATAAATGAAACTTCACATTTTGACTGTTGACTTAAAGGCTTACGGTACCAGAAGGATAAAGGTTTCCAATATATTAATTATAATCACTAGGGGTGTGTGTGTGTGTGTGTGTGTGTGTGTATGTGTGTGTATTGGTGGGGGGGGGCTTGTTTTGTTTTGTTTTTCTTTTGAGATGGAGTTTCAAAAGGCTGCAGTGTAGTGGCGCAATCTCGGCTCACTGCAACCTCCACCTCCCGGGTTCAAGCGATTCTCCTGCCTCAGCCTCCTGAGTAACTGTGATTACAGGCATGCACCACCACGCCTGGCTAATTTTGTATTTTTAGTAGAGATAGGGTTTCTCCATGTTGGTCAGGCTGGTCTTGAACTCCCAACCTCAGGTGATCTGCCCATCTCGGCCTCCCGAAGTGTTGGGACTACAGGCATGAGCCACTGTGCCCAGCCGTATGTGTGTGTGTGTGTGTGTGTGTGTGTGTGTGTGTTTACTCATCTTTTGTAATGGTTATGCTTGACTTAGCATATTGGCACATTTTATCAGAGTAATATATATCCACAAAGCCATACTGCTCCTACATGTGAGAATTTAGTTTACGCATTTATGAATGGGTCTATCCGTATCCATTCATGAATGGACATCTTCTCTAAAAAGTATAAAATAGATTATTGTATTCTACAACTATGAGAGCATTAAGAAACAGTAAGTTTTCTTTCTTTCTGTTTTTCTTATTTTCATGGGGTCTCTACTGCCCTGCATGTGGCAGTCTGTATGCTACATGTGATCCCAGAATTTCTACCTAAGGAAGGAACAAGAAGTATCTACCTAGCCCACAAAAAGACATGACTCTAGCAGCAAACTGCAGCTTGTAGCTCCCAGATAAGTTTGTCAGGATGGAAATGTCAATTTGAGCCAGTGTGCTTTCTGTTTTTATAAGACAATTTAGGGAGGTGGAATGGTTGTCACAGCGTAGGAGTTGTTATCAAGAGTTTTAAATTCAATTGAGAAGGAACCAGGAGGTACATACATAAGCAAGGAATGAGAAAGGCATTTCATAATTTAGCAAGAAACTGACACTTCCCTCTTATCCTTTACTGCAAATATTTTTTCTTTTTCTTTTTTTTTGACAACTGTTATAGTTTTACTTTATTCTAGTTAACTTCTTTTTTTTAAAATTTTTTTAGTGTTTATTGATCATTCTTGGGTGTTTCTCAGAGAGGGGGATTTGGCAGGGTCATAGGACAATAGTGGAGGGAAGGTCAGCAGATAAACACGTGAACAAAGGTCTCTGGTTTTCCTAGGCAGAGGGCCCTGCCGCCTTCCGCAGTGTTTGCATCCCTGGGTACTTGAGATTAGGGAGTGGTGATGACTCTTAACGAGTATGCTGCTTTCAAGCATCTGTTTAACAAAGCACATCTTGCACCGCCCTTAATCCATTTAACCCTGAGTGGACACAGCACGTGTTTCAGAGAGCAGGGGGTTGGGGGTAAGGTTATAGATTAACAGCATCCCAAGGCAGAAGAATTTTTCTTAGTACAGAACAAAATGGAGTCTCCTATGTCTACTTCTTTCTACACAGACACAGTAACAATCTGATCTCTCTTTCTTTTCCCCACATTTCCCCCTTTTCTATTTGACAAAACCGCCATCGTCATCATGGCCCGTTCTCAATGAGCTGTTGGGTACACCCCCCAGACAGGGTGGCGGCTGGGCAGAGGGGCTCCTCACTTCCCAGACGGGGTGGCCAGGCAGAGGCGCCCCCCCACCTCCCAGACGGGGTGGTGGCTGGGCAGGGGCTGCCCCCCACCTCCCGGATGGGGTGGCTGACCGGGCGGGTCTTTTTTTTTTTTTGAGACAGTCTCTCTCTGTCACCCCGCCTGGAGTGCAGTGGCTCCATCTCAGCTCACTGAAACCTTTGCCTCCTGGGTTCAAGAGATTCTCCCACCTCAGTCTCCCGAGTAGCTGGGATTACAGGTGCCCACCACCATGCCCAACTAATTTTTGTATTTTTAGTAAAAACAGGGTTTCACCATATTGACTAGGCTGGTCTGGAACTCCTGACTTCAGGTGAAGTCCACCTGGCTTGGCCTCCCAAAATGCTGGGATTACAGGCGTGAGCCACCGCACCTGGCCTACTACAAAGATTTTTAAAAATCAGTGATGATAACTGTAATTGCTAACAGGTATGCCATGTAGAGATGACCAGAGTTGTTCTGTGATGAGAGGAGCCTTGTTTGTAACCAACTTATTGCTTCATGCCTGAGAGCAAAAGTGGCTTAGGTTTAGCTGGGGTTAGATCTAGGGACTGGCACTTACTAACTATGTGACTTTGGAAAAGAGGCCCACTTCGTTACCTACAAAATGGGGTTCATAATAGTGCCTATCTAGTAAGGTGACTGAATGGATTATGGCTAACAATACATGTGAAGGGTTTAGCACAGTGCCTAGCACATAGTAAGTGCCCAATAAAAGTTTATTTACTGTTTTGCTTAAGCATTTGAAAGCAGTTTACCTTGTTAAGTAGGCTAACCCATTTTGAATATTTTTCAACAAATGCTCTCTTCCCAAAACATATACAAGTAAACTACAATGAAGTCTGGGTGAAATTATTATAAATTCCATATTAGTGGTGACCTAAATAAATGAGGTGTCACTGTTTTCCACTATCTGTGTCAATACTTCCCTCCTTTTGTACAGATCATTGAGAGCTGAATTAGCCTAAATAGAATGTTAAAGTTGTAATGCCCAAGTGGACTTATTTAAGGAGTGATTATGGCTAGAAAGTGGTCTGTAAAAATAACTCTCGCCCTTACATCACATCACTTGCTTCCTGCGGCGCCTTGAAGTTGTCCTGACAAACAGGCCTGCCCTCCTGCAGACCCAGGATTCTATTCTGCCTCACACATCCCTAACACAACTGCCAGCTGAGTTCTAATTGCAGAATCTTCATTACCAGGGATGATTGAAACTATAAAAAGAACCCAGCTGAATTTTTCACATCCTGCTGGGTGAGCACAAGGACCAGCTCTCCTGTTCCTGCTCCCTCCCCCAGCAATTATCCTTGGTACATGTGTGGTCTAGCTTTCTGCAGGGAGCTCTGAGCAATTGATAGATGTTATCTTCCTTCTCCTCCAAACCTCCCTGCCCAGGAGGTGTGTTGATGACCGTGACAAATATGCCTGGTCTTCCTCCACAGCTGTGGAGACAGGAGGTTCATTTCTCAACCTTTCCTACCTAAGTATCTTGTCCAAAGTCACCTAGAAGTGACAGATCAGAGAGAGGTAAGAATCATTTCTCCTAGCCCCCTAGGCCTTTGTGACAACCTATTATACCCTATGTGAAAATTTGCCTTTTTTTGTTTTGTCCTTTCTTATTTCAGTGAGCATTTCTAAAGCACCTGCTGAGTGCTCAGTACTGCATTAATTGTAGTGAAAGGGGATATCCAGAAATAAGAGGCCACCAAGGAATTTAAAATCTAGTTGGAAGGCAAAAGGCAGGACTGTTCTTGGTTCTGTAGCTAATAACTTTAAGAATCAAGGAAAAAATGTATGCAAATTTTACATAAAATTTATGCAAAAAATAACTTTTCCTATCTGAAAGAGAGAGAAAAAGAGCACATGTATCTGTATATTTAGAAAGAAAAAGAAATGTCTGGAAGGAAGTGCATCAGAAAAGTTAAGGGTAGCCATCTCTGAGACGCTGGGTAACAAAACGTTTGAGAAGGTGGTCTCTGAAGACACAATGACACAATCTAGGTTTAAATCCTAATTCTGCCACTCACCATTGCCTTGTGCATGTTACGTTTCACCTAAGTTTCAGTTTTCTTACCTATACAATGGGATGGTAATTTAGTATCTGCTAGGTTTGTTGTGAGGATTAAATAGGATAATATAGATAGAGCATTTAGCAGTGCCTGGCATTTAAATTCAAGTGCTCTAAAAATGTAACGGTTTCTAGTGATGAGATGTTGAAGGAGAGGCATAAGAGGGGAAGTCTTCGAGGAGGCATGACTTGAACTGGTCCCTGGTGAATGGTGAAGACTAGAATAGTCAGAGGGGAGAGCCAGGGGTATTCTGGGTTAGGGAAACATCTTGAAGGAAGAGACAGAAAGGAGCCTCGGCTGTTCTCAAAAAGAGAGAGGCCTGTACATGAACTAAGAAAAAGGTTGCATAAGGAAACACACAGTGGAGACAGAAAGTTTCGTTGCTTTCTCTTTTGCCCCAGCCCCTACGCATGCACAGCCTCTCCCATCATCAACATCCTGCATCAGATTGGTATATTTGTTAAAACTGATGAGCCTACCTAGGCACATCATTATCACGCAAAGCCTATAGTTTAAATCGAGGTTCACTCTTGGTGGTGTACATTCTGTGGGTTTGGACAAATGTCTAAGGACTTTTATCTAGAAGGTCTTGTTTTTTCAACTCCCTGATTCCCCTCCGCAAAAAGAGACGCAGCAATTAAGACAGCAAACAAAACCAATAAACAAAACCACCTGCAGATAACATCTTGAACAAAACCAGGTATCAAGGCACCTCCATAAACTCCAAAATATCAGAGGGTGAGGCCAAAGCACCAAGTAAAATGACCTTATTGATGTCAACAACAAACTAGAAGGAAGCAGAGGAAAGACAAGAAACATATGACAGTTCCAAGAGCCAGGGAAATCAGAGATGACTAATAAATACTTGGCCTCAAAAAGAGGGGACTCCACTAAGGGGATAAACTGCACAGACCCAGCTGAGGCTGGGAGAGGTCGACTCAGGCTCTAAATGGTGGTTTGTAGTTGGCCAACTTCCCCTTCAGGGGGAGATTCAAAATAGAGAAAACTTTTTAAATGATTCTGCCCACCCCAACATTATTGAGAGGCAGAAAAATTGAGTTCTAGGCCAGTAGAGGGGTGGCATGTTCACTGTATGATTCTGGAAGCCTGCTGTGAGGAGGAGGGATGGACAGGAACAGAAAGGAATACCTCAGTGCCCTTTCTTTCTGCCTTCCCATCAAGACAGTACAACGCCTATGCAAAAAGAAAACAACAACAAAACCTCAACCAGTATCTAGGACAGAGCTATGAGGACTTAGATTATGGGGGCAGGGTCGCCTTATGAAGAGGAAACAACCAGCAATGATCAAACCCAGGCTCTGATCCGTTGACTCCCTTCATCCTCCTTACAATCAACAGGAATGACCCCAGTGAGAGGCTGAGATTAGGCTTCTCCCCTCTAAGTCAAATGTCCTGTCAAATAGCTGACACCTACATGGCAAAATGAAATTACAGTGAAAAATACCAGATAACTGAGGAATGCAACCACTAAAAGAAAGGTAATAAACTTCATCACTCCTACTAGATGGGATAGATGTTAAAAAATTAAAATAGGCCGGGCATGATGGCTCATACCTGTAATCCCAGCACTTTGGGAGGCCAAGGCAGGCGGATCACTTGAGGTCAGGAGTTTGTGACCAGCCTGGCCAACGTGGTGAAACCCCGTCTCTACCAAAAATATAAAAATCAGCCGGGCGTGGTGGCACATGCCTATAATCCCAGCTACTCAGGAGGCTGAGGCAGAAGAATCACTTGAACCTGGGAGGCGGAGGTTATAGTGAGCCAAGATTGTGCTCCTGCGCTCCAGCTCGGCCGACAGAGTGAGACTGTGTCTCAAAAATTAATTAATTAATTAATTAAAAATTAAAATAGGCATAACATATACTATCAAAGAGAGAGATTATCATATATTATTTGTTGTTGTTGGCTTTTTTTGTTTGTTTGTTTTTGAGATGGAGTCTCGCTCTTGTTGCCCAGGCTGGAGTACAATGGCATGATCTCGGCTCACTGCAACATCTGCCTCCCAGGTTCAAGCGATTCTCCTGCCTCACCCACCCAAGTAGCTGAGATTACAGGTGCCTGCCACCATGACCAGCTAATTTTTGTATTTTTAGTAGAGACGGGGTTTTGCCATGTTGGCCAGGCTGGTCTCGAACTCCTGACCTCAGGTGATCCACCCACCTCGGCCTCCCAAAGTGCTGGGATTACAGGCATGAGCCACTGCACCCGGCCTGATCGAATATTGTTAACATGAAGTGAATACAATCATTTTTAAAAGAACCAAGCAAAAATACCAGGTAGAAAAAATATAACAGCTTAATTAAGGAAATTAAGTGAAGAGAGAAAAAGCAGAATAGATTCAGAAAAATTTGAATTTGTGAACACAAGATTCAGCTGAGGAACTTCACAAGGCACCAGGAAGAAAACAGTGAAAAAAAAAAATTAGAATAAAAATATTAACATCCATGTAATAGAAGTCCCAGAAGGAAAGACAAAGGAATTGTGGTAGATTGCAAAACTATGCTCCTCAGTGAATCTCACCTCTTACAATGTATGATCAGTCCCATCTCACATTCATGCTGAACTTGATCATTTGCCTTATTTTGACCAGCGGGACATCAATAAATGTGATGCAAGCAAAAATGTGTTAAGTACATGTGCTTTGGGGTTGGGGTGGGATATGTGATCATGTAACTTACTTTAGCCAATGAAATATCAGTAAATTTGAAGCAAACAGGCTTAGTAAGCACTTGTGCCAAAAGCTGCTTTGACCATCTGAGGAAGCCTACTATAGCTTTCTTGAGGACAAAAGATCACATGGAGAGAGGGACCTAGCCACTGCTGTCTAGATGAACCCAGCCCTCTGGATTCTCTTCAGCTGAAAGCAGCCACATGAGTATGGCCAGAGAAGAGCAGTGGAACCACCCAGCCAACTCACAGAACCACAAGAAATAACTGTTGTTCTTGCAAGCCACTAAGTTTTGGGTAATTTGTTATGTATTTAGCAATAGATGATTGATATGGGAGATAATATATGAGTAAAAAAGACCTAAAATTCCCAGAATAAAAGATTTTAGATGAAATAAATATTTTAGATAGAAAGACTAACACAATACCAAAAGAACAAGAAAAAAAAAAAGGCAGAAAAAACCTCCCTTAGGATTTATAGTATAATTCCAAAAGGCAATTCTACAATCATGCAGAAAGAGAATATATGACTTACAAAGTAACACAAATACATTTGACATCATTTGTCTCAATTGTGACATGGGAATCAATATGTCAATGGAGTGTTATTTCCTTTTTTTTTTTTTTTTTTTGAGATGGAGTCTCCCTCTGTAGCTCAGGCCGGAGTGCAGTGGTGTGATCTCGGCTCACTGCAACCTCCGCTTCCCGGGTCCTGGTTCAAGCAATTCTCCTGCCTCAGCCTCTGGAGTAGCTGGTAGCTGGGATTACAAGCACGCACCACCATGCCCAGCTAGTTTTTGTATTTTTAGTAGAGATGGGGTTTCACCATGTTGGCCAGGCTGGTCTTAAACTCCTGACCTCGTGATCTGCCTGCCTTGGCCTCCCAAAGTGCTGGGATTACAGGCGTGAGTCACCACGCCTGGCATAATGGAGTGTTATTTTCAAGGAGTAAAAATAAAAGGACTTCTAACCTAGAACTAAACTTTCCCATTTAAATGTGAAGATTCAATAAAGATATTCTTGGGTAAACAAGGCTAAAGGAACTTTAACATGCAAGAGACATTCCAAAAAATACTCCTTGGCTAAAAACTAAAATTAACTCATCAACTCAAAAAGTTAAATACAATAAAGAAGAAAAACAAAACCAAAATTGTTTTCTTCAAAAAGATTTGTAAGATAGACAAACCTCTGGCAAGAGTAATGAGGGAGAAAAAGTAAGATACAAATAAATAAGATATAGAATAAAAATGGAAAATAACTAAAAATATAATAGATTTTAAACATAATGAAAGAATATTATGAGGAATTATATGCTAATAAATTTGATTACACAAATAAAATGGAGGTAGAACTTTCTCAAGCAAAATTATTGAGGCAAGAAGAAATAAAAAATTGGAATCAACTATAATCAATTAAAATAGTCATCAATAACTTTGTACCTAAATGTGCACACACACACACACACACACACACACCCCTCTTGCATGCACACCCACACACGCCTCAAGTAAATTTTACAAAACTTTCAAGGAATAGATACTCTCTCTCTTATCAAAGATGTTTCAGAAAAATTTAAAGGCCTGAAAGTTACCCAACTCATTTATATATAAACCGGGTTCCAAAATTGAAAGGACACAAAAAAGCATCCTGTATGCTAGCAACAGCCAGCTGAAAAATATAATATAAACAAAATACTATTTTCAATAGCCACAAAGTAATAACATATCTAAGAATTAACCTAAAAAAAGAACCTCATAGGGAAAATTTAAAAACTCTATTAAAGGACTTAAATGTTTATGCACAAACAAAAAGACATACCATGTTAATGAATGGGGAAAGTTCAAAATTATAAAGAGATTATTTCTCCTCCAACTTAATTTGCCTACTGTAATTTTAATATTTTAAGATCTTAAACATATACATGGAATGAAAGTTTATAAATAGCTGGTAATCTTGAAAATAATGAGTTCATGACAAGAGGGAGAGATGACAAAAGAGAAATAGGGCAGAACTCACTGTGGCAGATATTAAGTATAGAACATAAAGCTGTAATAATAAATATATTGATATGCTGGAGGAAAAAACACATGAAGTTGTACTGGAGACAAGGAGATCAGCTGAACTCTCAGATGATCACAAAAGTACAGGCAAGGAGTGATGAGTCTCAGCATTATCTTGGTAGACTAGCAGTGGGAGCAGCACAGCAGGGTCTGTGAGATATATTTTATCAAAAAGCCTTGAGGATTTCCCAACTGAATGGATATAGGAGTCAAGGAAAAAAAAAAAGATTGAGTTGTGCAATGGGAGATGAGTCTGACAAGATGGATTAAAGATAGACTGTGCGGGATCCTTTATAAGAAGTTAATCTTAGAAAGGTTAAGTGTTGGGGCACATAGGAAATGAATCAACAGAGAAAGAGGCCAATTAAGCTAATTGGAGAAACACCCATTAAACTGTTGCAATTGTCAGGTAGGGAATGATGAAGGATGGAACTAAAACTGTGGGAATTGGGATGGGAAGCGGAGAGGTTGAGATGAGAGATATTTAAAATGTTGAATCTAAATGACTTGGTATATTAGTTAAAGTGGATAGCAAAAGAGGAGAAGGGTTCAAGAAAGCTCTGAGTTTTCTAGCTTTCTTAGGAGGTAGGTGGCAGCAGCCTTAGTCAAGGAAATTCAGGGGTCACCATTTCAGCCAGAAGTCAATTTAACTTTGAATATCCAAGTTTGGATGCTTCCTACAAACGGGTAACCGGAAAGGAAGCTCTGGAACTTCAGAGAGAGGTTAGGCCTGCAGATATAGAATCAAGCATCTGACCAGAGTGTGGGAAAGTAATAGAAGCCATGGATATGGCCATATTTCACAGGAAATGAACATAGAAGAGGAAAGTCAGGTGGTCGAGTTCTCCAGGAGTCTGTGGTCCCAAGGCAGAATCCAGCACTGCCTTTGAGAGGCCCAGGGAATGCCAGGAAAAGTGAGAGCCACACTTGGCAACTGTCACATCACATCTGCTCTCTGTGGCATGGTTTCCTCACTGACTATCAGAACACATAAATATATGTAGCACATCAAACAGACAAATCCACTCTGCACAGATCTGCCTAAATATTTAGACAGAGCAAAGCAGTGACAGAAATGATTAAGAAATTGAAATTCCAGTCACTAAAGGTGATCAGTGAAACAGAGAACAACTCTCATTTCAACCTCTCGTCATCAGACCCATGGTTGACTTGTCACTTCCAGAATGAGCAAAGAATAGTTCAGCAAATGTGGGAGGCTTTGTAGATTTCTGATGGTGTGTGGGTTAGCCCTTAATTCTCCTTTGGTGAATTTTCTTCTTGTGGCATTCCACCATCAGAGGTTAGACTGGGGAAGTGAGCAAAGGGCAGGGGATAGGTGCAGTTAAAAGAATATTGAATTTGGCACCAGAAGATTGAGTTGAAGTCCCAGATCCACGGGTTACTACCGATGTGACATAGCCTCCCTGAACCTGTTCTTATCTGTAAAATAAGAATGTTAATTCCTGACCTGCCTACCTCCCAGTGCAGGTGAGAGTCGAGAGCTAATGTGTGCCAGTGGTTTTTGAACTGTGTTCTTCAGGGTTCTGGGCTTCCTCTCTGAGACCATAGGTGCCACAGCTACAAGGGGGAATGAGCTTAAGAGGTATAACCAGAGGCAGTGCTTTAGCTCCCCCATGCCTGGCTATCCCAAAGCAGCCCGACTTTTATCTGTATCTGCTGCTAAAAATACAGAGGGCAAACTCACTGCCCTGAATTAATGTTGGATGAAAAAGAACATGTGGCTGAGCGTGGCTCACGCCTATAATCCTAGCACTTTGAGAGGCTCAGGTGGGCGGATCACTTGAGGCCAGGAGTTCGAGATCAGCCTGGCAAACATGGTGAAACACTGTCTCTACTAAAAATACAAGAATTAGCTGGGCGTGGTGGCATGCACCGGTAATACTAGCTACTCAGGACGCTGAGGCAGGAGAATTGCTTGAACCTGGGAGGCAGAGGTTGCAGTGAGCCGAGATCATGCCACTGTACTCCAGCCTGGGTGACAGCGCGAGACTCTGTCTCAAAAAAAAAAAAAAAAGAAAGAAAGAAAGAAAAACAACAAGTATCTGAAATGAGCTTTTTGGATTATCTGTGAACTGCAATTTCTGGTATCCTCTCTTCATTATCAGATAATTAAGAATTCATTGTATGTGATTTTTTATTATAATAAGTTGGCTCCTAGTACTATCCTAAATTACATCTCCTATAAGACCACAGATTTACTTATCGTGATTACATCTATGGACCGGGTGCTGAGTTGCCAGGTGAAGACTGCTACCATCCTCTACTACTCCTGATTTAATTGCAATGCCCCATCCTGCAGCCCAGCAGAACTGCTGTGAAGATGCAATGTCCCAGCTGTTCTCTACTGCAGAGACACCATTCAGGAGACTGAATCCCTGCTCAGCACAGAGTTCCTGGGGAAAAACTCAATTTCCCTCAAAGTTTTAACACAGGCTGGGCGCGGTGGCTCACGCCTGTAATCCCACCACTTTGGGAGGCTGAGGCAGGCGGATTGCCTGAGCTCAGGAGTTTGCCACCAGCCTGAGCAACACGGTGAAACCGCGTCTCTACTAAAATACAAAAAAAAAAAAAAAAAAAAAAAAATTGCCAGGCGTGGCGGCGTGCGCCTGTAGTCCCAGCTACTCGGGAGGCTGAGGCAGGAGAATTGCTTAAACCCAGGAGGCGGAGGTTGAAGTGAGCCGAGATTGCGCCACTGCACTCCAGCCTGGGCGACAGAGTGAGACTCCAACTCAAAAAAAAAATTTTTTTTAGCACATTATTTCACACCATTAGACCAAGCTCTATCACAAAAGAAGGTGCCAGGGACGAGAAGCAGAGCTTAGGTTTTCTGCAGGCAGATCATTAATGACTTTACTCTGGTGTGTCTTAACAGGGTTCCCAGGAGCTCAGGATCTGAATGGTCTGTAGCAAAGTAATGTGAAATGGGTTGACAAAGGAAAGAATCAGCTCTGCTCTAGTTTTACAAAGAGTGGCATAAATCCTGATCAAAATAGTGACCACAGGAGCTGGAGATAATTAATTATTATTTGTATATAAGAATATCATATGTTACTCACGAGTCCCTCCTTTATAGCAATAACACCCAATAAATGGTAGTCAGAAATAAAGGGAGTATTTACTTTAGGAAAGCTCTTAAATTCTCAATTATCTTAACCTCTGAAGACTGCAGGGCTTTCAATCCGCATCTCTCCAGGCAGTAGCTTTTGTAGTCAACCCACTGTTTCCAAGGTCTGTTTCTACCTTCTCAGGGATGCATCACACAGGGTTTGTCTCTCCTCAAGTGTTGCTTTCTCTAATGCCACCTGGTCATCCAGCCAGGACATGGGAGGAAGTATGGCAGATTTCATCATTTCTTTCAACCAGGGAAAAGGGAGGATTGGAACAGTGTTTCCTAAAGTTGTGTTCAAGGCCTTGGTAGTTTCTGGATATTATTCTTTTGTCAGATGAGTAGATTGCAAACATTTTCTCCCATTCTGTAGGATGGCTGTTCACTCTGATGGTAGTTTCTTTTGCTGTACAGAAGCTCTTTAGTTTAATTAGATCCCATTTGTTAATTTTGGCTTTTGTTGCCATTGCTTTTGGTGTTTTAGGCATGAAGTCCTTGCCCATGCCTATGTCCTGAATGGTATTGCCTAGGTTTTCTTCTAGGGTTTTCATGGTTTTAGGTCTAACATGTAAGTCTTTAATCCATCGTGAATTAATTTTTGTATAAGGTGTAAGGAAGGGATCCAGTTTCAGCTTTCTACATATGGCTAGCCAGTTTTCCCAGCACCATTTATTAAATAGGGAATCATTTCTCCATTTCTTGTTGTAGTTTCTAGCATTATAGGAAAATGAGAAAAGTTTTGGGTCTTGAAGTATGGTGAACAACAACACCCTATGTAGGAACTAAAGGGAAATTCCAGAATCCTTCCTTCATTTGCCCCAAGTTGGAGTAGGAAAGAGGCACACTGCCCTGTTGGCAGCTAGGAGAGCCATAGGATCCCAGCTCCCATCAGCTTGCATCATGGAGGTCTGGAGTGAGGACCATGTAAACTGAACGGCCGGGCCCAAAGTACAGAGTCCATACTGTCAGACCTCATTTGGAGATTTCTAGAACCTTACCAGGAGCTCCACTTGCTTCTTCAGAGAATTTAAGAACACAAGAATTACCACATGAGCTCAAAACATGATCCATCCAGCCTAGAAGTTGCTTTATCATGAAAATTCCAGAGATGTGTTATGGCAGGACATGCTGCCCCCAAAGCCTCAAACCCCAGATGTCTTTAGCTATTGAGAGTATTTCTAAGAGCAAAGTCTCCATAATTTGGAAGAACGCTTCTATAGCATAGGCTGAGGAGAAAAACAGAAACTGGGAAGAAAACTAGTTAGTTGTGGAAAATCTATTTGTACAAAGCCCTGTGATAGGTTCTTTTACAATAAGCATCTTTAAGACTTTCAATAACCCTATGAATTGGGTAATATTACTGCCTATTTTCCAAATGAGGAAACAGAGAATTAGAAAGGCCAAGCCCTGTGCCGAAAACCACATCACTAATAAGAGGTAGACTGAGATTTTCTTCAGCCTTTGCATTCAATTAACTAATTGCTAAATCCTAGGGGTTCTGCCTCTTAAATAAGTCTCAAGTCAGTCTCCTCTTTGCCAGTTTTATTACCATGAGCCTGCTTCAAGTCTTCACTGTTTTGTTTTGACCATTGCAATGACCACTTAACTGGCCTTCCTACATGTGTCACTACCCCCGCTTTCCCCTTCCCTCCCCACCCCACTCCACCCACCACAGCATCCTTCACTCTTGCCATGTTTTGCCCATACCACTCACTACAGACTGTCTTAATAAAGTCTTTTTTCTTCCTTTAAGTCCCAACTTATGGCATCACCCCCTCTGAGAAGCCCACCCTGATATCTCAGGCACACTTAGAAGCTCCTCCCCAGTGCAGTACCTTGCACGTGGGTCCTTCACAGCAGTGGTTGCATTGTAGCAGAATTGGCCCTTTAAGTGTCTATATCTCGCCAGACTATGAGTCTTTTACAGACAGACACCAAGTCTCTTTTCATCCATTTATCCCCTGCACTTACACTGTCTTGCCTACAGTAGGCACTCAAGAACTTGTTGAATAAAATGAATGAATGGAATGAGTGAAATTTTTAAATACTTATCGAATCAAAGAAATGAGTAAATGAAATTTTAAACAAGTTATCTCTGACTCAAAAGCTACACTAATTAAAGAATCTTGAATCATTACTAGAATGTTAGATTTCTCTTGTAAACACAAAAGGAACTAGAAAAATAATTACAGAGTAAACTTGATATGTAAAATTTGAATTTCAAACAGATGAAGTAATATTATTACTCACTTCAGCTCCAAAAGGTACACATGGACCCATAATACGTTACATTTATGTAACACTTCATAGTCTTCAAAGGATGTTTATATACTCTATTTCATTTGAATCTAACAGCAATCCAGTAGGGTAAAGCAGAGGAGGTATTTATTAACCCAGTTTTTCAGATGAGGAAACTAAGGATCAGGGAGGTTAAAGTGACATACCCAAAGTCACACAGAGGCAGAAATAGAAAAGATCCTGGCCGGGCACAGTGGCTCACGCCTGTAATCCCAGCACCTTGGGAGGTCTAGGCAGGCGGATCACGAGGTCAGGAGATCGAGACCACCCTGGCTAACACGGTGAAACCGCATCTTTACTGAAAATTAGCCTGGTGTGGTGGTGGGCACCTGTAGCCCCAGCTACTCGGGAGGCTGAGGCAGGAGAATGGTGTGAACCCGGGAGACGGAGCTTGCAGTGAGCCGAGATCGCACCACTGCACTCCAGCCTGGGCGACAGAGCGAGACCCCGTCTCAAAAAATAAAATAAAATGATAAATAAATAAATAATAGAAATAGAACAGATCCCAAGAATTCAAAGTGCAAGTTCATCAGTCTTGTCTACCAGGTGACCTCTGATAGCAGGCTTTGATCATTCCATTGACAGTGAAAAGGTGCAATGATTATCATTCTCACAAACTTCGAAAATCCCCTCCTGACTACAGGCAAAAGGGTCCCAGGCATCTTAAGAGGCCAAAAGACTGAGGGCAGGCAACTCCTTCAGAGTCAAGACTCCATTCCGTTTGACAAGTCTCAATCTTCCTAGCAGACAGCTGACACTATGATTGATTCGGCTGCTCCATTGTCTCAAGCTCTAGGTTCCTTTCTGAACGTTGTGGCCAGAAAGGATAGGTGGGGCAAAGTCAAGGCATGGGAGGAGGGCAGAGAGGTAGTGAGGGGAAATAGAGGCAGACAGACCTGGGTTCAAAATCTAGTTCCACCTCCTTCCTTTTCCAGATGGATATCCAATTGCTGTAGCACCAGTTGTTGAAAACACTTTTCTTTCTCCATTGGATTGCTATAGAGCTTTTGTTGAAAATCATTTGACTGTATGTGTAAATGGTCTGTTCTAAGGCACTCTATTCTGTTTCAATGATTTATTTGTTTCTCCTGATGCCATAGAGTCTTGATAGTGTAGCTTTATAATAAGTCTTGAAGCCAGGTAGTTTAAGTCCTTTAACTTTGTTCTCTTCAGCATTTCTGTAGGCATCCTAGGTTCTTTGCATATAAATGTGAGAGTCAGTTGACAATTTCTACAAAAAACTCTAGTGAATCTATAGATCAATATGTGGAGAAGTGATATCTTAACAATATTGAGTCTTCCAATCCATAAACATGGTATATCTATCTACTTATGTAGGTCTTTAAAATTTTCTCTTAGCAATGTTTTACACTTTACAGTGTAGAGATCTTGCACATCTTTTGTTAGATGTATTCCTAGGTATTATATGTTTTTGCTGTTATTGAAAACAGAATTATAGGTTTTATTTTTTTACTTTTCAATTATAATAACAGCAAATGTGAATTTACCTTGGAGTTAATACAGCTTAAGCTCCAGAGTTCTCCTTTGCAAAGGCCCTTTGCAAAACCTTCTGAGGTAGCCTAGCAGTTTTATAATCATAATTATATATTATTTTTATTAAGTAGGGCCCTCCAAAATTGTACACCATCCAGATCACACAATACTTAGATTCCTCCCCTGCCTGCTAGTAATGTTCTTGTCTCTCTGAGAGCCTCAGTCTTCTTATATCTAAAATTGGAATAATCTTTATCTATCTCCCCAGCTTATTTTTTCTAATGTGGTAAAACACACACACACAACAAAATTCGGTGTTTTTTTTTTTTATACTTTAAGTTTTAGGGTACATGTGCACAATGTGCAGGTTAGTTACATATGTATACACGTGCCATGTTGGTGTGCTGCACCCAGTGACTCGTCATTTAACATTAGGTATATCTCCTAATGCTATCCCTCCCCTCTCCCCCCACCCCACAACAGGCCCCGGTGTGTGATGTTCCCCTTCCTGTGTCCATGTGTTCTCATTGTTCAATTCCCACCTATGAGTGAGAACATGCACTGTTTGGTTTTTTGTCCTTGCGATAGTTTGCTGAGAATGATGGTTTCCAGCTTCATCCATGTCCCTACAAAGGACATGAACTCATCCTTTTTTATGGCTGCATAGTATTCCATGTGTATATGTGCCACATTTTCTTAATCCAGTCTATCATTGTTGGACATTTGGGTTGGTTCCAAGTCTTTGCTATTGTGAATAGTGCCGCAATAAACATACGTATCTTTATAGCAGCATGATTTGTAATCCTTTGGGTATATAACCAGTAATGAGATGGCAGGGTCAAATGGTATTTCTAGTTCTAGATCCCTGAGGAATCACCACACTGACTTCCACATGGTTGAACTAGTTTACAGTTCCACCAACAGTGTAAAAGTGTTCCTATTTCTCCACATCCTCTCCAGCACCTGTTGTTTCCTGACTTTTTAATGATTGCCATTCTAACTGGTGTGAGATGGTACCTCATTGTGGTTTTGATTTGCATTTCTCTGATGGCCAGTGATGATGAGCATTTTTTCATGTGTCTTTTGGCTGCATAAATGTCTTCTTTTGAGAAGTGTCTGTTCATATCCTTTGCCCACTTTTTGATGGGGTTGTTTGTTTTTTTCTTATAAATTTGTTTAAGTTCTTTGCAGATTCTGGATATTAGCCCTTTGTCAGATGAGTAGATTGCAAAAATTTTCTCCCATTCTGTAGGTTGCCTGTTCACTCTGATGGTAGTTTCTTTTGCTGTGCAGAAGCTCTTTAGTTTAATGAGATCCCATTTGTCAATTTTGGCTTTTGTTGCCATTGCTTTTGGTGTTTTAGACATGAAGTCCTTGCCCATGCCTATGTCCTGAATGGTATTGCCTAGGTTTTCTTCTAGGGTTTTTATGGTTTTAGGTCTAACATTTAAGTCTTTAATCCATCTTGAATTAATTTTCGTATAAGGTGTAAGGAAGGGATCCAGTTTCAGCTTTCTACATATGGCTAGCCAGTTTTCCCAGCATGGTTTATTAAATAGGGAATCCTTTCCCCATTTCTTGTTTTTGTCAGATTTGTCAAAGATCAGATGGTTGTAGATATGTGGCATTATTTCTGAGGGCTCTGTTCTGTTCCATTGGTCTATATCTCTGTTTTGTTACTAGTACCATGTTGTTTTGGTTACTGTAGCCTTGTAGTATAGTTTGAAGTCAGGTAGCATGATGCCTCCAGCTTTATTCTTTTGGCTTAGCATTGACTTGGCAATACGGGCTCTTTTTTGGTTCCATATAAACTTTAAAGTAGTTTTTTCCAATTCTGTGAAGAAAGTCATTGGTAGCTTGATGGGGATGGCATTGAATCTATAAATTATCTTGGGCAGTATGGCCATTTTCGCAATATTGATTCTTCCTACCCATGAGCATGGAATGTTCTTCCATTTGTTTGTATCCTCTTTTATTTCATTGAGCAGTGGTTTGTAGTTCTCCTTGAAGAGGTCCTTCACATCCCTTGTAAGTTGGATTCCTAGGTATTTTATTCTCTTTGAAGTAATTGTGAATGGGAGTTCACTCATGATTTGGCTGTCTGTCTGTTAATGGTGTATAAGAATGCCTGTGATTTTTGCACATAGATGTTGTATTGTGAGACTTTGCTGAAGTTGCCTATCAGCTTTAGGAGATTTTGGGCTGAGACGATGGGGTTTTCTAGATATACAATCATGTCATCTGCAAACAGGGACAATTTGGCTTCCTCTTTTCCTAATTGAATACCCTTTATTTCCTTCTCCTGCCTGATTGCCCTGGCCAGAACTTCCAACACTATGTTGAATAGGAGTGGTGAGAGAGGGTATCCATGTTTTGTGCCAGTTGTCAAAGGGAATGCTTAATAATTAAGAGCTTACCAACCAAAAAAAGCCCAGGACCAGATGGATTCACAGCCGAATTATACCAGAGGTACAAGGAGGAGCTGGTACCATTCCTTCTGAAACTATTCCAATCAATAGAAAAAGAGAGAATCCTCCCTAACTCATTCTATGAGGCCAATGCCTGGCAGAGACACAACAAAAAAAGAATTTTAGACCAATATCCCTGATGAACGTCGATGCAAAAATCCTCAATAAAATACTGGCAAACCAAATCCAGCAGCACGTCAAAAAGCTTATCCACCAAGATCAAGTGGGCTTCATCCCTGGGATGCAAGGCTGGTTCAACATACGCAAATCAATAAATATAATCCAGCATATAAACAGAACCAATGACAAAAACCATATGATTATCTCAATAGATGCAGAAAAGGCCTTTGACAAAATTCAACAACTCTTCATGCTAAAAACTCTCAGTAAATTAGGTATTGATGGGACGTATCTCAAAACAATAAGAGCTATTTATGACAAACCCACAGCCAATAGCATACTGAATGGGCAAAATTCACTGCTTTAACCATTTTAAAGAGTACACTTCAGTGACATTAAGCACACAATGTTGTGTAACCATTACCTCTATCTGGAATTCTAAGTGCAAGTTCATCAGTCTTGTCTACCAGGTGACCTCTGATAGCAGGCTTTGATCATTCCATTGACAGTGAAAAGGTACTACGATTATCATTCTCAGGAACTTCTAAAATCCCCTCCTGACTACAGACAAAAGGGTCCCAGGCATCTTAAGAGGCCAAAAGATTTTAACCTTTTTGAATGGTTAAAATGGCTGGCCTTTTCAAATGGTTTTAACCATTTTAAAGAGTACAATTCAGTCATATTAAGCGCGCAATGTTTTGCAACCATTACTTCCATCTAGTTGCAGGACTTTTTCATTACGCTAAAAGGAAATCCTATAACTATTAAGCAGACACTACCCATTCTCCCTTGCAACAACTAATGTGCTCTATTCATGGGTTTGCCTTTTCTAGATATTTCATATGAATGGAATCATACAATATGTGGCTTTTTGTGTCTGGCTTCTTTTATTAGCGTAATATTTTCAAGATTCATCCATGTTGTAGTATGTATAAATCATTTCTTTTTATGACTGAGTAATATTCTGTTGCAGTATACCACACTTTGTTTAACCATTCATCTGTTGACGTACATTTTGGCTGTTTCCATCTTTTGGCTATTGTGAATACTGTTGCTATGAACATTGTGTGCAAGTTTTTGTTTGGGCACCTGTTTCCAATTCTTTTGCGTGTATACCCAGGAATGGAATTGCTGGGTCATATGGTAATTCTATGTTTAACTTATTGAGGAAACACCAAACTGTTTTTCCTCCTAGAGTTATTTTGAGGATCAAATGAGCCAACACATTTATAAAGCTTTTAGTATAGTGCCTGGCACATAGCAGGAACTCAATAAATCATTACTCAAAGATATAATTCAAATTATACACAAGTTATCAGCAATAGAGTACATCTGCTGTAAAATGTGTCATATGTTGGAGGGAACAATTAGTCCCTGCTCCTGATTTTTTGTGTGAAGTGACCTCCATTAGAATAACATTCCAAGCCTCTTGCTCCATCCCCTTTCTCATTCCTTCCAGAAAAAGAGGAATGATTTACCATCTGGAAGACCAAAGTAGGCCTGTTCTTGTCAGTCCATTTTACTGTTCCCTTGGGATCTACATGCCTGTAGGGAGCATGTATTTCAATCTCCTCTGTAATTCTGTGCCGTAGAGTTCTAAGGGGCACGCCCCTATATTGGAGGTCTGAGGCTGTTTCACTCAAAGATTGGCATGGCAGATGTAGTAGGCAAATTTAATCTCAGGGCACAGTACTGGCAAGTATACTCGCTAATGGAGCCAAACCACCTTCTCTAAGCACCTTCATGAGTAATAAAGATTATATTTTTGATTTACAGCTGCCTGACCCCTGTGTATCTTACACAATTGGTTCTGTCAATGAGAAGAAAGGGATATTGTATATTGCTTCCCTCCAAAAAAAAAAAAACAAAACCCTGATATACCCAGGTAAATTAACAAGGCTGCTTCAATCCCCAAGTTCTTCTACTTCGAATCTAAGTAGGTTAAAAAACAAACTTTAAATTGAGATCAAATATAACGAGTGACTGTCTTTTTCAGAGAGTTTTTTATTCTTTGATCTTGGAAAAGTTAAAATTAAAATAGAAAGGCATTGGGCTATTCTGTGGTATTATTATAGTAAACCTTGATATAGAAAATGCTTTGCAAGCAATTCTCCATTGTGGAGAGCCTTTATTTCAATGTCCTTATATTCTTAAATTACCAACTTTGAGGTGGCATTTGTTTTCATTTTTGCACTTAGTAGAGCATAATATCACATTCACTCTTTTTTTCTTCTGGGGTGAATGCAGAATTGATAAGTAGTGAATGTCTTCTTTTAATTCAATTCAATAAACATTTATTGAGCACCTGCTATGTGCTAGGCACTGTGCCAGGCATTCTGGGGGAGACCAAAATGTGTATCCTTCAGTTTCATATGCAAACAGCTTTTAGTCTAGTGGCAAATGAAAAAAATGATACCTACGTAAGTATGAGGCAAATTTTAGCTGATTTGGCTTTAAATGGGTTTCAGCCATTTGGTTTGGATGATTAAAATCTAATACATCTCTACAAAGGAAATTGGATTCAGAATTTTTATTTCATTACTATTCCCATGCTAGTTATCCTCCCTTCTGTCAGACTAAATTTCTCTCTTCCTTTGGAAAATGACATGTTTTCTACAGTTGCAAACATATTCCAACCTATTCAACTAGTTTATTAGCTTATTTTATCTTTATGAACTAATCCTTTAAGCAGCTTAATTGAGTAATTTTTTGCTGCTATTATATTTTTCAGACAGGTAATAGGCAACATCAGGCTAGTGAATGAACAAATTAATGGATAAATAGAATTCCAGACTGAAACTCAGAAAACTCGAATTTTAGTTTTATCCCAAATATATCCTTTAGAAATTCCTTTCCCCAAAGTTACTTCTCAGGGTTCGGGATCACACTGTCTAAATTTATGTGTTTGTTAGGTAGATCGAAAGGTGTGGAAAACAACAACATCTAGAGTATTTATGTCCAGGAAAACCTAAGTATGAACATATTTCCATAGATGGATACATTGATCCATTCAAGGCCCAAATGAAAGGTGGCTGTAGCAAAATTATTTAAATGGGGCTATGAAGCCAGGCTGCTCAGCCTTGAATCCTGACTCTTTACCCTGCTAGCTGTGTGACCTTGGACAAGTGAGGTGACTCGGTTTCCTCATCTGTAAAATGAGGATAAATCATACTGTCTGCTTCGCAGATTTGTTTTGGGGAATAAAAGTGAGTTAATATTTGCAAAGTACTTAGACCAGTCCCTGGCACATGGTAAAAACTCTGGAACTTCAGTTGAAACGCAGTCATGAGTTTGGGATACAGAAAGAGGGCTAAAAAATAGTGCCCCCAAAGGACATAAGAAGGTAGAAGAAGGTAGAATGAAGTGAAACAAAAGAATGGGCCAAATGAAGAGAAAGTTGTAAAAGAACACAAGGCAAGTGTTTGGCTCAGAGATAGATAGTGACTCCATTGCAGCGTATAGAAAGAAAGGACCCAAACCTTTTTGTTTCTTGTTCTATATGACCCTGTACAACTCACTTGACCTCCTTGTCCTCTAATTCCTCCCCTACAAAAAAGATGACAGGCAGTAGAAAGTAGTGGTTAAATACCAGCATCACCATTGACTAGCTGTGTGACCTTGGGCAAGTTACTTAACCTTTCTGGGCCTTAATTTCAACTGTTCCATGAGAATATTAATAGTTCCTAACATTGGGGCTCAGAAAATGATGCCCCAATCATGGTGCTTTGGCATGCTGAGTACTTTGAACTAAAGGAGATTGGAAGCCTCAGAAGTAGCCTCAGAACCAAGGTTTCTCCAACCTTCTCCTGCCCCCCAGTCTCTTGCCCCTCTTTCTTCCCCAAAGTGTCATAGAAACCAGAATTCCTCCTCCCCAACGCAAATCATAGAAACTGGAACACCTCTACCCCCAGAGAAAACTGTAAAACCTAGATATTTCTCTAACTTTCCCCTGCCTTTCTGTGTAGGAGCTGGTCATAAAGAAATTCTCTGACTTACTGTGTCTGATTGTAGGTTATAAGACCCTCATTCCAGAGTGGTACTGCCCTGCGTCTGGGAAGAAGGAAGGCCACACAGAGAGACCAAGAAGAATCCTAACAGACAGGGCTTGCTTGGTTTCCCCCTCAGTCTCTTAGCGTTAGATCAGACCTCTTTGGTCCTACCACGTTTCTACATGGCTGTCCATTCTTCATCGAATCTAAGAATAACAATGGATAGTTTTCCCTGGGTCTTTGGGTCTTCATTTCTGAAGGCTTCCTGTATCAGGTAAGACTTTGATTAAAGAAATCTGTTCTGTTTTTCTCTTGTTAACCTGTGTTTTGTTATAGAAGTATCAGGCATCACCCTTATGATGGGTGAGGAAAGGTATCAAACAAACACTCAAGAGGTCTCAGGATATCAGTTTGCATGTAAAAGCATTTTATACACTTCAGAGGCCTCCACCCTACAAATATTAGAGCTTATTACGACCTTCAAATTTATTTACTGTTTTCCATTTAGATAGTGATGTGGCCTAAACATTTTCCTTCTGTCTTCATCCAACTGATTTTTAAAACAAATTGAGAATCTCGGTCAGTAGTGAGATTTCATAGCTTCTATCTCTCCTCTCTGTGGGCTGACTTCCTAGCTAATTCTCTCCCTCTGGATAGCTGTAAAAGCAAGAACTACTGCCAGGACAGCTCTTATCAAAATATTTTAGCACTTCTGCATCTGGTCCTGGCCATAAAATAGAAGTGAAGAAACACTTATGTAAAGCTTTCAGAGCTGTGAAGGAAAAAGAAAGCTCTTATATTATTGGCTCTGGTTCATATATCTCCAGGACAGCAAGGAAAAAATAACTAAGATTTAAACCAAAAAGGCATTCAGTGAAAGAAACTTAAAGACATGACATGAGCACCAGCAACTAAGATAAACAAGACAGCAAAAAAGAGTCAATGTTGTTGAGTGAATTATCTTTCCCCTGAGCTCTGTTCAGCTCTGTGTACCCAGTAAACTAATGAGCTGGGCCAGTGGGAGAACTCAATATGCTAACAAATCAGCTTCCGAGCAATTGTTCCCACCCTTGTCCGATTGCTGTGCTGGCAGCTCATGTCCATACCAGTGGATCCCTGGGTCCCGAAACCTCTTCCTCCTCTGCAGTCAAGTTCTTTCTGTCCTAGCACTTCTCATGATCAAATAGGAAATGGATAACACAGACAGCATTCATTTAATATTTACTGGGCATCTACCATGCTCCAGGCACTGAGCTAGGATCTGGGGTATGCAGATAAACAAGACAAAAGCCTTGCATTCAAAGAGTTCTCTTAAGTAATGGGAAAGACAATAGCAGTAAGATGTGGCAAGAACTAAGGAGGTGGGATGCCCTGAACACACACTTAAGGGAGTTACTGTTCTCTCCGAAGGAGGTGGGAAAGACAAAAGCCTTAACGTGGCATTTCTTATATATCAACTGTCTTATAATCCTCATGACATCTCTTATGAAAGGGATATGATTTGTATCACTTTATAGATTAGGAAACTGAGGCTCAATGTAATTAAGTCACTTACTCCACTTAACAAGACGCTGAATCTAATTCTTACTCCAAAGCCTCTGCTCTTTCCAGTAACCTTATTTTGTTGACATGACAGGATGATAATGCTGGTGGGATTCAAAGGGAAGGGGAAAGGGTGGGTAGGAAAACTAGGTGAAATTGTGGGTAATTTCATGGCAGAGAGGGAAGGTAACTGAAAGAAACAGGGAGGAGTGAAGAGAGAGATTACATGAAGAAAGAGAGAAGGCAGCATTGTTGTACTGAAGCCTGCCCTAATCTACACTCATATTCAGGAATTTTGCTATCTGGTTGTTATACCCTTGGCAGCTTAATCCACAATGGTGGGAGTATTTATAGGACAGAAATTGGCAAATCTTACAAATTAGTGTGTTTCTCTCTCCCAGAGACCCAGTTAACCAGCACACCACTGGTGAGAAGGCTGGGAGAGCACGTGGATAGCTGTGGAAGCAATTACAAATAGTAAATTTCTTCTGGGGGAAAACTGAAGTCTTAAGTCATATACATCCCATCTGTTCACATACCTCTATTTCTAGTGATGAAAAAAGTGCGCTGAATGGAGACACTGGTGTGTAAACGCTAATTGATTTTCCTCTTTCACATGCTATAATAGTGAGGATTCTTTGGATTGCAAGTGACAGAAACCAGTGCAACTGGCTTGATTGAAAAAAGGGTTTATTTGCTTAGACACTCTTATCAGCAAGTCCAGGGAAGGATTTGACTTTAGGGATCCCTGAGAGTTAACAAGTGCTCTCGGTTGTCAGCTCTAGGTTCTTTTTCTCCCTCTCCATTTTTCGCCCTTATTTCTGGATGTTTGCCTTGCTCTTTCCAAATGCATAGATGCTTTCTATGCAGAAGTAGTGCAGAGAAGGGAGTCCTGAGTAGGAAAGGGATGAAATGGCCCCAGGCATTGCCATGCTTGCATCACACCAGCTTGGTGACCCCAGAGGAAAGAGACAGCTTTTCCCTTCTAGCATCCAACTCTATCCCAGGGCACCATTGTGATAGTCCTGGCTTAAGTCATACACCATGTCTGGGTCAATCACTGTGTTCAGAGGAATGGGATACTTTGATTGGCTAGACCTGGGTGATGTGCACACCCCTGACTCCAGGGAAAGTAGGATTCTGTTTGGTAGACCTACCTGGATTGGGGTAGGTCAAGAGGGTACAGTTATCAGAAGAAGTGAGGGAAAGGTGTTAAGTGGACTAAACCAAAAGATTTCCTTTATATCTGCTCATATTATTTTTAGAAGCACTAACATTCTGGATCTTTAGGGTACCTTAAATGAGGCACTTAGATGACATGGGGAAGAATACAATCATTTGACCTTATGGTTATCTCCCTACAAAGTTGATTTATTTTGAATAAAGTCCAAAATCCTTGCGAAGTCCCAATGAGATAGGGCCTCTGCCCACAACTACATTTCTAGCCTCCTTCTCTATCACTTCCTAGCCACCCCAATTCTCCCTTCATTTATGCCACTTCAGTCACACTGGCTTTCTTTCTGTTTCTAGAAGAGGCTGTTTATCTTCCAGCCTTTCAATGACCATTTACTCTGCCAGAAATGTGCATCTCCTAGAAATTCCCATGGCTGGCTCCTTCTCATAATTCATCTCAAATATTACCTTTCAGGAAAGACTTTTTCTTAACCACCGTGTACAAACTCGTTGTTGCCCCAACCATAAACAACTTCTATCTCATCATTCTGTTTTATTCCACTTGCATCTAGCACCATGTAACATTTTCTTTTTATTAATGTTTCTTTGTTAATTGACTGTCTCCCTCTACTAGAATGTAAGCTTAATCAGAGCAAGAACCATGTCTGTGTCTTATTCACTGATGTGTCCCTCTATCCTAGCACAGTGCTTCATTCGTAATAGTGCTTAACAAATACCTGTGTGATGAGCAAATAAACAGAATCGATGTATAGTTGACCCTTGAACAACACAGGTTTGAACTGCATGGGTTCACTTATACACAGATTTCCTTTCACCTCTGCCACCCCTAAGATAGCAAGACCAACCCCTCCTCTTGCTCCTTCTCTTCAGCCTACTTAACTGAAGATGGTGAGGGTGAAGACCTTTATTATGATTGAGTTCCACTTAATGAATAGTAAATATATTTCTCTTCCTTATGATCTTTTCTCTAGTTTACTTAATTGTAAGAACACAGAATATAATACCTATAACATACAAAATACATGTTAATTGACTATTATGCTATCAGTAAGGCTTCCAGTCAACAGTAGACTATTAGTAGTTAAGTTTTGGAATCAAAAGCCATACACAAATTTTCGACTGCACAGGTGGCTGGTTCCCCTAACTCTCGCATTGTTCAACGGTCAATTGTATTATGCTACTGTTATCAGCAGAATAAGCTTGAGGCAAGAGAAGAGGTTCAGGATTTATGAGTTATTAACTCAATGTTCTTGAGGCATTCTCCCTGTCTTCTATCCTGCCTTTCCTTCCACTTAAACTGCTCAAAAGTAAATGATAATCACTTTATGGCCAAAGCTAATGACATCTCTTTGATTCATCTTATCTTGATCTTTCTGTTGCCTTTGACACTTGCCCAATTACTCACTTGATTTTTCTTTTTCTAGTTTCAACTTCCACAATTCTATGATATATTCTCCTTCCTACCTTTTCTGCCTTTCCTTATCTCTCCTTTCCTGGCTTCACGTCTTCCCATTAATCCTCGGTATCTATCAAGTCTTAGTCTGTTTTATTTGCATATTTACCATCATGACAACACAGATCAGCCCAAAAGCAACTTCTAGAAGCCATAAGATTTACAGGATCAAGAGCTCTGTAAACTAACCAAAAATAGGAACCATAATTCTCAGTGCTATTGACATAAACTTATAATGATTTTTCCAGGAACTTTACTATCTAAATCATTTATATAGTAATGAGAATGGATTTAGGAGTATTACCAAGGAAGTTATCAATCTATTCACAAAATCTGGTGTCAGAAGATATTACTTTAATGCAAAGGGAGAAATTAGGGATGAAGATGAATATTTATACCTAAAGTTCTTCCTCACAGTCTTATTCATGATTTTAAAAATAGTATGAGAAGAACCAATGTTCAATAAAAGAGGAATAAATAAGATACCTTTAGACATCATGATTGTTTAAAATATTTAATGTGTGAGAAAATAATCTTGCTATAATCCTGAGTGAAAAATGGAGGACACAAAATATGTAGGAAGAGAGAAAAACAAAGAGCAGACTCTTTTATGAGTGATTTTCAGTATGTCATTAGGTATTTTTATACTTCTAAAATATTTTCTAAACTGTCTACAATAAGCAAGTATGATCTTATGAAACTATTAATTTTCAAAAAGAATATATTACTTTACAATAAATACCTTTGATAGGCTGGGCGTGGTGGCTCATGCTTGTAATCTCAGCACTTTGGGAAGCCAAGGTGTGTGGATCACCTGAGGTCAGGAGTTCAAGACCGGCCCGGCCAACATGGCAAAACCTCATCTCTACTAAAAATACAAAAATTAGCTGGGCGTGGGTGCATGCCTGTAATCCCAGCTACTCAGGAGGCTGACGCAGGAGAATCGCTTGAACCTGGGAGGCAGAGGTTGCAGTGAGCCAAGATTGTGCACTGCACTCCAGCCTGGGTGACAGAGCAAAACTCTGTCTCAAAAAATAAAAATAAGAGGCCAGGGGTGGTGGCTCAAGCCTGTAATCCCAGCACTTTGGGAGGCTGAGGCAGGCGGATCACGAGGTCAGGAGTTCAAGACCATCCTGGCTAGCATGATGAAACCCTGTCTCTACTAAAAATACCAAAAATTAGCCGGGCGTGGTGGCAGGCACCTGTAGTCCCAGCTACTCGGGAGGCTGAGGCAGGAGAATGGCGTGAACCCGGGAGGCGGAGCTTGCAGTGAGCCAAGATCACGCCACTGCACTCCAGCCTGGGCGACAGAGCGAGACTCCATCTCAAAAAAATAAATAAATAAAAATAAATAAATAAACACCACTGATACATTTATTTGCATGTATACTGTATTTCACAATGTGATTTTTAAAAACATGACTTTGGATCATATTTTTTAAAAAGACAAAATATATGCAAAGTTTTGAGAAACTATGATCCATGTGGAGGTCAGGGGTGTGTCGGTCCTCATATAGACAGGGTGGAATAATTGTAACTACACTAAGGAGTTGTCCATCAACTCTCCATGTGGAAGGAGGCAGTGGCAGGGTAAAATCTGGAGTCAGCTTTTAAATTTCTGTCTGCGAAGCTTGGCCTTGTTTCATTAGTGCAGGAGACTGTTTGTAGATAGTGGCTTCCTGAATTTTACAGACAAGCCTCATGATGAGAAAAGAACTGAAATTACAGATGATGAGATAGATATTTAATAGACAAGAACAGCTGATATGTAGAAAGTGGGATGCTGAGTCATAAGTTAAAATGCATAATTTAATTTTTAGAGATAATCAGTAAATCTTTACATCCAGGAACAGAATAAAATACAAATTACATAGTCAGCACAATTCAGGGCTTACAAGCTATGAGACTAAAGCAAAATAACAAAAAACAGCAGCTAAGTTAATTGACCATTTCCATTTTATTAATTGGAGAATGATATGGCAATCATTTAAACGGAAAAGAACCATATTTTGTGGAAAATACATATTAACCATTCCAGATAGTTTCTTCAGTAAAATATTTTCTTCCTGTTATCAGAGTATTTTTATTATTGGTGCTCTTAATATTTAAAAAGTATGCGATATCTCTGAGCCTTAATTTTCTCATCTGTAAAATAAGGGTGTTGGGGCACTAGTTTTAGTACTTCATTCTATGAGAGTGGTACTGCAAAATTTTCACAAATGTTTTATTCCATTTCATGGAAGCTGATGTTGACAAAGACTGTGATCATTATCCATATTCCTGGATTTCAGTTTCTGTTTCTCAAACAGCCTTATTGATCTTATTGATAAGCCTTACAATTAACAAATAGTCTACATTCAAGCTTATAAAATAAATGTATTCTGATGTTTCAGAATGGTTTTACTTGTTGAGTTCTTTATAAGATTTTGTTGGGGGAAACATGGTTTTATTGCTTACACAACAACAACAACAAAATTGAAAAGGATTGAGCTTCAAGGTTTGCCTGGCACTCAGACTCTGAGAGTATATACAAGCAGCATTCCTAAGCTTGTAGGTCCAAGAAGTAGTAGATGCAGGCTTTGCCCTAACCTCGCTCATCACCTCGAAATAATACCCTTGAAGGACTAGGGCCCATTTCCCCACACCACTTTCCACTTTAAAATGTCACTCAAAGGATCTAACGGTCTCTTTGCCCTTTTCGAACTGTCCCACAAGGGAAGAAGATCATGCTATATCTTTAGGTGAAAAAAGCAAACTACAAGGAAATATGAATACTTCCATCTATTTTATAAAAAAAAATGTAGCTGAATCTAGACAGATAAGTGCTAGAAAGATATAGATTGTGTTACCTTTATAGATGCACTAGGTGCTATATGAAGCGCTCTTTTTTTAAACTCATGTTTTGTCCTCAGTCTCTCAAATGAGGCAGATATTATTATCATCTTCATTTTACAGATGAGGAAACTGATGCATAGCAATTATTTATAAAACTTACCTTACAAATGCATAGAAAAAAATTCTGGAAGCATTTACTCTAAAAGTTGTAAGACTATGTGTGATGTTTGCTCTTTTGCCTGTGTATAATTTCTAAAAAGAGTTTGTATCACTTATGTAACAAAGTGAACAGGGAGACTGTCAGTTCCCACATTCGCGGGGAGACTGTCAGTTCCCATGCTCATTTTCCCATGTTCTCATTTGGCGTGTGAGCAGTGTAGGGCTTGGAATCACAGACCCCGCCCTGCTTGGGAATGGGACAATGATCCGTTAAGATTTGCAGATGGTTTTCTGCTCTGTGTTATATGGGATGGTAGCAATTTTTATTCAATTGGAAGGAAGGGCTGGGTGCAATGGCTCATGCCTACAATTTCAACACTTTGGGAGGCTGAGGCAGGAGGATCACTTGAGCTCAGGAGTTCAAGACCAGCCTGAGCAACAAAGTGAGACCCCCGTCTTTCCAAAAATTTAAAAATTAGCTGGGCATAGTTGTGCCTGGCTGTGGTCCCAGCTGCTTGGGAGGCTGAGGTGGGAGGATTTCTTGAGTCTAGGAGGTCAAGGAAGTCAAGGCTGCAGTGAGCCGGGATCATGCCACTGCAATTCAACCTGGGCAACAGAGCAAGACCATGTCAAAAACAAACAAACAAAAAAACCATTGGCAAGAAGAAGTGGTTACAATAATTTGGAAAGAACCCTTGCTCTAGGCCGCCTGCATTTTATTAAGGGTGAGTCTTCAACCTTCCCTAGCAGGCTAGGATTATTCTGTCAGAGCCAAACCCCAGATAAGTCAGGCTTGCAGAAAATGTGTATTCATCTACCTGGGTCTATGAGAACCAGGGATCTAGTGCTAGCTCGTGCCACTATTCTATTGAACTGCTTATTTTTGGTTTGTGTTATTAATCTGCATTGTTTAACTTCTTCAATGAGATTATAAATTCCTGGGTGGAAGTGATGCTCTGGGAAATACCTCTTCATTTTTCCCAGAATGGATTAAACATAAAAAGTACACTTTTTATGGTACTTGAATGAAATGGAATCAAATATATATATATATATATATATATATATATATATATATATAATGGTAGATTTTGGCAATTTGGGGTATTTATTTTCTGTAACAAATAAATCAATAAACAAAAAATGGAAGTGTCTTCCCTTTCCCTTCCCTTCCTTTTCCTTTCCCTTCCCTTCTTCTTTCTCTTCCCTTCTCCTTTCTGAGCAATTCCATCCTAAATCCATTGTATGGAGCAGAGAAAGGTAGACATCCATTCAGATGGGTGGCCTGGTGTGGGATGTCAGAGCCCAGATGGGATGGGGGCTCTACTCAGGGACAGGGGCAGCAATGATGATAAGAGATTGGCTATATACAGGGGATTTGATCTAATAAAAAAATTAAAAATAATGGGAACTAAGGTTCTCGTTGTAGAAGAGAGTTAGAAATAAGGAAAGGGAGAAAACTAGAATGAACACTGTGGTGTTGAATTGATATTGGAGATACCAGTGTGAACTCATGGATTTCAGTAGATATATGTAGATATGGAAATAAATTCAGATGTAAATGTGTTTATGTATATCTTTGTCAATACGTGTGTGTCTGTGTGTGTCTGTCTGTGTGTATATTCCTTACCTAAATACTTTTCTTTGTTGTGTTTTCAATTCCACATTTAATTCATCTGGGATTTATTTTTATGTGCAGTATGAGATGGGTGCCACATTTTTTTGACCAAATAGCCAGCCAATTTTCCCAACACTGTTTATTAAATAATTCACCTATCTTCATTGATCTGAGATGCTTCCATTCTGATATGCACATATTAGGTTGACTGTAAACATCTTAGAAAAGCAACATTGATCTTGTTAATGATGGAGCAATGCTGACACATCTCCATTTCTCCTGCTCTAACATCTTGGGCATCAATAGCCTATTTCCAACTGAGTGTTCAAAAGACATCCTTAAGGTCAACATTTCCCAAACTAAACTGATCCCATTTGTCTTCATGAATTCCTGACCTCAGAAAACAACATCATCAGCAGCCTAACTGCCCAGTGATCTTTCAACTACTCTGACCCTGTCCTCCCCTCTCACTGTTAAATCTCTTCCTTCTTTCCCTATTCTCTGCAACTCCTGAGTTTGGACTTTTCCCATGAGCTATTATGATTATATTATGTTTGTTTCCAATGTAATATTGAAAATCTTTCAAAAATTGAAAGAATCCATGAGAAAATAAAGCATTTGGCCTGTTTGACAGTCAGGGCTGATTTGAAGAATCTGAGTGACCAGATCCCATCTAATCTACCTTTCACACTGATTTCTGAATAATAAATAGAAATAATAAGTAAATAAATATAATATAGTCATATGGGCCTGTGCCTGTGATTCTGCAACTCAAAAACCTTCAAGTCTGTGTGTTGTCTTAAACACCATAGCTGAACATTCAAGGTCACTGGGGTTGACCTTCTAGATGTTCTTTCTTCTGCCTGACTTGCACTTTCATCACTTGTATTAAGCTCCGGTCCTGGAACATGCCAAATATTTTCCCAATTTTGTACTTTTTTGCCTTGCATGGAAAGCTGCCCCTTTCCCCTCTGTCAAAAATTGTATTATCTTTTAAGGTCCAGCTTAAACACAGCCCTCTTCCATAAAGTGTTTCCCTGATCCTCCAGCTGGAATTATTACTTACCACCTGTTTTCAAAGCACTTTGTTTGTGCTGTATTGTATTATGTGTTTCATTATGCTTAGTATGGAAGTGCTATAACCTTGGTTTTCAGATCCAGATTTTAGCCCCTGAAGCCAGGACTGCATCTTTGTTACCTCTGACCACTGCCTGCAGCTAGCAGTTTTAGTACACTCACTTTGGCACCTAGCTAAGTGCTCTTACCCCTCTCCTCCTCTTCCCTTCCCTTCCATATTGATTTAATGAGCCGCAATGTATACCAGGCACTGTTCTAGCACTTAGGACACTGTGATGAACCAGACAAAGTTCTTGTCCTTATGACGCTTATATTTTACGAGGAGTCTTAATTAACCCTTTCAAGAACCCTGTGACATAGGGGCTATTGTAAATTACTCAGGAGTTGAGTAACATATTTGGTAAGTAGCATAACTGGAATTCAAACTCAGATCTATGTGATATCACTTGTCCCTAGCACCATAGCTTGTTGAAATATTTGTGGAACTGGGAATAAGTTTGGTGCTTCAAGAGGATTAAATAGGATACTTCTCTAGATGCTGAACTGAGAGGAAAACAATTATGTGTCACTATTGAAAAAGCCATGACCCCCTTTGCTCTCTCCATATGCTCAGGAAATAAATATAGAAACCAAGTCTTATTGCCAAGTTTGATCTTCAATTCTAACTGAGGGCCCATGTTGCTTTATTACAGAAAGTTGAAAAGAAAGAGAAACTCACATTTTTTTTTGAGGTAGATGCATCTACATATTTTATTTTTTTTAAATCTTCATAAAAACAATGCAAGGTAGATATTGCTGTCTCTATTTCTACAGGTAGAAACAGATCCAGAGGGGTTAAATAACTGTCCACAATCATGGCTATTTCCTGGTATTATGTTTTGAACAGGAATTTTATAAGCCATACATAGAACTTATATCAATTGAGTCATTTTAAATGTACATGGAGAAGATTCTATTTAAAGGACTTCTATAAAAGGTAGATTAATTCAATAAATGGTGATGGGATTTACTGATTTGCCATTTTGGGGTAAAAAAAAAAAAGACAAGTAAAACTGGATCCTTATATCATCTCTTATACCAAAATAAATTCCAGATGGATCAAAGATTTACATGTAAAACATGAAATCACAGACATCCTAGAAGAACACATGGATGCATATTTTTATAATTATAGAATGGGCAAGACTTTACAAAATTTAACCCTGGCTGGGCATGGTGGCTCACGCCTGTAGTCCTAGCACTTTGGGAGGTCAAGGCAGGCAGATCACCTGAGGTCTGAAGTTCAAGACCAGCCTGGCCAACATGGTGAAACCCAGCCTCTACTGAAATACAAAAATTAGCTGCGCATGATGGCAGGTGCCTGTAATCCCATATACTCGGAAGGCTGAGACGGGAGAGTCACTTGAACCCGGGAGACAGTTGTTGCAGTGAGCCAAGATTGTGCTGCTACACTCCAGCCTGGGCGGCTGAGTGAGACGCTGTCTCAAAAAAAAAAAAAAAAAAAAAAAAAAATATATATATATATATATATATATATATGTATGTATATAACCCCAAGCCCAGAAGTTATGAAAGACAAGATTAGTAAATTTGATTATATAAAAATTTGAATTTTGTATAGCAAACTTTAGTCTCTTTAAAAAAAAAATAGGCAAAGGTTAGCTGGGCGTGGTGGCTCATGCCTGTAATCCCAGCACTTTGGGAGGCCGAGGTTGGCTGATAACCTGAGGTTGGGAGTTCGAGACCAGCCTGACCAACATGGAGAAACCCTGTCTCTACTAAAAATACAAAAAATTAGCCAGGCGTGGTGGCGCATGCCTGTAATCCCAGCTACTCGGGAGGTGGAGGCAGGAGAATCTCTAGAACCCAGGAGGCGGAGGTTGCAGTGAGCCAGGATTGTGCCATTGCACTCCAGCCTAGAAAGCAAGAGCGAAACGCCATCTCAAAAAAAAAAAAAAAAAAAAAAATAGGCAAAGGCAAAAAGAAAAAGAGGAGAAATATTTTCTTTCACTTTTTTTTTCTTCTATCCTTTCTTACCTTCAAGGAAAGGAGAAATATTTTCTTTGGTTTCTAGACCTTAGGTAGATCTCACCAAAGGACTGCTGGGCTATTTGAAGCCAAATCCCTGCTAGTAATGCAGGACTGTATGGCCTGGCCATGTCTCACATGACAAAGTGATAGTCACCAGCCAATCAGAAACAGAATTGGGGATCAGTATCTATCCTGGACTGTATATTTCCTGCAAGTCTCAAATTACAACAGAATTCACAAATTACTACCTGGGGACTTGATGGAAGAAAATAATGTGATTCACTGCTTGAGGCTTCAAAAATTGAAAGAATGAATGTGGAAGTAAAGCATTTGGACTGTTTGATAGTCAGGGCTGATGTGATGAATCTGAGTGACCAGATCCCCAGAGCTCCCTGTCATTCCTTCTTGAAGCTGGGTTTCGGTCATAGGAGAGGGAAGAAAAGCAAGAATGAAAGGGCAGGTGAAATCTATTTGATTCTTGGTGGAAAACTAGGTTTTCTGTGTGAAGTGGTGCTTTACTATTTTTGAAGGATACTTACCTGACAGGAAACTATAACTGAGTTTATGTGACTTTTCTCAGCAAAATTATGGAACATCTCAGTATAGTAAACATTGGGGACTGGGTTAGAGGGCTACAGGGGACTTGCCGTGTATTTGTGTTACATTTATATTTGCCAAGTGCATATCCTCTCTTAAGCTCTTGCTTAGGCATAACAAACGTGAGCTTATTTGGGATGAGCAATAGATATTTTATTTTGTATAGCTGTGCTTCTATTCTCCATAGTTCCACTAGTATTTAAATTATTTTCTAATGAGACTTTCTGCATTATGCTGAAGCTTTGCAATAGGAAGACCGGAGTTTAGGAAGTCCATTGACCAACCCCAGCCTAGTCATCTCTGCTTTGTAAGGGAATCTCAGTGTTTGTCATTGACCCAACCCAGTCTAGTCACCTTTGCCTGTGATAGAATCTCAGTGTTCGTGGGGTGTGTGTCAGAGTGAGAAAGAGGGATAGTTGAAAGAGGGGAGCATAATCAAAGAGCTCTAACACTTTGAGGCCCAGGTGGCTCTGGTGTGGGACATCCTTAAAGGAATATGACTCTGGTAATCTTCTTTGCATTTCGAAAAAGATTAAGCCTGGCGCGGTGGCTCATGCCTGTAATCCCAGCACTTTGGGAGGCCAAAGTGGGCAGATCAGTTGTGGTCAGGAGTTTGAGACCAGCCTGGCCAACAAGGTGAAACCCTGTTTCTACTAAAAATACAAAAATTAGCCAGGTGTGGTGGTGGGTGCCTATAATCCCAGCTACCCGGGAGGCTGAGGCATGAGAATCACTTGAATCCAGGAGGCAGATGTTGCAGTGAGCCAAGGTTGCACCACTGGGCAATAGAGCAAGACTCAGTCTCCGAAAAAAAAAAAAAAAAAAGATTAATGAGCTGTCATAGAACCCTGAGAATGAGACATGAGACATGGAGAAGACAGTGGAAACCAGGTGGATCTTCACACCTAAAAACTTGAATAAGAAGACAAGGGAGAGAAATTCCCAAGCACACCTTATCAAGCTGGGCAGTTTCTCAGTGCCAGCCTCATTAGCAAGCTGGAGTGGATGTGCACAAACACTCACATTACTTCATGGAAACAGTTAAACAGTGGAACCCAGAAAAGTTTGGATTTAGGGCAAATCAGCAAGGGGACAGGGTAAGGGCAGGAAGAGCACGCTCAGAGATGTTGCAATTTCGGTATAAATGCCTATGAGGCCTCCCAGGCAAGAGAAGTCTGAATATTGTTACATTTTAGGGTTCATCCAGGATTTTCCTGAATCCTAATGCTGTACACCTCTGTTGCAAGGACAAATTATTCCCTCTAAGAATTATGGTCAACTAGTATTTGGAAATGGTGATACTGCAGGAGGCCTAATGCATGGAAATGGGTGTGGAATCTGAGCTTGTTTGTGACTGCCAGTGAATAGTGAAGAGCCTGAAGTGAAAAATACCTGACAGGTTCCTTGAAAGACCCTGGAAAGGGATAAAATGCTTGGCAAGTTTTTTAGGAAGGGGGAGGAAGCAAATGTAGCCTTACTAGGGCTTAATACTTTGCACCCCTGGAGGGATGTTGGGAAAGTATCTGTAAACTAATCTTTCAGCCCTGTCTTTTTTTTTTTTTTCTTCTGAGATGGAGTCTTGCTCTGTCACCCTGGCTGGAGCGCAATGGCACGATCTTGGCTCACTGCAACATCTGCCTCCCAGGTTCAAACGATTCTCCTGCCTCAGCCTCCCGAGTAGCTGGGACTACAGGAGCATGCCACCATGCCTGACTAATTTTTGTGTTTTTAATAGAGATGGGGGTTTGGCCATGTTGGCCAGGCTGGTCTTGAACTCCTGACCTCAGGTGATCCACCCGCCTCAGCCTCCCAAATGCTAGGATTGCAGGCATGAGCCACCGTGCCCAGCCTGAATACTGAATGTCTGTACAGACTGAAGCTATTCCTAGATCAAGATAGACAAGGAATGTCAGACATGACGCAAATCCTTAAGTAATAGTTCACCCAGTGGATTTAAACCTAAGCAGGCCATGTGTCATATGCATATGAGCTCAAGTTCTGGAACAGACATGGTGGAAACCATGGAGGCGAGGGGCAAAAGCTAGGTGTGTTTCTCAAGAGTATCACCACAGCAGCCCTGGGAGGAGAGACATTTAAACTCTGGCTAGGGAAAACCTGTGACACTGCGAAAACTGCATGTACCAGAAGTGAAGTAATAATAGCCTCAAACACAATCCTAACAATAGCTTACATTTACTGGTTGCTTACTAGGTTGCAGGCATTGTGTGGAGCACTTTACGAGCTTTATCTCATTTAGGAAATTGAAGGGGGTTGATGGAGAACTTTAGAGGCTTGACATTTGAGGTCATATATATCCTAAGGGATATTGTACTTCAATAAGAGTGGTAAAATGTTCAAGAACTCTTCAGGAGGTATGTGGAAGTCCTATAAACTGTAGAGCTACACACGTAAAATTGCTAAATTATCAGTGAACAAATTTTTTAAAAGGTTACTTTTTAAAACTGGAAATCCTATGGTGGAAGATGGTCAAGAAGAAAGCATGGATTAGAGTCTCTGTGAACAAGCAATTATTGAGGCTGCCTGGAACAGAACACTTCAATCAAAGCCCCAGCTGCCAGTCCCAGGACAGGCTCCTAATTCCCTCCAGCTGCCAAGACTAGAGACAAGCAGCATGAAATGCCTGTCCAAATCAGGGGGGAGTCACCCAGACCAATTGGGACAGTCACTTAACTGCTAGAAAGGCAAAGGCCTTACTTCACCCTAGGGCTTCTGAGAAGGCTGGTTAAGTGGACTTCTGCCAGCTTCAAGGGTCAGTTGGCCAAGAAAAAAAATGTGAAAGAGGGTGCCCATAAAACAGCTAAACAAAACTGTGCTTTCATGGATGGTGCAGAGAACAAGGCTGTATGCAAACAGAAAATGATCAGGATGAAAACCCATCTTTACTATTCCCAATATAAACTAGCATTACAGTGAGTCAGACATGGCAATGTGGGCCAGGATATGAACTGGTCGTACCACAATAGCAGTCCTTAGGCATGCAGAGATTTAAGGATATCAGAGTAGAGTTGAAAAAGAACATGGAGAGATTTGGTGTTCAAGCAGTGCAGGAGAGTGGATCCCAAGCAATGATTTCTTCTCAGTCTCCCCATGACCCATACCTGACCTACCTCCCTTTGCAAGAATCTGATGGATTAGGGTTTGTGGTTTTAGCATAAAGGTTACCCCAACCTGCATTTTTTGTGGGAGGACAGGGTCTTGCTCTGTTGCCCAGCCTGGAATGCAGCAGCACAATCACAGCTCACTGCAGCCTCAATCTCCTGGGCTTAAGCAATCCTCCTGCCTCAGACTCCCAATTAGCTGGGACTACAGGTGTGTGCCACCATGCCCAGCTAATTTTTTGTTTTGTTTTGTTTTGTTTGTTTGTTTGTTTGTTTTTTGAGACAGAGTCTCATTCTGTCACCCAGGTTGGAGTGCAGTGGCGTGATCTCGGCTCACTGCAAGCTCCACCTCCCGGGTTCATGCCATTCTCTTGTCTCAGCCTCCCAAGTAGCTGGGAGTACAGGTGCCCACCACCATGCCCCAGTAATTTTTTTTTTGTATTTTTTTAGTAGAGTTGGTGTTTCACCGTGTTAGCCAGAATGGTCTCCATCTCCTGACCTCGTGATCCACCCGCCTCACCCACCTCGGCCTCCCAAAGTGCTGGAATTACAGACATGAGCCACTGTGCCTGGCCACTAATTTTTTTTTAACTTATTTTGTTGCTCAGGCTGGTCTCAAACTCCCGGCCTTAAGCAATCCTCCTGCCTCAACCTCCCAAGGTACTAGGATTACACGCATGAGCCATCACAAGCAGCATCCTTATGCACTTTGGAGCTGTGGGTAGGGTTCCAAAGGCTTGAATTTCCAGAAGGAAGGGAAGAAGTGGATGTGGATGGCAGGGGCTGTGTGCTTGAAATGGAAAGATAGGACCAAGTGAGAGGTGAAGCCAGCTGGACTTCCTGGGTCAAGTGGGGACTTGGAGAATTTTTCTGTCTAGCTAGAGGATTGTAAATGCACCAATCAGTGCTCTGTGTCTAGCTAAAGGATTGTAAATGGACCAATCAGTGCTCTGTAAAATGGACCAATCAGCAGGATGTGGGCAGGGCCAAATAAGGGAATAAAAGCTGGCCACCCCGGCCAGCAGCAGCAACCTGCTCAGGTCCCCTTCCACGCTGTGGAAGCTTTGTTCTTTCGCTCTTCACAATAAATATTGCTGCTGCTCACTCTTTGGGTCTACACTACCTTTATGAGCTGTAACACTCACCGCAAGGGTTTGCGGCTTCATTCCTGAAGTCAGCGAGACCACAAACCCACCAGAAGGAAGAAACTCTGGACACATCTGAACATCTGAAGGAACAAACTCCGGACACACCATCTTTAAGAGCTGTAACACTCACCACAAGGGTCCGCAGCTTCATTCTTGAAGTCAGCGAGACCAAAACCCACTGGAAGGAATAAATTCCAGACACACAAGGAGCAGCTGCATGAATAAGAACCTACTCCAGTTTATTACAAGTACTTCCTCCACACTATGGGCAGCATGTTGGTATCACAGAGATCTGGACATTCTCTTCACCCACTCCTGCAGCCCAAAGCCTACAGGAGATAGGCTTGTGAAGGAGCCAAAGGCATCTACTGGGTCCCCAAGAGTAAACTTAGAAGTATTAGAGCATTCCACTGCTAGGTGAAAAAAGAGATTAAGGGGAATATAATTCCCTAAAAACAAATGTTCCCTTTCTGTCAATGAGACTAAGTGGTCTTCAGGGAAACAACATAAAACAGAGCTGCATGATCCTTTTCCCTCTAGGGGAAAAGTTTGCAAAGATTGTATTGCTTGGGTAAATGAGAACACCTGAACTAATTCCTAATTGATAAATGACAAAGTTTTGAAGTCTCACGGCCTGTATGCCTTCTCTTCATGGCAGTGGGGGGAAAAATGGGTGAAAAAAGTGGTGTACATTTTAGCACTCTAAATAGATGAATTAAACCAGATCAGTGTACACGATACCTGCCCCAGAATATTAACCTGATGGACAATCACTGATTATCAGTGTCTCTTTGAGGAGACTGTGAAAACCTTATGATGACTGAAGGGAATAAAAAAAGACCATGAAACAATCTGTGTATAATTTCAACTGGAAAAATTTGGAAGTGGAATGAGTTGTCTCTAGGCCTAGATGTTATTAGCAAGTATGCTTTAAAATAACATATAATGCTATAAAGCAATAGGAAGATAACAAAAGCTGTTGGAGGGGGTGGGGCATGGTGTCTCACACCTGTAGTTCCAGCACTTTGGGAGGCTGAGGTGGGTGGATTGCTTGAAGTCAGGAGTTCAAGACAAGCCCAGCCAACATGGCAAAACCCCATCTCTACTAAAAATGCAAACATTACTCAGGCATGGTGGTGCACACCTGTAATCCCAGCTACTTGGGAGGCTGAGGCATGAGAATGGCTTGAACCCAGGAGGCGGAGGTTGCAGTGAGTTTAACATTGCACTCCAGCCTGGGTGAGAGAATGAAACATTGTCTCAAAAACAAACAAACGGAAAACAAAGTTGATGGAGTGATTCCAGGCTGGTACTTCCCAAACTTCTGACATTCTAGTACTACCACCTTCAAGATTTTGGCCACATCCTTGTATTTAATGTTTTTCCTTAAATTGGTGAGTATTTTAAACTTACATATACTTTTTTAAGGAAGAAACTTCATATCATGACTGTTAAAGAAAACCAATATCATTTGCCATAAATAGGAGGTAACAATAAAAACAAGTACTTACATAATAAAAACCAAAACAGTGTTGTAAAACCCTAGCTAGATACCATTACAAGCCAAAGGCTCTCAGCCTGAGGCCTTTTCTCTCTTTCAAAAAGGGAGATTAGCAAGTGATAGACCATACAAGGACCAAATGGAAACTTTCTCCTTGGAATAATGAGCAGGAGTGTGATAGAAGTGGAAAGGGAATAACTCTCTCACTATGTGATTCAATGCCATTTAATGTTGTTGTCTGGGTACCACTGATAATCGTCTCCAGTGTCAGTTAGGCTCAAATCATGATTTGTGTTCTGTATACGGTGGGAAACACAGTTCTTGACCCTCTTAGGGTGATGTAAACCTCATCCACCTGGAATGGAGTGAAAATAAGATGGGAACTCAGAGAAAAAAAGGTATTTAAAAACTCTAAAAAGCAGATTAGGAAAATTAAGAAGCAGCAACACGGCAGGAGCAAAAGATACACAAACATAAGGCAAAACATAAAAGAAGGTGACAGGATAAACTCAATGTTTGAAAGTAAGCAAAGACAGCTCACAAAAGGAAGAAGCAAAGCTAATTAAAGACTGAAAGTGGATATGAAGTGACATCACATCCAATCAAGATAAGCATGAACAGAAATGCAGAAAGCTATCCAAATAAGCACATGGGCTAAGTCTGTAGGCCACATCAGCTGTTTACTCCCTGCCCTCTGTTCTTGAGGGAAAATGGGGGAGGTGTGAGAGAAATGGCTGACACTTCGTGTGTGCATCATGAGATCATTACACAACTGAACCTGCTGGTGGCAGGAACAGGACCGACTGAGAGTCAGGCATTTCAGCTACTTTCAAACAAACATATTCTTCATTTGCCCATGATTTTAAAAATGCGCATTTGTCCAGCTGAGTTTTACTTCTCAGATAGCTGTTTTGCATGTAGAATTTAAATTGCCCAGTACTTAATTTGTTTTTCTAGAAGGCAATAAAAGGTAATTTATAACTGGTAGGTTCGGTGGCCAGAGAGAGTGATAAAATTCTAAACCCAAGGCATTGGTATTCAGTGCTTTTAGCTATTCCTCTATATAATCTAGTTTACGGCAAAGTAAAGATGGGTCACTTGGGGATCCTATAGTTGCCATTTATGCCTCAGAAAATAATTGTTAATGATTGGGGCAAGGTAAATAAATAGAAGACCAATAAAGCTCAAGGTGAAAGCTGTGCTCAGATCACACCAGAAGCTACACATACGCTAATTAACATAAAACTGTTTCATTGGTGTAAACATTCCACTGTCTGGATTGTTAACAGTCGCATGGGCATAAAAAACATCAACATGTAATAACATAATTAATGTATCTAATATAAACTTTATAAATGTATTTTTAAGCTTCAAGACAGTGTTTCTCAAGTACTGTTACAAATGTGGTTTTCTGAATTTTGAATCCTTTCAATTTTCTTTTGTTCTCACATTGACAGAATGAAGTGGGAACCATACTGAGGATAAGACTTACTAGATTTTAATGTAAAATAATTTTAGAATAATATTTTACATTTATATAGTATGTTACAGTCTATAGAGTATTCTCACATCCCCACTGACCTTCACCATGACTCCGTAAGGCAAGTAGACTTTACAGAGGAGTTAACAGGCTCAGCAAGATTAAATGACTTGCTCAAGCCCACACAGCCAGTAAGTGAGGTTGACATTTAAAATGAGCATGTGTTGAAGCTAGTGTGTGTTGTCAGGGGAGAAGAGGCTGACTATGGCCTCAGAAACCTCACAGGTGACCTTACTTCATGAAGTCCCCAGGTTATATGATCTGTCCCTAGCTTGTCAATGTCCCAGAATGTTGCAATCCAAGTCAACCGAAGTACTCTGATCAAACCCATAGGAGACTGAATTCTAAACCAGTAAGCTGGTTTGTTTGTTGTCAGAAACATTACTGCCATGTGAACCGGAAAGAATGCAGTTGCTGGTACCACCAGTATACTCTCTTCCTGTAGGCAGAATTACATGGGATGACGCACTACAATCACGAGATTAAATGATAGGCATGGAGGGAGACTAGGAGACAAATGTTGAGGAGTGGGCAAGGAAAAAAGTGACATGTATTGATACAAGATGCCTATCATTATCATGATCAATTTCATTATTACCTGTACTTATTATCTTCATCTGTCCCATTCTAGAAAGGAAGAAATTGAGACACAAAAAGATTAATTAACTTGCCCAAGCATTTGTTGGATTTCATTTTTAGGTAGCGCTTCTTGAGGTGGATTTCTCACGCTTAAGCCAGAAGCTACTTGCTCTAATTACAGCAGAAAAAAAGATAGAACCCACATAGTGGGTTGGGGCATACAAGCTTGCAAGGTGTAGCTATATCTGTGGGTAAAAACCCACATTAAGGGCCAGGATGATTCACTTTGAGTCTTGGCTCCTCAACTGGCAGCATCAGTGAATTTATGTTATGTATTTATTTAAATGATACCCTCAGAAATGTAGCCCCCTCTGTAGGTGATCTTATATAATGGAGCCAGCTGAGAGGTGATTCAGGACTTGAATTTAAAGTTTTCAAAAATTTCCTGGAAATTTTTTATTAAAGAGTGACATAAATACCCTATTACTAATATTTAATCTGATGAGCAGCCATAGGGGACCTTTATGCCTTCTCCTTTTGCAATTTTATAGCTTCCACATTATTTTTTAGAGATTTAAATATATCAGCTCTTCACGACTCCGTAGGTTTTAATTATCAAAGCAGCTACATCAATTTTTACCAAAAGCAGAGTGACCTTATTTTATAACTGAAACAAAGTCCAAAGCTTGGTCCCAGCAGCAGGCAGTTAATAGGTCATTCCATAAAGATTTATGTACACTTTGTGGATACAGAAGAATTTTAAATAGGGGAAGTCAAACTTATGGACTCACTTGTCTCTCATTACTTTAGGCAAGATAGGATTTACTTCAATTAAGAGCTGTATCCTGGCTAAATGGGGCTTATTTTTATGAAGACTCAAAAAAAAAATACTAAATTCAGCAACTAATCTTAATATACCTTTGGGAGTAATAAACACAATAATCAAGTTTTCTTTTGTTTCAGCATGAAGGTAGCTTCACTGTGGGATGAGAGAAACAGGCAGTGTTTCATAGTTATATTTATACACCTGACATAAGAAAAATATTCCTCCAAAGCGAAAGCAAAACCTAGGGCAGAAATAGCTGGGTGTTGGAGGGAGGTGGGTATGTGTGTAGGAGAGGGTGAGGGACATGTTTCTATTACCTCTTGGATCTAGCAATATCAATACCAACCTATCTTCTAGCTCATTTTGCCACCGCAAAATTCTTTAGGAAAAAAATCTGTGATTAAAATCCTCAATCTCTGCACCCCCATTCCCATCACCATCCTCTTCCCTGAAAAAATCTGCTGCCAGTGCCTCTTCCGTGATCTTTTCTTGTGTGGGTTTTCTCTCTAGAATAACAGCTAAATAAGGCAAAGGTCTTAGGCACAGCTCACTGCTTCAGTGACTACCTTGAGACCAGCTGGGGACTGACAGTCTCAGACTCCAACCAGTTGCCACAGATGCAATTGCTTTGAAAAGCAGATTCTCTTCTCTGCTAACCTCATGCAGAAAAATGAAAATGGGAAATGCAGTGATATTTTATTTTTGATTTTCTCCTGCTCATTCTAGGAAATAGAACCAAGGGAATGTATTGGAGTGAAACAGGGTTTTCTTAGTAAATAAACATTCCACCTGCCGAATCAGTACCAAATGCGGGTTTGAGAGTATTCTAAACAACACTATATGGCCATTCTTCATCTTCTTATCTGTGAGGGACTAGGGCAGTGGTGGAGGGAGTGTGTGGAGAATAAATGGTCAACACTTAGAGAATAGACCTCATTATGCTCATTTTTTAAAAAATAGCATTCAAATGGGTGTAAACTTTATAATTTTGTCATTCCAGAGAGTAGTATCCTTTTAAACATGTTTTGGATGTGGTATGAGGAAATAAGATTGTTGTGATGTTCTAAGGTCTCTTAATTAGGACTACTGGTATTTTCTGCAGTACAAGATATCCATTATTTGCAATTTAAAGCCCAGAGCACCTTTCCTCACAGGTGGGAGATGGAGAGAGGCTGCACTTCAAAGTGAGAAAGATACAAGCGCAACTGGAATGGAAGTGGCAGCTTGCTACCTAACAGAATCCACATCATTTAGCCCCAATGCAGTGAACACATGCCCCTAATAACCTGCCTTATTCCTGGCTCTCTTTCCCCCCGTAAGCTCATATTGCCAGTTAGTAGTCTCTTGCATCTCCTGAGTGGCTGTGCTTCCTTAGTGAGGGAGCTCGCTGGGGCCTGGGTGCCTAAATAAGCAGAGATGGGGACACCCTGTGTGATCCTGCCATGTAATCACTGCATTGTCTTCACTGCGAGAAGGGCAAGGGCCTGGTTCCCTACAGTCCAGATGTCTTGTGAGCCAGCAGTAAATATCACCCGGATTAATCAGACTGAGAGAGATGCTGCTTAACTCAGGGACTAGAGGAGCTCAGCCTCAGGAAACCAGACTTCAGAATGAGAGTCAGAATGATGGGAAGCTGGAGGGCAGAGAGGGGGCAGACCTGCCTTGCCAGTGGGAGAGAAGGCTGGCATCTTGGGAGGTGAGTTCAGTGCAGTGGTTATGAGTTCAGGCTGCATGGCTAGGCAAGCTGGTTTTCTACTGACCAGTTGATTGTGGGCATATTTCTAGAACTCTACAGTTTCTGTGACAGCCCCAAGTTTCCTTCTCTCTAGAATGGAAATAACTATGTTCTGAAAATCCAAAGAGACAATGTATATAAATTGCCTGGCATAAAATAATGTTAAATATTATCATCACAAGCAAGTAGAAGCCAGGTACAGTTGCTCACACCTGTAATTCTAGGACTCTGGGAGGCCAAGGCAGGAGGATTGCTTGAGCCCAGGAGTTTGAGACCTGGATAATATAGTGAGACCCCATGCCAACCAAAAAAAGAATTTTTTTTAATTAGCCAGATGTGGTGGCATGAGCCTGTAGTCCCAGGTACTTGGGGGTGTGAGGTGGGAGGATTGCTTGAGCTGTGGAGGTCGAGGCTGCAGTGAGCCGTGATCATGTCACTGCACTCCAGTATGGGCAGCAGAGCAAGACCCTGTCTTAAATAAAAAAATAAAAAAAATAAAAAAAAGCAAATAGATATGGGTTTTTTAAATGGCATCTGGGATGAGACTGACAGTTATTTTGTCCTTGTACCTAAGTTCTTCCTTCAGCAAGTAGATAGGCACGTGCAGCTGGACTTTGAATTATATCTTTTACTTTAGTCCTGCAAATGTTGATTTTTGTGTTGGGTTAATTTCTGTGTGGAGGAGCTGGCATGAAGGCAGGCTGAGCTATCAGTTGGGGATTTTCCCTTTATGCTCTGCCTGGTCTCTATAAGTTGTCTAATGAATATCAATCAGTATTAATAAATGTCTACCTGAGAGAATTGCAGAGCAGTAACCACTGACCTTTCATCCTGTCTCCCCTGTTTTCTGGGGTTTTGATAGCTACAATTATAGTTGTAACATCCATTTTTATTAAATAAGAAAAGGGACACAATTAGGAAATTGAAAGGTTTGGTTGCACTTGGCTATGCTGCTTTATAAAACATGTACTGACTATTAACGCTAACTCTGCCAGCTGCTTTACTCATACTATTTTGGTCGTTACAAAAACCTACAAGACAGTTATTTTAGCTCTACTTTACTGAGGATCAGAGAAGTAGCCTGTTTTAAGTTAACAGCTTCAAGTGGCAGAGTCCTAATCCATCAATAGTTAGAGCTATCTACCTATTTGCTCCTCAGATATTTTTGGATTGCCTCTTATGTGTTGTTCACCATACTAGGTGCTGAGGGGATAAAGGTCAGTGACACCGACCCCATCCTGGACCTCACAGAGCTGCTAGCCTGTGAGGCTAGCAAGGCTGAGTGGAAGGCTGAGAAGTACGTAGGCAATTGCAACTCCATGTCACAATGTAGAGGGTGTGGGGTGACACAGTCATCCCAGGCAGAAAGAACAGCCTCTGCAAAGGCCCAGGGGTAGAAAAGAGCAAGGCACTTTGGGGGAAGCGCAAGGAGTTTGCTATAGTGCTAAGTGCTATGTGATAAATAAGGGCACAGGCAGAATACTGTGGTCTCTCAGCACAGAAACCCACTATGTCTGTCTGGGGAGTGTTAGGTTGAATTTGAATTTATTTGAGGAATTGTGCTGTCAGACTCTCAAATATTTTGCAAAGCAGTAATAATAAGCTCTGGGGATGATGATGTTCATTTCTCTGATTAGAGTTTTCCAAAAAGGAGTGGGACTTAAGGCTCCTCCAGGTTTGTTTCATGTTCCTGTGCCCCAACGTGAGCTGAGGGGCAGCTCTGACTGGGTCCCAACACATCAAGTAAGACATAGCCGAGACCCGACTGGCCAATATGGTGAAACTCCATCTCTACTAAAAATACAAAACATACCCGGGCATGGTGGTGGGTGCCTGTGGTCCCAGCTACTCTGGAGGCTGAGGCAGAAGGATCGCTTGAACCCAGGAGGCGGAGGGTGCAGTGAGCCGAGATTGTGCCACTGCACTCCAGCCTGGGCGACAGAGCAAGACTCCTTCTCAAAAAAAAAAAAAAAAAAAAAAAGACATAGCATGTGTGTATGTGTAGATGCATATGGAGGTCCACTGTGGGATCCTGGTGTCCCAGAGGGGTTAAAATATCTCTCCTAATAACATCATTTGGCTCTGTACACCTAACACTTTTGTGCCAGACTATTTTCTTGAGCTGGTGAGGTCCAGACTCATTATGTCTTCATAATAATCCTATCAGGTAGGAGCAATTATTCCTAATGCTGCAGATGAGGAAATTGAAGCACAAAGAATTTAAGATATCTATGCTCACGCAGCAAGTAGGTACTACAGTCAGCACTTACTCTCAGAGCAGTGTGGGCCTAGAGTCTGTGCTCTTATTCGTAGTCCTCTACCCCAGACCATACCTCTCCTCCCATCATTGCTGAAAATTTAGAACTTTTAAAAGTTCATGGAAATCATATACATAAATTATGAAAGATAAAGCCACAGTTCTGTTCTCTGGTACATATGAATCAAGACCATTTATGGGCAATCTCAGAAATAAACCTACCACATCCGCCCCCAGTGCTTTTGACTCATTACCTCTATCCCTTTGCCAAACAACCAGATGTTGTAAAGCTGGTTACCTTCAATGGAGCAGTAAGCAAAGGCACCCCACTCAAACCTTGTGATCTATCACGGCAGTGGAGTCACTGCCTGTAGGTGGATTGTTTTGTTTGTTTTTCTCCCAAGCCTGAATCCTGGCTCCCCTGCAGAGAGAGCTCCATAAAGGCTCAGCCAAAGGTGAATGGCAGTGACACTGTGGCAGTCTTTTGTTCCTAATGAAGCACCTTAGGGTTCATTATACGACCAGGTTCTACCCCAGGAGATCCTAATTTAGCAGCTTAGGGAAGAAGCTGAGGCATGCAGATTTAAAAGCAAAAGAAAACAAAACAAACTCCATGGGTGATTATGATACACAGATAGCACTGAGAACCCCTGGAATGGGTTAATTGGATGGAGGTCTTTTACCTGCCTGTGAAAGGTAAAGAATGCGTGACATCAATAATGATAATGATAACAAATTAAATTAGTAGAATGAATGAATGCTTCCATGAAGTCTTGGGATTTAATTGCTTCCTATTTGGTAATTTAATTAGAAATAAGCATATTTGGGGGTCTATAGTTCCTAGCCTCAGCATCATCAAGAGACCCATCTTTTATAGGAAGTTATGACCTGGCTTAAGTTAGTTCTCTCTGTGTCCCTCACCCATAATTGACTCTCAGCTCTGTGCCCCTTGGTTCATCTTCCCTACAGGTTGCATTCACATTGCTCCCCAATATTCCTTTTTCTATCTTTATGCCTTGCATAGTTTGATTGGTTACCTTGGAGTCCCCAGCTCTGCTTTTATATATACAGTAGAATTAATTTCTTCTTCTACTATTACATTACCCTAAGTGAACCTGATGCCCAGGAGCCGCTGTGACTAACCCATTTCCCTGTTGCCTACAGAAATCAGTAGATAGAGAAGTTAAGGCAGAAGAGAGGTTCGGTTTAGATGTCGAAAACAACTTTGTATGAAACAGCAAGACAGATATTTGAGGAGTCTTTGTTTTACCTAAATTGATAGAAAAAAAGATAGTCATCATCTTGTGGGGACCTCGTGAATATCTTGCTGAAAAATAAGAGAAAGCACTAAAAGACCTTCCTAAGTTACTTGTTATTATGTTATATGTTATGTTATTATGACTAACATTGCTTCTGAGGAAATGCAATTAATTTTTTTCCTGTTGGATGCTGATTCTATCTTTGAATCTTGATGAATCTGTCTTAGTGTGTGTAAATCTTGTGTATTATTCACATCCACTGGTGCATCACTCTCTTCCTTCCTTCCTTTCTTGCATATACATTTCTAGGAAGCATGAAGATTAGAAGGAAAAATTACCAAAAAACATAAAAACAAAAACAACTCAACTGTAATACATTTCTGGCTTAACTGGAAATGTAAAGAACTATAATTTAATTCTCTTGGCCTAATTTTGTCCATGCTGTTTAAAACCATTAAGTGATTATAATTTTGAAAAATACCAGAGAAGCATAGTGCATCTGCTCTTTCAGCTTACATTATAGAGAAGAAGAAAACTACAACATCTTGATAGCAGCACCTCTGTGTTTTTAGCAAGTCTCCATTAAGGCAGTGATGCCTATGTAGCAGATGAGAATGAAACGATGCTTTGGGTTGGGTGACAAAATATAACGATTGTCACTAAAGGAGAAGAGCCCACCTTGCTATTTCGCTTGCACTACCCTTCAATGGAAAGGGCTGCAATTGAAGAAGCAATATGGTCTGGAGCAAAATTATATGATAATGGTTCATAACAAATAGCGGACTGTGTGTGTGAAATTTAATGCAATATCAGTCCTCGACTAAGTGTTAACATTAAAAGTCAGATACAAAAAGATTTTGTCTTTTCAAAACACATCTTTATCATCATTCAAGAGGCATTACTAGAGTCAAACATCTCATTATAGCTCTATTACTACCAGGAAACTTCCAGTCTGCAGACTTCCAAACAAATTCCCTTTAATGGGAATTAAACCAAACCAAAAGGTTTTGTGGCTATTTGAGCAGTCCTGTTCTGCATTACAGGCTAAAACTTTACTCAACTTTTTAGCCTAATAGGCTGCAGTTGCACAACACATTTGGAACTTTAAAATCTATATCTCATTTGCATTTTGGAATTGCTATAAAATAAACACAAAACCTTAAAATTAATAATTAGAAATCTGTAAGTCCTTTAAACCTTCTTCATGCTGGAAGATAATAAGTAAAGTACCTTTGGAATAATAGCTCCTTAATTTCCAGCATTTATAAGTAACCTCAGTTTGGATGTATAATATGTACCCACCTCCCTAACTCCAGTCAATGCAAAATCACTTCTGAAGGATAAACACACATTGTAAACTCAAACATTAGTTTAAAGTAATTAATAGCAACTAAGAAAAAGAAGGGAATGTATGTGCTATGAAATCTGTGACTGTAAGAAATCACAGGTCAACAGATTGGATTTACTTGATCCTAACAGCAGCTGTACACAAAGGAAAGCAGTCATGGCTGGTTTATTACCTCAGTAGTTAAGCATTTAGGAGTGTTTGAAAATCCATTATGTATAGGAAAGTAAGAAAAGCTGGCCAGGTGCGGAGGCTCATGCCTGTTAATCCCAGCACTTTGGGAGGGCGAGGTAGGTGGATCACCTGAGGTCAGGAGTTTGAGACCAGCCTGGCCAACACGGTGAAACCCTGTCTCTACTAAAAATACAAAAATTAGCCAGGCAGGGTGGTGGGCACCTTTAATCCCAGCTACTCAGGAGGCTGAGGCAGGAGAATCGCTTGAACCCAGGAGGCAGAGGTTGCAATGAGCTGAGATGGTACCACTGTCCAGCCTAGGTGACAAAGTGAGACTCCATTAAAAAAAAAACAAAACTGCAATAAAAATCTAATCATAAAGAACTATCATTGTTATTTGAAAAATTATTTAGAACATACATGCTTCTGACATTCTTAAGGTGTGATTTCCTCTAGATTACTGAAAAATCCCCTAAGCATCAGTAGTTTAAAATAGAATGCTTTTAGATAGATATTTTTAAAAATTGATTTACATACTCCTTGTGTACTGAATATAATTTAACTTTCTAATGAACAAGTTTGAATGTCAGAATTGAAGGACTAGCAGTTAAGTGCTATAATCAAAAACAAGGGAAGCAATATCTTCTTCTCTCCCCTACCCACCACATGTGCTTTTCCTCCACAATGCCATGTATCAAGTTGTCTAGGGGAGAACTACGTATGTTATCTTTGATCCCCTCTGCTGCCATCCAATCAACTACATTATCTGAATGCTTCTTTAAATGCCTGCTCTTTCTTTGCCAATAATACTGCTATAGTTCAGGCCATTAATATTTCCATGCTAGATGACAGGAAGTTTTCTAACGGGTTTCTCTGCCTTTATGTAGTCTGACCACCCTGAAGTCCTTTTCCATTTTATAGCCAGAGTGACTCTTCTAAAAATGCATATCTGATCTAATCATTCCTCTGCTTAAAAACCCTTTAATGGCTTCCTACTGCTCTCAAAATAAAACCCAACTACTTAATGTGGCCTCTTTCAGCCCCTATATGATTCAATTCACTATTACTTGCTTTTTGTCTGCTTGATCTAGCTGTTTCTGATTGTTAAAATCTCTCATTCATATGGTGGGCTTGTCAGTTTATCTTGGTAATTCTAGAGGTTTTGTTTTCTATAATGGAAAGCTGTGTTGTTAGGTACCTTAAACTTCTTGGTAGTGACCCTCTATTTCTATTAATACATTTGATTTAAAAGACTATTTTTTGTCTGATATTAGTAATGTTTCATCAGCTTTCTTTTTGTGTGTATTTTGATAATTCATCTCTTTTTATTCTCTCATATTAAGTCTTTTTGTTTAGTTTTGTGGGGGTTTTTTTTTGAGACAGGGTCTTGCTCTGTCTCCCAGGCTGGAGTGCAGTGGCAGCCTCAACCTCCTGGGCTCAAGTGATTCTCTCATTCAGCCTCCCAAGTAGCTGGAACTACAGGTGTGTGCCACCACACCAGGCTAACTTTTGTATTGTTTGTGGAGATGGGTTTTTGCCATGTTGCCCAGGCTGCTCTTGAATTCCTGGGCTCAAGTGATCTACCTGTCTCAGCCTCCCAAAGTGCTGGGGTTCCAGGTGTGAGCCACCACACCTGGCCTAATTTTGTGGTGCTTTAAGCCAAGCTGATAATCTCTGTCTTTTAAAAGTAATTCAAATCTGTTTAGTTATTGTGCTTATTAATACAGATTTGAAATTAATTCTACTTTGTTCGTATATTTGTTTTCTTTGCTATAACTTTTATTTTTTATTTTTTGAGACGGAGTCTTGCTCTGTTGCCCAGGCTGGAGTGCAGTGGCACAATCTCAGCTCACTGCAGGCTCCGCCTCCCGGGTTCACACCATTCTCCTGCCTCAGCCTCTCAAGTAGCTGGGACTACAGGCACCTGCCACCACGCCCGGCTAACTTTTTTTTTGTATTTTTAGTAGAGACAGGGTTTCACCGTGTTAGCCAGGGTGATCTTGATCTCCTGACCTCGTGATTCACCCGCCTCCGCCTCCCAAAGTGCTGGGATTACAGGCGTGAGCCACTGCGCCTGGCCTATAACTTTATTTTTTAAAACTTTTTCTGCTTTCTGTTAAGTTATCAGTTTTCTATATCGGATCTCCCCAACACTTGGCCACTCTTTCCTCTCTGCTTATTTAGAAGCTCTAGATGATATTTTATTAATATAAACTATCTTAAGTACAAAGTATTCAGAGAAGCTACGCACAGTGTGGCATGTTCCTGTAATCCCAGCTACTTTGGAGGCTGAGGCAGAGGACCCCTTGAGCCCAGGAGTTCTGAGCCAGTCTGGGCAACATAGTGAGATCTTGTCTCTAAAAAACAAAACAAAACAAAACAAAACAAAAACCAAAGTATTCAGACAAAGTCATTATTTCTAGCCCTCTTCCAAACAAATATGACAAAGTCCTTAGCTTACTTTACCCATTTTACACTTCCTTCCCTCTTGTTATTTTTTTAAACAAAAAGTGGTTATTATTTTTAATTCTACCACATATTTTAATTTCTTCCCTCACAAGTATCTCTTATATGTTTTCCCTCTGGGCTTATTTTTCTTTAGCAGTTCTTTGGGCGTCAGTCTGTTGGCAGTAAGCTCCCTTAGTCTTTCATGATTGAAAATATCTGTTTTGTCCTCTCCCTTAAATGGTAGTTTATCTGGAAATCAATTTCTTGGTTGATAGTGTTTCATTCAGCACTTCTATCATTTAGTTGTCTTCTTGTTTCTATTGTTGCTTTTGAGGAATCTAGTTATAGTTCCTTCGTAGATAATCAGTATTTTTCCCCTTTGGTAACTTGTGATTTTATCTTTATCTTTATTGTTCTGTACTTTCACTATAATGTGACAAAAGTGTTAGTTTATCTTTATCTGTGTGCTCAGTACACGTGACGTTCTGATGTTTTCATTAGAAAACCTCAGCCAATTCTCTCTTTCTTTGTTTTTTTTTTAAGACGGAATTTCACTTTTGTCGTCCAGGCTGGAGTGCAATGGCATGATCTCGGCTCACTGCAACCTCCGTCTCCTGGGTTCAAGCGACCATGCCCAGCTAATTCTGTGTATTTTTAGTAGAGAGGGGTTTTCAACATGTTGGTCAGGCTGGTCTCAAACTGGTGATCCACCCGCCTCAGCCTCCCAAAGTGCTGGGATTATAGGCCTGAGCCACCGCACCTGGCCAGCCATTTCTTTTTCTTCTCTACTCTTCCTTTCAGTGTTTCCTTCCAGAACTTCTATTGCACATATGTTGGAACCACTCAATCTAACCCCAGGAATCTGAACTTTTCTTTCACATTTAAAAATCCCTTTATTTTTCTAAACTCTGTTCTGGGTGAATTCTTTTTTTTTTAATTTTTTTTATTTCACTATTGTTTCTTTTCTTTATTATTATTATTATTATTATACTATAACTTTTAGGGTACATGTGCACAATGTGCAGGTTAGTTACATATGTATACATGTGCCATGCTGGTGTGCTGCACCCATTAACTCATCATTTAGCATTAGGTATATCTCCTAATGCTATCCCTCCCCCCTCCCCCCACCCCACAACAGTCCCCAGAGTGTGATGTTCCCCTTCTTGTGTCCATGTGTTCTCATTGTTCAATTGCCATCTATGAGTGAGAACATGCGGTGTCTGGTTTTTTGTCTTTGCGATAGTTTACTGAGAATGATGATTTCCAATTTCATCCATGTCCCTACAAAGGATATGAACTCATCATTTTTTATGGCTGCATAGTATTCCATGGTGTATATGTGCCATATTTTCTTAATCCAGTCTATCATTGTTGGACATTTGGGTTGGTTCCAGGTCTTTGCTATTGTGAATAGTGCCACAATAAACATACGTGTGCATGTGTCTTTATAGCAGCATGATTTACAGTCCTTTGGGTATATACCCAGTAATGGGATGGCTGGGTCAAATGGTATTTCTAGTTCTAGATCCCTGAGGAATCACCACACTGACTTCCACAATGGTTGAACTAGTTTACAGTCCCACCAACAGTGTAAAAGTGTTCCTATTTCTCCACATCCTCTCCAGCACCTGTTGTTTCCTGACTTTTTAATGATTGCCATTCTAACTGGTGTGAGATGGTATCTCATTGTGGTTTTGATTTGCATTTCTCTGATGGCCAATGATGATGAGCATTTTTTCATGTGTCTTTTGGCTGCATAAATGTCTTCTTTTGAGAAGTGTCTGTTCATATCCTTTGCCCACTTTTTGATGGGGTTGTTTGTTTTTTTCTTGTAAATTGGTTTGAGTTCATTGTAGATTCTGGATATTAGCCCTTTGTCAGATGAGTAGGTTGCGAAAATTTTCTCCCATTTTGTAGGTTGCTCGTTCACTCTGATGGTAGTTTCTTTTGCTGTGCAGAAGCTCTTTACTTTAATGAGATCCCATTTGTCAATTTTGGCTTTTGTTGCCATTGCTTTTGGTGTTTTAGACATGAAGTCCTTGCCCATGCCTATGTCCTGAATGGTAATGCCTAGGTTTTCTTCTAGGGTCTTTATGGTTTTAGGTCTAACATGTAAGTCTTTAATCCATCTTGAGTTAATTTTTGTATAAGGTGTAAGGAAGGGATCCAGTTTCAGCTTTCTACATATGGCTAGCCAGTTTACCCAGCACCATTTATTAAATAGGGAATCCTTTCCCCATGTCTTGTTTTTCTCAGGTTTGTCGAAGATCAGATAGTTGTAGATAAGCGGCATTATTTCTGAGGGCTCTGTTCTGTTCCATTGATCTATATCTCTGTTTTGGTACCAGTACCATGTTGTTTTGGTTACTGTAGCCTTGTAGTATAGTTTGAAGTCAGGTAGCGTGATGCCTCCAGCTCTGTTCTTTTGGCTTAGCATTGACTTGGCGATGCAGACTCTTTTTTGGTTCCATATGAACTTTAAAGTAGTTTTTTCCAATTCTGTGAAGAAAGTCATTGGTAGCTTGATGGGGATGGCATTGAATCTATAAATTACCTTGGGCAGTATGGCCATTTTCACAATATTGATTCTTCCTACCCATTAGCATGGAATTTTCTTCCATTTCTTTGTATCCTCTTTTATTTCATTGAGCAGTGGTTTGTAGTTCTCCTCGAAGAGGTCCTTCACGTCCCTTTTAAGTTGGATTCCTAAGTATTTTATTCTCTTTGAAGCAATTGTGAATGGGAGTTCACTCATGATTTGGCTCTCTGTTTGTCTGTTGTGTATAAGAATGCTTGTGATTTTTGTACATTGATTTTGTATCCTGAGACTTTGCTGAAGTTGCTTATCAGCTTAAGGAGATTTTGGGCTGAGACAATGGGGTTTTCTAGATATACAATCATGTCATCTGCAAACAGGGACAATTTGACTTCCTCTTTTCCTAATTGAATACCCTTTATTTCCTTCTCCTGCATTGCCCTGGCCAGAACTTCCAACACTATGTTGAATTGGAATGGTGAAAGAGGGCATCCCTGCCTTGTGCCAGTTTTCAAAGGGAATGCTTCCAGTTTTTGCCCATTCAGTATGATATTGCCTGTGGGTTTGTCATAGATAGCTCTTATTATTTTGAGAAACATCCCATCAATACCTGATTCATTGAGAGTTTTTAGCATGAAGGTTGTTGAATTTTGTCAAAGGCCTTTTCTGCATCTATTGAGATAATCATGTGGTTTTTGTCTTTGGTTCTCTTTATATGCTGGATTACATTTATTGATTTGCGTGTATTGAACCAGCCTTGCATCCCAGGGATGAAGCCCACTTGATCATGGTGGATAAGCTTTTTGATGTGCTGCTGGATTTGGTTTGCCAGTATTTTATTGAGGATTTTTGCATCAATGTTCATCAAGGATATTGGTCTAAAATTCTCTTTTTTGGTTGTGTCTCTGCCTGGCTTTGGTATAAGGATAATGCTGGCCTCATAAAATGAGTTAGGGAGGATTCCTTCTTTTTCTATTGATTGGAATAGTTTCAGAAGGAATGGTACCAGTTCCTCCTTGTACCTCTGGTAGAATTCGGCTGTGAATCCATCTGGTCCTGGACTCTTTTTTGTTGGTAAGCTATTGATTATTGCCACAATTTCAGATCCTGTTATTGGTTTATTCAGAGGTTCAACTTCTTCCTGGTTTAGTCTTGGGAGAGTGTATGTGTCGAGGAATTTATCCATTTCTTCTAGATTTTCTGGTTTATTTGCGTAGAGGGGTTTGTAGTATTCTCTGATGGTAGTTTGTATTTCTGTGGGATCGGTGGTGATATCCCCTTTATCATTTTTTATTGTGTCTATTTGATTCTTCTCTCTTTTTTTCTTCATTAGTCTTGCTAGCAGTCTATCAATTTTGTTGATCCTTTCAAAAAACCAGTTCCTGGATTCATTGATTTTTTGAAGGGTTTTTTGTGTCTCTATTTCCTTCAGTTCTGCTCTGATTTTAGTTATTTCTTGCCTTCTGCTAGCTTTTGAATGTCTTTGCTCTTGCTTTTCTAGTTCTTTTAATTGTGATGTTAGGGTGTCAATTTTGGATCTTTCCTGCTTTCTCTTGTGGGCATTTAGTGCTATAAATTTCCCTCTATACACTGCTTTGAATGTATCCCAGAGATTCTGGTATGTTGTGTCTCTGTTCTCCTTGGTTTCAAAGAACATGTTTATTTCTGCCTTCATTTCGTTATGTACCCAGTAGTCATTCAGGAGCAGGTTGTTTAGTTTCCATGTAGTTGAGCGGTTTTGAGTGAGTTTCTTAGTGGTGAATTCTAGTTTGATTGCACTGTGGTCTGAGAGACAGTTTGTTATAATTTCTGTTCTTTTACATTTGCTGAGGAGAGCTTTACTTCCAACTATGTGGTCAATTTTGGAATAGGTGTGGTGTGGTACTGAAAAAAATGTATATTCTGTTGATTTGGGGTGGAGAGTTCTGTAGATATCTATTAGGTCTGCTTGGTGCAGAGCTGAGTTCAATTCCTGGGTATCCTTGTTAACTTTCTGTCTTGTTGATCTGTCTAATGTTGACAGTGGGGTGTTAAAGTCTCCCATTATTATTGTGTGGGAGTCTAAGTCTCTTTGTAGGTCACTCAGGACTTGCTTTATGAATCTGGGTGCTCCTGTATTGGGTGCATATATATTTAGGATAGTTAGCTCTTCTTGTTGAATTCATCCCTTTACTATGTAATGGCCTTCTTTGTCTCTTTTGATCTTTGTTGGTTTAAAGTCTGTTTTATCAGAGACTAGAATTGCAACCCCTGCCTTTTTTTGTTTTCCATTTGCTTGGTAGATCTTCCTCCATCCTTTTATTTTGAGCCTATGTGTGTCTCTGCCCATGAGATGGGTTTCCTGAATACAGCACAGTGATGGGTCTTGACTCTTTATCCAATTTGCCAGTCTGTGTCTTTTAATTGGAGCATTTAGTCCATTTACATTTAAAGTTAATATTGTTATGTGTGAATTTGCTCCTGTCATTATGATGTTAGCTGGTTATTTTGTTCATTAGTTGATGCAGTGTCTTCCTAGTCTTGATGGTCTTTACATTTTGGCATGATTTTGCAGCGGCTGGTACTGGTTGTGGCTTTCCATGTTTAGTGCTTCCTTCAGGAGCTCTTGTAGGGCCGGCCTGGTGGTGACAAAATCTCTCAGCATTTGCTTGTCTGTAAAGGATTTTATTTCTCCTTCACTTATGAAGCTTAGTTTGGCTGGATATGAAATTCTGGGTTGAAAATTATTTTCTTTAAGAATGTTGAATATTGGCCCCCACTCTCATCTGGCTTGTAGAGTTTCTGCTGAGAGATCCGCTGTTAGTCTGATGGGCTTCCCTTTGTGGGTAACCCAACCTTTCTCTCTGGCTGCCCTTAACATTTTGTCCTTCATTTCAACTTTGGTGAATCTGACAATTAAGTGTCTTGGAGTTGCTCTTCTCGAGGAGTATCTTTGTGGTATTCTCTGTATTTTCTGAATCTGAATGTTGGCCTGCCTTGCTAGATTGGGGAAGTTCTCCTGGATAATATCCTGCAGAATGTTTTCCAACTTGGTTCCATTCTCCCCGTCACTTTCAGGTACACAAATCAGATGCAGATTTGGTCTTTTCACATAGTCCCATATTTCTTGGAGGCTTTGTTCGTTTCTTTTTATTCTTTTTTCTCTAAACTTCCCTTCTCACTTCATTTCATTCATTTCATCTTCCATCACTGATACGTTTTCTTCCAGTTGATCGCATTGGCTCCTGAGGCTTCTGCATTCTTCACGTAGTTCTCGAGCCTTGGCTTTCAGCTCCATCAGCTCCTTTAAGCACTTCTCTGTATTGGTTATTCCAGTTAGCCATTCGTCTAAATTTTTTTCAAAGTTTTCAACTTCTTTGCCTTTGGTTTGAATTTCCTCCTGTAGCTCGGAGTAGTTTGATCGTCTGAAGCCTTCTTCTCTCAACTCGTCAAAGTCATTCTCTATCCAGCTTTGTTCTCTTGCTGGTGAGGAACTGAGTTCCTTTGGAGGAGGAGAGGCGCTCTGCTTTTTAGAGTTTCCAGTTTTTCTGCTCTGTTTTTTCCCCATCTTTGTGGTTTTATCTACTTTTGGTCTTTGATGATGGTGATGTACAGATGGGTTTTTGGTGTGGATGTCCGTTCTGTTTGTTAGTTTTCCTTCTAACAGACAGAACCCTCAGCTGCAGGTCTGTTGGAGTTTGCTAGAGGTCCACTCCAGACCCTGTTTGCTTGGGCATCAGCAGCGGTGTCTGCAGAACCGGGGATTTTCGTGATCCGCGAATGCTGCTGTCTGATCGTTCCTCTGGAAGTTTTGTCTCAGAGGAGTACCTGGCCATGTGAGGTGTCAGTCTGCCCCTATTGGGGGGTGCCTCCCAGTTAGGCTGCTTGGGGGTCAGGGGTCAGGGACCCACTTGAGGAGGCAGTCTGCCTGTTCTCAGATCTCCAGCTGCGTGCTGGGAGAACCATTGCTCTCCTCAAAGCTGTCAGACAGGGACATTTAAGTCTGCAGAGGTTACTGCTGTCTTTTTGTTTGTCTGTGCTCTGCCCCCAGAGGTGGAGCCTACAGAGGCAGGCAGGCCTCCTTGAGCTGTGGTGGGCTCCACCCAGTTCAAGCTTCCTGGCTGCTGTGTTTACCTAAGCAAGCCTGGGCAATGGCGGGCGCCCCTCCCCCAGCCTTGCTGCTGCCTTGCAGTTTGATCTCAGACTGCTGTGCTAGCAATCAGCGAGACTCCGTGGGCGTAGGACCCTCCAAGCCAGGTGCGGAATATATTCTCCTGGTGTGCCATTTCCTAAGCTCGTTGGAAAAGCGCAGTATTCGGGTGGGAGTGGCCCGATTTTCCAGGTGCCGTTTGTCACCCCTTTCCTTGACCAGGAAAGGGACCTACCTGATCCCTTGAGCTTCCCGAGTGAGGCAATGCCTCTCCTGCTTCGGCTGGCGCACGGTGTGCGGCACCCACTGTCCTGCACCCACTGTCTGGCACTCCCTAGTGAGATGAACCCGGTACCTCACATGGAAATGCAGAAATCACCCGTCTTCTGCGTCACTCACGCTGGGAGCTGTAGACCTGAGCTGTTCCTATTCGGCCATCTTGGCTCCTCCCCCTCTGGCTGAATTCTTTAGTACATCCCTTTAATTCACTACTTTTTCTCTTTGACTTTGATTAGCTCCATATATCTTTTGATTTCAATGACCATATTTTTATTTTTCAAATTTTTATTAGTTCTTTCTCATATTTACCTGTTTTTTAATTCAGCCTGTATCTGTTCCTTAATTTCTTGTCCTTTCAAAATGGGTGCTATGCATCCATTTATTGCATATCAAATTCAAAAATATTTAATTTAAAAATATTTGCCAGATAGTTCCATAGAATTATTTTTATTTGGAGTAAATACATGCTCTGAGTGTCCGCTTTGTTAGCTAGCTTTCATAGTATTAGATATTTTTATGTGATTGAAACTTGGTGGTCAGGCTCATTTTGAGGGAATGTTTTTATTTGCTTTTTCCTGTTTTGTTTTAGTTTATTTTCTTTTTCTCACTCTTTCTGGGCTCACCTCCATGCTTAGTGATTTTACCTCCATGCTTAGTGATTTTGCCTCCATGTGTCTCCCCAGACCTCTATTCTAGAATTAGATCTAAAGCTGGCATCTTGATGCTCCTATTCCTAGTGATGCCACAGGCCAAGTCACATGGCCAGCTGCTTGGCTTGGTTCCTGACTCCAAGGCTGTGTCTTTGTTCTTCTACTTTCCCAGGTAGTGGGTTGGCAGCGGTTTATTTTCAGCCTCCTTTCAGGAGTTCCTGGCTTCAAGCACTAAGTCTGGCTCCTGCCCTCAACTGAAGCATCTGTAATTCCTTTCACCTTGCAGGAGACAATAATCTTGGCTTTTGAGCCTGAGACCACAGTGAGCTTGTAGCTCCAGGCTTGCTGAATGCTTTCTGTTTGGTTCCACTTTAGATCCATGAAAATGATCATTTTGTTCTTGAGCCTGGTTATGTCTTTTTGGTTTTCTCTATTTTTTAGCCATCATTTCTGTGTGTGTGGAGGAAAAGGAGTAGATGAAAGCATGGTGTTACTGCACCAAGTTGAGTAGACATATTTCTGTGTGTACTTCTCCATTTTCACCTCTCACCATCGCTACCTTACAGTTTATGTTCTAGCCATAATGAACTACTTTCAGTTTCCAGAGGGTCAATAAATTGCATGCCTGTCTCCCAACCCCCAACTTTGGATGAAATAAGACAACAGACGAAAGTCAAATAGAGACTTAAAAAAATTGATATCTATATTATATCTATCTACCCTTATGCTTCATTACAGATAAGCTAATAAAACTAGGTTATAGATCTGTAACCCAAAAGGGCTTGCCAACATTCTCTGCTGACTCTCAACCCCCACAGAATCTAGCCTTGGAACAGCCCACTAAAGGGGAAGTTTGGGTCTGCTGCCAAACATGTTTAACTAAGATCATTGTCTGCACTGATCTAGGGCAGAAAGGGAAAAAAAAGAATGAATTTATTAGATTAGTTCCATCCAGTCAAGAACTATGAGCTAATGAATGTAACAGTACTCACCAATCAAGTAACTCACTCCTGAGTGTGAAGAATAGTGGTATAAGAAAGCAGAACTAGCACTCCAGTAGAAATTCCCCTCTCCTCCCATGGAAACATGGTGCCAAGGGAGAGGAGGTTCCCTTAACACCTTAACACACAGGACATGCTCCTTCTCATTCCTCTAAGTCTTGTCTTTTTCTTTCCTTCCTTCCTTCCTTCCTCCCTCCCTCCTTTCTTCCTTCCCTCTCTGTCTCTTTTATTTTTATTTTTTGAGACAGAGTTTTGCTCTTGTTGCCCAGGCTGGAGTGCAATGGTGCAATCTTGGCTCACTGTAATCTCCACCTCCCGGGTTCAAGAGATTCTACTGCCTCAGCCTCCTGAGTAGCTGGGATTACAGACGTGTGCCACCACGCCCGGCTAATTTTGTACTTTTAGTAGAGACGAGTTTTCTTCATGTTGGTCAGGCTGGTCTCGAACTCCCGACCTCAGGTGATCTGCCCACCTTGGCCTCTCAAAGTGCCGGAATTACAGGTGTGAGCCACCGCACCTGGCCCTTTTGTCTCTTTCTTTGGAGACAAGCTCTTGCCAGTTTGGAGTCCAGTGGTACCATCATAGCTCATGGCAGCCTTGAACTCCTGGGCTCAAGCTATGGGAGAGGAGTTTCCCTTAACACATGCCATGCCCTTTCTCCTTCCTCTATTCCTTGTCCCCCCTCCCTTTTTCCCTTTCCCTTCCCTCCTTCTCTTCCTTTCCCTCCTTTCCTTCCCTTCCCTCCTCCCCTACCCTTCCTTTCTCTTCCCTCTCTTTTATCTTTTGAGACAAGGACTTGCTCTATTACACCTTGAACTCCTGGGCTCAAGCTATCCTCCACCTCAGCTTCCTAAGCAGCTAGGACTACAGGCGCACACCACCGTGCCCAGCTAATTTTTAAATTTTTTTGTAGAGACACGGTCTCACCACATTGCCCAGGCTTCCAAAGCTGGGATTACGGGTGTGAGCCACCACACCTGGTCCCTGTAAGTATTTTCAAAGGCTCTTCCTTCCTCTCTTTATCTACCAACTCTTACTTTTTCTAATGCCTATAATAAAAACAATAGTTAATACTTATTGAATCCCAACTATGGGGGGAAGCACTATCACATACATTATTGAGTTTAATCCTCATAACAACCCTATGAGGTGTGTATTTTTATCCTGATTTTATGGATGAATAAATTAAGAACAAGTAAGATTTCCTTTGTTTCCAATATTATGCAAGTAAATGTCAGAGGCAAGATTAGGCCCAGGTTTCTCCAGCTCCAGAGCCCATGTTCTTTTCATCATATACAGCTGCTTCTCATGTTTTATTCATCTCTGGATGCCTAGAACACTGCATAACACCAACAGAGAGTGAGTGCTCAATAATAATGAATGAATGAATATATAAATCAATGAAACATATTCTCAAATTAGCTGCCTAGAATGGATTTAAAACAATTTTAATATAAGGATTTATAAAGAATTCCTAACCTCTTTTGGAGTCAAATTCCTTTTCATAAAGGTGGATAAGAGGATCCAACTTTGAAGGTTTCTGTAGGGGTTGCTAGTTTTGATATACCTCTGCAGTCACATCTGTCCAGCCCTCCCAGTTTTAGGTTTTCTTTCCCTGGTCGACCACAGAGACATCTCTGCTGGTTTCATTCTGCTTTTGTCCCTGCCCAAGCTTGTTGCCTACCTGAAAGAGTAGGTTCCTTCTAGTCCCTGATCACTTATACTTGTAAAACTACTGAAGCTTCACATACTACTACCAGCCACAATACCTCCATGTAAAGACACACTGTGTATTAGTCAAGACTCTTGAATGTAAGCCACAGAAACTAATTCTGACTGAAAAAGAAATGTATAGACTTATATAACCGAGAAATTCAAAAGATGAAATAGCCTTAGATATACCTGGATTCAGAGAAGTAGATTTACAATAAGCCCAATGAAGTTTAAATTTCTGGGTTACTAATTGCTCGGTCCTGTCTTAGGCTCTGGGAGAGGTCCTAGCAACATGTATACATAATCATGTTTTTCTAAATCTTGTAAAAATATTTCAATCACGATTGGTTAAGATTGTGGTTTCTTTTCTACTCTGATTTCCTATCCGTCACACTGCTCCATTGGTCGCGTGGGTCGGGTGGTGGTGGTGTGGTCTCAGCATTACTAAGACATACTCACTTGTAATGGAATTCAGTTTAGCAAAATCCTTTTTTTTTTTTTCCCTGAAATGGAGTCTCACTGTGTCACCAGGCTGGAGTGCAGTGGCGCGATCTTGGCTCACTGCAATCTTTGCCTCCCGGGTTCAAGCGATTCTTCTGCCTCAGCCTCCTGAGTAGCTGGGATTACAGGCACTCGCCACCACACCCAGCTAATTTTTGTATTTTTAGTAGAGACGGGTTTTCACCAGGCTGGCCAGGATGGTCTTAATCTCCTGACCTCATGATCCACCTGCCTCGGCCTCCCAAAGTGTTGGGATTACAGGTGTGAGCCACCACACCCGCCCTAAAATCCACTTTAATAATTCATTTTGTATTATTTTTCTTAAAGAGGACTCCTCAAATTAGGTATGCTTCCGGCCCCACAAGACCCAGATCCACCCTTGCCAAGGGCTCAAGTGATACCATGTAGATACTTTCTCTCTCACTGTTTCAGCTCTTTTCTTCTCTGTTTGCTTCATTAGTAGCAAACTTCCTCACATGGTGGCAAGAAGGCCATTGGCAGCTCTAAGGTTATAGCACGCTCAGGGCTGGGAATTCTAAGGTAAAGAGATACCACTTTTGCTGATGACATCAGGAAATGACCTAAGGAGGGTTTGGATTAGCTTGGTTTGTGTCACTTGCCCTTTTCCAAACCAATCATTATGGCCAGGGAAATGTGGAACACAGGTTAGTCAAATCTGGGTAACATTCCTGGATCTAGTTAATGGTGGGAGCAAATGCTATAGTGGGTGGTTGAGAGGTCATCCCAATCTAGACCAATAGACTAAGACCGGGGAAAAGATAGTTTTCTAAAGGAATGCTAGACAAACTGGAATTTCATGTTTCCAAGTCACACAAACACAACCATCAGCAACCTATTATTCTGAATAGAACAAACAAGTCTTTAGAGCATTTTAGAAACAATAGCTCATTTGATCCTTAAACAGTCCTATAAAATAGGTAAGGACTAGTATGTTTTATAAATAAGGAAACTCAGTAAGGAGTAGAGCTAGGTTTGAAATCCATGTCTTTTGACTCCTAGTTCAGTACCTCATATACATTTAAAGGGCTTCACTTTATTAATGGATTTAAAGAGGTAAAACATTGCCTGAAACAAGAGGGTACTGCCTGTGAAAGCACCAATACCATCTATGTCTTTTGATTACAGAAACATGTTGGCAATACCCATTAGTCATTCTGAACCCATTTTATTTGCAATGCAATAGCACTGCCCCACCATTTTCACTTTCCCAGCTCAAGAGTGTTGTGAGATTAGGGCCAGGCAAGCTATTTACTGGACGAGTAGAGCAGGAAGTGTTCTGCGTAAATGGCAGGAAAAACCAGCTATGGGTGCCTGCGCATGCTCTGCTCCCTAGGCTGGAGCACGACCCTTCTCTTATGGTTCAAGGCTCAGCTCAGGTGACACTGGATTGGGGAACTTTCCCTAACTTTCCCAGTCCACCTCCTCTCACTCTGTGGCACCTTCAGTGTTCCCATAAAGCCTGTGACACTTTGCTCCAACAGCATTCTTCCCACTGTCTTGTAATCGTCAGTGTTCATCTACTCCTCCACACTAGACTGCAAGCTCACTGAGCATAAGGATTCTGACTTATTTCTCCAAATCTCCAGCACCTAGTACAGGATTTGTCAAATAGTAGTCCTCCAACAAATGAGTCTTTTATAAGCAAATGAGCCTCACGTACTTTGGCTCAGAGAGGCAGCCAAGCTTTTTTGGCTTTGCCGACTTTCACGGATCTAACTTGAGGGCTTCACAGCACTGAACTTCAGTTTATCCCTGACCTCTGAGGAAAATGCCTCATAGAGGAAAGCAAGATTGAAAGGAGCAAGGCTGAAGCCTGTTATTTCCCTACACATTCAGTGGTCACGTCGAGTAATTTCTCCTCCAATATCTTCCTTGTACATTTTGGGCACCAGTTGGAACAGGTTACATAAGTAAATCAAAAGCCTCTTTTTGTATACCAGCTTTTATTTTTTTCCTGTAGCACTTCAGTTTCACTTAAAACAGAGCTAGGGGTGTGTGTGTGTGTGTGTGTGTGTGCATGCGTGTGTGTATAACAGGTGTGAAATGGTTTCAATAATAGAAAAGTCAACACATGGTTGAACAAATACAAGTAACTTCCACATTGCAATATGAGTGGATCTTAGGAGTGGTCCTGTAAATCTGCAGGAGTAAATTTTGTTAGTAATTTATTAATTCTAATTTCTAAAATATTAATTTATATGGATTTGTAAAAGGGAAATCATCACTTTGGAATCTCTGATCAAAGGGTAACTACTCTTTGAAAATGAAATATTCTTTTTAGACTCTCTGGAATGAAATCCTTCCCTGTTGTACGTGTACACACACATACACACATACATAGAACAGGCTGCATACTGTTTCTGCTGATTGCCTTCAGATGGGCCGGTCTGTGTGTTCATCTTGATACTACCGAGTCTACCTATTTGAAATTTGACCTTAACTTTTTCAGGCACCAGTTCCTTTATAATTTTTATTTAATTGTAAATATAATACAACAGAATACAATGGAGAAAATCATATGTAAAACCAGTATCTTAACAGAATAGTTGCAATCTTTTTCAAATATTTTTTCTATGTTTTTAAGTGCATATAATTATAATTAATAGATACATTTGCAACTTTTTTTTTTTAAACAACATGATTCTTTAAAAACTCAGACTTGCCTTTAGAAGAGTGGATATATGTAATACTATGTATACAGTATTTTCATTGCTGGTGTAGGAGTGTGATAACTGATGGTATCATCAATGACTTTAAAATTGCTAGCTGCATTTGGACATCTGCAATAACCCCTAAATTGTTTTTACTCTCATGAAGGAAAAATGAATTTTGCAAAACAGACAAGCAAAGGAAAAGGGGTCTTCTCCATCAGCAATGAGGTCTTACTTGCTTAAGCTATACTTGTCAACTAGGTTATGTCAGGTTTCATGATTGAAATCTCTTGTGGTTAAGTCTAGTGTTAACCTAGGTAATATTTATTTTTCAAGATTTATATAACTTGCTATTTCATTCAGAGTTCAGTATTTATTTCCCCTGAACTTTTCATGGAAACTAATGATCTCAACAGTAGGAAAACAGTGTGTTCTTCCCCGCCTCCCCACCGCCCCCCCCCCCCACTTTGGCTTACGGAGTCTCAACATTAGAGACTTATTCTTAAATTTGGCACATTTTATAAAGACACATTGGGAAGGCTAAAAGTTTCTTATATCTACTCTTCACAAATGTTCAACATAAATCTCACTAGGGACCGGGCACTCCTTGCTTACCAGTCTCCCTGGGTGAACTGGTGAGAGGTGGCCCTCAATATTTTTACTTTTTATTTGGTGAAGCAGGATCAATGACAATGACTTTTGTCATGTGGTAGGCAGTTAGATATGCAGAGCTTCTAGAAATAATGCAGACTGGGAGACTGGAATGTAGTTACAAGTGTGCCAATGAACATGAGACTTCTGCTTGATTTTTAAGCTAAGGCTGACTTACTCTCCTGACATTTAAGGGCCTCCTCTCCAATTCTCAGTCATCAGTAAAGGATGTGTACAGGGAATGACAATATTAGAACAAAAACAACCTGCAAGTAAATCGGATGCAAGAGTCTATGTATCTTGCAAGGAAATCTTTTGCACTTAATCACAACATGGCTCTCCTCAATACTACGGAGAACAGGATTCAGATTGTTTTTAAGCCTGAACGTAAACAATATTGTCGCCTTTTTGGGTTTCAGCACCTCCTTATTCATCCATTTTCTCTTTTATGGGAAGGGGGTTGATGAGGTGTGTGAAGATGATAGAACATGCCCCAGAAACTGAACAATGAAGAGACGCCTGTCATATCGGGGGTACCTAGATTCCTCTGAAAGGAAGCCCAGCTGAAGGAGCAGGGTCACTACTTTATTTTAAAAACGTAACATGGCACATGTTGGTGCTCTATTAATCGAGCCTCGGGGGCCCAATAACGTGAGCATGGGCTGCTGCATGGAAGTTTGAGACCCTGTTGCTGAATCCTCGGGCCTGACGGTCTATCGCTGAAGACAAGACTTCCACAGAATCACAGTAAACGTTAACCTAAGCCATCAGAAGCCATTAACTCCGGTGACACTACATTTCAGCGAAACCTTCGCGACCCAACCCCTCGCTCCCTCTCGCCCAAACGCTGGGTCAACCCCACGAACTGGCGGTGGCAAGGCCCTGGGCACCGGTGAAGTTCTCGTGGCAGCGCAGATCGGCGACCTTCTCTTCTTTCGCGCTCAGACGGCGGCGGCAGCAGTACGCTTTCGGGCTGCTGGAGTCGGCAGCGGCGCGAGGCCGGAGCCCGGGCAGCCAGGCTGGGTGGGGGAGGGGCGGCGGCAGCGGAGCCGGGAGCGTGCGCGCGCACCTCACACTCCGCCGCCCGGGGACGCCCACTCGCGAGTCGGGGCCGGTAGGCCGGCCCGGGTCCCATCGCCCCCGCCCTCCGGTTCCTCTCCGGCGTGAGCCCAACGGGTGTCGGCCCAGCAGCTGCTGCGCTCACCAGGCCTGGGGAGGCAGGGTACGGGGACCGGGCCGCAGCCCCGAGCGGCGTGGGCGCGCTGCCTCTCTGGCAGCCGCCGCCAGAGCCAGCAGCTGCGAGCCACCGGAGGCGGCGCGGAGGAGGCCCCCGCGGCCGGGCAGGAAGGAGACGCGGCCGACCTCTGCCCGCCCGAGGCGCGGCTGCTCCCGCGCGCCCAGGGCCTCCCGCCGCTCCAGGGCTGAGTGAGGAATGAGCAGGCGCCTACCCCGGGCTCTCGGAGCGTGGGCCCCGGCTCGGCTTCTTAGGCGCGGGGGCTCGGCCACTGCGGCCGGCGGCCTAGCTCGGGGAGCAGGCGCTGGGGTTCACTGAACCGGCCGCGGGGAGGAGGAGAAGGAGGAGGAGGAGGAGGAGGAGCTCGGCGGGGGCGGCCGCCGCGCCTCCCCTCCCCCAGGACACGCCGGGGCTTCTCAGTGGCCGCCGGAGGAGGAAGTTCCGCTCCCTGACAGACCCGTGCGGTAGCAACAGCGGCGGCGGCCGCGGCGGCTGGCCGGGCTCAGGTGTTTCGGACGCGATTGCCCTTCGCGCCAGCCGTCGAGTGGGCAGCAGCGGGACTCAGCCGGGCGCCAGGTTCGTGCCAGGCAGCGCCGGGAAGCGCGGGCGGCCGAGAACTCCTTCCTGCTACTTCGCCCAGCGCCGCTGCTTCGGCTTCCCAGCGAAGTGGGAGACCTTCCTCCCTGTTTGCAGACGTCCGTGGGAGACCCTTATTTTTTCCACCGCTAAGGTTAAGAGATTCTGGAATAGAAGCGTCGAAGGAGATCAAGTGAACCTTCTACAACTCCTCGGATGTCGCCAGTCTCCCTTTCGGGGCGGAAGACTACGTTTGAGCATCTCACTGAGGTGCAGGAATGGAAGAACCCACCTTGCAGCTTTTCTGCAGTGTGGCTTGCCTGATCTACCCCTAGGAATGAAGAGGAGGCTTGTAATTATCCGATGAAGTACAGATGTTAAAGAAGATATCGCAGGACCTAAACTTGTGATCGTTTGGGGGAGGTCACACACGTTTCTGAGTGGGAATGGATGGGCGTGAATGACGTGCCCTCTTAAAAAGCACAACAATCCTTTAAGAGGAGCAAAATTGAGTTTTCCCATTTCGGCCAAGATTTTGAAGACAGTTCAATGTATTCTACATTTGACATAAGATGAGAACTTTCTAAAGTATTCTCTCCAAGAGCGTAAACGATGACTACCCCAGCCCTGCTGCCCCTCTCTGGACGTAGGATACCACCTCTGAACCTGGGGCCGCCCTCCTTCCCACATCACAGGGCTACCTTGAGACTTTCTGAGAAGTTTATTCTTCTCCTTATTCTTAGTGCCTTCATCACTCTGTGTTTTGGGGCATTCTTTTTCCTTCCAGACTCTTCAAAACACAAACGCTTTGATTTGGGTTTAGAAGATGTGTTAATTCCACATGTAGATGCCGGTAAAGGGGCTAAAAACCCCGGAGTCTTCCTGATCCATGGACCCGATGAACATAGACACAGGTTTGTTTATTTCAGAAGTTCTGGTACTAACATTTGGCAGAGCAAGGTACGGTGATTGGATCGAATCTGTCTTTTTTTTTTTCTTGCAGTAAAATGTAATTTTTCGAGTCGTAAATATTGTATTGTTACTTCAAGACTGGCTGAATAAAACCATAGACTGGAGGGACTCTACCTCCAGTCTATGGTAGAGTCCATAGACTGGTAGGACTGGAGTCCTACCTAAGTCGTTCTTCTCTTCGGTTTTATATAAGAAAAACATTTGCGTTCAGAGTTGTGTCTAATGTGGACATCTGGGAAGGGAGGTATGAAAACTTAACCTAAAGAAATGGTGACATAAGCTGTGCCTGCATTTATTAGTAACGTGTTGCAGTCAGTCATTGTGCCACCATGTGAAATCAAAGCATAGAACCTTGACAGCTCTTTTGGGTTTGCTCTCCCAGAGGGCTCTCGTTTTCTGGCTTGTAGTTGAAGCTTAGTAGTGAATCAGCTTTTTAGGATGACAAACGTGGGCAGAATGAATATACCTGTCATTTCTTAACGTGAAAATATCCTGATTTTTGTTCTTTTTTTGGAGATGTGTGTTGGTGCTCTATATGAAATCAGTTAAGTTAAAAGGTATTGAATCCTAAGTTATTGCACTTTGTAAGGCTTGTAGACAAGATTTATTTTTGTGAAACTTAATTTTGCTCTCTCTTTTAATGTAATAGATGGACTGTGTCAAGCAACTATTAGAATTTGGTTGATTAAGGGGTTCACATTCTTTCAGATCACTAAATCTAAAGTGAGCTCTGGGGAGAGCATAGCCAAACTAGGATAAAATGGGAGCTCTAGTTACAATTTTTATAATTTTTATATTTGTACTCAAGAGTTTGGGAAAGTAGTTGACTTTTCTTAAACCTGCCATCTTTTCCTTGTTTCTTAAAATAATTCTTGAGTATGTGGGAAAAAAAATCATGTGCTTGAATTCATTTCCCATCTGATGATAGTTTTAACTTTTTGTCAAGCACCGAAAAAGCTTAGGTTCACTTGTAAGCCTACATTAAATATTTGGGAAAATGTACTGTTTTATGAGAACTGGTTTTTCTTTTTTTCTCAACCTAGTTAATTCATTACTTGTGTGATGGTTCTTTGACTTTTGGATGAATTTTATGGAGTAGTTACTTCTAATATTGTTTCATGCCATTCTTTTGTAACTAAGTTAATTTGGAATTTTTGCCATTTTCGACTACTGTACTCCTGTATTTGTTTCTTTAATTTTGCACTTTGCTTGTTGTGACTTTAAGAAAACACTAATATGATCTGTGAAATATGTTACTGAAAAATTAACGGTGAAAGTAGTTTTCCTTGAAAATCTTATTTCCCATGGTATTTGTATAACATATGAAATATATTGAAAAAATGTGTTAAGGCTGTTTTTAGAGCTGTTTCACAGCAGCCACACATTAACATTACTTAGCTCTATTATTAATAGTATCTGTCATGTACTAAGCAGTTTAAAAGACACATTTTGCATGGTCTAAAAGTTTAAAATAATATGACCACATTTTAGTTTAAAAACATTTACACAAAAATTCTCAGTAAATGGAGTTAAAATATGAAATTTGAATGAAAATACAGATATGTGCTTTTTTTCACATTTTTAACAGTCTGTATAAATAGTTTAAACAAGAATTCTTAAATTTATAAAGCCCTTGGATATATATGCATATGTATTTAGCTATCTGAAACTATTGGGTTCCTGAGTTTGGAATGAGAGATTGGTTATTGTTCTGATAGCAGGGGTGGTTTGTGAGCCATGCCCTGAGTTTTGGCTAGTAAGAGTCTGGATAGCAAGTGATACATGTGAGTCTGGATAGATTCCAATGCAGTTTTTGGAATCTGTTCGGTTCCTGAGTTTTGGAAAACGAGAATTCAAATAGTGAGAGTTCAGGTGGCAAAGGATCCTTGTGTTATCTCTTTGTATTTCTGTGGTTATATCAGTTGACATTTGCTTTAGCGTATTATTTGCTGTTGTTTACTATATCAGAAAAGAGTCTGTAGTAATAAACTTTCTTTTACTTTGAGCAAGGAAATACTTTTTAAATTAAGTGTATGTTTAAAATGTGGAAACAGAAAACATCAAATGTATAAACATTAACTTATTTAAAAATAATTCAGAAAAATAGCACTTTTACAGTTGGTACTAAGATCATACGTATTTTGGGTATGGGTCAGAACTTACCTAATTTAGAAGAAACAAATTGACAGTTTATCTTCATTTAGTGTGTGTGTGTGTGTGTGTGTAAGGGTACAGGATAGAGGGCTGAGGAATGTTACTTTAACTAATAAGTAATGGAAAATAAGTCATGGTCACCATTTCTTATTTGCAGTAGTTAAGAGATACTTGTTTAGTTAGTATTTCTTTATTAATAGATTAGTATAATAATTTGGTGTTTAAGTTCTGGAGTCAGACTGTATAGATTCATACCCTAGCTTGCCACTGATTAGATTTATGATACTGAGAAATTTTAAAACTCTATATTGTTTCCTTTGTATCACAGTGGCATGTATCTACTTTACAGATTGTTTTATTGAAAGAGATAGTACATGCAAAGCACTCAACATAGTTCCTGGCATTTAGTAAATGATCAATAAATGTTAACTATTATTATCATCAGTGATTATAATTGTAATGGAATATTTTTATTCGGAATCTACTTTCCTTTAAATACTGTATATTTTCTGAAAAGTTGGGTACAGTTTGATTAATATTTAAAAGTATACTAGGATCTTATTGTCTAAAGGAACATTTTATAACCAAACTGGTTGGCAACAAATGTATGCCTACTGTGGCAGGCCCTGCTTTTATGAAACTTTCCATCTAGGGAGAGATGATGGGCATTAAATAAATAATTTTGTTTTTGAGGTGTGATGAATGTTATGAAGTTGTACTCAGTGCTTTCGGAGCAAGTAATGTGTGACCTAGTCTATAGAGTTGGGGGTGTGGAGGGGCAGTGGGAATAAGGAAGACTTCATTGAGGAAGTGTGCCTCAGAATCGTAGAATGAGTAGGAGATTGCTTAGTGAAGTGGAATTGGAGGTTGAGGGGAGGTTGAGGGTCAAAGCAGAAGACACAACATGTGTGAGAGCCCTAAGGAAAAAAAGCTTGGCATCACTAAGAATCTGAGAAATGTTAAGTATGGCTGTTGTAGAGTGTGTGGGTCTAGGTGATGAGACTAGATGAGAGGTCAGGTTTGGCCTGCTTGCAAGTTTTTTGGCCTCCTTATTGTTGTTACAAAAGTTTGAATTAGTTGTCAGCATTCACAGATCAGGAGATTTCATGTTAAAGTCTGGATTTCTGATCTTTCTTGAAAAATTAAAGGTTATGGCAACATCCAATGTATTTTCAGATGGTAATATTCAAGCCACAACCCAGTAGCAGCTGCTCCCTTGGGAGGGGGGCGGGGGCGGGCATGTGCCACTCAGAGTGCGAAATAAGTAAATACAAATGAATCAATATTTAACCTGGTTGTTGTTGAGTTTGCAAATTCTAGTCAGGATTCTAGAGAGTTTGTAGTTAAATATTTTGGTTTTTATCATAAATACTAAGAGAAGTTATTGAAGGATTGTAATAAAAGCAAGAGAATGACATGATCATTTTAAATTAAAAAAATTAAATAATCACTTTGGTTGCAATGATTACTTACTGGATGGTAAGAAGCAGGAGGATAACAAGTTAAGAGGGACTGGGTCACAGAGGATATATTGGCTTAGATCGCAGTGGTGATAGTGGAGAATGAGATAAATTAGTGGAGAAAAGTGGTTGATTCAAGAGGTGTTAAACTATTACGTTTCACAGAAAATGGTGGTTGGTTAAATATGGGGCCAAAATAGAAAGAAAAGTGAGTCCAAGATAATGTCTAGGTTTCTGGGTGACATGGCCATGGATTAGTAAGAAATACATACTATATTTAATTAATGCCCTAATTTATAGATAATAGTGGTATTACATGAATTTAGTATATTTTCATGAGGAAACCAATATGTTCCCTTCTATTAAGTAGTTCATAAATAATCCAGAATTTTCAAACACTGTAGATACACTTTATAGATGATAAGGATATATCAAATGTGTAGTTTGGTATTGATTATGGTTGTTTATAGTATCTATGATTTTGCAGTACCCCAAACCAGAAGTTGTTATAATATACATGTTGTTATACGCTAATATACATAAAGTAATATACGTAAATATACTTTGTGTACATAATAGATCTCAATAATTAAAAACTTACTGTTTTTTTTAAACTGATATTTGTTTTATATAATGGCATTTTATAGATGGGCTTTGTGAGTTAAAAAAAAAACACCCCAGCTTATGAGCTGTTTATCTGAATAGCTAATAAGTTTCACCCTCCAGTCAGAATTTTGTTAGTCTGAATTGAATACTTGAGGGTCAGGTATATGTTTACCTTTGATAGTTTCCTCAAAGGCATTGGAGTTATAAATAAGGCTGCATCTTAGTTCTACTAACTAGCTGTGTGGCATTGTGCTAGACGTAATCACTCAAACCTGTGCGCTGTCCAGTACCATAGCCACTAGTTATATATGACTATTGCACTTAAAATGTGGCTAGTCCAGGCTGCAGTGTGCTTTAGTGAGTTTCTCAAGTTCTTCATGTTATGATTTGTGTTTTTTTTTGCTTGATTCAGTTTTGTTACAAGAGTAGAGATTTCAAATCTCACTATTGCAATTTTAATTTTCTTGTCATCTTTCTTTGTCTCATCCCTCTTCTGGACCTTTTTTTTCTATCCTGTTTTTTATTTAGGGCTTTCTGCTCCTGTTTGGGCGACGTCACATTGTTTTATGCGCTAATATTAAAGTCTGCTGGATGTTCCATTTCCCTTATAAATTGCTCATGGTTATTTTTCCCACTTCCCTTTACTCAGACATGAATTATTGTGAGGTTTGTTTGTATTTGACGTTTGTCAACAACAGACTGGTGTAGATGCCTTTGCTGCATTTGTTTTTTTTTTTTTTTTTGGTGCATTCTGTGGTCCAGGCTGGAGTGCAGTGGCACAATTACAGTTCACTATAGTCTCAAACTCCTATGCTGAAGTGATCCTCCTGTCTTAGCCTTCTGAGTAGCTGAAACTATGGGCATGAGTTGGGACTACAGGTGTGAACAACCATGCTAGGTTAAGTTTTAATTTTTGTAGAGATAGGGTCTTACTTGTTGCCCAGGCTGGTCTCAAACTCCTGTGTTCAAGTAATCCTTTTACCTTGGCCTCCCAAAGTGTTAGGATTACAGGTGTTAGCCACTGCACCCAACCGAATCTTATTTTTATCGATATGGATACTTTCAAATTGGAGCTCATGCCTAAGATTGGAAAGTTGGTAATGCAGAAGCTAAGTATCTTCTAGAAATCAGTAGTACATGGTAAACATTAATTGATTTTTTTTTTAACTGAAAGCAAGTTTATTAGAGGAGGAAAGACACAAAGGATTATAGGCAGAGCAGCCAATTTATTTTTAACTGGGCAAATGTTTTGTTTACTATTGTTTGAAAATTATAGAATATTTAACTTATGTGGGAGATGGAGGTGGGAGGATTGATTGATTGAGGCCAGGAGTTTGAGACTAGCCTGGGCAACATAGTGAGACCCTGTCACTGCACATACTCACACATGCACACAGCTGGGCATGGTGGTTGGTGCCTGCCTGTATTCGGAGGCTGAGGTGGGAGGATCACTTGAGCCCAGGAGTTCGAGGGTGTAGTTAGCTATGATTGTGTCCCTGCATTCCAGCCTGAGAGACAGAGGCTCTGCCTCTTTAAAAAAAATTAACTTGTGGTTTGGGCTGACTCCACATATTTCTTGGATAGGAAAATCATATTGCTACTTTTATTTTCCCTAGTTGTGCAAATTCTGTCAGAAAAGTTTATTTTCACTGCTATTGAATTTTTGCTAGAACTTTATTCCTGTTAGAACATGGTTGTAATGAAGTCTGCACTGGAATTTTATTTTCAGATTGGGTATTAGGATTTGTCGTTAAAAAAAAAAATCTCCTTCAAAGGGCATTGTTTCCAATGATCTGTTTTTGAATTTAATGTAGTCCAGAAGGAAGGCATCATTATATATTAGAAAGAACATTGGACTCAGTGTTAAGAGACAGGGGCTTTAGTTTCACCATTGTCCTTGGTTGTTGAAGTATATTTAGATATGCTATTCAACTTCTCTGTGCCTTGATGTTCTTATTTATGAAATGAGGGAATTGATTGAATCTTTAAAGATTTTTTTCTAGCTCATGCATATGAAATACAAGTAATTTTATGAAGTAGGGAACTGAAGAGTGTGCAGTAATTTAGTTCATACATCTCAAATATTACAAAGATAAAATGTATTCTAAAGGAATTAGTGTCTTTTTTGTATATAAAAATTAGTTTAAAATCACTTTGGAAATTACTAAAATTTATTTACATAATATTATTATTTACATAATGAAATCTATACCGATTTAAAATGTGAAAATGAACGAAATGACTTTTATACATTCTTGTTTCTTGTTAGTTTTAAAGTATAGTTTATCGAGCATTTTATATGCCAGCCTGAATGTAGTGGGTATATTTACAAAATTGTTTTCAGGTGTCATTTCTTGAGCCCAGTTATCAATTACACGTCTTCACCTGTTACCTGAGACTTTAGGATAGATTGTGTGGAATACAGTCCTTGACTGAGGCCTCAGACCCTTTGAAGGCTCTTACTACTCCTGTGGCACAATTTTCTTTGATTTAAGGCTATGATTTCCTTTTTTAAAAAAATTTATTTTAATTTTTTAACAAAACACACCTCTCATGGGAAGGACTATAATTTCCTAACCTTAATATTGAGAGATACCACTGAAAGTGTTCTCTCCTGTTCTCCATATCTTAAGAACAACTTTTGGGACAAGTTATACAAATCGTTTTTTTAAAAAAAGAGGAAACTAAGTAATCTGGAGATTACAAAGAACACAGGTGTTGTTTTTCCTTTTGACTTTTTAAAAAAATATTTATATAATCAACCTGTTATGTAGATCTCTTGGCCTCCCCTTAGTGATGTTGATATTACCATTAAAAAATATTAGTCACAATCATTTGTTCAGCAAGTGTTTTGAGTGTTTATTATGTACCAGGCATTTTGCTAAATATTGGAGATTATTAGTGAATGTTACAGAAGATTAATTTTGACTATTGAAAAATTCAGATCTTAGACTCACGTCTTAATATTTTTCTTAAAGCATATTATTATGTTTGGAGCCAGATTCCAGGGGTCTTAGAGATAACTTTCCACCTATGGGAGGTTCTGATACAGGCATTTAGGTCATTGGCATTTTTCAAGAGTTCAGATAAGTTATTCTATCTTTCCCCATTTTTGTTTTCTTTTTCTAAGATGTATTTAAGATAATTAATTTATGGTTTTTTTTTTCTGAGACAGAGTCTCGCTCTGTCGTCCAGGCTGGAGTGCAGTGGCGCGATCTTGGCTCACTGCAAGCTCCGCCTCCTGGGTTCACGCCATTCTCCTGCCTCAGCCGCCCGAGTAGCTGGTACTACAGGCGCCCGCCACCACGCCCGGCTATTTTTTGTATTTTTTGTAGAGACGGGGTTTCACCGTGTTAGCCAGGATGGTCTCGATCTCCTGACCTCGTGATCTGCCCGCCTCGGCCTCCCAAAGTGCTGGGATTACAGGCGTGAGCCCACTGCGCCCGGCCCTAATTTATGTATTTCTAATATACGGTCTGGGTTATCTGGTATAAGGAAGATGGATGCTGCGGTCAAGAATAGGTCGAGGCAGACATCCGGTCCAGCATGACTCAGTGAGTTTGGAGTGCAGGCATACAGCTCCGCTTATTATGTAACCATGTCATGTGAGGCGCATTAGGTGATCACCCATGTGAGTGTGTGCTTGGCTTGGAGCCACTATGGTCTGTGAAAGGTCTAATTACCCTGCTAACGTGGTACAAAAGGCTCGCGCCAAGGCTCACTCACGCCCAGAGAGTAAAGCCATGTTGAAACTATGATTCCTCTAGTGTTTTTCCAACTACCTGCCACTCACCCACCAACTCTCCTCAGACCTCAGTTACAGCCTGACATCTGGAAAAAAGAGACAAATATTTTGAAGCTTTTTGGTAAGGAATCAGGCTCTGGCATCTGAAAAGAATTCCTAACATTGTGTGAAGTTGAGATCTGGTACATTTGTATGTACAGTTGGCCCTCTGTATCCATAGGTTCCACATATGTGGATTCAACCAACTGCAGGTTGAAAATATTCAGAAAAAGTTAAAAAAGATGATTGTGTCTGTACTGAACATATACAGACTATTTTTTCTTGTCATTATTTCCTAAACAATACAGTAATCACTATTTACATTGCATTTACATTATATTAGGTATTATAAGTAATCTAGAGTTAATTTTAAGTACAGGAGAGGTTGTACATGGGTTATATGCAAATACTACAGTATTTTATATAAGAGACTTAAGCATTTGTGGATTTTGGTTTCCAAGGGAGGTCCTGGAACCAATTCCTCATGGATATCAAGGAACAACTGTGTTTATATTTAGCCATATATACATAAACATATTTACATATGGCTATATATGGTTATATCTGTATGTTTATAAAGTTATACATGCATACCTGACTTTTTTCCAATTAGTTGGCAGTCAGGTGGCATCTGATACAAAGTTTGTATGTGTTTGGTATGTATCTGTTAAATATAATAAATGAGGATTATTTTCTATTAATTTGTGTTGTCATTAATAAATATGTTTTCATGACCTAGATTTTTTTCCCTCTACATAAAAAGATTGGTAACACCCTGGGTAAGGTGAACATTGAGCCTCTGGCTCTTCTTCAGTGCCGTTGGTGTAAATGTAAATTGATAGAATTTTCATAAAGAGCAATTTATTTATATCAACTAACTTATAGTGCATATTCTTTGATTCAGCAATCCTAGGGATTTATCCTTGGGAAATTTTCACAAAGAAGTGTTCAAATCACTTCTTTCACAAATCCGTGTGAAACTGAAGTTTCACAAATCAATGCACAAAGAAGTGTTCAAGAATGTCGCCTGAAGCTATAACATGACATATTGTAAGTAACCTAGATGTCTGTCAGCAGGGTATTAGTTAAATAAATGATATATCCCATCCCAATATATACAAAGGGTTTCTTTGTTTTTGTTTTTGTTCGTTTTGTTTCTGGTGCTGTGAATCTTTCTGGTTACTCCCAAAAGCACCACACTATTTTAATTTCATAGTTTTATAATAGTATGCCTTCATATCTGGTAGGTTAAGTTTAATGTATCATTCTTATTTTAAAAGTTATTGGCTCATGCCTGTAATCCCGCACTTTGGGAGGCCAAGGCGGGCGGATCACGAGGTCAGGTGATCGAGACCATCCTGGCTAACACGGTGAAACCCCATCTCTACTAAAAATACAAAAAAAATTAGCCAGGCGTGGTGGTGGGCACCTGTAGTCCCAGCTACTCGGGAGGCTGAGGTAGGAGAATGGTGTGAACCTGGGAGGGGCAGAGCTTGCAGTGAGCCGAGATCGTGCCACCGTACTCCAGCCTGGGCGACGGAGTGAGACTCCATCTCAAATAACAAAATAAATAAATAAATAAATAAAAAAGTTATAAGTGTACATGAAAAGTCTTAGTGGATAATATTACTGAATGTCAGTGTAACTACTCGTTAGCTTTGTCAAATCCTAACATTTTCTTATTTTAGCTGGATTACCCTTCTTGAGGTAAATTCCTATACTGAGTTGGACATTGTCATTGTCAGTGCATGGTTTTATATTTCCATAACATGTGTATTTGTTGATATAAATTATATACAGTTTTTCATGTTTTTAAACATTATTTATCATTCTGCAAGTTGTTTTCCCCTTCATGTTATCTTTACAATTTGATGTTTGGGCTCTGGTTCAATTATACATTATCTGCCTATTCAGTGATTAAACCTCAAGTTATTTGTGTATTTCCCTGTTGATAGATTTTTAGTTTTTAGTTTTTTTTGTTGTTGTTGCAAAAACATTCTGTACATATGTTCTTGGGCACATGTGTTTTTCTCCAAGGTAAAAACTTAGAACTATAGTTACTGGGTTGTAGAGTATGTGTATCGTTGACTCTAAATTTTTTTGTTTACAGCCCCTGAAGTGGTTATTATACCAGTTTATACTTCCACCTGCATCTTAACAAACCATGATATTGTTAGAGTTTAAAACTCTTTTCCAACCTGATGTCAATTTGTTTGTACTTCCCTGATTACTAGAGGTGAAACACGTATTTTCAACATATTTATTGGCTATTTGAGTTTCTTAATCTTTGAGTTACTTGTTCAGTTTTTTGCCAGTTTTCTTTTGGGTTGTTGCCTTTTTCTTATTTATTTGTAGAAGTTATTTGTACATTCTGGATGAATTCTGTGTTAATATGCATTACACATTTCCTCCTGTGAATACCTTATTTTTTAATTTTGATTATGATGTTTTTAGTTTTACACAAGTTTAAAATTTTAATGTATTTAAAATTGTTAATGTTTTCATTTATGGTCTCTACTCTGAAGTAACAGTTTCCTGTATTTTCAGTTCTGATAGTTGTAAAGTTTTGTTTTTCACACCTAGGGATTTAATCTACTTGTTGATTTTTGTGTATGATGAGGTGGGGACTGAATTTATATTTTTCCGTATGGGTATCTAGTTGTCCCTGTGTGACTTATTGAAGAGTCTGTTTTTTTCTCATGGATTTGTAATGTCATTTCTGCAATATAAATTTTCATATATTCATAGGTTTGTTTTTGATTTCATTTGGTTCTTTTGTATATTTCTGTTGGAATAACGTGCCGTTTTGTTAAGTATAGCCTTTAGATACATCTTGACATTAGATAGTGTGGGCTCTTCTACCTTGCTCTTCAAAATTTTCTGCTCTTAATTCTAAGCTCTTTCATAAGCATTTATTTTTTTATTCAGGTTAAGTTCATTTAACATAGAATTAATCATTTTAAAGTGAGCACTTAGTAGCATTTACAACATTCACATGGTTGTGTAACCACCACCTCTATTTCAAAAGCATTTTCATTACTCCAAAAGGAAACTCTATACCCATTAAATGGTTACTTTCCATTTCCTCCTCCCTGCTTCCCCCTAGCCTCTGACAACCATCAGTCTGCTGTTTCTATAGATTTACATGCTCTCCATATTTCACATAAATAGTATCATGCAATCTAAGACCTTTTTTGTCTGGGTTCTTTCACTTAGCATAATGTTTTTGAGGTTGATCCACACTGTAACAGGTAACAGGTATTAGCACTTCATTTCTTTTTTATGGCTGAATAATATGCCATTGTTTGTATATATGTGATTTGTTTATACATTAATCTGCTGTTGGGCATTTGGGTTGTTTCTACCTTTTGGCTATTGTGAATAGTGTTGCTGTGAACATTTGTGCGCCTATATTCGTTTTGAGTACCTGTTTTCAGTTCTCTTGGTTATATACCTAGGAATGGAATTACAGGGTCGTATGATAATTCTATGCTTAGCTTTTTGAGGAACCACCAGACATTTCTGTAGCAGCTGAAATGTTTCGTGTTTCCACCAGCAATATAGAGGTTCTAATTTCTTTATATTCTCTCTAATATTTATTCATTAAAAAAAAATCCATCCTAGTGTCTATGAAGTGGTATCTAATGATGAATTGAATGAATGAGTAATGATGAATAGGAATGAATAATCATGTTGAACACATTTTCAGGTGCTTGCAGACCATTTGCATTTTTGAAGGAACGTCTATCCAGGCTTTGTCCATCTTTTAAATTGGTGGTTATGTCCTTTGCACAAAAGTTTTTAATTTTGGTGAAGTCCGATTTATCTGTTTTCTTTTGTTGCTTGTGCTTTGAGTGTCATATCCAAGAATCAATTGCCAAATCCAGAGTCATGAAGATTTACCCCAGTTTTTTCCTTAAGATTTTTTTAAAAAGAGTTTATGGTTTTAACTCTTATTTAGGTTGTTGATTCATGTTGAGTTAATTTTTGTGTATGGAGTGAGATAGAGGTCCAAATTAATTATTTTGTTAGTGGATATCTGTTTGTCCCAGCACCATTTGTTGAAGAGACAAATTTTCCCCTATTGAATAATATTGGCACTCTTACTGAAAATCAGTTGGCTATAGATGTATGGGTGGGTTTCTGGACATTCAGTTCTATTCCATTCATCTATATGTGTCCTTATGCCAGTATACACTGTGTTGCTTAATGTAGCTTTGTAGTAAGTTTTGAAATTGAGAAGTGTTCCAGGTTTGTTATTCTTTTTCAAAATTGCTTTGGCTATTTGGAGACCACTGACCATTCTTTATGAATCTGAATATTGGCTTTTCAATTTCTGCAAAAATGACTGTTGGAATTTTGATAGAGATTACATTGAATCTGTAGATTGTTTTGGTATTATTATCATCTTAATAATAGTAAGTCCTCCAACCATGACCACAGGATATCTTCCCATTTTTGAGGTCTTCTTTAATTTTTCAGCAATGTTTATGGTTTTCAGCATACAAATGTTTTACCTTCTTCATTAAATTTATTCCTAGGTATTTTGCTCTTTTGTATGGTATCACAAATGCAATTGTTCTCTTAATTTTCTTTTTTGGTTTTTAAATTTCTGGTGTGTAGAAGCGCAACTAATTTTTTTTTTATTATACTTTAAGTTTTAGGGTACATGTGCACAATGTGCAGGTTAGTTACATATGTATACATGTGCCATGCTGGTGTGCTGCACCCATTAACTCGTCATTTAGCATTAGGTATATCTCCTAATGCTATCCTTCCCCCTCCCCCACCCCACAACAGTCCCCAGAGTGTGGTGTTCCCCTTCCTGTGTCCAAGTGTTCTCATTGTTCAATTGCCATCTATGAGTGAGAACATGCGGTGTTTGGTTTTTTGTCTTTGCGATAGTTTACTGAGAATGATGATTTCCAATTTCATCCATGTCCCCACAAAGGACATGAACTCATCATTTTTTATGGCTGCATAGTATTCCATGGTGTATATGTGCCACATTTACTTAATCCAGTCTATCATTGTTGGACATTTGGGTTGGTTCCAAGTCTTTGCTATTGTGAATAGTGCCGCAGTAAACATATGTGTGCATGTGTCTTTATAGCAGCATGATTTATAGTCCTTTGAGTATATACCCAGTAATGGGATGGCTGGGTCAAATGGTATTTCTAGTTCTAGATCCCTGAGGAATCACCACAATGACTTCCACAATGGTTGAACTAGTTTACAGTCCCACCAACAGTGTAAAAGTGTTCCTATTTCTCCACATCCTCTCCAGCACCTGTTGTTTCCTGACTTTTTAATGATCGCCATTCTAACTGGTGTGAGATGGTATCTCATTGTGGTTTTGATTTGCATTTCTCTGATGGCCAATGATGATGAGCATTTTTTCATGTGTCTTTTGGCTGCATAAATGTCTTCTTTTGAGAAGTGTCTGTTCATATCCTTTGCCCACTTTTTGATGGGGTTATTTTTTTCTTGTAAATTGGTTTGAGTTCATTGTAGATTCTGGGTATTAGCCCTTTGTCAGATGAGTAGGTTGCGAAAATTTTCTCCCATTTTGTAGGTTGCTCGTTCACTCTGACGGTAGTTTCTTTTGCTGTGCAGAAGCTCTTTAGTTTAATGAGATCCCATTTGTCAATTTTGGCTTTTGTTGCCATTGCTTTTGGTGTTTTAGACATGAAGTCCTTGCCCATGCCTATGTCCTGAATGTAATGCCTAGGTTTTCTTCTAGGGTCTTTATGGTTTTAGGTCTAACATTTAAGTCTTTAATCCATCTTGAGTTAATTTTTGTATAAGGTGTAAGGAAGGGATCCAGTTTCAGCTTTCTACATATGGCTAGCCAGTTTACCCAGCACCATTTATTAAATAGGGAATCCTTTCCCCATGTCTTGTTTTTCTCAGGTTTGTTGAAGATCAGATAGTTGTAGATATGCGGCGTTATTTCTGAGGGCTCTGTTCTGTTCCATTGATCTATATCTCTGTTTTGGTACCAGTACCATGCTGCTTTGGTTACTGTAGCCTTGTAGTATAGTTTGAAGTCAGGTAGCGTGATGCCGCCAGCTTTGTTCTTTTGGCTTAGGATTGACTTGGCAATGCGGGCTCTTTTTTGGTTCCATATGAACTTTAAAGTAGTTTTTTCCAATTCTGTGAAGAAAGTCATTGGTAGCTTGATGGGGATGGCATTGAATCTATAAATTACCTTGGGCAGTATGGCCATTTTCACGATATTGATTCTTCCTACCCATGAGCATGGAATGTTCTTCCATTTGTTTGTATCCTCTTTTATTAGCACAACTAATTTTTAGTGTTGATGTTATGCACTACAATTTGCTAAATTCATTTATTAGCTCTATTAATCATTTTATGAGTTCATTGGGATTTACAATCTGTAGGATCATGGTCATCTGTGAATTGAATTGATTTTACTTCTTCCTTTCCAATTTGGATGTCTTTTATTTCTTTTTCCTGCCTAACTGCTCTTGCTAGAACTTCCAGTACAGTTTCAAATAGTAGTGGTGAAAGTGGGCATCTTTGTTTTACTCCTTATCTTAGGGGCAAAGCTTTCAGTCTTTCACCATTGAGTATGATGTTAGCTGTGAGTTTTTCATAAATGCCCTTTATCATGTTGAGGAAATTCTCTTCTATTTTTAGTTTGAGCATAAGTCCTTTCACTCTATTAATGTGATATGTTACATTCATTGATTGATTTTCTTATGCTGAACCATCCTTGCATTTCTGGGATAAAGTCTACCTGCCTATGCCTGTAATTCTTTTAATATACTGTTGGATTCAGTTTGCTGGTATTTTGAGGATTTTTGCATCACTATTTATAAGGGACATTAGTCTGTAGTTTTCTTGGAATGTCTTTGGCTAGCTTTGGTATCAAGATAATTACTGGTCTCATAAAATGAATTAGGAAATCATTCCTCTTCTGTTGTTTTTAGAAAAGCTTGAGAATGATTGCTGTTAATCCTTCTTTAAAGGTTTGGCAGAATTCACCAGTAAAGCTATCTGGTTCTGGGCTTTTCTATTTTGGGTGGTTTTTGCTTCTTGATTCAGTCTCTTTACCTGGTTCAGATTCTCTTCTTGTGTCAGTTTTTATAGTTTGTTTTCAAGAATTTGTCCACTTCATGTAGATTATCTAATTTTTTGGTGAATAATTGTTTATCATATTCTTTAAAAATTTTTTTTTTTTTTTTTTTTAGCGTTGGGAGTCTGTGTTGCCCAGGCTGGAGTGCAGTGGTTATTCACAGGTGTGATCATGGTGCACTGCAACCTTGTACTCCTGGCCTTAAGTTATCTTCCTGCCTCAGTCTCTTGAGTAGCTGGGACTACAGATGCACACATCAAACAAACCAGGCCATAAGATTCTCTTTTAATCTTATTTATTTCTGTAAGGTCAGCTGCAGTGTCTCCACTTTTATTTGTGATTTTAGTTATTTGCATCTTCTCTGTTTTTCTTCTTTGTCATCTAACCAGAGGTTTGTCAATTTTGTTGATCTTGTCAAAGAACCAACTTTTGGTTTCATTAGATTCTCTCTGTTGTTTTTCTATTCTCTGTTTTATCACCACTCTAATTTTTCATGTTTTTGTCTGTTGTGCAGGTTATGGGCTTGGTTTGCACCTCTTTTTCTAGTTCTTTAAGTTGTAAAGATTATTGATTTTAGATCTTTTAAATGTAGGTATTTACTACTATTAATTTTCCTCTGAGGATTGCTTTTGCTGCATCCCATAAGTTTTAGTATGTGTTTTTGTCTTCATTTATCTGTATTTTCTAATTTCCCATGTGATTTCTTTGACATGTTGGTTGTTTAAGAGTGTGTTGTTTAATATCCACATATTTAAGATTTTTCATTTTCCTTCTATTATTAATATCTAACTTCATTTCATTGGGGTCAGAGGAGATACTTTGTATGATTTAATCTCTTTAAATTTATTGAGACTTATTTTGTGGCTCAAAATGTGGTCTGTCCTGGAGAATATTTCATATGCACTTGAGAAGAATGTCTGTTCTGCTGTTACTGGGTAGGTGCTCTGCATATGTTGGTTAGTCTTCTCTTTCCTTATTGATCTTTCTAGATGTTCTAGCCATTATCGAAAATGGGGGTATTGAAGTTTCTATTATTGTGACTTTGTCTGTTTCTCCCTTCATTTCTGACAATGATTTCTTCCTATATTTTGGGGGTTCTGTTGTTTAATGTATATATTTATAGTTTTTATATCTTCTAAATTGACTTCCATAAGTATTTTAGAATCAGGTTATGAAGATACCATCCTTATGCTTTCAAGTTTTGCTTTAGTGCTTCCTGTTGGTGGTACCTAGTAGGGAACCAGCTGACAAAAGAAAGATGTAATTTGCAGAGTCTAAGCCCCAGCATCATGAAGCATAGATGACAGAATTTGGAATTATATAGAAGAGTGGATTTGGAATTGAAAATTTTGGTTTACTTACTGATGCTGTCTGGCTGTCTGAATTTTAGCGTATGAACTTTGATTAGGTCTTGATAAGCAGTCAGTGGAACAGCCTATGAGGGACCTCTTCCTTGTAGAATTAGAATTGAATAGCCAGCAGCTCACCTCAGACAAAATGGATGCCTGTTGAAATGGGCCTTTTCTCAGTAGAGCCTTGCAGAATTTTATGACTCGATCAGTCTGAGGTTTTGCCCCAGGTAGATGAGCAGGAGGGCATCTTTCCAGTAGTAACAGAGACAAGCTCTCTTCACCTGTGCTGGAGGATATACCAGTTCTCAACTCAGACATGTGATAGACTTGCCAAGAGAAGAACCTATATAGGTGAGTTCCTTGCTAGGTTCCAGGTCTCTTCCTAGATTCCTGACAGTGCCTTCTATCTGAATGTGTAGTAGTAATTATGGTCTGGTTGACTGCCTTCCTGCATTCCACCCTATTCTCATCTACACCATATTCAGAGTAACTTGGAGTGTTAATCATATAGGTAGGATCCTTCTCTATTTTTCAGGGACGTTGTGATGGATCAAAATTTTATGTTCTGTATTGTTTGACTTGCCTTAGCAAGAATTGAGGGGGTGGGGTGATGAGTTAAAGGCATGTGCTTAAATTTTATTCCCAGAATACTTTTCCATTTGTATTACAAATAATTACAGGAGAGGAATCCTGGATACAGACAGTAGACAGCAACTGTAACACATGCAGAAAAGGTATTTATTGGAAGGATGTTAGACTGTAACACATGCAGAAAAGGTATTTATTGGAAGGTTATTAGGTTGCTTCAGAATTGACATAAAAGTCTGAAGAACTAGGTTTAGTAAATAGGCATTAAGTGAAGCCAGATACACAGAACCACTGTCAGTGCTGCTGATTAATGAGCATTGGTTATGGCATTGCTACCTCTGGATACTGGATGTGTCTGCTTCCAGAGTGATTTCTTAAATTGAGTCCTTGTTTCTTTACAGGTATATAGTACCAGCCATAGCATCTCATTGCTTACACATAGGTGATAGGCAATACCCTTGCTGCTAGATGTTAGGAGGATTAAGTATCTTGAATTTTTCTGACTTCTGTAGGAAGAGGAGGGATTCTGTTACCATTATACTAATTAATTCCTGAATGTTTTGGCAGCTTAAGCAACATAAAGGAAACCGAAAGGAATCCTACATTTTATTACAGTGACTTATAATAAAATAAGGGGATGAAGTTTTTATTTGTGCTGTGCTATTTAGAAATGTAGATATAAATAGACCTTCTAGACTCTATCCTTTCAGCACTTTCTGTTCAGGGGTTTAAAGTAGGGGTTGGTACTGTTCACCTGAGAGGGAGCTTGGAAACATGGGGATATTTTTTGGTTGTTAGAATGATGGCGATGAGGGCACTATTGCATTTAATTAATGTGGGCTGGGTATGCTAAACATCCCATGGTGCCTTGGTGGTTGTGCACAATAAATAATTGAATTATCCTCCTCATAATGCCAGTAGTGCATTTAAGAAAAACCAGGTTATATGGCTATCTTGGTGAAGGACTAAAAGTTATTACTAGCTTCCTTTGCTTCACTGTCTGCACCCTCTGGCTGAGGATTATTTCTCATTTCGTTGCTTTGCTGTTTTCTTTCCTTAGTTCAAGGGACTTGATTCCTTTCAAGCTCCAAAAATGTTATTTTTAAACTCTGGCTTTGGCTGGGCTCAGTGGCTCATCCCTGTCTCTAGAGTCCCTGTTTCTAGAGACCCTGTCTCTAGAAAAAAATAAAAAAATTAGCCAGATGTGGTGGCACACACCTATATTTCCACGTAATCGGGAGGCTGAAGTGGGAGGATCATTGAAGCAGGAGGCTGTGGGGAGCTATGATTGTGCCACTGTACTCCCACCTGAGTGATAGAGTGAGACCCTGTCTCTAAAAAGAAAACAAACAAACAAAAACTGTGAAAAGGTGCCCGGTAGCATGAGAGAAAATATTTGCAAATCATATATCTGATAAGGCATTAATATCCAGAATATGTAAAGAACTCCTACAACTCAACAACAACAACAAAAAACCTGGTTTAAAAATGGGCAAAGGACTTGAAAAGATATTTTTCCAAAGAAGATGTACAAATAGCCAATAAACACATGAAAAGATGCTCAACACCACTAATCATTAGGGAAATATAAAGCAAAACCACAATAAGATAACCCTTCACATCTATTAGGATGGCTGTTGTAAAAAAAAAAAAAAAAAAACAAAGTAACAGGTGTTGGAGTGGATATGGAAAAATTGGAAACCTTGTGCATTGCTGAGGGGAATGTAAAATGGTGTAGCTGCTGTAGAAAACAGTATGGTGTGTTCCTTTCAGCAGTCTTTGTGTAGCCAGTAGTTGTGATTCTAATAAAAGTAGCGGTTGGTTTGGGACTGATAGTGATTGTTATGATTTCAATTGGGTGGTGCTGACAGTATGTGGTTCTTGGTATCTGTGAGGACAAACCGCATAAGCTATCTCATTTCTATCTTACATGAGTGGTGTGGATCATTCCGTATCAGTAGATTCACTAATGCAAATAAAGTACATTTAAAACAATGTAAAAGGTAGTAGTAAATGCAAAAGTATGGAGGTAAAGGTGTGCCATTAGTTTTTGGGCTTCAAGGCTTGTAACTCAGGGTTGGTGGCTGTCTTACTTAGTTTGCTTGAGCTGCCTTAACAAAGTACCATGGACTGGCTGGTTTAAGCAACAAACATTATTTCCCACAGTTCTGGAGGCTGAGAAGTGATGAAGATGCTGGCTGATTCAGTTCCTGGAGAAAGCCCTGTTCCAGGCCTGTAGACTGCCACTTTCTCTGTGTGTCCTCTCATGGTCTTTTCTCCATGTGTGCTTGTGAAGAAAGAGACAACAGCTCTCTTTCTCTTCCTTTCCTTATAGGGCCCCACCGTCACTACTTAATCTAATCCTGAGTACCTCCCAAGGCCCCCCACCCCCCGCCGTCATCTCCAAATACCCCCTCCCCCCATCATCTCCAAATACTATCACTTTGGGAATTAGGGATTCAACATATGAATTTTGGGGGGACACAAACATTTAGTCTATAATTGAATCAGTCTGAGAGATAATATCTTAGTAACAAACCAGGTAAATCTAGGCTGACTACAGAAACAAGTTGTCAGTTTGGAGAGGCCGGACAGAAAGGAAAGATGTGAGCCAATAAGACAAATTAGAGACACTTGAAGAGAGGGAAGGTTCAAAGCCTGAAAATGGGATGGCAGAGATTTGAGAAATTATCTATAATAACAAGAGTGATGGCTATAACAATTTTGTTTTGGGGTTCTTACTACCTTAGATATATGTAGGCAGGGGAGACATGGTAAAGATGCTGTATTAGGCTGTTCTTGCATTGCTATAAAGAAATACCCGAGACTGGGTAATTTATAGGAAAAGAGGTTTAATTGGCTCACAGTTCTGCAGGCTGTACAGGAAGTATGGTGCCAACATCTGCTTCTGAAGAGGCCCCAGGAAGCTCATAATTGTGGCAGAAAGTGAAGGGCGGGGGGAGTGTAGGCATCTCACACAGTAGGAGCAAGAGCGAGAGAGTGAGTGGGACATGTCACAAACCAGGTCTCATGAGAACTCACTATTGTGAGGACAGCACCAAGCCATGAGGGATCCATCTCATGACCCAAACAGCTGCCAACAAGCCCCACCTCCCCAACATTGGGGATTACAATTCAACATGAGATTTAGTGGGGTCATATATTAAACTGTATCAGATGCCTGTAGTACTAATAACAGCTTGGGGCCAAGGTCTGCACAAAGACTGAATGGGTGATGTTTTACTCCACAAGAAAAGAATGAATAGTGTACCAAAACCTTTTTAAAAGTATTATTTACAATAAATTATTTTCATGTCTTCACAGATAACCCATAATGACTTTTTGCTTTGTACTGATGGTGATTTCTGATAATCAACATCCTGGTGTATCAGTGCTGTTTCTGACCTCTTTCTGATGGTAGCTTTTGATGAAAATATACAAATTTTTGGTAAAGGATCTTTATGGTGATCAGAAATCCACTTCAACTTTTATCCTTTATTCTTCAAAATGTCAATGAGAATGACTACGTAAAATACCAAATCCCATCTAAAACAACCCCCCAAAATCTCATAAAATATTGAAGCTAAAAGAAAGAACGAGTTACTGTGTGCATGATAGTTTCTTCTTTTTCCTTTGGGTTTTATACCTTCTTCAGTTTCTGATTTGTTACAGCAGGTGTCCCCAATCTTTTTGGGACCAGGGACTGGTTTCATAGAAGATAATTTTTCCATGGACAGTGGGTGGGGTGGGGGATGATGGCTTCAGGGTGAAACTGTTCCACTTCAGATCACCATAAGGAGTGTGCAACCTAGATCCCTCACATGAGCAGTTCAAGATAGGGTTTGCGCTGCTATGGGATTCTAATGCCATCGCTGATCTGACAGTTATGTGGAATGCAAGTGGTAATGCTTGCTTGCACAGCTCACCTCCTGCTTGCCAGCCGAGTTCCTAACAGGCCCTGGACTGGTACTGATCTGTGGCCTGGGGGTTGGGGATCACTGCATTACAGGAAGGCCAGGCCTTATTTTATTTAGAACCTGTATACTGGGGTAGTGATTTTTAGTATTTTTTTCATTATGTGTTTTAGAACTACAACAAAGCAATTTAAAGGTCTTATAAGGTTTATACCTTTTTTTTCTTTTTTGTTTTTTTTGTGTGTCTGATTGCACTGCTAGAACCTGTAATAGATTTTTGAGTAGCTTTTTGTTCTTGATCTTAATGGAGAAGCTTTCAGTCTTTCACCCTTGAGTATGATGGCTGCTTTAGGTTTTTAATAGGTGCCCTGTATCACATTAGGAAATACCCTTGCATTCCTAGTTCGCTGAGAATTTTCATCAGGAATGGATATTGGATTTGGTCAAATACTTTTTCTGCATCTCTTGATGATCATGAGGTCATTCTTTTTAAGTCTTTTAATGTAGCAAGTTGTTACAATGGTTGAGTTTTGAATGTTAGACACCCTTTGGTAATTATTCTGTAATCTTAAAAGTAGTTTTCTGTGTTTATGAGGGATATTAGTTTGTTTGTTTATTTATTTATTATATTTGTCTGATTCTGGTATCAGAGTAATGTTGGCCCCATGAAATGAGTTGGTTTTCCATTTTCAGTGTCCTGAAAGAGTTTCCATAGAACTGGTATTGATTTTTACCTAAATGCTTGATAGAATTCATCAGTGAAATAATCTGAACTGGAGTTTTCTTTGTGGAGAGGTTTTAACTATACATTCAGTTTCTTTAACAGATACAGGCTGTTAAGGTAATTTAGTTCCTGAGTTCACTTGAGTAGTTTTTTTTTTTAAACAAGGAATGTAAATTATTGAATTGTTGACATAAAGTTGCTAATAATAGTTTCTTACTGTCATTTGAGTATTTGTAGGATTGTAATTATATCAGTTCTCTCATTGCTAATATTGGTAGTTTGTGGTTTCTCTTTTTTCCCTTCTCGTCATTATTAGAAATTTATCAATTTTATTGATCTCAAATAACTAGCTTTTGGATGTATTGGTTTTTCTTTGTTCTTTTGTTTTATATTTTATTTCTTGTTTTGCTTTTATCTTTATTATTTTCTTTCTTCTTCTAACTTTGGGTTTAATTTTCTCTTTTTTCCATTTTCTTAAGTTAGAAGCTGAGGTTCTTGATATAAGATCTTTTTTCCCCCTAATGTAGATTGGTTAATGCTATAATTCTCTCTTTAACTTTTCTTTTTTTTTCTTCATATTGGCATTTAGTGCTATGAATTTCAGTCTAAGAAGTACTTTAGCTTTATCTACAGTTTGATGTTTCCATTTTCTTTCGGTTCAGGGCACTTTCAAATTTCACTTTTTAAAAAATGCCTTTATTGAGGTATTATTCACATACCATACCATCCACCCATTTAAAGTATACAATTCAGTGGTTTATTCAGAGTTTGGTATATTTAGTATATTCACAATTATCTGCAATGATCACCAGTCATCTAGTTTTACTTTTGATTTCTTCTTGGACCTGTGATTATTGAGAAGTGTTTTATTGAGTTTATAAATATTTGGAGACTATCCAGATACCTTTATGTTACCTAGTTTCTACTCTAATCCCATTGTAGCAAAAAACATACTTTATATGGTCTGAATACTTTTAATTTCATTGAAACTTGTTTTATGACCTAGAAAATGGTCTGTATTGGTACATGTTCCGTTTGCATTTAAACAGAATGTATATTTTGTTATAGTGTTCTGTAAATGTCAATTAGGTCAAGTTGGTTGATAGTGTTGTTCAAGTCTTTTATGTCCTTATTGATTTTCCTTCTATTTTGATCAGTTATTGAGTGAAGGATGTTGAAATTACCTGTAACATTGTGAATTTGTTTACTTCTTTCATTTCTATCAGTTTTTGCTTCAGGTATTTTGAAATTTTGTTATTAGGTGTGTGACATTTATCATTGTTATATTCTCTTGACATATTGACCTCATTAATACAAAGTGACCCTTTTTATACCTGCTCTAAAAGTTACTGTTAGATTTAATATAGCTGTTCTCACTTAAACTTTATTGAGTTACTTTACACATTGTAAAATTTACCCATGTTAACTGTACAGTTAGGTGGGAGCTATGCCTCCTGTACATAGGATGATGATTTCCAAATCTGTGTTTTCAGCCTTTGACATCTGAACCTACGAGCTTTGTTGACTTCTTAAACTTAACAGGTCTAAAATCATACACATTCATCTCTTTCTCACTCCTTCCCTTTATCCCAAATCACCCTTTCTTTCTTTGTTCTTGGTTCAGTTAATGGCACCCGTTTCTATCCAGTCAGTATTGTGAAAAATCTATTATTGTTAATTAATTCCTTTTCCTTCTCATGTTTAATCACTTGCCTAAATTTCTAGCTTTCTAAGGTCTCTTATATGGGTCCTTCTTCTCTGTATCTACTTTAAATACATTTTATTAGGCCCTTGTCATTTTTTGCCTGGGAGGACTGCTGTGACCTCCTGACTCCTTTTCCTACTTCCAGCCTTATATCCCCTCCCTTTCTACTCCCACCTTGCCCCAAGTCAATCCTGAGGAGGCGTTCTTTCCAACATTTAAGTACAATCATGCCATTTTCAAGTTGAAGTTCTTTAGTGCCTTGAATTTTTCCCCGGCTGCATTGTTAGCTCAATTAATGATTGAGCTTTTGTCTTCTCTAGCTTCCTTGCTATAGTATATTGTGTTACTTCTTCTGTGTCTTTTTACACTCTGCTGTCTTCGTCTAGAATGCCCTTATTACTTGATCTGCATGGCAAACTCTTATTCTTTTAATTTTTATTTGAAGATCATGTATGTCTTTCGCTGTTTCCCTATGTAAATCTGCTTTCAAGTCATATACTTGTATGGTTAACAAGTAACTATTCTTTTCTATGTATATCTTACCTTTTCTATAGCTGTCTGTGGTATTTATTTTCTCTTTCACACATTTTGTGCTTACTTTGTTTATGTATTCATTCGATTGTGAACTCTTGTGGGCAAATCATGTGCCTTCTTTTTCTCTGTATCCCTTGCCTTTCACATTTGGTAAATTTTACTGAGTTAAGCTGAAATTACTTGAATGACAGATAACCATTGATTTAATCTGAAATTACCATAAATGCAAACTGAAATCCTTTGAAAACCCTAGTTAGAATAATCTATAACTGCTTTCTACAGAAACAAAACCTTTTAATAGCCAAATAAGTGACCTATACCTAACTAGAGACAGTAAGTTTGTGTTGATGGTCCATGGCTGCATTATTAAAGTGGGAGTGCTAAAGCACTTAGTATTTTGTAGGTGCCACATGACCAAAGTAATTGGATTTGGTATAAAAGCTTGAGGTTCTGTGGATTTCTCAGTGCTTAGCCTTAAATCCTTTTTAGCCTCTTTCATGTGGCCAACCAATTCATATTGAGAAACAGTTGGGCTTCTTCATTAACGTGTTATTTTAGGAATGGGATTACTGTTAAGGAGTGGTGATCCCAAATGTGATACAATTTGTCCTGTTTGGCCTTTAACTACAGTCAGTACACTGGAAACTGTGATTCTTAAGATGATAATGTTCAGAAACTTTTGGTCATTTGTAAGACAGTATTATTCTGTGCAGGTAGAGTATGTTCATTTGCTGTTGAAAATCATCTTAGACCAGATTTGTAAACATCTCCCTTATAATAACACCATTTTAATTAACCTCTTGGTTATTTCCAAGTTTAAGGAGATCTTTTTATTACCTTGAAGGCGTGGCATTTCTTTTTGGAAGGTCTTAAATTCCTTCAGGCACTAAAGCAGTGTAGAATGCTGTTGTTTCCTTATTTTCTGTATCAGTTGCTGACTATCCTATAGTCATTTCCCAAAATCATTCTTGGCCTGTATTGTGCACAAGTAACTATTTATATAACTGCTTCAACTATTTTTTTTTTGTGTGTGTGTTTTCCTGGATTCTCTGAAATTTCTTTTGAATATTATTAAAATATAGGATGTTTGAGAAGGCTATTTAATATCTAACTTTGTCATAAAAAAACTTTTAGTATTGGCCATTGTTACTTATCTTTCAAAAGGTAGCATTACATTGTTGATTCATTCAGCATATTTTTTTTAGTCATTAAATGGAGGAATGGGGAGTTATTCTTGGAATTTGGCGATGAGAGTCAATGTAAAATTCACTTATGATTGTTAACAATAGTTATCTGCCAAAGTCTTTAAAGGGCTCTCATATTCTTAGACCTTAATCAGAAGAAGATGGTCTAGAAATCTTAGCAAGGTAGTAATGGATGTGAATGAAAGCTGATGTAAATAGTGGTATTATCATAGAAGAAATAATGTATCAATGGAAGTTTGAATGTGTGGAGTCTAGTGATGGGACCCAATAGATAGGGAGGGAAGGAAATTATGTTTACTGAGTACCTGCTGTCTGCTCGCAGTTTCCTTCCCTTGCTGCGCTCTTATTTATTTGTTGATTCTTTTGAGTTTTCTATGTAGAACTCGTATTGCCTGTGACAAAAGACAGTGGGTTTCCTTTTTTTTTTTTTTGAGATGGAGTCTTGCCCTGTCGCCCAGGCTGGAGTGCAGTGGCGCAGTCTCGGCTCACTGCAAGCTCTGCCTCCCGGGTTCACGCCATTCTCCTGCCTCAGCCTCCTGAGTAGCTGGGACTACAGGCACCTGCCACCATGCCTGGCTAATTTTTTTGTATTTTCAGTAGAGATGGGGTTTCACCGTATTAGCCAGGATGGTCTCAATCTCCTGACCTCGTGATCTGCCCGCCTTGGCCTCCCAAAGTGCTGGGATTACAGGGGTGAGCCACTGCGCCTGGCCTTCATTTTCTCTTTTTATGTTGCTGGCTAGGACTTCTAGTACAATCAAATAGAAGCCGTGATAGTGAGCATCCTTACTTGTTTCCCTCACTTTGAGAGAGAATTACTTTTGTAATTTGATTATCAAGAATGTGATTTGCTGTAGTTTTTGGAAATATCTTTTATTAGGTTGAAGAAGTTCTCTTTTTCTCCATTCACTTTCTTCTTCTGTTTCTACTGAATGAGTGTAAGAGCAGAAGTGACCAAAAGGCTGGAACACAGTACTTTTGAGGGTACATTGAAGATGATAAAGCCAATGATCAGAGGCCTGTTGGTAAAGCAGGTTTGAGGAAGAGGGAGCTTCAAAGGAAGGATCAATTTTTAACAGTGGTGGATAGAAGAGTGATGTAAAGTGTAGGAAGTGGAAACAACAAGTGTAGTACTGTTTGAAAAGGTAAAGTGAAGGAAGGAAAACACCAATGAAGGTTGAAGTGGAGGCAGTTTTGAGGGGAGTTTTTATTTATTTTTAAAGGACGGGTGAAACTTCATATTTGTAAGTAAAGGTTAAAGCTCCAGTAGAGAAGGAAAGAGTGAATATAAAGGAAAATTTCTGCCAACCAAAATTCCAGCATAATTTTATGTATCCCTATGTAAATTAGAATCATCCAGAATGCTTCCAAACATGATTCAAGAGCCGCAGCAGCTTAAGCAAGACAGAAGTTAATTTCTGTTCACACATATGAATTCTGCAGGACAGTTTCAATAAGAGAGGCTGAGAAATAGAGTTTTTATTTAGCAGGATCATGGGTCTAGCCAAAACTTGAGGGCTCTAGGACTAAGGAAGAAGAAAGAAAAGATTTTGGGAGACAGTTTTCAGTATCTGCACAGTAAGTGTGAGAAAACTCTTAAATAAAATTTATCTCTCTCAGTATTTGCATAGTGTTTAAGAAGTCAAAATGCATTTGTTTATATCTAGACTCTTTACTTACTAGCTCCTTGACCCTGAACAAACTATTTTTCTCTTTGTGCCCTAATTTTTTCATAATAAGGTAGAGAATAATGGTGTTTGATAGAGAGTACCTCATAAGTTGGTATGATAATTAAATAAGATAATATATGTAATTGATGAAGCCATTGCCTTGTACATCTAAGCCACAATTACTAGTTTTGTTGTCATTTGCCCTTGCTCTTCAAGGATCAGGGATGTGTTGAAGGACAAAACACAAAAAAACAAAATAATATAACAAAAACAACAAACAAAACCTTATATTACTTATGGGATATCCAAAAGTTAATTAAATATTACACATTAAGATACAATTGAAAAGAGTAACTTCAAATCTCATGAGAACTTGTAGATATAAAACTAGATTTTTTTGGAAACCTTGGAAGGTACTCAGCCAAACTGCAAAGTTTGAGGACACAGTTCTTCACATGACCACTCTCACATCTGGCACCACTTGCAAATTCAGAGGGCTCCCCAGACCACCCTCTGGCTTGATAATTTGCAAGAACTCACAAAGGGATTACAGATTACAGGGATCCAGATTAAAATCAGCCAAGGGAAGAAACACATAGGGTGAAGTCAGGAAAGTTCCACATGTTGATCTGCCAGTGTCCTCTTCCCATGGAGTCAGGACATGTTCTTCCAGCACCAATGTGTGACAGTATGCATGATTGCCAACCTGGTAACCTCATCCAAGCTTCAGTGTATAGAGTTTTTATGGGGCTTCATTATGTAGGCATCATTGATTGATTACTCAATTGCCTGTATGGTTGAACTCAGTCTCCCAATGGACTGATACTGTGTAACCCAGAGCCTTGTCCTAAGCCATATTGTTGGTGTTTATGACATGGCCAGCTTTTGCTTTAAAACTGTTAGTTGTGGCCAACCCTACCTGAAGATCTGGTATGGCCAGCACCCATAATAAACAAGCACACTTCTATCATCTGTGACACATTACCTCCCACAAGCTGAAGTCAATGGTGAGACTTCTCTTTGGACAAGGCCAAATTCTTTACTACACAGGAAGATACAAGACACTGATGAAAAGGAATGATCTTTACAAATGAAAGTCTAACATAATTATCTGTTGAAAATACCAAAGTTAAAAACAATCTTAAAAATATGTATATAAGAGAAAGATCATCCAACTGAAAATAAAACCCCCAGCTGGAGTAATTTAAAAATCTAGAAATTTGGCTGCCAAAGCAAAATTTGAGGAACCATTTGCATGGAGATCAAAATGAAAATAAAATTTTGAGTCATATAGAGAAGAAAACTAGCAAGAAAGTTCATAGTGCTACTAAATAATTATTGTGAAAACTCAAGGAAAAGAAATAAAGCACATTATTTGCTTTGGCAGTTGTAAAGATTGCTGCATTAACTTGTAATTTGGAACAGAGAGGTTAGAAGGATTGAAATTATTGACTTACATGTGTATAGAACATTACTTTTTACTTGATTCCAAGGTAAGTGCAAGGAAGTACTTAGCAAAAAAGGGTTATAGTGCTTTTAAAGTGGTATAGTCAGAGCAGTGTATGTTTTCCTATCTCTGTTAATGAAGGTACTAATCATAGAGGTTTTTTTTTTTTAGTGATTGTTCCAGGTTGTAGTGTGAGGCATGGGCAGAGATGGAACTAAAATCTTTGTCTCCTGACTTTTGGGTTAAGTATACTTTTTTTCTAACTGCAAAATGATTCCTCTTGGATCCCAGTTAATAGGAGGTCTGACTGAATTTCCTGGAACTCTGGAGTTTCTCTTAGGACCAGTCTGGTTAGTCTTTTCTTGCCCTCTAGTTGATATTGGTTCTTCTGAAATAGTTTACTCACTAAACTCTTAAGCAAATAGTGCTTGTTGAGGAACAAATAAAAATAAATCTATAGATTATTTAGATTTTCAAAATGTGTTTGAATAAGGCTCTTCACAATATTGCAACAATATAGGTTCTGATTAGCAAAGTTTGACTGCTGTAACAATAACAAGTGGGATAAGATGATTGGAGCTTTCCTTTAGAGCAAACATTTAGAGGGCTCAATTTTTTATTTTTAAAAATAATTATAAAAATTATTATACATGTTGCTATCAAATGTACTTTGCACCTGTGGAGGAACAACTGATGCTAACACGAAGTTAATAGCAATAGTAAGTGAAAATGGAAAACTGTTACATGGCAGTGTTATTAAGGGGTCTCACCATAACACCTTGTCATTAATTTTAATATGGATTTTAATATTTAATATGCATTTGTATTGCCTACCCTGTAGTCAGAGCCGCTGTTTATAACCCTTTTTTTTTTTGTTTTTTGGAGACGTAGTTTCGCTTTTGTTGGCCCAGGCTGGAGTGCAATGGCACGATCTCAGCTTAGTGAAACCTCCGCCTCCCAGGTTCAAGCAATTCTCCTGCCTCAGCCTCCCGAGTAGCTGGGATTACAGGCACCTACCACCATGCCCAGCTAATTTTTGTATGTTTAGTAGAGACGGGGTTTCACCATGTTGGCCAGGCTGGTCTCGAACTCCTGACCTCACGTGATCCACCTGCCTTGGCCTCCCAAAGTGCTGGGATTACAGGTGTGAGCCACCACACCCGGCCTTACAACTCTTTTGACTGTTTGTAGCCTCATGATGGTATATAGACTTTCTATATCATATTTACTTCAGATGGGGTCTTAGAATCTGTATTTGCATTTTAGTATTTTTAAACACCTATTATATGCCAAGTAGTGTCCTAGGCATTGAGGGATATGTTGGAACAAAAATCAGATAGGGTCTCTGAACTTAATGGAGTTAATAGTCATCAGGAGAGACAGGCATTACTCAAAGAATCACATGTGGTTAAGTACTATGAAGGAAAGATACATGGTGCCATCAGACTGTATATTAGGGAGATTTGTCTAATCTAGGAGATACCTGAAGAAGTTATGATTGATCAGTGACTTGAAGGTAAAGAAGAAATTGTAAGAGTGTTTTAAGCGAGGAAACCTCATGCATATGGGGCTATTGATGGGAAAGAAAATGGTGTGTAAAAGAACTGAAAGAAGGTGGCTGGGCACGGTGGCTCATGCCTGTAATCCCAGCACTTTGGGAGCCTGAGGTGGGCGGATTGCCTGAGCTCAGGAGTTCGTGACCAGCCAGGGCAACATGGTGAAACCCCATTTCTACTAAAATACAAAAAATTAGCCAGACGTGGTGGCGTGTGCCTGTAGTCCCAGCTTGTTGGGAGGCTGAAGCAGGAGACTGTTGAATCTGGGAGGCAGAGGTTGCAGTGAGCCAAGATCGTGCCACTGCACTACAGCCTGGGTGACAGAGGGAGACTCTATTTCAAAAAAAAAAAAAAAAAAAAAAAGAACTGAAAGAAGGTGTGTGGCTGTAGAACAGAGAGCTAGAGGAGTATGTATGAGATGAAGCTTGAGAGATAGATAGAAGCTACATTATACAGAATTTCTTAATAGGCCATAATATAATAGAATTCCTTAGGATAAGGGAAGCCATGAAGTGTTTTAAGTGAGAGTGAGGCATAGTCTGAATAATTTCAGAAAGCACATTGGGTCTATAGTATGGATGGAGAATAGCTTGTGGGTGGGTTGGAGAGTGGTTGGAGAGTGAATGCGTGAAGACTATTGGAAGCGTATTACAGTAGTTTAGGTGAGGCATGATGGTAGCCTCCTTATTGTGGTTCCATCGCATGCTAAAAAGAGTATGCAGAAAAGGAGGACTATGACTAAGTAAGTTCAAGAAGTGTTGTGTTAGGCAACTCTATTGCAGAACTTCTCAGGGCTTTTAAAATGCCCATGTGCGTGGTGAAGCTCTGTGAGGGGATATGGGATGTTTTGTGGCATATATGTCTTGCCCCCCACAGGGTGGGCTCTAGAAAATGGTGTGTAATACCTGTTCGTGGAAGCTCACTGGTAGGTGAAGATGCTTTCTGAGTGATAACATATGAGCTATTGCAAACATGGTTGGGGATTCCACATGCCATTTAGCAATAACTTGGGGATAACATGGTACGTGGAGATAGAAATGGAAAGCTTGTTTTCCTGGGGCAATCTCCCCATTTGTCATCAGGACAGAAAATTACCCTTGAAAGAGCCAGTCTTCCCCATTTGATGTTGCTCTTCTTTGGGGCCCATTTCCAGGTCCTCTGTTTTTCTGAATCTGTGTGACTGCTTGCACAGTGAGTGGGTGAGTTGGGGAAATTCTCAGCTGGAAATGTCAGAATACCCATTGATAGTTACTCCATAGAATCTGAAATCTGGGGACAATTGAGGGCCGTGGCGGTAACTCATGATAGCAGGCACTTTCCCTCTTTCTCTTCTGTCCTGAACCATGTTGGCCATTTGACCTCAGGCTTATTGTCTCTTGATTGCAAGATGGCTCTCTTAGCTTTAGGCTTCACAAATACATTTGAAGACAGGAATAGGTGGTTGGGTGGGTTTAGACTTAGCAGGTAAATGTCCTTTTCTCAATTGGCTCTGTCCATTTGTTAATCCGTAAAGGAAAATTCCTGGTAGTTCCCTTTTTTCTCTTTGGTTGAAATAGGGTTTTATGGCTACCCTTAGCTGCAAGGACAGCTGGGAAAGACTTGATTAACATAGATGGATTATGATCTGTTCTCTGGGGGTAGTAGCACCGTGTTTTTCTGTTGGTAAAATGTGGGGCTGGGATTGGAAGGCTCTTGGGTGTTTCTGCCTTGGATATCTTATATAAGACTTCAATCAGCACCTATGTGCTGATGATGCCCTTGTCTGCCTGAGTCGCCTGAACAGATCAGCCCTCATGTCAGTTTCTCATGGTTTCATTCAGGGACCAACCTTAGTTCCCTGCCCTATTCCTCCCACATCAATCCAGTCTGTCTGTAGGGCCCATGGATTCTTCCTCCCTGCTGAATGACCTTTTGTGTTACTGACCGTCTAGCCTACTTCACCTCCCTCTCCCTTTTCTCTCTCTTGTTTCTCTTTTTTTTTTTTTTTTTTTTTTTGAGACGGAGTCTCGCTCTGTCGCCCAGGCTGGAGTGCAGTGGCGCGATCTCGGCTCACTGCAAGCTCCGCCTCCCGGGTTCACGCCATTCTCCTGCCTCAGCCTCCCGAGTAGCTGGGACTACAGGCGCCCGCTACCACGCCCGGCTAATTTTTTGTATTTTTAGTAGAGACGGGGTTTCACCGTGTTAGCCAGGATGGTCTCGATCTCCTGACCTCGTGATCCGCCCGCCTCGGCCTCCCAAAGTGCTGGGATTACAGGCGTGAGCCACCGCGCCCGGCTCTCTTGTTTCTCTTATCAGCACCTTTTCAGTGCTAATAACTCATTTTTTTCTCCAGTGTTTAACATTTTATTGTTAATACTAGATAATATTAGATTGTGAATTTTTCTTTTGGCATACAGGTTTATGATTTAACACATGTGCTATTCATGTAACTACCATCATAATTATATATGTAACAATTCTATCATTAAAAAAAAAACTCCCTTGTGTTATTCCTTTATAGTTAGCCCATCCCTCATCCATAACTCCTGGCTACCACTAATCTATTCACCATCCCTCTTTTTTGAGAATGTCATATAAATGGAATCATATAGTATATAACCTTTTGAAATTGGCTTCTTTCACTCGGATAAGAATGCCTTTGAGATCCATTCAAGGAGTGTGTATAAACAATTCACTCCTTTTTATTGCTAAGTAGTAGTCCATAGTGTGGATATACTACAGTTTTGTTTAACTGTTTATTTTTGGAGGATATCTTGATTGATTTCAGTTTTTGCCTATTATGGGCTATAAACATTTGTGTATAGTCCTTTGTCCTCCATTTTTTTTCATTATGGAAAAATACAATTAACATAAAATTTACCGTCTTAACCATTTTAATGTATACAATTCAGTAGCATTAAATACATTCATATTGTTGTACAACCATCACCGTCATCCATTTCCAGAACTCTTTTCATCTTGCAAACCTGAAACTCTGTCTGTACCCATTAAACAATAACTTCTCATTATCCCATCTCTAGTTCCTGGCTACCACCATTCTACTTTTTGTCTCTAGGGTTTTGCCTTCTTTAAGTACCTTCTACAAGTGGAATCATACAGTATTTGTCTTTTTGTGACCAGCTTGTATAAAGGTTTTTGTTTTTTTTTCAGTGATCATAAGTCTTTATTTCTCTGAGATAAATGCTGAGAAGTACATTTGCAGGATTCTATGATAGTTACATCTTTAGTGTTTTAAAAAAACACAAACTTTTCCAAAGTGGAAAAATTTACACCATTTTACATTCTCACTAGCAATGTTATAAGTTCAGCCATCTGCAGAGCTTGAATTAAATTTCTGGAGAGATGACCTATTGACTCTTGGGTTAGGTGTTTACCCTTAGAGTAGTCATCGTTGGTTGACTGATTTGGAAAAGAGTGGTTTACAGTAAGTACCACTCTTGTATTCATTCCTGTGGATTGGGGTGGATATAGAGGGAATATTGAACTCTCTTTCACAAAAGTAGGGCTGGGTGGAAAACGGTGTAGGTGTCCATTGCAGTAGTGGTTTCCAAATCTGTGTGTACACCAGAATCATCTGAGGAGCTCTTCATGATACAGATTCATGGGTTTCATATCGACCTACTAAATTGGAATCTGTTTTTAACAAGAGTTCAAGAGAGTTTTAAGTAGTCATGCCCACATCTGTTGGGAATGTTACATTATAATATCTATGCACTTTTGAAAACTTAAGGTTTTAGAAGCATATGCTGTACTATATAAATGAAAAACTTCCTGTTCTCTTATCTTTTCCTCTTTTTCTTTGGCCTTATGTTTATATTTTTGTCTCTTTTCTGTTAGTTATTCTATTTTTGTTTTCTCTCCTCCATTTAGTTTTCACTGGTGTCTGTTTTTTGCAAGTGTCTATGGATAAGTTACTGTTATCTCTGCTCTTAGTCTGGAAATTGTATAAAGAGATTATCAACAGAGTTTGATCTTAGGCATCCAGGGTTCCTTTTCTTTCTCATTCCAGATCTGAATGTGTCTCACTGATAATTCTTTCCTTTTAATGGCAAAAGTAGAAAACAAGTTCCTGGGTTTAATGGAGAAACCTTTATGTTTTATATTTAAAGGTTGACATTCTTAAGTAGGCTCACTGTTACGTTTTATTTCCTTCTTTTCTCACAGGGAAGAGGAAGAACGTCTGAGAAATAAAATTCGAGCTGATCATGAGAAGGCCTTGGAAGAAGCAAAAGAAAAATTAAGAAAGTCAAGAGAGGAAATTCGAGCAGAAATTCAGACAGAGAAAAATAAGGTAGTCCAAGAAATGAAGATAAAAGAGAACAAGCCACTGCCACCAGTCCCTATTCCCAAACTTGTAGGAGTAAGTGGTGGAGACCCAGAAGATAATGACATAAGAGAGAAAAGGGAAAAAATTAAAGAGGTAATAAGCTGAGTTTTGTGATATGGAGTGTTTATGGATTTGTATTTGGATACAAACAAATATATATAATCTATGGTATCCTGTTTTGATCTGTTTGTTCTTGGGTCATAGTTGTAGTATAGTTTCCAGGTTGGTAATAAGGACTAGAACTCTTTCTTGTTTTTTTTTTTAATGTTAATTATAATGTAATTATTGGACACTTAAAATATTTTTGATACAACTTTTGGATGGTTAGTGCCACTCATTCTTTGTTCAGAGATCTTTTGAAATTCAGCGTTTTATTAATAATATATCTGTATATAACTTATTGTCTAAGCAGTTTCTTAAATGTTCAGTTACAAAGGGACTCTGCTAGATACTATGCAGATCACCTCATAAACATGCTTCTAAAGAGCTAGCATTATATCTCCAATTTTTTAAGGAACATGTCATGGTATCCCTCAACTATACTGTAGATTAAGAATACATTCCTTCCAAAAAGTCTCCATGGATTGAAAAATGGGAAAGAATTGATTTCAAAATTCTTTAAATTTATTTAGCCTCAGAAGTCTTTCAGTTTGTTATTCTGTAGTTACTTAAAAGTAAAGAGAATACCAGATGGGAAAAATCTAGTGAATATTTGAGTTAAACTTTGTTAATTAGAACTCCTAAAAATTCTGGGTGGAGTTTGTGATTATACTGCCTGTGAAGAAAAATATTTTATCAGAGTGTAATTGTACCAACAATATTTCAGAAGGTTTAATTATTATAAAGTAAGATAAATTTAGTTCAAGTAATCAAATATCTATTTGGATATATTCTAGTAATGTATATGGAAGGTATAGCAGATACTTTAAGCTTAGCCTTATGAATTATTATAAAACCTTGACCTTGATGGAGTAGAAATAGAGCTGTGCTCTGATTTTACCTCACCTCTAGAGTCTGTTTTATATGTAGACTACTTAAGGCACTTCCTTCGGACAGTGTTGGGAGAGACAGTGATAGATTTTTTTTCAGATGCCTGACTTGCTTTTTTTCAGATGTCATTACAACGTACTGAAATACTTTTTTCAAATACATAATAATTCAGATAGATAACCATGTGTGTTCAGGGGACCCCCAGATGATCCTCAGGTTCAGTGACTCACCAGAAGTACCCATGGAACTCAGCATATAGAAACATGTTTTAGTTTGCTGAACTTTTATCCTGTTATTTTACTGAAGTTATTTATTCTTATAGCTTTTTTGTAGATTGCTTGTGGTTTTTCTTATACATAGTCATGTCTTCTGTGAAGAGATACTTTTACTTTTTCCTTCTTGATTTTTATACCTTTTTTTTTTTTTCTTGTCGTACTGCAGTGGCTAGGAGTTCTAATATATTGTTCAAAGTAAGTGGCGAGAATGGACGTACTAGGTTTGTTCCCAACTTTAGGGGTTAAGCATCCAGTCTTTTGCCATTAACTATGTTGTGTCAACTGTAGGTTTTTTAAAGATGCTGTTTATTAGGTTGAGGATGTCTCCTTGTAGTTGTAGTTTACTGAGAGTTTTATCATGAATGAGTGTTGAATTTTGTCAGATGCATTGTCTTCATTTTTCTCTAGATGACTGTATGTTTTTTTCCCTTTATTCTGTTAACATGGTAAATTACATTGTTTTTTGGATGTTAAATTAGTCTTATATTCCTGGGTTAAACTCCACTTTGTCGTGGTATACTATCTGTCTTAGATGTTGCTAATTTTTCTTAAGGAATTTTGCATCTGTGTTCTTGAGATACATTGGTCTTGAGTTTTCTTGTAATATCTTTGCTTGATTTTGGTGTCTGATTAATGCTGGCTGCATAAAGCAAGTTGGGAAATGTTTAATGAATAGTATGCTGTTAAATGAATAGATTTTTGGTCTACTATTATATAATTCATCTGATATATAATTAAATACTCTGCTATTGTATAACTCAGAACTCCTTGGGTTGTAAGACACTCAGCTCAAACTAAGTGATACAAATAGTATTTATTGGTTTAATGGCTCTAAACAAGGGCTTCAAGTTTGGCTGAATCCAAGCCTGTAGATATTATTGTGAGTGTTAAGCATCTGTCTCTCTTTCCTTTTGCTAGTTTCTCCATGCTGGCAGAGAGCCATTATCAGCTCCAGGATTATATATTACATAGACCATGAGATTGCAGAATAAAAAAGTCCCTTTATCTCATGGTGTCAATAACAATATGTGTAAAAAGAACTTGATTGTTCCTACCTGAATCACATGTATCCACTCAACTTTGTTTAGGGCAGGGGTTGACAGCTACAACCTGTGGGCCAAATTCTGCTTGCTGTCTGTTTTTTAAAAATAAATTTTAGGCTGGGCATGGTGGCTCACACCTGTAATCCCAGCACTTTGGGAGGCCAAAGTGGGCTGATCACGAGGTCAGGAGATCAAGACCATTCTGGCTGACACGGTGAAACCCCGTCTCTACTAAAAATAACAAAAAATTAGCCAGGTGTGGTGGTGGGCACCTGTAGTCCCAGGAGGCTGAGGCAGGAGAATGGTGTGAACCCGGGAGGTGGAGCTTGCAGTGAGCTGAACTGGCATCACTGCATTCCAGCCTGGGCGACAGAGCAAGACTCCATCTCAAACAAAAATAAATAAATAAAATAGATTTTAATTTGAACACAACCATGTCCATTTATTTACATATTATCTGGGACTGCTTTTATGCTGTAACAGCAGAGTTAGTTTGTTGATCTCTGGTCTAAGGATAGGGGATTTTCTAGCTAGGGTGAGTTAATTGGTGGTAGAAGCAGAGCCTCTTGATTGACAGCTCTGTTATATGTGAGGAAAGGGGAGCTGTCCCCCAAAAGACTAACATTTCTCAAAAGGAAAGAATGCCAAACAAATATGTACCTCCTGAAGAAAGAGGACTTGTCTATTATGCCCATTTTTTTCCTGTCATATAGATGAGATTAAACATAGTTATGTATGTTTTCATACTGATACAAATGTTAATTGAATAATGTACTAATATAGATCTGGAAGAATGGGCAAGGATATAGTAATAGAACCTAAAATTGTATGAAATAAAAAAACAGTTTGTGAAAAATTTAAATTGATGGATTATAATTTTTCTCTTTTCAGATGATGAAACATGCTTGGGATAACTATAGGACATATGGGTGGGGACATAATGAACTCAGACCTATTGCAAGGAAAGGACACTCCCCTAACATATTTGGTAAGTTTACTTTTTCTAATTACTATTTCCATTTTCTACCTCCGTCTTTTAAAACAAGATGTAACTTTTCAAAATACTTTCTAAAATCTGAGTATTTCTGTGGAACTATAATTTGAAGAAACATGTATGATTTTTTGCAAGTGTCAGTCACGATTAAGTTCCAGTTGCTTTGGAGTACACATATATGTGGTAGATTTTCTATTTACATATGGATGCTTTAGTCATTTATTGAGTATTTAAAAGCTTTTTTTTGGCATTTTTTTCTTTAGTGTCAGGAAAAGTAGGCACCTACTTGTCATTTTTTTCTTCAACACAATACCTATTCTGATATTCACATTACAGAGGAAGAGGGGAGGGATAGGAAATTCTTGTAGTTCTGTGTACATTTTTTAAAAAAGTGACATACCTGGGATGATTGGGTTACTGAATTCAGTGGGTTATGTTGTACATTCACAGTTCCTAAGGAAAAATTAACAATGTGTTCTGTGAATGGAGGTTTGGGGAAGAGCTGTGTTCATCTTGAGTTTGTTCATCCTACTTTCCCTGAGCTCAGTTCACTTGTAAAACTTCCCAGTTTAACTTAACCAATTTAACAACTTTTACTAAACCCAAAGGTAAGTCTTCAGAATTGTTAAGCTACTCTTTGTAGTCTTCACTCCTTTCCCCCATTTTAAATGCTTCTTGATGTGACTTGATGATTATCTTTTAAGTAATGATAGATGAAGGCGAGAAAATTTTAATGGGCTAAAAAGTCACAAACTAGTTATATGCAATCTGATTTTATTACCTGTAGTAAACCATCACAGTAATTCAAATAACAGCAATTTTCTTTTTGACACTAGGGAAGGATTTTTCTAATGCTGTGAGTTTTCTTATAATTTGTTCATTGTTGCTTGCTTTTGGTCAAAAAAGAAAATGTCTTAAAAAATAATTTCTGTTGGGTTTGGGAGATGTTGTGGTAGAGGAGTAAAGGAAAAAAGTTTCCTCTAGGTAATCAGTGACTACTAGAGACTTCATAATATGATATTTAATTTATCAGCCATTATGTAATGAAATAAAGTATATTTTCTTAACAGAGTTTTGGACTGGAAAGTTCTTACGGCTTTGTGGATGTCACAATATGAGGCGTTAGTGCAATAAAGACATTAAATTTAATAGTCAATTAAATTTAGAACCTCCCTTCAAGTAACTATTTTTATGTTAAACTCAACGGTAAATTGTGAGCCTTTTAAAAAGATTGGAGTATAAAAATGTATTGAAAATAAAAATTGGATGTCAATTTTTTACTTTTTTCAAATGATATTTCTCAGAACATCTAATGTATTATATTTATCAAATAGATACTGGTCCTATCTGTTTATCAAATAAATATCGATGCTTTAGTAAACTTTAAAGATAGAAGAAAATTAATTTTGACACTTAGGAAACATCTATTCTGCGAAGAAAATTATAGTGAAATGGTAGAAAAAGAAAATCTACAGAATTTTCAATAGTCAAAATTAGGTGCTGCTTATTTTTTATTGAATTTTTGAGTGGTTACAGTTTCTTTTCCAGCCAGATAAGCTAAGTAGGAATAGATCCATTATTATGTTTTGTCTTATGTTTGTAGCTATGCAGTCAGTTTGTTAAAGGATTATTTTTTGTAGTTTAATACTTTGTTTCCTACTTACTCTGTTTCTTTTGTGTATCTCAAATTCTTGCCAGTAAGTACAATTTGAGTTTTTTTAATCTATTTTTTGATCTTTTTCTTTTTTAAAAAAACAGTAAAAGTCTAAGAGAAGCGTGGTAAGTAGTTCTCAGTGTCTCATTTGACATCTCAAATTTAATATGCCCTTACAGAATAGGAATATGTAGGTGGATACTGAACCTTTGCTTGCAATATTCTAGATTTTAGGGAAAACATTAACTTAAAACACTCTTTTTGTTAGCCTTGATTATTAAACAATTCTTTTATATGGTAACTGAGATAGGGGCTCCTCTGACTTCTGTCTAGTTAGTTCTTGGCATCAGAGTCCTCTTTACGTGCAGATAACAGAAAATCCATTGCAAAATGGCTTAGACTAAAAAGAAAACTTAATCAGCTGAATGAATTCCTGGTGTATATCTGATTCTACCTGAGCTTTTTTACTTTATCTTTTCTGTTTTCCTGTGTGTTGATATAATCAAGCTGGTTTCTTAGCAGGATGGCTGCAGCAACTTGAAGCTTCATATCTTCATACTACCACAGCTGTGGGAAAGAGAACATTGTAGAGAAGAGAGCACTCGGATGTCTTAGAAATATAATTGAAATACTCACTGTTTCTTATTGTCTCTGATTAGGTCTTGTGCCCATTGTTGAACCAAATGCTGTGCTTAGGAGGATGGGACATGTTCTTTTTGTTTTGCTTAGTTAGGGCCTGGCTCTGGAGCCGGGAGAGGGGAGAAGGAAATGTTGCTGGATGTAAGTTAGCACTGATACTAATTATTCTAAGAATGATTAATAGTTAGAATGGCTGGGTGCAGTGGCACATAGTCCCAGCTCCGCAGGAGGTTGAGATGGGAGGATCGCCTGGGGCCAGGAGTCCAAGGCTATGGGGCGCCATGATCATGATGCCTGTGAATAGCCACTGTGCCCTAACCTGGGCAACATAGCAACATAGCAAAACCCTTTCTCTTAAAAAAAAAAAAAAAAAAAAAAAAAAAGCAGAATGAGTTCTTTCTATTTAAATGTTCTAGAAAGTAGAAAGTTTTGTTAGGGATAGGTCTTTTTGCATGTAGAAGAAATTATTTTAATTTGTAAAAAGTATTCTTTGATTTTACAATGCTTTTTGAAGGGTGCATTTTATTTTCCAGGTGTGTGTGTGTGTGTGTATTTATATGTAAATATGTTCCTTTTGTTATTTCTGACTTAACTGTGATTTGATTTGTACATGTTTTGTTGAAGATTGTTGCTTCTATATTAATAAGAGATACTGCTCTGTACTTTTCTTGTATTATCTTTGTCTTGTTTTGATATCAGAGTAATGCCGGACTCAGAAAATGATTTGGGAAGTGTTTTCTGCTTTTCAGTTTTCTGGATGAGATTGTTTAGGATTGGTTTTATTTTTTTCTTTAATGTTTGGTATATGTTGCTGAAGAAACCACTTGCATTTGGAATTTTTTTTTTTCTTGAAGGTTTTTAAACTACAAACTTAATTTCTCTAATAGTAAGGACCATTCAGTTTATCTGTTTCATTTTGGGTGAGTTTTGGTGATTTGTGGTTTTTGAGTAATTGGTCTGGTTTTATCTAAGTTATTGATTTTTATATGCATAGAATTGTTTGGAGTATTGCCTTGTCATTTGAATGTCTGTGGCAGCTGTAGTAATAATCCCCTTTCATTTCTAATATTAGTGATTTATGTTTTGTCTCCTCTCTTGTCCTGCTAGAAGTTTATTAATTTTATTGATCTTTTCGAAGAAACAACTTTTGGGTTCATTGATCTTTGTAATATTTTCTTTGTGTTTTCATTTCTTTGATTTCTACTCTTTATTGTTTTCTTCTTTTGCATGATTTAGGTTGATTTTGCTCTTGTTTTTCTAGTGTCTTGAAGTAGAAGCCTAGATTATTGACCAGAGATCCTCTTTTCTAATGTATTTATTACTGTAAACTTTCTAACTACTGCTTTTGCTGCATTCCTGAGGTTTTGATATATTTTCATTTTCATTCAATTCAGTGTTTTAAAATTTTCCTTGAGTAAGTTTAAGTATTTAGAGTTTAAAAAAATCCTTCTGTTACAGATTTCTCGTTTTAATTTTGTTAGGATCAGAGAATGTACTTCACATAATTTTGATTCTTTTAAATTATTTTTGGTTTGCTTTTAGACACAGGTTTGTCTTGGTGAATTTTCCATTTGTTCTTAGAAAGAATGGTATGTGTATATTCTGCTGTTATTGTGTGGAATGTTCTACTGATGTCAGTTAGATCCCATTGGTTAATGGGGTTGTTCAGGCTGTCTCTATCTTAGTTGGGTTTCTGTCTCGTTCTGTCAGTTACTGAGAGAGGGATGTTGAAGTCCTCAACTCTTATTTTGGACTTCTTTCAGTTCTGCCAACTTTTGCTTAATGTAATTTGAGGTACTCTTGTCAGGTGTTTGTCCATTAAAGATGATGTATTCTTAGGAGCACCACTAAAGCCCTAGTATCAAAACCAGACAAAGATATTTATAAGAAAAGGAAACTATAGAGCAATATCCCTTATGAACATAGACATAAGAATATTTAATTAAATTTTAGTAAATCTTATTGAGTAATACAGTTGTCCTTTGGTATCCATGGAGGATTGGTTTCAGGACTCCAGAGAATACCAAAATCCATGGATGCCCAAGTCTCTTTTATAAAATAGTATATAATATTTGCATATAACCTAAGCATATTCTCTCATATATTTAAAATTATCTCTAGATTACTTAGAATACCTAATACAATAGAAATAGTTGTTATACTGTGTCTTAAAATTTTTGTTTTTTAAATTGCTGTGTTGTTATTTTTAAAATTATTTTCCCCAAATATTTTCCATCTACTGTTGGTTGAACCTGTGGATATGTAACTGGTGAATACTGAAGGCTGAGTGTATATTATTACATTATGACTAAGTGGAGTTTATCATAGAGATACATGGTAGGTTTTACATTTGGAAATTAGCTAGTGTAGTTTAAGATATCAGTATAATAAAAGAGAAAAATCATAGGATTATCCCAGTAGTTGGAGAAAAAGCATTTAATAACATTTAACATCCATCGATGATAAAAACTGTCAGCACACTAAACTAAAAAGGGGATTTCTTTAACCTGATAAAGAGAATTTCAAAACAACAACAATAAGCAAAAAATGCAAAATACCCCCCACATACTTAATATTGAAAGACTATATGCTTTCCCCTAAGATTGCAAGCTAGATAAAGGTGTCTACCCTCTCACTTTTATGTAACATTGTACTGGAGATCCTAGCCAGTGCACTAAGGCAGAAAAAAGAAAAAGAAAAAAAAAAAGAATAAAGATTGGAAATGAAGAAGTAAAACTATCTTTACATTTTTAGTCAACATAATTGCCCACAGAGAGAATCCTAGGGAATGTACCAAAAAAAGGTGCTAGAATCAACAAATTTAGTAATGTTATAGAATACAAGTTTAATATGCAAAACCAATTATATGTCTTGGTATACTTGCAACAAACAGTTATAAACACAGTTTAAAAAATAAAGTCATTTGCAGTAGTATCAAAAAATAAGAACTATGTGTGTATAAATTTGACAAAATATGTACAGAACCTGTACACGGAAAACTTTATGTTGTTTTTGAGAGAAATTTGAAAGGACTTAATGGAGAGAAATGCCATGTTCATGAATTTGAATACTCAATATTGTTGGGATGTTAATTCTTTCTAAATTTATGTTTAAATTTAGAGCAGTCCAATCAAAATGACTAGGCTTTTCTGTAGAAATTGGCAAGTTGATTCTAAAATCTATGAAAATACAAAGCACTTAGAATAGTCAAGTAATTTTTTAAAAAAAACCAAGTTTAAGGATTTGCACTACCTGATTTTATAAATTACAGTAAAGCTACAATTCAGGACAGTATGGTTTTAGCATAAGGATGGGCATAGAGATCTGTGGAAAAGAATAGAAATAGAAGTGTACATACATGGTTAATTGATTTTCAACAAAGATGCTGAGGTTCAGTGATTAAAAGGATAGCCTTTCCAACAAGTGGTGCTGGGTCAACTGTATATTTGTATGGGAAAAGAATGAGCTTTGCCTCTTCCTTCAACATTGTATAGAAAAATGGATCACAGAGCTAAATATAAAAGCTAAAAGTAAAAAAATTTCAGTAGAAAACACTTGAGAACATCTTTATGACTTTGAGGTTAGCAAGGATTTTTTAGAATACAAAAAGCATTAAGTATAAAATAAAAATGTTGGTAAATTGGACTTAATGAAAATTGAAGATTTCTGCTCCCCAAAGACATCAGGAAATTGGAAAGACAAACCAAAGACTTGGAGAAGATATTTGAAATATTTACATAAGGATGTATCCAGAATATATAAATACTTCCCCACCCAAGGAGGTATATGAATAGCCAGTAAGCACATCAATAAGCAGGGAAAGTAAAATTCACACCACAATGGAATATTTCTACACACCCATTAACATGTCTAAAATTTGAAGATCAACAATACCAAATATTGACAAGGATGCTAGAGCAACTATAACTGTTATACATTGTATTGGGAGTGTAAAATGGTACACTGTGGAAAGCAGTTTGTCGGTTTCTTATAAACTTACTGTATAGCCTAGCAATTCCACTCCTAAATATTTCCTTGGTGCTCACAAATGAGATCAGGTGTAGTTGTATGTTTCTTAGTAAATTCGATTTTTTTCCGCCAATGATATAAAGAATTTACAAATTGAATTTTAAGATCTTTTCCCCTATGTTATATAAAAGTTTGTATAGAATAGGAGTTATCATCCTTAAAATTAAAGTAGTAGTCATTCTATGAAACTTCCAGAATATGGTATTTTGATAGCGGGTAGCTCTTTGAAAACTTCTTTATTTCCTATGTTTTTCGGTCTGTTTGTTTAGATTTTTTGTTTCTTCTTTCATAAGTCAAAAATAGTATTTCTCGAGAAAGATCAAATTTATTATGAATATATGAATAAAATGGGCCTTTTATAATTTTAAAAAATTTTCTCTATGCTTGTCTGTTGTTACATTTTTATTTATTTTGTGTTTTTGTCTTGTCTACCTTTTAAAAACGAGGTTAATGGTAGATTCATTGTATGGTTCTTCATGGAACCATTTCTTGAATTTATTATTTCAATAATTTTCTTCATTTCTAATTCATCCATTTCTGCCTTTAGTTTTTCTCATTCTTCTATTATTTTGCTCAAATTTGTTTTTTCTTTCTTAGAATATTCAGTTATTTTCATTTGTTCTTATTAACTAGTATAAATATTTTAAGTGTTTTTGTGAGAACTGCTTTAGTTGATTCCCTTGCTCTCATACTAAATTTTTATGATGTTTTATATATTTTGCAATGTCATGTTTTGCTGCTTCTTTGACCCAAGAATAGTGTTAGGCTTTTTCATTTTTTCCTGTTCAAATCTTGACTTCCTCTAGGTAAACAATCATGATGATAGCCAGTAATTTCAATTTTACACTTTTCTTCCTTGAAGCCTTTAGCTCATGGCACCTAGTGCAACTAACCAAGACTGGTACAGAATAGGTGGGTCAGGCCTTTTTCCACTCCAGAATAGTCAATACCTTAGAGAAATATGTACTTAGAGGACTAAATAAATAACTAGGTAACTGGAGGAGCAGAACTATCTACAAAAATTAAAATAAGGACACAAACAGTAGTCTCAAGGATTTAAAATAAGTTTGGTAAATGTTTTGGATGAAATGCCAAAATTAAAAGAGAATACATATTCAAGAATTTATGCAAGAGATAGAGATATATGAGTGATTAAATGGCTTGATACCATTTTTATCGTAATAAAAAGCTGAGGAATGTAACAACACATAACTTTCTAGATAATATCAACATGAAGGGAACTGAGTAGGTAGAAGACCAAGGTATTTATCAGAGTGTGTTGGAGTATTTGTCTTGTTAGCTAAGAGAAGATAGATGTATTGATAAGTTGAAGAAATTATTAGGAACACATGAACAAGAAAATGGCATGTAAATTAAGAACAACCATCATAAGAACAAATTTGTGTAGCTTTAAATCATTGGAAGAAAACAATTTCTACTCAGTAGAAAGAGGAATGGAAAAAGAAAGAAAAGAGGAGAATAGTAAATGGAAAATGTGAACTAAGTAATGTTGAATGCTGGCTCTGAAAATGTCACCAAGAAAACCTGTTGATAAGACAAAGCTGTTAATTATTACTTTGGTAAGGAGATCACTACCTCACTGGAGTCATAACCTTTCAGAGTTTTGGGGTATAAATCATCATTTGATACTTTCTGTTGTAGAGTTGATGGGTCTTTCAGGAAGTTCCTGGAATGAACAATAAATATTTTTTGCAACTTTTATCTTTCTGGGCAAGAGCTCCTGGAACAGTAAATTCATGTTGTTGAAGACAATGTAATAGAGTAAAGCCATGTTAATGCAGGCAGTAAGCTGTGTGGATCATTTGCATTTTCATAGTACACAAATAATAATTGCATTAATGGGATTGGGGTGAACCCATCTGCTCCCTGATATTTATTTTTTTGCTGTACTACTAGATTTTTTACTCTACTAGTAGCAAAACAAACCTAGTTTATTTAGGATTTGTACAGTTATATTCATTAGTAAGATTGGCCTGTTTTCTTCTCTTAAGTTTTCATTATATAGTTTTGGTATCAGTTAGGCTGGTTTTGAATTAATTCTTCCCTCTCTTCCTCCCTTTCTCTCTTGCTTTCTTCCCCTCAGAACATTTTTTTAATGATAAGGATTATTTATTTCTTAAAAGTGGATACATTTTATTATTTTGATTTTCTCTACTCATATTTTGTTTGATGGTTTCCTTTTTTCAATTTGATCTACCTGCTTGTTGATTGTTAAGGATTGTTTTTTTTTTCCACTGTGGTTATCCAGCCCTGTTGTACATTTATTATTATTTTTAAATATATTTTTTGTCCTTTCTATGAATTTGGACCAGACCAGAAGGACATGGTTGTCTTATTACTTAGCTTTGTCATCGTGAACTACTCTCCTCTTTTCTTGAATTAATCCTCTTTTTTTTTCCTTTCTCAGTTAAGTAGATAGATATCTCATATTCTGACCAGGCAGAAAATTAAGGAAAAGTATGCTTTTAGTTTTCTTTTATCTTCCTATTTTTAGTAAAGTACTATTTTTAGTAAAATATATTAAACTATGTATATTATCTAATATATATATATAATTTCTAATGTAAAAGGGAACAATATTGGGTATTCTAAATTTTTAGTCCTTATACTCTTACTTTAGTTTACTTTTATACATAAATAATTAAAATACACTGAATGTGAAGGGAATCTTTTTTTCCCCCCAAAGAGAACAGGAGCCTAAAGGGATCTTTTTAATGATAATTTTTTTCTTCCCAAATATAGGAAGTTCACAAATGGGTGCTACCATAGTAGATGCTTTGGATACCCTTTATATCATGGGACTTCATGATGAATTCCTAGATGGGCAAAGATGGATTGAAGACAACCTTGATTTCAGTGTGGTGAGTGTATGATTGATAACTAATCTCTTAGATTGACCATGAAAAGACACAATGTCTAACTGCTATGGTCTGAACATTTGTGCCTTCCTAAAATTCATATGTTGAAACCTGATCGCTAATGTGACGGTACTAGAAGATGGGGACTTTGGGAGGTGATTAGGTCATGAGGGTTGACCTCTCATGAATGGAAAAAATATATATATATATATTTTAAAGTTGAGTAATTAGCACAGCTTCGATGAATTTTCATAGTTAGGCCTACACCCATTCTTCTGGCACTTTAGCATGGTCAAGTGGCACTGCTTAGGTTTGGCATAGTTGTTAAGTCACACGCCCAGCACAGTTGCATTCTTGGTGTGTGACTTGAGAAAGTTCCTTATCTTCCTAAACCTGTCATAAAATTGCTATTCCATTATAGTATTGTGAGGATTATTTGAGATAATGTGGTACATATTAAATGCTCAGTAAATGGTAGCAATTATTTTCATTATCACCAGTCTTCACCTAAAAGATGTGTGGACTGTTTTGTCATATTCACATCTTTTGTGATATTTGTGCTTGCTTTTCCTTTTGACTGTATTATCCTTCACTACTTCTCTATGTACTTCTCTCTGGCAGACTCTTTGTTATTTAAATTGTGATATAAGTCCATAATTATTTCTTCTCTGATGCCATTCTTGGAGCTAACTAGACAAAAATGGTTTACTTTCCTTTATATTACTGTAGAATTTGGACGTATCTCAAAGAGAATAATTTTTATTATCAATTAAATTCAGGTTTGATGGTGAGTGATAGAAAACCTAATATAAAAGAGCTTAAACAAGATAGATATTTATTTTTTTTCATGTAAATCAAGTACAGAGTTAAGCAGTTCAGGGCTGGTTTGGGTGGCTCCTTGATCATCAGAGATCTAGGATCATTTGTCTTGTTGCTCTGTCAGCTTCAGTGTATATCTTAGACCTCATGATATAAAATGGTTCCTAAAGATCCAGACATTTTATCCAGTTGACAGAAAGAATGTGACTGTTCTCTAAGAAGACTTCTCAGGAGGTAGTCTCCCCATTTTTGCTTTTTGAGTTTACTAACACGGCCTCAACTAACTCCAAAGGAAAGCTGAGAAATGTAGTCTTTTTTTCTGTGTAGCTATGTAGCCTTTATACAACAGATTGTGCTTTTTGTATCTTGTTTAAGAAAGCCCTACTCCTAGATCATGAATATATTTTCTTATATTTTATTCTGAAGGTTTTAAAGTTTTGCTTTTGTATTTAGTCTTTAATCCAAATGGAATTGAATTTTTTTAAATGTAGGATGAAGTAGGCCACTATTAGTTGATCCTAGTACCATTTCTTTTCCTGCTACTTTTATATGCCACATTAGTCATATATTAGTCATATTATAGTTTATTCTTTAACATTGGCTTTTTTCTTTATCCATATGTCAATACTAAACTATCTTAACTACAATTTTTTTTATAAGAAGCTTGATGTCTGTATCTGAATCTGTTCTCTGTTGGTATCTGATCTTGTTCTCTGCGGAAATTATCTTAGTTCTCAGCTTTTTGTTCTTTCAAGTTCTGGAAAACTGTGTGGAAATTTTGAGGAGGATTGCATTTAATTTGCAGATTAATTTGGGGAGAATTAGCATCTGTGCAATACTCCCATTCATTGACAGGACAGCTTTATTATGGCTAATAATTCCCTTGTATATCATTATTATCAGTCAGGGTTCAATCAGGAACCAGACTATGCCATTTATTTTAACTAGAGGATTTAATGTTTAGAATTGTTATCCAACTAATGGGGAACCAAAAAGGCAAAAAGAGAGCATTGTGATATCACCAGAAGTATTAACTCTAGGAAACAGGAAACAGCTGCCACCTGTGGGGGCTATAAGAACAATGGGAAGAGGATGGGATCATTAAAATGCAGTAGCTTGGGCTTTATGGAACTGGTACCTGTGCTGCCCAGGTGTTACTGGTACCTCAGGAAGACTGTGTCAGAGCTGAGACTCAGAACTCTGAGGAGGAGACACCTAGCCAAGTGCTTGATATCTGTAAAGGAAACCATGAGGCTGATTTGGGGATTGTGTGTCTGTATGTGTGATAGGGGAACAGTACTCTGGAAGCAGTTGCCACTGCCAGGGTGAACCCTGGCTGGTGTGACACTATCAGAAACTAGAAGTAAACAGGAGGGAATAAGACTCTTCTTCCTCCAGTCTTGTATTGTCTTTTTAGAACCTCCTAATGTTAGTGCCTAAAAGGGAGCCAGTTGGTAAATTAAATGCATTTGTGTAGTTCCAACTCCCATATACCAAAGTAGAGTATAGAAGAATGGATTTGAACCTGAGAGAAGTAGTGTAATCATCAGCACAGTCATTTTTTGTTCCTTTCTTTCAACCTTTAAATGTCATTATGTTTTAGCTGCTTATTTTGCATATATAGTATGTATTTGGATTTTGTTATTTTTATCCAACCTTAGAGTCTTTTTAACTATTAAGTTTGATATATTTACATTTACTATGATAACATATTTGGAGTTAGGTCTTTCACCTTTGTTTTGCTACCTATATTATGATCGTACTTTTCATTTGTTTTTAGTTTGTTTTCCTTATTTTGGATTAAATTACATCATCTTTTTCCCTCTACTAGTTTAACATTATACCTTCCATTTCTATTGACTTTGGAGATATCCTTGAGTTTAAATATATATATATATATATATATGATATATATGTTTTATAAAAATACATTAAAACTGAGTTTTATCTCTTTTTTGTTTGTGCTCTGGTGTCAGGAGCAAAACAATAAACAATGTATATGTTTAAACTTTAAGGGTAACTCCAAAGTAGGCGTGCACACACACACACACACACACACACACACTCTCTCTCTCTCTCTCTCTCATCAAAGTATCCTATATATAAGTATATATAAACTTTAAGGATAACCCTAAGTAGGCAGTTTGAAATTAATCAATTTCAGACAAGGAGTCATGGCTCGTGTCTGTAATCCCAGCACTTTGGGAGGCTGAGGCAGGAGGATCGCTTGAGCCCAGCATGGGCAACATAGTGAGACCTGAACTCTACAGAAAATAAATCCCAGCTACTTGGGAGGCTGAGGAGGGAGGATTGCTTGAGCCCAGGAGGTTGAGGCTACAGGGAGCCATGATCATGCTGCTGTACTCTAGCTTGGGCAACAGAGTAAGATCCTCCTTCTGAAGAATATAAGGATTTTAGAATGCTTTAACTTAACTCATCCCCCTTTTGTTTTATGTGTCATTGTTGTCTAGTTGATCCCGTTATATTTTAAACTTCCAAATTAAGTAATAGATAAATAAATGCACACATTTATCAAATGCAACAGGCACTGTTCTAGATTCTGTGGATGTAGTAATCAACAAAACAGAGTTTTATCTCTTTTTTGTGTTTGTGTTCTAGTGTCGGGAACAAAACAGTAAACAAGTTATATATAGTACATCAGAGGGTGATGATAAGTGCTGTGGAGAGTAATGGTGGGGTACTGCTATTAGTATTTTACATGGGGTGGTCATGGAAGAACTCTTTGTTAAAGTGACACTTCTGAGAAGAGACCCAAGGGGAGCCATGTGGATATACAACTCTGTCTTAATAGATATTAAAACTGAGAATAGAGGTACAGTTCCCTTGTCTTTCCTGCTTCTGTTATACTATTGCAAAGTGTGTTTTCAGTTTAATTTTAAAAAGGCAATCTGTTTTTTCCCTTGTTTTAATATTTTATTTTTTGCTTTGTTGTTCTGTAATTCTATTACTATATGTCTATGTGTGGGTTATTCTTTAAAGGACTCGTAATGTTTCATCAATCTGAAGACTTACATTTTCATCAAGTTTAGTAGGTTCTCAGTTATTACTTCTTTCAAAAATGTCTCTATCCTATTTTTCCATTCTGTCCCTCTAGAATTTCTGATACCTTTTGTTTCTGTAGTGAAGGAAGATTGTTTTACAAATGAAACTATTTGATTACTGTGTGATTATATATAGTTAGATGATGATGTGTTAATTAGGGAAATAATGCAAGGTAATTGGTATTAATATTTTATATTAGATGGTCAGAAAAAATTTCTGATAAGGTGACATTCATTCAGAAACCTATAGGAAGTGAGAGTGATTTGTTCAGTTATGTGAAAGGAAAGCATCCAGATAATAGGGTAACAATTGTAAAGCTGACATAGGAGTCTCAAGTTTGACAATTCTGGGTACAGCAAGTAGGCCCATATAATTAAATGAATCAAAGGGATATTAATACAAGAGATGTCAAAGAGGTTGTAGGGGATCTGAGCATGTTGGATCTTATTGGTCATTTTACTCTGAGTGTTACGTGAAGGCATCGTAGGGGTTTGCACAGAGTAGTGATCTAAACTGATGTAAGATTTAAAAGGCTCATTTTAACTATAGTGTGCTGAATAGAGGGTAGGGAGGAGAGTAAGTATTAAAGCAGGGACTGGTTGGAAGGTTATTGTTGCAATTCTGGTAAGAGATGGAGGCCCTCCCATCCTTTTTTCCTTCCTCCTCATATTTAGTGAATGTCTGCTATGTGCCCTGTAGTATGTTAGATGTTGGGAATATATGAAGTAATATTAAGCACTTTGCTTTCATGGTGGGATGGAATGATGATCGTGTTATCAAAAAATTACATTATATTGTAAAAATTCTATACTGAAGAAATATGTTAGCAGATGATGTGCCTGCCTATGAATGTTGGAAAGACTTTAGAGTAATACAGTTTCCTTTTAATTTTTATTAAAATTAACTATGAATGTTTTTATGTTAGTTGTATATCTTCTGTAGATTCTTTGATTATGTTCTCTGCCACTTCTGCTTTTCTTTCCATGTGTTAGAATATTTCTAGCAATATCTATATCAATATGTAAATACAAACAGAGACTCTATTTAGTAAGGTTATTAATATTACTATATTTGTGCCGTTTCCATCTGTTTGCCATTTAGTTTTGTTTATGATTCTTTTTCTTATAGGTAATTTGCATTTTAGAAAAATTTCATGTCTGTCATCAATTTATCAAAACTATTGGTTTTATGCTTAAGTACCTGCTTTCTCAGGGAAATTTATATATTGCCACACTTCTACTTTAAAAATTTTTTTAAACATTTATTTCCAAATAATTTAGATTTCATTTTGATATTTGTGAAATTAGTATTTATGTTAATTTCTTACCCAGGAGGCAATTTTCTCAACATTATTATTGAATAATCCATCATTCTGCCATTTTTTTGGTGCCTCCTTTAACACTTATTATATATTCTAGGAAAAATACTTAAAATCCAGGAGGAGAGATGGAAGTAAAAATTATGCTGTAGTGATTAGAACAGAAGAAAAAGGACCACCAGTAAAGAGTGCTATTCTAGAATCATGACCCAGAATTCTAGAAATGAAGGCTTTCATGAGGAAGGGTAATAGTTAACAGTGTTAAATATCCTGATAAGTTCGCAGTACTGTGTAAGGTACATAAAAAATGGCTTGTTGGTTTCAGGAATTAGGGAGCTGTGGTGACAGCAGTAGAGAAGTTTCAGTAACATTAACAAACGAGAGGAGAGATTGCAGTTGCATGAGAAATGAAGATGCAGAAAGTAGAAAAATATTTTCCACAGGGTGTTTGTGAAAAACAAATGAAGTATTGATAATATTTTGAAAACTATAAAGCATTACGTATTTGTGAATGTTTTCAATATGTTTTTCACAGAATTCAGAGGTGTCTGTGTTTGAAGTCAACATTCGATTTATTGGAGGCCTACTTGCAGCATATTACCTATCAGGAGAGGAGGTGAGCAAAATCAAGCAATGCATTGTTTGTTTTGGAGGGGAGGGTTGGAATTTAATAAAATGAACAATTTCCCTAGAAGCATATTATTTTTCTAAATTGGTAATATTGAACCAGTCTAGAACTGGATGCTTCAGGCAGAACTATTCCTTGGGAATAATAATTTTTCCATTTTGAGGATCTCAATAAAACATGAATTCATCACAGATCCTAGCTTTATATACACCATGTCTCCTTTGCAAGAGTGATCCTTCTCCAGGATTTTGCCGTTGCAATTAATTCCATGGCCCAAGTAAAGGGGGAAAATAAACTAATAAGGACAAAATTAAATAACAAATCAGAAAGAATTAATATGGATCCTCCTAAGACCAAAAATTAGTAATTCAAACTTACTGTTTAGAAATTGAATCCAGTTTTTGGCTATAAATAATAACAACTCTGAATTCTCCTCTCTGGAAATCTTGGTACAGAACACATGGAGACACTTGAGACCTAAGGTGATGGAGAAGTGGGCGTAGGAAATTCCCTTTTACTATTGAAATAGGTTAAAGAATGAGGTTGAAGAGTGGGAGAAAGAGAAACTAAAGGAAGAGGTTATAAGTCATTTATTTGTTTTTTGAGAAACTGTTTCACCCATATTTTGGTTTGTTGATCTAGACAATTTGTAAGAGCTCCTTGTAGATTTAAGAAAATTTACCTTTTGTTATATGTATTATAAAGATATATATCTATGTTAGCTGTATTTTGTTTAATTTTTTTTTTTTGTTAATGTTGAAGTAATCATTTAAAGGATTTTTTCCCCCCCAGTGTTTTGGCTTCTAGATTTTGGTCCTTAGAGAGCCTTTCCTATGTCTGTGTTATTACAAAACAAAAATTCCCATTTTCGTATGGATTTTTATGACTTTATATACTTTTATCTATATATTTCATTTATTGTTGTTCCTTTGTGTGTAAAGAGTGAGCTATTTATGTACTACTTTTTTTTTTAGAAGAAATTGTTTAAAGATGCTGGTATTTAATATATAATATTAGATTACATTTATCTTAATGTGTAATTTTATTGTCAAATTATATTGTGTGATTTGTTTATACCTCTAACCTATATTTCTATAGTCAGAACATTTAAATTCACATTTAATAAAATAGAAAAAAATGATATATACTCTGGCCAAGAGGTTATCAAACTTTAGTATGTATTAGAATCACATAGGGTGTTTTATAAAAATGAGGATTCCAAGCCCTGCCCAAAGGACTGATTCAGTGGGTTTAGCGTGGAGACCATTATCCTACGTTGTTCATGCCAAATACTCCTTGTTAAAGGTGATTTTGGAAACATTGGTTCTATATTTTGAGAAACTCTGACCTGGCTTATAGGAATAAAATCATTGTGAATTGTTATTTTTAGTAAGGTTTATTGAGGTATTATTTATGTACAGTAAAATTCAGTATATAGTTTTATGAGTTTTTACAGTGCATAGTATTGTAATCACCAGCATGATCAAGATACAGAATTTTATTATCCTAGAAAATTTCCATTTACCGTTTTATAATTACCCTATCCCATTGCCAGCCCCTGATAATTACTGATCTCTTTTCTGTCTCTACAGTTAAGAATGCTGGCTTCTTTTACTTAGCATAATGCATTTGAGATTTATCCCTGTATTAGTAGTGTATTCCTTTTTACTGTATTACAGTACTCCATTATGCATTTTATATATTTATCGGTGGAATTATTTACAGTTTTGGAGATTGTGAATAAACCTGCTATAAGCATTTGCCTATAGATTTCTGTGGGAAAATAAATTTTTATCTATCTTGGATAAATACATAGGAATGGGATTTACTGAGTCAAAGGTTAAGTGTATATTTAACTTTGGAAGAAACTGTCAGATTCTTTTCCAAAAATTGCCTCTCATTGTTGTGAGTACTTTGTATTGTGAGTCTCTTTATTATTGTTAGCCATTCTAATAGATACATAGTAGTATCTCATTGTGGTGGTTCTATTTTGCATTCCCTGATGACAAGTGATGTTGAGCATCTTTTCCTATGTTTATTTGTCATATGTATTTTTTGAATTAGCTGCTCAAATCCCTTGCCCATTTAAAAATTTTTGTTGTTTTTTTTGAATTATTAAATTGTGATAGTTCTTTACATATTTTGGACATAGGTCTTTTATAATCTATACATTTGCAATTATTTTCTCTATCTGTGGCTTGTCTTTCCAGTGATTTAACAGTATCTTTTGAAGAATTGATGTTGTTAATCTGGAAGTACAGTTTACTAATTTTGTCTTTTATGGTTCATGCATTTGGTATTTTGTTTAAGAAATGTTTGCCTAATCCAACATCACAAAGATTTTCTCTCAAGTTTTCTTCCAAAACTATTATAGTTTTACTTTATTTGTACTTTTAAGTCTGTAATTGATTTTGAGTTAAATCCTATATATGCTGTGAGGTATAAGTTGAAGTCTACTTTTTTCCATATGGATGTTGAAAAGACTACTTTTTCATTAATTGACTTTGTACCTTTGTTGAAAATCAGTTGATTAGGTATGTGTGGGTCTACTCTAGACATTCTGTTTTGTTCTCTTGATTTATGTGTCTGTCTTTGGTACTACCACATTGTATTCATTATTATGGCTTTATAGAAAGTCTTGAAATCAGGTTGTGTGAGTCCTCCAACTTTATTCCTTTTCAAAATTGTTGTGGCTGTTTTAGTTACTTTTCCTTTTTGTATAAATTTTAGAATCAACTTGTTGGTTTCTATAAAATCTACTGGGATTTTAACTGGGATTATAAATTTTGAGTGATTTGACATCTTCACAGTATTGAGTGTTTCAGTCCATGAATAATGGTATATCTCTCCATTTATTTATTTTTTTATTGGTGTTTCTACTTTTTAGCATACAGATCTTGTATGTATTTTGATAAATTTATATATATTTCATGTTTTTGGTAGTTCTGTATTTTAAATTTTGGTTTCCCATTGTTCATTGTCAGTATATATAAATACATTTGATTTTTTAAAAACCTTTAATAAAGACTTAAATTCTCAGTTGTCTCAGGACATTTTGTTTCTTCTAGAAAACTTTGTGATACTATCATTTAAAAAATGTGCTAAAAGGTACACAACATAAAATTTACCATTTTAACCATTTTAAGTGTGCAGTTCAGTGGCATTAAAAACATTTGCATTGTTGTGCAATGTGCAATTGATTTTTCTTTTTTTCTTTCTTTCTTTCTTTTTTTTTTTTTTGAGACGGAGTTTTGCTCTTATTGCCCAGGCTGGAGTGCAATGGCGTGATCACAGCTCACTGCAACCTCTGCCTCCCGGGTTCAAGCGATTCTCCTGCCTCAGCCTTCCACAATTGATTTTTATATTGACTTTTTACCCTGTGATTTTTCTAACTTCATTAATTAATTCTAGTAGCTTTAAAATATACTTTAATAGATTCTTTGGGATTTACCTTATAAACAATCATGTCATTAGTAAATAGAGATGAGTTTTATTTTTCTGTATAGAGAATGGTTATTTATTTATTTTTGTTCTTTTCCTGCTCCTTCTCCTGAGGCAGAGAATGGTTTTATTTGTGTGGTCCTTTTCTTTTTCTTGCCTTACTGCATTGCCTAGGACATCTACTACAAAGTTGAATAGTAATGGGCAGAGTAGGCATCCTTGCCTGGTTCCTGATCCTAGGAATTGCAGTGATAGCTTTATTCTCTTCCACAATCATGGCATATGGCTTCAAAAGTACTGTAATCCAAGAATGTTTATTATTTCTGTTGGTCTGCTCCTTTAACTCTCCACCTTTCGTACCCATAAGATTTTTGCCTGGTTTGTCCTTTCTGTGCCCTGGAACGAAGATAGTTGCTGGAAAAACTAGTCCCAGAGGGAGAGCTTTTGCTCATGACTTGGGAAGGAGTGGGATTTATGATTTGGACCTCTAGTCTCTTTCAGTCCCCTCAGCTCTCCTATATGCGTTTCACTCCTCTGCCTTGACTCTGCAGTCTGCTGCATACCCTATTCTCCATCTGCCTCAGCCTTACATACAAACAGTAGGTCTGGGCTCTTCCTCTCAAAGGTCACTCAGAGAGGTGCCTTTCTTCATAAAATCTTTGGGATTTAGATTTCCCCAGGAAGGATGGAACGTTCATTCTTGGGTCTCATCTTTTCCACTTGACCCAAAACTTCCTCCCCACAGAAATGTCTTTAAGAATCTTCTGAGCTGCTTCATCTGCTAACTGCCAGTTCTCTAACACTGAAATGTGGTAGGTAACTGGACATATTTGAAGGACATCTTTATGTAAGAGATATATGGAGTCAGGAGATAGCCACCTTCATATATTGCTCTGTGCCAAGAGAAATAAAACCGATTTCTTTTTCCAAAAGAAGGAGACAAAACAGGAGAGGGGGAAGGGAAGAAAAGGAGGGGGAAGGGAGGAGAAGGGAAAGGGGGAAGGAAGGGGAAAGGAAGGAAGAAAAGGAGGGCAAAGGGGGGAGGGAAGGGGGAAGTATCAGAACTCTATCTATAAAAAAATGCAAAGTTTTAAAACTTGGAAAGGAAAAAACAAAACTCCAAACCCAAGTTGCTTCACTGGCAAATTCTACCAAATATTTAATATCGATTATATGTAAATTTCTCCAGAAAAAAAAGAAGAGCAATTTTTCAGCTCATTCTATGAGGCCAGCATTAATCCTATGTGACACACACACAGAGGTATTAAAGTAAAACTATAGATCAGTATCTCATGTGTGTATTGTAGATGCAAAAAATTCTCAACAATGTATCACAAAATCAAATCTAGCAATATATAAAAAGGGTAATACAGCATGACCAAGTGGGGTTTCTTCCCAAGAATGCAAGGCTGGTTTGATGTTCAAAAATCAACCAATATAATTCACTATGTCAACAGACTAAAGAAAAACATCATATAATCTTATTACATAACCACAGAAACATCTGACAACATGTAACGTCTATTCATGATAACGACTTGCAGCAAACTAGAAGTAGAAGGGACCTTTCTCAAGGTGATAAAGGGCATCTACAAAAAACCTATAGCTAACAATATTCTTTTTCTCTTTTTGTGTATGTTGTTGTTATTATAGATTTCAGTTTTATGCTGCAAATCCATAGTACATTGCTACCATTTTTACCTTAGGTGATCAGTTATCATTTAGAACTATTAAAAATAAAAGAAATGCCTTTTTATCTTCATTTCAGTCATTTTTGTTGGTCTTTTCTTTTTGCAGGTTCAGGTTTCTGATTTTTCAGGTTTTTCAGGTATTTTATTCCTTCTGTGGAAACAGCTTCCTTTAACATTTTTTGTAGTATAGGTCTATTGGTAGTGAGTTCTTTTAGTTTTTGTTAGTCTGAAAATCTATTTCCACTATATTTTTGAAAAATTTTCTTTGGGTATAAAATGTAGGTTTACAGTTTTTCCTGTCAACACTTTAGAAATGTCACTGCATTATCTTATAGCTTGCATAGTTTTTGATGAGAAATCTCCTTTAATTCTTTATTCCTCTGTATGTAATAGGTCTTTTTTTTTTCATTTGGCTGCCTTTAAAATTTTCTGTTTATATTTTGTTTTGTATGAAGAGTCTGAGTGGTTTTTACTTTGTGTGTGTATGTGTCGGGCGGCGGGGGTATGAGTAGGACTATTTATTTTGCCTGAGGTTCTTTAAGCTGCTGGGGTCTGTGGGTTGATATCTTTAATTAGTTTCTAAAAAATTCTCAGTTATTGTTTTTTAAAATATAGACATCCATCGACTTACGATAGGATTATGTCCTGATAAACCCATTGCAAATTGAAAACATCCTAAGTTGAAAATGCATTTAGTACACCTAACCTACCAAATATCATAGCTTAGCCTACCTTAAACATGCTGAGAACACTTACATTAGCTTACAGTTGGGCCAATTCATATAACAAAGCCCAGTTTATAGTAAAGTGTTGAATAGCTCGTGTAATTTATTGAATACTGAAAACGAATAACAGAATGGCCATACGAGCACTTGAAGTATAGTTACTACTGAATGCTTATTGCTTTCATACCATTGTAAAGTTGAAAAATCATGAGTTGAACCATCCTAAGTCAAACTGTCATAAGTTAGTGACCATCTGTATTTTTTCTTATCAATACTTTAAAAATGTCACTACATTATCTTATAGCTTGCATAGTTTGTGATGAGAAATCTTCTTTAATTCTTTGTTCCTTTATATGTAATGTCTTTTTATATATTGCAAGAGCCCCCTGCCCCACTTCTGGGATTCCAATTATATACATATACTAGGCTGTCATAGCTCTTGGACTCATTGTTAGATTTTGAGTTTAGCCAAATTTAAGTGCTTTTTAAAACAAAAAATGAGCACTTCTCAGAAGATATAACAGAATCAGCTTCCTGTAAAGCCTATCAATCACAGTGATCAGGATACAGTTTAAAATTACTCAATGTATGAAAAAAATAGGGAAAATGATCCATTTTTTTTTCCAAAAGTGAATCAATGGTGACCTGTTCTAAGGTAACCCAGATACTGGCATTAGTTGACAAGGATGTTAAAGCAGCTGTTATAACTATGCCCAGTGACATAAAGGAAAATATTTCTGAAATGACCAAATAGATGAAAATCTCATCAGAAATGAAATAACATGGAAATTCTAGAATGGAAACTTCAGTGTCTAAAACAAAGTCATCGTGTTGACTGTTGTCATTGGAAGGATAAGAGTCAGTGAACTTGTAGATAGATCAGTGTAAATTATCCAGTGTGAAGAAAGAGAATTAAATATTTATTAAAAATGAATGGAGCTTCAGAAACTTATAGGACAGTATTCCAACATACATATAATTGGAATCCTGTATGAAGAGAGCAGATAGCTGTAAAAAATAGTTGAAGAAATAATGACTATATTTTTTCTATATTTGGTGATGGACCTGAATTTCAAGAAGCTAGGTAGATCCTAAACATGATAAATACCAACCAAATGTAGGCATATCATGGTCAAACAGCTGAAAGCCAAATACAAAGAGAAAAGTTTGAAAGTATTCATAGAGAAATGACACGTTATATGTGGAGGTACTTTAATTTGACTGATGACCGAACACTCATCAGAAACCACAGAGATTACTTTTTCAAAATTTCTTTAAAATTATGTGAATGCTTAGGCAAAAACCATAGCATTTTATATTGGGTTATAACATACATAGATGTAATACATGCAGCTGTGGAATAAAAGAGGGAGGGAGGAAATGGAACTACAAGATTGTAAGGTTTCTCCATTTTATATGAAGTTACACCATATTACTCTTAATAGTCTGTGAAAAGTTAAGGACATAATTAATCCCTGGGACAAACATTAAAGAAAAATATTGCAGACACATATAGCTTAACCACCAATAAATAAACTGTAAATCTCTCTCTCTCTCTCTCTCTCTCTCTCTATATATATATATATATATATACATATATATATATTTTTTTTGGGGGGTGGGGGGACAGAGTCTCACTCTTGTCACCCAGACTGGAGTGCAGTGGTGTGATCACGGCTCGCTGGAACCACAACCTCCTGGGCTTAAGTGATCCTTGCACCTCAGCTTCCTGAGTAGCTGGGACCACAGGTGCACACCACCATGCTTGGCTAATTATTTTATTTTTTGTAGAGGTGGGGTCTCTCCATGTTGCTCAGGCTGGTCTTGAACTCCTGGGCTCAAGAGATCTTCCTGCCTTGGCCTCCCAAAGTGCTGGGATTACAAATGAAAGCCACTGTGCCCTGCCTAGAAAATATTTAAATAAAAAAAACAGAAAGGAAGGAATAGAGGACAACAACAAAAAGCAATGGAAATGGCGAACAGAAAACCAAAAATAATATCATACACCTATATCCAGTAATATCAATAATGCCATTAAGTTTTAGTGAATGAAATATTCTAAGTCAAAGGCAAAAATAGTTAAAACGACATAAAAGCAAGACCAAACTATTCACAGTCTAAAAAAGACACACTTAATAGAGAGGTTGAAAGTAAATGAATGGGAAAAAAGATACATAGTATATGAACAGCAAGTGTAGAAAGGTTTAAATGACTACATCAATATCAGAGTATACTTCAAGATGAAAAGTATTGTCAGAGACAAGAGGAGACCTTTCATAATGAAAAAAAGGATCCATTCATTAGAAAGACATAATCACAACATTAAAACATAAGCAAATGTGTAGGCATCAAATAACAGAGCTTTGAAATGTATGAATCACAAATGGAAGAATTAAAAGGAGATTCCTTTTTAATTTTTTATTAAAAAGGTAATTCCACAAAGATTGTTGGATCTTTCAACATTCTTCTCTTCAACTGATAGAATAAGCAGACAGAAAATCAAAGATGATGTAGAAGTCCCGAATGACAGTATGAGCTATTTTAAATGAATTGATATTTATTTATAGAGCACTTTACTCAACAGCTGCTGAATACACTTTCTTTTCAAGTGCACATGGTATGTTTACCAAAAATAAATTGTATGCTGGATCATAAAACACATTCAGTCAATTTAAAAAGTTAGAAATAGTACAGAGTATGGCCAGGTGCAATGGCTTATGCCTGTAATCCCAGCACTTTGGGAGGCTGAGGTGGGTGGATTGCTTGAGCTCAGGAGTTTAAGACCAGCCTCGGCAAACATGGCAAATCCTCATCTCTACAACAAATACAAAAATTAGCTGAGTGTGGTAGCCTGTACCTGTAGTCCCAGCTACTCAGGATGCTGAGGTGAGAGGATTGCTTGAGCCTAGGAGGTTGAGTCTGCAGTGAGCTGTGATCACACTACTGCACTTCAGCTGGGGCAACAGAGCAAAACCCTGTCTCTCAAAAACAAAAAACAAGCACGATCTTTGACCATGATGGAATTAAATTAGAAATCAATAATAGACATCAGGAAAAACTTCAAATATTTGAAAATTAAGCAATATGTTTCTAAATAAATAGACATTAAGTAAGCAATTACAAAGGAAATTGAAAATATTACAAAGTTGATTCTTTCAAAGTATCAACAGAATTGATAAGCCTTTTTAGCTAAATTGATCAAGAAATGACAGAAGACAGATTACCAATAGCAGGAGCAAATGGTATTGCCAGTATGAGGCTATCATTGCAGATTCCACATACATTAAATGCATAATAATGGAATATTATAAGCAGTTTTTTTGCAAAATTTAATAATGTAGACAAAACAAGGAAAATATTACAAAGTTGATTCTTTTAAAGTATCCACAGAATTGATAAATCTTTTTAGCTAAATTGATCAAGAAATAACAGAAGACAGATTACCAATAGCAGGAGCAAATGGTATTGCCAATATTAGGCTATCATTGCAGATTCCACATACATTAAAGGCATAATAATGGAATATTATAAGCAGTTTTTTTGCAAAATTTAATAACATAGACAAAACAAATTTTCTAAAACTTATTGAAACTGAGTCAAGGTAAAGCAAGAAGTATGCCATTTGTAGTATTAATTGAATTGGTAATAAAAAGCTATTTCACAAAATTAACTCCAAGTTAAATGGCTTTATTGGTGAATTATATCAAATAAGAAAGAAATATCATTCTTCCCCAGAGGAATAGGGAACATTTTGCAACTCTACTTCAGAGGCCAGCATAGCACTAACATCATAGCCTGAAAGGCAATATAGCAAGAGAAAATTACAGACCAGTATACTTTTTAAATACATTAGCAAGAATCCTGAACAAACTATTAATATTTGTAAAGCATAGCTAGCAATAATATAAAAGATATACATATTATATATAAGAATATAAAAGATATATAAAATATCTTTTATATTTTTATATAATATAAAAGATAATATATCAAGAAAAATTTATTGTAGGAAAGCAAAGTTAAACATTTGAAAAAGCAGTTAATGTAATTAATCATATTAATCAACAATAAAGGAGAAAAATCATATAATTATTGCAATAAATTTAGTAAAAGCATTTGACAAGATGCAACACCCATTCATGATTAAAATCACTCAGTAAACTAGTACAGCGTGATTATTCCCAATCCAAAAACCTGAAATGCTCCAAAATCCTAAACTTTTGAACACCAACATGGAGTGCAAGGGAAATGCTCATTGTAGTGTTTAGGATTTCAGATTAGAGATACTAAACTGGTGTAATGCAAATAATTCAAAATTTAAAAAAATCCAAAATTGGAAACATTTCTGGTTCTAAGCATTTCAGATAAGGGCTACTCAACCTGTACTAAAAGGTAATTATTATTTTTCATTCTGATAAGGGACACCTATGAAAACTCTACAGCAAACTATATGTTAATTATAAAATATTAAAATGTTTTTACCCAAGGATCTGGAATAAAGGAAGGTGTTCCATTTTCACTATTTACATTTAACATTGTAATGAAAATCTTAGCATTGCAAGAAAGCAAGAAAAATACCTTGTTCATATTCACTTATATAGTTTTTTTGCTAGATTCCTTTTGATTTCTGAGATACACAGTCATATTGTCTGCAAATAATGACAGTTGTATGTCTCCTTTTTTTCTAAATTCTGTGTAGCTAGGAATGCCGTCGCAATACTGATTCGTTGTAGTCATTACTGCACACACTTTGCAGTTTGCACTGATGGTCCCACTGATACTGGATACTGTCCTTAAAAATTTTTGGAAATGAGATGAACTTGCCACTACCTATTAGCTGAATTGCTAAACGGATTCCCCACCGTCTCCTGTCTCTAACTTCCCCTTACCTAACCTAATTTGCATACTACCTGAGTAACAAAAGAAAGGCCGTGTTGCTTACTACCTTAGTTGCAGAGGAGGCTTGGAAACGTGATTATATGGCATTTGCAGCAGCTTTAAGGTAATAGATGGAATGGAGTTTCTTGTTTGTCAGACAGGTAGAATGACAGTTTCCATAGAAAGTAGAGGGAGTACTTTCTAAAGAGGTCAAAAGCTGTAAAAGAGATCATCTGAGGGATCTATTTACTATTTCCTAAGATTCTCCAGACTTGACACTTATATTAAACCACAGTATTGTGAAACTATTTATTTAGACCACATTGTTTTATCTCCCTGTGTTTATAGAGCTATATCACGATTTTCTGTCTGTAATAGTCTCTCACCCTTCCACATTCTTTGCCTGGTAGAGACTTTCAAGACCTTACTGAGGTTAATTTATATGCAATAAAATGTACCTATGTTGTATGTATAATATGTAATTAAATGTATACTTTGCATTTTAACAAATGTGTGATAAATTGTTAGAATATAAATTGATACTATCTTTTCAGAAAATAATTTGGCTGTGTGAAGTAAATATTTAAAATTTAAAATACTCTGACCCAGCGACCCACTTCTAGGAATCTATTATCTAAAAGTAACAGAGTAGATACACAAGGGTATACTCAAAAGGATGTTTAATTGCAGTACCATTTGTAGTAGAAAATATTTGAAAAAGACCTGAATATTCATCCATAGGAGAGTGACTGAATAAATTGATATATCTGTTACCATAGGATAAAATTCAACTATAAACCTAAATTTATATATTTTAACTAGGAAAAATCTGCTTGATATATTCAGTGACTAAAGCAAGTTATAGACCAGTAGTTGGTTACAGCTGTGTGTGTGTGTGTGTGTGTGTGTGTGTGTGTGTGTGTGTGTGTATCCATTCAGTCAGCTAGTCATCACAGTATTTTGCCAAGAAATAATGGCACCTCGGACTAAGATGGTGTTGTAGAGATGAGAGATATAAATGATTTCAGGGTATTTTGGAGATAAATTTAAAAGGATTGGGTGATACTTGGAGGGGGGTATAAAACAGAAGGAATTGCTTTTGTCTCTCAGGTTTCTGTTTTTGGTGCTAGATTGATGGTGGGATAGTTATTAAATATCAAATGCTTAAAGAATACTAGATTAGAGGGGGAAGATCATGAGTTAATTTTAGGTATTTTGAGTTTGAGGAGTTTTTTTATATTTAAGCGAAAATAAGTAGTAGAGAGATGTAATGGGTCTGGTGTTCAATGGAGAAGTATTGACTGGAGATATAAGTTTGAGAGTCAGTTGCTGGGTAGCTGATAATTGAAATCAAGCACATTGTGAAATTGTCCAGAGAGACAATTTAGGATAGGAAGAGAAAGGGGCCTAGAATTAAGCCCCAAGACATACAACATCAAAGGCCAGATAGATGAGGATAAACCAAAGGAAGCAGGGAGATTATAGGATTATTGAACACAGAGGAAGAATGTATTTTAAGGAAGAACTCGTGGATAATAACAAAATGCTTTTGCTCACATGTGTGGTCAATCCTTAATAAGATCTATTTCAGTGAAATGATGGCAGCAGAAGCCATGTTGGAATAGGTTGAGGAGTGAATAGAAAGGAGAGGATATGGATATAGTAAATTAGACAATTTTGTAAAACTGGAAAAGTTAGTTGTGTTATTATGTCAGTAGCAGCCAAACATGGAATAAAAATCCAGCTACTTAATTGTATGTTATGTATAGAAAAAAAGGATGGAAATACATAAAAACATTAATGTATTTCGTTCAAGATAGAGGAACTGTTTATGATTTAAACTTTTTTATTTTTTCTATTTTTGAAACTAAGCAAATATTTTGTAATAGATAATAAAATATGGATTATTGGCCTTGCGCGGTGGCTCATGCCTGTAATCCCAGCACTTTGGGAGGCCGAGGCGGGCGGATCACCTGAGGCTGGGAGTTTGAGACCAGCCTGGCCAGCATGGTGAAACCCTCTCTCTACTAAAAATATAAAAATTAGCTAGGCGTGGTGGCAGATGCCTGTAATCCTGGCTACTCGGGAAGCTGAGGCAGGAGAATCACTTGAACCTGGGAGGTGGAGGTTGCAGTGAGCCTAGATCACGCTGTTGCACTCCAGCCTGGGCAACAGAGTGAGACTCCGTTTCAAAAAAAAATGTATATGGATTATTTATTTTTCAGAAGTCTAGTCAAGAGACAGAATCCATCTAGTTACTTGAACAGAGAAAATTTAATATAAAGATTAATTAGGTATGAAGTTGTTAACTAGGTAAATGCTAGATTAAAAAGAATACTCTGTAGGAATCATAGAGGTGGCTCCTACAGGAAGCAAACAGGGTTGACATAATATGGGGAAGAGGTTTTAATTAGTAAAACTTAGAAACCTTAAGAGGAAGGGGTATCCGAAGCTGAAACTCAGACCCCTGAAGAGAGTGGGCTAGCAGGTTATTGCTGGTGCTGATGTCTTTGGGGTGGGTGATAATGACTGATGTCTTTGAGGGTGATAAAACTGGTTCTACAAGTATTGGAAAAACTTCCAAATGGATCCAGCTGCTGCTATAGGAAGGGACTCCCCTTGCTGATGTGAAGGCTTAGAAAAGCAATCCAGCACTGGGGCCTGAGCATATTCCTGCACATTTGTGCTGGAAGTACCAGGAATGCAAGTCCCTGACTGCTCTTTATCCATATAATCACAATTGTGCTTGTAGGGATGAGGTAATGTCTTACCCTGGATAAACAGGCTTACTTTCGCTTACTATAGAAGAGATACCACAAGCTGAATGTTCTCCTATAATGTAACCCACTGTGTGTACAGGCATTCATCATGGGCCCTGTGCATCATCCCAGTGTGATTGGGGTGGAGGTGGGGCATGTATAGTCCAATGCAAATGAACTTGAAGCTTTGGCTGCTACTTTGCTATAAATAATAAAGCCTTTTATCTCTGACCCAGTAGTCTTGTGTCTTCTGCCAACATTTATAAAACTGTGAAAGGCTGACTTATTAGCTTGCAAATATAATAAAATCTTAGATTTCATTATGAGTTTTAAAATTATTATTTGCAGGTTCATTTTAAGAGGGAAGTGTGTGTGAATGTGTTTCTGTCTCTTTGTGTTAACCCTCAGTTTTGCAGTGACCTTCACTTGGTCCTGAGGAACAGCCATCTAGCCTTTAAGGGTACTTGTGCTCTCTCAGTGATACTGAAAAATTTATCCAGAATGAAGTATAGAGAGTCAAAGAGGGAAAATAAGCAAAAGAGTTGAGAGATGAAAATAGATTGAGAGGTTTCAGAGAATATTTGGCAGAAGTCTCAGATGAGTTTAATGGAACAAATAATATGTGAAAAGATAAGAACAAAGAGGAAATATTAAAAGCTACCAAAGAGAAAGGGCTGATTACTTAAAAAAGAATGACAGCTGACAGTGGAGTTCTCAGTAGTAATTGAAGTCAAAAGATTTTAGAGTAGTATCTTTAAACTGCTGAGATAAAATAGCTACCAACCCAGAATTTGAATCTGTCATTCAAGAGGGAAGGTACAAGATAAAAGACAAAGAGGTATACACATCAATTAATAAAATATTTTTGAGGAATTTAAATATTAACTATAAAAATTAAGATTAGATAATGCAAGGTGTAGGAGTGTGTGTGCATGTGTGTGTGTGTGTGTGTGTGTGTGTGGTCAAGAACATGGACTCTAGAGCTGGACTGTCTAGGTTTAAATTCAGACTAACTGCTTAACTACCTGTATGACCTTGGGAAATACATTACTTATTCATTTTATATCAGTTTTTCTACTCTGTAAAATGGGGGCAAAATTAATACTTATCTCACTGGCTTGTTGTGAGGATTAAATGAGTTAATATGTTTATCATCATCATCATCATCATCATTATCCCAACATTTTTGTAGAACATATTAAAAAGTCCTTAAAGCCCTTGTATATTAATATCACATATTAGGGGGATAGAGTTGGTATGGAAATGGGAGGAGATAATTTGTTTATTTTAAATCTCTGCACCTTTTGTCTTAATTTATTCAACACTTGTTGAGCATCTGCTATATGCTAGGCACTGTTTTAAGCATTGAAAACAAACAAATTTAAAACAAACAAATTCTTGTACCCCTATGGCTTATGGTTTACTGTGGGGTAATAGGCAATAAATAAATAAGATAGATAAGTGAGAGAGTATGTATGTATACACATACACAGTCATGTACCACATAACTGTGTTTCAGTCAACAATGGATATGTTGGTGGTTGCATGAAATTATAATGGAGCTGCAAAATTCTTATTTCCTAGTGATGTTTTAATGATCCTGACCCTGTGTAGGCCTAGGCCAATGTTTGTGTTTGTGTCTTAGTTTTTAACAAAAAAGTTTAAAAAGTAAAAAAAAAAATTTTAATAGAAAGTAGCTTATAGGATCAGGATATAAGGAAAGAAAATATTTTTGTACAGCTGTAAAATATATTTGTGTTTTTAAGCTAAATGTTATTATAAAAGAGTCAAAGAGTTAAAAAGAAAAACCCTAAAAAGTTTATATGGTAAGGTTACAGTAAGCCAAAGTTAATTAATTATTTTGAAGGATAATTGTAAAAAATAAATTAGTGTAGCCTAAGTGTACAGTGTTTAAATCTACAGTAATGTTCAGTAATGTCCTAGGCCTTCACATTCACTCACCACTCATCCTCTGACTCGCCAGAGAATTTTCAGTCCTGCAGGTTTCGTTCATGGTCAGTGCCCTGTACAGATATACCATTTTTAATCTTGTATTCTGTATTTTTACTGTACTTTTTCTATGTTTAGGTAAACAAATACTTACCATTGTGTTAAAATTACCTACAACGTTCGATACAGTAACATGCTATATAGGTTTGTAGTATAGGAGTCATAGGCTGTACCATATAACCTAGATGTGTGGTAGGCCTTACCATCTAGGTTTGTGTAAGTATACCCTATGATGTTTGCACAATGACAAAATTGCCTAATGATGCATTTCTTAGCACTATCTCTGTCATTATACATGATGGAACATACACTGTTAGCAGTAAGCACCAAGGAGAAAAATAAAGTGGGATGGGGCATAAAGGATTTTAAATTTCAAATAGGATGGTTAGGGAGTCCATGAAAAGGTAACATTTGTGTGAGACCTGAAGGAGAATAGTGGGTGAGGATATTTTTTGTAAGAACATTTAATAGGCGTAGCAAATAAAAAGACAGTGAAACGAAAACATACCTGGCATCCTTACAGAACAACAAAAGAGGCGAATGGAGCTAATGTAGAGTGACTGAGGGACAGAGTGAATGAAGGAGAGTGCATGAAGGAGGGGGTGAAGCCATAGAAGGTAATGGGGATACATCTTTGATATAGGTATATACCCTTTTTAAGGACTGTGGCTTTTGCTCTGAGATAGGGAGCCATTTGAGGGTTCTAAACTGTTGACTTCTATTTAACACTCCCACATTGACTGCTAGATTGAGAATAGGCTGCAAAAATATTATCTTAGTAACTTAAGTACTCTAATAGAGAAAACAAGCATAAGAAGCATATATAGATCCTAATGTCAGTTCCCTCCTCAAGAATCTACAGTGGTTCTGTGTTACCTATTGTGTTGTCTTACTTTTTTTTTCTCGCTCTGTTGCCCAGGCTGGAGTGCAGTGGTGTGATCTGGGTTCACTGCAACCTCCGCCTCCCGGGTTCAAATGATTCTCCGGCCTCAGCCTCCTGAGTAGCTGGGACTATAGGGGCGCACCACCACACCTGGCTAATTTTTTGTGTTTTTAGTAGAGATGGGGTTTCACCATGTTGGCCAGGCCAGCCTCAAACCTCTGGCCTCAGGTGATCCACCCACCTTTGCCTCCCAAAGTGCTGGGATGATAGGGGTGAGCCACCACGCCCAGCCTAACTTTCGTTACTTATACTTTAAAGCTCTTTGTGTTAACAGGATATCATGAAAAAGCCACTCATAAATTGCTGGTAGAAGTATAAATTAGTAAAGCATATATGGAGGGCAAATTGGTAGTAACTTACCAAAATTTCAAATGCTTATACTGATTGAGACAACAAATTCACTTCTGGAATTTATCTTAGATAGCCATATACTGTAGAAACAAATTAAATGTCCATTAATAGAGGACTGAGTAAATAAATTACAGTGTATCCATAAAAGAGGAAATTCTGCAGCCACCAAAGAGAATGAGATGGTAGTCCTTTGTAGGCTGCTTTGGAAAGCTCTCCAAGGTACAAAACAATATGTTAAAGTAACAAGTTTAGAATGTGTGATATTCTGTGTTAGAGAGAGACAAAGACTCTGAGTGTGTGTAAATTGCAACAGAATTTCTGTTTTTGTGAGGTTTGGGAATGAGGATTTTATGTGACATGACCAGGAACCATGTATACCATGGGACTGATTTGGCACAAAATACAAAGAAGCTAACAGGTGGTTGCATTGTAAAAGGAATTGTGTGGCTGAGGGACAGAACTGAAAAAGAGACTTAATTTTTTACTTTTGATACTTTTTGGATTTTGTATTATTTGCCTGCATTGCATACTGAAAACTAATTTGCTGTTGCCTACCAAAATATTTTTCTGAAAATAGGGAAGATAAGTCTAAAATATATTGTTAAAGAGTTTATATATTTATAAATTAAGATTTATATACTATGTAAGGGATTTTTTCTCAATGACATTAGGGTGTTGTTTTCTTTTAGACCTGTCTACTATAACTGTTTATATGTTAATTGCTATTAATGATACAATATTTTTAGTTGAAAATTAGACAATATATTATTGGTTTATTCTGGAAGTGAATTGAGCATGCTTTCTATTTAGAAAAAGTTCATAGGTCATTTTATCAGTTTTAATTTTATATGTAGAAAAGATATGATACAAAATGTGTGATTAACAAAGATATAGTATTAATATTAGTTTCTACATAAGAAAGTTGATTTCTTTGTCTTTATGGTAAACAGAAGCAATACTGTTTGCTCTATAAGGTAACTTGTCTTTACTAACATGTAAATGTTAATAAAGAGAGAACTGATTTTACATTTGCTTTTCCTAATTAATGAGATGAATATGAGAACATTATTACAACTTTGACTTTAAATTATAATGTTTTTCTTTGGCGTTTTGATGTTAAAGTAGATATTGAAGGAAATGGTAAATTGTAGATGTGTGAATATATCTAATTAAAAGTTCTGCTAAGAAGCTTGTGCCTTGTTGAGGGAACTTTGGAACATCTTAATGAGGGACAGTGAATGAAGGAGAGTGCATGAAGGAGAGAGTAATGGGGATGCGTTACCTCTATGATATTTCCTTATCTACTTGTACATATTTCTCTCTAATATTTTCTATCCCCAGTAATGTTGGTATGCTTTGTTATAATATAATCTCAACTCAAAATTTTGATTCATTCCAGATCTTCAACTACTTATTATGTTATTAGAAGAATCTAATAATATTTTTATCAAAAGTATTTGGCTGCAGTAAAAAGATGGAATTTTAAATAACTAGTCAATTTGGAGACCATTTGAGAGGGGATAGGCTTGATGCATATAAGAGAATGTGCTACTTTTCCTAATAGAACATTATGACCCAGTCACAGTTTGGAATCTGTAAGTCAGTGGTCTCTAAAGTTACGTACACACACTTACCTATTGGGATGTACTAAGAAAATAGTAGAAATTTTTCTACATACATCTTGATAATACTACATGCTAAGGAAATAGTAGAAATTTTACTATCTATATGATTTTAAAAGTTTGGAAACCACTGATATTTAGGCAATTATTTTTGGATACCAAAAAAGCAGCAATTGGAACTGACAAATGAAACATTTATAACTCTCAAAGTAAACTTAGTATGTGAACTCAAATGTTTTCTTTCCTTTTTTATCATATGATTAAACCTTGATGGAAAATTTTGAGACATAACATGTTCAGAGTAATTTAAGGGCATTTATGCAAATTGAGTTACCTCTTTCTTTTGCTTATATTTTGAACTAAACCTGTTTACCTTGGATGAAAAGTCCATAGCCTAATGTTTCTTCTTAAATTTTTTGCCAGATGAAAATAGACTATCAACACCAAAACTATGTCCTTCCTTTTCAATTAATTGTTGTTTTAGGCCTTTTGCATGGTTAGCTTTCCTTAGTATCCAGTTTGCAAACATGCTCTCTGATTGCCAAATGCTGCCTGGTACCAATGAGATGCTTTTTCCCACCCTGTGCTCCCGTGTACCCGGTACCTTGTGCTATGTATACTATGAGAGAGAGAGCAATAAGTAAATGCTTACTAATGGCTATAATTTATGAATATTCATGTTTTAAATCTCAGGTATTCAAGATGAAAGCAGTGCAATTGGCTGAGAAACTCCTTCCTGCCTTTAACACGCCTACTGGGATTCCTTGGGCAATGGTGAATTTGAAAAGGTAACTCTATGTGGGTATTCTTATTCTGGAAGAATTATTTTGACCTTTTTAGTCTTAGAAATTTCTAATGAGTCACCCCCACATTTTTTTAAAGACATATTGTTTTTCTCTCTCTATATAATCTTTGTTTTCTTTTGTGTATATGCATAAATGTGTTTCTTTAAAACATTTTCTGATTTTTAAAATAAGTCCTTTGAAACAGGTTAATTGTCTTAACTTCATTGCAGTTTTTACTACTCGTTTCTCTAAGTCTAGATTTCTCTTCCTCACCTGTATGGTATACAATATTTGTTTCTTTTATTTGCTTATTCATTTCCATTTAGTGCTAGAATAGAGTCAAAGTACATCCTCCCTCTTTTTCTTTTTATATACCACCTCCTGATCTTCTAAGTGAAAATAGAAAATAATATACCTAGAAATGAGGGCTTCCTATTGCTGAATGTCATATTAAAGATAAAGAAAGACATAATTTATGATGTTGACTGCGGGGTTTTTATTATAGCATCTACACTAGTGAAGTTCAAAGTGAACTCTTAAGCATCAATCTTTATAATCTGTTTTATTCTAATCGAAAACATTGGTTTTTTTACTTAGAAATAGATGAAATGTTTTCTTTGGACAACTTTATAAATTATGTAAAGATATACAATTAACATTTGAATAATGTCAACATATTTGAACTTGCATTTAAGTAATTTGTGCTGACTGAAATTTGTTGTGCTCATTTTTTCTCCTAGTAAAATTTATTCATCATAATGTTGGAACTTGGAAATTACCTAAAAATTTGATTGTTGTTCTCTTTGCACTCAGACCCTTTAGAATAAAAGTTAGGAACATTTATTTTTCTGGAGATGTGAATCTATGACATTATTTTTAAAAACAACTTGACTTTAGTAAAATTTTTCTAATTGAAGAACTTTATTGAGTTTAGATTTACATTGAGATGTCAGCAGCATTTAATACTGAACATTAAATCTAACTTTACTATCTCTGATTTCATGCACTATGTATAGTGCAGATTACCTCTTTGGTGAGGAAAAAGCTGGCTGGAGTTCCAGAGCAAGCTCCATGGAAGGATATGGCCAAGTGATGTTGTGTATACGCTTGTTCTCTTTCCTTAGTTTTGTGACAGATTTTGTGATATTTCCTTCAGGATCATCGTCAGAATCAGACATTATTATCTACTTAGATAATAATTAAAACTTAATTCCGACAGGAAGACAGACTGGAGGCTCTTTTTTTGTCTACATAGAGGAAAAGAACTTGAAAATCAAGATTAAATTGCAGAACTTCTAATTTAAGATTGAGATTAAAGTAAAAAGGTTTCCAAGGACCATATTGTGAGCTTTTTATAAGATTAATTTTAATTTAATTTCTTTGGTATGTAAACAAATACATAATTTTACTTGAGTTTTTATATCATGTATGTAATTATTTACCTATTTAAAACTTTTTAAGTAAATTTTTTGCAGAGAAGGGATCTTATTTTGTTGCCTAGGCAGATCTCGAATTCCTAGGCTCAAGTGATCCTCCTACCTCAGTGCTGCGATTATAGGTGTGAGCCACTGCACCTAGCATTATTTACCTGTTTTTGAAAAATTTTTTTTTTTGGCTGGGGTCTACGCATTTCCCACACATAGGCCTTCCCTTAGTCTTGATGACTGAAAGCCAACCCATCTTAATAATCTATCATATTTATCTTCTACAATATGATACAGCAGACAGAAACAAAAGCAGAACTTTTTTTGTAATGTTTATTTGGTTTATCACTTTAATGGCTTGCTTTTCTGCTTATCTTTCTTACTCAATAATACTCCATGGAAATACGATTCCAGGTTACTCAATAAAGATCTAAATAAATCTTTGTGATGAATACCAAGTGAGAAATGGGATAGTTATACTATAATTTATTCACTAATTTTCATATCAGTGGTATTTGTTTCCATTATTTTCCTACCACAAACATTGCTACAATAGCATCCTGTTATACATGTTCTTGTGTAGTAGGAATTTTATTTCTTGGAAAATGGTTCTCAAGAATACAATTGCTGGATCAAAAAGCATATGCTTTTTTTTTTTTTTTTTTAAATCTGTGGGACAGATTTCTAGATGTAGCGTTCCTGGATCAAAGGGATATGTATTTTTAAATTTAATAGATATTGCCAAAATGTGTTCCAGAAAGGCTGTAGTACATTTCCACCAACAATATGTGAGAGTCTCTAAATGTCTGCAGGTATAAATTCTTTTTAATTTTTGACACGATGGTTGCTATAAAATATTCATTGTATTTTCTGACTAGTGAATTTTGAACATCCTTTTCATAAATTTATTGGGCATGTAGATTTGCTTTTTGATGAATTTTCTATTCCTAAGTCTTGCTTGAGTTCTTTGTCTTTTTCTAATTAATTTATAAAGTGTTTTGTAGATTATATAATTAATTCTCTCTCTACTCTTCTGTTGGTCTGTTGTCTTTATAATAATTTATGACTCATAAGTTTTAAACTTTTATATATACAAATATATGTTTTATAACTTTTAGTTTACAGTCTTGGTTAAAAAATCATCTCCATCTATATTTTTTACATTCTTCGAGATTTCCATAAAAGCTTTGAAATACTGCTTTTCTAAAAAAATTGAAATATGGCATTAGTTGTGGAGTTTTCATCAGTTATATCAATTTCCTTTATCACATTGAGGAAATTTCCTTCTATTCCTATTTCACTGAGATGTTCTTGTTGTTGTTTTATCATGAATGGATGTTAAATGTTGCCAGATACTTTTTTTCCATCTATGGAGATAATCATAAGGTTTTTCACCTTTATTCTTTTAATATGGTAAATTACTTGTAAGATTTTCAAATGTTAAATCAACCTTGAATTCCTTAGATATTCCTTGGCCATAATGTATCCTTTTTATATTTTGCTGTATTTTATTTCCTAATACCCTTTGAAATTATATGATGGATATTGGTAGGAATTTTATTTTTGGAATGTCTTTGTCAGATTTTGGTGTGAGTTACCTGGTCTTATTAAATGAGATATTATTAAATTATTAAAATTTTTGTTTGCAGAATTAATTCGTGGAGTGCTGTAGTTACTTCTTTCTTAACTGTTTGATAGATGGACCTAAATGCAACTACCTGAGCCAGAAATTTTCTTTGTTGGAAAGTTTTTAATAACAAATTAAAATTTGTGTGTGTGTGTTTGGAGGGGGCTGGTTTAGAGACAAGGTCTTGCGCTTTTGTACAGACTGGAGTACAATGGCACAATCACAGCTCACTGCAGCCTTGACCTGCCGGGCTTAAGTGATCCCCCCATCTCAGCCTCTCTAGTAGCTGAGACTACAGGTGTGTGACACCACACCCAGGTAATTTTGTTTATTTTTGTAGAGGTGGGCTCTCACTGTCTTGCCTAGTCTGGTCCCAAACTCCCGAGCTCAAGTGATCCTCCCTCCTTGGCCTCCCAAGGTGCTAGGATTACAGGTGTGAGCCACTGTACCCTGCCCAAATTTTCATATTTGTGTGTGTGTGTGTGTCTGTGTGTATATATATATAGTATATATGTAAATTTATATGTATACATATAAAAGAAAATTTATATATAAATTTATATATATTTATATATGAGATATATAAACATATATCTTATATTCAGATTTTGTTTTATTTTGTGTCAGTTTTAGTTAATTTTAAATAAATTTCTTTATTTCACTTAAATTAGAAAATTTGGTGTAAAGTTGTTCTTGTGTTACTTTGTTTTACCTTTCATCTTTGTAGATTCTATAGCAACAACCACTTTCATTCCTGATTCTAGTAATTTGTATTCTTTCTTTTCTCTTTACTAGTTTAATGAGGCATTTGTCAATTTTGTTAATCTTTTCAAAAAAGTACTTCTGTTTTTGTTAATTTTTACTTTTTTTTTGGTTTTATTGATTTCTGGTTTATTTTTATTATTTCCTTCTCTTTTCTTATTGGAGTTACTTTGCTCTTTTTCTGGCTCCTTACATTGGAACTGTAGGTTGTATCTTTCTACACTGATCTTGTATCTTTCTCTCTTTTCCCCCCATAAACTACTGTTTTTCTATAGAGCTATAAATTTCCCTCCAAGGACTGCTTTAGCTGCATTCCAGAAATTTTGATTTTTTTTTGGTTATTATTCAGTTCAAAATAATTTCTCATTTCCTGTAGAATTTTTTCTTCAATGTATTAGTTTTTTATAATTGTGTGGTTCAATTGCCAAATTTTAGGATGTTTCTTAGATATCTTATTGTTTTGATTTCTAATTTAATTTCATTGTGATCATAAAAATTACTCTATAATTTGAATCCTTTCAAATTTATTACAACTTGTTTATAGCTCCGCATATGGTCTTTCTTGGTAAATACACTTGATAAGGATGTGTATTCTGCAGTTGTTGGGTGTAACATTCTGTATATATCAGTTAGGTTAAGGTGGTTAATGGTGTTTAGATCATGTGTATCTTTCCTGATTTTTTTTTGGTATAATTGTTTTATGCATTCCTGAAATGAAGTGTTAAAATATCCCAAGTATGATTGTGGAATTGTCTCTTCTCTATTTCCGTCAATTTTTTGCTTCATGCATTTTGATGAAGCTTTACTCTTAAGTACTTACACGTTTATTATATGCTTTCTGATTACTTGAGCGTTGTGTTATTCCACTGTGTCTTCATCTCTGGTAATGTTTTTGTCTTGAAGTTTATCAGATATTAATGTAGCTGCTCTACTTTATGCTTACTGTTTTCATGGTTTATCTCTTTTTTTCCATTTATTTTCAGCTTCACTGTATTGTTTTAACTATAGTCCTGCTTTTGGAGACAGCATATAGTTTGGTTCATAATACAAATTTTGTTATTCAGTCTGACAATATTGACATTTTACATCATTTAGCAATAGATCTAAAAAATTATTCTGTATCAACACTTTATATATAATCTCATTATTTTTAAGAGCTTCGTAATATAATGCTTATGAAAATATTGTGACTTAAAATTAATTCTGTATTAGTGAACTATTAGATTATTTCTAGATTTTAATACTATCAAAAAATATTGGAAGAAGTATCCTGCATATTTTGGGAATGGTGTGTGTGTGTATGTGTACATAGACATGTGTTGGTATGACTTTAGTAGAAATAGTGGATCAAAGAATTATATACATTTTTTCTGTTGATAGGTACTGTCTTCTAGAGAGGATATGCCAGTTGACATTTCCTTAATAAGTGTGTGAGAATGGCTCTTATCGAACCTTTTGAAAATATGGTTTACTTTTATTTATCAGATAGGTAAATATAAAATCTTGTTCCAATGTTTATTAATTTTTGAGTGAGATTGAATTTATTTTATTCAGTAGATAGCCTTTTTATGTCCTTTGTTTGTTTTATTGGCTATTTTTTAAAAAATCAATCCTTAAGGTATTTTTGTGTATTAGCTAGATTAGTACTTTGTCATATAAATTGCAAATTTTTTTGCTATTAATAGTATAGTTTGAAGTTGGGTAATGTGATGCATCCAGCTTTGTTCTTTTTGCTTAGGAATGTCCTGGCTATCTGAGCTCTTTTTTGGTTCCATATGAATTTTAAAATAGTTTTTTCTAATTCTGTGAAGAATGTCAGTGATTTAATGGAAATAGCATTGAATCTATAAATTGTTTTGGGCAGTATGGTCATTTTCGTGATACTGATTCTTTCTATCCATGAGCGTGGAATGTTCTCCCATCTGCTTGTATCCTCTCTGAGTTCCTGGAGCAGTGGTTTGTAGTTCTCCTTGAAGAGGCCCTTCACTTCCCTTGTTAGCTCTATTCCTGAATATTTTATTCTCTTTGCAGCAATTCTGAACGGGAGCTTATTCATGATTTGGCTCTCTGCTTGTCTGAATATGTTTAAAAGAAAACTGAACATGTTTTAAAGAAAGAAAATAAAATTCAGATATCCAACAATATACTTTTATAATATCCGTAATCCAATCCAAAATTACTTTACTTTATGGCATGCAAAGAAGCAGCAGAAAAATGTAGCCCATTATTCTGTAGCCCAGAGAAAAATCTGTTTATAGAAACAGACATGGAAATAACAGAGGTGATGGAGATAGCAGTAAAGGACTTTACATAGCTATTGTAAGTGTGCTTGAGGATTTAAAGGCAAATGTGAAGAATGAGAAAAGAGATTTTAAAAAGGACCAAAGTGGAACTTCTAAAGGTGAGAAATATATGAAATAAAAAATTTACTTGACAAGCTTAAAGGCAGATTTGACACTGCATCAGAAAAGATCAGTAAGCTTGAAGACAAAACAATAGAAACCACCTAAACTGAAGCACAGAAAGAGAAATAAAAAGCTGGAGTATGGAGAGAAGCATATCCAGTGACCTATGGGGCGGTGTCAGATGGCTTAACGTACCTGTAATGGAGTGATGGGAGTGGCGAATTTGGGAGTGGGAGGAGTGGCAGAAAAACTACAAGCATGAATTGTTTTATTGTGCTTCACTTAATTGTTCTTTGCAGATATTCTTTTTTTCCTTTTTCTTTTTTTTAAACAAATTGATGATTTGTGTCAACCCTGTGTTGAGCAAGTCTATCGGGGCTATTTTTCCAACAGCATATATCACATTTTGATAATTGTCACAATATTTTAAAACTTTTCATTATTATTACATCTGTTATAGTAATATGTGATCGGTGATCTTTCTTATTACTCTAGGGCACCATGAACTAGCAGTCATAGATGATGGCAAACTTAATCACTAAATGTTGTCTCTGTTCTGACAGCTCCACAGATTGGCCATTCTCCCTTCTCTCTCCTTCTCCTTGGGCTTCCCTACTCCCTGAGACAGAACAATGCCAATAAATAACCTTTCAGTGGCCTTGATGTATTCAAGAGACAAGAAGAATAGCATGTCTCTCACTTTAAATTAAAAGTTAGAAATAGGCTGGGCGTGGTGGCTCACACCTGTAATCCCAGCATTTTGGGAGGCTGAGGCATGCAGATTGCTTGAGCCTAGGAGTTCGAGACCAGCCTGGGCAACATAGTGAGACCCTGCCTCTACAAAAAATACAAAAATTAGCTGAGCATGGTGGTGTGTGCCTGTAGTACCAGTTACTTGGGAAGCCAAGGTGGGAGGATTGCTTGAGCCCAGGAGGCAGAGCTTGCAGTGAGCTGAGATCCTGCCACTGCACTCCAGCCTGGGTGACAGAGCCAGACCCTGTCTCAAAAAAAAAAAAAAAAAAAAAAAAAAAACCTAGAAATAATTAAGCTTAGTGAGAAAGTCATGTCAAAAGCTGAGATAGGCCAAAAGCTAGGCCTCTTGTGCCAAACAGTCCGCCAAGTTGTGAATGCAAAGGAAGAGTTCTTGAAGGAAATTAACAATGCTATGCCAGTGAAACACAAGAATGATGAGAAAGTGAAATAGCCGTATTGCCGACATGGAGAAAGTTTGAGTGGTCTGTGTAGAAGGTGAACCCAGCTACAACATTCTCTTAAGCCAAAGCCTAATGCAGAGGAAGGCCCTAACTCTCTTTACTTCTGTGAATGCTAAGAGAGGTGAGGAAGCTGCAGGAGAAAAGTTTGAGGCTTGCAGAGGTTGGTTCACGAGGTTTAAGGAAGGAATCTGCCTCCAAAACATAAAGGTGATGGGTGAAGCAGCAAGTACCAGTAGAGTGGGACATCGCTGAAAAGATGCCTGAAAATGTGGAACAACTTTGGAACTGGGTGACAGGCAGAGGTTGGAGAAGAAGAAGACAGGAAAATGTGGGAAAGTTTGGAACTTCCTTGAGACTTGTTGAATGGCTTTACCTAAAATGCTGATAGCGATATAGGCAATAAAGACCAGGCTGAAGTGGTCTCAGATGGAAACGAGGAACTTCTTGGGAAATGAAGCAAAGGTGACTCTTGTTATGTTTTAGCAAAGAGACTGGTGGCATTTTGCTCCTGCCCTAGAGATGTGTGGAGCCTTGAACTTGAGAGAGATGATCTAGGGTATCTGGCGGAAGAAATTTCTAAGCAGCAAAGCATTCAAGAGGTGACTTGGGTGCTGTTAAAGGCATTCAGTTTTATAAGGGAAGCAGAGCATAGAAGTTCAGAAAATTTGCAGCCTGACAATGTGACAGAAAAGAAAAGCCCATTTTCTGAGGAGAAATTCAAGCCTGCTGTAGAAATTTGCATAAGTAACAGGGAGCCGAATGTTAACCCCCAAGACAATGGGGAAAATGTCTCCAGGGCATGTCAGAGGTCTTCATGGCAGCCCCTCCCATCACAGGCCCAAGGCCTAGGAGGAAAAAGTGGTTTCGTGGGCCAGGCCCAGGGTCCCCTTGTGTGCAGCCTAGGGACTTGGTGCCCTGTATCCCAGCCTCTCTAGCTGTGGCTGAAAGGGGCCAACCTAAAGCTCAGGCTATGGCTTCAGAGCATGCAAGCCTCAAGCTTCCATGTGGTGTTGAGCCTGCCAGTGCACAGAAGTCAAGAATTGGGGTTTGGGAACCTCTGCCTAGATTTCACAGGATGTATGGAAATACCTGCATGTCCAGGTAGAAGTTTGCTGCAGGGACACGACTCTCTCTCATGGAGAACCTCTGCTAGGGGAGGGCCGAAGGGAAATGTGGGGTTGGAGCCCCAACACAGAGTACCTGCTGCGGCACCACCTAGTGGAGCTGGGAGAAGAGGGCAACTGTCCTCCAGACCCCAAAATGGTAGATCCACGAACAGCTTGCATCATGCACCTGGAAAAGCTGTACTCAATGCCAGCCAGTTCAAGCACCCAGGAGGTTGGGCTATACCCTGCAAAGCCATAGGGGCAGAGCTGCCCAAGGCTGTGGGAGTCCTCCTCTTGCATCAGTGTGACCTGGATGTGAGATATGGAGTCAAAGGAGATCATTTTGGAGATTTAAGACTTGACTGACCCAATGGATTTCAGACTTGCATGGGGCCTGTAGCCCTTTGTTTTGGCCAATTTATCCCATTTGGAATGGCTGTATTTACCTAATGCCTGTACACCCATTGTATCTATAAAGTAACTAACTTGATTTTGACTTTACAGACATGTAGGCAGAGGGGACTTGCCTTGTCTCAGATGAGACTTTGGACCATGGACTTTTGAGTTAATGCTGAAATAAGACGTTGGGGGACTGTTGGGAAGGCATGATTGGTTTTGAAATGTGAGGACATGAGATTTGGGAGGGGCCAGGGGCCAAATGATGTGGTTTGGCTGTGTCCCCACCCAAATCTCATCTTGAATTCCCATGTGTTGTGGGAGGGACTCAGCGGGAGGTAATTGAATCGTGCTATTCTTGTGATAGTGAATAAGTCTCACGAGATCTGATGGTTTTAAAAAGGGGAGTTTTGTTACACAAGCTCTTTTCTCTTGTCTGCCACCATGTGAGATGTGCCTTTCACCTTCCACCATGATTGTGAGGCCTCCCCAGCCACGTGGAACTGTAAGGCCATTAAACTTCTTTCTTTTGTGAATTGCCCAGTCTCAGGTATGTCTTTATCAGCAGTGTGAAAATGGACTAATGCAGCATGATGGTGCATGCCCATAGCTCCAGCTACTTGGGAAGCTAAGGTAGGAGGACTGTGTGAGTCCAGGAGGCGGAGCTTGCAGTGAGCTGAAATTGTGCCACTGCACTCCAGCCTGGGGGACAGAGCCAGACCCTGTCTCAAAAAACAAAACAAAACAAAAAAACAGAAAAAAACCCAGCCAGGCACAGTGGCTCACACCTGTAATCCCAGCACTTTGGGAGGCCGAGGAAGGTGGATCAGCTGAGGTCAGGAGTTCCAGACCAGCTTAGCCAATGTGATGAAACCCCATGTTTACTAAAAATACAGAAATTCGCTGGGCATGGTGGTGCATGCCTGTAATCCCAGCTACTTGGGAGGTTGAGGCAAGAGAATCGCTTGAACCTGGGAGGCGGAGGTTGCAGTGAGCTAAGATTGCGCCACTGCATGCCAGCCTGGGTGACAAGAGCAAGACTCTGTCTCAAAAAAAAAAAAAAAAGTTGGAAATAATTAAGCTTAGTGAGGAAGGCATGTGAAGTAATTAAGCTTAGTGAGGAAGGCATGCCAAAAACTAGGCCTCTTGTGCCTAACAGTCAGAGTAGTTGTGAATGCAAAGGAAGAGTTCTTGAAGGAAATTAACAGTGCTATGCCAGTGAACACATGAATGATGAGAAAGTGAAATAGCTATATTGCCAACATGGAGAAAGTTTGAGTGGTCTGTGTAGAAGATGAAACCAGCTACAACATTCTCTTAAGCCAAAGCCTAATGCAGAGCAAGGCCCTAACTCTCTTCACGTCTGTGAATGCTAAGAGAGGTGAGGAAGCTGCAGAAGAGTTTGAGGCTTACAGAGGTTGATTATAAAGTTTAAAGAAGGAAGCTGTCTCCAAAACATAAAGGTGACAGGTGAAGCAGTAAGTGCTGATGTAGAAATTGCAGCAAGTGATCCAGAAGATCTAGCTAAGGTAATTGTTGAAGGTGGCTACACTAAACAACAGATTTTCAGTGTAGATGAAACAGGTTTCTACTGGAAGAAGATGCCATCTCATAGCTAAAGAGAAGTCAATGCTTGGCTTTCAAGGACAGGCTGACTCTTGTTGGGGGCTGATAGAGCTGATGATTTTAAGTTGAAGCTAGTTCTCATTTACTGTTCTAAAAATCCTAGGGCCTTTAAGAATTTTGCTATGTCTACTCCCTGTGTGGTCTGTAAGTGGAACAACAAAGTTCAGATGAGAGCACATCTGTTGATGGCAGAGTTTAAGCCCACTGTTGAAACCTACTGCTAAGCAAAAATCTCTTTCAAAATATTACTGCTCATTGACAGCGTACCTGGTCACCCATTTTCTGCAGTGAAGATGCCCAAGATTAATGTTGTTTTCATGCCTGCCAACATCCATTCTGCAGCCCATGGGTCAAGGAGTGATTAAGACTCTCAAGTCTTATTATTTAAAGAATGCATTTTGTAAGGCTATAGCTGCCATATATAGTGATTCCTCTGACAGATCTCAGCAAAGTAAATGGAAAATCTTCTGGAAAGGAGTCACTATTCTAGATGCCATTAAGAACATTTGTGATTCTTGAGAGGAGGTCAAAGTATCAAACAGGAGTTTGGAAGAATGTGATTCCAGTCCTCATGGGTGATTTTGAGGGGTTCAAACTCAAGTGGAGGAAGTAACTGTAGCTGTGGTGGAAATAGCAAGAGAACCAGAATTAGAAGTGGGGCCTGAAGATAGGACTGAGTTACTGCAGTCTTATGATAAGACTTGAATGGATGAGGAGTTGCTTCTTACAGATGAGCAGAGAAAGTGGTTTCTTGAGATGGAATCTACTCCTGGTGAAGAAGCTGTGAACATTGTTGAAATGACAATAAGGATTTAGAATACTACGTAAACTTAGTTGATGCAGCAGTGTCAGGATATGAGAGTGGCCTCCAAGTTTGAAAGAATTTTTACTGTGGACAAAATGCTATCAAACAGCACCACAAGCTACAGAGAGATCTTTCGTCTTGCAGAGAAATCAAACAGGAAGAATCAATCAATACAGCAGACTTTATTGTTGTCTCATTTTAAGAAATTGCCCCAGCCACCCCAGCCTTCAGCAGCCACCACCCTGATCAGTCAGCAACCATCATCATCAAGGCAAGACCCTCCACCATCAAAAAAGAGTATGACTTGCTGAAAGTCTCAGAAGATCATTTGCATTTTTAGCAATAAAGTATTTTTCAAATTAAGATATGAACATTATTTCCACATAATGCTGTTGCACATTTAAAAGGCTACAGTATAATGTAAATATAACTTTTATATATACTGAGATACGAAAAAGTTTGTGTGACTCATTTTGTTGCAATATTTGCTTTATGGAGGTAGTCTGTAACCAGGCCCATAATATCTCTGAGATATGCCTGTTTTTAAAGAAGTAATGTCTAGAAATTTTTCAGATTTGTTAAACAGCTGTAAATTCACAGATTCCAACATTTGATGGAACCCAGCAGGATAAATATAAAGAAACATGACGTCTGAAAATCTGTGACTAGAAAAAGAAAAGTTAAACAGCCAGAGAAGAAAGACATTTACATTGGGGAACCAAAATAGAAATACTTCCTTCTTATCATAAGCAATACAATCCAGAAAACAATCGAATGCATCTTGAAAGTGTTGAAAGAAAAAAGTCGATCTCGAATTCTATAGCCACTGAAAATATTCTTTAAAAACAAAGGTGAAATTAAGACATTTTCAGGCAAACAAAAGCTTAGAGAATTTATTGCCAACATACCTGTATTGTTAGAAATTTTAAGGAACTTTCTAATGACACCAGATGGAAAAACAGATTTACACAAAGAAGGGAAGGGCACTGGAAGCAGTAAATATTTGAATAAATATAAAAGGCTTATTTTTTCTGTTTTGGTCTTTGTTTAAAGCAAAAATAATAACTCGCATAGTGGGGCCTATAATATACATAGGAGAAAAATTTGTTACCACAGTAGCACAGAGGATAGTATGGAGACGTGAAGCCCTTACATTATATGTGAAGTGGTATAATATATAAAGGTCTACTGTGGGAAGGTTAATGGTTTATGTTGTAATGCCTAGAGCAGTCATAAAAAAATAAGCCGGTAAAGAAAATGGAATACTAAAAACTACTGAATCCAAATGAAGGCAGGAATAGAGAAGGAAACAACTAATGGGAAAAATAGACAATGAAAAGGCAAGATAGTAAACTTAGGTTGGTAGGATGTAAAATGGTAGAGACACTTTGGAAAACAGTTTGACTGTTTTTCAAATGTTTATCATATCAACAGGATATAGGTAAATAGTTGTCATATTCATCCAATGGAATACCACTTAGCCATAAAAAGAATCTAACTGCTGAGACACACAGCAATATGGGTGAATCTCAAAGACATGTTGAGTGAAAGAGCCAAACACAGGAGCATATACTGTATGATGTTTGTATGAAATTCTAGAACATGCAAGACTAATCAGTAGTGAGAGGAAGCAAATTGAGAGTTGTTTGAGACTTGGTGGAGGAAGTGTTGATTGCAAAAGGGATAAGGACATGTTTTGGAAGGATTGACTTGGTTTGTATACCAGTCTTTGTTTTTATTTGTCATAACCCATTGAATGGTGTACCTGAAAGGATGCATTTTTGTATGTAAATTATACGTCAGTATATACTTAAAAATAAACCAGATCCTACGCTTGGCTGAGGGGCTGTGTAATAACAAAAAATAACATTACCTTATAATTGAAGGACAATCTTAACTTTGAAAACATATTTAGAAAAAAGTTTGTAAAAATACAGAATTAAAATTAGAAGAGACCAGTGAGTATTTAAAATGTAATAGACAACTCAAATTATGCTTATGCAGTTTTCCAAAAGGATAGATGAGAATGTGTTAACAGATTGCTTTGGTACTGAGAGTGATTGGAAGAGGTAGAGGGCTTAGAGAGATACTTTTTTTTTTACTTTATGCTTTTTCAGTGCCATTTAAATTTTAAATCATGAGTATATTACATATCCTCTCAAATTAAATGAAAATGTAACAAAAATCAGACTTCATTTTAAAATAAAAATTAAAGCTGTTATATTCATCTGCTGTCAAACAAGGAAGTTTTTACTTAAAAAATTTTTAAAACATCTGCTATAATAAAAAGGTGAGAAGAAAGCCATTCTTACATTTCAGCTTTACTTGTAGACTAGTGTATTATCTGTCAAAAGCCCTTAAAGCTTGTTTCTTTTGACCCAGCAATTCAACCTTTGTTAATGTGCCCGAAGAAATCGAATGTATGGACTAAGGAAGACATCTACAAAATTATGTTTATCATGGCGTATTTCACAAAATCATAAGTACAGGTTGAACGTTCAAGAGTAAGGTCATTTGTTAAGCAAATTTGGTAGTCCATAAGGTAAAACAATATGTTGCCACATAAATGATATCATAGATAAAATATTTACATTATATTAAAAATATTTTATAAGCCAGATTATGGCATCATATAATGAGAATGACCATATAGTGTGTTATTCATAAGAGTACAATTTAAGAATGAATGGGGGAGCTGAAATCATTAAAACTATTTAATTTTCTGAGTATTTAATCACTGACAAATTGGTTTTATTTTATTGGGTATCCTGTAAAATAATTCTGCTATAAACCTATTTTCTAAAATGAAATTATTAAAAACATACATTCTTGTATATTTATCTAAATTTGAAATTATTGGCACTTTCAATTGACTCTTTTATGCTTTTATTAGAGAAGGTATTCTCCCTACAGTTGCTCAGAGCAAATTCTGCTTAATTTTAGGATATTCTCAATTCTAAATTTTTGCATATTAAAATGTTTAAATATTTCAGACCAGATAGTTTTACAAATCCCATTCTTTTGCTTTCATTCAGAATACCTTCCACAAATCTGAGATATTTTTACATTGACTTTTATTTGTAATTATTTTAAATGATCATCCAGTTTAGATGATACAGAATCATAGGGCTTCTCAATTTCATTCCATTGAAGTATACAATATAAATAAATCTAATTGAAAATAGGAGCTCCATCAAACCATTATTCCTACAAATGAAGATACTTCAACTTAAGCTTACACATTGAGTGTTTTAATTTCTTGAGTTCATTCTTTGCTTTTGTCGGAATGCATTTCAATATCAGCGTGTTTGCAAGCTTTGTTTCTAATAATTGCAGTTTACTGAAAGCTTTACTCCATTCTTTCAATACATTGATTAAATATATTCAACTGACTTTGAACAAAATGCAAACCAAAATATAGAAGACTCATTATCAAAACAATTTAATATGATTGTAGACCACTTAGGGTGATTTACTGTCAAGAGTTTACCAAACATTTTTAGAATCTTTCCTTTTGCTGGTGGTCAGGTAAGAGAAACATACGTTTTGCTTGCTTGTTTTTGTTTTTTGGTATTCATTGCAAATTTTTTGTTACTCAGGTTCTCTGAGTATATACGTAAATTTTAGTATCCAGACCTTTTATTTTGATCAGTTGAAAAAAAACCATAACATTTGCATGAAATGATGATCCGGTTATTTTTTGGCAGCTCATCATCATTTTATAGTTGGAAATTTTGTCCTCAGCAGTGTTATATCTTGTTCTTAGGGATTTTCTTATTTTTCTGAGATGCTAGGATATATGTAAGTATCAAATTTAATATTTTAGATTCTTCCTGTGACACTATGCAAAAAATTTAAAAACCTTATTTAGAATTTAGTATTTTGAAAAGTGTTCCTTTTTGACTTTTGGCGAGATGTTCTTTTTATAGAGAATGGCAAACTGTTGGACTTCCTAGGTTTTGTTTTTATACTTGACCACACTATAATTCATCCGCTATGCTGAAACCTAGTTAATCTTTCTAAATGGTATGCTTTATTCCTTAAGTATTATGTTATAATCCTTAAAGTTATTCATGACTTTCCATCACACTTAAAGACTAAAATTTTACCATGGCCTACAAAATTATTTCATAGTCCAGATTATACCTTGCTTTCTAACCTCATCCTGTGTCATTCACTTCCCCTTACTTTCTGAACTCTAGCCAAACTAGCCTCCTTCCTTTCCCTCAAGGCCACTACATCTGCTGTTTCCCTTACTGGGAATTCTGTTCTTCCAGATCTTTTCATTAGTGGCTCCTCATCATTCAGGTCTCAGTTCAAATCATATCATTTTAGAAACATTTTCTCTGAACATAATATGTAAAAAGCCTTTTTTCTAACTCACTTTCTATCTCTAGTACTCAACATTCTATTTTTCCTTTTTAATTTTCTTCACAGCAACTATCACTATTTAAAATGATCTTATTTATTGTAGGAGCAGGAATAGTATATGTCAGGTTCACCACTCTCTCACAGCATAGTAAACACTTACATTTGTGAAATGAATTACTGTCTTATGTAGTTACTATATCCATATTTATTCTTTGATTCTCACTTCTAGCTATAAAATATCCTAGTGGTATTTGCCTTCCATATTTTCAGACAGTTTAAAAATAGCACCAAACAATGAAGGAACTTTAAGCAAGGTTGTGATATGTTCTTACATCTATTTTAATGTTCTCTAAACACAAATAAAATATAACATATTGAATTGACAGAATACAAGTGAATATAAGATGAGAAATATATATATATATATATATATATTTTTTTTTTTTTTGAGACAGAGTTTCGCTCTTGTTGCCCAAACTAGAATGCAATGGCGCAATCTTGGCTCACTGCCACCTCCGCATTCTGGGTTTAAGCGATTCTCCTGCCTCAGCCTCCTGAGTAGCTGGGATTACGGCGCCTGCCACCATGTCTGGCTAAGTTTTTGTATTTTTAGTAGAAATGGGGTTTCACCATGTTAACCAGGCTGGTCTTGAACTCCTGACCCCAGGTAATCTGCCCGCCTCGGCCTCCTGAAGTGCTGGGATTACTGGCGTGAGCCACCGCGCCTGGCAAAAATATTTATATTTATACTTCTCCCAAAAAATAAGACAAGACCCTACAGAATGGTCTAGAGTTCTTATAGGAATAATCCAGGAACTCTGCTGCTTGAATCATCTAGACTTCCAGTTCCAACCAGGAAATACTGTTTATCAGACTACCCTTCTACCAAAAGCAGTCATGAAAGCTAGACAAAATATATAAAACCAAATGGTTTGAAGACACTGAAATGCAATTAACTCAGATAGAATTTGAGGGGCTATGATCCTAAGGTCATCGCCATATAAACATTGGCTTTTTCCCTGAGGATATGTTCTAAAACATGTTCAGAGCAATAGAGGCCATATCTAAAGTGGCAGTCATTTCGGGCAGAGGAGACAATGGTCAGGCCCCAGAGCTGCTAAAATGACTGAAACATAGGGACAAAATCTCATATAGAAAGAAATTGCAGAGGAAAAGCCCAAAATTTATGGACAAATTTCCCTCAAGTCATTGGTGATTCCATAACCACATATATGGGGCAAGCAAGACTCAAAGAAACCCAGCAGAAAATAGCAGAAGAAATTTAAGGGCTAAGGAGAAAATTTAACAGCCACATGCTAGTGGGGAAACAGAGGTTAGGCTGCTTAGGTGCCCTTGGTAAATACCCCTGGCTTCCAACTGTAATTCCCAGGGCCATTTCTGGAAGTTGGGGTAAAAACGGAAATGGACTATTTTTAACAAAACCTAAAACACAATGTAATCTGCATTTACTCAGTCTGTGTTCAGAAGAAATTTAACCTTTTTAGAAGATAATGTCATTCAAAGCCTCTACAATTTTTCATTCATGTAGTCTGGCTTCAGATAAAAAATTACTAGACATTAAAAAAATAAAACGCAAGAGCACATTCTAGAGATTATATCTGCACAAATGAAATGTTTATGAGATTATTCACTGAAAAATGTTCATGGTAACAAAATATTGGAAATAGCCCAAGGGACCATCAATAGGGAATTTATTAAATTGTGTATATTTATGTAATATATTAATTTTCACACAGGCACTATCATCGTTTGGTGCAAGCCAGTTCTTTATTGTATGATACTGTCCCGATCATTCACTACAGGGCAGTTTATAACTTTGGACCTGGCACAATAAGTGGAGGTTGCACATTCAAATTTTGAGACAACTCAAAATGCTCCCACACATTTTCATGTGCCTCTAGGGTGGGGCATTCCACTTGAGAATCATTAATATTATGGAATTCTGTACAACTGTAAAAAAAAAAAAAAACTGAGAAAGTTGTTTGTGAACTGATATGGAAAGACCACCAACTTGCTATGTTTTGTTTAAGAAAGGAGGACAATGAGAATATATATTTGGATTGCCTACATTTGCATAAAACATTCTGTAGTAATATGTAAGAAACGAATGAAAGTGATTTTCTGTGGAGCCTGATGAGGTGAATGGAGATGAAAATGGGTGAAATGTATTTACTGGATTTAAAAACTACTGTTTTAATTTTTAGAACATGGATTTATTACCTATTTAAATTTTTAATACAATTTTAGATATAAATAAGCTATCGTGTCAGATATAATAATTTATAAGAGATCTATTTAAAATTTACATATTCATTAAACAAATGTTTTGGTCTTTTCCCAATCCTGTGTCTCCTTTTACTTTTCCTTTTCATTCAGTGGAGTAGGGCGAAACTGGGGCTGGGCATCTGCAGGTAGCAGCATTCTGGCTGAATTTGGTACACTACATATGGAGTTCATCCACCTCAGCTACTTGACAGGGGACCTGACTTACTACAAAAAGGTTTGTTTTCTTGCCTTCTATTCTTTGTTTATTATAAAGAGTCCTTTAAGATTGGCCCAAAGATTTGATTAATGCTTAAAAGGTTTGCCTTTCTAGATATATGTTTTTTAGGGCTGTAGCCTTTATTTTTTCTTTTGAAGTTATTCAAAGAAATGTCCTTTCTATTTAGAACATATTTAAAATATGTATTGTTATTTGAGAAGTTATAACCACTATTACATTTTTCAAAAATTTCATTGCTATTTTTATGCAGCATTGTGCTGCAGTACCTACCCAGCCTGGTAAGACAAGAAAAACAACCAGATGTTTAAGAATTGAAAAGGGGCCGGGCGCGGTGGCTCACGCCTGTAATCCCAGCACTTTGGGAGGCCGAGGCGGGCGGATCACGAGGTCAGGAGATCGAGACCATCCTGGCTAACACGGTGAAACCCCGTCTCTACTAAAAATACAAAAAATTAGCCGGGCGTGGTAGCGGGCGCCTGTAGTCCCAGCTACTCGGGAGGCTGAGGCAGGAGAATGGCATGAACCCGGGAGGCGGAGCTTGCAGTGAGCCGAGATCGCGCCACTGCACTCCAGCCTGGGCGACAGAGCGAGACTCCGTCTCAAAAAAAAAAAAAAAAAAAAAAAAAAAAAGAATTGAAAAGGAAGAAAGAAAACAGTAGTTATTCACAGATTACGTGATTATTGACCTAAGATATTAAGACAGTCTATATTTAAATTACTAGAAATAAGAGTTTAATATGTTTTTTTAAATAGATGATCAATATGGATGTTAAAAATCAGTAGCATTTCTCTACACCAGCTTCAAAAGGCAAAAAAATGTCATTTTGCAAAAAGATATCTTATGTAATAGAACAAAAGTTTATATGTTTCCTACAAATAAATCTAACAAAAGATAAAGTTCAAATTTTTACTCAGCCATGGAAAAGAATGAAATCCTTTCATTTGCAGCGATATGGATGGAACTGCTGGAGGACATTATGTTAAGTGAAATAAGCCAAGCTTAGAAAGACACGTATTATGTGTTCTCATTCATATGTGGGAGCTAAAATAAATTGATCTCACGGAGGTAGAGAATAGAATGGTGGTTATCAGAGGCTTGGAAGGGTAGTGAGGAGAGAAGGATAAAAAGGGGTTGATTAGTGGGTACAAAAGTACAGTTACATAGAATGAATAAGATCTAATGTTTGATAGCACAATAGAGTGACTATAACAATGATTTGTTGTATATTTCAAAATAGCTAGAAGAGAAGACGTAGAATGTTTCCAACAGAAGAAATGATAAATGTTTGAAGTGATGGATGTTTCAGTTACTCAAATTTTATCATTATACATTATATGCTAGTATCAAAATATGTACAACTCTTTATATCCATAAAAATTAAAAATAATTTAAAAATACAAAACTTTATTAAATGATATTGAAGAGGATATAAATAAATGGAGAGATATCGTATTTATGTATAGGTAAACAATATCATAAAAATTTCAGTCATCCCCAAATTGATTTGTAGCATAAATTCAGTGCCAATAAAATCTCTAATGGCCTTTTTCCTCCCAGTGGAACTCGAAAAGACACTTCTAGAATTTATACAGTAAAGAAACATTCTAGACACTTGTGAGGAAAAACACACTGGCTGGACTTACATTGCCCAGTTATCAACATTGACAGTATAGTATTTGTTAATAGGGACAAACAGACTGACAAACAGAATAGATAGCTCTTAAACAGACCTACATATATGTAGAAACTTGTTTTAACAAGTGTCGCACTGTGGATTATAATAGTTAATTCCAGGAATATTAAAGGCTTAACTTTAAAATATAAAACCCTGACACTTTGAGAATAAAAAAATATATGCCCTTGGGGTAAAGAAGGATTTTTACAATGGGAAACAAAAAATATTACCTAGTAAAAATACCCTATAACCCAGCAATTCCATTGTTTGGTATGTACATTTACATTATATACATAGAAGCATTGTTTATATTGGCAATTTATATAATAAAATACAAAATAGTAGTGAAAAATGAATTATGTTTATATCCGTTAGTTAAAAGAATATGATACAATTTTTATAAAGTTCAAAACAAAGCTGAACAGCATATTGGTTAGGGATTCAAAATGGTTTTGATAAATTGTTGAAGTAAAAATAATATATAGAGATGAATCTCTAAATTAAATGTTTTATTTGGAAGCACAGAACTCCAATTCAGGGCATACACACAGAGTAGGGTGGTTGGTCGTCAGTACATCCAGAGAACAAAGAGAAGGTTGGAAGTTTTATTAGTAGAGAAATGTTATGTATAGTTTTGAAAGGAAATGTGTTGACATGAGTAAAGCTTCTAGAAGCTGTCTGGCTCTGATTGGTGATGGCAGTAGATAAAACTATAATCTTAGGGTTATAGCAGCTGAGCTTGTGGAAAACGTAATTTTTGGAGCTGGCGTTATGTGCCGCAGGTGATTTTCTGCTGGGCCCCTTGACTCTGATTTAGTTGGGTATGACAAGAATGACCCAATTCGTATAATTTGCTTTCACAAAGTCAAGATAATGACAAATATGAAACTCAAGACTACAGATACATCTGGGATATAGGCAGTAGTATGTGAATGGGCAGTGAACAGACCATCAAAGGTGTTCGTAGTGTTGTATTTCTTAAATTAAGATGTGAGTAGAGTCGAGATATATATGTATATTCCTTTCTGTGTATGAAGTACTTCATCAACAGAGAAGAATTTTCAGGAAAATGGAACTAGATGACATAATTTTCCCTGTCCTGACTAAATAAATAATAAAAATTAAATATTTTTATATTAATTATGTTAAAAATTATTTTTATATCAGTTATATTAATAAAAATATTAAAGACAGTAAAAATTCATCAAAGGCAATAAAAGAAGGAAAAGATGTAACTTCATGTCATATTTGATAACCAAAATAAACAAAAACGAAAAGATTTCTGATTTCTGGAATGAGATGTAAGTCTGCTTCCTACCCTATCCTGAAACCTTTCTGGGAAAAGAGAGTCAACCAACTCCTAGTATTCCCTATCTGTCTTGCCAGGGAGACCAGTGCCCAGGGCGTCAAATATGTAATTGCCTACAGCTCCAGCAGAGTTCTCACCTCTCATCCTTCTTGAACACATAGGCTTCAAGTGATCAAGTAGAAGTACACTAGTACTCCAGATCTCAAATTGTATCCAAGAAGGGAGAAACACACACACACACACACACGCGCACACACACGAGGAACTCAAGGAGAAATCAACAAAGTTCAGGTCAGAACTGACCCTGGTAAATGTGAACAAGATAAAACAGAAAGCATGGCAATTGTGCAAACATACTGCTAGAAACAAAAGCAGAGTGGTATATAGCATGTAGAAGACTGATAAAGAATCCAGTTTCAAATTTTAAAAACAGTAAAAAAAAAAAAAAAGTCACCATGAGTAATTCATACCATAATAGAAATTAAATTTAATAGAGTTAGAACTCAGAACCAAAATAAAACAATAAAGTGATATAAAAATATTGTGAAGCTAAAGAAACAAGCTGAGACCTAAAATGATGTATCCCCATAGCTAATGGAAAACAACAAAGAACTCGTTGCACATAGTTAAAAACTGAATTACTTACATGGAATAAAAGCAAGAGATAGTCATAGTCAAAACAAAGGAAAAGCAGAGATTAAAAAGATAATAGATTTGTAAAATAAACATAATTTAACTTATGGGCCTTCCTGAAGTAGAAGACCTAAATCATAGGAATTAACCTAAAAGCTGCAAGAAGAAGAAACACTGCTGGGCACAGTGGTTCACACCTGTAGTCCCAGCACTTTGGGAGGCCGAGGTGGGTGGATCGCTTGAGCTCAGGAATTCGAGACAAGCCTGGGCAACATGGTGAAACCACTTCTCTACCAAAAATTAGCCATGTGTGGTGGGGCGTGCCTGTACTCCCCAGCTACTCGGGAGGCTGAGGTGGGAGGATCACTCAAGCCTGGGAAGCAGAGGTTGCAATGAACTGAGATCGAGCCATTGCACTCCAGCCTGGGCGACAGAGCAAGACTCTGTCAAAAAAAAAAAAAAAAAAAAAAAGAAACAGAACACTGCAAATTCCATTTCTAACAAAATTAAGGGATACTTGATACTTCATAACATCAAATCGGAAGAAAAGTAGGCATATAAGCAGTAAAGATCAGAGAGAGGTTTGGTATAAACGGAAGAGAGGATGTTTGGGTCTGCAGACTGAAAAATACAAAGCCAGTAGAGCACAGTTCTCTAAATTAGATGGTGTAACTTGACATACAAAACTCAAATTCTCATGAGCAGCAATGAGAACAGGATCACAGGCTAATGGTGAGTTCTTCTTTGGACCTTACTAGATATAATGTGTTGAGAAGCTGGAAAAACAGAATTGAGTAAGGATTCTCACAGACAAGCTGTTTGCACCTGCGGACTTTGGTGAGGGAAGGGAATGAATGACAGATTCACTATTGTGCTGCATTTCCAATCTCAAGTGGCTGGGGAGAAGCAAAGTCTAAAAAAAACATATTTATGTCTGGACTCTTACCTGGTGTTTTATGTCAAAACTTTCATTCAGGAAAATAGTAATGAGTAATTTGTTAAAAAAGAACAGGTACAGAATTTATGCAAAGATATTACTAGAAAAAAGGAAAAGGAGAGAAAATTGTGGGCACAAAATACGTAAAAGAGCAATTGAAAATTCCAAGCAAATATCACCATGAGAGAAAACATAGTAAAGTCTTCATCTCTGTAGAACAAGTATATAAACAGAGATACAAGAGCTCAGAGACAATAAGATGTGATATCAGTAACAAAGTATAAGAAAAAATAGTTATCAACAAAATGAAGGCCAAAATGGAAGCAATACAAAGAAAAACAGTGTTCAAAATATAAGGAGCTTAGAAGACAAAATTGAGAAAAGCTAGTAAATGTGTGGAAATAAAAGGAGACAGAAAGAAAATGATAGATAAGAAAGAAAAAATTGAATAGTATACAGTTTTTGGATGACAGAAGAGTTAACTTTCTCACCTTTTATAACATCATCCAGAACTATCTAAAAAGTGGTCTATGGAATTTTTCAGATTGAGATTGTTATACATAGTGTTGGTCTCAAATGTGAAAGAACACAGGGAATATAGACAGCATCCCTGAGTCCATTCCTAAACTACTTAAAGACAAAATCCAGCCAAATGAATGACGATGGGAAACCTTGTGGCAGAAGAATTGATATTGTACTCAAGTCCAGAAAAGTGAAGTATATATCAGGTCCTCTGAAAAAGAAGGTTTTCCCAAGTTTATACCAGCCAGGTTATTCATCAAATGTAATGACAATATTCTCAAACAAATAAGAGTACAAGGAACATAACACCTCCTCCCACCTCCAGGGGCCCCCTTAAAAGCACTTACAAAGTTCACCTAATCTAGAGTTGAATCAAAATAAATCCCTAGGAAAGTCTCCAGCTTCTTAATATATTTCATGATTTTTCTTTCCCCCTTACTCTCAGGGAGATATTTTAAAATTTGGAATTTCAGGAACTTAAAGATATCTATTGTGGGAACAATATTTAAAGTTCAACAGTTTGTTTTACTTCATTTACTTTTTTATCTGTTCAATTCAAATTAATAACTTTTCAAAATACAATGGCATTTTATGATTCAATTCCTGTGAAGTTATTTCCGTTCTTATATTTGAATATATATGTGTTGACTGTGTCTAGAATGATGTTTAAAATAACTGATGTTTCAGATGGTATTTCTAGGTAGTAGCATGTTGAGATTTAAAATGGTTTCTATCTGTGCTGTTTTCTCTGTATTATTTTTATTATTGCTTGATTTTAAAATAATGAACACATATCATCTTATAAAAATGAGTCATTTAAGAAATAGAAGGCTTTCCTGACTTCCCCCCGCCTCTCCAACACACACACAAAGGCAGGGAATAGGTGTAGATTCTGAGTAAGAAAAAACACAAAGCCTACATTAAAACTAAGCCTTGATGACACTTATTTTTATTAATTGCATTCTTAATTTTTTTTACTCAGGTTATGCACATTCGGAAACTACTTCAGAAAATGGATCGTCCAAATGGTCTTTATCCAAATTATTTGAACCCCAGAACAGGGCGCTGGGGTCAGTGTAAGTATTCTAGTATACCTGAGGCTTTCTTAAAAAATTATTTGTCTGAAAACTCTTTGCTTGATGTTGTAAAAAGTACACTACATGGAGTTAGAAACCCTCAGTTAGAAATCCTTGTGGTCTGCTGGTGCTGTTCTTAGGCATGTTTCTGATCTCTCTTAGCTTCAGTTTTCCCACTTATAAAATGGAAATGTTAATAACATGTCTCCTAAGAGTATTTTATTTCCTGTATTGCTAAAATATAGTGTGGCAGTTTGAAGGTTGTACTTAAAAACTCTTATTAATAAATTATATCTTCATGTAAATAAAAGCACAGCTTAGGAGAGGGAGGTAGAGGAGGAGTATGAAAAACAAACGAGTATTTACTAGAAGGGGGGCAGTTGTTCTTGGATAAGCCATGTCTGTTCATTCATTTTAAGAAGAGGGCATCCTGGCCTTCATTATTTACCAGTCTCTGTGCTAAGTTCTTAGAAGAGATTGAGATGGAGAAAGAACATAGGGCTTGGCCTGAATTCACAGGCTGGCAGGATATGCTGACACATAAATGTTACTGTACAGGAAGGAACCAATTGTTATATGAAACTGTGGTAAAAATGATTCCCTCTGCCTGAGGGGAAAGTATTTTGTTTAGGGAGAGGGTAATTTTTCTTATTAGAACTCATTTATTTTCGAAGGAATTGATTTTTAAAAGTAACAACTAATATTTCTGTGGAAATGTGGAACTTACAGAATTTTAGTAATTGTAGGTTTATCAATGCTATTCTCTTTTAAAAGTTAGGAAAACAAAAACAAATAATAGAGATTGCAACTTTGCCGCTAATAAAACATGATTCAGTTATTTTTGAGACTAATGAAATCATAAGTAGTAAATAAGAGACAAAAGTAATGATCATTTAATTTTAGTATTGAAAACACTGCTGATTCTGCCAGTAAGAAAATAAGCTGGTGTGAGTACCAAGAATAGGAAAACATTTGCCCTGGAATTGTCTTTTTGTTCCTTTCTAGGAAATTGTCTTTTATTTTATGAAAGGAAAGCAGATAGGTCAATATAATTATGTCTTTCATGGATCTGGGAATAGATCTCAATCTTCTTTGACTCTTTTTATACTTACTTTTCCTGTTTCCTGAAATTATTTACATATGACTCATTTTTCTCTTTATTTTGAAGAAGATAAAAGCTCTAATGCCTAGACTGAGTGGGAATGATATTTTCTGGAAAAACAAAACCCTGAGAGCTGCATTTCTAAAATGTAAAAACGTAGTTTTCTTATTTCAGATAAGAGTGACTGGATTGGATGTCTACTTAGTAATTTGGATGAATTCTATCAATCATAAATCTTTACCCCTGTGAGTTGTATTGAGATTTGAGAATATTATGATAAAATAATGATATAATAATATATATGAAAAATTATGTTCAGTTCTTGTCTTAGACTATATGCCAGTGTATATTCTATATGCCAGTGTATATTCTATATGGTATTACTATTTAAATGTAAAAGATGAAATCATAAAACTACTAAAAAAAGGGTTGAATATATAATCAGGAAAGCCTTTTCTAAGCATGTCACGTAAAACAGAAACTACAAAAAAAGATGTCAGTTTTCCTGTATATTATTGTTAACCTCTGTATTAGTCTGTTCTTATGCTGCTATAAAGAACTGCCTGAGACTGGGTAATTTATAAAGGATAGAGGTTTAATTGACTCACAGTTCCACAGGGCTGGGGAAGCCTCAGAAAACTTACAATCTTGGCAGAAGGGGAAGCAAACACATCCTTCTTCACATGGTGGCAGGAAGGAGAAGTGCCAAGCAAGGCGGGGAAAAGCCCCTTATAAAACCATCAGATCTTGTGAGAACTCACTCATTATCAAGAGAACAGCATGGGGGTAACGTCTTCCTGTACCCACTCTCCAGAGTATATATATTTGTATGCTTTTTGAGCCAGCAACTCATTTCCAGCAATTTATTCCAAATAAATTTTCAGAGCTATATATTAAAGTTTATTTACAATAATCTTGGGGTTGTTTATAATAGGGATAATTTGGAAGCAATCTAAAGCAGTTCTATCTAACAGAACTTTCTGTAATGAGGAAAAGTTCCTATTATCTGTATTATCCAATACAGTAGTCACTAGCCACATGTGACCATGGAGCACTTGAAATGTTGCTAGTATGGTTGTGGAATTACATATTAAATTTTAATCTAATTAACTTACATTTAATTAGCTACTTGTAGCTAGTGCTTCTACATTGGACAGGGCAGTTTTTAAATGTCTTGTAATAGGGATTTGGTTAAATACATTTTGGCCTGTCCAGATATAGTATACTATGCAGCCATTAAAAGTTATATTTTAGAATACCTGACATAGATAAATGACATATCTAGAAAGATATTTAGAAAAGGAGAGGAAACACCATAGAAATAGAAACCAAAGTGTTATGTGTGGTTTTCTTTGAATTTGTGTTTTTATTTTCTCCTTTTCATTTACTGTTACTATCCAGATTTGATTATGAACATCTATTACTTTTGATGTTAGCTTAAAAACATTTTTAAATAAAAAGAGAATCCCATTTTCCATGCCAGTATAAGGATACTCAGAAAAGTAAATCACAGTTTGAGAATTGCCAGCCTTAAAATGATCAAAAGTACAGCATTGATGACATGGAGGCAGGAGAGTCACTTGAACCCAGGAGGTGGAGGTTGCAGTGAACCGAGATTGTGCCACTGCACTTCAGCCTGGGTGACAGAGCGAGACCCTCTCTCAAAAAACAAAATAAAACAAAACCAAATCCAAAAAACAGAACTCTTTCTCTTCAACGTTGTGTTGGGAAAACTGGATAGCCATGTGAAAAATAATGAAGTTGAACCCTTACTCTATATTATCTACAAAAATTAACTCAAAACAGATCAAAGACTCTAAATTTGAGAACCAAAACTGTAAAACTCTTAGAAGAAAATATAGGGGAAAATCTTCATGACCTTTGATTTGACACTGGATTCTTCAATATGACACCAAAGGCACAGGTAACAATACAAAAATAAAAGATAAATTGGATTTGATTAAAATTGAAAATTTTTGTGCATCAAAGCATACTATCTATGAGAAAGAAAGACGACCCACAGAATGAGAGAAAATATTTGCAAGTCACATGTCTTTTAAGGGTCTATACACAGAATATATAAAGAACTCCTACAACTCAATAACAGAAGACAAACTACCTACAACTCAACAACAGAAGGCGAATCACCAAATTAAATAATGGGTGAGGACTTGAATAGTCATTTCTGCAAAGAAGATATGCAAATGGAAAATAAGTACATGAAAAAGATGGTTAACATTAAAATACAAATAAACTCACTGAGATACCACTTCACAGCTACTAGGAAGACTGTAATCAAAAGGATGAAAAATAAGCATTGGCAAGGATGTGGAGAAGTTGGAACCCTTGTACACTGCTAGTAGGAATGTAAAATGGTGCAGCTGCTGTGAAAACCTAGCAGTTCCTTAAAAAGTTAAACATAGAATTACCATATGACCCAGCACTTCATCTCCTCTGTATATACCCAGAAGATTTGAAAACAGAGACTCAACCAGATACTTGTAGCCTAGTGTTCGTTACATTATTTATGATATCCAAAAGGAGAAAGTAACTCAAATGTCCAACAGATGAATGGGTAAACAATATGTGAGTATAAACATACAATGGACTATTACTCAGCCATAAAAAGGAATGGAGTTCTGATACATGCTATAATACAAACAAACCTTGAAAACATTATGCTAATCAACAAAAGCCAGTCACAAAAGGACAAATATTGTATGATTCCACTTATATCAAATATCTAGAGTTGTCAAATTCATAGAGACAGAAAGTAGATTAGAGTTGACCAGAAGCTTTGGATGAGAAGAAAGTGGAGAAGAAAATGGAGAGTTATTGCTAGAGTTTGTATTTGCAGTGATGAAAATTTTTGGAAATAGGTAGTGGGGATGGTTTTACAGCACTGTGAATATAATTAATGCTGCTGAATGGTACACTGTCAAAATAGTTAAAATGGCAACTTTTGTGTTATATACATTTCATCACAATAAAATTTACAACAAAAAAGATAACTTTTATTCCTCTGTTTTTTTCTCACAAAATAAATTCAAATTACTTTATAATATATTCACTCTCAGCAGTTTTTAATTTCAATGTTATAGAAAGAGCTATTCACTGGTTATTTTGGCAGAAGATCTTTAAAATCCTAGCGAGCTGCCCTGATATCCTTTTAGCAGCTGTAGTCCTTACAAAATTGTCCAATTTGTTCCTTTTAATGTTTTTGTATATTTTATATCAGCCTCTGAAAAGTATATCAAATTTTATTATTATCTTTGAGCTATATGCATCTGTCATATTTATAAATAGTCTGCAAAACAAACATTTAATTGAACTGAAATTTAACAATTCAGCTTTGGCTAACTGTATTATAATTAGAGTAATGATAATGTCTGTGACATGCACATAGCAATCACAGAGAATAATTACTGGTAATTACCTTCAGGAAAAGTACTTGGCAACAGATGTAAAAGAATATAGCAAGAAACCTAGATTTAAAGGCAAATTACTAGTTTTTTTTTCTTTTCTAAAACTTTTTTTTTTGCTAGTTTTCTAAGCACAATACTTAGCCTATGTCATTTAATGATTAAAGTGAAGAAAATATAGGAAATCAGTCATTACTGATTCATTGTTTTATATTACTAAATTTATAATTGTGGAAAAAACAAGAATGGACATGTTATGCCCCTTTGAGTTAGAAAATGAATTGATTGTCTTGCTTAATAATTTAGATAATTTATTTAATTTCTCTATGCATCTTTATCTGTTCTCATTGTACTTATTTAATAGAAAATTCATGTGGATCATATTTATAATACGTTTGAAAATGCTTCAAATTAGTTTTTATTCTAGAATTTCCCATAAGAAGACTTCAAGAAATAGCTTCTGTTAGAAACCTGCCATTAACTGTATAACATGTTGAAATAAATCATATGAATCATTGCTATTTAGGAGTATTTTATAATATGTTAATCAATTTCTGAATATCAAAAGGACCTTAGAGTGACATGGTTTATCAAATTTGACATGTAGGCATATACTCTACAGGAAAAATAAGTAGCTTCAAGTTCCTTAGTGGTATTCTTTTGCTTTAATGTAATTTCAGATGGTCTGTAAAGCAAGGTGGACAGAATTCTCACTTGAGAAGGTTTTTTTTTTTGTTTGTATATTTTGTTTTTATTGAAGATAATTGACAAGAAAATGTAAATTCTCTGTTCAATAATAAGGTTAATTTTGTTTTAATATGATTTGTTATTATAACATTTCTAATTCACATTCTTCCTTTTGCACTCAGTGAATATATATACTCTGTTAAAAGTTAAACAAGGCATATACCATAAGGTGTCATATTCAGATACTGACAAGAAACCGGATCAGGTTTTGAGAAAACTAATGAAGGAACAAGATTAGTTTTATTCTGTTAAAACTGTCTATAAAATACATTGTAATAAATAGGCTAAATTAGGAAAAGGAAAGGCTTACAGCAGAAGGACATACTAGAAAGCTAATATAATACGGATCTGGATCTAGGATAGCTGTCTGTGGGAGTGGTAGTCATCATAGATTTTATCTTTTCCTTTGTATCCTACATTCATTCTTCACTAAGTCTTGTCAGTTCTGACTATTTCTGAAATATTCGTTTCCCCATTTTAACTGCACCTTTTCCCATTTGGAATACCTTCCGCCTTCTCTATGTCCTCTTATCAATAAATTCCTACCTATTCAATGAAAACAGAAAAAGAAAATCCTAAGTTAAATAAACTATTTAAATATAGTAATCTCTCTTGCAACCACCTGTTAGGGAAAAGGAAAAATATTAGGGTATATATATAAATACCCATTAAAAGATTAATATCAATTTTATGTGTGATAGTATTATAGGAATATATTTTCTCTACAGGATGTTTGCATTCATTAATTTCACTGATACTAAATATCAACCACTGTTCCAGATGCTAGGTTATAGATGTGAACAAGTAGACAGTGTCCCTAATACCCTTGGAGAACTTACATTCTGCTGGAGAGATATGAAATAAACAAATACATGATGTGATGTAATATAATGGTAAGAATTTCTTTTTTCTTAAAGCACTTTTAGTTTCTAGGACAATACATTCTTTTGCTTTTCTCATAGCCTTACTTAGCTTCATGCTTCACTCAGTCTTTTTATTATTATTATTAGTTTTCTCCTTTACTCCTAGCCTCTTAGTGTTGGAATGCCTTAGAGCAAGCTTGCCCAACCCAGGGCACTGGATGGCTTTGAATGCAGCCCAACACGAATTGATAAACTTTCTTAAAACATGAGATTTTTTTTTACAATTTTTAAAAAGCTCATCAGCTATCATTAGCGTTAGTGTATTTTATGTGTGGCTCAAGACAGTGCTTCCAGTGTGGCCCAGGAAAGCCAAAAGATTGGTGGACAACCCTGCTGTAGAGGTCAGTCCTCCATTCTTTCTTCTCTCCAGTGTCATAGTTTTAAATACCATTTACACGCTGGCATCTCTCAAATCTAGAACTCTAGTCCTCACCTTGTCCTTGGCCTCTGTACTCATATATCCAATTATCTACTTGACATTTTTACTTAAATATCTTATAGATACCTGAAACTTAATATATCTGTAAATGAGCTCTTCCTAATAATTCTATCCACCTCAAAACCTGTTATTCCTCCAGTCTTTCTCATTTCAGTTAATGGCAGGTCTATTCTTGCTCATGCCATAAATCTTGTTGTCATCCTTTACTTCTTTATCTCACACCCCACTCCAGTTTCTCAGCAAATTCTGTTCTGTCTGCCTTTGAAATATGACTAGAATTCAATTGCCGCTACCCTGAGCCAAGTCACCATCTCTTGCCTGGATTGTTATAATAGCATCCTAATTGGCCTTTCTGTTTCTGCCTCTGCCCCTTTCAGTCTATTCCTAATACAGGAGCCAGTAATTTTTTACAAAGTAAGTCACATTATGCCATTTTATTCAACTCTTCATTACTTTTCATGTCAGAGTAAAAGCTAAAGTCCTTTTGGGGCCCTGTGATCTGGCTCTTATTATCTCTTTTCCTTCATTTATTCTTCTCCAACTACATTGGCCTTCTGTCACTTGTTGAATCCATTAGGCACTTCACCACCACAGAGCTATTGCAGCCACTACTCCCTTTGCTTGGAATGATTTTTCGAGAGATATTCACATAGCTCAATCCCTCACTTTCTTCAGGTTTTTTTACTCAAAAGTTACCTTTTCAATGAAGTCTTCCCTGGTCACCTTACGTGATAGGCGGAAGTACAGAAAATTGAAAGACATGTTTTACAGATTTCTTCCACCGAGTGGTCCATATTTTCTCTGTGAATTAGAAGGCATTTAACTGCTGATAGCAGAGAAGGTAGAGCAGTAGGGGACTTAAGACAAATAACAAATGTCTTCTTCAGGAAATAGGAAAGAACATTAATGAAGGAGTTATAGAAAAGTTGACAGGCAGTGTTGAGGCTCATGTTGATGGTGAAAACGGTAAATTTGGAGGTAATAGTAAAACAGACTGACAGCTGGGCTGATCCACAGTTGATGTTTAACTGGCTGGGTACAACAGGAGAACAGTGGAGTAAAGGTCTTGAATGGTTGGACAAGTGGGATTACCTGTTGCTTCCTTTCGTATTCAACCTGACTGCATAGGATCCAAACTTATTTGAGAATATATGTATGTATACTTTTCTCTTTCTATTTTATCTAACAAATCCCAAAACTCGTATCAACCCAGCCACCTACTTTTCCCATTTACGTACAGAGTCAACTAAGCATTGCTGGTGAAAATAACAGTACAGATTAAAGTTACCATAAACGTACAATTTCCAGTTTTATGTGGATCACCAGTATTCCATGAGTTTTTTTTTTTACTTTGATCAATTTACTTTCCTATTCTTTACTCTCCTTAAGTTTTCTATGTAACCCCTCTATCCATCTCCAGCTCTTATTTTGACCATTTCTTTATTCTCAAGTTCCTAGGCAATTTTAGTTTAGATATATCTTTAGTAAAAATAGTATTTATATAGATTTTAAAAATTTCAGTTTGAGAGTCTCAGTGTTTTAAAAACTAAGTCAAAACAACTAAATTGGTGGAGGTTACTGATAGATTTGGACTAATTCCAAATATCCTTTGGTTTTGTTTATTTTTGAAAAACTGCTTTATTAAGATACAATTTACATATAATAAACTGTACATATTTAAAATGTACAACTTGGTGTTTTAAAATAGGTGTACACCTATGGAAATCATGATCACAATCAAAATAGTGAACATATCTATCACCCTTTTCCTCATACCCTTTCATGTTCCTTCTCTCAACCTCCTCCCTTCCCCCTCCCCCAAAACAACTACTGATCTGCTTTCTGTCATTAAAGCTTGGGTTGCCTTTTCTAGAATCTTAGATAAATGGCATCCTTTATTTGTACTCTTTATGTGGCTTCTTTCAGCGTAATTATTTTGAGATTGATCTATGTTGTGTATATCAGTAGTTCTGAGTGGAATTCCACTGTATGGAATACCATAGTTTGTTTATCCATTCTCCTGTTGATGGACATTTAGGTTGTTTCTGGTTTGGGGCTATTACAAATAAAGCTGCTATGAACACTGACTTACACACCTTCATATGTTCTCACTTCTCTCGGGGAATACTTAGGAATAGGCTGCTTTTATCAAATAGTAGATGTGTATGTTTAACTTTTTAAGGAACTACCAAGTTGTTTTCCAGAGTACATATACCATTTTACATTGCTATCAGTAGTGTTTCTCCATATACCTGCCAACACTTGATATGATCAGTCTTTTAGTTTTAGCCATTTTATTTCATTTTATTTTCTTTTTTCTTTTTTTAAAAATTATACTTGAAGTTGTGAGGTACATGCGCAGAACGTGGTTTGTTACGTAGGTATACACGTGCCATGGTGGTTTGCTGCACCCATCAACTCATCATCTACATGAGGTGTTTCTCCTAATGGTATTCCTCCCCTACCTCCCCACCCCCCGACAGGCCCCGGTGTGTGATGTTCCCCTCCCTGTGTCCATGTGTTCTCATTTTTCAACTCCCACTTAGGAGTGAGAACATGCAGTGCTTGGTTTTCTGTTCCTGTGTTAGTTTGCTGAGAATGATGGTTTCCAGCTTCATCCATGTCCCTGCAAAGGACATGAACTCATCCTTTTTTATGGCTGCATAGTATTCCATGGTGTATATGTGCCACATTTTCTTTATCCAGTCTATCATTGATGGGCATTTGGATTGGTTCCAAGTCTTTGCTATTGTGAACAGTGCTGCAGTAAACATATGAGTGCATGCATCTTTATAGTAGAATGATTTATAATCCTTTGGGTGTATACCCAGTGATGGGATTGCTGGGTCAAATGGTATCTCTGGTTCTAGATCCTTGAGGAATCACCACACTATCTTCCCCAATGGTTGAACTAATTTACACTTCCACCAACAATGTAAAAGCATTCCTATTTTTCCACAACCTCTCCAGCATCTGTTGTTTCCTGACTTTTTAATGATCGTCTTTCTAACTGGTGTGAGATGGTATGTCCTTGTGGTTTTGATTTGCATTTCTCTAATGACCAGTGATGATGAGCTTTTTTTCATATGTTCGTTGGCTGCATAAATGTCTTCTTTTGAGAGGTGTCTGTTCATATCCTTCGTCCACTTGTTGATGGAGTTGTTTTTTTCTTGTAAATTTAAGTTCCTTGTAGATTCTGGATATTAGCGCTTTGTCAGATGGATAGATTGCAAAAATTTTCTCCCATTCTGTAGGTTGCCTGTTCACTCTGATGATAGTTTCTTTTGCTGTGCAGAAGCTCTTTTGTTTAATTAGATCCCATTTGTCAATTTTGGCTTTTGTTGCCGTTGCTTTTTGTGTTTTAGTCATGAAGTCTTTGTCCATGCCTATGTCCTGAATGGTATTGCCGAGGTTTTCTTCTAGGGTTTTTATGGTTTCAGGTCTTAGGTTTAAGTCTTTAATCCATCTTGAGTTAATTTTTGTCTAAGGTGTAAGGAAGGGGTCCAGTTTCAGTTTTCTGCATATGGCTAGCCAGTTTTCCCAACACCATTTATTAAATGAGGAATCCTTTCCCCATTTCTTGTTTTTGTCAGGTTTGTCAAAGATCAGATGGTTGTAGATGTGTGGTGTTATTTCTGAGGCCTCTGTTGTGCTTCATTGGTCTATATTTCTGTTTTGGTACCAGTACCATGCTGTTTTGGTTACTGTAGCCTCATAGTATAGTTTGAAGTCAGGTAATGTGATGCCTCCAGCTTTGTTCTTTTGGCTTAGGATTGTCTTGGCTATATGTGCTCTTTTTTGGTTCCATATGAAATTTAAAGTAGTTTTTTCTAATTCTGTGAAGAAAGTCAATGGTAGCTTGTTGGGGATAGCACTGAATCTGTAAATTACTATGGGCAGTATGGACATTTTCACGATATTGATTCTTCATATTCATAAGCATGGAATGTTTTTCGATTTGTTCGTGTCCTTATTTCCTTGGGCAGTGGTTTGAATTCCTGGACACATACACCCTCCCAAGACTAAACTAGGAAGAAGTCGAATCCCTGAATAGACCAATAACAAGTTCTGAAATTGAGGCAGTAATAGTCTATGAACCAAAAGAAGCCCAGGACCAGACAGATTCACAGCCAAATTCTACCAGAGGTACAAAGAGGAGCTTGTACCTACCATTCCTTCTGAAACTAATCCAAACAGTAGAAAAAGAGGGAAATCCTCCGTAACTTATTTTATGACATCAGGATCATCCTGTTACCAAAACCTGGCAGAGACACAACAAAAAAAGAAAATTCCAGGCCAATATCCCTGATGAACATCGATGCAAAAATCCTCAATAAAATACTGGCAAACCGAATCCAGCAGCACATCAAAAAATTTATCCACCATGATCAAGTCGGCTTCATCCCTGGGATGCAAGGCTGGTTCAGCATACACAAATCAATAAACATAATCCATCACATAAACAGAACCAATGACAAAAACCACGTGATTATCTCAATAGACGCAGAAAAGGCCTTCGACAAAATTCAACACTCCTTCAAGCTAAAAACTCTCAATAAACTAGATAATGATGGAACGTATCTCAAAATAATAAGACCTATTTATGACAAACCCACAGCTAATATACTGAGTGGGCAAAAACTGGAAGCATTCCCTTTGAAAACTGGCACAAGATAAGGATGATAAGGATGCCCTCTCTCACTACTCCCATACAACATAGTACTGGAAGTCCTGGCCAGGGCAGTCAGGCAAGAGAAAGAAATAAAGGGCATTCAAATAGGAAGAGAGGAAGTCAAATTCTCTGTTTGCAGATGATATGATTGTATGTTTAGAAAACCCCGTCGCCTCAGCCCAAAATCTCCTTAAGCTGATAAGCAACTTCAGCAAAGTCTCAGGATACAAAATCAATGTGCAAAAATCACAAGCATTTCTGTACACCAATAATAGACAGCCAAAATCATGAGTGAACTCCCATTCACAATTGCTACAAAGAGAATAAAATACCTAGGAATCCAACTTACAAGGGATGTGAAGGACCTCTTCAAGGAGAACTATAATTTTAGCCATTTTAATAGATGTGTAGTGGTAACTCATTTTGGTTTTAATTAGCAGTTCCCAAATGACTAACGATGTTGAACATCTTTTTTATATACTCTTTGCTATCCATTTATCTTCTTTGATGAATTATCTGATCAAATCTCTTGTCTACTGCCTATTAAAAACATTATTTTCTTAATTGTTGAGTTTTGAGATTTCAGTATATATTCTGGATACAATTCCTATATCAGATATATTCTTGGAAGGTATTTTCACCCCATCTTTTAATTCTCTTAATAGTGTTGAAAAGCAGAAGATTCTAATTAGGAAGTCCATTTTTCCAATTTGCTTTTTATGAATTATATTTTATGTCATATCTAAGAAATCTTTGCCTAACTCAAGCACTCCTAACCCAAGCACACAAAGATATCTTCCTATGTTTTCTTCTAAAAGTTTATAGATTCAGGTTTTATATTTACATCTGTGAGACATTTTGAGTTGATTTTTCTATAGGGATCAAAGTTTATTTTTTTTACATATAAATATTCTATTATTTCAGCATCATTGGTTGAAAAGGCTTTCCTTTTTTCACTGCATTGCCTTTGCAGCTTTGTTAAGAATCAGTTGTACATTTAAGTGTATGTTTATTTTTGGACTCTATTCTGTTTGTTATTAAATCTACACAATCAACACAGTGTATACCATCCTGTTTTGATTAGTGTAGATTTATTATAAATGAAGTCAAATAGTGTTAGCCTTCCAAATTTGTTCTTTCTCAATAGTCGTTTTTGCTCTCTAGGTCCTTTGCATTTTCTTTCTTTCTTTTTTTTCTTCTTCAACTTTTATTTTAAATTCTGGGCTACATGTGCAGGATGTGCTTGTTACATAGGTAAACGGGTGCCATGGTAGGTTGCTGCACAGATCAACCTATCACCTAGGTATTAAGCCCAGCATCCATGAGGTATTCTTCCTGATGCTCTCCCTCCCCCTATACCTCCAAACAGGCCCCAGTGTGTGTTGTTCCCCCATGTATCCATGTGTTCTCATCATTCTGCACTCACTTATAAGTGAGAACATATGGTGTTTGGTTTTCTGTTCCTGTATTAGTTTGCTGAGGCTAATGGCTTCCAGCTCCAGCCATGTCCCTGCAAAGGACATGATCTTGTTCCTTTTTATGGCTGAATAGTATTCCATGATGTGTATGTACCATATTTTCTTTATGCAGTGTATTATTAATGGGCATTTAGGTTGATTCCATGTCTTTGCCATTGTGAATAGTGCTGCAGTGAACATAAGCTTGCATATATCTTCATAATAGAATGATTTATATTCCTTTGGGTATATATCCAGTAACAGGGATTACTGGGTCAAATGGTATTTCTGCCTCTAGATCTTCAAGGAATCACCACACTGTCTTCCACAATGGTTGAAATAATTTACACTCCCACCACCAGTATAAAAGCATCCCTTTTTCTCTGTAACCTCACCAGCATTTTTTATTTTTTGACTTTTTAATAATCATTCTGACTGGTGTGAGATGGTTTTTCATGGTGGTTTTGATTTGCATTTCTCTAATGATCAGTGATGTTGAGCTTTGGATCAGTTTGATCAATTGATCAGTTTGGGATTGATTTTGATTCAATCATTATTCTTATTGTGCATTATTTTTTTTTTTTTTTTTGCCTCTGCATGCCTGGTAATTTTTGACTAGATTCTATGTGCTGGATATTTTTTTATCCCTAGAAATCTTCTTGAACTTTGCTTAGGGTTACAGTTAAGTTACTTGGAAATAATTTGACCTGTTTCTTGTTTTGCTTTTAGGATTTTTTAGGTGAATCTGGTGCATTGCTCAGTGAGGCAAGATCTTCCTGAGTACTATACTAAATGTCCTGTGAATTATGAATTTTTCTTGTCTGGCTGGTATGAACATCCACTGTTCCCAGTAGGCTCTTTGTAAGCACAGGCAGTGTTCCCACCAGTCCTTTCATGTGGTTCTTTCCATTGTCTCAGTTAGTTTCTTCACATGCAAGTGCTGCTCAGTACTCTGCTTAATACTCAAGGGAGATCCTTTGCAGATCTCTGGGGTTCTCTTTCTTTGCACATCTGTTCTCTCTGGTATACTATCCTATAAACTGTAGCTTCCCCAGTCTTTCCAGACTCAGCCTTATTTCTGAAACTTAGAGAGTCCATAGGTCTGTGCCTTAATTTTTTCTCTCTGTGCCTTTGCCTGAAAATTTTCTTGATGCAGTAATTTACAGGCAATAATGGGACTCACCTTGTTTGTTTTCCATCATTTAGCGATTACTATCCTCTGTTGTCTGATGTTCATTGTCTTGAAAACCAGTGTTTCATGTATTTTGTCCAAAGTTTTTGGTTGTTTTAGGTTTCAGGCTAAGCTCAAGTACCCATTACTCTATTTTAGCCAGAAGCACTTTTTTTAAAAAAAGTCAATTCCTATTATGTTATTTTTCTTCCTATTTACTGGGCATTCTTAAAATATCCTACCCCATGCTGCCTCATTTTTTTACTCATTTGAGTATTTGCATATATGTATATTTCCATCTTTTTCTAACAGTTGCCCTTGAATTTTAACTTATATCTTGTTTATATTTTTTCTAACAACATCTAGACTTAATCATTACTGTATCTTCCCTCTGAACAACATGAAAACTTGTGTACTTTCACTACCCCATTGCCTAGCCTTATCATGAACTTGAGGTTCAAAGAGTTAATCCCTCTGTTCATTATTGCTTTTTGCACACTCCATTCTATCCTCTTAGATTTTTTGCTTTAATTTTTAGAACACTTCCTCTAGGAGTTCCTAATGGTTCGTTACCTACACCTTTCCCTCAACCCCACCCAGATGACCTAAGTCAAGATGAAAGAAAAGATCCTTCTGCAAGAAATCTCTTTACCTATCAACTCATTTATTTGCCCACTTGATCTTCTGTTTCTCCAGTCTCAGAGAATCCAGCATCCACTGTTCTGCCCAGTATTTATCCATTGACCTGTGCTCTGTCTGGATCCTATCTTCTCTCAACTCTTGAACTTTTTCTTTTTTGGTGTTTGCATTTACTTATGCTATATTAAACTTCTTGGTTCCTTTCTCATAGCCAGTAGGTTCCTCTCTCTACTTCAACTGTTTTTCAATGCCATAGATTCCTTCTGGCAAATATTCTGTACCTCTTCTTCATGTCTTGGTAAAGCCTATTTAAAAAAAAAAAAGGAATAGTCTATTTTTCTTGTTTGCCTTCTGTTCACTTCTCAATACATTGCATTCTGGGCTCTGCTCCCCATCACTTCACTAAAAATAATTTGACCCTCTTACTGTCCTATAGACTAGTCCAAAAAAAGGACAACGTACTAGGTATTGCTGTATAACAAACCCCTCTAAAATTTAGTAGCTTAAAACAATTTTTTATTTCTCTGGAATCAACAGGTTGCCTGAGTGATTGTGCTGATCTGGCTTGGGCTTTGCTTATCTTATCTGGGTTTGTTCATGTGTCTGCAGGTAGATGACAAGTTGGCTGAAGGCTAGCTTGGCCCCACTGGGGAGGACTCAGCTCTGCTTCATGTGGTCTCATCATCTATCAGGAGATACCATGCTTTTTACATAGCAGTGACAGTTCCACAAAAAGAAGTGGAGCATGCAAGGCTTCTTGAGGCTTAGGATTGAAACTGGCACACTGTTACATTTTACCAGATTCTGTTAAACAAAGCAAAATGCAAGGCCAGTCCAGTTTCAAAGGATGGAAATTTGTTTCATGTTCTTTACACAGCTTCTTAAATGTTGATATTCCTAGAAATTTTTCTTCTAACCCTTTCCATTTTGCCTCACCAACCTCATCTCTTTTTACAGGATGACAAAATTTGCCCTATATATTGGTGACATCCAAATCAGCAATTAGCAAACTATGGGAGACCAGCCTGTGGCCTGTTGTTATATGGCCCACTAGCTTAGAATGGTATATATATATGTTCTAGGGTACATGTGCACACGTGCAGGTTTGATACATAGGTATACATGTGACATGTTGGTTTGCTGTACCCATCAACTCATCATTTACAACTCATCGTATGTCTTTACAGTAGCATGATTTATAATCCTTGGGGTATATACCCAGTAATGGGATTGCTGGGTCAACTGGTAATTCTAGTTCTAGATCACTGAGGAATTGTGACACTGTCTTCCACAATGGTTGAACTAATTTACACTCCCACCAACAGTGTAAAAGTGTTCCTATTTTTCCACATCCTCCACAGCATCTGTTGTTTCCTGACTTTTTAATGATTGCCATTCTAACTTGCGTGAGATGGTATCTCATTGTGGTTTTGATTTGCATTTCTCTGATGACCAGTGATGATGAGCATTTTTTCATGTGTCTGTTGGCTGCATATACAGACATATATATATGTCTCAAAAGAAGACTGTTTTGAGAAGTGTCTGTTCATATCCTTTGCCCACTTTTTGATGGGGTTGTTTTTTTTCTTGTAAATTTGTTTCAGTTATTTGTAGATTCTGGATATTAGCCGCTTGTCAGGTGGGTAGATTGCAAAACTTTTCTCTCATTCTGTAGGTTGCCTGTTCACTCTGATGGTAGTTTCTTTTGCCATGCAGAACTTCTTTAGTTTAATTAGATCCCATTTGTCTATTTTGGCTTTTGTTGCCATTGCTTTTGGTGTTTTAGTCATGAAGTCCTTCCCATGCCTATATCCCGAATGGTACTGCCTAGGTTTTCTTCTAGGGTTTTTATGGTTTTAGGTCTTAGGTTTAAGTCTTTAATCTATCTTGAATTAATTTTTGTATGAGATGTAAGGAAGGCATCCAGTTTTAGCTTTCTACATATGGCTAGCCAGTTTTCCCAGCACCATTTATTAAATAGGGAATCCTTTCCCCATTTCTTGTTTTTGTCAGGTTTGTCAAAGGTCAGATGGTTGTAGATGTGTGGTGTTATTTCTGAGGCCTCTTTCTGTTCCATTGGTCTATATATCTGTTCTGGTACCAATACCATGCTGTTTTGGTTACTGTAGCCTTATAGTATAGTTTGAAGTCAGGTAGCGTGATGTCTCCAGCTTTGTTCTTTTTGCTTAGGGTTGTCTTGGCAATGCAGGCTCATTTTTGGTTCCTTTGAACTTTAAAGTAGTTTTTTCCATTTCTGTGAAGAAAGTCATTGGTAGCTTGATGGAGATGGCATTGAATCTATAAATTACTTTGGGCAGTATGGCCATTTTCATGATATTGGTTCTTCCTATCAATGAGCATGGAATATTCTTCCTATCAATGAGCATGGAATATTCTTCCATTTGTTTGTGTCCTCTTTTATTTAGTTGAGCAGTGGTTTGTAGTTCTCCTTGAAGAGGTCCTTCACATCCCTTGTAAGTTGTATTCTTAGGTATTTTATTCTCTTTGTAGCAATTGCAAATGGGAGTTCACTCATGATTTGGGTCTCAATTTGTCTGTTAGTGGTGTACAGAAATGCTTGTGGTTTTTGCACATTGATTTTGTATCCTGAGACTTTGCTGAAGTTGCTTATCAGCTTAAGGAGATTTTGGGCTGAGACGATGGGGTTTTCTAAACATACAATCATGTCATCTGCAAACAGGGACAATTTGACTTCATTTCCTAATTGAATCCCCTTTATGTCTTTCTCTTGCCTGATTGTCCTGGCCAGAACTTCCAACACTATGTTGAATAGGAGTGGTGAGAGAGGGCATCCTTGTCTTGTGCCAGTTTTCAAAGGGAATGCTTCCAGTTTTTGCCCATTCAGTATGCTATTGGCTGTGGGTTTGTCATAAATAGCTCTTATTATTTTGAGATGCGTTCCATCAATACCTAGTTTATCATTGGTTTGTGTTTCAGGTATGGGGTGGGATTTTGCATCAACTTTTAAGAGCATCTTGACAAATAATCATTGTATAACCACAGTTGACCCTTGAACAACACAGGGGGGTTAGAGTCACCAACCTCTTGTGTAATCAAAACTTCACATATAACTTTTGACTCCCCCAGAAGTTAACTACTAATAGCCTACCATTGACCCAGAAGTCTTACCAATAACATAGTCAACTAGTGCATATTTTGTATGTTATATATATTATATACTGTATTTTTAAAGTAAGCCAGAGAAAATAAAATGTCATGAGGAAAATCATAAGCAAGAGAAAATACATACACAGTACTGTACTGTGTTTATTGATGTTGTAAATTTATGTTGTCTGTTTACAAGATGAATAGTCTGTGTCAAATGGTGGCAACTACAGTGGCAAACCTCAATCTACGGTACAAATCAAACAGTCCAACTTTTTGTTGTAATATCATGACTTTTCGCTGCTTCTTGGGAACACTTTCAGATTGCTAGTGGCACTTCATATGGGTCCCATGGTGTTTTTGAAGGTTTACACTACTGTGCCAAACAATGAAAAATACACAAGAACCATGAGAAATCACTTTTTACTGCAATATGCAATTTACTGAAGACACGGAGATGTTTAGTGTCACAAGTTGTTTTAAGTGGATGCTCTTAACACTTGAGTTCACTGCATAGCAAAAAGAGGTGTCTGTGAAATTATTACAGTAGTAAAGTATGTACTGCAATAAATCTTACACATTTATGATTTAATACTGCATCTTTACATTTGTTTACATTTCTCTTGACTATCAATGGCACCATGTATGTCTGTGTATATGTAAGTTTTGATACATTTTAACTTTTTATAATAGATTTGTATGTATTTCATGATACTAAATGGTAAAATAGACTAGTATCTACACATATATTATTCATTCGTGACACACTCAACTCTTTCTTAATATTTTCTCTATTTCTAGGCCATGTGGCTTGTCTATGTGTTTTTCCACATTGTTGCAAATCTTAAAGATAATTTCAATATATTTATTTTTAAAAATTCATGTGTAAGTGGATCCACGCAATTCAAATCTGTGTTCAAGGGTTAAATGTTTTATGATTTTTCAAAGGTTTTTGTGTGCAACACATTTTAAAAAGGTTTTCTATGTAAAATCATCTTGAATAACAAAGTGGTTATAAACTTACAAGTTCCATATCATAAATAAATACAGGGATTAAACCAAGATTCCTTTAGCTTCCATGTGCTTTGGTTTTTATTCATGATAGGACAAACAATGGGAGCAGATTATGAGACAGAGGAATAAGAAGTTAAACATGTATAGTATTAACTAATTGCAGTTATCAAAGAAGTAGTGAACTTGATAAGGTTATAGTAGTACTTCTGCTTCATGGAAGAAGATTGAACTATAATGTCACCACTGTGGCCATTCATCTTTCTTGAGACCATAATGAAATGAAAGTAGATAAATATTTATAAATAGGCATAAACTCATAATAATAAAAAGATTTGAAGGCAAGGGGGAGGTAATAATGGACAAGATATTTCAACAAATTTGCAGAACATAGAGTGGCTGGGAATGGCTACAGAGGGACTACAGGAAAGATAACTGATGGAATCCCAGAGAGATTTTGGGTTCATAAACAATAGATACCGGTAAACAAATATATTCAAAGTACAGCAAAAACCAGATATTTATTCAAGGTCGTTATATGGAACATTGGCTCTACCTGAAATCCTTATGTTCCACCTCCATCCCTGGTATTTACCACTAGAATAACTATACAGCCCTCTTTTTAAAAAAATCACATGATTTCATTGAGGAAAGTTAAAGCTTTCAATATGGATGTTAGTTTCCCAAAATAAAGTCTCCTTTCATTGTGAAATTTAACCAGGTCCACAGTCCCGCAATATCCATTCCTGATTTTGAAACAAAGCCTACCAGTTAGCCCATCCTTCCTCAAAGTATTCTACATAGAAAGCAGCCAGTCAGTATTCCCACTCAGAGGATAGAATTAGTGACAATTAGGTCTACTCAGTGGAGGAACACCTGCTATTCAGTAGAGGAAACCCACACTAGCTACCCAGAACTTTATTCTTAAGCACGGATAATTAAATAATGGTTGACTACTACAGTGGGATATCATACAGAAATGCAAATAAATGATACATAGTTACATATAACAACATGGTTGAATCTTGAGCTATAGAAGCTGGACATGACAATACGGTTACATTTAATTAATATATTAAATATACCAATAGGCAAAATAAGCTCATAGTAATTGGGAGAGGGTATCAGATGGTAAATGTATTAAAAATTCAAAGAAGTAGTTACCCCAAAAGTTAAGATATTGGTTACTTTTTTGGTGGGTGGGAATTATGATTTTGTGGGATACATGGAAGGTATTGTTCTGACTGTGGGTTATACAAGTATTCTGTATAATAAGGAGAACATTTATGTTTTATATGCTTTTCTGTATACATGTTAAATTTCACAGTAAAAAATATAGTCAAAAAAGGGATCCCACAGGAGACAGACAATTCTATAAACATTTTTAATTCTCCATTTTAGTCAAATAACTCGGAGAAGTTATATTCATAGAGTAAAAATAGGATGCTATGAAAAGGAAGCAATTAGAGAATGAAAAAAGAGTTCAGATTAAAAGTATGATTGCTGACATTAAAGCTTCAGTGAAGAGACTAAAGATAAAATTGATTTAATAAAGTTCCTGGAATATACAGGGAGAATAAAAGACTAAAATTTGAGAGAAAATAATAGAAACTCAGTCCAGGAGGTTCAGTTTCCAATTAATGAGCATTTCAGAGGAGATAACTGAGAAAGTGGAGTACAGAAAATATCAAAGAAATAGTAGAAAAGATTTTTCCCAGAGCTGAAAGATACTGATCTTTAGTTTGTACCTAGCACATTGTACCTAGCACAATGACTGTAAGAACAAACAAATAAAAAAAAGACTATACCTAAATTTAATCAGTGTTTAAGTGAAGATTCTAAACCTTGGAGAAGAGAGCTGAGTGTGAGGAAGTAAGATTGGGAACATATTAAGCCTATTAAAAATAACATCAGATTTCTTATCAATTATACTGGATGTTAGAAGGTATTGGAATGGTACTTTCAAGAAGCTCTGGGGGAAAATTATTTCCAACCTTAAATTTGATACCCGTATGAAATAAAATTAAGTGAGAGAGCATAGCAATGACATTTTCGGATGAAAGGGTTTGCATCCCACACACTTTTGTGGGAAGTTAGTTCAGAATGTGATTCAGTAAAACAGGTGTAGACAAAGACTTAGCACTGAAGAAGCAATAGGCATAACTCTGGAAAGCAAGAAAAGAGAAGTGGCAAGATGACAGCTGTGGAGTATCCCTAGAAAATGACCAGATTGGGAGGAAGGTCTCTAGCGGAGTAAGGAGGGAGGGGTGACTCAAGTATAAGTAACATGGTTGATAGGCTAGGATACAATAAATGATTAGGGAAAGTGATGGGAGACAATAGGAAACCAGTTAGAAAATCTGGAGAAAACTAAAAGCTATACAAGAAAGTCATTGTTAAAACATAAGGACAACTAAAATGTAGCATGATTTTACGCAGTTGATGTCTAAGAAAAGACTGGGCAGCTGATAAGATGGTAGCGTCACTGAATGAGTCAAGACATTTTAACATAACCGCAAAATAGAGGTTGTAATATTGATGGGAATATTTTGTCATAGTTGTTTTGATATATACATATTTTAAAATAGTTAAAATGTAAAATCACTGCTCTCTTGTTCATTACCAAAAAATGTGCCGAAAAGGTACCACTAACCTTTACCCCATCCCAAATGCCCATTAAGTATAAGGGACTCTCCCTATCTACTCTATTCATTTCTGTATTGTTTTAATATTTTACAAGTTATGTGTTAACTTTTATGATTTTTTTGTGATTATAAAATGTGTCAATTTGTTAGAATTAATTTAGCTTCTAACTATAATCTATTGTATAAATCCATCATATATTACCATCATTATAAAATTATTAATGTAAGTATGATGAGTATGGAAAGCTATTCAAAATTTAATTGTGAATTTCTTGTTCTATCTGAAATGTAGAATAAGACATCTTATTATTGCCCTGTCTTCTACTCCTCCAAGTGACTTCTGTAATACCCAGCCACTTAATGTTCGACATTCAGGAAGCTTTCATAAAGCAGAGGTGTCCTTTTAGATATTTAGATGGAAAATAAAGAATATCATTAATCTTAGTTGAAAGCAAATGGCTTTTTTTTTTCTTGAGACAGAGTCTCACTTTATTGCCCAGGCTGGAGTGCAGTGTTGCAACTTCTGCCTCCTGGGTTCAAGGTATTCTCATGCCTCAGCCTCCCAAGTAGCTGGGATTACAGGGGTGCACCACCATGCCTGGCTAATTTTTGTATTTTTAGTAGAGATGGGGTTTCACCATGTTGGCCAGGCTGGTATGGAACTCCTGACCTCAAGTGATCTGATCACCTCGGCCTCCCAAAGTGCTGGGATTGCAGGCGTGAGCCACCATACCCGGCTGCAAATGGCCATTTTATATAGTGTTCAAAACCTGGCAAAACAAATTTATGGTGATAATAGAAATTAGAAAAAAATGGTATCATTAGGTATTGACTGTGAAGGCCACATGAGGAAAACTTTTATGATGCCAGAAATGTACTATAGTTTTATCTTGGTTGTGGCTTTGTTGGTATATACATGTGTAAACATCAAAATTATACACTTAGCATTAAATTAAAAAAAGAAGTGAGAAGTAGTAGCATTTGAGATGAGGTAAAAGTGAATTATGGGAATATTAGCAGACATACTGCTTAAGGTGAAAGATAGCTTTTTTCCCCCATTTATTACTTTCTACAATGAAAGATGATTTTTAATTATATAAGTTACATGTATTTAGATAATTGTAAGTGTCTAAAGTTAAAATTGAAGGGCTCCTTCCTTAGAGCATCGCTTAGCCCAGGAGTTTGAGATCAAATCTTTTCTATGTATACACCAACATTCTTTAAAAACACATTTTGAGAAGTATCAAACTATATAGATAATTCTGAAATTTGCTCCTTCTGCCCACTCAACAGCATATAATAGATATCTTTTAGTGTCGGATTATAGATTCACCCTGATTCTCTTTAATGATTGTGCAGTCCTCCATAGTATGTTTATATCATAACTTAGCCTCCTCCCTAAACATTTCAGGTTATCTTTAGTTTTTTATTAATGAAAATAATTCTGATTAAGTTTTTTTACATCTATATTTGTATATTTCTGCAAATATTGTTATAGGATAATTCCAGAACTACAATTCCTAGGTTAAATTTTGTTAGCTTCTGCAAAATTGTCCTTCAGTTTCAACAACTGGGAACCATAATCTTGCCAACATTGGATATTATCAGTCTTTTAAAATGTTCACTGATCTAAAGGACAAAAATGGAATCTCACTGTTTTAATTTGCCTTTTTCTGATCACTAGTGAAATTGGGCATCCTTTCTTATGTTAATTATAAATTGATGTTTCTTTTTTTGTTGTGTGTACCCTATTTTAATTTTCCTTATTTGTCAGGAGTCGTCGTTTATGAGAGTAATCCTTTTCTTGTTATGTATGTTGCAAATTTCTTCTCCAATTTCTAGTCTTTTAGATTTATTTGTCTTTTGGCTTTAACTTACGAAGCTATCCATTTTTCCTTTATGACTCCTTCATTTTGTATTTCGCTTAAGATCATTTACTTAGGAAGACCAGATATGTCCTTATATTTTGTTCTGGAAACTTATTCTTTTGCATTTTACTTTTAAATCATTAATCATCCACAAATGTATTTTGTGAGCTAAATATATGAATATTAGTATGCTTTTTCTTTCCCATAATGGATAGCCAATTTTTTGCCATAAATCACTGAATAATCTGTCTTTTCCTCACCAATTTAAAAACCAGGGATATTACTGTATGAATGAATGAGGGTTATAAGAAATGTACTTTTTTTTTTTTTTAATGCAGAGAGGAGGATGTCAGTTTTGAAGCAGAGTTCAAGGATATAGGGCAGGGTTTGTAGAAAATCCAGGATAAAGGAGTGGGGTTGCCTTGGGAGCTGTAGTGTCAAATTGGATAGGTTTAAAAGTATAGGTGGGATGAAGTAAGAATATATCTAGGACAAACAAATATAGGCATACCCATATGTTTATATGCTTAGCTATATGCTTTGCTTTACTGCACTTCACAGATATTGCAGGGTTTGGTGTGTGTGTGTGTTTGCAAATTGCAGATTTGTGATTACCCTGTGCTGAGCAAATCTGTCAGCATCATTTTTTTGACAGCATGTGTTCGCTTTGTGTCTCTGGGTCACATTTTGGTAATTCTCGCAATATTTCAAATTTTTTCCTTAGTATTATGTATGTTATAGTGATCCGTAATCAGTGGTCTTTGATATTATTATTGTGTTTGTTTTGGGCAGCATGAACATCACCCATAGAAAATGACAAACTTAATAAATTATGTTGTGTGTGTTCTGACTGCTCTACCAACTAGCCATTTCCCTGTCTCTCTCCTTTGGCCTCCCTATTCTTTGAAAGACAGCAATATTAATATAAGGCCAATTAATAACCCTATAATGTACACCTAGTATGCATCAATATTAATCTTTCAATGGCCTCTAAATATTCCAAGTAAAAGAGTCATATGTCTCTCACTTTACATCAAAAGCTAGATGTAATTAAGCTTAGTGAGGAAGGCATGTCAAAAGCCAAGAGAGGCCAAAGGCTAAGCCTCTTGCACCAGTTAGGCAGATTGTGAAAGGAAAGGAAAAGTTCTTGAAGGAAATTAAAAATGCTGTGCCAGTGAACACATGAATAATGAGAAAACAAAATAGCCATATTGCAGGCATGGGAAAAGTCTGAATGGTCTGGGTAGAAGACCAAACCAGCTACAACATTCCCTGAAGCCAAAGCATCATCCAGAGCAAGGCTCTAGCTCTCTTCAATTCTGTGAATGCTAAGAGAGGTGAGGAAGCTGTAGGAGAAGAGTTTGAGGCTTACAGAAGTTGGTTTATGAGGTTTAAAGAAGGAAGCTGCCTCCAAAACATAAAGGTGACAGGTGAAGCAGCAAATGCTGATGGAAAAACTGCAGCAAGTGATCCAGAAGATTTTTTTTTTTCCAGAAGATCTAACTAAGTTAATTGATGAAGGCAGCTACACTAAACAACAGATTTTCAATGTAGATGGAACAGGTTTCTACTGGAAGAAGATGCCATCTCATAGAGGAAGAGAAGTCAATGCTTGGCTTTCAAGGACAGGCTGACTCTTGTTGGGGGCTAATGCAGCTGTTGATTTTAATTTGAAGCCAGTGCTCATTTACCATTCTGAAAATCCTAGGGCCTCTAAGAATTTTGCTACATCTACTCCCTGTGTGGTCTGTAAATGGAACAACGAAGTTCAGTTGAGAGCACATCTGTTGATGGCAGAGTTTACTGAATATTTTAAGCACACTGTTGAGAACTGCTAAGCAAAAAAGATCTCTTTCAAAATATTACTGCTCATTGACAATGCACCTGGTCACCCATTTTATGCAGTGAAGATGCCCAAGGAGATTAATGTTGGTTTCATGCCTGCTAACAACATCCATTCTGTAGCCCATGGGTCAAAGAGTGCTTCAGACTCTCAAGTCTTATTTAAGGATTGCATTTTGTAAGGCTATAGCTGCCATATATAGTGATTCCTCTGACAGATCTCAGCAAAGTAAATGGAAAACCTTCGGGAAAGGAGTCACTATTCTAGATACCATTAAGAACATTTGTGATTCATGGGAGGAGGTCAAAGTATCAACATTAACAGGAGTTTGGAAGAATGTGATTCCAGTCCTCATGGGTGATTTTGAGGGGTTCAAACTCAAGTGGAGGAAGTAACTGTAGCTGTGGTGGAAATAGCAAGAGAACCAGAATTAGAAGTGGGGCCTGAAGATAGGACTGAGTTACTGCAGTCTTATGATAAGACTTGAATGGATGAGGAGTTGCTTCTTACAGATGAGCAGAGAAAGTGGTTTCTTGAGATGGAATCTACTCCTGGTGAAGAAGCTGTGAACATTGTTGAAATGACAATAAGGATTTAGAATACTACGTAAACTTAGTTGATGCAGCAGTGTCAGGATATGAGAGTGGCCTCCAAGTTTGAAAGAATTTTTACTGTGGACAAAATGCTATCAAACAGCACCACAAGCTACAGAGAGATCTTTCGTCTTGCAGAGAAATCAAACAGGAAGAATCAATCAATACAGCAGACTTTATTGTTGTCTCATTTTAAGAAATTGCCCCAGCCACCCCAGCCTTCAGCAGCCACCACCCTGATCAGTCAGCAACCATCATCATCAAGGCAAGACCCTCCACCATCAAAAAAGAGTATGACTTGCTGAAAGCCTCAGATCATTTGCATTTTTAGCAATAAAGTATTTTTAAAATTAAGATTTGAACATTGTTTATTTAAACATAGTGCTGTCAACACAACTTTTATTCCTACTGGGAAACCAAAAAGTTTGTGTGACTCACTTTGTTGCAATATTTGCTACATTGCAGTAGTCTGGAAACAAACTTGCAGTATCTCTGAGGTATGCCTGTGTGTACTAAAATTTGTATGAATAGTAATCAAGGGGAGCAAGTCAACAGCTACTTATGTTATACAAGGTGATATTATAAAGGAATTCTTGGACTTTTTTTCTTTTTGTAGATGTATTTTAATTTATTATCTTTGGCTTAGGAATTACCATTAACCATTGTATAGGAACATGTCTAAGAGTGAGCTCTTTTTGCTTAACATCAGCTTTAAGTTGAGCTTTCATATTTAGACATAACTTATTTATTTAAAGCTATTAATATATAAAAGGTAATTATCAATTCTGGAAAAGTTTGGCTCTATGACAGTGAACAAACTAATTCAAGAAAAAGACTACTAAGTATGTGAAGCACCACATCCAGAGAAAAAAGATTTTCTAGCAAATTGGATACACATATAGAGGAAAGTGATTATGTGTGATTACTTATGGGACTAAATTTGAAGTATGTTGGAAATAGGGTTGTCAATGTAATTTTAAAATTATTGACCTCTAACATAGTCATTATAATTGAAAATGTTACTTTATTTGTCTTGTCTTCCCTTCCCTTTACCTCTATCCTTCTGTTTTCTCCTTTGTTACAGATCATACATCTGTCGGTGGCCTGGGAGACAGTTTTTATGAATACTTACTGAAAGCATGGTTGATGTCAGATAAAACAGACCATGAGGCAAGAAAGATGTATGATGATGCTATTGAGGTGATTATTTCCAGAACATTTTTCTACTTAATGGATTGAATGTACAGTGTATTTTGTAGTGACTAGATGAATATCTTATAACCATTTTATTATAGACATTCAGTAAATACATACAAGCATTTTATTATATGCATTCACTATAGAGTTTGTTACTATTTTAATAGAAAAGCCTCATATTAAGTCTTCTTTTATTTGTGACATTTTTAAAGAAATTTTTGAAGAAAGAATTTATTGTAGTCCAGGTGCAGTGGCTCACGCCTGTAATCTCAGCACTTTGGGAGGCTGTGGTAGGCAGATCACTTGAGGTCGGGAGTTCAAGACCAGCCTGGCCAACATGGTGAAAACCCATCTCTACTAAAAATACAAAAATTAGCTGGGCATGGTGGTGCATGCCTGTAGTCCCAGCTACTTGGGAGGCTGCGGCAGTAGAATCGCTTGAACCTGGAAGGCAGAGGTTGCAGTGAGCTGAGATCTCATCATTGCACTCCAGCCTGGGTGACAGAGCGAGACTCCATGTCAACAATAAATAAAATAAAATAAGAATTTATTTTAGTGTATTCATGAAAATTGATTTTATTTACTTTTAGTTAATGTTTACAGAGACTGGAAAAACTTCTGACTTTATATACATTTTCATAAACATTTTTCTTTCAAATGAACCCTTGAATCTACACATTGAGAGCCTTATGGGTAAATACTTAAATAATGACAACACACTTATATAGTATTTTCTACGTGCCAGGCACTGTTCTAACCCTTCTTACATATATGAGATCATTTAATCATTATCACCATTTTACACATGAGGACCTTAAGGAACAATGAAGTTAAAGTAACTTGCTGAAGGTTGCATTGCTGGTAATTGATGGGGCGTGGAACTGAACAGTCTGGCTGCGGAGCCAGTGCTTTTAACCACTGTATTATATTGTTTCATATTTAAACGACTTCATACCATGATATTGTGACAGTTTATAATTGGAACAAGATTCATTCTAGGAAGAATTTATATGGAGTATTTCTAAGAAAAAACTGTGAAATAGAAAAGTAAGTCAAAAGTGTGTTAAGTGTGTTTAGCAGGTTATTAGCTTCCTGCTCTATTATAAACTGATACCCACTTAACAATTTTAGTTATTTTTTAAAAGTTGTATATTTTGTATATAACAACTCTGCTGATGTAGTCAGTAATTAGTTGTCAGAGTTATAATTTCTGTTTGGTTTGTTTTTTTCATTAAACCAAGAATCTTATCCATTTTATATCCCTACTGTTCAGGCACATAATTTGTTACAATTGTTTTTAAAAAATGCACAGGAGTTGAACTTAATATGTGGCTCACAGTGTTTTGCCCATTATAGGTACTCAACAAGTGTTTATTGAGATATTGTGTTAAATAATAAATTGAACTAAAGGTACAACCAAGAATATAAATTTTAGTAGGAGAACTTTATTCTCTTTTATTAAAATTTAAACGTAGAAAGTTGTATGATCCAAGATGGGTTATTATCTGGGAAGAATTTAATATTCTTAGAACCATATTGTTGAAAATAGCTCTTAGTAATTCCCACTAGACTGTGGCCTCCTTTGAGGGCAGAGACTAATTTATTTATCATTATCTCAGCACCTAGCACGATACTTGAAACATAATAAGTATTCCGTAGTATTTGATAAATGCATGAATATATTTAATATTATATTTGAGAACATGTGATATATCATATACCATGTAATAAATTAATTTTGTCTGTTTTCTTGTAATTTTCTTTAAAACTATTTTGACTTTTGCTTAATTTTTTCCAAAGGAAAAAAATTGTATTTGTCATTTTTTTTAAATTATACATGCTTTGAAAGGCATGATAACTGCTTTGAAAGTTAACCTTATAAATTCACACTGTTTTTCATGAATCATCTGCTATATGTTATGTATCTTGCAAATATTTCTGTACTTGCTTTCTTTTCCCTGTTTTTATTAGTTTTATTAGTTTATTAAATCAAGAATAGGTACCTAATAAATGTTTTTTAATAACAGTTGATCAGCTTTCACTTTGAGACATGATCTCAAGTATGCAGTCTTTGCAGTGTTAATTATTTTCAAAAACTATTCTATTAGCGTATTATAAAATAAATGACATATGGAATGTATGAAAGAGATAGGAATGACCACTTAAGACTCATTGTAATTTGAAATACATTATTTTTAAACTTTGTCTTTCTGAGCTATTTTACTTAAATTATTCCATACCCATCCTACCTTCCCCTGTCCTTACAGATACCCATATCCTTTGTTTCTACTTTCTTTTAAAATTATTGGTAAAAAGCCCTAACTGACTGCCTTTTACTTTAGTTCTAGTAAGTCCAGGTGGATATGCTTGGATATCTTTTAATTGTAAGATGGTAAGATTTAGGTTATAATGAACAGAAATGACAAACATATGGATACCATCTTTAGGCGTTTTTGGAATACCTTATATGTGGAAAACATGGTACTATCATGAGGTTCAAAAAGATGAAAAATACCACCCCATACTCAAAAAACTAATCTTTTTGTGCTTCAGAGTACTATGGTTAAAACAATGACAAAAACTTATAATCCAAAGATAATTATCATTTTGGTTATCAGCCACCTCTCATTCCCCAACATCAAATACAATTATCTAAGAGCACCATTCATTTATAAAATTACTTAATAATTAAACATGTATTGAGTGCACACTACATTATATGCCTTCTGGAATACAGGTGATGAGTAAGGCATAGTCACTCCAGTTCTGTTAAACTCACATTAATTATGGAGAATACAGAGTAAAATTTTCCAAGGCTGATTGTTACTAAACTTGTCAGAGAACAACTGACAGTAAAAATACTCCTTTTTGTCAGAAGGAAAAGTTAACCACTAATCATGTATAATAGTTTCTACTAAAGAAAACTGAGTTAATGGCCATTGCTTATACTTTTCCATAGAAATACCTCTAAAGGTAGAAAATAGCTCATCTCAGCAAAGTCTAAGAACATATTCCAAAGGAGCAAAGCTCTTGAAAATCTCATTTTAAAACTGAAATGTGATTGTTATACTCTGATATACTCAAGTTTAATATAGACTCTTTCTCTCACCATTCCTACATCTTTTGAGAAAAATGTATATTCCAGTAGGGTAGACAGTGTTTATAATATGGCTTCTCTTATCCATGACAAAGCATCCAAAACAAATGCCTAAATTTGAGAAGTAAGGGACTAAAGATAATATTATGTAGAAGGTAATCTTTAGGCCAAGTCTCTCCTCTTCCACTCTGTCTTATTATGGTAGTGATTCAGGTATTGGTTCCAGATTATATGCAATTTGATCACCCACTCCAACACTTGCTGTTAATTAAGTCTCAGTTTGGGAAAGTTACTACTTTATAGACTATCATATTACCCAGGTTTTATAATGGCCAGAAGGATATAGTAAGTTTGAACACTAATAGTTTGCATCTAAAATTTTGAATATCTTTTCTTTCCTATAGGCTATAGAAAAACATCTTATTAAGAAGTCTCGTGGAGGTCTTACCTTTATTGGAGAATGGAAGAATGGGCACTTGGAAAAAAAGATGGGGCATTTGGCCTGCTTTGCTGGGGGAATGTTTGCACTAGGAGCAGATGGTTCCAGAGCAGATAAAGCTGGTCATTATTTAGAGCTAGGGGCAGAAATTGCACGTACTTGTCATGAGTCATATGACAGAACTGGTAAGAATATTAATAAGGCTAATTATATAGTCTAAAATAATCTCTAAGTTAAAAATGTGCTCAGCAATAAGAAGGAGAATATATAGGCACTTTTTACTTCCAAATAGTTTACACCAACAAGGCAAATCATTTTCTTAAGAACTTGAATTTTAATTCTGGAAATGTGTCTCTGCATTATTTTTTAAATTCTGAATTCTGCTGCTGTTTCTGTTAAAGATTTTGAAGTAATTGTTTTAAAGACAAGAATCGTGGAGTATTTGGGAATATATGGAATAACTATTTTAATATAAGAATCTATTTTTGCCATTTCAGCTTCTATAAAAACAGTTACTTAAAAGAACATAAAATTGACTGATTTCAGTTATATTGCCTTGCCTATCCTCTTGTGATAAGAAGAATAACCAAAAGATAACAATATTTATCTTTATTGGTATCTGGCTAACTAGTAGTTTTTCAATTAGTTCACCAGTAGTTTTTGGAATTGTTTATGGCTTTAACTAAAAAGATCCTCTGACATTGCATTGGGCAAATATTTTCTGAACTTCAGTGTCCTTACTTGGAAAGGGAGATGAATCCTAAATGGTGACAAAAATTGTTTTGGTTGGGGCTGAGAAAATTTTTACTCTCTTTATGTATAAAGCACAGATATACATATAGTCATAAATAGATACACAGTATGTATTTGGTATTAAAATTTTGTGGAGGGAGAAGGCAATTAGGCTTTTTTAAAAAAGACAAAAGGTTTCTTAGGGGTGCAATAATGAAAAGGGGGCTGAAAAACACTGGACTAGACCTTCCAAGGTTTTCTCTGGCTTTAAAAACGTGAGTTTCTATATGAAGTAATAGATAATGAGCTCCCTGAAAGCCAAAAAACTAGAAATTTCTATTTGATTTCGGAAGTTGAATTGTTGATTTTATTAAATAAGAATTTCTGTTTTAGGGTTAATTTATCATCAGATACCGTGAAACAAATATGATTGACCTAAAATTTATGCTAGTTCATAAATCTGTCAAGTTATTTTTATACAGTAAGGAATTAAACTTATGGCAAAATTGATTCTTCAGTTCTCGCATTAACTAAATAAGGGCTCCATTTCTTGAAATAATATAAGTCAAGAGGACGGTGAAGTAGTGTTATTTTAGGGTAGTTTAAGTGTTGGTGTATAATACATATAATGGCAGTGATCTGAGTTCGAAATAGAGGCTAAATTAAATTATCGTGTTGATACAGAATGCCAATTATGCCTTAAAATATAGCTAAAATTAGTAAAACATTGAGGACCAGGATGGATATTCAATTTTATATTAGGATCCATGAGAATAAGGATTGTTATTTTGCAGATTTTGACCAAAAATCAAATAATAGACCTAAAATAATTGAATTGCATATAGCATACATTCTAAAATATGGTATATCATAGTTACTATAATTAAATATTTACTCCATGAAACAGGGAACAGCCATTATATGCCAAGTATTATGCTAGATGCTTATAGGTTAAAGTATGAACAAGATACATTCCCTGCTTTTCAGAAATTCATAGTGTACCAGAGTTTGAAAGGATTTCCTTATATTTCTGATTTTAATGTTTCATAATGACATTGCTGATGCTGATTCTTGTTCTGATTGTCATTTTCACATTGCAAGTTGATGAACCCATGACCCTCTTTGTTATGGTAAACCAAAAAATGATTATTTGATTTGTGTCCTGTATTTTCAAGTCTTCTGTTGTTTTTACTTGTCTTTAATCTCAATTTAGATCCTTTAATTAAAAAGTACAATCCTAGTTTTGCTAACTTTCCAGCAGGTTATTATATCCTCTGCTGTGTTTTCTTATAGCTGTGCTATAATTTTTGGCCACCATATTTTAAAATATCCATTCATTTTTCCTTAGTAGTTATTCCAGCTAAATATATACTGTAATTATCTACAACTAAATCAATTCATAATCTAAGCTCTAAAATGTTTTCTTATATGTGTGTATTATGGCAAAATGTCTTTAAAATTACCTTGCCTTTAAAAAAAAATCCACACAGTGTCATTATCTATATACTTTTATTTTAGACCACAATGGACTGTATGATGTGCAGATGTCTAGTTTGCATTTGTTTCCAAAAGATTACTAGACTCTTTTTGGTAGAATTAGATTTAGCAGTATGTTGATACACATTATTCTGAGAAACATTTTATGTTAGAATAACAGGAATGTTTATAAGTCTATTTTAAGAAAACCAAATGTGGATCTTTTAAAATGACTCATTTTGCACTGAGTGCAAACAGCAACAATAAAAATAGACAACAAAAATTACTTCATATTCTATTCTTTCAGGGAAGAAAGAAGTCCTTGCAAACAAACTTAAATGGTTTATTTTGCTCAGTTATTTCTTTTGTCATGTTACAGCATTAAAGCTAGGTCCTGAATCATTCAAGTTTGATGGTGCAGTGGAGGCTGTGGCTGTCCGGCAGGCTGAAAAGTATTATATCCTCCGTCCAGAAGTAATTGAAACCTATTGGTACCTATGGCGATTCACTCACGATCCAAGATACAGGCAGTGGGGCTGGGAAGCAGCACTGGTAAATAAGCCAATACTCCATTTTACCTGCAAGAGTGTTAACTCATGCCCTCCTATGATGCCACGTACCCTCACCCATGTTACCTCATTTTTAGTATCTGTAGGGCAGTTTTTATTTATCTGATGAAGAAACTCTTAGTCAATTTAAGTTTCTGGGCAGTAGAAATAAATCTTACGATGTATATTAAAATATATTAAAAATATATAAATACATATATTTCAAAGGAGGAATTTTTAATGGTTAGTTAAGTAAAGGAAGCAAGTGGTTTACTCTTAAAGTCTTTCAGGGAATCCATAGCTATCAGTACCTAGGGAGGAAAAAACTATTAGTCTTTTATGAAAGTATAGCTTATTCCTGGGGTAAGGGGTTGTTTTATTCTTTGAGATTTACTAATTGTGATAAATAACACTAATTATGGTGACGATTCGTATTCAAATTGTTTAACTTAAACTTACAATCTAGATAGAATGACTAAGGACATCCCAAATGAGGTCAGTAGTGCTGGTAAATTGCCCAGACAGGAATGTATAAGATATGTTTTAAGGCAAGATGTATACCAATTTATGTAAAGAGAACGTTTCACAGTGGCAAAGTGGGAGAGAAGATTGGAGCCATTATGTAGACAGCCTTACACACCAAATCAAAGGTTCTTAGTTGTTCAGGAAATAAGACGTGTGCACAACTCCCTCCCCGTAATACACACTCTCTTAGTTACTTCTGTCAGCTACTGCGTTAAGTGCTGTCATATGGGAAATGGTAACAGAAAGTTCTTTGCTTATCCAAGAAGCCCTTCAGATCTTACTTTTCTTTTTTCCTTAGCATCTTCTACCTGCAAAAGCTCCTTGACTTTTGAGAATTCCTTACAGAACTGCTAAATGTTTTATAAGGGGGAAGGAACTCCTGAAGGCTTTTTTCAGTGGGGAGTAACAAAGCAAAAGGATCTGATTGTAATCCACAAATTGGTGGGTTTGGGAGACCACAGCCATAACCTAGGAATAATGTGAGATCTTGAACTAAGGGGAGTACACTTATTTTTCACCTGTCATTCAGACCTAGATAGTCCTCCTGGACTCTAACAATAAGAGGATATTAATGGAAACAAGTGGTTACACAGGACAGGAACAGATGCAGCATTTATTGATGCTGCTTTTCCTTGGCCCCTTGGCTCCAGAATTGGGAGCACAGCTACTAGTGAAATTCTCTGTGTAGGAGAGTGCTGCCACAGTTGAGAAGACAGCCAAACTATTGCCACAGTGGTTTGGGAATAGAATACACACACACTTCTATTGTTAGCAGTAGCTTACTAATGCTTCCGTAAATTAAGCAATCTTTTATGTAAGGGAAATAGGTACAATAATCATATAATGCATCTGTTTCACTTGAATGTCCCCTGATATTTAATGCTCCTTATTTAGAGGAATGAGGGGGATATGTCTGAATCATGTGAGGAGTGGAAAGTGGTGGCAGAAGCACTTTTTGTCATTGAGGAATACTTTAGGATAATTCATCCTTTTCCTAATGTCCTTTTTTCCTGTGTGCTTTCTTCAAGTATGGCCCTACTTTTGTCTGTTAAGGAGAGGTGTGACAGGGTCAAACTTTAGCCCATGTCTGTCTAAATTTGAATTATAGGAGGTAGAATTTTGCTTTTGTAGCCTATATGCACAAACACAAACTCAATGTATAATCGGTCAAGAACAAGAACTAGAGTAGTTATACTCTAAATTCAAGTTTCAAAAGTGTGCAGTGGAAGTGATGAGAAGAGGGAGGAATGGAGGCAAAAGAGGCAGTGTCATATCTTAAATAATATTTGCTCATGCATCACCATTGGCCTCTCCTCTTGGGTGCGAAGAAAGCAAAGGGAAGGCTGGGTGAGGCAGAATAGCAGTATAGCGTGTCTTCTGTAGCCTTAGCTATTCTATTTACATATTCAAACTTCCAAACTTGCCCTCATGACTTTAAATGTCCTAAAGATTAGTCATGCCTCCCCACTACTTTCTTATTATTCTTAAACCATTTTGATAGTTCATATGGTGGTGAAGACACATGATTATTGTGAAGAAAAGTACTTAAAAACTCTTGTATCCAAAATTTCTTTAGAATATATTAGAGAAAAGCACCAAACCCCCTTAAATTTAGTTATAATCAAAATGGAGCTATAAAATGAGCAGATTGATTAAATAAACACCTTTTTAATGTTAATTAGCTTTTCATAGGAAGGAGAAGCCCAGAAGAGTAAGAAAAGTAGCAAGACTAGGAACAACAAGCCATGGCAGACAGCGATGGTTAGTTAAGTAACCATGCCTTCATTGGATGACCTCGCAGGGTTAGGTAGAATAGAAAAACAAAACTACCACATGTGCTTTCCACTTTTCATGATTGGTTGAATTCTGGACTGTGCTGTACCTGCATAAGCAGACTGTTTGGTTGCTTTGAATTAAAAAATAAGGTTGTGAATAGATTCCATTTGATTCAGTATTTTTTATTTAGGCATGCCCAAAGATGCAAAAAGAGTAAGAATTTTAACTCTCAGTCAAGCAGTAAAGCCCAGTAGTTAATAATGTGGAGCAAATTACTCTGTGCCTCAGTTTTCCCATCTGAAAAGTGAGGCTGTTAACCTCATAGAGTTCTGAAATTCAAATGTGACTGTATTTAAAGCTCTTAGAACAGCATTCAGCACATAGTAAATACCTTATAATTGTTAACTCTTTATATTGTAATTGTTATTGTAGTAGGTGGGCTCTTTCTGCCAGTTGGTACCACCTGTAATGGCTAACTCATAGGATTATGATAATGCAATGTCTGGCACATAGTATGTATTTAGTAAATATTATCTCTTACTGCTATTACTATAGAGTGCTCCTAAGTAATATTTTTTAGCATGTTGTGGGCTATTGTTTGTCCTTGGAAGTGATAAAATTGCAATAAAAATTGTTAATTGAAACTGACCTCCATCTTGATTTGCCAGAACTAATGGACCTTTATTTTGCCAGACAGACCCCTCATTTAGAAAAAATAGCCTAAATTTGATTTCTAAGTTAGGAAAATATAAGATGTCTTAAAAAGATTAAAGAGTTTTGGAGACAGAGAAGTTCTATAGGAAACATCCTGTTTCTCGTATGAGTTAATTTTTCCAGTATGAGAATATTTCCTTTTGATAATATATTATTCTTAAACCATCAAATTTTCATACAAATCTTTATGAGCTTTTGACTATTGTCCTTCAAAGTTTTGTTGTCCTTCAAAACTTGAAATTCTACAGAATTGCTTATTTTGTCTGATCTCTTTCATAGGCCATTGAAAAGTATTGCCGAGTTAGTGGTGGGTTTTCTGGAGTCAAAGATGTATATTCCTCTACTCCTACACATGATGATGTACAGCAGAGCTTTTTTCTTGCTGAAACATTAAAGTAAGTATATAGCTTTAAAAAATATTTTTATACTAGACTCGTTTTGCTGTGTGATCACTAGATGATGAATTACAACTATGTGACAGGTTACACTAAATTTTGTTGTAAATATCTTTTTATGTAATTGGGTGTGTAAATTTTTAGCTACATCTCAAAAAGAATGACTTAGACTATAAGGTAGGTATTTTATCAAAAAAGTACTTAGTACCTGTTAAAATTTTTCATTCTTTGCTCTTTAATGTGCATTAAAATCACCTGGAAGGCTTCGTAATACACAGGTAACTAGGTCCACACTCACAAAGTTTCAGTAGATCTGGAGTTTAGCCTAAAAATTTGCATTTCTAACAAGCTCCCATGTGTTACTCACAATGCTGGTCCTGGAATCATACCTGAGCTCCCTACTGTAGCTAATGAAATCTGTTAGGAATGATCATGCAGTTTTGATAGTACTAAATGACCATAGCCACTCATCCACCCGATGAGGCTTACTGTAAAGATACACATAAAAGGAACAATGGAAAAGAGTAGACAACTTTATTTTCATCTTATACTCAAAACCCCAGGTAGAGGTCTCTGTAAACAGACCTGGAAGAGATGGAGATTGTAAATATGTCCACTTCCCTAAAGACTGACCAAATAAATATCTCTTCATACTCGCTCTTAAATTTATTATTTGTATTTCTTGCATATCTGTACATGAATGCCTTGTAAACATTTTATTTTTTCAACAAATGTGTATTACCAGGCACTGTTCAAGCCACTTGAGGATGTTTCAGTAGGCAAGCAGGACAAAAATTCCTGCCTTCTGGATTTTACATTCTAGTATACTTGTAGTTTACATTCTCATATATTACAGTTAAAATGTACCGTTCTCAAACTAAGTTTCTAAATGTCTATCTTATTCTAATTTTTCTTTTATTACCCCAGTACTGTTGTTTTCCTGTCTTTTTAGCTTATACATTATAGAATCATCTGCTTCCTCCTTTTAATATATCACCAATTCTTTATGCTTCTTTCTGTTACGTTTTTTTATTTTGCTCCCTCCTTTCCATTTCTACAATTTACCCTAATCCAGCCCCTTATTACTGCTGGGATGGTTTAGAACATCTGCCTGGTACTCAGTTTCCTACATCTAGATGTTTCATATTCTGACTTATCCTTTGTGATTAGGCTGGAGACTGTAGAAGTTGAAAGAGCACTAGACTAGAATATAAAGTGATGGGAACTTTAGTTGTACACTAGCTACATCTATTTAGTTGTACACTAGCTATTTTATCAAAATAAAATTTTTTGCTTTTGGTTTACATGTCTGTAAACTATGGAATTTGGCCCAGATTGTGTAGTATCTCTCCTGTTTTTTTTTTTTTTTAAACTTCAGAAAAACTGTAAGATAGGACAATGATTATTTGTGTCTTTTCACCTAGTTTTGCCACATTTCCTTCTCTTTCTTTCTGTATACACTCACATATACACATAGTTTTACTTTTTTTTTAGCTTTTTATTTTGCTGGACAAGTTGATGGTGACCAGCAATATATTTCAACAGTAGCTTTCAAGAAAAGGTCATCATCTTACATAATCGCCATTCAGTTCTCACACTTGCAAACCTTAATATTCATATAATAATGTTGTCTAATATGTAATCCCATTTTCAAATTTCTCCAATTGTTCCAATAATGTACTTTATTTTTGTTTAATGCCAATTCAGGATCTAGTACGGGATCATTTGTTACGTTTGGTTGTCATCGTCTCTTTAGTCTCCTTTAATCTAGCACAGAGTTTTCCTGTTTTTCTTTTATCTTTTATGAAATTGACATTTTTAAAGTATTCAGGCTAGTTGCTTTGAGGAATGTTCCCCATTTTAGATTTTTTTCTAATTGTTCCACATGATCAGATTTAGGTTAAACATTTTCAGCATGAACATTATATGGATCTGTGTTCTTATCATTGCATCCCTTAAAGAGACACATAATAGTTTAGCCCATTATTGGTGATTTTAAGTTTGAGCATAGGTTATATTTGATTACTGTCATGTAAACAATCTTTTTTCTTTTTGTAATTAATAACTTATCTGTGGAGTGATAATTTTGAGAATGAATACTCTTTTAATCCTAGATTCTATTCTTAAACCAACCTAATGTACATTCAAATATTTACATATATATAAAGTTTCTTCTCTTGCATTTGTCTGTTTTATGTTTCATTGCTTCTGGCAGGAATGCCTTTATCCTTTCTATCAATTAATGCCTCTCTCTCATTTCTAATTTCAGTTCAAATTTCACCTCTTTGCAGACTGGCTTTCATAATTAATTCTCAAATCTCTCATCATTACAACTTGGAGCACTTTAGTACATGCATGGCATAGGGCTGGAAATAGATGGTATGCTGCCTCATCCCCTTCTAGTACCTGTATGGAATATCACCAGTTAATCTTGGTACTTTACCTTGCCAAGTTCAGTCAGAACTCTTCTCAACACAACAGTATGCTAGGTAACCAGTTATTTATGTATATCTATCTATCTATATATATAGATATATATATTTGCTACAATTTTTGCTTTTAGAAAAACATACATCTGGAGCAATAAAAGTGAAAAAGGTCAAACAAAAAGAAACATACAAATAATTATAACATCACCTAGGCTAAGAAAATTGTCACAGTTGAGTAGTACATTCAGCATTGCACTTCCTGGCAGCTAAAGCAAAAAGGAATCATTCTGCACAGTGTCATTATCATTTTTGGGAGTTGAGGGAGCATATTACTTTGACAAATGAGACAGAATTTTTTATGTTGCTAAATTATAAAATGACTTAAATTGGATAACTCTATAAAAATATTGAACTATTAAGTGAACCATATGAAATTACCCTTTTAAAAAGGGTAATTTGAATATTGGCAATTTAGTATGGTTCAACCTAATACATAATGGTAATGGTAAATATTTTGAAAATATTTATTTTGTTTGGAACAGTGATCTTAGGGAAGATACAAAAACACTCAATCTGATTTACTCTTTATAAAAACTGATGGCATAATATTAAAATACAATTGAATAAAGTCATTTCTGTGAAGATCTAAATTAATGTAGCTGTAGTTTTATTGTAAAAATAGAGCTTAAAACTTTATAGAGGAATGAAGATAAGTATGGTCTCTTAAATATTTCTCAAATATCAGTTAATTTAAATAGGCTTTGTCAGAAGCTGTCAGTTTAAGATTATGTATTCTACCAATTGGTGGGAATTTACTGCAGATTCATTAAAAGGCAACAATCAATGTGTTTTAGCTACCAGAGATGGAAACTGATTGTCACGGCAGTGGCAAAGTTAAATGAAAAAACCTGTATTCTTGACGTAAGTTGAGGCTCATTTTACCTTTTACGTGTTGTCATAGGTGCTATACCATGGAGTAGTTATTGCTATAGGCATACTTTTTTCCCCAGAAGAGGCCATGTCTCCTACTTTTTTTTATTTCCCTCAATAGACCTTACTTCATGTATTAATATTTATCTAGCATATATACTGATGGCATAACAAAAACTATGTAATGAGGAAGGTCAGAGATAGATTCCTTCAAAGGTTCTAAAACTCTTATACTCTAGTACAGGAAATAAAACACAAGCAATATATACAACAAATTTTAAATACATTAAGTGCATAAGAGAAATATTAACAAAATGCAGAAGTCTTTTCGAGAAGAAAGAGTTTGCTTAACCTGGAAAACAAGGGAAGACTTCCTGGAAGTAGTAGAATTTGAACCAGACTTGAAGGCAAGGTGGGTACAATAGGATGAACTGGTATTCAGGGTAATAGCTATAAAGTAGACCATGGGATATTAAGAATGAGATGAGAGCTCTAAAGGTAGAATTGACAAACCTGAATATCTAATTAGATATGAGGAGATTCAGTAAGAAGGAAGAATCAGAGATAATATTAAAGTTTCCAGTGCCAACCTGACTACAGTTTCTAATCAGCATGTTAGTGCCTTACTTTTAAATATTAATAAACAGTATTGACTTAGAAATGTTTATTGAACTATAAACATGTAAGATTTGGCATATTTGTGTATGTGTGTTATACTTTGACTTTTAAAGTTTAAAATATGAATATAACAAGGTTAAGAAAATATCCAAAAATAGAAGGATATGTTTCCAGCTTGAAAGACACCGTCAAGATCCCAGCACAGAAGATGAAAACAGACCCACACCAAGGCACAGCACCTTGGAATTTCAAAACCACTGGGGTAAAGGAAAGATCTCAGCTTCCACAGGGAGAGAGAATAGAATAAAGTCTCGTAGATCTGGATTCAGAGTGGCTTCAGACCTCTCAAGAACAGTCATGAAAGCTAGAAGCATTGGAGCAGTTGATTCATGAGAGAAAATTAATTCCAACTTAGAATTCTGGGTTTTTAGCCATGTAAGGTATCAAAAATCCACTTCCAATCCTCTTTCTCAGTAAGTTTTTGGAACATATGCTCCATGAAAACTGGATATAAACCAAAAAAGAAGACATAAATACAGGAAAGAAGTGAAAGGAAGATAAAGGGATACTATATTGAGATTGAGGAGGACAGAGGCTCTGAGAGATTTCTTCAAGATTAAATGTATAGACTGTTTATTTCTGAGTATTTTGAGACAAGAATTAGTTGCTGAAGATTTTAGGTGCATTATTACTAATAAATACAGGTCAGCTTGCTTTTTAAATAAGGGGAGGAGTCGTGTAAGAAAGAAAAGCCATGAATAGCTTTTAGTTAACATATGAACTTGTTTAAAGACACTTGGTTGGAGTCTTGATTGTTTTGTAAGAAGAGCTAAATGGTACTACTGTCCCCTCTCCAGCTGCAAGAAAGAGAAATATGTTCTTTGATAATGGCTTTTGTCCCTCCAAGGATTGTCTTATTCATTGGATTCAGTGAAATAGCAGTTGGTCAAAAGTCTCTTAAGCTGAAAGAATTGCAAGGAAATTAGCAGATAGAACACCAAGACTCCTAGGAGCGGTTCTTTAGTAGCAGCACTTGAATTGTTGAATGAATATCTCCCACGTGGATTCTCTATGGTTCTATCACTTTATACCATTTACTGTCATAAGCCTCTTATCAAAAACTTTGAAGGTGTGTATTATTTTATATATGTACCTTAGTGTCTACACCCGTTCACCTAGATCTTTCTTTGAATTAGATTTTCATTGCACCTTACCTCAATTCTGTTTCACATTTATTTAAAGATCTGATAAACTGAGAAAAGTATACATTTTGAGGATACATTTCAACCATTTTTTTTTGAGTTCATATATATCAGGCATTAGGCAGCTCAGAAATCACAAGTTAGTTGGAAACATAGTCTTAACAAATTTGTTATTAAAGGAAAGAGAAATAGCATAAAATTAAGATCAAATTTATCACCACAGTATGTCTACTTTCACTGGTATCAGAGTCTCTGGGGCAGAAATTATGTCTGTGTCTCTTGCTTGTGTGCTTTTTTCCTCCCTATCTCTTGAAATTCAAACTTTGAATATAGTAAAATTCTGGAAAGCTATATAAGAATATGTCTTATATTCTTATATATACTTATATACTTAAGAATAAGTAATCTTAAATAATCAGAGTTATGGACAAAGATTTATGTACAGAGATGTTTATTGCTGTTATAAAAATAAGTCATTATTTGTTCAATAATAGCTGAATGGTTAAGTAAATTATGGCATATCCACAATAGTATCATGAAGCCAAAACAATTGCATTTTTATAGACTTTTCACAGTATAATATTAAGTGGGCTATTAAGTCCACATGTACATATGTAACACATAGATGAACATGTTAATAGTATTTCAACAATATCAAAATGTGAACTGTAGTTTAGCTTAATTGAAGTTATTTTAGTTTTTAAAAATACTTTTTGTTTTTGCCTCTGTAAATATTTAAAAACATCTTTAAAAATACTCTATTTTGAAAAAAATAGGCTGGATCCCTGCTAAGTACCAAAACTAAGTTTCTATAGAGCAAAGCTTTAAATATTAAAAAAAGAAATAAAATCATGAAACAATTGGAAAGTTTTTTTCAACCCTAGGGATGAAGATGGCATGATACAAAACCCAAAAATCATTGAAGAAAAGATTGAGAATTCAATTACATAAAAATAAAAAACATCTGTACAAAAAAAAGAGCACTAAGTAAAGTAAAAAACAGATGGTACACTGGGAAAACATTTCTTAAAATTAGAAATTATTAAGAAAAAATACTAAGCCTACTAAAAAAGGTAGTAGCAGTTCTTAGAAAAGAAATGGCTGTAAACACATGAAGAATGCTTGATCCACTTGTAAGAAATAAATGAAATAATAGATCAGATACTATGTTTTATTTACTGTCACACTGCTTAAGATTTAAAAGTTTTTGTTCTGGTGTTGGCAAGGATGTAAGAATCTAGTCACTTTCAAACACTCTAAGTGAGAGTACACTGGAAGTATATTCTTTTTCGTTGTTGTTGTTAAGGAAGCAAGGTCCACCTGTGGCCCCTGCCCCGACTTGGAAGTATATTCTTAAAATATCCTTAAGTGTGTATTATCAGTACTTCATTTGTCCTGATAGTCTATGTGAAATATTAATATTTTCAGTGCTTTAGTTTAGTGTTTGAGTTAGAACAAGCATGCATGCAATCAATGTGTTTGTTGAGCTATATATACATAACAGCATAGCACTTGTCATATTAAAATCAGTTGTGTAAACACTGTAATGTGTAGCTCCTAAAAAATCAAGTTGTTTTTAATACAGCTTTTTTTGAATTATAAAAATAGCATGTGGATATTGCAAAATGAGTTAAATAGTGCAGAACTGAAGAAATGACCAAAAAAAAATGAGTTTCTTTGTGCCTCACATCCAATCTCACTTCCCAAAGAGAATAATTATTAAATAGTTCTTGATATAGCCTTCTGGAAATTTTCTGGGTATATGCAAACGTATAAAAATATATATAATATATATCCTTTAGCCTTTTTTCTCCATATATAAGATTATATATACCTATTATTCTGAAACTTGCATTTTCACCTTTTTATCTAGGAAAGGTTTCCATATTGGCATATATAAATCCACTGAGGAATGTTTTATAATTTGTTTAATCAGTACCCTATTGTTAGATATAGAACTTGGTTCTGTTTTTTTGCTCTTATAAACAGTGCTTCAGTGAATGTCCTTTTACATATATCTCTGCTCCCTGTGTGAAGATAAATGTTGGTTTGATTCCTAGAAGTAAAATGGATGACTAGGGCAGTGGCATGTGCATTTGACATAACTATAATTAAGCAAAATAAGCCGAGAGAGCGAACTTTTCAGAAAACTTCTCAGAGAGTTTCAGAAAATTAATTAGAAATGGTTAAAATCAGATGGGTATTCTGAGAAGTATGGAGACATTTAGGCACTACCTGATAATGTGTAGTAAGATTTGAATGAACAAACCTTTTGTTTTAAGTAAATCTTAGACAACAGAGTAAATCACTTAAAACTTGTTTTCTGTAAGTTAAGAACACAGATGAAAAGTCAAACAATCAGATTCTTAGGAAGTAAATGGAATGAAAGTTTCAGTGTTTGCTCATCCTTTTAAACTAGTGCTTTCTGGAATCCTTAATTCCACCTCTTTGTTCTTTATCAAGATGTGAGCTCTTTTTCTACTAAGTAAATAGTGATTAAAATATATAAACAATACAAATGTAATATATGAAATGATTTATCCAACAAATGTTTGTTGTTAAGTGCCTGATGTGTGCCAGCTGTTTTGTATGCTAGGGCTACATCAATTAATGTAAAATAATCCTGACATAAAATAACTTACGTCCTAAAAATTTCATTCACTCTCTCCCTAACTTATAATTATGCTGTTTTGAGTGCCTGCCTGTAAAAATATGCCCTATGTATATTATCCAAACCCTTCATTATTCTCTGTCCTTGCCCTTCTTTATTTTTCTTCATAACACTAACATCATCTGTATTAGTCCATTCTCACACTACTATAAAGAACTGCCCAAGACTGGGTAATTTATGAAGAAAAGAGGTTTAATTGACTCACAGTTCTGCATAACTGGGGAAGCCTCAGGAAGCTTAAATCGTGGCAGAAGGGGAGGCGGGCACATCTTACATGGTGGCAGGAAAGAGAGCATGTGAAAGAGGAACTGTCAAACATTATAAAACCATCAGATCTCATGAGAACTCACTCATTATCAGGAGAACAATATGGGGGAAACCACCCCCATGATCCAGTCACCTCCCACCACATCCCTCCCTCTACATATGGGGATTATGGGGATTACAATTCGAGATGAGATTTGGGTGGGACACAGAGCCAATCCATATCACCATCTGACATAGGTGTGTGGTGTTCTTGTTTGGTAGAGATGCGGGTCTTGCTAATTGCCCAGGTTGGTCTTGAACTCCTAGGCTCAAGCAATCCTTCTACCTTAGCCTCCCAAAGTGCTGGGACTACAGGTGTGAGTCATCATGCTCAGCCTAGATGGATTTTTTTTTTTAATCTATCTTCCAGTAGAATGTAAGCCTCATAGCTGTAGGGACTTTTCCTTTTAACTACTATGATCTCCCCAGCACCTAGCACATGAGGCACTCAGTAAATATGTATTGAATTTGTTGATAAATTTTTAGTCTTTTAGGCAAGAAAAGAACTTGGCTATTTGCATCTTTACTCTGATCCCTCTTTAGTTTTTAATTATATCATTTTATCAGTTGTGTTTAAGGCATTACCTGATCATCCTGTATACAATTTCAAATTGTTCCCTTACTCCCTCTTACTTTTCCCTGCTTTACTTTTCTTCATAGCACCTATCTTCCAACATAGCACATAATTTTCTTAAGCATTCCCCAATTAGAATATAAACTACATGAAGAGTTTACAGTATTTTTGTATATTTGGGTAGGGCCACTCATATACTATGTATTTCAGTATTAAATGTTTGCTGAATATAGGATTGAATCATTTCATTTCAAAGGAGACAGCTAAAAAACCCCAGCAATTTTATAAGATCTTGTATATAATAAGAGTAGGAGGGGGAAAGAGAAGAGAATAATAGACCTACTTTATTTCCTGATTGGGGCTTAGAGCTTGATCTCAGAATTCACTTAGTTTTAGGAGGTGTCTGATAATGAGTCAAAGAATTGATAAAGCAAGAAGAAGGGACCCAAGGCAAAATGTGAAAGCTGAGGATGTCAGGGCTGTGGATTTGTTTTCAGTAGAGAGTCAAAGGTCCAGATGCCCACATAAAGGAGAAAAGCAGAAACAGTACCAACTAACTGTTGTTAGAAGTTACACAAAGTTGGTAACCTAGAAAAGTGGTTCTCAAACCTGAGTGTGCATCACAATCACCTGGAAGGCCTCTTAAAACATGGGATGCTGGGCTCTGTTGACAGAGTTTCTGATTAATAGGTCTAGAGTGGGGCCTAAGAATTTGCGTTTTTAACAAGTTCCCAGGTGATGCTGATGCTGCTGGTCTGGGGGAATCACACTTTGATAACCACTGACATCTGTGACCCAGTAAAAACACTTACGGAGACAATTAGGGATTAAGAAATTAACTATACTGGCAGAGAACCTAGCAGAAAGTCAGGTGGGCAAGTCTTTGCTTAACTGCTGTATTTATGTAGTTCAGTCTCTTCAAATAGGTATACTGGAAGACCAGAACCGTGGTCTTCACATTTTTAAGTGCTTCCTATGTCCTGATACAATGCAATCTAAATATTAGGCACTGGGATACACACACACACACACACACACACACACACACACACACACGTAGGAACACACAGAGTGAATTTCACTTCTACTATTTAATATAAGCATTTTTCCAGTTTCAAAAGTTTAATCTTTGAAATATGCTTGCCAATTTCTTTTGCTACAGTAGAGGGAGCTACAACCCAAATTTTACTAATGTAGCAATACACAAATAAGGCTATTCTTCATCCTTGTTCATTAGTCTTTTAAAAAAAACTTTTAAAATCAGCTTTATTGAAATATGTTAAGTGTACAGTTTATTGCATTTTGGCAAATGTTTAAGCCTGGGTAAACATCAGCCTTAGTTGATGCATGGAACATTCCCGTTCTAATTTGGCAGTCAGTTCTACCTACCCCCAAACTCTTATCTGCTTTCTGTCACTATAGGTTGCTGCTTGTGAAATTTCATGATAATTTGAATCATGCAGTATTAAGGAGGAGGTAAAGGATAATTGTTGTTTAAGGGGTATAGAGTTTGAGTTTTACAAGGTAAACAATGTGAATATACTCAACACTACTGAACTGTACACTTTAAAATGGTTAAGATGGTAAATTTTATGTTACATGGCTTTCACCACAATAACATTTATGTTTGGCTTTTTTTACATAATATTTTTTTAGGTTAATCCATGTTGCATTTATCAATAGTTCATTCCTTTCTATTGATGAGTATTATGCTCTTGTTTGGATACACCACATTTTATTTGTCCATTCACTTTTTGATGGTCCGTTAATCATGTGTTTTTGAAAGGAATCAGAAAAAAAGAATTGTTTACCATTTGGCTACACTTAATCTTGCTCTTAATTTTTTCTTTCTAGTAATTTTCAAATTCATCCCTTAAAAGTAATTTCATCTAATTTACTATTATTAAATAAATATTATAAAATAATTTGCTATTTATTAAATAAAAATTCTAAATGTTTTTAATCTGGTGCTTCTAAAAGCAGAAATGTAGGAGCTAAAATTTGTGGCAACAGTTTTTCTCTCAAAACTCAGGTAAATATTGTTGCCTGCAGTTTATTGCCCTAAGTTTGTCCGGTTTTTTAAAAAATTTCATTGTCTTCTAGTTCTTCCTTTGCAAACAATTTTACTAAGCAAGTTATTCTTGATATTTAGTTTGGTTTGCTAACTTAGCTACTTTTTCTAAGGGAACATATTGTAGTATTGTAAAGAAAGCTAGTAATAAATGAATAGAGTAATAGATTTGTGATACCAACTTGATACCAATTTGTGATACCAGCTTACCTCTAGGAGGTTAAGTATATGTGCACTTCACTGTAAAATTCTTCCAACATTTCTGTGTTTGGAAGTTTTACAGGCTTGGCACAGTGGCTCATGCCTGTAATCCCAGCACTTTGGGAGGCCAAGGCGGGCAGATCACCTGAGTTCAGGAGTTCGAGACCAGCCTGGCCAACATGGTGAAACCCCATCTCTACTAAAAATACAAAAATTAGCCGGGCATGGTGGTGCATGGCTGTAATCTCAGCTACTTAGGAGGCTGAGACAGGAGAATCACTTGAACCCGGGAGGCAGAGGTTGCAGTGAGCCAAGATCACGCCACTGCACTCCAGCTGGGGGACACAGCAAGACTCCATCTCAAAAAAAAAAAAAAAGAAGAAAAAGAAAGTTTTATAAAATATTGGGGACCAAAGGGAGGGGAAAACTAGTAAATTATCCAGAATAGGTATTGGTACTGATGTTATTGTCGTATCCTCTCATAGTTTTAATTCTCTTTTTTACTGCTATTGTTATCTTCATTTGCTTATGAAGTTATTCTCAGTATAAGCAAATGAATGCACAGTTAGCTAGCTATCAGACTATTAAAGCAAATTCCCTGAGCAAGGTTTTGAAGTAAGTTCAGAGACAACTCTGTTAGTGGCTTTGTCCATAAAACATCAATAGTCGTATGACTTTTAAATTTCTGAGCAGAAGTGACTAAGTAATATATTTTGGAGAGAGAGAATCAGTGGGATCATTGTGGCTGAGGATTCTCAGATGAGGGGAAAAAAGGGTTAGAGAAGACTGAAAAACAAAGCCACTATTTCCTTTGTTTATCTTTTATCTTGTCTGTAACTGGATCTTGAAGTTAGCCTCCTACCATGAGAGAACTGTTTTTCCAGCTGGATGAAAAGAGTAGCATCAAGTCCCCTATTCTGCTGTTTTCTGCTCACTTACTCCTGGAGACAAGCTAAGTCAAATCAATACATACTTATAAGTACCTGCTTTCTCAGAGTTGTATTTGAGAATTAAAGTATATGAAACATATACTCTACCCATAAATAGCTTGGAGTCTGGTTTAGAAATCTCTTACCTTTAGGCATGGACAAATTTAATAAAAGTACAAAGTATATATGCAGTTGGCCCTCCATATCAATGGGTTCATGGATTCAACCAACCATGGATTGAAGATATAGTTTTTTAAAAATTACATCTGTTTTGAGCATGTATATACCTTTTTCTTGTCATTATTCCCTAGGCAATATAACAACTATTTACATAGATTTAAAGTATATGGGAGCATATGCATTGGTTATATGAATATACTATACCATTTTATATCAAGGATTTGAGCATTCAAGGATTTTTGTATCTGCGAGAGGTCCTGGAACCAATCCCCCATAGATACTGAGGGACAACTGTATTCAGTGCTAAATAGAAAATAAATGTTTTAGAAATTCAGAGAAGGGAATTTTGGTGCAGGCTAGAGTAGTCATGAAGAAAGACTAAAATGATGCTGAATTAGTAAGATGTTAATAGGTGGGGTAAAACAGAAAGTAGCTTTGTGAAAAGAAGGATTCAGCCTGAAAAAATACCTTTAAAAAAACACTAAAGAAACTAGACCGACTAAAGTACATTCACTAGGAGAAGTAGTAGGAAATAAGAGCTCTAGAATCAAAATCAGGGAAGCAGCATGGATGACCCTTGAGGACATTATGCTAAGTGAAATAAGTTAGCCATAAAAAGACAAATATGGTGTGATTCCACTTCTATGAGGTCTCTAAAGTAGTCACATTTATGGAAACAAAGTAGAATGTTGGTTACCAGGGACCTGGGGAGGGGAATGGAAATGAGTTTTAGTTTTGCAAAGAACAGTGTGAATATACTTAATACTACTGAACTATATGCTGAAAAATGGTGAAGATGGTAAACTTTATGTCATGTGTTTATTACCACAATAAAAAAAATATAAGGAAAGCAATGGCATGCTAAAAAGGGAATTATAAGATAAAATGCAAAGCACTCATACTTTAACTCCAACCTCCTCTCCTCTAACCCCTTCAATCAAACTTTTCCCTTCTTTAAAATTATCTTTCTCCTATCCCACTGCTTCCCTCCATTATTCCTAAAATATTAATATTAATTGCAAAATCACATATGAAATAGTACCTTGATATATAATTTATTTGGATTCTTGCAGTAATTTAAAATAACAGATTATATTCCAGGTAAACAAATATGGCTAAGATGAAACTAGAACCCCAAAGGAAGAAAAGTAACTGGTTATTTTAAATTGCTACTACAAATGCAGTTGGATTGAAGAAAATATAGATGTATTTAATGTCCATTTTCACAAAATTCTAGGAAGTCATGGTATGAAGACAGAAAGGAACTAGTCATCATGAAGAATCAGAAAGGATTTCTAAGAACAAGTTCTTGCTGGACCATCTAATGTTCTTTTTGGATTGGATTAGTAATAGACATGAGAGTAGGGTATTCCATGAACATAATTACATGGCATTCAGCAAATTGTTTGACACAGTCTCTCACAATGGATGAGTGGAACTTCTGCTTACTCTAAAGATGGAACCAGATTTACCCTTCTGCCTGAAACAAATGACAAAATATATGTGAAATAATGGTTTTGAAACACCAGACAGGAGGCAATGAAGGACAGTAATCTCTGAGAGACAGGAAACAAATGAAGTAAGCCCTGTAATTGCCCCAGCTGTCTTGATAGAGTTTCCAGGACATGATACAGGGAGAGGACTTGAGACAAAGCCCAGCGTGCTCCCTGAGGAGATGAAGCTGTGAGTGTGGGGAAACTAAGGTAGCTAGAATTCACAGGACAGTACCAGAGAGAAGAGAGCTGCAGAGAGAAATAACCAAGGGAATGCACTGGAGTGTTCAGCAGAGTGCTGATCATCACATGCATGTGAAGAACCTACCTGAGGTGAGCGAAAGAATCATCCTAGAGGATTAAAGGCAGCAGTTTCTGGCACTCACACAGGGCCACATAGGGTTGCAGGAACAGTGCCTGTTACCAGCAACCAGACTGTAAAAATTCATATTCAAGTGGCACTGGGTAGAGTGAGTACTCAGGAAGGTCCTGCCTCAATAGTGGGGAATAACCTGCTGCTTTGGACCTATGTAGCAAATAATGAAAGCAAGACCTGAAAGGATCAGACTGTTTCTGAGTGATCTAACTACATCCCTGAACAAAACTCAAGGTTTATATAAAGGAATATAAAAATAAAACAAAGTAAAATCTGTAATGTCTAGCATCTTAGTCAAAGATTACCATGCATGCCAAGAGGCAGTACAATGTGATCAATAATTATGAAAATAAAACCAACTTAGAACTGATAAAGATGTTAGAATTAGTAGACAATGACAGTTAAAATATTTATCATAACTATGTTCCCTCTGTTCAAAAAGTTAAGTAGAGACCTAGAAGATATAAAAACCCAAATCAAATTTCCCTAAACAAAAACTGTAATGTTTCAGTTGAAAAATATACCAGATGAGATTATTAGCATGTTAGACATTGCAGAAGTAAAAATTAGTGAACTTGAAGACTTAGCAATGAAACTATCCAAAATGAAACAAGAGCAAAAAATAAGAATCTTATAAAAATAGAAAGTTATCAGTGATGAGCTATGAGACAACTTACAGTGGCTTAAAATACATGAACTTAGAATCTCCAAAGAAGAGAACACAAGAAGGTGGACCCCCCAAAAAACCCTTTTTTTTGAAGAAATAATGGCAAAAAACTTTCCAAACTTGATGTAAACTATTTACCCACAGGTCCAAGAAGCTAAACAAACTCCAAGCACAAGAAACATGAATGAAGAAAACTTTACCAAGACACATTATAATCAAATTGCTCAAAACCAGGGGTAAAGAAAAAAATCTTTAAAGCAACAGAGGAGAAAGAAAAATTAGGTAAACAGGAACAAATATAAAAATGGCAGCAAGAATCAACCATGGAATTTTAAACCATCTGATATAGGAAATGGAAAGACTTAAAGTAATTTTACAGAGGATCTTTATATCATGACAGTTCATGAATTTCATAAAAATAAAAATATTTGCCACTGAAGATTGATCCAAATTCTGAAAAAGCAAGAGTTTACTATAAAACAAAGACAAAAACCTATTATAAAGAAGCTCATCTGATTACCCAGTGAAAATGCATAATTTAAAAGAACTCAAAAAGTGCCAACATGAACTATCTAAGAATAAAAGAAAACTTGTTATTTAGCAGCGCATATACTTTGGCAATGAATACTGGAGAAAAGATAAAACTATTTTTACTTTTCACATTATTCTTGGAAAATCACTGTTCAAATCCCTTTTATAAGTACATATTTACTAATAAAAACATGGTAACAGAAAGGGAGGTAGTATATTTTAAATGGTGTATGTTTTCTTTTATGATGAAATGTTATGGATGGCCCACATCTTTTATGAGGTGAAACCATTTTGTAAAAATATTAGCGAAAGAAAGTAAAATTGATTAAAAAAAAAGTAAAGAAGAAAAAGTTTTTAAAAAGAATGATAGTTGCTTTAAACTTTAAAACAGCAGCAATTAAAAGAGACAGAGGGACATTATATAATGATAAAAGGTCTTGTCCAACAGGAAAATATCACAGTCCTAAACATATATGCACCTAACACTGGAGCTCCCAAATGTATAAAACAATTACTGATAGACCTAAGAAATCAGATAGACAGCAACACAACAATAATGGAGGACTTCAGTACTCCACTGACAGCACTAGACAGGTCAACAAGAAAGAAAGTCAACAAAGAAACAATGGATTTAAACTATACCCTGGAACAAATGGACTTAACAGATATATACAGAACATTCCATCCAATAACCGCAGAATACACATTCTATTCAAGAGTGCATGGAACTTTCTCCAAGATAGACCATATGATAAGCCATAAAACAAGCCTTAATAAATTTAAGAATATTGAAATTCTGTCAAGCCCTCTCTCAGACCACAGTGGAATAAAACTGGAAAGCAACTCCAAAAGGAGCCTTCAAAACCATGCAAATACATAGAAATTAAATAACCTGTTCCTGAATGAGCATTGAGTCAAAAACGAAATCAAGATGAACATTTAAAAATTCTTTGAATCGAACAGCAGTAGTGACACAACCTATCAAAACCTCTGGGATACAGCAAAGGCAGTGCTAAGAGGAAAGTTCACAGCCCTAAATGCCTACATCAGAAAGACCGAAAGAGCACTAACTGACATTCTAAGATCACACCTCAAAGAACTAGAGAAACAAGAACAAACCATACTCAAACCTAGCAGAAGAAAGGAAATAACCAAGATCAGAGCAGAACTAAATGAAATTGAAACAAAAAAAATACAAAAGATGAATGAAACAAAAAGCTGGTTCTTTGAAAAGATAAAATTGATAGACCATTAGCAAGATTAACCAAGAAAAGAAAGAAAATTCAATTAACCTCATTAAGAAACAAAACAGGAGATATTACAGCTGACACCACTGAAATACAAAAGATCATTCAAGGCTACTGTGAACACCTTTACACACATAAACTAGAAAACCTAGACGAGATGGATAAATTCATGGAAAAATACAGCCCTCCTAGCTTAAATCAGGAAGAAATAGATACCCTGAACAGACCAATAGAGAAGCAGCGAAATTGAAATGGTAATTTAAAAATTACCAACAAAAAAAAGCCCAGGAACAGACGGATTCACAGCAGAATTCTATCAGACATTCTAAGAAGAATTGGTACCAATCCTTTTGACACTATTCCACAAGACAGAGAAAGAAGTAACCCTCCCTAATTCATTCTATGAAGCCAGCATCACCCTAATACCAAAACCAGGAAAGGACATACCCAAAAAAGAAAACTACAGACTGATATTCTTGATGAACCAGATGCCAAAATCCTTTACAAAATACTAGCTAACCAAATCCAACAACATATCAAAAAGATAATCCATCATGATCAAGTGGGTTTCATACAAGGGATGCAGGGATGGTTTAACATATGCAAGTCAATAAATGTGATATCCCACATAAACAGAACTAAAAATCACATGATCATCTCAATAGATTCAGAAAAAGCATTTGGCAAAATCCAGCATCCGTTTATGATTAAAACTCTCAGCAAAATCGGCATACAAGGGACATACCTCAATGTAATAAAACCAACTGTGACAAACCCACAGCAAACATAATAGTGAATGGGGAACAGTTGAAAGCATTCCCTCTGAGAACTGGAACAAGACAAGGATGCCCACTCTCACCACTCCTCTTCAACTAGCACTGGAAGTCCTAGCCAGAGCAATCAGACAAAAGAAAGAAAGGGCATCCAAATTAGTAAAGAGGAAGTCAAACTGTCAGTGTTTGCTGATGATATGATCATTTACCTTGAAAACCCTAAAGACTCCTCTAGAGAGCTCCTAGAACTGATAAAATAATTCAGCAAAGTTTCCGGATACAAAATTAATGTACACAAATCAATAGCTCTTCTATACAACAACAGCAACCAAGTGGAGAATCAAATCAAGAACTCAGCCGCTTTTACAATAACTGCAAAAAATAAAAATAAAACACTTAGGAATATACCTAACCAAGGAGGCAAAAGACCTTTACAAGGAAAACTACAAAACATGCTGAGAGAAGTCATAGATGACACAAACAGATGGAAACATCCCATGCTCATGGATGGGTAGAATGAATATTGTGAAAATGACCATACTGCCAAAAGCAATCTACAAATTCAATGCATTTCCCGTCAAAATACCACCATCATTCTTCACCGAACTAGAAAAAACATCCTAAAATTCATATGGAACAAAAAAAGAGCCTACATAGCCAAGGCAAGACTAAGCAAAAAGAACAAATCTGGAGGCATCACACTTCCTGATTTCAGACTATACCTCAGGCCATAGTCACCAAAACAGCATGGTACTTGTATAAAAATAGGCACACAGACCAATGGAACAGAACAGAGAACCCAGAAATAAAGCCAAATAGTTACAGCCAACTGATCTTCGACAAAGCAAACAAACAAAGTGGGGAAAAGACACCCTTTTCAACAAACGGTGCTGTGATAATTGGCTAGCCACATGTAGAAGAATGAAACTGGATCCTCATCTTTCACCTTACACAAAAATCAACGCAAGATGGGTTAAGGACTTTCAGACCTGAAACTATAAAAATTCTAGAAGATAACATTGGAAAAACCCTTCTAGACATTGGCTTAGGCAAGGATTTCATGACCAAGAACCCAAAAGCAAATGCAACAAAAACAAAGATAAATAGCTGGGACTTAATTAAACTAAAGAGCTTTTGCATGGCAAAAGGAAGAGTCAGCAGAGTGAACAGACAACCCACAGAGTGGGAGAAGAAGATGTAAAAGTGGTCCACAAACATGAGAAAATGCTCAACATCACTAATGATCAGGGAAATGTAAATCAAAACCACATTGCGACACCACCTTACACCTGCAAGGATGGCCATAATCAAAAAATCAAAAAACACTATATGTGGGCATGGATGCAGTGATCAGGGAACACTTCTGCACTGCTAGTGGGAACGTAAACTTACACAACCACTATGGAAAACAGTGTGGAGATTCCTTAAATAACTAAAAGTAGAACTACCATTTGATCCAGCAATCCCACTAGTGGGTATCTACCCAGAGGAAAATAAGTCATTATACAAAAAAGATTCTTGCACACGCATGTTTATAGCAGCACAGTTCACAATTGCAACCCAAATGCGTGGAACCAACCCAAATGCCCATTAATCAATGAGTGGATAAAGAAACTGTGGTATATTTATACGATGGAATACTACTCAGCTATAAAAAGGAACCAATTAACAGCATTTGCAGTGACCTGGATGAGATTGGAAACTATTATTCTAGGTGAAGTAAATCAGGAATGGAAAAACCAAGCATCGTATGTTCTCACTGATACGTGGGAGCTAAGCTATGAGGACACAAAGGTGTGAGAATGATACAGTGGACTTTGGGGAGTTTGGGGGAAGAGTGGGAGGGTGGCGAGGGATAAAACACTACAAATATGAGGCAGTATGTACTGCTTAGGTTATGGGTGCACCAAAATCTCTCAAATCACCGCTAAAGAACTTACTCATGTAACCAAATACCACCTGTACCCCAGTAACTTATGGAAAAAAATGAATGACAGCAGAGTCCTCATCAGAACCAATATTCCTCCTGAACATAGATAGAACTAAACAAGATTTTGACAAATCAACTCTAACAACAAATTACATAGATAATATGTTATGACTAAATGGGTTTATCCCAGGTGTGGAGGGTTGATTTAATGTTTGAAAATCAATGAACTAAAATAGACCACCTCAGTAGACAGAAAAATTATTTGGCAAAATCCAACACCCATTTCTGATAAAAACTCTCAGCAAACTGGGAATAGAAGGAAACTTCTTACCCTGATAAGGGCATATATGAAAAACCTACAGCTAACATCATATTGAAAAACTGAATGTGTTACTCTTAAGATTAGGAACAAGACAAAGGTGTCTGCTCTCTTCACCACACCTGGCCGGATTTTTTTTTAAACTGTTTTATTTCAGTAGGTCTAGTTGTTCATCTTACTGGATTTCTTATACACTATTCTGAAACCTCTTGTCTTTGTGTTTAGATCATTTGGGTGTCTGAGGTTTATTTCTTTGATGTTTTTCATCAAAGCTGCTCAAAATACATTATTGGTTTTCTGTGCCATTAAAAGTGAGCTCACTTCATGTTCTTGTTGAATTCTAACTGAAGCTCATTTCTCCCCTTTTTATTTTCAGATATTTGTATCTGCTGTTCTCCGGTGATGACCTTTTACCTTTAGACCACTGGGTGTTTAATACAGAGGCTCACCCTCTGCCTGTGTTACATTTAGCCAACACCACACTTTCAGGTAATCCTGCTGTTCGATGAAAGCAGTTCCAGAAGGACCATTCTCACCTGTGTTTTGTTTACATGGACCACTACAGAAATTAGTTTGAAGAGGCGGCTTTTGAAAACCTGGACCTCTATGTCAACATGACAGGGTGAAACTATTCCCCCTAAGACTTTTCAACTTGTAGATACATCAACTTTGAAATTATTCCATTTTATACCTGACCAAAACATGTTCTGATATGTGTAGGACAGAGACCTGGATGTGCTTTGATCGTTAATGAGGTGGTCATATGAGAAATGATACCTGTTACTACTGTATTGTTTTTAGAGTCCTGAAGTCTGGAGGCTAGACTTCCTGAAAGCAAGTCAAGAATATAGAGCACCTTGCAGGAGTTCAAGATGGCCTTTGGAACCAATTATGTATTTGTTTCCTCCTACAGTGGAGCAGCATTCAAATCAAATATTTACATATTGCTTATCACTTTTTCTCCATTTTAATAATGGAATGAACTAAAATAAACAAGAACAAAAGAATAGTATAATTATATCAGTAACAAGAAGACTCAAAAAAGAAACAGGAGTACCTATCCCTATCTGAATTTTCAAGTTCCCCATTGGATGACCAGACTGGCAACCATTTCAAATCCCAGTCTATTTCATTGAAATTTCTTGGTTTAATTTTCTCTGGGGGCATGATCTCACAAAGAATACTCAAGTCTTTTTCTTCTTATGGAATCATCGAAACTGCTATTTATCATAATCACCACTTATGAGCCTGGGTTTGGGATTTTGTGCATGTAGTTCAGTCTAGTGTTGGTAGCATGACAGAAAGTGGGGGAAATGCCGCAGTTTGTTGCCTTGAAACCTAAGAGCAATCCTTGGTTTTGTTGCTACATTATTTTTCCAGACCAACACATCTACCAAGTAAATTTTATTCACTTTAATTTCATAATAAAGTTAGTAGAGTCACTCAACTTACAACTTTATTTATGTGGCTTGGCAAAAATCACTGTACTATTAGGCAGCTCTAAATTTGCCTTGATAAGCTAAATAAATTACTTTTATAACTTACTAAAGCAGAACAAACAGTGAAACTTTCTAAAATATTCTATCTGGAATAGGGACAGGGGATCTTTTATTTATAATCTCATCAGATGAGTGAGTTGTTCACAGATATTTTATGTTTTTTAAATTTTCTCCAAGAATATTTATAGAATTCTGAAGAATCAGAATAGTTTCAAAATAATTTTCAGTGATAAAAGAGTGGTGTAATTAATCATATTACACTAAAATTGGGATACATCTAAGGAACTTTATCTTACTATCAGTAGGTTTTGCATTGATATTTCTTTTTAAATAAACTACTAGTTCTTTATATTTTGACAAAAAGAACTTAAATTTTATCAGGAACTGTAAGATAAATATCTAGTGCTTATAAATTTTCTGTCCTTAAATTTATGTGACAGTGCAAGATACTTTTGCTCTTTTCATTTAATATAGGCATCTTCCATTGACATTAATAAAACTTAGAAACAGTATAATTAGTACAACATTTACTCTGAATTTGAAGATTTCCTGAAACAAAGTTTGTACAAGAAGCCCACCTTGGAATTCTGAAGGCTTATTTTCTTGTTTGATAAGCTTTTCTTTTAAACTTAGGTTTTAAGTTGGGGAAAGACTTAATTAATTAATATAGTATTTTCTAAGGTTGATCATCTTATACCACGAATCGTTAATTTTGACAGTTCTACTGATCCGTAAATGATAACCACTGCAAATTTTTTCAGTATAAAATTTTTCACTGCAAAAAAATTTCAGTAGAAAATAAGGATGCAGGGCCAGTTACAATAGTCCTTAAGAGAGTTAAATTATAGCACATGTTTTGACATTGTAATATCTTTTACTACTTGAACATTTAAATTTCTAAATGAGAAAGATATATATATATTACTGTAACTGTAGAAGGGAAAAGGGAAAGTATTTGGTTCTAAAAAATGTTAGCCTTCCTCGTAAAAGTAGCACAAGCCCACTTATGAATCACTGAGAAAAAGTGAAAAACTTGAGTTGGCAAAGATGCAGAGCAGCAGTGCAGATGGCAATGAACTCTCTGAATTCTCTTTTACCTTATTTAGAAGAATGCAGAGTAAAGGGACCTTCTTGGTTCTGCGGGAACTTCTCAAGGGATGAGGAGACAGAACCCCTACTTCCAAGTACTCTATTTGTATTACCCAGATGACTGAAGCTTAAGAGAAGGCAGGGAAGTATCCAAGCAGAGCCAGTTCTGGTACAAACAAAGAATTTGACAGGGACAATGGAAGGGTCTTCCTCACCACTCCTTACCTTCTATGTGATGGAAAGACTAGAGCTTATAAAAGTACTTCCATTTTTTTATTCTCCTGAATACCAAAGGCAATTAAAGTCAGCTACAAATGACTTGCCAGTGTCATGTTTTATTTTTGTTATAGATTTTTAAATTATTTCCTTCAAGATCAATTCTTATCCCATATAATGCTTAGCTTCCAAGAATATTCTTTACTTTCTTCTGTCTTTTACAGCTCTTTGCATTTTGTAGACCTTAATACTCAGGTTAAATATTCATTGCATTTATAAGATCTTCTGCAAAAAGCCCAGAAATGGTCCTTTCCAGGTGCCTCTTCAAAGAGCTGACACCTTACCTTGTGCCTTTGGCACAAATGTGCAGAATAGATACATCAGTTGGTGCATAATCGAAAAAAAATAGGAATTTTGAACACTGTTCTTCCTTCTACATTTATTTCTCTTCATTTTAGAATCACACTTTTTATGTTAAACCAGATTATTATTATTATTATTATTATTCAACCAGTATTAAGTTGTTAAAACCAAGGGAATGGGGCCCTAACCAAAAAGAAGTCTCAACTCAGAAAAATAAGTCCCCAGTCAGGTGGTTCTTACTTTCTTGTGGGTTGCACATTTTGTGTCTCTCTAACATCAGCGTATTCCTGACTTTAAGCAGGTGTTTATATGTAAAATAAAACCTGGGTATCGAAGGGAAATGCATTCTTTTTATGGAGTATTGACCCTGATCCTCTATGATGTCATATAGAGCAACTCAGGGCTATACTTGCTAGATTTTAACCAAGCAGTTTGAAATATTATCATCATCCTCTCATCTTCTCCACTCTCCATTGCCAAAGTCTTTGTCAAAACTCCAAATTTGTTGATAAAAGATTGTGTTTGCCATTCTCATTATAATGCAGTTTCTCCTTAAGCCTGGAGTTTTTTGAATGAGTGCATGAGTAAATGAGAGAATGTGTGAACGAACATTTGTGAAGTATCTAATATGTGCCAAGCATTGTGCCTGGCACTTTCAATCATTAGAATGTTTTATGTGATTCCACAGCATTTTCTGTATGAGAGTAGCTCACAACATTTTAAATGTTTCCAATATGAATCGTGTTACAAAATTCTTAATTTTATATTTCATATAAATTAAAGAGGAAAAAGAAAAGGTTTATAATATATTTTAAAACAATGTGTTACTATATAATACAACTATAATTGTAGTTAATAACTAAAACCTCTTGAAAATGTCAAAGAAATACTTGATTTCTGATGCAACTTTGACTAAAATATTTACTTTAGAAATAAAAACATTCTTATTTTGCTATATCACTTTAATTGCATAATTAAAAAGCAGTGTTTTATAGAAATGCTGGTTATTTTATATTCAAAAAGATTTTGTCACATAATTCATGGGTAAAACTTGCAGTTGTAAATTGTGTCTGCTCTGGTATGGGCCCTATTAATAGTCCCATGCTGTTAAATATAAAGAAAAATATACTAAAATATTCAAAGTTCCAAATAACAGTTCCTAGTAATAGTATTTTGAGTTATTTTTCTTTAGGTTTCCTTATACTCAAATTGGCTAGGTCCTATCTTTTCCTCTCTCTCTCTCTCTCTCTCTCTATATATATATATATATTTATATGATATATATATATGAGAGATATATATATGAGATATATGAGAGATCAAGATCTATATATGTATATAAATACAATTATACACAGATAATTTTTAATACTCTTTGTTAACAAACACAGTTGAAAACTGGTTTCGGCTGCACAAATAAGCAGAATATTTGAGTAACTATATATGATATGGAGATATTTTAATCCATTTATCCTGGCTCAAGAACACTGATAAAGATGATTTTCTGTTTCTTTAGCTCATTCAGATCAGGATGGACATGCTCTTTTTGATCTATAACTGTTCAGCCAGCTTCCAGATAATATTTTAGGCTATGAGAGCTATACAGTCTCTCTTATTACTCGTTTCTGCTGTTGAAGTATCGAAAACAGATAGAGATACTATGTAAAGAATGGGCGTAGCTATGTTCCAGGAAAACTTTATTTACAAAAGCAGATGGGGAGGGCTGGATTTGGTCCATGGGTCATAGTTAGTGACCCTGATCCCAAGTTTATTTTGTGTTAGACCCTCTAACCTTTGATCTGCGTCTTTTCTGTTTTGATTTACATAATTCATTTTTAAATCAAAAAGATGTGCGTATATATGGTTGTGTGTATCTGTATAACCTAAAGCTATAATATTTTGTTGTCTTGAAAGTAGATATACTCTTCCTGGAGTCTGTTCAGGTTTCAGGACGATTGACTATAATGAAAGAAACAGAATAGGGTAAGGGAAGATGGGTATGCTATCAGCCATTTTCTTTGCCTTGTCATTTAATGCCATAATTTCAGATTCTCTATGTAAAAAGAAGGTCTGTGTATTGTCAAAATAATATACTCTCCAAGTTCTCCTGCTCATTGACCCTTGGACCAGGATTCTGGATTGCTAGAGCTGCAGAAATTCACCCACTTGGGTACTCTTAGAGCTCTACAGCAAGAATATGATAGAATGTCTGATCTTTGTGCTGCAGAAAGCAAACTTTTGAAGAATTCTAAGCAACAGAAAATGGGTTATGTGACTCATCTGCTATTTGGCAGCCACTATTCCTTTTTTAGACTGCAGAACGGTACTGCCCCTGTTACCTCTAGAATAGCCTGAGTCTGAGGAGTGCAGAGAAAAGATGTATCCAAAAGGAGAATCCCTTTCTCTTGCGTAACTCTCAATCCTTTACAAGTCAGTAGCATTATTTCAGAATGTTTATATGCATCATTTTCAACTAAAGCATACCTCATCCTTAAACTTCCACTGTTTAACAGCTAATCCATTTCAAACTTGGTTTGAGCCTAGCAATTGCAGAACTCATAAAATTGCTTGTGAAATTACACACCATATTACTAGCATATACATTGCAGTGCTCCAATCATGCTAACAGATAATAGATTTTTCTTTAAAAAGTTTATCAAATATTTCACTATTTGGGGAAATTTTAGAGGAGGGGAAGCCTGTATTCAGGATGATAGAGGGAGCAGAGACTTACTGTCTCTCTTCCACATTATAAATGAACTGCCTTTCCAGGTCCAACATGCTATCAGGTTGCTTCAGCTCGGTGTGAATGTAACTGTGGGGATCAAACACACACACCTATACACATACATATTAATATGCAGAGGATTTTAAATAATTGCAAATGTCTTGTGGCTGTTTTATTTCTACAAAATTCTGTAAGATGTATACCAGAAAACATAATAAAGATAAGCTCAGTTCTTCATTGGGGAAAAATATTTTTAAAGAAAATTTAGAAGTTTTTGCTGAATTAAAGTATCTTCAATTTTAATTACTGGATTTGGAAGTTGAAATGCCATCCTTCAATATCACTGGTCTCAAATTCATTGATAGAATTTTTTCTTAAACTAATAAGTGGGGTAAGTATAATCTCCTAAATTGGTACCCACTGGCTGCTCCTAAACTGGTTTCCAGTCATGTCCTCCAGTATGTGATTTTTATAAATTAAAGGTAATATTGTATATTAAAGTTCAAATAAAGATGTTCTTTAAGTGAAAATTCTTTGTTTAGCCTTCATTTTTACCCGCTGACGACAGTTCAGTTTCTTCCTATGTATAGAAGAGCAACGTTGGCTTTTACAGTAACTGGTGGTCTTCAGTCTCTCGTTCAGAGAGTATTTCTTTTGGATCAGCTAATCTTTACATTCTTGATGTTATAGAAAGATGAAGAGCTTGCTTAGAGAGTCGTATTTTATTCCAACTGATTTTGAGAAAACAAACCATAGACTTATGTGGCAACCTTATAGTATTACTGTGATGTTATCTCTAAGACCTAGTCCAGTTCAGCCTCTGAGATCATTAAGCTTAAAGACTGCCTCAGTCACTGGACCTCATTCTGTCACATTAAAATCTGACCTGACCCTTCTTAAGTGATTTTTGGGCAAATATAGGCCCAAAAGCCTTGAGCAATAGTATCAGCTGGACTATAGATAGTGGTTTAGTCTGTCAATACTGTAAAAGTAAAGGATATTTAAAACCCCTTACCCGGGGAGCATCAAATAAGGTAGTGGTAAACACCTTCTGAAATAACAGCCAGTTTACATCCTTGATTTCTTAATTCTTCCTGGCACAGTGGATTTCAACTTGATCAAAATTTTAGACTTAAGAAATTACATTGTGGATGTATCAAAATTAATTGCAGACATATTTTCTGGAACAACTAAAACAGGACCCGAAAAAATTTAAAAAATAAGGAGCTCTAAGTGACTATAATTTGATAAAATCTGGGCTTCTCTTTGTTTGCCAGATAACTGAAATATCCATCTTTATTTCATTGGATTGCAAAGGAACTGTCATTATGCAAATAGTGCTCAGAATGGTTCAGATAGTGAGTGAGCCTGCACCCTTACTTCTTGGTTGACCTAACAAGTTTCTTTTATTTTTATTGTGAAATATATCTAACATAAAATTTGCTATTTTAACCATTTAAATGTACAATTTGATGTCATTAATAATTACATCAGCAATGTTGTGCAACATATTGCCACTACCTATTTCTAGATTTTTCACCATTCCTAACAGAAACTCTGTAACCATTAAGCAATAACTCCCCAGTGCTCCCTTTCCTCCCCCAACTCCTGGTGTATTAGTCGGTTCTCACACTGCTAATAAAGACATACTCGAGAATGGGTAATTTATAAAGAAAAAGAAGTTTAATGGACTCACAGTTCCACATGGATGGGAAGGCCTCACATGGTAGAAGGCGAAGGAGCAAAGGCATGTCTTACATGGCAGCAGGCAAGAGAGCTTGTGTAGGGGAACTGCCCTTTATAAAACCATCAGATCTCATGAGACTTATTCACTATCACAAGAACAGCATGGGAAAAAGCCCACCCCCATGATTCAATTACCTCCCACCAAGTCCCTCCCACAGCATGTGGGGATTATGGGAGCTACAGTTCAAGATGAGATTCAGGTGGGGACACAGCAAACCATATTACCTGGTAACCTTGAATCTACTTTCTAAGACAAATTTCTTAACCCTACTAAATCTCAATTTTCTTGCCTCTAAAAGAAGGATAATACAGGATTTCTAGGATAATTAAATGAGAAAAATCCAGGCACCTAGCCCAAATTTAGCTTAAAGGTTTAGTTGTTTTTACATATTTTTGTTAGCAGATTGCAGTAATCATTTCTAAAGGAACAGAAAAAAAATAATAAGGGCAATTAAAACAGGGCAGTGAAGAGCCAAGGAAACATCTAATTATACCTTCTCATTTTAGGCACAAGGAAAGTGAAACCCAAAAGGGAGGGTAAAATGAAGGCAAGTCTTCCAGTGTTATCCTTCATGGTTCTATGAAATAAGACGTGTATTTTTGTTGTGGTTATAAAAAAAAAGTTTAATATGCAAATACATTAATAATGCATGTGAACCAAGCACTTTAAAAACTATAGCAGAAGTCACTTTTTGTTGGATACACAGCAAAAATATATACAAAAAGTTAATAGCAGTTATCTTTATATCGTAAGGACATAACAATTTCTTGCAATTTCCTTTTAAAAGAAATTTTTACTGAGGTATGATTTACATAAAATATTCCCACTCTAAGTGTATGATTTAATGATTTTTTAGTAAGTTTATAAAACTGTACAACCATCCCACAATACACAAAGATCCCATGTATTGATTTGCAGTCAATCTCCATTTCCATCCCAGCCACTGGTAACCACTGGTCTACTTTCTGTCTCTGTAGATCTGCCTTTTAACTGGACATTTTATATTATGAAATCATACAGTATGTGGTCTTTTGCATCTGGCTTCTTTAACCTAGCATAATGTTTTGCATTTAAGGTTTGTCAATGCTATAGCAACTGTCAAGAGTTATTCCTTTTTACTGCTAAATGAATTTCATTGTATGGATATACCATATTTATCCATTCACTAATTGATAGACATTTGGATTGTTTCCAGTTTTTGGTTATTATGAATGATGCTGTTAAGAATATTTGCATACAAGTCTTTGGGTGGATATATGTCTTCATTTCTCAAGTATATACCCAAGAGTGGAATTTCTGAGTCATATGGTAAAGTTATGTATAACTTCTCAAGAAATTACCACACTGTCTTCCATAGTACTGCTTTTACATTCTCATTAGCAATGTATGATGGCAAGGGTACCAGTTTCTCCACATCTCCACTAATACTTGTTATTGTCTTTTTATTATCTGTCTTTTTTATTATAGCCATTTTAATGGGTGTGAAGTTGTATCTCATTGTGGCTTTAATTTATGTTGCTCAAATGACTAATGGTGTTGACTGTCTGTGATAGTAGCTGTTCATGCCTTTGGTAAAATGTTTATTCCAATATTTTGCCCATTTTAAAAATTGAATTGTCTTATTGAGTTGTAAGAGTTCTTTATATATTCTATATTTATTTTCCCTAAGATTGTGGTTTGTCTTTTCAATTTTTTATTCATGTTTTTGACATGCAAAAAATTTTGATTTTAATGAAGCGCAGTTTATCAATGTTGTCTTCTATGGATTGTGCTTTCTTTCCTAATCCAAAGTCACTAAGAGTTTAGACCTAATTTTTTTTCTAAAAGTTTTATAGTTTTAGCTTTTACATTTAGGTCTATGATTCATTTTGAGTTAATTCCTCGTGTATATGAAGGGTCTAACAATGTTTTGTGCATGAATACCCAGTTATCTCAGTATTTATTGAAAAGACTATCCCTTTCCTATAAATTGCTTTGGCACCTTTGTGAAATATCAACTGACATTAATTTCTGGACTCTTAATTTTATCCCATTGATATATGTCTTTTCTTATCCCAGTATCACACTATGTGATAACTAGCATTAGAGCAGTAGTTCTCAGCCAGGGGGTGACTTTGCCCTTCCTCCCTTCAGGGACATTTGGCAATGTCTGGAAACATTTTTGATTGTCATGACTGGGGGTAGGGGGTGATTCTGGCATCTAGTGGGGTAGAATTCAGGTACTTCTTTTTCCTGAAAGTAGGCCACTGTTTCCTGTTTCTTTGCATATCTTGTAATTTTTTGTTGAAAACTGGACATTTTAGATAACATTATTGTAGAACTCTGGGTTCTGATCTCATCTCTGTGACCCAGGGAGGTGGTAGTTGTTGCAACTGCTGTTCTGTTTGTTTAGTGATTGGTGTAGACTAATTCTTTGGAGGCTCTTTTCCCCATGTTGCACAGTCATTGATGTCTTTGCTTAGTTTTGTATTTCTAAAATCTTGTTTATATTTTTTAAGCCTGGCTTCCTAGGAGTCAGCCCTCTGTCAGTATAGTTTAGTGGTCAACAAGTGATTTGTCAGAGGTTGTACCCAAATACCTTTGACTAGGAAGGGCTTCTGTGTGTTGTCAGTGGATCCGTGTGTAAGCTGGAGAACACATTCAAAGTTTATGCAGTTTACAAGTCTTCCCAGCTTTTACTTCACCCAAGGCCTTATGTCTAAGGTCTCACATTTAGTCAGGAATGTTCAGAGGTAGCTAGGGCTTTCTCTGGTTTCTCTTAAATTGTGCTCAACCTTGCTCTTGCATTCATCCTTCCATGCCACCAGAGATGTGTGGCAAGTACACTATGGCTGTTTCATTCCGCGAATCTCCCTGTTAGTTTCTGGCTTGTCTGTCAATCTCTTGCTTGCCCCAACCAGAACCTCAGGCTAACTGCACTGGCCTTTCCTGTTCATTTGCTACTGAGATTCCTTTCATTTCTAACAATGCCCAGGAGCACGGAGTTTTTCTGCATTCTACTCCAAATCAGGTAACCCTCACAGCCTGTCCTGCCCTGATAGAGCTGCCATGCTGATGGAGCTGGAAGGGGATGAGAGCAGCTCTGGGCTAAAACATCACAGACACACTGTTCTTTCCTGGTTCAGGAGTTTTTCTTGGATAAATACTTCTCATTTTGTTGTATGCCTTTGGTCAATTTCCAGAATCCTAAATGGTTCGAGTTTTTTAATTGTCCATTTTATTCCTTTTGAGGGAAATGATTTGCTGAGCTTCTCACTCTGCCATTTGCCATTCCAGAAATGAATAGATAGATGTGTATATAGATACCTTTATTCATATTCTTTATAAGTTCCTCTACAAATTTCAGCCTTTATTTTTATTTTTGAGACAGAGTTTTGTTCTTGTTGCCCAGGCTGGAGTGCAATGGCGCGATCTTGGCTCACCGCAACCTCCACCTCCCAGGTTCGAGCAATTCTGCCTCAGCCTCCTGAGTAGCTGGGATTACAGGCATGCACCACCACAGCTGGCTAATCTTGCACTTTTAGTAGAGACAGGGTTTCTCCATGTTGGTCAGGCTGGTCTCGAACTCCCGACCTTAGGTGATCCGCCCACCTCGGCCTCCCAAAGTGCTGGGATTACAGCAGTGAGGCACTGTGACTGGCCTATTTTCAGCCTTCTTAAAGCTTTACTCTTCCCATCTGAAAGGCCTTTATCCAATTCCAGCAAAGCCCTACACATCTTTCCTGTTCTCACAAGACTAAAAGCTTTCACAGAACCTTTCCTGATTTCCCAAACTTTGAGTGATTCTTCCATGTTTGTACATCCATAGTTAGTTCATAACTTCTACAACTCTTCACATTCTGCCTTATAATAATCATTTGTGGACATGTCTTTACCTCTTCTATTAGGTTATCAGCTGCTTAAGGATGTAGACAGTATCCTAGTCATCTTTTTATTCCTCTTAACAACAAATTTACTGAATAAACACCCTAGTTCTCAGAGGCCGATACTCTTTCCACCAGGCCAGGCTGCCTCATTTAAGGGTGATTGTAGTCCATTACTCTTGATTCTGAGTTTTCTATCAATAAAAGCTTTATCAAAACCATACACACTAAGAAAAGTCTACGCCTTATAAAAAAGATGGCACGTATTGCTTTCTTTTTCTGCAAATGTAGAAAATACACAGCAAACAATGATTCACAGAGTGTCGGGAGGGCCTAGTGTCAGGGATCCTTAATTAGTAAGGAATCCAAAATTGTAGTCCTTGGTCTTCCCCTGACTGATTGGTTGTAAGGCCTTAGGCAAGTTATTCAGCTTCTCTGGACCTCAGTTTATTTTCTGTAAAACGGAACTGGACTAGAACATTGGAATGTAATCCATGAGATCATTAATATAGTTATTCCACACATTTTTTGAGCTTTCACCTACTGTTTGCCAGAAGCTTTCATAGGCTTCAAAATATATATAGAAATCAAAATCTGTACCCTCAAACAGGACTGGCTTGCTTAATATTGTGGCTTTCAGTATTATATGGGTAGAGTACGATCCTAATCAAGCTTAACATAGATTTGGGAGGGAGGAGGATAATGAGGAAAGTAACTGACACTGGAACTGAATTTTAAGAGTTAATTGAATTTGAAAACAAGGGGAAAGGGAGCTATTTGATAAGGCAAAGATACTTGATGAAGGGGCCAGGACTATGAGATCCAAAGCACAGGTAGGGAGATTGGCCTTGAACTTGAACAAGGACATCCATTTTACTGAGAGCTATAAGACAGCCCTCTCCTGTAGCTCTTAAAGGCCTTGAGTGGGGGTCCAACAGGGGCACCTACCAAGATCCCCAAGAGTGATTCTCCCTTTTAAATTCAGCGTTCAGTCCTCCCCCAGTACCAAAGAGCCCATAAGATGCAAAAGTGAATCTTACTTAAAAAGAGGTTAAGGGACTCCCCTGGGAATAGCTTTCAAAAATACTTATCACTCATCAAAACTTCGAATGACTCAAAATGAATTTGGTGTGGGCTCAGCATTTTGAAGCAGTTCAGCAGTAAGAGTCTAGAAATTTTTGCCACTAGAGGGCAGTAGTATGTTTCTCCCCTCCCTCTCCTCCCTCTCCTCCCTCTCCTCCCTCTCCTCCCTCTCCTCCCTCTCCTCCCTCTCCTCCCTCTCCTCCCTCTCCTCCCTCTCCTCCGTCTCCCCTCTCCCCTCTCCGCTCTCCCCTCTCTCCCTCGCCTCTCCCTCCTTCCCATTGTTAGCTGATTGAAGCCTGGGAGGCTGGAGATACAGTGAAACACCTTGCTTAAGTTTGTCAATACACCCTGCCTCTGACTGACGGTAGGATGCCAAGGTTCTTGGTTGTTCAGGCAAGCCTACTATACCAGCAGCCTGCTGGGGCCTCCACTGGAACCAAGTCAGTGATGAAACGTTCTACAAACAGAAGAGTAAAAAGACTTTCCCCTTTCCTTTAAAATGTGACTGCCTTCTTTTAAAGACATTGAGCTAATAGTTAAGAGTTATTAGAAGATGAAAAATGTAATCTCGTGACAGAAGAGAATCCTAGAAAAATTCTGATTTGAACCCTATGAATGATTTTAGCTCATGTAGAACAATAGGTGTGTTGTGGAATAGTTTATTTCCTGACATAAATTTTAGTTGTCCATAGTTGTTAGGACATAACTCTGCCTAAGTCCTTTTGAAATTATTTTTCTTTAAACATTTATTGAATATATATGTACCAAAAACTGTGTGAGGCACTGGAGATCCAGAGCCAACCATGACATCGAACCTCTGGAGCCTCCAAGCCGGAAGAGGATGATGGGCAAGCCGAAGGTTATGTTTTGCTAGTAAAGGTGTGTACCAAATGCTACTAGAGTGTAGAAGGAAGATGAGTCAGGGAACAGGGGAAGTGAGTCTACCTAATTAAGGGTGAGGTTTGGGGGCTGGAATTGAACCTTTTGAAGTAGGGAAGAGCTACGTGGTGATGAAGAGAGAGTGGTGAGAAATTTGTAACTTGAGCTTTCAGAGAGGAATTACCCATTTGAAATTTGAGCAATGAGAAATTTGTAGGTTGTGATAGGAGTCTAGCTGCAACAAATGAGGGAAAGACATTCTAGGAAAAGGAGTCATTGACGGCACGGAGGCAAGGAGGGCACTGCAGTTTACAGCACCCAGTCCTTCTGGGCAGGGCTGCCAAAGGGTTACCACAATGCACGACCCATTCAAAGAAGAGCAAGAGGCTGGAGCAGAATGAGCTAGGGGAAGGTAGAAGAGGAGACCAGCAAAGTAACAGGGTCCCATCTTGGAAGACCCTGTAGTCCCTTATCAAGAGTTTGACTTTTGGCCAGGCGCAGTGGCTCACGCCTGTAATCCCAGTACTTTGGAGGCTGAGTGGGAGGATCACTTGAGCCCAGCAGTTCGAGAACAGCCTGGGCAACACGACAAAACCCTGTCACTACTAAAACTACAAAAAAATTAGCCAGGTGTAATGCACACCTGGAGTCTCAGCTACTGGGGAGGCTGAGGTGGGAGAAGCCTGGGAGGTCAAGGCTGTAGTGAGCCTTGATCGTGCCACTGCACTCCAGCCTGGGCGACAGAGTGAGACCCTGTCTCAGAAAAAAAAAATTTTTGACTTTTACACCAAGTAAAATAGAAGCCCCAGGAGACTGAGCACACTTGTGACATGATCTGCTCTGTTTTCCAAGGGTCACTCTGGCTTCTGTGTGGAAAACAGATGGTAGGGGAGCCATGATGGGAGAAGGGACACCAGTTTGGAGGCTACTGAAATAATTCAGGTGAGGAATGCTGGTGGCTCAGACCAGTGATGAGGGAGAACAACTATGGTCTATATTTTGAAGGTAAAGTTGACGCGATTGATTATGGGCATGAAAAAGAAAAGGTTTGACTCCAGTGTGTTTGATCTGAGCTATTGGAAGAATGCAGTGACCATTTTTGAATGGAGAAGATTAAGATCTAGGAGGGGTGCAATGATGAATTTGTTCTTGAACATGTTAAATTTTCATTTCTTATTAAACATCTACCTGTTTACTGAGAGTAAGTAGTTAACTATGTGAACCTGGAATTCTGGAGAGGTCTGGGCTGGAGATACAAATTTGGACATTTGTCAAGGTATATATAGCCTGTAGACTTGAGATCCCTTAGGGTAAGCCACTTAGAGGTTGAGAAAAGAAATCACCCAAGGGCTGAGCCCTGAGGCCATCCAGTGTTTAGAGGTCTGTGGGATAAGAAGGGAGCAGAGAAGACCAGAGAGAGCCAAGGGACTCGGGGGGAAACCCCAGAAACCAAGGAGGAGGGAGTGAGCCACTGATGGATTAAGTAAAATGAGTCCTGAGAATTGGATTGGGTTTGGCAACGTGCTGATGATCGGTGATCTTGACAAAAACTGTTCTGTAGAATAAGGGGGCAGAAGCCAGCTCAGAGGAAGTTCAAGAGGAAATGGAAGAAGAGGTAGAGACAATGAGTGTAAACAACCCTTCATAGGAGTTTCACTTGCGATGAGGAGCATAAAAACAGGTGGTAGCCAGGCATTAGAGATAGAGGATCAAGAAGAGATTTTTCTTTTGGAGGGCAATATTACAATCTGTTTCTATTCTGATGGGAATACTCCCTCAGAGAGGAAAAGTTTGGTATTGCAGGAGAGAGGATAATTGCAGGAACCATGTCCTTAGGTAGGCGGTAGGCGTGGCCTCGCCGGAGTGTTTGGACAGTTCCCTCATTGTAACCGGAGGGAAGCTGAGCACCGGGAAGAGAAGCAGGTAGTACGAGGGGCAGCACAGGGGAGTTCTCTTCTGATTGCTTCTATTTTCTCAACGAAATAGGAAGTAAGATTATTAAGAGTGGGAATAGGGGAGAAGATGTCGGCATTTAAGGCGAAAGAACTTGAGAAAAAGGATAAGAAATAGTTTTATAGGAAAGTGGCAGTCTGAAGGATAGGGAAACTGCCTGTTTTATTTTCTGTCAAACTGGACTAATAATGTTACCTGTGGACTCTCTACCAACCCCCCCGACTGAGGACAACTTGAAAAGCCAAATAAATCTTAAAACGAGGCTTAGTGCAGTAGCTCACACCTGTAATCCCAGCACTTTGGGAGGCCGAGGCAAGCGTATCACCTGAGGTCAGGAGTTCAAGACCAGCCTGACCAACATGACAAAACCCCATTTCTACTAAAAATACAAAATTAGCACGGCATGGTGGCACGCGCCTGTAATCCCAGCTATTCGGGAGGCTGAGGCAGGAGAATTGCTTGAACCCGGGAGGCAGAGGTTGCAGTGAGCCAAGATTGCACGACTGCACTCTAGCCTGGGCAACAAGAGCAAAACTGTATCTCAAAAAGAAAAAAAAAAGAAAAAGAAAAAAAAAAAAAGAAAAAAATCTTAAAAAGAAAAATCTTTTAAAAGCATTGAAGAACCAAAAGCCTAGTGAAGAATGACCAGACCAAAATCTAGGAGGAATGAACCCAAAGAAGTAAACTGCCCAGCATTCCAGGCTACCTTGACCTGAAGGCGTTTGTTAATAAGGAAGAAACATCCAGGACACTGAGTTCCTCAACTGTGCCTGGAGGGGAGCATCGAAATCAGCCACCCACCTGCACTCCCAGTCCTTTTAGGCTCACCTTCAATTCCTGTGTCTATGGGATGCTCTAGGAAGAGGAACAAGGCAGAGCCTCTGCCTTATAATCTGCTGGGTTTGAGGAAGGAGAAGCCAGGCAGTTGTCCCTGGAGATTGGATTGTTTGTTTTATCTTATCCGCCTTAGGAAGCAGAAAGCAGTATGGTAAAAGGAGAGGACCCCCGATGAGGAAGGAAAAGAAGGCTGTGTATGGTAGCTCACGCCTGTAACTCAGCACTTCAGGAGGCTGTGGTGGGAGGACTGCTTGAGGCCAGGAGTTTGAGACCAGCCTGGACAACATAGTGAGACTCTGATTCTACAAAAAATAATAAATTAGCCAAGCGTGGTGGCTCACACCTATAGTCCTAGCTACTCCGAAGGCCGAGGCAGGAGAATTGCTTGAGCTATAACTTCAGCAGAAGTGAGCTATGATCATGCCTCTGCACTCCAGCCTAGGCAACAGACTGAGACCTTGTCTCTAAAAATGAAGAAGATAGACGCAGAATGGGAGCAGCAGTAGGGTCATTCAGGGATTCTTCATGCAGAACTCCAACCACAGCACAGTTCTGCTAACTTCTGGGAGCAGGGAGCTACAGAGAGCAGCAGTCCCCACCTAGCACCCCAAGATCGTATATGCGATACTGCACTTCAGAGGTCCCCTGTCCTCACAGGGAGGTATCAGCTTAGCCCCTCCACATTGTTCTAGCCTCATCACCCACCACTTCCTGCTTCCCAGCTCACACTGTTCCAGCACCAAAATGGGTAGGTGGCTCAATTGGCTGATGGGGAAGAGAAATAGACTGGGCCACAGGAGCCAGAGGGACAAAGAATGTACACATGTGGGGTGTACATGCAAATGGAGAAGGGGGAAGATGTGAAGCTGGCATTGTTTGTAAGAGTGCAGGGATCTATGGCTACATGTGTCACTGTGTGACCAGTGAGAGGGGTTATATATCATAGGAGTTACTGTCTGGGTGGCCCCTAGCCCTCTCTGCTGGAGTCCCACCCCACTTGACTATGCAGCCAGGCTAACATAATGGAGACCAGCAGAAAGCCCTGCACTCCTGGGCTTAGCAAAAGGCACTTCAAGCGAGAAAGAGCAAGGCCAAAGGTAGCCAGCTGAGCCCTGTAGGGCCAAAGCATCACCCACCTCCTATTCCCAGTCAAGGCAGGCGGCATCACTGAGGAGACAGCCTGCTGAGGCTTTGGACTGTCAGAGTTCTTCAGTGCAAGGAGCAAAAACCAACTCTGGCTACTTACATAAAAGGTGTTTATGGAAGGATATATGGAAGTTCAGATAGTCTGCAGAAAGTCAGAGGCCTAGGCTTGAAGAATAAGCAGACAGCAGGGGTTTTAGAGGCCAGGCCACAGAAACCCCTGGACAGGGGCCACTTCCAGACAGCCCCATTGCTGGACCACCCCAGACCTGTTCTTAGTGTCCCCTTGCTTTACAGCCTCATGTAAGCTTTGAAGTTTGTGTTTAGGTGAACAGTGTCTGTTGCATATTCACTGTATGATCTTGGGCCACAACTATAACATCTCTTTCTGAGCCTCAATTTTTTCATCTGAAAAATGGGATAATTATACACCTATTACAGAGTGGTTATGAAGATTAAATAGGTTGTCCCACATGGCATCACTAGGCCCGACCAGCTGAGGCTCAGACCATCCTTCCTTCTGGAACAGTTTGTCCTGTTGGACTGGAGTCTGGGGCAGAGGAGTCTAGGACTTCAGTCACAATCACCACTTGGCTCCAGCCTTACTCAACACCTTCCAGTCTACCACGACTCTTGTAAGTGGAGGGTAGTTGCCGCATGTCCTGTGAAGACTATATATCTCTCTACACCTCAGGCTCTTCTCATTCAGCTTAGCAATAACACCCTTATAGGTCAAGCCCTTCTAAAATGCCAGGCACTCTGCTAATCACACTGCAAACATCATCTCATGTATTTCTCATAACAAACTGAGGGAGGTAGTAGCATCACTCGCATTTTCAGGTGAGGAAACTGAGCCTCAGAGAGGCTAAGGGGCTTCCCCACGGTTATTCAAAACAAAAGCTTGCACTCCTAACCACTAGGCGATACCACCTCTAACAATGGCTGGTTGAGTCCGCCTGTGGGCCCAGCCCTCACCACTTCAGCTTAGAATACGAAGCCAACCATTCCTGAGAGCCAGTGCCCACTGGAAATGTTACAGGGATCCTTCACTCCCCTGCAGAGCTTGGGGGGCCTCTTCTTCCACAGCTTGGTATAAGGTTGTTGCCCAGGCTGGGTGAGTTTCGCTGGAGCTCTGGGCTGCCCCACAAGGGTCTGCAGCTGACTGGGACCTCAGAAGCCTGGCCAGGCCACCCTCCTGGCTCACAGGAAGCAGCACCAGAGGAGGAGGAAGTCATGGCCTTGAGGTTACCCTCTGCCTGGGGTAGGGGCAAGGGTGGGCTGCAGCTTCCAGGAGCTGTGCAGGACCAGCTCTTTTCGGCACTGTCCACAGCACAGTCCCTGAAGACGTCAGGACTGAGAAGAAAACTGGAGACTGCTGGAAGCCTCCCAAAGGCATGTCAGGCAGGGATATTCTCCTGAAAGGGCACCCGTGTGACGCAATCCGCAGTTCCCTCTGGGCATTCAGGGCCTCAGCACTCTTCAGACCAATACTGGGAAATGGCAACCCTGTTTGTGGAGAAAAGAAGGAAGCAGCTCACACCTGGCTCCAGTAGAGATGGCACATTTTATTTTGCCCCTTTGATGAAATGTTTCCAAGAAACACAAAGTGAAACATGCTGAGGGTTTGGTATTTTTCCACTTGACAAACATCTGTGATTTCAAAGGCACTTGGTGCTTCTCACATACTTTATTCCTTTCCTTCTTTCTTCACCCACATTCACTGTCAGCCTAGCTCAGGAAGAGGGTATTGAAGATCACCTGTGCATACACAGCTCAAAGTGCATTTCTGGTGTTGTGGGGAGGCCCAAGGGAGACGGCCTGAAGAGGTGCAGCAGCCTCATTCACCCAGAGCCCATGGCTTATTGTTCACGGGCCAGCAAAGTTTCTTGAAAAGTAACAGCAGGGAGCAGAATACTCCTTGGCCTCTCCAGGAGCCAGTGGATGCCAGAAGAGACCTTGGTTGATACGGTTCCTGATCTCCCAGCAACACTGGAAGAGCAAAGGCTGCAGAGAGCACAGCCACAGCCACTCAGCACACCTTAGCCACGCAGTGATGCTTCCCAGAGCTTTCACTTTCTTGGACTTAAGAACCACAAAACTCCTCCTAAATGAAACTAGCCATTTTTAATCATCTAGCTTGAGGGGGACCTAGTGATCGTTTCTGGGGGTACTTTGCAAATTCAAAAACTGCAAAGGGGGGAGGGGCTTTTAAAAAAGTCATGCAACATTTGTTTGTTTACAAATCACATTGGTAATCATTAGTGCTGAGTTACTGTAGGATTTACAGTGATTCATTGTATTTAGTCCCTACCATCCAGAAGCTATCAATATATTGTCATTTCTACTTTGCTCTCAGGCTGCTTTGAAGCAGGAAAATTATCTAGAAAGAGCTTCATTCCATTTAGTCTTTTTGTCAATAATTTTAAAATCTGGTTTTTGTTGGTGAAAGTGACTCATTTAACAGTTAAGCTAAAGACATTTTTGGCTGGAGTGAGTGTAGCCATTATGGGTTTAATTCAATTTGACAAGCATTGATTGAGCATCTGTTCTATGGCAAGGACTAGGATAGGCACCAGAGGTGCAGAGGTGACTGAAAGATGGCACCTATTCTCAAGAATATCACAGCAGTCTAAACATACCCAAGCTGGAAGGTGGACTCTGTGCTATAGAACAGGCCTAATGTGCTGTGGGCAGAGAGAGTTGGAAATTAGGAAAGCTTCATGAAGAAGGTGGCATCAGAGAGTTAAAACACTGCCTGCAACCCCTTCTATCTATGGGTCCTATCTTTCTTTTTCTCTTCCAAATCTAGTCTGTTTATTAATTCATGTAATCATGTAATTCACACATTTGCCAAATAGTCATTAAGCCCATGATGTCCCAGGCACAGTTCTAGACATGGGAGACACACTGGTGAGTAAGACAATTTGTGTACTTTTAGTAGGGCAAGGATGGATGACGATAACCTACAAATGAATAAACAAATAGAATGTCAATTGTAATGGGTATTGCAAATAAAAGTAAAATAGTGTGAGGGGTGCAAACAGTGAGTGCGGATGGGGAAGGCATGTGTATCCTGTATTAAACATAGTGTTAAGGAAGGCTGTCTAAAATGGAGATACTTGTGCAGACACCTGAATGGAGGGACAGAGGGAGCCATGGGAGTTCTGGGCCGACAGTATTCTTGGCAGAGGGAAGGAGTGGCAAGCACAAAGACCCTGAGGCAAAAACACATGTGATGGCCCAGGATGGCAGGAGGACGGCGACGAGCAGAAGGATGGGGAGAGCTAGGCTGGAAAGACAAGCAGGGGCCAGATCATGAAGGCCAAGGTAAGGAGTATGGATTTTTTTTTCTAAGGGTGGTAGGAAGCTACTAGAAGCTTGGAAGGGAGTCATATGATCTAATTTGTATTTTTGAAGATTATTATGGCTTTGGGGTTTAGAATAAACTTTAAGAGAATCAAGAAGGGAAGCAAAGAGAACTTGAGAAATGTTTCCCATTGGAGAAATGAAAAACACAGTTGACATTTCTGATATAGGGAAAATAGAGGAGTAAATCCGGGGAAGGAGGACTTCATGGAGTCAATGTTGGTCATAAGTGTAAAATGCTCACTAGCTATCTGAGTGGGGATTTCGAACAGGCAGTAGGATATTTGAGTCTGAAGTTCAGGAAGTAGTCAAGAATACCCATTCCACCCAGAAGGCAAATTAGATAAGGACTAACAATAGTTCTTTAATATTCAATACCCAGGAAGTTATTAGAACCTTTTTTTTTTTTTTTTTTTTTGCCATAGTAACATTCATAGAATGACAGAGAGGTAAAAGCCAAATTGTCGAGGTGAAGATAATGAGTATAGATTATTCTTTCAAAAGAATCAGATTTCAGCTTTGTTAATTCTATTTTTCTTTGCTTTCTACTTCATTAATTTCTACTGTTTATTATTTACCTCCTCCTATTGTCTTTAAGGTTTCTGTTCATTTTCTTAAGGTGGAGACTTACCTGATTAATTTCTTCTTTCCTAATACAAGTGTTTAAGGCTTGTACAAATTTGTTTGAAAGGTTTCTTTCAAGTATTTGCTTCTAATGTTGAATTTGTTTCAAATATTTGGAAAAAACGTCAAATATTACATATGCTGCTTTCAATAAGCTTTGATATGTAGTGATTTCACTATCACTTACTTCTAAGTATTTTTAAATTTTCGTGATGAATTCATCTTTGACCCTGCCTCCTGTCTTTATTTCAAAAAGGATGCAATTGCAAAGATGAGTTTACTGCAGAAAACCAACAAAAATGACAGATTTGAATAACAAACAAATGGAAATTCTAGGAATGAAAAATATAACCACCAAAATGAAAAACACAGTCAATAGATTAAACAAAAGATTAGACACATTGAAAGAGAATGTTTCCAGAGTGCAGGAAATAAATATAAGAATAAAGAAAAATGAAGGAGAAGTTAAGAGCAAAGATATTAAGTCAGAATTAAAATATTCTAAACAATACTCTGAGTTCAGGGCAGGAGCACTGGAGCTAAATCTTAGGAGAGGAATGAAGATGTGGATTGACTGCAAGACTTTATGATAAACACGTACAGTCAACTTTGCAGTAACCACTAAAAGAATAGAAACAGCATGTAAACATTCCCAATCTGTAGAGAGAGAACACAATGAAGTGAAGGAAATAGCTTGGTAATTTTTATAAAAGGCAAGAATGAGGAAAGACAGGAATGATCAGGCTAAGGTGAAACAGTGATGTGCTGTTTATGTGAGGCATAACTAAATGATAAGAATATGGAAAAGTTAAGTGTCCCATCCCACACAAATTGAGGGTTTCAACATAAAAGAGACATGATCAGACTTGTGCTGTAGGAAGGTGATACTGACTGCAACCACCTGTAACATGGGATGTGCACTGTAGGAGGACAAGATGGAGTCCTGGGCTTGGGAGCTTTGAGCTAGCTTGGGCCTGCTCTAAGGCTGTGGCAGTGGCAGTGGGGATAGGCTGGGCGGGCTGGGGAGATGAAAAGGCCATTTCAGTTATGCTGAGATAAAGTTAAAATGACAGCCACTGGCCTCTGGTCTCAAACAGGGAAATCAAAACCTGGCCTGCATTGTGAACCCAACATCAAGGGTTTGGGAATTGTGTAAGTCTGACCTTTGTTCACTTCCAAGTGATGTCATCAGCTCACGGGGCCTCTGAGCCTCCTAATCCTGCCGTTGAGGCAGGTGGCTGTCAAGCTGTCACGTTGAAAACCTGCTTCTGGAGTTGTTGTTTGGGGCTCTGCTCCTTCAGAAAGTAGAGAGAAACTCACACGGTATCTGAAAACTACCAACCCTCATGTTATTCCAATAAAAATAATCTCTTCCACTTAAATAAAGCTTGCTTGGTTCAGATGTTTGCTCTCACAAGTTCTTCACAACTTGCCATGTGAGGAGATGCTATTATTTTATTAGGCTGTGCGGATATTATTTTTCACATTTCTTTTTACTGAGAGGAGACAGAGATCCAGAGAGTTGATATGGTTTGCCCAAGCTCACCCAGTGTCAGTGGCAGAGCTGAGAGTGCAAACCAGGTTGTCTGGTGTGGGCTCAGGCTCTCTGTGCTGTCAGGTTTGAACTCGTTTTGGTAATAGGAGGGAGTCAGGAGAATAGAAACTGGCCAACTCCAGCCTATATTTTCATCCTCTGCCACCCACTAGTCTTCCTCCTTCTTTATGTAAAGAGTGTTTTTTCCCCCAACAAATAAGAAAATTTTGGGATAAATATAAAACCCTGCATTTAGATTTTAACAGTAGCTTTCTCAAGTTTAAGCTGGAGGAGGCAGTTCCTGAGAAAATGAACAATATCCAAATAATAGTAGTTCCTAAAAGAGAAAATAGAGGCAGAAAATAAATTTAAAAAAAATTCCCAGAACTAAGAAAGACATGATTTTACAAATTGAAAGGACTCTCCAGTACCTATCACAGAAAAAAAAATAGACTACATATCTGAAACTGTGGCATTTCTGAACACTATGAACAAAGAAATTTGGAATGCTTCTAGAGAGAGTAGGGGGATAAAAAGGTCATATAAAAATGATCAGGAATCAGAATGGATTTGGATTTCTCAAAAGTAACCCTGGAAGCAAGAACATGTGGACCATTGCTTTCAATATTCCATGGGAAAATGATATTCAACCTAGAATTTGTATTCAGCCAAATTATCAAGCGTGTAAGGAGCATGAAGACATTTTCAAGGCCAGCACGGTGGCTCAGGCCTGTAATCCTAGTACTTTGGGAGGCCGAGGAGGGTGGATCACCTGAGGTCAGGAATTCGAGACCAGCCTGACCAATATGGTGAAACCCCCTCTCTACTAACAATACAAAAATTAGATGGGAGTGGTGGTGCACGCCTGTAGTCCCAGCAACTCGAGAGGCTGAGGCGAGAGGATCACCTGAGCTGGGGAGGTCGTGGCTGCAGTGAGCTGTGATCAGGCCACCGTACTCCAGCCTGGGAGCCAGAGCAAGATCCTATCTATCAATAAATAATAAATAAATAAATAAATAAATAAATAAATAAATAAATGACATTTTCAGACAAGCAAGGTCTTAAAAAATTTACCACCTAATGAGAGATGGCTACACTAAGATCAGTATTTAGCTGAAGCAATAAGTCACCATTGAATGAATGAATGAAATGGAATGAAACCCCGAGACACATGAGTAAACTAGAAAATTTATTTTTAAGGCTTACTTATTAATATAATTTTATTATTAAGTTTAAGAGGTCAGTTTTTAAAATTTGTCATTAGAAGTCACTAATAATAATTTGTCATCACTTCAATCTGCTGGATTACTCCTGTGTCATTACATTTGTCATATAAATAGAAACTTTGAACTGAGGTTGGTGAGGACACAAGCTGTTTTTTAGTATCTTCTTGCCAGTACAAGGCACACTAGTGGTGATGTTGCTCCCAAATAATTAATCTTTTCTTTTCTCCGCAGTAACTAAGGTAATGCTTATTTCCCTTTCAACTCCTACTTGAAGATTTGATTGCTGGTAAAGATGCTATTTGAAGCATATTGAAGTTTTGTGCTATCTGAATATTTCAGAAGGAAATTTCAGATTTTTGCCCTCACATACATTGTGTATTTCTTTAATCCTTGGATAAACAAGGATGTAAATAAAGTAATGTAACTAGATTTCAGAATAGCAAAATCTATAAATTTCCATCTGTATTCAAGATTTCATTGCATGCATATCAGTGTCAGCATCTTTTCTTAAGTAGAATGAAAGGTGGGTCTTTCAATAAGGATAATTCAAGAAAAAGTTATCCTCTCAAGATCCATGATTTTGATGACTTCTCCAGCAGAGTCCAGCATATGAATTGATTTCTCTCCAATCAACTTTTGGGCATTAGCAAATCCTGCTAACAAGTTATCATTATTATTATTACCTGAAGCATACAATATTAAGGTATTTTTTAAAATCAAGCAATTTTTTAATATGTGATGGCTGCTGTTCCACTTGTTTTCACATCTCATATAAGTAAATAACAAAACAATTTCAAAGCCATGCAGTTTCTCTTTAAAGCAGAACGATGAGAATGGCTCACTATCTTCATGCTTTGGCCTGTAATTCAGTTAAGATATACTGTTATAATTACATTTTAAATACACAACTTAAGGATGTGTACAAAATGTTTTGCTTGTGATTCCTAAATCACTCGTTACCTTCACCACGTTTTTCCCATGGTCAGTCTATAGGTCTGTGTTCTACTTTATGAGTATGTCTGTCAGTTTCACCATTCTCTTGGTCAAACTGCCTTACCCTGATCTCCCACCTCATTTCTTTGCAAGCATTCATCATTAATCCATTGTATTCTCGCTTTGTCACCCAGGCTGGAGTGCAATGACACAATCTCAACTCACTGCAACCCCTGCCTCCCATGTTCAAACGATTCTCCTGCCTCAGCCTCCTGAGTAGCCTGTAGCTGGGACTACAGGCACATGCCATCACACCCAGCAAATTTTTGTATTTTTATTAGAGACAAGGTTTCACCATGTTGACCAGGCTGGTCTCAAACTCCTGACCTCAAGGGATCCACCCTCCTTGGCCTCCCAAAGTGCTGGGATGACAGGCCTGAGCCACCTCTCTCGGTAGTGACAATCTTTAAGAACAAAGTCTGTTTCTGCACATCCAAATGGCTAATGTTCAGGATACAGAAGTAGCACATTAAATAACATTATTAAAGTTTATACTTCTGGGAATGCTTTTTGCAGACCAACCCCTGCACCAAAAAAAAAAAAAAAAGTTATAAGAGCAAGACAAAAGACAAAAATAAATCTCTTTGAAGACATTACGTAGCTATTAATAGATACAGAGTCAGAGTTAGGTGGCCAGACTTGAGTGGCGAGAATATCAGAGCAAAGAAATACATTTTGAGATAAACCCAGAATTCTGCAGGGCTTTTTCCTTGAGGCATTTGGCAATTTAAAAGCAGCACAGGGCTGAGAAGCTAGGAAGCTGGGCAGCAGCAGACACTTAAATAAGGCTAGAAAGCTGAGCAGAGCTTTCAGCAGTCTAACAAGCCTAAGGAAACAAAAATTAGAGTTCAGGGTTCACCAAGAAAAGGCCCCAGTAAACACTCTAGACCTCCCATTAAGACACCCAGAAGCTATACTCTAAGAGGTAAGGTAAACCAGAAATAAAAGGTGTTCACAAAAGACTAAAACCTAGTCCTGAACCAGTGTAATCCCAATGTGATTAATAGGGGTTAATATGATCTGCTCCGTCTCTACCTCCCTACCAGAGAGTTATACAGCAGAAGAGAGAATTCATCACCAGGAAGACAGACTAACTGAAAATATCCATCCTAAAGTTCAGTGAGAAGGGAAAAAAAGAGATGGAAAGTACAGAAAAGACCATGAGACATATGTGATACAGTGATGAGGTCTAATATATAACAATATGTAATAGTCTCAGAAAAACAAAAAGAGAATGGGGCAGAAGCAATATTTTAAGAGCTACTAACCAAGAATTTTCTAAAACTGTGAAAAAAAAAATTCAGTTAACAGATTCAAAAGTTCTATGAGGCTGGGCGTGGTGGCTCATGCCTGTTATCCCAGCACTTTGGGAGACCAAGTCAGGTGAATCACTTGAGGTCAGGAGTTCAAGACCAGCCTGGCCAACAGGATGAAACCCTGTCTCTACTAAAAAATACAAAAATTAGCTGGACATGGTGGCATATGGCTGTAGCCCCAGCTACTTGGGAGGCTGAGGCAGGAGAATCGCTTGAACCCAGGAGGCAGAGGTTGCAGTGAGCTGAAATCACGGCACTGCACTCCAGCCTGGTGACAGAGCCAGACTCTGTCTCAAAAAAATAAATAAACATAAATTAAAAATTAAAGGAAAAAAAAGTGGGATTTCCTGGGCTATTATGATGGTGATGAATTTCAAGTGGTTGTGGCAGTATCGCTTTCCCGCCCTTTACATTACAGCTGAACGTGGCCACTTGGCAGAAGCAGCTGGCCACCTGGTGTTCGTTGGTTCTGTCCATCTGCTGCCTGCACAGACAGTCCAGCATGATGGTTATGGATGCTCAGGAGATCCTGCTCTTCAGCAACATCAAGCTGTGGAAGCTTCCTGTGGGATCAATCCAGGTTGTATTAGAGGAACTGAGGAAGAATGGGAACTTACAGTGGCTGGATAAGAGCAAGTCTAGTTTCCTAATCATGTGGCGGAGGCCAGAAGAATGGGGAAAACTCATCTATCAGTGGGTCTCCAGGAGTGGCCAGAACAACTCCGTACTCAGCCTGTATGAGCTGACCAATGGGGAAGACATAGAGAATGAGGTGTTCCACGGACTAAAGGAGGCCTTCTGTGGGCTCTGCAGGCCCTTCAGTAGGAACATAAGGCTGAGATCATCACCATCTCACTCGGAGACCAGTGATGGCTGAGGTGTCAGGTCCATCTGTCAGAGACCTGCTTCCTTTTACTTTCTATCTCCCACCTTTCCAGGGCTTTCAGAAGGAGACAGACTCGGTGGACCCACACATTGAACCTATGAATCCACCAGACTCAAAAGGGCTCCAGTCCTGAAGCCTGGGACCCAGGGGTGGGTTTCTCATACCCAATATGTCTGTCCCTGGGACAGGGTGAGGCTGAGGCACTCCAGAGAAAAATGCTTCTTCAAAGCTTGCCTACTTCCTTTCCTATCCTAGACTGCTTCTGAGCCAGGTTCTGTAAACCTAACACTTTATGTGTGTTCACATATGGAAGTTCATACACACATGCACCTGCACATGCTTCTGTCTCCTCCATCTTCTATCCCCTTAGCTGCTGTTGCCTCCCTTCTCAGGCTGCTGCTGGATCTTTCCTAGGGAATGTGGGAAGCCTGGCCGCAGGCAGCCATCCAAGCAATAGAAAGATAGGAGGCCCATGGGCCTGGCACTGACAGGCAGGGCCCAACATTGATTTATGTTATTAAAATCTCAACTGCCCCCACTTCAGACAGTAAAAACTGAGCTATATGCTGCTCACAATAAATTCAGTTGAAATATAATGATTAGAAATGTAAAAAGTAGTAAGAAGGAATAAGGTACGCCATGGAAATACTAATCAAAAGAAAGCAGATATAACTATATTAACATCCAAAGCATGATAAATCATATCTCCATTGCATAAAAGAATATAATCAGGAGTGTTTTTAAATATCTTTTTATTTAATCTGGAATTCATAGCTTGAACAAATCTCAAAAATCCATCATCTTTTTTTTTTTTTTTTTTTTTGAGACAGTCTCACTCTGTCGCCCATGCTGGAGTGCAGTGGCACGATCTCAGCTCACTGCAACCCCCGTCTCCTGGGTGCAAGCAATCCTCCTGCCTCCGCCTCCTGAGTAGCTGGGATTACAGGCACCCGCCACGACGCCCGGCTAATTTTTGTATTTTTTATTAAAGACAGGGTTTCACCATATTGGTCAGGCTGGTCTTGAACCCCTGAACTCAGGTGATCCACCCTCCTCGGCCTCCCAAAGTGCTGGGATTACAGGCATGAGCCACCTCACCCAGCTAAAAATCCATCATCTTTAATTACTGAAAATTTATCATAGTCTATTGCAACTCTTTGAACAAGTATATTATTTACATTTTTATCCTCCGAAGACTCAAAACTAAAAAAACTTAAAGAACTCTTGTGATGTCTGTTACTTTGATATTTTATCAGCAAGAAAAATATGTGTTTTGTTTACCTCAGTTTTTTCTAAAATTGTGAAATGTATTATTTGTATCTTTGTTATGTCTACATTGTAGATGATTAATCATGGATGATGTTGTACATGGTTTTGGAGTTTTTTCTTTTCATGAAGTGTTGAGAGGGCAAAGCATATCCTCACAAGCCATGACAAATTTTTTTGAAATACTTTCGGCCTAAAGGGAAATAACAAAAAGTTAAATATAGTTATTAAAGTTTATTTTGTTAGTGTTTTGAGTGCTAGTACCTCAAACAATTCTATAATGATGTGAATTATGATATAATCTAATCTTTGTTATTCTTTCTTGTATCATTTAGTTTTTAATTAACATTTTATTCAAAAAGGATATGAAGTTTTTCCTATGTTTATGTCACGAATCCACTCTTTTTTAACCTTCAAATCAACAGACACTCTATTTCCTATATATTCAGCTATTTGGCTGTTTTTAATAATTGTTTTCATATGTAAAATTGCTCATTACTTTTTGTAGCATTTCAATTTTTTTAATAGTTTGAGGGGGTACCGATGCAGGTTCGCTTCATGGATATGTTGTGTAATGGTGAAGTTTGGGTTTCCAGCGTGTCCATCACCCCAATAGTAAACACTGTACCCAACAGGTAATTTTTCAACCCTTACCCCCTCCTACTGTTACCACTTTTGAAGTCCCCAGTGTCTGTTAGTTCCTTCTCTATGTCCATGTGTACCCACTGGTTAGCTCCCCTTATAAGTGAGAGCATGTAGTATTTGATTTTCTGTTTCTGAGTTATTTCACTTATAGTAATGGCCTCCAACTCCATTTATGTTGCTGCAAAAGACATAATTTCATTTTTGTGGCTGCATAGCACTCCATCGTGTGTGTGTGTATATATATATATAAATACAATTACCACATTTTTTATCCAGTCATCTGTAGATGGACACTTAGGTTGATTCCATGACTTTGCTATTGTGAATAGTGCTGCAATAAACATATGAAAAACTATACCATGCAAACAGAAAACAAAAATGAGCAGGAGTAGCTATACTTATGTCAGATAAAACAGACTTTAAATCAATAACTGTAAAAAAGGACAAAAAAGGTTATTATATAATGATAAATGGTTCAATTTAACAAGAAGATATAACTATCCCAAATATATATGCACCCAATACCAAAGCACCAAGATCCATAAAACAAATACTACTAGACCTAAGAAAAGAGACAGCAATGCAATAATGGTGGGGAACTTCAACACCCCACTGACAGGACTAGACAGATCATCAAGGCAAAAAATCAGCAAAGTCTTAAACTGGACTCTAGGCCAAATGGACCTACCTAATAGACATTTACAGAACATTCTACCCGACAACTGCAAAATATACATTTTTCTTATCTGAATGTGGAACATTCTGGAAAATAGACCATATTCTTGGCCATAAGGCAAGTCTCAATAAATTTTAAAAAAATCATATAAAATATCTTTTTAGACCACTGTGAAATAAAATTAGAACTCAATATCAAGAGGAGCTCTCTAAAGTATTTGAATATGTGGAAACTAAACAAGTTGCTCCTGAATGATCTTTGAGTAAATGATGAAATTAATACAGAAATTAAAAAGATGGAAACAAATGAAAAGAGACACAACACACCAAAACTTCTGGGATATAGCAAAAGCAGTGCTGGAAGCTTATAGTGTTAAATGGCTACATTAAAAAGATAGAAAGACCTAAAATCAACAACCTAATGTCACACCTCGAGGAACTAGAAAAATAAAAACAAACCAAACCAACAGCTAGCAGAAGAAAAAGAAATAGCAAAGATTAGAGCAGAATTAAATGAGGTTGAGACAAAAAAAAAAAAAAACATGATACGAAGGATCAATGAAACAAAAAGTTGGTTCTTTGAAAAGATAAACATAATTGATAGACCACTGGCTAGACTAGCCAAGAAAAAGAGAGAGAAGATTCAAATAAATACAATCAGAAATCATAAAGGTGACATTACAATTGATACCACAGAAATACAAAAGATCAATTGAGACTACTTTGTACATCTCTATGCTCACAAACTAGAAACCCTAGGGGAAATGGATACATTCCTGGAAATGTACTACCTTCCAAGACTGAACTAGGAAGAAATAGAAATCCTGAACAGACCAATAGCGAGTAATGAAATTGACTAGTAATAAAAAATTTCCTGACCAAGAAAAGCCCAGGGCCAGATGAATTCACAGCCAAATTTTACCAGATGTTCAATTTTTGAATAATACAAATGCATTTTGTGTTTGGGAGTGCATGTTCAAGTAATAGATTTACTTGATAGATTTACAATGTATAAAGCACACAAGTAGATTCTCACTCCAAAAGTCATCTAAAGTGACTACTGATATTTGAAGGTGAATATTCTAATATTAGCAATAATTTGAATGGTGTGGCTTATTCACATTACTGATGATTCAGCACTAATTAGATATGGTGGTAACCCTCAAGGTCACAAGATTATTGATTAGTAAAAATTTATAGATGCCAGAAATTATGAAGTATGCATTTGGCTTTTTGGCCTTCTTAAGGCTGAGGCTTAATACCAAGGCCAGAATTGAACTATATGCACCCTATTCGTACTATGCACCATTTCTTAGGAGGTCTTTTACCAAAACAAAAGTATAAACCAAGAAAGTGGCTTCACATCTCCTATAGGTTCTGCATCAATCAAGTTAGTACTAAATTATGCCTTGCTTTGCTTAATATTTTTATTATTTATTTTTAGACAGGGTCTCACTCTGTTGCTAGGCTGAGTGCAGTGGCAAAATCATGCCGTATTGCAGTCTCAACCTCCCTAGTTCAAGTGATCCTCCCACCTCAGCCTCCTGAATCGCTGGGACTAAAGGAGCATGCCAGCATGTCTGGCTAATTTTTTGTATTTTTGTAGAGACGGGGCTTCACCGTGTTGCCCAGGCTGGTCTCGATATCCTGGGCTCAGGCAATCTGGCTACCTTGGCCTCCCAAAGTGTTGGGAGTACAGGTATGAGCCACTGTACCTGGTCACTGCTTAATGTTTGTATAACTTAAACCTACCAACCTATTAATCTCTTTTAAAACTGTAAATGTGTTGTGGGCAGAAACCTTATCTTAGTTGTGTTTTGCCTCTTTAATTTTATAGGGAAATAATGATAATTTGGTAATTTTCCTTTAAGGATTCTTTTATTATTATTATTATTATTATTATTATTATTATTATACTTTAAGTTCTGGGATACACGTCCAGAACATGCAGGTTTGTTACATAGGTATACACGTGCCATGGTGGTTTGCTGCACCCATCAACCCGTCATCTACATTAGGTATTTCTCCTAATGCTATCCCCCCCACCCAGCCTCTCACCCCCATAACTGGCCCTGATGTGTGATGTTCCCCTCCCTGTGTCCATGTGTTCTTATTGTTCAACTACCACTTATGAGTGAGAACATGTGGTGTTTGGTTTTCTGTTCCTGTGTTAGTTTGCTGAGAATGATGGTTTTCAGCTTCATCCATGTCCCTGCAAAGGACATGAACTCATCCTTTCTTATGGCTGCATAATATTCCATGCTGTATATGTGCCACATTTTCTTAATCCAGTCTATCACTGATGGGCATTTGGGTTGGTTCCAAATCTTTGCTATTGTGAATAGTGCTGCAATAAACATATGTGTGCATGTGTCTTTATAGAATGATTTATAATCCTTTGGGTATATACCCAGTAGTGGGATTGCTGGGTCAAATGGTATTTCTGGTTCTAGATCCTTGAGGAATCGCACACTGTCTTCCACGATGGTTGAACTAATTTACACTCCCACCAACGGTGTAAAAGCGTTCCTATTTTTCCACATCCTCTTCAGCATCTGTTGTTTCCTGACTTTTTAATGATCACCATTCTAACTGGTATGAGATGGTATGACCTTTTGGTTTTGATTTGCATTTCTCTAATGACCAATTATGATGAGCTTTTTTTCATATGTTTGTTGGCCGCATAAATGTCTTCTTTTGAGAAGTGTCTGTTCATATCCTTTGCGCACTTTTTGATGGGGTTGTTTGTTTTTTTCTTGTAAATTTGTTTAAGTTCCTTGTGATTCTAGATATTAGCCATTTGTCAGATGGATAGGTTGAAAAGAAGAAGATATGTAATTCAGGAAACAGTTTCAACTTAAGAGACAGAAGGAGAAAAACTCAAAATGACGGTGAAAGGAGATTTCAGGATAACAGCTGTGTACCAAGTGTAGATGTCAACCAGTCCAGAGTGGAGTATGGTCAAATGGATCCAGAGATAGAGCTCCAGGAAGTGGAAAATGATGGAATACCCTCATTTATTTGAGCGATTGAGAGGAGTTTTCAGTGGATAGGTGAAAGCTGGGGTTGTATCAGTGATAAGTGTATAGAAAACTATATCAGATGCAAGCTCCCTACACCTCTTCTAGCTATTCTTGAAGCTAGGCCAACTAGCCATTCCTCCAGAGTTTTTCTCCTTCCATCTCTTCCAGGGTTGGATAAAACACTACAGCACAGGGTGTGAGATCTAGGATCTCAAGTGGGCAGCCCATGAAGGGACTGGGTTAATGCAATCTAGAAGTACAAGGGAATAAATTCACATGAGATGAATTATACCAAACAAGAATCCAGAGACAAGAAGGAGCCTGGAGGACAAATCACTTTTCTTCTTTTCTTCTATGGTGGACATTGAAGCATGATTTATTCTTGCAACCCATCTGGAGAAGTCTCGGGTGCCAAATGAACAGACCTGCTGAACAACCCGCTGTGTCACTAAGTGGTTCTTTATGCAGCAGCAGCCAAGTGCAGTAACATGTCATTTTGCATTGCTTCACATCTTTATTTGCCTCCCTTCCTTTTTCCTCACCCTCAGTGATCTGGATTTGCATCTCCCAAATAGAGTAACAGCACTTTAATTTTTGCTTCAGACTCTACTTTTTAGAGGCTAAGATTAAAACTAAGCAAATAATTAAAGAAGAAACTTCAAAGAAAACTAAAAGTAGGGCAAGAAAGAAAAAATAATAGGGTGGCTAGTATTATTATTATTAGGCTCAGTCCTTAATAGAGTTTAGTAATAACATTATAAATATTAAATATCCAACAATTGAGATATAGCTACACTGGAAGAATAGGGTAAGGGAAGAGATATTGGTCATGTAGTAGTGGTGGTTAAACAGAAATAAATCCTTATCTTCACTAGTAAAAAGTCAATTAGACTGAAAAACCAAAAAAGTTAAAGTTAAAAAAGAAAAGAAAACTAATGGAATTGAAATGATTTCCCTCTTGAGAAAAGGAAATAGGGAGTTGATAGTTCCTCTTTTTTAAGTCTTACTGAATTAAGTCTGACTCTTCTATCATTTAAGTCTTACTGAATTAAGTCTAACTGACTCTTCTATCATGTACACTTATAACATTGATTTTAAAAAACACATTTCAAATGCTAGTTACTGATGAAGGCATGTGGTTTTATTGTTGTAAGCTATAAAATCAAACTAAGGTAGATATTTAAACTCTGAAGAAACTTCAGTTTTGTGAAGTGACTGCACATTTTACACTTCCTCTAGCTATGTATAAGATCTTATCCTAGCTGTTCCACATCCTCTCCAACATTTATTGTTGTTGATCTCTTTTTATTTTAGCATTTGGTATTGTCTTTTTCATTTCCGTCATTCCTGTTGATATGTACTGATATCTCATTGTGGTTTTAATTTGCATTTTGCCTAATGCCTAATGAGGTTGAGCATTTTGTCATGGGCATCATGGGCTTACTGGCCATTGGTCCCTCTTCTTTTATGTTCTTTTTAATTGACTTGTTTCATTCTTTAGTTATAGGAGTCTTTATGCATGCACATACAAGTCATTTGTCAATGTTATGTGTTGCAAATATTTTCTCCCAACCTGTAACTTAAGTATTTTCTAAATTGTGTCTTTTAGTTAGAAAAATTTTTTAAATTTTGCTGAAATTGCAATTTAGCAATTTTTTCTTTTATGGCTAATATTTTCTGAATCCTCTGGAGAAAATTTTTTTCTTCTCTAAGGTCATGAAGACATTCTTCAGTGTTTTTTTCTAGTAACTTTCTAGCTTTTCCATTTAGGTCTGTGGCCCATTTATTGATGTGATTTTCCTTTCCTCATGTATCAGTATTCTATGCTGCATAACAAATTACTACAAACATAGTGATGGACAACAGTGAACATTAATTATCTCACAGTTTCTGTAGGCAGGAGTCCAGGCACAGGTTGGCTGAGACCTCCACTCAGGGCCTCACAAGAATAGAATCAAAATTGCCATCGGTTTTTGTTCCTTTCCAGAGCTTGGGGTCCTCTTCTATGCTGACATGGTCATTGGCAGAATTCAGTTGTGGCTGAGGTCCCACTTTCTTGATGGCTGTGAGCAAGGGGCTGCTCTCAGTTTCTAGAGGCCCCTGTAGCTCAAGGGAGAGTCTCTTATTCTAGTTGGCTAAGATGGAGTCTTATGCAAAGTAACATAATCATAGAGGTGACATCCATCACTGGTGCCATACTCTGTTGGTTAGAAATAGGTCATAGATCCTGCCCACACTCAAGAGGAGAGGGTGTAGAGCCAGGAGGCAGAGATCATAAGGACCATTTAGAATTCTGCCTACCTCACCCCATCACATTTCCCATATGACCTAGTACTTCCCCTCTGTATTAGTTCATTTTCATGCTGCTGATAAAGACATACCTGAGATTGGGCAATTTACCAAAGAAAGAGATTTACTGGACTTACAGTTCCATGTGACTGGGGAGGTCTCACGATCATGGCAGAAGGTGAAAGGCACATCTCACATGGAGACAGACAAGAGAAGAGAGCTTGTGCAGGGAAGTTCCCCCTTTTAAAACTATCAGATCTCATGAGACTTATTCACTATCATGAGACAACATGTGAAACACCTGCCCCCATGATTCAGTTACCTCCCACTGGATCCCTCCCACAACATGTGGGAATTCAAGATGAGATTTGGATGGGGACACAGCCAAACTATATCATTCTGACCCTGGCCCCTCCCAAATCTCATGTCCTCACATTTCAAAACCAATCATGCCTTCCCAACAGTCCCCCAAAGTCTTAACTCATTTCAGCATTAACTCAAAAGTCCACAGTCCAAAGTCTTTGGACAAGGCAAGTCCCTTCTGCCTATGAGCCTATAAAATCTAAAGCAAGCTAGTTACTTCCTAGATACAATGGGGGCACAGGCATTGGGTAAATACAGCCATTCCAAATGGGAGAAATTGGCCAAAACAAAGGGGTTACAGGGCCCATGCAAGTCCAAAATCTAGCAGGGCATTCAAATCTTAAAGATCCAAAATCATCTCCTTTAACTCCATGTCTCACATCCAGGTCATGCTGATGCAAGAGGTGGATTCCCATGGTCTTTGACAGCTCCACCCCTGTGGCTTTGCAGGGTACAGCCTCCCTTCTGGCTGCTTTCATGGGCTGGCACTGAGTGTCTGTGGCTTTTCTAGGCGCATGGTGCAAGCTGTCAGTAGATCTACCATTCTGAGGTCTGGAGGATGGTGGCCCTCCTCTCACAGCTCCACTAGGTGGTGCCCCAGTAGGGGGGCTCTGACCCCATATTTTCCTTCCACACTGTCCTAGCAGAAGTTCTCCATGGGAGCCCTGCCCCTGCAACAAATTTCTGCCTGGACATCCAGGCATTTCTGTACATCTTCTGAAATCTAGGTGGAGGTTCCCAATCCCCAATTTTTGACTTCTGTGCACTCGCAGGCTCAACACCGTGTGAAAGCTACCAAGGCTTGGGACTTGCACTCTCTGAAGTCATGGCCTAACCTCTACATTGGCCCCTTTTAGCCATGGCTGGAGCAGCTGGGACACAGGTCACCAAGTCCCTAGGCTGCACATAGCACAGGGACCCTGGGCCCAGCCCATGAAACCACTTTTTCCTCCTAGGCCTCTGAGCCTGTGATGGGAGGAGCTGACATGAAAACCTCTGACATGCCTTGGAGACATTTTCCCCATTGTCTTGGGGATGAACATTCAGCTCCCTGTTACTTATGCAAATTTCTACAGCCAGCTTGAATTTCTCCTCAGAAAATGGGCTTTGCTTTTCTGTCACATTGTCAGGCTGCAAATTTTCCACTCTGCTTTATGCTCTTTGTGCTCTGCTTCTCTCATAAAACTGAATGCCTTAAACAGCACCCAGGTCACCTCTTGAATGCTTTTCTGCCTAGAAACCTCTTCCGCCAGATAGCCTAAATCATTTCTCTCAAGTTCAAAGTTCCACAAATCTCTAGGGCAAGGGAAAAATGCCACCAGTCTCTTTACTAAAACATAACAGGAGTCACCTTTGCTCCAGTTCCCAAGTTCCTCATTTCCATCTGAGACCACCTCAGCCTGTACTTTATTGTTCATATCGCTATCAGCATTTTGGGCAAAGCCATTCACAACAAGTTCCTCATCTCCATCTGAGACCACCTCAGCTTGGACTTTATTGTCCATATTGCTATCAGCATTTTGGGCAAAGCCATTCAACAAGTTCTAGGAAGTTCCAAACTTTCCCACATTTTCCTGTCTTCTTCTGATCCCTCCAAACTGTTCCAACCTCTACCTGTTACACAGTTCCAACGTCGCTTCCACATTTTGGGGTATCTTTTTCAGCAACGCCCCACTCTACTGGTACTAATTTACTGTATTAGTCCATTTTCACACTGCTGATAAAGACATACCCAAGACTGGACAATCTGCAAAAGAAAGAGGTTTATTGAACTTATAGTTCCACGTGGCTGAGGAGGCCTCACAATCATGGCAGAAGGTAAAAGGCATGTCTCACATGGTGGCAGATAAGAGAAGAGAGTTTGTGCGGAGAAGCTCCCCTTTTTAAAACCATCAGATCTTGTGAGACTTATTCATTATTACGAGAACAACGTGGGAAAGACCTTCCGCCATGATTCCATTACCTTCCACCAGGTCCCTCCCATAACAAGTGGGAATTCAAGATAAGATTTTGGGGGGGTGGACACAGCCAAACCATACCACCCTCATAGGAATTTACCCAAGAGAAATGAAAGCATATGTCCACAAAAACCGGAACACAAATTGTCATCAGCACTTTGTTCAAAATAGCCAAAAACTATAAACAACTTGTATGTCTAACAACAGAAGAATGGAAAAGCAAACTGTGATATATTCATGCAATGAAATACTAGTCAGCCACAAAAAGGAATGAACTGCCAATATACATTTTGATATAGATGAATCCAAAAAATATGCTGGGTGAAAGAAGCTGGCCACAAAAAAGTACCCATGATATGAACTCAATTATATAAAGTTTGAGAAGAGGTAAAACTAACCTATGATGATAGAAATCAGATCAGTGGTTGCTTAAGAGGTAGAATTGACTAGGAGGGGGCATGAGGCAACTTTCTGGAATAATGGAAATGTTCTGTGTCTTGATATGCATTCATTAAAACTGACAAGTTTGAGGTTCACTATATGTAAAGTATACCTCAATTAAAAGGCACACATTATCTCAGAGCAAGCATGTATTGGACATGGGATTTTGGCAGGGGTCATTAAACTTTAGTGTATATAGGAATCATTTGGGGTGCTTTTTAAACGTGCAGATCCCTAGGCTTCACCCTAAAGATTCTGATCTAGGTCATCTGCAGTGGTGCCAGGGATCTGCATTTTTAATAAACAATTCAGGTTATTCTGGCACTGCTGGCCCCTGGAATAACCTTGGAGGAACACTGTTTAAGACATGTGCTCTCACTAGCTGGCTCTCTCCCTCCCTCATTCTCATCCTGAGCAGGGGCTTCTCATAGCTATCATGCCATGGCAGGGGGACCTAGGACAAATTGCTCAAATCTCAAGCAGAGAGAGGAGGAGAGACAGCTTGTTGTGCCTCTGGTGGGCCAAGGTACTCCTTACTCCCTGAATTTTTATATATCTTGGAGGGGAACTCTCTTGCATGAAGTCTCCCTGGGCACCAGTGAAGAAAGCTCAGGTGTGTACTGCCTGGGCTGTGCCTCAGACAGGCTGGAGAAGGAGCGGCTGCCTCCTCCCCACTTGCTCATGACCAGCCCCAGCCCTGGCCTAGGGGTACAGGCTTCACTGAGCATCAGCTCAACTGTAGCTGGGCCCAGAGCCCAGCCAGTCTCAGAATGGGTGCTCTGAGAGTGTCATCTGGGGAGCCTTGAGTCTCCCAGGGGCTCCATGGCTTCACTTTTGGTTTGGCCCAAGATTAAGTTTTACTGTTGCTCCACAGTGCACATGAGACTTTTGTCCATGAGGCCTCCTCAAAGGTAGAGCCGTCTTTTCAGAAACTCATGGCAGACAGCAATGGGTGGACAGGGGTTGCGGGGCCCTGTGTCCATCTGCAGTGACCACAAGATGGAAAGTGATGAGCCCAGGCAGGTGCTGTGTGAGTCAGATTCAATGTGTACTTCTCATCCCAAGGCCACTCTTGGCATCAGATGCAAGGCTTCCACCTGCCCCAGGGGGTTGATGGCTCTCCCTGCACCCTGCAGGTATTAAGCTGTGCACCAATTCTGGCAGCCAAGCCAAATCAGAAGCCAAAGATGGAGGATGGAGTAACTTGAAAGCACTCTCTACTGTGAGAGCTTCCTGTGTGCCAGCAAAGAAGCCTTATGGTTTCTGGGGCCCAGGCTGGTCTCACCCAATGCACAGACCCATGTCTGAGCAGAGAAAGTTCTGTTGGACCAGGATGCGCCAACCACAGGAGGGAAGAATAAATACTTGAGAAATACCTACTAAGTGCCAGATGCCCTGCTGGGTGCTTTACATGCATTATCTCTAAGCCACACAACAGCTCTGTAAGCTAGGCCTTGGTCCATCTTGTAGATGAGAATCTGAGGCTTAGAAAGCTTAAGTAACTGGTCAAAAGGCACACAGTGCGAAGTGGAAGATCAAGGATCCATCTACCTTCACAGCCCCATATTTCTTCACTAAGATTCCCCTGGCCCATTACCAGAAAGAAGTGTGAGGTGGGCAGCTGCTGGAGGCTGAGAGCTAGTGGTTGATGCAGAGGTCACAGGGAAAAATATTCTAGAACATGTGTGCTCTCAGAGCACAGCCACAAGACTGGGCTAGAGGCTACTCAGCAGCACGGCAACACCTAGGAAGTTTCAGCAAATGCTTTCACCTTCACTGTCATTGTCGTCATTGTCATTATTGTTGCTATGCTGCATAGCCTGATGACTGAGGAAAACTGTGCACATCCCTTCTTTATTTGAACTTACCCTGGGAAGTAGGTGTTACTATTCTGTTCATTTTTCAGATGCACAGAATGAAACTCAGAGCAATCCTGTCTCTCAGATCCTTCCTTCCTAGCAAGCTAGCTTTGGGCTAGAGAGCTCTCAGGACAGCCCCTCGCAGGGATGGGCGGAGGGCCTGGAGTAGGCTCCCCATCCCCGTCAGTGAGGGGCCCTGCCAAATATGTGTGGGTGTGAGCCCTCACCCAGGTGAGGGAGGAAGAGGACAGGCTGAGTGGATTACTGAGCATTTGAACTCAGCCTCAGAACAGCAAATATTGATTCAAGAAGCTGCCCAAAGGAGCTGACATTTTTATAGTCAACAAATAAAGCTGAGCCCCTCCCTGGCCCCTCAGTCAAAGGCCCTTTCTCTCTGCAGCTGCCAGGGTACATTTCTGTCACCACGTGTAAGAAGAGGAGGAAGAGCTGGTGGGAAATGTCCACAGGGGCCTGGTTGACATCATCACCTCACCTTTAGGGAGAAGTGGGAGTCCCAGGCCCCAGGGTGTGACCTCGGTGAACCAGCCAGCTATCTGACAGGTACCAGAGTCCCTTGAGTTGGAGCAGAACCTGGCACCGGAGCCCCCAAAGACAACACACCCCTCCCACACACAGCTTCCTCATGTGGTGGCTTTTGGCAGCCTACACAGTTCTGGTTCCCTCATTCATGGACGAGGACCTGAGCTCCAAAGAGAGATGGCTTTCCAAGGTAAACAGCCGGAGAGCAGTGAGGGCTGCCTAGCTCCTCTGTTTCAAGGCAAAGGGAGGATCTGTGCTCACTAAGCTACTCAGCTGGGAATGAGAACTCATCATCTGCCAGACAGCTGTCCTTGCCCTCTGGGCTCAGCCAGCATGACCCACAGCCTGGCATTCCTGAGCCTGCCTTCACGCTTTGCCCAGAAGGTCCCTTTACCTGAAATCCTCCTACCCAAGCACTTTTGCAGGAGGACTCATCATGCATGACCCTGCTCACTTTTCACCTCTTCAGGGAATCTTCCTAACCCGCTTCCCACCCTCACTCCCACCTCTGGCAGGCAGAAACCACTGCTCCTTCCTTGGTGCTCCCAAAGCACATGCTTCCTTCCTGTCTTGTGGCATTTATGCTATTTTGCCTTGGGTGGATCATTTCTTAGATACTTGTCTCAGTCCTTCTTGGTCAAGAGCTGCAGCAAGAGGTTGGTTCATTTCTGTTGCCCCAACGAGCCTAGAAAAGCCCCCAGCACTTGGCAGGTACTCAGTCAATGCTTGCAGCGTTGAGTTAGAATAATCCAAAACATGTGACTAAGAAACCAGAGTTGCAAATTCAGCTGCAAAATCTAGACCAGGGAAGGAAGCTGGCCATGCCTCAGGCAAGCCCTCCCTCAGGAGGGAGATTTGTGCGGGCCCCAGGAACTCTGCCATTATTTCCTTTACTGGCCCACCCCGCCTTCTGTTCACCCATCTATCCATCACCTAGGGGTTGAACTTCTACTCTGTGTCTGGTCCTGGTTGAGTGCTAGGAAGGCAAAGGCCAGGGCACACACCCTTGAACTCTGCCTGGAGCTGCTGGAGCATGCCAGGGTATGTGGTGAGGGGAATCTAAGAGGCCTTTTGCCTTCAGACTTGTCTATGGGTCAATTGCGGTGAGCTGTGGCTCCAGGGACTGTGGCTTTTGGGCTTCAGGGAAGAGAGGGCAGCTCTTCACTGGACTGGCACCAGGCAGAACTGTGGAGTAAGCTCCATTATCATTATTGCTATTCACCGAAAGTCCTTCCCCTTCTAGGCATGTGGCAGGATTAGATTTCTCTGCCCCTGTGGTTGGGTGGGTCCATGGAGCTAGCTCAGGGGAGCAGTGGCACAGATCACTTCTGAGCTGGATGTACAATTGGCCAATTTAATTGCCCGTGTAAGACCCTCAAAGGTGCTTTTCTCTTGAGTAGGCAGCTCTGCGCCTTGAGGTTATTCAAGGATCAGCCGTGGGTCCCAGCAGTGGATCTCTGCATCCAAAAGTATCCAAGGCAGGTCCCCAAGTGGCACCATTTCCCAGAGAGCAGGAAGGGGAGCCAGGTGTGCAGGCCAACGACTTGTCTTTAGGAAGATGACCCGGAGGTGTCTTTGTTCACGTCTTTTAGCCTGCACTTTGTCACATGACCACACCCACCCACAAAGGAGCCTAGGAAATGTAGTTTCTAGTGGGGCAGATGTGTGCCCATCTTAAACTCAGCCATGTTCATTACTAAAATGAAACAAGGGAGAATGGATACTGGGGACAATTCGTGGGCTTCAACAGACTCACTCACCATCTCTCTCTAAACAAATGCCTGATTCTCCCAGACAAGCCCTGGCCCCTCCCTGAGACCGGCTGAGCTGCTGACCTTTTCTCTCCTCTCACCATCAGCCTTCCAGCTCTGAATGGCCATGAGCAAAATGCCTCTCTTCCTAGGGCTTCCTTTCCTTATCTGTCAAAGAAGGGTTTAGAGCAGTTGATTTCTGAAGTTCCTTCCAGAACTAACATTTGACCACTGTGGTTACGGGCAAGTCCTTTAACCTCTCTGGATTTCAACTTCCTCATCTAGAAAATAGAGATAAAAATAGTTCTTACCTCCAAGGGTTGTTGTGAAATCATCTATGGTTATGCCTGACATTTAAGAAATAATCAATAAATGTTTGCTGTAATCAAAACAATATGAGTTTCATTTGTCACTTCCTTAGAAAGAATCTGATGTACTCATTCATACTAAGGTCTAAGGCAGGGTCAGCAAATATCCAGCACAAGGGCTGTCATAATCCTCTCTTCTGTTACCGACATCACTGATCAGTGAGGGCGTTCTCCGCAGTAAGTGAGGATACAGCCACTGGACGCGGCCTCCTGGCTTTTCTCAACCTAGGGCTGCGGCAGCCTCCTCCTCTAGGAAGCCTTCCTGGTTCAACCCCAGGCATGATGAAAAACAAGAAGCCCACACATACCCCTAAAATGGCTCTTGTTGCTCCATATTATGTTTTCTTTTTATTTGTTAGTGCCCCAGCTAGACTGTGAGTTCCATGCTAGAGGGACTACAATCAGTTTCTCTATAGCCTAGGTGAGTCTGCAGAACATTGCAGATGCTCAAAAAGTGAATTCTAGATCCTGTGGCTGGCAAGTAGGGGATGTTTGGGGGACGGGCAGTGTGTTGGCTTTATAAAGTGGATGGCTTTATAGAAGCCCATGTTCCTTGCCTCTGGAAGCTGCTGCAGGAGCTGTGGGGAGGGTCTCCCTGCCCACATTTCCCCTGCAGGGCTCCCTGGGCACCTCCAAGTGAGCTGGTGCAGCCACCACACATGGGGAGAGAACAAGGCCAGCAAACATGGAGGCCCCAAGACTGCTCCGAGGGAGATGCCCTCCCCAGGCCCTGTGGGTATCTGCTTGCCCCGCAGGCTCCCAGCTGCAAGGCAGTTCCAACTTAGCAACTAATGGACCTGGGAGAGCTCAGGCACCTGCCTTCTGCTCTCACAGACCTGTGCTCAGCATCACCTTGGCGATAGAGTGGAACATGGGGTGGAGTGGGGGGAGCTGCCATCTGTCCAGTCAATGCAGAGAGGTGCTCCCTGCTGGGGCTCAGGCAGGCCAGGGAGGGGGGAAGGGCAGTGACCACACTGCCTTTGGGGGATCCTGTTGAGCTGCATGGAGTGCTCATGGACACAGGAAAAGCTTGGCACCTGAGACCTGGTTTCCAGTGTCCTGGCTCATGGCCAGACAGTGTCGTCTGATTTTTTTTGTCTGTGGAATATGATTGCCAGATCTGGGTCAGATGTGACCCATGCAGAGTAAGCGATGAAGCCCCGGGAAGGCCTGTGTGTGCCATCTGCCTACCCTCTGGCCTGTCACAGGCCCTGAAATACCAGAATCAGGACAAAGCCAGGAGGATCCCCTTGCTAAGAAAAGTTCCTGGTTACTCAATCTATTATTGCAGCTGAAGAATCTGAGACTCAGGGAACATTAAGTGACTTCCAAAAGTCACACAGCTTGGAAAGCAGGCCATATACCTCCAAGCATAGGGCTTGCCTCACTCTCCCGCAGGACTCTGCAGCAGGGACCTCCATTTCTCTGCCAAATCCTTGATACCACGCTCTTGTAGCAGACACAGAATCCAATGGGCAAAGGGTCACTTAAGAATAATATTTTTAAAATATTAAACATTTTATGTCCGTGAACTGGAGTGATCCAAACAGCACCCCTGGGCCAAGTGCTGGGGAGTGGGATAGGTGTAAGCCATGGACTGTGACCTCCAGGACCTCGGGGCTGGAGATGGACTCACAACTACTGGATGGTGGCACCTCACGTATTCAATGATGGGTTGGTGGCATTGCCCCTGGCATCCTTGGATAAATAGTAATATTAACACAACATACACCTGTTGTGCAGGAAGAGTACGTGTTGAACTGTGTTTTGGGCTTTCCCTTCACTCCCACTGCTTCCATGTTTGCACTAGCCTTCTCCAAGGTCAGACAGAGCCATCCATTGCTTTCAAGAGGATTGGGATGTTACAGCAGGAATACAAAGGAAAGAAAGTCATTACGCAGATTTTTTACTTCCAAAAGAGGTTTTTAAGTCTCCCTTTCAGGAGCAATAGTTATGAAAGTCATTGCTTTTAATTTATAAAATCAAGGAGCATTGAGTGGTAAAAAGATTTTTTGCTAATGCAAATTGATCACACTCACTTATTCAACAGCTATTTACTGAGAACCTGTTTTGTGACACACTGTTCTGGATACTAAGGCTGTTGTTTGTCCATATACACAGTGGGAAAGAGAACAGATAAGGAATTATTCTGCCCCAGGAGGGGTTGGGATTACCCTGCCTTGTGGGCTTGAGGGTGGGGGTAAAGTTGAGGTGGGGAGTGTGGAAGGAAGAGATAGAGTCCAGTGGAGCCTCCCAGACCAGGCGTCTTTGGGAAGAAGAGGGAGTCAGTGTGGAGGACACTGTCCAGCTCTGCTCAGGTACCTACAGCCTCCCATAGACATGGCATTGCCCTTAGGGGGGAGTCTTCATAGTGCATGGAATCTGTGCCAAGAACTGGCACAGCCCCTGGCATCCCGTGGTGTCCTGGACCTCTAGGAAGAGAGGTGTTCCTCCACGCCTCCGGACTTGACCCTGCATGGCAACGCCTCCTCTTCAATGGCCCGGGACACTCAAAAGCCATGCCCTCCTAGAGGATGGGATCCAGGCTGGCCGGAGGGGACATACTTAGATGGAATTGAAGAGAAGCAGTTGAGAATTTCCGTCTCAGCGCACAGTGGGGATCACACATTCGTATTGGCACTGTCCACCTGACACCTGTTACACTTCCCTGTGCCATGTCACTGCCTCCTGCTCATGACGCTCCCTACCTTTGGGTCCTAGGTACTGCCACTATTTCCATTATGGACAGAAAGTTGAAATTCCAAGTGCGTCGCTCCTTTACCCAAGGCCATATGTTACCAAGTGTCAGAGCTGGAATTCACCCCCAAATCTGATTCCAGAGTTCTGAGTCCCTGGCACCACTGCAGTGCTTCTCAGAAACGTTCCTGTCAATGGACTAATAAGCTGGACTGCAGGGAGAACATTTGTTGGTGATAGAACCAGGGTCCAAAAAGTTTTGTCTAGCCAGAGTGATGGTGACTCTAACAAGATGAGTATGAATCAGGTCCAGCTACATAAAAACCCAATGCCCGAGTCATGGTTGGGTGGCAGCAGGCCCAGGGCTCCCCCTTGGCAGCTGTGCAGGGTGTGGGGGCCCAATGGGACATGGATCCAAACTGGCCCTATTTGATCCTTGGCCACGTTGGAGCCCAGAACAAGAGAAAGAGAAGTCACTTTCACTCTGCATTCATCAGTCCATGCAGAGAAGGCAGAAAACCTGGAGCCTCTTCAGGGAAAGAAAGTGTAGAAAGAACCTGAGCTCAGGCAGGCCTGGGTTCCCACATCCCTCCACCATGTACCTGTGTGTGACCTTTGACAAATTACTGATCTTCCCAACCCAGTTTTCTTGTCCTGTGAAAGTGGTTTAGGAGTCTACTTTGCCTGGTTGTTGTAGGGGTTAGAGCTAAATAAGCTGTAGAAGGATACCTTCTAAATGGTATTATTCAGAGGAAACTAATCAAAATGTTGATAGCTGACTTGTTGAAAATCAGTCACCAGGAAAAGGAATTAAGCTTGTTCCACATCCAACGAGAACCAAAGAATGATTAGAAGTGGCCAGGAAATAGATTTTGGTTGGACTTAAGGCAGCGATTCCTGGCCTGGGCTGCATCAGGAACAGGGAAGCAGGTAGGCCCAACAGCTGCTTGGCCCATATAGGAATCTGGAGGATCGAAGGTGATGTTGGGCCAGAGCACTTCACAGCTCTTTCTCTTGAGGAACTTAACATAAGCTAGTTTAGAAAGGAAATTAATTTAAAAATCCTTTCACCCTCACATTCAAGGGAAGATGTCTGCACATAAATCTCTGTCCTCATCTGTACTTATCCTCAGAATAGATCAATAGAAGTCCTGGATCAAAGGACATCAGCACTTTTAAGACTTGTCCTACATATTGCCAAGTCGTTTTCCAGAGAGATTGCACCCATTAAAAATTCTACCAGTATCGGGCAAGAGCACCCCGTTCCCTGTGTCCTCCTCATCATGGAGAGTTAGCTTTCGAGATCGTTTCTGAGTTGGTGGTAAGAAGGCACCCCATTGCGGAGATTAAGTAAGCATGGTGTCTTGGCTTAAGTTCTGGGGGCTCTGCCCCCTACAGGCTGTGTGACCTAGGGCTGCCTCCTCTGCTTCAGTTTTCTCATCTGTAGGATGGGAATACATCATGGACTTGTTGTGAGGCTTAAATAAGAAAATGTCAGCTGTGTGCAGCATAATACCTGCATTATAATATATAATACATAAATTATGTATAATTATAAATGATATATAAATTATAATATATAAATAAGTACATTATTTGCATTCCATGTGCATTATTTGCATTCCTTAGTTAATAGTGAAGTTGAACTTTTTTCCATTTGCCTTGCCTAATAAAGGAGAACTCTGGCAAAAAATGTGCTTTTTTTTTGCCCATTTTACTGTTGGAGCACAGGACTTTTCTTACTGATCTTTTAACATGCCTTCCTCTGCTAGTTATATAATATTAGACCCTCTAAATTTTGTTACTAGATACACATCAGCATCACCTGAGAGGTTTTAAAAGTTAAATCGATGTCTGCAGGTAAAGCCAGGGCATCAGACTGGACTTGGGACGATTCTCCTTTGCAGCCAGGGCTCAGATGCGGTGTTCTATTTTAACATTGTCATTTGCTTGCTAATTTTGTTTATATACACTTGAGGTTCAGAAGTTTAAATGTTTGTGTATGTAACCATATTTCTCTTCCTTTTCTTTTATGACTTCTTCAGTATCCTTTATGTTTAGGAAGTTCTCTCCCATGCAAATAGTCACAAGCTTCTCCTGGCTTCCTGTGCTGTGATGGCTTCCTGTCTCACCTGCTTGTGTGATCTTGGCAGGTTGCTGAACCTTTCTGGGCTTCCGTTTCCCCTAAGGGAGGGAGTTGGACTAAATCAGACTTTTCCAAAGTCTTCTGAGATGCTCTTTTGGAAAAAGATTTTCCCAGCCAAATAAGTTTGGAAAAAGCCCATTAACATGTCAAAAGTTCTGAGAAATATTACAGTAAAGAGAGATTACCCAGCATTTCCACTCCTGGGTATATGCCCAAGAAAATTGAAAACATATGTCTGTACAAAACTTGTCTATGAATGTTCATAACAGCATTACTCATAATAGTCAAGAGGTAGATACAACCAAAATGTCCATCAACCGATGAACAGATAGCAAAATATCTATACAATGGATATTATTCAGCCATAAAAAAGAATGAAGCACTGATTCATGCTAACCTGAACAAACTTTGAAAACAATGCTAAATGATCACAAAAGCTCACATAGTCTAATTCCATTTATAGGAAATTTCCAGATTAAGTAAATCTATAAGGATAGAAAGATTCATGGCTGCCTAGGGTGGAAGGAATTGGGAGGAAATGGAAATGACTGCTAATGGGCATCTGGTTTCTTTTGGGGTATAAAGATGTTCTATAATTACGTCGCACTGATGGTTGCACAAGTCTGTGAATTACTAAATACTAAATAATACTAAAGACAACTAAACTGTGTACTTTGAAGGGGTGAATTTTATGGAATGTGAATTATATTTTATAAAGCTATTTAGAAAAGAAAAGAAAAATTAAGACTTTGGAAGAGCTGGGTCCTTCCCAACTTTGTCTCTGGCTAATCCCAGGACCTTAAGAAAGCTTTCTTCCCAGCATCTTCAAGCCTTCGTTTCCTTATCTGAAAAACATGGCCCATAACACTACTTTGCATTGTGCAGTTGAAAGAACACTTCATACCTGCTTCTTGCAGCATCTCCAAGAAGAGGTTAAAGCAACAAATGGAATCTGAGGTGCTGTGAGGGCAAGTTGCCTTGGCTCGCACAGCTGCTAAGTGGTGGTGTGTGGATTTGAATGCATTTCCGTCAGGCTGGGCACTGTGAGTAATATCTGCCCAGCCTGGGTCACTGGGTTGCTGAGAGTTTGTGGCAACACTGTCTGAGAACCTGCTCTGAGAACTGGCAGGTGCTCTGCCGTGTGGTGTATCGTTCTAGCCAGTGACGATGGGAGAGGTGTGGTCTGGGAGAGTCACTCCACACCCACTTTTTCTGAGGCTGGAACAGCATTGTTTCCACCTGTGTGGCCCCTGATCAGCTACTCTGAGCTTTATGTTCCTTCTTGTTAACGTGGGAAGGTTTGTTCTTATTTCATGGGAGCTGCTGGGGACTGATAATAACCGGTTTATTGAGTGCTTACCTGGTGACCTGCGCTCCACTGGACACAGGACCTGCAACTGCAAGTGGCAGCCTCAGTAAAGCTCACAGCAACCCTCTGAGTGAGGTGAGGTCACTCCCTTTCACAGAGGAGCAAGTGGAGGCACAGAAGCTAGTAGGTTTATAGCCTGATTTCTTTCCATTAAACTTTATGTTCATTGTTGGTCTTTGAAGAGATTATTAAAGGCTATATAGTACTCTGTCATAGACATGTAACTCCTTTAACCATTTCCCTTGTATTTGACATTTGTTCCTATGTTAAGACGCAAACAGTGCTACGGTGGACAAACTCATAAAATTCTGTGCACCTCTATGCCTATTTCCTTGAGGTAGATTCCTAGAAGTGGAGTTACTAGGTCAAAGGGCATGAACTCATTTACTGCTGCCTGTGTGCTGCCAAGCAGCTTTCCAGAAGAGAAAGGCTGAGGCCCCGACACTCCCACGAGAGGTATACAGGAGATGACCGTGCAGGAGGATTGGAAACCAGGCTTAGCTCTGTTTTTTCTCTCATATGTTCAGATGATCTCACAAAGACTGATCTTATCCAGCCTCAACTTGTTAAAACGTACAGTAGCAAGTAATCTGGAATAGTCAATTCTGTGGGCCTATTCTGTGGATCTCTGAACATCCACAGGCAACTTCCCATGGATGCTCCTTGGCCAGTTAGACAAGTCAAGGGGGAGTTAGTCCTGCAGGAAGTCTCGAGCCAGAGACTCTGTGCTGAGATCTGAGGTGTCATCTGCCACATGAAAATGCCAAGCCTGTATGTAAGAAATATAAGACTTGTCATCAAACCTGCCAGTAATGATAAATTCTAACATTTATTATTTACTTAATAAATTATGCATATTTATTAGTGTAATCCTGGTATTAATCTTAGGAGGTGGACTTTATTAGTATGCTCATTTTAATAGTGGGAATGAGGAAACTATATAAGATGCAGAAAGTGGCTTGTCTGAGGTCACGCAGTTAGTAAACAGGTGGTGGATCTGGACCGATTCTAGTCAGTCTGACTCTACGGGCCACATACCCACCCACCGTACTATACTGTTCTACTGTCTGGCTGATAGGCAACAGATACTCTAGGCCAACCAGTCTTGAGTTCCTGGTAAACACTGCTGAGAACAGCACTGGAAAGAAGCTTTGGCAGCACCTGAGGCAATCTGATGAAGCGCTGTTGTCCACTGGATGAGACAAAGTATAAAACGCAGGTGGCAAGTGGTTTTTATCCCTTTCCTTGGCATCCGGTAAAGGGTACATTCCTTGTACCTCTTCCTTGTACCTCTTCCCCGTGCTACCAAGAGTGACCAGGACTAAGAATCAGTGTGGCCACCAAGATCCTCTGGCTTCTGCCTAACCATGCCCATCTGCTCTCCTCCCATCCTGTGCAGGGCTGTGGGGGGTGTGGTGTGCTGGTCATGTTCACTTCCTGTTTTGCTGGTGCAGCAATGTGCAACACTGAGACCTGGGCCCTGCATGGCAGAAAGCACTGTGCTAGCCCGGTGTGGTGGGAGCACAGCATATGCTCCAAAAGATGGATGGAGAGAGGAAAGGCCAGGTATGTGCATGGATAGAAAAATGAATAAATAGGTCAATAAAGAGTGCAGGCCAGGTGCAGTGGCTCACACCTGTAACCCCAGCACTTCGGGAGGCTGAGGTGAGAGGATCACTTGAGTTCAGGGGCTCAAGACCAACCTGGGCAACATGATGAGACCTCATCTCTACAAAATATATGTGTATTAGCCAGATGTGGTGGCACATGCCTGTGGTCCCAACTACTTGGGAGACTGAGGCGGGAGGATCCCTTGAGCCCAGGAAGTTGAGGCTACAGTAAGCCTTTTTCTTGCCACTGCACTGCAGCCTGGGTGACAGAGCGAGACCCGGACTCTAAACAAATAAATAAAGAGCTCAGCACCATTTTTTTCACTAGTCCACACTACACTATGAGAGCTGGGGCCCTACTGCTTCATTACCTGTGGTGTATCCAGGGTCTAACACTAATTGATGCATGGTTGGTAGGGGACAAATGTTAGATGAATGAATGGTAGCAGGTGCTGTAGGACTGTCAGACATTTGAATAAGGCATTCCATTTTTTGGAGTTAGGAAGGATGTCCCTGCATGCGGCTTTGCCCCAGGCCCCAGCCAGCTGTGGGCCTGTGGGTCTGTAGAGGGGATGAGGCACTGCTTCCACCATCCAGGTCCAAGAAGCCAGGCTGCAAAACCCAGCAGGACAGCTTCCTTTCATCTGTGGGGTTTCCCTTCAGGGAGGGCGTGACTCACAGAGGCAAACTACTCCAGCTTCCCGTGGCCTTGAGTTCTGCTCAGTCTGGCTCTCAGAGGCCCAGCCTTACGGCCCCAGCCTGCCCTGATCCCAGCCCTCGGTAGGATGCTAGGGCAGGGGTTGTCATGTCAGGGATTCCATTAGTTTCGTCGTTTTTAAACTTGAGTGTGCACGGGAATCCCCTGGAGGTCTTGGAAAAACACAGATGCCTGGGCCCCACCCCTGGATTTCTAATTCAGTAGGTCCGAGGTAGTATCCAGGAATCTGCATTTCCAACCAGTTCCTGGGTGATTCATCTTTTGAGAACTGTGTTAGGCCCACCTCTGCCAGGCATTCTCAATTCCACGTAAAAGGGTGCTTAGGCCTGATGTCACCAGCAAGGGGTTCTGGGAGCCTCTGTAGGCTGGTGGCTGCTGTGTGGCTCAGCTTGGACCCTCAACACCTGCTGCCGCTGCAGCCACTGGTATCTGTCATGGCTCTGTCCCATGGACCCTTCCCTTCCACCATTCCTCCCTGACCACCTCTGCTTCCTTAGCCCTCTGCTCGGGAGGGTGCTCACACCTGAACTGAGCTTGGGAGCTCCCTGCCCAATAGAGAGAAAGAACCACTCACCCTCCTCTCCTCCCTCAGCCTTTGCTAGGACCCAGCTCCATCAGCCTTTGGGGCCCCTGTGGAGCTTCCTGTCATGGCCAGGCCCACCATGCCCCGCAGGATTGCCTCCCTCCTCACAGGCCTCCTATCACAGGGGGCTCCCTCGGCTGCCTCTTAAGCCCCATCCTCCTTGTCCTGCAGCTTTCCTGCCTGTCTGTCCTCCCTTCCCACACACACCCAACTCTCACCAGCCTGGGCCTTTGTCTTGCTGGGCCCTGTGTTTGGCCAGGGCAACTTATTTGGAACTTTCCTCCAACTTTATGAAGGGGACAGTAAGTAAAGGGACCAGGACCCAAGGCTCAGGAATGTGTTGGTCCTGCTGGGAAATGCTTGCTTCCTGTGGACCCAGCTGAAAAGTACATAGGAAGCAATTATTTAACAAAGGGAAAGGTAATAAAAGAGCTCAATAAATATTTGTTGAATAAGGGAACACAAAAGCTGCTTTACAGATGCACACCCAAAAACACCTCTTTAAAAAAGCACTTTGATTCTGTGAGAGCCCTGCAGGTATGCATGCAAAGCCCTTGATCATTTGACCCCAAGTGGGGAAATGAGAATCCCCTACACAGGACATTTCTAGGTTGGAAATTTCTCTGGCACAATGATTGTGAGTTCCGTGGCAGCTAGTGCCCTAGGCTAATAGGTGCTAAACATCAAAAAGCATCCTAGAGATAATAAATTTGGGAAGCACTGACATAAATAAATATAAACTAGTCCATGTACTGGGGGGACTTCTCTGAGCCTGGGGTAGGGAGGCCTCAGGCCATTCCCAGGTTCTTAGACCTTGAGAACCTGCCCCCAAGCCATCTGCCCAGGGGCTTGCATCTGCTCGCTAGGGCTGGGAACCTGGGGGAGGGTAAAGGTAAGGGGTAGGATGGGAACGAAGGCAGTTTTCCATTTTCTCACCTAGCTTCTAATTTGTGCCTAGGAAGGAAAAGATTTCCTTTTCTTCCAGGCTTCCACCAGCAAGGCCTTAGAGAGGCTTCCCCCTTCCCTAGACTCCCACAGAGATACTGGGGCCTTGGGGGTGACTGCCAAGAAACCTGAGTAGCCTGATACCCAGGTCAGAGGTCTCTCTGTACACACACACACACACACACACACACACACACAGATACACACACACACACACACACACTTGCAAGCACGTGAGCCTTGCAGCCACAGGCCACTGGAAATGGAGTCATGGTCACCCCACATGGGGACCCTTGATATAGAGGAAGACTCTAGTGGAAATATGGACAGACAGCTGGACGAGAGTTTGGAAGAGCGTTCCCAATGCCCTCGATGTGCACTCTCCTCCTGTCTGGACACAGGGCAGGCTGTGTTCTGACAATCCAAGGATGTGAGGTCAGGAGCGCAGAGCAGGGTGGAAATCACCAATAAGAGAGTGAGCTGGAAGCTGGCATTTTGGGGAAGGTAGTGCCATCCCATCCTCCCCCTTCCCAGCTTCATGGCAGCCAGTAAGCTTTGCCCTCTTTGAGGACCTGCATCCCCCAGGGACCCGGTCAAGGCAGGGTGGGGGTGGGTGGAGCCCCTGTTGGGGAGAGCTGGGCTATGACCAGGCCCTGCATGGGAGATTAACCACCAGGGAGGGCATCTGTGCCCAGCGTGGGAAGCTTGGGCTCCTGGTCCTGCCAGTTCAGGTTCCTCTTCTAGAGAAATGTTTTCTCTGGAGCTCTGGGAAAAGAAGTTTTCTGGGACACCTGTTGAGTGTTACACCCACCGTTCTGTGGTTAGAGGAGAGGGTGTGCAGAATCCCTCGTCACCCAGCTGGTCTGAGACAGCAAAGGTCAACACCAAGCCTCCTTGGCCTCTTGCCCTGTTGGGGGGCACCCAGAGGACGGTGTCCCAGCTCCATTCCAGTAGAGCTGCAGGAGGAAGAAGATGACCGGGCGATTTTGACTCCCAGGAAGGGACTTTCAATTTGAGGCCAGAGTCGGGTTGGAATGGGGTGGGAGGTAGTCCTAATTGCTCTGGAGAGAAGCTCAGAGATGGGGAGGAGTGGGGATAGAGCAGAGTGGAGGCAGGGCTAGATCAGAGTCTTCTGAACACCTGGTAATGGCTCACACCGGCCCAGAACCTCATTCACCTCAGTCAGTCGTCATCCAGTGAGAGCCTCTCTGGCCTGGAATGGGCCCCTTCCCCCAAGTGGTCAGTGGATGTATGGCTGTGGGGCCTCTGTTTATGTCTTCCCAGGCCACCCTCCATGGGCACAGTGTGGTCGCAGGTTAGGCCTGTCCATCATAGCAGCCCCCATCCCTGGAGACCACTGGAGAGCTGTTCCTCTCTTTGCCCCCATTCATCTGGCACCCACCTGGGACAGGCCCTGCCCCAGCATGATCTCCCATCTGCCTCCTTGGCCCTCTTCTTGCCTGCAGCTGTCCCAGGGCCTTCACCTCCTCTTGTGCTCATCCATCCCGTTTGCTCCATGTTTGGAGTCTTGGCAGGGAACCTTCATGCTTAAGAAGGGAGTGGGACATTAAGAAAGACAGACTGGTGCTGATGGGAGTCCCCAGGCTCTTGCTGAGAGGCAGTGACACCTCATTAGACAGGCACAGATGGTTACTCAGGGCCCCCTTGCCTTCTGCCGTGGCAGTGCTGGTAGGGAGGACCACGTGTGTCTAATAACAGCCAGAGTTCCAGCTGCCTTAGCCTTTCCCCTCCGGAAGCTCACTTTAGTCTGTCCTTCAACTCTTCGTGGCCCTCATTGCTTCCATTTGTGGCCCCCCAGAGCCGTGGCTTCCCTGGCAGTCAGTGGTGAAAAGTCTACAAAACCTGGAGCCCACAGAAGGGTTGCTATGTAAAGAAATTGTCCCTGGAGCCCTACAGTCAGAGACTCCATCTGCCCTTGGCCTCTCCATGGGTAACTGGAGCACAGGTACTGTCCTGGTGTGGCAGCCCTTCTGGGATGGTCTGATTCTCCCTGAACTGATGTTGGCACTGGTTTCTAGGTTTCCAAAAAGCTGTTCAGGTCTAATTGTGCAGAATAGAGGGGAGAGTGTCATTCTCCTGCTAAGATTCTGGGGCTACCTTTTCCCCCTTCCTCCTTCCCAACAGCAAAATGTCCTACAACAGTGATGGGCAAGGCGGGGAAAGGCCCCTGTTGTCCAATCATCTCCCTTGTGGCCTGTGGAGTCTGGGATTTTTGGGGCTCAGCTCTGTGCCTGGCTGAGGCTGAGGCCTTGAGCAGTGCTCATTCAAATCTCTAGAGTCTAAGTCCTCACCTCTGAATCATGGAGCAGGGATGGGACCTCTGCCTACCATCTTCAGGGTTGCTGGGAGGCCAGTGTGGGCCCACCCAATGTGTGTTTGCTGTGGTCACAGAGATCCTGGGCACTCCAATATCACAGAGATGGTATAGGAAGCTTTCAGACAGTAAAATCTGAGAGCTGGCCCTTTAAGAGACTAGTGGAGTCCTAGCTTAGCCCAACAACCAGGTCAGGACCAGGAGGGCTGCAGCAAGAAATGGGAAAGCACTTCCGCCAAGCTCTCTACCTAGGATTGCACCCTGTTTCCAGGTTACTGGAATATACTGGGGCCTCAGCTCACCTGCACGTGCAGGGAAGTCCCCAAGCCCTACAAATTCTATTTACCCTGAGTGACTGCAGCTGGACCGTGTGTGTGTGTGTGTGTGTGTGTGTGTGTGTGTGTGTGTGTGTGTGTGTGCAATGAGGCCCCTCCAGGCCCATGGTTTGGAGACCCAGGCAGCAGGACACCAAGCCCCCTGTGGGTAGTGCCAGCTTCTCAGCAGCTGAACAGGGTGGCGCTGGAAGAGCTTGGAGCCAGCTGGCTCTCAGCACTGAATCACCCAGGGGCGGGACCTCTTGGAAATGTAAGCCTGAGCTCCTAACCCTCTACTCAAAGCCCTCAACAACTTTCCTCTCCATTGTCCTCGGAAGAGTGAGGCCCAGGGCCCTGCCTGGTCTGGCCTCCCAGGCTCTGGCTTTCTGTGCTCCCCACTCCTTCCCATTCTCTCAGCCCAGCCACACTCACATGCCTCTGTCGCTGTCATTGACCTGCTGCTGCACACCCCAGGAACCTTGGTAGATGCTGTTCCCTCCTAGTGATCCTTCCACTCCTCTGCTCATTACCTACTCTTCCCTCAGACCTCCTCGACCAGGTTAAATCCTCATTTTAGAAGGCCACGTCTTTGTTCTTCGAAGCATTTTTTGTTGCTGCAATGTTGCTTGTATCATGCTACGCAATTGATATCTACTTCCCTGACTGGGTTGCAGAGGTTCAAGATGCTCTGGCTTTTGCCTCCCAGAGTTCCCCAGTGCCAAGCTCTGAGCAAGGCTCAGTTTGTTAGATGAATGGATGGATAGATGGTTGGATTAACAGAAGGAAGGAAGGAAGGATGAGTGGATGGATGGATGGATGGTTGGATGGAGTGAAGAAAGGATGGGTAGATGATGGATGGATGGGTAGATGATGGATGGATGGATGGATGGATGGAAGGATAGGTGGATGGACGGATGGATGATTTTCACTCTGCATGTTTGCCATCCCCAGTGCTAAAATGAAATGCAGCCCTCAAACCAAATGGCCATTTACTGAACTCAGGACCATTTGCTTTGGCCAATTCAGCCCTTAGCCCTAGGGAGCATGAGTGGGGAAGGGTGATATTATTCCTCCAAAGGCTGAGATCCTGACATCCTTGACCTGGTTTAACCCTCCCACCTCCCATCCAGGGCAACCCAGCCTGGTAATTCAGGCCTTCTGGAGGCACACAGACCATCGATACAAGTGGGCAAGGGAAAGGATAGTGTCCTTTGATGGGCCTGCTTGTGCCTTGAGTTTGCCATCTACTTTCTGTGGGACCTTGAACAATCACTTAACTTTTCCTGGGTTTAGTTTCCTCATGCGCCCTGACAGCTTTACAAGGCTGCCTTTGCAATGGAACATGGTCATGTATGAACACCCGTAGGTGTTGTGAAACATGGCACCCTGCAAAGACCTGAGAGGCTGTGTCTGTGGCCCTGCAGCAGAGGTCTGCAGGTATGGGGGCTCACTGCACTCAGGTTGAAAGTGAAGTCTCCCAGCTCCTCTCTGTTTTGTGCTCTCTTCCAGCCCCTGGCTCGAATCCTCTGCTGGGACCTCTTCTGTCCCTAGGCCCCTAACAGGTTTACTGACCCTCAGCCTGGGGGAAACATGGCCTTCTCTGCCCAGAGCCCCAGGCTCAGCCCTCGGCTTCTGGCCAAAACAACCCTTTTGCAGCCACTGGGCCCACTCACCCTGTGTCTCCCAGCTCCTCTAGGGAGCATCTTTCCTCACAGCGCCCCTTCCTTACTCTGCCTCTGAGGGCGCTGACTGTGGGATCAGAAAAGACTTGGTCTGAACCTCAGTTCTGCCCCACCAGCTCTGGGCAATGACTCAGTTGCTCTGTGATTCGGTTTCCGCATTTGTAAAATGAAGACCCAGTGCCCCTTGCAGATTGCTGTGAATATGCATCAGTGACAGAGGTGAAGTGCTGGCTCAGTGCCTAAAACATGGCATTTGCTCAAGAAACGTGGGATTTCCTCTCTCTCAAAGTCTATCTTTTCCTCACAACTCTGTTCTCCAGAATTTCCAAGGTGGTGCCGCCTGCACCTCCAGTGACAGACACAGTCACAGGCATTTAAGGCCTCTGCCAGCCAACCTCGTGTGATCTCCTGAGTTGCCTGGCTGTCTTTTTCTATCCTCTTTCTTTGTCCCTGAAGACAGATGAGGCTGACAGTCCCCAGGCTTAGGGCCACTGAATACAGGCCCAGGCTGGGGCCTGTGGTGTGAGGGCAGAGTTGGGGGAACTTAGCATCCTTGAGGGTGCGCAGCTGGACATGACTGGCAAGGAAGGTGAGTCTAGCATCAGCAACTGTATTTGCCTCAACTGTCCCACCTTACACATCACCCAGGAACATTTGAGCCTGGAGACAGGGTTATCATAGCACAAAGCCACAGCAAGCTTTGCTGGGCCCTGCTCCTCCAGCCTGGGGGACTCCCACTGGAACAGACAGGTCAAATCCTGTCAGCGTGATTCAGTTTGAATCAACACCATTTAAATCCACCCACCATTTACCAAGCACTCTTCAGTGCCAGGCACGTAGGGAGACCCTGGGGATGCAGAGATGGCCCAATCCCCACCCTCCATGGGCTTTCGGCATAGTTGGAGAGCCAGCTACCAATAAGCTCTATCCACACCAGTGGTGCTCAATCCTGCAGAAGGTTGTGAGATTGATACCTAGGCCCACTCAGAACATTGAACTGGAATCTGTGCCCCCTCCATGATCTGCACACACACACACACACACACACAAACACACAGGTGGACACATGCACAGACACTCACTCATGCACACACATGCATCTGCTCTTTCCTCTCCACAGTGGCCAGCTTGGGACTTCTTGAATCCTTCCTGAACGCACCCAGTGCACTGCTGCCTCCATGCTTCCTTTTGACTCACCCCTTCTCAAGAGTGGGCATGTCCTGGTTCCTCCATGAGGCCGTGTGATGCTTGGAACCTTGTCTTGATGCCCATCTAAGGTGTCCAGCCCCACAGAGGGCTTGGGCTTGGAATACATTTGCTTTGCTAGGAGGCCAGGAAAGATGGGTCAAAAGGTGTCACACATTTCAGCATATTTTAGCTGAGCCTCCACCCAGTGCCAGCCTCTGTGATAGGAGCTAGAGATGTGGAGATGGACAAGACTCACTCCCTGACCTGAGTAGAGCAAGGGAAGATGACATATGAGCCAATAGGGCACAACACAGAGAACAGAGATGCAGAGGGCACTGTGAGACACCACAAGAGGGTGTGATTAACTGTGGAGGGAGCGTTCAGGGAAAGCCTCCTGGAGGAGGTGACATTTGAGCTGGGTTTTGAAGGATAAATAGGAATTCATTCATGGTGTGTATTAGGGAAGGTTGGCAGGCATTTTACGTATGGGAAACAGCTTCTGCAGGGACAGGGAAGACTGGAGAATGAAGGGTCCAGAGCTGTAATCACTGATAATGTCCTTGCTGAGTTGCTAGAGTTCAAGAGCAGCTCTGGGAAGCAGGGTGCTCATCTCAGAGAACAACGTGGGCAACTGTACACTGACTGCTTTGCAGCCTCAAGCTATGTCTTGTCTGCATTCCTCCGAGTTCTGCTTCATGCCATTCTTTTCCCGGGCCCTTCTCTTTTCCTCAAACTCCCCTGCCTCTCTGGGTGCAAGTCACCACGGGACTTTCTCAGTCACACAACAAGGCCTGGAGAGGTGAGGTGCAGGGCAGGGATCCCAGGAGGCAGTTGATACTCAGGGGACAGGTTGGGACCTGTCTGTGGGTGGCAGCCCCCCAGTTGCAGGGACAGGCAGAGGGAAGGACAGGCAAGCACCCTCCTTGCTCACTGATCACCAAGTGGAGCTTACAGCAGGGTTCTACCTGAGAGGGCACCTGTGGTATCAGCAGGGTGGAGGGTGCCTGGTCAGAACCAGCATAGGAACTGGGATAGAGAAAACGGAGCAAACCGAGGTGGTGGGGTGAAGGCATCGGTTCCGGATGCCTGGTCCTGGGGAGCAGCAGGGGGGTTAGTGCAGAGTGAAGCTGGGAGCCCCATGGTGGGGCTGAGCCCACTGCTAGCTGTTCTTCCTCTAGCGTAGTTGGCTGAGACCTTGGCGAGGCTGGAGCCTACAGGCAGGAGGGAAAACAAGCTCAATGGCCTTGGGGAGGAGAGTGTCACTTTGGATTGTGTCCTCAAAAAAATGTCCATGGCTTGGCAGGTGTGACAAGCCTAACATTTCACATTAATACCCAATACTGACGTGGAGCTTCCCATGTGCCAGGCACTGTGCTGGGTTTGGAAACCTTGTCTCACTTAATCTTCACACCAACTCTGTAGGAGGTGGTCATCATCCCTATTTTAAAGGCAAAAAAGCAAGGCACGGGGATGTTTCAGGACACAACCAAGGCCAAGCAACTCCAAGTGTGGAGCAGCTGGGAGCTGTGCCCCTAACCACTGCACGGCACTCTGGCCTGTCCCCGGGCACTGAGCTGCCCTGCTCCGCTCCTCCCTTCTGCTCCCCATTTCCTGTAGCTTGCTGATGGGGGCGGGCGGACTGGGCTGTTGTTGTGGGTGGGGGTGGGAAGAACAGGGCTGCTCTAAGCTGATCCATCCTGTTCTGTCCTCTCCTCACCCCACCAAAGGAGAAGCTAGGGCCTGGGCATCTGTAAAGTGGGCTGGCCCTCCTGGGGCTGAGGAGCCACTGGAGCTGAGTCACAGAGGATTTCCTTGGGATTAAGAATCCTCTGAAGTCCGTGGTACCTGGTTGTGGTGGAGGCAGTTGGCTCTTCCAGCCAGGCATTAATCCTAGTGAAATACATGGTATTTCCAGTCATTCCAGCTGGAATTAAACTTAAATCAAGTCCAAAAGAGCACAGCCAGGAGAATGTGAGTGAGCCTGCCAAAGACGCCAGGCGTCCGGCCTGCTCTGGCTTCTCTGATGCTGGCCTTGCTTCTCAGGAGCTGTGGGCAGTGGAGGAGGATGGAGTGGAGCACCCCACTGCACCCCAGGCCCTCCTATCTACCATGTGGCCTGGTAGCAGGCATCTCAGCCAGGTGAGACAGCAGAGTGAGGCAGCCCAGGGTCAGAGGGCTGGGATGGAGCTCTCGCTCTGCTGCTCTAATTCCCTCTGCCCAACTCACACATATAGCTGGTGGCAGATAAGCAGCACAGCTCAGTGGGCAGGAGCAGAGGCACTGCAGCCAGTGGGCCTAAATCCCACTCTACCACTGGCTGTGTGACCACTAACCAATGACCCCTCCATGCCTCAGTTTCCTCCTTTGGAAAACAAGGATAATAATAGGTACCTCATTGTATGGTCGTAAATATTAAATGGGTTCATACATACAAAGAGCTTAGAACTCAGCCTGGCATACTGTGAGCACTGTGTGTTACCTATTGTTATTCTCTGGGCCTCAGTTTCCTCACCTGCAAGATGGAGCTGAGGGTAGGACTTGACAGCTGAGGGTAGGACTTGACCACCAAGGGTAGTCTTCATGCTGGGGTCCTCTGGCTATGGGAGCAGCATGGGGCTCCACAATGAACAAGGCCCTGCCCTCAGAAGGGCACCTACCCTCCAAGGAGGAACTGGCTGGACAGACAGCACTACAGATCCCACAAGCCACATCCCACCCTGTAGCTGTGCAAGTAAGGAATGTGTGTGTGTGTTTGTGCATAAGTGTGTGTATATGTATATGTTTGTGGGTGTGTGTGCATATATGCATGAGTATATGTATATGTATAGAGTTGACCCTTGGACAACACAAGTTGGAGCACTGACCCACGTGCACTCGAATATCCACATATAACTTGTGACACCCTGTATTAGTCTGTTCTCACGCTGCTAATTAAGACATATCCAAGACTGGGCAATTTATAAAGGAAAGAGGCTTAATTGACTCACAGTTCCACATGGTTGGGGAGGCCTCACAATCATGGCAGAAGGCAAGGAGGAGCAAAGTCACATCTTACATGGTGGCAGGCAAGAGAGCTTGTGCAGGTGAACTCCCCTTTATAAAACCATTAGATCTTGTGAGACTTATTCATTACCATGAGAACACTATGTAGGAAACCGCCCCGTGATTCAATTATCTCCACCTGGCCCCGCCCTTAACAAGTGGAGATTATTATAATTCAAAGTGAGATTTGAGTGAGGACACAGCCAAACCATATCATTCCCCCAAAACTTAAGTACTAATAGCCTACTGTTGACGGGAAGTCTTATCGATAACATAAACAGTTGGTTAACACATATTAGATACTGTATTTTTACAATAAAGTACTTTAGAGAAAAGGCAGTGTTACTAAGAAAATTATAGAAGAGGAAATATTTACTATTCATTAAGTGGAAGTGGATCATCATGAAGGTCTTCATCCTCATTGTCTTCATGTTGTGTAGGCTGAGGAGGAGGAGGAGAAGGAAGAGGAGGGGTTGGTTTTGCAGTCTCAGGAGTGGCAGAGGCAGAAGAAAATTTGTGTAAAAGTGGACCCTCGCCAGTGCAAGTTCGTGTTGTTCAAAGGTCAACTGTATATGTGTTTGTGAGCATGTGTGTGTTTGTGTGTAGGTACATGTGCATATTTGGGTTGGTGTGTACATGTATGTACACGTGTGTGCGTGTGCATGCGTTTGTGTGTACATGTATATGTGTGTGTTCATGTGCATGTTTGCACATGCATGTTTGTGTATATGTATATGAATGTGTATGTGTGTGTTGGTGTTCATGCATGCATGTGTTTGTGTGTACATGTGTATGTGCATATACATGTCAGCATGGTATTTGCATGTCTGTATGTGTGTGCATGTATCTGTGTTTGTATGCATATGTGTATATGTTTGTGTATGCATGCGAGTTTACATGGATATGTGCCTGTATGGGTGTATGTATGTGTATGCATATGTATGTTTGTGTATGCATGTGTGTATACATGTTAGTTTACATGGATATGTGCATGTGTATGTGTGTATATATGTATAAATGTATATACATGTGTGCATATGTGTGCATGTGTGTGTATGTCCGAGTTTGTGTACACATGCGAGTATGTGTGTGGGAATGTGTGTGTGTGAGTGTCCATGTGGCGAGCACAGACAGCCAGCCCATTTGGGTTCTTCGTTGGAATGCAGATGGGAATGTGCCTCCACCTGATTTCACACCTTGGCATGAACCTGTCTGAGTGGGCAGTGGAAGTAACTCAGACCCAAGAAGGAGGGATGGGGAAATGGGGGTGGCAAGTAAGAGGTACGAAAGTGTTTTGGCCAAAGAAATTCAGCAGGATTTGGATTGAAGGGACTGAAGGATGAAAGGAAGGCCAGTTACTCTGCAGTGGATGCTGTACTCCAAGCTCTGGGGCTCTTATGTTACAGCCAAGGAAAGAAAAGTTTAGAGAAGTCGAGGAACCTGCCTCGAGTCATCAGTAGTAGAGCCAGGACTCGAGCAAGAGTATGTCTGACTCCGGGGCCTGGGCTCCTTCACCACCCTGGTTGCCGCTTAGGGAAAGGGAGACAGATGGGGATAGTGCAGTCACTGGGCCTCACTCCACATAGCTCCATGTGCAGAGGATGCATTGACCCCTCATATTTGGGATGACAACAGGCTCTGGCGTGGGGAGTGGTTGATGCTGGGCACCAAAGAGCGAGACTCTGCAGTGCTGGATGACAGTGCCCCAGGCCTGCAGTTGGGGAGGAGTTGCTGAGCAGAAGACAGCCCTGAAGCCTTTGAAAGCCAGGGCAGGCAGGAGGGCTCCAGGAGGCCAGTGGGTGGATAGAAAAGGGACTCAGGGACTCGGCCTAGATACCAGGGTGTTAAGTTCTGTTCTAAGATATATATCTTTGGATGAGTCAAATCACTTTTCTGAGCCTCAGTTTGTATATCTGCCAAATGGGGCCACTACCCCTACCCAGGCCCAATCCTACCTCATAGGAAAAAGCAGATTAATGTTGGGGTTATAAGTGCAGCCTTTGATACCTTTAGATCCTTAGCTGCTGGTCAAGTCACTAAACTGTTCAGTCTGTTTTCTAGTATGTGAAATGGGGATACCAGTGGTCTCTACCTCATAGGGCTGCAAGGGTTACTCAAATACTGCCTACAAAACACTCAGAACCACACCTGGCATAACGAAAGGGGCTAGTAAATATTAATTACCATTGATATTGCTATTTTTATTGTGTGTGTGTGTGTGTGTGTGTGTGTGAGACAGAGTCTCACCGTGTCACCCAGGCTGGAGTGCAATGGCACAGTCTCGGCTAACTGCAACCTCTGCCTCCTGGGTTCAAGCGATTCTCCTGTCTCAGCCTCCTGAGTAGCTGGGATTACAAGTGCCCACCACCATGCCTGGCTAATTTTGTATTTTTAGTAGAGACGGGGTTTCACCATGTTGGCCAGGCTGGCCTCGAACTCCTGATCTCGTGATTCACCCGTCTCAGCCTCCCAAAGTGCTGGGATTACAGGAGTGAGTCACCACACCTGGCTGATATTGCTATTATTTCCTAAGATTCTTACAAGAACAAAACAAACTTGCACAGAGGAGACTGCTGAGCTATAGAAAGGTCTGTTGGCCGGGAAGTAGACTGTATTGCTGTTTGCAATTATTCATGCCCTCGTTCCCATTGAAAGTGATACACATCCTCACCCCTTTGACTTTGGGCTTCACTGCATGGCATGCTTCAGCTCACAGAATGTGAAAGCACATGACATATGCTAGGTCTCAGCAGAAGCTGTACCACCACCATGCTTGCTTTATCCGCTGCCATTAGAATGGCCTGCCCACTCACTGTGATGTCAGTGACAAACAAATGTTCATAGTTGTGAGCCACTGAGACTTTGGGGTTGCTTGTTATCACAGCCAACCTGACACATACAGTATGAAGAAGGAGAAGGGTCTCCAAGGAGGTGTGCTGTGGCCTACTGGGGAGAAGAGGTGCTTAGTCCTGACAGCTGAAGTCAAGGAGAGGATTGGGGTAGACAAAACACACATGAACCCCATACACAGAAGCCCTCAACACTGTCTGCCCTTTATTTACACAAGTCACTGTCAGACTTAGCAGGACCCAGGAGATAGCCAGCTTTCCCATAAGGTCTCCTGGTCCCCACCTCAAACCCAGGAGCCCCTCTCTTATTCCTGGCCTTGATTCCTGGGTTGTTCTCACTGAGGAAGGCCAAGAAGCCCTTTGCATTGGCTTCTGTTTTGTTTGCTCTCACTTGTGCCATCCTGTTGTGGACAAGAAGGAAGCACGCCAACATCAGCCCCCACCGCAGACCAAGGGAAACATTTCCCGGCCTCCGGTTGGCCGTGGCTTCCTTCCCGTGGGTCTTCTTTCTAGAGCCAGGTCTGTAAACTTGGAGAGAAAATGATTTGTTGTCCTACTTTGTCCAATCCAGAAGTGGGAACCCAAGAGGGAGAGGCCAAGGACTGTGCTATGGTGCTGCCCTCCAGCCAGTGGGCCTCACAAGTGGTCACAGAGGGTCTGGCTGGCGGACCCCACCATCTTGCTCTGTGGAAGAGGGGCTGCTCATGGATTCTGACCTCACAGGGCCAGGAAAGTTTCCATGTGGAGTGCTTTCTGTCCAGGAGGCAAAGCAAACATCTGGTTGCACAGTTCCCCTTTCCCTGCCAGCCACCACGTGGGGATTCCAGGCATTGTTCCATCGTTTCTCCGTTTGCTTTCCATACCATCTCGCTGAGCTCTGGTGGCTTTGCTCATCCCTCCCAACCAGGCAGCCATTCACAGCCTCTCACTCCTTGTGTCTGCTGCTGGCCCTGACAAGAATTTTCCTGTGGCTTTCTGTGGTCTCCAGTCCTGTCATTTACCACCCAGTGCTTGCAGGCTTTCACTGCGCTGAAGAATTTCTGGGCAAATTTTGGTCCGTGTGGTCGCTCTGGGCAATTGTCACAGAAAGCCTTGGAGAAGCCGCCTGTGCAGCCCAGCAGCACCCGGCCCACACCCAGCTCGTGGCAGTGTGTGCTCTGTTGTGTTTGGTGCTTTCAGGGTGCAAGGACCAGAGGTGTACTCAGGCACTTTTGGGGGCTGCCAGCAGGATGTGGGGAGCAGGAGAAAAGCTTAGCCACCTCAGCCGCCTTGGTCCTCCCCATTCAACCCACAGCGGTACTCCTCAAGAGCACGTAGCTGGGGCGATCATTTCTTTCTGGCTCTGAGTTCTGTGTCAGGCCACTCACAGGTCTCTGGCATCATCATCATGAGCCTATAGATGGCTCTCTTTGAGTGAGGTGCTGAGCCACAGATCAAGTGGTTATTTATAGCTATAATTGCAGGGTCACATGACCCCAGGCACGGGGTATAAGGAGCTGTCTGGGACTGCTCTGCTCTGAATAGGTTGTGTGTCTGGTGGGCACCCATGGACTTCCCAGCCATCTAACAGCACCCCACTGCACAGGGCTTCAGGCCCCAGTTCCCAAGTCAAGCAAACCATCATGTGTCCCACTTAAGACCAGCCCTCCGTTCTCCTACTGTTGCACAACACACATCCCCAATGGCTTCTTATGGGTGGCGCCATCACCCCCTGTGCAGTCCCACCTCCTTGATTCCATCCACCTCCTGCTCAACACTTCCAGCTCCTCCTCAGTGTTCTTCAATCACCTTTTCTTTCCAGGGGGCTTGTTAACCCTGCAGAGGGATGGTCCTTGCACAAGGTTTGTCCTGTACTCTTTTCCACGTGTCACCCCCACACTGCTCCTCCAGTGGGGCTGGAGCTTGATAAGGGCCACTGTGGGGTGTCAGTCGTCCACACTGTGGCATCCCACTAACTTTCCTGCTCCCTTCCCTGTGGTCCAGCCTCTACAGACGCAGAGAGGAGCGAGACAGGAGCTCTGTGTCTAGTGGAAGTGGAGAGATCAGACAGGAACCCAGGAATGGTTCAAGAATAACAGCAGTATTTGTGAAATCAGATTATGTCACTCCTATGCTTAAAGCCTACTAGTGGTTTCCATTTGTAACAAGAGTCACACTGAGCCCTCTGTGTGGCTGACAAGCGCCTGCATGACCCAGCCCTGCCGGCTTCTTCAACTTTCCTCTCAAGCTACACTCCCCTAGCTCACCCCGCTCCAAGATCCTGGCTTTTAGTTCCTCAAAGACACCGAACTCTGCTTCTTCAGCTCATCTACAAGCTCCACAGGATGGGCACTGGGCTCTTTGATTTTCACAGTACCTGAATTGACCCTTAGCACATGTAGGTGCTCAATTCATATTTTCAAGTGTCTGAATGAGCAACGTCCACATTGACGCATTGATGTGAATGGAAGTGAGAAATCACTAGGTATATTATGAGGCACAGGAAGGAGGCTCGCCTGGACAGACTGAAGGGGTCAAGGGCAATGTGAGGAGACCAGGCTGAAGGGAATGTGGGTCAGTCTGTGAGGCTTTAAATGCCAGGCCTAAAGTCTGCCTCTGACCCCGTACCTTGCAGTGAGGGGCTGGAAAGCCTTGCTGAGGATGGAGCAGGAATCATTCAGGAAGAGACCTTTGGCAGCCACCAGCAGGACAGATGGAAGCATGATAAACTTGGAAGCTGGGACTCAGGTTGGGAGGCTTTGGAAATACTGTGGGCCTAGCTAAGGAGTCACATGGACTAGGGTGGGATGTGAATGGACTTGCCGAGGCCTGGAGAGGAACCAGCAGGACTTGCGTGTGGAGTACTGAAGGAACCAAGTCCAGGAAGATGGGACTTATGGACTCGGGGTCTGCGATGGTTCATTTTATGTGTCAACTTGACTGGACTAAAGGGTGACCAGATAGCTGGCAAAACATTATTTCTGTGTGTCTGTGAGGCTGTTTCCAGAAGAGATTTACATCTGAATCCATGGACTGAGTAAAGAAGATCACCCTCACCAATGTGCGTGGGCAGCATCCAATCCTTTGAGGGCCTGAACAGAACAAAAAGGCAGAGAAAGGGTGAATTCTTTTTCTCTCTTCTTGATCTGGGACATCCATCTTCTCTGCCGTTGGACATCAGAGTGCCTGGTTCTTGGGCCTTCAAACTCTGGGACTTAAAACAGCAGCCTCTCTTGTTCTCAGACCTTCGGACTCAGTCTGAATCACATCACTGGCTTTCCTGGTTCTCCAGCTTGCAATTGGCATATTGCGGGATTTCCTGTTCCTCATAATCATGTGAGTTTATTCCTAGAATAAATATGTATATATATATATATATATCCTACTGGTTCTCTTTCTCTGGAGAACCCAGACTAATACAGGGTCTGTCCATGGATGCCACACCCTGGTCTGTAGGAAGGCAGGACCCTGGGGTGTGGGCAGGATCTGGAACGGGGGGGCGCAGATTATTAAACCAGGGACACAGGATGGTGGCCATGTCAGTGTAGCATGGCCTTTACCATCCAGGAGCCCTGGCTCACTCCCAGCTCTGTCACTTGCTGGACTTGACTAATCACTTAATATCTCTGTACCTCAATTTCCTTATCTGTCATATGGGAATAATAATGGTTCTAGTTGTGATGATTCCCTATGATAATGCAGGTAGAGCACACAGCACAATGCCCAACAGCCAGTCAGTCCTCAGTTAAATATTAACAACTCTTTTGAAATTAATATTATGCATAAAATAATGTATGTTACACAAACTGGAGACCTAGAAAGACTCATGCTTGGAGATGTAGGCACAAGAGCTCATTTGCAGAACAGGAGTTTCCAGGAGTACCAGTTGGGCCATGGGTACACTGTGGCCTGTGTCTGGGCTCTCAGGAAGGTCACTAAGCTTCTTGATGGGAGCTGAGGCAGCTGAAGGTTGGCCTCTCAGGCCAATGTGGCTTGAGGGCTGGGTGGAGCAAGTCTGCAGATGGTGATGTTGACTCAGCTGTGAGGAGCTGGGGGCAAAGGGAACAGAATCAGCATGGGAGGCTGCTCCAGGGCCATGATCTGATTCGATGTCTCCATGCTCCCTGGTAATGCTTCAGACAAAACATAGGATGGGAGGCAGCAGTTGAAGCCACTGCCCACAACGTGGCCTGAGGTTTGGCTGAAGATTCTAGTCACGCTGGGGTTCCCTATCTGCAGGCTGGGATGCATGCAGGTAAAAAGTGTGCTGCATGCCCCAAGTGGCGGTTTTGATCAGCAGGAGACGTTTCTCAGGCTCTCCTGTGTGTGGAGATGCCTCTGCTAAGCATCTCTGCTTTGTCTGATCTCGAGAATGTGGGACTTACCTCACAACAGGTACTGGATCAGCGTGACATTGCCCTTGTGTGAAGCCAGTATTTGGAAGGGAGGTTGGCTCTGATTTAGACTGAGCCAAGAGCAAGCCTGGGGTCCTGCTACTTCTAAGCAGTGGGACCTTGGGCCATTCCTGAGCTTTCCTCGCTGTCTGGATGTCTTAAAAATGGAGATAATTCTTGTCAAGCCCTGAGGTTGAAAGTTCAGTAATTGTTAGCTAGTCACCAAAATTCTTTAAAAAGCTGTTGCATACATGATCACAGTTCCCCCTCCCAATAAAGCTGTGGTGTGAATGAGGCATTATTATTATACTCATTTTACAGAGGGAGCAAAGGTTCAGAGAGGTTATGTGGAGGGCTGCCTGGCACACATGCCCAGGTCTTTCACCCAGAAGCTGGGTGCTCCATTTCCTATGCCACGGGTTCCCAAATATTCCCCCCAGCTGCTTAAAATTCTGATTTAGAGGGCTTGAGGTGTGTTCAAGAAGTGACCTTTTTAGCAATCACCCCTGTTGGCAACCTGGGAGCGTTCCTAGAGTTGCTGCTTAATGGGCGGAGGCTCTGCCCACTGCCTGTGGCTCCCAGCCCAGACTCTTATACCCAAGTCCCTCAGGAAAAAAGGAACAAAACAGGTTGTACTGTGTAAACAGTAGAAACTTCTCCAGGTAGAGGTCTGCTTCCCTCCAGGGCTCAGCATTAAGCTCCAAGAAAGGAGGGGGAAAGGAGGGGGAGAGGAGGAGAAGAGGAGTGGGAGAGGAGGGGGAAAAGCGGGGAAAAGGAGGGGGAAAGGAGGGTGCCAGAGCTACCCAGGAGCTGTCCAGGGGTCACTGTCATCCTAAAAAACACACTGCTGTTCAAAAGTGGCCAGCTCTGGAGCCACCTGGCCTGAGTTTGAATCCTGGCTCCTCAGCTTACTAGCTCTGAGGCTTTAATAGGTCATTTAATTGCTCCAGCCTCACTTTTTTTCCATATGAAACAATAGATCCTACCTCCAGGAAACAGCCCTGGGTACAGGCCCCAGCACACTTGGGCACTTAATAATTGTTGGCTACTACTGTGACTATCGCTACCAGACCAAGCAGTCTCTCCTCGCTTTCAGCTGCAACTTCTCCAGTGTATGGCCAGATTCAGTCAGGAAGAAACAGGCAAAAGTATGAGTGTGGAGATGAGGCAAACCCAACAGAGGATTCAGGTTAGCTTTGCTCAGAAGGCCCCATCATCCACCTTCCAAAGCCTTTCCTCAAATCAGTGTGACAAGGGCCCACTGAGGCAGGCCAGATGAAGGGACAAGCCACCTTCCCAGCCAGACCCTCAGGCTGACATTGCCAGGTGCCACTTTGGAAATGACAGCTGCTAAGAAGCCAGCCCTGCCCTCCCAGACGTGACCGTGCAAGGCCGCTGCTTAGCGCCTTGTGACCAAACAAGTGGGTGCCCAGAGGAGCTGTCCACTCTTCCTCTCACTGTCCTGGCATCAGGAAGACTCGGCTATTGTTTTTTTGGTCCTGGAAACTATGTCCTCATCTCAGGCTTTCTCCATTACCACCAACCCCGCTCCGCTTGGATGGCTGCCCTGGGGAATTTGTTCTGTGCAAAGCAAATAAAAACGTATTTCGAACTGGATCACTGGCAGCAAGGGCAGTTCTAACTGCCCTCTAACCCGTTAAACTAGAACAAAGACCAAGTGTCATTCCATGGAACCATGAAGGCCAATCCCCCACCCCTCAAGAGATACAGACTAAGGCCAGAAGGGCCTTGGGACCTAGGGATAACACCCTTGCTGTGCGAATGGGAACCCCAAACTCAGAGAGGAGAAGCAGCTTACCCAAGACATAGAGCAAGTTACAGAGAGCCAAGACTGGAACCCACAGCTCTGAACTTCTCTCTACCCAGGTTCCCCAGCTGGTTTTGTGTGGGACAGATATAATTCTTAGATGCTTTCCAGAGCTTTAAGCTCAATGAAGTAGAAGCCGGTTTACCCTGAATTCTAACTATTAGAAATGCCCATTTAGGAATTCTCAGAAATAATGATAATGGTTATCTATAATAAGGACAGCAAAGCTTTGGAAGATTAAAAAGTAATTTTTTCATCTCCAAAGATTAAATTATGTTGAGTAGAGTTTGGGAGTTGCCAAATGCTCAGTATAAAAGTGGGCATTTTCAGGCTGAGTGCAGTGGCTAGCACCTGTAATCCCAGCACTTTGGGAGCATAATTTGAGCCCAGGAGTGTGAGACCAGCCTGGGCAGCATAGGGAGACTCCATCTCTACAAAAAACAAAAAAGATAAAAATTATCCAGGCTGGGTGTGGTGGCTCACGCCTGTAATCCCGGCACTTTGGGAGGCCAAGGCGGGTGGATCACGAGGTCAGGAGACCGAGACCATCCTGGCTAACATGGTGAAACAGCATCTTTACTAAAAAAATACAAAAAATTAGCCGAGCGTAGTGGCAGGCGCCTGTAGTCCCAGCTACTCGGGAGGCTGAGGCAGGAGAATGGCGTGAACCCAGGAGGTGGAGCTTGCAGTGAGCCAAGATCGTGCCACTGCACTCCAGCCTGGGCGACAGAGCGAGACTCTGTCTCAAAAAAAAAAAAATTATCCAGTCATCATGGCACGTGCCTGTAGTCCCAGCTACTCAGGAGGCTGTGGTGGGTAGATCACTTGAGCCCAGGAAGTTGAGGCTGCAGTGAGCTATCATTATGCCACTGTCTTCCAGCCTTGGTGACAGAGTGAGACCCTGTCTCTAAAAAAATTAAATAAATAAATAAAAGTAGGCATCTTCAAAGATTAACGTGCATAAAATCAGTGAAGCGTCTAATTTGTACCATCTCTCAGTGTGCCCGGACATTTGGCAACACAGAATATCCTATTTCTCCAATGATGGACATGGGTTTTTGGAAGGCTATTTGAAAAACCAGAAGTCTAAGACTTAAGAGCACTCACGGTGGCTGCATGGGCATGTGCACAGCTGTGATGTGAAGGTGGGGGACGTGTTCCTGGCTGAGGAATAGCCTGTGCAAACAGGCATATGGAGCACTGGGGGCTTCCAAGATGGGTTGCAAAGAGAAAGAAGGAGGGTGTGAGTATGCCCAGGGCTGAGGGGTGTTAGGGTTGACTTGTTTATCAATGAAGATTTTGAATGGAACTGCCTAAGCTGGCATTTCTTCAGGACATTAGAATTAACACTCATTCCTGCAGAACGTGGGCTATCAGGGGCTTCTTATAAAAATCAAAGACCCCTGGGTCCCATCCCTGAGCTACAGAGTAAGGGGTTGAATAGGGCCGGGACATGGGAATGCGCCTTTATAACAAGTGCCCCCAGGTGGTTCCAATGGTCTCAAAGTTTAAAGAACAATGTCTTCAATGGAGGAATAAACTTAATGCTCACAGATGGGCCTCTCTTAACCCTTCAGGTCAAGACTCAGGGGAAGGACTTCCTCCCTGGGAGCTCTGCACTGTTTCCAATCTGAGAGACATGCCTTGTATCTGGGTGACTGACACCTGGAGACGAGACCCTCCATCCTCTTCCAGGGCAGCCTTGTCCTCAGTGTGGGTCCTCTGTCCAGATATAGCACAGTGATCAGAGCATCTTCTGTCAGCACTCAGGGCGGGTCATCCCCTGACTGCTGCGACTTTCAGCGCTCTACTCTGTCTTGCCCTCTGCCCATCTCCCCCAGTAAGCAAGAATGAGAGAGAGCTGTCACCTCATTCAGGTTCACATGGCTGTGAACCTGATGGTTCAGAAATAGAAACAGATTTCTAAACGCTGTTACAGGAAACCTGCACCCCCAGAGGCCAGGCTGCAACAGGCATCTCACCCTCTGCTTTAGCTAACTTGGCACAGGTGAGGGCCAAAGTGGTTATAAAACCTTTCCTGTACGGTCTGCAAGTGCCAGGCCTGTGATTATTTTACTCTTTCATACAAAAATGAACCACTGGGGAGACAGGCTATAACAGCTCACAGACTTATAGCACAGTAGTTCCTTTTGCTTTGAGAATGTCACCAGCTTGGTTGGAGAGGATCTTTGGCCTGGGATGGCTCTCCCCAAAATAAAACAATGAGAAAGGAGGGAAGGCCAAAGCCGAGTAATAGCTGCATCACCTGGCTGCTTGTAGATACGGATGTGTCCATGGAGCTGACAGCTCAATTCAGCCGTGAACCCTCGGGCTTTTGGCATCTCTTCTGCTGAGAGAAGTTTCCCTGGGCTGTACCTTAATCACTTGTGCCTTATTCTGTGCCCTTTGATCCACCCCCGTGCCCTCAACTGAGCACATTTGGATGAAAGACACCCAACCTAGAAGCTGCCAGAAACAAACTTCATTCCCAAATAAAGTTGCTGGTACCAGCTTACCCTGTTGGATTCTCTCTGGGAGCTTGAACTTTAGATAGCAAAGGAGGCTGAGTGTGGTGGTCATGTCTGCAATCCCGGTACTTTGGGAGGCCAAGGCTGGGGGATTGCTTGAGCCCAGGAGTTCAAGATCAGCCCTGGCAACATGGCGAGACCCCGTCTCTACAAAAAAATAAAAAGAAATTAGCCAGGTATGGTGGTACACACCTGTAGTCCCAGCTACTCAGGAGGTTGAGGTGGGAGGACCACTTGAGCCTGGGAGGTCGAGGCTGCAGTGAGATGTAATCATGCCATTGCACTCCATCCTGGCCAACAGAGTGAGACCCTGTCTTAAAAAAAAAAAAAGGATAGCAAAGGAGTTGAAAATTTGTGGTGGAAGAAGACTCTAGAAAAGAAAGTAGTTAGGTCTTATTAATAATCAGAAATCATTAATATGCTGCTGAGAGGGCCATGAGAAAAATGGATTCCTAGATTTGTCAGGACACATTTGAGTCCCCAGATTCAGTCCTGTAAAGTCAGTTTTCCCTTACCTTTGTCCAGGGTCCCTATGAGACTCCTGTCTCCTCATTACCCTAGCAACTTTCAAAAAAACTCTTCATTATCTGAAGCCAGCTGCAAGAGCTTATTCTGTTGCAACCTAAGGTAGAGCTCTGTCCAACTCTGTTCCTCATTACAGTGGTAGCTGGTGGCCTCAGGTTCCAAAAAGAGGAAGGAAAACAGATATGCACCAGGCGCTGTGATGGGACACACACTTTCACAGGTCACACAGGTTATCTTATGTAATTCTCATGGTCACTCCAAGTGACAGGCAGGGTGACCCTATTGTATGGATGAGGAGCCTGAGCCCCACAGGACGACACAATGTCTTAGACTGCGTGCTCAGCCCTGCTCTTGATATACCATGTATGTGATGATCAGGGTGGACTTGCCCTGTGTTTCTCTGCTACAATTTCTACACTGAAAACAAAACAAAAACAAAACTAACATCAATGTCTTCCCTGAGGGGCCTGGGGGCCGCCTAGCAGACAGTCCCTGTGACCTCACGTGGTGAACAGTGGGCAATGGCTGGTCAGGGTCCCTTGCTCCTCAATGAGAGGGTCTTTGAAGAAGCTCCTGCCTCAGCTCCATTCTCTGCCAAGAGCTGCATGTCAGGCTGGTAGGGGCCCTGGAGATTTTCTGGAAGATTCCCTCCTTTTTCAGGAGAAGAATCTCAGTCCCAGAGAGGGAAGCCTCCTGAATAATACTAGCTGACATTTTTTGAAAACTTCCTGTGTGTGAATTAGCCCACTTCATCTTCACAACATCCGCATAAGATAGGTATTCTCATATCACCATTTTATTGTGTTGAGATGGGGAAGTTACTCTGTTCTAGGACCTGGCACATGCGTCGGCTTAAATGCCCATCACGCTGCTTGTGGGGCTGCCCTCCTAGGCTCCATTTTCCTTGACACTTGAGAAACATCGATCGTGGAGGCTGAAGTTTCTGTTGCTTCGTCACCGCACAGTAAAACAGGGAGGGAGAGTTTATTTGGAAAGAAAAACAAAATCGTTACAGGAAATGCCTATGTAGAAGGTCAAGTAGGGGGACTTTAAGTCAAAGAAGACGTCATTTGGGAGGTCAGCTTCAGTGTTGATGATGTAAAATCAGGGTTGTCCTTAATTGGTCAGATTTGACAGTTTTTCTTGGGTCAACATCATAGTCCCACTTTTTCCCTGATAGTATTTGAATTGGAAAATATATTTAATTATATCAGACACTCTTGGTTGCTAAGCATCAGAAAATATAATTGAGTTGGCTTAAACACTTATAAGGAGCTGAGCTGTGGGCTTCTGGAAGATGAGAGGCTGGGGGCAGTATGGTCTCCTAGCTTGGTTGTCCTTGAGTTTTTGGTTCTGCCCTTGCCAGTGTGTAGAATTCATCATACTCTGGCTTTTCTCAGGGCAGCAAAACAACACAGCCATTCCAGCATCCTGCCCAGACAAGATGAATGCTCTCTGCTTCTCTTTCTCCAACCACTGAGTGCAGGCATGAGATACCTGCTCATCCTTGAATGATCACAGGGCGATGGAATTACACTGATGGGCTTAGGCCAGTGAGGACCCAGCCCTGGGGCTGGCGGTGTCAATTCTACTCAAGCGGCTAACTGGATCCCCAATTAGGGAAGGAAACATGGATGCTGGGCACCAGCCTAGAGTGCCCATGACATACATTTTCCTATTTTTCTCTCTTAAGTAAGGAACACCAATTATTTTATACCCTACGTAGTATCCTACTCCAGCCTTTCCCTAGGAGTGTCTAAAATTCATTTGTTACAACTCCCAATATCTACCATTAAAAAGCAAATTGCTATTATTTACTTCTTATTTCATAGACTGAAAAAACTAGGGCATATTACAAGCATGTTTGTAATTCTTGACAAATAATCAAAATTATACTCTTCTACTGAAAAATGCAAAACCATAAACTTCAGTCTCCATCACAAATGAGAGGATAAATATTACTGTTGTGGTCTTTAAAGAGGCAAACTAGATACTCTCAATTTCCTTGGAAGATTTCCAACCCTGACCTGATGTGGGCTTGGCCCAGGGGTCTTGGACAAGACTGGCAGGGCCATCCTGGCCACCAGCAAGCCCACGAGGCAGCCAGGGGAAGGGAAGCCCACAGCCCACTTGGAGTCACCCTCCCCAAAGCCAAGAAAAAAGGGCCAGATGACTTCTCCATGTTCCTGCAGACTCTGTAGTTTTCTAATGTAGAATCTGCTTCGTATTCATCTATGATTTAGGCAAGGGAATTAGTGACAATCAGTTTGATCCCATAATCTAATAGGATCCTCCTGCTCTGAAACCCCACAGGAAAAGAGTAGTGCAATGGTTCTCAAACATTTTGGTCGTCAGACCCCTTTATACTCTTAACAATTACTGAGAATACAAAGAGTTTTTAAAATCTAAGTTACTTCCATTATTGTTTACTGTATTGGAAACTCATAAACACACATAAGAAGCACACTGAGACTGTCTCCATTTGGCTATCCACACCCTCTCTAGACGACATTCTAACTCCGCGGGGTCTCTGGAGGCTGACTCCTGGTTGGGTTCTGCCAGTGGGAGGCACACACAGGCAGTCAGAGGGCAAGAAGAGTTCAGGTGTTCCTCCTCTGGCTCCCTCCCTGCTGGGAGCAGATTAAGGGTGACCACAATCTTCAACCAAAGGCGGCAGCTCCCCGGAGCTGCAGTGAGTCTCCCCAGTTCTGGTAACTTCTCTTCTCTCATCCCATCAGGCCTAGGTGGAAATGGTTCCCCATTGGTTGTCAGTCCTATGGGGCCACCCATGCCTTAAGGTTTCCGTTAACCTTGCCCCCACTAGCTCTCCTCAATCCCCTGTTCCAGTGTGTGCCCTTCGTTTCCTCGGAGACCCTCACTGAGACAGGAATAGAATGTGTGAGTCTGAGTGTGAGTGTGCACACACACACACGTGTGGATGGATGAACACCAACATATTAACAGAACAGTTGCTGTGGGGTTAGTCATGATTTATCTCTTCCTTTTGCTTCTCTGCAATATCTGATTACATAAATAATCTGACAATATTTATGTAAAATTTTTTTAAGAAATAAAGCAAAAGTTCACAGATTTAAAGAACAGTTTCTATGAGGATCAGACTCAGGGGAGACTAGAAGCCCTCAGATCCAGTCCTTTGGGGACAGATCTGAGCCCAGATCTACTTTGGTGGAAAGAAACTAATGACACCAGACACTACCCCTGGCTCAGAGGCCATGAGGATTAGTGAGAGGAACATGTTGGCACCTTAGAATTCTTAATGTGATTAGAAAGGAAATAAGCAGCCCATTATCATTCCCTGACTTTGGGAAGGCCCTTTAACCTGGGTTGCCCTGAATCTTGCTGCAGCCTGACTGTGCTCTAACTACACCAGGTACAGAATAGACACAAGAGGGAGAGTCTATCACCAGCAGGAGGGTGGCTTAGCCTGGCAGTGTCCAAGCTTTAGCATGCATAGAATCGTCTGAGGATGCAGAGACGAGGGCTCTTCCCCCAGAGGTTCTGATTCAATAGGGCTGAGATGAGGCCCTGGAATCTGCATTTTAAAGCGACTGGTTCTCCTCCCTCCCCTTTCCTCCCACTACGCACATCATGAGGAATAGAGGTGCTTGGGCTACAGAGTTTGGGGTGCAAGTCCTGTTTCTTTTGGCCTCTCATCGCTAAGACTCAGTGAGCAGAGGGAGTGGAGAAGGGAGAGAGGAGGAGGAGAACCAGGCTGCTGAGAGGGGCAGGCAGAGTAGGCCTAAACCAACCTGGTCATCACCCAGGAGGAAACCCACAAGCGGGACATTGAACCTCGCCTGGGTGATTAGTGCTCCGGAAACCATGGGGAACCACTGGAGGATTTTACTGATGCCGTGTTCTTTTCCATTTCTTCTCTGATTACATTGATCCTGTACTTTTGCTGATGTTGTGACAGTCTAATTATAGACTTCTCGGCTGCTGAGCAAACAGTCGTCCCCTCTCGGTAAATCTGCCTGTTACACAAGCGCCAGCTCTGGGACACTGTCATTATGTGCAGCCAACCCCATGAAGCACCGTGGGCGGGACAGCCCCACACCCTTTAGCTCCTTGACGCTCACTGCTGGAGCCGGAGGCACTGCAGGCTAGCCAGGCTGAGTCTTTTTTTTTTTTTTTTTAACAGATGGGGAAACTGAGGCCCACAGCAGTGAAGTGAACCATATCACACAGAGCCAGGGATGGATCCCGGGACCTGAGGGAGGGGTGGTTACCCAAGGCCTCTTTTTCTTTCCTTTCTTTTTTTTTCTTTTTTTCCCCATCAGATATTCACTGAGTGCCTATTCTAGGAATTCTAAAGAGGAAAAGTGTCACCTGGCCAAAAGCAGAAAGTATTGGCAGGGCGAGGTCAGCTGGATGGTGTTCCTCCTAGAAGCTTCCCAAGAGTCCATTTTTCTGGCCCTCAGATGCAGAGGTTTCGGAATCCTGACTGCATCTGTGTCCCACAGCTAGCTGGATTAAATAATGCCGATTTGTTTAGGCAATGCTCACAGGAGACCGTGGCGGAAGGCTGGAAGGGAGATGTGCGTATTCTGGCCATCCAGCATCTGAACCTCCTTCCTCTGTTTGGAGTATCCTCTACCTTTAAGAGGCAAAGTCTACTTCCCAGAGTTAAAGCTCAAAATATCAGATGATCTGTTCACCAGCCTTCTTTGCAGCCAAGCCAGGGCTTGGCCATACCATCTGGTCTTTGCTGATTTGAGAGAATCCCACCCACTCTAGGTTCGAATCAGAAGCCAGTGATGGGAAGAAGCAGGGACACAGGTTCACAGAGACTCTGACTATCTACAGGTGACAGTGTGGTGGCAGAGACAATTACATCCAGTTTCCAGAGGCAGGAGTGGCAAGGCTGCCTATGTCCTTCATGGTGTTTTCCTGGGCCAGTTCCACAGTATGATTTTTCAACCTTGTTTCTGGTAGCAGAGCCAATTGGCCAAGTTCTCCAGCATTCTGCTAATTCTGTGGGCTCACCAATATCTTTGAAATAAATTCCATTTTGCTTAGATCAGCCAGAGTCATTTTTGAGTGCTTACAACTAAGAATCAAGACTGATATGAGGACTGGAAGACCAATGTCTGAACACTGAGAATGACACGTGTTAGGGGAGTTCGCCATCCCTGGCAGTCGGCCGTATTCTTCCTCTGGCAAGCTATGTGGGAATGACCAGAATCTGTTCCCCAACTGGAATGGACTCCAGTGCTGGGAGCTTCAGGCATTCTGGCAGGATGGTGGGAAAGACATCCTGGGCCTAAATATAAGGCAAGCTCAGAGTGGACCCAGTGGTTGGTCATGAGATATAATGAAATAATCCATTCACAATTTGCATTTTTATGAAATCCCTTTTCCCAGAAGGGAGATTTGAAAAAATGTTAATCCTTAGATAAGAAATCTGGGGCTCTAGAAGTGATGGTAGCCACAGCAAGGTATTCAGAATCTACCCTTTTCTGTTCTCATCTGACTTGCTTCCCAAGGTGTCCTGACAGTGAAATGAGAAAGGGGTACGAGGTTGGCAACGAGACACATCTTGTGAATGGGGTGACTGCTTTCATATGTATTATTACTTCATTTGATCAGCATACAACCCCATGAAGCAGGTAGGCTAATTGCTGTTAGCGTTTCCATTTTTTGGATTAGGAAGCTCAGACTCAGAGATGTTAAGCCATTTGTCTAAGGTTTCACCTTGCCTGAAAAAAGGATTGCCTGCCATCTGACTCAAGCCTACATCCTTTCTCCAGGGACATACTGCTAGTGGGGTGGGCAGGAAAGGAGTCTAGAGACACCTAGATTGGAGGGATAAAGTCAGCACTGCTTATATTTGGCATCGTCTTTTCCCTGGCACTGCCACTGTCACCACCATCCCCCTTCTGGATCCCTACTTTACCCCTTCATGCTGCTCTGGTGGCAGTGCCTCTGCTGCCATGCTGTACTTGAGCCTGCTGCTACAGCCATGCCTGAAGATGCAGCCCCTTCCTCTCTTCCTGTCCCACCAAATATGACCAGCTCTAGGTTCCATTACTTCTGGACTTTGCTCCAAATAAAACTTACACCATTTTATTCCAAACCCAGGTCTCTTTCTGCAACACCCGAGAAAAATATTGGGCTGCAGGAGCCAGAGAGGAGAGAGAGATTTACTGGTGAGAGTTGTAGGTGGGAATTGAAAAGCCAAGTCATGTCTTTGCCCCACCAGAAACTCACTAGGATGTACACAATGCCACTGTGATGGTTTTAAAATATGTAACTAACCTGCACATTGTGCACATGTACCCTAAAACTTCAAGTATATATAAAAAAAGAAAGAACTGCTGATACACATAATATCATGAAAAAAGACCAAATAAAATAAAAAAATAAATAAATAAAATAAATAAAATAAAATATGTCCACAAATGCTTTGATGTTCCTTTGTTTCTTGATCTGTATGCTAGCAACACAGGTTCATTCCGTTTGTGAAAATTCATTGAGCTGTGCTCTTATGAGCTGTGTACTTCTCTACATGTGTGTTAAATGTGGACAAGAACTTCACATAAAAATCATTTTAAGAAAAATAAAATATTTAGACGAGGGCATTTGAATAAACATTTGTAATGTTTTTATTACAAAAAACTCAAGACTTAAGAAATTGCTCAAAGAAACTGATAGATCAGGAGATAACTAGACACTATACAAAAGGTCTTTCTTGACTTACAGTAGGACTATGGTGGAATTTCTTTGTTTTTCTGAAGTATTAAAATCAGAATCTATTGAGATGTAAAACTCTTTCAGGATCATCACTACAAGTGAGGTACGCTTGCATTTTAAAGACTGTTTTGTCCCTCGGTTTCCCTAGGTATTAATCAGTGAATCCAGTGAATCATTCAGAATGCAAAGAAGGTCTTTAAACCATTCTGATTGGATGTGCTCAGCAGGGGCTGGAATTTGGCAAGAAGGAGGCACCAATAATCTAGGAAGAAGAGTTTGAATATCTGGTTCTGTGTCCAACGGGCAGAACTTGGCCACTTTCTAAGACTCCTGCCAGCTCCAGGATGCCAGTTTTATGAGGCAGAAAGAACACAGTGTATTTAAAAAAAAAAACAAAACCCTGAAACACAATTCTAGAAAAGTCCATTAATGCATCAGGAATACAAAGGGGCCCAAGAAAAAAAATATATATATACATGTATATATATTTGAGAAACTCATATATAGTGAGTTTCTTTTCTGCTCTTAGCTCTCACCTCTCACCTACCATAGAATTGCCTAATTTTATTCAGGAAGTTGAACAAAATTTCACCCAGGAAAAGGTGGAACTAAACCATGCTGGGTCAAATTTTAGGTTAAGAATTTCTGTCCTGTGTTCTACCTTGAGACTAACTGTACTAATGGTTTCCAAGAGGCACTGAAAGAGTAGAAATGGTTGAAAGGCCAATGTAATAATTTGCATTAACTTTATTGTGGTTGGAAGTTTATGGAAGGATGGTTGAGTTACTTGCCCAAGGCCTTATTACAGATAGTGAAAGTTAAAACAATGAAGTTCTTAGAAGAAAACAAAGAATATTATTTTTATGGGCTTAGGATTATTTTAAACAGGACATACAAAACACTAATCATAAGAGATAAGATTAATAGTTTGAATGTCTTTAAAATTAAGTGCTTCTGTTCATCAAAAGATAACATTAGAATAATTAAAAGTCAACACAGATTGGGAAAAGATATTTGTTATACATATATTGGACGAAGGGCTCATATTCAGAATATGTAAAGAACTCTTATAGGTCATTAGGACAGACAACTCCCTACAAATGAGCAAAAGACTTGAACAGACACTTTATTAAAAGGGTATTGAAATGAACAATAAGCATCTGACAAATTGCTCAACATCCTTGATCATCAAAAAATGCAATTTTAAATCACAATGAAATACATATCCCCCCCCCTTTTTTAAATTAAAAAGACTGAAAATACCAATACTGGCAAAGATGTGAAACAACCGGAAATCTCATATCACTGGTTGGAACCTAAATTGTTATACGAATTTAAAAACTGGCAGTGTATTTAAAGTTTAATATGTGAACACTCTATGAACCAGGAATCCAATCCTAGGTATATATATATATATATATATATACAACATAAATGAATGCTATGTCCACCAAAAGACATGTGTAAGAATGTCTGCAGCAGCTTCATCAAAGGCAGAAACATGAAGCAACTCAAATGTCCACCAACAGTAGGATGAGTACACAAATCGTTGAATATTTATATAATGAAGTAATACACAGTAGTGAAAAAGAATGGACCATTGTTACACACAACAATATGGATGAATCTCATAGACGCACTGTTGGGCAAGAGAAGCCAGACATAAAATTGTACGTGTTATGTATTTCATCCATAGCAAGTTCAAATATTGGTAAAACTAATCTATGGTGACAGAGGTTAAAATAGTGGTAATCCTTGTGGGATACTGAATGGGAAGGGGCATGAATGAGCTGGAAAGGTTCCACATCTTGATATGGATGGCAGTTACATGGGTATGCATATGTAAAAAATTATCATTCTGGACACTTTTGATTTGTGCGCTTTACTGAATGTTATACCTCAAAAACAAAAAGTAAAACAAAAAATCAGATCATATGTCTTGATTTCGTGTCTAACAATAGGATCACTGGCTTTCCCTATAAACACTCATATTGATGTCCTATCGCATTGAAGTTCCTGGATACTCACTCTCCTCTCCCTCGCTGGGAAAGACATATTTGAGAACTCTTCATAGTCTGACAGACAGGAGAACCACACTTATTTCAGGCAGAGTTGGAAGAGTAGGGCGGAGGAGATGTAAATACTGCATCTGGGAAGTAATCTTTTCCCCCAGCACCTAGTAAACGATCAATACAAGTACAATAATGTCTATTGATAAATAATATTGTCCAACATTGGCTACTATCTGATACATACAGCATTTGCCACACACTTTCTAACAGGCACTAGGCACTGCACTAATTGTTTCCCACGTATTTTCTTAATATTTATATAATTCTACAGCGCTGTCCCATTGTTAGTCTTGTCCTACAGATAGGAGACGCAGGTTGTTGGAGGGTTGGTTCAGTTACTTGCCTAAGGCCTTACAGAAAGTTTAAGTGGTGAATGGAGATCTCAACTCAGATTAGTCTGAATTCAGAACCTGGGCTGTAAACCACTCGCTATGTTATGAATGGATGGTGTCCAAGCCCTGCCTGCATGTTATATAACACACTGGACCAAGTGCTGTGGCATTCCGAATGGGGCCGAAGCGGCTGCGGCTGCCGACATTGGCGATGGACTCCCCGAGGCCCTTCGTCCCACTAACTGCACACAGGTGGTCCCCGGGGCCAGAGAGCCGCCGGCGCTCTCTCCCCGAAGACCACGCCTTCGCCTCCAGCCAGTTTGCTTGGGGAATCAGAAAGGTGCCCGGGGCCCAGAAACCATTAAGTTTTTTCCGACTTCAAAAACACACACCGGAGGTAGGCGTGGGCGTTACCCGCCTCACTCCTGGGGGCAGGGAGAACCAACGCGAAAATCCCCAGAGAGGCGGAAGAAAAACCGGCCTGCGAGAGAATAGGATGGAGATGGGAAAAGCCTGGGGAAGAGAGAGTTATGCGGCAGGAATAGCAGAAAAGCGTACTAAGCAAAAAGAAAGGTGTCCCACTAACTCCGAAGTTAAGTGGGTGTCGACGCAGCCCCCTCTATTGCGCTTGCGCAGTGCTGCCTCCCTGTGCACCCCGCCCCTTCCCGCCGCTGAGGATTTACTCGTCTCTTGGCAACCATTCACCCGAAGAGCCAATCAGAGGGCAGCCCTCGCCCCGCCCCTGCCGTCAGGGCCGGGCGGAAGGGTCCCGAGGGGACTGGCTCCGCCACGCTCCGCCCCTGGCTCCCCCGGGAGGGCGGCTCAGGGGCGGGGACGGGGGCGTGGTCCCGCCGTATAAGAACGGAGGGGGCGGCGGCGGGACGGCTCACTCGGTGCCGCTGCCTAGGGGCTGTAGAGGTCGCGCCGCTCCTGCTGGGGCCTGCCCACGCCAAGGACCTGCCTCTGTCGCCTCCTCTTCTATTGCCCAGGTGAGTCCGCGACCCCCCTCCTCTAAAGGTGCGGCGATGCGGCAGCAGCCCCAGTGAGCCGCGAGCTCACTTAGTGGGGGTCCGCCCCCACTAAGTGGTGCTCAGGTCTTTGCCCAGCCTGGTAGGGGGCCGGCGGACCCGAGGGGAGCTGCGGACAGGTGCCGAGACCCGGTGCTCCTTTCCCCTCCTGCTCCCTCGAGGACTCCCGCCCCTGACACACCCGTCCTAAAGGGCCAGAAGAGACGCTCCGAAAGGGAGCTACAACTTTCCAGAGACCTGGGGCTTGGCAAACTCCAGCGAGTTCCTGCTCCGCGCGTCCTGCAGGCTGCGCGCTGGCCAGGCGCGGGCAGGGCATCTGAAGAGTGTGTGATCGGCGCCTCCGCTCCTACCTGGATCAGACGGCGCCCCCCGCCACCCATGCCTCCCTTCCTGGCTTGCAGTCCCTCGGGCTCGCCCCGGCGCTCCCGCGGGCGCGCACACCTTCGCCGGCCCGCCGAGTGTGAATTCGAATTCGGCGGTTTCACTAGGCGCAGCTGGAGACGCAGCGGTCCGGGGCTTGGATCTGGTTGGGGAGGGGAGGGGCGCTTCCTAGGCTCATTGCCAAGTCCTGAGTTTTAAGGAGAAGGGCGGAGATCCTTAAATTTAATGCGCTCACATCAGACTGTGGACACCATGAGCAGCAAAGGGATCCAAGCCAGTGACTTGTGCGCTGCGCGTCTCTCAGAAACTTCTTGGGAATGCGGTGTCTGTGAAACCTGCTTCCTCTCCTTTTGAAAATGAAACTTGCTTTACTGCGTAGGTGAAAAGCCACGGCAAGTGGGTCGACTCGGACGGATACCGGTGCGGCTGCCCCGGGAGGTGTCGCAGTTCGGGGACTCCCTTCGCACTGGTCGCGAGGCAGGAGGGAGCAGGGTGGGAGGCGAGTCAGAGGAGGGTGACTTACCTGAAGAATACAGGTTGGTAGCCTGCACACCTGAACTCAACGCTGGCGGGCGAGAAAACCAAGCAGCGCTACCTCCAAGTAAGGGCGCTCCCCTGGAGAAATGAATGCCTGGCGAGCTTCTGGAGAACCCACTATTAGGGCTGGACCCTGCGGGAGGGATAGTGTCCGCTCCCTTCCCTTTCGCCCTTTTTTGTCCGTAGGTAGGCTTTGGTAGGGCTCTAACCAGTTCCCTGGCTTAATTAAGTAGGGGCCTGCTTCCTTTTTAACATTTTTGCTTTCTTACGGAGACATAAAGTGCATACAAATGAAGTGCTTAAAATGCACTTATAGTAAGAAAGCTTTTATAAATACTGTGTGCATAATTATTTGTATTGTGACAACTTGGTCTTCAGGTTACTTTGTAGGTGGGTTAGGAGACTGAACCAGCCCAGGAAATAAAGTTAGGGTGATTAGATCCTCCCAAAGTACACTTCTGGCTGGCTCAGCTGCCCTCTGCGTGCAGGAAAGAGGGTGACCGTTGTTGGCGACAGCAACCTTTCAACGTGAGTAAATTGGCAAGGAAATGAGCCAGGAAGTAAGTTGGGCAGCCGCAAGAGTGGTAGGAGAGCTTACCCAGAATTTTACTGTCTTAAATCCCCAAGGGTATTATTGAGGGTGTGAGACCAGCCACGTTAGGCCCTGCAGTGGAAAAGGGGGAGGGGGATGGGGAGTAAAGAATGCTGACTTTTCTCTGGGCTTTTAGGGAAACCTCTGAGCTGGGCTGCAGGGGTTCTGTCCTTTGACATTCTTGTTTGTGAAGATGGAAAATGACCTCTTGAGTCAAGCTTAGTTTATTTCAGATAATAAACTTTTTCTCTTAAGGTATACCCATAGCTTTAGAGTACATATATTCTCAATAAAGAGTTTTTAGGAAGATTTTGGTATATTGTATATAATTGTTCAGGTAGCTATGCGGGGGTAGGGGGCTCCCATAACAAAGTTTAAAAAAAAAAAAAAACTCTGCCAGGAGGCCTCTAAATTGTTACCAAAACAAAGATCCCTAATTTCATAAGCAACTTCAGTGAGCACATAGAATTAACAGCCATATTTCTTACGCTATGTTTCCCACAATACCTACCTTGTATCCAGGGATTAAATTCATGTAATTCTGAAGGAAAGGATTTGGCTCTTAGCCTGCTTGTCAGAGTGAGCATGACTTAGTTGTGCACCTGTGGCTATCTCTACCTGGTTTCTTCTGTTTTACCGTGAGCACAATAGCCACTGAAATCTCCCGAGTTCCAGAGGCCCGTCCCCCCTCAGCTGTATCTCCCCATAGTGCACACATTCAGCCCACATTCCCCCGTGTTCAAGGCCAGGGCAGATCATGCACATCTTGCGCTGCCGGTCAGAGAACAGAATTCCTCATATTTCTGAAAGTCCAAGGAACAGTGCAGCAGTAAAAATAACTTAAAAGTGGGCTGTAGTGCTCTTGTTTTCACAGTACCATTAACCAGACACATTTGATAGAAAATTTAAAAACTTCATTTAAAAAACTTTTTTTGTTGTTTTTACTGCTCAAGTACATAGGATCTTGTCTTCATCTTTTGTCTCTGATCAATGTTGTGTTCATGGAGTTACCTACTAAAGAAATGGCAACCCAAAGGCTCTCAGTGGATGAGTTGAACCTTTTTTTTTTTTGCATTACTGAGAGAAGTCGTGGAAGCCCAAAACTAGTTTCATGAGTTAAGCTAAACTTATGTTTTGGGGTTTCTTGGTTTCACACCTGTCTCTGGGTGTATCTGCTATTTTGTGTGCATGTGTGTGTGTTTAGGAGTTAAGGAGTAATGTGGAATGTGAGGTTACTTGGAATAAAACATTACTTGGGTTAGATAAGGTCTGTTGCTTTTTGTGTTGTCATTGAGGTAAACAAGGCACTGTAGGAAAATGCTTCCTGCCATCTTGGTGTTTTGACTATAGTACGTTAAAATGGCATAAATTGTATTACAATGAAGCAGACACCTCTGTGTTTAAAGAAATGTTCATGTGTTTAAAGCTGCTTGGGTACATTAGTACTGCTGATTTCTTGTGATGTTTTCAGGCCATAAGATCTCTCAAAACGTTTTTACGCTTTCATTGCAGGCCTCATAAAGAGGCTTGCATTTGGAATTCAAATAGTTTAGAGGAAGCATCTTTATATAGTTCAACTAGGTAAGGAAGCCTTAAGAATTGTTTAGAATTAATAGATTTTGTACAGCTGGCCCCCACAGTCTGTTCTAGAACTGTTTGAAAACTTCTTGGAACAACAGAAAAAAAATATTTAAAAAAAATTGCTGATGTTAAGCAACTCTCTCCCTGTAGGATGTTTTTTAGTGTCGGAGCTTGAGACTAAAGTCCTGGAGTCTTGGTCACAAAACTGCATGGAGTGTTGTTTATTTCTTGGAGAACCGTGATTGAGTCAGTAAGTAGTTAAGTGCTTCCTAGGCAGTAGCTAGTGCCAGGTGCTGAGGACGCCAAGGCAGTGGTGTTTGGAAATGCCTCTGGAAGAGCTCTGGATGCGAGAGGAGCTGGGCTGGCTTTATCATGCAGTCGAGGCACTCGGATTTCTCTCATTAGTCTCAGCCACTGGCATATGAGCGCCGGAAAGCAGAATCTGTGCTCACTGCTGACTCCCCAGTGCCTGCTTATAGAGCTGGCCTGGCACACAGAAGGTGTTCTGTCATTTGGATACATGTTCGGTTGGCGGCTTGCAAAGAGGGAGGCGTACTTGAAGTGGGTGTTCTCTTGGTGGACCTAGGCAGGCAGGCCAATGGCTGAGTCCTCTTTTAAGTAGAGGCCACAGGGGTATAGGTTTGGAGCTGAGGGGCAGTGACTAGCTAATTGACCAACAGCTGAAACTCCTCAAGCTGAGCTCCAGACCCACTCCCTTAAGCACTTGCCATCCTTCCCACCCTCCCTGACACCAGCCTCACATGGCTCACTCAGCCTTTTCTCTCTCTCTCTTCACTCAGTTGCTAGTTCTGCTGATTCTTTCTCTTTTTTATTGTTTCCCACTGTCATCACTGACCTGGTTTAGGGGCCCGTAGACAGCAACTTGATGAGGGCAGTAAGTGAGTCCGCCTCCCCTGCCTCTGGCTAGTTCTACAATCTGTGCATTTGGAACTCCATCCAAGCGCACAGGGACTGCCTGCACCTCTGGAAGCTGAACCTCCTCTTCAAGACCGTGCCTTTCTGACTCTTTACTCTTGACCCACCCCCCACCCCCCATGGCAGAGTCTCCCTAACTGCCCTTCTTTGCCTCACAGAACAGATACTTATATCTGCACAAAGGAATGATACTCCTTTCTCACCAAACTTTGAATCCAGCTTCAGGCCCTTCCCACAGGCTTCTGACTGACCTTATTCCATCTGGGGACCCGCTCATTTCACACCTCGATTCATTAATACTTTGTTGTTGTTGTTGTTTGTTCTTTTGAGACGGAGTCTTACTCTGTCGCCAGGCTGGAGTGCAGTAGCACGATCTCTGCTCACTGCAACCTCCACCTCGTGGGTTCAAGCGATCCTCCTACCTCAGCCTCCTGAATAGCTGGGACTACAGGTGCACGCCACCACACCCAGCTAATTTTTTGTATTTTTAGTAGAGATGGGGTTTCACCATGTTGGCCATGATGGTCTTGGTCTCGTGATCCGCCTGCCTCAGCCTCTCAAAGTGCTGGGATTACAGGTGTGAGCCACCATGCCCGGCCAATACTTTCTTACAGTTCTTCCTTCTACCTTCTTTTCTAGTTCTTAAATTTTTATCTTTGATTGAATAAGCACGAAGTCCCATACTGTTACCATACTTAGCTTCCTATAAAAACATTTTGAGAAGAAAATTATCCATGAACCTGGAACTGCCCACGCCCTCTTACGTTGCCGTAAGCGTCTCTCAACTTGTTTAGCCCTTATGAAGATAGAAGAGGTAACCCTCCACCTTTCCTGGCTGCTTGCCCCTGATCCCCAAACATACTCTGTCCATCGTTGCCCTCTGCTTGTCGTAGTTAGAGATGGGCATTAGGATCTCCACAGCTAGCCAGTGCTATATGGACTTGGGCAGTTTCAATTGTCATTCCTGTGGAATACCTGCAGCACGGCAGTAGCAGAAAGAGGACTGATCCAGAAGCAGAGATGACGTGTACCCTCATCAAGTGCCTGATATGTGTCTAGAGGCTTGCTCACAGCTGCTCAGCTAGAGCTAGCACCGCTGCTATCTCCTGTGCCCAGGCTGTTTGTCATCTTTTTACCTCCTCTGCTTCTGAGGCTGACTTTAGCTGTGGGGAGACCTGGGCTCTGGTCCTGGCAGAGCCTTTACCTCTTCAGCCTTCAGCTTCTTCATTATATAATGACAATAAATTAGATCAGTGCTTTCCAGTAAAAATATGAGAGACACGATTAACTTCCTAGTAGTCCCATTAAAGAGTAGAAGTAGGTGAAATTTGACCAGGGGCAGTGACTCACACCTGTAACCTCAGGACTTTGGGAGGCTGAGGCAGGAGGATCCCTTGAGTCCAGGAGTTCCAGACCAGCCTGTATGACACAGCAAGACCCCATCTATATAAAAACAATTTTTTAAAAAATTAGCTGGGTGTGGTGGCACGTGCCTGTGGTACCAGCTACTGAGGAGGCTGAGGCAGGAGAATTGCTTGAGCCCAGGAAGTCAAGGCTGCAGTGAACTGCGATCGAACCACGGCACTGCAGCCTTGGCAATAGGGTGAGACCCTGTATCAAAAAAAAGTGAAATTCATTTTAATAAGTGTATTTAATCTACCATATCAAATTTCATCATTTCAGTATGTAATCAATATAAAAAATCTAAATGAGATAGTTTACATTCCTTTTATCATACTGAGACCTTGATATCCAGTATGTGTTTTTGCACTTACAGCAGTGCCTACTGTATTGGGCAGCACAAGTCTAGACCATCAGCAAAAATGTTTCACTCTCAAGTTCTGATTCTGCATGTGTGGGAAGCAAGATTTAACAACCCAAAGTTATGGAAGGAGAGTAGGAAGCAGGATATAAGCTCCACAGGGCCAGGGATCTTCTCTTTCTTCCCAGTGCATCACAAGCTCCTGGAGCAGTGCTCGAAACATAGTAGGCATGCACATTTTTGAAAGAGTGAAAGGAAAGTCAGTTATGGCCAACTTACTGACAGTCATTCACACTGTGCGTCAGACTTGACACTAAAACACGTGGTGTTGGATTCCTAGCCCAGTGCTCATTCTTTTTTTTTTTTTAATAGTTTCTTAGAGAATAATCATAAGGCAATAGAATTTCAAGGAACTGCTGATAAAATCTTCTGAGACTGGCAGGGGACCAGGACTCAGTTTATCAACAATTAAGTTTTATCAACAATTAAAATTTGAGTGAAATTGCAAGAGGAAGTAACATTCAAGTCAAAGGTGTTTGAGCTGTCTGGTGACAGCACATTAATTACTTGATGAATGCTAGACATGAGCTGCTGCTATGCGCAGTACCTGGAGGCCCGGAACCTGCAACTTGAATGCCAACTCCTAAGGGAAGGATCCATGCAAAACAAAAACCTGGATGGAACTATGCACGTCATTAGCATCTGCTCTGAAATGGAGGTCAGCTCACACTTAGACACTTGTGAATGGGGTGTGTTTATGGTCTAACGTATGATAAGGGTGACATTTGAGGAACTAAGCGTTGCTTGTCCCTTTCCTGATAAGGCCTGGGCAGGGAAGCTGCTAGTGATTAGACAGGACTTTTAGCTGACTGAGGTCTTCCTTTTGGACAACTGTTTAAAGCTGTAGGCTGGAGAGTTAGATGGTAAAGTAGCCTGTGGAAGCAGCCTTTGATGAAACCCGGAGGCTGTCAGCTCTTAAACCCTGTGGATTACGTGTAAACTGAGTCATTCTTACAGTAAGCAGTCTCCTCCTTAGGAATCATCTCATTTTTCTCAGTCTAGGCAATCTCTAAAACAGAAAGGCAGGCTCTCTTTGGGGAGCTCTTTAAATGAATTCAGACCAGTAACACCTCTGATTTAGAAAGAAGCAGTTGATGGTGGGAAGGTGGTTACCAAGTAGCAACAAGGATTATTTCCATTTCAAGTTGTGTGTGTAGCACTTAATGCTGACACCTTGGAAAAAAATCAAGGCTTTTATGCCCTGCTTCCATCTAAAGATGTCTGTGTCCTGACCTTGTTAATATTTCCATTTGCAACCACGTCAGAGTATTCCTTTCAACACTTGAACTTGTGTGGCATCCCTGCTGTAATATCTAGGCCAGTGTTTTGATTCTGTTTGCTGTTTTGCGGCCACGGCATTAGTTCTTCCAGCGTTATCTCTCCACCCACACTTGCCTAAGCATCCTATTTTCAAAGGTGGGAAAGAGCTTTCTGTTTGGAGTTGTCGTTGGTGGGTGTCTATGGATGGAGCCCAGTGATAACCATTCAGACTGTGTGTTGGCTTCTCACTTCTTAGTGGGAAGTGAGAATTCATGGAGGCCCCTTAAACAGCGGAGATCACAGCCTGGTTCTGTGGCCTGCCTGGGTTTCAGTCCAGGGCTGCTTTCCACAGCTCATGTGGGAATCTAACCAAATTTTTTGACTCTAGTAAACATCATTGGTAAATGGCTGGAGGATGATAATAACCTTAAGAAAATAGAATGAGACGCTAGCTGAATGCAATGGAGCTGAGAGTGAGAAAAGACCAACTGTGGGGTTTGTTGCGTCACTGACTTAGAAATGTTTTCTCTGGGCACAGCTTTGTGGCCTGGGGCAGTTACTTCTTTGAACTCAGGTAGAAAGTGTTGCGGGCATTTAAGTGGGCAACTGTGAAAATAACATCTTGGAAAAATAGTGAGCGTAGGATATATTTTATTGGCCTTTTAAAAAGTAAAGCATTATTTTATCTGTTTTTATTGCTTCAGGCCATTCATAATCTAAGCTGCTATTCCATGTACATGAAACACTCGAGTGTCTGTTATCTGTAACTTTCATGTGTTTGGGGCTGTGGAGGAGTCTCCAGAATGTGGCCCCCTCCCTGTGTGGGGGGTCTGGCCCTAGGGAGGAGCTGGCAGACAAAAGGCTTCCTTAGACTGCCTCCAAACCCTTCCTAGATAACTTCTGGCCTTCATCCCCCAAGGAATTCAAGGAGTAAGGGAGGAGGATTTTTTTCAGAAGGCCATATCCATGTTGACCCTGGTTTTTCTTGTTTCTGCCCAGTTATCTGCTGCTGCACATGCCAAGCAAAATGACCAAGGTCCATGGTCATTCGAAGCACCTGGCTCTTTTCTTATGGGTGAAAGAATCTCAAGGGTCAAACTACATGCAGGTGGGGGAAGTGACGGTGTCCAGTCTCAGGTTCAGCATTCATGAGGTCCTGTGTACGTTCCAGACTTTCTGCTTTCAGTTTTGTTCCAGCTCTCCTTCCTGGGCTGGCCCTTTAAGTCCTGGTCACTGCCTGCAAATTTATCAACCATTTCTCTGTAGCTCCAGTTGGGTTATTGGCTTCTTTGATCTGAGAAGGTTGCCGTCTCGACTGTAGCTAGTGTCCTGTTCTGTTGCTTCATCAGCCTATCAACACTCTGATCTCCCAGCCATCAGAGGAGTCTCAGTAATTGTTCCTTTATTCCATGAGCAAAGCAGCATGCCTTAGTTTTCTGGATCAGGATCAGCCCATTCCTGATAATCTCCCTCCTGTGCCATTAATTTTTCCTCTTATTACTAGTTCAGCAAGGCGACTGTCCAGCACCTTCCACTCTTGGGTTCTCTCTCTCTTCTGGACTTGGTTTCTCTAAAATCACCACTGTTCTGCAACGTAGCAAGCATCTTGGAGCTCCCTGGGAAGTTAGGATCCTAGGCCTTCATCTCCCAGCCATTGTTCCTTTAAAACAAATAGTAGCATAACGATTAGCATTTCTACACTTAATCACATTCAGTTCTGGTGGCTCCAGCCTGGAGTTTCTATGCTGACAGTTGTTAGATACTTCAGTTCTAAATGCTTCTCCCTTGCTTTCAGAATTTGCCATCTGGCCTTACCTCACTCAGGTGGCCTTAGCGGTCTAGCCAAACTTCTTTCCTACCATCTTATTTTTTAAAAATCTTTATACCTTCCTTCCTTTTCTTTCTACTTACTGTCATCTCCTTCCTCTGACCATCTAAGCACAACCAGCTCTTCTTCAAGCTCCCTGCCCCACCAAAGCTATCCACCTTTTAGGAAGACTCTTAAATTCCATTTCTGCTACTCACCAGCAGTGCATCCTTGGACAGTTTACAATTTGCACATCCTCTTTGTTCTCCAGTTTTCCCATCTGTAAGTGGGGGAGTAGGAGGAATGGTATCTCTTTTATGGGGTTGTTATAGGAATCAAATGATTGATCCAGGTAGAGCCCTGAAAGCACTGTTTTACTGCCTATTTGTGATGTTGTAAAAGAGTTGGTGGCTCATTAGGGTACCTGGCTAAACATCTAGTCACATGTGGTGTCCCCTGGCCATGGCTGTGGCTGCCGCCATGTGAAGAGCCCTTGGAGGGCTCTGCATGTATTAGCACCTGCCAGAGAAAAGGATGTGGGCAGAAGCAGACGTTTATGTTATGAAACGATGTGCTCCCCCGCTGAGAAGTGGGATTTCCCACACACTGTGGCAATATATTGTCTTCCTTGGTGTCTCTCTGGCAGGGGGCACCTCTAAGCCACCTGGCATCTTTTGCTTAACTGGAATCTGCACAAAAGCAGAGAGTAAAGGCTGATTCCAGCTTTTTGCTATCTTTGGTGTGTATGGTGGGGACGGGGCAATGGAAAGACTAGGTCTCACGGTTACATAGTGAACAGAAGGTTGCTGTGTCCTTTTTTGTTAGGACCAATAACGTCTGTTTTAGAAAAGATCACTTTAGTGGCTACGAGAACTGGTGATCCCAGTGCACATGTGGGTTGTGACATGTGCTTGTCACTCCGTGTCCACCTCCCATCCACCATGGCAGACCTTGAGCTTGGTGGAAGGGAGTCAGCAGTTCCCAGACACTAGTCTCGCAGTTGAGGACCTGGGGTCAATTCGCTTAATCTTTTCTGAACCTTATTACTTAATTTGTGAAAAAGGGATAGTTGTAGATTCCTTAGAGTTCCTATGAGGATTAGATGGGAATTGAAGTGAAGTGGCTCATACTAAGTACTATTTCATTTGCTTTGACACACACCTCTACACCCTTCATTTCACAAGCAAAGAAGAGATAGACTTGGAGTCGTGGTTGTCATTCACTCTTGTTAAGGGAAGAAGTGGGATAGGATAGTATGAAGTGTATTGCCACCACTTTTATTTCTGCTTATGTTCTCTAGGTTTTCATATGTAATGGAATGGTCTCTTTTTGTCTAAAGTGTCCTCTTGTACACGGGGGAGGAGTTTGTGTGGAAGATGTGTGGGAAGAGCCACAGGTGCACGGGTCCCCTGTTGGCCAGGAGCCAGGGCCCGCAGGTGTCTTTGTTCCAGGTACACACTTCTCTTGGAGTCTGTCACCAGGCTTGGCCCATTGCCCAAGATTCCAGCTCTTACCTTGGGTTAGAAAGTTTTACTGGGAAGAACCACACATTTGAGGTAACATCCAGAAATAGTGAAAGAGAATTTGTCCCCAAAGGAAGGCTGAAATGTGTTTGATTTTCTTTTGTATTCATAAACCCTCAGGAGGGTCAGAAGAAGGTAACACTTAGTTGCCTCTGGACTGCTGAAAGCCCTCAATAGCTGAGAGCCTCAGTTCAAGCCTCAGCATTTTCCTGAAATTTTCTAGACAATCACTTCCATAGCTTTCATGTTAAAGGTCACAGACCTAGACTTAGATATATGCAGTCCTTAACTTGATAGACGTATGTCTCCACACATACTAAGAACCTTGTGGATGGTTTCTGTGTCTAATGCCAGGCACAAAATAAGAATTAATGTTGCTTTGACCGAATTGACTGTGTGCAAATGTTATAAATGCTCACAGTTACCTCCCCTCCAGCTCATGCACCTGCCTCTCCCGCTCGCCCACCTTGGGTTCCTCACACTTTCATCGTGTTTCTGGAGTTCACTGGCTAGTCCAGAGATCTAGATAAGCTATGAAGCAGGACTAGAAATAGCTTTTTTTTTTTTTTTCTTTTTAGTGCTCAAACGTAGGTTTTCAGACCAATCTGCGTTGAGCAGCTCTGTCCTGGGCAGTGGGAAATGATTAGATTAGACATCAAACTTTTTCTCAGGGACCTTGGTTTAACCTTCTGGCCTAGTTTGTTTTTTCCTTTCTTTTGCTGCTATCTCTGCAAACCTCTTTTTTTTTTTTCCCTTCAGTGTGTGTATTCTACCTTTACTGCAGTCAGATAATAGAAGAAAAGGGAGTACGAAAGTACCTGAGATAGTTGGTCATCTTGAATTGTCAAAAACAAACCCTGAATTCTCAAATCTGCAGGAACAAATTATGGTCTCCACCTTTCCCCATTTCTACTGTATAAATATAATGAATCTGTTTCTCAAACAGTAAAAGGGAAATGAAACACTTTAGTTTGAATTTACTAGGCTTCAAATTAATTTGTTCTCTATTTTGTTAATTCTGCTAACTAGAATTTGCCTTTAACCAGGGCCTTTCATGAATTGGGAATGTGTGTTCCACGTGATTCTTTTATATGGGGATTATATCAGTGTTGATTTAACGTGGTTAATTAAAACTAAAAACTGTTGGACTAAGCACTGATGTGTTACCTAAACACTGAGGGCCTATGACTTGGATGTATTCTAGTAATACCAATGTTTGTCTAAGTAACTTTAAAATGTACTTTTGGTATTTGAAATTGTTTGGACGAGTGAGGGACAATGAAGAATCCCTTTCTAATAGGCACAAGTGACTTATTTTATGCTCTTCTAATGAGCTAAGCACTTAGTATGAACTCAGCTTAAATTTGTGTCTTCAGTGGCTTAAACTCCTCTCTATGTAAATCATGGTAAATTGAGAAAGTGAAAAACTACGCCATGGACTTGGCATTTGTCATGTCCCACACTGTGCTTTTATACAGACTTTTTCCCCTAGAATTTAACTCCAATATTCATATATGTATGAGAAGAAGTTGTCATGGAAGATGCTAACCACAGGCATATTGTATTTCTGAAAAAAGTGTTTGTTAAAGTTTTTGCAGCTGTAGCCAGCAACCAACTTAACAGTATCACAAGGGTAGCTACATGTTTGAAATGAGAAATTCTGTGAAACTGAAAAAAAAAATTTCTTTTGGTTAACATAGAATGAGATGAGAGGAGATGGATTTGCATGATTTAGAGAGTCTGAGGGTTTTTTTTAATGAGCATCTTTTTAAAAAGTATATGAGTAGAAACTTGATAGAAAGGCATTCGAGAGGAAAAGAGTCTCTCTTCCTCTGTTCATCCCCTTATCTGTAGAGATCAGCATTTACATCTTGGAGGTGAAGCTTCCAAGTGTATTTAATTTTGTCACATGGATGTGGGAATGCAGAATGTGGAATGTAGAGAGGAGGGGTGGGAAGGAAAACGGGGATTGAAGAAGTTAAATAAGGCAGCAGGTGAATGGAAGGCTCCTAAGGGAGAAGCTTTAGGATCATAAGGTTTTAATTTTTCTTCAACTAATACATATATAGATTCCAAATTCAAAGGGCACAAAATAAGTTTTCTTCTTCTAACTTTGAATCTGCTTCCCCTAAACTAGAGGAAGTATTTGGTACAGACTAAAACTACTACCTGCGTATGTTTCCAGAGACTTTATATGCTTGTGTAAGCACAGACTTTAACAGTTTTGCTGTTAACAGTTTTGCTATTAACTTGTTTTTCTATTAATGAGTCTTGATAAGCATTTCACAGTCATACAGAAAGAACAGCTGTCTTGAATTGTCATCTCAAATTGTCGAAAACAAACCCTGAATGCTCAAATCTGTAGGAACAACTGCATGCGTTTCTGTATTGTTTTATACACACATCAGATCATTTAACCATCTTCTATTGGTGAATACTTATAGCTTTATAAATAATTCTCCAATGAATATTTTGTGTATACTTGCAAATATACTAAGGATATAATTCAAAGTAGACTTACCAGAAGTAGAATCCCTATGTCAAAGAGTATATCTCCTTAAAATTAAGTGTCTTGTGTCCGGAGAGAGCCCACAAGCAGTATACTAGAGGGTGTCTGATTCCCACATATCAGACTTAGTGATCTTTGCCCATTTGATGGATAAAAATGATACGTTGAGGTTTTAATCTGCCTGTCTCTTAAGTAAGGTTGTGACTGTAATAGGTGTTTGAGATGTAGTTTGTGTCCTTTGTGTCTTCTCTGTTGGGGTTCTTCTGGTATTTCTGATTTGTTGAAGCTCCTTATTCATTATGGAAATGAGTACTTTGCCTAATGTTACAAATATTTTTCCTACTTTTGCCTTCTGACTTTATGGTGTTTTTGAATTATATAGTCAGATATAGCAATTTTTGAGGCTTTTAGGTTTTATGTGACTTATTTAAAAAAAAACTACCCACTCTGTATAAGTATATATAAATGCATTTCCACCTCAGTACTCTTAGAGTTTCATGCTTTTACATTCAGTCTTTGATCTGTCCAATCTAGATCTTAGTTTGGCATGAAATAGGGAGTCCCTTTCATTTTTTTCTTTTTGATAATTTAGATAACCATCCAGATGTTTTTCTTCACTTTACTATTCTGAAATGCCTCCTTTAATTATATACTAAATCCCTTTACATATCTGATTTTGTTTCTAGACTTAAAAAATTTTGTTCCACTGATTTGTCTTTTTGGGCCAATAACATGCTGTTTCAATTATTGTGGTTTTGTGATATCTGTTACGGGCTAGTGCATATCATTCCTATTTTTCACAATGTTTTCTGGCTGTTTCTGCCTCTCCTACCATATGAACCTTACAAATTCTGTCTAAAACAAATTCTAACTTTGAGTCTACTAGAAGTTCACATACTTTAAAATATATGAAAACTCTCAACCCTGTGTACTTCCCCCCACCAAAAAAAGGCTCATAGCTTCCAGGCTATCACTAGTCTCAGATGTCCCTCCTCTAATGTTCAGAACCACCATTCTAGCATAGGCATTGTCCTGACTTTAATCCTACATGACGTCTTTTTGAACAACTCCTTAAAAAAAGACTTGAGTCAGAATATATTCCTACAGTTATTCTCCTCTGTAACATTATTGAGGTTCTTGCTGGAGATTTTTAAAAAATTGTTGCTTGTATCTCAAGTACTGATTGCATTACAGCCTCTGGTTTCCGTGTGACTTCTCATGCCTGTGTCATAAAGATGAGCTTTGAAAGCACAACAGGTGATTCACACTAGCAAGTGAGTTGTATTTCTTCAGGTAGACCAACATACCTGAAATCTATAAAACCCATGCCACCAAATCATAGTCTAGCTCTGGTCACAGTAAAGCCAGCCCCGTAACTTTCTGTAATTATTAGAACTTAATTGTGTAGCTCAGGGTTCCCCACCCCCCTGACCACGGGCCAATACCAGTCCGTGGCCTGTTAGGAACTGGGCCGCACAACAGGAGATGAGTGGCAGGTGAGCGAGCATTACCACTGGAGCTCTGCCTCCTGTCAGATCAGCAGCATATTAGATGCTCCTAGGAGTATGAACCCTAGTGTGAACTGAGCATGTGAGGGATCTAGGTCCTGCCCTTCTTATGAGACTCTAATGCCTGATGATCTGAGGGTGAAACAGGAACAGGTTCATGCTGCAACTATCATTCCCCTCTTCCCGGTCCATGGAAAAATTGTCTTCCACAAAACTGGTTCCTGATACCAAAAAGGTTGGGGACCACTGGTGTGGCACATACAGTGGACACAAATGTACTGTGTGCTAATCATGGGAGACCACAAAGAACTGCTAAGTGTTTAAAGGGCATGGCAAAAAGAGAACTCTACTATCCCAAATCTGCCTTGAAACCAAATGCCAGTCACAGTAAACATTATTCGTCACAGATTTTGCTTGGGATCCATAACCTAGGAGTGCTTTGTAGGATGATCTAGATAGCCTAGGACTTTTTAACGCTGTTCAGAGGCACTTTTATCTTCCCCTCCACGAGTACTCTGTAGCGAGCAATAGAGCACTCATCCCCAGATTGGTCCTGCAGAGCCTGCTGTGATCACATACTCAGCCCACTGCTTTCTGCCTCTCGGCCCCAACCAAGAGCTCATGTTGTCTTTCTGTTGGCTTGTGTCCCCTCTCCATAAGTGAACTCCGTGACCTTCCTGTTCACCCCAACCAGGGACACCCTTTCTTCTACTTTTATATTACATTTTATTTCCACCACTGGAGTTGTCTACACAACACACTGCCTTGTATGGATAGCTCATATTTTCACCTTCTTCTTGATGGGAGAGCCTGAAGAGCTCATCTCCATGTACCCAGCAATGCCCTGACAACCAAGTAACAACCATAGGAGATCCCTGGCACCGGTGCAAGGCCAGAAATCCATGTTGGAACCCCAGGAGAATGCATGCCGATGTGTATTCAAACACAGCAGCTTCCAAACAATGAAACTGCAGAAGTCATTGGGATGGGTTTTATGTGGGTCTAGCAAGTCAGAAAGGCGGAGGGGGTGGGAAAACTGTTTACAGTGAAATCTGAGGACAGCGCCTTGACTCTTTGTTCTGGGTTTTACATCCATCTAGCAAATATTCGACTTGTGGCTCTACAGGCACCTTGACATTTTAATATATGAGTATTTGTTTTTATATATTAGGATTTCCAGGGATCCATTGTGTTTTATTTTTTGGTAAGTATAACATAGCTGAAAATTACTTGGGAAACTTTGTGGTCCTAGCAGATGAAGTGGTGTTTTTCTCCTAGTACTCATTGCCAACTTTATTCTCCTTGGGTAGCTTTAAGGTACTATTGTTTTCCAAGTACACTTGAAGGCGCACACTGCCCGGGGGAAGTTGGCCATGTCCTGTGTTGGGCATCCTTGCTAGGAAGAGTGGTTCCACTACATAGGTGACCTAACCTTTTGTTGACTCGAAATTTTGTCATAAAAACCACTCCTTGGTTCTACCCTAGATGACAAGTACTTGTTAGGATAGACTTCTCCTATAAATGAAAGGAACGTGGGAATTTTGCTAAGGGAATATACTTTATTCTAGTAGAAGGGGTTGGATTCCCACTTATTGGTGAGATTGTAGCCCAAAGTTGAGAATCCATCTACTTGTGGAGTGAAGGAAGTCGTGTGTGTGTGTGTGTGTGTGTGTGTCTGTGTCTGTGTGTGTTGTATATTCTGTGTATGAATGTTGTAGCCTAGACGAATGTAGACATTCTCTTTTTCACTATAAGACACCTTCAGCCTAGGTGTCAACCAGGTCAAGATGTGGTTAGGGAGCCAGAAAGCTGGAGAAGTAACTAATTCTACTGCGGTCCTATATGGTTTGCTAACATTCTGTTTTCAGAACATTTGAAACACACTCCGTTTCAGCACACTCCACCCTTACCCAGAAAAAACAAACAAAACAAAACTATGAAATAATCTAAAGTAATATAGAATGAGTTTGTGTGTTTTTGTCCTTCTCTGCAGTGTCACTGTTTTTTACATATTTAACTCATTGAGTCCTCACGGCAACATTGAGCAGTAAGTGCTATTTATCACCATTTTACAGGAAGATGTTCAGAGATTAAACAGTGTGAGTTCCTCGAGCTGCTTTGCCATGTAGAAGTGAATCCTAACTCTGTTTCTCACCCCTCACTTTCAGTTTCCCCAGCCAGAACATCCCCTGAAGATGGCAGAGGAGAGCAGCTGTACCAGGGATTGCATGTCCTTCAGCGTGCTCAACTGGGATCAGGTTAGCCGGCTGCATGAGGTCCTGACTGAAGTTGTACCTATCCATGGACGAGGCAACTTTCCAACCTTGGAGATAACTCTGAAGGACATCGTCCAGACCGTCCGCAGTCGGCTGGAGGAGGCAGGCATCAAAGTGCAGGACGTCCGGCTGAATGGCTCCGCAGCTGGCCACGTTTTGGTCAAAGACAATGGCTTGGGCTGCAAAGACCTGGACCTAATCTTCCATGTGGCTCTTCCAACAGAGGCAGAATTTCAGCTGGTTAGAGATGTGGTTCTGTGTTCCCTTCTGAACTTCCTGCCAGAGGGTGTGAACAAGCTCAAAATCAGTCCAGTCACTCTGAAGGAGGCATATGTGCAGAAGCTAGTGAAGGTTTGCACGGACACTGACCGCTGGAGCCTGATCTCCCTCTCCAACAAGAATGGGAAGAACGTGGAGCTGAAGTTTGTCGACTCCATTCGCCGTCAGTTTGAGTTCAGTGTGGACTCTTTCCAAATCATCCTGGATTCTTTGCTTTTCTTCTATGACTGTTCCAATAACCCCATCTCTGAGCACTTCCACCCCACCGTGATTGGGGAGAGCATGTACGGGGACTTTGAGGAAGCTTTTGACCATCTGCAGAACAGACTGATCGCCACCAAGAACCCAGAAGAAATCAGAGGCGGGGGACTTCTCAAGTACAGCAACCTTCTTGTGCGGGACTTCAGGCCCACAGACCAGGAAGAAATCAAAACTCTAGAGCGCTACATGTGCTCCAGGTTCTTCATCGACTTCCCGGACATCCTTGAACAGCAGAGGAAGTTGGAGACTTACCTTCAAAACCACTTTGCTGAAGAAGAGAGAAGCAAGTACGACTACCTCATGATCCTTCGCAGGGTGGTGAACGAGAGCACCGTGTGTCTCATGGGGCATGAACGCAGGCAGACCCTGAACCTCATCTCCCTCCTGGCCTTGCGTGTGCTGGCGGAACAAAACATCATCCCCAATGCCACCAATGTCACCTGTTACTACCAGCCGGCTCCTTACGTCAGTGATGGCAACTTCAGCAACTACTACGTTGCCCATCCTCCAGTTACCTACAGCCAGCCTTACCCTACCTGGCTGCCCTGTAACTAACCTTGAGACCTGAGGGTTTCCACAGTGGGAACCCCAATAGGGCTAGGGCTCTCAGGTAGGGGAGCCTCCTTCTAGATGTAGGTGTTTGGCTTTTAAAGGGGAACTCAGCTCTGATTCTGCTTTTTTTTTTTTTCCTTTGTGTACCCATTGGAATGGGTCTACAGTGTATCATGAGCCAACCCTAAAAGGACCCGTATTACAGTGCCACGTTGGAAAACGCTACAGGAAGCATGACCTATCCACATCTTTCCAAGATAGACACTAACATGTCACGTCCCAAACATTAGCATATGGGAGTTGAGCTCTGTGCAGTAATCGAGATTGGGAGAATTTGGGCAGCGTGTGAGAAGTGCTAAGCTACTTTTTTCTCACTTGAGCCCGGGTAGGCTGTGTTGGCCCTCACTTGGGATTCTCAGCAGTTACATGAAAGTTGTGCTGATAATCTCTTCTCTTGTACCAATTTTAGTCAGGCAGAAAATGGTAAACATGAGGGTGCTCTTGTGACTTAATTTTTGTTCAAGGGACTCAATTGCTTATGTTTATTCCCTGTCAGCGGAGTGGAGAATGTCATTCATCAATAAACCAAAGCCAATAGCTGGAGAATTGAGATCTGGTTGAAAGTGGTTTATGGTTTACATGCTGTACTATCCTGAGGAATTGCGAGATATTGCTGAGGGAAAAAAAAAAAAATGACCTTTTCTTGAAATGTAACTTGAAAACAAAATAAAATGTGGAACATAATGTTTAATTAGAATTGTGGTGGTGGTAGTGGAAGGGGGATAATTGTAAATAGGAAACATGAATGTTCATTTTTTTCTTTAAAGAATTCTTATTAAATGGCTCCCTGCCTTTTTTTTCTTTTTTCCTCATCAGCTCTTTCATGGCTGAATTTTGTTTTATTCTTCCTAAGACTAAGGATTGTGCTGAGTCCAGAGTCATTGTGGTAACTGACATGAGGGTCTTCCCATGTTTTAATTGGAAACCCATTTTGGTCACATTCCAAGTATGACACAGCTGTTCTTCTGGAGTACTTTAGCTATTTTTTGTTTTTGTTCTTTTCGTTTTTTTTTTTTCCCAGAAATAGTGACTTCCTTCTCCAGGTGTGTTTGACAGCAACTCAATTCAGGAATTTCAGTAGAACTGAGTGACCTGTGGAACTGCTTTAGAATCTAACCTGCTGTCTTCGTGCTCTGTGTGAAGGGGAAGCTGGGGGGTTAGCATGAAGTCTGGCCTTGTGTGCATTGGAGCTTCCAAGGCACTTTGAAATCATTCCAGTATATTTGGGAAGAATTGAGTGAATGAGAATGCTCTTCCTTATTCTGGTAGATTTGACTTGTTTATAATTCTGCACTTTAGAAGGAAAACAGTGTTAATCTGTAGTTGAAAGAAAGCTTAGTAGATGAGAGAGTTCTAGGCTACTGTGGCTTTTTCCAGTAGATTTAGATGAGATTGTGTGTTTTGAAATGTTTTGTGGGATCCCTTAGAAAGCATCACTTTAGGGCAGAGACACTCAATATTGCCAGCCAGCTTGGGTTCTAGAGTGATTTAATCAAATTCATGCTCCTGATTTTTTTTTTCCCCCTTCCTTTGGCTATGAAAACCCAAAGCCCGGAGTGATTGTTTTCTCCTTGCTTTAAGCAACGAAGTTATCCTAATGCAAAAGAGCTTAGTAGAAAATGAGTGGTTTACCTTTTTTTCTAAAAGTATATTTTCAAGTTTATTCTGGAATGTGATGTTTTGGTCCTCTTAAAAGCGGATCAGCCATGACTGAAACTCAAGGCTTAGCTGGTATCTATGTTGTGCTACATTAGGTGACTAGAAGCCACTTCTTAGTGTAATCAGCTCCTGTTTCCCTGTGAGCCTTAGTTATATTTTAATTCAGTGGCTTTGAGTCAAGGCCGGTTCTAATTGAGGGGGCCCAGTGTGCTTCAGTGTTAAGAGTGCGGCAATGAAGAGTGAACCCCAATGAAGAGTGATCCCAACTTTGGAAACTATCTGGTCATTCATGACCTTAAAAAGCTGCCACGGTGGTCAAATGGCATGTGTTTGCACAAAAATGACCGATGTGTTTAACCAAAGCTTTGAAATGTGATGAAGCCACCAACATAAGCACTTGCCTAACAGAAATCAGTATTTCTTCTACTTAGAAGGCTTGGGGCCCAGCGTAATGAGGCACCACATGAAGATAAGATCTGCATCAAGGAATTAAATTTCCAGTTTGTCCTTGGGGTTCTTTCTGCTTATGCTTTCCCCCCCCCCCCCAATCTGGTAATAGTCCTCTTCTGAGAATGAAAGGAAGCACAGAAGTTGCGAGAAAGACCCAGTCCCCAGTCTTTGCCACCATTGCACCATGGTTGTCTCGGAGTCCCTTCACCTGACCTTTTTAGTCAGCTCAGATCTTTTTGTAGTTTGAGAATAGACCTGTCCAAGAGCTATCAGGGTTAAAAGCTGCACTGACCAAAGCTGTACTTTTAAGACACAACCCCTGGGCTAGTGATGTCTCTACTTGCTCTATGAGCCTTTTGCCAGCCTCAGAATAGGCGAGGTAACCTTGAATTTCAGGTCCCTGGAAACTCTAGCTGAAACCTGCCTTTCCTAATGCTCACACAAGCACCAGGTACCCTGAACTTATACTGAGTCCAGTGGTTCCTATTTTATGTGTGTGTGTATGTGTGTGTGTTGAGTAACATGAAACTTGGCAGGAGCAGAGAGCACTGAAGTTCACATGCAAGTTCTAATCTAAATTTAAGCAGTCTCTTATTTGTTTCGGAACTCTGATTTGACTCTTTCTCTGATGCTTTCGGCATGTCTGCAGCCTGTTCTCCTAGCCTGCTGCTTGGAGTCAGGTTGAGCATCAGTGAGATGAAGACAGTACCTTTTCCTCTCACATTGGCAGAATAGCACGCACTAGATGCCTGACCTTGAGCTCTAGTCTCCCCTTTAAATCTTACCTTGGCAGTAACACATTATTCCTCATTCAATAATTTCAATGCTGAAACTGAACTCTGTTACTAATGCCTTCCAATCAGAGTTCCTGATGGGGATGCCTGTGGGATGTGGCATGGCCCACACCTGGGGGACCTGGCAGATGGGGTGAGTTGGGTAAGGAAGATGATGCTTAGTTCCTGATAGATGCTACAGATGTAGTTTGGCATTTCAGTTTTTGTCCAGTTTGATTTTCACTGGGGTTTGAGTCAAGCAAGCTGTGTATGAACTTGTGTTTTGTGGTGACATTAATAATCAAATTGCTAAAACCCTGAATCTGCTTATTCTTCAGCTTCACCTCTGCACTAACCCCTTACCCTTATGGTACGTTAGGATTTTAACTAGTACTGCTTTGTTGACTTTGGGAAATGGTGCCACTCAAAAGCAACTTCCTAACTTGAGGAATAACTCCTTTGTAGTTTACTTTCTGGTACTGGTTGGTGCCTTGTATTGGGATACAGCTATATTCTTAGCTCAAATGTCCTCTTTTAGAGAGCAAAGTAGTTATCCAATGGTGAGACGAGACCCTGACGCTCATAGAGGCCATTCCTTCCTGGGTGTCGGACCAGGGCTCTGTGTCAGGGAAAACCTTCTGGGTGGACTTTGTAAGAATCCAGTTTCCAAGGTTAGATTCACATCCTTAATCTTGCAGAGACTAGAATTTCACAGCTCGCTTTGGAACATATTCCAATTCAACCAGTTAACATCAGAGGACCAAGTCGTGGGGGAGGGGGGCGGTGTTGAGGAGAGGTATTTTTAAAGATCTGGCAACTTTTCAGGATTATTTGTGGAGAACTCTAAGGTTAAGATCAGGAAATAAAAGACTGTGTGTGTGTGTGTGCGTGCGCGTGTGTGTTCAAGTGCCTAAATCTTGTTTACCTATCACTTTAAAAAAAAAATTGAAGTGTAAGCTAAATAAAATGCTTGGAGTTTTGCCTGGGCTAGTGAGAGTTGGTGCAAATTCTCGTGTGTGTTTGCATAGGAAGGTGAGATGACCATCTACTAAAGAGGAAGTAGCTAAATACAGATCTGTGGGTGTTTTTTAAAAAACTCAACCTATCTGGTGTTTTATTTTAATGGATAAAAATGTAATTTTTCTAAGGTAGCAACTTATTTCCAAATTAATATAGATGAAAAATAGATACCAATTAGACTAAATTGAAAGCTTTTTGTTCTATATTTGCATAGCCTTTGAAATATTTCTTAGTGCCTAGGAGGTCTGGGGATTCCTCTTTCGTAGTGGTCACTAACCTTACTTGATGCAGATAAAATCACTTGTCAATGCAAAATGTGTTAGAACTTGATAAAGCTTTGAGTTTGAGAAATAAAGGTATATTTAAAATTTAAATAAAACTTGTCATTTATGCTCATTGATTTGTTTCTTAATGATGAATTTTAGGTTTTAGGAAACATTGAATAGAAATAGGAAGCTGTCAACATCAGCCTTGGATGCTTCTCTGAAGGACAGATGCTTTTTTTGGGGGGAGGGCTGTGTGGTTACCTTGGAGACCACAAATCCCTTAATATTTGGGCTCTTTTTCAAGGTGCCCAGCTAACTTAAACTAGGCTTGGTTGTTGACCACAGCCTTTCAGCTAATACCCACGGCAGGTGTAGTCTTGCAGTTCACCTTTGCTGGCACCTTGTTTAATTCAGTCCCTTTAGCTCCTAGCCCACTTCAACAACAACAAAGAAAACAACTTCAGCCATACATGTACAACTACTGTAGTTTCTTCACATTTTTAAAGAAGTATAGAAGTGAACAAGTGATACTTGGAGTGGTTGATAGATGTTTGAAGGGTATAAAGAGATGCTGTAGACTTTGGTTAGCAACCTTCCTCCTCATTCCTTTGATCTCATTCACAACAACCCCTGCCCACCCCAAGTCTTGCCCCTTCCGTGGCCTCCCTTCTTTGTGGAATTTCTTTGAAATCCTATGGCATTCTCCTAACTGTCCTCATGAAACTTGTGTCTTTGGCTGTGTAAAATCCTTCATCCCCTTGCCTCCACCTGTCCCTGCTCCTCCTCAAACCTTTCAGCCAAGGATGTGCATGCTCTGGAGTCTGGTAGGTGTGGAGTCCTTCCAATCACTTCTTTGGCATGTTTACTCAGTAAGTAACCCTCACTCCTCTTAAGCCCTGACTGCTAGCTCACACTATCCATGTTGCCTCTTCACTCCTCCCTTCATTCTGCCCATCCACATCCATGTCAGTGGCCTCTTTAGCTTTATGATGGACTTCTGTTCTAGTCATCTACTCACATCGGTTAGACACTGTCTGGATCTAGAACTGTTCATGAAGGCTGGAGTGACATTCTTCTCTTTTCACTACAAGAATTGGGATCATTGAAGAGCAATTTTCTGATCTTACGCTTGCCCATCAGCCATCGCCAGGATCTTCTTCCTCCCCATTTTTACTGCGTGTACCTTCTGAAATGTTCCTTGACTCTGCTCTCTTGGTTGCCTTCAGCTCTTGCTTGGGCTATTTCATGAGTCTTGTCTCTATTTTTCTTGACTCTGTCAAGGGCTTTTTCTAAAACAGATGTGCCTGGGCCCCTCCCATACATTAAAACCTGCGTAAGACCCTACTGTGCAAGAGCAGATGTCAGACTCAACATGTCTGTGCAAGAGCAGATGTCTGGAGCTAGCTAGCCCCAGTCTACCTTCCTATCCTTTGACCTGGCCTACTTGGAGTTCTGGAGCATACAGCTTCTTCCATGCACGTGACCCCACAGCAGGCTTCTAAAATCTCAGCTAATCCTCACCTCCTCTGGCTTACCAGGCCCTATGTCTGCCACCTCCCCCTTCCTGCTTTTTCTATTTGTGTTCTTACTGGGTTGCATCAGCTCTTCACCCACATTGTGAACACCTGCATGCTTCATTCTCTGCCCACTTTTCACATAACTGGCATAGATTTGGTGCTTCAAATGTTGAACTGGATGGGTTTTCCCTGGAGGACTTGTCCTTGGGCCATTAGCCACTTAGAGGCTGAATCCTGGATATTTACCTGAATGTGTTGTAATGCCTCATTTTGGTGCCAGAAACCATTTCAGTCCCAGACATTATCCAGACCAATATTTATACGCAGGACAACTTGTGTGGGATGTGCTGGTGCCCAGCTTCCTGGAATGAGTAGTCATGTCCTGGACACTAACACAATTGAACACAAGCTCTTGGCCCCTGAGCAAGGTCAGTACTAAGGGTTGCAGTCTTCACGCTCAGCAGTATTATTTCGAACTCCCCACCCACCCAGTCCTCCTGGCAGACCTATCCTTCTGGTGTTTTAGTAGAATTCCTCTCATGCCATCCCCGAGAGTTCATTCCTCAGCCTTGGAATGAAGCTCCCGTCGTTGCCAGCTGGGACCTCTAGGGTTCCAGAAGTACACTTCTAAACGAGCGGGGATTCTTTTTCTCCTTCACTGTCCGAGTAGTCGCCTGGGCGGGATAGTAATGCGCTTGGTTGTAATCTGGGGTTAGTATCAGCTGGAAGATGCTGACAGCATCAGCAGGACCTGTGGGGGTTTCCCATATGACCTCTGAGCAGCCAGAGCCTCAGTGTGATGGTGCCATTCTGCCACCTTACCTTGGCCTGGAGCCTTATCCTCTCCAGAGGCCTTCAGCTCCGTATGCACTTATGGCAGGTGGAGTCAGAGGCAAGTCAGGGGTGGTGCCCAGACTGGGCTGAGTGGTCTACCCCTCCTCCCTGCCTAAAAGCTGAGTCAAGTGACTTCCTGTCCGAAGTGACGGCATTGGACCTGGGGCCACGGTGCTGGTTTCCTGCCTCCTGGCCCCGTGCCTTCTGCAACACGGGACTGTGTCCTTCCCTGGGGATAAATGCTACCTAGAAGCATGTGCTGCCCTGGCGGTGAGCCACTCCTCAGTACTCTGACTGTCATCACTCTCTCAAGCAGGTTTCTGTCAGTGCCGCCCAGAATCTAGGGAGCTGGAGCCTGTCGGGAGGCTTGGTTTCATACCATTCCTCACCCAGCTCAGAGCAACGCAGGCTACCTGTTCTGGCCATGACTGGATCACAGGTCTCCCAACTCAGGGCATTTTCACCAGAGCAGGCCATCCCAGGGCCACCTTTTACTTAGGAAGTTTCCGAAAATGGGAAATGTCCCTAAGGGAAAGGCATGAGAAGCTGGAGTCGCTGCCTTTCTTTCGGGTGCTTCCCTGGCAAAAAGGTATCCGAGGCTATAGTGTTCGAGAGAGAGAGAGATGGAGACGGGCAGCACCACAGCAACTTTGGCCAGGCTGTTTTCAGCCATTTCAATCCATCCCTTCCATATGGATAGTAAATGAGGTTTTTCTTAAGAGGCCTGTTGGGAACTAAACCCATGAGAAAACGGAATGAGAACTCCTCGCTTTAGACTAAGGCTTTAAGTTGACCAAGTACACATTGCATATACATAGCTTGCAGGTCTCAGAAACGTGAGCTAGGTAGCAGTGTTTCCAGTGTACACAGGAGCCAGAGGCTCAGTGCGCCTCTGAGTTGCCCAGGGTTACGTATCTTGTAAGAGACAGAGCCCATGCACAAAGATTTGACTGCAAAGCCTGGTTCCCCCACTATTACAACACTGAAAACACTCTGTAAACTATAACTCACCCTGCAAATATTAGTTTTTATGTCAGCCCCCTCTCAAGGGCCTAAGAGGTGTTGAGTTGCCTGGTAATAGATCCGTTTCCACTTATCCAGGAAAGGAATTCCTTGGACAAACCAGCAGCTTTCCTCAGACAACCCTCCCTTTGTGAATCAGGTGTGGGGGGACCCATTGCAGGCTCGTTAACATGTTTGGGGAATGCTTATGGAGCACCAGGTCCCATGCTAAGCATTAGCATTTAATCTTCCAAAAAGTCTGAGATAGGATGATTGATTAGGTTTACAGGTGAGGAAACCTAAACGTCATACAGCTGCTGCAGCCAGCACCTGGCTCTGGGGTGTCTGACTCCAGGGCTCCAGCTGTCCATTCTTTTACAGTATGCTATTTTGTCTTTGTCCTGCATTTTACAGGGTGGCACATGGAAGAGGCACGGGAGAGCAAATATCCTGCCTTCCAACAGAAGCCTTTCAAGAGGAATGAGCAGGAGGACAAAGCCACTGATTAAATTGATTAGTTAAAATTAAAAATTAAGCCAACTGACGAAGTTAAAATAGGGTGCCTATTGTGGTTGGCATGGCGTTTTAAATTAGAATTGAAATGGAAACAGCATCACAGTTTCCCCCACACCTTATCCAGGCAGCCATGTACTATGGGGGTATTTAAACTACCTGCAGGCTGGAGAGCAGGGCGGGGGAGTGCAGGAGGGCTTTTGCAGAAGTCAGGAAACCAGCTCACCTGCAATGCTGAAACAATGAAACCAAGAAGGGAGGGGAGTCAGAAAACTAATAGCACAACCCTAAGCAGTTCCTGGAGTCAAACACCTGTGGTTTTTCATGCACTAAATATAGTGGAAGTTGGGTCATCTTATCCTTAAATAAACACTACAGCTAGCAAAGACTTTTTTGAAAAGAATCTTTACATTGGCTCAGGTAAGCGGGAGCCTGGGAGAAGCAGCGCTTGGGTGGCTGTGAATGGTCTGCGGCAGCCTCTGGTCCTCACATCCCCTGCTATCTCAGGATCCCACACAAAACATTCCTCTGTGGTTTTTTCCCTGCTCTTAAGTCAACTGCATGTACCTTGTCGTCCCTGTGCCCTTCATCCCCTCCCCCTACCGTGAGAGATCAGTTTCCTTGGCCTTCACCTGATCTGACCAGGAACAGCAGGAGAGGTGCTCCCTCTCTCTCTCTCTAGCTCTGGCAAAAGAGGCAGCTTTTCAGCAGGCTTATTTTCCATCCTACTTTAGATATTACTGAAAGGAAATGAACTCTTCTTTGACTTTGCCTTTTGAATTTTGGATGCTGCTGAATCGGGCACAGTCCCTCCTTTAGGAAACGTTAAACCAGAGGCTTGTGGCCAGGTTTCTGGCTTGCTGTTTGAGTGGCAGTTTGGTGCCCAGTAGGGTTCAAGGGATTCAAAGTGAGGAGCCCTTTACAGACAGGCAGTGGGGCAGAAGAGCTGGAGCTTTGGAGCTGGAGACTCCAGCTCAGCATGCTCCTCTGCTCCCCTTGTGATTGCATAAACTGCTCCAAGCCCAGTGTCCTTGTGGATACAATGCAGGTGATGATGATGCCGGCTTTGGGGCTCCTAAGAATTAGGAAAGCCAGGTATTTTTTTAATAAAGCTCCAAGCCCAGTACCGGGTGCCCGTAGACGGTATCTATTACTTGATATCCTCTGCTCTAGAAGAGTTTACAGTCTGCTTGGGGAGTTAAGAGAAATGTCTAAGTGGTATTGAAAGCATTAACATATGTGTGCCACAGATTCTTTGGTTCTGCTGGACATCAGGAAGTAAAAACACTGGCTACAATTTATTAAGACCTAAAGAGGCCAGTTAAGGGCATGATACACACTTTCACGATGCTCATGACAGCCCTGCCAGCTAAGGGCAGTAGTCTCTCTCCCTACTCCACCCACTACTTAACAGAAGAGAAACTAAGGCTCAGAGAGGTTGAGCAACACACCACAGCCTGCACAGCTGCCTGGGCTGGCAGTTTCACACCTGGCGCCAAGACAGTGTGGACCGTGTCCAGCTGCTGGGCTGGGAGCCTAGGGCACTGGCCAGTGCTCTGTCCTGGCCGACTGCCCCGATGCCCATTGGCCTGTGGGTTGCAATATCATCATAATTCCTACTAAGCAACCCATTAGCCTCACTCTCGAGATATTGCCAACTCACCGAAGTTCCCCAGAACTTCAGACCCACTTCTCCCACTCCTCTGCTGAGGGTAAGCAGAGAATGAAAGGTACTGCTCCGGAGGACTGTGGCAAACTCTATACACTGAAGTCATTTTGTCCTTTCACTGAGCAACTTCCCTGTACCAGGAATTAGAATCTGCACATTGAAAAGGCCCAGAACCCTCCTGCTCTAGTGTGGCAGGCACTTTTGTAAATGTGTGACCTGCTGGTTTTGCTGGGATGTGCACATTTCTAATAATGGTGTTGATCAACAAAGAGGACTTTGCGTGGCAGGGGCGTGCCCTCCCTCCAAAGCTGCTGTTTCAGAGGTTCCTCCACCATGCAAGCCCTGGACCTGGGACACACTCACAGTCCCTAACATGGTTGTGTTTTCCTGTAAGACAAGTGCCTCTTCCACCCGAAGAGCATTTAGTGACTTCAGATAGGGTCAGCAGTCCAGGCCTGGTGAAAGAGGGCAGGGAGAGAGACCCTGCCCAGCCACGGGGGATCAGCTCGGGTGAGTTTCTGACCCCACCACGGTGGAAACCAATTAGAGAAATAACTTATTGGGGACATGATGAGGGTTGTTCTGAATCCAGAGGCAGCAATCTTTTTCTGCAAAGGCCTAAATAGTCAATATCGTAGGCTTTGCGGGTCTCTGTCACAAATATTCCACCAATGTTGTATCACAGAAGCAGCCATCAATGACACACAAATGCATGGGCAAGGCTGTTCCCATAGAACTGTATTTATGGACACTGACATTCGAATTTCATGTCATTTTTACGTAGCATGAAATATTCCTTTGATTTTCCCCAATCATTTAAAATCCAGCCTATTTTGGCTGTTCACAAACCAGCAGCAGGACAGATTTGGCCCACTGGCTGGAGTTTCCAACCCATGAACTAGAGGACAGGGTGCCTCAGGGCAAGCCCCTCCCCCTGTTTTTTTCTGCCTTCCTCCCGCCCCCACCATGTTCCTCAGTAAGGTAGAACTGCAGACTGCCAGTCCTGTGAGCTGGGTATTACCTGCCTCCTTAGTGGTTCCTCCATTGCACCTCCTCAGGGTTGGTTATGGTTGCCCGTTGACAGCATGAGTTGCTGTCACTGCAACTCTGAAGCTGGGCCTTGAAGTTCCAACCACGTGGGCTTCACTGCCCTCTGGTCCCAGATGGTCCTGTTGGCCCACCTTCCACCATGCCCCTCACCACTGGAGAATCTCCTCTTCCCATCAGGGTCACAATTTCGGATGTTCCCAGCAAGTGTAGACTTCCTTCCTCAGTTCTTCATAGAGCCCCCAAATATTAGAACACCTGCTAGGCAGGCTGGTTCTACTCCTTAGAACTCCTCTGAAAGAGCTTGGGACAATTTGTTTGGAATTTAAAGTTGCACCCCATATTGTTGTGTCAATATATCCTTCCTGCCCACAGTCCCCAGGTGCACCCCCAAGGCTAACTTAGGACCCCCTTTGTTCTGGTGTCCTGAGGGTGGACTGCAGAGCCCTTTACCACTTTCCTGAGGGGGCAGTGGGTATGGACTGTTTGAAAATGCAGCAGCCCACTGGACCCCCAGGCATGGCCAGCAAAGTCGACCCCACTGGAATCAGACTCCTGGCCCCGGGAGCTCAGCCTCTTTGCCTGCAGCATGGATGCAGGTTGTCAGAAGTTGGAGAAATGAAATCCAGACATACCAAATGCTCCTGATGAGAGGACGTTCCAAATGGAAAACTGTCCATTCAGACTTACCCTTGATGAGTCCAAAGGGGGATAGGGAGAACCCTGACGATATCAGTGTAACTCTGCGGGCCATTCAGGTTTGCAAGGGAAAAGATGAAGGAAAGGCCATCATGAAAAAGGCTTCACTCTGCCAAGAATAAGTCAAGAATACTCAAGTTGGTCGGGAGCAGTGGCTCACGCCTGTAATCCCAGCACTTTGAGAGGCCAAAGCAGGAGGATTGCTTGGGCCTAGGATTTCAAGACCAGCCTGGGCAACATAGTGAGACCCCATCCCAAGTCATTAAAAACAATTTATTTTTAAAAGAATGCTTAAGCCGTGAAGGAAGTTGTCTGAAAAATAATAAGCTTCAATAAGAACAGGCAGAGGATAGCCCTACTGCCTAGGGAGGGAGAGGCTGAAGTGAATGAGGCTGCGAAAAGAGCCCAGTGCTTGCTTCCTCTTGGGTTTCTGTCTTTTCCATTGCAGAGGGAACAGGCACTGAGAGTGAGAACTGAGTGGGCTGGGGAGCTGGATGGACTTTACCCTGCCATTTCCTAACCCTGTGACATTTGGCAAGTTCTGTTTCTGTGGCTATAGAAATGGGGATGCTTACCTGCTGCAGTTAGTATAAGGATTAGAGGAGGTAAACTTAGTAAAGACCCTAGCACTATGTTGACAGTTAATAAACAGCAGTCTAGAGATGTGAGTACGGGTGCTTAAACAAAGCGATTCATCAGTAAAGTAGCAACCTTCATTTTGGTCCTCTGGTGCCTGATTAAAATCACCTAGAGTGCTAGTTCAAAATGCAGACTCCCAGGATCCCGCCCTCAGATTCTGATTTAGAGGGACTGCGGAAGGGCTGAGGAAGGGCCAGGGAATCATGTCCAGATAGTTCTCAGGTGCCCTGGAGTTTGGAAGCCGCAGTCCTAAGGGTTAAGGAGGAGGTGCATGATGGGAACAGGGACAGTGGGAGAGTCCTTAGAGCTGGAATGAGGGTGACCAGCCTGGAAGATGACATCCCAGGGGACGGAGGACACTTGAACACATGTCACAGATCTTCATGAGGAAAACATCAGACCAGTAAGCTAGATGTCCACACTTAGGATTCAATTTTTAAAAGGTGGACTCGATTAAAGGGACCAATTTGCCTGTCATTTTTTTTTAGACTATTAGATTGGGGGTGGAAAGATTGTTTTGTTTTGTGTTTTTAGTTGCCTATTGTTAGAACAGCGCATTTTTACTTCAGATTAAAAAAAAAAAATTACTATGCTCGAATGGTGATAAAATCAGGGGGGTTTGTGGTTAGTAGAACAAAACTGAGTCTAAGATTTGACGTCCGCACAGCAGGCAGTGATGAGGGATTTCTCACTTCCCCTAATAAAATCCCCAGTGTTGAAGGGATACTTCCATCAGGAGGCGAAGGTGACCAAGCTGCTCTTCCCTCTGGAGCCCTCACTTCAATGGCCCTGTCTTTCCACTGTCTAGGAAGCTGCTCTTCCTTTGCAGACTGCCTCCAACAGGAGTCCCCATAGGCACCCTTGGTTCCCTGAGCCAGCGGAGACAAGCTGGATGTTTAACAAGATACATTACTAAATTTGTAAAGGAAAATAAATCTAGAGAAAACACAAATTATAGGACAATATAGAGTATCCTCATGATACTCCCTTATGGAACTAGGTCTTCTGGACCCCAGTCCACACCCCCAGCTGCCTAGCTCTGTGCTCAAGCTCCCAGGGGCTGGCTGCTGTCCGTCCGAGCCTCCATTGATGGGACCCGGTTACTATCACCATGACTCCAAGACCATGTTCTTGACCTCTTGACCCTCCTTAAATTCAGATTCCAGAATCTAGGGACAGATTCCCTGTTGTTCTTTATCCAGGATCTTCCCTTTCAGTTTTTACATCTGCCAAGAGACTTTCCAGCAAAGACCTCACCGTTCAGGTGAGACTCATTCTGCCCCTTCCCTGTGCACCACTAGCTGAGGCATTCATAAGCCAAAGACAAATCACTTACGGGGGCAGTGGATCTGCTCAGGTCCCTAGAGGCCTGCATTTCCCACTTCTCCCTTCAGCCTAAAGCCCTGCTGCAATCAAGTCACCCTGTTCTCAAAAACCTTCAATAGCTCTTCATTGCCTGTAGAATGAGGCTCAGGATCTCTCAACAGCGAATGTTAAAAGGAAGTCTTGGGCCAGACACAGTGGCTCACACCTGTAATCCCAGCACTTTGGGAGGCCGAGGTGGGTGGATCACCTGAGGTCAGGAGTTCAAGACCAACCTGGCCAACATAGTGAAACTAGAAATACAGAAATTAGCTGGGCATGGTGGAGTCTACACTAAAAATACAAAATTAGCTGGGCATGGTAGAGTGCACCTGTAGTCCCAGCTACTAGGGAGGCTGAAGCAGGAGAATTGCTTGAACCCAGGAGGCAGAAATTGCAGTGAGCTGAGATCATGCCACTGCACTCCAGCCTGGGCGACTGAGCGAGACTCCACCTCAAAAAATAAAATCAAATAAAGGAAGCCTCAAATCACCTTCCAAGTCTATCTCCCATCCCTCCAAGCCCCACATCCTCCACTATAGCTTCCGGGGCAGTGAGAAGGGAGGATAGGGTGAGGAAGCCCACATTTTATCTGGAAAAATGGTCACTAGTTTCCAATTAATCCCATTTCACTAGGGTGAGAGCTGGTGGGGCACTGGCCTGGACACCAGGAGACCATGTCCTATTCTGGTGTGTGCAGCCTTCTAGCCTCAGGTGAGGCACCAGCCTTTGCTGGGACCCAGTTTCCTCATCTGCAAAATGCAGATATTGGATTGGCCTATCTGTAGGATCCTTGCCCACAGCTCCACAGTGGCTTTTGTGACTCAAAAAAGCTGTGAAGGACTCAGTTGCCCAGAGAAGGCCTGACATGATGTGGGACCCTTGCTTATGCTGGTGACAGGAGTGATCCTGGGCTTTCTCTGCACTCAGCCTTCTTGTGAGGGAGAAATGGCTCAACTCTATTCAGTGAGCACAGCAGCAGTGCTCAGCCCATCCTGTGCACACCACTTTGCCAGGTCCTGGAGGTCAGGGAAGGATGAGAAATAGTCCCTGCCCATAAAGAGCTCCTGGGAAATACAAGACAAAAACACACTCGTGTCATGCTGTGGATGAGTACTGTGACAGAGGAGGACAATGTTAGGGTCTCATTGGCAGGGGATGACTGGAAGAAGCCTCAGAAAGCAGGGGCCTTGGAGCTGCACCTTGCAGGATGAGTCCAGTTTGGCTGCACACTCCCTGGGGAATGGGGAGGTAGTGCGGAGCCACTGAAAGCTTTTAGTGGGGGAGTGACAAGAGAAACACCTGCATACAGCAGCTGCTTGGGAGATAGGATCCCTGTGTGGGGACATGAACAATACCCCAAGTACTATTTCGAAAGATTCGTGTTTGTGTTTTGAAAGATCACTGTGGCAACTGTGTCATGGATGAAGGGGCAGAGGTGAGACTGGAAACAGGGAGACCTGAAAGGCAGCTGCAGCAATGGTCCAGGCAAGGCATGCTGACAGGGTGTAGACCTGAACTTCGGCACAGAACAATTACAGAACCCTTTACAAACCTGGGCATAGCCACAAAGAATTCAATAGTAGAATTTGCTCAGTAGACTCATGGGTGTCAGGCATACCTGTTTATTCTAGTCAGTCATTGTATTTTATATCCTGGAATAGTTTCAATAGTTTCCCTCTCCTTTCTCCCCGATTCAGCTGTCTTCTCCACCTCACCCGACTCACCCCCATAGCATTCTTTTTTTTTTTTTTTTTTTTGAGACAGAGTCTCGCTCTTGTCGCTCAGGCTAGAGTGCAGTGGCGCGATCTTGGCTCACTGCAACCTCTGCCTCCCGGGTTCAAGCGATTCTCCTGCCTCAGCCTCCTGAGTAGCTGGGATTACAGAAACCCACCAACACGCCCGGCTAATTTTTGTACTTTTAGTAGAGACAGGGTTTCGCCATGTTGGCCAGGCTGGTCTCAAACTCCTGACCTTAGGCGATTGGCCCACCTCAGCCTCCCAAAATGCTGGGATTACAGGCGTGAGCCACCACACCCAGCCCACCCCCATAGCATTCTACACCCACTCAGCCCCACTTCAAGTATAAGCAGCCTCACAGTGAAAGCCAAAGAAAGTATCTAATTCAGGATTTCTCAAGGATGTGCTTTTGGGACTACGGGCAGAGCAATTCTCTGTTGAGGGACTGTCCCATGCATTGTAGAACATTTAGCACCCTGGTCATTAGGGAGCTGATGGCTCTAGCATCCCCTAGTGATTTTGAGAAGCAAACAGTATCGCCTAGGCTTCCAAACTTCCCTTAGTGGAGCAGTATTTGGGGTATTGTTCCTGCCCCCACACAGGGGTCCTATCTCCCAAGCAGCCGCTGTATGCAGATGTTTCTCTTGCCTGCCATCCCCTGAAAAACCAGCCCCCAGGGACACGTCATCTACCACCTCACCGTCTCACATCAGGGTAGATTGAGAGGATGGAGGGCCCACCCAGTCAGCCTGCATATATGTCTGAAATAGCTTTATTCTACCCTCATCTTGGATTGAATTTGGCTGAGTATAAAATTCTTGAATTTGGCTGAGCATAAAATTCTAGGCTAGTAGTCATTTTTCTTCGGAATGTGGAGACATTTCCTCATTATAAAAATTTTTTAAAAGCATGTACCCTCTTATTGTAGTCTTAAAAGGTTCATGGAACTAATCTAGGGACAGATTTAGGCAAACAGCAGAATGCTCACCTGAAAAATAAAGTATTAGCAAGATACCAGGGCGATTTGACCCTCGCTGGCAGGTCTTTGGAACCATTAATTATATGCTTGTTTTATTCATGATTTGTAATGTTCTGGGATACCAAAAGTAATTCTAATGGTGGTTGAATTTAACAAAAAACATTAAACCTCATCTTAAAATGTCCACTGATTCATCTCATGCAATGACAGTATTCAATGTTTAAAGGAACATAAAAACAAACATGCACACAACTGTGCAGTTTTCATAAAGGTCTATTTCATGATTGGTGAGTAGCATATTTAACAGTTATATACATCTAAACAATGTACAGGTAACTGCAGGACTGCAGCATTGGTAACTACAGAGAGAGAGAGAGCCTATTCAGCTAGAAAGCAGCTAACAAGTAACTGTCTAAAGATTTAAAATACAGCTCTTGTTTAGATCATCCTTCATTTTGATCACCTTCTCAGGGGGAAAAAGCCTGCTCGTCACAATGGAAATACATCAAGGCCAAATCTTCTGCTATCCATTCCCAGAGGTTTCTTTCATCTGGATTAAGCCTGCAACTCCAGGGCAAGGCCAAGTGTGTGGCCTCCAGCATCCACGCTCTTCCCATCTACCAGAGCAGACAGGGTGAGCTTCACACCAGGCCTCAGGGGTGGAGTGTAGCTGACCCCAGTCAACCAGTTGTTGACTTTTGTAGAAATGGAAGCAATGGGTTTCAACTGAAATTTAGCTGCAAGGCCAAAACGAGTGCAGCTGGTACCTGATGTCCAAGCAAGGTTTACTAAAGCATCAAGATCTTCACAAACTTTCTGATAAACTGATCCTCCAAATTCTGCCCCATCATTGACATTAGTGTGCAGCTGGAAGTCCCCAGTCCCGTAGCCCACTGCAAAGTTATTCTTTGTCTGCTTTGACTTGGTGCTGTCAAAGCTCATCTGGTACCCAGCAAGCTGAACCATGAATTGCAAGTCCAGCAAAATCAAAGTTAACATCACGGCCAAGCTTTACACGCTGCTTCTTGTAAGAGGACTTGATTTTGCCACTTTTCTTTCCTATGTTTGGTGAGAAGCTAGTATCTAATATCATTTTCAAACCTTGACAAATTTGGTCTTCAATTGTGATTTCTGTCCCCAGAGTGTCATCAGTGTTCCATTTTTCTGTGAAAGTCAAATCATACTTGCACCATTTATATTTGGACTCTAAGAACCCAGTAACTTTACCAGTGTCTGTATTAGATGAACCAGACTTTAAGAATTCCACGCCACCACATGACTTTGCTTTTACCTCATTTCACCAACTTAAAACCAAATCCTTTGTTGAAACCCTCTCTGGGAGCTTTGACAAGGTGAGCGTATGATGGAGGAAGACACACTGGCTGTGTACATGTCTGTCGGTAGGTTGACATGGTCAGGCCTCAGGAAGAGGTGATCTGGTGGTCTCCTTAGTGAGGCTGCTGCTGTTGCTCCACTTGCAGGTGAGGCCACTGGACTCACTCATGGAGCTGCACCTGCCATGGCTGGGAGGCGAGGGAAGGAGCTTCATTGTCTTTTAGCTTCTAGTATTGCTGTTGAGAAGTCTGATGCCACTGATGCTTTATCCTTGTATGTGACCTGTTCCCCTACCCCCTGCCCTTTGAGAGTCTTCTCTTTACTTCTGGTGTTCTGGATTCTATGATAAAGTGCCTTTGTCTGTGTGTGCCTCTGTATGATTTGTATGTGCCTGTGTCTGTGTCTCTGTGTGTGCATGTGTGTAAGTGCCTGTGTCTCTGTTACTATGTGTGTAAGTGCCTATGTCTGTGTGTCTGTGTGCCTGTGTCTGTGTGTGTAAGTGCCTGTGTCTGTGTGTCTGTCTGTGTGCCTGTGTGTAAGTGCCTGTGTCTATGTGTCTGTATGTGTATATGTTTACGTTCACTGTGCTGGGCACTCCATGAGTGATTTTAATCTGAAAGTTATATCCTTCAGTTATGGGAAATTTTCCCTTTACCATTTCTTTAAAAATGTTTTCTCCCTTTTCTCTGTTTTCTCTTTCTGGATTTTGATTATTCAGATGTTTGACCTCTGGACTAATCTAGTGCTACTGTTTATCTCTGGTTTTCAATCAGAATCTCTCTCTCTTTCACCATCTCTCTCATTTCTCTTTTTCTTTAACTTTCTGAGTGACTTTTGTGAAAAAAACATTGTAAACTTTCCATTGAATTTCTAAGTTTTGCTATCAAATCTTTAACCTGTTTTTGAACATATACCCCTTTTAAGTTTCCCTTTTCCATTTCACAGGTGCAATATCTTCTATCACTTTGAGAATATTCTTTATAAGTTTTGCTGGCATTTTCTTTTGCCCTAGTACTCTCTTTTCTCCCAGTGCCTTTTCTCTGTTAATGTGTTTTATTCCTTGTCTTTGATTTTAGAGGTGTTCTTTAGAAGGCAGGTGATCCTTAGCTACTCATACTTATTTTGGTATGAGTCACATAAAAATTAATTAGAAGCTCTTGTTCATGCATGAACCTCACAGTCTTCCAACCTTCTCTGTATTCAGCCATATTTTGTTAGGAGACCCCCAGATGTGGATATCTGTAGGTATTGTCTCCCGGGCTGGTCAGTTTCCCCAAGAGGAATCTTATGTCAGCCATATGTATGTCTGGATGTACAAGCCTGACTCACAGTAAAGCATGTGGATTTCACTTAATCCCACTTTCAGAATCAAAAGTCTCAACCATCTTCTGAGCTACTATTGGTATCTCCAAATCCAGAGCCTTTCTAATTTACCTTCTGCAGAGAGTAAGCCTCCTTTCTTCCACTTGGGTGAACAGGTACCATTGCTGGATAGTACAGGCTTGGGGTATAACTGCTCTTTATGAAGACTTTTTACAAATCCTGTGGTTTTCTGTCCGCCCCTACATTCTGGCTTTCAAAGATATCTGATGTTTCTGATTCCTAAGCCCTGCTGAGGCTTGAGGTGCACATTGGCTTGCTTCTTTTTCATTTTTCCACTTTCTAGCTTTGATTTCAGGGTTCTAAACTCTGCCAAGTCAGTTACCGCTCATCCAACTGCTTCTCAACTTCCCCAAAGCATGTGGATCGCTCTCACCGTCTGCCATTTCTTCTTCCATTTTCATTGTAATTATGAGTGTTTGCCTTTTGTATTCTTTCCCTGTCACTTTTGTTGGGATTAAGGTGAAGGCAGTGTATAGCCTCTTCAGATTTTTTTTTTTTCAGCTAGCAATATGCATTTTAGATTCCTCTGTGCTTCTATGCATTCACCTACTGAAGGACATCTTGGTTGCTTCCAAGTTTTGGCAATTATGAATAAAGATACTGTAAACACCCATGTGCCATATGCAGGTTTCTGTGTGGACATAAACTTTTAACTTATTTGGGTAAATACCAAGGAGTGAGATTGCAGGATCATCTGGTAAGAGTATGTCCAGGCTTTTGTTGTTGTTGTTGTTGTTGTTGTTGTTGTTGTTGTTTTGTTAAGAAACCACCAAACCCTCTTCCAAAGTGGCTGTACCATTTTGCATTCTCACCAGCAGTGAACGTTGCTCTACATCCTCACTAGCATTTGGTGTTGTCAGTGTTTTGGATTTTAGCTGTTCTAATAGTATAATAATATTTTTAATGTCCTTGTCTCCTAATTCTATAATCTCTGTCAGTTCTGAGTCTAAGTTGATTGGTTTTTTTCCTTATTATGGGCTATATCTTCTTGCCTTTATACATGCCTGAAAATTTTTTATTCATTACAGAAATTGTAAATTTTACCTTATTGGGTACACAATATTTTTGTATTTCTATAAATATTCTTGAGCTTTGTTAGGGATGTAGTTAAGTTTGATCCTTTGGGTCTCTTAAGCTTTGTTAGATAGGACCAGAACTGCATTTCATTGTGGACTAATTTTCCCCCACTATTGAGGGAAGACCCTTTTGAGTACTCTATCTGATGCCCCATGAATGATAAAGTTTTATACTCTGGCTGGTAGGAATAGGACCAATTCCTGGCTCTGTGGACTGTTCTCTCTAATCCTTTAGGGTGCTTCTTTTCCCAACCTTGAGTAGGTTCCTTACCTTTATGCATGGATCAGGATTCAGCTGAAGAGTCCAGGGAGACCCCCTGCAGACCTCTGGGGCTTCCTCTCAGTGGTGCTCTCTCCTCTCTGGTACTCTGCCCTGCACCCTCTAGAGGCCTTGACCTCCCCAGATTCCTAGCTCCATCTCTGAAACTGAGATCCTCTTGGCTTCTTCCTTCCTATCTCAGGGGCCTGGAAACTCTCTCCAGCCAGTAAACGGAGGCAGTCACAGGGCTCACCTCCTTTGCTTCCCATCTCTCCGGAATTGCTGCCTTTCATTGCCTGATGTCCAATGTTGTTCAATATTTTGTCTTGTTTTTAATTTTTTCAGCCAAGGAGATAAAAATGGTTTCCTTTATTTCAACTTGGCTGGAGATGGAAGTCTAAAGATTTCTTTTGAATTAAACTAATTCATTAATAAAGACAAATCTTTATTACTGTAGTGTTCAGAATAGATAGACTCCACAGCAGCTGTGGTCATGATAAAAATAAAATCTAGCAAGCACAATCCTTTGGTCTGTGGTTTGGGTAAGCTGTGACAGAGCCACCAGGAGGCTCGTGTTATCTGGCCACTCCCTCCCTAGACTGGGACCTGCAATGGTAGCAGTCAGTGAATCCATAGTGGAGGCTGGGTCTGATTTCCTGGAAGGCCAGAGGCCAGTCTCTGTCTTTGGGAAGTAGAGCAAGGACGTAGGATGGTGGGTGAAGATGAAACCATTGGAAAAGTGATTATGATATCATGCTGTTTTTCTTATTAAAAAGTTCCATCTAACCATTTGGAAAAAGGAATATTCCTAAGTAGGGGATTTATGTTGGCAACTTGAGAAAGACCATGTAACTGGATGACTCCCTGGACCTTCATCTCTTATCTCCTGTGGCCTTCTGGTGCTATCCTGCTGTTATCCTGCAGCTCAGGGGGTACAAGTCTCTGGGCCAGCTTGTTTCTCACATACCCAAAGATGAGCCCTTTGATCATAAGCACTTCAAAAATTTTACCTTCATGATAGAATTCTTTCCAAAATGTGTTGCATACTTTCCTGCCTTGGTAAGAATAATAAAATGGCAATACTACTACCACTAATAATGAATGCTTATTGAGTTTGGCACTGTTTAAAGTGCTTTGTGTGTGTTAATTCATTTAATCCTTACAACAGTCCTGTGAAGTGGGTACAAGTATTCTCACCATTTTGTAGATGAGGAAACATACACAAGGAGATTAGGAATTTATCCAAGGCATACAGAGCACACAGCACAATTTTATCTATTCTTGGCCCCCTAGAGATATCACTAGGATCATCAAATATTGGACTGTGGCCATGAATGCAGACATGAACGTGGATGGGCCTACAAGTTTGAGTACGAAACTGAGGCCCCTCGAAGTTAGGTTCCTTGTGAGCCCATTGAGGACTTTGTCGGAGCAGCACTTGTTCTACATGAAAGCCTGCAGAGAAGCAACTCTGGAGGTGTCTCCTAGAAAATAAGAGTCACAGGAGATTGATGAGGACAGGGAAGAGTGGAGAACTGGAAACAACGTGGTTGGGGGAGGCGTGGTGGTGGGGGACATTAAAGGTGCACAGATGGCAGCCACAGTGGGCTTCCCTGAGCATGAAGCAGTATGATTGCAGTTGATTCTTCCATAGATTGAATGGGGCCATTCAGACTTGGGCTCACCTGTATTGACGGTGACCCTGACAGTTACCTAACCTTGCCATGGGTTAACTAACACACTGATAAAATAGAGAAAATAGTACTTAAAATTTAGGTATGACTGGCTTGGATTGGCTCAAATATGTATATAAAGCGCTTAGCAGAATGTCCGGAATGTAGTAATAACTCAGTGAATGGTCTTAGCTGTTTTTAATAATGAAGCTCTGGAGTGAGGCCAAGAGGAACAGTTGCCTTTGGTTACATAATCCATCTTGTCCATGACTTTGAATTTGGTCTCAGGGGCACAATGGGCAGGTTTCTCTGGAGGATGCTGGTTCCCTGAGAGGTGAGAAGCTGGGCTAGTAAGCTTGGACCCATGTTCCCACCCCACTGGGCAGCCTTACTGGGCATGGCCCCTTCCGTTCTGGCTCCCTGGGACTTGGCTCACTGAGTTTGGCTCTGGGCAGAGTCGTATGACTGGTCCTCACTGCACCCAGCTTGCTCTGGCGGGTATCAGGTGGCCTGCAGCTTGAAGAACTCCTATGTCAGCAGCTCTGGAAGCCAGCAACTCTGAGGGAGAGACCAGAGGTCTTGAGCTGGAGACACCCAGAGGCCCAGCGGCAGACTAGTCTAGAACAGGGACATCAGACCTGGCAGCACATGGCTCAGCCCCGTGGAGTCCAGACTGCAGTGGCTTCAGCTGGCCCCCAGGCCCCTTCTCCTCTGGCCCAGATATGAACCACGCCCTGTACAGACCGGAGGACTTTACCTCCTAGGAGCCGCAGCTTCCTACAGAAGACCAGTGGGTGTGCCAGCGATGTTAGAACGGGTCCACGTGCCCCAGGAAGGCAGCCTTTTCCGAAGCACAGAAGTGGGAGAGCATAGCTGGAAGGAGTGGAGGACAGCGGAGCAGAACTCAGGACCAGAGGGAGGCCTGAAGGAAGTTGTCTTAGTGTAGTCTGGTATAGAAAACTTTTTTAAAAAGAAAAGTAATTTTAGTATTTTCAAATCCTGTATCTAATATTTAAGGGAGAATTGATGCCCTAGGAATGTTCGACATTTTTCTTTTTCACATCAAAACCCATTCTCTAAATGAAATTGCTGGTGGAAGCCGAATGCGGGGAGCAGGTTGAAGCAGTGCAGCTGTGCTGTGGCTGATGCAGGCGCCCGGAGTCCTGCCCCCGCTGCGTGTGGCTCCGTCAGGAAGCCCAAGGCCCACCGCTACAGAAACAAGGGTCATGCTTTGAAACCTCTGTAAAATAAGAGAAAGAGAAACCCAGGCGCTGCCAAAAGAAGCAGTGCCCCTTAACAGCCCACGTCCCACTGTGCCTTATGGGCAGAGGCGTCTCCCATTCTACAGCTTCAAGGTTCAATTCATGCCTCATCTTGAATTCCCACTAATTCTGGACTGGCAGATCCAAGTGAATGAACATTTTATTTTATTTTATGTATTTTGTGAGATGGAGTCTCGCTGTGTCATTCAGACTGGAGTGCAGTGGCATGATCTCGGCTCACTGCAACCTCCGCCTCCCGGGTTCAAGCGATTCTCCTGCCTCAGCCTCCTGAGTATCTGGGATTATAGGCGCCTGCCACCACACCCGGCTAATTTTTCTATTTTTAGTAGAGATAGGGTTTCACCATGTTGGCCAGGCTGGCTTTGAACTCCTGACCTCGTGTTCCGCCCACCTCGGCCTCCTAAAGCGCTGGGATTACAGGTGTAAGCCACCATGCCTGGCCAGAATGAACATTTTAAAAAGTAACTTTTGAATTAATGAGATAAGATTTACGCTTCATTTTTTTTTTCGTATTACCACCCAGTTTGCCAAATGAACCATTGCCAGTACTTGAGAAATCTCAAGAGCCCCCACTGCATCATTCTTGTCTTCCCCAGAGGGTACTGCTATCCTGACCTTTGTGGTACTCTTTTTTTTTTTTTCTTTTCCTAATAGGTGTATCACCTGTGTATGTATCTCTAAGCACTATAGTTTAGTTCTGCCTGTTTTTAAGCTATATAGAAATGAAATCCTAATTTCATTCTTGTAGAAGTTGCTTCTTTCATTTAGCAGGATGTTTGTACGATTTAGCCGTGTTATTGAATTTCTACTTGCAACTGATTTTGAGTGTATCATTTCCATGTCTTTGGGAAAGTCATTTAACTTTTTTGAACCTAGGTTGCCTCATCAGAACTCCAAATTCCTCTCTTACTGGAGAAGAGAGAAGATAAATGTAACACAAGGGTCACAAATCACTACTGGGGATGGGAGAAAAGAGAAGTAGACACTTATCTATGAGTACTGACTCCCTTTTCACTGAACTCAAACAGAGAAATGAACATATTTGTGAACAATAGGAGGTTGGGCACTATGCTATGCAGTCTTTCTCTGTGTTAATTGATTAAATTAAGTAATTAAACAAATATTAATTGAGTGCTACTATTGTGCTAAGCATTAGTGATATAAAGATGAACAAGACCTAATCCCTCAAGGAGCTCCAGTTTCAATGAGAGAGAGAAAGAGAGAGAGAGAGAGAGAGAGGCAGTAAGTAAATGCTTCTCATTCCATACAGTAGGGCAGTAGGGGTTGTAATGGGGGTTTACGCACACTGCCTAATTAGCCTACGGTGAAAAGTGGCCAATTAGACCTTCAGCACTGTGCAAGGTGATGCAGAAGGGGTGGCATTTGCATGGTGTTTTGAAGGCCAAGGAAAAGAAAGTAGAGAAGGGGGACATGGATGAAGCTGGAAACCATCGTTCTGAGCAAACTATCGCAAGGATAGAAAACCAAACACCGCATGTTCTCACTCATAGATGGGAGTTGAACGATGAGAACACTTGGACACAAGGTGGGGAACATCACACACTGGAGCCCGTCATGGGGTGGGGGGAGAGGGGAGGGATAGCATTAGGAGATATACCTAATGTAAATGATGAGTTAATGGGTGCAGCAAACCAACATGGCACATGTGTACATATGTAACAAACCTGCACGTTGTGCACATGTGCCCTAGAACTTAAAGTATAATAATAAAAAAAAAAAAAAAGAAAAGAAAGTAGAGAAGAGAAGCTATGTCAGTCCAGGAAAGAGCATGTGTATATTTGTAATCTATTGCTGTGTAACAAATTACCCCCAAAGTTAGCAGCTTAAAACAACAAACGTTTATTACCTCACACTTCTGTGGGCCAGGCATTTAGAAGCAGCTTAGCTGGTAGACCTGGCCAGGATGTCCCCTGAGATTGCTACTGAGAAGTTGTCTGGACTTGCAGCCATCTGAAGGCTTGACTGAAGCTGGAAAATCTGCTTCTAAGCACTCTCCTGGGGCGATGGGCAAAAGCCTGTGTTCCTTGATGGCTGTTGGCCAGAGGCCTCAGCTCCTCATCACATGGGCCTCTCTGGAGGCTTCTTGGGTATCTGTGTGATGTGTCAGCCAGCTTTCCATAGAGTGCATGATGAGAGAGAAAATAAGCAGGAGGCCACAATGCCTTTTAAGCCTTAGTCTCTGAAGTTGCTGTCATTTCCGCATTATTCCATGTTAGAAGGTAGTCCTAAAGTCAGCCCACACTGGAGGGAAAGGGAATCGGGCTCCACCTCATGAGGGGAAGAGTACTAAAGCATTTGCAGTCACATCTTAATTCTACCACCGAGTACATGAGGTATGGATGTTGCTGGCATGTGTAGAGGAAAGTGAGATGCCCGTTGTGGCTAGAATGGGTTAGTGTGGAATAGTTGGAGTAAAGGGGTGCCCAGAAATGAGACTTGAGTTTGAGGCTGGGCCCTATGGTCAGAGCCTGGCATCCCAGGCTGCAGAGCTTGGGCTGCAGCTTGTTTCTCCAGGTGTACTCAGGCTCGAAGCACCCTGGGGCTGGGAGTGCCCTGCCTCTTAGTGGTATACTTAGTACTTTGCTGGGAGCTCAGCACCATGACTGGACAAACTACCCAGAGGCAATGGGGCCACACAGGCTGGTTCCCTAAGAGATTCAGCCCCAGAGGAACTGTGAGGCCTCAAAGCTAATGGTGCTGGGCCACTCTGTGAGCTGACGGTCTCTCCTCAAATAGCCGCCAGCCGGTCCCAGTTGTACCCTGATGGAGTGGCACAGCCAGAGCTGCCCACCCTCCTCTGCCAGAGCCATCTCGCATCTTAGAGGGGAGCAGAGTGCTGACCTGCCCCCACCAACACTCTTCACATCAGGGGTTCTGATAAGCCTGGTGGAAAATTTCAGCCACTCTTTTCACACATAAGCCAAACTTGTGCATTTGTGAGCCTGTTGGGGCTTTTCTAACCCCTCTTAGACCATCTAGGCACCTCTCCCCTACCACTCCTCCAGACCTCCCCCAGCTACAGGTTAAGAGATTTGCTGCTGTGCTGTGGCTCCTCCATCCCAGACTCTCCTAGTGGGTGGGTTGGCAGGGGCAGGGGGTGGATGGGAAGAGACAGCTGGGCACTCCCCGTTTGAGTCCTCAATAAGATTGTCTCAGTAAGCTTTCTCCAAGTCCTTACTCTCTGGCTTTGGAAAGTTTCAAGCCTTTCCTAAGATTTTCCCGTTGTGGACACCTTTATGGTCACCTCCAGCTCTAAACTCCTGATTCCACAGAACTAATTCAGTTCATGGGTTACCCTGAATCCCCTGTGCTACTCCTGTTCTGTGCCCCCATGGTCCCAGAGCCCAGAACCCCAATTTAGCTTCTTACATAATTCCACAAAACACCCTAAATTGTACGAGACATGGTGTTAATTATAGATGTGACTGTAAGTCTGTAGGAGGAGAGATTTATGTCATAGCATTCAGCGTTGCTAGATAACACCCAGGATACCCGGTTAAATTCAAATTCCAGATAAACAATAGATAATTTTTTTCATTGTATGTCTCTCCCTGCCTCCAACCCCCCACCCCTGAAATTTTTCCTAAATCTGGCAGCCCTAACAGCAATGCCAACAACCTTAAATTGCACGTTAGACATCCCTGGTCCTTGGTCTGCCCTCCATTGGGGATTTTTCACGGGCCGTGGCCCCTCTGTCGTTCCCAGTGCCCCACATCTCATTGGCTCTCTTCTCCCCCTCTCTGGTTTCCCTTCGCTCCGGTTCCTCTTTTGTCCTAGTGCAGGTTAGCTTGCATATCTTGCATATCCAAAACCATCCTGGCTCTGAGCACAACAAAAGGGCCTTTCATTCACCCAGATCTGCTCTCCTTCCAAGGTAGCTCCCTCTCTTACATAAATATCATATGATAAGACTCTTAAAGCAGGCCACCATGGTGACAGCAAGGCCTTGCCTTCCCCTCAGGATGGTCACACAGCTCCCTTGCAGGCTGTGATGTTCCTGGTAGAGGAGGTATGTGAGGCTGAACTATTCACACATTCAGTGCATAGTTATTGCATCGTATACTTAATAGGCCCTGGGTATAAAATGATGAATACAATGAGGTGTGGGGCATTGAGTGGTGAGTGAGACCTCAGGGCAGGGAGCCACAAGATCATGTAGCTGGTTCAGGGTGGAGGGATACTTAGTGAGCTATGAGATCCCATAGGAAGGGTCAATCTCAGAGGGCTTCTTGGAGGGAGTGTCATTTCAGGCAGTCCAGGATGGATAAAAGGGACTTCACAGGCCAAGAAAAGGGGACAGATATTCATTCTAAGCAGAGAAAATATAGGTACAGGGAGTGATAGAGAAGTTGGCATGGTGGGAAATGTACAGGTAAGGCCAGTAAGATGAGGCGGTCCTGAGGTTTGTGCTGAGGTTGGTGCACATCTGTTTGTTATATGCCCCTGCTTACAGCAGAAAGAGCTCACCTCCTTTTGTTCACACGTAAGTGACAGCAATTGTATTTATTTCCTGTTGTCCTGTAACAAATTAGCACAAACTCAGCACTTTTAAGCAACATGCATTTATTATCTCATATATTCTGAGAGTCAGGAATCAGAGCACAGCTTAGCTGGGTTCTCTGCTTCAGGATCGCTTTCAAGGCTGCAGTCAAGGTGTTGGTCAAGGCTGGGCTCTCATCTGAGGCTCGACTGTGGAAGAATCCACTTCCAAGCTCACTGATGTGGTTGCTAGTGGAATTCACTTCTTTGCAGGTTGTTAGACTGAGGGCCAACACTGTCTGTCAACTGGAGACCACTCTCAGTTCCTCGCACATGGAGCCCTCTGAAGTGGCACTTGCTTCATTGAAGGATGCAAGCCAAGAAGGCAGTACAGAGAGTCTTTCAGTAAGATTGAAATTATAATTCATGTAATATAATTATGGAAATGACATCCTACCACCTTTGCAGTGTTCTTTTGGTTAAAAGCAAGTCATAGGTCCTGCCCACAGTCAACAGAGAGACAGACAAAGGGACCTACATGCCAGAAGGCAGGGGGCATTGAGAGCCATCTTAGAATCTGTCCACCAGGTTAAGCAACCATGAGTTGTGTGAATATGTGATGGGGCATGGCTGGCAGTGATGGGTCCCTTTAGGGAGGGAAGTGCCATATTGGTGAGAGAGAGGGGCAGGGAGACCTACCCAGGACAGATTTGTGCAAACCCACATGCTGGTCTCATTGGGTTAGGGAGAGCTGGCCTTCTCTTAGCCACCCCTGCACAGAGATGACATTCTTTCTCTGGAAGAAGGCCTGATGCCTCTGAGTTGGCTTCCTGTTATGACAGGCCATGATGAATGGGCATAGGCCCCTTCATCCTAGTTTCACCCCTGGGGCCCTGTATACCTTGCCAAGGAGGTTGATAGGACATGAATTAGGGTAGTAGCCATAGGGATGGGAAAGAAAGACTGAAAAAAGATTTAGAAAGTAATATTGGATGACATATGACAGATTAGATGTGGAAGAAACGATGTGTAGGGAGAGGCGTGGGAATACGTTTCTGCAGTGGGAAATTTGGTAGACGGTGATGTCATTAACCAAGAGAAGAAAACATGGATAGAAGGTCTGGGGTCTTTGGTCATGCTGATTTCCAGAAGAGGATGCAGATAATTATCAGTATAGTTTCAGAGCTCCAGACCAGGAGGCCGGCTAGGGATGGACAACTGGGAATCACAGTGAGGAGATGGTAACTGGAGCCTCCTCTGTGGTGTAAAGCACCCAAGCAAGCAAGAGTCAGCCAGGACAGATTCCTTGAGGAGCATCTATCCAGGAAGAATTAGCAAAGGTGGAAAAACCGGAGAAGGCTGAGGAGTGGACAGAGAGGCGGGTGGAGAACCAGGACAATGCAATGTCCTAGGAGCCAGGGGAGGAGCGGTTGGCAGCATCAAGTCCTGTACAGACAGGTGAATGGATGCCGCACATCACTGTGACTTTGTAGAGTCAGGTGCAGGGAGCAGAGGAGACAAAGCCCTATCCCAGGGGGCTGAAGAGTAAATGGGAGACAATTTAAAGAAAAGGGACTAAGGCTCAGCGGGCAAAAGTGTGAAATTGGAGTGCTGGCTCCACAGGTTGCCAGCTGAGTGTCCTCTAGGCAGGCCCTGGCCTCTTGGAAGAAGAGGGCACACAGCACCCCTCCTAGGGCTGTTGTGAGGTGTAGTGAGGTTGTGCCTGTGACAGCACAGGAGGAACAGCACAGAGCTCATCTCTACTTCTGCTCCTGCTCCCGCCAGTGTCTTCTTGAAAAATGGTCTTTTAAAACTATTGCCCTCCCCGGCTTACATGTTCCCTCAGTGTGTGGGATAACATTCACATTCCCTGCACGAGTTGGCCTCTACTTATCTCCCCATCCTCACACCCTCGCTCCTGTCCTCCTTGAACATGTGAAGCTCTTTCAAACCTCGGAGCCCTTCCCTGCAGAGTTTCCCCTGCGTGGGCCTTTCTTCCGACTTAGTTGTTGTCAGTCACCCTTCTGGGAATTGATGGCTTAAATGTCATTTCCTAAATAATTCCTCCGGCTCCTGACCTGAGTTAGGCTTCCTGGCATCTTCTCCAGCACCTGGCACAGTTCCAGATGCATAGCAGGAATGCAAACAAATGCTCGTCCATGAATAAAGGAGAATACCAGCAACTGGCTGTGTGACCTTGGGCAAGTCACTTCACCTCTCTGTGCTTTAGAGTTTCCTCCTCTGTAGTAGGAAGTAGGACTATGTATCTCTAAGATCTCTTTCGGCTCTGGCAATCTTTGGCTCTTTAATGCTAGTGTCTGTACAGGTTTCTCATAAGGCTTCACGGAATAATGCAAGGGAGAGCCTTGTTGAATTGAAGGGGGAGGGGGAGGAGGCTAGGGAGCTTGGCAGAGGCAGCGGAGTACCCACAACGAGGCCCACTCACCCACTCATTTCCTCAGCCACCCACGGGGCCTGCAGTCCGCACGTGTAGCCTGATAGGCAGGGACTAGGGGACAGCCAGAATCAAAACCACAGCCTCCCGTTTTTGGTGTGTGGGCTTCAATTCGATGAGCTAGGGAGGAGACTTCTGGAGAAAAAATACTCTGTAGGGTCACATACACCCAGACAGTGTGGACACCTGCTACACACACATACCAATATGTGCATTTACAACTAATTACATACAAAGGAAAGCACACACACACCCAGAGGTGCACAAGCACACGGTCAATGCCCTGCAGAGCCCACCTGCAGCTCCCTGAGCCCAGGACAGCTCTGTTACCCTCTGAGTCTCTGGGTCAATCTTTACCCTTGCCCTCTGGGTCTTCCCTGTCTCAACAAACCCTGAGGCCGGGCACTGAGGCCTAGGAGATTCAGTGATTTTACTGATAAGGCTGAAAACAGGCAGGAAGGGAGGGTAACTTACAGTGCTCTCCGGATGTTACAGTATTTGCATTTCCACAGTCTATGTGTCTGAAAAAAACTGGGTTTAGTCTAGAAACTTGGTGGTACGCAGGTGTAGCTTTCAAGAGAACTGGGAAACAATGCTGTATGGAGATGGTAACCACTTGTGAGCTGGGGCAGTTTCACTATTTACTATACAGGCTGGCCATGATCTCATTGAACTCTCAGAAGTGCCTTCTGCACAGATAATTTATAGATGATGAAACTGAGACTTGGACATGTAAAATAATTTGCCCAAGGCATGCAATTTGTAATTGGCAGATCTGGGACTCAGGGAGTAGGCTTCTGATTCCAAAGACAAGTGCTCTTACCACCCCTACCAGCTCAGCCTCTTGCCTCTGGTGTGTGCCCCTGCCCCCTCCCGCCTCTGGGCTCCACATTCTGGCTGCTGACTCCCTCACACATGGCCTGGTGGAGCCCCTACCCATGCTGAGTGGGGCTGGGAAAATGGTGAATTTTCTAGAAACTTGTGAAAGCGCTGCCTACGAGAATGGCTGCCTGGGACACTCCAGCTACAGGCCCTGGGGCAGTGCCCGTTTGGAAGGTGCAGAGTTTTCTGGAGATAAGCAAACATGAGTCAGGAGAAAGCGACAAACAGCTCACCCCTGCAGATTGGCTGCCAGGACGTGAGATGATCATGCAACGTCAAGCTAACAGCCTCAAATCTTTTTGAAATCGAGTGCCCAGTTGACAGTTAAATCAGTCCAGAGACACAACTTCTCTCCCTCTCAAAACATATACACACGCGCGCACACGCGTGCACACACACACGCGCGCGCGCACACACACACACACTTGATGTGGATTGTGGGACCGGAGCATTCAGGACTTTACAGCTCTAAAGGACCTTCGAGCTCATTGAGCTCTTGACCACCTTAATGTCAAGAATCGCCCAAAGTACCCATTTAAAAGACAAATTGTAACCTCAGCCCATTCCAGGTCTCCAGAATTCTAAGGGAATCTCTAAAAATCTTCTCAAGAAGCTGGATGTTTTACCAGGTTCCTGAGAGATTCTCATCACATCAGAGTTTGTTCCTTCAGGGTTTTGGAACACTGAATCTAGACTAACCCCTTCATTTTATAAGCAACATTTTAGTGATCTACGACATTTGTGTGAGCTGCGCAAAGCCACACAGCAAGTTGGCAGCAGGGCAAACGTGGATTCCCAGCACCGGGCCTCTCTGTCACACCACTCTTCTGACCACATAGAAAAGGAAGGATGGAAGGAAATCAGAGTTACTGAGCGCCTGCCATGGGTTGGGGCATGCTGGACAATTCAGTAGTAAGAGCAAAGGGAACCCCCTGGGTGCTAAGTGCTGTGCAGGGCACTTTTCCTGCTTTTGGAATTTAATACTTATAGTAGCTCTTGGCTGGGAATGGTTACCCTCCTCACGTGCGAGATGAGGCAATGGGCACACAGGGGCTGGGCACTTCTCAGGACCCAGAGGCCCCAAGAGCTAGAGGCAGAATTTGAAGCTGGACCTCAGCTGGAACCTTGAGAGCCCAGGCTCTGAAGCACTGTGCTGCGTCAGCTCTCAGAGACGCACTTGATTCTGTTGCTGATTTCATCAAAAGCTCACAGAAACCTTGTGATGTAGGCGGCGTCTTGTAGAGTTGAAGAAGCCAAAGCCCGGGGTGACAACAAAACCTGCCCAAGATCACACAGCCAGCAAACCATGAAGGCAGATTCAGCCCGGGTCTATCTTGTGTCAAACCCACACACTCCTCACCACACGTGGCGGTTTCAGAATCTCCTTCCTGGGGCTCCAACTACAGACTACCTCTTCTGACAGTCTCACCCCCGCTGTCCCAGCTCGAACCTTCACCCTCTTTGGGCAGTCTGCATCTGGGGGCCCCCTCACACCCAAGTGCTACTGTGTTTACACTTCTGTTTGTTCCTGAATTCTCTTCTGACCCTCAACTGCTTTGAAGTTCTACAGCCAGGCTCCGCACAGTTTTTGAAAAGCGGAAGACAGTAAATCTTGCAGGCTCTGGGGTCCAGACCATCTCTGTTGCCACCACTCAGCTCTGCCCTTGCAGTGTGTTTAGTTCAGCCATAGACAATTCGTGAATGCGTGAGCATGGTTCAGTACAGCTTTAGTTCATGAGCTGTTGTTTGCCCATCCCGCTGTTCTAGAAGAATGCTGAGGATTTGAAATGCTGAAATTTTCGAATGCTGAAAATCTGTTCGAGCAGATTTTTATTTGATTCTGCTCTTTATGGGACAGAAGACAAGTCTGTTTGGGAAGGCATGTGTTTGAAAAGAGCCTAAAGGTGTCTGACCATTGAGACCCTAGTGCCTAAAAATCTGGAAGAGACTGCCTAGTTCTCAGGGAATGTTCCTTCCTTCCTTTATTCATTCATAGACTAGTTTGGAACACCCGCCATGTGACAGGCATCACGTTGAGCCTTGGTGAGACAGACAGGCAAGTCTTTGCAGAGCTTATAGCTCAGTTACTGCTGGGGCTGCCAATGTGATGACTAATAGCAAAGAGTGTAAAGAAGGACACGACTTAGTTGGGGGCTGGGGAAGACTTCCCGGAAGAAGCAATGGGTAAGCTGATTCCCTTGACTGGGAATCCAAGTGAGGGCAGAGACAAGGTACAGTGTAATCAATGCAGGGAAAGAAACATCAGGAGACAGGCTTTTACATGCCATTTTTAGAGAATATGTGCACTGCTGTATTGACCCTTTTGGGAGGGTCTGATTCTTTTAGACAACAGGAACATCCGCTTTTCCCACGGGCAGATGGATCAGGCTGTTGATCCTGTTCTGTGATCCAAATGGCTCAGTCTCCATACTGGGAGATGGGGAAGGTATAGCTGATGTTTTGTGTGAGTCGGTGAATTGTCACAGAAGTAGACAAAACCATGCAAAATTTCCATTTGTTTCTTTGGATTTACCTCTGAGCCGAGTCTCTCAGATCATTAGAAAAAAAAAAAAAAACACCCCAGATCACAGAGTCTAATAGATAGAATGTTATCTTTAAGGCAACGCTTAAAACTCAATGTTCGTAATGTAATATTTATTTAAAACAAAATAGTTTAACTGTTTTTTTAAATGAAAAAATCTTACCTAATTAGTTCCTTGTTCTTTTGGCCCAAAAAACTCAATTTTACTTTGTTAAAGAAAATATAAGAAATACCAACTACATGAGAAAGTTAAACTGATGTTTGATTCAAATACTAATTATTTTTATTTTTTACTTTTTAAAAAATTTTTTTCACAAAATTATTCACTCATTTTATACACATTTTTGAGCTCATACCATGTGCCAGGCATTGGGCTACAAAGATGAAAAAGACATCGATCAATTTTTATTTTTCAATATATTTCCCAGAACTTGTGTCATCTTAGGAGTGTCTGTGCTGCTGATTGGGCTCAGGGCACAGGTGCTGCTGGATGGTGTTTGGTGCTTTATGTGGTAAACTATTTCCCCGACAGGACATCATGGCTGCCGGGACGAAAGCGTATGCCAGTGGGCTGCATTGACTATGTGGCTTTGTGCATGTTTGGGGATGATTACAAGGATAATAGAGAGCATTTGGGGGACATTAGTGGCAGCACAGCACAAATGAAGCCAGTGCGTGGCCTGTCTCCTCCTGGCACGGTGCTTCTGGCTTTCTGCTGGTAATACAAGATGCCATGGATAGATGCTCTTGGCAAATGTCCCTTGGGCTGCTGGCTGTTCACATTGCCCTTGAAATCTGAAATACACACCCTAGGGATTGAAAACTGCTGGAGGCTTCATGTTCATGGGGGGAAGCTGAGCTGTACTGGTGAGAGGAATGGCTGAAAATAAGTCCCTAGAGTAGCTTGGTGTGGAGTTTCTAAACAATTTCACATCCAGCAGGTTCCAGGAAGGGCACAAGGCTACCCAACCAGGTCAATGAAAGGAGGCCATTTGTTGAGTGAGGATGGGAAGGGATGGGCACCAAGGAGGGGCCTGCTGTGTGTGTGTTTGAGGGGGTGGGGGATGCAGAGGGAGGAGGAGGTACACCAGCCTGCAGTCTTGCATGACAGGGACTTGGAGAAGGGTCTCAAGGTCCTGATGTGAAGAGGATTGAAGCTGGCCTCAGAGGAAGCTAATCGTGGCAGGAAGGAGACCCTGTGCTGGGGCCTCAGTGTGTGTTGTGGTTCTGTGGGGACAATTAGGGTTTCTGGGTTTCCTGAGCTGCAAAGCATCCTGCTCTCAACACCAGTGCACCAGGTGGCCCACGTCAGCGAGGCAGGAAGGAAAGGGCCCTTCACCCTTCCAGGTGTCTGTTTTACCCCCAGTTGTAGTTTCCAGAGCTCCAGGAGGTTTTTGCTTATGCCTAGTTTCCTGAACTTAGTACAGGAGGAGCCCATCCTGTGCATGTACCAACTACCAGGTTGGCAAATAGGTTTCATCCTGAGTGCCAATTCTGGTCAATGCAGGAGCTTCCTGGAGGACTTTGCTGAGACAGAATTCTTAGGCCACCTCTGGCCCTGCAGGAAAGAGGCTGTGATCAATTATTGATGCCTGCCAGGGGTATGCCACCAACTTACCATCTCTATGACTCAGTTGTATTTCCCTAGACCCACTTGTGTAGACCCACGTGCTACCTAGACCTATGTGTGCAGTCTTGTGGGCACTCCATAAATACCTGTGAATGAAATTTAATCTACCTAGAGTACCTCTCCTCTTGAGTGTCCAGTAGATCCTGTACTTCCTCAGATGGCTTAGCAGGTGAAAAGGGGAATATCCCTTTCGAGTTATCCTTGGAAACCTTATTGTTGGGCAGAGCAGGAAGGATGGGGTAGATGCCTTCATTCATTCTGCAGCTGTTTATTGAGTGTTCACTGTGGGCTGAACCATGGAGGCTGGGCGCTGGGGATGCACAGTGTGTGCTGGAGCTGGGGACAGACTTGAGGCCCCCTCTCTCTGCTGAGGTAGAGAGCAGCGAAGGCACCTCACTGCTCAAAGGAGTCAGAGAAGTCTGTGCTTCTCGGTGGCTGAGGGGCTGGCAAGGAAGTCCTCTGCCAGAGCACGGGAACCTTGGCCTCAGGCCTGACAGGTGGCCCTTTTTACCACTGTTCTGCAGGCCTCCTGGGCTCCCTCTGGGGATGCTTGCAGCTTTCACTGAGCCAGTAAGCTCTTCTCTCGCCTGTGCACACTGGCAGAGGACTTGAAGTGCTTCCCAAAAATAAGCTGGTTGCCCCCGGGTCCTGCTAAGTTCTGGCAGTTCCAGAAGAAGCAGATAAAGAATGCAGAAGGTCCTCTGCCTTCAGTCTACCAGGTTGTCTCCCCTCCCCTCAGCCAGCCCCTTCCAAAGCCCACTGGGTAGGTCTGGTTTCTCATCCTCAGCACATGCAATCCTTAGATAAGAATGTTCCAAGAACCTGACTAGCAAGAGTTTCATTACCACTCATTTGGGTAAGTCATGATGTGCCTGTCCTTGTGATCAGCTCCTAAAAGCTCAGAATTTGCCATTTCATGCACTTAAAATGGTTAAAGAAGTGTTTTTGAAAACAGAGATGTTAATATTTCAAGTCACATAATAACTTTACAACTATCTTGTAAATACAAGTAGGAGCATTTTTGGTTTCATTTTGTATTCCGTTTACTGAAAAATTAAATAAATTAAAATCTTACCTGTTGAAACATGTATATGTGGATCTGTTCATGCACATTTATACCCTCATGTGTATAAGGAGCCACCATCACATGTGCTTATGCAGATGTCCATGTGTGAGTGTGCAGCGTACACACACACACACACACACACGTCCTCATGCCCACATGCTAGCCTTTTGTTCTAGTTTCTGATCTTCTGTTATGGTTAGTTTGTAAAGAATTGTGTGTCCCACAACGTGAGGCTTGGAGACATAAGTGTTAGCTGCTACATCTCCTTAACGTATTTTTGTTTTCTCAATCTTCCTTTCATTACTCTAGATATTTGTCATACATTCAGTTACAAATTCATGGCCATCCAAAAGCTTCCCCAGGTATGTGTCCTTCTTCCTGCTTCTGGAGGCAGAGTGGTGTGGCAGGATGAGCATGGCCTTTGAAGTCACTCATGTCATTCACTGGACATGAATGATAAGCCGTGTGACCTTGGGCAGAGACTTAATCACTGGAGTCTCAGTCTCCCAATTAGTAAAACCGTGGTATGGCTGGGCACAGTGGCTCATGCCTGTAATCCCAGCACTTTGGGAGGCTCAGGCAGGCAGATTACGAGGTCAAGAGATCAAGACCATCCTGGCCAACATGATGAAACTTAGTGCCTACTAAAAAAAAAAAAAAAATTAGCTGGTCGTGGTGGCACATGACTGTAGTCCCAGCTACTCGGGAGGCTGAGGCAGGGGAATCACTTGAACCTGGGAGGCGGAGGTTGCAGTGAGCTGAGATCGTGCTACTGCACTCCAGCCTGGTAACAGAGCGAGACTCTGTCTAAAAAAACAAAACAAAACAAAAAAAACCCAAAACCCAAAAAACAAAAAACAGTGGTATGCTGATGCCTGCCTCATGAGGTTGTGGTTAGGATGAAAAGAAGTGACATACATGAAATCAATGCTTCCTGCCTGCCACATGGGAGGGACTAGCCTCTTTCCCTCTGTAACCAGTAGGATAACTTCAATACTGTAGAGTAGAAGGGAGCCATAAAGGTCATGGCCACCCCCACACCTGGCCTTCTCCAATCTTCTTAGTACCCCACACATAGAATCAGCACCAAGTATCAGCCAGGAGCAGGGTTGCAAAACCCTATTAGATTGAAGCTTCTGAATGTACAGCCCAGTCCTGACCAGTTCTAGGGATTAGGAAGGGAGTTACTTCTGCAGCAGGGAGCTCATTTCACTATCAGCTACGTCAGGTACCTGGAAAATACTTTCTGAAAAGACTGGACAAGAACAGCCAGGGAATGGGTTGGGAGGTGCAGGTGACAGCCTTTGGAAAGGGAAATGACCTGCAGAACCACTGTTGGTGCCTATATTTGTTCCTGGGATCAAGAAGAGCACAAGATTCATCCACTGAGATTCCTTACTTGCTGCTGCATGTTGCCAACAACTTTTTCTGCAATTACAAACTGAGAACATGTGGCATGGTCTAGACATTTGTCCTCTCCAAATCTCATGCTGAAATGTGATTCCCAGTGTGAGGTGGGCCCAGGTGGGAGGTGATTGGATCATGGGGGTGGATCCCTCATGAATGGTTTAGCACCATCCCTTTGGTGATGAGTAACTTCTCACTTAGCTAATTCACATCAGATCTAGTTGTTTAAAAATCTGGGACCTTCCCCTTCACTCTCTTGCTCCTGCTCTTGCCATGTGATGTGCCTGCTCCTGATTCACCTTCTGCCATGATTGTAAGCTTCTTGAGGCCTCACCAGAAGCTAAGCAGGTGTTGGTGACATGCTTCTACAGCCTGCAGAACAATGAGCTTTTGTTTATAAATTACCCAGTCTCAGGTATTTCTTTATAGCAACGCAAGAACAACCTAATACAGAAAATTGGTACAGAGGAGTAGAGTGCTGTTATTAAGAGACTGGAAAATGCAGAAGCAACTTTGGAACTGGGTAACAGGCAGAGGTTGGAAGAGTTTGGAAGGCTCAGAAGAAGACGGGAAAATGAAGGAAAGTGTAGAACTTCTTAGAGACTTGTTAAGTTGTGGTGACCAAAATGCTGATAGAAAAATGGACAGTGAAAGCCAGGCTGAGAATGTCTCTGATGGAAATGAGGAATTGTTGGGAACTGAATTAAAGGTCACCCATGTTATGCCCTGACAAAGAACTTGGCTGCATTGTATTCATGCCCAAGGGATCTGTGGAAATTTGGTATTAAGAGTGATGATATGATATAGGGTGTCTTGCAGAAGAAATTTCTAAGCAGCAAAGCATTTGAGAGTAGCCTGGCTGCTTCTAACAACCTGTGATCAGATGCGGGAGCAACAAAATGCTTAAAGTTGGAACCTATATTTAAAAAGGAACCAGAGCATGAAAGTTTGGAAAATTTGCAGCTTAGCTATGTGGCAGAGAAATAAAAAGCCTTTTCAGGAGAGGAATCCAAGCAGGCTGTGGAACAACCACTTGCTAGAAATATTAGCATGACCAAAAGGAAGCAAAGTGCTAATTTCCAAGACATTGGGAAAATGCCCTGAAGGCATTTCAGAAATCTCTGAGGCAGCCCTCCCATCATAGGCTCAGAGGCCTAGGAGGGGAAGAATGGTTTCTGGGCCAGACCCAGGGCCCCATTGCCCTGTGCAGCCTCAGGACACTGCTTCCTGCATCCTGGCTGCTCTGGCCCCAGCTTTGGCTCAAAGTGCCCCAGACACTCCTTGGGTGGCCACTTTGAAGCGTGCAAGCCACTGCTAGCCTTGGTGGCTTTCACATGGTGTTAAATCTGCAGGTGCCTGGAATGCAAGAGTGAAGGAGGCTTGGCAGCTTCCCCCTAGATTTCAGATGATGTATGAGAAAGCCTAGATGTTGAGGCAGAAGCCTACCACACGGGCCGAGCCCCCACAGAGTAACTCTACTAGGGCAATGTGGAGGAGTAATGTGGGGTTAGAGCTCCCACAAAGACTCCCCACCAGGGCACTGCCTAATGGAGATGTGGGAAGGGGCCCACTGCCCTCCAGATACAAGAATGGTAGATTCACCAGCAGTTTGTAACTTCTTCCTGGAAGAGCTGCAAGTACTCAACTCCAACCTGTGACAGCAGCCACCATGGGTTGTACCTTGCAAAACACAGTGGCAGGGTACACCTTGGGAGCCCACCTCTCACACCAGGATGCAGGATATGGAATCAAGGATTGTGTTGGAGCTTAAAGATTTAATGCCTTCCCTGCTGGGTTTCAGACTTGCATGGAGCCTATTACCCCTTTCTTTTGGCCAACCTCTTCCCTTGGGAATGAGAATGTTTACCTAATACCTGTACCACTCCTGTATATTGAGAGTATAAATAATTTGTTTTTGATCTCACAGCTCATAGGTGGAAGGAACTCATCATCATAGGTAAGACTTTGGACTTGGGACTTGAGACTTGTGCGTTAATGCTGGAACAAGTTAAAACTTTGGGCGACTATTGCAAAGGCATGATTGTGTTTTGAAATGTGAGAAGGATATGAGATTTGCGGGGGGCTGGAGGTGGAATGATATGGTTTGAATATTTGTTCCCTCTGAATCTCATGTTGAAATGTTATTCCCAGTGTTGGAGGTGGGGCCTAGTGGGAGGTGACTGGATCATGGGTAGATCCCTCATGAATGGTTTAGCATCATCCCCTTGGTAATAAGTGATTTCTCCCCCAGTTAGTACACAAGAGATCTGGTTATTTAAAAGTCTGGGACCTCCCCACTCTTGTTCTCTTGTCCCCTTTCTTACCATGCAAAATGCCTGCTCCTGCTTTACTTTCTGCTATGATTATAAGCTTCCTGAGGTTCTCACCAGAAGCTTAGCAGATGTTGGTGCCATTCTTGTACAGCCTGCAAAACCATGAGCCGATTAAACCTCTTTTCTTTATAAATTACCCAGTCTTGGCTATTCCTTTATAGCAATGCAAGAAAGGCCTAATACAACATGGAATGTATTTTCTTTTTCCTCTGATTATATTATCTGGGCACTACCATGGATCAAAGCCACAGTCATGACCTCATCATGTTGCTTCTGGGCGACAACTAAACAAATTTAAATATGAATTTAAAGCACACACATTTCTAGAAATCCAGTGTCAGAAGCCTTAAATATCAACTATTTATGTGAGTGGTCATCAAGCGTCTGGTTTGTGACGACTTTTGCACTGTTTTGTCACTATCTGGTGGCTTACAGGAAACCTCCCATTCTACGTGGTCGAAGAAAGAAGAAGTGACACCTTGATGTTTTTCTCAGAAGCTATGGTTGGGGACTTCCCCCTGAAAGCATGCAGATAATTAGTCATCTTGGAGACTCTTTTTTAGTACAAGGTAGTCACAGGAAGGCCATGTGAGTATGGAAAGTTATGAGGCTTTGATTCTAATCCCAGTGCACCTTCAAACTGTCTGTGGGATCTTAGGAAAAATCACACTTTCTGAGTCCCAGTTCTCCCGGATGTAATAAGAGAAGGTAGATAGAATGCTACCTAAGGGATTTTTTTTTGTCCTGACATTTTGTGATTTTTTTTTTCACACACAAATAGAGGATGATATTTTGTGATTTTAGTATAACCATAAAACTTACAGATCTGCAGAACTTTAGTCTATATCCTCATCACCTTCCTATAGAGCCGTGAGGAGATTCTTCTAACAACTCAATGTCTCTTCCTAGGTCAGTCTTTCTGGAGTGGTCCTTGGGCCTTTCAATACCCGAGTGGTCCTTCTAAAAGATACAACTAATGCCTTTTTCCCTTAAAAAAAATCTTAATTGGAAACGATTTACCACTTTTCCTCTTAAATATGGGTGGCATTTTTCTATTTCTTCACATGTCTAGTAATTTTTTTTTTTTTTTTTTTTTGAGACAGAGTCTTGCACTGTCGCTAGGCTGGAGTTCAGTGGCACGATCTTGGCTCACTGCAACCTCCACCTCCCAGGTTCAAGTGATTCTCCTACCTCAGCCTCCCGAGTAGCTGGGACTACAGGCACGCACTACCATGCCCAGCTAATTTTTGTATTTTTAGTAGACACAGGGTTTCACCATGTTGGCCAGGATGGTCTCGATCTCTTGACCTTGTGATCTGCCCACTTCGGCTCCCAAAGTACTGAGATGACAGGTGTGGGCCACCGCGCCCGGCCTGTCCAGTAATTTTTTATCATGTGCTAGACTTTGGTGGATGATACTTTGTAGGGAGCCTGGATTTTCTTGTCTTCCTTTAAATGGTGGTGAGCTTTGTTCTAGCAGACAGTTAAACTACTAGCACATCTTTTTGGTCCTGTTAGGCTTGGTTTTATTCTTTGTTAGGGCAGGTCTATTTCTGTTTTGAACTTAGTCTTAGGGCACGCCTCTTAACCCTAGAATGTGTTCCCTGCTTTTAAAGTGTGGTCTTTCTTGTATCACCACTGAAAGCCTGAAGTGTTCAGTGAGGTTTCTCCACTCTGCCTGGAACTCTAGAGTCTCCAATATTGCATCATCTCTAGAATTACTGTCTGCTCTCAGCTCTGCAACTGGTGATCTTTGCTAAGCAATGGTCTCATCCAGTACATATATACTTTAACCCTGGATCAAGAATACTTATCCAGATTTCTGCCCCCATCCCCTAAAACACGTACACCATGTGCAGTTCCCTCTTCCTTCTTTCCCTGCCCCACACATCCCAGCTGCTTCAGCAGCCCAGAACTTCACTTCTGCCACCTCAGTTCAGCTTGAGCTCTACCTCAAGAGCTCAAGGAAAGAAAACCTCCCTAGACAGAAAGCCAGGCTGATCATGTGACTTACCTTGTATGTTTCTCTTCTCTCAAAAATCACGGGGCCCTGCACTACCTGCCATTCAGTGCTTGAAAACATCATCTCATGTATCTTGTTTGATTTTATGATTGTTTTTGACAGAAGGGCAAGTCTAGTACTAGTTAGTCTGTCATCCATTGAGAACTAAATCCCCATATTTCACAGCAAGCAGTTTGTACATAATATCTAAAACTGAATATTTTTATTTTTTGAGACAAGGTCTCACTCTGTCGCCTAGGCTGGAGTGCAGTGGCACAAACATAGCTCACTGCAAACTCAACCTCCCTGGCTCAAGCAAGTCCTCCCACTTCAGCCTTCTGAGTAGCTGGGACTACAGGTACAGGCGTGTGCCACCATGCCAGCTAATTTTTGACACGATCTCGCTATGTTGCCCAGGCTGGTCTTGAACTCCCGGGCTCAGGTGATCCTCCCATCTTGGTCCCCCAAAGTGCTGGGATTACAGGCAGGAGCCACCACACCCAGCTAAAGCTGAATAGTTAAGAAACAACCATATAGGCACATTTTCAATATATACAGGTAATCTGTAGACAATCCAATGTCAGAAATAGTCAAAAGTAATTCTGTCTACTTTGCAATTGGGACTGGCTGGGGTGAGGGATGGGGCTGGGTTCAACTGCTTTTTTAAGAAAAAGTCCTTCTGTACAATTTGATTTTCTAAATCTTGTGTAGGTATTATCCACTCTTGTTTATCTCTGTATAAAGCCCAACCAAACTCTTCAGTTTAGCATACAAGGCCCCTCACCCACTTCGTCCCTGCACTTCAAATTCCTCAACAGTGAACCTCTCCCCCTTTCCTTGACATGCCATGCTCATGGCAGGATGCCTTGGCTCTGCTTCGTTGACCCTACCCATTTATCTCATCATTTAGATCCCGAGGCCTTTCTCCCCATCATGCTTTGGCCCTTGAGGGCAGTGGGAGCCCCGTGTTGGTGCTTGGCAGACAGCGTGCCAGGAGCGCTGCCGCCTTTCCATGTCTCTCTTAGTCATGTCACCTCTTGTGCATTTCCTCTCCATTTGTCAGCCTGGCTTGCTGGGTCTCACACATTCACTGCATTTTCTCATGGATAATCTAAGAAACAAAAACTGCTCAGTAGTCTACCTAATTCACAATGCATCTTGCTGGTAGAATAATCAAATTGAAATTTAAAAAAGTGAGAGTGGCAAAAAGTATACTTGATAAAATATTGTTTTTTAACCAAAAGATGTGTAAAATAATAAGATTCTAGACTATATTGATTTATATAAAATTTGACCCAGGAAAGTCAAAGTTGGTAGAATTAAAGGCCTATGTACATCTATCACCATGAAAAAAGCTTTATTCAGTACAATTTGGTGTGAACAAAACAAACAGATCAACCAGTGAAACTGGTACTATACAATGCCAAAGGAAAGAAAAGAATAGATGGCAAAAATAATTCTGATAACATAAAAGTGAAAGTCAAAAAAATAGGAAACTATTGAATTGCCTTGCATTAGAAAATTGATGAAGGAAATAAATTGGCTCAACAGAGTTTATGCTGAAAAATATTTTCTTAACAGGAAAATATCCCCAGGATGAAGATGATGGGTTTGTAACACCCACTGTGTTCTTCCATTTCTCTGCATTTTTGTTCAAGGCCATCCTTTTGTCTAGAAGATGCTCTTCTGACTTGGCCTCCTCCCAACTTCTACTCACCCCTTGGTGAACTCGTGTCATCTCCTCTATGAAGACTTCCCTGCAACCCAAGGCACCTTCTCTGTACCTTCTTTGCACTCCCACTATCCCTTGCACATCTTTTATGTGGTTGACTGTGTTGTGTTTTTTGTTTTTTTCGAGATACAACTTCCCTCTGTGGTCCAGGCTGGAGTGCAGTGGTGTGATCATAGCTCACTGCAATCTCGCACTTGTGGGCTAAAGTGATCCTCCTGCCTCGGCCTCTAAAGTACTGGGATCACAGATGTGAGCCGCTGTGCCTGGCTGATTGTGTTGTATTAAACAGGCATCTGTCTATGGGCTTGAACTCTTCCATGTATCTTGATGTATTTGGTTTTTGATCACCAGTATCCAGCAGATTTTTTGGTTCAATGCACATTTGTTCAATATGAGTAAGTTTTGTAAGAGGGGAGAAGAGGAGATGCACAAAGGTGACTAAGATATAGCTCCTGTCCTCAAGAAGTGCGTTATCTGGCAAGCAGATGGCCAAGGGAAGTTTTAAAAATGGCCACAGTGGGAGGCCATGAGAGGCCCTGTGCCCAGGGACAGTGAGCTCAGAGCTGGCTGAGGGAATCTAGGATTTCTTTCTTAAAAAATACAGTGGGAAGTTGGCCAGATGCAGTGGCTTATGCCTGTAATCCCAGCACTTTGGGAGGCTGAGGTAGGAAGATCACTTGTGGCCAAGCATTTGAGACCAGTCCGGGCAACATAGAGAGACCCCCCACATCTATGTGAGCATGGTGGTGTGTGTCTGAAGGCTTAACTATTTGGGGTCCTGGCAGGTTGAGTCTGCAGTGAGCCATGATCATCACTGAACTCCAGTCTGGGCAACAGAGCAAGACCCTGTCTCAAAAAAAAAAAAAAAAAAAGAAAAAGAAAAAAAAAGAAAAGAAAAAAGAAAAGAAAAAAAAAGGTTTCTCCCTTGCATTATAACTTTTAAAAAATGAAAAATTTAGACAAAATAGAAAATCACTCATATTTCTATCACATAATGTAACTATTTTTTTAAACTTCTTTCTCTGTAAGTTTTGGGGATTGAAAAAAACTTTTTATTTTGAAATGATTATACATTCACAGAAAGCTGCAAGAACAGTACAGAGATGTCCTGTGTACCCTTCACTCAATTTTCCCCAATGGGGACATCTTACATGTGTATAATACAGCCTCAAAGCCAGGGAAATGACATTGGTCCAATCCCCAGATCTTATTCAGATTCCACCAGTTTTACATGGTAGAGCTTTTTGCTAACAGAGTTATAATGGGCTTATATGTGTGGTCCATATCTTATTTCTTGAATTAACTTTATCTCATGCAGCTTTTTAAACGTTATTGCATAAATCATTTATAAGGTCTACATAATGAACATTCACCCACCTCAAGTAGCAGTTGGCTAAGTTTGTCCCCCCCTTCTGATGTTTCCATTACTTCCAGTTACACTGTTAGGAACAATGCTTCAGTATTTTATATTCTTCTTATATACATCTATGTTTTATATTCTTAGAATAAATTATCTAAAGAAGAAAGGAAGGAGATACAGGATGATAAATGCTTAAGGGGGCTATGTAATACTTTTTTCTTAAGATAGGAAAGAATTAAACATACATTGGTTTTGGGTCTGACCAAGTACAGAGGGAGCAGTGGAAGATACAGGGGAGAGGTCTTCTGACTGGAAAACACATAGGAGGGGATGGGGACATGGGAGGCTGAGAGAATTCATGTCCTCAATTTTTTACCCTTCCCTGTCTGCAAGCCCTTTGCCGTGTAACTTTGGAGTTCTTCCCATAAAAGCACAGTATTTATTTCCCTACTCTGCTGGGCTTGCTTTGGCATGCAGAATGAAGCAAAGGGTCAGTGTGCCAGTTCTGAGCCTAGGCCTCAAGGGGCATTGAGCGTTTCCAGGGCTCTCTCTTGAGCCTCTGTCATAGATGTGAAAACGCACCCGAGCCAGCCTGTTGGAGGTGAGAGACCAGGGAGCAGTGCGGGATCTCCCCAGCTCCCTCTGCCAAGGGTGGCCTAGATCAGCCAACAGCCCGCAGCCCCTCACACGTGATGTGTCCAGCCCAAATCAGCAAAGCTGCCTGACTGACCCGAAGCACAGAAGTGGTAAAGTGTATTATTGTATGTCATTGAGGTACAGATGACTTTTTACCTGGGAACTTTGCAGCAGAAGCCGACTGATACATGGTGCTCAGGATAGAGGTAGAGTGAAAGAAGGAAAAGAGGTTTCAGATCTAGGTAAGTCCAGGCATTACAGAAAGAGCTGCTTTTCTGTGGATGTGGTCGTGTTCTTTGCAAAGACTATTTCTTTTCTGCCTCTGATGGTGGGTGGGCAGAGGATGACCATGCATCTTAAATGAGCCACTTAAACTGAGGAATTAAACTCTCTTTTTTTTTTTTTTTAAGATGGAGTCTTGTTCTGTCGCCCATGCTGGAGTGCAGTGGTGTGATCACAGCTCACTGCACGCTCCACCTCCCAGGTTCAAGCAATTCTCCTGTCTCAGCCTCCAGAGTAGTTGGGACTACAGGCATGCGCCACCACACTCAGCTAATTTCTGTATTTTTAGTAGAGACAGGGTTTCACCATATTGATCAGGCTGGTCTCAACCTCTTGACCTCAGGTGATCCGTCTGCCTCGGCCTCCCAAAGTGCTGGGATTACAGGCGTGAGCCACCATGCCTAGCTAGGAATTAAACTCTTAAAGTTTTCTGTCTCAGCTACCAGGGCCAAGATGTAAGAAAAGGGAAGTTAGACATTTGTTTAAAGAAAGCATGAGACAGGCCACCCTACGAACCAGGGCTGCCATAGACAGTGATGCAGGCTGTGCCCTGCACAAGGGCTCCTGGCCAGGGGTAGTGTGAGATGCATTCAGTGCAATGAAGCATGGATAGGAAGAACATGTCTGCATCAAAGTGCAACTTATACTCTGTGTACCAAAAAGAGTTTCACTGATAAGAATGAGGGGAAAATAGCACCTACAATTAGATACAGAATTTCCTCTGTATCAAAAAGCTAAGTTGTTTCTTTTCTGAAGCCCTTGATATACAATAAAAATAAATCTTGGCCGGGCGTGGTGGCTCATGCCTGTAATCCCAGCACTTTGGGAGGCCGAGGCAGGTGGATCACGAGGTCAGGAGATCGAGACCATCCTGGCTAACACGGTGAAACCCCGTCTCTACTAAAAATACAAAAAATTAGCCGGGCATGGTGGCAGGTGCCTGTAGTCCCAGCTACTCGGGAGGCTGAGGCAGGAGAATGGCATGAACCCAGGAGGCGGAGCTTGCAGTGAGCCGAGATTGCACCACTGCACTCCAGCCTGGGCGACAGAGCGAGACTCCGTCTCAAAAAAAAAAAAAAAATAAATAAATAAATCTTATGCCCCACAGATAACGCTGGTTTAGTTTCGGTATCTTGGTGCCACCAGGAGCTGCGTGCTCTTTTTGAAATGATGAGAGTAGGTAAAAAGTAAGGAGTCTCTCCTGTTTCTCTTTACGGGATGGTTTTCCTGCTCTGTTAAGTGGTGCTCATCCTTCAGCTCCACACTCAAGGGGCAAGGACTCCTGTGGTTAAATATTCTGAGATCAATGCCACAGAGGGAAGCCACTCAAAGGGAAAGTCTTGGGCCTCTGGGTGTGGGGCAGGACTTTCTCGAGTTCCTGTGAGTCAGAGAGTCTCAGGAAGGGAAGGATCAGCAGAGCCATTCGGACCACCCTTTCATTTAACAAATGAGGAAAAAGAAGCCAGAGGGGGAAGGGGCTGGCCCAGGGTCACGTAGCTCATAAACGACACAGCAGCAATGAAAACCCAGAGACTTTCACTTCTCACCCTTCATTCTTTTTCTTCCATTCTCATCAAACCCGAAGAACAGGAATGGATGGTTGTTATACTGGGCCAGGAGGAGAGCCTTTAAATCAGAGTCCAAGGCAAAGTCCCTTTCAGAAAGCTCTGCTGGCCTGAGAGCCTTCCTCAATGCTTTGCCCACACGGCGCTGCGCGATGCTGCCACGGCACCTCATGCCTCAGTGTGCTCTGGTTATATCTCAGGTCCCCCTGACCAGGAGAAATCTCCTGGAACAGTCAGAGACAGGTCACACCTCAGGCCGAACGCCCTGGGCCCAGGGTTAGGATTCACAGAATTGCGTGCTGAAACCTCCCAACAGTGGTTGAACTCTGGGTTCTGACACATGAGTGGATCAGGACCGACTGGGTCTAGATTTCTAAAATGCCTTCTGAAATGCTGCTTTTCCAGCAGTGGCAGAGAGCAGGGTGAGCAGTGAGGACAACATAGGGAGGGGAAGACTGTGCTCTCAGACACCAGGACAGCCAGCCCAAATACACATCAGAGCCTGGGCCCAGTAGGTTCTAGTCCTGCCCTGTGTAACTTGCTGTGCAGCTCTGGGCAGATCCCCTCCCCTATCTGGTCCATGGCCTCCCAATCTGTGACATGAAGGCGTGGACCGGATGGTCACTGAGGCCCCTCCCAGCTTGGCCATATGTCCAGCCTTGAACCACGTGTAGACTCAAAGCAATTAGCCAAGAAGAGGAGTCTCCAGACACTTCCTCTTGCTCCACCCTGCCTCTGTGTCTGGTTCCTCTCCTGGCATTTTCTATTTTCTGCTCTGTCTGGACAGAAGGGCTTGCTTGGCTCTGTCTGTCTTCCAGCCTTCCCTAGGAAATTGTCTTTGCTTGGAGCACAATGACGCACAGGGGTGCCCCCTGCCGCTCAGCTCTGTGCCATGGGCTCCCAAGGGCTACAGAACAATGGGGTGGAGGGGGAGCCTTTGGGTCAAAGTCTTGGGCAGCTGCCAGGCAGAAGGGAAGTGCAGAGGCTGGCCCTGGTGCAGGGTCACAGAGCTCTCCCTTCTCTCTCTGCACTGTCTCCTTGGCCTGGGTAAGCAGAAGGTCCTGGATGCTGCAGCCACAGAGGCGGGAGGCAGAACAGCAGGGACCTGAGAAGGATAGGAGTGACTCTTCAAGAATGAGGTCTGGAGACCAGAGCAGGAAGCCCTCAGAATAGAGAGAACATGGGCAAGGTGGTCAGCAGGCTGGTGGGCAGCCCCGCTCAGATCCCTCCCCTAGAGCAGAATGGTTACAAAACCTGGGTATGGGGGCCTATTCTGGAGTGGCCTGGCCCAAACAGCAAATTGTTGTGAACCCCCATATTTTAACTTAAAAATCCAGTGCCTGTCACATGATGGACACTCAGTAAATGTTTACTGAATTAATGTGAATCCTGCATTCTACTGCATCATCTGTATAATTCCTGATTTTCGGGCTCTTGAGGGCTTCTCGTACCCCCAGCTCACTGCCTTGTACCCTCTGAGAAGCAGGGCTGGGATGGAGAGAGTTCTGCGTGTGTTGTCAGGCACCCTGAGCCATTGCTGGGCCAAGCCATTGCACCTGCCAGGGCCCTGGTTTTCCCATCTGTGAGACAGGATAGAGAGGCAGGACCGCAGGCCTCAGCCAGCTCGGGAATGGCAACTGCTGGCACTCCACTGTGCATCAGTATGTCTGAGATAGCCGGCAAATGGAGCACTGGGGCAATGTTTGAAGGGAAACTGAACCTCACTAGGGTGAAGCTTGTGCCAAAGCAGCAGGAAAGCGTGTTCCATACTCTGTGCCACCTCTGATTGCGTCTTGAATATTCCATGCTTTTATGTTTCTGGGTATGACCAGAAGCTTGGAAAAAGTTCCTTGCATTGTGACCCACATGTATATCTGTGTTAAAAAAAAATGCTGAAGTCTGCGTCATGCTTTTCAGATTTGTTAATTCATTTGATTATTCATTCATTTATTCATTCATTCCAAAAACATTCATTGAACACCACAATGTGGCAGATGGTAGGGTCCCTCATTGGGAGGAGACACTCAGTGAAATAAACAGACAATTACACTGCAATGCACAAAGTGCTATAATGATGGCATGAACAAAGTGTTTAGGATGGTTTGCAATGGCACTCACCTTTTCCTCTGGAGCACAGAGTGTGTCCATGTGCTCATCACCATCACTCTCTGAAGAGGGGACCGTGTCTATGAAGGAGGACCCTGAGGCTCAGAGAGGTTAAGTGACTCACACAAGATCACACAGTCCTTATCTTCTGATGCTAAACCCAGTGCTCAAGGGATTACTTTGTATGTTACCCCACAGCTATGGATATAATGTTATGACTCACCTCCTTTTGGGGTTCTTTTAGTGAATCACTATTGCTTTATTAAGTCTCTTTTGTCCTGCTAAAAAAAAAATTTGTAAAACTATCTGCTTGACCACTTTCTTTATAAAACTGGTCAGTCTGATGGGCTTGTGTTAACCTTTAAGAAAATGAAAATATTTTAAGATTTTCTTTTTTGGCCCTATCTTGGGCTGGACAGTCATTCCCATCTCTTCCCTCCACAGAGCGCCATGGTCTTTAGACCATCCAGGAGAAACCTCCCTAGGTTTGTGAGCTGTTGGGATCATTGTTACCACTGTGGGTCCCTTCTCAGCCTCCTATGTATCAAACTGACTTTGCTTTCCTTTCAACCTTCCAGAAATTAGACCCACAAAACACAGAGATGGGTCACATAAGTCAAAACGGAGGCAGAGGCTGGTGAAACCCTTTACCCTCCGACAACAGTGTTCTTCAGGATTCTTGAGAACAGGTGAACACATTTGAATTGAGCCCTGACTTTGCTCTGTGACTCTGTCCCTGTCCTTGAACCTCTCTGAGCTTCCATGAGCTCATCTGTCATACAGATATATCAACAGTCACACAGATCACAAAAAGATGCCAGGGTTTACAAAGCAATTCGTAAAAAGTGACCTCCTTGATGAATGGAGGGTGCCCAGCAGGCTTCTTTAGGGTGTGTGAGCAAGGCAGCATGAATATTGGAAAGAGTCTGGACTTTGAAGTGAGAAGATCCAACTTCAGACTCTGAAGCTGCCTTTTACGAGCTACGTGACTTTGAGCAAGTTTCCAACAGCCCTAAGACTCAGCAGCAAAACTAGGATGATGATGGCACCTTCCCCATCCACCTTACCCCCAAGTTGTTAAGAGAATGAAAGCAGCTGAAGCCCTGCTAACCAGGCAATCTGGGCTGCATGCTGGTCAGTGCCAGGACCAGGGTTGAGTTTCTCCTTCAGCAACCGCAGTCCTCCCAGAGGATGGGAGTCTTGTGTGCTTCAGACAATAAGATCCTGCCAAGACAAGAAAAGGAAGCTGACAATTTCTCACTTCTTTCAGCTGTCTCTCGAGCTCCCTCCACAGGCCCACATCACCCCACTAGCCTTCTACACTCCCAAAACACTTTTCAGAAGGGCTTGTCTCCCTTCCTTCTGGCACAGCACCAATGCTCTGTCTAGTCCGGAGGTGGACTTGCTGCTTCACACTCTAGAAAATGCAGGGCTGTTGAGTGACAGTGGCACCCACCACGGGAGTCCCACTTTTTTACCCTACAAAGCTTATCTGGGCGGATGCCAGGTTCCTAGGTTTGGGTTCCCTCCACTATGAGGGGCTCAGCCCACTTGGAGTCAAAAGGAAACAGCCCAGCTACCGACTTGCATAGGAGACCCTCTGGGAAGGTTTGCTGGTGGAAAGACCATCTCTGGCTGCTCCTCGAGTGTTGCCGGGGTGTACTCTGCTCTGCCTGCAGGCCTCCCCAGCCCAGGAGGACCCATTCCACCTGTTGGAGATTTGCTGGCTACCTCCAGGTGGCCAACGAGGGTGTGGCAACTTCACAAATAAGGAAAACCAGGATAAGAGGCAATGTTTGCCTCTGTGAAACAAGTTTGCGATAGTTTTGTGATAATTCTGATTAGGCTGTTCCAAAACCATTGTTTTGCCAACAGCAGCTCTCCTCCATTTTTTTCTTTCTTTCTTTTTTTCTTTTTAGAAATCAAAGGCCATGACTGTTCACCTTTCCTTTGAAGTATTATGTCTATTTGCTTATTTGATTCAGATAGGTTGAGAACCATATGGCTCTCCTTTTTAAGTAAAATTTTCCTTCTTTAAGCCACCGATCCATAGGAAACAAACATCTGTGGAATAAAACAAAGTACACCATACAATGAATATTGACTAAATAGAAAATAGGCATTCATATTTGAAGGCAAGATACATAAGTTATATCAGTAATCATTGACCGTAAGCTGACTGTCAACATAACCTGAGGTGGTAAATGCTCCACCAGTGCTCAGGTTGTCTCTAGAAATTCCATCAGGTCTTCTAGGAGGATGGCATTTTCTGTGTGGTATAACCATTCTTAAAAATATTTAACATAAGTACCCACATAATGTTTTTCTGACATATATTTCAAAAATAATTTTGGGAGAAAATCCATAAGCATGTCACATAATATTACACAGAATACAGTTGAGAAAAGTTGCCTACAAGAGCAAAAGCAAAGGCAGATTTTGTGGGTTCCAGGTACCAGGGTACCCATCTAGCCCAGCTTAGGACAGTGGAAGACAGTCAGAAATGTCCAGACCCCTGCCAAATTATTGAAGACTTGAGCTCTGAGGGTCTGCAAACCTGTGGAAGATGTCCCCTTCCACTGGAGGGAATGACAAGGCCAGAGCAATCAGTTCAAGCAGCTCCCCACACCTCGGGTTTCTGCCTATAATTCAAACCACAGGAGAGGCACAGCTTCACTTTTTCTCTTTCCTCACTTTTGTTCTCATCTGAGAGGGCACTGAAACCCTTAGCCTTCCTTCAGTCAGTCCGGTACAGAGCTGGACCTGACTCAAAAGGCTATCAGTCTGTCTCACACTCCAACACCAAGGACAGCCACTGATTGAATACTTCAGTGACAAAGAACTCAGTGTTCTGGGCAACCATCTATTTTATTTTCACATCACTCAAAATAGTTGGTCCTTATATTGAGCTAAAATTGGCCTCCCTGAAATTTTAGCCGTTGGTTCCAATTTCTTGCTGGGAAGCTATGCAGAATACAGTGTATGCCTTCTTTCACATGACTGCCCTTACAAATAGATGAGGATAGGTCTCCGGCCAAAGCATCCAGTTCCTTCAACTTAGGGAAGAGTGTTTATTAGTGATCTGGGGGATTTGGGCCCCACTCCAGAATCCTATTAAAACTGTGGATCATCTCCCCAGAAAGATGCACACACATCTGCATACACCCCCATTTGCAAACATCCTTCCCCTTCTGAGCCCACCCATGGATCTCTTTAAATGCCAGTGGACCCTCGGTAGGCACTTTGCATTGGAACTCTAAAACCAGATGCCGGAGGTGGAAGGGAACTTAACGGCCCAATCTCCTCACTTCAGAGATAAGGACTCCGTCTGTAGGCACTTTGCTCCTGGCTTGCTGGCCCCAGCATCAGGCCTTGGCTGCAATCGAATGGTAGTAGAGCCTTCAGTAGTGCAGGGTAACAAAAGAAGTATGAGAGCTGTTTTGGTGTTTCCTCCCCAAGTGGGGAGATCAATTAGTGCAACAACTCTGGCCTGTCTCCATCTCATTACTTGGGGCTTCCCCAGGGAAGGGAGTGACTGAACTTGCTTGCTGAATCTGGGCAGAACAAATCTGGTTTGCTTAGCTGCTTTCCACCTGTCTCCTTGGGAGTGAGTTTCCCCCTAACCCCTACAGGCCATGCGACTCCCCTCTTTGTCTTCATTCCTAAGTCTTACCTAGGCGGGACCCTCTTACTGAGATTTGTCCATAAAAATGCTGATCCTCTAGCTCCCATTAGCTGCTCCTTGGCTTTCCTTCTCAGTGTTTCCTGAACTCAATCAGAAGAGAGGTGCTCTCCCCATCAGTCTCCTCTTAGAAATGTGGAATTGTGGCCAGGAGCGGTGGCTCATGCCTGTAACCCCAGCACTTTGGGAGGCCATGGTGGGTGGATCACCTGAGGTCAGGAGTTCGAGACCAGCCTGGCTAACATGGTGAAACCACATCTCTACTAAAAATACAAAAATTAGCCGGGGGTGGTGCCGGGCACCAGTAGTCCCAGCTACTCAGGAGGCTGAGGCAGGAGAATCGCTTGAACCCAGGAGGCGGAGGTTGCCGTGAGCCGAGATCATGCCACTGCACTTCAGCCTGAGCAACAGAGTGGGACTCTGTCTCAAAAAAGAAAAAAGAAAAAAAAAAAAGAAAGATGGAATTGTACAGGACATACTGTTTTGTAAGCTGCCTTAGAAATATTTTTTGCTGGCCGGGCGCGGTGGCTCACGCCTGTAATCCCAGCACTTTGGGAAGCTGAGGCAGGCAGATCACGAGGTCAGGAGATCGAGACCATCCTGGCTAATGCAGTGAAACCCCATCTCTACTAAAAATACAAAAAATTAGCCAGGCATAGTGGCTGGCGCCCATAGTCCCAGCTACTCAGGAGGCTGAGGCAGGAGCATGGCATGAACCCGGGAGGCGGAGCTTCCAGTGAGCCGAGATTGCGCCACTGCACTCCAGCCTGGGCGACAGAGCGAGACTCTGCCTCAAAAAAAAAAAAAAAAAAAAAAAGAAGACAGAAATATTTTTTGCTTAACAATATACTGTGAATCTTCTCCATGTCATTAAATATTCTGGATTTTGGAGGAGATTCTAGAGGCAGAGAGGGAGAGAAAGAGATAGAGAGACACAGAGACACAGGAGACAGAGAGAAAAAGGAAGGATGTGAAGGAAGGAAGAAGTAGGAGTAGGAAGGACCGCAAAAGAAGAAAGATATAGAGACATAAGAGAGACAGACAGAAGTGAGGGCGAGAGAGAGGGAAGAATCTGGAGTCTGAGGGGAAGCTGAATCATAAATAGGAGGGGTGGGGAGGCAAGGATCAGAACAGGAAATGGGCTTTGGCCACTGGGTAGCTCAGGGATCTTTTGCTGCCCCTTCCACACACTGACAATTACCACACTTGCTGCATTCCCCAAGGGCCGTCTTGAGGGGCTGCTCAGTCTCTGATAAGCCCAGAGGTGATGTGACTCCCTGGGGAGCAGCATGCATGGATGACAAGTTGGCAGGGAAGTCAGATGCAGGCCAGCACTCCAGTGCCTCTCATGTGACACAGCTTCTTGACCCTCTAGTGTCCTGGTTATCCTCCAGGGATGACAACTATTTTGGCAGTGACCTCATAGAATGTGATTTTTATCTTTAAGCATCCATAGATTTCTCAACTTAAACTTTGTCATTTTTGTTTTACAAAAGTATTCTGCAAGTTACCCTGGCACCACTTCTTCTTGAGATGGCTCCCCTATCCCAGGCCTTGTAACCCCAGCCTGGGGTGACTCTCTTCTTTGCTCTGTAGCACCCAGCCCCTCCTCTGTCACAGTTCTTATCACACTGCATTGAAATGATCTGAAAGCTCATTGCTGGCAGGGAGCTGGCATTATTCATCTCTGTTGCCCTGGAGCCCGGCTGGCAAATGATCTGATCAGGTGATTCTCAAACTGGGCCTAGCAGAGTCCCTGCACTTCCAAGGAGGTGGTATGTAAGGCGCCCCGGCAAGGGGAGGTGGTTTGGGGCACTGTTGGGGGGACCCCACGTCCCTAACCAGAGCACCTGTGCTTTTTCTGGTTATGTATTGAATTTCCAAGTGAGTTTTCACTTTAAAAAGAGTTTTCTTTTCTTTAAAACAAAAGTTTCAAGAATCACTAATCTCGTCTGTTTCCTTGGGTCATATGTATTGCATACGTTCATGGGAAGTGCAGAGGAAAGTTTAATATCTGAGCACTAACCTGCTTTCTTCTTCCTTCTCTAGTCCCATTTTAGGGTTAACATTCCCATCTCCAACCCTCCCCTCTCATGGGGAAAAGGATTAGAAGAGGATTGAATGCCGGTTGTAGAATGAAAATGCTGGTCCTCTGAAGAATTGCATCAGTGACAAGAGGGGGATGTTTCTAAGGAACAGGGAATCCTTATGGCCAAATTACTTTACCTTTATTCTCTCAAGTCAAAACCAAACTGATGAGTATGTGTAAGTGCTATAGGTGACACCAGGGTGCACACTATATCGCCTGTCCTGGTACCTTTCAGTTAACTTGGGAAGGTAAGACTTACTAATTGAACAACCAGGATTGTAAATGTTTGTGAGGCAGGCTACAGCTGCAAAATTTCCCTGTACACTGTGCAAGTAAAAACAGAACTGCGTGGTGGAAAGAATAACTCTGAGTCCCAATGCCTGGATTCTGGTCTCTGGGTCCAATTTACAACTGTGTGTTCTCAAATACGTTATTAACCCCTGAGTCTCAGATTCATTCCCAAACAGTTATTTATTCTGATTATCAAATAAGATAGTATATGTGAACTGAACATCTTTTATAAACTATAAAGACCGGTTAGAAATGATTATTATTGGTGATAATGAACCTGAACCTGAAGGTGGGGGTGGGATCATCTTATCTTACCAGCTGCAGAGGGCCCCTTGTCCAGGAGAAAGGAAGCCTCAGGGATTTCAGAAATTTCCTTTGTCCGGTAGCTTTGGTCTTATTCTCCCCACTGAAAAGAAGTAGGTTCTCTTATTTATAACTCCAGAACGGTGGAATCTCTGGTCTGATTGACCTATGTAGATTGCACGTGCTGATAAGGAATGAAAATCCAAGCAAGCATAGACCAGCTTGGCCTCTTTCCAGGAAGGGCCTTCCGTGGGTTGGTGCTTAATTGCCCCTGGCATCTATTATGGACTGGTTGGAGAGTAACCAATAGCTTAAATGGAGGAGTGTGCTGGGGGCTGGCACCAGCCAGACACCTTGGGTGGGACTGTGAGGGCCAAGGCTATTTCCTGATTAGAACACCCTCTTGTCCCCCACCAGCCCCTGATCCCTCCATCTCAGGGAAGCAGATAAACTGAGGTGCAAGGGTGACAGGAAGGTTGCTAAGCAGTTTGCAGCTGAACTGTGGAAGCAGAAGCAGACATGCAAAGAAACCATGGCCCAGAGAAGTGACATGGCAGCTACAAAATGGCCAAACCCAAACTAGACCCATTCCTTCGGTTCTAAGTCCAGAATCCTTCCCATGGCATCCTCTGCTTTCACCTCTCCAAAGGGGACATGTATAGTTGCTCTTCACACCCTGCCTTTCCTGCTCATTCATTCCCTTCTCTAAATGCTGAAGATGCCTTACCCAGGCTTCAGGGTGATCACGTCTGTAACGTAAGTTACTAGAAAAAAGTGCTCACAGGCCATCAGTGTTGACTTACGTTATTTTTATAATTAAATATGTACATATATAAAACTAGGTATAAATTCCTAAACCATACAACTCTAAGACTAAAATAAATACACAGATTAAATATAATCCAACGATCACAACAATAAAGTTAAGAGTCTCTAATCTAACTTAATGAAGGAGGTGGTTTCGCTGAAAGATGATTGCCTGTCATAAAATGACGGCCATAGTTCAAGTTCTTCAGCATCCAGCTCGCCATGTACTATGTACTAGTCAGCTCCATTTTAATAACTGCAAAAGTGCGGTACAGTAATATCACGTGGCCTTCACATGGAACAAACTCATTATTTCTGTATTGCATCTGCCCCTGTGCTTTACTCAGTTGTTCATGCCAATGAAAGTGCTGCTACTTATTGCCAAATGCCAAGGACAGGTTTCAAGTGCAGTCCTGAATTGTAAGATGTCATCTGGAATTCAGATAATGTTTATACTTTAACTTAGCATAGTAATGAGAACAATGAATATAAAGATTCTCCATGAAAAGCTCATGGATCCCTTAGAATGTGTTTACGGGTGGCTGTTTTGTCCCGGGACTTTGGAGGAGAAAAAGAAAAGCTCTTTGTGAGATGGCAGGTGGGGATTTTGCTCCACACTGCTCCCTCATGGTGGCCTCCTCCTCAACCACACAGTTGCTAGTGTCTACCTACCCAGCATAGTTCTAGAGGCGTGTCAGTCAGTGCCTAAGACGGGAAGGGGAGAGAGGATAGCAACAGGGAATCTTGACATGGCTGGGCTGAGCATCTTGGGCAACAGGATGAGAATGTGGGTGAGGTAACTTAGGTCTTGGTTAAGTCTGAGTTCTTTATCTCACATTCTCCTCCTTCTTTGCCTCCCACAGCCACTTCTACAGGTACCATGGCTATTGTTGAAAAGTGGCACAGTGTCAGTCCTTGAGGAGGAGTCTCAGACCCGGGGAGGGGGGATGTAGCCCCTCTCAGAGTCAGTGATTGGGATTCCCAAGGCAGAAGCAGCAAATGGAGTGGGCCCACAGGAGGTAGGCTGCCCCTGGGCTCCCTCCGAAGCTGGAGACGGGATGCCTGCCCCAGGAGCAGGCTTTGGACTGCAAGGCCATCTGGAGAGCTCAGGATTCTCCAGCCCCCATCTCTGCCCATGTTAAACTGTTGGCCTCGGCCCTGGTAACGTCACCAGCATTCACAGTAGCTTCAGGAGGCTCTTTTCAAATACCTAAGGGCTGGAATCATAGGCTCTTCACTACATGTCCCCTCTCAAGATAGCAAAATCCTACCCTTTCATAAAGACCCTGCTAAAATGCTGTTTGGAATCACACAGACCAGCATTCAAATCCAAGTTCTACCACTTACTCATTGAGCCATGTTTCTTAATGCTTCTGGGTCTCTCTTACCATTAAAGTGAAAGTAATAGTGCCTTTTGCTCAGACTTACGGTGAGAACAAAATAAGATAAGGTTTTTAAGATGCACAACCCAATGCCTGGCACATGAGGCTTTTGATGATTATAAGGCCCTGGTGCCCTCCTCAGGGCCATGGCAGGTCACCCCCTTGTTGAGTCAAATACTTTTGAAACCCCCTGGATGTTTACAAGCTTCCATTCTAGGGCTCTCCAGGGCTAACCGCAACTAGCTATGGCCACACTGCTGGCTCCATGACCTTGCCTACACCAGTCACCATTCATTGGCCCTATCACTGGATCCTCGGAAGATGCTGCCACTCTTCCCTGAACAAGGACAGTCCTGGGTTTTATACCGTGACTTTCATTTTTTTCATCCAGAGGACTTTCCCATGCCCCGAGCTGCCTGTGTAAGCTGCGTATTTGGCCCCTCTCTGGTGTGTGTTATGCTCCAGCCTGGAGTTGTGGTGAAGCCAGGAGCTATTCTGAGATCTTTCCACTATTTCAGGCTCTAGCTTAGACGTGGGGAGAGAATCCAGCACTCTCTGCCCATGTCTCAGCCACAGCTTCCAAGACTGGTCCTTTTATGTTTCTGACACCCGGAGATCCAAAATAGCCCTGACCTGGAGGTGGTGCCTGGGACCAGCTCAGATGTAGCAGCGACATGCACGTGCCATCCAGCCTGCAGCTAGGCTAGAGAGAGTTCTGGAAGAGTCAGGTCTTGGGGGAGTGGGGAGAACTGAGCTCCAGAGAAGCTGCCAGGGTTACACCCTCACTCCACAAGCTGGCAGGCTTTTGGGGGCTGGGGGCCGCTCCATGTGGAGCAGCAGCTGCTTCCAGTCCTGGCCAGATAAAGGGGGAGTGCATTTTCTCCCTGCTGACTTCTCAGGTTGTATACCTCTTCCTGGGCTAGCTAGCATTCATTCATCTATTCCACATATTACTGAGTGCCTGCTATATGCCAGTCACTGTTTAGGCTCTGGGGTATAACTGTGGTCAAAACAGACAAAAATCCTTGCTCTTGTGGAGCTTACAAGTAACAAAAATCATAATAAATAAATTGAATTGGCCAGTCTAGCTTGCAAAGCACTTTTCCATGCCATTTCTTGGTAGAACATCCAATTGAATACTCCGTGCTAACACAATGTGTGTGGTTCTCCGCTTGGTTGTCCTCAGTTCATCCTTCCAGCAATCCCCTGAGTTAGACAGCACTCCATTTTACTGACAAGGGAACAAAGACTCCAGAAGAGACAGTAAATTCTGTGAGGTCCACACAGCCAGGAAGTGAATCTTAACCCAAATATGTCTGACTTGAGGGCCCAAGCAAGATCTTAACCACTGTGCACAGAGAAGCTGGTGGCACCCACTTGCAAATATAGAGGCTCAGTGAGATGCAGAGTTTGGAGAAGGCAAGTTCGTCTGTTGTTCCAAGGAATGATGAAACTTCACAGGTAGAAGAAAGTTAACTTGGAGGTTGCCAAAGACAGGACTCCTTCTACCTCAGCCTGGGTGGATGAAGAACTGGACACTGCTGAGGCGCTTTTGGGCTCTAGGGCACTTCCTGCATGTGGGGCAGCCAATACCAGGGCTGAACACTGTGATGACTTGATGGTCCTTCCTGTTTTAGGAGGAACTGTCTGCTCCAACCTGTCCACCTGGCAGGCCCCTCGGGGACTCCCTTCCTTCAAACAACCCTACGCAACTTGGCTCTGATTTGCTTCTTTGTCACCCCAGTAAACAGCATACCTCAGAGAGGGTGCGGCTGCCTCCTCTGCCTTCTCACAGCTTCCAGCCGCACATTTGACACAGTGCTTATCTCCCTGTGTGGGAACATCCCTGCCTCATGCCTGCCTGTGCCACTCCACAGCACAGTGCTGGCACATGCGAGGTGCTCAGCCCATGGTTATTGAGTGGCTGATGAAGGAATGGATAATATCTAGCCATTTTCAGTTGCATGGAGAGACTGGGCCAGTTATTCTTTGGCTGCAGCTGCCTCAAAAAGAGAAATGGTCCTCTTTCCTCTTTCCTACAGTCTGGGTCATGATATTAATGTGGCCTGTGGCTTTCAACAAATATTTGTGGCTTCAGCGTCTCCTTGTTTGAAGGCATTTCTGGAGGCTTTGGCTGGCACTATAATTCCTGAACTGACAATTGGTGTGAGATGGCTGGAGGCTGAAGGAAGCTGGGATGTTGTGGTGTCTTAATCATAAACTGCCCAACCACCAAAGAAATGGATAATTTCTGGGAGGTCTAGAAGGACATACAATGAGATCCCTTAATGCCATGGAAGATGCCAGGACAATGCACATGTCCATGGTTCTGTGGCTGGGTCCTTCTTCTCTGAAGCTGCTGCTGTCCCAGAAGATCAACCTGTGACAATCCACAGCCTGCCTGTCATTTGGATGGCCCCTGCAATCAGCTCTCCAGGAAGGTTTTTCTATGTTTTTCTAACTGCTTCTGTTGTTAAAAGATCTACAGGGTCCCACAAGATTACTGTTCAAATGGCTCTCCAGGGACCCTCCCTTAGCATGGAACTTCTTGCCACAAAGGGAAAATAACCGAGCAAAAAATACCTATGGATTCCTCAACACCTGACTTTGGTTGGGTAATCTTTCTTTAAATCGCTATTCCTTCCCAACCCAATAAAATCCTATTTTTTATCTACAGTGCCTACTTTAGGTTAATCCCCATTTAACTTGTGGCCTGAGGGCCAAATAAGGCAAACACATTTTTTTTTTTTTTTTTTGGTTTAGAACAGGATTTTTAGAAAAACAATGTTTTAAGGCAGGGTATGCATTTTCCAATTGTCACAGTTGCTACCAGCCTCTGCCACATTGTACAGAGAGTGTGAGAAGCACTGCAGTGATTGCTGGTGTGGTGTGAGGCCAGACCTCATGGGTCTGAGTTCAGGAAGCTCCCTCTTACTAGCTGTGCACCTTGACCTCTCTGTATTCCAGCTTCATCTATAAAATGGGCATCATCATTGTCATTATCATTATCATCATCATGGTACCTGTCTCACAGGTTCGTTGGGAGGATTAATACATCCAAGTGTTTAGGGTATACAATGAATATTTATTTGGATGCCTGCTGTAAGCCAGGCCATATTAGGGACAGGGGATACATGAGGGAACAAAACAGACAAATCTCTGCCCTTATGGCACCTATAGCCTGGTGGAGGCATGGGAGAGACAGATTATTTAGTAAGCATCGTGATAAATGCTACGGAAAAAGACGAAGCAGGAAAGTAAGGGGACAGTGCTTGGGTGCAGTTAAAATAGGGTGGTCAGGGGGGCCTCACTGAGGAGATGACCCTCCAGGAAAGACTGGAGGGAGGTGAAGAGTGAGCCACCTGGAGAAACCAGGGAGGAAGTGTGTTGAGCCAGATGGAACAGCAGCCACAAAAGTTTCGAGACAGCCCATCATGTTGGAGAAAATGTCAACTATTTTATTGTGACCTGCGAGGTCCCCAAAGGCATTTGAGTTTATGACAGTGCTATCAACTTTTGTTGAAAGTGGCTGTGGAAACTGATCTTGTGACTCTGGTCTTGATTGGCTAAAGGCTGAGGGCATACAGAGAGAGCATGAGCAGTGCAAGAGAGACAGTCGAGAGTCGAGCATCTCCTCTTCTTGAAGGCAGAGACCATGGCCCCCAGCCTGTGCTCGGCTGATACCATCTATAACTGTTAGTGCGTGTGTGTGTGTATGCTTGAAGGCAATCTTGTCCTGGCCTGCAGGGGCTGGAAGAGAGTAAAGAATAGTGATGGAGAGGGATGGGGTTGAAATAAATCAAAGACATCAGGAGGCTTTGTTTTAGGGCCCCATGTTTCTAGTGGTGCTGATGATTCTAGGCCAACAGTTGGTAGCTTTAAAGGGAGTTTTGTTTCCAGGTCATTAGAAGCAGTCAATTGGTTTAACTGCAAGGCCAGCTCCTAATTTGATGCACATCTAAGCAGATTGGAGACATTTTTGCCAGAGTTGCTATTTTAGCAGGCAACAATTTGTGTGCCCACCAGGAAACCAGGTTTGGTATGAAAATAGAGACTTCCCCTGGCATCTAACATTCAGGAGTCAGCAGTAGCTGGCTTTCTAACCGTGTTGCTTCTTGTGTGGAAAACAAGGCTGAAAAATGGGTGGGGAGAGAACGGTGGCTGCCAAGGACGTGTGCTATTTACAGACACGAGGAAGAATAACACTCTGGTTGAGCTGTCAAGTAAAATGAGGATAACAACACCTGCCTCACGTGGTTATGGTCAGGATTACATGGGATGGCCTACATAAAAGTGCCAGGCACATCACAGGTGTAGGGAAATATCAGTTCCTTTCTTTGTCTCCTCTGGACCCCACAAGACAGCTCCCTGGAGACGATTTTCTCCCTTCCACTAAATCAGGATAGAGAAGAGGGTTTCCTCCCTGTGAGATGTAAGCCCTGGAGGGTAAAGTATGGAGAGAAGAAATCCAGCAGGAGGCAACAGTGGGGTATGTGGAGTCCTTAGATAGGCCACTGTCTAAGGCAGGCAGCTGGACCCCATCCTGAGAATGAAACTGTCATGGGAGCTGCAGGTGGGTACAGCCGCCCCAGCCCTCCTAGGGGTGCTCTCTGCCCACTGCTGGTTGGCCCCACCAAGTGCAGGCAGCACAGTGAAACCAGACACAGCACAGTCTCAAGTATGCAACTGCCAGGTATGACAATCACTAGTCACAGCTGGCAGGTGGATTGGTGTGATGGCTGCTCATGTTTTCTGATCTCTCAATTTTGTTCTTGTTTTCAAAAAGTAACCCAGCAGGTTTAAGATTCACACAACCTGTGTAACTTTGATTGCAAATACCAAGACCTCACCTCAATAAGCAAAACAAGGAATTTATTCGTCTAAGAATCCTAAGACATGTAGAACAACCAAGCCTCAAGGATGTGGCTAGAACAAGAGACTCAGATGCCACCTATTATTATGTTCTGTTTATCTCTGCCTGTCCCTTCATCACTGCAATCCAGCTTTCTGGAAACATGACTGGCCATAGCTTCCCCTATGAGAGGGAGTCTGACCTTGATTTCCTCAAGGTCCGGTTAAAAATTCCTGGGGAAGTTCATTGGTTCAGCATGAGTCAGAGACCATCCCTGGGTCAGTTAGCTGAGGCCAGTGGGGTGGGGACATGCAAGAATCAGGACACTCTTGCCTTACTATGGGGCTGAGAGCAGGCGGGGTAGACAGTTCTATGGATGTCCCCAGTTTATATCTAACCTGGACATCAGATGTTTTACAAGTGTTAGTAGCCACCTAAGGGCTGATGTCACTGTCACTTCTTCAGCAGGGCACAACCCACATCTTTAGATGGCTGGAAAAAGATCCTGGGCTAGGAGGCTTCCTGGGGGAGAAGGGAGGTGTGGGGCTCCAGGTGCACAGGCAGCCTCCCCTTCAGGTGTCTTTTTACTCCTGTCCCTCCCAGTGTCCCACTCACACACCCCACTCTGTTGTGCCAGGTGTTTCTGTGGGTCATCCTTGCAGAGTGAGCAGCAGAGCATTGGTGTGTGCTCGCATTTCAGGCGGTTTGGCTGGCAGAGTTCTTTCCCTGCTATTCCATTCCCATGCCACCCTTCCTCCTCTACCAGCATGTCCTTCCTTGTGGAAAAATAGCTCTTCTAGTAGTAGAAACTGATCCTGGGTCTAAGGGCAAAAGAGGCAGAAGGGAGGTTTATTGGAATGATTCTGGAGTATCTCACAACCCAAGGGGGCTGTGGGAAGGTCAGAGCAGGGCCGCTGTAGGGCCTCTATGGTGGGAGTTCACGGACTCTATGGTGCTGCTGATCACACGACTCAGCTTCCACTGAGTCCGGCCCCTTGCTGCTCAGAGCCATGCTTCACCTTCCTGGGGAGGGAGTCGAGGGGCCCCAGTTTGGTCAGTTATGTGCCCTGGATCAGCCAGCTAGTGAGATGTCTGGCATATTAGATACCTGAAGTGAATAATTTTGTAACACCTCCCCAACAAAGTTATTTTCATTGATAATCATGAAATACAGTTAATGTATGCATCAATATAGCTGATGATGATGCCAAGAAAGAAATGCAAACAGTGAAAAAACAATTTATTAAACTGTGTATATACAGTGATGCTAATAAAATATAAATAAACAATATGATACAAAATAATTATTACAGTATAATAAAGGGAAAAGTAATGAAATAATACTTTTATTACATTAATTTTTTGGAGAAAAAATAAATTTAGACTTGTGTATTGGTCTGTCACAGTAATGAATGATAATATATCACAATTTTCATTTTCAGGCTGTAACTTTTGCAAACTTGTAAATAATTTTATCAAAATTAATCTTTGCATATTTATCCTCAATAGTCAATATAATAAGGTATGTCACTCTATCTTTGCTCATACTTCTTATTAATTTTAATTAAAAAAATTCATCTGAAGTAACATATAAGTAAATAGAAAAAGTTTTAAACAGAAGGATAAGTTTAGCAGAGACTCACAAAAATCTCATTTTACAAGAAGTTCTAGAAATTACAATGCCATCCATGTTTTCATGTCTCAGGGAATGAGTCTAGTAGCTTTCAAATGCTGACACAGTTGAAAAATTTCTAAAAAAATTAGAAAATTCATCGTTTAAAAAATTGTAATATCTCTTTTATATGTATCAAAACCCTTACTAAACAATGAGTTCTGGGTTGCAAAAGAGGATTTATTTTTTGCACTTCTCTATAAGTCTTTGTTCACAGTTAAACAAAAACGCAAGTGCAGTCATATGTTTTATTATTATTAGTTAAAACTTCCAAAGTTTTTGTTGTACAAAAATTAGAGTTACAAACAACTTAACAGCAACCTCTCCCCGCACCAAATAATCCCATTAAAAATGGGCAAAAGACCCAAATAGACATTTCTCAAAAGAAGACATACAAATGGCCAACAGGTATTTGAAAAAAGGTTCAACATCACTAATCATCAGGGAAATCCAAATCAAAACCACAATGAGACACCACCTCACCTCAGTTAGAACGGCTATTATAAAAAAAGACAAAAAATAACAAATACGGATGAGGATGCAGAGAAAAGGGAACTCTTATACACTGTGAGTAGAAATGTAAATTAGCATAGCCACTATGGAAAATGGTATGGAGTTTACTCAAAAAACTAAAAATAGTGCTACCATACAATCCAGCATTCCTACTACTGGGTATTTAGCCAAAAGAAAGCAAATCCAAAAGAAAGCATATCAAAAGGATACCAGCACACCATGTGTATTCTAGCACTATTCACAAACGCCAAGATATGGAATCAATGTAAGTGTTTATTGATGAATGAAGGGGTAAAAGAAAATGTGGTATATATATACAATGAAATGCTATTCAGCCATAAAAAGGAATGAAATCCTGTCATTTGCAGCCACATGGATGGAACTGGAGGTCAACATATTAAGTGAAATAAGCCAGGCACAGAAAGACAAATATTTCATGTTCTCACTCATCTGTGGAAGCTAAAAAAGTTGATCTTATGGAGGTAGAGAGTAGAATGATGGTTACCAGAAGTTGGGAAGGGATGTTCAGGGGGAATGAAGAAAGGTTGGTTAATGAGTGTGAACACGTAGTTAGATAGAAGGAATAAGTTCTAGTGTTCAATAGTTCTGTAGGGTGACTATAGTTAATACTAATTTATTGTATATTTTAAAATAGCTGGAAGAGAAGATGTGAAATAGTCCCAACATAAAGAAATGATACATTTTTGAGGTAATGAATATCTTAAATACCCTAATTTGATCATTACATATTGTATGCATGTATCAAAATATCACATGTACCCAATAAATATGTACAGTTATGTTTCAATAAAAATATCAGCATTCATGTCTGAATATTAGCAAATACTAACATTATTCTACGCATTGCTTTATATCAGGTGTCCAGTTCTTGGTGATAATGATGAAGACATTTATACATTGCTCTTTTGATTTTTGCTGGCAGCATAAGACCAGCATCTTTTGTCATTTCTCCTGGCATTCACAGAATGATGGAATCAAAGTAACTCAAATTCTGTTCCTTAACTTCTCTAATCACTAATATTATTGCTTATTTTGAATCTACTGTCTAGATGCAGGGGTATGTGGCACCATGGGGTTGGGCACGTGAAGTCAGCTTGAATGATTTTCAAACTGTCAGGAACTTATTCAAAACAAATGTGTGTGGCTGAGTTCGTGTGTATTGGGGCGTGACTGTATAACTGAGAGTTTGAATTAACTTCTAAGTAGAATGCAAGCTATAAAGGATAAGTAATAAAAAAGTGCTAATTTGAAGCTTACATGCATATTATTAAAACTCAGTAGTAACAAAGCAATGGTTTAGAACTTAGACCCACAAAAGGTTTTATTTGGGAAGGAGTGCTTTATCGCTGACATTGTTTGGAATTGCCGGCACATGGTGATAATAAAAAGCAGACTGACTTCTAGTTGGCTTTATTATTGTTTTTAAATTCTCTACAGATTTCTTTATTGCCTTCCCCCAGGCAGACTGCTTTCCTTGCCCAGCCTTTGGTACACCACTGCATCCAGCTATTGTGGTGGTGGGAGCAGAGGATGCCACATAATACAGAAAAAGGCTTCATGGGCTCATTCTGAGTTTCAGAGGCTGTACTCAGAGAAGAGGGCATCAGGTACCAGCTCCATGTGGTGACTATTACATTTTCCTTTTTAGCTGCTTAGCATTAAACACATACACACACACACACACACACACACACACACACACACACTGTACACTTCATCCCTTATGTCCCAAGATGCTCCTATTCAACATGACCTGATAACCACAAATGCAATGAACTACAGTGCAAAGTCACACCAACTACTGAATCCAAGGTTACACCACGGAGCCATTTTTTTATAAATCTAGATAGCTGGGTAGTCTTCATTCCTTTTTTAGTTATATTGAGATCCCATCTGATATTCATCGGGCTATGGATTACTTAGTAAATGAAACCACTAATAACACACCCTATCCTCAAAATCTATGCCAACAGAATATCCCCAGTCTTAATGATATTCCTTAGCTAGTCTCTGTGTATAATTTCTTTCTTCTCTGCATTGATTCTGCATAACCCCATCTAGTCCATGAAGAGTTCAAATGCTGGCCATACAGTGGGCATTGCTGAACAGAGGGAGCCCAGTGGGCTGGATTGTTAGTTTCTTCTGGTTGGTGGGAATGGGGGTGCAATGTGGAAACATTTCAGAGGGGCTAGAAGGCTTTCCCCAGTTCCTCTGACTCCTCCCATGGTATCTCAGTTTCCATCTCTAGGATTCTACTCTTTCCTGATCATGCTGTATCTACATAAGAAACCTAGTTTATACATGCAAGTGGAGGTATAATTCAATACCTTAAAACATCAATTTCTAAATTTGGTTTTTTGTTATTTCAGGCTAGTAGCTAGTGGGATCATATTAAGACTTTGACTTTGATTTTACGCCTATAGGAGAGACTTACAGGACTAAGTTTGCTGTTCTTTTACATTAGGTTATCCTGATACACTCAAAACAACCATCTAACCTGTGGTCTCAGCTTGTCTCCTTTCTTTCAAATTGCTTATGGTGCCAGCTACTGGGTCCCCCAATACCTTTTTCCCAGTTTCTAGTTGACCACAAGAAATTCATTTATTGCTGTTTTGCTACTTTTTAGCAAGCATTGCTAATTTCATATCTCCAAATATAGAGTAGATTACTGCCTTCCTTCACTTCCACCTCAATAAAATGACCCATTACATTTTTCTTGAAGGTCTAGAATTCACAGCATACTCTCTAGAAACAATTCATAAATTATTTATTTTTCCTCTTATTTGAAAACATTAGATACTGACTCTAGTTGGTTTTGGCAAAAAATAATGAGGTGAGGACATTTATTGAAAAAAATATAGGCTAGGCACAGTGGCTTACATCTGTAATCCCAGCACTTTGAGATGCCAAGGCAGGAGGATCACTTGAGGCCAGGGGTTTGAGACCAGACTGGGTAACATAGCAAGACCCTGTCTCTACAAGAATAAAAATTAAAAAATTATCCAAGTATGGCGGTGTGCACCTGTAGTTTCAGCTACGTGCTACTTGGGAGGCTGAGGCAGCAGTATCACTTGAGCCCAGGAGTTTGAGGTTATAGTGAGCTGTGATTACACCATTGCACTCCACCCTGTGTGACAGAGCAAGATGCTATCTCTAAAAAAAGGAATACTAGGGCACCTATAGAGGGCAAATTATTGAATAAGCAACTAACCTATGGGAAGGATAGAAACCAGGGCCATGCTAAAGGCCTTAGTAGTGGGAATTTGTGACCCTTCTGTCTGGAACCCTGCTAGTAATGTGAATCAGCCTCAATGAAAATCAGGTTTAGTGTTTCTGAGGATAGAATTTGAAGTTGGCCCAGTTTAGAACTGGCATCTGACTACGGCCAGGGCAGGATTATGCAGTACAGAAAGGGTCTGCTGGGGGATGGAGGTAGTTGTGCAGCCTGTGTATCAGAGGTTGTACCAAGAGAAGGGGCAGTTCTTGTGAGACAGGCAGCTTCCCCAACAAGTATCCACTTCAGTTTGGGAAATGAAGGTTATTTCCTCTGCTTCCTTCAATCCTTTTGTCCTGCAATGTTTACCACTGTCTGTACACACTAGGACGCACTAGATAGCGTCGACTGACTGATTAAAACATTCATTATCTGAAAATAGGAGATTATTAGACTAGGTTCAAGACCAACATGGCTTTTGGATAGGAAGATACTGGTGATTTGGTAAGGGAGAAAAGAAAACAAAGAGTTGATTCTAAAATCCAGAAGTGATAATTAACAAAAAAATTATCAATTTGTGTGACTCTGAGGCTTTTCCTGACATCCTTAGCTCCGAAAGAGCCCTCTGCTCTCTGAACTTCCACTCTTCTCACCCACATTGCTCATTTGACTCTGAGCATGGTTATCTGCCGTGCCCTGTACATTCCTACATAGAAGTTCCATCTCCCAAACCACACTAGAGGATCCCCAGGGAGAGAATCCATGTGTTACATTTATTTTTTTGAGATTCTCAATATATTTTAGTATCACTTAGGGCAGTTTTTATTCCCTGGCCTCTTGATTCTCCATTTGTACATGTTTATTTTCACAGGTGAGTTTTAGACTCTCTTTGTCATATTAGCATATTCTTACAGTTTTTGTATCTCCAGTACCAAGCTGTTATCCCCTCATACACTAAACAGGTAATTAATGTACTTTGCTGAGGACAATATGATAAGCCATACAGAGGGGTTTGTCATAGACATAAATGGGAGAATTAAGTTTTTCTATTCACACCTTTTTAACTTAAAAATGTTAACTTGACATAGCAATGACTGTGTAAAATTGATATTCCATTTAGAACAAGATTTAAATCATTACACAGGTAGAATTTGTTCTGTTTTTTATTCACCATTAATAAACACCATTAATAAAAACCAATTTCTGGTTTCCTTCCCTTCCTTCCTTCCCTTCTCTCTTTCTGTCTCTTTCTGTCCCCTTCCTTCCTTCCTTTCTTTTTTCTTCCTTTCTTTCTTCCTTCCTTCCTTCCTTCCTTCCTTTCTTTCTTTCTTTCTTTCTTTCTTTCTTTCTTTCTTTCTTTCTTTCTTTCCTTTCTCTTTCTCTCTTTCTTTCTTTCTTTTCTTTCTTTCTTTCTTCTTTTTCTGTCTCTCTTTTCTTTCTTCCTTTTCCCTTCCCTTTTCCCTTTCCTTTCCTTTCCTTTCTCAGAGTATTGCTCTGTTGCCCAGGCTGGAGTGGTGCAGTGGTGCAATGCAATCGGCTTACTGCAACCTCCACCTCCTGGGTTCCAGCAATTTTCTTGCCTCAGGCTCCCAAGTAGCTGGGACTATTTTGCCACCACGCCCAGCTAATTTTTGTGTTTTTAGTAGAGACAGGGTTTCATCATGTTGGCCAGGATAGTCTCAAACTCCTGGCCTCAAGTGATCAGCCCGCCTCGTCCTCCCAAAGTGTAGGGATTACAGGCATGAGCCACCACGCCCAGCCAATTTCTGGTTTTCTTTCAAGCTCATGCAGATAACACATTTCTAACTCTAAATGAGATAATGTCTATAAGAGATTTAGCAAGCTCCTTTGTACAGAGTAGGTACTCAGCAAATACCAACTAAAATATAGTGATTATAAAAATAACACACAGTGAATCATTTTTAGGCTAACCCTTTCATTTAAGGCCCTTTGGAGCTCTTTAACATCTTGATTCCTGAAATCCTTTATAAGAAACTTTTATTTAGCCTAGTGGGTCTCAAAGGCTTGAGGCAGGGCTTGACCAGTAATCAGAACCCTCCTGGAGGTATTTTTTCTGATTCCTTTCCCCACCTTTTCCTTTCACTCTTTTGAGAATCAACAAGAATTATGTTCTCTCTCAGGTGCTCCATGTGGAAAAATATATTGAGATCACTTAGCCTTGTCTTTTCTTTTTTTCTTTTTCTAAACGAGAAACACTTAAAACTATATGTTTATGATTTACCTGAGGAAAGGCTGTCTTTTTTTTTTTTTTTTTTTTCTTTTGCCTCTTTCCTGCTGTCAGATAAAAGCAGAACTGGAGAGAAAAATTATGTTGCAGGCAACATAGTCAAAATAGTTCCAGAGCTGTGTTGCTAACCCAGCTTAAAGTTTCTCTTTGCCCCAGACTTTTTTTCTTCTAAGAAAAGTCTCTATTCTAAGAGACTTGCTCTTCTTAGAATAGCACTGGCAGACGTAGAGCAGTTTACAGCTTGCCTTTTTATAAAGACAGCCCATTTTCAAGAAGAAGAATAAGGAAGGAAGGGTCTAAAGGCAGTGTCTGGGCTCAGATCGCACATTCCTACCTCCTAGCTGTATGATCTCTCTCGGCCTCAGTTTTCCATCTGTAAATGGAGATAATACTAGCTTCTATTTTATAGGGTTATTAAGAATTTAAAAAGCACTTGGCACATAATAAATACTCAATATATATTAGTTCACATTATTTTATTTTTACTTGAGACAGAGTCCCGCTCTGTCACCTAGGCCAGCGGAGTGCAGTGGCACGATCATAGTTCACTGCAGCCTTGAACTCCTGGGCTCAAGCAATTCCCCCACCTCAGCCTTCCTAGTAGCTGGAATCACAGGCATGAGCCATCATGCTCAGCTAATTAATTTTTTTTTTTTTATAGAGACAGGGTCTCACTATGTTGCCCAGGCTAGTCTCAACTCAAACTCCTGGGCTCAAGCGATCTTCCCATCTCTGCCTCCCAAAATGCTGGGATTACAGGCATAAGCCAACACACCTGGCTGCTCTCATTATTTTTAATGGACATCTAATTATTGAAAACTTGCTATGTGCCAGCCACTGTGTGTATGTGTGTGTGTGTGTGTGTGTGCACATAGTATATGTACAGATACCCACATACTATGTAATATTTATTTATTGTGAGTCTGCCCTAATCTTCATGGAGGAAGGTTCTTAGCCTGTTTTACTCACTGCTGTATTCTTGTACCTGGAACAATGCCTGAGACATAGGAGGCATCCCAAAATATTATTATATTTTATATATATATATATATGTGTGTGCATATACACACATTTATATTCACACGCATACAATTATATATACACACATATATCTATATATACACCCATATGATTACACACATACACATACATAATTAAAAATGCATTTTCTTGCCAGAAATCTTGATACTAAACTAGGAGTCCAATTAGCTAGCCAAGAGCAAATTATGAGAGATTTGGTTAGCACAATCCAATTTCAGGAAATATCTTAGTATATAAATCCTGAGGTTTCAAGAAGGTAGAGAAGAGGTTAACACAGCAACTCTGACGGAATCGAAGAGGAGGGAGTGGGAAGTTGTTTCCAGTGAGATGATGCTGAGGGAGGAAGAGAGACAGGGGAAGCTGCCAGGCCAGAACTGGGGAATCTGGGTTGTTAGAGCGTTGGTGCTGATTGGCTGATTGGTGGCGGTCACAACCACCCTGATTCCTCCCTCCAGCGGGGCTGCCCTGGGTTCTCACAGAGTTTGTTTGGGAAGGGGATGAAGGCGGGTTTGCACCCTTTGCTGGTCATTTCCAGGGCTTTCTCTGGACCCTGCATCTAGTGAAGCAGTAGCTGCTTCTCTCTAGCCATCCAAAAGTTGCCTTTCTATTTACGTCAGTTTGCTCTGTTTCCCAGAGCTCTGGGAATTGCTTTAAATGACAATTTCTGGACATTGTAAGTCCTTTGCTGAGTCACTGCTGAAGAACTTTCCGGCAAAGTAGTCTGAGACTCCACTGACTAAGGCAACAGGCTACAGCACTAGAGCCCTAGCAACAGGCCCAAACTAAACAGAAATGGATTTTGAGGCTGCTAAGTGCTTAACATGGGGGAGAAAAATCCCAGGTATCCCTGACAGCTGAGCCACCCACTCTCAATCTGGAACAGCCTTCCTCCATGTCCTTTACTCCCAGGAGTCACAGGCTGCAGAGACCTCCAGCTGCAGGGCTCCCCTAATGCTCTCAGTTTCTCCTGGGGCTTCCAGGAGAGCAGAACCCCCACTGGCCTGCCCATCCACTTCTCCATCCTGGTGTCCCTGGAGACAGTCTAAGCATAAATGCTCAAACCAAAGAATGTGAGGGGCTGGCATGGATCACTTAATTTGCTATCTGCTCTTTGGAGAAACAGCAGAGATCCACATAAAATGTACCTTAGCAATCACATACCAAGCCAGTAGATCTCTAATAATGTTAGTCCGGCTCATTTGGGAATTTTTGAGGCTTAGGAGTATTCAGCATAATTCCATTCGTTTAGCAAATTGATGATGTAGAAAGAGAGATTCCTATCCACTTAAACAGTAAATTACTTTGGCAGCAAGCTTTCATACAACAACAATTATAAGCAAATTACAAATGGTTTTATCTATTTGGCAATGGTGAGCCTTTAAAATGAGCTCATTTATGTAAGCATTCATTCATTAAAAGCATAGTGAGAGCTTGCTATGTGGAAAGCTGCTAGGCAAGTGGGGAAGGCTGATCTCCATTAGAAGGAATGAATATTTACTTTGCTGCGCATAATGTTGGGTGCTTTTCCAATCTTAGCATTTAATCTTTGCAACAACTTTGTGAGGTAGGCATGGCAAAGACTGGTATTTGTTCCCCCATATTCATTCTTAGCTTTATTTTGGTAACAGAACCTTCCTACTCTGAGTTTTGGTAGTATATGTGGCTTCCCAGTTATTGCTGAATAGGATGACTGAAGAATCAGAGGCCTGGGATTGCTAAGCCTTTCTCAGCCTCCCTTGTAGCTAAGTGTGGTCATATCATTCTAGTCAATAGGATTTGAACAAAAGTGACTGTGCAACTTTAGGGGTGAAGTCCTTATAAAAGGAGCTATTTTCTCTTTGCTTGCCTTCCTGGGAACTAGAAAGAGATATGGTTGTGGAGCTGATGAGTAAGCTTTAGTTTATCTGGACAATGGCAGAGCAATGAACAAAAAGAAGCTGGGGCCATGGATGGCTTGGGAGAATAGAGTTTCCTGTCTGTCCTCATCTGTCTGTCCATCACCTTGTCATTATGTGAAAGAACAAAGGTCTTATCTGAGTCTTTCTCTTTAGGGGATCTCCTTGCTTCATAAGCCTAATTTCTACAGTTCTAATATAGTAATAAGAAAGCTACCCTAATGATGAAAAATGTAAAGAAGTTAGGCAAATGTTCTGAAATCTCTAAGGAATTATATGGCAGAGCCCAGACTCAGACTCAGGTCTGCTGTGTTCTGCTACATCATGTCACCTTCCTTAAAATAAGCAGACAGACACAATGTGAACCCCCTGGGTTTCTCAAGAAAAGGAGTTCTGCTGTTGCTGCCATGAGATTTTAGTGGTTCATCTTTCAAAACGTCTACCAGAAGGGGGAGGCTCCCACCTTTATTGAATACCTACTGTGTACCAGGAACCCTGTTGTACACTTTACGTGTGGCATTGCACGAAGACACAAATGCACACAAATGCTGCTCTCAAACTACGCAAAATGACACGTACTTAAATAGTTCCACATGAGAGACAGAGAGTGCCAAGTGAGTGCAGAGGAAGGAGAGGATGTACCTGGCTGTGTGGGATTGGGAACAGCTTCAAGAAGGAGGTGGCACTGGATTTGAGTCTTGCAGAATAGGTAGTATTTGGGGGACAAGGCATTGCAAGTAGAGAAAACACCATGAGCAAAGGATGAGGAGCAGGAGAGCACTAGAAGCAGGTCCTTAGCATGTCCAGAATGTAAGCTCCCTGATGAGAGCAGGTAGGTGACAAGGACAGGTAGGCTGATGTCAGATGAGGGAGGGCCTGGAGTGGCAGGCTAGAGAGTTCAGACTTCATGTATGGGGTTGAGGGATGCCTGTAGAATTCTGAATAAGATGTTGGAAAAATCAGAGCTTCAGAGTTGATGAGCATTTCTAAGCCATGACTGTGTCCCAGGCGCTGGACAAAGATGAATCTACCAGTAATGGGGACAACAGAGTGGAGGAGGACAGACAGGAAACCAGAAGGCCAGCGAGGAAGCTAACTCCGAAGCAGCAGCAGGAGAGAGGGGTGGGGACGACAGAAGAGATGTTGCAAGGGCAGGACTGACAGCACTTGGCAGCCTCCTGGGTGTGGGAGGTAAGGGAGCAAGAGGAACCCAAGATAACACAGAGGTTTGTTTTTGTCTAGAAGCTTGAAGGAGAGAAAAATTACTTAAAGATATTCTGGCTAGCTGTTTTCTTAATTAACACATGGAATGGGAAGTTTTACAATAAGCTAAAAAGTCCTCTCTTTTCTAAGGAATAGTTTATAATTAGATATATAAAAGATATGGTTACAGCACATTCTCTTTCTCTGAAGATAAAAGTGTTGGCAGAGAATTAGGATTAATGATCCTCTGTGCAGACTAAAGCAGCTCCATCTTGGATGCTAACCTGCCAGGTTGACTTCTGATTAACCCCAGTTCCAGGAATGCCTTTTAGAGCTCCAGTTTATCTATTGTTCTTTGTGTAAGAACATCTACACATCTTTTCTTTCTTTCTTTTTCTAAAAGAGAAACACTTAAAAGAGTTTCTTTTCTAAAAGAGAAAACACCTTAAAGCCTGCCCTTAGGGCAAGTCCCTACTCATTCCCTCTGAGGCAAGTGTGCCCCTCCCCTGTGGTATATAATCCCTGGGTCTGGTGGGTAATGGTAGGGGGATCCACCATCTTGTCTTGTGGCCAAACAAGACACAGACATGGCTTCTGTTCATTACATCCCTACTAAATGTTTCTTTCTAAGAAACTGGATTTGTCAGCCTCTTTCTTTGGCCTATCAGCTAGAAGACCACAACAATGTTATCAAGGCCCTAGTGTGTGCCTCTGGTTGATATATAAAATTTTAACTGTCAGATAACTTTTTAATTTGCAAATTTATTCAAAGTTTGAAAATACCTTGGAGAGTCTTAGAAATCTCAGAAATTAGTGATTAGGATATCTCTATATTCATGATATCTATAAGTTTCCTGCATATCCACTCAGAAGGCTTCTGAAAATAGGGGTAATATGAGAAGTTAATAATTGTTACGTCTGGCTTCCTCTTTCTTTGCCTTTCTCTCTTATATCTTCAATCTTCTTTCTTCACTGGACACGGATAACTCTTTGGGAAGTGCTAAACTCTCACAGTAAAGTCAAATCAGAGTTAAAGGCAAGTGTTTAACCAATCATGTTCAAATACAAGCTAGCATATGAAGAATTTTAGGCTCAAAGACTCAAATCCTCTGCATTCCTGAGAAATCTCAGTTTCTTATTCTGGGAAATGTTTTCACATTGCACTTTGCTGCCACAGCCAAATGGGTATATCTTTTTGAATTTTTATTACTAAAAGGTTTAAATTGGGATTTAGATTAGATTTAAATTAGGAAACTGAAAGAAAACATTTTGTATCCATGCATTTTAAAAAAATCCACCCATAAAAAGAGAGCTAGGTGTCCGTTTCTGATGTGGGGGCAGTGTTCTTGTGGAGGTAATGTAAGCTGGGTTTGTCCACTTCATTTCTTGTGTTTTGACAGATTCTGTGGTGCTGCTGTTGCCTTGTTCAGGTTCAGAAAACTCACTCAGTGGTGTTGCAACATCCTCATAAGGCAGCTTGTCTTACAGTCAATCATTCTCAATCAAACCCAAGATCCCCCATCTCTCTGTACCTCACTATCCAGTCTCCTGAAACCTTCATTTTTATCAGATGGGCACCTGGCTCAGCACAGCACCCACTTCGAGTGGGCCAAGTTTGGTTGATTTTTGTCCCCTCTCATTCTTCCTCCACTGTCTTACATCTTGGCCCCTGTATGAAAGCTATGGTGAGACCAGAGCTGGGGCCCCATCTTTCCTTAGTGAGGACCAGCAGAGCTGTGAGCTCTTGTGTGGGTTGGGGTGCATTGGGTGGCAGGAGTGGGAAGCAGTTGGCATCTTTTTGGGGTCTCATTATTCACCCAGCAATAGTTATTTTATATCAACTGTTTAGTAAGCACTGCTCTTGGGGGCACAAAGATAAATTCAAAATAGACTTATCTTCAAAGATCTCATAGTCTGTGGAGGAGACAGACAGAAACAGATGATTACAACCCAGTGTGGAGGAAGAGCAAGGGAGGCTAGAACCAGGAAATACAGGGAACAGAGGCAAAGGGCAGCTGAGCCCTGATGGTAAATGGAAAAAGCCACCCTGACTCCTTCCAGATCACACCCATCAGTATTGTCAGTATCTTCATTCTCCACAGTGTTTGACTCTTGATAAACCTTCTTCTATTTTTAATTAATTTTGTTTTAATTAAAATATTCAAATTATAAGGTATTTCAAGCATGCATCAAAATAGTGAAAATAATATAAGAGATGGCACCTCAAGTGGTGGTTTTGTGTGACTGTTAAGAGCACAGACTGTAGAACTGAACTGCCTAGGTTCAAATCCCAACACTCCCTCCTACCACGGAGTGACGGTTGGACAGGTTATTGTCCCTTCGTGCACCTTAGCTTCCTCCTCTGTCAAATAGGGGCAACAACACTCATCTGGGAGACTGAGCAGTGCTGGCACACAGTCAGCATGTAGAAGCATAGTTTTTATGCTTTCCAGCAGGCAGCATAGCACAGTTTTGTAGTCAAACTGCTGGCATGTAAGTCCCATCCAGTGCCACACCACCTGTGAACAGTATAATATTGAGTAAGTTATTTAAGCTTTCTGTGCTTTGATTCCCTTGCCTATATGAGTCTAAATTATATTAGAATAACCTCATAGGATTGGTTTAAAGGACTGAGTGCGTTCATACCTGTAAAGCTTCCACAGTAGTTCTGGCATACAGTAAGCTCCCAACAAATATTAGCTGTTATCATGAAACAGAAACTCTTTACCTTCACTGAGCTTTAACAGGTGAGAACGTTTTGTCATATTTGCTTCAGATCTGTTTTTCAATGGAATAAAATTACAATTAACATGGAACTTCCATCTTCCCTCCCAATGCCCTCTGCTCATTGCCAGAGCTCTCCACTCTGACAGTGTTTCTTTCCTATCCATACTTTCTTCTCTCCCATTGTCTCTCTCTCTATATAATATAGATGTATTGTATATTAATATAGATAGATGTACATTCATAAATAATGCATAGACTATTTTTATGTTCTCAGCTTTTTGTAAGTGTTGTCATGCTGTATATATTCATCTGCAACTTGGTTTCTCCCTTTTTTCCAACTTAGTTTCTGAGACTTAGCTATGTTTATTCATCTTCACTACTGTGTTGTACTTCATCGGATAAATAAACTAGAGTTAATTGATCCATTCTCACAGGATGGACAGTTACGTTGTTTCCGGTTGCTGCTATCCGTATAGCAGACTATACTGCATCAAGCATTTTTGTGTGCACACCCTCTTTGAAGCACTCTGATTCCAGGGCTCTCATGTTTTGTTTTGCTTTTAATTATTCTTTTCATATCTGACTGTTTCTGTAAGAGTCTGGTAAGTATCTTCGGTCTTAGAATGTTGAGGATTGTGCCAGATAAATTATATGCATTGTCTTAACTAATCCTCACTGTGATTCTGTAAAGAAGGTGGTAGAGTACAATGATGAAAAGCGGGAATCCTGGGCTAAATACCTGGATTCAAATTTCAGCTCCTCCATACACAAACTGTAAGGTTTTGAGAAAAATCACTTAATATCTTGGGCCTCAGCTTTCCTTTCTATAAAATAGAGTGATAATTGTATCTCTTCATGGGGTTGTGGGAGGAGTGAGTGAATTACTGCATATAAAACACTCAGAAAAGTGGGTGGCACATAATGAATGCTGTGTAGGTGTTATAATTAGTTTTAACTCTCTTTTCACCATAGGGGAAACAGAAATGCAGAGAAGATAAGCCATGTTTCCAAAGAAATCCAGCTAAGTTAGCCCTACTGAGGCATGGACTGGAAGGTAGGCACATCTGACATTGCAAGCTTACAAACCCATGCCTTCTCACCACACAGCTTCCTCTCTCTATGGAGCTTTGCATTCATGCAATCTCTGTCTCCTCAGTACAAGACTCCACCTAGGAGACCTGGAGGCAAGAGCCAAGTTTCCTTGTACACCATCCCTCTCTCTGAAGTTCCAGCCAGACCTCCAGTGGGATCAGGAACTTCTCGTTGGGCTATCACATGGGCGACCTGACTGGCCCTGTCCTTCCACTCATGGCAGCCACAGTGATCTGTTAAAATGTGAGTCAGTTCCTGTCACTTGTCTGCTGGAAACTCTCCACTGGTTTTCCATCACACTTATAAGGAAACCCAAATTCCAGACTCTGAGGTACAAGGCCTTCAGGATGTGCTCCCTGGCTTCCTGTTGACCTTATCTCCTCCCCTTACTTTAGCCACAAGGGCCTCTTTGTGTCCTTGAACTTGGCACTTGATTTTATTTGGGGTTCTTTTGCATCTGCTGTTCCTTCCGCCTAGATCCCCTTGATTCAGATCTTCACATGTTACTCACTCCCTCATTTCACTCAGGTCTCTGCTCCAATGTCACATTCTGCTAGAAATCTTCTCTGAACACCAAAAATGATCTCTTATTTTTGCTTCCTGACCAACCAGAGCTGACACTGCCCATAGCTCTAGAGCAGATCTTTTAGATGCTGTATCTTTGGGAGATCCTAGAGACCTGGGAAAGAGTCTAGTATGGCCACAGTGGAGAGCAGGGAGGGGGCAGGGGAAAGGGGAATGGAGGATGACGTGGGGTAGCAGCTATTTACCACCTGGTAGAGGTGACCTCAGTATTTTCATCAGTATGGCTACATCAGTACACACAACTGTATCACTAGGGCCTAGAGCTGTGCCAGGCAGACAGCAGGCAGTCAACAAATATTTGTTTAATTAATTAAGTAAAAAAGAAAAATGGACAGAAAAAGCAATATTTCAAGGTAAGGAAGTCCAAACAGGTAGCCTGAGGCACAAGGACAAAAGGTAGAGAGGTGTGCCTGGCTATGGGGGGGTTGATGTTGGAAGCTGGGGGAGTGGAGAAGAACCAGTCTCTCCTCTTCAGGGGTCACTTCTTCTTATATACCTCAGGGAAAAGAGGTTGTCCTTTAGAAGGTGCTCTTCTGGTCTGCTGTGGCTGCACTGACTCTGCTGTTGAGGTTGGTCTGCTCCTCCCGGGATCTGGTTCAGCTCCACGCAGGCGGTAGACAGCAGACAGAAAATGTGAGGTAGGCTCCCTGCTCTGTTCCCCACTCCACCCCACAAGGTTGGCTTCACCAACATGCCACAGCACTTATACAGGGCCCTGTGCTCAGAAGGGCCCCATATATGGTTTAATGCTTTGCTGTTGCTCTCTTGAAATTCTTGATTTTTGCACAGGCATTTCCATTTTGCACTTGGCCCTGTGCATTATGTAGCTGTGCATTATGAGTGTGCCATTCCATAAGACAAGAAAACAGCCTGCCTAAGTTAACCCCCAGCCCACAGACAAACTAAGGTTTCTCATTATCAGGGAAACAGCCAAGCCCTGGGCCTGCCTGTGTAGGAAAGTGAAGCCCATCACCTAGCTTTAGACCTTCTGGTGGCCACACAAAATTAGGCAGAAGCTTTGAAGAGCTGCTTTTCCGTATCTCAGGCGGGCCTCCTCATTTTGTTCTCAGGCAGCATTGAAGCAGTAGGAGGATATAGAACTCTCCAGTATAACAAGCGACCTCCCAGAGTCCTAGGTGGGTAGAACATATGGAGGGAGGGGATGGCCTGTGCGCATGCACACACATGCGTGCACGCCTCAGGTTTTTGTTTTTGACTTTTTCTTTTTTTTTAATTTTGTGTTTGTCACTGATTGGCCAAAGATGTCCTGACAACTGAATTCTTGTCTCCCAGTTTGGGAAGCTCAAAGAGTTTCCTCACAGATGTTGGACTTTGCCTCCCAAGACCTGGGGTAAGGTAGGAGACAAAAGGATGACTGAGTTTAAGGCTGGGCTGAGCAGAGTTCCAATACCTGCAAGTTCTTGTGGTTTTCCTGGGACTATGAAGTCCCTGCAGACAAGGTCTATCTTGCAGTTGTCTCAATACAACTAATTACTTTTTTTTTTTTTCTAAGTTGCAATGTTTATTAATTTTTGGTCAAATTTCCTTTTTTAAAAAAAATATATTTTATTATACTTTAAGTTCTATGGTACATGTGCACAAAGTGCAGGTTTGTTACATATGTATACATGTGCCATGTTGGTGTGCTGCACCTATTAACTCGTCATTTAACATTAGGTATATCTCCTAATGCTATCCCTCCCCGCTTCCCCCACCCCAAAACAGGCCCTGGTGCATGATGTTCCCCTTTCTGTATCCAAGTGTTCTCATTATTCATTTCCCACTTATGAGTGAGAACATGCAGTGTTTGGTTTTCTGTCCTTGCAATAGTTTGCTGAGAATGATGGTTTCCAGCTTCATCCATGTCCCTACAAAGGACATGAACTCATCCTTTTTTATGGCTGCATAGTATTCCATGGTGTATATGTGCCACATTTTCTTAATCCAGTCTATCATTGTTGGACATTTGGGTTGGTTCCAAGTCTTTGCTATTGTGAGCAGTGCCACAATAAACATATGCGTGCATGTGTCTTTATAGCAGCATGATTTATAATCCTTTGGGTATACACCCAATAATGGGATGGCTGGGTCAAATGGTATTTCTAGTTCTAGATCACTGAGGAATCACCACACTGTCCTCCACAATGGTTGAACTAGTTTACAGTTCCACCAACAGTGTAAAAGTATTCCTGTTTCTCCATATCCTCTCCAGCACCTGTTGTTTCCTGACTTTTTAATGATCACCATTCTAACTGGTGTGAGATGGTATCTCATTGTGGTTTTGATTTGCATTTCTCTGATGGCCAGTGATGATGTGCATTTTTTCATGTGTTTTTTGGCTGCATAAATGTCTTCTTTTGAGAAGTGTCTCTTCATATCCTTCACCCTCTTTTTGATGGGGTTGTTTGTTTTTTTCTTGTAAATTTGTTTGAGTTCTTTGCAGATTCTGGATATTAGCCCTTTGTCAGATGAGTAGATTGCAAAAATTTTCTCCCATTCTGTAGGTTGCCTGTTCACTCTGATGGTAGTTTCTTTTGCTGCGCAGAAGCTCTTTAGTTTGATTAGATTCCATTTGTCAATTTTGGCTTTTGTTGCCATTGCTTTTGGTGTTTTAGACATGAAGTCCTTGCCCATGCCTATGTCCTGAATGGTATTGCCTAGGTTTTCGTCTAGGGTTTTTATGGTTTTAGGTCTAACATTTAAGTCTTTAATCCATCTTGAATTAATTTTTGTCTAAGGTGTAAGGAAGGGATCCAGTTTCAGCTTTCTACATATGGCTAGCCAGTTTTCCCAGTAGCATTTGTTAAATAGGGAATCCTTTCCCCATTTCTTGTTTTTGTCAGGTTTGTCAACGATCAGATAGTTGTAGATATGTGGTATTATTTCTGAGGGCTCTGTGCTGTTCCATTGGTCTATGTCTCTGTTTTTGTAACAGTACCATGCTGTTTTGGTTACTGTAGCCCTGTAGTATAGTTTGAAGTCAGGTGGCGTGATGCCTCCAGCTTTGTTCTTTTGGCTTAGGATTGACTTGGCAATGCGGGCTCTTTTTTGGTTCCATATGAACTTTAAAGTAGTTTTTTCCAATTCTGTGAAGAAAGTCATTGGTAGCTTGATGGGGATGTTAACCAGTTAATTAATCCACCAGCCCATTCAACAACTACTCTCAGAGTCCCGGCTATGTGGTGGGCACGTTTTCAGCCTGCGAGGATATACACCTCTGAGGAGCACTTCTCCTCTGGGTTTCAGACTGGGCCTCTAGCTCTCTTCCTTGACCTCAAACTCAAATACACTCAATGTGGGCTCATGTGCCACGGCCCCTGACTGGGTCCCACCCAGAGTTCCCCCAACTGAGTGAATAGCAGCATTGCACAGAGAGGCCACTTAGAGTGGCAGAGAGCATGGGCGCCAGACTTGCTGTCTATGGTGAGGACTGGCCATGCCCCCTACTCACTGTGCCTTAGTTTCCTCATAGGGTAGAGTGACACATACTAGCTATACTAGCTATCCAGGTACTTAAGCCAGAAAATCAGGAGTCCTATTTGATTCCTCCTTCTGCTCCAACCCTGATCCCAAGTCTTGTTATATTACCTTCTAAATGGTTGAGGAATCCACTCAGTGCTCTCTTCATCATTAAAGTCCTGGTCCAAGCCACCATCATCTGCCAACTGGACTATTACACTTGTCCACTATTTAGTCATTCCGTTTCCACCCTTGTCTGTTCCGTTCTCCACACTACAGCTAAACTGGTCTTCCCAAAACATCGATCTCATCATGTCACCCTGCCAACAAGACCTTCAGGGTTTCCAGCCTCTGCTCACACCACACTCTCCCCACTCCCTTCGCTCTCTGCTCTGCCAACAGGGGCACCAGTGACATTTTGGGCCAGATAATTCTTTGTGGTGAGGGATTGTCCTATAGGTTGTAGGATGTTTAGTAGCATCTCTAGCTTCTACCTACTAGATACCAATGGCAACCCGTCCCCTAAGTTGTGACAAAAAAAAAAAAAATCTCCAAATGACTGAATGTCACTGTTGTCAGATGTCCCCTGAGGTGAAATCACCCCCATTAAGAACCTTTGCTGTAAAGTGCTGTCTTCACTCCTGAAATAAGGGAACAGAGGCCTCCTTTTGCCAACAGCACTCTCCAGGCCCTGCCCCTCTTCCTAATTCACCCCTTCTTGGCCTCACTCCAATGTCCACTCCATCATCACTTCCTGAGGGAAGTTTCTCTAATACCCCTGCCTTGCTGGTCCCCCTGTTATAAGCTCACCTAGCATTGGGTACTTCTCCTGTGTTGTACTTATTAGCTGGTAATCAAAATAAATGATTACTAACATATTTGTAGTTTTACTTGTACTTGTGTGATTATTTGATTAACATCTGCCTCAGCCAGCAACAGAGTGTAAGCTCCATGAGGGCAGGGACTGCATCTGTTTTCCTCATAATTGGATCTCCAGGATACAATGTATCTAGCCTAGTACCTGACACACAGTAAGTAATCAATCAATATTTGTTGAACTAATAAATACATGAAGATGCACCCCTGCCCTCATGTTATTGCTTTCTAGGGGAAGAGATAGGTGAGGAAACAAGCATAACACAAAATTTTGTGATGAAGTAATTATACACTGGGAGTCCATGGAGCACCTAACAGTTTTGAGGAGGTCTGAGATGCTGCTGGAGGAGTTTGTATTCTAGTTCCTGGCAGGAGATCTGAAGCATATTTAAGAATTAAGTGAATGGGGGGTGGGAGGTGGAAGAGGAAACTGGAGAGAGTAGGAGGCTCCAGGCAGAAGGATCAGCTTCGTCAAAGACTAAGAAGTGAGACTGCATAGTCCTCAAATCCCTTCTCTTACTCTTCTGCCTTCTTTCCAATTCCCGTTTGTCCCAGGCTAAGGCCTTGCTTAAGTGATCTCTGTCAGAAGGATGGAGTAAAAGCAGGAAGAGAGTCCCTTCTGGCTCACAAGCAGGGTGGCCAACCATCACAGTTTGCCTGGGACTGTCCTGGCTTTAGCACTGAAGGGTTCATGTCCTGGAAAACCTTTGGTCCCTGGATAAACAGGAAAAGTTGGTCACCCTGCTCAGAGGGTTTGTTCTGGTCACCCAAGTCACCTGGAAGGAGAAACAGGGCATCTGAGTGTCTTGGAATGATCCCTGGGCTGGGGCCAGGACACCCGGGTTTAAGTCCCAGCTCTGTCCCACACCAGCCTTGTAATTCTGAGGAAGTTGTGTCTCTAGCCTCCCTATATTGACAACATTTGCTTATTTTCTATATTCTGTATGCTCTGGAATTTGGGGCTTCGATCCTAGAGAGATTTCTAGGGCTAGCTAATCCCCAGAGTAAGCAAATGGCTCCCCGTGGAGCATGTTTTTGATATGCAAACCAGCCAATCCAGAGCCTGCACCCCCAACCCTCTCCTTTATCAAACGCTCACACACCGATGCAATATCTCCCCTGCCCTAAACCACCCCAGGGCCAGGTCCTGGACAACTAGGGATCACGCCTATAGCCCAGAACCTACTGAAATTATCCAAACTACCCAAAGCTGAACTTACTCAGCATAGTTGCAGTACCTTGCCCATTCCTTCCCACAGGAACCCCAGTAAAGGCCCTGAGCCACGCATACTCTCCTCTCCCCTCCCCACTTCTGCCTCCTGACCGACCCAGCGCTTCCTGGGGTGGCCTGCATGGCACCGTACCTCCTGTTCTAGAGGCCTGTGAGTATAAACTTTTCCCTCCCTGACAATCATTTCCATTTCTTACCATGCCTGATTAAAACAAACTCCAGGTCCATTTTATCACACTCCTCCCTGCCGTTATTGGCCCTCCTGCCTCACGGGGTTGTTGCAAGGGCCTAATAAGATAATGTTTATAAAAATGCTTTGTCAACTTTCAAGGATAAGGTATTTTTATGATCATTCCTTTCTGCATCATTTAGGTTTGAAAATGCTGGAAATCCCCACAGGGTCCTGATGAGGATGCAGGGAGACCGTTCTTAGGAGGCTGATCCAGGTCACCGCCTTGGGCCCCTCTCCACTGTGAGCAATCCGTCTGCCAGGCAGTAGTGGCCAAGGCCCATTTGGACAGCAGCCTCCTGGACTCCTGGTCTGGCCGCCTCTTCTCCAGCTTGCACCTCCTTTTCCTTTCACTGGGGGAACAAACACATTTAGAGTTTAGAGGAATGGAACTACTCCATGAAATGCTTGTCTGCAGGAGAAAAGCTTCCCATTCCTTTGGAGAGCGTGCACGCCACAAAGCAGGTCTCCCCAAAGTATTCCTCCAAGAAAAACATATGGGAGCTGTTAAAGCCAAGAGGCCAGCACACTGGGTGGGACCCTCCTCATAAAAGCAGGAGCCTGCATCCTCTCTTCTAAATCTCTTCCTGGAAACGATCCTCTTTTCTTCCAGCTGAGGGCTGTTTATTCTGGTTTACCTCCCAGCTGCATGGTTCACGTCCATGCGGCCAACACAAAGGCAGTGTATGACCCGTGACTACCTCTCAGGCACCCAGGCTGTGAAATAAAGTTTTGAGCAGGCTCTGGGCAGTTATGTGGTTCTGTGGCTTCGGTGAGTGCTAAGTGGGCATGACAGTAGCTCGAAGGGCCTTGGGATAGAGGTGCCAGAGAAAACACAGGATGCCTGAATATTGCACAGGACATACTTATACACAAAAGTATTTGCTATGTATCTGAAATTCAAATTTAACTGGGCTTCCTGCATTTTTGTTTGCTAAATCTGGTAACCCTAACTTAGGAGCCCATTTCTGAATCTATTTTTTTTACTTCCCGCATAGAACAGGCCCATGTCCTTCATTTCCTGTGGAGATTTCTGGGTCTAGTCTTTTGTTCCTGTCCCCTGCTGCATGGGTCATAGACTCCCAGGCATCACCAGGTGGGCTCCAGAAGTAACTTGCTCTGAGGTCTATAACTAATTAGGTCTCTACTTAATGGGCAGATGAAAGAGCTCAGTGTGGGATTGGAGGGTGATCAAATTGGCGAATCTTGCAAAGCCTTGAAGAGAACACTTGTACACACAGAAAACATGAGTGTGGGTGGGTTAAGTGATGTCCAGGGCCTTGGGCAGGCAGTGGCCTGCTGCTGTGTTGCTGGAGGGGAAGGGTTAGACACCAGCCCTTCTGCAACACATCTTTGGCTTTGGGGTCTTGACAACTGCCATGTGGAGCCTCCAGTATTAATTGTATCCAGGAATTTGCAAGGGCCCTGGAGAAAAGGTGTCGGGGTTACGACCTCTTTTTCTAGACTTCCGCAATAATTAAGGCTTGTGTGAACTAGGTGGCCTTGGTGAAGGCCTGACAATAGAAAAGGCAGTGAGGGACCCCAAGAGGAAACACTGCACAAAGAAGGAGGTGGGAAGGAGCAGAGCTCATGAAGGAGAGTGCCTCTCCTAGGCACAGTGTGCAGCTGATATGGGGGACCACGTGGACCATGGCCCAATTAGGGAATCCTGTGGGGCGAACAGAAAAAGGCTACATGTGTGAACAAAAAGAGTTGTGCCATTATGACTTGCACATGTAGGGCCCGAGTGGGTTTTCTGTTAGGCATCCTCCTTGCAGGCTGGCTTCTCTCCTTCCTTGAGGAGCACCAAGATCGGGTGGACAAATAAACATACAGGCAGCTGTGGGGACAGCAGGCTGGGTGGTCCCGGCTCAGTCAGTCCTTATCTCTGGAGATCGCCCAAGACCTTGGCACATGCTCAGCCATACCTGCAGGTTGGAAGTAGCTGAGATGGAGATAGGTAGTTCAGAGCGTGGTGGTCCTAAGGTCAGCCCACTCTGCGAATCTGAGGTGGCAGCAGGAGAGCAAAAAGAAGGACTAAGGCTGGGATAAGTGGCACAGATGGGGTGTGGGGTGGGGGGTGTTGCAGTGTGCCTGTACGCATGCAATTTTTAGGAACATTTGTGGACGACAACCTGCGCAAATGCCTGAGCTTCAATTTAGTAGGTGGGGGCTCAGAGTTATTACAATTTGGTTATTAAAGGAAATGGGGCCTTATTTTATAGTCAAAGGTTAGTGAGGTCAAGACTTTTAGAAGATATGTATCTCCAAAGAGCTGTCCATTGGGATACAAGTTGACACCAGATTGGACTTCTTTTGATTAAACTTCTTTCAACACCAGATTAAATTTTTTCCAAATGGAAAATCTTGCTCAATGTTGTCAGTTCTTGTCTTTTATAACTGTTCAATTCACAAGGAAGAAGGAAAGAGGAGTGGGGTCAGGAGCTACTTTTAAAAGGCACGCCTTTCCCTGGGTGGGCACAGCTCTATCCCAGTTTTGAATAGTGGAGTGCAAGCTGGATTCCAGCTCCTGTTGTCTTCCCAGCTGTGTGCCCCAGTACAACCCTACGTTTTCAAGAAGAATGCTCTAGAGCACAGATGCCATCGTTCTGTCATGGCATTGTTATAGTAACAGAATTGGTGAACACTTGCTATATACCAGGCACTAATCTAAGCACTTTACATATGTCTCATCTGGTCCTCACAACAGCTCTTCAGAGATGAGGAGACGGAGCAACCAGCCAAGGTTAACACAGAAATGGTAGAGCTGAGTGTGTTGTCCTAACCACCTGCTGTCCTGCTAGACATGGAAAGATTCGCAGCAACAGAGCAGGGAAAATGGGTCAAATGGAGGCCAAAAATGAGAACTAAGAGATTTGTGAGAATATTCAAGCAAGGCAAGGAGAAAATAAGATAAGGAAAGTAAAGTATAGCCACAAGCAAAAGTGGTAACAAAATGCTTGATATGAAGTCCTATTTACCAGTGATAAGCCACATGGATAGTTAGTTATGAGCTTTTTTGTAATCAACAGGAAAAGGAAAATCACAATTTTCAAGATTCCCAGTGTCTCTAAGGTATAAAGCCCAAGTAATTGGAGAGAAGCACAACTATTTGTGGAACTAAGATAAAAATGAATTGCCTCTAGTCAGTTTTTGAAGAGCCACTTGTCCAGGGTCTCACAGCTGCTCAGCCAGAATTTGAACCCCAACCACATAGTTCCAGAGCCCACATTCTCAGACATAGCCCCCAATACTGCCTCTGGGCTGGAGCTGGTGTTCTCAATAACTGTTTGTTGAGTGGATAAGTGAATCACCATTGGAATTGGAACAGGAGTTCAGGAGCTTCTGGAGCAATCAGGCTGTTGCTAGATGCTATGACATTCACTCTTATCTAGGGGCTGTTTATAAATTACATATCAGGGACTACCTGTATTAACAATAACCTTATCACACTCCCAAACTCCAAAGAAAACTAACATCTAAATGCATTCCCTTAAAGAAGCAGCACAAATGGCTATAGTGTATCACCCTTTTCTTCTGTAGAGTCTGAGAATTTGCTTGGAATCAACCTGATATGAATGGAATTTCTCACAGGAGTTCCACAAAGACTCAATCAGTCTCCCTCTCTCTCAACCTCTCTCTTTCCCTAAGACCTAGATGAAAACAAGGCTTGAAATCAGATATTGGGCTGCTCTTCCTGATGTAGAGAGGGAATATTATTATAAGTATAAAACTGCTTATAAAATTATTACAGTAATTGGAAAGAAATTGGAAACATTAACAGCTAAATCCCAGTTCAGCTCACACTTCATTAAATAAAATATCCCTCAAACGTGATAATCATTCGAAGAGGAACTGACTCAGCACAGTTGAGCAGAAGCAAATTGAAGGCCAGTGGGAAGGAAGCAGATGGCCTCAAATCCATAAAAGTCCCCAAAGCTCTATAATCAGGCTTATATTTTCACCAAATGGTATCTAAAATCTGTGTAACACCTCTTAAACTGAATGCCTGAAACAAATACACATTGAGAGTCTGCTACAGTCTAGCAGCATTTTGTTTCTTTCACACACATTCTGTCCTTTGGGACCTACAACAACCCTTGGAGTTAGGTTGGCAGGTGTAATTATCCATGTTTTATAGTTAAGAACACAGGCTCGGAAAGACAAAGGGACTTACTGGAGGTTATAAGTGAGTGGGGACCCTCTTGAGAACCAAAGGGACCCAGAACTCAAACCTGGATCTTCTGAGCTCTCATACTCCAACCTCTGATCTCCACTGAGAGGCCTCCAGCCTGTGAAGGCAAAAGGGATGTCAGGTACCAACTGAGCTCCTCTCCACAGCTTCCAATACACCTGCTTTTCCTGCTATGAAGATAAGGAAACAAATACACATTTGTTTCATGGTAATAGAATATTACCATGTCAAGACTTGGCAACTTACGCTGCTTCCCAGGCCATGTGTTTTAGCACTTTCCTCCTCCTGCTGACATGGCATCAATGCACCCAGGAGGCCCCACTCTTATTCTGCAGACATGGAGGGGCTAAGAGGCAGCTGGCTGCTACCCAGAGGCATGTTTGTGCTCTAAGAGGTTCTGCCTCCTGCTGCCTATGTGCTTGTGGAAGCTTTGCAAACTCTCCTGGCGTTAATATGAGGGTCTAAAAGAGAAAATGTACAAAAAGAACCTAGCACTCCTTCTAGCATGAAAAGTTTTAGTGATTCTTTCTGTTTCATTCACTGATTCAGTCATCCATTCATTTAGCAATTTTTGTTGAGCATTCACTATGTGCTAAGCCTTGTTCCCAGTAGTAAAGATACAGCAGTGGCTGAAAAAGACAAAAATCCCTGTCTTTAAGGAGATTACATTCTGGGGCAGAAATAGATAATTTAAAATAAAAAATTAAATAAATCATGGCAGTGTGTAAGAAATATAAGGAAGAAAATTTAGGTGATGTGATAGAGAATTGTTGATTCTGGACACCTCTCCAAAGAGGTGACATTTAAACTGAATTCTGGAAGACGACAGGGGCCAACTATGCAACAAGCCTAGAAAAGAGCTGGCCAACCATAGGGAAGTTCAAGTGCAGGGGCCTGAGGTGGTAAGGACCTTAGACTCCCTAGGAGCTGCTGAAAGGCCAGTGCGGCTGGAGTGGAGTAAGTGAGGAAGCAAGTGTCAGGAAACGAGGTTGGAGACCGAAGCAGAAGCCAGATTGTGCAAGCCTCAGAGGCCATGGTAAGGAGTTTGGGCAGCCTGAAGGAAGGGAGGGAGCCCCTATGTTGATAGCCCTGGAAAGGGCGGGCCAGAGGAGAGGCATCAAGTGTGAGGCCCATGTGGGAGGGTGTGTGTGTGTGTGTGAGACAGAGAGAGAGAGAGAAACACTGAAAAACGTACACTTAAAATGCAAAAAACAATAATGACTCAAACTGCAGAGAGAGATAGATAAGCCAACAATTATAGGTGGAGATTTTAACATATCCCTCTGAGAAAGTGGTAGAATGAACAGATAAAAATTATAAAATATAGAGATATAGAAGATCTGAAAATATAATAAATAAGTTTATATGCATATTATTTTTAGTATACATATTGTTTTTGAGTACACATAAAACATGAAAAACTGTCCATGTACTAAGTAGTTAAGGAAGCCTCAATAAATAAAATGAATCAGTATCATTCAGACTATGTTCTCTAACGTATGAAAGAAAATTAGAAATAAGTAACAAAAGGATTTTATTTTTAAAAACCTACATGTCTGAAACTAAACAGCATCACTTGGGTTAAAAAACTAACTCATGAAAGAAATGACAAAATAATTAGAACCAAATGACAATGAAAACACTGTGGAATTTAGAGGAAAATGTGTAGTTTAAAATACATTTATCAGGATACAAGACAGATCAAAAACAAATGAGCTAAGCCACCAACTCAAAAATTTAGAAAAGAAGCAATAGAGAAAAACTCAGAAATAAGACAATAGGAAATAATAAAAACCAAGACAGAAGTCAGTGAAATAGAGAGTTACAATTATAATAACCAAGAAGAAGATTAATAAAACGAAAACCTGGTTCTTTCAAAAGATTAATAAGATAGGTCACTGTCAAGACAGTTCAAGAAATAAAGACAATACACAAACACAATACAGAAAAGTAAATAAAGATATAACAGAAAATTCAAAGTGCATTATGAAGACATAGGATGGATGAAAAATGGCAGAGAGGAGGCAGCACTAACCTGTAGCTCCCACTTGGACGAACAGAGTAGTGTGTGGAGACTCACATCATAAACTTTTGCTCCAAGAACTACGGCAGGAATATACCAGGAAAGCAGAGAGAGTCCACAGACCCTTTGAAGAGAGTGGATTGCTGCTACAGGCCCCTGGAGACAGCCAAAAAACTGTGAATGCCCAAAGTGTGAAAGGGGGATCATCCACCTCCAAACACACCCTCACTGGGGAAGCTGAATGTTCAGATCACAGAATGAGTTGACCTTACCTGGAGCTGAGACAAATTTAGAGAGCTGAGCAAAATACTGGGGCAAAAGAAGCAGTAAGAAGAGCCCTGTGGGAAATCTTGGTCCCCACGGCAGCCATTTCTGACTTTGTCTCACAAGGGTCCTTCAGGAGGGCTGCCAGAGGAACAGGGAAAAGACCACAGGGAGAAGGAAACTTCTAGCTGAGCTTTGTAACAATTTTGACTAAGCATGAAGTTTCCTGGCCAGAACCTGGGGGAGGGGGCAAATTGGGAGTTCAGGCACAGTACAGAAGTTGTGGCAGGTAGGGAGGCACAAAACCTGACAGCCCTGCTTGCTTTCTCAGCTGGGAGGCAGGTAGCCTGGGGCAAGTTTGCAGCCATGCTCACTTACTGCCTGGAAACAAACTCGGTGTTGTTGTTGGGGCAGAGACAGTGGAAGTGAGACCAGCCTTTTGGGCTGCATGGGAGCTGGGTGAGTGCTGTAACTGCTGGCTTCCCCTCACTTCCCTGGTGACCTGCACGATGCAGCAGAGGCTCCCATAATCCACCTGGGAACATAAATCCATTGGCCTGAGAACCACACCCCATTCCCCAGAGCAGCCTCGGTAAGCCTCACCCAAGGAGAATCTGAGCTCAGACACACCTAACCCTGCACCCATGATATGGTTTGGCTGTGTCCCCACGCAAATCTCATCTCAAATTCCCACATGTTGTGGAGGGACCCAGTGAAAGACAATTGAATCATGGGGCTGTTCTCGTGATAGTGAATAAGTCCCGTGAGATCTGACGGTTTTATAAGGGGGAGGTTCCCTGCACAAGCTCTCTCTTTGCCTGCTGCCATCCATGTAAGATGTGACTTGCTCCTCCTTGCCTTCCACCATGATTGTGAGGCTTCCCCAGCCATGTGGAACTGTGAGTTCTCCACTAAACCTCTTTCCTTTGTAAATTGTCCAGTGTCAGGTATGTCTTTATCAGCAGCATGAAAATGGACTAATACAGTAAATTGCTACCAGTAGAGTGGGGTGCTGCTGAAAAGATACCTGAAAATGTGGAAGCAACTTTGAAACTGGGTAACAGCAGAGGTTGGAACAGTTTGGAGGGCTCAGAAGAAGACAGGAAAATGTGGGAAATTTTGGAACTTCCTATAGACTTGTTGAATGGCTTCGACCAAAATGCTGATAGCGATATGGACAATGAAATATAGGTTGAGGTGGTCTCAGATGGAGATGAGGAACTTCTTGGGAATAGAAGTAAAGGTGACTCTTGCTATGTTTTAGCAAAGAGACTGGTGGCATTTTGCCCCTGCCCTAGAGATTTGTGGAACTTTGAACTTGAGAGAGATGATTTAGGGTACCTGGTGGAAGAAATTTCTAAGCAGCAAAGCATTCAAGAGGTGACTTTGGTGCTGTTAAAGGCATTCCATTTTAAAAGAGAAAGAGAGCATAAGAGTTTGGAAAATTTGCAGCCTGACAATGCGATACAAGAGAAAATCCCATTTTCTGAGGAAAAATTCAAGCCGGCTGTAGAAATTTGCAGAAGTAATGAAGAGATGAATGTTAATCCTCAAGACAATGGGGAAAATGCCTCTGGGCATGTCACAGATCTTCACAGCAGCCCCTCCTATCACAGGCCCAGAGGCCTAGGAGGAAAAAGTGGTTTTGTGGGCCAGGCCCAGGGTCCTCATGCTGTGTGCAGTGTAGGGACTTGGTGCCCTGCATTCTGGCTGATCCAGCCCTGGCTGAAAGGGACCAAATAGAGCTCAGGCCATGGCTTCAGAGGGTGCAAACCTCAAGCCTTGGCAGCTTCCACGTGGTGTTGAGCTTGCCAGGGCACAGAAGTCAAGAATTGGAGTTTGGAAACCTCCATCTAGATTTCAGAGGGTGTATGGAAACACCTGGATGCCCAGACAGAAGTTTGCTGCAGGGGCAGGGCCCTCATGGAGAACCTCTGCTAGGGCAGTATGGAAGGGAAATGTGGGGTTGGAGCCACCACACAGAGTCTCTAGTGGGGCACCACCTAATAGAGCTGTGAGAAGAGGGCCACTGTCCTCCAGACCCCAGAATGGTAGATCCACTGACAGCTTGCACCACGCCCTGGAAAAGCCACAGACCCTCAACACCAGGCCGTGAAAGCAGCTGGAAGGGAGGCTGTACCCTGCAAAGCCACAGGGGTGGAGCTGCCCAAACCATGGGAACCCACCTTTTGCATCAGTGTGATCTGGATGTGAGACATGGAGTCAAAGGAGATCATTTTGGAGCTTTAAGATTTGACCACCCTGCTGGATTTTGAACTTGCATGGGACCTTAGCCCCTTAGTTTTGTCCAATTTCTCCCATTAGAATGTCTGCATTTACCCAGTGCCTGTACCCCCATTGTATCTAGGAAGTAACTAACTTGCTTTTGATTTTACAGGCTCATAGGCAGAAGAGACTTGCATTGTCTCAGAAATGACTTTGAACTGTGGACTTTTGAGTTAATGCTGAAATGAGTTAAGACTTTGGGGGACTGTTGGGAAGGCATGATTGGTTTTGAAATGTGAGGACATGAGATTTGGGAGGGGCCAGGGGTAGAATTATATGGTTTGGCTGTGTCCCCACCCAAATCTCATCTTGAATTCCCATGTGTTGTGGGAGGGACCTAGTGAAAGGTAATTGAATCATGGGACCAGGTCTTTCCTGTGCTGTTCTCATATTAGTGAATAAGTCTCATGATATCTGATGGTCTTATAAGGGGGAGTTTCCCTGCACAAGCTCTCTCTTTGCCTGCTGCCATACATGTAAGATGTGACTTGCTCCTCCATGCCTTCTGCCATGATTGTGAGGCTTCCCCAGCCACAATGAACTGTGAGTTCTCCATTAAACCCCTTTCCTCTGTAAATGGCCCAGAGTCAGGTATGTCTTTCTTAGCAGCATGAAAACAGACTAACACACCCCACCTGATGGTCTTTCTCTATTTGCTCTGTTAGCCAAAGACAAAGGAGATAATCTCTTGGGAGCTCTATGGCCCCACCCACTGATTCTCCCTATACTACCACAACTGATGCAGTCTTTTTTAAATATTATTATTATACTTTAAGTTCTAGGGTACATGTGCACAATGTGCAGTTTTGTCACATATGTATACATGTGCTATGTTGGTGTGCTGCACCCATTAACTCATCATTTACATTAGGTATATCTCCTAAGGCTGTCCCTCCCACCCTCCCACCCCATGACAGGCCCCAGTGTGTGATGTTCCCCTTCTTGTGTTCCAGTGTTCTCATTGTTCAATTCCCACCTATGAGTGAGAACAGGTGGTGTTTGGTTTTTTGTCCTTGTGATAGTTTGCTGAGAATGATGGTTTCCAGCTTCCTCCATGTCCCTACAAAGACATGAACTCATCCTTTTTTATGGCTGCATAGTATTCCATGGTGTATATGTGCCACATTTTCTTAATCCAGTCTATTATTGATGGACATTTGGATTGGTTCCAAGTCTTTGTTATTGTGAGTAGTGCCACAATAAACATACGTGTGATGCACTCTTTAAAGTGCCACCTCCTGGCTGGAGGCCAACCAACACAAAACTAACCCAATGAACGAAACTACAACCAAGGACCCTCACAGAGTCCACTTCACTCCACTGCCACTTCCACCAGAGCAGGTGCTGGTATCCACAACTGAGAGACCTGAAGACAGTTCACATCACAGGACTCTTTGCAGACACCCCTAGCACCAACCTGGAGCTCAGTAGCTCCTCTGGGTGGCTACATCCAGAAGAGAAATAACAATCACTGCAGTTTGGCTCTCAGGAAACCACTTCCCTAGGGGAAGGAAGAGAGCACCACATCAAAGGGGCACCTGGTGAGACAAAAGAATCTGAACAGCAGCCCTTGAGCCCCAGACTTTCCTCTGACATAGTCTACCCAAATGAGAAGGAACCAGAAAAAACAACCCTGGTAATATGACAAAACAATGATCTTTAACACCCGCAAAAGATTACACTAGCTAACAAGCAATGGATCCAAACCAAGAAGAATTATCTGAATTGCTGGGAAAAGAATTCAGAAGGTTGATTATTAAGTTAATCGAGGAGGCACCAGAGAAAGGTGAAGTCTAACTTAATGAAATTTAAAAAATGATACGAGATATGTAGGAAAAAATCTTCAGTGAAATAGGCAGTGTAAATAAAAAACAATCACAACTTCTGGAAAGGAAGGATACACTTAGAGGAATGCAAAATACACTGGAAAGCCTCAGCAATAGAATTGAACAAGTAGAAGAAAGAACTTCAGAGCTCAAAGACAAGGCTTTTGAATTAACTCAATCCAATGCAGACAGAGAAAAAAAGAATCTTAAAAAATAAAGCCTCCAGGAAGTTTGAGATTATGTTAAATGATCAAGCCTAAAAATAATTGATGTTCTCAAGGAATAAATCTAAAAGCTTGGAAAACACATTTGAGGGAATAATTCAGGAAAAATGCCCCAGCCTTGCTAGAAATCTAGACATCCAAACACAAGAACCTCAAAAATACCTGGAAAATTTATTTCAAAAAGATCATCACCTAGGCACATAGTCATCAGGTTATCTACAGTCAAGAGGGAGGAAAGACTTTTAAGAGCTGTGAGGCAAAAGCATCAGGTAACCTATAAAGGAAAACCTGTCAGATTAACAGTAGATATCTCAGCAGAAGCCCTACAAGTTGAAAGGGATTGGGGCCCTATATTTAGCCTCCTTAAACAAAATAGTTATCACCCAAGAATTTTGTATCCAGTAAAACTAAGCTTCATAAATGAAGGAAAGATACAGTTTTCTTCAGACAAACATGTGCTGACAGAATTCACCACTACCAAGTCAGTACTACAAGAACTGATAAAAGGAGCTCTAAATTTTGAAACAAATCCTGAAAATACATCAAAACAGAATCTCTTTAAAGCATAAATCTCACAGAACTTATAAAACAAAAATACAATGTAAAAAAATCAATGTATACAGGTCATACATAGCACGATGAATGGAATGGTACCTTACATCTCAATACTAATGTTGAATGTAAATGGCCTAAATGCTCCACTTAAAATATATGGAATTGCAGAATGGAGAAGAATTTCACTGACCAACTATCTGCTGCCTTCAAGAGACTCGCCTAACACGTATGGACTCACATAAACTTAAGGTGAAGGGGTGGAAAAAGACATTCCATGCAAATGGACATCAAAAGTGAGCAGAAGTAGCTATTCTTATATACAGACTAAACAAACTTTAAAGCAACAGCAGTTAAAAAAGACAAAGAGGGTGGAGCCAAGATGGCAGAATAGGAACAGCTCCGGTCTACAGCAACCAGCGTGAGCGACACAGAAGACAGGTGATTTCTGCATTTCCATCTGAGGTACCGGGTTCATCTCACTAGGGAGTGCCAGACAGTGGGTGCAGCGCACCATGCATGAGCCGAAGCAGGGCGAGGCATTGCCTTACTCGGGAAGCACAAGGGGTCAGGGAGTTCACTTTCCTAGTCAAAGAAAGGGGTGACAGACAGCACCTGGAAAATCGGGTCACTCCCACCCTAATAGAGTGCTTTTACAACGGGCTTAAAAAACAGCACACCAGGAGATTATATCCCGCACATGGCTCAGAGGGTCCTACCCATGGAGTCTCACTGATTGCTAGCACAGCAGTCTGAGTTCAAACTGTGAGGCGGCAGTGAGACTGGGGGAGGGGCGCCTGCCATTGCCCAGGCTTGATGAGGTAAACAAAGCAGCTGGGAAGCTCGAAGTGGGTGGAGCCCACCACAGCTCAAGGAGGCCTGCCTGCCTCTGTAGGCCCCACCTCTGGGGGCAGGGCACAGACAAAAAGACAGCAGTAACCTCTGCAGACTTAAATGTCCCTGTCTGACAGCTCTGAAGAGTAGTGGTTTTCCCAGCATGCAGCTGGAGATCTGAGAACGGGCAGACTGCCCCCTCAAGTGGGTCCTTGACCCCTGAACAGCATAACTGGGAGGCACCCCCCAATAGGGGCAGACTGACACCTCACACGGCCGGGTACTCCTCTGAGACAAAACTTCCAGAGGAACGATTAGGCAGCAGCATTTGTGGTTCACCAAGATCCGCTGTTCTACAGCCACTGCTGTTCTGCAGTCACCGCTGCTGATACCCAGGCAAACAGGGTCTGGAGTGGACCTCTAGCAAACTCCAACAGACCTGCAGCTGAGGGTCCTGTCTGTTCGAAGGAAAACTAACAAACAGAAAGGACATCCACACCAAAAACCCTTCTGTACGTCACCATCATCAGAGACCAAAAGTAGATAAAACCACAAAGATTGGGAAAAAACAGAGCAGAAAAACTGGAAACTCTAAAAAGCAGAGCATGTCTCCTCCTCCAAAGGAACGCAGCTCCTCACCAGCAATGGAACAAAGCTGGATGGAGAATGACTTTGACGAGCTGAAAGAAGGCTTCAGACAATCAAAGTACTCCAAGCTACAGGAGGAAATTCAAACCAATGGCAAAGAAGTTAAAAACTGTGAAAAAAAATTAGACGAATGGATAACTAGAATAACCAAAGCAGAGAAGTCCTTAAAGGAGCTGATGGAGCTGAAAGCCAAGGCTCGAGAACTACGTGAAGAATGCAGAAGCCTCAGGAGCCGATTCGATCAACTAGAAGAAAGGGTATCAGTGATGGAAGATGAAATGAATGAAATGAAGCGAGACGGGAAGTTTAGAGAAAAAGGAATAAAAAGAAATGAACAAAGCCTCCAAGAAATATAGGACTATGTGAAAAGACCAAATCTACGTCTGATTGGTGTACCTGAAAGTGACAGGGAGAATGGAACCCAGTTGGAAAACATTCTGCAGGATATTAACCAGGAGCACTTCCCCAATCTAGCAAGGCAGGCCAACATTCAGACTCAGGAAATACAGAGAATGCCACAAAGATACTCCTTGAGAAGAGCAGCGCCAAGACACATAATTGTCAGATTCACCAAAGTTGAAATGAAGGAAAAAACGTTAAGGGCAGCCAGAGAGAAAGGTTGGGTTACCCACAAAGGCAAGCCCATCAGAATAACAGCGGATCTCTCAGCAGAAACTCTACAAGCCAGAAGAGAGTGGGGGCCAATATTCAACATTCTTAAAGAAAATAATTTTCAACCCAGAATTTCATATCCAGCCAAACTAAGCTTCACAAGTGAAGGAGAAGTAAAATACTTTACAGACAAGCAAATGCTGAGAGATTTTGTCACCACCAGGCCTGCCCTAAAAGAGCTCCTGAAGGAAGCACTAAACATGGAAAGGAAAAACCGGTACCAGCCACTGCAAAAACATGCCAAAATGTAAAGACCATCAAGGCTAGGAAGAAACTGCATCAACTAACGAGCAAAATAACCAGCTAACATCATAATGACAGGACCAAATACACACATAACAATATTAACTTTAAATGTAAATGGGCTAAACGCTCCAATTAAAAGACACAGACTGGCAAATTGGATAAAGACTCAAGACCCATCAGTGTGCTGTATTCAGGAAACCCATCTCACATGCAGAGACACACATAGGCTCAAAATAAAGGGATGGAGGAAGATCTACCATGCAAACGGAAAACAAAAGAAGGCAGGGGTTGTAATCCTAGTCTCAGATAAAACAGACTTTAAACCAACAAAGATCAAAAGAGACAAAGAAGGCCATTACACAATGGTAAAGGGATCAATTCAACAAGAAGAGCTAACTATCCTAAATGTATATGCACCCAATACAGGAGCACCCAGATTCATAAAGCAAGTCCTGAGTGACCTACAAAGAGACTTAGACTCCAACACAATAATAATGGGAGATTTTAACACCCCACTGTCAACATTAGACAGATCAACGAGACAGAAAGTTAAAAAGGATATTCAGAAATTGAACTCACCTCTGCACCAAGTGGACCTAATAGACATCTACAGAACTCTCCACCCCAAATCAACAGAATATACATTTTTTTCAGCACCACACCACACCTATTCCAAAATTGACCACATAGTTGGAAGTAAAGCTCTCCTCAGCAAATGTAAAAGAACAGAAATTATAACAAACTGTCTCTCAGACCACAGTGCAATCAAACTAGAACTCAGGACTAAGAAACTCACTCAAAACTGCTGAACTACATGGAAACTGAGCAACCTGCTCCTGAATGACTACTGGGTACATAACGAAATGAAGGCAGAAATAAAGAGGTTCTTTGAAACCAACGAGAACAAAGACACAACATACCAGAATCTCTGGGACACATTCAAAGCAGTGTGTAGAGGGAAATTTATAGCACTAAATGCCCAAGAGAGAAAGCAGGAAAGATCCAAAATTGACACCCTAACGTCACAATTAAAAGAAATAGAAAAGCAAGAGCAATCACATTCAAAAGCTAGCAGAAGGCAAGAAATAACTAAAATCAGAGCAGAACTGAAGGAAATAGAGACACAAAAAACCCTTCAAAAAATTAATGAATCCAGCAACTGGTTTTTTGAAAAGATCAACAAAATCAATAGACTGCTAGCAAGACTAATAAAGAAGAAAAGAGAGAAGAATCAAATAGACGCAATAAAAAATGAAAAACGGGATATCACCACCGATCCCACAGAAATACAAGCTACCATCAGAGAATAATACAAACACCTCTACGCAAATAAACTAGAAAATCTAGAAGAAATGGATAAATTCCTCGACACATATACCCTCCCAAGACTAAACCAGGAAGAAGCTGAATCTCTGAATAGACAAATAACAGGCTCTGAAATTGTGGCAATGATCAATAGCTTACCAACCAAAAAGAGTCAAGGACCAGATGGATTCACAGCCGAATTCTACCAAAGGTACAAGGAGGAGCTGGTACCATTTCTTCTGAAACTATTCCAATCAATAGAAAAAGAGGGAATCCTCCCTAACTCATTTTATGAGGCCAGCATCATTCTGATACCAAAGCCTGGCAGAGACACAACCAAAAAAGAGAATTTTAGACCAATATCCTTGATGAACATTGATGCAAAAATCCTCAATAAAATTCTGGCAAACCAAATCCAGCAGCACATCAAAAAGCTTATCCACCATGATCAAGTGGGCTTCATCCCTGGGATGCAAGGCTGGTTCAATATATGCAAATCAATAAATGTAATCCAGCATATAAACAGAACCAAAGGCAAAAACCACATGATTATCTCAATAGATGCAGAAAAGACCTTTGACAAAATTCAACAACCCTTCATGCTAAAACCTCTCAATAAATTACGTATTGATGGGACATATCTCAAAATAATAAGAGCTATCTATGACAAACCCACAGCCAGTATCATACTGAATGGGCAAAAACTGGAGGCATTCCCTTTGAGAACTCGCACAAGACAGGGATGCCCTCTCTCACCACTCCTATTCAACATAGTGTTGGAAGTTCTGGCTAGGGCAATGCAGGAGAAGGAAATAAAGGGTATTCAATTAGGAAAAGAGGAAGTCAAATTGTCCCTGTTTGTAGACGACATGATTGTATATCTAGAACACCCCATTGTCTCAGCCCAAAATCTCCTTAAGCTGATAAGCAACTTCAGCAAAGTCTCAGGATATAAAATCAATGTACAATAATCACAAGCATTCTTATACACCAATAACAGACAAACAGAGAGCCAAATCATGAGTGAACTCCCATTCACAATTGCTTCAAAGAGAATAAAATACCTAGGAATCCAACTTACAAGGGATATGAAGGACCTCTTCAAGGAGAACTACAAACCACTGCTCAATGAAATAAAAGAGGATACAAACAAATGGAAGAACATTCCATGCTCATGGGTAGGAAGAATCAATATTGTGAAAATGGCCATACTGCCCAAGGTAATTTATAGATTCAATGCCATCCCCATCAAGCTACCAATGACTTTCTTCACATAATTGGAAAAAACTACTTTAAAGCTCATATGGATCCAAAAAAGAGCCCACATGGCCAAGTCAATCCTAAGCCATAAGAACAAAGCCAGAGGCATCACGCCACCTGACTTCAAACTATACTACAAGGCTACAGTAACCAAAACAGCATGGTACTGGTACCAAAACAGAAATATAGATCAATGGAACAGAACAGAGCCCTCAGAAATAATACCATGTATCTACAACCATCTGATCTTTGACAAACCTGACAAAAACAAGAAATGGGGAAAGGATTCCCTATTTAATAAATGGTGCTGGGTAAACTGGCTAGCCATATGTAGAAAGCTGAAACTGGATCCCTTCCTTACACCTTAGACAAAAATTAATTCAAGATGGATTAAAGACTTAAATGTTACACCTAAAACCATAAAAACCCTAGAAGAAAACCTAGGCAATACCATTCAGGACATAGGCATGGGCAGGGACTTCATGTCTAAAACACCAAAAGCAATGGCAACAAAAGCCAAAATTGACAAATGGGATCTCATTAAACTAAAGAGCTTCTGCACAGCAAAAGAAACTACCATCAGAGTGAACAGGCAACCTACAAAATGGGAGAAAATTTTCGCAACCTACTCATCTGACAAAGGGCTAATATCCAGAATCTACAATGAACTGAAACAAATTTACAAGAAAAAAACAAACAACCCCATCAAAAAGTGGGTGGAAGGATATGAACAGACACTTCTCAAAAGAAGACATTTATGCAGCCAAAAAACACATGAAAAAATGCTCATCATCACTGGCCATCAGAGAAATGCAAATCAAAACCACAATGAGATACCATCTTACACCAGTTAGAATGGTGATCATTAAAAAGTCAGGAAACAACAGGTGCTGGAGAGGATGGGGAGAAATAGGAACACTTTTACATTGTTGGTGGAACTGTAAACTAGTTCAACCATTGTGGAAGTCAGTGTGGCGATTCCTCAGTGATCTAGAACTAGAAATACCATTTGACCCAGCCATCCCATTACTGGGTGTATACCCAAAAGATTATAAATCATGCTGCTATAAAGACCCATGCACACGTATGTTTATTGCGGCACTATTCACAATAGCAAAGACTTGGAACCAACCCAAATGTCCAAGAACAATAGACTGGATTAAGAAAATGTGGCACATATACACCATGGAATACTATGCAGCCATAAAAAAGGATGAGTTCATGTCCTTTGGAGGGACATGGATGAAACTGGAAACCATCATTCTCAGCAAACTATCATAAGGACAAAAAACCAAACACCGCATGTTCTCACTCATAGGTGGGAATTGAACAATGAGAACACTTGGACACAGGAAGAGGAACATCACACTCCGGGGACTGTTGTGGGGTGGGGGGATGGGGGAGGGATAGCATTAGGAGACATACTTAATGCTAAATGACGAGTTAATGGGTGCAGCATACTAACACGGCACATGTATACATATGTAACAAACCTGCACATTGTGCACAGGTACCCTAAAATTTAAAGTATAATAATAATAAAAAAGAAAGAGAGAAAGAAAGAAAAAAAAGACAAAGAGGGACATTATATAATGATAAAAGGCCTTGTCCAACAGGAAAATATCACAATGCTAAATATATATGCACCTAACACTGGAGCTCCCAAATTTATGAAACAATTACTACTAGACGTAAGAAATGAGATAGACCAGCAACACAATTACAGTGGAAGTCTTCAATATTCCACTGATAGCACTAGACAGGTCATCAAGACAGAAAGTCAACAAAGAAACAATGGATTTAAACTATATCCCAGAACAAATGGCCTTAACAGATATTTACAGAACATTCTACACAATAACCACAGAATATACATTCTACTAATGAGCACATGGAACTTTCTCCAAGATAGATCATATGATAGGCCACAAAACAAGTCTCAATACATTTAAGAAAACCGAAATTATATCAAGTGCTCTCTCAAACAAGAGTGGAATAAAACTGGAAATCAACTTTAAAAGAAACCTTCAAAACCATGCAAATACCTAGAAATTAAATAACCTGCTCCTAAATGATCATTGTAAACTATGAAATCAAGATGGAAATTAAAAAATTATTTGAAGTGAACAATTGTGACACAACCTATCAAAACCTCTGGGATACAGCAAAGGTGGTGCTAAGAAGAAAGTTCATAGCTTTAAATGTCTACATCAATAAGTCTGAAAGAACACAAATAGACAATCTAAGGTCACACCACAAGGAACTAGAGAAACAAGAACAAACCAAACCCAAGCCCAGCAGAAGAAAAGAAATAACAAATAACAGAGCAGAAATAAATGAAATTGAAACCAAAAAATAACACAAAAGATAAATGAAATCAAAAGCTGTTTCTTTGAAAAGATAAAATTGATAGACCATTATTGGGATTAACCAAGAAAAGAAGAGAGAAGATCAAAATAACCTCAATTAGAAACAAAACTATTGGGAGATATTACAACCAATACTACAGAAATACAAAAGATCATTCAAGGCTCTTATGAACACTTCTAGTTTATGTGCATAAACTAGAAAACCTAGAGGAGATGGATAAATTCCTAGAAATATTCAACCCTCCGAGATTAAACCAAGAAGAAATAGAAACTCTGAACAGACCAATAACAAGCAGTGAGATGAATTAAAATGGTAATGAAAAAATTGCCAACCAAAAAAAGTCCGGGACCAGATAGATTCGTGGTTGAATTCTATCAGACATTCAAAGAATTGCTACCAGTCCTGTTGACACTATTTCACAGGATCGAGAAACAGGGAATCCTCCTTAAATTATTCAATGAAGCCAGTATCACCCTAATACCAAAACCAGGAAAGGACACAACCAAAAAAGAAAACTACAGACCAATATCCCTGATGAACATAGATGCAAAAATCTTGTCTTGTTAAGACAAGATACTAGCTAACCGAATGAAACAGCATATCAAAAAGATAATCCACCATGGTCAAGTGGGTTTCATACCAGCGATTCAGGGATAGTTTAACATGTGCAAATCAATAAATGTGACACAAAAATCATACAATCATGTCAATAGATGCAGAAAGGCATTTGACAAAATCCAGCATCCCTTTATGATTAAAACCCTCAGTAAAATGAGCATAGAAAGGACATAGCTTAAAGTAATAAAAGCCATCTATGACAAATGCACAGCCAACATAATACTGAACTGGGAAAGCACTCCCCCTGAGTACTGGAACAAAACAAGGATGCAAATTCTTACCACTTCTATTCAATATAGTACTGGAAGTCCTAGCCAAAGCAATGAGACAAGATAAATAAATAAATGTCTTCCAAATCAGTAAAGGGGAAGTCAAATTGTTGCTGTTTGCTGATGATATGATCATATACCTAGAAAGTCCTAAAGACTCCTCCAAAAAGCTCCTAGAACTGATAAATGAATTTAGAAAAGTTTCAAGATACAAGATTAATGTACACAAATCAGTAGCTCTGCTATACACCAAAAGTGACCAAGCAGAGAAACAAATCAGGAACTCAGTCACTTTTACAATAGCTGCAAAAAAAAAAAAAAAAAAAAAAAAAAAAACTTAGGAAAATACCTAATCAAGGAAGTGAAAGACCTCTGCTAGGAAAACTACAAAACACTGCTGAAAGAAATCATAGATGACACAAACAAATGGAAGCACATCCCATGCTCACGGATGGGTAGAATCAATATTGTGAAAATGCCCATACTGCAAAAGCAATCTATAAATTCAATGCAATTCCCATCAAAATACCACCATCATTCTTCACAGAACTAGAAAAAACAATCCTAAAATTCATATGGAACCAAAAAAAAGTCTGCATCACCAAAGCAACACTAGGCAAAAAGAACAAATCTGGAGGCATCCCACTACCCAACTTCAAACTATACTGTAGGGGCATAGTCACCAAAACAGCATGGTACTGGTATAAAAATAGGCACATAGACCAATGGAACAGAATAGAGAACTCAGAAATAAAGCCAAATACTTACAGCCAACTGATCTTTAACAAAAGAAACAAAAATATAAAGTGGGGAAAAGACGCCATATTTAACAAATGATGCTGAGATCATTGGCAAGCCACATGTAGAAGATTGAAACTGTATCATTATCTGTCACCTTATACAAAAATCAACTCAAGATAGATCAAAGACTTAAATCTAAGACCAGAAACCACAAAAATTTTAGAAGGTAACATTGGAAAACCCGTTCTAGACATTGGCTTAAGCAAAGACTTCATGACCAAGAACCCAAAAGCAAATGCAACAAAAACAAAGGTAAATAGATGTGACTAAATTAAACTAGAAAGCTTTGGCACAGCAAAAGAAATAATCAGCAAAGTAAACAGACAACCCACAGAGTGGGAGAAAATCTTTGCAATCTATTCATCCAACAGGGGACTAATATCCATAATATACAAGGAACCCAAACAAATAAGCAAGGAAAAAACAAACAATCCCATCAAAACGTGGGCTGAGGATAGACGATTCTCAAAAGAAGATATACAAATGGCCAATAAAAGTATGAAAAAATGCTCAATATTGCTAATGATTAGAGAAATGCTAATCAAAACCACAATGTGATACCACCTTACTCCTGTAAGAATTGCCATAATCAAAAAATTAAAAAATATATATGTTGGCATGGCTGTGGTGAACAGGGAACATTTCTACACTGCTGATGGGAATGTAAACTAGTACAACCACTATGGAAAACAGTGCAGAGATTCCTTAAAGAACTAAAAGTAGAACTACAATTTGATCCAGCAATCCCACTAGTGGGTATCTACCCAGAGGAAAAGAAGTCATTATACAGAAAAGATACTTGCGCACGCATGTTTATAGCAGCACAATTTACAATTGCAAAAATATGGAACCAGCCCAAGTGACCATCAATCAACAAGCGGATAAAAACATTATGGTATATATATACCATAGAATACTACGCAGCCATAACAAGAACAAAATAATGACATTTGCAGCAACCTGGATGGAATCGGAGACCATTATTCTAAGTAAAGTAACTCAAGAATAGAAAACCAAACATCATATGAGTTCTCACTCATAAGTGGGAGCTAAGCTATGAGGATGCAAAGGCATAAGAATGATACAATGGACTTTGAGGACTCGGGGAGAGAGTGGGAGGGGGGTGAGGGATAAAAGACTACACATTGGGTACAGTGTACACTGCTTGGTTGATGGGTGCACCAAATCTCAGAAATCACCACTAAATAACTTATTCATGTAACCAAACACTACCTGTTTCCCAAAAATCTATTGAAATAAAAAAATTTTTTTTAAAGTGCATTATGGAAACTTTATGATAATAAGCTTGAAAGCCTATATGAAATGAAAACATTTCTAGAAAAACAAGAAACACAAAAATTGATAGAAGGAAAAACTGAAATTTGAATAGACCAATAAACACGAAATAAAATGAAATGTAATCAAAGATCTCTCTGTCTAAAAATCCGTAGGCCTAGGTGATGGTTTTCCATATGAATTTTACCAAATTCCCAGACGGCAGATAATTTCTATCTTAGATGAGTTCCAGAATATAGAAAAAGAATGAAAATTCTTCTACCATGAGGATTGTGTGTTCTTGTTTTCAAAACTGGATAAGAAAGTTCAGAAAAAAATATAGGGCTATTCCACTTTGAATATAGATGTGTAAGTCTAAATAAAATATTTGTTAAACAAATCCAACAGTGTATTAGGAAAAAAGTACATGATAATCATAAAATATGAGGAATGCAAGAATAGTTCAACGTTAGAAAACTCTCTCAATATAATTTTCTATATTATGAAAGGAGACAATTACTTGATTATCTCAATGGTGCAAAAAAACACACTTGTTAAAACTCACCATTTGTTTGTTGAAAACTCTTCAAGTAATAGGAAGAGAATTTCCTCAACTTGACAGACATACCAAACCTTAATGTTATATATACCGATATATGATATAGTATATTTGTATAAAATGGTAACATTATACTTAATTGAGAAACTTCAGCTGCATCTTCTTTGCGATCAAGAATAAGACAAGAGGCCAACTGTCAACCACTGTTTAAGATATAACTGGAGGCCCTTGCCAACAATTTTAAGAAAGAAAAAGAAGTAACAGATATACAGTGGAAGGGAAGAAATGAAACTGCCACTCTGCAGATAATTTGATTTCCTACAGAGAAAAACTAACAAAATCAACAAATATTAAAACTTATATGACAGCAAGACTCAGATAAAAGATCACCTTGTAAAAATCAGTAGCATTTTTGATCATAAAAAGAAAAATAACAAGGTAGCTTTGTGGTCCAGGAGCAGGGAAGTGTCTTGCTCAAACCGATAATTATAGACTTACACGACATGAAAATTAGGATTAACTCTACCCTCTGATCCTGAGGTCAAACCATCCAATGGGCAAATAAATATGGCTGAAAAGGGGACAAGGAGAGAGTGCAAGCTGGAGGGAAGTATTGGACCAAGGGAGAATTTTAAGATGGGAGAGATACAAGCGCATGTTACGCTGATAGGGATGATGTAGTAGAAAAGGAGAGATGAATGATGGGGAAGAAAGAGAAAGGATTAACTAAGGGCCAAGATGACAGGGGATGGGATCCACAGCCCAAATGGTAATGGTCTTTTGGCAGAAGAGACACATTTTCAGTTCTAACAGAGAGGGGAGAAGGTGCTGGCACAAGAGCAGCAAAACCTTGATAGTGGAGACAGAAGGACAGAGCTCAGTTCTAGAGACTTCCATTTGTTCAATAAAATGTGAGTCGGAGGCGTCAGCTGAGAGTGGGTATGAGGAGATGCTGGGAAGAAGGGGTGGGAGTTTTGAGGTCAGAAATTAAGGCACGAAATAGTCTTAAGTGATATGATACACCACTCAGACTGGCTTTGTGAACAGAGAGCCTTGCCCTGGCAAGTGCTCAGTAAGAGCTTGTTGAATGACTGACAGCCGAGGCTGGGCAGAGTGTTTAGGGAGCTTGGGCTTGGAAGACAGAAGCAAAAGAGCCCCAGATTTGGGGGCCAGGGACCTGGTTTATGGATCTGGTTCCTCCATGTCTCTTCTGTGGGTTCCTGTGAACTTCTTGGCATGAAAGTTGACCATAAGAACTGGATCATTCTTGTCATACCCAACTAAAACAGAGTTGAGATGCCAGTGGGGGTAAGCACTCAAGGTACAAAACATTGATCCAACAATGTAATTCTCTGCAAGCCTGACTGCAGAAACTGCTTTTTGTAACCTGAAACCAGCTTTATCTACAGCTTCTGAGATAGCCTGCTTCTTGCTATCTAAGATAGACAGGACTAATTTTGCCCACAGTGGTTGCTCACCAAGTGGAGCTTACCATCTCCCCAAACCCTTGCTAGTGCCAATGAACTTTCTTAAAGGGCAATACACAACATTTCTCCTTTCTATAAAACCTCTAACCTTCTCTTTGTTCTTTGGGTATACCAAAGACAATCGAGGCTCATGTATGCCCCAAATTGCAATTCTTTCTTCCCAAATAAAACAGTATATTTAGAGATTCATCTCTACATTTTTATTTTGTAGACACTGAGCTTCAGTTTTTCTCATCTGGAAAATGGGAATGATGTTGCCCACTGCCTTCACCTCACAGAGCTGATGTGCAGATTATGGGCTATTTTCTGCTTGTCACCCCCTCCAGATCCTTTCTCACCCTTTTCTGTGCTGCTCCGTGTCTTGCAGGGCTGAACTCCATGGGCTGCAGTTCCCGGGTTCCTTTGCCCTCTGGCTTCCCTTTGGGCTCTGCTGGTTGGAGGCCCCAGCAGCAGATGGGAGAGCAGAAGAGGACACAGCAGGCAGAGCACTCAACGCCCCACTTCCTCCCGGCCTGGCTGCAGTTCTGGCAGTGCCATGTTCCTCTGCAGCCACAACTCCTGTTAGGCAGCCCCTTTTCCATGGCACTAGTTTTCATGGGCTCAGCTAATACTCTTGCCTCCATTTGCCCATTCAGGCCTATGGGGTTAATAGCCCCTCCTGCTGCTCTCGTCCCTGGGCATCTCCTGTGACCCTGCCCAGATTTCTGTGAATAGTCCCTTCATTAAACTCTCATCGGTCTCCTTTGAGGGTGCCATCCATTCCTGCCAGGCCTTGAATACAAGGACCGAGGACAGAAAGATAGTCCAGGCGCTGAGCAAGGTGAGATGCGTGGAGCCAGGGAGAGAGAGAACATGCACAAGGGGAAGGGATCAGCTGTAAAATCTGGCATGCTCTAACTCGAGAAGGAAGATTCTGCTGCTTCCCCGTGGCCTTGACCTCTCCTCACCATCAACTAGGGAGAATGTTCTGTTCTCTAGGGGCAGAGAAGGCCCAGATTCACACTGAGGTATAAGGAGGTCGCAGAAACCAAGCCTCCATAGTTCCACTGTACAGAGAGCTCGGGGCACAGGTAATGGTAGGTCCTGCTCTTGGGCTCAAAGTGTTTTTAGAAGCCACTGACCTAGGCAAAGTTGCTCATTTTTCCAATAAAAAAATGGGCTACATATTCTTGCCAAGGACAGACCAACAAACCAACCATTGATAAGGGCAAGAAAAATCATTGATGAGACTAGCCACTCAATACATAAGTAGGTCTGCAGTTACAAGCCTATTTGATGCTGCCGGTTAGTAGCAATCCCTTCTGTTTATTCAGCATACCCTTTTAGGTTATGTCGAGTTCAGGGTCCCAGCTCTGTCATGTGCTGGGCAAGTCCTCTTCACCTCTGCTCCTCCCCATTCCTTCCTTTACCAAGTGAGGAGCTTGAAGGCCATTTTGGTAACCTCACCCTGCTTGCCCTTGTTCTTTTCCCTGCATCCCCCAAATAAGCCCACTGGGCCAGTCCCTGGGCCAGGCCTGACAGTGTCTGGGTTTATGGTCTCTTCTTTCTCACCCTTGTGTCTCCCACACTGATGCCCACTGGGGCCGGCAGACCCAGCACCCAGGGGTTCTGACATGAGCACTGCACCCCTTTGTCTTTCTGCCTCTCCTGCGTTGCAGCCAGCCAGACCCCAAATTGGTCCCCCTAGAGCAAGGCCTGTGTATTGGAATCAGGTAGACCTGATTTGTTCAAAGTTAACTCTGCCTCTGAGCCTCAGTCACCTGAGCAGTCAAGTGTAGGGCATCATAGCCGCCCCCAGGCTTGCTCTGGAGTGTCTAGCAAAATGTCTAGCATCCAGAAGGCAACTGATGAAGGAGAGGACCTCCTTTCCTTCATGCTGCGGGTCCTTCCGCTGTCTGGAAGCCTGAGTGCTAGGCCCTGCCCCTTGGATGAACATGCTGGTGAGCACAGTGATAGTGTCCTCACTGCACGATCTCTGGACCTCCCTGCCTCTCTCTCAGAGGATGACCACTGTACCTAGGTTAGGCTCATCCTCCACCCTGGCTCAAGCTTCCTTCCCCCTGTGCCTTCCTGTCTTCAACCTAAGCCTGTTGGAGTAACAATATCTTGGAGGCCCCAAATTCCACATTTCTTTGTTCACATGAGATAATGCAACTCTGCGTTGAGAGCTATAAAATGACTGCAAATATTTTGTAATCATTGATGACACAGGGTGGGATGCTTGATATTCTACAAAACTATATATATGGCATGTAAAGATGCAGTTTAATTCTGCATACATTTGACCTAGAGTTAATATACTAGCTATAATAATCTTTGAAGTCTAATAACAAATTATTTTATTGGACTATTTAGAATATTAAAAGATGTTTAGACAGGATTTGGATGGCCCAGTTCTCTTTAAAAAGCTATCCAAGGATGTTTGACCTGTTTTCATTTGATAAAATTTCCTAGCAGTGAACAGACATTAAAAGTCATACCAGAGTCTCACATTAGAATTTGCTCCTGTGACTCCCTTTCAGGAGAGGAATTCAAACAGGGAGGGGCCAATGTGACGAGCAGCATTCCTCTTTCACTTTCATTTTGTGCTGTTTACTTTATAAAAGTTAGTGTCTACAGAGGCTAGGAGTTTGTCCGTGCTATTTTTATTCTTTTCTTTGTTTCCTGTATTTTAAAACATTAGGAATGCTATGTATTTTTAATAGTTGGTTGAGGTATAATAATAAAACATACCTGTTTGATGAGTTTCAGCACATGAACACATCACCAAAACCATCACCATAATCAAAATAATGAACATATTCATCCCCCAGGCCCCCAATACCCACAAATTTCCTTGTTCCCCTTGGTAATACCTCCTTTTCACCCACCCTGACCCTCACATTTCAAACAACCACTGATCTGCTTTCTGTCACTATGTGTTATTTTGCATTTTCTAGAATTTTATGTGAATGGAAGCACACAGTGTGTACTCTTTTCTGTCTGGCTTCTTTCAGTTAGCCTAATTATTTTAAGATTCATCCCTGCTGTTGAATGTATCACAATGGTTTGTTCCTTTTTATTGCTGAAGAGTATCCCATTTTAGGAATATACCAGATTTGTTTCCAGTTTGGGGTTATTAAAGATTATTATAAATAAAGCTATGAACATCCACATATAAACCTTTATGTAGACTTTCTCTAGGGTAAATACCTAGGAATGGAATGGGTAGATCATGTGGTCAGTATATGTTTAACTCTTAAAAAGCCAAAATGTTTTCCAAAGTGGCTGTACCATTTCACATTCCCACCAGCAATGTGTGAGAATTCCAGTTCCTCCCTGTCTTTACCAACACGTGGTATGGCCAGTGTTCTTAATTTTAAACATTCTGATAGGTACATAGTAGTGTCTTATTGCGGTTTTAATTTGCTTTCCCCTCATGGTGTGCAATAAAGTATCTTTTTATGTGCTTATTTGCTATCCATTATCTTTTTTGATAAAATACTTGTTCAAATCTTTTGCCTATTTTAAAAATTTTGTTTTCTTATTATTGAGTTTTAGAGTTCCTTTTATATCTGGATACAAGTCCTTTATTAGGTATGTGATTTTCAAATATTTTCTCCCAGTCCGTGGCTTTTTATTCTTTTAGTAGTGTCTTTTGAAGAGCAGAACTGACTGACTTTGACAAAGTCGGTTTACCAACTGGACTTCCTTTGTTGTTGTATCCAAGAAATCTTTGTCTAATCCAGTGTCACAAAGATTTTCTCCTAGATTTTCTTCTGGAAGTTACATAGTTTTAGGTTTAGCTTTAGATCTTTTGGATCATTTAAATTTACATTATTTAGATCTTTATTATATATTTATATCTTTTAGACTTAGATCAGCTAGATCTTGAGTTAATTTTTGAATTAATTCTGAATATAGTGTGAGGTGTGGATTGAAGTTATTTGTTGTTTTATGTAGATATCCAATTGTTTCAGCACCATTTGTTGAAGAGATATTCTTTCTCCACTGAATTGTCTTTGCATTTTTTTGAAAATCAATTGACCATATTTATTTGTATGTATTTCTGGATTCTCCATGGGAGTCCATTGATCTATTTGTATATCTTGATGTCAATACCACATTCTCTTGATGACTGTAGCTTTATAATAAATCTTGAATCAGGAATGTAAGCCCTCCAATATTGTTCCCCTCTTCTTAAAATTGTTTTGGTTATCCTAGGTCATTTGTATTCTTATATAAATTTTATAATAAGCTCGTTAATTTTTACAAAAAAAGAAGCCTAATGGGATTTTGATTGGGATTGTGTTAAATCTGTAGATCAATTTGCAGTGAATTGACATGTTAACAATATTGAATTTGTTTAAAATACTTAAATAAAGAGAGAGATATACCAGGCTCTTTCAATCTAGGAGCCTGGTATATCTCTCCATTTATTTAGGTATTTTAAATGTCTCTTTTCAACATTTTGTAGTTTTCAGAGTACACATATTGTTAAATCAGTCCCTAAGCATTTCATATTTTTATGCTAGTGTAAATGGTATTGTTTTAAATTTCCTTTATCAGTTGCTTATTTCTAATACAAAGAAATGCCATTGATTTATGTATATTGGCATTATATTCTGCAACTGTGCTAAGCTTATTTATCATTTACAGTACCATTGTTGTAGATTACTTAGGATTTCCAACATAGATGGTTATGTTGTCTGTGAATAAATCTAGCTTTACTTCTTTTTCTTTTTTTTTTTTTCCTTTAAGACATGGTCTTGCTCTGTCACCCAGGCTGGAGCACAGTAGCACAATTACAGCTCACTGCAGCCTTGACCTCCTGAGCTCAAGGGATCCTACCTCAGCCTCCCAGGTAGCTGGGACCACCCATGGATGCCACCATGCCTGGCTATTTTCTTTTTTAAATTTTTTGTAGAGATAGTGTCTCCGTATGTTGCTGGCTTTACTTCTTCTTCTCCAATCTGTATGCCTTTTATTTCTTTTACTTGCCTCATTGCATTGGCTGGGACCTCCACTATCATGTTGAATAGAAGTGGTAGGAATGGACATCCTTGCCTTTTTCACTGTCTTAGGGAAAAGTATCCAGTCTTTCTATAGTAAATATAAGCCATAGGGTTTTTTTTTTCCATAGATGCCCTTTATCAGGTTTAGTCAGTTCCTTTACATCTCTAAATTGCTGATAATATTTTTCCTGAACGGGTATTAATTTTTGTCTAATGCTTTTCCCATGTCTATTGAGATGATCGTATGGTTTTCCTTTTACATTTAATTTAATAATACAGTTAGCTACCTTGATTGGTTTTTTAATGTTAAGCCAAGTTTGCATTCTTAGGATAAACTCCACTTGGTCATAATCCATTATATTTTAACTTATTGTTAAATTTGATTTGCTTAAATTTTTTTAGAAATTTTGCATTTATGTTTATGAGGGATATTGTTCTGTAGTTTTCTTGTTATATTCAGTTATTTTTAGGCAGGTTTAATAGAATCACTGTTTTCTCCATTAAGAAGGCAAAGGGAAATATTCTGAGTGTCTGAGAGGTCTGAGTGTGTCACTGACATCTGTAACATTTTGTAACCCCAGATGTTCATACCAATATTTTATATCATTTTTATACATAAAGTTACACTAGTAAAGAAAAAGCAGAAAGGAAATTTCCCAAATTGTAACAGTAATTTCTCTTGGGTAAATTAAAGGTCTCCAGACATTTGAGGAAGTCCTGCAATAGAAAAGAGAGACATGAAAATAAATCAAGAAAATAGCTGGAGAAAAGAAAAACATTTATTTACTTACCGTTCTTTTTTTTTTATTCCTTTAAAATGAAATCCTTGTTGCAGAAAAAACTTTTTAAAACTTATAATTATTATTCTTCAAATGATTTTGAGACATATCAGAGCCAGCAAACAAGATCAGAATCAAATGAAAAAGGGACAATCATGGAACAGAAAGAAGTTATGGAAAATAAAAATATAGTTATTATAATGCAAATAGATGATTCTAATATTACAAAGTAGGTATATTAGTCTGCTAGGGCTACCATAACAAAATACCACAAACAGGGTTGCTTAAAGAACAGAAATGTATTTCCCACAGTTCTGGAGGCTGGAAGTCCAAGGTCAAGGTGTCTGCAGACTTGGTTTCTCCTGAGGCTGCTCTCCTTGGCTTGCGCATGGCCCTCTTCTTACTGTGTCCTTACGTGGCCTTTCTTTTGCACATGCACATTCTTGATGTCTCTTCCTCTTCTTATAAGGACACCAGTCCTATTGGATTATGTTCCCACTCTTATGACCTCATTTACCTCAATTACCTTTTTAAAGGCCCTATCTCCAAATACAGTCACATTGGGGATTAGGGTTTCAACATGTGTATTTTTGGAGGACGCAGACTGTCTATAACAATGCGGAATTGAAAAATACTGTCATGATGAATGGAAAAGAAATAAAGTCATGAATACTTTATTTCATTCCTTTATTCAAGGAACTTAAAATACTGACAACTACATTGGAGGATCTAGATTGGCAAAGATGGAGCTAGAGACTTAAATCGCATCCAGGAGAGCAGAAAGTCAACGGGTATGACTCCAAATTGGTAAATTAAGAAATAGTGGTAGAGGCAGATTGTATACCCAGAATAAACAGTTAAAAGAGTTAAACGTGGTTATCTCTAGGAAGCATCAATAGAGGTGGGTAGTGTGTTGCTTTTCATTATAAATATCTCCTTACCATTCAGGCATGTTCATGTATTTGATTTAAAAATTAGCAAAAAGCACTATTACCAAAACAAAACAAAACAAAACAAAACTGTGGCCTCTCCATCTGTTCTGTTCTTTTTCTTCCAATTAGGTCCTTCTTCAATATTTCCAACAGCAGAGGCCACTTTTGCAACCCAGGACCAGGAGTTACAAGCTCAACTCTCATTCAGTGTTTCCGCTTTCCTCTCTATCCCTTTTCGGTTTTATTTTTGTGCAAATTTATTTCCACAACAGATTGTGGGTTCCTTCAAAGATTTATACATGGCTCACCTCCAATGCCTTGACAATAACCTGGCACATGTAGATGCTCAGAGTATTTGCTTTTAGAACACAAGTCTTGTTAACCTTCTAGAGAACAGTTCTGCTCAGCATCACATCATCAGCTGTGTCCCAGCCCTTGGAACCAGTACAGAGAGAGCCTCATTAGAATCATTTTAAGGCAAAATGCTTAAATTTCTTTTATACATTTAAGAATGTGATACCAGCAAACACTATTGGGAATGACTGGAAGAACTCTTACCTACTTTACTAATACATGAAGTTGTTAACCATATCTATATATCTCTCTATATATCTTCTGCTTCACCACATTCATCCATCAGTTTGTCCTCAGTGGGCCCTATCATCTGTAAAGCTTTGTGTCAATGCATAATTTTGTAAACTATGTTACTGTCCTCAAGATTACAAACTGTCCTCAAGTGTGGAAGTCAAGGTTGTTCCATAAATACAGAATTTATACTACAACAACTATAGAGAGTATACAGGTTCCTTTGCCTTGATAAAATTTATGGGTTTGCTTAAAACTAAATGAGAAGTTAATTTTTTGTTAAATAAATCATATTGCCTCATTGCTTAAAACTAAATGAGAAGTTAATTTTTTTGTTAAATAAATCATATTGCCTCATCGCTTAAAACTGCTATCTCAAGAGATTTCTTTCCTGCATTTCTGATTTATGGTGACTTGATGGCAGTATTTGTGACTCGTTCTAAGTTTCCTGCCAGTCCCGCCTCTCCTGCAATCTGTAAACAATGCCCTGGTCATTCTGTTCCGAAAGGAATGCTCTGTGGAGGCTGGAGAGCCTTTGGGAAGGAAAATAGTCATTCTCTGCACAGTCTGTTCGGTGTGAAAGGTACTGAAGCACCTGGCCAGGGACTTTGGAGCAGGCGATCCTCTGACTTCTCACACTGGGAGTGCTCCTACGCCTGGGTTTTCAGCATCCAGATGCTCAGATTCTCAGGCTATTTCCAGAGTCACACAGGAGCCAGATCAGGATGGTGGGAGAAAACAGTGGAGAGCAGATGATTTTCTCAGTATTCTCCCTGTGGGCGTGGGCTAAATCTATGTACTTTATTATTCAAAAGATATTTATTGAGAACTTACACAGACCTTTTGGAGACTCCATAGCTGACCTTCTTTTCTGATTATTCCCTAGAACATGAGCTCTGCTGGTGAAAGTCTAGCTTCAGGCAGTCACATAAATACATACTTAGAATGCACTGTGTCCTGAGCAATAATCAGAGTAAGCATAAGATTCAGAAGCAGCTCATTAAAGAAATAAGAGATTCTATTTGTGGAGGCTGAGAAAAGCAGGGGAGATCAGTGTTGCCCAGGGTTTTAAAGGATAAATAGAAGTTTGTCAAATAGATAAGGTGGAAGAAAATTCTAGAAAGTGGGAACAGCCTGTAAAAATGAATATGATAGTGACCACATGGAATTTTAAGAAATATCTATTGTCTATTACCAGATCTATATACATTCCTGCATCTGCATTCATTTTATTTTATTTTAAATCTCCTTTTTTGATGTAAAGAAGACCTTTTTTATAGATATTTGGAGTTGCAAAGCATTTTTTTGGAAAGATGAAAGAATTGCCCAGAGAACATTAAATTATGTATATAGCTTTAAATGACTCCAGTATTTTCCTGTCCTTTAATCTTTGTATTTTTTTATTTTTATTTTTAAAAGTTTTTATTTGCATAGGTTATTGGGGAACGGGTGGTGTTTGCTTACATGAGTAAGCTCTTTAGGGGTGATCTGTGAGATTTTGGTGCACCCATCACCCGAGCAGTATAGCTGAACACAATTAGTAGTCTATTATCCCTCACCTCCTTCCCACATTTTCCCCCTAGTCCCCAAAGTCCACTGTGTCATTCTTATGCCTTTGCATCCACATAGCTTAGCTCCCACTTATGGTGAGAACATAATGATGTTTGGTTTTCTATTCCTGAGTGACTTCACTTAGAATAATAGTCTCCAATCTCATCCAGGTCGCTGCAAATGCCATTAATTCATTCCTTTTTATGGCTGAGTAGTATTCCATCATGTATATATAACCATAGTGTCTTTATCCACTCGTTGATTGATGGGCATTTGGGTTGGTTCCATGTTTTTGCAATTGCCAATTGTGCTGCTACAAACATGTGACAAAAGAACATTGATTCTTTTTTGCATAATGACTTCTTTTCCTCTGAGTAGATACCCACTATTGGGATTGCTAGATCAAATGGTAGTTCTACTTTTAGTTCTTTAAGGAATGCCTGCACTGTTTTCCATAGAGGTTGTACTAGTTTACATTCCCACCAGCAGTGCAAAAGTGTTTCCTGTTCACCACAGCCACACCAACATCTATTATTTTTTTATTATGGCCATTCTTGCAGGAGTAAGGTGGTATCACACTATGGTTTTGATTTGCATTTCCCTGATCATTAGTGACGTTGAGCATTTTTTTATGTTTGTTGGCCATTTGTATATCTTCTTTTGAGAATTGTCTATTTATGTCCTTAGCCTACTTTTTGATGGGATTGTTTTTTCTTGCTGATCTGTTTGAGTACCTTGTAGATTTGGATATTAGTCCTTTGTCAGATGTATAGATTGTGAAGAGTTTCTCTGACTCTGTAGGCTGTTTACTCTGCTGACTGTTCCTTTTGCCATGCAAAAGCTCTTTAGTTTAATTAAGTCCTAGCTATTTATCTTTGTTTTTGTCCCATTTCGTTTTGGGTTCTTGGTCATGAAATCCTTGCCTAAGCCGATGACTAGAAGGGTTTTTCCAATGTTATCTTCTAGAATGTTTATAGTTTCAGGTCTTAGATTTAAATCTTTGGTCCATCTTGAGTTGATTTTTGTATGAGGTCAGAGATGAGGATCCAGTTTCATTCTCCTACATGTGGCTTGCCAATTATCCCAACACCATGAGTTGAATAGGTTGTTTTTTCCCCATTTTATGTTTTGGTTTTCTTTGTTGAAGAACAGTTGGCTGTATTTGGCTTCGTTTCTGGGTTCTCTATTCTGTTCCATCGGTCTATGTGACTATTTTTATTCCAGGACCATGCTGTTTTGGTGACTATGGCCCTATAGTATAGTTTGAAATCAGGTATTGTGATGCCTCCAGATTTGTTCTTTTTGCTTAGTCTTGCTTTGGCTATGCAGCCTCTTTTTTGGTTCCATATGAATTTTAGGATTTTTTTTTTCTAGTTCTGTGAAGAATGATGGTGGTATTTTGATGGGAATTGCATTTAATTTGTAGATTGCTTTGAGCAGTATGGTCATTCTCACAATATTAATTCTACCCATCCAAGAGCATGAGATGTATTTCCATTTGTTTGTGTCATCTATGATTTCTTTCAGCAGTGTTTTGTAGTTTTCCTAATAGAAGTCTTTCACTTCTTTGGTTAGGTCTATTCCTAATGATGTATGTATGTATGTATGTATGTATTGAAGCTATTGTAAAAGGGGTTGAATTCTTGATTTGATTTTCAGCTTGGTTGCCATTACCAGAAGAGCTACTGATTTGTGTACATTAATTTTGTATCCAGAAATTTTGCTGAATTCTTTTATCAGTTCTAGGAGCTTTCTGAAAGAGTCTTTAGGGTTTTCTAGGTAAACAATCATATCGTCAGCAAACAGCAACAGTTTGACTTCGTCTTTACCGATTTGGATGCCCTTTATTTCTTTCTCTTGTCTGATTGCTCTGGCTAGGCCTTTCAGTGCTATGTAGATATGAAGTACCATTCCATTCAGCACACATGTAGAATGCAAGTGGTGAGAGTGGGCATCTTTGTCTTGTTCCTGTTCTCAGAGAAAATGCTTTCAACATTTCCTCATTCAGTATTATGTTGGCTGTGAGTCTGTCATAGATGGCTTTTATTACATTGAGGTATGCCCCATGTATCCCAATTTTGCTGAGAGTTTTAATTATTGATGAGTGCTGGATTTTGTCAAATGCTTTTTCTGCATTTATTGAGATGATCATGTGATTTTTGTTTTCAATTCTGTTTATGTGGTGTATCATATTTATTGACTCGTGTATGTTCAACCATCCCTGCATCCCTGGTATGTAACTCACTTGATCATGGTATATTATCTTTTTGATATGTTGTTGGATTTGGTTAGCTAGTATTTTGTTAAGGATTTTTGCATCTATGTTCACCAGGGATATTGGTTTGTAGTTTTCTTTTTTGGTTATGTCCTTTCCTAGTTTTGGTATTAGGGTGATACTGGCTTCATAGAATGATTTTGGGAGCATTCTCTCCTTCACTATCTTGTGGAATAGTGTCAATAGGATTGGTACCAATTCTTCTTTGAATGTCTGATAGAATTCTGCTGTGAATCCATCTGGTCCTGAGGTTTTTTTGTCGGTAATTTTTTAGTTACCATTTCAATCTTGCTGCTTATTTTTAATCTGCTCAGGGTATCTAATTCTTCGTGATTTGAGCTAGGAGGGCTATATCTTCCCAGGAATTTATCGATTTCCTGTAGGTTTTCTAGTTTAGGCATGTAGAGGTGTTCATAGTAGCTTTGAATGATCTTTTGTATTTCTCTGGTATCAGTTGTAATAGCTCCCATTTTGTTTCTAATTGAGCTTATTTGGATTTTCTCTCTGCTTTTCTTGGCTAATTTTGCTAATAGTCTATCCATTTTATTTATATTTTCAGAGAACCAGCTTTTTGTTTCATTTAACTTTTGTGTTTTTTTGTTTCAATTTAATTTAGTTCTGCTCTGATCTTGGTTATTTCCTTTGGTCTTTCCTTGGTTATTTGCCTTCTGCTGGGTTTGGGTTTGGTTTGTTCTTGCTTCTCTAGAACACCTTTAGGTGTGACCTTAGATTGTCTCTTTGAGCTCTTTCAGACTTTTTCATGTAGGCATTTGGGGCTGTGAACTTTCCTATAGCACTGGCTTTGCTGTATCCCAGAAGTTTTGATAGGTTCTGTTACTATTGTCATTTGGTTTGAAGAATTTTTTAATTTCCATCTTGATTTCATTGTTGACCCACTGATCATTCAGGAGCAGGTTATTTAATTTCCGTGTATTTGCATAATTTTGAAGGTTCCTTTTGAAGTTGATTTCTTAAATTTATTGAGGCTCATTTTATGGCCTATTATGTGGTCTATCTTGGAGAAAGTTCCATGTGCTGATGAACAGAATGTGTATTCTGCCATTGTTGGGTAGAATGTTCTGTAAATATCTGTTAAGTCCATTTGTTCTATGGCATAGTTTAAATCTATTGTTTCTTTGTTGACTTTCTGTCTTGATGACCTGTCTAGTGCTGTCAGTGGAGTATTGAAGTCCCCCACTGTTATTGTGTTGCTGTCTATCTCATTTCTTACGTCTAGTAGAAATTGTTTTATAAATTTGGGGGCTCCAATATTAGGTGCATATACATTTAGCATTTTGATATTTTCCTGTTGGACAAGGACTTTTATCATTATATAATGTCCCTCTTTGTCTTTTTTAACTGCTGTTGCTTTAAAGTTTATTTTGTCTGATATACAAATGGCTACTCCTGCTCACTTTTGGTGTCCATTTGCATGGAATGTCTTTTTCCACCACTTTACCTTAAGTTCATGTGAGTCCTTATGTGTTAGATGAGTCTTGAAGGCAGCAGATAGTTGGTTGGTGAATTCTTCTCCATTCTGCAATTCTGTATCTTTTAAGTGGAGCATTTAGGCCATTTACATTCAACATTAAGATTGAGATATGAAGTACCATTCCATTCATCATGCTGTGTTACCTGTTTACCTTGATTTTTTAAATTGTATTTTTGTTTTATAGGTCCTGTGAGATTTACGCTTTAAAGACGATGTGTTTTGATGTGTTTTCAGGATTTATTTCAAGATTTTGAGCTCCTTCTAGCAGTTCTTGTAGTGCTGGCTTAGTGGCAAATTCTGTCTGCATTTGTTTGTCTGAAAAAGACTGTAACCTTTTCTTCATTTATGAATCTTAGTTTTACTGGATACAAAATTCTTGGCTGATAATTGTTTTATTTAAGGAGGCTGAAGATAGGACCCCATTCCCTTCTAGCCCGTAGGGTTTCTGCTGAGAAATATGTTAATCTGATAGGTTTTCCTTTACAGGTTACCTGGTGCTTTTGCCTCACAGCTCTTAAGATTCTTTCCTTCATCTTAATTTTAGGTAACCTGATGACAATGTGCCTAGGCAATGATCTTTTTTGCAATGAATTCCCCAGGTGTTCTTTGTACTTCTTGTATTTGGATGTCTAGGTCTCTAGCAAGGCCAGGAAAGTTTTCCTCGATTATTCCCCAAAATATGTTTTCCAAACTTTTAGATTTCTCTTCTTTCTCAGGAATGCTGATTATTCTTAGGTTTGTTCATGTACTATAACCCCAGACTTCTTGGCAGCTTTGTTCATATTTTTGTATTCTTTTTTCTTTGTCTTTGTTGAATTGGGTTAATTCAAAAACTTTGTCTTCACCCTCTGAAGTTCTGTCTTCTGTCTTCTGCTAGTTCAATTCTATTGCTGAGACTTTTCAGAGTATTTTGCATTTCTGTAAGTACATCCATTGTTTCCTGAAGTTTTGATTGTTTTTTATTTATGCTATCTATTTCATTGAAAATTTCTCCTCTCATTTCTTGTATTTTTTTTTTTGACTTCCTTAAATTGGGTTTCACTTCTCTCTGATGCCTCCCTGATTAGCTTATTAACTAACTTTCCGAATTCCTTTTGAGGTCAATCAGGGATTTCTTCTTGGCTTGGTTCCATTGCTAGTGAGCTAGTGTGATTTGGGGAGGTTGTTAAAGAACTCTGTTTTGTCATATTACCAGGGTTGGTTTTCTGGTTCCCTCTCATTTCGCGGGGCTCTGTCAGAGGGAAGGTCTAGGGCTCAAGGCTGTTGTTCAAATTCTTTTTCCTACAGGGTGTTCCTTTGATGTAGTACTCTCCCATTTTTCCTATGGATGTGGCTTCCTGAGAGCTGAGCTGTAGTGATCACTAACTCTCTTCTGGATCTAGCCACCCAGCAAGTCTGCCAGGCTCCAGGCTGGTACTGGGGGTTGTCTGCACAGAGTCCTGTGATGTGAACTGTCTGTGGGTCTCTCAGTGGTGGATACCAGCACCTGCTCCAGTGGAAGTGGCAGGGGGGTGAAATGGAATCTGTGAGGGTCCTTAGTTTTGGTTTCTTAATGCACTATCTTTTGTGCTGGTTGGCCTCCTGCTGGGAGATGGTGCTTTCAATAGAGCATCAGCTGTGGTACTATGGGGAAAAACAGGTGGTGGGCAAGGCCCTAGAATTCCTAACAGCATGTGTGCCCTTTGTCTTCAGCTACCAGGGTGGGTAGGGAAGGACCATTAGGTGGGGGCAGGGCTAGACCTGTCTGAGCTCAGTCTCTCCTTGGGCGGGTCTTGCTGTGGCTGCTGTGGGGATGTGGGTGTAGTTCCCAGGTCAATGGAGTTCTCTTCCTAGGAGGATTATGGCTGCCTCTACTGTGTCATGCAGGTTGTCAGGGAAGTGGGGGAAAGCTGCAGTCACAGGACTTACCCAGCTCCCATGAAACTCAATGGGATAGCCCCCTCCCACGGTGCCCACCACCAACAGCACTGAGTCTGTTTCCAGGCAGTGGGTTAGCAGGGCTGAGAACTTGCCCCAGGCTACCCACCTCCCAGCTGTGAAAGCAAATAGGGTATTCATGCTTCCCCCTCCTCTGGAGTCTGCACACCAGATTCACGCCCTCTCTTGAGTTCTGGCCAGGAGACTTCCCGATCAGTTCAAATTATTACAAAGTTCAGCTGGAGGTTTTCTTCTCTCTCACTGGCCTTTTCCCACTGCCTCTGCCAGCACTCCCCAAGGACCCCTGTGAGGCAAGGCAGAAATGGCTTCCTAGGGGACCCAGCAAGTCCACAGGGCTTTTCTCACTGCTTCCTCTACTCCTGTATTTCGCTTGGCTCTCTAAGTTCACTCAACTCCAGGTAAGGTCAGAATCTTCTCCCGTGTTCTAGACCTTCAGGTTCCTGACTGAGGGTGTGTGTTTGGGGGTGGAAGATTCCCCCTTTCCCACCTCCACAGTTTGGGCACTCACAGTATGTGGGGGTGTTTCTTGGAGCCTTCAGGAGCAATCCACTTCCTTCAGAGGGTGTGTGGGTTCTCTTGGCTTTCCTGATTTATTCCTGAAGTTGTTCTGGGTCTAAAGTTCACGAGGCAAGCCTCCACACACTACTCTGTCCATTTGAGTGGGAGCTGCAATCTCTTAATCTGCTTTTAAGGTGGAGCAAGTATGTCTTAAGGAAACTAACGTCTTTCAGGTATTGAGGTTTTCATCATTAACATAGCATTTCTATTCACTTATTTGGATCTTCTCTATTGCCTTTTAATAAATTTTTGTGTTTTTTTTTCCCACAAAGATCTTACACATGTGCCTTCTGTTTTTTATTATTGTGGTTGTTGCCACAATAGATATTAATTTTTAAAGAATTATTATTTCTATTTTGATTGAGTAGACAAATACAATAGACTTTTGTATATCATTCTTATACCCAGCAACATTTCTAAATTTTCTTATTCTGGTAATTAGTAAATTACTCTCAATTTTACATGTAGACATTATGTCATCTGCAAATAATGACCAATTTGTTTCTTCTTTTAAAATTCTTATGCCTTTTATTTATTTTTCTTGTATTGTTTCACTGATTATGACCTCTAACATAATAGTGAACTAATGCAGCATTAGCAGGCATCTTTGTCTTATTCATGATTTTAAAAGCTTCCCATTTGATATGGTTTGGATCTGTATCCCTACCAAATCTCATGTTGAACTGTAATCCCCAATGTTGGAGGTGGGGCCTGGTGGGAGGTGATTGGACCATAGGGGTGGATTTCTCATGAATGGTTTGACACTATCCCCCTTAGTACTGTCCTCACAATAGTCAGTGAGTTCTCATGAGATCTGGTTGTTTAAAAGTGTGTAGCATCTTCCCCCTACTTGCTCTTTCTCCCACCATGTGAGATGCCTTGCTCTCCCTTTGCCTTCCACCATGATTTTAAGTTTCCTGAGGCCTCCCCGAAAACTGAGCAGATGCCAGCATCATGCTTCCTGTACAGCCTGCAAAACCTTGAGTCAAGTAAACCTCTTTTCTTTATTAATTACCCAGCCTCAGATCTTTCTGTGTAGCAATGTGAGAACGGTCTAATACACCATTCATTTTCTCCCACCTCCACATCTTACTCCCCTGAAACTACTCTTGCGGGCCAGACGTGGTGGCTCACACCTGTAATCACAGCACTTTGGGAGGCCAAGGCGGGTGGATCACAAGGTCAGGAGTTTGAGACCAGCCTGGCCAATGTGGTGAAACCCCATGTCTACTAAAAATACAAAAAATTAGCTGGATGTGGTGGCAGGCACTTGTAATTCCAGCTACTCAAGAGGCTGAGGCAGGAGAATCACTTGAATCCTGGAGGTGGAGGTTACAGTGAGCTGAGACTGTGCCATTGCACTCCAGCCTGAGCAACAGAGTGAGACTCCATCTCGAAGAAAAAAAAGAAAGAAAGAAAGAAAGAAAGAAAGAAAGAAAGAAAGAAAGAAAGAAAGAAAGAAAGAAACTACTCTTGTGGAGGTTATCAATGACCTCTAGGTTGCTAAGTTCAACAGACACTTGAAAATGATAGTTTTGTTTGATCTCAGTTGCATTTGATATCATTGATCACCTCTATTCTTAAATATTCTCTTCTTGGCTTTCCAATACCAAACTCTGCTTCTATAGTCTCTGATTGCTTCTTCCCAGATATTTTTTGCTTAACATTTATCTTTATCTTAAATGTTGAAGCTCCCTAGGGATCCATCCTGGGTTTCTTCTTTTATGCTACACCATTCTTAATTGAGATTATCCATTCCATGTCTCTATATTGACATCAGTTGTTCATACACACACACGCGTGCACGCACACACACATATATACACATCTGCCAACTTCACATTTTGTTTAGATGTCTCATAGACATCTCAAGCTTAACATGGTCAAAATTTCTTCCTCAAATGGAATTCTCCTATTGTCTCCCCACCTGAGTAAATGGAACCTTCATCCACTCAGTTACTTGTAAATCTGGGTATCATCTTATCTCCTTCTTCCCTTTCATCCCCCACATCCAATCTATTACCAAGTATTATTTATTAAAACATTGAGATATATCTCATATGCACCTTCCTCTTCATGTCTGTTTAGTTTAAACCACCATTCTTTCTTGCCTACCCTATAGCCATAGCCTTCTAACCAGTGTCCTTTAACTTTTTATTTTCTCAAAATCCCTTTAACAAACGAGTTTAAAGTGATAGTTTAAGATTATAAACCAGATCATGTTGTTCCTCAGTATAAGACTCTTCAATGATCTCCCACTGCACTAGGAGTAAAATCCCAAACCTTAGCATGGCCTGCGAGAACCTTCCTGCTATGACTTCTTCCTTCTCTGCCAGCTTTACCTGTGCTGCTCATCTCCTCAGTCGCTGTCCTCTAGTCACTTGAGCCTTCTTACAGTCCTCTGAGAGGTCCAGTTTTTCCTGCCCAAAATCTTTGCACTTACAAACTCCAAGAGGGCAGGGACTGTATCTTCTTGCGCTCAATTATATATCCATGTTCAGGCACGTGTAAGTACTCAATAAATACATGCTACATAAATGAATGATGCTTTTTAAGTTTAGAATGTTCTTCCCCAACCTGGCTAAATCCTGTTGTTCTTTTAGGTCTCATGTTATTTTAAATGTCACTTCCTCAAACAAGTCTTTTGCCTCCCCTCACCTCATCCTACCCTTCCTTCTTTAAGGAACCACCATTCCTAGCTATGGGGATAGGAACTGATTTGGGGTGGGCCAAGTTCAAGTATCCTATTCCTATGATTCATCTAATTCTTCTCTGATTTTCCTACCAGAAGATGAAAAGGAAGACACTTTTGTCCTTGGACCAGAGAGCCACTCAGCTATGAAACATGTTCTCTGATGTGTGGAGAAAGTTTGTCTGCAGTAGGAGAGAATGAGGCCAACTCAGAGAGTCATGGAGGGGAGAAACGGGGGGAGAGAGAGAGTTCTGACAGTGTGCCAGTCTCTGAATCTTATCCATTTTTTTTCTCTCTCTCTCTTTTTTTCTTTTTCTTTTTTTTTAAATTTGAGACAGTCTGTCGCCTAGGCTGGAGTGCGGTGGCGCAATCTCTACTCACTGCAACCTCAGCCTCCCGGGTTCAAGCAATTCTCCTACCTCAGCCTCCTGAGTAGCTGGGATTACAGTAGTGCACCACCACACCCGGCTAATTTTTGTGTTTGTAGTGGAGATGAGGTTTCACCGTGTTGGCCAGGCTGGTCTAGGCTCCTGACCTCAAGCGATCCGCCCACCTTGGCCTCCCAAAGTGTTGGGATTACAAGCGTGAGCCCCTGCACCTGGCCTTATCATCCACTCTTGCCGCCTTCTCAAAGCTGGGATTGCCATCTCTTCTTTGCTTCTATGAACCACAGCAATATCTTTTCAATACATTCTTTCTTTTTGCTTAAGCTTGTTCAGATTGGGTTTCTGTTATTTGTAATTGAAAGTTTTCTGGACTAATATACATTCCTTGACCTCCCAATGTAAATCAGTTCCTCTTGTCATAGTCCTTAAAATGCCCTATGCTTTTCCTTCATAACACTTATCAGAACTTATGTTTGTATATCCATTCATTGAACGTCTATCTCCTCATAGATGTTAGACACCATGTGTATTTTGTTCACTACTCTTTATCTGGCTCACAGTGTAGTGCTTTACCCATGGCAAGCACTCAATATATGTTTGCTGAATTGATGAGTAAATAAATGACGCTGTAGTTGACTAGATATGAAGAGGGGGCAAAAAAGGGAGGAGGCTTAGGATGACTTCACATTTTTCTGGCTTTGCCAAGAGAAGGGGGAATGATATCATTGACTTGTATTGGGAACATATGCGGAGAAGCCAGTGTTGGAGAGAAAGAACATGAGCTAAGTTTTAGAGGTGAGTTTAGGGTGCTTATGGTATATAAAGTGTAGCTTTCCAGCAAATAGGGGGTCCATCTGTATCCAGCTTAGAAGAGAGGACTAGGCTGGAGATCTGATTTGGGAGGCCTTAGATAATAGGGAGTGTTGGAAGCCTTAGGGGCTGGTGAGATCCTCCAGGGAGCATTAAATATGGGAAAGAACCGATGACTGAGGAGAGGGACCTGAAAAAAAAATCCCTCAGGCTGGTCCAGATGAAGAACAGTCCAGTGGTCCTCAGGGTCTGCTTAATTCCTGTCTTCCAGCTGGGCCTGAAGAGCCACTGGCCAAGAAGGCTAGTCCTGATTTTGGAGGAGTCTGGAAGAAGGCAGTGTTAGGCTCAGTCCAGCATCCTTGACTCTTGGGCAGACAAGTGCCCTCTTGGGCAGGGCGGAGGCTCCCACCTAGACACAGCCTCTGTCTATCTTCTCAGAGCCGTGCATCCCCCACTTGGGGACTGTCTTAGGGTATCTAATATGTCAGGAACTTTAAAAACTTTTCCATATATGATCTCAATCTTTAACCTGGGTATAAACTATTATGCCCATTTTACAGAAGAAGGATCAGAGACTTGGGAAGGTAAAAAACTTGCCCTGGATCCAACATCTGGGATGTGTTCTGGCTGGGACTCCAGTGCTGTGATCGTTCGATTATAGGCTTTCTCTTTATCACGGTTTTGTGTCTTGTGGACGGATAGTGGGTCCATCCCATGGGAGCTGTAGGAACAAAAGGTCCCAGAGGGCAAAGTCAGCAGCCTGAACACTAACAGATTGCCAACTCTTGCCAAACCCACTTTGAGGAGTGAAGTCTAGGCCTGCAAACCCACCTCATGCTGGACTCTCTCCTTAGTTGCTGCCACCTAGAGCTACCATCATCTAGCTTGTTCAGGCTGGGGCCCTGACGACGCCTACCTTCTCTGTGGCTTTCCAGGCTCCTTTTGTTTCCTGGATGAGCTGCTCCTCCATGGGTCTCCTTAGTTTCCCCCGAAAGATCATAGAAAACAGAGATCTAGCACTCTGTACTGAACAGCACTTGGGTCCTAATTCTGGGAGTAGAACATTAGGAGAAACAGTTTCTGGGAATTTAAAAGCAACAGACAAAGAAAAAGTCCTGTTAAAAGAAAAAAAAATTTTGGAAAAACAAGCATGCCTTCAAGTACTTTTTGGATGCCATTGTTGATCTCAAGCCATTTTATTAGTTTAAAGCCATAGAACACATTATAACTCAGTTTGCTCCAAAAATTATCACATTTGGCATATTTGGAGACAAGCAGGCCTGGGGAAGAAAAGGATAAAATTCAGGAGAGAAAAGGGGATTCCTATATTACCCCTTGAGTTTTCTAAGAAAACAAAAATTATTCTCAGAAAAAAAAAATCTTTCCAACTCCCAGTTCTTCCAATTCTTATTGTGACCAGAAAAGTATACTCACAAAAGCCACCACTCCTAGTCAATAGCTACCGTATATTTCCACACTGGAGGGAATAGTATATTATCCACATGTGCCTCCACCCCAAGACCAGGGCCCAGCAGGATGAGGGGGACCTCACTGTCTCGAGAAGCCGCACCCAAACCAGTGCCCCTTCCAGAAGAGAAGAGGGTGTGAGTTCCGGGCAGGAGCCACAACCTAAGTTTCTAGCTAAGATATGCAAACAGATAAGTGTCTAGGGGAAAATTCTTATTCCTATTTTATAGGCTCACAATTCAACAAACATTTCCTGGGTTTCTTCCATGCTAGGAGTAAAGCTAAGGAATGGAGTCATAAAAGTGAATATGCCACAGTGTTTTTCCTGAAGGATCTCATAGAGAAACAAATAAGCAAGCAATCACTTTTGGCACAGTTTGGTGAGTGCAATGATTGAGATGTGTGCAGGAGGCTTCATGTGCGAGTGAACCTGGCTGGGGGTGGGGACAGAGACAGGGAAGAATTCCTGGAGAAGGGTCTGCCTGAGTTGTGTCCTGTTGGACCAGAAGGAATTAGTCAAGCACAGTGGGGAGGAAAGCATTCCAGGTACAGGGAACAGCATGTGATAAAAGAAACATGTATAAGGAAGAGCATTTGGCACTTTTCTGGAACTATAAATAGATTAGTATGCCTCGTGCCATCAGAGTGAAGAAGGGAAGAGTGGAGATGAGGCTGGAGAGGAAGGCAGCCCACTCACGATGAAGGGATTAGATTGTTGGAGTCAGCAAATGTTTTCTGTAAAGGGGCAAATAATACATATTTTAGGTTTCTTGAGTCATATCCTCTCTGTCGCAACTACTCAACTCTGCTACTATAGCACGAAAGTAACCATAGCCAATATGTAAATCAGTGAACATGTCTACATTCCAGTAAAACTTTATTTACAAAAACAGGTGTAGAGCTGGATTGGCCCGTGGGCTGTAGTCTGCAGACTCCTGCTGTAAATCACAATTATCCAGAAACAAGCTAACCAACTCATTCCATTTGGCCCAGGACTTCTCCAGTTTTAGCACTGAAAGCCCCAAGTCCTGGAAAACACCTCAGTCCCAGGTAAACTGGGACAGTTGGTCTCCTAGGAAGCTTGTTAAAAATGCGAATTCCTGAGCGGACTCCTGGCTCAATTAATCAAAATCCGCTGGAGTCGGGAGAGCTACAGGTGATGGGGCGCCATCTATGGGCAAGAGAGTGATAAAATCAGATTTGTACCTCAAGTGGTTTGCTCTCGAGGAAGGAACACATTCCCCAATACCCCTACTCTTGATGGCAGGAGAAAATGGTCAATGTGTCTCTTTAAGAGGATAGAGTCAGCTGGCTAGCAGCACCGGGGCTGAGGCTGGGCATTAACTGGTTTGTGCAAATGGTTTTTCTCTAAGTAATCACTGCCCACTAAGGATAGAGGAGAGTCCACATAATCCAACGGTCAGGGCCCTTGGTTAGACCATAGGAGGGGAGAAACCAGAAGAGCCTCTCCCTGTGTTCCCCTAGAGCCAGGGCTCATCATGCCAGTGGGAGCCTCACTGTTTGTCTAGAGCAGCTGCACCGAAACCAGTGCCCCTTCCAGAAGTGAAGAGGGGAGTGAGTCCGGGACGAGAGTTGCAAGCCACATTTCCAGCTAAGGTGCATGGACAGATAAAGAAAAATAAACAGAGGGGAAGATAAACTTTTGGCCCCAGATGTCCATTTTTGGAAGGTTTTCATGGTCAGCTCTTATCAGCAATAGCTCTAAAAAGCCAGGTCTGAAATTTTCCTTTCTGAAGCAACAGGTGTTTTATTTCTGTTCAGAAATGGCAACTGTTTGGCTTGGGCAAACAAAGAGTTTGCACTAAAAGGACTAATAGTACTCTCTTTACTTTTCTTAATCAGCCCCTTTTGAATTTAACTTCACAGCCATGGCGAATTTTCCACTTTAATTACAAATAATGCTTCCTATCTTCTGGACTGCTCCTTTCTAAAACAGGTGGCTCTTATTCTAAGAACGTTGATATATGAAAGCCTATGCTCACATTGCAGATAATTTGAATTACATAAAAATTCTTAACATCTGAAATAGGTTCTCTCTTATACATTGCAGAGCTTGTTTGTGGACCATTAAGCCCATTAACAATTTGGCCAGCATTCTCTAGCTATTGCCAAATGAAGAACAATCAGAGATGAAGATAAAATATATTTTAAGTCAATGGAAAAATAAGTAGCTTTTTTTGGTGGTATTAGGCAGCAGAGCTTGGTGGTTAAATGAAATGGCTTTTGAGTCAAACTGCCTCAGTTGGAATCCTTGATTTACTTCTCACTTGATGTGTGACTTTGGGCACATTAATTCATTTCTCCAAGCTTAATTTTCCTCGTCTGTGAAATAGGAATACTAGTAATACTTCCCTATTGGGTTGTCATGTAGATTAAATAAGGTAATACATGTAAAGTATGTAGCACAGAAAGCATATAATAAATGTTAGTTGTTAATATTACTCATATTAGGCAAATCATTTTACCTGTACGGGCTATGCTTTCTCATTAATGAAATGAGAGAGTTGACCTCTAAAGTCTCTCTGTTAGTTACCAATTCTCCAGTTCATGTAGAAAAATAAAAAAGGCAGAGAAGAGCTATGTGGATACAGAAACATCACTCCCCAGGACAGCCCTATGAAAAGTGGCCTGGGGCAGGGGGTGGGGAGGGGGGGGCGCCGACTGACACAGGAATAGAATATTTATTTGATAATAAAGTGAGGCAAAAACAGGAGAGATGTTGTGGGAATAGTCTATATGCTGCCTAGACAGAAGGAGGACATAGATGATATTTTCCTGGTCTATACACAGAAGCTAGCTCCAAAGCTAAGACACTGGACATGAGGTATGTGTCCTAAATTCTTTGCTGGACATTTAATTCTGCTAAAAGGAGAGCATCTGATAAGTTTTCAACCTACTTCACTGGCATTTTTATTGTGTAGTATGTGAATGCATTAACAAAGTTGATAATACACCGGACTTCACTTTCACCATCAAAGAGGAACAAGTTTGGTGATGTAAAAATGGGAGGAGCATTGGGAGAAAATGACTGTGTCATTTTCCAATTTATAAGCACAAGAGACAGAAATAATGTGCCTATCAGTACTCTGAATAGTGGTGATTTTCAAAATGACACTTTACAATCACAAATTATACCCATAAAGGAGAAAAAAGTAAGAATTTTTTGGTGATACTAGTTTACTCCATGTATTATTGTGCACTTACAACCTTCCAAGTTCTGTGCTACAGGGGAAACACATTTCTTGTAAAACGCCCTTGTCCTAAAAGAGCTTACAGTGTATAATTTATGGGGATGACCATCAAGTATCCAATCTCAGTATAGTTTCATTACTGCTAAGAGAGAAGTGTGCACAGGCTGCTATTAAAACCTATGAGAGGCACCTAGTCAGATTAGGAAGAGTCACAGAAAGCTCCCCAGTGGAGGTGAGAGCTGAGCTGAGTTTTAAAGAATGCATAGAAATTACAAGGTAAGAAGGAGATTCTATTTCGAATAAATAGAATGTCTGAAAGACATCACAGTGGAAACTTGAAACAATTTAACATTACTGTAAGACTGAGTTCAAATTAAGGAATAAAGGAAAATGAGCCTGGAGAGGTACAGAGAGGGCCAGGTGATGGTGGGCCTTGTGTAAAGAGAGCTTTCTATAAAGGTCTTGCTACTAATGAGCTTGGATGTTATTCTGTAGGCAGTGAACACCATGGAAAAGTTTAAATTGATTGAGTGCCATGGTCCAATTTATATCTTAGATCTGTGGCATCGTGTGGGATGAATTTTACAGGGTCAAAACTGAAAGTAGAGAGACCAGTGCTGAAGGTGCGTCAGAAGTCTGAAAGAGACCAGGCATAAATTACGAAGTGGCAAGAGGATGAAGAAGAGGGATGGTTTGGGGGGGATTTTAGGAGGTAGAATTGACATGATTTTGCTATGAATTGGATACAGGAGACAAGCAAAAAGGCCTGATGCTACTGCTGATGATAACGTAAAAGATAATATTAGTGACTGAAGACATGGATGAGATGGCCCAGGGAGAGTGCTGGGATAAAATGAAAAGAAGATGGAGGGTTGGTTGGGGCTCAAACCAAGAAGAAAGTTGAGAAGAAGCAGCCAAAGAAGGAGGAAAGAAACCAGCAGAGAGTTGGCATGAAAAAGAAATGCAAGAGTTGTAAGTAAAAAGCCATCAGTGTTCAAGTATCGAACTTCACAATACCAGGGCAGTTTTGATCCAGTCAAGAGCAGGTCAATGGAGTGGTGAGAACACAAGCCAGATTGCAGGGAGCTGAGGGGGAGCGGGAGGAGAGGAAGTGGAGACAGAACATGGGCTGGTCTATCAAGACTCTTGGCTGTGAAGAAAGGACAGATTTATAAAGAGGTGCCAGTTGAGGGTGGAATTTTTTTAAGGACATTGAGAGACCTGAGCACATTTATGTGGAGAGGGGAAGAGCCATCAGAGGAGATGAGGTTGAAGATAGAGGCTGACTATAAGGGAGTCCCCTCTGGCAATGGCCCATGCTGCCCCTCACAGGAGTGAGCTCTCCATCACAAATGCTAGAGGAAGAGTTCCTTGATCAGCCTAGCTCAATCCAGTAGCACCTTCTAACTAAGATTTTTCAATGTAACAGTGATTTATTGGAGCTTTCAGTATTTGCATTGCCTTACACTAACCCAGTGGAGCACATAGATAAATTGAAGCTATAGCATGGATTGAATCATCCAGTTCTGAAGCAAGAGCTGTTGACCACTTGGCCACTCCTAGGCCCCTCTGATTCAGAGATTACAACGACTTAACTCAGGAGTCCTTCAGAGGTGATGGTCAAGCCAGCCATCTCCTTAGTCACCTTCCCAGGTCTCCTTTGGGGGAAAGCCAGGAAAGGCCACTTCTTTCCAACTTCTAAAGCAATATTTGTCTTTGAACCCTATTATTATAATTCAACTCAACTTCATTAGCGAGTCAAACACCCTTTGAATGCACTGTCCCCCTGGCTGCCTTGTGATAGGAAACACAGCTCCTGGCCCCAAGAAACTCAGTCCTTCCCCAGGCATTTAGCTTTTCTGGAAACTGGAGATAAATAGAAGAAGAACTGATACGACAACCAAGGTGGTGCTTAAAAAACATGTTTACAGAGCCCTCGGATTCTAAGGGGGGGCTTCCCTAACCAACCAGGGGATGGAGGTAGGAGCAGTATAGACTCCAGGCCTTCCCACCCAGCTTCAAATCAAGTAGCTCTACTTTTATTCATTTTATATATTTAGGTTGTCATAGGTTTTTGTTTGAACCAAGAGACTCACAGCTAAGAGATGCTTAAAACCCCACCAAAGTAATATTTGCTGATCAAAATCAAGAAAAGCATAACTCAATACTGAGTTACCAAAAAAAAAAAAGGAGATCGAAAGTCATTGCAAAGGGGTTAATTTGATCTTCTCAAGCTCTATTCATGAACTCATTCATCCGGAAGACAAATACATAGCAGCAGGCACTGTGCCAGTCCCATGTCGGGCACTGGGGAGACAGAGGTGAAGGAAACTTGATGTCTGCTCTCCAGAACCTCACAGGGAGACAGACAGGGGAATGATAGCTCTCTAGAATGGTGTCCTGATCAAGGTGTGGATTAAGGACGGCGGGGAGACAGAGGTGACAAGGATTCGCCCTGAGAAGTGGGGAGAGAGGCTTTGTCAGGGAGAGCTTCACCAGGGTCCTAAAGGATGCCGACGGTCAGCCGGAGAGGGAGGAGGAGGGGCGTGCACCGATTCCCACGGCTGCAGCAGGGGGCGCGGAAGGGTAAATGCGTTTACTGGGCGAGGGAAGTCGCGGCTTTCTCCTCAGGCTGAACCTGGGCATCTGTCTCTGAGGCTAAAGCGCTTCAGAGCCCTCATGTCTGTCAGGGGCTGCCGCACCGTGTCTTTCTGAGTACTGCCACCTAGTGGCCACTCTCAATTCCCACATTTCCCTGGACAGCCTGGAGTCATTTGTCTTGCCACTGATTTGAGGTTTAAGGAAACAGTGAGCACATACAGTGGAGAAGTGACTTCTCCGGTAGCACACAGTTTGTGAGGCTGGGGCTGGAACAGAACCTAGCTCTTGTGATCCCAGGACCAGGTCTGGTATGGGCCGGTTTGCCCCCGTCCACACTCGCTCTGGCAGGTTGAGGCTGAAGGTCAAGTCAATAGATGACTACTCTGGAGCGCACTTCAAATCCTCTTCCCAGGCTTCAGAGGGGTAGGGACACTTTAAGAGAGAAGGAATGTGGGAGTAAGTGGATGAGCTAGAGGGAAAAGAAGATATATATTGTTTTCCCCACCTCACTCTCACCAGTCCAGCCTTCAAACCTATCTCAGCAATGAGAAAAGGGGGCTAATGATGTTCTGGGACTGGATAGAGACCATCGCTTCAGGCATTAGGTCGCCACCATGTCGACAGGAGAGGGGAGGGGCTCTCAGCCATCTTTTTTTCTGAGGAATGGCTGGGGGTGGGGGAGTCCCATGGCCACAGTCAAAGAATAATAGCAGGGTCCCAGGGACAGGACTAGAAGTTTCTGAAAACACCTGTCAGTTGCTGAAGGTTAAAAAAAAAAAAAAAAAAAAAAAAAAAGCTGGACCATACCAGACCTAGTCCTATTTGAATCATATTTGAATATGATTCTCTGTTCAATATGACAATTTGCATGCAACATGTTTCAGAAGCCCATCTGGTGTTACAAAATCCACTGTGGTTTCAACCTGTCCTTTCAATCAACCATCCTGGTTGGATTATAAAGACTTTACAATAAAAATCATAGGAATAATAAGGATAATAGAATTGACACAGTAGAAAAAACAAAACGAGGAACCAGATAGTAAAGGAGGTGGCAGAAAAATCTATATATTGAACAACACAACTTTTGGCCGAGGAGGACTATAAAACTGAGCCTAATCTTTGGTCTTAGCATCCCATCAGCCTGGGAGAGAAAATAATGCCCTGAATGAGCACCAGGCATCCCATTCAGGTCCCATCAGGTAGGTATCTTCATCTTCATTTTGTAGAGGAGGAACCTAAACCTCATGGTGGTTATTTGGCTTTCCTGAGGTCATGCAGTTCTTATATGATAGAGGCACTCTGTGAAATGATAGATGCCTAACTTATTTCATTGGCAACCTGATCTGTTTACCTCCTGAACCCCAAGCTGTGTCTAATCCCACTAGCTTTTTTTTTAAAGAGTATTCCCAGCATGAAGCCTCTTGTCACAAAGAAAAAAAAGGTTTTCTGGCTGGGTGTAGGGAGAGCTGGGCTAGTTTGGTTCATGATGGGTGGGGGGGCATGGCCAAGGTGAGCTTACACGGGAAATTCCCTTCCCTCCTCCCAGTAAAAAAAATCCCTGAGTTGTTTCTGAATGTCCCATGCTTGAGGCTGGGCAGTGTGGCTAGGGATCAAAGTGCTGGAGCCTTTCCTTGTATCCATCAAGCTGAATTCACAAAGGGAGGGAGAGAAGAAGGGAGGAGAGGCTGGGGACTGCTTCTGATTAGCCTGTCCTCTGCCAAAGTGAGATGTCCTCTCTCTGTGGGCAATTAAATGGTTCTCATGAATCCACCATCTGGGCTCAGCAATGTGTGCTGTGGCTGCTTTCTCTCTCCACCCAACCCCACCCCACCAGGCCAATGAGATTCAGAAAATCTAGCCCTTCCCCCACCTCACCGTTTCTCCCTTCCTACAAGGGCTGCTGCAAATGGCTACAGAGGGCTACGCAGTTCTCCAGGCCTCCACCTCTCAGCAGATAAAGCCAGCCCAGGGGCATGGAAAAGTTCTTGAAGAAAATTAAAAGTGCTATTCCAGTGAACACATAGATGATAAGAAAGTGAAACAGCCTTACTGCTGATGTAGAAAAAGTTTTAGTGTTCTGGATAGAAGATCAAACAAACTGCAACATTTCCCTTAAGCCAAAGCTTAATCCAGAACAAGACCCTAACTCTCTTCAATTCTATGAAGGCTGAGAGATGTGAGGAAGCTGCAGAAGAAAAGTTTGAAGCTAGCAGAGGTTGGTTAATGAGGTTTAAGGAAAGAAGCCACCTCCACAACATAAAAGTACAAGGTGAAGCAGTAAATGCTTATATAGAAGCTATAGCAAGTGATCCAGAAGCTCTAGCTAGGATAATTAATGAAAGCGGCTGTACCAAATAATAGATTTTCAATGCGGACAATACAGCCTTCCAACAGAATTGTAAGAAGATGCCATCTAGGACTTACATAGCTAGAGAGAAGAAATCAATGCCTGGCTTCAAAGTTTCGAAGGACAGGGCAACTCTCTTGTTAGGGCCTAATGCAGCTGGTGACTAAGTTGAAACCAATGCCCATTTGCCATTCTGAAAATCTGGTGATCATTGAGAATTATGCTAAATTTACCCTGCCTGTGCTCTATAAGTGGAACAATAAAGCCCGGATGACAGCACATCTGTTTATATCATGGTTTATTTAATATTTTAAGCCCACTGTTGAGATCTACTACTCGGTAAAAAAGATTCACTTGTTATTGGTCTGTTCAGGTTTTTTAATTCTTCATGATTCAGTCTTGGTAGGTTGTATGTTTCCAGGAATTTATTCATTTCTTCTGTGTTATCTAATTTGTTGATGTATAAATATTCATAGTGGTCTCTTATGGTCCTTTGTATTAGTTCTAATGTCTCCTCTTTCATTTCTGATTTTATTTATTTTAGTTTCTTCATTTTTGTGGTCTGGTAAAAGGTTTACCAATTTTGTTTATCTTTTAAAACAACCAACTTAGTTTCATTGATATTTTCTATGTTTTCTCTTTATTTGATTTATTTCTGTCCTACTCTATTATTTCCTTTCTTCTGCTAACTTTGGGCTTAGTTTACTTTTCTTTTTCAAGTTCCTGGATGTATAAAGTTAGGTTGTTTATTTATGATCTTTATTTTCTTCACATAGGCATTTATCACCATACACTTCCTTCTTAAAATTGCTTTTGCTGCATCCCATAAATTTTGATATGTTGTGTTTTCATATTTGCTTGTCTCAATGTATTTTTTGATTTCCCTTTTGATTTCTTCTTTGACCTATTACTCGTTCAGGAGTATGTTGTTTAATTTCCCCATATTGTGAATTTTTCAATTTTTCTTCTGTTATTGATTTCTAGTTCCATACCATTATTGTTGGGAAAGATACTTGATATATTTCAACCTTCCTAAATTTGTTAAGCCTTGTTTTGTGGGCTAACAGATGATCTATTCTGGAGGATGTTCTGCATGTGCTTGAAAAGAATGTATATTCTTTTGCTGTTGAATAAAATTTTCTGTATGTTTCTTAGGTCCATTTGGTCTATAGTGTTGTTCAACTTTGCTATTTTCTTATTGATTTTTTCTAGATGATCTATCCATTGTTGAAAATCAAGTATTGAAATCCCCCACTACTATTGTATTGCTATTTACTTTTCCCTTCATTTATGTTAATATTTGTTTTACATATTTAGGTGTTCCATTGTTGGATGCACATATATTTATGATTAGTATATCCTCTTGATGAATTGATGCCTTTATCAGCATATAATGACTTTCTTTGTCTTTTGTGACAGCTTTTGACTTAAAGTCTATTGTGTCTAAGTTTAGTCACCTTTCAGTTACCATTTCTATATTTTTCCAACTTCTCCCTTTCAGCTTATGTATGTTTTTAAATCTAAAGTTAATCCCTTATAAATAGCATATAATGACTTTAAAAAACTTTTTTGACTGGGTGCAGTGGCTCATGCCTGTAATCCCAGCACTTTGGGAGGCTGAGGCGAGCAGATCACTGAGGTCAGGAGTTCAAGACCAGCCTGGCCAACATGGTGAAACTTCATCTCAACTAAAAATACAAAAATTAGCCAGTCATGGTGGCACATGCCTATGGTCCCAGCTACTCAGGAGGCTGAGGCAGGAGAATCACTTGAACCCAGGAGGCAGAGCTTGCAGTGAGCCGAGATTGTGCCATTGCACTCCAGCCTGGGCAGCAGAGCAAGAATCCGTCTCAAAAACAAATTTTTTTTTTTTTTTTAGAGGCAAGGTCTTTTTGTGTCACCCAGGCTGGAGTGCAGTCACATGATTTAGGCTCACTGTAGCCTCAACCTCCCGGGCTCAAGCGATCCTGTCACCTCAGCCTCCTGAGTAATTGAAACCACAGATGTGCACCATCACTTCTGGCTAATTTTTAAATTTTTTATGGAGACAGGATCTTGCTATGTTTCCAGGACTGGTCTTAAACTCCTGGGCTCAAGCAATCCTCCTGCATTGGCCTTCCAAAGCACTGGGATTATAGGAATGAGCCATTGCACCCAGATGATCTTATTCTTTCTAGCTATTCATTCTCTATATATTTTTTAGTTACAATTCATCAAATATTTATTTATTTATTTTAGATTTAGGGGTATATGTGCATGGTTGTTACATGGATATATTGCCTAATGATGGGGATTGGGTTTCTAGTGTACTCGTCACCCAAATATTGAACATTGTATCCAATAGGTAATCTTTTAACCCTCACTCCCCTCATTTCCTCCCCTCTTTTGTAGTCCCCCATATCTATCATTTGATCTTTATGTCCATGTGTACTCAATGTTAAGCTCACATTTATAAGCGAGAATATGCGATACTCAATTTTCTGCTTCTGGGATAGTTCACCTAGGATAATGGCATCCAGCTCCATCCATGTTGCTGCAAAGGATATGATTTCATTCTTTTTTATGGTCGCATAATTGCCCATGGTGTATATGAACCACATTTTCTTTATCCAGTCAACCTGCTGATGGACACTTAGGTTGGTTCTATGATGTTGCTATCGTGAATAGTGCTGTCATAAACATATGAGGGCAGATGTCACTCTACATCTTTTTTAAAATTATTATTATACTTTAAGTTTTAGGGTACCTGTGCACAACATGCAGGTTTGTTACATAGGTATACATGTGCCATGTTGGTTTGCTGCACCCATCAACTCATCATTTACATTAGGTATTTCTCCTAATGCCATCCCTCCCCCAACCCCCACCCCACGACAGGCCCTGGTGTGTGATGTTCCCTGCCCTGTGTCCACGTGTTCTCATTGTTCAGTTCCCACCTATAAGTGAGAACATGTGGTGTTTAGTTTTCTGTCCTTGTGATAGTTTACTGAGAATGATGGTTTCCAGCTTTATCCATGTCCCTGCAAAGGACATGAACTCATCCTTTTTTATGGATGCATAGTATTCCATGGTGTATATGTGCCACATTTTCTTAATCCAGTCTATCATTGTTGGACACTTCGGTTGGTTCCAAGTCTTTGCCATTGTGAATAGTGCCGCAACAAACACATGTGTGCATGTGTCTTTATAGTAGCATGATTTATAATCCTTTGGGAATATACCCAGTAATGGGATCACTGGGTCAAATGGTATTTCTAGTTCTAGATCCTTGAGGAATCACCACACTGTCTTCCACAATGGTTGCGCTAGTTTACACTCCCACCAACAGTGTAAAAGCGTTCCTATTTCTCCACATCCTCTCCAGCACCTGTTGTTTCCTGACTTTTTAATGACTGACATTCTAACTGGCATGAGATTGTATCTCATTGTGGTTTTGATTTGCATTTCTCTGATGACCAGTGATGATGAGCATTTTTTCATGTGTCTGTTGGCTGCATAAATGTCTTCTTTTGAGAAGTGTCTGTTCATATCCTTTGCCCACTTTTTGATGGGGTTGTTTGTTTCTTGTAAATTTATTTAAGTCCTTTGTAGATTCTGGATATTAGCCCTTTGTCAGATGAGTAGATTGCAAAAATTTTCTCCCATTCTGTAGGTTGCATGGTCACCCTGATGGTAGTTTCTTTTGCTGTGCAGAAGCTCTTTAGTCTAATTAGATCTCATTTGTCTATTTTGGCTTTTGTTGCCATTGCTTTTGGTATTTTAGTCATGAAGTTCTTGCCCATGTCTACGTCCTGAGTGGTATTGCCTATGTTTTCTTCTACGGTTTTTATGGTTGTAGATCTAACATTTAAGTCTTTAATCCATCTTGAAATAATTTTTGTATAAGGTGTAAGGAAGGGATCCAGTTTTAGCTTTCTACATATGGCTAGCCAGTTTTCCCAGCACCATTTATTAAATAGGGAATCCTTTCCCCATTTCTTGTTTTTCTCAGGTTTGTCAAAGATCAGATAGTTGTAGATGTGTGGTGTTATTTCTGAGGCCTCTGTTCTGTTCCATTGGTCTGTATATCTGTTTTGGGACCAGTACCATGCTGTTTTGGTTACTGTAGCCTTGTAGTATAGTTTGAAGTCAGGTAGCATGATGCCTCCAGCTTTGTTCTTTTTTCTTAGGATTGTCTTGGCAATGCGGGCTCTTTCTTGGTTCCATATGAACTTTAAAGTAGTTTTTTCCAATTCTGTGAAGAAAGTCATTGGTAGCTTGATGGGGATGGCATTGAATCTATAAATTACTTTGGGCAGTATAGCCATTTTCACAATATCGATTCTTCCTATCCATGAGTATGGAACGTTCTTCCATTTGTTTGTGTCCTCTTTTATTTCGTTGAGCAGTGGTTTGTAGTTCTCCTTGAAGAGGTCCTTCACATCCCTTGTAAGTTGGATGCCTAGGAATTTTATTCTCTTTGTAGCAATTATGAATGGGAGTTCACTCATGAGTTGGCTCTCTGTTTCTCTGTTTTTGGTATATAGGAATGCTTGTGATTTTTGCATATTGATTTTGTATCCTGAGACTTTGCTGAAGTTGCTTATCAGCTTAAGGAAATTTTGGGCTGAGACGATGGGGTTTTCTAAATATACAATCATGTCATCTGCAAACAGGGATAATTTGACTTCTTCATTTCCTAGTTAAATACCCTTTATTTCTTTCTCTTGCCTGATTGCCCTGGCCAGAACTTCCAACACTACGTTGAATAGGAGTGGTGAGAGAAGTCATCCTTGTCTTGCGCTGGTTGTCAAAGGAAATGCTTCCAGTTTTTGCCCATTCAGTATGATATTGGCTGTGGGATTGTCATAAATAGCTCTTATTATTTTGAGACACATTCCATCAATACCTAGTTTATTGAGAGTTTTATCATGAAGACTGTTGAATTTTGTTGAAGGCCTTTTCTGCATCTATTGAGATAATCATGTGGTTTTTGTCATTGGTTCTGCTTATGTGATGGATTGTTTATTGATTTGCATATATTGAACCAGCCTTGCATCCCAGGGATGAAGCCGACTTGATCATGGTGGAAAAGCTTTTTGATGTGCTGCTGGATTTGGTTTGCCAGTATTTTATTGAGGATTTTTGCATCGATGTTCATCAGGGATATTGGTCTAAAATTCTCTTTTTTGTGTGAGTGTGTCTCTGCCATGCTTTGGTATCAAGATGATGCTGGCCTCATAAAATGAGTTAGGGAGGATTCTCTGTTTTTCTACTGATTGGAATAGTTTCAGAAGGAATGGTACCAGCAACTTTTTGTACCCCTGGTAGAATTTGGCTGTGAATCCGTCAGGACCTGGACTTTTTTTGGTTTGTATGCTCTTAATTATTGCCTCAATTTCAGAGCCCATTATTGGTCTATTCAGAGATTCAATTTCTTCCTGGTTTAGTCTCGGGAGGGTGTATGTGTCCAGGAATTTATCAATTTCTTCTAGATTTTCTACTTTATGTGTGTAGAGGTGTTTATAGTATTCTTGGATGGTAGTTTGTATTCCTGTGGGATCAGTGGTGATATCCCCTTTATCATTTTTTATTGCATCTATTTGATTCTTCTCTCTTTTCTTCTTTATTAGTCTTGCTAGCAGTCTATCAATTTTGTTATCTTTTCAAAAAACCAGCTCCTGGATGCGTTGATTTTTTGAAGGGTTTTTTGTGTCTCTATCTCCTTCAGTTCTGCTCTGATCTTAGTTATTTCTTGCCTTCTGCTAGCTTTTGAATTTGTTTGCTCTTGCTTCTTTAGTTCTTTTAATTGTGATGTTATGGTGTAGATTTTAGATCTTTTCTGCTTTCTCTTGTGGGCATTTAGTACTATAAATTTCCCTCTACACACTGCTTTAAATGTGTGCCAGAGATTCTGGTACGTTATGTCTTTGTTCTCATTGGTTTCAAAGAACATCTTTATTTCTGCCTTCATTTTGTAATTTGCCCAGTAGTCATTCAGGAGCGGGTTGTTCAGTTTCCATGTAGTTGTGTGGTTTTGAGTGAGTTTCTTAATCCAGAGGTCTAATTTGATTGCACTGTGGTCTGAGAGACAGTTTGTTGTGATTTCCATTCTTTTACATTTGCTGAGGAGTGCTTTACTTCCAATTATGTGGTCAATTTTAGAATATATGCAATGTGGTGCTGAGAAGAATGTATATCTGTTGATTTGGGGTGGAGAGTTCTGTAGATGTCTATTAGTTCTGCTTGGCGCAGAGCTGAGTTCAAGTCCTGGATATCCTTGTTAACCTTCCGTCTCATTGATCTAATATTGACAGTGGGATGTTTAAGTTTCCCATTATTATTGTGTGGGAGTCTAAGTCTCTTTGTAGGTCTCTAAGGATTTGCTTTATGAATCTGGGTGCTCCTGTATTGGGTGCATATATATTTAGGATAGTTAGCTCTTCTTGTTGAATTGATCTCTTTACCATTATGTAATGGCCTTCTTTGTCTCTTTTGATCTTTGTTGGTTTAAAGTCTGTTTTATCAGAGACTAGGATTGCAACCCCTGCTTTTTTTGCTTTCCATTTGCTTGGTAGATCTTCCTCCATCCCTTTATTTTGAGCCTATATGTATCTCTGTACATGAGATGGGTCTCATGAATGCAGCATACTGATGGGTCTTGACTCTTTATCCAATCTGCCAGTCTGTGTCTTTTAATTGGAGTATTTAGCCCATTTACATTTAAGGTTAATATTGTTATGTGTGAATTTGATCCTGTCATTATATTAGCTGGTTATTTTGCCCATTAATTGATGCAGTTTCTTCATAGCATCAATGGTCTTGACAATTTGGCATGTTTTTTGCAGTGACTGGTACCTGTTGTTCCTTTCCATGTTTCGTGCTTCCTTCAGGAGCTCTTGTAAGGCAGGCCTGGTGGTGACAAAATCGCTCAGCATTCACTTGTCTGTAAAGGATTTTATTTCTCCTTCACTTATGAAGCTTAGTTTGGCTGGATATGAAATTCTGGGTTGAAAATTCTTTTCTTTAAGAATGTTGGATATTGGCCCTGACTCTCTTCTGGCTTGTAGGGTTTCTGCTGAGAGATCCACTGTTAGTCTGATGGGCTTCCCTTTGTGGGTAACCCGACCTTTCTCTCTGGCTGCCCTTCACATTTTTTCCTTTATTTCAACCTTAGTGAATCGGATAACTATGTGTCTTGGAGTTGCCCTTCTCGAGGAGTATCTTTGTAGTATTCTCTGTATTTCTTGAATTTGGATGTTGGCCTGCCTTGCTAAGTTGGGGAAGTTCTCCTGGATAATATCCTGCAGAGTGTTTTCCAACTTGGTTCCATTCTCCCTGTCACTTTCAGGTACACCAATCAATCGTAGATTTGGTCTTTTCACATAGTCCCATATTTCTTGGAGGCTTTGTTCATTTCTTTTTACTCTTTTTTCTTTAAACTTGTCTTCTCACTTTATTTCATTAATTTGATCTTCAATCAATGATATCCTTTCTTCCACTTGATCGAATTGGCTACTGAAGCTTGTGCATATGTCCCGAAATTCTCATGCCATGGTTTTCAGCTCTGTCAGGTCATTTAAGATCTTCTCTACTCTGTTTATTCTAGTTAGCCATTCATCTAACCTTTTTTCAAGGTTTTTATCTTCCTTGTAATGGGTTAGAACATGCTCCTTTAGCTCAGAGAAGTTTGTTATTACCGACCTTCTGAAGCCTACTTCTGTCAACTCATCGAAGTCATTCTTCGTCCAGCTTTGTTCCGTCACTGGCAAGGAGCTGTGATTCTTTGGAGGAGAAGAGGTGCTCTGGTTTTTAGAATTTTCATCTTTTCTGCTCTGGTTTCTCCCCATCTTTGTGGTTTTATCTACCTTTGGTCTTTGATGTTGGTGACCTACAGAAGGGGTTTTGGTGTGGATGTCCTTTTCGTTGATGTTGATGCTATTCCTTTCTGTTTGTTAGTTTTCCTTCTAACAGGTCCCTCAGCTGCAGGTCTGTTGGAGTTTCCTGGAGGTCCACTCCGGACCCTGTTTTCCTGGGTATCACCAGCGGAGGCTGCAGAACAGCAAATATTGCTGCCTGATCCTTCCTCTGGAAGCTTCATCCCAAATGGGCACCCACCTGTATGAGGTGTCTGTTGGCCCCTACTGGGAGGTGTCTCCCAGTTACATACACTACACGGGGTCAGGCACCCACTTGAGTAGGCAGCCTGTCCATTCTCAGAGCTCAAACGCTCTGCTGGGAGAACCACTGCTCTCTTCAGAGCTGTCAGACAGGAACGTTTAAGTCTGCAGAAGTTTCTGCTGACTTTTGTTCAGCTATGCCCTGCCCACTGAGGTGAAGTCTATAGAAGCAGTAGGCCTTGCAGAGCTGCAGTGGGCTCCACCCAGTTCAAGCTTCCCAACTACTTTGTTTACCTACTCAAGCCTCAGCAATGGCAGATGCCCCTCCCCCCACCTGGCTGCAGCCTGGCAGGTTGATCTCAGGCTGCTGCACTAGCCGTGAGCAAGGCTCCATGGGTGTGGGACCCACTGAGCCAGGCATGAGAATCTCCTGGTCTGCTGGTTGCTAAGATTGTGGGAAAATGGCAGTATTTGGGTGGAAGTGCCCTGTTTTTCCAGGTACAGTCTGTCACAGCTTCCCTTGGCTAGGAAAGGGAAATCCCCTCACCCTTGCACTTCCTGGGTGAGGCAATGCCCTGCCCTGCTTCAGCTCGCCCTCTGTGGGTTTCACCCACTGTCCAACCAGTCCCAGTGAGATGAACCAGGTACCTCAGTTGGAAATGCAGAAATCACCTGTCTTCTGTGTTTATCATGTTGGGAGCTGCAGACTGGAGCTGTTCCTATTCAGCCATCTTGGAATGGAGTCCTACATCTTTTGAATGAAGAATTTAATCTACTCACTTTTAGAGTAATTATTAAGCAAGGACTTACCATTGCCATTTTGTTAATTGTTTTCTGACTGTTTTGCAGTTCTCTTGTTCCTTTTTTTCTTTCTTGCTGTCTTCCTTTGAGATTTGATAATGTATATCTAGTGGTGCGCTTTGATTCTTTCCTCTTTATCCTTTGTGTATTGACTACAGATTTTTTTCCTTGTGATTACCATGAAGCTTACATAAAACATCTCATAGTTACAATAGTATGTTTTAACTGGATAACAACTTAATTTCAATTGAATACAAAAACTCTACATTTTTACTCCCCCCAAACATTTTATGTTATTGAAGTAACAGATTCCATCTTATTATATTATGTGTTCATTAACAAATCATTGTAGATATAGTGATTTTGATACTTTTTTCATTTAACTTTTATACTAGAGTTAACTAGTTAACTAGAGTTATACTATTACAATATTACAATATTCTGAATATGACTATATACTTCCCTTTACCAGTGAATTGTGTACTTTCATGTTGATAATGTCCTTTCATTTAAACTTGAAGAACTCCCTTTAGGATTTCTTGTAAGGCATGTCTAGTGGTGATTAATTCCCTCAGCTTTTGTTTGTCTGGGAAAGTCTTTATCTCTCATTTCTTAAGGATAGCTTTGCTACATATGATATTCTTGATTGGCAGTATTTTTTTCTTTCAACACTTACAATATATTATTCCAATATTTTCTGGCATGCAAGGATTCTGCTAGGAAATCTTCTGATAGTTTTATGGTGGTTCCTTTATGGTTGATAAGTCATTTCCAATTAATTAGTCCATCCCTCCCTCCCGCTTTCCTTCCTTCCTATCTTCCTTCCTTCCTCTTGACTTTTGACAGTTTGATTACAATGTGGTTCAGTAAAGACCTCTTGATGTTCAGTCTATTTGAGGTTCTCTAGGCATCATGATCTGGATATTCATTTCCCCAAACATGGAAAGTTTTCTGTCATTATGTCTAAATATTTTTCTTCTACTTTCTCATTCTCTAATCCTTCTGGGACTCACATAATGTGTATATTGGTTTGCCTGATGGTGTCTCAGAGGTCGTGTAGACATTCCTCACTCTTTTTCATTCCTTTTTCTTTTCATTCCTCTAATTGAATAATTTCAAATGACCTGTCTTTAAGGTACTGATTCTTTCTTTTGCATGAGAGAGTCTACTGTTAAGCTTTCTATTGAACTTTTTAGTTCAGTCATTGTACTCTTCAGCTCCAGTATTTCTGTTTGGTTCTTTTTTATGGTTTCTATTTCTTTGTTAAGCTTCTAATTTTGCTTACGTATTTTTTTTTATTTTTGTTTAGTCATCTATCTGTGTTCTCTTGCAGCTCTTTCAGCTTCTTTAAGATTACTTTTAATTTTTTGTCAAAGATTTCATGGATCTCCATTTCTTTATGGTTTATTACTGGCACTTTATTAGTTTCCTTTGCTGCAGTCATGTTTGCCTAATTCATCATGATCTGTGTAGTCTTGCATTGGTGTCTATGCATTTGAAGAAGACACTTATTCCTGTCTTTATAAACTGATTTCAGTAGGTAAAGATTTTTTCCTGCCGTGTTCCTGGATGAACTAACTCCAGGATTGTAGTTAGGTGGGGCTAGAGCCAGGTCTCATGGCTGTTTCCAGATTCACTGTCAGGTCTGTGGTTGGCAAGCCTGGTTACCAGGAACATGTTGAGGTATGGCTTCTTTGAGTCTCTAAGTATGCTCTTGTTAGGTAGCTGGGCTGGTCTCTGGGTGATCAGGACTTCCTCTGAACTTCAGTAGAATGGAATTGAAGCCAGGTCACAGGACTGCTTCAGAAACCACAGTTGGATCCAAAGTTGTCCGGTCTGTTACCTGGTTGTTTTTTGGTGTGGCTTCCATTAGGTTCCTGAGCAGGTCTCTGGGTGGGCAAGACTGCCATGGACAATGATAGAGTGGGGCTGAAGCCAGGTCATTTAACTGCTCCAGGGACTACAATCAGGTTCAAGTTTGGCAGGCTTGTTATGGGGAGCATGAATGGATGTGACTTCTCCTGGGTCCCTTGGTGGAAGGGGCTGGTGTCAGGACTGTGAACAAGGGGGGCTGGAGCTGAGTTCATAGAGGGATGGAGCTCCTTCAGCCCACAGCTGGAACTATGGCCAGTGGAATTGTCACCAATGTGCTGGCTTGCCTTCTCAAAGCAGCCCTCCCAAGTCTTGGGCGCCACCAGGTCTTTGCAACCTTCTGCCCAGATCCCCAAACTCCTACAAAGACACTTTTGTCTATAAATAGCTGCCAAATATTTAAGTGGTTTTGTGTGTGTGTGTGTGTAGGGTGTGTGTGTAGGCTGGGGACCTCTATTTTGTCATCTTGCTGATGTCATCTAGTTTGTCTTTTAAGATTACTCTGGCTACTACATGGAAAATGGATTGGGAGGCCAGTTAGGATGCTATTGTAAAATTCAGGCAAAATGAACTTACCGTCATGTTTATGAAGCTTATTTCCAGGGCCCTTCATTAGCACAAAGCCTTTATATGGCCCTGAGAGAGAGCCCAACAATGAGTTCTTATGCTCAAATGTTTTTGCAGAATTTGTGAGAGTAAGATAAAACTGCAGTTTCTTTCTACTCTAATTCAACCTCCACCACACTTGCCCTCATGACAGATGACATTGGTATGGCTGTGAGTATTTTGTTATCTAGCTAGGTGGAAGTTGAATTGGAGGAAACATTTAGTATGCATTTGATGGGATATATTTTATGGTTCTATGAAGTCCTGCCAGCAAAGGTATAAGCAATGAGAGATCCCCTAAACAGTCCTCTTTCCTGTATTTACCTTCACTCTATACTTAATGAATAGCCCACTGCTAATCAGTTTTGATCCAAGTTTGAGTCATACAAATATCCTCCTAAATAGTCTTTCTTTTCCAGTCCTCGACCCCTTCAGCCACTTCTCCACACTATTCCCAGAGAGGACTTCCTGAAAATATAGGTTGGATATTATCATTTCCCTGATTAGAAACCTTGATGACAACTGTTAATTACACACAGGATAATGAACAGCTTCTATAACCTATCTTTATTCTTTTTCCATCTTTTCTTGGCTTACAGTGTGAAGAATTGCCCACTATTTCCTGCTTAACAACTTGCAGTCTTACACAATAATAGGTTACAAAAATTATAAGTAAAGGGCAATGTTGACTCCTTTTCAATTTATCCACTCCTGGGCCTGGCACTCTTGCTTCTCTGTGGCCACAACTCTGGGAAGTGTTTCTTCTACACCTCACATCCCATTCACCTCTAGTTGCTTTGATCAAGTAGTAGGGAGAAATGGTATTGATTTGTGAGGGCGGAAGTATAGCAGGTTGCTTTTAACCATCACTATGCTAGGTAGCAGTGCTATTTTATTGGTTTAACAGAGAATTATCACTGAAAAAGTCTGTGAAGGTTCTGCTAGCAAAGGTTTAAAACCTGTTTGAATTGCTATACCTAGATTTGGGCAAGGAGTAGTGGAATAGATTGGGTCTGGCAGAGAAAGGGTGGGAAAGCATGCCATAAAATAGTAGCCAACTTAGTCTGATTGATACTTCAACAGGTTCAAAGCTTTATATTTGTTTGTTTAATAAAAATGTTGATCCTCCCCATAGTACCAAAGTCTAAGAAACAAAACTACTCAATAAGAGTGATAAAATTCTGGCCAGACTCATCAGGAAATTAAGAAGACACAAATTACCAATATCATTAATGAGAAAGGGTATAGCACTATTGATTCTGCAGATATTGAAAAGACAATAAGGAAGTATTTTGAACAACTTTATGCCAATAAATTTGACAACTTAGATAAATGAACAAATTTCTTGAAGACACAAATGACCAAAGATTATTCAAGAAGAAATTGGTATTCAGTAGTCCAATATCTATTGAAGAAATTGAAGTTATGGTTGAAAACCTTCCCACAAAGAAAACTCAATGCCAAAATGACTTCTGAGGGGATTCTATCAAATGTAAAATGAAGAAGTAATATCAATTCCATGCAAACTCTCCCAGAAAGTTGAAGTAAAAGGAATACTTTCCAAATGACTCTATAAGCCTGGCATTACTTTGATACCTCAACCAGACAAAGATATTTCAAGAAAAAAACACTATAGACCAATACCCATCATGAACAGAAATGCAAAAATTTTTAACACATTTTTAGCAAAGTGAATCCAACAATACATTAAAAGAATAATATAACATTACCAAGTAGTGTTTATCCCTAGAATGCAGGGTTTAACATTTGAAAATCAATGTAATTTATCTTACTAAAGACTAACAAAGAAAATCCAATAAAATATTATCTCAATAAATGACGAGGAAACATCTGATAAAATCTAACACATTTTTCTGATTAAAAAAACTCAAAAACAGCAAAGAACTTCCCCAACCTGACAGAGAACATCTATGTAAGTCAATGGCTAACATCAAACTCTATGGTGGAAGACTTAATGCTTTCCCTTTAAGACCAAGAACAAGGCAAAGATTGCCTGTTTTCATTGCTTTTATTCAATATTGTGCTAGAGGTTCCAGTCAGTGCAATAAGGCAAGACAAGGAAATAAAAGACACTCAGATTGGAAAGGAAGAAGCAAAACTGTCTTTATTTGCAGATGACATGATTGTCTATGTATAATATCCAGTAGGGTCTACAAAAACACTACATAGTATACAATATTATTAATACTTTTGGTTTACAGGTTTATAGAAGGTTGTTAACCATACTCACTTCTTGGTGCATTATTTTCATGTTCCTACAAGGTCCCTCTCTTGTTTTTCCTTCATCCCAGATTCTGACTTCCATTCCCTCCCTTTCCATACCACAAAGTCATTCATTCTAATGTACTTTTTCCTGTCTTCAAATATTTGTGCAAAATATTTGTGAAAAATATAATTTTAAGGGTTATATGTTCATCTTAAATTTTTATACATTATTGTGCCATACATCTCATCATTTTGTACTTTTATCAATCAACACTATGTTTTCAAAATATATGTTTATATTTTCCTTTTCAGGGCCATGGATGGAGTTGGAAGCCATTATCCTTAGCAAACTAACACAGGAACAGAAAAACAAACACTGCATCTTCTCACTTATAAGTGGGAGCCAAACAATGAGAACACATGGACACAGGGAGGAGAACAACACACACTGGGGCCTGCCGGTGGGGGAAGGGGGAAGGAGAGAGCATCAGGATAAATAGCTAATGCATGCAGGGCTTAATTACTAGGTGATGGGTTGATAGGTGCAGCAAACCACCATGACACACATTTACCTATGTAGCAAACCTATATGTCCTGCACATGAATTCCAGAACTTAAAATTAAATTAAATTTTTAAATGTGTGTGTGTGTGTATTTTTGAATGAACCTCCAACTTGTGATTTATAGCCTGCATCTACCATACCTAATCTTCATTGCTGAGAGAAATTAAGAAGATCTAAATAAATGCAGAGAGATACTGTTCACGGATCAGAAGATGAAATATTCTTAAAATGTCAATTTTTCCTAAATTAATCTATAGAATCAAAGAAAGCCCAATCAAAATCCCAGCAGGCCTTTTTTAGTAGTAATTGATAAGATGATTCTAAAATTTATTCAGAAATTCATAACATCTGGAATAGCTAAAAACATCTTCGAGAAAGGACACAGTTGGAGGATTAACACTGCCTGACTTGCAGACTTAATATAAAGTTGTAGTAATCAGGCTGAGCATGCTGCCTCACGCCTGTAATCCTAGCATTTTGGGAGGCCAAGGCGGGTGGATCACCTGAGGTCGGGAGTTCAAGATCAGCCTGGCCAGCATGGCGAAACCCCGTCTCTACTAAAAATACAAAAAAATTAACCAGGACTGGTGGCGGGCACCTGTAATCCCAGCTACTCAGGAGGCTGAGGTAGGTGAATCACTAGAGCCCTGGGGGCAGAGGTTGTAGTGAGGTGAGATTGCACCATTGCACTCCAGCGTGGGCGACAGAGTGAGACTCCACTTCAAAAAAAAAAAGTTATAGTAATCAAAATAGTATGATATTGATGTCAAGATAGATCAGTGAAAAGAAGAATAAAGAGTGCAGAAATAGACTCACATGCATATCATCAATTGAGTTTCAACAAAGATAGGGATTCAGTAGAGAAAGGACAGTCTTTTCAACAGATGATGCTGGAATAGTTGGATATTCATATGCCAAAAAAATGAACATTAATACCTAATACTGTGTACAAAAATTAAGAAAACATAAGAGAAAGTCTTTGTGATCTTGAGTTAGGCAAAGATTTTTTAGATAGAATGCTAAAAGAAAAGAAATAATTGATTAACTGGGCTTCATCAAAATTAGAAATTTACTTTTTAAAAGACACTTTCAAGAGAATGAGAAGATAATCATCAAGTGGGAGAAAATATCTGTAAATCTTCTATCTAAGAAAACACTTGATCCAGGATGTAATGAAGCACTCTGAAAACTCAGTAATAACAAGAAAAAAAAATGGGTGGAAGATTTGAGCAGACACGTTACTGAAGAAGATATTCAGATGGCATATAAGTATATGAAAATATGTTTAATATCATTAATCATTAGAGAAATGCAATTAAAACCACAATAAGAGATAACTACTCTTCTATTAGAATGGCTAAAATTTACACATCTGGCCATATCAAGTGTTAATGAAAATGTGGAGGAACTGGAACTTTCATATATTTCTGGTTGGAATGTAAAATGGTACACTTTGGAAAACATTTTGTCAGTTTCTTAAAGATTTAAATAGATGCCTACAGAACTTCTAGCCTTTCTACTCCTAGGTATTTACCCAAGAGAAATCAAAACATATAGCTGTACAAAAACGTACACACAAATGTATAACAGCATTATTTGTAACAGTCAAAAACTAGAAACAACTAAAATCTCCATTAACAGGTGAATGGGCAAACAAATTGTATACTACTCAGCAATAAAAAAGCATGAACTATTGATGTATGCAAAAATATGGATGAATTTAAAATAATTATGCTGAGTAAGAGAAGCCAGGCAAATAAAATCGTGCATACTATATGATTCCATTTATATACAATTCTAGAAAATGCAAACAAATGTATTATAACAGAAAACACTGGCATTACCTGGGAATTTGTTAGAAATTCAGAGTCTCCCTGCCCAGGAGATTTTATACACTTTAAAGTTTAAGAAGCCCTACTCTAGACAGTCTAGAGGCACAGTGGATTTTGAGGTACAGGGGGATTCAGTGGTGTTGCATTTGGTGATGGTAGGACAAGAGGCTTGGGCCTCTCCTCTGAGCTGCTGACTCAGAGTTAGGGAAAATAAAGATACCATTCATGAATCCAAGCGGGGTCCTGGATAGAGCCAGAATATTGTGGGGCAGGTACAGAACACAAGACAGTAATGTTTGATCATAGGTGACTAGTCACTTAGGCAAGGCCAGGAGCACGGGTGGCAGAACCAGAGGGGTTGCAGACACACCACAATTCCATTTTCACAGGCAGAGATGGGGCAGGTAGGGCCCCACAGCAGAAGCTGGGGCGGTTGTCACTATTTGCTTAAACACCTAGTGGCTCCTGGCTCTTTTTCTTTTAATCACAGAGACCCCCAAATCTCAAGGATGCAAAAATCCTTGGCTGCAACGCTCATTCCATTATCACTCGATGATCACAGATATACTTCCTGCATTTCTCTCACAATCACTGAGCACCTACTATGTGTTAAGTACTGTGCTAGGTGATGGGACTTCAAATATTCTAGAAGTCTGACACAAGAGTGCACAGATGCACACCCTTTGGTCTGAATGTTCGGGTTAAACGTCTAAAATCCAATCTGAACACTCCTACCATTTTTTCTTCTCCCTCTGACCCTGAATAAATGGGACAGTTATCATTTCACATTTATTGAACCACAGCCACATACTTACAAAACTGGACCTCTGTTCTGTTGGACTTCCTCATTACCATGCTATGCTATTAAACATTATTTGTCCCTGGGGCAGCTCTTGGCCACCCTTATTTCCTACTCTTCCCCTCCAGCTATCACCCCTTCTCCACACAACCTTGAAGAGTGACTGTTTTTTAATTTAATATTGTGTCTTAGTTCACTTGCTGTTGTCATAACAGAATACCGCAGACTAGATAATTTATAAAGAAAAGAGATTTATTTGGCTCATGGATCTGGAGGCTGGGAAGTCCCAGATTGAGGGGCTGCATTTGGTGAGGACCTTCTTGCTGCATCATAACATGGTGGAGGGCATCACATGATGAGGAGCTGTGCATGCAAGACAGAGCAAAAGGTGGCCGAATGCCTGGAATAAAAAACTCACTCCCACAATAATGGCATAAACCCATTCAAGAAGGAAAAGCCCTCATGACCTCATCATTTCTTAAAAGTCCCACCTCTTAATACTGTCACAACGGCAATTAAATTTCAACATGAGTTTTGGGAGGAACATTCAAACCATGGCAGATTATTCTCCTAGGCTGCTTTGACCTAGGTTATTTCCAGCTCCCTTTCATAACTGCCTCAGTCCTATTCGGTAACATTCCTAGTTGATGTGTGCCTTGTCTCTAGTTGATGTGCTTTGTGCATTTTCTTGACATTTGTTTGTTCCTGCTTTCAAATCATTAGCAAAGATGTTAAATGAAACCAGACCTGACCCCGCTCTCTGGGGAAGTGCACTTAGCCCCCTCCCCCTACTCCACTCACTGGAGATGTTTCTGGGTACGTATATCATTATTCTTTATTTATGATCTTCCCAGCCAGTTGTTGAGTCCATGTGACCACATTCTCATCCAAGGCAATTTGAGCTGGCCTTAGAGGAGAAATGGCGTGGCAGGGTGAGCAAAATTTTTTACCCAAGTTCCAAACCATTTACTAAAAACCTGGCCTCTCTCTGTTTTTCTCCTCTGCCGAGTTGCTTGAACTCACTTCTTTCCATAAATCCTCTGTGACGTTACCCTTTCCAGATGGCGATGGATTTTCACTGTTAACATCTGTTTTATTACTGTGACCATCTAATTTACTAGCCAGTAAGTTCCACAATTAGCTTTCTTTTGCTTTCCTTTTTGAACATTAACACCATATTTATGGCATCTTCTTCCTCTCTAACCTTGATTTTCAACTCTCTTCTAAATTCTCCAATAATTTTTCAAATGCTTTATACTTTCTCCCAGGGTGGTAATGCTCAAGGCCCCACCTTCTTGGTGGCAGATCTGAGCATAACAAAGGTGCTGCTTAACCTAAATCTGGAGGTGTTGTTGCTTAAATCCATGTCCCCAGTTAATTAGCTAGGTTGCTTTTCTGTAATTTTTAAACCTCACTCAGATAAAAAGAAAAAGGATAATTTTAATGATAATATTAATAGTAACTCTAGTTATCTAGAAGACATTTATGTAGTCACTCAGATATCTAGAATATAGTAAAAAACAAACCAAAAAACCCCAAAATCCCTGCCACCACTCCCCAAAAATAGAAATAAGCAGAAAAGCCATAGAGAGATCAAAAAAGACATCATGTGTCATGAAGTCCACATATCATACGACATCAATCTTCCACATTGTCTGAGTTCCTGGTGTAATCTCAGTAGTGTCCTTGTGCCCTCCACGGAGAGTAGGGTGAGGGTTATCTTTAGTTTTCTAAGCCATTGCCTCTAGCGGCACTCTGGTAACCAGGTAACTACTTTGGTGTTTATCAGGCTGCCTAGCACAAGGACCATGTGATTTTGAGCCAGAGGATAAACCTGGGGGCATATTCAGGCCAATCTGCTCTAGCCCACATAGCTGGTAGCATTTAAAAACAAACAAACAAAAAACCAAACTCCTAGAATTCTCTTCTTCTTCTCTCTATTTAATATATCTTATTTATCATCTGTAATCATTTGACTTTCAAGTTACATCAGAGCAAAAGAAGCAAATCAGAAGTAGGGTGGTGGTTGCTATTAGCAGTCACTCTGATCACCACAAAAAGTGATAGCTGCCGGGGAAGAGAGAGAAAACCTAAAAAGTAAACAAAACCCAAAGCCTCTGGAGGCTTAGCAGATTGGGAGCTATTTAGTGTAGAAGCAAATAACTCTACATTATTTTAATATCCTTTGTTGGAATCACGCTATTTAGTAGCAAGACAATAATATTTATAATAATGACCATGATTCAGAAAGGAAAGTTAGGTTTAGCAACTATATTTAAGGAGGTAAGGAAGTGTGTCCTTAATTTTAAATTAACATATAATTGATGAGCATGATCCAAAATTCACAAATACGTACTGAGAAATCCATTTCCTTCCCACCCTGATTCCCTAATCTCCCAGTTATCCTCCATGGATACAACTATAACCAATCTCTTTTGGAATTTTCCAGAGATATTTCAAGTGCTTTTAGAAAACTGTGTTTTGTAAATCACTTAAAATTTTTTTTAGATTCTGATAGGTAAGCTCCAGTGATCCGGAAAATTCAGTTAGGTAGAACTGCTTATTGCCCAGCAATTCAGAATGAATTAGGCATTACTTAGTGCGAATTGAGTTTCCTAATTTTTCAGATTTTGGGGACAGAGAGGCCCTCATAGACCTCAGAGAGACTGTAGAAGAGACCTGATCTTGTCATTTGCAGGAGTGGGAAGGTTCTAATTTTTACCCCTGATTGCTATGAGGATTGTTTTCTCATCTCCATTCCCCAAAGTTTTTCTTAATCCTACCATGTGCAAAGGCAGCGTGGTTGGAAGAAAACACAAGGGCTTTAGGGGCTAAATGAGATATAAAGAAGAAGAAGATAGGATCCCCAGTACTTGGGGATCTATTTTTTTTTAAAGTTAAGGGAGGAAAACACAGTAAGGTGTGTACAAATTGCTATAATAAAAGGTATAATATTTGCTATAGGAGAATTTAGAATGCTATGAGAAGAGATTATTTGGAGCTGAAGGAATCCAGGAAAGTTTCATGAAAGAAGTAGCACTGGAGATAACTGCGGAACGAAAAGTAGGGATTCAACAGGAGAGAAGACAGAAAACATCCCAGGAAGAAGAAAAAGCATGAACGAAGATATGGAGCACTTTGGGCAAAACTGTTAATGGGATGATAATTTGCCATCCATTCACGTTCTTTTCTGAAATACTTCAAGCTTGCTCCCGAGTCTGATATTGGAGCTGGGACAGGACATTGGCCCACAGACCAAGGGGTGTCTTCGGGAAGGAGCCAAGGGGATCATGTCCAATAAGGCGAGGAGAATCAAACTGAGTAGTTTGCAAGGAGAGCCAGCTGCCTCCTCTACCCTGACTCCAGCAAGTCTGCTCTTGGGGACAGATGCCTCTTTGCTGGCCTAGTGTGGCTAAGCCATCAGTCTAGGAACAATTCCTTGTTTTCCTGGAACTCTCTCTCATTTTTGTGGTAGTTCTTGGAGTAATATTCCTAGAATGTTTCCAGAATGCCAGGCCATCTGCTTACTCTAGTTTGGATTGGCTCACAGCTGCCTCACTTTCCTGAAGCAGAGTCTCTAAAGCAGCATCTAGAGCCATGCTTCCCAAAATGCCAAAAGGTGAACTTTCCTGGAAATAGGTTTGCATTTTCTGACATAGTGTCTTCCACGCTTTCCTGAGAGTAAGCATGGCCTGAGAGAGAGCATGTGTTTGACATTTCCCTCTGGCAGCGGCCCACAGGAGCTCTCATGGACAAGATGGATTTGATTAATGAGGGAGATAGGCAAATTCTTTTGCTTTAAGCTGGAGGGGGGATTTTGTAGGTGTTGGGGTTCTTTTTCCTTCTGCACTCAGTCTACCAGTGTCAAGCTCCAGACACAGAGGGCACAAAAGGAGTGTTTGTCTTATTAGAAGGCAAAGGTGTTGTGTTTGTTTGTGTTTTTGTTTTTCTGGAATCATACATATATAGACCTTCAGAAGAGAACTCTGGGGTCACCTAGATCAAATCTCTACTCTGTGTGGAAATCTCAGTATCCTGGACATGCTAATATTAATAGGTCTCAGGACTTATGAGAATGGAGACCATATCTGACTTATTTATTGCTATATTCTCAGTGTGTGGTTGTCTGGTTCATGGTAGGTGTTCGGTGAATAAGGGTTGAATGAAGATAGTCCAGAGACTAAGAAATCAGTCCATTTCAAGTCAGCCCATTCTATGTTTTCATACATTTTTTTCATAGTGAACATATTTTGAAACTAATAAACTATGTCTTTCTCATTTTCAATCATACATAATCATGTTTCTTTGCAACAACCATTACGGCTCGAAGGAAGAAAGGAGGCCAAATGCTGTCTAATGAAAGAGGATATTATGATGCAGTATTCCTAGTCTACAGAGGTGAAAATGAAAATGAAAGGAAAAACTAAAAACAACAACAAAACTAGTGATCCGAGTTAGGGGTGAGGGTGTGAAGGAGAAAAATGTTGCGTATCAATTTTTAATCAGTTTGTCAATTCCTACTAGTCCTATTAGAATTTTGTGATGGTGTTGAATTTTATAGATCAGTTTGGAGAGAATTGACATCATAATATCGAGTCTTTCAATTCATGAGCATTGTATATCTCTTCATTTATTTATGTCTTTAATTTTGCTCAGCAATGATGCATAGTTTTAAGTGTACAGATCTGCACATCTTTTGTCAAATTTATTTCTAAGTATTTCATATTTTGATGCTATTATAAATAGCATTTTATCTCAATTTCTGATCTTTGTCAATAATATATGGAAATAAAACTAATTTTTGTAAATTAACCTTGTATCCTGCAAACTTGCTAAATTCACTTATAGTTCAAGTAACTTTTTTTTGTAGATTCTTTAGGATTTTAAACATGGATAATCATGTAATTTGTGAAGAAAGATAGCTTTACATCTTTCTTTCCAACTCTATGCTTTTAAATTCTTTTTCTTTTCTTATAAAACTGGCTAGCACTTCCACTATAATGTTGAAGAGAAGAAATAAAAGTGGACTTTTTTTTGAGACAGAATATTGCTCTGTTACTCAGGCTGGAGTGCAGTTGTGTGATCTGAGCTCACCGCAACCTCCGCCTCCCACGTTCAAGTGATTCTTGTGCCTCAGTCTCCGAAGAAGCTGGGATTACAGGTGCATGCCACCACACCTGGCTAATTTTTGTATTTTTAGTAAAGACAGAGTTTTGCCATGTTGGCCAGGATAGTCTCAAACCCCTGGCCTCAAGTGATCTGCCCATCTCAGCCTCCCAAAGTGCTGGGATTACAGGTGTGAGCTACCACACCTGGCCAAGAGTGGACATTTTAACCTTTTTCCTGAATTCAGTAGAGAAATATTTGATCTTTCACCATTAAGTATGATGTTTTGCTGTATGATACTGTAGATACCCCTTATTAGGAGGAAAAAGTTCCCTTTTATTTCTAGTTTGCTAGAGTTTTTATCATAGATGTGTCTTAAATTTTTTCAAATCCATATTTCATATCTGTTGAGACAAATGTATGAATTTTAGTCTGTTAATACAGTAGATTGCGTTGATTGACTTTTTAAATGCTATGCCAACCCTGCAATCCTGGGATAAATCCCACCTGTTCATGTTATATTATCATTTCTATATGTTGTTGCTAAAATTTTGTTAAGAATTTTCCATCTGTGTTTATGAGGGATTTTTGCATGTAGTTTTCTTATACTTTATTGGTTTTGTACCAGGGTAATGCTGGCCTTATAACATGAGGTATGCCTTCCTTTTCTGTTTTCTGGAAGAGTTTTCGTAGAATTGGTATGATTTTTCCCTTCACTGTTTTATAGCATTCACCAATAGAGCCATCTGAGCCTGTAGTGTGTGTGTGTGTTTTCTGGCTGTTTTTAATATTTTTTTTTAACTTTTGATTACAGATGTTTGACTATGCAGTGTTTTAGGTATACACTTATTTGTATTTATGCTACTTAAAGTTCTACTAAGCTTTTTAATATCTGGGTGTTGATGAGTTTTATCAATTTTGGGAAATTCCCAACTATTTTCTCTTAAAATATTTCTTCTGCCTTCTTACTGTTCTCTGTTTCTGTCTCTGAATCTTTTTCTTTCTCCTTTCTCTTACTATGACTTTATACTTTATACTTTTTTCTCTGTCTTTTTTAGTTCGGATGATTTGCAATGACCTGTCTTTGGTTTCACTAAATCCTTTTCCTGCTTTTCCCAGCAAAAGAATTCTTCATTTCAGACATTATATATCTCAGTTTTACAATTTTCATTTGTTTCTTTTTGGAATTTCTATTTATCTCAATCAATCCACCATTTTTTCATTCATTTTGTATATCTCTTGCTCTTTGTTTTAAATATACTTGTAAAAGTTATTTTAATGTCCATACCTAATAATTCCAACATCTAGGTCATTTGTGCATCTGGTTTATTTGACTTATTCTCTTGATTGTATGTCACATGTTCTGATTCTTTGCTTGCCTGGTGACTTTTTATTGCATGGCAGAAGTTATAAATATGAGAACAGTAGAGGCAGAATTAGATATTTACCCCCAGAAAAGGCTTGCCCTTTCCTCTTTCAGGTGGGTGGTATGTAAGGCTTACCTCTTCTATCTAGTCAAGGATTGATAGATTGGGTTGGGGTTAAACTTCATCCTTTAGTTCACCTCTTATTTTAAATGTCAGGGCTTTGAGATATAAGTATCACAAAACTATGAAATCTTTCCTGTATTTCATTTCTAGACCAGCCTCATCACTGCTCACTCAACAGAAGTCTAATGAGGAAAACTTGGTGGGTAACAAGACCTAGCTGTGTGTTTGGGACCCCACCAGATTCCAAGCTACCATGCCAGCCCATGTGCACTGACAAGAGCTCAGCTAGCTTTTCCTTGACCTAACCAAGTATCTTCACCAATGGTAGTTCACTGCTTAGCCCACCTGTGCCCCCAGGTAGAGGTAATGCCCTCAGGGATGATAGCAGCTGCCACCTCTGCTCATCTAGGAAAGCACCATTTCTCTCTGAAATTTATTTGTACTTCTTTGCATCCACAGCTCTTCAGTGGCTTTCAATAATGTATGATTTTTTTTCATGTAGCTGGTATTTTTCTCTAGTTACAGCAGTAGTGATACAACCACCTTCATCCCCACAATAAGTAAATCTCTGCTGTTGCATTTTTAATTTTCTTACATCTATTTTTTATTTTAACCAACTCTCTTCCACTCTCCTCCTTCATTTAGCCTATTTTTCCTTTGGATTTCTGGCTTTTAGTTCATAGAAGCCACATCCTCTTTTGTCTGTTGGAGGACTTTTAGGATTTTTTTTTTTTTCTTGAGAAAAATGATCTTCCTCTGAGCTTTTGGGACTATGCTCTATTTTTCCTTATGATACAGTAATTTTTCATAACACATATTTTCTTTTCCTCACTGTTTTCTTGGTAGCCTACAGCTTCCCTCTTTCCAATTTAAACCTGAAATTGAGGTTGATGTTCTTCACCCAGTTCAGTTTACACTGCTTAGCAGTAATTCATCTAGTAAGGTCTGCAGAACTGAAGGGAAATCTCCTCCAGCTCCCACTCTCTTAGTTTTGGGCTAGTGTCAGATGCAGTTTGCTGTTGGGAAGATTTTATAGAATGCGTGATTTGGTTCACAGCATATTTTTTCTAGTTACTAAGTGTGTCAAATGACGATTCAGTCTTTGCTTATCTCTTTCCTTACTGCCAGGTTGTTTGCCAGGAGTGAGTGGAAGATAACACGGGTTGAGGCTGAGTAGGAAAAAGAAGAATGCTTCCAAGTTGCTGACTATAATGTGAGGTGGACATGGGAATAGAGTTTACAGCCTGATGTGTCTCTTGTCAACTTCCGGTTGAAATACAACCATGAAGAAACATCCAAGGCAAAAACAACAAATAAGCATTGTCAAAAATGACAATAAATGAACTACAGACTAAAGAAGACTGGATACAATGTCTAGGAAAGTTTCTTTTAGCCAAATTAACAATGGGAAAGAGATTAGAAGAACAAGGCCCAAAGAAGCTGGGGAAGATTCACCTTTGCCATTTATAGCTAATTAATCTTCCATCTTGTTACTAGACTGAAACCACTCTTACAGACACAGATCAGTTGCTCACCAACTTCAGAGGGCACTTTGAAATGCTTATTTTATCTGACTTTCTAATGCTCTTAGATATTGTTACCCACTCCCTCCTAGTTCAAATTCTCTTCTCTCTTGGCTTCTAGGACAAACACTCTGTGACCACTTCTTGCCAGTCTTACCTTTGCAGGCTTTTCTCCCTCCAATAATCCTTACCTATTTCTTTTCTTTCTTTTCACTGTTGCTCTATACAATCTCACTCTCACACATGCATAGATTATTTGTTATATTCTGCTCCCCAAACTCATATCTCTAGACCCAATTGCTTTCTCAGATATCAGATCCAGATTTCCAGGTAACCACTGATTCTGTCCATTGGGATTCTCACTGGTACTTCAAATTATACATGTCCCAAACTGAACTCATATTTTCTGCTCTTCCAAAGCAACTTCTCTATTTTCCCTCCTATTTTGGTGAATATCACCATTTACTTAGTTCAGCGAACTGTATCCTCCCTTGAATCTTCTTAAAACTCTCCCTCTTCATCATCTCACAAATTCAACTGAGTCTGATCAACATTTCCCAAATGTTTCTCAAATATATCCCTTCTCTTCATTCCCTTTTACTGATTTATTTTCAGTTCTAATAATCTCCTAATTGGTTTCTCTGTCTGAAGGCTTTTCTCTCTCCATGCTATTCTCCCCACAACAATCAGAATACTTTTCAAAAAATACTATTTGGGGGCCGGGCACGGTGGCTCACGCCTGTAATCCCAGCACTTTGGGAGGCTGAGGCGGGCAGATCACGAAGTCAGGAGATTGAGACTATCCTGGCTAACATGGTGAAATCCCATCTCTACTAAAAATACAAAAAATTAGCCGGGCATGGTGGCGGGCACCTTATCCCAGCTACCCAGGAGGCTGAGTCGAGAGAATTGCTTGAACTCAGGAGTGGAGGTTGCAGTGAGCTGAGATCGTGCCACTGAACTCCAGTCTGGGCAACAGAGCAAGACTCCTTAAACAAACAAACAAACAAAACTACTTGACCTCAGGGACCCATAGAAGAAAGTATACAGTCCTTGTATGACTTACAGGCCCCTTCATTACCTGGCTTCTGCCTTCCTTTCCAGCCTTCTCTTTTACTGTTTCCCCAGTGATTCTGCTCCCAGTCAGCACTGAACTCCAGCTATGCTGAATAGCTTGCAACTCTAAAATATGCCACACGGATTCTTTGCACACAATGAATAAAATTCTATCTGTTTCTTGTCTGGCTGGAGAAGTCCTCCAAAATTTTTACATTGACCTAACTGACTGTACATGATCTTCACACCCCTTCCCACCAACTCCTTACCCCTCTGGTCTAATTTCCTATTAATCTTTCACTCACTCACTCTGCTTCAACCACATTAGCTTCTTTACATTCTTCAAATATACCAGGCATGCTTCTGTCTCAGGGCCTTTGCACTTACTGTTCTCTTTGCCTAGAACATGTCCCTTCCTCAGATATTCATGGGACTTGCTTCCTCACCTCCTTCAAGGCTTTGCTCATTTTTCTTTCATTGCAGTGAAGCCTTGTCTGGCCACCCTATCTAAAATTTTAACATACATATGTGCACACACATGCACATACAATATTCCCCATTGTACTTCCCCATTTTCCTTTCCTCCTCATTACTCATCATCTAATATATTGTGTATTTTACTAATTTATCTTATTTATTGTCTATCTCTCACTACTGAAATATAAGCTCCATGAGGGCAGATTGTAGAGTGAGGGACTGAAATATAGACATCACATCGTTATCTCAGTAACTGCTCAATACAATTGTTTTCCATATATGGAAATGAATTGATTCCCTGGAGACTATTTTTATTGTGATAAAATACACGTAACATAAAAGTTACCATCCATTTGAACCATTTTTAAATGCACAGTTCAGTGGCGTTTGTTACATTGTTGTGAAACCATACCACCGTCCATTTCCAGAATTCCTTTTACTTTGCAAAACTGAAACTTTGTACCCATTAAATAATAACTCTTTATTCTCCCCTCCAATCAGCCCCTGGAAACCACCATTATACTTTCTGTCACTGAACTCGACTACTCTAAGTACCTCATAGGTGGAGTTATACAATATTTGTCTTTTTGTGTCTGGCTTATTTCACTTGGCATGCTGCCTTCAAGGTTAATCCATGTTGTAGCATGTTTCAGAATTTCCATCTTTTTAAAGGCTGAATAATATTGAATTGCATGTGTGTCTCACCTTTTATTTATCTATTCATTCATCAGTGAACACTTGGGTTTCTTCCAACTTTTGGCTATTGTGAATAATGGTGTTGTAAACATAGGTGTTTTTGTTTTTGAGTCCCTGCTTTCAATTCTTTTGGGTATATACCCACAAGTGGAATTGCCAGATTATATGGTAATTCTATGTTTAATTTTTTGAGAAACCACCATACTATTTTCCACATAGCTGCACCATTTTTATATTCCGTACATACCAGCAATGAACAAGGGTTTCAATTTCTCCACATCCTCACCAACACTTGTTATTTTTTCTTTTTTACATAATAGCCATCCATCGTAATGAGTGTGAAGTAGTAGCTTATGGTGGTTTTGATTAGCATTTCCTTAATGACTAGAGATGTTGAGCATCTTTTCATGTGCTATTTGGTCATTGGTATATCTTCTTTAGAGAAATATCTATTCAAGTCTGTGATGGTTAATTTTATATGTTAATTTGACTGAGCTAAAGGATGGCCCAGATATCTGGTAACACATCATTTCTGCGTGTGTCTGTGAGGGTGTTTCCAGAAGAGATTAGCATTTGAATTTGTAGACTGAGTAAAGAAGATCACCCTCACCAATGTAGGTGAACATCATCCAATGTCTTGAGGGCCTGAATAGAACAAAAAGGTGGAGGAAGGGTGAATTTGCTCTCTCTTCTTGAGCTGGTGCATCCATCTTCTCCTGTCTTCAGACAATGGTGCTCCTGGTTTTTGGGCCTTTGGATTCCTACTGGGACTACATCAGTGGCTCCCCTGGGTCTCAGGCCTTCATGTGTAGATTGGAACTGGGAATATGGGATTTCTCAGCCTCCACAACTATATGAGCTAATAATAATAAACCTCTTTCTATACATCTATGTATATCTTACTGTTTCTCTGGAGAACCCCACTAATACAAAGTCCTTTGACCATTTTTTTGTTGTTTGTTGTTGTAGTGGTAGAGGAGTTCTTTATATATTTTGGATATTTATCCCTTATCAGATATATGACTTACCAATATTTTCTTCTATTCTCTGAGTTCCCTTCTCACTCTGTTGGTAGTATCTGTTAGTGTACAGAAGCTGTTAATTTTGATGAAGTTCAATTTATCTGTTTTTTTTTATTTTGTTGCCTGTGCTTTTGATGTTACATCCCAGAAATCATTGGCAAATCCAATGTCACAAAAGTTTTTCCATATGTTTTCTTCTAAGAGTTTTATAATTTTAGTTCTGACATTTAGGTCTTTGATGTATTTGGACATAATTTTTGAATATGATGTAAGGTAAGGGTTCAACTTCATTCTTTTGTGTGTAGATATCCAGTTTTTTCAGCACCATTTTCTGGGACACTAAAATTTTATATTGCATTTTTTACTTCATTAGGAGCATAAGATACTTCATTAAGGGTACAATGTGTTTATATCATAGTTTGTTTCCTTTGTGGGTAAATTTGGCAAAACTACCAAATCTAAGAATTGCTCAGTTCTGGGAATAGTAAATTTCATTTTTTTTCTACAAGATTAGCTTCATCTAGAAAAGACAAAGAACTATATAGGAATTCAAAATAATAAGGGATGAAGGCATTAGAAGAAAGATCTAGTGGTGAAGATGTGGTCTGCTTGGCTTAAAGGTGCAGGGTCTGAATGGAAAGACAAGATATCATGAGCTTCAGGTGGACTTTGAATCAGGTCTGGAGGAACACTGGGTTAGAAGGGCCTGTCTGGAGGTGGGAAAATGCCAGTTCTGATTTACAGCTCTGGGAGCCCTGGAGGTGGGAGGATGAGCCCCTCCCTAAAGGTTGTTGAGGGGTTGGGAGTGGGACACAGAACTATTAGAGGAGTGTCAAGATGAGGTTTAAAATGATGAAAGAAAGTGCTGAAAGAGTGTAATGGAAAGAATTCCTGCCATAAGAATGGAGGCCATAATGGCAGGAAGCCCAAAAAGAAGGAGTGAGAAGAACGAAACTGAACGTAAATGGAGAATAGAGCTCCTGTATCAGTCCATTTTCACACTAGTATAAAGAAATACCGGAAACTGGGTAATTTACAAAGAGAAGTGATTTAATTGGCTCACAGTTCCACAGGCTGTACAGAAAGCATGGCTGGGGAGGCCTCAGGAAACTTACAATCATGGCCGAAGGCAAAGGGGAAGCAGGCGCATCTTACATGGATGGAGCAGGGGGAAGGTGGGGGTGATGCCACACACTTTTAAACAACCAAATCTCTTGAGTACTCGCTCACTATCACAAAAATAGCAAAGGGGAAATCTGCCCCCATGATCCAATCACCTCCTACTAGGCCCCTCCTCCAACATTGGGGATTGCAATTTAACATGAGATTTGGGCAGGGATGCAAAACCAAACCATATCAGGGCCCAAGGGAGATGCATTTGGTCAGCAACTAGAATGCGGAAAAGAGTAAAAGAGGGGACCAAAAGTATCAAGATGGAATTAACCATCTTTAGGATTCTGGAAATAGCTTTAGTGTTTCTTAGGGTCTAGATGTTATAAAGGTGGCAAGATGAGTACAGGAAAAAGTTAAATAATAATAAAACAATTATTCATCCAATATAAGTTGGTCCCTGCTCAAGTCAATGTGTTCTGTCATTGTTCAACAAAAACGAAATGATAGGAAAACAACAGTAGAGTTCTGTCTGCAGCTCGAGTGCTAACAAGGGCCTCCAGCGCTTCAGGAATCAAGGGGTAAATGGAGCGCTCAAAAGTCCATCCATCTGGTGCTGTGTGCTTGCTGGCACATTCTTTATAGCCACTATGGGAAGCTATAGTAGGGTGGCCACAGATGGCTCTAATAATTACACCCTTTTCTCCCTCTGGATGAGACAGATTTATGCACCTGGTCACTGACAGAGGCCTTGCTTTGTAGGGACAAGACTCTTGTTACACAGCTGAAGAGTGCATCACAGTGTTATCTTCTTGCCACGCTGCAGATCTGAAGAGGGGTCTTAGAAGAGGCAGAATCACCCACACTCAAGACCATTTCTCAAATTCATCTACGAGATAAGTCCATTCTCCTCCTTAGGGGAAAAGGCAGGAGTATGACCCTAATGGAAATCCCTCTGCATTAAAACTTGAGCAGTGGGGAACCAGTTTTCCTTCTCACAAGGGCAAACCAGGAAAATAAATGCCTTATGCTGGAATAATAACTTTAGAAGTTCCCTAGGGACTAACTAGTCCCTATTTAAATATGTAAAGCAATTTAAATATGTAAAGCAGAGCCTAGAAATCTAATAAAGGCATAGCAATGTGGAAGAAAGTTGTTGCCCTATAAGTGGCATTTACCAATCTGAGGTAAGAACGGTTACTGAAAGAGCTGAGAGAAAGCACAGAACCTGGAGAAAGAGGAAACAAAAACTGTCTGTTGTTGCAGCTCCAGCACTCAGTCTCCTGGGGCAATGGAGATGCATTAAGAGCTCAGCTCACTCCCAGCTAAATTCCTTGCTCATGAAGTAACTTTCTGATAATAATTGGCTTTCCATGTAGACTTTCAAACAGAGGAGAGATGGTGCTGACCAGCCAACATGGATATTCACATTTCCTCAGAGACTATATATATTGGGAGCTAGTTTCTCATGAGTTGTTTGATATAATCAGTCCCCCCCTGAGCCCAGCCATTTCCATGTGAGCTAAAAAGCTTGGGTTGTGGACCTTGCAAAGCTGAGGATGAGACCTAGATTACGGTTCCCACAGCAAGATGGCAGGTTTTCTTTGGGAAATTTTAGAGTCTTCATTCTAAATTGAACTTCTCTATGTGTCCTCATCCAGAAAGGGACTCAATACTTGATGGGTTTGTGCCAAGCTTTTGTATTAAATTCAGCTACATCACAGTAAATTATAAAAGTTAATGACCTATAATTATATTTTCTATGGTAAGGCACCTAGAATCAAGTAATTGCCAAATACAAGTGAAATAAAAGCCAGCAGTGGCTAGAATTTTCACCCAGTTCTTCTATATTTCTAGGCCTTTCTAAGCTCATAGCAGCAACTTCCCTCTCCCTTTCTCTAGTCTTCTTGCTTCGCTTCCATCTTCTTTTCTCTCAGCTACAATGAACCGCTCCACAACATTAAATGTCTTTAAACTCTTCCATATGAGATTCGATTTGGCTCTGAGGAGTTAAACCAAAGTGCAAGTTACAAACGTCCTAAGTGTTCTTCCACAGGGAGTATTTTAGTTGATGTCTTCAAACATACCACCCTCAGAAAAGCAAATATTTCAAAGACAGAAATGCAACTGTTGAATGTGGCGATAATTCTGCATGCAGTAGTAAGACAAATTTATGAATAAAAATTCACATTTCTAATCATATAAACATTTTAAAAGGTTATTTACTTGACCATATATTGAGAAACTTGCTTCAGAATCTGATTCCAGGTCAGGGGCTATAGCTTGTTCATACCACTCTGTGAGAGGACTGCTTCACTCTCACCACCAGGCTGACTAGTGCTCTGTGGTCTTGATCAAGTGTCCCAGCAGAGTTGGTGCATGGGAAAGCCTTTCTTGGCCTTATCAGCAGCTCAGCCTGGGAGGTTGGCCCGGGGGCTGACCAAGCACAAAATAGAAAAGCCACTAATAAGATCCAGCTGGAACAAATAGCCTCTATTTATTTTAGGAAACTAATGATATGTCATCATGACACATATCTAACCTTAGTATTTCTGATTGGACAGGCCAGTTATGTGGGCTATGATTCAAGCCATGGTTACGGCTCTGCTGCTGGAAGAAGGATTCATCTGGTTTTGTGGTCTCGCTCTTCAGGTATTCCTTGCATTAAGTAATCATGTTATACAAAATTTCACATCTCAAGTACTGGAAATTTAGGGAGGTGCTTATTTTACATTAAAAAAAGATCCCAATCAAGGAATTTTTAAGAAGTGACAAGTGATTAGTTTAATGGCAATATTATCTACTGACATTGTTCTGTTGTTATTTTAGAAATTGTAATCATTATCCATCCTAAGGACAGAGGAATCAACGTTTCAGTAGAGAAGAATTAGGTGCAACCTAGACAAGTGAGACATTTCTATGGTCTGGGTCTGAGAAAACATGACAGGAAAGAAAGAGAAGGGCTGCAAGGCCACGGGCTCAAAGCAGAGGCTGCTGAAGGACAAACGTGTTACAAAGTGTTATGAAATGAATTGACTTACTAGGAAGGCACAACATCCAGCATTACAAAAGGACTGCTCTGCCCTAGCCATGTCCAGCTGAATAACTGGCCACTACATGACCCTCCACACCTCCAGGGTGGAGGCAGAGCTTGTAAGCTTGTGGCCTGCAGACCTAAAGTGGCCCAAAGATGTATTCTTTTTGAGCCCTCTCCCAAGTGATTTGAAAAATTAAGCCACACTAAAACAACAGGAGATTTCATGCACACACAAATTGAGATTTCTAGCATCTCTTAAAAGATAACAAAGAAATAAGCACTTAAAACTGAACTCATATTCCACATGGCAGCACCAACTGGCCAAGATTCAGTGGCTGCTGCTCCTTTACAGAGCAACAGCGATGCTTCTGTGCCAGTGTGTGGTGGTGAAAGCAGGATCCTGGGGCCGGCCTGTCTAGCTGCCCTCCAACTCCACCCCTTACTAGCTGTGGGAACTTGTTAACTGTTCTGTTCCTCCGTTTACTCATCAGTAAAATGTGATTCATTGTGCTTATCTCATAGGTTGTTGTAAAGATTAAATAAATTAACAAGTATACTGTGCTTCAACTAGTGCCATGTAAATATAGTAGTATTACAAAAGCCTTTGATATTATTACTAATATAGTATTAATATCTTGTCTTCTAAATTATTTAGTTATGTTAATCCTCCTAAGAATCCTGTAAGGTAGGTGAAGAAACTGAGGCATGGAGAGGTTAGAAAACCTGCCTAAACTTGTCACATGGTCACATTGCACATTACTAGTAAGAAGTGAAACCTCCTCAGGGGTCTGTGATCTAAACCACCATGCTATAGAATGACATTCCTTTAGGTGGGACCCACACTCTCCAGTTTTCCATAGTACTCACCATTTCCACAGCATATGCATATAAATGTGCACATTCCTTTTCTATCTTCCCATCCACTGCCCTGTCCTCCTTTGGGTTATCTCCCTGGCCCCTGCATGCATTTGAGTTTGGAACCCCTAGTCTAGAAAAGTGGATATGCTGAATAGCTGACTGTGTCCTCCAGGTAGATTACCTCTCCCAATAAGGCTTTTATGAAGAGCCAAAGAGAAGACAAATTGTGTCCAGTGAGGGTCTATTTTAGTGTGGGTAGTCTGTGATAGCAGACAAGCAGCATCCCATCACCTGAAACATATAAGTAATGAAAATTATCTGGCTCCCACTCCAGACCTACTGAATCTGAATATCAGGTGTAGAGCCCAGAATTCTGTGGTTTACTAAGCCCTCCAGGTGATTCTGATGCTGGCTAAAATTTGGGAACCACTGCCTTAGAAGGTCATTTTTTTTTTCCAGACGTAGTTTCGCTCTTGTTGCCCAGGCTGGAGTGCGATGGCACTATCTCAGCTCATTGCAACCTCCGCCTCCCAGGTTCAAGTGATTCTCCTGCCTCAGCCTCCCGAGTAGCTGGGATTACAGGCGTGTGCCACCACGCCCAGCTAATTTTGTATTTTTAGTAGAGACGGGGTTTCTCCATGTTGGTCAGACTGGTCTCGAACTCCCATCAGGTGGTCCGCTTGCTCAGCCTCCCAAAGTGCTGGGATCACAGGCATGAGCCACTGTGCCTAACCAGAAGGTAATTTTTTTAATGCAAATAAAAATAAGACTTCCATGGGTAGGAATAGTTATCTGCTCCTACAGAGCTGGCCCAGAGGTATGTGGAATAAACCCAAAAACACTCTAATGGGAGGACTAGTTGGGAACAACATAGCTTTACAGTGAAGCCATTAGGATAAAATAGCAAATAGTGTGCTTAAGTGATTTATTAAATTGCACTTCTCTTTGTTATCATGTAAATGACATGGTACTTATAGGATGACCAATTAACACTTGGAGCCCAACTGCTCAAAACAATGATCTTAATTTTAAAATAGTTCTTATTTTCTGCAAAAGTTAGATAAATGGCCCAATTGTCTGCAGAGGCCAGTATAAAAGAGAACACATATCTGTTAACTCTCTATGACAGACAACCTACATCAAAGTCATCCTACAGGTGCCTTGAATAATTGCAGTTTGTCAGGACTGTGGTTGTAATTGACAGAAACAACTCACTCTAGCCTAAGGAAAACAGGAAAAATGCTTTAAAAGTCATTTTGACTACATTTAGGTTCAGAAAATGAAGATGTTTTGGTATATGCAACAAGAAATAATTTTATATGGCTTGAGACCTAGTCTGAATAATATTTGCAATTACTAAGTCTGATTTTCTCATGTTTGAGTCAATCCTAATTAGATCCCTACTGGCATGGCTGGATCTTAGAAAGAAATAATCCAGTGAAAGATAAAATCTACTTGTGAGGTTACAGCCTTAGCAGAGAAGATCCAGGAAATATCTAGTCCAGCTGAAGGACAGTGGAGACAGGAGGGGCTACATAATGCGAACCTGAGGCCTGGTTATTAACCAGGCTCTTGCTGTTTGGTGTAACATACACGCTATTTGGATTATGCCCTGACTTAACTCCACTCCTCTTTCTCTCCTAACATGGACTTTTGGGGACCTTGCTGCTGGTCCATTGTCTAGGAGGAGCCATTAATACAGTATCTGCTGTTAGCCTAATTCGTCTGGTTGGAAAGAATGCCTAAACCTTGAAAGTATTCCATTAAGGAGTTTGGATTTTATCCCAAGGACAGTAGAAAACATTGAATGGTCTTAAGAAGAAGAATGACACCATCAGACTCGAGTATCAGAAAAATGAACTCTGGCTGCCATGTGGAGATTAGAATTATTGGAGTGTTCAAGGCAATAGTAGATAGTGGCCTGTAAACAGTCTTATATTCCAGGCATAACTTAGAGATATTGCAGGTTCCGTTCCAGACTATAGCAATAAAATGTATATTGCAGTAACATGAGGAGTCATACAATTTTTTTGTTTCCCAGTGTATATAAAAGTTATGTTTTTACTATACTGTATTCTATTAAGTGTACAATAGCCTTATGTTGAAAAAAACCAATGTACAATGTAATTTTAAAAATATTTTATTGCAAAAAAAATGCTAACAATCATCAGAGCCTTCAGCTAGTTGTAATCTTGTAATCTTTTTGCTGGTGGAAGGTCTTGTGTTGATGTTGATGGCTGCTGACTGATCAGGGTGGTGGTTGCTGAAGGTTGAGTGACTGAGGTAATTAAAAAAAATAAGACCGTAATACAGTTTGCCCCAACAGTTGACTTTCTTTCATGAAAGATTTCTCTGTATCATTCAATGCTGTTTGATAGCATTTTGCCCATAGTAGAACTTCTTTTACAATTACAGTCCATCCTCTCAAACCCTGCTACTGCTTTACCATCTAAGTTTGTGTAATATTCTAAATCCTTGTCATTTCAACAATATTCACAGCATCTTCACCCATAGATTCCACTCAAAAACCACTTTCTTTGCTCATCCGTAAGATGCAGCTCCTTATGCATTAAAATTTTGTCACGAGATTGCAGCAGTTCAGTCACATCTTCAGTCTCCACTTCTAATTCAAGTTCTCTTGCTATTTCTATCACATCTGCAGTAAATTTCTCCACTGAAGTCTTGAACCCCTCAAAGTCATCCATGAGGATTGGGATCCACTTCCAAACTCCTGTTAATGTTGATATTTTGACATCGTCTCATGAATCATAAATGTTCTTTTCATCTAGAATGGTGAATTATTTCCAGAAGGTTTTAAATGGACTTTGCCCAGATTCATCAGAGGAATCACTATGTATGGCAGCTATACCCATATAAAATGCATTTCATAAATAGTAAGACTTGAAAGTCAAAATTACTCCTTGATCCATGGACTGCAGAATGGATGTTGTGTTAGCCAGCATGAAAACAACATTCATCCCCTTGTATATCTCCATCAGAGATCCTGGGTAACAGGTGCATTGCCAATAAGCAGTAATATTTTTAAAAGAATCTTTTTTTCTGAGGATCAGATCTCAACAGTGGGCTTAAAATATTCAGTAAACCATGCTATAAACAGATGCACTGTCATCCAGGCTTTGTTCTTCCATTTATATAGCCAGCAGGGTAGATTTAGCATAATTCTCAAGGGCCATAGGATTTTCAGAATAGTAAATGAGCGTTGGCTTCAACTTAAAGTCACCAGCTGCATTAGCCCCTAATAAGAGTCAGTCTGTCCTTTGAAGCTTTTAAGGCATTGACTTCTCTCTAGCTATGAAAGTACTAGATGGCATCCTCTTCCAATCGAAGGTTGTATTGTCTACTCTGATAATCTGTTGTTTAGTGTAGCCACCTTCATTATTTATCTTAACTAGATCTTCTGGATTGCTTACTGCAGTTTCTACATCAGCACTTACTGCTTTACCTTGTACTTTTATGTTATGGAGGTGGCTTCTTTCCTTAAACCTCATGAACCAACCTCTACTGGCTTCAAACTCTTCTTCTGCAGCTTTCTCACTTCTCTCAGCCTTCATAGTATTGAAGAGAGTTAGGGTCTTTCTCTGGCTTAAGCTTTGGCTTAAGGGAATGTTGAGGTTGGTTTGATCTTCTATCCAGACCACCAAAACATTTTCAATATCAGCAGTAAGGCTGTTTCACTTTCTTATCATTTGTGTGTTCCCTGGAGTAGCACTTTTAATTCCCTTCCAGAACTCATGGGCATTTACAACTTGGCTAACTGTTTGCCTTTGGGCAAGAAGTCTAGCTTTTGGGCCATCTCAGCTTTTGACATGCTTTTCTCCCTAAGCTTAATCATTTTTAGCTTTTGATTTAAAATAAGAGATGTATGACTCTTCCTTTCACTTGAGCACTTAAAGGCCATTGTTGAGTTATTAACTAGCCTAATTTCAATATTGCTGTGTCTCAGGGAATAGTGAGGCCTGAAGAAAGGGAGAGAGATGGGGGAGCAGCTGGTCAGTGGAGCAGTCAGAACACACACAACATTTACCCATTAAGTTTGCCATCTTATATGGGTGCAGTTCGTGGCACCCCAAACAATGACAAAGTAACTTCAAAGATCACTGATCACAGGTCACCAAAACAGATATAATAATAATGAAAAAATTTTAAATATTGCAAGAATTACCAAAGTGTGACACAGAGACACAAGATGAGCACAACCTGTTGAAAAAATGATACCGATAGACTTGCTCAACACAAGGTTGCTACAAACCTTCAATTCGTTTAAAAAAAAAAAAAAAAAAAAACCCCAGCCGGGTGCAGTGACTCATGCCTGTAGTCTCAGCACTTTGGGAGGCCAAGGGGGGTGGATCACTTGAGGTCAGGAGTTTGATACCAGCCTGGCCAACATAGAGAAACCCTGTCTCTACTAAAAATACAAAAATTAGCTGGGTGTGGTGGTGTGCCTGTAATCCCAGCTACTGGAAAGGCTGAGGTGGGAGAACCACTTGAACCTTGGAGGAGGAGGTTGCAGTGAGCTAATATTGTGCCACTGCACTCCAGCCTAGGTGACAGAGTGGGACTCTGTCTTAAAAAAAAAAAGAAAAAAACCAACAAACCATAATATCTGCAGGTACAATAAAGTGAAGTGCAATAAAATGACATATGCCTGTATTCTTAGCAGATTCTGCTCCTCTTGTAAAATATCAGATTGATACACCGAGACCTATAATGTGTTAGAGTAAATGTGCATGAAGCTTAGCTGACATACCAGAAAAGCTAATAATCTACAGTAGAAGATTGTCCATTTTTTAAAAAGTATGATAGATTATGGCCTTTGTTCCATAGAGGTAGGTTCAAACTTGTGGAGTTAACTAAATCAAATGATAAAAATCAGAGCTCATCAGTTAATGCAAGTTTTGGGTGGTGCTACTGGAAAAATACATTCTGATCATTTAATTTCATATTTTAATCAAACAGCCTACATAAATATATGCTAATGGGTCAAGATAATGGCCTTAGAACTTTAGAGCTGAATAAATCAGGCCTCTCAGGCATAGACTTAAATCTGTATTTCAATGAACTCTTTCAACCAGAACTATGCCTTGAACTATGACCCTAAATGTATTCTCACTACTGCCTGACAAAACTGGGCCTGTGACCTTCTCCAAGTATCTATTATGCATAGGTATTTCAGAGGCAATAAGTTTATGATAATATTTAAATTTCATCAGTTCTTGGGTCATGAAAGGGGAACATTCTACCTCATTCTCTGTTACTATTCAGCATGTCTTCTAGGTAGAGTTTTTTTATTTGTTTGTTTTTTCTTTGGTGTCCTAATATTCTTGTCAAATCAGAGACTGAGGGATTAAGAAGAGACTGAGGTATTAAGACACACATACCCAAGAATGGAACAGACAAGGCTGGAACCAGTTTATCAATAGATCCTTTGTAAGAGGAAAAAGAAAATGACTCTCTTCTGAGATCAGAGAATGAAAATCAAATGATTAAGCAGTGAGGAAGACCATGGTTCACTCTACAAATATTGGAAATTATATTAAGATGGTATATGTATAGGCAACTTTTATGTCCTTAGAAATGTATTTTGCCTGTGACATCCAAGCCAGCTGCAGTGGTGGGCAAAGCAGCCTCACTACATTCTTTGTATGTCAGATCCCTCTCAAGTTGAGGTCTTGGCCCCAATTAAATCAGTTCTGAGCTCTTTATAAATCAAGTCCTTCATAAATCTTGCAGTAACATTTCATTCTCTTTGCTCTCCTGCCTCTTACTGAGGGTAGCTTCAGGCATTTCCAGACCTTCCTGTTCAGCTGAGCCCTCTTGAGGAGATGTGTACAATTCTTCCTTTTGTTTCCCTCTATTTACGAAAAATACTCACTTCCTCCAGGACATCTGTGTAGCATCTCTACCCGAGGGGAAACCCTTGTCTTCCACCCACACTCAGGGCTGCAAGGGATAGGTTCACAGCAGGACAACTGGTTGATTAGTCATGTAATTCAAAATTACTAGGTACTCAAACTTAGACTAGTGAAATACAAAATGTGCTCTCGTGTTTGGTAGTATTATATAAGCTTATATTATCATAGAATTTAGATTCTTGTAGAATGGCATAAGCCACAGAGAAGCAGGGGACTTAGAAATCAAAAGCCACTTGGCCTATTTGAAATGATCATGTGACACTAATAAGGCCCACCAGTGCAGAAAGGAGTAGCTGGCAGAGTTCTGCAGGGATGAGCTTGTGCGTACTCTCACCTAGTGGCATCAAATGCTGCTCCTCACACAGAGGCTAAACTGGATAGATGTTTATTTCAAAGCCAAGAGCCCTCAAATAGACCATCCACATGGCAAGCCTGTGATTTCCTCTCCTGAAATATGAAGTGGCTTCTTTTCAAACATTTATGAGCAACATAAAATTTTAGTTTGCTTTCTCAAGTGAATAATAATTACTCTGGATGGGAAGGATTCATCCAGAGACATAAAAACATCCCCAGTCACTATTAATTAAAAGAAATCTACTAAGACATATATCACTTTGGCTAGAAAGCAATAGCATTCCTTATTCTAACTATATCACAGGGCTTGCCAAGTCTCAGTGAAAAGGGGAATTAATTTGACCCAGAAAGGCTTACTCAGAGAGGCATCCACCAGTCCTAAGCTGTTGTCAGACTAACAAAAACAGTGTGGAAGAACAAGAGTTAGGGTAAGAATGATCTAAGAGAGGTTTTCTGAAGCCAGCACTATATCAGGCTGAAGGCAGTGAGATTCATCCAACAAGAGTTCAAGATTTTGAAAACTGGCACACACAGAAGCCTAAGCAGTGACACAGTAAGTAGGAAACAGGGGATGACCACAATATTTTGGTCAATTCATATAAAGGGTCCATTGGATGATATGTGATATGTCTTATTGACAAAGGTGAGGCTGGACTAAGGTATAGAGCAAATATGTCCATACTCAAACCTCCTCAGAAGTAGAAACAAGGCTGGGCATGGTGGCTCATGCCTGTAATCCCAGCACTTTGGGAAGCCAAGGCGGTTGGATCACTTGAGTTCAGGAGTTCGAGACCAGCCTGGGCAACATGGTGAAACCCTGTCTCTACCAAAAATACAAAAATTAGCCAGATGTGGTGGCACAGGCCTGTAGTCCCAGATGCTCAGGAGGCTGAGGTTGAAGGGTTGCTTGAGCCCAGGAGGTCAAGGCTGTAGTGAGCTGTGTTTGCACCACTACACTCCAACCTGGGCAACAGAGTGAAATCCTGTCTCAAAAAAAAAAAAAAAAGAAAGAAAGAAAGAAAGAAAAGAAAGAGAAAAAAAGAAAGGAAGGAAGGAAGAAAGAAAGAAAGAAGAAACAACCCAAGTACCCAAGTGTCCATCAAGATAAATGAATAAACAAAATGTTGTGTGTACACACGATGAAATATTTTTCAGCTTTAATAAGGAAAAAAATTCTGGCATATGCTACAACATAGATGATCTTTGAAGACATTACACTAAGTGAAATGAGCTAATCACAAAAAAACAAATACCGCATAATTCCACTTATATGGGTTATATAGAATAGTCAAATTCATAGAAACAGAGAGTAGAATGGAGGTTGCCAGGGTGTGGGGGAGGGGGAAATGAGGAGCTGCTGTATGGTGGGTATAGAGTTTTAGTTTTGTAAGATGAAATTGTTCTGGAGATTGGTTGTACAGCAATGTAAATACACTTAACAATATTGAACTACACACTTAAAATTGTTAAGATGGTAAATTTTATGTTAAGTGCATTTTACCACACTTAAGACATTTTTTAACTTACAAAATTATACAATATATATGTACTGTTTATTATATGTCAGTTGTACCTCAATAAAACTATTTTTTTTTAAATAAAATAAAACAAAACAAAAATCAACTCCAGGTGGCCCATGTGAGGTCAGCAGGGATGAGCCCGTTTTTTCTGCATAGTCAGAAAAGGCTGCAGTGCCGATCCACCTGGGTTGCCTATGCTATCTGGGTGTAACTGGACTCATGGGGTTAACTCTGAAGTACTTAACACTAATCATTCTAATTTCCTGAGTTTGATTCCTCATTTTTTCTTAACTATATGTTTTCAAGATCTTCCTAAATTGCTTCTGTAAGTATGCAAGCTAATGGATTTGGTGAATAGTGACCTCTGAAAGGGTAGGTTCAGTAGGGGAGGTAAAATATAGATTTTAAGACATAATCATCATCACTAAAATTTACTGAGCTGGTTTTACTTGTCTCTTTTCACTTAAACCTCACAAGAATTGTATAAGATTATATACATGCATATTTTACAGGTTAAGTTGGAGGTCAGAGTGGTTAAGTAACTCATCAAAGGTCCCTGACTATTGTATCAGATAGAGTCTGTCTCAATCCATTTCATATTGCAATAAAAGAATACCTGAGGCTAGGTAATTTTGAAAGAAAAGAGGCTTATTTGGCTGACATTTCTGGAGACTGTACAAGAAGCACGGTGCCAGCATCTGCTTCTGGTGAGGGCCCCAGGAAGCTTCCACTCATGGAAGAAGGGGAAGGGGAGCTTGTATGTCTCATGGTAAGAGAAGGAGCGAGAGAGAGAAGGGGCAGACTCTTTTTGACAGCCAGGTATCGAGGAAATGAACAGAGCAAGAACTCTCTCATTACCACAAGGAGGGCATCAAGCCATTCATGAGGGATGAATTACCCAAAAACATCTCACCAGGCCCCACCTTCAATATTGGGGATCAAATTTCAACATGAGACTTGAAGGGACAAATATCCAAATTATATCAACGTCTTAGCAGAAGGCTGATTTTTTACTTAGATGTTCAAATTAAGGAAATATTAATGAATGGGCTGCTTCCCGAGGTGTGTAAGTTGAAGGTAGGCAAGTTTAAGGAAACCAGGAAGGAATGTCAAAGCACCCAGAGTCCAATACAAATGAAAATCCATTACTAGCCCTCTATGTGAAGGAGCAAGGGGAGGTCAAAGTTGGATAGTTATAAAATTAACATACATGAGAATGTTTGTAAACTGAGGGGAAGAAAATATTAGAAAGAGAGAAGTGATAGCTCATGCCTGTAATTCCAGCAGTTTGGGAGGCTGAGGCAGGTGGATCACTTGAGGCCAGGAGTTAGAGACCAGCCTGGCCAACATGGCAAAACCCCATCTCTACTAAAAATATAAAAATCAGCTGGGCATGGTGGCACACATCTGTAATCCAAGTTACTCTGGAGACTGAGGCACAGGAATCACTTGAACCTAGGAGGCGGAGGTTGCAGAGAGACGAGATCGCACCACTGACCACAGTCTGGGCAAAACAGTGAAATGAGACAGAGAGAGAGAGAGAGAGAGATAAGAGGGAATAACTAAGAAGGCAAAGGCTGGAGAAAACAGGAATGGGTGATATCAAGATCACAATGAAAGAGTTTGCATTGGAAAAGAGAAAGAATACATCTTCCCATGAGACAGGAAAAAAAAATTGGGAAAAGAATGAAAGGAAAATTGTTACTTATAAAGCAGATGGTGAGACTTTGATCTGAGAGAAAGGAGCCTGGGGTGATGTAGGAAACAGAAGAGCTGACACAGAGCTGTTTTGGTAATTTGAGAGGAGCTCAACTCGGGGATAATTAGTGCATGGTACTATGGGCCACACAAATGCCCAACTAACCCAAATTTGCAACATACTCAGTCAGCATTGCTACAATCAAACACAACAGATCACCCATTTTTTTTAATCTCAATTTTTCCTTAAGAAAATGGTCTAAATAACAGGGTTGAAATGGTTAAGAAGCCATTTAAGTTATTTTTACTTCTGGAATTATGACTACTAGTATTCCAAGATACGCTTTTATCTCAGAATAACTAGATCCTGAATAGAATGCATATTTAGAGATATTGCTGATCTATTAGGAAAGAATCTTCTATGGCCCTCCATTCATTGACAGAGAGAGAGAGAGAAAGAGAAAGAGAGAGACAGAGAAAGAGAGAATATGAACTATAGTGTTTTGGCAGCCAGGTGGTGTGGGGTTGCCTTGAGGACAAATGACAATAGCTGCACTTATCTCAAAATATTGAGCTTAGACTGATGCTAAAACAAAGGAAGCATATAGAACAATATATACAACAAACACTGATACAATTTAAAGAAGGAATTGACATATTTTTCATCAAAGTATGTTTTAACACATCTCTTTGAAATATTATAGGTTACACATGCCAAAAGAACATAGTAATGTAGATGATTTGAGTAAATAATCTTGATCTAATATGTAGATCACACATAGAACTCTGCTCCCTCAAATTGGAGAATTACCTTCTTCTCAACATTCACAAAAGTTGATCATAATCTTGTTAAGCAAGCTACAACAAATGTAAAACTTTATACATAAAGACCACATTCTCTGACAAGAGTGCAATTTGGTGAAAGTCAATAACAAAATGATGAAAAAATCCTCATACATTTGAAAATTTTAAAACAGTCTTCTAAACAAATTGTGGGTCAAAGAACAAATTGTATTGCATATTTAATTACTCAGATCAGCATAATAATGAAAACAATACATATCAAAACATGGCATGCAGCTAAAACAGAACTTGGAGAGTAATTTATAATCTTAAATGTTTATTTTGGAAAAGAAGAAGCCTTAAATGTAATGAGCTTAAGAAATTAGAAACAGAACAAGAGAACACACTCAAAGAAAGGAAAGAGATAATGAAGATAAGAGTTGAAATCAATGAACTAGAAAACAAAGATACACTCAAGAGGATCAAGAAAGCCACAACTTAAATCTTTGAAAAGGTTAATAAAATTGCTTAATGTCTGTCAATATTGATAAGGAATAAAAAAGAAAATGCATAATTAAACAATATTAAACATAATTACATATAGCAGTGATTAGAAAGAAAAGCCATTATGAACAACTTTATGCCAATAAATAATGAAAACAGAGATATAAAATGAATAAATTCCTAGAACTTTAAAACTGAGTCTAGAAGAAATAGAAAGCCTGAATTGTTCTATCCTTATACAATAAGTTGAAGCAGTATTTAAAACTTTTCTCATAAAGAAAGCAACATGGCCTATGATTGTATAGGTGAATTCTACCAAATTTTCAAGGGACAGATCATTCCCATTTTATAGAAGCTCTTCTACAAAATATAAGGAAAAGGAATATTCCCCAATGTATTTTATGTGGCCAGAATAATGTCAATACCAAAATCAGAGAAATACAGTAACAGAAGTAAAACTACAGGACAAAACCACTAATGAATGTACACACAAAAATTCTTAATAAAATATTAACTAATTAAATCTTTCATTAAAAAATAGAATACGAGGGAATTGACTGCATAGAGGCATGAGGACATTTTTGGGGTGATGGTAATGATCTATGTGTTGATCATAGTGGTGGTATATAACTGCATATATTTGTGAAAATTTATTGAAATATACATCTAAAATGTGAATTTAATTTTTTGTAAATTATATCTCAGTGAACCTTTTTTAAAAAAAGAGATTTTTCTAGAATTCCACACCCATTCCATGATTCTTAGTAAATTATATGAATAAAAGAAAATATTCTTATCTTAATAAAGACTATCTAGCAAAAATTTGCATCAAATATTATTGTTAATGAGGGATGCCAGAAGCATTAGAAAGAAGACAAGGATGTCTGCCATTATGGCTTCTATTCAACATTGTACTAAAGATTCTAGCTGCATGATAAGACAACAAAAAGCAAATAGAAGCATAAGAATAGAAAAGAAAGCAAAATTGATAATTTCAGATAATAGATTTGTTTACACTGCAAATCTCAAACAACAGAATTAGAAATAATAGAATTTAGCAAGGTGACTGACTTAAAAAGCAAAATAAAAGGTAAATTTATATATCTATGTGCCAGCAAGAAACAAAAGGATTTTTAGAAAGGAAATAATTTGTAAGAGCAATAAAAAATAAGGTGCTTAAGAATAAATATAACAAAAGATGTACAAGAATTGTAGTTAGAAATTTTAAAAATTAGGAAGAAAGGAAACCTAAATGGAGAGATTGCTTAGTTTATAAATAGAAGGATTCATTGTCATAAATATGTTAAGTATCTCCAAGTTGATTGATTCATGCAGCTTCAATCACACTTCCAACAGGTTTGGAACTCAACAGGCTGATTCTAAAATGTACACGTAAGAGCAAAGAGACATGAAAGAGGGAGTACATTGGGATCTTTGCCTTATCAATTGTTAAGACTTATAAAGCTATAGAAACAGACAAATAGATTACTAGATAAAAATAGAGAACCCAGAAAAAAGCCTACACATATATGGAATTTTGATAAATGATATAGATGATGCCACAAATTTGTTGGGGGAAGAAAGAACTGTTCAACGAATGGTGCTGGGACAATTGATTATTTATATAGAAAAATATTAAGTTGGTTCCCTAGAATTCTCCATACATAAAATCCATTCTAGATGTATTATAAAATAAAACATAAAAGATGAAACTTTAAAAATGCGAAGTGAAATGTGGAGAATGTCTTTCTGACCTTGGGATAAGAAAGAATGTCTTAAGACAAAACACATTATAAAAGAAAAGATTAACATTAAAAATTTCTCTTCATCCAAAGATACTACAAAGAAAGAGAAAATACAAGTCACATTGTAGGAGTGGAGAATGATACAAGCACTTTGAAAAACAATTTGGTTATTCTTATTAGATGAACATTTGTTTATCCTGTGGTCTATCAGTTCCACATCTAGTTATGGATACTCTTGCTTCTGTGCACTAGGAGGCAAGGACAAGAACATTCAAGCAGCACTGTTGGTAAAAGCAAATAGCTGGCAACCTACTACCATAATAAGGATTAGACTTATTTAGAGTTGCTCCACAGAGCCTAACATAGTTCAGTAAAAGGAATCTTCAGGAAAGCAGGTTTTCTTTTAGTGAAAAGAACTTTTTAACATTCAAAACCATCCAAAGGCTTAGTAGACTGCTTCCCACGGAAAGAGTTCCCTTAACTGGAAGTGATCAAGTAGTTCTGGGTGTTGCAGAGAGAATTCCACCACTGGGTGGAAGGTTTTACTAAATGAATAGCAAGATTTTTACCAGCTGTTAAGGTTCAGGGATTCTACACATAATCCTTACAAAAACTCAGCCATGCTACTGAGCTGATATTAGAAATACATTATTTGTACATCAGTTGTTTCCAGAAATTCACCTTAAAAGCACAGTTCTTTCTGGGAGTGGTGGGCTTTAAGCAATTAGCACATAACACTGACCAAATATATCAAAGATTGGCAATGTAGTGGACTTAAAAATCTGGAAAGAAAGAGAACAAAATAAAAACAATATTCCTTTTATTAACAAAATATGATCATAATAACTGTAAAAGAATTTTTATGACAGGAAAAGTCACCCTTACCCCATTGTCTTAAAACTCTAACATAACCCTTTCCTGCATTTTTTCTCTGCCCACTGGGGCTTTAAAAAAAATGTATTGGTAGTCAGAAATATTTTGATCTGAGAAGACTGGGGGAGTCAGTTTAGGGTCAGCAGCCTGGCTTAGAGTGTGGGTAGATTATTGCTGAGGGATATTTGGGGAGAGTCCTAAAGCCTAGAAGTGAAAGGTGAGGAGGCTGCAAGAGGAGAGGGACTGGCTGGGTTAAAGCCCAGAACCTTGTAAAGCACCTGCTTTTGGGTGGTGGTTCTCTACCTCCTGGGTCCTGCCTTAACCAGATCAAATGGCTGCTCTCTCCTTAGGCAGAAACCACATGCCTTCTGCCCGCTCGCTGCCTCTGGTGGCCTTGCACCCTCTCTGCTGCTCTCCCTCCTGGAGTTCTTCCTGCAGGGAAAACTAGCCAAGTAAGCCTCTCTTTATTGCAATATGACCAGTCATGCTTTCAGTTCCAGATGTTGCTGGCATCAGTTGAACAAACCTCACGAAAGTCATAAAGCCAAGCACAAACCACAGATTAATTGTTTTAGATGTTTTCTCTTTCTGAGAATTGGAGCAGGGCCCTCAATCTTCTTCATGTCTCTCTTAGTTCAATCAATGTGGGGACAAGTAAAAGTCACAGTTTTCAACCAGTTGTTAATCATAATTATGTAAGAATAGTGTAGGGCCCAGTAGAGTCTAGTGAACATTACCAAGGATCCAGACATGGTGCTGGAGGAACAGGATCATTGCCGTTCCATACAGTGAGATGGTGGTCTAATTTGCAGAGAGGCCACAGAGCATCTAGAAAGGTGACAGGAATTTTGAGGCTTGTTTTTTTACCTTAAGGACATAACCTTAAACATTAGCATGATATAGACAAATATCTCTCAGCTAATAGAAGGTCAAGTCAGGCCAGGGTTAGGTGGACTCATAGCCCATGTCAGGAGCATTAGGAAGAGAAAAGAATGATTCCACCGTGAAGCAACACCAGGAATGTACCTTCCCAGGCAGAGTCCGAGTTCTCATGGAGGGCAGCTATCACCTGTGCTGCTAGGCTTCTGGTAGGGCCTGAAGTCTTGGGCACCATAGGTACATCTGCATGTGCCACAAGTCAAAAAAGACAGAGACATACTTTCTTCCAACCCGCATAACTCTCTCTTAAGCCTCTAGGCCAGTGTATATGTAGCTCATCTGCCTACAACTCCTTCCCTGTCCTAGATCTTTTTTCCTGGCGCCTACTTGTCTTTTAAAATTCATCTTGATGTTACTTCTCCAGGAAGCTTTCCTAAACCATCACTTCCAAATCCAAGTTCCCACAGCACCCTGGGCTCTATGACTATGTTATGTGTTATTTTTGTCTCTCTCCTACCTAGCCTGAAGCCTCCTCTAAAGTCAAGACACTTTCTTGTTCACTCTGTCCACATAGGAGCTGCTCAACATGCTCTTTGAATAATTGAATAAATGAATGGCATCCTAGGATTATCTGAGGAGCATCAGCAATAGTAGCAGACATGTTCTAAAGATAGTATGTCATCAAAGAGGAGCAGTAAGCTTTCTCCCTGGGACTCCAAGACCAACAGTTTTCATCCAGGTCAAGGACAAGAAAGAGACTGGAGCCCCACGATGGCTCAGAGACCATCATGATATTAGAATGAATCGCAGAGTACTGTAGTAGTTCAGAGGCAACTTCCAGAGCAATGATGATGAAGAACATGTTTTAAGTTATGATCTGGCCTCCACAGAGCACTGGGAGGGGACCCTTGAGACATCTGAGTACTACCGCGCCTCAGAAATGTTTCCAGAGCAAGACCAATAGGAGCCCCAGTTAATCTGTGTTCTGTTGCCAGGTACGGGGCAACGTCCAACCAACCATGGGGATAGTCAGGGTGGTGGTAGTAGTGGGGGGGCACGGGTTTGAAGTAAAGAAGAAATGGGCAGAATCTGGCACTATTTTGAGTCTGTCAAATTGCCATAAATGAGGTAAAACACATAATTCTTGGAAGTGTAGGTAATATATGATGTCTCAATATATGACAGACTAGTAATAGTGGATATTGCATCATTATTGTTATGATTAATAATATTATTATTAATTAATGATCCTCAAATTAATTAATTAATCCTCAAATTAAAATGATCCTAACATTACATGGCCAATTATTTGTGGGTGGAGGGGTTGACTACTCATGACTCAAGTAGTTTTATTGTTAGATGAAAAGGATACAGAGCGAGTGGAAGCCATGAACTCTATCCTGGGTTTGATCAGCAAAGGGCTGCAGGAAACGCATTTTACCAATATGTTCCCCTTTAGAGAAAAGCTACAGAGATTTGTATTAATGGATTCCTGGTCAGCTTCCATTACACTTTTGTTTCTGTTCCTGTACCACCAAGAAGCCCTCGCTGAGCTGAGTGGTGAGAAAATTAAAGGGCTTTTGTATAGGGAATTATTGCCCTGCTTCAACCAGCAGATAAGTGCTCCACCCCTTGCTCTCTCTCTCCTGAAGCAGGAATACACTCTTCACTATGGGGGTGACTGATCTGCTTTGTGGGTGCAAGATAGCAGTCATGTCTCCTTTTGTTACTGTTTTCTCCTTTGTATGGCCCCCACAATTGTCTTTCAAAGGTTCAAGAAACTTCTGAAGAAAACACCCAAGAACCACTTCTGCATACCAGAACCATGGCAGCCTGGTCTGGGTGACAGCCAAAAAACTTTTTCTGTAAATAGCTGGAGAGTGAATATTTTATGCTTTTTGCAGGCCATGAGGTTTCTATCACAGCTACTCAGCTCGGGCTTGTAGCAGAAAAGCAGCCATAGACACTATGTAAATGAATGGATGTGACTGTGTTTCAATAAAAGTTTACTGGGCCATAGTTTGCTGACCCTTGAGTTAGATCAACAAAAGGCTCTCTTTACTGGAAGGTACTTCCATATTACAGCAGGTTACCAGAGTGTTCTGGGCTCCTCTGGTGAACTGTGTTGAGGATGGTTGGCCTGGAAGGCAGTAGGTCAGCAGCAGGTCAACAGCCATACCCTGACTGCTGCTGTCAAGGCCACTCTGCTGCAGGGAGCAGAGAGGAGGGACTGATCAGGGTAGTGAGGGGAAGGGGGAAAGGAAAGTTAAAATGCATGGTAAGAAAAGGGACTCTGAGTTCCCTGGATCTGAGGGCTTGGGACAGAGGAGGGAATTGGGGAGAAATACGGGAGGTAGGAGTAGGACAGGGTAGTGGGTGGGGACCTCCGCTTTAGCCAGCTCCCTTTCCCTGGGTCAGAAACTGTAAAAAACAAAACAAACAAAAAAAATTTATCTGTAACAAGATGCCTACTCCCAGCAGCTCCTGGACAAAGCCTCTAGCAGCTGCAACTGGACCAACCCTCAAATGGTCCATGACCTTACAGATTAAAGACCTGGTCCATTATTTATGTTGCCTCATTTCTTGTATCACCCCAAAACTCACTAAAGCAGATTTACTTTCAACTGCACTCAATCAAATAGATGGTATGCTTAGAGGTATCACAGGGAAGATCCTCTTCACAGCCCTGCCCTCACTCTCCACTGTTGCAGAGTTAATCTTTAGAAATATTGAGTCCCCAGGCTTGCCATGTTCTCCTGGTAGGGTGGGAGGAAATACTCAGTGATTGTTTCTCTCCTATGATTCTGCTTCTCTTCATATGCTGAGAATTCTGTTCTGTTTGCTGCTGATAGCTCCCTAATAATGAATGGTCAGGTCGTGGGATGACTTCAGAAATGGCAACCACTGAATGGCAAAGAAAGTCCTTCCAAGTGTGTTTGTATCATCCAGAGCCTAAATCATGCCTACATAAGGACTTCAGGTAGAGGATTACATAGGGCATGTAGCTCCACAGTTAGGAATTCTGAGCAAATACTGCACTAGAAGGAAGCATATAGGTGGCTGAATTGTTTTCAGAAAGCTTTCTCTTCCCTTTTCTGGTTGCTATGGTCTATATATTGGTGTCCCCCCAAAATTCATGTTGAAAACCTAATCACCAATGTGATAATACTAGGAGGTGGGGCCTTTGGAATGTGATTAGATCAAGAGGGCACATTCCTGCTAAATGGAGTTAGTGTCTTTAGAGACTTCAGAGAACTGCCTTGCCCCTTCCACCATGTGAGGATACAATGATAAGGAACAAAAATATGAGCCCTTATCAGACACTGAATCTGCCAGCACCTTGATCTTGTACTTTCCAGTCCTCAGAACAGTGAGAAATAACTTTACGTTGTTTATAAGCTACTCAGTCTAAGGTGTTTTGTTATTGTAACCCAAATGGACTAAGACACTGGTTAAGGTGGTTTTTACACAGACACAGTCGAGAATGGCAGTGTGTTTAAGTAGGCGTGCTCTAGAGTCTGATGACTTGGGCCCTAAATTCCTGCCCTGACACATTCTAGCTGTCAATGACTTTGGGCAAATTACTGAACTCCTCTGATCTGTATCTGCCTCCTCTTTAAAGTGAGCAGACTGATACTATCTAATTTAGAGGACTAATATGAGAATTAAATGGAAATCATCTGTGTGAATGGCTTAGGATAGTAAGTTTCTTTTTCTTCTCCTTCCTATTATTATTACATGGACATGAATGAAAGGATGCAGAAAAAGTCCCATACTAACCCCAGACTTCCTCCTCTGAGCCTATTCTAGCTGCACAAATTCTACCCCTGGAGAATTCTTTGGAATAAATGTAAATCTGTTTGGAGATAGAACAAGGTACATTATCAGCTATTTATATTTCAGGGAGCATACATATGCTTCTCTATACGCATTACTCTTCACTTTCATATGTGTTAACATATTCAGGACTTGGACAGGCCTGAAAAAGTAAAGCTCAGGAGGGATCTTCTCTTCATTTTACAAAGGGAAAAATATGAGTCACAGAATCTAAATCATTCTGTGGGAGCCTAGACAGAAACCAAGTGCTATTGCACTAGGGCAGTGTTTTTCAAAGTGTGGGCCAAGGTTGCCCTCTGCTCCAGAAGACTTTGTCAGGGTTTGTGTCAGGATCAAGCCCCAGCTGAGGTCTGAGGGGAGTGGGTGGACTGGGGGCAGGAAGCTGGAAGAACTCTCTCGAGACAGCAGGTAGATGAGACATGGCTTTATTCAGCAGCTCTTTCACAGTGTCAGTGTTACATTTATACACCTCACAAACAGTAGTGGCCGAGAGCCAGGTCATGAGCATCTCTAAGTTATAGCTACATAGCTGTGGTTATATAAGGCATGGGAATGTGCACCTTTGCTCCAATCCCGCTGAGCCATGCAGGATGTTTACCTCGGCCTATGACTGCTTGGCTGCAGTGCAGCCATGTTCCCTATGCTCCACCCCCTAGGCCGAGGGGATCCTCTTAGTGGGGACCTGAGCACATAGGGAAGCATCCTGGACTTATAGGCCACAACACAGAGAGCAACAACCTACTACTAACATTCCTGCTATGCTATCTATGATTATGAGAGCCCAACTTAGACCAGAGCTCAGAGATGCATACTATCTCTGCAGGGGGTGGTCAGTAAGGCTCTCAATCACCTTAATCTCCCGTGGCACCACTTGTAAAGCTGTCGTTATGTTCTGGTAGTTGTCAGGGATGAATGTACAACATTGTGTCCCTACAAGGGCACAGATGCTACCTTAGGCAGCTGTAACTATGTCTAAGGCAATCCGGTTTGGCAGCACCACTTTCCTGATCTGATTAACTTCATCGGTTAGCAAAAGGAGGGCATTCAGGTGTAATTTAGGGCCCAAGCTGCGTGCTCTGCAAAGGCTGTAACCTACATTTCTACAGTGATGACACTTGCCCCAGGGATAGTTATTGCTAAGCGATAGAACCACCAGGGGGCCCACCACACTCACAAAAAGCAGAAACGCAGCACCTCCCAGTTATGTGGGCAACTAGGCAATGTGGGAGCACAGTGGCAGGCATGTAAGGTCACCCCCAGGTACAACGTCCAGTCCAGTTGGCTGGCATGATATGGCCATCCTGTGTTCTCACAGACCCATAAACTTCCAGGGGCTACAAAGTCCATGGGGGCCTGGTCTTGGCAAGGTGTGTGGCATGTGTTACATTTGCACAGGCCTCAGCCAGCAGCCATCCCAGGATGACTTTACCCCAGTGTTGCTCTATACATCGTGATACCTGCAATGGGGGCACCATGTGTTCTCCCATTAGCCAGCCCTCATGGACGTTATGAGTCAGCCAGGGGGCAAGCTTGCCATGGGTTTTGTGACGCCCCCTATCCAAAGCCTCCATGTTGCATCCCACTCATTGTCCGTGGGACCCCAAGTCTTTAGCAATGTCCGGTTCTGCACAGAAGCTGGATGCACAAGCCAGGGCAAGCTGTCTGCAGCTGCTGCTGGAAGGGCGGTGCAGATCCAACAGTTGGAGACATTGGTCAACTTGGTGTAGGTGTGGGCCCAGTCCATGATGCTGTTGGAGCATGCCAACCTACAGCTGAAATGACAAAGCAGGAACCGGTACCTATAGCGGTAAATCACATCACTCAGGCAAAATACAGGCCAACTTTTTATCTCTGGATAACAATGCAACCATCAGGGGCTTCTGCCCTGGCTGATGATACCACACCTTCTTAGCTCCCCATGGTTCTTTTGGGTCTCGTAGCTGTGTTAAAGTCACAGGGGAGATCATAATAGGCCACACAGACATAATAGGCCACACATAATAGGCCATACATATGTTCCCCAGAGGAGGGTCCCTTCCCTACCAATGGTCAATCATGAAGGCCACACATTAAATACCCAAGGAGTCACATGTAAGTCATACTGCATGCCCTCCCCTAAGGGGGCTACAATAGCCAATCATCTGTAATGGAGGGCTTGGAGGGTCCATGGCCAACACCAGGTTTTCTGTTCCCCTCCCTTCAGGGGCACCAGAGCAGGCAACAACAGATTACCATTTGTCCCCATACCTGGTCGGAGGAGGTCATTCTTGGTGTGTATCTGTAGCAGGATGGGGGCAGCGGGCTGGTGTAACAGTGCCTCCACCAGGGCTGGGCTGCATTTCTGTGGCCACTTATTCAAGATTTGAAGCACCAGGTCCAACCTGGAACTCCAGCCCCCAAGGATGGGGAAGTAACATGCAAACATAACCTGTTCTTCAGGAGTCTGTTATATTGCTCAATCATGCCAGCGGCTTGTGGGTTATAAGGAACATGGAACTCCCATTGTATGTCCATCTGCTGTGCTCACTGTCGTATTTGATGTCCAGTAAAATGTGTTCCCCTATCACTTTCGATGGCCAGAGGAAGGCCATATAAGGCACTTAAGTGTTGCAGGGCTCGAATGCTGTGTTGCTGGTTGGCCAACCTGCAAGGGTAGATGAGCAACAAGCTGGTGGCTATGTCTGCAGCCATCAGCGCATACGTGTAGCCCTGCAATTTTGGCAGTGGCTCAGCGTAATCTATTTGCCATCTGGTCAAGGGCATCTGCCCTACTGTCACTTGTTGTGTCACATTGGGCAGTTGTCTTTGTCTCAGGTATGCTTGAGCACATGCTGGGCACTACTGGCAGGCCTCCAAAATGTCCTGTGAGGGCAAAGACAGATGCCAGCACCTATTGACCTGTTTCATCAGTTAACCCCCGCTTGTCCCAGTTTCCTGTGTAGCCACAAGGCTACATCTCATATAGGTGCCAACTCTAACCACCTGAACTTGGCCAAGGCATCTGCCTCATCATTACCAGAGTGACCAAAGACATATGGGCTGACATGTGATAGATAGTTACATCTTTCTGATTACCTGTTTCCCAGAGGTCTTGCCACATAGTTTGTCCCCAAATGGGCTGATGGCCTACAAGCCAATTCTGTAACTTGCAGGTAGTCAACCATAAAGTTAAACCTCAATAGACTCCCCAGCTATTGGTGCAAAGTATCATAGGTGACTCCTCTCTGGGAATCACCATCCTCAACCACTCTGAGTTCAGCCCACTGGGTGCTTTGTCCACACCCAGTATCAAACTATATGGTGTCAGTGTAGGCTGGATTGCCACAGCAGTCCAGGCAGCAGTAGCACCCTGGCTGGACCCATCTGTATACCATGCCCCATCAGGAACGAGAGGATACCCTTTCTTTAACAGTGATGGCTCAGGGTCTAGGGGTGCCTCAGGCCCCATGGCCTTATCTTCCATTAGGACTATAGGCCCCAAGGCTTCTTGTAACTCTGCTGCTAAGGGAGTTGTAGTCAGCATACTCTGCTGTTCCAAGTAGGCACCCCACTTCGCTAAAGTGGTTGTCTGTTCTGTCCCAGTCTGGAGGGTCATTACTCAGGAATGTACCCACCTGACTATTGGGTAAGTCATCTGCACGATGACTGTAGCCCAATCCGTCACAGTCTCATAAGCCTGAAGAGCAGCATATGCAGCAGCTAATTCCTTCTGTATTAATGAGTACTGGAGCTCAGCTCCCTTCCACAGCTGGGACCAAAAACCTACTGGCGTTCTAAAGCACTCCATGCGCTGCCATAGGACCCAGCCAAAACCATCTGTGGTTACATGTACATCAAGTTCAAATGGGCACCCCTGATCAATTACTTGTAAGGCCTGTGTTTGCTGAATGGCCCACTTGGCGGCCAGAAGGTCTGTTCCAGCTTCATTATCCCAATCCCAGGTAGCCCCCTTTTTTGATAACCCATACAATGGTTTTATCATTTGAGCCAAATGGGGCACAAATGGCCGCCAATACTCCAAGAGGCCTACAAAAGTCTGCAGCTGCTTCATCGTGGTAGGTCGGGGGTATGCCTGGATTTTCTCAATGATGGCCTCTGGTATGGCCTTTGTCTTACTCAACCAAATAACTCCTAAGAATTTCGCAGATAATCCAGGCCATTGGACCTTGGATTTGTTGATGGCCCAACCACATGCTGCCAAATGTTGCCACAAGAGGGGCACTGCCACTTTTAAATCTGCAAGAGAATCAGAGGTTAACATAATATCATCAATGTAATGAAACAGGAGGACCCCTTTTGGACATTTCCAGGCAGCTAATTCCATGGCAACAAGACCACGACAAATGGTGGGCTATGCACATAGTCCTGTGGCAGCATGGTAAAAGTCCATTGTCATCCTTCTCATGTGAAGGCAAACTATTCCTAGCTCTCTGGAGCAATGTCAATGAAGAAGAATGCATTAGCTAAGTCCACCACAAAGTGGTACTGTCCTAGTTCCATTGTCAAGTGGTCTGTCAAATCCATGATGGAGGGTACAGCTGCATGCAGAGGAGGTGTCACCTTATTCAGTTCCCGATCATCCACTGTCATCTGCCAAGTTCCATCAGGCTTTCTGACTAGCCATACCAGGGAATTGTAGGGGCTATCAGTGCTACGCACTATTTACACCTCATCTAACTTCTTAGTAGTCTTAGTTATCTCTGTATGCCCCCCTGGCAAATGGTATTGATGAGTGGAGGTAACCCATCAGGGTTGTGGCAGAGCTTGGGACTGGTGATGTGTATGTCCACGCAGTACCAGCTTTACTATGCAAACTTGGAGTCTGAATTCTTTGGCCGTGAGGTGTAAATCCAGACCATGCAAAATGTCCATCCCCAGAAAATATTCACGTATAGGAGAGACATACACAGCGTATAGGTGGGGATCCAAGCGGCCAATGCCAAGATGCAGAGACAGGTTTCACCTTTACTGATTGGCCCCCATAACTGTCAATGAATACAGTTTTGCCCAGAAACTTACCCGGGTTCCCAAAAACTAGACTGCAGTCTGCACCAGTATCTACCAGTGCCAAGACCCTCTGTACATTAGTTGGGGAGCAGTGGATTGCCAGCTCCACATGTGGCCTCTGGTCATCCACTCCCCAACTCCCACAAAGCCAGGCATCTTGGCCAGTTCCCTAATCAAACAAGAAAGGTGCCATATCTTCGCCTGTCTGCAAATAGTCCTTGAGCTGCAGTGTCTAGACAGGATTAGGTTGAACAACTGTTTTGCCCCTTCTTGGGCATTTTCCAGAATTGTTGCTCTGGGGAAAATTGCCTCCACAGAGCCAACAGCATTTCACTGGGTTGCCTGTCAAGTGTCTCTTGAGCAACCCTAGCTGAAAGTAAATCAAACCACATTGGCTTGTGGGTCACCCACTGGGCCCCTTGTTATCTCCTTGGATAGTTACCTGTGGACCTTCTTTACAGATGGACTTCCCCTTCTTTATGGCATAGAGTCCCTGGTCCTGCCAATGGCCTTCTGCCTCCCCAAGGGCTGCCATAGCGGTAGTCACTTCGTGTATACGGTGCCCCACATATAGGGTGAGAACAGAGGCCAGAGAGCCAAAAGAGTTTGGGGATGCTGAGCCCAGCACAAGATCCCTCATGTGGGAGGCAAAGCATTTATCATCTGGCCCCCAGGTATTCAGATCAAACACAGCCTGCTGCATACCCATCTCCTAGAGTATCTGCACTAAATCAGTATATGATTGCCATTTACTCACAGTTTCTGGTATTTCTCTGGCATCATTCCAAACAGTCCATGTGGCTCCCATTAGCCACTCAATTAAAGTGTGGTCATCTTGTCCCTGTGCTGACCATTGGCACAGCTGCAGCCACTAATGAAGGGAGGGGTGAGTTGTGATAGAAGCCAGCTTCTCTATCAGAGGTGGGGCAGGGAATGTTGTCAGCTCCTTTGTCCCAAAGATGGAGTAACCAGGCAGGGAGGGGCTGCCGGCACTGTTTACCTAACTCCCACAACTCAGTGGGGATATAAGCACTATAAGAGGTGTGTTCCACCACTGTGGGATTCCCTGGGCTCTCCCCTGGGGCTCCATTGGCTGCTTGCGTTCTACTTCTGATGGATCATGGGGCGAGCCAGCAGCAGAAGAGCCTCCTCCTCCTTGGCATCAGACCCAATGAGAGTGTCCGGCTGGGAGGATGGGCTCAGGTCGCACTAACAGCTGTTGCTAACTCCTGTTCCAGGCTGTTTATCTGGGCCTCTAAGCACCCTGCTTGAGCCTGGAAGTCCTTCATCCCCAGGCTGTACTACAAGCTGTGCATTTGGGCCCCCAGGCACTTAGCTTGTGTCTGAAGATCCCTTACCTGCACTGTGTCCTGCAAGGACTGAGTATATACTTCACGCAGTGCAGTCAGAAATGCCCATCGACTCTGCCGGCAAAAGTGCATTCCTTCTTGAAGCTGTGTGCTTCCAGCTGCTCCAGTGCCTTCTCCACACTCGTGGGAGACCAGTCCACTGCCTCCTACGTTTCCACTGGGGCCCATCCAAGCAGCACCTCTGCCACTGGGTACCACAGCCTGTGCTGTGGCCACAGAGCTGACCTGGAAGCCTCAGGGAATGAAGACCCACTCGCCTCATCCTGCTGACTATGCCAACTGTCAGGTTCGAGCCCCAGCTGAGGTCTGAGGGGAGTGGGTGGATAGGGGGCAGGGAGCTAGAAGAACACTCGAGAGACAGCAGGTAGATGAGATATGGCTTTATTTAGCAGCTCTTTCTCAGTGTCAGTGTTACATTTATACACCTTACAAACAATAGTGGCTGAGAGCCAGGTCATGAGCTTCTCTATGTTATGTTTAGATAGCTGTGATTATATAAGGCATGAGAATGTGTGCCTGCACTCCAATCCTGTTGAGTCATGCAGGATGTTTACCTCAGCCTGTGCCTGCTTGGCTGCAGCACAGCCATGTTTCTTACAGCTTGCTAAAAATACACATTCCTGGGTCACATCTATCTGAGACCTGCTGAATTAGACTCACTTGAGGTAGGGCTTGGTAGTCTGTATTCTTAGCACCCTCTTCATGTAATTTAGATACATATAACAGTTTTAAAAATCATTGCTCTTGGGTTGATACCAGTGTCTCTCAATCCCTATTAAACATCTCAATTACCTGCAGAGGATTTACTTAACAAAAACACATTCAAGCATGCCTGGGTCCCACTTCCCAGAATTCTGATACTGTAGGTTGAGAGTGAATCTCTGGCATCCTCAGTGATTCTGATTCCAGGCCAAAGTTGAAAATTACTGATCTAAATCAGTGGTTTAAAACTTTGCTGCACATTAAAATGACCTGCACTGGCTGCACCATAAACCAATGAAATCAGAATCCCCGGGAACAGAACCCAGCTATCAGTATTTTTAAAATGTCTCCCAGGAATTCCTGAAGTGTAATCATGATTGAGAACAAGTGGTCTAGATCAGATGTCAGCAAACCTTTTCCTTAAAGGTCCAGAAAATAAATATTTTAGACTTTGTGGGCTATGTGGTCTCTGTCACAACTACTCAATGCTGCCATTATAGCATGGAAGCAATCATATACCATATGTAAATAAGTGGTGTTTTAATAACATTTTATTTGCAAAATTAAGTGGTGGGCCAGACTTGGCCTATATTTGCCATTTGTAGATCAGTGTTTCTCAAATTATTTGTGGTACAGGATTGTTTTTTAGAAGAATTTCCAATCTGTGGCAGACTGATTCTTTTGTAAAATACAATAAAAATAAATTACTAGAAAAATGAAAAAGACAAAATATGAGCCTGCTGATTATGCAGTTGGATGTTATAGCAATATTAAATTGCTATGATAGTTTCTAAATACTTACACTCCATTTCTTTACTTATCTTGCATGAACTGACAACAACCATCTCAGACTAGACTCATTCAAAAACTACACTTTGAGTAGCATAGGTATAATCAAATCAATCATCTTCCTGTTTAAGGAATAAATGTGAACACAGTTGGGTAGAAAAATCTTCATAGAGAAAGGACCTTTGAATCCAACTTTGAAAAAGGAGATGGACCTCAACTAGTGAAGAAGCAATGACTAGCCATCGTAGCCTAATACTTACCACTTAAAAAGCACTCCATAAAGTGAGCTGAATTGAATCAGGCAGTGAAAAGCAAGGTTTGTTTGTTAAGAAGATAGAAATGTGTTTGCCACTGTAAATAGAGGAGTGCTGATGGACTCCCAAAAGAAAGCGTGTTGAAGGGCTTTGAAATCAGAAAGGATTTGAAATCAGCTACTGGCATTGCCACTTAGTAGCTGAGTTTGTGGCAATTATTGACAATTCCAAGCATTGGTAACCTCATTTATAAAGTCAAGAATATTGTTAACTTCCCAGGATTGCTGAGGGAATTTGAGTTTTATAGTCAAAGTGCTCAGTATCTGGTGCTGAATACAGACGGTGATTATTGTTGGGGAGCCACAAGGGGCAGTGTAGAGAATGCCAGCCAGCTTCAGAGCCAGGCAGAGTTGGGTGTGAATTCTGGCTCTACCATTTGTGTGACATTGGGTCATTTAACCTCAGTGAATCTCAGTTTCTTCATCTATAAAACAGAGACATTCGTACCTACCTTTCAAGTTAAACTAAGAATTTGAGATTATCAAAATGTGTAAAGTACCTGGCACAAAAGAAGCATCCAGAAATGGTAGCTATCATTTTCTCATATCATTTTTTATTCATATATAATCCACATACCATAAAATTCATCCTTTAAAATGTATAATTTAGTAGTTTTTAGTATATTCACAAAGTTGTTCAACCACCACCACTATCTAATTTTAAAATAGCTATTGATTTTAAACTATTTAAATTCAATAACCCTAGGTTGTCCTCTGTCCTTTCATACCCCAAAACCTTCACTGGAGCTTGACAGGGGAGAAATCATACCATACAACAGTTAGCAATAATTGTATGTAGTCTCTTTCTAAAGTCTCACATCTTACAGCAGCTGCTCCAACCTTTTCTCTTTCTTCCAGAACTCCAACTTAGGTGGCTCTCCTCATCTTTGTTCCTTCTCTTGGAGCTTTTGTAACTCTAGCTTCCCTATAGTTCCATGTCTTTTCTCACACTCACACCCAGTAATGTATCCCATTTCTTCAGTTTCTTTGGTTTGCCACTGCCAGGCATCACTTCTCTGTGCTCTGAGGTCTGTGCTCCATTCTCATAATGAGGTCTTGCAGAGGGTGCTCTGGCCAGGAGCTACACTCTTTAACTCCCCTTGTGTCTGGGTAGAGCCACAGGGACTAAGTAGACTAGTCCCCATCTCAGGGAGGTAAGCAGAAATGATGAGTGTCACTTCCAGACCAAACTGATTAAGAAGTGGGTATGTCTCCTCTACCTTCTCTCTTCTTGTCTTCCAGCTAAAGGCAAAGGACTCCAAGACTCAAGAAAATAGCTAAGCCTCCAACCAGGAGGAGGTTGGGCCCATGGTCCACAAATTAGCACATGAGAGGCAACCCATTGAGTACCTGATTGGGATTAACATGAGCAAGAAACAAATCTACTGTGTTTATACTACTGAGAGATGGAAGATTGTTATAGAAGCTAGTTTTGCCTTAACTGAGAGCAACAACTTGTGGTGATGTCAGTGTCAAAGTCAGTGATAGCATTCCTCTGGCATTGTCCCAGGGAAGCCAGGGATTTGGTGGGACCTAAGAGCCAGAGGTCCTTGGATGCTATGGGGACTGTGGTTAAGAAAGACAAAGTCTTTGGCAGTGGCTGCTCTGTCTCCCAGCAGGACTAGGGTGGAGCCGATTGGCAAAGTATAAAAGCACAGTGAGAAGCAAATGCCAGAGTTCAGTTGGCTGCTCCAAGGCACTAGGGAGTGGGCTCTGGCTGACTCCAGATAGGGACAACACCTCTCTCCCTGAAGTTGGCTGAACAGTCCCAGTAGAATCCTTCCTTGGAGACAGGCACTCAGGCTAAATTTCAATAGTTAGATCTGGCTCTCTCCCCTTTCCACTTCTTTTTCCCTCAGTTCAGTGGCCTTGGTCCAGCAGGTCAGGTAAAACATTGGTCAGATCTTCCCAGAGCTGCTCTGTCAGAGAAAACCCCATGGTATCACATGAGAGGAGGCCAGCACACCTTTCTCTAGTGTTACAGAATGAAACTGTTGTATGCGTGTTAAGTACATGGGGAATTCTCCTGCCACTAAGTGGGAACCTCTGGTAGAGATGCTAGGTATTCAGGCCGCTACTACTTCTCAGTTTTCTCCTCAGAAAGTAAATCAAGAGGGCCATGTTTCCCATAGCCCAGTGGGAAGACAAAAACAGTTTGAAATACACCTAAGATCTAATCCTGGGGCAGCTCTGGGGCCAGGTAGCTCAAGGGTTTGGGTCAAAGCTCACAACCACACAGGGAAGACCTAGTGTTTCTTCCCTACAAAATGATGAGAGATAGAATGGGAAGATGGGGTGCAGGAACAAAATCCCAACTCCATCTAGTCTCCCCAGATGGTCTTGCAACAGGCTTGAAATACCTGGCCTGTTGCCCTGGCTGGTTCCAAACCCCTGAGGCAGGCTCTGTGGGAAGCAGACTTTGTCCCCTACAACCTGAGGAAAGTTACTTTTCCCATCTGAACTGACCCTCTGAGTATGCTTTCAGCGTTTCCCTTAGTCTGTCCCCAGGACCAGTGATTGCAGAGCATTCTACCTAAGTGTTGGTGCCACAGGGATTCAGCTATTCTCACAGGGAGCCAGCAAAAGCCTCACTGACCAGATGTCTGACTCCAAACTCCTTTTTATCCTGCCCAGATCTGGACAGATGAAGTTTTCAGGTACCCAGTGGCAAAACAGTGGTCTCCCCATGGCTAGTCCCTTCTGTGTGAGATGTTTCCTTTAGGGAAATCATTAAATGATGCTGCCGGGAAAGTAAATTGCCTAAGGTCACCATGAGCCAGGAGTTGGCCCTCAGGTTTGCTGGGTTGGGAACTTAATTCCATAAGTTCCTCAGAGGTAAGAAGGCTATGGGGAGCTGATTCTCTAAGTTAGAGCCTGATTGACAAATGAATACAGACTTATCAATGAGGGTATCAGGTAGGATCATAAGTGCCCAACCTTTTCTGAGAGTACCCCTGAGGATAAATAATCTTACTTGGGATGCTGAAATATAAAGGAGATTTTCTTGATGTAGACAAAAGCAGAGCAAAGTTTCAAGAGTGTTCTTGTTTATAAGGCTATTTCATCATTCTAGAGTAGCTGGATTCACTGCCTTTCTGCACTCTGGAGACGTTTCTGAATAAAAAGTACTGGTTCTCAGAATTTGAGGGCTCTCACCCTGGCACAGTGCTTGAGGACACCCACCAGTTTAGAGAGTATTTATGCAGACCATCTGTGATGCCAGATATAATAGGGCACAATTGGGTAGATGACAACTTCTTTTATAAGCTAGGGCTTTCTAATTTTTTGTAAATAATGCACTCATGCAACAATATGTGTATGAATTGACAGAAGGATTCTAGCCATCCCAGGTCCTGTTCTGCCACCCTGAGATCTACAGGAAGTAAAAATCCCCACACATCTGTGACTCATTGTTGCTCATCAGTTGGCCCTGACAGATCTGTTGGAAAGCTCTGGCACATACCATCATCTTCTTTACTAGATTTTGGAGCATTTAGCAGAGATGATAAATATTTTAGTCTTATGAGCAACACATTTTCTCTTAGGATCAGATTCTTTTGATATCGTGTCTTGGGGTTTTCTGTCTCTACTTTCAGCAGGTGAATTTTTCTGACCCTGCCCCCACCATCCCAAATCTGGAATGCCTTCTGTGGGCAATACTTTCATATTGTGTTCAGATCCCCACTTCAGGGCTGAGGCACAAGCCTCCAGCTGCTGATGGCTCACAGCTGTGTCCCTTCCTAGGCAATGACCTTGGCAGAGAACTATCTGGCTCCAGACTAAGGCCCCTCCCAGGGATGGCTCAATAGCCAATGACTGCCTGATGCAGAGATACAATGGTTGGGCCCTTGGCTTTAGTAGAAGACAATTCTGAAGGCTCATCTCAGCTCCAGCACTCCCTGTAGCATTGGTAAGGCCTCAGTTACAACATATGAAGGGTCAATTTCTCCCCCACCTATTCTTGTAAGTGCATCTCTGGAAACATACCCAATAAACCTTCTGCATGCTAGTCTCTGTCACCAAGTCTGCTTTCAGGGAACCCAACCTAAGCCACATTCTCTTTGAGATCTCTTGAGCATTTCAGTGTCATATACTTTCTACACTATAAAATGATCAGATTTATGTAAACACATGGAGTAAATTGTTAAAAGTTAATGGGCAAGTGAACAGCTAAAACGTCTGGGAAAAATATAATTCAAAAGAAAAATCTGAGTCTTCCTTTGGGAAGGGAGGGAGAACCCAGAGAGACCAAAAGGTGACCTGTCCTCTGTGTCTTCTAGGACAAGTCACCTTCTCTCTCTGTTGGCCTTCCTTTCTCCATCCATCATGTGATCAGGTGCATACCTAATTCCTCTACTCAGACTTTCTGTGGCTCCACATTTCTCTGTTTCTCTAATGCAGTGGTTCTCAAACTTGATTGTATATCAAAACCTCTTTAAAGGCATTTTAAAACACAGATTTCTGGGCCCCACCTTCAGAGTTTATCATTCAGTAGGTCAGGAATGCTGCCCTAGAATTTGTATCTCTAACAGGTGCTAGGAGACGCAGATGGCAGTGCTGTTAGTCTGGGGTCCACACTTTGAAAACCATCGTTCTGGTGGTGTCTAAGAGCTGTTTGTTCTCTCTGATGGAAGAAGGACCATCTCACAAGTTATAATAGTAGTGGTATTATTACTCAGGAACTTTAAACAGTTAATTCAGCTTCTTTATTTGCTTAGCGAGAAACTCTCTGTTAAGAAAAGTTTTCCCAGCCCAGTTGAAACCTAACTATCTAAAGCTAAATATTATATGAAAAAGAGGTCAGTTTTTCCAGAGGAGGTTGTGAAGATTATAAACCACATAGATTTTGATTAACGGCACACTCTTCAAAGCAGAAGAAAGGAGGGAGGAAAAAAAGTGTCTTTTGGAGAGTGTCTTTCTTGAAGACCCTTGCTACCTGAACATGATCTGGATACTGACAGGGTCTGATATGAGCCTCACTTGTGTGAAAGATCTCAGCCTCCAGCCCCTGGGGACTCTGGGAGCTGTGCTATAGCCTTTAAGGCATGCTCACTGCCAGCAAAAGTCATCCACACAGGGCTGCACTGCTGGAAGTACTTTCCCTTCTCTGGCCCCAGGCCTCACCACCCAGTGTGTTTTTACTGGACATCGCTGAGGTCTGAGAGCCCAGGCGTCAGGGCACTTCCCTCTTAGGAGTGTAGTGTCTGGGATGCTGAGCCCAGGCCTGCCAGTTCCCATGCTCGCCTCCAGGCCATGACGTAGTCCTGCTGGCTGGAGGAAGGCAGGCTTTGCCTGTTCTCACTGAGTGTGTGGTTGGATGATGCCCTGGACTGTCCTCTGAAAGCACTTGGACACTGCATGGGATCAAGAAAATCTTTAAATAATTCTTCCCCTTTGTACCAAAGGCAGTTTACCCACCTTTAAAGCATCAGAGGATTTCAGGACTCAGAGGGATCTTGAGAGACCATCCAGTCAAGCTCTTTCTCTTTAATGATCGTGAAGCCCTGTTCTTCATAATGATGCTAACATTTCAAGTGTATGAAGTTTACAGAGTACTTTCATATATATCATATTTTTCTTACATGGTCCATTGAATCTGTTAGAAAGCCCTGTTGACTTTTCCTGAAAAATATGCCCTATAGATCTGCCATTTCTCTTCATCCTTTCTGCTATACCCTAGCCACCATAATCTCTTGCCTGGACACAGCGCTGGCCTCCAGACATGTTTCTTCTCTTGTTCCCTGGCTCCCCCACTGTCTTAGTCCACTTAGGCTACTATAACAAAACACCATATACTGGGTGGCTTATAAATAGCAGAAATCTGTTTCTTACAGTTCTGAAGGCTGGGAAGTCCAAGATTAAGATGCCAGCAGAAACAGTGCCCCATTTCCTGGTTCACAGAGAGCACCTTCTGTCTGTGTCCTTACATGGTGAAAGAACAAGGCAAGCTGGACATGGTGGCTCACACCTGCAATCCCAGCACTTTGGGATGCTGATGTGGGAGGATCATTTGAACCCAGAAGGTCCAGACCAGCCTGGGTAATATGATGACACCTCATCTTTATTAAAAAAGAAATAAAAAATGAGAGAGGAAGGCAGTCCTCTGGAGCCTCTTTTATAAGGGCACAAATTCCATTCATCAGGTTTCCTGACCTAATCACCTCCCAAAGGCTCTCCATCCTAACACCATCACATTGGACTTTAAGATTTTCATATGAACTCTGGGGGGACACAGACATTCAGACCATAGGACCACCCCACTATCCCTTTTCCACATAGCAACCAGAAGGATGTTTTCAAAATATAAATCAGTGGCAGTTGCACAACATTATGAATGCACTAAATGTCACTGAAAATGTTTACGTCAAAATGGTTAATTTTATGTTATGTAAATTTCACTTCAATTTAAGATATCTATGTCTGAAATGGTTTAGTTATTTGTCCTACCTATAGTCTAAATTACATGTTGAAATATAATCTCCAATGTTGGAAGTGGGGCCTAGTGGGAGGTAATTGGATCATGGGGGCAGATCCCTCATGCCTTGGTGCTGTCCTCACAATAGTGAGTACTTGTGAGATTTGATTTTTTAAAAGTGTGTGTCACCTCCTCCCTGCTCCTTGCTTCTGCTTTTGCTATGTAATGTGTGGGTTTCCACTTTGCCTTCTGCCATGAGTAAAAGCTCCCTGAAGCCTCCCCAGAAGCTGAGCAGAAACCAGCACCATGCTTCCTATAAAGTGGAACTGTAAGCCAAATGAAACCTCTTTTCTTTATACATTACCCAGTCTCAGGGGTTGGTTGTTTTTCTCTTTTTACTTAGAGTTCATTTTGCCTTGTACCAGTCTCAGGTATTTCTTTTTGTTTGTTTTGAGATGGAGTCTCACTCTGTCACCCAGGCTGGAGTGCAGTGGCATGATCTCAACTCACTGCAACCTCCACCTTCTGGGTTCAAGTGATTCTCCTGCCTCAGCCTCCTGAATAGCTGGGATTACGGGCATGTGCCACCACGCCCAGCTACTTTTTGTATTTTTAGTAGAGATGAAGTTTCACCACGCTGGCCAAACTGGTCTCGAACTCCTGACCTCAGGTGACCGCCTGCCTTGGCCTCCCAAAGTGCTGGGATTTCAGGTGTGAGCCACCATGCCCAGACACAGGTATTTCTTTATAGCAATGTAAGAACAGCCTAACATAGAAAATTTGTACCAGGAGTGGGGTCTTGCTATAAAGATAACTGATAATGTGGAAGCACCTTTGGAACTGGGCAATGGGCAGAGGTTGGAAGAGTGTGGACGCTCAAAAGAAGACAGGAAGATGAGGGAAAGTTTGGAACATCTTTGAGACTGGTTAAATGGTTGTGACCAAATTGCTGATAGTGATATGGACAGTGAAGTCCAGGCTGACAAGGTCTCAGATGGAAATGAGGAACTTACTGAGAACTGGAGCAAAAGTCACCTTTGTTATGCCTTAGCAAAGAACTCAGCTGTACTTTGTTCATGCCCTGGGGATCTGTGGAAATGTGAACTTAAGAGTAATGATTTAGGGTATCTGGTGGAAGAAATCTCTAAGCAGTAAAGCATTCAAGATGTGGTGTGGCTGCTTTTAACAACCTAACTCAGATGCAGGAACAAAGAAATGATCTAAAGTTGGAATTGATATTTAAAAGAGAAGCAGAGCATAAAAATTTGGAAAATTTGCAGCCTAGCCCATAGCAAAGAAAGAAAAGGCTTTTATAGGGGAAAAATCCAAGCAGGTTATGGAGTGACTACTTGTTAGAAATATTTTCTTTTTTTTTATTATTATACTTTAAGTTTTAGGGTACATGTGCACAACGTGCAGGTTAGTTACATATGTATACATGTGCCATGTTGGTGTGCTGTACCCAGTAACTTGTCATTTAACATTAGGTATATCTCCAAATGCTATCCCTTCCCCCTCCCCCCACCCCACAACAGGCCCCAGTGTGTGATGTTCCCCTTCCTGTGTCCATATGTTCTTATTGTTCAATTCCCACCTATGAGTGAGAACATGCGGTATTTGGTTTTTTGTCCTTGTGATAGTTTGCTGAGAAGGATGGTTTCCAGCTTCATCCATGTCCCTACAAAGGACATGAACTCTTCATTTTTTATGGCTGCATAGTATTCTATGGTGTATATGTGCCACATTTTCTTAATCCAGTCTATCATTGTTGGACACTTGGGTTGGTTCCAAGTCTTTGCTATTGTGAATAGTGCCACAATAAACATACGTGTGCATATGTCTTTATAGCAGCATGATTTATAATCCTTTGGGTATATACCCAGTAATGGGATGGCTGGGTCAAATGGTATTTCTAGTTCTAGATCCCTAAGGAATCGCCACACTGACTTCCGCGATGGTTGAACTAGTTTACAGTCCCACCAACAGTGTAAAAGTGTTCCTATTTCTCCACATCCTCTCCAGCACCTGTTGTTTCCTGACTTTTTAATGATTGCCATTCTAACTGGTGTGAGATGGTATCTCATTGTGGTTTGGATTTGCATTTCTCTGATGGCCAGTGATGATGAGCATTTTTTCATGTGTCTTTTGGCTGCATAAATGTCTTGAGAAGTGTCTGTTCATATCCTTCGCCCACTTTTTGATGGGGTTGTTTTTTTCTTGTAAATTGGTTTGAGTTCATTGTGGATTCTGGATATTAGCCCTTTGTCAGATGAGTAGATTGCAAAACTTTTCTCCCATTCTGTAGGTTGCCTGTTCACTCTGATGGTAGTTTCTTTTGCTGTGCAGAAGCTCTTTAGTTTAATTAGATCCCAGTTGTCAATTTTGGCTTTTGTTGCCATTGCTTTTGGTGTTTTAGACATGAAGTCCTTGCCCATGCCTATGTCCTGAATGGTAATGCCTGGTGGGAGGTGACTGGATCATGGGGGCACATCCCTCATGGTTTGGTGCTGTCCTCACAATAGTGAGTACTCGCAAGATCTGGTTGTTTAAAAGTTTGTGGCACCTCCCCCTTCCTCTTATTTTCACCATGTGACATACAAGCTCCTGCTTTGCCTTCTGCCATGAGTAAAAGGTCCCTGAGGCCTCCCCAGAAGCTGAGCAGATGCTGATCCTATGCTTGCTCAGCCTGTAGAACCATGAGCCAGCATGATTAAAAGAAGTTTAATTAAAAGAAAGTTAAATGAATTAAACTTCTTTTCTTTACAAATTACCCAGTCTCAGGTAGTTCTTTATAATAACGCAGGAACAACTTAACACAATATCTGTCTATCTATCTCAGAGAGAGAAAGAGAAGAGAGCATGACACCAAATCCTTCAGTGGTTTCAATTGCACTTAGAATACAAAGGTAAATTCTTTAACACAAGAATACTAGGCCTATCTGATGTAGCCATTGCAACATTACCTCCCTCATCTCCTATCACACTTTCTCTCACCTGCGCTGTTCCCAGGCACACTGTCTTCCTCTCTGTTCAAGCACCTTGTACCTGGAGAAGCTGCAGGTGCTCAAGCTGGAAGCTGTTGAGCTTGTTCCTAAAAACCATTACAATTCCCTGTCTTTAATATGCTTCATCCAAGCCCACCCAATCCAAAGAAGCTTCCCCACTCACTATTAGTACCTCATCTTATTTTATTCATATCACTACCTGATATTGCCTTATTTGCTTATTTATTGTTTGACTCCCTCTCCACAAAAATATCTGTTCCCTGAGAGACCTTGTCTGTCTCTTTCAGTGCATCTCCAGGGCCTAGAACAGTGCCTGACTCCTAGTAAGTGTATTAGTGAAGGTTCTCCAGAGAAACAGAACCAACAGGAGTATAGCCTCCAGTGTGTATGTGTGTGTGTATACATATACACATATATATACACACATATGTATATATACACATATACACATATATATACACACATATGTATATATACACATATACACATATATATACACACACATACACACACACACACACACACACACACACACACACACACACATATATATATATATAGTCATCCCTCGGTATCCATGGGGGTTTGGTTCTAGAACCTCCCTCAGAAATGAAAATCTGCAGCTATTCAAGTCCCTGACATAAAATGGCATAGTATTTGCATATAACCTATACATATTCTCCCATATACTTTAAATCACCTCTAGATATGGCATTACTTGTAATACCTAATACAATGGAAATGCTATGTAAATAGTTGTTATACTGTATTGTTTAGAAAATAATGACCAAAAGCCTCTACATGTTCAGTATAGATGCACTTTTTTTCAAATATTTTTGATCCATGGTTGAATTCACAGATGTGAAACCCATGGATATGGAGGGCTGAGCATATGGAAAGAAATATATGATAGGAATTGGTTCATGCAGTTATGGAGGATGGCAAGTCAAAAATCTGCAGCATGCTGGAGTCCCAGGAGAGTGGCCAGGAGGCAGAGAACCGATGGCAGTCTGCTGATTGGATGAGACTCACCTACATCTGGAGGGTCTGTTTCCTCAGAGTTCACTGATTTAAACGTTAATCTCATCCAAAAACACTCTCCAAGTTGACATAAAATTAACCATCACAGTGAGTATCCTATAAGTGTTTGTTCACTGAATTATCTAATTTCATCATTGGAAATCCCATGAGGTAGGAATTACTAGCCCACTTTGCAGGTGTCTCTGGAGCAAGGCCATGAGTTTATTTGTTTAAAAATACATAGCTGGAAAGTGGCAACGGCTATGTTGAGCCCACTCTCTCATCAAGTCCGGAACTTACCTTAACAATTGCAGTGCACTTTGTATGCACTTCATCTCATTTGCTATACTAAGTAGGACTGAATCCTGAGCAATCTGGCCTTTTGAGAGCAATGAGTTTCTCAACTCTTCTCTGGAAGTTCTTCCTTACACCTATAAAAACCTTCCTGCTAGGACAGTGGGGAAGAAGAGAAGTTAAGAGTTTGAGGAAATAATCATGGTGCTTTTCCCTAGTACTCTAAACCTTTTTGGGGTTTGTGTGACTTTTGTCCTTTACTCTCTTTGCAGCAACCAAGTCAATCAACAACATATGAAAGAAAAAAAAAACAATCTATTTCTCATTCTAGCCCACTATTTGCTAAGATAGCTACCATTTATTAGACACCTACTATATGTCAGATAACTCTAAAGAGGAGTAGATATTATTAACTGTGTTTTGCATTTGAGAAAATTAAGATTCAGACGATAAGTAACCTGCCAGGGTCACAATTTATAAGTAGCAAGACATACTCAAATCTAGTCTGAATCCAAAATTATAGTCTTTTCACTTTACTACAGGGCTTCTTAACGGAAGTCAAATCTGACTCTCTACTAATTCATTCCACCCAAACCCCGGCCCCATTTCTGTCTATTTCTTTGCCAAACTGAAGCAGCATGGCATAGTGGATAGACCAGACGTCCTGGAGAGAGAAGCCCTGGGCCCTTTCCAGGCTGTCTGAACAAGTCATTTAGTGTCTATTATTCTACAGTTTATGCATGTGTAAAATGAGGAAAAGAAAAAAGTACCAACATTCAGATGAAAAGAGATGATGTCTGTGATGCTGAGGACTTGACAGTACCGAATGTGTTAGCTGATATTGTTATAATTCATATACATTGCTTCTTTCTAAATCTACAGTAAAAACTTGCAGGGATCCTTTTCTGATTAATACAAACCCATTTAATCACCTGTTTGATTTGTTTGCCTTGAGCATTAGCAAGTAATTATGAGCTCATTTTCAAATAAATTTGGTGTTTGCTTTGTTTTCTCAAATGGACTGTTCGGTAAGGCAGGGAATGAATTTTCCATTTCTTTTGTATCTTCTTATCAAGCCCAATGCAGGAATCTTCATTTAACAGGAGCTCAGTAAGTCCAGGTTGAAGAACTGACTCAAGAATGAGAAATTGTAGGAAAAGTCAAGAAGTCGTTTTGTTCATGGGGTGGAAGACATTTGATGAAGACTGATGTCTGGCGAATCCAGAAAGTATACATTAAGTTGGGAGCTGTGTCCCTAAGTGGATTGGCAAGGATAAATGGGGACACTGAGGGGCAAAATCTTGAAATCTCAATGCTTACATGTTTTGAGAGGATGGGTATTGGTTTTTTCTTCTTTAGAGCTGGCATGGTACATTGCAAAAATTATTAAACTAAAAGTCAAAAATCCTGGGCTGTGTTCTAACATTTGTAAGTCATTTAACAGCCTTAAGTCAATTTTAAAGCTTGGAACGTGATAGTGCTGAACTAGATTACTGTAGGGTCATTTCCATCTAAAAAATGTTATAATACATCACACAAGAGGCTAACTTTAATATATAAAGGCCTCCTACAAATCATCTATAAAAAAGCCAGTAGAGCTTGCAGTGAGCAGAGATCGTGCCACTGCACTCCAACCTGGGCAACAGAGTGAGACTCCATCAAAAAAAAAAAAAAAAGTGCCAGTAGTGCAACAGAGAAGGTGAAGAATATAAGCAGGTAGTTCACAGAAAAGATGACAACTCTTAAACAAAAGAGAGATGTAAAAAATTACAACTACAAAGAAATTTGATGTTTTCAACTATCAGATTGGAAATGACCAAAGAGTTCTAAAATTCACTGTGTAGCTCAGAGTTTGAGGAAGCCAGCACTTTAAAAAAATTATCCTCCAAGGCCGGGCGCGGTGTCTCAAGCCTGTAATCCCAGCACTTTGGGAGGCCAAGGTGGGTGGATCATTTGAGGCCAGCAGTTTGAGACCAGCCTGGCTAACATGGTGAAACCCTATCTTTGCTAAAAATACAAAAATTGGCCTTGCTTGGTGGCAGGCACCTGTAATCCCCACTAATTGGGAGACTGAGGCAGGAGAATTGCTTGAACCCAGGAAGCAGAGGCTGCAGTGAGCTGAAATCGCACCACTGCACTCCAGCCTGGGCGACAGAGCAAGACACTGTCTTAAAAAATACATATATATATATATATATATCTTCCAGAGGCTGGCCCTTGCAAGGTGTGCTTCCTAGGCTCCTGAGTCAGCTGGCTTAGAATATTCCCTAGAGAGGTTAATTTGGTGATTACTATTAAACTTAAAAGTTCACATACCCTTTGATGTGGCAGTTGAGCTTCTAGGTATTGATTCTACAGACACACTCCCACACATGAGAAATGACTGTGTATGCAGGCATTCACTGCAGCACTGTTTGTAGTAGCCACAGATTTAAAACAACTTAAATGTCTGTTTTTAAAATAAATTATATCATATCCCCATACATGCAATGATAGCAATCTTTAAAAAGAATGAGGCCATCTCTATATGTTCTAATGGACAGATCTTCAAGATAATATGGTTTAATGAGAAAAGCAAGGGGCAGGACGGTGTGTACAGTTAGTATCATTTGAGTTACTAAACAAAAAGTATATATATAATACATATATATTATTTAATGTGCATATTACTGTTTACTTAGAAATACTTTAAAACTTACAAAAGTTGTACAAATAAAACAATATAAAGAACACTTATACACCTGTTACCCAGATTCACTCATTATTGTCATTTTAACCCATTTGCTTTATCATTTGAATATATAGTTTTGATATCTCTGGAAACTACCATAAGAAATTTGTAACAGTGGTTGCCTCCAAAGAGAGAACTGAGTGGCTGGAGGTAGGGGGAAAATGATTACTTTTTATGCTATGCCCTTTTAAACCTTTTGAATTTTGTATTGTTTACCAAAAAAATTAAATTAAAAATTACATAAGCATCTCTGCAAAAATTCTGGGGTCTGTACCTTTAGAGAAAAGATTATTATTTTAGGAAGTCAGGTATAAAGGAAAAGTAAAATAAAAGGGTAAAAATGCAAGTCAAGAGACAGTTAAGAGTGACCAAATAGTGATGAGGGATAGCTTCTCTTTAAAGAATTGTTCCAGTTGATAAACAAAGAAAGAATGATAAAATTAGTTTTGCAGCATTTGCAACTCCTAATGTATCTAGGCAATAGTCAATAATAGCTATTAACATCAAAAAGGACATTTATGTTTACATGGCCCCTGATGGAAGTACATACTGCCTGTGAAGGACTTATGCCAAAATAACTGATCCTGAATTGGATCAGCTTCTAGACCTATTTATTAATCAAAGAATGGACAAGGGTCAGAGGAACATGTTAAATAAAATTGCCTGTCCCTAGGCAATTGTCACAAATGCAGAAAAATATTTAAGCTTACGCATACACAAAATTAGAATAAGAGAAAGAAATTAACTATAAACACAGAGATTTTACATGATAAAATATAATTTTACACTAATTTAAAAACCTCAGTAAAATAGATGATTTTCTTGGAAAATAGAGATAACCAAAACTGACTCAAGAATTAGAAGAAAAACCAATTACTAACTCCAGAGAAAGGGTCTGGGTCAGATAGGGTACTAGTCCTGGGCCTTCTGCCCCTAGATCACTCTGTAACCTTCCCCTTCTAGGCATTATCCTCCTGAGGCTGGCCCTTGCAGGGCATGCTTCCGAGGCTCCAATGTCAGCTGGCTTCTGGTAGATTCAGGAATCGGGAGGTAACAGCAAGAGGCTGGAGACTACGGGAGGGGATAAGGCAGGTTTTTAAGTTTTTGTTTGTTTGTTTGTTTTTGTCCCATTCTACTCTGCCTCTGGTGGAGTCTCCCACATTGGTTACCTCTTTTCTTAGTTTCAGCTTCTTCTAGTCACATCAACATGGTTCCAGCTTCCACTTGATGACTTCAACCTTTCAACTGCAGTGATATCACCTCCTCCTTTTGTTCCCCCCTGGTTAGAAGTGGGAGGGCATCTGCTATTGCAAATTCCATTTGGTTGGCTTTTCAGCTCCTTCCATCATGTGTATAATTAATTCCCTGCATTAAATTCCTTCTGTATTCATCCATTTTCATACTGCTATAAAAAACTATTCAAGACTGGGTAGTTTATAAAAGAAAGAGGTTTAATTGACTCACAGTTCTGCATGGCTGGGGAGACCTCAGGAAACTTACAAACATGGCAGAAGATGAAGGGGAAGCAAGGCATCTTCTTCACAAGGCAGCAGCAAGGAGAAGTATCAAGTGAAGGGGGAAGAGCCCCTTATTAAACCATCAGATCTCATGAGAACTCACTCACTGTCATGAGAACAGCATGGGGGAACCGTCCCCATGATTCAATTACCTCCACCTGGTCTCTCCCTTGACACATGGGGATTATGGGGATTACAATTCAAGATGAGATTTGGGTGGGGACACAAAGCCTAACCATATCACCTTCTTTTTTAAATACTCGAGTGGTTTCTGTTTCTTTGATTGGATGCTGACTGGATAAAAATAGCTTTAAGGTTAAGTATTTCATTTGTTTTTTACCTTATCCCCCATGTAGAACTACGGGTTAAGTATTTCAAAATTGTCAAGAATATATAATTTCTAAAGTACAGATGTTTCAGAGCATATAAAGGAGACCCTCTGGTCTCTACGTATTTTACGAGATCAGCACATTCTTGATATAAAACCTATAAACATGGCAAAGAAAAATTACAAATGAAGCATAAGAAATGGTTTTCATTTGGTCACTTGATTTGTGACAAGGGTGCCATTGCAATTGAGTGCAAGAGGAGCCAGTCTTCTCACTGAACAGTATTGTGTCAATTGGAATCCATTAAAATAAAAAGAAGCATGAATCCTCTACTTCACATCACACCAAAATAAAAATTGTGATAGCTTACATATGAAAACTAAAACAATGAAACTTCTAGAAAAAAAATCTTCATTATTTTAGATAGGTTAAAACATTTTAAACAAGATATATAAAGTGCTAAAGAGAAAAGCGTAATAAATTGGATTTCATTAAGAACTATTCAACAAAGACAATAGAGTGAAACAGCAAGCCACAGACTGTGAGAAGATCTTTGGAAGATAGGTAATACATATGAAAAAGGACTTAGTCAGAACTACAAATTTAAGGAATTCAATAAAAAGGGAGAAATACTGGAAATAGACACATAACAAAAGAGTGTTTTCAAATGACTCATAAGCATATGAAAAAGGAAGTTTATATCATTAGACATCAGAAAAATACAAATGAAAACCACAATGCGACACCACTACACTACAACCAAATGGTTAAATTAAAGGCACTAATTAAGATCAATTTTTGGTAAAGATGTGGTAGACAACTAGAATTCTCACACATTGCTGAGAGGAATTTAAAATAGTTCAACCACTTTGGAAAACCTCAGTCATTTTTTAAAAATTTTTCACAGCTTTCAGTATAATTCATATACAATCAATTGCATATTCTTTTTTTGGGACAGAGTCTCACTCTGTTACCCAGGCTGGAGTGCAGTGGCACAATCTCAGCTCACTGCAAGCTCCATCTCCCAGGTTCACGCCATTCTCCTGCCTCAGCCTCCTGAGTAGCTGGGACTACAGGTGCCCATGACCATGCCTGGCTAATTTTTTTTTTTTGTGTATTTTTAGTAGAGATGGGGTTTCACCGTGTTAGCCAGGATGGTCTCGATCTCCTGACCTTGTGATCCGCCCGTCTCAGCCTCCCAAAGTGCTGGGATTACAGGCGTGAGCCACCATGCCCAGCCCAATTGCACATTCTTAATGTGTACAATTTGATACATTTTTATTTTAACATATGTATATACCCATGAATCCATTACCATGCCAAAAAAAATGAACATGTCCACATTCCCAGAAGTTTCCTCATGCCTTTTGCCATTCTTCCCTTTCTCTCTAATCAATCCTCACTACACCCAGCCAACAACTGATCTGCTTTCTAGCACTATGAATTAGCTTGTATTGTCTAGAATTTTATATACATGAAATCACATAGTATGTACTCTTTGTGTCTAGCTTCTTTACCCAAAACAATTATTTTGAGATTCACCCATGTTGTGTGTATCAGAAGTTGTTTTGTTTGCTTTTTTTTTTTATTGAATGTTATTCTGTCGTATGGCTACACATCAATTTGTTTATCCATTTACCTGCTGGTGAACATTTGGGTTGTTTCTGGTTCTTTGCTGTTACAAATAAAGCTGCTATGAATATTAATTTGCAAGTCTTTGTGTGTGCAGACATACACTTTATTTTCTCTTGGGTAAATACCAGAAATGGAATGGCTAAGTCATAGTATGTGTATGTGTAATTTTTAAGGAAATATACAGCAATTTTAAATAAAGCTAAAGATACGTATTCCCTTTGATCAAGCAAGTCCCAAGAGAACTCTATTTCTCTGTGTATATTACTAACAGAAATAAATGCATATGTCGACCCAAAGATATGTATAAAATATTCATATAAGCTTTATTAATAATAGTCCAAAATTGGACACATGTCCAAATGTTCATCAATGGTAGCCAGGAATTCCCTTCCCACTGTGGTGTCCTGAGTTGCCTCAGGCCTGCAGAGGTATTTTGTTGTTCATAAAATCTGTTATAATTACTGCATTACATACACTTTCAATTCCTTTGACTCTGTCTATTTTCACTGTCCTTTTCTGTCTAACCCTAACACTCATAAACCCAGATTTTGCATAGTCCCTGCCAACATCTGAATGTGACTGAAGAAAACTATGCAACTTTGTGATTGGTCTCTCTGTGGTCCTCAACCAGGAAAGGTTCAGTTCCCTGGGCAGTGTTTGGAAGTGGGGCAGAGAACATTTTGATCAGCACAATGATTGAGGGGTACTACCAAGGGCCAGGGATGCTAAATGCCAAGGAAGATGCCTGCCTGAAACACTGACAGCATCTCCACTGAAAAACATTGTTTGACCACAAACCTTAATGGTCACAGCTGCCTGAAATCATACTATGATTCCCTCATCAATTCCCTTTCCCACTCTACTAGAAAAACTTTTATCTCTTCTCTCTTCAAACCTACAATGTCTTCTGCCTCCTCCTCATTTTTACCCATAAACCATTTTTATCTGTAAACCACACTTCTTATTCAATAGAAAAATAGAAAACTTCAGAAGGAAACTTCCACATGCTCTTGATATCTACCAGTCTACCTACATCTATGCCCACACACTCAGTATCCCATCCTGTCACTATAGGTAAATTGTCCAGGCTAGTTTCTAAGTCCTCTATTTGTGTACTGGATTTTTCCCCCTTTTACCTACTTGATAACTTCCCTCTTACAATCCTTGCATCATTGATTTTCCCCTCTGCTCTATTATTTCCATCAGGATATAGGCAATCCATACTATTTCATGACCACAAAATACTCTCCCCTGACATCATGTTTCCCTCTACATTTTAGAAGGTGGTAATTTACAGGGAGTCAGGTGACCTAGCTCTGCCACCATCTCACTAATGACCTTGAGTTTGCACCTTTGAGTGCCTTTGTACATCTCAGTTTTCTCATGTTAAAATGAAGAGATGATACTAGTTAATCTTGGAGGTCCCTTCCATCGTTAACATCTGACATCTATGACATATTGCTTCACAATGTGCATATGCGGCAAGAGACACAGCCCATCTAGCCTGTGTTAGGAAGATGCCAAGCTAAGCACCATAGGGAGTGGAGGAATGGATAAGGCATGCAGTTTTCTGCCTGTGGAAACATAGGGGGACCCAAGACAGGAACAGAAGCGACTCTTCTACAAGGTTAAGGATAAGGGCCTAAAAATAGGGATTAAGTTCAGAGCAGAGCAGCAGAGGCAGATCAATGAGGTTAGAAGAACTGGGCAAAGCTTTATGGAAGGTAGTGCTTATAATGGGACTTTAAGGATACTCAAAGGAACAGTATAAATTCAAAGAGATGAAGCAGCTTTGGGTTAAATTCAGTTTTCTTTTGAGGTAAAATAAAGGAAAGTAGAGGGGGAGGGCAAGACGGCCAACTAGACACAGACAGGTGGAATCATTTCCACCAAGGGACTGAGACAACTAGCATGCTCCTAACAGATCTTCAAAGGGAAGACACTGTGAATGAAGGGAAGACACAGAAGCTGGGCTGAAAGGGGAGAAAGCTGGAAACCCTACATGGGGATACAGCACACTTGGGACTTGTTCCTGATTCCCAATGGCTTTAGGGGAACGAATGAGTTGAACTGACAAGGAGCAACCCACTCTCACCATGGGCCTCTGGAACCTTGGCAGGAAGAGACCTCTCAACCACCATGGACACTTGAATTGGCAGAGAGCTGCTTAGAGAAGTGGTAGGGACAGCCAGCTGAAGTGGAGCCTGGAGGGTTTGGTGTGGGCGTGTCTGTAGCAGAGCACAGTCAGGAATAGCTATCCCACTAGGCTTGACTTGTTCCTATAGGAGACTTTAGCCCTAGGGGAACTATCGGTCCTGAATTCTGCAGGGCAATCTTGCCCATCAGATGGGGCCAGTGTGACCTGAGCAACCCTTGGTATGGTGGCCTCTCCTGGGGCCTCAGCCTGGCCACACCTGCTTACAGAATAGTCTCAGGTGCCCTGGGGGCCCACACCATGGTTCTTATGGTGGCAGACCATGCCTGACTGGCAGAGAGCTCCAACAGGGTGGCTCCTACTGCCACATACCAGCCCACATGCTCCCTCCCCATACTGCGGCTTCCCCCCCAGGGCCCATGGCAATTCCCCAAATGTTTTGCTGGTGTGTGTTTGCATGAGTGGGTTTTGCTTTTATTGCCCTGCTAGCACATGAGAGTGCAGTCTGCCTCACCTCATTCTACTGACCACCATTGCAGATGGAGCCTTGGTGGGCACAGAGCCAGCCAGCCCCACCCCTTCCAGTGCCCCACCCTTGTGCTAATACTGTGCAGAGAACAGCAGATCCTCCCCCACTCTGAGCAACCACTCCTGCTTGCAGAGCACAAAGAAGGCACCTAGACCTGTGCCCACTAGTGTCCTGCTCCTGAGTCAACACCACCTCCAACATGACCATGCACACAGTCACCAGCAGGGGCCCCTCTGGCCGTCTTCCCCAACAGCTGCATTACCTCTATCACTGTGGTGAATGACCACAGGGAGGCAGGCACCCTGCTGCTGCTACCATTACTGCTGACATGTGTGAATGAGGTTGGATCCTGCTGTCACTGCACTATAAAATGCTTTGGATGACACCACCCATTGAAGTGTAGTGACCAGCAGTCTGGGAGCACCTTGGCCACCTCCAGCACAGTGGATTTTTAACCTTAAGGAGCCAGAGAACAAAGTCAAGGCCCCAATACAAGTTCCCCAGAGTTAGAGCACATAGGCCAGGAGGTGGGAGCTGAGCACTGACTCCCTAAAATCTTCCAGAAATGAAGCCAGTCAGCTGAATCCACCTTATATCACAATCACAATTTGATAACAATCAAGGTCATCAAATAGGATACCCGTTCAAATAAAATCAACCCATCCAAAGGTCAGCAACCTCAAAGACCGAAGTAAGATAAGCCCATAAAAATAAGAAAGAATTAGTGCAAGAACCCTGACAACTCAAAAAACCAGAGTGCCTTCTTTCTTTCAAATGATGATATCACCTCTCCAGCAAGGGTGCTGAACCAGGCTGAGATGGCTGAAATAACAGAAATAAAATTCAGAATATGGATAGGAACAAAGATCACTGAGCTACAGGAGTACATTAAAATCCAATCTAAGGAAGCTAAAAATCATAATAAAACAATGCAGGAACTAACAGACAAAATAGCCAGTATAGAAAATAATGTAACCAACCTGATAGAGCTTAAAAACACTCTACAAGAATTTCATAATGGAATCATAAGTATTAATAGCAGAATAGACCAAGCGAGGAAAGAATCCGCAGAGCTTGAAGACCAGCTTTCTGAAATAAGAGAGTCAGAGAAGAATGGAGAAAAAGTAATGAAAATCAATGAACAAAACCTCTTGAGAAATATGAGACTATATAAAGAGACCAAATCTATGACTCACTGGTGTTCCTGAAAGAGACGGGGAGAATTGAACTGACTTGGAAAACATTTTTCATGATATCGACCATGAGAACTTCCCTAACCTAGCTAGAGAGGCCAACATTCAAATTCAGGAAATTCAGAGAACCCCAGAAGTTACTTTGCAAGAAGATCATCCCCAAGACACATAATTATCTGATTCTCCAAGGTCAAAATGAGAGAAAAAAATATTAAAGGCAGGTAGAAAGAAAGGTCAGGTCACCTACAAAGGGATGCTCATCAGACTAACAGCAGACCTGTCAGCAGAAACCCTACAAGCCAGAACAGATTGGGAGCCAATATTCAACATACTTATAGAAAAGAAATTCCAACCCAGAATTTCATATCCAGCCAAACTAAGCTTCATAAGTGAAGGAGAAATAAGATACTTTTCAGACAAGCAAATACTTAGGAAATTTGTTACCACCTGACCTGTCTTACAAAAGCTTCTGAAAGAAGCACTAAATATGGAAAGGAAAGACCATTACCAGGCACTACAAAAACACACTGAAGTACACAGACCAGTGACACTACAAAGCAACCATATAAACAAGTCTGCAAAATAACCAGCTAACAGCATGATGACAGGATCAAATCCATACATATTAACATTAACCTTGAATGTAAATGATTTAAATGCCTCAATTAAGAGACATAGAGTAGCAAACTGGATAAAGAACCAAGACCCATTGATATGCTGTCTTCAAGAGTCCCACCTCACATGCAATGACATATATAGGCTCAAAATAAAGGGATGAAGAAAAATCTACCAAGCAAATGGAAAACAGAAAAAAGCAGGTGTTGCAATTCTAGTTTCAGACACAGTCTTTAAACCAGCAAAGATTAAAAAAAGACAAGGAAGCACATTAGATAATGGTGAGGGTTCAATTCAACAAGAAGATCTAACTATCCTAAATATAAATGCACGTGACACAAGAGCATCCAGATTTATAAAGCAAGTTCTTAGAGACCTTCAAAGAGACATAAAGTCTCCGACTATTATTGTGTGGGAGTCTAACACCCACTGACAATATTAGACAGATAATCAAGACAGAAAATTAACAAAGATATTCAGGACCCAAACTCAGCACTGGATCAAATGGACCTGATAGACATCTACCAAACTCTCCATCCCCAAGAAACAGAATGTACATTCTTCTCATTGCCGCATGGCATATATTTGAAAATTGATCACATAATCAGCAGTAAAACACTCCTCAGCAAATGCAAAAGAAATGAAATCATTACAAACAATCTCTTGAAAGACAGCACAATCACATTAGAAATCAAGACAACGCAATTTCACTCAAAACCATACAAGTACATGGATACTGAATAACCTGCTTCTGAATGACTTTTGGGTAAATAATGAAATTAAGGCAGAAATCAAGAAGTCCTGGCTGGGTGTGGTGGCTCACGCCTGTAATCCCCACACTTTGGGAGGCCAAGGTGGGTGGATCACCTCAGCTCAGGAGTTTGAGACCAGCCCGGCCAACATGGTGAAACCCTGTCTACTACAAATACAAAAATTAGCTGGGTGTGGTGGTGGGTGCCTCTAATCCCAGCTACTCAGGAGGCTGAGGTAAAAGAATCACTTGAACCCTGGAGATGGAGGTTGCAGTGAGCTCAGATTGCACCATTGCACTCCAGCCTGGGCCACAAGGGCGAAACTCCATTCAAAAAGAAAGAAACCAAGAAGTCCTATGAAACTAAGGAGAACAAAGATATAACATGCCAGAATCTCTGGAACACAACTAAGGCAGTATTAAGAGGGAAATTGATGGCACTAAATGCCCACATCAAAAAAGTTAGAAAGATCTCAATTTAATAATCTAACATCACAACTAAAAGAACTAGAGAACCAAGAGTAAACCAATCCCAAAGCTAGCAAAAGACAATAAATAAGCAAAACCAGAGCTGAACTGAAGGAGATTGAGGCATGAAAAAGCATTCAAAAGATCAACAAATCCAGGAGCTAGTTTTCTGAAAAAAATTAATAAAACAGACCACTAGCTAGATTAATAAAGAAGAAAAGAGAGAAGATTCAAATAAACACAATCAGAAACAACAAGGGGGATATTAACACTGACCCCACAGAAATACAAATAGCCATCAGAGTATATTATGAACACCTTTATGCATATAAACTAGAAAATCTAGAAGAAATGGATAAATTCCTGGACACATACACCCTCCCAAGACTGAACCAGGGAGAAATTAAATCTTGAACAGACCAATAATGAGCTCTGAAACTGAGTCAGTAATAAATAGCTTACTAAACATAAAAAACCCAGAACCAGATAGATTCACAGCTGAATTCTACCAGATGTACAAAGAAGAGCTGGTACCATTCCTGCTGAAACTATTCCAAAAAATTGAGGAAGAGGGACTCCTCCCTAACTCACTCTACGAGGCCAGCATCATCCTGATATTAAAACCTGGCAGAGACACAATAAAAGAAGAAAACTTCAGGCCAATATCCTTTATGAACATCGATACAAAAATCCTCAACAAAATACTGGCAAACTGAATCCAACAGTACATCAAAACAGTTTTTATCATAAGAGGTTGAGAAAGAGTCAGAGCCTATTGGTTTACTCAGGAGAAAGTGCTTCGGGGACCATGTAGTGAGATGGCCTGAAGAAATTTTTATTAACAAAATTTTCTGTGTAAAAGATGGAGAACAGTCATTTTCTATTATTATATACTTTCTTCGCATCTGGAGCTAACATAGTTAAAAATCCAATTCAGGAGTGACCACAGGAATACTTTTAGACATGTTAACAATTCACTCAAGTTCGGCATCCTCCAGAAATACTCTGGAAAAACCTTTGCAAGGTCACACCTCGCTAGAATTTTGACCAAACAAAGGCATCCTATGTAGAGTGACTACCACGTAATCTCCCTGGAATAGCCTCCAATGCAATAAAGTTCTAGTCTCCTCAGATGCTCACTTGCAACTGTCATACCACATGTGCAAAATTTTTATTTGAAAACTTTTCTAACTATAAGACAAGAAAGTACAGTACAATATTTCTGTTCATAGTTCACCCAGAATATTATGTACTCAGCAAAGGTCAGGACTAACAGCTCTCTGCAGGAATGTTTGTTTTCAACCCTTCATAGCAAAATAAGATTCTTCAAATAAGACAGCAATAATCTGGTATGGAGATAGTCAAATCTCCTGGCTTTTATTCTGAACACAACATCTGAGTCTACTCCAACTCATTTCAGGACGTATCTACTTGAGGAATCTTGATGCTTTTGTCACTTCTTTTCTCACTCTCCCACCTCCGGGTCAGTTGCCAAACCATGTTAACTCTGCAACAGGAGATAATCATTGACCAAGACTCACAGGACTTTCTGAACTGTTTCTGTGGCACTGTGTTCTTTTCAGGAATTTGCCTGGGCAAAGTGCTTGCATTTATTATATTAGATTTGGGCTGACAGAGACCATTTCCCAAAGATATAATTCTGGTAATTTCTTTAAATATCTAGGGTTATGCGGTTGGTCTTGATTTACAAAGGATGTGATAGTGATGATGACAATGATACTTTGCTAGTTGGATATAGTGCTTCATAGTTTACAATTTACCTGCAGCTATATTTTGAGGGGATAAGAAGAGATCAAAGAACAGAGACAAAGGCCACATTAAAAAAAAAAAACCCTGAGAAGCTAGGGTCTTCTGATTTTAGAGCATGTATTCTTTTTGAAAGACTCAATCAAGGTAAGTGCTATAAACAAGCAAACCAAGAAGTGGTAGTAGTAGAAGAAAAAATCTTCAAGCCCTAAAACACAGCACAATATTAAGGCATTCTTTCTAAAATGGGACAGACACTCTTTCATTCACCAAATAATGAATTCTTAGTGAAAATATATCCACCCTTTCAATCTTTACAAATAACTCACTCAATACGAGAAGTCATATTAACTCCTCCCCTTATATTTAAATATTTAGACAAGGGCAGGACATTGATTTTCTTGCTTTCTGTTCTTCCTACCTTCACCACATAATTGTAAGAGATGGCTTTATAATGCATGGCTTTTCATTAAGAAAATTGATAACTTTCAATATTATATACTGTATAAAGTCAAACAAAACATAAAAATGGGTGTGAAACAGTTAAATACCACTCGCATATATAGTGGCAATGAATAAGCCATTAAAAAAGTAATGTAATAAAGGATTACATATTTATATATCATACAAGAAGTAAGCAGGGCTTTCAATAAATGTGAGAATCCAAGGTGGCACTTAGCCCCATCAGCTAGTGAAAAAAAAAAACACACATATTAAATGCCAGTATTCTGCTCAGCACCAGATAGTGTTGGAGACAGACAATGCATACTTTGCCCTACTGAAGTTCACCATCTAGGTGGGAAGTTGCTGTCTTTCACCAAAACCCATCTAGAGGATTAATAAAACTCCTCTTATTACTCTAGCAATTTAAAGAAAATATTTTGTAGCAGAACTCAAGAATCTATTTGCAGATTTGGAGAAGACTGGCAAATCTAATGACTGCAAGGATTGCCCAAGTAAATGGTTGCAGTAATAGAAATCCAGCTGCTAAGATTCTGTACTGTGAAGCCTGAAGCTACAGCAATTGTCAGAGTGACAACTGAAATTAGTTGCTATGTTCACAAGAAGGTCACTGGTCTCCAGTGACCCAGAGGGGTCCCACACCAACTTGGATCACACAAGCAGCTGGGTGATACAAACCAGCATGATGAAAGGGAGAGGATCTAAAAGAAAACAAGGCTTTCATAAATCATACATTAGCCTCTTGAGTGATGGAAGGGGGAGGGGTGAGCAGAGAAGGAATAATCATAAATACAAGTAGGAAGTTGGTGGCTCCCCTTCTGAGGATGAGAATGTGGTCCCAAAACAAATTCAAAGATCAGACGTTCATACAGGATTACAGAGTACAATATGGGAAGTTCTGGACAAGGATGATTTTCAGAATCATAGGAAAGGCAGTTAAATGCACAGCAAGAGAGTCTAGAATCATGGTGGAGACTTGATTAAGCAGAAAGTCTATCTCACCATGCTGTATGTGGACCAATGACTCCATCTGCTTCCAAACATTGAAATATCAAACATAGGGAAGCCATACAGAATTAGACAAATACAAGGCATATAAGCTGTTACTACAAGATTTCAGTAACTTTTTTCTTCTCAATACAGGATGTCATGATAGTCGTTTTCAGCAGAGTGATGCAAACACCTGTGATCGGTTAGCATTCAAAATAACCTTTCTGTAATACCTGGAGTAGGCTTTTTCTAGACCTCTTTTATGAGTGGGGAAAGATATATTAATATGTTGCCTATCAAGATTCTCATTGGATGGAGGACCAAGTGAAGAGGAGCTTTCAGGTGGCTGATTACATTTTAGTGCAGATATTTGTAAGGTATTTAAAAAATTTAACATCACCATCAGGCTATAAGATACATAAAGCTAAGGACTATGACCATCTTGTGCAAGACCTGTATCCCTAGAGTGTAATGCATAGTAGCTGCTTAATAAGTATTTTTTAGCAAACCTGCTCTTTAGTTGGACACAGTAGTGTGGGTTCAGTTACTGACAGCTATAATCAATTCTCATTATTTGCAGTAATGTTTTATAAAGTCATCATAAACACTGAATTAGTGAATACTGAAACACTGCTCCTAGGGGAAATACAGAGTGAGGTTCCTGTGAGCCTCTGGTCACAACATTTTCATCAACTAGTTAATATATAATATTGTTTTATGTGTGTTTCTGTTTAAAGACATCTTATTTAACAAATATTGTTGATTCATTAAAATTGAACTCAACAGCACTAAACTCATGCCTAAACAAAGCTTATCTAACACATGTATTTTCTCTGTAAAAGCAGAAAGGAAGACCAGACAGAAAGGAAGACCAGACAGCGCTTCAGCACTACACTTGGGACCATTTTAAACAGCAAAATTACCAAAAAAGGAGCAAACAAGAACCAAAAACAACAACCAAAAATCTTGGCACTAAATAGACCATTCCAAGGAAAATTGTTGATGAGAGTCAGAACAAGAGGGCAGAGCATCACCTTGTTCTACCTGAGATATTTTGCTGTCCTGAGAAAGACAAAACAGAAACTCTTTGGTGCAATTAAGAGTAGAAACGTATCCAAAAAATAGTTTGTGGTGACCATCCACATGCTCAGCAGTTCCCCAAGAAAATGGGGCCTGATTAAGAGCTATTTTTATCTTTGGATGGTTACATAAAGAAGGAGACATTAGGAAGATGATCATGGAACTAAATGATCACCAAAATGTAAAATGCCATGTTTAGCAGGTACTACTAGAACATTTAAAAAGGCATATTTAGAACAAATAGGTTATACATCAAAGAGTAAAATAAATAAAGGGTAGAACGGGCTAGAAATATGTTCAGAAGAAGTTCAGGGACAGTCACAGGCAGCTATTAAGAAAAGGCAGGAAGTATCAGAGAACTTTTTAATAACACGCCACACTAAATTCTTTGGATTCTTGCTAAGGTGAGGTGAAATGCATGTGTTTCTTCTTTGTTTCCTAGCCTAGGAAAGGAGACATGCTGATGATGGTGCCCAGGTTCGTGTAGGTGAGCTTTACCTGTGGGTAGCTCTACAAGTAGATATTAAGCACCCATTGGTGCTCATTCTTTCTCCTGTGTGTGTGCAGAGGCCCAGCTGTCAGGAAGTACAGGAACAGCTCTGGCCAGTTAGGCTTAATGGTTCATTTTAGTTATTCTGGGTGATTGAATCTCCACAATTACAGAAGACTGCACAAACTCCTTGGCAAGATTGCCTCATCATCACCTCACAGCCTTACCATAGGCCTCCATGCCTTGTAGGCTTAACGTGTAAGCCAACTATCTCCTGGCCTAGTATCTGGTCATTAGTGAAGCAATTTGGGACTTGAAACCCAATACTCACTTATATTTCCCTTGCCTGGAAAAAAGAAAAGTATTAAAGGCTAACACTGTGAATCAAGGCTCCAAACTGAAGGAAAGACCATTTGGCTGTCCCCAAAAAGGCATTCTAACTTAACTCGTATGGCCTCCTTGCTCTTATGACTCATCCAGTGGTTTCCAAATCCTGATTGATCAAGTGGTTCTCTTGTCTTACATCTTTTTTGGTACCATATGCAAAAGCACATTTCATTTATTCTTTCAATAATTATTTGAGAGCCCACTATATGTCAGAAACTGTTCGAGGAGACATTGGGGATAATGCAATGAACAAAACAGAGAAGTCTATGCCTCTAGTCATTCATATATATATATGGTGATAAATAGGCATGATATCTAAACTGGCATGGCACTGGCACTGACCAATCAGAAGAGATGTTGGCCATAGTTTTGGAGTAGGGTCCTGGAAGGACATGAGGTATTAACTCTTTGCTTGTTCGATTGTGGGGAGATCCATGGAATCTGGAGGAAGGGGGACAGGTAGCAAAGGGTACTTGGCTCAGGACAGCAGCTATTTATCAGCTTATATGGAAGGAAGTATTTCGGTATTTTTAACAATTGATGTGGCTGAATAGGAGCTTGGTAATAAGTGTCTTGGAGAAAATAATGGCATGGCATGACCAAAATGTGAATAGAATTACTTATCCCAGGGACAGTGAAAGGAAATACTTAGGTTTGACAATGGAACTTTTTAGGGGAATGCAGTAAAATAAAGTTGGAAAGGGGAAGTAGGTGAGAGCAGTACTTTAATTTTTTCTAAGCAATAGATTTTGCTTTTGTACCATTCTGTGAAAACAAAACACCCTTAATCTTATTTACCTGGACTGCATCATGATCTCAAGGTCCTGATGTAAATGATAAGGGTATGAAAACAACAGATGCTTTATAGGAGAACGAATATAAACCAGTAACACCTGAACTTAGTAACATCTGAATACTGATAACTTCCTCTCACTGAGTAGAAAATAAAGCTATAAGTCATGACAAGAAGCAGAAGTGGCAGGTCTGTTCTGAGCAATGTACTAGCTTCAGACTTGGTTGGCCTTTGGGCAATGAAGGGTGGGTATTTCCCTAACAGCTCTATTTCTGAAGACAAAAAATTGCATATTAGGCTTAATAGGCTTCTCACTTTTCATTTTGAAGTAGTTTGGATCCAACAAAAGTCATTTTTAAGTATTAGATTTTGAGAAGGTGCCATTTAAGAGACTCAAGAGATTTAAAAAGTATGCCCAAGAGCTATGAGCAGACTGTAGAGACAGAAAAAAAAAAAAAAAACATTTTAGGCCTATGTAATGCCCTCAACATGAACACAGGAAAAAGAAAGAAACAAGACATCTAAAAATCCTGTTTCCATGCCTATGAAAAGAATTCTAATCAATGTTATTCAGAGTGTGGTGAATAGCATCTTCTTTCAATAGTCTGCCAAATCCTAAATGCAAGGTTTCTCAGTTTGAGATATGATTTATCTGGAAGGATGATCCATAAGTTTAAGATTTTTTCAAAGCCATCCCTAACCTAAGATTGAGAACCACTGGCATAAATTCATTCATTTATTCAACAAGTATTTATTCAGTGCCTGCTATATGCCAGGTACTAGTCTGAGCACTGGGGTAGTGCAGAGCAAGTCCAGTGTGGTCTCCACTCTCATGGAATTTCCATTCTACTAAGGAGGTTGGAAGAGTTTATGAGAGTTTGAGTCAAACGCACTTGGGCTTAGACACTGGTGTGACAACCTGGAACAGGTTTTTTTTTTTTTTTTGGCTCCCTGAACTTCCATTTCTTCCTCTATAAAGTAGGAATAAAAAGATTAGAACTTAAATGACTCAAATATCTAGCACAGGGATAAAAATTCAGTAATTTAATTATTATTTAATTATTACTAAACTCCCTTCACCAGGATAAAGTAGGTATGGGTTGGAGATCTATCATTACTCCATTTTTATAGATGAAAAGGTTAAGCTCAAAGGAGTTGCATGAATTGTGTTAGGCAAGGGAGTAATTAATATAGCTGTGCTCTGGGCTAACTAGCTGACAGATTGGCTGGCTCTTGATTTCTCTCTTCCACAATGCTTTTCCATAATTAGGGCTCTGCTGGATTCATCAGCTTTAAAGAACCATTGAATTATTTAAAACAGGGATTGGCAAACTATGACACACTGCTTGTTTTTATATGGCCCTCAAGTGTGGTTTCTACATTTTTAAGTGGTTGAACACAAAGAAAAATAGTATTTTGTTTAAACTTGAAAATTATTAGAAATGTAAGTTCCAGTCTCCATAAATAAAGTCTTACTGGAACACTGCACACCCATTTGTTAATGTACTGTTCTGTAATGGTTTTCATGCTCCAACAGCATATTTGAGTAGTTGTGACAAGAGACCATATGGCCTGCAAAGCCTAAAATATTTACTATCTGGCCCTTTACTAAAAAAGTATGCCAACCCTGATTTAAAATGTAATTTTCTCTTGTAGGATAGACATACCAAATACACATCTTCTAAATGAGTAATGAATATACCTTAAAATTAAAAAATCAAGTGTATCTGATAAGTGTGCAGAGTGAAACATTTTGATCATAGCAATTGGAATATTTAAATGAGACAATAAATATTTATGAGCATTTTAGAAGTATTAAGTCATTTGAGCTTCACAACAACTCTAAGAAGCAAGTACTTTTTACATCTGAGAGAAGTGAAATTCAACAAGGTTGGGAAATATATCAGAGGCCACAAAGCTAGTAAATAGCTGGGCTACAATTTTAATTGAAGCCTATACTTCTACCTACCAGACCAATATCACATAATGGATAGCCCAACAGTAAGAAGCTTTGTATAGGTAGGCTTACCTAATCTCTGCCTTTCCAAAATCTATTCCCTGATGTTACCTTATAGCTAGTTTCATTACTTCTCTAAGATACTTTTTTCCTTCTCTAAGATACTTTTTTCCTTCTGTAAAATGAGAAAAATACCTAACTTGAGAGGTTTTTTTTTCATTGACAATATTCAATATAATTGCCAGGTTATTGTAAAGACAATATATTTATAATGCCCTACCTGTATCAATATATCACATGTACCCCCAAAATATGTGCAACTATTATGTATCAGTCAAAAATGGCCATATATTAGGTCACATAGAAGCCTCAATAAACTAGTATGTGTGTGTATATATATATATATACACACACATACATACATATGTATATTACAATGCCTGGATACTATATTATATATGTATCACAATGCAAAAAAATATATATTTTACAATGCCTGGCATACTATAAATGATAGCTACCACTACTTCATTACTATTGCATAGGAGATATTTTCTTAAGATGCACATGCATAGCAAATCTGCTAAGCCAACTCTGGGGGCAGAGGGAGGTGGCAGCTATAAGAATTGCAAAGACAATTAAATATGTTCCTTAGACCCTGAAAGAAGGCCTAGCAATCATTCCCAGGCTGTCAGTGCTTGTTAGACAGCTTCTCCTCCTGGAGATGGTTTCTGCACCCACAGTAAAGGAACGGAGTGACAAATACTGCTGAGGTTGGGATGAGGAGCTGGTAATCCATCCTAGGTCAGTTCTTCATAGTTGATGAATGGTGTTTGCCTATAAGAAAGTGTGTGCTCTACAGGAAGAATCAACATTAGCATGTGGAGAAGAAACAGCTATTACGTAGAAATAGTAGAGGCAGCAGTTGTGAGGAAAGGTAGGCACAGTAGTTGTAATTTTTACTCTAGAATTCTCTTCTTTGAAAAAGGAAACTAGAGAGACTGAGGCACTGAAACATGCTATGACATTACTTTGAACCCCTACCAGGGAAAATACCTGCTACAAGATTTCCTTAATCTCTAATCTGGTAGCAGATATTTCCCCTGGTCACGAACCTAGGAGTTTATCTTCCATTGCTGAACAAACAATAATTACCTTCCTAGTGTGGGCCAGGCACTGTTGCCAAGTACTGTGATCAGATCTTCTCAACTGATTCTCACAACTACCCTGTGAAGCAGATGTTGATATCTCCATTTTATAGATGTGAAAACAGACTTGGAAGGGGCAAGTGACGCTGAACCTGGCCCAACACTGCTGGTAAGAATCAGAGTTAGGATTGAATCAAGTCTTTTGACACCTATTGCACTGCCCTTTCAACTAACCTTAGCTACCACTCATAGCTAGTGTTCTGTGTGGACACAATGCCCTACATGTATCAAAATATCACATGTACCCCCATGTGTTAATTTGTTAATTCATTCAACAAATACTATGAGTATGAAGAAGTGTCTAAGAGGGAGCACACACTGCAGTAAAACCCAGACATGGGAGGAAGCATGGAGGACAGGGGGAATAAGGAATGACTGCAAATGGGTATGGAGTTTTTTAGGATGTTGAAACTGTTCTAAAAGTAGATTGTGGTGATGGTTATACAACTCTTGGAGTGTACTACAAATGATTGGACTGTACACTTTAAATGGATGATATTTATAATATGTAAATTATATCTCAATAAAGCTGCTAAAAAAGAAGAAAGAAAATAAAAATAAATATACCAAAAAAGGATATACTCTATAAGATTAGAATAGAAATAGGCATACGTCATATGAGTCTTTACATCAAAAGAGAATATTGTACAGGATTATGATATTATAGTTTGATTTTGGTACATGTCATAATAAAATAAATGATTATAAACATAAGAATAAAACAAATAAACAAAAAAGCCCAGGTACAGCCAGATGCAATGGCTCATGCCTAGAATCCCAACACTTGGGGAGGTAGGTGGAGGCAGGAGGATCACTTGAGCCCAGGAGTTTGAGGCCAGCCTGGGCAACATAGCAAGACTCTGTCTCTACAAAATAAAAAAGTCAGCCAGGTGTGGTGATGCATGCCTGTAGTCGCAGCTACTCAGGAGGCTGGGTTGGGAGGATAGCTTCAGCCAAGGAAGTCGAAGCTGCAGTGAGCCACGATCACACCACTGCACTCCGGCCTGGGTAACAAAGTGAGACCCTGCCTCAAAAAAAAAAAAAAAAAAAAAAAAAAAAGGGTGGGGGGATTCTTAATTCTTTCCTGCTTAACTCCCACAGGTGTTATGTTAGGCTCAAAATTAGGTTTGCTGCCCAGGTGTGGTGGCTTATGCTGTAATCCCAGCATTTTGGGAACCTTAGGCAGAAGGATCGCTTGAGGCCAGGAGTTCAAGACTAGCCCTGGCAACATAGCGAGACCCAGACTCTACAAAATAAATAAATAAATAAATAGTTTTTTTTTTTAAATAGGTTTGCTAGGACACCTTTTTCCATACCAATAAGATACATTTAATAAGAAAGCATTGAGCACCTCTTAGTTCTGGTCTTGTACTAAGTGCTTTACAAAGAAAACAACTGTGAAGCATGCTCATGCTTCCTTTCCAAACTTTAAGTTCATTTCTCTGTGAATTGAGAAGCAGGGTCTGAATGCATAGAAATATACACAAGTTTTGACATAGATGGGAACAGAAAAGAATTCCCTCTTAATTTGAAAAGTTCCCACTGATCCATGATTCCAACAAATCAATGGTATAATTCAACAATTGAGGTTAAAGTTAGTACCTTATTCCTATTTGAACTCAAATGTAAATGGTGCTAGATTTGCTCATTTCCTTGAGTAAAAGCTGTAAGAATTAAGGCCTTTCAATTTCTTTTCCAGTTTTACAGAATTTGATGAGTCTAAAGTAAGCCATCCCATAACATCAGTAAACATACCTTAATTAAACTGGAATTTTAACATTATAATTTACTTTTAGAAAAAGAGGCAAAAGCCAAATAAACTGATACTAGGAACTTACTTTAAAGATGCTCTGGAAGTCCCAGACTTGTTCTTAGGGCAGTACAGATTCTGCTCTGATAACCTTCTACACTGACCACACAGGATGAAGTGAAACAGTATGAGAAGGATGAGCCCGAGACACTGAAAGACCTGGATGTGCTTTCCAAATCATTACATAAGACAAACATGAAACTTAATAGAATATATTATACTTACTAAACGATGCACAAAGATTATACTAAAACATGTTTTCAAAGAAGTTGAAAACCAGGTTATCTTCTCTTTGCACAAACTTATCCTATATATACATATCCATTTCACCCATTTCAGTTAATCTAGGGTTACAACATATTATGACTAAAGTCCATTAAGCAGTCAGTCTCCTTCACGGTTCGACAAATTACTAGATTGTTTCTGTGTATATTTTTAAGTTTATAACTTGATAATTCATTGACTGAAGTTATGGCCATTTGTCTATATTAGGGCTTATTAGGACAAACACTATTTGCTGACTTTGGAAATGTTTATTTTTCCTGTGCTTACTCATCTCTAAGGAAGAAAGACTAAACCAGATGAACAAAAACCCTCCCCAACATTTCAATAGGCTAAAAACCCTTAATATGACATAAATAAGGGTAAGGGTTTAAAGACGATGAGTTCAAATACTTAAGAGAATTTGAAAGCTGTATCCCCTTACAGTTGTTTTTGAAAGTACTTAGCACGTGAAAATAACCAATGCTTACTAAGCAAGAGGTGTTATTTAACATTTGTGTACCTTATCTCTAGAGATATCCCAATATCCAATTACATGCACCCTGTCTTCCTGCACTCCACCCTCTATTTTACAGTTGACAAAGTGGAGACAGAGATTATGCAATCTAACATCACACTGCTAGTAAATGCCAGAGCCAGGATTACAAGGACTCTTAAACCTTGATGTGGATGTAAATTGCCTGGGGCATCTTGATAAAATGAAATCGGATTCTGTAGTGCTGGGATGGGGGCTGAGAGTCTATATTCCTAACATGTCAATGTTCCTGATCCACAGACCTTCCTTTGAGTAGTAAGATTATTACAAGATTCAGTAAAGAATGTCTAGATGCTCCTCCATCCTGTTTGTTTTAGAATATTGGCATACATAATCTTATTGTGCTTTGCTTTATCGTGCTTGGAAAAAATAGTTTTTTTTTAATTGAAGGTTTGTGGCAACCCTGCACCAAGCATGTCTATCAGTGCCATTTTTCCAACAGCACATGCTCAATTCATGTCTGTGTGTCACATTTTGCAAGACATTGCAATACTGATGTGTCAATATTGCAAGACTTTCAATTTTTTTTCATTATTATACTAATATGATCTTTGATGTTGCTATTGCAATCATTTTGGGGCCACAAACTGCTCCCATATAAGATGGAAAACCTAATCAATGAATGTTGTGTGCTCTGACTGCTCCACTGACCGGCTGTTCCACTGTGTCTCGCCCTCTTTGGGCTTCCCTATTCCCTGAGACACAGCAATACTGAAATTAGGCCAATTAATAACCTTACAATGCCCTCTAAGTATTCATCTGAAAGGAAGAGTCACATATTTTTCACTTTAAATCAAAAGCTAGAAATGATTAAGCTTAGGGAGAAAGGCATGTCAAAAGCCTAGACAGGCTGAAAGCTAGATTTCTTGCTCCAAACAGCTAAGTTGTGAATGCAAAAAAAAAAGTTATTGAAGGAAATTAAAAGTGCACTCCAGTGAGCACAAAATGTGATGAAATGTGTCCCTATCAGTAAACAGGGACAAAGTTTTAGTGGTCTGAATATAAGATTAAACCAGCTATAACATTCCCTTAAGCCAAAGCTTAATCTACAGCAAGACCCTAACTCTCTTCAATTCTATGAAGGCTGAGAGAAGTGAGAAAGCTGCAGAAGAAAAGGCTGACACTTGCAGATGTTAGTTCATGAGGTTTAAGGAAAGAAGCCACCTCCACAACATAAAAGTGCAAGGTGAAGCAGCAAGTATGAAGCTGCAGCAAGTTATCCAGAAGATCTAGCTAACTGATGAAGGTAGCTACACTAAACAACAGATTTTCAAAGTAGAGAATATAGACTTCTATTGGAAGAAGATGCCTCTAGGACTTTCATAGCTAGAGAAAAGTTAATACCTGGCTTCAAAGCTTCAAAGGAAAGTCTGACTCTCTTATTAGGGGCTAATGCAGCTGGTGACTAAGTTGAAGCCAATGCTCATTTGCCATTCCAGAAATTCTATGGCCCTTAAGAATTAGGCTAAATCTACTCTACCTGTGCTCTATAAATGGAACAACAAAGCCCAGATGACAGCCTGTTTACAGCATGGTTTACTGAATATTATTATTATTTTTTGAGACAGAGTCTCACTTTGTTGCCCAGGCTGAAGTACAGTGGTGCAATCTCGGCTCACTGCAACCTCTGCCTCCCAGGTTCAAGCAATTCTCCTGTCTCAGCCTCCAGAGTAGCTGGGACTACAGGCGTGTGACACCACACCTGGATAATTCTTGTATTTTTAGTAGAGACAGGGTTTCACCATGTTGGCTAGGCTGGTCTTGAACTCCAGACCTCATGATCCACCTGCCCCAGCCTCCAAAAGTGCTGAGATTACAGGTGTGAGCCACCGCGACTGGCTGGTTTACTGAATATTTTAAGCCATTGTTGAGATCTGCCTCTTAGAAAAGAAGAGTTCTTTAAAAATATTACTGCTCATTGGTAATGCACCTGGTCACCCAAAGTCTCTAATGGAGATTTACAAGATGAAATTTTCATGCCTGTTATACACCATCCATTCTGAAGCCCATGAATCAAGGAGTGAATTCAACTTTCAAGTCTTATTACTTACCAAATACATTTTTTGTAAGGCAATAGCTGCAACAGATAGTAATTCCTCTGATGGATCTGGACAAAGTCAATTGAAAGCCTTCTGTGAAAGACTCACCATTCTACATGCCATTGAGAACATTTGTGATTCATGGGAGGAGGTCAACATATCAATATTAATAGGAGTTTGGGAGTAGATTCCAACCCTTATGGATGACTTTGAGGAGTTCAAGACTTCCATGGAAAAAGTAACTGCAGATGTAGTTGAAATAGCAAGAGAACTTGAATTAGAAGTGAAGCCTGAAGATGTGACTGAATTGCTGCAATCTCGAGAGAAAACTTTAATGCATAAGGAGCTGCTTTTTATGGATGAGCAAACAAAGTAGTTTCTTGAGATGGAATATATTGAAGATGCTGTGAACATTGCTGGAATGACAATAAGGACTTAGAAGATTTCACAACCTTAGTTGGTAAAGCACTGGCAGGGTTTGAGGGGACTGATTCCAATTTTGAAAGAAGTTCTACTCTGAGTAAAATGCTAAAGGACAGCATTGCATGCTAGAGATAAATCGTTTGTGAAAGGAACAGTCAATGGATGTGGAAAATTGCATTGCTGTTTTATTTTAAGAAATTGCCACAGTCACTCCAACCTTTAGTAGCCACCACCTTGAGCAGTCAGCAGCCATCAACATCAAGGCAGGACCCTCTACCAGCAAAAAGATTACGACTCGCTGAAGGCTCAGATGATCGTTAGCATCTTTTCACAATAAAGAATTTTTAAATTAAGGTATGTACATTGGCTTTTAAAAAACATAATACTATTGCACACTTAATAAGCTACAGTATAGTGTAAACATAACTTTTATATGCACTGGGAAATTAAAAAATTCTGGTGACTTGCTTTATTGCAGTATTCACTTTACTGTGGTTATCTGAAATGGAACACAGAATATTTATAACCTATTAGCCTGTATGTGCACATATGGTGATAGGGATTCAAGAAACTGAGAGCTTCAGTTCACTGTCCCAAGTTATACCATGGGATTTTGTTTGAGGCAAAACTGTGATCATGTGTCATTTGACTTACTCTGTGAAATGACATTTGATATATCTGTAGTGAGGCATTTTTTTCACTATGTTGCAATTTATTTGCACTTAGCTGGAATATCTCTTTTATAATTTTGTTTCCAGCACCTAGCAGACAGCCCAAAAGTTTATTGCAGAAAGCTAGCACCAAACTCAGAACTCTCTTCATCCTGGGCCCACAGACTACATTTCCTAGCCTCCTAAACTTACACTTAAGTGTAGCCAAGTGACTGAGTTCTACATAATGGCATTTGAACAGAAGTGGTATGTGCCACCTCCAGTTCTGACGTATAAAAACTTTGTGGGCAGGTCCTCCATGCTGTTTTCCCATCTGCCAGCTTGAAGCAGAAAAGCACGAATCCTTTGGGAGCCACATGTTGAAGCTGGCGGGCCCCCAATATTGAAGATACTTAGGTCTCTGAATCAGGACTTGGAGAAGAGCTGCTTGCTCATCAGGAACATCTGTTTAGGCTTTATGTGAAAAATACATTTCTACTGTGGTTAAACCATTATGCATTTTCAGATTGTTTGTTATGGCAGCTAGCATTACTTCGACATATAGATCCTTAGTAATGATTTGCTGAATGAGTAGAAGAAGTATAGATTTTCTCTGTATTGTGATCTTGCCCATTTCAGGCAAGAACAAGCTAGAATTTCCATGCTATCAAGTTAATGTCAGAAAAAATGAGCTCATAGGTAAGAATTCAGTTTCTCTTGTGAGAGCCTCCATAATTTTATTATGAAGCTTATCTTGGCATACTTTTGGCACTTGATAGGGTATCACTGCCCAAGTCTGTGCAGTTTTCTAGGTGGTGTAAGTTCATCATATTCAGATAAACATTTTCTTAGTGTTACTTGGTTGCCCAAGAGGTGATTCTAAATGCTGCTTTCCTGTTTAACTTTGCAGAAAGGAGGAATTTCTATTTAAGGGATGAGACAGTAAATGAGCATTTGTGTAAAAAAAAAAAAATCCCAAATGTTTAAATTTAACATTAAACCCACCTCAAAATATTTTCACAATCCCACAGTGATGATTTCTAACCTCTGCTGCTAGTTCCTGAACTCTGGTCCTCCCCTGGAACTCGGCTAAGCAAGTGTCATGTAAACAAAAAATAAATAATGAATTTTTTAAAATCCCCCTTCTTTAGAGGACATAAGTGGGAATGTTAAAGTCTGACAGCTGTGCAAATGTAGTTATCAACCAAACAGCTCAAGCTATCAGTGGCAATGTCACCCTGACAGTACCTAGAATCTACATGATTTGGCATTAGTCCAATCTGCTTTAACCTGCCTGAGCCTCCATTTCTTCATTTGTAAAATACGGGGTTTCAGTGATTCTGAACTGTCTGAGAACCATTATCCCCTTTCATAATAAATTTTAACACCTAATTTACTTTTAGAAATAAAATTGATAACATAACCCCCATTTCAAAAAATATATTTTATAATTTATATTAAGTATTTCAAAATGTAAATACCAGACACATCTAAACTAGAAAACATAAATAGTCAAATGCTTTATAAACCTACTAATAAACAGTAAGTTTGGATTTTAAAGAAGCAAAAGACTAGAGGCCATCCCATTCAAGTAGTAAAGGAAAAGTTATATAAAAATGTCTTATTTGTATTCAATAAGAGAAAGAGGACCATAACTTTAACTGAACTAGGCTTATAACTCAAGTCAAATAACATTGTTGAAATGAAGAAAATTAGGAAGACTGGGCTGTATCTATAAATGTTATGCCAGAGCACTTTTCTTTTTCTTTTTTTGTTTGGAGACAGAGTCTCGCTCTGTCACCCAGGCTGGAGTGCAGTGGCACGATCTTGGCTACTGCAACCTCCGCCTCCCAGGTTCAAGCGATTTTTCTGCCTCAGCCTCCTGAGTAGCTGGGACCACAGGCGTGCACCACCATGCCCGACTAATTTTTGTAGAGATGGGGTTTCACCATGTTGGCCAGGCTGGTCTCAAACTCCTGACCTCAGGTGATCCACCCGCCTCGGCCTCCCAAAATGCTGAGATTACAGGCATGAGTCACTGTGCCCAGCCAAGCAATTTTCTTATGGTATGATATGTTCAGGCAGTGATGAAGTATTACAGAAAACATATGTTCTATCTTGATAACCTGCACATATGGAGAGAAATTCATTCACTAAACTTGAAGACTCTAGAAATGTAGAAAAGAGGCTGCAATGGAAAAGAATCAATAATTTCCACAACATAGATTATTATTATTGTGTTGTTATCTAGGATGGGATAAAGGGACATATTTTAAAAATAATCTTAATTAACAAAATTCAATAACAGCCTCATATTTCATGTCTCTACTACTTTAATAATTTGTGCAAATTTATGTTTTAGTAAGTAGAGAAAATTTTTAAATTTGATAACTACCATCTTCATTAATAAATAATTACTGGAGTAGTTTCTTTTGCAACTCTCTACTAGTATTTCCTCCCATTACCCAAACAGAGACGAAGCAAAACAAACAAAAATCCAGCCTACAGTATGTTTCTTCATTTTTACAGAATTGCAGAGTTTACCTTAGAAAACTAAGAAAAGATAGAAGACTGACTAGAAACCAAAGTTTTGAAAGATGTTTTACATATGAACATTAGGATGTTTGCACACTATTTCACAAAACTGACATGGAATAATACTGATGGGGGGAATGCTTTTTCTGTAAAAAAAGCTATATTGCAATTCAGGGAGAATCTCATGTTATTAGTTACTGATCACAAATATGCAAGAGAATAATAATGCTAAGTTGAGCCCAATGGTCTGAATATTCCTTTACTGTAGCACAATCTGGCATGACTGCCTTTAAATGAAATCTGTATTTCACATCAATTTGAAATCAGCACATCGTACAATTTTTAAAAGGAGATTTAGCTATTTACCCCTCTACAGAATCACTGATTTGATAATAAATATTTTTGAGAAAGTATAAGAAAAGAAACTTCCTAAATAAGCAATTTACATTGATATTCTATATTTAAATTATGTTTTATAAAAGCATGCGCTTTGGAGTCAGATCTGGATTTGAATCCTGATTCTACCACTCAATATGTAATATATATAAAGAGCTTAGCAGCGTTCAAGGCACACAGTAAATCCTCAAATGTTAGCTGTTATTATTTCTAATCAAAGCAGTGGTGGCTGCTATTTATAAACACTACTATGCATGCTTTATGTACATTATTGCATTTGTTCCTCCTAATTATTCAATTAATATTATCCCTGTTGAATACACGAAAACACTGAGGTTCAGAAAAAGTTGAGAAACAGGCCCAAGGTCTGAGTGTGTCAGAAGCCAAAGCGCCAATGCTACTGACCACTAAATTGTTGCTTCTTAAACTGGGGTCCATGCGAAATCCTTGTGGAGTATATATGTGTTGGGTGTAGGAAAGTGCCCATGAACTTACTATGAGAATTATGCATTATTCATGTTGATGAAACATTTTAAAATAATATTCATGCTCTGAATTATTTGGATAATTGTATTAAAACCAAATATTGGCAGAACCATCTCAGTGCTCAGGTTTGTATTTGTATTGACTTCCCTGTTAAGGCCCAGTTCTACATTAGTGGTGGAAGGCTTATGGAGAACAGAGGCTGTTTTAATAGGGGAATGATGGATTCAGGCTAGATGAGGACCAAATAACATCACTATGTGCTGAACAAATTAAAGTAATAGTCTGAATAGGAAAAAACAGGGTGAATTGGGTCATCACATAGTACATGGCAGTACATGCCTGTTGAGCTGAAAAGAGCCTGTACTGTAGCACTCAGTACCATAATCACATTACAAGTGACAATTTCATTTTGTCAAAACATCACTATTTAATACTATTTTAAATTTTATTAGTTTTATAGTTTTGCTTGTGTTAACCCATAAACTTGTTTTGGTTTTATACTTGTGCAAGACATATAAACATAAAGCATTTATACCTAGTTTTATGTTTATATATATTTAGATAACATTATAATAAATATAAATTAAGCAAAAACTGAGGAGCTAAGAGATTTTTTTCCTTATTAAAAAGTGAAGTACATTATTCAAGTTTGAGAAAACTGGTCTACACGGTCGGTCCTGCTTGTGAATGTCGTCTTCAGTAGGTAACTTCTATTATCACCAACCTCACAGGATTTGTAAGAGCATTAGAAGAGATGATGAACGTTAGAGTGCCTGGACCACAGGAAGAATTACAATGATAGTTCTGTCTCCTTTCCTTGAAAGAGAAAATCTGGAAGCTAAATGCAGTCTATACTCTTTTACTCTAACTATGGTCTGGGGACCAGGAGAATTGATAACACCTAAGAGCTTGTTAGAAACTGATAATCCCAGAGGCCACCCCAGAACTACTGAATCGGAATCTCCATTTAATAATATCCTCAGCTGATTTGATACATGCACATGAAAGTTTGGGAAGCACTAGTCCAGGTCTCCACAGAGAATGTTGACTAAAATTCACTGAGTTTTTAACTACTCTTCAGGTTAACTTTGGTAATTAGAGAAAGACCTGATGTAAATGGTCAAAAAATAATGTCCCATCCTGGGGTTCAATATAAACACTATTATTTCACTATTGGTTCTTCATAGGCTATATTTGTATACAGTGAGACCCTCTTTAAAAGGGATCTAACTTCTAATTCAGAATGAGCAAAAAATATTTTAAAATACAAAGTTTTCATAAAAGCTTTCTGAATTTTCAGTAAGCAAATTGTAAGATCTGTCAATTTAAGCATTTTTAGGTTTCCTTCGCCCAATACCAATTAAAATCATTTATATATGTTAAGCTCTTAAATATTTAGCTCACAAGATCTGGTCTAACAAAGTCCTGTCTCAGTCTGTGATGACTGTGTGCTTACGTTAACGAAACACATTACAAAAAAAAAGGTGTGACTGTGTATATAAAATGTATTAGCTTTACTGTCCAATAAAAGTATCAGATCACATTCTGCAGTTGTGATTTTGTTAGTGTAATTCACCTACAGAATACCTATGCTTTTCTTCCTGAACTCAGTGGTCCTATACATTTAAGGCATACTGTACTTGAAAAGATTCAAAGATGCTGTTCTTAAAAGTGTAAAAAATAATAACTAATATACAAGAGAGTCACTAATATCTAAAATGATCTTGATACCATCTGTTTAAGGACTAGTTCAGTAAGACTCAAAGCTTGAACTAGGTTATTTATTGCTCTATGTTCTCTACATATGGACCACAGAAGTCAGACTCAAAGAATGTAAAACAAGGCAGATTATGCATATATGTGTGTGTGCATGCATGTATATGTATATATGGTTAGGCCTACCAGGCAATCCTTATCATCTCTGGGTTTATGATATGACCTAGATTATAGGTATGTTATGAACTGAATGCTTATGTTCTCCTCCTCGTCTGCAAATTCATATGTTGAAGCCCTAACATACAAAGTGATGACATTTGGAGGTGGGGCCTCTGGGTGGTAATCATGTCATGAGGGTGGAGCCCTCATGAATGAGATTAGTGCCCTTATAAGAAGAGACAGGAAAGTAACGATGTCTCTCTCTCTCTGCCAAGTGAGAATACAGCAAGAAGCCAGAAGAGGGCCCTCATCAGGAATTGCGCTGGATGGCACTTTGATCTTGGGGTTTCTCAGCCTCCAACTGTGAGAAATAAATGTGTTTTGTTACGCCACCCAGTTTACGGTATTCACCCAAAATGACTAAGGTAAGGTAAAGCCCTCCTTCATTCTTCATGGTCTCTTTGCAAAACGAGAGTTAATTATATGCCAAGAAGCATTAGTGCCAGCACAGTTAAAACACTCTAGCGCACGTTAATTATGATGATTACAACTTAAGAAAACTATAATCAGAAACCTGGCCAGGCACAGTGGCTTATGCCTGTAATCTGGCACTTTGGGAGGCCGAGGTGGGCAGATGACTTGAGGTCAGGAATTCGAGAGCAGCCTGGCCAACATGGTGAAACCCCGTCTCTACTAAAAATACAAAAATTAGCCGGGCATGGTGGTGCATGTCTATAATCTCACTTACTGGGGAGGCTGAGACAGGAGAATCTCTTGAACCCAGGAGACAGAGATTACAGTGAGCCGAGATCGTGCCATTGCACTCCAGCCTGGGTGACAAAAAAAAAAAAAAAAAAAAAAAGTATAGTAAGGCCCTCTTAAAAAAAAAAAAAAGAAAAAGAAACCTAACTAACTCCAGTTTTCAAGGTGTTTTTATATTATCCTGTAGTTCTTTTGGTCCTTAATACAATCAATCCACTGCCACTAGAACCATGTAACTCTCCTCTATATAGTATTTCAAATTCTAATCATTTCTGTGCATATATTAAGCAATTTAAACTCTATATACATACATACAGTCAATGTATCGGGGAAATACAAAGAGTGATCTTTAGTTTATGCTGAATACTTAATTTTATCACTTCTCCGTTAACTGTTATAAAGACAAGACTAAACCTACAGTTTGAATTCATTAAACAATATCCAAGCAAACAGAAAAGAAGAGGAAATAGGCAAGCCATGTTTTTCTACTAGAGTGACTATACTTATCCCTCTTTAAAAAGAAGTGATATTTTCAATTTCAGAAATTTGATTAAAAAACTACATCTATTTTTCCTACCAAAAATACTCAAAAAACCCTCTGCTAATTACTCTCAAAATACTGCAGATGTATTCCTTTGAAAAAGGAAATACAGGATGGGCACGGTGGCTCATACTGGTAAGCCCAACACTTTGGGAGGCCGAGGCAGGCAGATCACTTGAGGTCAGGAGTTTGAGACCAGTCTGGCCAACATGGTGAAACCCTGTCTCTACTGGAAAAAAAAAAAAACAAAAACAATAACAAAAAATTAGCCAGGCATGGTGGCAGGCACCTGTAGTCCCAGCTACTAGGGAGGCTGAGGCAGGAGAACCGCTTAAACCTGGGAGGCCGAGGCTGCAGTGAGCTGAGATCACACCATTGCACTCCAGCTTGGGTGACAGAGCAAGACTGTCTCCAAAAAAAAGGAAAGGAAAAAGGAAATATAAAGCATCCACCAATGAACATAATATACATTAAAGGAGAAAACATCTTTAAAATATGTACCATTTGCCCTCACGAGTCTAATAAAGGCTGAACCTTTTTTAAGAGGTAATTTTCACTACCAAGCAACTTGGATATAGATGAATTAAGAACCCAAATACACGTGGAAGCAAGAAGTGTACTTGTTTTAAAAATCATATTATGCCTTGCATGATTAATAAATTAATATTTTATAACTTGTGTCTTCAACAATTCAATTAGCATTTGGCATGACCAAAGTTTAATTAAATTAAAGACTTGGTGGTGCTTTGAATTAACATCCGATGCTGGTGGTCATCTCCATCCAGTATCCCCTTTATCCTCTAATATGTCCTTGAAAATGGCATGTATTATTCAGGCTAAACCTTTTCACAAAGGCAGATTGGTATACCAAATGTTGCTTAATCATTTCAATATCAAGGTCATTATATTTCTCCTCTAGGATTTGGTACTTTGAAGCAACTTCATTCTATAACACTTTAGACATCTATAAAAGCATGAACTTGGTCCCACATCAAATTTAGTTTCAGTGAGAAGAGTGGTCCTTATCTTTCTTTAGTCATCATTGAATTATAAAACACAGTTGATATGTATATAGTTCTGTATCACCTTTATACCCTAGGACATCAATTATACTAAAATCTCAGCATATGTAGAATCCTGCTTGTGTTACTAAACATTAATATACTGGTATGAATATAGCAAAGGAACATCCTTTCAAAATCATTGCCTGTAAGAAATTGTATACATAAATTTCCTTCCTTTCAAATTGGCAAAGTAGCTTACAGCCTCTATTATCTCTACAGAAAATGGTTTGGGCCAGGTTCTTGAGGTAGCCAAGTTCCCCTTTAACAAAGAAAAGTTGGCAGACTTTCATAGCTGCTCCTTGTGAAGAAGATACCTCAAATATGATCTCACGATTGACTGTAGAAGATGAAGTTAAAGTTGCAGACTTTTAAGGTACAGTGCCCAAGGGGTTAAAAAAAAAAAGTACTATTTGAGAGAAAGCTTAACATCTGACATCTGACTGGCTGCCTGGATGTGATGACCTAGGGGACATAAGAGAAAATCTTAACACAGATGTATATATAAGGATCAAGTAATTTTGAGGTCTGACACAAAGAAAATGTGTTCAATACATGCACAAGATAAGAACCTTTATCTAAAAAAATGTAAAGTCCCTTCTTGTTTATATGGGAAAATACAGGATGAATTTAATGCAACTATAGGGGCATTTCCCTATCATAAATGAAGAGAATATGTTTCTTTGATCTCCAATGAAGAATTAGTTTGGGCAGAAAAGAATGGGACCCTTGGAAACACTGATCTGGAGCACATGATAGAACAGAAAGGTTCTGCTTTTTTTTTTTTCTCTGAACTGCCAATGTACGTGATGGGGTGAGGAAGATGGGGCTGTGGGGAGGTGGCTGTAGGAATCAAAAAAAGTACGAAGCTACCCAGATGGGAATAATAATGGTTTGACCTTAATTCAAGAAGAAATGTTTAAAATGGCCAACAGATGCCTCTCATTGAAGTATAGCATCAGGGGATGAGCAGGCCAGAAGAGATTCTGGACAAAAGAGGAAGGAGGTCATCAGGGTTGGAATTTTACACTAACAGGTATTGCCACACAAAAAGAAAAATCACTCAAATGGTATCAAGGACAAGAGGAGTGCTGTGTAGCATTCCCTCATATATATTTATTCCCATTTAAAAACTAACTGAAGATACCCCATCACAACAAAGCCCTTTCTAAATGCTATCTTCATGATACCTCTGTGAGGTAGGCAGCATAATTCTAATTTTTACTCATAAGCAAGCTAAGGCACAAATAGAGCCTGAGTGGTAAAAGTGGTCTTTTGCCAATTATCAGCTCCCTGGATTTGTTCACTGTGACACACTTCCTCCACACTGATGCAGGCAACTCAAGAGATGCTGCTATGAAATGTCCTTAGAGGTAGTAGACCTGATAGCTAAACAAAATCATTCATGACTCTGGAAGACAACACACTCTCTAAATGCTCACTGCTGGAGTCTTGGAAGATGCTCTTAAGAGTACTAATATGTGCGGTCCTTTTGAATAAGACCAAATCATCCATGATTATAGGAAAAAGGCTGAAGATACAGTCTTCTTGTTTCCCCCCACACTGTTGAGATCGGAACTGTGGCAATCTTAACAAATCATATAATCCAAGGAACCTTAGTCCTTAAACTTTAGTCTTAACTTGTACATTAACATTCTAAGTCCTATGTTTTGCTAATGATTTTGATGTTTTTTGTCAGATACATTTCCACATTCTTGGACTCAGGTAATTCTCTTTTAACACAGCCAAATTATCTTTATAAAATATACATGGTATTAACACCATGGATCTGAAGCAAACAATGCATCTGGTTAGCATACATTGGTTCTGTATATTTCGAGAATCACTTAAGTACACAAAGGAAGCGTGCAATGTTAGAGAGATGATGTGAACAGTCTTGGTGGTTTATCTAATGGAGAATTCGGTGTCCTTCAGGAAACTAAAGATACTCAAAAGTAGCTCCCCAATTTCTATTAACAATCTAAAAATGAACATTTCCATTTGATATAAATATACAAATTTAAAATGTGTGCAGTTCAGAATGGCCTACCATTTTTAGATTGCTTATGTGCCAGAAAATATACAGTCAATAAAAAAATACCAGAGAGGTGGGGATAAAAGGCTCTCTGGATCTGTACAGCAACAATGAATATCACTTCAACAGGTAGCTATTCGTGGAGGAAGTGGCATCCTGGGAACCAAGAAGCACTGAAAGATGGCAGGTCACAAATCTGGTGATGGGGGATATGATGTATAGTAAGGCCCGTTTTCCTGTGGAAAGAAAAAAGGAGAAGAACATTTAAGTAACAGAACCAATTTAACTGGAAATGTGAAAAAAAGGGATTTACAGTCATTGAGGTAGTGATATAAAATGTCTAGCACATGTCTGGCACTAAGCAGGCCCTCAGCCATTAGGTAGTTCAACTAGTATCACTCAGAGTATAAGATAGACAAAGGCAATAGGATCATAATTTTTTTAAGAATAATACCACTTATTGAATATTTTATGTGCCAGACAATTTATAGGCGCTTTTAAAGTCATCCCTTTAAATCTTCACATAATGCCATGAAGTAGGTAACATCCTCACTTTACAGAAGAGGAAACTGAGGATCACACAGATTGCATAATTTGCCTAAAGTTACCTAGTTGGTAACCAGTACAGACTGAATTTAAATTCAAATCTATTTAAATCTAACATCCAGATTCTTTTTTGTTAGATTGTGTTGTCTTACTGTGTGCCAAATCTTAATTTAGAGTTAGGAAAACAAAAAAGTTATCACAGAGGAATTTAATAGCTATAACTATTTTGGCAGAAGTGAGTCTTCATGACATGCCTGAATGGCCAGGCTTGTAACAATTACAGTTCTCAGGAAATTTAGTTCAAGATCAAGATGGAGAATTAAATGCCAAACCTTTAATGTCAATGTAAGGGTAACAAATTAGTGCAAGGGGGAATTTTTTGGCTCTGATTTTGGCTAATCTCAGTAAAAATCAAGACAGTTAAGTTTATGATAGAAGGATCCTGGATTAGATTTATGAGACTTAAGATTGCTTTCTCATTTTTAAGGAAAGTATTTCTTTGACAAAGAATTTGTTTTTCAGCAAATCACAAACAGATAATGCTTAGCACTAGTATAAGACAATAGTTTGAAATGAAGAATAAGTAGAAGAAAATAGCATTTCTTCATGGTACATTTACATTATAACTACTATAGAGCATTAAACCTACCAGGTCTTGAACACAGCAGGCAGTGAAATTGTTTGAGACTAAATAAATCAGGTACTCTGCCATTCTTCAGCACAAATGCTTTGGAGCAAGAATTGATCTTGGGCCATAACCAGGAAAACAAGACATCTAGGAAAACTTACATTCCAATTATAAACCTAACCATGTATCAAACAAAATAAAAAAAATAGGTAGAAACAAATCCTAGGATAGGCTACATTTCTAAAAACTTGAAAAACCTTAATAAAACCTTTTTTTAAAATTGAAAAATTGGATCTAACTAAAGAGCTTCTGCACAGCAAACGAAATTATCATCAGAGTTGAACAGACAACCTACAGAATGGGAGAAAATTTTTGCAATCTATCTATCTCACAAAGGACTAATATCCAGAATCCACAAGGAACTTATGCAAATTTACAAGAAAAAAACAATCCCATTAAAAAGCAGGCAAAGGATATGAACAGACACTTCTCAAAAAAAGACATATATATGGCCAACAAACATATTAAAAAAACAGCTCAACATCACTGATCATTAGAGAAATGCAAATCAAAACCACAATGAGATACCATCGTATGCCAGTCAGAATGGCGATTACTAAAAAGTCAAGAAACAACAAATGCTGTTGACGGTATGGAGAAATAGGAACGCTTTCACACTGTTGGTGGGAATGTAAATTAGTTCAACCACTGTGGAAGACAGTGTGGTGATTCCTCAAAGATTTAGAACCAGAAATACCATTTGACCCAGCAATCCCATTACTGGGTATATACTCAAAGGAATATAAACCATTCTATTATAAAGATACATGCACATGTATGTTTACTGCAGCACTATTCCCAATAGCAAAGACATGGAATCAACCCAAATGCCCATCAATGATAGACTAGATAAAGAAAATATGGTACATATATGCCATGGAATACTATGTAGCCATAAAAAGGAATGAGATCATGTCCTTTGCAGAGACACGGATGAAGCTGGAAGCCATTATTCTCAGCAAACTAATGCAGGAACAGAAACCCAAACACCGCATGTTCTCACTTACAAGTAGGAGCTGAACAATGAGAACACATGGACACAGGGAGGGGAACACTTACTGGGGCCTGTTGGGGGAGGGTGGGGGGAGAGCATTAGGGGAATAAGCTAATGCATGCTGGGCTTAATACCTAGGTGATGGGTCGATAGGTACAGCAAACCACCATGGCACATATTTACCTATGTAACAAACCTGCACATCCTACACATGTACCTCAGAACTTAAAAAACTAAATAAAATAATTTTATATAAAAAAGAAATACCTATAAAAATGTTTCACTGACCAAATCCTTTATCTTCAATATGCATGGAAGCTATACTTACAGAAACATGCCCTGAAGAGATGAATCTATTCTGAGTTTCATCTGAAAAGTTCACTATCTGTCTTTAGGAGTTCTCTATTCTATTACCAATTTTTTCTAAGTTTTTCACACCTACATTAAATTATGACAAACTAAGAAGAGCAAGTTCAATACTTAATGCCATGAAATAGAATTTCCATTATTAATTTCACACTGGGCAAGAGACTGCTGAGCAATCAAATATTTTTTCTATTTCTGGAAACAATCATAGAAATTTTAAGAATTGTTGCCAGGAAAAACTGTATATTCTCTGCTCTGTGTTTTTAAGAATGCCAATAACTCTCTTTCTGAAATGGTCTCAGTATCATTGTTACTTAGATAGATTAAAAAATAGCTTCTGATTACCTTCAAAGGTCCCTTTTAATCCTATAAAATTGATGTTGCTATTCCAAGTCACATAAATCCCAGAAAAATAGAAGCCCACTGAAACTTGGGTTTCTATTTTTTTTTTAAACAGATACTAACCACTTCACTCCTCAACCAAATAAAGAACCTTCTACATGCAAGGCACAATTTGAACATGATAATGAAATTAACCAACTCTATACTCATTTCTTTTCTCTGATCATAGTTTTAATTCTTCCTAACAAAGGAAAATGTTTCCTTACAAGGTAACATGTAGCTACCTACTGGTATCTCCATTTCAATGACTGATGGGGCATCTCAAACCTACTGTGTCACAAACTGAACACAGTACCTGTCCTTTCCCCCTAATCTGTCAATCCTTTTCCTCCAAATTGCTTCTCTGTGGTGGTAGCAACATATCCACCAAGTCTCCCAAAGCAGAAACTTACTTTCTGCTTCATCCTTAGTGGCTACTCAGTCACCAAATGCTGTGAATTTTATTTCCTAAAATGTCTATTTCTAAATATCTCTAAAATCTTCAAATCCCTGCCATTATCACTACCACTGCCCTAACAATATAGTCTCGTTTCTCCGCCAGCCTTTACTAATAGACCTCATCTTTTCCCCCACGGACTTACTCTTCCCTCTCTAGTCATTCTCTGTGCTGTTTCTACAGTCATTGTCTAAACAGCAATGTAATGGCAATTCTCCCTTGCAGAACACTCTTCACTGACTACAAAGCCAAAGACCTGCAGCACTAATATGTAAAGTTACTGTATCCTCTCTGCCTGCCCCTTCCACATCATCTCCTGATATCTTCTGCTATAGTTTGAATATCTGACCTTCCAAACTTCATGTTGAAATTTGATCCCCATGCTGGAAGTAGGGCCTAGTGGGAGGTGTTTGGGTCATGGGGCAGATCCCTCATAAATGTCTTGGTGCTGTCCTTGTGGTAATAAGTTCTCACTCTATTTGTTCCTATGAAAGCTTGTTGTTAAAAAGGGCCTGGCATGCCCCTTCCTTCTCTCTCTTGCTTTCTTTTTTGCCATGTGATCTCTACACCCACCAGCTCCCCTTACCCTTCGACCATGAGTAGAAGCAGCCTGAGTCCCTCACCTGAAGTAGATGCTGGTGTGATGCTTCTTGTACAGCATGCAGAAATGTGAGCCAAATAAACCTCTTTTCTTCATAAATTACCCAGCCTCAGGTATTCCTTCATGGCAACATAAAAATGGATGAAGGCAGAAAATTGGTACTGAGGGGTGGGGTGTTGCTATAAAGAGACCCGAAAATGTGGAAGCAGCTTTGGAACTGGGTAATGGGCAGAGGCTAGAAGAGTCTGCAAGGATCAGAAGACAACAGAAAGACTTAGGGAAAGTTTGAAACTTCTTAGAGATTGGTTAAGTGGTTGTGACCAAAATGCTGACAGAAATACAGACAGTAAAGGCCATGCTGATAAGGTCTCAGATGGAAATGGGGAACTTAGGAATTAGAGCAAAGGTCATCCTTGTTACACCCTAGCAAAGAACTTGGCTGCACTGTGTCCATCCCCTAGGGTTTTATGGAAGGCCAAACAATACTGGTACCCTATGGTATCTGCTGGAGGAAATTTCTAAGCAGTAAAGCATTCAAGAAGTGGTGTGGCTCCTTTTAACAGCTTATAACCAGATATGAGAGCAAAGAAATGACATAAAGTTGGAATTTATAATTAAAAAGGACACAGAATATAAAATTTTAGAAACTCAGCCTAGGCATGTGGTAGAGAAGGAAAGAACATTTTCAAGAGAGGAATCTAGGGGTGCTGTGGAGCAACCACTTGCTAGAGAGATTAGTAAGGATAAATCTTTGAGGTAGCTCCTCGCATCACAGACCCAGAGGACTAGGAAGACAGAATGGTTTGGGAGGGACAAGGCTTTAACACTTCAGGATGCTGCTCTCTGCATCCCAGCCCCTCTGGTTCCAGCGATGGCTCAAAGGGTCCCAGGTACTGCTCAGGCAACAGCTCTGGAGGGTGCAAGCTGTAAGCTTTGGTGGCTTCCATGTGGTGTTAAGTCTGCAGGCATGCAGCATGCAAGAGTGGTGGAGGCTTGGCAGCTTGGAACTAGATTTCAGAGGATACATCAGAAAGCCTGGGTTCCCAGATAGAAGTCTGCTCCAGTGGTGGAGCACCTCCAGGCAGTCCTCACTGGGGCACTGCCTAGTGGAGCTGTGGGGTTGGGTTGCTCCCGTCCAGACCCAGAATCAGCCTGGAAAAACCTCTGGCATTCAGCTTCAACCTGTGAGAGCAAGCCATGTGGGTGGCAACCAGCAAAGCCATAGGGGTGAGGGTGCCCAAGGCCTTGGGAGCCCACCCCTTGTACCAGTGTGCCCAGTATGCAGAACATAAAGCCAAAGGAGATTATTTTGGAGATTTAAGATTTAGTGTCTGCCCTGATAGGTTTTGGACTTATAAGGGGCCAGTTACCCCTTTCTTTTGGCCTGTTCCTCTTATTCCTCCCTTTTGGAATGGGAATGTTTACCCAGTGCGTGTACAACCATTATATCTTGGAAGCAAATAATTTGATTTTGAGTTTACAGATTTACAGCTGTGAGGAACTTGCCTTGAGTCTCCAGATGAGACTTTGGATTTCTGAGTTGGTGCTGGAACAAGGTAAAACTTTTGGGGACTGCTGGGATGGAATGATTATATTTTGCATGAGGGAAGAACATGAGGTTTGGGTGGCTAGGGGCAAAATGCTACATTTTGGATATTTGACCCTCTAAACCTCATGTTAAAACCTGATCCCCAGTGTTGGAGGTGGGGTCTAATGTGAGGTGTTTGAGTCACGGGGTGGGGCAGATCTCTCATAAATGGCTTGGTGCTGTCCTTGTGGTAATAAGTAAGTCCTTGCTCTATTAGTTCCTGTGAAAGCTGGTTGTTAAAAAGAGCCTGGCACCTCCCTTCCCTCTCTCTTGCTTCCCTTCCCACCATGAGATCCCTGCACACACTGGTTTCCCTTCCCCTTCTGCCATGAGTGGAAGCAGCCTGAGTCCCTCACCAGAAGCAGATGCTGGTGCCCTGCTTCTCATACAGCCTGCAGAACCATGAACCAAATAAATCTATTCTTTATACTTAGCCTCAGGTATTCCCTTACAGCAACAAAGAAATGGACTAAGAAACCCTCTTTTGTTTCTTCCCCATTTTTATGCCTCTCTTTGATGTAACATCTCAATTTTAGAAAGCTCTAGCATAGGTACAAAGAGATGATCCAATGAGCCAAGTGTTAGATTATAAGTCTACTTAATTTTGATTAATTACATTATGCTTGTATTTATACAAAAATAAAACAGCCAAAATACACAACCAAACAAAACAAAAAACAAAACCAAGCTTGAGTGTGGTGGAGCTATACTTAATATTTAATGAAAGCCTGCTTTATAGGCCCTTAAGTATATAGAAAATGCTTTGGCTTAAAATACAGTCCTTTAGGTTTCCTAATCAAACACCCAACTTATATATTTCTATCCCAGAAAATAAATGATAAATCCAGATACTAGCTATGAATTGTCATTCAAAATTTTGAGTATAAAAATGTTTCTTAGTGCCTTTCACATTTTCTGCTATCCATTTTTTTAAGCATTAAGATGAGTGATGTAGAGTTCAAAGGAAAAACACTAAGATCATTTTCTACTCCAGCAATCTGCAGTAAATACAAACTAATGTACTCTTTTCTCTTTCCTATATTCAACAATTTTTGAATCTATGATCCAGCTGCTCCAGTTACAAATCCTCTCTGTATAACAGCCAAATATGAAATTTTATTAGCCATTAGATCACATTATACACTTTACTCTGCACATAAGGGAAAAAAAATTATAGCTAAAGTTAGAGAAATGTTAGAGAGAAATTGTGTTGCAGAATTTTTATTTTGCTGTATAAACACTGCACAATAATTAGGGAAGAATAATTCATTTCAAACTTAATATAACTTTCAAATCTATCCCCTGGTTCATACGATATAAAGATATGCAATCAGCAACAGTTAAACAATGAGCTTGATGAGCTTTTGGCCAAGTGTGTTACTTTTTTTTCCCCAAAAATTACTAAGGTGATATCATGAATAAACACAATAGAATAAATTGATGAAATTCACAAGTAGTCCTGTGACTAGTGCTTATGTAACAGATCCATAAACGCATCTATAAATAATAACAATAATATTATCAGATGATGCGCTTAAAAACATCATACAACCTTTTAGATAAATGAAACTTTTAGCAGGGTAAAGACTACTGAGATAGGCCACATGATTTGCAATTAATTCTAAAAGTGATCACCAATAAATTCTTCTGGCTCTGTGTAGATGGAAAGCCATTCAATCTTAAGAAAATTAGGCAGAGGTATCTGTTTTAAATATGGTAGAAAACTTACAATACAAACGAAAATTGGTTCTGAACTCACAGCAGAGAGATCTCGCACTGAAACGTTTATCTGGGGAAAATGCCTCTCTTGGGACAAATCCCTTTCCTAAAGTTATCATAGGGAAAGTATGTTCAATGATATTACCAAGTTTATTAAGACTCACTAATTTACATTAATATCTGGTAATGACAGGATGTTGTGCTCGTAAGTGCTGCTCTATAGAACAGTTAATATACCATACCAGGTGAGGGAGAACTTCTGGTACTTCTTACCCTGGCATCATATTCAAGGACAAAAGGAGGAAAGTCGATCTGTTCTGGTGATATGGCAGAAAACAGCTGGTGGAGGCTGTCCACATGGTGGATTTTGTCCTTCAGTCCTGAGACAGAAAAGGTGGTAAAAAACCATGTTGACACCTGATTAATAGAAGAGAAAAAATAATTTAAGCTAGTTGCCATAGTTAGAAACATAAACACAATTTGGAAAATTTATAGTAGATAAAAACTATATTTCAAAGTCTTAAAATAACTAGTGTTTTTCAAAGCGCAATCTGAATTGTGCAATCATCAGTCTAGTTGATTATTAATAACATTAAAAAGAAGAAACGAGGATAACACTGACTAGAGACTATAAGAATGAGTTTTGTTTCATGAAGCTTTTGTTTCCATTACATGTATATAAGTTCCCATGCGTGTAGTGTGTTAGTGCTGTACTACATGCTTCTTACTGTGGGTTGTAGTCAAAACCGTTGCATTATTTGGTAGAATAATTGGTGTTCCAGTCTTCTGAAAATGGTTAATATCTCCAAATCTCACACTGTGAATTTTTCAAATGAGACTGAAAAGAAAATTTGTGCCAATATTTGGGACTCATATATTTTCAGTTGATGCTTGGCATGAGTTTCTTTCTCGAAGTCCATCCAAGTGAATCACTTGTAGATGTGGTGCCATCTTTGCTCATTTCACTTGACAACATGCAATCCCTCTCTAAAAGCTAGTCTGCAAAATTTGTTGGTTCCCAAAAAAAGGATAAAAAATTCTTGATACCAAACAATACTGACATAAACTAGGTAATGGCTTGAATTTAAAAATTACTGTTTATCTATCTAAATTGGCAATCACAAATTAGTCCATGTTTATCAACATACTATACAATAGTCCTATGAGGCAGGTATGATATTGTTGCTATCCCCATTTTACTTACAGAAGAAGGTAACGTATGCAGGAAATAGCAAACTTTTTTGAAAAGGACCATTATAGTAAATATTGCAGGCTTCTTATAATAACTATCAGAAAATCGTTCACAAGGCATGCCTGAAGGTTCTTGGAGCAGTGCAATATTGGAGGCAGGACAACATGAAAATTAATTAGGAGGCTGCTGTGTCATTTCAAGTAAAAGCTGATAGTGGGATGAACTAATGTAGAGGCAGTGGGAATAAAGACACAGACATAAATCTGAGCAATTGTAAACACACAGAACTGATGCAATGTGCTAGGAGATGAGGTACAGAAAGTGCTCCAGAATGGCTCTCTGGTTTCTGGCTTAGGCACTTGGGTAGGCAGTAGTCCCATTTGCTAACACAGAAAACACAAACAGCAGTTCAGGAATAGGTGGAAGAGGAGTACATGAGGAGTTCTGTTTAAAAATGTTGAACTTCAGGGTCCTATAAGATGCCTAAGTAGAGATATCTAACCAGTAGTTCAATACCAAGGTCTAAAGCCTACGAATGATAATGATGATGATGATGATGATGATGATAATGACAATGATGATGACAGTATACATTTACTGAGCACTTATTATACGTCAGGTAATGTTTTAAGTATTTTACATGTATTAACTCATTTCATCTTTCAATAACCCTAAAAGATAGGTACTATTATTATTTCCATTTTATAGGGGATAAAATAAAAGCAAACAGAAATTATACTACTTGCCTGAGATGATAAATTGATAACTGGTAGAGCTGGGATTAGAACCCAGGTAATCTGAATCTTGAAACCATGGTTCTAAACATTAGGCTTTATTGCCTCCCCAGATATATGTTTGAAGATTGCATATATTTTGGAGGGTCACTGAAGAAATGGGAATAAAAAAGGTATAGAATTAAAGATGAGGGTGGAGAAACACGGGAACACTAACACTCAAAGGATGCAAGCAGGAAGCCAGGTGCAGTGGCTCATGCCAGTAATCCCAGCACTTTGGGAGGCCAAAATGGGAGGATTACTTGAGGCCAAAAGTTTGAGACCAGCCTTGGCAACAGAGCAAGACCCCATCTCTATAAAAATACAAAATAAAAAAAATTAGCCAGACATGATGGTGCACGTCTGCAGTCCTAGCTATTCTGGAGGCCAAGGTGGGAGGACCCCTTGAGGCCAGGAGTTCTAGGTCACAGAGAGCTATAATCACACCACTGCACTCCAGTGTGGGTGACAGACTGAGACCCCATCTCTAAAAAGAGATGAGAAGAGAGAGAGGCTGACAAATGAGACTGAGAAGCAGCAGCTAGAAGTAGGAGAGAAACCAGGCAAGGTAAGTTTCAAAGAAGCCAAGACAAACTGTGTCAAGGAGAAGTGATCAACTGTGTTTAAGGCTGTAGGGAATGCAGGTAACAGAGAGAGAGAAAAGTGTCTATTAGATTTAGTGACCCAGAAATTATGGATGATTTTGGTGTGAAAAGCTTCAGCTGGCACAGCAGGATAACCACACTGGAGTAATTTAAAAGGTACATGAGAAATGGAGATGGTGAGCATAGAACAAAGATTATACTAAACAATTTTGGTCGTAAAGTGGAGGAGAGAAAAATAGATCTTAGCATTTTTAAAAGATGGTAGATAATTTGGATCCAGCAAAGCGGGAGAGGAGAAAGACACTAACTGTTGAAGAGAGCTTCTTTAAGGAAATGGAAATACACTCTGTAGTTTACAGTCTGGGATTAAAATGCCTAGATTCAAATCCAGCCTTTGCTACTAACTGTTGGTTATCTTGGTTCCTTAATCTCTCTAAGCATCAATTCCCTTACCTGTATGGTGGGACAACTACTGCCACCTATTTCACAGGTATACTGCAAAGCTTAAGCAAGATAATTCATGGGAAGAACTGGCAGATAGCAAGTGCTCAGAAAACTTAAGCTAATGTCATTACTATGGGATTCACAGCACAGGGAAAGGGACTGTCTTTCATTAAGGACATTAATGAAATGTGTTCATTAAGACGGAACACATTTTTGTGACAGAGAAAAAGGAAGCAATGATAAGAACAGCTAGCAAGTAGGTTTGGAGTGGGAAGGTAAAGATAAAGAGCTCCTTACTGACGGTTTCTTTGAGTGAAGAAAGCAGTACAATGGATTATTTCAAGTTTAGGTTTTGATGGGCAGGTGTGATGAAAGGGTAACACGTCATAGGTTAATTTAGGCATTGACAAGAGTGGATGAAGTGATGAAATGTCAGTTTTTAGCTTGATAGAGAAGAAAATAAAGGCAAGATGATATTTTCAGAAAGTAAAAAGACCAAGAGACTAGATATCTTGATGAAGTCAAGATGTAGGCTTAGGTAGTGGGAATATAATTGTGAGCAAGACTGCTATATTCTAGCCCTCATGGATCTTGCTGGCTCATATATAAGGAAGAAAATTAAACATGCAATTAAAATAAAAACATAACAATGATATAAGACTACAGAATCTTAAGGGGTTACAATGCTAGAACAGCTACTAGCTGCAGGATTGGTCAGGGAAGGATTTCTACAGAAAGTACAGCTGAGACCTGAAGGTCAAACAGGAGGTAGCCATGGGCAGAGGAGGGAAGTGTATTCTGTAACAACAGCATAAATGAGGCCCAGATGAACAAAGAGCACGAAAACAGGCAGGGACTGATGGGCTAACGGCTTATAAGGGTTGCCCACAAAGGCGTTGGAGTCACATACAACCAAAACATCAGGACCACAACTCAAGATCACTTAGAAACCAGGAAATTAGCAGTCACAATGGTGATAGCAACAAGTAAGTTGCTGAGCTATTATCTCAATACTCTGGGCATGTAGTGCACATAAATTCTAGATTTAACCAAAGAGAAAAATACTGTACCTTTGAACGAAATGTGGGATGTACAAAATAAACAGCCTTCAAATTCCTCTTGTACCTGATCCAAAAATAAAATGACAAAAAAAATCAGTATAAGTTCATGCCTAAAACCAATTACTATTATAGACTATTAACTATTTGCCTGAGTATATAAATATAGTCAGAGAAAAATAAAGGCAGCTATAATTTACAGATTGAATTTTAGGTGAATGTCAAAAACAATTCAGAGAACATTCCATTTTTTAAAGTATCTGTTTTATAGGAGATATTAAGTGCTTCTGTCAGCTGCTATAGGTAGGACAAAGTTAAGTAAATTTGTATTTAAGAAACAAATTTATGGTGTGTCATTTTTTAATATGATGCTAGAATCTCTGGGATCAGAGTTAAACAGCAGCTAAACCACTTAAAATTATAGCAAAATTTTAAACTAAAAGTTTCAATGGTCATATTACAACAACAGATTGTTGTAACAATCTGTTATAATAACAATATTATAACAGAATTTGCTGTGTCCCAGAAATTGTAGAGGCCTTCTACTTAAATTCTCAAAACAATTCTATGAGCTCAGTACTATTATTGCAGCTATTTTTGCCCTCCCAAAGTCACCCAGTCATCAAGTGGCAGAGCCAGGAACTGAACCCAGGCAATACCACTCCAGATTCATTCTCCTATCCACTATTCCATCTGGCCTCTCTACGTGTGCCTGAGATTTTTTCAACAGTTCAGTAATCAACATTGGGTCATGTGAGGTTAATTGGAAAGGACGTCAGAGAAATAGTACAAACTATTTCACAGTTGAGGCCTGTTCCACGTTTAAGAACTGGTTAGTGGTAGAAGCAGAACTACATATATACAACCCACATTCAGAGTAAGCTAAAAAGGTGTCTATTGGGTAATGAAAGCTTTAATATTCCTAAATAAGATGAGATTTAATGGGAGAAGTAGGATAGCTGGAAATTTATGGTAACTTGCCTTCTTTGTACCCTAACTGTAAAATGGGCTTTTCAATGCAATCCACACAGACATTGTGATGCTACAAATAACAAAACAGCTAACAGGAGGGTTGAGTGCCACTTTTTATTCAGAAAAAAAATAAGAAAAAATGTAAAACACTACATTTCATCTTTGCTATAGTGGGGTATCATGTATTTTCTGGTTAAAATTTCCATTATCATTTCAAGGGAAATATGCTTTAATGAAAATAATTTTCTAGCTCCAAGTCAGTAACCTGGGTTCAAGTCCAAATTCTGCATTTACTGTTGTGAGACTTTGGGCACATACTTCACCTTGCAGAATGTCAATATCTTCCATCTTTCAAACACAGATAATATCTCTCCTAACCAACTCCTGGGTTAAAGGATCAAAGTAAATAATGTTTATAAATGTATTTTGATAAGTATAATACATCATATAAATAGAAGGTAGTATTTTTGTTATTTTATCCACAAAGATTGGTAATGTAAAAAGTTTACATATGAATTTACTTTAATGCAAAATAAGTTGCAGTTATGGAGGGTCTCCTATGATTGAAATATCTAATCTAGGTATGATAAAAGTCTTTGTTACATGAAATATCCTTTCACAGAATACAAAGCAATGTTTGCCACTGCTTAATATTAGAGAAGAAAGAAACTATTTCCCCTTCATAATTTGCAAAAATAACTAACTTGACATCAACAACATCGTAGAGTTTCTTCAGGAAGTCGGAGTCCAGGTGATTGTATTCGCTGGTCAGGGTGTGAAAATACACTAATACATACTCCTTCACAGCAATGTGATCCATTACATGAATGAAATATAAGAGAGCCTAAAAGAAAAAAGGGGAATAAAGGTGAAGATCATTTTGAACACTAGTCTATTTCACAGAGACAAAGAAAAAACAAAACAAAACAAAACAGAAAATTAACCTACTCTATGCCCTAGTCATCATAAATGGATAACTCAGAGTGATGAATATCCATTCTCTTTAAAAAGAGCTCCAGGAAAGTGAATCATCCCAGTGTTTAATAATTCTCATAAGTGCTACAGTACAATTCCTTTCTGTCTTATTCTAAGTGATAGAGGAGAACAATCAGTCTCTATCCTCTAAAACAATTCTTCATATACTGGAAAAAGTTCTTGGATCAACTACCAGGTTTTCTCTCTCCAGGACAATGATATCGAAATCATTAGAAGTAGAATTTCTATACTTTTAATCATTTTTGAAGTTTCCGCTTGAATTCAATCAAAGTCTTTGCAGTCTCTACTCAGAAATAGACTCATGGCCTGCACATAACCAAGAATTACTATAAAAAGATATAATGAGTGGTGCCTCACATGATTCACGTTGAGAGCTAATTTTTTTAGATCTTTAGTGCTGATCTGAAGGAGGACATTGAGAGCAGGTTTAATCAGTAGATGGCAATAGGTTGGGAAGCATTTCTAGAGCTCTGAAAGATTCAAATTTAATGTGACCCAGATTGGTTAGAGAAATATTCCATTACAAAAATGATGAATTTAAGAGAAACACTAAAAACAAAACAGAGATACAATATAGGCAGGGCCAGTATGACCCAGTGGTTTAGCTGTAAACAATCACATAGAAAAAGCTAAGAGGTAACAACTGAAGGATTACTATAAAACAAACTGTTTTCCAATTCCTCTTCAGATGAGTCCTTGACATTAACATGGTTGGATTAACATGGACTAGGATCCAACTGCTACTACAGCAGATAGAGAAGGGCATTAAGAAAACACAGTATCTTTCCATTCATTACCTGCTTTGGTAACAATTATTATTATCACCATCTATCTCAATATTTTACAGGAAATGATACATCATGAATATCCAGAACCCCATGCAAGTACACACCAAAATCAAATGCAAAGATTTATGGTTTTATTTGTATTAATCACATTATTATGAAAATGAGGGTCACACTGATTATTAAGAACATAAATGATTACAAACAGAAACTAACGGTATAATTTTCATCAGTTTATTCCCTCCGTGTGTGTGTGTGTGTGTGTGTGTGTGTGTTCTGTTTGTTCGAGACAGGGTCGCTCTCTGTCACTCAGGCTGGAGTGCAATGGCATGATCTTGGTTTGGGAGATCTTGCAACCTCTGCATCCTGGGCTCAAATGATCCTTCTGCCTCAGCTTCCCAAGTAGCTGGGACTACAGGCATGTGCCACCATGCCTGGCTAATTTTTGTATTTTTCGTACAAAATAGATAGGAGATAGGATTTCGCCATGTTGCCCAGGCTAGTCTCGAACTCCTGGGCTCAAGCGATCTGCCTGCCTCAGCCTCCCAAAGTGCTGGGATTATAGGCATGAACTACCACACCTGGCTGTGTGCATATTTTTATTATTCTTTATTATTCTTTTTTATCCTCTTACCAGATTGCTGCTTCATCTTCTTTCTGTCCATTCTCCACCCCCCACCCCAGGGCAATTAGGATACTCCTTTTCGGCTTCAAATTCAACTTCTTAAGTTTTTATCACTATATAACTATATCACTATATATGACGAAAAAGTGTGAAAGACAAATTCTCCCCCAAACCATGAAATCCCTTTCCTTGAGATATTTTCCTTGTTTTTGTGCTTAAAAACAAACAAAAAACCCAATGAAGGTCAATGTAGATACAAATTAATGTATCACTGTTCTCCTATTATATTCTAAACATTTCTCTACAGTACTTGCCTCTGTAACCATAATTTATAAGGCTCACAGAGTATCCTATTTGAATGTACCATAATTATCTGTGAGGAATTTAAGTTTTAACTTTTTGCTACAAATGACCCTGTGAATAATATGCCTGGTTCAGTGCTTTCACAGTTTTTTTTACCCAACAACAGTGCCTAAGAGTTTGAGGACTTAGCCAGAAGTAATTATCAGCTTTTGTCCCACTGGTTTATCTTAAATTCTGTGTAATTTTGCATTTTTAAGTATACAATTTTTTTTTTACTATGGTTAATAATTACTGATCAGTTAAAGTTATCATCCTTTGAAGTCAGTTCCTAACAAAACTGATGTGCTAGGATTCTCTACATAATTATCTTGTGGGTTCAATTGTCCCTTGTATGAGTATTCTGATTTGAATAGTGTCAGGGCCTATAGCTACTTCCACACTTTGGGTTATTTCCTTAGTGTAAGTTTTCAGAAATGAAATTAATAGATCAACGGGTGTGATCACTTTTACAGTTTCATCTTTGATGACAATAATTATTTAAGAGTTAAGGCATCTCATTTTAATTCACCTTTTTTGGACTACTAATCACATTGAATATTTTCTTATTTTTATCTACCAGTTATAACCATTTTTCTTTTATGAATCATCTATTTCTGTTCTTTGCCTCCAAATGAAGGGATTATAGAATTATGCTATCTTGGGTAAACTACATTTCTGTTTTTTTCTCTTCTAATAGATACTCAAACATTAATTTTTCTTTTTTCAAAAAAGAATTTGATTACACAATTATAATACAGAATGATTCCAACCACTTACTAGTTACATCATATCCAAAACAAAGCAGTTGTGGTTTTGGAGATCACATTACTGTATTCCAGTATTTTTTATTTCTTGGACAGAGAAAAATCAAACCCCTAATCGAACTGAAATGATACAGGTCCACTCATAGAACCAGGTCTGCTCCTCTGTCAGTGATACACAATTCAGCCTTGATTCATATTGTAGGCCTTGATTCCAGATTCATATACTACTTATTTTTTCAATCAACATTATTTGTAAAACAGAGCCTTTTTATGGCTTACCTTGTCCATATCTATTAATGTTACAGGAATGTTTCTTCCAACTACCACCATCACTGTTCGACCACAGTTATCAACACCTATAAACAGGAAATGTCATCAGCACCCAGAAACTTCATTCCAAGAATATTATTTGTCTTGGGCTCTGACTTTATAAAATATTCTACGTGAATTTAAAAGATTGAAAACAAGGAAGTATAAGTTGCTCGAATTTCATCTTCCAATTTTTTTTCTACTCTGCAGACACCACCACCTATTTTTTAAAGCTTCATGAGGGTTTTGATCACTGCCCTTTTAAGAGAAGACCTCTTAAAGATTTTAAATCAAGAACAAACAGCCAAAGATCTTTTAAAATATTTTATTATTTTCTAGAGACAGGATCTTGCTCTGTCCCCAGGCTGGAGTACAGTGGTGTGATCATAGCTTACTGCAGCCTCCGTCTCCAACTCCTGGGCTCAAGCAATCCTCCCATCTCAGCCTCCAAAGCAGCTGGGACTACAGGCATGCACCACCACACCTGGCTAATTTTTTCATTATTTTGTAGAGATGGGGTCTCACCATGTTGCCCAGTCTGGTATTGAACTCCTGGTCTCAAATGATCCTCCTGTCTCCACCTCCCAAAGTGCTGCGACTACAGATATGAGCCACGATGCCCAGCCCCCAAAAACTTTTTATAAACAGCTTTTTGCTTAAGCTCACTACAACTTTGATCCAGGAAAAACTAAATAGCACTCAAATCTGAAAATTACTAAAAAGTACTGTCTGTAAAAGAAATACAATGCAGAAAGAGTGGGAATCTGGGAACTTTCACTCTCTCCATCATATATTTACGTAAGGTTTGAATTTTGTAGTAGCAAGCATATGGTACTTTTAAAAGCAGAAACATTTTTTAAAAGGGACACTAGCATGAAATAAAGTTGGCCAATGCAGAACTATAAGTTGAAAATTTTATAGATTGGGATGTTATTTTTAAGATCTTGATGACAGGCAAAACTATCTTCATTAGTACAAAACCATTTTGTTCATAGATACAATAAATGAAATCAGAGAAAAATGAATTCTCAAATAGCATGCTTGGTAGGGCTCTTAATTAGTGAAAGAATAAGTTACCATATATTTAAGCTCACCTGTTTGGTATAAGGCTTTTAGAGAAGCAATATCAGACAGATCCTCAGATCTTGCTTGACATAACCAGCGATTATAACTAGGGAAATAAATGATATAATCATTATAATAAACCCTTGGAAATTAAATTTACAAATGGGACCAATTTTTAATACCTTTCCCTGACCCTAAAAATTTTCAAGTATATATTTCATTATAATAGGGAAGGAGTTAAAGAAGCATTAAGCCATGTAGAATCTCTACTACATGTTATTGATAAAATAAACACAAATGAATTATTGAGAAAGGAAGGTGTTCATTATTTTAAAAATCCTTATAATCAAATGAAGGTTGTACAGGTAAATGGCTAAGATACCAAGTATTCAAACTAACCTTGTTTTAAAATACTATTGTTTTCCTTTACTAAAAACATGCATAGAGAAAGTCTAAAGCAATGGCCGAGTTTCAAAACAGATGCTCACTCACTCAACAAGGATTTGAGTGCTTACTCTATGATAGTTACTGAGAATACTATCATGAAAGGACATGGTTGCCTCCCTCAAGAAGTTCACTTTTCAGGGGAAAAACAGGCAAGTGCTGTACATGTTATGTGTGATCACAAAGGAGTTGGGTAAATTTATCTGGGAAGTCCTGGAATATTTAATCATCAGTTAGTCAAACTAGTTGTAGTGATATCCCACAGACCAGATCATATGGACTGCAGTTTGGCTTTGGCTAAGAGGATGTTAAAGCTGGAAGAGACATTAAAGATCTTGCAGATGGAAATGACATGCAAAAGATTAATGGTCAAGTTCATCTCAGACTTCCCAGCCTATTAAATAGTAGAGTTGAATTTGAAGTTGCACTCAGGTCTCTAGATTTCCGGAAAGGTCAGTGCTTTTTCTACTATATCATACTAATTTCTTGAAATTAAAAGTGCCACTTACTTGATTGTGAAAACGCTTTCAAGACACCTAAATGTAGGAAAAGCAACTCTGAAGTGTCTAGATCACATATGGCAATATCCAGTAACAACAACAACAAAAAGCATAACTAGGAGAGGGGAGATTTGGCTTCTAATCCTACTGCTTTTGGTGCAAACTTACTAAAGTCATTTACCTTTATGGAATTCAGTTTCCTCACCTGCAAAATGGTGTTCATACGGGAGGGACACCTTTCAGCTATAAAGTACAATTGCACAACTGAAAATATTTAATGGGAAGTCTGTCACATACAGACTGAAATCAACAAGTGACATGCCTGTTAGTTTCACAGATATTGTTACTGCTTGTGAAAAACATAGTGCTACTGCATTAGTTCTATAGACTGCCTTCTCAAATTTGTGATTTACCAATCTACGCAAATTGAAAAGTCAAAGACAGTAGCTTTTAATTTTGTTTCAAAATATAATTTCAAAGTCAAGAAAATGCCTATGTTTATTGTAGTTCTCCCTAAATCATATGCACTATTCCATATTTTCATACAGTCATTTCCTATTTACACTAAATCAAAATTCTATTTCTTTACTTAAAAATTATTTTCTTTGACAAATAATGTATGTAATGTTTTGATATATGGATACATTGTAAAATGGCTGAATCAAGCTAATGAACATATCCATTATCTCACATATTTATCATTTTTTTTGGTGAGAACAGTTAAAATGTATTCTTTTATTAATTTTCAGGTATACAACACATTCTTATTAACTACAGTCACCGTATTATATAATAAATCTCTTATTCCTCTCGTCTAACTGAAATTTTGTATTCTTTGACCAACATCTCCCCAATCCCACCCCAATACCACCAGCATCTGATAACCACTTTATTCTCTGTTTTTCTGAGTTCAGTTTTTTTAGGTTCTACATATAAGTGAGATCATGCTATATTTGTTTTTCTGTGCTTGACTTATTTCACTTAACATACTGTCTTATATCTTTAGTATGAAGGTTAAAAGACAAAACTATTAAAAATAATAGCAACAATAATTTGTTGAGACAAAAATAATATAAAAACGTAAATTATGACATCAAAAATGTGGCAGTGAAGAATAAAAGTATAGAGTTTATTATGTTTTTTAAATCATTCTATTATATACTTTCTAATTGTTTATAATGAGACTAAACAGCAAAATGTATATTACATCATATGGGCACCACAGTATCTAGCACAAAGCATATAACAGGATTCAATTAATACCTATTAACTTCTATACTCTGTTCATGTATCCATTGGCTCATTTTTCAAAGATTTATTGAATAAATGCAGTGTTTGCATCATAGTAGGTACTAAATTCTTTGCTAAATGAAATAATAAACATGAGTATTATGTAAGGTATTTTGGGGCCTGAGATGAATTAAAAAAGGCTCTTGAGTTTAAGGTTGCATATGTGAGACAGACATATTACAGTACGAAGAAAATTAACTTTGTAATAAGAACAAGACAGGTAACCAGAAGTCTAAATACTCTATCAATCAAATCTGTATGCTGAGAAGGGGACTGGTGGTGGGGAAGGAGGTGGGGTGAGAAGGAGCAGAGTGGAGGCAAATTCTAGATATGTCATAGAAACAAATGCTCCCTTCTTTGTATCCCCAAAGACTTCTACCATGTTCAGTGCAAGATTTTACACACTTATTGAAAAGGCTATTTCTATTACATTAGACCACCAGATAGACAATATGTCATATTTGTCTCTCATTTCTAGCCAATTCCTAGGGTAGTTCCTGACACTCAATCTCTATATCTATATCTATATCTATCTATATTCAATGAACTCTGAAAAAAATTTTTTTTAACTGGAACTCAGGTGTACAAAATGGAATACATCATCTTTAATTGAAAACACTCGCATAACTGGTATATGCATGGTCCACTTAGAAGACTAGTTATATAATTATTTATCTTTAATGAAGTAATAAGCACCCTAAAATCTACCACTATAACAAAAATTAGCACTTTCACAATAACCTTCATCTAACCATGTGCTACTTCCCACCGTTATCTGGAATTCCAGGTTAATCATTTATTGCTTTCCTTTTTATATTGTTTTAAATTCATCTACATGTAGTCAATGTAAGACATTATTTTTTGTTTGTTTCTAACTATTTAAAAAAGCTTATCATGCTGTATGTAATCTCTTGGGTCTTACGTTTTTGACTTATCATATTGCTAACATTCATCCATATCACTGGATTTCAATGTCGTTGACTGATTTGGACAATCACAGGTTGAGCATCCCAAATCCAAAAATACAAAATCTGAAATGCTCCAAAATCCAAAACTTTCTGAGTGCCAACATAACAATTAAAACAAAAATGCTCACTGGAACATTTCGGATTTTTGGGATTTGGGATGTTCAACTGGTAAGTACAATACAAATATTTCAAAATCCAAACAAATCAGAAATCTGAAACACTTCTGGTCCCAAGAATTTTGGACATGGCATACTTAATCTGTATATATCATGTATTCATACTAGATAAAAACTATAGATTTTTTTCATTCACTCTCTCACTGATGGGCACTTGGGCTGTTTCCAGGGTTTTGCTATTGTGAAGAGGGCTACAATCAACTTGTTTTGCGTGTCTCCTGGTATACATGTGCATGATTTCTCTTGAGTAGGTACCAATGAGTGAAAGTGCTAGGTTACAGGGAATGTTTAATTTTAGGAGATAAGGACAAACCTCTTTTCCAAAGCATTGCACCAAATTATACTTCTATAAGAAGCATACGAGACTCTGTGAATCCCTGTCCTCACCAACACTTGCTACTATTAGATGTTTTAGTGTTTGCCAGTTGGATAGGTTAGAAATGGTAAAGCATTTCTCTGGTCAGTAATGAGGTTGAGATTCTGCTCATGTTGACTTGATTCTATGAGATGCCTGTTCCTATCATTTTTCCATTTTTTATTGGGTTATTTGATTGTTTCTCACCAAGTTGTAGTTCTTTACACATTCTTGATGCTGATCGTTTGTTGTGTGTTTTGTGAATATCTGCCCCCATTCCGTAACTTGCTTTTTACTTTGTTTAAGCTTGGCTCTACTTTCAAAAGTTCTTAATTTTAATATAGTCAAAACTATTTTTTCTTTGGTGGTAAATGCTTTTCATGTCTTTAAAAAAATCTTCCCTTTCTCTAAGGTTTGAAGGATACTAGCTTAACTTCTTCCACAGGTTTCAAAATTTTTAAAAATTTAAGTCCTTAATCTATCTAAAGTTGATTTGTCCATAGTGTGAACACAGAATTAGTATAAACTCTAAAATGTTTAAACCTTGATTGATGATTAACAACTTGAGATCTAAAGATAGATTTTGGTTGACAAAATCTCTATGAACATATTTGTGGGGAGAAGTTTATAGTTTACATCAGATTCTTAAAGGGTTCATGATTTTTAAAAGGTTAGAATCACTGCTGAGACACTGGTCCTGTTCTGGTTTCTAAGGACCATGCAACAACTCATGATTGCAATCTTCATCAGGTTTCTTCTTTATTCTAATTAAGTCTCTGCCATTACCACTATAGATTGTGTAAGTCTGATTATTTAGTCATTATTTTAAAAAAATCACCAGTTGGGAAGAAAGAGTAAAAGCAAAAGACTGTTACTCTTCTCACTCAATAGACAATACCCTCCTTTTTTTCTAAACTTCATTATTCAAAGAATATTTCATGTTTTCTATTACATTTCTTATAAACAGCACCTCACTTTTTGCTATAGTGTTTTGTTTTGTTTAAAGGAAGACATGCAATCTTTTGTTCCAATCCAAAAATCAAAACAAAGCTAAAAGGAAAATATGAACTCAAAATAGTTTCTGGGTTTCCTACAGGATATTTCCTAAATATCCTATATAGAGTACTTTCTTATTCCAAATAAACAAACTTCTATTATTTTATGAGTAAATATAATAATCATGGATAAATAATCGTACAAAATATGTCAAAATGGCAGAAAAAAATAGCCACTACAGTGCTCTAAATGCAGAAACACTAATTAGTTTCTCAATGGGTTGCAACCAACTGAGGTTGGACACTGTTCTCACAAAGCTAATATAAGCCAGTTTCTTCCAGTTAATAAATTACCATTCACCTGTACAGCCAGCAGCTGAATGACAAAAAAAATTTAAACTATATCACTCTTAAAAGACTAATAACTAACCCATCTGTGTATAATCATAGCCCAGGGAAAATTCTGTCTTTGGAATTAGCAGATGCTTTCCCAGACCTTATACAATTGACCCATCCTAGATTTAGTTAAGATCTTTGTTGTATCCTCTTATTGATCCTGTACAGTAATTTAAACAATTATTCATATACTAATTAGTTTAACATTTTTCTCCTCTGCAAGACCCTAAGCTCCATGCAGGCGGGTGCTGTATCTGTCTTGCTTGTCACTTTATTACCAGTAGTATCCAGCACAACATTTGGCACATTAGTAAAAGCCTAATAAGTATTTAATAATGGAAAAGATAATGATTTGTTGAGAAAAATGACATAAGAGTCACAGGCAATTGAATCTTAAGCCAGTCAAGTAATACTAATAAAAAAGGAAAGGAAATCTTCCTGTAAAATAACTTGAAGAGTTTCAAAAGCAGTATTTTTGAAAAAGAGTATCTAGGTTGCTTCCTGATTTTGGTAAGTAAACCAATGTCTACCTTATGATACACCCAAATCAGAATCACAACTGGATGACAGACCTGGATTAGAAAGCACGTCTAATTTTTCATGTTAAAAACAATTATTTTGAAGAGATACTGAGGTGACAAGGCAGTGCTACGAAAGGAGTGACATAAAACTATTGCCAGTCCATGTGACCTTTAGTTTCGTTACTGATGGAAGAATTGAAGGCTTTTGAAAAGATATTTACTAACTAAAAACCTACTTACTTTTACATTTGTTCAACCTAATTAATTAACATAATCAACAGAAGCCAGACTCAATATGTGAAAATAAAAGCCCGATTTAGAAATATCAAGAGAAAGAAATTTTAAAAACTACAACCTACAATCTCAAATACGGCTGAGCATGCAAACAGTTGACATAGCTTAGTTATATCATAAACTCCTCAATAAACAGCCATCAATTCTAAAACTTTTTGGTCTCAGGACCAAAATATATCTATATAAAACACAGACATTTTTATGTTTTTATAAATTACTGAGGACCTTAAACATCTTTTGTTTGTGTCATTTATATCTACCAGTTCTCATTAGAAATAAAAACAGAGAAATTTAAAAAATATTCATTAATTTAAAAACAATGAAAAACCTATTTTGTGAACATAATTTTTTTTAAAAAGCTGTATTTAGAGAAGAGTTGTATTTTTTAACTTACAAATCTCTTTAATTTCTGCTAGATTCTCATATGTGCGTCTGCATTTAAATTACTGTAATATCACATAGTGAGTGGCCTCCAGAAAACTCCATTGAACACTGTGAGAGAATGTGAATGAAAAAGAAAAATAAGTCTCAATAAAAATTTTTTTTTTTTTTTTTTGAGACAGGGTCTCTCTCTTTCGCCCAGGCAGGAGTGCAGTGGTGTGATCACAGCTCACTGCAATCTCCACCACCTCCTGGGCTCCTCAGCCTCCTGTGTAATTGGGAACAGAGGCATGAGCCACCATGTCTGGCCAATTTTTTTCTTTTCTTTCTTTTTCCTTTTTTTTTTTTTTTTTTTTTAAGAGACAGGGTTTCATGAACTCCTGGACTCAAGCAATCTACCCCCCTTGGCCTCCCAATGTGCTGGAATTACAGGCATGAGCCACCATGCCTGGCCACATTATAAAAATAGTTTATCAGGTTCCCTGGATCATACTTTTCAGAAGGAAATAGAATATTGGGTTCCTCCCTGGACCATACTTTTGAGAATTGGTTATCACTGTTAAAACAAAATAGCAGGAGGCCAATTAGCTTAGGGTTGTTTCTGTACCAGGAACCCTTATACAACCATATCAAAACTTAACTTAGAGGAATCCCTTGTAACTGATTAATTTTAGAAACAAACAAACAAAAAGCAACTAAACTGAGTTTCAGCCAATCACAAATGGCAAACTAGCTGGATCATACCCAAATAAGGTAAATGCCTAGCTGTAGCCAATCAAGTAATTTCTCTACTTTGCTTCTGCAATCAGCCTATAAAAGTCTGCTGCTCCTTCTGCTATAGTGAAGTTCTCTGAACTGCTTCTGGTTTTGAGTGCTATCTGATTCATGAATACTTCTTTGCTCAAATAAACTCCATTAAGTTTATTTTGTCTAAAGTTTTTAACATCACTCTGAAGTAGTCTGCTTTACAGATATAAGAAAAGACCTCATCTTCAATCATCACAGACACTGGGCACATAAATGGGAAATCAGAAAAATCTTTTGGTCAGACATAGCTCCTTACTCAAGCAAACAGCTTTGGGAGCCATAGGCTACGCTCTTCTCCAAGCCTGCAACTGTGTGTTGACTGTATGTGCACACAACCTGACTGCAGTTCTGAACTTTTGCCTCAATACTTCTGACATCTCAAGGTAGCATGGCTCATTCATGGATTTCCAGAAGATGGGGAGTACTTTATCTCTGTGTACTTGCAACTAGTATATTATCTTGTAGAATAAGTGTTCATTGTTTCCTAAACAAAATGGAAAAAGTCAACTGTGTTACAAGTATGACTCTCAAGATCAAGGCCCTCTACCAATACAAAGGATAATGCTTTACATGCTATAGGACTCCTTTCCAGAAAGTGTGGGATCAGTGAATATAAATTTATTTTAATACTGGCTTAAACTAAGTTACTAAGTAAAACTAATCAACTCACTTAGAAAAATAACAACAACAACAACAACAAAAAACCAGCAACCAGCCCAAAGACAAACTTAAAACTTCCAGATATCTGTACCATTTCATGGAGAAATGAGTTACGTATGTAGTGTATAAGTTTGTGTGTATTTGTGTGTGTATGAGCGAGAGAGAGGGAAAGAGAAAATGGACAGAAAAGAACAGGTTGACTGATTTGAGAAAGGTGATAACCATGTAGTTCTTTGTATGTGAATATAAAAAGTCTCCAGTCCTTTTCCAACTGCTCTGAAGTTGGCTTTTGTAAGTGGGTTGAAGGTGAGTAGAGAAGGGAGATATGTTACAGAGGCTACATTGAAGAGTCTTCCTTAAGTAGCCGTAACTGTGGGCAAGCCACTCCGTGGGATCAATTTACTTCATGTAACATAATGGAGTAACACTAGGTCAGTGATTTAGGGCGCAAAAGAATCATCTAAGAAACTTTAGAAAGAAGATTTATGAGTCCTTTCCATGGAGGACAGGAAGTTTGATACAGGAAGTTTGGTGTGGGGCGCAGATTTTTAACAAGCACTCTTAGTGATTCTAATGCTGATAGACTGTGGACCCTACTTTGGAAAACTATTAACAAATGATCACCAAAATTCCTTCTAACTATAAAGTACTGGTGAGAGACCACAGACCAGTGATTCACAAAGTGTAGTCTGCAGACTCTTAAAGAGATCCTGAAATGCCTTTAGGAGGCTGTAAGTTTAAAACTATTTTTGTAATAACATTATTTGCATTTTTCACTGTATAGACATTTACATTGATAGTGCAAAAGCAACTAATGGGTAAAAACAGCTGGTAATAGCCTTACCACAAATCAAGGCAGTGGCACCAATAAACAAAAAAGGCCAGCTGCATTTAAGAATGTCTTCGATGTAGAAGTAAAGATTATTAATTTTATTAAATCAGTTCTTGAGAACCCATCTTTTTAAATTAATGGAAGACAAAATGGAAGAACACATAAAGTACTTCTGCATATTGAAGTGTGAAGTTGCCTTGAAGAAAAGCACTATGTCATTGAGTTGTGAGCTGGACTAGTTGCTTTTTTTCATGCAACACCATTTTTACTTCAAAGAATGACTGGCAAACTGTAGTTATTCAACATGAATATGTGGCAGGTGTTTTCCCAAAAATGAATAAAGTGACCCTGACATTTCAAGAAAAATAATCAACAGTATTTGTTGCCAATGATAAAACTTAAGCTTTAAATATATACATATTTGAAACATTTTTATTGTCATCAGAAGCTTGACAGTTCCTAATACTAAATACTTTTCTGATGAGATTGGTGATACTATACAATCGATACTAACAAATATAATTTTTTGATACTGTGTAATGAAATGTGTCAATATTTGGAGCTCTGAATAATTCAATGAATCAATACTTTCCAAAAAGCTAACGTATCATGTTATAAAGTCATGCTATACATTCCTATTATAAAATCTGTCCAAAGTACAGAACAACACATTTTAATATAATAGAATTAAAAAAATTCATGGATACAGTTTGAGATTCTGCATTACAACTATGTTTTAAAACACTACTATTTATCAAATTCTGGTATAGTATCAAAGAAGAATATCCCAATTATTTTAAAAGGCTGTTAAAATACTCCTCCATTTTCCAATTAAAATCTCAGTGAGGTCAGGTTTTCTTCATATACATTAGTCAAAACAACTTACTGCAGCAGTTTGAATGCTGATAGGACAATCCGGCTGTCTTCCATTAAATCAAACATTAAACAATTTGCAAGATTAAAAAAAAAACACTGCTATCTTTCTCATTAAAAAAGTTTTTCTCATGTGATAAATATTGATAGATACAACCCATAAAAACAAAAGCTCTCTGGGGTCCTCAACAATTTTTAAGAGTGCAAAGGAGACTCGATACTAAAGAAGTCCCAGATCCCAGTAATGTGAGGAGCCCAGGCACCGTATTTAATGAAAAATGTCCATCAGATGAGTCTTACACATATGGCCAAGTTTAGAAACCACTGAAAGTATCATTTGACTGTGACTGCCTCACTTGGAAAAGCTGTTCTTTGGTGCCCCCTAGTGGCTCATACGCTTTTGTTTTTCAAATTAAAATCAGAATAAAGGAAGACCTGGGATTGAGGAGACACAAAATACTAGCTCTGAAAGTGACTGGAGAGTTCATGTAGTCCAACTCCCACTTTATCAGTGGAGACAGATAGCATGCAGACATCATTACAATACAGCGTGAAAAATGCTATGCTATGCTTTGGGTGAGTACAGGGTATGAAAAAAGCATACAGGAGGTGGCATCTGTTCCAGACTTGGGAGGTAGGTCTCCAGAGGCAACTGCTTTTGAAATCTGGACAGAAATCGAAGGATGAGAGTAGCCCATTCAAAAGGAATGGCAAGTACCAAAGCTCAAAGATAAAACAAGCCATGATTTTCTCAGTACAGCAGTGAACAATTTTAAGAGCTTGACAAGTACCAGGTTCTGTGCTAAAGCTCATTACATTACCTCATTTAATGCTCACAAAAACCCTATGAGGTGCTAACCCTCAATCAACCCTATAAGGTAATGGATAGTAGACATTTATAGTTTGTTTACTTTAATTTTCTTTAGACTTTTTTGAAAACCAGCTAGCTTTACAAAGACTTGATCTTTGGGAAAGCTTACCCAAAAGTACAAAGCTGCTTCTATGTTTTTAAAAGGATTCCTTCAAAATTGCTTTAGAAGACATATGGAAGAAATGGAATGGTTTGGATGTCTTGTAAGGTCCTTCGGATAAGTCAGGGATAAATAAAGCTCTTTTAAATTTAATTCAACTGTAGATTATATTTTAATTATAAACATAGTAGAGCTAAGTAAAAGCTTTATAACTGCCTTTCCCTTTTCTAATTTCTCCTTTTAGAATATAAACTTCGCATGGAGGCATTACTATTGTAGTAGACAGGGTAGGAGCTCTGAAATCAGACATGTATGTGAACACTGGTTTCACCACATATTAACTGGCCACTGATAACTTTCTTAACTTTGGGTTTTTGCAACTCCAAAATGAGGACGATATCTTCCTCACTGATTGTCATGAAAAATAAATTGGAATGCATTATATATACACGTAGCTCATGCATCAGATGCAAGGTCCCTTTCTTGCTTCTGATGTCCTTATGTATCTAACAGTCCTGAAGGGTTGTCTTACTTTCTTTGATGCTGCTTCTGCAGAGCTGCCTCTGATAATTGTCCCTGAAGGATCAGTTTTCTTTGCTTGTCAATATCTCCTTCCATTCGAGCAAAAGCATGAGAGCCAATGAAAGAGAGATCAACTCCCAAGCCTTCATCCTCCTCTTCTTGGTTATCTGTAACAAAAATGCAACTATCAATAGAGAGCTTATGCTAAAAATAGACAGTAAACATTGTGAATGCTGCAGTAAGGATGACAGTGAGGTAACTCAAAAAACTGGGGTCAAGGTTATTCTTGAGAATGAAATTGTAATCAGATTTAGGCATTTGTAAAGCTGAAATAATGAAAGAAACTGCCTGTCCATGTGTGACAAAGGTTTTAGCAATATGTGAAATCCAATCAGGGTGACCTGGGTGTAACCCTAGGAAGAAAAGAGTAGAATGTAGTCACACACAAAAAGACAGAAGTAAATAGATTGTATCTGGCTTTAAAGATGGCTCATTGCACAGCATCTGACAAAAAAGAAGTATAAAAAACAAGCATTTGGGAAGGTTTATATAGCACTGTTGAAGGAGGAAGCATTTGATTGCATAAATGCTCTTCTGTAAGGTAACATCCCAACATGGATGTACCAGGATCACAGAGTATGATCCACATTCCTTAAGAAATATTTCAGTTATAATTTAGCATCCTGGTTTTCTACACTGTCATACCAACCTAGTTATTTTGGTCCATAAGAGTTATAGTTTTCACTACAAATTAATAAATTAGCTTTCTAATCTGTCCATACAACCACTGTGAGTTGGATCAGTAGAAATCAGTCTCTTGGGAACAGTTTATCTCTTAGTGTGGTATTCACTGTCTTGGTAGATCTGTTAAGCAAAAACAAAACAAAACAAACGTCGTACCATGGGGAAATTCCCAAGGCAATGCCAGCACTTGAATTCCAACCTGGTGGACAATCAGCTGGAGTTTCCCCACGTCTACTTCACTGCTCCTCAAACTGACAGGCCAATAGATTGGAAGGGCCTGCTTTCATTAAAAACACCCCTCAAGTAAAGCTTGGTTATATATATTTTAACAGATTTAACATTCTGCTTGAAAATATTTAAGAACACTACGGCCTATATCTATAACATAAAAGTATTTTCTGAGATACGATTTAACATTCTACTTGAAAATATTTAAGAATGCTAAGGCCTACATCTATCACAAAAAGTATTTTCTGAGATATGAATGCAAATAAAACACTCTGGGAATGGTGGACAGAAGAGAATCTTTTTGCAAATTAATTAGTCTTATCTACTGTCCAGCACTCAAAGTGGTTTTGCTGTTCACCACTCATTATCACACTAAATGCATTTTATGAAAGAAAAATTCTATGGTAGTCACAGGCATGAGGATTTCAAAACAACTCTTTGCATTATTTCAAGGATATACTATACTGGAGGCTCACCCAAAGTGCATGACTACCCCTTCAGCAGTTTGGTTTCCAGATAGTTCACATTTCCTGATGTTAGACCACTTATAATTCCCTCCACTTGATTAAAGTCTATGTACTTGTGATAAAATCTTGAGTTGCTTCCTACAGATTTTGGTTTGGTGCTCATTTTTAAAAGAAATGTTCACTCTAGGAATTTCACAGTAATTCCCTAAACTGCTGGATTTCAAGACTCAGTCCCAGCACTGAAGCTTGTGAGGCATATCTCCACAGCAGGGACTTAAGACCTTAAACATGTACACATGAACATCACTACAAGATGTCACACAGAGCAGATTCAGAAGGCCCCCATCCTAACACGTTCTACCTACTGCTCCAACCTACAACAGTATATAACCCAAAGAAACAAAATGAATGGTTATAATATTCTTGTCTTAGTATTTAATGTTAAGTATGATTTTTAGAGCATACTGAAAGCTGTTTAAAATGTTAGACAATAACGTACTTTACTATCTCAACAGTGTTCTGCATGAAACTATAACCTCCATTAGGGTGAGAATGTTGTTATAGCCACCTCTTAATCCCCACTGTCTAACACAGACTTGACGTATATCTATCTAACTATACTTTTATTTTTAATTTCAAGAATAGAACTTGAAAATTTCTAAACTGGTCTTGATAGTAGTATCATGGTAATAGAGAGCTTTCCAAAGGTCAAGCCGAATTTCTTACTTCTTTGGTGATTGGTGCCTATTTTTGGCCCTAAGAGGGAGATTTAAAAAGTTAGAGCTCTAGAACTCACCTTCTGGAGCACCAGGTTTCTCACTTATTCTAATCTGTCGTTCAGGTACCACAGGCTCCCCTTCTGCATTTCCAATATCTGCAGGTAGGTAGGGCAATGATCGATTCTCCTCTTTTAATGACCTTGGGAAGTAGAGAGGTAGCAGCTTTTGGTAAGTACCCTGTGTCAGAAAAGCAAGACATTCTGTGAAAAATAGAACAAAACAAAGAAGACCTCAGCAGTACTTAGTGCTGTTCATACACTGTGAAGACAACCTCCATCAAGAATAAAGACTTTACCACTTCTGAGCTCAGACTCGATACTGTCTGAAACCCTCAATCAGCTTTTGTGTTAAAGATAAGGATATTGTTATCTAGCCAAGTTAAATGTGATGCCCATCCTAACAATTCCAGGTCACTGAAAATGGAATGCATAAGTCCTGCCACTCCTGTCCATCCGTACCTTCACTTCCTAATGATACCAGTCTCTCAAGACTTGGCTCAGATGCTAGCTACTTCCTTAACCCTCAGTGTGCCATCAGGGTCCGTTCAACCATGTTTAGCTTCTGAGTTGTTTGTGAAGGATTTCTCTTTCACGATGTTTATTCTTTCTTAAAAGTTTTTTTCAAAGAAAAAAGATGAATTTTACTTAAAAAAAACAAACAGAATAAAACTCATCTTATCTTGTCATACCCATATCGATTGGTCCACTGGACTAATAAATCTGCAATACATTAAAGGCATGTAGTGCTCTTATTTGTCCTATATCTTGAAGCATTTTGCATTTTCATCTTCCTAGGAATTGTTTTCTCATTACCTAGAATTACTCATCAATTATTACAAACTATACTAAAAAAGACTGATATAAAATAGTAAGAAAAAAATTATGGAATCACCTAGGACAATGAAATCATTCAAGAAATCATTTTCATATCGTGTTGCCCATAGTATTGCATCATCTTTTAAATACATATATAAGATTGCAGACATCATCTTTATAGCCTTTATAAAAAAACTGAGATACAATCTTTAAAAAAAAACTGAGACAGAATTCACATACCATAAAATTCACCCTTTTAAAGTATAAAATTCAGTGTTTGTTTTCGTTTTCTTTTTTGAGATGAGGTGTTGCTATGCTGCCCAGGCTGTTCTCAAACTCCTGGACTCAAGCATTTTTCCCATCTCAACTTCCCAAGTAGCTGGGATTACAGGTGTACACCACCATACCCAGTTTCAGTGGTTTTTCACAGACAGTATTCACAAAGGGGGTACATGGGGGTACAATCACCACCACTATTTAATTCCAGAACATTTTCATCACTCTAAAACCCATCAGAAATCATTCACCATTCCTCCCTCTCCCACACCTGGCAATTACTAATCTTTCTGTCACTATGAATTTGCCTATTTTTGGACATTTCATAAAAATGGAATACAGGGCCAGGCACAGTGGCTCATGCCTGTAATCACAGCATTCTAGGAGGCTGAGGTGGAGGTATCACGAGGTCAGGAGATTGATATCAACCTGACCAACATGGTGAAACCCCGTCTCTACTAAAATATAAAAAATTAGCCAGGCGTGGTGGCGCGTGCCTATAGTCCCAGCTACTCGGGAGGCTGAGGCAGGGGAATCACTTGAACCCGGGAGGTGGAGGTTGCAGTGAGCCGAGATTGCGCCACTGCACTCCAGCCTGGTGACAGAGTGAGACTCCATCTCAAAAAAAAAAAAAGGCCGGGCACGGTGGCTCACGCCTGTAATCCCAGCACTTAGGGAGGCCGAGGCGGACAGATCACGAAGTCAGGAGATCAAGACCATCCTGGCTAACACAGTGAAACCCCGTCTCTACTAAAAATACAAAAAATTAGCAGGGGGTGGTAGCGGGTGCCTGTAGTCCCAGCTACTTGGGAGGCTGAGGCAAGAGAACGGCTTGAACCTGGGATTTGGAGGTTGTAGTGAGCCGAGATCGTGCCACTCTACTCCAGCCTGGATAACAGGGTGAGACTCTGTCTCAAAAAATAAATAAATAAATAAATAAAAATAAAAATGGAATACAGTATGTGGCATTTTGTGTCTGGTTTCTTTCATTTAGCATGATGTTTTCAAGGTTCACCCATGTTGTAGCATGTATCAGTACTTCATTCCTTTTTTATGACTGAATAATATTCTAACACACATGCACGCACACATACACACACCACATTTTTTTTTAATCAATTCATCCGCTGATGACATTTCAGTTGTTTCTACTTTTTGGCAATTATAAATAATGCTACTACAGATATTTGTGTACAAGTTTTTGTGTGGACTTATGTTTTCAATTCTCTTCTGTATACACCTAACAGTCAAACTGCTGCATTATAGGGTAACTCTATGTTTAACTTTTTCATGAACTGCCAGACTGTTTTCCAAAGTAGCTGTGCCATTTTTACATTCCAATTAACTATCTACGAGGGTTCCAATTTCTCCACATCCTCACCAACACTCGCTATTGTCTCCCTTCGTAATTATAGCCATGTTAGTGGGTGTGAAGTGGTATCCATAGTGGTTTTGACTTGTATTTCTTTAATGGTTAATGGTGTGGAGCATCTTTTCAGTGTTTACTGGCTGTGTATCTTCTTCAAATAAATGTATGTTAATTATGTTTAATTTTTTTTTCTATTTTATCATGTTTTCACATCTTAAAGCTTTCTGGCCTGGGAAGAGTGTCCCTGTAAGGGATAACTAATTCCTAAAGATAGTAAACAGCACATCTTGCATATGCCAACCAACCAATCCCAAACCTACAGTCCTAATCATTTCCGTATCTAACTCTTACACACCATGCAAATATTTCTTCTGGTCTAAATCATCCAGGGCCAGGTATCAGGAATCTAGAGATTACTCCTATAGCCCAGAGTCTGCTGGAATTATTCAAACTAGCCAGTCCTAAACTGTAAGTCCTGCCCTGCCTTGCCTTTCCCAAGGAAAACTCAATAAAGGCTCTGGCTCAGGATTTCCTCACACTCCTGCTTCTGCCTCCTGACTGAAACCTACTGTTCCTCCCGTGGCCCTGCACAGCACCCATGCCTCTCTTTTCTAGCAGAACTATGAAAAATATTAAACTCTTCTTTCTTTCTTTTAAACAATGTTTCTTGCCATAGACCTCTTTGTCTCATCACTCAGTCACCTTTGTAAATTAAAACCTAGGCATGAAACATGTCTGTTCAAAACTTTTGTTCACTTTTTAGTTTGCTTATTTGTCTTTTGTTGAATTGTAAGAGTGCCTAATTTATCCACTTTCATTTTGGCTCTTTGTGCTTTTGGTGCCATATCTAATAAACCACTGCCTAATCCACAATCAAGAGGATTTATACCTACACTTTCTTCTAAGAGTTTTATAACTTTAGCTCTTACATTGAGGTCCTAGATTCCTTTTGAGCTAATTTTTGTATCTGCTATAAGGTAGGAATACAACTTTGTTCTTTGGCATGTGGCTATCCAGTAGTCCCAATACTATTCGTTGAAAAGGCTATTCTTTCCCTCATTAAATTGTCTTGAAACCACTGTCAGAAATTCCATTCCACTGACCTATACGTTTATCCTTATGCCAGTACCACAGTCTTGATTACTACAGCTTTGTAGTAAGTTTTGAAATTGGTAAGTGTGAATCTTCCAATGTTGTTCTTTTTTTCCAAAATGGTTTTGATTATTCTGGGTCTCTTGCATATCCATGTGAAATTTAGGATCAACTTGATAATTTCTGCAAAAAATGAGTTAGGATTTTGATAGGAATTATGTTAAGCCTGTAATATAATGTAGGGAGTATGGTCAGTACTGTCATCTTAACAACATTAAGTCTTTTAATCTGTGAACATAGATGTCTTTCCATTTATTTGTGTTTTTAACATTTTCTTTCAAAGAGGTCTTATAGTTTTAAATGTACAAATCTTACTGTTCTTTTGTTAAGTATAGTTCAAATATTTGATTCTTTTTTTGATGCTACTCTAAGTAGAACTGTTTTCTTAATTTTTGTTTCTGGATTGGTCATTGTTAGTGTGTAGAAATACAATTTATTTTTGCATATTGATCTTATGTCCTGCAACCCCACTGGAACTCTATTAGTTCTAACAGTGTTTGTTTGTTTTTTTTTTTTGGCATGGACTCTTTAGGATTTTTGATAAGATCATGCCGTCTGCAAATAAAGATACTTTTACTTCGTTCTTTTCAATTCGGGTGCTTTTTATCTCTTTTTCTTAGCCAAATGTCTTGACTAGAAACTCTAGTAAAATGTTGAATAGAACTGGCAAGAGCAAAAATCTTTGTCTTCTTTCTGATCTTAGGCAGAAAGCTTTCAGTATTTTACCATTAAGTATGTTAGCTATGGGTTTCCCATAGACGCCCTTTTTCAGGTTGAAGCAGTTCTCTTTTATTCCTAGTTTGTTGACTGTTTTTATCAAGAAAGAGTGTTACATTTTTTCAATGTTCTTTTCTACATCTATTCAGATGGTCCTGTGGTTTTTATCCTTTATTCTATTAGTATGATATATTACATTGATTCAGATTCTTGTATGTTGAATTAACCTTGCATTCCTGACATAAGTCCTACTTTGGGGTAGTATACAATTCTTTTGTATGTTGCTGGATTTGGTTTGACAATTTTTGCATCTCTATTCATAAGAGATATTGCTCTATAGTTTTCTGGCAGGTAGTATATTTTTAACTTTACTGGACAGAGTTGAGAATTCGTAATTTTTCATTTGCAGTCCATAATAGTAAAGAGAAGACAAATGAAGAAAACATTTTGGAATCATTAAATAAATCAAAGATGAATGTAAGGAGACAGCAGCCCTCTAATGATGATCATAAGATTTACTGTATAAGGTAAAATCTCAGACTCTGAGTCTTCAGACAACAATATTCTAGGTTATCTTTCTCAAATTCAATAATCTATGAGTTTATGATTTTTTTTCTTTTTCTTTTTTTTTTTTTTTTGAGACAGAGTCTTGCTCTGTCACCCTGACTAAAGTCAGTGGCATAATCTCAGCTCACTGCAACTTCTGCTTCCTGGGTTCAAGTGATTCTCATATCTCAGCCTCCCTAGTAGCTGGGATTACAGGCACCCATCACCACATTCACCTAATTTTTTTTTATTTTTAGCAGAGATGGGGTTTCGCCATGTTGGCCAGGCAGGTCTTGAACTCCTGACCTCAGGTGATCCACCTGCCTCAGCCTCCCAAAGTGCTGGGATTACAGGCATGAGCCATTGTGTCTTTCTAAGGACAAAAAGGAAATATGGTATTCTCATTCAGTCATTCAACAGGAAGAACTTAATCGCATACTATTTTGTGATAGGAACCTGGACAATCTCATTTTACTAAGAGGATGTGTGACAGTATTCTTTCATCTTTTATGTTTGTGCAACAGTATTTACTTGATACAAAGAGGTAAATGTCTAATACCGCTACTAAAATGTCTAATAAACTTGTTTTTCATTATCCCTTTATTCATAAATTATTCACAAATGACTTTTGAGAAAAAGATGGTAAATGTTGATAATTTTCCCAGGTATACTGAGGGCAAAGACTTTTATTCTCTGTTCCTCTAAATCTGGGTCAGGTGTCATGGTAAGTTGCCACGGCACTGTGATGCATACCTTAGCAGAGCATTTGGCACACTGTAGGGTGATCTTTGTTTACCTGGCTGTCTCAGCATTAGTCCGCCAACTCCCTGAGAGCAAGAACCATATCTCATTTGTATCCTATCCTATGAAAATGGACAAATCTCTAACCTAGACTTCACTCCTCAGCTTCAAACTGATAAGCACAATGGTTCGCTGAGCCTCTGCCCTGATGATCCACTGATCCTCTAAGACTCAACGTGTTCAGAAAAGAATTTGTCTTCATCCCATCTCCAAAACTTTTCCCACTTTCTATTTGCTATCTCAATGGTGGCATCATTATTTAGTCACTCAAGCCAAAAACCTAGAAGTCATGTTTAACTCCTTTTCCCGTATGTATTTAATCAACCACCAACTCCAGTTGAACTTATTTACTAAATGTTTAAAATTTTAACACTACCAGTACCCTTGTTCAGGCCTGATCATTTCTCATGTGGAGTACTGCAACCACCTGTTATCTTTTCTTGCCATTAGTCTTTCCCTTTCCAAATCATCCTCCACACAGCTAAAACAGAAATTAGATGACATCATTTGTTTGCATAAAGCTCTTCTGTTTCCCATTGCATAATTAATAAAGTCTAAATTTTACAGGATGTGACACAAGGCCTTGAATGATCTTATCCTTATCTAACTTTCATTTTCGCCACTCTCAGCCTCACATTTTATGCAACAGCAATACTAAACACTTGATGCTATGTCTTATTTCTATGCCTTTGCTCAGGCTTGTATGACCGCTGTCATTTGCCTCTCTCCCTTGGCAAATCTTATGTACCTTTTACAATTATTTCAACTTATGTATCACTTCCTATGGGAAGCATTTCCTAACCCCGTGCCAGGCTAAAGTTATGTCCTATCCTTCCCATACCTCCATTAATGCACTTATCACAATTATCTGAATTTATCTGAATTATCTATTTCCACAAAAGGATAAAGGCTCCTTGAGGAAACAACCATGATTTTTTCACTGGTGTATTCCCAGGACCTAATATAGCAAACCTGTTACATGCTAACACTCAGTAAAAGATCACTGGAAGATTCTATGTATAAATAAACCAGATGAAACGAGATAAAGTAAATGTGCCTATTTTCAGCAAATTCAAAAGTACATATATATGTCATATATGTAGCTATATATGCCTTGAATAGATACTTCACTAATAGATAGCTAATACGAATGTATTAGCTTATTTTATTATCAAGAAAAACCTGATAGAGGTACTATCAATATTTCTATTTTACTGAAGCAGAGAGGTTAACTTGCTCAATAATACAAAACTTGGAAATATTGGAAGCTGAATTAGACAAAGCACTCTAAAATAAAGTGTAATGAGATAAGAATAAACTGATTTTCTAAAATGGTTTGAAATTAAGTTGAAATATATTAAACCTAACTACATATAACAAAACATATAAACCTCACAGTGCCAGCCACTAGACTAGGCTGTCACCTGGTCAGGCAGACACCAAAGCTTTTCTGGCACAGTAGTTTTCCAGTTACGCTCCCCAAACACGCAGTGCTTAGAAGGTGTTGCTTTGAGAGCTAACACAGGGGCCAAGCAGAACAACTCCACTTTGTACGATTTCACTTACAGCAACAACAGTTATAAAAAATATGAACGAAATGCTCCTTCTTGACTTATTTTTAGTTTCCAATATAGTCTTTTTCAATGAATGATTGTAAGACCCACTGTCAAATACATACATAGATCATTAGGATTTGTCTGCTGGAAACTCCGTAAATATATAGTGATAAGCCAAAGTCAAATGCTTAAAGATAGAAATAAGATTTAAATAATGTAACAGTTAGCAAAATACCTCTTCAAGATCAGAGACAGCAAATACTACTTTTTCAATGGTTTCCCCATGAATCTCTAGGAATCTCCTTACAGTGCCTAAGGAAAAGAATAGAAAGATTACTCAGTAAATAAAAAATTACTTATACATAAAGAAAAATCAAGCTCTTCAATGTTTTAGTTTTGTAATGGATCACTTCTCACTTCATTCAGGACTCTGCTTAGTAATACCCTATCAGTGAAGCCTGCCCATACTACTTGTATAAAAATTCTGATTTGCTTTCCTCCAGAGCAACTGTGATAGACATTTTATGAAGTTACTTGTGTATTGTTATCCTCCCTGCCCTCTCCGCCTCATTCACTAGAATGAAAGCTCCATAAAGAAGACGCTTTATTGTATTTATTGCTCTATTTCCAATGCCAAGAACAGTGACTGGCCGTAGAAGATGCTGACTCCATACAATTCTCTTTTATCCAGTATATTCTTCTTATTCCCTGGGGCCTCTCCCTTGGGCCAGAATGATCTAGCACAAGTGTCTTTCCATTCATTCAGTTACAGTATTAGATATCCTACCCAGTCCTTCAGACCCTGACAAAACTCCACAAAACCAAAGCTCAATTATTTTTTTCTTAATTTCTATGTCATCCTAATTCTTCTTTATCAACTTCTAATAACAAGACCTACTGGCCTTTACTTCAGTTCTTAACTCATTGGATCTCTCCCTAGCTTTAGCCCTTAACACACGTCTTCATCTTTTAAAAATGTTGTCCTCCAGGGTTCTGCCTTCAATATTTTTTATTTTTTTGATATACTTATTCTCCTTAGCTCACTGATGTGCTGGATAGGTATTACCTCAAATGCTGATAGCTCCCAAATCTTTATATTCTTTATTCTGAGGAAAAGACCCAAATTACCTGATGCCTATTGGGTATATCTGCTTAGATAACTCACAGAGACCTCAAATTCAGTGTAGCCAAACCTGACCCCAACAGGTCCAAATCCTGACCGCCATCTTTTTCCGAACAAACCTGGTCCTTTTTACCTACATTCCTTATTTTGGTTACATATCAACATCCAACCAATCATCCAAGCTAGAATCCTGAATTGTCTTTGATGCTTCCTTTACCTCTTCCTTCATGCTGCATTTTCAAATAGTTCCCATGACTTTTAATTCTATTGCTAATATTTCTAACATTTATTCCTTTCTTTTGGCTGCTTTCAGGTTCTCAAGGCTCACACAGACTTTGGTAATAAGCTCTTAACTGCTCTCCTTGCGTCTTTTTTCCGCAAGTCTACATACTCACTGTTGCCTGAGTTATCTTCTCATGTTACCCAAGTTATCTTCTCATGTTACCCTTTTTAATAAACACTGGTGATGCTCTGCACTACTTACAGGTTAAGATTCAAAAACCCTAGCATGACTCTCTATACTCCAACGCCAACTGTCCACTTTCCCCCACTCAGCTCTTTAGTCCTATTTTCAATTATTCCTCCCACATCTTATGGTTTAGCCAAATCTACTTTGCTGTATTCAAAACATACCACTTACTTTTATGATGCCCTGCCTCTGCTTGCATGCCTACCTTTGACTAGAGTACCACTCATCCACCATTCTCTTCTTTTGGTGAACTCCTACTCATTTTTCAAGACCCAGCCAAGAGCCATCTCCACCCTTCCTTGTGCCCCTCCTAGAATCTTTTGAACACCCTTCATTTTAAGAATTTCTCACATTTTATAGCTAGACTAAGCTTTTTGAAGACCAAGTATATTTTATATTAATATTACTTTAATTTGGGTAATGTATATAAGCTTAATTATAAAATATACAAATTTACTATAAAATCCTTGAGCAGTTAGCATATTGGTTTTTAAAATAGGTTATAATTAAATAAGACTAAGACTGAACAGATACTCACCCTAAACTCCAGGCTACATAGTAATAACTTATACATTCAAATATCTTTTTGGTATTTGTGGATATAAGGCTTTCAGCTCTTCGACTTTAAATTCTAGAGATAACAGGGGGTCTTAAAGATGATTTAGTATAGTTCGTCTCTGAAATGAGAAGTGTTTTCTATAATAGCTGCAACAGATGGTCCTGTAACCTCTGCATGAATGTTCCTAGTGACAAGAAGTTCGCTAAAATACTTTTCTGTTACAGTTAGTACTACTTCAAGTGGGACCAACATTTTCTTCCTTATAACTTGGTCTTAGACCTTGCCTTGTACAGTTGGAGTTCTTATCTACAATCCTGATGAGGATCTGTAAACTTCCTGAAATAACATGCAAATTCTGTATTTATGCACATTTTTCTTGACAAAGGGTCCATAGTGTTCTTTCACCAGATGCTCATCGTAGTTTATGACAATACCCCAAAGAACTGCTGCTTGAAAAATGTAGCACAGAATAAATCGAAATGAGATTCCTTCAGATATCTGAAGATGGACATCATATTTGCTAAAAGCATGCTCTTCTTTAGAAGAAACACCACTACTGTTTCAAACTGTTTGTCCTCCTGTTTGTCAGTGTCTCATGCAATATGACACACAGAAATATATATAAAACTCAAGATGTGGTCTAAATCTGCATATATACAGTGAGATCATGGACTCTCTTTAGCTGAATGCCATATTTTTATGTGACATACAGACATTTGGCTCATATTGACTGAGCCCAGTCTTTTGAAAACCTAAATGCAGAATTTTACATTCAAATAGCATGTGTGAATGTGGCTATTTAAACTGCCAAGTGTTATACAAATATGATATCATGAAATCTGACTGCATTTGTTACAGACTGTTAAGATTATTCTAAATTCTGATTTAACTACTCAATGCATTAGCCATACTTTCTAACTTAGCATCACTTTCAAATTCAAGAGGCTAGCTGCTCTGAATCTATTCTGGTTTTGGGGGCCGTCCAATTCAAATCTCATTCTTTGCTCAATTAAATTCTGTTAAATTAAAAAAATTAATAGGCAAGTCTTCTGACCCGTTATTCAAATGGATAAAAATGTCAACCTGAAAAAGTAAATTGAGAGCTCTGCAACTTGCCAATAAAAACTTCCCTCCAGGGAGCCACAATCACTTAATCAATGAATATTCTTTGGCTGTAACTATTTAATGATAAAAAAAACACAAAACTTTTTTTTTTTTGAGATGAGGTCTCACTATATGTTGCTCGGGCTGGAGTGCAGTGGCTATTCATAGATGCAATCACGGCTCACTGCAGCCTTAAACTTCTGGCCTCAAGTGATCCTCCTGCCTCAGCCTCCCAAGTCGCTGGAATTACAGGTATAAGCCACCATGCCCAGAATTTAAAAAATTTTTAAGATTCAATTCATGTACAGCATCTCTGATATTACTTACGAAGTGCTATGTGTGTTGCATCCTCTAAAGGATAACCACGTTTTGCAGAATTGATGACACAGAAGCCAACAGAAGACATTGACTGCTCTCTGCAACAAAGGGAAAACACAAAAATTGCACTAGAAATATCAGTAATACATACACAACAATACACAAGTAATTTCAAAATCTAGCTCAACTTCTCCTTTCCTCCCTCTTCAACAAATCTACTATAATAGCTAACCCAACTGTACTACTCAATAATTCTATTCATATACAATTTAATTGCACTCTTTGGAGGATATATATCTCACATAAAAACTGAATAAAAAATGGGAGAAGGTTAAATTCTCAAGTCACTCAAATCTATCCCATTTATCCTGCTAAGTTTGAAAAGATAATTCTATTGTCAGGGTCCTCCTAAATCACCTAAGTCCCTCAAAATTTGACTTCCACCGCTAGGTTTTTAATCTTTAAAAACTGGGGCCTTTATCTTTAAAAACTGGGGCCTTTAACAATGTATGATATGCTATGTCCAGAAAATGAGTAGACCATACTTTGCTAGTTGAAGTACGTTTCTGTAGCAGCTATAAAGGGAACTCTCAGCTGCTGTGCGATAGCGGTTCTTATATTTAGGTCCCACTGTGTGAATGATGAACCGGGCAGCTAGATTGAATCCTTTTGTCAATTTTGCTTCACCTGTTCGGCACCCTGGAAACAATGGAAACATACATAAGTTTGGATATGTTAGGAAAACAGAAACAAAAACAAATGAAAGCATGAAACTGAGAAAGTATTGAGAACTTTGAGAAATTTCAGTTAAAAATACAGACTGAACACAAGCATTTATCTCTGTTACTTCTGTTCCCAAAATGACAGTGAAGCAATACAATAGGTATAAGCACAGAGACAGATAAAGAGAATGAGAAAGACCATGAAGCAGATAAGCATCATCAAAATTTTGGAAGGTAGAATGTCAACTGACTAGTAACTGACTCAACAGAGCAGACAAACCTAATTGCTTGCAGAAATGAGATAACTAATACGAAGCAAGTTGATCTGTACTGAAAAGCAGTGTTGGATACAAGACAGACTGCTTTGATTCAAATCCTGAGTTCCTGTCAAGACACTCGGGGCAGGGGCTTAGCCTTGTTACAACTCAATTTCCTATTTAAGAGGGATACTAGTAGTACTTACTTCACAGGATTAAACGAGTTACTATATGCAAAGTGCATACATGCATAAGAAATTATTGTTATTATTACTAGAGAATGCTAAAAAGGCTCAGAAATTGGAGCCCTAAGTACTTGTAAAGGCTATGCTGTCAAGAGGGATGTGGTGCTAAAAAGAGGAGGTCCAGTTAAAAGTTTGTATAAAAACAGTCAAATCTGCAACAACCCCTCCCCCAGCCAGCACAGTAAGGTGATGATTTTTTTTTTTTTTTTTTTTTTTTACCACCAGAGCAGCAGGGAAGAAGTTTATTCTCTGGAGATGCTCAACTAGAGAGTTTCTGGATTCCAGAACCCCAGGCACAGCTGAAAAGAGGGGATTTAGTTAAAGTGTTATACTTAACAGTGAAAGGTCTAGCCCTCTGCCCCTAAATGGCTTTCAAAACAGACATCTAGGCTTACACTCCTGGAGGATTCCTTTCCAAGAAATTGAGAGGCCCAAACCTAAAGGACCTACAGATAACTGGGGAAAATTCCCCAATAAAATAACAGGCAGGAGTCCCGTTCTGTCATATGCTTCAAGACCCACCAGGCAATAACCGTTGCCCACTGTTATGAACTGAATGCTTGGGTTCCCTCAAAATTCATATGTTAAACCCTACCCCCTAATGTGATGGTATTAGGAGATAGGGTCTTTGGGGGTAATTAGAATTAGATAAGCTTATGAGGGTAAAGCTTTCATGAATGAGATCTGAATCCTTGTAAGAGTCTCCAGAGAGTCTGCTCCCTCTCTCTGCCACGTGAAAATACAATGAAAACTCAGCAGTCTGCAGCCAGGAAGACAGCCCTTAGCAGAACTTGACCATGCTGGCACCCTGATCTTGGATTTCAGTCTCCAGAAATTTCTGTTCTTCCTAAGCCATTCAGCCTAGGATACTTTGTTACAGCAGCCTGAAATGACTTAGACACCCATGTGTACAAAGTTTCCCATGAACTTTTCAGTTCTTCCATCTTAAATCCAGCTAACACTTAAGGATCACCAGAAAGTGAGAAAAGCCTCTAACAAAAACTAAAAGGGGAGACTAAACACATGCTCAAGAAATAGACAACACAGGAGAAAAAAAACTTAAAATCAGAATGTCATAAAAACAAACTATTCAGAGAACAGGAAATGGCACTTATGTAACTGCTATAGCCAAGTGAAAAATATGACAGCAGAAATGAAAAGTTCAATAGAAGGGTTAAAACTAAACTTGAAGGAATCCAGAAAATAAAACAAAAATAAATTGAAAATAAGAGATAACAGATGAGAAAACTGAAGAATTAAACAAGAAAATACAACATCTAATAGGATTTCTTCAGAGAGAACAGAGAATACAGAAGGAAGGAAATTATTAATGAAATAAAACAAAAAAATTTCCCAGGATGGAAAGACATCAGTTTCTAGATTCAAAGAGCCCATAAAACACCCAAACCATATGAAGGCAAATCCCTGTAAAATTTAAGAGCACTAAGAAACAAAGATGAGATCAGAAGCTCTCCAGAAAGAAACCAGTAACATACAAACAATCAGGGATAAGAATAGCACAAGACTTCTCAACAGCACTAATCAAAGTAGAAAACAAAGGAGTAGTGCCTTCAAATTTCTAGAAAATGATTTCCAAACTAGAATTCTATTTCTAAGCAAATTACCAATTAAGTACGAAGGTGGAAGTAAAATCTCAGTAGTTTTACCCTATTGCATTCTTCTTTAAAATCTCCTGGTAGATTTACTCACAAAAATGAGAGATCCAATCCATCAAACAGAAAAAAGGATTTCCCAGGATGATGTTAAAAAAAAAAGTTCCAGAACAGTAACTGTGCAGCAGGCATAGAGAACAGTCTAGAGAGGAAAGGGAGGATGGAGGGTTCCAGGAGGGACCTTGGCAAGAAAAAAATGGAATGTAAGGGTCAAACTGTTATCTTCACTCCAATTAAGAGAGCCATCTTAATATGAGTAACAGTCCACTAACAGGTCTAACATGATACAACATTAAGCAGACAACACAACATCACCTATGAAATATTTTAGGCAAAACTTGACTCCATTAGACATAATGTCAAGTATATAGGAAATACAAACTAAATGGCACCTCAAGTAAATCAGACAAATCTAGAAGGAGGAATACTGTGAAAAATAAGTGGCCTTGTTCAGTCAACAAGTCAGTGTCATAGACAGGGGACTGTGCTGGATTACAAAATACCACACACACAGAGACAAATTAATAAACATAACAAAAAGATGCAATGTCTGGTCCTGGATTGGATACTGGTTTGGATAAAATAGCTGCTGCAAAGGACATTTTTGGATCAGCTGGAAATTTTAAATATGGTCTGGGTAGTAGATGTAATTTCAGAAATTAAAAGGTGGAATTCATTTGCTGAAGAAGGCAAATTGCAGAATATGTACATGATTACCTTATTTTGAGAATAGCATACACATAATTATTTTGGTATCAAAAGATATAAGAATGTATGTATACATCCACACCCACATACAGGTTCATACAACAAACAAACCTCACATAGGTTTAGTTTCATAAAATTTCTAAATTCACAAAGTGAATATAAGACTGATTTTTTTCAGGGAGGAAATTTAGGTACAATAAGCCAACCCTGCCTATTCTAATTTTAGTATTGATGCTTAGATACTAACTGAATTGACATATGGTTTTATGTATTTTCTTATCAAGGATTCTAGGAACACACCATGATTATCATTCTCCCTCTTCAATATGATCCTTTTTCAAGTATTTGAAAATAAGTACTGTTTCCCCCAAATATTCTCTTCCCTATGCTAATCCTAGCTCTTTAAATAATGTGGTTTCCACCATGTTAGTAATTTTCTATTAGGGGTACCCCAACTTATAGTAGTAATAAAAGACATACAGTTCTTGTCCATATGGAGTTTACAGTTTAATGGGGATACAGTTATCACAAGACAATTTACAAGATTACAATTGTGATAAGCCAACAAGAGAGAAGTACTGCAGGCTGGCAGAACATACTATGGGTGGTCTGATCTATTCTGAAGTAAAAAGAAATAGTGCTTTGAGGAAGAGATACAAGCCAAGACTTAAGAATAAGGGTTGACAACTGAGAGAAAGAACAACATCAAGTGCAAAACTGGAAAGGAGCTTGTGACAAGGTAGTGAGAAGAGATCAGTTTGGCTCAAGCATGGTAAGGAAGGGAAAAGGGGGCATGGGATAAGCCTGGAGAAAAGTGAGTAAGATCTTGCAAGGACATGGGGATCAGTTTAAGGAGTTTAGAATTTAAGTTTAATGAGAGGCCACTAAATAGTTTGAAGTAAACGAACAATAAGGGGTTTACACTTACTGGTTATGTGTGGACAATGGATTTAAGAAACGAAGAATGGATGTAAGGAGACCAGCTGGGAGAGAGGATATGGCTGTAGTCTAGGCAGGGAATGATGGTTGCATATGCTAGCTGCTGGAGACAATGGTGACAGACAGAAATAGATTTAAGATTAATTTAGGGCATGATGATAGACTTTATGTGAGGGATAAGAAAAAGCGAAGTGTTAATCCTAAGGTTCCTTGAATGAAAAATGGAATGGGAGGCTGGGCATGGTGGCTTACGCCTGTAATCCCAGCACATTGGGAGGCCGAGGCAGGCAGATCACTTGAGGTCAGGAGTTCAAGACCAGCCTGGCCAGCATGGTGAAACCCCATCTTCACTAAAAATACAAAAATCAGCCAGGTATGGTGGCACACACCTGTAGTCCCAGCTACTCGGGAAGCTGAGGCAGAAGAATCACTTGAACCTGGGAGGCGGAGGTTGCGGTGAGCCAAGATCACACCACTGCACTCTAGCCTGGGTGACAGAGCAAGACTCTGTCTCAGGAAAAAAAAAAAGAAAGAAAAAGAAAAATGGAATGGAAAATAACGCCATTTTACTGAGACAGAAAGTGTTAATCAAATGATGTTTCCCTATCATTTTAAACTTACTGCAAAACTTTAATATTCATCTCTGTTAATTTTTTCATTTTTTGGCTTATACTTCCAGTCACATGAAAATCTTTAGCCTCTCATCCAGTATCTCCTGTTACTCTTTTCAGCTTTTTATCATCTAGAAATTTGGAGAGTCATGTTTGTTTTTATTAAGTCATTAATAAAAATGTAAAAAGGGGATAGGATTAAGTATGCAGCCCTTTAGTAATAACCTGAAGGTTGGCACTGATTCATTAAACAGACAACTGGGGCCTAATAACTAACACCTAATAACTAATACTTGTTGAACACTTAGGATGTGCTTAGCACCTAATGTCCATTATTTAATTTAGTCTTCAAGATATTAGTTTTTTCCATCTCCAAATATTTATTAAGCTCTTACTATATGTCAGGAACTGAGGTAGGAACTACTATTACCATCCCCATTTTAGAGATGAGGAAGCTCAGACTCAGAGGTGAAGTAACCAGTCTTAAGTCACACAGTTACTAAAGAGCAGAGTTATAACATGAATCTCAGCTTGGAGACACTCAAACATGCAGTTTAACATTGAGGTTTTACTTGTATATTTGTGTTAAATTTTCTTATTTTCTTTATTATCCATAAGTCTAGCTCTTATGTGTATGTAAGCATACACACATGCCATTAGGAATTTTTCCAGACCAGCTTCTCTGTTCCTTTCAGCAAAGAACTTCTCAGTATTATCTTCAATATCCTTTCTAGTTTCTACATGTTCTTCATGGTATCTTGTTTTGCAGTTCAGTTACGGCCATTTCCCCCACTCTGTCCTTACAGTCAAAATTCAGTTTCTGGATCAAAAAATGCAATTCTTCCCATTCTATCCCTTCTTTCATAGAGCCAGCACTTATCAGTATTCCTGTTCAAGTTCTAATATTTTTATTAGGTTAGAAACCAGTTGTCAGTGTTAAATGATAGAAGGGAAGGAAAGCAAGATTTCATATAGGTTAACTTTGCTGTTTACATTTTAAGAAACATTGCTGTATTTCATAAATAGTTTTTATACAATGGGAAGATTGAATTTCACAGCATTTCATTTGGGCACAAATAACAAAGGGATGCAAGCTCGGTAATTTAACAGTTTTTCAGTTCACGAGGAGAGTCATCTCACAAAGCTTTTCTTGCATGTTTTGTGCAAGAAAATATGCAGCCAAGAAAATGCTACCAAAGACACAGCTACAGTGATTGTCATTTAAAATTCAGGACAGGACAAAGAAGTTTTACTGGTAGTAAATTCTCAGGACTCAGTTTTTAACACATTTCAAAATGTAATGAATTTTGTTAAAATGGAGCTTTCAAAAGCAGTTTTTATTTAGTTTTAACAAAAGAAAAACAGCTACATCTACAAAATTTTCCCACAAAACATGCCTCTTTAAGGTGGAGGACATCAAAATGAATGTTTTCTAAGCAATAATATACGAAAGAAAATTCACTCACCTTTAAGTTTCTGGAGATCTTCCTTCAAATCAGGCCCTGCAAGCATGAAGATACTTTCTGACACAGGATTCTTATCTGTGAGACTTTCATTGCTGGTATTCACAATGGCTGTACAGTTCAGTAATGCCACATCTCCTTTCCTGAAGAAACAACAAAGAATGAACAAGTGTGGGGAAAAAGAAGAAAAGAAACCTAGTTTCTAATTATTTCAAAACATTTTATCCTTGTCTTTTTCAAAATGTTGGTTTTGCTAGCTCACAAGCTAAGCAATAGTAGAAAAGAAATTTCTGACTTAAAAAACAATTAATCTGGCATCTTAGATCTTTAATGCAATTGTTATAACCCTGAAACTCACAAAACCACCATGTTTAGAAATAGCAGCATTATTTATTATGGCCAGAGAGTGGAAACAATCCAAATATCCATCAACTAACGAACTGATACATGTGGTATATCCATACAATTGAATATTATTCAATCCTAATAAAGAATGAAGTACTGGCCGGGCACGGTGGCTCATGCCTGTAATTCCAGCACTTTGGGAGGCCGAGGCAGATGGATCATGAGGTCAGGAAATCAAGACCATCCTGGCTGACACGGTGAAACCCCATCTTTATTAAAAATACAAAAAATTAGCTGGGCATGGTGGCAGGCGCCTGTAGTCCCAGCTACTCAGGAGGCTGAGGCAGGAGAATGGTGTGAACCTGGGAGGCGGAGCTTGCAGTGAGCCGAGATCACGCCACTGCACTCCAGCCTGGGCGACAGAGCAAGACTCCTCAAAAAAAAAAAAAAAGAATAAAGTATTGATTTGTACTATAATACAGATGAACCTTGAAAACATTATGCTAAGTCACTAAGAAACACAAATTTTATTGTATTCATTCCATTTATATGAAATGTTCAGAATTGGCAAATCTGTAGAGACAAGAAAGTAGATTAGTGGTTGCCCAGAGGGATTAAGGAAAAATGGGGAGTGACTGCTAATGGGGCTTTGGGCTGATGAAAATGTTCTAAAATGGACTGTGGTGAGGGTTATGCAACTCTATGAATATATTAAAAATCACTAGATTGTGCAATTTGAATTGATGAATTATATTGTATATGAATAGTATTTCAGTAAAGCAGTTTTTTAAAGCAATGAACTACTACTGATACACATAACACAGATGAACTTAAATCCATCATTCTGCTGAAAACAGACCAAAAAGCACACAATTCAATTTAAATAAAACCCTAGAAAATGCCAACTAACCTATAGTGACAAGAAGATCAGTGGTTGCTTGGGGATGGGGAGGGAGGGAAGGGCAGGAAGGAGGAATTACAAAGGAACAGAAAAAAAAACTTTTGGAGGTGACAGGTATATTCACTATCTTGACTGTGGTAACGGCTTCAAGGATGTATTAACAGAAGTCAAAACTTATATTGTATACTTTAAATATGTAGCTTATTAAATGTCAATTATACCTCAATAAAGTCATATATGTATACGCAAAGCTGTATTTCAACAATGCTAGGGCTTTAAAAAAGAGGTTAGAATAAATTATGAGAAAGTGTTATCTCCTCATGATATGATGTAATCAAAAAATTACCAAAGAACCACTTTTCCATTGACGTCCTTATTATAAAGAAAAGGTGATCGAACAGTGTCTTCCTGAAATATTTCAGCTGTAGTATCAGAGGAATTTAATTCATCTTGGCATGAGTCACCCCAGCTTGGTAGTGTATCCACATCCACAAACTGGGAAGGTGCACCTAAGGGATCCATGGAATGGGAACTTTGATTTCTCTTTTCCCAAAATCCTCAGCAATTCAATATTCACTGGAGACTTTAGCTTAAGAGAAAAGAAAGAATCACTTTAATAGAGAAGCACAGATATTACTTGAATTCTATTAAAGCAGTAAACAAAATTCCACTGTGAAATATCCCAATAGTATATTGTGTGATTATAGCCTCTTAAAAAGTCCATTAAAAACAATGGACAACAAAGAATTGCTACAGAATTTCTAAAACAGGATTAAAGAGTGATTATTTAAGCATAAATTCTTTTCAAAGAATTACAGCCATTAAAATAATCACAGGCCCACCAATTCTACTTTCCAGAAACAGGACTATTCATTCAACATTCACTGAGTGCCTACTATTGAAAAAAAAAAAAGTAATAGATGCTGCAAGAGATACAAAGATAAACCATATGTATAATTTAAAGTCTGATGATAATGTGGAGGATGTACTGAGTAAGACAAAATGAAAAGCTGGGAGGTTACTGCAATCAAGTAGTAAGAGATGATAAAGGTTTCAACTAGGAAAGGAGATACAGAAGGAGGCAAACATTTAAGAGGCAAAATACAAAGGAAGGATGAACAGGAGTTGACAATTTACAGGATATGGTGTGTGAGACAGTGATATGGTAGGTGGCTGGTGGTACTGAAATACAAACATTAGAAGAGGAGGGTGTTGGAAGACACACAGCGTCAAGTACTAGAGAGAAGTAATGGGAAATTCTTTGTTGCTAGAGAAAAGGAGAATCAATTTGCCTATGAGTCAAACATCTATTTCAGTAAAATGGTATATTCATTCATCGAATAAATCTTTGTATTGTGTCACTGCACTCCAGCCTGGGCAACAAGAGCAAAACTCTGTCTAAAAAAAAAATATTTGCAAGCATCTATTATGTGTTAGATACTATTCTAGGCACTGGGCACACACTGGTGAATAAGAGCAAGTCCCTGCCCTTCAGGAGCATATGCTTCCATGGAGAAGACAGAAGATGACAAATGATAAAGAAACAAGCGGGTATCTAACAGAATGACTAGAGAAGTAAGCATTATGAGAGAACAGGTAACATCTCAGTAGAAAGATACAATGAGAGAGCAACCACATGAAGCTCTGGGAGATGTTTCAGGCAAAGGAAATGGCAAGTGCAAAGGCCAAATAGGCAGGAAGGATCTTGGTATATTACAGGAGGAGCAAGGAGGCCAGTTTAGGAAAAGCAGAATAAGCTAGGTAATGAGTGGTAGGTGATGAGGTTGGTAAGAGAGGGAAAAACCAGAGGATACTGTTTGTAAACTATGGTAAGAAGTTTAGATCTTATTCTAAATATGAGGGATGCTATTAGAGGATCTTGATCATGGTAATGATTAAATATAAATAATATTTGAAAAGAATACTGTAGCTACAATGAAACTGAGATGGGGCAAGAGTAGATGCAGAGATCAATAGAAAATGACTGCAATAATTTAGGTGAGATGGTAGTGATGAGAAATGTTAGATTTGGAATGTATTTTGAAGGTGGTGTCAACAAGACTTAAGAATATAGACAGTAGGGAGAAAGAGCAGAACCAAAGATAACTTCTGGATTACTTGCTTACACAATTGAGTAAATGTTATGCTATTTACCGAGAAGGGAAAAACTGGAGTAGGTTGTAGGGTAGAGTGATAACCAATGGTTTTTTTTTCTTATGTCTTTTTGGGTGTGCTACATTTGAGATGCTCATTCTATGACCAAGTGTTTATGTCAAACATGCAAATTGGTTATATGAGGCTAGAGCTCACAGAAGGTGGGGCTAAAGATATAAATTTGGAATTCTCAGCATATGGATGGTATTTAAAGCTATGGAAACTGGACAAGATAGCCTAGAGAGTAAATGCAAATAGAGAAAACAGATCCAAGGACTGAGTCCTACAACAAAACTTAGAGGCTGGAAAGAGGACAAGTCAGAAAGTGAGAGAGAGAAGGAATGCTAAGAAAGGAAGGTAAACCAGGGAAGCATGGTGGCCTAAAAGCCAAGTGAAGAAAACATTTCAAGCAATACTTGAGAAGTATCAGTTAAATGATACTGAAAGGTTGAGTAACAGGACTAATATCAGGGGAACATGGCTCCGATAATTCAATATTATTTCATGTAGGTTCTTTTCTATTTCCCTAAGTGTTGGCTGGTCTGAGAAATAAAGGGAAAGAGTACAAAAGACAGAAATTTTAAAGCTGGGTGTCCAGGGGAGACATCACATGTTGGCAGGTTCCATGATGCCCCCCAAGCCACAAAACCAGCAAGTTTTTATTAGCAATTTTCAAAAGGGGAGGGATTGTACGAATAGGGTGTGGGTCACAGAGATCACATGCTTCAAGGGCAACAAAAGATCACAAGGCAGAAGGTCAGGGTGAAACTAGAATCACTAATGAACTTCCATGTCCCGCTGTGCACGCATTGTCAGGGTTCAAGAGCAGAGAACCGGTCTGACTAGAATTCGCTAGGCTGGAATTTCCTAATCCTAGCAAGCCTGGGGGCGTTGCAGGAGACTAGGGCATGTTTCATCCCTATCTACACCTGCATAAGGCAGACACTCCCAGGGTGGACATTTCAGAGGCCTCCCCTGGGAATGCATTCTTTTCCCAGGGCTGTTAATTATTAATATTCCTTACTGGGGAAAGAATTCAGTGATACTTCTCTTATCCGTTTTCGGTAATAAGAGAAATATGGCTCTGTCCTGCCCTGCCCACAGGCAGCCACACTTTAAGGTTATCTCCCTTGTTCCCTGCATCGCTGTTATCCTGTTCTTTTTTGAAGGTGCCCAGATTTCATATTGTTTAAACACACATGCTCTACAATTTCTGCAGTTAACGCAATCATCACAGGGTCCTGAGGCAACATACATCCTCAGCTTATGAAGATGACAGGATTAAGAGATTAAAGACAGGCATAGGAAATCACAAGAGTATTGATTGGGGAAGTGATAAATGTCCATGAAATCTTCACAATTTATGTTCAGAGACTGCAGTAAAGACAGGCATAAGAAATTATAAAAGTATTAATTTGGGAAACTAATAAATGTCCATGAAATCCTCACAATTTATGTTCTTCTGCCATGGCTTCAGCCGGTCCCTCCGTTTGGGGTCCCTGACTTCCCACAACACTAAGAACTGATTAATGGGTTTGGTAAGTTGGAGGTTGTTGGTAACAAGAAATAAATAAGGGCAGACAGATGATCAGGGAAAGAAAGTTGGCATGTGAACTTTCTCCCCCCCAAATAAATGTGCAGTTTAATGAGCTATTATGAAGGGAACACCCCTAGAACCACCACCAAAGTCAGGAGATAGAACTGTGCAGGCACCCAGAAGTACCTCCATGTGATCTGTCATGATCTCAACCCCTTCCTGTCCCCCAAAGTAACTACTATCAGAACTTTTAATCTTTTTCTTATATACTCATATAGCCTTTTCACCTAAGTGTGCATCCCTAGAAACCATAGTTTAATATTAGCCATTTAAGACATTTTAATGTATATCTTAAATCTCTTTTAATCTACAAGTCCCCCATCCAACCTTTCCTTTTCTGTAAAATTTATCTGCTGAAACTGTAGTGTCCCACAGTCTGGATATTGTTGCTTGCATATTCATGCATAGTTCAATAAGTTTCTCCGTTATTTGAAAATTTCTTGTTAGTAGTCAGTTCTGGCAAGATTATATGAGATGGTGTATCTTTCATCAGGAGGCACATAATTTCGAGTCTCTCTTCTTTTCTCTTAGTTCTTTCTCTTTTTTAACTTTTAGGTTCAGAGGTACATGTGCAGGTTAGTTATGTAGGTAAATTGCATGTCACAGGGGTCTGGTGTACAGATTATTGTATCTCCCCAGTAATAAGCATAGTACCTGATGGGTAGTTTTTTGATCCTTTCCCTCTTCCCACCTTTCACCCTCAAGTAGGTCCTAGTGTCTGTTGTTCCCTTCTTTGTGTCCACGTGTTCTCATTGTGTAGCTCCCACTTATAAGTGAGACCATAGGTAGGTGGTTTTCTGTTCCTGCATTAGTTTGCTTAGGATAATGGCCTCCAGCTCCATCTATGTTGCTGCAAAGGACATGATCTCATGAAGTTTTTTGAGAAGTTTTTCAGTATGGTTTTCACGTTTGTTGTCAAAGAAAACAAGCATGCCCTTCCACAATACATTCCGTGATGTTTCCTGCTGAGAGACATGGGATGCTAATTGGAACAAAACATGGATCTAGTGAAATATGCTAATTCCTAAATCAACACTGCGGAACAGGAAATGTGATCATTTATATAACAATTTCAGAAAGGCCTTGTAGGTTACACAATGATAAATTTGTATGAGAAGACTATTCTTATTTGACACTAAATACACCTTTGAAATTACTTTGAAATAAAGAAATTAATTTTACCTAAAAGTTGGTGTTTAGTCCATCAAATTGGTCTTTCCACAAGTTTTGTTGATCTGCTCATAAGTATTCAGACTTGAAATAGACAAGCTGAACAGAGGACAAATGAAGACTATATACTCTTCTTTCACGGTTAAATTGCCTCATGCTCAATGGAATGACACTTGACAAAAGTTCATAATTTCAAAAAATTACCTGCAGATTTTTTATGACAATGAGTCATTGTCATAAAAAAGTTCTTAACTATACTCTAAAAACAAATCCATTAAACACAAACACAGTTTTCAGTTTGTAAACTTGAATGCCAACTTTCAGGACAAAATTGCTTTTTTAAGATAACTTTTCTTTCTGACTCTAAGTAATACATGCTTACAGAACATTTGAAAAATACCAAATCGGTTGGACACGGTGGCTCACACCTGTAATCCCAGCAGTTTGGGAGGCTGAGGCGGGGAGATCACTTGAGCCCAGGAGTTCAAGACCAGCTTGGGCAACATAGTGAGACCCCATTTCTACAAGAATACAAAAAACTAGCCAGGTGTGGTGGCATGCATCTGTAGTCCCAGCTACTCAGGTGGCTGAGGTAGGAGGATTGCTTGAGCCCAGGAGGCAGAGATTGCAGTGAGCTGAGATCACACCACTGCACTCCAGCACGGTGACAGAGCAAAACCCTATCTCAAAAAAGAAACAAAACAAAAAGAAGGAGAAGAAACCAAAATTAAGGGGGAGGAAAAAATTCCTCAACTTTTGATGTAGTTACTACCTTTTTCTGTGATAGGTAAAATCATACTGGTACAATTTTGAATCCAGTTTCTTTAGTATTTTAAGGTAAATATTTCCACACACAATTACACAGTGAGGCAGAGACAGTATGGTTCAATGTGAGAATTTGGACTCTGTTATCATAGGGTCTGAGTTTGGATCCAGGACCATCATCTAATAGTTGTGTTATCTTTGACTCTGAACCAGTTTTTTAATTTCTAAAATAAGGGTAATTCTCCTAAGATTATTGTGAGCATTAAATGAGATAACTGGTGTCAAAACTGCATAGGAGAGCAATTACCTTAACTTCCCTCCAATTCAAAATCATTCACTGTTTCCAACTTCCAAGTGATGATTTGAGGGTATATTCCACACTTTTAAGCCCACCAAATCACCTTAATTTAAGCAATTTCCTTCATTTGACCATTTCTCCTCTTAAGAGAGTGTTACAACATAAATTCTCCTTTTACAATTACATCTTGGCTTTTTCCTTCCTCTCAATCCTCCTGTTCTCAAAAAGGTTTTCCTCCTTTATTTCTTCTACTTCATTTCTTCTTCAGAATATTAAACTCCTCTTTTTTTACCACTTGACTTTTTAAGAGTAATTTGTTTTGTAGCTCTACTTCCTCTTCATACATTTGCTCAACCTACTGCAGTTTTGCTTCCGCTCTACAGCTATACTAAAACTGCTGTATTCAACAATAACTTCCGAAATGTCAAATCCAAGAATTAATCCAATTTTATCCACATTTATTACTGATCATTTCCTCCTTAAAACTCTATTATCTTCTTTGACATTATACCCTGGTGGTTCTCCTATATCCCTGATCATACCTGGTCAGTAGAGTTTGTTGGATCCTTTTCCTAGCTTTTAAGTAATTGTGACCCACAAGATATTGGATGTTAAATAAGTAAAAGTAATGCTCATAGCTCTTATTGTAGGACAAAATTTAATGGCATTTTATGAAGTGTCATAGTATTTAACAGAGGTTGAGTTCTTTTTCAATTCCATCTCTAAACAGAATTGATGTTTCTCACCAAAAAGAGGTTTGAATCTCTCCCTCCCCTAAACACACATACATCTTAGTAATACATACAGTAAATGGAGCCACAAACCCAAGCTAGGCAGAAAAACCTGATCCCTGAGAGAACAGTGGTTTTTAACATTCTCAAGGTCACAGGCCCCTTTGAGAATCACATGAAAGATACAGATCCTTTCACTCCCCAAAATATTTGTATATGAGCTCATACAAGTAGATTTGTAAATAAATTTGAATTAGAATCTCAGTGATAGAATGCAAACAGATTGCTCAAGTGACAAAGGGAGGAGGAGAAGGCTCCTACACCCAGTAATCTATAGCCACAGCCAGAATTTTTGCTAACATTAAAGGAGAGCAAGACTGTCCACTGAAAATCCGTTGATCAGCTCTGTACTTTTAATAAGTTCATAAACAAACACTAAGCCCTAGTTAAAACAAAAAAAGGCTCTTGAAGCAAGACATTAATTTCCAAGGATCAAAAAGTCTACATGGGACAAACAGAAGATTCCATAATGAATCAAATCTATTTCCATATCCATATGATCTTCAGTACTTTAGTGAAGAGGACCTAAAGACAAAGATAACCCACTATGTATCTTTTATAATTCAAATGGTGCAGTGTAAACAGCTCTCATTACACTGTAACTTGTTTTTTTTTTCCTCAAATCCTGTCATCTTTTAGTTTAAGAAGTCCTTTAAATACTGCTTAATATGAATAATTGGATTGGCTAGAGAGATCAGATTTTATTATTCAAAACTGGGCAAAATTGGGCATAATACCTTGGATCACCATTTCAAAAAAACCTTTTTTTCTGGATAGAAAGAAAATGATATCATTTAAGAGAGAAAAATGGTAACTTTTAACCTGTTTACCTGTCTTTCAAAATGCTTACATTGATCAGACCAGCCTGGATAACAACAGTACAAAGAGAGCTGGTGCATGCACTTGACCGCCATTAATTACCAGGTTTACCATTCTTTATGACTTTGTATTTCAATATTTAACAGTTCAGAGTACATGAGGATATGTGTGCATACCATACTTAAGAATCATTTTATGCCACCATCCAACACCATACTTAAGAATCATTTTACGCCATCAGAAAGACATTTTTTAAAAAAGATTCTCAGATTGGAAGACTAACTGAAGTAGTCAAATATGTCAACAATAAATACAGTATAACAAGAACATTCCTAAGCTTGTCAATGGCTTGGGTCAAATTTAACATCATAATTCAAAAGCACCCAAAGAACATATCCTAACAGTGAATTAGTAGTACCCCTTCATATTAAATGAACTGCACTATGTTTTAATTGTAAATATTGATATATTAGGCATTTTGAAACTTAAATAAGGAAGTAGAGTTACATCCTTGAAACATTGTATAAGGAATTTTGTAAGATACATTACCTTATCACTCACAGTTGCTCTGATACCAACTCTTATTAAAATCATTTTTTTCCATCTGTGGTTGTCCCATCCCATAATATTTAATAATATTAAGATAGTTTTTTAAGAAAAGGTAAAATCATGACTCATTCAAATATAAAACCAAACCCGTGTTCAAGATTTTATTTAACTCAAAATGGAACCAGGCAGAGAAGATAAAGAAAATCCCAGAATTAGACACCTTAGAGCAGGAATATTGAAATAAATGTGCAAAAGGAGGCAAAACTTCCACTGAACCTCTGAGAGAATTCGCATGTCTTGACAAAAATTATTTAGCATTGATGTCACTTACCTAGTTTACATAACTGAAAAATAGCTTTTTTAGAATTAGTTATTTCAAGGGGTGTTAAGATAGAATCTAAACTATGTAGTTTTCCATTGAAGCACACACTTCTCCCCATAATAATATAATGCACAGCACCTGTCAGGGATATTAACCATACATACCCACTCAAATGCTCCCTTTCCCACCAAGCTTATTAAAATAATAGTTTGTGGCCACAATTTCTTCCCTTCTCATTTATCCAATACACAGCAATCTTGTTTCAAAACTCCTATGCTGCTACAGCTGTCCACAGTCTCATCATACGCATTCTTTGATATTGCAATTTTCTTGAATATGGAAGATGAGCTGAACATGCATTAAGCTCAGGAAACTCTAAAGAAAATCAGATAATGTAGACAGAAGTCTAATTTCTAGGCTGGCTGCAGATACCTTGTTCAAGAAGCGCCGGCAGGATCTTCTTTTGTACAGCTATGTTAGCTTTAATTTTGCACAGCTCTAGACATCAGAACTCATTTCTAAACACTTCTATGCAGCTCAAGAATAAAAGTAGCAGAAATGCAAGAGAGAAAAGCTAATTCCCACTTGGTGACAGAGCACTTAAGTCTCAGTGAGCAAACAAGGAGGAGTCAGCCTTGGTCACTTCCCCCTCAAGCGGTCAGAGAGCGGAAACACAAAGCCAGACCAGTGTCACTCCAGGGATTGCGGGAACCTAGACAACGCACTATCCTGGGCTCAGCGTCTACCCACCCCTCACCCGAGGTGCTCTCGGTTCCGTAGAATGTCCAGTCCACAGGAACGGCAACACGGACTTGTCTTTGGGACTACAACCAGCAAGAGCTCCCGCCTGCCCCATTTCACCTGCACCCTAGGGCGCCCGCCTCCTTGGCTACAGCACCGTTCCTAGTGCCCGCCGACTGCCCACCCTTTCACTTCTCGTAGAGACGGCGTCCCCGACAACGCCTCGGGAAAGACCCTAACCAACAGGCGAGGAAGTGGCGCCAGGCTCGTTCTTCCAGAGAAGTGACAGAACTAACCCTCAGCCTGCAATCCTGACCAGGGCCGAGTCCCGGGCGCCTCGGACCGCGCCCCCGGCCCTCTCCGCCCCGCCTTCCCTCCCGGCCTCAGTCCCTCCTCTCACAGCACTCTGGTGGTCCCATCCGGGCGGCGGGCGGCACGGATCAGGCTCCTGGTAGAAGGCGGCCGAGCGACATCTCCGGCGACCCTCAGCAGGAGCGCGCCGGGTAGGGCGAGTCAAAGTCCCAGGAGACTGGAGTGACCAGCTGCAAATGCTCTGGGCTGCGAAACACCGGCTTCCGCTCCTGGCCAGAGCTCACCAATCAGCGCCCGGCTTTCTCCGTCATTTCCTCCTAGAAGGCAAAGGGAACCTCTGGCGGAAGAGGCTTCCGGAACGGACCCGGAAGGGGCAGGTCTTGTGGGCGGGTCCAATCGGCTGGGAGCCTCGTGGAGGCTGAGGTGAGTCCTGGAGGTGCGCGGTTGGGGCGGAGAGCATTATCTGCGGCTCCGATTTTGCAGCTTCTGGGTGAGGCGTTCGTGATGTCAGCAGCAGCCGAGACGGGCGTGTTAAAGGCCGGTTGCTAGGGCTGGGGGAACTCAGGTGACTACGGGCGTCCCCACAGCAGTACTTGGAAGCCCCTCAGCTACTCGGCGCGGTTGCGGGTGCTGAGCAGAGCTGCCTGACTGTGCGTGTGCACGGGCTTGCCTGAGGATGATATGACCGTGTGTTCGGTGTGTGGAACCCTCCGTCACCCTCCCCTGACCGAAGACTCGTTTAGGAATGTGTGGCAGGTCTGTTGCCACGGTCCAGGCCTTCAGTGCATCTTGGAAACATCGTTTTGGGGGCTGTAGGTTAGGAAGCGGAGATCATGGGGTCTCGGAAGAAGGTTTGGTCGTGAACTGTCAGAAAGGAGGCGAAAGCTGTGCACGTGGAACAAAGTGAACAGTGCAAGTTGTATGGGAGGTAGTTTAAATATCGAGGCGATGAAAAAAGGCTGCTAGAATTGAGCTTACTCGAAAGGAAGTGGGCCTCAGAAGATAATATTAGTTAAAAGAAGTAGAGGAGAACATGCATGTTATTCTAAGTAAAACGAATAATATGAAGAACACAAGGTCGCGGGACGAGGAAGGAAACTAGCCAGCTTGACAGGAAGGTTTATTCGAGAAATACGGAGGTTAGATAGGATGAGTTTTTGGAAACTGGCAAACGATTTAGCCTTTTCAAGGCTTTAGGATAGGGAAAGCTCATTTGAAAAGATTAGTCGGTAGTATTATGACGTTTAAATGAAAAGAGTGAAAAACATGGAGGCGGAGGTGCTAGGTGGAAAATCAGTGCAGTAATCCAGTGATAAAGAGCTGGAACTGAAAGTGCTGGAGAGAAAGGGATCCTGTTTCAGAGTAACAGTCAGGTGGAATTGATTAAAGAGAAAGAGGCAAAGAGAAGCAGTTTAGCATAGTGGTTAAAGCAGAAATTTTGGAGTTAGACTGGCTGGATTGGGATCTGGCTTTGGCAATTAGCTGCTAAATGACTTTGAGTTAGCAATTTGCCATCTCTGGGTCTGAGTTCCTTGTCTGTAAAATAGAGATAGGAAGAGTGACTTCCCTTGTGGTGTTATTGTGGAGAATTTGTTTATTTATTTTTAGAGACAGAGTCTCACTGTCACCCAGGCTGGAGTGCAGTGGCGTGATCATAGCTCACTGCAACCTCGAACTTCTGGACTCAAGTGATCTTTCTGCCTCAGCCTCCCCGAGTGCGTCACCATGCCTGGTTAATTTTTTAAAAAATGTTTTGTAGAGATAGGGTCTTGCTATGTTGTCTATGTTGGTCTGAAACTCTTGACTCCTAGGCCTTGGCCTCCCAAAGTGCTGGCATTACAGGCATGAGCCACCACACCAGGTCCTTATGGATAATTTTTTTATGCTCATATTTACAATGTGCTAGAGGCTTTTCTAAGTGCTTTGCATATGTTAGCTCGGTTTCATTAATTGCTGTAATTAAACAATTGCATAATGTTATCAGTTACTATAGCGTAAGCACTCTAAATCTTGGCTGCTATAATAATATTTTTTTATTAATGATTCAAAGGTTATTAAATGGTTTTGAGCCTGAAGAGCTGGGAAAATTGTGTCTTAGTGTCAGAAAAAAAGAGAGGGGTACCAGAAGTAAGGTAGGCTTGGTTATAGACATGTTAAATGTGAAACTATAAGGTATTCAAGTGGAGATGTTCAGTAAATGTTGGAAACTCTATAATTAGTATTCATGTAGGTGGACAGGACTGGAAATAGACAGATGGGAGTCCCTGGACCTAGGCATGCTATATGAATTCTCCAAGGAAAACACTGTAGAAGGAGGTGGTAGATGGCCAAAGACAGACAAACATAAGGAACAACTACAGAGTCTGGAGGAATAAGAGGAATTGGGAAAGAATTAATCAAATGGCCTAGGCTAAGAGCATTATCACCATGTTAATATTATCTTTCCTTGATTTTAAATTGGCTTTATGTTGGTTCCTGTGAGAGAAGCAATGAGGCCAGTAAGTGATTATTACCAGAAAATGTTATCAGAGTTGAGATTGAATTTTTTTTTTGTTAGACTAAAACAGCATTTGATAATTAGAAAGACCCTGTAGAGTTAAGCCAACCAACCAAAGAAACAAAAAACAATAGCAAAAAGAAACAGCTCCCCATAAAAGACTGTAACTTCTTTATTTTTGTGTGTTTTAAGTTGCATGGGTGTTTTTTGGGGATACTTTTTACTCTTCCATGTAAAGAACAGATGGGACTGATTTGTTATCTCCTTCATTCACCTCTTGTCCCTTTTATAAATAACCAGTGGATTATGGATTTTCAGTGAATTTAATAAAAGTGCAGAAATTATGGCATCTTTCCAAAAATAGTGTGCCAAGTTGCTCAACCATTTTCTATGCCAAGGGTAAGTGGCTGCTCTGATTTTGAAATGAAGGACAGACTTTCATGTACTAGTAGTTCTCAAAGTGTGGTCCAAGAACTGCAATAGCAGCATCACTTGGAAACTTGTTAGAAATGAAAAATTCTAGGCTCTACCTCAGACTTATGAAATCAGAAACAGGTGCTGGGAGAAGAGATGAGATGGTGTTTTCTAGCAATGTTTTCATAAGCCCTCCAGGTGATTTGGATGTATACTAGAGTTAGAGAACCACTGTACAAGAAGGTAAGTACCATGAGGTTAGGGATTTTGCCTTATTAATAGTGTATTTCCAGTGTCTAGAATGGTGCCTGTCTGATTGGTAGGTTTTCAATAGATATTCACTGAAAAATATGTTCAGTCTCAGACTGCCAATCTCTGTGTAAAAGCTTTGATGCTGGTTTAATGGGCAGAAGTAAATCAGTTTAGCTGCATTGAGCCTATAATGTCAGATATGCATGAGGTGGGCATGACAACGTGACTAATTTGGAACTTGAGGAATGAGGGATTATATTGAGTCAACACTGAATAAAAAATGATGTCCAGGTATTTTAGGTCAATGATTCATTTAGAGTAAATAAAGATTAAGAAGTCACAAGTTACATGCTTTTAATGACATGATCAACAGTTGGTGTTGTTCTGGCGCAATGGCTCACACCTGTAATCCCAGCACTTTGGGAGGCCGTGGCGGATGGATCACTTGAGGTCAGGCATTCGAGACGAGCCTGGCCAATATGGTGAAACCCCATCTCTACTAAAAAAAAAAAAAAAAAAAAAAAAAAAAATTAGCCGGGTATGGTGGCACATGCCTGTAGTCCCAGCTACTCGGGAGGCTGAGGCAGGAGAATCGCTTGAACCTAGGAGGTGGAGTCAGCTGTGAGCCAGGATCCCACCACTGCACTCCAGCCTGGGCAACCGAGTGAGACTCTGTCTCAAAAACAAAAAACAGTTGGTGTTTACTAACCTAGTAGAACCAAGGCACCCAAGGAGCTGAGTTTTCTTTGTTTATATGCACAGATTGCTTCACCTGTGGTATCAGACATCAGAACATGGGGCTCACCAAGCAGTACCTACGCTATGTTGCTAGTGCGGTCTTTGGCGTTATCGGCAGCCAAAAAGGTAATATTGTCTTTGTGACACTTCGTGGTGAGAAAGGACGTTATGTGGCAGTACCAGCTTGTGAACACGTTTTCATCTGGGACTTAAGGAAAGGAGAGAAGGTGAGCCTAAAATGACCAGTTTGATACTGATTTATTGGTATTTGAGGATGGAGAGGTAGTAGAAGTGGGGGGGCTCTGATTTATTTATCATGAGTTTTTTGTGTGTCTGTGCCCTTAGAAGAGAAATCTTTTTCCTTTAGGTCTAGCTAGCCAAGCATCAAGTTCCTTTGTGTTCTTCGCCACTAAATTCTGAAAACCACAATGAAATAGGAGCTTATTTCTTAGATGTCTATTTGTTGGAATATTTACAGGTCATTATTTGTAGTAATTATTTATTCCTGATGTATTTTTTCTCTACCAATTCTATTTTTCAAGCTCGACTTATGCTTATAGCTGGTTATAAAATATTAGGCATGTAAAAGGAAGGTTAGTCTATTTTGGCAGAATCTTTTTCTAATATGGATAATGCCCAAGTGTTGTTAAAGTAGAGTTTGATACTTTGTGTGACTGAATTCCCTAAGCCTACCACTTTTGCCAAACCAAATATAGGCATTTTGATATTGTCCATTCATTTTGTGATTCCCAAGAGGTTACTACTTTGATTCTTGTTGCCACCAAGAGTCCTTTGTGGTTAAAACCACTGCAGTATTCTGTTGCCACACAGATTGTTTTCTTATAAAATGGGTCTCAGTTAAAGGAATTTATAAACCTTTATTGAAAATCACGTAGTGTTGTTCTAGGGTTAAGAATTAGATTAAAGGGATTCAATTTATTTTATTGCCTAGGGAGTTTTTATATGTATTACAACAACGTAGGGCTTCGGAGAAAATAATTAAGCCTTTTCTTAAATATTTCATTGCCTAGTACAAATACTAATTTCTATATTAAAAAACTTGAAATGGATTGTGGAGTTTCATTTTTATTCATAAGAGTAATTTGGAATTATTGGTGCTCTTAATTTTACTGTGCCTGAGTATTCCTATGCTTTTCCCTTGAGTTCATGCTTAACTCTTCTACATTGTTTTTAATTTTTATGATTTCAGATTCTTATCCTTCAGGGGCTTAAACAAGAAGTTACTTGCTTATGCCCCTCCCCAGATGGGCTACACTTAGCTGTTGGGTATGAGGATGGGTCGATCCGAATCTTCAGTCTCCTGAGTGGTGAAGGAAATGTGACCTTCAATGGTCACAAAGCAGCTATCACTACCTTGAAGTATGATCAGCTAGGAGGCAGACTGGCATCTGGGTCCAAGGTGAGCCTTTGAATCAGCCCAGGCTTTGATCTATTAAAGGAATGTAAGGCTTATGCTGAAGCAAGTTGTTGACAAAAATTGTCAGGTAAAACAATGGGCTGTCAATATACAAAGTAGTATAATGATAGAGTGAAGAGGATGGGTGTGAATTGGGTGGTTCATTTTGTTTCCTTTTGTTCATTTTGTCATATTCTCTGATAAAAGCCTCTTAAGTGTAGGAATAAGATGAAGAGAGCCATGATAACTCTTATTGTGGAAGTGCTACGCAAAACAGTAAAATAAGGAAAGAAAACAAAGACTGGAAAAGAAGAGACAAAATAATACTTATTTGCCATTGACTTCTGTAAAGTCAGTAGAATTTCCTGTATCTCAAAGGTCATGAGTTAGAAAATATAAAAGATTCCATTCACAACAGATTAAGTAACAGACATAAAAATACCATGAAACTTTACTGAAGAATGGAATAGAAGACTTTTATAGAGATATAATCCATGTTCTTGAATGGGAAGACAAGGTATTGAAAAGATGGTAGTGTTTTCTAATTGATTTATATAGCTAAAGCTATGTTTAGACATATGTTTATATAGATACAGATATATTTAAATAGATATCTTAAAGGTTTTAGTTGTTACTTAGAACTTGACCTAATATGGAAAAGCAAAGGAATTGGAAACACTAAAATTTGGGAAGAAAAGAATAATAAAACAGGGGTTTTAGATATTAAAATGTCATATAAACCCACAATTTAAGAAGTATCATATTGATACTTCAATGCAAGTATCAATGCAAAATAGATTATTGCAACCAAATGGAAATCTCAGAAACACATCCATGATTACATTCCTAATTAGTATATTTTAAAGACGACATTTTAATAAGTGGAAAAATGATGGATTATTTATAAAACAGTCCTTAGACAATTGGCTATTTGGGGGAAATTTTTAAATTAAAGCTTTACCTCACGCTATATACCAAAATGAAACAAAGATTAAAGACTTAACTATTAAAAAATAGCATTTTAAAGTAAACTAGAAAATATGTAAGTAAATATCCGATAGCAAGGTAGAAAAGGACTTTATTAGCAAAGAAATAAATTTAAAAAGGAAACTGTTGGTAGATTGGAATACTTGAAACATTTGTACATTAAAAACAAGTCAGAGGACACTGAAAAAGTTAAAATATTTAATATTTTCAATATAAAAAGAAAGGATTAGTATCATTCATCTATTAATAACTTACAGTCAAATAAGAGATGACACCCTAAGAATGATAGACAAAAGAAAGACTTGAATTGGCAATTCAAAAGAGATACTTTATGGCCAATAATCACCATAAAACATGTAAAATATTTCTCATTTGTATTCATAAATGTAAATTAAAATAAATATTAAGACTGAACATTTTTTACTTATGATATTCGTAGTAGTTTTTGAGAAAACTAATAATAGAGTTAAATGAATGGGGAACAGGCCTTGTCATACATATCCCTGCTGGTTCTATAGATTTACCCAACCTGGAGATCATTTTGATAGTATGAATCCAAAACTTTAAAAATAAACATATCGTATAACCCAAGAGCTTTTCATTTTAGTTTTTTCTAATCAGAGATACATACAAAAATTTGTATATAAGAATGTTCACTTCTGCATATTTATAACAGCAGAAGGTTGGAAACTACCTAAATGTCTGAAACAGAAAAATTTTTAAATAAGTTGTGCTATTACTTTAGAATTGATTATTATGTGAGCATTAAAAATGTGAACACTCTGGAATAACATGGAAGAAATGGAAATAATATTAAACGAATAAAGAAAAGGTTGTAAAATGATATGAATGGCATGATTTTAGTCTTCTAATAGGAAAATAACCTGGATTATACATAAAGACTAGAGCAATAACAATATCTGGGGATTATTTCTGGTTGGTGAGAATAAGGCTGGTGTTTATTCCCCTGTACTTTCCCCATGCTTTCCAAATTTTCTGTAAGGACTGTGTATTGCCTTTTTAATAATTAAGTCTCATTGTTTGTCAAGTTGGGCCATATATGGTAAAGAAAATTATTTTTCATCTGTATTATTTGATCCCTTTAGGACACAGATATTATTGTATGGGATGTGATCAATGAAAGTGGTCTGTACCGTCTAAAGGGGCACAAGGATGCCATCACACAAGCATTGTTTCTACGAGAAAAGAACCTGCTAGTTACTAGGTAAAGAAATAATGGTTTAATTTCCAGTTTTTTTCTAGGAAGAGAGAATTTGCTTTATTCCTTACTCATTTCTCTCATGAGCAGTGTGCTCATGCTTATGCATTAGTTTTCTCTCCTGTTCTCCTGCATTCCTTCTTTCCATTTCTTCTAAGTAGTATCGTAGAGCTATCCAAAGCTATATTATTTTTAAAATCATTTTTCTAATTTGTCATTCTTTTTTCTTGATATCAGTTTTTCTATGTTTCTTAGCCTTTTGAAACTCATTATAGAATGAGCTTTGTCTACCTTCTAGATCTCTAGAAAGCCAGGAATCAGAATATGGAGCAGAGGGAAGATGTGAATACCAGGTGTTAAATTCGGCTTGCCTTTTGAGGAGAGATGTACTGTACTTCATAGGCCTTCTGAACACCTATTAGGATGAACCATTTGAAATTTTTATTTGTGTACATAAAAAATCATCAAATATCAACAATTTTATATTGTTCAACCTAATATAATAATGAATATTCCTAAAGAATGGCCACCTAGGAAAAGCTGGGATACCAAGGTTTGCCAGGCATTAATTAGAGGAACCATAGTAATGACTCAGAAAAAGCTGTGAGCACCAAATGCTTTACCAATGGTGGATTTGTTTCTGTGGGATAGGATACAGGTAAATTAGTGTCTTGTTCAGATAACACAGGTTCTGTAAGAGAATGATTCTATAGTTCTAATAGAAAAAATATATATTACAGCTTAGGGAATATAAAGGAAAAGAAATAACACTGTAAGGTGGGGTTATATGGGACAGACTTTGTAAATCAGGTTTTTGAGCGGTGTTTTTTTCCAGTTTGCTCATGAAGGAGGATTATATTAGATTTATGTAGTGAGGAGGTAGGGAAGAGGTGTTTGAGCAGGAGTAGTAGAGGCCATTGGCTGCGAGAGGTTATATTTAGGGGGTTAAGAACAAATAAATGGGAAATTTTGAAAATGCTGCCAAAGAGCCTGATTTTGATTCTACAGGGAACATTGAGCTAGTGCAAATATTAAAAATCAACGTTATCTGACAGTTGCACATTGGATGGGATGAGAGAACAGCAATGGACAAAGACACCAAATGAGAAGCTGTTAAAATAATCCAGGTAGTAGGACTTAAGTTCAGGTTAGTGTACAGAAATGGACTAGAGGAGTTAATACTTAGAAACTTCACAGAGGAGGCATTTTCAGGACAAGAGACTAACTGGACAGGAAGACAAGGGAGTGGGAGCGGTCTAAGATGTTTCCATGGTAGACTGTCTGAGGGGAATGCCAATGCTGTGATGATGGAAATGATAGGAGGAAGGCATGATGGATCAAATTCTGTATTCTTTGGTACTCTGCATCTAAAGTCATTCTTGTGCTTATAGGTGGAACATTTTATTTTCTGCACAGGAATAACTACAAGGAAAGTTAGGATTCTTTGCTTTTCAAAAGTAAGATCAGAGAGAATTGGAGCTTTAGACATTATTGAAGCATATGTTCCTTTTAAAGCAACAGTGAGTTTTGGATCCCCCTATTCGTTGAATGAGTTTTCCTAAACAGGCTATATATTTTTTTCCTGTTTCTTCTTTTAGTGGGAAAGATACCATGGTGAAATGGTGGGACCTTGATACTCAGCACTGCTTTAAAACAATGGTTGGCCACCGGACTGAGGTAAGTGTAGGGTCATGGGCCCAGGGAAATAATGGGAAGGCAAAAGGGAAAAGGTGGTGGTCTTCTCTTCCCCTTTCATGGCTCTTTGTTTTTACTGCACACAGTAATTATCATATGCCATCTTGAGGGACAGTGAGGCTGGTATGATGGAAGCAATGCCAGCCATTGGAGCAGATACTGCTGCTCTGACATGTAAAAATTGGCCTTGCGTGGTTTTTAATTCCTGAGTTTCATCATTTCTAAATAATAAGTGTCCACTTTTATGAATGTAGGGAAGTTTAATGATATTGTATGTGCAGCACCTAGCTTATTGACAGGTAAGCAGCACGTGGTAGCTGTTAAAATAGTTACTTGAACACAGATCTATTCAGTTGAGTTCAGGGACTGTTTTTTATGCATCTTTGCATCCTCAGTGCTTTATTCATATCAGGCATTCAGGAAGATAATACCTAGAATTAATGACAAGAAGATTAAATTCTTTGTTGATTTGCAACAATATTATTTTCATTATTTAATTCCCGGATACTTGAAGCTGAAAGTTATGCAATGGACATTAGTGGGGCACCTTTTATTTGCTAGACACTGCTAAAAGCAAAGAAATAGAAAACTTAAAATCATCATTTGAGTGGATTCTAGTTAAGATTTGTGCTGAACAGCCATTATCTTAATTTGATTATACGAGGTTAGAGACAAACTGCTAGTATCACAAAAGTAACAATTTCACCGCAGGCCATTTTTTTCTCTGTAAAAGTGAGACTTCTCTAAGTGCATTTTGAAAGGGTTGTCGATATGCCTTTTCTTTGCCTTTAAATTGTTAAAGACATTTCACTACGGTGTAACAGACTTTTGGAATGTCATATTATGCTACCTGGAATCTCTTGAAAATCGTATTACTCAAATCTTTTTATATTCTATAGGTATGGGGGTTGGTTCTGTTGTCAGAAGAAAAGCGACTCATCACTGGGGCCTCAGACAGTGAACTGAGGGTATGGGACATAGCTTATCTGCAAGAGGTAATTACTTCTTAAAATCATGGGCAATATGTTTAGAAGTTTCATAAGCACCTTGGATTTAGAATCAGATGTAATTATTCAGTACTTCACATCATATTAGAAGGAATTCTATCACACCAATAACCTGCAACACCTAAAAAAGCTTTTCTTCCTTATATGCTCATTATCCTTATTTATTTGAGCTCAGGTTAGCTTTAGGCTTACAGCTTCTGGTAATACTAATGTTTTAGTTTGTGGCACTCTTAATCAGATATTCTTGGACCTTTGGGTGTCCATGGATGGCCTTCAGAATATCTGTGAACCTTTCCCCTCAAACATATGTAGAATTTTATGTTTATAAATATGTATATTCTGAAAAGATTTATAACTTTTTCTTAGACATTCAAAGAATTTACGTAGAAGAAAAGCTTGCAGACCTTAGGTTTAGCTGAATTTCGGTGTGTGCTGGGTCCAGCAGCCATTTCGATGGGAGTTACATTAGTAGGCTAGGGGTTATCTTTTCTTTATTTAAGGAGAAAATGTATCTACCTGTCTTGCGATGCTTTTGCAATTCCTAATGCCAGTTTGAATTTTTTGTTCTATAATATGGTCAACCTTTCACCTAAATACAGAAAATTTTGAAGTTAGTGAAGAGTGGGGTCATTATTTTTTCACCATTGTCACTAAACAGTAGTCCTTATGCTATAGAAAGTTTTTGGAGATAGTATAATAAGTAATATTTTGTTTGTATATTATGTAGTCAGTTTTTAATAAGTTCTGATACCTGCCTTGCTACTGAAGAGGTTTGATAAGGGGGATCACTGATTAGAAGCTATTATTGGCCATAAGAAAGATTTCTAAGTCTTCAGGATTAAGAGTTACCTCCTGGGCCAGGCACAGTGGTTCATGCCTATAATCCCAGTACTTTGGGAGGCTGAGACAGGAAGATCACTTGAGTCCACACACACGTTTGAGGCCAGCCTGGGCAATATGGCAAGAACCTGTCTCTACAAAAAATTTAAAAATTAGTCAAGCACTGTGGTGTGTGCCTGTGGTTTCAGCTATTTGGGAGGCTGAGGTGGGAGGATGGCTTGAGCCCAGGAGATCAAGGCTGCAGTGAGATGTGATCATGTCATTGCACTCCAGCCTGGGCGACAGAGTAAGACTCTGTCTCCGACGACAACAACAACAACAACAACAACAACAACAACATGCCTCCTGGAACATACTATTTCAGCTTTTATTTTCTCATTTTTATAAAACAGATTGAAGACCCGGAAGAACCAGACCCCAAGAAAATCAAAGGATCTTCTCCTGGAATACAAGATACTCTTGAGGCAGAGGATGGTGCCTTTGAGACGGATGAAGCCCCTGAGGATGTAATTCATTTTCATTTCTTAAGTTTAATTGTGTTGAATAATGGGAAAGTAAGAATTGCAGATTTTTAGGGAATCATCACTTTAGGGAATATTTTTGTCACTTGCACTTATTAGAATTATGTTTTTTTCAGAAGTTCAGCAGAACTTACATCTAACCTTCATCTGCTCTTGCTTCTTCTGTAGCGAATCCTTTCATGCAGAAAAGCTGGTTCCATAATGCGGGAAGGAAGAGACAGAGTTGTAAACCTTGGAGTCGACAAGACAGGCAGGATCCTTGCTTGCCATGTGAGTACCATACTTAGGAGAAAATAACAAGGACTAGGCTGTTCCTTCCAAACACTCATTCTTTCATATTCAATGTAAAGATGACTTTTTCTTGACTCATGTTAATAATTCATTATATGGTACTGTGTGGACCTATAATCTCTAGCTTTATTAGCATAACAACAAAAATATTAATAATTACTATTAGGTTGGTGGAAAAGTAATTGTGGTTTTTGCCATTTAAAAAGTAATAATTGCAATTACTTTTGCACCAGTATTATTATTAGCAACCATTTATTAAATGCTTGCTCTTCTAAGCAATTTAAGAGCATTTAACTTCTTGTTTAGCCTTCAGAGCAATGCTACAAGTAGGAAATGGTATCCTCATTTTACAAATGAGAGAGCAAACCCAGAGAGATTAAGTTGTCCAAGGTAATACAACTACTAAGGGAAGAAAAATAAATATTGTTGTTTACTTTTAATTGAGAATTAGGTAAATTACAAATTACCTCTCCTTGACTCACATTAACCTTTTGCCTTTCTAGGGAACTGATTCTGTGCTAGAATTGTTTTGTATCCTTTCCAAAAAGGAAATTCAGAAGAAAATGGATAAGAAGATGAAGAAAGCTAGAAAGAAAGCAAAGTATGTTTTCTTAATACTTATATTAATAATGAAGTATCCTGGGTAGGCCCCATGTTACTGAAAAAAAACTGGCTTCTTTCATATTTACTGTCTTATCAATTACCATTAAAAGTTAAAGAACTTGTGAGGTATCGATAACCCAAATTTGTCAAGTCTCAGAGAGACAGAAAATCATCTGATTTGGCAAATCTTTTGATACCTATTCTGGTTTATTTAACATGGTTGGATTGTTAAGTGCAGGTTAATGAGTTTTCTAAAAAGTCCTGAAATTAGAAAAATAACCGGAGACATTTCAGTGGAATAGTTGGAATTACAAGGACCTTGTTACAAGAAATTTTATGGGCTATTGCATTCAGAATCCATTTCTTAAGGGTACCTATTAAGTGAAATAATACTTTATGACATTGTAGTGTACAAAGCATTTCCACTTATACTACATTGTTTAATTATCATGGTAATCCTGTGTGGTTAAGTGACTTTTCCAGAATAACACAGTTTGTTGGTCAAGGGGCCAGATTTTGAACTCAAGTAAGAGCAAAGCTGCTTCTAGAAAAATAAGAGCATGATATACTTTTCTTCTTCCCTCTAGATTACATTCTTGCAAAGGAGAGGAGGAAGATCCTGAGGTTAATGTTGAAATGAGTCTGCAAGATGAAATCCAGCGGGTGACTAATATAAAAACTTCTGCCAAAATCAAGTGAGTAAAAATAAATTATCTGAAGTTATAGAAATAGTAAGCTACCAAGTATTATTGGCTTTTTCATGCTATTTGTAAGCTGTCTGTATGAATTATATATTTGGAGACGGTGGTCATGAGACATCTATGTCACACTCTGCTCCTGTTGTCCTAATCATGGGCCCACTTTTTGTCTTGTATTTGGATTATTATAGTACCCTTTTTAGCTAGTCATTTACTGTCTTTTCCTGCAGCTAATTTAAGAAAAAGAAAAGTGTGTCCCACGTTCAGAAAGGATATAAGGTCACTTATAAAGAATACATACACAAAACCAAAGTATGTATCAGAACCAGGATCTGAGCCTAGTTTTTTTTTTTTTTTTTTTTTTTTTTACTTAAAAGCCTACTCAGCTACTACTCAATACTCGGAGCACTCTTTTAATTTTTTTTGAGATGGAGTCTTGCTCTGTTGCCCAGGCTGGAGTGCAGTGGCATGATCTCGGCTCAGTGCAACCTCCATCTCTCAGGTTCAAGCGATTCTCCTGCCTCACCCTCTGCAGTAACTGGGATTACAGACTTATGCCACCACACTCAGCTAATTTTTGTATTTTTAATGGAGATGGTGTTTCGCCATGTTGGCCAGGCTGGTCTCAAACTCCTGACCTCAAGTGATCCACCCGCCTCGGCCTCCCAACATGCTGGGATTACAGGCGTGAGCCACTGCACCCAGCCTCAGGGCACTCTTAGTTGAAAAATTGTTTATAGTTATTCAAACTTTATATAGATAGAGGACATTGTAAAGCCTTTTCCTGGAAAAAGTAAACCTTGTGAGCTAAGATGGTAGCTAGAACATTTATGATTATTTTCTTATACAGGTCCTTTGACTTGATTCATTCACCTCAAGGAGAGTTAAAGGCTGTCTTCCTGCTGCAGAACAACCTGGTGGAATTGTATTCACTGAATCCATCCTTGCCTACTCCTCAGCCTGTCAGGACAAGCAGAATCACTATTGGGGGTCATCGCAGTGATGTGCGGACTTTGTCATTCAGCTCAGACAATATTGCTGTTCTTTCAGCTGCAGCTGATTCCGTTAAAATATGGAACAGGTTCGTGAAATGATGTTTTATATAGCTGTAGTTAGTAGTATTTCTTTTAATTCTTTTTGGTACTCTTAAGGGTTAGTTATTAACTCCTTAAGGCCCTAAATACAATTATCTTTAGTGCATTTGGGCCATTAGCCTGTGGAGCTTAGAGAAGAAAAAGTTGCCTTTTAAAATGTGGTGCAAAAAAAAAAAAAAGGCAAGCTTATTCCATGTTTAGAACTTGTAACTGTACTTGGCTAGAGAAAAACACACAACCATACTACCTACTCTTTAAACTTAATAAAAAGCAGGCTGTTATTGCTGCCCAGTAATTGTACCCTAATTTCTCACCCTTCTTTTACTTTCCCAGATGACTGTTTTATACCTTGCTTCTGTTGTCAAATCAAATACCTCCAAAACCTTGAAGCTAATGATCATATCTCCCACCTTAAAGGAAATAATAACCCTCTCTCACCCCTGCATTGCTCTCCAGTTACTACCCCATTCTCTGATTCGTTTTCTCCATTCTGTCTTCATCTGTCTCCCATCAAGCTTTTGTCCCCACTGTTTCACCAAAACAGTCATTGTCATCAGTGATCTTATTTCCAAATCCATTGAGCTAAAAGCTTTATTTTATGCTTTGTCCTTGGATTGATGACTTTCTGTCTTTGACACACTCTTTGACTTTCATTATTTCCCCTTCCCTTGCTGTCTGTTTATTCTCAGTCCTCGCTCCATCTTTCTTATCTTTATGACGTCTAAGTGTTAGAGTGCTTTAGGGCAGAGTCTTTGGACCTTTTGTGTATCTAAACTCACTTTATGTAATTTCCTGTCATGTAGCTTTCTCTGTATGATGACACATAAATTTATATCCAGCTTTAACCTCCTCCCTAAACATCAAATTCATATATACAAATACTTTGTGTCACCACCTGGATGTCTAATTAAGCATTTCAAACTTTTATGTGTCCCAAACCAAACTTACGATGTTCATGTCTCCAAAAATCTTCCCACCTGCTATTCCTTCAGACTTCCCTATCTTAATAAATGATTACTTGCTACCAGTTGTAGTCTAAACCTTGTAACCATTCTTGATTTTCTTTTATTTATTTATTTATTTTGAGACAGAGGCTCGCTCTGTCGCCCAGGCTGGAGTGCATTGATGTGATCTCGCCTCACTGCAACCTCCACCTCCTGGGTTCAAGTGGTTTTCCTGTGTCAGCCTCCCGAGTAGCTGGGATTACAGTCGTGTGCCACCACGCCTGGCTAATTTTTGTATTTTTAGTATAGACAGAGTTTTACCATGTTGGCCTCAAACTCCTGACCTCAAGTGATCCACCCATCTCGGTCTCCCAAAGTGCTGGGATTACAGGCATGAGCCACCGCACCCAGCCCATTGTTGATTTTCGTATCCCATATTCATCCAATCTATTAGCAAATCCTATCAGCTCTACCTTCAAAACTGATCCCAAATCCAGCCTCATCTTACCACCTGCACTGCCACTACCCCATTCAAACCACTGTCATCTCTCATCTGGGTTATTGTAAAGCCCCCTGACTGGTGTCCCTGCTTTCTTGCTTGCCCCTCTATAGTCTGTTCTCAACACAGTAGCCAGTGTAATCTTTTTATAGTGGAAGTTAGATCACTTCCAATAGTTCCATCTCACTCTACCTACCTTACACACCTTATCTCTTACTACTCCCCTTTTCTGCTCCACTAGAGCCACACTGGTCTTCTTGCTATTCCTTCAACAGAACAAGAATGTGCCTTTCTTATGGCTGTTGTGCTCCCTGTTCTTTCTGCCTGAATCCATCTTCCCCATTTATCCATAAGCTTTTTCTGTGTCTTATCAGATGACAGTCCTATCATTCTTACCCTACTCCTTGCACTCTTCATCCTCTTCTCCCAGCATTATGTTTCTCTATAGCACCTAACACCTGATATACCAAATATTTAGATATTTATTATTCCCAAAGAATGTTAACCTTTATGAGATTAGGAACCTCTGCTGTTTCATCCACTGTTGTATCTCCAGCACCTAGAACAGTACCTGGTAATGTAGTGGGCATTCAGTAAATGTTTGTTAAGTGGACATTTGATATATATTTGATTAATTAATGAATGTTTGTGGTCCTATAAAAAATGTAGGGATATGTAATGATGTACTAATTTGACTTGTAATCCTTCAGACTCACTCACTTCTTGGTAATGGCAGATTGGGCTCCGTGGAGCCCAGCAGACACTTTTCTACTCTGCTTTTGTGTGATTTCTGTTCCTTAGGATTTGGAGGCCTTATAAAGTAAACAAAGTTTGGTGCTTTTTAGTATTTTCTCCCATGACTATAATTGTGTGTGAGTCAAGGGTTTTTAAGACTTTTATCTTCTTTTATGTTGATCTGTCTGAGTAAGTGCATTGAAACCTACACACTGACCTCTAAAATGGGTATGCAGATTCTCTTAACATGAGTTCTTTATTTTTTCTTTCTCATAGGTCTACACTGCAGTGTATTCGCACAATGACCTGTGAATATGCACTTTGCTCATTCTTTGTACCTGGTGATAGACAGGTAGTCATAGGAACAAAGGTAAATGGAGACTTTTTCTGGGATATCTGGATCTTTTCTACTCAAAATTCATAAAGTTAAGAAATCTGGTTCTTTTTAGCATATTGGAAATGGACTGGAGCTAAGTAATCTGGGAGGATGTTAGTTTATTACATATTTTGTTTACTGAAGTTTTACTTTATTTTTTAAAAATTATGAAGAAGAAAATTAAAATCATGACCCTGAGATAACTACCATTAACATTTTGGTGATCATCCTTTCATGTGTCTTTTTATGGGCACATATGTAATTGTGTTTTAATTAATGATAAAATATATTAAGGGTAATAATTAAATATATTAAGTACCTAATATCATGCTTGGCAGACAGAAGCATTCAGTAAAGACAAACTGATCAAGTCCTCATTCCTAGGTGCTAGTCAGATTGGGAGACAACCATGTGGAAATAAGCAGACATGGATTTGGATTTAGTTTCTGCCCTTTAGAAATGGGTAATTTGGGCCGGACGCAGTGGCTCACACCTGTAATCCCAGCACTTTGGGAGGCCGAGGCAGGCGGATCACAAGGTCAGGAGATCGAGACCATCCTGGCTAACACGGTGAAACCCTGTCTCTACTAAAAATACAAAAAATTAGGTGGGTGTGGTGGCGGGCGCCTGTAGTCCCAGCTACTCGGGAGGCTGAGGCAGGAGAATGGCGTGAACCCGGGAGGTGGAGCTTGCAGTGAGCCGAGATAGTACCACTGCACTCCAGCCTGGGTGACAGAGCAAGACTCCATCTCAAAAAAAAAAAAAAAAAAAAAAAAAATGAGTAATTTGGAGCAAGTCACATAACTGCTCATAGTGTGTTTCTTTATATTATGGGATGACGACACTTGCTTTTTGACAGCAGCTTTCGTACCAGATGGACTGGTACCAGCCTCTGGCACTTACTAGCTATGTGACCTTAACCCTGTTAGCCTTGGTGTTCTCGTGGAAAATGACGTTACTGACCCATTTCACAGAGATGAAGTATGCAAAACTCTTAGCAGAGAAACTAGCCTGCAGCGAATAACTAATCGATAATAGAGCTGGTAGCAGACATAGCAGTAGTGATTGTACCAGTAGTGAGAATAAAATGGAACAAGGTCTATGGAGTGTTTTGAAAAGTGCTTTGCAAGTATTTGTCATTATTATTCCCATAAAACAAAGCCATATGTACATGAGTTTTATTACAAAATGTATGGATCACAATGGATATTTCTTGCTTCAACAAAAAAATGTAGGCTGGAGAGATTTTAGGAACAATGCCAGGAAACAGTATTCACATCTCAAAACTTTCCTTCCTTTTTCACTCTTTCAACAAATGTCCATCTCTGATTTGCCGTTGGGAAAGTAGTTTTTTAATTGCTGAAGACTACCCATGTGACTAAAATGCAATTGTCGGCTTACTGGCTGTGGTAGGCAATTAATGTACATTATCTCATTTAATCCTGACAACATCTTTGAAACATTGGTGATATAAATTTTATTTTACAGATGAAAAACTAGGTTCATGGGGATGAATTTACCAATGGGCACAAAGCAGACCTGGTACTCAAGTCTTTTAGCTTATGCTGTCTGTACCACCTTGTGCAGAAGCTCATCGTAAAGCAGGCTTTGCCTCTGTGTGTGTTACATGCTGACACCATGACTATGGCATATACAGACCTCTAAATAGGAATTTTAGAGTGATTGCTTTCTATGCCATTATGATTTTTTTTTAAAATTCACTGCCTTCCTTAGTGCTGTAGGTAGATCCCATTTCTTATTGTCAATGTATTGCAGAGGAGGAAACCAAAAGCAGATGGAAAAGAGTTGGTTGCTTAAGCCAATAACTATAGAGGATCATCCACTTAAAGGATTGGCTAAACTTTAAAGGCTTTTAGGTTTGCATTTGCTATTTTGTTTATTCTGATTTGCCTATGGTCATGATATTTTCCTTTTGAAGTTGTGTAACCAATGAAAGTAATGCATCCAGTACTGCATGGTGGTATTATTCCATACTTCTACACTATGGTAGCCCTGCCAAGGTTAACCCAGCACATCAGTAGGGGGTTTAATAGTATTTAATCAGGTAGGAAATACAGAACATGGAATGTGGGATCCATTTCCTAAGCAATGGATCACATTTTTGCAGCTTGGTTATGAAGTCTTTTCTAAATTGTGCAGGCATGAATCATGGAGGTTGTAGGTATGTTCATTGGAGCTGTGCTCATTTTGTGTTTTCCCAGACAGGGAAGCTGCAGCTTTATGACTTGGCTTCAGGGAATCTGCTGGAGACAATAGACGCACATGATGGAGCTTTATGGTCCATGTCCCTCTCTCCAGATCAGGTAACTAAACCAGATTTTAAAGCCTTGGACTTCAGCCCTGTGGCTACCCTGATTTCTCTCAGGGTTTCTTTAAAGAAAGCCTGAGGTTTTTTTTTTTTTTTGGTCTAATCTTTAGTGTTTGTATATGATGCCTTCTTATAAATGACCACCTGTCATTATGAAATGAAATCTTGTTTGGCTACTTTTGCTTATCAGCAGCGTGACATCAAATTGCTTACCGTCATGATTTTTTTGCCAATGTTTTGTAATACTTCTTAAGGGGGAATATTCTCTTGGGCAACATGATGCAGAGAACTGAATAGACTTTGCTGCTCCCCTTTTTTCCTCAAACAAACATCTATGACTGTATAAGCTAAGTAGTTTTAGCAAGTATGTCAGCCCTTACAAGTCAATAAATATGTGCTCACCTTCAGAGCAGTTCCTGGCAAAAGTATGCTTATTCTAATAATGGTGCTGTTGCTTAGAAAATCTTGAGATTTTTTTTTTTTGACAACACCTTAAGAAATTTTGGCCCATTTATTTAAATATTCTCAATGATAGACAATTTTCATCCGTTGAAAGTAGAACTTAGTTTTGGAAAAAATCTCTGAAGTTTAGAGTGTTTAATACCACTTGGGGTCCAAATGAAACAGCTGTGAGTCTAAAATAGTAATAAATCTTGCATTTGTAGAGTGTTCTATCTTTTCCATAAACTGTGTGGTCTTTTTTTCAACAAAACTAGGGATTTACGGAAAGGTTGTTTCCTGTGTTATAAATCTATGAGGGACAGACACTTGAGATCCAGTGTTCTATGTACTTTACACTAACACTGCCATGTAATGAGACTAATTTTCTTGATAACGGAAAACAGCTTCAAAACTATTTTAAGTAGGGACATTGCAGGACTAAATTTATATCCTTCTGAGGTGAATACTTTAAACAAACCTAGATTATCCATTCTGTGTATATTTTTCAAACTGGTTTACTGAGAGTGTTTGTTTCTTCTTGATGCTAGATAATAGTATAACTAGAACTTTTCATTAGTTATTATTTCTGCCTATGTTAGTCGATGGTAGGAATTTTTACATAAGGTTTGTGGCAGCAGACCCAAAAGAGCAGTGAAAGGGGCTAGGGAGAACCACATTTTTCTTAATTTTTATCCCATGACATTAAATAAAAATACTTTCTTAGACTTTTAAAATGTATCTTCATAGCAAAGTTTTTATGCTAAAATTGTTTTTAATTGAAATTTCATTTGATTTTCAGCGTGGCTTTGTGACAGGTGGTGCAGATAAATCTGTCAAATTCTGGGATTTTGAGTTAGTGAAAGATGAAAATAGTACCCAAAAGAGGTGAGTAGACATTTTTTGTGTCCATTTTTTGGAGTGAAAATGGGGAGCTATGGAATGGCCTTTTGACATCTTATATCATTTGTTGTGCTCTAAAGAGTTAGGATTTGTCTGAATTTGTATACTCATTTATTTTTTTCTTGATGTTTTTTGTGGTGCTAGACTTTCTGTGAAGCAAACCCGAACTTTGCAACTAGATGAAGATGTTCTGTGTGTCAGTTACTCTCCCAATCAAAAGCTATTGGCTGTGTCTTTGCTGGACTGTACTGTGAAAATTTTCTATGTTGATACTTTAAAGGTACAGTGGTTATGCCTGCGGATATTTTCCCTTTCTGACTGACTGACCTTAAGAATTTGGATTGAGGCTATAAAGAAGTGGCCTTGACTGTGCCCAGAGATAGTACATTTCTAAAAATGTGTGTGTGAATCAAAGCAATGTAAGTATACTAGGGAAGCTAGCATTTTAAAATAATTCTATGGTTCATGAATTTTGTTTAAAGCAAGTTATATTTCATATGTTCAAAAAATCTTGTGGACAGAAAATTCTGTCATACTAAATAGTTATAAGAGCATTGCTAGGTGTCCTGGGCAGTGATTTCACACTTGGCTATATATTAGGATCATCTAGGTTGCCTTTAAAAATATAGATTACTGAGCCCTATACCCAGAGAGTTGATAGGACCAGGTTGGGCCTGGGAAATTTTTTTGTGAAACAAATGCCCTGGAATCTTTTCAGTGAGGAGATACAGAGATCTGACTGAGGCAGTAAGCTTCTGGGGACCTCCTTGCCTCCACTATACTGCAGTATTCTTGGCAAGCACATGGAGGGTCTGTGTAGTGGACACAGGTACTCCTGCCAAGCTGTCTTTTGTGGGTTGTCTTTGAAAATACAGATTTAAAGCAATTTAAAAATGTGTTTAAAGTTATATTTTAGACCTACATGTAATAAATTATACCCATATTTTATAGACAGACATTAATTATGTTTTTTTGATGTTTAGTTTTTTCTGTCACTGTATGGACACAAACTGCCTGTTATATGCATGGACATCTCTCATGTAAGTAGTTTAAATAGTGTCTCAGTAATATGTTGTCTTTTCTACAGCAGACACTTAATTCTGGCTTGATGTCTTCATTTTAGATTATTTGTTTTTATCATCATTCTGTTATATATCTTTCTCCAAAAACAGTCTCAAATTAATATATATTGTATCTTATATATATTACTTTAATGTTTTCAGAATAATTTTGCAAATATTATCTCAATCAATCCTTATAAATATTATCTCTTTCCCTCTTGTAGCTCTCCCAAATAGTACTTTATTGTTAAAATACTATAATTGATAGAGTACACTAAAATATGAAAGACTTTAAAAAGGCATTCCTTTTTATTCTGAAGGATAATGCTGCTGAGGAGCTTGGATAGTTACGGTATTTTACACTATGTAGACTTTTGGTCTCTTGACCAAAATCATTTATTTCCCAATACCTAGTTTTGATTAGGAGTGGCAATGTATATTAAAAACAATGTCTATTCTGCAGAGTGAGACTCCGTCTCAAAAAAAAAAAAAAAAAAGTCTATTCTGTGTGAAAGGAGTTGACCTCATAGCTGTCTGTGATCAGTGCACTAACAAAGTGAAGTTACAATGTTAAATGTATTTCTTTTTTTTTTTTTTTTTATGTTGACAACCATTTGGACCAGGCATTGAAATAGGAGAGATAAGAGAAATACTGATAGGGAATGTGGGCTACATAAACATTCTAGTAGAGTCTTTCTCAGCTTCTCTTCTGTTTCTCTCTCCCACTTTCTTTCCAAATCCCATGCCAGAGATTAGAAAATCTTTTTCCTAACGAAGTAAATAGATAACCCTACGTCAAGGCACAGCACTGCCCTGTGACAGTACGAAAGTATTTAAGCCACAGAGTTCATGCTTTTACTTAACAAGCTTTTTAAGTTCCTCTGTAGGTAAGAGCAAAGAATTCAGTGTTTTTAGTAGAGACGAAAATCAGTTTTTTGGCTTCATTTTAATGTGTTTGAAAGAAATGGGTTAAATATTCTGGTTAGCTTTTTATTCATATACGGAATTCAAGAATCAAGGTAGTGTTTTACTTTTATTTCTCATAGGATGGAGCACTCATAGCAACTGGCTCCGCTGATAGGAATGTGAAAATCTGGGGTTTGGACTTTGGGGACTGCCACAAGTCTCTCTTTGCACATGATGACAGGTATGTATAGTCTTTTCAAATGTCTCCGTTTGAGTCACCTGTAAGTATCACTTTCCTTGAGCATCTGTGTCTATTTTTCAGTGTTCTCAGGCAGTGATACAAGTTCTAAAATATAGTCAGACACCCTAGAACTAGCTAGTCAAAAGCTATTTATGTGTGTAAAACTCTTTTTACTAACCTGGAATTTGATGACATTTTAATATTTCTGTCACTTTTCAGTGTGATGGACCTACAGTTTGTACCCAAGTCTCACCTCTTCTTCACTGCCGGAAAAGATCATAAGATTAAACAGTGGGATGCAGACAAATTTGAACACATACAGACTCTGGAGGTAACCACATGCCTTCTGTGCTTGCTTGGTACTTAAGAAATACTTTTAAGAATATTTACATTACCCACTAAGTAGTGGTCAATGAATGAGGTATTCTTTTTTTTTTTTTTCTCCTCCAGGGGCATCACCAGGAAATATGGTGTTTGGCTGTAAGCCCCAGTGGAGACTATGTTGTATCATCGTCCCATGACAAATCTCTGAGACTTTGGGAGAGAACAAGGGAGCCTCTTATTCTTGAGGAAGAAAGGGAGATGGTAAGAACTTTAGGCTTGGTTACAAATATGCCAGTAGGTATCTGACAGGCTGTCCTAGTTGAAGTTTTCTGTCTAGTGCAGTTACACCTGATGCATTGCCAAGTCCAAGAACCTTCAGGAGATCGGTTCAAGACCATTGTCACCCATTTCAGAAGCTAGGCAGAGATAAAGATGCCATTAGGGTATTATGTTGTCAAAGGAGCAGCTTCTCGCTTCCTCATTTCTCTTCATATAGAGACCATGTTTTTTTCTCTCAAATTAATGTATATCTATCTCATGGCAGGAAAGAGAAGCAGAATATGAGGAGAGTGTGGCCAAAGAAGACCAACCAGCAGTAAGTAAATTTTGGGGACCTTGAGATTATGCCCCATATATAGTTATCTTATTGAAATTGACTATAATGTCCAGAATTTCTAATAGAATTAAAATTGAGGCTAAAAGTTGCAGGTATCACCAGCTGATAAAGAATCTGTGTAATTCTTTCTCTTCAACTGTATATCCTAATTTTGTGGTTCAAGTGATTGACCAAATTTGCTATTGAATAATTATTCTGTCAATTGAGACTTTAGGGAATTATTTTATTCACTGTAGCGCAAAAATAAAAATTAGAAAATTTGGATATTCTCTTTTTAAACATTTGCAGGATATTCTTACAATAATACATATGCTAAGTTCTGTTACTGGTAGCTGATAACACTGTTAGTATTTTCATAAAATAATAATAGCTGTTCTCATATGGATGTAAGATTAATTTATCAGCTCTTTTACTCAACAGTCAACAGTGTTATTCAAGGATTTCTTTGTTTCTGGCAGGTTCCAGGAGAGACTCAAGGTGACAGTTACTTTACTGGAAAGAAAACTATTGAAACAGTGAAAGCAGTAAGTTGATATAGAATGTGGTATCTCGTTTTTTAATAAGATCTCAACTTTTTAGTAAAAGTTTTATTCTGTATCAACCAGAAAGCCATTTTTTTGGCAAAAAGTTGATGAGATTTAAAGATGGGGATTATAACCTGTTTTCTTCTCTTGTAACCAAAGATGGGAGTAGTCCTGAATCTCTTTGATCAATATGTGCTCCTTTCAGGTGTTCCTGGGACCTGCCCTATTCAGAGTGTCTAGATATCATCCCACCTGAGTCCATGACACTCAGTCTCCTCCCTGTACATTAAAAAATAAGAAAACCAAAAATGTCTTTAAATGCTTTTTGGCACTCTATTGGCACGTCTTTATTAAACGGATTGAAGCTATTTCATTTGGCAAATTTCTGGTCAGTTCTTCCAGTTTCAGTGTCCTGGGATGATGGAGTATGTTGTGATGACTTCTTTCCTTTCTCATCCTCTGTAGGCTGAGAGGATTATGGAGGCTATTGAGTTGTACCGAGAAGAAACTGCAAAAATGAAGGAACACAAAGCCATTTGTAAAGCTGCAGGGAAAGAGGTAATAAGAGAGTACAGTAAATTACAGTATCAATAAAGGGAATTCCCAAGGAGAAAAACCATTGTTTTGGGATTTATTAACTAAGATCAGGATATGCAATAAATGGAATAGAATCTTTCCAACTCACTATATTAGAAGAAATTGAGGAACTGTGGGAAGAAGGGAACTTGGTCTTAATGAAAGCGAAGGAAAGGAAATTACAGATTGAGGTGATTATTGTCTTGAGTAGAAACCCACGTTCTACGTTGGTTTGGGAGGCAGGGTAACCATTTCAGATTTCTAGATAAAATACATTGTCCAAGCTCATTCATGAGTACTATAGAAACTAACAGGTTTGCTAATTCTTTTACACTCTGTCAGTTTTTTAGGGTCTCTTTTTTCCCTTTTCAAAATATGAAATACAGTTACCACTCTGTCTATAACAAGTGCTACCTAAGTCTCAGTTTTTTTAATGACTTGATTTAATAATTTCTTCATAGGTTCCACTTCCCAGCAACCCCATCCTAATGGCTTATGGCAGTATCTCAGTGAGTAAAATGTCTAACGGTTTTCCTTTGTTTATTAAAAGGTTACTTACAAGGACAAGAAAGGAAATAGAGGCATTATGATTTGGGGATGGATTATTGGGAATACTTTGTCTTCAAAAGTCTCTTTTGAATCTTGGCATTCTCTAGGATATTTTGTATTTCAAAAGGACCACTTTAGTGTGACTTCCCAAGCCAGCCTTTTTGGTTGGACTGGACTGGCATTCTTCTGTTTTCTAGTGCCTGTTTATGTTCAGTGTCCAAAGCCCTCTGAAGATTCTGTTAATCTAAATTAACTTTTGAATCAGCCTTCAGAAGGAAAGTTGACAGAAATCAGTCTGATGAGATAAAGAAGAGAGAGGGGAAGAGTGATGGGAGAATGTATGTTTATCTAGTAATCTCTAATTAGTATTTTATTGCATGTCTCATCACAGTAATTTTGTGAGTCAGGGTATCTTCACCTTATAGATAAGGAATCTGGCTTGACTTGTAGCATAGTTGGTAAGGGGCAGAGTTCAGTTGTCAACCCAGATCTGACTGACTCTAAACTCATGCAGATCTTGCCATTTTAGAATACTTTTTCTGAAGTAAGAAGGAGGGGTTCCTGTTTTATAGGAGATAGAAATTAGAGAACTTTAGTAGAAACCAACCAAGAGTATCACTAATGGTATTAATCCTTCCTTTATAGCCTTCAGCTTATGTATTAGAGATTTTTAAAGGGATCAAGTCGAGGTGAGTGAGTCCTTGCGCACAATTTTTGTAATCTGTCAGCAAACATTTATGAAGTGCTTATCTGAGTGGGAAATAAATAGAAATTATAATTGATGGTTATCTTATAGGTTTAACTATATCAAAGTTTTGATGGAAAATAATTTATAATGCTCTTTTTGAAGTGCTAGAACTAGGAAGTTCCTTCTAAAGTATGAAGAGAGATGCTTTTAAGGACAAATAAAGGGGAGTGATTTATGTTGTAGGCGATGAAATAATATATAATTCAATTAGAAGCACCAATTGTTAATTTGTTTTATATTTTGGCTTCTTTTCTATGTACATACACAATTGGAATATTATATAAAGTTTTATATTCTGTTCTTTTTCACATATTTCCTGAACATTTGTTTGTTGTTCATATTCTTCAAAAAAAAAAATCATTGGATTCAGAATTATTCCATTGTATGAATAATTATTCGATATTGCATTTGTTTCTCCTTTTTGGCTATTATCAGTGGCTTCACTGAATATGTTTACACATATATCTTTGTCATCATTATTGATTATTTTTCTTAAGAGTCCTAGCAGCCTAATAACTGACCAGTAGGCATAAGCTTTTAAAGTTTTATATTGCCAAATTACTTTCCAGGGTGATTATACTGATTTTTAGCAGGCTTTAAAAAATTTGTTGCCAGTGTGTGAGCCAAAAGGTAATATTTTATTATTTTCATTTCTTTTGACTATTAATGAAGTTAGAATTTCAGCATATTTGTTGACCATTTGTATTTTGTCCTGTGAATTTTTAGTTACCTCTTTTTGCTCTTAAGTATTATTTTACTGGTTTTTAAAGAATTCTTGCTGGGCACAGTGGCTCATGTCTGTAATCCCAACATTTTGGGACACTTGAGACCAAAAGTTTGAGACCAGCCTGGGCACCATACTTTATTTTCTTTGTCATACATTTTTGCAATAATTGTTATATTATTTGTGATTTTCCTTTTGATTTTATTTATGAGTTTGAACTACTGAAGGCTATCATTTTCATAATGAACCACAATATCTACATATATATTCCTTACAAGAAACAACACTTGTCTTAGGATAAAGATGAAACTTCACTACAGGAATGTAAAAGAAAATTGATTAATGTGGAGGTTACAATACATTTCAAGATAGGAAGATTCTGTGTTTTAAAGATTTAACTTTTCCTAATTAATAGGTTTGTAATCCCATTTGGTATCCTCTTAAGATTTTAAATTGGAATTGATGAAATAATAATACTTGAGCTAGTTCTAGAGGGAACTATTTTCCCAGATTAAAAGGCTACAAAATTAGCAAAATTAAAATAGTGTAGCATTGGTGTCAGGATCAATCATCATGTCAGGATCAGTCATCATAATAGACTCTAATGGACTCAATATATGGTAAAAGAATATCATATGAAGATGGAATATTCAACAAAAGGCTTTGGAGATATTGTTTATCTGGAAGGAAAAAAAGTTAGATTTTCCCATCATGCCATTGACCAAAATGCATTCCAAATAGATTAAGATATTAAATACAAAAAACAAAGAGAGTCATCTAGCTTACAGATGAATATTTAACTCTAGGCAAGATGTATTCAAGTATAAAATCAGTAGAAAAAATAATAAAGGGAAGGATTTAAAAATTGACCATGTTAACAATGTTAACAAATGTGGCATTTTTATATTTATTTTTTCTTTTTCAGTGAGCTGGAAGAATCTCTACTTGTGCTGCCTTTCTCTTATGTCCCAGACATTCTTAAACTCTTTAACGAATTCATTCAGCTGGGCTCTGATGTTGAACTTATATGCCGGTGCCTCTTCTTCCTCCTTAGGTAACATCCTTTTCCAAAGAATACCATGTCTGTTCAGCAGAACTGCTTCAGTAGTACCTTAACTGAAGCTGTCAACACTTTGGGATTAAGAAATAGTATGCCGAACTCGGTGGCTCACACCCATAATCCCAGCCCTTTGGGAGGCTGAGGTGGGTGGATTGCTTGAGCCCAGAAGTTTGCTACCAGCCCAAGCAATCAGTCTTGCCTTTAAAACAAGGATCATGATGACCCACCTCTTTAAGTAAGAAGTCATGGTAATACATTGCTCAGGAATGCTTACTCAGTCATAGGCCTCCATGTTACAATCTTAAGATAGCTCTGGTTCTAGTCAGTTTGCCAAAAGCCAATTATGATTGGCCAGTTTGCCTCATTTGTTGTTTCTTTTAAGCCAACCTTGTCCAGCCTGTGGCCCACAGGCCACATGTGGCCCAGTATGGCTTTGAATGTGGCCCAACACAAATTTGTAAACTTTATTAAAACATTATGATTTTTTTGTGATTTCTTTGTTGTTGTTGTTCATCAGCTATCATTAGTGTATTTTATGTGTGGCCCGAGACGGTTCTTCCAGTGTGGCCCAGGGGAGCCAAAAGGATGGACATTCCTGTTTTAAAGTGTTTAGTGTAAGCTAACAGGTTTTGCTTTGTCCTTATACCAACATTTTAAGAAAGTCAGTTTATTTCTCTTGGTCTCTACAGGTGCAAATGGAAATGTAGGGGCATATATAGAGGTAAACTAAGGAACATAAAGCAAATATGTTCATTAGGCTATATTCTTAATTATGAAGATTCTGTTAATAGGTAGTTGAGAAGAATATATGTACAAAGGCTTGATATTCTTCTCATCTCTCACCCTCATTCTCAAGCGGTTACAGCAGAGAACAGGGATGGAGACAAATTGAACATTCCTTCAAATACTGTTATGAAGACAAAAACTGTCAGCCAATGCCAAATAGTTAAACAGGTATATGTAGTGAACTGACCAAATAGGTATTTGGTGAATTGGCCTGGTTTTATGATTCTTAACCCTCCATTTCTTATACTCTATCCAGGATAGTAGCAAGAGAAGAAGAATAATATGTTCTGTTGCCATATTCATAATTTGGGGCAACTTGTAAAGACATCAGTTCATATTTAACCATGTTACTAACAATTTCTTTTACTGCTATGGCATACGTGCTATTGAATTAGGGTTGCTGGTTCTACGAGTAACACTGTGAATACTTACAGCGTATCAGAGGCTTATGGATGGGTACTACCTGACAGGTATGGTAGGGTCATCAAGGATATCTTGGTACTCTGGTCAGAGTTTGAATCTCATGAATGTCTCTTTTTTGCTGTGGCTTTATTAGAAGTATTAATGCATCTTTGTTAAGTTAGCATTTCTTAGAAGGCTCATTCTGTCTTTGAGTTTTCCTTAAAGTACCACTGTCAAAATCTGTAGCCACTGGCAGGTTGCTGGGCTGGAAGAAGAGCCTTTGCAAATGAGTTGAATGTGTCATAAGGTTTAGGACAGTATTTTTTAAGTTGTCATCAAATTGAACTGAATAGTAGAGAAAGAAACGTCTTTGGCTTTTTTTTTTTTTTTGCTCAAAACATTTCTATAATGTATATTTTGTTGTTGCTTTGATATTGTGTCTGTTTACTGTTTCTAGAAGGGTTAGGTAGGGCTAGAACCTCTCTGCAACATGGCTGTGTTTTGTTTTTCTATCAGGATTCACTTTGGACAGATCACTAGCAATCAAATGCTTGTGCCAGTGATAGAAAAATTAAGGGAAACAACTATTTCAAAAGTCAGCCAAGTCCGGGTAAGTGTATTTGTATAGAGATAAAATAATGAGGCAAATTCCTAGTGTGATTTAGAAATAGTATAGTATGCTGTGCTTTTTCTTTAGCAATACCCACCACCGATAAATCCATATTTGAGATAGTTTTTGTTAGAATTAGTAGGAATAGAAAAAACAAACAAGAAAAGTTCTCAATGAGGGAAAGATAAGTAACAACACCTGAAGCTTTGGTTGCCCTAACTCTCATACGCTGCTATAATGAATTGAAGTGGGAGAAAATTTTTTAATATTTCTTGTATTGCACTCCAGGATGTTATCGGCTTCAATATGGCTGGTCTTGATTATCTCAAGAGGGAATGCGAGGCAAAAAGTGAAGTTATGTTTTTTGCTGATGCTACTAGCCACTTGGAAGAGAAGAAGAGGAAGAGGAAAAAGAGGGAGAAGTTGATTCTAACGTTGACTTAGAACTGAAATGTGGTATCTTTTTTTTTTTCAACTTTTTCCTTTAAAGGACTCCTAAACTAAGCACAGAAGAGTTGGCGTCATCTTAAAAATACCAAATAACAGAAGATCGCATTGCAGATGATATCAGGATGTGGTTTCCAGCTTTGCCTGAGGGAATTCCAACATGAGATTATGGGCTGGCTCCATTTCTTGGACTTAAAATGCATTATTAGTTTAAAAATCTTTCTGTGCTCTCAAAGCTTGAGCCTTGCAGCTCAAGCTTGTTGTTCCCTTTATATTCTAGCAGGGAATAAATAATTGTTTTAATTAGGTATTTGTTTGATTGGAGTTGAAATTAACATTTCAAAAGTTTTTCGTATTTTTTTATGGCAGATGATTTGTCATTTATTTATATTAGGTTTTACTGCCTATTGAGACAACCAGGTGCATAATTGATTGCCCTTTGGCCATAAAAATGCAGTATCATGGATCTTAGAGCTAAAAAGGACTGTAAAAATTACCCAGAACAGCCTCCTCAGACTTAACCTTCTGCAAGTTATGTCTGTATATAAGAAGATTCTAATTGCCAACTGTTTATACTTTTCTGAATAAAATAGTTGTTTCTAATTAAAGAGTAGCCAAGCTAAGATGCCTGGCTGGGCTTCTGAGGAATTAATACACTCGTGTGTGTGTGTGTGTGTGTGTGTGTGTGTGTGTGTGTGTGTACGTACACGTACATATATATAGTTGACACTTGAACAATGCAGGTGGTAGGGGCACTGACCCCCCCACCCCTATGCCCCGCACAGTGAAAAATCTGCATATAACTTTTGATTCCCCAAAGTCTTAAGTACTAGTAGCCTGTTATTGACTGGGAGCCTGACTGATGTATTATATATATTGTATACTGTATTCTTAAAAGTAAGCTAGAGAAAAGAAAATGTTACTTAGAAAATCATAAGGAAGAGAAAATATATTTACTGTGTTTATCAATACTATAAGTGTATGTCATCTGTTTATAAAATGAATTGTCTGTCTGGAGTGGCAGGCAACCACAGCCGCAGACCTCAATCTGTGGTACTTATCAAGCATCAGCTTTTTCTTGTAATGTCATACTTTTCTGTGCTTTTTGGGAGCACTGTGATATGCAGTTTACTGGGGCGATGAGTTGTTCATGCACAGGTGATTAGTGTCACAGCATTTTAAGTGCATACTCACAACACTTGAGCTCACTGCAATAGCAACAGGAGGTGGCTGTGAAATTATTTCAGTAACATACTGTGTATTACAGTTCATTTTATGCAGCTATGATTTAATACTGCATCTTTACATTATTGTACATTTCTCTCAAAACTGTGAATTGCACCATGTATGATCTGTATTTGTGTGTGTTAATGTTGATAATAGATTTGCGTGTATTTTATGGCAGTAAATGATAAAATAGTCTAGTATCTACATATATTTTGTGCATTCATGATATAACTACTTTTTTCCTAATTTTTTTCATCTGAAACTTTTCTCATTGTTTCAAATCTCCAAAAATTTTTCCAATATATTTATTGAAAATATCTGGGCTGGGTGCAGTGGCTCACGCCTGTAATCCCACCACTGTGGGAGGCCGAGGCAGGCAGATCACAAGGTCAGGAGTTCCAGACCAGCCTGGCCAACGTGGTGAAACCTCATCTCTACTAAAAATACAAAAAACTAGCTGGGTGTGGTGGCAGGCGCTTGTAATCCCAGCTACTCAGGAGGCTGAGGCAGGAGAATCGCTTGAACCCGGCAGGCGGAGATTGCAGTTAGCCAAGACAGTGCCACCAGCACTCCAGCCTGGGCAACACAGTGAGACTCCATCTCCAAAATAATAATAGTAAAAAAAAATCTGTATAAAAGTGGAGCCAAGTGGTTAAAACCCATGTTGTTCAACGGATTGTCTACTGTATATCTTCATGGTAAGGATTTGGGGAATGTTCTAGGAAAAGATATTGACAGATACCTCTGGGTCTGGGCTTTTCTTTGGGGGAAGTTTATAAATGACTAAATCGTACTTCTTGTTACAGGCCTGTTTAGATGTTCTGTATCTTCTTGAGACAGTTTTGCTTTTTATCTTTTTTGTTGTTGTTAATCCCAAAGATTTAAAACTACGGTTTTTGTCTGAATTTGGTCATTTCAACCAAGTTACTGTGTTGTGGGGCCACCATTTTCTTCCTAGGCTCAGAGATGCAGTTCTTGTGGCTTGCCGATTTGTGTCCCAAAGCACAAGTCTTAATGTTCTTGAGCATAACACAATCACTGAAGTGAGTAAGGGATGCAGTGGTGTTATTTGTTGGGCAGAATAAATAAGTGAATTTTGGTATAGAGTTTCTGAAGGCATAACTATGAAGGCAAGAGAATAGGCAGGCAGGATAATGCATTCTAGGTGCTTTCCAAGGAGTCAGTGTTGTTTAGGCAGCTATTCCTGCCACCAGGGAGAGGAGTTAATTCTTGAAAAAAAATTTAATTTTTTATGAGAACAGAAGTTGATTCAATATCCTTCTTAGAGTTGCTCATCAGAACGTAAAAGTCACTTTCTAGTAACATTTTTGATGGTTTCCAAACCAAAACAAGTTCCAGGAGGGCATTCGAGATGTATACATCATCAATAATTACTCTTATGTTAAAAGTTGCTGTTTTCCCGTAGCTTTGCCACCATTTATAACTCAAAAGCCTGATAGTGCTAGGGAATGTAAAGATGTTTCTGTCTGCTAAGTGTTATACTAATCGAAGAGAAGGGGAACTTTTATGATAAAGTGACATGTACAGAACCTAGCCAAGTTACAATTTTTGGTCAAAATACTTGAAACTCTTTAACTCTAAAAGTTTAAGATCAACAGGTGCATTATAAAGTAAATTTTAAGCCAGGCAAATTTCTAGTCATTAAGTCAGTATTCATTGCCTTAGTCAGCCATTGGCTGTATATAATCCTTAATATAAAAACCATTTAATGACTAATATCTCTTGCATATTGTGAAGTAAGTTACCTATAGAAATTCTGTAGTACCATAAAGAAAAGCCTTTTGAGATTGCAGTGAGCTGAGATTGCGCCACTGCACTCCAGTCTGGGCAACAGAGCCAGACTCCATTGAAAAAAAAAAAAAAAAGGCTCTTGAATGATGTATTGGGAGTAAAACATTTAGGCTTATTTTTAAAAATGTATATATCCATCCACTTAGAGAAAATATGCTTAAAAATTTTGAAATTCACTGGCTGGAAGCTAGGTGCTTTGTATATTTGGTATTAAATTGTTTCTCAATGGCAAATGTCATAAATTATATCTCATTCTAAAGATATCTAGCAAATCTCCAGCAGAGATCTAGGACAGTGCCCAGGAAAGCAATGGTATCTGTTGGTAGGTACAGGACTGTATATAGGACTCTATTCACTTAGCTGTAAATGATGAGCCTGCTCAATGCAGCCTTTTCAGGCCAGATTAGTCTTCAGAAAGAGAGGGAGGTTGTGAGCAGAAGCTTAATGAAGAAACCATATGGGCTTACAGTTACCATCTGCAATCCACCCCCATTCCTCACAATTTAAGCTCTTAAGTTTGAGATGGGGCTAAGGTTCTTAAAGGTAGTATCACCATATATTCAAGTCCTTTCTCTTTATTTCTGAGGTTTTTGGGATCCAAGCAGCCCTGGTATGTTTTAGAACACAGTACACATTGTGTAACAGTCACTGAGCCCAACCCTTACATAGGGCCTGGCAGTGTTGCCCTTGTGTATCCCTTCCCCTTGAGTATGGGGTCGGACCTAGTGACTGGCTTCTAGTGAACAGAATACAGTAAATATAATGGGATGTCTCTTCCAAGATTAGGTTATAAAGCACTGAATTCTACCTTGCATGAGGATTACATTTTATAATATATATAAAGAAGTAACTAGTATAGTTATTTAAACAAATATTTTCTTTTTTTTTTTTGAGACAGAGTCTCGCTCTGTCTCCCAGGCTGGAGTGCAGTGGCACGATCTTGGCTCACTGCAAGCTCCGCCTCCTGGGTTCACGCCATTCTCCTGCCTCAGCCTCCAGAGTAGCTGGGACTACAGGCACCCACCACCACGCTTGGCTGATTTTTTCTATTGTTTAGTAGAGACGGGGTTTCACCAAGTTAGCCAGGATGGTCTCGATCTCCTGACCTCGTGATCCGCCCACCTCGACCTCCCAAAGTGCTGGGATTACAGGTGTGAGCCACCGGCCCCAGCCTAAACAAATATTTTCCTTCATTCAGGCCAGGTGGCTTATAGGTTTCTGACTATAAGAAGAGGGGAAGAAACCTGGGGTCTAATACCTCAAATTTGAATGCTTGACAATCAAATTCCCATTTATTACTTACTGTACCTAATGTGGAGAAACTTTACGAGACATGAAGACTCCAAGTGTGGAGGAATAAATTGTAGAAGTTCTCTGGACCATTGAATTTTCTTTTCCCTGGGGAAAGTCTTTTGGTCGTTTATCATAATTGCTGCTTGTTAAAACTGGTAAAATACTTGTTAAGGGCTGTGCTTTTCATGACTAAATTATTTGCATATATAAACCCAAATAACATTTTAGAATCATAGAATTTCTTCTCTGGCAACATTAGTTCAATTTTAGGTACCTGTCTATCCAGTGCAAATTCTGCATGCTCAGGCTTGGGGGTTAGAGGATGGATATGCCAATGTGTAGAATGTCTTCTGTTCTCCCTAGTGTACATTTCTCTCCTAACTGTGACTGGCTTTCTATAAGGAGCCATCAGTATGGTCAAGCCCCAAACCATATACATCAGATTTCATGCCTTTTTTTTTTTTTTTTTTTTTTTGGTGGGGAGAGGGACAGATCATTGTTGACATTGGAAGTAAGTAGATAAAAGATCTGATAAGATTTTTTGTCCTTTATCTGTGTCTGACAGGTTCTCTCTAATCTATAAGCAGGGAAATAGAAAATTTATTATAAATACAAATGATTTCATTGCTATGATCAGCAGCAGTGACTCAGGTATTTGCATCTAATAACCTGTGTGGAGAGGGTAAGGGCACTTGATTTAGTTCCCAAAGGAAAAAACTAGTTCTTTGGCTAGTTTCCTTCTGTCACAATGGAAAAACCCTGTCATCATTACTCAAAGGAAAAGAAAAAGGGAGGGGAGGAAGGTGAGAGGAAGGGAGAGAGACTTTCCCAGTGAGGACTTTCCTTTCCTATTTTATATTTTGCTCCATTGTACTTACTGCCATCATTGTTTATGGTTTACTTACTTTGTGTATTGTCTGTCCTCCCACTGGAATGTAAGCTACATAAAGGCAGGCGTTTCGGCATCTTTGAAAGCATAAATGAACAAATGAACTAAACTTCATTTATTGACATCAGTGCTATCTGACACAAGTTCCTTGAACTTTCTCCTTCACCTCGGAATATCTGAATCATCAGCTATCTTCAGCTTCTCCCTTGCCAAGACTAACCCTTCAGCTCTGTTTTTTATTATTCTTTTGCCCTGTTTTGGATATTGCAGTTTCAGTCACTTCTACTCATTCATATTTTTAATATATATCTTCTGCTCCACTCTCTTCAACCTACAAACATGTAGGTCTACATTAAACTGAAAATCCTTTGTATATTCTGTTGCATCCTTGAGTAACATATTCTCTTGCTCTTTCCTTTAATAAATTTTCTTGAAAGAATATCCATAACTAATGTTTCTGCTTTCTTAATACAGTCATTCTTTACCTTTTACAATTTAGTTTTTATCCCAACCAAATTTAACACTTTAAATCTGAATTTTCTTTGACATCTCAATAGCATCCGTCAATTGTGTCCGTCTTTTCCTTGAAATTCTTCCTAAGGCTTCTGAAGTATTTCATCATTTTCTAATTGCTGCTTTTGTCTCCACTGGCTCTTCTTCCTCCTGCTCCCTAAACCGACTCCAGATTTCTGTTCTTTGCCCATACATTCAGCCATCACCTCTGTGTAAACGATGCTTAAAATTATTATATCTCCAATTCTGACTTCTCAGTTGAGATCTAATATTACATATCCATGATTCATTACCTCAGCCCAAAACTTTGGAGTTGAACTCGATGTCCTCTTTCTTCCATCCATCAATGGCTTCTACCTCAGATTTTGCAGTTTCCTTCCCCCACCATGTCTTTCATTCATGTCCCTCTTTTATGTTGACTGTTCCCCCACTCCCAGTTCTTGTCCTCACACATGGCCCATTCAGGTAGACTTCTAATGGTACTTTTACACATCCAATTGTTCCCCTTTGACATGTCCTGCACAATAACACTGGATTCAACTTAATAAAGATATGCTGATCATATCACCCACAGGGTCAGGAATCTGCAGTGGTTCACTGCTGCTTAAATAATAAAATTCAAGCCAAGGATTTAAGATCTTTCATAACTTGACTCCAACCTACTTTCCCACTATATTCCTAATACTCAAGCTTTTGGCAAGTTGAACTCCCTGCCAATCATCCCAAACACCTGGAGCTTTCCTGTTGCCATGGTTTTGTTCATTATTTTTACTTAAAGTTCCCGTCAATCAAGTTTTCACATTCTATAAGATCCAGCTCAAAAATCAAATAAATAGAGAACCGTAACACAAGCAGCACACAATTCATGCCACTGGAGAAAGTACAAAATAGAAATAAAATGTGAAGACTTTATTTCTGCTACTAGATTATATAATACCTTTTAAGACAGAGTCCAATTATCCATTTTTATATATGATAAACTATTTTATACAGTGCCTTGGAGGTAATAGGTTCTTGATATCTATCTAATATCTGTTTGGCTGAAGACACTGATAAGGAGGAATGCATGCATAATTCAGTGAATATCCAACCTTTATAATAAGAAGGTATTTCCTATCCTTCCATAAAATTATAATTTTTTTGTGGTAGATGCTTGCTGTTTTATTATTCTGTCTGATATTCCATAGATAGCCAATAACACATTTATTCAATCTGAAGTTACTGCACATATACTATGTGTCAGGTATCTTTTTAGATTTGGCTAGGTGCTTTCAAAGATGAATGAAGATGCTCTTTGTCTTAATAAATTTAACTCTGATTTTGAAGATAGAATTAATAAAGTAGAGATGCATTTTGACTTCCATGTTTTCCTCACTCGTGTAATTTCTGCACTATATATGATTACTCAAGTTGAACTTTAAAGGATATTTGCTTCCACAGGTAGGAACAGAACCTCATGCTCTGTCATAATCTCGATATTGTGAGAGATGTGTGCTGATCCCTTGGCCCCATCCTCTCCAACAGCCGTGGCAAATAACTCTATCTTCAGTTCTGTCTGCAAACCAGCTGCCACCTATAAGACACAAGGTACCTTTAGGACCAGACAACTCTGAGTTCAAACCTTGCTTTTAATAATATGAATTTGAGCAAGTTAACTTAAACTCTCTTACCTTTGGTTTCTTCATCTATAAATTTGGCACTAACAAATGGTAGTTATTATAAGCATTTAGCAGAATTACTTCATAATGAAGGTAGAATTCCATTAAGTAAAGGGGAGCCAGGGTAAATTGTTGAAGGGGCAAACCAGGTGCTATTTAGGAAAAAGCATAAGGAAGCTAAATGCCAGGTTATTGGAAGTGGAACTGAAGGCAAAATTTTGCAATACTCCTAATTGTGCTAGTTTTTGAATGTCGGTAGTGACTTTCAGTAGTGAAATCTGCAATAGCGGCTACTGCAGACAAAGATAAATTTAATCTAATATAAATATAAATCAGGAGGCTGAGGCAGGAGAATTGCTTGAACCCAGGAGGCGGAGGTTGCAGTGAGCCGAGATCGCGCCACTGCACTCCAGTCTGGTGACAGAGCAAAACTCCATCTAAAAAAAAAAAAAAAAATTCATCTAACAGACTTGGTGACTACCATAACTTTCCTACCCTGTTCCTTGCAGGGGTGTCCAATATTTTGGCTTCCCTGGGCCACATTAGAAGAAGAAGTATTGTCTTGGGCCGCACACAAAGTATACTAACAATAACGACAGGTGATGAGTTTAAAAAAAAATCGCAAAAAAATCTCATCATGTTTTAAGAAAGTTTAGGAATTTGTGTTGGGCTGCATTCAAAGCCGTCCTGGGCCATGGGTTGGACAAACGTGACTTTAGGGTATTCCTAATGCAGGATGCATAAAATAATGAAGCCAGTAGAGGGAGACAAAATTAGTTTAAATGCCCAACTGCTTAGTTCTGAAAACCCGTGGAAGAGGATTGCACCAACAAAGAAGAAACCTGATACAGAAGGAAGAAGGAACACAGCAAGGCATGGGCGTCTTGCCTTGTTCTTTGAAAAGAACACTAGCCAGCAAAGAGAGAGCTATTTATGTTTCTAAGTTGCCTCTCCAGGAGGTGGGTTAAAAAGCAGACTTGGGAACAGTTATCTAGAAAAAAATAAATCTGAAACTACCACATGAAAAGCAATTAGATACAAATGGAATGTTTTCTTCAATATAGTTTTATAAATAGTCGAATTGGAAAATGTTTCAGTTTTTTCAACAATGTACTTGTGAGCATATGCATACTGGAGGATATCCAGCAGCAGACCCTTCTCCTCCAAGTCCAGCAGTTGGAGCAGGGCTGGGTAATGATGAAATTCAGCATGAAGAGAGCTGGAATACTGCCATCATACAGGTTTGCCCAGGCTTTGAGCAGATTCATTTAGTGTTGGCAACTAACCAAGCTGAACAGTGGTTAGATTTACATATGGGGAAGTCTACAGATTATATTTTTTTGCCAGAGCCGAAACCTACTATCAAAAACTTAAAAAAAAAAAACTAAAAAAACCTTATAGTATAGAGTGAGCTTCAAAGACTACGTGCTGGGTTTTTAGTACCTATAAAAGTTGATCCAACAGCCATTTTGGCTTTTGGCATAATCCCTACTTTAAATTAAAATGAGATTTGCTAACTTCCCAGAACAGTGGAAGAAGGGCTTGTTTTGATTTTTGTCTTTTGCTTTATGTTGTGAAGGTTCTGAAATCTTGACACAGTACAGTGATGAATTACTTCAGGAGAGTACTCATGAATTAGTGGATATAATCCCAAAATGTTTCTGTTTGGAGTTTCAGCCTGTATAATACTGTTTTCTGTAGAGCATATTACAGCTAGAAGGGGCTAAGAAATAATCTGGTCTGAACTTTACAGATGAGGAAAACAAGGCTCAGAGCATTAACTGAACTGCTTGATGGCATAGTCGTGACGAGAAGCCAACTGACTTTGCGCTACACCAAACCAGCCCTTCTGTGTGAGCCTATAACTGGGGCTGCTTTAAGAGCTTCAGACTCAGGGAGCATTGGGTGCTTGTTAACAGGACTGGATACTTTTGTGCACTGTTCTCACAGGCCTATGCACTCTTCGCATCTGTGATGAATGGGTCATGCATCTGCCAGACTAACTCACTTCATTCTGTCATTCAATCACACCCCTCTTGAGTACCCACTATGTGCCTGGCTCTGTAAGCTTCTTATGTGTCTTACTCATTTTTAACATCCTCTGCGCCCTGACCACTTTAAATGGCATACGGGAGGAACTCAAAATTTGCTGAGTGAAGTATGAAGTAAAAGGGGTGTTAAAGCAGTCAGATGATGCACTGATAAAGACAAATGTGACTTTATTTAAGATGAACTTACATTTACATCATCCTATATTTCTGAAATTATAATTTAAAGTGAGAATATGCTATTAATATGCATTTTTTTTTTTTTACTAAACATGCCATTTTGGAGGATGTATCAAAGTCAGAACAGGTTGACATTTTGTATTTTGTATTTTTAGAGATCTTTGGAGAAATGAGGCAATTGATGAGTTTAATAAATACGATTTCTTGGTTGGGCGCAGTGGCTCATGCATGTAATCCCAGCACTTTGAGTGGCCAAGGCGGGTGGATAGCGAGGTCAAGAGTCCGAGACCAGCCTGACTAGCATGGTGAAACCCTGTCTCTACTAAAAATACAAAAATTAGCCGGACGTGGTGGCATGCGCCTGTAATCCCAGCTACTCAGGAGGCTGAGGCAGGAGAAGTGCTTGCACTTCTGCCAGGAGGCAGAGGTTGCAGTGAGCTGAGATCATGCCATTGCACTCTAGCCTGGGTGACAGAGTGAGGCTCTGTCTCAAAATAAATAAATGAATATAAATAAACACATATGATTTCTTAGTATGGCATTAAATAATATTCTCTGACAAATACCAAGAGAGCAAACCAGATTTACGTAAAATATGAAGAACGGAATAATTATTTTTCACTTCGCATAAGGATTTACTTTTTGAACAGGTAGTTTTTATACAATGGTACATAACTGTAATATTGGGACAAGTGAGGTGAGCTTCAGAATTGTTTCTATAGCTGGCAGTTTAACTCTGTTTATGCATTGGATTGGTCTCATGGTTACTACATGGAATGAATGCCATCAAGCCACATACTGTATCACTATGAGAAATCTTTTGCTTATGATATTAAAAACAGTAGACTTATACATAGTTTAAAAGGAATGGGCAGAATGGTTTCAAAGCCCACTTCACTGGAAACCTATACATAGTCACTTGCATGCACGCAAGCACACACAACAGATGACATATAGGACTTACAGGTCCAGGTTTGTAAGTCACTTTCAGTCCTGTGCTGGGTGGGGGCTGCTTTACTTTAAACCTACAAGGCAGAAAGATAAAAATAAATTTATGACATAATGAAACCCATGAGCAATGAATAAGCTGGGATGTTATAAAATAAGGAAGGTGTTAATATTTGCTACACAGGAGCCGGGGGTCCGTACCATTAGAAAAACAACTTTAATATTCAATTGGGAGAAGAATCTGGGGCCCATTTCACAACTGCTTTTCCAACAGTTTTCATCAGCGTAAAACGGGCTCCAACCTGAGTTTCAACCCTTTGTTACTGGTTGCTGACGAGCAGCCCAGGCTTGGGCAGTGGGACTGTTTGGCTGGTGCGTGCATTTCAGCGTAGCTGCCAGCATGAACACAAATGCTGGCAGCCGGGTCATTAAGTTGAAGAATAAAGGCTCTTTTGGAAGGCAGTGGAGCAGGGGAGCCAGCCTTGCTCTGTCTTGGTATGGGGTTTGCATGTTTAAGGAGAGGAGAAACAGAAAGGCTCAGAAGATGTCGAAGAACTTGAAAAGCTCCGAGCTCACACATGGTGCTTATTGATCTCTCTCCCTTCCTGTGGTTTGTGGGTTCTGCTTGAAGGTTAAAGACCTGGAGTAAATTAAAATGCCAAGGAAAGCCTGCCTCCACTCTGACCCCAACACTGCTTCTTCCTCCATCAACCTTGCTGTCTGCTCTATCGTGGCTGAATTAACAAGCTGAGGAGTGAAATCTCCAAAACTAAAATTTTATACTGGAGCGACAGGACCCGCACGAATGAGTTTTATTAGTTTGAGGTTGACTGTCTATTTCTTCCCCCCCACTTTGTTGGCAACAACCTAAAAAACAATCATGTGTGATTTGGTGGCCTGAGTTCCACATCAGATTGTTTCTCAGGAAGCAAAGGTTATTCCTGAAGCTGGGGATTTGCCTCAACTGAAATAACTGAAATGGGACAGGGATCTTTCAAACTGGATGCTTCTATCGTTTTGTTTTATCTGATTTCCAATCATCAATCCAGAATCACAAACATTCTTGAAGGACTTACCACTCAACTCTGAAAATGGCTGCAACTGAAATAAACATATATTCCATTTTAATGGAAGTAATACCCATGCTTATGTTTAATTCAAGATACAATAGTGGACATTTTGTAATTGGGAATGGTTTCATAGAGGTATATGGTTTACCGATCCAATGGAAAGGTTTGAAATTTCACACAAAACAAAGCATTAGTAAAGCAAAGTATATGGTGGGACTCAGGAGATCTGAAGTCTGGCCTCTGCTAGCTGACAAGATGTTACAACAAGTTACACAGTTTCTCCTTTCATAGTAGTCTCTAAGGTCTTTCCCTCCATTGTGCAGAAACAATGTAATTAAAAGCACCTTTCAGATCATAATGTGCAAACAAACATCAGCTAGTATTATTATAGTTAGTGGATTTGAGAAAAAGACTTTCAATTATTGTGCATTAGTTGCTGTAACACTTGTACAACCTCCCCCTTTTTTTCCACTAGTAGAAATCAGGATGTGAGTTGCTTTTACCAAAGTATGAATAATGATGAATAGGAGGGCAAGGAAGTATCTACCATATAATTGGAACCCGATAAACACTCACTGATTTGTTGATGAATGAATGAATGAGTTAGTGTGTAAATGACTGAATGAATAATGTGAAGATTCAAGGAGTAATTACAGTTCGGTTCAATAAACATTTACTGATGGAGGTGACCAAAGACAAGTCACAGGGTAGGGAAAGGTAACCTGAGCAGACCTTTGGTCCCTTGGCCTCACCTGCAGAAGTCCACTCCAACATTCTTGAGCTTTACAACTGTGGCATAGGTATGTCCTTCCTTAAGCACTCCAAACTTGACTGATGATGGGAGAAGATGGAACCCAAAAAGGGATGACTTTGCATTATTAATGGCAGCAGATGCAACAGAGGATGTGTTCACTTTTCCTCCAACAGAATCTTGCACCTTTGCATTAAGAAAAAATTAATAAAATCGTTCTATTTTGAGTTCCCAAGATTAAAAAAAAAAAAAGTTCCTGTCACCAGAGGAAAATAACTGTTGGGTTGCTGGAGGAAATGAATGTTTACAGTCTCATGTCATCCTTACAACAGTCCTGTGAGGACGTATTTTAGGCTTTGTTTTAAGGATAAGGAAGTCAAGTTCAGAGAACTGAAAGATGGATAATTGTTCAAGTGGTAAGTGGCCTAGCAAAGATTCAGACTCAAGTTTGCCTGATTCTAGAGTCTGTGCTCTTTCATCTGTGCCAGTGGTCATCAAACGTTAGCTTCCATCAGAATCTCCTGGAGGACTCATAAATACACAGATTACTGACTTTACCCCCAGAGTTTTTCATTCTGTTGGTCGGGGGCAGGGCCCAAGAATTTGCATTTATAACAAGTTCTTAGTGTTGGCAATGCTGCTGGTCAGGCAACCACACTTTGAGAAACATTGGTCTGTGCCCTTATTATTCCTCACATCAGCAGTGCTGACATCATCTCAGAGTTTGTTAGAACTGCAGAATCTCATGCCCTACACCAGATCTAGTGAGTCAGACTCTGTATTTTAACAAGATCCTGAGGTAATTCATATGCACATTAAAATTTGAGACGTACTGTAATTTATATATTGTCAGTTACATATATATGTATATTACAATAAATTTTGTGATGAAGATGAACACAGTATGCCACGGAAGAAAAAAAAAGATAATTATCAAAACTGGTGGGCTCCAGAAGGTTTCCCAACAGAACTGGATGAAATCTTAATCTTAGGGGCTCTGAGCAAGAAAGGAGCTTGGTATTTTTAAAGAATGAAGAGAAATCTACAATGGCTGAATTATAGTGAGTTTGACTCAGGGTGAGGGTGAAGAAGCAAATGGGGCCTTATCCTCATGCTAAGTCATTTGGATTTTATCCTAAGAGTCATGGCAACGGTGGCCAATGATTCCTTTAGCCAGTAGTAGTATGCTGGTAAACTGGCTCTCTGAAAACAATTCTGATTTCTAGTGTTTATCAATTTTGTGGTGCTAGTACTCCCAGCATGGCTGATTTCAAGCTATCAGTGGTTTGATAACTGGCTCATAAAATTTCTCCCAGCAGCCTGTATGAGCCAGCTCCACCAAAGCACCATCTGAGTTTACATGTGTGAGATGTAAGTTTAAAGAGCTTCATGGTGAGATGGTGGATACGGTCAATAGCAGTACACAGTGGCCGGAAACTAATAACTTCAATGAATCAGAATTACATAAAATCTACAAAAGGAGCAGGATTGAAAAAAATAAAAAATAAAGAATTCCATCAAATGCTGATTGGCTGTGGGGAATTTGTTCCGATGTTTGTTTTACCTTTGCAAGAGGCTGAGACTTAGGCTTGGAACTCAGCAAATAATGAGGCAACTTCACTTTTTCTTTTCTTGTTTGTCCCGCAACATCCTGCAGCAAGGACTGGGTTGGAATTTTCACGGGCTCATAAGATTCTGCTTCTGCTAGAGAGAAAGCTTAAATTATGCCACATGGACATTTTATTCAAACACATTTGAAGTAATATCAGAGTGTATGAGAACAGAAACCAACTTGGAAACTTTTCTTCTTTGCTTTTCAAAGAGCTTATTTATTTATTTTTATTTTAACTTCAATTTTTCTTTTAGATTTACTGCAGGTTTGTTACAAGGGTATAATGCATGATCATGCTGCCCAAATAGTGAACATAGTATGCGATAGGACATTTTTCAGCCTGCCTCCTCCCTTCCTCCCTCCTTTCAGAGTCCCCGGCATCTCTTGTTCCCCTCTTTATGCCCATGAGTGTCCAAGATTTAGCTCCTACTCAAGTGAGAACATGTGATTTTGGGTTTTCTGTCATTAATCTGCTTAGAATAATGGCTTGCAGCTGCATCCATGTTGGTGCAAAGAACATGATTTCATTCTTTTTTATGGCTACATAGTATTTCATGGTGTACACGTACTACAGTTTAAAAATCCAATCCATCATTGATGGGCACCTAGGTTGATTCCGTGTCTTTGTTATCATGAACATTACTGCAGTGAACATGTGAGTGTATGTGTCTTTTTGATAGAACAATTTCTTTTTCTGTGGGTGTATATCTAGTAATGGAATTGCTGGGTCAAATTGTAGTTCTATTTTTAGTGTAAACAGCTTATTTAAAAGGAGAAAAGTCTTCTGTTAATTCTCATTTTATGCCTTTTCATTTTAGAAAGTGATTTTACATACATGACCTAATACTGGTCCTCACAACAACCGTATAAGGTGGGCAGTACAGATGCTATTAGCATCTTTTTTTTAATAAATGAGAAAAATAAGATTCTAAGAAGTCAAGTGGCCTGCCTAGGATGAACGGAATTATACCCAGATCTTCAAGGTTCCTTCTATTAAATCAACATTATATAATACAATACAACATTAACTCTGAAAGATTTCTTAAAAACTAATGAGTAAAAAAAAAATCCCAAGCATTTCTTTGATTCTACTACTATATTCATAGTTTTAAAAAGTGGTTTAGTAAGTATAGATAAATTAAGCCAGAAAATTAGATCTTCAGATCACTAAATTCGGTGACTTGTTCTTTTCCTCAGTTACATGAGGGAATGAGCAAGTGTAGGAAATCCATGCAGCAGTAGCTGTGTGTCTTTGTTCCACAGATCCAGGAGGTGGAAATAAGAATAGTATTTTAGATCATGGTAGTTAAAAATCCTTTCCTGCATTCAAATCAGGAAGAGAGGAAAAGGAAGGGGACTAATATTTGAGTGTCCACGATCTGCAGGTGAGTGCCACACATGTTTTTACACCAGAATGAGGGGGCTCTGGCAGTGATAATCTTGGACTGCTCAGCATTCTTCCCACCCTCCGTCTCTGTGCAAACTCCTGCCACACACATCTGGTGCCAGGACGTCCCTGGTCCCAACCATGAGGAGCAAAGCCCAGTCAATGAGGGCCCTTCCCTGGATATTTCCACTGAAGCGGACAGCGATAACCTCATCTTGCATACTAGGTTATGGATCTGGAAGAATCAGAATCTTAGGCCTTTATGGTCATGATCTCTGCCACATGGAAATAGCCTGTCCTTTGTAGGAGAGGATAAAACCAAACAGGAACAAGTAGGGATGGGTCATGGTGGAGGCAGGGGGGATGTGGAGAGAAACAGGCATTCAGACACAAATACTCTCCTGGAAAGCCAGAGTACCTGAAGCCAAATGCCCCTGGGCTAGCACCACAGCCACACAGCCACTATTCTGTGGTTTGCTTTTGGTCACCAATAAATTTCCTTTTTTGTTGTTGTTCAAGTGAATTTGAGTTTTAGTTCTCATGGCTGTAAACTGAGAAGTCCTAACTAATATAGTAGTAGTGTCTCTGTTTTTTTTTTGCTTGTTTGTTTGTTTTTACCAAAGGGGAAACAGAGGATCAGAGGATTAAATAACTTGTCCAACAAACTATAATGAGGGTCAGGGCTAGAATGTGGACCTAAGTGTGTTGGAACCACAAGGAACATGCTCCTTTTACTACTCCGGGTGTCCCAAGCCCATTCGTGAATCACCGTCTGCTGGGCTGCTTTTGGAAGAATAGAGATTTCCAGGCCACATGCCAGTAAAGCCCTATTCCTGACCAAAACAGAATCAGAATATCTGGGAATGGAACTCAGTGATCAGTGTTTTTATGTATTTATTCCCTTTGATCACTATTCTCTGCAGAGGCAAGCATTCCAGTAGTTTGGTATAGTTTTTGTTCATATCCTTGCCGTATGTGTACTACTGCTTTGTGTGTATGCATGTATCCGTCTAATAAGTACTAATTTGTTGCTCATACTATTATTATTAATAGTAAATATGGTATGGAGTTTATCATGAGCTGGACACTGTGCTAAGCATTTTACATACATTAACTAATTTAATTCTCACAGCCCTGTGATGTATATAGCATTATTTCCCCTTTACAGAAGAGAAATAGGAAGAGATAAAGGGTTTAAATAATGTGCCCAGTGTCACATAGCTATTACACAAGGAGCCCGGATGTGAACCCAGGTAGAGCCTGTACTCTTAGCTCTGCTCTATACTAGACTGCCTCCCATAACACATGCAGATGATTATTCCACTGAGCCTATCCTCCAGGGATCAGGATAATGGGGGAGGGAGTCCTTGAGGGTCTCGGAGCAGTGGCTGATTACCAGCTGACACAGAGGTCCTTTAGTATTTGAACAACTGGTACAATCCAACTATTGCATTCGTCTGAATATTACTGCTGGACCTGAGCCGAGTGAAGAACCAGTAGTGGTTCCTTGTTACCATGCTGAGGAAGGTGGATTATTTCTTCACAATTATTTATTTCCCCATTGAGGATGGCTTCCCTGTAGGTGGAATATATTTCTGCTCCATTGACTCTGAGCTTGGCTACGGCACTTGCTTTAACCAACAAATGTGTCTGTGGATGGCAGTGTGTGCCAGGCTGAGCAGAGGCTGTGAGGGGCAGCATGTGCTTCTGCTGGACTCTCTTGAGCTTTGACCTTCTGCTGTGAGGATGGCTTGCCTGACGTGGTGGCTCCTTGGCTCCTACAGTGTGGCATTCTTGGAATACACCTGAACATTACCTGCAGCTGGAGGTGTGCTGGTGAATGGTTAACAACTACCTTTCCCAGGGTAAACTGCCCTGGTTTGTACCAGTCTGGGGCAGAGCTGCCATGGACATCCACAGGCCCTCAGACTGGTTGTTTTAAGCCACTACAGGATTTGGCGGTGCTTCCATGCAGTATTATCACAGTCAGCACTGAACCCATGTTTTATTTTGCAAGTCCACACCTTCTCTAGCTGACTCTATTATATTTTCCAGACATCATCTTGTATTATTACCAAATAAAAACTCTCTTATTTACTTACACTGATTTCCTGTTCATTTCTCCCTTCAAGCTTTTGAACACATTCATTTTATTTTAAATAAAATATTCAGGCTGGGCGCGGTAGCTCACACCTGTAATTCCAGCAGTTTGGGAGGCCGAGGTGGGCAGATCACCTGAGGTCAGGAGTTCAAGACCAGACTGGCCAACATAGTGAAACCCCCGTCTCTACTAAAAATACAAAAAAAAAAAAAAAAAAAATTAGCTGGGTGTGATGGTGGGCACCTGTAATCCCAGTTACTCAGGAGGCTGAGGCAGGAGAATTGCTTGAACCCAGGAGGTGGAGGTTGCAGTGAGTCAAGATCGTGCCACTGCACTCTATCCTGGGCGACAGAGCAAGACTCTCTCTCAAAAAAAGAAATTAATAAAATAAATATTCTTTTCTCTTCCCTACATCAGGAATGTAGTGTAACATAATATAAAGAATTAGGAGTCTTAAAACTCATTCTAGCCCTAGCTCAGTCACAAATTTGCTGTATGATTCTTAGATGTCACTTGACTTCTCCAGGTTTCAGTTTCCTTAAGTAAAATGAGGGTTGTTGTAGGTGATTCACCTCTTAAATCTTAAAATCTATGAAATTCTGTTTATTTTTCAAGACCATTCCTCCCATAAAGCTTTCTCCACTGCTTTGTGTTAATTCCTTCCTACTCTGAATTTCTTTAAACTTTTTATATCAAAATTTACTTTTCCATTTACAGTGCAGTCATATTATTGTCCCTTATCTCAAGTACCTCGGTACCTGGGGGTGCAGTAGGTGTTTCAAATAATTTATTTTTCCTCCTTCAAAGCTTTGTTTCTTTGAAGCTTGTGCCATCAGACTGTATTAGTTACTACTTCTCCAAGTGGTTGTCATTTACTGACCACTCTCGATCATTCCTTTTATTCACTGGTGATTTTAACACCTGAGAGGGTCTCCCACTTTATCTTTCCTGATGACATCACCTGGATGATCCATCCAACACCCTGTCTTATCTGATTCTTGATCACACCGTTTCTTCATCTTTTCCACCTCACAGAGTCTCATGGCCACATTTTTTACCTTGCCAACCCCGATCATTTTACCATTTTCAAAATCTGTTTCCAGTACCCTTTCTGGATTACCACCTCCTATTCTTCTAGCTTATTATTCTGTCATATCCAGCAGGCGATTATTTGACCTCACTGAGGTCTCTCACCAACACTATCACCTTACACAAGCAGTCCCTCCCTTCTTGTTTTGCTTTCCTGCTTATCTGGAATAGATCTGATGCTCTATCATTATATCCACTCCTTTGCAATCAGACAGGAATTCCCTCATCCATCTTCCCCACACCAAACCTATCAACCTGCCTGCAAATGTATCCCTACTCTCTCTCTTCTCTCCTGTCACTATGGAGAAGGTGACCCTATTCATATCTAAGGTTAATTCTGTCACTCAAGGTTTTCCCCAGATGCCATGTTCTTCCATCTTCTTTAGGACCTTGTGGTCTTGCACCTTAGGTGCCTCTTTCTCTGGCATCATCAAGTTCTCTCTGGCATGGAATTATCATCATTTGCAAATCAATAGGCTCTAGTATGCCTAATCTTTAGAAAAATATCTCTTCCTTGACTACATATTCCTCTTTTATATGCAATTCCATTTCTCTACTCTTTTAAGCAAAACTCTAGGGTAAAGCTGTGTACTCTTGTGCTGCCACTATTCTATCTATTACCCACTTCACTTAGGCTTCAATCCCCTCCATGCTCTGAAACTGCCCTTGTTAAGTTCACCAGTGATCTTCATCTTGTTCAACCCCATCTTCCTCCCTCACCTTGCAGGGGTGAGGGGCATTTGACCTTGCAGGGGCATTTGATACACTCCAAACACTCAGTGATTTCACACTCCTGTTTTTCTGCTACCTTACTGGCTTCTTCCTCTTCTTTTTTTTTTTTTGAGACGGAGTTTCGCTCTTGTTGCCCAAGCTGGAGTGCAATGGCGTGATCTCAGCTCATTGCAACCTCTACCTCCCGGGTTCAAGCGATTCTCCTGCCTCAGCGTCCTGAGTAGCTGGGATTACAGGTGCATGCCACCATGCCTGGCTAATTTTTTGTATTTTTAGTAGAAACGGGGTTTCACCATGTTAGCCAGGCTGGTCTCAAACTCTTGACCTCAGGTGATCCACCCGCCTCAGCCTTCCAAAGTGCTGGGATTACAGGCATGAGCCACTGCGCCTGGCCTACTGGAGTCTTCTTAATGGCCTTTACTAGCTCTTCCTCTGCCTGACTTTTACCTTCTAGAGTTCGCCTCAGGACAGCCATTCTCACGGCATAAACCTATATCAGCAACATCAGCACCACTTGTGAACTCATCAAAACTACAAATTCTCAGCCTCACAATCAGTTTAACCTAAGAATCATCCTTGATTCCTCTTTTTGTCTCACTCCTGCATCCTCTTGAGCAGCAAATTCTATTGGCTCCACCCTCATGATATAGTTCCTGTTAATTTCCTTCTCACCATTCCCTCTTTGCCCATCATAGCCCAGGTCTTCAGCAACTCTCGCATGTGCCACTTCAGTTGCTTCTTCCTTGCTTGCTCTTTTTCTCACTCCTCCCTTTCCTTGCCACGAGCTGTTATCCTCACAGAGTGATCTTTTTAAAATAAAAATTAGCCATGTAACTACCCTGCTCAAAACCTTCCGCTGACGTTTGAATAAAACTGCGCTGAGAAGTACTACATGATCTAATCTCTGCCCCACTCTCTGACCTCATCTTCTTTTACTTTTTCCTTTGCTCATTTTGTTCTAGCTACATGCCTCCTTAATGTTTCTGCCCCTCAGGAACTTCATACCTGCTATTCTTACTACATGAACTATTGCTCTCCTAATCTTTGCAGGGCTGACTCCTTCTTATACTTGTCTCAACTCAACTATTTTTTTACAGAGAGGCCTTCTAATCTCCTAATGGAATGTTGCCCCTCTCCCCAAGTCACTATCCATACATTGTACTGTTTTATTATGTCATAATATTTATTACAACCTGAATTTATCTGACTTATTTATTTGTTTACATATTGTCTAGGTTTGCCCATAATATGGGAGGGGTCTAGCTCCATCAGATATGGGAGGGGTCTAGCTCCATCAGACTGTGCCCTCATTACTGTTGTATATCCCTGCCTAGAACAATGCCTAGCACACAGTAGGCATTGAGTAATTATCCACTGAATAAATAAAACTTGTAGGAGAGAAGTTTAAGTCAGAAACACAAAAGTCTTGTATGGGGTAAATCTTTTTTTTCTTTTTTCTTTTCTTTTCTTTTTTTTTGGGGGGGCGGGATGGAGTCTCGCTCTGTTGCCTAGGCTGGAGTGCAGTGGCATGATCTCAGCTCACTGCAACCTCTGCCTCCCAGGTTCAAGCGATTCTCCTGCCTCAGGCTCCTCGGTAGCTAGCATTACAGGCAAGCGCCACCATGCCCAGCTAATTTTTGTATTTTTAGTAGATACAGGGTTTCACCGTATTGGCCAGTCTGGTCTTGCACTCCCGACCTCAAGTGATCGGCCCACCTCAGCCTCTTAAAGTGCTGGGATTACAGGCATGAGCCACAGTGCCTGGCCAGGTAAATCTTTTAATTCACACTTAAATGTGGCAAAATACTTGCTCTATAAGAGATAACTGAAACCCATCAGTAGATTCCCATCTCACATTCAGCATGGAACATGCCCACAGGAACCAAGTGGTGGCAAAATCATCTACACAATGTAAATTAGTCTCTCTATCTCTCTTTTGTGATCAACTATATTTAGTTGAATTATCTTAGCGAAATTAGCATAATGTGACTCCACTGTAACTAGATATTATCCTGTATTATTTTATATTTCAATTTCTGCTAGTCCAGTAAGATTATGTGCTATGTAAGATAGAGACTACATCTTACGTTTTTCTTCTAGCACCTGCAGGACCAAGAAAGTGCTGAGATAACAGGTAAATCTAAGTACCAAATTTCTGGTTATTCAAGAAAAGCTATCAGGTGTCATCTGATCTTCAATAAATCATACAAGTTCTCAGAAAACTAAAAGGGATAAAATTAAGTAAAAATGAAATAAAATAACATCAAAAAAGGATTTCTTTGTATTTCTTTCCTTCAATCTGGAACTTGCAGTCATTCTCAAAAATGTTATTTGAGATACTTCGATGTGCTAAGAAGCCTTTGCAAAGCTGCATAGCTCCAGGATCCGTGACCCTCTCGATTTTTTTCTGTAACTCTCAACCTTGCCTCCTAGCACCATCTCCCATATGCCAAAAAGACATAATGTTCAGTTTCAAGAAGCAATAAGATAAAAAAGACTGCCATACCTTCAGGAGATTTTGTTAAATTTTCAGTTTGGTTCTGAGCAGTGAAATCCTTCTTATCTGCAGAAATCTCTGGTTTTGGAAGACTAGGCACACTTAAGCATTTCTGTTCTGAAACCTTATGTGGCTTGAAATCTAGAAAACCCAAAATGAACCTTATAAAGTGATATTTTGTAAAATGATATAATGACTACTAATGTTTGCATGAACAAACATTGAACAAGGTGTTTTACAATGAACGAGGTACCTTTTCTCCCACTCTCTTTAGAAAGACTAAATATAAGAAAGCCATTAAGAGGCAGGGATTCTTAAAATATGATATAATGTTTGCCATTAACAAACAGGAAAGTATTTGCAAAGTTTGTACTCCCTAGGAGCTAGCTGGTTCTTTATGGGCATTATGACTAAATAGTAGAGTTGTCACCTTGTTGTGTTATGTAGAAGAGGCCAAGTAATTTGTTTCTACTTTTACCTGGTAACGGCAACTGAGATGTGATCTTTAGAAATTTCCAAACTTAAATTCATTCATTACTGTGAAAACGTAGCTCTTTGTTAAATGTATCTCTTTAAGAAATAGGTACAATAGGAAACAAATTTTAAAGAAATCTATCTAGGATTGAGGAGGCAAATACATTTCAGTTTGAGTGTGTGCCAACCCTGGTTGAATAGTCTTGGTTGCCTCAAGTACTGTGTTGAATAGACTTCCGCAGTCTCACTCCATTTCAAGAGGAGAATAAGCAGTGTTTGGTTAGTGCTGACTGCCCAGGCTGCAGGAGGTCTGAGAGGCAGCCTAATCGCCTCCAATTTCTGATCCCTGATTTCTCCCCATCACATTTATAAATCATTGTTCCAGCCTTAATCTTTGGTTTACCAACTCTGTCATAATTAGATATTTCTATTGGCTGCGTTCATTATAGACAGCTGAACTTCAAGTATCGTATGGTGCAGTAGAAAATTCCTCTATCTGGGTATTTTTTTTTTTTTTTTTTGAGACGGAGTCTTGCTCTGTCACCCAGGCTGGAGTGCAGTGGCACGATGTCAGCTCACTGCAAGCTCCACCTCCCAGGTCCACGCCATTCTCCTGCCTCAGCCTCCCTAGTAGTTGGGACTACAGGCACCCGCCACCACGCCCGGCTAATTTTTTGTATTTTTAGTAGAGACGGGGTTTCACCGTGTTAGCCAGGATGGTCTCGATCTCCTGACCTCGTGATCCACCCGCCTTGGCCTCCTAAAGTGCTGGGATTACAGGCGTGAGCCACCGTGCCCGGCCCCCTATCTGGGTATTTTAACTACTCAGTTTACTAGAGAGAAATGCTACATTTTATCTCATCCCTAAATTCTTCAGCATGCAGCTCCTGAGAACGAAGACATTCTCCTACATATTCACAGCACCATCATCATACCCAAGAAATTAACAGTAATTTAACAATGTCCTCTCTTACATAGTCTCCTAACCAAACTTGTGCAGTTTCTCCAAAATATCTTTTATAGCTGTTTTTTCCTCAATCAAGCATCCAATCAAAGCTTAGGTTTCACATTCAGTTTTTATATCACTTTAGTCTGTTTTAGTTTAGAACAATCATCCCATCTTTTTTGTTTTAATGACATTGATTTTTGAAGAGGCTGGGCTGGTCGTCTTATAGAATGTCTGCATTTTGGTAGACATTTTTCTCTGTTTCCTCTTGATTAGATTCTGGATAAGGATTTTTGGCAAGAATTCTCTATAGGATTGTATTAGTCGGTTTTCACGTTGCTTATAAAGACATATCCAAGACTGGGTATGTCTACAGGAAAAAGGTTTAATGGACTCACAGTTCCACATAGCTGGGGAGGCCTCACAATTATGGTGGAAGGCAAGGAGAAGCAAGTCATGTCTTACATAAATGGCAGCAGGAAAATAGAGAGCGAACTTGTGCAGGGGAACTGCCCCTTATAAACCCATCAGATCTCATGAGACTTATTCACTATCACGAGAACAGCACGGGAAAGACCTGCCCCCATGATTCAATTACCTCCCACCAGGTACATCCCACAATACATGGGAATTCAAGATGAGATTTGGGTGGGGACAAAGCCAAACCATATCAAGGATCTATGCACTTTGTGTTGCATTACATGAGAACTCACTTACTGCTAGGTTGTCTCATTGTTGGTAGGAGTTTGATGACTTAGTTAAGGTAGAAAATGCTGAATGTCTCCATTGTAAAGATACATTTTCCTCCTTATAATTTGTAAGTAATATGTGGGTTGATATTTTGAGACCTTATGAATGTCTTGTTCCCCAGTGAACTTTCATTACTTCCTTGCTTTTTAAATTAGTCAGGTCTCCTAAATGCATTTAGGCCAATTTTAAGCATACAGGATGAAAACTAAATGTTATTTACATATTTGTTTTCTCATATAACTCAGCCAGATCTGTCATATGCAGGTCACTGTAGGCTATGTCATCAGCTATCACTGGTTATGTCCTAAGAGGCCACTGTTAGGTATTATTCAGTTACGGACATTTAATAGGAATATGTGCTATGCTAACATATTACCTAGATTAAGATCAGATGTATCTTGAACAGCTGTTTCGTTTGCATCTTCATTTTTCTTTGTAAAAGAAGGCAGTTTTTTGGAAAGACTGTCCAGGTGATTATACTGAAAGGAAAAAAAAAAAACTTATTTTAGACTTATACATGGCTGAAATTCAACTGTCACAAATATGTTAAATTAATAAGCAATAATGAAAACGTATTTTTAATGCCCTGAAAATAAAGTTTACAAACTAAAATTCTACAAGAGACTGATTAACCAAATTCTAGCTTTTGTTAACTAGTCATAATTTCCTGTAGTTTCTTCTGAAATTTTCATAGAAATGCAGGGCGTTCTGAACATATGAAAATATTCGCTTTGCTTCAGGGTTTTAATGAACTTTTGGCCAGTGATGGGAAGGTCGGGGCTGTGGTCCTACAGGTAGGCTGAAATAGAACAGGAGAAGAGCGTTCTCCCTCCCTGAGCTTCCAAGAACTCATAATCTCTTAGTGCTATCTTAGCAGCTGATGGGTGAGGAAATTTTAACTGAATAAAAACTTCAAAATGGGTTATCAGAGGACAATCAATGATAGGAAAGATTCTGCCTAAAAAGGCTTAACATAGATGGGAGAGGGTAAGTAATAGTGAGACTGAAAGGCAGGATGGGGGAGTGATAGTAATACATTGCAGAGAACTTCTACTTAGGTGCAAGACCTGAAATTAGTCTTCCTTATCACATGCTTGTGAGAATATGGATTTGAAGGGTACAGGTTAGTCAGCCAGGTCGATGCAGGAAAGAATTAAACAGCATCAGGAAAGACAGATTACATAATAACATATGCAATATACCAAATTTATAAAAACTTTTATTAGATTATAGTTCATTATATTCAATTACCTGAGACTTATATAACTGGTTCAATTCAGATTTAAAAAAGGGTGGTATTATGCCGTTCTTAATATCCATTAGATAATTCTGTGTTGTCTCAATTTCCTTCCTGGTTGATGTTTCCATGATGATGCAAAAGAAGACATAGAATATTTTAAAGTGTTGTTTGTTTGTGCTTTAGCTCTAAATCCCACAAAAATGAATGCAATCACTAACAATAAAACTGACAAGAATTAATTTATTAGATATTTTTGTCAACTTGTTTTGGTTAATTTTCTCTTCTTTTAGAATCAGTCACATTTCCTACTTCAAAAATCAGACTCTCATGTAAGATAAGAAATAATGATACCAGGTGTTAGTTTGATTTTGTAGTTGATCTCAAAAGGCTAAAAACCACATAGCCCTGTAATGGTTAAACTTTTTGAGGTTTTTCAATTCTCTGAGGTTGAAATGAAAGCTAGAGTCTACTGGTTTTCATAATTTCTGTAGCAGTAGTAACAAAAAACCCCAAACAAACCAAAAACAGAAACTTGAGGCATGATTTTGAATAATGTGGTCAGTGGTTATAGAGTTAAAGAAAAGCAATCAGGATAATACTGCTTTCCAATACCAGAACCCCTATGTTGGGGAGACATTATATAGGGAAAGCCAATGAGATGTAAACCTAAGTCATTGGGTAAGAGTCCAGGAGCTTTTAAAGAGGGCTGACTCAACTGGGAAACTTTTCCTTGTCCTTGCCTCATGTCTTTCCCTACTTCCTGAAATATGAATGTGATGGCTGGGGCTGCAGCAATCATTTTGCAACTATGAAGTAAGCTTGAGCATGGAAATGATGTACTAAGAACGATGGAACAGATAAAAAGAAGGAATCTGAATTCCTGATGATGTTGTGGTGCTTCCTACCATCAACTGCCCACCTCTGACTTTTTTCACGTTAGGAAAATAAGCCCCTTTTTAATACAAGCACTGATTTGGAGGTTTTCTGTTAAATGTAGCTGAACTCAATCCTCCCTGAAATAGTTTTCATTTTTAAGTGCTTATTGCACTAAAAAACTTAAGTTTTGCAAAATATTTTACATTTAATCTTAACAATAACCCTGGGAGTTACTATTTTTATCCTCACTTTATGAGTTGAAAAACCAAATCATAGAGAGGTTAAGTAACCTATTCCAAATCACATTACCAATAAAGGGTGGAATCTAAATTAAAACCCAGGTTGCTTGCCTCCAAACCCATGATCTTGACAACTGCACATGCTAGTCAGCCGTCAGTCCCCCAGTGTGAGAGCTAAAAGAGACCTTAGATATTTGGCAGTCCAATTAGCCTCAGTTTATTGATGAGCTAACTGAACTCCTGAAGTAAATGTTACCGAAGTGAAACAACCAGCCAGCATCATACATTCTGTAAGTAATCAAATTGTAACTGACTGGATCGGTGACCAGTGCTCTTATACTAGTTGACCTGTCTGGAAAGATCAGACAGGCATGACCAAAATACAACCTTACTTAAACAACTTTCACTTCCCATTAAAAGTTTCTTATCTCTACTGCCTCACTGGATTCACTCATCGATCTGTGGCAGTCTGGCTGCTGCCCACCACTCTCTTAAAATTATTCTCACAAAAGAAACTAATCAACCTTGTAACTGATAAACTCAAATTCCTTTTTTCATTCCCATTTCTGATTTTTCTACAGCATCTGACATTTGCTGACCAGCTTCTATTTCCTTGAAACTTTCTCTTTCCTTGACCCAGTTCATTTTCCACATTGCCAACACTTGTATTTCTGTGACACTCATCTAACTATATGTTTCACTCTTCTTCTTCAAAAAACTTTCACTGGCTTGCCATTATATACATATAAGTTAAAACTTGAAATTGTTAATCTTTCAAAATTTAAAAAATTTGTATAGATAATACAGGCATATGTACACAGTTTAAAGAACACTCAAGAGTACGTAATAATGAAGTCTCCATCTCATCCTATACCCCATCTCTCAATCTCCTTCCTCTCAGGCAATCACTGTCTCTTGGAGAAGCTTTTAGGGATATTCTGATAATAATGTGCTTCAGGGCACACTACCTTAAAATATGGCACCTTGACACACTGGATATTTTCAGCTGAAGGAATTTGAGAAAATGGCAGAAGCAGGAAAGTTACTCTCACCTTCCCTCTGCTCTTCTTCCCTGAAGCAGGACATAAAACCTAGAAAGGATTTTCTGACCTTCCCCTGAAGCAGCTCATAAGACTCTCTCATGAGAGGTGCCCTTGCAATACCCACAGGAAAGGAGCATCCTTATCTCTGAAGACACAGATGCACAGAGAGGAATCTGAGCAACAGACCTTGCTATAGCCCCCCAGCTTATTACCATTAGATTGTGCTTTTTTGCCCTATCATATTTCTCCATGAGTGTCCATTCTTCATCAAACCTAGCATAAAGACACTCAGGTTTAGCCATTTATTTGGGTCTTCATTTCCTTATAAAGACTGTCATGTCACGCAAAACTTAAGCTATCCTCCCTGCAGACAGTATATCCCTTCTAGTTTTACCTTGTATAGGGGAGGTGACCCATGAGGCTTAAAATCTTATCTCAGCACTCCCCTAACACATTTCACAAGACAACCCTGACATTTTTATGAAGAAACATATTAATCCTGAAGTTATCCTGAAGAGAAGCCATGCAAATGTGTACAATAGGTAGTTTCATAAGTACTGCTACATAGTCCACAAATATATCTGGCTTCTTTTCTCTTTGACAAGACAGCTGGAGTTGAAATCCCCAGCTAGGACTAAAAGGAAACCAAACCATATAATGCTTACAGCACATTCCTCCTGTGAATTATAAGAACCTTGAAAGTTTATGACTGTGTTCTGCATTAAGTTCCAGAATATTTATTAGTATATCAGAATCGCCAAAAGCACATTGAGGGCCTAGAGAGCTTTCTTGCTTAGGAGAGGAAGAGGATCTATCTAATGGTCAAATGGGTTTCCTCAAGAGACAGTGATGTCATCACACAGAGCTGAATGACCACTTGGTAGACATGTTGCAGAAGAGAATCAAATAACATCTGGGTGCCTGGCAGGACTTTTTGGCCTATCCCATTCTCAGTCTATTACTCTGGGCCCTTTCAGGTCCTTATGTGCGTTTTGGGGTATAATTACCTCGTTTTGTCCATCTTTTCTTTCCAGCGTTTTGAGGATGCTGTGTGTCTATGTGAAAGGAAAGGAAAGTATGGTGAAAAGGGGCAATGATTTCAGCTTAAAAACAAAACCAAAAACCCTCACCACTATATGATGAATTATTAATAGTATGGGAGATGAAGGGCTGTGAATTCATTGATGTAGTCACCAAAAGTTATAGCACCTGCATATTGCATTTCCTCAATCACTGCATACCTAATACTAATTAGAACACATTATTGGATTAGCTTACCTCCATGTCTTTTCAAAGAAATCTTTACCAAATGTGTCTGGTGGGCATTTTGGAGGCATAGCCAAAGATTGCTTGAATAAATCAGTTAGGTGAGCTGCAACTTTAAACATAGATGTATTTAACTTTTATCCCCACTTCTTTATAGGGCAACACACAATCAGTACACAATTACTCATTTGAGATGCCTGTTAAGAGCCTATATAGTTAATCTATCATGTGTTTACTAGGACTTACATGACCAAGCTGTAATACAACAGAAAACTAGACTACTTTTATGAAATATCCTACTAGAAAACACACAACTTATAGTCAAAATGTAAAATGCAGTGATATCTCATTTATCCCAAATTATTAGGGGAAGTGGTGTTCTACTTAACTGAATTTCCTCATATCTGAAGCAGCAAACCTTAAAACAAATTAACCATAATATTGAAATTGTTTTTCTGGGTATTTTCCTCCTTCCCGAATCTAAGAACATGATTATAAGACAATGGTTGTTCAACAATTTAGGCAGCGATTCTCAGTTTATTCACAAAACACGATCTTGGTGGGATGTCAATGGGAGATTAAAAAAAGGAAAAGATTTTCATGTTTCACGGTTATATGAGCTTGGGAAACACTGATTTATCCAAGGTTAAATAGGTTTCACTACTTTTCCGCATCTTTAATTAATTAATGTCATTGTGACTCACTAAGAAAATAAGACAATATGAAGCATTATCCAAACTTATTTTAATATGAAACTCATTTTTGGTGGAGTCTTCTCATAGCTGAGTGTTTTAGGAAATACTATGGGAAAATATTGATTTAGGATCATTTTAATTAACATGTCAGGTATGCAACAGCTGTTTATTTCCTGGAACTGTTTGTTTAAAAAATATGTTAGTTTGTATTTCACTTTTGGAAAACCTATGTGTTTTCCTTTGTTGTGCCTGTTCCTTGTCCCAGAGGTTAAAAATTCAAAAGCTACAGTGTAGGGTTGCCAGATAAAGTATAGGGACCCTGGTTAAATTTGAATTTCAAATAAACAAACAACTTTTTATTATAAGTATATCCCAGGCTTCTGGGGACACACTGTGTCTCAGCCTGCTTTGTGTTGCTATAAAATAATACTTGAGGCTGTGTAATTCATAAAGAAAAGAGGTTTCTTTGGCTCACAATTCTGCAGGCTGTGCAAGAAGCATGGTGCGGTCATCTGCTTCTGGTGAGGACCTTAGGCTACTTCCACTCATGGAAGTGGGGGAAGGGGAGCCGGCATGTATAGAGATCACATAACGAAAAAGGAAGCAACAGAGAGAGGGGTGATGCCAGACTCATTTTACCAACCAGCTCTCATGGCAACTAATAGAGTGGGAATTCACTCACCACCAAGAGGACAGAAGGTACCAAGCCATTCATGAGGGATCCACTCCCATGACCCAAACACCTCCCATTAGGCCCCTCCTCCCTCCAACATTGGGGATCAAATTTCTTTTCTTTTTTTTGAGACAGGGTCTTGCTCTGTTGCACAGGCTGGAGTACAGTGGCATGATCTCTGCTCATTGCAACCATCACCTACCAGGTGAAAGCTATCCTCCCACCTCAGTCTCCAGAGTAGTTGGGACCACAGGCATGCACCACCACACCTGACTAATTTTTTTTTGTATTTTCCGTAGAGATGGGGTTTCGCCATGTTGCCCAGGCTGGTCTCCAACACCTGGGCTCAAGAGAACCACCCACTTTGGCCTCCCGAAGTGCTAGGATTACAGGCAAGAGCCACCAGCCCGGGCCTGGGGATCAAATTTCAACATGCGATTTAAAGGGGTCAAACATCCAAACTATAGTGTACTTATAGTAAAAAAAATTATTTGTCATTCATCTAAAATTTAACTAGGCCTTCTTTATTTTTATTCACTAAATCTGGCCACCCTACTACAGGAGTTGCCCAGGGTAAAAGGGTGACCACAGAGTATAGGGACACGGAGACATAGGGGGTTGTGATGGACTCCTGTGATGGTCATTCTAAAGAAGCAGCTGTCAATTATCTTCAGCCAAATTTACTATGTAATAATGTGAGATTTCAAGAAGAGAAAAATCTGGATAAACAACAACAACAATAAAAACAACTGTACAAGCCCACACTGTGGAGGATACTCAGAACCTATCTGTGGGCTGAATGAAGCGCATGGCTGCCAGTTTATGATCTTTGCCATAACGCCAACAAAACAAAACAAAAACCCACCAAATTCCTACTGCCTGTTTGCTGTGAGCTATGAAACCATCTAACCACATTTGTTAGGGCTGTGTATATATACCTCCAAATGAATATTCTTTGAATGAGATTTAAGAGTAAACTACTTGCACTACATATAGTGTAAAACAGTGCAAAGTTTTGGTTATAACAGTGTAGTTGCTCAAAAATTTTGTGTGTGGGAGGGCAGGCTGTTGGTTGGTTGACTGTTTCCTTCCTATATCTTCATTATAGTTGAGGCTAACATAAAAGTCAAATGTCAACATTTTTCACTTAATGGATGAAAGTTAAAGATGAATGAGAGAAAATCATGGTTTTCTAGGATGTCAAAGCTCAGGCAGAACAATACAGGCAGAATGACTTACAAATATAAACCACCACAACACAACATGGCCGATACAAGAATGGAGATATGTACATGGTGTCTTGTTATCAGATAAGAGAATGACCGATAAGTGTATTTAAGATGATTCCTTTGAAACTTGTAAATATACTGCAGAGGAATATTAAATGCAACTTACCTTCAGTAACATGACTTTTTGTAGTTTCCTCCATTTTAGGGAAAGACTGAAATGAAGATAGAATTACTTATGATGATTATATTACTTACAAGACTTACTTTGTTTAGAAACATTCTCTCAAGCTGATCTTTTGTAAAAACTACTATAAAATGAATTAGTTTAAAAATACTGATATAAAATTAATTTTTGTAGGTCATTCTTTCTACTTCACTAATGTCTAAAAATGGAAATGATTTTAACTTGTAAAAATTCCTTTTTCTTCTTCTTTTCTATTTCATTCATTAGTTCATTCAGCATTTCAATAAATATCAATTTCTTTTGAAGACAATAAAAGTTTCATTTAAGGGCCTTGTGAATTATTTATGAAGAGCCTAAAATGTATTTGGAAAATGCAATATATAGAGAAATGGATTTCCACAAAAATTGAAAATTATGAGGAGGGAGCAAATGCTTCATGGAAGTGGCAGAAGCAGCTATTTCTTAGGATATTTTGTCCTGAAACATTTAATATTGAAACAATAGTAAGAACACGGGTATACAAGGCATTTTCTCACCATAACCAGCTTGAGGAGATCAGCAGCATTGCCTCTCTCCTCCTCAGTTCTGGAATCTTTAACCATCATTTCCTGCAGCTCATCTTCTTTCTTTAGAATATAGTTTATGTAATCCTAAATCAGCAGAATAAAATACATAGACAAAAACTAGGAATTAGGAAGAGAGAGATACAAAAATGGTCATCAACTTGAAATATTACAAAAAATGAAGAATATATAGGTTTACAATGCTCAACAACTGTTTACTAGTCAAACAACCTGAAAAGACTTTTTCTTAATATGTTAATAGGAAAAACCTGAAAAGTGCAAAAGCAAAGCTTTAAGGGCCACAGGATAGAACTGCATGGGGGCCTCAGAGAGGCCCTGTTTCTAACTGTGCACTTAAGTGTCCTCATCAATAAAATGGACAGAATTGGGTTAGATGATGTGTAGGATCCTTTCAGGTACAGTTTTTTTATTTTACCTGTAAATGGAATTTGCCTAGTTCATGTCTTTGCTTCGAAGAGAAACGAACTTTATTTTTTTCATAAGTATTTGATCAATTTCTATAACTAATAATACCCTGCTCTGTGCCAGGTGCTAGGTATATAACCATAAACAAAACACATATAATCCCTGTACTGAGGGAGTTAACAAACTTGAGATGTTATAGACATGATCATACAATTAACTATGTATTTACAAATTCTTAGACCACTTCCAAAGCCTTTTACTCTGTGGACAAACATATTAATATGTAGTTCTGTCTTTTTCCAGTGGTCACTATCTCAGTTTTCTATACAGTGACAAAGATGGAGGGCACTATATAGTAATCACTTACAAAAAATTCTTACTTTTTCAATGTCTTTGGGGCTTCTTAATAATTTCTACACCTTATGGGAACCATTAAATATTTTCTACCTCTCAACCCTCTACTCTGTGACATCCTTGTGTTGCACTAGACAAATATTGGTAGAATTACATAATTTCAGGTTTCTTAGGAAACCAAAAGCAACGATTGCTCTGTTTCTGATTCTTTTGGGTCAGGTTACCTAGATTCCATTACCTTAAGGGAAACCTGCAGCCTCAGTTTCACCTCATTCTTTATGACCTCATGCTGAATGAATTGGCGCATCTGTAGCACACTGGGGCTCTCGAGTATGGCACCCGGGGCACTCACTAGCTGTTTGGACTCAATGCAAAGGCCTTTCCAAATCTGAGTACCAAACGGAGGTCCTGGAGTTTTTTTCTGTTAACAAAACAAAGCAATAACACCACCAAAGAAATCAGAACGTTTTCACATTCAAATTTTTTTTAACTGTTCATTTATTACATAGATATCATAATAACTTTTTAGGGACACAGTGGTGAAAAAAAATCCTTAACCTCAAAAAGTTCTGCAAATATAAGGAAAATCGATAACAGAACTGGGCATGCTTTCCTCTTTATTTATGTTACCAAGATACTGGATATTTAAAAATCCTGTTGCATGGTGTCCTGGGTAGGATGTAGAAGAGTGCTAAGCAATGTAATAGCAGCCTAGCTTATGACAAATGGATGTGGCTATTTCTTAGTACCCACAAGTAGCTGAAGACATCTGGAACTGAGCAGTCTTTCACTTTCTGGTTCTGTGTTGATTTTGACCTAGAAAGATTCTTTGCAAGAGAAATAATTCCATAGATCTGGGCCATCTTTGAGCTTAATCTAGATTAAGCATGCCTCCAGAGTCTGAGGATCCCTGGGGCAGAAAAATCTACCTTAGAGTAAACTCACACTATATGTTATACTTGTGATCGATTTTCAGGAATAGTGTGCTTTGCTGCCCTACTATGTTCTCAGGTGTGCTGGATGTGCTTCATTTCAAAAGGCCTGGCCTGTGACAGCCACTTAGGGGCTTTGCAGGCCTGTGCCACTCCTACCAGATGTAGAAGGTCAGAGCATAAGGGTTTCAGAGGATGAGAATAAACTTCCTTCAATAATCTTAGATGTGGCATACCCTTTGTCATCATGTAGTACTTAAAATTTGGATATAGCCTTAGTGTGCCATTTGGTGTGACCTCCTCATTTTCAGAGAAGGATATGGAGACCCAGTGTGACTTGTCCAAGATCCCACTTTAATAAGGGGTAGAATCAGGACCAGAATTCAAGTCACCTTCATATTACCATGTTGACTATAGTCACCAAATTTAACCACAGGGCTAGGAGGTCATTGTAATCTTAAATGTTCATCATTTGTGTTTGCTATTACAAGGTTTAGTGTAGGACAGCAAAAATGATGACAATCAAAAACATTATCTCAATTAACACTACTATCAATCTCTGATCATACCATCAATAGCTTCACTGATTTAATTATTTAACACCTGACAATATGTTGGACATGTGACATAAATTGCTTGTAAAATGAAATGGTAAATTATGCAAGATGCAGGACTTCATTGATTCTTACCCAAGATATTTTATTTTTAAAAAAAATTTAGCTGGAGCTTCTCTTAACTGACATAATTACAATGTTTACTTTCTAACACTGCAATTGCAAATGTGCGTAAAATCCTTCATATTATTCTTAGATGGTCAGTTCGTGCATTTTTAATATATGAAGAAAAAAAGGGAGAGTAAAAGGCACAAAATTGTGTGTTAAAATTAACAAATAAGAAATGAGAGAAGGAAAGATTTCTGTATGATATAATATCAGTAATTCCATGACAGAGGTGTAACCTGGCTTACTCAGAAAGAATGTTTGCATATTATAGGAAGATGTTCAAGCCTGCAATACAGGATAAAAGAAATAAAACTGAAATGAGCTAGCCAGGAGTATTCCTCTGAAATGTTGTTGCCACATCTACAAATGTTAGAATCTTCAAATATAAAACTCCTTGAGCACATTAAAAATTTACATAAGAATGAAAATATATGAATATATGGGAGGAGACTTAAGACTCTGGTCCATTGCCCTTGGATGGATATATACGCTAATAAAATGACTTTTTAGAAGAAATTATATACCTCAACTGAGGGAAATGTTTCCCATGACCTTGACCGGAGATTAGGAGGGACAATTGTATCTTCCTTTTTTACTTGCCATGGTGATGCTTCACGGAAAGGGCGAAGGACTGTGATGGTTAGGGTGCCTGGTTCAAAGAAAGTTGTCAGAAGACCATTACCCATTGAAAGTACTCAGAGAAAATGAAAACGCATTGACTAAATTCAACAAGCTCTTTTTGAACAGACTTAGACATGAAAGATTAATGAGACACAATGACTATACTTAGGAACCTTACGATCAAATAAGAAGGATGAAGCTTTTAGTCACTGTGACACCTAGAGACTGGATTTAGATCACCTGGAAGTATTCATTGACACTTCATCGTCCCTCATCAACCACATACAAGTTCTGTCAGTTCTCCCAATAAACTTGTTGAGTCCATCTTTTTCCCTCTCTGTGAACCCTACTTTATGTGCCTCAAAAAGATCCTGCTCCAGACTACAGCAAAAACTGGTTTTGCCACCTATATATACTCTGTGAATGAACCTTCCCTTGCAGTCAGGGTGACTGATTATGTTAGTCCACGATGAAAACTCTTTTTTGCCTTCACATCGCTCATGAGATAAAAGATGGTCCTTAACATTCTTTTGCCTCTACCTCAACTTGTACTGTTCTTCCCCTCTGTGCTTCAGCTACTTTGGCCTTTCCCCCAACCCATGTTTTCCAATGCTTTATGCTTTCTCCTTTATGTTTTCTTTTCCAAAAAAGCTCTCTCTCTTACCTTAATTAACCATTACCTACCCACTAGCTCTTGGCTCAGGTGTCTTCAGGGAAGCCTTCTTGACTATGTCAGTTTCTTCTGTTAGATTCTCTCATAGAACTATGTTCTTTCCCCTCGTAGACCTTATCCCAACTTATAATCATACAGTTGTGTGACTTTATAATTAACATCTATCTCTCCCAGTAACCTAAGAGCTCCACTGAAACAGGGTCCATGCCTGTTTTAGTTCACCATTGTATTCCTAACACCCAGCCAGTGTTTAGTACATGGTGGTTTGCCAAGTAGAGGCTAGTTAAATGACTAACAAACCAATGTGAGATGAATTCTTATTCTCCCACAGTTCCATACATGCACCACACTGACTGGGGGTCAGTCAGAGTCCCCCATGTTCCACATTCACAAAGAGCAAGGTGTATTAATGTCATGCACATATGCATTGATAAACTAAAAGTTATAAGGGCACAGAAATGCAGGCATATTTATAAATGCACACAAAATGTATCCCAAAACACAGAAAAAAGATGAAATAACACACACACACACACACACACACATAAACCTAGGCACAGCACATAGGTTTTGTACACAGATAATATGTAGGCTTATATCTATATTTAAATACACATATTAAATATATTGGATGGTTCTTACTTAATGTGATATGTATCTCTAGCCTCTGGTAACACACCAATTTCTTTGAAGTTGATGAAAACAACGTAAGTACCCAATGAATATAGCTTATATAACTTACCGGGTATTTCAGGTTGGCATTATAACTCACCTATCAATTTCATCAAAGCAATATCTTCAAAATGACAAAAAATGAATTTACAAGAGATATCTCACTGTTCTTTGTTTTTTCTTACCAAGATGAAATGAACTCGTAAATCAGAACTTTGGTACATACCTAAACACAGATACAAATCTGCGTATAGGAGAAGAGGGATACATACTCAGCGTATGCAGATTGGTGCTCAGATGTATCTTGATATACACCTAAATTCAAGTAGCTATATAAATAAGTTGACATGACTTATTCATGTCAACTTATTTCTGCTCTACTTTCCAAAGTAGAGCAGAAAAGTGAGCAAAGCGGAAAAAGTAAGATGACATGAAGATAGACTGGATAGTAAGGAAGATGAGAATTGGCAAAGAGACACCGTGCATTCCAGACAGTATGGGTCCTCTACCTGGCTGTTCCTGCACTGGCTCTTGGAGAACAACAGTATTTGATTCTTTATATGCCAAAGATAGATATTCTTCTATGTCACTGTCTCGAAGAAGTTCCATTCCTGATCCATCAGCATACATAACAAAAAACCTATTTGAAGAAATAAAAATATAATCACTTCAAGTATTCCGTTAAAATTCTCCTTGAACTCAGAATTAAAAGTAAAATTATAGTATTATTATTTTACCTGGGGACATGTTCACCATAGATTTGCTGATGATTCTTTTCAAGGTGCATAGAGGACAGACTATCATATCCCTCAGTTTTCTCATTTAGATCATCTTCCAATTTTTTTTCAGGTAATATAGTTGATATGCTACCATCAGCCATGACCTAAGGGATAAAGTATGTAAGCAACTAAAAGAAAAGAAAGTCATAATGCTTATACTTCTGCTGTTCCAATTTGAGAAAACAGATGATTTGGTGGGTTTACTCACAAAATTGGAGATGTTTATTTGCAAGGTATTGTTTACTAAGTAGAGACTGCATTAATAAAAGTAAAAACCTAGCAGCATAACTCTACTTATAAATGACACCTAGAACAGGAACACAGACTGAAACATATTCAGAATGAAGTGAATAGGATGGGGAGGATACTCCAAACCTCATACTATGAAGATAGGTTCAAGAAATTGGGAATTTAAACATGGAGGAATGGGTACTCATGCAATAGTTGTCTTGAATTATTTGCAAGGACCTTTGCATGGAAGGGGCTTATAATCTGGGATGTCAAACACACAATTGTGGCTCATGGGTAGAATACATTGGGAAATAGATTTAGTATGAATATGAGAAAAAATGTTCTAGTCCTTTATTACTGTCTAAATATGGCACGGGTCTCTCCAGGAAGGGGTGTGATTCATGCTGCAAGACCACTGAAGGGGATGCCCAAGAGGAGTATCAATGCCCAGAAAAATGCTTGGCTTAGAGGGTTTTGAGCTTTAAGTTTCTACTTCAATTTGCTGTAAATTGAAATTTGTCAGTTTGAACTCATGCTGTGAAGAGTTTCAGTTACTTAGCAACGAAAAAATAAGCTGGATCAGGGCTACATATCAAAACAAAGTTAGGAATTCTGTTGTATAACTCCAAATCTAAAAAATAACTTCATACCTACTAGCTGATAGACAAAATTTCACTGTTGAATGAGAAGTAAAAAAAAAAAAGAAAAAACAAAGAAAAAAGATAAATGCCTAGAGCAATGGTTGGCAAATCTTTTTTGTCACAGGCACAATAGTAAATATTTTAGAGTTTGAGTTTGCAGGCCATACATTCTCTGTTGCAGCTACTCAACTGCCATTATTGTGCAAAGCAGCCACAGACAGTATGTAAACAAATGAGCATGACTGTGTTCCAATAAAACTTTATAAAACGACATTGAAATTTGTATTTCCTATAATTTTATTGTGTCTTCTTCTTTTGCTTTTTCAAAAACCATTTACGCATATATGAAACCATTTTTAGTTCATGGGCTATAGATAAACAAGTGGCCATGGTTTGCCAATTCCTGACCTAGAGGTGAGGGGATAGTCGTGGTGTTGAAAGACAAAGAAGCAAATATTTTCTCCCATTCTGTAGGTTGTCTGTTTAGTCAGTTGATAGTCTGTTGATAGTTTCTTTTGCTGTACAGAAGCTTTTTAGTTTAATTAGGTCCCATTTGTCAGTTTTTGCTTTCGTTGCAATTGCTTTTGGTGTCTTTGCCATGAAGTCTTTGCCAGAGTCTGTGACCAGAATGGTATTTTCTGGGTTTTCTTCAAGGGTTTTTGTAGTTTAGGTTTTACATTTAAGTCTTTAATACATCTTGAGACAATTGTTGTACATGGTGTAAGGAAGGGGTCTAGTTTCAACCTTCTGCATATAGCTAGCCATTTATCCCAGTACCATTTATTGACTAGGGAGTCCTTTCCTCATTGCTTATTTTTGTTGGTTTTGTTGAAGATCAGATGATTGTAGGTGTGCAACTTTATATCTGGGCTCTCTATTCGGTTTCATTGTTCTATGCATCTGTTTTAGTACTGGTATCATGCTATTTTGGTTATTGCAGCCCTGTAGTACAGCTGAAGTTGGGTAATGTGATGCCTCAACCTTTGTTCTTTTTGCTTAGGATTGCTTTGGCTATTTGGGCTCTTTTTTTGGTTCCATGTGAATTTTAGAATAGCTTTTTCTAATTCTGTGAAGAATGTCATTGGTACTGTGATAGGAATAGTCTTGAATCTGTAAATTGCTTTGGGCAGTATGGCCATTTTAACAATATTGATTGTTCCTATCCATGATCATGGAATGTTTTCCCATTTGGTTGTGTCATCTCTGATTTATCAATGTTTTGTAATTCTCAGTGTAGAGAACTTTCACCTCCCTGGTTAGCTGTATTCTTAGGTATTTTATTTTTTGGTGGCTATTGTGAATAGGATTGTGTTCTTTTATTATTATTATTATACTTTAAATTCTAGGGCACATGTGCGTGCAGGCTTGATACATAGGTATACATGTGCCATATTGGTTTGCTGCACCCATCAACCCGTCATTTACATTAGGGATTTTCCTAATGCTATCCATCCCCCAGCCTCCTACCCCCTGACAGTCCCCCATGTGTGATGTTCCCCGCCCTGTGTCCAAGTGTTCTCATTGTTCAATTCCCACCTATGAGTGAGAACATGTGGTGTTTTGTTTTCTGTCCTTGTGACAGTTTTCTGAGAATGATGTTTCCAGTTTCATCCATGTCCCGGCAAAGGACATTAACTAATCCTTTTTTATGTCTGCATAGTATTCCATGGTGTATATGTGCCACATTTTTTAAATCCAGTCTATCATTGATGGATATTTGGGTTGGTTCCCAGTCTTTGCTATTGTTAATAGTGCGGCAGTAAACATACGTGTGCATGTATCTTTATAGTAGCATGATTTATAATCCTTTGGGTGCATACCCAGTAATGGGATTGCTGGGTCAAATGATATTTCTGGTTCTAGGGCCTTGAGGAATCACCATACCATCTTCCACAATGGTTGAACTAGTTTACACTCCCACCAACTGTAAAAGCGTTCCTATTTCTCCACATCCTCTCCAGCATCTGTTGTTTCCTGACTTTTTAATGAATGCCATTCTAACTGGCATGTGATGGTATCTCATTGTGGTTTTGATTTGCATTTCTCTGATGACCATGATGATGAGCATTTTTTCATGTGTCTGTTGGCTGCATAAATGTCTTCTTTTGAGAAGTGTCTGTTCGTATCCTTTGCCCACTTTTTGATGGGGTTGTTTTTTTCTTGTAAATTTGTTTAAGTTCTTTGTAGATTCTGGATATTAGCCCTTTGTCAGATGAGTAGATTGCAAAAATTTTCTCCCATTCTGTAGGCTGCCTGTTCACTCTGATGGTAGTTTCTTTTGCCATACAGCAGCTCTTTAGTTTAATTATATCTCATTTGTCTATTTTGGCTTTTGTTGCCATTGTTTTTGGTGTTTTAGTCATGAAGTACTTGCCCATGCCTATGTCCTGAATGGTATTGCCTAGGTTTTCTTCTAGCGTTTTTATGGTTTTAGGTCTAACATTTAAGTCTTTAATCCATCTTGAATTAATTTTTGTCTAAGGTGTAAGGAAGGGATCCAGTTTCAGCTTTCTACATATGGCTAGCCAGTTTTCCCAGCATCATTTATTAAACAGGGAATCCTTTCCCCATTTCTTATTTTTGTCAGGTTTGTCAAAGATCAGATGTTTGTAGATGTGTGGTGTTATTTCTGAGGCCTCTGTCCTGTTCCATTGGTCTATATCTCTGTTTTGATACCAGTACCATGCTGTTTTGGTAACTGTAGTCTTGTAGTATAGTTTGAAGTCAGGTAGCATGATGCCTCCAGCTTTGTTCTTTTTGCTTAGGATTGTCTTGGCAATGCGGGCTCTTTCTTGGTTCCATATAAACTTTAAAGTAGTTTTTTCCAATTCTGTGAAGAAAGTCATTGGTAGCTTGATGGGGATGGCATTGAATCTATAAATTACCTTGGGCAGTATGGCCATTTTCACAATATTGATTCTTCCTATCCATGAGCATGGAACATTCTTCCATTTGTTTGTGTCCTCTTCTATTTAGTTAAGCAGTGGTTTGTAGTTCTCCTTGAAGAGGTCCTTCACATCCTTTATAAGTTGGATTCCTAGGTATTTTATTCTCTTTGTAGCAATTGTGAATGGTGGTTCACTCATGTTTGGCTCTCTGTTTGTCCGTTATTGATGTATAGGAATGCTTGTGATTTTTGCACATTGATTTTGTATCTTGAGATTTGCTGAAGTTGCTTATCAGCTTAAGGAGATTTTGGGCTGAGATGATGGGGTTTTCTAAATATACAGTCATGTCATCTGCAAACAGGGACAATTTGACTTCCTCTTTTCCTAATTGAATACCCTTTATTTCTTTCTCTTGCCTGATTGCCCTGGCCAGAACTTCCGACACTATGTTGAATAGGAGTGGTGAGAGAGGGCATCCTTGTCTTGTGCCGGTTTTCAAAGGGACTGCTTCCAGTTTTTGCCCATTCAGTATGATATTGGCTGTGGGTTTGTCATAAATAGCTCTTATTAGTTTGAGATACATTACATCAATACCTAGTTTATTGAGAGTTTTTAGCATGAAGGGCTGTTGAATTTTGTTGAAGGCCTTTTCCGCGTCTATTGAGATAATCATGTGGTTTTTGTTGTTGGTTCTGTTTATGTGATGGATTATGCTTAATGATTTGTGTATGTTGAACCAGCCTTGCATCCTGTGAATGAAGCCGACCTGAACATGGTGGATAAGGTTTTGATGTGCGGTTGGATTCAGTTTGCCAGTATTTTATTGAAGATTTCACATCGATGTTCATCAGGGATATTGGTCTAAAATTCTCCTTTTTTGTTGTGTCTCTGCCAGGCTTTGATGTCAGGATGATGTTGGCCTCATAAAACAAGTTAGGGAGGATTCCCTCTTTTTCTATTGATTGGAATAGTTTCAGAAGGAATGGTACCAGGTTCTCTTTGTGCCTGTGGTAGAATTCAGCTGTGAATCTGTCTGGTCCTGGACTTTTTTTGGCTGGTAGGCTATTAATTATTGCCTCAATTTCAGAGCCTGTTATTGGTCTATTCAGAGATTCAACTTCTTCCTGGTTTAGGCTTGGGAGGGTGTATGTGTCCAGGAATTTAACCATTTCTTCTAGATTTTCTAGTTTATTTGCGTAGAGGTGTTTATAGTATTCTCTGATGGTAGTTTGTATTTCTGTGGGATCCGTGGTGATATCTCTTTTATCATTTTTTATTGTGTCTATTTGATTCTTCTCTCTTTTCTTCTTTATTAGTCTTCCTAATGGTCTATCAATTTTGTTGATCTTTTCAAAAAACCAGCTCCTGGCAATTCATTGATTTTTTTGAAGGGTTTTTTGTGTTGCTATCTCTTTCAGTTCTGCTCTGATCTTAGTTATTTCTTGCCTTCTGCTAGCTTTTGAATTTGTTTTCTCTTGCTTCTCTAGTTCTTTTAATTGTGATGTTAGGGTGCTGATTTTAGATATTTCCTGCTTTCTCTCATGGGCATTTAGTGCTACGAATTTCCCTCTACACACTGCTTTAAATGTGTCCCAGAGATTCTGGTATGTTGTGTCTTTGTTCTCATTGGTTTCAAAGAACATCTTTATTGCTGCCTTTATTTTGTTATTTACCCAGTAGTCATTCAGGAACAAGTTGTTAAGTTTCCATATAGTTGTGTGGTTTTGAGTGAGTTTCTTAATCCTGAGTTCTAATTTGATTGCACTGTGGTCTGAGAGACAGTTTGTTGTGATTTCTGTTCTTTTACATTTGCTGAGGAGTGCTTTACTTCCAATTATGTGGTCAATTTTAAAATAAGTGTGATGTGGTGCTGAGAAGAATGTATATTCTGTTGATTTGGGGTGGAGAGTTCTGTAGATGTCTATTAGTTTTGCTTGGTGCAGAACTAAGTTCAAGTCCTGGATATCCCTGTTAACCTTCTGTCTCATTGATCTGTCTAATATTGACAGTGGGGTGTTAAAATCTCCCATTACTATTGTGTGGGAGTCTAAGTCTCTTTGTAGGTCTCTAAGGACTTGCTTTATGAATCTGGGTGCTCCTGTATTGGGTGCATATATATTTAGAATAGTTAGTTCTTGTTGAATTGATCCCTTTACAATTATGTAATGGCCCTCTTTGTCTCTTTTGATCTTTGTTGGTTTAAAGTCTGTTTTATCAGAGACTAGGATTGCAACCTCTGCTTTTTTTTTTTTCTTTCCATTTGCTTGGTAGATCTTCCTCTATCCCTTTATTTTGAGCCTATGTGTGTCTTTGCACATGAGGTGGGTCTCCTGAATGCAGCACACTGATGGGTCGTGACTCTTTATCCAATTTGCCAGTCTATCTCTTTTAATTGGGGCATTTAGCCCATTTACATTTAAGGTTAATATTGTTATGTGTGAATTTGATCCTGTCATTATGATGTTAGCTGGTTATTTTGCCCATTAATTGATGCAGTTTCTTCATAGCATAGATGGTCTTTACAATTTGGCATGTTTTTGTAGTAGCTGGTACTGGTTGTTTCTTTCCATGTTTAGTGCTTCCTTCGGGTGCTCTTGTAAGGCAGGCCTAGTGGTAACAAAATCTCTCAGCATTTGCTTGTCTGTAAAGGATTTTATTTCTCCTTCACTTATGAAGCTTAGTTTGGCTGGATATGAAATTTGGGGTTGAAAACTCTTTTCTTTCAGAATGTTGAATATTGGCCCCCACTCTCTTCTGGCTTGCAGGGTTTCTGCCAAGAGATCCACTGTCAGTCTGATGGGCTTCCCTTTGTGGTAACTCGACCTTTCTCTCTGGCTGCCATTAACATTTTTTCCTTCATTTCAACCCTGGTGAATTTGACACTTGTGTCTTGGGGATGCTCTTCTCGAGGAGTATCTTTGTGATGTTCTCTGTATTTCCTGAATTTGAATGTTGGCCTGCCTTGCTAGGTTGAGGAGTTCTCCTGGATAATATCCTGAAGAGTGTTTTCCAACTTGGTTCCATTCTCCCTATCACTTTCAGGTCCATCAGTCAAACATAGATTTCATCTTTTCACATAGTCCTGTATTTCTTGGAGGCTTTGTTTGTTTCTTTTTACTCTAAATTTCTTTTCTCACTTTATTTCATTAATTTGATCTTCAATCACTTATACCCTTTCTTCCACTTGATCAAATCAGCTATTGAAGCTTGTGCATGTGTCATGAAGTTCTCATGCCACGGTTTTCAGCTCCATGAGGTCATTTAATGTCTTCTCTACATGGTTTATTCTACTTAGCCATTCGTCTAAGCTTTTTTCAAGGTTTTTAGCTTCCTTGTGATGGGTTTGAACATGTTCCTTTAGCTCAGAGAAGTTTGTTATAACTGACCTTCTGAAGCCTACTTCTGTCAACTCGTCAAAGTCAGTCTCCATCCAGCTTTGTTCTGTTGCTGGCGAGGAGCTGTGATCCTTTGGAGGAGAAGCACTCTGATTTTTAGAATTTTCAGCTTTTCTGCTCTGGTTTCTCCCCACCTTTGTGGTTGTATCTACCTTTGGTCTTTGATGTTGGTGACCTACAGATGGGGTTTTGGTGTAGATGTCCTTTTTGTTGATGCTGATACTATTCCTCTCTGTTTGTTAGTTTTCCTTCTAATAGTCAGGTCCTTCAGCTGCAGGTCTGTTGGAGTTTGCTGGATGCCTGGGTATCACTAGTGGAGGCCGCAGAACAACAAATATTGCAGAACTGCAAATATTGCTGCCTGATCCTTCCTCTGGAAGCTTCGTCCCAGAGGGGCACCTGCCTATATGAGGTGTCTGTTGGCCCCTACTGGGAGGTGTCTCCCAGTTAGGCTACACGGGGGTCATGGACCCACTTGAGGAGGCAGTGTGTCCCTTCTCGGAGTTCAAACGCCATGTTGGGAGAACCACTGCTCTCTTCAGAGCTGTCAGACAAGGATGTTTAAGTCTGCAGAAGTTGTCTGCTGCCTTTCATTCAGCTAAACCCTGCCCACAGAGGTGGAGTCTAGAGGCAGTAGGCCTTGCTGAGCTGCGGTGGGCTTTGCCCATTTCGAGCTTCCTGGCTGCTTTGTTTACCTACTCAAGCCTCAGCAATGGCGGACGCCCCTCCCCCAGCCAGGCTGCTGCCTCACAGTTCGATCTCAGGCTGCTGTTTAGCAGTCAGCAAGGCTCCTTGGGCGTGAGATCCACCGAGCCAGGCATGGGAGAGAATCTCCTTATCTGTTGGTTGCTAAGACCATTGGAAAAGCACAGTATTTGGGCAGGAATGTCCTGTTTTTCCAGGTACAGTTTGTCCTGGTTTCCCTTGGCTAGGAAAGGGAAATCCCCTGACACCTTGCACTTCCCAGGTGAGGCAATGCCCTGACCTGCTTCATCTTGCCCTCCGTGGGCTGCACCCACTGTCCAACTGGTCCCAGTGAGATGAACCAGGTACTTCAGTTGGAAATGCAGAAATCACCCATCTTCTGTGTTGATCACACTGGGAGCTGCAGATTGGAGCTGTTCCTATTCAGCCATCTTCAGGATTGTGTTCTTGATTTGGCACTCAGCTTGGATGTTGGTTCACTTCCCCACTTTCAACCCTACTGTATCCTTCTTACCATCTTACTCTGTGACTACTCGAAGAAACTTGCCTTCTGTCTTGTGTTTGCTCTGACTTCAACTTGGATAAGGACCATTGCCACATCATTCTTTATGTTGGCATTATTTTCAGATGTCTGCTACTGTTTCTTCCTTTCTGTTCTAATTATTTATTTAGCCCTAACATTTCTATCCCACCAATTATTCGGCTTGCCATTCTCCATGAAAGTACACTTAAGAATCAAAGGAAATGTATTGACATTCATTACTGCTTGCCCAAAGTATTGGCAGTAAGTGGATAATTAATCCCAAGGCAACTAAGGTAAAAATCTACATGGAAGCTTTGTAGTGTGAAATATCTCAAAAGCAAAGCCACAGGCTCTCTCTCCATACCAAAGGTGCACTTTACCTGAAAAGTGTTTCCCTCAGGATCCAGAACCTCACAGATAACCTCTGAAGTATGCCTCATGATGTACCTGCCAGCTCGCAGCTGCTCACGCTTTTGAAAAGGATAGTATATATTACTGCTTGATTCATGGCAGTACACAGCTGAACAATCCTTGTCAATATAAAGAGAGCCTGTGTTTGGAGGTAACACCTGAAAGAGTAACAGAAGGAGAGAAATTATTAAAATTTTCTTGTTCAATATGTGGGACTTGGAAAACCATTTTAGGAAAAAGAATATCCATAGATCCTAGTCACAAACTGTGTTTGCAGGAGGAAAACATTAATCAAGGGAGGACTTAAGGTTTGGAAAGGGCTACTTGATAAAGAGGCAAACTGAATAGTTAGGATATCATTTCTCCTGTATCCTCATATCTTATCTGCTCACTTTAATATCTCTTCTAAGTAATTGTCTTATGCCCCCTTATTTCTAATACTTAACATATTTTAGCTGAGGTTACATACATGTTTGGCCCTATTCATCCTATTCTAAATGTTTGGGGTTGCTCATGATCTTGGATAAGAAGCATCTCTGAAAGGGTATAAAACTGTGCGATAAGTGCTCTTAGAAACTCATCTCTCCTCTCTCTGGTGGCTGACACAGTCCTTAAGTAATAGACTTCATGTAATGAATTCTGGTTCAAACAGATCTTTTTCTGAAATATAATTTACATATCATAGATTTACCCTTTAAAAGTGTATAATTCCATGGGTTTTAGTATATTCAAAAATGTGTGAAGCCATTATCACTAATTCCATAACACTTTTATCATCCCCCAAAGAAATGCTGATCCTGTTAGAAATCTTTCTGGATTGCTAGGCCTTAGGCCCTGGCAGCCACTAATCTACTGTCTATGGATATACCTATTCTACATACTTCATTTAAATGGAAGCATGTACTCTGTGGCCTTTTGTGTCTGGCTTGTTTCAGTTAGCATAATGTTTTCAAGGTTCACTCATGTTGTAGCACACAGTACTTTATTCCATTTTATGGATAAGTAATATTCCATTGTATGGCTATATCAGATTTTCTTTATTCACTTATGAGTTGGCATCATTTGCGTTGTTTTCAGTTTTGCTATTATTAAAGATGTTGCTGTAAATATTGTGTACAAGTTTTTGTGCAGATGTATGTTTTCTCTTGGATATATACCTAGGAGTGGAATTGCTGGGTCATATGACAACTACGTTTACCTTTTGAGGAAGTGCCAAGTTGTTTTCCAAAGGGACTATACCATTTTCCAAGTGACTAACCACTTTCCAAAGTGACTTATACCATCAGCAATTTCTGAGGGTTCCAATTTCTCCATACCTTTGCTAACACTTGTGATTATCTGTCTTTTTGATTACAGTTTTCTAGTGGGTGTGAAGTGATATCTCATTGCAGTTTGCGCTGCAGCTCCCTCACAACTAATGATGTTGAGCATCTTTTCTTGGCTTATTTGCTATTTGCATATCTTTGGAGAAATTCAAATCCTTTGCTCATTTTAAAGTGGGTTATTAGTCTTTTTATTGTTGAGTTATGAGAGTTCTAAGTTGTAGGGTACTCTGTACATGAGACCATTATCAGTTATACGATTTTCAAATAACATCTTCTATTCTGTAGTTTATCTTTTCACGTTCTTGGTGGTGTCCTTTGAATCACAAACTTTTTTTTTGATTTTGGTAAAGCTTGTATGTTTGGCATCATATCTAAGAAACTATTGCCTAATCAAAAACATGAAAATTTATATCTATGTTTTCTTTCATCTCTCACTTCCAGCACCTTCCTTGCCGCATAATAATCTACACTGGATGAAGAGGTGGAAGGATAACATTATCAGAAGAGATGAGAGGGATAAACTGACTTCAGCAACTTTCACAGTAACAAATGTTTGCCAGTGAGATCTTTGTCTATCATCTTCTAGCTTTTAGCTCTCAGTATCTAGTGACATTGTTTGCAATATTTTTGCTCTAGTGTCCTTTCTCCAGCAAGTGAAAAGCTGAAAGCAAGTCCTTTTAAGGCTAAAGGAACTGCATGCTGACACTGGATGGTTGTGTTTAAAGGGGAAATGCAGAAAGGTAGGGAAGGTGCTAACTGCTCCTCCTTGGCCTTCCAAGGACAGAGCTTTGCTTCAGCTAGGAGAACTGCCCTCCAGGGACCACACACACCATGTGCTCTGTCTTGTGCTGCTAGGACTTTGAGTAGAGTAGTGAGGACTGACTGGAGGTGGGAAGGATGGATAATGAGAATGAGGGTCGAGGCGGCAGGAGGTGAAGCTGCTCTGTTAGGCACAAGCCAAACCATCTAAGTGTTTCTAACACCCACAGTGCCTAGCACATAAGAAATCCTCAACTAACACATTTTGGTTTATAACCTTGGTCCAAAACTACCAAAGTTTTGCAAAACAAGCAGGACAATGTTTTTCTGGCATGGGATGTAAAAAGGGATGAATAAATAAGAGTTTGAGAAGTATATTCTAAAATGTTAGTATTATAAGAGAAAGGAAAGCAATAGCAGTGTACATTGCAGGCATTTTTACTGCCCCAGAGAAGTGGGTTTTCTCAGCTGAATAGACATTCATCTTTGGCACTTCTCATTTTCCTCGTAGACCTACCTGGTATGTTCCCTGTGGCTTTGCAATAATAGTTGTTCCATCTCCAAAGGTGGCACAGCAGCTACTGTCCTCACAGTTGGTGATAACAGTGGCATAGCGTGAGCTTTCTACCCGCATACACTTCACCTGCCTGGTGACAGTCCGAGGACCCTCGGCTACAAGCAAATGCAAGGTAAGCAGATCTGATAGGATGTAGACATTGCAAAACAGACCTCAGCCTATTGATTTTGCTGCTGTTTCCTGGCTGTCTGGATTCCTCACGGAAAAAACACAATTGTAAAGTCTAGAGCAAGTACTGAGAACTCCACAGGGTTGGAGTGTGGCCTGCTGTTCTTGTCAATTCATAATAATTCTTCCAGAAAAAATCTTCTTAATTTAGTATGCTGTCTTATTCTCACTATTTATTTGCAGGAGTTGAGAACATCTGATTTTTCAACTTGAAAAATTGAAAAGCATAAAATATAATTTAAGCACTCAGATATTCATCAATTAAAATTTATACTTTTTAATACATATGTAAAATAAAAATTACAGATAATATTGAAGTTTCTCCTTATATCTGGGCTTATTTCTATCTTGAAATTCATTTTTACACTTTTATGTACATATATATCATGAACAATATAAATGTGTGTGCTTTAAATGTATGTAAGCTATATGTTACTCTATGTATTTATGTAATTACTGTACTGTCATTCTACACCTGCTTTTTTCATTTAATACAGTTTCAAGACCTCGAACCATCTTGATCTATATGTATCCATCCATCTATCTATACATATATGTGTGCATAGATATATTTATTTGTGTGTGTATGACTCCCCTTAACAACCTTATAGTATTATTTTGTAGGAATTTACCACATTTTGTTTTTCTATTCTGCCATTGATGGACATTTATATTTTCCCAATATTTCAATATATACTCAATGCTGCAAGTCACTCCTCTGTATTTGTTTCCTTGTGCAAATGTGTATGAGTGTCCCTCTCTCTATAAGCAGAAATAAAGTTAGTGCATCATAATATGATATGCATGATTTTGTGGGTGGGGTGGGGAGATGTAGGTCAAAGCATATAAAGTTACAATTATACAATTATGTAAGATGAATAAGTATAAGAATGTAATGTATAGCATAAAAACTATAGTCAATAACTTGTATTGTATAATGACAATTTTCCAAGAGTGTAGACTTTAGGTGCTCATAACACACACACACACACACACACACACACACACACACAAACTATATGAGGTAAGAGACATATTAATTTGCTTCACTTAGTCCACTATGTATATGGATATCAAAATATCATTTTGTACATCTTAAATATATCCAACAAAAAACATTGACATTAAGGAAACGGAACTCACGGAATAACTTCTCATTAAAAATATTTCTTAAATTAAGGTTCAGAAGAGTGGAAGGGTTTTAGAGTCTTTGAGCAGGTTCCAGTTAATTAGCAGCTACAGTTTCCTTTTTTCCGATGCCACCTTTCTGACGAAAGACATGCTGAGACTGAAGACCTATCTGAGGTCACCTATTTATGCAAATTAGATGCCTTGAGGATCAAAGGAAACATCTGAAAGCTAGTATCTAGGACAGATGAATATGGTTATTAGGTTTTAGTTGCCACCAGTCAAAGACTATTACTAACCATCAGCTAACTAGAGCTGTTATCACTCCCATCTCTGTTGAGATAATGATCATAATAAAAGGTCCTAATGCATCCTCATATTCATTGCAGCATTATTCACAAAAACCAAGATTTGGAATCAGTCTACATGTTCATCAATGGATGAATAAATAAGGAAAATAAAGAAAATAAAGAAAATAAAGTAAATATAGGCAACAGAATACTATTCAGTGTTAAAAAAAAAAAGAAATCTGTCATTTGCAACAATATGGATAAACCTGGAGGACATTATTTTAAGTAAAATAATCCAGGTACAGAAAGACAAATAGCACACTTATATGCAGATTCTACAGAAGTTGAACTCATGCAAGTAGAGAGTAGAATGGTAGTTACCAGCCATTTGGGTGAGGAATTGGGGAGATGTTGGTCAAAGGATATAAAATTTCAGTTATATAAGAGGAATAAATTAAAGAGATATACTGTATAACATGGTGACTATAGTAAATAACATATTGTATTTTGAAAATTTCTAAGAGAGTAGATTTTAAGTATTCTCACAATTAAAAATGATAAGTACAAAGAACAAAGCTGGAGGCAACCGTGCTACTCAACTATAAACTATACTACAGGACTACAGTAACCAAAATGGCATGGTACTTGTACCAAAACAGCAAAACAGACACATAGACCAATGGAACAGAATAGAGAGCCCAGAAATAAAGCCACACACCTACAGTCATCTGATCTTAAACAAATCAACAAAAACAAGCAATGATGAAAGGACGCCCTATTCAATAAATAGTACTGAGATAAATGGCTGGCCATATGCAGAAGATTGAAACTGCACCCCTTCCTTACACCATATAGAATAATTATCTAAAGATGAATTAAAGAATAAAATGTAAAACCCAAAATTATAAAAACCCTGAAAGACAACCTAGGCAATACCATTCTAGACATAGCAACAGGCAAAGATTTCATGACAAAGATACCAAAAGCAATTGCAACAAAAGCAAAAATTGACAAGTGATATCTAATTAAAACAAAGAAATTCTGCACAGCAAAAGAAACTATCAACAGACTAAACTGACAACCTACAGAATGGGAGAAAATATATACAAACTATGCATCTGACAAAGGTTCATCCATGCTAACATCCAGCATCCGTAAGGAATTTAAACAAATTAACAAGCAAAAAACCAAACAACCCCATTAAAAAGTGGGCAAAAAACATGAACAGTTTTCAAAAGAAGACATAAACGTGGCCAAAAAACACATGAAGAAAAGCTCAACATCACTGAACGTTAGAGAAATGCAAATCAAAACCACAATGAGATACACTCTCACATCAGTCAGAATGGCAATTATTAAAAGGCCAAAAAGTAACAGATGCTGGCCAGGTTGCAGCAAAAAATGAATGCTTATACACTGCTGGTGGGAATTTAAATTAGTTCAGCCACTGTGGAAGACAGTGTGGTGATTCTTCAAAGACCTGAATACAGAAGTACTATTCGACCCAGCAATCCCATTACTGGGTATATACCTAAAGGAATATAAATCATTTTACTGTAGAGACACATACACACATATGTTCACTGTAGCACTGTTCACAATAGCAAAGATATGGAATCAACCTAAATGCCCATCAATGGTAGACTGGAGTAAGAAAATGGCATACATATACACCACGGAATACTAGGCAGCCATAAAAACAAACACGATCACATCCTTTGCTGGAAAACGCATGGAGCTGGAGGCCATTACCCTTAGCAAGCTAACACAGGAAGAGAAAACCAAATACCGCTTCATCTCACTTATAAGTGGGAGCCAAATGATGAAAACACATGGACCTATAGAGGGGAACAACAGATACTGGGGCCTACTGGAAGGTAGGAGGAAGGAGAGGATCAGAAAAAATAACTTATGGGTACTAGGTTTAATACCTGGGTGACAAAATAATCTGTACGGCAAACCCTGTTACATGAATTTACCTATATTACAAACCTGTACATGTACCACTTAACTTAAAAGTTTTAAATAAATGAATACATAAATAAAACACACACACACACAGACACACACACACACAATGAGGAGTGTGTTGGAGAAACTTTTGGCTGCTGGGTGCTGCTGGTCAAAAAAAATTTCTAAGAAAGTAGACAGATTTTAAGTTTTCTCACAACTAAAAATAAGTATCTGAGGGTAATGCATATGTTAATTCACTTGATTGAGTCATTTTGCAATGTATACTTATTTCATCACATCATATTGTTTATTATATATATATACACAATATCTGTCAATTAAAAGAATAAATTAAATTTTATAAAGCAAATATCAAAATAAGTAATGATGATAATAATAATACTACGAAATCCTTATAGACCCTGCTTTGGATTGCATGGGTTTTCTTTAGTTGGCTAACTTTACCAAAAAATTATTTTTCTTATGTGTATGCTCAGCAGTCAGTGAGGATTCTATCTAACTTGCGCTAAAGAGTTATAAAATACTGTCATGTACTCAGAAAATAAAACATACTTGTTTCTTGATCATCTGGCAGAATAATTTGATCTTCATAAACTTGATAAAAGGTTGTGATTCTGGTACCATCAGCATGATCCACTATCCGAGTACCATCTTTCCTTTCAACTATGACAACTTTGTCTTCTCGAGTTGTCATAACCTGAACATGAAGAGGCAGGACATAATCATTTGGCCACATGGTTAATCCCAAGTGTACTTATTTTTATCCATTGAATACGAAGATGGCACCATCAAAGTCCTAGTTATTTATTTATAGGCAAAGTTTTATCTCATCTACCTGATCTAACCTTCATAACAATCTTGGCAGGTACCCTCATTTTATAGATGAGGAAATTTAGGCTTAGAGAAGTTGAGAAGCTTGCTGAAAGTCATGCAGCAAGTAAGTATCAGGGCATATTTGAGGAAACACTTAACATCTGGACTGGGTTAACCCAGGTCTGTCTGGGAAAATGACCACAGGCCCTGTTTCCTTGGAAACTACGGAGTAACGATAAATGTGGCATATTGTGGCTGCCTTGTGTGCTGTGAAACCCCTGCTCTGCAGAACTTCCCCAGATGGGGTGAACTGCAAGATGGCCTGCAAGTGTCGGCCTAATGTCATCAGAGCAGTACTTGAAGATTGGTAGGGGGCAGAAGCTGTAGCCTCTCTGTGTCAAGTTGACCTGTGCATGTATCTGCTGCTCAGTGCCGCTGCATGCCTGTGAGCTTGAGGGGGATGAGAAGCGGTGTGCGTGGGTTGCTGCTGCTGAGCTCTGCACTGGGTTGACCATGGCTCTGTTGTGTTTGCCTCATAGTTCAGCTTTTACCTCTGCCCATTACTCCTTTCTCCCTCCTCCTTTCACATATATGTCTCTATTAAAATCTTGCACTTGGGACTTCACCTCAGTGTTTGCTTCTGGAAAGCTCAACCTGCAACTGCAGTACTGTAAATTGCATAATGCATATTTCAATCATTGGGCATTTTCTAAACTTACACTGTTCTAACTCTAAGGAACATAATGTTTCACTGAAGGTCTGGATGGACGTGAGAGTGAGTTTGCTAGCTGTTTTCTGACTCCAAAGTTCATGGCTATTGGGAGCAGGTGATTTTCACCTTTTTAGCTCTTTATGGTAGGTGGCAGTCACTACTTAAGAGAGAAATGAATGCTGATCATTATTTTAGGTTCTTATCATTGGCGCTTTCAGCCAGGAATGTATACTAAGAAATACTGCTGTGTAATGTGGTGGTTGAGAGCATGAGCTCTGGGGTTAAGCTGAGTTTGAATCCCGACTCCGCAAATGGCTGGATAGACTTAGGGATGTTGCTTAACCTGTTTGTTGTCTGGTTTACTCATCCACAAAATGGAGCCAACACTAGTATCTTCTTGGAAATGTTATGTGGGTTAAACGAGATGATGCTGGTAAAGTGCGTCACACTTGGCCATCATGTTAGTAATTATTGATAGCGGTTTTTTATCTAGTAGAGATATTTACATATTATGATTTAGAATTATTCAAACATTTCATAACGCCACATAAACAGTGACATTTTCTGGTCACCATAGAATAGGATAATCATTCTTAGTGGTGGCAATAACACAGTAACAAGGATATTTCTGAATGCCTGTTAGTGCCAGGTCTGGTACTAATCTTCTCAACAGGTAATGACTATTATCTCCAGTTTATGAATAAGAAACCAGATGAGAAACTTGCCAAAAGTTATACATCTGGTAAGGACTATGGCTAAGGCTTGAAACACAGGTCTGCCTCACCCCAAGGGCAGTGCTCATTGCTTTAGAATGTAATATTTCATGTCATTTTCAATTTTGTTTCATATGCCAGTTTCTTGAGATCTGGGACACAGTGTTGGGGTCTACATTCTGGCTCTACCATTTGCTGTGTGACCTTGGGCAAATTACTTAACCTCTCTGTAGCTTAGTTGCCTCATCTATAAAACGGAAACAATAGTAGTTTGTTGTGAGAATTGAGTGAGTTAGTATATGGAAAATGCAGAGAACAGGGCCTAGTACACAGTGAGTGCTCAGTAAATATCACTATTATTGCTCTTATTCTGTTGGGCATTTGGTGTTTAATTCATGCTTGAATCCGGGTTCTTGGATGTTGGTTCATGCTTCCAAAATGGTGATAGAGATGAATGAGGGAAATTAAAAGTTAAAAAAGAAATGTTAATCAAACTTGCATATTAAGCCAAATAATCTACCTCAGGGGCCGAATTAAAGTGAGTTACTTGAAGGAACAAAAACAAACATTAAAAAATCTCAGGAAACAAATGAACAAAAAACCTTTCTGAGATCATATGTGCTTTGAGTCTTACAAAAAAAGGCAACTAGCAAACAAAGTAAGAGATTATAAAATTATTTCAGAAGTAGGCTGAAGAGGAAAAAATATTTGGTTAGATCATGTAATCCATCTTAACAGCAAGCTGGCATTTTGCTTTTTACAGCAGCACATGGTTTTAAACAAGGGTAGGAAGTTCAGACACAAGAGTTAAGGCACTTAGGAACTTCTTCATTTTGTTTAGATTCAGAGGGTGCTGCAAATCTCCATATAAGATGTTAGAGGAATAGCTAAGGAATGGAAAGAGCTCAGTTTTTGTTCACAAACAACTGGCTCTAATCCTGGCTTCAGCACTTTCTGAACATGTACTCTTGATCACATTACTTAACTTCCTAAGGCTCAATTTCTCATCTGTGTAATATACATTTGGTGTGAGGGCTGAATGAGATAATGTGTATAAAAGTCCCCAAAGAAATCCTGGTAGATAGAGGGCTGGGCGTGGTGGTTCATGTTTGTAATTCCAGCACTTTAGGAGGCTGAGGCGGGCCGATCACCTGAAGTCAGGAGTTGGAGGCTAGCTTGGCCAACATGGCAAAACCCTGTCTCTACTAAAAATACAAAAATTAGCCAGGCGTGGTGGCAGGTGCCTGTAATCCCAGCTACACGGGAGGCTGAGGCAGGAGAATTGCTTGAACTAGGAGGTGGAGGTTGCAGTGAGCTTGCACTCCAGCCTGGGCGACAAGAGCAAAACTCTGTGTCAAAAAAAAAAAAAAAAAAAAATCCTGGTACACAGAAAGTGCTATTGTTCATTCCAGGAGTTTTGCTTTCATATAATAAACAGAACCATTATGTTCTGTACCACTAATTTGTCATGTATTCTTATGCTACAAATAAAGTTTTTGTAAAGTTTCTCTACAGTTTTGGATTCTTGAGTTATTTAATGTGTGTCTTATGTCTTTCACTATACCATAAGTTTTTCCAAATCAAAGGATCATGAACAAACTCCTTTCACCAACTGCAAGTGGGCACAAATAAGTAGTAATGAGACATTCACTTCCAGAAGCCTCTCACTTCCAGAAGATAAGACATTTTACACACATACATTCAGCATAAGGAAACACACAACATCATTAATCACATATATCTTAAAAGTGGCATAGAGAACTCATGAACTGCCGCTCACCTCAAAAATTAGCATTTTGTTCTGACGTGGTTGTGCCCACAACACACAAAAATAGTCCCTAATGATACTCTCCATTTGGCAAATACACCACAAGATGTTTTTAGATTTTGGAAAATGAATCCAATCATCCATCCATCCACCCATCCATCCATCCACTACTTAACAGACATTTATTGAAAAAATATTATCAGCTAGGCACTCTTTTGGGTGTTGTTTCAGAATTCTAATGACTTAGAAAATTTTGCAATAAACAATAGTTTGTCATACCGTTCCATTGACAGGATCTGTGGCCTGAAAGGATAACAATGGGGCCAAGTCTGCTATTCTTTCTAATCCTTTGGTGCCAATCCGATTTCCTTCAGGTGTGGTTGTAAACCAGGTGCCTATGTGAACCTCCACAGGAGTTACAGTTTGAACTGCCTCTGGAGGAGGGTCATGGATTTCACCCTTATGGGCCATTGATGACTGATTTTTGTGACTTTTTCCTGTGAAGTTCAAGTAAAATCAAACAACAACAATATAACTATAGTATCAATTATATACATCATTCACTATGTTTTGACACAGTACAAACTACCTCAGATACTGTGGCATAGACAATTCTAAGTGGTATTCATCAATTATATTATTTCTCAATAGGGAAAAGTATCAGGTTATGAATAGCGTAATTTTAGCACTTAAACCATGGCTAAATTCCCACCACTTTCCCCCAGACATACACATGCTTACACAGCTCACTGTCTAGGGCACAAAAAATATTCTGGTCAACTTCTGTACTCTTTTGGGTCTTGCATACTTCTCTCTGGGTCCCAGATTTTGGGTTTTGCATTCTGGTTTTTAAAGCCTACCTTTGCTCTCACTTATCTGTCAAACTTTCAGCCTCCTTTTGACATATTGGACTATAACAGTTATTAATTTTTAACTCTTGATTCCCCTGATTTTGCCCTTTTGTCAGTAATAACAGGAAACATCTTTCTTCAACCCTGGATCTGGGAAACCTCACCAGCCACGCATATCCCTGGGGAAAGGAGTTTGTGCAGTTTAATTAGTACATCAACAATTGTCTGATACATTTTCCTCTCCATCCTTTACCTCCCACTCATTTGGAACAGGAGGAGAGAACTGAAGACACCCTCATGGAAATCCTTGACCAATATTTCAGTTGCTCTATCAGGGTAGACATACTCCATTTCCATGAATAATAATGAGTAATCTGTAGATGAGACTTGACAGTGTTATCACATCTCAATAATGAGGTAAACTCAGACCCTGAAACAAATTGCAAGTAATGATAGTAAAGGAATGTTAACTCTTGGAAGATTCTCCAGATTCAAACCATGAAATGTGCAGCAGGGCATGCATCTCGGCCTAACTAATAGGGACTCAACTAATGGGAAGAACCAAAGGCAGATAAATCAGGTTGAGCCTTTTCATTGCCCTAAAATTTGATTTGGACATATTTATACTTCTAGAATATTGGTAGAGAGTGAAAATGGTATCTCTTTCAGAATAATTCCTCTAGAAATAGTAGGAAGTACTTTAGGAATTATCTTTTTTTCTACATTCTCCCTTTTTCTCCTATTTCCCTCCCCTCTCCTTCTGTTCTTGTTACTTTTTCTAATCAAAAAAGGTGAGCTATGGAAAGGGCATTCCAACCTAAGGAACATAAGAAATCCAATGGGGTAAAGAATAGCATGGTATACACAGACAACTACTAGCAGACCAGTGTGACCAGATGATACATTTCAAGCAGATTTTGGTTGAGTGAAGGGACAGGAGAGGCAGGCACTGATTCAATTGAGGGGACTTTAGCAGTACGTTAGAGACCTTGGAATTTTTCCTACAGGTGATATTTAATAACTAAAGTGTTATAAGAGAGAAAGTGAGGTATTTGGAAGATTAGTTACATGCTTTTGGCAGGAAGATGCAAAATCAATACTAATAAAAGCAGGAAGAACAGTTAGAAGGTTTTAAAGTATTAGAAATTCAAGTTGGCAGAAGAGATAAACAGGTACAATTTTGATACAAACGTATATTGGGGAACAAATTTGGATATGAAAGGATGAGGATGGCGGTGAAAGGATAAGAGAAAGAATCACATGCAGATCCTGAAATCTTAATCATCTATTTTCTTCCATTAAGTATATGGGTCAACAAAGCAAACTGGCCAAGGATCAGCTCAAAGGTAAGAGGAAGGAAACAAGCAGGGTTGGAGTTCCATTTTCAGCAACATCACAGACTAGATACCAATAATTCCACTGAAAAGAACCATAACTGCTAGAAAACATCTTTAAATCAGTCTTCTTGAAAGTGTCTCTGAGCTGGCAACTGTAAGTAAGATCAGCACAAGCCATGGACTAAGTAAATGTAGGAAACCAAAGAGGTAAAATAGCTCTGAAGTTGGATTTTGTCCAGTGGGTTTTTGTCAAACTGTGTGATTCTGAGTATTTGTTTTCTTAGCATTGTGGGACTTAGGCAGAAATGAATGCCAGAACCTGCACAATCTGGATGGAAGGTTTGATATGAGGCCCTCAAATGACTACACTCTCAGACTAAGTGTGAATTATTAACAGAAATCATTCGTGTCTTTTCCCACCCCACTCTAGAACTGTCAGAAAGCTTGCCTGTGTTCAAACTTGGTGCTGAGCAGAGAAAACAAGAAAGTACTTAAGAGGTTGTATAACCACAAGTAGATCCTTATATAGGTTTGAAGTGAAAATTCATACCACTTGAGTGGCACCCCCAGAAATTCCTTAAATTAATAATTGAAAGTGATCCAAGACTGTTGGTTCCTCTATCAACTGCTAAAGTCCTTTCTGAAGCCAAAGTCCTTTATAAAGAAATGCACTATTGGCCAGGCACAGTGGCTCACACCTATAATCTTAGCATTTTGGGAGGCCAAGGCAGGAGGATTGCTTAAGCCCAAGAGTTTGAGACTAGCCTGGCCAACATAGTGACACTTCACTGCTACAAAAAAAAAAAAAAAAAATTGCTGAGCATGGTGGTGCATGCCTGTTGCATGGTGATGCAAGCCAACTTTTCAACAGCAACATTGGAAGCAAAAGAATATAAAGGATATTGTCAATGTACTGAGAGAAAATATCTGTAAGCTAGAATTCTATACCTAGTGAAATTATCTTTCAAGAATGAAGACAACATAAAGACATTTTAAGAAAATATTTGGTATATAATAAACGGACTAAAACATCTAAAGACAAGTCCCAGCTACTCTAGAGGCTGAGATGGGAGGATTGCTTGGGCCCAGGAGGTTAGGCTGCAGTGAGCTGTGATCATGCCACCACACTCCAGCCTGGGTGACAGAGTGAGACCATGTCTCAAAAAAAAAAAATGCACTTTTATACCAGCTCAAGAATTTAGAATTAAAGCAATAAGAAAAAATTATCATCTCATAGTCAAAAAGTACCGAGACACAATGAAACAAGGCAATTCAAGTGAGAGCCAGAAGAAGCAACAGAAAATGGAATTAGATCTATAATACTTTAGATATTGAAATGATCAGACACAGAATCTAAAATGCATACTTTATGTGATTCCAGAAATAAAAAGGGGCCAAAAATATGACTAAAAAGAAGACAGATTATAAAACGAAACAAAGAAGTGTTAGATATTAAAAAATGTAATAACTGAAATTTAAAAAATTAACATGCAGATTTAGCAGGAGACAAAACACAGCTTAAAAGAGAACTGAAAGACTTAAAGTAATTGTTTAGAATGAAGCTCAGAGAACCAAAGCATAGAAGTAAAAAATAAATAAATAAAAGTTCAAGGCCTCTTAAATATGTTTAACTGGAATTCCAGAAGCAGAGAAGAAAAAAGAAATGGATCAGAAACAATATTTGAAGAGATAATTATTGAGAAATCTCTAGAATCAATGAAAAACACAAATTTACAGATTCAGGAAGCTCAATGTATTCCCACTTTGATAAATGAAAAGAAATCCATACCTAGTCAAATTTATTGAAATTGTAATAAAAAATCACAGGGAATATTTTAAAGGCCGTTAGATTATCCTCAAAGCAACAACAACTTAAATGACAGCCAACTTTTCAACAGCAACATTGGAAGCAAGAGAGTATAAAGGATATTTTCAATGTACTGAGAGAAAATATCTATAAGCTAGAATTATATACCTAGTGAAATTATCTTTCAAGAATGAGGACAACATAAAGATATTTTTAGAAATTATTTGATATACAATAAATGGACTGAAACCCCTAAAGACAAACATTTTCAAATTGAATTATTAAAATATTCACCTATTTGCTGCTTATAAGAGACACATTTAAACATAAACCACAGAAGGTGAAATATAAGTGTGGAAAAAGTTATACCGGTAAGGTATTAAATAGTAGCTGGTGTAGCTATAATAAAATAAGCAAAATAGACATTAGGGTAAAAAGAATCCTAGAATAAAGAGTCTTTGCAGGCCAGGCGCAGTGGCTCCCAGCACTCTGGGGGGCCAAGGCAAGCGGATCACTTTAGGTCAGGAGTTCAAGACCAGCCTGGCCAACATGGTGAAACCCTGTCTCTACTAAAAATACAAAACAAAACAAAACAAAAATTAGCCAGCTTTGATGGCACGTGCCTGTAATCCCAGCCACTTGGGAGGCTGAGGCACGAGAATTGCTTGAATGTGGGAAGTGGAGGTTGCAGTGAGCTGAGATCACGCCATTGGCACTCCAGCCTGGGCAACAGAGTGACACTGTGTCTCAAGAAAAAAAAAAAAAAAAGAAAGAAAGGAAGTCATTGCATAATGATGAAAGGTTAAATTAGTGAAGATACAATAATTCTAAATGTATGAATATCTATCATCATATCCTTAAAATATATAAAGAAAAATGACAGAACTATAAAAAAGACATATTTATTTCACAAATTAAGAAATAATGATTTAATTATAAGGAACGCAGCACCAAAGAGATTATTCTATCTTTTCAGGAGATTTAAACATCCTTTTGCTAAGTAAATTGATGTAGTAGATTAAAAAAATCTGTAAAAATATAGCATAGGGGTTGGCAAATTGTGGACTATGGACAAATAAGGCCTGCTGTCTGTTTTTTTACAGTCGGTGAAGTAGTAATTCTTTTTACATTTCTAAATAGCTAATAGAATCAAAAGAATAGTAATAATTTATAACATGAAAATTATATAAAATTCAAATTTAGTATATTTAGTGCATATAAAGTTTTATTAGAACACAGGCTTATTTAATAACATATTGCCCATGGCTGTTTTTATGCTCCAATGGCAGAGTTGAGTAGTTGTGACAGTGACCATATGGCCCACAAAGTCTAAAATAAACTTTTTCAGAACTTTGAAAATTAACCAAAGAATTGTAACAATCTGAGGAACAATTCAAGAAAAATGGCTGAATCTCAGCAGGAACAGTTGCTTTGTGGTTTTATAACTTAAAAAGTTTTTTGATAAAATATTATCTATAATATTTCATTTAGTTGATGTAATATCAATTAAATTAATATCAATTAAACTGTGATAAAAAGAAATGAGCTATCAAGCCATAAAAAGACAGGGAGGAATCTTAAATGCATATTACTAAGTGAAAGAACCTGGTCTAGAAAGGCTACATAAGGTATGATTCTAATCATATGACATTCTGGAAAAGGTAAAACTATACAGACAATAAAAAGGTCAGTGGTTCCCAGGTGTTTGGTGGGGTAGTGTGTGTGTGGTTCAGGATGGGTGGAATAAGAAGGGTGAATAGGTGAAGAGGGATTTTTAGGGTGGCAAAATTATTCTGTATGATACATGAGACATAGAATGTACAACACCAAGAGTGAACCCTAATGTAAACTATGGGCTTTAGTTAATAATAATGTAAGATTGGTTCATCAGTTGTAACAAATATACAACACTAAAGCAAGATGTTAATAATTGGGGAAACTGTGAGCAGAGTAAACAGGAACTCTGTGCACTTTCCACTCAATTTTTCTGTACACCTAAAACTGCTCTAAAAATAGTCTATTAATTTAAAAAGTGAGTGCATCATCTTGGATGGAAGGGCTGTGAAGAAATCTGGGGGACACTGTGCTAGAAGCAGAAGTCCTCCAGAACCAGGGTAGGCTCTTAGAAAAATGGCTACACAGACTAGTCTTATATCAAGTCCTCTGTATCAACAAAAGAGGGAACCCTTGAGCCGAGAAGTTTGGAAAGCTATCTGGATACTTCTCTAACCAGAAACCTTCTGCTACTACTGAAGGAAAATCTGTTTTACTAAATATTGAGTAATTAAAAAGTAATCTAGTTGCTTCCACACAATATTTCTGGGTACTGTGGTGAGATGTGTGAAACTGACAAAAAAGGATTAAATCTAGGTTTCTAGATTTAAATCTAGATCATTAAAGGCATATGAGAAATTGAGAAAAGTTTGTAAGGCAGGAGAGGCAGCGTAATTTAGGGGTTAGGGACCCAGACTCAAATCTCAGCTCTACCACTTGCTAGCTAAGAGACCTCAAGGAAATTACTTAACTTCTCTCCCTCAATTTTCTCATTTGTAAATTGGGGATTATTAAAATATATGCCTCACAGAGGATTAGCTGATTTAATATTTGAAATATCAGATTTTTTTCCTGTTACACAAATATACACCTCCTATATAAAAATATATCTTACAAATTAATATGAAAATGATGACCATCACAATGGTAAACCAAGAAAAGACATGAATAGGAAATTCACAAAATGAAAAAAAACAAACAAACAGGAAACATCTTTAGATGTTTAACCTCACCAGCAATTAAAGAAATGCAAATCAACATAATAAGATGCATTGATTATCATGTTGAATAAGATTAAAAGAATGATAATATCTGGCATTGGTGAGGGTATGAGGAAGTAGACATTTTCATGTGGTAGTGGTAGGGGTATACATTGAAAACACTTCTCACGACAGCAGTCTTGCAATTTAGATTATGGCAGACACTGTTCATTGCTTATCCAAGTATTGTTCACCTTCTTTTTTCCCTGCTAGTAGTGCTGTCTCCTGAGATAGAGGCCAAAAATGTCAGATACTTGTTTTTCTAATCTTGGTCCCCAGCCAGGTCTAGTCAATGACATAAAGACAGGTCTGCTGGGGTGACAGGTGGAGTTCTGGAACTCCTTTTGCTTCCTGATGAACAGAGACACTTGAAGAAAGCTCTTGCATTTATTTGCCCTCTTTTCTTGGAAGTTGCTGAATGAGGACCTCATGCCTAGAGTTGATATACCTTCTTGCAATTATGAGGAAAAGTTCAAGAGAATCACAGAGATGCCTATTCATAATCTTGACATTATCAATCTGCCCAGTCAACCCTAAAACAGCAGCTTAGGCATTATACCTGATGTGCAAGAATGTATAACAACATATGAAACTGTTAATTATTTATTACTAAGAGAAAAACAGTTCATGAAACAGTACGTAATTCTGTGATAGCAAGAATTCATTTATATGTATGTATGTATAAGAATATATAAATATATTTGTAGAAAAGGTTGCAAGTATAATAATAATAATCATATTGAACACTTATTAAGCCCTTGAAGGCTTTACTAAATCCATTATAAACTGAGAGGCTTCAATTGTTACCTTTCTTTGTGTTGGTAATCTCAGATGGTATCGTTTCTGATTTCTGCTGAGAAATAGAGTCCATCAAATCTCCACTGTGAGGGGTTGCTGGCATTTCAGAAGGACAAATAAGACCTGAATTGGGACTCCTGCTCACAGCACCATCTGCAAAGAGAATCTGAAGAAAGAACAAAAGTTTTCAGCATTCTCAGAAGCAAGAGAGAGGTTGTTTAACAATAAACGCTGTGTGTCAAATGGAAATAGGTTCAAAATGATCCACAGAAGAAATGCTGTTTGCAGACCTCCAGACCCAGCAGCACAAAGTAGATTATAGAAAGGTAGATTTGGAGTTCAGAGACAATAGCCTAGTTACCACCATAATAATATTATTTTCTATTTTCTATTTACCTTTTATTTTGTTTCTTTTCTTTTTATTTCCATCTTTTCTTGGATTGATTTGAGTTTTATTTTTTCCATTCGTCACCTTTCTCCTTTGCGATTGGGAAATTATATACTCTATTTCAATTTTTCTAACAACTGTATTTAAAATTTTATCACATATTTAAATTTGTAGTTTCTATTAATATCTATCTAGTTTGTACAGTGTCTCTACGTACCACAGATATGTCTACCTGCTATTGGTACCTAGACACTCCCAACGAACATGACAAGGACCAACGTCACTGTTGCTGATGAGAAGTCAAATGTCTATCTGGTTTTTATTCTTGTATAGGTAACTTGTTTCCTTCAGGAAACTTTTGGGATTGTCTATCTGTGCAGTCCTAAAATTGCATGATGGCATATTTAGGTAATCCTTTAAAGATAATTAATATCAGTTCTTATTATCATTCGGTTGCCCTGTTTAATCTGAAGTATTTTTTTTAAGCTCTGTGCAAACTTCTTATGTTATGTCTTTGATTCTTTTCTCCCTTCATTCTTACTACTTTTTTCTTCTGGAAATTATATTATATGGACCCTTTTTCCATATCTCTCAGCTTTTCTCACCCTCAAAATCTACCCCCTCCCATTTTTGATCATTCACAATTATTTCTAATTTCTAAGAACTCTTGATATTTTTCCTTAGCTACTTTTTAAAAAGTTGTTATTTTATGAACTGTTAACCTCTCAGGTCTGCCTATATCACTTTTACCAACTTTTAATTTTTTAAAGTATTTAATTTCAGGTGCTATTTCTTTTAGATATTGAATTATGTACTTTACTTTTATGGGATTGCTTTCTTTCCAAGATTTATGATTCTTGAGTGCATGGTCATCTTTCTCATTGAGAATCCCTTTTACTTCTTGGTGGTGTAGTGTCTACTCACAGGAGCTCCTGTTTTGTGATCACTGGGGAAGGAAAGAGCAGGGCATACGGCTTCTGATTTTTAAGGTTTCTCGTTCCCATCCTCCGGGTGACAGTGAGTTACCTGGGGAACTACCCTCATTTTCTGAGCTCAGAGATCCATGTGCAAAATGTTTGTGTTAGAATTCCCATTTCGATGTTTAATTTTGCTGCATGTTTTCCTCTTGTGTATGTTTTAACTTTGTGCATATTTCTCCATCAGTTTGATCTCATCTGATCTGCATTTTAAAAGAAATTATCAAAATCTTCTGATCTATTATTGATGACATGCCTTGTTGTCCTCCAGTACCATTATGAATTCACTATTTAAATTTTTAAAATTAGTTTAAGATAGCTTGAGAGGGAGAAAAGGAAAAAACTGTCCAGTTTGCAATCTTACATCATGCAGAGAAATGACAAGTTTATTTGTATCCTGCTCTGCATATAGTGTTTTTTAATTCTAACTATTTTATTTATCATTTGTCATTTGAAGGTGTCATTCCTTTTTCTAGTGAGTTGTTCCTTTTCCCTGTTATAGAACAGTTCCTTACCCATAAGTTGTCTTTTACTTTGGAACAGGGAAGAATAATTTCTCTAACACATTCTTTTACCTGTGTGGATCCATCCAACATATATTTGACAACAGTGCCTTGACTGGTGATAACCCTTGAAGCCTCCTGCTCTGCGGGTGGCATCACCGTTTTATAGAACTCATAGTGCTTCACCCTCTGGGGGTAGCTCTGACGGACCATGATGTCCCAGGTGGGTTCGTCATCTATAACATATTGACCTAAAAAAAGAATAAAGCCTTCTTGTGAACTGGACAATGCTGCAGGGCTGGATTTTATCATCTTGCTTAATTATTTTCTTTTTCTTTTCTTTTCTTTGTTTTAAAAATAGAGACAAGGTCTCGCTTTGTCATCCAGGCTGGAGTGCAATGGTGCAATCATAGCTCACTGCAGCCTCAAACTCCTGGATTCAAGCCTTCTGAGCAGCTGGGACTACAGGCTTGCACCACAACACCCTGTTAAGTTTTTCTATTTTTTGTAGACACAGGGTCTCATTATGTTGGCTAGGTGGGTCTCAAACTCCTGGCCTCAAGCGATCCTCCCACCTCAGCCTTCCAAAGTGCTGTGATTACAGGTATGAGACACCATGCCTGGTGCTTAATTATTTTCTTTTGTCTGCATGTGAATAATAGGGCAGTTTCCATGTTATGACAGATGGTCTAGAATACTGGTTCTTTGATGACCTTGTTACATTCAAAGGTAGTAAATTAGGTCATCTACAACACCTAGTAGGTACCTTCTCCATGTGTAAGCCACTCTCTCTAATAAAATCTAGGACAAATTGAGGCAAAATTATGAAGGAAGCCGAGTTTTGCTGAATTAGGTGTTTCCTCTTCCTGCCCACTGGTGCTTATCTCTCACCTTTGACTAAACTTTCCACCCTGGATACACACGCTGCCCTGGTGTTTCCTGGTTGCCCATAGCCCCAGGGGAAGTCACCCCCTCAGGCTTGCCTTTCCTAAGTCATCTGTCATCTTTCAAAGTTAACGTTAAAATAATCCCCTCATCTCTAACCAAATCCAGATTTATCTAGCATTTTGCTGTTAGCTGGCAATCAAGGAGAAAAGCACCTAATAAGCTCCTTCAAAAGCAAGCACTATTATGGAGAAATTCTGGCATACTGTACCTAAGCAGGCTTTGCTAACTGAATAAATTCCTCTTAATTTATAATGTGGTTTATTGGGGCCAAAAAGCCTTAACACAAAGGAATTAACACATAATGATAGCATTTTAAGAACTATATATCAGGCTAGTGGGAAAATCATGGCACCCCTTAAATCACAGAAGTACTACTAATAATGATAAACCAATAAACATTTATTGAGATATTTCTATATGTTAAATGCTTTATATATGTATCTTTTATTGAGTCTGCCTTCACAATCCTTTAAAATAGGCACTTTAATTTTCCAGAGTTTTCAGATGAAGAAATAGAGGCTTGGAGAGGTTATTAACTTAGCAAGTTATAACTTTGGAAGACACTTAGTGACCATCCAGCACTAAGGACACACAGCCAGTAAGTAAGAGAAGGAAGATTTGAATCATTTTCTTATATTACAAAAGCAACCACCACTAACAACCAAAAATAAAAAGTCACTCAGGAAAGGATTCAAGTCTAGGCTCTTTCCTCTTATGCTACGATAACTGTCTTTCCCTAAAGTCCAAGACTGACCCGATGAAGATATTGCTACTTTGGTATTTATGTTGTTATGTTCAGACTTGAATTAGGATTTTCATAGTATATGGAAGATTTTAAACAGATGAGCTATTATTAACTACATTGTCTACCCTAACATAAGGAGGAAAATAATAGGATAGATAATGAAACTAATAGAAAAGACAGGTGAAAGGGGTATTAAGCTGGGGTTTGATAACAGGATCAAACAATCAAAGAAATATATCCTTGAATTTGAAAGCAACATCTCTTTGAGTACACTCATAGCTCTTCGACTGGAAGACACTCAGTGAAGACTGTCTGAGTGGAAGACACTCAGTGAAGACATGCAGCACAGTGGGAAAACCTGGACCACTAGGGATCCTTGGGAAGGGAACAGGGTCCATGGGCTATTTTTAATAATTCAGAATACCTAAGGAGAAGCAAAATTTAACTTCAATATTTAGTTTCTGCTTTTTTTGCGGGGGAGGGAGCTGGGAAGTAAATAAAACATTTAAATTATTTTTAAATAAGCATAGCGTTTTTCTTTGACAGATACACTTTTCAAATGTGGTATACATAAGGGAATTATATAAAAGAGGATATTAAGTTGTGAAACTGTAAAGAATTGCTGATGTTATGTAATATTTATCAGATGAGAAAACATGGCCCTGAGACCCTCAGTAACTTAAAAGGGACACATCATTCGTTGGTGTCAGGGTCAGCTTTAGAACTCAACTCCCAGTTCAGTGCCTGCTTTGTTGCATCTTCTACTTCTACTGCAACAGTGAGTTTCTATTTAAATATATTCAAATTCAGTAACAAATGCAGACGCCTCATCAGGTTAATTAAAGAAATCTTACTTGTACTTATTTATTTAGCTGAAGAAGTTAGGAGCCATGTACAGAACCAACACTATAAAATTATATATGGATACATGAAAATGAAGCCTTGGTTTTCTTAACCTATTTAATCTACATCTATCTCTATGTACTTTGTGTCCAGTGTCATTTGTTTTGGTCAGACCAGCAACATGCTGCACCCATGATCCTCTGTAGAGGCAAGAACATAGGGATACACACAAGTTTTTAAGAGCACTGGCTTTGTCATCACTGGGCTGAGAATGGCATTTCAGCTCTGCCACTTGGGAGTTGAGTGACCTTGGGCAAGTAACTGAACCTCCTGAAGCCTCGATTTCCTTATTTTGTAAAATGGAGTAGTTAGTATTTAGATCATAGTATTTGTATTTTTGACATGTATACTGAGTACTTAGACAGTGCCTGGCCATACACAGTAAATGCTACAAATGTGAAAACAGTCTATTGTTCATTATCAACAAGATGTATGTTTAACTGGCAAGAAAATACACAATTTCCTGTTTTCTACGTGACATTTTGCTCCCTGCTTCCCCACCCTACCCCGTATAGCACTTACCTGTAGATTCTTGTCCAATGAAAGTCAACAGGAGCCCACTGGGGCAAGACACATTTAGGCTCTGGAAGGTGGGAACATCAAAAGTCTCTTGTGAAACAGGTTCTGGTTCTACTTCTTCTTCCTGTAAATAATTCAGCGTGTGAATAGTGGGCTGTCATTTTCTTAATGAGCTATTATTTATTTTGACTAAGCAAGGATGTGCTGAGTGCTCAGGACATGACTTGCACAGAGCTAGGTGGCCCCTGCAAGGACGCAGGAGTCTCTGTGGTTTTGCAATTTATATTCTACTTGCAGACTGGCACATAGGTGAGACAAATGGCAGTAACAACAGTTGGCACATCTTTTCTCAGAAAATAGAGATATAGTGAAAGTTAATAAGAACAATTGGGAAAGGATTTGTGGAATAATTGGGGCTTGAAGTGGGCCTTGAAAGATGCCTCTGTTTGGATATGTAGGCATAAGGGCAGTGCTGGCATCTGAATGTTGGTGTCCCCCATCCAAACTCGTATGTTGGAACCTAATAACCAATGTGACAGTATTAAAAGGTGGGGCAGTTTAGAAAGTGATTAAGTCATGAGGGCTCCACCCTCATGAATGGGATTAGTGCTTTTAAAGAAGAGGTTGATGGGAACACCTTTGCCTCTTCCTCTTCTGCCATGTGAGGACACATTGAAGGCATCATCTCTAAGAGGAATAGCTGGCCATGGTGGTTTGTGGTTGCAATTTCAGCTACTTGAAAGAGTGAGTTGGGTGGATCACCTGAGGCAAGGAGTTAGAAACCAGCCAGGGTAACACAGTCAGACCCAGTCTCTTTAAAAATTAAAAGAATTGGCCAGGCATGATGGTGCATGCCTGCGGTCCCAGCTACTTGGGATGCTAAGGTGGAATGACTGCTTGAGCCCAGGAGTTTGAGCCCACACTACCATACTCCAGCCTGAGTGACAGAGCAAGAAGTCCATCTTAAATAAAATAAAGTAAAATAAAATAAGAGAAACAGGCTCTCACCAGACATAAAATCTGCTAATATCTTGATATTGGACTTCACAGCCTCTTGAACTGTGAGCAATAAATTTTGATTGTTTATAAATCACCTAGTCTAAGGTATTTTTTTAATAGCAGTCCAAACTAATACAGAAAAAGTGTGTGAGAGACCAACATCTCCAACATATTTTTTGGTGTATTCTTACAATTTGGATGCTAGAGATATTATGCTATTAGGATATCTGTCCTTTGTTTTCTATAATGAGCACATACTGCTTTTGTAGCAAATGAAAGTAATAAAAATAAAAGACAATTATAAAGTTATTTATAAATTAATGAGGGTTTGGGTGTGTTTACTTTAAAATCCTAATTAATTTTATGTCAGCTGTGCCTAAATCCCTTGTTTGGTTATATGTACTTAAGAAGGAAATTTACTTGTTAACATTCAAACACTCCCTAATGATAATCATTTCAATTTTTCCAATTGGTTCTCTTTTGTTAGCCACCAAAATCACTCCACCGGTACCCAATTGGTGGATATTTGTTTTTTTCTAACTAGTCGTCTATTGTTGAACATTTAAGTTGTTCTGCCTTTTATTTGTCACTAACAGAGGAAAAATACATAAATAATTAGCTAAAAATAAATTTAAAACACAAAGCAAAAATAAGAGAAAAATGCTTATGAAATTCTGTAAAATGAACAAAACTGCTCAAAGATGCAAACCTGCCACGTCAAATCTGTCATCACACATAAAACTAGTATCATCCTCACCCTTCCATTATCATTTATTTTAAAAATATTAAGTGAACAAATTGGTTTGCTAGCAAGATGCTTTTGGCCAAATTAATTTTAAATGAATTACCTGGAGTTATTCTGTTTTAACACTTGAACATTTTAACTTAACAAGAGTCAAGGGGCCTGGCATGAGAAATTTTCTCTAGTATAACTATGTAAATGTGGTACAGAGGCACTGACATATTTAAACCTTGTAACTTTTACAAGGCCAGAGTCTGAAACCCAGGTTCTTGGGTATTTTTAAACATTTTATCTTCCAGTAGTTGATTATTTGTACACTGTACTTTTTTAGTAGTAAGTACCAATAGTCAAGACTTAACCAGTAGCTTCCTTGTTGCCGGTCTTTTAGAACCTTCTTTTTTTTTTCCAAAAATATTTATTTTACTTTAAGTTCTGGGATACATGTGCAGAATGTGCAGGTTTGTTACATAGGTATATATGTACCATGGTGGCATGGTGGTTTGCTGCACCTATCAACCCGACATCTATGTTTTAAGCCCTGCATGCATTAGGTATTTGTCCTAATGCTCTCCCGCTCCTTGCCCTTGACCCCCTGACAGGCCCCAGTGTGTGATGTTCCCCTCCCTGCGTCCATGTGTTCTCATTGTTCAACTCCCACTTATGAGTGAGAACATGTGGTGTTTGGTTTTCTGTTCCTGTGTTAGTTTGCTGAGAATGATGGTTTCCAGCTTCACCCATGTCCCTGCAAAGGACATGAACTCATTCTTTTCTATGGCTGCATAGTATTCCATGGTGTATGTGTACCACATTTTCTTTATTCAGTCTATCATTGATGGGCATTTGAGTTGGTTCCAAGTCTTTGTTATTGTAAATAGTGCTACAATAAACATACATGTGCATGTGTCTTTATAGTAGAATGATTTATAATCCTTTGGGTATATACTCAGTAATGAGATTGCTGGGTCAAATGGTATTTCTGGTTCTAGGTCCTTGAGGAATTGCAACACTGTTTTCCACAATGGTTGAACTAATGTACACTCCCACCAACAGTGGAAAAGCAGAACCATCTTTTGATCTTTGTTTTATTAGATCTTTGTTTAGAGTCAAAGTGTGTGTGTGTGTGTTTACTATGATGAAGGGCTAGGGGTAATAGGTGGACTACTCTTTAATCAGAGGTGGGCTGTTAGTCTTGATAGATTCTTAGCACATCAATATCTAAGACCAACTTTACCAAATGAAACTGTTTCCATTGTTTTGTTAAATATATTTTTCTTCCAGTTGTTATTTATCACAGTGGAGCTAAACAAAGTATTAAAAATAAGGAATGGCAGAAACTTGACCAACCAAAAGCAAAGAAAACCCAAGAAATAGAGTGGAAAAAAGGTTGAACTAAGTTTTTCCAAACTTAGAATGAATGACCTGAGATAACTTATGTATGACAATATGTCTCCTGGAGTGGTAACCCAACTTTTGGGTACAAATCCTTCTTGTCTATTCAAAGTTGAGACTACAAGGGACGTTAATGTATCTGCACAATAAAACGTATGCACTATAATAACACTATTGACATAAGTCATGGTTTTAAAAAAGTTAACACTGAAGCAGAAACAGAGTTTGGGAATCTATGGCAAGGTTCATTTACCTTTTTCTCTTCTTCTTTTGGGTGTTCTTCTTCTTTAAGGGATTCTTTGGGTTTTTCTTTGCCTTTTATTTTCCCTTTAGCTTTGCTTTGAGGAACGGTCACTATAACAGGAACCAGTGTTGGAGTGAGTGCTGAAGGGATATTCAATATTGTTTCTAAATCAGGATCCTTATCTTCTATAAGCAGAAAAAGTAAAAATGAAGTTGATTCAACATTCATATTTGATATCCTTGTGAAATAACATTTACAACTCAAAAATTTACACAAGTTGACAACAATTTTTACCTTGCTAAATATGATTTATCAGTTGGATAGATTTCAGGAGTAATGAAGTTGGTTTACAAATCAGGATTGTTGTTAGAAAATTTGAGGTATTTATTACTTGGATATGCCTCACTGAATCACTATTTCTCATGTTCTTGCCTTCCCATCTACATTGTAAACTCCTTAATGATAGGGCATTAACTATATCTTAATTTATTTGAGAAATATTTGAGAGGCTCTTCTTATGTATAAAATGTTTAGAGCAGCAGAAAATAATGAAAAAATGTGCAAAAGTCCTTATAGCATCAAAATAGTCTAAATAAGATCTGTGTAAATAACCAAACATAAAGACTACTAAATATAAATAAAATAAATGGTACAAACAAGAAAATCCAGAAGAGAAACTTGTGTGTGATACACTTGCTGGGTTTTAAAGGATTACCAGAATTCTAAAAGGAGAGCTCATGCTAGGAGTAATTATGTGGGGAGCTCTAAAGTATCCTGTGTGTCATGAATTTTATTTTCCTCTGGGTTCCAGAAAAACATTCTCTGAATCTCTTACCTCTAGTCAATTTTTTTTCTCAATCTCCTCTACTTTTTTGTCAGTCCCCTAAATGTTTTTATTTATTTTTATTTATTATTATTATTATTTTGAGACAGAGTGTCACTCCGTCACCCAGGCTGGAGTGCAGTGGTGCAACCTCGGCTCACTGCAACCTCCTCCCGGGTTCAAGCGATTCTTGTGCCTCGGCCTCCCGAGCAGCTGGGATTACAAGCACCTGCCACCACGCCTGGCTAATTTTTTTGTATTTTTAATAGACACGGGGTTTCACCATGTTGACCAAGCTGGTCTCGAACTCCTGACCTCAAGTGATCCGCCCGCCTCGGCCTCCAAAGTGCTGGGATTACAGACATGAACCACCATTCTCGGCCAATCCCCTAAATGTTTTTAGGTTGCAGGGTTTATTATGTTCTCAATCCTGCTTGCCTCTAATAATTACTCATGAAATTGGAAAAACAACATGCTCGGGCCACACCTTGACCTACTGAATCAGACTCATTGAAGATGAGGCCCAGGCATTTATATTTGTGAAACCCTACATGTGACTGTGATGCACAGCCAGGGCTGAGCAACTCTCTTACATATATTAGATCTGGATGATCTCATTCACCACTGGGGCTCCAATTGTCATCTACATCCTAATGACTCCAAAATTAACATCTCAAGGCATGACCTTCCTTCTCAGTTCCATACCTATATTTCTCACTTTTTTAAGGCATCTCCTGGTTGTGGTGCTACAGACATTTCAAACTCAATTAAGTCTCTCTTCTCCCAAGCAGATTAAGCCTCCTACATTCTCAATTTCAGTTAATGCCATGAGCAATTATGCAGTCTGTTCCCCAAGTTAGACACTGAGATGATTTGCATTTATTTTTTTTGACTCATCCTACACATCCAACCAGCCATCAAGGCCTAAGATCTTCCTCCCAAATTATGCCTCTTCTACCTATTCCCATTGTCTTATTTCAGGGTCCCATAATTGCTTGCTGGGTCTTCTGCAGCGGTTTGCTAACTGATACCATAGCACTTCCAATACCACCACTTCAGTGTACTCTCCAAACTACCACTAAAATTATGCTCCTAAAGTAAAATATGATCATGTCACCTCCCTTACTTAAAGTCCTCTGCCACTCACTGCCTATGTAGGGCATGTAACATTCTTCACAATCTGGTCTTCACCTACCTCCACTGCAGCCACACTGAACTTTTCACCTTTCTGTGAAGATGCCATGTTTTGACACAATTGTGTGTTTATTAACATGGTTCTTAAGTTCTAGAATTCCCTTTCCTTGTTTCTGTGCCTGGATAGTTCCACTCAGCTCTAAAGTCCCATCTGAAATGCTACAATTTCTCTCAAGTATGTGTTGACTGTCCCCAGTACTCTGTTTATGTATAATTTCCAGCACTAAGACAGTTATTATTGCTCTATTTATGTTTTCCTTGTTCATTAGACAGTGAGTTCTTTGTGTAGATGTACCATGATTTAATTCATCTTAGTGGCTCAGTGCCAGCAAGTTGCTTGACCCATAGAAAGTACAGTATATAAACAAGTAAAGGGCGCTCAGTTTCAGGCATCTGGAAATTCCCCTCCTCATCCCCATCCATTTACTAATATTCAGTAAATATTTATTGTGTACCTACTACTATGTACCGTGAAATGGATAGCCAATGATGGATGAGACAGATAAGGAGCGTACAACTTAGTGGGTAGTTCAGATTAGAACCCCTCAGGTACAATGCTGTGTGTTCAGTCTGTGATACGGGAAATACTGAGTGCCTTAGGAATCCAGAAGAAGGGTATCTACTGCAAAATGTCTTTGTACAGTCTACTGTGGCTATACTGAACATTTCACCTTCCCATAAATGGAAAAGCCTTTCTATGCTTTTACACTACTGGACTTTTACACGCGCTATTCCTGGTATCTAGAATTCCCTTCCTTCAATTTTTTGCATAGGCAATTCTCACTCACCTCCAAACACCCAGTTCTCATGCTACTGCCACTTGCTCTGGGAAGCATTTCTCAGAGCAAGTAACACCTCTATGCTGTGGCTTGCAGGATGGGAGGAAGTTTAATTGTTGAAAGTAGTGGTGCACATGTCAGGAGAAAGTATTCTGAGTAGTGGTACAGCATGAGAAAATGGGCAGATGTAAGAGACAGCATAGTTTATTCAAGGAACTGAAAGGCACAGAAATAATAGGGTAGGAAGGTATACTTCTCTATGGGAAAATAGATCAGTTTCGTTGTCACCTAGGATTTGGGTAAAGAATGTAAAACATAAGTTGGGGCCTGATTAAGATTAAGATTAAGATTCTTAATTTTAGGTATATTCAGTAGGCGCCCTGAAAGGCAGTTAGAAGCAAGAATGACCTATTCCTCTTAGCAAGAAGGTACAAAGTAATGTCCAAAGATTTGATTGGGTTTCTTTATATTTTTGCCTATTTCATAGCTGTAGTGTCTACTTTTTCTTTGTCCAAAAGGATACTAAATTATGTTTAGCTGTGTCTACCCAATTAAAGGGGGAGAACTGGAATGGAAACTTGTTAAGCCATTAGCAGATAAAGTTCTTAAATATCAGTTATATATGAATCCTTAGGAAATGTGTGTGTATATACATATGCATATAATTTTTACAAAGACTTATACCTTCAACTTTTTAAAAAAACATATAGGATGTAAAATGTTACTTATTATCTACACTATAAACATTTTCAAATGCCATATTCATAACTTGAAATTAGGAACATCTGTTTAAAATGGACTGATTACATATTAATTTAAGGACTAAATCAAGATTAATAAAATCACTCAGGAATAGGAGCAACAGAATTGATAGTAGGTATAAATATCTTAAGCCAAAATAATGATAACCTATATTAAGAAGAGGTAGGAATTTTTAGTGACTGGGTAGTGATAACGGATTTTAATATGTAATTCGTTAGGCATCAAATGACTTCTCCAGTTGCTGATTTAACAACAAATCAAAGGCAAAGGCAAAATTAAAACACAAAATCTCCAATAAAGCAAAAATACAAAGAAATCTAATGGACTCTCAAACTCAGTAGAGTACTAGGATATTTGACACAAGGTAAGAAATAAGATTATAATCATCCATTGAAAATTTATCTCTGCAAAAAAGAAACTATATAGAAAGACAGGTAATTGGATCACTATGATCTACTCTAACATAAAGTTTTAAGTTTATACACCATAGAGTTTATCCTTTGATTTTATAATGCTTTAAGAAAATATGTTGTGGTTAGATCCCTCTAAAATGCATGGGAAGCCACAGATTTCCTAATTGATTCTTTGTAAAGTGACATCCTATTTTGTGGTTTGTAAAGAAACAGCTTCCAGTTGGATAATTTCTTTACTGAAAATGGGGTAGAAGGCCAGGTGCAGTGGTTCACGTTTGTAATCCCAGCACTTTGGGAGGCCAAGGTAGGAGGATCACTTGAGCACAGGAGCTTAAGACCAGCTTGGGAAACATAGTAAGACTTCATCTCTACCAAAAATAATTAGCCAGGTGTGGTGGCATGCACCTATAGTCCCAATTACTCAGGAGCCTGAGGTGGGAGGATTGCTTGAGCTCAGGAGTTTGAGGCTGCTGTGAGGCATGATTGTGCCACTGCACTCCAGCCTAAGTGACAGAGCAAGATCCTGTCTCAGAAAAAGAAAGAAAGAAAGAAAGAAAGAAAGAAAGAAAGAAAGAAAGAAAGAAAGAAAGAAAGAAAGAAAGAAAGAAGGAAAGAAGGAAGGAAAGAAGGAAGGAAAGAAGGAAGGAAGGAAGTGGGGTACAGAAATCTTTCAATATGTCCACTTAATAGCTCCTTTAAGGCTAATGTCCTGAAGCACACTGAACGGTTCTATAATAACAGGATTCACAAAGAAAACCAAGAGGATTCCTTGGCAATTTATGCTTTCTTTTACACCCAACTAAAAGGCTCATTTTTATGGGGTAGTTAACAAGGATAACTGGTATATATGTGTGTATATACATGTATACATACATGTATATATATAATCACACAAGTAATCTTATATGTATAAGTAATTATATAAAAGATTATATAAAATGTCAAAGCATTTTTATTTTGTATGTATCTATGTATAAAAGATTATATATATATAATTGTATACACACATATATAGACACACACACACACACACACACACACCCCTCTTCTATTACCATCCTGCAGGAAAAACAATGAGGAGCATTAAATCATAACATGTTATTGACAAGTGAGCAGACTGAGAATGGGCAGTGGCAGGGACCCTTGGCTGTGGGGCACACTTATCCTTGCTGTTGTGTTCATTTCACCTGGTGCCATTCCATTTGATCCATAGTAACTTATCGAGAGGCAGATTCCATTTTCTAAGGTGGCAGAAAAAGATCCAAACTTGCTGAAAGCTTTATTCTTTGCATCTGATACTTCTAAAATACAAAATCAAATCAAGAACATTTTCATTTAATTCAAAATAAATATAACTAAGACTCAGTGGGAAGGCTGGGAATGGAGTTCATAGCTGCTCTACCACAATCAACTTAAAAAATAATTGGTTTAGCTTGACCATGCACTCAGGGTTGTTAGAGGTAGGGTGGAATTACAAAGACAAGAATATGAAACTCTTGTTTTAGGGACCTTAGGTTAAAGTGAAGTGAGGAAATCAATCGGTTGATGGCATATCCATAAGCAGATTATTCATCTGGTAGGTCATCCACATGGCTTTTAAAATTAAAACCATCAGTTCAGTTTCAGTTTCCCCACATTTTAAAACATTTTCTTAAATTCCCACACTTAAACTTTTTTACATTTTAAAACATTTAAAAGTTTAAACAATTTAAAAATTGTTTCAGTCAAAACATAATTTTAAAACAAAATTGTTAAGGCACTTTTTTTTCTTTTCTCAATTTTTAGGTTTAGGGGGTACATGTGCAGGTTTGTTACATGGGTAAATTGCATGTCACTGGGGTTTGGTGTACAAACAATTTCATCACCCAGTTAGTGAGCATAGTACCTGATAGGTAGTTTTTTGATCCTTACCTTTCTCCCAACCTTCCCTCTTAAATAGGCCCCACTTTCTGTCATTCCCATCTTTATGCCCATGTGTACTCAGTGTTTAAATCCACTTATTAGTGAGAAAATGCAGCATTTGTTTTTCTGTTCCTGCGTTAGTTCGCTTAGGATAATGGCCTCCGCTGCATCCATGTACTGCAAAGTATATGTTTTAGTTTTACGTGGCTGCATAACATTCCATAGTGTGTATGTACCACACTTTCTTTATCCAGTCCACCACTAATGAGCAACTAGGTTGATTCCATTTCTTTGCTATCATGAATAGAAAACACACATCTGAAGGTATACGTAAAGAATTTGTGAATTTTCTGACTTGTTTTATTTTCAGTTCACCATTTCCTCTATTATCAGATAATAGAGATGGGGCAATATTGATTTAAAATAATGTAACTCATGCAAAGATAATTTTTAGACTGGGAAATTCAAATGAACCATGGAACAAAAGGTAATGCTTTAAGAGAATAAAAAGAGAAGCCACAGAGTTGGAGAAAATATCTGCAAAAGACATCTGTTAAAGGACTATTACTCAAAATGTATGAAGAATTCTTAAAGCTCAATAACCAGAAAATAAAAACCTGATTAAAAAATGGGCATGAAACTTCAACAGACACTTCACCAAGGAAGAGATACGAATGGCAAATAAACATATGAAAAGATGTTCAATATTATTTGTTATCCAGAAAATGCAGATTAAAACAACAAGATACCACTAGACACCTTATAGAATGGAGAAAATCTAAAACAGCAAATAATGGTGAGGATATAGAGCAACAAGAACTTTCATTCATTGCTGTGGAAATGCATAATGGTACAGCCAATTTGGAAGACGATTTGGTGGATTCTTCCAACATGAACATACTCTTACCCTATAATCCAAAAGTCACACTCCTTGGTGCTTACCCAAGGGAGTTGAAAACTTATGTCCACACACAAACCTGTACACGAATATTTGTAGCACCTTTATTCACAATTGCCAAAAGCTGGAGGCAACCAAGATGTCCTTCAGTAGGTGGGTGGGAAAATAAAATTGTGGTACATCTAGACAATGTAATATTATTTAGTTTTCAAAAGAAATAAGCTATCAAGCCATGAAAAGACACATAGGAAACTTAAATGCATATTACTAAATGAAAAAAGTCAATCTGAAAAGGCTACATAGTGTATAATTCCAACTACATGCTATTATGGAGAAAGCAAAAGTAGGGACACAGTAAAAAGATCAGTGATATCAGGGATTAGGAAGGAGGGAGAGATGAATAAACAGAGCACAGATTTTCAGGGCAGTGAAACTACTCTGTATGATAATATAATGGTAGACACATGCCATTATACATTTGTTCAAACCCTTAGAATGCACAACACCAAGGGTAATGTAAACTTTAGACTCTGGGTGATAATGATATGTTAATGTAGGCTCATCAACTGTAACATATGTACCGCTCTGGGTGAGGCATGTTGATAGTGGAGGAGGCTGTACATGTGTACGGGAAGAGGGCATTGAGAAATCTCTGTAACTTCTGTTCAATTTCATCATGAACCTAAAACTGCTATAAAAAATAAAGTCTGGTAAAGAAAAAAGATAACACTTAATATCCATTAGGGTTCAGTTCAGGAAAATAGGCATCTTCATGCACTATTAATAAGAGAGTGTACTGGTAGAAACTTGAGAAAAAGAACATGCAATAAGCCATTTAATGGAGTGGAGTGGACAGAGACAGGAGTATTAGTCAGAAGAAAGAAACCACTAAACAGCAGCTTACCCGTTTCAAGACTTTGTTCCTCATCTCCTTCTTCTTCCTCTTCTAAATAATAATCCCCTTTCTCTTCCTTTTTCACAATTTCCTTAGGGTCATTTAAATGAATTATAAAATTGTGGTTGTCCTTTACCACCCTCACTTTGATAAAAGTTGGGCCTGAGGAGGAACCATAGAATAGAAGATGGGCTGATTAGGATGCCACATTAAGCTCCTCGACAAGATGGTTACGCAATGCTGCACAGAAACAAACACACGAACAGAAAACCAAACACTGCATGTTCTCACTTAGGAATGGCAGCTAAACATTGAGCACACATGAACACAAAGAAGAGAACAATAGACACCAGGGCTACTTGAGGGTGGGAGGAGGGTGAGGACCAAAAACTACCTGCCGAGTACTCTGTTTATTACCTAGGTGATGAAATAATATGCATACCAAAGCCCTGCGATACACAATTTACCTATAGAACCAACCTGAATAGATATCCCTGAAACGAAAATAAAAAGGCAGCATAGAATATAAAACCAGGGAGAGGAAATGCCTAGAGATGTCACCTCTATAAAAGTATGCCTAAGGAAATAAAGTAATGGTGGAATTCCAGGCATGAATGGCAGGTAGACCAAGGAGGTATTTGCAGGCCTTCTAGTCACATTTCAAACCCAATTTCAGAAGAGAAAATGAACTGGCTGAGGCAATGTAAGCCTATAATCAATGTTATGATTCATCAAATGATATAATTAATGTGAAATGGTTTTGCAACTTATAAAAATTATGTGTTATAGTAGCTATTATTATTGTGGTCATTAATAAAAATTTTTCCAACAACCCATTCTCTTTTTTAGTGTTTGGACTCATTTCTCTTCTTTTTGTTTTAAAAAAATTGGCTATTTCCTTTCAATTTGGATTGAGCTATCATCCCTCAAAATTGACAGAACTAGGAGAAAATATTGAATTTACTATGAATCATCTGAAACTTATACGCATTGTATGCATATGCAAATCTTAGTAAGAGCTACAATAGGTGGATATTGGAAGCAGGTCCCAAACTGTGCTCCGGAGCTACACCAGAAAAATGCAGTAAACTCACAGAATGCACTTGGCTTCTGGGATAACAAGGTGTGCTGTAATGAATATTATTAATTAATTGCTTATTGCAGTTACTATTACTATTTACCAATTGTATGGAAGTATTTTAATATTTTAACAACTGGAATGGTCATATTAGCATGTACCAGCTAAACCCTTGACTGGCCTATGCCTTGTAGAGTCAATTATAATAGAAGAAAGTGTGAAGTCTGAAAATGCTGACTGTGGCACCTAAATGTATTGTGGGGGACAGAATAACACTCTTGCCTATCAAACTCAGGAGTAGAGGGCCCCTGGTTATCTGAAATGCATTATTATGTTTCCAATCATTAACCAGTTGCTTTCAAAATGTACCTTTTTCAAACATTGTCTTTTCCACTTCAATCTGCCCGCCATCAGAAGGATACAGGTAGTAATTTGACCCTGAGATTTGAGTGGGTATATTTCCCATATTGTATCCATGAAACTAGAAGAGAAAATATTATGCTTTGAGTGTGAAGCTGCAATAGACAAAAAATCAACTTATCAGTGTTAGCCAGCTAAAGTTGCCAGAAGCTTAATTTCTGCTAGTGATATGTCTGTCACTTTGCAGACTCAGAGGCCAGTGTTCATATTATTTTTAGAAACATCTATGGTGTTATAACAGGCAGAATTAAGATCTATTATGTTAAACTCTGTTCATTGGCACATTCTCATAACCTAGTGAAAACTGAATCATCATACTGTTGTCAAGGCAGTTCAAGAAGAAATCAAGTTCCCATTCACTGGTTGTTAATTTTCTGTTTAAAGTGAACTGATGCTGTGGAGAGTGGACACCCCACTTTAGGAGGTCATATGTAGAAGACATTTTTTACTGAGTGTTGCTAACAGAGGTCCAGGGGATTTAATGCATGCTAAAACTTGAGAACAACTGTTTTAGAGGAGTAGCTACAAAGCACAGGGGATGTTAGATTTCTTTCCATTTTTTTCCCCATCAGGTTTCCCTCATAACAGCTAGCTGAGAGAGAACTGGCAAAGGGAAGGTTTTACAAAAGCATACAAGCCAGAAACATGATTGTCCACAGAGACAACAAAATATAGTCAGCAAGTCTCATCATCTGAGACAGATAAAGCCAACTTTTGTGTTCACTTATTTACATATATCTATAAGAATGCTTTTGTGTCAAATTTCTGTGTTTATTGACCTTAGCTAGGTTCGTGGCACTCAAATAAAAACTGACCTGAGGGTGTTTTCATCTTGATGATTGGTTAGAAACAAGGTTCTAGGCATCAGGGGTGGAATACAGGCTTGAGCTCATTGATACCAGAAGAAACCCTAGGCCTACTGTGGGGTAGTGAAAACAAAAGAATCTTATAATAACCGTATTTTCCCAAAACAATTAGGAATAGCCCAAAGAGACTAAGTTTTACAGAATTGGAGTTTACCGGGTAAGTTATCTTAGGTTCTGGTTGGTGGGGGGACTCTTCTGTTACTTCTTGGATCTTGATTTGTTCTTCTTTAGATTTCTCTTTGTAAGGTGATTTTTTCTTCAAAGACCTACTATCTTCTTTCTCTGCGTTATCCTTGCCTTTCTTTTTACCAGCTTCTTTACTCTTCTTCTCTGCTTTCTTTTCTTCCCTTAAGCGCTCCTCTTCTGCTAATCGATCTTGCTCTTCTTTCCATGCCTGTAAACACATTTAAGAAATTTAACAGGATTTTGAAATGAATTAAACATAGGTTCCATTCAGGTTCATTTTGAAGAATATTTAACATGATTTTTGTTAGTGTATCTCTGACAAATCAAAATACTGAACTAGAAACCTTGATGTCATCCTTAATTCTCTTTCTCACTCAACTTCTGTCTACTAAATCCTGTCAATTCCCCCTTTGAGATCTCTCTTCACTTCAGCTTCTTCTCTCAGGGTTTATTTTGCAATTTCCTCGGTTCAGGTCTTCATTATCTTTAGCCTGGACCATTGTAGCAGCCTCTTAACTGGTCTCCCAGTCTCCTATCCTCCACGTGAGTCTGATCTTTAATTTAGGTCCTAAAGATAGTTTATTAGCAATGTGGAAGACTAGATGTTCAGAGAAACATTCCTGGGATAAAATAATTCAAAAATGATGGATAACATAGGTAAAATGATGGAGGGTAAGTCTCCCCTAAGCACTCCTAACCACAAGCCTGTCCTCACATAGACTTGTGGCCAAAATACAGATTACCTTAACATTTTATTTTAAAACAGTCATCGAGGCAGGAAAATAGGGTCTAGAGGCAGGGAACATAAGGCTGATTCACACTTCAGTTACGACAGGAAATATCCTCTCCTAGGGTGTAGGCCAAGTAAACGACTTTATAACTTTACTTCATTCTCTCCATTTACATAGAGCATACCCCAAGTAACCAATGGAATCCTCTAGTGGGTACTTAAATTCTCAAAAATTCTGTAGTGGGGCCTTTGAGCTCCTATGCCTGGAACCACTCCCACACTGTGGTGTGTACTTTCATTTTCAATAAATCCCTTCATTCCTTCCTTGCTTTGTTTATGCATTTTGTTCAGTTCTTTGTTAAGACGCCAAGAACCTGGACCCTTCCACCGTTAACATTATGATTTGATATAAGCTCACAAATGAAAATCACAAAACATGCAGAAATAAACCACTTTGAGTAAGAAACAAACTGTGAAATCATATCTACAAAGACTACAGATATTGTAATTGCCAAATAGAGAATATAAGGTAAGTTTTAAAACATGCTCAAATAAATAAAAAGAAGTATTAAAAGCATAAGTAAGAAAGAGAGGATTATCAAAAATGGCAAAGTGAGTTTGAAAGACTTGCTGAAAATGGAATTGAATTTTTGAAAAGGCAGTATTTGAACAGATAATGCCTGTGACATTTCGAGAGTTGAAGAAAGACGTTCATCCTAACATTAAGGAAGACCAATAAATCAAAAACAGGAAATAACATTGGTGTATTGGACCTAGCTCACATTAACTTAAAAGAGATTATTGTTAAATTTTTAGAAATTTTGTGAGCCAACTGTTAACCATGACCATCATCTAAAAATTATATAAATTTGCAATTAAGCAAAATATTAAAAACAAAGGCAATAAAGACTCAAAACTTACCACAATGTAAGTATTTTGTGACATTTCACTATTGTCTATGCTCTGGAGTTTATTTATGTCAATTGTAATGGTATCATGACAACATTATATAATGGTGTGCTACTGCATAGCACTGCCAACTTCAGTGTTGTCACATGGTAGCTTGAAATCAGCTATTGTAGGGGTACTTACACTAGAAATATCAGCAAATGCTACAAGTCAGGACTGATTGATTGTTTATTATCTAGATTTAAGGAAGTGATGGAGATCATGTTAATAATGCTGTTATATTGTTACTAGCACAGAAAGTTGAGGAAATATTCGTCCAGTATTAAAAAACTATTACTTGACTCAGCAAAAAAGTTGCTAATGTTATTGACAAATGAGTGAGACATATCCTTTCTTTGTTTCACTTTTGTCTTACTTGTTAACATAAATAAAAATATCAACATTCATATTAGAACTACATGTATTTATCAATTGTAATCATAGGTTGGCTAAGGATACAACAATTTAGCAAAAATCAATTTGTAGAAATCAAAATGCTATCTGGAATTTATGGGTAGCTATATGGAATTTACATAAATATTATATGCTTTATTATTATATGTAAATTTTGTACTATATATACTGTATATCAGAAACATTTATAACTTATGAACATATATGTATACTTTTGTTTTCCTAGAGAGCTACTGCTTAAGCATTTACCAGCATACCACTGAATGTTTTCAGAGCAGCTAGAGAGAAAAGATGAACTGTCCACTTTGGGAGGCCAAGGCAGGTGGATCACAAGGTCAGGAGTTCGAGACCAGCCTGGCCAACATGGTGAAACCCCATATCTACTAAAAATACAAAAATTAGCTGGGTGTGGTGGTGGGTGCCTGTAATCCCAGCTACTCAGGAGGCTGAGGCAGGAGAATCACTTGAACCTGGGAGACAGAGGTTGCAGTGAGCTGAGATCGCACCACTGCACTCCAGCCTGGGCAACAGAGCAAGACTCCATCTCCAAAAAAAAAAAAAAAAAAAGATAAACTGTCCATAAAAGAATGACAAATTAGATGGACAATCAACTTGTTAACAGCCACAATGTGTCAGCAAGGAAAATGTGGAAAAATATCTTCAGAGTTGATAGGGCTTGGATTTGTGTTCCTGCTCAAATCTCATGTGGAACTGTAATCCCCAGTGTTGGAGGAGGAGTCTGGTGGGAGGTGATTGGATCACGGGGGCAGATTTTCCCCTTGCTGTTCTTATGATACTGCGAGTTCTCAGGAGATCTGGTTGTTTAAAAGTGTGCAGCACCTCCCCCTTCATTCTCTTCCTCCCTCTCTAGTCATGGAGGATGTGCCTGCCTCACCTTCCCCTTCAGCCAGGATTATAAGTTTCCTGAGGCCTCTCCAGCCACGTTTCCTGTACAGCCTGCAGAACTGTGAGCCAATTATATCTCTTTTCTTAATAAATTACCAAGTCTTAGGTAGTTCTTTATAAAAATGTGAGAACAGACTAACACAAGAGTGATAAGAGGAAATTAAAAACCCAACCAAGGATTTTATAAATGAAAACTATGTTTAATGAGTAAGGGCAAAATAAAGTCATTTTTCAGATAAGCAAAAACTGAGTTTAATAGCAACTGTGATATTGGGGTATAATAAGAAACAGATATTTGGTCATCATTCCTCGCTAGTGGCACAGAGACCCTAAGTCCCTTGGAATTTCATAAGTGATAGGAGCATCTTTTGCTCTAATGAGGCAACTCTTGTCATGTTCTTCAGGATAGGATGTAGGCTGTCCAGAAAGACCAAACCTTAATTAGAAGTTTGGGACTTTCAGCCTCATCCCCAAACCCCTCAGGAGGGAGGAGGAGCCAGAGATTGAGTTAATAATCTATCACGCCCACATAATGAAACCTCCGTAAAAACCTCTAAACAACAGGGTTTGGAGAGCTTCTGAACTAAGTTGGTGAATGCATCCATGCTCTGGGAGAATGACACACTCCACTTCCATGGGGACAGAAGCTCTTGTGCTTGGGACTCTTCTGGACCTTGCTGCATTTACCACTTTATCTGGCTGTTCATTTGTATCCTTATAATATCTTTTTATAATAAACCAGAATAGTAAGCACAGTGTTTTCCTGAGTCTTATGAGACATAAGCTTTCTAGCTAGTTATCGAACCCAAGGAGGTGATTGTGGAAACCTCCAAATGAGTAGTCAAGTCAGACAGAAGTGTGCATACTCTAGGCACCCAATACTTGTGATTGGCATCTGAAGAGGAAGCAGTCTTGTGGGAGTGAGTTAATCTACGAGGTCTGTGCTAACTCTGGGTAGTTAGTATCAGAATGGAATTTAATTGTAGGACACCTAGTTGGTGTTCGGAAAGTTGCAGATTCAGTTGGTGTGGGGAAAAAAACACCCACAAATTTACTTCAGAAGTATTGTGAGTAAAACAGTTCAAAGCGACAAACCCCAGTAAAAGAACTTCTAGAGCAAATACGCCCAGAACATAAAGAAGAAATGCCCAAGAAAACAAATGGTAAGCACGGAGACAAAGTTAAAACAACATGGACTATATAAAACAATTACAATGAGGCCAGGCACGGTGGTTCACGCCTGTAATTCCAGCACTTTGAGAGGCCCTGGAGGAGGTTTGCTTGAGGCCAGGAGTTCAAGACCAGCCTGGGCAACATAGTGAGACTCCATCTCTATAAAAAGTTAAAAACTTAGCTGGGCATGGTGGCACACTGCTATAGTCCTAGCTACTTGGCAGGCTGAGGGAGGAGGATCATTTGAGCCCAGGAATTTGAGGCTGCAGTGAGCTATAATCACACCACTGCACTCCAGCCTGGGGGACAGAGTGAGACCCTTTTCCTAAAACAAAAAATAAAATATAAGTAAATAAATAAATGAAACAATTACAATGATAATGTTTAATTTGTAGCAATACAAAAAAATCAAGATAAAACTTAAGCCTCAGTTTAAATCATTTTAATAGTTCCTGGTATTGTTCTGAAAGAAAAAAATATTTCATTAAGTTTAGATTTTATTAAATTATACTGAAATTAAGTTAAATTGAAATGATATAACAAGTTAAATTTCTAGAGCAATCACTAGGAGGAAAAAAAAAGGTGCATACATATTAAACTTTTCCTATAAAGGGCCAGAGAGTCAATATTTTAGGGCCAAGAGGCAAAATCAAGGACATCCATGTAGGTACTTATGCAATGAGAGAGAAAAGAAATTTATACAATTATTTTACGACAAATAATTGAGTACAATTTTTAGTAACAAGAAAAATAGAATTTTTTTGTGTGTGGGGGGGGAATAACATTTCACTTATTTAGAGTGAATATTAATGTTTCCTATTATCAAACTGATGCAAAATGAAAAGAGGAAAATAAACTTAATACAAAGAAAGCAAGAAAGGAGGAAAAGAAAGGATCATAGAGAATATATAAAATAGGTTAGTTGAAGAAATCCCAAACATGTCATTAATCAGAATAGATATAAATGGAGTCTACTCTCCTGCTAAACGTGTGTTCATCAGGCAAGATTTTTAAAAATCTAGTTTATAGTCCTTGTTTATAAGAAACACACTAAAAATATAGTTTTTGTTGCTCTTGTGAATAAAATTTATTATTTGTTACATTTTCTAATTGGTTATTGCTGGTGAATAGGAATGCCAGTGATTTTTTTCAATGCTGATCTTGTCTACACCTGCACTTCCTCAATTCTTTTTAAAGTCAACACAGAGTGACATCAGCAAGATGGTGGAATAGGACTTTCCAGAACTCATCCCTCACAGAAACACAGATTTTAACAACTACCCACACATGAAAATACCTTCACAAGAGCCAGGAAAACCAGGTGAGAGAGTATAGCATCTTAATGTAGCTTGGAATTAAGAAGACCAGGCTGGTATCTGCAGATCACCCCTCCACGCCTGCCCCAATGCCAGGCCAGCCCCTGCAGACTCAGGCTCTAGGCCCACCTCACTGCCAGGCCCACCTCAGTGGTCCCATACTCCAGGCTGCCTCTAGCACCAAGCTGGCTCCCCATGGCCCCAGGCTTCAGGCCTGCCCCAGCAGACTCAACCTCTAGGTCCTTCCTGGTGCTAGGACAGTCCTCAGATCCCAGACTTCAGGCTGGCTCATGCAGATCCGGCTTCCAGGACCTCCTCATTGCCAGGCCAGCACCCATGCTCTCCAGCTCCAGACTGGCCACTGCTGACTCAGAACCCAGTCTGCCTTAATACCAGGCAAACCTCTGCAGCCCCAGACTCCAGGCTGGCAAGTGCAAAACCTATCCTCCAGGAACCCCCGGCACCTGTCAATATCCATAGACCCAGCCTCCAGGCTGGCCCCTGTGGACACAGACTCCACAGTGTCAGGCCAACCCCTGTGGCACCAGGTTTCAGACAAGCCCCTGAGGCCTCATGTTCCAGCAGACACAAGGTCCAGGCCTGCTCTAGCAGACTGAGGTTCCAGGCCCATCCCAATAGACCTGAGCACTGGGCTGGTTCCTGTGAACCTTGGCTCTAGGGCCACCCCTGCACAGTCAGGTGCAGGCTGGCCACATGGTTCTAGGACCCAGGCCTGTCCCCATGGCTCAGCACCAAGTCAGCCCCATGCTCCAGGCTGGTGCCGAAAGCCCCAGGCTCCAGTGGACCCAGGCTTGCCTCCATGGACTTAGGCTCCATGCCCATCCTTGTGGACCTATTTGTAGGCCCACCTAAGTCTCTGACCAGTTCCTGCAGACTCAGGCTCAAGGTCTGCTTCAGTGTCAGGTCAGCACTCAAGGACCCAGACTCCAGGCCCACCTCCATGAACCCAGTCAACAGATTTACCCCAGTGGACTCTGGTGACAGGCTGGCTGCTGTGGATTCAGGATCCAGGCTTGTCAGAGCAGACCCAAGCTCCAGGCCCACCTCAGCAGACCCAGGCTTCAGGCTGAAGCCTTCAGATCCAGAAAAGATAAATAAAATAATTCAACTTTTTGTTAAAAAATTAATGAAACTAAGTTTGTTTTTCAAAAAGATAAACATGATAAACAAACTTTTAGCTAAACTAAAAAAAAGAGAGATGACTCAAATAAATAAAATTGGAAATAAAAGAGGAGACATTACAAATGGTACGACAGAAATACAAAGGATCAGCCGGGCGCAGTGGCTCACGCCTATAATCCCAGCACTTTGGGAGGCCAAGGTGGGCAGATCACAAGGTCAGGAGTTCGAGACCAGCCTAGCCAATATGGTGAAACCCTCTCTCTATTAAAAATACAAAAATTAGCCAGGCATGGTGGTGTATGCCTGTAGTTCCAGCTACTTGGGAGGCTGAGGCACAAGAATCGCTTAAACCCAGGAGGCAGAGGTTGCAGTGAGCCGGGATTGCACCACTGCACTCCAGCCTGGGCGACAGAGCGAGACTCCATCTAAAAAAAATAAAAATAAAAAATAAAATACAAAGGATCACAGAGAGTACTATGAATAATTACACATCGACAAATTGATAACCTAGAAGGAATGGATAAATTCCTAGAAGCATACAACTTAACCAAGACTGAGTCATGAAGAAATACAAAACTGAACATACAAATAACAACTAAGAGACTGAATCAGTTATAAAATGTCTCCCATCATGAAAAGCCTAGGACCTCATGGCTTTACTAATGAATTCTCTCAAACATTTAAAGAACTAACACAAATTCTTCTCACCCTATAAAAAAAATTGAAGGGAAGAGAATACTTCCAAACCCATTTTATGAGGCCAACATTACCCTGATACCAAAGCTAGACAAGGACATTACAAGAAAATAAAATGACAGGCCGTTGCCCCTGGTGATGTTAGATGCAAAAATCCTCCAAAAAATTCTAGTAAACTGAATTCAACAGCACATTTGAAAGGCTCATTCCTCATGATTAAGTGTGATTTATTCCTGGGATGCAAAGATGATTCAACCTATTCAAGTCAATAAATGTGACATGCCATATTACAGAATGAAAGATAAAAATCATGGTCATCACAATAGATGTGGAAAAAACATATGACAAACTCAAATATCCTTTCATAATAAAAACTCTCAACAAAGTAGATAAAGAGGAAATGTATCTCAACACAATAAAAATGTCCGTGCTACCCAAAGTGATCTACAGATTCAATACAATCCCTATCAAAATTCCAATGTCATCTTTTCACATAAATAGAAAAATATCCTAAAATTTGTAGGGAATCACCAAAGACTCCTAATTGCCAACACAATCTTGAGCAAAAATAAAAAAAAACTAGAGATATTGTTACAGTAGGTAGCTAGTCAGGCATGAGCAGGGCAGATGTGGGCTGCCCCCCATCACACACAGCAGGAATGCCAGATGATCATCAGGTGATGGCCAGGCAGTTGTTAACTGTCTCTCTAAAATAATAAGTGGTCACAGCTGGTGCCAGGGAAGGAGGCATCTCCCAATAGATGGAAAACACCTGAAACTGGTGATCAGCAGCTTCCCAGTGAGACCTCAGGAATTGGGTGAGTGGGCTCAAATATGTGCATTAAGAGGCAAAATAGTGGAGTTCAACTGGTATATGACCTTTTTCTAGGAATGCTAGACTGGTAAGGGAAGAACACCTCAAGTAAGCATGTGTACAACTCTAGAAACCATACTGTGCATGCTCCCCTCCCAAGTGCTAGCAGGCCACTGCACATGTGGACAGCCCCACCCCAAGGGAAGAATCATGGGAGAAGTGATGCAAGACCCTGGAAGTATGCCAACATTTAAAACACCAAGTCAAAAGGTCAAACTGTGCACTTGATCTCTCAAGTCACCTGCTTGGCCTTCTTCCAATTGTACTTTATTTCCTTTCATTCTTGCTCTAAAGCTTTTTAATAAACTTTCACTTCTGCTCTAAAACTTACCTCAGACTCTCCTTCTGCCTTATGCCCCTCAGTTGAATTCTTTCTTCTGAGGAGGCAAGAATTGAGGTTGCTGCAGACCCATATGGATTCGCCACTGGTAACGGTATCACACTAACTGATTTCAAAATGGTTAGCTATAAAGCTATGGTAATCAAGACACCATGGTACTGGCATAAACACAGAGATCAATGGAATACAATAGAGGGCCCATAAATAAATCCACACATGTACAGTCAATTCATATTCAGCATAGATGCCAAGAACACAAAATTGAGGAAGACCAAGTTTTTCAATAAATGGTGCTGGGAAAACTGGATATCCACATGCAAAAGAATGAAATTAGACTCTAATGTGCATGCACAAAAACAACACAAAATGGATTAAAGACTTAAATGTACGTCCTGAAATTATGAAACTACTTACTAGAAGAAAACACAAGAGAAATCTCTGTCACATTGTTCTGGGCAGAGATGTTTTGAATATAACCTCAAAAGCACAGGCAACAAAAACAAAAATAGACAAATGGCATCATGTTAGACTAAAACCTTCTGCACAACAAAGAAAACAACGAAGCAAAGAAATAACCTATGGAATAGGACATAATATTTGAAAACCTGCAACTGATAAGGAGTTAATATCTAAAAATATACCTAAGGAACTCAACTCAGTAGCAAGGAAACAAATAACCCAATTAAAAAATGAGCAAAGGACCCGAGCAGACATTTCTCAAAAGAAGGCTTACAAATGTCCCACAGGTTCACGAAAAAAAAAATGCCTGGCATAACTAATCAGCAGGGAAATGCAAATTAAACTCATGATGAGATACCATTTCACACCTGATAGAATGGCTACGAGAAAAAAGACAAAATAATAAATGTTGGCGAGGATGTGGAGAAAAGAGAACCATGGTACACTGATGATGGGAATATAAATTACTACAGCCACTATTGAAAGCAGTATGGCGGCTTCTCAAAAATTAGAATTAGAACTACCATATGATCCTGCAATCCCACTACTGGGTATATATCTAAAGGATTTGAAATCAGTATCCTGAGAAGGTATCTGCATGCCCATGTTTATTGCAGCATTATTTACAATAGCCTGGATATGGAATCAACCATATCTAGGATGCTTACATCCATCAACAGATAAATGAATAAAGAAAATTTGAGATACACACACACACACACACAGTGGAATACTATTTTATGTATATATTCTGTAATACTATGTATACATATATTACATTATGTACATACTGCATTATGTATTATGTATGTATATATACACAAAATACATAATATATAATAGTATTATATAATAGTATGTATAGTTATAATATATAGCATAATTACAATATATGATATGGTTTATATATTATATATAGTATGATATAATATAACATAATACTATTATAATATATAAACTATATAATATATACTATTATAATATATGAACTATTATAAGATAATATATAAACTATATATAATATATAATATGTACTATTATAATATATAAACTTATAATATAATATATAAACTATTATAATATATAAACTATTATAATATACATAATACTATGTATACATATATTACATTATGTACATACTACATTATGTATTATGTATGTATATATACACAAAATACATAATATATAATAGTATTATATAATAGTATATATAGTTATAATATATAGTATAATTACAATATATAATATGGTTTATATATTATATATAGTATAATACAATATAACATAATACTATTATATATAAACTATATAATATATACTATTATAATATATAAACTATTATAATATATATATAATAAACATACACACACAATGGAATACTATTCAGCCTTTAGAAAGAAGAAAAATCTGTTATTTGCAGCAACATGGATGAGCCTGGGGGACATGACATTAAGTGAAATAAGCCAGGGACAGAAACACAAATAGCACATGATTGCACTTACATGTGGAATCTAAAAGAGTTGAACTCACAAAAACAGAGAGTAGAATGGTGGTTACCAGGGGCTTCAGGAAAGGGGATCGGGAAGATGTTGGTCAAGGGATGTGAAATTTCAATTAGACAGGAGGAACAAATTCAAGAGATCTATTGTACAACATGATGACTATAGTTAATAACAGTGAAATGTATACTTGAAAATTGCTAAGAAATTAGATTTTAAGTATTCTTACCACATAAAAATAATAACTATGTGAGGTAATGCATATGTTAATCAGTTTGATTTAGCCATTTTATAATATGTACATAATTCAAAACATTATGTTGTACACCAGAAATAGATACCATTTTTTCTGTTAAAAAATAAGTAATAAAAATATGTTTTTAAAAGCCAACATAACCTTAATAACAATGCTTGTTAATAACAACACAAAAGTCTGTAGACCAATTTCATTCACCATGGATATAAAAATTCCAAATAAAATGCTATCAAATCAAACCCAGTTTTTTATGGAAATAATAATATGCCATGAACATATAGTACTGTAATTTTTATCTATTATGTACATAAAGATGTTCCCAGGAGATTATTAAAATTAAAATTACTAGGTTCTACTCTCAAAGATGCAGTTAGGATGGAGTAAAGGAATGTGAATTTTACTAAGACCCTCCTCCCACCAGACACCCTTAGGAGATTATGATATATGTAGTTATGTAGGATGAGAACTGAACTTAAGGAAACAATGGATGAGTTTTTTATAGAAATGCAAATGCAACTTGTGTTGTTAAATCAATCTCTATAATTCAATATATCAACAGAAGAGGAAAACTAACAAATGTTAGTCTCAAAACAAATAGTTTAAAAATTAATAAAGTTTGGCAGCAATTAACAATAAAGTTGATGGTATGGCATGTAATTTTCTTTACTATTAATATCCAGAAACCGGAGGCTCACCAAAATTAATCAACTTTGTTTAAATGTTTATTGCATGCTCATGGGGGTTGGGAAGTTGGCTCTTGCTTACCCAATATTAAAGCTTACAACAAATCTATCATAATTAAAATATCATGGTACATGCATAGGAATAATTAAGTAGGTGACTGAAACAGAATACAACATTCAAAATTGAATTCAAAGAATAAATGGGTGCCTAATATGTGATCTAATCAACACCCAAATTCAGTGGGGAGAATTAATGTTATATTTAATTAAAAAGTACTAGTAAAATAGCCTATCTGGACAAAGAAAAAGTAATACCTTTACATTATACTATGTAAAAATACATTTCAGATAGATATCTGAATATAAAAAATAAATCTATAAAAATATTCTAAGAGAATGCATAAAAATATATATGTATATCTCAAAGTGGAATCAACCCGGTAGAATCAATAACATAAAAGCCCTGAAACCATAATGGAAAAAAAATGACAGTGTTTTTAAAAACCTTTTAAAAATAAGCTATAACATATACACAAAAACGCACAAATAGCACAAATCAAACACTCCTGTAAATACCAGCAGGTCAAAAAGAGATGGTCTCCAGCTTCCAGGAAGCCATCTTCATGCTTCTTCCCAATCACTATCCACTCCCACTGCCCCAAAGGCAACCACTATCCTGTTCTGTAATACTTTAGTTTTGCCTGTTTTTTAAACTTTATGTAAGCTGGATTACCTTGAGAGAGCCTTCTAAAATGAAAGGAATCTTTTCCTTCTCTTTTTCTTTTTCTTGATCTGATATCTCCGTTTTGCTGATTCCTTTGTTACCTATAACCAGATAAAATTAAACTTCTTGGTAACTCTTAAATAAGATATCATAGAAGGACCAAATCTCTGGGTTAGATGAGATCTCAAAGGCTTTCAAGTTCAACTTCTCATTTATTTATCTCTGATTTTTTTCTTGCCATCTCTAGAATGAACATCTGAAATGGGACTGAGCCACATCAGTGATGGGGAACTCAAGTTTCTGGGGACAGTGCATTCCATTCTCAGTGTGTGGATATGTTGCAGCTTTTATTGAACAGTAGTCTCTCTCTCTCTCTCTAAAGCTTTCACCTAATAATCCTAGTTTACCACTTTAAGACTACACAGAACAAATCTAACATTTCCATCCATATTGAAGCCCTTCTTTTGCCATTGTAGTCATTCTGTTTTGAAGACTTATACTTTTCCGTACTTGAGAGACCTGAAATTGAATGCAATATCTATCAGGTGCATCCAATCCCAAATTAACCATTATCTAGATTTTCACAGGTTTTTGGTCTTTTCAGTAGAATTATAAAGAAAAGGCAGTAAACTCACATTTTTTTCTTACTAATAGGGAGGTGTGGCCCTAGACATGAGTGTTAGAGGGCAGCCCTACCCATTTTTTTAAAAAATATAGTCCTATCTATTTCTTTTTCTTTTCTTTTTTTTGGGGGGTACTTAATGCTCTCCTTCTGGGTCCCCATCAGGACCCAGAATTGATAGATTATACAACCATTTTGGTCGATATGGTAAAAGTTTCATCATTAACTTGCTTTTATATGGTTTACTTTAAAATCATGCCATGTACAAACTCCTTTGGTAATTGATAGAGGTTGCCAAAATTTTGGAAATTATGTAGCATTGCTTCTTTATGAGAAATCCCTCTCACTTTGGCTATAATAAATGAATATTATTAACAAGGAGTCCATTTTCTTTGCACAAACTTAATGAAACATGATTATTTTCTAGATGAATTATCTCATTGTTTCACTTCTTTTCTTTATCAAGTATCTTTCTAAAAGTCTATTTTACTCTCTTTGTCACCATCTTCCCCTTCTGCCCACAGCCTCAAGGCCACAATAACACAACATCACCACCACCACAACATCATCAACAACAAAGGTATATATATTGATCCAATATCCTGTCAAGTCCCTGCCAGAGGCCTCCAAAAATCTCTTTCCCCATTATCTTTAGATTCCTACACCCAGTTAGTCTTGGGACCCTTCTGTTTGCTGTTCTAAGAAATATCTTGTTTTAGTCTCAATTTTGGAATCTATAATTATTCAAATAGATACCTACTAACTCTGAATTTACCTCTTATATTGTCAACAAATCTTAGATAGCTTAATTTACCAATCCTACCAATAAAGGCATTTGGCATTTCTCTAACATGTAACATTTGATCTGCACAACAGATGGAATCTTCCAGATTTGACCCCAGAAGTGGGGTCAATATAAAAAATATTCTATTATTGCACTCAGGTACAATCCCATATTTGGAATGCAGCTACTCTATTTACTAGAGAAAGTGAAGAGTCACAGGAACTTTTTTGGGTAATTCTTTTTAATGTTGAAAATATTCACAGTCTTGATTAAATTAAGAGAGAGAAGAACGTTCTTGAATTTTATTCTACATGTAAGTTGAACTGGTTACTTACTTTTAGATTCTTCAATGGAAAAAATTTTGCTAGCAGAAGTAAGTTTGGCATTAGCAGAAGATTTCAGTTCCAGCTCAGCTCTGGTCCTGATGATTTCCTCATTCATTTTAGATTCCTGATATATAGCTTCTTCTTTTGTAATCCAATCTTGAATAGATTTTGCAACAAGTTCCAAATAATTCCTAAACAAAACAATAGCAGACGTCAATTGAGTTACTATGAAAGTCAATAAATACTAAGGATATTGACTGTGCAAATAAACTTTTTGCTAATGTCACAAATATAATGAGTTTGAATACATCCTAGATGTATTTTGTACAAAATAGTCAAATACAAATATCCAGTGAACGTATGAAAACTGCCCTTCATCAACAGTTAAAGACATGTAAATTTAAAAATGAGATCTTTCATCTGACTCACTAGGCTTTGGGTTTAAGAAATAAAAAAAGAAATAAGATCTTTCCACTAAAGTGAAGGATTAATAAGTTTAATAATACCAAGAGTTAATGACAGTTTGAAGAGATGATCACTTTCACCACTGTTAGTTGGAGAATAATACAATGCAATCTCTTTTTTTTGGGCAATTTTATAGCACATTAGGAACTTTTAAAATTGAGACCAATTAATACTCACTGGATTAACTAAACCACTATAGCTTTGCTGTGAAACTCACTGACCTTATGAATATGAACATCTTAAATACTATTCTCTAACTGCTTGTGCGTTTATGCTTTCATTGGCAATTTGTTGCTTACCAACAGTCATATTTGTTTCCAAATTCATTCACATCACTTATACTGACTAGTGTAATTATTTAAATTAAATATTATATACACTTATATGAACGTCCAAAGAGAGTTGTTTCTGAGGACATTAGTTATAAGATTTAAATTTGACAATAAAAATTAGTTATTGTCAAATTATGTGAAAGTGCGGCTTAAGGTTTTGAAAAAATAAAGCTAGATGGCTTATATACTCAGGTTGTTTAATAGTTTTCTTTAATTCTTCATCCTTTTTGGAGAAATAAACCATAAATGTAAACTATGAATTATGGGGGTACCCAACATCTTCATTTAGAAGGTAATGGATATCTCAAACTCAACATGTCCCCAAATGAACTCTGGATCTACTCCAACCTGCAGCATCCAAATTCTCTGGCATTTTTAGTTGATGGCAAGTCTACAGTTCCAGTTAAACAGGTCAAATACCCTGATGTTCTCCTTGATTACTCTTATTTTCTATTTTCTTTCTTTTTTTTTTTGAGACTGAGTCTCGCTCTGTCACCCAGGCCAGAGTGCAGTGGCGCTACCACTTGGTTCACTGCAACCTCCGCCTCCCGGGTTCAAGCAATTCTCCTGCTTCAGCCTCCCGAGTAGCTGGGATTACAGGTGCCTGCCACCACGCCCGGCTTCTTATTTTCTTATATTCTTCCAATCTGTCAGGAAATCTAAATTATTTTGTAAATTATTTAAAAATAATTTTAAAAGACATGTATTTATAATATATTCAAAATCTGCTGACTTCTCACCACCTTTACTGTTATTGGCCTGGTCTAAGCCATTACCATCTCTTGCTAGGATTTCTGCAATAGCCTCCAACTGGTTTCCCTGCTCCTACCCTGGGCCCCCAAAGTATATTCTCAACATAGCAACGAGGGTGATCCTTGTAACTCTTAATCAGATCATGTCTTTCCTCTGCTCAGACTTTTTTAATGAGTCTGCATGTCAAATAAAAATCAGAATACTTACAAGTAACCTACACCAAGGAAATATAGACTTATATATACAGCTCAATCAGTCTTCAAATGAGAGAACAAAATAAATATTAAATATGCAATGATTCAGAAAGCTTATCACACATAGGTACTTTCTGAACTATTTACTCACAAATGTATTCCAGTTGCATTAAAAAAATAAATCAGAGAAATAAGACAACATTGGATATAAGTTAAAAGGTCAAGAAAAAAAGCAGTATGATTTACAATTAAATGTAACTATGCTACTTATTTGTGATTAAAAACTATTACTTTACAATGAGAAACAATAGTTCTAGACAATTTCAAAATGAGAAGTAGGGATTTGTTGGAGGTAAATAGAATTATGTTACATTTAAAATTTTTTTTGTAAAATAATATTAATACTCATTAACTCCAGATATAAGATAAAAATATTTCAATGTTATTTAAAAGGGTAAGTATAACCTCTAGCAGAATATGAATAGAATGTATAACTTTTTAAAAATCACACACTCAGAATAAACAGAATATTCAGTCTAACGAAAGAAAATAGATTAATACTACATAGAAATTTATTTATAAAATTAAATGGTAAGAATAAAACCACATGCATTTTCAATAAAAGTAAGTGAATGGATTAAATTCTTTAGCATTTAAAATACTTAACTTTATTTTTAATTATTATGAAAATCCTTTAAAAGACATAGGCTATCAGAGTAACTAAAAAAATGCAAGCTGCTATTTATTTATTTATTTATTTTTGACAAGGTCTTGCTCTGTAACCCAGGCTGGAGCGCAGTGGTACAATCATGTCTCACAGGTGCCTCGAACTCCTGGGCTTGAGCAATTCTCCCAGCTCAGACTCCCAAGTAGCTGGGATCACAGGTGCACACCACCAGACCCAGCTAATTTTTGTATTTTTTGTAGAGACAGGTTTTGCCATGTTGCCCAGGCTGGTTTCAAACTCCTGTTCTCAAGCGAGCCTCCTGCCTTGGCTTCCCAAAATGCTGGGAATATAGGCATGAGCCACTGGGCTGGCCTCAAAGTGCTATTTAAAAGAGATGTACATACAAACGAAATTATGCAGAAAGATAGAAGTGTGGCAGATGGCAGACTAAGAAGCCAGAAGCCTAGGTCTTTGATGACTTTTACAAGTGGTTGTATTAGCTCTGAGGCACTGCCCAAGTCCAGATTTCTTGCTACAGGAGAAAAGTAATCCTCTTCTTAGTTTAACCCCAGTAATCAACTCTACACTAACCTAGTGAAATACAATACCTACCTGACATATAAAATGATTGGGAAAGTTATACCAATAAATTCTTATATAAAGAAAGACCATCTAAAAATATTAATATCAAACATTATTAAATACAAGGTAGAAAGTATTAAAGGGAACAGAGGGACATTTTATTAGATTGATAAAAATCCTCAATTAAGAAGGATTCAAAAATAAATTTGCACACACATGCTACACATGTCAAAATAATAGAAAGGGTAGTAGATAAATCCATAATCATAAAAAGATATGAACACATCCTTCTCATAAACAGACATTAATCTTGAGAATACTCTGTTTAATTTTATGCCAATAGCCTGGAAAATCTAGATGTCATGCATGATTCCCTAGAAAAACAGAAATTACTCAAATTGATTGAAGAATTAACAAGTCTAAATAGAGGATTATTTTTAGAAGAATTGAAAAAGTTACAGACAATTGATCCTTGATCTCTTCATATTACCATTTCTCTCCTTGGTCATGTCATCTAGCCCCTAGGAAGCCATAAGCTCAAAATGAGTTTCCCTGTGAAGTAATGTGAAGGAATTATATTTAAATCTTTAACCAATTTTGAGTTGATTTTTGTGTATACTTTAAGACAGTAATCCATGTTTTGAATTTTAATTTATTTTTAAATAAATATTTATCATGTACAACATGTGGTTTTGAAATATGTACACACTGTGGAATGGCTAAATTGAATTGATTAACATACATACTATCTTGCATACTTATCATTTTTTGTGGGGTAAGAACACTTAAAATTAGGAATCCAATTCTAGTGCTATTGTATTACTATTTACTCCTCCTTTAGTTCTGTTAATATTTGCTTTATATTACTTTGCTGTTCAACGTTGTGTACATACATATTTACAATTGGTCTATCTCCTTGGAGAACTGACCTTGTCATTACATAATGATGTAGTCATTATATGTCTTTCTTTACCTTTTGTAACAATTTTTGACTTAAAGCCTATTTCATATGATATAAGTGTAGACAACCTTGATCTCTTTTAGTTATTATTTGCATGGAATATCTTTTTCTCTCTCCTCACTTTCACCTTATTTGTGCCCTTAAATCTAAAGTGAGTCTCTTGCAGGCAGAGTATAGTTGGATATGGTTTTATTATCCATTAATCCACTCTGAATTAGAGAATTTAATCCATTTAAAGTAATTATTAATAAACTATTGCCATTTAGTTCATTGTTTCCTCTTTTACCCTCATTCTGTAATATAGCATATTACATTTATTGATTTGTATATATTGAACCATTCTTGCATTCCAGTTATAAATTCCACTTGATTATGTTGAATAATTTTCAATTTTGTTTTATGGTTCTTTTGTTTCTTTCCTACTCTTTTGCTGTCTTCCTTTTTGACTGGCTGATTTTTTTGCAGTGTTATTGTTTCATTCCTTTCTCTTTATCTTTCATGTGTTTATTATAGATTTTTGCTTTGTGGTTACATAAAACATCTTACATGTATAACAGTCCATTTTAAGCTGATAAAACTTGCCTTTGATTTTACACAAAACACATATTTGTAGAAGTTTTTTTTTCTTTTTCCATTTTTTAGAAATGTGGTCTTGATATCTTACCCAGGCTGGACTCCAAATCCTAGGCTCAAATGATCCTCCAGCCTAAGACTCCCATGTAGCTGCAACTCTTCCTTCCCAACATTTTATGTTATTGACATCACTATTTACATATTTTTGTAATGTGAATCCATTAATGAATCATCACAACTAGTTATTTTAATACATTTGTCTTTTAACTTTTATGCTAGTGTTAAATGTGATTTATGAACCACCATTACAGTATTAGAGTATCCTGAATTTGATGATATACTTGCCTTTGCCTGTAAGTTTTATGCTTTTATAAGTTTTCACATTGCTATTTAGTGTTTTTCATTTCAACTTGACAACTCCCTTTGAGTATTTATTGAAGGGCAGGTCTGGTGGTGATGAACTCCCTCAGCTTTTGTTTGGGAAAGACTATCTCTCCTTCATTTCTGAAGGCTACATTTGCTGGGTACAGTATTCTCAGTTGTGTTATAAATGTGTTCCTTTGGTCACATTTATATTTCCTGAATTCGTCATGTTCCTTGAAGTTTTCTGTTGCTGTCTTTGCAATTTAAGAAGCAGTTCCCTCCTCCAGTCTTTACTGGCTAGATTTGGTATATAAAAAGGTGTTCAACACTAATCATCAAGGACATGCAGATCAAAATGACAATTAGATATCATTTCACTTATACTGGGATGGTTATTATAAACAAAACAAAATAAAACAAAAGATACCAAGCATTGGAAAGGATGTGGAGAAATTGGAACCCTTATATATGGTTGGTAGGAATGTAGAAAGGTGCAGCCACTATGGAAAATACCATAGAAGTTTCTCAAAAATTAGAAATAGAACAACCATATGATCCAGCAATCCCTCTTTTGAGTATATATACAAAAAAAATTGAAATCAGCATCTTGAAGAATTATCTGGACCCCCATCTTCATTGCAATGTTTTCCACAGTAGCCAAGATAAAAAAACAACCTAAGTATCTGATGATAGATTTTAAATATGTGGTATATATGATGGAATAGCATTCAGCCTTAAAAAGGAAGGAAATCCTGCCATTTGTGACATGTATAAACCTAGAGGATATTATGCTGAGTTAAATAAGCCAGAAACTGAATGACAAATACCAGCTGATTCCACTTATACAGGTTATCTAAAACAGTCAAATTCATAGAAGCAGAGAAGAGAATGGTGGTTTACAGTGGCTGGTATGGGTGTATGGAATTGTTTTTCAACTATCATTAATAATATGGTATTGTGCACTTGAAGATATGTTAAAAGAAGGGATCATGTGTTCAATGTTTTTAAAAAACCACAATGCAAATGGACATGAGGTCATTTTTTTAACATAATGGGTATGTTTAGTAGCTTGGTTGTGGTGATGGTATATGTTCATGCATATGTTCAACCTCTCAAGATGTGTAAATTAAATGTATACACTTTTATGTATATCAATTATACCTCAATAAAGCTAAGAAATACTTATCACGATTTCTAAAGAATGAATCAAACAACATAGCATGTAACTGTCACTAGTGAGAATAAACAAAATGGAACTCGAACAAAGTAAAGAAACTGAAAAAGAGAAAATAAAAGGACAAAATTAGGTGGTTGAAATCAATCTAAAAATATGTACTAAATTCTCAACCAAGAGGAAAATATTGTTAGACTAAATTTTTTAAAAAATCCCAGCTACACATATTGTTTTACAAGGCATATATGGGCGGAAAAGGATATGCTAGATATAATATTAAAGAAAAAAGTTTGTATAACTTATCAATGTCAGATAAAATATATCTGATAAAATCTATATAGATACATTAATGTCAAACATATTAACACTGTTATCAGACAAAATAAACCTGAAAACAAATAGTAGTCCTAGAAATAAAGAGGAACATGCCTAAGGATAAAAGGTTCATCAGGAAGATATAACAATTCTAATACTGTATTTGTTTAATAATATAACCTCAATATGCATGAAGCCAAAAACTGATATAATTATAATGAAAAACTGAAAAATTCACCATGATATTGTGGTTTTTTTAAAAATGTTTTTTCCCATTAATTAATGGAATTTTTGACCAAGTCCTCAAAAATCCAAAAGATTGTGGAAGATTTAAAAAATACATCCCTACGGTCAGAAATTAGAGAATATTCCTTCCTGTCATACAAACCTTGAGCATTTAAAAAAATGACTACATATTAAACAACAGAGCAAGTATTAATGAATTCATAGCCTCAGTATTCCATAGAATATGTTACATCTCCACTATATCTTTAAACTATAAACTGTTAACAAAAATGTAACACATAGCCAAGTGTTTAAAATGAAAACTCACATTTCTGTGTAATTAATGGGTCAAGTAAGAAAGGATAATGGAAACTAGACATGTGAAGGACCTCTTCAAGGAGAATTACAAACCACTGCTCAATGAAATAAAAGAGGATACAAACAAATGGAAGAACATTCCATGCTCATGGATAGGAAGAATGAATATCATGAAAATGGCCATACTGCCCAAGGTAATTTATAGATTCAATGCCATCCCCATCAAGCTACCAATGACTTTCTTCACAGAATTGGATAAAACTACTTTAAAGTTCGTATGGAACCAAAAAAGAGCCCGCATCGCCAAGTCAATCCTGAGCCAAAAGAACATAGCTGGAGATATCACGCTACCTGACTTCAAACTATACTACAAGGCTGCAGTAACCAAAACAGCATGGTACTGGTACCAAAACAGAGATATAGATCAATGGAACAGAACAGAGCCCTCAGAAATAATGCCGCATATCTACAACCATCTGATCTTTGACAAACCTGACAAAAACAAAAAATGGGGAAAGGATTCCCTATTTAATAAATGGTGCTGGGAAAACTGGCTAGCCATATGTAGAAAGCTGAAACTGGATCCCTTCCTTACACCTGATACAAAAATTAAGTCAAGATGGATTAAAGACTTACGTGTTAGACCTAAAACCATAAAAACCCTAGAAGAAAATCTAGGCCATACCATTCAGGACATAGGCATGGGCAAGGACTTCATGTCTAAAACACCAAAAGCAATGGCAACAAAAGCCAAAATTGACAAATGGGATCTCATTAAACTAAAGAGCTTCTGCACAGCAAAAGAAACTACTATCAGAGTGAACAAGCAACCTACGAAATGGGAGAAAATTTTTGCAACCTACTCATCTGACAAAGGGCTAATATCCAGAATCTACAATGAATTCAAACGAATTTACAAGAAAAAAACAAACAACCACCTCAAAAAGTGGGCGAAGGATATGAACAGACACTTCTCAAAAGAAGACATTTATGCAGCCAAAAAACACATGAAAAAATGCTCATCATCACTGGCCATCAGAGAAATGCAAATCAAAACCACAATGAGATACCATCTCACACCAGTTAGAATGGCGATCATTAAAAAGTCAGGAAAAAACAGGTGCTGGAGAGGATGTGGAGAAATAGGAACACTTTTACACTGTTGCTGGAACTGTAAACTAGTTCAACCATTGTGGAAGTCAGTGTGGCGATTCCTCAGGGATCTAGAACTAGAAATACCATTTGAACCAGCCATCCCATTACTGAGTATATACCCAAAGGATTATAAATCATGCTGCCATAAAGACACATGCACACGTATGTTTATTGCGGCACTATTCACAATAGCAAAGACTTGGAACCAACCCAAATGTCCAACAATGATAGACTGGATTAAGAAAATGTGGCACATATACACCATGGAATACTATGCAGCCATAAAAAATGAAGTTCACGTCCTTTGTAGGGACATGGATGAAACTGGAAACCATCATTCTCAGCAAACTATCACAAGGACAAAAAACCAAACACCGCATGTTCTCACTCATAGGTCGGAATTGAACACTCAGAACACATGGACACAGGAAGGGGAACATCACACTTTGGGGCCTGTTGTGGGGTGGGGGGAGGGGGAACGGATAGCATTAGGAGATATACCTAATGCTAAATGACGAGTTAATGGGTGCAGCACACCAACATGGCACATGTATACACATGTAACTAACCTGCACATTGTGCACATGTACCCTAAAACTTAAAGTATAATAATAATAAAATTAAAAATAAAATAAAATAAAAAAAAGAAAGATAATAAAAATACTATCAGTCAGATACTTTGAGGTGTTGCTAAGGTGGTATTTAGGGAGGGATTTGGCCTTAAATGCTAATAAGGAAAAAGCCTACCAAAACTAACAAAAAACAACTCAAAATCACAAGATAGGATTTTAATTTAAGAAGTTAAAGAACATCAGAATAATCCAAGGAAATTAAAGAGGAGAAATAAACAAGATCCTGGCAAAATTAAATGAGATAAAAGGAGAAAGAGTTAGAAAGCAAGAACAGATTTCTTAAAAATATTAGTAAGACTGGCAAACCTTTGGCAAGTTTGATCCAGAAAAATATAGAGAAATCACAGATTAAAAATGTTAAGAACGAAAAAGAATATAGACACATGTAACACAGGTTGAAAAGGTAAAAGAATATTTTAATGAACTTTATGTCAATACTTTTGAAAACAGGTGCAATGGTCAAATATCTGGAAAAATATAAATTATAAACCTAATTAAAATTAAGTAGAAAACATGAAGAGTCTAATAACCATGATAGAAGTCGTGTCAGTAATCAAACATCTTCCCTGGGCCATATGTTTTTATCTGCAAGCTCTACCAAATGCCAAAGGAACATATACCTTAATTTTCCACAAACTATTTCAGAAAATGAAAAAATAAAAATAAAAAGGGAGAACATTCTCCAGTTAATTTATGAGGTTAACATAATCTCAATACTAAAACCAAATAGGAATATTTAAAGCAAGGAAAAATTATAGCTGAATCTTGCCCATGAATACACATGTAACTATTCTAAACAATACATTAGCAAAGCAAATGTGGCAATTATAAAGAAGATAACATAACGGACAAATCTGGCTTACTACAGGAATGCAAGTTTGGTTCAACACTAGAATATCTGTTAATGAAATTAGCACTTTCATAGATTAAAGTAAAAAATATAAACACCTAACTTGATCCAGAAAAATCATTTAATTGATATGACTTAATGACCACCTATGATTGAGAACTCATAGCAAACTAGAAATAGTTTTTTTTAACTTAATAAGGAATATTTACATAAATCCTAGAGCAAAAAAAAAAAAATTTAATTGTTGAATATTCGAAACATTGCCTTTAAAATCTGGAATAAGACAAGGATTTCTCCTCAAAATTAAATTGGAGATCCTAGCCAAGAAATAAGGCAAAGGAATAAAATGCGTAATTATTGTTTACGAAAAACAAAACAAAGACAAACACAGCTTAACTGTTCAAGGTGTTATATTAGTATATCTACCAAATTCCTTCATTTTAAAGTCATAAATTTTATGACTTTAAAATGTGTGTGTGCCCACATACAGTATATTCCCCCAATTATTATGTAAGTCCATTCTGTAAATCTTTCTGTATTCTTTAAAACTAAAAAAAAATGCTATACAAATAATACTGAAAATACATTAGCCAGTATTGAAATAACAGTGAAATATCATCATACTTAATGAGAAGAGAGAACAAAGTTCTAAGAGAAAAAGGGAATAACTAAGGAGCTGGAAAGAAAAAATCACTAACCCCTAGGCTCTCAGTTTGCTGGAAACCTGACTGCTCTGTTGGTATATTACTCAGCTGACCTATTTTTGAATGTTCCCCAGATAAAATAGAGTTAAAAAAACCCAACATGCAGAATGTCATGTTTTATAGTTTCTACTTGAAATCTTTTGGAGAAAGTTTTACTGGAATCTAGATGAATCAAATGTAATTTAACAACATCCTCACTAGATTCCACGAGGGCAAGAATGACCCCTGTTTTCTTTAGTGGTATAGCTCCAATGCCCATACAGTGCCCAGCACATGCTGACATTCAATTTAGTGAGCTGAATTGAATCTATAGTACTACACAAATGTTTTCATTGAGCTGAACTCCCTAGCTTAGGGAAGGAACTAACACCTAAGTAACTAAGTAACTGGCAAGCTAACTAAACACAACTAACTAATTAACTAAACTTTCCAAATCTGTTACCTGAATCCAACATTGGAGTGAAGAGCAATGTTCCAATATTCACAATGCAAACGTTGTCTATTCATTGGATTGTGAAAGACTAAAAGTAAAGAGTTGTCTTGGGTGTGGTAGTAAGAATCAACACACCTATATTGCTTATGGGCTTCTTGAAGGACCTGAAAATCAAAATAATTGCATTGTAGAATCTTTTTTATTTTCCCCAAGAGAAGGGTCTCCTACTAGGGCATTTCTCTACTCCCTTTTTTTTCCTACATTCACCTCTACATTGTTAGTCAAGTTGAAATTCCCAGAGGTTTCTTTCCTAGCTGCTAGAAGGTGAGAGCATAAACGGTAGCTAGCTTGGGAAGCATTTCAGCAACACTTTAGAAAAACAAATACTAGGCATCAGGCAGAGAGGAGCTTGCTACAAGTGTTCTTCATTAAGTTTGGTAGGTAATAATTCAGCACAGCAGTCATTTATCTAGCATTTTCCATGCCTTGATATAGATCATCTAATTTTATCATCATTTAAAACTCCAGATATATAGATGCTATGAATTAAATTGTGTTCACCATCCCTATTTATATGTTGAAGCCTTAACTGCTAGTGTGATGGTATTTGGAGATGGGGCTTTGGGAAGGTAATTAGGTTTGATGGGGTCATGAGACTAGGGCCCTCAAGATAAGATTAGTGCCGTTATAAGAAGAGGCAGCAGATAACTTGCTCTCCCTCCCTCTTTCCCTTCTCCATCCCCACTCCCTCTTACTCTCTCTGCCATGTGAGGACACAACGCAAAGGCACAAGCCAGGAAGGGAGCCCTCAACAAAACTCAACCATGCCAGCACCCAGACATCAGACTTGCAGCTTCCAGAACTGTGAGAAAATTTCTGTTGTTTACGCTACTCAGGCATGGCATTTTGGCATGGCAGCCCAAGCGGACTAAATCAGTAGGTATGATTATTTTTCCCATATCAAAATATTAGAATTCTCATTTTTTCAGCATAAATTGGGGCTGAGAGAGTAAGGGACTTGTCCAAGAACACTGTGTGTTATGATGCCAGGGCTCATCCCTGTTTTCCAACTCTAAATTTTACCATTTTGCATTCTCTCCACTATACCATGCTGTGTTAGATGAAGTGAAGTGAGTGGTCTTTCTGACACATACTGTTTCTACCTGCCTTCCAACTCTGGCCCTTTCTAAAACATACCATCCTCAGCATGCACTGCGGTGGTAGCTACCAGTAGAGAGACACAGTGGGCAGCTGCTTATCCTGTTTCCTTTGCCAATCAACAATAAGGAAATTGTCAATAGGAAAAATAAATTAGACAGCTGTGGGCTTTCGTTTTTGTTTTCAATATCAATTTGCTGAGGCAGCTTTTGGTTTTCTATTGTTTGCATATCTGAAGGCATGGAGTGATATATTATGTTAGAAAAGGGCTGCTTTAATTTTGCTTTCAATTCTACATTGGTAGCATAATCAAAACAATACATTTGCTTCCCCAATTTAGTCCCCTGAATGAGTGTCTTTATGGAGTGGCACTTTTACATCTGTTTCCTCAGAGCCAACATAAGAAACATACATGTGGTGAATATCTTTGCATTTTAAAATATTGTTATGTAGGGTATCATCTAGTACTTACTGATGTTTTTTTGAAAAGCAAATTCTGCTCACACTATAAATCCAGAAAACCATTGCGTTTATGATGAATATATATCCTTTCTTTTAGATAATAAGAGCTTTGAAATCTTTGGGTTTTCATATTGCTTTGGGGGTGCTAAAAATACCGCACTAAGTTTCACAGAACTATAGCTGCTCTCAATCAATACGTAAAGTTTTCATATCTTATTTTCCCCTTTTTTACTAATTGGTGCTTGTCTTTTATTCTGTATTAATATTATTGGTTACATTAGTTATTTAGTTAAGTTTTTCATTAAAAATGAGTACCTATTGTGTGGCAGGCACTGTGCAGGTACTAGGAAAACAAAAATAAACAAAATAGATAAGATTTTCCTCTAAAATATGATAAAGATTTTTTTGTTGTTGTTAATTAGAGACGGGACCTTGCTATGTTGCCCAGGCTGGCCCCTAAAGCCTAGCCTCAAGCTATCCTCCTCTCTCAGCCTCCTGAATAGTTGGGACTACAGACCTGTGGCTTTATAGATTATTTTGGAGTTGAAAGAGGTGTGTCCGAAAAGATGAAATTAATGTAATATCTGATATATAGAGAATGGATTAGAGCAGGGCAAGAGTGGAAGCAGGTAATCAGGAGGATATTGTGGTAGAATTAGAGGGTGGTAGTCATATAAAAGTAGGCCGGGTGTGGTGGCTCACGCCTGTAATCCCAGTACTTTGAGAGGCCAAGGTGGGTGGATCATGAGGTCAGGAGATTGAGACCATCCTCACCAACATGGTGAAACCCTGTCTCTACTAAAAATACAAAAAATCAGCCAGATATGGTGGCACGCGCCTATAGTCCCAGCTACTCAGGAGGCTGAGGCAGGATAATTGCTTGAACCCAGGAGGCGGAGGTTGCAGTGAGCCGAGAGCATGCCACTGCACTCCAGCCTAAGCGACAGAGTGAGACTCCGTCTCAAAAAAAAAAAAAAAAAAAAAAAAAAAAAAAAGTGGTGGTAGCTGTGGTGCAGAAGAGCTTGAAGATATATTTGGAGGTATACCCCTTAAACACTGATGATGGATTAGGTATCAGGGATAAAGGAGAGGTTGGAACAAAGGATGATTCTGGCTTTTTGCTTGAGCACTTGAATGATGGTGACCTTTTCTGAGATGGACAAGGGAAGAAATGCTTAGGTGGGAAAAATATGAGTGTCATATAGGATACTAAATTTGAGATGGATACTAAATTTGATCAGAAATTCAGGTAGAATTTTGAGTAAGGTATAATAATGTGAATCTCTAGAGAGAGATAATTTAAAAGATATGGGCATCAGCATTAGATAGTATATAACAGATGAGATCATCAAAGAAGGGTGTTTACAGAGGCAAGAAGATGCTCTAGGGCTTCCTGGAGGCTCCAGAGCCTTGAGGCACTTCCATATTAGATGCTGGGTAAAGGAGGAAAAGTCAACAAAATTCCAAATACAACACTGAGGAAACCAAGAGTGCAGAGTGTTTCATGGGGGAAGGGATAAGCTCTGCAATGCTGTTAAAATGTCAGGGAAGATGAAGAAAGATAAGTGTCCATTAGATTTGGAAAGACAAAGATTATTGATTACCTTGAAAAGTGCAGCTTCATGGAGCAGTAAGGACTGAGAAAAACTGAAATAGAATAAAGTCTGAAGTAAACTTTCAGTTACAGAGAAAAGATTGAACATTTGCACTCTCTAACGCCTCATTAAAAGAACAGTAAAATTTTGTTTGTTTTTTTAATATCATAAAATTGAAAGCCAACTTCAACTTGTTGAAGGAGAGGAGACAAAGGCACCAGAATTTTAGAAGCTGGAAAGCAGAAGGATAAATGCTAAATGACTTAGCAGAATACAGAAAGCCAAGTCCTAAGGTTAATTTTAGGAGAGACCACAGGCAACCCCATTTGTGTGCAGAAATATAGAAAGTCTCAGGATATGGAAATACTAGTCACCTCTGCAAGTGGGGTGAAAGTGGCACTGAAAATAGGAAGATTAGTTTAAAATCTTTTTAAGAAGCAGTTAGGCCCCTGGATCCCATTAAAATTCTGAGCAACTGGGCTATTGCCTGTCTCCCACTCTAGAAGAGGGGAAGAGGGTAACTACAGATGGTAGATGAATGGGTTCTAAGAACAGTGGACCCAAGGCACACTGACAGAGAAGTACATTCTAGAAAAAAAGGGAACTGTGTAAAAGCCTAAATCAGCACTGCTCAATAGAAATATAAAGTGAGCCACAAATGTGAGCCACATGTGCAATTCTAAATTTTATAGTAGCCACATTTTAAAAAGTAGAAAGGAACAAGTAAAATAAATGTTAATGATATATTTTATTTAACCTGATAGATAAAAATTCTTATCATTTCAACATATAAACAATGCAAAAGTAATCAATGCCACCTTTTTAAAGTCTTGGAAATTGAGTGTGTAATAGCACTTATATAGTATATAGCACAGTTATTGCACATCTCAATTTGGACTAGATTCATTTCAAGTATTCAGATGTTACATGTGACTAGTGGCTACCACACTGGATAATGCAGATCTAGATAATAAATGTCAGAAGCTGAATACCCTTCCCTCATTACCTAGCTCTCAAAACACTGACAGGAAGGCTTATGTCTTTCAGACAGAAAATTAGACTTTTTTTTTTTCATGGAGAATTTAATGGCCCAAGAAAACAGACCTGACATACCAACAATGGTGAGTCTCCTATGGAAATCTCCCAGTCAAATCACCCAACAATGAACTCAGTTATTGACAACCCCCCACCCCACCTCATATAGCACTTCCTATCATATTTTTATTGTTTCATTATTAATATGAGCAAAGAGGACAATATTATATATTACACTCCAACGTGAAAAATGAAGACGAAACAAAAAAGACAAAAAATGAGAAAAGAAACTTGGAGGAAAAAGAGATAATTCATGGAGAAGACAACTTCAGAGGACTTTAATATCCTCATAGAGATAAGAGAAGGTATTATATCAGAAATGCAGTGGCTCACACCTGTAATGCCGGCACTTTGGGAGGCCAAGGCGGGTGGATCACCTGAGGTCAGGAGGTCAAGACCAGCCTGGCCAACATGGTGAAACCCCATCTCTACTATAAATACAAACATCAGCCAGGTGTGGTGGCAAGTGCCTGTAATCCCAGCTACTTGGGAGGTTGAGGCAGGAGAATCACTTGAACCTGGAAGGCAGAGGTTGCAGTGAGCCAAGATCATGCCACTCCAGGCTGGGCGACACAGCGAGACATCATCTCAAAAAAAAGAAAAAGTGAAATGATCCTTTAAAAAGGTAATTTGAAATTATAAATATAACTTTAGGAAATCAGAATGATAATAACAGGAATAAAGGGCTCAATATAAGAACTGAATGGAAATTGAGCAAAGCCAAAAGATAAATTGATGGAAACTAAAAGAAAAAAGAAAAGGAAATTGCAGGTTCAGTCTAGCAGGTCCAACACCAGAGTAATAAGATTTCCAGAAAAAAAAGGACAGAGAAAATGGAGAGGAGAGATTATCAAAGAAGTGATTATAGAAAATTTCCCAAAATATAAATACAGGAATTTCTGGATTGCACCGGCTTGCCAGAACAATACATAGAAACAGAACCACACAAAGGCATATCAACAGGAAATCAAGAGCATTGGAACAAAGAGAAGATCTTAAAATCTTCCAGGGAGAGGATCACAACATACTCACACAACTGATTAGGAATCAGAATGGTATTTATTTATTTTTCTAAGGACAATCTGGGAAGTCAGAACACTGTCAAAAACTGTCTTTAAAGTATTGAGAAAAAATGCTTTTTAATTTAGCATTTACTATAAAGCCCAACTGTCGGTCAATATAAAGATAGAATTAAGCTGTTTTCAAATATTGAATGCCTCAAAAATTTACTTCCCATCTATCTTAATTAAGGAAGCTACTGGAAGAGATGATTCTCTACAAAAAAGAGAGTAACTGGAGAGGGAACACATGGGATGAAGGAAACAGGCATCTAACTGGAAAGGAAGGGGATGGGTGTGGCGCGGATGATGGTAAAGGGAGGCCCAGGACCACAGCTGTGCAGCAAGCTTAGGGAATATGGGAGAGATATCACTAATACAATAAAACTAATAGAATATCTGTTATGCTTGAATGTATTGAGTGACTTACTCAGTAGTAGAGAATTTGGGGATAAGTTAATAATAAATACATAGTAAACTAAACAAATAGAAAAAGAGGCAATTATTAACTGCAGAGAAAATAAAAATGGTACCCATACAGGAAATGTAATTATAGAATACCACACAGTTCAGCTGTGAATAGCACTTACATAACTGAAATAAAGTGAGTTTTGAATACTTATCTAACCAAAAATTACGATATTGTTAACAGTATCAGAGAATGGAGAAGTGCTAATGTGAATGTGGGGGTGGGTGAGCCTGTACCTGTACATGCACATGTGTGTTGGATGGGGGTGGGCAAAGCTGTGTTCTCAAGAGCGAATCAATTGGTAATGATGTCACAAAACTAAAACTAAACAAAATATACTTGCTATTTAGAGATCACCGAGTAAAGTAACAAAAGAAAGGGGTAAATGCGCTGAAGATTTTTGCCTCTGAGAACTGTGGCTTGGTGGAGTGGGGTGGGGATGGGGGAAGGAGGCTGCTATTTTTCATAGTAAGACTTTGTAGAACTTTCTGGCTTAAAAAACATGTAAAACTTTGATAAAAATAAAAATCAAATTAAAAAGACAAAACCAAAAGAGGACAAGTTTTTGTGTAAAAGCTAAACACAACAAAAGGATTTAGGTTTGGGATTACTTGTTATTTTGCCGAGTGGTTAAGACTACAAGTTCCAGGGCCAGATTTCCTGGGTTTATATCTTGCTTCTCACTTAGCTGCCATGTTACCTTGGACAAAAGTCACTACTGGTCAAGGTGCCTCAGTTTCTTACTGCTTACATAGTTTCTACTTCACAGGGTTATTGTGAGGATTAAATGAGCTAATAATACATATTAATCAGTGCCTGGCACATGGTAAGTGCTCAATGAATGTTAGCTACCACAGATTCCATTGAACTGTTAATCAAAACAGAAAATACTGTGAAATGTGGTGAAATTGAGTAGAATGGATAAACAATATGGAAAAAAATAGGGTTTTTCCCAATAAAACCTTACTTTGTTTTTAGAAAATACATGCAGCAGCAAAAAAAATATATATGCAGCAGTCTTGTATATTTCTTTTTCCTTAAAATATTTTATAAAAGCATTCTTTAATAAAGTATATTTTAAACTATTTTAGAGAGTCGCTGGGAATGCATAGCTCAAGCTGGGAGTAAATTTATTTTATAGCTGAAGTAAAGGAGAATATTGATCTGAACTAGATCTGAGAGAATGACCTGGAGGTGAACTGTTCTAAATCACAGCAGACTCTCCAGACCTATCTGACCGTCTCCTAGAGAATCACAGTCCATAAATACCTGAAGCAGTACTTTCGGTTTAAAATGTTCAGTAAAACTCCAGTCCATTAGACTGCGCTGCTGTGTTTTCTTTATGTCCTCTAAATCTGCTTCCACCATCATCTTCTTGGGTTTCTAAAATATCATAGGAACACAATTTCAGCTTTAATTTGTTTAAGTCCAAATGGAGCCCTCTTGGGCTCCGTCAACTAACCAGTATGTACTCCATCTAATTGGGGAAATCTGCATATGTATAAATCCATATGGCAACATTTTAGGAGAGCTGCTGCCAAAAAGAGTATGCCTTTGACTTTTTTTTTATGGGCAACATAATCTAAATATTTTTATTGTTAGGTTATACTATTCTGAGTCCTGTTAGCAATTACAGGCAGGTTTTCTGAACTCTCTTCAAGACGTTAGCTCTACAGGGCTGTATGGTGAGCAGGTGTTTGTGAGGTTGCCAAGCCACACTGTCTAGAGAGGAGCAAGGAGCTGGGAAGTTATGCGCAAGCCGCCTAGTAAAATTAACTCCTTTCTGTCCAGTTGGAGCTGCTCTGGGGATGTCCGAATAGTTCCTCTTTTCTAGCCTCAGTATTCTCCTTCTAAGTATCTTCTTTTTTCTTTTTCAGTGTTTCTTACTCCAAGTCATGGTTTTTCTCAGATCATCTTGTCATCTACATTTTCAGAAAAATAATTCCTTACCTTTTCATGAGAATCAGCCTTTGTGACTGCATCATCTTTGATCTCATTGTTTGTGGTCTGCTCTGCAAATCAAAGACACCAACATCCAGTTGTGTTCTGGCTTTGTTCTTGCCCTGCTGGTTAATGCTGTGCTTTTTTGTTGCCCATATGATCTATGTTTCTGTGCTGAAAAGGCAATGCCTGAAAGGCATGTTTTGTGCCTCCAGAAAGGTGTTTGTGTCCATAATTCTAAATCTGTGCCTACCTAGAAAAATTATACTAAGCTCTTTGAAAAGAACCTAGCTTCTTGTGTGATATATCTTAAATCATACCAGATATTCTGCTTTCAGACTGTATCATTCACTTCTAAGAATATACCTTTATCTTTAAAAGCTGTAAATATTTACTGATTAAATCAACTTCTTAGTACACATGATTTGTCTTCTTGTGCTGGTGACTACCACAAAGCCTTTTTAAATTTCCGTGGATCTTATCTTGTGGATGACAGACTAGGGTGGGGGCAGGCCATGCATGCAAAGAGGCACTGGCAGATAAGTGCACTTCCTATTGGAAAATGATACGCTTTCACCATTCTGCAGAGCTTCCCTTCCATTCATTAATCATTTATTAATTTAAAAATTATTTAATGAGCATCTGCTAATTTACAAATGAAGCTTAACAAAAGTTAAATAAATAAATGAAGCGGTACCCGGACTCCATGGACCAATACGAGTCATGCACACTATGGACCAATATGAGTCATGCACACTAGCTTTCCTAGTAATGACAGAGTATACTTATATGATGATTGGGATGGTGATATCATCCTTGGCTATGAAGCAAACAGCCATGTGAATGAACAGGGGAGGAACACATTCATATTTTTGATTTCTGCATCACCAGAAGAAAGAGTTCCATGATAAATAAGTTTAACATAGATCAATGAACATCTCACTATGAATGTCTTAGAATTTGTAATTTGCTCTTGTTATTGTGAATCTCTAATTGAGAAATGGATAATGTATATAGCATTTTGCAAATTTGATCACAGAAAGAGAGTATGTGTGTGTGGGAGGTGGATTTTGTGGGAATATACTTTGATGCTGCTGAACAACTGAACAGCCCTGACTTCTTATCACTCTTAGAATAAATGAAGATTATGTCTGACAAAGTTGTACAGGAAATGGCTCTGGCCTAACTCTTTAAGCACAACTCTTTGACTCTCCCTTGCTCATTCTACTCCAGATACACTGGCCTGCTTGCTGTGTCTTGAGGGTCTTGCACTTTCTTTCTCTCTGGTATGCTTTGCCCTTAGCTGTTCACCTTTTTCAGACCCTGACTTCATTCATATTGGTCGAGTATCACCTTCTCAAGAGTCTTCTGCCTCATCCTCTGCTTTGTTTGTTTTTTTTTATCATAGCATGTATCTATGCCTAATGCTACTTACTTGTTTACGGTCTGTCTCTCCACCTCATATGTAAATTCCTGGAGAATAGAAACTTCATCTTATTATTATTATTATTATTTTTAACTGTACTCTGAGCACCCAGCACCTGGCAGGAACTCAGTAAATATTTCCTTTTGATTGAATGAGAAGAATCTACATCATATATTAAACGTGGAAATTAACCTAGAGCCATATAGAGAAATTAGAAATGTGGGAAAAAACCTACAACAAAGCCTTATTCTGTGGCAAGTATAAGACAACTTTTTATTCTGTGGCAAAGAGTACCATGTTTGGGCTTCTAGAGGGAGAAGCTGATTGTGCCTATGAAGGACAGGCCAGTGTTTTTCTTTCTTTCAGGAGCACAGCTACTTACATTTTTGCTACTAGTTCCATCTTGCCTTGGGCTGGTGAAGGTGACAGCATGAACGTTCCATTTTGATTTAGGGGAAAACCATACAGCCAATTCAGTTCAGCATTTATATAAATATATCCACTGAAGAGAAAACTCAGGCCAACTATAACTCTAAATAGACCATGATGTCCCATGTGTCCTTGAAGCAATTGATATGAAATCTGTGGATAAAAATTATTCTATTCTGTGGTCTGCCAGATTTCCGGGAGATTTGATATTCCCTCCTATGTTTAAGGATCCAGCAGAAAAAGTCTCCAGTTTAGAAAATATGTTCTAAAAATTATGCATCAGTTATTTTGTCAAAGGAAAGAACATTCTAAAAGTAATCTGAATTATTTATTTAATAGTAGAGTAAAAATCATTTTTTTTTCTTTTTCTGATTTTTGCTTTCAACCACATAATCCTTTGACAGTGTGATTCAGTAGTTTTTGACACATCTGGAAATGGATGCTTTCTCATCCCTTTGAAAAACAGCTTTCCTAATCTGTTTTACTTTAGAGATAACAAGATCCCTCTGCAAAGCAGTTACTTTATTAAAAAAACACCCAACAAGCATAAAGGGCACATCTAAACCTATAGACTCGCGGTTATCAACTCTCAGGTTTTTCATAAATATCCACTAGGCCCTGTCAAGTTCAAAAATAGTCTCAGATGGAAATCCAGTATTTGGTTAAGAAAAGCACAAATATTCAGCCCTTTATGTCCAGGAAAAGGCTTTTATATGTATTTGATGCTAAAATGGTTGTGCAGGAAATACATGAATGATTTTTGCCTTGTTTAAAGAGAATTAAAGTTGGCGGCTTTGGAGTAAGTATGATTCAGAGTTAGGGAAAGAAATGTAAAATCAACAACATCAACAACAACAAAGTCCCATACTCACAACAGCTACAATGTGACACCAAGCCCAGATGCCCTCCCCCTTTCAAATGGAATGGCTCCTGGAAGTAGGTCAAAATGCACCACGGAGAAACACTTATGGCCCTGAGATCCACCCTCCAGATTGCGTGGCCTCTAGGATACACTGTCCACTATAGAATTTTCAACCCTGAGAATTTAGGAAGTTACTATTCATATAATAATCTACTTTCTTCCAGAATCCAGCACACCAATTTATGTAGTTTGACCACCAGGTGGCAAAAGTTGCCTAAAGAAAACTATCCAGCTGCTTTAAAGAAAAAAAATGAAACAAAACAAAGAAAACACCTTGGGCCTTACACCTCTCCTGGCTTATTCTGACTCTATATTAACCCAGAGTGACTTCCCTGTCATTCATTTGTAGTCCCATAGGATACACTATCGCCATAAGAACTCAGGTTAACTTATTGGCTTAAATTTTTTGAGAGGTAGGCTAATAGGTAAGGGTACTTAGGACAAAGAAATAGGGAATCTACCCTAGTTAGAAGGAAGGAAAACCCAAAGGCAACAAAATCAGCATAAAAATCACCATGAATGAGACTAGGAGCATGGCTAAATAATTAGCTGCATCACCAGGAATTTCTGGAACTCAAGGAGCTGCAAGACACAGTGGAGGAAGCACTGGTTTGAAGTTAGCCCTCTGTTCAAATCCTGACTTCCTACTTGTATGTAGTTGAACAAATTATTTAACCTTTCTAAGTCTTGGTTTCCTCATCTGTAGAATTGGGATAATAGTATCTTTGTCATAGGCTGATGTTTATGTAAGTATTAGTTAATGTACTTGAGATATAGCAGAGAAATATTAAATAAATGTTATTTTCTTCCCTCTTCCATTCACCCCAATTGCCTCCTCTACCCAATCCTATTCCATTGATTACTTCCTTTTCAACCCACCTCTAGATTAATGAAAAGGGTAAGATGACCATTAGTCAATACTAACTTAACACTTATTCTCTCATGTTATCACTTTCTTAAAATTTATTTTTTCTTTTTTTATCCAATTTTGGCCCATAACCACTTATTTTTTAAATGTTTTTAAAATTATTAAATATAACACACAAAGAAAAGTGCATGAAACACAAATGTTTAATACAATGAATAATTATAACAGTAAAGTCTTAGCACTCAAGACATCTTATGTGTATCATTTAACAAGCACAGCCTCCTTATTAAACTTTCATATTAATTCTAATTTTTTTGTGTATTGTTTTGAGTTTTCTACATACACAGTATTTACAAATAATGATGGCTTTATTTCTTCCTTTTCAAACGTTATGCTTTTATCTAAAAGAGAAAAAGTCTTGCTTGTTGGCATACACCTCTGATGCAATATTGAATACAAGTGTTTATAGTGGACATTCTCCTGATCTCAAAGGGAATTATTTCAACTTTTCACCTTGATATATAAGGTTTGTTGTAGTAATATGAAAAATAACATTTATATGATTGAGTAGTGTTTCTTCTCTTGCTAGTTTAATAAGATTTGTTTCATAAATTGCTAAAGAATTATACATGCTATTTCTGCTCTATTGAGATTATATGACTTTTCTCACTAATGTGTTAACTGATATTATATTGATTTTACAATGTATATATTTTCCTTCTATCCCTGTTATAAATGCAACCTGTTTGTGATATATGATTATCATTTAGTATATGTTAGATCAGTTTTCCTATGTTTTATTTAGAATTTTTGCATCTATGTTCGTGAATGAGTTTAATTTAATGAATTACTTTAACTTTCAGTTGTACCACTATCCTTGTCAGTATTCTTATAAAGTTTATGCTAGCTTCATAAAATGAATAGAGGAGGATAAGCTACTTTTCTATTTTCTGGAATAATTTTTGTTAAGATTAGAATTACTTCTTTTTTAGTGTTTGGTATCAGTTACCAATGAGATCATTCAGGCTAAGTGTGCCCTATTTGGGAAGATTTTTGATTACTGATATAATTAATTGGATATAAGACTACTTAGGTTTTCTATTTCTTCTTGGGTCATTATTGGTAAGTTATTCTTTTCCAGTAACAGCCCATTTTACTTTCACATTTAGTCAAAGTTGTTTATATTATCTTGCAATCTTTTAAATTTCTGTAGAATCTGAGGGAAGTCTCTGTTTCTTTATTCCTTATATGATTTTTATTCCTGATATAGTTTTATTCTCGATAGAGTTATTCATGGGTTTTTATGATTAACCTTATATAAAAGATTTATCAATAGTTAGTCTACTCAAAGAACCAAGTTTTTGCATTTTTGTTCTTCCTATGTTTCTATGTTTTCTATTTCATTGATGTAATTTTCATCTGTTTTCTATTTCCTTGATTTAATATTTTTGTTGTTTTCCTTCTTCCACTTTATTTTGATTTATTTTGTTTGTCTTTATCTAACTTAAGGTTGATGTTTAGTTAATTAATCTTTAGCTTCTTTTAGAAAAATATTTATTTAAAACTATAAACTTCTTTTGGAGTACCTCTTGCATCAGCTGCATTCTATAGTTTTGATACTCAGTTTTTCATTATCATTTGGTTTGAAATATTTCCCAATTTCTGTTGTAATTTTTCCTTGACCTAGGTGTTAAATTTGGTGTTGTTTAATATGTTAAATTTGGTGTTGTTTCATGTTTGACCTAGGTGTTAAATTTAGGTGTTGTTTAATATGTTAAAATAAACATATAATCACTAAGATGCTATGGTATAATGGAGGCCTTAACATAGGCGTATACATAATTATAAAATTGAAAGAAAATAACTAATGCCATAAAGAGAGTGTAGATTAATTTTTTTATTTTTTTTATAGAGGTGAGGTCTTGCTATGTTGCCCAGGCTGGTCTTGAACTCCTGGCCTCAAGCAATCCTCCTGCCTTGGCCTCCCAAAGTGCTGGGTTTATAGGAGTGAGCCACAGCACTTCACCAGAAGTGTAGCTTAATTATGACCCTGGAATGCTAAGACAGGCATTTCCATATGGACACATCCAATAAGACTTCATGGAGGTGCCACTGAATCCTAGTCATAGTCAAAAAGAGGACTCAGGGTGGAGGATATATTGTGAGGGAAAGGTACCACAGAGATTGAAAAGAGCAGGCTGTGCAGAGTAAATAGGCCTAATTCTGTTGGGCTAGAACATAGAGTGTGTGAGCAACAGCAAAAAGATGGAAAAAGGTTTTGGGAAAAGTAATTTGATACTACTGGAGAAGTAGGTCAAGGAATTGTGTTCTATTTTGCAGATAGTAGGAAGCCTTTGAAAGCTGTAAGTAGAGAAACAAAATAGTTATATTTTACACAGATTAATCTGACAGTGATGTGTAAGGTAGCTCAGTATAAATTTAGACCAATATCCTTCTTTTGCACCTCCTCATATAGCACTAATGTAGCACTGTTTTTAATGCTAGTCTACAATGACAGTAATAGCCTGAGCCATAAGTGGGAGAGGAGGGGAAATGATGTTCACTGAGCATTGATTTTGAACCAAGCTCTGTACTGGACATTTCATTCTGTTTTGCAGATGAATGTTTATAATTTTTAGCACACAATCACAATAACTGTGTAACACTAATGATGAAAGTTTTAATGATGTTTGCTGTGCTAAATTTACTAAGGTTAAGTGTGGACTAAGAGGAATTAAGATATTTTTAAAAACAAGGGTTGAAATAAAGAGAACTTATGGAACAACAATACTCAGTAAGAAAGTTTAATTAACCAAATAACTTAAATTCAAATAATGCATCTTAAACATTTTTTGGTTTATGTGTACTATAATAGTGTCTTACACACACACACACACACACACACACACACACACTTTAACTTACCCAGAGACTCATGTTGGGGCTGAGCCTTCATGATGCTCTCCTGCTCTAACAGCTGTCTATTATCAGGGACTGAGAGTTTGGGATTATTCAAGTCAGAATGCTTCATATTGTTAGCATCACACTGACTAGGATCTGAAGGTTCTCGGTTGCTTTCATTATCTTGCACAGACATTGACAAATTCTGATCCTCAAATAGTGTTCTGTCTTTGATTTTAATATCTATTCAGTGTAAGGAACATCCATGAGATACAATATGAGAAAAATTGACAATCATAAAATACAAGAATGCTTTCCATTCCCTCCATGCAGTGTACCTGCTTTCTGCTTGGCCTCTTGAGTGTTCATTTTCATGACATATTGCTGCCTTATCTGTTTAGCAAATCTGGCAGGGTTGTCCCATGGTATGTTGAACATTTCAGAATCTGACCCACACATCATCCCAGAAGGTTTCAGTTTCCCTTTTTCATCAACCTCAGAGAGCTTCAGGCTCTCAAAAGTAAACACCTTGAAGGCTCGTTCTACTTCATTCCAGCTCAAGACATCTGTAAGAAAGCAGAACCAGTGCTGCTGGAAATGTTCTTATTAGCACATGGTACAGGGTTGACAGAGGGACAACCAGGGAGTCTGTCTACCAGAAAGACAAGAGAGTCACGCCACAATGGCTGCTGAGCTGATTTTAAACATTGGCTCCCCAGTCTGCCGCAAATATCAAAGGTACCTGAGGATAAGCAAACAACACAGTAAAGATACAATTTAGCAAATTATAATGCTCCCAAACTGCTTCATAGCTCAATCAATATTAGGTGTCCAGATTCATTTGCATGGACTTTCCAGGGTACCATATTGGTTGAATATGCTTACACAACTTATTATTTTTGAGTGAAAGCACCCTTTTCTCCTGTTGTAATTTAAAACAGAGAAATTATTTACTTATGCCTAATATAGGCTATTATATTGACTGAGTTTTTCTATTGATTTGGGCTCAGGAAAGGCTTCCTCCTGTGCACATAAACTGCTGCAGTATTTTCCACAATTGCACTTCAAAGTTTATCAGCTTTCAGCAGGCTTTATAATTGTGTATTTACCTTTTTACAGCATTTATTCACTTGCTCACTCTTTCATTGGTTATTATTTTCTACGTATTAGGCTTTGTCACAGGTGCCTGGGATTTGAAAGAATCAAGATTTGGCTCTTACACTTTAGAAGTTCCCAGGTAGAGGAAGGAGAAGTAGAATTAACAAATAAACATGGAATTCAATCAGAAAAAAATAAAATGATGCAGATCAATAATTCAGAAGTAACCTCCATTTTCTCTCCAGCAAAGATGAGAAAAGCAGCAGGTCCTTTGGGAAAAAACAGGGAGATTCAGAAGAGAGACAAGGAAGAGGTAAAAGAGTTACAGAAGGAAGGAGAGATTGCTCATTTGTTCATTTATCAAATATTTTTTGAGCCCCTATTAGGCATCATTAACTATAATGAAAGCTGGGAACACAATGGTGAACAAAATAGTGAGCTACCTGCTCTCATGGAATATCCATTCTAGTCGTTGGAAACAGATAAATGTAAGAGATAAAAGAGATGACAAAAAGAATAAAGCCAGCTGAGGGGACAAAAAGTGATAATAGTCAGGGAGGGGCTTCTAGTTTATATAAAGCAGTCATGGAAAAGTCCTCTGAACAATTAAGCAAAAATGTGAAGGAAGTAGGGGAGCAAGCTGTATGGATATCTGGGGGAAAGTGACTGAGGAAGGGAAAACAGCAAATGCAACGATCCTGAGGCAGGGGTGTGACTTACATGTTCAAGGAATCACAGTGAGGCCAGTGTAGATGGAGGAGAATGGAACATGACAGCTTGATAGGTGATGGCTCAAAAAGTAGGTGGCAGACAGTTTAGGTTCTTATTGTTGTTTTTTGTTTTGTTTTGTTTTTTGAGACAGGTTCACCCAGGCTGGAGTGCAGGTGATTCTCCCACCTCAGCTTCCCAAGTAGCTGGGTCTGCAGGCACGTGCCACCACACCCGGCTAATTTTGTATTTTTTGTAGAGATGGGTTTTGCCATGTCGGCCAGGCTGGTCTCAAACTCCTGAGCTCAAGTGATCCACCCGTCTCGGCCTCCCAGAGTGCTGGAATTATAGTCATGAGCCAAGCACCTGGCCCAGTTTAGGATTTATTCTGGGTGACCGCTGCAGAGTTTTCAGTTACAAAGGCACATGATCCAACCAACATTTTAGAAGGGCCATTCAGGTGGTTGTGTGGAAAAAAGACTGTTGGTAAAAAATTGAAAGCCTGTAGACCAGCTGGAAAGCTATTGGAATAGTCCACTTGAGGGGTGGTGGGGGACTGGGCTGGGATGGTAGTGAGGAGTATGGTGGGATTGATTGCAGTGTGTGAGAAAACAGAGACAGTGGTGGGGCGCGGTGGCTCGCTCCTGTAATCCCAGCACTTTGGGAAGCCGAGGTGGGTGTATCACGAAGTCAGGAGTTCGAGACCAGCCTGACCAACATGGTGAAAGCCCATTTCTACTAAAAATACAAAAATTAGCTGGGCATGATGGCGTGCGCCTGTAATCCCAGCTACTTAGGAAGCTGAGGTGGGAGAATCGCTTGAACCCAGGAGGTGGAGGTTATATTGAGCTGAGATCACACCACTGCACTCCAGCCTGGCGACAGAGTGAGACTCTGTCTCAAAAAAACAAAAACAAAAACAGAGACAGCAGGGATGACTCCAAGGTTTTCGATAGAAAGTAGTTGTCATTCATTGAAATAAGGGAGATGGTGAAGGGACAAATTTAGGGATGAGGAATCAAGAGCTTGGTTTTGGACTTGTTAAGTATGATGTGGCAAAAGGGAAAAGAGGAAGAGGGGAGGAGCACCAAGGGTCCAGGATGGGGCATGTAAGCAGCATATGTGTGAGGTTTCAATGGTGGCAGCGGGAACAAAAATCCTGTGCTGCGTAGAGAGCTGAGCTGAAGGGAGAATGGAGTCACATCTTAAGCCAGAAGGAGAAGTGGAGGGTGGCAGGACACAGAAAAAGGACAGAAGTTCACCCCCTACTCAGGAAGGGGGTAGTTATGTGCACAACAGAAACGACATACCAGGCCCTCGAGGCTATACCCTGCATGTCCAGGAGTCAATGGTAGGACTCAGAAGTTCCTGGCTTTTTCTATTACTAAGCCTACTTAAAAGTGGAAAAAGAAATCAAGATAAAAATATTTTTTAGTTTGGTTAGGCTTACAAAGGAAATGGTAAGGAAGAATATGCACATGCTCTTTTCTTTTCTAGGTCAAATGCTTCCTTGTCAAGTAAAGATGTCTGTGGAAGTTAATGTCCTTTCTTATAGGTAGTATCTACATATTCCCTTAAGTGGGAATGAGAATTTGCTTTGGGAAATGACTGCCTATATCACAAAATCCCAGTGAACTCAGATGAGACGTGATTCTAGATATTGTATCTTAATGACCCCTCTTCCCACTGTCTTCAAAGAGCATAAAATGGCTCTTCCTGCTGTGAGAAGCTGTTAGCTTGAGTCAACTCCTGCTCAGCAACATGCTGACAGTGGGCTCTCTATTCATCTGTGTATCCCTAGGTGCAGAGCGGGTGCTTAAAATTGCAGATTGCACCATCAGACCTCTGAGGTGGCTTTCTTCCTGACTCCTTCTCAGTAATGTAAGGAAATTGTGTTCTACTGGGTATCCAGAGACCAGAATGTTTTCTTTTTTTTTTCCACCATTGTTATAATCCTAAAACAAATAATTTAACCCTGCTAGGATCTCAGCTTTCTTATCTGAAAATAGATTTTGACTAGATTAATTCCAAGGTTTCTTTCAGTTAGGAAATTTTATGGTTCTATGATTCATCTTTCTAGATACAAATTTAATTTCTGGTTATAAATAGTGTGCTCAGAACTTTCTCTCAAGATAGGATTAAATATGAGCTTCCAGTAGCACAGGTTACAAGATATCTACATCTGCCTCCCAAGTCACACTCTTTCTTAGTTCCTTCCTGTCCTCATGTGCAGAGATGGTCCACGGTAGTGCTCACATTAGTTTTACCCTGGTGAACATTCCTGCCAAATTCAGATTATCTCGATCCTCTTCTTTTTTTTTCTTCTCTAATTAAAAAAAGAAAGAACTGTGAAAGGACAGAATGGAAAGAGACAGAAGAAAAATTCTTCTGGAACCTGTGTTTTATTGATTGTGGGTGGCTGCAACAAGAGGATATAAGATGAAAATTCAAAGACAGGTATCTGTGAATTGGGGCAAAGTTGCATGGTCCAGGTTGCTCTTCCCTCTTTCCAGATAATGTCTCTGCAATGTTACTGTAATTTTTACATGATTTGCAATGATGATAAAAGAGTGCAGTGGTCAGGCAGAAGACAGAAGGACAGCATTGTCCTGGAAATTATATGCGTGCATGCGCGCGTGCATACGCGCGCACACACACACACACACAGCCCTTTACTTCTCTGTAAGTAGGATGGGATTACCACATCATCTCCAATGATGTCAATGGGAGTATTTGGGACAGAGATGGGGGAAAACGAGGAAAAAAGGGAATTATTGTGGTTAAGAAAACACAACGGGAAAAAAACCCCAGTGTATCAAATTGAAGAGTGTTATGCATTATAGCTATGATAACATTGCTAATGACATTATTCAAACAAGAAAGTTGTAGTCAATCAAAATACCCACCTTAGCCTCTGAAAGGTCTTTCAATAATGAAAATACTTTTTGTAAATAAGGGTGTAATTTTAAGAGGCATATATGACCATTAATTAAATTGAGTTTAAGCTAAGACAAAGCAATGGACTCACCACTCGTACAAAAGTGCATAAGCTCATGAATTGTAGCTAGACGTTTAGTGTTGTTCCATGGTGGGGGTAGAGGGAATTGAAGGAATTCCCACAGTGGCAACTTGGACTGCATCTCCTGCTCAATTTGAACTGGATCAAAATTCTTTTGGTCCTGATGAAAAAGAGCAACATGACAGAAGACATTAGAGTAAGCTGTTAAGTGCCTTATGCATATGGAGAAGGCTAAACATGATACCTTCACCCTCATTATTTGGGAACAGGGGAAATCAATGGTAATTGGGAAAGACAAACTTTTGGGATTTTGCTGAAGGTCAAAAAGCTAGTTCCTATGTTGCCAGGATTTCCTGGTGCACAAAAATGACTGATTCTTCATTCACAGTGACAAACTGCCAAAGTCTCATATATATTCATCTCTCTCTTTTGAGATCCTTTTCTGGCTTCTACTAGTTTTTCATAGCAGCAGATATTTGAAGCAAATAATTATAAGGTTTTAATGAAAATTTAGTGGCGGTAACAATTAATTGAATTGTTAATTAGACCTCAATAATCAGGCAAATTTCCTCGGCTGACATCATTTTTCCCTGTATCTAGGTCCATTTTCCAGGTCCTACTTTGTATGCAAGTATCTATTTTGTACATTACATTTTAATTAGTGTTGATGAAGTTATCTAATTAGCTTCTTTCAACTGAATAGTTATAAACACACTTTCCCACATCGGTTTTCCTTGGGCTAACCTGATTATTATTACCTGTAGTGCGTACTTCTTGTGGGCGTGTGCATCATGATAGTTCAGTAGGAGGGGGCCTTTGGGCACTGCTTTGCTTTCATTTTCTTCTTCAGATAAAAATATGTCATGAAGATTCTATGCAAATTGAAACAATATTGATTTAAAGAGAGGATCTATACTTTTCCAAAGCATGAAGACTCTGCTATCTCAGGCTATCTGACCTTTTTCTCCCTCTCTGAGAGACAGAGTGAGGGCAGAAGGGACACAATGTGAGCTGCGATTCTGTGGTCTAGCCCGTCTGCTCTGGGGGATGGCTCCCGCAGACTGGGTGGGACGAGATCTTCTTCAGTTGCAACAACCTGTTGAAATCAACAATGAGAGGAATTGGTGTAAGGGTCCGCTCTTTAGTGATACTCACTGCTCATTGCTGCATTCCCACTGCTTAGTAAGAACCAGTCCATTTCTAGGACCCAAGTACCACTGATGACACAAAATGGCAGGAAACTATCAGTGATCACCAAGTAAAAGGAAAAGTGTTTGCAATCCATGCATTAAGGTAGATATAAATTTAATATTTCTATTAAAATAGATAACATGAAAATGGTAACAATAAGTTTTTGATAAAAATATTTCATGAAGATTCTAGTCAAATAGAATAATAACATATTTTTTCTTAATATTTACTCTATCTTAAAGCAGTGGAAAGAGTGCTCATATAACTTTGGATTCATTAAATATTTATTAAGTGTCTATCACAAGCCAGGTACTATGTAACACATCTTCACATGTGATCATTTAAGCCTCACAGCAATCTTGTGGGGACAGATATTATTTTCCATTGTATAGAGGAGAAAACTAGGGTGACTGGCCAAAGCTCAAGGATATTGAGTGGAAGAAACTGGGGTTCAGGCCCAATCCTCATTCTTTCTTCAAAAATAGAAAAGTTATTAGATTATGAGATCAGTAAATGTAATAGTGTCTCCTTTAAGTGGGGAAAGTGAGGTCTAGAAAGATTAAGTGCCTTGTTCAATTTTTCATGGTAAACAAGTAAAAGAGGTTGAAACATAATCAAGTTAAGCACCTAATTTACAGCTTTTTCCTTTACCCTATATCCTATAATCATCCTCTATGATTTCCTATCCCTCTACAAGTTTCCTCAGCCTTGGCATTAATGACATTTTGGCCTAGATAATTACTTGTTGTGGGGGGCTGTCCTGTGCACTATAGGATGTTTAGCAATGTCCCTGGTGTCTACCCATTTTATGCAAGTAGCACCCTTCCAGTTGTGACAACCAAAAATATCTCCAGACATAGCCAAATGTCCTCTGGGAACAAAATCACTTCCTGTTGAGAACCACTGCTCTAGAATAACAAAATTGCATCCTATTCTTTACCTTGTAGAAACACCCTACTGTCAGAAGAGTCACTCACTGTTTCCACTTTCTATCCTCTGATCATTTCTTTGACCCACTTCAATCATAAAAGATCACTCAAATCTGTTTCTTCTCTGAAATGTCCAATTCTAACATCCCATCCTATAAAGTGTCATCCCATCACTCCTATATTTCAGTTTTTTCATCCCCTTATTATTAATAAGCCTTCGTTCATTCAACATGGATCTACTGGTTGACTTCTATTTGTTAGGCGCTGAGCTCATTAACTGTCTTCTTTGGTACCTGGAACATAGTAGATGGTTAATAAATGTTTGTTGCTTTAAGTTTAGTAGAATAAAACAAGAAAGGATAAGATAAATAAAATAATGATACTGCAAGCTCTAGAGGGCTTTTGTACTTTTATGCATTTACTGATATAATAAAACTATTGATCTTCTAAAAACTTCATGGAGCAATTAGAGGCAAATATTAGTGTGATTATCTAATAGGTTAGAAAACTGAGACAATCAAAAACCAGAAAAATGTATATGGGAGGTATCAGAGATGATAGAGTCTGAAAAGGACTTTAAAATAAACCTTTTATGTATTAACAGAAAAAATGTGTCACATCCATGAACTAAAAACAAGAATAGGCAATTGTAAAAAAAAATTAGAGAACTTACAAATTAAAAACATTACTGCCAAAACAAAACTTCAATAGCAGACTGGACTCCCTGAAGAAAGCATTAGTAGGAAGTTAAGCTGGAATTCCCAAAGGGATAAAATTGAAAGAAAACTTAAAAGACAAAGAGAAAAACCCTGAAACTCCAACACCCATTCAATAATAATTAAGGTAAATCGATAGGAAAAATGATATTTGAAGATAGAAGACTTTCTTAGAATCTTCTGAATTTAACAAATATGTATTTAGTGTCTACTATGGGTTAGGTGTGGTTATTGTGTGCTGAGCATACAGCAACGAACAAGACTACATTGTTACTGCTTGCATGGAGTTTATATTCTAGTAGGAGGACGGGGAAGGGAAGAAAAAATAGCTGATCAATATATTGCAAAAAGAAAAGCTGTTGATAAGCAAATAAAACAAGGTGATGTGGTAGAGAGTGCTGTGTGTTGTGTGGGGAGAGGGTTCTTTAGATCAGGTGGTCAGAGAAGGCCTCTCTAAGGATTGACACTTCTACTGGAGACCCTCCAGAAAGAGAGAAAGCTTTCTAGGTAGAGAAGGTAGAGTAAAAGGTTAAGATAGAATTAAGCAACATATTTGAGGAAAAACCAGAAGGCCTATGTAGATGACGTGTGTGTGTGTGTGTGTGTGTGTGTGTGTGTGTGTGGTGGCAGGTAGGAGGTGAGATGACAGGTATATCTCAGAACCCTATTTTTAGGGCCTTTATGGGACAGTGTAAGGAATTTTTATTTCACACAGAATGTGACTGGAAATCAGATGATAATTCCCTTACACCATAATGACAAGTATGATAAAATCATACCTAGACATAGTCTTGTGTTATCAATTATAAAGAGAAAACCCTAACAGCTGCTAGAAAGAAAAGTAAAGATTATCTGCAAAGAAAAAAGTATCAGATTGACATCAGACTTCTTAACAGCAGCATTAAAAGGAAGACGACAATGCAGAAATGGCATCCAAATACTTTTCTGTGCAGATTCACTAGGTTTTAAGTCATTTCTGCTACTTACTACTTGAACAAACTTGAAAAACGTTTTGTGCCTCAGTTTCCTTATCTGTAAGATGGGTGATACGGTTTGGCTCTGTATCTCCACCTAAATCTCATCTCAAACTGTAATCCCCACGTGTCGAGGGAGGGAGGTGACGGGAGCATAAGGGTGGTTTCCCCCATGCTGTTCTTATGATAATGATGGAATTCTCATGAGACTTGATGGTTTTAAAAGTGGTAGTTTGTTCCTGCTGTCTTGTGAAGAAGGTGCCTGCTTTCCCTTCTACTATGACTGTGAGTTTCCTGAGGTCTCTCCAGCCATGCGGAACTGTGAGTCAATTAAACCTCCTTTGTTTATAAATTACCCAGTCTGGGGTAGTATCTTCACAGCAGTGTGAAAATGGACTAATACACTGGGGGATAAAAACAGTTCCTACTTCATAGGATTGTTCTGAAGATTACATGAGTTAACATATTGAAAGCATTTAGAACAGTGCCTGGCGCCTGTAAGTGCTACATATGTGCGACTAGTATGAATCACAAACTCTTTCAGATACACATAGAACCTTCACAATGACCATGTTACATCAGGTCACACAGGAAGCCTCAGGAAATTTTAATTTGCTAACTTGCAGAAAATGCCTACTGATTATAATGTTAAAAAATTAGAAATCATCAGTAAATAATGGAAATCAAAATAATTCATGGGTTAAACATGTAAATAAATAAAAGATTTAGAATTGAATACACTGAAAGCATCAGGATGCAAACAAAGAAACACTCGAAAAGAAATGTATAGCCTTAAATAAAGCAAAAAGACTAAAAATAAATGAAGTAAGCTTTCAATTAAAATGAAATACAAAATAAATCCAAAGAAAGTAGAAAGATGGAAATGACAGAGATGAGCCAGACACGGTGGTTCATGATTATAATCCCAGTGCTTTGGGAGGCTTAGGTGGGAGGTTGGCTTGGGGCCATGAGTTAAAGACCATACTGGGCAACATAGCAAGGCCTTGTCTCTCCAAAAAAATTATTTTAAATTCTCTGGGCATGGTGGTTCATGCTTGTAGTTCTAGATACTCAGGAGGCTGAAGTGGGAGGAACACTGAGCCCATGAGTTTGAGATTGTCAACTATGATTGTGCTACTGCACTCCAGCCTAGGGGACAGAGAGAGACCCTGTCTTAAAAATAATTAAATAAATAACAAATATATAAATAAATAGATGAAGAAATTAATGAAGAGATTAATAAAATAAAAAGTAAAAAGGTGTTGATCAATGAAACCAAATCCTGGTTCTTTGAAAAGACCAATACAATAGCTATGCCCTTAACAATCATGATCAAGAAAAGGAAAGCACAAATAAATAACATCAGTCATGAGGAAAGGTACATGACCAGATACAGAGGAAATTTTAAAACATATTTAAGTGAATAGTGTAAAGCACATTGTATCAGATTTAAAACTCCAGTAAAATACTTATTAAGACATATTCATTAAGAAAAAAGCTGATGACAAAAATTGGCCTCAGAAATACAAAAATCTAGTTAAATCTACAAGCACGAAAGAAATTTTAAAGATAAAGACTATTAACAACCCCACCCACTTGTCCATGTTCTCTTCCTTTTCCTCTTCCATTAAAATGACACCAGACACAGAGTATTGAGGATATGTTCTACCAAAACTTCAGGGAATGTTACATAAATGGCTTCAGAGCATAGCAAAAGAAAAGATAATTGAAGCTGAAGATTTAAGCAGACTTTAGTTTCATCTGAACTATTCTAATCTTTATAAAGGACAATGCACTTAGGTATTATGAGTATAATTTTAAAATAGTGTAAAAATAACAGAAGCCAGGAAAGATGAAATGACTTACTCAAGTATACAACCTGGGAAAAAGCCTCCCCACCTGTTCCAGCATACAATGCAGTATCAGGGGCACAGAAATGAATTCCTCTCGAATTGGATTCAGCAAATCATTGTAATATCTCATGTCTACTTCAGTTGTGACGACTGAAGTCACTGTAAAATATAGAAAATACCATTGCCCAATTAAGTTGTGTTCTCCATTATTTCCATCAAAATTTCATGCATAATTTCAAACTATGACTATGCACTAATAAATGCAGGAGCTGTAGGTGAAGGGAGGCTGAAAGTAATATGGAGGGCAGTCATTATCTCTTAAAGTGCCAGCTCATGGTGTTGATCCTCCAGCAGCCGATTTCATACATGCCTGGTAGTGGAGCTTGCGGTTCTTCATACTGTGCTTTCTTCTTTCCAGGAGCTGGTACAGCAGGTTGTGGAGCCTAGAAAAAGAATAATTAAAAAGAAACAACTGAGATACCCAGCTGAGAGATGCCCTCATCAAATGCTGGTATGATGAGATCCAACAGGATACTCAGGTTGTATAATTATGTTCACACCACAAAATCATCTGCTAATATTAGAACCAAAGGAAAAGAGTTTTGCTTGATGAAGGAAAGAAGGTAATGGTATAGACATTATTCAGTTTTTCCTACCAGAACGCACTGAGCAATTGTGGAGAAAGTGATGGGGTGATGGGGCACTGAGCATCAAACAGGTTTTTCTTTTTTCCCCTGGGTGACTCAGAGTCATCCCATTCTCCCTCTCCCAATCCTTCAGCAGTTCTCCATTGCCTACATGATATAAACCAGACTCTCAACTTAGCACCAAAGGAGATTCATGACCTGGCTCCTGCCTCTCCAGGTTTAGTTTCTGTTGTTGTTCTTCACTTTGCACATGCAGCCTGGGATCACTGAACTACCCTGTGCTCCTGGCTTGTGCCACAATACTGCTTTTCCTTGACCTCCATATCTTTGTACATCTTTGCCCCTGTCTTGAGAATATCATTATATCCCTTTCCCCTATCATGCTTTCCATTAGGCACTTCATACTCATTTTCCCCACATCACTAATCCTGGTTCAGTTTTCCTGACTTCCCTCTCTTTGCTCTACTCTTGTTTAGATCAGGTGACCAAGTTTATTTCTTCTACTGCAAGCTGAGATGACTGCTCTCAGCATTCATCATGCTACGTTGAAATCATTGTTGACTTGACTGCCATCCTCTTTAAAAGTTAACCTCAATGAGGAGGACAGGGAATGAGTTTTCATTATTGTATTGCCAGCATCTTGCACAGCTCTAGCACATAGCCAGGTGCTAAATAAATACTGCAATTACTTTGTCAATATCTTTCCTGTCACAGATGTTATTCATTGTACCGAGTGCTGACAAGAAGGTTCCATCCTTGCCTTTGTAAATGTCTGGTAGTTGAGGAGCTTCACAAAGCCCCCATCATGTAGCTATCTTTTATGCCAGTAGGCAGTATGACCTTAATGTAAGTATTTATGTAACTTTTTCTTCATATGCCTTATAAATATGAAAATAAATTTGTTCAGTGAATCATTCATCCCACTAAAGACATTGAGCCCATGCCTACCTCTGAAGTTGGCATGGCTTCTAATACAGGTTTCTCATTAACCACTTGTGGAACATTAATAAGCTGCATGCTTTCCAAATAGTGCTGGTGCTGCCTTTTCCAATCCAGGATGTCATACATCAAGCAGGCAATATTTTCAAAAATATCAGTGCCCAATTTCAGCTACAAGTGAGAGATTTAATGGCAATTGGTTACTAGTTTTACACTGTTGGAATCAGATATATGGTATATATCTCTTAACAGTTATGCCCATCAACTTTATACAGGAAAGCAAACCCCTAAATCTCCAAACCACTGAATCCCAACCATGGTGACCCCATTTATACTCCTGAACCTTTCTTCTTCTTCTTTGTTTACCGCAATATGGACTGTTTCCTTTGGAGGGCCGTATGGCTGCCTAATGTTTTAAGAGCCTAATTAATGCTTCAACTAAAAGAAATATAACTGAGTCATAAGTTTCAGCAGTGTGGCCTGTATTCTTAGTATCTCAAATCCTAAACATGTTAGGTAACTTTAATATCCTCAGCCAGTGACAAGCTATAGATGATTTCTTACCTGGCTATGCAAGGAACACAATGGAAACACTGACTCTGCTTTGTGGATCATCTACCCAAGTACGTTGCATCTACACAAGTATGTGGGCAATCAGTATTTCTTCTTTTCCTCCAAGCTCCACTTCTTTCCTTTCACCTGTTCTACCTCTACAGCAAAACACTAAGAAATCCTAATAGACTATTGCTTCTATAATACCCACAAGTTTTATGAGCTGGCAAGCAAATTGTAGCTCAGATACCTCTATTACTTGGGCTTTTGTTTCCAGAAGTAGGAAAGCATTGTGATGGCTGGGTCTGTCTGCCTGGAAGCAAAGAAGAATGAAATAGGCTCATCCTATGTCTGAGTTCAAGAAGTAAGGTGGTGTGAGATGGTTCCTTGTATGCAGAAGTCCAGTGACGTGCACAGCTCTGCCAATCACTATGGTGCACCTGGTTGCTGGCTGGCTTCCCATTCCCACTAAGACCAAGGCTTCTTCAGTCAAGCTTCAATCTGGTATTGCTTGCCCAAATTCTGGCATAGAAATATGTTTTTGTTTTTGTTTTTATTTCTAGGAAATAGAGAAAGCTTTTGCCCAATGATCCCTTAGCTTAACCTAGTTAATTCATTTTAAAATGCAACAGCAAATCACATGCTAAGGACAACAAATTATTTCAGCAACCAGGGTCTTAACTTGAAATGTTGCCAATGTCTTCCAGGGACAGTTATCATGCATTGAAGGGCATTTATTTGATGTAAAGCTTTTGTTACCTTGGTTCAACAGAAATATAGCCTGCTTGTTTGCAGCCAAAGGTTGGAAAGGTTGCAAATGCTTTCCACCAATCAAAGGGGAAGAGGGCTCCTTGGATGGATCCTATCTTGGATATGAAGCCATTATCAATTTACAGATATAGCTTAAAGTGTGACACTATGCATTTGATCTGCTTCTACTAGGGGTAGATTATAATTTTTATGCTTATTAAATGATCTTGTTTAAAATGAACTGTGATCTTACCTATTAAATTCAATGGCCTTTTCTTCTAGAATCCAATTTAATGACTGAACCATTTTCAAGACTTTCCCTCCCCATCATCCTCAATGCTGAGTGCTTCACTCACAAACCATATCTTACAGAGGCATGCATGGGCTTTAAAAGATTACTACAGTTGGACCCAGACCACAGCCCTGGTATAAGATGACATTCAGTAAATACCTGCAAATTGACTAATAGATCAGTCTGGGAAGCTGGGCAACACAGCCCTAATTGGCTCTGTAGAGACCTGAATGTTTTCATTGTTGACAGTTACCTTCATGGCCCAACTAGAGACCCTTTACATTAATGTTTCACTTCTGAAGTCAGGAATGTTCTACCATAACTAGACTGGTAATATTTTTCCACATAAAATAATTTTTCTGAACTTTAATTGCCATTTAAACTATTCCATTCTGTATTTTTAAAAGTAAAATATAGCCACTACCACTTTCTTTAAAAGGAAGTGATTAAAATGTGGACACTGCAGTGAGAAGCAGAGTGCTAGAAATGGTGCTCGGTCCTTTGAAGTTGCCATTGTATACCACAGTGTTCACATCTATGTTCTGATGATGCAATGGATTGTACACGATTTTAGACTCTGCATTTCAGCTTTATTCAGCCTGTGCCTGGAAAGTAAAGAAGACACACAGTAGGGAGCCCTAGCTAGAGATGGAGCAAAAGGTACTTGGCTTGAGGCTGACTTAGAAGCAGCTTCCTCTGAATGAATTATGGTTCAGGGATTATAAGGCTGGGATCTCCTGTGTCTTGTTGAACAAAAAATATACACAAGTTCTTGATAGGGTATTTAGCCAGGCCTTGGCCCAAATGAGAGGAGCAGTGTTTCTCCAAAATTTAAATTTGTGGATGTGGGTTTTATTAACCAGAGATTTTACATGCTTGGGAGAACAGCTGGTCTGTGGAAGAGAGAGTAAGAAGCTGGATTTGAGGTGGGATTTCAGGATCCCAAGGAAATAGCCTCTTCCCCCAAAATATGTCACGTTTTTTAGTATAATCTAGAGTTTCAAGAAAATAGGGTGGAATGTTCATATGTTACTTGGAATGCCAATATCTCCAGGATAGGGAAACATACTGACCCAAGGCAACATGAAATAGTGAAGGACAGAGGACAGTGGGTCCTTCTCTGAGGTCAGGTTTAGGAGGCAGGAGAGTGGAAGACAAAGCAGGAAAGCTGAACACATCTAGATGAAGGGGTGGGGAGGGGCAAGGACAAAGGGAGTTTGGAGTCTCTAGTCTTTCCCAGAACTAGCTCTGCCTTCTATCACAGCTTTTCTACATTCAGCTTCATTTTCCATGCAGAGAACAAGGCTGAGATTCACCAGGATATCAGACTTAAGTGTGGTGTTTCTACATAGTGACATCTAATGCCTTGTGTTGAGAGTCTTTATAACTCAAACTGATCTCTCCATTACTACTTATTCAAGTCCTGTCCATCCTTCAGGGTTCAAGTCTGGCCACCCTCTTCAGAGTTTTCACTTACTTCATTAAGTGCATATCTATCTCAAGGTAATAGAACCGGGGACACTCAAGAGTCAGAAGTGTCCATGCCCCATAGCCTACCCTCGGCTGTAGAAACAGTTCCAGGCTTTGATCTCACCCTTCTCTTAGAGAGTTGGCTTTTCTTTTTTTTTCTTGTCAGCTACCCACAGTCACTGTGCAGACACCCATCCACCCTCCACACTCCACTTTGCCCAGCCTTTTTCAGAGCACTCACTTGATATGGTCCTTCCCTAGGACTTTGCTTTCATTTCAGCTCCCTTAACGCTGAAATATATCGTCCTGCAGGGTATTCAACACTCCGAGGCCCCTGTTAGTTGGGATAAGGGTCAACTAGAAAGAGACCTGAGAGATTTTCTGTAGCAGAGGGATGCCTGAATACTTTCCACAGCATCTTCGATAAGTAGTCATTTGACCTTCCGTTTTGTTAAAAAGCCATCATGCATCTGTCATTCACTACTTTTCCAATCATTCCATTTTTTCTTTGTCTGAATTAGTAGGAAACTTAGAGTGTGTTTCACATAACCGAGCACCAGATATGTGGGTCCTTGACCACTGCTTCTCTGTTTCACGGTTTTAGTCTTGCCTCTCTGCAAACTCCTCAATAGCAGGGGCCAGTAAACCCCACTCTTGGGAAATGCCTGATAACTACAGGGCCAAAGTCAAGTCATCCTATTAGGATAGACCTTCTTGGCCAAATATATTAAAAATAAGATTTTGGGGCCAGGCATGGTGGCTCACGCCTGTAATCCTAGCACTTCGGGAGGCCAAGGCGGGTGGATCACCTGAGGTCAGGAGTTCGAGACCAGCCTGGCCAACATGGCGAAACCCCATCTCTACTAAAAATACAAAAATTAGCTGGGCCTGGTGGCACGTGCCTGTAGTCCCAGCTACATGGGAGGCTGAGGCAAGAGAATCACCTGAACTCAGGAGGCGGAGGTTGCAGTGAGATCACACCACTGCACTTCAGCCTGGGCAACAGAGCAAGACGGTCTCAAAAAAAAAAAAAAAAAAAAAAAGGGAATAAAAGCAAGGGCTTAGAAAAGCAATGTATGAACTGAAACATAAAAAGTCAGACATGTAATTTAACAAACTATGAAATTTACTATTTTAAAATTAATACATATGAAGATTCTAATTACTGTCTAGAACATTGTTGAGTTTTAAAACAAAGCCACGTGTCACCATATAAAAGAATCACCATCCTTTTGATCCTCATCTACTACATCTTATTATTTGTTGTTAATTCACACACTAAAAGCTAATGAATCAGACTATAACCATCATTGAGCATTCAATATTATCATTATCCTGAAGATAAAAGAGCCTAGCTCAATGCCTTGTAATCAGCGCTCAGTAACTATCTATGTCATGAATAAATGGAGCAAATAGAACCACTGTGTCACATGTTAAAACCATGCACTCTCAGTAATGTGTGTACTAACCATCATCTCGCCATCTGACCAGTCAGAAGGAAAATCAGCTGCTTTGACCATGTGCTCAAGTCGAGCAACATCAAAGAGATTTGTTTCAGGTTTCTCATTATTCAGGACTGGTTCCAAGTACTTCCAGAAAGTTTTAAGCTCTTTTATGGCATTTTCTTTCTTCAATTTTTCTGCTTCTAGATCTAATAATAGCAACATGTTTATATTACCAAATGAGAGTGTTAAATGTTTTCCTACTTTAAGTGAACATGGTGAGTCATATGCATTGCAAGATATCTGTACAGTACCAGAAAATGTAAATAAAGGAATGTAATTTTGATAAATTTTTGAAGTCGGAGTATACAATTATGAAATCAGAGAACTTTACTTCTGAGATTCATTTTAAATATGAACTTATCTCATGCCTTCATTTTATAGTTGAGGCCCAGGAAGATTATGACTAGGTCACACATTTTGGGAGCTAAATATGTTCAAGATTTCCATCACTCTTAGATGACAATCTACATAGGACCAGTTTTTCTGCCAAATCACTTTTTAAATCAACTTAGTGTCTGCTACATAACTGATTACAAATGCAGTTTATCTGGTTCTCCTTCTTATATTGCTGAAAACAGAGTGGATCAATGTTGTATGTTTCAGTTACCTTTTGGTCACATTAAATAGCAATAGGCTTCTCTGGGTATTTGTACTTTTACTGTAAAATAATGACAGATTTCCATAAAATTATGCTTAAAAATTTGCCCAAAATATTTATGCTTATTACATCTATAATTAAATAGTAGTTTCTACTACTAAGATCTCATTATTCTATTATAAAGTCTATTTTTTATTATTTTATTTTTATATATTAAATATTTTTACAGAGAGACTGTGTTTGGAGCTTATGCAGCATTTTCTCACTTCAATAATAAACCATTTAGTATTACAACTATCCTTTGAGATCATCAGGAATAGCCTAGGTTTGAACCTCAACTTTTTAACTTAATAGCTGCCTCTAGACTGAGAGTCCATTTTTGTAAAATGGAAACAATAAAACATACTTCCTAGGCTTGTTGTGAAAACAATATGAATCAATGTACTTAATGTCCTTAGCATTGAGCCTAGTCCCAAGACATGTGCCCAATATATGAGACCTATTAGTATTATCAAGGGTAGCTATTTCTAACTTTATAGAGCAGCAATTTAAAAATGTAGTGTTATAAAAATTGGGATGTGGCTGCGTAAGATACAAAACACTGTGCAAATGATATTATTAATAAATAACAATAAAAGCAACAGCATATGGCAGAAAAAACTTGGGCATCTGGTAACACAATCTTACACCAAATTCTAGTTCTATTTCCTAAAGTATACAGTGGCTTTTTGCTTCCCTTCAACAGAAGTCATCTAGGATAATCTTCTTAGATGAAGACCTCAAGGCTCAAAATGGCTAAATGGTATCATGATTGGAACTTCATCCCACAACTTGCTAGTCTAAGGCTAGGAAGATAGCACCCCAGTGATTTCTCATAATAAGCCAATAGCAGAACAGGGCAAGAATCTAAGGCTGTGACCTCCCTTGGGCTACTTGAACTGTGACTTCTGCAAGAACAGATTATTAACAGTGATTCATCCAGCGCATCCTTTAGGTAAAACTTATAGATCAAATGCTCCAGAAAAGGCAGTTGGATAACCAAGTCTTCTGACCTGCAGTCTGTTTTCTGTGGCTATAAATACAGGGTATGATACAGGGGATATAAATACAGGGTATGATTTTGATTTGCAAAATTTACAACACTTGGCTGGTGCAAGCAGAGTAAATGGCAAATCAAAGTCTTGAAAAGATTTAATAATGTACTAATTGTAAGACTATGTTTTGGACAGAAAATTATATTTGTACTTTAAGGACAGTGGGTAATATTGAAGGACTCAGTAAGTTGTGTAGCAGACTGCATACCTTCTGGCTGAAGAAGAACTTCCTGCTGCTGGTTAACTGCTGCCAGGTGTGTCTGCAGAGGTTCATAATTCTCTGAAGATATTTTAATCACGCTGGTTATAGGAATGCCAAGCTCAGCCATAATTGCTAATAGCTGAGGATTGTTGAAGCCCACAACTATAATGTAATGTTGGGCACCATCATCTGGCTCATCGTCTGTTCAAAATACCATAAAGAAGAGCAGCCATCATTGTAAAAGAGAGCAGGTTGCACTCAGCCAGTTCAATGGCTATATACATTATGCATGCATTTATAATCCCTCTGGCTTGCCAAAAATGATCCAGTTGGCTGGAATGCAGTCATGTTGACTGTTTTTCATTATTGCCCTTCCAGTAAGAAGGCTGTGACTATTTTACAAAATATTAAATCACTTTTGCAAATGCGACATAGGCGTAATAGAAGGACAAACCTATATGGGGCTTGTGGTCATAGAAAATGTGTGCTTGGGTTTTTGTTAAGAGTTTAGCCTGTAACTTTTTTGGGTTCTAATCTCTTTTGAGCAACATCTGGCTTTACTCCTGAATTACAAATAGCTACAGCTTTGTGGTATTTTATAACTAGAGGTGTTTACAGAAGAGGGAAATAATGAATATGGACATGCTCCCTTAAAAAGTGTTGTATGCACTTATGTCAATGGGTGTGAATCCCGAGTATGGATTATGTAGTAACTATGTATTTATTGCATTAAAAATTTAAAATACATAGTGTGCACTTTCCTAACATTTTTCTCCTTTATTTGGCCCTGGTTATACTATTTTATTAATATTAAGACATGATCTTATTTTAGAATGTGACATTCTGCAGGGTAAGAATAATTGTTATACTTTAATACTGATAGCACATGGTACAAAAAAGCACTACATTTCACAAAAGCCCATTAAGATCAATATATAAATAGTGCAACAGAGGCACAACTTTTCATTTTTAAGTTATGACTTTTCTTCTATCACTAAACTAATCAATGTTGATATTGCCCATGGACTTCATAATATCACTTCTTCCAAGTCTACTGGATTTAGAGCAGAGATGCATGAGGGGAGTCAACTGGTAAAGGATGGGAAAGCCCTCTGCTATCTCATTTAAATATGCAGATAACAACAGGTAGCTCATTTGCATTCAAGGGAAGGCAGGAATGAATTACTTACAGCTGCCTAGGATGAATCATTTTTATATTAAGAAACTAAAATGAAAGAAAAATTCTAGTGTCTCTATCCAGGGCAAAATGATTGTGGGGGAGTTGGGGTCAGGAAACTATGTGCTCTATGTGAGTCACCAAATTAACTGATCTGATTTTATTACCACTGTGTTTCACTCATGACCATAATCACTTTTTATTTTGCTTTATAATTATGTCTGACTTTCCTATATGTGCCCAACAAGATAGTAAGCTCCTTGGCAGCACAGTCAACTGGCTATCTCAGCCTTTATTTGCACTGTGTAAATGTGCCTAGCAAGACACATGCTTAATAAATATTTGTTTAAGAGAGCCAGGTGTAGTGGCTCATGCCTGTAATCTCAGCACTTTGGGAGGCTGAGGAGGGAGAGTCACTTGAGCCCAGGTGTTCAAGGCCACTCTTGGCAACATAGAGAGATCCTGTCTCTACAAAATAAATTAATAAGTAAATAAGTTGGGCATGGTCATGTTCCTGTATTCCCAGCTACTGGGGAGGCTGAGGTGGAAGGATGGCTTGAGCCTGGGATTTTGAAGCTGTAGTATAAGCCATGATTGTGCCACTGCACTCTAGCCTGGGTGACAGAGGAAGACCCTGTCTCAAGAAAAATTTGCTTGCAGACACAAATGAATTGCAAATAGAAATCTTTTTCTCTCAGGGTGTCATGGGAGTAAGTGATTTATGATTCTAATGAGTGAAAAGGCTGGGAAAGACTAAGCGTAGTTATTGGGATGACTGCTCCAATCGCATCACAGTTCATGAGGCAGGAAAATTCTAGTGTCTCTAGGGCAAAATGATTGTGGAGGAATTGGCTTCAGGAAACTATGCGCTCTATGTGAGTCACCAAATTAACTGGTCTCATTTTATTGCCACTGTGTTTCACTCGTGAAAGGCACCGCCGGCAGCAGCACCTTACTGACCAATGTAACGATTGGTGTGGTCGTCTTCTCCTCTCCGCTTTAACTGGGTGGTCTTTTTCACTGGTGCGTTTGCCTCAAGCTGATCCTTTCCCTTTCCTTTGGCAGGCTTGGCACTTGGAGCCTTTTTCTCCTTGGGAGATTTTGCTTTCCCTTTATCCTTTTCTAACTTAGGTTTGTCTTCTATTACCTGGAATGAGAGAACACTTTTTTCTCCAAATCAAACAGTGAGCAAGCAATGGCTTTTCTACTGCCAGGTGAATTAATTCTTCATCTCATTCAATCACTTGTATACTCTTTATTTTTTAGGTATTCATTATATAAGTCAGCATAGTGGAGATTCCAGCTTGAGACTAAGTTGTGACAAGGCACATTTATGCATGAGGACTGGAGGAGTGGGTGCCAGAAAGCTGGTTATACAGAGACTTCTGGAAGAGAATCAGTCCTACGGGAGAGCCAAGTGAGGCCTAAGAAGCCACCCCAGTGGTTTGACGGCAGGGCGGGAAGATAATTCTGAGTACATAATGGTGTCAGGAATTTAGGTTTATCTTTTAGTCTAGCCCTGGGGAGCCTCTGTCTGAGTCTCAGAGAGAGGTGGGGTTGGTTATTAAAAACAAAACAAAACAAGAATTAAAAATAAAAAGGAAAAGAGATGTTTTGCTAAAATCTCCTTGATAAAGCATTTCATAGTACAAGTAATGTATTGACCAATTTTTAAATAAAGATTAAAAGATTCTTTGGGGAACTTAGCATTAACTAAGTATTTTTATTATAATCCTACTAAAGAATGTGCAGACATAACCAATGGTTGCTATTTGATGCCTTCAAAGATGGGGTCAGAATAAAACATCAGTTGGCAACATGAATTCCTTCCATGATGCTCTGGGGCGTGCTTAGATTGGCATGTACCATGTAAACATTAATTCCACCCCAACACCCCGCTTTTCTTTCTTTCCAAACAGTTGCCAAAAATGTTGTGCAGTACTTCATAATGTAATTACACTTTCAGTTCATGTGTTTATTAATACAAATTAGTTGTACTCACTGAAATGTTGTGGCAGTACTGAGAAGATATGTTGCTTTGACATCCAGCTAACAGAATGTAACGCAGAAGGGGAGAGGAGCACTTCCCCTACCCTACTCCATGTGGCTTCTGGATGTTAAGGGCTCCGGAGAGCCCAGTTTAGCTTTGGCACCCAGAGGGGCCCATGGCTTCTAGCACCTATGGCTCTAGTGGTGATGAAACTGCCACCCTTTGTACCTGCTCCTCAGCAGAAGGGGACATCATCAGCAGGGGCTTCAAGTGTCACTCACAGCCTGGGGTGGAGGCAGGTACAGACTATGAAATGGCCTCACCCATTTCTAGAAAGTGAAGAAAAATCCAACTGGCTAGAGCATATGTAAGTGGTAAAATTAACTCCTTAGAAGAGCTAGGGGCGAAGAAGAAAATACATCCCTGGAGTGGAAGTGGAGGTCCAGGGAAAACGCTCCATGCCAGACAGAAAAAGGGGATTGGAAGGAAAAGAGGGCATTGCCAAAGTCAAGCTTGCCAGACTTTACACACATCTCCCTTAGTTGATCCCCAATGACACAAATGCGGTAATCTTAACAATAGAATTTCAATGAGAATGGAAGTTCTGAAAATGTATGGGATGCTGGTATTCATCTATTCATTCATTCATTCAGTGAATATTTTTATGAGCTTCAGTTTCTGTCCCAGCCTTCCTCAGCAGCAGAGGGAAACATCAGTAAAGGCTGCAGGTATCACTCACAAACACTGGGTAGAGGCAGCAACGAGAGCACAGGTAAGGTACAGAAGAGTGAAAGGGTCCTAGCATTTCTCTCTGCACCAGGTATAAATTGGTGCCTAAAATGGGGCTCGGCTCTGCCCCTTGAGCTCACAGCCTATGGGGAAAGAAAGAGAAAAAGAAATACAAACAAACAGATAAAAATGTGAATATCAATTTTCGTGACTGCTATGAAGAATAAAACCCAGTGTCGTTATAGAAACACAATTGAGAACACTTTCATAAGTAGGTGATGAAGGACTCTCTGTGGAAGTGACATTTGAGCGAAGATCTCAAAGGCAAGAGTCATACACATGAGAAGCAGGGAAAATGTAGTGTGTGTGTGTGTGTGTGTGTGTGTGTGAAGATCCTAAGGCATAAGAGGCTGCGTGTGTTCCAAGAACTGAAAGGAGATGACCCCGGCAGGGAAATTAGCAGTGGAGGTGCAGAGTAGCCCAAGATGAGGTGTGTGAGGCAGAGCATGGGCCAGGCCATCCAGGGCTTTGGAGGTAGAAATAACAAGTTTATGTCTTAACTAAAATGCAATGGGAAGATTTTAAAGGGTTTTAAGTAGAGGAGCTCTATGATTTTGCAAGATTGGAAACCAGAAGACTAGTAAGGAAACTCTCGCAATAGTCCAGATAAAACCCAATAGTGACTTAGATTAAAGTGTTGGCAGAGTGAAGAAAGATACATTTGAGATGTATCTTGGATATTGAAACTTCATGGGTTGAAAGATTAGATATGAAGTCTGAATAAGAAGGTACATTAAGATAGTGCTGTGGATTTTAGTTTGAGCAACTGGGTGGTTGATGATGTCACAGAGATAGAGAAGACTGGGTGATAAATGAGTTTTACTTAAGGTGGACAGAATATTAACAGTGTTATGTCAACTTTGAGATGCCTCTTGAGAGGTCAAGAAGGTAGTTCAATACACACATTCTCTCCCTAGAAGAGAAATTTGGCTAGAGTTACAAATGCAGGTGTGCATAACATACAAATAGTAGTTAATTGCATGGGAAGAGATGAATCACCATGGGTGAAGTTTCTTGAGAAATATGAGAATTGAGTCCGAGATCATGCTAGAGACTCCAATGCTTACCAATGGGTATAGGGAGAGATGCCAGCAGAAAGAGACAGTGAAGTGGATAAAAAGATAGGGAAAAATATATAGTGTGAAGCTAGAGAACTAAGAAACCAAAAAGGTCAAAAAGACAAGAATTGGCAGTTGTAGGTAACATTAAGAAGAGCAATTATGGTGGAGTGTGGAGGTGGAAAATAGGAGGGCAGTATCAATAGAGAAACCACTTTTATGGACAACTGTTTCTGGAAGTTTGGTTGTGAAGCAGAACCAGAGCTCTGAGTTGTTCATTGGGTGAGTGGATGCAAGGGGGTATGAGGTCAAGGTATGTATATATGTAAAGTCAAGAGATGTTATGCTTGCAGGCTGATGGAATGATCCAGTAGAGAAGGAGACAGTGAAGATATGGGGCTGAGGAGACTAAAGTTCTCCAGAAGTCAACATGGGATAAGAACAAAAGAATGTGCCAATGACTGGACCTTGATAGAAGGAGAGGGAATTTCTTAGTTTCATAACTAAGAACAACAGGAAGAGGCTGGGTGCCAGAAAGAGAGACATCTTGATGGTGTTGAGAAAATGTTTCAATTTTTTCAAGTGAAGCATGAGGCAAAGTCATCAACTGAGAAAAGGCAGGAAAGAGGCAGGAGGTTTGAATAGGGAAGATGACGTAAGAGTTATCTTATGTCAGAGAGTGGGGGAGCAAGCTTACCGAGGTAATATGGTAGGACTCTGCCAGTGGTGAGAACTTATTGAAAATGTTGAGATTGTTAATTTTACATGAAATCAGTCTGTTTAGTTGTGTGAATTCCTCCATTTATGTTTAGCTGCTCAGGAATAGAAATGAAAATGATGGATCACTGAGTTCATCCTGGGAGGGGTTTTGCGAAATGATTGTGATGGAAGGAGAGAAGAGCAAGGGGAATCAAGAGTAAGCAGAGAAACGATAATACTGATTGGATCATGGAACCTAAGCCAAACAAATAGCAGGAGAGGACAATGAATAGAAAGTGTTGGGATTTATGGACTGGGATTTATAATGTGGTTGAAGAAATTATGTAGGAGGATATTGGATTATGAGTAAGAGACAAGGATAGGAAATTTCCAAGGTTAGAGAACAGGAGATCTCAAGACTTTGGAGGTGATGAGGGCTTCAGTGATGACAAGGTTCAAGGGAGGCAATGGCTGAGGTGGAGTGGAGGAAATAATCATTAGAGAACTAAGAGGCCAGTAAGAAGAGCATTACTCAGTAATAAAAAACATCAAAAAAGAAAAAAAAAAGAAGAATCAGAGAAATCAGAGAGGCAGAGAATAACAGTGTTAATTCCAAATTGTCCAGGGCAGAGATTTCCTGATAGACAGATAGGAGGGTCTGGGTAACCTGGGAGTTACAGCCATGTGGTCAGGGGGCTGCATCAGGCCATCAGGACTGTAAACATTTAAACTAACTCCCTAGTTAAGACTTGAGGTACTACATAAGTTTCTGACAGTTTGCCTTCCTATGTACAATTTGTCTACAGGGAGAAAACTTTCAGTTAATGCTGATGGGTCTGTCCCACAAAACTGACAGTAATATTTACTGTAGTAAATTAGCAAGTGGCTATTCTAATCATGGCTGTCATTGTCACTATTATTATCATCCTTATCATTATCAATATTACATTTCTATTTATTACATTCTTACTATAGTCCAAATATTCTATCTCGTCAAGTCTTCACAATAACTACAATAGGTAGAGCACCATCTTCATTTTACGGAGGAGAAAACTGAGTCTTAGTGAGGGCAAGTAGTTGTTCAAACTCAAAGCTAATATGTGGCAAAGCCAGGCCAGTCACCCATGCTCTTTTTTAATGGGTTTGTAAGGCACAAGTCAGTGCCCCTGAGTGCAGTTGGCATGGAAGCACTGGTAAGACTCATGCAGGGCTCTCTAACAGCCAAGCTTTGGATCATAGCAAATTTACTAATTTGCAACACCCTGTGCAGCATGTTGGTAGACAGCTGGCCTTGCTACAGAAAATTTCCAATGTGGCCATCAAAAACATACCAGAAACTTTTACAACTGCAATTTTAAATAAAATCTCAGGGTGATCTTTTGATCTAAAAAGATTAAACCATTTTAGATTAAATTATTTTAAAATTTACCTGGAAGAATAAACATTAATTCATTTATGCATTCATTCATTCATTTCATCATTTCACAGATACTCCTCCCCATCATGTGTTAGACAGTAAGAGGCCCTCTGGCCCTCCAGGTTCTCCTAGGTAGGGTGTGAGAGCCTGTGCAGCCACATAAGTCTCATCCCTTTGAAGCCATTTTAGCAAAGACTGGAGTTCTAGAAGCTCAGGAACTCTCTGGCCCTTTCTTCTATTTGGTTCTTGGGATTCTGGGATTCTGCAGAAAGGAGGGCGGACTACAACCAAACATTCAAAGGAAGTGCTAAATTCTAGTAGCAGAGTATAGTTTCCAGACATCATCATCTTTAATTTGATCTCACAAGGCAACCTGTAAGATGGGTAATTTTATCCCCATTTTATAAATTAATACAGAGTTTGTCCGAAGACACACAACTGTGGTAGAGAGTGCTGGTCTGACTTCAAACCCTAAACTCATTTTATTTCCATGATACTCTTGTCTCAGTCTTTGATGCTCTCCTGATTTCTCCATACCTGTCTGCCTCCCTCTACTCTGTCTTCCCAGGGGCTGAATCACACTTGCTCGATGCCCTTTTCTTTCTCCAGAGCACTCCACCCACCTCAGCCATTCATCCTGCTCACTTCCCTTTCTCTCTCTGCTCACTTCTCCTTTCTCTCCCATTCTTTTGCCTTTGCATTCCTCTAGCAAGGCCCAACTTGGGAGACTGGAGAACAGTGTATTTTAAACTAATTTCCATTAACATTAAAATTATCAATATTTACCTCCCCCACCTTCGCAAAAGTATTAAAAATGTTTAAAGTTTTTATAGATGAGTCTCACTCTGTGGCCCAGACTGGACTCAAACTCCTGGGCTCAAGAAATCCTCCTACCTCAGACTCCCGAGTAGCTGGGACAACAGCTGCATGCCACCATGCCCAGCTAAAAGTATTTTTAAAGAGGACCCTTATAAATCCTTATTTACTTCTGTAAATAACTTTTTCTTATAAAAATTATTACTAAAAATTTGGAAAAAAATATAAAGAGCTTACAAAAGCCACCACAATTCTACCACTTGGGGAAGATGAGCGAAGAAGATGTGCAATGCATTCTTTTGAATTAACTTTCTGCATCATTTTTACATAACTGTTATTGTTCTCTCTATATAACTTGGTGTCCTGCATTTTTCCATTTAACAGTGTTATATCTTCAGTTGGTAGAATATGTATTACTATGTAAAGAATTTCCTGGGTAAAGAAAGGATTCTCTGGTGCAGAGAAAATATATGTAGACAATAAAAGTGAATGGAAGTACCTAGGTCTTCCTGGGTTCCGGATCCAGGTCGAGATGTCTTTGGTGGATTTTTGAACATGTTCTTTACCCTACCCAGTGCATTCTGCTCTCTCCCCATGGCTGACCATAATGGTGGTCTACTTATTCCTCTCCTGGATTCAGTCTATCCCTCACTCCTCCCATCCTTCATACTGAAGTTGAACCAGGACAGTCTCTTTGTCCCTTTAATTCTGGAGAGTGATTGACTGGTTGGCCCCTAGAATTCTACCTTGGTTTCAAAGTGAAATATCCTTTTGTACCAAGCCCCAATCATAGGAAAATCATTTCCTATCTTTCATTTCGTTTTTCTCACATTCTGAGTAAACCCTTCTCACTTATGGGTTTATGTCTTGAAATCTGGGAGTGGGAATGGAGTTAACCAGATCAGGCGCATTCAGCAAAGCTGACCCCCTAAGTTATAAACTCAAGTTAGTTCATACAAACTCTTTCTCTGGCCTTTCTTGCTTCTGGATAACATGGCATGCATGTTCCCATACTAAGGTCATTAGCTCACAACTTTAAAAATTCAGAGGGAACTCTTGTCAATTCAAGGCAAATTTTAGGAGGGGCATATCCAAAAATTGCCTCTCTCCACAATGTTTGAGGAACACATGTTCCCCAGCATATGAAGGAAGAGTCAAGTTTGCCACAGATTACTTTTTTTTTTTTAATGCAGTATGTGCAGAAAGCATCTAGATGCCTCCTACTGTGAGATGGCTTTGGATAGGCACAGAGATTTCTTAACCGGTTAAGTTACATAGCATATGTGAGATTCTTGTCTCAGCAATAACCAAAAAAAGTGTTGGCATTTCACATATTCAGTTGAATATAAAGTGACACCTACCTAGAACACTTAATCTTAAGTTATTCTCACTTTTTAAAGGGAAAAATAAAAAATTCTCCTTCTCTATAATAGGGCAACCTAGTTATTGGATGCTTCAAAATATTTTAGATCATATTTTATTTCTAAATGACTTCTTGATGTCAAAATTCAAATATAATTAATAAGTATTCATTCTCCTAATTCCTTACAATGAAAGGAAGATAAATGGTAAATGTCAGTGAAACTGATGATATATATCTATACTTCATCTTATTCTTTTTTTTTTTTTGAGACGGAGTCTTGTTCTGTTGTCAGACTGGAGTGCAGTGGCGCTATGTCAGCTCACTGCAACCTCCGCCTGCCAGATTCAAGCGATTCTCCTGCCTAATGTAGGCTGGGTGTGGTAGCTCACACCTGCAATTCCAGAACTTTGGGAGGCTGAGGTGGGTGGATCACCTGAGGTCAGGAGTTTGAGACCAGCTTGGGCAACATGGCGATATCCCATCTTTACTAAAAAAAAAAAAAAAAAAAAAATTAGCCAGGTGTTGTGGCACGCGTGCCTGTATTCCCAGCTACTTGGGAGTCTGAGGCAGGAGAATCACTTGAACCTGGAAGGCAGAGGTTGCCGTGAGCCGAGATCGTGCCACTGTACTCCAGCCTGGGCAACAGAGTGAAACTCTGTCTCAAAATAATAATAATAATAATAATAATAATAATAACAATGCATATACATATTCATGTATAACAATGTTTCATATAAAATTTATAATAAGATCCTCAGAATAGTATTGTTGAGGATATAGATAAGAAAACATACTCACAGAGTTTGTAACTAATTCACTCTATTATGTAGTTTATGAGAAACTGGGTTTTCTGAGTGTTCCTCTAGTTCTCTTTCAAGATATCACCCTATCTCATAAGCAATCTATCATAGGGGACAAGAGATAGGCTAAACAAAGGTATAAGATCACATAAATTTGAGAGACAGTAGGTTAAACAATATTAAATAGAGTGGTTTTCACAAAACTCCTTCATCTTTAATTAGCTATTATGTTCTTAAATATCTTCAAGAGTTGTATCTAATACACAGTGATTTCCAGGCTCATTTGACCAGGAGCCATTTTTTCTTTTTTAAATGGAGAACTAGGTCTAAGTGGCCATAGGGCTCACTTTGAACATACAAGGTTATGGGAACATTTTTAAACATTAATCCAATTTAATAAATCTATGCTAAGAATATTATCCAAAATATGGAGACTTCTATACTGCAAAGTACATGGTTTATTATGAAAAGAAATTGAAATAACTTAAATGCTCAATGATAGAGAAATGGTTAAGAAAATTATGATAGTCAATAAAACATCACAAAACCAGTAATAATGATAGAGTGGACACTGTGATAATGAGTAGAAATTATAATCTATCTTAACGGAAAAAGGGGTCCATTTTTACAATGATTACAGCTGTGTAAAGAAGCAAATCACAGAAAAAAACAGAAAGAAAAATGCCAAAATCTTAACATTAATTATAATAGGGTTACACATTGCAAATGTTTTGCTTTTCTTTCTCTGTATTTTCTATGTAGTCTATGAAAGACTTTAGTACTAGATCAGCCAATGCTATCCTACCTTACCATGCAGAAGGACATTAGGAATAATCTCTGGATGTCCAGTTTTAAGAGATTCCCCCAGAGACTGAGCCATTTCTGGGTGGGGGGCAGGACTGGAAATTAAGTCAGGATTTCCTTTGGAATCAGTGGCTGGTTAGCTCAGGGCATTCCTCCTTGGTGAGTTTTGTTCCTTCCCTTGACCACTGTCCCCCTATTTAACCTGAGGATGTTAAATGCAATGTAATTAATGGAACCAGATGGTTGTGAGTACATCACTGAGCACAGCCATTGGTCCTACAGGGAAATGTCTCTGGGCAGGCCCTCCACTGATTGTGAGCCAAGAGTGCCATTTCATAATTATTGAGACACACTTAGGAAGGATATGTATGGGGGTTAAGAGCATGGTCTTTGGAGTCTGACAGTTCTGGATTTGAATCCCAGCTCTTCCACTGAGAGTAGCTGTTTGGCCTTGGGAAAATTCCTTAACTTTTCATACCCTCAGTTTCCCCATCTGCAAACTCAGAATAATACTCTGTACCTCATAAAGTCATTTAAAAGATTAAATGATATAACATGTGCAAAGGGCTTAGTTCTGTGCCAAATAGTCAATAATGATAGCTAACTATAATTATTAGCTGCTATAATCATAGCTCTTCCATATTTTAAAGTACTACTGTATGTTAAAGATGTATGTTTCTTTGCATTTTTCCTGAAGTCTGTAAAAAGTTTTCATTAATTAAAAGCAAGCCAATTAGGAAAGGACTACTCTATTTTATGGATAAGCCAGCTGGGGGGGTCATTTATTATTTCTCCTGAATTGTTGGCTTTTGAAGCTCATTAGATTCAACATCCATTTTAGTGGGATCCTCATTTCGATAATCCACCCTCAAAGAATTCCATCCAGTTAGTGAGGCAAGTTATTCTTTTCCTGAAACCACACGGGTCCTTCTAAACTGAGTTCCTGCTCTTTTTCTGTTTGATTTCTTAAAATAGTTTCTGAAGATTTTAACCACAACTGAATCAAAACTAACCAGCCTGTAATTTCCTGGTATGTCCGTATGGCTTTTCTTTTAAAACAACACACACACACACACACACACACACATACACAAATGGCATTACCTTGGCTGGTTTCCAGTGTTTTGGAGTTTGGACTGGAGGAAGCTGGAAAGTGTCTGTGAAAACTACTCTCATTTCTCTTTGTCTCTCTTTTGGAGGAGGCTCTGGGTTGCTTGTGGCTTCATCATGATGTATTATCAAACGTAGGCACTTTTAATTTTGAATTGTTTTAAGAATAGTTTACCAGTATTACAAAAAGTTACCCTAGTTCTTTACCACCTATCTTCCTTCTCTTCAATTATAGTACATCAGGAAATAAGGCAATTTGTACCATGCATATGAGCTAGCAAAAGAAAGAACTATTTTTTTATAAAAAAGATATGCTTTCTAAAAACATCTAAGGAAATATGGACGACTTATTTGAATTCATAAATTAAAAGCACAGTTGGAATATATTTGGATCTTCTCCCAAAACCTGTACAAACATTCTGAACTAAACACAAAGGAACCTAAGACTAGATTTTATTTGGCCAATTATTTAAATAGTTAATGACTTTTTGTATCTTAGCTTTTTTTTCATTTTTTTAATTATCAAGTGTTTTCTTTTAGTTGAATTCTCAATATAATAAAATATTTGGGTTCAAAATTGTCTTGACTTTAAATGTGTTCATAATTAATATATAATACAAAAGTTGAAGTTAAAAAGAAACAAAAATGTGAGTAGATATATAATATTCAGATAATGACTAAATTAAAATGGATCAGAATGGAAACCAAACAATTTATTTTAAAATTATAAGGAACATGATGAGAATATATTTGTTCAGTACATTGCTTTTGTAAATGTTTCTTTCAGTAAATGTTTGTTGAATTGATAAATTATTAACAGAAGTAAAAATGCAAAAGCAAATGTTGCGATAAGGATGTAAGAAAATATATTTCTAAACAAAACACTTTAAGTTTTAAGATGTAATAAAATCGAACTAATTTAGAATTATTGTGTGAGAAAGTTGTATTCAGAAGTTCTAAAATACTAAAATATATTTATGGAAATATAGTGCATTTTCTTCATGATATTTATATTTGGAGTTCATCAACAAGGTATTTTCAAATAAATAAATGTTTTCGGATAGATTTAAGTTATTTGCAATTAGAGGCCAGCATTTGTATCCCAGAAATTTACATGCTGAAGGCATTAAAACTGTTCATTTTAGAAATATCTTTCTTGTATTTCTTATAATATGAATTACCCAGCAAGCTTTCTTGCAAAGCAGAAAGCAAAAGCAATGTTAACCATAGCCCAGATTAAAATGTTATTAAAAGTAGTGGAGTTGAAAATAATGATATTTCTTCACTGTATTTGGCAATTAAAACTATATTATTTATCTTTTTTTAAAAAGTTTTGATTGATTAAAACAGGATCAAATATGTAGTGATACATTAAAACATTAGAACAGGTACCTAGCTATATTACTTATTTTTGCCCTCACTTTCACCCAAGATTTTCTATAATTTCTATTATGGATATTTTTCAAGCACTGATTCTTAAAAATACAATTTCAAAAACTAAACATAGAAGATACAAAACACTCTTTGGGTTGTACAGAGGTAAGCAATTAATTAACATTTGAAAGACAACATCTACATAGATATGTTGATGTTAAAAAGTTGAGGAGTCAGTCACTAACCTTGTAGAAATTTCGGAATCTCACTGTGGGTTCAGGAAAGATGAAAAGATTAGCTAAAGTCCTCTTTTCTTTTTTTCATATTCTAATCCACAGCATGGTGTCAGTTTTACATACTTTCTGCTTGTTTTCTTTATTGCCAAACTCCTTGGCTGACAAGCATTAACCTTGATTGTTTCAACTGACCTCTTAGGCAGTGTTGTTGAAATGAACATCAATGATATCATCCCACAAACAACTGCCTTCATCTCCCCTTTACCAAGAGTATTTTCCTGATTGTATTCCATTCCAATGAGTTTTCATCAATTTATTTAGCACTTACTCATATGGTTGTGACTCAGAGATTTGGGGTTGGTGCTTTGGGAACCCAAAATAATGGAGATGTCATATTAGATTATGTAATCATTGGCTCTTAATTGCTCAAAAGTTCTCTCACTGTATCTAATACTTAAAAGAAAATAAAAACTCTAAGGTTCATGCCCCAGTTACCCAGGACTCTCAAATTTTCAACAGATAAAGATTATTTCCATACCTTTAGAACCTCTTAATTGTATTATTAGAGTTCACATTTCAAAGAAATGCTGAGTAAAATAATGGTGCAAAAATATTTTTATATTGTTGCAAGCTTTAAAAACGTTTTCCAAGCTACTAGAATATTTTATTTGCTTTTACTTAAAATTTGTTAACGGAAATCTACAGTCTACTCCTATGATAAACAATTAGTGACATAATAAGTGGTAAACAAGTAAATTGACGCTCTTTAGCACACTATTTCTAACTGCTGTGGGAAAGGGCGAAGCAAACAGAAAGTGCAGAAATTTTTGCAAGAATTACAGTCTACTTTTTATAATTCAGATTCCCATATGGCATTGGAATTTAAACAGGCAAGAGATGTTTCTATACTAGTTTCAAATTTTCCAATTTTTCTTCTGTCAAGTCTTAATTACCCTGAGTATTTCTTAAGGTACAACTCCCCCAACACGATGGAAAGAGTTTCACTAGATGGAAAACTGTACTATCAATTATGTTAATATGAATAGAATTTTTCTAGGCACAATATGTACCACACTAATAACATGCTATATGGGAAATATCTCTAAAAAACATAAAGCCCTATATTGAAAATGGAAGGTGGCATTATTATTTTTTTCTACAATTACCTTGTTGAGGGGCCAATTCAAATAGGAAACCTAGATTTTGGGGGTCTTGCAAAGGTGAAGAAGGCACTATTGGAGCATTTTCACTTTTCTGTTTTTTCTTCCGTGAATTGATTTTGCCTTTTCCACTTAAGGCATAAAGAAATGACTTCATATGCAAATCCATTTCATACATACACATGCACACACAAACATTACATATGTATATACTGAAGTATTTGGCTTTCCAAACATAATTCAGCATGATTTGGAAAATAAGAAAAACATCTTATTTTGGGTTATGATGGTAGCACATGGATGTGAACCTGGTAGTAGTTTGCTAACAGCATTTTAAAATATTTTTCATATGCAAATATGAGTCTTTGGAAAGCACACAGATTGATTTCTATAAGCAAATTAAATGAAAAATCCAGGTATGAAGAAATTATCAGATGTGCAATATAGGAGTAGAAGTGATGGATTGCTGCTGAAATATTCAGATTATTATGAAGGTGCAGATATGCCTATTATTTTAAAAGGCACTTCTGTAGAGTATCATATAAACTATCTTAAATAGTTAGACCCGAACTGTGAGGGTTCCCCCCAACTGTCCTTTTCATATTTAGTTTTCCCGACTCCCTGTCTCTTCCTTGGGTCCCTTCTTGGCTACAACTTTATTATATAAATATACTGCCATAGAAACAATCCTGGGCACATGCTTTGAATATTGTTACTTTCATATTTTAGGGAACCTATTTTTAATGGGTTTATCATAATTCCTCCAGATCTTTGGACAGTCTTTCCCTAAGAAGTTGAGGTGACAGCCAAATTTGCCAGGTAACACTTAATGGGAGGCTTAAGAAGAGAGGAAGTGCCCCTGGAGAAACCTGGCTCCATTTCATTCACCACTTGCCCTCTTTAGAAAACCCACCAGATCGTACAGTACCTTCTTTTCATTTTCCCGTCGCTGTTGGTCCTTAAATTTAATCTGGAGAAGTTGAAATTTCAAGAGTTTCCCTATCAGTGGTAAGGTTAATTTCTCTCCACTATCCATAATTGCTTTTGCTGCCGTTAACACCTATACAGAAACACAATTATTAGAAAAAGTGATGTTTTATAACCTTTGGCACAGTCTGTCAGTGATGAAAAGATGAAAGGAAATTTTATATTATTTGTCATACTGGAAAGATACTTCATTGCTGGCTGAAAAAAAAAAAGTTAGGGAGAAAAAGGCCTCAATGCTACAGAGAGGGGCATTTACCCTCTACTTTAAATAAATTGGATTGTCTGAATATCGACTTCTTTTTCCAATAAGGCAGAGTGCTTCCCACGATGGTGTTAGACTCAGACTCCAGGAAAAGGGTAGAGAAAAGATAGGCTGGGCTCCATTTTAGGATGACTGATAGGGTGATTCATGCTACAGAAAGTCTATTGTTTGGCATAGCCAGTAGTCCAAACTGTCAAACTTTGACTTATTAGGATATTATAAATTAAATAGGGTTTTATAATAGTGGAAATGACTATGTTAGCAGTCTTTTATTTCTTTGTAACTAAATTCAAATGAAAGATAAAAGCTGTTTGACACAAAGGCGCCATATGAATGTTGCTCCCCCCTGCAACTTAATGTTGATCATGTTGGTATGCAGCCTAATTGGGGTGAAATAAGGTTATTGAGTTTTCTTTGGGTGATGACAGCCACTAGGAACATACAGCTGTATTGTCCAGATGTGTGGCACTGACAGCCTGTTTTATGACTGTGTTTTTTACAGCTTGTTTCCCCTAAATTTCACACAACGCTCTAACATCTGGGCCCTTTTCCTTGGAGCCCTATAACCACTTTATTTACTGCAAAAAAAATAAAATCACGTAAAATATACCATAAAAAGTTGTTATGTGTTTCTCTTTATTCATGTTGTCTCCCTAATAAAGTTCACCTCTGCCTGAAGCATTGTCACAGAAGTAATCTAGTTGAAGTATTTTTTGACTTTTGTTTTTAAGCAAGCATCATATTTATTTATAACCTTGGGATGAATTAGGTGTTACTAAAATGTTCTGACATGTTCCCCCTTGGAGTAATCACTCCTGGGGCGCATATGGTGTCAATTTCAGGCCCTTGGTCTCAGACAATGACTGTGCACACTGCATCTCACGGAGCTGTGTCTTGTCTGAGCTCTTGGTCAGGACTTTCCTGACCAGTCCAGTTCCTTTTGACTTGTTACTTCGCCAAGGGAAATAGCCGGAAGAAAGGGAGGTGCCTATTTTCTTCTAACTGCAGAAGGCTCTATGGATTACCATGTGCCAAAATGTAACTGGACCTCATAGAGATCACATTGGGGTTCCCGCATTGCATCACAGAAGGGGAAGGCCAGAGAAAGGATTCCTTTAAAGCTGCCTTTTCTAAAAACCAAAGGAACTAACCAAGTGTCAGAAATCTTTGCATGTCAGAAATCCTTGCAAGGACTCTAGGAAATACAGTGCTTTGCTTTTTATGGCAGTTCTGCTCCTGCTAACACAATTTAGGGAAAGAGACATGATGGCTGTGATTTCTGGGAGCAGAAAAACATAGCAGTACACCTGCAGAACCTCACCATTTAATGATGACCAGATCCCACGTGGAAGGGGATCCTAAGGGGATGGAGGTCAGGCGTTTACTGTAAAGTGAAAGCTGTCTGACTGGGTCCAACCCCAAGAGTAGATGTCAATATTTGGTTTGCATTTTTCAATGCCAGCTAAATACTGTGCTGACAATCAGGCTCTGTGACATCTGATTCAAAACATTCAAATGTGGGTTTTTAAAGGTCATGGCAGTCTAGTGTTTCCCTCTAATACAAAGATAATGACAGCGCTGAAGGGAAGTCAGCACTGAAAAGGGTTACCCCAGAGTGGTTGTGGAGTCTCTTTTCCTCACGACCTGTGAAAACAGGATATTCACCTATGTCTGGGGGGTGTGGGTGAAGCCTGCTTGGTGTCATGGCAATGGATGGGATGTCTCTGGAGGTGATTTCTCTAGGAGTCTATGAATGTTACCTCACTGTATTAAAATGTATTCAAAGCATAACAAAACATCCTGAGAGAAAAGTATTTTGCAGGTCATAATAGTTATTACTGGTTTGTCTAAAACTATCTGTGGGGTGTGGTTTCAAACAAAAATCTGGCACAGCATCAAAGTAACAGTGAGGTCCTGCCCTGACATGGGGAGACAGGAGATGAGGGGCTTCACCAGTTTGCCAGGCACACATGCTCTCATGACATACAGACACAGAGAGAGAGAGCAGTGGTGGACAGGCAGCCTTGAGGAGTGCCCTGGGTGGTGTCCTCCTCCCGAACTGCCCTGGGACGGCCCACATGGAGGCAGACTTGATGCGCCACATCCTGCATAAAGGCACAGCCTGCCCCTGGCACCACTAGGAATGGCAGAGGCCAGGCATACTTGGCCTCCCCCAGGGTTGCTCTGAAAAGGCTTGACTCTCTAAATGCCACTTTCTTTCTGTGCATCTCCCAAAGGGAATGATATTGTGAATTATTGGAATAATTAATGAAAATGAAAGTCTATGCTGAACTCAAAATCTGAGACAACATTTTCATGGTATATGGGTCATTCCCAAAAGAGGCGGAAAAAGAAAAATGTTTACAAATTAATTTCATTTCAAAATTCTTTCTTCTGATGTCCCATGATTAACAATTCTACCCAATCAGTAGCCAGTAGTTTGGTCTCAGATGAAAAACAAATCTTTCAGGAATCTGTTTGAAGGACAAGTTTTTGAGGGAAGAAAAAATTAAAGAGACAGAATTTAAAGGAAACGTACCTTTTCACATAACATCTCCAAAGGTTTCTCCTCCCTGGCCTTAGTTGTATTAATTAAAAGAACAATCAAATCTCCAACATTCTAGCACTGTAAAGATAATTTGCCCATCATCTATGTCAAAATAAGTGTGCGTACCTGTGCATATGTGTGTGCACTGGGGGGTAAGCTAGCCAGGGCTATAGTTATGGGGGGATGAGAGACATAAGAGAACATGTGAGCAGCGAGCTGGAAGTGCTTGGGGAGTAATTAGGCAAAAATTTAAGCTTCCAGAACTAGTCAGAAAAATAGTCCTGAATGGGTTAAAACCTTAGTTCTCTTTAAGCCAAAATGCCAAGTAAATGTGCTTGGCGTGAATCAGAAACTCAAAAAAGCACGAGTCTTACGGGCAAATGAGACTTATTAAAATGGAGAAAACTGTTGCCAGGCAAGGCCTGTGTCTCCTGACCTCTTCAGGTCAGCTCTCCAGGCAGAGAGGCCTGCCAGGACCCGAGAGAGGCTCTACGCTGAAAGACCAAAGGTCACTCAGTTCCAGGAATGATTGGTGAATGAGGAAATTAAGCTTCAAAGAGTGCAGCTGAGGCAGAAGCCATGTTCATGTTTTATTGTGTGAAGATATTTAAGGGGTCTAGATGCTATTTTTCTGTTAGGGAGCTTGTAATTCTGTACACACTAAGAAATAAAAATATTTCCTTTATCATTGTCCTGGCTCAAAGAATTACATCATATTTACTATCTAATGATTTGATCCAACAAAAATATACCAAATGAGCCAAATTATTTCCTTGCCTGAGGATCAGGTCCACCTACAGACACTAGTGTCCTCTCTCCTTCTAAGCATTCCTCCTGTCTCTAGAACCTCCCTACATTAGTAAGCACAAGTCCAATGCTTAGAATTGCCCTAGGCGCTCTCATGGAAACCAAATGTATGCATGCATGTATGTGTGTGTGCATACATATATACATATGCACATTTATACATATATGTATATATGTGCATATATAAGATAGAGAGAGAGAGAGAGAGAGATAGAATGGACTCCCATGAAGCCTGCTGTATGATTTCCCTTGTGTGTTGACAAGAAGTCATATGAAGCAGCTTGAATCATTGCTTAACCTGCTGCATATTCAATCTCGAGTGAATTCTGAGGTTGTGTAAAGATTTGGATCTGGATTTCTCTTGCCTGGAACAGGTTATGGGAGTGAGGTGGCAGAGGAAAGGGCAAGCTGTGGTTGTGTGAAGCAGAGAGAAGAGGGGTAGTAGAAGAGAGATGGCCTGGGAGAGCACTTTCCCTCCAGGAGCTCCAAATATCCACCAGTTTCCGACTAAAAGAATCCTTTGGCTTCAGGGACTTTCTTGGAGGCCCATGGTGTTTATTGCAGTAACTGTAAAAATTCACAACATATGACTTCATATTCAACCTATTTTGGGGAGGTGAATAACAGGATTGCTTTGGATATATGAAGACCTCAGCAAACAGAAGCAGAATCCATAAGCTAGAGCTTGACTCAATTTAGGCTAGCACAAGGCTGGGCAAACAGGCTTTCAGCACACATTCTTTTGGGTAGCTCATTTCTCTAATATATGATTGATCAAATTTACTTAAAGTAAGAGTACAATCGTTCTTTACCACAGTAAAAAATATACACACATATATGTATATTCAAACACAAATGGGATTATACTATTCATATTAAGTGCTTTGTGGTTTGTGTTTTTACATAAAAACACATCCAGGACAGCTTTCTGTGCTGATAAGTTTTGCTTACGTATATGGTTTTTAATAAATAGCATAGTCTTCTATTGTGTGGGTGTTTGCTCATTTATTTAACTAGCTCCCCATTGACAGACATTTAAACAATTTCGGTTTTCCTTTTTTTCTATGAAGTGCATGTGTGTTTTTGTTAGTAGCATTTTTGTTCCCACCAAAACTGTATGAAAGGGTCCGTTCCCCCACTTCCCATATAAACAATGAGTATTCTCCAACTTTTATTTGTTGATATTAGTGCTAATAGTTTTTCTGTGATGATGAAAATATTCTTTATCTGTAGTGTACAATATGGTAGCCACTAAACCACATGTGACTATTGAGTACTTTAATATTGCTAGTGAGATTAAAAAAAAAACAAATTTTTAATTTTGTTTTTAATTGATTAAAATTAAAATTAAAGTGTAAATAGCCACAAGTGGCTAGTGGCTACTGTTTTGGTCAGAGAAGGTTTATATGATAAGGAAAAGTGAAATATAGTATTTCATTTAAAATAATATTCATTTAATCATCCCATCACTCTATCCCTCTTATTTTATGCCCAAACTGAAAGGAATGATACCTTTTCAGCACCATCCTTGGCAAATTTTATTAAGGCAGGAGATGCTTACATACATGTATTGAATAACAATGGCGTACTCAGATTTACACAGTGCTAAAGGTGAGGAGTAAGGAAAATCTATGGCTTCCAAGCTAAGATATTGCTTGTGGCCACACAAGAAACTTGTCTTTGTTTCGATTTAGATAAACAGGGCTGGTATGGGGCAAGAATAGGAAGAATACAGAATTTGCTTCTGGCTCCTTTCTGTTACCTTTTAAAATCCCTCTGTTACACCCCTCCCACTTCTAGCTACCAGATACCTTTTTGCTTACTAAATCCTTCCTGCCATGAAAATAGAAAATATTTAACTTGGTAGCTCACTTTGAATAAAGTTTATTTATACCAGTGGTTTAGCTATATTTTGAGATTTTTATTTATTATAGAATGAAAGGAACTAGTGGCTGATGAAGTATTTTCGAGCAATAAGTAACAGGTGTGGCAGTTTAGAATTTAGGGGTAAGAGGTAATCTGGAAATTTGAAATGCCTGTCTGGCTCTGGGTAAACATAGTTTTGGCATTTGTGGTGCTTATAGGCCAGGGGTGAGAGCAGCACCCCTGGGCTTCCCTGCCTGGAGTTGCTGTTACATTCTAGGACTAGGTTATTCAGGGGAAAGGCTCTGAAGGGAAAATGGAACTTCCCCTCCAGCCAGGGTCAGAGGAGGATAAGCATCAGAGAGGGTGGGTGGAGGGCTGGAGCCAAACAAAGGGGAGGCAGCAACTCTGTATTGCGGGAGAGGAGTAAAGGCAAAAGAAATCTGCTCTGGCAAATAAGATCTGGGACCTATCTATGCGTGCCTGTATACGTGTGTGGGCATGTGGTGTGTGACTTCAGTGATATATATCAGGGGGTCCCATCCCCTGGTTAGGGCCAGTTCCTAATCTGTCCATGGCCTGTTAGGAACTGGGCCACATGGCAGGAGGTGAGTGGCAGGTGACGGAGCATTACTGCCCGAGCTCTGCCTCCTGTCAGATCAGTGGTGATATTAGATTCTCATAGGAGTGTGGACCCTATTGTGAACTGTGTGTGAGGGATCTAGTTGTGTGCTCCTTATGAGAATCTAATATCTGATGATCTGAAGTGGAGCAGTTTCATCATGAAATCATCCTGCTCCCCACTCTGTGAAAAAATTGTCTTCCACAAAACCAGCCCCTGGTGCCAAAAAGGTTGGGGATCACTGGTGTACATGAGTGCATGTCCATGTGTGCACAAAATATGTGTGTTTGCACAGCTGCATTTGATGTTTATTCAGATTATTAAAATATACTCAATATCTAAAAACACTGTCAAAACTGATTTGCACATATTGAAGAGCTGATAAAAAGAGAAAAACATTATGAATATTGTTTATTGGCATTTTAAAAAGAATACTGATGACTATTTACCATTTCTATCTAATTATCCTGCAGCATACAAGGGGCTGTTTATTATTAAATATGTCATATTAAATACATGAAATTTATTCATCATAGTAAGCTATATTGCCATATATTCTATCTTTAAAGTTTATTGCTTAGGTAGCATGATATACATTCTGCTTTTATCTTACATCTTGTTATATTTGCTTATATCATTAGAAAGTCAGAGGAACTATTGCCCCAATGTGTGTCTGTGTGTCTGTGTGTGTGTGTGTGTGTGTGTGTGTGTGTTTACAGAATTTTCTGTTTAGAGTGAAAGGCTGTTTAGATGGGCCCGATTCTGCACATTTGATGAAAATGATGGAAGAGCAGATAATTTGCAAATGATCGAAAAGGGCCACTTGTACTGAGATGTTCTCACATAAGATTCCAATGGGGAACTTTAGCTCCTTTGGTACAAGATATGATTAATCAGTTGCAGAAGCCATAGCTACATATGTGCAACTTAATGCAAAAGTACAGGCTCTATTTGCATTCCAGTCTTCCCACGTAACACTGCAGAGCCTCAGGCAAGTTACTTAACCCTTTTAAACCTCATCCTTTTAACATCTACAATGGTGGCACTATTGACATTTTGAGCCAGGTAATTACCATAGGAGGTTTTTCTGTGAGTTGTAGGATATTTAGCGAATCCCTGTATTCCACCGAGCTGTGACAATCAAAGGGATCTGCAGACATTGCCAAATGTTCCCTTGGGGGCAAAGTTGTCCCAACTGAGAACAGAAAGAACTACAGAAAGAGAATATGAGTAGTGCTGACTTCATAATTCAGTACCCAGAATTAAATGAGATGACCCATGTAAATACTTTGCATGGTGAATGACATATGCATGATAAATGTTCACTAAAGTCAGTACTTATGGTTATTCATACATCCAGGACAGCGTTGGGATTCTTGAAGATTCCACAGCCCAAGTTGTGAGAGCAGAGAATGGAATGGAATGAGGAGCAACTGGGCAGTGAGACAGTGACCTGAATTTATTATCAGCTGGCCATAACCTGGCTACCCCTTTTATTTAACCCTTTGTCCAATCTGAAAAGGACAAATTGAGATATCTTTAGAGAGAAGCAGAGATAAAAAGAAAAGGTGTAAAAATGTATTTTGTTATGGTGCAGTGTATAATGGGGAGGAAAAACTATGCTATTAATTTCTTCTCAAATGTGAGATGGAGGAATTCCATCAATAGTGTTCTGTAATTTTACAGCCTCCTTTCCTGTTCCCTCTGCTCCCTTCCCTCCTTCATTCTTTCTGCATTTATTTAGGGCCAACTATATTGTAGTTATTGCATTACTTGATCCTGTATGTGTCTAGTCTATCCAATTCACATTCTTTAAGTAATGAGTAATTTCCAATGAGGCATAATTGGAAAAACAGCTGAAAGGATAAGGGTAGCAGTGAGAGGGGGCTATGGAGAGAAACAGAAAAAAAGAGAAGAAAAAGAACAGGAATGACTGAAACATATTTTCTCACTTTGAGAAGAGGAAAATAAAATAATCAAGCAATATTAAACTGTCTATACATAAATTTAAAGGTGACTGAAGATATAGGTTCCATATAGATCATACTGTCTGTCTAACGCAAATGGAACGTTATGAAAGTGCTCAGACCACAGCTTGGTGAGAAATTCATAATGATGATAAATATCTGTAGCAGGTGACTCCTAGATCATTTTCAGCTGTCCATAATTAAACTGGTATCCATCTCTCGACAATGTCAGGGCTGTAAAATAATTCCAGTCATTGGACCCCTTACATCTGTGCTGAAATGAAATAATATTTGGCAGTAACAAGGAGTCACTGAAACTAAATAAACAACCCCTTTCAAGACTACATAAAAGTTGGTAACATAATAACATTTGACAGGGATTAAGACCTCTTTGGGGCTGTAAGGAAGTTTCAGAAGCAGCAATAACAAATACATGGAAGGTAGAACAGATCTATGCTTTAACAGACATGTATAATTTAAAATGTAATGAATTTCCTACGGGAGGTGTACATTTTGAACAACCAATATGTGCATGTCAAAAAGCACAGGACTATTTTAGAAATGTTTGCTGGAATTACTCTTCAAAGAAGGAAAAAGCAAAGCTTCCTTTTTATTAAGGAGTGTTTTTGTTTTTGTATACTTGCAAAATGTATAAAGGCACATGAAGCTGAATGTGATAACATATGGAAGAATGACATACAAAGTTAAGGGCTTTTCTTTAGGTGTGTATTAGCAACAAACGATTCTACTATCATGGCAATGTTTTGTTTTGGTTTTTAGACTAAGATCTTTTCCTTAGTCTAAGATGCTCCCACCCCTCTGAAGTCATTCTTGGTCCTTGCAGTTGTAGTGACCTTCCCTCTGAACAACCCTACAACGTTTTTTGTATATTTCCTAAGGGATTTAGCTGTCTCTTGTATTAAAATTATTTGTGCACAGGGTTTGTCTCCTCTACTAGCTTGGAAGGTTAAATCCTTTCAGATTCATCTTTTGAAATCCCCTCACAGAATCTGATGCATATATAGACAAACAGTATATTCACTCCTTAAATAAACATAAGAATGGCATCTCTAGAGCTTTTTGTTGTTTGGCTTGAAGGTAAATGTTTTTGATTGTTTATAGCTGCAATTACAAAGCTTTAGGAATATATTTCAAGTAGTAGTAGGTGCTCAGACTGTGTAACACACAAATGGTTATGTAGCACACACCCTGTGCTGGACAAGGACTGTTCCAGGCACTTCACATATTCCAATCCATTTAATCTTCACCTACACTTTTGAGGTGAGTATTCCTATCACCTATTTTATTAGATACAGAAACTGAGGCCTGGTGATCACACAGCCGGTAATTAGTAGAGAAGGGATTTGAACCCAGGCTATCTGGTTCCAGAATCCTGTTTCTAGTCAACATATTGTGTGGCCTCACAGTGGGCCTTTTCACCCCTTAGCTGGAGCTACTGGACTCCAATCTTGGGTCACGGTCCCTCTTCTCCTGGGCATGGATGTGTCCTAGTCCCTCCCCAGTCTCCATGGCCAATCCCCATCTTAGCTGCAAGAGCCTGAGAGCCTTTTAGCCCAGGTTTTTATGTTTAAATATTCTTGCTACCCTTACTAGTTTTGCTCCTACCTGATGCCTCAACTCTAAATAGCTGAGCTGTTTCTTTTTTCCTGAGACCTAGTGGGGACCTGTGACTCAGGACCCTCAGTCCTGATAGCTCCAGCTATTGCTCGTCTCCTGGCCTGAGCACATATCAATTTTTTAAAAAATTTGTATTATTTTTTATTGTATTCATATATATATATATTTTTTGACATATAATAATGGTAAATATTTACGGGATACAAAGTGATATTTTTACACATGTGTAGAGTGTGTAATGATTAAATCAGGGTAATTAGCATATCTATCACCTCAAACACTTATTATTTCTTTGTGTTAGGAACAATTCAAAATCTTCTTTTTTAGCTATTTGAACTACATACAAGTTATTAGACTATATTCACCTACAGTGCTATAGAACACTAGAATTTATTCCTCCTATCTAGTGGTAATTTTGTATCCATGAACCAACCTCTCCCTTTCTTCCCCTTTTTCCTCCCCTTCCCTGACTGTAATAATTGCGACTCTACTCTTTACATCTATAAGCTCACTTTTAGCTCCACATATAAGTAAGAACATGTGGTATTTATCTGTCTGTGTCTGACTTATTTCACTTAACATTAGATTGTTCAGGCTCATCCATGTTTTTGTAAATGACAGGATTTCATTCTTTATTATGGCAGAATACTATTCCATTTTGTATAAATAACACATTTTCTTTATCCATTCATCTGTTGACAGACACAGATTGATTCCATATCTTGGCTACTGTGAATAGTGCTGCAGTAAACAGGAGGGTACAGATATTTCTTTGATATACTGGTTTCTTTTCCTTTGGATAAATACCTGATAGGGGAATGGTGGGTCATATAGTAGTTCTATTTTTAGTTTTTTTTGAGAAATCTCCATACTGTTTTTCATAATGGCTGTACTAATAACCTTTCCCACCAACAGTCTATGAGTTCCTTTTTCTTAGCATCCTCACCAGCATCTGTTATTTTCTGTTTTTTTTGATAATAGCCATTCTAACAGGTGAAATCATATCTCATTATGGTTTTGATTTGTATTTCCCTGATTAGTGATGTTGAACATTTTTCATCTAGCTGTTGCCACTTACATGTTCTCTTTTGAGAAATGTCTACTCAGATACTTTATCCTTTTTTTTTTTTTTTTTTTTTTTGAGATGGAGTCTCGCTCTGTTGCCCAGGCTGGAGTGCAGTGGCGCGATCTCGGCTCACTGCAAGCTCCACCTCCTGGGTTCATGCCATTCTCCTGCTTTAGTCTCCTGAGTAGCCGGAACTACAGGCGCCCGCCACTACACCCAGCTAATTTTTTTGTATTTTTTTTTTTAGTAGAGACGGGGTTTCACCGTGTTAGCCAGGATGGTCTCGATATCCTGACCTTGTGATCTGCCTGTCTCAGCCTCCCAAAGTGCTGGGATTACAGGCGTGAGCCACCGCGCCCGGACTCCTTTATCCATTTTTTAATTAGATTTTCTTGCTGTTAAGTTTTTGAGTTCCTTATATATTCTGAATATTAGTCCTTTGTCAGATGAATAATTTGCAAATATTGTCTCCCATTCTATAGGTTGTCTCTTCACTCTGTTGATTGTTTCCTTCGTTGTGCAGAAGCTTCTTAGTTTGATGTAATCCCATTTATCTATTTTTACTTTATTTTTGCCTGTGCTTTTGAAGTCTTATGCATAAAAATCTTTGCTTATATCAATGTCCTAAAGTATTTCTCCAATGTTTTCTTCTACTAGTTTTATAGTTTTAGATCTTACATTTAAGTCTTTAATCCATTTTGAGTTGGTTTTTGTGTATGGTGAGAGAAAGAGGTCTACTTTCATTCTTCTGCATGTGGATATCCAGTTTCCCAGCACCATTTATTGAAGAAGTTTCCTTTCCCTATTGTATGTTCTTGGCACTTTTGTCAAAAATCAGTTGACTGTAACTATGGATTTATTTCTGGGTTCTCTATTCTGTTCCATTGGTCTGTGTATCTCTTTTAATACCAGTACCATGCTATTTTGGTGACAGTAGCTTCGGGATACATTTTGAAGTCAGGTAGTATGAAGCCTCCACTTTGTTCTTTTTGCTTAGTATTGCTTTAGAGAATTTGGGGTCTTTTGTGATTCCATATTAATTTTAGGATTTTTTTTTCTATTTCTGTGTATTAGGCCTTTCTTGCACTGCCCTAAAGAAATATCTGAGGCTGGATTATTTATAAAGAGAAGAGGTTTAATTGACTCACAGTTCTGTAGGCTGTACAGGAAGTAGGGTGCTGGCATCTGCGCAGCTTCTAGGGAGGCCTCAGGAAACTCACAGTCAACTGTGGGAGTAGACACTTCACATGGTGAAGGCAGGAGCAAGATGGGAGTGTGGGGAGGTGCCACACACTTTTAAACCACCCGATCTCATGTGAACTCAGAGCAAGAGCTCACTTATCTCTAGGGGGATAGCCCAAGCCATTCATGAGGAATTCAACCCCATGATCCAAACACTCTCACCAGGCCCTGCCTCCAACAGTGGGGGTTATATTTCAACATGATATTTGGGTAGGGACAAATATCTAAACTATCTCGTTCTGAAGAATGTCGTTTGTATTTTGGTAGAGATTGCATTGAATATGTAGACTGCTTTGGGTAGTATGGTCATTTTGACAAGATTCATTCTTCCAGTCCATGAACAAAGGATATCTTTTCTTTTTTGTGTGTCTTCTACAGTTCCTTTCACAGTATTTTGTAGTATCCATTGTAATGATAGTTCATCTTCTTGGTTAAATTGATTCCTAGGTGGCTGGGCACGGTGGCTCATGCCTATAATCCTAGCACTTTGGGAGGCCAAGGTGGGTGGATCATGAGGTCAAGAGACTGCGACAATCCTGGCCAACATGGTGAAACCCTGTCTCTACTAAAAATACAAAAATTAGCTGGGCATGGTGGCGTGTGCCTGTAGTCTAACCTACTTGGGAGGCTGATGCAGGAGAATCGCTTGAATCCCAGAGTCAGAGGTTGCAGTGAGCCAAGACTGCACCACTGCACTCCAGCCTGGCGACACAGCAAGATTCCATTTCAAAAAGAAAAAAAAAAAGATTCCTAGGCATTTTACTTTATTTTTGTGCAGCTGTTGCAAATGGGATTGCTTTTTTGATTTTTCAGCTAGTTTGTTATTGGTGTATAGAAAAGCTGATTTTTGTATGTTGATTTTATATCCACCTTTACCAAATTTATTAGTTCTAAAAGTTTTTTGTGAAGTCTTTAGGTTTTTCTATATATAAAGTCGTGTCGACTGCAAAGAGGGACAACTTGGTTTCCCATTTTCCAATTTTGATACCCTTTATTTCTTTCTTTTACTTGATTGCTCTGGCTAGGACTTCCAGTACTATGTTGAATAGAAGTGGTGAGAGTGGGCATCCTTATCTTGTTCCAGTTCTTAGAGGAAAGGCTTTCAGTATTTCCCTGCTTTGTAGAAATGACTCAGGCTGGCAGCCACCTCCATTTTCTACCTTCCTTCTCTTTAAATCTTAAATCATTTTCCTAAAAATCCTGCTTTCAGTCTGAGACTAGTGATTGAGACCCTACTAGTTACTGACTGACTCATGCTGCCTGCTTAGCTATCTGAATATGGCTGGTCCCTGAACTTCCTGCACCCCAACACTGGAGCACTAGATGTGTTAATTTAGCCTTTGGTTTGGATACCATGTTCCACTTCTCAGACTAGAGGTTGCTGATTGCTCATCCATCATGTTACCTTCCTTCATAGGAGAATCTGACTTTTTTTCAGGCATTGCCCTCTCTCTCATTCAGCTCATGTGACTCAGGGGAAACACAGCTCCATGGGTGGGCCCCTTCACACTAAAAATAATCCTAACCCCCCTTGTCCATGATTGGTTCAAGAGGTGCATGTGATTTTGTTCAGGCCAGTAGAATGAGGCATGGTTTTCTGGGGCTGCTTGATCTGGTTTCCTTGGTCATGACAAAGCTCTGGGAAGAGTCTTAAGGGATGAGATTGCTGCAGCCACTTTACCTTCTTCGGGAAGCTGAAGCTCCTACACAGATGAAGGAAGGGGTAAGAGCACAGCAGGGAAGTGGGCTGGAGCCCCTGAACTAAGCTGACCTTGAAGCCTGCCTAGACTTCTACGTCTGCATGCCAGTACATTTCCTAATTGTTTAAGCCAACTTTAATTTTTGTTGTTGTTAACTTAGAAGATGAACAAATTGATACTGATATGGAGAGATTTATGCCTTCTAATTAATAGAATTTTAAAAATTAACCAGACAATACTAAGATGTGTTTCCCAGACTAGCAGCATCAGTATCACCTGACAATTTGTTAGAAACGTAACTCTTGGGCTCCAACGCAGACCTGCTGAATCTGAAACTCTGGGGGTAGGGCCAGCAGTGTTTGCTTTTAACAAGACCTCAGGTGATTCTGATATACTCTAGATTTGAGAACCATTGTTTTGTACCTGGTTTCTTATGTGGCCTTTCCTAATAATGTATTTAGCCCACATATTGTCAGTTTCACCCTTGCCCTTGCTAACTCTCAGTTATGCATTTATATTTCCTTAATTTCTTTCTCCTCCTCCTCCTCCCCCTGCCTGTCCTCCTTCTCTTCTTCTTTCTCTACCTTCTTCTTCTTCCTCTTCCCTTCTTTCTTTTCTTTCTTTCCCTTTCTTTTCTTTCCTTCTTTTTCTTTTTCTTTCTTTCCTTCTTCTTCTTCCTCCTCTTCTTTGTCTTCTTCTTCTCCCTCTTCCTCCTCCTCCTCTTCCTCTTCTTCTTCCATTTAGACTTACTAAGCTGCCCCTTTCAGAGGACAGCCTGGAGTCCTGGAGTGGGATTTCTGCTAATGTCCTGCTAGACAAAGAATGTATTCAGTGTATCAGCCCTGTCTTCATTTACCCTAAGTTCTTGGTTTCTCCACAATTATCAAAAAGTTGTAGTGTTTCTCCAGCTTGATGTGGATGATGTTCTAGGCTGTTGTTAATTTCTAAGTATTAATCTGAATGAAATCTGCTTATAAAAGGGCTTATTCCTTGAATTTCCTTGTCCTCCCCCCTTAATCTCTTTGACTTGTTAGTTAGCTCTAGGAGGCATACAGGGTATGTCTCCTGGCTGACTACTGGGAAAGCCCTTAATGAGCAGATGGATGCTGCATAGTTTCCCATAGGACAGTTTTCCTCCAGTGTATGCTGTGTGCCACCTACCCCAGAACCTCTGGGAACCTAGTTAAAGATATGGGTTACCTGGGATCTACCCCACAACTATTAAATCAATCTCTGGAATTGATTTGAGCCTAGTAGTATGACATTTTAATAAGCTTTCTAGGGATTCCTAAGTACTTTTGAGTTTAAGAATTATGCAAAGGTCATTTACATATTGACACTGGGGTGACCAACTGTGGGGTTTTCCAGGGATTGAACTTTCAGTGCTAAAACTGGGATAGTCCCTGGCACCCAGGACAGCTGGCCACCCTGAGACAGCCAAGTTCAAGGGGAGCTATCTCAAGACTGTGGTAGAATGGCATTAGTTAACTCCATCCCCAACCCCACTTTCCCCAGTCCTTCCAGTTCATCCACTGATGACCTTCCCAGAGCCTCATGTTCACCCCAGTTTCTGAGCCAATCTTATCAGAAGCAACAAAGACATTAATTCCCCCACCAGGAGGCCATGTCCAACATGGTTATTCATCTCTTATTCAGGATCCAATAACCTAATGATAAATATTTTAGTATACTGTGGATTATTGAGTGCATATTCTATGCTAGACACCGTACTACAAACATTATTTCATGGGGTTCAGAGACCAAGATTCTTTCCCAAGAACACAGGGGTTAAATAGTGGTGGTACTAATCTTTAGATACAGCACCATGTTTTTAGAATCTGCTCTTCCAGCCAATGTGATGTCTGCTTCTCTTTTGTGTACCTTTTTCTAACTTCTGGAACTGACTAGTCTTTTCTCTAGTGGACTCCTATCATGGACTCAAACCACAATGAGCTATGAGGTGTGAGCCAGATCACAGTTTAGACACTTCCTTAGGATATCGATTCCTTAGGATTAGACTCTGAACCCAGCACTCATACTGCCTGGTTGAGGTTCCTTTCAAAATTCTTTTTGTGGCTTCAGATTAGTTCCTACATGGACTGGCCACATCTCTTGTTGCTTTCATTTTCTATCACTCCATTTCAGCTCCACTCCCTTCTTGATGTTCACCAAATGTGCCTCAGAGCCTTTGCTTTTGCAGTTTCCTCTGCTCGGGAGGCTCTTCCCCAGATGACCACATAGCTCCATCCCCTCCTTCAGATTTTTATTCAAGTGTCACCATCCAGTTTTGCCCCCCTGGCTACTCAGATTAGTAACTCTTCTACTTCTCACCCTTTCCTCCCTTTTGCTCTGTAGTTCTTATTACCATCTAACATAATACATACTTTATTTATCTCTTCCATTACTTCCTCTCCCCAATTAAAAAGTAAGTCCTGCCAGGATATTGGCTTTTATCTACTATTTTCCGTTGATCTAAATTCAAAGCCTGGAGCATAGTAGATGATTAGATAATTTTTGAATGAAATCAGATGGCCATTGTGTACCATGTTTTATGCTGTTTAATTGCAAATTTCACCACTACCTAGAGCTTTTCCTATTGTGAGTCCCCCATGCTTGGATTTTCTGGTTGGCCTGGATCAAATCCGAGGTAACTGTGGTCCCCTGAAGGGTGCACTGTTGATGATGTTCATCCTTACTCAGAGGATTTTCTATAGCTGGACTGTTCCTGTGGTGCAACCTGGTGATGTCCTCTTTTCATGAACTGTTGAGATGGAGCCATTCTTGGTTATGGATTAACTTGGCCCACACTTTAAGGATTCCCCTTGCCATTAATTCATCAAACTTTTACAGAGCACCCATTATATTCCCAATGCTGGATATTCAAAGACAAAAGAAGCAGGCCCTGCCCATAGTGAGCTTTTCGTGGAGTTGGGGAGATCATCTACAAGGCACATGGAGCATTCAGGACAGTATCGCATGCTGTGCCCAGCAGTGGAGGTAAGCGAGGGTGCTGTGGTGGCCCCAGAGGGTGCCTTCTCCACACTGGGAGAGTCAGCAAAGGCTCCCTGCAGGTGTCACTCCTGAGTTGAAATGTGAAGGATCAGTGGGGGTGGCTATGACTGAGGTCAGGTGGTATGAGACTGGGGAAGAGTGACGAGAGGAGGGCAGTGACCCAGGAAGAAGGACTGAGGCCAGAGAAAGGCAGTGACCCAGGAAGAAGGACTGAGGCCAGAGAAAGTAGCATATTCAGGAAACTGGAAAGTGGTTGTGGGTGCCGGGTTGGGCTGGGGGATGAGGTTGATACCGGAGGGAGGTAACCAAGGGTGACACGATCAGATATATAATCTCTTTATGAATTTAGGCATTTTACTTATCTTCATATGAGCAAAACCCCAGGCTTTATTAGATATTTTGGTAACCCATGGCAAACTTCAAAATCTTTCTGTATTTCAGAGCTTCCACTATGTATCTTCCCCCTCTAGCTTTGTGTAATGGTAAACTACACCTAGTACTGGAAGCATGCATGTTTAGCAGAATTATTTTAATTTAGCAGAAGTATTCTAATTTAGACAGAGGCTGTAAGACAAAGACATTAGGTACCTCTGGGCATGCAGGCAGTGCCATCCTTGCCTTGCAAAGCAGGGGAATAGGCAAAGCGTGAACATTTTCTTTTCTTTTCTTTTAGATGGAATCTCGCTCTGTTGCCAGGCTGGAGTGCAGTGGTGCAATCTCAGCTCACTGCAACCTCTGCCTCCTGGGTTCAAGCAATTCTCCTGCCTCAGCCTCCTGAGTAGCTGGGACTACAGGTGCGTGCCACCACACCCAGCTATTTTTTTGTATTTTTAGTAGAGATAGGGTTTCACTATGTTGGCCAGGATGGTCTCGATCTCTTGCCCTCATGATCTGCCCACCTCAGCCTCCCAAAGTGCTGTGATTACAGGTGTGAGCCACCATGCCCAGCCAGCATGAACATTTTCTAACCCTTCGCTGACCACTGTGAGTTGGGCAGAGCTCCAACAGATTGGAGAATGTGAATATCCTGAAGGCATGAATATCCTCCAGCAACTAGAACAGTGGCCAGCACAAGAGCTCAAAAATGAAGGAAAGACTGAATGAATGCATGATGGGCAATGGCAATTGATAAGCAGTGCCACAGTCCAGTTCTGGGTGGGTCACGAGGGGGCCCAGAGTGCAGATGGAGAGAGAGTTTATCGTTGAGGAGGGCAATCCCCCTTCTGGCACTGTGAGCAGCAAGTGGACGTAAGTGTGGCTGCCCTTCTCCAAGGGCAGGCTCAGAAGTACCTAGGTGCTTTTTCAGAAGGTATGTTCCTGGATTCTCCTGAAGATACTCCTAATCCCCATCATGGTGGCTAAGATCTGGAATTGGCATTTTAAACAAACTCTTTAGGTGATTTTTGAGGCATGCCACTGGTACAAGGAGGCAAGAAGACGTTGGAAATTAGATGGTCTCGTGCCAAAGAGGTTCCTGCCTCAACCCCCTCAGACTTCCTCATCTGGGATCACTCTCCCTGCTCCCATTGCCACAGCCCTTGTTCATATTTCCCTTGAGGCACCTCCTGCAGCTGAGCCTTTGTTAGAAGTTTTGCCTGCATGTCCTTCTTCTAAAGGATGCTGTGAGCTTGTGCAGGGCCCGGACGATGGCTTATCCTTTTTGTATTATTCACAGCACCTAATATCTGTTATGAAATTACTTAAAGGAAATATTCCCTACCCTGAATTTTGACAATACAGAGTCCCTCCCATTATCTCAAGGAGTCTGAAAACAAAATTACACCATCATTTCACTTTAAAGAATTCCATACTCACAAAACACAGCCAATCAAAATATGATTAAATGTTCAACCTTATAATTTTTGCTTGTCAAATTGACTAGAATAAAAATAAAAGGTTGAAGAGGGCATGGTTAAATTGGAACTATCAGAAGGACTGTAAATTCATACAAATTGTCTTGAATGCACTTTGGCAAGATATGTCAAGAGCTTTAAAAAGAATTATATGCTTTGACCCAGTAATTCTACTTTACGAAATTTTCATAAGGAAACAATCAGGGTCATTGCTATTGGTAAACAGTCTAAATTTAGCAAAAGGGGGAGTGGTTAAATAAATTAGTGAATAGAAAAACATGCTTTTTATTATATATACACTGAATAAGGATTTAGAAAAATGCTAACATCACAGTATGTGGAAATGATATGATATAGAGCATATATAATATAATTCCTATTTTATAACAAGAAGTATACATCTCTGAGTGGTGGAATATTTTCCTTACTTAAGTACCTACCTAATATATGAGGTATGCTTTCTCTATATTTTCCAAATTTTCTGCAGTTAACATGCATTGCTATAATAATAAAACAGCTAATAAAATATATGTACAATTTAAATGCATCCAGCAATGAACTGCTTTTAACAGTGCCACCCCTCCAACTTCCCATGGAATTATTCCCGTACTGTGGTTCTAACATCTTTGCCTAGCATATTACTCCCCTGCTCAGAATTCCTCAATGGCCCCCCATACCTAAAGGATAAGCCATACACTCCTTAGCAAGGCATACTACGGCCCTTTATGACTTGTCCTTGAGCCACCTGTCCAAACTAACTCCTGGCTACTCCTTCCAATTTCCCTCCTTATACACATCAGAGATACCATCTAGCGTTCCTTGGTCATACCTTGCTGTCTGTCTGCCTGAGTTTGCATGGCCTGATTCCTTTGCCTAGAATTCCTCTCCTCCTTCATGACTTCCTCATTCAGCTTTCAAGCCATTTTCCTAAAATTTGACTCTCATAACTTTAGAAAGATTTAAGCATTGCTCGGTGCACTCATTGCACCTTTGAAAATGTGATACAACTGTTCATTTCCCTATCTGTTTTTCACAAGACTGGAAGCTGTTTGAAGGCTGGAATTAACTTTGTGATTGGCACATGGAAGGCAACCAGTAAAATATGTGCTGAATAAAAGAATTAGCACACAAATTACCCAGATCTTTGCAAATGCTGTGTGGGTTATGCTTTGTATTATAAACGGGACCCCTGTGATCAGCAGGTGGTGGCGGACATCCAGCCAGCCCTCCTCTCACCAAACCAGGCTTGCTGAAAGGCCAGGAAAGCAAGCAGTGCTAGTTCACTAGTTCAGAAAAAAGTGTCTGGTGTCATGGGAAGTGCTATGAACTTACTGTGCCAGAACCAAAGGAGGAATGAGCTGGAGATACTACAAAACTGTGGTTTATCAGCTCAAGCAATGTGTGTGTGTGTGTGTGTGTGTGGTGTGGTGTGTTCAATCATGGAGCAAAGCACATCTGTTTTGATAAAGAAATCCTAGACTTCACAGTCACTTCATAATGCCTGATCAGGTCCTAACCCCACTCTCAAAATCACCCCTAGGTTCTAAGTGTTTCTGGAGAATATCTTAAGTTAATTTCTGACCATTCACATTTTTATTTTCCCTGACTTGGTTTACTGTTGTATTTGACAAGTTTGTGAAAAGTGGTCAGTATTCTAAATGTGAGATGTTTTCTGCATGGGGAATGCTATGAGTAAACTTGTAAAACCTCACGCAAATTTCTGAGGCCAAATGTGTGTGAGCAGAGTCTTTGGCACAGTGCAACTGGAAATTTTAAGACAATGGAAAACACTTTCTTAATACTACTACTGCTGGAAAAAGCTTCCAGGTCTCGCTCTTTAGTTTAGACAGATAGCTTTAAGCAGGTTAAAGTTAATTGTCAGCTCCTTGACTGCAGGGATTGTGTCCTGAAGAGCTTGAAGGAAGAGAGCAAACTTTGGATTTGGAGTCAGAATGACTGGGTTCCATTGCGAGGTACTGTCATTAATAACTGCAGGCACTGGGCAAGTCACTTAACCTCTTTGAGGCTCTTTCCTCATTTTCTACATGAGCATAGTAAGCCTTAAATCTGCCACACAAGGTTGTTGGTAGGATCAAAATTTGACATACTGTGAAAGTATTTTGGACTCTAAAAACCATCTTCCAAATGTGTGTTATTTATCATTCTTAAATTCTTTTTAGGGGTTCCAGCAAAGAGCATTGCCTGTTTGAGAAAATGTCATGTTCCAGAAAATATTGATTCAAAAAAGACTGATGGACCATCTGAATGAATATGGAAGAAGTTTAATTTTAACAAATGCACTCGTGGTATGCAGAAATTGCTTCCAGTGACTTGCATCATTACTCTAAGCCTTAGACTTTGCTAACCGCTTCCTCACTCTCCCCATATGCATGTACATCCCCTCAGGATCCAGCTTTTATCTCTGATAAATAAATGCATACTGAAAGGATAACGAATATAATGGGTTAACATTCTAAAAATGCAGTTTCATTTCATTTAAACCATGGTTTTATGGACACTGTGCCTGAATTCAACAGGCGGGTGTGGGGGCTATTTTTGGACAGGCAGAACTTCCATCACCTCTTAAATCACATCACACGGCAACTGCCTGCTCCACCTACACACAGGGCGGGCCTGCATGCATAAAACAGGATGCTGGCCCAGGGTGAAACGGAGAAACTCTTTTCCCCATCTGATGACTAATACTTGTCTCTGCTTTCAGAAAGGGAAAGCACCACATACAAACCTCACCAATGCATTTTCCTTTGCTTGTTTTAAAGAAAGGGGTAAAGTGTGTGTGTGTGTGTGTGTGTGTATGTGTGTGTTTTTAATGATGGAGGAATCGTGAAATGAACCTCCATAGGAAAGCCCTGACAATGTTCTGTGGATGCTTTTGCATAGGGAATTGAAACAAGTTGGCAGGAAGAAGAATTCTTTCTGCATAACTCAAAGCAGACATTTTACTGGGGGAAAGAGCATATCAGAAATTTGCTGTCATTCCTCAAAATCTCATTAGTTACGAAATGTAATATATTAGGCCTTTGCATTAAATCCAGATAGAGCCTGTATCTTTTTTTTCCCTCAATGATATTCCTAAAATGGATCTTTGAGCATGCAACAAAAGTAGCTCTTCACAAAAGATGTAGGTCTTGGCAGTGGTGGCCTGTGACTATGTGACATGTTATTAGACTGTTCTGGCTTCTCTGCAACTCCAGGGATAAATGAAACAATAATAATTCAAAATAATGAAAATAATTTGGTGATTCATTTGATAATGAGGATAATCTCTAACTAAGGATTGCCTGATGAATGAGTAAGCCCAGATAGAATGTCTTTCCATATGAATTTCTGATAAAGGCTCATGAGGACAATGATAAGCTTGTTAGTGTAAGAGTGTTTCATGGGTACCAGGTACTATGCAGGGCATCCTGTTGGCCTAGCTCACCATTAGAGTTCTGCAGATTTCAAATGGTATGAGCACTGTGAACCAAATATGTACGAAGTTAAAATATAAACTTTTAAAGGAAGGCATTTATTGAATAATTTCAGTTTTTCTGAGTAAGAGTTTGTGTAGGATTTGTTTCCTGTGTTTCAAACTACTAAATCCGTAATTATTTTAAAAGTATTTATTGAAGCAATATAGAAATCATATTTCAATCAACTTGCAGAGTGATTTTTTTGGCCAATCATGTTTGTGAAATAGAAGAGTAAATTATTTTAATGTATAAATATATCTGAAATCCATTCATTCAAATTAATATTGAGTGCCTATAATATGCACAGTACCTTTTCAATATATAAATGAATTTCTATCCAATAGTCAATCCTCCCAGCCTATACCCATGTTTACTTTGGTATTTCTTCTTCCTTTTCTTGCAGCTGAAGATGGAGGAGAAAGAATTTCAGAAATAGAGGTCACATTAAAAACATGCAGAAGCATGAAAATTGTTACCATATTTCAATTGCAACTGTACTTTCTCCCCCTCTAAGGAAACAAGGCCTTCTGTATTTTTGTTGCATCTTTGACTATTTCGGTAAGTGTTCTGTCTCTCCCTCCTTCTCCTTTCCAATATACTCTGTCTGGGGACCATGACCCTTTTGGCTGGAAGCTGTGAACAATAAGTGAGGTCAGCCACAGAGCTCAATGAAGAACAGACTCAATTATAACCACGGCTTAAATATACAGCTTTTATATCTGGCTTCTTATGATAAAATGTCACAAAATAATAGAAAACAAATACGTTGTTTGCATTTGACTATGCGCTCTTGAGGGCAGAGACCATGTCTAACTCAATCTTGTGCCCATTACCCAGCAGATAATAGAAACCCAGCAAATGTCTGCTGGGTGAGGAAAGACTGGGGATGAGTGAACACTGTATCATTTAGCCCAGGATTAAGTGAGAGGCTGAGAGAGGAAATGTAATAGAAAATAGGTTTCAAGGTTTCTAAGGCAGTGTTTTTTCAAAAATGTTGACCTATATTTATAGAAGAAAAATTATTTACATCACAAACCACACATATACACACATATACACACATGCTAGTTGAAACCAACCAAATTTCTTTGTGAACCACTGGGATGCCACCCACATATACAAACCATTGTAGAAAATGTGGAACCAATAAAGGGAAAATGGAAAGGACCAAAATTGCTGGTACCCAGGAAAGCACCAGCAATTACTACTGAATTACTACCGTTAAAATGGCTCATTATTTACTTCTTATAGTCTTTAATGGTATTTTGTTATTAGTTCTTAGTAAGTTAATTCTTTCAGACAACAAACGCTTCTACAATACTTACTATGTATCAGCACTGAGTTAGGCACATAAGGATACAAAAAATGAAAAATACACTAAAAATATCTTTCTTCCTGATATCTCTTCTTAGATACCCCTCAGACATATGTGACTTAAGCTATCTCAAACTATACTTTCAGACTTCCCCCAAATTTAGACTTCCTTTAATTTTCTCTGTAATAGAAGATATTTTTAATATTTGTAAGGCATATATTTGATAGGGGTTACTATCCAAAATATATAAAAGGCCCAGACAACTCAATAACAAGAAAACAAAAAAGTCAATTAAAAAATGGACAAGAAAAAAAATTTTTAAAAAATGGGCAAGAGACCTGGGGTGGATAGACATTTCTCAAAAGAAGACATGTAGATAGACAACAGATATATGAACAATGCTCAACATTGCTAATTATTAGGGAAATGCAAATTAAAACCATAATGTGGTATCATCTCACACCTGTCAGATAATTTTTTTCAAAAAGATGAAAGATAACAAGTGTCAGCCAGGATGTGGAGAAAAGGGAACCCCTGTACATTATTGGCAAGAATATAAGTTACGACAGCCATTATGGAAAACACTACGGAGGGTCCTCAAAAAACTGTAAATAGAATTAGTATATGATCCAGCAATCTCACTTCTGGGTATTTACCCAAAAGATTTGAAATCAACTTGTTAAAGAGATGTCTGCACCTCCATGTTCATTGTAGTACTATTCACAATAGCCAAGGTATGGAATCAATCTAAGTGTTCATCAACATATGGATAAAGAAATATGGTATATACATTAAACAGAATACTATTCAGCCTTAAAAAAGAAGGAAACTCTCATTTGTGATGGAATCAGAAAACATTATGCTAAGTGAAATGAGTTGGGCATATAAAGACAAATATTGCATGCACTCACATGGGGAATCTAAAAATCAAACTCATAGAAGCAGAAAGTAGAATGGTGGTTACAGAGACTGGGGGGTGGGAGGAATGGAAAGATGATGGTTGCTATTGTTTGAATGTCTCCTCCAAAACTCATGCTGAAACTTAATCCCCATTGTGGCAGTATGATAGGTGGGACCTTTAAGAAGTGACCAGATAGGGCTTTGCATTCATGGATTAATGGGTTAATAGATTAATAGATGATCACAGGAGGGGAACTTGTACCTTTATAAAAAGAGGAGGAGGGACCTGAGCTGTTATATTAGCATATTCGCCCCCTTGCCATGTGATTTCCTGTGCTACCTCAGGACTCCGCATGGAGTCGCACCAGGAAGAAGGCTCCCACCAGATGGGTGCCCTTGACCTGAGACTTCTCAGCCTCCTTAACTATAAAAAATAAATTCCTTTTCTTTATAAATTACCCAATTTCAGGTATTGTTATAAGCAACAGAATACAGACTAAGACAATAGTCAAAAGGTAGAAAATCTCAGTTTAAAAGGAAAAATACATTTTTTCTTTTTTTAAATTTGCACAGTGTAGTGACTATAGTTAATAATAGAGAATTGTACATTTCAAAATTGTTAAATTTCAAATGTTCTCACCACAAAAAATGTTAAATGTTTGAGGTAATGGATATGTTAACTAGCTTGATTTAATTATTCCACTTTGTATTCATAAATTATAACACCACTTTTTACCCCATAAATGTATTCAATTATAAATGTCAATTTACAATAAAAACGAATGAAACTATAAAACATAAAAAAAGAAAAAAAGGATATTTTTATTCAGTTTCTCAGGCCAGAACTATGGGATTCACTCTTGATAGCTTCTTCTTCACCCCTCACATCTCACAAGGGCACCGATCTGCCAAATTCTTCCTTCTAAATATTCTCCTTGAATCTGTGTGCTCTCCCCATTGCCACCTGGATACCCCCAGTGGCCTCCTAACTGGTCTCATTTCCATGTTTGCCTGCCTTCATCCTAATTTATTCTTCACTTGGCAGCCAGAAAATATTTTTTAAAAGAACTTAATTGTGTCATTCTCCTCTTTAAAGTCTTAATGGCTTTCTAATTTCCTATGAAACAAAACGGCAAACTCCTTTTTAACAATGACTCACCAGCCAGCAGATGTGGCCTCTTTGGGCTTCTCCTGTCTCCCACTCTCAGTGCTACAGGCACCCGGGCCTTCTTTATTCCTGCCTTAGGGTTTTTGCACCCTCTGCCTGAATATTTTCCCTTGCTCTTTTCAGTTGGATCTTCTTTTCCTTTCATTCATCTCCAAACACTCAGCCTACAGTGTTTTCCTCAGTAATTCTCTCTGATTTAAAGCAATGAAACTAACTCAAAATTGTGTATATATTTGTTTGCTTGTTTGAGTTTTGCTTAATGCCCGTCTCCCCCATTCAAATGTAAATTATATGAGGCCAGGCAGTTATAACTATTTTGTTCACCAAGGTCAATCCAATCATAGATTTTGTACATAATAGACCTTTGAATATTTATGGAATGCATGAAAATGAAACATTTCCTAAACCTTAGTCATTGACTATCATTTGATGATTTAGCCAAAGCTATGTACCACCTGTACTATAAACCTAATCATTTTCTCTAAGCTGACTGTAAATCAAGTTTTAAAAAAGTAAGGTAGCTCTGTCCGAAGCACAGTGTTGGGGGAGTTGCAAGTTAGTCTAATTTTATTTTTTAATGCACATTAAAATAAATGTCTAGGTAATAAAACAAATTTTTATCCATTATATACAATTTTCTTGTGGTAAATAAATGAGCAAGAACTTTTTAATGAATGAGAACTCCCTTCTGCCAGGTGTAGAGCAAGCTCTAGACTATTAGAAGAACTGACGCTGATTCCATTGGTGACTGTGAACAAATCATTTAAGTTTTTGGCCTTCCATTTCTTCATTTGCACTATGGAGATTAATTTTAACTGTTCTGCCCAGTTCATGTGAAGGTTTAATAAGCAGTGTGAAAATCATCTTTTTACATAAACATGAAATTTTATTTTTAAAGTTATTTATTTTAGAAATGGTTACTACTGCTGTTTGTTTCTTAAGGTGTTCCGTCATATTGACCCCTTACATGACATAACAAAGAAGAATAATGTATATTAGTCTCCATCACGGCCATGAGGACTAGTATAATGGGACACTGCAAATATCCTTTGACCACTGATTAACTTCTTTTCTTCCCTTACTTGCTTAATTAAATGTCTACTTAACTTTCAGTAATCATACTCCACTTAGAGAAAAACCTCCTCACAATGTGAACACCCACGTTCATAGCAGAGCTAAGAGGTGGAAGCAACCCACGTGTCCACTAATGGATAAATGCATAAGATAAATGTGGTATATACATATTGGAATATTATTCAGCTTTAATAAAGAAGGAAGTTCTGACACATGGTACAACATGAATGAACCTTGAAGGCATTATGCCAAACCAGGCACAACAAGACAAATACTATATGATTCCATTTATATGAGGTATCCAGAGTCGTCAAATTCATAGAAACAGAAAATAGAACAGTGGTCATCAGGGGCCGGGGTGCAGGAGAAATCAGGAGTTGTCATTTAATGGATATAGAGCTTCAGTTTTGCAAGACGAAAAAGTTGTGAGCGTTGGTTGCACAACAAAGTGAATATATTTAACACTACTGAATTATACACTTAGACATGGTTAAAATGGCAATTTTATGTTACATATTTTTACCATAATAAAAAAAATTTAAAGCCTGCTCATAAATGGGTTTCTAGTATTTTCATGTTGTGATGTTGAATATTGCTGAGAATAGAAATTTTAAAAATAATAATAATAGTAATAGCTAAACTTTATGGACACTTAAGTCTGTGCCAGGTAATAAGTATTTTATGTTTACTCTCCCATGTAATCACTACTACAGCTTTATAAGATAGATACTATCATTTACGAGGATTTTACAAAGAGAAAACAGAGGTACAGCAGGGTTATGTAACTCGTGCAAGATTACACAGCTAGCAAGCAGTGGAACCAGGACATGATCCCAGGCAGTCTGGTTTGGTTCCATACTTTTAACCACTAGGTATATCGCTCACCAAATTAGCGGTAGGTACTCTGGAGATGAATTTACCTCTAATTAGTTTTAATTAGTGAGATTTTAGAAAGGTCTCTCCACACTTTGATCTCTGCTGAATATGTATTAACTTCCCTCTTATTTTCCATCTTTCCTTCTTTCATCCTCCAAAGAAAAGACATGGTCACTTAACCATATAAATCTTAACCATAAGAATTAAAAAACCCTGTTGACCCAAACATGTGGGCAAAAGCCACTCATCGAAGTGGCTTAAAAGCTCCAACTGAAATTATTTGGTCTCTTCATCATCTGCAGATATACCTTCTTGTTTTTGCCTGAGTAGAAGGAAAAGTAATAAACATATCGTAGAACTACTGAGAGATTTAAAGCTTAATTCTAAGTAACTAGCAGTAGCTTATATTGAAGACATATTAAACCACAACAGTCACTTCCAGAATTTAAACTATTTATTCTCAGTTTGTGTGTGATGCAAGTAGAAAAAACAGACTTCTGAGTCAACAAGTTACTTAACCAGTCTGATTCAAATTTCATCATTCATAGGTATCTGAAAGGTTGTTAAGATGGTTAAGTTAGCCAGGTGCAGTGGTTTACACCTATAATCCCAGTAATTGGGCTGGCAGGGGCGGGAGGATAGCTTGAGCCCCAGGAGTTCGAGACTTACCCAGGCAACATAGCACGCTCCTGTTCCCCACAAAAAGAAAAAAGCCAGCCAAAAAAAAAGAGATTAGGTTAGTTGATATATATGAACTACCCAGCACACAAGACTTAGAATACATGTGTTCAATAAGTGGTAACTTTTATTATCACCATATGTAATTATTGATTTTTCACAGTTTTAAATACAGAAACAGAATGATACAATCTTCTTGATTCCTTCCCCAGCACCCCTCCAATCCTGGTGTCTGTGGAGTATAGGGTGTTAAGAGGTTTCAGAAACCACCCCAGCCCAGACCTGGAGGAGAAGCTGTGATGACTTCTCTTCATTAGCTGAACCTCACTTTATTCTTGTGGCTGGCCCTCCACTGAGGTCTGTCTTGGAACTCCTGATGAGATTCCTGCCTTGCCCACTGCCTGCAGGTCCTAGCCAGCAACCCAGTCCTTGTGTGGCATGGGCTTCCTGCTGCTGGATCCCCGGCTCCACTGCATCACCACCACACCTCCCCAGTGTCTACCTCCCCTCTCCTGGACTGCTAACTATTTGCCACATTGGGCTTGGCCAGCTGTCTGTCCCCCAGGGTGGAAGAGAGCTGGGGCATGATTTGAATTGTTTTTGAATGCCTTTACTTGAGTTCTGCTTTTCTTTGAAAATAGAACTCCAGGTTTCTGATCTGGGAGGCAAACATATTCACACCCTGGGAGCCCATTCCTAAAGCAATGGAGCCCTGACCTTCTGCCCCTCAGTGACTAGCTTGAACTTGACTTTCTCTGCTGAGCTGCTTTGGTGCCCTCCAGAAATGTAGGGGCCCAGGGCTGTTAACACATCTGACTGCTCTTTTCCCCATCTTGACAAAAGTCATTCATTTGCAACTCTTCATAGCCCTTTGTAACCGTTTCTAGCATTACTATTTCTCCTCTTCTTTCCTTCTTCGGGTAAGAAATGCCTCCAAAACCCAGATTTTGGCACAAGAACTCCTAGATTGTTTTTATAGTCCCAACGTAGCACTTCTTTGTTACAGCTTGATATTCCCAAATTTTGTTCCAAGTCTCATTATTTTACATTTATAAATATCAGGTTGTATTAATTGGTTCCAGCTTTAAAAAATGTTCCATCAGGGGTTATTTCTGCTATTTTGATAGTGGTTTCTAAACGTGGAGTGCCGAGGCCCTGGTGTGGGCCACGTTCTGTACGCATCCCTGAAGGACTGATGTGGAACGGAAAGATCCGCAGATTCTGAGTCTTGCTGTATTCTTTGAAGACTGTACTGGCCATAATAGCTTCAAAGAATTTCAACAAGTTCCTAAGACATGACCTTCCCTTTCCGAAAATCACGTTGGCCAGGCTTGCCTTAATCAAGCTGTGCTTTTCTAAGCATCCTTTTACTTGATCTCCTGCAGCAGTTTTTAATACTTTCCCTACAAGTGAAGTTAAACTAACTGGCCTGTAATTTCCTGGTGTGTCCCTAAGCTCTATGAAATAACGGCATTAGGTTGGCTAGCTTCCAATTCTTCCAGAATTTTTTTGTTTTGTTTTAAAGCGCGGGATTGAAAAGGCCAGAGAATACTTCCTGTCTCCCTTTTCCTTCGTTTCTTCCATGACATACTGCTCTCTCTGTTCCCAGTAGAGCTGCCATTTTAATAACTTCAAACCTCTTAAATGTTTTCACATATTATTTGTACCTATCTCTGAAGCATGAGTTTTCCATTTTTCATTCTGACAAGGGCCACCCCCAATATAAGGGCTTACAATTCTATTAAATTGACTATTAATTCAAAGCACTGTTTAAAAAATGAGTTTCATATCAGGAATCTGAAAAAGAGTGGCAAAATAGATTATAATTAAGCCTGTGTTCTCACTTGTCAATTACTAATAAATACATGTTGGAAAAGACCTGAGAAAAATTTCTATACATCCAGGAAACAGAAGTCAAAAAATGGAACTATTACATCTGGGCATACTAATCTGATGCACTAGCATAGTGTCTTAAAGTATGGTGAAATGCATTAGATCTGAAGATCTAATTTGCATTCTACATTTTATTAAACTGCATTTGGTCCATTATTTTTAAATCTAATATCAGAAAAATCTTTCCACATTTGATGGTCTCCCGGTTGCAATAGAAAGGCCCGTAGAAATATTTTAAGATATATTTGTTAAAAAGTTATTTTAAAAATTATTTTCTTAAAAATATGAGAATTTTTTTACTGACAGGAGTAAAAAAAAATTAATAATTATTTGCATTTATAAAATTGCACCATATCACATAATGTTTAGGATAGTTCAAGTTCTTTATTGTACAGAAACTTGGAAAATTGTTTTGAAATAAGTGAGTCATCAACTAGAGCATAAGAACTTTTATTCTTTATAGACAATTTTTGTTTCAGTAAGCTTTTTTTTTATTTTTCATTTTGTGATGACCTAATGCGTCTTTTATAAATAAGTCACAGGCACATAAATCACGGCCCATTTGTGTGGATGAAGGCTCATTTCCTGGTTGGTAGGCATGGTGACCACCATCATGAAATGAAAAGAAACATGAAGTGGAATTTAAAAACTTTTAGGATGGTTGGTTCTGATTTCAGATAAATTGGATAAGTAAACCCCTATCAACTAGTAGCTTTTTCTGATTTACCAAAGTGATAATGTCAAACCTAAAATTTTCACATTTATCCCATAAAGTTCACTTACTGTGTATCAGATTTAGTCACAACTGGGAGAATCTTGGCATTTATGGTACACGTAGAACTCTCTCATCGAGAACATTTCAGTTGGTTTTGAATGACTACTGATATTTTCCTTTTTAATTTTGGTCAGGACTGACTATACCTGTAAATGAACAGGTCAGATTTTCTATGTGGGCTATAAAGCATACATACACAGAAAATTATCTGTGCATAGGTAGCAAGTATACTTAAGTTCAGGCATGAATCTAAAGCATGTACTTTTTCCAGTGTTTGAAATGTTTCCTCATAGATTTCCATCTTTAGGATTTTAAAGTTGCAATTAAAATATGTACGGAATTCATCTTTCCTATTTAGCATATATTATACCATATAATTACAAATGTAGTACACATTAATTCGGTCTTCTCTCATTCCTATGGCCTTGCTTGAGCTATTCCCTTTTCTTAGAATGCCCTCTTCCACATTTGAAAGTCAAGATCTACCTATCCAAGGGGTAGACCAGTGAAAGATTACTTGGTTGGTGATAAAGTAGAAAAACTTGGTGCTATAGGTTTACCTTTGGTTAAATCCAAATTCTTCATTTTGCTAGTGAGCAGACTTCCTACCTTCTCTATGCCTCCATTTCCCCGTGCACACAATGGAGATTTTATCTTTCCTTTTAGAATTGTGATGTGGGCTAACTGATGTAATATATGTAAAAGATCAAAACTATCAGGGCCTTTCCTTTCAAATGGCAATGTTTCCACAAAAATGTCTCTGGGTCTCACCCCTCCCTGCCAACTACCCCAGCTAATGATAATCTCATCTTCCTTTGAATTCTTATACACTTTACCTATCTCTCAAGAACTTCACTATTTTCTGCATTGTGTTATTCACTTATGCAGCAACAATTATTGAATGCCTACCACGTGCCAGGCTTATGTCCATATACATTTTGTCCTTTTTTTTTCTCTCTAGCTTGTTCTTAAGCTTCCTGAGGTTAGAGTCTTTGCTTCTTGAGGTTAGAGTCTTTATAATATTAATATTCCTTCCTCTCTCTTCATTGTCTGATAGTGCCTGGCACTAGTGCTTTAACGAGCATGTTTGTTAATATTCGGTAAAACCGGCTACTATATAATGCAGGCAACAAATGTATATTTTCAAACGTGTCCATATCCTCAAGTAGGATTCACATGTGGGAAATGGTGCTTATATGCCAGTGCATGGGGTCATCTTCATCCTCATTATTAAATAATAATGAGATGATAATATAGCAGTAGCCAACATTCCTGAGAATATACACAAATAATAATATTCTGTTCTCATTCCCACGAGTTCTTGAAATAGTTCCTAGTAGAGCAAAACATGGTTTCCAAAAAGAGAATGTGAATGAACAAATGAGCTGCAGCTACGTCTCTACAGAATTACATTAGCACAAATCTAAGCAGTTTTTCAAAGAACTATGGTTTATAAATAAAGACTTTCATATATACAATGCCATGGCTAGATGAAATTCTAAGGTTTCAGGGGAAATTACACAATCTCATAATGAGGCTGTGTGTACACAACACCATGCCATCCAAATGAAAACTTGAGCAAATCACTTAGGAATGTGGTCTTTGCTAGCCCAGACATTTCGAGTCATTATTGGAAATATGCAATTTGGCTCTGACACTATTTTACTACTCATGGATGAAGTACACTATACAGAAGTCTCACTTTAGTTTGCTGCTTCTAATCAACCACAGGCTAGGAAACCAGAAAGCCTAATTGATTAAAATTGTGTTTAAAATAAGAATAACTAGGCTTTGATTTAAAGCTAACGAGAGTACCCTACAAGTAGAAGTAAATACAGGTGTTTAAATGCATGTCTGTTATATTGTGAGTTCCTTATCTCCAAAATGGAGGTTTCTAAGAAGTTACCATGTAACAAAAGGAATTTGTTAGATTATCTTTTACCTCTTCTCCCACAGCGCAGAGTTTCCTTTGAGAAATGGGATGTTGCAAGACTTTCGCTCCTCAGGAGTTTACCACTACCAAGTGTCCTAGTGTGTCTGGAGTTGGTTCCTTCCAGTGGGTTCTTGGTCTCACTGACTTCAAAGAATGAAGCCACTGACTTCGTGGTGTTACAGCTCTTAAAAGTTGGTGCAGATCCAAACACTGAACAACAGCAAGAGTTGTCACAAAAAGCGAAAAAACAAATCCTCCACAGTCGCTAACGGTACACGAACCTGTTGCAAGGTGCTAGCTCAGGTGGCCAGCTTTTATTCCCTTATTTGGCCCTGCCCACATCCTGCTGATTGGTCCACTTTACAGAGTGCTGATTGGTCCATTTTACAGACTGCTGATTGGTCCATTTTACAGAGTGCTGACTGGCCCATTTTTACAGAATGCTGATTGATGCATTTACAATCCTCTAGCTAGACACAGAGCACTGATTGGTGCATTTACAATCCTCTAGCTAGACAGAAAAGTTCTCCAAGTCCCCACCCGACCCAGAAGCCTAGGCAGCTTCACCTCTCACTAGTTGGTACAACCATGCAAGATTCTAAACAGAAATAGATTCATGAGCACACTGTCCACATGTCTCAAAGGTCCAGAAGTCCCAAGAGACTTTCTGGGCCTATTCCATGGCCACCACTCGCAACTACCATGCAGCTCTGCAGGGGTTGCCAGTGACTTTTCAATTCTCTTGGGATGAGAGGTACCAGGTAGCAGAGTGCTTGAGCAGGTCCTAAGTGTGAAGGGACTGAGATGGGAAATATTCCCCTCTTCTCCAGATGTGCAACCTGTCCTTGGCTGATGCTGACAAGGAGCCTGAATTTGTTTTATGGTCTTTATTAGTTTTGCTTCAGCGACTGGCATTAATGAATGTCTGGTGCACCTCAGGTTCAGTCTCCATGGCACTCCACCCACCTTCTCTTTTCTTCTGGAACCATTCAGAAGAGTGTATGTGAGCGAGTGTGGGAGGCTTATTGCCCAAATGCTCCACTGGAAGAATGTGGTAGAGCCAGATGTGAAATGGACCTCCCCTGAGTGAAGAATATGCAACCAAGAGTCGCAGCACATATTGGAGAGGAATGGCTTTCTAACTTAACTCTGGGTTTGTAATCTTGTGCTATCCCACATCCAAGTCAGAATGCCTGTCCAGACTAGACACCAAAACTAGGCTGCTATCATTTCTGATTTTTACTGAGTATCTGTGAAGAAGAAAGAATCTTTTGGGGGCTTAATTGATCCCAGGCCTGAGAATTGGATGTGGATTTCTATAGCCACTCACAAGAAAAATTCCAGTATTTTAAATCCACGTATCACATAATGTTTCAAGTGGAGCACACACATTCGGAACATTATAAAAAAGAGACAAAGTATATTATATGACTGCAAAAGCACAGATAACTTTGGCATGATGGTGAGCGCCGTGTAGCAAGAGTTAATGCTATAAAATTCACAGCACTGTCTATTGTGAATAAATCCAATGAAACTTGTTCAGATAGTACTCAAGCAATACTAAATAGACCGTATGTAATCACCCAAGACCTGAGACACATAAAAACTTTATTAGTCATCACTGAAATAAAGTGCAAACAAGTTCGTCTTACAAAGATTCAAAACTCTTTATGTTTTAGGTCGGCTGCTCCATAAAACAGTGCCTGACAAATTTTAAGTGATATTCTAATTAATCACTGGATTTTTATAGTTTCTTGAAAGCTGTAAGTTAGATATTAACAAGGCAGGGTGAGAGGAAATCCCCTTATACGGAGAATGAGTCCTACGTCCTTTGCACAAGCCCACTGGGTCAGCCAAGCCAGACTTTATACTAAGCAGCTGTTGGAAATGGAACGGACCATTAATCCGAAGAGTATCATTATTTTCATATCGATTAAAGTGGGATATAAACCATGCACCAAGTTTACAAACTGATGGAAAATCATTGCAGCTGTACCTCTGTCTTATACAAGAAACACTTTCTGGCGCATTTTTACATTGTTTTTTTCGAGAAACTAACACTTTGTAATATACTGATCATATGACTCTCCTTAATGCTGTCACATACTCAGCAATTATTATCAGAAAGTATGACCCAATACTTTCTGTCTATAGAAGTTTCTGATTTATATTTTTCAATTATTTCAATTAGAGGCAATGATGGTATAAACGATCTAGGAAATTTTATTTGTAAAGGGAAATTTTGAAATTTTAAAATTTTAAAAGGAGGCAGTTTTTTTTGTGTGTGTTCACCATCAGGAACAAATATCTCCAATGAGGAGCAGGCATTTATTTTCGAAGAATGAAATTTAAAAATGGCTATCAAATTATTACTTCAATTCTTTTTTCTAAAAACACAAAAATCTCTTCTATAAACACTTTCACTTACCTCATAATATAAAGGAGCATTACCGCCTACAGGTTTTTTTGCCTTTTTAGATGAAGCAGATCCAACAAGTGTATTTATTTCATTAATCTGTAAGAAAATTAAATTTACTTATGATGAAAAAACCTTATTTGAAGACTACTTAGATATATGTAACTTTCAAATATCTAGGTGATCTGAAGGGTTGGGGAACCTAGCAAGAAAGAGGTACCCATGAATTAGGTAAAATATTTATAGTTACTTCGTAAGCTGTCAGTAATTGTATGGGTATGTGCCACCTGGCAGATCTTTTCTATATTATTGCTGTCCTCTGACCTCTGACAGCTATGATTCTCTGTAGCCTTCATTTTCCAGTTAGTCATGTACCTCCCTGGAATCTTAAATAGTCTAGTCTTTTATAATTATTTAACTTGAATTAAATATTTTGTCACAGAACCTAGCATGGTGCCTGGTATGACCTCAGAAATCTTTGTCAAATAAATGAATATTGAATTAACAAAATTAATAAACAAAAATAAATTCTTCCAGATTGAACAACTCAAATTTATTCTGGCTAAATAGTTACTTAAAATAATCCATCAAAATTTACAAAACAGCCCAAGAATATGATAGTTTATTTTATAATTCTATTCTATTATTTTAAGTAAAAAAGTCTTCAGGTGGCTTTGAGGTAGGAAGGGACAGGTACCTGCTGGAGAATGTCTTGCCACGACGCCATACTGAAGAGTTTACGCTGAGGGACCTGGACAGCCACGGTAAGGGCTTGGATGAGAAGATCATCTTCAATCTGGTTCCCAACCACAAAAGCAATGGAGGCCTGCCAATCGTTCTATTAAAAATCAGACGGAATTAGATTTTAAATATTCCTGAATAGGTCATTTCGTGTCAAATATTTCCACTGAGAAGCAGAATAATTTTCCTGTAAATCTTACTTGAAAGACAGAGGTGACCTTGTAATGTATGTGGTTTTCTGATTGAAGTAGCCGCAAGGCGGCAGTATTGTGCCAAATTTCATGCAACTTGACCAAAAAAACAATTTTCTGGAGAAACTAGTCCTTTTATTTTGAGGAAGACAATTTTTTAAAACGACACTTTCACTAGAATGTTGTCCAAGAATAATCTGGTGTTGGAAAGCAATCGTTCATTCCTATGTCACAAATATACATTAAGATGTAGTCTCAAAAACCAGGAATCTTTATTTTGTTCCCTGGTATATCCCAAGACTCTAAATAGTGGTAGGAATATAAAAGCAGCTGAAAAAAACTGTTAAATGTTGGGTCATATTGGATGAGCTGCCAAATGAGAACTGAACCACATCTTTTTCTCTTAATGTAACACAGGAATCTTACTGCTAATTACACTCCCAAGAAATGGGCAAAAATATTACACTTGGACATGAAATTTTGCATCAAATAATTTAAAAAAATTAGTTACTAAAGAATTACATGCAGTACTTTTTTCTCTTTGTTTATTGTAATTGTAATTTCTGTTGGGAGATTAAGAGTGGCGCTCACTGGATTACCTCACATTACCAACTGTGAGATGCTGGGGAAAGCTACTCACGCAAATCAGTATTCCTGCTTTTGAACACTAACAATTTTAGGGAGAGATGAAACAAACAAACACGATAAAGACATCAGAAAAGAGAGGGAATAATAAGGGAGGGCACTCTAGTCATGTGACCTCTCTGGGGCTTAGTTTCCCCATTCATAAAATAAAGGGGTTGGACAGGGCAATATCTAAGCACCTCTCTAGCTCCTCTCTAGAGGTCTGATTCAAATATAGTAAAATGGTCTCCTGGTGAATACCAAAACAATGTCTAAGATTTGAAAAGGTCACACAAATTTAATAAAATGCATCATTTTATTTGGTTCCTCTGGTTTCTGCCCAGTTTATAATCAGGTTGACGACAAAACTAGGGTATAGGTGGGAGAAAATACTTTAGTATTAATTCTTTCTTACCATCAAAGAGCAATTGTCCTTAAATCTTTCTTATTTAGCTCCATGGAAGTCTACTAACTACCTAACAAGACTCACCCAATTCTCAAGGCTACCACCAAAACAGAAAACACATGTAAAAGCATAAAAATGTATATTTTACTTACAAAGTGTGTGTGTGCATGCATGCATGCAGGTAGGTGTGACTTTGTGTGGTTTCCTCTGTTACAATGAGTTGAAAACATTCTTTTGTCTCTAAATTCACCAGGGGAAGACTGACCATTTATTTTTTAAACATTCTGACTTTTAAAAGTAGATATGATATGTATAATGTGTAATGACCTTTCCTGAATTAGATGCCTTTTTTCTCTTGTCTGCTTCCTCAGTCAAAGCTGCAACTGTAGTCATCATTAAAGGGGAAAAATCTCTTTCATTTCACAATAAAGTACACACAGTTATGGGACAGGCAATACCTTGAAGTTCCTGTTGACTACACCTTCCAAAACTGAAGATTTTAATAACCACCTTTACCCCCTCATCCCGCTGTCCACTGCAAGTTTCCTTGCCAATATTTGAAAGTTAATGGTGACAAGAAAAGGCTGTCTTTCTGCTCTTTGGGGGGCAACTGAGAAAGAGGGTATTGTAGTCCATTACCCATCTACTTATTAGTATTTGGTGTCAAGGCAGGTGTTGACCATTTCAGACCAGAAAAAAAAAGAAGAGAGGAGGGGCGAGAGGGAACTAACAATTATTGTGAATCTGCCATGTGTCAGGCATATGTTATCTCATTGAATCCCTAAGTTATCCTATAAGATAGGTTCACTATTATCTTATAGATGGAAAAACAAAGGTCCAAAAAAGTTAAAGGACTTGTTCAAGGTCATTTTGGCAGAACCTCATGGAGACCACAGACATGGCTTACAACTTTGTGATCATTTCAGAACAGTTTTGGGAATAAGTCTTTGGGCTCAGAATGTCTTTCCATAATCCTTAAATTGCACCTAACAGACTATTTGGCCATAATAAAACTATCAGGGAAATATTTATCTCAAATGTATACATGTGTATAGGCCTTCAAAAATAGATTAGGTAGGCTGGGCATGGTGGCTCATGCCTGTAATCTCAGCACTTTGGGAGGCTGACGTGGGCAGATCACAAGGTCAGGAGATCGAGACCATTCTGGCTAACATGATGAAACCCCATCTCTACTAAAAGATACAAAAATTTAGCCGGGCGTGGTGGAGGGTGCCTGTAGTCCCAGCTACTTGTGAGGCTGAGGCAGGAGAATGGCATGAACCCAGGAGGCAGTGCAGTGAGCCGAGATTGCACCACTGCACTCCAGCCTGGGTGACAAAGCGAGACTCCGTCTCAAAAAAAAAAGAAAAAGAAAAAAGAAGAAAAAGAGATTAGATATTAAATCCTTAAAACATCATATGATTACTTTTTTAAAAATTATAATTTTGCAAAGGATCAAAGAGGTTAAAGAAATTTCCCAAGGTTCTTTCTCTCAAGCGCAAAGCTCTTGTTCCTTCCTTTGCTCCAGGAGACATCTTAACATAAAATTGTTCCTCCAAGTCATGGCACAGTACCGAAACTCGTGGGTCCCTGAAGTCACTCTGAGACAGTCTGCCCAGGCGAGAGCACGTTCAGATTTGTTTAGAGCTCTCTAGGAGAGCTGGGTTCCAGGCCACGTCTCCCCATTTCAAGGGGTCTTAAGAGTCGAGCTCTGTCCCAGTTTCCCATCTATGGTCTCTTGCCCACTAAATGTGTGCTTTAAAATTGCATCTATGTGGCAAAACAGGACCATAACTTTGTCAGAGTTATGGTTTAGTGTCTAATCACATGGCCAGAACCTGAGCAAACATGACAGGGACCAGTCAGACAATAATAACACAAACTGAGAATGCCTACAGAGAAGGATGCACTCATTGTGAGCTGCAGCAGGGGGCAGTGAGATGCTAGCAAATGTGCAATATTCAACTAATGAAGAACAAGTCATTTCCCCATGTCTAATTGGACAGCATAGTTAAATAAGCAATTCTCTGCAAATACAATTTCTGAGTGTTTCTCTTAGTATTTCAGGGTAACCAGAGATTCCAAACTTCCACCAACTGGCGGCATTTTTAGAAATAAAAAACTTGAAAAAAATCAGACACAGATTAGATTTGGCAAAATACAATCAAAAACACCCCTCCACCCATATCCTATCCCAACCTGCAGCTAAATGAAGTCCTTAAATTTAAGTTCACAGGACAGAAAAAGAAATTTAGTATGGAGAAAACAAGGGTAGACCATTGTGGGCAAATGAAAGTATAATGTGTGCAACCCAATTCACCACAGGCTACTAATTACACCCAAACTTCTTAAACTATCTTAAGAAGTTTAAGTTTAAGATAGTTTAAGAAGTTTGGGTGTAATTAGTAGCAAGAGCTGAGAGAAAGAAAAGATTAATAATTTCAGAAAAGCTATACTGGATATATCCAATGGTGAAGGAAGAGGGTCTGGGTCTGTCACACCGAAAGCACCTTAGGAAATCAAGTCGGCTGCTTAGGAAATCAAGTCAGCTGCCTATGACCTGGAGGCATGTATTGTACATGATCATTGCTGAGTCTCACCCCTCCTAGTGATTGATAAAGCCATTCAAAGGATGGAATGAAGTCATGTATGGACACAATCCATTTCCTTTTATTTACTTTACCAGTCTCACCTAATTTGAGGCCTAGCAGGAGGGCTTCTTAACCCAGACACTTACATAGTAGTCTCCTAAGGCAGGAAAGTATTCATGTAAATGCAGAGAAACTGGCTGTCTCATATAAGCCTACTGTCCCAGAGACACAGGGTAAATTTACAACTGTTTTTCTTTCATATATTGCAAATTCTCCAAATTTTACTTAGACATTTCATATTCTTAAACAATTGCAAAAGCCTTTTCAATAGTGAAAAGTAGCTTTTGGACAATCAGATTGTAATTGCTTCCCTCTATTAGCACCAGTAACTTGCTGATTTAGGGAAAGACAAGGGCAGGACTTGCAAGCCCTCTTCTGCTGCCTTTGCTAGTATGATAGGGTGCCTGTGTCCCTGAAGGACTCGAGATGAGAGTCTCACAGTCCTATACCCAGAACTGAACAGGGCCTGATAAGCTATATGAACCAGTAGTGGTCAGTGCCCTTATTAGGAGAAGACGTACAAATGCCCCAGGTAAAATCAATGCAACATTCAAAAAGTCTGGTTTTATTAAGAGCTAGTTAACACTGTACAGATATGCAAACCTGTACTTTATGTCAATACTCTGCTGAGACGATAACCTTTTTGTTAAGCAGATTTACTGCAAAATGGACAAGGATTTGTGAATGTCTTTCTCATACCAGGTTTTTCCTTCAAAAAAAGTCTTGGATCTCCATCAGCAAGGAGTGTTGGTATGGGCTTTTGGCCAGCAGAAGAAATATTTTTATTACATAGAACTGGCTGCTACAATCATATTTGTGTGACTCTAACTGTAAAATAGGTTGAAAATGTATGTTTAAAATGGGCATACGTTGTTATATAATAAACAAGAATACTATTAACGACCATGCTATGCACTAATCTTTTTATTGTCTTTACTAAACAAGTAGTTATTATGATAGACTCTAATTATATATCTCTCACAATTTATTATAAGTGCTATAGTTTCACTTAATTAGATAATACTGTTAAAGTAATCCTTATTTACGAATTGGACCACATATGTGGCTGTCATGTTTTCTCATCTAGACTGTAAACTCATTAGGTCAGAAATGATGTTTTCTATGCTTTTGCACTTTGTGGTGCCTGGCAGTGAATGGGAAATGGAGCAGGGCTCTATACATAAATATCTGTTGGCTGATATTTCAAAGCAACAGGGAGTACATTTGGATCCTGAGATGGTTTTGACCCTCAAATCATAAAGTGCTAGAATGTAGCATGTCAGGAAACTGCAGGGTATTCAGTCCATGGCCCTGGTGTCCTTTAGGAGGAGAATACACTATATCTGATCTAACATGGTCCATACCAGGGGTCAGTAACAATGGTTTGGGAATTGGGCCTTGAGGCCATTTCTTTGCTTAGACATATTTCCCAGGAGTGACTTAGACATGCAAGCAGATGCCAGAGGAAGGAGGACGCTCCTCCAGATAGGAGAAAAAAGCCAAAGACTCACATCCAAATCTGCATTGCCTATAAAACCATTCCTCCCCTCTCTCTCCTTCCTACTTTCTCCCATCTCCTATTAGAAGGCATCTTGATGGCCTGCTCCCTCTTCCCTTCTCAACCTACTACCTATAGGCTGCAAATTCTGTGATTTCTTTTTTTTTTTTCAGGGTGCCTTAGAAATTCTTATGAGTTTGATTTATGGTGGAAGAATATCAAGGTGGGGTGGGGAGAGAAGGGAGGCAGACTGAAGCAGCACACAGTGTGTGCTGTCATGGTCCATAATCTGGGAGAGGGCTATAACCTGACATCTGCCTCCTGCAGCAACTACTGCTTGATTCACCCTAATCTTTTGACCTCTGCTTAGGGATGTGTTGAAGCCGATTGCTCATGGCTCTTCCCAAATCTCTTCAGTGTGATTGCCTTAATAATTTGAAATATGCTACAGTAGGAGTATTCAAACTAAGGAGATGACAAACACTACAAATCAGAGATGTTCACTTGGAGAAGGTTACTAAACATTTACCAGCATATCACAGCTGCGATCCCAGGAAGAGCTGCATGTCTAAGACTGACTTAGTTATGATTTTCATTGGGAAGACCAAAGCTGTCTCAGAGAAAATATTAAGGAGGGCAAAGCAGATTTATTCCCTCTATTGCACACAAACCCCACCCCCATCCCAAAGACACACTCTGCAGCAATGCGCTATGTGGATCTATAATTAAGAGTCTGCTGATGTTGCTTCAAGTGTGACCTAGACTTAAGTAATATCCTTCAAAATGGGCTCTATGAAAAGCAGGTGACAAGGCAAGTATAGAGACCACTGACAGGAGCAGGGGCAAACCACTCCAGGGCTCTCCTTTCCTCCTGACCATTTCCCTACTTCCCCACTCAGGCATCTGCACAATGGGGCCAATGATCTGGGAGATCCCTAAGCACCCCCTGCCAACAAATGACTAGATTCCTTCATACTGTGGTGGCCCCTTGAAGAAGCATGGGTCACTGTGGCACAGTAATTAGGAGCCTGGGCTCGATTCACTGAGCCCAGATTCGAATCTCAGTAAACCAGCTGTGTGTCCCTGGGCAAATTACTTAACTTCTCTGTGCCTCATGCATAAATGAAGATAATGACAGTACCTGTCTATTGGGATTGTTGTGAAGATTGAATGAGAAAACCTATAGAAAGCCCTTCTCAGTACAGCACCTAGCAATAATCCTAGCCATCCTTAAGGATATTATTTTGGGGGGCTTCTGCTCTTGTTGGTCATTAGAACAAACATGGCTAGTCCATGCAAGCTGCTTCATGTGTGAAGAACTTATGGGAGACCCAGGGAAAAAAATCAATCAGAATATCAACAGTTGCATCACAAAAAGGCAAATATGAGTTTGAACAAGAGTTTGTATAATAATTTTCTCTTGGATAATAATAAACTTGTTAACTGATGTGTTTCTAAAGTATTTTGGGTCCTTGGAAGAGAGGGCCAGAATTATGAACATATTATGTTTAAAATTCTAAAGGAATGTATAATAATTTTTTCAGAGCCATGGAAGAGAATGTGAGTGTGGCAGGAGAAATCTTCAAGTCATTTTGTGCCCTGTGCAAGTCTGCCAGAGACATTAACCTATCACCAACCGTAGAAACAAACCAATTATCAATTAGAGTCAAATGAGAAGACACTGAGTTTTAGATTTTGTACACTGGCTGACTATGAAGATGATCACCTCTGAGGTGGCCATACAGAGGACTAGGGGAAGAAAGCAGCCTCAGGCTACTTTTCATTAGAGATGTGGATCTGCTTACTTGGCTTAAAAAATATGAAAATGAATCAGTTGTTTGCTGGTTGAACTGCAAATATTAATCTGATCAATTTTGGGCATCAAGGTCTAAAACATGGATGTCATGCAGCGCTAGTTCTTAAAATAAAAACAAAAGAAATAAATTGAAGTTTATTTTTGATAGGGAGCCTTAGTGCAGTAGGACACGTTTCCTGGCCTGCCGCTATATTCTGGCTTCACAGGGCTCATTACAGACCTTAGCAGAATCTACTAACTCCTTCTCCTAGGTATTACCTGCTATTCAGCTCAGAGTCTTAAGAGTTGATTTGATTATAGATATATATATACACACCCAGAGGCTTTAGTGCTAGGACCATTTTGAAGTATTTCTTCTAATATCTGCATTTCCAAAAAGGAATCCCAGTGACTCCTGGACTAACTCAAAGTGATGCCCTGCTAATGGCGGTATTTAAGGCTGTGGACTGGTCCAGTGGAAAAGGCTCCCCTAGAATTATACCAGAACAGACCCCTAGACAACTTCCTGCTTCACCCATGTGCCTAGCATATAGAAGCATTCAATAAATGTTTCTTGAACTTAGCAGCCAAAACCACACACTAAAGAGAACTTTTACACATGCTTAGCATGGGAGGGCTGACTGAGTATGTGGCATTTTATCAGCCAAACTCAGCACTTTGGAAGGAGTCATGCCTCTGAATCACCCAGAATTTGAATTAGAGAAAGAGCGCATTCCTTTGATGTTTAGACAACAGTGTACATGGCTTATATTCACTGATGAAAACACAGTAGTCTAGAAACAGCTTTACTATGCATGTATACACTGTCTGGCTGGTTTTCCTTGTCTTCATAAATATTAAATGTGATCACTAATTAAAATTATTGAAGTTCTGGTGTAGGTATGCAGAGAGGTTTGGGTAGTGTCAAATTCTGCCTCTGTGGTTTCTTAGCCAAATGACCTTGGGCTTATCTTTGTGACTCATTTTCTCATTTAAAATTATGAATCTATTAATACAACTTTCAAAAGACTATTGCAGGACCCAAGAATGAATATACTTAGGGTCCTTTTGTAAATTTGTTGAGCACCACATAAATGTAAAATATTACTATATGCAAGGGAAATATTCTAATTTCCTGTAGAAAGCTCTGCAAAAATGGGTTAAAAGAGGTGACTGCTGCAGTAATTTTGAATTTTGAATTTAGATATGTCCTGGGGATCTTCTTTGTACCGTGTAGCCTCTGGCTTAGGCTGTTTGATTGTTTTTCTTTCGTTTTTCACAGAGTTCTTGGCCCATCCCACCAATCTAGCACATGAGCTTAATTCGGTTTTGCTCCATGCATCAGAGAGTTTTAAGACAGCTATTAAAACACCACATGGAAAAGCTTTGCAGGGAATTCTACTCCACAGAGAAACCACAGAGCCACTACACACCTTAACTATCTCCCCACCCCCAACAGTGGGCTAAAATTACGGCTCCATTATGTTAGTACAATCCAACCAGTTTTATGGCTTGGAGCAAAATCTGAGGTTCAAAATGAGCTTCAGAACATAAAAAGTAAGGCAAACCTCAAAAGGAAACGAGCTTCTTTGGGTTTTGAAACAAATATTACATATCAGAGACATTCTTCTAACAGAGGAGACCAAGAAAAGCCAAGAGGAGTCCTGCTAATTGCTCCAGAAATGTAAAACTGGAATCAGAGACTCACCCGCCCTAAAAGGAGATCTCTTTTCATCATCATATATTAAAAGCTCCAACCTTTCATCAGCTCCTTCCTCAAGCACGAGACCTTCTTTGACCTTGATTGAGTTCCTTCAATGTTGCATCACTATCTTCCACATTAAAAAATAAGATATATTTTCAAGACTTAATGTTAGCTCATTACTTACTCTACTGCAGCCCTTTTGCTTTGTTTTTCTATCTTCCTTCCTGTATTGTAAATGTCATTTATACATTAAGCTTTGTGTATGTTTCATGGATTTGTTGTGCCTTGGCACTAGGGCTACCCAGAAGAAACAAAATAACCGACCAATACTCATTCTCATGAGCCATCCATGCTGTTGCTTGGTTAATTCAATCTCATGGACAACTTATTTTCTTACAGTGAATACAAGCGTCTTCATTTATCCCTTGTTTACTACAAAGTCATGGATATAATTTAATTTCTACATCCATCTTGAGTGGAGCATATCCAGGGCTACTTCTACAAACACAAGATTGCCCTGGTTACACTAACTCTATCTTATTCTTCCCCAAATTCAATAAAATGTCCAAGCAATGGGAATATTTTGGCAGCCCAATTACATATCTCATAATATCCCTAATATCTGAAAGCAGGACATGTCTGACCATGTGTTCTGATTTTGAGGTCTATAAATATGGTCTTCAGATGATAGGGTGAGAAAGAAGAGTTAAAGAAAGAGGATCCAGGGAGCAGTGCCAGATCTTCTAGGGAGCTGAGTTTGTATTATGCTAGCAGGGAATGATGGGAATTTCTCCAATAACTCCCTAGGGGTGTGTCAGAAAAACTATGAGACGGTAACTTGAGCAAGAATAGTGTCAGGGAATCTGTGCCCTACCTCAATTCAACAAAAATGAGTAGTCATGCAGCTCAACAAGCATTTATTACATTAGTATGACTAAATGTATATGATGTAACAAACTAAGGGATACACAAAGTGACTAAGATGGGAGTGTGAAAATGAGCAAACAATGCTTGTATCATGAAATAAATTTCTAGAGACTATTTCTTGTAAAGGCTATTTAACATCAGTGGCCCTGACTGGGTTTTACTGAGGGAATTAGTGTCCAGAGCTGGAGCTGTGCAGTAATCCTGACTTCTCCAGCTGCTCAGGACATAGCAATTGTGCTAGGAAAGTAAAAGGCAGTGGAGACCTGTCATAGAGTAAGGAAAATGAGGTCAGACCCCAAACAGACAAGTGGAGGGTAAAAGTATTAATCAAGATCAATCAATCCTAGTGGGAGGGAAGATAAAATTGTGGAGGGTGGTGTCTGAAGTAGTTCCTGAGATCTTTCTTCTGAGAATGCTTGTAACTTTCTTTAGAGTTTCACGCAATTATCATTTTTTTTTAATAGGGAAGAGTTTTTTTTTCTTTTTTTTAGACGGAGTCTCGCTCTGTCGCCCAGGCTGGAGTGCTGTGGCAGGATCTCGGCTCACTGCAAGCTCCGCCTCCCGGGTTTACGCCATTCTCCTGCCTCAGCCTCCTGAGTAGCTGGGACTACAGGCGCCCGCCACCACCTGGCTAATTTTTTGTATTTTTAGTAGAGACAGGGTTTCACCGTGTTAGCCAGGATGGTCTTGATCTCCTGACCTCATGATCTGCCTGCCTCGGCCTCCCAAAGTGCTGGGATTACAGGCGTGAGCCACGGCGTCCAGCCAGGGAAGGGTTTCTTAGGAGGCAAACAAGAAGGACAGGTGAAAGAGAACTGGGGGGAAGGTGTCACTAAAGCCAGGGGAGGAATGGTGTATGTAGTCAAAGGCAATTAGAAGGTCACCGCTGACCTTAGCAAGAGCAGTTCTACTTGAGTGAAACTGCTTCCCACTCATTCCCTCACTTGTGTAATCCTACACACCCTCATAATTCACATATCTCCTTCATAATATAAACCCCCTTTAAGGACCACGTGACAAAGTATCCCCAGTCAATGATTAGAATAAATTTCAAGCCCTAGATCTGGTTATGGTTCTTAATTTTCTCCAATTACACAGGTACATGGAGTCTATTTATTGGATACGTTAGGGCAGTAATTCATTATAATTATTCCTCTCATATTGATTCCCTAATAGAGTCCTTACAATAGCTCTTTCAATGGTGTAATAAAAAGAGCACTGGATTTAGTATCAGAAAACCTGATTGTTAGTCCTGATTCCAACCACATGGCCTTGGAAAAACATTTAAGTACTCACAACCTGGACCTTAGCAAAATAATAATAATACTTAGAGCAGAAAGTCCTTCATTCATTCAGCTAATATTTACTGAGGGGTTACAAAAATTGAAATGGGCATGGCATTGGGAATAGGCATAAGGCATAATCACTTCCCTTGAACAGCATCAGCCTGGGAAGAGAAATACACAAAAAAGGTGAAAAGAGATTACATGTAAAAGTATTTCACAGCTATAAAGCACTGTACAAATTGTTCATTTCTATTATCATATTGTTCATCCAAATGTATTTACTAATAATTAATATTTACTACGTGGGTACCTACGTTGCATGTGCTGCCCTAGAAATGAAGGATGCAAAATTGAATAAAATGGAGCCCAAATTGTTTCATATTGTATTAACCAATTCTGCAATTTGTTTTTTTTTCCTTCAACATTATGTTTTGATGTCTATCCATGTTGAGATATACAGATTTAGTTCATTTATTTTAATTGCTCTTGTCTTATTTATGTTTACATCCTTTATTTCTAGGGCAGCACATGCAACATAAGTACTCACACAGTAAATATTAACTATTAGTGAAATCATACAATAAACAATACTATATGTTATTCATGAATATAGATAAATAGATACATAGGCTAAGAGGATATGTATTCCATCCATATTAGTGTTTGCTTCTGAGAAGAAAGAGAAAGAAATGGAACATAGAATGGGGGTGAGGACAAGTGTTCTTCAGCTTTATTTTTACAGGTTTATTTCAAAAAAGAAAATAATTTTTTGTGAGGGTACAAATGTGCTTGCCACATTATCTTTTCGTGCTTTTCTGCATTTAAAAAAGTACTGAAAAAAAGTGTCTGCTCTCAAAAGACCAACAGTTTAGTAGAGGAAACAGATATAGAAACACTTATAATACAAGGTGATATGCATTGACCTAGAACCCATCTCTCCCTGTGTCTTACGAAAAGCCTCACGAGCAGAGGTCACTTGAAGAATTAGTGGAAGAAATTCTTTGTCCATGTCCTGCTTGTCCACTGTCTGTCTACGTGGTGACCTCATTCCCACTGCCTGAGAAGCACAAGGTTTTCCTGCCGCGGTTTCCTCTCCTTTTTACATTTTCCATCTGAAAACATCCTTCACTGGCCCCAAGAACTTACTCCTTTTTGTTGGGCTGAAGAAGACATTCGGATTCCTTCTTCCTTTTTTTTTTTTTTTACTAGAGCAAATGACCTCTTCTCTAACTGTGTTCCTTCAATTTTCCCATCTCTCCCTCGCCTCGCCTTGTTTTCAATCCACTCCTCTTTCCTCTCTATCCCTACTTCACACATACATGGCCATCTTCACCTAAGCCCAGACTCCCCACTAACCATTTTCCCTTATGACCTTTTTACTTCATAGTCAAACTCCCCCAGACATGTGACCTACACCAAAAGCTCCCACATCCTGAAAGGCCATAATGTCCTTAATCCCCACACTCCCACTACACTTCTTCCCTCACCACCAGCACCACCACCATACACCCTATTGAAATTGCATTCTGGAAGATCACTGATGATGTCCTCATTACCAGATATGGTTGCCTTGCCTATTCTCCCAAGGTGTTTGTATGTGGGGGACTTGAATTGCCATTTTGTGACCTTCTCTCTAATTTGACTCTTATGACACTACCCTGTTCTCATTCTGTCTTTATTCCTTTGGCTGTTCCTTCTCTGACCATCAGGCTCTTTCTCTTCTTCTGTCCCATAAACAAGGACCTTTTAGGTATCCCACAGAATTCTGTTCTCTTGGCACATATTAGCTATGGATATTATAACTACTCCCATGCCATTGCCTCTGCTCTGACAATTCCCAAGTCTACATCTCCAACTTTGCAGTCTGAGCTATATAGTCCGTATTTTTGACTTCTTGATGAACATTTCTACTTTAATGTTCTGCCATAATCTCACAGTCAGCATGTCTAAAACTGAGCTCTTCATATCTCTCCAAACCCTAACATAACAAAACAATCAAACAAAAAAACCTCCCTATCACAAACAATAAAAACTAAGTTCATTCTACTGAATTTGTCAGTCTGAAGTTGGCCATTTCTCCCAGTCATCATAACTTAAAATCCTCCCCCATTATTCTCTCAGATATGCAATCACAGTTGCCCTCTTCCAAGAGCTTTTTGAATCTGTCTCTTCCTTTTTATTCTCATCACTATTCTCCTAGTTCTACCTATAACCACTTTGAATCTGAACTATTGAAAACACCATCTATAGGGTCTGTTTAAGCTTCCAGCTACTCTCATCTCCAATCTATTAGTTTTTCTGAGACATAAACTTTATCATTCTGTGTCTTCCTTCATGTAGAACCCAAACTCTGAAGTGTGGAATTCAAAGCCCTTTACATTCTCTTCCTAACATATTTCTAACACCATATCTTCATTACTTTTCTAAACTCTTACTGCTCTCAGGCAAATTGCTCTGTGTAAATTCTTGAGTCTGAATTTCCTCACATAAATGGGAATACTACTTTTTTGGTTGTTTTGAGGAATAACCATTGTGTAAAGCACACTTTATTGTTAGTGGTTACCTGTGGTATTTCAAACACGTCCTGTGTTTTCTCAGCTCTCTGCCTTGCTCAGCCTGGTCCTTTTATTCAGAATGCCCTCCTTCCAGGTGAAAGTCCTGCCTCACCTGTGACTATTTCCCTAAGTGTCTCAGCCCAACAGTGTCCTCTGCCTGCCTATGAAAACTTAGTGTCTGTATTACACAAGTAATGCAATACTTGCACTGTGATCACGGCCTTAGAGCATGTCTTGAGTGCTAGTGTGGATCAGGTTCACACTTGTTAAAGCACAAATCATCACGGTCGTCCTGGGGTTTCTGATTCAGTAAATCTAGGTTGGGGCCTAAGGATTTTCATCTCTTACAAGTTCCCAAGTGATGCCGAAACTTCTGGTGCAAGGGCGCCAGAAGTCCCACTTGGGCGCCCCTCTCTCTTGCAGGAGAGAGCTGTTCTCCTTTCTGTTTCTTTTACCAGTTAAAACTCCACTCTTAACCTCACTCCATGTGTGTCTGTGCCCTTGATTTCCTTGGCATGAGGCAAAGAACCTCGGGTATTTACCCCAGACAACGACGCTACTTCATCAAGAGTTGAAATATGACTGTAATAAACCATTTTTCACATATTTTCTTAGGTTGGTGCCAAATTCATAAGATATGCATGGCAAGTTAAACAATAGGCTTTTTAGAGGGTGCTTTGACTTGACAGTTATAGTAACAACAAGTGTAAATTAAAAAAAAATTTCTTTTTTTTTTTTTTTTTTTTGAGACGGAGTCTCGCTCTGTTGCCCAGGTTGGACTGCAGTGGCGCGATCTCGGCTCACTGCAAGCTCCGCCTCCCGGGTTCACGCCATTCTCCTGCTTCAGCCTCCCAAATAGCTGGGACTACAGGCGCCCGCCACCATGCCCGGCTAATTTTGTATTTTTTGTAGAGACGGGGTTTCACCGTGTTAGCCAGGATGGTCTCAATCTCCTGACCTCCTGATCCACCCGCCTCGGCCTCCCAAAGTGCTGGGATTACGGGCGTGAGCCACCGCACCCAGCCGAAATCTTTCTTTTTACCTAGCTTCCTAAATATTTGATGTGAAGACAGAGGTGGTTGAACTTAATATTACTAACCTTAAACTAGTTTAACAAAAACCCAGATATTATATACATACATGAAGTCATATACATTTTTAGGATCACATGCTTTTTCATTGGTGTTTGTATAATTGTGGAGGTTTTCTTTCTATTTCTACTCAATATATGCTGCTGGAGAAACTGTTACACTGTGTATGCCATCCAAACCGGCACATTACAATCATATTTAACAGAAAACACACTAAGAACAACACAAAGAATAATGATGGTGAAGGGTGAGGACAAGGGAAAGCCAGGAAACAGAATTCACTCAAACATTTTGAAAGCATTTTACAAGTTTCTGTATGAAAAATATTGAGTTACCATGGAAGTATAGGAAATGTTTTGTCATGGCTAGAAAACTGGCTTAAAGACAAAGGTAAGGTTAATTGGGCACTTCTCTGGACAGAGAAATGTTAACAGTGGGGATGCCTGGAAATAATCCATAGATAGATCTTATTTAACTATTTGTATACAAGATATGAAATAAATTATACAGTAAAACTTAAAAGCACAGGGTTCAGTGCTGGAAGATTTATTTCCTTGTCATTTTGTCTAATTTTTTTTTCTAAAATTGCAGGCTAAAACTCCAGACCTTCTGCATGTCACCACCTTGGCACAATTTTTGTGTAAATACTTATCATTGAAACCATTTTTCTTGGTAATCAATGATATTGTTTGAGCTATTGCAGGTGCTATTTTGTCTAGCCCCACCAGATCAACAAAAAACTTTTACCATCTTCAGCATCTTAAAATTTTGCATGTTAAATATTATTAAAATACTTTTACATAAAATATTTAAAGCTTTATTAATAGTGATTAAAATTTCACTGTATTATACGTTTTCCAAAAAGTTTGCTTTCTCATTTCAGTAGACAAATGCTTTGACAAAGTCAGGACCATAAATCTACATTGTAATGGTACATCTGTGTAGATATTACTTTTTGAGGCTCAACTAAATATTTCATGTCTGACAATGCTCACTTATGTTTAACTACATAACACATTATGTTAAAAGTTCTGATGATATGTTCAAAAATGTCTTTTAATTACTTTATTGATACACTTTGATAAAATTTTTATTTCAAAAACTTTAATGCATAAAGCTGATACATGATGTTCTTTAAGTTTTCTTTCATTAATGATTGCAAAATTTCTTTACTAGAAACATGAGCTTTAACAAATTATCTGATTTTTTTAAAGTGTTTTGCCGTTCAGCTCCTAACAACATAGACTTTGAACTTAATTTCCATCCAACATTTATATCATTAGCAATAATAAATTAATCAATTTTTAAGTAGACTCAAGTTGTTTTTCATTTTAGAAATACAAATTGTTTACTTATGTTATAATGATTTTTGTACAATATCAGAACATGCCTCCAGTTGTGACTGATTTTTTCTTTTAATCTCCTGAAATTTAGAATATTTACCTATTTATGATACTTAAAGAAACATTAAGAAAAATAACCAAATTTTGAAGTCTCTTTACTGTGGGTTTTCATTTTAAATATTTAATCTTACATTTATATACTATGTGTATTAAAAACTATTCACACAAAAAATTGAATTGCATTATAATTAAAATAAAAGTAAAACTAAACATCAGAAGTAATAATCTGAGGATGATAATTAACTCGAATAGATTTTAGATATAGGAGTAGAGATTTTAGGTACATTTCAAAGGCAGAGTCAACAGGATTTACTGATTAATATGGCTTGGTTCTATGTCCCCACCCAAATCTCATGCTCAGTTGTAATCTCCGGTGTTGGAGGTGGGGCCTGGTGGGAGGTGACTGGGTCATGGGGGTGGATTTTTCATGAATGGTTTAGTACCATCCTCTGGGTACTATTCTCACAATAGTGAGTGGGTTCTCGTGACATGTGGTCATTTAAAAGTGTGTGGCATGGCATCTCTCCGCTCACTCCCTTGTGCCTGCTCCTGCCATATAAGACGCTTGCTCCTCCTTTGCCTTCTCTGTTATGACTGGAAGCTTCGTGAGGCCTCCCCAGAAGCAGAAGCTGCTGTGCTACCTTTACAGCCTGCAGAACTGTGAGCCAATTAAGCTTATTTTCTTTATAAGTTATCCAGTCCCTGGTATTTCTTTATAGCAATACAAGAATGGGCTTATATTGATGAATTGAGGAATTGATTATGGGTACAGAAAAAGAGAAAAAATAATGAATGGAAGGCTTGGGCCCTAGTGTCTGTCTGGGTGAGTGGTGACATCATTCAATGAGAAGGTGACTACTCTGCAAAGAACAGGTTTTAAGGGGAAAGTTGGAGTTTGGGTCTTTGATACTATGATCTAGATGCCTTTAATTCTTTTCAGCAACGTTTTCAATATCTGTAAGAGAGGTATGACTAACACTCCTGATTTATAGATGCAGTAACTAAGATTTGGAGATACTGAATTTAAGTTACTGTGACCAATGAGTTGGCTGATTCTGGAGCTCAAAAAAGAAAACAGGCCATGAGGCTAAGGTAGTAACAAATAATCAGTGAATTTAATCCAGTAGATATTTTTTAAAGACCACTATGTGCTTATCACTATCAGGTGCTATAGCCAGCAAGGAGAGAATTCAAAATTCTAAACTTTTGCTATGTCCCAGGCATTAGCAGTGCTGGACCATATATTCTGTAAGAGAATATAGACACAGTAGATGACACTTAAATTCTTGGGCAACAACTAAAGGAGATAACAAAGGTAACAATCATTGAAGTAGTTTAGTGAAAGCAGGGATGTCAGTAAGGGCCCTAATGGTGTGAACTGAATTTCTTTCTCAAAGATACAGGGGAGGATTTTAATGAGAAAGAGTGAGATGGAGGCAGGGAAATCTTCAGGCCAGGAAACTGCATGGGTATAGTCAGCATGTACCTGGGGACCATTTGACTGGAGTAGAGGAAGATAAAGATAGATAGGCAGAGAAAGGCCACATTAGGCAGAGCTGTGAAAGCTGGGCAGAACACCTTGGATTTTATCCTGTGGGAACTGGGAGCTACTGATGGTTTCTATGGCTAGAGCTGAAACATGGTCAATAGTCACCATTTCTTAACTAACATTTTCCTAGGATGTTGCCAAACTCATATTGGCAACACTTATATTTTACTTATATTTAATATTTTTCACTTGCAATAAAAATGATCACATATAACATCTAGGTGGATATTTTGACATACTAATTCCCTTCAGTTCCAAACTCATTCAAATAATACAGTTTTGTCCAAAAAGTGGAATTATAATGTGAGGTTATGAAAAGTCCATTTCCCTCTTAACATTCTTCCTAGCAACTCAGTTGTTTTCATTGGCTTTCATTAAAACAACCTTTGTGTGAACTGGCAATTTGTTTTGTAAATATCAATGAAAGCATATTTCAGAAAATATAGTAATAAAAGCCAACTCAATTCCAGAAATCTGCTTGCTGCCAGACATCAGTCTTCAGCTCATATTATGAGTATTTCCAGTAAGTCTTAAATACACATTAACATAAGAAATAGCTTGCTGTTTAAGATCAAAAAGTTGAAAAACTCTTTGCTGCCTCTCAAAAATTGCTCAAGGGTTATGTCCAATAAAATGCATTTTCCTTTTTGATAAACTACATTTATAAGGGTTTCATGCACTTCAATTCAACTGAACTCTTCCTTCCCAAATCCTACTTAGACCCAGTTTATCATCTGTATATAACTTTCCTTATTTAAGAGGACTGTGATATTAACATTTCAACAATACCTATCTTGAACTCATATCCACTTTCCAGCCGTTTATAAGAATTAGAAGCTTTGTTCAAAATTCTAGGAACTTCCGTTACTATTTTCTAAGTTAAGCACAACTCAGCTATTGTCACTAAGCTATGTTTAATAATAGAAAAAAATTAAAAATTAAAATGTGATTCCTCAACTAGAAGTATAATAAGGAAAGGCTGTAAACTAAATGTTCTAAAGAACTTTAACTTAAATGCCTTCTGGTTGGCAGATGAAATATCTCTGAAAAGTGAAATGGGTCATTGCATAGTTCTTCTCAGGACACAATCATAATCATCCTATGTATCTGCTGTGATGCCTTTAATACAAATGTTTTCTGTAAAACGTCTAATTCAACTAGCTGTCCTGGTTCCCAAAACATACATTTCTTCATATTTCAAAGTAAATCAGTGAATTAATTCAGTATAGAGTTTGGGTGTATACTACATGCCTAAAACCATGCTAATTATTTTGGGGGACATATAAGAAGAGTAAGATGTGATTTTTAGCAGCTCATGTTCTATTAATACTTGTGTTCTAAAAAACATGAAATACATAGCAACTACTTCAAGACATTCTGTAACTAAGTATTAAGTTATAAGAGAGATCCTAGAACCAAGGTGAAGGAAGAGAAACAGTGGGTTAGGGTTGCTAGGAAAGCTTGCTGCAAGACATGCTTTAAGAGAGCCTCAAAGATTGGATGGATGAGCAAGGAGTGGAAAGGTAGAAGTTCATGTCAAGCAAGGAGACTGAGAGAGCAGAAAAGAGAGAGATAAGTCATCTATTGAAGGTGTATTAGATGACATGTTTTATGGAAATATTTATGAAATGAAATAAACATCATTTAATATTCACAGCAAGCTTTTGACGTGGATATTATTGTCTCTATCTGACAAAAGGAGAATAAATCTCAGAGCGGGTAAGAAAGATGCTCGAGGTTACCGTGTTACATGGCTGACAATCGGGATTCAATATCAATGTCTGTCTTACCCAAAGTGGAACTTTCTCCAGGAGCTCATTGCCTCCTTTATGTGCCTATACAGCAGTGAAGGAACTATCTTGCCTGTAACAACTCAATTTGGTTATCCTGTGGGATATCCTGTGGCTTTAGTCTGGAGCCAGACTAGAAAGAGCAGAAGCAGGCAGGCTAATTAGACTTTGTTCAAAGGGATTACAGATGGTCACTTTCAATTTTTAAACTGGGAATTAACATGGTGTGTGCAGCGTTTAGGAAAGATAAATGGTTTGACAAACAAATAGGCAATTCCAAGATGAGTAGAAGTAAAGGGCTCTTTTAAAAACCTAGGGATCAAATGATGTGAGTCTAGGCTATAATGAAGGCATGAGAATGACAAGGAAGAGGTAGAAGTGAGATGTTACAGAAAAAATCAAGATGACTTAGAGGCAGACTGAATATGGGGAAAGGTCATGGTCAATGAGTTGTATAATAAGTTGAATTGCAAGGTCCATGTAAAATGTTATGGTTGTCACAACTTACTGTTAAGGAGGAAGAATGGAATAGTGAGAAAATATAAGATTTGGTTCCTGATGTGAGACAAGTTTTGGCTGGCACAACCAGGGAATATGGCATGCTTTCAAGTATCAGAAGGGCCATTTTCTGTACTTTTTTGGAGCTAGAAAAATAACTTTTTCCTAACCAGAATTTATGTGTCTCACAAAAGAGTATGGAGTTATAAACTCAAATATCTCTATCTGTTCTATTTGGATGCTCTCAGTAAGAAGCCTAAGAGTTGAGTATAAACAAGAAAATGCTATGGTCTTTCTGTCCTCTAAATGTGAAAGTCAGAGGATAAAAGATTTACTAATGATGAAGTCTGATGTTTCAGGTAAAATAAGTGCTCTTTTCACACTTATTTATTGGTTTTAAGCGACACTTTAATATCAAGTTTAAGTATTAATAGAAAAATTTTCAATAGACATTTATTAAATAACTTCTTTTACTCTAATAATATCTACCTCATAGCACTGCTGTAGAGAGTGATGTAAGAGACCAAATATTTAACATTTTGTGTTGAATTGCAAGGTCCAAGTAAAATGTTATGATCGTCACAACTTACTGTTAAGGAGGAAGAATGGAATAGTGAGAAAATATAAGATTTGGTTCCTGATGTGACAAATCACTACATGTCTTTGGACCCGATCTTGAAACTCCTAAATTGTCAGTTTTGTAAAAGGATCAAATTAGCCTAGATACACTGGGAGTCTCCATCTCTGAATGAGTATTGTAAAGGACAGCACTATAATGTGTAGAATCACTTTGTCTTTTTCAGCCTGTAAAAGTAATAATTATGCAAATATTATCTCTTATTTGAAAAAGGGCAACCCTACACTGAGAATGAAAATACAGAAATTGGAAGCGAGACCTAGCAGTCTCAGTTAGGACCTCAATATATTATAGTAGATGTTTCCAAATATTTTAAAATATGTAGATATTTATACTACAGAAGAATTAAAAGCTTTATCATAAAGTAAATTCTTGATAAAAATTAGGCAAATACTAATAGGAGTTTTCAATCCCTTGAGTATTAGGAAACTGAAATCATCATTGCAGAATGAAATTAATGAATACTGGAGTAGTGGGTCTGGCTGGGTTAAGAGGTGCATGGGTTGCCATAAACTTTTTTCTGTGCATTTAATGTTTCCTGTGGTGTCACAGTAAAGGAATGGAATAACTGTCATGCCAATAGTTGGTCTCACAAGTATAGATGCCCTTTTGTTACATGTAAAAATGTGACTTCAAATGTTAGGAAGAAAAAAAATACCAGCTTCAGATAATCTGCAAATATAAAAGTATTTAATGATTAAAATTGGCAAAACTCCAATCTAAACTCTACCTATAAGATGTCTAAAGAACCTAAACAAGCTTCCAGGCAATCCTGGTATTCTGAAGAACACATATGGGAACAAAAAGCCCATATTTTAATGAAAAAAATTTACGTCTGGTCTATGGATACTCTCTTTACTGGTACCATGCTTCACTTAACATTAATAATTGTGTGATTTTTTTTTTCTTGTGTTGGCACAGAAATTCTGACCATAACACAGAGTTCTAATTGAAATATATAGCTCAGCCATCTCTGAACATTTGCATTATTCAGAGATAGGCTTTGTGTGCAATCCATAAGCTTCTAGAGGGAATGGCTATACTATTTAAACAAGTCTGGAAATTTTTTATAAATTGTCATGAACAAAGCTTTTACTCATCTCTCTCTTCCCAGCTTCACCTCCCATATGATAGGCTTGGAAAAAATGAAAAAGAAAATCAGAATTTATTTAAAAAAATCTTAGATCAGAGTGACATCAGCAAGATGGCAGGCTAGAAAGCTCCAGTCCCTCTTTGCCCACCATTAAAAAAAAAAAAAAAGTAGAGACTAACGTAGCAGTATAGGAGTTATGAAATCAGTTGAAGATCTAACAAATGAATGACCAATCAAGAAAATTCAACATGTAATACAGTAGAAAATTTTGTGGCACTTTTACTCTCCCTTGCTTCATGTCCTCCCTGAGGTGGTGTGGTGTTATCATGGATGGGAGAAAGCAGCCCAATTCCTGATTCCCATCTGTGAGCCAGAGGAGTAGAGTATATCTTATTTGCAATGTTCTAAGCTTTCAGTGGGCAGCCCAAGGGACTGTTTTATGTCTGATCTGACTCAGAGCTCAGACAGGGAACAGCAGGACAGCTCGAAACTCAGGCTGGCAGAAGCTGTGGTCAGTGGCATGCTTTTTGGTACGTGAAAGCTTCAGGGCAATGGCACACTCATGGATGCCTGAGGAAAGAGATTATGGGCAGAGGAATACAACGACACATCTAAGGCCCTGAGAGGAAACTGTTGTGAGACACTAGGAAATTAAGACATATTTAAAAGCAGTCATATATGGGAGAACTTTGTTTTTATTAAAATAAACCCCATTTCTACAAAGCAATACAAAAATTAGCTGGGTGTGGTGGCATATACCTGTGGTCCCAGCTACTTGAGGCTGACTTGGGAAGATTGCTTGAGCCTGGGAGGTCAAGGCTGCAGTGAGCCAACACTGTGCAATTGCACTGCAGCCTGGGTGATAGAGCGAGACCCTGTCTAAAAAAAAAAAAAAAAAAAGTACACACACAGAGCCAGGAAGAATGCATGCATGCCCAGAAAAGACCTGGGAAAATTTTAAGCCTTTATCCTGGGCTGTTGCTAAGGCTCAGGACATATCCCACTAATTAGTGAAAAATCTTTATACCAGTCTTCAAAACCTGGAAGTGGCTATTTTTTCAAATGCCCAATTTTCAATGAGGCATACAGATAAATTGGAACACATGGCCCCATTGAAATCAACAAAATAAATCTTCAGAAACTGTCCTTGAAGAAATACACACATTGGATTTACAAGACAAAATTAAAAAAAGAAAACTGTTTTAGATATGTTCAAACACCTAAAGGAGAATGCAATTAAAGAATTAAAGGAATCCAGAAACTGACATATGAACAAAATGAGAATATCAACAAAAAGAAATTATTAAAAAGGACCAAACAGAAATTCATGAGCTGAAAAATACAATAACTAAACTGGAAATTTCACTAGAGGGATTCAGCAGAAGACTTGATGAGACAGAGGAAATAATCAGTGAACTTGAAGACAGATCATTTGAAATTATAGAATCTGATAAGCAAAAAGAAAAAAGTATGAAGAAAAGTATATAGAGCAAAAGAGACTTAAGGGATACCACCAGGCAGACCAGTAGATGCATATGGAAATCCCAGAAAGATAAGAGGGAGTGAAAGAGGTAGAGAGATTACTTTTATTGGTAATGGTTAAAAGCATCTCTAATTTGAGGAATTACATGCATATAAAAATCCAAGAAGCGCAACAAACTCCAAGTATGATAAACCCAAAGAGACACATAATCAAATTATCAAAAGCTAAAGACAGACAGAATTTTGAAGGCAGCAAGGGAAAAGTGACTCATTATGTATAAGGGATTCTCTATAAGATTATCAGCAAATTTTTCAGGAGAAACCCTGCAGGCCAGAAGGCACTGGGATGATATATTTAAAGTGCTGAAAGAAAAAGACTGTCAACTAAGGATCCTACATTCAGCATAACTGTGCTTCAAAAATGAAGAAGAAATGAAGACAGTCCCAGGTAGTCAAGCCTCTGCTACCTTAAGCCACTCTAAATAATGATATCTGAAACTTCATATAGCCACTTGGCAGCAGATATGTGAATAGATTGGAAGGTCTGGGTGGAAGGGGACTCTTATTTATTTATTTATTTATTTTGAGATGGAGCCTCACTCTGTTGCCCAGGCTGGAGTGCAGTGGTGCGATCTTGGCTCACTGCAACCTCCACCTCCCAGATTCAAGCAATTCTCCTGCCTCAGCATCCCAAATAGCTGGGACTACAGGCACGCACCACCACACCCAGCTAATCTTGTATTTTTAGTAGAAACGGGGTTTCACCATGTTGCCCAGACTGGTCTTGAACCCCTGACCTCAGGTGATCCACCCACTTCAGCCTCCCAAAGTGCTGGGATCACAGGCGTGAGCCACTGCACCCAGCTGGAAATGAAGACATTCCCAGAAAACCAAAAGCTGAGGGAGTTCATTGCATTAGGCAACACAAATAAGACTACCCCAAGGCATAGAATAATCAAACTCTCAAAGGTCAAGGACAAGGAGATGATCCTAAAAGCAGCAAGAAAAAAAAGAAGCAAATAATATATAAGAGTTCTAATTCATCTGGTAACAAACTTCTCAATGGGAGCTATATAGGCCAGGAGGGATTCGGATGACATTTTCAAAGTACAAAAAAAAAAAAAAAAAAAAAAAACTGCCGTCAAAGTATATTTTATCCAGCAAAGCTACACTTCAAATACAAAGGAGAAATAAAGTCTTTCCCCAATAAACAAAAGCTAAGAGAATGCACCATTACCAGACCCATCTTAAAAGAAAAGCTAAAGGGAGTTCTTTAATGTGAAAGAAAAAAAACTAATGTGTAAAAAGAAAATATTTGAAGGTATAAAACCCACTAGTAAAATTAAGTGCACAAACAAACCCAGGATACTGTAATGCTGTAATTATGGTGTGCAATCAGCTAATAATTCTAGTATGAAGCCCAAAAGACAAATTTATTAAAAACAATCATAGCTATAGCAACCTGGTAAGAGATAGGCAATATTAAAAATATGCAAATTGAGACAACATAAAGTCAAAATGGGGGGTGAGTTAAAGTGTGAAGGTTTTTTAAATTGTTTGTTTCTATACTTTTCTAAGCTAAGTGATCATCTCTTTAAAATAATTTGTAAGCCTCATGGTAGCCACAAGGCAAAAACCTATAATAGACTCATAAAAATAAAAAACAAATTAAAATATACTACCAGAGAAAAATCACCTAATCACAAAGGAAGACAGAAAGGAAGAGGAATTATGAAACAAGAACACAAGCAACAAATGGCAGTAGTAAGTCCTTAATAACATTGACTGTAAATTGACTCAATTCTCTAATTGTAATGGCTCAATGAATAAAGAAAAAAGACCCAACTCTATGCTGCCTACAGGAAACCCACCTCACCTATAAAGACACACATACCCTGAAAGTGAAGAGGTATTTCATGCAACCTGAAACCAAAAACAGAGCACGAATAGCTATACTTATATCAGGTAAAATACATTATAAATCATGACTGCACAAAGAGACAAACAAGGTCACTAAATAATGATAAAGATGTCAATTCAGCAAGAAAATATAGCCATTATAAATATGCATCCAATATCAGAGCTCCCAAGTACATAAAGCAAGCATTAATAGTTGTAAAGGGAGAGATAGATTATGATACAATGATTATAGAGGACCTATTGTCGGTAATGGACAAATAATCCAGACAAAAAAATCACCAAAAAAAGTTGGAGTTAAAATACACACTATACCAAATAGGCCTAACTGATATTTACACAACATTTCACTCAAATACTGCAGAATATACATTCTTTTCAGCAGCACACAGAACACTTTCCAGTACAGACCATATCTTAGGCCACAGAACAAATTTCAACAAATTAAAAAGAGTGGAAATCATATCAATCATCTTTTCTGACCACAGAGGAATAAAACTGGAAATCAATAACAAGAGAAACCTCAAAAACTACACAAACACATGGAAATTAAACAACTTGCTTCTGAATGATAAATTGGTCAATGAAAAAATTAAGAACATTAAAAAATTTCTTGAAACAAATGAAAATGGAAAAACAACATACTAAAATCTATGGAATACAGCAAAATAAATATTAAGAGGAAAGTTTATTGGAATACACTTGTATCCATAAAGTAGAAAGACTTCAAATAAAACAACTTAATAATTATACTAGTCAATTCTCATATCACTATGAAGAAATACTCAAGACTGGGTAATTTATAAAGAAAAGAGGTTTAATGACTCACAATTCTCTATTGCTGGGGAGGCCTCAGAAAACTTACAATCATGGTGGAAGATGAAGGAGAAGCAAAGGCACATCTTACATGGCAGCTGGTGGGAAAGCATATGAGCCAGTTCAGGGGAACAGTCTTTTATAAAACCATAAGATCTTGCGAGATTCCCTCACTATCACAAGAACACCATGGGGAAAACCACCCCTATGATTGAATTATCTTCATCTGGTCTCTCTTGACACATGGGGATTATGGGGATTACAATTCAAGGTGAGATTTGGTTAGGGACTCAGATCCAAACCATATCAGTCATGCATCTCAAAGAACTAGAAAAGCAAGAACAAATCAAACCTTAAATTAGCGGAAGGAAAATAATAAAGATCAGAGAAGAAATAAATGAAAATGAAGCTAAAAAAATACAGATCAATGGAATAAAACAAGTTGGTTTTTTTGAAAAGATAAACAAATTGTCAAATCTTTAGCTAGACTAAGAAAAAAGAGAGAAGAGCCAGGTAAATAAACTTGGAAACAAAATAGGAGATATAACAACTAAGACCATAGAAATGCAAAGAATCATGAGAGACTATTATGAACAACTGAACACCAACAATTGGAAAACCTAGAAGAAATGGATAAATTCCTAACACATACAACTTACTGAGATTGAACCATGAATAAATAGATAATTTTAACAAACCAATAATGAATAATAAGATTGAAGCTGTAATAAAAAATTTCCCATCAAATAAAACCCCAGGACATGACAGCTTCATTGCTGAATTCTATTGAACATTTAAAGTAAAACTCTTACCAATTCTACTCAAATTCTTCAAAAAAATTGAGAAAAAGAGAATACTTCCAAACCTATTCTGTGATGCCAGCATTACCTTGATACCAAAACCACATAAAGAAACAACAACGTAAAAGGCTATAGGTCAGTATCACTGATAAAGTGAAAAATATCATTAAAAAAAAAAAAAAAATGGCCAAAACCACAATTACTTTTGCACCAACCTAATACTAGCAAACCAAATTCAACAACACATTAAAAAGATAATTTACCATTATCAAGTGGAATTTATGTCAGGAATGTGAGGATGGCTTAACATATGTAAATCAAGAAACATGATACATTGTATGAATAGAACCAAGAACAAAACACATATGATCATTTCAATAGATGATGAAAAAGCATTTGACAAAATTTAACATCCCTTTAGGATGAAAACCATAAAAAACTGGGTGTAGAAGAAACATACCTCAAATGATAAAGGCCAAACCCTCAGCTAAAATCATACTGACCAGGAAGAAATGGAAAGCCTTTCCTCTAAGATCTGGAATAGGATGAAAAGGATGCTGAATTTTACCACTTTTATTCAATATAATGCTGGAAATCTTGGCCAGAACAATTAGGCAAGAGACAGAGATGAAGGACATCCAAATTGAAAAGAAATATGTCAAATTAGCATTGTTCACAGACATGATTTCATACTTAGAAAAATCTAATGACTTCACCAAAGAGACTGTTAGAACTGATATATTCAGTAAAGTTGCAGGATACAAAATCAACATACAGCAATCAGTAGCACTTATATTCACCAGCAGCATACAATCTGAAAAAAAATCAATAAAGTAAGCCCATTTGCAGTAGTGATAAAATGCCTAGGAATCAATTTTATCAAAGAAATGAAAGATCTATACAAGTAAAACTAGAAAACACGGATGTAAGAGATTGAAGAGGATATACACCAAAAAGAAAAGATATCCCATGCTCATGGATTGGAAGAATTAATACTGTAAAAATATCCATACTATCCAAAATAATTTACAGTTATGCAATCCCTATTAAAATACTAATGACGGTCTTCACAGAAATAGAAAAAAATCCTAAAATTTACATGGAACCACACAAAACCCAGGAGAACCAAAGGATTCTTAAGCAAAAAGAGCAAAGCTAGAGGCATCAAACTACCTGATTTCAAAATGTAGTAAACAAATCTGCATGGGACTCGCATAAAAATGGACACATAGACCAATGGAACAGAATAGAGAACTCAGATATAAATACACGAATTTGTAGTAAACTCATTTTCAACAGCAGTGCCAAGAGCTTACAATAGAAAAGGACAGTCTCTTCAATAAATGGGAAATAAATGCTGGGAAAACTGGATATCCATATGCAGAAGAATGAAACTAGACCCCTGTCTCTCTCCATATACAAAAATCAAATCAAAATGGATTGCAGACTTAAATCTAATATGCGAAACTATGAAATTATTAGAAGAAAACATTGGAGAAATGTTTCAGGACATTGGTCTAGGCAAGTATTTTTTTGTGTAAGACCTCAAAAGCATATGCAACCAAAGCAAAAATAGAGAAGTGGGATCATATCAAGTTAAAAAGCTCTGCACAGCAAAGAAAACAATCAACAAAGTGAAAAGACAAAGTGGGAGAAGATATTTGCAAATTATCCATCTGACAAGGGATTAATAACCAGGTATTTAAGGAGCTCAAACAACTAAATAGGAAAAAACCCCAAATAATCTGATTTAAAAATAGGCAAAGGATTCAAATAGACATTTCTCAAAAAAGATGTACAAATGACCAAAAGGTATATGAAAAGATGCTCGACATCGCTAATCATCAGATAAATGCAAATCAAAACTACAATGAGATATCATCCCACCCTAGTTAAAATGGCTTTTATCAAAAAGACAGGGAATAATGAGTGTTGGCAGGGATGTGGAGAAAGAGGAACTCTTGTATACTCCTGATGAGAATGTAAATTAGTACAGACACTATAGAAAACTGTATGGAGATTCCTCAAAAAACTAGTAATAGAACTACCATATAATCCGGCAGTTCTGCTACTTGGTATATAGCCAAAATAAATGAGATCAATGTATCAAAGAAAGATTTGCACTTCCATGTTTATTGCAGCAGTATTCACAATAGCCAAAGTATGGAATCAATCTAAGTTCCCATCAACAGATGAATCAATAAAGAAAACTGTATATATGCAGTACATATACACAATGAAATACTATTCAGCCATACAATATGAAATCTTGTCCTTTATAGCAACAAGGATGGAACTGGCGTTCATTATGTTAAGTGAAATAAGGAAAAGATGAATATCGTATGTTCTCACTCTTATGTAGGAAATAAAAAAGTAGATCTCATGAAGATAAAGAGTAGAGTGACAGTTATCAGAGGCTGGGAAAAAGTAGCGAAGCCGGGGCATAGAGTTTGCTTAATGGGTACAAATATAGAGTTTGATAGAAGAAATAAGTCCTAGTGTTTAATAGATCAGTAGAGTGACTATAATTTACAATAATCTATCATATATTTCAAAAAAGCTAGAAGAGAATAATTGGAATGTTTCTAGTATAAAGAAAAGACAAATATTTAAAGTGATGAATATCCTACTTATAGTCATTTGATCTTTTCAAACTATATGATTGTATTAAATTATGACATGTACCTCTAAAATGTGTACCTCTATTACGTATGAATACAAAAATAAAATTGATAAAAAAATTTTAAAGGGAGTCCTTCAAGTTGAAATGAAGGATGCTAGATAGTAAATGAAAGTTATAAAAAATATAAATTTCTTTGGTAAAAAAATGCATGGACAAATTTATTTTTAACAGTATTATTGTAATCTGATTTGCAAATCCACTTTATTTTCTACAGGAGTTAAAGAAAAATGTATAAAATTAATTATAAATCTATGCTAATGGGTACATAGTATATAAAGATGTAATTTGTGACATCATAAGTCATGCAGAAAGTGAAGCTGTAAAGTGAATTTATATAAACAATTGATATTAAGTTAGTATCAATTTAAGACAGATTATTATAATTTTGTTATATGTAATCCCCATGGTAACCACAAAGAAAATATCTATAGAATATACACAGAAGAAAATGAAAAGGCATTCTAAACCTGTCACAAAAAAAATCAACTAAACAAAGGCACCAATGGAGGTAACAAAGGACACAAAAAATCTGTCAGGCATATAGAAAACAAATAATAAAATGGCAAAAGTAAGTCTTTTCATACCAGTAATTACTTTAAATGTACATGTATTAAACCCTACAATAATAAAACAGAGACTGGCAGAATGGATTAAAAAAAAAACAAAACTACTCAGAATCCAAGTATATGCTGTGTGCAGAGATTCACTTTAGCTCTAAGGATATGCATAGGCTGAAAGTAAGGAACAGACAAAGATATTCCATGCAAATATTAATAGTAACCAAGAGAGAGCAGGGGAAGTTAAGCAACTATTATACACAAAAAAAGACTTTAAGTCAAAAGTTGTTACAAGAGACAAAGAATAAAGACACTCAACATCACTTATCATTAGAGAAATGAACATCCAAACCACAGTGAGCTATCATCTCATATCTGTTAGGACAGCTATTATTAAAAAATCAAAAACAAAACCAAAAAATGAACAAAAACAAACCTCACCAAAAAATAAATAAATAAAAATTAAAAAGTGCTGGCACAGATGTGGTGAAATGGAAATCCTTGTACATTGTTGGTGGGAATGCAAAATGATGTAGCCACTGTGCAAAATGATATGGTAGTTCCTCAAAAAATTAAATCCGGGCACAGTGGCTTAATCCTGCAATCCTAGCACTTTGAAAGCCCAAGGTGGAAGGATTGCTTGAGTCCAGGAGTTTGAGATCAGCCTGGGCCACACAGACCCCATCTCAAAACAAAATTTTGAGACTCCAACAGATTTTAGCACTCCAACAGATTTTAGCACACCCACAGCCAAGAGGTGAAAGCAACCCAAGTGCCCATCAATGAATGAATGAATAAATAAAATGTAAAAAGTAAGGAAATTCTGAGACATGCTACAATATGAATGAACTTTGAAGACATTATGTTAAGTAAAAATAAGAGTCACAAAAAGACAAATACTACATGATTCCACTTACATGAAGTACCTAAAGTAGTCAAATTTGGAGAGAAAGAAAGTACAATGGCAGCTTCCAGGGGGTGAGGAGAGGGAAGGATGGGGAATTAATATTGTTTAAATAGTACCGAGTGCTAAGGTTAACACTTCTTCCTATCACTGTGGCCAATAGAGCCTGCCTTGACCATTGCATGGAAAGATTTTAATCTCTATGATACCAAGGCATCTTTGACTTTCTAATGCTGCTAGAGATCATAAATATAATGTCTATGTCACATACATACTAACACAAAAGGGTATTTTTATCTTATTACCAATGTACCTATTTTCTTTTTTTTTTTTTTTTTTTTGAGACGGAGTCTCGCTCTGTCGCCCAGGCTGGAGTGCAGTGGCGCGATCTCGGCTCACTGCAAGCTCCGCCTCCCGGGTTCACGCCATTCTCCTGCCTCAGCCTCCCGAGTAGCTGGGACTACAGGCGCCCGCTACCACGCCCGGCTAATTTTTTGTATTTTTAGTAGAGACGGGGTTTCACCGTGTTAGCCAGGATGGTCTCGATCTCCTGACCTCGTGATCCGCCCGCCTCGGCCTCCCAAAGTGCTGGGATTAAAGGCGTGAGCCACCGCGCCCGGCCTATTTTCTTTTTATATAATTTGAGATGTGATATTTCACTCATATCAGTAAGTTAAATATTTTGGTATATGGATAGCAAAGATAGTAAATGACCATTTCCTTGACGGAATTAATTTAGGAGCAACGTAGACCCATAAGTGGTCTAACGTACATTTTTCTCCCAATCTAAATGTGTCAGATTTACTTGGTGCACATATTAGTCTCCCTACTTAAAATAATCATGCTTCTTCATTCTACCTGTTCAAATTCCACCCATTATTTAGAGCCCAGGTGAAGGCAAATATTTTACAAATCATTTCCTGACTATCCCAGCCCATATTCATCTTCCTAACCTCTAGTCTCTATTTAATCATTTAGTGCTTAGTGATAGAATGCTTTGTATTATTTGCTATCATTTTATATTTTAAAACCAACTAAAATGTATGAAACAACTGATAACTATTCCAGCCTGAAAGGACAACCTGAGACAGTGATACAAGGTAAATTCAATAAAACCAAAATGTGAACTTGTTTATTCTCTTTAAAGCCTACCCAACATGAACATGAGTTCAAAAATACTATTGATTTGGGTTATCCAATGAGTTACTTCTAAAAACTTGTTTATGGAAGACTGGAGGAATTCTTTCCTTCTCTCTCACCCCCAGCACACACACATAATACAACACACACACTAGCACACACACTCAACCACACATACTTGGACATGAGTAACAAGTGTATGGAAAGAAACTCTCTGGATACTAAAACAATAGAGCACACTACGTGTGCTCAAAATTCACACACCCACAGTCATCTATAACCTAAATTCAGAGTCCGTTTCATTGGTGGTTAGGGCACGCCTCTGGGCATTGAACTGCTGGGTTAATCTGGGAATTATTCTTTTAGATCAGACATGAAATCAAGCAGAGAAAAATGTGAGAGGAGGTGGAGGGTAGTTGTCTTTTTCCTGCAATAAGAAAATGTGTATTCCAACAAACTGAAGAAAATTGAGTTCACTGTTTATAGTTAAAACTACATATTACTTTGAGTTAAAATTCTTTCTATTAATACATAAGATTTATTGAAGTTATATTGTTTGAGTAGGATCAAGAAAGCTGAATATTATTTCAGGTTTTCAAGCCATAAGGACAAATAGTGCCTTTAGGTTTTCCATTCAACTAGGAAAATTATAGCTTCATATTTGCAACACTAAAGCTAATGCAGTGTCAGCACCTCCATCAAACTCCGTTGTTCAGCAGTTTATAATTCAAGGAGAAATGTTCACTCCAAGACCAAACTTGGCCTACACAATCTCAAAGAAAATGGAGAAAAAATTATTTTGGCTAGCGCTGACTTATAAAAGCAAAAGAGAGGGTGCTTTTACAAAGTGCTTTGAAAAACATCTTTGAGAATTTGAGAATGTAACTGGGGATTACTGAGTTGACATCCAGCATTACTACAGTTATAGAAAGGACCCAAAATTCCATGACATCACATCAGCATCAGGAGTATCATAACTACTTTCATGAAATTCTTCATCAGGACTAATTTCCTTATCAAACAGAATTACTGTTAATAGGAAAAAAAACAGTTATAGTGGAAAATAAAGACAGGTAAAAATTTCTCATGAAGGCAACACAAGACTTTAGATCCATTTTCCCTTTAAGTACTAACTCTCTAGTGCACCATACAGACATATATAAAATGAAAAAAAAAATTTTTTTTCCCCACTTTTCAAAGTAGTTCATAATGGCGGGCTGGAATTTCCAGAAACAACTTTTCTCTTCCCAAATGCTAACTTGTACGTAGAAACAGCTTAATGTAGAAGGGGATTTCCAGCTGCAGGTGACAAGAGCTATTGGGCTCCTCATTTACTGAAGCTGGGTGGGGAGCCAGTGAATTCTGGGATCTCATGCACTTTGAAGTCCTGTGGTAGGTGGTTTGTAGATTGCCTGGTGCCTTTGTGGCATTCTGTGGGTAAGTTGGCCGCCAACCCCTCATTGCTCTGATCTCCTACACCTTAAAAATATGTCAAAACTTTAATATAGTGGGATCAGGGCATTATATTAAAAAATCATCTTTTCCTATCTATACAAGGCTCCCTTGTACTAAATACAGTGTAATTCTAGGCACTCCGTGTCTGTTTTCACTCAGCATTTATTAAAGCCCTACTATGGGCCAGGCCACAGATGATTTGATGCGATTCTCATCCTTTAGAAGGTTTCAGGAGAAAACAAAAAGTCCATAAAAGGAATTCCAGTACAATTGTGGAGTGCCATCTGGACGACTTCACTGAAAAGGTTCTGGAGGTGTCAGAGCGACACCTCCTCTCTTCCCCACTACGCAGTTCTCACCAACCTTTGAAATCACACTGACTCACCTGCTGGGTGTTCCCTTAAGTTCCGTTCGTTTATCAAGCACTTCCTGTCCCTGGGACCCTGGGTCCTGGAACCATCAGGCCACGGAGAGATACGGATGAGAGGGCGAGCCTTAAGGCGTCGCCTAGGAGGGTCTGGCCGGGCCTCTGGCATTGCCGGGGGCAGGGAGGGCTTAAAGGGCTCAAGGCTCACCTGATTGAACTGTGCAGCTATGAGCGAGGGTTCCCATATCTTAGAACTGGTGTTCACAGTCCCTCCTTTCTCCTTCTTGGGTGCCATGCAAAGGACGGGAGAAGCATTGGCCTCTGAACTGGGCGCAGGCCCTGCCTAAGCGTCCCCGCTACCACAGTAACCGAAGCCTCGCCCAGTTCCTGAACTACGTCGGCTCCCCTCCCCCAACCCCGTTCAGAATCCTTGGGTCAACCGCCTCCGTCTCCACAGCAACGGAGTTTCAGAGCGCGCGGCAGCTTGGGGGCGGGGTTCCCAGTCCCCAGGTCAAATTTTAGGACTTTTCAGCAGGAAAGCTGCACAACTGGAGGAGGGCAGGACGAGGCTGGCCTCGGCAGGTCGGGCTACGTTCTTCTACGGTCTGAGGCGTTGTCTAGAAACTCAAAATCTCTGGAATCCCATCCAGGACTCCTCCATCAAGATTTCTTCCGATCCTGAGTAACCAAGATTGGAATACTGACCCCTTCAGGAGGCAGCCCATGCCGTTTTTTCCCAACCGCTCTAATCTGCCCCAAATGCTTCCTTATATGAATCCATATTTGTCTCTCCTTGACCTCTACCCTCTGCACTGTTTCAGCCTCCGCCTCTGGGGCCTTACTAAACAAGTCCAATCACCCTTCCACGTGACCCCTTATCTAACTGTAGGTGGGATTAATGTACTTATCTGCCCAAACAGCTCCAGTCCTTTAAACTGCCTTTTATTGATTGGTAAGTAGACTTTTTTTTTCCCCTTTTTTCCCACCCTGCACTCATGAATATCTAAAATATCCTGGTTGGACAAGTTTCCCAAAATAATGATAGTAATAAAAACCATTGTTTCTTGGGCACTGGTTATATGCTATATACAAGATTATTTCATTTAATTCTCACAACCACCTTATCCAATTCCCACAGTGTCTGATTGATGGTGCCAGGATTAGATCCCAGGATTATCTGAGTCACAGATCTAGTGTGCATAACTGCTACACTGCTGTCTACTACTGTTTTAGGCCTGCCAAAATGAGGGATACCCCCTTCTGGAGCTAGATTTACTTTTGTTTTTTATTGCAGTGAGACAAATTTGAGGACACCCTGGGGCAGAGCGCAACCAAAGGTGCCTTGCGGTCTCATTAGTCATATAGAATTCAGCACTGATCAGGGCTTAACTAGCCATTAAGGCCCTGCACTTTGCCTAGAGGTGAGATGCTTCAGTTATCCCAGTGGCCCAGATGAGTGAGGTGATGCAAGCCAGAAACTTAATTTCCCTGGGCACAACCTGATGAACGGGTGACCTTCCACGGGGGATGTTCTAAACCTTTTAATTGCTAACCCTTTTAATTTCTTTGAGGAATAAATTGAGGGAAGGAGGATAGTGCTATCCAGCCACTAGCATCCTTTTTCATTTGGGGGGAAATTTTAATGATGATGCTTAAACTTTTGTTCGTAATTTGGACCATGAAAGGAAGTTTATCTTTCCACCCTAATTCTTTAATATAGTTAGAGTGAGCCCTCCCATCATCACAGTTCTTCATCCCTGGATTTAACCAACTTTGGAGCCAAAATATTAAAACATAAATAAATATACAAATAAAAATACAGCATAACAACTATTTTACAGCATTTACATAATATTAGATATTATAAATAATCTAGATATGATTTAAAGTGTAGGAGAGGATGTGCGTAGGTTATGTGCAAATACTAGGCCATTTTATTGAGAGGTGAAGCCAGCTGGACTTCCTGGGTTGAGTGGGGACTTGGAGAACTTTTCTTACAACAGGATTGTAAAATGCACCAATCAGCACTCTGTAGCTAGGATTGTAAAATGCACCAATCAGTGCTCTGTAAAAATGCACCAATCAGTGCTCTGTAGCTAACAAGGGGATTGTAAAATGCACCAATCAGTGCTCTGTAAAAATGCACCAATCAGTGCTCTGTAAAATGCACCAATCAGCACTCTGTAAAATGCACCAATCAGCAGGATCCTAAAAGTAGCCAATCGTAGTGACGATTGAAAAAAGGGCGCTCTAATAGGACAAAAACACAACATGGGCGGAGACAATAAGGGAATAAAAGCTGTCCACCACCAGCCAGCAGCGGCAACCTGTTGGGTCCCCTTCAATGCTGTGGAAGCTTTGTGCTTTTGCTGTTTCACTCTTCACAAAAATCCTTGCTACCACTCATTCTTTGGGTCTGTGCCATCTTTTTTTTTTTTTTTTTTGAGATGGAGTCTCACTCTGTTTCCCAGGCTGGAATGCAATGGTGGATCTCGGCTCACTGCCAGCTCTGCCTCCCAGCGGAGGCAGACTGGGTTCACAACAGTCTCCTGCCTCAGCCCCCTGACTAGTTGGGACTACAGGCGCCCACCACCACACCTGTCTAATTTTTGTATTTTTAGTAGAGATGGGGTTTCACTGTGTTAGCCAGGATGATCTCCATCTCCTGACCTCGTGATCCTCTCACTTCAGCCTCCCAAAGTGCTGGGATTACAGTCGTGAGCCACCGCACCCGGACAGGGTCCATGCCATCTTTAAGAGCTATAGCACCGTGGAAGCCTGGGCTTCATGCTCGAAGTCAGCGATACCATGAACCCACCGGCAGGAACGAAATGCAGACACATCATTAAGGGACTTGAATATCAGACATTTTTCTATCAGAGAATGTGAAGGGTCCTGGAACCAATTCCCTGTGGATACCAAGGGACCATTGTATTAAAGAAAAATAATTTCTAGAAACAGTCTTTCACAGAAACTTTACAGAAAAATACGAGTTTTTATTTCTTGCTGGAATAAATACAGTTCATCTTCTTGGGAGGGAATAGATAGATCCTATGGCAGCCTGGCCATAGGCTAAATAATTTACATCTGGAAGCCCTCTTTTGTCATGAGAATAAAATAACTGATGCATGGTAATGCCAGAGAGAGATCTGCCAGAAAAGAATTTTCCTGAGAGTCTATAACAACACCGAGGCTGCTATTAATTTTCATAGCATTTTCTCCAAAATTTTGTTCCTCACCAAAATTTTTTCAGCATTGGTAAGATGAAAATTTTCTTTGTATTATGGCTAGAAAATAAAGTTGAGTCTCTTTCAGACCAAAAAAAAAAAAAATCTACCTAATCATTAATTAGATCATTCTAAATTTTGATTAAGTTCTCATAGTTTTAAACTGGGGGGAAAAAAGTCCTGCCTTTTTATTTAAAACGTAGTAAAAAGTTTGTTGGCATTCCGGGATATTTTATTTAAAAATTTAGCTGTTTGTGCATGTCTCGCTACATTACTAATATTCTTTCTTCTTGAATGTGAACGCACACTTCAAAATAAACCATTACCTGCAATCAGTTTTGCCAGATCACTAGCAGATGATTAATAAAATACGTTGCAGATAAGAAGAGGAAAAAATAGAATAAGCAGAAAAAAAGTAAAATTAAATGTTATTTAGAAATTGCAGAGATAGTGTCACTAGCCATTTTTTTTAACAAGTGACAGCTGTCCAACCACAATATTGGCAGCAGTAAGATGTTTGCAATATTTATTGTGACAGAAACTATCCAGTTGTTCATCAGACATTTCCTTTTATTTTCTCCTAATATGGGAGTCAGACATTTTTTGGCCTTCCTTATTCTTAGATGTGAACATGTGACTGAGTTCTAGCCAAGCCTGGCCTTGAAAAATGTCTCCCAGCATTCTTCATGCCCTTTTTGCTTGATATTGGGGTGGCATTGAAAACCTTGAATCTCTGAATGATTGCTGTGACACAGAGGTCTCTCCTTCCCCTGAAGATCATCTTGCTCCTCCCACCAAAAGCATTTGCTTGGGACTATTATGTAGGTGAGAATTAAACATTTTTCTTAAAGCTGCTGAAGTACTGGAGTTTGCTACAGCAGCAAGGGTTGCCGTAACTACCCTAACATTTTTTATCATTTTCATCTGAGAATCACCTGTTAATAAATCTAACACCAGCCAGCCTTTCTGAAACTGCCTGAGAGAAAAACCTTGTTACTTTCAAGGAGGCAATACACAATGCTGGCCACTGTGAGAGGCAGAAAGATCTAATCCCTGCCTCCCCACTACCCCATGCATCTAGTGAGATCTCGATCTCACCCTTTACCTTGCTTTCCATCTGCATATACAGTACATTCTTTCGCTTCTTTATCTAGTAAATAAATTTCTTACTTTAAACAAATGGTTTGCATAGTTAAGTAATACAAGGAACTAGTCTTATATCACCTATACTTAGGAAAAAATGTTCCTATTTTTCAGAAGATAAACCAACTAGATCCATCACCTAGCTATCCATATACATAATTTATAATTTTGAAAATGATTTAAAGGAGTTGAACATTTTAAAAGCCAAAAATAAATATTTCAGAATGGAAGAGTGTATTTCTAATATAATCTTTTATAGTTTCCTTGGTAAAGTCCTACCAGAAAACATTTAAATATAAAAGGTTTTCCAAAATTGATTTAAGGAGTTTAAAATAAAGGTTTTATTACAGAATGCTTTTTGCCCAGTTTTGGCCTTTTCCATTATTCTAGGGAAAGTGGTGCTCTAGATAATTTATGATACAAAATGGGAAGATATTATACAGTAACCAAATTTATAAGGGGTTTCATCATAGAATTGGTCTGTTTAATTTCAGAAAATAGGTGTGAATGACAATGTTCACAATTTGAAGCAGCAAAAGTCATTCAGCCAAAAAAGGACCCTGCCAAGAACAGAAAAAAAGCATTACCATCTGTCATACATTTATGCTTTTTTGGTATAATAAATTGTTTCCCCCACTAAATATAAGTTGAAACTTTATAAGCATATACTTTACTACATAAATTTTCCCATATGTCAGTGGCTAAAACAAAACTATACTATTTGGAAAATTTTCTTTCACATTGGCAGGGTTACTCCTGGTTTGTTTGATTTAGTTTTTCCAGTATGAGTTTGCATTTGATATGTTTAGCTTACCAAAGACTGTCCACTTTCAGGGATGCATGATTTCTTTAGGCTATGATTACTAAATAAGTTATTTCTTCAAGTATTATGCTTTGATCTTATAATTCACTCTTACTCAGGTGTGAAGTCAGCCATATTACTTTTCATACTTGAAAGGTTTAGCCAACTATTGATGCATCCAGTACTTCCATTGTTGTCAGGTAACAGCAGGAACTATAGACCAAGTCACTTCTAGGCCAGGATTCCAGGTATTCAAAATCCATTTAGCTGCAGCAACCAACTTGCCTTGGGTTAAGAAGGCCTCACAGATGTCTACTGATTTCTCCAGTTGGTATCCTACATCCAAGAACACCTCTCGGTATACATATGTCTTGTTCACACCATGATCTTTGCATTTCTAACCTTCAAAATAGAGTGCTATAATGCCCTGTCTTTGAGTTTTTATTGTGTGTGATACAAAGGGCTAGGTGTCTTTCAGCTACAGGGTCCAAAACATATGGAGAATATTATACCTGCATTCTATGGTCAGCATTAGCTTCCTATTTATTTTTGAGTGCTATTTAAAGTGTTGACTTTAATCTTTAAAACCCCTCATTGTTTAGAAGCCAGTTACTCCAGATATCACATCTCTCCCTATGCATCACTGTGGCAATTAAAATCAGCTGCAGTGCTTGCAATTTGTAATCCCGTGTGAATTCTGGGGAGCCTGGGAGTAGATCACTTTCCAGAGAAGAACTACCCTAAGAATCCTCAGTTTCTGTCAGTGATAAAAGCAGTATTTGGAGTTCATAGTTTTGGCCTTGAATGTCTTGTCATATATCTATAAGTGTCTGGAACCATAATTAAGTGCTGTTGATTTAATTTTTATGTTATTTGTAGTGAGAAAGTTTAGAATACCAAATCTACATTTAATGAATCAGAAAAATAACAACTGTACATAGTAAAAATAGACAAAGCTAAAAGTCATCTGTTTCATATTTGTTAGTGTGGGAGTTTTCACTCTAGTGTTCTCTCAAGTCCTTCTTTGAATCTAATTTTAATATCTTCAGTGAAGGGATTTGCCCTGAATCCTTAGGGAACCATTTCAAAATCCATAACTCATGTAATTTATTTCTCTAAATGCTTACCTAAATGTTTGATTTCTTAATGTTTTATCAGATGTCTGTTACTTATAAATGTGTGCTATGTTAAATAATAACTTTCTTTTTGCTGTATACAAGGTCCAAAAGCTATAGTTGAGGTAAACCTACTCCAATCTAACAGACTACACCAAGTAATATTATGCCAGATCATGGAACATTCTTTTGGAGAGAACAGATGATTGGTAATGGGGCTCTGAGGACCTGGTAGCACTGTATATGAGGCTTAGGTGAAGAGTGGTGTCTACCACTTTTCTTACCCATCCGTCTTCAACTTCTCATTCCTTTTTCCAGCCTAACCCTCAGCCTTCTTCAAAAAATTCAGAATACCACTAGGAAGATTTCCAAATGACTTCCTAGGAAGTTTGTCTCTGACTATGATCTTGTAAATGTTAAATGCAACTGTGTTACTCACCTTTTTCTGTCTTACCATGTATGCCAAACCATAGTTCCATGAATTAATTTTGCTTTGCTAGATTCCAATTTTCGTGTAATATCCTGTTATGGAGGGAACCCCAACCAAAGGCTGTAGGATACCATAGTGCCCCACTTATTGAGAAGGGGTTATCATTCAGTAGGACCCAATTACTTCATTTCCTCCTATATTTCAAGCTCACAGATCATTTGCTTACCTAATAACTATAAAATGCTCTTTCTCAGTATTTTATACTATATTCATCTCTTGGTAAGAAAATGTTTATCTGATTAAATAAAATTGTATTTCCTAGTTGACCGGTGTTGCCATTTAGAGGGATGGGAATGCTAGAAAAAGAAGGTTCTGGAGGGGTTGGGTGGTAGGTGAGGAAATTATAATTTTGGTTTTAGACATGTTCAGTGTGTGTACCGTTGAGACATCCAGATGTCTCAGGCAATTGGATATGTGGGCCTGGTGCTCACAGCAGGGATAGACATGGGTGAATCATCAGCATATGAGGTTGAGTTTGCCTGGAGAGACCACCAAATGAACAGGGGAGCAGAATCTAGAGCTGAACCTTTAGGAGACTGTGGTTGTGAGAAAGAAAATAGATATGTGACCAAAGAGGTGTGTCACTGGAGCCAAAGGACAGGATGAGAGCATTTCTAAAATGTGGGAGTGTCCAGCAGTGTTAAATGCTACTGAGAGGTCAAGTGAGAAAGACTGAAAAATGCTTGCTGGATTTAGGGAAGAAAAGGTCAGCAGTAGTTACCTACTCTACTTTAGCTACATTCACTTGAATGCATTTCCTATGAAGGTAATTTTTCCTACTGTTCTTGGGTCAAACTGATCTGTAAGAGTGATTTTTTTAAAAAATTACATTTCTGATAGTTTGATATGTGGTAGATTTATGGGCTGAAAGAATTAATATTGTTAAAATGTCCATACTACCCAAAGTGACCTAAAGATTCAGTGCAATCCCTATCAAAATTCCAGTGGCATTCTTCACAGAAATAGAAAAAGAAAATCCTAAAATTTATATGAAACCACAAAAGACTCTGAATTGCTGTAAAGCAACCCCAAGCAAAAAGAATAGAGACAGAGGTATTAATATTACCTTACCTGACTTTAAACTAAACTACAAAGTTATAGTAATCAAAACAACATGGTACTGGCATAAAAACACACAGACCAATGAAACAGAATAGAGAACCCAGATATAAATCCATGCATTTACAGTGAACTTATTTTCAACAAAGGCTGCAAAAACACCCTGGAGAAAGGACAGTCTCTTCAATAAATGGCACTGGGAAAACTGGACAACCACTAGAATAAAACATTGGAGAAATGCTTTGGAACATTGGCCTAAGCAAAGATTTCTTGAGTAGGACCTCAAAAGCACAGGCAACAGAAGCAAAAAGGGATAAATGTGATCTTATTAAGTTAAAAAGCTTCTGCACAGCAAATGAAACAGTCAATAGTGAAGAGACAACCCACAGAATGAGAGAAAATATTTGCAAACTATTTAAATGACAAGAGATTGTTAGCTAGACTATATAAAGAACACAAACTACTCAATAGCAAAAAAAATTTAAAATGTCAAATAATTGGATTAAAATGTGAGCAAAAGATCTGAATAGACATTTCTCAAAAGAAGGCATACATATGGTCAACAGGTATATGAAAAATTGTTCCACATCACCAAACATCAGAGAAATGCAAATCAAAATCACAATGAAACATCATCTCACCCCAGTTAAAATGGCTTTATCAAAATGACAAAAAATAGCAGTTGCCAGTGAGGATGTAAAGAAAGATGAAATCTTGTACACTGCTGGTGAGAATGTAAAGTAGTACAGACACTATGGAGAACAGTATGGAGGTTCCTCAAAAATCTCAGAACTATTGTATGATCTGGCAATCCCACTGCTGGGTATATATCCAAAAGAAAGGAAATCAGTATATTAAAGAGATGTCTTCATGCCCATGTTTATTGCAGCACTATTCACAATAGTTAACATATGGAATCAACCTGTGTCCATCAATGGATTGGTGGATAAAGAAAATGGGGTACATATACACAATGAAATATTATTTGGCTATAAAAAGGAATTAACTCTTGTTGTTTGAAACAACATGGATGGAACTGGAGGACAGTAAGCAAAATAAGCTAGGCACAGAAAGATAAATATTATATATTCTCACTTAAGTGTGGGAGCTAAAAGATTGATCTCATGGAGATAGAGAGTAGAATTATGGTTACCAGAGACTGATTAAGGTAGTAGGGACTGGTGGGGAATAAAGAGGCGTTGGTCAATGGGTACAAAAATACAGTTAGATGGAATAAAATCTAGTGTTTGGTAGAACAATAGGGCAACTATAGTTAATTTTATATTTCAAAATTACTAGAAGACTGGAATTGGAATGTTTGTAACAGAAAGAAATGATAAGTGTTTGAGGTAATAGATATCCCAATTACCCTGATTTGATCATTACACATTGTATGCTTGTATCAAAATATCACGTTCTCTAGAAATATGTGCAAATATTATGTATCCCTAAAATATAAAAATTTTGTTTAAATCGTGTAAACTGCGAAAATCATATCTATTACAATACACAGTTTTTATTGTATACATTTTCTTATTTGTAATTTTTTTCCTTTTTTTGAGACGGAGTCTCGCTGTGTTGCCCAGGCTGGAGTGGCGCTATCCCAGCACGCTGCAAGCCCCGCCTCCCGGGTTCACGCCATTCTCCTGCCTCAGCCTCCCAAGTAGCTGGGACTACAGGCGCCGCCACCATACCTGGCTAATTGTTTTGTATTTTTAGTAGAGACGGGGTTTCACCGTGTTAGCCAGGATGGTCTCGATTTCCTGACCTCGTGATCTGCCCGCCTTGGCCTCCCAAAGTGCTGGGATTATAGGCGTGAGCCACCGTACCCGGCCTGTAATTTTTTAAAGATATCAGTGAGCACTGGCTTCTATGCACAGTGTAAAGAAATTTTCACAACACTGGCATCTTTTAAGTTTTAAAATGTAATAGTAAGGAAATCATCTTATTAAAATCTACTTTAAGCATGTTTTGTGAATGCATCAGTCTGAAAAGGGAGGAAGGATTATGTCATACTGAGGGAAAGGCCCTATATTGCATTTCTGTCCGCTTTCAAACACACATTCTCAGAAAACGTCCAACAAAAGTTTTACCATTTGGTTGACAAAAATGAATATAAGGAAAGAATATGAGAAAAAAGAAAGCACTTGAAGTCAGACAGTAGGAAGCAAAGGAAAACGTTAAGAAAAGACTCATTCAAAAATAAAATTTCAGCCAATGCACAAGTCTATCAGCAGAACAAATAATGCTTCTAAAGGTGGTGGTGTAGGCTGGTTTCTCTGTCTCGCTCCACTTCTGAATGAATCTGTTCAGGTCTTCTGCCATTTCCTTTATGGGAGCCAACTGTTTCTAACTCTGCCCACCCAAATAACAGCTTTATTGGCTCTTTCTTATATTTCAACTCTGTACTATATTAAACAAAACAAAATTTCATTGTCTGTTATGCTTTGATTTTTGTGCTTTACTTTTTGTTTTGTAAATAGCAGTACCTTCTTTATGCTCCCATGGTTCTTTCTTTCTTTCTGCCTGTCTGTCTTTCTTTCTTTCTTAAAGCTGGTTAGTTATAATCTTTAGGCTTCTATTTTTGTTCAAAATCAAGTTACACAATTTGCCAATAATCCACATTTTAAAACTTTTATGATTATTTTTGAATAACTGTATGCACTTCACCTGAGCCAGCTGTCTTAATCCTTTAGAGTGTGGCTATTTTCCACTATTATACTTTTGGGTAATAACCATTGCCAATTTTATCCCACTAAGTAAATTCCTCATTTTATGGAAATTGTTTTTATAAAGCTTAAGTTACTCACATTTATACCCATAATCTCTTCTCCCTCCCCGTTCAGTCTGGTAGTCGTTTGAAACCCTATTAAGCTATTTGTTATCACAGTTTCTAAAACTCCTCCTGATATTAGCTGTTCAACTTGTCATATACTCCTTCTTCAACACAGGAGGCTAATTAAAAATTGGAGAATCCAATCACAGGGCTGAGAGGCACTTTCAGAGGGCATCTTGTGCTAAGAGAACAACATTCTTTCTCCTGGGTTCAATTCCCTTCACCGCTCCTTGTGGGCTGTTTGATGACCTTGAGCAAATTATTTAACCCCTCTTTGCTTCACTTTTTTGTTTTGTTTTTAAAAATGAAATGGGAATAATTATGTTTGCATTGTAGGACTGTTGTGAAGGTGAAAGTCGTAGCTATCAATGATTAGAACAGTTCATAGCACATACTATACCCTTGATAAATGTTAGCTAATATTTTAAACATTAATATTTTATTTTAGAATAGTTGTAGTTTTACAGTAAAGTTTCAAAGATAGTGCAGAGGGTTTGCATGTATCCGCATCCAGTTTCCCCTATTGGTAACATCTTAAATTAAGTATGGTATATTTGTTGCAACAATGAACTAATATTAATATGCTAACCAATAGTTTTAACCCAATGTCCTTTTTCTGTTCCAGGAGCCCACCCAGGATACTACATTACATTCAGATGTCATGTCTCCTTAGGCTCCTGCAGACTGACAATTTCTCAAACTTTGTTTTTGATGACTTTGACAATTTTGAGGTGGTATGATAATTTGTGAAGTGTTTCTCATGCTTAGCCTGGAGTTACAAGGTTGGAGAAAAAGACCAAAGATGTGAAGTGCCATTCTCATCACATTATGTCAAGGGTATATGCTGTTAACATGAATTAACATCGATGATGTTAACCTTGATGTCCTGGCTGAGGTAGTTTATTAGGCTTTTTCTCTACAAAGTTACTCCCCTCCCCGTACCTTTCCTTACTGTGTTTTTGGGAAGGAAGTCACTACGTGCAGCTCACCCTTAAGGTATGGGAAGTTACACTCCAACATGCTTTAGGGGGATAGTATCTATTCCTACATAAATAACTTGAAATTTTTCTGTATGGGAAATTTTCTACCTCATTAATTTATTTATTCAGTCATTTGCTTACCTCAGTAATGACTCATGAATGTTTATCCTTTGGGTTGTATTCCCAATGTACTATAATATTTATTTACTTTATTGTTCAGTCAGTTGCCCTAGCTTTGATATTTGCGAGGTCTTTTAATTGGCTCTGCGTCTCCTTAATATACCCCTTTATTGGATTTTTTTTCTTTATTTTCTGGCACTGCAGATGCTTCAGCCTCATTCATCTTGCATATTACCTGACCCTGCCCTAGAAGCAGCCAGTTTTCCAAGGAGCCCTGGTTCTCTTTCCTGGAGAATGGTTGAACATGCTGATTGCTACTGGAGTATCTTTTGTTTCTAGGCCCTCTCAGTGGACTGATTTAAGAAATAACCCATGTATACACACAAATATATATATACACAAAATTACTTCTTTATCTATTTGTGTCTATATTAAGGTAAACACGAGTTCACACTGATATTTCCCACTGTAATCCAGTACCACATGGTTCCTTCTAGCCTGCTAATATTTTATTAGCTATTCATTCATTCACTTATTGATTCATTGAACAAATTTTGTTGAGTGTCTGTTATATGCCAGGCCCTGTGCTCAGCACTGAGGATTAGAGAGTCTGGCGGATACTATCCCTACTCTCATGTAGCTTAGAATCCAGTTTACATGTTACATTTTTACTTTAGTTCTTTGGTACTACCAAGGAATGACATCAATCACAACAGCCTATTTCCATATCTCTCTGCATTTTCCCACCATAGTCCATTCTCCCACTTCCAAGATGGCACTACTTTCTGTTGATCATTCGTTTTCCTCTCTACCCTCATTTCTCCTCCGTCAACTCTTTGCCCTGTGGGGTTTTCACCTTTCGTTAAAACACTCCAGCAGAAGAGTGGCTTAGTGCTAAATAAGAGTAGTATACCTCCCATTTGTGTTGCACGTTTGAAAGGTCTTTCACATCTCATTTTTGAGTATAGAATTATGTAAAGAATCATACGGTATTACCAAGGTGCTTTGTTTAGGGTGGCATCTTATGATTGCCACTCACATGTAAATTCATATGGGATTTGTTATCACCTACTGCTATCTCGAATTGGAGGACCTGTGTTATTCTCTTATGAAGACAATCTCTATTGATGCAAAACTGTACAGTACCTCTGATTTTAATGCTTTTCTTTTCTGTTTACTGAAAAGATTTTCATGCTTTTAAAGCTTTAATGATTTTAATACTTTTCTTTGCTGTTCATTGAAAATCTATCATTATATCTCTTTCACTCTGAAGGTCATTATATTTGCCTTCTTTTTTCTTGAGTAAATGTTCTAGAAATTTGTCAGTGTTACTAGTCTTTCTAATAACAACTTTGGGCTTGTTTGATCCTCTCTATTGCGTGTTTGTTTTCTGTTTCATTATGTTTTGCCCTTTTTAATTTCCTTACTTTTATTTTCTATATTCTATTCTCAAATTTATAAAGTTGAATGCTCAGCACATTAATTTTAGCCTTTTAAATTTGGTAATATAATCATTTAAGCCCTCATGTTTCCCTCTAATTGCTACTTTGGCTTCATATCACAAGCATTAATATATAGAGGATTTATTATTATTTAGTGCTTTACAATTTCTAATTTTCATTGTAATTTATTTTTTGACCCATGAATTATTAGCATTTTGATTTTGTTTTCAAATGTGGGTGAGTTTCCCCCAGTTATCTATTTAATTTTGATTTCTATTTAATTGTGTTATGAATAGTTTTTTTAAAATGATGTTCTTTGAATTCTTTATCTGTCTAATCTGCTGTTTAACATTTTATTGTATTTTATTTATTTATTTTTAAAATTTCAGCTCTTGTACATCTATATGATTCACTTTTTCTAAATCTACCTGGTACTTTGTTTAGAGAGTATCTTATTCCTTGATCCACTTACTGCTCTCTTTTATTTCTTTTGACATATTAAGCATACTTACTCCATATTCTTAATTGATAATTCTACCATTAGAAGCATTAGGTGTGCTTGAATATATCTTCTTTGTTTCTACTCTTATTCAAGGACTGTTGTCTCCTTGTGCATTTTATTATTATTTTCTATAAGTTAATATTAATGAAATATTTCAGGCCTGGATTGAAGATGTCTTTCTCTCATAAATATGTGTATGCGAATTCTTGATTTGAAATTTTGTGGATCACTTACTACAAACCTGTGTGAAGGTGGGCTTGAAATCTCAGGAAAAATTTATTTTTCACTCTGCTCCAGAGCTGGGACAAGCAAATTTCTTTGCTGTCATTGTCCGTGGAGTGGGATTTATGTATGTATGCATTTCAGTTTTCCGTTTTACTAAGGGTATATATACTCCTTTGGGTCTCAGCTCTATGTGGGAGTCTGCTATAGATTGCCTATGTGTAGAGGCTATGGCTATTTTCTCTAGTCCCTCCACTTTTCTCAGGGTTGCCAAAATGGAAGCTCATGGTCACTTTGATGCTTCTTTATCTTTCTGGTTTCCTGCTTTCACTTTGTCTTTTGGCCTTTGATGAATTCCCTTCTATACTTGTCAGCTCAATTATATATTTTTAAAAATTATTTTATTCAGAATCATAAAGTATTTTGTAAGAGGAAGGTTGTTCATTGTATTTAGTGTATCATGCCGTCAGAAACATAAATTTTATAATCTTTCTTCAAATTGTCTATCCTTGACAAGGCAGCTTTAAAAATGAAACAATAAAACTATGAAACAGAATGTAACTGCTTTCCTTTTAAATTAATTATCCCCACATTGAAGAATTCCTATGACCAATTGGTGAAAGTCTGATAATTTTGCTTCAATATTTGCAGGCTTATGTGTATTTATAACACCCAAGAAAGTATGCATATTTTAATGTGAATCTGTTTGCATGAATTTATTTTTCCTTAAATTGATTTTTATACTTTGCTTCTCCACCCTAAAAATGAACTAATTCTGTCCAATGATAGAAATATTTGGATATAAGGGAGGGAACCTGTATAAGGTGGTAAAATATCTAAAAAATTCAACCATAGGACTATTCCTAGGAAGAGCCCAAGGTCTTTAACCCTAATCCCCTCCCTCTCAAAAATTAGACAACACACCTAAGCCAAAATACAACAGAAGGATCTTCTGAGACTGAGATTGAATAAATCTCAGCGTGGAATAAATGCCATTGCCATCAAAGACATTATCTACCACATGAGAGAGGGATACTGAGCACATATGTGGGGCAGAGGAAATCCTTTAGTCAAAGGTCACACATTACTAAGCAACAAACTGTACAAAGTCACTTACTGTGGGAAAAACATAGATATAAAAATTCAGATTTGAGTGGAACTATGCACTGGATTTATTCTTTTTTTTTTTTTTTCTGGTGTATTGGGCCCTACATTGCCTTTGAGAAATGAACAATGCACTAACAAATATGAAGGAGGGTGGTTAGAAAGAGATGGAGTGGGCTGCTGGTGGTATAATGACTCTGTGTTGCATTTCTTGAGCATTTTGAAGTAGGAGAGAGCAGAAAAGAAAAGTACGAAAAGCATGAGGAGGAAGGTACTAGGGCTTAGATTTTCAAAACAGAAAGACCAGTTGTAGCAACCAAGTGGAGGAATGTCTGGGAGCTTTTTGGATTTTCTTTGGTTGGCTAAGGGGAAACTAATTTTGTCTTGATTCAGATTCCCTTTATAATTGCCTTTTGCCTCTGCATTTATATCCAGGCATAGTATGGAATAATCGAAGAACTCTATTCAACTTCCTGTCAAACTTTCTTAAACTAGAAATACCTGACTTTTCTCAATGAGTGGCATTTCCAGTGTCCATTGAAATGCTGATGTAAAAGTATCTGTCTGAAATACTTGTAAATCACAACTGTAATACGAATAGTTCTATACTTACTAGATTCTATTTAGCAGCTCAGGAAAGGAGAAAGGACAGATATTTTCCAAACCCCTAAGTTCAAATTCAGAATGTTCCCAGCTTTACATAAAGTGAATATATATTTTTTACTTTACTTACCCTTTTCATTTTCATTAGAGCCTTAAGGTACGTATTTATCTGAAAAGACATGTACTTACACAATTTAATTCTTGCTAATTGGGATTCACGCTGAGATAAATAAGAGTTCAAAACTTTGCTTTGCAGAGATTCATAAGACTTAAGTTCAGCTGAAATATCCAATTCAGAATATTGCAGCTCTGAAATTGAGTTAGTCACTCCCTCCTCATGTATTGCATATTGTCACCATGATTTTGGTTAAAATCATGATTCTGATTATGGTTGGCAGGCACAATGAGAAAATTCTTTTTGTAAGTTTTCACAGGGATACACTCACCAAAAAGAAGACCAAATTACTGGTTCTCACTTCAATAAATATTTTTACATATACTATGAAAAACACCATTTACCCATAGTGCCAAAAACAGATTGTAGGAAGCCTTGGTAAAAGGAACATTATTACAGTGCTTAGCACATATAAATTCAGTAAATATTAGGTTTTCATTTTCATTTCTTCTTCTTTATTCTTTTCCCTTCCTCCTCCTCCTCCCCGTCTCCCTCCTCCTCCCCCCTCCCTCCTCTCTCTCCTCCTCCTCCTCCCTCTTCTCCATTACCCTTATAAATATATTTCACCAGTAACTTGTAATAAGGTTGTGCTGAGGGTCTCTGATAAACACTATCTCACACATATAAAATCTCCGTGGCTGTTTTATTTTATTCTAGCCACTAATGCCTCTACTTCATCTCCCATATTAGTCAGAAACCTCCCTTTCTCTATCTCCTCTCCTGACCTCTCGCTTCTCACTGGGATCTATCTCGTTTTTTGTTGTGGATGCTGTTTTAATGTCAGGAAAAAAGGATTCCTCTCCCTGTTTCAGCCTGGGAAAGGAGAAGGGATAAATATTTTCCCAATCTCCCAAGTTGAAATTCAGAAGGAATTGCCCTAGAAACTAAATCTAAATGACAATAACCAAAATGAGGAAGCAACATTCAGGCTTATAAAACGTTCTCCAAGTTATAACAACAAAGAAGCTGATCAGTGGGAGGATAGGGTGAAACTGTTCTCTGATTCAGAGAAAGAAACCTCCAAACTCTGGTAGTTTCAGAAAACAGCTAGAAAGGACTTGAATGAAGATAGAGAACATTGCACGGGTGAAAGAGTTGGCCCACGCAAAATTTCGAAGAGGAAATTACTGTGGGGTGTGTGTGTGTGTGTGTGTGTGTGTGTGTGTGGTGTGCTGGTCAGTTGGCATGTGGGTAGGGTACAGCAATGAGTACAGTGTGATTGGAATCAAGAATGCATTCAAATAAAGACAGGCCAGATATAAAATCGCCAGTGTTAAGACAGATTACAGAAGCTCCTCTTGGAAAATTTTAGGAATATGCACCATGATGGGTTTGACTTCTGGGTCTGGAATTCTGTTAGGCTTTCCAATAGGCCTACACTCCATCTAGAGACTCAGTTCTGACCCAGGCTGTGTTAGTTCATTCTTGCAGTGCTATAAATAAATATCTGAGACTGGGTAATTTATGAGAAAAGAGTTTTAATTGTCTCATGGTTCTTCAGGCTGTACAGGAAGCACAATGCTAGCATCTATTTCTGGGGAGGCCTCAGGAAGCTCACAATCATGGAAGAAGTTGAAGTGGAGGCAGGCATCTCAGATGGTGGGAGCAGGAGCAAGAGCATGAAGGGGGAAATGTCACACGTTTAAATGAGCTGATCTCATAAGGAGTCACTCACTATCATGAGAATAGTACCAAGGCGATGGTACTAAACCACTCATGAGAAATCCGCCCCCATAATTCAGCTCCCACCAGGTCTCACCTTTTGGGGATTGGGGACTTTTCTTTCTCTTTCTTTCTTTCTAAGTTATAGCAATAAAGAAGCTGATCAGTGGGAGGATAGGGTGAAACTGTTCTCTGATTCAGAAAAAGAAACCTTCAAACTCTGGTTTCTTTCTTTTCTTTCCTTTGTTTTTTTTTTTTTTTTTTTTTGACAGAGTCTTGCTCTATTGGTCAGGCCAGAGTGCAGTGGCATGAGCTTGGCTCACTGCAACCTCTACCTCCTGGGTTCAAGTGATTCTCCTGCCTCAGCCTCCCGAGTAGCTGGGATTTTTGTATTTTTAGTAGAGATGAGGTTTCTACTAAGCCATTGCCCAGGCTGGTCTCGAACTCCTGACCTCAAGTGATCCACCCACTTCTGCCTCCCAAAGTGCTGGAATTACAGATGTGAGCTACTGTGCCCAGCAGGGATTATATTACAACATGAGATTTGGGCAGGGACACATGTCCAGTGGACAGTCATGCTTCTGGGACTAGACTGACTTTGCAGCCAGCTTCCCATCACCAGGCTTTTGCCTCGTTCCTTGGTTCCAAGAGCTGCTCCTTTGCCCTAATTCTAGTATTTGGGTTTTTACCTTACTTCCCCATTCCTGGGTTCTTATTCTGTTCAGGATCTAGGTAACAATACATTCCTACATTCCTCTCATGTTGGAATCCTTTCTCCTCCAGCTTCTCCTGCCCCTTACTCTGCCTTCTTTGATATTCCCATACATTGGAATCTTTCTGTAAAAGCTAGTTCCTTTCACTGATACCAGAACTCTTTCATACCCAATTCTTTCTGAAAGTACTACCTGTAGCCTACCATAGAGAATATCCCCAAAACCACCTTGCCACTCTGGGTGGATCTGTAACATTTCTGTTGCCTACTTGTTTCTGCTCTGTCTACTGGTTATGAGATTATACGTTATCTGGAGATAAACTTTCATTTTGTTACTCCTTACTTCTGAAGATACCATGCTCTATTCATATTTATTTATCCCCAGGGTTTAGCATATAGAAGGAACCTAGTAAATCTTTGTTGAAAGGATAGAATTCATTTGCTTTCTAGGCCTTCTATAATTTGGCCCCATTCTCCCCATCCCTCTTTTCTTCTCTTTAACACATTCACTGTATTCCAGTTAAATTTGTCTTTGAATAATAGCTCTTCACATCATAGCTCTTCATCTTCCTCATCCCTTGCGCAGCATCACAGCTAGTCAGTATTTCCAGGTCTTTGCTCATGCTGATCCATCATTGAAATGATACCTTCTCTCTTGTTCTTACATCAAGCCTTGCCTCCTTTACGAAAGGTTCATTAATTAGCCAAAACTAACAACTTCACTTTTTGGTAATTGCTTCAGTGTCTTAATTGGGTAATCCTAATGATTAAGGGAAGGATCCCCCAGTTGTTACAATCCCTTTCTCTTTGTTTCCATTGTTCCTGGGTCAGTGTCAGGCACACAGTACAACTCCGGGCTTACTGTTCGTTCAGTTGATTGCTGCGGGTGTTGGTCCCAAGCACAGAAAAGGCAGTCTCCTCCCACAATGGACTTTCATGCAATCTCTTTAAGGGCGCGCTGGTCTTTGATGCCTGCCTTGTTAGGCAGGGTCTTGCACATAGTAGGTGTTGGAGGACTTGGAGTCAAGAGGCCCATGTTCAAATCCCAGTTCTAGCTGTGTGATTGTGGGTAAGCTACTTAACTTTCGTTAGTCTCAGGTAACTCATAAATAATAATTAAGTAATAATAGTAATTTCCCCACAGAGTTGTTAGGAGGATAAGACGTGATAATGTGTATGAACAGAGTTTTATAAAGTGCTTGGTAAGTATTGGTTAGTTTTAAAGACTCAATAAAATATGCTTGAATAAATGTGTCAGAGCATTACTCATCATTCCACGTGTGGCATCCAGATGAGGAGGCTCTAAAATTTATGACAAAATGGTTTGACAGAAAACTCACAGGATGCCAGCCACCTCATCGGTATTTGCTGTGTTCTTTCATAGTGTGTTGTTTTCTAAATTTTTTTCTTCTTCATTTTAATTAGGTCATGAAGTGCTCTCCAGTTAAGATCCTCACCATCTTAGTTAACACTCAGACATGCTGTGCTGTTTATCTCTATTTTTTTTTTTTTTTTTTTTTTGTCGCTGAGGTCATTTTACATGATCTCCTTGTCCTAAATGAGGATCACCACTTTCCAAGGAGTGTCTCTTTAAAAGTCGCCTTTGCTGTTTCCCTCCTCTGAGTCCTCCATGGATATGCTATGTAGGTTAATGGGACAGGTTGACTTGGAGGGATCCCCCTCTCCTCTAGCAACTTTCTGCACCTCCTCTTCCCTGCTGTCATTCCAATGGTAAGGATTCCAAATGGGAAGGGCCTCTATGTTGGTGATACCAACTGCTGAACTGCAAATGATAACTCATTCTGGCATGGTGTTGACAGAGGAGAAAGGCAGAGAGAGGCATGTTCCCCAGCAGCAGGTGGTGGCACTGGTCCAAGGAGAAGTATGTGGACAGTCTTTGACAACAGCACATGCCTGGCTTAGGATGTTTTTTTTTTTTATCCATTTATTATGACCAGCTCCAAGAATAGGGAAGAACTTGGCAGAAAAGCCCCAGAGTGCAGGCTGTGCTAGTCAGCAACTGTAGTGGTCAATTACTGGGATATTTCATTTTCTTTATTTATTTACTTATTTTTGAGCTACATTGGAGGCTGTGAGTGGTGGGTAGGTGTCAAGTTGCTATCTTTTAACCCAATAATTTCAATTCTAAGTTGTACGTAAAAAATTAGTTGTACTGTTGTTGGTCGCAGTATGTTTATGGTAGGTTGGAAAATAAACTAAGCTTTTAACAATAGAAACTTGTTTAATTAATAATGGCACATCAAAATGATGAAAGATTAGGCACTCATTAACATGATGCTTCAGAAGAATATTAAATTACATGGAAACTTTTCAAGGTATATTAACTACAAATCAGCAAGTTACTAACATAGATTGCACAGTCTGATCTCAAGTTTATATCAGTGTGGGAGGCAGTATATTTTATGGGCTACAAGCACATCCTCAGGAGCTAGGTTGCCTCTGTTCAAGTAACAGCTCTACCACTTAATATGTATGTAGCCTTGGGCAAGCCACCTCTCTATGCCTCAGTTTCTCCATATGTTAAGTGGAGATAATAATTTTGCCAATCTAATGAGATTGTTCTGAGGGCTAAAATAATCCACATAACATGCTTAGAACAGTGCTGGCTCACAGCATTCCTAGAGTAGATATTAGCTATTCTTATAATACAGTCATACACACATAACATTTGGTCAACCGTGGGCTCCATGTATGGTGGCATTTCCATGAGATTATAATGGAGTGGAAAAATTTCTATCACCTAGTGATGTGGCCATCTCGACATCACAGGGCAATTCATACCTTCTCTGTGTTTAGATACACAAATACTTACCATTGTATTACAATTGCCTACAGCATTCAGTATAGTAACATGCTACACAGGTTTGTAGCCTAGGAGCAATAGGCTATGCCATAACAGTATAGGTGTGTAGTAGGCTATGCCAAGTAGGTTTGTGTAACTACACTCTGTGATGTGTGCACAACAACAAAATTGCTCAATTGATGCATTTCTCAAATGCATCCCTGTCATTAAGTGATGCATGGCTGTAATTATATATGCATAAAAGGGATAATACTAAAATAAGAGTGATTATCTCTGAATGGTATGATTATGATTTATTAGAATTTTCTTCATTGTGTATATTTATACCTTATATCTTCTACAATAAATACATAATATTTTATAATATGAAAAATATAGTGAAAGTGGTTTAAAAGTGCAGTTTGTTATTAAAAGATTAAAATACAGAACTTTTTTTTTGCAAGGAAGATACTCCACAGATAAATTAATCTGAAGTGCCAAAAGCTATATTAGGTTGTTTTCTAAATTAAAAATCCTGTTCAACCCTAAATATTTATTTGGCAAGGACATTGTTAAGATATTGTCCTTTAGTAATATCAGAATCTAATTTATTTTTGTTTTTATTAGATGAACTCTCTTGGATAGAAGGATTCAAACAGAAAAATGCAAAGAGAAGTCAGATGGAAAACTCTGGAAAATCCAAGAAGGGAGCTAGTTGATGATGAGCAAAGCCACATGTGCTGTCTTGACAGCCATAGAGAAGAATGGAGGCCTCCATACCTGAGTGGAAAGAGAAGAACATGGGCAATGATTTTGTCTCTACAAAACAACAACAACAACAGACAAACAAAATTAGCTGGGTGTGGTGGTGTGCACCTGCAACTTCACTACTTAGCAGGCTGGGTTGGGAGGATGGCTTGAACCCAGGAGTTCAAGGCTATAGTGAGCCGTGATTGTGCCACTGCACTCCAGCCTGACAGAACAAGACCATGTCTCAAAAGGAAAAAAAAAAAAGAAAAGGAAAGAAGAAAAGAATTTAAAAAGAGAAGGGAGAATGAGAAGAGTCACAACTTTGATAAAGTGGGGAGCATTGGGTTGGGTATGGAATGGTAGTAGTCTTGTCTAGTTCAGAATCAGACAGACCTGAGTTTAGTCCTTCACATCTACCCTTTTACCCTTCTTATTTTATTTCCCTTCCCTTCCCATTTTCTTATTCATTTAATAAAGTTTCTAAGTTCTACTTTCTTTTCGGTATTATGGTAGGCTTTGGGAATGCAAAGTTAAATGAAATGTGTCCTATACCTTCAAGGAGGATTGGGCCTTGTGGTGGTGATAGCTGACTCAGCAGACAATCACACAATGGTGTTTTCAGTGCTTTGGTACAGATATTCATAGGGTGCTGCAAGAGCAATAGGACTGGTAATGAAGTCTGCCTTTGTGATGAGATGGTTGGTGGTGAGACACATGGTGGGTGGCTTCTGACAAAATGGGGCATAGGATGAGTATTGTAGAAGTTAGCAGTAGACAAAGATTGAAAGAGGAAACAGCATGTATAATGTACTAGGGTGATACAGTAGTTTGAGGAACCACAAGGAGCTTCATCTGGTGGGAAAGATTGGTATAAATGGGGGAACAGAAAGAAGGATGGACAGAAACCAGATCATGATAGGCCTGGTTTGCTAAGGTAAGGATTCACTGGTATGAAAGCATTGAATGCGATGGGGGTCTGTTGATGCCTGAAAATCCTGGAGAGTGACTGATTTGGGGGAAGAAAGCTTCATGATCATTTCTGTGTTTGGCTGTGTGATCTTGGGCAGGTAACCTGTATGAGCTCCTTTTCTGTAAAATCTATAAGCTGATTATACTAAAACCCACCTTGCTGTGCTATTGCAAAAATGAGAGCATGTCTCCGAGGCACCTATTATAGTACCTGGGTTTATAGTTATTATATGCTGGATAGCTCCAAAAATAAATAACTACTGCTTGGGAAGTAAGAAAGAATGTTTGGCTTGAAATAAGAAGGTCTGTTGTTAAATCTTGGTTCTGCCACTCCTTGGCTCTGTCACCTTGAACATATCATTTGACTTCTCTGAGTTTTGTTTTTTCCCTTATGAGATGCAAACCATGTTGCCCTCACAAGATTAAGTCAGGATAGTGCTTGTGGTAGATAAACTCCCCCAGTACAAATTATTTCTTTCCAGCCAGGTGCAGTGGCTCACACCTGTAATCCCAGGACTTTGGGAGGCCCAGGCAGGTGGATCATTTGAGGCCAGGAGTTCGAGACAGCATGGCCAACATGGTGACACTCTGTCTCTACTAAAAATGCAAAAAAATTAGCTGGGCGTGGTGGTGGGCGCCTGTAGTCCCAGCTACTTGGGAGGCTGAGGACTTGTAGGAGAATGGCTTGAACCTGGGAGGCGGAGGTTGCAGTGAGTGGAGATCATGCCACTGCACTTCAGCCTGGGAGACAGAGTGAGACTCCGTCTCAAAAAAAAAAAAAAAAAATTCTTTCCATTATTTTTTATCTTTCAGTCCTCTTTTTGTTTCCCTTTTGCAATTGCAGGCTTTTGTAAGTCAACCCTCTGCTTTATGAAGAACACACTAGGGTGGGGTATCACACTGTGAAGAATACATCACTGGAACTTGAATAGTAAACCAGTAGATCGGGAGCAACATCTGGAGGGCCCATGCAAGCCTGGGGAGAGAAAGAGAGGTGCTGGCATGCCCACAAGGGAGCGAGAGCAAGTGAGTGTATGCACAGAGCACTTCTGGAGCATGACCCTCCTGCGATGCCTGCTGAGCCATTACTTGAAGGTCTACACAGGTGTAGACCAAATTCACGGCCTAAATCAAGGGAAAGTATTACCATATGTTCCCACACAGAGACTAAAAGAGAGGGCTGCTCCCAGCAAGAGGGGGAGGAGGGTAGAGGTGGAAGTGAGGAGCCAGGGGAGGAAGGGAGGAAAACAGAAGAGCTGCCAATATAAAGAATTCATTAGAGAAAAGTCATGTTGTGACCTCCAAGATGAAGATGAGTGAAAATTCTTGTATGATTTAATATTCAGTGGAAATATTCCAAACCACATGCGCTCTGTGCAGGCTGCGGTCTTTTACCTTAATTTCAGGGAAGTCCTACTACCCATTAAGCTTCATGTTGCTTACATAGTCTGAGCTTCTTTGTAACATGCTGGCAGGGTGTAGATGAAGAGGCTTGACTGGAAGCCTGCAATTATAGAAGTCTGGACAGTGTGGAAGAACTGGGAGCCTGGCTGACCATTTATGTGAGAGAGGGACATGTCTTACCTGAGTGCCACGTAAGCCATAGAGCCTTATCTCCTGGGACACATGTGCTATAAGTCCACTTTATTTTCTATAGCTCTCTCGGGCAGTTGAATTACTCCAGTGGTTTTTAAACTTAAAAAATATTAGAAACATTTTCTTAAGAACAACTTTTATGAAGCTATGATGCCATTTTTAAAAACAAAACAAAAATGTACTCTAAAACCTAATATGGTAAAAAAAAGTTATCTGCTTGGGTTGAAAATCAGGATGGGGTCCTGAAGTGCTACCCACTTGCTTCTCTTCCCTTATGCAAATCCGTTCCTGAAAGTGTGAAAACTATCACTGTAGTACAACCTTCAATGTGTAAATGAGGAAATGGTGATGCTAGAGGCTTGTCCACATGCCCATAATTAATTAAGGGCTGAAGTTAGATTGAAATCACTATTTTTTTCATACCTGCTTTGGTGTATTTTCCTAGCTCTAGACTTGTAGCTATTTGCTTTCAGAATAGAGATAATTAAAATATCGCCGCATCTGATCAACCCAGAGACATAGGAAAAACTGAAAGAGTTTGAAGAACCTGATGCTCCCCATCTGTAAATGGCCTAGAGGAAGCCTCCACATCCCTTTCGCAACTGCAGGCTTTTGTAACTCAACCCTCTGCTTCATGAAGAAGAACACCCTGGGGTGGGATATCACACTGTGAAGAATACATGCTGGAACTTGAACAGTAAACCAGCAGATCAGGAGCAACATGTGGAGGGCCCATGCAAGCCTGGGCAGAGGAGAGGCGCTGGCATGCTCACAAGGGAGCAAGAGCAAGTGAGTGTATGCACAGAGCACTCCTGGAGCATAACCCTCCCCCACCAACACTGCGCAAGGCGGACGCAAGCAAAATACACATCTGTTGAATGGGAATGAAACGCTGTGGTTTTAGGAAAGAGTCTCTGGGACCCCACAGTCTCTCCAGTCTTAGACTTTCCCTGTCTCAAAGAGACTGGGACTCTGAGGAGTTTTTCTCCCAGGAATATTCTATCCTCCTGCAAAGGGGCTCTGGGCTTTAGACTTAGAAAAACCTCAAATTGCTAGTTTATTATTTAGACAAGCAAATTCATGATGACTTGCATCATCTTGCAAGTATGGCAAAGTGGACCAGGGCAAAGCCTTCCTAGGATTTTTGTTGAGCTGTAAGTTTCCTTTCCAGTCAAAGAAGAATGATTGGTTTAGCACATTAATATCTATCAAGAGTAAAAAAATGAGTGTTTGAAGATTCTTGCTGAGTTTCTGATTTTCCTGAGGCATTCACAGTCAGGTCCTTTATTTCCTTTAAGCCTACTGGTTCCCCTGAATGTGTTATGTCCTGAATTATCAAGAGGTTCTGATGCCTGCTGAAATCATCATGGGTGTAATAGAGACAGTGGTACTCACCAAACATTCCATCTGCTCTTTCGCATTTGCCAAATCCCTTGCACTTAGGTGGGGCCATGAGCCTAGTTCTGACCAATGAAACATAAGCTGAACTGGTGAAAAGCCTATGTGCAAATCTCCAGGCTCTCCTTCACTGACACCAGCACTTTCCAGATGGCAAAGTCCCCACCAGCCTGGAACCCTGAGTAACTTTGATAAGCAGAGTATCCTTCTCCCATGGACCTATGCTGGATATTCATCATAAATGAGACACAAACCTTTGTTATTTTAAATCACTAAGATTTCAAGGCTAATTTGTTATGCAGCATAACCTAGTTGTGACTAATTAGTCATGACTAATACAGGGATACTTGGGCTTGAAGCAAGGAAGACTGAAGACCTGCTCTGGTGAGAGCTACACTTAAGGGTTCTCTTTAGGATCTGGCAGCCCCGGGGTTTGAGGCAGTTGTGTGGTGTATGGAGCTGCCTTGTACTGGCTTGTTACCCCGGATTGTGCACATTTTTTCCCAACTCTACGTTTAATGACATCACCTTGATAACTTGTCATTGGCCATGGTAGAAGTATTTACACCATAGAAATTGTCTAATATTATAAATCATGGCATTTTTGTTTTTCCTGGCAAGGTAGTTGTTAAATACTCATATCAAAACATCACATCATACTCCTTAAATATATACAATTATTACTTGTCAATTAAAAATAAAATTAAAAAATTATTTATAAAAACCAAGCAGCCAGGCCTCAGCAAAATTATGACACAGGAAGAAAAAGTTTAATAGCACATCACTGATTTTAAGTCTCTACAGAGAGAGTCAAGGTGGCAGCTGGAAATGAAACAGTAGGACCCTTAGTAAATAAGAACTCCATAAGTTTCTTAATTATTTCCCAATTTCTGCAGAGAAAAAATTTGGTAGAGAGATAACTTACTAGGTATGTTTTTCTCCAAATCATGAAATAGGCAGTCAAAATAATGTCTTTGCCAGAACACCCTAAATATCAGAATTTTTAGCTCATTTTTAAAATTTATATTTTAAAAATTATTATTGATACATAATAACTATATATTTATGGAGTATATGTAATGTTTTGATATAGGCATATAATGTATAATGATCAAAGCAAGGTAATTGGTGTATCCATCATCACAAGCATTTATTTCTTTGTGTTAGGAATAGTTCAATTCCACTCTTTTAGTTATTTTTAAAAACATACAACATATTATTGTTAACTATAATCACCCTATTTGTGCTACAGAACACTAGATCTTATTCATTCTATTTAACTATATTTTTGTATTTCTATTTAATGGCCATTTTAGCTGGAGTGAGATGATAGCAATTACCATTCCCACAGTAGCCCCATTCCCCACTACCCTTCCCATCCTCTGGTAACCATTGTTCTACTCTCTAAGGGTTTATTTATTGTTTTTGTTAGCTCCCACATATGAGTGAGAATGTGTAATATCTGTCTTTCTGTGCCTTGTTTACTTAACATAATGTCCTCTAGTTCCATTCACGTTGTTGCAAATGACAGGATTTCATTCTTTTTTATGGCTGAATAATATTCCATTAGGTATATGTACCCCATTTTCTTTATCCACTCATCCATTGATGGACCTTTAGGTTGATTCCATATATTGTCTATTGAAATAGGGCTCAATAAACATGAGAGTGCAGATGTCTGTTTGATGTACCGATTTTCTTTCTTTTGGATTATATCCAGCAGTGGGATTGCTGGATTATATAGTAGTTCTATTTTTAGATTTTTGAGGAACCTCCATACTGTTCTGCATAGTGTCTGTACTAATTTACAATCCCACCAATAGTGTACAAGGGTTCTCCTTTCTCTAATTCCTTGCCAGTATTTATTATTGCCTGTCTTTTGGATAAAAGCCATTTTATTCCCAGATACTCAGAATGCTGAGGCAGGAGGATTATCGAGGCTAGAAGTTGAATTCAGCCTGGGAAATACAGTGAGACACTACTGCTATTTTTTTTTTTTAATTAGCTGGGCATGGTAGCATGCTCCTGTAGTCCTAGCTATTCAGGAGGCTGACGTGGGAGGATCGTTTGAGCTCAGTAGTTTCTGGCTGTAGTGAGCTGCTATCACACCACTGCACTCCAGCCTGGGCAACATAGCAAGACTTTAGTTCAAAAAAAGCCATTTTAGCTGGAGTGAGATGACAGCTCATCGTAGTTTTGATTTGCTTTTTTCTGATGACTAGTGATGAGCATTTTTCCATGCACCTGTTGGCCATTTGCATGTCTTCTTTTGAGAAATATCTATGCAGATCTTTTACCCATTTTAAATCAGATTATTTTTCTGTTTAAATTAAGTTGTTTGAGCTCCTTATTATTAGTCATTTGCCAGTTGAATTGTTAGCAAATATTTTCTCTTATTCTGTGGGTTGTCTCTTCACTTTGTTGTTTTCTTTGTTGTGCAGAAGCTTTTAGCTTGATATGATCCCATTTATTCATTTTTGCTTTGGTTGCCTGTGCTTTTGAAGTCTTACTCAAGAAATCATTGCCCAAACTAATGTCCTGGAGTAATTCCCCAGTGTTTTCTAATAGTAGTTTCATAGTTTCAGGTCTTAAATTTAAGTCTTTAATCCATTTTGAGTTTATTTTTATATATGTTTGAGTTTATGTTTATTTTATATGTTTTATATATGTTTGAGTCTATTTTTATATATTTTTATTTTATATATTTTATATATGGTAAGAGAAAGGAATCTAGTTTCATTCTTCTGCATATGGTTGTCCAGTTTTCCCAGCACCATTTATTGAAGAGACTGACCTTTCCCAAAAGTATGTTTTTGGGGCCTTCATTGAAGATAAATTCACTGTAAAATTTATTTTCTGTTCCATTGGTCTGTGTCTGTTTTTATACCAGTATCATGCTGTTTTGGTGGTTATAGCTTTGTAGTATAATTTAGATGTAGGTAATGTGATGCCTCCAGTTTTGTTCTGGGTATTCTAGGTCTGTTGTGGTTCCACATACATTTTAGAATTATTTATTTCAATTTTTGTGAAAAAATGTCATAGGTATTTTGATAGGGATTGCATTGAATCTTTAGATTGCTTTAGGTAGTATGGGCGTTTTAACAATATTGATTCTCCCAATCCATGAACATGGAAAGTCATTCCACTGTTTTGTGTCCTCTTCAATTTCCTTCATCAATGTTTTACAGTTTTCATTGTAGAGGTCTTTGACTTCTTAGGTTAAGTTTATTCCTAGATAGTTTATTTCATTTGTAGCTATTGTAAATGGCATTACTTTCTTGATTTCTTTTTTAGATTGTTCAATATTGGCATATAGAAATGCTACTGATTTTTGGCCAGGTGCAGTGGCTCATGCCTGTAATCCTAGCACTTTGGGAGGCTGCGGCAGTTGGATCACGAGGTCAGAAGATCGAGACTATCCTGGCTAACACGGTGAAACCCCATCTCTACTAAAAATACAAAAAATTAGCCAGGTGTGGTGGCGGGTGCCTGTAGTCCCAGCTACTCAGGAGGCTGAGGCAGGAGAATGGCATGAACCCGGGAGGCAGACCTTGCAGTGAGCCGAGATCACGCCGCTGCACTCCAGCCTGGGCGACAGAGCGAGACTCTGTCTCAAAAAAAAAAAAGAAAAGAAAAGAAAAGAAAAGAAATGCTACTGATTTTTGTATGTGTATTTTGCATCTTGTAATTTTAGTGAATTTATCAGTTTTAAAAGTTTTCAGGTGGAGTTGTTAGGTTTTTCTAGGATATGATAGGATCATATCATCTGCAAACAAAGATAATTTTACTTTTTCCTTTCCAAATTGGATGCTTTTTTTATTTCTTTCACTTGTCTAATTGCTCTGGCTGGTACTTCTAGTACTATGTTACACAAAAGTGGTAAAAGTGAGCATTCTTATTTTATTTCAGACCTTAGGAGAAGGCTTTCAGTTTTTTTCCCATTCAATATGATACCAACTTTGGGTTTATTGTATTTGGCTTTGATCATGTTTCTGAGTTTGTCTTTTTCTAGCTGTTATCTTTGCCAAAAGCATCTTTTACCTTAGTCAATGACATCTAGCAGACTTCTGTGCCCTTTAGATTTTCAAGTGAATTAGCTGATAAGGAAGTTGATCAGCTGTGACTTGCTGGCATGTAAATGTAGAAAGCACTTAATTCAGCATTCTTCTCTTTTCCAGCATTCTTTTATATTAAAAAAATTCCATGTATCTTTCCACATTGTCACCACTATCCTCTTTCATGAGGACAAAACTAATAGATTCCAATTTGATTTGTTGGGAGTTTGATATACAATTAAAAGCCTAACAAATCATTACTCATTAAATGATATTTAATGCCTTTGCTTGAGGGTTCCAAATATGAAAGATTTAATTCCTTAATATAATACTTACAATAATATTTTCACATACAAAAATAAGTACTCTGTATAAGAAACTCCATGCTTTGACTGCATACTCATGAAAATCCTCCGCCCTCATCCTCTTTTTCTGTTAGCGACACTCTTAGAGTAATCATGGCTCTAGACTTTAAAGAGGAGTAGTGACTCAGAGATTGGCCAATGTTATCTGTACCCTCATCTCCCAAAGTAGGGGGAAAGGTCTCGCTTACCTACATAGTATCACAAAGTAGTAAACATTCTTCTTTCTAGCTGCATCTTTACTTATTCTTTCTGGCATTTTCCCTGTTGTTTCAACTGTGAAATATGGTGGGTGTGTAGTAAGGGAGGCTTACATATGCACTTAGAGATGTGTTATGAAAACCTGATTTATTTCATTTCATATGGAGTTATGAAATAATTTTGATTGACATATTACATTGTTTGGCTTGAATATTAAATATCATTGGTGAATAGCTTATGTTTCATTACACTGGCAACTGCTATCTGCTAAAAATCAGATACTAGGATATATCTTTCCAGCATATGTAATTCTGAGAAACAGCCTTGACCTGACCTTCTTGACCTCAGTTTCTTCATTTGTAAAATGAGGGGTTTGACCTAATGATTTATGGGGTTTCTCTCAAGTCAAACTGTTTTTGATTGTACAGGTATGCCATTATACAGACATACAGGGCTAAAAGTATATTCATTTACTAATTTATACACTACACATTGTCTACTATATATCAAGTACTGTGATAAGTATGGTTAATATGAGCTTCCTGACTTCAAAGAATTTACTGTCTTATGAGGAAGACAAACAAGTAAAAATCCAATTACAACACGGCAGAATAAATATTACATACAGTAGGAGTGAAGAGTGGGTACAAATGGAGGACATAGGAGGGGCACCTAACTCATTTATGGGAAAGAAAATAATAGACATCAAGGAAGAAGAAGATGTTAAGCACATGTAGGGCTAGAACTAGGGTGTGCCAAGAGAGACACTTTTGGTACAAATTTTTTTTTTTTTTTTTTTTTGAGACGGAGTCTCACTCTGTCGCCCAGGCTAGTACAGTGGCGCGATCTCGGCTCACTGCAAGCTCCGCCTCCTGGGTTCTCGCCATTCTCCTGCCTCAGCCTCCCGAGTAGCTGGGACTACAGGCGCCCACCACGCCCGGCTAATTTTTTTTTTTTTTTTTTTGTATTTTTAGTAGAGACGGGGTTTCGCCATGTTAGCCAGGATGGTCTCGATCTGCTGACCTAGTGATCTGCCCATCTCGGCCTCCCAAAGTGCTGGGATTACATTTAAGCAGGCACTCACCTTATTCCCAGGCCTTGAGTGTGTTGTAATCTGACAGTGTGCTTGAGTTTAGCCACAAGCAAGAGGATAGAAACTGTTCTGTAACTGTATGTGCAAAGGCTTAGGGGACAAAAGACAGAACTTCAGGAAATTGCACATAATTTCATAATGTCTGGATTTGGAAGTAGAGTTAAGGTTGTAGATGTGAATGATGGAAATAAACAGGACCTCAGGTCAGAAGTGTCTTATAAAATATGTTAAGGTGTTTGAACTTTCTTCTTATGTTAATGGGTATCCATCAGGGAATTTTCTTTATAAAGGAGGTAGTATGACCAGATCTGCTTTTTAAAAGAAGATTCCTCTGGTAGCAGTATGGAGACAGGGATAAGGAATTAGATAGGAAAAGAGGCTGGAGGCAGAAAGACCAGTTGAGTAGTGGTGGGGATAGAGAAGCAAACCAAACGGCCTCTAGAACTGTTTAAGAGTTGGAGCTGCCTGGGATGAAGACCAATTGAACAAGTTGGGTGTTAAGAGAGAGAGGAATAGGATGCTCAGGGTTCCTGGATTGAGAAAATGAGAGGATAGTGGTGCTGATCACTGAAACATGGAACAGAGCAGAATAAAAAGGGTTGGGAAGGATGGTGATGAGCTCAGGCTTTGACTTGAAGAGTCTGAATATCTGAGGTGAGATGGCTGCTAAGGAGGCTGGTGTATGGGTTGGTGCTCAGCACAGAGAGATGGATATAGATATGAACATGGATTTGTCAATCATCTGCCTGTAAGTGATAAGAAAGCAATGGCTATGGATGAAATTTCCCAGGGAGGGAAGGTGTAGAGTGAGAAAGAACGCTTAGTGGCTATTGAAAGCTCCTTGCCACTCTTCAGTAAAACCATCAAAATACAAAAACACAGCTTTGTAGCCACCATTGGTATACGCTGGAGGACAGGATAAGGAGGGAAGTAGTACTAGACGTGCCTAGGGTTTCTTCTGTGTAAGCAGTTATGTTATTGTGTCTTTGCTGCAATGGATTTACAAGAGTCACTAAAGAATTTGTGTTAGTTTGTGGTTACAGAGACTGTTTGCTGCAGCTGGTGACCCTGTACTCTCACTGCAAGGAAGGAACACAGTGGCCCTGTGTGCCTTGTGGCTTTGGGGAGCACATCACTGCTAATTCCTGAGGAGAGGGGGAAATTGGGCACATTTAAATTTCTCTTTCTAAGTTACAAAGGCAAAAATTAGTGACTCTTTTGGATGCCCCTGTCTAAATGTTCACACTTGAGAGAAAATTGCCTTCTCCAGGAAGTGAGTAATAAATCTCTCTCACCAATGGAAGTCACTCACATCCTGAAACAACAACCCTCAGCTGAAAAGAAGAAAAAATTAAAACATTTCTTTCCCCTGTGAAACTCTCTTTCTCCAAACATGTGTTCCTATTAGACTATAGAGAGCACCATTATGCAGACATCTCAAACTTCTTGATGACTTGTCCAGAAACATAATTGGCTGTGGCCGAAAGACCACAGCAAACATGCCCAGGGTGTGAAAATGTTAGGCCAAGATAATTGCTGGAGGGGTTCTGCCTGTAAGGCAGGCTGAACAAGCAAACCAGGCCAAGCCTACACTGACATGGCCCATGCTTAATGTGAGGAAGCAAGAGCCAGAGTGGGTGGTGGGGGCAAGGTGGATGCAAGGTGAGATTTGGATATGCATCCTTTAAATCTTTTACATCTTCATTTTGCAGGCTGTGTGTGTGTGTGTGTGTGTGTATGTGAGAGAGAGAGAGAGAGAGAGAGAGAGAGCTGTGTTGCTTTTTGTCCTTTACCTGTGTTTTGCCCTTTTGTCGGACTTTCTAACTTTTCCTCTGCCTCTGGTCTTGTTTCTTTCATGTCAGTCTTTACCAGAAAGGAATGCCCGTGAAGAAACTACTTAAGGCTTTTTAAGGGCTCCCTTGCTCCTACAGCTGTCAGTCAGTATACCCTGAATGCAGAAGAGTGCAAATACCTACCTCGTAGGAAAGCTGGGGCAATTCTCCTCAAGAGAGGAAGCTTCTGGAAATCTCACTTTTAATGTAAAAATTCAAGAAATTCTTTGACTCATTCCATAATATGTCTGTATTTGTTTTAATAAAAATTGTTATTTTAAGCTACCTATCATTGGGCAAAAAGTACGTTCCAAGAGGATACACTTTGTCCATAAGTGTGTGTGCCCCAGCTTGAGAAACAAGGGTCCATGGGAACTCCATCAACTGGCCTCCTACCTCAAATTTCACCAATTAAACCAAAGCGACTTCATGCATGGAAGTGTTACAAGGAATTTATTTTCTCATTAGTTGTACCTAATAATTTGTGTCTAGTTTATAGATGAAATTATTCTACTTGATATTGAAGTGGTGTTCAATAGAAACACAGAGATTAGGAGAGAACCAGGTGGTCCTAGGCCTGATGTCTGCTTTGCCATTTACTGGATACGTAACCTCATGGAGCCTCAGTTTCCTCATCTGTAAAGTGGGGGTTATAATGGCACTTGCACCGAGAGTGTTAAGAGGATTCAATGAAATGTTTGTAATGTGTACATCATGTGCCTGACATATAGTAAGTGCTCAGTACATACCAACACTAGGAATTATTTGCTATGGAAATAATTTTAGAGGTGATTCAGATACAGTTATAGGCACTAAATGGTCACAGATAGATGTAATTGGGCTGATTATATTAGACAATTTGCAGCAGCTGAAACAATTTTAAAAGGCTGTTTGCATTGGGCCAATGGGTACTTCAATATTATTGTCACCTTATGTATGAATTAAAAAAGGATTTAGAAATTTATTATAAATACACATTTAAGAATATTCTAGAATCATATCACTTTTGGTTGATTGAGATAGTTATGATTATTCTGGTGATTATACTAGCTATTTTGACATCCTGTGTAATATAGTTTATTGTACTAATATGTCTTTCCCCAGAGCAGAATTATCTCAAAAATTTAAGCAATGAATATAAATAAATAAGAACATCTGGTGGAGGAGTTGAAGCAGATGTGCAGATTGAGGTACATCAAAGAAAAGCCCATTATTATCCTGGTAACTGGCTAGTGCTGAACGATACAAACAACTTAAAGAAATGGAATTAGTTGTTTAGAGATGTCAATTCATCTAAGAAGAGATCCTAAAAGCAGTAAATATTATCATAACAATAAATGATTACAAAGTATACAGTTAATGTTTATATTGGTAAAGTCCTTCAGTAGAAGATGGATTTAAGACACAAAATATCAAGTGTTTTTGGTTCTGTTTGCTAGAGAATGGTTTCCTAAAATATGATAAGAGCATCTCTCTGAGATTTTCTCACATAGCATTGCACATACTTGATAGGTTATTGTTCCTGAACTCATAGGTTACATGTGGTGACTGACACGTTTTGTGCTATTACATGGGACTGCAGTGTTAGAAGGATCATGTGACATGCCACTTTTTAATGCAGAGAGCCTTATTCCAAGAATGATTCTGTTTGATGTTATATAAGAGGTTGGTCTTCAAGATTGAGTTTAGAGAATGGGACAGAATACTAAAAAGATTTATGTATAATAAATCTAAATATATGAATTTTCTTTGACATATTGCAAGGTAGGAAAGGATAGTGTGCCGGCTGCTGTAAGTAATTTCTCTATTATATTTTTGTTGACTTTTATAGATTCTTTCTTCTGAAATACTTATAGGCAAGTTAAGCAACAAATATGTAGGTATGATCAGTCTTTTCCCAGATGATTTTACAGGTGTCAAAGGCCAAAACCCTGTACTCTGGGTAGGTTGAGAATTACCTTCGAATGCCCTGAACCTTCACCACAGAGGAAAAAAAGTGTGAATCCTGCAAGTTGAGTGTCATGGGCCAGCAAAAAGAGTCTAAAACCCCTTCTTCAAACGTCACAAACTAACTGGGAAGGCTGAGCACAGTTCTCAAAAGTGTTAAGTAATATAGTTACAACCCAAGTAAATTTGGAGTGCCTAGAGCTACAGTGCAGTAGCTAAAAACCCCACAAATATGACTGTAAAAAGTATTGAAATGTAATAAAAAGCCTTCCCCGAAGGTCTCTTGAACAGGTAGCAAAGGAGAAATTTCCTAACATTCAGAAAACTTCCAAAAAACTCCTTTACTTATCTCAACCAAACTCTAGACAAACTGGATTTCCTAATTAATTAATCATCATTCCCTCTTTTGCAACTCCTTTCCCCCACTTTTTGGATTTTTTTCCTCTTATTGTCAGAATACAGTAACGCTTTTTCTTATGTAACTTAGTCTATAGCATTCTGTCCCCTTTTTGAGTTCTGCATCTTGTCTTTGTTACTCTGCTCAGCACATTAGGACTCAACAGGCAAGCAGTGTAACAAAGAATCCTCCTTAGAAGGGAAGGGAAGGAAAATATTGCAAATACTTAGGGATTTTTGTGCTTATCAACAAGATTTAAATGCTATTTATTAAAGCAATAGAAGAAGTGCCACAAAGTCTCATGCAATAACTGCTAAATGGGTGGCCTAGGCAGGAAGTAAGAGAAGTAGTTCTTCACTTTTAGCCATGGTGACCAAGAGAGAATTGATAGGGAAGGTAAAGAGAAAGTGGGTAGAACTTAAATTGGAGAAGAGAAAAGGCTAAAGGATTTTGTAGACAATTAAATATTTTAAGAATGTATCCTAAGCTTTATAAATATAAGCTCCTTGAAGGCAGAAGAGTTTGAAAAATTCTTGGCCTATGTAGTAGTAGAAAATAAATGTTTGTGGACTGAATATAATCTGTACTATATTTGTGGAATAATATAATTTGTAGAATGTATAATCTGTGGAAGGTATAATCAGTTTTTAAAATTATTATAAAATGTTTTACTATTACAAACTCTCGAGCAACTATCCTTTGCCACTTTAAAATATTTGATGTATCTGAAGCCTTTTTTTTCTCTCCAAGGTTCCAGATGTGTTTTCTTTGCTACCATAAATCATTAAGTGAGAACTGATATGTTACAAAGGTAAACATTTTCCTTGTCTGTATTTGGATCTATGTCAATGATTTAAAAATTTTAAATCCTGCGATAGTAGTGACTTTACAGTAAAAAGCTCTTTTAAGACTTTTCTGAGCTCACTTGAGCCAGCATTCAATTTGCATTTCTTTCTTTTCTTTTGTTTTTTTAAACATAATCTGAATATAATCTTAAGGAATATCTTAATCCCTCTAAGACTCTTTAGAACGGTGTTTTCTAGGCTTTGTGGACTATTGGCCAGTGTAAGAATTGCATTTTCCCTTATGTATATAATCTATGTGCATATGCACACACACACACACACACACACACACGAGGTGACAGTTTTTGAAAATAAGGCTTACCTTTATACCTGTGATGCTCTGCTAATTTCTACTCTATTCTAGTTTGTGGAAAACAATGCTGATCCAGGAACCACTGAATATATTTCACAGCCTCAAACGAATCAGAGCTGGCAGTTTAAGAAATAAACTGCTCTGGAGCAGACATCAAAACAAAGCAAAATAAAAACAAACAAAAATGCACATAGAAACCAGTTATTATAAATATGTGAATTTGCCTGGATACGACAATAGTTAGCCTGTGGATAAATTGATAAAGTATATAGTCTTTGTAAGGCTGTTGAAAAAGTCTTAAAAAGAACAACAAAAATTACAACAGCAAAACAAAACAAAATTTATTGTGTAGGCTTCATAAAGCTAGTCTGGGCCTAATTTGACCCATGGTTAGTTGGTTTGTCACTTCTGTTCTAAAAGGCAGAATGCAATTGAAGATGTTTTAAATGAATTGCAATGGTCTTAAATGTGAGAGTTTAATTTTACTCTAACTCACTGAGTTACCTTATCTATCTCCAAATTCTTCTCTTTTTAGGCATATTAGCAGAAATTTTTCTGAATGACAGGAGAAATTTGACCTTTCAATAAAATAGAAATGATGATATTAAGTTTCAGGTGAATTGCATGGATCAATTTATCCAATCAAAAGTCATCCTCTGACAATTTTTCTATTGAATGGTATGTGCATGTGTAATTGTTATTGTCATAATTATCATTATTATTATTTTATGTGTAGCCCATGTTTGAAATTATTTGAAATTTCAATATTTGACTCTTTTAAATATTAAAACATATTTTCTTTCTTTTAATGTTCAATTAGTGTTACACTTGACCTTAAATTCTGCTTTCTTATTCCCCATATACACTTAGAGACTGATTTTTGTTTTGCACAGAAATAAATTTTAACTTAAAATAATTTCCACACCTACTTTGTTTAGTTAAAGAAGAGCTACGAAACATTAAATTTAATTTATGAAGCCTTCTATTTGTGTTCCAGTCCTCTGCACATACACACTGTGTTAATGCTATGTCTCTATATGCCAATGACATTAGAGTTTCTGGCAAAACTCAATATGTAATCAATTATCACCTGTCATGAATGACTTTTAAGATCCAGCCAGATATTTTGGAAATACCGCTTAGTTCCACTGAGAAGGAAAGTCTCCCTCTGAAAGTGGTATGGCCCTCATCTTTAAATCTCTTATTCAAAGGCATTTGGACAACTTTCAGTTTAAGTCAATGTGCAATAAAGTCCAGCAACTTACATCTTAAAAAAATAGAATTGTAGCTATTTCAAAATGAGTTCAAGAGTATGTTGTTGCTTAGAAATGATAACAAATCTTAAATCATTTTTTCTCTCTATAGGGGAGCACAAGAATCTTATATGCACCAGTTACAGGCCAATGCCTTTTTTTTTTTCCTTTCTCTTTAATGCTTGGGTTGGTTTCAAACTCACCAGTTAAGAAGAACTGGAATCTGCCTCCTAGGATTCCAATAGTGTGCTTTCTTTTCCTTTTCTTTTTCTTCATTGATTCTCTCAGAGAAAACAGAAATCAATTATTATCCTGCCAGCTGGAGAAAATCACTGATATCCAAACATAATGGCTTTTCTAGGCATAGCATATATACACATTTGAAGGTCATGGTCTTATCTATAGTAGATGTTCAACAAATGCTATCAAGAAACGAACTCCCTGAACAATCTGGATCTTAAGTAGGTAATGTAAGGCCACTTTTCCTAGTTTTAAAAAGCTGCAGTAAGTTAGTTTCCTGGTGATCACATTGCTCGGTGGGCTCTTTGAAAAGTCTTGCATCTGCGCATGTTGATTCCCTATGTTTGAACTTGGATATCCTCATTTCTGAAAGGTTGGATTAGGTGGTCAGATGATGTCTGCCAGTTTCAACATCTGAAATGCCTCTAGTTAGACCCTCTAGCCTGCCTTGAAGGGAACAGGCTTTCTTAAACCTCCAGGGGGCAGCCCCATACCAGTTGTTAGGAGAAATAGGATCAGCTCATTGGGAGGAAGAGGATAGACCTTCTGTCCCTTGCTCAGGCAAACTATGCGTGGCCCACATAGAGCTGCTGTCATGGAAATTTGCATGAAATACACAGCACCTTTGATGGACTCAGCCTGGGGTGGAGTGAGTGTGGGGCATAGAGGAGCTGCTTTTATTGGTGACTAAACTGTCAAGGTTGATAGCTGTAAATCTCAGTTCCACCACTTGTAGATATTTTCAGTGAGACCTAGAGAAGAACAGGTGTTTGTGGCCACCAAGTGACCACAGGTGAGAGATTAGAGTAGTAGATTCACAGTAATCTGTTTCCCTGGGTTTGAGGGAATAAAAACTATGTATATTCATTGCGTTTGTATATGTATGAGTATATGCTATTAAAAATGCACACTTGGGACAATTAACAACATCATTCAAATACCTGCATTGGGAATATTTGAATACCTGCGGTTCTCTTAACTGTTTATGCATCAGCTATCCACTTAATTTGATAGTTGTTCAATAGCTGATTCTAGAAGCTCTAAGAGCTAAGGTCTTGTGAGGATCCTTGGTTTGATCCATTTTTTGCTGTATAGATTTGCCTTCCTTTCTTCAAGGAGATAAGAATGAGGATGGATTCTTTATTGATAGATCAGCAGTTTAATGCAGATTGAATTCCAAACGTATTTGTTAAGCATATTCTGAGGGTGGTGGAGGAATGGGGGATGCTTACAAAACACTAATATGTGTCTTTTGCTCTCGGTGAGTTTATATTTTAGCAGGATATGCAAGAACATAAAATAAGCATCTAAGTAACTGCTGGGCACGGTGGCTTATGCCAATAATCTCAGTACTTTGGAAGGTTGAGGTGAGCAGATCCCTTGAGTCCAGGAATTCGAGACCAGCCTTGGCAACATGGCAAAACCCAGTCTCCACAAAAAATACAAAAATTAGCCAGATGTGGTGGTGTGCGCCTGTAGTCCCAGCTACTTGGGAGCCTGAGGCGGGATGATCACCTGAACCCAAGAGGGAGGTGGAGGTTGCAGTGACTGAAGATTGCTCCATTGCACTCCATCCTGTGTGACAGAGCAGGACCCTGTCTCAAATAAGTAAACATAATAAATAAATAAATAACTGTATTGTTTTCCTTTTTTTGGAGGAGGAAGTTGGATGCTAGGGAAGTTTGCAGAATCTAGCTACATTCAGAGAGGCCTGTTCTCGAGTACAATGTTGGAGGAGAATAGAAGCTTTTCCTCTCCTCCTGGTGTTTGGAATCCCTAATTCCCAACTGTAGAAGGAAAATATCAAGCAGGATATAAGGAAGACAAATAGTAACTACTCCAAAATTAGCACTAAAAGGAAGTAACACTGTGCTTTGCTGAAAATTTAAGGTGAGGCAAAGGTTAAAATATCAGTATTCCTCTTGCACCTATTTCCCTGAGAGATGCTTCCTAGAGGAAAGCTTTCATTTGTAAGTTCCAAGCACTGTAAGGGCTGCTTGAGCATTAGTTGAATGTTTCACATGAACGCACACATGCACACACACACACACATGCACACACACACACACATGCACATACAAGTTGCTGAAGTGGTTCTACTTAAGTAATTCAGCAGAAAGGAAGCAACATTTGAATGTTATCTTTAAAAAATAAAAAAAACCAACTAGGACATCTATACCTCACATTTGGAAAGGGATAAAAGCTTACCTTTAGCTCAGTACTATTAATTATCATTTTTTCCTCGGCACTATTCTAAGTGCCCAGAAGCCTATTTTGGGTATAATTTCCTGGCAGGCAATCATAATATTTATGGGAACATCAAAGAATGGCAATAAATAAAATTGATAAGCCACATTAAAAATAATCCCCACTGGATTAAGATGGAGGATAGGAGGCAGTACTACCTTGCAGTTCATGCTCAGAAGGACAGAGCAACCAACGTGTGGAGACGCACATCATGAACTTTTGCTCCAAGACCTACCACAGGAACATACCAGTGAGGACTTGGAGAACTTTTCTGTCTTACAAGAGGGTTGTAAAAATGCACCAATCAGTGCTCTGTAGCTAGCAAGAGGATTGTAAAATGCACAAATCAGTGCTCTGTAAAATGCACCAATCAGTGCTCTGTAAAACGCACCAATCAGTGCTCTGTAAAATGCAACAATCAGCGCTCTGTAAAACACACCAATCAGCAGGATCCCAAAAGTAGCCAATCACAGAGAGGATTGATAAAAGGGCATTCTGATAGGACAGAAATGGAACACGGGAGGGGACAAATAGGGAATAAAGCTGGCCACCCAAGCCAGCAGTGGAAATCTGTTCAGGTCCCCTTCCAAGCTGTGGAAGCTTTGTTCTTTTGCTCTTCACAATAAATCTTGATGCTGCTCACTCTTTGGGTCCATGCCACCTTTAAGAGCTGTAACACTCACCATGAAGGTCCACGGCTTCATTCTTGAAGTCAGAGAGACCACAAACTCACTGGAAGGAACCAACTCTGGACACATCTTAGGGGCTTGTCTAGGATATCACCACGCGGTGAGTACCATTGGACCCCTTTCACTTGCTATTCTGTCTTTTTTTACTTAGAATTCAGGGGCTAACCACCGGGCACCTGTTGGCCAGTTAAAAGTGACTAGCATGGCTGCTGGACTAAAGACATGGGTGTCAGGCTTTCTGGGAAAGGGCTCTGTAACAACCCCCAACTTTTCAGAGTTGGGAGTGTTGGCTTGCCTGGAACCAGCTTCCACTTTTTCTGTACTTCCAGGCTGAGCTGAGGGTAGACCAAGAGGAAAGCCATTCAGCTCTGGGGTCCTGACAAAAAGTTGGTTGGCCCTGCAGCCATGAGCAGAACTCTCAAAGTTACGTGTCTCAAACAAGATTTGTCCATCTATCCTATTTTTCCTGACCCTTGCCTCCTGGGTCCTAAAGCCTGTCAGACAAACTTCCTCCTGCTTCTCTTTTCTGAGGCTAGTCTTGCTTCTAAAAAACACTCCCTGTCTCTGGTGCTTTTCTAGTTTCTCCTATAAGAATGATTTCTAGTATAAATTTCCAGACCCTGTTCCCTTCTTTAGGCACTCAGCCTCACCAATCAGAAAGACATTATTTTTGCCCAAAGCCTTGTCAGTAGGGGGACTATCTGGAATTTTAGGATCCCTCCTCAGACTAGCAGGCCTAACAAAGTCTATTCCCAATGCTAGGATATGGGGAGCCTCAGAAATTATAGACTCCAAAATTGGGGTAGACATCCTTCCTATTCATATGGTGAGAAGTGAGGACAAAAGGTGTCACTCTTTCAACCCTGATCCCTTCCCTCCCTCAGGTATGGCTCTCCACTCCATTTCAAGGCATATCATCTTTATAGGACAAGGGTAAGGTCCCAATACTAACAGGAGAGAACGTTTAGGACTCTAACAGGTTTTCGAGAATGCGTCCGTAAGGGCCACTAAATCCGATTTTTCTTGGTCCTCTTTGTGGTCTAAGAGGAAAGGCAAGGGTGCAGGTTTTTGAGAAAGCATTGGTAAGGGCCACTAAATCTGACCTTCCTCAGTCCTCTTTGTGGTCTAGGAGGAAAACTAGTGTTTCTGCTGCTGCTTCGGTGAGTGCAACTATTCTGAACAGCAGGGTCCAGGGACCATTGCAGGTTCTTGGGCAGGGAAAAAACAACAACAACAAAAAACCATGGGTGTTTTTTTCTTTCAGATGGGAAACACTCAGGCATCAACAGGCTAACCCTTGAAATGCATCCTAAGCCATTGGGACCAATGACCCACAAATCCTGAAAAAGAAGCAGCTTATTTTTTCTGCCCTTTGGCCTGGCCCCAATATTCTCTCTCTGATGGGGAAAAATGGTCACCTGAGGGAAGTATAAATTATAACACTATCCTGCAGCTTGACCTTTTCTGTAAGTGGGAAGGCAAATGGAGTGAAATACCTTATGTCCAAGCTTTCTTTTCATTGAAGGATAATCCACAACTATGCAAAGCTTACAATTTACATCCCACAGGAGGACATCTCAGCTTACCTCTATATCCTAGCCTCCTTACAATTCCTCTTCCTATTAGTGATAAGCCTCCTCTAATCTCCCCCACCAAGAAGGAAACAAGCAAAGAAATCTCCAAGGGACCACAAAACCCCCCGGGCTATCAGTTATATCCCCTTCAAGCTGTTAGTGGGGGTGGAATTTGGCCCAACCCGCGTACATGCCCCCTTCTCCCTCTCTGATTTAAAGCAGATCAAGGTAGACCTGGGGAAGTTTTCAGATGATCCTGCTAGGTATATAGATGTCCTACAGGGTCTAGGGCAAACCTTCAACCTCACTTGGGGAGATGTCATGCTATTGTTAAATCAAACCCTGGCCTTTAACAAAAAGAATGCAGCTTTAGCTGCAGCCTGAGAGTTTGGAGATACCTGGTATCTTAGTCTAGTAAATTATAGAAGGACAGCTGAATAAAGGGACAAATTCCCTACTGGTCAGCAAGCCGTGCCCAGTATGGATCCCCACTGAGACCTCAACTCAGATCATGGGGACTGGAGTTGTAAACATCTGCTGACCTGTGTTCTAGAAGGACTAAGGAGAATTAGGAAAAAGCCCATGAATTATTCAGTGATGTCCACCATAACTCAGGGAAAGGAAGAAAATCCTTTCACCTTCCTTGAGCAGCTATGGGAGGCGTTAAGTAAATATACTCCCCTGTCACCTGACTCTCTCAAGGGTCAATTGATCCTAAAAGATAAGTTTAGTACCCAATCAGCCACAGATATCAGGAGAAAGCTCCAAAACCTAGCCCTGGGCCCTGAACAACATCTGGAGGCATTATTAAACCTGGCAACCTTGGTGTTCTATAATAGGGACCAGGAGAAACAGGTCAAAAAGGAAAAGTGAGATAGGAGAAAGGCCACAGCCTTAGTCATGGCCCTCAGACAAACAAACCTTGGTGGTTAAGAGAGTACAGAAAATGGGACAGGCCAATCACCTGGTAGGGCTTGTTATCAGTCTGGTTTGCAAGGACACCTTAAAAAAGATTGTCCAAAGAAAAACTAGCTGCTCCCTCGCCCATGTCAACTACACCAAGGCAATCATTGGAAAGCACACTGCCCCAGAGGACAAAGGTTCTCTGGGCCAGAAGCCCCCAACAAGATGATTCAACAATAGGACTGAGGGTGCTCAGGGCAAGGGCCAGCTCATGCTGTCACCCTCACAGAACCTGGGGTACATTTAACTATTGAGGGCCAGGAAATTGACTTCTTCCTGGACACTGGCACAGTCTTTTCACTGTTAATCTCCTGCCTCAGATGGCTGTCCTCAAGGTCTGTTACCATCCGAGGAATCCTGGGACAGCCTGTAACCAGGTATTTCTCCCACCTCCTCAGTTGTAATTGGGAGACTTTTTCTCTTTTCACATGCTTTTCTTGTTATGCCTGAAAGTCCAACACCCTTATTAGGGAGGGACATATTAGCCAAAGCTGAAGCTTTTATCTATATGAATATGGGGAACAAGTTACCCATTTGTTGTTCCCTACTTAAGGAGGGAATCAACCCTGAAGTCTGAGCATTGGAAGGACAATTTGGAAAGGCAAAAAATGCCTACCCAGTACAAATCAGGCTAAAAGACCCCACCACTTTTCCTTATCAAAGGCAATATCCCTTAAGGGCTGAAGCTCATAAAGGATTACAGGATATTGTTAGAAATTTAAAAGCTCAAGACTTAGTAAGAAAATGCAGCAGTCCCTACAACACCCCAATTCTAGGAGTACAAGAACCGAATGGTCAGTGGAGACTAGTGCAAGATCTTAGACTCATCAATGAGGCAGTAATTCCTCTATATCCAGTTGTACCCAACCCCTATACCCTGCTCTCTCAAATACCAGAGGAAACAGAATGGTTCACTGTTCTGGACCTCAAGGATGCCTTCTTCTGCATTCCCTGCACTTTGACTCCAAGTTTCTCTTTGCCTTTGAGGATCCCACAGACCACACAGCCCAACTCACATGGATGATCTTGCCTCAAGGGTTTAGGGATAGCCCTCATCTGTCTGGTCAGGCACTGGCCCAAGATCTAGACCACTTCTCAAGTCCAGACACTCTGGTCCTTCAGTATGTGGATGATTTACTTTTGGCTACCAGTTTGGAAACCTCATGCCAGCAGGCTACTCTAGATCTCTTGAACTTTCTAGCTAATCAAGGGTACAAGGCATCTAAATTGAAGGCCCATCTCTGCCTACAACAAGTCAAATATCTAGGCTTAATCTTAGCCAGAGGAACCAGGGCCCTCAGCAAGGAACAAATACAGCCTATACTGGCTTATCCTCACCCTAAGACATTAAAACAGTTGCGGGGGTTCCTTGGAATCACCAACTTTTGCCAACTATGGATCCCCGAATACAGTGAGATGGCCAGGCCACTCTATAATCAAGGAGACCCAGAGGGCAAATACTCATCTAGTAGAATGGGAATCAGAGGCAGAAACAGCCTTCAAAACCTTAGCAGGCCCTAGTACAAGCTCTAGCCTTAAGCCTTCCCACAGGACAAAACTTATCTTTATACATCACAGAGACAGTGGGAGTAGCTCTTGGAGTCCTTACTCAGACTCGTGGGACAACCCCACAGCCAGTGGCATACCTAAGTAAGGAAATTGAAGTAGTAGCAAAGGCTGGCCTCACTGTTTATGGGTAGTTGCAGCAGTGGCCATCTCAGTATCAGAGGCTATCAAAATAAAACAAGGAAAGGGTCTCACCATCTGGACTACTCATGATGTAAATGGCATACTAGGTGCCAAAGGAAGTTTATGGCTATCAGACAACTGCCTGCTTAGATACCAGGTGCTACTCCTTGAGGAACTGGTGCTTCAAATATGCACACTTGCAGTCCTCAGCCCTGCCACTTTTCTCCCAGAAGATGGAGAACCAATTGAACATGACTGCCAATAAATTGTAGCCCAGACTTATGCCTCCAGAGAGGATCTCTTAGAAGTCCCCTTAGTTAATCCTGACCTTAACCTACATACCAATGGAAGTTCATTTGTGGAGAATGGGATATGAAGGGCAGATTATGCTATAGTTAGTGATGTAACAGTAGTTGAAAGTAAGCCTCTTCCCACAGGGACCAGTGCCCAGTTAGCAGAACTAGTGGTGCTTACCCAAGCCTTAGAACTGGGAAAGGACAAAAGAATAAATGTGTATACAGATAGCAGGTATGCTTATCTAATCCTACATGCCCATGCTGCAATATGGAAAGAAAGGGAGTTCCTAACCTCTGGGGGAACCCCCATTCGATACTACAAGGAAATCATGGAGTTATTGCATGCAGTGTGAAAACCCAAGGAGGTGGCAGTCTTACACTGTCAAAGCCATTAAAATGGTGAAGGAGAAAAGGCAGAAGGAAACTGTCAGGCAGACACTGAGGCCAAAATTGCTGCCAGGAGGAATCTCCCATTAGAAATACCTATGGAAAGATCCTTGGTATGGAACAACCATCTCTAAGAGATTAAGCCCCAGTACTCCCTGACTGAAATAGAATGGGGACTTTCACGGGGGCATAGTTTTCTCCCCTCAGGGTGGTTAATGACAGAAGAGGGAAAGGAACTCATACCCGAAGCCAGCCAGTGGAAAATACTTAAAACCCTCCACTAAACTTTTCATATGCGTATTGAGAACACTCAAGTGGCTGAATCCCTATTTACAGGGCCAAATCTCCTCTGGACCATCCCACAAGGAGTCAAAGCCTGTGAGGTGTGCCAAAGGAATAATCTCTTGGTCCACCATAAGGACCCTCTGGGGGAACAAAGAATAGGGCACTATCCCACAGAGGACTGGCATTTAGCCAACATCACCTATTACATGAGCAATGAAAAAACCATACACTGCCCTGTAACCATGAATACCATCTTAACTTTCCAAGCCCCTTTATGCATCCAATGCAACCTGTTATCAGGCCTGCCTCTAGGACACCTACTATCCCATCAGTGTAATTACACCCTACAACTTCCAGCCCCTGCTGGTCATAGTAACTTCCGAGTCTCCCAAACAGCTACATTCAGATGGCTTGCCCACTTCTCAGGGCCCCCAAAAATCATCACTTCTTCCCTGCTTAACAAACAGCCTGTGTTTTGTAATGGCAAACATACTCCCTGTATCACCATTCACCTCTGGACCTCTGGACCCCCTGAAGCAGAGCCCCCACCACTAGTGAATGCCTTCTCATCCCCTCTTTCAATTACTCTCTTGAATGGTTTCTAGTAGACACAAAACGGTTTTTTCTCCAGTGGGAAAATAGAACACAGGAAACCACTCGGTTTGCTCCCAATCCTCTTTCCAGCTGCTCACCGGAGCTACCTTGCAAGTATTCTAGGAGTATGCGAAAATGAAAACAACAAACTCACACACCTTTTTAACATACACAACCAGTTCTGTCTATCCAGCCAAGGCATATTCTTATGTGGAACTTCAACCTATATCTTCCTCCCCACCAACTGGACAGGCACCCGGACCTTAGTCTTCCTAAGTCCCAACATTGACATTGCCCCAGGAAATCAGACCCTATCAGTGCCCCTCAAAGCTCAAGTCCATCAGCACAGGGCCATACAACTAATACCCCTACTTATAGGGTTAGGAATGGCCACTGCTACATTAACTAGAATAGCTGGTTTGTTCACTTCACTATCCTACTACCACACACTCTCAAAGGATTTCTCAGACAGTTTGTGAGAAATAACAAAATCTATCCTTACTCTAGAATCCCAAATAGACTCTTTAGCAGCAGTGACTCTCCAAAACTGCCAAGGCCTAGACCTCCTCACTGCTGAGAAAGGAGGACTTTGCACCTTCTTAGGGGAAGAGTGTTGCTTTTACACTAACCAGTCAGGGATAGTAAGAGACACCACCTGGCATTTATAGGAAAAGGCTTCTGAAATCAGACAATTCCTCTCAAACTCTTATGCCAAACTCTAGAGTTGGGTGACATGGCTTCTCCCCTTTCTAGGTCTGGTGACAGCTATCTTGCTATTACTCGCCTTTGGGCCCTCTATTTTTAACCTCCTTTTCAAATTTGTTTCCTCCAGGATCAAGGGCATCAAGCTACAGATGGTCTTACAAATGGAACCCCAAATGAGCTCAACTCACAACTTCTACTGAGGATTCCTGGATTGACCCACTGGCCCTTTGACTGGCTTAGATAGTTCCCCTCTGGAGGACACTACAACTGCAGGGCCCCTTCTTTGCCCCTATCCAGCAGGAAGTAACTAGAGCAGTCATCGCCCAATTCCCAATAGCAGTTGGGGTGTCCTGTTTAGAGGGGGGATTGAGAAGTGAAGCCAGCTGGACTTCCTGGGTCGAGTAGGGACTTGGAGAACTTTTCTGTCTTACAAGAGGATTGTAAAAACGCACCAAGCAGCACTCTGTAGCTAGCAAGGGGATTGTAAAATGAGCCAATCAGTGCTCTGTAAAAATGCACCAATCAGTGCTCTGTAGCTAGCAAGAGGATTGTAAAATGCACCAATCAGCACTCAGCAAAATGTACCAATCAGCGCTCTGTAAAATGCACCAATTAGCAGGATCCTAAAAGTAGCAAATCACAAGGAGGATTGTAAAAAGGGCATTCTGATAGGACAGAAACAGAACATGGGAGGGGACAAATAGGAAATAAAAGTAGGCCATCCCAGCCAGCAGTGGCAACCTGCTTGCATCCCCTTCCACGCTGTGGAAGCTTTGTTCTTTTGCTCTTCGCAATAAATCTTGCTGCTGCTCACTCTTTGGGTCTGTGCTACCTTTAAGAGCTGTAACACTCACCGCAAAGGTCTGTGGCTTCATTCTTGAAGTCAGTGAGACCATGAACTCACTGGAAGGAACCAACTCCAGACACACTGTTGCAGGGTCATGGTGGGAGTGAGACTGGGCTTTAGGGCTGCAGGCTGTGTGGGAGTGGGGTGAGGCCTATGACTACTGACTTCCCTCAACTCCCCTGGTGACCTGTATGACTCAGCTGAGACAGCCACAATCCCCCTGCGAATGAATATAACTCCATTGGACTGGGAAACAAACCCCCATCTCCCACAGCAGCCACAGCAAGCCCTACCCAAGGAGAGGCTGAGCTCAGACACCCTTATCCCTGCCCCAACCTGAGGTCTTTCTCTACTGACCCTGGTAGCCAAGACAAAGGTCAATCTCTTGGGAGCTCTATGGCCCTGCCTACCACCTGAGAAATGTGAATACTTAACCAGGTGTCTCTAGGGCAAGTTTGCATTCTCCCTATAGGATGACAGCTGATGTACTCTTGAAAGCGCCACCTGCTGGCTGGAGGCCAACCAACACAAAACCAGCACACTGAACAAAACACAACCAAGGACCATCATAGAGTCCACTTCACTCCCCTGCTACCTCCACCAGAGCAGATGCCGATATGCATGGATGAAAGACCCAAAGACGGATCACATCACAGGACTCTTTTCAGACATTCACACCTTGGTACCCAGCCCAGAGCCTGCTAGCTCCACTTGGTGGCTAGATCTAGAAAAGCAATAATAATCACTACAGTTCAGCTCTGAAGAAGCCCCATTCCTAGGGAAAGGGAGAGAACACATATCAAGGGAGCACCCCATTGGACAAAATAATATGAAAAGCAGCCCTTGAATCCTAGATGTTTCCTCTGACATAGTCTACCCAAATGAGAAGGAACAAGAAAAATAATACTGGAAATATGACAAAATGAGGTTCTTTAATATCCCCCAAAAGATCATACCAGCACACCAGCAATGGATCAAAACCAAGGCAAAATTTCTGAATCGCCAGAAGAAAAATTCAGAAGCTCAATTATTAAACTAATCAAGGAGATGCCAGACCAAGGTAAAGTCCAAGAAAGGAGTCTAAACCATAATACAGAAGAATGTTCATGAAAGGAAAATTTTTAGTGAAATAGATAGCATAAATAAAAAACAATCACAACTTCTGGAAATCAAGGACACAGAGAAATGTAAAATACACTGGAAGGTCTCAGCAATAGAATCAAACAAGCAGAAGAAAGAACCTCAGAGCTCAAAGACAAGACTTTCAAATTAAACCAATCCATCGAGGACAAAGAAAAAAAGAATTTAAAAAATAGACAAAGCCTCCAAGAAGTATGGAAACTATGTTAAACATCCAAGCCTGAAAACAATTTGTGTTTCCAAGGAAGAAGAGAAATCTAAGTTTGGAAACATATTTGAGGGAATAATTGAGGAAAACTTCCCCAGCCTTGCTAGAGATCTAGATATCCAAATAGAAGAAGCTCAAAAGACACCTGGGAAATTTAGCACAAAAAGATCATTCCCTAGGCACATAGTCATCAGGTTATCTAATATCAAGACTAAGAACCTTAAGAGCTATGAGGCAAAAGCATCAGGTAACCTATAAAGGAAAATCTATCAGATTAACAGCAGATTTCTCAGCAGAAACCCTACAAGCTAGAAGGGATTGGGGCCCTATCTTCAACCTCCTTAAAACAATTGTCAGCCAAGAATTTTGCCCCCAGTGAAACTAAGCTTCATAATGAAGGAAAGATATAGTCTTTTCCAGACAAATGCTCAGAGAATTCTCCACTACCAAGCCAGCACTACAAGAACTGCTATAAGAAGCTCTAAATCTTGAAACAAATCCTTGAAATACACCAAAATAAAACCTCCTTAAGGCATAAATCTCACAGTGCCTATATAGCAATATCACAGTATTAAAAAAACGAGGTATTCTGGCCACAAGTAACTTGATGAATAAAATAGTATCTCACATCTCAATACTAACATTGAATGTAAATAGCCTCAATGCTGTGCTTAAAAAATACAGAATAGCAGAATGGGTAAGAATTCACAAAGCAAGTTACTCCTGTCTTCAAGAGACTCACTTAACACATAGGACTCACATGAAGTTAAGGTAAAGGGGTGGAAAAATATATTCCATGCAAATGGACACCAAAAGCAAGCAGGAGTAGCTATTCTTACATTAGACAAAACAAACTTTAAAGCAACAACAGTTAAAAAAGACAAAGTCGGACATTATATTATGATTAAAGGACTAGTCCAAGAGGAAAATATCACAATTATAAATATATATGCGCCTAACACCAGAGCTCCCAAATTTATAAAACAATTACTACTAGACCTAAGATATAAGATACATGGCTACACAATAATAGTGTGGGACTTTAATACTCCACTGAGGCACTAGACAGGTCATCAAGACAGAAAGTCAACAACAACAACAACAACAACAACAAAAAATGGACTTAAACTATGCTGTACAACAAATGGACTTAAAAGATATTTACAGAACATTCTACCCAACAACTGCAGAACATACAGTCTATTCATCAGCACATGGAACATTCTCCAAGATAGACCATAGACAAAACAAGTCTCAGTAAATTTAAGAAAACTGAAATTATATCAAGTACTCACTAAGACCACAGTGGAATAAAATTGAAAATCAACTCCAAAAGGAACCCTCAAAACCATGCAAATGCATGGAAATTAAATAACCTTCTTCTGAATGATCTTTGGGTCAACAATGAAATCAAGATGGAAATTAAAAAATTCTTTGAACTGAATGATAATAGTGATACAACGTATCAAAACCTCTGGGATACAGCAAAAGCAATGCTAAGAGGAAAGTTCATAGCATTAAATGCTTACATCAAGAAGCCTGAAAGAGCAAAAATAGACAACCTAAGTCACACACCATGGAACTGGAGAAACAGAAACAATCCAAATCCAAATCCACACCCAAAACAAAATTACAAAAGATAAATGAAACAAAAAGCTGCTTGTTTGAAATGATAAAATTGATGGACCATTAGTGAGTTTAACCAAGAATAGAGAAGATCCAAATAAGCTCAATTAGAAACGAAATGGGAGATATTATAACTGATTCCAGAGAAATACAAAAGATTATTCAAGTCTACTATGAACACCTTTACATGCATAAACTAGAAAACCTAGAGGAAATGGATGAATTCCTGGAAATATACAACCCTTCTAGATTAAACCAGGAAGATATAGAATCTCTGAACAGACCAATAATAAGCAGCAAGATTGAAATGGTAATAAAAAATGGACAACAACAAAAATACTCTAGGACCAGACAGATTCAGAGCTGAATTCTTTCAGACATTCAAAGAAGAATTGTTATCAATCCTATTGACAATATTTCAAAGGGTAGAGAATGAGGGAATCCTCCCTAAATCATCCTAAAGCCAGTATCACCCTAATACCAAAACCAGGGAAGAACATAATAAAAAAAGAAAATGACAGACCAATATCCTTGATGAACATCGATGTGAAAATTCTCAACTAAGTTCTAGCTAATCAAATCCAACAGCATATCAAAAAGGTAGTCCACTATGATCAAGTAGGTTTCATACCATGGATGCAGGGATGGTTTAATGTATGTAAATCAATAACTGTGAAACACCACATAAACAGAATTAAAAACAAAAGTCCCATTATCATCTCAACACACACAGAAAAAGCATTTGACAGAATGCAGCATCCTTTATGATTAAAACCTTAGCAAAATCAGAATAGAAGATAAATACCTTAAGGTAATGAAAGCCATCTATGACAAATCCACAGCCAACATTATACTGAATGGGGAAAAGTTGAAAGCATTCCTGCTGAGAACTGGAACACGACAAGGATGCCCACTTTCACCACTTGTATTCAACATAGTACTGGAAATCCTAACCAGAGCAATCAGACAAGAGAAAGAATAAAGTGCATCCAAATCAGTAAAGTGGAAATCAAACTGTCACTGTTTGCTGATGATATGATTGTATACCTAGAAAATCCTAAAGACTCATTCAAAAAGCTCCTAGAACTGGTAAAGGAATTCAGCAAAGTTTCAGGATACAAAATTAACATACACAAATCAGTAGCTCTGCTATAGACTAACAGCGACCAAGCTGCAAAAGAAAAAACAAAAACAAAAACAAAAACAAAAAACAACTTAGGAATATACCTAACCAAGGATGTGAAAGACCTCTACAAGGAAAACTACAAAACGCTGCTAAAAGAAATCACAGATGACACAAACAAATGGAAACACATCCCAAGCTCATGGATGGGTGAATCAATATTGTAAAAATGACCATACTGTCAAAAGAAATCTACAAATTCAATGTAATTCCCATCAAAATACCATCATCATTCTTCACAGAACTAGAAAAAACAATCCAAAAATTCATATGAAACCAAAAAGAGCCTTCATAAACAAAGCATCACCTGACTACAAACTACACTATAAGGCCATAGTCACCAAAACAGTATGGTACTGGTATAAAAACAGGCACATAGACCAATGAAACAGAATGGAGAACCCAGAAATAAAGCCAAATACTTACAGCCAACTGATTTTCAACAAAGCAAATGAAAACATAATGTGGGGTGATATGTTTTGGCTCTGTTTCCTCATCTAAATCTCACACTGAATTTTAATAATCCCCACTTGTCAAGGGCTTGACCAGAAGGAGATAATTGATCATGGGGCAGTCTCCTCCATACTGTTCTCATAATAATGAGTGAGTTCTCATGAAGCTGATGGGTTTAAGGGGCTTCGCCCTTCACTTGCCACTCATTCTCTTTCTTGCTGCCCTGTGAGGAGGTGCCTTCCACCATGTTTGTATGTTTCTAGAGGCCTCCAGGCCATGCAGAGCTGTGAGTTAATTAAACCTCTTTTCTTTATAAATTACTGAGTCTTGGGTATTTCTTCACAGCAGCATGAGAATGAACTGATACAGTAAATTGGTACCATAGAGAGTTGGGCATTGCTGTAAAGATACCTGAAAATATGGAAGCAACTTTGGAACTGGGTAATAGGCAGAGGTTTGAATAGTTTGTAGGGCTCAGAAGAAGAGAGAAAGATGTGGGAAAGTTTGGAACTTCCTAGAGACTTGTTGAATGGCTTTGACCAAAATGCTGATAGTGATATGGACAATGACATCCAGGCTTAGGTGGTCTCAGATGGAGATGAGGAACTTTTTGGGAACTGAAATAAAGGTGATTCTTGCTATGCTTTAGCAAAGAGACTGGTGGCATTTTGCCCCTGCCCTAGAGATCTGTGGAACTTTGAAATTTAGAGAGATGATTTAAAGTAGCTGGCAGAAGAAATTTCTAAGCTGCAAAGCATTCAAGAGGTGACTTTGGTGCTCTTAAAATAATTCAGTTCCATGTACACATAAAGATATGGTTTGGAATTGAAACTTACATTTAAAACAGAAGTAAAGCACAAAAGTTCAGAGAATTTGCAGCCTGACAATGCAATAGAAAAGAAAAACCCATTTTCTGAGAAGAAATTCAAGCTGGCTGTGGAAATTTGCATCAGTAATGAGAAGCCAAATGTTAGTCACCAAGACAATGGGGAAAATGTCTCCAGGACATGTCAGAGATCTTCATGGCAGCCCCTCCCATCACAGGTCCAGAGGCCTAGGTGGTAAAATGGTTTCATGGGCCGGGCTCAGGGCCTTGCTGCTTTGTGCAGTCTCAAAACTTGGTGCCCCACATCCCAGCTGTGGCTAAAAGGGGTCAACATAGAGCTCAGGCTGTGGCTTCTGAGGGTGCAAACTCCAAGTCTTGGTGGCTTACACGTGGTGTGGGACCTGTGGGTACATAGACGTCAAGAATTGAGGTTTGGGAACCTCTGCCTAGATTTCAGAGGATGTATGGAAACACCTGCATGTCCAAGCAGAAGTTTCCGGCAGGAGTGGAGCCCTCATGGACAACTTCAGTTAGGACAATGTGGAAGGAAAATGTGGGGTCAGAACCCCCACACAGAGTCCCCACTGGGGCACTGTGGAGCTGTGATAAGAGGGCCATGATCCTCCAGACCCAAGAATGATAGATCCAATGACAGTTTGCACTGTGCTCCTGGAAAAGCTGCAGACACTCAACACTGGCCCATGAAAGCAGCTGGGAGTGAGGCTGTACCCTGTAAAGCCATAGGGATGGAGCTGCCCAAGACCATGGGAGTCCACCTCTTGCATCAGTGTGACCTGGATGTGAGCCATGGAGTCAAAGGAGATCATTTCAGAGATTTAAGACTTGACTGCACCACTAGATTTTGGACTTGCATGTGACCAATTTCTCCCACTTGAAACAGGTGTATTTATCCAATGCCTGTGCCTTCATTGTATCTAGGAAGTAGCTAAATTGCTTTTGATTTTACAGGTTTATAGCCAGAAGGGACTTGCCTTTTCTCAGATTACACTTTGGACTTGGACTTTTGGGTTAATGCTGGAACGAGTTAAGATTTTGGGGGACTGTTGGAAGGGCATGATTATGTTTTGAAATGTGAGGACATGAGAGTTGGGAGAGGTCAGGGTAGAATGATATGGTTTGGCTCTGTGTCCCCACCTAAATCTCACCTTGAATTGTAATAATTCCCACATGTCAAGGGCAGGACCAAGTGGAAATAATTGAATCATGCGGGTGGCTTTTTGTCTTGCTGTTCTCATGATAGTGAGTGAGTTCTCATGAGTGCTGATGGTTTTATAGGGGCTTTCCCCTTTGTTTAGCGCTCATTCTTTCTCCTGCTGTCCTGTGAAGAGGTGCCTTCTGTCATGATTGTAAGTTTCCTGAGGCCTCTCCAGCCATGTAGAACTGTGAGTCAATTAAACCTGTTTCCTTTATAAACTACCAAGTCTTGAATATTTCTTCATAGCAGCATGAGAACGGACTCATACATGAGAAAAGAACATGCTATTCAACAAACGGTGCTGGGACAATTGGCAAGCCACATGTAAAAGAATGAAATTGGATCCTCATCTCTCACCTTATACAGAAATCCACTCAAGACAGATCAAAGACTTGAATCTAAGACCTGAAACCATAAAGATTCTAGAAGAAAACATTGGAAAAAGCCTTGTAGACATTGGCTTAGACAAAGACTGTGTGACCAAGAACCCAGAAGCAAATGCAACAAAAAGAAAGATAAATAGATGGGATGGGACTGAATTAAACTAAAAAGCTTCTGCACAGCAAAATAAATAATCAGCAGAATTAACAGAAAACCCCCAGAGAGGGAGAAAATCTTCACAGTCTACACATCCAACAAAGGACTAATACCCAGAATCTACAAATAACTCAAACTGAGAAAAAAAAATCCCATAAAAAAGTTGGCTAAGGACACAAATAGCCAATTCTCAAAAGAATATATACAAATGGCCAACAAGTACATGGGAAAATGCTGAACATCACTAATTATCAGGGAAATGCCAATCAAAACCACAATATGATACCACTTCACTCCTGCAAGAATGGCCCAAAAGAAAAAAAAAGATGTTGGCATCAATGTGGTGAAAGGGAACACTTTTACACTGCTAGTAGGAATGTAAACTAGTACCAACCACTATGGAAAACAGAATGGAGGTTCCTTAAGAACTAAAAGTATATCTACCATTTGATACAGAAATCTCACTACTAGGTAAAAAAAATAACTTGCACACACATGTTTATAGCAGCACAATTTGCAATTGCAAAATATGGAACCAGCCCAAATGCCTATCAATCAATGAGTGGATTAAGAAAATATGGTATATATGTATACATATATATATACACACACACACACAAACATATATCATGGAATACACTCAGCCATAAAGAGGAATACACTCAGCCATAAAGAGGAATGAAATAATGGCATTTGCAGCAACCTGGATGGAATTGGAGACTATTATTCTAAGTGAAGTAACTAAGGAATGGAAGACAAAGCATCATATGTTATCACTCATATGTGAGAGCTAAGCTATGAGGACACAAAGGCATAAGAATGATACACCAGACTTCGGGGACTCAGGGGGAAAACTTGGGGGGTGGTGAGGGATAAAATACTACACATTGGGTGCAGTGTACCCTGCTTGGGTGTTGGGTGCACCAAAATATCAGAAATCACCACTAAAGAACTTATTCACATAACTGAATACTACCTGTTCCCCAAAAACCTATTGAAATAAAACATTAAAAATTTAAAAAAATTTAAAAAAATCCTCACCACTCTATAGTCACACCTGCACACAGATGGAGTCAACACTGTTTTGACCCGTTATCTATGCTCCGAAGGACTGCAGCTCACTGTTGAATGTACAGTAATTCCATGGGGATCAGGGCTGAACAATTCCCTGACTCCTCCCTCTTTTGCTCCCATAGGTTCTCTGGGCTCTTAAGTGCAGCAACATCTTTGCATTCCAGCACTTGGCACTTGACACCTAACTCATGCTGCTGCTTCCCCCTTCTCCCTAGTTGGCATTTGTGTCAGGGGAGCAGCCAGGTAGCAACCTCCACACTACCCTCTGCCCACCTTCCACTCCAAACAACCCCTTCCATCTCAGTATTAGGGACTGCCAGTATTTATGTCTTCTCTCCCCATGTCCCTGTACCTCAACCAGACTGGAGGCCCAAGGCTGTCAGATCATTCCTTGTCACTAGATCCTCTTCCCCTAAACTGACCCATTTACAAAGTTCTCCTCCCAGACACGTTCACGGCACCCTCTGAAACTCACTGTCTTCAGCAAAAAACTTCCAGTTCTCAACGCCTTCACTTTCTTATCTTTACCAAAACCTGGCCTTTCCCTGAGGACTTTTTCCCTGTATTGCTCTCAGGCAGTGCCTGTTTTCTATCCTTCACCCATGCAGACTGAGGTGTCCTCCTTACTCTTTCTTAACTAGTCTTCATTGGCACCTCCAGACCATTCTCCCTTCCTTCCTCCTACCAGCCCTCCCTGCCCAGCCCACTGCAAGCTTATGCTGTCATGCTCTGCTGAACACTACCCTGTCTTGTTGGAGTCAGCTACAGATCTATAGCTCACTCCCCTTTATATCTTGGATATTTTTCCCCTTTCTTTAAACTATGCACCTAAGAATTCATGACATTTTCAAATCCTTAGGGGCAATGCATGCTCTGAATGATCTGTTTTCTGATTTCCCCTACTCTTACTAAGCCACTCATTCTTCTATAGTGCAGAGTTGTCATGATCAATAACTACAGCTATTCCAGACCTCATTTCAATCGCTCCTCTTCACATCTAGCATGTCCTGTTGTTTTAACCCATTCTCTCTACTCTCCCTAGTTTTCTGTCTCCAACAGTTCCTCTGCTCCACAGGAAGCTGTGCTCTGTTGCTCCTACTCTGTTTTCACTGCTGATTATCCTTCTTCACCTCTTTTCCTCCTGATTTTGATGCCATGATTTATCGGTATAACTATGACCTTGTATATATACTCGACTCACTTGTCCCTCCCTCCTTCCAGCACATTCATCTAGCAAAATCCAACTCTGCTTCAACCAAAGCAACTCTACTTCAACCCAAATCTTTTCCTGCTTCATATCATTCCTAAGCAGCTGAACATAACTGGAGGAAGAATACACACACACACACACACACATACACAACCTTATGGATTGGTCTCACCTTCAAGTTGTGACCACTAACTTCAGGTGAGCCCTAGTGCTGCCCAGTAATTCCACTCCATTTCCTTTTATTGGTCACTTCACCACATCCCACGTGACTATTTTACCTTTTTTTCTTTTTCCTGAAACCTCTAATGTCTCTTCCAATTTTCTTCTCAGCTACTGATCAGACTGTCTTCAGATATATGTTCCCACTAGCAAACCTATGAAGCTACATATATCTACTCTCATATTCTTAAAGTCCTAACCTCCAATACCTCAGAATATGACCATATTTGGAGAAAGCATTTTTAAAAAGGTAATTAAAGTTAAATGAGGTCATTGGGGTGGCTCTTAATCCAATATGACTGGTGTGTTTATAAGAAAAGGAGATTAGGACACAGACATGCAGAGAAAAAAGATTATGTGAAGACAGAAGTGAAGGAAATAATACATACAGTAGTCATTTTCCAAGACAAAGTGACTTAAATCAGCTTAGGTCAGCAAACTACAGAAAAAATAGGATATACTAGGCACCTGCTTGGATAGCCAATGCCTGCTTGTCAGGCACCCCCTGCCTCAACCCCCTGAGTTGCCCTCATCCGAACCAAAAAAGTTTAGTCTAAGATGAAAACTTACTAGCCTGAAAAATAGCTCACTTTGTCTGTTCTTATCAACCTGCTCAGCTGCTTAGGTCATAAATCAAATACTTAAAGAGCTCCTGAGCTGACTAGGATTGCAATGCATTGTGGGCTGCAACAAAATGCAGCAAGACAACCCTAAACAAACAAACAAACAAACAAACAAACACCTAAAGCCCCAACCCAACAATTGATAGGTGTCATCTGGGAAGACTGTAACCCCATAGTACTCAGCCTACGAGGAACTGGGGGAGGGACTTGTGCACTAGGGGATAAATTGCTTGTTGTAACTGTGCTGGGTGTGCCTGCCCATCAGACACCTGATCTTGCAAGATGGTAACTAAAAGTCTCACTTTCGCTGCTCTCGGGGTCTCTGAGTCCATTCTTTGGTTTGGACAGGTGAATTTGTTTCTCACAGAAGGAGACGTACATCTGCAAGCCAAGCAGAGAAATCTCAGAAGACATGAACCCTGTTGGCACTTTGATCTCGAACTTCCAACCTCCAAAATTGTGAGTAGATACATTTCTGTTGTTAAGACATCCAGTCTATGGCACTTTATTATGGCAGGCCCAGCAAAATAATACAGCATCTTTCCTCAAATCCTTCACATTTTCCCCACATTATCATTTTTTCTTCACTACTGAACTATTCACATTAGCATACACATGAGCTATACTGTATTCCATTATTAGAAAAATGTGCTGCCTTGACCTCATGTTGACCTCCCAGCTCTGCTCCCCTTCACAGGAAACTGTGAGTAGTCTCTCCTCATTGCTCCTTATATTCCCCTCTCAGACTCCTTGGAACCAACTCCAGTATGGCTTTCAGGCCCACCCCTGCATCAAAACAGCCTTTTCCAAGTTCAGCAGTGACCTCACGTCGCCAAATTAAGTGGGCTCCTCTTAGTTCTCATCTTCCTCACTTGTCAGCATATTTGACCTGGCTTCTGTTGAAATACTTATCTTGGCTTTTGAAACTCCTTTTTAGGTTCTGGTCACTCTATTCTCTGTCTGGTTACTCTTTCTTTTTTGCTTGTTTCTTCTCATTTTCAGCATCTCCTTTTATGTTGGGGTTTCTGGGGCTCAGTCCTTAGGTTTCTTCCCTGACTACCGTCACTCTCAGGTGGTCTCATTCTAGTGTCATGGCTTTAAAAGCCATCTCTTCACTGAAGACTCACAAATGTATCCCCTGAACTATATATAGATTTCTCTGTTTAAATATCAATAAACATTTTCAATTTGTCTTGCCCAAAATAGAACCCTTGATCTTTGAATTGGCCTCCACCCTTGTTTTTTTTGTATTTTTCCTCATATCACAAATGTTTCTTCAGTTTCTCAGGGCAACCTTGGAATCATACTTGTCTTTTCTCTTTCAAGCACTTCTCACATCCAACCCAAAGCAATTCTCTTGGTTCTTCCTTCATAGGTATCTAGACTCCAGCTGCACCTCAGCATCTCCATGGCATTCTTTCTGGTCAAAGCCGTCATCCTCTGTCATTTGGACTTGTGCTATCTTTCTAGATGCTCATCCTGTTTCGATCCTTGCTCCCTAATGATCAATTCTGTAGCCAATGTGATATTTTTAAAATTTGTCCGTGCATGTCTTCTTTCTTCCTCAAATCCTTACCTAGCACTCCATCTCACTCAAAATCTAAAATCTTTATCCCGACTTAATGGTGCAGTGTGATCTGTCCCTTGAGGATTCTCTGACCTTCTAGTCTTCTATGTTCCCCTCGCCCACTCAACTGTTGTTACATGGGCCTCCCTCTGTTCCTACAACGTGTCACAAACATTCTTGCCACAGGGCCTTTGCAGGTGCCATTTCCCCTCCCTCAAATGCTCTTTGTCTAATTATCTTTGTGGCTTTTTCTCCCATTTCTTTAAGTTTTTCCTTTTCAGCTGTCTTCTTAGAAGAGAGATCTTCCATGTACTTCATGTCTAAAATTGTTCCGTCTGCCTCTCTCCTTCCTTCTCTCTACTCAGGCTTCAAGAGACCCATTATGATTGCAGTTTTAAAATGTGTATTGTTGAAGGAATGAAAGACAAGAAAATTTTAATTGTTTGCAAAAAGAATTTTGATGTATTTATTTCAGATGATTACTTTTTTCCTGCAATCTCATTTTAGTTAAGAACAGTAAAATTACTGTTGAGAACTTCATTGCATGGAAGAATGGCCCCCAATGCACTGCCCAACTTTGATAAAAACATCATTCTGAAATATAAAAAGAACACAGGACCTTCTCTATGAGCAAACCCTTACACACTAAGTCTAATGACATTGAAGAAACAACCAAAGGTACTTACATCTTTTTTTAGTCAATAGTGAAAGGGAAAAATATCAAATAATGTCTCATAGGCCTCTTCTTGGTGCTGAAAGTTTTCTACGCTACTTTTTAGTTATCTGTGGGCTTGCTTTACTGTGAACCTATGATAAGGGGGAATATTTTGCAGATAGTTGCCTGTATTTAATAGATATGCCATAAAGCAAACTGGAAAAAGAAACAGACATTGGTAGGAAGAGGAGGAAGTAGCACAGGTAAAAGTGAGCAAGGCCAGAACAAAATTATTGAAGTGGACATCATTTTGTGGTCCTGGTGAAAACTCCGCCAAGTGGCATACAAAGATATTTTAGTTAGAAGTTTATGAAAAGGAAAAAATTCCTAAGTAAGGAAGCAGAGCACTTACTGAGAAAATTCGACATCATTTGCTTGCTTCTCAAAAATAATATTAATGGCAATAAAATTAACAGACTTGATAACTTTCTTTATCATTAGAGGAGAAATTTGCACTCTGTATGCATTTCACAAATATTAGCTATTTAAAAGCCCAGGGAGTTAACTGCTTGACCAATAACCATCAATTCTTATTATTGTCTTTCTATTAAAGAAACAAATTAAAATCTCTTCCAGTGAACATTTATTTTCCAAAGTCAAAATCTTTTAGGGTTGCATCTGCTTTTCTGTTAACAGTTTACTAACTACAGCCAAGGGGTTACTTTATCCCTAGGAATATGTTTAGTTCCCCAACCCCATGTTCTATATAATGTTTTCCCTTTGTGAACCTTGAATAGTTTGAACCTAGCACTGTTTCAGACTCATTTACACTCAACTCAGGTCACTCAATAAGTAATGCTTGATGTCCAGTAAGGCATTTAATATGTCATACTAAGAGTGATTCAATTTTTTTTTTGCCAAGGATATGCAAACTGATATAACAGGAGACTTGAAATTCAAAACACGTGATATCTGAGTGAGTCCCAAGCTTGGCACAATTTCTCTTTTGCTTCTCCTTCTCTTTTCCCTCTCTCTACACTTGCAGATATAATCTAAGAGTCATCTGGCTGTTTGGCAAGCTATTTATTATTATTTAGAGGAATTCTAGGAGGATTTATTTTTAAAGAAACTAAAATATGGGTGTAATATTTTAGCCTTAAAACTGCCATTCAGGGCCTAGAGTGAAGCCTCTTCTATAGGTAGGTATTGCCAGGTGTTCTGAAAAATGCATCTGCTTATTGTACAGGGTCAGAGTCTTTCACAGTGAGGAGAAAGGTGTTGGTTCTACAAAACAGCCCAGGGAATTGAAGTTGAAATTGATTGAAGTAAATTATTCCTAAAGCCTTGATTCTCCCCTCCTTTGAAGGCAGGAGTAAATTTGGTTTCCTGCATCCAGGTGGTCCTCAGATGTCCTAAATTAAAACATGGTAAGAATGTGTTTTTCACAACAACGCTACCCTGACCAGTCTACCAGGGTCTACATCCCTCCACTGTGATTCTGTGCAATAGACCCAGTGGAAATTGCAGGGTAAGCAGGCAATGAGGAAGCACAGTTCTTTCCTCTGTGTTGGAAATAGGCCAAGATTGTGAATGTTAATCACCCAATTCTTGTAAAAGGTACTACACAGCCTTTAATAACCACAAATGGCTGGAGTCTTCATTTTTCATTTCATCCGTGATGCTCTGTCAGCGGGAGGTGGCAGCTGTAAACGAATATTGAAACAATATCCCAAACTAGGAGTAGAAAGTCAGAGCCCTGACATTGTTGATCTCAGAGACTTGAGACACGATGAAAGACAGGCTTTGAGTATCAGTTTTCCATTGCTTTTTAGGCCAAGTCTAACTATCAAACATTTCAGGGAGCAAATATCTGTCCTTTTGTATCTTCCCTGCCCTGCTGTATCCACTTTGCTCTCTAAACAGTGCTGCCACCAATAGGCCAGATGATGCCACACAATACCACCATCTGAGCTATTGTCTCAGGAATACAGCCTTTTTCTTCCTCCCACTCCCTGCTCACCTAGAACACACTGATGGCAACATGTGCTTGTTTCGTCATGAATCCTCTTAAGTTTCTTTATCACAGTTGGGAAAATAACAGGGAAACAATCCCCGGAATAACAAAATAAATGTGAATTACAAATTTTGTTGTTCTTGTTGTTAGAGACAAGGTCTCGCTCTGTCACCCAGGCTGGAGTGCAGTGGAACAATCATAGCTCACTGCAGCCTCAAACTCCTGGGCTCAAGTGATCCTCTTGCCTCAGCCTCCCAAGCAGCTGAGACCATAGGTATATGCCACCACATCTAGCTAATTTTTAAAGTTTTTGTAGATACAGGGTATCCCTATGTTGCCCAGGCTGGTCTTGAACACCTGGTCTCAAGTGATCCTCCTGCCTCGGCCTCCCAAAGTGTTGGGATTAGAGGTATGAGCCACTGTGCCTGGCCAAAATAAATGTGAATTTTAATTTTGTTCAGCTTAGTTGTGTATCTCTAGCAAGTAGCTTAAGCTTGCAGAACATAAATTTTGTCATCCATAAAATCTGTCTACACCATATGATTTATAGTTAGCTCCTTTGATGTGGATCAATTGACAAAACATTAATGATGTAAATTATAAAGTGCTATATTAATGTAAGCTATTTATTATTTTTTTTATTATGTAGCAGACTTATAGGATAATATATTTCTGAGGAATATATTTCTTTTATTTAAGTTTCCCCTGTATCATGTCCAGGAAAGCATTGGGAACCACTGGAGTTCCCGTAGCGCTCAGAGGACCCAGGTGAAACCAATCATTTTCTTTGCTCCAGAGGAGAGGGAGAAAATATTTTTGTATTGCTGGTGAAGTGAATGCAAAAACATTATTTATGCAATATACTAAAGAGTGTATTTTTTTCATCCACAAGGAAAAGATGACCCCAATTTCCAAATGTATAAAGTGGTAGAAATCCTTTCACAACAAAGAAGAACCAAAGTCATCAAAAATTTTCATTATGAACCAGAGCTTTTTCCTACTGTACTGAGTTTTACAAGGAGTTCAGCAGATTGCTTAATGTTAAGAGCAGAGAGTCTTAAAACATGTTTGGATCTAAGGCTACAGATAGAAGGCAGAAACAAATGTTTGGAAACCTAAGTGAAATAAAGGGGGAAGAACAGGTTTGAGGATTAGGCCATTGCCACCCATGCTTCTTTGGCCTGTTTATTTTAGGATGAGGCCTGTCTATTCTTGATTCTATGAGGGGATTCTATTTCATTTCGTTTTCCAATCATAGGCTGCTTAACACCACTTAAGCCAATAACTCTCTAGATCTTACCCCATGGGTCCAACTTCTGGTAAAGTCCATACATGCCACTCTTCTGTTAGGCCTTAGGTCATTTTAGCTATTTCAAAGGCCAGAGAGTTTACAAATGTGGGACAAGTCATTTGTTATTCAAGGATTGCTTGTCATTTACAAGAGGAAAAGAAAGAAGTCTCAAAAACAGTTGATTTGGTCATGGAATATGGGTGGAAAATTTTGACGCAGACACAGTCATAGACTGAAGAAAATTCCAATGTTTTTTATGCTATTTCTCCTTTCTTCATGTTCCTATATTCTAGTGAAAGGACTAAGAGGAATCTTGGTTGAAAAAGTAAAGGGGTACCGCTCTTGGGTGACAGGGAACTGTCATTTGGTATTAAAACTCTTCTTCTTGTGCTTAATTAATCAAACAGGTATTTCTCAAGTGAGTATTACATTTCGGGCACTACATTAAGTGCTGGGCATAGAAGGAAAAGCAAAGAGAAGACACGAGACATGAAGAAATACCATTCGAGATAGGCATGGGCATCAGGCAGTTCAGAAGCAATCTCTAACAAGGTCAGCAGAAAGTTGAAAGTAAGAAAACAGGATTTTGCCTGCGCTTCCCTGCAGCAACAGCTGTGGCTTCTTGCAAAGCAATTAAGCCTGTGGCTAGGATTCCAGTCCCATCTCATCTCAGCAGCCTCGCAGCCTTGGAACTTTCTTGACGGAGACTCTTAATCGATGGCATTTCTTTGTTTTTGCCCTGGCATCTCAGATGGTGGCGTTCCCGAGGCTGATTAGCTCCAAGTTCCTTCCCTGTGAAGCCAAAGCCACCATGTAATTTCCATTAGACCTGAAAATGATCCTGATTTAAAGCTTAGATGGAGCCCATAAGCCATCATCTAATCATACTTAAAAAGTTACTGGCCTGGGCTGTATGTTCTTCATTTCTTTAGTAGTAAAATCATTCTTAAAAATATATCACTCTTTGTGAACCATCAAATCAGCCTGATGACAGCCTAGTTTAGAATTGAGTGCTGCAGTAAATGTCAGAACTCTGATGCTGACTTTCTGTGTGACTTTGGGTAAGCTACTTAACTTTCCTTCTTTTATTTCTTTCTCCTGTTCTTTCAGTACCTTTGATATGCCAGGCTTTAAAACTAGACTTGGAGGTAGGGAGGTAAAGGTAGGTGGGTGACGAGGGGAAGAGCCTACGAAGATAAAGGAAACCTGACCCCTGCTCTGGAGAGAAGCACAGTTTGAGGAAATAGCCTTGAAAAGCAAATAATTAGCACCCCACCGGACAGCACTGCCACTGAGGAGTATGCCAAATGTCGTGGGAGCACACAGGAAAGAGACTCATTCCTTTCAGAAGATTGCGTAGGGGAATTTGACAATGCATCCCAGAGGTCCTTAACAATGAGCTGAATTGTAAGGAATTAAGAGGAATTTCCTGAGTGGAGAAGGGGGAAAGACACTCCTAGTTGTTCTATCCTCAAAAAAAGATAATAATTTTGAATCCTGCTTAGCTCTCAAAAATATTTTGAGAGCAGATACATAAAACACAACAAACTTGGTAGCCCAGCTCCATGACTATCAAAGCTCTCCAGCTCAATGGAAGAATGGTGCTACATTAGACTTATAACTTTTTTATTGTCGTTGTTTTTTTTTTTTTAAGTTAGGGCCTCACTCTGTTGCCTGGGCTGGAGTGCAGTGGCACAATCGTGACTCACTGCAGCCTTGAACTTGGGCTCAAGGGATCCTTCTCACCTTAGCCTCCTGAGTGGCTGGGACTACAGGCATGTGCCACCATTCCTGGCTAATTTTTTTTATTTTTATTTTTTGTAGAGATGGGGTCTTGCTGAGGCTGGTCTCGAACTCCTGGGTGTAAGTGATCCTCCTGCCTCAGCCTCCAAAACTGCTGGGATTACAGGAGTGAGCCACTTGCTCCTGGCCTTCTGATGCCTCCTTTGTCCTGCACCAGAGAATGCCTGTCAGTTTTCTTCCCTTGGCAAATGAGAGGAGAGGACCTGCTTATGGCCTGCTTCTTTATCCTCTCCTGGTTTGTGTTGATGCTGGGCTGATACAGCTGTGACAATGATGCCTCTCAGAGCTGCTGTGGAAGAGGATAGTGCAGCGTCTGAGGAGTGAGCGTCACCTTCCCAGGAGCAAGGCTTCAAATTTCCTTCTCCGACCCATTAGAGAGGGAGGTCTTTCTTACACAGCTTCTTAGGAGGAGCAAGCGCAAACTCAGCCACTCAGCTCTCCACATCTGTCCCAGTAAGGGTCCCCTATAACTCCCTTGTGTTCATAACCACCATGACTCTGGTTGCTTCTACATGGGTATAGCTCCCCTAAGGATGAAGGAATATGTGTAGTGACAAAAGAACATGCAGACATTTCTAAAGATGTCTAAAGCCTCGGGGTTATAGGGATTTAGTGTCTAATCAGTCAGTAATAAAGAGGACAAATATCAGGTATGTCACCAAGTCCTGCCTCAGTGTTCCAAGTTATTATGCCAGACACTGGGGTTCCTATGGAAAGTCCTGGATGCAAAAAACAGGAACTGGCCATGTCATTTCCCATGCCATGTGAAGTGTCTGGACCTCTGTTGCCTTGTCCAGGACAGTGTGGAGGGGAGGACTTAGCTTGTATGATTCTTCAGAGCCCTGCCAGATCCTAGAGCCCTTGATCCTTGAGCCTCCCATTTATGGAAGACTCAAATCAGGAGAAGGCTACGTTTATTACAAGGGGGTGGGGATTTGAAAAACTGATTTAATAGAATAGAAGTATAAGAAAGCATTATATGTATGTATAAGAAAGGTGCTACATTTTAATACACCGTATTTGTGAGCACTAGCTTGTGTTTGTGAGTGCTTTAGTCATCTCCTTAGATAATATTATCAATATGATCAACCTTATTGTATAAAAGTAGGAAAAAAGGTTCACAGGAAGATTAAATTTAATGTGTGTTACTGAGCATGGTATGACGCTAACATCCTCCTTCCTTCTTGCCAGTTACAAAAGTAAGCCTCAAACAGCATGTAGCTGTTTCAAGAATAAGCATCAGAGAAAATGCAGGAAGCAGTAAGGTTGGAAGAGACAGTTGGTTTATGAGGCAAGAAAGCCAGGTTTTAGACTTTTCCCCACTTTCTGTCTTTGTGCAAACTATCATTACTTTTAGTGCCTTAATTTCTGTTGTTCTAAAATTCGGGGTGGCTTAAGAGAACTAAAAGAGTATAACTGGATTGTTTGTAATACAAAGGATAAACGCTGAGGGGATGGATACTCCATTCTCCATGATGTGATTATTGTGCATGCCATGCCCATATTAAAACATCTCTCGGACCTCATAATTATACATACCTACTATGTACCCAGAAAAATTAAAATTAAAAATATTTTACAAAACTAAATAAAATTAAAGGGGTCAATGTTTGCCTCATATTGATGCCTTAAGGGCAACTTCAGAATAATGACAGGTGTGCACTAAAGGCTTTCCGGAGACAAAGGTGCAAGGGGCTGGTCCATGCACACTGCCTGGCTGCGGTGGGGTCTTTGTGTTTGGCTGTGGTGATATGTTTCCCTGCAGGAGTCTGTGGTGTGTGTGGGTGCATGTGGGAACATTAAGGGCTCATTACTCATATAAAATCCTCAGTCTTTTATGTTGTTGTTTTTAACGCCTGATGGGCAGCAACCTCCTTTTCTCTTGGCTGTTGCCCTGATTTCTGCTCCCTGAAGATCCCCAGGGCATAGGAATTGGGCTCAGCTCAGCTTTATTATTAATTAGGGAAGCCATTCTGAACTTCCTCCCTTCCTCCCTCTTTCCCTTCAATTCACCTATTATTGATTTATTTATTAAGCTCCTCCTCTGTGCTAGATACTGTTCTGAGCAGGTTGTTCCTGCTCCTTGGGAGCATACACTAACGTGGAGAAGGCAGAAAACAAGTAAATGAATGATATCATTTTAGATAATGGTTTAGTTGTGAAGAAGAAAATACATGGGATGATGTAAGAGAAAGTGATTGGCAGCAGCGACTACTCCACCTACAGATATTCAGACTCTGGAGGCCTGGGCTGGGGTTCAGGAATCCACATTGTCAAACAGAAGAGCATGGGATTCTGCTGCAGCTGGTCCCTGGATGACCCTTTCAGCATCCTTGCCCTAGGAAATGCTTTGAGTGTTTGGCCTTCAGTGTTGTGCTCTCCTTTGTGAGTGGTGGGAGTGGAGTCCGGTGTGTTTCAGGGTGAAGGTTAATTGCTCTGTGCGGATTCCCACCTGAAGCTCCCTTTTTCTGGCATCTTCCCTTAGTCCCAGCAGCTGTCTCCTGTGCAGGAATAGGCCTTGCCACCTGTTGGACATAGCCTCAAACTCAGAGGATTAATGTATTCTTATCTGAAAGGACACAAAGGGGAGGGGGGGAAGCAAAATTGTTAACATGGTTCTCCTTATCTTTCCTCTCCAAGATCCAGTTTTGATCCCCCCTTCCTGGATTCTCCCTCCACCCTCTCAAATCCGCTGTAAGCAGCTGCTAGCTTCCTTGCCCGATGGGCCTCCTGGCCAGCTGTCTGACGTCACACATCAATCTTCCATCTTTACTGCAAATCTCTACTGATCAAATTTCACATTTCCAGGACTCTGTTCATAAAGCCCCTTTCTCTGGTATAATTAGTAATTAGAGGAAAAATGTTAGCCAACAGACACTCAATCCCCATCTGTCAAGTGAGGAAATTCCCATTCAAGTGGAGGGCTGACCATTCTACGTAGGTGATGGACCACTCACAATCTGCTTTTCTGAACTAAGTGATTCTAGAGGAACAAGAGAGGGAGCTATGTTTCTGAGTGTCCATTGAGCTGTACCCACGTTTCTTTGTATCTGTATAATTTAATTAATAATTTTAAAAATTATTAATTTCCTTCTTTCATCCTCTCTCCCACACTGCTTCTAATATTAAGTCAGTGGGAGCCTCATTAAAAGCAGTTCCTCTTACATAACCATTTCCCAGGCCATAACTGGTATCCTCATGATTCCCTTCAGAAAGGGCTGGTAACATCTGCCAGCTGGTTACTGACGGTCATAACTGTGCAAATGGGAGACAGGAATTGTCCCAAGTGAGGCCTATGTGATACTTGCAGATTTGCCTAAGTGGGGACATTTAGCTGGGGGCAGTCTTTGCTCATTAATTGTTTTTGTCATTTACAAAAGTGAAAATTTTTGTGAAATATTTTCAAATGCATGCTTTGCTGACCTGGGGTTTTAGTTACTATTTAGCTAAACATGAGCCAGTATTATAATTTGGATACCCCAAACAGACAAACATACAAATAAGACTCCCCAAACCTAATGTGTTTCTAGAGAGAAGCAATTATTTACTGTTCTTAGTGTTAGTTAAACCACATCAGGCTGGCTGGATTACTTCTGAGACCTAAAATTACTGAGGACATAGAATCTATTCTATGTGTCAGAGGCCAATCATCAAGAAGGTAGAAGAATTTCAGACTTTGTCATTTGAGGAATGATTGTAGATTGTAGTTGAAGATTCAGAGAAGAGAGGCCACAGAAATATTTCAAATATTTAAGTGGGTTGCATGCCATAAGGGCGGGGAATCATTCCACAGTGCCCAGGGGTCAACTTGGGATGATAATTATAGGGAATGGGGTTTTAGCTTAAAGTACTGGGCACTAGAGTCCAAAGTTTTGGGATCAAATTCTGCTTCTGCCACTTGTTAGCTATGTGATGGTGTGCAAATTTCTTCACCTCTCTATACCTCAGTTTTTTCATCTATAAAGTAAGAGTAATAGCTGTTCCTATAAGGTTATGAGAATTAAATGAGTTAATACACATAAAGTACTGCATCAGGGTCTGACACACAGTAAGCATTGGCTATTTATACGACTACAAGAACATGTGACATGGTCACCTGCCCAGAAAGCTCAACATATTTCAAAATGTTTTCCACAAAACATGACTCCCTGAAGCTAATATATTAACAGATGAGAAGAGGGTTCTGAGATCAAACTGGGTAACCCCTAGCTTTGAGATCTGTAATATGCAGGACAGTAAAGAAAAGCAAGTTACTTCTGTTTAACCAAATGTTTCCGATTTATTTCACTATGGAATCTGCCTTTAGTGGAGAAATACATTGTGAAATATAAAACACATTTGAGAAAAAGCAAAATGATGGAATTGCCTAATCAGTTGTGCTGGTGGGAGGGCGAATACATTTTGATGGGTTGATTAGGTTTGATTTCTGGAAAAGACTTCTGCTCTGACAGTGTTAAGTGTCTGAAAGTAGTGAATAATGTCACATTTTAACACCACCGCTACACACAGCCTCCCAAAATCTCTGTCTTGAAACAGAGGTTTGCAAGTGAGTGATGGGAAGAAAACAGAATATTTCATTCATTTAACATCCATGAGAAAACATTTTCTTATGCCAGGCCTTGAGCTAAATGCTGGAGATGTGAAGATGACTGGGACACTGCCCCTCCCCTCAGATGTCATGGTGTGGAAGCATGAACAGATTTGTAACCCAGTGTGATCATTGCTTTAGTGGAAATGGAAAAGGCCTAACAGGACAATCAGGAGGGAAAACTAATTCTGATTGAAGGAGAGACGTGTTTAAAACAAGCTTCCTCACCAGCAGCCAGGCTGTGTGCATGAACCTTCCCTGTGTGGTGAAGAAGGAGTTCATGTTATAGGTGATGGCGTGGGCCCTGGGAGGGTAATCTTTAGAAAACAGAGGACCAGGGAGAGGGCCCTGGGGGATAGGAACCAGCACAAGGGCAGAATAAATTCATCTTCAAAGGCAAGAACACATCAAAGCGATGCCACATTCAGAGATTACTGGGCTAGGGGTGCAATTACTGGGCTAGGGGTGCAATAACCAAGAGGCCCTGAGGTTTCCTATTCAGTTCTATTGTTTAAGAAATCACTTTAATAAATGACATCCTTTTCTGAACTCTTTGAGTCTTGGCTTCATTTGTAACATGGAGTGGGGGTGGTGGAGTAGGTTTCTAACACCACCTCCTTCTCTAATATTCCCCAATTTCACACCAGTTTTTAAACTTGATCTACAATGCTCTATGTTCTTGTCACAGCCTGATACCTGCCAGCCCATCCGGTGTGAAATTTAAAAACTCATCTTAAATCAACCATCTTTAATTCCCTAATTATTAGTTTGGCATTCTCCTGACCTCTTTTTTATTTTTCTTTCTCATTTCTTACTTTTGAAGGGGAAGATTTGAACTCAGAATTCCAAGTGTGGCCTCCCCTAGGGGTGCAGAGATCATCCATCTTCCATTCACTGGCAGGATGATTCTGTCTCCAGCTAATTCTGTTGCCATAAAACACTGCAAACTCATGTGTTTCTGGTTATTTGCTCCCAAATACATTACTTTGCATTTTTCCAAGTTGAATTCTATTTCATTCTTTCCCACCCATATTTCTATAATCTCTTAATATCATTCATGTGTTTACTGCATGCCCACACTGGGGTCTGCTTCTTCTAGCTTGGTATAATCTACATGTCCCGTTAATATTTTTTAAAGAACACTGGGTCTAGTATGTTCCTTCATGTCTCCTTACCTATTACCTTATAGACCAATGCTGGGCCTCAGTGTTGGTACTTAGATTCTGAGTTGCCCTTGCCACTTGGTCAGAAATATCACATTGCAAATGCATTTAAATATTCCAAATGTTGCTTCTTTAATAATTTCTTAGTTCTTATGGATACTAGCCTATTGTTTCTGGATGCTATGATTAAAGTAATATTATTTAACATCCCCATTTTAAAGATGAAGAAACAGGCCTCAAGAAGTTATGTGCAATTGGCAGGGCAGGGTATGGGACTAACCAGCACCCAAGGTCCTGGCCTTCCAGATCATGAGTGGAGAGGTTACACAGAGAGCTGTGTTAACCTGCAGATGGTATGGGAAAGACAAGGAATGGGGAATGAATGAAAAGGGAATAATAATATAAATTTCCTTGCTTTGATAAAGCTGCACAACTGCAGTACCAATTGAATTTTCTAACCTTGAGAGTCTCATCCTGATGGAAATGCATCCACAGTGCACATGCCTAGTCCTATCCCTTTTCTTGAGCCTCTAAGAGGCCTACAGGAGTGTGGGGATTATCCATTTTCAACAGTTAAAGAGTTCTTTTTTTAACGAAGAATAATGTTCAGAATCACTTTCCTCCTTTCCCGGCTTGGTCTAATAGTATTTATTTTTAGCCCAATTGCTGGGATTTTTGTCCATTCCTCGCTAGTCTTCAGAAAGGCTGTAAGTGGTTTCTTTCATATGTGTTTTATTTATGCTCAAGATTATAGGTATTTTTTTTTTGGTTAAACTTTATGCATTCAGGATTTCCAAATATCTGCTAACCTGATTTACAGTTTATCCTACTTTGTACCATTGATACCACTTTACCACTCATTTGCCAGAATTGAGAAAGAGGTCTAGGGGTATAGTTCATTATCTTCTGTGACCTGGTTATTACTCTCTGACTTATTTAGAAGAATGGCTTTCTTCCAGTGTCTCCTGCATCATGGCAATCATAAACGAAAAATCTTTCTTCTTTTAAGATTGTTATGCTAGCATTAAGTCATTCTGTTTTTTTTCTGCCAGGTTTTTCCTCCAAGTCTTGACTGAGACTGAGTTTACATGACACCAAAACACCCAAACGAAAAAGAAAAATTCACTTGAACCACTTAGATGTTTCTTCACCAAATCCAGATGTTTGGCAGTGCAGATAATACTTCTGGATAATGAGTGACTCCCCCTACAATCAACACTTTCATCACACTGCTTTAATTAAAAAAATAGTTCCCATAGTCTGACTGTGTGCAGTCTATAAGAATGGTAGAGTCTTGTAGATTCAACCCTTGCATTAAAAGAACCTTTGAGTCATGAGTTTGACCAAAGTTGAGGTGAAGATGCTTGTCCTGGGTGGATGCTTCATTGTTACCATGAAGAATTGTGGGTCAGGAAGTGAGCATTTATCCCAGCATAAATAAATCCAGATGCAAAACATTCAAAGGGGAAAGAATTAGAAACCTGACTCCTCCTTAGCAGAAGAGCTGTGGCAAATATTTTAAAATATCCACACTATCTAATTCTTTCAGTCTGCATAATTTGCCTAACATGTCCCCTAATATAATTAAATGAAAAACACATATTTTGCATTTAGGAACTAATTGTCATTCTGAAAGATTCAAAACACTAACCATATGGTACCTTTCGCATATTCTCAATATTCTAGAGTGAAGAGTTTTACTTTTTTATCAAATGACCAGATAACCAGAGGCTTAGTTTCACATAAAATGTAGAAAACATTAGAAGAGTAGACCTGAGTCTAGGATCATAGATTTGAAGAACCTCTAAGGTCCTTTAAAGAAAATCCCCATCCAATGCCTCAGCCTGCTCCGCATCTGGTACATTTGTTGAGTGGTTATCCAGGCAGTTCTAGAAGTTCCAGAAATAGAGATGGCTTTTTTTTTTTTTTTAATTTACCTAAGGATTCACTTTTCTGTATCTGCCATTTGCTGAACCCTGAAATCTTCTGTCGCTCACAGAACAAGTCACGTTGTCTTTTCACATTGGTAAAAAGTATTGGTATTGATGTTTTTAAAAATTTGTCACATAGTTTACCCCTTACAGTCCACTTCTCTTGAAATTTCAGGCAAGACTTCTCTCTTCCAGACACCTCTGTCCCAAACGTGTTCCATTTTGCTCATGTTTCTCTTAAAGCCCTAAATACAAAGAGGGTTGTGCCTTCTCTGGGCTCACCTCCCCTGAGCTTCTGATTCTGCCTGGATGCTAGCAGCGAAATATCAAGGCAGGAGGGGCACTCAGGGGCCAGATTGAGATGCTTTCCACCCTGGTCTTTGCTTCATCTGTATGTTCATCATCCTTACCTCAAATGCCCACTTCTCTGATGAAACTTGAGTAAGGCCTCCTTCCAACACACTTCACTGCTCCTCACAGCCACAGCCACTACCACTCACCTTCTCCTGGCAGGGCTCCAGGACGGGTGGGGGTTCTGGAACTTTTACATAACACTAAGTAGGTTAGAGACTCGGACAGGTACCCAGGACAACCTAACGATGGAAAGTTTAATTTGGCAGGCAGTTAAGCATGAGCAGTGATTCCAGGAGTTCAGGATAGAGTTGAGAACAAAAAATGTATATGTTCCTTCTTTGTGTGGGGGATTGCCCCTTCTCATCTGAGCTACCTCGAGGCCACCACACACCTGCAGTCTCTTTACAGATCTGGCAGCCATCCTTGAAGCTCAGTCGTGACTCCCCAGGCAAGAACAATCCATTTGCCTCCCACCATTTAGCCTTCTTCCAGATACACTGTAATATTGAGTGGTCCGGAATTTAATCGTCTTTGAATTGTGCTTTGTACCCCTTGCACCTTGGGTTTATAAAAAGGGTAAAATTTCTGCCTTAGACTGTGACTATAAAAATCTTTAACCTAATTTTGCAGCTGAGCCAATTTCAAATTAAATGGCTTAATGTCAGAAACATCAACATCTGGAAGAGACTCTAACAGATTTTGTGATAAATCAGCAGCTGCTGTGGGTTAAAGGTTATGCTAATTCCAGATTCTCGACCTGGAAAACACTGAGGCAATAAATAAAGTTACCACACAGACTCCGGGAATGCCACAAGGGGCTCAATGGGCGGGAACGTGGAGGTGAGCAGGACAGTCTCATGTGGGTGAAGTTGGCAACCTCCGTGGAGTTGGATTAGCTTGAATGAGTGGGTGGGGTGCAAACTGAAGGTAAATGGGCAGCCTCTGTTCTTGGCCTGTATCACCTCATAGCAGAACCAAGCACGTCATTGCATCCCTCAAACAGATCTAACAGGTAATGTTGATAAGAATTTGATAGGATGTGGTGGGGAAGAGCACTTATTTCACTGAAACAATTAGTTCCTAAAGCTTTGTATCCTGTTTAAATATCTCCGCTAATTCCCATGAGCTCCTCTCTGGGTCCTTGCCACTTCATCTTTCTTCCCTCTCCAGCTCTCCTCAGGGCCAGCCTTTAGGTCTTCATTTCTTCCCTTGCTCCCATGCTCTGCTGAGGCTCTGGCTCCAACCCAGATCATCCCAGAATTTCTCTCTACCCTTTTTCTTATGCAGAGCATTGTTGCACCCTCTCAGCCTCTAATCAGTAGTTCAAAACCCATGACTCCACTCAGCAAGCAAAGGACTCTTCTTAGCATCCACTTGTCTTAGATAGGTGGGATGGAAGTGGGGATGAGGTTGTCACAATTTTTCCCTGGTACTTAGGTAATTTATATAGGACTGCATCTAGCACATAGTATATATACCAAACTTCCAGTATTACTATTAAGTAGTGTTGCAATAGACTAAATGTTTATATCTCCTCCAAATTCACATGTTAAAATTATAACATCCCCCCACTAACCAGGTGATGCTATGAGGACGTAGGGCCTTTAGGAGGTGATTAGGTCATAAGGGTGGAGCTCTCACAAATGGGAGTAGTTCTTTCATAGACCAGATTGCTCTCCAGCCCCTTCTACCATGTGAGGTTACAGTGAGAAGGCAGCCATCTATGAGAAATGGGCTTTCACAAGACATTGAATCTGCTGACACTCCGATCTTGGACTTCCCAGCCTCCAGAACAGTGAGAAATAAATTTTTATTGCTTATAAGTGACCCAGTCTGTGGCATTTTGTTATAGTGACCAAAACTGACTAGGACAAATGTTATTTTGGAGAAGAAGAAGAAGAAAAAAGCTTCAATATCCATCTGTTATAAAATATTTTCTTTGAACTTGAAATTTAATCAATTAACACCGTGTTGATTTTTAGTTTTAAGGACTTCAGCGGTTCCCAAACTTTGGCATGGAAAAGAATACCTAGTGAGGCCCTCACAAAGATTCCTGCATCATTATTATAATTCTGTAGCTCTGGGTGGAGACCCAGAAATCTGTATATTAAGCTCTGCAGGTGATTTGAATATAGGCGATTTATGGACCACTTTTGAGATATACTGTCTCTCAGGACTTCCAATTTCTTCCCATTATCAACACATTCTTTCCTCTTTCCCCGTTGTCAGATAAATTTTCTTGAAGCCCAGTTTTGGTGATTTTCATTTCCCCAGTCCTGTGTGCTCTATCTTCTCACTCCACCTTACCATTGCCACTCTAACCTCTCTCATGTCTCCTTTGAATGATCCCAAATCACCTCCTACTTATCTTCCCTGCTTCTACCCTTGCGTGCCTACAGTGAATACTTAAAACAGTAGCCAGAGGCATTCTTTAGTAATACAATCTAGATATTTTTGCTGTGTTCAAAATCCCCCAATGGCTTCCCATGTCATTCAGAGTGTAAGTCCTTACAACTGCCTGCAAGGCCCCTGCGGCCTGGCCCCAGAAATCTCTCTGGCCTCATTTCTTAGTATTCTTTCTCACTCACTCTACTTCAGCCTTAAAGGTCTTGCTAGAGCTTTTGTACTTTCTGTTCTCTTATTCTCCTTGAGCTGGGGAAGTGGGATTTGCTAACAAGAAGAAGATCCTTGGGTGTGGAGGAGCATCGTGTGAGTGTTTGAAAGAGCTGTGGTGGGAAAGCTCGTGTCTAGCCAAGGGCTCCCCTCTGACAGCTACATGACACTGGTGTCTTTGGCTGTTTCTCCACTGTTCCTACTAGACTGTGAGCTTTCTAAGAATGATGTGTGCACCTGGTTCATCTGTGTACCATTACCCCCCTTCCCCAGTTCATGCACAACCTAAGAGCTATAATAACTTTATTCTTATATAAAACACTGCCCCATTCTGCCCACCCTTGGTAGATGCAGAGTCTGTCCACATGTGGGACAGTTATCTTTGTCTTGTCCTCTGGACATCACCTGGTTTCATGCCATAGGGACCACGAGGCACCAGGAATCAGAGTGAAAGAGAGTTACTGGATTACCACAAACCCATTCCTCCTAAAAAAGAGGAAATGCAGATGGTTTTGGCATATTCTGCTGTTCTCTGGCTCTTGGCAACGTTTACTCCTGGCTGACACTGAGTAGCAGCTCTAAAAATGTTTGTTGGGCTGAAATTGTAAGGAGCAGGAGAAAACCACTGATCTCTACAGCAGTTCCTTATCATTAGATTTCAATCTGGCCCAGGGACTCAGTTGTGGTGTTTTTCACATTTTTATGTTGTGTTACTAAGGACAATGTTTTCTGCATCATGTAGGTGACTTCACAAAATAACATTTTCTTTGGGTGCGGGGAAGGAGGTGCTCCCCTTGAGCACTTGATTTGTTCTTATCTTACGGACACTGTTATTCTAATAATCACAGTGTTTATGAGATAAGGTATAGACAATCATATAATTCTTTCCCTATTTTATTTTTGGTTTCTAAGAAGCTTGGAGTGAGATCTGCAGTCTACCTGCAGCAAATATACAGGATCCTGTGGCCTTCATGTTTTACATCAATCATTCCTATATTAATCATTAATCACCTTAGTGTTCTACACTTATTTTTATTTTCCATTAATTTTCTCACTTACCTCCCTTTGTACTACATGTCTTTTTTGTAACTTTTACAAAATTCTTTCAAAATAAGACACAGTTTAAGTAATAATCCTTTGCTATAACAGGTGTTCTCACTATGCTCATCATGACACCAGCCACTATCTGCAGAGAATCCAGAAAATTCACTGGCCCAGAGACTTAGGATTTCTCTTATGGAGGGAACAAAGAAAAAAAAGACCAAAGCACTTCTTCAGACTGTAGCTAACAAGTGGTACTAATGCTCAGAAGCCCACCCAGAAGCCTGAGAAATGTGGATAGACTTCCCAGGGATGCAACTATTTAAAGCAAAAATAGTAATCAGTAAGACAAGCCCCACCCCTGCCTGGGTATTTTCATTTTGCAGATGTAGCTAGATGCTCAGATGGTCCCCAACTGGCACAGCTGTGCGCAGCTGGGGACTTTAGTACCACATAAGCCAGCAGCTGGGGGAGAGATGCACTGTGGCTGGACTATCTCTGTTAAAAAATGCCATCAGCTTTAAACACCTCTTTGGTAGAGGGAGGTCTCCAGACACCTGGGCTCATTCATTCATTTATTGGCTTCCCACATGAGTCAGGCACTGGGATAGAAAAGTCTAAGAAATACAAACATGGGTAAGGCACAGAGTTTAAGGAAAGGTAAGTGAAATAAACCTGTTATATACACAGCCTGAATATAAGTGAAGTGTTAAGTGCTGAGAAAAAGTATAGGTAAGCTGCCATGGAAGTTGAGAAGAGGAATGGGTCCCTGTTAGCTAAAAGATCAGAGAAACTTTCAAAGAATTTAAACCACATTCTGAAGTGGGCAAAATTTGGATATTGCAGGGAGAGGGAGTGGTAAAAGCAAATATATGGAAGTGTTTAAGTGCAGAGTATGTTTGGAGAATGCTAATTAGGTCAGGCTGGCTCACGGAGAGTTGGGTGAAAGTAAGAGATGGTGGGAGATGAAGCTGGATGCAATTAGTAGTGGGATTGTGCTTTCTGAGAACTAACCCTATTGCAATGGTTAGACACTGGAGAGAAAAATTCTAACAAGGAAACTCTCCTGCTATTCTAAGCAAGAGATAACACTAGGAAAAAATGCTGAAGATATTTCTGAGATAGTATAGACAAAGGTGCAGTCAAAAGAACAGACATTTCCTGTTTCTGCTTTCTGCACCTTCTCTCTGTCTCTTCCTCCCCCAGGCACCTTTCACTCAAACTCGCAAAAAATTCCTGTTGCTTAGTTGTACTCACGTTGTCAAGGTTTCTTCCATAGAGGGTGGCAATTCACTGGAAAATCGAGGCAATTAGGCAAAGAACATGCTGGGAAAAGAAAATCTGAAGAATTCAGATCAGTTTCATCACTCTTTAATTTAATTAGTCACTTAATTACTTCAGCTATTTACTTCTCTGTAGACAGAGGCTGAGTGCCTGAAAGCAGACCCTCCACCATTCCTGACCCAAATGTAACACACGGCACTGAGACAAATGTGGCTTTGGGTCTCTCCATAAAAGGTCCGCTACTGTTGAACTTGGGATGGGTCTGATTCCTTTTCCTTCCAAGAGTTGATAGCTAAATTTACTCTAGATTCCTCTGTTTATTGCATCACTGTTCTGCATGACCAGGGAGTCTTGGGGTATAATTGGAACTTCATATCTTCAGAAAACCAGCTTACATCTCTGAGTAGTATCCCAAATCACCTCTTATTTCCTCATTATTCCCATCCAAGTACTAACCAGGCCCAACCCTACTTAGTTTCTGAGATGAGATGATATTGAGCGCTTTCAGGGTGTTATGACTGTAGGCTTATTTCCTCATTACTAAGGCCATTCCAGATTCCTAAGCTTTACCTGGTCCCGCCCATAGCTTCATTTCCTACTATGCCTCCACCCTATTTCCCAGTCATCCAGAATAACTTGCAGTTCCCCAAGCATACACTGTCTGCTATGTCAAGGCATTTACACATGTTATTCCTCAATGCCTGGAAAGCACTTTCCTGCCCTTCCTAACTTGCTGAATCCTCCTTGCCGTGTACGTTCAGCTCACCCATTACTTCCTTGACTTCCTACCTCAGTTAGATGCCTGTTCCAAGTCACCTGGGTTTATCTCTGTCAGAACTCCATTCATTCATTCCTTAAATTGATATTATTGAATAATTAACCGTACACCAGGTACTATTCTGGGTTCTGCATACATCAGAGGTAACGAGACAGACAAAGACTCTGCCAGGTAAATGTGTATGGGTAGCACAACCTATTAAAAAGTGGGGATGACTGCTGAAAGAAATCATATATGACACAAACAAGTGGAAAAACATTCTGTGCTAATGGATAGGAAGAATCAATAGTGTTAAAATGGCCATACTACCCAAAGTGATTTCCACATTCAGTATTATTCCTATCAAACTACCAACAATATATTTCACGGAATTAGAAAAATATATTCTAAAATTCATATGGAATCAAAAAAGAGCCTGAATGGCCAAAGCAATACATGCAAAAAGATCAAAGCCAAAGGCATCACACTACCCAACTTCAAGCTATGATATGAGGCTACGGTAACAAAAACAGCATGGTACTAGTACAGAAACAAACACATAGACCAATGTAACAGGTTAGAGAAGTCAGAAATGAAGCTGCACACCCACAACCATCTCATTTTTTGACGAAGTCAACAATAACAAGCAATAGGGAAAGGACTCCCTATTCAATCAGTGGTTCTGGGATAACTACCTAACCATATGCAGATGATTGAAACTGAACCCCTTCCTTTCACCATATACAAAAATCAACTCAGAATGGATAAAGCCTAAGACTATAAAAACTCTAGAAGAAAACCTAGGAAATATCATTCCAGACATAGGCCATAGCAAAGTTTCATGACCAAGACTCCAAAAGCAATTGCAACAAAAACAAAAATGGACGGCAATCCCATTTATACCCAGAGAAATCAAAATTGTTTTGCCATAAAGACACATGCACATGTATATTCTTCGCGGCACTGTTCACGATAGCAAAGACATAGAATCAACCTAGATGCCCATCGACTGAATAAATAAAATGTGGTACATATACACAACAGAATACTATACACCCATAAAACATAATGAAATCATGTCCTTTGCAGCAATTTGGATACAGCTGGAGCCATTATCATAAACCAATTAACACAGGAACAAAAAACCAAATACAGCATGCTACCATTTGTAAATGGGAGCAAAACACTGGGTACATATGGACACTAAGAAGGGAACAATAGACACCAGCACTTACTTGAGGGTGGAGAATGGGAAGAGAGTAAGGATAAAAAAATTACCTATTGGGTGCTATGCTTACTACTTGTATGACAAAATAATGTGTGCTACCAAACCCCTGCAACACAAAATCTATCCATGTAACAAACCTGCACATGTACTCCCTCAACCTAAAATAAAAACTGGAAAAATATAAAGAATAGAATAACAATTACATAAAATGAACAACAAATTTTTTGAGCAAAGACTATACAAAGTCAGACTGGAAAATATATTTGTGATATCTGTGACATAATACTTTTATGCTTAACTTTTAAAATATGTCAACAACCACACCAGCATCTGTTATTTTTTGACTTTTTAATAACAGCCATTCTGGCTTGTGTGAAATGGTATCTCATTGTGATTTTGATTTGAATTTCTCAATAATAAAGAACCTAATTTTAAAATGTAAAGAAAACAAACAAACCATAAAATGGTGATAAGATCCAAGATGGGGCAAAACAGTGAGCTGAACTTGAACTGCTGGCTTTCTTTTCTAATTTCCCTGTTGTGCTGTGAGTTCTCTGAGGTCAGGAAACTAGTCTAGTGTCTCTTACTAATCAGGTGCTTAATAGGTTTTGAAAGAATAGGTGGAAGTTGACTACTAATGGGGAAGACTTCAGGTCATCTCGGGACTCATCTGGTCTCAGAATTCCAGTGAGGTGAGTAGTTGTTTGACTCCTAGTTATCATCGGATTGTAGTCGCTGAGGCTTGAAAGGGACCTTAAAAAGAATGTGACTATATATCCTGGTTTACCTAGCACAATCCCAGTTGACATCTGTTGTTCTGGCATCCTGTCAGGTTTAGCATTTATTCCAGATTTGTTTTCTTCCAATGACATATTTTAATTTTATTAAAGTAGGCTAAGGTGGGTTTGGTAGACCTCTACTTTTTTTTTTTTTCAAGGCAGAGTCTTGCTCCGTCATCCGGGCTGGAGTGCAGTGGCGCGATCTCGGCTCACTGCAACCTCTGCCTCCTGGGTTCAAGTGATTCTCCCGCCTCAGCCTTTGGAGCAGCTAGGACTACAGGAGTGAGCCCCACGCCCAGCTAATTTTTGTATTTTTAGTAGAATGGGGTTTCACCATATTGGCCGGGCTGGTCTCAAACTTCTGACCTCGTGATCCCCCCCACCTCGGCCTCCCAAAGTGCTGAGATTACAGGTATGAACCACCACCCCCAGCCTTCCCACATTCTACCACAGTTAGTCTCATTTAGTAGTACATGAGAAGCTTGATTAATAAACAGAGTTCTCACTTTAACATATGATAAAATTGGAAGGATGCTAGCAATAATCTGTTTCTCTTTTCCTAACCCTTCTTGGTGCAACGTAACCAAAATCACCTTTCCCAGGACAGCATTCAAGCTGCTTATTGATAAGTCACAGAGCTCTTGGATATGAGTGGCTCATGTGGCCAAGGTCACCTTTGGTCTGGTGGTGGGGGAAGAAGTTTTCATTGCCATTGGCGCTGCTAGTTACTTTGTGTACCAGCTAGTTATGCCATGGACTATACCATGACTTAAGAGATGCTCAAAGCTACTAGACAATGAAAGAGAGTCATTTACAGTAAGTGGAAACATGGAAAATCGTTGGTTAGGTGTCCCTGCAATAACTGCACAAAATATAACCTAATAGCTTTGGTTATTAGGGAGAACAATCTGAAGTTTCTTTGTTATAGTGATTTTGTCATTTATTTGTGTGGTATAAGTCTCCAACTATGTTATTGTTCCGCAAGACTTTTTTTTTTTTTTTTTTTTTTTTTTTGCAGTAAACCTTTTGAGAAGCAGAAAGTTAAAAATGGGAGTGTAAGTTTAATGAAATATTAAGAAGTAAATTTGTATCTCAAGAAAGATGATGACGAATGTGGAAATTGCAAAAAAAAAAGTTTGTAAACAGTTACTGTCCACTGTGGGGAATGGCAACCAAAGAAAACCAGAAAACTCCAATCTGCTTAAGAAACATCAGCATCTCCCTCAAAAGTTTGTTGTTATTTTAAGAAGACTGTGGCCTTATGATTTAATAAGTTAAGTTTTGCAGAGTACAATTATATAGCACTCTGTGAAGCATGAACTTTAACTTAGATTAAACGATATATTTTCTAAATGAATGTCACTCATGTTTGTTTCTGAATCTTCTTGTGCAAAAAGATTCAATCATTTTTTGCAATCTATATGAGCCAAAAATAAACCATAGCATATTAGATATGATTAGATGTGCTTTGTAATGTGGCTATCTCTCTGGAGTGAAAAAGTGTCAACTCTGCCATTTTCTTCTTGTTTCCTTATGCTTGCATTAAAGGGAACTATCTTCAAACCCAAGTTTCCTTGGAGGAGTCATTTTTTTTTTTTAAGGCTACTTGTCCACCTTAGGAGAATTGATTGAGATCAGTGCAGATATTATAATTTGTGTATGCAACTAAACCAAGTCCAAGTAAACTACAGTCAGCTGACAGTATAGTGAGGGTATACATCACTCCACTCAGGTGTGTGTGGGGGATTAGCATTCTTTCCTTAGAGCTTCTTGCATATTAAGTGTGACTACCAGACATTCGGATTGAGCAAGGATACCGATACAAACAGTATTTTAACTATGAGTGGATATTTTAAAGATAAATAATAAATATAATAACTTTACCATAAATAGTAAATATAATGATACATTTTAATACTTTTTAGTAATGTTTCACTTTGAAGACCTCTACCATAGACAATTCTTATCTTCCTGGTTTTGAGACCCAATTTCACCACAAGTAAGAGCGTAACCTTAGGTAAATTGATTAACTCCTTTGTCACTATGTCCTTTACCTGTAAAGTGGGTATAATAATAGGCATCTAACTTATAAAACTTTTATGAGGATTTAATGAGTTAATATATGTAAAGCAGTTAGAATTGTCCTTAGAACCTAGTAAACAGTCAGGTTTGCATTTGTTGTTCTCATCACTATTGTTATTATTATAGTGATTATTATTATTTTGCATAAATTTACTGAAATATTTGTGCCAAGTCCTGTGAATAACTAGATAATGATTAAGATAGTATAAATAACAGAAGGGTTCACCAAGAAATGATGACAATATCCTCTGGTTCTTGGGGAGGACCAGCCACATTTTCACTCTTCATGGTCTGTGTGTGCCTGAACCAAACAGGAAAAGCTCTGGTCCCTGAGAGGGCTACAGAACTAGGTACTATCCCGGGCTTAGCCATCAACTAACCTAAACTTGCTCATACAATACAATGGGGATAATAGTGCCTACTTTGCAAGATGATTAAGAGTGAATTGCATCGGATCTTGGGTGTAAAGAGGCTAAAACTGCCTAGGAAATTTAGGTGCAAAGACATTTAAAACAAGTCTGAACCCATGAAGCTTATTTGTTTTCTACCCTAGACAAAACGAGTTTGGTCATTCCTAACACGGCCAGGTTCTTTGGCAGGAATAGCTTGAGAGAGCAGTAAGGCTAGAGGTATAGCTCTTGACGGACTCATGGTGGAGGCTATTCAACGCAGATTTCTCAAGTCGTCATAGCACCATGGGTTAAAGGAAGAAAAATATTGATGTTTTATTGAATTACTTCTATAGGTCAGATCATGTATCACTGCTGTGACCTAAACAATGAGCCGGTGCAGGAGGAATGCACAGCTGAGACTGATGAGATAAACCTTCCACAGCCCTGACTCCTCCAAGACCCAGTAAATTGCTTCCCTTATTTAATTACAAATTAATTGAAAACACTCCCGTGCTGATAAAACAATACTAGTCCCTGATTTGTTGATAATAGCCTAATCCTCCTGTAATAGTCCCATAGACACCATCACATGATTATGTCATCAATTTTACACTTGCAGGGGCTGGATAAACATGGCTGCCTGAGGTTCAGGAAAAGGATAAACACACAGAGAGGTGTACTTTAGAAAGGATAATTTAAAGGTAAGTTTGGCATCAGATGGTGCTGGATTGATTCCTGGTTCTGCCAGTCACTAGCTAGGAGGCATTTTGGAGCCCTTGGAGCACTTGAAGATTAATAAATACATGAAACAGACTAGCACTGTGCTTGTCACATAGTGTGGAATTCATTATTGATAGCTGCATTATTTTTTCTCTCCCCTTGTTTGCAGTTAGGGGTACTCATGCTTTTCTTTCAGTTAAGAAGATAACCTTAGTTCCAGGGCTGTCAGTAATTATATTGATACACTTTCCAGCATCCAGAGCCCCTTCTTCATCTGGTTGTCTGTACCCACCAGGGCAATTTCCAACCCATGGTTGCTCCTTTTTTCCTACTACAAAGCTTGCTCATGCTTGATCCCAAGACTTTCTAAAGTAGGAAAGGGTCCCATTGAATGAGGTGGACACTGACATTACTGTCTCCCCAACACCGCTCATGCCTGGTTAAGGCAACTAAGGAAATATTTTTGCAAGTAAGAACAGGAACACATAATAGCAAATGAAGTAGCATTTTAAAGCACAGGACTCACTTTAAAGGGGCAAGTAAGAAAGAGTTAATGTTAGCACTCAAAGGATTTTGAAGTCTAGGCCCTTTACTCGGTCAGGGTACATAGTCCCCATTAAAATAAGAGTCTTTTCTCTCCATGATGATCGTCAGAATAACAAAATTTTACTTATAGGAAGGGTAACTTACTTTCATGCTGTTTTAGATAGAGCAGAAACTGAGATGCTGTACCTTTATTTCTGTGATTGAAATTTTGAAAATAGAGCAGAAGAAAACTACACACTGGATTTACCTATATTAATGGAGAGGATGGATGGTCTTCTCATAGTTTTCATCTTAAAGAAGAAAAAAGGGAAAAGTGTATGTCATGTCCACCAAGCAGAGAGGTACATTTCTATGAGTTATGTCTGAGAAACAGTAAAGATTCATAGTCAGAGGGTTCTTAGCCCACTTTCTACTCTCTTACCAGTTCTCACCCCAAAGCTCCAGAAGAAGGCCCAAGAGAGCAAGATAGGCATGGAATGCAATCTTTATTAAGTGTTTGTGCTGTTTTTGAAACTGTCTGGAAGAAACTGCCCTCTGTTCAATAGATATGGTGAGGGAGCAGTCAAGGGTGGGAAGATAATCAATATTTAAATAAATTCTTGGTCAAATTAAAAAACACATTATGGCAGAAGTCAAAGGATTTACAGAAAATATATATACATGGGTGCAGGGAGATAATTTGCCCCCTCCTTCTCTGCAGCCTCTGGCTTACACTTTTTCACTGTGCTTTTCTCGTGGCATCTCTGGGTTTGCTCTGGGCCATAAGGCTTTGAGGGCTGGTGTGGGTCTTTATCATCTTCTTCATCTTTGAATCTGAATATCTGACACATAGCAGAAAATCAGTAAATATTTGCTCTATGCAAGAGTTAGAAAAGAGAAAAAAATCATGGAAGAAGAAACTAGAGAACCAAAAAGTCATTCAAATTTAATCAGAAAGTAAAATATGACTTTGCATGTACTGTAAACAAAGATATAATGTTTTTGGATTTGAAAGTTGATAAGTCAGCATCACCTCACACAACTATTTAAGCTACATGTAGACATCACTAGACTCAAAGTCACAACAACTTGAAGCATAATGCAAACAACGGTTCACCGAGGTGAAGATAAAGTAAACTTCTCAAATTCAAAGCATGTTTAGACCAGGCCTATCTCCATCACCCTAAGTGACTAATTTGCCATTTATTGAGTCAGATCATCTAATTGGTTGAGCCAAGTTAAAATATTGATGGCAGAATTCAGCAGTCCAGATGTCGTGCTAGATCTCATCTTGCTAAAATCAGAAAAAGCATCAGATAAATTTCTGATTTGCCTTGCTAATAATTTCAGATCCCCTATTGTATAGAAATCAATGAAGGGACTTAGCCTAAAGTATCATTCTGATCAACCAAAAAGAATGAGTTTATATCAATTAGAATGGGTTCAACCACAAGCATCTTAATACCTGTGTAATGTTTAAGGAAACAGATTAGCTCACATAAATGAAAGATCAAAGATAGGACAGACTTTGGAGTCGGGTCATCTAATGACTTAATGTTGTCATCAATGGTTCTGTTCATTCTCTTTTGCTGTGCTGTTAGCCATGTCAGTTTCATTTTAAGTCATGTTTCTCTCATGGCAATGGGATGGCTGCTGGTAGCAGTTGGGGCTACTTTCCTTTTTATATCTAGCTGCAGAGGGAGAAAGGCCTCCTTTGGCTTTTTTTTTTTTTTTTTTTTTTGACGGAGGCTCAATCTTGGCTCACTGCAACCTCCACCTCCCGGGTTCAAGCGATTCTCCTGCCTCAGCCTCCCAAGTAGTTGAGATTACAGGCATACGTCACCACGGCTGGCTAATTTTTTGTATTTAGTAGAGATGGGGTTTCACCATTTTGGTTAGGATGGTCTTGAACTCCCAACCTCAGGTGATCCACCCACCTCGGTCTCCCAAAGTGCTGGGATTACAGGCGTGCACCATTGTGCCTGGCCCTTGGCTTTCTTTTAGACGGAAGAAAAACATTTCCCCAAACCTGCAGCAAATCCCTTCTCACATCTCATTGGCTAGATTTAGGTAATTTGTTAATTTCTCAATCAATCACTAACAAGGGGAATCGGATTTTTCTAAGAGCAATTAGGCCCGCCCTTGAAGCTGAGGGTGGAGACTGCCTCCCCTGGGTCTTATGAGCAGCATGAGAGAGGGGAAGACCTCAACTTAGTGATATTCTGTTTGAAATAAAAAAAAAGAGTGTGGGAGAATGAAAGCTGAGATGGCAAAGAAGAGGGTTCATAAAAGGCAGAGTTGTACCAAATATACATTTTGACAGAATGCCAAATGGCTAGGAGTTAAAATTAATATCTGACTAAAATCAAGGCCTAAGTCAAATGTGACTTTGGAATAAGAATAAACTAGACATTTTCAAAAAGTGTAATTTATTATTTAAAATATCATTCGTGCATACCCACAAGATGAAAGGAGAGTGATATTTGTTGGAAAGCTATGTGCAAAAGGATTGCCTATTATTCTCCAAGCAATTGAACTGAAGCAGGGGAAGTGTCCAAATCCTTAGAAAAAATGATAGAAAATTCAAAGCAACAAGATAAGGATGAATGATGTAATCGTTTCATGGGTGGAGCAGGACTGTTCTTGAAGCATCAAACATCAGTGTGTCAGAAACTCCCTGCTGACCAAATAGAAGGGCATCACGGAGCATTCTTTTAAGAAATACTGCATTATATATATTCTTCATGGTAAAGAAGGTGATATTGTCTGGCAAAATATGGACAAAAAGTGAGTTAGATGAGTTGGACTCAGACAGTCATAGGTGACAATGTATTTTCTTTATATTTTCCTTTTATATATGCACAAGATGAATGTGATAACTATGTCTAACTTACTCTAAGATAGTTTTTTTTGAAGTATCAACATTCCAAATAATGAGAAAAAAATGTTACTAGTTAAATTGAAAAGTTTGACATCATAATGTAGAGACCATTTGTTTCTGGAGATGTTAGTTGTTAGATTACTCCCAAGGTAAATACCACTCATTTGTGATACCGTAGAGATAACCACTATTAACTGAGATCAGTGGAGAAGCAAAATATTTTTTTGGCAGGGTCAAGTTACAAAGATTTTTTTATCTCTATAATAGTAACTAAAATAAAAATGTAACTTTTCTTTATCTTCTAAACTTGAAGATTTGGCCAATGATTATGACAGTCTTATTGAAGAAATCCCTGAATAAGAGGGAAAGCTTTGTGCACTACCTCAGTAAAATGGAAGCTTTGTGCACTACTTAAAGATTCTTTCTGGACATTTTCAGAAGTAGACTTAAATGATTATTTTAGTTATAATTTATTTCTAACACTTTTGCAATCACTTTCTGCTTTTCTCAATTGCTTGAGATTTTTTTCTTTTGATCTAGAAATGTAGCAATGAAGCTATATCACTGGGTTTCAAGATAACTGAATTACCTCTGCCTTTTCCTCTCTACCTGTTTTCTTTGCAGGCACGTAATGTTAAAATCATCAATGCAATTGAGCAATAGGATGTTCTTTACTGCAGCATTCGTGAAAGAAACACTGAATGCTCAGGGCATTTCGATTGATTACTTTGCAGCAGGTTTCAGTAAACTACTTTCTTTTAGCAATTATTGTTTTTGCTAAGTTCTACTATCTACTATTGCCACCTACAAATTATGAGGTTCAGGCTATTTGTTGTTGTCATTGTTGGAACCGTTTTTTAACTTGAACTAGCTATGATTTCATCTTCTCTAAACATTGTGTATATTACAAGATGCTTATAAGCTCAATTGACTGATGATAGTGGCTGTTTTTCTGGGTCAGCCTGTGATTCTGCTATATTGTGCTATGCTATAATTTCTTTTGAACCCTCTGTTGAAAGGTGTGAATAAATGTCTTATGCTTGTGATTCTTAATTAGTCTCATCTTGATAGTTCCATTGACAATAACAATTGTATGACATTTTTCCAATCTATCACTATTTCTTCAATTAGGTTTACTATGCTGTTAGCTGTGTGAGACCCAAAAATCTCCTGGCAGAAGAATAAAGCAATAACATAGCACAAACCATCTTTAATCTACCATTCTATCAGAAGTTAGAAAAGACTTGTGCTTCCTTTTGCAAACTGTCTAAAGCAGTGTGAACAGTTATTATGAAAGGCACTACTCCTTTACCATGTAACTGGATTTTTGTTTGGCTAATATGTCAGACTTTCTTGGACATTAAAGACATATTAAATAACAAACATATGTAGTATTAGTCCTAAAAACATTTAAAAATACTGTAGTATGTGTTGATTTACTTCATCATTATTATATTAAATTGGAATCTTTCTCAGGATTGAAAGCACTTTCATTATCATGAGGAATGATTTTTCTATCTTAAGCAAGCAGAGGTCTCATTCAAGCAGAGGTTAAGAATCCAAGAGAAGAATATGAGATATGGGGTTTTAAATATCTAGGATAATTCTGTTGGTGCCACAGATGATCAATAACACACTTTCAGATGTTTTACCATCTTGGGAGATTTGCAATTATTGAATGGAAATATATGAGGCCAAGTTGCAGTTATTTTTTAGGCAGACCAGTACATAGAACCTCTGTAGTACTACATCATGTAAGATGATGCTGCCAGAGGTGCTGACGGCCTGTTGAGCCTACTTTATGGTACCTATGTCAACAAAGACTAAATGTGTATCCCTAGTTGGGACAGATGTCACATCTTTTATCCCTATGTTTAATTTACCCTTCTCTCTAGTTCTTCTGCAAACATATTCAAAGTTTTTCACCCAATTGAGGTGGATAGAATTATAAAAACCACCATTCAGAGTGTTTTCAATGAATTTATTTCTTTAATGCATATTTGAATGTTCACTTCTCATCTTTTCGATCAGCTGTAGTCACAATTCTAAATATGTGTTGGTGCCTTTACCAGTTAGCTCTGGTAATAACTCCAGTAGCATTCCATTGAATTATGAATTCTTCTAGTACTTTACCTGGCTCTCCAGCCACAACTTTAAAGATAAAAACCTTATAAATCAATAAAATATAAATTTCAGGCAAGAGAATCTTGCAAATAATAACATATTCGATTCTTTTGCAAATGCAAAGTCTGTCTTCTGGAGGGTCATACAGATTCTTATGGTAATTCATGTAAGATCAATACTCTTTTTAGTCCATCTATTTCCCTCAGTAAAAGAAGGATATTGATGCCGGGGAGCTCTAGTTAATTTAACAAAAGACGGTTCCCTGAAAACCAATTTGCCAAATGGCTAATTCACAGAAATGCTAATTCACCAGCCTGACTTGTCTTCTCGAAATGATTTATGATGCTTATAGTACTTTGTAACAACTTTTGAAACAACGTCATCTTTTGTGAAGATTTTATGATCGATTTTCATTTTGTATTCATAGCAGCATGCTGAAGAATGTTCAATTTGTCTCTGGCAAGGTCCCTGCTGCTGTAGCTGAAGGGAGATAGTTACTAAGACAGGGATCCCCTACGGGGAAAAGACTGGGAAGAGAGCCAGTACACAGCTCAGACTGGGCTGTCAATCCAGAGATGGGGTGGCTGAGGGAGAGACCATAGGGCAGGGAAAGGAGGAGACAGAGGACTATTGTTGACCATATCTTTGAATATATCTTTTTCTCCTATTTCAGCTTTATTGAGGTATAATTGACATATAATAAGATGTACACATTTAAAATGTTCAATTTGAAATGTTTCAATCATGTATACGGCCAGCAACCCATCACTGCAATCAAGATCATGAGCATATCCAGCATTCCCCAGCGTTTCCTTGTACCCACATTACATAAACAGACAGTGCTAGACTCGACAATGCTTTGACTATTTTTCAACTTTACAATGGTGCAGAAGTGTTACTCACAGAAACTATACTTGAGTACCCATATTACTATTCTGTTTTTCACTTTCTGTGTAGTATTCAATAAATTACATGCAATATTTAACATTTTATTATAAAATATGCTTTGTGTTATAAGGTTTTGCCCAACTGTAGGGTAATATAAATGTTTTGAGCACATTTAAGGTAGGCTAGGCTAAGATATGATGTTCAGAAGGTTAGGTATATTAAATGCAGTTTTGACTTACAATATTTTCAACTTAACAATGGGTTTACTGGGATATAACACCTAAAAGATGGCATAGTGCAATGACAAAGGGATGGGCTTTGGAGCCAGGTTGATGAGAGAGTGCTTGTACCAGCAGGGGCACCACCAGTAGTGCAGGTTCTTTCCCTATTTTGGTCTCACTTGCCTACTGTGTCACCTTAGGCAAGTTTCTTAACTTCTGATGTTCAGTTTCTCCATTTTAAAATGAGAACTGTAATAGCTAATCACAAAGTTATTGTGAATACTAATGGAGATGACAAAGTGTAACTATTACATTAAACAAACTTGCCTTGTGAGATACAAAATCACAAAATAGCCTTTTTCCCTTTGTTTCCTCCTGTTCATTTAATTTTAGTCAATGAGGCTTTTCCCTTGCATCTTCATGAAAACTTGAGCAAATCCCATGTATTAGTTTACTATTGCTGCTTTAAAAACTTACCAAACATATGGTGGCTTAAAACCACACATATATACTATCTTACAGTTCTGGAGGTCAGAAGTCCTAAAACAGGTCTGCAGGGGTGTGTTCCTTTTGGATGTTCTAGGAGAAAATCTGTTTTCTTGCCCTTTTCTAGAGTCTAGAGGCTGCATAAATTCCTTGGCTTGTGGTCCCGTCCTCCATCTTCAAATCCAGCAGCATAGCATCTTTCTACCTCTTGCCGTCCCTCTTCTTCTGCAATCACATTGCCTTTTGTGTCTATGACCCTCCTACATAACTTTCATAAGGACCCCAGCAATTATATTGGGCCATCCTTGTTAATCCAGGATAATTTCTCCAAGTCAAAATTCTTGACTACATTGTATCTACAAAGTCTCTTTTGCCACTCAAGTAACATATTCACAAGTTCCAAGGATTAAGATGTGGACATCTTTGGGAGGCTATTATTCAGCCTTCCAGATCTCATTACTTCTCTCATCACTCTTAGGTAGTACATATGCTACATCCTTTAGAATCACAAATACAGTTTCAATTCAGGAATTAAAATTGTAGAACTTTATTTAAACTTGATGTTTCTACCCTCCTGCCTCTAGGTCCTCTTTGAGCAGGAAGTATGCAGTCAGTTCCTGAAGGCAGGTACAATTGGCTGCTTTTCTTTCCTCATGTAGCTAGCCTTCTTCTTCTCCAACTAGTGCTTCTGGTTTCCCCAGGGTTAGAGCAGAGGGAAGAAGGCAGAGGTGAGAGGATTAGGAATGATGATGTGGCCCCAAGTTGGTACTCTGGGGACCTGATTCTTCCTTACCTGGATGCTTTTGGAAATTCTTTGATGACCCCACCCTCGGCTATCACTAGGGTTCCCTCACCTAAAGTTTGTCTGGCATGTATTATTATTTGCCTTCTTGCATAATATCCAGGTATCTAGTAATCTACCTCCAGCTTCCCTCCTGCTGAGGTCTAATGTTCTCTCCAAGCAGTCCTCTCCAATCATCTGGTTCACAGAAAATGCACAATTCTTTCCTCTTGACTCTAGGAGTGTAGTCGATTCTCATGCTAGAGCCCTCTATTCAGTTTCAGCCAGCTTTTTTTAAATTTATACTCCTCAGATGTGGCTCAAACACCAAACCATTATATCTATCCCCCTAAGTTCCAAGGGCTTCTGTTAAGATCTCACATTGGTCTCTTAAAAACCCCTCTCTTCATATCTGGGCTTAGGAAGTGGTACCTTCACCTATCTCTCCTGTGGAGGAGTGGGATGGGAGACACATAGCACAGCTCTCTCCAAATAAATTTTCTTCAAATATATACCTCTTGACTTTTTATGTCCCTCATGCAAGTGCGTGAGTTCTGTAGGAGATTTTGATCATTTCCTTTGAAAGTTGTGCAAATTTATGGAATCAGTTTTTTCTTGATGTTTCTGATGGTTAACTTTTTGTGTCAACTTGACAGGATGCCCAGATTCAACATTATTTCTGGGTGTGTTTATAAGGATGTTTCTGGATGAGATCAGCATTTCAATTGGTGGACTAAGCAAAGCAGATGGCCCTTCTTAATATGCTGGGCATCATTTAATTCTTTGAGGGCCCGAATAAAACAAAAAGTCAGAGGAAAGGAGAATTTGTTCTTTTTCCAACTGCTGAGCTAGGACATCAGTATTCTCCTGCCCTTGACTGAGACTTACACTATTGGGCCTCTGGTTCTCTGAGCTACACCACTGGCTTTCCTGGGTCTGTAGCTTGCAGACAGCACATTTTGGGATTTCTCAGCCTCCATAATTGCAAGAGTCAATAAATGTTCATTTTTTTAATGAAATCTGGTACAAAAACAGATTAAAGATAAATAACTTAGTCAAATGTTTTGAGATTTTTCCTGATGGAAAGCCTGAAGAAGGTATAAAGCACTATTCTTAGAAAAATTTTTCATCTTACTTTTTAAACTTTGGGCAGCTGGCAGTCATCTTACATACAGTACTGACACATCCTGATGTGCTGTTCTCTGGGACCAATTTTGATGACAGGAAAACACAATATGACATCATCCATAGCTGTAAAATTCCACTTTTGTCCAGGCAATTTGCACACCAAACTGACCATCTTGGCTCCTCTGTGCCTTTTAATATTTTAGAAGGACAATAGGTAAACTGAATTTGGGAGTTGTATCACTGATGTCACTATCCTGGAAACTTAACCTGTCCATGCAGTTATGGTATGCCTGATTTAATTGATCCCAGAAGTGTAAATTACATTACTTCACAGGCATTCTGTGATGAACAATCACAAAGCCATGGGTGCTTGAATGGTTGATCTAAGTTTACTGGTGAGATGGCTGACACATGGTTTAAGGTCTGGTTATTTCACTCACCTGATGCCGGAATGAGATGGATTAACCAGGGCTCTGTTAGATCCTTCTGGAATGTTAACACCTTAGTTTTCTTGGCATCCAAGAATAATTGGACCCTATGGACCTCTGTTTCTATCAAAGCTGCCAACACTTACCTCCCAGCTATTCTTGCCTCCATACCAAATAGGAAAAATAAAAGACAAGACTGAATAATCAACCAACTAAGCTTCCCCTACATGGGGATTATTTCCCTACACGTGTTGATGAAATTTCTTCTACAGAAACCCAGTAGTTTTTTACCAAGATTTTAGCAAAACTTTAGCCTTGGAATTGTAATTTGCATGTGCATATGATTTGGGAAACTTACCAGTGGAGAGACTGCCTCTTGGTTCTGTGCAAAACCCATGAGATAGAGGAATAAGCAGCAAAAGCTGAAAAGAGTTGGGAGAGGGACTTATAGGTGAAAAAGTTGGAGACTGAGGGGAGAAGTGTGACAGGAGACACTAGCAAAATCTTTGTATTTAGTAGAGATAGGGTTTCACCATGTTGGTTAGGATGGTCTTGAACTCCCAACCTCAGGTTACTCAGCTAACAGTCACTCATCTGCCAAACCCTTGCAAACATGGCTATTGTTTGTGTGTTTGGGTTGTTGAGGCAGAAACAAGGCCCAGTCCCTTTTACAGAGCCACTGGTGGGCAAACTTTTCTCACCCCATTCCCTCCCCGTCTTCCCCACCTCCAAAACTGTGAGACTGCCTGTACTCATAAATGCCACCCAGGAGGCAGACTTTTCTTTTCCACATTTGCCCCCAAAAGAACCTTGGAAATGCCCTGCGTGCCCTTACTCTCACAGGCTTTGGGAATGCAGCAGTGAATAAAACAGACCAAGAAGCCTTTTTCTTGTAGAGATTACCATTCAGACAGAGAGACAAAATAGTTTCTATAGTGTGTTTGAAAGTGCTACCGAAAGTGTTCTATAAGTGCTATAGAGAAAAATGAAATAGAAAAGAGGAATAGGGTGGAGGGATGGGAGGTGAGAGTGTTTAGGGAAGGCCACATTGAAAGGGCAACATATTTGAGCAGACTTAAAGGAGGCAAGGAAAAAAGGCATGAGGATATGTTCAGGAGGAATGTTCCAAGCTCCTTAATATTATCTAGTGACCCAGCTATCTTCTTACATAATTTAGCAATTGACTTCATTTTCTTCTCCATTCTATCTTCTATGAACACTCCTATAAATTAACATCCATGCTAAAGATTATTTTCTTACATTAAGTGGTTAGATGTGGAATAACAAAATTAAGGAGGATATACATCTTCAGGTCTTTTGAAATATATTTCCTGGCTGGGCACAGAGGCTTATTCCTGTAATCCTAACACAACACTTTGGGAGGCCAAGGCAGGCAGATTACTTGAGGTCAGGAGTTTGAGACCAGCCTGGCCAACAAGATGAAACCCCGTCTCTACTAAAAATACAAAAATCAGCCAGGTGTGGTGGTACCTGTAATCCCAGCTACTCAGGAGGCTGAGGCAGGAGAATGAGCCCGGGAGGTGAAGGCTGCAGTGAGCCGAGATCACGCCACTGCACTCCAGCCTGGGTGACAGAGCGAGAACCCGTCTCTCTCTGATATATAATTAAATATATATATATATTTAAAAAATATATATATATAAAATATATCTCCTAATTTATTTCCTAATTCTATCCAAGATGGTTGATACCATTTCCTCTAGCAGGGTATATGAGTGCCTTGTTTCTCACGTTTTATTGATACTGGCAAATTCTTCTGGCTCTTGACTTTAGGAGCTCCCACACGTGCTACGTATGTGCTCTGTTCCTTTTGTTGTGACAGCTCAGGAACTAATATTAGCCTTTGCTTTCCATACTCATTCCTTTGTTTTTGATTAATGTATGAAGCTTTGGCATCCTGTTCATATTTTATTTTTGTTTTGGATCACCAGTCCACCCCGGTCCCATTTAATCACTCTTATCTCAACCCTGCACACTTATCATGACTAGTTTGCACCTCATGGCCAAGACAAAGTCGAATTAAGATTCTAGAGAGATTATCATACATAATGAGACCCTGGAGAACAAGGCAAGAGAGACACACTTCCCAGGACTGGTTCATATCCGGGATTACTGCAGAGATGAATGAATGGTTAGAAAGGATTCAGAGTTTCTTAAATTTCCCTAAGGTCAAAATTGGCCCCAGAGCTTAGAGAGGGCTTGAATCTGTTAGAGATGCAAAGAAGGAGCAATTTGCTCTATCTGTAGAGATAAGGGGCAAGCATTTGGAAACTCCAGATTCCTTAGGTTTCTTTTCTTACCCTCTCCTCCTCCTCTTCTCTCTCTAAAATCTCATCACCGGTGACCTTTTCTACTCCTAACATTTCTAAAAGCAATGTGTAAAAATGACCCTGAAATCGTTATCTCTAGCCCTGACCTGTTTCCAAACCCCAGCCTGATTTAATTGCTTGATGAATATTTTCATCAGGAAATACACACACACACACACACACACACACACACACACATACACAGAGGAGAGTGAGAGATCTCAAAACTTTCAATTTCAGCATGCATAAAAGTGACATTTTTGCTTTGTTCCCTTTGCTTTTCTCCACAGTGAAAAAAATGGAAAAGCATTCAGAGATAAGCCAGCATAGTTCCTTCCCTAAGGAGCTCACAGGTTGGTGGGGACAAGAGACCAGTACATAAAGACTCCAGCACAGAGTGGCAAATGTTCTGATAGAGCAGGGTCATGGGACCATATTGAAGGAGGTGCTTGTGATGAACTCCACGTGGAAAAGTTAGGAAAAGCTTCACAGAGAGGCTGACGTGAAGTTAGGCCTTTTACCCCAAGGGATTTAAGAATTTATTGTCCACTAGAAGATTGAATAACCAGCCATATCTAATATAAGGGATTAATCTTCAGGGAAAAGCAGAAGTTGGAAAAGTAAATCATGTTGTATGCTTTCCAGGAATGGCACAAAGTTGAAGTGAAAGCCACAAGTCAGGGGATAGCCAGTCCTTTTCTCTAACAATAAAACCATCAACAACGACAGCAATCACAATAATCACGATGACTGATGCCTATATACCACTTACTGTACTATGGGCTAGGAGCTGTTTTAAGTGCCTTTGTAGGTAAACTCTCATAGGTAAAATAGGTGGGTGATGGGGTGGGGCCCAGAGAAGGGTCCCTGCATTCAAGTAGAGGCTTGTCTAGTTTGAACCTCCCATGGGTGCTAAAAGGAGGAAGCACCCAAGCTTTTTTTTCTGCTTGCCCAGATAATAGACACCAGGGGAAAGGTAAGGGTGATGCTTAAAAGCTGTCAATCGTCAAATTAAAAAATGGAGTTATACTCTTTGTTACAATTAATCACTAATGTTTGACTGATGATTGAAATATGACTTTTTTTATTTAATTGAATTTGAACTTGTTTAAGTAAGCTATTATGTAACTCTATGAGGCCTGCAGCCTGAGGCCATCAAGGAAGGTAAAAGCTCCATTGAATGCCTTGTTCAACAGCATTTAGGATTTTATATTCTGAGAAGTAAAATGAGTGCCTTTGTCACTATCAATTATGTCTGGAACTCTGAAGAGGATAAGGGATGTCTCGATGTGACTTTGTATTATTGCCACCAATTGCCATTCTGAGGGAATATGGCATGAGGCTCTTTCTTGAGAATACCTAGCAGTTTTCCTAAGAACTATTCTTTTATTAAATACAGTTTGGGTAAGATCACTATAACAAGGGTTTAAGGCAATCTTAAAAATGTTCTTTGCACCATATCTGGCACATAGTAGGTGTGTTAGGATGTTCTTGCGTTACCATAAAGAAACACCTGAGACTGCATAATTTATAAAGAAAAAAGGTTTAATTGGTTCACGGTTCTGCAGGCTTTATAGGAAGCATGGTGCTCGCACCTGCTCAGATTCTGAGGAGGCCTCGGAAGCTTACAATCATGGAAGGCAAAGAGGGAGCAGGCATCTCAGACGGCAGAAGCAGGGACAATAGAGAGTGGGAGAGGAGGTACCACATACTTTTAAACAATTAGATCTCTTGAGAACTCACTCACTATCACAAGGGCAGCACCAAGGGGATGGCACTAAACCATTCATGAGGGATCCACACCATGATCCAAACACCTCCTATCAGGCCTTACCTCCAACACTGGAGATTATGTCTCATCTTGAGACTTGGAGGGACAACATCCAACCTATATCAATAGACATGTCATAATTATGTAGTGGAAAAACACTGAGATTCAATGATGCTATAATTATACAGAAAACATTGCCAGTAAATTTTGGCAGTAAGTACGTGTAACTAATCTGAACAAATTGGCAAATGTGACCTTGAGGCTTCTTTCTGACCAAGGTCCCTCCCTCCCACCCAGAGAATTATACCAGGGCCAAGAATGGGCATGGACCTCTGCTCTTACAGTCTGGATTTCTTTCCCTGTTCACGTAGGTGGTGGAGACAAAGTTTCACACTGAAATCAGTGAAATGAAGCAGAATCATTTTTATTTTATTTTCTGTATCCTTCTTAAGTGTCACTCAGTTGTAGGATTTTTCCAGAGAAGAACTATGTCTTACACCATGCCATGCCCAGTTCCTATCACTTTACCCTACACTCAGAGGTGCCCGGTAGTGTTAGAAGATCATCGCCATTGGAGCCCGCTCTTGTAAGGTGAGCCTGTTAATCACGCTCTCCAGCAGATGAACCCGGACTCTTGCCCTTGAGCCTGTGGCCTGGGGCCAGGAAGGTTCTACTGTGTTGCTGTCAAGTTTTCCACTGTGTCCTCAGTTCAGCCCCGAATGGTTGGTATTGCTGTCCTCACACTATTTTTAGTCATAGATCAGTTATCCCTGACACGCAGTGATGGGGATTAACAAAATGCACCCATATGCATCTCTGAAGGCTGAGTATGTGTGTCCCCAGCCCAAAGTAGTCTTGGGCAGTTCTAGGTAGGATTAGCAGACTTGATTTTTTTATTGTCTCCCTTTACTCCTGGCAGGAGAGTTCTGGGCTAGAATCACTCCAAATTTGTTTTAAGGAATTTGGCACAAGCCTCTTCTAAACCGTACACCAGACCTTGTGTTTTACCCCATCAAGTCCCTTGTGGCCCTTGGCAGGGGCACAGCGGGGAAAGGCTTTCCTTCTCTTGATGGAAAAGAGATCATTGAACTCCATGATGCTTTTAAGAGAACACAGTAACAGGTCAGGCCTTAGGGATGTCCCCACCAATCTCTCATGTGGTGAAGGTTCCACATGCCCGAGGAAGGGAATTTCGTAACACCCAATGCCATCTGGGAAGGCTCTACATGACAGGGTGAACACCATCGTAATCACATCATGTTCTGAAACCTCAGCCCTGATTACTCTGATCTTTATCCTCTGTTGACCTGAGATGAATGCAAGGAATGGTCTTTAAATGACTTCGTTGTTTTTAAACTCTAGTACAGTGCTTGACTTGAACTTCCCTGGTGAGAGCAAATCACACCAACTGACTCACACTAACTTGACTTATTTAATTATTTTAATTACTTGAGTCCTTTTACTTCATGAAATGACCCCCAGTTCTTATAACAGGGCGGTGAAATCAGGGCACTCAATACTTTCCATTATCTTCCTTAAGAAATCCTCTCCCGTTCGGTGCTTACACATCTGCATGTATTTCATGACCTGGCAGAAACTTTGTTAAATATATTAGCGAGAAAAGGAGGAGGAGTGGCAACCTAGATATTCAATAGGAGAGAAACGTTGAGTAGATTTTGATCCTTCGTGTGATGAGATATTATGCTGTCCTAAAAATAACACGTACCAAAAGTTTTAAAAGATGCAAGATGGTCACTAACATGTTAAATGAAAAAAGCAGGATGGAAATTTGTACATATACTCTGATTTCAATTCTGTCAATATTTATATAGGTAAAATATGCAGTAGGATAGATGAAAATTAGATGGGCCTGAGTTACTCCTGGAGGTCATAAGAAACTGAGAGAGAAGATCTCAGACATAGAATGATCCTATCTGAGGACTCTAGGGATCTCAGCTGAGGGGAGGAAAAGGGCAGAGACTGTCTGTCTTTGTGGGTTAGGACTTCTGCAGGCCAACAACTTACAGGGTTGATGGTTTGAAGGAGAAAGTGTTGCTACATCCTCAGCTAGGAAGCCACCAGTTTTATAAACACAAATGGACAAAATGGAGTATACTAAAGTATTTGGTTGGAGCTGCGAACCCCTTGGGAATGTCTGAATTACTACTTACAAAGAAGTAGCCAGGGCCAGTTTGCCTTCTGAAGTGTCACTGTGCAGAGGCTTCCGCCAACACTCGCAGCCAGCTATGCCCAGGACTAGATAAGGCCCCCGAGTTCTGGACAGTCTGCAAGTCCCACAAATCAGTGCTAAGTCATGTAATCAGATGTCTCCATGGTGTTTGCACGTTACCATCTCAGGAATCCAGAGCTTTCACTTACCTCATGTCCCAGCCTGGGATTTCCCTGTAGGCTGTAATGGGTTTGTTTTGCCAGGGTACTCAGTGTTCCCTCTGCTTCTTCCCTGTGAGTGTCAGACATCCTCCTCATCATCATTGCCTTTTATTGAGTGCCTACTGTGTGTGAGGTGCTTTACAGATATTATTTTTAATCTTCTTAACGATCCTATCAGATAGGCATGATTATCCTAATTTTATAGGTGATGGGATTGAGAAACAGCATGATCAAATTACTTGCTTAGGGGCATAAAATTAGTAAGTTTGGATCTAGATGTCTGTCTACTTTTTCTGTGATGTCTTTCAGCTTCTAATTTGCCACTCTGTGTGTGTGTGTTGTTTTTGTGCATATGAGAGAGACACAGAGAGAGAGAGAGACAGATCTGTTACTAAAAGATCTTTTTTGAACAGCAATTTACTTTTGAATTTGGGTGTTGCTTATTTCTCAAATGCTTTTTTCCATCAACATCCAGAAAATCATATATCTCATCTCTTAATTGTCTTTGTCAAAAGTGAGTCCTAGCCATGAGTGGAAAGTGGACTGAAAAATAATTATACTTTTCAAAATTTCAACTAGAAATCAGAATGAGACTTCTCAGGATGACAGAAAAACTCGCATACAAGTTAGCAGCAACCTGAGATTAGTGCTAAAGGTACAATATGCAGACAAACAAACTGCAATAGTTCCTCACTTCAATCATGTCCAGGGAAGTCCATGCTCAGACCCTTTGATTCTGGTGCTTTTCTGACATGTAGGGACCATCCTCTGGTGTCAGCATCACAGGCCCAGAATTGAAGAAGTTGATGCTTTGCTCTCATTGAGGCCTGATCACTATGTATCCAATAATGCTGCCTCCTTTCCCCACCTTCTTCCTTTCTTCAATAAATATACATCTAATGCCAGGCCCCACACTAAGGAGCAGCAGCAAATAATGCCTATGAATGACAAGCAGGATCCTGGCTATCACTGAGTTTACAGCATGGCGGGGAAAACAAACAAGGAATTCAGACGTAGTGCGATAAATGCACTGATGTGGGGAAAGTGGAGTGCACTCAGGTGGGCAGGTATGAAGGGTCAGCAAAGGCTTCCTCGACCAAAATACTTCTGTGCTGTGACCTGAAGGATGAGTTAGCATCAGCCAGGTCGGGGTGGAACATGTGAAAAGCAAGAGGGATATTCTGTGAAAGGCCAGAGAGATAGGCAAGCTTTGCATAGCTTAGCCGTCTGTCTCATTCCCTCTGTCCTCCTCGTACATGAGTGTGTCAGAGTGAGTTTTGGGATTGCTTTTAAATTTTAAATTAAAGACTATCAGAATCCAGAGACTATCCAAATTCCTATGGTCTCTCAGAATTTCACAAAAACATTCAGACAAAGGGTGATTCCACAGAGAAATCATACACCTCAGTTTGAAATTGCCACTTGGGAGGAATGGGACACCAGGTCTTTGGAAACGGGCTTAGGGCCCATCAAGGGAGATACTGTGTGCCGAAGCTTTCTTCTGGAACTCACTGGGGTCCCCTTTTTCTGCAATCCAAGCTAAGCCCTCACAGCATGTTGGGCTAGTCTAATTCAGGGCTGTATTAGTCAGAGTTCCCTAGAGCAACAGAACTGAAAGGATATATATATATATTCTTTATACATATATACACATATTCTTTATATATATATTCGTTATATATATATATATATATATATGAGTTTAATAAGTATGAACTTACATGATCACAAGGTCCCACAATAGGCTGTCTGCAAGCTTGAGGAGCAAGGAGAGCCAGTCTGAGTCTCAAAACTGAGGCACTTGGAGTCTGCTGTTTGAGGGCAGGAAGCATCCAGCATGGGAGCAAGATGTAGGCTGGAAGGCTAGGTCAGTCTGGCCTTTTCATGGTTTTCTGCATGCTTTATATTCGCTGGCAGCTGATTAGATTGTGCCCACCATATTAAGGGTGGGTCTGTCTTCCCCAGTCCACTGACTCAAATGTTAATCTCCTTTGGTAACACCCTCACAGACACACCCAGGATTGATACTTTGTATCCTTCAATCCAAACATGTTGGCACTCAGTATTAACTGTCACAGTGACTATGACCTTTGTCACAGAAGATGACTAGAAAAATAGCCACGAGTTGACCTTGATACTAAGAGCAGCACTGATTCGGACATGGAATCTGACTTAGCTCATGAGGACTCATTTTAGCCACGAGTCATAAAGAAGTCCCAGTTCAAGATACATAGTCCTTGAAGACAGCACTCAAGGATTTAGGCACACTAAATGTCTGAGCCCCAGTCTAATTCCAGGGGCAGTGACAGGATGACGCTGCCCAACTTGAGGTTTTGTCAAGATTTCAAACACACAGTTTGTTGTTAAGGTTCTAATTATATAAAAAACTCCATATTAACATAAGGCTCACGGTTAATTGTCAGGGCTTCAAAAACAACATTAACTATTTCCTAATTATAGCAGTAATTCTTTCCCTTTCTCTTTTTATTTTTCTCATTCTTCTTTTTAAATAATAATTATCACATATATTGGGTGCTTAGTATTTGCAACACGTTAAAACAAGAGCTAAGACTACATTCTGTCATGTAATTCTCATAACTGCTCTATGGCATCGATATTATTTCATGGATTTTGGAGATGGGGAAACTGAGGTTTAAAGAAGGATAATTAACACGTTTATCACAAATGGACACAAAAATAGTCACACACATGGAAAGTGTTAGAACTGGAACTTAGACCCATTTTGTCGAAACAATTCAAGTCTGTGGTGTTAATGTCTGTGGTTCTGCAATTAAAATACACATTCTCATTGTGTTGTTTGTGTTGTTCCAGATGCCTTCTCCACTAGAAGATGGGGCCAGATTTCCTAGTTCTTTATTTGCTGATAGCACTAAGCAAAGTGTGTAGCATGTTATGGGACATCAATAAATACTTGGCTCAGTGGCACACAATCAACTGGGGAAGGCCTGGTCTAAATTTAGCCCAGCAACACAAATTGCAGGATTTTGCATCACTCTGCCTCTCATCTTATTAGGACAGGTCTTGTGGCTGTCCTAGGCCTGAGCACCCGTAACAGAGCTCTCCTTGTCATTGTGACAATAGAAAGTAAGGGAAGGGAAAGTCATAAATTAGGCCAATGGAGGGAGGCAGAGGAAAATAGATACAGACTGATGACAAGATTAATATGCAGTTGACGGGGAGTGCTTTCACACCAGAGCGCCAGCAAATAAACACAATTCAGAAAGCTCATCCCTGCCTTACCAGAGAAGGCAGATTCCTGAGCCAAAAAAAAAGTGAATGAGCAAGAGAAAGAAAAAGAGAGGCCTGTGTGTGCATGGGGCCTTGTTTGCCAGGAATTCCTCCAGCAGGATCAGATAGCTGGGGGATGACACAAGCAGCAGGCTCTGCAGAGTTATACATTTTCTGACCCAAAACAGGGACAGGAGAAGCAGGCACAGGCACTGCAGGGAAGGTGGGCTCCGAGGATACTGAGTGAAGGCTGAGATCAGTGCCTTCCCCGGGCATAAGCGCCACCAGCAAAGGCAGGTGTCATTTTCTGAGAGGAGTCAGCAGACCTGCCTGGCCCTTTTGACTGGACTTCTGATGGGCTCTCCCACTCCCTGCTGTAATGAATGAGACCTCAGCAGGCTTCAGTTGAATACTTCATAGATGGGAATTGATTCTTCTTCTTTTTTTTTTATTTGTTTGAACTGTAAGATTGCCATTTTTGTAAGTAAGAAGTGGCCAAATATTATCAATTTCATATGGTTTAAGATGATAGTAAGGGCAGAGATTGTTTTCAAACTCAGGAATTGATTCCAAAATTGGGACTCTTACTATGCTACACTGTTTCACCAGTGACTTCCCATTAACCTGAGCATAAATTTAGACTTTGACCTGGGCCTACAAGAATATTCATGGTCTGATCTTTGCTTACCTGGTACCTTCTCTCTCCACAGCAACACCAAATTTCTTCTGGCTATTCAATGATTACTTTGGTTTACTGATCTTTGATGATACATTTTCCTCTTCCTGAAATACTACACTTGCTTCTCTTTTCCTGGATGTTATCATTCCATCCTTCAGGGATTAGCCATCATAGCACTTATATTAGATTGGAAACTGCCCGAAGTGAGAAAATGTTGGTCACCTGCCTTATTTCCTAGTGACTAGATGAATGCCTGGCACATAAAAAGATGGATGAATGAATGGATGAATGAATGAATTACATGAGCCAATGCCACCTTCCCTCCCACAACACACAGTCATTCTATGCCTACCTTGCCACTCCAAATTAAACAATTCTCTGTTATGACATAGATGTCCAGTTTCAGAACAATCTGTTGAACTTTGGCTACAGCTGTGCTGCAGAGCTTGGTGATATACATTGAATATAAAGCAAGAACACAAATTTAAAAATTCAAGAACATTCTCACATACCCTGAAGAACTAGTTCAGCTCTTGGTTTTCAATAATGCAAGCTTCTTATTTTTGCCTTTTTTTTCTCTTGTTGGGGCCTGGTTTTTACTGGAAGAATTTTCCAGAAGTATCACTAATGTAAACAAATAAAGACTTTTGGAGGCAGTTATCAGAACAGTTACAGATTCAAACGTGATTATAAATGTTGGAACTGTTATTGCTGGTGACTGAAGAAGCTCAAATTGGTTTATTAGCTTTACTTAGTTGGATTTATACCACATTTTTTCTGTGAAGAGAAAGTTATGGAAGAAAATGGCTTTTTAGCAGCTAATCATTTCTAAGGATCACATTTGCCACCTCCTTTTTCTACTGAAGCATGTTGACGTAGGTCTGTTCTGCACAGACAGATTTTGTAAACCGCATGTGCTGTATAAACATTCATTGGAACTGGGCAAAGGAGGTGTTAATAAGTTCTGTGACAGTAGAAGCCCTTGGTCAGATGCTGGGTATTATCTGTCACGGATGCTGGGATGAGCACTCCTGGACTAAAACACGTCTAAGAGATCTTCCAAAACTGGGATTTTCTGATTCTATAATAATAAACTCTGGACCCACCCATATTTGTTGCTGGCTTAGTGTATAATGTAGCATATACATTCTAAACAGTATATAAGTATGATTCTATTTAAAGGTAGAATTATACTTATGCTGTTTAGAATATGTATATATATATTCTTCATTATATATACACATACACATTTAAATAGAATCATACTTATATGCTGTTTATAAATTATTTTAATCACCACAATCTATTATAAATGTATTTCCATGCCAATCTATTTTTTTCCAGAACTTTGTTTTTTAATGAGTTTACAGCATTGTATTTCAATGTATTCTTTAACTAGTACCCTAATTTTTTTCTTTTTTTTTTCAGACAGGGTCTCACTCTGTCACCCAGGCTGGAGTGCATTGGTGCGATCAAAGCTCACTGCAGCCTTAAACTCCTGGGCTCCAGCGATCCTCCTACCTCAGCCTCCCAAGTAGCTGGGACCACAGTCACATGCCACAACACCGGGCTAATTTTTGAATGTTTTGTAGAGATGGGGTTTCACTATGTTGCCCAGGCTGGTCTCAAACTCCTGAGCTCAAACAATCTGACTGCCTTGGCTTCCCAAAGTGCTGGGATTACAGATGTGATACACCATGCCTTGCCAGTACCTTGATTTTTAACAGTGGGATTTTCCCCCTTGATTTTTAATATAAATAGCATCAATGGATGACTCTACCTAAACTTTTGTGAATATTCTCACTTTATTTAGATAAATTGCTGAGTCAAGGGGTATCACATTATTCAGGATTTTTGATGACTATTGGGACATTGCCTTTTAGAAAGATTGTATGATTTATATCTTACCAGTAGTTATGTTATGACTTTGAGAGTCCTCTCTGGATCACAGCTTTCTGGTGGCATAAATTGCTACCCAAGAAATTCTGGGAGATTGGGGTTTCCTATGTTAAACCCTCTCTGGGACATCCCCTGCTCCCACAGTGGAAGAGAATTAAGGAAACGCAGAAATATACTTGTTAAATGCATGGACTTTGGATCAATTCTTTGTTCAAATTGAACCAAATTCTAACTCCACAATCTATTAATTCAGAAACCCCAGGCAAGTTACTTAAACTCTTCAAACTGGTTTTCTCATCTGTAAAAATACCAAATCTATCTCAATGGGTTTATTTTTTGCTGTTGTCATTTGTCTGTGTGCGTGGTTTTGTGTGTGCGTGAAGATGATTTATAGGAAGGGCTTAACATGGCACAGAACACGGAGTAACTGCCTTTTAACCACTAGCCAATATTTTTACTATACTATTCTAGTTATTTATTTCTAGCAACAACTCTTTTTCTTAACTGTAAATGGAAGCAATAGCTGGAGCAAGAAGGGAGAAGGGAAAAAAGGTAACCAAGAACTTGGGCTGTTCCCGAAAAGAGTTTTTAGGGTGGGGAAATATGTCTTTCTTTTATTGGGTAGCCTCTGCCTTTGAGCCCTACCTTTTCCTTTAGAATTTGCAGCAGTTGGGGAAGGCCCTCCACCTGCCAGCATTGCTTGGGTTTCACTGGTCTTGTGAGCGTTCCGCTTTTCGCCTGCCCTTGTTCGTAAGGCGGCTCTGCTGACCTTGAGGGTCCAGGACATAGTGTTGATCCCAGGAAAGACAGTAATAGTTTTGTTGACAGATACTTTTCAACAGCTGTATGGTATCTGCCAGGCTGAAAGAAGAAGAGGTGGGAGGAGAGTGACTCAGGGTTAACCCATTCTTGGCCTCAACACTATTCCCTTTGTAAGAAACCCTTGTCTTGATGGCATTCTCTTGGCCTTTGAGAGTTGGCTCTCTCTCTCATTCTCTCTCTCTCTTTCTCTTTTTTATAAGCAGACCCTTTTGTACATTTTCTTATAATGGCAAAGTAACATTTAAGGTTCAGAAACACAGTTTACACAATTTGAAAGCATTTCAAACCATTGTGTTTGGGAAAACATAGAGTAAGTGGTCACTTTGACAGTGAGATGACTGTAATGCCCTGGGATTCTATAATCTTGCACCTTCATCGGCACACTAGACCCATGGAAGATGAGATATGGGCCCTCAATTGTGGAAGAGAGAACAGAATTTATTTTGTTAAATTTCATTTCAGATTTCATAGTAGATACTATTCACATAAGGGTTTTATTTTTTTTCTATTTATTAATCAGAATATATGTGGTATCATAGCCAAGGCCTCTTTGAAAAAATATTACAGTGATTTAAATGCATGACATTTTAGGTGCTAATCCAGTGGGACCTTTTATAATGCTGGTGTTGAAGGATAAGAGTAATAACGGCTTATAAACTGACTCTGGTCTCAGACTGTGCCTTTTGGCTTTGTTGTATTTTAAGGACAAATATATTAAGAATCCCTGAGTCAGTGTAATAAACAAGACAAATAATAATGGATTTGAGAGAAAAGTAGTTAATTCGTGTATTTCACAGCAAAATTTTATTGGTGGAAGTATGACTATATTCATTTTGCATATATTCACCAAGAACTTCTTGAAATGCAAAACATAAGCATTCTAGAAAATATTAAGCATTAACCACCTGTTCAGTTCCCTGCCCTTGAGAGACTGCTATGCATAAATGGAGCCCAATTCATTTAAACTTAACTCTAACATAAGGTGGATGTGATGCTTCTCAAATAAATAAAGAGCAATGGGAGGTCCTAGGAGATTGGGATGGCAGAGAGGGAATATTATTATAGTGTAGGCTTTGTTGTTAGATTTGGGTTTGAGTCTATGCTGTCATTTAGTAGCAGGTTAAACTTATATACTGCATTTAATGTCTCTGGATTTTATTTCCCCTTATCTGAAAAATGGGCATACCTAACTCATGGTAAGTTTGTGAACTAGTATGTGTAAAACTTTTAGTAGAGTGCATAACAGAATAAATACTCAACAAATGGTAGCTAACAATGGTGGATAAAATAAAAGGAGGGACTTGTATAGAGGTACTTGGTGGGATGATGTAGAGCTTTGGAAGGAGGTGAGATATGAGCTGGACTAGATATGGGAAGAGGGCGTTCAAGGTGACAAGGATGGCCTTATCAATGGTGTGCAGAGGGATGAGAGGGTGCTGAGCATCTTCAGAAATTGAGACTTAGACTGAGGGGCTGAAATGGAGGGCTCACAGTCTGCCCTCTAAGCAAAACTTATCCAATAATAGTACAACTGAGTTTATCCTTGTAAGAAAAACAGGTAGTTTGGGAAGAGCTAATGAAGAACCTAGATTGTCAGGTTAAGAAGGTGAAGGTTTATTGGGTTAGCAATGGGGATCCCATCTGTGCTTTGGAGGATTACTCTAGTGGCAAGGAGGCTGGATTATCAATGGAGGAAAGAAAATAAAGACATAATTTCAACTGCCCAGGCAAAAGGTAGGTCTAGGACTCTTTCTATTACAGCAGAATAATAATTATTACCTTTAGTTTGAAAGGGTCTTTTCCAAAGGAAACAGTTAATAGGCATTGTGCAATTGCTCTTTATTCTGTTAGGATCAATCATTCCTCCAGGATTAAGCTGATTTTTCCCTTCTTCCCTTCACACATCCTACCACAGATAGTTGCCTGCTTATATTTTTGCTTTAGAATTGCTATCTGGAAAACAATACCAAGAAGCAGACTCTAGGTCATTGGATCCTGAGCCTCTCTGTACCTCAGTGTGGCTTGTTAGAAATACAGAAGACTGAAGCTTCTGATTTGGCAGGTCTGAAATGAATGCAGGAAATTGTACTTTTTTGAACGTTCCCCCAGATGATTCTATTTTTAGCCACATTTGAGAACCACTGTACTAGATTTTAATCTTGTTGAGGAAGACTAGGTCTTATTCATTTTTTACTCTATGGGGCCTATCACACTATTTGGCCCAAAATAGATTTTCATGAGTATTTAGTACATAGAACTAAAATGTCATAATAAGAGCAGAGAAAAACATCAAACTTTAGGAAAATATTAGCTGCATAGTGCCTTGCTGCAAACCCAGGGCAATCTTTGAAAAGAACAATTTCTTAGTCTGTTCTGGCAGGGGGCAGGGCTGGAAGCCTGGCTTAGAGCTTCTCTTGATTGATTGCCCTGTAACTTGAGGCCTGACTTTGGCCTGAGGGTCAGAGCACTGGGTTTACTGACTTGCAAATTATTAAAATACTGTTAAGGAGAAGGCAAGCATTACCAGGGAACTCCATTTTTACAGTGATAGGGTGAGGACCTGCTTTTCAATGTTAATATACCCATGTTAATAATCAAAGAAATGCAAGTAAAAACAAAGATGCTTTCAAGTTAGTAAAAAAAAAATTAAACATTAACAACTAAGGCTATTAACACTGTGGCAAAATTAAAATAACCCAACTAATTTGGAAGGCAATTTGGTCTTTTATACCAAGACCCCTAAATATTTCATTTCATTTGACCCAGTGATTTCATGCCCATAAATATATCCTAAAAATTACCCAAAAATATACAAAAGGCAACCGCACAAATATGTTAATTGCATAGTAATTTATAACCTTGATGCAGATGAAAAGTCCCACAATAAAGGAATAGCCAAGAATGTAAATTGATGCCATTTTAGATAGCCCTTATAAAATGATAGCTGTGAGGTTTGGGTGCCATCTTAGGAAAAAGCGTATGACATAACGTAAATGAAATAAGATATAATGTAAGTGGAATGTTAAATGGAAAATTTCACATGCATTAGAATTACAACCATGTAAATAATAAGCATATTTTAAAAGACTTGAGGGACATGCACAAACATAATTCCTGTGTTTAGATAGTGGTATTAAGAGTGATTCTTTCCTCTTTTTCCTGAAGTTTGTGAGTTGAGTTTGTAGTACTTTTATACTTTAAAATTTAAAAATCGTTAAAATACACTCACACTCACACATACACACTAAGGCAGGTGATTGGGTCATAGCCACCATGAGCAAGTGGTAAAATTTCGGCAAGAATCTAGAGATGCATGCCAGCAGAGTACACTCCCCCTTCCTTCATCCCTCAGAAACCACCACCATACCATTCTATCAAAGAACGGCATTTGCTTTTTGTTACACAAATTATTTCAATGTTTAAGGACAAAATGAAACAAAACAGGAAAACAAAATTAACAAGAAAAAATTCCCTCTACAACCTTACCCCTGCCCCGCCCCCCACCATTTTCTAGGGTCTTATGTCAGGAGTGTTTTTTGTTTTTGAAAAGTCTTTTCCTGCCTTACTTGAAAATGGCTTATATCTGCACTACCCAGGTTAATTTTTAGATTTTGCTGGTCTTTTCAAAGACATCTAAGAGAAAGAAGCTCATGGGCTGCGTGTGTAATGTTAAATAAGGTCATGCTTGCTGTTGGTCATGATCGCTCCCACATGACAGGGGACTATTTTTAACTGAGACAATTGGTGAGTGACTCAGGAAGACCTTCCAAAGCCAAGTGGCAGCTTGGAGGAATCAAAATTGCTATTAACTGAGGAGAAAATAACTAATGCAGTAGGCTGAAACTGCCCATTTTCTGTTTTCAGTATATCTGGCAACCAAATAATACTATAATAAAACAAATTTTAAAAGCCTCACTAGTACAGGTATAGGTATGCTGCCAGCTAAATACTTTGTTGCCTTCCTGGTTCAAAAAATGATTTTGTAGGAAAATAATTTTAGAAAATGTTGAACATAAATACCTCTTTTGGACGTTTACAAGATAAGTTTGTATAACAAATGGATGTCACAAAAGATTGTTTATGTTTATGGGGGTGGAAGTAAGGGTAGGGAGGCAAAACTTGTAGAATGCATGCTCCCGGGAACACACTTTAGTATATGCTGATCCAAGCTGATACCTTCCTTTTACAGATGAGAAAAATGGAGACCTTGGGAGGTTGAATAAGTTTCTCAAGAGCACCTAGTTTGTGAATGCAAGAACTGGAACTAAAACCTGATCTATTGTATTTTCCACAGCTCTTGATCATATCTAACCCTCACAGTTACTCAGAGTCTACAACTGATGTGTCAATTAACATTGTAACCCTTAGTCTTGTATTTAATTTTCTATTTAAAAATCATTACTCTTCTTGCATTCTCAAATGACCCACACAGCACAAATGTATTTGTTGTTCTTTGAATGGTAGGCACTTTATACAGACAGGTCATTTTATTATTATTAAGGTCCTATTCCTGGTAAATCATAGAACTGGACTTTTACTGCCATGTGAAGCTGTCTTTCTTGACTGATTTTAAAAGGAGTGAACTCTTTAGTGATGATTAAGGGAATTTCAGGCTGGGGGCTGGCCAGTGGAGGAGGCCTGTCTCTCCTAAGACTAGGTGAAGTGATCTAAGGAGCAGGAAGGGAAAAGCCCTTGCCTCCTGCTGCAGTAATAGTAAACACAAGACCTTTAACTTTGAAAAGCACTTTACCTTGTGTATCTGAAATGACTGCTTTAAATATCTAAGGCACATCCAGTGAGCTAAGTGCAAGAACCCTTATCCAGAAAACTATGTTTGTTTGTTTTTTTTTCCAGGATAACTATCTTTTTCCATTAAATCTATACTGTGCCTCTTTTTCTTCAAAATTCTCATCCACATGGAGGAGAGCACAGGTCTGAAGGTGTAGTTGAAAATAAGCAGCACATCAATTTCATGTTGCCTTTGCTATGGTAAGAGACAGACTCAAGGGCCAGCTCAATGGCACAGTGTTTCAGCAGCGGGTTTGGGTTAGGGTTTAGGAAAGGTCACGTGTCTTTCTTTCAGAGAGGGAAAAAAAGTTGAAAAGCAGGTCAATAACTCTAGTTATAAGAAGAGTGGCTGCTTCCAGGAAGTGAGTTGCAAGGGCTGGGGTGTATGGGGGTGGGGAGCGCTCTTAATTTAGATCTAGAGTCATCGTTATGTATTAAGTGCCTGTAGACTTTTGTCTAAATTTTAATAAGCTACCTATATGTTTGGCTGGGTTGATTGAATCCACCTGAATAATTTCCTGCCCATTTCAGCAGCATTAATCATATGTACTGTTTCCTGACACTTTTACTAATGTGGTATAGGACATGAACAAAAGCTGTAGTTTCATTCTTTTTGCTGTGCCTAAAATACCCATATGTACTCATATGGATGATTGGCACTTGAAATAGAAAAGAGAGTATGTATTTTTATTTTAAATGGCCGGGATATGCAGGTGAACTCTGCTATGAAGGATGTTGGGAAAAGAATTAATTGAGTAATCTAATTAAATGACAGTAATCAAAAGATGTCTCACTTAGTTCTCATAAAAATACAATGAGGTCACAGTGTTTGGCATTTTACTGATGAGGAAACAGATAAAGCTCAAAGAGACTGAATAACTTTTCTCAAGGTCACATAATAATAATGACGGCTTCAAAATTAAAATCTAGGTCTGAATCACTTTCACTCAGCGTGTAAAAGTAAATCCCTCCTGACTATTCTTTTATCTTTCAGTGAAGATTCTGTAAACACTCCAGAAATGCTCAGGACCTCAGATGATTGACCCAAATATCAAATATTGTATCATAGATATGTTCACATATATACCTATATGAACAATACATATCGTATTATTTTATATTTGTAGAACAAAACTGTTCATTACTGGTTTCATTAGAAGAAATTTGTGCTACAAAAATGTTCAGCATGGGCAAATTCTGGACTTCTCTCTTCGGTATGAAGGTGCAATACTAACTCAGAATTTGATAGCCTTTATGAGTCACTGTGAGACCCTTGCCTTCAGTAGTAAGGTTAGGATAATAATATTTGATCCTATTTGTGAAGTCCATAGTCAGAGATGTTATGAAAGTACGTTGGGCTCACATGATAACAAAACACACCTGTTGTGGTAAAAAGCATCCATGACTTTGTCAAGGGACCAGTTTTTGCCGATTTCCCAACCTGGTAAACGTCTTAGGAGTCATGAAAAATGCATATAAAAAAGAGGATTAACATTTTGAATGTGCCTGTAGAAATACTTCATATGGGAAAACGTCTTAGTGGTTTTATTGTACTGAATAAAGCCAAAGAAGGATTATTTTTACATTAAACCCCTCACCTAACTAGGACCACCTGGTGCACATTGTGTCACATAAACCAGTGATGTCCCAAATCCCCTTCCAAAAGAAAAGTCACATTGCAAAGGTTCACCGTGTTCTAATTAGAAGGCACAGTCAGTTCTCCTTTCATACTCTGGGGGGCTGCATGCTGCAATCTTTCAAAGGCACAAGCTCAACCTCTTGGCTGACTAATTTTCCCACTATCTCCCTTTCCTTTTTTCCTGGCTCCTAAAGTGATCATTTAAATATCTTTCCAATGTGTTGAGCCTCTCAAGAAGCAGTTTCTACACATGTTGACACCTATTGGGTGTAACTGGTGAAAGGGCTTCAGTTTTACTAAAGGGCTTCTACTAGCTTCTGTGAACTCCTTGCTATACAGTGCCACAAGCATTAATAGCAATGACAAATTGGAGGTTTTTGTGAGATTTCTCTTAATAAAAAGAATACCCATTTAGATACTTAAAGCAGTTTGAACATTTCTTAGTTTCCTTTGTACATTTGTAAATTTTATGTATAGTCTACCAGGAAAAATGTATATACACATATTTCCACGTGGTCCTTTAACTTTTAGGAGCCCATCACTCCATTAATCATTGACATGACCTGTTTCATAATGTCTACTTGCACATACAGCAACAACACTCATTTGCAATATTATCATCAAAATAAATTTTAAAACCCTAACATTTATGCATATTACAAGTAACCATTAGATGGTGAATCAGTCAACCTCGAAAATCTAAATATTTCAATTTTTTTAAAAGGCAAATTAACTTCTGATTTGAGATGAATTTTACAAATTTGCTGTTAGAAGTCTACAACCACATTTCCTTTGTATGTGTGTGTGTATAGTTGTGGGTGTAGGTGTATGTTCGTGCGAGTAGCTATATGTGGATTTACCAACTGTTAACATTTTTTTCATATTTACTTACTCTCTCTTCATAAATATACAAATGTATATACATTTATACATATATGTATTTTCTAAACTATTTGTAATTAACATAACTAACATTTATGCATATCGTACTTGGCATTATGTGGTGAAACAGTCAACTTTAAAGTTGTAGACAGCATGACACTTCACCCCTAAATATTTCAAACTCTACTTTCTAAGCAAATGACCCACTTCTATGTAATCACAATATCATTATTATACTTAAGAAGTGTAACATATTAAAATTTCTCCAATTATCTCAAGAATGCCTTTTATAACTATTTTTCTAAAATACAGAATTCAATTAAGGATAACATATTACAATTAGTTATGTTGTCTTTTTAGTTTCCTTTAATTTAGAAGAATTCCCTGATGGCTTTTGTCATTCACGACATCACATTTTTGGAGAGTTCAGACAAGTTATCTTGTAGCATGTTCCACAATCTCCTTATGATTCAGTTCAGGTTAAACCTTTTTGGCAAGAATACTCCATAAATGATGTGGGAACCATAAGTACAGCTTGTGCTGTTTTTGGAGCATTCAGAATGAAGATACCATCAACTTCTGCACCCTTTATGCACAGTTAAGACATCAATCACACATAAGGTATCTCTCTGTCTCTCTTTCTCTCTCTCACACAGACACACACATACAAAGTACACACATAAAAATATCAGACTTTTAAAAAAAAATGTTATCTATTTTTAAGCCTGGCCATGGATCCCATGAGAATATTCTGGAAAGAGATACAAATTGATTATTTCACTGGCCCCAGCCTAGGATGGTTTTTATTAAAGGGAAGGGATTTGGGAAGAGGATTAAGGTGTCTTTAGGCCTGTGGATGCTGGGTGATAGAAAACCTGAAATCTGTAATGGGACAATATGAGCAAAACAGAACTTGGTCAAAGGAAAGGAAAAGGCAAGGAAGCCGGGGAGTTGCTGAGAGAAGTGACATGGACCAGGGTGGATTGATAGAAGTCTTTTCAAACTCAATGAATTCTAGAGGCAGTGTTTAGTAAATCTTTTGTTAGTTTACTAGGGTTTGCCCTTGGCAAGCTTTATCTTTTTGTTTCTAAGAAATAAAAATAGGAAGAGAAGGCTCGAAAAGCCTTTTGGACAGAAAATAGCACTGAGAAAAACAATATTTTGATGAGTTAGTGCTAAATGAATTAGAAACATGTGGACTGAATTTCCCTTGAAATACAAATGGATTGAATAATTAATGGAAAAAGCACTTGGCAAAATGTACTTGAGGTTTTTATTGAACCCGAACCAAAACATTTGAAAATATTTTGAAATATGTGAAAAGTATAATATACATCTGGATTTGCCCAACCCTACTAAGGATACAGGAAACATTATTTTTATTTAACATTTATATGATAGCTGCAGTGTGCCTCAATCCTAAGGTATTTTTTACAACAGCCCTATGGTGTAGGTTATAATTATTATTTTCATTTTGGGCAAGAAATTTACCAGTACTTGCACAGTGGGCTTCAGGTAGAAGTTTTTATTAGTCTGTGTTTTTTAGAGGTTTTTGTTCGTAGGAACATTGGACCAGTAGACACAAACCTAGGTCCAAGTCTTGGCTTTACTTCTTATTGACAATCACATTGTATATCTTCTTGGTAGATTTTATCATTTTGTAGTTTCTCCCTTTTCTTACTAATATATTTTGATTTAAACACAATTTTGCCAGGTAGTACTACTACTATACCAGCTGTCTTTGGTAACTATTTGCCCAATATATCTGTGGTAGGCAGAACAATGACTTCCTAAAGATGTCCACATTCTAATCCCCAGGACCTGTGAATATGTTATAGTATATGGCAAAGGGAAATCAAGGTAGCAGATGGAATCAAGATTTCTCCTTAAAATAGGGAGATTATTCTGGGTATGCGTTCACAAGGACCCTTAAAAGTAGAAGAGGGAGGCAGAAGAACAGAGTCAGAGAAATAGATGTAATGATAGAAGTAAGTTCAGGATTGTGTGATATGATAAGGACTTAACCCACATTGCTGTCTTTGATGATGGGGAAGGGAGATCACAAGCCAAGGAATGTGGGAGGCCCTTTAGAAGCTGGAAAAAGTGAGGAGCCTTGAGAAAGGAAGGCAGTCTTGCTGACCAGTGCCTTGATTTCAGCTCAGTGCAACCCATTTTGGACTTCTAACCTACACACTAGGAAGATAACACTTTCGTTTTGTTTAAACCACTAAATTGGTGGTAATTTGTTACAGCAGCAAAGATAACTAATATATATATCATAACATTCTTCATTTTGAAATATTCTTTGCATATTAATTGTGTCTCTTATAAACAGCATTTAGCTAGTTTCTTAAAATTAATTTCACCACTTTCTGTCTCTTGGTAGATATGTAACCTGTTCACATTTCTGCAGTTCTTGAGCTTAAACTATTTGTGCCATAGTATTGCTTTTTAAAGTCTATTTTATTTCCTCTTTTCTACCTTTTGTTGTTTAATCACATTTTTTCTTCCTTTTCCTCTACTAGGTTTTAAAGTTATACAATTTATTTACATTATTTTGATGACAATCTTACATTAAAAAACAAAGTCTTTTGAAGTGTGTATAATACACATATAGGAAAATGTACATCAGAGTTATACAGCTATATGAATTGTCATAAAATAAATACAGACATGTAACCACCATCTTTCAAAGTCTTTTGAAGTGTGTATAATACACATACAGACTTTAAAAAAGTCTTTTGAAGTGTATATAATACACATACAGAAAAATGTACATTAGATTTATACAGCTATATGAATTATCATAAAATAAATACAGACATGCAACCACCATCCATGTCAAAAAATAGAATATTACTTATACTCCATAAAGTCCCCAGTACCCCTCCCTATCAGTTCCTCCTTTCCAAGGTACCACTATCATGACTTCTAGTTTTAGCACCTTAAAAAAAGTGGAATCATAGATTGCTTTGAGCCTGGGAGGTGGAGGTTACAATGAGCTGAGACTGTGCCACTGCACTCCAGCCTGGGCGACAGAAACCCTGTCTCAAATTTAAAAAAAAAAGTTATTTAAGTATATATTCCTTCTTCCAAGATTAACTTATGTTGTTGTGAATTGCTGTATTGCATTGATTTCCTTTGCCATAGAGTGTCATATGTTCACCCAAAGACATGCACACAAATGTTTATAGCAATATAATACTATTCATAATAAGTCCAAAGCGGAAGCAACTTAAATGTCTATCAACAGTAAAATGGAGCTGGGTGTGGCAGCTCACGCCTGTAATCTCAGCATTTTGGGAGGCCGAGGCAAGTGGATCGCTTGAGCCTGGGAGTTGGAGAGCATCCTGGGCAGCATGGTGAAACCCTGTCTGCATAAAAAAAAAATACAAAAATTAGACAGATGTGGTGGCATGCCTAGCAGTCCCAGCAACTCAGGGGGCTGAGGTGGGAGGATTGCTTGAGCCTAGGAGGTTGAGGCTGCAGTGAGCCGAGCCATGACCACACCACTGCACTCCAGCCTGGGTGACAGGGCGAGATACTGTTTCAAAAAAACAAAGCAAAAACAGTAGAATGGATATGGAGATGCTTAGGATGGGGTTACATTGGATTGACTTGTAAACTGAAAATATCAAGTCAAAAAGGCATTTAACACGCTTAACCTACCAAACATCAAAGCTTAGCTTAGCCCACCTTAAGTGTGCTTGGGACACTTACATTAGCCTACAATTGGGCAAAATCATATAATACAAAGCCTATTTTATAATAAAGTGTCAAATATCTCATGTAATTTATTGAATGGTTATATAGGCACTTAAAGAATCATTTCTACTAAATGCATATCACTTTTGCACCATTGTAAAGTTGAAAAATCATAAGTCAAACTATCATAAGTCAGGGACCATATATATATACACTGTGGTACACTCATGACTTCACATTTTAACATGCAGAATTAAAGTTTAAAGTTAACCAATATCTTTATCTCTTCCTAAATAATATAAGGATTGAGGACAGCATACGTCTTTCATATTATTACAGCCTAAAATTTTAGTTCCACGTTTGTTTAAATCCATTCCCCTTGGTCATTATCATTTTTTAACAGATACAAAATATTTAGATTTAGTAAGTTGTTTACCAATTTCTATGCTACTTGCACACCTTGTTTTCCAACTCTTTTTTTCCTTTCAGATTAAAATTTCCTTTTGGTAAGGTATAATCTTTTATAATCCTTTTAGCAAAGAACTGGGGGTAGTAAATGCCATCTTTTTATGTCTGAAAATGCAATTTTTGTTTGCATTCTTTAGCAATGTTTTAGCTGCTTATAGAATTCTAGATGGACAGTTATTTTTCCTCAGCCCTTTAAATATTCTTATTTTTCTTTAAACCTGTATCTGTTGTTGCTGATGAGAATTCCGTTGCCATTCTAATTGCCATCCCCTTGAGAGTAACCTGTTGCTTCTCTCTGATGGCTTTTCGAATTTTTAATGCTCTGTACTTTCACTACAGCCTGTCTAAACGTGGACTTAACTTTATTTATCCTGCTACAAACTAAGTGTGCTTTTTCATTGAGGTCACATTTTTCTTTAATTCTGGAAAACCATATCCATGATATTTTCAAAAGTTCATTCTTTATTCTCTTTCATCTTTCCTTCTGGAATTCAGATGGACAAAACAAATTTCATTTCTTTCTTTCTTGTCTCTTAACTTCTCTTTTATATTTTCCATCCTGTTATTTTTTTCTTGTTGAATTTCTGTGTGATTCCCTTACATTTTTCATTTTAACTTGCTAATTCTATCTTCAGTTGTATCTAGTTGTTATTTTAGCCATATATTGAGCTTTTCATATCAATGATTATTTCTAGAATTCTACTTACTAAATTTTCAAATCTACCTTTACTTTCTTTAAAAAATCATCCTGTTTCTATTTTATGTTATATTCATTTCTTTATATCTGTGACCATTTTAGACATACTTATAGTTTAATTCAGATTATTCTGTCATCTCTGGTTCTTGGCGTGCAGATTTTCCCTCTTGTAGTAAGCATCTGCTGTCACTCCAAATGTTGATTCATTTGATCATAAGATTTGTAATTAATGTACTTGCAACATCATCTTCAGCAAAAAATACTTTCTTTTTCTTTTGGAGTTTTGTATGTCTGGGGTTGGAGGAATATTCCTGTATTTGGTATTCTGTAGGAGCCCTTTGAGTTCCCTGGACTCACTTTAGTTTTCAAATTAATTTTCCAATTGTGGGAACTCTAACCATATGAGTACATGAAGCTCACATCCACATAGTATACGAGACTGAATTTCTAGTTCCCATACATTTCCATTTACAACTCCAGGCAGATTCTTAACTTTCTTGCTGCTCACCTCCTCCCTCTGTCTTGTCTGGGACAGACTCTTGGGACTCTCCTTCTGTGTGGGCATTAAAACTGTAGCTCTCCAACTTCCCGGTGAGCCCCTCAGAATTAGTATCACTTACTTCTTTGATTTAATAAAACCAAGGAATTCTCTCATCCTTTTGGGTTCCTAGGTATTTTCATTGTCAAGCTTGGTTCTGTGTTTAGTTATCCTTGCTATATTTGGGGAGAGAGAAATTTTTATGCATTCAACATAGGTGAGGATTTTTAAAAAATATCTCAGTCTGACTGACTGATGAGAAGTCTGACAAATCACTTAATTTTTATGGACACTACATTTCTTAAAGGTAAAAATGGGTGAAAAATACTTATTTTTTTAATTTGTCTGTTATTAGAATGAAATCATACATTCAAAAATTCTGTTTATTTTCATTGTAAAACACTATACAAATGTGCTATTAAATTAAATTGATATGCCGCATATTCAGACTCTTTGGGCAATCACTTTGAATTATGTAGCCGTGAAAGTATATGATTATTTGTTTTGAACTTACTTTAGCATTCAAATGGCTTTATCAGTATTGGGAAAGAAGAGAATGGTCTGGTGAAGATATTTCTTCGGCTGTGTGATTGGAGAGGATCCTTTCACATCATGTTGACATGATTAGGGTTATCACGTAGTGACATGCAAACTAAAACCAGGAAAGGAATGTTTGTTAACATTATTTGGGAAAAAGTTCCACTAGTGAATGTAGGGAGAGGTAGTAAAACAACGAGCGGAGTGAAGGAGAGATGTAGCTGGGCAAATGAGTGCAGTTTGTGTGCTCAGGAGACCCTGGGGAAGAGCCCAGCTGTGGTCCATGCTAAGGAAACCATGATTCCACCCAGAACCTAAAGCAATGAAATATCAAGGATGGGTTGGCACTTCAAGGCAGCAGGGCAGCATGGAAACTTGGCCACTCCTGGTAGCAATAATAGCCCAGGCAACACTGAAGTATTCTGAAGACAGGAAGGTAGGTATGGGAAAGATGGAAGCTTGGCAGTCATACCTGTGCTTTATCCCTCCTTAAAGGTCAGGAAAAGGCTAGGTAAGGTAGAATATCCTGTAAAGCTGGCTGAAGATAATAGCTGTTTTACTATGATCCAACATCTTTAGGTATTTTGAAGCTGTTTTAGCTTGGGAAAAAACATCCGTTTTAATATTGTCATTATCTCATGTTGGCATAAAACTTATTGATCAAATAACTGTCGATGTGCTAGACATTTTGTAAATTATTTCTGATCCAATTTGCAGATGAGGACTAAAGCTTCAGAATAACTTCTGATGGAAGTATTATAAATACCATTGTCTTCAGAATATACAGCTGTGAAGACACAGGTCTAGAGGGCTCAGGTGACTTATATAAGGACCCACCATTACAAGAAGAGGCAGAGCTGGAAGTTAATCTGTGGTGCTTTTTGCGTCCAGTGCTCTTTCCAATGTAAGATTATGCCACTTTTGCCTTTGTTTTCTGTGCTGCTCTTTTTTTTTTTTTTTTTTTTTTTTTTTTTTGACAGAGTCTCGCTCTGTTGCCCAGGCTGGAGTGCAGTGGCATGATCTCGGCTCACTGCAAGCTTGGCCTCCCGGGTTCATACGATTCTCCCACCTCAGCCTCCAAAGTAGTTCGGACTACAGATGCCCGCCACTACGCCTGGCTAATTTTTTGTATTTTTAGTAGAGATGGGGTTTCACTGTGTTAGCCAGGATGGTCTCAATCTCCTGACCTCATGATCCACCCGCCTTGGCCTCCCAAAGTGCTGGGATTACAGGCATAAGCCACCGCGCCTGGCCCTCTGTGCTGCTCTTGTACAGACCAAGTCTGCGATTAAAAAATAGTCTGTTTTGACAAACAGAGAGCCAAATCATGAGTGAACTCCCATTCACAATTGCTTCAAAGAGAATAAAATACCTAGGAATCCAACTTACAAGGGATGTGAAGGACCTCTTCAAGGAGAACTACAAAAAACTGCTCAATAAAATAAAAGAGGACACAAACAAATGGAAGAACATTCCATGCTCATGGATAGGAAGAATCAATATCGTGAAAATGACCATACTGCCCAAGGTAAATTTATGGATTCAATGCCATCCCCATCAAGCTACCAATGACTTTCTTCACAGAATTGGAAAAAACTACTTTAAAGTTCATATGGAACCAAAAAAGAGCCCGCATTGCCAAGCCAATCCTAAGCCAAAAGAACAAAGCTGGAGGCATCACACTACCTGACTTCAAACTATACTACAAGGCTACAGTAACCAAAACAGCATGGTACACCAAAACAGAGATATAGACCAATGGAACAGAACAGAGCCCTCAGAAATAATACCACACACCTACAACCATCTGATCTTTGACAAACCTGAAAAAAACAAGAAATGGGGAAAGGATTCCCTATTTAACAAATGGTGCTGGGAAAACTGGCTAGCCATATGTAGAAAGCTGAAACTGGATCCCTTCCTTACACCTTATACAAAAATTAATTCAAGATGGATTAACAACTTAAATGTTAGACATAAAACCATAAAAACCCTAGAAGAAAACCTAGGCATTACCATTCAGGACATAGGCATGGGCAAGGACTTCATGTCTAAAACACCAAAAGTAATGGCAACAAAAGCCAAAATTGACACATGGGATCTAATTAAACTAAAGAGCTTCTGCACAGCAAAAGAAACTACCATCAGAGTGAACAGGCAACCTATAGAATGGGAGAAAATTTCTGCAATCTACTCATCTGACAAAGGGCTAATATCCAGAATCTACAAAGAACTCAAAAAAACTTACAAGAAAAAAACAAGCAACCCCATCAAAAAGTGGGCAAAGGATATGAACAGACACTTCTCAAAAGAAGACATTTATGCAGGCAACAGACACATGAAAAAATGCTCATCATCACTGGCCATCAGAGAAATGCAAATCAAAACCACAATGAGATACCATCTCACACCAGTTAGAATGGCGATCATTAAAAAGTCAGGAAACAACAGGTGCTGGAGAGGATGTGGAGAAATAGGAACACTTTTACACTGTTGCTGGGACTGTAAACTAGTTCAATCATTGTGGAAGACAGTGTGGCGATTCCTCAAGGATCTAGAACTAGAAATACCATTTGACCCAGCCATCCCATTACTGGGTATATACCCAAAGGATTATTAATCATGCTGCCATAAAGACACATGCACACATATGTTTATTGCAGCACCATTCACAATAGCAAAGACTTGGAACCAACCCAAATGTCCAACAATGATAGACTGGATTAAGAAAATGTGGCACATATACACCATGGAATACTATGCAGCCATAACAAAGGATGAGTTCATGTCTTTTGTAGGGACATGGATGAAGCTGGAAACCGTCATTCTCAGCAAACTGTCGCAAGGACAGAAAACCAAACACCGGATGTTCTCACTCACAGGTGGGAATTGAACAATGAGAACACTTGGACACAGGAAGCAGAACATCATACACCGGGGCCTGTCGTGGGGTGGGAGGAGGTGGGGAGGGATAGCATTAAGAGATATACGTAATGTAAATGACGAGTTAATGGGTGCGGCGCACCAGCATGGCACATGTATACATATGTAACAAACCTGCACGTTGTGCACCTGTACCCTAGAACTTAAAGTATAATAATAATAAAAAAGTCTATTTCTATGATACATTATATCAATGTCTGCAATGTCTGTACTGCCCTTTCCAACCTGCTAGAACCATTCTTTCTGACTCATTATTTTTTTCCTGTTTCAAAACTTACCTTTTCAATAATCTCAATTAGTTACTATCTTTTATACATAATGTTTCTAAGATAATGGTACCCATTTTACTTATCCACTGTGTGTTTTGGCTAATAACAGTCAATTCACACAGTCGGTCAGCTGATACGCTTTTCACTCCCCGGTAAAGGTCATGGACACCAAAAGGCTTATGGCATTTTCATAGCCTCTTTGTATTGAAGGATTTTGGAAGCTTACTGCAGACTCTTTATTTTCTCTCTATCAAAATGTAGTACCCATGATTATAAGCTAAACTCCAGTACAGGGTTCAAATCCTGGCTATGCCCCTTACTAGCTATGTGACCTTGGACAAGTTTCTTGAACTTTCTGTACAATGGAGATAATAGTAGTATCTGTTGTACAGGTTGAATATAATAATGAGTCACTATTTGTAAAGCTCTAGAATGGTGCTTATTATTTAAGTATTAAATGAAATAAATTAAAACTGTACCTTTTTAGACTTTACTCATTGAATCTGTTGAAGGCAGGACTGGGCTTCTCTCTAGGGTCCTCTTCAGGTTTAACATGCTTCAGTCTTTTGCTCAACATCATAACTGATCTACCTCTCCACGAGTGACCATAACAGCTTCTCTCAATAGCATGCTTGTAACCCAGTTTTCTGTGTATTCCAATGAATCTAATTTGCAACTGGGAAAACAGAGAGTTGATGTTGGCCAGAATTATTCATTTATTTTTTTTTCGAAACAAAAGTCTGGATATTGTGTAGACATAGTCTTTGATTCAAAAAATATTCTGCCTTTCAAATACCTAGTTTTTTTTACTACTGTTGTTAATTATTAATTTTTCAAGCAATTACATGTGTTATGATCTTTGGAATTCAAGTAAAATATAAGTAATATGGCATTGCATTAGCTAGAAATAGATTAAACCATAACCTCTCCCTTTATGTGATAACATAGATGTAGACTGTTAGAACCAAAGTGGCCCTAAGGATTATCTAGCTTAATAATCTTGTTTGGCAGCTCAGGAAAGGAAGGCCCAGAGGAGTGGTTTACTTAGATCATATTGCTTGTTGGCCAAGATAGGTCTAGAGCTCTGGTCTTCTGACTGATGAAATGGTGCTCTACTAGCCACACAGATGGTAACTAAAATTCATAATAATCACTTTGAGATCCACAAGATTCCAAATTACCTTTGCAATAACAATAATAAGAGTTAAAAATTTTAATACAGTGTTGATATTAAGATTATTTTCTTATATTGCAATTTCCTGAAAATTAGTGATCTATAATTGTGTAAGGCAATATATTTCAAGCATGGTTAAGAACACTTTGCTCTATAATAACTCTGTAAAACAGGGCATTTACTATAAAAATTTAATTTTTGAACATGATATCAAATGCTAATGTTAGTAGATAAGAAATGTGGTCTTAAATTTTATTAATTTGATAATATATTTAGGAGTCTTCACCATTATCATTAGGTGCATTTCTTAAGTATACTACAGAATAGCTTCAGACTTTGTATTACTTGCTTAATCCAAGGTCTCTTCTTTTAAGGGAAGCAAATAGTAGAAAAACAAAACAAGATTGTGGCCACTTTATTGTTTCTTATGTTGTTTTGTTTGCTTGTTTTTAAGAAACAATATCTTGGCTGGTTTCAAGCCCCTGGCCTCAAGAGATCCTCTCACGTCAGCCTCCTGAGTAGCTGGAACTATAGGCACATGCCACCATGCCCAGCTCTCATTTTGTTTAAAAAAAGGTGAATTCATAGGATACTAAGTCTAGAGAAAGCCCATACTTCTTTCTCCTTTCTGGCAAGTTCACAGGAAATGCAGAGGATAAAACTTCAGGAATATAATTATGTAAGGGGTAAAATGGTAGATGTGAAATGTGAAGTTATTCCTCTACTTAGAGTAACAGTTTTGATGTGGACAAGAGAAAAAAACTAGAAGGTACAGAGTTTTGCTACAGAGAAGAAACAATCAGAAAATGAGAGACTTGTAATTGCAGAATAAAAACCTTGGAGTATATCTGGAGAGAAAAATATGATTCAAATAAATGTCCAAATCATTTAGGATGGATGATGCTCTTTTTTGATGATTTATAAAGAATGTAAAATCTCTTTCTTTGGTCCACTCTACTATCCAGATCAGAATTTTGTTGTTGTCGTTCAACAAGACACTCTCTCTGGTATCTTAATTATCTCTCACTTCATTGAGTGCTTGGTGGATAAGGCAAACAGAAGCACAATATCTTCATAGGAATTAAACTGCATTTTTAAAAGATTCTGAAAGTAATGCTATCTCTTTTAACCTGATTGGAATTAAAACACATTCATAGAATTACCACATTTCTCTGTCTCTTCCTTTTACTTTTCCCTCCATTGTCAAAACTTTTAAGAATTAAAACATTCACAGGCTAAGCTAGCTGTTTTCTTGAAAATTTGCAGCAAGCTGCTCCTGAAAAGATTGTTTCTTTTCTTTCTTTTTTTCCTTCCATTTCCCCGCCTACCTGCCTACCTGCTTCCTTCCTCCCTGCTTTCCTTCCTTCCTTCCTGGAAGAGAAGCAAGTTTCAATGCTCTCCTTGTACAAATTGTTCTTCCACAGTTCTGGACTTTGGAATCAGTAGAAATCCACATTTGTGTGTTTGTGTGTGTATGCGCCCGCGTGTGCTCGCGTTGCTTAATGTGATTCCTAATTCTAGAAACAGATCCATTTACAATACAGAACACCAGAAAGCATCAACCACCATAACCAGTCCTCTCTTTGCAAACCCTATCTACCAATGAATCAGACTTTCCCCCTTTCCAGTCTGAAAGAGTAAGTGGTATCTGTTTCTCCCCACTCCCAGACAGTCTGGCAGGCATCCGACTTGTCAGAGGGTCATGGTTTACAGCTGGGGAGTCTCCTGGGATGCTCATGGGAGGCCTGCCAACCACCAGATCACACTTTTCAGATGCTGCCTCTGGAGAGCCTGGGGGTAGACTGTTGATATTTGCACTCTTCAGCTATGCCAGGAGCTCTGGAGGTGTGGAGGCAGCTCAGATGTGATGCCACGCATGCACTTGCAAAGAGTCACTGGGCACTGTCACTGAAGCCAGAAGTACTCACCCCCAAGCTGCAGTTGTTGGCAAGGAGAAGACAAAGTACACATAGCTATGGCAATATATTTGCACCAACCATTTGAGTGAGAAGAAGACAAATGAAAGAGAAATGCTTCTGTCTGAATTATGAGTCTATCTGTAACCATTAGTGTAGCATTATTCTCTGTGGATTTCTTTGCACCACCCAGACTGCAACACCTCCCACCACCTGTTGGGTAAAACTCATTACTTCAGCTCTTTTTCTTGGCCCACTCCTTGATCATGCAATTCCTCATCCTACCAGCGCTTTCTAGCCTCAAGGCTCATCTCTGCTTTGCCAGGCTGTGTTGTGCTATCTGGGCCGTGTGTTGCCTAAGGCATAATGTATGGTGGAAGGCAGTGGGGCTTTGTAATGAAGTGCCACATTCTTGTCAGTGACGGTAATAACATTTGGGTCCAGGGACTTCTGTTATATCAATGTTTTTCCAGTTCTTAGCCCAATGCCTCCTACCTATGATACTGAACCCAGGAGACCTCTGAGTTTAGATCCCAGAGAAAATTCCAGAATGTCTGTGCTGGTAGCTCAAATATAGTGTGTGTGTGTATAACATGTATATTATATATACACGTTATATATATATAACATAGATATTACATATACATGTTATATATAACATAGATATTACATATACATGTTATATATAACATAGATATTACATATACATGTTATATATAACATAGATATTACATATACATGTCATATATATAACATAGATATTACATATACATGTCATATATATAACATAGATATTACATATACATGTCATATATATAACATAGATATTACATATACATGTCATATATAACATAGATATTACATATACATGTCATATATATAACATAGATATTACATATACATGTCATATATATAACATAGATATTACATATACATGTCATATATATAACAGATATTACATATACATGTCATATATATAACATAGATATTACATATACATGTCATATATATAACATAGATATTACATATACATGTCAAATATAACATAGATATTACATATACATGTTATATATATAACATAGATATTACATATACATGTTATATATATAACATAGATATTACATATACATGTTATATATAACATAGATATTACATATACATGTTATATATAACATAGATATTACATATACATGTTATATATATAACATAGATATCACATATACATGTTATATATAACATAGATATCACATATACATGTTATATATAACATAGATATCACATATACATGCTATATATAACATAGATATCATATATACATGCTATATATAACAGATATTATACATGTTATATATAACATAGATATTATACATGTTATATAATATATAACATGTTTAACATATATAATATATATAACATATGTTTAATATCATATATAACATAATTATATGTTATATATGATATAAAACATATATTATATGTTATATATCATATATAACATATATTATATACGTTATATGTAATATATAACATATATTATATACATTTTATGTAATATATAACATGTTATATACGTTTTATGTAATATGTAATATATAATACATATAACATGTATATATAACATATATATGTATATAACATATACGTTATATTATATATAACATATATAACATATATAACACATATATATATTCCAAATGTCAACTGTGTTGACATTTACCAGCTGTGTGACTTGAGCAAGTTCCCTGTGTTTTAGTTTCCTTTTCTGTAAAATGAAAATAGTCATAACATATGTGTCATAGTGTTGTTCTTTGGTCCAAGCTGGGAATGTGTTAAAAATTTATGTAAAATTATTTAGAATATTCAGAACATAGTAAATACTTAATAAGTGTTCGCTTTTAATGTTTATTATTATTATTTTTAGTTTACTTATAATATTTCTAAATTTCTTAGAATTCTAAGTTCAAAGGATTCAACTTGGTATCCTCCATACTCAACATGATAACTGGAAAATAGTAAGCTCATTTCTAGGTCAGTACGCTTAAAGGATGGTGTTTTCCTGAGACAATAACTTTTTTCACAATTTGGTCAGGAAAACATTATTATCTGTCAGTACCTATGAGCAAAGACTCCCAAAGACAAGAAGACAACTTTGCATTTCTTCACCGTACCCTGTATTTTTGGAAGTACATCACTTAGTTGCTTGGTCTCCAGAAATTTACCTCCTTCATCAGTCTGATTTTTTTTTCTACTTCTCTATCCAAAGGTTTGACTTCTATCAACAGAGATTTGGGTTACATATCATCCAAGTATGAGATAAACATAAATTTTCCTTTGAAATGGAAATACCCTTGCAAGTAGTAACACAAATCAAGAAGCATTGTGTGAATGAGTTTACCAGATCTGTGATGTGCGTGTGTGCGCGTGCACGTGTGTGTGTGTGTGTGTGTGTGTGTGTAGTAGGGTGAGGACAGAAGGGAGACATAATTGGGGAGGAGGCTACAATAAGGCAAAAGGTCACAAAACAAAGAATGAAGGGCACCCAGGCAATAGCACTAGCCTCCTGATTTCAAGACATGGCAAACTTCCCCCTTCTATGTCTTTTTCAATAGTGGTTTCCCCAGAGTGGTATGACTGGATGATACTTTAAATTAGAAGCAGAATATAAATGTTTTGGAGACCTCTCTGCCTTACTAGACTTGGAAGTAACACAATGGTGGTCCTAGCATAAGCTACAGGTTCTAGGGCAGATGGAGGTTCTTTGGGTTCTATTCCTGCCATTTTTCTACTCTTGTGCAAGTCTGTATAGTAAAACACACAATGGACAAGAGCCTGAAGGACTGGAATATGAGCCCCAGGTCCAGAAAGCTGCTCTCTGTTTATATTCTTATATGCTGATTGTGGAAGTGTTTGTTTACCCCACAGTCTTGCTAATGGTGGAGAGCATCATCTAAGCTTGTTTTTATTAACTTGCAAGGGGAAATTGATACTTACTGTTTTTACGAGGATTTCTTAAACTCCTTATGAGAGTGAACAGTTTCTGTGTCTTAAACTCCTAGTTTCAGTGAAGTTTCTTCTTTTTAATTTGTCAGTTCATATGTTTAATCAATTTTTCTACCAGCGCAACACGATATTTTTGTGCCAAAATAAGACTTTTTTGGTAAAATTTTGGGTTTTTTGCATGCTAGATGTGAAGTGCCATTCTTACCAAAAGCTCTGTCTGTTGTCAGAAAAATTGTCCAACAATTGGAAACAGGCCTCTAATTACAGGGTGTTTTTCAGGGCAGTGCTAGGTGTGACTTTCTACTGATTTTCTATCTTACAACTCTTTTTTTTTTTTTTTTTTTTGAGACAGAGTATCGCTCTGTCGCCCAGGCTAGAGTGCAGGGCACAATCTTGGCTCACTGCAACCTCTGCCTCCCCGGTTCAAGAGATTCTTTTGCCTCAGCCTCCCAAGCAGCTATGATTACAGGTGGGCACCACCACGCCCAGCTAATTTTTGTATTTTTAGTAGAGACGGTGTTTCACCATGTTGGCCAGGCTGGTCTCAAACTCCTGACCTCATGATCCACCCACCTCGGCCTCCCAAAGTGCTGGGATTACAGGCGTGAGCCACCGAGCCCAGCTGATCTTACAACTCTTTTGCAGGAAATGTTACCATAAAAATTTTTGTTCAATAGGATGTAGATAACCCCAGTCTAGTAGAACATATAACCTAAAGGCTTATGGACCTGTTGCTCATTAACCAGTTTTGTATCTAGCCCATCAATCTATTAAATTGCCTCTGCACACTCAGTTTCTCAAATGAGCCTAGCACCAGTGTTTAGCTCGTACTGGTTCCCTCATCAATTAATAAGTTAAATTAAATGTTTGACACTTGTTCATAATATGTTTGCCTGAGATTCATGATTTTACCTTATCAAAAATCATACTTTAACATTATTGACTTTGAAGATTTCTTGCCAACTCCTAATTGCTTTTACTGAATACAGTCTGTCCCAGAATTAGGAAGGACAAAGGTTGATCCTTTCCATAGTCTCGTAACTCCTCTCACTTTAAGGTTAAAACTTCAAAATAAAAAGACAAGAAAGAAAACTTCAAGTCAAAAGAATCCAGTTCATGGTCTCTTCTGTTTTAACTGAAAGTACATGATTCCTTCCCATGAAGCCTGCCAGGACTCACAAGCCTAACGTTTGCTGTTTCCAGGTGGCTGTGGTGGAGGTTTTACAGCCCCACTTTCCGTCTCACTCAGCTTAATTTTAATGGCTGCCTCTTTCCGGGGGTCTTAGCGAATGGTTCCAGGAAGGGTTATAACCTACATTAAATAATAATCATTAAAAAAGAAAGATAGGGAAAATAAATTCCTCCTGTTTGCACATCCAAGCCAAAGGTCATTGTGAACAGGATTCTTGGCTGACTTGAGAAAGACATTACCCTCATAATTTCTCACCAGGATTTCGGTAACTTGCCTCCCAAATGCTCTAGCAGTCCCACATTCCACTTCCCGCGACCCCACACAACCAGTAGCAAATACCTTACCCATCAACAGTGAAATGATTTTACCTAGAAGTAAATATAATAGTTTCATTCCCCTAATTAAAATCCTTCAGTGGTTCCTCTCACTGCTCTGGGGATATAATTAAGCTTCTCCATATGACTAACAAGGCCCTTCAGCTCTGACCTCTCTGTAACTTTGCAGACTCATCCTTATGTGACATCCTAACGCAGCCCTTTCTTTCCAGCTGTTCTGACTTACACACGGCCCCTGTGCATGTCCCATGTACTCTGACACCTCCGTGCAGTTGAGGATGCTTACCTCTATAATGTCCTCACCCTCTTCTCCAGTTCACTCTGATTTGTCTGCCAAGACTCAGTTCTAGCCCCACCTTATCTTGTAAGCATGTCCTGATACCCAGTTCCAGGCTGAGTTAGGTGCATTTTTGAGCAGCTTCTGGCAGCAGCCAGTAAATAGCCCCATTGTAGCACATTATATATTGCTTTACAATCATTGCTTTTATTCTGTGTCATTCTCAGGGGATCTCAATAGGGCAGAAACGAAGTTTTGCCCCATTTTGTATCCCCAGGATTCATTCCATTGTCTTAATGCACGGAATGTTCAATAAATGTTAAAGGAATGATCTCATCTTGTGACTTACATTCTTTAGCAACAAAGAAGTTCCTTAAGATGATATGGGAAATTATAGACATCTTCAAAGTGCCCTAAATTATTGTTTAAAAAGGCTTTAAAAATGAGTAAGAATTTCACTACCTTCTTGTCTTGAATTAAAAACTTATTCTATGAGTATGTACTGAGCCCCAGCATGTAGTGCAAGTGAAGTCACAGAGTAGAGGTACCGAATATTGGACAGCCTGTGTTAAATACTTTGGGGAAGAGAGAATATCTTGGGCTTCTTTTAAATCCCCTACAGGACCTAATACCAAGAGCTCAGTAAATACTTGTTGTTTGATTGACTGTTTGAAATATATACAGTCAGTGCTGCCAAGAAACTCACAATCTAATTTATTAAGTGGTGACAAGTTAGTGATGCAACAGGGAAATTTGGGGATTATATCATAAAAGCATAGCATGGTAATTTGTGAAGCATGTTATTGGTGGTCATCTTGTCCATAGCCTCTGCATTAGAGAGAATGGGTCAATTCATCTGCCTCATTTATATAATAATATTCACTGCCAAAGTATTAAATCTTTTTTTTTGGTCTCTTTCCACTTGACATTCTATAGTTTCAACACTTAGTTATATAACAGTGAATCACACCTCCATATCTCTAGCCTTAATCCATCTCTTAAGGTATGGACTATATTTCCAACTACAGAACATCTGGATTTCAGAAAGAACCTTGTACACCACAAGTCCAGATCTGAGCTCATTGTCTGATCCTTCTCCATCCTCAGTCTAGGTTACTGACCACTAGGCTGTCATTTACTAATTTGTGACCATGGTTACATTACTTAAACTCTCTAGGCTTAGTTTTTCTGACCTGTAAAACTGTATAATATTAAGTTTCTACCTCATATAGATGTTGCGAGGATTAAATGAGTTACTGTATGTAAAACATTTAGAATTGTTCCTGGCACACTCTAACTTTCAGTGAGTATTTGCTTCTATTATTTTTCTTACCCATATTGCTTTGAAATCTGAGTTGTTCTCACTGTCATCCTCTTCTTCACCTCCATATCCAAGGTCATTAATTTTCTTACATTCTACTTTGTACTGATGCTCTCAACTTTCCTATTGTCCAGTCAAGAAAATAACCACCCCTCCAGGTGTATCTAACAGAGGAGAAGTAATTACTATTCAAGAAATTGACTTAAGTAGGTTATGGAAGAACTAAGAAACGAAAAGGGATATTAGCAAAAGCAGGAAGCCACTATCACTCCTAAGGCTGGAGGGACAATGGAACAACCCTGGCTTTCTCCATCCTGTCACTCTCCTGTTTTCCTCCAGCACCTTTTCTAGGTCAAACTTGTATGGAAGCTAGTCAGCAATGGAGACCAAAGAAGAAAGTTAGTTTATGTAAAACAGAACAGAGCAGAAGAAGGGACTCTTACATGAGCCCTATTCACTCTCTTTCCCTTTCTCTCTCTCTCTCTCTCTCTCTCTCTCTCTCTCTGTCTCTCTCTATCTCTGCCTTTGTTCCTGTTTCTCTCCTGTCTTTGTTCAGGCTGTGGCTACCTCATGCCTGGACTGTTTGTACAGCTTCCTCACCAATTTTCCTGGCATCGGCTTCTTCCTACTGTAGTTCCTGCTCTATATTTCCTCCAGAGTTACCTTATTTTAAAAATCCACACATGTCACTCTGACTTAAAAACCTTGGGTTCCTCCCTATTTGCCATAAGATAAAGTCCAAATTCAATATCATGCTTACTAGAGCCTTTATTCTCAGAATCTAAGTTATTGTAGGTAAAAAATGGATGACTGTAAATGATTTCTTATAGTTTAAATATCTCCTGTTGAATCTCCCATCATTTCTATGCCACAGGCAACTAGAAATTTACACTGTATTAGTCAGGGTTCTCTAGAGAAACAGAACTAATAGGAGATATATACATATATATATGTATATATAGTATATATATAGGAGATATTATATAGGAGATATATATAATATACTATATATAAGAACTTAATAAACTATGATATATATGGTATATATATATGATATATATATATATGTATATATGGGAGTTTATTAAGTATTAACTCACATGAGCACAAGGTCCCACAATAGGCCATCTGCAAGCAGACGAGCAAGGAGACACAGTCTGAATCCCAAAACTGAAGATTATGGAGTCTGATGTTTGAGGGTAGGAAACATCCAGCACAGGAGAAAGATATAGGCTGGGAGGCTAGGCCAGTCCAGTCTTTTTGCATTTTTTTTCTGCCTGCTTTATATTCTAGCCACTCTGGCAGCTAAATAGATGGTGTCCACTCAGATTAAGGGTGGATCTGCCTTTCCCAGCCCACTGACTCAACTGTTAGTCTCCTTTGGTAACACGCTCACAGACACACCCAGGATCAATATCTTGCATCCTTCAATCCAATCAAATTGACAGTCAGTATTAACCACCACATACATCAAAGCTTTTCATGCTCTTTAATCTGCCTAGAAAACTCATGTTTGTTTTTCCTTGAAGGTTTTCCATGGGCCTCTAGAGTTAGTTGCCCTTTTCTTTGTATGTTTCTTCTGCATTGCTCCCTAACTTTATTCTAGCACTTTTCCTGCTGCATCAAACTGTCTACTTTCTACCTGTTTATTCTGTTTTCTTCATGCAGATTCCTCCTGAGAACATTGAACAGAAGTTTGTGGGATCTCTTTAAATGTTAAATAAATGACTAATACTGTACATAGTAACTGTGCCAATATTTGCCTGACTGAATAATTTTGTGTGGGCTCCAGTTGGAGTTCTGTGGACATTGCTGTGTGAGCAATAGCATCCTTTCTCTTTTGTCAGACCATGCAAACTGGTGGACTGATTTATTTCACCAGATTTCCTAGTCAACCTGGTCTGTGAATTCTGAGTGGAGATTCAATTTAAAAAATGAACTTGTTTCCACCATTTAAGACTGGAGTTTTCTCTTCTGCATCTTTTCCATTTTTTTCTGACTCATAAATTTTCAAGACACACCTGGCCATGGAATCACAGTCACCACACACTAGGGTGTCCTACACCCATGGATGATGAATCTAAAATATTTTTGGTATGATGTTTTCCAAAGAGCAGAAAATTCCATTGATATGGTTAATATGGTCTAAAATCAGTTCCACCTTTTTGACTTGTATTGTTTTGCCAGAATTGTCTGAAGTAAGAATGCTCATGCTGCTAGGGCACTTGACAGCTGACTTTTCTTTTGCAAAAGAGAAACTGGCATTTGTCACAAAGGAATAGGGATTATGTTTCAATAATTTTGTGCTAGCTTGCTGTGCCTAGTTTAGATACAACCCCCAAAACTTGCAGCATGGCTTTGTGCAATCTTTTCATTTATTTTAAATTGTGAATTATCTCAGCAGACCCATGTAGCTTCTTGTGCCTTCGAAGTTTTGGAGATGTCATTTGAAAGTGAGTTAAAACTAGATTGATGTACCAAGAATAACTTATCCAGGTCATTTAATAAATGAATGCATGAAAGTTTCCAGTGCAAAAGTGAGAAATCCTACCTTTGGAACCAATTCTAAAAGAAATTCCCACCCTACTCCTCTGCCTGATCCATGGCTATAGTCTTGAATTCTATGGGGTAAGTACTATGATGGGGGCACATCAAGCATGAAAGCAAGAGCTGTTTGACTCAGTAAGCTGGAGTTAGGGAAGGGAGAGAGGGAAGTGCATGTCAAATGAGACAGCAATTAAGATCTAAGATAAGAAAACACCCATCATACAAAGAGTTTGGAGAATGGCACAATCTTTCCACTGGGACAGTAGGGTTGATGAGATGATTTTACCAGGGATATGACCAGTCTGGATGCTTCCCCTGTTCCCCCTTGTCCCACCTGGCATTATCACAGGTAGAAAATAGAAATGAACATTGGAAGCAGTGACCTCATTTTAAAAAATGCACACTTAGCTTATGAAAATCTTGAAGAAAACAATTAGCACTAGTTACTCAGGTATATATTTTCCTATTGCAATATGGTGATTTGTATACATGCCTATATCTTCAATAATTCTAAGATTATTTAAAATTTAAATGTTTCTCAGGGGCAAGAACTAAATGTTATTCATTTTTATACACCGAAAGTCTTACACAGTGTCTGACATGTAACAGTAGTAAAAAATATGCTTGTGGAATAAATTACTGGACACGTGGGGAATGTATGAAAATAATACACATGGATTGAATTTAAAAAAATAAATTATTCCTTGTCCTGGTTTCTGATATGATTAATGAATAAATAAGATGTTTCTTGGATTCTTTCTCGAGGACTGACCATGACCCAAGTTGTATTCTTGCAAGACAAATATAGGTATTAAATGTCTGAATTGTGTAAATGTAAATATGTAACTAGAGGTGGGGTTATCAAGAACTCAATATTTCAAAGTGCAGCGTTCAAGAGAAACTGGTTTGACAGCCAAGAATGGATCTAGAAGTTCAAAGTTGGAATGCATGAGACAGAGTTCACCACATACAGAAGAACAGGGTTAGTTCAGAAGCTAAGAAGGTCAGTGATATAGTTTGGCTGTATCTCCACCCAAATCTCATTTCAAATTGTAGCTCCCATAATCCCCACGTGCTGTAGGAGGGAGATGGTGGGAGGTAATTAAATCATGGGGTTGAGTTTTTCCCATGCTGTTCTTGTGATAGTGAATAAGTCTCATGAGATCTGATGGTTTTATAAAGGGGAGTTCCCCTGCACACTCTTTCTTTCCTGCAACCATGTAAGACGTGCCTTTGTTCCTCCTCTGCCTTCCACCATGATCGTGAGGTCTCCCCAGCCATGTGGAACTGTGAGACCACTAAACCTCTTTTTCTTTATAAATTACCCAGTCTCAGGTATGTCTTTATTAGCAGCATGAGAATGGACTAATACAGTAAGATACTCATTGAAGCCAACCATTGACACACAGCCTGGATACAGGTACTCTAAGGGGCCAAAGAGGATCAGACAGAAATGTAAAACCTAGCCATTAACCCATGATAAACTAGGCCTTCATCTACACAAGTGCTTCTTAACTGTGTTAATATCAAGGCACATATAAAAAGTGATAAGTGATAATTTAAGGTACCCTAGATTAAACTGCAGGCCTGAAGGGATCAATATATGAGCACAATTGTAACCCTTAACCAGCAATGGCTAGAGGTTCTGGTCTACTCAGTTACTCCATGCAGTTTGATATCTTTAGACTCTTGGGTAGCCAATAAACAGTTGCACACATATTAGGCAAGCTAAGCTGCTAGGTTTAGAGAAAATAATTTGTTTGAATTAGTATGTCACTCCAATACTAGTTGTGGTAGAACATAAAAAGTCCAGTTAATTATGACCGAACAAATACTAACTGCTACTAAACGCAATCATCCATTTAAGACATGTAGTATGAATTGGTTGATAGTGGAATAAACCTATATATGTTGGGGTTTTTAGCCACAGTTTTCTATTATTTTCTAACCTTACCACAATCATCAGTGAGTACTTATTAATTTTTTATGGTATGCAAAGTTTTACTTTTGGTATTAATCCTGAGAAAACACAGAGAAAGTCATAGTCCTGCTATATAGTCAAGCAGAAAAAAAGCATTTGTTATTTTTAGCTAGAAATATTATATTGTAATACTTAAGGCCATTCTATAAGTCTAAACATTTGATATAAAATATTTGGTTATCATTTTCCAATATAAATAAATTCTAACATTTATTGAGTCTTTTAAAGTTGTGTCAATCAAAATACCAAGAGTATTGTTAAGAGTATTTCTATGAGCTAAGTACTATTTTTAGCCCTATGTACAACTAAGGCTAATAAAACTTTTCAAAATTGTATAGCTAGGAAGTGACAGAGCCTTCACCCCAATTCAAATTTCTCTAGTTCCAAATCCCATGATTTTACTAGGTTACACTGAGTTCTCTCTTTCAATAAAATAAGATATTTAGACTGGCTAATTCATTTAACATCCAACAAACATGTATTAAACATGTGCAAGATACAATGCTAGCTGATTTGGGTACAAAGATGAAAAGAATATGGATGCTGCCAGGGATTGATCCAAGTTTTGTGAGGTTTTAAGCTTATGTAATTTGGAGAGCTTCTTAAAGAAGAAATAATATACAACATAAATGGTAATTATTTTGATAGAGCTCCATAAAATATGTGATAGCAAGTTAAAAGGACGCCTTGCAGGAGCCCGGAAGGCTTCACACAGGACTGATCATGAAGACTGAATGGAGCCTGACTAGATGTAGAAAGATCCATTCTGGCAGAGGAAACTACATTCTAAGCTTCAGAGGTGTGGCAGGGGCAGAGGGTATTGCCAGAGGACCACAAGTAATTCACTATGTCTGACACTGAAAATGTGTGTCTGAAGTAGGTGGTGGAATAATATAAAACCAGGAAAAATAAAGTCAGCCAGAGGCCAGACAGTGGGAAAATGGTGCTATATGTAGGAGCTTTGATGTAATTTTTAAGGTATTGGGTATTTAGATATAGTCTCTTAGACACTGAGATGTGACTGAAAATTTTTGATCAAGGCATCAGATTTTTATTTTGGAATATTCTCGTCAGGGATGGAGTAGAGGGGCATAGGACTAGAGCAAGATTGATAAGCAAGAGAGAAATGATGAGAACCTGAACTCAAGGGTGAAACAAAGGGAATGGAAAAGATGAAGAGTTAAGGGAGGAAAAGCATCACATTTGGATTGATTAGACATGGCAGGTAAGGGAGAGGGAGAGATCTAACGTGATTCCAAGGTTTCTGGCTTGGGTGGCTACCTGGATTCCAGAGCCATAGGAGAGGAAAGGAGGTTTTCAGAAAAAAAGATACAATCTACCAAGTGTGAGGGCCTAGAGGACAGCCAGCCATCAAAGTCTTGTCACAGCTGAAGATGTGATTTCAGAGATCTGGAAGAAGAATCTGGCCTAGAGATTCAGATCTGGAAAACAGCCAGCAGCCTTTCATAGTTGAAACAGTGTGGATGCCCTTGCTAGGGACTGTCTGTGGAGTGGAGTAAGAATGGGAGGTGGTAGAGGACAGAGCTTTGAGAGAACCATGTAATAAACATGGGAAGATAGGGGAGTTGGCAGGATAGCCTGGGAAGAAAACACTTTCCAAATCTAAAATATTCAATTTTTGAAATATTCTCTGAGTTTTTGTTTATGTCTTTGAGCAATCACAAGCAAAATTTCAAATTTTTTCCTTGAGAACTTCTACCCTTATTGTAACAAGGGTTCCCTCTTTGCACCAAACATATTTGGACCTATGTCCTTTCTTTTCAATACTTACTCAGTGGTTCTTAACCCTGGTTGCCTACTAGAATCATGGGGAGAACTTAAACAAACAAAAAATAATGAAAACAATGCCTTAGATCAAAATGCTGATTACTTGACTCTGGTTGGGCCCCAGCACAGTATTAGTTCTTCAAACCTTGTCAGGGGATTTTAATATGTAGCTAGGGTTGAGAAGAACTATCTTAAGTCATCATACAGAACCCCATGATGTTGAGTGACAACTGTAACTAAGGACTCCTTACTTCATACTCTAGCCTTGACCTCCTCCCTGAGCTCAAACAAATATATATTTGCTACTTAATATTTTTACTTCTAATAGGTATTTCAAACATGATGTCTTCAAAATAGCATTCATGTTTTTTTATCTCAAACCCGTTTCTCTCCCAATGCTTTCATCTCAATAAATGGCATCAACATTTATGCACTCAGTCTCCAAAACTAGAAGTCATACTTAATACCACTTCACCCCTCACAATCCATTTCTCATCCAAAAGCAAATCTGACTGCTTTACTTTCCTGAATCCATCTACTTGTCACCATTTCAAACACTTGCCCAATTCCAAGTCATCACTTCTTGCCTGTGACTGTAGCTGCTCTTAAATGATCTTGCTTTTATTCTTATTTTCTTAAAGTCAAATATCCACACAAGCTACTAAAATGCTAGTGCTAGTTATGACTCAGTGGAACCCTGGGGTTCTATGGGACACAGTATAGAATCCTCTGGCTAGAAATAATAGGAGCAAGGTGCCAGTAGAAGGTCTTGTCTTTGTGCACCAAGAAACTAGGGCCTTCCCACTTCACTTGGCAATGCCAGCCATTGACCTGGACTTGACAATTCTTGTAGGCTTCTTCACCTCATGGTGCCTTTAAAGTTAGCATCATGGGTGGATATCTGGCCTGTTCCCCCAACACTCCAGTTCCAACCTTCCAGCTTTTCCTCATATTTTGACCTATCTTTGATACTCTTGCTGCCCTGGAATTGGACTTGCATTTATTCACCTTTCTTTACACACCTTTCTTTATGTGTAAAATGGGGCTAATGTTAATACGTATTTTATAGTTATTGGGAGGATTAAGTGAGAATTCATGTGAAGTGTCTGGTAGAGTATTCAATCATGTTTATTGTTAGTGTTATAATTATTTTATTATTATTATAGTAGTAACAGTATTAGAACTAGTTACAGTGCTTTTATTGTTGTCTAATTGAGTGTATCTTCAAACAGATCACCCATAAAGACTGATCTCATTGCTTTTGGGAAAAAAATCAGTGAATTACTTATACCTCATTAAACTTTTGGTTAAACTTTTTTTGCTTAAACTTCTGGTTCCTCAGTTGTTTCTTACCCTTCCTTTTGCCTTCTATTTAGTCTAAGAGAACTTCTAGGCTGACCTGAAAAAATTCTGCAGTAGAATGTCATTTGGTAAGGTCTCCTAATTGAAGGTGTGTCCTTGGTCAGCCTTCTCCAGTGCCTGAAATTTCCACATAAAATCTTTTTAGGGGAGAGATGGAAGGGAGGGGAACAGTTAGTGGCTTTTGAAAGATGTATTAGACAGATTGACAGACTTCTTCAGACCAACAGAACCAGCTGGCTGAATGGGGGTGGTGGAGGGGAGAGAGAGAGACAGAGAGAGAGATTTTAAGGAATTGACTCCTGTGATTTTGGAGTCTGGCAAGCCGAAAATCTGAAAGGCCAGCAGGCTGGAGATCCAGGGAAGAGTTGATCTTGCAGTAAGAGTCTAAAGGCAGTCTGCTGAAAAGATTCTTTTTCCTCAGAGGAGGTCAGTCTTTTTCTATTAAGGCATGCAACTGATCGGATGAGACCCATCCACATTATGGAGGGTAATCTGCTTTGCTCAAAGTCTACTGAGTTCAATGTAAACCTCATCTAAAAAATACTTTCACAGAAACTGAAACATCTAGAATAATGCCTGGCTAAATATCTGGGTACAATGGTCTAGCCAAGTTGACAAATAAAATTATCCATCACAAAAGGCAAGTGCCATTTGAAAGAGGTAAAAAAAAATCCAAGTCAATATGTGCATTCTATATAAATCATAATGTTTCCACCCCACTCAGTAAATTCTCTTCAAGTACTTTCTCATATGTTACTTGTTCTTTTCCTCAAAGATGCTCTTTAAAATATCATATGAAGGCAGGTTGTAAAGAGCATCAATTGAGATATAAATAATTCATCTTTCTCAAGTGAGTAACTAAGTAGACAATTCAAAACAGAGTTTAAAATTCCACTGCAGAAATTGCTTTTTAGATATTTTGGTACTTTTGCTGCAAAAGCTTTCAGAAAGAAGTTGCTGAAAATTGTGGGGGGTGTTTTGGATGTCCACTAACTTGCAAGAGCCAAGAAACCTAGAACCATTTCTATCCTATTCACCATTTATTCTAGCACAGCATCAGTACTTTGTGGACATTCAATAAATATTTATGGAAGGAATAAGTGGGACTATTTGTTCCCAATTAAAATTGGTCTTAATTTTTTTATTCTGTACGTGGTGTCTCTCTAGGACCACAAGGTGTAATGACTCCTGTGATGTCACCTGGCTCTTTTTGTATCAGTTACAGGGTGGTGAGGGGAGGGGTGTAGTGAGTGACTGCATGCGTAGTGGCTGGACTGTCTGGGGTCACATGCTGGTGCGGCACTTACTCTTTGTGTGATCCTGGACAGGTTACTTAACTTCTTTGCACTTCAGTTTCTTTATGTGTAAAATGGGGTTAGTGATAATGTGTATTTTATATTGGGAGGACTAAATGAGAATTCATGTGAAGTGCCTGGTAAAAGTATTCAATAATGTTTATTATTGTTGTTGTAATTATTATATTATTATTATAGTAGTAGCAGGATTAGAGCTACTTATGGTGCTTTTATTGTTGTCTAATTGAGTGTGCCTTCAAACAGATCACCCATAAAGACTGATCTCATTGCTTTTGGGAAAAATCATTCATTCAGTGAATTACTTGTATTTCACTAAAACAGAGTCTTCAAAGATGACATCATGTGGGGTACCACCTTTCTGGCTTTGACCCATACCCTCAATTCCAAATATCAGATGCTTCCCCAGATTTGAATGTCCCTTTTATGTCACAAAGGAAGTAAGACTAGCCACCCTGGTCATTTTTTCCACACCTTCATTGTAACCTCAGTGATGTTTCTGTTCCTTCTAAGGTGACATTAGCTAAGCTTAGCAGGTGTGAGGTGAGACGCCCTTAGTTTCTATAGTGTTTTATTGTTATTCCTTCATGTTATTTAGAGTTTAAAGTTAGTCTTAGGAGGACATTGCTTGGTGCCTAGGGGCCAGTGGAGCTTAGAGTCAGGCTGTTGGTGGTCACAAGGACCCATGATTTCTGGGGAGAGGAAGGGTGTGAACCAGGTGTCCTGGCCAGCCTCCAAGTTTGGCTCAGTGAATTTTACCTCCTGAAATTCCCCCCTGTCCTTTCAATTGGATATGGTATTCCCCTCGGTTTCCTGTCCCAAACTGAGATCCATGGGATTGTGGTGTGGCTGCAGAACAGCTGCAGCATTCCACCACCGAGGTGCTGCGCATGGATTCCAGGGGTGGATGAAGCAAGAGGCTTATGCACAGCTTGGATAAAGTATCAGCTTGCAAAATATTTGGGGACCCTCTGGGATGAAGGACTCTGGGCAGAGCAGTGATGCTGTAGTGGTGACGCGTACTGATTCATTGCTATCTCCTGGAATGTCATGGGCTTTAGCTGTGTGGACTAGAGCCCATGTGGTGACTTGTTCTGCTGGCATGAGAGTCTGTGTGAGAGGAATGGCCACATGGTGTTCACAGCAGGATGCTGTGATTGACAGGAGTGGGAAGCCCTAGGGGTAAATTTCAGCTGCTAGTTCTGGCCAGATGGGAGAGGCCTCCCATGTGTGTTGGGATAAGGATAGAGGCTTCTAAGATAGCTAGCCCATGGAAGTACATTGCATTTCAGAATTTATATTTTTTGGTGGACTGCTAATAGCCCATATCCAGAAGGAATGTGATAAACACAGCAATGACAACAATGAAATCTTATACACCGACAATGAAATCAAAACACTTGCCTGGTGTGAGCTTCCCTTGACTACATATAGGGAAGGATAAAAAGAAAAGCAAAATATTTGAAATATCTAATTTTATTACAATAGCCAGGACTCTACATATCAAAAAAATACCTGAAAATATCAGCTTCAAGTCATGGGAATAATAAAAAGTATATATTCTCTGCCTTCTGGGAAATCTCAGACCTTGAAATTCTGCAGGGAATCTCCCCTCCTCCACTGTTTCACACATTTCTGAATCTAGCCTAGGATTTCCAGATTAAGTAAGGTCCCAGCAGTTGTGGAAGAAATGATCCGGTGATTACTTGTCATCCATAGGACCATAGAGACTGAGTTTAGGAAACTGGACCTAATTTGTTCCAATGAAAGCAGGCATTGACTTGAACTTGAACCAGAAATATATGAAAAGTTCAGGAACTATGTATATATTTTCTCTCTTATTTCAGCATTCTTTTTCCCCCCTAGCCCTCCCAGCTTCCTTTGTTTTCTGAACAAGCTCTAAATTTTTTTTTTTCTATGCACTTTCTTTCACCCCAATCTCATTATCGAAGAAGCTAAAAACAGTGATTCAGGAAGACAGCGAACTATAAAAGGCTTTACTTATTGTCCCTAAATCAATCTTACAGAAATTATAGAAGGCAAAAGGAAGATGGATATTAGAAACTAACTTAAAAATTGTTAGACACCCTTGGCGAGATTGCTCTGGGGGCTGAAGCCTTGGGAAAAGGGTTCAAAACAGAGCACTGAGGAAATAGATCCATTCTATTCTTGCCTCTCTCCAGTATTGCTTTGAGAGGATGCCTGCCTCATCCCCTCTGGATCAGTCAATCCTGAGTTAACAAGGAAGTTCAGGTCTGTGCCAAAAGCCTTATTGGTGAGAGAGGCTGCTGAGAGTAGATAGTCACCCTTTAACCTCTTTCTCTCCAAACCTCCAAAATTTATGGTTAATATCCCAGGAAGCTACTATCCAGCACTTCTTCTTGTGTCCTCTTCCATAAGCCCAACCACATCAGTCATATGACTCTTTCCCTGAAATTCTTTTTCTCATATTTTTCAGTCTTGCTCCTTCCAGACTCTGAACCAACCACTGAAGCCCCTTGTCACAGCTCAGGAATTCATAAATAGCTGTACTTCAGGCAACTTCTTGTTCCATGCAAATTGAACCACGTGTAGAGCTTGTAGTTTTGCTCACTGGGGAATTTCCCTTCACCACTGTTTTTGAGAGACTCCCCTGAGTGCAGCTATAGTGTGGCAGCAGTCTGTTTCTGGTATTATGCCAACTGCCTTGTGAGCCAGGCCTGAGATTCACCCCCGCCTTTTTTTTTTTTTTTTACTGATTGTAGAGGCCTGCCTCACCACTACCATGAGACCACAGTTGAGGGAGAAGAGTTTATAAAGTCTTGGAAGTCTTAAACTATTTGTTCATGCAATTTACTTGTACTTTCTCAACCCTCTCAAGCTCAATACTAGATGTACTATTTTCATTGTACAATGACTTACTGCTGCTCTCTCTTGATCATATAACTTGGTGGATCTAAAGAGAGCTATGTCATGGTCAAATGTTCTGGTCACACAGTCATCTGCTATTTAATGATCAGGCTCTCAGTCTCTAGTAGAGCGTGTAGCTGTCAATCAAGTGCCAGATAATTATCTGTTGCACAATAATATGTGGATTTGTTTTAGAATTCTAAAATCCTGTCCTGAATATCCCCTAGTAATTGCTGGAGGCTCCACATAGCATCTGTGTCTAGTACCTTAACCACCTTCAATACCTCTAGTATTATTGGCCTTGCTGGGTCACATGGCCAAAGCTGTAGGGAACCCACTATGGATCCCTTTTTTGTTCTGGACCCTAATCAAAACTAACATGCTTCTGAGTCACTTGCTAAATGGGCTAAAACATTATTCCCAATTATGATATGTGCTACCTTCAAAGTTGAAAGAGGACCACCAAACCCTGTGCCTCTTTTTTAGTAGTGGAAGGTGCAAGGTGTAGTAATTTGTACTTTACCTTAGAGAGGATGTCTCAGCATGCACCAGACCATTGCATCCCTACAAACTTCACCAGTGAGGAAAGCTGAATTTTCCTGAGGTTATCTCTCACAATGTTACCTCTGGCCTACATCTAGGGCACCTTTTACTTCTCACTACGTCCAATATTCAGCCTCACAGTGATCAGGGAAATGCACAGAAAATAAAAGTTTTCCCATCTATAATGTTGTCAAAGTTTACAAAATGATTTAATGATTTACATTTTTTTGAATTTTCTAGGATTTGGGAAATGGTCACTCCTGATCACTGATAGTAAGAATATAAATTGGTACAATTCTGAAGGCAGTATCTGTATTTTATGTATGTAATGTATATACACATATGCATGTATAAATACAATATATTTAGCAACATATAGTACATATGTGTTTACATATATCATAAATATAAAATCTATATAATTTATAATCTAGTAATTTCATTTCTGTCCTTATCCTAAAGAAACATAAGGGAGAAATGCATACAGAAAAATCTCCATGAAGCAAGATACCAGAGTGATGAAATAATCTGTATAACAAACCCCCATGACATGAGTTTACCTATGTAACACACCTGTACATGTACTGTCAAGCCTAAAAGTTAAACATTTAGTATTAATCATTTTTCACAAAACAATTGAAATCCTTTTGTTGTCTTTTACATAATCCTCAGCAGGTGTTTTTGATGCTATTGATGATCGTGCTTTTCTCATAACAAAATATATTTAGTGGGATCCAACGTTTAGTACAATCCAAAGTACTGTCCTTTCTTTCTCTCCCACACATGTAGCTATTTGATATCAGACCAAAACAATGACACCAGGAAACAATAAGTCCTGCTAACTCACTCCTTCCACTTTGTCGTTGTTAGAGCCAAAAATTCTCTGAGTTCACTGCTGAGCCAAAGAGGGTGAGCAGACCACCATGTGTTCTTGTTTGAAAGTACACTTAAGACTTCAACAAGAACCCAACCCAGAAGTTCTGCCTCTTTTTCTTATCTATTCTAGATTCACATCTGCAAAATAGGTAGCTATATTAAGAACAAGCAAGATTGTGCTGCAGTAAAAACTCCAAAATCCCAATGACTTAAAACAACAAAGGTTTACTTCTCTTTCTCATGACACATCTGTTATGCATCAGCTGGGGCTTTTTGCAGCATTCTCATGCCAGGATGAGAATGATGGAGCAACCTCTACCTGGAGGATTTCTTCTCACCCACAAGAGAAGATAAGGGAGAGGTGGCATATTGCACCCCAGCTCTTAAGATTCCTGCCCCAAATTAACATTATTCTACTCAAATTTTACTAGTCAATTTTTTTAAGTGCTTGAAGGGGGAACAAAAATATTTGATTTCTGGCAATAATAACTATGACAGTAGCATAAAGTTTTACACACACAAACTAACTTTAATTCAATGACCTTACTGCTTACTACATTACAATAACTATGCACTCATTGAAGTAATTTTCTGAATGTTTACTCTGAGGTTCATGGCTATGCTCTCTGCTAAAAATATGAGGCTTGATAGCTGCACAGGCCTTAATAATACTTGTTTTGTCACATAGAGCAAAAATCTTCATACATCTTTTCAAAGTAGTTGAGAACAGTAGAAGGTTATAAGCATAGAGTTGTAAAATCAGTGTAAAAGCCTCTGCTTTATGTTTAAAGTGAAACTGCTAAGTGAGTGGATCAAGGTATAAGGCAAAGGGGTCTGAGTTGGAATAGCGCATATTGAATATAGACAGCAAGAAAACGCTGAGTGCCAAAATGTCCATTTCAAGAAGATTGTGTTGAATGGGGCAAAAGCTGTGCTGTATTTGATGATTCCCCACACACAGTCACTTGAGCTAAAAACCAGTCTGTTCATCCTTTGTGTATCTGGAGAATAAAATTGAGCAGCTGTGGAGACATGTCCTAATTGAAGTCTTCAGGAACAAAAGCTGAAACATGGTTGAATGTTTTTCACAGGCTCTACATGAGGTTTATAGCACAGACCTGTCATAGTCACTGGCTCAGGCTGGAAGGCTCACTCAAGATGTAAGGTGGCCACGTTTTCAACCTGAGAATATTCTGTTGTCCAAATGGAACCTTCTGCTGGGACAATGAACAAATCCCTATGTGTGGCTTGGAGAATTCTTTTTCAAAATGTTAGTACCAATTTTCTGTTAGAAGTGGAGTGGGCAGCACTGTGTGTGGTAAGAAGTTTATGGTTTTGTCAAGGCATTTAATGAGATAAGTTGAGTCAATTTATGGTTTATTTGGGTACTTGATTATGTGGCCCGTGCTACCTGGTATTTATGTAACCTGTGAGAGATCCTGGTGTAATCTGTGTGGCACAGAAGTGGGAGTTAAACCTCAATTTTTGGCCTCTATTAACTCAGTCTGTAATGCTGTTCCCCTTGTCACCATCAGAAGCCCTGCATCTCAACTCACAAATATTTTCTTAGCTTCAGACTTGGTGAGTATGAACAACTGTCATTTCTTAAAGACAGAATGTTCTTCTCTCTCAAACCACGTGAGAATGAACTGCTGATGACTGCCCTGGGTGTTTTAATCAGGACGGTAAGCTCTGAAATTACTCTCTGGGTCATTGTCACCCACTCTCTCTTTTGCCAAGTTAATTTTTCTTCATTAAAACAAGAACTGTCCGGAAAAAAATTTAAATTTTTCCTAAATGAAAACCAGTAAAAAAGCTGAAGCCAAAAATTGTTGGCAATCTTCGTGCTGAATTATGCAGTCTGCACATTGCAGGCAGCCTGTGGGTCCTGAGGCTGTCACAAATAACAGGGGAATGTGGCTCTTTCTCCCAACAGGAAGAGCCTCTGCCCAGTGGTCTGGGCCCTGGGCCATGGCTGAACTTTACTGCTGCTTCCAAGGAAAACTTTCTGTTTTACCCACACATGAAATGGTTATGATGTTGAGAATAACAATTTACTAACTTATTTTTTCTAAGTGTGAAGCAGCCTGTCTCTTCTTAGGTGCATAAACTCTATCTTTATTCCTCAGCATTCACAATGGCAAATGCTGTTCTGTGTGCCACTGCTCCCTCTTGGTGCTCCTCCTCTGCCTCCAGCAATCCTGTGTACGGAGTGTTTATATGCTGCTGTGGCTTCCCAAGCTCCTTCTCAGGCTCAGGCCTCTGGGCAGAGCCTTCTTGTAGTGTTCACAATGTATTTCCTTCCATCCTTTCTTGCATTTCTGTGCACTCAGGTCCTGGTCCAAGAGCTGTGTAATCTTCTTGTGATGAGTTACATCTTTATTATGCATTAGGCATTAATTACAGCTTATAGCTTAAAGTGAGTAATGGTTTAGTCAATAATTACAGCTTATAGCTTAAAGTGAGTCATGGTTTAGTCAAATGACAAATGTGCATTATAACAATGTTCTTCAATACCTTCAATCCCATTAAAAAATTTGGTCGTGACCTATTCGTTGCATTATTTTCCATAATTCTTCATTCTCAGAGCTAAGAACTCATTTTTGCAGCCTCAGCCTGGCTTCATTCTCTGAGACCAACCTTGTCAAGGGCAGGTAGCGAGTAAGTAAGATCAAGAAATTCAGCTCTGACTAAACCTTGTGCTTTCTGCTCTAGGCTTACAGTCTACTGCTAGCAACTGGATTCCTGCTTTGCTCTGAGACTCAATACCCCCAAATGCTCCTGATTCAGGGGCAGTCAGGTAATAGTAGAGTCACTCCAAAGGAGTGACTAACAGTGGGAATTCTGGGGCAAAGGGTGTGGGGACTTTTTAGGCTTTGGGTGAGAGGGCAGAGCAGGTTCCAGGACTCTTCAATCAAACCACAAAAGAGGCTGCTTTCTCTCACCTGTCTTGTAGGTTGATGCTGCCCACAGTGAGCCTGGCTAAACAGAACTCTGCTGTTCTCAGGAACATTTTTTCCTGTCATGAGCATCCCCCTTCAGCAGGAACGCTTTGCTTTGTTTAGTTGTTTCATTATCATATCATGCACTGTCTCAGAGTAGACATAAGGGTCATACTACAGATTGTTCCCCACAGTATGTGAAAAAAATTAGGATTTTACATAGTTAAATAAATGAATTAGACATTTCCTGAACCAATAAAGTCTAGGTGGCCATAATAGTATTTTGTTTTCCATGTGCCTGATACAAACCATTCCCTTTGGTTTGTGTAATGCCAGGCTCAAGGACTTTTTCCTATAATGGTACAGGACAGCCTTGATTACACCTGAAGGATTCTTTTCTTTCTTTTTCTTTAAAATGAAATTTCATATGAGGACCAAAATCAACATGTTACAGTGTAAAAAATTCAAAATTTGTTAGATGCAAAATTTCAGGTTGCAAAATTTTGCATACAGAATGACTTCAGCAATGTAAAATATACACATAGGTTGAAAACCCCTAAATATGGTTATCATGGGATAGTAAGCCTATAGGTGATTTAGATCTTCTTCATATTAATCTCTATTTCCAAACATTCCAGAACAGGTTTACAACAAGAAAGAAAATAAATGTTGCCTAAAAATAAAAAGCACTGATTCTGGATTTATGAGAACTTTATTCTATAGTAAAAGTGTGGAATAAATATAAAGCATGCTGATTCCAATCAGGCTATTGTGAGAGTCAAGTGAGACAATGGGTGCAAAAGCACTGTAAAAAATGTGAATTATAGAGGACCACTCAAATATTCCCACAGCATTGGGTAACAAAGTCAGAGGTGACTCCACCACTTACCCAACTGCCCCTGGATCAGGGACTTGTAAGAGTATTGAGTCTCAGGGCAAAGTAGTAATCTAGTTGCTAGAAGTAGACTGTCAGTCCAGAGCAGAAAGCACACAAGGTTTACTTAAGGCTGAGTAAACCTTGAGACTTGATTTCACTTACTTTGTCCCACTTACAAGGTTGGTTCCCGAGCATGAAGCCTGGCTGAGACAGCTAAAATGAGTTCTCAGCTATAAGAATGCAGAATTATGGAAAAAAATGTGACCAATAGGTTACTACCAAATTTTTTTAATGGGATGTAGGGACATATTTCATAAACACTTTTTAGTTTAACAGGATTCCTGCAGGCAATTTTAATGGTTATGTTTCAGGACAAGGACCTGCCTTTAGTCTGTGTGATAATGAGCCATGCTGTGACAAATGTACCTTGGCAGTGCTCTTACACAGTGAAATCCCAGTGGCAAGTACAAGCAGGAGCAGCAGGTGTACAAATGATCCAGGGATCAAGCAAAGCAAGGGATCCATCTGGCAGTTTTTTATCATCCAGAAAATAGGGCTGATTAGAGGAGGTGTGGAGTGTGAGGGTCAGGGAAAGTAAAACAAACTGTAGGGCTATGATTCATGAAGTGGAAATGCCTAAAAGCCTAGCCTGAGAGCAGTGCAGTGACAGACAATGGAAGCAATGGCTTCATCTGCAAACCAAGCCTTCACTGGACACCGTAAGGAAAGTGAAGCTGCCCCTCTGTTGGTTCAGTTTGCTCCTCCAGGTGCTTAGTGATGCCATCAGCAGCAGCAATACAAAACTCACAGTCCATAGAGGGAAGAGAGCATGTTTTCCCAAACTCATTTGGTTGTAAAGAACTAACATGTTTTCCCAAACTCATTTGGTTGTAAAGCTACTTACACAATTCCAAACAAAGGAAACTTTTTTTTGGAAAAATGTCAACATGGAACTCTCAAGAAGTTAAGAATGGAAACCAAAGTAGAATAGGGCTTCATGGGAACTCTAATCAGAGCCAAGGCAAAATGGTCTCTCAATTAATCATGGCATCCATAATTCTTTCTATGCCTATTTCTTTCTATACTCTGCTCTATAATTATACTAACAAGCTTCTACTGCTTAATCAGAGCTTTTGAATGCTCAACTTTCAGCATACACATGGGCTCTGCCTTATCATAGCCACATGGCATGTCTGTGCAGCAGATTTGTGTAGAAGGGGTATGACCAGGACAGCGAATAACTAGTTACACATTTGGTTCATTAAAAATTGCAACCTATTGTGGGAAAAATTGTTACAGAGCCAGGAGACTATAGACTCCATAAGGAAAAAAACTATTCCACCTTATTCACCACTGTATCCATGTTGCCTAAAATAGTGTCCATTACATAGAGCTAATGATTAAATGAATACATTCAGAAAGCATTTAGTGCTTCCTTGTGATGGAAGGAGCAGATAAAAGAGAGTTTTAGGAATTAGAATTTCTGCCTTTAAGTAATTATCTAATCTAATTGGAGAAATAAGTCATGCTGATATAAAATCATATGGATATAATGGATTTATCAGTAATGGTGTTGAGAGAAGTAAATGTCACACTTACTGGGGCAATTGAAGAAAATTTAATTAAGGGTTTATTTACCAAAAGCTAAGGGAAATAAGCAAGGCATGCTGTGTCATTGGAGAGTTAGTGAGAGGTGAGATGTTACCCTCCCTAGGTCTGAAGATACAAAGAGGAAGTTGCTGGAATTGTGATGGTGAGCTATGGTTATGCAAGGGAGCTACTGGGTAGGAGCTGTGGCCTTAGGCAGAGGTATGTGGGAAGCTGGGAGAATAAAAATCCTGAACTTGGCCAGCTGTGGTGGCTCACTCCTGTAATCCCAGCACTTTGGGAGGCCTACACGGGTGGGTCACCTGAGGTCAGGAGTTCTAGACCAGCCTGGCCAACATGGTGAAACCCCGTCTCTACTAAAAATACAAAAATTAGCCGGGCGTGGTCGCAGGTGCCTGTAGTCCCAGCTACTCAGGGGGCCAAGGCAGGAGAATCGCTTGAACCTGGGAGGCGGAGGTTTCAGTGAGCCGAGATCACGCCATCACACTCCAGCTTGGGGAACAAGAGCGAGACTTCGTCTTAAAAAAAAAAAAAAAAAAATCCTGACCTTATTCACCTCCTACATCAAATCTCCTACCTGTGCCTCTCATTGACTGACCCCAACCTGAGGCATAAAGGCAAAAGAGCGTAAGGAAGCATATGAAGTTACTCATCTGGGACATAGAAAGGATGAAGAGTACATCAGAGGAGGAACACGGAAAATATCTTGCAAAGTGAAGGGTAGCATATTACTAACGTGATTTTTATATTTTCCACTTTATTGCACATAATTAATTCCTTTTCCAGCTAAAAGCAGATTATTAAAGTAGAAAAGCAGGTAGAAATAGGCCCTCCTTCAACTGCTTATCTCTAGCCTGACTTTGTTCAGTCCATGCAGATTGGACAATCTTGAGAGTCAAGCTTTGAGAACAGAAATTCTAAGGTTCTAAATTCCAAAAGTGAACTGCATGGCTCAAAAATAAGTCTTAGATGTTGGAATATTGACTTCTGCCATTATTGGTAATTTAGAGAGGAGGGATTTTTTTTTTTTTCTAATAAAGGCTGGCAGGAAAACAGAAAGAGAGAAACAGCAGCTCAGAAAGCATTCTTACTTGCTTTCCTCTTGCCTGTGCAGTTGAACCTTGAGGAAAGGCACTATGTGAATAACATCTAAATAGGTTTGTGGAAAATTCTCAGAGATTAGCAGAGGGAGAAGGGTGTACTTTTATACGTTTCAGAGCATAGACAGAGAATATTTTGTAAATCTTGTGGCAAAGAGCTGTATTTAGCATAGTATAGAGAGAAATGATAGTGCCCAGGTGGTTGCTGAAAAATGTGTGAGAAAAGTGTCCAGTTAGATCAGACAGAGAATATCCTCAAAGGGCCCTTCACATGTATGCATGGTTTACAGAGGGTGGCTGCAATTACTAGGCTTCTCAAGGTGTGCACGAATCAGACGGGGCTGAGAGTGGAATCAGTGAGGAGACCAAAATCACAGGAAACTTATTACCAAACACTGCAGCAGAAACTGTGGAGCCCAGCATCAAACTCTAACAAAAATTAGATTCAACCAGTTGCACTTCAAAATGCACTAGCATAAGATGTTCAGGGTCAAAACAATATCGACCAAATAATATCAGATTCTAGTGAAGGACACAAAGGGGAGCATCAAGGTATGAGCTCCATACTGCCTCTATGAGGACGTGTGAGCCCTTCTCTATACTCGTAAGACATCATGACTAAGGAGGGGAAGTGGACAGAAAATACTACTTTCCCCTTGAACAACCTGAGTTAGATAGAAAATATATTTTTAAAAGAATATTCTAATATTCTAATTTCCTTTAGTTAGCAAGTTTAAAGTTCTACCTCCACTATCACCTTCCTTCCCTGGAAAAGGGTAGATAGATTTGGTATATATTTAGTAAGTAAAAATAATTTATTAGATTGGGATGATGGAAAAGATGGAGGTAAGATTTATAACAAGCTTGACTGGGTGGATGGTGGAGCTGCCAAAAAGACAGAATGCAGAAGAAGTAGCATACATATATAGGCAGGTGATAAGTTCAAACACCAACATGCTGAGATTGACTGACTGCCTATCAGTCAGTCATCAAGAAAAGAAGATACAGATGATCAAGGTTTAAAGCAGAGGTCTGGGATGTGATTATAGACATGACAGTAGTTAAATAATGTATTATAATGAGTAGTTGCCATCAAAGACTAGTTATTTTGTGGCAAATCTCATGCTAAGCTCTTTGCAAATATTGTCCCATTTGATTCTCACTAATAAGATTGAAAAATTGATGTTCAGAAGGGTTTAACTTTTTACATAAAGTCAAACTGCTAGTAAATAGAATAGCTGAAGTTTACACTCGATTTTTTTTTTACTCCAAACTTAAGTTTTATATAATCTCCCCAGCTCAAAAAACTATGAAAGCATATATAAAGAATGAGGAAACAAATGGGCCAAGGGTAGATATCTTTGAAGCACCGGCATTTAAGGGGTGAGAAGAGTAATAGATATAAAACAAAAAAAAAATAACAAGAAAACATGACATTACAAACACCAAGAAAGTAGACTGTTTCAAGTTGGAGGTCAGAATCAAGACTGTCCAATTCAACAAAGAGAAATTAGTGGGGACCAGCTGCAATCTATTGTAAGATTGAGATGCTGCATCCTAAAATGAACATGAGTACAAGACGACATAAGCAACTTGCATGAGCAAGAAGCCCAGACCCCCATTTCACCTACCATAGGTGCATCAGTGCCCCACTCATCTCCCACCTGTGGCTGAAGGAGGAGGAAAACACCTGAGCTTGGTTGATGGATGGATGATTGCTATGTGGATTAAAACCAAAAATGAAACGTTAGCTGCACTACAGCTCCACTTGGGGATGCTTTCAGAGACAATGGCAAGAACGTCTGCTGAATAGACTGAGCTTTAGGTGATGCACCTGAACATCTGCTGTGGGGGAAGAAAAGTTATCAGGCCATTCACCACTGCCAATTAGTTCATATATAATATATTCCAACGAATACATGTGGACTAATATATTCCAAGGAATATATATGGACTAATCAGCAGTGGTGAATGGCCTGATGAACTGGTCAATAACCTGAAAGAAGAAAAACTGGAAGATCAAAACAAGGAGAATCAAAGTAGAAGCATATGGATGGCCATATGAGAGTGGACACAAGTGTGAAGATCATTGTATCATTATGTTAACTCGCACTAGAAAGCATCCACCATGGAAGAAGCTCTAAACAACTAAGTAGACAAAACAATCTGGCTTGCTGTGTTAGACAGTTTTTCAGCAGCCACCCCAGAGCTGGTATGATGGGCAAACAGATGAAGAAGCCATGATGGCAAAGATGAGACTCTGCATGAAATCAACAGCATGGACTCCCACTCACAAAGGCCAATTTAGTTATAGCTGCCTCTAACCCTGCAGCAAAAGAGACCAATGTTGAGACCTCAGAATGTCACTATTCCTCAAAGAAAACAACCAACAACGTGATGGCAAGATGGCATCAAAATAATAGACTGTTTTAACCAATAAGTCAGGCTCAAGCCTGTCAAATTCAGAGGGCCAGAAGGAAAATACGTCTATCATATATGTATATTTCCACAGAAGCAAACTCTGGTTACTAGGAGCTAGTGGGTGGATGGTAGTGGGGAGTGGGATGAGGGATTAGAGAGATATTAGTCAAACGTTATAAAATTTTAGTTAGGAGGTATAAGTTCAAGGACTCTATTGTACAACATGTTGACTGTAGTTAGTAACAATGTAGTGTGTGCTTGAAAGTTGCTAAGAGAGTAGATTACAAGTGTTCTCATCATAAGAAAATAAATATGCAAGGTAATGCCTAGGATTTTATCCCAAATTTAACTACTCCACAATGTATACATATATCAAAACATCACATTGTACACCTTAAGCATATATAATTTTCACTTGTTGATTAAGTTAATTAATTAAAATGGAGAAAGAGTTATTGGCTCTCAGGAGTTTGATTAACTGACAGCCTCCACCTCTGATCTCCTTTAGAATCTTCTTCAGCTTTTGAGGTGAGGTCATGGTATTTGTGGGGTGACCAAGCCAATGACCAAGCAAGTTGGCAGTTCAGGGCTTAGCCATTTCTGCCCAAAGCAGCACACTGTAATGGTCAATCTTTGCTCCAAGTCTCTTTTTTGATCTAGCAGAGGCATTTGTCAGGTTTGCATTGTGCTGTGATAGCTCTCCCACCCAATCCTGCCTCCTTTTTTCTTTTCCAAGTTTCACCTCCCAATAAATCTTTTTTTACTTCTAGCTCCATCTCAGTGTCTGCTTTCCAGAGAACCCAAAAGTTAAGAAGGACAGTGGGCTTTCCTCTGCTTCCTACCTGTATGTTTAAACACCCATTAGAGGTTTGGCTGAAGGCCGACCACCCTCTCTGACATTCTCCCTTCTCCTCATGACTGGCTTTGTCAGGCAGGTTGATAATCTTCCTGGGTAAACAGACTCAGAGTGCACTGTGGATATCTAGCTCATGGCAAGATAAGTCCCAAGGTCTAAATTGGGGAAGTGGCAGGAAACTACTTAGTCCAAGTAGTAACCCTATCTTTTGGGAGTTATTGGGTACTAACTACCGTTTTTAGAGCTGATACTTTGATCTTCATTTGTTCTATATTTATTATCAATTGAATATAGGGACAGAAAGGATGAAGTAATTGACATTACAAGCCTCAAGCAACACACTTGAATAAAATACTTTTCTCAGCTCTTCTGTGGTATGCTATATCTTAGGGACTTTAAATGAGCTTGGAGGGAGGCTGGGATCAAAAATCCTTGTAATATCTAAGAGCAGTTAACTTTGTCTCCCTAGTGAGAGGTGTCTCGTCACAATTGCATGCTTAGCTATGGGACTCTTTAGTGTTTTTGTTATCTTTCTGCCTATTTTCCTCTTTTAAAACTGTTAGAAGAAACTCCCAGTTGGAGAAAGTATTTACATGATGTTTCTTAGTTTTTCTTTCTTCCCAGAAGGTAAGAAACAATAGTATTTTACTTTTATATTTATTATCTGTTGGAAAGAAAAGTTTGCCCTCTTTGTATCACTTTCCAGTTATTGTGAAACTTTATTATACTGTCTCTAAAGTACTCATATATGATCTAAAATGAAATAGTTTAAACACACTTAAAAATTATTTTTGAGCACAGATTTAAAGTGATTTCATCACTATATGGAAACTTGTGAAAGGGTATTTGGAAGTCCAAGTAGACGCATTGATTCATTTACCCCCCCACAAAGACCTCAATTATCCATATGCTCAATTCATCAAATGCAAAACTTGTTTTCCCTCTATTCCGTTCATGTTCTCTCTCCACAGTCAGCACCAAATTCCAGTTGGCTCCTCTGAAACATATGGTATCGGGGTGGGTTGGGGTGTGGGATGAGGGTGGGGGTTATGTCAAGGATGGGGAGAATGAGCTTTTTTATGCTTTTGCATTCCAGTTATCTGAAGAGTTTCTGCTTGGACACCTTTCAGCATAAAAAACTTCCTCTTAACATCTGTATCCAAAAAATAGAGAAAATATTCTAAAGTTGGAGAATGGGAGAAGCCCACTACAGAATATATATAGATGAAATAAAATGAAAGCTGAGTAATTTGAATGAGTCTTACTACTCTAGAATTTGATGAACAAATAAACTAAATATTTGCCTCATTTTTTCTTGATAAAAACAAGCACAGGCTAGATGAAAGAAAGCTAGTGTGGGGGGGAACTATGCACTACAATAAGTTGCTACTCATTGTTTTGACTTTATAAACCTTATTTTCAAAGCAATATTGGTTTACTAGCAGAGTACAGCAGAAATCAATCATTTCTTGTCTAACTTCTTAATTTTAGTTTTATAAGTTTCTCTTTTATCAACCTTTTTATTGAACTATAACATATATATAGACAAGTGTACTGTAGCATACATATAGAAACATATAGAAACAGGTATCCATCAGAGAATTTTCACAAAGTGAACATTGCCAAAAGTTCAGTCATGACTATTTCAGTCACAATCTTCCTCTCCTAAGGGTAACTGCTGTTCTGATTTCTAACACCATTACTATAGACTAAATGCACGTAGACCCCCAAAAAACATTTGTGGAAGCAAATCCCCATTATGGTGATATTAGGAAGCAGGGCCTTTGGGAGTTTATTAGGTCTTAAGGGTGGGACCCTCATAAGTGGAATTCATGTCCTTATAGAAGAGAATCTAGAAAGCTGTCTTGTCTCTTCTGCCATGTGAGGGTACAGAGGGTAGGCAGCTGTCTATGAACCGGAAACTGGCCTTCACCAGACAATGAATCTAATGGCACCCGGATCTTGAACTTCCCAGCTTCTAGAACAAGCTTGTCCAACCCTTGGCCTGCAGTCCACATGTGGTCCAGTATGGCTTTGAAACACACATTTGTAAACTTTCTTAAAGCATTATGACTTTTTTTTGCAATTAAAAAAAAACTCATCAGCTATTGTTAGTTTTAGTGTATTTTATGTGTGGCCCAAGACAATTCTTCTTCCAATGTGGCTCAGGGAAGCCAAAAGATTGAACACCGCGGGATGGTTCCAACATGGCCAAATAGGAACAGCTCCAGTCTACAGCTCCCAGGGTGAGCGATGCAGAAGATGGGAGATTTCTGCATTTCCAACTGAGCTTGGAAGAGAGTAGTGGTTCTCCCAGCACAGAGCTTGAGATCTGAGGACAGACAGACTGCTTCCTCAAGTGGGTCCCAGAACCCCGAGTAGCCTAACTGGGAGGCACCCCCCAGTAGGGGCAGACTGACTGACACCTCACATGGACGGGTACCCCTCTGAGATGAAACTTCTAGAGGAACGATCAGGCAGCAACATTTGCTGTTCACCAATATTCGCGGTTCTGCAGCCTCCGCTGCTGATACCCAGGCAAACAGGGTCTGGAGTGGACCTCCAGCAAACTCCAACAGACCTGGAGCTGAGGGTCCTGACTGTTAGAAGGAAAACTAACAAACAGAAAGGACATCCACACCAAAACCCCATCTGTACATCACCATCATCAAAGACCAAAGGTAGATAAACCACAAAGATGGGGAAAAAACAGAGCAGAAAAACTGAACATTCTAAAAATCAGAGTGCCTCTCCTCCTCTAAAGGAACACAGCTCCTCACCAGCAACAGAACAAAGCTGGACGGAGAATGACGTTGATGATGAGTTGAGAGAAGAAGGCTACAGATGATCAAACTTTCCTGAGCTAAAGGAGGAAGCTTGAACCCAACGCAAAGAAGTTAAAAACCTTTAAAAAAAATTAGACAAATGGCTAACTAGAATAACTAACGCAGAGAAGTCCTTAAAGGACCTGATGGAGCTGAAAACCATGGCACGAGAACTACGTGACAAATGCATAAGCTTCAGTAGACGATTTGATCAACTGGAAGAAAGAGTATCAGTGATGGAAGATCAAATGAATGAAATGAAGTTTAGAGAAAAAAGAATAAAAAGAAATGAGCAAAGCCTCCAAGAAATATGGGACTATGTGAAAAGACCAAAACTATGTCTGATTGGTGTACCTGAAAGTGACGGGGAGAACAGAACCAAGTTGGAAAACACTCTGCAGGATATTATCCAGGAGAACTTCCCCAATCTAGCAAGGCAGGCCAACATTCAAATTCAGGAAATACAGAGAACACAACAAAGATACTCCTCGAGAAGAGCAACTCCAAGACACATAATTGTCAGATTCAACAAAGTTGAAATGAAGGAAAAAATGTTAAGGGCAGCCAGAGAGAAAGGTTGCGTTACCCACAAAGGGAAGCCCATCAGACTAACAGCTGATCTCTCGGCAGAAACTCTACAAGCCAGAAGAGAGTGGGGGCCAATATTCAACATTCTTAAAGAAAAGAATTTTCAACCCAGAATTTCATATCCAGCCAAACTAAGCTTCATAAGTGAAGGAGAAATAAAATACTTTACAGACAAGCAAATGCTGAGAGATTTTGTCATCACCAGGCCTGCCCTAAAAGAGCTCCTGAAGGAAGCACTAAACATGGAAAGGAACAACTGGTACCAGCCACTGCAAAAACATGCCAAATTGTAAAGACCATCGATGCTAGGAAGAAACTGTATCAACTAACAAGCAAAATAGCCAGCTAACATCATAATGACGGGATCAAATTCACACATAAAAATATTAACCTTAAATGTTAATGGACTAAATGCTCCAATTAAAAGACACAGACTGGCAAATTGGATAAAGAGTCAAGATCCATCAGTGTGCTGTATTCAGGAAACCCATCCCATGTGCAGAGACACACATAGGCTCAAAATAAAGGGATGGAGGAAGATCTACCAAGCAAATGGAAAACAAAAAAAGGCAGGGGTTGCAATCCTAGTCTCTGATAAAACAGACTTTAAACCAACAAAGATCAAAAGAGACAAAGAAGGCCATTACTTAATGGTAAAGGGATCAATTCAACAAGAAGAGCTAACTATCCTAAATATATATGCACCCAATACAGGAGCAGCCAGATTCATAAAGCAAGTCCTTAGAGACCTACAAAGAGACTTAGACTCCCACTCAAAAATAATGGGAGAATTTAACACCCCACTGTCAACATTAGACAGATCAACGAGACAGAAAGTTAACAAGGATATCCAGGAATTGAACTCAGCTCTGCACCAAGTGGACCTAATAGACATCTACAGAACTCTCCACCCCAAATCAACAGAATATACATTCGTCTCAGCACCACACTGCACTTACTCCAAAACTGACCACACAGTTGGAAGTGAAGCACTCCTCAGCAAATGTAAAATAACAAATTATAACAAACTGTCTCTCAGACCACAGTGCAATCAAACTGGAACTCAGGATTAAGAAACTCACTCAAAACCACTCAACTACATGGAAACTGAACAACCTGCTCCTGAATGACTACTGGGTACATAATGAAATGAAGGCAGAAATAAAGATGTTCTTTGAAACCAATGAGAACAAAGACACAACATACCAGAATCTCTGGGATACATTCAAAGCAGTGTGTAGAGGGAAATTTATAACATTAAATGCCCACAAGAGAAAGGAGGAAAGATCTAAAATTGACACCCTAACATCACAATTAAAAGAACTAGAGAAGCAAGAGCAAACACATTCAAAAGCTAGCAGAAGGCAAGAAATAACTAAGATCAGAGCAGAACTGAAGGAGATAGAGCCACGAAAAATCCTTCAAAAAAATCCATGAATCCAGGAGCTCGTTTTTTGAAAAGATCGACAAAATCGATAGACCGCTAGCAAGACTAATAAACAAGAAAAGAGAGAAGAATCAAATAGACACAATAAAAAATGATAAAGGGGATATCACCACCGATCCCACAGAAATACAAACTACCATCAGAGAATACTATAAACACCTCTATGCAAATAAACTAGAAAATCTAGAAGAAATGGATAAATTCCTCGACACATACACCTTCCCAAGACTAAACCAGGAAGAAGTTGAATCTCTGAATAGACCAATAACAGCCTCTGAAATTGAGACAATAATTAATAGCTTACCAACCAAAAAGAGTCCAGGACCAGATGGATTCACAGCCGAATTCTACCAGAGGTACAAGGAGGAACTGGTACCATTTCTTCTGAAACTATTCCAATCAATAGAAAAATAGGCAATCCTCCCTAACTCATTTTTTGAGGCCAACATCATCCTAATACCAAAGCCTGGCAGAGACACAACAAAAAAAGAGAATTTTAGACCAATATCCCTGATGAATATCGATGCAAAAATCCTCAATAAAATACTGGCAAACCAAATCGAGCAGCACATCAAAAAACTTATCCACCATGATCAAGTGGGCTTCATTCCCAGGATGCAAGGCTGGTTCAACATATGCAAATCAATAAAAGTAATCCAGCATATAAACAGAACCAACAGCAAAAACCACATGATTATCTCAATAGATGCAGAAAAGGCCTTTGACAAAACTCAACAGCCCTTCATGCTAAAAACTCTCAATAAATTAGGTATTGATGGGATGTATCTCAAAATAATAAGAGCTATTTATGACAAACCCACAGCCAATATCATAATTAATGGGCAAAAACTGGAAGCATTCCCTTTGAAAACTGGCACAAGACAGGGATGCCCTCTCTCACCACTCCTATTCAACATAGTGTTGGAAGTTCTGGCCAGGGCAAATCAGGCAGGAGAAAGAAATAAAGGATATTAAATTAGGAAAAGAGGAAATCAAATCATCACTGTTCACAGATGACATGATTGTATATCTAGAAACCCCATTGTCTCAGCCAAAATCTCCTTAAGCTGATAAGCAACTTCAGCAAAGTCTCAGGATACAAAATCGATGTGCAAAAATCACAAGCATTCTTATACACCAATAACAGACAAACAGAGTGTCAAATCATGAGTGAACTCCCATTCCCAACTGCTTCAAAGAGAATAAAATACCTAGGAATCCAACTTATAAGGGATGTGAAGGACCTCTTCAAGGAGAACTACAAACCACTGCTCAACAAAATAAAAGAGGATACAAACAAATGGAAGAACGTTCCATGCTCATGGATAGGAAGAATCAATATTGTGAAAATGGCTGTACTGCCCAAGGTAATTTATAGATTCGACACCATCCCCATCAAGCTACCAATGACTTCCTTCACAGAATTGGAAAAAACTACTTTAAAGTTCATATGGGACCAAAAAAGAGCCCGCATTGCCAAGTCAATCCTAAACCAAAAGAACAAAGCTGGAGGCATCACGCTACCTGACTTCAAACTATACTACAAGGCTACAGTAACTAAAACAGCATGGTACTGGTACCAAAACAGAGATATAGACCAATGGAACAGAACAGAGCCCTCAGAAATAATACCACACATCTACAACTATCTGATCTTTGACAAACCTGACAAAAACAAGAAATGGGGGAAGGATTCCCTAATTAACAAATGGTGCTGGGAAAACTGGCTAGCCATATGTAGAAAGCTGAAACTGGATCCCTTCCTTACATCTTATACAAAAATTAATTCAAGATGGATTAAAGACTTAAATGTTAGACTTAAAACCATAAAAACCCTAGAAGAAAACCTAGGCAATACCATTCAGGACACAGGCGTGGGTAAGGACTTCATGTCTAGAACACCAAAAGCAATGGCAACAAAAGCCAAAATTGACAAATGGGATCTAATTAAACTAGAGAGCTTCTGCACAGCAAAAGAAACTACCATCAGAGTGAACAGGAAACCTACAGAATGGGAGAAAATTTTTGCAACCTACTCATCTGACAAAGGGCTTGTATCCAGAATCTACAATGAACTCCAACAAATTTACAAGAAAAAAACAAACAACCCCATCAAAAAGTGGGCAAAGGATATGAACAGACACTTCTCAAAAGAAAACATCTATGCAGCCAACAGACACATGAAAAGATGCTCATCATCACTGGCCACCAGAGAAATGCAAATCAAAACCACAATGAGATACCATCTCACACCAGTTAGAATGGCGATCATTAAAAAGTCAGGAAACAACAGGTGCTGGAGAGGATGTGGAGAAATAGGAACACTTTTACACCGCTGGTGGGACTGTGAAGTAGTTCAACCATTGTGGAAGAGAGTGTGGTGATTCCTCAGGGATCTAGAACTAGGAATACCATTTGACCCAGCCATCCCATTACTGGGTATATACCCAAAGGATTATAAATCATGCTGCTATAAAGACACATGCACACATATGTTTATTACGGCAGCATTCGCAATAGCAAAGACCTGGAACCAACCCAAATGTCCAACAATGATAGACTGGATTAAGAAAATGTGGCACATATACACCATGGAATACTATGCAGCCATAAAAAGATGAGTTCATGTCCTTTGTAGGGAAATGGATGAAGCTGGAAACCATCATTCTCAGCAAACTATCGCAAAGACAAAAAACCAAATATCGCATGTTCTCACTCAGGCAGGAATTGAACAATGAGTACACTTGCACACAGGAAGGGGGACATCACACACCAGGGTCTGTTGTTGGGTGGGGGCAGGGGGGAGGGATAGCATTAGGAGATATACCTAATGCAAATGATGAGTTAATGGGTGCAGCACACCAACATGGCACACGTATACATATGTAACAAACCTGCATGTTGTGCACACGAACCCTAGAACTTAAAGTATAATTTAAAAAAAAAAAAAAAGAAGATTGAACACCCCTGCTCTAGCACCATAAAAAATAAATTTCAGTTGTTTATAACCCACCTGGTTTATGGTAATCTGTTATAGCATCCCAAATGTACTAAGACAACCAGATATTAATTTTGTCTATTTTAATATTTTATATAAATAAAGTGAAGTTGTACGAATTTTTTTCTTTTGTTTCCTTGGCTTGAGATGATGTTTGTGATATTTATCCATGTTGTTGCATACAGGAGATACTTTATTGTTATTGCTGTATGTAATGATAATGATGGTATATAATAATTGATTATATCATATTTATTTGTTTCCAAACATTGGTTTTTACATTCTTATACATGTATTCTGGTGCATGTGTGAACACATTTTTGGATATATAGCTAGAAATTGAATTTCTTGTAATTAGATATGTGTAACAGCCTTAGTAGATAAATCAGCTTTTGTACCTGGTTGTGCCAAATTACATCCTTACCATCAATAAAAGAAATCTTTAGTTGTTTCACATCTGAACATTTTAGTCCTTCTGGTAATTGTGTAGTGATATCTCATTCTGCCTTTAACTTGCATTTAAAACTTATTAACTGACAAAAATACTTATTGACCATTGGAATGTCTTCTTTTATGAAACATTTATTCATTTAAATTTTTAAAAAGTAGATTGTATATCTTTTTTCTGAGTTGTAGAAGTTCTTTATTCTAGATATAATTCATTTGTTAATAATACATGTAGCAAATACTGTCTCCCACCTTTGGCTTCTCTTACCTCTCTTCTAATGGTATCATTTGGTAAGCAGATATATTTAATTTTAGTGTAGTCCAAGATATAAATTGTTTTCTTCATGATTACTCCCCTTTGTGTCTAGTTTAAAAAATCTTTGCTAACCCGAAAGGCCATGAAGGTATTCTGCATGTTATATGCTGAAATCTTGAGCCCTCGTATCTTGTACATTAAGATGTATCAAGTCATCTACAGTTAATTTTGGAGGGTAAGGTGTGAGATAGGGGCCAAGACACACTTTTTTCACATGCATAACCAATTACATAAGCACCCTTTATTTAAATAAAGACTCTCATTTCCTCACTGCTCTGAAACTGCATCTTTGTCATAAATAAAATTTTCATATATGTGTGATTGTTTTCTGGAATCTCTGTCTTATTTATTTATTTTATACCAGTTGTATCAAATATTACAGCTTTGTAATAAATATAGTTGGATATCTAGTGGTGTTAGTCTTCCAATTTTGTTTATTTTCTTCAAGATTTTCTTTGGTTACTTTTAGCTTATTATGTTTCTATATGAATTTTAGAATTATATTGCCAATTTACATTAAAATTGACATTGGTATTAATTGAGATTGCATTCAATCTCTTAATAAATTGCTGAAGAATTGTTGTCTTTACAGTACTGAGACTTCTGATGCATGGTCATAAAATATCCCTCCATTTACTTACATCTTGTTTACTCTCAGTAATGTTTTGTAGTTTTAAGAGTAGATTTCTTATACAAAATAATTAAGTTAACCCCCAAATCAATTAACCACTGTCAGACAGAAACCCATCACTTCTTCAAAAAAAAACTACAAACCTTGTCTCAGTAATAGAGTATTTATTACATCAAGCATGCAATAAAATTACTAGATCTATGAAGCAACAAGAAATTGTTCCCTTTAAGTACATAAAACAATTAGTAAATAGAAACAGTCTCAGAAATGATGATATTAATAGACAAGGATTTTTATAACAGTTATTTAAAATATGTCCAAGGATGTTTAAATCCCTGAAAAAAAAAAGACAGGCAAATAATGAGGGAACAAACAATAGATCTTAATAGAGAAAACAAAACACGAAAACCACAAATGTTAATTCCAGATCAAAAAAATTATGATATTTGGTATAAAATTATGCTGGATAGACTTGACAACAGAACTGACACTGTAGAAGATGAGACCAATGAACTTTAAGACAAGTAATACAAACAAACCAAATGAAACACAAAGAGAAAAAAGACTGAGAAGAAATTATATAGCACCTCAGTTATTTATGGGGAAATTTCAAGTGGTTTTGTACATATCTAGTTGGAGACACCAGAAGGAGAGGAGAGATTAGGGCAACAAATATTGAAGTAAACATGTCTGAATGTTTTCCAAATTTTATGAGAACTTTAAGCCCCTAATCTAAGAATCAAAGTAAACCACAAACAGCAGAAATACATGGAAAACCACACCTAGGTATCATAATCGAATTACTAAAAACCAAAAGGAAAATATTAAAGGTATCCCCCAAAAGACAAAATAACAATAAAAAGAATGACTGATAAATTCTTAAAGGAAACAATGAAGGCCAAAGGCAATGGAAAGATTTTTATATTCAGTGAAAGACTTTTATACACAGTGAAAATACTCTTCAAAAATGAAGAGGAAACAAAGATATATTCAAAGAAGTAAATGTTGAGAGAATTTGTGGTGGACAGGTGAAAACCATAATATACATTAACATAAGTTATTTAGGCAAAAGCAAATGATATTAAATGAAAACTCAAATCTATACACAAAATAAAGGTTCTTCAAATGGGAAACATGTATGTCTAAAATAACTTTATGTTTCTTATTTCTCAGTGTCTTTAAAAGATAAATGGATAATTAGAGAAAAACAATGATATATTTTGTATTTTAACATATATAAAAGTAAAATGAATGACAATTATACAAAGATGAGAGAGGAACTAGATATATACTGTTATAGGTTCTTACATTATATGTGAAATGATAGAATATTAATTCAAAATAAACTGCTATTAAATAAAGGTACATATTGTAAATATTAGATCAAACTTTAAAAGATAAAAGAGGTACAAATAAAAAGCTAATATAAGATATAAAATGGTATACTAAAATGTGTTTAGTTAATGAAAAAGTCAAGAAAATACAGCAAAGGAACAAAGATAAGACAATTAAAAAACATATTAAAACTAGTAGACCTAAAATCAATAATATAAATAATTACATGAGATGTAAATGGACTAAATACTTTGATAAAACAGCAGAGATTCTTAGACTGTATAAACAAGCAAGATCTGCCTATATGCTATTTATAAAAAATACACTTTAAATAAAAAGACTCATACACAGGTTAAAAGTGAAAGGAGTAAACAAGATATATCATAAAATTTTAGTAATCAGGAGGCTGGAATGGCTATATTAATATTAGATAAAGTCAATTTCAGGCAAAAAATTTATCCAAAAGAAAGAGGAGAATTTCATAATGATAAAAAGGTCACTTCACTAAAAATATATAATAAACCTAAGTGTATATGCAACTAATTAAAGAGCTTCCAGATACATGCAGCAAAAATTGATGGACCCAAAGGGAGAAACAGACATATTCACAATTAGAGTTACTAAATTTAGCTCTATTTTCCAGGTAACTAATAGATAAGACTACAAAATTCAGTAAGGGTATTGGCAACTTAAATGTTACTATCAACCACTTGATACTTATAGAATATGGAAAACACATTTTTTTAAAGTGCCCAGGGAACATGAACCAAGGTTAGGCCATATCTTATATCAAATCTCAATTAATTGAAAATAATTGAAACCATAAACAGTCATTTTCTGACAACATTAATATCAAATTACAAATCAATAACAATAAAATTGTCTGGAAAATGAAAAATATTAAGGAAAACATTTTTACGTAACCCATGAGTTAAAGAAAAACAAATGTGGGAAATTAGAAAATACTTTGAAAAATAATTAAAATACAACATATCAAAATTTGTGTAATGCAACTGAAGCTGTGCTTAGAGAGATATTCCTACAGCTTAAATACTTTTACAAGGAAAAGATAAAAGGTTTAAAATAAACAACCTAGCTTTCTGCTATAAGAAGCAAGAATTTAAAAAAGCAAATTAAACTCATTGTGAATAAATGGAAGGAAATAACGATGACAGAGGACACATAAAAAAGTCCATATATGATAGAGATAACGTAAAAAAAGAACCCTAGTTATAATAGTGAATAAAATAGACAAAACTCTATTTAGATTGATCACAAAATTTTAAAAAGTATGCGGGAGAGAAGACACAAATTTCCAATATTAAAAAAGAAAGAGAAGGGCATGAGAAAGATAATAAATATTATGAACAATTTTATGCTAATACCATTGAAAATGTAAAGGAAATAAAAAAGTTCTTAAAAGACAAATGATGAAAACTAAAAAAGAAGATATAGAAAACTTGAATAGCTTCATAACTACTAAAATTGAATTCATAATTAAACACCTTCCCACACACATACACATAAAGGTTAACTGATAAATTCTGTCAACATTTGTTTAAAAAATAACACCATCCTACCAATTATTTTCACAAAGTAGGAGAGAGGAAACATTTCCCAATTAATTCATTATTAATTAAATTTTGTATTATCCTTTTCCCAAAACCAAACAGAAATATTAAAGACAAATAAGCTTCCTTAACATATACTAAAAACTCTTAAAGTATTAGCAAATAATTAAGCAAAATGTAAAAAATATAACACATTATGATAAAGCAAGGCTTATTCAAGGAATTCAAAGTTGGTGTAAGATTTAATAAGTGTAATTCATGATATTATCAGAATAAAGGAGGAAAAACTGTGTGCTCTTCCTAATTGATGTAGAGAAAGCATTTGATAGAATTCAACACCCAGAGTTGTTACAGACAAAATCTCCTGGGGGTAGAGAGGATCATGTTAATGATAGAAGATTGAGCCCTTTCCCCTCTAACACTGGGAAAAGGAAGAATGTCTGCTCTTTACTACTATTCAACATTATACTAGAGGTCTTGGCAAGTGTATTAGCTGGGTGGAAAAAAAGCAAACAAAATGGAAAGAAGTGAAACTTTATAGATAAGATGATCATGTACCTAGAACATTCTGAAGAATGTATGAAAAGAGCTACTGGAGCTACTAAGTAAATTTAGCAACATCACAGAATATAAGTGCAATCTAAACTCAATTTTTTAAATCTATACTATTAATACAAACTTGGAATATGTAATAAAAATGTCATTTATAATACATTAAAAGTCATAAAATATTTAAGATAAAGCTAACAAAATATATGACATATTCATAAAAATATAGGGAGATGAGAGAAATTAAATAGGATGTATATTTATAAAGAATGTATGTTTACATATTGCAAGATTGAAAATTGCTGAGATTTCTATTCACCTGAAATTATCTGTAGATTCAGCCCGATTTCAATAAAAAATCTCAGCTGTTCCTTTTGTAGAAATATCCAAGTTAATCTCAAAATCTATATGGAACACAAAGAACCTACACTAGCCAAAACAACCTATGAAACAAGAAAAATCTGAAGAACCTGTACTATCTGTCTTTAAGTCTTTTTATAAAACCACAATAATTATTATTAATGCACAGATAAACAGATAGGTCAGTGAAACAGAATGGTAAGTCGAGAGAGACCTACAATGATTTTGTCATAGGCACAAAGCAATTCAATGAGGAAAGGAAAGCCAATTCAACAAAAGGCACTGAAACAACTGGAAAGCCACATAGAAAGAAACAACTCCTATTTCATGCCACATATAAAATTAATTCAAGATATACCATAGCCCTAAAGATAAAAACTACAACTATAAAGCTTAGAAGAAAAGGAGAATATCTTCAAAGCCCTTGACAATACCTTCTTAGATTCATCTCAGAAAGCACTAACCATAAAAGAAACAAAATTCATAAAGTGGACCTTTTCAAAATTCACAACTTATGCTCATTGGAATTTATCATTAAGAAAATTTGTATCAGATCAAATATCAGGAAAAATGTTTTCAATACCTATATATTATAAAGGCCTTTTAAAAATAATAACAAAGACAAACAATCTCATTAAAATGCATAACAAATTTGAACAGGCACTTCATAAAAGGAAATATAAAAATGGTCAGTTAATGTGTCAAAAGGGAGATGCAAATTCAAATCAAAACAGCACATTACTACAAACCTCTAGAATGGCTAAAATGAAAAATATTTACAACACCAAGTTTTTATATAGTTAAATATACACCTACCTTATGACTCAGCAATTCCACTTCTGGGAATTTATCCAAATGAAATGAAAGCACATGACTACAAAAAGTATTGTATGAGAATGCCATAGCAGCTTTATTCGTAATAGCAACTGAAAACAGCCCAAATGTCTATCGGTGAGAGAATGTAAAATAAGCAAATGGCGGTATGTTCATTCAATGGAATACTACCCAGCAATAAAAACAAAGAACTGGTACATACAACAAAATGGCTGAAACTCAAATTCATTATGCTGAAAGAAAGAAACCAGAAAGTACATACTGTATGATTCCATTTCTATAAAACTATAGAAAAGACAAAACTAATACACTGTGAAAGAAATCAGAATGGCGGTTGTCTCTGGCAAGACAGAACTAACAGAGTGAAACAGGAGAGAAATTTCTAGGGTGATTTAAATATTTGACTTTCTTATAGAGGAGTGGGTTACATGAGTATGTGCGTTTACCAGTAGTATATATATAAGTCCCTACTCTGTAATGCTCAAGAGATACAACCATTTCCCCATCAGAGACCTCTATAAAAAGGAAGAAAGCCTGAGACATTTTATAAATACACATACACACACACACACACACACACACACAGAGACACACACATGGGGGTGTATTCCTAATAAATTTGGTCCTTTTAGCATTACGAAATATACCACTTTATTTCTATTAATTCTTCTTACCCTACAAATCAACTGATCTGTTATTTCGATAATTTTACAGTCTTTAGTTTACACATTTCCTAGTGTTCACATATTTTTATTTTTCATCCTTTTACTTTGAGTTTTTCTGTATTTTCATTGTCTTAGTATGTCTTGTAAAGAACATATAGATTTTAAAAACTTCATAATATATTATGAATATCTTAATATATCATAACCATACTACATTAATATGGAATATTCAGTCTGTTTGCACTTGATGTAGTTATTGATATATTTGGGTTTCATCTGTTACCAAACAATTTGTTTTCTACAAGTCTTCTGTATTCTCCTCTCTCTCCTTATTTTCTTTTACTTGAATAATTTTTATTTTCTTATGAAATTGTTAATAGAATTGAAGTAACCTGCTAACTTTCTAGAATCTTAACGTTATGTTTGTTTGTTTGTTTGTTTTTAGAGATAAGTTCTTGCTCTGTTGCCCAGCCTAGAGTGCAGTAACACCATCAAAGTTCACTGCAGCCTCAAACTACTGGGCTCAAGTGATTCTCTCACCTCAGCCTCTGTAGTAGCTGGGTCTCCGGACTCATGCCATCATACTCAGCTTAAAATATTAATATTTTGCTATATTTGCTTCAAATCTTTATTTTAAATTTTAAAAGTGTACATACAATGGAAGCCTCCTGTGTTAATTCTCAAGTATTTATTGCTATGACATAATTTATGTGAAAAGTAATGTTAAGTGATTTGGGAGAGTTTCACTCTAACAAGGGAGAATTATTTCAAACTTCACATATTTTCCAAGAGGGATAGTTGTGTCTTTTCTTCAGTGATAACGAGTGTGTATTTTATAAATAGCAGAATCTATTTCTTCCCAGTGAATGTGCTTCATTTAGACCACGTTTCCTACCAAAAGGAAGGCAGCAGAGAGTAGCTGTTCCACTAATTGACATAGAAGAACAGAACGTTACTATTGAGTGCTTTTTCTTCACTTCCTGCCTGCATCTTTTATTGAGTCTCACTGCTGTCCTTCAGTTATTCCCAACTCTATATATTTTAAGAGATGCAACCATTTCTCTATAGAAGATAACTTTTTAAAAAGGAACAAGAGCTAAGGCACAAATGTCAAAAAATATGGTCCTCTTGTAAATGAATTTTCAACTTTCAAAGCCTCTTTACTTACATAATCTTATGGAATTCTCAGGACAATTCTGTGAGGTAGTCTGGGTGTTATTCTCCCCATTTTACAGAGTTCCACAGAAATTCTTGCTTTACATCCATCGCAAGCCCACTAGATGAGGAAACAGGGACTGAAACAAAGTTCCATGAAACTCTTTCCACAGACCAAATTTTCAGAAGTGGACTTTCATAAAGTCAACAAGGTGCATCTTCAATGCTTGTCATCCTAAGCTGAACTATAGATATATTCCAAGTCCAAACCCTAACATGTTTATTTCTAGAGCTCTCACATAGCTGTCACCTGCTCTTACACCTGCAGCACTTCCCTATGTTGGTCTTCTTTCTAGCACCAGCACCCCATACTATGTAATTTTTTTTAGTACTTGCCAGGGCTTACCAGTCCTGCTTTCCATTCTCTTTCTTTTACTAAGTGACAGAAGACATCTTAGCATATTGGCAGTTACGGGTCCTTTTGTTACTACCTTGTACCCAGAATACACATTGGCATTCTGAAAGCCATGGAGATAACATCTTAATTCAATTCAGTTACCATGATGGTGGATATTTCAGTATCCGAAGAACAGAAATGAAAACAAACACAAATTCAATCCCATTTGGTGGCAGACCAATTAGAAAGAGTGGTTAAAGACATAAATTAACTTTACTCTTAGTGAACTTGGAGCTCCAAGGAAAAGGAAACCAAGCTTCTCCTTCTCCACATCCTTTATGGCTCCCTACACTTAGGCTATTTGAAAAGCTAAATATAACCTGAATGGACTCTGATAATGCTGACTTCTCATTTTCCTCAACTTCCTTGAACTCTCAAGAGAAAAAACTGATTGTCTACCTGGGAAAGACATCCCATCTTATTTTTTTTCCAGCCCTTAGATCTACAGGTGATAAAAGATCCTGAGTTATTCCCATAAAATACTGAGGCTTCTGTCCACTCTTAGTGTTTATATCCATGTGTCTCAGGAGGTTTAATTACTGATTGAAAAAAATATGCCCAAGAGGAAAAATGGTGTCAGTGATTCCTTGGTTAAGAGCAGAAAAACATTCTTAGCAACAACTAAAGGTAAACAAGAAGTAAAGAAACTAAGACTATGACCCTTTTCTAATGAATAAGCACTTTTTTTTTTCTTTGAAAACTAGCTCTGAATCAGATATCCTTTGATGGTAAAAGGTCCGTTTCATACAATGACAATAAACCAGAAGTGATCTGAAATTTCTTTTTTCAAAAATTTTCCTAGGTCTCAGCCTCAATCTTTGCCTTGTCCTTTGTCCCATTCTTTTTCCTTCTTTTTCCACTCTTCAGATTGTAAATTTTCTTTTGGTAGGCTGTTTTCTATCAGGTCAGATTTTGCTGAATGCCCAAGAGACTGATGTAATTCTGACTAGTGTTGATGGATTGAATAAAATCACTAATCATTGCTTGAAAGTTATTCCAGACAAAAGAGAAATGGAGTTGAGAAGAACGATGGGGCTTTTGAGGATAGGGCCATTTTCTGACTTTTGAACTTGGCAGATTTCAGACAAAAACAGCTGTATGTAAGAGATGGGTGATGATGGAATACATCAATTGCCATCATCAGGATTTAGATACACTTGAGAGTGGCTGGAAGTCCTGGCATGTAGAATTACCAGAGGAATCTTCTTTTAGGAAGAAAAGGTGAACACTAATTGCAATGGTACATGAAGTTCAGATCTCAGAGTAGTGCCAGAGACAGTAGTGTCCATTGCACCTTTCTGCCTACTATTTGTAACACAATCTTCTGACTCTTCAACCTGTCTTGAAACTACCAGGTCAAGGTACTTGCCTCTTTACCTCCTTATCTCCTTAATGCCTTTCTGACTTACTGACTAAGGATCATATTTGGTGATGTCAAGTAATATTAACTATGATTTTAAAATTGAGTTTTAAAATGAAGGACCCTCACCTTGTTATCAACCCACCCTAGACTAACAGTTTAAATACTGTTGGACTTGGATACTAATCCAAGTAGATTTTTAGGTGTCTTAAATCACACATAAAATATTTTTAAAAACTGACCAAATGCTAGCCCATTAAAGCAAGTCTCAATAATTTCTAAGAATGAGTATCACATAGGTTTTATACTCTAACCACCACTCAAATAAGGCAAAAATCAATGACAATTAAAAAAACTTATAAATAACATGTAAGTTGGCAAAGATTTCATGACAGATCCTAGACAATAAATAGAATTAAAGAGAAATAACAATAATTCATATGAAAATTTTTACATTACAGCTAAAGCAGTACTTAGAGGCAAATTAATAGCTTTAATTTTAGTGGTTATTTCAGAAAATTTAAAAAGACTGAAAAGTAATGTGCTAACATATAGCTTAAGAAATTAGGAAGAAATAACAGAATAAAACCAAAGATAGTAGAAGAGAAAAGGTAATAAAGAAGGTAAATTGATGGAATAGAAAATAAAGAAATTATAAATAAAGTAAATAAAACCAAAATTGATTCTTTAAAAAGATTAACAAAATACCAATGTCTAGTGAGATTGATCAAGAAAAATGAGAGCAAACACAAATAAACTATATTTAGATGAAAAATGATATGTTGCAGATACAGTAGAGATTACATGGATAATGAAAAGTTAATTTGATCCTTTCAAGATTTGATTTTAAGATGTTTTAGAGAAGATCTAGAGTGACCTTTGTTCAAAGAGTAATTTAGTCCCATTAAGGCATTGTTTCTGCAATCTCTACTGAATGCTTCCTCTTGGATTCTTGGTCCTGAACATGCACAGTTCATGAGTAAGCCAAAAATTTGAGAAGAGTTTTTTTTGTTTTGTTTTGTTTTGAGATGTGGTCTCACTATGTTGCCCAGGCTCGACTTGAACTCCCGGCCTCCAAGGGATCCTCTTATCTCAGCCTTTTAGTAGCTAGAATTACAGATGCAGAGAATTTACCCATCAGTATGGAGGCTCCCCTACTGTGGTACCATCATATTTTAGATTTCTCGTCCATTCTCCATTGCCTTAGATCATTAAAACTGCATCCTTCTGTTGATTTTTATATTTTACTCAGAGTGTCATTGTTATTGGAAGGAAGGTTAGTCTGATACAAGTTACTTACAAGGTTAGTCTGATCAAGCTGTAATTGTTATTGGCAGAGAGGTTAGTCTGATATAATACTGCTACCATTACTTGAACCTGAAACTAGTTCTTATGCTTGACATACTTAGAAAATGGTATACTTCCAATGGATTTTAAATATGAATTTAAATAGGTTAAATAGCAATTTTATTGCATTGTATTTAATATTGGAGATACTTCATTCTTTCAAACTTACATGTCTCTATTGAAACCTAGCCATTGTCCTTCAAAACTCTTAATTTTCTACCTCTTATACAAAATACTCTCTGATTTTTAAAAAGTAATTCACCAGTCACTGATGAATGTTTTACACACATTATTTTGTTCAAGCCCAACAACAGCCTAAAAAGGAAGTAGTATCTCAACCCTCATGTTGTAGCTGAAGGCAGCTTAGAGAGAAGAAATAATGTGGCCAGTATTACACAGCTTAGAAACTAAGAGATCTGGGATTTGAACCAAATATTCTGTGTATACTCTTGGACATTATGCTACTGCCTCTTGGCATAATTCTCTAGCCAGAAGTAATTTCTCTTTTCTTTAAATTCCCGTAGCACATTAAATACTTTTGGCCATTAATCATACTCTGTTTCATTATTGAAGTATGTTTTCATTCCACTGCAGGCCATATCTTATTTATGACTTTCCAAGATAAATTGTAAAACAGACTTGGATTCAAATCCCACTCTCACTTACTGGTTGACACTGTACAAAATCACATAATCTCTCTCTCTCTGTTTTAACTCATAGAGTGAAAACTGTAACATTACATATAGGTATTGTGAAAATTAAGTAAAGTAATGTACTCCTAGCAAGCATCACTAAGTGGCAGCTGGTATTGTTCAAGTTTCTTAGAGCCCTTAACTCATTGCTCAGTGCTTTCTCATGTAACATCTTATTAAATCACCACAACAACCATGAGGTCGTTAGTATCTCCATTTTCCAAGAAAGAAAACTGGTATTTTACAGGGACAGTAGACTTTCAATAACTGTTTCTAACTGAATGACTCTTAGCATGGCCTTTAAATGCCTCTCCAGACGCACAGACTCTTTTACCTTCCCCGTTACATGGGGCCAAGGTGAAAGGTTGGGTATCAGCTCTCAAATCAATCTTTGAAAGTGAAAGCAGTTGACCCTTTGCCAGTATTCTCTGGTCTTACTGACTTCCCGCAGTGAAACCTTTATTTTGAAACAGGACTCCAGAGTCACCACTGTCTAAAGGACAAAAATAATGTCATTAACTCTGTTTGTTTTGTTTGGGATAAAGTGACCTGAGCTCATAACAAATGTCCTCTTATTAGCAAATGGAAATGCATAATTAAGACAGCTTTTCCACCACTTTTAATGAGCATCGAGCTTCCTCTCTACTTCTCTTTTGCTTTTTTTTAATGAGATACCAATTTCCTCCTGCTCAGCATTCACTGATACTTTAAGCAATAAAAGACAGCTTTAATTTTCATCTTAGTGTGAAGTTTTGGTATGAATTTATTCATCTGTGACCTGCACCACACTCTTCTCATGCTAAATGGCCTGTTAATCTTTAAAAATTAACAAGGTGTCTCAGACCAAAAAATGAAAGAGAGAGGAAAAAAGAAATGAAAGAGAAAAAGCTTAGGAAAAGAAAGAAGGCTTCTACTTAGGTTAATATGGAAACACTGATATTTCATCTTGCTGCCTACAACTTCAGCATCCTCTGAAAACACAAGGCCACAATGAAAACTTTTTCCTGGGTTCCCACAACTCCTCTTCAATTAGAATCCAAGTGTAATGCAGCCTGTCCGGACTGAGATGTTGGTTAGGGTCAGGCTGATGTAAATGGAGACCCTGCTGTGAGGCCAGGAGCAGCAGGCAGCCCCTCGAAGTATAGGTGGTGAAGGGCAGAGAAAAGGGTTTTTTTAAAGACTGTAGAATCAGCTCAGCCCAGCTGCTGTCTGCCATCTGAGAGAGGCAGCCTTGGCAGATTTGGGCAGAAAACTGCTTATTTATGAAAATATATACATATATTTAGAACTTCAATAGCTCTTTAAAGACTTTCAGAAGTCCTAGTGTTGAGTGTAAAGATAATTTAGATTTGCACTCGGTAAAAATCTGTACCTTGTTCTGTATATTTTGCTTCTCTTTATCCCATTCTTATAGTGGTAGTTGTAGATCATATGCCTTTATTAAGTTAGGTAAACTGTTTCTGACCAAAGATGCACTAACTTCCACCTTAATCTGTCATGGCACTTTTCTTCGTTTCTCTTCTGCCTTGACAGGCTCTTTAATCATCATCACGATTATACTTCACATTTTAAAAACATAGTTATTGGATGTAATTCATATACTATAAAATTTACTCATGCAAAGTATGCAATTCAATGGTTTTTAGGATATTCAGGGAGGTAAGCAAACTTCACCATAATCTAAGTTTGGAATATTTTCTTTACCCTAAAAAGAAACCCTGATCCATTAGCAATCACCCTCTATTTCTCTCCTATCCCCATTCCCAGCTGTAGGCAACTAGTAATCTTCTGTCTGTCTCTATGTATTTGCCCATTCTGGACATTTCATATAAATTGAATGATAGGATATGTGGTATTTTGTCTGTGGCTTCTTTCAATTGGCACAATGTTTTCAAGGTTTATCCATGTTGTAGCATGTATCAGTACTTCATTCCATTTTATGACTGAAAACTATTCCATTATATGGATATATCACATTTATTTATTATCCATTTGTCAGTTGATAGACATTTGTTTTTTTTCCCATTTTTTGACTATTATGAATAAAGCTGTTAAGAAAATTCAAGTTTTTGTGTGGAACATTCAATAGTAGAGCTGGGTTGTTTGGTAGCTCTATACTTAACATTTTAAACTTGAAAGAAGTACTTTTTCCACTTTACATTTTCACCATGAATGTAAGAAGGTTTCAATTTCCTCATATCTTGGCTGACACTTGTGATTACCTGTTTTGTGGTCATAGTTATCTTAGTGGGTGTGAGGTAGTATCTCATTGAGGCTTTGATTTGTCTTTCCCTAGTGGCTAATGATGTTGAGCATTTCTTAATATATTCATTGGTCATCTGTATATGTTCTTTGGATAGGTGCTTATAAAAATCAATTACCCATTTTTAATTGAGTTGTCTTGTTATTATTGAGTAGTGAGAACTCATTATGTTTTCTGTACATCAGTCTCTTATCAGATATGTGAGTTGCAAATACTTTTTCCCATTTTGTCAATTGTCTTTCCACTTTTTTGATGGCATCATTTGCCGAACAAAAGTTTTCAATTTTGATGAAGTTCAATGTATCTATTTTTTATTTTGTTGCCTTTCTACAGCCTAATCCAGGGATATGCTTTCCTCTAAGGATTTTACAGTTTTAAATTTTAAATTTAGGTCTCTGACCCATTTTGAATTCATTTTTGTGTATATTGCTAGGAAGGTATCTAGCTTCATTCTTTTGCATGTCGAAATCCAGTTGTCCCAGTGTTATTTGTTGAAAAGATTAGTCTTCTTCATTGGATTATCTTGGTGCTCTTGTTGAAAATCAATTTATTGTAAGTAGAAAGGTTTATTTCCAGGCTCTCAATTCTATTCCATTGACCTATATACCCATCCTTATGCCAGTAGCACACAGTCCTAATTACTGAAACTGAGTAAAATTTTGAAATCAGAAAGTGTGAGTCCTTCAATTTTGCTATCCTTTTCTAGTTTTACTATTCTGGGATGTTTGAATTTCCATATGAATTTTAGGTTCTGCTTGCCATTTTTGCAGAAAAAAAGGAGTGGAGATTTTGACAGAGATTACACTTAAGTCTGTAGATCAATTTAGGGAGTATTAACATTTTAATAATATTAGGTTTTCCTATCCATGAACATAGGATGTCTTTTAATTTATTTAAATTTTTTTAAATGCTGGCCGGGCATGGTGGCTCACGCCTGTAATCCCAGCACTTTGAGAAGCTGAGGCGGGCAGATCACGAGGTCAGGAGTTGGAGACTATCCTGGCTAACACGGTGAAACCCCGTCTCTACTAAAAATACAAAAAATTAGCCAGACGTGGTGGTGGGCACCTATAGTCCCAGCTACTTGGGAGGCTGAGGCAGGAGAATGGCGTGAACCCAGGAGGCGGAGCTTGCAGTGAGCCAAGATTGTGCTACTGCACTCCAGCCTGGGCAACAGAGTGGGATTCCGTCTCAAAAAAAAAAAAAAAGTATTAAGTGATGTTTTGCAATGCTGAGTACATGTTTTATACTTCTTCTTTTAAATTTTTTCCTAAGTATTCTTGTTTTTTGAAAATGATTTTATTATTCTCAATATTGACTTCTACATGATTTTTATTTTAAAAAAACCTTTTATTTTAGATACAGGGCTACAAGTACAGGTTTGTTACACAACAATATTGTCTGATGCTGAAGTTTTGGGTATATAGCCCATCACCCAGGTAGTGAACATAGTATCTAATAGGTAGTTTTTCATCCAAAACCCACCTCCCTCCCTCCTCTCTCTAGGAGTTGACAGTGTCTATTGTTCCCAAATTTATGTCCATATGTGTTCAATGTTTAGATCCCACTTATAAGTGAGAACATATGGTATTTGGTTTTCTCTTCTTGCATCAATTTGCTTAGGATTATGGCCTCCAACTGGATCCATGTTATTGCAAAGGTCATGATTTCGTTCCTTTTTATGGCTGCATAGTGTTTCATGGTATATATGTATCACATTTTTAAAATCCAGTCTACCATTAATGGGCACCTGGGTTGATTCCATGCCTTTGCTATTATGAATAGCACAGTGATGAACGTACAAGTGCATGTGTGTTTTTGGTAGAATGGTTTATTTTACTTTGGGTATATACCCAGTAATGAGATTGCTAGGTCAAATGGTAGCTCTGTTTTATGTTCTTTGAGAAATCTCCAGACTGCTTTCTATAGTAGCCAGACTAATTTGCATTCCCACCAACAGTGTATAAACTTTCCTTCTTTTCCACAGCCTTGCTAGCATCTGTTCTTTGACTTTTTATGATAGCCATTCTGACTGGTATGACATGGTATCTCATTGTGGTTTTGACTTTTTTCATATGATTGTGCATATGAATACTGAGCATTTTTTCATATGTTTGTTGGCTGCTTATATGTGTTCTTTTCAGAAGTGTCTGTTCATGTTTTTTGCCCATTTTTTAATGGGGTTGTTTTTTGCTTGTTGATTCATTTAGGTTCCCTATAGATACTTGATATTAGGCCCTTGTCAGATACACAGTTTGTGGTATCCTCTCCATTTTTTAGGTTGTCTGTTTACTATGCTAATAGTTTCTTTTGCTGTGTAGAAGCTCTTTAGTTTAATTAGGTTCCACTTGTGTATTTCTGTTTATACTGCAATTGCTTTTGGAGACTTAGCCAAAAATTCTTTGCCAAGGCCAATGTTGAGAAAAATATATCATAGGTTGTCTTCTAGAATTTTTATAGTTTGAGGTTTTAATTTAAATATTTAATCCATTTTGAGCTACTTTTTCTGTATGGTGAAAGGAAGAAGTCCAGCTTCAGTGTTCAGCTTATGATTACCCAGTTATCCCAGCACCATTTATTAAATAGAATGTCCTTTCCCCATTTACTCCTTTTACATTACTGTAAATAAAATTGTTTTCTTATTTTTATTTTTGGCTTGTTCATTGCTTATATATAGAAATACAATTGATTTTTGTAAAATGATCTAGTATTCTGCAGCCTTGCTGAACTTATTTCTTAGTTCTAAAAGTTTCTTTAGTGAAATCATAGGGTTTTCTATACAAGATCCTATCATCTACAAATGGAGATAGTTTTACTTTCTCCTGTCTAATCTAGTCTCTTTTTCTTTGTTCTTTCTCCTTTCTTTCTTTCTTTCTTTTCTTTCTTTCTTTCCTTTCTCTCTCTTCCTTTCCTTTCCTTTCTTTCCCTTTCCTTTCTTTTCCTTTCCTTTTTTCTTTCTCCTAATTAGCCTAGCTGAACATCCAGTACTACAATAGCATTTGAATACTGAACAGATGCAATTAAACAGAGGTATTGAATAGAGCTAGTGAGAGCAGGCATCTTGTCTTTTTCTTGCTCTAGTTATGCATTTTTTATGTAATACTCCTCATCATATTGAAGAAGTTCCCTTCTGTTCTTAGTTTGTTGAGCATTTTATAATAAAATGTGTTGAATTTTGTTAAATAAGTTTTCTGCATCTGTTGAGTTGACCACGTGGTTTTCATCCCTTCTTTCCATTAATATGGTGTATTGCATCAATTTATTTTTGTATGTTGACCATCCTTGCATTCCTAGAATAAATCATTAGGAAATTTTCTTGTTTTAATGGATACTGGATTTGGTTTGCTAGTATTTTGTTACAGACATTTGAATTTATATTCATAAAGGATATTGGTCTAGAGTTTTATTTTCTTGTGATATCTTTGCCTGGTTTTAGTGTCAGGGTAATACTGGCTTCATAAAATGAGTTGATAAATGTTCTCTCTTTTTCTGTTTTGGGAGAGTTTGTGAATGATTGTGTCTTAGTCTGTTTTGTGTTGCTATAGCAGAATAGCACAGACTTTATGAAGAAAAGAAATTTATTTCTCACAGCTCTGGAACATGGGATGTCAAATATCTCAGTGCTAGCACCTGACAAAGGCCTTCTCACTGCATTACACCATGGCAGAAGGTGAGAGAAAGAGCAAGAGAAAAATCAAGGAATCAAACTCACAGACTCAAGTCTTTTTATAACTGACACTAATCCATTTGTGAGGATAGAGCCTTCATGACAAACTCAACACCTCCCATTAGGCCACACCTCTCAACACTGTTACATTAGAGATTAAGTTTTTAACACTTTTTTTTTTTTTTGGTGAGATACATTCAAACCATAGCAGGGTACTAATTCTTCTTAAATGTTTGGTTTTATTCACTATTACAATGAATCTGGAACTAGGCTTTGCTTTGTCAAATGTTTTAAAATTATTAATGAGATCTCTTCATTTTCTGTTGGTCTATCCATATTTTCTATTTCTTCCTGAGTCAGTTTTAGTGATTTATGTTTCTCAGAATTCTCAATTTTCTCCAAGTTATGTTTTTTGTTGGTATATATTTGCTCATGGTATTCTCTAATATGCCTTTTTATTTATTTAAGGCTGGTAGTCATGTCTTTTATTTCATTTCTGATTTTAGTAATTTGATTATTCTCTCTTTTCTTTTTCAGCTTAGCTAAGGACTTTTCAATTTTGTCAACCTTTTGAAAGAACCACCTTAGTATTGTTGATTTTCTCTATTTTTTATATTATGTATGATTATTTACTTTATTTATTTATTTATTTTTGAGATGGAGTCTTGCTCTGTCACCCAGGCTGGAGTGCAGTGGTGTGGTCTTGGCTCACTGCAAACTCCGCCTCCCAGGCTCACATCATTCTCCAGCCTCAGCCTCCCAAGTAGCTGGGACTACAGGCACCTGCCACCGCTTCCGGCTAATTTTTTTTTTTTTTTTGTATTTTTAGTAGAGACAGGGTTTCACTGTGGTCTCGATCTCCTGAACTCATGATCTGCCCATCTCAGCCTCCCAAAGTGCTGGGATTACAGGCGTAAGCCACCAAGCCTGGCCAATTACTTACTTTTAATATTAGTACTTTTTAGTTTAAAGCACACATTCACGTCTAGCCACTTCCAACTTCTCCCATGAGATCAAGAGATTGTCCTCATTTCATGTATCTTCTTTAAACTGTCTCTTCATTGATATCCTGTACCCCAGTCACCCAGGCTGGTGTCACTTGAATAAATGTGGGTTATAGTGGCAACTATGTCCTATTACTTGTCAGTCTCTCAAACCAACTACACAGCTTATCAGCACTGAATGAAAGAGAAAAAAGAACTAAGAAAGAAGTGGAAAACACAGAATCTAAATCTTGAAAGGACTGTCAGGGCTATATATCTCCCGTTTTTCAATGAACTTTGCTTCATGACTTTCAGAATCACTTTCTCTATCTTGTTTCTTAACTTTGTACATGAAATCATGTTTTTGATGAACTAATTATACTATTGTTCAATACTGAGGTTACCAAATACTTGGCATGCTAATATGGTTTGGCTCTCTTTCTTCGCCCAAATGTCATGTTGAATTATGGTCCCAGTGTTGGAGGTGAGGTCTGGTGGGAGGTGATTGGAGCATGAAGGTGACTGGAGCATGAAAATGGTTTGGCACCACTGACCTAGTGCTATCTCATGATAGAGTTCTCACAAGACCTGGTTGTTTTAAAGTGTGCAGCACTTCCCACTTTACTCTCTTTCTTTTGCCAGCCATGTGAAGATAGTCCTGCTTCCCCTTCACCTTCTGCCATGATTGTAAGTTTTCTGAGGCCTCCTCACCCATGCCTCCTGTACAGCCTGTAGAACTGTGAGCTGATTAAACTAGTTTTTTATAAATTACCTAGTCTCAGGTAGCTTTTTATATCAATGTAAGAATGGATTAATATGGAAAACTGGTACCAGAGAAATGGGGCATTGTTATAAAGATACCTGAAAATGTGGAAGCAGCTTTGGAACTGGGTAATGGGCAGAGATTGGAACAGTTTGGAGGGCTCAGAAGAAGACGGAAAGATGAGGGAGAGTTTGAAACTTCCTAGAGACTTGTTGAATGGTTGTGATCAAAATGTTATAGTGATATGGACAATGAAGTCTAGGCTGAGGAGGTCTCAAATAAAAATGAGAAACTTATTGGTAACTGGAGCAAAGATCCCTCTTGCTATGCTTCAGCAAAGAGACTAGCAGCCCTGTGCCCTGCCGCTGAGATCTGTGGATTTTTGAACTTGAGAGTGATGATTTAATGTACCTGGTGGGAGAAATTTTAAAGCAGCAAAGCATTCAAGGTGTGGCCTGGCTGCTTCTAACTGTGTATGCTCATATGCTTGCACAAAGAGATTTTCTGAAACTGGAACTTATATTTACAAAGAAAGCAGAGCATAAAAGTTTGGAAAATTTTGCAGCCTGACCATGTAATAGAAAATAAAAGCCTATTTTCTGAGAAGAAATTCAAGCCTGCTGCAGAAATTTGCATAAGTGAAAAGGAACCAAATATTAATAGCCAAGACAATGAAACAAAAAGCTTCCAAGGCATTTCAGAGACCTTTGTGGCAGCTCCTCCCATCACAGGCCCGGAAACCTAGGAGAAAGAAAATGGTTTCATGGTCCAGAATTAGGGCCTCACTTCTCTATACAGCCTTGGGACATGGCACCCTGTTTCCCAGCCACACCAGTTCCAGCTGTGCCTAAAAGGGACAAAGGTACAACTCAGACTGTTGCTTCAGAGGGTGCAAGCCCCAAGCCTTGGCACCTTCCACATGGTATTAAGCCTGTAGGTGTGCAGAAGGCAAGAATTGAAGCTTGGGGGCTTCCACCTAAATTTCAAGAAATATATGAAAATGCCTGATGTCCGAGCAGATGTTTGCTGCAGGGGCAGAGCCCTCATGGAGTATTTCTACAAGGGCATTGCAGAGGGAAAATGTAGGGTCGGAGCCCCACATACAGAGGGGCACTATATTAGTCCATTTTCACACTGCTGATAAAGACATACCTGAGACTGGGCAATTTACAAAAGAAGAGGTTTAATGGGCTTACAGTTCCACGTGGCTGGGGAAGCCTCACAATCATGGTGGAAGGCAAGGAGGAGCAACTCACATCTTATGTGGATGGCAGCAGGCAAAGAGAGAGAGCTTGTGCAGGAAAATTCCTATTTTTTAAACTATCAGATCTTGTGAGACTCATTCCCTATCACGAGAACAGCACAGGGAAGACCCACCCTCATAATTCAATCACCTCCCACTGGGTTCCTCCCCTCACATGTGGGAAGTGTGGGAGTTACAATTCAAGGTAAGATTTGGGTGGAGACAGAGCCAAACCATATCATTCTGCTCTTGGCCCCTCCCAAATCTCATGTCCTCACATTTCAAAACCAATCATCCCTTCCCAACAGTCCCCCAGAGTCTTAATTCATTTTAATATTAACCCAGAAGTCCACAGTCCAATGTCTCATGTGAGACAAAGCAAATCCCTTCTGCCTTTGAGCCTGTAAAATCAAAAGCAAATTGGTTACTTCCTAGATACAACAGGGGTATAGGCATTGGGAAAGTACTGTCATTCCAAAAGGGAGAAATTGGACAAAACAAAGGGGCTACAGGCTCCATGCAAGTCCAAAATCCAGCAGGGCAGTCAAATCTTAGATCTCCAAAATGATCTCCTTTGACTCCATGTCTCACATCCAGGCCGTGCTGATGCAAGAGCTGGGTTCCTATGGTCTTTGGCAGCTCCACTTCTGTGGTATTGCAGGGCACAGCCTCCCTCCTAGCTGCTTTCACAGGCTGGCGTTGAGTGTCTGTGGCATTCCCAGGCACACTGTGCAAGCTGTCAGTGGATCTACCATTCTGGGGTCTGGAGGACAGTGGCCCTCTTCTCACAGTTCCACTAGGCAGTGCCACAGTAGGAACTCTGTGTGGGGGCTGGCTCCAATCTCACATTTCCCTTCTGCACTGACCTAGCAGAGGTTCTCCATGAGAGCCCTGCTCCTGCAGCAAACTTCTTCCTGGACATCCAGACATTTCCATACATCTGAAATCTAGGCAGAGGTTCCCAAACCTCAATTTTTGATTTCTCTGTGCCTGCAGGCTCAACACCACGTGGAAGCTGCCAAGGTTTGGGACTTGCATCCTTCGAAACCATGAGCCAAGCTGTACCTTGGCCCCTTTTAGCAATAACAGGAGTGGCTGCAATGCAGGGCACAAAGTCCCTAGGCTGCACACACCATGGACACCTGGGGCATGGCCCACAAAACAATTTTTTCCTACTAGGCTTCTGGGTCTGTGATGGGAAGTGTTGCCATGAAGACCTATGACATGCCCTGGACACATTTTCCCCATCGTCTTGGGGGTTAACATGTGGCTCCTGGTTATTTATGCAAATTTGTGCAGCCAGCTTGAATTTCTCCTCAGAAAATAAGTTTTTCTTTTTAACTACATTGTCAGGCTGCAAATTTCCTGAACTTTAATGCTCTGTTTTCCTTTTAAAATTGAATCTTTTTAACAGCACCCAAGTCAACTCTTGAATGCTTTGCTGCTTAGAAATTTCTTCTGCCAGATATCCTACACAATTGCTCTCAAGTTAAAAGTTTCACAAATCTCTAGGGCAGGGGCAAAATGCCACAAGTCTTTTTGTTAAAACACAGCATAGCTACCTTTGCTCCAGTTCCCAACAAGTTCCTCATCTCCATCTGAGACCACCTCAGCATAGACCTTATTGTTCATATCGCTATCAGCATTTTTGTCAAAGCCATTCAACAAATCTCTAGGAAGTCCCAAACTCCCACATTTTATTGTCTTCTTCTGAGCTCTCCGAACTGTTCCAATCTCTGCCTGTTACCCATTTCCAAAGTCGCTTACACATTTTTGGGTATCTTTCTAGTAGTGCCCCACTCCTGGTACCAGTTTACTGTATTAGTCCATTTTCATGCTGCTGATAAAGACATACCTGAGACTGGGCAATTTACAAAACAAAGAGGTTTAATGGACTTAGAGTTCCACATGTCTGGGGAAGCCTCACAATCATGGGGGAAGGCAAAGAGGAGCAAGTCACATCTTACATGGATGGCAGCAGGCAAAGAGAGAGAGCTTGTGCAGGAAAATTCCCATTTTTAAAGCTATCTGATCTTGTGAGACTCAATCCCTCCAATCATAAAAACAGCTCAGGAAAGACCCACCCCCATAATTCAATCACCACCCACTGGGTTCCTCCCACAACACATGGGAACTGTGAGGGTCACAATTCAAGATGAGATTTGGGTAGGGACACAGCCAAACCACATCAGGCACTGTGCAGTGGAGCTGTGAGAAAAGGGCCACCATCTTCCAGACCCCAGAATGATAATTCACTGGCAGCTTGCACTGTGCACCTGGATAAGCCAAAGGCACTCAACTCTAGCCTGTGAAAGCCCTGGGGGCTGTACCCTGCAGAGCCACAGGGACAGAACTGCCCAAGGCCTTGGGGGCCCACTCCTTGCATCAGCATGCCCTGGATGTAAGACATGCAGTCAAAGGATATTATTTTGGAGCTTTAAGGTTTAATGGCTGCCCTGCTGGGTTTAGGACTTGCATGAGGCATGTAGCACCTTTGTTTTGGCCAATTTCTCCCTTTTGGAATGGGAGTATTTACCCAATGCCTGTGCCCCTATTGTGTCTTAGAAGCAACTAAGTTGTTTTTGATTTTAGAGGCTCAAAGGAAGAAGGGACTTGCCTTGTCTCAGATGAGACTTTGGACTTAGACTTTTGAGTTAATGCTGGAATGAGTTAAGACTTTGAGGGATTGTTGGGAAGGCGTGATTGTGTTTTGAAATGTTAGAAGGACATGAGATTTGGGAGGGGCCGGGGGTAAAATGATCTAGTTTCTCTCTGTGTCCCCACCCAAATCTCATGCTGGATTGTGATCTCCATTGTTGGAGGTGGGGCCTGGTGGGAGGTGATTTCTAATGGTTTAGCACCATTCCCCTAGTGCTGTTTCATAATAGCATTCCCATGAGATCTGGTTGTTTAAAAGTGTGTGGTAGACCCCCTTTGCTTTCTCTCTGGTGCTGACCATATGAAGTGTGCCTGCTTACCTTTTGCCTTCAATGATTGTTAGTTTCCTGAGACCCCCTCAGAAGCCAGAAGCCTATAGACACCTGGCTATAAAACCTCTATTCTTTATAAATTACAATTTATAATAATATCATATAGGCTCTATTCTTTATAAATTAAACCTCCCTTCTTTATAAATAAATTACCCAGTCTCAGGTATGTCTTCATAGCCATGTGAGAATGGACTGATACACATACATACCATTGCCTCTCTGTCCCTTGCCCATGGCAGACATAACAAATTTATGCTAAGCTCTGATGTGGCTTTACTGTTTTTCTTAAAACAAGACTCCACATAAATACTACCAACATCTATGACTCAGCAATTGCAGGCTGAGACATTTATATAACATAAATACATACATATGTTAACCAAAGACAGGTATTAGAAGTTTCAGATCAACATCATTTATAGCATTTCAAAACAGAAAAACTATAAAATAGTCATCATTAGTAGATTAGATAAATAAATACAGTATCTTTACACTATGGGGTGCTATACAGCAATGAGAATGAACACTCTACACCTGGATTGAAAAATATAGATGATGCTTACAAATGTAACATTAATATAAAGAAGCTAAATATGAAAAGTATACACTGTGGGGTCCCATGTATATATAGTTTAAAAACAGGCAAAATTTATCTTTGTCATTATAAGTCAAGATAATAGTGGCCGGGCGCAGTGGCTCACGTCTGTAATCCCAGCACTTTGGGAGGCCAAGGTGGGCGGATCATGAGGTCAGGAGATCGAGACCATCCTGGCTAATATGGTGAAACCCCATCTCTACTGAAAATACAAAAAATTAGCTGGGTGCAGTGGCGGGCGCCTGTAGTCCCAGCTACTTGGGAGGCTGAGGCAGGAGACTGTCATGAACCCGAGAGGCGGAGTTTGCAGTGAGCCAAGATCGTGCCACTGCACTCCAGCCTGGGCAACAGAGCGAGACTCTGTCTCAAAAAAAAAAAAAAAAAAAAAAAAAAAAAAAAGAATAGTTAGCTTTGGGAAGAGGTTGGAAGTAATTGTCAATATGGTCACTAATGGACAGGTAATGTTCTCTTTCTTGATCTGAAGCTCAGTACCACCTAAAGGGTCCTGAATTTGTGAAAAATTCCTAGCCTGTAGTGTTATGATATATTCTGTTTGCATATTTCAGTTCAATAATACATTTTTAAGTTTGACTTACTTGCCCCTACAAGGAGACTCCTTCAGGGTCTGAACCATGTTTCAGTTTCATTGAAACTCCCCTGGATTTAGGGCAGTGACAGAAACATAACAGAAACATGCTTGCTATGCTTTTTATTCGTTTCCTACATTTCAATATTCCAGGACTGCTGAAATCCGACTTCTTTGAGCATTTAATTCTGTAATTACTTTCTATCCACAGGGTCAATATTCCTAGCAAACTCCAACCTAGGCTTATTCCACAGTGTTCCTCACATTTTGGTTCCCAGTCCTGATACCTCGACTTTTCCCTCTGCTGCCAGACCATGACAAACCATGGGATTAGGTCTATTCACTGAAAATCTGGGTTGGACTAACTAACTTAGAATTCATGAAAGAAAGAAATTTGTTGACATGGGAGCTTGTGGTATACCTAGAAATTATACCAGTCAAATGCTTTTCAGTCCTAAAACAGAAAACTCTTAAGAACTCTCAAATACTACAGGTATTTCCATTTGTGTTAGAGGGAGGGCCACTCAGTATCTTTTGTATTGGGGCTTCAACATCTATGAGAGATATGGGTTATCTCTGAGGCTGATACAAGCATATTTAAGTTTAGACCAAGCTCTGGGAGGTCAGCTGGATCAGGGAATATAGACTGAATTATGTTGCAGTACAAGCAACTCTCAAATATCACTTACTTAAAACAAGCATTTATTTCTTGTTTCAAGCTGTATCCATTGCAGGTCAGCTACGGCTCTGCTCCACTTCATCTTCTTTCCAGGATTCAGACTAAAGGAAAAATACTTTTCAGGATTATTTCTCGTCTTGTGGCAAAGAGAAAAGAGAACATTGTGTGATGGCTTTTAAACTTTATGTTCAGAAGTGGCACACGTCACTTCTGCTCATATGTAATTGGCTAAAGCAAGCAACATAGCGAACCCTAACACCAACAGTGCAAGAATATATCATCCTTTCACGTGAAGAAACACTGAATATTTATAACAATAACAATCTACCATGATAGCAAGGGTGAAAGAAAGATGGGATGTGGTCTCTTTCCCCAGTAATTTATAAACAATTAGGGACAATAATTTATACTCCATATTCTTCTGCTCACAATGTAATCTCTGATATTTTTAGCCTGAACACTTAGGGCAGAGGAAAACACTAGATGTTAGTTCACATAAACCATCCTTGCTGCAACTTTTTCTTGACGTTTTCAGAGTCTTCCCTCCCATACCCCCATAATGTAGACAGATGGAGGCAAGTGTCTTCCTCGAAGTGTCTGGTTGATGAGAATGGGGAGCAGAGCCTGGAATGTGTTCAAAGATGTACTTAGATTCATTTATGGAGCTATCTCATCAAGCTCCATAAAGGTATGATGTCTGAAGATTAAGAACAATAATAGAAGACAGACCCCTGCTAGGCTCATTCCATACTCCTCCCTGGGGTTAGTGAAAAATGAGACAATTACCACTTTCTGAAAAAGTATAAATGTTTCCTTTGGAAAAAGATACTGAAGCTCTTTCCTAATCCTTAAAAAGCCTGAATAAAAAGGCTACAAAATATTATCCTTGAAAAGCTTCAACAGAATGGCCACACATGCTCCCTAAGTCAGAGTCCCCTGGCCTGCCATAACAGAACAGTCCTGGAGTATCCTCCAGGGAGTGCCTGTGGAATGTGGATCACTGGGCAGTTAACACTGGGCAGTTTCAGCACACAGGACTTGTGGTTGGTCCAAGTGGATGAACTGAGCTACTATTGTCCCAACTAAACACATTAGGCTTTACCCAAAGCTGTAGAAACAGCCAGGTGTCTATTCTGAAGGGTGCTGAGTGAATCAGTTAGATATCATTTTCCCTTTAATTCCAACACAGGAAAGGTCTGTCACTCCCAGTCACTGTGGAAGGGAACTAGAGGGTGGGGCTTAAAAAGGAAAAAAGGAGGCAACACAGTACAAAGCCCATCCTTAAATTCCTCTGAAAGGAGGGTGGCAAATGAGGAGATGAGGAGGAGTGGGGGAAATTGCAAAAACAAATATGTGCCCCAGATCCATCTGGAAGCCAGATACTCAGTGTGTGGGCATAAAACTGTCTTCTGTTCCAGGTGCTGTCTCTGGTGGCTGTGTGGCTTAGTCTACCCCTCCCTCTCACCAAACCACAGGGAAGTCCTACTTCTCTGCAACTTTCCCAAGACACATTGCTTAATGTCTGAAAATACAGTTTTGCTAAAACCAACTGATACAATTATTTTTCCCAACTATAGTTTTATTACCAAGATTATAAATCATATAATCATTAGTTGTTCAACTTGAATGGACTTTAGAGAGTAGCAATAATAGAAAGAGATAATGGACAGATGTAGATTTCAATTGTGACTCCCATTCATGAGCTAAGTAAATAAATTATTTAATTTCTCCAAAACTCCATTTTTCTAATTTGTGAAGTGGTGATGAGGACAATATCACCCTTATCCTATAACCATTCTTTTTTCATACATCTATCCATTCATTTAAGAAATACATCATATATATGTTTACTGTGTAGAAGACACCTGATATGGTTATGGTTTGGCTGTGACCCCACCCAAATCTCATCTTGAATTGTAGTTCCCATAATCCCTGTGTGTCATGGGAGGGACCCAGTGGGAGGTGATTGAATCATAGGGGCAGTTACCTCCATGCTGTTCTCATGCTAGTGAGTAGGTTCTCATGAGATCTGAGGGTCTTACAAGGAGATTTTCCCCTTTTGCTTGGCACTTTTCATTCTTCTCTGTCCTGCCACCATGTGAAGAAGGATGTATTGCTTCCCCTTCCACCATGACTGTAAGTTTCTTGAGGCCTCCCCAGCCAGGCAGAATTGTGAGTCAAATAAAACTGTTTCCTTTATAAATTACTCTGTCTCAAGTATTTCTTCACAGCAGCATAAGAACAAACTAATACAACACCATGCTAAGGGGTGGGTGTATGGTAGAGAAGCATTCTGACATGGTTATTTACTTGACAGAATTTATAGCCTCTCTGCTGGGAAGGTCAGACATCAATAATCACACAAATAAATATAATTGATTTTGTGATAGGATAAATGAAGTAAAAAGTATTTCTGAGGTAGTGTCAGGCCGAGATGAAGGATGAGTGGGAATTAGAGAAGTGAAGAAAGGGAGAGTGGCAATGGGGTAGGATCATGTACTGGGCAAAGGGAACAATCCCTTTGGTGGTACTAAAGAATGACTGAGTTTAGTTTGCTGCTCAGATATTTGGAGTTTGCTGCTAAGATATTTGGATTAAACAACTTTTGGTATGGGTCAAACTTAGAGTAATCATAGTGAACACGTGGATTTCCTCAAAGCAGACTGACAGGAAAAAGAAGTCAAGTGAACGAAAAGATTATTCTAAATCAATCAGAGAAAACAAAATGCATTAGTGGAAAAAAAAAGAACGACTAAGTTTCCAGAAACAAAAGATCAGTAAAAAAGACACGAACAAAATGAAAAATACCACCACTAGGTAAGACTGAACAAGCCTATCCAGATCACACAGAGTGGTGTGGATCACTTCATGGATTTTACACTTTATCTTACATTGAAATGGGATACCAAAAAAGGGCTATAAGAAGGGGAGCAACTATTAAACAGGGGATGTGTATAAAATACCACTTTCTTAAAAGGTGTTTAATAAAGTTTGTGTGTGTATGATAAAACACACAAATACTCCAACCTGTTCATTTTTAAGATGAGAGATCATAAAACTTAGCATATGGTTTCAGAATGTCCAAAGAGATTAAGAACATAATACTGAGTCCTGAACAAAACTTTTCATTTTGTTGGACTGATTTTAAATAAGGAATCTATTGGGATTTAAATAATTGATAGTGTTTAGGAAAAGATTATCTGTTTGACTTTGCATCTAGAAATATTTTATTTTGAATGGACCAGGGGTCATGGCATTAGATAAATGAAGAAAATATAATCCTTGCACAAAGCATTGTTGTGTAGGCAGATTACCAGATAAAATACAGATGCCAAGTTAAATTTGAATTTTAGACAAACATCGATCTTTTAGTATAAGTATGGCTCAAATATTTCATAGAACATACTTACACAAAAAATTGATATTCATCTAAAATCCAAATTTATCTGGGAATGCTTTATTTTAATTTGCTAAATCTGGTAAATCTATTATTATAAGGAACAATAGTCACATACTCAGAATAGTATTTGTCTGTTTGTTTGTTTGAGACAGGGTCTTGCTCTGTCACCCAGGCTGGAGTGCAGTGGTGTGATCACGGCTCACTGTAGCCTCAAACTTCTGAGCTCAAAGGATCCTCCAGCCTCAGCCTTCTGAGTAGCTGGGACTATAGGCTTGTGCCATCACACCCAGCTAACTTTCTATTTTTTGTAGAGACAGGATCTCACTAAATTGCCCAAGCTAGTCTTGGACTCCAGGGCTCAAGCAATCCTGCCTCAGCCTCCCAAAGTGTTGGGATTACAGGCATGAGCCACATAATAACATTATTTGTTGGTTTACAACTTTTAGAATTGCTTTATTGGTGAAACACCAAATACTTAATGTTATGGATCAGAATATAAATTTTAACAACTTTTCAATATAAAAGAAAAGTCATAAATGACAGATGGGAAATAAAGAGGTATAAGGAAAGGTAGAGGAATGGATGTCCACCTTCAGTGGAAGTGAGTTGAGATATTGCTAAAAGTTGATGGATATTATGTGATTCATCTAGTCTAGTATTCTTTTTGCCAGAAAAGTTCTAAGAGATGGTATTATCATATCAAGCTTAAGGCACAGGTGTCTTTTTGCTTCAGAGTGACCTTTTGTTCCATTGCCTGATTTTTTTTCCAAAAACTTTCAAAGTCTAGTCTGTACTACCTTAGGAAATGAGGAGCACTTCCAACTTTATTAACTGTTATATAAAGAAACTCATTAAAAGTCATCTTTATCCAATACAATTGGAAATATTATTCTGGTAATAAAAAAAAGCCAGTTTAAGTGGGAAATCATAAAAAATGATACAGATGAACATTATGTATTTTATTTTGATCTTCAAAATATGAAGGAGTATTTATATGCCAGTCTTTTGAAGTGGGCCAAGATGTTTTCATCAAATATGGGTCCCTGAGTATGAGTTCTGTGTCACCATAAAGCAGCATCTCTCATTTCCATTCTTTCCACTTAGTTTCTATAAAATATAGTGAGAATTTGAGGATACTTTAATCTGAGGGGAGAAGCCTTCTGTGTTTTTACAAAAGTTTCCGCCATCTTCCACAGTCTTGCCCTCAGCAATTTTTTGTGACTTACTTTTACCGATTATTTTCTAAGCACTTAAAGTAATTTCTTGGTGTAAACAATAAAAATATATTTTTATATTTATATTCCATTGAGTTTAATTCTATTTCATCACATTATATAATTATATAACCAGAAAGACTGGGAGAAGCTATTGCAGTAGCATAAAAATCTACTTCTTGATTTCTCAATTGAGGAAAAATTCACATTCTGCCTTATATGTTCACCCCAAAACTACAAAATAAGTTGTCAGGGAGTTTAGGCAATTAAGTCTTCTTACAGGCTATACTACTGGGAGGCAGGAAACTAGGTTAAACAATTCTGAAGGCTAATTTCACTCAAAATTTGTATCATAATATGTATATTGATATCATTCTTCATTTCCTTAAAATGTGAGATTTTTGATTCTCCTAAAATTGTGTTGTTTCCATGGAAGGGTTTTATGCACCTAATTATTTTTTCTTTACTTTTCCCTTGAGGATGGGCATGTGGGGGAAAAGGGACAATATATTTACTGAGCAGCCTGAGAAAGCTCCTTGGGAGATAAGTGGCAGGTTATATTGGGGCTAAGTCCTAAGATAATTTATTATATTCTCAAACCCTGAACAAAATCCATTTTAATGAATGTGTAATAGAATTTTCTAGGCTATATCCAGCCATAATGCTCCAATAGAGACATAATCACATTAAGGGAAATGTATTTCTATTTAGTTTTTCTTCACAGAATTACTGCAATCCAAGCTTCATCCTTCTTAATCAAGAAGGTCCACATCTTAAGGCATGAACCTTTTTATTGCATTTAGTATTAAATTTGGATTCATATACCAGGTTATAGTCCTAATTTTACTTATCCATAAACATCAAATTGTTAATTAATTCCCAGAACTGAAGGTTAAATTGAGCTGTTTTCCTTATGACAAATTTTCAGTAAAGCCAGAATTTTGAAAGTAACCCCTTTTTTTTTTTCAAGTTTCTTATATGGGTTTTCTGTTCTTAAATGTTTCTTTATAACGAGAAAAGAGAGTCATTGTTGGAATGATGGATTTTGCTTTTTGTTAAAAAAGACAGAGTGCTCAGGGTGGGGTCTGGCCATTTCCTGCCCCAAAACACAACTGTAAAAGATCAGTCATGTTAAAGGCCTAAACAACCTGACAAGATCACTTTAACCACAACAGCAAATAAAGGTGATTCCCAACAGGGGGTTTAGGGAAAGGTGGCTGGGTTTAATTCTCCCTTAATGAACAGGCGGTTTCTCCTACTGGTAACACTACCTCAACAGAGGAGCCCTCAGAGCAGCCCAGGACACTCTTCAGGAGAGTATGTTTCCTTGGCTAAAATAAATGAATCTTAGAACAGACTTAAAGGGCTCCAAGTCTGTTGAAATCTTACCCTTTCTTAAAAACCCAGATTAAAGACTACCTCCTTTCTCACTGAACACGTCTTAACTGACTTTCTTTTACTGAGATCCCATTATATTTTTTGTTTATTTGTTTGTTTGTTTTTTTGAGATGGAATTTCGCTCTTGTCACTCAGGCTGGAGTGCCATGGTGCAATCTCGGCTCACTGCAACCTCCACCTCCCGGGTTCAAGTGATTCTCCTGCCTCAGCCTCCCAAGCACCTGGGATTACAGGCGCCTGCCACCATATCCAGCTAATCTTTTTGTATTTTTAGTAGAGATGGGTTTTCACCCATGTTGGCCAGGCTGGTCTTGAACTCCTGACCTCAGGTGATCTACCCACCTGAGCCTCCAAAAGTGCTGGGATTACAGGCGTGAGCCACCGTGCCCGGCCCCATTGTATTTGTTGTGATATATTTAAATTTACTTAGATTACACTTTAAATTGTAATTTTTTGAACAATTGACCTCCTCACTGGAATATAAGCAGTTTGAGGAAAGGATTCTGTCTTATTTGTTATTGTACTTCCAAGGAACAGTGCTAAGAACAAGAGATATCACGTAAGACAAAAATGAATTAGTTCATGATAGCACAGTCTAATGGAAGAGGCTAATCTGTAAATAAATACTTGCAATGCAATTTGCTAATGATTCTATTAAAAGTGGATACAGGGCAATATGGAGACAAAGTAGAGGGAAAAACTGATTCTGCCTGGAGATTTAGTAAAACATTAAAAAATAACACACACACCCACACCCCTCAGCTAAGCAAACTGCATGAACTTCTAGTCCTAGAACCCACCTATATATATATATATACACACACACATATACATATATATACACGTATACATATATATACACATATACATATATACATATACATATATATACATATACATATATACGTATACATATATACACATACATATATGTATGTATACATATATACACATATACATATATATGTATACATATATATATATATATATGAACTTAGAGTCTGTGGTTGACACATTTTTTAGTTGTCTTCAGAGCTGTTTGCGATTATTCTCCTAAAAGTACTTCTGGCTCCCATTTCAGGCCATATTTACAACTCTCTGACCCTATCCCCTCAACATAGCACACTGGCCCTTGGGTAGAATGTGCCTCAAGCTGGGCCAATCCAACCTTGAGTGGTGAATATTGTGGTGTATTGGATCTATTATACCTACCAGCAGTTCAAACCTTACATTACTCTGGGTATGTAGCCAGGGGGTATACCCTCTTCTTTGAGAGTTTTCATGTTGGAGATTAGCAAATAGTCTTTAAAGCTGTACTGAGCAAAAAAATCACATCTTGGTGATAACCTTTGTTAAATAAATCAGTGAGCTCAATATAAAAATTTATAGGGCAAATCCTTACTGAATGCGTATTGTATGTTAATGACTGTTGAGCAATCAGTAAAGGATAAGCAAGGTATATGGTAGTCCCTTTCATCAAGGACAGGCATATAGAAAAATAATTAGAATAAATGGATAGATGCTAAACCGAGGGAGTGAAGCAGGTGACATGAGCAGAGAGAAGGTCTAGCTCTGCCGAGATTGTGACCCCCTTCCTTTATGCTACTCTGAGAATCACAGGCCTCCTGGACAAAGTCTCAAACCACGAAACATTTTTAAATAAAGATGTTTCTGTTTTTCCATCTCATCAAATTATGGTTAAAAAAAAAATCTGCTTAATGAAAGTTCAGGTTTAATTCTGTGGTCAAATTTATCGAAATCTTTGTGGGATTTTTTTTTCCCTTTTTCATTATGGGTTGCTAAGCAGAAGCAGAATAACTCTGGCCTGGTTTTTCAGTCTGGAATTCATGTCTCTGTGGGCTTCCAGACCTCAGTGAATGATCTCCAACATGAAAACTCTTGAAGGGGGTGACATCACCCATTGAGAGTTCCCAAATTAGGAAACTCAGAGATTCCAGGGAGCTCTTTCTGGTCTCTGTCCCTCCATTTGCCCTATTTTACTGGAATATGAGCCTCACTGAGGCAGCTGGGGTATGTGTGTTAGCAGCTAACAGGGGCAAAAGCTGGCACTGAAAGAAACTACTTCCAGAGAGGAGATCCTGTTTCTACCATTACCACTTTCCTAGGACTTATTCAGCACCCTGGCTCCAGGAAGATTTATGGGCTGCTTAAAATATTCATGTTTGCTTACTGCTGAGCATTGGAAATTTAAGGGTGAGAACTGGATTGTTAGCAGTCAGGGAGCTCTCTGTTCCAGGCCCGTGGGCTCTGGACATCCCCTTAGATTTCGCTCTCCGTGCCTGCCCTCACAGCTTCCCCCAAGGCACACGCCACATATTTCCTCTTGGGCTTCACCTGAAGTTGCCAAAATTCAGTCAGAGTGCAATAGATTGAGAGAGTCAGAAAATAACCATGTAACCTGTATAAGAACTCACATTTATGAAGTTTATAGTTTACAAGGTATTTTCACATACATTAGCACCTGGCTCATTTATTCATTCATCCAATCATGCATTCACGTACCATATGTGTGCTTAGGAACTGGGTCTTACAGTGGTATTTTACAAATAAGGAATATTGCTTAATTTCTGTGGACTTATGTTTAATTCTATAAAATCCCTTTATTTAACATTTTTGAAACATTTAGGCTGTGAAAAGCCTTGTGAGTCATAGGTGTGGGGAATATAAAAATTAATTAGTTGAAATAAAGATAATAAAGAGATTATAATCTAGTGAGGGAAATAGATTTGCCGAACAATGCAAAGAAACAACATGGGGTGGGAAAAGGGAATAAAACTAAGTAATGAATTGCAGCATCTGGGGTTCCAACAGGAGCAAAGGCTGATGTTGAGGTATGGTGGGATCTCCTTTTTGATTCTGATTAGGAAGCACAGTGACTATTAATCCTACCCAACTCTAGTGAGAAGTGGGCTATACAAAAAAGCCTCTTTTAACATGAAAGCATTGGAGTGGAATAGTGGTTTTACAAACTGGGCTCCATGGAATCTATAGGTATTTTGCTTTGCTGCTGCTACAAACTAGAGCAGCTTTGCTTTTTTTTTTTTATTTCTTGTTTCAAACTGATCTCCATCAGAAGCTTTAATTTGAATAAAAGTTTATAAGACTAACAAAATAAGGAAAGGAAAGGAAAGAAGAAAAGGAGGAAGGAAGGAAAGAAGGGAGGGAGAGAAAGAAAATAAAAAAGAACAAAAACCCTCTGGACTAGGTCTCTAATATCCTGTGACTCTGGTTTAAGTAGAATTAGAGAAAAGTTATTATAAGTGTGACTCCATCCATGGAATATCTGAATTCTAATAAGAAAAAAATTACATGAAGAAAAATTTATAATAGAATTTTAAATATCAAGATAGAGAAGATGGGGGGGAAACAGAAGTTGTCTATAGCTTCAAATCCCCTCATCAAAACACCCAGTCCTGTTGCCTACGTTTATTTAATCCTGGCACCAATTTTGTGTTCTTAGGTTTTAATGTTATTAAGATCTATTGATATGATTAGCTCAGAATAGAACTTTTGTTTTTCTCTTTCTTTAGAGTCTTGCTCTGTCGCCCGGGCTGGAGTGCAGTGATGTGATCTAGACTCACTGCAATCTCCACCTCCTGGGTTCAAGCAATTCTCCTGCCTCAGCCCCCTGAATAGCTAGGATTACAAGCGTGTGCCACCATGCCTGGCTAATTTTTGTATTTTTAGTACAGAGGGAGGTTTTGCCACGTTGGCTAGGCTGGTCTCAAACTCCTAGCCTCAAATGATTCACCTACCTCGGCCTCCCAAAGTGCTGGAATTACGGGTGTGAGCCACTGCATCCAGCCAGAATAGAGCTTTGTCTGTTAAATTTTTTAAGTTTCTTAAGTTACCCACTCTGTTTAATGCTTTCAGAAGTTTTGGAAAACAAAAAACACAAATCACTGCCCATTATCACATAAGAACAACCCAGTTTCTGTATCTGGGAATCCTTTAACCTAAGACTCATGGGAAGGAAGAGTGTTCCCAAGATGGCTGCCCATAGCCTTTGGCTTTTACTACTGTGGGCCCCAGTTGTGCTCTAAGCAAGGTGCCCTAGAGCATTCTTCCATCAGAAACTGTAACTGGGAAACTGTACATGTGTGCAGCTCCAGCTTTTTAAGGGCTATCAGGAGATGTGAATGGGGAGCTTTCCCAGATATATACAGTGTATTAATAATTAATTATTGGGGACAAGACCTCTTGGGGTTTATGAGTGTGAACCCATACCCCCACAGTGCAAATAGCATTCCAAGTACAGCGACTGCAGGCTGGGTGCTGAATACCAGCTAGTAAGTTCAGGCCTGACCATTTTAGACTGTACCTAGGCTGGCCACCATGCTAAAAACAAACATAGACCAGGTACAGATGCAAGCACAGCCTTCCCGTTGCTCCAACAGGTATTCTAGGCCAAGGAAGGATTTGCCTCAGAGACATCTGTTCCCCTTATTCAAGGGAAACATTTACTCTTTGGTTCCAAGTTCCGTAGAGTCTGTTTAGCCCCATTTTCTTTTACTACATGCCTTTTCTGGGGGAGGATGTATACTTTTTAGCATCGGCTACATTCTGAACCCAGGACAACCAATAGATGTTTTCATTTGTATGCCCTACAAGTATGCAGATTCAAATAAATTTAGTATCTGCACCCTCTGCAACCCCAACTACTTCTCACCCTCATTTAGGGACCAAACATTAGTCTTTAAAGGTAGAAACATCTTTTCCCCTTCCTCAGCCTGTCTATTTTGGCACTTAAGACCTGTGGAATCTACCTCAGAAATGTCTCTGAAATCTCCATCTTTTACTTTATTCATTAATTTGTATTGAGCACTAAAGGACTTGGGTGAGATCCAGCCCATTTTTATAATAATAAAGTGAGTACTGGAGTGTGAGTACTCCATTAATCAATGTGAGAGATGGTTTAATAGAGCTTTGCACAGGGTGGCCTGGGAGTGGAAAGGAGGGGCCATCTGTTTGTTTTTCTGATAGCAGTATTCAAAAAGTATTTGCTGTGGATGTTCAAAAAATATTTGTAGAAGCAAACTAAACTGAAGTGGTGATGCATATTCTCAGTTTTTGAGAATGAATTTGTAGGTGGACAACTGAAGGGGTGCCATGTAGGCAAAAGAAACTGGATGTACAAACCATAAAGAAGCAGGGGAGACAGTGTGCAATTAGTGAAAGAGACCAAGATGACTGATGTAACTGGAGGGTAAGAAGTTGGAAATGAGACTGCAGATGTAGGCAGGGTCTTGTGTTTCTTGTTGACAGGCTTGGACTTTAAGGCAAGGGGATGCCATATAATAATTTTAAGTTTGGAACAGAACTGACCAAATTAGTCTTGGTGGTGGGTAGGGGGTGGTGAAATAGTATAGGATGTCAAAGAGGCAATGCATTTCGGGGAAATGTAGAAGGCAGACTCATGTAGATATTGGTAATAAATAAGAAGGAAGTGGTGATGATGGATGGCAAAGAAGGTGGGATGGAAGAGTTTGGAGGAGACTCGAGTTTCTGGCTTGGGCATATAATTAAGTGGGTCACTGCATTAGCACATGCCCTTCTCTCCCTGTTATTTTGGCAATAATCCTCTAACTGGTTTCCTTGACTTTGGTTTCTCCATCCTTCTCACTGAAGAAGCGATTATCTTTCCTAAACCAAAATCTGATCATAGGACCCTTCTGTATAAAGCCCTAGATCGACTCTCATTATGTGCAGAACCAAAAAGTCCAGACTCTCTAACTATTGTCTTTTAGCTACCACTTCAATCTTGCCTTTGCCACAACCTCTGAAATCCTCCTTCATAACTCCATTCACACTAAGCTGTTCAATGTTTCCCAGGCATGATCTGCATTCACTTCTTCTGTGCCTGTATACATGATGTTTACTCTACTCAGGAAGCTCTTCTAGTTATTTTTTTCCTTGTAATAGCTAGTGGTGCTCAAAGACTCATTTTAAATGCCACCTAGTCTGTAAAGACCTTCCTGCCTTCCCCTGGCATAGCAGCTCACCCTCTGTCTTCACTCTTTATTCTCTTTTTTTTCTTTGCAATTCTTTTAAAGTAAACTTCATATAATATCACATTACAGCTGATCCTTAAACAATATGAGTTTGAACTGCACAGGTTCACTTATATGCAGATTTTCTTTTGCCTCTGCCATCCCTGAGACAGCAAGACCAAACCTTCCCCTTCTCCTCCTCCTCAGCTACACAATGTGAAAATGATAAGGATGAAGACCTTTATGATGATTCACATCCACTTAATGAATAACAAATACATTTTCTCTTTTTATTATTTTTAATAACATTTTCTTTTCTCTTACTTGATTGTAAGAATACAGTATATAATACATATAACATACAAAATAGGTGTTAATCGACTGCTGTTATTTCTAAGGCTTCTGGTCAGCAGTAAGCTATCAGTAGTTCAATTTTTGGAGAGCCAAAAATTAAATGTGGATTTTCAACTGTGGGTGGAGGTCAGTGTCCCTAACCCCCACGTTGTTCAAGGGTCGACTGTATTTTATTACTGTATCTGGATAAGTTTCTCACACCATCTCCTGAAGTTTGAAACTATTATTCTCACCATGACTTAAAGAAGGTGCTTCATAAAGTGTTCTGTGGGTTTTTTTTTTTTTTTTGGTAAATTTCAGAGCTGTCCCCTTAAAATATTCTTTTCTGGAATTTCTCACTATCACCACTAAAAAGAGGGGAGCGAGGAGAAGGGGAAAAGCAGTAGCAGAGAAGAGAGAACAAAGCAAGATTTTCTCTTGGATAAACATCACATTGGATACAGGAAGCAAGTTTGAGAATTTAGAAAGAATTTTAAGGGTCTAGAGTGAACAGAGTTTCCTTACAAAAACACAAATGTTTCAAATGGAGATCCTGTAGCATGTCCAGAGTGATCAGAGAATTGACTTGTGAAGAGACTTATTCCTCAGGCCTATGAGAGGGTGGATTTTGAATCAAAAGAGTTTCTTCAGCTCAGTATTTCCATTTGAAGAAGTTGCTAGTTTAAAGGCTTCAATGTGTGTGTGCCCTTATGAGAGAGACAGAGATGGGGGGAAGTAAAGAAGAAAGGAGGGAGGGGGAGAGAGAGAAGTGTGAATGAGCATATGATTTTTCCATTTTTTACAGATTTGCTTGTGAGCGCATTTGCAAATCTCTTTGCATGTGTTTGACTGCATATTGTTTCCATGTGTTCATGTGGGTGTGTTTGTTTATGAGGAGGTGAATTGTATAAAAATGTGTTGTTTTCTTGTGCATAAGTAGTTCAACAGAGTAATGTTTATATGTGCATGTAGGTAGTGTACTAGTATACCTAGTGTATATATGATAGTGTATATATGGAATACTGTGAATTTTGAAAGCATTATTTATAAACATTTATGGGTTTCTATCATTACATTAAATTTCAATGCATAGTAATCTCTCAATAAGAATTTACAAATGAACAACTGTTTTTAAGTAACAGATATCAAACCCACACAATAATACCTACATATATCTTGTTCTGAATTTAAAATTGTAAAATTTGCAGAAAAGTATCATACACAAAAGTTGTAGAAGCTGAAGAAGGTGAAACAGAAGATGGTTTTCAATTGCTTCTTGATTATTTTGGGAAAGTTCAAGCAGGGCTGCCTGGAGAAACCAATTACTATTTTCCTGGATCTGCATCAGCGATCCCAGCTCATCTCTTTGCTGACTGTTGTACTTTTCAAATTAAACAGTGACAGAGAAGGACAGGAGGCTTATGTGAATCTGTATCAATGCCTAAAAGAAAGAGGATGGTGGTGTGGTGCAGAAAGTGGACTTTGGAGTCATTTAGAACTGGGTCTGAAATACAGTTCTGTCACTTACCATCTATGCAGCTTTGAGCCTGTTACTTCACCTCTTCAAGGCTTAGGTCCCTCATCAATTCAATGAGGTTAATAATACCTACCTTCCCTTTAAGGGTGGTTGTGAGAATCAGGTAAACTAATGCAAGTAAAATGACTTTTATTGAGTCTGGTAAAGAGGTAGAAGCTCAGCAAATATTAATGCCTTTATCAGAAATAGTGATTAAAATGTAAAATAGTGGTGCTGAAAAGAGAAAAGCCTGCTTTTTGTATCTCTTATGTCTGCTATGTAAGAAGACAGGTGTGGTGATTCTGAACTAGACTGGCCGGGGGGTAACTAAGAAATACGTTAAGCCAGTTGGCTGAGAATAATACTTTCAAGGGACTATATCCTTGTGAGTGAGAAAGCATGGAGAGGTACTTTAGTCAGATGTGCTCATCTTGCCACAGTTTCCCAGCCTTCTGCCTCTGTCCCAACATCAGGAGTCAGAACAGCCTGTGCCCCCTGCCCCTTTCAGGGCCCAAGGAAAAGGGGTTTGAGCAGAAGCATTGCACTGTGAACAGGCTGGTAGTGATTCTTATGAGAAAATAGGTTTTATAAGTTGGGAGGAACAAAAGCAAACTGGCTTAAGACAAAAAGGGATGTGAGTGAGCTACTGAGTATGGGATTCAGCTGGTGTCTTGGTTCCTAAACCTGGGCTGTGCTCACCCCTAACAGTTACCTGTAAAACAGAGGCAGTGTGAGCTCCAAATAGTGATCAAGGCCAGTACCATATTTAATCAATTTTCTCATTAATTACGTGAGGAGAATAAAGACTTAATTTCTAATTCATGTGTAGTTTAGAAGGGGGAATGCAATCCATATGGTTCTTATTCAATTACATTTATATCATCAAAATAGACTGTTTTTCTAAAGCTATATAATGGCCAAGAAATTCAATGAGCCTTTTAAACTAGCATTTTAAGCCTTGTTTCTTAAAAACAGGAAGTCACATTTGACTTTGAGTAAGCCAGTTTCCTCTGGACAAGTTTTAGAATTGGCTAAGTTTTGGACACCTGCAAATCCTAAATTGGTTTCAGTCAAATTTGGAGTTTGTTTCAATCATGTGGAAACCAGTTCCCTGAACTTCTGAGCAAACTTTCTCAAACCAGGAAAGTGACTATATTGCTCAACAATTGTTCTCTTTACCAAATAGCCTCCTCTTTTATAGAGTGATGTGTCTGAAAACAGCTCTGATACTTTCTTGGTGCTGCCTACCTACGGTGTGGTCTTGGACAAATTCCTGACAGGCAGTTATTTTAAATTCACCAGTCACTTGAATTATGGGTGTCTCAGGTTTTCAGTGCTCTGTTCTGTAACATGTTTTTCAGTTTGAAAATACAATGGCCTTGTGATTCTATAATCAGCACACAATTAAAAAATACTCCTTCTAGATGCTATTGTAAATCTGAGTTAAAAATTCTGTACTAGAACTTACAAGCTACTTGACCTTGGGAAAATTATTAAAACTCTGGGCCTTAATTTTATCATGTATAATAATGTGAGATAACATATATTATCACAGTATATGGTTCTAAGTAATCGCTTCATACATGCATTTTTATTCTTTTGTTTTCTCTTCCCTCCTTCCTATTCCTCTTCACTTCCCTCCCTTTTTTATGCCTCTGATTCTTCTATTATATTTGTATCTTTTTCTAATAGTGGAAAGTTTTTATTGGCTTACGTAATTACTTCTCAGGAGACTCATCTGTGTGATTTCATCTCCTCTTCTTGGTGAACTATTGGAGGAGTGAACAATTTCTTCTGTCTGATGCCCTCCAAGTTGCCTCATCAAGGATCCCCAAAATTGGGGTGGTTCCTGAGTCAATGCTATGGCCATCCTGGCCTCAATGTTTTTGACAGCTATTTACGCTTACAGACAGCTAGATTCCATATAATGATGTGTACCTTTGTACTCCCTTGTGTTTTACCTTGTACGATTAAAGTGACCAAATTGTCTTAAATATAAAACATGGATTCATGGTGCTTATTTTTTCTTTGGCTGATTTTATATTCATTGGGGGAAAAGTCATACAAAAGGCCTTATATATTTCTAAATATACACTTCTAATAAAATTTAAATATTAAGAAAATCAGGAAATTCACAGTCAGAAATGGGACTAGTGAAGCAAGATGTACTCCCCTTCCATAATACTCTATAAATCATTTTGAGACTTTCTCTAGGCTATAAAATTTAGAGCTGCTGATGCCCGAACCATTGAAAGACGTGTTGGCCCTTACATAATGTGAGTCAAGACATTGTTCAGGAGCTAAATTTGCTAAAAATGTGTTTGCCTTTTTGCAGTTCTTATACTTATAGACCGTAAAAACAGATTTCCATGGCACTTTCCTAGGAACCTGGTAGCTTGTCTAATTCAGAACCGGCATTTTAGACTCTTCATGTAGGCCTGTCTCGTAGTGCAACGCTTCTCAAATTTCAGTTTACATATAAATATTACTGGATCTTGTTAAAATACAGATTGATTCAGTAGGTTTGAGGTGGAGCCTACGATTCTGGATTTCTAACAAGGTCCAAAGTAAGATTGCTGTTCCATAGAAGACACTTTCAGTAACAAGTGTTTAGCACTTGGATCAATATAAATCTCAAACCACATACTCCACAAGTGTGACCTTGAGTTTCATGACACGATGGGCCTTAGTACCTCTCTCTATAGGTTTGAGAGGTCATGGCCTCTAGAATTTGTTGAGACTCTGTAAGATCATTAGCTGCCAAGGAAGCCTTTTCTTTGAACTTAAGTATATTTCTCCCTGGCCTTTGTTCATGTAAGTTAAGAGAGAGAGCAGACAGAATGTACACATATACTTGGGACATGGATAAAGGTCATGGCTGCCAAAGTGTTGCCACCTTTTCCTCCACATTTCTGTTGAGCCAGGATGGCACAGCTGAGGGCTCCTTAGCTTATTCAGGGGTGATGAGGTCAGAGTTTGTATGATATACCAGGTCACCATCTGCCCAGCAGTGCTTATACACATATCCTGTAAAGATTGTCTTTTTATTCAATAAATGTTAGTCGGCCTGAAGACAGTAATATAGAAGGAGATATGGCTCCCCAGCATGCTAGTAATATAGAAGGAGATATGGCTCCCCACATACAAAGCTATGTGACTTTGGTCAAGGAACTTTACATCTCTCTGCTTCAGTATTCTTAGCTGTAAAATGGGTAATAGCAATTTTCAGGGTTGTTGTGAGAATTAGAGATACCTTTAAAGTGCCTGCCAGAATAAATGGTAGATACTACTATTGGTCTTGATTATTTTTATCATTAAGTGCACTTTACTGTAATTGTTTAGGGCAACTGAAAACAATGGGTAAAGCTGATTTATTATTCAGAATAGTTCACTGTGCAGATTTGGCCAGAGTGAAGGTAATTAGTGAATTCTGGTATTTGAGACTTAATTTATTGTATCAACACTCTCAGTACAATTGCATTTAGGCTTATTCAGTATAATATATTAACCAGAGATTTTAGAAGGCATTTTAAAAATAGCTGATACAATCATGAGTTTTATAATTAGTGAATATGCATTTTACCCACTATAGCAAGGTAAGAGTTGTTAAAAGCTATTTAATGTGCACTTTACTCCCTTTCCAACACATGCCGAAAAATAGGGAATAAGCAAAACTCTGAAGCAGTCTACATAATGTTTTCTAATAATGAAAAGAAGCATTGCATAGTCTGCTAAGTGTCTGCCCCATTAACTCAGTCTTACTTATTTTCTCCAAAAATCCTCTGAGGCAAGAGGGACGTCCTAGTGCTTTCCTCAGCTCTTTTTACTAGGTCATATTACATAGACTTCACTTTGTCATCTATGTTATCTACTTGCTTCACTTTCTTGCTTCCTCATAACTTTCTTCTCTTTCTTCAATGCAGGAGTACAGTGAATGCTCCCTCATTAATCCATGCCTGAGTGAAGGCCCCTGGGTTCACTTAAAGAGAGTAAGAGGTAGTAAATAAACTAAGTGGAGTGGGCATTAAATCACTCGGTGCCTAGAAGCAGCAGATGCACTAGCAGACTGGAGTGGGAAAGGGCCCGTATACTCATATCCATGAAACAACTCAATCCTATGTATGCTGTGTGAATGACAATTGTAGTCAGGGAATGGCTTTCCTACTCCCAACCTCCTCCTCTCTTCCTTCTGTATTTTAATGAGCACAGTGAAATTTCTGAGAAGTAAGCATGCTATTTCATGCCCTGCGCTTACTCAATGTTCTTTTGTAATCTTCTAAGTTTTTTCTCATTTTTTTTCCCAAGCGTAATTTTATTTAGGGAGCCTTCTTTATTTATTCAGTTCAACAAAACAAAGAAGGAGAAGTGTTGTAAAAATGGCTTTTTGTGTTCTAGTTTTAGGAGTTATCCAATCACTTAAACTACAACATGAAGTTTTACAGACTCATTACTCATCCTCACTTGTCTGTGTATGCACCTTTGCACACAAACAAATCAATTTATGCAAAAGTGCAGAAATGTCTTCTGTGCTTTTTTTATATACTCTAATTGAGACACCAAGAGTGAGGATGCATGTGATACACCATTGTAATAGAGGATTCTTAGAATTCTGAGACTATGCTATCTCCAAGTTGAGAGAGTCCTCAAAGACAATCTTTTTAAATGATTCATCTGATGCTTGATGTTTCTGTGCAATTTCCTTATCCTTATCAGCCAGAGTTTGATTATCTCAATTTTCAGGAAACTTCTTACCTCCCTAAGCTGTCTGCTGCATCTTTGATTGCATTTCTTTGCTTGAATTATGTATTGCACTTGCAGATTTATGTCATAGCTGCCTGTACCTGCAGCAGGTGACCTATCTGTAATAGGCATAGTTGATAGCAGGTCAAGGTTCTACCTCTGAGAGTCTGGGCACCACGAGCAGATTGTACACTGGGTAATCAGCCATGCCTATGCAGGGAGCCTTTTGGGGATGTTTGTGCCCAGTGTGTGGAGTGGTGGCTCTGAAGACTGCCAAGGCCAGTGGGATTTCTCTCAGCTTCCTGGGAGACTCCTACCTGCACACTTTGAACAGTTCCCTGCTCACCTGCTGCACTCTGTCAACAAGCAAGGAAAATTTTAGGGCAGAAGCCCAAGATGCAACCAGGCTCTAGAAACCCTCTCACTGGGCCTTGGGGTGAACTCATGCTCACAAATGGGCTGCCTGCCAAACATTAACTAAAATACTCACACTTGTTTTTGACAACAGTCCTCAGGTTAAATTTCAGCAAGTGCTATTTTGGGTAAGACGCTATGGTAGAAATGTCTCCAGATTCCAAGTGGCTGTAATGCCTCTGCAAAGCCATGTCCCATTTGCTGTGCTTTCAAGTACTCAGTTATGTTGGTGCCTTTACAAGATTCAGCCCCAAAGGTGAGTGGGGAAGCCTGGAAAGGGGCTTCTGAGTTAAAGCCTTTGGGACAGGCTACTCTAGGAATCTCCCTGCCTGAGTTGACTCTTTCTTTGATATGTGAAAGCAACAGCAAGGGGTGGCTTCCAAGTGCCTGTCTGTGATGATGGATGAGTTTGGCCCTGCAGCCTAGGGAACAGATAGGAGTCAGCAGAACACAGATGTTGCAAGGCAGCCAAATTAATCTTTAATGGGAATGTACAAGTCGGGTTCTTATTAGAATATCTAATAGCCTAACCTCATTGCAAATCAAGAGCTAACCTTACAGAATAGATTTACAGAAGAATCTCCAGGTCTTGCTAAATATGGGACAACAACTGATTCATCTTGTGAGGCTTTCTTGAAAATCTTTCAACCGTTAAGGAAAGATATCACAGCCAAGAAGAGCATTGTCTAAAATGCACACTTTCTGCAGTACTTCGGGGGAGTTGAAGCTCAGGGTGGCAGACATCTGAGTGAATCAGACTGATCACTGATCAGACTGAATCAAGTACATGTATATGTAGTACAGGACAAAGCAAGAATCAAATTCTATAGCAGTCCTTGGGTAAGAAATATCCTCTTCTGCAAAAATGTCTCCAGAGAAATATACATTTCATTGGTCAGGGAACTGAATCTATGATTTCTTTCCATTAAGAAAGGCTATATGTTAACTGACCTATATTAGCTAGTTGGCTGTGTAAAAATATGTGGAAAGAGTTATCAATATCAGAGACCAAATGCATCTTGGGCATCTCTTATCCTACCAAATTAGAAAGGTAGTGATATCTTGACCTTCTTTCTAGAATTTATTTCTGGAATTATGTTACTTTCAGGGAATTCATTTTGCATTCCAAGGATACTATGGAGAAGTGGAGATTCTGGTGAATCAAGCCCCTTTCTCAGTAGAATTTCTGAATAAAGAAGAAAAGAAAATTGAGGGAAGAAATCTTGACCATAAATGGGATCAGAGAAATGTCTACAAAATTTTATAACAATATATGTATGATGACTACACTAGATACCTGGCAAGTCTAACAGAAATTAAGGTTGAACTTCTTCTGATCCAATAGTATGTAAGCTTATGAAAAGCACTGATCATGCATTAAATCAAGACCATCTAGTAGGTCTTCAGCAATCATTCATATGCAAGCCATTTAGAGACAAGAGGCAATGTGCATAATACCAAATGCATAAGATTTGGAGAAAGACAGGCCTGGTTTGCAGCTTTTGACAGTTTTTTATGAAATAAGGTGATATGGTTGGGCTTTGTGTTCCCACTCAAATCTCATCTTGAATTGTAACCCCCATAATCCCCATGTGTCAAGGGAGAGACAAGGTGGAGGTAATTAAATCATGGGGGTTGTTTCCCCCATGCTGTTCTTGTGATAGTGAGTGAGTTCCCATGAGATCTGTTGGGTTTAAGGGGCTCTTCTTACTTCGCTCAGCATTTCTCCTTCCTGCCACCATGTGAAGAAGGTGCCTTGCTTCTTCTTTGCCTCCCGCCATGATTGTAAGTTCCTGAGGCCTCCCCAGCCATCTGAACTGTGAGTCAATTAAACCTCTTTCCTTATAAATTACCCAGTTTGGGGCAATTCTTGAAACAGTGTAAAAATGGACTAATACATAAGGATAAAAATGCCTTTCTTGCAAGACCACTGGGAAAATTTCAGCCCTAATTTTTGAAGTAAGCTTACTCTTCTCAAGTGTAATGTTGGTTAATTATACTAATGGTTGCCTCTCTAGCTCATTATGATGGGGAAAAGTTTAGAATGGAGGAAAATTCTGAGAAAGCATCAGGGCTTGTGTGGTAATCTAAACTTTCATTCCTCTCTTCTGAGAAAGAGGAGATAGAAGTGCCATCCACACTGGGAAATCTGATTGAGACTTTGATCCATCTCTTCTGGAGATGAGCTATCCCTGTCTGATGTAGCCAGTTCTTGGACTCCAACAAATACAGTCAAAATGAACACTATCTATAAGAAAAATAAAAATAATAAAACAAATTGATATAATTAACATACAAATACTTTAAATATCTATTATAAATGATCTCATGGCTTTAAAGGAAAACTTTGATCATAAATAGAAAACAAATAGGAATATCAGCAGGAAAATGGAGAGTTAAGAAAAGGAACAAAATGGAAATTTTAGAAATGATAATCACAATATGAAAAACATGCTAAATGGGCTTACTATCAGATTAGATATTATAGAAGATTATGTTATTGAATTCAAAGTCACTACAATGGAAACTATGCAAACTGAAGCATATAGGAAAAAAATGGCTGACAAAAAATGGACAATGAACAGAGCTTTAGTGACTTGTGGGCAAAATAAGACAGTTTAACATATCTGTAGAAAACCAGAATAAGATGAGAGAAATACTGACACAGGAAAATATATTTTAAAAAGTAACAGTTGAATGTTTTTCAGATTTGATGAAAATAACCCACAGATTCAAGAAGTTCAATGAATTCTAAGCAGTATAAACAGAGGCATAACGATAGAAGCACATAAGCACATAATATAATTGCTGAAAACCAATGATAAAGATAAAATCCTAAAAGTGGATAGAGAAAAAGATACATATAACAGAACCACAAGATTTGCTAATAACTTCTCATCAGAAATGACAGAAGCCAGAAGATGATAGCATAAGATCTTTAAATTGCTAGAAAAAAGAGTCAACCCAGATTCTTTTCCAGTCGCAGTGAAAATATTCTCCAAAATGAAGGTGAAATGAAGACATTTTTGGTCAAACAGAGTGAAACAGAGTGAAAATATTCTCCAAAATGAAGGTGAAATTTTTTGGTCAAACAGAGTCAAACAGGGTGAAAAAATGTCTTTTCCAGAAGACCTGCATTATTGGAACTACTAATGGAAGTTCCTCAGGGTGAAGAAAAATGATACCAAATGGAAATTCAGATCTAGAAAGTACTGAGAATAGCAAATATGTGGGAAAATATAAAAGACAGATTTTTCTTCATTTCCTAATTTCTCAAAACATTATTGCCTGGTTAAAGCAAAAACAATAATAATGTACTACAACAGGACTTAAACATTTAAAAGTAAAATTTTTAATAAGAATAGCAAAGGGAATGGGAGAAGGGTAATTATGGAATACTCTTTTAGGGTTCTCACATTATATATGAGGTGATGTAATATTAATTGACAGATTGTGGTAGATTCAAAACCCAAGAGAAATCACTTAACAAATAAAACAGAAAAGTATGCCAAGTATCCAGTACAAGAGATACTAAATACTGAAATACCCAATCTGTAGAAGGTTGAAAAGGAGAGAAAAGGAACAACAGCAGTAACAGCAAATAAATGCCATAAATAGAAAACAAAGGGCAAGATGACAGACTAAATTAACTGTATTGATAACTGTATTACAAAGTAAAATGAAATATATGCTGTTTGTAAGCAACATACTTTCAGTATGACATAGTTTGAAATTAACACAATGGAAAAAGAGGTATCATGTAATCAATACACATAAGAAAAGTGGCTTGGCTATATCAATAACATGCAAAATAGACAGCAACGAAAGGATCAATTCATCATGCAAAGTAGACTTAATTAAAAAAGGATCAATTCATCAGGAAAAAAATACAGTTCAACACAATTCGCTGTAATTCCTGGTTGATTTTAGTCTATTATATTAATTTAATATAAAGACATATTAAGCCATAATAAAAGAGTAACTATAAGATGTACAGAATAAGATACACAAGGAATGCTAAATCATACCCTGGGGCTAAGGGAGACTTCCTAAATAAGACAAACTTTGAATGGGGGATAGCTCCCAAAGGCCAGCATTCAGATCTCATTGGAGAAGGTGGGATTGCAGATCACTGAGTGGCAGAGAAGCTTCCTGTGTTCCCAGGCCATTGTTAGAACAATTGGATGTCCACACATAAAGCCATGAACCTAGACCCCTACCCTATACTCTATATATATGTATGTATGTATATATATATATACTTATATATATAATAATATGTATAATATATTTATATATGTAATAATATATAATATATTTATGTAAATTTGCATATGTAATAATATATAATATATTTATATATAAAACATAATATATTTATAAATATAATAATATATAATTATATTTATTATATAATTATATAATTTATATATATTAATTATATTATATATAATTAATATAGAATATTCTATATAAATTATATATAATATATGATATATAATTTATATATTCTTTATTATATTATATATAATATAATATAAAATATATATATTATATATCATATATTATATTATATTATATATTATATTATATATTAAATTATATATTATATTATATATTATACATATTATATATATTATATAATATGTATAATATATAATATATAATATATTATAGTATATAAAATATATATTATATATAAATATATATATTTATATATTATATATTATATATAGATATATATATTTATATATTATATATTATATATAACATTATATTTATAATATATATTATAGTTATATTATAGTATATATAAATATATTTATATATTATAATTTATATAATATATAATTATAATATATTTATAATTATATATTATATTATATATAATATAAATATAAATATTTATATTTATTATATATGTATAAATTAACTAATATAATATTATATATAAATTAACTAATATAATATATAATATAATAATATAGTATTATATATTAGAATATATTTATATATATAAATTAACTAAAAATGTATCACTGACCTGAATGTAATAGCTAAAACCATAACACTTCTAGAAGAGAACATGATAAAATCTTTGTGACCTTGGGTTAAGATTTCTCACACAGTATACAAAAGCACTAACCATAAAATAAAATAATGATGAATTGGGTTTTATCAAAATTCAAAACTTTTGTGCTCCAAAATATAATTATGAATAAAATGAAAAGGCTAGCCAAAGAGAGGGGGAAAATATTTACAAACATAATACTAAAAATCAGCTTTTATCCAGAATATGTAAAGAATTCTTACAGCTCAATAGTAAAACAAACAACCCAGTTGAGATATGGGCAAGAGATTTAACGGTCACTTATAGAAGAAGATAGATGAATGGCAAATAAGTATGTGTAAAGATGCTTATTATCATTAATCATTAGAGACATGCTACGTGCTATACTATATTAAAGACATATGATACACTACATCTCCACTATAATGGCTAAAGCTAACAAGACAAGCAATACCAAATATTGGTGAGGATATGGTGGAACAGCTTGAATGCTCATATATTTCTGGTGGGATTATAATATGGTACAGTCACTTTGGAAAACAATTTTATAGTTTGTTATAGAATTAAACATTCACTTATCATATGAACCATCAGTCTCACTCTTAAGTATTTACCCCAGAGAAAATAAAAATATATGTTCATACAAAACCTTGTAACACTTAAGATTGGTGCCTTTTTCTGCATGAATGATACATTAAATTTTAAAAAATGAAAGTCAGAAAATGTATTTTTAAAAGTATTACTATGACAACACAAATAATTGCCTGATAGTACAAAACAATTGTAGAAGAATGTATGTGATACATTTATATAATGTACAGTGTGGAGAACCAGTCTGACTCCTGAAGCAAAGGTTAATAAGGCAATTGGGTTTGATTCTATTCTCAGGCTGACTGAAGAAGAAACAGGGTTCTTGGAGACATTAGTCTACCTTCTCACTTAAAGTGTTGGGCCTGTGACCCTGAATTCACAGTTTGGCCATGGTAGGTAGTAGAAGGAAGTCCACAAATATATGTCTTTACTGAATGAAAGACACAGCCTAACAGATTCCGAGAACTGAGAAATTTTTTAGGTGAGAAGCAAGAATGACAGGGTCAATAGGCATGTCAGAATAAAGAAAACTCTTTATAAAAAACAAAAATGCCCAGCCTCAATGTCTAAGTCACTGGAAATGCTAAATATTATACAGAATTCCCTTCACAATGCCAGTTCAATTGGGCCATAGTCAGACAGCTGTAGATGTTTTAAAATATAAAACAAATTTCCTAGCAATCCATTTGCAGGACATTTTTGTTGCACATATTGTTGCTTGGCTTACTACTTTATGTTTCAGTCAAATCTGGAACATTGAATCTGTTATAGGCATTGGAACTTTCTTTTCCCTCAGAATCTCTGCTTTCTCTGACCAGGATTGGGGCTTCCAAATCTTCCCAGCAGCCACAAGAAGCCACTAAACACAGATCCTGATGGGAAAGGCTCTGAGGAATGTGGAACCTGGTATAGTGCTTAAGGATGATATCTCCAGGAGTGTAGCAGAAACAATCAATAATAATACTGGAGCTTAGTCTCTTGGGGAATTTGCATTTGATTTAAAAACAGTCACTGTGTGAATATTCTGATTTTTCCAAGAAGAATGTGGGTGCAAGATAAAGTGTAGAAGGAGATGGCATGACCTGAGTTTCCTATTTTTATGGCTTTTATGAAATCAAGCCTGAAGCTGCACCAGGCAGGACAGCCAAAACTGGTAAGAAAACTGTAGCCTTATTGGTTTGAATAACCAGAGAAGAGAATTTGGAGCAACCACAGTTGCTGGAAAATGAGGGGAGAAATTTTGGAAAGGAGCAATCCAAAGAGAGAGTATCCCTAATTCTCTGAATAACTTTTGGCCTAACTTCTGACTGACTCCTGAACTATGCATTTGAGGACAGATTCCAAGCAGCCCAGTAAATAACTGAACTAAAATTATTTAAGCCAGCACTCACCATAGGGATACAAAGTTTTCAGTATGGATTTACCCAAATTAAGTGCCTGTTAAAACAAATGCAGACACATGATTAGTACTCTTCAGAGGAATATAATAGAATCCAGAATGTCTACAACTTATTATTCACAATATCCATGATGTAATTCAAAATTGGCGGACATACAAAGAAATAGGAAAACCTGACTAGTTCCTAAAGTGAAAGGCAGTTTGTAACCATTCCTGAGATGACCCAGATGTTGGAATTAGTAGACAATATTTTAAAGCAACTATCTTAAGCAATTATGCTTAAGAATGTAAATGAAAATGTTCTTACAATGAATTAATGACAAAAAGATCTTAGCAGAGAAGTAAAAGGAGCAAGTAGAACTGAACTGAATAATGCAATACTTGCATCATGAAAAATCTACTTGATGGTTTTAACAATAGAAAAAAGATAATGGAAGAGTTAGTGAACTTGAAGATAAATTATTTAATCAACAGAACAGAGAGAAAAATTTGGGGCAGGGGAAATAATAGACCTAACGAATAATGTCAGTAAGTCTAGTATACATGTATTTGAGTCCGAGATGGATAGAAGAGAGGCAAGCAAGTAGAAAATATATTTGAAGAAATAGGGACATTGGGCCAGGCACAGTGGTTCATGCCTGTAATCTCAGCATTTTGAGAGGCCGAGGTGGGTGGATCAACTGAAACCAGGAGTTCGAGACCAGCCTGAACAACATGGCGAAACCCCGCCTGTACTAAAAATACAAAAATTAGTCAGGTGTGGTGGTGCTTGCCTGTAATCCCAACTACTTGGGAGGCTGAGGCAGGAGAGGAAGCCCTATAAGCCAGAAGAGAGTGGGGGCCAATATTCGACATTCTTAAAGAAAAGAATTTTCAACCCAGAGTTTCATATCCAGCCAAACTAAGCTTCATAAGGGAAGGAGAAATAAAATCCTTTACAGAGAAGCAAATGCTGAGGGATTTTGTCACCACCAGGCCTGCCTTACAAGAGCTCCTGTAGGAAGAACTAAATGTGGAAAGGAAAAACCGGTACCAGCCACTGCAAAAACATGCCAAAATATAAAGACCATTGACGGTATGAAGAAACTGCATCAACTAATATGCAAAATAACCAGCTAGCATCATGATGACAGGATCAAATTCACACAGAACAATATTAACCTTAAATGTAAATGGGCTAAATGCCCCAATTAAAAGACGCAGACTGGCAAATTGGATAAAGAGTCAAGACCTATTGCTGTGCTATATTCAGGAGACCCATCTCAAGTGCAAAGACACATATAGGCTCAAAACAAAGGGATGGAGAAATACTTACCAAACAAATGGAAAGCAAAAAGAAGCAGGGTTGCAATCCTAGTCTCTGATAAAACATACTTTCAACCAACAAATATCAAAAAAGACAAAGAAGGGTATTACATAATCGTAAGAGGGTCAATGCAACAAGAAGACCTAACTATTTTAAATATATGTGCACCCAATACAGGAGCATCCAGATTCATAAAGCAAGTTCTTAGAGATCTACAAAAAGACTTAGACACCCAATAATAATAATGGGAGACTTTAACACCCCACAGTCAATACTAGACAGATCAACAAGACAGAAAATTAACAAGGATATTCATGACTTGAACTCAGCTCTGGAAGAAGTGGACCTAATAGACATCTACAGAACTCTCCACCCCGAATCAACAGAATATACATTCTTCTCAGCACCACATCGCACTTATTCTAAAATTCACCACATAATTGGAAGTAAAACACTCTTCAGCAAATGCTAAAGAATGGAAATCATAACAGTCTCTCAGACCATAGTGCAATCAAATTAGAACTCAGGATTAAGAAACGCACTCAAAACCGCACAACTACATGGAAACTGAACAACCTGTTCCTGAATGACTGCTGAGTGAATAACCAAATTAAGGCAGAAATAAATAAGTTCTTCAAAACCAATGAGAACAAAGACACACCTACCAGAATCTCTAGGACACAGCTAAAGCAGTGTTTAGAGGGAAACTGAATGCCCACATCAGAAAGCAGGAAAGATCTAAAATCAACACCCTAACATCACAATTAAAAGAACTAGAGAAGCAAGAGCAAACAAATTCAAAAGCTAGCAGAAGACAAGAAATAACTAAGATCAGAGCAGAACTGAAGGAGATAGACACAAAAAACCCTTCAAAAAATCAGTGAATCCAGCAGCTGGTTTTTTGAAAAGATTAACAAAATAGATGGTCGGCTAGCCAGACTAATAAAGAAGAAAAGAGAGAAGAATCAAATAAACACAATAAAAAATGATAAATGGGATATCACTACTGATCCCACAGAAATACAAATTACCATCAGAGAATACTGTAAATACCTCTATGCAAATAAACTAGAAAATCTAGAAGAAATGCATAAATTCCTGGATGCAAACACCCTCCCAAGACTAAACCAGGAAGAAATCGAATCCCTCAATAAAGCAATAACAACTTCTGAAATTGAGGCAGTAATTAATGGCCTACCAACCAATAAAAGCCCAGGACCAGATGGATTCACAGTCGAATTCTACCACAGGTAAAAAGAGGAGCTGGTAGCATTCCTTCTGAAACTATTCCAAACAATAGAAGAAAAGAGACTCCTCCCTAACTCATTTTATGAGGCCAGCATCATCTTGATATCAAAACCTGGCAGAGACACAACAAAAAAAGAAAATTTCAGGCCAATACCCAGGATGAACATTCATGCAAAAATCCTCAATAAAATACTGGCAAACCGAGTCCAGGAACACATCAAAAAGCTTATCCACCACAATCAAGCTGGCTTCATCTCTGGGATGCAAGGCTGGTTCAACATATGCAAATCAATAAAGGTAATCCTTCCCATGAACATAACCAACGACAAAAACCACATGATTGTCTTAATAAATGCAGAAAAGACCTTTGATAAAATTCAACACCGCTTCATGCCAAAAACTCTCAATAAACTAGGTTTTGATGGAACATATCTCAAAATAATAAGAGCTGTTTATTACAAACCCACAGCCAATACCATACTGAATGGGCAAAAGCTGGAAGTATTCCTTTTGAAAACTGGCACAAGACAAGGATGTCCTGTCTCACCACTCCTATTCAACATAGTGTTGGAAGTTCTGGCCAGGGCAATCAGGCAAGAGAAAGAAACAAAGCGTATTCAAATAGAAAGAGAGGAAGTCAAATTGTCTCTGTTTTCAGATGACATGATTGTATATTTTGAAAACTCCATCATCTCAGCCCAAAATCTCCTTAAGCTGATAAGCAACTTCAGCAAAGTCTCAGGGTACAAAATCAATGTGCAAAACTCACAAGCATCTCTATACACCAATAACAGACAAACAGAGAGGCAAATCATGAGTGAACTCCCATTCACAATTGCTACAAAAAGAATAAAATACCTAGGAATAAAACTTACAAGGGATGTGAAGGACTTCTTCAAGGAGAACTACAAACCACTGCTCAAGGAAACAAGAGAGGACACAAACAAATCAAAAACATTCCATGCTCATGGATAGGAAGGATCAATATTGTGAAAATGGGCATACTATCCAAAGTAATGTATAGATTCAATGCTATCCCCATCAAGCCGTCATTGATTTTCTTCACAGAATTAGAAAAAACTACTTTAAATTTCATACAGAAACAAAAAAGAGCCCATATAGTCAAGACAATCCTAAGCAAAAAGAACAAAGCTGGAGGCATCATGCTACCTGACTTCAAACTATACTACAAGGCTACAGTAACCAAAACATCATGGTACTGATGCCAAAACAGATATACAGACAAATGGAACATAACAGAGGCCTCAGAAATAACACTACACATCTACAACCATCTGATTTTGACAACCCTGACAAAAACAGCAATGGGGAAAGGATTCCCTATTTAATAAATGGTGTTGGGAAAACTGGCTAGCCATATGTAGAAAACTGAAACTGGACCCCTTCCTTAAACCTTACACAAAAATTAACTCAAGATGGATTAAAGACTTAAACGTAAGACCCAAAATAATAAAAACCCTAGAAGAAAACCTAGGCATTACCATTCAGGACATAGGCATGGGCAAAGACTTCATGACTAAAACACCAAAAGCAATGGCAACACAAGCCAAAATTGACAAATGGGATCTAATTAACCTAAAGAGCTTCTGCACAGCAAAAAAACAAAAAACAAAAAACAAACAAAAAAAACTATTGTCAGAGTGAACAGGCAACCTATAGAATGGGAGAAAATTTTTTCAATCTATCCATCTGACAAAGGTCTAATATCCAGAATCTACAAGGAACTTAGACAAATTTACAAGAAAAAAACAAACAGCCCCATCAAAAAGTAGGCTAAGGGTATGAACAGACACTTCTCAAAAGAAGACATTTATGCAGCCAACAAACATATGTGAAAAAGCTCTTTATCACTGGTCATTATAGAAATGCAAATCAAAACCAGAATGAGATACCATCTCACGCCAGTTAGAGTGGCAATCATTCAAGTCAGGAAACAACAGATCCTGGAGAGGATGTGGAGAAATAGGAATGCTTTTACACTTTTGGTGGGAGTATAAATCAGTTCAACCATTTTGGAAGATAGTATGGTGATTCCTCAAGAATCTAGAACCAGAAATACCGTTTGACCCAGCAATCCCATTACTAGGTATATACCCAAGGGATTATAAATCATTCTACTATAAAGACACATGCACACATATGTTTACTGCAGCACTATTTACAATTGCAAAGACTTGGAACCAACCCAAATGCCCATCAATGATAGAGTGGATAAAGAAAATGTGGCACATGTACACCATGGAATACTATGCAGCCATAAAAAGGAATGAGTTCATGTCCTTTAAAAAGACATGGAAGAGGCTGGAAACCATCATTCTCTGCAAACTAACACAGGAACAGAAAACCAAACACCACATGTTGTCACTCATAAGTGGGAGTTGAAAAATGAGAACACATGGACACAGGGAGGGGAACATCACACACTGGGGCCTGTCGGGGAGTGGGGGGCAAGGGGAGGGATAGCATTAGGACAAATACCTAATGCATGCTGGGCTTGAAACCTGAATGACGGGTTGATGAGTGCAGCAAACCACCATGGCACATGTATAACCTATGTAACAAACCTGCACATTCTGCACATGTATCGCAGAACTTAAAGTATAATAAAAAATAAAATAAATAAATTACATAAAATAAAAGTTACTTATTCCACCAAACCTCATGTTGTTCTAACTTCTAAACAATTGCTATTATTAATATTGTTTTTAATAATACATATTTCACTTTCAAATTAGCACCTTTTAAAAACTTACCATTTAATAAATATTCTGTCTTATAAAGGAGTTAATGTGGAGTACTTCAGTTAAATACTTGACCATGACAGGTATATAAATTCATTCTAAGAGTAAATTTATAAATTTTGGAATAATTAGAGTGCATTTTGTATACAGTTTTGTCTACAACTCCTAAAAGCTATATATTCCTGTACTTAAACTGTAACTCAAAATAATAAATGATAACACTGTTATTGTAAAGATAAAGAAACAGAACTTGAGTTTTTCAATTTTGTCGTTTGGTATGACCACATGGAGTTACTGTGTTTAAATTTTAAACAATAAAACAGAGTGAACCTGTGAGGTGTAATATTTGTTTGGGGAAAGTAAATATTTTAGTTCATATGCGAAACTTTTATATGATTTCGAAAAATAATCTTTTAAGGAACTCAATCATGTCCTTTGCACCAACACAATTGCAGCTGGAGCCATCCTCCTAAGTGAGTTATCACAGAAACAGGAAACCAAATACTGCATGTTCTCACTTGTAAGTGGGAGCTAAACATTGGGTACACACGGATACAAATATGGGAACAATAAATACTGGGGACTCCAAAAACAAGGAGGGAGAGAGGACAGAAGGGTTGAAAAATTACCTATCCGGTATTCTGTTCACTGCTTAGGTGATGGGATCATTAGACGCCCAAATCTCAGCATCGAACAATATATCCATGTAACAAACTTGCACAAAACTAAACTAAAACTAAAATAAAATAAATAAAATATTTTAAAATTGACATGTATCCCCCTTTACATTGTTATCTATTTATCTTTAGGTTAAAGAAGAAATGCAGATGTATAAAATTACTTCAGTCATACAATTTAGTCATAGTATAAATTGTTCCCTTTGCAGACATTTTTGTTGTATTAAAATTCACTTAGTTATTAGACAATTATTTACATAACACATTTTCCATAGAATTTTAATATAAGCATCAAAGCTAAAACTGCTAGGTTAATATAAAAGCTACTGAATTGTGCACTTTTGTCCTACTGGAACTTGGAAGACCTTTCAGTCATTTAGAATATTGTTCCAAAATTGGAAACTGTTTAATAAATTTGTTGAATTTTATAAAGAAGTTTGGAGTAAAAAACCCCACACATACATAAAAGGGCAATGACCCAGTGGGGCTCAACAGATAATTGGTTTTTAAAAAAGCAAAAGGATCACGCCTGTAATCCCAGCACTTTGGGAGGCCGAGGCAGGTGGATCACGAGGTCAGGAGATCGAGACCATCCTAGCTAACACGGTGAAACCCCGTCTCTACTAAAACTACAAAAAAATTAGCCGGGCGTGGTGGTGCCCGCCTCTAGTCCCAGCTACTCGAGAGGCTGAGGCAGGAGAATGGCGTGAACCCAGGAGGCGGAGCTTGCAGTGAGCAGAGATCGCGCCACTGCACTCCAGCCTGGGTGACAGAGCGAGACTCCCTCTCACAAACAAACAAACAAACAAACAAACAAACAAACAAAACTGCAAAAGGAGAGCCAATTGAAGCAATGTCTGTAACTAGTCTGAAATAGACAACTCCTTCAGCGTTGCATATAGTTTATGAACGTTTTAAATAAATCCAAGTTGGTACATCTAAAGCGTGGATAATAGAAACACCCAGGATTCAGATGATACTGGTATAAAAGATAGCAATGAATTATCTTCTACAAGCATTGACAAGGAAGAGAAAGGAATGTTAGCAAATACTATCACGGAGGATTTTTTTTAATTGAGAAGAAAATGGCATTAATAAAGCCAAGACATTGATGAAGAAGAGACAGTGAAAGACATTTTAATCTAATTTGATGTTAGTGATGACCAATGCCGTTTCCAGATGGTAGGAGTTAATCTGATTAAGAGAGGAAGTGAACCTATTCCGAATACATATGGACTCTTCTCTGCAGTTCAAAGACAAGGAAAAAAGAGCAAAGGAAGCACCAAAGAAATGAAAACGTCATGATTTTAGAAATCCTTACCAAACAGTGAAAAAACATGGCAATATTTTCAAGGTTGAAATAATTATTTTGTTTTCGCAGGCTATAGATACTGGAACAAAAAAATGAACATTCAACTTTATAACTGGCTCTAAACCTGAAAATTAAATCCTAAGGTCTGTGTGATATCTCAATAACGTCTCCCCTACTTTTCTAACCCTTGTTATTATTATTTTATTTCAAGACTGTTACTGAAAATAATTTTGTCATACAAAGGAGAGAGTGTTAAAAAGGATTTGCTCCAGGTATCAAATATGCTAGGTATGCCATTGTTAGATAAAATAATAAAATCAATAATTTTTCTAAAGTGACCCTTTTTATGATACAGAAATACCTGAGTGACTTGTTGAAGGCATTCTATCTTTTGATGATTCTCTTTACTTAGATTTCCAAAAATCTACAGATAAGCAACAAATAGTAAACATATATAAAAACACTTATCTTTAATACTAATTATAGTGATATAAATTAAAGCAACATGATGATGTTATTATTCATATATGAGACTTGATTTTTCAAATTGTTATCATAATACCCTATACTAGTAAGACTAGCACATCTATATAGCACTAATAGCAGTGGGAATTTGCATGATGATATGGCAACAAATTAAAAAAAATACACTGAGATATTCGTATATTAGGCCCAGGAATCTTAAATCTTAAACCCGAGGAAAAAAATATATATATTTAAAACATTCCTTGTATAAATTACAATCTATAATGAGGACATGTGCCATAGTTTATTTTACAGCTTCACTATATATGGGAATTTACAGTATTTCAACATTTTTCAATTAGAAACAAAGCTGTATTGTGCACATTTATTTTCATACTGTTGGAGGGGCACTTCAGAACAAATTTTTAGTGGTAGAATTACTGAGTCAAAAGATTAACACATATGTAGTTGTGTTAGATATTTCCAGATTTCTTGCCAAAAAGGTTTATACCAATTTGCTTTTTCACCAACAATGTGTGACTGTGCTTGTTTCCCTAAAGCCCTGCCAACAGAATGTGTTGTCATACTTTTTTCTACTTTTGACAATATTATAGGTGAAAAATGATATTTCAGTATGTTTTTTTAAAATTCGGGCCATCACACATTTTATTAGCTTATTCATATTCATAAAAATTTTAAAGACTGTTAGTTTTTTTAAATTGTGGCAAAATATACATAACATAAAATATATCATCTTAATTATTCTTAAGTGCACAGTTCAGTTATGTTAAGTATGTTTACTTGCTTAACCAATCTCTACAACTTTTCATCTTGCAAAACTGAAACTGTATACCCATTAAATTTTTCCCTCTTCCCATCCCCTGGCAACCACCATTCTACTTTGTTTCTATGAAATGGACTATTCTAGACACTTCACATAAACAGAATCATGTAGTATTTGTCTTTTTGTTACTGGCTTATTTCACTTAATGTCCTTAAGTTTCAGCCATATTGTAATATGTGTCAGAATTTTCATTCTTTGTAAGACTGAAAATTATTCCATTGTATGTGTATACCACTTTTTGTTTATTCGTCTGTCCATGGGCATTTGCGTTGCTTTCACTTGGCTATTGTGAATAGTGTTCCTATGAATATGGATGTACACATGTTTCTTTGGGACTCTGCTTTCCACTCTTTTTTGTAACTACTCAGGAGTGGAATTGCTGGGTCATGTGGTAATTCTGTTTTTGGGTTTTGAGAAACTGCCATACTGTTTTCCACAGCATTTGCACCATTTTACATTTCCCACTGACAGTGTACAAGAGTTCTGATTTCTCCACATCGTTGTTAACACTTGTTATTTTCTGGGGGTTTTTTTGGGGGGGGTAATAACCATCCTAATGAATAAGAGGTGGTATTTCATTGTAGTTTTGATTTTCATTTCCCTAGTGATTACTGATGTTGAGCATGACAATTTAGATATATTATTTAGAGAAATGTCTATTCAAATCCTTTGCCCTTTTAAAAAAATGGGTTATATATATGTTTTTTGCTTGGGTTGTAGTAGGTCTTTATATATTCTGGATATTAACCACTTATCAGATATATCACTTGCAAATATTTTCTCCAATTCTGTAGGTTGCCTTTTCACTCTGTTAATTGTGTCATTTGATACACAGAAGTTTTAAATTTTGATTTAGTCTAACTTGTCTATTTTTATTTTTGTTACCTGTGCCTTTGGTGTCATATCCAAGAAATTCATAAATCCAATATCATACAGCTTTCCCCTATGTTTTCTTCGAAGGGTTTTATAATTCTGGCCTTGTTGGCCTTGTGTATAAGTCATTGATCCACTCTGAGTTGGTTTTTTTTTTTTTTATAAGGTAAGGGTCCAGCTTCATAATCTTGAATGTAGATGTCCAGTTTTCCCAACATTTTTTGAAGAGACTGTCCTTTCTCCATTAAGTGGTCTTTACATTTTTGTCAAGAAATGTTTGATTATATATGCCAGAATTTATTTTTTGTCTCTCTATTCTATCCCATTGGTCTATATGTCTGTTTCTTTGTCAATACCACACTGCTTTGATTACTGTAGCTTTGTAGTAAGTTTTAAAATCAGGAAATGTGAGAACTCTAGCTTTGTTCTTCTTTTGATTGTTTTAGCTCTCCAGGGTCTCTTGAGATTTGAAATGAATTTTAGGATGCTTCTTCTATTTCTGCAGAAATGTTGTTGTATTTTTGTAGAGATTGCTTTAAATCTGTCAATCACTTTGGATAGTATTGATATCTTAACAATATTAAGCCTTTCAATTCATGAACACAGATGTCTTTTCATTTATTTGTGTCTTCTCTAATTTCTTTCAGCAACATTTGTAGTTTTCATTGTACAGCCTTTAGTCCCCTCAGTTAGGTTTATTCTAAAATATTTTATTCTTTTTGATGCTATTGTAAATGTTTTGGTGTAGGTTTAATTTGTGGGTCCCTAATTATTATATATTTTATATAAAGTTTCTACTCAGTTTTTTTTGCCCATTTTTGTATTGAGTTTTTATTCTTCCTCTTCCCCTTAATCAACTTTTACTGTTACAAAATAATGATTTTATAATCCCTATATTCTTTCTACATTTATTAGTTGGCATTTGACTATAAATAAGATGTTTTCCCTTACTATCATTATTTACTTGAATGCCTAAAATTGTCATAGGTTTGTGCAGTAGAAGCCTCTTCATGCTCTCTCTTGTGTCCTCTGAAATGATCATCATTCTTTAAGTGCTACCATACTTTCTGAAACAGTAAGGTATTTCAAGCTCATTTTTAACTTCTACAACCCAAGCCTGGAATAAATCATTTCTCCAAGGATCTCTAGTTTCTTTTTAGTGGAGGAAAGTGTTTTGTAACAAAGATCTGGGTTCTAGGTGTGCTTATGCCTACCGGAGTATCATTGCTTGTAGGCCCTGCCAACAGACAGATCTAAGAAATGTGACTATGTATATAAAAATATATGTATGTCTATACATAAACAAACCCCTGAACCTAACTGTATCAATATCTGAGTTTATATCTGTACCTCTACCTGCATCAAACTATGAGTTTACAGTGAAAGATTTAATTCAAATTCAGTATCAATGGTTTCATTATATATTTTCCTCTTTGATGTATAACTTCTTCAACTGTGAAAAATATGCTTCTTATTATCTATGATGTGTTTAATTTTTGTTCAAGCTAGGATATACACAAAGCAGCTTTAGAGGTGCTAACTCATCTAGATGAAAAAAAAAAAACCTGAGAGTTCGATATTTGTTTACAGTATTTTTCTGTAGCCTGCAAAAATGTACTTGGAGTGGGCCCAGCGCAGCAGTTTGGGAGGCCGAGGCGGGCGGATCACCTGAGGTCAGGAGTTCGAGATCAGCTTGACCAACATGAAAAAACCCTGTCTCTACTAAAAATACAAAAAATTAGCCATACATGGTGGTGCATGCCTGTAATCCCAGCTACTTGGGAGGCTGAGGCAGGAGAATCACTTGAACCCAGGAGACGGAGGTTGCGGTGGGCTGAGATCGTGCCATTGCACTCCAGCCTGGGCAACAAGAATGAAACTCCGTCTAGGAAAAAAAAAATTTGCTTGGAGTGTTTCCTTTTAAAAAGTTCTTTCCTTTTTTTTCTCTTCATTTGGTTAAAAAAAAGAAAATAAATAAAATTTTCCTTTCAGTGTGGTTATGTTTTTTATTGAAAGATAGTTTTTAAATTTAATTTAAAATTTTTAAAATTTATTTGTAAATTTTCTGGTGAGATGATTTTTTTGTTTATTTTCAGATTGAATTTTTCAGACACACTTCTAGATACTCCAATAGTTTTTTTTAAATTGTGGGATATAGCTAATTGTGGTGCTTAAAAGGAAATTGATAGATTTACCTGCTTATGTTAGAAGAAAGAAAGCCTGAAAATTGATGTTCTATGCATACAACTTAATAATTAAGAAAAAGTAAAAATAGAATGAGCCAACCAAGTAGAAAAAAATACATAATTTTGTTAAGATAAAGAAAAAAATAACGAAGGCACAGATACCAGATTTTGAAAGAGTATTATCTAACTACAGTTGTAGTAGAGATGAAAAGATATTAAAACAAAATACAAATAACTTTAGGCAATACATTTGAAAACTTAGATGAAGTGTTTAACTCCTAGAAAAAAATATAAATTACTAACTGAATTTGATAAGAAATATAAAACATGAATTGTTTTATAACCATCAAAGAAATTAAATAGCAGTTTTAAAAACATCCTAGAAGAAAAGTAACAGGCCCAAAACTTTTGCAGGTAACTCTTACTGAATATTCATGGATTAGAAAACATAAATACTACAAACATCTTGCAGATTAAGGGAACAAAAGGGACATTTATGGCCAAGTAAACATTTGATATCAAAACCAGACAAGAACAGTTTAAAAAATGAGTAAGAAATATTGCAGGCCAAAATCATTCATAATCATATATGCCAAAACCCTAAACAAAATATTAGCAACTAAATTTAGCAGTGCATGGAAAGAAATACACTATGACAGAGTGTAAATGTTGCAGAATTCAGTTTAGTTAAGCACTGGAAAAAAAAATCTATTGATGTGATCTACCTCGACATAAACAAGAAAAATTACATTATTCTTTTCAATAGATGCTAGGGAAAAATCCATTGATAGTGCCTGGCATCTGCTCATGATTATAACTTTTATTAAACCAAGAATTAAAAAGAACTTTCTTAATATAATAAAGAATATTTGTAAAAAATCATAAATATTATATTTAGTAGTACAGTTTTATTTGTACACATTTATGGGGTACATGTGAAATTTTGTTACATGTATGTAATGCATGGTGACCAAGACAGGGTATTTAGAGTGTTCATCACCTGAATAGAATACATTTTTGTTAAGTGCAGTCACCTTATTCTGCTATCAAGCATTGAATGTATTCCTTCTATCTTACTTAGTAGTAAAATATTAAAAACATTCCTTTAAACTGTGTCTGATATCATCAGTTCTATTCAACATCATCTTGAAGATCCTTGTCAGTAGAAAAAGACAAGAAAAATAATATAAAAGTTAGTAAGAGGAAAAATAAAACCAGGTTTGTCAGATATAAGATCAATGTAAAAAGTTATCTGCATTTCTATATACTACAGGTTATCTCTTATTCAAAATTCTTGAGACCAAGAATTGTTTTGGGTTTCGGATCATTTTGGATTTTTGAGTATTTGCATATATATAAAACTTGGGGATGGGACCCAAGTCTAAACACAAAATGTGTGTCTTAAATACACTTTATACATATAGCCTGAGGTAAGTTTATACAGTATTTTAAATAATTTTGTGCATGAAGCAAAGTTTTAACTTCATTTTGACTGCAACCTGTCACATGAGTTTAGATGTGGAATTTTTCACTTGTGATGTCATGTTGGCATTCAAAAAGTTTTGCATTTTGGAGCATTTTGAATTTCAGAGTTTTGGACTAGCAGTGCTCAACCTGTATGCCCTTTAAAACAGCAGCAGCAAATATAAGATAATTTTCTTAAATGTGGAAGTAATTTATGGAGTAAATTATATTGACAGTTATTAACGGATATTCAAAGAGAGGGAGATATATACTAAATTCATGGGGGAGGAACATATTACAAAGAAATTAATTCTTGCCAAATTTAATGGAGATTTTACCAAAAATATCAATTTCTACAATTTATATGGCATAAAAAATGGCCAAGAGTAACCAAGCCGTACTTCAAGAACAGGGTAGTAGATTTTCCCTACCAGATAAAAAGACAAATTATAAAGTTAAAGTAATTAAAGATATACAGAAATAGACAAACAGACCACTAAAATAACAAGAGAACCAAGAAACAGAACTGTGTGTGATATATGCACGTGGTGCATGAGAAACGATGGTCTTTTAAAAAATGGTGCTTTGTCAATCATCTAGCTATATTAAACAAAAATAACTCTCCCTTACACTATACAGAGAAGTCAGTTTTGTTTGTGTTATAAATCTAATGAAGAATTAAAAAATAAAACTACAAAATAACATAGAAGCACAAACCATAAAGGAAGATACTGATAAACTGAATTATATAAATGTAAGAAATTTTGGTAATCAAAAATAACAATAAGAGAATGAAAAGGCATATCACAGATGGAGAGAAGACATGCGCAACATACATAACTAACAAAGGAGCTGTATCTATTTGCAATATATAATCTAATATAGGTATCCAACATGTAAAAATTTCAGTAAGAAAACCTATCGGGTAGTATGCTTATTACCTGGGTGATGAAGTAATTTGTACACCAAACCTCCTTTGACACACAATTTATCTATATAACAAACTTGCACATGTATCCATGAAACTAAAGTTTAAAAAAAAGTTTAGTTTGTCATAGACAAAAAAAAGGAAGAAAGACAATCAGATAAGTCAATAGAAAACTGTATAAAAGACTTGAATAGATACTTCAAGGAGGAGGGTATCCAAATGGCCAATAAACATATGAAAAAGCGCCCATATTTATTAATAATTAGGGAATTGCAGATTTAAATAATAACAAAATACCACTAAATATCCATCAGAATGGCTAAAGTCAGAAAGATTAACAATACCGTTCATTGGCACGAGTATGGCACAACTATAACCCTCATCCACCGTGGGTGAAATTGTAATTTGGTACAACCCTTTTAGAAAACTCTGACAATATCTACTAAAGCTGTTAATACCCATGTTTTATTACCCAGCCATTCTCCTAAGTATATATCCAAAATAAATGTGGTACCTGTTTTCTAGGAGATGTGTAAAAATGTTTGCGTTGGTAATAACTCAAACTGGAGACAATACATATATTCATCAAGAGTAGAATGGGTAAATAAGTTGTGGTATAATTCATATAACTGTGTATTTCATATTTAAACAAAAAGGAATGAACTGCTGTTAAATGCAACAACATGGGTGAACATCAAAACATGATATTTAAGACAGAAGCCAGACACAGAAGATTAAACTTTTGATTTCATTTACCTGAGCTTTGAAAACTGTAAAAACAAAATTATTGGGTTGTAAGTCAAAATAGTAGTTATACTTGGTGGAGAAGGCAGGGAGTAGGAGTTGGGAGAGGCCATGACAGGAAGAGGGGAGGAACTCTGGAGTTCTGGCATATCTTTTATTTCTTGATCTGAATGGTGTTTATCCCGGTGATCACTTCGTGATAATTAATCTGTGCATTTACATGTCGCGCACTTTTCTGTATGTGAGAATACGTTGCAATAAGAAAATACTTTTAAATTCCAGTGGAATTAGCATAAATCTGAGAGGCAGAGCTATTAATTTTTTAGAATCAATATAATAGAATTCTTTCTGACCGTAAGATAGGGAAAGTTTTAACATAGAAAACTCAAAATACCACAAAGAAAATTATTTGATAAATATCGAAAAAGTTTTACATTAAAATTTAGAATTATTTTTCACTGCAAGATGTCATAAAGTAAAAAGATAAGCCACAGACCTGACAAATATATTTGTAACACATATAACTGAAAAAGGATTAGCCTTCAGAATATATAAGAAAATAGACAAATACGCCAATATATAAAGGAACAAAAGACATGAGCAGGTAATTCAAAAAAGAACACATGAATGGCCAATAATCATATCTGAAGCTATTCAACCTCATAAATAATTAGAAAATGGAAATTAAAATTAGCAGATTTTGCCAGAACTATAAAATATGACAATTCCAATTGCTGGTGTGGGTATGGAGCAACAGGAACTCATACACTGTTGACAAAATAATAAATTGGTATAATCATTCCAGTGGACATTTTTGCATTACCTGATAAAGATTTGCATGTACTCCATGGTCAGCAGTTCTACTCTTGGGGATATTCCTCAGGAAACTTCAATTTGTGCCCGAGACCATGTACAAGAACATCCATGTTAGTATTGCTTATACTAGTAAAATACTGGATATAATGTGTACGTCCATCAAGAGATGAATGGGTACTAAATTATGTTTATCCATACAAAGAGAACATTTTGCAGCTGTGAAATTTAAGGACTATATGCATCGATGTGGATGAATTCTTAGGAACACATCATTGAACCATAATAAGACAGTCACAAAAGAATACTTAGTATGTTTCCAATAAATGAAGTTTAAATAAGAGGTAAGACTAATTTAATAGTTTGGGATGGATACCTTTGTGATAATAATATAAAGAAAAGCAGATAAATGAAAAAGACAAAATGCAGCGTAGTGATCAAATTTCAAGAGAAGGAAGAGGAATGCAATCAAGAAGGGACCCACAGGGGCAGTAAAGGTATTGGTGATAATCTATTAAGATGGACTTTTGCTTTATTATTATTATTAAACTCTACGTATACATTATATACACTCTTTTATATGCATGATGCATTTCATAATAATTTGTTTACAATCTCTACATATCTCTCTATAGGAAATGCATTATTGGGAGTCAATAGCAGAAGCCAATAAATCAGCTGTGTTGCTGTTTCAAGTGTCCATCAGTGGCTGATGTTGACCTAGAAAATTGATGGAAAAGAATGGAGAGTATAGTTAATAGTTCTACTTTTAAATGTTATTCAAGTTTTTTTTGTCCTGTGTCTTCTTATTTTCTTTGTAGGGATGAAAAAGAGAACACATCATGAGTTGATGGCTAGATGCCATTTCTTACTAAATTTAATTTTCTTAGCCAATAGTGTGTTGTTGGAATGAGGGTATTGTCCATTGTACTTGACGGATCAAGAAACTAGGTTAAAAAAGGTCAATGCAGATTGCCTCAAAGCACACAAGTAAAATGGTGAAGGCTGCTCTGGATTTCCCTTTACTCTGCACCAGCTTTCCCCAGTGTGTCTATGCATGGAATTAGCAGCAGCAGCTAGCATCGCCCCACACTCAGCCTCAGAAGCATTCAGCCAGCCTCAGTCTCTCTGGGAGCCTCCTCTGGGCCTTCAGGGAGGTGTGATATACTGGGTACAGTGGAGGTTAAGTATCCATTTCCTCTAACTTTCTGCTTATGAGTAGTGGCTGTCCCTAAGCAACCTTTTGACTTAAGCCCTTTGCTCTCCTAAAGGCTCAGGCATTGTGGCCACAGACCATCTATATATTTAAAGGTACATTAGCAGAGAAGAGACCCTTTGCTGATCTTAAGAACAGCTTATGAGAATGGTGGATGGGTGAGAGGGGCAAGGCAGGAGCATGTGAATGATAGCTTCATCAACTTGACATTCCCTCAGGATCTACCACCTCCATGGGGGTTCTTTCCTGGCCATTTCCCCACCAGATGTAAAAATTATTAAATGTATTTGGCTACAGTTTCTTGAGAACTCTTCTTTCTCAGGTTTTTTTTCCCCTTTACCTTATTTCCTTTTCTGCTTCTAGTTTTTAATCCTCATTTTTATTTTCTGCTCTCGCATAAGCTCTAGCTAAATGATGCCTGGGTTTGCTCAAGTATCAAGGTACAGAGAAGGAGCTCTATGAAATTTCAGTCCTGCTGTTGGGCACTAAGGTGCTACTCCAGGAGCTAATAGTGTTCTGGGGAGACCCAGGCCTAACAATAGGGATACTTCTTTCCCCAATAACTGAGCAGTCCAGCAACTCCGGACTTAGAAAAGACTTAGAGCTGGCTTAGAAAATTCTCCATAGTTTAAAAAAATTTTTAAAAGCTGGTCAGGGGATGGATTGAGAAAACAAAGTAGAAAAGTTGTCATGTTTTTTTTTTTTTGGATTGCATTCACTGAAGTTTAACAACTTCAGGAGAAAATAATGAGTGAGTTGAGGACATTGAAAGGTTTGGAGCCTTTAACTACTGGCTCCACAGATGGGAAATTACTCATATATACTGTATACGTATGTTACATATATACTCCTAATCTATATACTGAGATACAGGAGACCCTACATAGCCCCTCAGTTGCCTTTTAGTGACTCTACCTCTGTTATATAAAAGTTTTTTCTATGCCTTAACTCTTAAGAGTTTTTAGGATCTCACTTTTAAAATGTGTTTGATTCTGAGTCACATTAACCACAACGACGAATATTCGTTGAACATTTTACATTTGCAAGCACATTTATATACATTGCCTCATTTATTCAATATAATCACTTTGGTTTTTTTCTCATGGGTACTAGGAGACAGGAGTCTTAGAAAATTATGCTTTTGACACATGCACGCATATGTTCATTGCAGCACTATTCACAGTAGCAAAGACATGGAAACCATCTAAATGCCCATCAACGACAGATTGGGTAACGAAAATGTGATACATATACACCATGGGATACTATGCAGCCTAAAAATGAGCAAGATCATATCTTTCACGGAATATGGATGGAGCTGGAGGCCATTATCCTTAGCAAACTAATACAGGAACAGAAAACCAAATACTGCATGTTCTTGTAAGTGGGAGCTAAATGATGAGAACTCATGAACACAAAGAAAGAAACGACAGACACTGGATTCTATTTGAAGATGGAGGGTGGGAGGTGGCAGACAAGCAGAAAAGGTAACACTGATGAAATAATCTGTAAAACAAACCCCCATGACACAAGTTCATCTATGTAGCAAACCTTCACATGTACCCCCAAACTGAAAATAAAAGTTTTTTTGTAAATGCTTTTCCAGTTCTTAGGAACTGGAAGCCAGCTGTCAGGTATGGGAGCTAGAATTTGAAGCTGATATTTGACTTAATGTGCTCATTCTTTCTAAATCTTGATGCTAACCTTAATTATTAATATCTTAGCATGACTTTGTTTATCACAACATATAAGCTGGAAAATCAGCTTCACCTGAAGCTGGGCTTCCAGCTGCTCAGCAGCCATTCCTCACCAGCCATTCAAGGCAGTTTTTTCTTTTCAAACTTTGGTTTGCAGATCACCTGGAACAGAATTATTCTGGGGGAGGAAGCGTTGTTGATAAAATTTCACATTCTTAAGCTGTATCCCAGGTCTACTGACTCAGCTTCTAAGGGATGAGACTTGGAAAACTGTGCTGTTAAACAAGAACCCAGATTAATCTTATATGCCCTAGGTTTTGAGAAGCAGTGGTTTAGCAACCACACCACGTTTTTTCAGGGCCACTGCCACATATGTGGTCTGAATTTCTGGGATTTTGACTGCTTGAGTGGAATGGGTCATTGTCAATATACATCCCTGAAGATTCCTGTTTGGAATTTGATCCATTGGCCACAAATTCTTTCCCCACCCCAACCAACAATGCAGGATATTTTTCCCAGGCTGGCCTGGAGGAAAAACCAATCATTGTTCTCATTCTGACTAATTGGAGACAGTCTGGCCACAAACATCTCTCTTTGTGCCTTTCTCTTCTACAGTACTTGGGCAGGGCTGCAGGGCAGCTGGTGTGGAGGGTGGCTGGGGTGGGGCCCAGAGAAAAATAATTAAAACTGCAATGCCTTCTGTCATTAAGTCCTGAGTGGAATGCTGAGTTGAATAATGGAAAGGGTCTCCGCTGTCTTTGGGAATATTTTTGTTATTGTCCCAAGTAAAAGACTTGAGTGTCAAATGAGATTCTTTTATGTCTGTACTTCTCCATAATTTTTTAGAATTTCCTATGGTCTGTGCAGTAATTGCAGTTTCCTTAAAGCCATTCCGTTGGCTGTCCTCAATTTGTTTCAGCTGGTCTGAGGATTCTTTAGGTAAACTAAATGAAATACAACTAGGAAAGGCTCTTGTTTCCTTTTGCTTTTTTGGAAAAGGAAAGAGTGTAAATTGCTAATGCCAATAAATGGCCAGAACCCCCAAGTTTTCTACCAGCAGCAATACCTTTTTGTGGTGGACAATATTGCTTTGAAATCTTTCTCCAAATACAAATCCCATGTACAAACAGTAGTAGTAGTAAACGTTTATTGAGTGTTTATTTATTCCAGTCACTGTGCTAAGTGCTCTGTGTATTTTTTAAATTTAATTCAACCAATTACTCTTTAAATTAGGGACTAGTATAATTCTTACTTTACAAATGAGCCAATGATGTCCTAGACAGTTGAAATAACCTTTCTAAAGTCAAACAGGTAAGCATTTCAATGCTGATTTGTACCAAAGAGGTCTAGCTCCAGAGCCATATTCCTTTTTGCTATAGTCTGTGTTCTTTCTTGTCATATATAATCACTCCCATAATACACACACTCAGGCTTTAAGTCTTTGTTTAGTTTTTAAGACCAGAATACAGAGTTTGATTATTATGATAGCCACATTTTTTAAACTAAAAATCAACAAAAATTCGGGCGATATAGGAGAGAAAATTTTGAATTGAGGCTGTTGCAAAAGACTGGAATGAAGGTTATCATATCCCAGAGAGAACACACTGAGGATATCAATTGGATCCTTCACTCGTTTAATAAATAACTTTCATATTAAAGGACTTTACATCCTCAGTATCTGGTACCATTTATAAAATGTGTAGTTGAAGTGCTTAATAAACATTTATTGAATGATTGAAAGTATTCCTGTCTTCAGAGAATTGCTGATCTTTAAGGGCAATGAATGGAACAATTTTAATACATTAAGTGCTATGATAGAGGTAGCACTGTGATAGAGGTACATGATGGACACAATATTTATTAAGGAAATAAATAAATCCATAGGGTGCTTGTGACGGTGGAGGGGATTCTTAGAAGGCCATGAAATAATTCCCAGAGGCATTGTCATCTAAGATAGAACCTAAAAGACAAGTAGGTACAGGCCTGCTTAGGCTAAGCAGCATCGGGTTATGAAGATCTTTCAAACAATAGAGCTTAGATTGTATTATAATTACTATGGGGAGCCTTTGAAAAATATGTACCCACAGGGTGACATAATTTTGGTTATATGTATGTGTGTAAATGCACCTGTTTAATAAAGTGTATATGATTTACTCCTCAGCATGAAACCTATTCTTTACATTCTTCATTATTAATGAAATAATCTTTTCATTGCTTTGAAGATATAGTTGATAAAGAGCCACAGGAAGGATCCGCTACTGTGATAGAGAAGGATTTTCCAAACTTTAATATTCATAGGATTATCTGGGAATTCTGTCAAAAAGTATACTCTGATTCAGTAGGTCTGGGGGTGGTACTCAGATTCTGGATGTCTAGCAAGCTCCCATGTGATGCCAGTGTTACTGCTTCTCAGCTCACACTTGTGAGTAGGAATGGGCTAGAAAAGGAGGAAGACAGTATCTCAGAAAAATAAAGTATGTTAATGGAAACCAAAAATCTGAGTCAGTGAGAGCATAGGATAAAGGAGGCAGGCTTAATGAACTAACACTTCGGAAGATAATAAGAAAGAAGAAAAAGAAGAAAATGCTAGATTAAAGAGGCATATCAAGTAAATAATATGGGAGTACCTGACTTAGCTGATGACAAGATGGTCAGAAAAACATTTCTAAAAGGAAATGAAATAGAATTTCCTGACAGTGATGATCATAAGCTTCTATTTGAGACCAAGTCTGCAGTAACTAGTGTAACATTTCCCAAACTATTCTATAGAATGCTCAAACGAGTGTTCTACAGAATGCTTATTCTAAAGGAAATTTAATACAAGTTTTGGCAAAGACTTTCATGACCAAATAAGTTTTGGAAATGCTCTTAAGCAAAGTTAAACTCATTTCTGTGAAGTATTTTACCAAGAAACATCCTTTTCACAAGACACCTAATTAACACCTCCATACCAAGAGTTTTTACCAAGCACAGTATTGGAAAACCTCACCTACTGAAAAAAGACCACTGGATTTGTAGTAAGGTCTGAGTTGCAGACCCTTCTCTTTAGCAAGTTACTTAACCCCTCTGAGCTACAGTGGCTTAATTGATAAAATAGGCATTACACTATCAATCTTGCCATGCTATTATGAATATTGAATTAATAACTATAGGAGATTATAAACTCCATAGCATTATGATATTATGCTTATTTTTGACCACTACAACATCTTGCACAATGTTTCATTCGTTGGCACTCAATCTTTTATGAAAGCATCAGTTAATTAATTAACTGACTTTAGGCCAAGAAACTCCTTAAAGGAACTTAATAAGAGAGCTGGAAATTGATGTTCTCCTGAAAAAGGCAGGAATTAGGCAGAGGCCAGTGAAGAATATGACTTGATGTGTTGTTTATTTGTTTTCCTCTTTCTGTGGTGCTTTGATATTACTAAAGGGTAGAAGACAAGATCTATTATAGAAGATAATACAGAATTATTTGCAAGGCAAAAAGTGGGTAGTACTTGAAACAAGAGAAACAGAGAAAAAAATCTCAGCTGCCATGTTCCAGTGGGTGGACCAGTATTAATTTCAAATTAAATTTTAGGATTATTCATAACTTATCTCATGATGGTAACATATTATTTTGGCCATAAGAATATCTAAATGGAAAATTGATACTTTTCATATCTAAAGCTATGCAGGTCCTCAATGAACCTGACCAAACTTAAGTGTCTTATGATAGTAGTCGAATATTACAGGTGGAAAAATGGAAGGAGATAACACATCCATAATTACTTAAAGAATATATTTGAAGTTTAAAATATGTGGATGTTTATGAAATATTCAGTCAATTATGTATTTAGCAATCATCTTGCCAAATGTCTAGCCATTTGAAAACATCTGGATTATTGAATGTTCATCCAGATGTTCAGTCTTGAGTAGATATTTGGCAGTTGCAAAATAGAATTTTCCAGTTGTTTGGTCTGAATTTTGCTGAATTTTAAAAACACTAATTTGAATAGCTGTTTTGTATCTATGCCATTGTTCTGGCTTTGGACTGATAAACTAACAACAGGCTTGGTAATAGAACTACTGAATCAGTGTTCTGAGCTATCCCATTCTGCCCAACAGTAATGTATGGTTTCTCTTTTCTAGCTTACTTGGTGGTGTTGAGCAAGTAAATAGAACCCTATAAAGGGATATGGAGGAGAAAATAATGTGTGGCCACTGTAAGTGGGGACCAAAAGACCTGATGCAAGTCCTAGCTATGCTCTTACCAACCGAATAACCTTGGGCAGCTATATTAACCTCAGTAGCAGTTTGTCTTCTGTGAAATAAGTATAATAATAATTGATCTCCCACTTTGAGGTTTGTTGGGATAATCGAATGAGACAGAAACGTGAACTTGTTTGTGAACTAGTACATGTTATATGTATATGTTTATGATGTATATATGCCAATGTTAGATGTGAATACTTTTGTTTCTGTTTCCCTCTAGGCAAGTATAATTAGTACTACATGTGTCCAGCTTTGTACTAAAATGAGGATGAATTTTAAAAGAGAATGATTGGGAAACATATTACAATTTAAAACAGAAAAGGTTTAATTTGGCCTAAAATGACAAATAAACATTTCAAGCAATTCAGTTCCTGGCCTTCCATTTCATCTCCCACTCTTTTAGTCAAATAGGTAAGGCCCATAAGTGTTCCATACTTTTCAGCTCTGATTTTTCTAAAAGCTATTTCTCTATGCTTGGAATATTCTTTCTTCTTGTTCCCACATGTTCAGATCCCATTAATGTTTTCATGTTTCATCTAAAAATGTTAGATTTCCCTGTGAATATTTCATTCATCCTTCTACTTAAGAGTCATGACTTTAAAGGTCTGGATTTGAAACCTGTCTCTGTCACTTAATAATTGTGTGAATTTGGCCACTGTAATAATTCATTCGGAATTTTGATTTCTTCAGTAAGAATTATTGTATCTCACATAGTGAACTGAAAATTGAATGAGATAATGTATATCCTGGTAGATATTCCTACCCTTTCCAAAAATGCCCTATTTCTGCCTCTGTGTCTCTAAAGAGACTCTTTAGGTTTTTATCCTATCAATGTGCATTCATTAGAAAAAATCAAATAGTACCACTAGGCTTATAAAAGAGGATTCTTGTGCCTCCACCTCCCAGTATACTACTTCCAGTGGCAACTCCTTTCAACTGACACTTATATTTATCTCCATATTTATAGTAAACATCCTTATACTGCCATTTACTGATTTTTCAATTTTTAAAAGTACCTTCTACTGACTTTTCACAATGGAAAATAAGGATTAGCCCTTCTTACATCTTCCTTCCTTACATGAATACATTTGCCCTCTCCAATTCTCTCAGGATAGCTTATTGTTTGTTATTATGACCATTTAAATATTACTCGTACATGAAGTAAGAAGAGGACAATGGTTTTATTTCTGTTCTCATACCCCTTTTTCTTTTCTCTGGAGTTAATGATCACTTTATTTTTTAATATCATAGTTTATTATGCTCTTTGCTCTTTTTCTTTTCTAATAATATATATTTGAACTGCCTTCAGACTTTAGGACAGTCTTTTTTCTTTTATGTGGCGATAAAATTAAACACACTGAAATGTAGAATTTGCTTTGACTTGTAGCTCTGCACTTATCAAGCCCACATGACTCTGACTGGTGGTGTCAGTCCGATGTGATGACATCAACCTAAATATCCTCTCAATATGAATACGTTTAAAATGGAATATTTAGGATTTTCTTTACCAGCAATGTAAGTTTTTACTCTTGGAAGAATTAGGTTCCAGCTCTTCAAAAATATATATTCATTTTGTATCTATAAGTTTGCTTTGGTAGATCAACTATTTGTCAATCAGGTCCTTTGTATCTCTAAGTCCATTTATGATTCCCATGACTTCTGTCCCCTGGTGTACATGCCATGTTTGGGTCCCTCACCTTGACTGTGAGTGTGACTGAATATGATACAGTTCACTCCTATGATTAAGTTATGCTATATGACAAAGATGAGAGGATTTTTCAGATTTTAAATTCTCACTCACATGTGGGAATTGAACAATGAGAACTCATGTTCTCACTCATATGTGGGAACTGAAAAATGAGAACACTTGGACACAGGGTGGGGAACATCACACACCGGGCCTTGTCATGGGGTAGGCAGAGTGGGGAGGGATAGCATTAGGAGGAATATCTAATGTAAATGATGAGTTAATGGATGCAGCACACTAACATGGCATATGTATACATATGTAACAAACCTGTACGGTATGCACATGTACCCTAGAACTTAAAGTATAATAAAAATATATAAAAATAATAAAAAAACAATATCTAAATTCAGTTGACTTTGAATTAATCAAAAGGAAAATTATCCTTGGTGGGCCTGACTTAATCAATCTCCTTGAAAAAGTGGGGCTTTCCTGTAGGAAGAGATTTAAAGCAAGAGACACTCTCTTGCTGGCCATGGAGAAGAAAATTCTTACGTTGCAGAGAGGGCTACATGGGCAGGGGACAACAGACAGCTCCTAGAAGCTGGGAGGGATCCCCACACAAGAGCCACAGAGAAAGCAAAGACCTGTGAGCTTAGATGAAGATCATGAGTGGCTGAGACCCTGATTTCCAACTTGTAGTCCTTGAGCAGAGAACCCAGTAACAAAATGCTCAAACTTCTGATCTACAGAACTGTAAGACAAGAAATGAGTATTTTTGGGCTGGGCATGGTGGCTCATGCCTATAATCCCAGCACTTTGGGAGGCCAAGGCAGGTGGATCATTTGAGGTCAGGAGTTTGAGACCAGCCTGGCCAACATGGTGAAACCCTGTTTCTACTAAAAATACAAAAATTAGCTGGGCAGTAGTGGCATGCACCTGTAATCCCAGCTACTCGGGAGGCAAAGGCAGGAGAATTGCTTGAGCCTGGGTGGTGGAGGTTGCCGTGAGTCGAGATGGCGCCACTGCACTCTAGTCTGGGCAACAGAGTGAGACCCTGTTTCTAAAAAAAAAAAAAAAAAAAAAAAAAAGGAAGTGATTTTTTAAAGCTGCTAAGTTTGTGGTAATGTGTTATGGAGCAATAGAAAACTAATGCACTATTTGCATCTAAAAGGGTGATCATTTCTAAACACTCCAAAGCACATTGAATATATCATAAGTTAAGCTTTTCTCAGAGAAAATTGTTTTAAAGTATAGAGATTATTTGAACTTATTAAATTTAACTTGGATTCAAAATAAGCTATAATTTTAGCAAAGAAATTAAGAAAGTTGTATTTAACTTTACTGTCCTTTTCTTGTCCCTCCCTCCTTCCCTCCCTTCCTTCCTTTTCCTCCCTCTCTTCCTTTTCCTCCCTCCCTCCCTCCCTTCCCCTTCCTTCCTTCCTTCCTTCTTTCCCCCCTCCCTCCCTCCCTCCCTCCCTTCCTTCCTTCCTCTAAATCGGCTTTATTCTCCACCACCCCAAAAAGTCTTTTTCTTTCAGTACGAACTTTTGCCACAACCTGCATAACATTAAATAACTCATATATAGTTAGTTCATCCTTATGTAGGATCCTTATGGGCTCTTCAAAGATCGAACAGTTTTGGAAAAATAGCATATAAACTTCTGTTTTACTGTAATTATTGTCTCCATACTCATCCTCAATATATTTGCAAATTAGAGAAGAATACTCTTCTTATCTCACAATTTGAAATACGCTTTTACTCCAGGCCAACCTGTTAACAACTTTTCTATGGCTGACAGCACTGATGGCCATCTTGTTTGTACACGTCTAAGAAGGCTGTCTCCTTTACTCTCTATACAGTAAAAAAATCTCAGAAAATGCTTCTACATACTTTAAGTAAACTGAATAGTAACCAAAATGTTTTATTACAAAAGTTTCAGTATTACAGGTAAAATCATATCTCCTTTTAGAAATGTTGTGTAGAAGGTGTCAGTAGGGCATTTATTATGTAAGATCTTTTTATTTTCTGTAGAAAGAAGTTTATTAACTGAATTGAATTCACCAGAATTTAGATTTGCACTGTCAAATATGTGGATAGATAAGCAATGTCTAGTTTGTATTTGTACAAGATATCAACAATCTTTCGTTTTATATTTTCTACAGTTTTGTTAAAATGTTTATAGACATGAAGAGGACAATTGGAAACTACATTTTTCAAATCAAAGTTTTACTGGTAAAACATGATACAGTCTGCTTCACACTGTTGGTGGCTAACATATTGGCTTATCAGAATTTCCCCATTTTTATCTATGCACCTGAAATATTCGTATAATGATAGTAAAGGAATTCTTTTAAGCTCAAACTCACAAACATGAATAAATGTGAAAAGAGAAATAATGATTAAAAATAAAATAAAGGCCAGGCGTGGTGGCTCACACCTGTAATCCCAGCAGTTTGAGGGCCGAGGCTGGCAGATCACCTGAGGTCAGGAGTTCAAGACCAGCCTGGCCAACAAGGTGAAACCTCATCTCTACTAAAAATACAAAAAAATTAGCCAGGTGTAGTGGCACATGTCTGTAATCCCAGCTACTCGGGAGGCTGAGGCAGGAGAATCGCTTGAACTCGGGAGGCAGAGATTGCAGTGTGCCGAAATCCCACAACTGCACTCCAGCCTGGGTGACAGAGTGAGACTCCATCTCAAAATAAATAAATAAATAAATAAATAAATAAATAAATAAATAAAATAAAAATGAGACAATAATGAATGAGAAATATGAAAATTTGTGGAGGTTGAAAGTAGTAGATAATCAAGTAGTTTCTGACTAGATTTAGGAAAAGCCAAAAGAGGCAGAGTAGGTCAAGAGGAAGAAGCCGAGTAATTTGCACCCTCCAAGTGAGAAATAACAGAAACAAAGTATGGCTGATTGCTTTTCCAATAAAGTTCCCCCTCTTTGAACCCTCTAAGGTGGTACTTCATCTCTTCCAACCCCCACCCTCTATCAATACTCTATATGGCCCTAATGTTGCTGATTATTTTAACAAAATGACATTAACTCCTTTTCTGTCCAGTGATCTTGTGCACCCTTTTAAATTGAAGGGGAACCTGCCAGTGGGGTTCTATTTTTTTTTTTTTCAGATGCTCATTGTGAAGCTTTCTTCTAATATGGGAATTATAAGCAAGAAGGTCTACACAGTGCTCAATGGAAATCCATTTGGCATGTTTTCAATCCCAGTCCTTGCTAAACAAGTATACATAAAATAATAATCAAATGAGGTAATTAATAGCTCTTTTCAAACTGTTAATAGTATATTGTGGTAAATAGACATTTGAATTGATCCAGTGAATTTTAAAGAGATACTATAAACAAAATTCATCATTTGGACATTCTTTATTACTATACTGCATTTGGGGTTTATTTTCTTTCCCAACTTTGCATTCTGTTTCTTGATTCCAGATATGACTTATTGGTAACAGGGCTATGTGCCCATTCTCTGTCCATTATCGTATGGTCTGGGATGGGGGTGGGGTCTCAGCAGGGATCACTGGAGTGGAGAGGGCCCTCTCTGACCTAATGATACTGGGATGGCCGTTTCAGAAAATAACGTGAGAGTGAAAATTTTACTAAAAACAATTTTCTCAATAAATATCAAGATAAAATGTCATACAGCTGCCTTGTCACTTTGTTTTTATTCCTGAGCATCATCATAGCTATCCTACCTGTCTTCTTTCTCCAAATATATTTGGGGAAGCTCTTTGTAGGTATTTTGTAGTTTGAAAGAGCTGCCTTGGTTTTGGCATATGTCCAACATGCAATTTTTGCAGGCTTCTTTGTTCTGGAAAGCCTCAGAGTCTCCTTTCAATTCTACTCTGGATATTTAGGAGAGTGTGGACTATTTTGTTTTATTTGGCCAATATCCAGTTAAATAATGCATCCCTGGCCTGTAGAGCCTAGGCCATCTCACTTATAGATCAGTGTGAGATACACTAGTTCTGAAATGCATTTTGAAGTAGACAAATAGCCAGATGAGTAAGTGATAAATAATAGCAGATGCCCAAAGGTAAGACAAAAGTAGAAAAGATGGTTTGCATTGGGATTGGCAGGAAGACATGTTTCAGAAGGCAGAAATTGCTGAGTAGGGGCAAATTGCCAATGCACGGTAATCCATGTGATAAGTCAAGCCAGGCCAAGCCTTGGAGACTCACAGGATAATTGAAGACTTAACAAAATAAAATTAATAGGAAAAAGACCACCAAAGTCTTTAAGCATGGTAGAGAACAGGAACAAGGAAACTAACTCAAACTTGATTCCAGGTTCAGACAGCTAAACTCTTTGCAGGGAGATATTTTGCTGGCCTCCTTGAAATGTGCAATAAGGTAGATCAGGGAAAAGCAACAGATGTCAGGTAAAGATATCTAGGTTCCCATATGGTTTTACTACTAATAGGTTATGCGACCCTGACCAAGTTCCCATTCTTGACCTCAGTTTTTTCATTTCTAAAAGGAAAAGGTTGTGCTCATAAGATCCCTTCTAGCTCTGGCTTTCTGAGTCACTACCCAAGCATCACCAATAGGCTTGGGAGGAGGGTCTCTCTCACTTCCTCCAAATACAGTGCAAAGTACTTCTGTTGCAGCAATAGATATGATAGTGCTTTCTTTGTGTAATTTTACTAAGAACTCAAAATCCCATTTTATTTGTTGATTAGCATAGCCTATTTAGATCAATACTGAGAACAGTGGTACAAAGCAGTTGTTTAATAATTAGATGTGGAACAAATCAGTAAATGGAGAAGGAGATTCCCGTGTGAACACCTCTGTGGGGATATCTATCACTCCATTATTTATGTTTGTACTCAAATGCAGGTGCAATGATTTGTCCATATTTTCTTCCACCCTTTTTTACTCCTGGGATATTTTACTGTCTTAAAGCTATTTACATGCATGTCAAGGGAGAGGCAAAGTCTTTTTCTTGCTTTTCAAAATGAAAAGGTAACTGTATTTCTTAAATCATTAGGCAGATTCTAAAGTGAGCTCTTTTAACTCTTAACTAAGCAAGAACATTGAACAGGAAGGAAGAAAGGAGTAAAATAGTAAATTTGTTCTTATTCATGAAAGGCAAGGACTTACCTTCTAGAAAGACATGGCGTTTTCAAGGAGTTGTACCACTTAACATTATGTAAAAGCCAAGCTACTTGTTAGAAGACAAGCTACTGGTTAGAAGAAAAATTCACAAATCACATATTTGAAAAGCAGAACTGGCATGTAGTAAAAGGAACAAACCAATCATATATGGGGCAACTTGGTTGAAACTCCAAGGCATTAGGTTGATTAAAAAATAAGCCAATTTTGAAAGATTATATACTATATTATTTCATTTGTATGACATTCTCAAAAGACAGAACTAGTAGTTATGGAGGACAGACCAGTGGTTGTCAGGGCTCTAGGAGTTTTCCAAGCTGTTTTCCAGAGTGGCTGTACAACACTGCATTCCTATCAGCAATGTATGAGAGTTTCAGTGGCCCTACATTCTCACCATGATTTGATATTGCCAGTGTTTAGGGTTAAAAAAAATCAACCATTCTAATTGATGGATAGTGGTATCTAATGGCTTTAATTTGCATCTCCCAGACAGCTAATGATGTTGGATACCTTTTTATGTAAGTAGTTATTGCCATCAATATATTCTGTTTGTTGAAAAGTATGTAGCAGTCATGTGTCCCAGATTGTTTTTCTTTTCTTTTCTTTTCTTTTCTTTTAGTGTGACTATTAAAGTTACAGCCAAATTAGAACATGTTCTTTCTAGCTACATGTGTTCCCCTTTTCCCAGAGATTTTGATAACTCCCCTCACTTTCCCTTCCAGAGAATGTGGACTATTTTGTTTTATTTGGCCAATATCCAGTTAAATGATATAGCCCTGGCCTGTAGAGCCTAGGCCATTTCACTTACAGATCAGTGTAAGTGTTGAGGTTGAGTGTTGAGGTGCCTTTATATATATTCTGGATGCAAGTTCTGGTTTTCAAATGAATGATTTGTGAATTTTTCTTCTAACCAGTAGCTTGTCTTTTCACTATTTTAACAGGATCTTTAGTGAAGCAAAAGTTTTAAATGTTGATTAACTCTGATTTATCAATTATTAATTTTATATATCAGCTTTTCATGTTATATTTAAGAACTCTGTACATAACTTCTGGACATGAAGATTATCTTCCATGTTTTCTTTTAGGTTTTACATTTAGCTCTATGAATCATCTTGGGTTAATCTCCATATAAGATAAGAAATGGAAGACAAAGGTTTTTTTTTCTATATAGATGTGCAGTTGTTTCTAAATCATTTGTTTAAAAGACCATCCTTTCTTTATTGATTTATTTTTTGTACTTTGATTGATTTATTTTTGTACTTTTGTCAAAAATAAAACAGCCATATTTGTGTGAGTCTGTTCTTGCCCACTGATCTATGCCTCTGTCCCTTTGCAATGCCACACTGTGATAGCCTTGGGTTATTTTTGCTCTTCTTTTTCTGGTTTCTTAAGGTGGAAACAAAGTTTATTGATTTGAGGTCTTTCTTTTTTCTAATATAAGCTTTCAGTGCTATATGTTTCCCTCTAAGCACCGCTTTAGCCATAGCCAACAAATTTTCATATGCTGTATTTTCAATTTTATTCAGTTCAGCACATTTTCAAAGTTCCTTGATACTACCTATCAGACCCATAGGTCATTTAAAAGTGTACTGTTTGACTTTCAAGGGGTTGGTAATTTTTCTGTTATTTTTTAAAATTTATATTTAGTTTAATTCCGTCATTGTCAGAGAACATATTTTCTATGACTTGAATTCTTTTACATTTTTAAGGTGTGTTCTATAAGACAGAATGTGACTTATCTTTGGTTTATGTTCCATGGGCTCTTTAAAAAATGTATATTCTGCTGTGTTAGGATGGAGTGTTCTATAAATGTTATGAGACCCAATTGTTTGATGGTGTTTTTCAGTTTTTCTGTATTAAGTGCCTATGAACATTTTCTGTAAAGGGCAAGAAAGTATAGTTTTTAAGCTTGTGTGCTATATACAGTCTGTGCCACATGTTCTTCATGTTGTTGTTGTTACAACCTTTACAAAATATAAAAAGCATTCTTAGCCTGTGGGCTCTACACAACAAGCTATGGGCTGTATTTGGCCTGTGAGCCATAGTTGATTGACCGATGTTCTATATTCTTACTGATTTTCTATCAGTATTGGATTCTTCAACTATCATTTTATAGAGAGTATTGGATCCTTCCAATACTCTCTATATGTAGAAAGGATGGTCTATTTATATAGAGTATTGGATACTTCCAGTACATAGAGTATTGGATTTTTCAACTATCATTTTATATCATATAATTATTGATAAGTTTGGATTGATGGATACCATTTACTATGTGGTTTCTGCTTGTAACCTCTGTTTTTTATTTTTCTTTTTCCTATCTTCTTTTGGGCTATTTCCACATTTTTAGTATTCCATTTTAATTTATCTATTGAGATTGGACTTTATCTCTCTAGCCTTATCTCTTTATCTCTTTGCTTTTTAAGTGGTTGCTCTCAGGAGTACTACATATATATATTATATTATATATAACTTTTCACCATCTACTTATAGTTAATAAATGGTCACTTCCTGTGAAATGTTAAAATCTTATTACCAAATAATTCCCTTTCCTCTCTGAATTTTATGCTATAGATATTTCATATATTACTTTTATGTACCTTGAAAACTCCATAAGATAATGTGAATGATGTTTGTTTTAAACTGTCTGCTGGCAACAGATTCTTTTAGTTTTCCTTTATCTGTGCAGGTCTTTATTTCACCTTGATTTTTGAAGGATATTTTCACTGGATATAGACTTCTGAGTTGATAGTTATTTTCTTTCAGTACTTTAAAAATATACCACTTCTTTCTGGCTCCACGGTTTCTGAGAAAATCACAATCTTTAAAATCATTGTAGCCCTAAAGCTAATGAATTTTGTTTCTCTGTCGGCTTTCAAGATATTTTGTTGTGTTTCCAATTTTTAGCGTTTTTGATTATAATATATCTGGGTATAAATTCTTTAGGTTTATTCTGTTTAGAGTTTACTGAGCTCCATCAGTCAGTGGCCTTGTGTTTTTCACCAAATTTGAGAAGTTTCTGGCCTTTGTGTTCTTAATTTTTTTTTTTTTAGCATGTATCATTTTCCTCTTATTTGGCATTCCAATGAAACAAATATTAGGACTTTTTAAAATCATCCTACATGTCTCCAAGGCTATATTGTTTTATTTTTTCAGCCTTTCTTTCCTCTCTGATTTCCACATTGAATAATTTTTATTGATTTATCTTTAAGTTCACTGGCTTTTCTGATATCTCTATTCTGCTATTCAACATATTCAGTAAGCTTTTAAAAAAATGTTGGTAACTGTATTGATCAGTTCTAAAACTTTCATAACTTATTCTTTACATCTTCTATTTCTTTGCTGCAATGTTTTATTATTCCATTGGTTTCAAAAGTGTGGTCAATTGCTTGCTGAAGCTTTTTAATAATAACTGCTTTGCAGTATTTGTCAGATAATTCTAGAATCTTTGTCATCTAAATGTTGGCATCTATTGATTATATTTCTCATGCAATTTGAGATTTTCCTGGTTCATATGTTGAGTAATTTTGGATTTTATTCTTGAAATTTTGAGTAGAATATCATGATACTTGTTTAAATCCTATAAAGAATGTTAATATTTTTTGCTTTTCTAGGCAGTTGACCTGGTTAGATTGGGGGGGCAATTTCCAACCCACCTTCTATAGGCTGTTGTTACAATGTCAGTTCACTTTCAAAGCCATTGAAATGGTATTCAGATCTCTCCTTCATGTGCACTGCCCAATCTAAGACCTGTTAATTCAGTTCGCAAAGTCTTTGGTATTTGGCTACGATCAAATCCATGCATGCATAGCCTCGGGGTGGGTCCGGGAATTCACAAATAGCTTGCTGGGTTGTTTTTCTGATTTCCTCTGTCTGAGAAATCTCCCCGATACTTTTCATATCCTTAGAGCTCCTCTTTTTTTTTTCTTTTTTTTTTATTATTATTGTACTTTAAGTTCTAGGGTACATGTGCACAACGTGCAGGTTTGTCACATATGTATACATGTGCCATGTTCGTGTGCTGCATCCATTAACTCGTCATTTACATTAGGTATGTCTCCTAATGCTATCCCTCCCCACTCCCCCCACCCCATGACAGGCCCTGGTGTGTGATGTTCCCCTTCCTGTGTCTAAGTGTTCTCATTGTTCAATTCCCACCTATGAGGGAAAATTTTTGCAATCTACTCATCTGACAAAGGGCTAATATCCAGAATCTACAAGGAACTCAAACAAATTTACAAGAAAAAAACAAACAATCCCATCAAAAATTGGGCAAAGGATATGAACAGATACTTCTCAAAAGAAGACATTTATGCAGCCAACAGACACATGAAAAAATGCTCATCATCACTGGCCATCAGAGAAATGCAAATCAAAACCACAATGAGATACCATCTCACACTAGTTAGAATGGTGATCATTAAAAAGTCAGGAAACAACAGGTGCTGGAGAGGATGTGGAGAAATAGGAACACTTTTACACTGTTGGTGGGACTGTAAACTAGTTCAACCATTGTGGAAGTCAGTGTGGCAATTCCTCAAGGATCTAGAACTAAAAATATCACTTGATCCAGCTATCCCATTACTGGGTATATACCCAAAGGATTATAAATCATGCTGCTATAAAGACACATGGACACATATGTTTATTGCAGCACTATTCACAATAGCAAAGACTTGGAACCAACCCAAATGTCCATCAGTGATAGACTGGATTAAGAAAATGTGGCACATATACACCATGGAATACTATGCAGCCATAAAAGTTGATGAGTTCATGTCCTTTGTAGGGACATGGATGAAGCTGGAAACGATCATTCTCAGCAAATTATCACAAGGACAAAGAGCTCCTCTTTTTTTGGTGCTCTTGTGGGAAAGCAAGGGCTATAGTTTTTCCATCTATGACAAGCTTTTACAATTGCACCTACATATGGGGCAAGAACAAGGAGAACAATGAGAGAAAACCATGCAAAATATATGGGCCCCTACCCTCTTGGAACCACAGCTCAAGTGAATGGTGATGGGTGTTCCCTCCCCTTAGAGTTTTGGCTCCTGTGGGTTTCTATGACCTTCCACTGCCACTGCCACTGTGTGATTGTGTGGGAAGTGAAAAACCAGAGAAAGAAAAAACATTAGGGGGGATTTCTACATTCTCTATTTATGAATTATTATTTGTCTTTCCCTACATCTTGAGTCAGAAATAGTTTTCCCTGGTGTTCTCTCTGTCTGCACTTTGATGTCCACTTCTGGATTTCTAGTACATTGAGTTTAGTCTGGGGGACACTGGGGTACTGGGTAAAATAATAAGCCTATTGCTGCTTCATGATACTCATAATTCTGGTCTTCTTCCCAAATATGCCTGCTGCCATTTACTTTTCAACATTCTGAAATTGTTGCTGCATGCATCCTATCTAGGTTTTATAGGCGTATTCATTAGGAGAAACAGGGTAGAATGTGTTTACCCCATCTTTAGGAACTGAAAGATATGTCAGTTTCACGTAGTTCTTTTCATTGTCTCAGTTTGTTTTCTTTATTTTTCTGTGGCTTATTTATTTTCTGTTATTTCTCCCATTTAGAATGAAGCTCCATGAGTCCAATGACTGACTGTCTATCATTTCACCACTGTATTCTTATAGCCTATGAAAGTGCCTGGCACATAATTTTAATGTAATGAATATTTGTTGAATGATCAAATAAATAAAAGTAGGCTGTGAGTTGGTCCTTAAAGTGTGACATTACAGTGTTGAACAGGTGTAGAGAAAGGAGTTTCCAGTCATTTGGGCAGTGGATAAGCAGCAAGCGATGGCATGGGGGTGGGGGGTTGGGCAGGAATCATTTTGAAGGATAGGAATCAATTAGTTTGTCTGAAGCAGCGGGATCATGTAGTAGAGGTACTGGTAGTATACAATGAGAATAGAAAGATAGATTGAGTCTAACCTAAGTTGAGACTTTAATAAACAAGCAAGAGTGATTATATTTTATCCTGTGGGCAATAGGGAAGTGCTAAATGTTTTCAAACAGTTAAGTCGTATGAAAAAAACTGCAGTTTAGAACAATTGCTGTCGCAAGACAGGGAAGAGAATGAAGGCAAGGGGGCTTGTCAGAGACGAGGTACATTGGGATGGTGATTTAAGATCATAAATCAAAAAGTAGTAGTAGAAATGGAGAAGAAATTTCTAAAATATAAACAAAGCCCCTATTGGTTGATTGATATAGTCAGAATGGAGAGTACAATTCAAGAAAATACCAGGACCTTTGTCAAGAAGAAAAGGCAGGTTTCTCCAAAGAATACAGAGAATACCAAGACTTTATCAATGCTTTTCCCTGCAAAGTAAAATTCCATTTCTAAACTTTTAAAGATAGAATGTGACAGAACACTTCTCTATCTCCATTTCTGTTCCTTGGCCTCCGAAGCCTTATTGTTCCATGGGCTCTGACCTTTCTTTAGTTGCCTGGCATCCAGGCAAGTTCTCAGCTGTCAAATTTCTATCCAGGTGGCCTCCATAAATATCTCAACTGAATTTATTTTCTTTAATTTTCTTTGGCCTTACTTGAGAATTTGCTGATTGGAAGACTGTTTGGGGCCAGTATGCTCAAAGATGGATAGCCACATCTGCAAGCCATTTGGATTAATTATTACACCTGTGTCATAAAACCTGTATTAATAAAGAGGTGACAAGGAGACTCATACTGCAGCTTAGACAGGACCGTCACTCCTTCCAAATTTTCCATCCCTATCACTGGCACGCCACCATCTTACTCTCCTGGCAGACCACGTTGGAGTATTCCAGGTTTCTTCCTCCAGCACTCCCATGACTATTGTGTATCCTTCTAATTCTTCATCTCAAGTACATTTTGGAGCCATCCTTCCCTACCACTTTTTAGTCAATATTCTAGTCTGAGCCTTCTCTAATCACATAACACCGAGAATATTACAAAATTACAAAATCATCCCTCTTGCCAGCTGCCTGCGCCTTCTGACTGCCCTTTACATAGTAGAAAGGGTCTTATTTCTCAAACATTTTGATCAAATTATAATCCAGTGCTTTGACTGGTAAGAATGTATCTCTCATCTTTGATCTATTAATGGGCTCTCAGAAATTTACATAGTTTTCTGTTGTCTTTACTTAATCAGATGCAAATTCTTCATGCTGGTCTTTAAGGCTGTCCACTAATGTCTCCCAGTATTGTTGTTCTTATTTATAACTGATCTTTGACCTATAATTACTTTCTATTCTAGCCAAGCAAATCTACTTTTTCTCATGTGCACAAATGTTTGATTCTTGGACTGGCTGCTTAAAAACCTAACTGCACAAAATACCTCTAAATATTCTTCTCGTTTTCTTTCTGCCAAGTTGCCCTGAAAAATTCTTTCCAGGAGTCATCCCTGACACAGCCTTCAGACCCTAGTATATGGAGTCCGTATTAACAAGAGATCTATAGCCTAATGGGAAGCTGTTGAGAATACAATGCATGTAAACCCAGAGTCAGCACTGAAAATGAAGAAAGGAAATAGCTTTTCTACCTTTAGCCTAGGCTGATGCTGATGAAAAAGAACTAGTTCTCGTAATGTATAAGGCCTTGGCAGAAGTTTTTATTACGTTGCAGAAATATTTGACACACTTGGGGAAGTGAAGGATAAAGCAGACACTGGCCTAGGCAGTCAGATCTGGAAAATCAACTATGGCAATAAAGGAGATGACAGATGTTGCAACCTCATATCCCTTATACAAAAAAAAAAAAAAAAATCATTAATAAGAAATAGGCGGCCTGGTTGAAGCAGAGAGGAAGAAAGGGTATCAATGTGCCAAATGTAATTTCTTTCAATTATTTGCCCCCTCAATGTATTTAAACTATTAAAGTACAACCATTAAGGTACAGTTGTAGAGAGTAATCATGAAGCTTCATTTCATTTTGAGGTTGGGAATAGATAACTTAAAAACAAATTTTATAGGGGGATACAGAAGCTCTGCTTTCCTTTCTCTTTATATATTTTAGTAGAATGATTCAGTAGATTTAAGTAGGATAGACCTAAATAACTTGACATTCTTATGATAGAGGAGAATGTCTCCTCTATAGATGAGGAGAAAATCACAGTTCTGGTCAATTCTCCAGTTTCTATTGAGCAATCACTTTTTTTCCCTCTCCTCTCATATAGTTTCTTCTTTTTTGCTTTTACATCTCTGTCTTCTCTTTCTCAAACTCCTTCTTCGTTCTATTTTCTCCTTTCTTTTCTGAACCACATTGTTTTGAAATGTAAAAGCAAAGAAAGATCATTAATCACTCTGCAGGATGCAGTGCTTAGATGGCTGTAGTTGCTGAAGGAGATCTGTTTAGCATCAGCTGATTTTTCATTTCCTTTTCGTGGGACAGTGTACTGCTCTGTGTCCCTGAGGCCAGGCAACATGAATACAGGTATTGAGTGTTCAAGAAGAGACAATTAAGACCAAGTGCTGGGGATACAATAGCATTTAAATTAATCTAATACCTAGACTGGAGTCCTTAAGCCCCTCCTTTGCTTTCTCTGCCTTAAAGATTCATATTTCTTAGGCTAGACATTTGTCAGTATAACACTGAATTCTCTGATGGGCAATTTCTTCTCTCCTTATTTATTCTACTCCTCAGTTGAAAAAAAAGATCGTCTAATGCCCTATAGATTGTTTGTGAGAATTTGACAGCTGTAGAATTATCTAGCCTTGAAATGAAAATTATGTGAGACACTGATCCTCTATTCAGAAAAAAATTAGAAAAATCTAGTCAATTTTGAATTTTTGTGTATAAGGGCGAAAAGGGATATCAGCAATATTTAATCAACTCCCCTCATCTTATAGGTCATACATAGAAAATAAAAACAATAACAAGAAGTACTTATTGAACTCAGATTAGGCACAGTGGAAGAAAAAAGTAAGAGACTTTAAATATACATGTGAAGAAGTCACTCAGAACACAGTATGGAGAGTTAGGGGTAGAAAAATATCAAAGACAGGTTAAGAGATATAGAGAGTAAAATGAAAAAATCAGGTTTGCAGCTGATAAGCATTTCAGAGGGAGAGATTATGGAGAATGGGGGAGGGGCAATTTCCATATAATTGATAAGAATTTTCCAGAATTGAAGAAATCTGTGTGTTCTCAGACTGAAGAAGTACATGAGACAAAGACAAAAAATAAAATAAATAAACAGTTAAGTATATTGTAATGAAAGTCTATTTTAATAAAATACTAGTGTTCTGGAATAAAATTTTAAGAACAATATGAGGATAAAGAAAAAATAGCCTAACAAAAGACATCTCAATAGATGAAAAATAGAGGACTGATTTTTTGCAAAATAGGGAAACGGAAGGACAGAAGACTCTAGAATACTCTCTTCTCAAAAGGCAAAAAGAAAATAATTTACAACCTAGAAATCTGTAAACAGACAAATCAGTTTTCAAGAATGAGGGTGAAATAAAGAATGTTTTGGATGAAGACAATATATTTTTATAACTTACTATCTCTCACTGAATAAACTATTAAAAACCCATATCAGAAATAACTAAATTGAACAAGAAGGATGAAATAAGATGGTGGAAGTAACAATAAGTAAGAAATTACTAAACTAAGCCATGCCCAGTGTTCTTTGCCTATAAAACCAGTTACCTGGGAAGCTGAGGAAGGAGGATTTGCCAGCCAGGACAACATAGTAAGATCCAATCCCTGAAAAGCAAATCACTAAACTAAGCTTTTGACAGAAGTTAGAATCAACTGACACAAATAATTATTAATGTTTTCAAAATCAATTAAATAAACATGGAAGATTAACCTTAGGTTTTCTTAACTCATGGGTACACGTTAAAAATTTAAAGTTAACCATTAAAGAATGAATAATCTATAAAGATATAGATTATATCTATGTATTCCAAACAAGCAGGTCAAATCAATAAACATAGGAAAAGATAAAAAATAAAAAGCAACAAAGAAAAAGTATAATGATAGAAAAAAATACGTGAAATAAGATGTTAAAAACACAACCAAATAGGCTTCTGCTTGTGGAAAGGACGTAGTTGACACTATCAGATCACTACTGCTAGTACAGGAACTAGAAAAGATTTTTTATAAAAATCAATTTTTTTAAATCAAGGAGACATGAAAGCAACAAAAAGTAGTTGAAATAAAATCCCAGACAGCAATTTCTAGGTGAGATGACAATCACCTGCCATGTCCTTCTTTAAGGGAGTAATATCATTTTCAAGTGAGAATGGAAAACATGGCTTAGCCTCGGCTCAGCAACTCTACTGAGGGAAAAAGAAAAGAATGAAACTTTAGATAGGAATGTAAAGGATTGAAATGCATAGCCACTTTTTCCAGCAGTATATTTGCTGAGTTCTAAGGATGCAGAGGGAGCTAGGCTGGGCTGAAAACTTTCAAAAATCAGAGTAAACTCTCTGTCACCTTGGAGGACTTAGGAGATAAAATCCCATCAGAGTTGGAGAGTCAAAATAATTGCTATATTTAGAAGCTGCGTGGAACAGGAAGCTAAAAAGATAAGTTCGAAAACTCTTTATGACAAGACTGAATCTTTCATAGTATTTTAGGACTTGATAGATTGTCATTCAAAAGCTTCAGAGGGTCACAAATGAGGAATGGAAACAAAGCAGAGATAGTCTAGTCTTACTAAAACCACAAATTAATAACAGAATTGAGGTCACCATACTCTCACCTTAACCTATCTAACGAACAAAAGAAGGAATTATTTTGGGGGAATAAGTATTATCATCTGCAATCTGCAGTCTCTATAGTCTTTTACATACAAGATCCACAATACAATTAAAAAATATGAGTCATATTAAGAGGCATAACAATGTGAACAATGATTGAGAGAAAACAAAAGACTGGAAATATATTTGTTCATGATACAGATATTGGAGTTAGCAGAGGATGCTAAAACAACCAATATAAATATTTAAAAGAAAATAAAGGAAAAGATGAAAAAAATGTAGACTCTGAACAAAAAATGAAATTTGAAGAATAATCAAGTAGACATTCTAAAACTAGAATTATAATATCTGAAATTAAAATCTTGGTAGTTGGAATTTTACAGTACACTGGACACAGCAGAGGAGAGGATTATTGAACTCAAGGACTGATCAATAGACAAATAAAAATTGAACTACACAGAGAAAACTAGAAAAGAACATAAGAAATACATGAAGCAGTGAGATAGTCTACTACGTATGCCTAAGATCACAGGATAAGGAGAGAGAGAGAGAGAGGGAGTAAAAGCAATATTTGAAGAGATAATACTTGAGAATGCTGAAGAGCTGATGAAGGACACCAACTCGCAAATCCAAGAATTCATGAAATCCCAATGACAGTAAATACAAGTAAAAGTACTGTAGGCACACCAGAGTCACACAATGAAAACTAAAGACAAAGAAGAAGTCTCAGAAGCAGCCAGCAATGGAATTGGGTAGTGGGGGAACACTTTAAAGAATTAACAATGCAACTGGTGATTAAATTTTCAGCAGAAACTATAGCCAGAAGACAAAGAGATGACATTAATAAAACAAATAGAAAAAAACAAAATAGAAAAAAAATTAATCTATATTTGTACACTTAGAGACAGTATCTTCTAAAAATGAAGGCAAAATTAAGATGTTTGCAAATAAACAAAAGCTAAAATAATTGGTTGCCAGCATACCTACCCTAAAGGAATTTTTTTTTTCAGGCTAAAGAAATTATCCTAGAATAAAAAATAGAGCTACAAGAGGAAATGAAGAGCACCTGGAATGATAAATATATAGGTAAATACAAAATAACATTGACTGCATAATACAGCATTAATAGCATCATCTTCTGGGGTATATAATAAATATAAAAGCAAAAATGTGACCACTCTAGCACAAAGTCCAGGCTTGGGGAGAGAGGACTAGTAGAATTCAACAACTATAAAATTGTAAACTTCTTGCGTTATTCATAAATTGCTAAATTTCTAAGTTAAGGTGGATTATCATATGATATATGAGAAGTACATTGTAATCACTTGGGTAACTACTAAAGGAATAATTCAAAACTGTATAACTGAAAAGCTAACAGAGAGATAAAATGAGGCCAGGTGTGGTGGCTCATGCCTGTAACCCTAGCACTTCAGGAGGTTGTGGCAAGTGGATCACTTGAGATCAGGAGTTTGAGACCAGCCTGGCCAATATGATGAAACCCTGTCTCTACTGAAAGTACAAAAGTGTTAGCTGGCAGTGGTGGCTCGTGCCTGTAGTCCCAGCTACTTGGGAAGCTGAGGCAAGAGAATTGCTTGAACCTGGGAGGCAGAGGTTGCTGTGAGCTAAGGTCATGCCACTGCATTTCAGCCTGGGTGACAGAGTGATACTCCATCTCTAAATAAATAAATAGAAATAAAAATATCTACTTAATTCAAAAACAAGCAGGTATAGGAGAATAAATGGACAAATGGAAAAAAACCCAAAATATTATATTTGAATAGAACTTTTATTATTAATTACATAAAGTGTAAGTAGACCAAATACCTCAATTAAAATTCAAAGATTGTCAGATTGGATTTAAATATTAGAAGGACAAAGTTTGGCTGATTGTGAAGAATGGAAAAGGATATTACTGTAGTTGATGTTGCTAGGAAAGACAAAGATGGACATTTCATAATGAAATTAGGATTAATACAATAGGAAGATATAACAATCCTAAATTTATGTGCATCTGATAATACACCATCAAAAATATGTAAAGCAAATATTGACAAAACTGAAAAAAGAGACAGATCCATAGTTATAGTTAGAATTTAATGCATCTATCTCAATAATTGACAGAACAAACAAGAAAGAAAAAAGTTAGTAAGGATATAGAATATTTGAACAACAAAATCAAGCAAATTAACTTAATTTATGTATATATAGGACACTCTACTCAAACACATTAGAATGCACATTCTTTTCAAGGCATGGGGAGCATTTAATAAAATAGATTACACATTAGCACACACAGTAGATATCAACACACAAACTTAAAAAAATTGAAAGTGTATAGCCACTTCAAGTGGTGTTAAATTAGAACTCATTAAAAGATATATAACTAGAAAATCTCCAAAATTTTGGAAATTAAGCAACAGACTTCTAAGTAACACATATATGGATCAAAAAAGGAATCAAAATTAAAATTAGTATATATTTTGAATTGAATAATAATGAAAATATGACACCAAAAATTGTGGATTACAGTTAAAGTAGTACTTAGAGTAAAATTTACAGCTTTAAACACATATATTAAAAAATAAGAAAGGTTGAAAGTCAATAATTTAAACTTCTAACTTAGGAAGCCAGGAAAAGAAGAGAAAATCAACATTTAAAAAGTAGCAAGAAGAAAATAAAAATAAGAGTTGAACTAAACAAAATAGAAGGTAAACATACAATAAAAATCAACAAAGCTAACCTTTTTTAAGAAAAGTTTAATTTTTAAACCACTAGAAAGACTCACAAAGGGAAAATAATATTAAATGACTCATACCAGGAATGGACTAGTGAACTATTCCAAACATTGAGGAAAGGATATGAATCTTAAATACGTTTTTTTAGAAGATGGAGAGAAGTAAACACTTCTCAATATTGTATTAGGCAAATGTATTCTTGGTATCAAAATATAACAAGGGCTTTACAAGAAAGGAAAGTTAAAAGCCAATATCACTCTTAAGCATAGATACAAAAATCCTAAACATGATATTGGCAAATCAAATCCACCAATATATAAGTGGCATAATATATTACGACTAAGTGGGTTTCTTTGCCCAGGTCTGGATTGAAAAATCAACCAATATCATCCAACACATTATCTGGTTTGGCTCTGTGTCCCCACCCAAATCTAATATTGAATTATGATCTTCAGTGTTGGAGGAAGGGCCTGATGGGAGGTGACTGGATAATGGGGGTGGATTTTCCCCTTGCTGTTCTCATGACAGCAAGAGTTCTTTATAGCAGTGTGAGAATGGCCTAATAAAGAAAATTGGTACCAGAGAAGTGGGACATTGCTGTAAAGACACCGGAAAATATGGAAGCAGCTTTGGAACTGGGTAATGGGAAGAGTTGAAATAGTTTTGAGGGCTCAGAAAAGACAGAGATGAAGGAGAATTTAGAACTTCCTAGTGCTGATGGTGATATGGATAGTGAAGTCCAGGCTGAGGTGGCCTCACATGGAGATAAGGAACTTACTGGGAATGGGAGCAAAGGTTACTCTTGCTATGCTTTAGCAAAGAGACTGGTGGCATTGTGCCCCTGCTCTAGAGATCTGTGGAACTTTGAACTTGAGAGAGATGATTTAGGGTATCTGGTGAAAGAAATTTCTAAGGAGCAAAGCATTCAAGATGTGCCCTGGCTGCTTCTAAAAGCCTACATTAATTTGCTAAACAAAGAAATGACCTGATACTAGAAATTATATTTAAAAGGGAAGGAGAACATAAAAGTTTGGAAACTTTGCAGCCTGACAACGCAGTAGATAAAAACAATTTATTTTCTGGGGAGGAAGTCGAGCCAGCTGCATAAATTTGCATAAATAAAGAAGAGCTGATTGTTAATAGCCAAGACAATGGGGAAATGGCCTCCAGGGCATTGCACAGACCTTGGCAATATCCCCTCCCATCACAGGCCTGGGGGTGTAGGAGGGGAAAATGGTTTCCTGGGCCAGGCCCAGGGCCCTGCTGCTCTGTGCAGCCTCAGGACATGGTACCCTCCATCCCAGCTGCTCCAGCTCCAGTCACAGCTAAAAGAGGACAAGGTATGCTCAAGCCATTGTTTCAGAGGGTACAAGCTACAAGCCTTTGTGACTTCCATGTGGTGTTGGGCCTGCAGGTATGCAGAAGACAAGAGTTGAGGCTTTGGAATCTCCGCCTAGATTTCAGAGGATGTATGGAAACACCTGAATGTCCAGGCAGATGTCTGTTGCAGGGGCAGAGCTATCATGGAGAACCTCTACTAGGGCAGTTCAGAGGGAAAATGTGGGGTCTGGGCCCCCAAACAGAGTCTCTACTGGGGCACTACCTAGTGGAGCTGTGGGAAGAGGGCCACCGTCCTCCAAACCCCAGAATTGTAGCTCCACCGGTAGCTTGCACTGTGCACCTGTAAAAGCCGCAGGCACTCAACTTGACATGCGAAAGCAGCTGCAGAGGGTGTACCCTGCAGAGCCACAGAGGCAGAGCTACCCAAGGCCTTGGGACCCTGCCCCTTGCATCAGCATGTCCTAGATGTGAGACATGGAGTCAAAGGATATTATTTTGGAGCTTTAAAACTTGATGACTGACCTGCTGGGTTTTGGACTTGCATGGAGCCTATAACCCCTTTGTTTTGGCCAATTTCTCCCTTTTGGAATGGGAGCATTTATGCAATGCCTGTACCCCCATTGTATCTTGAAAGTAACTAACTTGTTTTTGATTTTACAGGCTCATAGGCAGAAAGGACTTACCTTGTTTCAGATGAGACTTTGGACTTGGGCTTTTGGGTTAATGCTAGGATGAGTTAAGACTTTGGGGGATTGTTAGGAAGGCATGATTGCATTTTGAAATGTGAGAAGAACATGAGATTTGGGAGAGTTCAGAGGTGGAATGATACGGTTTGGCTCTGTGTCCCCACCCAAATCTCATGTTGAATTGTAATTCCCAATGTTGGGGAAGGGATCTGGTAGAAGGTGGTTGGATCATGGGAGCAGATTTTTCTCTTGCTGTTCCCATGACAGGGAGTAAGTTCTGATGAGATCTGGTTGTTTAAAAGTGTATGGAACCTTCCCCTTCACTCTTTATCCTGCTCTGCCATGACAAGACATGCTTGCTTCCCCTTCAACTTCTGCCTTAATTGTAAGTTTCCTGAGGCCTCACAGCCATGCTTCCTGTACAGTCTGTGGAACTGTGAGTCAATTAAACTTCTTTCCTTCATAAATTACCCAGTCTCAGGCAGTTCTTTATATAACAGTGTGAGAATGGAATAATACACCATATTAACAGAATAAAGCTGGGGAAAACTTGTTTATCTTAATAGATGCAAAGCTTTTGATGAAACTCAGCACATATATATGATATAAATTATCAGCAAACTAGGAATAGAAGAGAACTTCCTTAATCTAATAAAAACCACCTACAAAAAGCCTACAGATAGTATACTCAATGTTCTAACATTGGAAATGTTGAACATGTTCCCTTTGAGGTCAGAAACACAGCAAAGATATTTGTTTTCACCACTTCTATTAACTATTGTCCTCCAGTGCAATAAGAGAAGGAAAAGAAATAAAAGGCATAAACATTGGAAGGAAAAAAGTCAAACTGTTTTATTAATAATCATATTGTTTTGTAAAATAAAAAATCACGAAAATCTACATTTTTTTTTCTTTTGAGACAGAGTCTTGCTCTGTCGCTCAGGCTGGAGTGCAGTAGCATGATCTTGCTCACTGCAACCTCTGTCTCCTGGTTTCAAGCAATGCTGCTGTCTCACCCTCCGGAGTACCTAGGATTACAGATGCGTACCACAACACCTGCTAATTTTTGTAGTTTTAGTAGAGATGGGGTTTTGCCATGTTGTCCAGGCTGGCCACAAACTCCTGACCTCAGGTGATCCACCTGCCTCGGCCTTCCAAAGTGCTCGGATTACAGGCATGAGCCACCACACACAGCCAGAATCTACAATTTGAATTAATAAATTATCAAAGTCATTATTACTAAATTAACTCATGCAAGATAAATATATTAAAATAAATTGTATTTATATATATTAGCAAAAAATTGAAAATGAATTACAAAATATTTAAAATAGCTTCAAAAATTGTGACTATGAGGTATAAAGCTAACAAAACATTGCTGAGAAAATTGAGAACAAATACCCCGTTTTTATGTTTTGGAAGACTCGTGTTGTTATAAATTCTCACCAAATTTGTCTATAACCAAAATCTATTTATTTGAAAAGATTAATAACATTAATAAACCATTACCACAGTTGATCAAGAAAAAATATATAGTGGAATACATTTATAATTACAAAAAATGTAAATTGCTCAAACTCACCCAGACAGAGGTTTTTAAATAGGATTAAAAACAAGGCCAGGTGCAGTGACTCACACCTGTAATCCCAGCACTTTGGGAGGCCAAGGCGGGCAGATCATGAGGTCAGGAGATCGAGACTGTCCTGGCTAACACAGTGAAACCCCGTCTCTATAAAAATACAAAAAAATTAGCTGGGCATGGTGGTGGGCACCTGTAGTCCCAGCTACTCGGGAGGCTGAGGCAGGAGAATGGTGTGAACCTGGGAGGCAGAGCTTGCAGTGAGCCCAGATCACACCACTGCACTCCAGTCTGGGCGACAGAGCGAGACTCTGTCTCAACAAACAAACAAACAAACAAACAAAAACAAATAGGCATATTTTGTTTACTTGAGATTAACTCAAACACAATGACACAAAAAATGAGTTGTTTACCAGAAGAGGAAATCCAAATGGCTAATAAACATATGGAAGGTTGTGCAATCTCATTGTTAATCAAGGAAATACAAATTATAATGATGATGAAACCCTACCTCCCAAGTGATTACATAAGTGTTGGTGAGAATGTGGAGAAAAGGAAGTTCTATACATAACTAACGGAGATATAAATTTTCAAAGCCATACGTCAATACATAATAAACTGAAATTATGCATATCTACAGCTCAGAACTTACACTGGCATATTGGCAAAAACTCTCTCATTTGGGCACCAGAAAGTATGTTTGAAGATACTGCTTCATTTCTTGTAATACCTGAAAATTGGAAACAATGTCAATGATCAGAAATATACATATGTTTTAGCATATTCAGAGTGATCCTACATCCTGGGACAGTCTTAATTTATGCCTATTATATTGATATAATTATACCAAGTTTAGTTTCAAAAGACATCTTCATTGGATAATAAACTATATATGCATTCTAGATATATTCATTTACTGAAGTTCTAAATAGTTATATAAATGATTGAAATAAATGTGTTAGTATAATATGTGTTAACCAAAAAAAAATCTGGAAAAAAACATAATGATAAGTGAAGAAAGTCAAGTTGCAAATAGATATATACCCCATTGATAACATTTATGTATAATTTGCAACAAAAAGCAATACTACATATATAAGCATATACATATGTAGAATATTACATATATGTGTGTATGTGTATATATAGATATATATATATATATGCACACCTGTGCCAGTGAAGTTTTATTTTTAAAAAAGATCTGAGATCAGAAAGGTAAAAGGATAACATTTGTTAAGTCAGGCATTTATTATGCTGTTGAATTTTCCATAATTTCAAAAATAATTAAAATTATATTTTAAAAACATTTTTAAAATGTTGGTGGTCACATCCATCTTTGGTACTTTAGAAAATGTTTTTGCCATGGAAAGGAGGTTTGGCTGGGTGAGCTTTAAGGTATCTTTAAATTGAATTACTTTAGACACTCAAAGAATTGGTAGCAATCCTGTTGACACTGCTTCAAAAGATAGGGAAAGAGAGAATCCTCCCTAAATCATTCTGTTAAGCCAGTATCACTCTAATATCGAAACCAGGAAAGGACATAACAAAATAAGAAAACTACAGACCAATATCCCTGATGAACATAGATGCAAAAATTTTCAACAAAATACTAACTAACCAAATTCAACAGCATATCAAAAGATAATCCACCATGATCAAGTGGGGTCTATGCCAGGGAGGCAGGGATGGTTTAACACACACAAGTGAACAAATGTGATACACCACATAAATCGAATTAAAAACAGAAATCACATGAATCATCTCAACAGATGCAAATAAAATCATTTGACAAAATTCAGCATCCATTTATGAATAAGACCCTCAGCAAAATCAGCATAGAAAGGACATACTATAAGGTAATAAAAACCATCCATGACAAACCCACAGCCAACGTTATATTGAACAGGGAAAAGTTGAAAGCATTCCACCTGAGAACTGGAACAAGACAAGGATGCCCACTTTCACCGCTTCTATTCAACATAGCAATGGAAGTCCTAACCAGAGTAATCAGACAAGAGAAAGAAATAAAAGGCATCCATATCAGTAAAGACGAAGTCAAACTGTCACTGTTCACCGGTGATATAATTGTATACTTAAAGAAACCCTAAAAACTCATCCAAAAAGCTCCTAGAACTGAAAAATGAATTCAGTAAAGTTTCAGGATACAAAATCAATGTAGACAAATCGGCAGCACTGCTATAAACCAATAGCAACCAAGCTGAAAACCAATAAAAACTCAACCCCTTTTACAATAGCTGCAAAAAACAAAAACAAAACAAAAACTTACAAATATACCTAACCAAGGAAATGAAAGACCTCTCCAAGGAAAACTACAAAACACTCCTGAAAGAAATCATATGCAACACAAACAAATGGAAACATATCCCATTTCACAATATTGTGAAAATGACCTTACTGCCAAAAGCACTCTACAAATTCAATGTAATTCCCATCAAAGTACTATCATTGTTCTTCACAGAACGAGAAAAAAAAAAAAACCTCCTAAATATCATAAGGAGCCAAAAAAGAGCCAGCATAGCCAAACCAAGACTAAGCAAAAAGAATAAATCTGGAGGCATCACATTACCTGGCTTCACTTTTCACTTCACTTCAAACTATACTATAAGGCTTAGGCAAAGACTTTGTATTAGTCCATTTCACACTGCTGACAAAGACATATTGGGCAATTTACAAAATAAAGAGGTTTAATTGGACTCACAGTTCAACATGGCTAGGGAGGCCTCACAATCATGGTAGAAGGCAAGGAGGAGGAAGTCACAACTTATGAGCATGGTGGCAGGCAAAGAGAGAGCTTATGCAGAGAAACTCTCATTTTTAAAACCATCAGATCTCATGAGACTCATTCACCATCACAGGAACAGCATGGGAAAGACCTGCCCCCATAAATCAATCACCTCCCCTGGCTTCCTCCCACAACATGCGGGAATTGTGGGAGTTACAATTCAAGATGAGTTAAGGGTTGGGACACAGCTAAACCATATCATTCTGCCCCTGGCCCCTCCCAAATCTCATGTCCACACATTTCAAAACCAATCATGCCTTCCCAACAGTCCCCCAAAGTCTTAACTCATTTGAGCATTAACTGAAAAGTCCATAGTCTGATGTCTCATCTGAAACAAGGCAAGTCCCTTCTGCCTGTGAGCCTGTAAAATCAAAAACAAGTTGTTACTTCCTAGATACAACGGGGGTACAGGCATTGGGTAAATATAGCCATTGCAAAAGAAAGAAATTGGCCGAAACAAAGGGTTTACAGGTCCCATGCAAGTCCAAAATTCAGCAGGGCAGTAAAATCTTAAAGCTCAGCCAGGCGGTGGCTCACACCTGTAATCCCTGCACTTTGGGAGGCCAAGGCGGGCGGATCATGAGGTCAGGAGATCGAGACCATCCTGGCTAACACGGTGAAACCCTGTCTCTACTAAAAATAAAAAAAATTAGCTGGGTGTGGTGGCAGGCACCTGTAGTCCCAGCTACTAGGGAGGCTGAGGCAGGAGAATGGCATGAACCCAGGAGGCAGAGCTTGCAGTGAGCCGAGATCGTGCCACTGCACTCCAGCCTGGGTGACAGAGCAAGACTCTGTTTCAAAACAAAACAAAACAAAACAAACAAACAAAAATCTTAAAGCTCCAAAACGATCTCCTTTGACTCCATGTCTCAAATCCAGGTCACCCTGATGCAAGAGGTGGGTTCCCATGGTCTTGTGCAGCTCCACCCCTGTGGCTTTGCAGAGTATACCCTCCCTTCTGGTTGCTTTCATGGGTTGGTGTTGAGTGTCTGGCTTTTCCAGGCACATGGTGCAAGCTGTTAGTGGGTCTACCATTCTGGGGTCTGGAGGATGGTAGCCCTCTTCTCACAGCTCCACTAGGCAGTGTCCCAGCAGGGACCCAGTGTGGGGGCTCCAACCCCACATTTCCCTTCCACACTGCCCTAGCAGAGGTTCTCCATGAAAGCCCTGCTCCTACAGCAAACTTCTGCCTGGGCATCCAGGCATTTCCATACATCTTATGAAATCTAGATGGAGTTTCCCAAACCTCAAGTTTTGACTTCTGTGCACTTGCAGGCTCAACACCATGTTGAAGCTGCCAAGGCTTGAGGATTGCAACCTCTGAAGCCATGGACTGAGCCCTACATTGGCTCCTTTCAGCCATGGCTGAAGCAGCTGAGATGCAGGGCACCAAGTCCCTGTGCTGCACACAAAAAGTGGACCTCGGGCCCAGCCCACAAAGCCACTTTTTCCTCCTAGACCTCTGATTCTCTGATGGGATGGGCTACTGTGAAGACCTCTGACATCCCCTGGATACATTTGCCCTCATTGTCTTGTGGATTAACATTAGGCTCCTTGTTACTTATGCACATTTCTGCAGCTGGCTTGAATTTCTCCTCAGAAAATAGGATTTTCTTCTCTATCGCATTGTCCAGCTACAAATTTTATGAACTTTTATGCTCTGCTTCCCTTCTGAAACTGAATGCCTTTAACAGCACCCAAGTAACTTCTTAAATGCTTTTCTACTTAGAAATTTCTTCCACTAGATACTCTAAATCACCTCCCTCAAGTTGAAAGTTTCACAAATCTCTAGGGTAGGAACAAAATGCCACCAGACTCTTTGCTAAAACATAACAAGAGTCACCTTTGCTCCAGTTCCCAAGAAGTTCCTCATTTCCATCTGAGACCACCTCAGTGTGGACTTTATTGTCCATATCACTGTCAGCATTTTCAGCAAAGCCATTCAACTAGTCTCTAGGATGGTCTAAATTTTCCCACATTTTCCTGTCTTCTTCTGAGCCCCCCAAACTGTTCCAACCTCTCTGCCTGTTACCCAGCTTCAAAGTCACTTCCACATTTTTGCTTATCTTTTCGGCAATGCCCCACTCTACTGGTACCAATTTACTGTATTAGTCCTTTTTCATGCTGCTGATAAAAACATACCTGAGACTGGGCAATTTACAAAAGAAAGAGATTTAATTGGACTCACAGTTCCACATGACTTGGGAGGCCTCACAATCATGGTGGAAGGCAAGAAGGAGCAAGTCACATCTTATGTGGATGGCATCAGGCAAAGAGAGAGCTTGTGCAGGGAAACTTCCGTTTTTAAAACCATCAGATCTTGTGAGACTCACTCACTATCACAAGAACAGTGCAGGAAAGATCTGCCCCGTAATTCAATCACCTCCCACTGGGTTCATCCCAGGACATGTGGGAATTGTGGGAGTTACAATTCAAGAGGAGATATGGGTGGGGACACAGCCAAACCATATCAGACTTCATGAACAATAAAGTACAACAAAAACAAAGGTAAATAGATGTGACTTAATTAAATTAAAAAACTTCTGAACAGCAAAAGAAATAATCAGCAGAGTAACCAGACAACACACAGAGTGGGAGAAAATCTTCATAGTCTATATATCCAACAAAGGACTAATATCCAGAATATACAAGGAACTCAAACAAATCAGCAAGAAAAAAAATGAATAATCCCATCAAAATGTGGGATAAGGACACGAATAGACAATTCTCAAAAGAAGACATACAAATGGCCAACAAACATATGAAAAAATGCTCAACATCACTAATGATTAGGGAAATGCAAATCAAAACCGCAATGTGATACCACCTTACTTCTTCAGGAATGGCCATAATCAAAACAATTAAAAAATAATAGATGTTGGCATGGATGTGGTGAAAAGAGAACACTTTTACACTGCTGGTAGGAATGTAAACTAGTACAACCACTATGGAAAACAGTATGGAGATTCCTTAAGGCACTAAAAGTAGATCTATCATTTGATCCAGCAATCCCACTACTGGGTATCTACCCAGAGGCAAAGAAGCCATTATACAAAAAAGATACTTGCACATTCATGTTTATAGCAGAACAATTTACAATTGCAAAAATATGGAAGCAACCCAAATGTCAACCAATCAATGAATGGACAAAGAAAGTGTTGTATATATATACACACCATGGAATAATAGCCATAAGAAGAAATGAAACAATGGCTTTTGCAGCAACCTGGATGGAAGTGGTGACCATTATTCTAAGTGAAGTAACTCAGGAATGGAAAACCAAAAATTGTAATTTCTCACTTAAAAGTGGGAGCTAAGCTGTAAGGACTCACAGACATAAAAATTACATAGTGGTCTTCGGTACTCAGAGGAAAGGGTGGGAGGAGGGTGAGGGATAAAAGACTATACATTGGGTACAGTGGTGTACACCTTTTGGTGATGGGTACACCAAAATCTCAGAAATCACCAATAAAGGACTTATCCATGTAACCAAACACCTCATGTTCCCCAAAAATGTTTTGAAGTAAAATAATAATAATAGAAATAATTACTCCAGTAATATAAAAGTCCTTTCTTCAGTTGAAGATGAATTTTTCTTCTTTGAGGTCATGCAACAGCCTAACTTTGAACAAGCCTATGCACTAACTAAAAAAGTGCTAGGTGTGTTGGTCTTGGATAGGTCTTAAGCTTGAAAAATATTGCTTTAACCCTTTCCCGTTACCCAGTGCACAACAAAAACAGACTTCTGTGCTTGGTTAGATATGAGAACACTTTGATGTCTGGTATGATCTGACCAGTTGATAAAAGGAGGGGTAATTTTTACTAAGAAAAAAGTTCCATGTTATCACCCATCTGTTTGAGATGAAAAGTTTACGTCTAGGGAGTTCACAGGTAGGGTCGTGAGCCTTTGCATACATCATAAACCTGAGGATGACTTGGTGATGAGTAAGTTTGTTGCTGTGGCAGGTGGGGCCTCATTTTTTTTTAATAAGATGCTTAACAGCTACACTCAACTTTTTTCTTCTTATTTATTCAGTTACTGCTTTTGATGGAATTTGGAAAAGGTAGAGGCTCCCTGAGCACAGTGAATGCATTGGCCTAGTCGTGGGCAAAAGGAAAAAATGTCTAGTGTTCTCCCTGACTGGGATTATGACAGGCCTGGCCAAATGCTGGTGTGAATCTGGGTCCATGTATGCTTCTAAAACCTGCATACAGTCCTGGTAAAGAAGGAAATCTGAGCCAGTGTTCCAGATCCCTCTTTTCTCAAGAGCATAAGATGTTTTCTCTAATGTAAAGCTTAGAATTATTAAAATGCCAGAGTTGAATATGACACTAAAGATAAACTCCATCTAATTAATGAATTATATCACATTTATACAGATCCAGTACCCCTCAGCTATCATAAATCAAAACTGCTTTTCCTTATTATCATTATTGTTGTCTCATTAAAAACCACACAGAACAAAAACACAGGAGATACTTTGCAATAAAGTTTTCCTGCATTGTTTGATAAAGTAAAAAGCAGGGCATATTTGGAGTCAGTTCTTTTTTGTATGTGTGGTAGAATTCAGCTGTGAATCTTTCTGGTCCCAGACTTTTCATTGTTGGAAGATTTTTTTTATTACTGAGACAATTTTACTATTACTGGTTTGCCCAGAATTTCCATTTCACTCTGCTGCAATCTTGGGAGCTTGTATGTTTCCAGGAATTTATCCATTTCCTCTAAGTTTTCTAGGTTTTCTAGTTTGTGTATGCAGAGATGCTCATAGTGATCTCTGATGATCTTTTGTATTTCTGTGGTATCAGTTGAAAAGTCACCTTTATAATTTCTGATTGTGCTTATTTGAATTTTCTCTCTTTTCTTCATTAATAAAGATAGCAATCTATCAATTTTGTTTATCCTTTTAAATAACTAATTTTTAATTTCATTAATCCTTTGTATGGTTTTTGGTCTCAATTTCATGGAGTTCTACTCTACTCTTTTTTTTCTGCTAGCTTTGGGTTTGGATTGTTCTTGTTTTTCTAGTTTCTTGAGGTTCCATGTTAGGTTATTAATTTTGTGCTTTTCTCTTTTGATGTGGACATTTAACACTATAAACTTTCTTCTTAGCACTGCTTTTGCTGTATGCCAGAGGTTTTGGTATGTTGTGCCTCTTTTAATTAATTTCAAAAATTTTTAAATTTCTTTCTTAATTTCATTATTTATCCAAAGATCATTCAAGAGCAGATTGTTTAATTTCCATGCACTTGCATAGTTTTTTGAGAGTTCCTTTTGGTATTAATTTCTAGTTTTATTCCACTGTTATCTGAGAAGATACTTGATGTGATTTCAATTTTTAAAACATTTATTGAGACTTACATTGTCCCCAGAATATGGTCTTTATTGGGGAATGTTCCATAAGAAGAATGTAAACTTTGCAGTTGTTGGGGAAATGTTCTGTAAATGTCTGTTAGGTCCATTTGGTCATGAGTCCAATTTATGTCCACAGTTTCTTTGTTGATTTTTCTGCCTTGATGATCTGTTCAGTGTTGTCAGTGAAGTGTTGAAGTCCTTCACTATTATTATATTGCTCTTTATGTCTTTCATTAAGTCTAGTTTTTTGTTGTTTTTTTTTTTAATAATTCTGGGTACTCTCACATTAGATGCATATTTGGACTGAAATATCTTCCCATTGAATTGATCCCTATATTATTATGTCAAACCTTCTTTGTGTTGTTTTTACTGTTATTGGTTTACAGTCTGTTTTGTCTGATATAAATATAGACACTCCTGCACAGTTTTGGTTTCTGTTTGTATGAAATATCTTTTTCCATCCCTTTCTTTCTTTCTCTTGGATCTGTAAATCTTTACTAGTTAGATAGGTTTCTTGTAAGCATCATATAGTAGGATCTTGTTTTTTATTGCACTGGTCTGTATCTTTTAAGTGGAGCATTTAGTTCATTTACATTCAAAGTTACTATTGTTATGTGAGGTTTTTTTCCCATTATAATGTTAATTGTTTCCTAGTTGCTTTCTAGTTGCAGTTGTGTAATTGGTTCATAAGACCTGTGATTTTATGCTTTTGTGTGTTGTTATGATGATGAGTATTGCCCTCTTGTTTTCATGCTTAAAACTCTGAGCATTTCTTGTAGAACCAGTTTAGTGGTGATAAATTTCCTTAGCATTTGCTTATCTGTGAAAGACTATTTCTCCTTCATTTATGAAGCTTCTTCATTTAGCAGGATACAAAATTCTTGGCTCACAGGTTTTTTCTTTGAAAAAAGTGAGAATAGGACCCCAGTCTCTTCTGGCTTGTAAGGTTTCTGCTGAGAATTCTGCTATTAGTCAGATAAGATTTCCTTTAGAGGTGATTAGACACTTCTCTCGTGCTACTTTTAAGATTTTTTTTTTCATGTTGACTTTGGATAGTGTGATGGCTATATGCCTTGATGAAGTTCATTTTGCAAAGTATCTTCCACATTCTTCGATCTTCTTTTATCATGAAGTCTAAATCTCTAGCAAGGCAAGAGAAATTTTCCTGAATTATTCTCTGAAATAGGTTTTCCAAACTTTTTGTTTTTGTTTTTGTTTTCCCTTGGGAATACCTACAACTCATAGTTTTGCTCAATTTACATAATTCTATATTCCTTGAAGACTTTGTTCATTTTTTACATTATTTTTTCTTTATTTTCATCTTTAAACTTTAAAATTCTTTCTTCTGCATGGTCTAGTCTATTAATGCTTTCAACTGTGTTTTGTAATTCCTTCAGTGAATTTTTTATTTCCAGAAGTTCCATGAGAGTTTAAGTGTCTCTTTCTCTAGTAAATTTTTAATTCATATTTTGAATTGTTTTGCTGATTTCTTTGTGTTGATTTTCAACCTTCTTTCGGATCTTATTGAGCTTTCTTACAATTAGTATTTTGAATTCTTTATCTGTCATTTCAGAAGTTTTATTTTAGTTAGAATCCATTGCTAGAGAGCTAGTGTGATCCTTTAGGGGTGTTGAAATGGCCTGTTTTTTTTATACAGCCAGAGTTCTTATGCTAATTCCTTTTCACCTGGAGAAGCTGTCACTTCTTATTTTTGCATATACTTTTGTTTGAATGGGGCTTTTTCTTTTCACTCTTTGAGAGTGTGACTGCAGCATATGTTGGGTAGGTTCTTTGGCTTTGCTTCTGGGTGCTTTTAGGAGCTCAAGGCTCTGTATGAATTCTCTTATAAATAGCCTTAGTGGGGTGATTTTCTCAAATACTGGCTGTTTGTAAGTTGTAGTGGCAGTGTACTGGGTATGTGAGCAAGCTCACTGCCTCCTGCAGAGATGGAGAGCTTCTTAGGAAGCTTATCTAATTCCTCACTGGTGTGCACATCTGTCCGCAGGTATTGTATTTGGTTGTACAGTTCCACTTGCTGGCCAGTAGGTGGTGATTGTAGTAGAGGCAGCTGCAGTGATAGCAGTGGGATTTATGCTTGGCCATTGTTAATCAGGAGAAATACTCTGATATCCTGGGTGATGAGTGGGGCTATGGGACTCCCTGGGATCCCCATCTAGTGTTCTACCACTGAGGCAGGTGGAGGGGGCAAAGCTGGATGTGGCTGAGTCAAGCAAGCCCTTGACCAGGCTCTCTAATAGCAGGTGCAAGCACTGACCCTGGCAGGGTTTGAACCTCTAATGGCAAGTGCAGGCACTGAACCTGGAAGGGTTCAGAGTTCAGGTCACTGGAGCAACTTTCCAGGGAGGGATGGAGGTGCTTCTGTCCTTCCGAAGAACTCCCATGGAGCATTGGGGGACATTCCTGGAATCCACAGCCCAGCAGATGGTAGTGGGACTCATCCAGTTACCATGCCCTCTACCAGATGGGTCTCTCTCCAGTGTCTGGCAGCAAGCAGCAGGCCAGAACAGCTAGCCCAGTTCTTAGCAGACTGCATTTAGATCATGAAGATGCCCCAGGCTGAAAGAATCCATGCCTAGGGGCAGAAAGTGTGGCTCTGAGGTTATACTCTTTCCAGTCTGGTCCATGAAGGGAGGGGTTGCCAGCTTTCATACAGCAGTGCAAACCATGCCACACTCTCCTCTCAGTTCTGACCATGAAAACATCTCTCTGCCTGATGTCAGTTCACATATCTCATCACCATACCTGTGGACAGTGTGCTTGAGTCCCAGGGGGATGGGCCTGGGCCAGCAGACTTGTTCTCAGGCCCCCTGGACTCAAGCACTGATTGTGATAGGGGCAGGCTGGTCCAGGATTAGCAGAATACTCAGGCAGTGTGGCTGCACTGCAGCCCTGCTGCCAGGAAGGGCAGGCCTCTCTCCATGGGAACAACCAAGTAGGCAGCTTTGGGGAAGACCAGTAGGCATGGGGCACGCGGTCCCAGTGTGCCTCAATTTCACAGCAAGCTGCAACAGCTGGCAGCAGAACCCATCCCCGGGATGTGTGGGAGCAACAGGCCTCCTACCTCCCTCCCTGGCCTTATCCTTTATTTTCTCGTTGAATCCTTGCAATGACAACATAAGGCAGAATCTATAATTTGCTCCCATTATAGATGGTAAAATTGAATCTTAGAGAGGTCAATTAACTTAGCCAAGATCATGCAACCAGGAAGAGGTAAAGTAGGGATTGGAATCCAGGCTTTTAACCATGACTAGTTTTAACCAATGCTGCTGCCTCCTCAGTTGGTACAGGAGGCTTACTAATGGTTTTTTAAATCTAAAATGCATTAATCCAGAAATGTTATGCCTATGTATAAGATAAATGGGAAAGTGTATGGAAAAATGACAAAAATGGGGGCCAAAATATATAGGATTTAAAATCTGCCTGCGTATAACTAAAACCACTCAGAGAAGGAAACACATCAGTACCTGATAATAGATGGGCTTATAATAAATATCCTTTTATTACTTTCTTTTATGGAAGGCTAGTCCAGACCCCACAAGACTTTAATGAGGACTGTGACACTTTACCAGTTATGTGACCTTGAGGAAGACAACCTCTCTGGGCCTCAATTTCTTCCTTGGCAAAATCAGGGGACTGGAGATAGTTACTTTTAAGTCCCTTTTAGCTGTTTTATCCAGTGACTTTATGATGTTAGGAATTTATTCCATTTCTGCCATATGAACTGTCTATTTTTAAGGCAGGCCTAGCTATATAGCCCTTTGAGCTGACTAATCTAGCTTTGTGCCCGCTACAGTCCAGATCTTCCAGTTTCAATATCAGACGTGAATATAAGACTTACTTCCCTCATCTTTTTTTTGATACACATGAAATATCTCAGAAAACAAATGCCCTTTAATATAGGAATGGTGGGTTGGGTGTGGTGGTTCACGCCTGTAATCCCAGCACTTTGGGAAGCCGAGGAAGGTGGTTCATGAGGTCAGGAGATCCAGACCATCCTGGCCAACATGGTGAAACCCTGTCTCTACCAAAAAATACGAAAAATTAGCCGAGCGTGGTGGTGCACGCCTGTATTCCCAGCTACTCAGGAGGCTGAGCCTTGGGAATCACTTGAACCTGGGAGGTGGAGGTTGCAGTGAGCCAAGATCACGCCACTTCACTGCAGCCTGGTGACAGAGCAAGACTCTGTGTAAAATAATAATGATGATGATGATAATAATAATAATAATAATATAGGAATGGTTGTAGACCCATATTATGAAATATTTAATATAAATATGAGGTATTTAACATAGGAAAATGGAATATTTGTGTATAACAAATATATATATCCAATTTAATCTTTTATATATTTATGTGTTATAAATATGTATCATACATAGAGAGAGCAATTCATGATGAATTGTTACATGAAGAAAGTGTGTTGCAGATTAATATTTATAGTACAACTGATTTTTGTAAAGAAGCAAGGAAAGAATAAAGAAAATGATGAAGAAAGAGAGGGAGCAAAAGGCACAGAGCAAAAGAAAGTAAGAAACAATTATGTATGTGCATCTGTGTCTATATGTGTGGGTTTTTGTGACTAAGAACCTGTTAAGTTTGTCTTTATGTGTTTCTTTATAGCTTGACTTTTTACAATATGCACATATTTCTTTTGTAGTAAAATAAGACAAAAAGAAAAAAAAACTTAACTCCCAAGAAGACTTAGTTTCATATCCTTTCATGTCCTTTCCTGATTACTGCTCATCTTCCCCTCTCTTCCTCTGTCTTCTCCTCTCTTCCCCATAGAGAATCACTGCTTCCATATATTCATCACCAGCTAAGCAGAGTTTTAGTTTTACTTAATAACAGCAAAATAAAACGCCCCCCCATTTTTCAAAAAAGCACACTTTTATTTTATCGTGCTGTTTAATATGCTTTTTCAAAAAGTCCTATTACAGACTGCCTACTTTCCCCTGTCCCTGTTGAAAGCCCTCCTCAGGAGTGAACTCCCACTCCAGGAAAGCAGTTATCTGACATTTTATGTTTCTGGCAAGTTATCACTCTTAAAGCACTGGGATCACCTGTATGTTTACATATTTCAAAGGAAAATGTCTGTTTAACATTTTTAGAAGAATGTAAAACTATCTTTTTTAATGTTTGACACACAAGGAAGCTCTGGGAATGTTATTGCAATCCAAATCAAATTCTTTTGTGGTTCATGGAACAAAAGACAGGTGGGGGGAAAATAGAACAAAAAAAAGCAGCTCATCATATTTTTTTCAACAATATTTTTATATGTTAAATCTGTTAGGGGCTGGCCACAGTGGCTCACGCCTGTAATCTCAGCACTTTGGGAGGTTGAGGCGGGTGGATCACCTGATGTCAGGAGGTCTAGACCAGCCTGGCCAGGATGGTGAAACTCTGTCTCTATTAAAGAATACAAAAATTAGCCGGGCGTGGTGGCACGTGCCTGTAATCCCAGCTACTCAGGAGGCTGAGGCAGGAGAATCGCTTGATATTGCACTATTGCACTCCAGCCTGGGCAAGAAGAATGAAACTCCGTTTCAAAAAAGAAAAAAAAAAATCTGCAAGGAAATGAAGGACAATTTGATCAGAATGTTAGGATGTTAAAATTAAATGAGAACTTAGAAACCATTGAATTCAGTTCCTATATTTTACAAATAAAAAATATGAAGACCAGATAAGAGAAATTATTTGCACCAAGTCACACAATAATGTAATAGCAGTGTGGCGATTATGCCCTCCATTTCCTACCTCTCAATAATGAAGTGAACATTCTGGGCTTTGGATGCAGGTAGACCTGATTTGGAGTCTTAGACCTCCATTTAATAGTTATGTGACATTTTATTTACTCATGTAAAATAAAAATGTGATATTTGTCTCATAGAATTATTGTGAAAATCAGATGGAATAGTTTATATAAATAGTACAATGTTTAGAGCATAGAAAGTGCACATAAAACATTAGGTAAAAATCTATTTTAATGCTCCACCCACTCTGTATATTTTGTTTGCATATTACCTATCATTCTAGTGCATTTTATCTTGTTCTTACATTTGTGAGGCAAAATAAAGCCATCCAAAATTATCCCTTTATATCACTTAATATGGTTTGGCTCTGTGTCCCCACCCAAATCTCATGTTGAATTATAATTCCCAGTGTTGGTGGAGGGACCTTGTAGTAAGTGATTGAATCATAGGGGTGGATTCCCCCTTGCTGTTCTTGTGAAAATGAGTGGGTTCTCAGGGGATTTGATGTTTAAAAGTGTGTGGTGCTTTCCCCTTCACTTGCTTTCTCTCCTGCTGCCATGTTAAGATATGCTTGCTTCCCCTTTGCCCTTCTACTATGATTGTGAGTTTCCTGAGGCCTCCCAGCCATGGTTCCTATACAGCCTGTGGAACTGTGAGTCAGTTAAACCTCTTTTCTTCATAAATTACCCAATCTCAGGTAGCTCTTTGTAGCAGTGGGAGAACAGACTAATACACATTGCTCTGGTTTTCTCATGTTTTTCATGGCCCAGAAACTTTTATCCAACATAGTACTGGAAGTCCTAGCCAAGTAGTTAGGCAAGAAAAATTTTAAATAAAATAATCCAATTGGAAAGGAAGAAGCAAAATTATCTCTATTTGCAGAAGACATGATCTTATATATAGGACACTCTAAATATTCCACAAGCAGTCCTGTTAGAACTAATAAATTCAGCAGAGTAGCAAGACACCAAATCAACACACAAAATTTAGTTTCATTTCTATACACTAACAATGAACAATCTGAAAAAGAAATTAATAAAATTTTATTTACAGTAGCATCAAAAAGAATATAATACTTAGGAATTAATTTAACCAAGGAGGCAAAAGACTTGTACAATAAAAAGTATAAAACTATACTAAGAGAAATTGAAGACATAAAATGAATGAAAATATATCTCATATTCATTGATTGAAAGACAATATTATAATATTGTCAGAATGTCAAGACTGCCCTGTCGGCAGTCTTATACAGATTTAATGCAATATTGGTATACATATCAGCAACATTTTTTGATTAAATGAGATTAAAATAAACCCATCCCCAAAATTACATAGAAACTTAAGGACCCCAAATAATCAAAACAATTTTGAAAAAAAAAAAAGAACAAAGTGTAGGACTGTCACTTTCAGATTTGAAAACTTACTACAAAGCTATGGTAATTAAAGCAATGTGGCACTGGCATAAACACAGACATATATACCAATGGACTGGAATATACCAATAGAAAGCCCAGACATAAGCACTCACATATATGGTCAAATGATTTTTGGAAAAGGTGTCAAGACCATTCAATGGGGAAAGGACAGTCTTGTCAACAAATGGTGCTAGGAAAACTGGATGTTTACACGTAAAAAATTAATTTTGATGCTTACCTAACTTCATATACAAAATTAACTCAAAATGGGTGAAAGACCTAAACATAAGAGCTGACATATAAAAACTTTTAGAATGAAACATAGGGAAAAAGCTATATGACACTTCATTTGGTAATAATTTCTTGGATATGACTTTAAAGGCACATGCAACAATAAAAAGTAGACAAACTAGACTTCATAACAATTAAAGACTTTTTTTGCATCAAAGGAAATATTCAACAGAGTGAAAAGGCAATCTACCTACTACAGGCTTCAAGAAAATGTTAACAAATCATATATCTGATAAGAGGTTAATATCCACAATATATAGATAACTCCTGAAACTCAACAACAACAAAAAACCCAGAACTGATATAAATATGGGCAAAGAACTTGGATAGACATTTCTCCAAAGAAAATATACAAATGGCCAGAAAGCATATGAAAAGATGCTCAACCTCACTAATTTGAGGGAAATGCAAATCAAACCAATGAGATATCACCTTACACATTAGGATCAATAATATCACAAAAACAAAATAAGCGTTGGCGAGGATGAGGAAAACTTTGAATCCTTGTGTGCTGTTGGAGGAAATGCAAAATTTTACAATCACTATTGAAAACAGTATGGCAGTTTCTCAAAGACAAAACATAGATTTATTATACGATGCTGCAATTTTACTTCTGGGCATATACTCAAAAGAATTGGGAACAGGATCTCAAAGAGATATTTTTACACCTATGTTCATTGTAGAATTATTCACAATACTTAAGAAGTTGAAGCAACCTAAATGTCCATCAGTGGGTGAATCGTTAAAGAAAATGTTATATACATATAATGGAATATTATTCAACCTTAAAAAGGAAAGGAATTCTGACACATGCTACAACATGGATGAACATTGAGGACATTATGCTAAGTGAAATAAGCCAGCCACAAAAACACAAATACTGTATGATTCCATTTATATGAGGTAACTAGAGTAATCAAAATCATAGAGGCAGACAGTGGAGTGGTGGTTACCAAGGACTGCAGGTAGGGGACAGTGAGGAGTTATTATTTAATGGGTATCAAGTTTTGGTCTTTCAAGATGAAAGGAGTTCTGGAGATAGATGCTGGTGATGGTTGCACAACAATATTGATGTGCATAATATAACTGAACTGAACATCTAAAAATGGTTAAGATGGTACATTTTATATAATATGTATTTTACCATAGTAAAAAAGTAAGGGCAACAGATGGAATGTCATTTCCCCACTACTCTAATTTATACTTCATCTTACCCTTATGTTTAATTTTGTCAACTTTAGTGGATTTTTTTAATATGGTCCTTTAAGGAAAGATATCTACCTATGCTCTTGAAAATCATTCATATTACCTTTGTGGGAATACTGGTTCCCAGAATTACATATATCCCCATGACTGTTGGGCACCAGTTAGCCTCCAACTATTGAATTTAGTCAGAGGGAAAGAAGGGCCAACACATATGATCTCCAAGTATATCAAAGGATAAAGAACTGGAATCCAGAAACTTAAAGGCCTACTTAAAATAATTTATATTTTCTGATCAACATTGAATGTCAATTAGTTGCTTGTTTTTTCCCCAAATCTCTGTGTTTTCTGTTTTACAATCGACAAACTAAGACTTAGACTTCTTGGTGAATATTACTGACACATCAACTCATTTTCATTTAGAATCCTGTTGTTTAATGGCTATATCTGAGCTAATTAAAAGTAGAAACTCTCAATCTATGTACCTTTGAATTATTCTCAGCATTGGGCACTGTACTTAGCATATACTCAGTGTTTAATGAACATTTATTAAAGGAAGAAATGTTCTAATAGGACATATATGATGTGTCCTGGTTATCTTTCTGATCTGGTTGAGGTATTTTAGTATATATTATCTAATTTTTAAAAATCTACTTGGCAGGGTTAAAGACTTTTTAGGCCATCTACATATATTTGCATCCCACTGTTAAAAGAAAAACTTTAGACCAATTAAATTTAATAGAGTTTAATTGAGCAAAGAATGTTTACAAATCAGGCAGCCTCTAGAACTGGAACAGGTTCAGAGTGACTCCAGGGCTTCCACATGGTTGGATAACATTTATAGTCAGAAAAGAAAAGTGATGTACAGAAAATATAACTGAAGTACAGAAATAGATGTATTGGTTAAAACTGAGTGTTTATTTGAACCTGGTTTGAATAGTTTGGCTACCTGTGGTTGACTGAAGTTGGGCTGCCATAATTAGCTGAGAATCATATACTTATTACAATGGTAAGTTTCAGGCTGCTTACACATCAAGTTGGGTTATAATTCATTATATATGGAGAAACCCTTGGGCTGAGCTTAAAATAGGTAAGAAGGCTGCTTTAGGCCAAACTTATTATAACACCACCATTAAAAAATAAAAGATAATAAAATAAACTCTTGTAACTCTTTTCCTGAGACCTTAGATAGGTATTTGGACTTAGACTGCCATTTCACAGGTTTTCCAGTTCTGGCTAATTTTTTGCACTTTATTATAGATTTAAATCCAAAAGAGAAGAATGCTTTTGCTTCTTTCTTTTTTCATTTTGATTAGTTTCTCAAACACCTGGAAGACTAATGTAGACCACCCAGAGGAACAAGATCTGAAACTTACCAGCAGCTCATGATAGTGCAAGACCAATGATTGAGACTATAGATCTGAATTATTATTCCATCTCTGCCATTATGTGGCTGTAATATTGAACATGTGACTTAACTTCCCTGTATCTGTCTTTATTTACTATGAGTACTATGAAGTTCAAAACAAATAATGCATTTTTTAAACTTTGCACTTCAAAAAATATAAAACATAATGCAAGTGTAAAGCATTGTTACAAAACAAACTTTTATGAAGTAGAGTCTTACAAATTAAACAAAATCTTATGGGTACTTACGACCACCCACACTGCCATCTGCAAAAGAAAGGAGAAGCTCTTTGTTTTGTTTAATTTTGTTGCTGTATTCTTTGGCAAAAGCAACAACATGTCTAGCTGCTAGAGCCATAATAGAAGCAACAATGGTAACAGCAGTCTCTGTTCAGCAATCAACTATATCTGTAAAATATAGCACCACTCACCAATAGTTAAAAACTCACACTAAAAATCTATGTGCTTAGTTTTCCCTTACCTACCTCAGATTGTCTGCTAAGCATATGGGATGGAACATCTGAGTGTTTAAATAATTTGATGAGGCAGAACTTTTAGAACAACTGCCCTCTTTTCCCATAATATGAAAGCCGCATCCTTATAATAATCTTCCATGAATTCTTCCTAGAAAATTAATTTCGTGGAATATTGCTGGATGGCACATTTCCTCATTATTAGCCTTTCTAAGAATATCTGAAATAACAGATTTCTTAGCCTGACCTGTTTGGATTGCAAATGATGGAAACCCAACTCAAGCCAGCTTGACAAAAAAGGGAATTTAATGTCTCAATTTTGAAGTTCAGGATTCATGTCGCACTGGCCTATTCCTGTGACATCATACTTCCACATAATTAAGTTCACACTAACAATGTGACATCACTGAACATGGAGTTGGGAAGAGAGTTGTACAGTTAGCTTTTGAAAATTAGGACAAACCAAGTCCAGCATATGTCTACCTATATGCTAGGCATGGTGCTTTGTGCCAAAGCTATGGAGTTAAGCAAAACATGGTCCCTTTCCTGACATAGGGAATTAGAAGGGAAGAAGGGGGCTCTGTAACATATGTTTCAATATCCAGATGCCAGGTACTCAATTCCGTTCTCTATTTGTTATAAGAACTTACCGGATGCCAGGTACTCAATTCCATTCTCTATTTGTTATGAGAGCTTAGACTCTGAATCCATACTACTTGTGCTTAAATGCCAGTTCTACTATTTATTAACTGTTTGATCTTCAGCAAATTACTTAACCTCTCTGTGCCAGTTCCCTAATCTAGAGAAAGGGGATAGTAGTAGCATCTCCTTCATAGAGTTGTTTTGGGAATGAAATCAGTCTATACATGCAAAACAGAATAAATTCTCATTCATGGTGACTTCTTATTAAAGATTGGCTATTGATATATTTTTATTGCCATTTTTCTATTTTCATAAAAATTCTCTTTGATTTGTGGGTATCAATATCTCCAGTGAAGAAACTGAGAGGTTAAATGACTTGCCCAAAGACACATATAATATATAATATGATTAAGCTGGTATTTGACTCTAGCTCTATATAATTACAAGTCTCATATGGTTTTACGTTCCACACCAGTAACACAGGACTGTTTATCATATGCCTATTCTGAACCACCTACAATATTAGGAGCTTTAAATATATTTTCTAATGTATTATTTACAACAGTACAATGCATCAAAATTTTCTATTTCTGCTTTGCATGTAAGATAACAGGGAATCAGAGAGGCTAAGTAATTCCTGTGGCTATACAGTGAGCTGAGATTTAAACCAAGTCTGCCAGATTTATAGAAATGTGTTCTTAATTACTCTGCTAAATGACTTACAACTATTTTAACCATTATTTTGAGTCATGTTTCTTCATTTTACCCTGAAATAGGATGTGGTACATTGGTAACATGGTAGGTGCGCTACAAGAGATGGGAGTATAATACATATCAGCAATGTAATGAGGAGAGGGAGTGAGATTTGATTTTGTTTTTTCTTATAGCAGGAGCAGAGAATCCTTCTCTGGATCTTGTTAGATAAATTTTAAAAGACTGATGGGGGTGGATTGTGCATTTCTTGCAAAGGAGACAGCCTGAAGAAAAGCATAGAGGCTTGAGAGCATGCCTATGTTTGGTGAATGGCAGCAGACCAGAGAGGTATTATGGGATGAGCAAGTGAAGATGGAAAAGTTGGCCTTGATCATCTAGGGTTTTCAAGCACATGCTAAGGAATTTGGACTTAATTCTATGGTACTAAAAAGGCACTGAAATTTTTTGAGAAAAGGAATTTAATGAACTGGCTTTTATTTAGAAAAACTAGGCTTGTAGCAATATGTAAGGACAGACTGGAGCAGCGGGAGACTGAAGCCAGAAAGATGAGTTATATGTTATTCCATAGCTTATGCAAGAGATTATGTAAGCTAGAATTAGGGAGGGGTTTGAGAGCAATAGATGACTTTGGGAAATACTTAGAAAGTATTGTTAACAGTATTACCTCTGCTAATTAAAAAATAACTCAGCATACAAAGTAACAACATTTTAATGCAACAGATCGGTATTGACTAGAAGACTTTCAGAAGTCTGTATCGACCAACTACTAGAAGTTTTTCAAAACTTACTATTTGCCGTGTGCCATTGCAAGCCTTTTACGTGCATTATCAAGTAGTTACTATTATATCTCTAATTTGCAGATGAGAACAAGAAAGATCAGAGAGGCCAAACAATTTGCTCAGTTACACAGTTAGAGAGTGACGAAGCCCACACTATTTTCCTAGCAACTCACATTATACACAAATCATCACATTGATTTAGGCCAGGACCTTCCTCTCTGGTGTAGATGGTTGCAATAGCTTCTCAGGTGGTCTTTGTACTTCTACTTCCTACCTATCTCTTCTTTACTGATCAGCTGGAATAATATTTTTGAAAACATAATCAAAAGTCACTCCTCTGCTCAAAATCTTTGCACGGTTTCCTGCACTTGGAATACAACCCCAAGTCCTTTCCTAGGGCACTAGCCTTGTATTGGCCTTGATCACTGCTCCTGCCCACCTCATACCACTTGTCATTTGGCCATTATAGTCCAACAACATCCACTCATCCACTTTCTCGCAGGCCCTGGAATATTCTAAGCACTTTCCCATCTCAGGGCGTTGTGAATGCTGTTTCCTCTACCTGCTCTCATCCTCCCACTCTTTATCAACTAAGTTCTCACATACACATGTTTGATCTCAAGCTGTGTGTGTTTACTTGTTTGTTATTTGAAGCACTATGCTGAGCCATAGTGGAATCTGAGGTAAAAGGAAAAATAAGTAATATTGACTGAGTTTATGTAATATTTTGATTTTTTCCCATGAAGGAATTTTGCATTAATTTTTATTTTTAAAATATTGTATTAAAATTTTATTTATCTTGATTACTGAGTATTTTGGTGTCCCCTTAAAATTCTCACCAAAGACAAGTGCCTCGCTCACCTCACCCTTTTTCCAGTACTGGTCATTGTCTGTCCCACCAAACTGTAAGTAAACTTCAGGGGTGCAGGGACTATGCCTGTTTTGTTCAGTACTATACTCATTGTGTGCAACAGATTGTCATGGTGAAGCAACAAATGAAATTTGTTGAATCATTGAATGAAATGTTAGGGATTTCACCAGTAATGTTCAAATGTATCATCTCATTTCATCATCATGGTAACTCCGTGATTTGGGTATTCTCTCCTGTTTGTAGATGAAGATAGTGATGCTTAAAGATGTTAAGTAACTTGGCCAACGTAGATACACAATTAATTAGTATATCGCAGAAGTAGAATTTGAATCCAAGCCTCTGACTTTACATCCAGGTATTTTCTACTACACCAGCTCCTGTCTGAAGGTTTATTTAAACAAAGGTTGAGTAGACATTAATCAGGGCTGCAGAAAGAAGTTCTGGATTTTACAGGAAGCTGGACGAGTTGACTTCAAGTTCTCTTTAGATACTTAATATTTTTTAATTCTATGATCACTACCTTATAATAAGCCAATTAGAACTTGGTAAAATCAGTTTCTTAATTTGCAAAATGGGAATAATAGTATGGATCAAACTGACTTGTTTAGAACGTTAAATAGAATGGTCTGTGTAAGTTGCCTAATACACTGTTTGTTATAGAGGAGGTGGCAAATTTTAGTAATTAATTGTAATAATAACAATAAGCAACTTAGGTGAGAGTGAAAACCCTGGAAATGTGGAGCAAAATAACTTCTCTTTCACTCTGTTTCCATGGAAAGTGCCATTTCTCCAGTCGGAAGAAGAGAGTTAGACTCACTGTCTCACTTCTGTACTTGCCTTCCTGATGGGAGGTGGGCCATTCAATCTTGTTTTGAAGTTGAGGATCTTAAGGCTCTGAGAACAACTTCCAGAATCTCCTAGTTTTTGCCTAACACTCCTAGCTTCTTTATTTTCACGTGGAAGTAATTCTAATAGACTCCAACCTGGTTCTTTCTGGTTCTTCTTTTCTAGTCACCCAGATGGCCTGACACTTGAGAGGGACACGGAATAAGCACCATCTTACAAAGATATTCTTTCCATTAAAAGCAGCATTACCTAGAAAACACATGGCCGAGGCAGTGGGAGTAGGGGGAGAAGAGCGATGTTTTATCTCCTGACAGTAAAGTCACAATGAGTGTTTCATGAAAGAGGATATGGTTTCAATCAGCTGAGGTTGCATGTGGGAACCTCCTGGCTCCTCTCTTTCACTTTTTCTTATGCCAGAATCTTACTGCAAAAAGGCTGAACCATGCCACTGATAGAATTTTATCCAGTGTAGTACTCACCCCTGGGGTCAACTTCATAACTTCTAGCATGATGTGGATCTCATAGCAAGCACCCAATAAACACACGTTGAGTGACTGATAAAACATAAGTCTATAACAGACAACTTTACACACATGCTCACAGATTTACAGTCCTCTGGTGTGAGACATGTGTTTAGACACTTTCTCCTTTGGGTTCCTTTTCTTATTTTTGTCTTTCACTTTTCTGGTTCATTTGTTACACCCCCTCCCATTTTTACATATACTCTCATGTGCGTGCACGTGCACGCGCACGCACACACACACACACACACACCCCTCAGGATCAAAAAGATATGGAGATATAATAAATCAGTTTTGCTTATATTAAAAGCAAACTGAAGACTAACAACTTTCCCAGCAAAATTTCTCATTCTGCCGCTAGTCCATTTGTTTTGAAAATGCAAACAAGGCTTAACTGAGTTTGCTTCATTATCTGTACAATTTAATATTCTGTATCATTTTTAGGATGAGTTGGTAAGACATAGCTGCCTCTTCAAACCTGAGTGAAGCACACAGAGGAGCAAGTTCTGATACTGGGAAGTAAATAGAGGGAAAATGAGGTGAAAATATGTATAGGCTGGATATCCCTTCTCTGAAATGCTTGGGACCAGAAGTGTTTTGAATTTTGGACTTTGGAATATTTGCATTATACTTACCAGTTGAGCATCCCAAATTTGAAAATCCTAGATCCAAAATGCTCCAATGAGCATTTCCTTTGAGCACTAGGTTGGTGCTCAAAAGTTCTGGATTTAGGGGCATTTTGGATTTTGGGTTTTTGAATTTAGGATGTTCAATATATTTTAAAGGGGTGGCAAGATAGGTCAAAGACAGAATGGCACAGCATAGAAAGATAAATGGAAAAACAAGGTATTATTTATTCAGCTGCCATTGCTAAAGGCTGTGTGATGTGACAGGCAAGCCAAGAAACCCACCATGTATTTTATATCACAGTGAATACAAGTATCTATCTAATAGCGATGGGATGCAGTGGAGGGTATTTAAGATAATATGAAGGCTGTATTATCACTTGGGCAAACAGGAATGGGAGACTCCAGTGTGTGTATAACTAGGGAGTTCAGGAAGTCAGCAACTTGGAGATTCACCAGTGAATAAGTACATGTGCCCCAAGTTTTGAAGATCAGGCACTTGAAATGGAGTGACTGGTGAGATCAAAGCATGCCCCAGTCTTGCTGGGAAGTGCACTGTAGCCAACTACAAAAACTGGTCACAAATTATTTTCATCTCATTCCCTCTACCCACGCCCTTTGAAATGTAAAGATTGCAGCTCCTCCCATCTATTCTTCACCCATTCATTGGACTTATTTTGTCTAATATGTTGCAAGTAGGTGCTTGAAAATGACTTGCTTTTTGGGGCTTGTCTTTTCTCTTGCTGTTGTTAGAAGTCCTGCTGTCACCACCATTTGACAATTTCCAGCCTAGCCTATTGTGTGATGAGAGATATACACTTTGATCACCCTCATCACTCAAGCTAGCAAACATCAGCCTACCATCAGAAGCAGAACCATCTTGAGAGGTGAAGCCAGCTGGGCTTCTAGGTCGGGTGGGGACTTGGAGAACTTTTCTGTCTAGCTAAAGGTTTGTAAACGCACCAATCAGTGCTCTGTGTCTAGCTAATCAGGTGGGGACTTAGAGAACTTTTCTGTCTAGCTAAAGGATTGTAAAAGCACCAATCAGAACTCTGTGTCTAGCTAAAGGTTTGTAAACGTACCAATCAGTGCTCTGTGTCTAGCTAATCAGGTGGGGACTTAGAGAACTTTTGTGTCTAGCTAAAGGATTGTAAACGCACCAATCAGCACTCTGTGTCTAGCTAAAGGTTTGTAAGTGCACCAATCAGCACTCTGTCAAAACGGACCAATCAGCTCTCTGAAAATGGACCAATCAGCCATCTGTAAAATGGACCAATCAGCAGGATGTGGGTGGGGCTAGATAAGGGAATAAAAGCAGGCCACGGAGCCAGCAGCCACAACCCACTGGGGGTCTCCTATCCATGGTGTGGAGGCTGTGTTCTTTCTTTTTCCGCAATAAATCTTGTTGCTGCCAAGTCTTTGAGTCTGTTCCGCCTTTATGAGCTGTAACACTGACTGCGAAGGTCTGCAGCTTCACTCTTGAAGCCACTGAGACCATGAACCCCCCAGGAGAGACAAACAACTCCGGAGGTGCCACCTTTATGAACTGTAACGTTCACCACGAAGGTTTGCAGCTTCACTCCTGGGGCCAGTGAGACCACGAACCCACCAGAAGGAAGAAACTCCGAACACATCTGAACATGTGAAGGAACAAACTCCGGATATGCCATCTTTAAGAACTGTAACACTCACTGCGAGGTCCGTGCTTCATTCTTGAAGTCAGCGAGACCAAGAACCCCCCAATTCTGGACACAGTCTAACTCAGTGATGCCAACCTTTTTAACAGCAGGGACTGGTTTCCTGAAAGACAATTTTTCCACAGATCCAGGGTCGGTCAAGGGAGATGATTTTGGTATGAAACTGCTTCACCTCAGATAGGCAGGCATTAGTTAGATTCTCATAAGAAGCACACACCTAGTTTCCTTGCATGTGCAGTTCACAACAGGGTTCACACTCTGAGAATCTAATGCTGCTGCTGATCTGACAGGAAGTGCAGCTGAGGTAGTAATGCTCGCTCGCCTGCCACTCACCTCCTGCTGCATGGTATCAACAGCTCCAATGAGTAAATGGTAATAATGTACTAATAGTTAACACTTCTCTGGTGTTTACTATGTACTAGGCATTATTTTAAGTTCTTATCACGCCATGGACTGGTACTAGTGAGTGGCCCAAGGGTTAGGGAACTCTGATCTAACTGACCAGCAATTAGTTGCCTTTGGCACATGAGTGAGCTTCGCTATGACCAGCAGAAGAAGCACCCAGCCAAGCAAAGTTCAAATTGTCAAAACACAGATTTAAAAACTAAATTAATGATACTGTTTTCATCTACTAAGTTTCGAAGTGGTTTTCTTCTTTTAAATGCATCAAAAAATAATTGATATATTAATTCAAAGGTTTCAGATAGGTCATTAGTCCAGTTCTTTGGGAACAAGAATTCGGTAAACAGAAAATCTCAGTCTTGGGAACAAACCAGGAAGACAGTGGTAAAAAATTGAGTAAACACAAGGACAGATTCTTACATATAAGGCAGAAGCAAATTTGTGAAATTTTGGAACCTCATATCAGAGCCAGGCAGCTTTAAGTGAACATGTTTAATAGCATAATATGGACTCACATTTGTAAGCAATTCCTGGGTCAGTTCAGAGTTGTTGCTGGGAAATTTTTTGAATTTTTCTACCCGTATTTTCAGCCTATTCTTCATAGAAGCTATTCCATATATTTTTCAAGCTCTTCAGATCTCAGACCATCCTTTGTTTTTCTCTCTAACTTGATGACCTTCCCTCCCATGTCACAGTGAAAATGAGAGCAACCACTTAAAAACTAAGTCAACTTTCTATCACCAAAGGTACAGATTTAACAGCTGCATCCAGATTTGCTTCTTTCTCCCCAAAATGATGTAACCTCCACATGCTTGAGGTTAATCTTTCTATCTGTGCTTTACATCCATCTAGAGGACCTTACCATCTATCTTCTCTTTCCTCTCTGTCTTTGATGTCCTTCCTTTTACTCAGTCTTTCTAATCAGAGTGTAAATATGCCAATCATTTCCATTTTAAAAAGTTTCCCTTACTTTGTTCTTGAATGATCCTCCTATTTCTCTCTCCTTCACTCTCAAGCTTTGGGGTAAAGTGGTACACACTGCTGCAGTGTCCTCCCTGCAATTTATCTTCCAACTGTGTTCAATTTTGTTTTTGCCCTCAATCTCCATGAAATTGCATTCACCTGAAGTTGGAAGCAGAAGGCAGGAATTAAAAAAGAAACAGTAAATATTTATGATTTAGATAACAGATAATAATTAGAGAAAAAATACAAAAATGTACTCAAAGCTGGCAGTTGGGGGAAAACGTTGATCACTACTTGCTAACAAAATCAAGAAAAATGCATAAACTTTTGTGCTTTCTCTGAAGCACAAAATCACAAAATAAGAAATAATAGTCACATATTTAGAGAAAAAAGACTATGATATTCTGCTTAACGTTATGCATGCAAATATTTTTAAATTTGATTAAAATAGACGTTTATTTAGGTAAGTATAAATGATAAGATCTAACTCCAGAAGAAATGGAAAATTTAAACAATATTCATGGAGGAAATAGAAGTTGTCAATGAGCTACCCCTTCCAAAAGTACTCCCGATCCAAATGTTGATAAGAAAATTCTACCAAACATTGAAGGAATTCCTAACTGCTCCTGAATGCAAAAATTGCATGCATTTTCTAAAAGATTACCTAAGAAAAGGAAATTATAGATCAAATTAATGTATTAATGTCAGTGTGAGAATCCTAAATGAAATATTAACAAATATAATTTAGCCACTGAAAGACTAATTGCTGTTAAAAAGATGGGATTTATTCAAGAAATGCAGAATGGTCCCATGGGACCAAATCTAATAAGATAATTTATGGTATAAACAGATCTAATGAGAAAATGATAATAATGTACTAATAGTTAACACTTCTGTGGTGTTTACTATGTACCAGGCATTATGTTAAGCACTTTAAATATGTTAACTCACTTCTCACAGCTTCCATATGAAATAAGAAACATTACTTTTACCAGTTCATAGATAAAGAAACTGTTAATGAAAGACATTTAAAATTCATCCAGGATTACATACCCTGGTAATTGACAGAGATACTTCAGACTCTGCCTTCTAAACCATTATGGTGCACTGCTACTCTTTCATCATCTTCGTTGATCCTGAAATATCATTTGATACAATTCAACATTCATCCCTGTTTATTAAAATTTACTCCTAAAACAGGGATGTTTCCTTAATATGATAAAATATATCTAACTTCTTGTTAAAATGCAGGTTACATTTAATGGAGAAACCATTAGAAACATTCAGACTAAAATAAAGGACAGAGGAAGGACGCTCATTATTACTACCATTATTTAACATTTTTTGGAGGTACTAGCAAACACAATGAAACAATAGAACAAAATTTGAAATTGAAAATTTAGAAAGAAATTATCTTCATGTGAAGACAATATGATTGTTTACCTGGAAAACCCAAAATAACAATATTTTAAAAATTATAAGCGGTAAGATATATCAGGAAGATAGTAGACGCTCCTTAGCCAAGTCATTTCCCAGCCACAAGGGTGGCCCTGGCGTGAGACCAGCAGAACTGCCCAGCTGCATCCAGTCCAAATTGTTGACCCACAGGACTATGAGCAAATAAAATGGTATTGTGTTAAGCCAGTAAATATTTGACTGCTTTATTACCCAGCAATAGATAACTGAAACACAGTATATGACAAACATGGCATGTCAAATCAGTGAAGAAAATATTCATTACTTAGTAAATGTATTTGGAGAACTTGGTAGTCATCTAGCAATAAATTAATTCAGATTCATATCTTATTCATACTTTATAATAGGATTAATTCCAAATAAATAAAATATTCAAATTTGAAAAATGAAACCATAAGGTACTATAGGAAATCACAGAAAAATTTTATATATATATAACTATGGGAGTGAGAAGAGCATTCTAACTAGACATTAAACACAAAAATCATAAAATAAAAGATTGATAGATTTGACAATGAAAAAATGAAAACTTCCTGCATGGCAGAAAATCATGGGGGAAAAAATCAAAAGACAGATTACAAACTGGCCAAAATATTTTTTAAACATATCACAGACAAAGGATTAATTTGATTAATATATAAAGAACTCATGTAAATATTATAAAAAATGAATAGATTGAACATAAAAATAAAAAAATAATTTTAACATGCCAGTCACAGAAAAGGAAATACAAATAGTTCTTAAACATATAAAGACATATGCATAATTATATATGTCAGTGTTGGTTCATCAGTTATAACAAGTGCACCACTCCGGGTAGCTGGGGGCAGGGGGTGTGCATAATGGGGGAGGCTATGTTTGTGTGGGAGCGGGGGATAAAAGAGAAATATTACACACACACAATCTATGAATCAATAAGGAAAAAAAAATTATCAAATGTCACAAATAAACATTCCCTGAAAAAGAAACCCAAATAACACAAATGGCCAATGAATACATGAATAGACATATCTGTACTAGTCAAGAAAACACATAACAAAATTACAGTGGTATACCATGTAAGCTCACCATATTGTCAAAAATTAAATTGACACTGACTTTTTGGAAAGACTGGAATAATGAGAACTCTTATACATGTATTGCCAGTGTAGTTTGCTACCAATATTGTGTGAAATAATTTAACATTATCCAGCAAAGTTAAAAGAGTGAACACTCTAAAACAGTTATTCCACTCCCAGGAGAAGCACCTATACTGCAATAGGACAGGTGAGTAAGAATTTTCACAGCAGAATTATTCTTCATAGCAAAACAAAAACAAAAAGAATCATCCAAAAAGCAATGGCAACTACCCACATACCTATTTCCTGAAGAAATTTAAAACAAACTATAGAATAGTACACAGCAGTGAAAAGTGTTGCACCACCAAACACAAAAAAGCATAGATGACTCTCGTAAATAATGTTGAGCCAAAAAAAATGTCAAGTTAGTATTTACTTCTGAGGGGAAGGAAAAAATTGATGTGACTTGGGAAGAAAGCAGAAACTTCAAAAGAATTGTTGACATATTTTTCTAAGTTGAGTGATGGGTACATGATTGTTTTTAAACCACAGATAGATGTATAATCACAAATTGTTTTTCAATTAAAAATAACAATTAATGGCAGAATAAACCCCCAGGAATTTGTAAACTATTAGAGTTGTCCAATGATCATAAATAGGACTTAGACAACAAGAGAGCCAGATGGTAAATATTTGTACCTAGGACTAGATGGAATAAAGCAATTAGGTAGCAAATTTTATCATCAGTACGTAGCCCTATTCCTGACATAATAGACATTCAGTAAATGTTTGCCCAACCTTTGGGCTGGGACTTGAAAACCACAGGCTTCATTTTATTACTAATGGGAGATAAGGCTTTAGAGGCATATGGTGGAATGCTTTGAAAATATCCCTTGTGGGATTTAGGCCATTAAAAATGCAGAATAATAAAATGCTTATCATTGGAGGGAGTCACAGACATAAGGAAAACAACTTGTCAATTTATTTAGTCTGGCAGCCTCGTAACCCCTACATAGACACACAGCTTAATAATTTTATCCATATAGCAGATTTGTTTTAGGAGTATCCTGGGGGAAAATTTAATCTTCATAACAAAACACTTAATAATGTATTCCTAGAAATACAGCTCTCTTATGTAGCAAGTAGTACTTTATATGTGCAAAGTTCTATCAAACACATTGTATCAATTACTTATAGGATTTCTATAATCGTATTCATATTTCATAACTGAGAAAACCAGCGAACAGAAAAGCTTAATATATCACATTGTCACAAAAGTAATTTTAGAAATATTCAGCTGAGCATAGAGACTGAACTGAGATACTACATTTAAGTGCTAGAATTAAGTGATCTGTGGCTCAGGATACACATGTGTGATCTGCTTAAATTACCTGAAGCTTTAATGTGCAAATGATTCATTTACTAAAGGGAGGGTCTAAACTGAGGAAATGTGTCTTTGAGATCTGTTACTATGTTGGTTCTGCAGCCATCTTCTGTGTTATTTATTTATTTTTTTCATTTTTCCATAGGTTATCAGGGTACAGGTGGTATTTTGTTACATGAGTAAGTTCTTTACTGGTGGTTTGTGAGCTTTTGGTGCACACATAACCTGAGCAGTATACACAGCACCCTATTTGTAGTCTTTTGTCTCTCACTCCCCTTCAATCCTTCCCCCCAAGTCCCCAAAGTCCATTGTATCATTCTTATGAATTTGGTTCTCATAGCTTAGCTCTCACATATCAGTAAGAACATACGATGTTTGGTTTTCTGTTCCTGAGTTACTTCATTTAGAATAATAGTCTCCAATCTCATTCAGGTCACTGCAAATGCTGTTCATTCATTCTTTTTTATGGCTAAGTAGTATTCCATCATCTATATATACTACAGTTTCTTTATGCACTCGTTGATTGATGGACATTTGGGTTGGTTCCACCATTTTGCAATTGTGAATTGTGCTGCTATAAACATGCGTGTGCAAGTATCCTTTTCGTATAATGACTCCTTTTCCTCTGGATAGATACCCAGTAGTGGGATTGCTGGATCAAATGGTAGTTCTACTTTCAGTTCTTTAAGGAATCTCCACACTGTTTTCCACAGTGGTTGTACTAGTTTACATTCCCACCAGCAATGTAGAAGCGTTCCCTGATCACCACATCTACACCAACATCTACAGTTTTTTTGATTTTTTGATTATGGACATTCTTGCAGGAATAAGGTGGCATCACATTGTAGTTTTGATTTGCATTTCTTTGATCATGAGTGATGTTGAGCATTTTTTCCTATGTTTGTTGGCCATTTGTGTATCTTTTTTTGGGAATTGTCTCTTCATGCCTTAGCCAACTTTTTGATGAGACTGTTTGTTTTTTCTTACTGATTTGTTTGAGTTCGTTGTAGATTCTGGATATTAATCCCTTGTGTGTGTGTGTGTTTCTCCAGGCTTTTTGCTTTTCTGTGCTGTTTTCTTTACTTCTCCCCATAGATTGTACCCCCTTAGAATCAGGCACCCTGGCAATACCTCATACAAAACAAAACTCTCATTCCTTTTCCTCCCATCCTTAACAAAAATTAAAACTGACCCATTTTATCTCTAATCGTTCAGTAATCAGATAGATAACTTTTTTTAATCTTTGGTAAACAAACTTCATTTCTTTCTTTCTTATTTTTTACTGGTGCTGGCATAGTATGTCATCTCTCCCAGGATCACCACCTTAACATATGATGGTAGATTATTAGATACTTTATGTTGAGGGATTTGACAAACTATCTCTCTCCTACCACTGCTAAAATCCAGTATCCCTCCTTAGCTTCCCTGAAATGCTTTTCCTACCTATCACTGGTATAATTTGCATGTCAGAGAACCTATTTCAAAAACCAGAATTTCCAGTATGCTAGAAGCAGCAAACAGCTATTCTTCTGTAGGGAAAGCACTTAATAGTTGACAAAGTGTTGGTACTAACCCTTTGGATTCTAGCAACTCTCATTTTGCATGACATATTTGCTTGTGGTGCCTGAGGCCAGGCTCAGGGCCAGTCTTTCATGTGGCAGAGGAGTTATGATTCAAGTACGCCATAATGTTCTCCCTGCTATACCCAGAACTCCCTGATTGCCCTTCCCCCAGAAAGCCTAAATGTTACACCATTAGAAATTCATTCCTTTAGGCTGAAAGACTGTCAGACACACTTAAAAAAATTCTTGACATTCTTGGAGGAGGTAGAACTTTAAGTCATTAAAATAAAAGTACTTATTATTTGGATTGCTTTCTCACAGGGCAGTAGCCAGGAAGACTCCCAAAGAAATATGTTACAAGTTGACGGAAGTTAACCTGAGTCCAGCCGAGGCTAAGTTTGGATCATGAGGCACTGCCCAAGGAGGCTACTCTAGTAAAAGCATTGGTGAGGTGGCAGAGGACTCAAGACTAACTGAGGAAGTAGGAGATAGCTGCCATCTTAAAGGCTGCCAAAGGAAAGGAAGTACTGTGGAATGGCCTCATGGAATGACCCCAATGTCTGATGTCATCTACATCTGTTAGACCCAATGCCTTCCTGTTGACCTGCTCAACATTCCCTAGGAGTCTGGGACATACGAAAGTGTCCAGAGACTGTCAAGGGGTGTTATACCATAGTCCAAAGAAAGTTAAAAGATAATTTTTTTTAAAAAAGTATAGTGGTGCAAAATCAAGTTTTAATACCAAGAAAAGGGGATGAAGAATGAGGTATGAAAGGTGACTCTAGTATAGTTCATTTCAGAGTTTTTCATTCTTTCAATTAGCTATTCATTAAGTGTCTGTACAAATTATTGTGCCAGGTAATGAGACAAATCCAAGGAATAGCAAGACACATGGATTTCTAATAAAATCTGAATGTCAAGGAGTGACGAAGGTAGTAGGTAGTATAGAAATTCTAGGAAAAGAAGTCCCTTTGGGCACTTGTGTTTAGTGAAATAGATAGATGGGTAGAACTTCGAAGTGTTTGAGATTATGTTAAAGAGAAGAGGCAAGGAGGCAATCTGGAAAAGGGAAGTAGGCAAGCAAAGACAGTGAGGTAGCAAAGCATAAGATGTTTTTGGGGGCCAGAGTAAGCTGATGCAAAGAAGTGGTGGTAGTTTTTAGGAGCCTCTGGGATTAGGGCCCACTGCCTAGGTCAAATTCCACTTCTCTCATTGGTGACCTCAGGCAAGAGACATAGCTTCATTGTGCCGCAATTTCATCATTTGAAAAGAAATAATAACAGTATCTACCTCATAAGAATGGTCTAAGAAGAGGAGAAATATGTTAACTGCTCAGTAAAGTGATGAATACATCTATTTGATAATTTTATGATTATTTAATATTACTTTTGCTAATTCAGTAATTTATACGTTACCAGTAGGAAATGGAAGTATAAAGCCAAGATTGTTCCTTAAGTGTTAGATGACAATATCTGGATTTTATTCTGTGGGAAGTGAGGGAGCTTTTGAAAGCATGTCATAATTGGAGAAATTTGCCCTGCAGCAAGGGGTTGGATATGCTCTAAGTGCTGGATGGAATTGGGGCTTGGAGGCTAGAGGAAGAAAGATGGAATGGGAAGCTATGGCTGCAGCTAGCTGATGGATGAGGTAATATGGTCCTGAAATTCAAAATGACAGCAGAGATAAGAAGGAAGTTATAGACGTGAGAGACATTGTAAAAGAAGGAGGGAGAGTATGTGCTGTCAGTTTGAATCTAGGAAGGAAAACCAAAGTTGTGACTGATGTTTTGAGCTTTAGTGACTAAGACTAGTATGGTGCCAGAATTAAGAGCAGAAAAGGAAGGGAAAAATTGATTTAGGGAAGAAGAGGGGCATAATTAGTTCAAAAGGTAAAGTGAAATTTAAGTGAAATGTAGTCTAGGCAGCTGGAGATGCAGAATGAGAATTCAGGGGAGAGGTTGGCTGGAGATATGTTGTCTTCTGAGTAATGGCAGAGAGCAGGTTGATGGATGACTTCTCTGCAAGCAAAAATGTGAAGGTAAGAGCCTAACCTTAAGTCTGAACCTTGGGGATTGTGCAGAGACTTGGTGATTTGGGCTTTAAAAGAATAGCAATATATTATTCTCATTTGCCATGAGTATGCTGTTACAGAACTATTAGCAATGAGGCATACATATATGTTTTTCATTTACTACTTCTTTCTTTCTTTTGTTCATTTATGAACATTCATTACAGCATTTAAACTATCTAATGCTCAGTAACTACTTAACAAATGAATAAAATCCATGGTACTATCAAACCCTACAGAAGAGCTTACCTGCCTCCTTATCTCCATGCAGACTGTTATCACCTTTGGGGTGAGCATTGGCCTACATATGTCTGACATCACTAATCCATAGTACCTTGATTGTGCATATTCATGCTGGAGCTTTGGGGTAATTTGATAGCCCTTTTGAGTGGCTTCTCTTTTTTTTACTTCACAACTAAACACTTTCATTCAACATTTAAGTATTTTGACTCCATGCCATGTAATCAAGGAGCAGTTCTGGAATGTGCAAGGATACAGGCTGCCTGTAAGAACATGCCCCACTGCTCTTGCTCTTTACTCACATTGGCAGGAATGGTTTCCTAGTGGGACTGTACTTTGCATTTTAACAATATAAATTAGAGGCTGTAATTACAATAGCATAAAATCACCAACAAAATACTGCTAGTTTTCTCAGCTCGTTTTCTCACTTCTTTAACATAAAACAACTAATTGTTCTTAAGTGCCTAAGCCACACTGAGGCAAAGAGAACCTTGTACCCCCTCTCACTTCCCTGAACCAGCCCCCCATCCTTCCTCCATCGTCTCCATGGTGACCTCTAAAACAAGCCGTTACAATCCTGACATGGCACCAGGCTGACACCTTGGGCTGGGATTTAATTTTGAGTTATGACCGCGTTAGGAAAACATATGATGTGGCTGTTTGCTTATAGAAAGGGGGGGGGGAATCATAAAACCCTCTTTTTTTATGAGCTGTCGCTTGATTCGTTCCTGGAGCCCCAAGTAGCAAGCTTCTAAATCAATGTGTGCAGCTGTTTTGGCTTCTTGGAGCCCAGCAGGTGTATTGCTCAGCTCAGCTGCCATCTCCCTGCACTCACATAACAAATAACGGCTCACACACCCCAGTCATCCATCAGAGTTACTGCTGGGCCCCAAGAGGCTTCCTTCCCTCTTCCCTACAACTCTTTATCCTCCTCCTTTCTTTCTTTTCTTTTCTTTTCTTCTTCTTTAGCAGTAGTTGTACTCCATCTATGGATTTTTGTTACACTTTTGGACGCCTTAGTTGAATAACCTTTGGCTTTTTTGGCAAGAGGAATGAGAGAGAAAGAGGAGAAAAACCACCACAGTGTTTATTGTGTTTTAAAAAATTAAAACAATAGCAGTATTGTGATTGGTGAAATCAATTAGTCTTCCTAAGCAGTAAAGGCCCACATCTGGTGTGACTTAAGTTAATGTAAGAGAAAGGGCTGCAGAGGCCCAGAGACCTTGCGTTCTCATTTCAACAAGTGACAGAGAAGGCATAAAAGGCTAGTAATATACTACAGAGATGGCGCGATAAATATTGGGGTGCTTGCCTAGCAGGCAAAATCTTCACTGGCCTGTGACAACCAAATAAATGTTCCCTCCTAAGGCTGACCATCAACTCCAGGGAACTGAAAGGCTGAGTGCCAAATTGAGACTATTCCAACGGGTTAGCAAGACGATTTCCCCAGGGAATTGCAGAGATAAGGGCTTGAACTCCTGAGATTTGGTGGTGGGGCAGGTGAAGACAGATTTGACAACTTGTAGACGCTCTAATCAGAGTGGGTCAATTGAAAGAAGGCTATGGCAATGCCAAGCATGGTGATTAGTGCATAGTCAAGGCTTCTGGATGATTCAAACGTACGACTCAGACCTTGAACTTTTAGTAGAGTTGCTAGATTTAGCAAGTAAAAATTCAGGGCACCCAGTTAAATTTGAATGTCAACTAAAGATTGAGTAATTTTGTACTAGTATTAAGTATGTCCTACCCAACATTTGCACACACTTATACTAAAAATTTGCTGGTTATCTAAAATTCAAATTTTACTAAGTGTCCTGTGCTTCATCTACTTTCTAGGAACTTGTATTTTTTTAAATGTGATGCCTTCCCCAATGTTTTTCATGTTGTGCTATGGGTCGAAACAAGAAATGGCCATAATGAAAGAATGCCTGCCCTTTTCTGGGAAGTCACTGCTCATGACTCGTCATAGTATTTAATACCCTTTGAATAGAGGATTATTAAGTAAATCACTTGCAAATTTATTTTCAAGAATACGGTTCATTCTTATCTAAAAGAGACAGAAAATATTCCTTCATCATAAATGTCCTTTTTGGCTGATTCTCAAGGCAAATTACATTTGCTGCTCTGTTTCAGAAATCATTCTGGCATAAGTCCATTTTTTACAAAGTCTGTTCTGCATAACCCTATGAAAAGAGCATGTAGTGGTATCCCTCTCTTGGAAGTTTATAGTACTTTTTAGTAAATTAAAGGATCTGGGGAATTTAGCAATAAAAAACCTGTTTAGCTTTTTTCCACCCAGAGTTGCTTAATTTGTTTGATTATAGAACAGCCTTTTCAAGAAATACCTATTACATCCAGCAGAACTAATTGACTGATTAACTGGTTGACAAATGCTGACTTATGGTTTTGATATGTTTATTTTTCCCCTCAGTCTACGTGATTTTTATCTTCTATTTAAATGTTAACTGACTTCTTCTTCTCGTATTTCCTTGCAAGGCTTCTTACATCTTTTCTGAAAGTATGCAACAAAAAATTACAAACAAATAAGTAAATAAATGCCCTGAGGTGGTTGACATGTATCACATATACAGTATACAAAATGCTTACAAAGGATCTGTGACTCAGGATATTTAGAGAATCATGGTCACTGAAGTTACTTTTCCTCTTCCCTCTCTACAAAATTGCTCGTGTGTGTGAAGTGCCACTACACCAAAACAAGCAGTCCTATTTTTTCTGCCATTGGCTTCTGCCCCACCCTAACCCTTCACCTGGGTGCTGAGCTTGTAGGGTTCTGCTGCTCCCTGCAACCAGTCTCTCTCAGATGTAAAATTCCACTCCAGAGGTGGCTGAAATAGCAGAAGCACAAAACTTGGGAGTATATTGTATATGTGGTACTTAGGGACACTTCAGGAATAAAAGGGGTGAGGATCATGTGAGTTATTATTCTAACAATCTCAATTATTAACTAGCTCTCAGGCAAGACCCCTTGGTACTTAGCAATCATTCCAGCACAATATAAATGTATTTGTCATAGATATATCTCATTGCAAGGGGGGAAAGTCTCCCCTATTTATTCCAAGGCTGATGGCAGGTACCAGAAACCTGGAATGACAGGATAGTCCATGGGTATTTTTATTTTTATTATTTTCTTAAACCAGTTTCCAACAGCTGGCCACCACTTGCCCCTTGACGTGGACACATAAAAGCAAATCCTCCAGCACTGTGCCAGCCAGGATCAGGGAAGAAACACAGCCCTCATAAATCAAGCCTGCACTGTTGTACAGCTTTAGCTCAATGAAGTTCATGTGTATGGGATAAAGGGTTTGAGCTGTGACTGAGAAGAAGAGAGTCTTGCCCTGCCACCTTCCTGCAAGCCCCATGGATATAAGCCAGCACCAATCCACACAAAACTTTTGTCATACCCTCAGTCTCCCAGCGCTGGTCAAATCACTCAGTCAAGATCTCACACTCCTGTGGGCAAAGCTTTGTAGTGCTTCATTTTGCTCTTTGTAAAGAAGAGCCTGGTCCCAGTTTAAGCTTCAGAAAGAGTGACTCTCAAGGGAGCAGAGCAGAGGATAGCAGGGCATTGTCCAATACTGACCTGCTGAATTACTAGAAAGAGTGAGGCAGATTGGGGACTTGGTTCTAGGAAGGAGAGGAAAACAGAGGTATTTCCTAAGGAACAGGAAGACAGGAATAACAGGGGAAAGGTGGAAGGAAAAATTGAAACGACATAAGCACCCCCCAAAATGACTGAACTTCATTCAGGTCAGGGGAAAAACTTTCCACGGATCAACTCATGTGACATTCACAGGAAGTCATAAGCTAAATACTAATCTCTAGATAAACTCAGAAACTTCAAGAGGCCACTACAAATGTTAGAAGGACACAGGGGATTTCAGAAATGGAAGTCCCAAAAGGTGGAGTCCCAAAAGGTGACACCACTATATGTAGAGGAAGATTGAATACTGGTTATCCAACCACATTGCTGGAAGAAAATGATCAGGAACATGTCAGTAGAGTAGCATCCACTGACAAAGCATTCCAAATTCTTCAACATAAACATCTATCCTCCCAACCCCCACCAACCCCCTAAGTTACTATTGTTCAGGAAAATGTGGCCCTGATGCTAAAAGGGCCTAAATGTTCATGTAAAGGAGGAAATATTAATTAATGAATTCAGTTCAGTCTGTAATTTAGTCATTCATTCATGTGCTAGGGGGTCAATTTTATGCCATACATTGTGTCGGGTGGCTGGCTGAATAGGGCGGGAATGCCAGACCTAGCATTCCTGCCACCCCTTAACCCTGTTCTAGCACAGATATGCAAGTGGAGGATGTCAGACTGGGTGCCCTCAGAGGGCATCAGATTCTAAATAGAGATTAGAAATTACATAATTAACATTACTCACATATTTTTAGTGTTCTCATATGGTCATGTTCCTCTGCAGTAGTCAGGATGAACTTTGTTATCTTCATTCTCCAGCTGAGAAACTGAAGCTCTGAAGAATTAAAATATCAGCCAAAGGCCACCCAATCTCTTAGTAACAGAACACGGTCTGACTTCATCATCCAATGCCACCTTACTGAAGGGCTTTTCCTTCCTTAACTGGTTGAGGTCAATCATGGACCTCTTATGCCAACTTTTATCTCTCCACTGCCTTTGTTCTTGCCAATATTTCCTTTGTATGGTATTACCAATGGAAAATCAGCAGCTAAAGGAATCAGATGTTTGTGCAAAAATATCAAATATCGTAACCCTCCCATGGTAAGCACCCAAACTCAGTAGCTTTCTGTGATTTGTGAATGATCCTAAGAGGACCTTGATTTTAAAATGGAGGGAAAAAATTAAACCTATAACACATATGTTACAGGAAAGGGGTCCCCATCCAGACCCCAAGAAAGGGTTTTTGGATGTCGCACAAGAAAGAACTCAGGGTGAGTCCATAAAGTGAAAGCAAGTTTAAGAAAGTAAAGGAATAAAAGAATGGCTACTCCACAGACAGAGCAGCCCTGAGGGCTGCTGATTGCCCATTTTTATGGTTATTTCTTGATGATGTGCTAAACAAGAGGTGGATTATTCATTCCTCCACTTTTTAGACCGTATAGGGTAAGTTCCTGGTGTTGCCATGGCATTTGTAAACTGTCATGGTGCTGGTGGGAGTGTAGCAGTGAGGATGACCAGAGGTCATTCTCGTCGCCATCTTGATTTTGGTGGGTGTTAGCTGGTTTCTTTACTGCAACCTGTTTTATCAGCAAGGTCATTACGACCTGTCACTTGTGTCGACCTCTTATCTCATCCTGTGACTTAGAATGCCTAACCATCTGTGAATGCAGCCCAGTAGGTCTCAGCCTCATTTTACCCAGCTCCTACTCAAGATGGAGTTGCTCTGGTTCAAACGCCTCTGACACATATAACCCTTATTCCTTTGTGCCATTTAAGAGAAAACTCTACTGCATCAGACATAGGCCAGAACATAAGTGTCAGGGTATGGGAAAAAATTTAATTATAAATAGTGAATTTGATAATAGAGAAAAAGTAATATCATAAAACTCACTGATGCTAGTTTTTAAAAAAATACTCAGGATTCTAACCTTTTAAAGAAGCAGTGTCAAAACTTAATTATCTTTATACACAATCTCTAATCTTAAAAAAGAAAATAGTGAAGAACTCTGACAACCTAAGATGTCTCATACTAAAAGTTTGAAACAATATTGAAGAGAAACATCATTCATTTCTTCTAATTAAAATTGGGGCAAGTTATCTATTTTTATAATTAATAAAAATAAACTTACATATTTTCTCATCTGTAAAATGTGAATAATAATGTGTCACTATCCTTGAAGCCCAGATGAGTGTCAGAGGGTCTGGAAGTATTTTGATACCCTTTGACAGTATAAGAGAGAGCTTTGCCTTCTTTCACAGTACTATTATTGTTATTTGCTGTGTTTGATTATAGGAGCTGTTAATCTAACATTCTACTCTATTCTCACCTTTTAAAATTCCAGTAAATAAAAATTTCTTTGAATTGGAGAGGATAATTCAGAGGTCAGTGGGTATTTACAAAAATAATATGAGAAAAGAGAGATTTTCTTAATCATCTTCTGTCATAATTTTTATGACAATGATTCCATAGTCAATTATTTCCATTTACTTCCTGCTCAGTTTCTTAAGCTTCTCACCTCCAATGATCTTGTCTCCCACTCTTCTTCAGCGACTGACACACATGCTCACCCCTACACCCGGTCATTATCAATAACTGAACACCCAGTATACTCTCAATTTTAGCTATACAACTCTCCAACCAGTAGCTTCTTCTTCTTCTTTTTTTTTTTTTAGATGGAGTCTCGCTCTGTCACCCAGGCCAGATTGCAATGGTGCTATCTCGGCTCACTGCAAGCTCTGCCTTCCAGGTTCACACCATTCTCCTGCCTCAGCCTCCGGAGTAGCTGGGACTGCAGGTGCCCGCCACTGCGCCCAGCCAATTTTTTGTATTTTTAGTAGAGACAGGGTTTCACTGTCTTAGTCAAGATGGTCTCGATCTCCTGACCTTGTGATCCGCCCACCTCAGCCTCCCAAAGTGCTGGGATTACAGGTGTGAGCCACTGTGACCAGCCTCCAACCAGTAGCTTCTAACTTTCCATCTTATTTACTTTAGTACGCTGACTCTTACCAATTTTTTTAATTTCACTAATACAAAAACAAAACAAAACAAAGAAACAAAAACTTTGGATTTTCAGCTTTCCTCTATCTTTGTATTTAAAATGTATGTGCCTCCTAACCCAATTAGTTTTTTTTTTAGTTTACTAAAGTTTTAGTACCTTATCACCTCAGCTCCCTCCTAACCCAGTTTAGATACTCTGGGTCATCATTATAATCACAGATTTGTATAACACTGTTAACTCCCTTTGTCAGCTCTACATTTATCACATCCTGCCAGACAAACTTCAACAAATTAGGAACTCTGCCTACTCCACACCTGCCTTTATGCAGCTAAATATATGGAGAAAAGTATATGTCTAAGTTAATAATCTCATTCTAATTTTATGACGTGTCATACTAGGAGAACCCTTATGCTACCTTGTAGTCCTACAGCATTTCCTTCGACTCTTTACATTTCTATTCTTATAGATGCTATTGTTAGCCTTTTCTTCTCTCCTTTAAACCTCCATTATCCCCTCCTTTAAGTTTTACTCTCTGTTGATGACCTTACTCCTGTTTCATTGAGAAAAGAGAAACAATCAAAAGAGATCCTTTAAGAAAAAAAGAATGTAGAATTAACAAGTTAATAGTGAGGGGAAACAAAAATTTTTAAGTGCTTACATCAAAACATTAACTATATTAAATATAAATGGATTAAATGCCCTAATAAAAAGATAAAGGTGGTCAAAATGAAAAAAATATACTAAACTACATGCTATTTTCGAGACATACATTTTAAATACAATAATAGAGGAAAGTTTAAAGTAAAAATACCTAAAGAAAAATAGAACTTTGAAACACCAACTAAACAATACCTAGTGTAGATTTACTAATATCAGACACAGCAAACTTTAAGGAACAAAGCATTACTAAAGATAGATATGTCATAATAATACAAGTTTAATCCTACGAATATAATACAATTCTAACTTGTATGCTCCTAAAATACTCTCAAAGCAAATATTGTCAGAAATGAAGAATAAATATAAGTAAGTCTATAATGACAAATATTTTAGCATACCTCTCTCACAGATAGATCTACTATCTAAAATAGTACGGCATAGAAGATTTTTATAATACAATTAAGAAAATGACTTATTAGATATATAGAGAACATTATAACCAACAATTACAGAATATTTATAAAAATGATATATGCTAGACCTTAAACAAGGTTCAGCAAATATCAAAGAAGCGAAATCATTTAAAGTCCACATTCCAAACACAGTAGCATCATGTTAGAAATTTCACAACAAAAATATAACTGGAAAATTGCTATGCTTAGAAATTAAGAAATTAAACTTCAGGACAACAATGAGACTAAAAAAGAAAAGAATTACAATAAGAATTTTAAAACAAGTTGACCCAAATGCTACTACCATATAGCAAAGCTTGGATGCAACTAAAACTATGCTCAGAATGAAGTTTATGCCTGTCACGAGAACTAAAAATCATCTTTTCCCTGCATCCATCCTAAAAATTAGAAGAAAAAGCAAGAAAAAAATCAAATTAAACCTGGAGACAGGACACATTAAAGATATAAAGTTAATAAAATAGAAATATAAACATACAATAAAGATGATCAATCATCTTTATTTTTTTGAAAATTTTTTTGAAAAGACTAAAAAATTTGAATTAAATTAAAGCTGTTGTCAAAACTGGTGAAGAAAGTAGAGATAGAAAAGAAAAATGACCAATACCAAGAATTCAAAGTTAGATATTACTGCAAATCCTATAGACCTTAAAATATAATGAAAGACAATTATGAACAACTTTGTGGCAATACATTTGAAAATGTAAATGCAATAGACATTCCTAGAGAAACAAACTTTCTAAAACAGACAGAAGAAAATCTGAGAAGCCTCTTATATTTAAATAATTGAATCTATAATTTCAAATGTATCTGTCTCTAAAGAAAACTTGAGGTCTAATTGGCTTCAGCAATGAATTTCACTAAACAATTAAGCAAAATATAACCTCTATCTTATCTAAGATTTTCCAGAAAGTAGGAAAAACAAGAAAAAATTACCAACCAGTTTTATGAAGCCAGAATAATTTTGAAACCAAAGCCTGGCATGGATATTACACAATATTAAAACTACAAGCTAACTTCACTCATAAACATGGATACAGAAATATTAAACAAAATGTTCATAATTTAAACACAATTATATGCACCACAGGATACTATAACATAACCAAACTGGGTTTATTCCAGCAATACAAGGTTGGCTTAACATTTGGAAAACAATCTGTATAACTCATGATATTAATAAAGGAGAAAAACCACGTGATCATAGTATTTGTGGGAAAAATACTTGATGAATTTAACATCCAATCTAATCATGACAAAAATATTCAGCTAGGAAAAGAAGTGAACTTCTTTAATAAGGTATATCAACAACAACAGAAAACTATGCTATACATTGTTTTATGACAAAATGTTAAAAGATTTTCTTCTGAGAACAAGGATGGGAGAAGAATGTTGACTTATATTATTCCTATTCAACTGTCCTAGCCTATGTTATATAGCAAGAAAAACAGTATAGACAGGACTTCTCTGTGATGGGGGGAGGCACTCTGCAAATCCTGCCACAAATGAACAAAATAACACTGAAAATAATATCAGAAGAATTTATTAAGAGCTCCTGAAATTGACCAAAGGCAACCAACAAACTGAAAAGTGCTTATTCAAGGAAAACTGCTGCACTTTGGATAGAAACAGTGAGAGTATGTGGTTTACTTACTTGAAGCTACTTCTATGCCCTCTCCAGCTCAGTTGGCAAGGTGTTTCACAAGATCAGGGCTGGCCATGAAACCAGCAGCTTTTATGTTGAAGGGAGCTACCCTTTTTTGGAGGTATTTCCTGTAAAAGTAGAAAATGCAGAGGGAAATGAACAGAGAAAGCTCACAGCCCTGCCAGCCTTAGGTCACAGATTAGATCCTATTGGGATGAATGCCAGGTCAGAGGACTAGTGAGGAACTTGACTAGTAAGGAAACGACCCAATCTGAATAAATGTCTTTTGTCGTTTACTCTCTTTCTTTAAAAGAAAAAAATTGCACAATGCCTTAATTATAACACCATATTGTTGAGTTTATAACATACAGATGTAATATGCATTTGTAAAAAATGGCAGAAGAGGTGGAAAATGTAGGTATATTTAAGTAAAATAGCTATATTCTGGTGCAATTAAGTTATTTCTTTACCTGAAATTGAGTGTGATAAGGTACATATTATAATTCCAAGAGCAACCTTTCAGGTAATAACTCAAAAATATAATTAGAAAATTAACAGAAGAATTAAAATGGTACACTAAAAATTTTTGTTTGACATGAACACGGTGAAGGAGGAGCAGAGGGATTTAAAAGTTACAAGACATATTAGAAACAAATAAAAATGGCAGATAGAAATCCAGCATTTCAATAATTACATTAAATGAGTTATAGACTACCTCAATCAAGTTAAACTCAATTTTAAGAAACAAGGTTCAACTTATGCTGTTTACCAGAGACAAACTTTAAATTCAAGACACAGCTTGAAAGTAAAAATACAGAAATAGATATATCATGCAAACAGTAACCATGAGAGAGCTAAAGTGGCTATCTAATATCAGACAAAATAGACAAAAAGATAAGAAATATTTCTAGAGACAAAGAAGAATATACCATACTGGTAAAAGGATCAATAAATTAGAAAACAATTATAAATATATAAACAACAAACAATAAAGAGTAAAATATACAAAGAAAAAAATGACAGACAGAATTGAAAGGAAAAATAAACAACTCAAAAATTAAAATTGAAAATATCAGTATCTCACTTTCTATAATTGATAAAACAGCTAGAATAAAAATTAGCGAAGTTATAGAAGATTTATGCAACACTATAACAAATATAACCTAATTGGCATTGACAGAACATACCACCCAACTACAAAAGAATTCACATCCTTTTTAAGAACACATAAAATATTCTTCAGGATAAACCATATGCTATGAAATAAAATAAATCCCAATAAACACAAAGGATTGAAATTATTTCAGGTATGCCAGGTGCCGTGGCTCATGCCTGTAATCCCAGGACTTTGGAAGGCTTAGGCCGGCAGATCATGAGGTCAGGAGATTGAGACCATCCTGGCTAACACAGTGAAATCCCGTCTCTACTAAAAATACAAAAAAATTAGCCGGACATGGTGGCAGGCCCCTGTAGTACCAGCTACTCAGGAAGCTGAGGCAAGAGAATGGTGTGAACCCTGGAGGCGGAGCTTGCACTGAGCCAAGATCGCGCCACTGCACTCCAGCCTGGGTGACAGAGCAAGACTCTGTCTCAAAAACAAAAAAAAAGAAATTATTTCAAGTATGTCCCCAAACCAAACCACAATGCAATTGAATTAAAAACCAATAACAGAAATAAAATTAAAGATAGCCCTGATCATTAAAAACTCAGGAAACAACAGGTGCTGGAGAGGATGTGGAGAAATAGGAACACTTTTACACTGTTGGTGGGACTGTAAACTAGTTCAATCATGGTGGAAGACAGTGTGGCTATTCCTCAAGGATCTAGAACTAGAAATACCATTTGACCCAGCCATCCCATTACTGGGTATATACCCAAAGGATTATAAATCATGCTGCCATAAAGACACATGCACACGTATGTTTATTGAGGCACTATTCATAATAGCAAAGACTTGGAACCAACCCAAATGTCCATCAATGATAGACTGGATTAAGAAAATGTGGCACATATACACCATGGAATACTAAGCAGCCATAAAAAATGATGAGTTCATGTCCATTGTAGGGACATGGATGAAGCTGGACACCATCATTCTCAGCAAACTATTGCAAAGACAAAAAACCAAACACCGCATGTTCTCACTCACAGGTGGGAATTGAAAAATGAGAACACTTGGACACAGGAAGGGGAACATCACATACTGGGGCCTGTAGTGGGGTGGGGGTAGGGGGGAGGGATAGCATTAGGAAATATACCTAATGTAAATGATGAGTTAATGGGTGCGGCACACCAACATGGCACATGTATACCTATGTAACAAACCTGCACGTTGTGCACATGTACCCTAGAACTCAAAGTATAATATAATATATATATATAAATAAAGATAGCCCTAAATATTTGGAAATTAAACAATACATTTCTAAATAACCCAAGGATCAAAGAAAAAATCTTATCAGAAATTAGAAAATATTTTGCATTGAATGAAAGCAAAATCACAACATATTAAAATGTATGGGATACAGCTAAAGTTGTGCTTAGAGGAAAATCTGTTGCTTTAAACACAATATTAAGAAGCAAAAAGTTTTCAAATAAATGTGTTCACCATTTGAAACAAAATAAGAACAAGTTAAATGTAAAGTAAGTAGAAAAAAGGAAATAATAAAGATCAGAGTGGAAATCAATGAAATAGAAAAGAGAAAAACAATATAGAAAATAAATGAAACCAAAAGTTATGCCTAGAGAAAGGTTAAAAAGAATTGATAAAACTTTAGGCTGACCAAGATAAAATAAGAGAAGAAAAAAATTACCAAATTTGGGAATCAAAGAAGGGATATTACTACCATACCTACAAAAATTAAAAGAATCATAAAAGAATAGGAACAAGTTTGTGCCAACAAATCAGACAACTTAGATGAAATGGACAAATTCCAAGAAATCTACAAATTACAAAAATGACCTAAAATAATAGAAAATCTGCGTAGATCTATTATAAGGAAATAAAGTGAATTAGTAATTTAAAATCTTACCAGAATCTAAAACCTAGGCTTAGATGGCTTCACTGGTGAATTATTTCAAATATTTAAAGAAAAAGTCCAACTCTACACAAACTTTCTTCAAAAATAAAAGAGAAGGAAACACTTCCAAATTCATTTGATGAAGCAGGTATTACTCAAAGGCAGTGATTACCTTACAATTTTTTAATGTACAGAATAAAATTCTTCATGAACATAGACACAAATATTATTTACAAAATATTGAACTGAATACAAGAACATAAAAAATAATTCTACAACATGATCAAATGGGATTTATTCCAGGAATGCATGGTTGTATATAATTTGAAAATTAATTAATGTAATTCACTAAATTATAGAATAAAAACAAAAACCACACGATAATCTCAGTAGACACAAAAGAAAACCTGTTTGACAAAATTTACTCCTCATTTATGATAGAAGCTCTCAACAAAAATAGTTAGAGAAAAGATCTGCCTCAACCAGAATAAAAAGGCATCTACGAAAAAATTCCAGCTGGTGTCATACTTAATGGTAAATGCCTGAATACATTCTGTCTAAGATCAGGAACAAGACAAAGATGTTCATTGTCACTGTTTATCTTCAACATTATATTGGAGTTTTTAGCTGATGAAATAAAACAGAAAAAGAAATAATAGCTATCCATATTGAATATATTGAATAGGAAGAAATGAAACTATCTTCTTATCTAGATTACATGATGATCTGTAGTATCAAATCTGGTGGCATCTGCAAAAAAGCTGATAGAAGAGTTTAACAAGTTTGCAGGATACAAGATCATTGTACAAAAAATTAATTATATTTCTATGTATTATGAGTCAATAATTAGAAAATGAAACTAAGAAAACACTTTCTTTAATAATAATTTCAAAAAATAAAATACTTGGAAATAATTTTAACAGAAGAAGCACAAGGTACACAAAAAATTATAGATCATTGCTGAGAGCAATTGAAGATTGAAATAAATAAAGATTCCATATTCATGGTTTAGAAGACTCAATTTGTGAAGATAATAACTCTCCTAATATTGAATCTGTAGTTTCAATGCAATTCTAATATAAACACTAGCAGATTTTATTGTAGAAAATGACAAGCTGTTCCTAACATTTATATGGAAATACTAAGGACCCAGAATAGCAAAGACAAGTTTGAAAGAGAAGACTAAAGTTTGACAAGTCACACTACCTGTTTGCAATACTTATAAATCTCTATTAATCGAGGCAGTTAGCATAGCTGAAATAATAAACATATGAATCAATGGGGCAGAATAGAGATTCTAGAAATAGACCCATATGTCTATGGTCAAATGATTACTTAGAAAGGTACCAAAGGAATTTAATGAAAAATAAATAATCTTTTTCACTATTAGTGTGGAATAATTATACATCTATATCCAAAAAAAGAATAAAAAGGATATTGAACCATACCTCAACCAAAATTATCTCAAAATGGATCATAGATCTAAATATAAAACCCAAACCTATGAAAGTTCTAGAAGCACACAGAAGAGAAAATCATTGTGACGTTGCATCAGGCAAAATCTTAGACACAAAAATCATGAATCAGAAGATAAAAAAGGCTTCCTCAAGTAAAAATAAATCTGAAAGACACTGGGAAGAAAAAATAATTCACAGCATGGAAAATAATTGCAAAACATACATCTGATAAAATTATGTAAGGGGCTCTTAAAATTCAATAATAAAATAATTCATTAAAAATAAGCAAATGATTTGAATAGATGCTTCACTAAAATTAGATAAAGTTAGCAAATAAACAAATGAAAAGGTGATCAACATTATTTATTAGGCAATTTCATATTAAAACCACAATTATATCCCAGTACCTCCTATTGAATGCTGACGTGGATATAGGGCATCTGAAAGTTTCATACACTACTAGTGGAAATGCAAAATATTTCAGCCACTTACGAAAACACTTCGGCAGTTTCTAATAAAGTTAAATATAAACTACTATACAACTCATCAATCTCTCAGCTATTTATTTACTCAAGAGAAATAAAGATACACATTTATACAAAAACCTGTATGTGAATATCTAAACATCTAGATAGCACTATTGACATTTACCAGAAACTGGGGGAAAATAACCAAATGTCCATCAGCTGGTGAATGGATAAACAAAACTGTGATGGTTCTATCCACACAATGTAATACTCTTTACATTGAGTGTTTACAATGTAAGATTCTTTTTATATGTTCATATAATTTATTACTTTTTATTGCTTTTTACTTTATTGCCCAGCATTGGACCAACTGGCAAAAGAGAAACATAAATACAATGTAAACATAAAAATGCATAAATAATAAATACTAGATGTGTGCTCATTAACACATCTCTGTTACATACAGCTGTAGTTTATCACAAAGTGGCTTTTGTTTTTCATTTTTCTCATATTCTAGCTTGGAATTCCTATAGTGAGGTTTGTGGCTGATACCTATGAATGCCCAGAACCCCTGTAAAGTTGCTTTGTTGTTCTTGCAAAGCATAAGTTCTGGCACCAGATCCTCTGGATTTCCACCAATATTTCACTGAGCAAATATACTAACTAACACTGGTAGCACTGACAATGACTTGATGTTGTACATTCTTTTCTGATCAAGAGAAAAGAATACATGTATTCCACTCTTGTGTTGGATTCTATAATACACATCTTAAAATAGAGAAGTTGCATACTGATCCCTGCACCACATGTAGCCTATTTCATATATACTTATAGCTCATTTTCCTGGCCATCACATAAGAACCTGGGGCCTAGCCAAACAATCATCAGAGTGACTTAATTATTCTGTGCAAATTGAATACACACTCTAGTGAATGAAGCTTAATTTTTAGATAAACCTCATTTTCTTCAGCCCTTTTATGCCTCACAATAAATACTAAGGCAAGAGCCATTTTCCTCCTCATTAGAATAGACTCTTGAATGACCTGCCCCAATCAGTCCTTGAAACATACCTAAAAGTATATATATTTTTTGAGACAAGATCTTGTTTTCTGTCACCCAGGCTGGAGTGCAGTGGCATGATCACAATTCACTGAAGCCTCAATTTACCTGACTCGAGCCATCCTCCCACCTCAGCCTCCCAAAGTGCTAGGATTACAGGTATGAATCACTGTATCAGGGCAGAAATATTTTAATCCTACAAAAAACATAGCTTTGGCTCAAATTGAAATCACAGTTATATTAATAAAAGTGTATATTTACTACCTGCCAAGCACCAAAGTTGCAAAGATGCCTCAAATGTTTTCTTCTAAGTCTTTATCTTCCAATAATAAAATCATATAAATACATATATAAAATAAAATAACAAGTGATTAAATTGAGGTATTATAGAGTATAGCAAAAACACAAAGGAATCATTGGTCATATATATATTTTTTGCTGGGAAAAGAGATTAGAAAAAGCTTAATAGAGTGATTGGAAGGGAAAGGACAAGAAGGAGATTTCATACATGAGGAGCAGATGAGCAACTCATGAAGGTGTAATAAAACAGATCGCTTTTAATAGAAACCCTACATAGTATATTATGATTTAGGGGATTTGAGGCAGGTGTAATGAGGAATAAATGCAATGAGAAGAGTAGGAGCAGGATCAGGAAGATCCTTTGAGCAAAATTACTTTAAAACTAGATTGTATAATTATGAGTTTTTTGCACTTCTCCTTTGCCTCTCTACATGTTGTAAACTGAATAAATGCATAAAAAAGCTTATAAGTGAAAATAGCCATATCTATTGAGATACATAGACCCAAAAGAAAATCAGGAAATAGGCTTTGCTCCAAGATTTTATTCCTGCTCTAATGCAAGCTAATTTCACAATCTTCATCCTCAGGATGTAAATAAATAGAGTAGATTTATCTTAATGATGATATTTGTAACCTCATTTTGGCTTTTTGACTTGCTCATATGTGAATATTTCTTAGAAATGGACAGCAATTGTTATTTGTTTTCACCAGGCTCATTCACTTGCTAAGGTTTAGGCCTATTCAATTATTCTTTTCTCTCTAGACTTTCTACATTAGAAGCACACTTGCATAGGGTTGGTAATTTTCCATGTATGAAACATTTAAAGCAGGCATTTTCTCTCATCTCTCTTTTGTTAAGATGAATGGTAAGTTTAAGTGTATTCAGTTTTTGCTTCTTAAAAATAATATAAAATAGGCTGGGCATGGTGGCTCACTCCTGTAATCTGAGCATTTTGGGAGGCTGAGTCAGGCAGATTGCTTGAGCCCAGGACTACCAGACCAGCCTGGGAAACATAGCCAAACTCCCATCTCTACAAAAAAACCTACAAAAAATTAGCCAGGCATGGTGGCATGCACCTGTAGTCCCAGCTACTTGGGAGCCTGAGGTAGGGGAATACCTTGAGCCTGGGAGGTAGAGGTTACAGTGAGCCAAGATGGTGCCACTGTGCCCCAGCCTGAGTGAAAGAGTGAGACCCTGTCTCCAAAAATTAAAAATAAAAAATAAATAATAAATGGAAAAATAATAATATAAACTAATGCCATGCACATAGCAATGATGGTAGTGTGTCATGAACTAAAGCTGACAACAAATCCAATTTTACTCTGAGATTTTCAAACATGTAGTGTTATTTTGTTCCACTGATCAGAACACTTCAATGGCTTCTGATCTCATTCAGAATAAAAACTAAAGCCTCTACAAGCTCCTACAGGATATAGACCCTAACTAATTCTCTGATTTTGTACATCACTATTTATTCACTCCCTTCACCACACTCTGCCATCTTTGCTATTCCTCAGGCACACCAAGCATGCTCCCGCCTTGCCATTTTTAGTCTTGCTGCATACTCTGCTTAAAATTCTGTTTTTCAAAAAGCCCTATATAAAATGACACACCTATCTACAAACATAAAACAACACACCTATCTACAAACGTAAAAAAACACACCTATCTATAAACATAAAACAACACACCTATCTACAAACATAAAATTTTTGCAATGACATTCCATCTTCTTGACCTTGTCAACCCTCACTCTGGTAACTAAAATTCTGCCTACAATTCCTTTACCTGCTATTCAGAAATTTATGCCATTGAGGTTAATTTACCATCTTCCTTAACAAAAATAATGACAGGGGTAAGTTTTTGCCCCTGCCCAAACTTTAGATATTCACTGAACATTGGAAGACAGGGCTTCAAGAAGGAAATGTGTTTGGATGGAGAATGTGGATAAGTGGGAGGAAGTTGAGGGCAATGACATGATTAAATGTCAATATGAAATGTGCAAGGTGTTCAGGAGCCATTTGGCTAGAGCAATGGATTTATGTATGATTACAGTGATGAATAAGGCCACAATATCAAGTTGAGGCTCTGCATGAGGCAAAAGTTTTTCAATGGTTCAAATAGGCAGAACTAGAAGATACAGGGACCAGCCCTCTGTGTGTCTGTTTATGTCTGTGTTCAGTTGTGTATATGGATCTTTAATGTGGACTAAAGGTAGTCCACAATATGGACTATCTTGCCTATTAATTCATCCTTCTACTCTCTTTTTTCTTAAAGAACAAAAAAAGTGATGAAGCTTTTAGCTTTACATTCCTGAAAATTTTGATAGGCTTATTTTGTTTTATTTCAGCATTCCCATTACTTGAGAAATAAACAGTCATTTACTTCATCTGTGGGGTTGCTAACTTTCCTCCACATAGAGTATAAACATTTATGTAGCTGCTGTGTGATTGACTGAGAACTCCTTATCCTGTGTGAAACATAATGCAGCACTCCTACTCAGAGTATTTTGTTTGCTCCGTCTGTATTCTGGAATAAGAACTAGAGTTCATGTATTTGTTTATTTTTAAAATACATTTTTTTTATAAAATCCCCAATTTTTTTATGAGTTGGAGCCATTAATAAGAGTAAAATCAACAGAGCCTAGCTATATAAATTCTGTCTAATAGGGCCCTTTCCATCCAGAGGAGAAGGTGAAAAAACAAGAATTTGGCTTATTTTGTGGCTTGCAAGTTAGGAAACGAAGGCTTTGTTGACATAGGAAAGGAAGGGAAGCCCCAAGCCCGGGCCTCCCTAAGGGAAATATCTTGTTGCTTCCTGGGGTCTGGCTTCCTGCAGCCGCCAAGTTGTTAACACAAGTGCTGCTGTTCATATCTGTTGGCTCATACGAGTGTGGGAGATGGGGGAGTAGGGGGTGGAAGGAGATGGTTGGAAGGTGATCAGAAGTGGAGGTTGAAGCCTGAGTTCATCTCTAAGTGTTAATGCAGCTAAGTACTCTCCAGAGTCTCTCATAGCTCATTATGCTTCTAGTTAAGAAACTCTTGTCAGAGAAGTAGTAGCTGTGGCCCATGGACTGCTCCCTTCTCTGTGACAAGTGGAATTAAGAGGCTGTCCCAGCAACCAGATGGGAGCAGAGAGGCTTGCATGTAGCCACAGACATGGAAGGAATCAGTTCCCAGGTGGCCTTACGTGGTTACTATCATTTCAACTAAGCTACATTATCCAAGGCAGAGAAAGCTAACTTTCTCTCTATCTGTCAATCTCTCTCTCTCCCTAAACATATGTATATATGTATATACGCACACATGCATATATTACATTATATATTGTATATATTTAGTAGTTATTTTTGTACCAATAACCCACCTAGTAGAAAATAAGCTTGGCTGTGAGATTTGTCCCTTTTGTGCTATCTTAGAAAATGAGGAGGGAATGGGAAGGAAATGAATGGAAAGAAGGAATATACACACCCAGGAATCTGCCTGGTAGTGGCAATAGGGAAAAAGGAAACTCAAATTAAATGAATTTGGATTGGGAGAGCAAAAATCCTGGGACTGTGGAACAAATAGTGCTTTTCCGACGTATAAACTATCACACACAAACGAAAACAAAACAAAACACTAAGTACTCAGATAGTGCGAGGCCACAGTTCCTGGCATGATGCCTGACACCTGGCAGTCTCTGAACAAGTGTTAATCTTTCCTTGTCCCTTCTCTTGTACACTAGTATGCATGAGTATGTCTCCAAAAATAAATACGTGTAATGCATAAAATTCAAATTTATACAACAGATATATTAGATGCTTATTATTTATGTTATAAAAGTATTTTTGCTTTCTTTAGCAAATTGATTAATACATTTGAACTATCATTCAACTTACAAGGGTCTGATTTGCACATATTTCAGGAACACACCAGCTACACGAAGTGAGGCAGATCTATAGATGTTTTCCAAATGCGAGTAAATCTAATTTTGGTTAGTTGAATCCGATATTAAATTTCCTTGGAGAATAGGTTATTTGAAAGGGCCCCAAGGTGAATTCTTTTGGTAAAGCATAAACTCTTTTTGAATGGTGAAAAATTTGTGAAAAACTTGATGACAAGTCTCCCTGGCCAGAAAGAAGTGCTTGTCAGTTTTCCCAAGAGTGGAGTCTAGGCAAAGTTCAGGAAGCAGCTAGGAAAGGTAAAGGAAAGAACAGGTTACAGGAGGGAGTGGGCAGATCATCAAGCAAATCTGTATGGATTTCTAACCTGAGCTACAAGATGGATATACAATTTCCAGACACAGAATCATGCACACATGTATTGTTTATTCTTCAGCCTTTGACATTGGGTTTTCCTGATGCGTGTACTACCTGCATTTTAGAAACTGAAAATGCAGTGTTGACTAAATCTGGAGATAACACTACATGTGAAGGCAAGATAAATGAAACATTAAACTTTGAAAAAAGATGAGGGCACCCACAGGAGTGTGTAGATTAAGAAAAAAGAGAAGAAGGGAAGCCAAACTGGGAATCACCAACAGTTAAAGCATGCTAAAGGAAAAGCAGACTGAGGAGAGGAGAGTGTGGTAATGCAGGATGCAAGTAAAGAGAGACTTTTAAGGAGAGAGTAGTCAACTAGGTTAATTGTGGCAGGTAAGTAAAGTTATGTAAAGTCTAAGGGGTGTCCTTTAAGCTTAGCAATAATGAGATCCTTGGAGACTATTAAAAGACTAGTTTAGTGTGGCAGGAAGATGGACATAGGAATAGTTGACCCATGTCTCTCAAACATCAACTGTTTCAGAGAAGCAATGATAACCAACCGGTGGCACATAAAGACTAGATTCTGGGCCTGGGCACAGTGGCTCACATTATCTCAGTAATTTGGGAGGCCAATGCGGAAAGATCACTTGAGACCAGGATTTCAAGACCAGCCAGGATAACATAGCGAGACCTCATCACTACAAAAATTTAAAAAATTCACTGCATGTGGTGGCACACGCCTATAGTCCTAGCTACTCAGAAGGCTGAGGTGGGAGGAGTGCTTGAGTCCAGGAGTTCAAGGTTACAGTGAGATATGATAGTGCGGCTACTTTCCAGCCTGGGTGTCAGAGCAAGACCCTGTATCTAAAAAAATAAAATAAAATAAAATGGATTTCCTTGGATAACCTGAAGACAAGATAATACAGTTCTGTCTAAGAGAAGAGCAATATGCTCAGATATATCAGACAAGAGTGGGCAAAGATGTTTTCTTGTGGTAAATACAGAGATAACTATGTATTCTTGACTTAATGAAGCATATCAACTTGCCTGCAAAGAAGTGTCCTTGCAAGTAAATTTTAGACTTTTCTCAGAAAACGTTCTGAATCTCTTAGTGTTATTCCAAATCCTGGTGATATTATGATAACCTGAGACTATTTGTAGACAACACTGAGTTCTAGTCTCCTCCACAGTTTCTATGTCCTTTACGCTTAGGAATTTCTAAACCTTTATTAATTGTATGTATGCATATGTGGTTTATTCATTTGCCATCCATTTATCCAACAAACACTTATTGAAAGAAATCACTAATCTTTAGCACTAGCGGAGATAACCAGGTTGAGTAAGACATGTAACTAAACAACCTGCTAGATAAAATGAAGTATCAGACAACCTAGGATAGATTTAAATACAAGTTATAAGACCAATACAAGCAAATTGTTAGAAGAATATAAACAAAACAAAGATTATATCTGATGCAGGGCGTGGGGGCTGATTCCAAAGGTTTCAAGTAAGAAAGTGTGTTAAGATGCCCTTGAAGTTTCCTGGTCTCTCACTATTCTCACACATCCTGTTTCTCAAATCTTTAAATTATTTACAGCTCTTCTTTGAAATCACTTTCCATGCTTTTCAAATCCCATAGAGTCCAATACCTGACCTGCTGTAAATGCAAAAATGAATGTCTAAGTGTTCCCAAGTGAATGTGACATCTTATAGTGTTTGGTGGGCAATGGTGTGTGGAAATACAGTTAGATTCTCTGTCCTATGACAATGAATGCAATGGACTGTGTTTAAGGTCAGAATACATGATGCTTCTGTATCATGATGGATGGGCAGCAACAGTTTGCTCCTGGCCTCCCAGTCATGCTGGGAGAATTTCCAGACAGCACCTCCAAGAGTGAGCATATCCTGTTTCAGCCTGCAAAGGTATCACCATTAATACAAAAAGAGCTGACAACCAAAAGGTGATGCAGAACTGCCCAGCGTGGCTTGGGAAGCCAGGAAAGTTGATTAACTGTTATTTCCTGATCTATAAATCATCAATTTCAAACCTCTTGGTGTACTTTCCATAAAATATTGGCTGTGGGCCTTTGTTATAAAAGAGCATCTCATTTTTTACAATGACCTTATAAATAATAATTAATATGGTACAATGAAAGAGTATCCTGTTATAAACCATGCAGAAATAGGGTTGCATATTTAACTGCTTTGATAGTTAAGAAACATGCTACACATATGTATGCCTGTATGTCCTAAGAAGCACTTTATTAAGGTTTCCCGTCTTAGAATATTCATTTCCATTAGTTTGCCAATAAAGTTATTATGCGTTCATAGGAGAAGGAAGATCTTCTCTTTCTCAATTGCCTCTCCTTAAGGACTAAAAATAAGTATTCCTACAAAAATAAAAGAGATTATGTATGTAAAATACTTTCAAGTTATACTTTTATATGTATCATATCATTTAATTTACATAATCAGTGAGGTAGGTATCATTACCTCTACTTAAAAGGAAAGTAAGATTCAAAGAAAGTAAGTAACTTTTTAAAGGTCTCACTGCTGATAAATGACAGAAAGAGACTATCTTACAGGAGTTATGATTTTTAGTGGCTTTCTGTAATATCATCATTGTTTATTGAGGATGATTATTTTACTAAAGGTAAGATTCATGAACCAGTAACACTGCCATCTTATAGGAGCTTGTTAGAAATTCAGAATCTCAAAAGCTCCTCCACACTAACTAAATCAGAAACTGTATTATTATAAGGTTAACATGTGATCTACATGTACATTAAAATTTAAGAAGGAATGAAATTTATTATTTCATTCAATTACTCAGCATATGTTTATTAGGCTCCTACTAATTAATATTTACTGAATAAGTCCGATTTGATAAGTTTGATAATAGTTGCAAATTTAGCATAGTAGATGTTACTTACACTTTTGGTACATTTATATAGATACCTGCTTGCTGAATGATTTTTATTGACTTCATAGGTCATATTAGTCAAACAAGTAGTTGATTGAAAAACTAGTTGCTCTATTTTTCCAGTGAATTGTCACTAGCACAATTGGTTAAAAGGTGAAAATGCCATTCTATTACTACTTTTCTTTAATGATTTATAGGTCTATTTCACCCACTACACAGAAGGCCATTGGACAGAGGCCATAGTTTGTAGCCTTCAGAACTCAACGCTAGATTCACCATTGAGCAGATGCTCAAAAAGGGTAAAATCAATTATTTACGAATGAGTAATTTTGGAGGGTTACAGCATTATCCCAGCTATTGTTTGCATAATTTCCTTCCATTTAACTTATTTTAGGAATTAGCTTGCTTTCTTGAAAAAAAATCACTGAGTTGATTTTCTCTTGATTTCTGTATTTAGGACACAACTAAAAAGTCTGCTGATTGCTGCTGTCACTGATTATGGCTGCCGATTATTTAAGTAACAATTCACTTTTCTGGGACTTTGAAAAGGGAGATTAAAAGAGGTAATTAATAAAGTGTATTAAAAACTGGCAGATATCATGTAGGAGACATTAAATTAGAAATGAAGGTAGGTTCCAGAAACCTGGGGAAAAAAATAGAATCAGAATTGGAATACTGCCTCAAGGGATTAACTGATTTAGGTCTTGAGCTTATTGTTCTTTATTAATAGCGGTGTTTCTCTGGAGGACACTAGATGCTTTTCCTTTCTCTCTTTTTTCACTACTTATTTAACTATTTTATCTTACAATCCAGTCATCTCTTTCTATTCAGAACTCATGGACCAAATGCAGTTTTTTTGTTTTTGTTTTTGTTTTTGTTTTGTTTGTGTTTGTTTGTTTTGTTTTGTTTTTGAGACAGAGTTTTGCTCTTGGTGCCCAGGCTGGAGTGCAATGGCGTGATCTCGGCTCACTGCAACCTCCACCTCCCGGGTTCTAACGATTCTCCTGCCTCAGCCTCCTGAGTAGCCGGGATTACAGGCATGTGCCACCACGCCTGGCTAATTTTATATTTTTAGTAGAAGCGGGGTTTCTCCATGTTGGTCAGGCTGGTCTCGAACTCCCAACCTCAGGTGATCGGCCTGCCTCAGCCTCCCAAAGTGCTGGGATTACAGGTGTGAGCCACTGTTCCCAGTGACCAAATGCAGTTTTAAGACTGTATTCTTCTCGTGGTTTAGTTTGCATTAATGCCAAAATATACATGTATTTATTTAATTATTACTTAAAGCACAATATACCTTTGCTTCATCCTTATAGATTACAACTAGATAACAACAGCAAAGATTAACATTTTAGACAATCTAGTCATTCCAGAGGTCTGGAGGGTCACATGAATTGTCATATGTCAACAACTGAACCTCAGTCTCTCAATGAGGTGGTCTGAGTTTGGAATCAACTATTCAATGAACAATTTTATTGCAATGTATAGACATGGCTGTACTGTTTTGTATGGAGACATTTCATTTAGAATAGTCTGATCCTAGAAGACTAACATCCCTAAACTTAAGGGACCATTTAAGTGGTCTCCACATTAAAAACTATATAAAAACCCATTTTTCTTCATGCCTCTGAAATTATGAAATCAAGGCTGTAAGATTTATTGTCAACAATATACCCGGTTTCTATTGCCATAGGTGTTATGTTGCATAAATAAAGATGCTGTATATCTCTAAATAGCTTCCTGTTGGTGGCATAATAAAATGTTTTGTGGTCAACAGGAATTGCTGAATGTAATACAGACTTGGAATTCCATGAGAAAGACCAGGAAAAGACATGAAATGCACAGTTTTATGAGGCCTAAAATCTGATTTTTGTCTCTGTCACTGACTTCCTGTTTGACTTACAGAAAAATTACAAAATTATAAGGTGGAAAAGTCATCTAAATTATTGAGTAGATATACATGCATTTTGTATCCTGCTAACTTCCAAAAGAATTTAATAGAATCATAGATTAAATGCCAGAAATATAGGACATAAAAATAAAACACATACTAAAATAACTTATTGAAAGATCTTGAATGCACTGGTATTGTAAATGGTTTTGATATTGGGGCATTACTTTTGGCTTTTTTTTTTAAGAGGGTGGAATAAAAACAAAGCTAGAAATGCACCCATTCAATAGTCTTAAGGTTTCAACCCAGGTTTTCCAACAAAGTGGGGTACTTATTTATTTCAGAGGAGTCAATCTTTTTGTTTAATTGAGAGAAAACATTGTATGTTTTATCACATGTAAAATTATGTTTTGATGTTTTTCCATACATTGTGGAATGGTTAAATCTAATTCACAGATTCCTTACCTCACAACATTATCATTTTTGGGGGTGAGAGTGCTTAACATCCACTCTCTTTACATTTTTCAAGAATACAATATATTGTCATTAACTATAGTAACCTTGCTGTACAATAGATCTCTTGAAATTTATTCCTGTTATGTAACTAAAAGTATGTGTCATTCGGTCAACATCTCCCTCTTCGTCACTCCCCTGTAACTGCCCAAGCCTCTGGTAGTCACCATTCTGTACTTCTATGAGATTAACTTTTTCAGATTCCACATACGAGTGAGATCATGCAGTATTTATCTTACTGTGCCTGGTTAATTTAACTTAACATAATGTCCTCCAGGTATATCATGTTGTCATGAAAGGCAGGATTTCATTCCTTTTTGGGGATGAATGTATCCCATTGTGTGTATATACCACATTTTTTAAATCAATTCATTGGTTGATAGACACTTGGGTTGGCTATTATGAATATTGCTGCAATAAACCAAGGAGTGCAGATATCTGCCAACATACTAATTTGATTTCCCTTAGATATACACCCAGGAGTGGGATTGTCGGATCATATGGTAGTTCTATTTTTAATTTTTAAAGGAATCTCCATATTTTTTTCCATAATGTCTGTCTTAATTTACATTCCCACCAACAAGGTGTAAGGGCTTTCTTTTCTCTACATCCTCACCAACACTTTTATTGATTGTCTTTTTGATAGTAGCCATTCTAACTCGAGTAAGGTGATATCTCATTGTGATTTTGAATTGCATTTCCCTGAAGATTAATGACATAGAGCATTTTTTAAATTTTTATTATTATTATTAAACTTTAAGTTCTAGAGTACATGTGCACAATGTGCAGACTTGATACATAGGTGTATATGTGCCTTGTTGGTTTGCTGCACCCATCAACTCATCATTTACATTAGGTATTTCTCCTAATGCTATCCCACCCCTGCCCCCTACCCCGGGACAGGCCCTGGTGTGTGATGTTCCCTGCCCTGCGTCCAAGTGATCTCATTGTTCAGTTCCCACCTATGAGTGAGAACATGTGGTGTTTGGTTTTCTATCCCTGTGATAGTTTGCTGAGAATGATGGTTTCCAGCTTCATCCATGTCCCTGCAAAGGACATGAACTCATCCTTTTTTATGGCTGCATAGTATTCCATGGTATAGATGTGCCACATTTTCTTAATCCAGTCTATCATTGATGGACATTGGGGTTGGTTCCAAGTCTTTGCTATTGTGAATAGTGCTGCAATAAACATATGTGTGCATGTCTCTTTATAGTAGAATGATTTATAATCCTTTGGGTGTATACCCAGTAATGGGATTGCTGGGTCAAATGGTAATTCTAGTTCTAGATCCTTGAGGAATTGCCACACTGTCTTCCACAATGGTTGAACTAATTTACACTCCCACCAACAGTGTAAAAGCATTCCCATTTCTCCACATCCTCTCCAGCATCTGTTGTTTCCTGACTTTTTAATGATTGCCATTCTAACTGCTATGAGATGGTATCTCATTGTGGTTTTGATTTGAATTTGTCTGATGACCAGTGGTGATGAGCATTTTTTCATGTGTCTGTTGGCTGCAGAGAAGTCTTCTTTTGAGACGTATCTCTTCATATGCTTTGCCCACTTTTTGATGGGGTTTTTCTCTTGTAAATTTGTTTGAGTTTCTTGTAGATTCTGGATATTAGCCCTTTGTCAGATGGGTAGATTGCAAAAATTTTCTCCCATTCTGTAGGTTGTCTGTTCACTCTGATGGTAGTTTCTTTTGCCATGTAGAAGCTCTTTAGTTTAATTAGATCACCTTTGTCAATTTTGGCTTTTGTTGCCATTGCTTTTGGTGTTTTAGACACAAAGTCCTTGTCCATGCCTGTGTCCTGAATGGCACTGCCTAGGTTTTATTCTAGGGTTTTTATGGTGTTAGATCTAATATTTAAGTCTTTAATTCATCTCGAATTAATTTTTGTATAAGGTGTAAGAAAGGGATCCAGTTTCAGCTTTCTACATATCGCTAGCCAATTTTCCCAGGACCATTTATTAAATAGGGAATCCTTTCCCCATTTCTTGTTCTTGCCAGGTTTGTCAAAGATCAGATGGTTGTAGATGTGTGGTGTTATTTCTGAGGTCTCTGTTCTGTTCCACTGGTCTATGTATCTGCTTAGGTACAAGTACCATGCTGTTTTGGTTACTGTAGCCTTGTAGTATAGTTTAAAGTCAGGTAGCATGATGCCTCCAGCTTTGTTCTCTTTGCTTAGGATTGTCTTGGCAATGAGGGCTCTTTTTTGGTTCCATATGAACTTTAAAGTAGTTTTTTTCCAATTCCGTGAAGAAAGTCATTGGTAGCTTGATGGGAATGGCGTTGAGTCTATAAATTACTTTGGGCAGTATGGCCATTTTCACAATATTGATTCTTCCTATCCATAAGCGTGGAATATTCTTCCATTTATTTGTGTCCTCTTTTATTTCGTTGAGCAGTGGTTTGTAGTTCTCCTTGAAGAGGTCCTTCATATCCCTTGTGAGTTAGATTCCTAGGTATTTTATTCTCTTTGTAGCAATTGTGAATGGGAGTTCACTCATCATTTGGCTCTCTGTTTGTCTGTTAATGGTGTATACAAATGCTGTGATTTATGCACATTGATTTTGTATCCTGAGATTTGCTGAAGTTGCTTATCAGCTTAAGGAGATTTTGGGCTGAGACGATGGGGTTTTCTAGATATACAATCATGTCATCTGCAAACAGGGACAATTTGACTTCCTCTTTTCCTAATTGAATGTCCTTTATTTCCTTCTCCTGCCTGATTTCCCTGGCCAGAACTTCCAACACTATGTTGAATAGGAGTGGTGAGAGAGCACATTCTTGTCTTGTGCCAGTTTTCAAAGGGAATGCTTCCAGTTTTTTGCCCATTCAGTATGATATTGGCTGTGGGTTTGTCATAAATAGCTCTTATTATTTTGAGATATTTTCCATCAATACCTAGTTTTGGAGAGTTTTTAGCATGAAGCCCTGTTGAATTTTGTCAAAGGCCTTTTCTGCATCTATTGAGATAATCATGTGGTTTTTGTCATTGGTTCTGTTTATGTGATGGATTACACTTATTGATTTGCATATGTTGAACCAGGCTTGCATCCCAGAGATGAAGCCGACTTGATCATGGTGGACAAGATTTTTGATGTGCTGCTGGATTCGGTTTGCCAGTATTTTATTGAGGATTTTTGCATAGATGTTCATCAGTGATATTCGTCTAAAATTCTGTTTTTTTGTTGTGTCTCTGCCAGGCTTTGGTATCAGGACGATGTTGGCCTCATCAAATGTGTTAGGGAGGATTCCCTCTTTTTCTATTAATTGGAATAGTTTCAGAAGGAATGGTACCAGCTCCTCTTTGTACCTCTGGTAGAAGTCAGCTGTGCATCCATCTGGTCCTGGACTTTTTTTGTTCGTAGGTTATTAATTATTGCTTCAATTTCAGAGCCTGTTATTGTTCTATTCAGAGATTCAACTTCTTTCTGGTTTACTCTTGGGAGGGTGTATGTGTCCAGGAATTTTTCCATTTTTCTAGATTTTCTAGTTTATTTGCAAAGAGGTGTTTATAGTATTATCTGATGGTAGTTTGTATTTCTGTGGGATCGGTGGTGATATCCCCTTCATCATTTTTTATTGCATCTATTTGATTCTTCTCTCTTTTATTTCTTATTAATCTTGCTAGCAGTCTATCAATTTTGTTGATCATTTCAAAAATCCAGCTCCTGGATTCATTGATTTTTTGAAGGGTTTTTTATGTCTCTTTTTCTTTCAGTTCTGCTCTGATCTTAGTTATTTCTTGCCTTCTGCTAGCTTTTGAATTTGTTTGCTCTTGCTTCTCTAGATCTTTTAATTGTGATGTTAGGGTGTCGATTTTAGATCTTTCGTGCTTTTTCTTGTGGACATTTAGTGCTATAAATTTCCCTGCTTTAAATGTGTCCCAGAGATTCTGGTACATTGTGTCTTTGTTCTCACTGGTCTCAAAGAACATCTTTATTTCTGCCTTCATTTTGTTATGTACCCAGTAGTCATTCAGCAGCAAGTTGTTCTGTTTCCATATAGTTGTGCAGTTTTGAGTGAGTTCCTTATTCTTGATTTCTAATTTGATTGCACAGTGGTCTGAGAGAGAGTTTGTTGTGATTTCTGTTCTTTTACATTTGCTGAGGAGTGCTGTACTTCTAAGTATGTTGTCAATTTTAGAATAAGTGTGCTGTGGTGCTGAGAAGAATATATATTCTGTTGATTTGGGGTGGAGAGTTCTGTAGAAGTCTATTAGGTCAGCTTGGTGCAGAGCTGAGTTCAGGTCCTGGATATCCTTGTTAACCTTCTGTCTCATTGATCTGCCTAATATTGACAGTGGGGTGTTAAAATCTCCCATCATTATTGTGTGGGAGTCCAAGTCTCTTTGTGGGTCTCTAAGGACTTGCTTTATGAATCTGGGTGCTCCTGTATTTGGTACCTATATTTTTAAGATAGTTAGCTCTTCTTGTTGAATTGCTTCCTTTACCATTATGTAGTGGCCTTCTTTGTCTCTTTTGATCTTTGTTGGTTTAAAGTCTGTTTTACCAAAGACTAGGATTGCAACCCCTGCTTTTTCTTGCTTTCCATTTGCTTGGTAGATCTTCCTCCATCCCTGTGTTTTGAGCCTGTGTACCTCTCTGCACGTGAGATGGGTCTCCTGAATACAGCACACTGATGGGTCTTGACTCTATCCAGTTTGCCAGTCTGTGTCTTTTAACTGGGGCATGTAGCCCATTTACATTTAAGGTTAATATTCTTATGTGTGAATTTGATGCTGTCATTATGATGTTAGCTGGTTATTTTGCCCATTAATTGATGCAGTTTCTTAATAGCAACGATGGTCTTTACAATTTGCGATGTTTTTGCAGTGACTGGTACTGGTTGTTTCTTTCCATGTTTAGTGTTTCCTTCAGGAACTCTTGTAAGGCAGGCCTGATGGTGACAAAATCTCTCAGCATTTGCTTATCTGTAAAGGATTTTATTTCTCCTTCACTTATGAAGCTTAGTTTGGCTGGATATGAAATTCTGGGTTGAAAATTCTTTTCTTTTAGGATGTTGAATATTGGCCCCCACTCTCTTCTGGCTTGTAGGGTTTCTGCTGAGAGATCTGCTGTTAGTCTGATGGGCTTCCCTTTGTGGGTAACTTAACCTTTCTCTCTGGCCGCCCTTAACACTTTTTCATTCATTTTAACACTGGTGAATCTGACAATTATGTGTCTTGGGGTTGCTCTTCTTGAGGATTATCTCTGTGTTGTTCTCTGTATTTCCTGAATTTGAATGTTGGCTGGCCTTGCTAGGTTGGGGAAGTTCTCCTGGATAATATCCTGAAGAGTGTTTTCCAACTTGGTTCCTTTCTCCCCATCACTTTCAGGTACACCAATCAAATGTATATTTGGTCTTTTTATATAGTCCCAAATTTCTTGGAGGCTTTGTTCATTTCTTTTTACTCTTTTCTCTCTAGCCTTGTCTTCTTACTTTATTTCATTAATTTGATCTTCAATCACCAATACCCTTTCTTCCGCTTGATTGAATCAGCTATTGAAGCTTCTGCATGGGTCACGAAGTTTTTGTGCCATGGTTTTCAGCTCCATCAGGTCATTTAAGGTCTTCTCTACATGTTTATTCTGGTTAGTCATTCGTCTAATCTTTTTTCAAGGTTTTTAGCTTTCTTTCAATGGGTTTGAACATCTTTCTTTAGCTCAGAGAAGTCTGTTAATACCGACCTTCTGAAGCCTACTTCTGTCAACTTCTCAAAGTCATTCTCCGCCCAGCTTTGTTCTGTTGCTGGTGAGGAGCTGCGATCCTTTGGAGGAGAAGAGGCGCTCTGATTTTTAGAATTTTCAGCTTTTCTGCTCTGATTTATCCCCATCTTTGTGGTTTTATCTACCTTTGGTCTTTGATGATGGTGACCCACAGATGGGTTTTTGGTGTGGATGTCCTTTTTGTTGATGTTGATGCTATTCCTTTCTGTTTGTTAGTTTTCCTTCTAACAATCAGATCCTTCAGCTGCATGTCTGTTGGAGTTTTCTGGAGGTCCACTCCACATCCTGTTTGCCTGGGTATCACCAGCAAAGGCTGCTGAACAGCAAATATTGTAGAACAGCAAATATTGCTGCCTGATCCTTCCTCTGGAACCTTCATCCCAGAGGGGCAGCTGCCTACATAAGGTGTCTGTCAGCCCCTACTGGGAGGTGGCTCCCAGTTAGGCTACGTGGGGGTCAGGGACCCACTTCAGGAGGCAGTCTGTTCGTTCTCAGAGCCCAAATGCAGTGCTGGGAGAACCGCTGTCTGCTGTCAGTCAGGGACGTTTAAGTCTGCAGAAGCCCTCTGCTGCCTTTTGTTCAGCTATGTCCTGCACACAGAGGTGGAGTCTAGAAGCAGTAGGCCTTGTTGAGCTGCGGTGGGTTCTGCCCAGTTTGAGCTTCCTGGTGGCTTTGTTTACCTACTCAAGTCTCAGTAATTGCAGACGCCCCTCCCCAAGCCAGGCTGCCGCCTTGCAATTCTATCTCAGACTGCTGTGCTAGCAGTTAGCAAGGCTCTGTGGGTATGGGACCTATCAAGGCAGGCATGGGAGATAATCACCTTGTCTGCTGGTTGCTAAGACCTTGGGGAAAGCACAGTATTTGGGCTGGAGTGTCCCGTTTTTCCAGGTAATCTGTCACAGCTTCCTTTGGCTAGGAAAGGGAAATCCCCCGACCCCTTGTGCTTCCCAGGTGAGGGGATGCCCTGACTTGTGTCAGCTCGTCCCCTGTGGGCTGTACCCACAGTCCAACCCGTCCCAATGAGATGAACCAGGTACCTCAGTTGGAAATGCAGAAGTCACTCGTCTTCTGAGTTGATCCTGCTGGGAGCTGCAGACCGGAGCTGTTCCTATTCAGCCATCTTGGAACGCCCCCAACATAAAGCATTTTTCATTTACCTGTTAGCCATTTGTATGTCTTCTTTGGAGAAGTGTCTATTCATATTTTTTGCTTATTTTTAAGTCAAATTATTTGGACTTTTTGTTATTATTTGTGTTCCTTAGATATTTTGGATATTAACCTCTTTTCAGATATATAATTTGCAAATATCTTCTCTTATTCTGTAGGTTGTCTATTCACTCTGTTGTTTCCTTTGCTGTTCAGAGACAATTTGACATAATATGATTTGTCTATTTTTGCATTTGCTGCCTGTGCTTTTGAGGTCTTTGAAAAATTACTGTCCACATCGATGTTATAAAGCAATTATTTACCCAATGTTTTCTTCCAGGAGTTTTATAGTTTCGAGTTTTATAGTTACATAGTTTTATAGTTTCAAGTCTTAAATTTAAGTCTTTAATCCATTTTGAGTTGATTTTTTAATATGGTGAGAGATAAGGGTCTAATTTCATTCTTCTGAATGTGGATATCCAGTTTTCCCAAAACCATTTATTGAAGAGACTCTCCTTTCTCAATGTATGTTCTTGACATCTTTGTCAAAAATGAGTTGGATATAAATGCATGGATTTCTATTTGGGCTCTCTGGTCAGTTCCATTGGTCTATATGTCTGTTTTTATGCCAGTATCATGCTGTTTGGTTACTATAACTTTGTATACTTTCAAAAAAAATTCTTTTTTGACAAGTCATGATGGATATAGTACACTTTCACATAAGGCAATATGATGCCTCCAGCTTTGTTATTTTTGTTGAAGATTGTTTTGAGTACTAAGGGTCTTTTGTGGTTCCCCTACACATTTTAGGACTTTTTTTCTATTTCTGTGAAGAATGTCATTGTGATTTTGATAGAGATTGCATTAAATCTGTTGATATTTTTGGGTAGTATGGATGTTTTAGCTATATTAATTCTTCCAGTCTCTGAACACAGAATATTACTCCTTTTATTTGTGCCTTTTTCAATTTCTTTCAAAAATGTTTTATAGTTTTAATTTTATTTCTAGGTATTTTATTTTTATTTTTTGAAGATGATGTAAATGGAATTTTCTTAATTTTTTCAGATAATTTTCTGATTTTTGTATGTTGATTCTGAATCCAGGAGCTTTATTGAATTTATTAGTTCTAGCAGGTTTTGGTGGTTTTTAGGGTTTTGTACATATAAGATCATGTCATCTGCAAATAGGGACACTTTAACATTCTCCTTTACAATTTAGATGCCTTTTTTTTCTTTTGTTTGCCTAATTGTTTGGATAAGGGTTTTGGTACTATCTTGAACAGAAGCAAAAGTGGGCCTCATTATCTTGTCCCAGATCTTAGAGAAAAGGCTTTTAATTTTCTCCTGTTTGGTATAAAGTTAACTGTGGGTTTATCATATATGGCCTTCATTGCTTTTAGGAATGTTCCTTCTATACCCAGTTTTTTGAGGTCTTTTATCATGGAGAGATGTTTAATTTCATTCAGTGCTTTTTCATCACCTATTGAAAGGATTCTATGGGTTTTTTTTTTTGGTTCTGGTGATGTGAGGAATCATAATTTTTGATTGGTATATGTTGAACCATCCTTGAATTCCTGAAATGAATGGCATTTAATCATGGTAAATGATCTTTTTTTAATTTGATTTTATTATTATTATACTTTAAGTTTTAGGGTACATGTGCACAATGTGCAGGTTAGTTACATATGTATACATGTGCCATGGTGGTGTGCTGCACCCATTAACTCGTCATTTAGCAAGGTGTATTTCCTAAAGCTATCCCTCCCCCCTCCCCCCTCCCCCCACCCCACAACAGGCCCCAGAGTGTGATGTTCCCCTTCCTGTGTACATGTGTTCTCATTGTTCAATTCCCACCTATGAGTGAGAATATGTGGTGTTTGGTTTTTTGTTCTTGCGACAGTTTACTGAGAATGATGATTTCCGATTTCATCCATGTCCCTACAAAGGACATGAACTCATCATTTTTTATGGATGCATAGTATTCCATGGTGTATATGTGCCACATTTTCTTAATCCAGTCTATCATTGTTGGACATTTGGGTTGGTTCCAAGTCTTTGCTATTGTGAATAGTGCCGCAATAAACATACGTGTGCATGTGTCTTTATAGCAGCATGATTTATAATTCTTTGGGTATATACCCAGTAATGGGAAGGCTGGGTCAAATGGTATTTCTAGTTCTAGATCCTTGAGGAATCACCACACCGACTTCCACAATGGTTGAACTAGTTTACAGTCCCAGCAACAGTGTAAAAGTGTTCCTATTTCTCCACATCCTCTCCAGCACCTGTTGTTTCCTGACTTTTAAATGATTGCCATTCTAACTGGTGTGAGATGGTATCTCACTGTGGTTTTGATTTGCATTTCTCTGATGGCCAGTGATGGTGAGCATTTTTTCATGTGTTTTTTGGCTGCATAAATGTCTTCTTTTGAGAAGTGTCTGTTCATGTCCTTCGCCCACTTGTTGATGGGGTTGTTTGTTTTTTTCTTGTAAATTTGTTTGAGTTCATTGTAGATTCTGGATATTAGCCCTTTGTCAGATGAGTAGGTTGCGAAAATTTTCTCCTCATTTTGTCGGTTGCCTGTTCACTCTAATGGTAGTTTCTTTTGCTGTGCAGAAGCTCTTTAGTTTAATTAGATCCCATTTGTCAATTTTGGCTTTTGTTGCCATTGCTTTTGGTGTTTTAGACATGAAGTCCTTGCCCATGCCTATGTCCTGAATGGTAATGCCTAGGTTTTCTTCTAGGGTTTTTATGGTTTTAGGTCTAACGTTTAAGTCTTTAATCCATCTTGAATTAATTTTTGTATAAGGTGTAAGGAAGGGATCCAGTTTCAGCTTTCTACATATGGCTAGCCAGTTTTCCCAGCATCATTTATTAAGTAGGGAATCCTTTCCCCATTGCTTGTTTTTCTCAAGTTTTTCAAAGATCAGATAGTTGTAGATATGCAGCATTATTTCTGAGGGCTCTGTTCTGTTCCATTGATCTATATCTCTGTTTTGGTACCAGTACCATGCTGTTTTGGTTACTATAGCCTTGTAGTATAGTTTGAAGTCAGGTAGCATGATGTGTCCAGCTTTGTTCTTTTGGCTTAGGATTGACTTGGTGATGTGGGCTCTTTTTTGGTTCCATATGAACTTTAAAGTAGTTTTTTCCAATTCTGTGAAGAAAGTCATTGGTAGCTTGATGGGGATGGCATTGAATCTATAAATTACCTTGGGCAGTATGGCCATTTTCATGATATTGATTCTTCCTACCCATGAGCATGGAATGTTCTTCCATTTGTTTGTATCCTCTTTTATTTCATTGAGCAGTGGTTTGTAGTTCTCCTTGAAGAGGTCCTTCACATCCCTTGTAAGTTGGATTCCTAGGTATTTTATTCTTTTTGAAGCAATTGTGAATCGGAGCTCACTCATGATTTGGCTCTCTGTTTGTCTGTTGTGGGTGTATAAGAATGCTTGTGATTTTTGTACATTGATTTTGTATCCTGAGACCTTGCTGAAGTTGCTTATCAGCTTAAGGAGATTTTGGGCTGAGACAATGGGGTTTTCTAGATATACAATCATGTCATCTGCAAACAGGGACAATTTGACTTTCTCTTTTTCTAATTGAACACCCTTTATTTCCTTCTCCTGCCTAATTGCCCTGGCCAGAACTTCCAACACTATGTTGAATAGGAGTGGTGAGAGAGGGCATCCCTGTCTTGAGCCAGTTTTCAAAGGGAATGCTTCCAGTTTTTGCCCATTCAGTATGATATTGGCTATGGGTTTGTCATAGACAGCTCTTATTATTTTGAGATACTTCCCATCAATACCTAATTTATTGAGAGTTTTTAGCATGAAGGGTTGTTGAATTTTGTCAAAGGCCTTTTCTGCATCTATTGAGATAATCATGTGGTTTTTGTCTTTGGTTCTGTTTATATGCTGGATCACATTTATTGATTTGCGTATATTGAATGAGCCTTGCATCCTAGGGATGAAGCCCACTTGATCATGGTGGATAAGCTTTTTGATGTGCTGCTGGATTCGGTTTGCCAGTATTTTATTGAGGATTTTTGCATCAATGTTCATCCTAACATCACAATTAAAAGAACTATAAAAGCAAGAGCAAACACATTCAAAAGCTAACAGAAGGCAAGAAATAACTAAAATCAGAGCAGAACTGAAGGAAATAGAGGCACAAAAATCCCTTCAAAAAATTAATGAATCCAGGAGCTGGTTTTTTGAAAGGATCAACAAAATTGATAGACTGCTAGCAAGACTAATAAAGAAGAAAAGAGAGAAGAATCAAATAGACGCAATAAAAAATGATAAAGGGGATATCACCACCGATCCCACAGAAATACAAGGTACAGTCAGAGAATACTACAAACAACTCTATGCAAATAAACTAGAAAATCTAGAAGAAATGGATAAATTCCTTGACACATACACCCTCCCAAGACTAAACCAGGAAGAAGTTGAATTTCTGAATAGACCAATAACAGGCTCTGAAATTGTGGCAATAATCAATAGCTTACCAACCAAAAAGAGTCCAGGACCAGATGGATTCACAGCCAAATTCTACCAGAGGTACAAGGAGGAACTGGCACCATTCCTTCTGAAACTATTCCAATCAATAGAAAAAGAGAGAATCCTCCCTAACTCATTTTATGAGTCCAGCATCATCCTGATACCAAAGCCGAGTAAATAATCTTTTTTTAATGTGTTTTTTAATTTGCCTTGTAGTATTTTATTGAAATTTTTGCATTTATGTTTATCTGGGATATTAGCCTATAGTGTTTTTGTTGTTGTTGTTGTTTTTGTGTCTTTATCTGGTTTTGACATTACAGTAATGCTGGTCTTCCTATAATTTATTTGGAAGTATTCCCTACTCTTCTAATTTGGGGGGATAATTTGAGAAGAATTGGTATTCGGGAGTGAAGCCATCTAGTCCTAGGCTTTTCATTGATCAGAGACTTTCTATTACTGCTTTAATCTTGTTACTCATTATTGAACTGTTCAGATTTTCTTTTTATTCATGGTTCAGTCTTGGCAGGTTGTATGTGTCCAGGAATTTATTCATTTCTTCTAGGTTTTCCAATTTTTTTTTAGTATAACTATTCATTAGTCTTATGATTCTTTGTATCTGTGGTATTGTAATCTCTCCTTTTTCATCTCTGAGTTGCTTTATCTGGGACTTCTCTCTGTTTTTCTTAGGCTAGCTAAAGGATTTTTTGAAAATTTTGTTTTCTCAAAATATCAACTTTTCATTTTGTTGACCTCAAATGTTATTTGTTTATTTCTGCTCTGAGATGTTACTTTGTTTATTTCTGCTCTGAGCTTTGCTATTTCTCCTTTTCTGCTAATTTTGAGTGTAGTTGTTTCTTGTTTTTCTAGTTCCTTGAGGTGCAATGGTAAGTTGTTTATTGAAATCTTTCTTTTTTTGATGTAGGTGTGTATCATTATAAACTTCCCTCTTAGAACTGCTTTTAGTGTTTTTCATAAATTTTGGCATATTTTATGTCCATTTTTATTTGTCTTAAGAATTTTTTAAATATCCTTTTTTACTTCTTCATTGATTCATTGGTTGTTCAAAAGCACGTTGTTTAATTTCCACATATTTGTAAAATTTCTAGTATTTGTTCTATTATTGATTTTCAGTTATATACCACTGTTGTCCAAAAGATGCATGACATAATTTTTTTCTTCTAAAATGTTCTAAGACTTGTTTTGTAGCTTAACATAATCTATCCTGGAGAATGTTCCGTGTGCAGTTGAGAAGACTCTGTGTTCTGCAGCTGTTGGATTGAGTGTTCTTTAAATGTCTGTTAGGTTCATTTGGTCTAGAATGCAGTTTAAATTAAATCTTTCTATATTAATTTTCTGTCCAGATGATCTTTCCATTGCTAAAAACTGGGTCTTAAAGTCCCCTACTGTTATTGTATTGCAGTCTATCTCTCCCTTTAAATATATTAATAATCACATATATTTCAGTGCTCCAGTGTTGGCTGCATATATGTTTACAATTGTATCCTTTTGCTGAATTTGCCCCTTTATTATAAATATGATTACCTACTTCTTCTCTTTTTACAGATTTTGACTTGAAGTCTATCTTATGTTATATATGTATAGCTACCCCTGCTTTGTTTTGATTTTCATTTGCACGGAATATCTTCCCATCTTTTCACTTTCAGTCTATGTATTTTCTTACAAGTGAAGTGAGTCCCTTGTAGGCAGCATATAGTTGAGTGCTCTTGTTATTTATACCATCAGTCACTCTCTTTTAATTAAAAAATTCAATTCATTTACATTCAAAATAATTTTTATTTTGTAAGAACATACTACTGCCATTTTGTTCATTGTTTTCTAGTTGTTTCGTAGATCTTTTTTCCTTTCTTCCTTCTTAGTGTCTTTCTCTGTGGTTAAGTGATATTCTCTAGTAGTATGTTTTTATTCCTTGCTTTTTATTTTTAGTGTATATATTTATCATAGGTTTTTGCTTTGTGCTTACCTTGAGGCTTATAAAAAATCTTATAGTTATAACACATTAAATTAAATTGATAACAACTTTCTCTGGTTGCTAAAAATAAAAATAACCAACAAATGGAAATCCTACTCTACACTTTATTTCCACCTTCACACATACATTTTGAATTTTTGATGTCATATTTTACAACTATTTGTAAATAATTTATAAATCATTATTATAACTGTTACAAATTATTGCTTATTCCTTAACCAATTTTGTAGTTATTATTATTTTTAATTGTTTTGTATTTTCATCTTAAAAGATATAGGTTATTTACATACCATGATTGTAGTATTAGAGTATGTTCAATTCACCTGCATACATACTTGTACCAGTGAATTTGATACCATCGGACGTTTTCATCTGTCTCATTAGAGTGCTTTTCTTTTAGTTTGAAATGCTGCCTAGCATTTCTTGTCAGGTAGGTCTGGATGGTGATAAACTCCTTCAGCTTTAGTTGCCTGGGAGGGTCTTTATTTATCCCTCATTTCTGAAAGATAGCTTTGTTGGGTACAGTATTTTCAGTTGAGCTTTTTTTTCTTCAACATTTTAAATACATTATTCCACTCCCTCCTGGCCTGTGAGCTTCCTCCTGAGAAGTACACTGTTAGGCATATTGGAACTTCTTTACATGTTATTTTCTTCTATTCTCTTGCTGATTTCAGGATTCTTTGTCTTTGATTTTTAACAGTTTGATTCTAATATATCTTGGGGTAGTCTTATTTGAATTGCTTCTAATTGGTGACTTTTGACCTTTTTGTATCTGTATCTTTCCCCAGGTTTGAAAAGTTTTCTGCTATTATTTTTTAAAATAAGCTTTCTATCTCTTTGTGTTTCTTTACTCCCTCTTTAACTCTAGTGAACAAAACTTTGCCCTTTCAGTGTTGTCCTATACATTCTGTATGCTTTCTTCATTTCTTTTTTTCTTCTATGACTGTATATTTTCAATTAGAGTCTCTTCAAGCTCACTGATTTTTTTGTTCTTCTTGATCAGTTCTGCTGTTGATACTTTCTATTGCAATTTTCACTTTATTTGTTGTATTCTTCAGCTCCAGAATTTTTGTTTATTTGGTTTTTGTTATTTTAAACTCTCAAATTTCTCTGATACATTTCTGAATTGTTTCTCTATATTTTATTAAAATTCACCAAGCTTCCTTAAGACAGTTATTTTGAACTGTCAGGCAGAACATACATCTCCATCTCTTTAGGGTCAGTTACTGGCATCTCATTTTGTCTGGTTGGAGATGTTATGTTTCTCTGATTGTTTGTAATCTTTGTGGCTACTTATTGATGTATGTGCATTGAATATGTAGGGTATTTTGGTTTCAGTCTTTGTAGTCTGGCTTTGTCTGTACCCATCTTTGGGGAGTAGGGTTATATAGAAATTCTGTGCTGACTGTTTTGGTCTCTTAATCTTCAACCACTACAGCCATTGCAGTGCAAGAGGGTATGCTAAACTCGGTTCTGCTACTCCTGGCACCAAGGTTTGAGAATTAGTTGCTGTCAGCCCCAACCCCATTTTTGGTTTCAAAATGACTCCTGATGAGCTAGCCCTGCCAGCACTTAAAATGCTTCCCTTGGAATAAGACCAGAGTGAGTCTTTGACAAAGGGTTCCAGAGTGATGAAGAAGCTGAATGTCCAGGTCAACTTACTTTTTCTGTTGTAGAAACAGAAGTCCAGGGGACTTCTCCATGTGTGGTGCTGTGCAGACTCTGGGGATGAGCACTGCAGTAAAAGATAATTTTTCCCCTTATGGTCTAAATGTGCATTTTTCCTCAGTTCTACAATCCAAAGGGATATCACAGCTTCACTCCAAGTTCTGGGATGTTCATGGTGGTAATCTTGCCTCTGGATAGTTACTAGTTGTTGAGAAGAAAAGATGGAGAACTCTTAATCTTCCATTTTGCTAAAGTCACTCCACAAAGGAGTCAATCTTGCTTCCAACTGCCAGGCAGGGAAGGAACTGGATGTTTGCCTTTTTCAGTTCCCATTACTTCTATTGCCACATGGTTTAATGATTTTTTATTCATGGCTGCCCCCCTCATTGGTTAGGTGATGTAACATGCTTGAGATTAACAAGTTATGGCTGTGTCTAACTTACATGCCTAAGCTCAGCCATTATTTTTCAAGCATGTCAGTTATTCAAGAGTTGGCTGGGCCTGGGGAAGCTTCTAGCCTCAGTCACGATCCGGGCCATTACCAGCTTTTCTTCAAAAACCCAGATCAACATCAGAATCTTACTTCTGCCCTTACGAATTTAGTTTGGGGCCCTTATTTTCCTTTCTTCCAGTAACTCTCAATTAGGTTATTCCTAATGGTAGCATTGAACTTCAAATGAGTCTCTTTTCTTCTCATTCAAGGAAGATTTTTTAAGTTTGTCCACTTCCTTTTCAGGAGTGAGGATTATGTACCAAGGAATACTGAGACGGGGTGTTTCTTGAAAACCTAAGAGACCACATAAACTATATTTCAGGACAGCAAGTGCCTAATAGACTTACATCGTATTCATTTGTACGGAAAACATTTAAGAATGCTTACAATCTGCCAGGCACTGTTTTAGACTCCAAGGAAACAGCAGTAAATAAATCTGAACAATTCCCTGCAATCATGGGGTTTACAATCTAGCGGAAAAGAATGATGAACAAACATCATGATATCTTATGGCTGCTGGTGGTAGATGTGAAAATAAAGCAATTGACTATAGAACAAGATGGGTTATTTTAAGTAGGGCTGTCACAGAAGTGACAATTTAACATTGAATAAAGTGAGGAAAGAGGCTATGTGGAATCTGAAGGAAGAAAATTATAGAAAAATAGCACATGGTGAGCCCTATAGTCAGAACATGCTTGGCAAGCTCAAATAACAGCAATCAGGTCAGTGTGCTTGGAGAAGAGTGAGCAAGGGGATGTTACAGATGAGGTCAGAAAGATGGTTGGGGGCAAAAATTGTAGAGTCTTGGAGGTTATGGTAAGAGCTCTAAATTTAACTCTACATAAGATAAAGCCTTTGAAAGGTTTTGAGGAGAAAACAGACACAATCTGATTTATACTTTAGAAAAAACCCTGACCATTATAGGGTCTTCAAAAATAATTTGATAATATGTGGAGAATGAAATGTGGGGAATGGGTGGGGCATAGAAGAGAGGACACAGGGAGAATAGAAGTAATTGAGAAAATAAAGGACTGATAATTGACCTTTAGATTTCACATGATGGAGATTATTAGTGACCTTGAGGAGAACAGTTTTATTAGACTGGTGGAGACAACAGTTTCCTGTGCAGTCCATGGCCCACTGCTTCTTTCATCAACTGGCTTTGAGAGTCTAGTAGAATTCATTCATTCAGCATGACATTGTTTTAACTGGGCAATTATTGTGTGTCAAGGACTGTGCTTCTTACTAGATATACAATAGATTAATGAAGCATTGGTTTTTTCACTCATCACCAAATGGAAAACACAGATAAGCAAAATAATAAATTATAACCTGTATTAGTTTCTTCTTGTGTGGCTATAAAGAAATAGATACTTGGTGATTTATAAAGAAAAAGGGGTTTAACTGGTGCAGAGTTCTGCAGGCTGTAAAGAAATCCTGGTGCTGGCATCTGCTTGGCTTCTAATAAGGCCTCAGGGAGCTTACAATCATGCTGGAAGGTGAAGGGGAGCCAGCACATCACATGGCAGGGAGGGAGTTAGAGAGAGAGGTGGGGAGGTCCCAGACTATTTTAAACAACTAGATCTCTCATGAACTAACTAACTGAGAACTTATTCATCATCAAGGGGATGGCACTAAGATTTTCATGAGGGATCCACTCCAGATCCAATACCTTTCACTAGGCCCTGCCTCAAATACTGGGGATTACATCTGAACATGATATTTTGAGAAGACAAATATACAAACCGTATCATAACCCAATATAGTCAACAGATTATTCTTTTGTTGGAATAAAACATATCCAATATGTGCTCAGTCACATTTCTTCATGAGTGTTTAAGCCATCTGGAAACTGTCAGAAGCCTAGGAAACACATCAAAACATGCTTTTTTTTTTCTCCCTCAAGTTGCATATTTCTAAAAAGAAAACCTAAATCATTAAATGGTTTTACATGTAAAAGTCTCACATGATGCAAAGTGATTTTTTTTGTTAGTTTGTTTTACAATTATTGGCTATTGTCTCATCCCATTCACGTAAGATTTATATAGGGTGATGTGGTTGTTTCCATTTCGTGGAACAGAAGAGAAGGCGACGTAAAGGATGAAAATGAGAAATAACCGTGTGATAGAAAGGACCCTTATAAATCTAGGGCAGGGTCTTTATGTCATCAACGACACAAGAGCCCCGTAAACCAAGGAAAAGGGCATATTTGAGTGACTACACCATAACCCATTCAAATAAACACCCTAACTGCATTTATCTGAATGTTTTATGTGCTCAAGAGAGAGTGTGTATATGTGTGTGTGTTTGTGTGTGTGTGTTTGATGTGTATGTGTTTGTGTGGGCATATAATTTAATTAGTGAGGCTGTGTTTATTCAAGCATGTAGCATCGCACATATACATACAGCACACATGTGGCTAGAGATCTTTCATACCTTCATTCTTAAAAATGATGTAAGTAGAAAAATTATACAAACCATAAAAATCAAATCATACTAGCTAACATGCATATAAATTCAGAGATGCTTAAAGGAAATTTACAGCTGAAATCACTGCTTTGGAACCTGAAACTATGGATTCAACTGAGTGGCTAGATGTAGTCCATTTAGAAGCACCTAGAATAGTCACAAACATGACTAAAGAGATTGGAAAATCAGATTTATATGAAAATGTTAAAGCAACAAGATTACATAACAAGGAAAAGAGCAAAATGAATAGTTATTACTTTTTGAAATATACAAATTACTTTTTGAAATACACAAATCACTTTTTGTGAGATACACTAAAAGATGATAAACTACATTTTCTGACAACATAAGAAACACATATAGAAGTAGATACAGAAAATGTTGTCTTATTAAGGAGGTTGGTCAAATAGTGAACTACGTTACAGAAGTGGAGAGGGAGATCTTATTTCAGTTCATCAGATGTTTTTTAACATGTGAACAATCATGAAGATACTGAAATTTTTCTAGGAACTTACTCTTTTCTCAAAGCTCTAGTTTCCTCTCTTGGCCCTCTAGTGAAGCATGGTAAGCATAGGTTCTCAGGACTGCTATGAGAGTAGGAAGTGAGGGCAGAGAATTAAAGAACTGACAACTCCAACTGTTGTCTAGTATGTTAAGTAACCGGAATTCTCACACACTGCTGGTAGGAGTAGAAAATGGTACAAATGCTTTGAAAAATGGTTTAAATTGCCATAAAATTAAGCATGCACCTACCCTATAACCTGCCACTTCTACTCTTAGGCATTTTACCTATGAGAAACAAAATCATATGCCCACAAAAAAACTTGTGCAAGAATGTTTATAAAACCTTTATTCAAGGAGAATAAGAACTGGCAACAACCCAAATGCCTACCAATAGGTGAATAAATAAACTAATTGTGATAAATTCATAGAGTAGAATATTACTCAGCAGTAAAAAAAACAAACTATGGGTATATACAACAATATGGATGAATCTCAAAAGCATTTTTAAGTGAAAGAAACCAGAAACAAAATAGTAGATACTGTATAATTCCATTTATATTAAATACAAGAATAGGTAAACTTAATCTATGGTGATGGAAATCAGAATAGTGAGTGCCTATTAGACAGAGGTGGGAGTTGATGGGTCAGGAACAAAAGAAAACTTTTAGGATGATTAAGGTTATGTACACAGGAGTGCATTTGTTAAACCTCATCAAAATGTGCACCTAAAATTTGTGCATTTTAGTTTGTGTAGATTTTACTTCAATTAAAATAATGAAATCTTCAAAACTCTCCAATAGCTTATCATTTAGCTTGAAATTAAATTTTTTTTACATGTCTTCTAAGAGCCAGTGTGAGCTAAGCTTTCACTTTCTCTTAGACCTTGTCTCCTATCAGTCTTCCCCTTACATGCTCCTTTCCAACTTCACAAGTCTCTTTCCTGATTCCTTGTCGGCATGTTCCTAACTTAAGACCTTATGCTGCTCTTCCTTTTGCTAGGAAACTTCCTCCTCTGTGGATCAGTATAACCAGCTTCCTCACTTACTTCAGATCTTTTTTCAAATGTCAACTCATTAGAGTGTTCCTGAAACATCCTTTCTAAAATATCAACAACTGTCCCCAACACACACACACATTTCATCACTCTTTATCTTTTCTTCCTTTCAAAGCACATGTCAATCCCAGACATTACAATACAAAATATATTGATATTATATATTTATATATTACATATGTTATTGTCTTTCTTTCTCCCTAGAATGAGGAAATCTGCAACCATAACCTTTGTTATTCACTGATGTATCCCCTAGTGCCTAGAAAAATGTCTGTACATAGATATTCAACAAATATGTGTTTAATGACTGAATAGTTAAGTGGAGCTTAGATAACCAAAGTAATAGTATAGAGGAGATGCAGACATCTGATGGGAAAACAAACTAAATGTTCCGCCTATCTATTGTTGCATAATAAACCTTCCCAAAACTAATAGCTAAAAACAAACAAAAAAATTGTTCACAAATCTGCAATTTGGCTAGGGCACAACAGGAACTTCCAGTCTCTGTTCTATGCAGTGTCAGCTCTGGGGTGGCCTGCCTGGGGCATAAGGATGCACTTTCAAGATGATTCATTCATACGCCAGAGTTAGCTGAGCTGGGGGCCTCAGTTTTTCCTTACACGGGCTTCTCTGCGACTGGCTTCCTCATGGCATTGTGGCTGGGATCCAAGAACAGGTATCCCAGCAGACAGGAATTTGAAGCACCACTTCTGCATTATCATATCATGTAGGTAGTTACAGAACCCAATTCAGTGGAAGGGAATGTAAACTCAACCACCTAATGAGATGAAAGCCAAATAATTTTAGGGTCATTTTTTACAGTCACCACACAAAATTACCTTTTAGCTATGTTCTACTATCCTGGGATTTATAATTCTGCAATTTGCTTTATTGCAGAAGTTTTCAAAAGTCATGTGAGAGGAATTCACTTAATATTAAACTAAAACAATGATATAATGATCATTATCTAATAATACTAATATTAAAATTCTGATTGTGTATGAGGTACTATATCAATATGTTCCATATATGATATCACTCTTTTTTCTTTTTCTTTTCTTTTTATTTTTGAGGCAGAGTCTCACTCTGTCGCCCAGGCTGGAGTGCAGTGGCTCAATCTCAGTTCACTGCAACCCCAGCCTCCTGGGTTCAAGCGATTCTCCCGCCTCAACCTTCAGAGTACCTGGGATTACAGGCGTGCACCACCACACCTGACTAATTTTTGTAGTTTTACTAGAGATGGGGCTTCACCATGTTGGCCAGGCTGATCTCTAACTCCTGACCTCAAGTGATTCACCCACCTTGGCCTCCCAAAGCACCAGGATTACAGGTGTGAGCCACTGTGCATGGCCTCTTTTTTTTTTCAGAATTTAACATTTATATGGCACTTACTTTATACCAGGCACTGTTCTTGGTACATTAAGGATATAACTTAATTTAATTTTTTAACAATCTCATAAGTTACATGCTATTATTATTTCCACTCTATAAATTGGAAAACCTAGCATGAAGAGATTAAACCCTAGCACAGTCACATAGCCTTTGAGGATGGAGTCAGGATTTGAACCTGTAGTCTGACCCTAGAGCCTGCACTTTTAACCACTGTGTTATGCTATCACTTTCTTATTACATCCAGTGATACTGTAAAGTAAGCACTATTGTAATCTCATTTGACAGAAGAAAAAGCTGAGGTTTAGAGCTGTCATGTGATCTATTCAAAGTCTGTCTACTTATATCCCAATACTGTGTTAGTATTTTCTTTCTTTCTTTCTTTCTTTTTTTTTTTTTTTTTTTTTTTTTGATACAGGGTCTCACTCTGTTTCCCAGGCTGGAGTGCAGTGGCACGAACTTGGCTCACTGCAACCTCCACCTCCTGGGCTCAAGCCATCCTCCCACCTCAGCCTTCCAAATAGCTGGGACTATAGACACACACCACCACACCCAGCTAGTTTCTGTATTTTTAGTAAAGACAGGGTTTCGCCATATTGCCCAGGCTTGTCTCAAACTCCTGAGCTCAAGCAATCTGCGTGCCTTAGCCTCCCAAAGTGCTGGAATTACAGGCGTAAGCCACCACGCCCGGCCTGTGCCAGTATTTTATATATTGTTTCTAATCCTCACAGCAACATTGCAAGGTAGATGTGTGGAAACTGAGAATCAAATGTTAATGCATTCTACATCACATAGCTAGCAGGAATTGGAGCTGGGATTCAAGCTCAGATGTATGTGGCTGCAAAACTAGGCTTCTTTACCCTGTATTGCTCTCATCTTCAGGTGCAGGGAAATAAGGGAGGAATGGAGAAATTGATACCATTAATAGAAGAGAGGATCCCTTTCTACACTGTGACTCTGGTTAACCTCTGAGGGTGCTGAAGCAGATGTCCAGAGATGACAAGATATATACACATTATTAAGAAAGGTTTCTGGATCTATTGTTAAATCATGAATACCAGCTCTATATTTTTCTGTCTTCCTTGGAGAAATCATTTTCCTTTTCTTTCTATGGCATGACCTGTTTTTCATTGCAGCCACCATCTTCAGCCCAGCTGATAGAGGAGGAAGGCAAAGTGATGAAAGTCAATATCTACCCAGGGACCTTTTGTGGTTTAGTCAATTAATTGTTGGCTGTGGGGAGAGGGGGAGTGGAAGAAGAGTGAAGAGGAAAGGAAGAAATGAAAAAAAAAAGAAATCAACTAATTTCCCATACCTGTCAGGGTTCTTCTCAGCTTTTCCTATGAAGATGTCCCCTGTGGCCCATTTAGAGCCATTTACCAAAACTTTTTTGAGATTTCTTTGATTTTAACATCTGCTTTCCTCTTTCTTCCCTGCATAGTCCTATGCTTCCGGGAGGCATGGCAGTTAGCCTTTGATCTTGGTGCCTCTTGTTAGCTGCATGCTGTAAGTTATCCCCCTCCTCAAGCTAATTCTTGGCAATGATGAAATCTACATCCTTCCTTCTTCACTCTCTTTATCACAGCTTCCTATCAAGTTTGACATGAGTCAGACCAGCTATCCCCACAGAGATTCACAGAACTCATTAATACTTTAATAGGAACAGGAGCTTCATCCCATACAGAGTCCCAAAGATATTATGTTAATCCTATAAACCAACCATTCTAAAAGTCATAGAGGTCCCCCAAAAATCAGGTTATCAGTAAAAACTAAGTGTAGTTTAAATTTCAAGCATAATCAGGTTAGGTAGGACAATTTTCTGTGTAATTTGCATCATCACCATTACTGTCATTACTTGATGTACCTCAACTTCAAATTTGGTATGATACTGATCTAAGTGTAGGAAGAACTGAAAAATATACTAAAAAGCTAATTTGGGGGAGGCTAACTTGTTATAATTTAGAAGACTAAATTATAGAAGCCTCTAAAAGAACATAAATGTATTCTTTTTATCAATAAGGCTTATAAAATTATTATAATTACCCAATTTTATCTATTTTCTAGGGATATTTGCAAAATGAATAGATGATGATGATTTACAGTAAACTTTTAAGTGTAAATTGAACATGTCTTCAAAATATTTTCTCCATTTTAATATTTTCAGGTGATGTTTCCATCATGTAACATTCGTATTGAAACTGTTCTTTAATGATAGTGAGGACAAAGGTGAATGTTAGACCGTCTCCTGGTTAAGTAATCATAAATTTTGAATAATGAAGATTTTATTGTACTACCTTTCCACCCTTTGGGAAAACCCAAGTAATATGTAAAACATTTCTTCTGGTCAGTAGGAATTACTTCCTATATTTTTAAATTACTCTTTATTATAAGATTCCCAAAGGGAATCAGGACCCATTTCTGTTAACTCTTAATATCCAAGTGAATTTTTAATTCTGTGCCTTTTCCACAGCTGACATCCATTCCAGTTACATTTTAGTCATGCATTCTACTCTATATCATGTTTCTGGTAGCTGTTCTTTGCCTCATATCTGGTAGGGAAGCTTATGGAAATATCCAATATTAATATCAGACTGAATTAAAAGCTAGTTATAGGCATTTTACTTTTGAATTATTTGATATTTAAGGGTTACTCATATCATGGCCCTTTCTAGATAATTAAGAGTAAACTTCATGAACCCATTGCTCCAGAAGAGGGCCATGGGAAGTGAAAAAATCTGCTCCTATTTTTATAAGATTTGTTAGTAACCAAAGAAAGTGAAACACACACACACACACACACACACACACAAATCTAGAATAAAAAAGGAGAGAAGAGATATTGTGGTTTTGGCTGAAATACTGAAAGTATGAAATGACCATGAAACTGAGAAGGTTGGCTTTAGATCCCTGATTTTTAAACTGTTCTGTGGCCTAAAAATTGAACAATGTTCCAAGAACTGAGTAGAATCTAGGAAATGGAAGGAAACTAAAGCAGGAAGAGTCAGGGAAGACATTCCAAGGAATAGGTACTGCTATGGTCTGAGTGTTTGTGTTCCTCTAAAATTCGTATGCTGATATTCTAACCCCAAAGGCAATTGTATTAGGAGGCAGTGCATTTGGGAGTTATTAGGTCATGGGAGAAAAGCCCTCATGATTAGGATTAGTGCCCTTATAAAAGCAACCTCAGAGAGCTGCCTTGCCCTTTTCACCATGTGAGGGCACAGCATGAAGGCAACATTTATGAACCAGAAAGCCAGACCTCAACAGACACAGAATCTGCTGGTGCCTTGATCTGGAGGACTTCCCAGCCTCCAGATCCATGAAAAATAAGTTTCTGTTGTTTATAAGCTACCCAGCCTATGGAAATTTCTTATAGCAGCCAGAATGTACTAAGACAGTTCTTAATTGAATTTTGGAGGCAGGTGAAGAAGGACGAAGTTGGCAGAGAGAAGGAAGAATGTCGTAGGCTGTGGTGATTAGAAGTTGCTCAGAGTAGATTTCCTCCCCGCTGGCATATGTTTTCAGAACTTCTTTGAAGGAAAGAAGTACACTTGTGGAACCTGGGCTAGGCTGTCCTCACCTAGCCCAGACAGAGGAACAACTTTGCTGACTCCATCACATGCTGCTGATGGTGAAGGGCGAAGGTCCTGGAATGCCTTTCTTTGAGCCTCATCCCTCTTCATGACTTCCCAGAGAGAACTGTCAGTGAGGAGTTCCGGGCCATGAAAAATGATCCTCTTCCCAGAGACTAGATTATTTCACTTAGAAAAAATCAAGCATCTTTTCTTCCTGAAAGCATTTGTCAATGGGACAGGACCTATTGCTCTCAAGGATGTCTCTGCCCCGTTTGGTGCCTGACCCCTGGAGATCTGAGATTCAACTGCTGGGCATTATTACAGACTCTGCTCTTCCCTACTACATATCTCCCCAGCAGTGTGTGGTCTCTTAGAGCTACAACCTACGCACACTATTCTCTGTAAGAGAGTAGCTCTCTGATACAAATATTTTTCAACTTCTCCTGCCTGCCTCCAATGAATGAATAAACCTAGCAGCTGGTGTTTACACAGCACTTACCTTCGAGAGACCACAGAGCAATTTTCAGTGGCAGACTCTAATCCTTCCCCAGCTTCTGGGTAGCAATAAGTATTAATATTGTTCCCCTGAATATGGAAGATTGAGTCAAGGAACTTGCAACGGCTTGCTGAATAACACCTGTCATTTGATGGTTCATTCATTCACTCCATTGTTTTTTCCAATTATGCCCTTATTATTGTACAATAAGATATTTTCACATATATTAACTCATTTTTTTTACCAAATTTGCTTGATAATAAGAATAACCTGGAGCTCTTGTTAAACAAACAACTTCTATGATCCCTGTCCTGAACATTTTTCATTCAGTGGGTCTGAGATGGGACCTAGGAATTTATGTGTTTAACAAGCATGCCAGGGGATTTCCCCCCTTTTGTGTGAAGTATAACATTCTCTGTGATTACTATCATTAGGAAAATTTTGGAAACTCAATTTGTCTCATTTAATTTTTACAGTAACCCTGTGGGGTATTCTTATGCACCTTTATTTAGAAATAAATATGTGATCAGCATATCAATATGGGAGGCCCAGATATGAAATCTCAGTTAATTCAATTCTAACTCTCAAAGACAAGAGATGGCAGCTGATTAATTTCTTACATTTCCAAGGTTTTCTCAACCATACTTTCTCTTTTAAACAATTAAAGCTAAAGTTATTCATCTGAGGTTTGAACCATATATATGATGTCTGTCTAGATCCATGCCATAAATTAGTGCCAAAAGAGCCACAGAAACTATGAAACCATAGACATAGTTCAAAGTAAACTCTTTCCCTTTTCCAAAAACTTGATATCTTTTCTGCAAGCTTAAGCTGGTCTTCTTAGCTCCCCCTTGGACTTTGCCTTATTTTTACCCAATTCATTCCATTATTGTTATTGCTGTTTTCTTCTCTCTCACTTTCTCACTGTCTCTCTCTCTCTCTGCCCCTTCTCTATCTCTCTCCTCTCTACCTGATATGGTTTTGCTCTGTGTTCCCACCCAAATCTCACCTTGAATTGTAATAATCCTCACATGTCAGGAAAGTGACCAGGTGGAGATAACTGAATCATGGAGGCGGTTTCCCCCATAATGCCCTCATGATAGTGAGTGAGTTCTCAGGAGGTCTGATGGTTTTATAAGGGGCTTCTCCCCACTTTGCTTGGCACTTCTCCTTTCTGCCACCATGTGATGAAAGATGTGTTTGCTTCCCCTTCTGCCATGATTGTAAGTTTTCTAAGGCCTCCCCAGCCATGTGGAACTGTGAGTCAATTAAACCTCTTTCCTTTAAATTACCCAGTCTCGGGCAGTTGTTTATAGCAGTGTGAGAACACTATGCTTAACCCCCATCTCCCTCCCTCCTTCCCTCTTTCTCTTTCTCTCTAACTGCTTTTTTTTCTTGCTGAGATACTTCCAAGCCTGTTTTTTTCCCTCACAATTGCTTTGTGACCACTGATAGGGCTGTATGATTCCAATGCATAACCCTAAAATTCTATTTCTGCGGAGTCTGGAAGAATTTCTGTCAACCATAAGAGGGAGCATCAGCCTGCACATGATCCTAGGTAGGCCAGAAAGTCAGGAGCTCCTGTCTTCTACAGTTTCCATGGCTCTTCTCACTTGCAAACTATCAGGCTAGGGAGTAGACCCACAAGCAACATTTTAAATCTGAATGAAAACTGAAACAATTCAACTGTTCAGAGGGTCCATAATAATCTAATTCCTGGTGTTACATAAATCCAGTAGTGTGCCGGTTATCTGGAAAAGAGTACGAAAGAAAGAAGAAAGGAGAAGGAAGGGAGATAGAAAGAGGAAGAGAGAGAATGAAAGCCAGATTTATTTATGTAGCATGTACATGTTCAGTAGAGTAAATACGCTTAAGATGGCCAATTTCAAGCTACCAAAGATTTAACGACCAGCTTAAAAGATTCTTTAATATTAGCAACCAGCTTTTATAAGCTGGTGTGAGCCAGCTCCAGCATGCCACTGTGTAAATCCAATCCCAGAAAAAATTAATTCACTTTCCCCAGATCTTCTAATGCTTTCTAGTAGGTGCTTTATATACTGGTACATAAAGGATTGATTATTATACCCCAGAGATGTTCTCTGCTATCCTATCACCATGCCTTTCCTCATAATGATCTATTTTCTAGAAATGCCCTTTTCCCTCATCTCTTAAAGACCTATATCAAATGTTTCTTGGGTCTTCATAGTTATTGGCCTATAGCCCTCTTAAAACATTTATGATGTTTAATCTTGTGTTAGAGCGACTTTTATACTTTTATCCCAATATTTACTGGATAAAAGCAGTATGTCTGTATTACCCTTGTATTCGTGCAGCACTGAGTTCAATGCTTGGAGAAGAGTAGGCATTCAAAGCCATTTTGCCAACCACCTATTATATGCTTTCAATATAGCAGGTATTAATCTAGACCCTAGAACCCCAATCTGACTTAAGGAACGAGAAACCTTAAAATAGGGATCTGTGGAGAAATCCTAGTTTCAGATGATTAATGGAAGTTAACTATTAACCCAAGATATTTGGAACAAGTTGATGACTACATTAAGCAGATAGCTTCCACCCAGACCCATTGGAATAATTAGTCTATTAATGGTTAGCAACATTTTTCTATAAAGAAACAGGTAATAAATATTTTAGGCTTTCAGTCCTTTAAGTCTCTGCCAAAACTATTCAACTCTTGCAATGTAGTGCAAAAGCAGCCATAAACTATACATAAACAAAATGAGCATGGCTGTATACCAATAAAACTTTATTTATAAACACAGTTAATAAGCCAGATTTGTCCTACAAGCTGTAATTTTCCAACCGTTGGCCTAGATACTTTAAAGTACTGATTTCTAAACTCTCATGTAAATGGTTTTGTCTGTTTTCCTTTGAGTCATAATGTTTCTCTTTCCTACTTTAACTTATATGCTTCTACCTTAGTCCATAATGCCTTCTTATCAATAATTCTTGCTTAAGTCTAGGCTTATTAAATACAATTACCACTCTATAGTTTAGCTCATCCAGGTTATTGCTAATGCAGCCATTCTGAAAAACAGTATAAAGATATGTTACACTGACCTTGCCAATAATAATACTCCTTATAGACAATATATAAATGAAATTAAATGCCCATGTAATGCAAGGTGATACAGGTACTACTGGGATGCAACAATGACTGTCATGATGACACCTAGAGATAATATATTTACAGTTCTATTAAGATTGTATATATCTCTTTTGAAGTATCTGAGTTCTTTTTCCTATGAGGAAATGAGCACCTTCAGTGCCAACTCAGGACCAAGACTGCTTGTTCTGTAGTGCTAATAGTTAGACTATTTCTAGTTTATGATTCACTGGTACCCTCAATGTACAGTTTCTTAACAAAGCATCTGTATGGATACAACCTTTCCTATGCAAATGAATAGTAATTGGTGAAACAAAGCCTAAGGGTAATGATCCCATTCATAGAAGCTGGAAAACTTGAAATGGTCATCAAAAGTGAATTCTCTACTATGGCTCTTGTCCTGGATACACAACTGACCTTTTAAAATTCCTTCACCTAAGTAATTATGAAAAATAAACTAGCCTTAGATTTTCTCCTGGCCAGTTAGAGGAAATCAGTACTATTTCATAATTTATGTTGAACCTGAATTAACAGCTTGGTTTAAATGGAGCAATTCATATCAAAACTAAAATAAAAGACAATCTGTCCATCTATGGAAGACTCAAGGAGTCAGTGGAATTTGTTTTTTGGTCAATTCTCAGAAATCTTGGTTTATTATTTGAGAGTGTCTATCAGTTTCTTCTAATAATATTATTTTTATATTTGTCATGAAATTGTTCAACATTTATTTTCCAAAGTCTTAAATGTTGTCATGTAGCCATCATCCCAAACAATGACTGACCAAATAACAAAAACAATGAAGAGGATGAAGCCATGCTGATTAACAGTTGAGTGAAATTTAGACATGTGCAAACAAAACCACATCTGCAAGGAGAATCAACAACTAGGATGAAAATATGGGTAGTCCTTGATGTCTTCCCTCAAACTTTAGTTGAGGAAAGATGTAAAAGGGTGATTGAAAAAAATTTTTAACTTCCCACACTCCTACAAGAAGACTAATTGTTCTAAAGCCAGGGTAACAAATAGTGACCAAAATAAGTTTTAAACCTACTTAATCAACGAGTAAGTGTTCCACAGCCATAAACCATCCGAATTTGTTTTAAACATATTTAAAATTTTTAATCAAATCAAATTAAAATGTTTCCTTAAATCAAATACAACTTGTTTAATGAACATGTTTCTGTAAGTCAATCAATTAATGACAACCCCTTGCTTTTGAAGGTCAGCCAGTCAGAAATGGACTCATTTCAAAAACATACTTCCAAATGCCACATAATCAAGAAAAGTCTTCTTCAAATAACCACATTTCTACAGTTGACAACAAACTAGTCACCACTCTTTTGAACTCTATGCTTTTTACAAATCCTTATACAAGATCAACTGTTTTCCTGCCTGGAAAAACTGTGACCAAGCAGCCTAGATATCCTTCACTTAGCCAAGCAATAAATTCAGCATGTTTTGTTTATTTGTCTCATCATTTTGAGTGATAGCTTCATTCTTTGAGAAGATGGAGAAATGGAACAAGACAGAAAGGGTATTCCAGGTACTAGAAATAGCATGGGCAAAGACGTGGAGGCACGAAAGTATTTGGTGAGTTCAGGAATGTAGAACCCTTGTAGTAGCTTCTTGGAGTTGGAAATATCAGTTGAAGACAGACTTTGAACTTCACAGGCCAATATAAAAAGTTTATATTTTATCTGCTGAGCTGTGAAGGCACAATGAATATTTTAAAAGGCAAATATTATAAATAAATATAAGTTGTAGGAGCTAAAAATGCAGTGTTAGGATTAGTGGTTGAAGTGTCTGTGACATATTCAATAATTATATAATTATGGTAATCTACCTCTATAATAATTAAAGAAGTAGATCCTACTGAATTTATGATCTACTAAATGAGAGAGATAAAAAATTAGAATAAAAGATGAGAGAGGGAGTGGCCAAGATGGCCAACTAGAAGGAGCTAGTGTTCATGACTCTCATGGAGAAGAATGGAAGGGAAAAGTAAACACAACACCTTCAACTGAAATATCCAGGTACTCACTTTGGGACTAAACAAGGAAACAACTTGGCCCACAGAGAATGAAGAAAAGCAAGACAGGACAATAGCCCACTGGGGAGCAATACAGAGCCAGAGGAACCTCCCCAGACCAGGGAAGCAGTGAGTGAATGTGCAACCCTGGAAAACCGTGCTTCTCCCATGGATCTGTGAAATGCTTGGGTCAAGAGATGCCCTTGCGAACTTACTCCACCAGGCCTTCAGTCTGACACAGCTATGTGGAAACTCAGCAGAGCAGCCACTCAGGCATTCTTGGAGACCCTGGAGACTTAAATACTCGGGCTTTCCAGCAAAAAAGCTGCATCTCCAGCCACGTGGAAGATTAGACTCCTGTACATACCCCTAGGAAAGAGGTTGAATCCAGAGGGCTGAGCAGCGACAGCCTGCAAGCCTCACTGCCATTGCACATCACAAGATAAGACCCACTGGCTTGGAATTCCAGGCAGCAAATGATAGGGGCATTGCATCTCCCTAAGAAGGAGCTCCCAGGGGGAGAAGTGGGTCACCATCTTTGCTGTTTGGATGCCTTAGCTGTTCCAGCCTATAGGCTTTAGAGGGTCCAAGTCAACCAAGAGTGGAAGGGATGCTCCAGTAAAACATAACTGCTCTACCAAAATGTGGCCAGACTGCTGCTTTAAGCAAGTGCCCAATCTGTTCCTCCTCACTGGACTGAACCTCCCAACTGGAGCCTCCAGACAACTCTGCCCATGTTCTCCAGCCAACAGAGTGTTGAATTCTTTCTGGGACAGCACTCCCAGAGGGAGGGGTGGTCCGCCATCTTTGCTGTTTGGGCTATGTAGCCTTTCCAGCCTCCAGGCTTCGGAGTACCTGAGGTGACTGGAGACTGAAGTGGACCCCCAGCTCAGCATAGGTGCTTTACCAAAATATGGCCCAATTGTTTTGTTAAGAGAGTCTTCTGTCCTGTTCCTCCTCACTGGATGGGACCTCCCAGCTGGGGTCTCCAGCCACCTCCTACAGGTGCCTTTGGGATGACAACAGGCCCATACTTCCCTGGGATGAAGCTCCCAGAGGAAGGGACAGGTTGCCATCTTTACAGTTTCACAGCTTTCACTGGTGATACCTCCAGGTACTAGAAAATTTAAGGTGACTAGGTACTGGAGCAGGCTCCAAGTGTACGACAGCAGCCCTACAGAAAACTGGCCGGACTGTTACATGGATGCCCTTTCCCATATCTCCTTACTGGGCAGCCCTGGGCCTCCAGCCACCACCTGCCAGAGCTATTGAGCCAGTAGCAACTTAGCAACTCCTTGGATGGAGCCTCCAGGGGCAACTGAAAACCTCTCTCCCACTGCCTCTGCAGTGGAACTGCCACCTCAGACTAATGAAGGAGCAAAGACTACGTGCCTTATCCACACCTCCAACAAGTGGCAGTCAACCTAATCAGAGGAGGCCAGTCCACCTCCCACTTGTCCCACACCCCCATCACTTCTCATCACCAGAGAGGGAACCCCTGGCTTGGGCCCACAGCACAGACCTTCCATCCTGTGCTGATTCTGCTGAGCAATTGCTGACCTGCATCTCTCTGGGATGGAGCCTCCCAGGAGACAATCAAATGACCCTTGACCAAAACCACTACTAAGATTCCTTCCTCTGCTGCCTCCAAGTTGGGGAAGGAACATAAACAATAAGATTGCCCCAGAGCTGCAGCAGGCAGCTCAGGAGTGCCAAGTCACAATCTACAGCCAGCATTCAAGGGGAAGAGGAACCCATGCTTTCAGAGCATTGAGAGGAAACATGGTTGCAACTGTGAGGAAACAGGGAAGCCACACAACAAGCAAGAGTTTACCAACTGACTAATAAGCCTACGTGCCACCTGCTGGATCATACTGTAAAGGTTTATCACCAAAAACACCTCACTAACATACCTCTGCTGAAACCAGAGACAAGAAGGTAGCTTCAAATAAAGACCCTGCACAAAGCCTAGGCCTGGCAAAAAACATCCAGAAAAGAAGTCTATTGACTACCCAATCTACACTGCAGTTAAACAACAGCCACATGTAGAGATAAGAAAGAATCAATGCAAAACCACAAAGAAATCCCTGTTTGAGGGTCTGGAGTGAATCTCCAGGAAACTCCAACAGATCTGCTGCTGAGGAACCTGACTGTTAGAAGGAAAACTAACAAACAGTAAGGAATAGCATCAACATCAGCAAAAAGGACATCCACACCAAAACCCCATCTGTAGGTCACCAACATCAAACACCAAAGGTAGATAAAACCACAAAGATGAGGAGAAACCACAGCAGAAAAGCAGAAAATTCCAAAAACCAGAACGCCTCTTCTCCTCCAAAGGATCACAGCTCCTCACCAGCAACGGAAAAAAACTGGATGGAGAATAACTTTCACAAGTTGACAGAAGTAGGCTTCAGAAGGTTGGTAATAACAAACTTCTCTGAGCTAAAGTGGCATGTTCTAACCCGTATCAAGGCAGCTAAAAACCTTGAAAAAAGGTTAGATGAATGGCTAACTAGAATAAACAGAGTAGAGAAAACCTTAAAAGGCCTGATGGAGCTGAAAACCATTGCACGAAAACTTCGTGACACATGCACAAGATTCAATAGCCAATTCAATCAAGTGGAAGAAAGGATATCAGTGATTGAAAATCAAATTAATGAAATAAAGTTAGAAGACAAGATTAGAGAAAAAAGAGTGAAAAGAAATGAACAAAGCCTCCAAGAAATATGAGACTATGTGAAAAGACCAAATATACATTTGATTGGTGTACCGGAAAGTGACAGGGAGAATGGAACTAAGTTGGAAAATATTCTTCAAGATATTATCCAGGAGAATTTCCCTAACCCAGCAAGGCAGGCCAACATTCAAATTCAGGAAAAACAGAGAACACCACAAAGATACTCCTCAAGAAGAGCAACCCCAAGACACACAATTGTCAGATTCACAAAGGTTGAAATGAAGGAAAAAATGTTAAGGGCAGCCAGAAAGAAAGGTTGGGTTACCCACAAAGAGAGGCATATCAGACTAACAGCAGATCTCTTGGCAGAAACCCTACAAGCCAGAAGAGAGTGGGGGCCAATATTCAACATTCTTAAAGAAAAGAATTTTCAACCCAGAATTTCATATCCAGCCAAACTAAGCTTCATAAGTGAAGGAGAAATAAAATCCTTTACAGACAGGCAAGTGCTGAGAGATCTTGTCACTACAAGTTGTGCCTTACAAGAGCTCCTGAAGGAAGCACTAACCATGGAAAGGAAAACTGGTACCAGCCACTGCAAAAACATGCCAAATGGTAAAGACCATTGATGCTATGAAGAAACTGCATCAATTAACAGGCAAAATAACCAGCAAACATCATAATGACAGATCAAATTCAAATTTAAAAATATTAACCTTAAGTGTAAATGGGCTAAATGCCCAAATTAAAAGACACAGACTGGCAAATTGGATAGAGTCAAGACCCATCAGTGTGCTGTATTCAGGAGACCCATCTCACATGCAAAGATGCACATAGGCTCAAAACACAGGGATGGAGGAAGATCTACCAAGCAAATGGAAAGGAAGAAAAAGCAGGGGTTGCAATCCTAGTCTCTGATAACAGACTTTAAACCAACAAAGATAAAAAGAGACAAAGAAGGCCACTACATAATGGTAAAGGGATCAATTCAACAAGAAGAGCGAACAATCGTAAATATGTATGTACCAAATAGAAGAGCACCCAGATTCATAAAGCAAGTCCATAGAGACCTACAAAGAGACTTAGACTCCCACACATTAATAATGGGAGATTTTAATACACCATTGTCAATATTAGGCAGGTCAATGAGACAGAAGGTTAACAAGGATACCCAGGACTTGAACTCAGTTCTGCACCAAGCGGACCTAATAGACATCTGCAGAACTCTCCACCCCAAATCAACAGAATATACATTCTTCTCAGCACTACACCTCACTTATTCTAAAATTGGCCACATAATTGGAAGTACAGCACTCCTCAGCAAATGTAAAAGAACAGAAATCACAACAAACTTTCTCTCAGACCACAGTGCAATCAAATTAGAACTCAGAATTAAGAAACTCACTCAAAATCCCACAACTACATGGAAACTGAACAACTTATGCCTGAATGACTACTTGGTAAATAACAAAATGAAGGCAGAAATAAAGATGTTCTTTGAGACCAATGAGAACAAAGACACAACATACCAGAATCTCTGGGACACATTTAAAGCAGTGTGTAGAGGGAAATTTACAGCACTAAATGCCCATAAAAGAAAGCAGGAAAGATCTAAAATTGACACCCTAATATCACAATTAAAAGAACTAGAGAAGCAAGAGCAAACAAATTCAAACGCTAGCAGAAGGCAAGAAATAACTAAGATCAGAGCAGAACTGAAGGAGATAGAAACACAAAAAACCCTTCAAAAAATCAAAGAATTCAGAAGCTGGTTTTTTGAAAAGACCAACAAAATACATAGACTGTTAGCAAGACTAATAAGAAAAAGAGAGAAGAATCAAATAGATGCAATAAAAATATGATAAACGGGATATCACCAACAATCCCACAGAAATACAAACTACAATCAGAGAAAACTATAAACACATCTATGTGAATAAACTAGAAAATCTAGAAGAAATGGATAAATTCCTGGACACATACACCCTCCCAAGACTAAACCAGGAAGAAGTTGAATCTCTGAATAGACCAATAACAGGCTCTGAAATTGAGGCAATAATTAATAGTCTACCAACCAAAAAAAGAAAAAATTCCAGGACCAGATGGATTCACAGCCAAATTCTACCAAAGGTACAAGTGGGAGCTGGTACCATTCCTTCTGAAACTATTCCAATCAATATAAAAAGAGAGAATCCTCCCTAACTCATTTTATGAAGCCAGCATCATCCTGATACCAAAGCCTGGCAGAGACACAACAAAAAAGGAGAATCTTAGACCAATATCCCTGATGAACATCAATGCAAAAATCCTCAATAAAATACTGGCAAACCGAATCCAGCAGCACATCAAAAAGCTTATCCACCATGATCAAGTTGGCTTCATCCCTAAGATGCAAGGCTGGTTCAACATATGAAATCAATAAATGTAATCCATCACGTTAAACAGAACCAATGACAAAAATCACGTGATTATCTCAATAGATGCAGAAAAGACCTTTGACAAAAATTCAACAACCCTTCATGATAAAAACTCAATAAATTAGGTATTGATGGAACATATCTCAAAATAATAAGAGCTATTTATGACAAACCCACAGTCAATATCATACTGAATGGGAAAAAACTGGAAGCATTCCCTTTGAAAACCAGCGCAAGACAAGGATGTCCTCTGTCACCACTCCTATTCAAAATAGTGTTGGAAGTTCTGGCCAGGGCAATCAGGCAAGAGAAACAAATAATGGTATTCCATTAGGAAAAGAGGAAGTCAAATTGTCCGTGTTTGCAGTAGACATGATTATATATTTAGAAAACCCCATTGTCTCCGCCCAAAATCTCCTTAAGCTGATAAGCAACTTCAGCAAAGTCTCAGGATACAAAATCAATGTACAAAAATCACAAGCATTCCTAAACACCAATAACAGACAAACACAGAGCCACAGTGGGAATAAAATAGTTAGGAATCCAACTTACAAGGGATGTGAAGGACCTCTTCAAGGAGAACTACAAACCACTGCTCAATGAGATAAAAGAGGACACAAACAAATGGAAGGACATTCCATGCTCATCAATAAGAAGAATCAATATTGTGAAAATGGCCATACCACCCAAAGTAATTTATAGATTCAATGCTACCATTGACTTTCTTCACAGAATTGGAAAAAATGACTTTAAAGTTCACATGGAACCAAAAAAGAGCCCACGTAGCCAAGACAATCCTAAGCAAAAATAACAAAGCTGGAGGCACCACGCTACCTGACTTCAAACTATGCTGCAAGGCTACAGTAACCAAAACAGCATGGTACTGGTACCAAAACAGATATATAGACCAATGGAACAGAACAGAGGCCTCAGAAATAACACCACACATATACAACCATCTGACCTTTGACAACCCTGACAAAAACAAGAAATGGGGAAAGGATTCCCTATTTAATAAATGGTGCTGGGAAAACTGGCTAGCCATATGTAGAAAGCTGAAACTGGACCCCTTGCTTACATTGTACACAAAAATTAACTCAAGATGGATTAAAGACTTAAATGTAAGACCGAACACCATAAAAACCCTAGAAGAAAACCTAGGCAATACCACTCAGGACATAGGCTTGGGCAAAGCCATCATGACTAAAACACCAAAAGCAATGGCAATAAAAGCCAAAATTGACAAATGGGATCTAATTAAACTTAAGAGCTTCTGCACAGCAAAAGAAACTATCATGAGAGTGAACAGGCAACCTACAGAATGGGAGAAAATTTTTGCAATCTACCCATCTGACAAAGGGCTAATATCCAGAATCTACAAAGAACTCAAACAAATTTACAAGAAGAAAACAATTAACCCCATCAAAAAGTGGGCAAAGGCTATGACCAGACACTTCTCAGAAGAAGACATTTATGCAGCCAACAGACATATGCAAAAATGCGCATCATCACTGGTCATCAGAGAAATGCAAATAAAACCACAGTGAGATACCATCTCATGCCAGTTAGAATGGTGATCATTAAAAAGTCAGGAAACAACAGATTCTGGAGAGGTTGTGGAGAAATAGGACCACTTTTACACTGTTGGTGGGAGTATAAATTAGTTCAACCATTGTGGAAGACAGTGTGGGGATTCCTCAAGGATCTAGAACTAGAAATACCATTTGACACAGCCATCCCATTACTGGGCATATACCCAAAGCTTTATAAATCATTCTACAATAAAGACACATGTACATGTATGTTTTTTGTGGCACTAGTCACAATAGCAAAGACTTGGAACCAACCCAAATGTCCATCAATGATAGACTGGATTAAGAAAATGTGGCATATATACACCATGGAATAGTATGCAGCCATAAAAAGGATGAGTTCGTGTCCTTTGCATGGACATGGATGAAGCTGGAAACCATCATTGTAAGCAAACTATCATAAGGACAGAAAACCAAACACTGCATGTTCTTACTCATAGGTGGGATTTGAACAATGAGAACACATGGACACAGGGTATGGAACATCACACACCAGGGCTGTTTGGGGGGTGGGGACCTCGGGGAGGGATAGCATTAGGAGAAATGCCTAGTGTAAATGATGAGTTGATGGGTGCAGCAAACCAATATGGCACATGTATAGCTATGTAACAAACCTGCACATTGTGCACATGTACCCTAGAACTTAAAGTATAATTCAAAAAAAAGACTTCAGTATCTCAAATGGCCACAGTGTCATATATCCTCCAAACAACCACACCAGTTTTTCACCAAGAATTCTTAACCAGACTGAACTAGCTAGAATGACACAAATATAATTCAGAATATAAATAGGAACAAAGATCATTGAGATTTAGGAGGATGACAAAACCCAATTTAAGAAAAATAAGTATCACAATAAACTGAAACAGGAGCTGAAGGATGAAATAGCTGCTATAAAAAAGAACCTAATGGGGCTGACAGAGCTGAAAAACAGAATACAAGAATTTTACAATGCAATCACAAGTATTAACAGCAGAATAAACAAAGCTGAGGAAAAAGATCTCAGAACTTGAAGACTGGTTCTCTGAAATAAGATAGTCAGAGAAAAGTAAAGCAAAAAGAATAAAAAGGAATGAACAAAACCTCTGAGAAGTATGAGATCATGTAAAGAGGCTAAATCTATAAATCACTGGCATCCCTCAAAGGGAGGAAGAGAAAGAAAATAACTTGGGAAACATATTTCAGGTTGTCATCCATGGAAACGTCCCTAAACTTGCTAGAAAAGCCAACAGTCAAATTCAGAAAACACAGAAAACTCCTGCAGGATTCTATGCAAGATCATCCCTAAGACACATAATCATCATATTTTCCAAGGTCAGAATGAAAGAAAGAATGTTAAATGCAGCTAGAGAGAAAGGGCATGTTGCCTACAAAGGGAACCACATCAGACCACTCAGATAAAACTCTGCAAGCTAGAAGAGATTCAGAGCCTATATTCAACATTCTTAAAGAAAAAAAATCTTCAACCATGAATTTTATATCCAGCCAAACTAAGCATCCTAAGTAAAGGAGAAATAAGATCCTTTTCAGATAAGCAAATATTGAGGGAATTCACTACCACCAGATCTGCCTTAGAACAAATCTTGAAATAAGCACTAAATATAGAAAGGAAAGACTGCTACCAGTGAATACAAAAACACACTTAAACACAGAGACCAGACCAATGTCACTGTAAAGCAACCACACAAACAAGCCAACAAAATAACCAGCTAACAAGCACTATGACAGGATCATTAAATCCACACAAATTCACATGTACTAACCTTGAGTGTAAATGGGCTAAATGCCCCCACTTAAAAGGCACAGAGTGGCAAGCTGGATTAAAAAAAGCAAGACCCAATGGTATGCTGTCTTCAAGAAACCCATCTTACATGTAATGACACTCATAGGCTCAAAATAAAGGGATGGAGGAAAATCTACCAAGCTAATAAAAAACAGAAAAAAGCAGGAGCTGCAATCCAAATTTCAGACAAAATAGATTACAAACAAACAAGATAAAAAAAGACAAAGAAGGGCATTACATAATGGTAAAGAATTCAATTCAACAAGAATACCACGCGGTGGCTCACGCCTGTAATCCCAGCACTTTGGGAGGCCGAGGCAGGTGGATCATGAGTTCAGGAGATCGAGACCCTCCTGGCTAACATGGTGAAACCCCATCTCTACTACAAATACAAAAAATTAGCCAGGTGTGGTGGCTGGCGCCTGTAGTCCCAGCTACTCAGAAGGCTGAGGTGGGAGAATGGCGTGAACCTGGGAGGCGGAGCTTCCTGGGTGACAGAGCGAGACTCCGTCTCCAAAAAAAAAAAAGAATACCTAACTATCCTAAATATATATGCGCCCAACACAGGAGCACCCAGGTTCATAAAGCCAGTTCTTAGAGACCTACAAAGAGACATAGACTCTCACACAATAATAGTGGGAGGTGTCAACACTTCACTGACAGTATTAAATCGTCAAGGCAGAAAATAAACGAAGATATTTAGAGCCTAAACTCAACATTGGACCAAATGGGTCTAATAGACCTTTACAGAACTCTCCACCCAAAAACAATAAAATATGCATTCTTCTCATCACCACATGGCACATACTCTAAAATCAACCACATATTTGAACATAAAACAATTCTCAAAAAAATAAAAGAATCCAAATCATACCAAACACACTCTCAGACCACAGTTTAATAAAAATAGAAGTCAAGACTATGAAAATAACTCAATGTCATGCATTTACATGGAAATTAAATGACATGCTCCTGAATGACTTTTGGATAAATAATGAAATTAAGGCAGAAATCAAGAAGTTCTTTGAAAATAATGAGAACAAAGATACAACATACCAGATTCTCTGGGACATAGATAAAGCAGTGGTAGGAGGAAAATTCATAGCACTAAATGCCCACATCAAAAAGTTAGAAAGATTTTGAGTTAATAAGCTAAGTTTACAACTGAAGGAATTAGAGAAGCAAGAACAAATCAACCCCAAAGCTAGCAGAAGCCAAGAAAAAACAAAAATCAGAGTTGAACTGAAGGAAATCGAGACACAGAAAACCATTCAAAAGATCAATGAATCCAGTTTTTTTTAAATAATAAAATAGATTGGCCACTAGCTAGACTAGTAAAGAAGAAAAGAGAGAAGATCCAAATCAACACAATAAGAAATGACTAAGGGAATGTTACTACTGACCCCACAAAAATAAAAACAATCATCAGAAACTACTATAAACACCTCCACACACACAAACTAGAAAACCTAGAAGAGATGAATAAATTACTGGACACATACACCCTCCCAAGACTGAGCCAGGAAGAAATTAATTTTCTGAACAGATCAATAATGAGCTCTGGAATTGAATCAGTAATAAATAGCTTACCAATGAAAAAAAAGCCCAAGATCTGATGGATTCACAGTCTAATTCTACCAGATATACAAAGACAAGTTGATAAGGTTCCTACAGAAACTATTTCAAAAAGTTATGGAGGAGGGACTCCTTCCCAACTCATTCTATGAGGCCAGTCATCTTCATACCATAACCTGGCAGAAATACACACACAGGAATAAAACTTTAGGCCAATATCCTTCATAAACATGCATGCAAAAGTCTTCAACAAAATACTTGTAAACTGAATCTTCAGTATATCAAAAACCTTATCCATCATGATCAAGTAGGCTTCATCCTCAAAATGCAAGATTGGTTCCACATATGCAAATCAATAAATGTGATTTATAACATAAACTAAAGATAAAAACCACTATTATCTCAATAGATGCAGAAAAGGCTTTTGATAAAATTCAACATCTCTCCATGTTAAAAACTCTCCATGAACTAGGCACTGAAGGAACATACCTCAACATGATAAGAACCATTTATGATAAACCCATAGGCAACATTATACTGAATGGGCAAAAGCCAGAACCATTCTTTTTGAAAGCTGAAAAAGAGAAGGAAGCCCTCTCTCACCACTTCTATTCAGCATAGTATTGGAAGTCCTAGCCAGAGCAATCAGGAAAGAGAAATAAATAAAAGGAGAATAGAAAGAGAGGAAGTCAAACTATCTCTGTTTGCAGATGACATGATCCTATATCGAGAAAATCCCACAGTCACAGTCCAAAAGCTCCTCCAGCTGATAAGCAACTTCAGTGAAGTTGCAGAACACAAAATAATTGTACAAATAACACTAGCATTTCTATACACCAATGGCAGCCAAACTGAGGCCAAATCAGAAAGGCAATCCCATTCACAATTGCCATAAGAAGAATAAAATACCTAGGAATAGAGCTAACCAGGGAAATGAAAGATCTCTACAATAAGAATTACAAAACACTGCACAAAGAAATCAGATAAGACACAAACAAATGGAAAAACATGCCATGCTCACAGATCAAAAGAATCAATATCATTAAAATGGCTATACTGCCCAAATCAATTTACAGATTCAATGTTATTCCTATCAAACTACTAAAGAAATTCTTTACAGAAATAGAAAAACTACCTTAAAATTCATATGGAACCAAAAAAGAGCCCAAATAGCCAAGGCAATTCTAAGCAAAAAGAACAAAGCTGGAGGCATCACATTACCCAACTTCAAACTATACTACAAGGCTATAGTTACCAAAACAGCACGTCACTGGTACAAAAACAGGCACAGAGACCAATGCAACATAATAGAGAGCTCAGAAATAAAGCCATACATCTACAATCATCTGACATTTGACAAAGCTGACAACAACAAGCAATGGGAAAAAGACTCCCTATTCAATAAATGGTTCTGGAATAACTGATTAGCCATATGCAGAAGATTGAAGCTGGACCCCTTCCTTATACTGTACCCAGAAATCAACTCAAGATAGATTAAAAATTTAAATGCAAAACACAAAACTATAAAAACCCTGGAGGACAACTTGGCAATACCATCCTGGACATAGGAACAGGCAAAGATTTCATGACAAAGACACCAAAAGTAGCAGCAACAAAAGCAAAAATTGACAAGTGGGATCTAATTAAACTTATGAGCTTCTGCAAAGCAGAAAAAACTTATCAACAGAGTAAACTAACAACCCACAGAATGGGAGAAAATATTTGCAAACTATGCTTCTGATAAAAGTCTAATATCCAGCATCTATAAAGATCTTAAACAAATTTACAAGAGAAAAACAACCTCATTAAAAAGTGGGCAAAGGACATGAACAGACACTTCTCAAAAGAAGACATACATGCAACCGACAGCATATGAAAAAAAGTTCAATATCATTGATCATTAGAGAAATTCAAATCAAAACCACAATGAGATACTATCTCACATCAGTCAGAATGTCTATTTGGTTTTGTTTGTTTGTTTGTTTGTTTTTTGAGATGGACCCTTGCCCTGTCACCCAGGCTGGAGTGCAATGGTGCAATCTTGGCTCACCGCAACCTCTGCCTCCCGAGTTCAAGTGATTCTTTTGCCTCAGCCTCCCAAGTAGCTGGGATTACAGGTGCGTGCCACCAAGCATGGCCATTTTTTTTTTTTTTTTTGTATCTTTAGCAGACACGGGATTTCACTATGTTGGCCAGGCTGGTTTCAAACTCCTGACCTCGTGATCCACCCGCCTCGGCCTCCCAAAGTGCTGGGATTACAGGCATGAGCCACCGTGCCTGACCAGAATGGCCATTATTTTTAAAAGGTAAAAATAACAGATGCTGACAAGGTTACAGAGAAAGGGGAAGACTTATACACTGTTGGTGGGAGTATAAATTAGTTCAACCACCGTGGAAAGCAATTTCTCAAAGAGCTAAAAGCAGAGCTACCATTTGACTCAGCAATCCCATTACTGTGTATATACCCAAAGGAATATAAATTATTCTACCATAAAGACACATGCAAGTGAATGTTCATTGCAATACTATTCACAGCAGCAAAAACATGGAATCAACCTAAATGCCCATCAATGACAGATTGGATAAAGAAAATGTGGTCTTTTGTGGGAAAACGGATGGAGCTGAAGGCTATTATCCTTAGCAAACTAATGCAGGAACAGAAAAGCAAATATTGCATACTTTTACTTACAAATGAGAGCTAAATGATAAGAATTTATAAACACAAAGAAGGAAACAACAGACACTGGGGTCAACTCGAGCAGGAAGGGCGAGAGGAAGGAGAGGAGCAGAAGAGATAACTATTGGGGGTCAGGTGTGGTGACCTATTCCTGTAATCCCAGAACTTTTCGAGGCCGAGGTGGGTAGATCACTTGAGGTTAGGAGTTCGAGACTAGCCTGGCCAATGTGGTGAAACCCCGTCTCTACTAAAAACAAACAAAACAAAACTATACACACACACACACACACACACACACGAAAACTAGCTGGATGTGGTGGCAGACCACTGTAATCCCAGCTACTCGGGAGGCTGAGGCAAGAGATTGACTTGAACCCAGGAAATGGAGGTTGCAGTGAGCTGAGATTGCACCACTGCACTCTAGCCTGGGCCACACAGCAAGACTCTGTCTCATAAAAAAATTAATAAAATAAAATAACTATTGGGTACTGGGCTTAATACCTGGGTAATGAAATAATATGTACAATAACCCCCCATGATATGTGTTTACCTATGTAACAAATCTTCACATGTACCCTCAAACCTAAAATAAAAATCTAAAAAATGAACAAAAAAAAGAAGAAAAAAAGATGACGTTTTAGACATGAGTAATTTATTTGACCTCAATAAGGAAGAAATGAATGTATAAATTTCTATAAAATCAGGTTGCTACCAAGTATTGCCAATGGAAGAGGTATGAGCAAATATTAAACTATTTTAAAGTTGTTGCATGCTCAGCATCCCATTTTTCTATGATTCTTCTACTTCTAGATCATCACCTTGATGGGTGGACTCCCACCCATATCAAGAAGGCCTACCTAACACAAGTGATAACAGTGTAGGTTTCTTCAGTGCTTGTTCCCTTCTGCTCATCCTGGGTTTCTTTCGTGCGTTACCCAGAAGCTCTCCCATACTTTCTCAGCAGGTCACTCTTCAACTCTGGTGATTTATCGCCCCAGGGCTACACACCAAGGAAAACAATCTGGGCTCTGCGTTCTGCCCTTTTCTTATATCCTAGAAAAACAGACCTGTGTAATGAGATTGTTAGTGAATTAGGAAGAAAACTATTACTTAGAGAAGGGAAGTTTAGTATTTAAGCTTTAATAATTAGAAACAGCTTCATGAACAGGCATACCAAAAAAATTTCCTGGAACATAATCAATCAGGACTGTTACTCTGGTGCTTTAGGGTTCTCTTATTGTGGGTAGGCTAGGTCATAATTTATGGAGGCAACCAGCTAAGAAAGAGGCAAGAATGCCATCGGAGTATGTACCAAAAAACTTATGATTAAAGTGTATAGCATTTCTCCATCATCCCTGTATTCCATCCATCCCCAACATACACACACACACACACACACACACACACACACAGAGAGACACACTGCATTTACATTACCACAGTGGCCAAACTAATACGATGGCTAGCAATATAATCCTGCTTATTTGTAGAACACTTCCACCCATTTGAGGCATCATTGCTACCCAGGAACTTAATAGACACATGGGTATGCGGTAGTAAATATGAATGACCTTTATTTTTTTACTGACTCAGATACCAGCTGGTCCCAGTGAAAAGCTCAATAATAAAATAATAACATTCACTGAATGATACTACTTTACATAAAATGAAATACTTTACACATATTTTCCTTAATGTAGATACCTGTTTTATCTCCATTTACAGATAAGGAAATGGAATATGAGCAATGTTAACAAGTATATACAGCTAGTTACATCTAGGATAATGTAGATTTGTCTACTTTGGAGCTCAGGCTTTTAATCACTGCACTATATTATTTTACCAATAAAAACCTAAGAATTAATATTAAAGCTGTACATAGCACAGGACTCATCTAAATATCCTTCCTAATTTTCAAGCATCAAACTGACCCCTTCTAGCTCACTGCCAAGTTGTGATACTTTTTTATTTTCATTACACCCCAACATCTGATAACATAATGAGAAAAATTAGAACTTATCCATGGCACTCTCCTTACTTTACCCAGATACAGGTATAATAAGTCTTCCATGTTGATTCTGAAGCCAGACCGTCTGAATTTGATTCCTGATTTGCTACTTATTGTGTGACTTTAGGCAGATTGCACGACCTCTCTGTTTCAATCTCTCCCCATCTATGAAATGAGATTAATAATAGCACCTACTCACAAAGGCCCAAATCAATGTCCACTCAAGAGCAGCAGTTGCAAGCATTACTTATCTGTCCTGATCTGAGAAGTATGACATGAGATAAACACACTGGCCTTTTCAGACACAATCAAGTTCATCAGCCCCTGAGGGCATCATCTCAGAAACTACTTCTTACTCACTCCACAACCCTCTTTTGTGACTGCCCTTTTTCTTCAAATATATGTCTTTCTAACTTTATTATATCAAGATTAAAATGTCAGTTGAGGGGAGAGTTCTACATACTACATTTAGTCAAAGCCTTTACTGCCCTAAGAGTGACTTTGAGCCCAAATAACACTGAAAAATTGTGATCTGGGTTTTCTGATCAATGCTCCCTTGCCTGGCATACTTTCTCCTAGGATTTTTATATCTTTGCCTTCAAGTCCTACCAGCATGTAGCATGCTGTTAATAGTCAGGACATAAATACATCATTACTGGACAGACAACTGTTCAGAAAAGCAAAAGGACGATAAGTAAATGTTGTCCAGGGAGAGATGTTTGCATGAAAGCCGAATTTAAATTTTCCCTTCTGGGATGAGTAAAGCCGAGCTTTGGTCTGTGAGTGTGGCTGGGAGTGTGAGCTGGGAAGGAGTGGTCTGGTCTTGGCGCTCCCCTGGACTAGATGTGTGGCCTTGGCTGTTTTAGTGGCCCCACAGCTCAATTTCCTAATCAGCAAATGAGGATAGAATATCATCTTTCACTCCCAGGAGCTGTGACAGTGAATTAAGGCAAAAGCAGAGTCTTTGGGGTCCCTTAGTAAGAAAGAAGAGCTGAGTGAGTTGAAGGTTCAGCCACACAAGCTGGGTAGCTGAAGCATTTACATCATTATATGCTCAAACAACAATTTCTGAGACTTGATTTCAAGTAAATATTTTTCGAGAACCTAGACTCACCCACTAGAATGTTTTTGAGCTGTAGAACACCAAGGAATTTGGCTGTAAAGCTTTTATTTTGGCCTTTGCTTAGCTTTGAGCACAGGATTATATGTAGACCTGCTGTTTTATTTTCATGGTTAGAGTTTAGAGTCTAGGCGTCTGAACAAGTTATATCTTTCCTGGGGTTTAAAAGTCTGAAAAACAAAATAAAGTCTCTCCTTGCCTTTTTTCTTAGTCTGGATTTAAACAACAACACCACAAAAAGCAAGGGGAGACTTAGATCTTAAATTATATGGTAAATATAGGCACTTTACATTATATAATTGGCCATTTCTTTACCTTGCTTTGGCTGCATGCTCAGGCATATTTTGTATTGAATATTTTAGAAATTCTTTGGCAGAATTGTTCCCATTGCCGCATATTCCATGGAGGCCCTTTGAGACTGAGATTCCTCTGAGATTTCACCAGTCAGGGCCTGAGCTATACATAGTTGGCTTCCTTCTTACTTTATCTGGGGTTATCATTCCATCCCATCCACTATTAACAGCTTAAATCCAAAATGTAGAATGCCTTTTGGGGATTTTAATGCATTCTTAAATGGTTCTTTCCCCATACTATTTCACCTCTTCTTTCTCCATACTATTTCCCTCTGTCTAATCCTTCCTGAACTTCTCATTCTGTCTTTTCTTCTCCTCTCTCTCTAAGGTCACCAGACATAGAACTCCAAGCTTATTCTCTTTAAGTATATCATTTGCTTATTGGAAAGAATGTTGGACATAGAGAGTTAAAAGACAAGTTCCAAAACCAGTTTTACCATATACTGGCAACATGACCTTAAGCAAGACACTTTATTTCTTTAGGATCTAACTCCCACACCTGCAGAATGGGGATAAAATAATGCAACAGTTTTACTGTGATCGGCTTCTAAGATAATATATGCAAAAGCATCTTGATTCCATATTAACCAGACACTTGAATAAATCTCAAACTTGCAAAGTCTCAGAATCCTTGTTTGTAAAATGAAAATAACTGTAGCTACCCTGCCTTCTTCATGATTAATTATGGAGATGATGAGATAAGATGTGTTAAAGAAGTTTGCAAATTGGAAATCACTGAATAATGTAAAATGTCACTTTCCCATTGCTGCTTCTTCTCTGGGCAGAGGATGATGGCTGGGGCTCGGCATATGTGTTGCCACTGGAGGATGGAATCAGATGTCAGTACTGCCCACTTGTTCCGTTTTTTTTCTCCCTCAGGATGGAATGCTATGTTGAAAGACTCCCCTTTTGGTCTGACATGATTTCTTTCTGTACTGCAAGCTGTTCCCCAAAATGAAAAATGACAATGCCATGTCTTCGATGAGGCAGAACACTAACACTCTAACACTAAATTGTGTCATCGCCTCTCTCAGGCAGTAAAGTAGCATGTGGTGGGCCCAGGATCCCAGTTACGGAAGGGCCACCCTGGTGAGCTGAACTGATCCAGCCTGTTGAATCCATTGCTCAGATCCCTTGGCAGCCATTTAATATTATTATTTTCTCTCCTTTTCTTGGAATTATGCTTCCTCCTGTCTGCATATGAAGCATGAGTGAATTGGGAGAAAGCTGGGAAGACAAAGGGCTCAAAGACAAAAGCAAAATATAATAATGATAACAACTCACATTGGTAGAGTAATTTGCAGTTTATAAAGCCCTTTATATTGTTATGTATAATAATTATTTGCTGCATAAACTCACACAAATTAACATCCTAAGGCTCAGTCCCTCATCTATAAAATGGTGAACAATCATAAAACCCTACTTCACAAAGTTGTGAGTATTGAAAAATAATGTACGTAAATAGATCAAAAGTATGTTTGACAACAAATAAAGGAATTGTCCTTTATTTATTTAGGAGATGAGGTCTCACCCTGTCATCCAGTCTACTAAGATGAAATCTCACCAAACCTAATGTAATCAGAGGAGAAACTTTCCCATCATCTTTGCCATTTTTTAATTGGCTATAAGCAACGTATATTCTGTCTGTATTCAAAGGAATAGGATTATATAAGATCATGACTCATTGGGGGGTCACCTTAGGGTATATTCACCACAGGAAAGAAAGATAGGTGAGGATATATGTCATTCATTTGGCACAAACAGTTGCTGGGAAGATTATTTATTTTTTTCAAAAAACTGTTCTTCTGATGAGCAACTCATGATAGCCACTGTAGGCAGCCCCACTCTTCCAGTTACACAGTCATTAAGGTGAAGAAAAAGCACTTTCTTTTTGACCTAATGACCCCTGGTGACATTGCCTTTATTATACTGGAGCATGCTTTTTTAATATCCATGTCAAGGAATTGTCCTAACAATGAGTTTCAGAGGACACCTATCTTCTAGAATGTAATTCTGTTCAGATGCAAATTTGTAATACAACATAACCAATTCTGAAGGAGCAGTGCTACTTGAGACACAGTGGGTGTAGAGAGACTCCATAGAGTATGAAATAAAGATGAGAAATCGAGGAGTCCTGCTGAGACTATGTAGCTAGCTACCTGTGTAGTCTTAACCAACCCATCACCTGACTACAGCTCAGTGTTGCATCCATAAGATGATGCCCTAGAAGTACATCACTTGTTTTCCAATGATGCTTTCCAAACTACAAAGTGTTACAGAGGTGTTTTAGGATTTCAGCAAACAAAAAGATGTTTTCTACCAAACAATAAGATTTCTGTTTCCTGAGGGACCCATTGATTTATCACTTTTATTTATCTCTTCAACATTTCAGAATGTCTGTATAAGAATTCTGTGGAAAAGGGTTCAGTTCTTTTCAATTCTTCAAAATGAGTGTGAAAAAGTTGAAGCTAATTAATCTGCAAGGCCTCGATCTTCTTTGGACCTTCTTTGGATCCATGAGAGGCAATGTGCTGCAGATATTTAAAACTAGGGCTCTGGAGTCAGAATGTTCTTGGGTTGAATTCTGTCTCCACTACTATGTAAACTTGAACAAGAAACTTAATTTTCCCAAGACTCATTTCCTCATGAAAGTAGTAAGAGAATCCCCCACATAGGGTGAAGGTAAAGAGGCATCTTGAGCATTAAGGTTAATCTGTCTGAGACTTACTCCCCAAGGCCCGACTCCTTGAAAAGTTCAATGGAACCCAGAAACATACAGTCAAATCGCTAAGGTGATCAATCCTGGCAGAACATTGAGGGGGCAAATCAAGTTCCAGACTGCTAAGGGATAAAAGCTGCAGCCCTAAGTCCTTGATCTCAGTCCTCACGATGCCATGGACAGGGGCTTGAGCTTCTACATCCATGAATGCTGAGGTGATAAATGATGCCACCTACACACCAAGTCATACAGTTGCAGTTAAACAGTTTGGATTCCCTATGACATTAGGGAAGGGCTTCTCAACTTCACACTACTGACATCTTGAACTGGACAATTCTTTGTTGTGGGGGATTTCCCTGTGCATTATAAGATGTTTAGCAACATTTCTGACCTCTAACTACTAGATGCCGGTTGCAACCATCTCTCCCTAGCAGGACAATCAAAAATGTCTCAAGATGTGGCCAAAAGTCCTCCCAGGACTCAAAATCACCCTTGGTTAAAAATCACTGCATGAGGTGAACTCCAAACCAAAAGTTCTGAGCTGATGGATTAAGGCTGTGGCCAAGTGCTGCAAAAAATGCTGCTCTTGGGTTCCCAACTCTGATCATACCAGGAGACAGGCTGTGCTTCCCCAGTCACACAGTTTAAAAGCCCCACAACCAAGTCAAAGATTCGTGGTAGGCAGGACAATGGTCCCCCAAAGATATCAGTGCCTATGTTACCTTGTAAGGAAGATGGGTCTTTGCAAATTTGATTAAATTAAATTAATGAATTTTGAGATGAGAGACTTTTCTTAGATTATCTGGGTGAGACCTAAATGGAACCACAGCTGTCTTTATAGAACAAGTGTAGAAGGAGATTTGAGAGGAAAAGACACACAGAGAAGGAGAAGGCAGTGTGACCATGGAGACAGAGATTGGAGTGATGCAGCCAGAAATTGAGGAATCTGGGCAGCCACCAGAGGCTGGAGGAGGCAGGGAACAAATTCTCCCTACAGCCTCTGGACAGGGTGCTGCCCTACTGACAACACAATTTTGGCCAGTGATACTGATTTCAGATGCCTGGTCTCCAGAATTATTGTTTGAAGCCACCATATATTTGTGGTAATTTGTTATAGTAGCCACAGGAACTTCATTCAGATCCTATTCCCACATCTGACTCTGGTCCTCCTATATCTTTGTATGCCATTCTGCTCCTGTCTCTGTGATTTTCATAGTAAATTCAGCCCCAGTGTGTATGCTGTCTGGCTATTCACCTTGGTTTGCGTGACACGTTCATGAACAAATACTCTTAAATTAAATATCTATTATATGTCAGGCAATGTTCAAGGCCCTCAGGACACAGTGGTGAATGCAAGTTGCCTTATTTCAGGCTGGGGGTGAAAGTTGTAGGAAGGAAGAAGGAGGAAGAATAATGAAAATGAATAAACACAATAATAGACAAATAAAGAAATAATAAATAAACAAAGAAAATGAATAAACACAACTAAGTAAATAATGAATAGAATAACAATTCAGAAACAAACCCAGACCTGTTGACAAAACATGACCATGCCTTGGGAAAAGCATGCCTTTTCAGTAAATGGTTCTGGTCAATTGGATATGAATAAGGGGGAGGGGGAAGGAATTTTAACCTGTCTCACATTATGCTCCTAAATTAGTTCTCTAAATGGATTGCTGATCTAAATGTGAAATGCAAAACAACAAAGCTTTTAGAATAAAACATAAAACATCTTCATAATTTTAAGTAGGCAAAGATTTCTTAAACATATTACATATGACAAAATATGCTAGGCGTAAAAGAAAAAATCCAGCATACTATGATAATTTAATATATTAAAAAGGTCTCCACCTCACTAGTCATCTTGAAAAAACAAATTAAAACTACAGTGATGTACCACTACATACCTATCATAGCACAATGCTGTCCCTCCAAAGGGAGGATGTGTAATATGAGTGAAATCCATGTAGAGAACGTTTCAAGGTGTTCTCGGGCACAGGCAGAGTGAGCTCCAGGCCTTATTCCTTCTTTAGCTCTGCTTCTACCCAATTGCAATATTCATTCCATGCTTGCTGTACACCTACACTGTAGAAGGCACTGAAGATTCAGTGGCCAATAAAACAGACATGAATCTTAGTGAAAGCTTATAAAGTTTAGTGAAAACTCAATAGTCAACAAATAAACACAATCCCAAATATACAATTATAAATGGTATATGCTATGATGGGAAATAATAGTGTCTGTGAGACAGAATAATATGGGAGGGGAAGAGCCAGTTTAAGCTAGGAAGGTAATCAGCAAGGGCAACAGAGGAAGTGCTATCTAAGCTGAAAGATGAAGAGAAGACTAGAGAGAAACGCCCTCCAGGTAGAAGTAAGCATAAGGCAGGAGCATGGGCTTAGAGTAGCAGAAAAGGGGGCAGTGAGGGTATCAATGGTGAGTCAGGTGACCGTGAGAGGAGCTGAAGCTCTAAGGTGGAGCGGGGGTGAGGGGTGAGGGAGTCCTACAGGTCTTTGCGGATTATTTATGACTGAATTTTGTTAAGTATACTGGAAGCCGTTATAGGGTGTTAAGCAGGAAAATAATATAGCTTGGTTTTGATTTTTTTTTTTAATGATCCTTCTGGCTTCTGTGTGGAGGACAAATGGAATGGAGCAAGGGTGGAAACCTGGAGACTAATTAGCAAGATGTATCCACTGTGTAAGTGGGAGATGAGATAGGCCTGGGTTTGGAGGGGGACCCTGGAGATGGGGAGAAGTGGATGAGTCAAGTTATATTTTGGTGATAGAACCAATCAATTCTATAGATTGAGTATATGCCTCAGGTAAGAAGAGGGATTCATGTTTTCTAGTTCACAGAAGACAATCAGCTAATGGGAATGATTTCTTCCAATCATGCATAGGAATTGTGATCGTTCAAAGACAGCACAGAAACTTTCCCTGAAAGAACTTCTGAATCTTCTCCTTCTTAGGAAAATGTTACAAGTTCCAGCTCTGTGGTTGTTAGATACAGTTGTTTTTTTTCTCTTTTAAAATCCTCTGAAACAATTTCAGAAATAATATCTAAAACATTCCTGTATTGAAAGCATGTACTTACATCTAACCTAAATCCCCTATGTCATAAGGGTTAAATTCAGTTTCCTGTTGGAAAATGGCTTCCTTTTTCCCAGCAGGAGGCAGTGTGATATTTTGGCAAAAATCTGGAAACCTCACTTCTCACCTTCTCCTCTGAGGCCTCTGTGCTGAGAATCCACTTTATCTGCCATCCATGGGACTGCAGGAGGAAAAGGCCATCTTCCTTAGGCTGCTTCTGAGGAGGCTATTAAAAAGACAGCTTTACAGGACGTTTATAGTGCTCCTGATCCTAGAGGGCAGACCTGCAGGGCCTGGCAGGGGAGAGTGCGTGTGTGTGTGTTCTGGATGAGGCTGCTGTCTTCAAATCCAGATGGCCCATGATGTCACTGGAAAAAACCCTGAAATGTGCTACAAGAAAGAACTTTTTTATGGCTCTCTGTGTAATGTTACCATACACTAGGCTTGAGGTGGGAGAAAAAGGAACTGAAACTTTCTTGCTCCACACAGCCTGGCCCATCTGTCACTTTGGGCTGCAGGGAAAGGAAGGGCTACAGGAAGGGAAGGGATTAGGTGGGAAGAGAGAAAAAAGCAAAAGGACAAAGGGACTTGAGAACTAAACCTCTCATCTTCATACTGCCTCTGTGTCGTGTCAGAAGGTGCTTAGCATACCAGAGGACAGCTCTTTGTCTATATGTGTGACGCTCCTAGCAGACTAAATTTGAGATCATCGTCTCTGCTGTTTGAGATCAGAGTCCCTGCCTTACTTACCTCTGTAACCTTGGAGCCAAACACAATGTCAATTACATAATGTTTTATTCCTTCACCACTGAACCTTACATAAGCAATAGTTTGTGGTAGAACTTTGGGCAAGGTTGAGGTATATAGCTTGCTAATACAAGCATGTAAGATTTTAGAACTGAATACCACTCAGAGCCTTAAGTTTAGACTCTATACTTATATCTAAGCCATCTGTTTCACTTCATGTCCAAGAAAACCTGGTCCAGAAGGAGGAGAAACATGCTAGACATGTTTTCCTTAAAAGCAGTGTCCCTGCTGTTTGAGATTAGAATCCCTGCCTTACTTACCTCTGTAACCTTGGAACCAAACACAATGTCTATTACATAATGTTAAAAGAATGGAGTTCTACAATGGAGCTACATTATTAAAGGCCATAGAAACAAGAATCAGGAGAAAGAAAGAAAGGAATTATATTTTATTTGGTGTTCCATATGCATACATTTTCCTTGTTGCTATTGTTCGAAGTAGAACTTAACTAACCCCACTTTACAGAGGAAAAACCTGAAGCTTAGAGAAAGTAAATCATGTGCCCAAATACGGGCAGCAAGCACAGGCAGCATTCAAGCTCAGATCTGAATAATTCCAAAGCAATTCCCACTAGTATAGCATGCCTTTCTCAGAAAATGACCACTCCCCATTCTTCCCCACCTCAGACATAAGGCAGAGAGAAAAAGTAAGCTATATATGGGAAGAAGGGGGCTGAAAATGTGAATCCTAACTCAGTACGCATTATAAATGAATCCACTATAACACAGTATAGTAGAAGTGGATGCTTTTAGGGATACTTAAAGTTGGATTTGTTATAACTTTCTCACCATTTCTTTAACTTTCACTAATTGTCTGAGTTTCTGTAACTTTCACTGAACTGAAAGCAAGTTCTAAAGAGCCTAAGTTACTCAAGTAGTGGTGTTTGTAGTGGGAAAGGATAGTTTTCAGGGAGAACCACTCTACTTAGATTAAGGATAAACCATGCCAACTTTGGTTCTTCAACTAAAAACCAATCAGAATGAAAATTAATATAAAAGAAATGATCAAGAGTGACTCCGTAAACATTTTGTAGTCAAACAGGAAGAAAATGCTCCTGGTTTTATTCCTTCACCACTGAACCTTACATAAGCAAGTGTTTGTGGTGCAACATTGGGCAAGGTTGAGGTATATAGCTTGCTAATAATACAAGCTTGTAAGATTTTAGAACTGAATACCATTCAGAGTCTTAAGTTTAGACTCTATACTTATATCTAAGCCATCTGCTTCACTTCATGTCCAAGAAAACCTGGTCCAGAAGGAGGAGTAACATGCTAGATTTTACAGCAGGTTAATGGCAGAAGTAGCACAGAAACCAGTGGTTGTATCCCCCAGTTAAGAGATCTTGTCACTATCTTAACAAGACATATAAGGCTTTGGATGCTAGCTCTACCCCAGCCACTCTGCTCTGGCAATTATAAAAGCAAACTTTCAAGCCAGCGTGTAAACTGGTCATCAAAATTTCTGCCTGTGCGCAGCTAAAATGCCAAGAATTTTTTAACATTGTCCAGGTGACATCAAAAAGTGTAGAAAGTTTTGAGAGAAGTATGAGGATATTTTCCTCTTCTAGGGCTATCAGGGGCATGTTACAGAGGACTACCAGGCCTCATAGGGAAATTCTAGCAGACATTTCCTTAAAGACCAACATGCCACATACATATATTTTTCATGTGATTATGTAATAAAACTATCTGATCATCTGGCATCAAAATTCTTTTTAAAATCTTTTAAAAAAGGGAACATTCTCTATTTGGAAAAAATACTTTGCTCTGTGCTTAGAAATGAAGGCAAGCTGTTAAGAGCCTATGTACTTTAGGGTTCAAAATTTACTAGGAAATGATACAATTACTCTGCACTGGATGAAAATAGGAAATTTGCTTTTTTTTTAAGAGATGAAGATGGAAGGTTAAAATATAAACAAAGGAGGAAGAAGAAAATAGGTGTCATGTGGAGGAAAAAAACAAGGAAAAAAGAACCTTACTGGAAGCAAGTATGAACACAAATGCTATCTGAGAATAGAATACTTAGAATGGTGTTTGGTTTATTTTCTTTATTGTGTGACCCTTTCTTGTGACATTATCACTGTCCAAACTTTTAAATAATATTTTGTATGTTCACAATATTTTGTGTGAGTTGTAATTCCTGGTTTTTGATTGTCTATTTGTTGCAGAAACTAATAAAAGTTGACATGAATAGAATAGACAGCAATGCAGAAAAAGAAACCTGATTCTGCCTGTGCTGTGACATTCATTATACACTTACCGAACAGTCTCACTGTAGAAAAAGGAGTAAACAATACTTCCAACTGATTTTATGAGGCCAACACAATGCTGATATTAAAACCTGATAAAGACATAGCAAAAATTAGCATTACAGACCAATAGTACACATGAACACAGATTCACAAATTCCTGAGAAAGTGAACAAAATAATTACCAAAAGGATAACATACCATACCATGTGGGATTTATTTCAGGGATGCAAGATTGGTTTATCTTTCAAAAATAAATCTTTGTATTTACCACATTAGTAGACTAAAACAAAAAGCATATGATCACCACAACAGATTAGAAAAAACATTTGACAAGATTTAATGTCAATTTATGATTTTTAAAAATCCCTGAGAGAACCAGTAATGTAAGAGAACTTCAAAAGTCATGACTGACATCATAATTAATGAAGAAAAATGATGATTATCACTGAAGGTTAGGAATAAGGCAAGAAGGTCCACCTTTAATACTTGCATTTAACGTTGTGCAGCTATCCCTAGCAAGTACAATAAAGCAAGAGAGAAAACTACAATACATAGAGTTTAAAAAGAAATAAAACTATCTTTCACAAAAATTATTATTGTTTATATGAAAAATCCTAAAAGCGCTACAAATAAACTATGAGAATTAATAAATGAATTTAGCTTATTTGCAAGATGCAAGCTCAATATATAAGATCAATTGTATTTTTGTGAAACTAGCAACAAATAATTAGAAAAATGAATTTTAACTTTAACATGTATAAAGCATCCAAAAACATGAAATAGGAATAGCGTAATAAAAGATTGGAAATACAATACACAGAAAATTTCAAAGCATTGTGGAGAGAGTAAAGACGATTAATATATTTGACATTTCATGAAGTCAAAGATTCATTTTTAAGGTGTCAGTTGTACTCAGTTGATCTACAACACAATCTCAATCAAAATGGCAAAAGGTTTTTCTGAAGAAATTGAAAATGATTCCAAAATTTATATGAAAATGCAAACAAATAGCCAGCAGAATCATCATTTTTTTTCTTTTTTTTAAATTTATTTATTATTACTATACTTTAAGTTTTGGGGTACATGTGCACAATGTGCAGGTTAGTTACATATGTATGCATGTGCCATGCTGCTGTGCTGCACCCACTAACTCGTCATCTAGCATTAGGGATATCTCCCAATGCTATCCTTCCCCCCTCCCCCCACCCCACAACAGTCCCCAGAGTGTGATGTTCCCCTTCCCTTGTCCATTGTTCAATTCCCACCTATGAGTGAGAATATGCGGTGTTTGGTTTTTTGTTCTTGCGATAGTTTACTGAGAATGATGATTTCCAATTTCATCCATGTCCCTACAAAGGACATGAACTCATCCTTTTTTATGGCTGCATAGTATTCCATGGTGTATATGTGCCACATTTTCTTAATCCAGTCTATCATTGTTGGACATTTGGGTTGGTTCCAAGTCTTTGCTATTGTGAATAGTGCCGAAATAAACATACACGTGCATGTGTCTTTATAGCAGCATGATTTATAGTCCTTTGGGTATATACCCAGTAATGGGATGGCTGGGTCAAATGGTATTTCTAGTTCTAGATCCCTGAGGAATCGCCACACTGACTTCCACAATGGTTGAACTAGTTTACAGTCCCACCAACAGTGTCAAAGTGTTCCTATTTCTCCACATCCTCTCCAGCACCTGTTGTTTCCTGACTTTTTAATGATTGCCATTCTAACTGGTGTGAGATGGTATCTCATTGTGGTTTTGATTTGCATTTCTCTGATGGCCAGTGATGGTTAGCATTTTTTCATGTGTTTTTTGGCTGCATAAATGTCTTCTTTTGAGAAGTGTCTGTTCATGTCCTTTGCCCACTTTTTGATGGGGTTGTTTGTTTTTTCTTGTAACTTTGTTTGAGTTCATTATAGATTCTGGATATTAGCCCTTTGTCAGATAAGCAGGTTGTGAAAATTTTCTCCCATTTTGTAGGTTGCCTGTTCACTCTGATGGTAGTTTCCCTTGCTGTGCAGAAGCTCTTTAGTTTAATTAGATCCCATTTGTCAACTTTGGCTTTTGTTGCCATTGCTTTTGGTGTTTTAGACATGAAGTCCTTGCCCATGCCTATGTCCTGAATGGTAATGCCTAGGTTTTCTTCTAGGGTTTTTATGGTTTTAGGTCTAACGTTTAAGTCTTTAATCCATCTTGAATTGATTTTTGTATAAGGTGTAAGGAAGGGATTCAGTTTCAGCTTTCTACATATGGCTAGCCAGTTTCCCCAGCACCATTTATTAAATAGGGAATCCTTTCCCCATTGCTTGTTTTTCTCAGGTTTGTCAAAGATCAGATGGTTGTAGATATGTGGCGTTACTTCTGAGGGCTCTGTTCTGTTCCATTGATCTATATCTCTGTTTTGGTAACAGTACCATGCTGTTTTGGTTACTGTAGCCTTGTAGAATAGTTTGAAGTCAGGTAGTGTGATGCCTCCAGCTTCGTTCTTATGGCTTAGGATTGACTTGGTGATGCGGGCTCTTTTTTGGTTCCATATGAACTTTAAAGTAGTTTTTTCCAATTCTGTGAAGAAAGTCATTGGTAGCTTGATGGGGATGGCATTGAATCTGTAAATTACCTTGGACAGTATGGCCATTTTCACGATATTGATTCTTCCTACCCATGAGCATGGAATGTTCTTCCATTTCTTTGTATCCTCTTTTATTTCTTTGGGCAGTGGTTTGTAGTTCTCCTTGAAGAGGTCCTTCATGTCCCTTGTAAGTTGGATTCCTAGGTATTTTATTCTCTTTGAAGCAATTGTGAATGGGAGTTCACTCATGATTTAGCTCTCTGTCTGTTGTTGGTGTATAAGAATGCTTGTGATTTTTGTGCATTGATTTTGTATCCTGAGACTTTGCTGAAGTTGCTTATCAGCTTAAGGAGATTTGGGGCTGAGACAATGGGGTTTTCTAGATATACAATCATGTCGTCTACAAACAGGGACAATTTGACTTCCTCTTTTCATAATTGAATACCCTTTATTTCCTTCTCCTGCCTAATTGCCCTGGCCAGAACTTCCAACACTATGTTGAATAGGAGTGGTGAGAGAGGGCATCCCTGTCTTGTGCCAGTTTTCAAAGGGAATGCTTCCAGTTTTTGCCCATTCAGTATGATATTGGCTGTGGGTTTGTCATAGATAGCTCTTAATATTTTGAGATACGTCCCATCAATACCTAATTTATTGAGAGTTTTTAGCATGAAGGGTTGTTGAATTTTGTCAAAGGCCTTTTCTGCATCTGTTGAGATAATCATGTGGTTTTTGTCTTTGGTTCTGTTTATATGCTGGATTACATTTATTGATTTGCATATATTGAATGAGCCTTGCATCCCAGGGATGAAGCCCACTTGATCATGGTGGATAAGCTTTTTGATGTGCTGCTGGATTCGGTTTGCCAGTATTTTATTGAGGATTTTTGCATCGATGTTCATCAAGGATATTGGTCTAAAATTCTCTTTTTTTATTGTGTCTCTGTCTGGCTTTGGTATCAGGATGATGCTGGCTTCATAAAATGAGTTAAGGAGGATTCCCTCTTTTTCTATTGATTGGAATGGTTTCAGAAGGAATGGTACCAGTTCCTCCATGTACCTCTGGTAGAATTCGGCTGTGAATCCATCTGGTCCTGGACTCTTTTTTGTTGGTAAGCTATTGATTATTGCCACAATTTCAGCTCCTGTTATTGGTCTATTCAGAGATTCAGCTTCTTCCTGGTTTAGTCTTGGGAGAGTGTATGTGTTGAGGAATTTATCCATTTCTTCTAGATTTTCTAGTTTATTTGTGTAGAGGTGTTTGTAGTGTTCTCTGATGGTAGTTTGTATTTCTGTGGGATCGGTGGTGATATCCCCTTTATCATTTTTATTGCATCTATTTGATTCTTCTCTCTTTTTTTCTTTATTAGTCTTGCTAGCAGTCTATCAATTTTGTTGATCCTTTCAAAAAACCAGCTCCTGGATTCGTTAATTGTTGAAGGGTTTTTTGTGTCTCTATTTCCTTCAGTTTTGCTTTGATTTTAGTTATTTCTTGCCTTCTGCTAGCTTTTGAATGTGTTTGCTCTTGCTTCTCTAGTTCTTTTAATTGTGATGTTAGGGTGTCAATTTTGGATCTTTCCTGCTCTCTCTTGTGGGCATTTAGTACTATAAATTTCCCTCTACACACTGCTTTGAATGTGTCCCAATGATTCTGGTATGTTGTGTCTTTGTTCTCATTGGTTTCAAAGAACATCTTTATTTCTGCCTACATTTCGTTATGTACCCAGTAGTCATTCAGGAGCAGGTTGTTCAGTTTCCATGTAGTTGAGCAGTTTTGAGTGAGATTCTTAATCCTGAGTTCTAGTTTGATTGCACTGTGGTCTGAGAGATAGTTTGTTATAATTTCTTTTCTTTTACATTTGCTCAGGAGAGCTTTACTTCCAACTATGTGGTCAATTTTGGAATAGGTGTGGTGTGGTGCTGAAAAGAGTGTATATTCTGTTGATTTGGGGTGGAGAGTTCTGTAGAAGTCTATTAGGTCTGCTTGGTGCAGAACTGAGTTCAATTCCTGGGTATCCTTGTTGACTTTCTGTCTCATTGATCTGTCTAATGTTGACAGTGGGGTGTTCAAGTCTCCCATTATTAATTTGTGGGAGTCTAAGTCTCTTTGTAGGTCACTCAGGACTTGCTTTATGAATCTGGGTGCTCCTGTATTGGGTGCATATATATTTAGGATAGTTAGCTCTTCTTGTTGAATTGATCCCTTTACCATTAAGTAATGGCCTTCTTTGTCTCTTTTGATATTTGTTGGTTTAAAGTCTGTTTCATCAGAGACTAGGATTGCAACCCCTGCTTGTTTTTGTTTTCCATTTGCTTGGTAGATCTTCCTCCATCCTTTTATTTTGAGCCTATGTGTTTCTCTGCCCATGAGATGGGTTTCCTGAATACAGCACACTGATAGGTCTTGACCCTTTATCCAATTTGCCAGTCTGTGTCTTTTAAATGGAGCATTTAGTCCATTTACATTTAAAGTTAATATTGTTATGTGTGAATTTGATCCTGTCATTATGATGTTAGCTGGTTATTTTGCTTGTTAGTTGATGCAGTTTCTTCCTAGTCTCGATGGTCTTTACATTTTGGCATGATTTTGCAGCGGCTGGTACCGGTTGTTCCTTTCCATGTTTAGTGCTTCCTTCAGGAGCTCTTTTAGGGCAGGCCTGGTGGTGACAAAATCTCTCAGCATTTGCTTGTCTGTAAAGTATTTTATTTCTCCTTCACTTATGAAGCTTAGTTTGGCTGGACATGAAATTCTGGGTTGAAAATTCTTTTCTTTAAGAATGTTGAATATTGACCCCCAACTCTCTTCTGGCTTATAGAGTTTCTGCCGAGAGATCTGCTGTTAGTCTGATGGGCTTCCCTTTGAGGGTTACCTGACCTTTCTCTCTGGCTGCCCTTAACATTTTTTCTTTCATTTCAACTTTGGTGAATCTGACAATTATGTGTCTTGGTGTTGCTCTTCTCGAGGAGTATCTTTGTGGTGTTCTCTGTATTTCCTGAATCTGAATGTTGGCCTGCCTTGCTAGACTGGGGAAGTTCTCCTGGATAATATCCTGCAGAGTGTTTTTCCACTTGGTTCTATTCTCTCCGTCACTTTCAGGTACACCAATCAGACGTAGATTTAGTCTTTTCACATAGTCCCATATTTCTTGGAGGCTTTGCTCGTTTCTTTTTATTCTTTTTTCTCTAAACTTCCCTTCTCCCTTCATTTCATTCATTTCATCTTCCGTCACTGATACCCTTTCTTCCAGTTGATTGCATCGGCTCCTGAGGCTTCTGCATTCTTCACATAGTTCTCAAGCCTTGGTTTTCAGCTCCATCAGCTCCTTTAAGCACTTCTCTGTATCGGTTATTCTAGTTATACATTCTTCTAAATTTTTTTCAAAGTTTTCAACTTCTTTGCCTTTGGTTTGAATGTCCTCCCATAGCTCGGAGTAATTTGATCGTCTGAAGCCTTCTCTCAGCTCGTCAAAGTCATTCTCCGTCCAGCTTTGTTCAGTTGCTGGTGAGGAATTGCGTTCCTTTGGAGGAGGAGAGGCGCTCTGGTTTTTAGAGTTTCCAGTTTTTCTGCTCTGTTTTTTCCCCATCTTTGTGGTTTTATCTACTTTTGGTCTTTGATGATGGTGATGTGCTGATGGGGTTTTGGTGTGGATGTCCTTTCTGTTTGTTAGTTTTCCTTCTAACAGACAGGACCCTCAGCTGCAGGTCTGTTTGAGTACCCGGCTGTGTGAGGTGTCAGTCTGCCCCTGCTGGGGGGTGCCTCCCAGTTAGGCTGCTCGGGGGTCGGGGGTCAGGGGTCAGGGACCCACTTGAGGAGGCAGTCTGCCCATTCTCAGATCTCCAGCTGCATGCTGGGAGAACCACTGCTCTCTTCAAAGCTGTCAGACAGGGACATTTAAGTCTGCAGAGGTTACTGCTGTCTTTTTGTTTGTGTGTGCCCTGCCCCCAGAGATGGAGCCTACAGAGGCAGGCAGGCCTCCTTGAGCTGTGGTGGGCTCCACCCAGTTCGAGCTTCCTGGCTGCTTTGTTTACCTAAGCAAGGCTGGGCAATGGCAGGAGCCCCTCCCCCAGACTTGCTGCCGCCTTGCAGTTTGATCTCAGACTGCTGTGCTAGCAATCAGTGAGAGACTCCGTGGGCATAGGACCCTCCGAGCCAGGTGTGGGATATAATCTCCTGGTTCACCGTTTTTTAAGCCCATCGGAAAAGTGCACTATTCGGGTGGGAGTGACCTGATTTTCCAGGTGCTGTCTGTCACCACTTTCTTTGACTAGGAAAGGGAACTCCCTGACCCCTTGTGCTTCCCGAGTGAGGCAATGCCTCGCCCTGCCTCGGCTCGGGCACGGTGCGCGCACCCACTGACCTGCACCCACTGTCTGGCACTCCCTGGTGAGATGAACCCGGTACCTCAGATGGAAATGCAGAAATCACCCGTCTTCTGCGTCGCTCACTCTGGGAGCTGTAGACTGGAGCTGTTCCTATTCGGCCATCTTGGCTCCTCCCCGAGAAGAATCTTTAAAAGTAAAAAGAAGCTTGGAGTTTTATACTACCTGATTTGAAAATTTTATATAAAGTTACAGCATACACAAAATTAACTGAAGGTGAATTCCAGTCATAAAATATAAAATCATATCAATGTTAGGATAAACATAGGAGAGTGTCTTTGTCGTTATTGAGCAAGCAATGATTTCTTAGCTAGGCCATACCAAGGACTAAATACAAAAGGAACAATTGTAAATTGGATCTGCTTAAAATAAAAACTTATTTGCAAAATCAGCAAGATGGCAGCATAGAAGTACAAGTTTCTAGTCCCCATCTATCCCCTTACCAATTTGACAATCATCCACAGATGAAAATATCTTCACAAGAGCTCCAGAATATAACCCACACAGTGCATCACTGAGAGAGATCCCTCAGCTTAAGAGTTCTGTCATGGGGGAAAAGTGAGAGTAAAGTTAGTGTTCAGCTTTGCTTCAATCCTAGGCACAAAGCCAGGAAAGTGAGAGTGAATTGAGTATTCCACTTTCAATTGTGGACACTGGCACCTGGCCTGCTAGCCACCAATCCTGGCATCAGGTCCACTTGGCAGCAGGCAGTCTTGTCCAAAACCCTTAACTAAGATGACTGGTGAAGAGCTTTCCATAAATAAGTTAGTCTGTAAAGACTGGGAAGGATGATGACTTCTTCAAATAAACAGATCCCAATGCAAGTCCACAAGGATTATGAAGAATGAGAGAAACATGACATGATGAAAGAAACAAAATAAAGTTCTGAAAACAGCCCTAAAGAAATAGAGATCTACAAACTACCCAACAAATAATTCAAAATAGTCACCTTAAGGAAGCTCATTGAGCCGCAAGGAAATAAAGATAGACAACAAAATGAAATTTAAAAAATGCCTGAACAAAATTAGAAGTTCATCAAAATGATAGACATCATTAAAAAGAAACAAACAGAAATTCTGGAGATGAAGAACACAATGACTGAACTGAAAAATTCAATAAAGAGCTTCAACACCAGATTCAATCAAACTGAAGAAACAATCAATGAGCTTGAAGACAAGTCATTTGCAGTTATGCAGTCAGAAGAACAAAAATAAATAAAAGAATAAAAGGTGAGTGAAGAAAGCATTTGAGAATTATGGAACACCATCAAGTGAGGTTATGGGACACCATCAAGTAAGCTAGCGTATGTATTATAATACTACCAGAAAGAAAAGAGTGAGAGAAAGGAGAAAATAGCTTATAAGCTTATTTAAAGATACAGTGACTGAAAAATTTCCAAATCTGTATAAAGAAATGAAAATCCAAATTGATGAAGCCCAAAACCCCAAGTAGATTAAACCTAAAGGGGCCTACATCAAGATATTATAATTAAATTGTCAAAAGTCATAGACAAAAAAAAATTTTGAAAGCACAAGAGAAAATGACTTGTTGCACACAGGGGAATCTCCAGAAGACTCTCAATAAATGGATGTCTCAGCAGAAAAAAATGCATGCCAGAAAGGAGTGAGATGATATAGTTAAAGCTTAAAGAAGAAAAAGAAATCTTGTCAACCAAGATTTCTATAACCAGCAAAACTATACTTTCAAAATGAAGGAGTGATCTATACTTTCCCAAACAAACAATAAAACTGAAAGAGTTCATCACCATTAGACCTGATTTACAAGAAATGATGAAGGTAACTCTTCAAGTTGAAGAGAAAGGATCCTAAATAGCAACATGAACACATGTAAAACTATAAATCTCACTGGTAAAAAATACAGACAAATGAAGAATTATATAATAATGTAATGGTGGTGTGTGAATATTTTTAACCCTAATATAAAAGTTGAAATACAAAAGTATTAAGAAAAATATAACCAAAAATGTTGGTTAATGGATACAAAATATAAATAAGTGAATTTCAATATTGGGAACATAATGTGGAGGAGGTAGAGGGAGTAAATGTATAGAGTTTTTGTGTGCAAACAAGGTTAAATTTTTACCAGCTCAAAATAGACTCATAACAATATGAACTTTTATTCAAGCCTTGTAGTAACAACAAAGAAAAAAACATAGTTGATACAAAAAAGATAAAGAGAAAAGAATCAAAGTAGGTATTACAAAAATTTATCAAATATCAAATGAAGACAGCAGGAGAAGAAGAGATGAACAAAAGAACTACAAAGGAGACAGTAAGCAATTAAGAAAATGGCAAAGGTTAGTCATTACTTATCAATAATTACTTTAGCTGTAAATGTAAATGGATCAAAATAATCCATCAAAAGACATAGAGTGGCTAAATGGATAAAAACCAGATCCAACTATATTCTATCTACATGAGACTCACTTTAGATTTATGGACATACTGAAAGTGAAAAAGGTATCCTATACAAATAGTAACTAAAGAAAGAAATGGGCTATATATACTTAGACAAAATAGAATTTAACCCAAAAATTGATACACAAGACAAAGAAGTTCATTATATAATAAAGAAAGGGATCAAATCAAAAGGAAGATGTAATAGTTATAAACATATATGCATTTCCCCACACCCCGCCCCCAGCCCCCGGTAGGTTAAGTTCAAATAAAACCTCAGCAGGTGAGGCTCCGATTAAATAGATTTCCCAAAGGACAGGTTTTGTTAAGAAAATGGAATACTCTGGTGTATTTCAAAATTGGTCCTTTTACCCTACCCCTGCAGGAATTGCAAGGGAATTTTTCTTTCAAATTCACTGTGAGGACCTAGTAGAGATATCATAAGTAAAACTCACAAAATTATGGGGACCCCTGCTATAACTAGGTCCTCCTGGAGTTTCTAACTTTCAGAGTTGTCCACACTGAGCCTCTAGAAATTTGTCGATTACAGTATAGATTTTCCTTCCCCAGTATTGGTTCTCTTGGAGGTTTCTGCTTTGCTAAGTTACAATCCTCTGTTTCTGCTTATCTGTCTCTCCAATTTTGGTAACAGCAATTTGCCCTGTGACCTCACTTCTCTGACAGATTTAAGAAGAGTTGAACTGTCAATTTGTTGAGCTTTTTACTTTTTAAGATGAAGTGATGACTTCTAAACTTTCTACATCTCATCTGGCTTGATTCTCTTTTGCTTGGAATGGTACTCTCTTGGAATAGTAATTTTTAATATCAAGGTATTTTATTCCAATTGGACACATTTTTTAGTCTGTCATGTTCAACTTGCAGGCTTTAAGTATAAAATCTCCATTGTGATCCACACAGGTTTGTTAAAGCCCAGAGCTCCAGTAGAGTACATTTTATCAGTAAGCTCCTGGGGAAGGGCCCTGCAGTGCTAGCTGCCCAGAAGTGGCATCTCTCCTCCTCCCAGTCAGTATCTTCTCTGGGCTTGGGTACAGTGGTCAGAAAAATTATAAAGAACCCTTAATTTTGGTGGATATAAACTTGAACCATGGTGAAGTTGTCTATGCCAACTTTCTATTAGAATCAAATATTCTACTTGGTTGCAGTATGCAGTAAGTTTTTGTCTTTAACCAGTTTTTCATATGGAAAACAGAAAAATCAAGATCAGTTTGACTTTAGGGGAATGTAGTGTTAATGCGATATCAAACTCTAGATTCAACTACAGGCCAGGCAGGCAGGTTATCAGTTCTAACCATGTGCACACCTGTAGGAAATAATATTTAAAATGTGTAAGTCTGAGAACATTTTGTGAACTCTTATTGCATCTTCCTACAAAGAACTGGCTATTGAGTCCTTTGAATAGTCCAAGATAGACCAAGTTTCAAGTGTAAGGAAGAAAACACAGTGATATATAAAGATAAAATTAGAAAATGAGTAGATTCAAGAGATCAGGGGTGAGTTTGATCCTTTTGATGCTGAGTATGTGACCCAATACAGGGCTTCCATCATTTTGGGGTCTTGGTTTCATATCTATGCAGTAAGAATCTGTCTTAATGATTGTTAAATCAGTTCCTGACTACATCCCATTTGTAGAGCCAGGGGTGCTAGCCACATGGAGTGATGCCAAGAATAGGAGAGAAGGGCAGCCCTGGACTAGGGAGACTGGAAACAGCATTATTAAATGGGCGAGATCAAAGTATAGTTTCAGAGGGAAGCCACAGATCAGAGCCAAAGGAGAAATATTAATTCCCAAGTCCACTATCTTAGTGTAAATTGAATAAGGAAAATAAAAATAGTAGTTAGTCACCAAGAAGATCAGGGAGAAGTTGGAAAGCAGATTGTAAAAATGAAGTATTGGTTCAAGACATACATAAGCCATGTAGGTGAACACGGTGACAAGGGCCTGTGACTGCTGGAAACATGGCAGCTACATCAAGAGGGTAGGGCAGAGTTGGCTCTGACTAGGTTTCTTCAAGGAACTGATCTAGAAACTCCATAACTCTAAGTGCATGGTAAGGCTTAATGAAAGTAATTTCAGGATAATACATAATCTTCTAAGTGATCTAGCTATATTCCTCACCATTATCATGGTTCATCATCACCACAGATGTTCTTTCATTGACTTTATACCACATCCAAACCACTGGGCTGAGATTCCTGTCACCTTCTCTCTTGTGCACTTTCTCCCACTCTTGTTATCCCCACACCTCACAAATTAAATAGTTTTAAAGTTTTATTTTTCAGGTTTTCTTTTTAGGAATAGTTTTATTAACTGGATTTCTGTTGGTAGCCTGTGGATTTTATTAATTTAGGGATAAAGTTTTTTCACTGTGTAAAAAGCACCTGGTAAAGTTGGAATTAGTGGGCTTTTTTCCCTTTTATTTAAAATTTTACAGAATTGCCGTTAGGTAAAAACTGACCAAGTTGTTTTGCTGCAAAGGTAAATTTGGTTTATGATTGAAAAATTAGAACAGTTACTCAAACAGCGGGCTAGTAGCTACTGGAAATGTAAATACCATTACCAAAGGGTTCTTTCTTTTCTGTTCCTCTACCTGGTAGCTCATTTTAAACAGGTTCTTTTAAAAGTCATGCAAAGGATAATTACTTTTACTTTCTCCTTGGTTTTTATGGACAAAATAAGTGAGGCTGACACATTCAGGCAAACACACACGATTTGAGGTCACTAAAAATATATTATGTTAATACTACCTTTTTTTAGCTTGAGTTTAAGGCCTATAGTAATAAGAGAGATTGGTATAAACACTAGGGAGTCAGCCCTTCGTATCCACAGGTTCTGCATTCATTGGTTCAACCAATCACAGGTGAAAAATAATCAAAAAAATAAAAAATAACCACACAAATAAAAAAATGTATAGCATAGCAGCTATTACATTGCATTATCATTGTATTAGGTATTTTAAGCAATCTAGAGATTATTTAAAGTATACAAGAAGATGTGTGTAGGTTATAAGTGTTTATATTTATAGGGTTTATATAAAGAACTTGAGCATCCATGAATTTTGATATTTTGGGGAATCCTGCATCAATCCCCTGCGGATACTAACTATATTGGAAGTTCTCTGTAGACTTAAATTTAATTATCCCTATTCCTGTTATCTAATTCTATAATTGTTACATCATTTATTTTGCTACAAAATCCACAATTTGTATAGGGCTCAGTAGAAATAATCTTTGCTCCTATTGTTGTCACTGGACTGGCTTTTAGGGTGGAGAACTGAGACATCTCATGGCTCTCTGACCACACATCTGGTGGCTGATTTTGGCTGTTGACTGGGAGTCTCAGTTTCTATCCACATGGGCCTTTCCATGTGTTATCTTTGTTTTTGTTTTGTACAGATGGGGTCTCACCATGCCCAAGCTGGTCTTGAACTTCTGGCCTCAAGCTGTCCTCCTGCCTCTGCCTCCCAAAGCACTGGTATTACAGGCGTGAGCCACCATGCCCAGCCCATGTGTATCTATATGTGAGCAAATTTGTGCTGCCTTTAGATTCATTGGCTTGTTTGAAGATTGAGCATCCAAAGTGAGAGAAAGCCAGGACAGAAGCAACATTGCCTTTTGCACCTTGATGTTAGAAGTCATGGAACATTACTTCTGTCACATACTTGATCAAGGCAGTTACAAAGGTCCACTCAGGTTTAAGGGAAGGGAATATGAACTTTACTTCTCAGTAAAGGAGTGTCAATGCCACATTACATAAAGACTATATGACTGCATATATATATATACACATACACATATAGGCCTCTATATTTGAAATATATAATATATTTCAATTATATATTTATATATAGTTATATATATAGTTATATATATAGTTATATATAGTTATACATATATAGTTATATATATAGTTATATATATATATATATATATATATATGACTATAATTGAAATATTCAGTCTTCCACTGACTCAGGTGGAAAGTTCCTCTGTGGCTAAACTTACAAGGACACTGATTTGCAACTATTATAATGCACATCAAAACATGGAGACAATTACCCTTTTAGTTGCTTACTGCTAATCATTCAGTTCCTTGCCTTCAGGAATCAAATGGATTTTAAGAGAGGATGATGCATTCACTTTCCTTTTCCCATCCTAGAATGGCTGGTTTGCTCACAGGAGGAAATACTGCCTCTGTCCCACCAGGCCTTCCCCAACCCCATGCTTTTTCTCTCCATCGGCAAGGTTGATGCCCAGACAAAAGACGAGTGCCATGATATAGCAACCCGGTTGTACCCTAAGCTATGTCTCTGGTGTTCATACCTCCGTAAGTGGAGAACAGCATCTCAGCTCAAGAAGAAATCTCTCTTGAATTTAACAAAGCAAAATAAATATTTATTCCAAATGGTAGTTTAAACCACATTGTGGTTTTTTCCCAATTTTTTTCTTTTAGGTTTCTGAGCCAGCTGGTAAACTAAGATACCAAGAAGTTCTGTGGTTCATACAAACTTTCAAGGCAGCTTTAATTTAAAACAGCATTGTTTCTTCAAAGTAGTTCAAACTACCATCTTTTCAGTTTTGCAATTTAGCTTGGTCACTGGTTTTTTCATTTGAAGCTTCCTATAAAAGTGAATTTTGGAATCAAGATACCATTTTATTTTCTTAAAACAAATGAGAAATATTTGCTGAGTCTAGCAGTCTGAATCCAACTCTATTTCTGAGACCTATACCCAATTTCCAAATCACTCTGTTCAACTGTGCTGTAAGTTCAAAACCAACTGGAATGCCAGGGAATTTTAATTCACTTCAAACAAAATGGGACTTCCTGTTTTTTGAGAAAATAAGGCTACAAATAAGATCCAATGGTTCTTACAAGATAACAAGTTTGAAAAGTCAATTATAAATTAAACAGAAACACATGTGTTCAACTTTCTATGCCCCCTAAATACCTTAAGACAAATAAGTGCTTAGAAATTAAGGAGTGGAAGTGGGGAAGTACTTGTTGCTGGATGCACTTAGAAGGGACAAGACAAAAATTCACAGAAGACTGATGTACAATTGTTCTAAGCACAAACGGGAATCCCCTTTTCTAACTCCATTTTTCCTACCACCAAATACTTATTGAAAGGAAAAATGCCATTGCACTTGCTCTCCCCTTACAGACTCCAGACCCTGGAAGCCTCTACCTTTTAAAGTATGGGGTCTGTTCAACATCAAGAGACATCCAAGAATTCTGACTTTTCCCCCATTAGATGCCAATTTTCAATGAAGATATGAATGAACTAGCAAGAAACTTATCCCTTCTCCAGAGCGGAGATGAACTGTATGAACTAAAGGGTGTATCAAACTTATGTGATGACATGACGGGCCGGGCACCCAGTCATCATGATTCTGCCACTGGAGGCCTTCTGGTGTATCCCAAGTGAATGGGATAGACTCTATGCTAAAAGCTCCCACGCTATTTACCACATCATTTGGACACAGCAGTAAAGAATAATGCATAGGAACTTGATGTTCTTAACATGAACAGCAGCTATTTAGTTTATGCAATTCAGTTAAATTGAAACATGTATGTAGTCATTTTCCCTGTCTGGTTCTATAAATTATTTCATTTACACATTTTTTGCAGACATATGAAAACTATGGTTAAATGAACATACTTTTTTCTAATTAAATATTTCATACTAGGTCTGGGTATAAATTAGGAATAGTATTTGGTTACTAGTAAAATAGACCAATCTAAAGTAACTTATATTATATAGAAGTTACTGTCTCCCTTCTGTAAAATGAGTCCAGGAATGGGAAGTCCAAGCTGGTAAGCTTAGTTTCATTTGAGAACCAGGCTCCACTTCTCTCTCTATGATCCAAGAAGCTTGGTTACCTATCACTCATTAGTTTTAGTAATTTTCTCAAGGGCAAGAATTATTTCTTATTTACTCTTCTAGCCACAGCATCTAGCACATATTGACTGTAGACAGTATTTGTTGAATGAATAAGTGGATAAATGAAAGAATGAATAAAAAATAAATGAAGGAGTCTAGTGAGAGTATAATTATTGCACAATATAGCAACACATTTATTGATTAGTACCTCATGAGTAGAGGTATGTATTATATACATCAGAGAAAAATCTCAGGAAGAAGTGATATTTAAACTATATCTTGAAAGATGGACAGGAGTTGAGCAGGAAATGAAGTTATATATTTATGCTAGGAACATAGCACTTGGAGTCAAAAGACTAGCCTATAGTCCCAACTCAACCATTTACCAGGTGTGTAATTTTTGACAAAGTGGAGAAAATTCTCTGAGCCTATATTCTCATCTATAAAATGGAGATAATAATTAACTGCCCTGTATATTCTTGCAAGTTTTCTCTATTGTTTCAGTTCTTCTCTTAAATGTTTTCCATCTCATTTGATTCCATGTTTCTCATAAGCTGTTGTTTATAAGTGTGTACATTCTTGGGAATTTGTTATTAAAATTTTTCATTTTCTTATCATGAAATCGATGAAACATTTCTTTCTTCCTAAGGTAATATTTAGCACCTATTAAATACTTTATTTTTTCACTTGTTCATTCAATCTATTTATTTATTTCCAGGCAATATTCTAGTCCCTGAGGATTCCATAGTGAACAGGACAGGTATTGGGAACCTGTTTCTTACATTCTGGTTAATGAGACAGACAATAAAAAAGGAAATATAACCTGAGAGAAATTTTCTGAAGGTCGTAAGAGACAGAGGACAGACATTTTGGTTTAGGGTATTATGGAAAACCTGTCTGAGGAGTTAATATTTGAGCTGAGATGTGAAGAAGCCATGACCCAGCCATATAAAAAGCTGGGGAATAAATATTCTCCAGGCAGAGGGAATAGCAGCTGAAGTGACTGAAAGCTTGAAGAATTTGAGAAACAGAAGAAGGACATACAGTTAAGATAATGCTAGTTCTTATAATAAACTCTAATATCTCTGTGACTTAACAGAGTAAAAATGTATTCTTTATTTACTTAAAGTATAATTGATGACTGAGGGTTTTTTCTTTTTACATTGTGTACATTCAAGGTATACAACATGATGTTTTGATATGTTTATCTTGATATGCATATACATAGTAAAGGGACTACTACAGTCAAGCAAATTACTATAACTATCAATCACCTTATACAGTTACCTTTCATTGTGTGTGTGTGTGTGTGTATGTGTGTGTGTGATAAGAGGAAGGTATAGACTTACGGTTATGAAGAATGAATAAATATAGAGATTTAATGTACAGCATGAAGACTATAGTAAACAACATTGTAATATATACTGGTAATTTGCCAAGAGAGTATATGGCTAAGGTTTTCATCAGCATCAGCATCCAGCTAACAGACGAAGAAAAAACTGTGCATGGAGGGCCTTTATGGTTTAGGCCTAGAGGTAGTGCCTGCCTCCTCTATTCTCATTTCACTGGCAGGTGTGGTCAGTGGCTACACCTAACAGCAAGAGGTAAAGAAAAACATCATCTTGGGATTTCAGCCTAACTGAGCATTCAGAGAACCAGTTTGTTGAGACACTAGCCAACCTCTGACATGAGAGGTCAGTGTGACTAGACTTTAATCAGTGAGGGAGTAAGAAAGTGGTGAGGAAGGGTAAGTAAGGTAAAGGAGAAGGTGGAGGAAAAATAGAAAAAAAAAAAGAGGAAGGAGGGAGGGAAGGAGAGAGAGAGAGAATAGAATAACTGTAGAAGTATGCAGTAGAAAAATCAGGCAAGGCCTTTTAGCCTATTGTAAGCATGAAAACAATGTAGTTAGCTTTACCTTTTTAAAATACCTCTCTGCTGTGGAGTGAACTTGACAGGGGCAAGAGTGGAAGCTTAAATGATTACTAGGAAAGCTGACCTCAAAGATAACTGCAGTTTGCTCAAGGATATTGACAGAGGAGGAGGAGAGGAGTGATTGGATTTGAGATCTATTTTGGAGGTAAAGCCAACAAGCATATAGATGATCAATAACCATTTTGTGAATAAATGAATTAATTAATGAATAAACAATAATGCCAAACATTTATCAAACACATCCTGCATCAGACTCTGTGGTAGGAGCTTTTACATGGATTAGACCATTTAATCCTTACAACAATCTTATAAAGTGGGTACTGTTATTGTCTCTACTTTTCAGATGAGGAAATTGAGGTTCAGAAGGTTAAAATCACTTGTTTGTGGTTATATAAATAATTTGGGACTGGAATTTTTTTCTAAGGCTGTATAGTATTTCACTGTGTATAGATACCATATTTTATTTATCTGTTCATTCATTGATGGACACTTAGGATTCCATATTACGGCTATTGTGCATAATGCTGGAATGAACATGGGAGTGAAGATATCTCTTTGAATTACTGATTTCAATTCCTCTAGATATATACCCAGATGTAGAATTGCTGGATTATATGGTAATTCTATTTTTAGTTTTTCACGGAACATCTGTACTGTTTTCCAAAATGGCTGCATTAATTTACATCCCCAGCAACAGGCAGTCCTGTCATTTGTGACAACATGGATGAACCCGGAGGTCGTTATGCTAAGAGAAATAAGTCAGGCACAGAAAGACAAATATTGTATGATCTGACTTACATGTGAAATCTGAAAAAGTCAAACTCATACAAGCAGAAAGTAGAATGGTGGTTATCAGAGGCTGGGGTAGGGGGATGAGAAAAGGGGAGATATCGATGAAGGGTACAAAGTTTCAGTTATGTAGGAGGAATAAATTTTTGTCATCTAGTGCACAGCTTGGTGGCCATAGTTAATAATAATGTATATTTTTAAATTGCTATAAGAGTGTATTTTAAACATTCTCACTACAAATAAATGACAAGCAGGTGTGAACCCAAAAGTATCTGAGACAGGTCTTAGTCAATTTATAAAGCTTTTTTGCCAAGATTAAGGATACACCTGTGACATGGCCTCAGGAGGTCCTGAGGACATGTACCCAAGGTGGTCATGGTACAGCTGGTTTTATACATTTCAGGAAGACATAAAATTTCAATCAACACGTGTAAGATTTACATTGGTTCAATCCAGAAGGGCAGGAGAACTTGAATGGGAAACTTCCAGATCATAGAGGTAGATTAAACATTTTCTGATTAGCAATTGGTTGAAAGAGTCATTATTCATAAAAGGGAATATCTGGGTTATGATAAGGGGTTATGGAGACCAAGGTTTTATCATGTAAATGAAGTCTCCAAGTAACAGGCTTCAGAGAAAATTCAGAGAAAACAGATGTAAATGCTTCTTATCAGAATTAAGGTCTGTGTTGACATTAACACTGGAGTGGTATGACAAGGCATGTCCAACCCCTTCTCCCATCATGGCCTGAACTAGTTTTTCAGGTTAACTCTGGAATGCCCTTGGCTGAGAAGAAGGTCCATTCAGATGGCTGGGAGGTCTTAGACTTATTTTTGGTTTACATAGATGAGGTGATAAATATATTAATTAGTTTTATTTAATCTTTCTACAATGTATACATACATGAGAACATCACATTGTACCCCATAAATATATACAATTATTATTTGTCAATTAAAATTTTATTAAAAATAAATAATAATTTGATGATAAGCCAGGACTAGAATATAGGAATTCTGATTTCAGGAGCACATACTCTACTGGCCCTAAACAAGCCACAGTTCTCTCCTAAAGGTAAAAAGCCTATTAATGATCATCTTCAAATGACTCCAAATTCCCAGGCTACCCTTCCCCCTAGCCCCAGCCACACAGAAAATTCCCAAGACACATAGTCAAATACTACAGGTAAATGCAAAGATATTGGAGGTATTTATTGTCGCCATTTTTTGGGAGAGTTCACATCTTGTTTCTGAAATCCCTGCCTTTGGTAACTATTGTTAAAGCCAGTTGTAATGTACTTATAAGATCAATTGCTCAGAGGAGAGTCTGTTCTGAATTAGAAAATTGTTGCTGCTAAGGAGCCCCCGGGGGATGGGGAATTGGGGGAGGGGAGGGCTGCACACAGGTTCAGCATGGCAGGCCCCTGTGCTGATAATGAATGGGGGAAACGTGGCCAGTAAGACCCACAGAAAGAAAAACACTTAAACCTCTTGATGAAAGGCCATATGAGAAGGTAAGTGTTATAATTCAACTGAAAATAAAAGCCCGTGGCAGGTTATCCTTCCTTCCAGGCAGACAGTTTGTGGGATTGCTTTCCTGCAGCTACAGTGGCAGTGATGGATTATCTGGGAAGGTGAAGCAGCTGAGCTGATCTACCCCCTCCTCTTCCACTCCCAAATTCCCCTCAGGCTACAGGGTTTCAGGGCAGCTTTAATCCCTCTTAGCCTCCACTCTCCCACGGATTCCAAGACAAGTCCCAGGAGTTACTTAGGCCTGGATAGCATCCTCCCAAGCTGTTTCCTGAAACCCAAGTCTGAAAGACAGGAGTTGGTCCTCAGGTGCTTGCCAGAAGCCTCCCATTCATTACCCTGCTAGGAAGGATTGTTTCAGGAGTCTGGACCTAAGAAGGAGTGTTTTGATCTGGCCTTGGTTGTTCAAGAGTGGCCCATTCAAGGAGTGTCTGGAGTGAGCTGTTCATTGCATGTGGCTCTCAGCCAGTCTTATAGGAGGATGTAATGTCAAGGATTGATTGGGGTGGACATGGAGGAGTGAGTCTTCAGTCCTAGTCACTTTTTGCTTCTGCTCTTTAATGAAGGCTTTGCTTGATGCTCTTCCTGCCCCATCCTGGTTCCCATCATGATCAGCTTCAGTCGCCAGCCCTTTCAAAGCCATTTTATTTCTATTAGACACTCTTTGGATCCCTACAAACCTTCCAAGAGCTATAGATATGTGTCTAGTTTGGGAATTCTAGGGCTTTTGGCGAAATATTTTTGGATAAGGAGGTCATCCTGGAGTCTCTCCAGTCACTATAGATGGGTAGCTATTATGCTTCCTGTTCAAAGACTGGCCAGAATCTCTAGACTTAAAGCAAACAGAGATAGTCAGAACTACAAATACAATTTATTTTTCTCTTCCTATTCCTTGCTTTTCCCCTCTGAGAATCTTGCGTTGAATACTGGATGCAATAAGTGGACCCATAGAAAGAGTGGGGAAAAGGCAGAAGGCTCTTGCCCCAAGGACAACTCTATAAGGGAGATCTGAGTTGTGGATGGTGAACCTGTGTCAAGAGAAGATAATTCTCCACCAAGACCACTCCATCTTTTAGTCCCATTTATATTTATTTTGCAGGAAATTCCTTTTTTCCTATTCCATGAAAATGTACCCTTTTCTATCATATTGATTTTGTACTAGTTGGAATAAGAAATCCTACCCACACAATTGTCACTGTTATGCACTCTAAATCTTAATATTAAAGAAACATATGGGTAGGATAAAATGGTATGGATTTTAGAATGGGACAAACCCGGGTTCAAACTATACCACTTAGAACTGGGGCATTAAACATTTATATATTTTTTCAGTTATAAAATGTAGGTAACCCCTAATAAACTGCAGCAAGGATTAAATGAGATACGTGAATCCCCTGATAATCATAAAATATCAGTGCCCTTTTTTGTTGAAGCCAACTTGAGTTAAACCAAAAAGAGAGTTGAAATCCTTCTTTCTTCAATAATTCCCTATAGCGTAATTCCTAAGAAGCAAAAATAGAGATGGTTGTTTTTCTTCCTAGCTACAATAGCAATATGATCTCTCGTGTGTACATGGTATGTCATGCTTTCCAAAGAACATTCACATTCACTTTGTGTCACATTTAGTCTTCAGAACTATCCCATAAATGCATTCTGCTTCAGCTTTAGATCAATAGCAGGATAACTGTGATTTAATAACAAAGAAACACAGGTCTTGGGACTAGCAGCTTAGAATTGAGGAGGGGAGCAAGGAAGATAGGGGAAAAAGAGAGAGAGAGAACATATTCTATTACTGATCACCAAGACCTTGTATTCTAGTTGGGACACAAGGTGAACATGTGCAAGAGCCAAGAAAAAATGCTTGCCAGCATGTGATTAAAAGAAGAATAAGTGAAACTCACAAATGTCCCACTTCTTTTGAGAAGGGTGAGAGCAGCATGAACTGAAATAGCACAGAATGTCCTGTGGCACATAAGCTTGGCCTCACAAAAAGGGTAAGCTGAATACCCAGGGAGGGTGAGCAAGTATAATGTGCTTGCAGCAACAGCCAAAGCCATAGATCCTCAACCCTGCCTGCACATTAAAATCATCTGGCGAGATCTTTTTCAACTTTGATGCCTGGTCCCTACCCCCAGAAATTCTCCTTTAACTGAGCTCAGGTTGGAGCCAGACATCAGAACTTTTAAAATTTCTCTTAGTGATTCCAGTATGAATCTAGGTATTATATTGTACTATATTGTAGATTTAACCACTTCCACAGAATGAAGTATGTAAATCTCTCATGATAAAAGAAAAGTATATTTGTGAGAGTTAGTTTAGGAGGTCAGGTTTTATTTCTTGGGTTTTCTGTAAGTCTTCCTGAACAAAGGTTTGTGATGTTTATTATAAATTATGTATCTTGAAAAGGTGTCATCTACTCCCAATTTCGTTAATTCCTGCTACATCATGTTCTTGTTATGTAAAAATATTGGGATGAAGGTATATTTTGACACCAACCAGCTGTTTGGTTTTAGTGTAGGGTCTAGGCTTCAGTTTCTTCATCGATTTATTATATGGAGGAGATGAACTAATTCAGAATTCTTCAAATTGGGCTCCACAGAGAATTCCATGGAAGGGCCCTGTGGTCTGACTGGAAGAACAAGGATCACATGTCAGCTTCTACCAGAGAAGCTCTATTTCTGTCTATTTTATACATCTGGCCTCTAAGAAAATTCATCTTAAAAAGGAATGAGGCTGGATGTCAGCAAAATGGCAGAGCAGGCAACTCCAAATATTTGTTCCACAAGAACACTATTCACAATAGCCAAAAAGTGGAAATAGCCCAAATATCCATCAATAGATGAAAGCATAAACAAATTGTGGTGTATACATGCAGTAGATTATTCAGCCATAAAAAGAAATGAACTGATACATGGTACAATGTAGATGAACGTCCAAAACATGCAAAGGGACAGAAGCCAGACACAAAAGACCACATGTTGCATGATTCTATTGTGTGACTGTCTTAGTCTAATTTTTGCTAAAATAATACCTGAAACTGGGTAATCATAAAGAAAAGAGGTTTTTTTAAGCCCACAGTTACAGGCGGGGAAGCTTAAGTCATGGTTCTGCTTCTGGAAAGAGCTTTTGTGTTGCTCCACAACATGGCAGAGAGGGTCAAAGGGGAAGCAGACACAAGAAAAGAGGGGAAACCTGGGGACATCCTTGCTTATAAAAACCCCTCCTGTTGGGAACTAATCCATGAGTCTTGCAAAAATTGAGAACTCAGTACTGCGAGAACAGCACCAAGCCATCATAAGGGGTCTGGCACCATAACAGACACCTCCCACTAGGCCCCTCGTGAATATATGGCAATAATTCTGGCTGCAGAGGAGTCCCAACACTGCCATTCTGGCAATCAGATTTCAATATGAGCTTTGGTGTGATCAAACAAACCATATCCAAACCATAGCAATGATACCTAGGAGAGAGAGAAATCCATAGGGACCAAACACAGGTTGGTGACTGATAGAGGTTAGGAGATCAGAGAATAGGGAGAAACTGCTGAATGAGTACAGAGTTTTACTCCGGAGCAGTGGAAATGTTTTGGAAGTAGGTAGAAATGGTGGCTACACAACATTGTAAATGTACTAAATGCCACTGAATTGTTCAAATTAAAATGGTTAATTTTGCCTGATTAGGTTTTTTTTTAATGGAATGAGAACTGTTGGGCTAGATGATCATTGAGGGCCATTTCAGCTCTGAAATTGTGTATATATGATTCCATGAAATAAATATATTTTTAAACTGTAATAAATTCCAAGGGAAACATAAAGAAGGTGCTCTGAGTGTTCAAATGAAGAGTTGTGGACATAAAGGAAAGCTTCATCAAGAAGGAGGCATTTGCAGCAGGTTCTGGAGGACAGGAAAAGTTCTCCATGGAGATAGCAGGAGAGCTTCCTGCAACGATATGGAGACAAGAACTTGTGGAGGAGCTGTTGGCAGGAGAATTAGGTCCATGCAGGGGATGGGGATCCAAGGCTGAAAATGTGGGTCAGAAATATACCAAGGAAGAACTTTAATAACAGGGTATAAATTTTCAAACTTTATTTGGATTCAAAGAAATGGTCTGTAAAGATTTTGGAGTAAACAAGCTATATAATTGGAATTCTATGTTTCTGTGGTGGTATCAGAGCATAAGATGAAAGCCGTAGAGAGGGCACACAGCAGTGTGTTTAAGGGTAAGGTTTCTGAAGCCACATCGCCTGAATGTGAATCCCAGCTCTGCCATACTCAAGTCCAGTGAACTTGGGCAGGTTACTTAACTTCTTCTTACCTCAGTTTCATCATCTGTAAAATAAAAACAATACTGACCTCATAAAATTGTTGTGAGGATTAAATAAATTAATACAACTAAAGTGCTTATAATAACACATAAAGCAGAATAAATGCTTAATACATGTTAGCTGCTATTTATTGAAGAATAAAGAAATGTGTGTTTGGAAAATAATGGACATAGTGGCAAGAATCAGACCTGCTGGGTTACTATTCTATGTTGTGAGTGAAGAAATACTTTGTGTGAAGTCAGTGGTACATTGAACTTAGGAGATTGCATTTTTAAACAGAATGTTTAAGCAACAGTAAATGTTGGACAAATAAGCTTTGGAAATTTAGTGGGGCATGAGTAAGAGAACACTAACTGGAAATAGATAAGAGAAGAATATTATCAGGATGATGGTCTTTGAAAGAGAGAAGAATATTATTAGGATGATGACATTTAAAGGTGTCCTCAGGTGACCTGGGGAACTTTCACATGCCCAAATTTCTCATGAGTATATGGCAATAACTCTGGCTGCAGAGAAGTCATTACTTCGAAATGGGTACCTCAGTACAAAAATTTAGAGGAAAACCACATGGGGTGAAGCAAGGTCTGGAAAGAAGCTGTTGCATTGGTTGGGAAACCTATTTATATCAGCAAGACTGACTTAGTGTTTGAACTGAAAGTTGCTGAGCTGATGTTGAGGTCAACTTCCGAATTCAGAGAGGAGGCAACACCTGAGGTCACATCATGGGAGGCACCAGCTGCTGATATTGACTGCTTAAGGTTCTTCAGTAAATTCACCCCCCAAGCAAGAATTCAAGCTCTTTGCATCAGTCGACAAATCTATTGTACACCTTTTATGTGCCAAGTGATGTAGTTTCCAGGTATGCAGTGAGTAAAAAAGAAAAAAAAAGACAAACAACCCCTGACTTTGTGGACCTTACAGTCTAGGAGAGGAGAAAGAATTAGTGCTGTCATGTTTCAGAGGCACTTCAAGTCAAGGTGTACAAAACTGAATTCCAAAAGCTATATAATTGAAATCATACATCCCTCTCAGCTTATTGTAGTTTTTCTGTTGTATTAAATTCTATAAACCTAAGATTCATCATTAACAACTTTTTCTCATTACCTCCACATCTAATGCATCATAAAAGTCTTGTCCATTTTGCCTCTTAAATATATTTTAAATCCATTCACTTTTTTTTCATCTCCGTAGTCCCAGCCTGGTTTTAGTCACTGTCTTCTGGGGCATAGCAACAGCCTACTTACTGATATTCCACATCTGCTCTGTTCTCTCTCCAATCCACTCATGACTTAGAGGAATGCACAAGATAAAGTGCAAAGTCCTCCATTTTGCATACAGGTCCTTTCATCATCTGCTAACTGCCTACGTCTCCAACCTCATCATTTTCCTGCCACACTGGCCTCTTCATTTCCTCAAACTTGACATGTGCTCTGCTGCCACAGGTATTATCTATGCTGTCCTAATCTGACCCACTCATCTCTTAGTCAACTCCAGTTCATTCTCAGGATCTCAGCTCAAGTATCACTTCCTTGGAGAAATCCTCCCTCACTCATTGGCCAGATCAGACCTCCCTGTTAAGGATTTTTGTTAGCATTGTGCTAACCAATAAGAAATCATTGTCTTAAACTTATTCACACATAAGTACTCAACAATAAAAAATATGGCATAACATTAATACAGTGAAAAAATAATATTTTCAGGGTAACTAAATAGCACAGTAGCATCATCAGAATACCTGTATCTGATGTTAAACAGCGGCAGCAACAAACAAGAGCAGGCTTTCAGTCTCCACCTACAATGCTGTGTTTTAATGAAAAGGTTAACTGTATACTGTTTTATTTTTTGAGGTAAGAAGAAACATCAAAAGCAGTTGAGGGACCAGAAAATGGGTTCTCTAGGGGTGAAGAGGCATCCTGCAGGATGGCTTTTTGAAATGTTTCCTCATGTGCCTCATTAACAACAATTTTTGTCTCAGAAGTCTCTCTTTGGTTTTAGAAACTGACATGATTTCTTGTTTTGTTATGAATGTGTGCTCTGGTCCTTCAATGAACCCATCACACATTTCATCATGCCATTTACAAACACTTTTTCTGCAGTGTTAACAATGTCATCTTTATTGCCACTATTATCATGATCACCTTGATTCAGAACTGATTGGCTATTTCACCATGGGTCAATGAACAACTGGAACATCATTATCAACTTACTGATGTTAAAAACTTCTTAATATTCTCTTCCAGCTTATTGATGGCCTTGAAAAGTGTGCTTTTTGCATATGTAATGGTGTCTGACATCATTGTTTTTCTCACTTGAGATATGGAATCCTTCAAAGTCGCCATTTTGTTCATCATTATCACTAAACATAACTGCAGGCCAGAAGTTGTAGGAGGCATGCACAATTTGTCTATAATCACTGTGTTCCATGTGTTGGCAATAGCATATATGGTATCCTTAATGCTAAACTTTTGAAAACCTTCCACACCCATGACTCTGTTTATTGCTGCGAGCATGCTATTTAAGAAAGCTGAATAAACTGTGTATTGCAGGCCTGTGTTCTGACTGTGACCCATCACATGAGGTCAGGTGTGGAATTGTCCATGTGTGGCATCATGGCAGCACTCAAAGTTTCAGATTTTGAAGCACTTCCAATTTCTGATTGTTTCATTAGGGATGCTCAACCTGTACAAGTTTTAAACCAGCATTTTAAAATAGCAGTGAGCGACTTAGTCCATTTTCTATTGCTATAACAGAATAGCTGAAACTGGATCACATTTAAAGATAGGAAATTTCTTATAGTTCCGGAAGCTGGGAAGTCCAGGCTCCAGAGAATGTATCTGGTGGGGGCCTTCTTACTGTGTCAAGACATGGTGGAAAGCATCACATGGTGATGTACAGAAACTTTGCCAGTGTGTTTTTCTCTTCTTATAAAGTCTTCAGTCCCATCATGGGGGCCCCATCCTGATGACCTTGTCAAATTCTAATTATCTCCCAATGGCTTACCTTCAAATTTCATCAACATATCAATATGGGGGATTACGTTTCCAACACATAAGATTTGGGGGACACATTCAAACCAGAGTGTAAGAATTTTCATATTTTACTTCACTTAATAATTGCAATTATGTTTTTCCCACATTTTCAGGTAGAAATAAAGTCCTGCCCCAAATTGCAGGATTCAAAATGGCTGAGCCAGCGTTCAAACCCAGACGGGTCTGATTGCAAGGCCCAGACTTCTCATCATAAAACCCTGTAGGTCCTTTCCTCCACCATATGGAAAAATCACGTGCATCTGCACAGCCTCTCCCAAAAATAGCTCGGAGCCCAGGCCCTAACACTGACGTGACATTAGCATTTTTCTTTTCATTCATCCCCAGATCTCCTTTCAGCTTGGCTTATTCTGACACCATATTTCCTATAGCATAGGAAATGCTGTGGAATATGGAAGCTTTCAGATGTGGACTTGATTGAAATAGGTGAAGTTTGTTTTCTTTTATGTTCTATTTCTCTCTCATGCCTTCATAAGCTAGTGGATCCAGATGGTTGGAATTGCCAATTAAAAACAAAGAGAACATTAGGAAACTGTAAGAGAGAGAGAGAGAGAGATACCAAGTGGCAATTAGGGATGAGACAGCTAAAATAGCTTCATGATGGTAAAGATTCTTTCATTCAAGAAGAATGTGTGTGCAAATTATTTTTTTCCTTCTGGATTAATTTAGCATTAATAAATTGCCACCAGAAATCTTTATTTCTCTAAGAGAATGTATTCTGGTTGTTTCCACAGTAATCAATGCGTGTCATTTAAATTATAAACTGGCTTATGTAAAAAGGTTGAAAAAGCCAAGGCAGAGACTTCCCATGGGCTTCTGAGCTTCTAAACCTATTGCCAGGCATCGTGGGTGGCTAGTCCCAAGGCTGCTGCTTAGAAGACAGACATTTTCAATGTCTGCCAGCCTCACCCTAAAGCAATGGAGAAAGGAAGACTTCGCACCTTCGAAACATTTTGATTGCTCAGTTTCTTATATGGTAAGCGTACATCAGTTATAAACCTCTCAACTGCTGGTTAAAAACAGAAGTGAGAGAAGCAGAGAGGACGAAGAGGGGATGGAGAGAAAGAGAGAGAGAGATTGAGGGAGGGAAAGAGAGAGGAGACAAACAAAAAGAGAAGGAGGAATAAGGAGACAGGAGAAAGATGAAAAGGGGTAGAGTGGGGAGGAAGGAGAGGGAGAAAGAGGAGAAAAGGCCTTAACCTGGAAAAACTAGGAAAAAGAAGTATATGCCACTTCAGAAAGAAATGCAGTTCTGTTACTCTCAGATACCTGAACTATTGTGAATTAGGTCAAATAATTACTTTCATGAACTAGAGTTACTAATAGCAAATTTAGGGACAGCTCTAAAATGGTTTGTAATTAGCTTTTTATTTGCTTATATCTAATAGAGAACTTTGAACATGTCTGAAAGCAGGTTTAGTCAAGTTTGTAAAACCCATTTGTTTGGGATATTTTTTCGGTTTTTCTTCCATAGATGAACTTAGATAAACTTCAGCGAAACCACTTTCCAATTATCACAAATTCCAACTAATAGAATCCAAATGATTGAGGTCTGGCTGTGTTCTTCATTCTCAAAACAAACTCAGTTCCCCCCTGTGGTTTGGTATTAAATGAAGCTGAAACACAATGTCGAAGAGTGATAGAAAATGAATGTAACCTGTCTTTCCTTTAATCTTGTTCTACATCCAATCATGTGCACCTGCCCTCCATGTCGCTTCACTGGGATCTGGCTGCCAGGTGTCACTTCAGATACTGAGAACTAAATTGCCCACTGTCCATCAGAGGGTTGGCTCCTTGACAGCAAGGATGCTGTCTATCTTTGTCATGCCAGGCCTGGGACGTCTCAGGGCATGATTTCTATTCATTGATAAATGTAGTTGACCTATCTGTCTCCTAGATTGGCTTTTCCCATGGCTGCATATAATAGGCAGTGCCCCCTATTTACATCTAGATTCCTCTAGGTTGCCATCCTTGAACTGATTCTGGCATTAATGGTAACTTAGGACTATAGCTATAGTAAAGGTCTCATCATCTGAGCTGGCTTGTGTCCTGGACACCACTACTGACCATACCTGTCCTGGTCTCGGCTCCACTTCATGATACTGCTTTCACAGCTGTATATCCATCTAAGGTGTTCCTGCTAAGTTCTTGATGATTACTCATGAGACCTGCTTCAGCTGAGCTGTCAGAGAAGGGGCCAATACTAGATGTAACTTGATGTCATGTAAATAGACAAAACTACACATCTAATCTAAACTTCTGGCTCTAAAACCTTGTGCACTAAGAATCACCTGGAGATTAAATTACTTGGCTTCACCTTCAGAGAATCTGATTCACTAAGCCTTAGCGGGTAGTGGGGTGGAGTGCCTGAGAATTTGCATTTAATGAGCTAAATGATGCTGATCAAGTGGTCCTAGACCACCTTTCAGAACCCAGACTTAACTTTTAGAGTCTTAGCCTCGTTCTTTTCACTTCCAGTGTCTGTACATTTTTAATTTTTTGCAGACTGTCTACTTAATCTAGTTCCAGCATAAATTCCTGGGTTTCATTTTATTTAGCATGTCATATGACTTAAAATTAGGCCTGGCTAAAATGACTGAGGCTGGGGGTAAGAGAAAGCAATTATAACCAGAAAGATAAATCAGAAAACAAGACTATTCATATCAGGGTACCTTGTTTTATATTTGTAATGGTTGAAAAAAAAAACTTAAAAATATTAAGCCAAGAAACAGAAGAGCATCTAAAGACCCAATTGCTTTTTAAACTGCATTGATTCATGTGTTTTGAATTCAGAATGCTGGAGCTGAAATGGTAGTGTCAGCAAAGCCACTTAACTATTAAGCCATTGTCTGGAATCTTCTGGTTGAGAGAGTCCCAGACCTGTTCTCAAAATCCTGCAAGTTGTCAGTGATCTCCAGGGCTATCATGAAGTTCTCAAAACTAACTTAATTTCAGTTTAATTTTATTTAAATAGAGCAATTTCTGTTTAATAAAACATTTATAGTTCAATAAAAAAGATATTACAAAATAATGTTGTATATTCTTTCTTTTAAAAATAGTTGATATATATTTAATTTGTTCTCTGTTTAGAAAAAGGTCTAAAAGCATATTCACTAAAATGTCAGTAATGATTTTCTCAAGAGTACAAATGTGGATGAATCCAAATTTTCCTTTTGCTATTCAGTGTTTTTTTTCTGAATTTTTCTAAATTAACATTTATTAAATGTGTAACAAATACGAATTAGAGAAAAAGAAGTCTCTTCCTGAACAGCATTTCTGAGTTAAACTTAATTTAAAATAGTTGGAAATTAATGTGCCAATTATCAGCTCATAATCAATCTCACCATTTAATAAAATGTCTTTTAGTTTCTTTTATCCAGATGATTCTTCCTCACAGGCAATATACAAAAATATACCTGGAATGACAAACCTTCTGTATTCTCTTTTGCTCTAGGTTAGCTTCCTTAGACATTTTTCCATAGCAGCATTTTCTTCTCTGTGCATAACCCACTCCACACAAAAGCATCATTTAAAATAGTTTCCCTTCTAATTTTAATAATGCATACAAATTTATAGACAATTTGGAAAGGATAAATAAAAATCACTCATAATTACACTAGCCAAAGCCACGCTAAAATACTAGCAGATGTATTTTCTCATATGTGTGTGTCTGTGTGTGTGTGCGTGTGTGGTTGAGTGTAATTTACTAGGCACACTAGAAGAAAATATATTATTGGGGCAGGACAAAACTATCTCAGTATAAATACAATAAAATAAGGCAGAAAGGAAATGGTTGAATCTTACATATAATGATTTTATTTGTTATTTATCCAAATATCTCAAACCACATTAAAAAGCAAGTGACAAATTAGGAGAAATGTTTGTAACATACAAAACAGGGTTAAAACTTTAAATAAAGACTCTAAAAATCACTGAGAAAAACATTAGGCCATCAAATAGAGATTAGGATAATGATTGGCCTTCTATCTAGAAGATGACAAAATAAATGGTTTCACTAAGATAGAATTTCATTTATTTCTCATGTAAGAACAAAGAGGATAGCAGCTCCCTCCAGGTAGCTCTGCTCCATGTAGTCCTTGAGGTTTCCTTCATCTAGTTGCTCTGTTTTCTCTGGGGCATTGTTTGTTTCTGCATATTTAAGCTGGTTGCTGCTTCACCTAGTTCCCATGCAGTGGCAATGAGGAGAGACAACCCGAGCAAGGGATTTCCTTTGAAACAAGATAAGAGAGTATTGAAAACATATCTTCAACTCCATTTCCATTTGTGAAAATCTGGCCATATAGCCTTACTTGCTGCAAGAGAGTCTGGAAAATGTATTCTCTAATTGGGATCTTACATGCCCAAGACAAAGGGAGAATAGATTTTTGAGGGTAGAATGAAGGCTCTTCTAGAAAAAAAGGTTCAGAAAAGGATATGAACATATAAATATAAAAAATTAAATAAATGTAAACTAAAACAGTACAATGGTCATTTTTGGTCTACCAAATTGGTAAAGATTTCCACAAATGACAATCATTGCTGATGAGAATATAATAAAATGACCATTTTCAAGCATTGCTGATAAGAAGTGTAAATAGTTATTACCTTTCTAGAAAGCAATTTGGCCAAGCATAGCAAAAGGTTCTTAAGTGTTTTCACTCTGATTCAATAATCTCATCTCAAGAAATCTAGTCTTACAAAATAATTAGAGATTAAGATAGAGAAAAGTAAAAGAGAAAGAAATGTTCCACAAAAAGAGAATTATAAAATAATTTATGAAACAACCACACAGTGGAATATTATGCAGTCAATAGAATAATATTTTGAAGCTATGAGAAAATGTTCATGATGCAATGTCAGGAGAGGGAAAAGAATGATTCAAACTTCTGAATTAAGAATCATGTCAGCTTTGTTTAAAACAAATATATGACTAGAATTTAAAACACCATAATATAAGACTGGTTACATTTGAGACACTTTTGCTTTCCTTATTTATTTTCTATAAATAATATATTTTCTGGAATTAGAATGTATTTTATAATTTTATAAAACAGAAGATTCTATTTAGAAATTACCACACAAAGCAGAAGATAAGGTCCTAGGACTGTCAGTCCTGGGTGAAGAGACAGGACTGCCTCCAGGCTTCAGAACAGACTTGGGATATACACACAAGAACATTGTTTTCAGAGAGGAAGTCACTGAGTCTGAAGGTATGAGATCTAAATAACCTCCAAGTTGTATGCTTTATAATTTTATCTCTGGTACACTACAACTATTGTGATATTGTTTTCTCTATTTTATTTATCAGGAAACTTTTGGTTGCAAGTACCAGAAACCCAACTAAACACAAACTACGGAAACCATCATGAAGGTACAGAGCTATTTCATGGCATTCAAGAATTGAAACATTTCAGAGACTCAGCGAGGTGATTGAACCAAGGTCTAGAAAGTTGTGGAGATTTTGCCTCTGCTTTTTCCAGATATCTGCTTTATTCTTCATTCTCTGTATAAACTGGCCTCCTCCCTTTCTCTCGTTCACATCATAGACATAAGATGTTTGCTGATGTGTCTCAACTGCAAAGAATAGTTCATCTCAAAGAATACCATTAGGAGTACATCCAGGAACTGGATGTAATACTGTGTGTGAATACATGCAGGAACTGGATGTCATTCATAACTAGGCCTTGATGTTCTGTTAAATACAAACAAGTCCACAGAGCACCAATATCAGACAAGGCCACTCTGTAACTGTCCTATAGCACCTAAGGATTCTGAAGTGATACACAAAAAACCAAGACACTTTGTAGCCTTGTTTAAGCACAGACAAAAACAAGAACACTGCAAACCACATAAATAACCAAACATCCCTCCATTTTGGCTCATGTAAGTGTTAAGAACTATATATGTTTGTGCTCTCCCAAAATTCATATGTTGAAGCCCTGACCTCCAATATCATGGTATTAGGAGGTGGGGCCTGTGGGAGGTAATCAGGTTTAGATGAGGTCATGAGAGTGGGGCCTCCACAGTGGGACTATTGTCCTTCAAAAGAGACATGAGCTTCCTCTCTCTCCACCATGTGAGGACATAGTAAAAAGGCAGCTGTCTACCAGCCAGGAAGAGAGCCCTCACCATAACCTGACCATGCTGGCACCCTGATTAGGACTTCCAGCCTCCAGAATCATGGGAAATCAATTTCCATTGTCTAAGCCTTGGCATTTTGTCATAGCAGCCCAAGCTAAGGTAATAAATGACTGCTTCTTTTCAAATTGCAGCTTTAACTTCCTTCTAGTCTTTTCTCCTTCTAGATAAAATTCAGTAAGATTCCCAGAGAATTACCTTTCCTGACAGCATCCATTCCAAAGCAAAGCCCCACTTTCTTAGATTCTTCGCAAATTACCTGAGTCCAAACACTGTAATAAGTTCTTTTGTGTCAATTCACTAAAATACCTCATGATTCTCCACAACGTGCAGCCGCCTTCATTGCAATGAGTAATAATAATTTATTCAACAACAGATATATTCCTGGCTGGAAAGCACTGACATAAAATATATATAGAGAGAGGTTTAGGAAATATCTTTCTGCTGAGAGGCTGTAAAGGCAATGGCCCTTCAATAGCCATGAGCCCCCTTAACACCTAGATTTTAGATTCAAAATATCATTCTCCAATAAAAAAAAACAGGATTCCTAGAGAAATGGCTAATTCGAAGACTCAGAGAGTGAAAATATCAGAGGAGCCTGGAACATCTTATAATGCCAGGAGGGAAAGCAGGGCTTTAAAAAAGAACTAATGGGCACTTGTCCAAAGGACACAGGAGCTATCTTGAAGGGGCTCCTGACAGCCAAATTTGAGATAATTTGAACAGCAAAATAATAAAGATAGTAATGGATTATAATCCATAGAATAAGATAAGGCTCTATCAGTCCATACTGACATAAACAAACAAATAAATATATGAGAAAGAACAGCTTTTTCTTACATTAGTATTCCAACTAATAAATATAGAAGAAATGATGGAAATAGAAAATTATTATTTGGCAAACAATAAATATTTTAGGCAAGATTCGCCAATTGGTTAAAAATATTAGTGGGCAAAAATATAAATGAGATCTTCCAACGAGATGCTTATTCATCACAAAGGGAAAAATGATAACTTTAGAGTGGAGAAAACAGGCAAACACAACCTTAATCATGTCATAAAAATTAACATCCACTAGTATTGGGACAAATCTTAATCATGTGGTTCCTGATGCTTCACTGAAACAAACACATCATTCCATCATAATCTTAATCATGAAGAAATATCTGACATGCCTAAATTGAGGAACATTCTACAGAAATAAATAACTGACCAGTCTTCTTCAAAGGTGCCAAAATTGTAAAAGATGAAGAAAGAATAGGGGATTGTTCCAGATTAAAGGTGACATGAAAACTAATGGTAATGCATGATCCTAGACCAGAAAAAAAAAACATTAACTGGTAAAATATGAATAAGAACTATAGATTAGATGATAATATTATATTAATGTCAGTTTCCTAATTTGATAATTGTACTGTGGTTATGTATAATGTTAACATTTAAGAAATTAGATTTTGGGTGTTTGAGAATTCTATCAGGTTGGTGCAAAAGTACTATTCTGAACATTTTTATAAGTCTGAAATGATTTCAAATTAATTTTTAAATTAAAAAATACCTGGGCATGATGGCACATGCCTCTAGTCCCAGCTACTTGGGAGGCTGAGGCAGGAGGATGGCTTGAGTCCAGGAGCTGGAGTCCAGCTGGGCAACATAGCAAGACCCTGTCTCTTAAAAAAAAAAATGCCCTACTTCTATGCATTCACCTTTGTTTTACCTGTGCATTAAATTAACAGAAAGGCAGTTAAATGTTAAACCTTCAAAAGTTACAATCTGTAAATACTTCTTCAGGGGGATAGTTTAGGCTTATGTTATATTAGAAAAATTGCAACAAAATATATACTATCTAAATGTCAAATTTCATGCATGTTCAGCCTCAAAAATACTAGTGTTCATATTATATACATTGAAAAGTTTTCCTGGGCAATTCTGCACATTCCAGCTTTTTCCTGTTTTTTTCCTCCTATTTTCTTATATTTTCTAATTCCTTTCAACTTACCTGTATTGCATTTTCAATGTTTATGTTGCGTTTTTTATTTCTTAAATGACTGTGTTTTTCAATATTTTTCAAAAAATATACTTTAGCAAAATCAATTAATCAACAATCACAGAAATCACCCATAATCCTATTCCATCTTTAAAATTATAAATGCATTTAAATATGTACAAATCAGCCATATGCAATCTTAACTTTGTCAATGTTACAAAGTAAAAATATGATTATAATTGTCATTATTTACATTTGTCATGCCTAAGGCTATATCTACCCAAAGCCACAGAAAAATGTAATCAACCAGATGTTTGAGTCTTTAAAAAGGTCAATATATGACTATTAAAAACACCTGGTGTTTGTGGAGGTTATTTCAATCTACTCAAATGTTTAGCTTCATCTAAACACAGTGTGTCTCATCTCCCTGCATAGATGAACACAGATTGTCTCACATTCTACTATCTCTGAGGTCCAAAAGGACCCCATACCTATGTAATACTATAGGTTGTTGACACCTCAAGATGAAAGGAAGTTCACATTAATGTTAACTAACAGTAGTATGCTTTGAAATAATCTTGATTGCCTTGACAAATCCTAGGAATGGTGGTCAAAAACATAGTCTTAAAGAGATTTTCTCTTTATAGGAATTAATCAGCCATGGAATACAGTCCATCAAAGTTTGAAGCAACCCCAGTATCCTGGAGTGACAGTGTATTGATGTACTCAGAAAGAATACTTCTCTAGCAAATTGGAGGCAGAGATGGCAAACAGTAACACCAAGCACCTATCCCCAAAACTTCAGTGACAATGTAGGCCTTTAGTAGTTTTGAGCATTGTCTTGTCTTCCATGAATGCCTCCCTATGAGAAGATGCCCCAGCTCTATAGTGGAAATCTTAAGGTATGTTATGAATGCCCTTGGTTAGCACAGCATTAACTGTGAAGGATTTTTATAATCAGAATTATGATTACATCTTGGTCAGCTGTAAGGCTCCCCCAGAAACCTATGTCTTAGCACCACGACCCCACTACATAAACCATATGCAGGTTTGGTGCCACCACTAGGCACCGCTTATTGCACCAGTTCCTAGAAACTATGGAGTGAGGATAAGGGAGAGACAATTGTGAGAGAGTGTGTTTGAAAAAAATGCTACTAGCTCCTGTAAACCTAAACCTATGCACCTTTTTCTGATAGCACCTTGCCTCATTTTAGAAGGTATAGTGTTTTTAGAGCTGAAGGAATGAGTGCAGATTATAGCCATTTATATTCACTGCTGTCTTAGAAACAGCAACCGCAAATGCCAGGAACTCGTTAAAATAACCAAGAACATGGATCAAGACATTCCATAAGAAATAACAGATTAGACCTGAAAAAAATTGAGTTATGCCATGTTGATTTTTAAGTACCTTTATTGAAATATAGTTGACATACAAATAAGCTGTGAATAGTTAAAGCATAAAGCATGGTAAAATTTGACATATGATTACATCCATGAAATAGATGTAGTGGTTGCTATGGGTTGGGGGAGGGATAGAGGGGAGTTGAAATAATCACTATAATCAAAATCATGAACATATCCCTATGACCCAAAAGCTTCCTCATGTCCCATTTTTTCTATTGTGATAAATCACCTGTAATAAAAATTTTACTATATTTACCATTTTTAAGTGCACAATACAGTGTTAACTATATGTACCTTGTATGCAACCTCTAGAACTTTTATCTTGACAAATTAAAATTAAAATTAAAATTCTGTACCCATTTAACAACTCCCCTTTATCCCTCCCCCCAAACCCTAGCAACCACTACTCTGCTTTCTGTTTCTAAGTTTGACTACTTTAGATACCTCATATAAGCAGAATCATGCATTATTCGTCTCTTTGTGACTGTTTATTTCACTTAGCGTAATGTCCTTGATGTTCATTGATTTTGTAGCATATGAGAGGATTTTCTTTTTAAAGGCTGAATAATATTACATTGCATGTATATATTATATTCTCTTTGTCCATTCATCTATCAATGGACATTTAGATTGCTTCAATTTCTTGCCTATTGTGAATAATGCTGTAGTGAACATAGTTGTGCAAATATCTCTTCAAGATCCTATTTTCAGTCCTTTGGGATATATACCCAGAAGTGGGGTTTCTGGATTATATGTTAATTCTATTTTCAATTTTTTGAAGAATTGCCATATTGCTTCCCATAGTGGCTGCAGCATTTTACATTCACACTAGCAGTGCACAAGAGTTCCAATTTCTCCACATCCTTCCTAATACTTTTTTGTTTTTAAAAATAGTTGCCATTCTAATGGGTGTGATTTGAAATTTCCTGGTGATTAGCAATGCTGAACACCTTTTCATACACCTGTTGATTATTTGTATGTCTTCTTTGGAGAAATGTCTATTCAATTCCTTTGCCTATTTTTTAATTGGGTTATTTGGGTTTTGGCTATTGAGTTGTAGGTGTTCCTTATAAATTCTGGATGTTAACCCTTTATCAGATTAATGGTTTAAATTATTTTCTCCCATTCTGTAGATCGCCTTTTTACTCTGTTGTTTCCTTTGCTATGCAGAAGTTTTTAAGTTAGATGTAATCCCATTTGTCTACTTTTGCTTTCGGTGTCATATCCAATAAATCAGTGCCAAATCCAATGTCAGAAAACTTTTCCCCTGTGTTTACTTTTTGGGTTTTTATAGTTTTATGTATTACACTTAGGACTTTAGTTCAATTTTAATTAAATTTTTTAATATGGTGTGAGGTAAGACTCCAACTTTATTTTTTTTTTTTGCATGTGGATATTCAGTTTTCCTCAATACCATATGACAAAGAGACAATTTTCTTCCGATTGTGTGTTCTTGACACCCTTATGAAAGATCAGTTGACCATGTATTTGTCAATTTATTTCTGAGTTCTCTATTCTTTTCCATTGGACTATATGTTTGTCTTTATACCAGTATCACACTGTTTTGATAACTATAACTTTGTAATATGTTTTGAGAGCAGGAAGTATAAGACCCACAGCTTTATTTTTCTTTCTCAAGTTTGTTGTGGTTATTAGGGATCTTTTCAGATTTCACATGAATTTTAAATGTCTTTACTTTCTATTTCTACAAAAAAAGCCACTTGGATTTTATTAAGGATTGCATTAAATCTGCAGATAGCTTTGTATAACGTTGACATTTCAATAATATTAGGTCTTCCAATCCATGATGGGATGTCTTTCTATTTCTTTGTATTTTTACAGCAATATTTTGTTGTTTTCAGTGTGTAAGTCTCTCACCTCCTTGGTTAAGTTTCTTCCTAATTATGTTATTCTTTCTTATGCTATTGTGAATAAGATTAAATTTTTTTCCTTTTCATATTTTTCATTGGTAATGTACAGAAATATGGTGATTTTTTGTGTAGTTTTGTATCCTGCAACTTTGCTAAATTAATCTACTAGTTCTAACAGTTTTTTCTGTGGAATTGTTAGGATTTTCTACATATAAAGTCATGTCTTCTGTAGAGATGATTTATTTCTTCCTTTCTAACTTGGATATTTTTATTTTTTCTTTTCTAATTGCTCTAGCTTAGACTTCCACTACTACCTTTAATAGAAGTAATTTAAGAGATGTATCATTGCCTTGTTCCTGATATTAGAGGGAAAGCTTTCAGTTTGCCATGATGTTAGCTGTGAGCTTTTAATACATAGCCTTTATTACGTTAAAGTAGTTTCCTTTTATTCCTAGTTAAATGAGAATTTTTATCATGAAAGGCAGTGGAATTTTTTCAAATGCTTTTTCTGCATCAATTGATATGATTATGTTGCTTTTGTCCTTCATTGTGTTAATGTGGTATATTATATTGATTGATTTTTATATGTTTAACCATCCTTGAATTCCAGGAATGGATACCGTTTAGTTACAATGTATACTTTTTTAATATGTTGAATTCAGTTTACTAGTATTTTGCTGAGAATGTTTGCATCAATATTTATCAGGAATATTAGTCTGTAGTTTTCTTTTTTTGTAATATATTTACCTGACTTTGGTATTAGAAGAATGCTGGCCTCATAAAATGAGTTTGGAAGTCTTCTCTTGAATTTTTGGGGGACAATTTGAGAAGGGTTTGTATTAATTATTTTTTAAATGCTTTTTAAACTTCTTCAAAAATGTCATATCATTCTAGGCTTCTATTTGTTCTAAGGTTTTTGACTGCTGATTAAATCTTCTCACTCATTGTAGATCTGGTCGTTTTTTTTTTTTTTTTTTTTTTTTTTTTTTGAGGTGGAGCCTCGTTCTGTCACCCAGGCTGGAGTGTAATGGTGTGGTCTTGGCTCACTGCAATCTCCACCTCCTGGATTCAAGCTATTCTCCTGCCTCAGCCTCCCAGGTAGCCAGGACTACAGGCACATGCCACTATGCCCAGCTAGTTTTTGTATTTTTTAGTAGAGATGGGGTTTCACTATATTGGCCAGGCTGGTCTCAAACTCCTGACCTCATGATCTGCCCACCTTGGCCTCCAAAAGTGCTGGGATTACAGGCGTGAGCCACCGTGCCTGTCCCAGATTTTTAAATTTATTCATGATTCAGTCTTGGTAGATAGTATGCTTCTAGAAATTTTTCCATTTCTTCCAGCTTATTCAACTTGTTGGTGTATAATTGTCCGTAGTAGTCTGTTTTGATCCTTTTTATTTCTGCAGCATCAGTTATACTGTCTCATTTCTAATTTTTGTAATTTGAACCTTCTTTCTTTTTTCTTAGTCAAGCTAAAGGTTTGTCAATTTTATTGATGTTTTCAAAAATTAATTCTTAGTTTCATTGATTTTTTTCTATTCTTTATTTTTTTTATTTCTCTTGAATTCTTTCCTATTTCCTTTCTTCTGCTAACCTTGAGCTTAGTTTGTTCTTTCTCTTGTTCCTTGAGGTTTAAGTCAAGCTGTTGATTTGAGATCTTCCTTCTTTTTTAATGTACACATTTACCACTATAAACTTTTCTCATAATTCTGCTTTTAGTGCATCTCATAAATTCCTGTATGTTTTCAATTTTGTTTGTCTCAAGCTGTTTTCTAATTTTTTTTCTGATTTTTTTTCTTTGACTTTGACTCATTGGTTTTTCAATAATGTGTTGTTTAATTTCCACATATTTTTCTTTTTTTCCATTTTTCTTTTGCTATCAATTTCTAGTTTTACTCCACTGGGGTCACGAAATATACTTGGTACAATTTCAATCTTCTTAAATTTGTTAAGGAATTGAAATTCATTTAATGTTCCAACATATAATCCATCATTGAGAATGTGCCACATCCATTTGAGAAGAATGTGTATTCTGCTGCTGTGGGGGGGAGTGTGCTGCATAAGGCTTAATTGTTCTACAGTTTTGTTTAAGTCTTCTGTTTCTTTTATATGTGTAAATATATTTTTAAATTTCATTTTTAATTATAAATTAACAAATTATAGTTGTATATATTTATGGATTACAAAGTGACGTTATGATTTATAAACACAATATGAAATAATTATATCAAGTGAATTAGGATATCCATCACCTCAAATACTTATCATTTTTTGTGTGTGTGTTGAGAACATCTGATGAAATTTACTCTTAGTGATTTGGAAATCTAGGATACATTAATATTTACTGTAAATTCACCATACCATGCAATAAATCTCAGAGAAAAACCTCATGTCTAACGAGGCTTTGTACCCTTTGACATTACCTCCTTATTTGCTTACTAACACCCCCAGCCTCTGATGACCACCATTCTATTCTTTGCTTCTTTGTGTTACATTGTTTTAGATTCCACATATAAGTGAGAACATGTGCTGTTTATCTTTCTTTGTCCTTGGATTATTGCTTATTTTACTTAGCACAGGGTTCTCAAATTCATCCATGTTGTTGCAGAAGACAAAATCTTTCTTTCCATTTTTTTTTAGACACAGAGTCTCACTGTCACTCAGGCTGAAGTTCAGTCACACCTTCTTAGCTCACTGCAGCCTCAAACTTCTGCCTCAAGTGATGCTTCTGCCTCAGTAGCTGGGACTACGGATGCATGCTTCCATACTTGGCTAATTTTTAAATTTTTGGTAGAGACCCGATCTTCCTATGTTGGCCCAGGCTCATCTCTAACTCCTGGCCTCAAGCAACCCTCCTGCCTTGGCCTCCCGAAGTGCTAGAACTACAGGTGCAAGCCACACTCGGCCTTCTTACTTTTTTAAGGCTCAGTAATATTCAATTTTGTATATATACCACATTTTCTTTATCCATTCATCTTTTGATAGACACTTAGATTGACTCCATATCTTGTCTGTTATGAATAGTGCTGCAGTGAACATGGGAGTGCAAACATCTTTTTGACGTATTGATTTCAAATCCTTTGGGTAAATACCCAGAAGTGTGGTTGCTGGATCATATGGTAATTCTATTTTTAGTGTTTTGAGGAAACTCCATACAGTCTTCCATAAGACTGTCCTAATTTATATTAATTTTTGCCAACAGTCTACATGGTTCCTTTTTCACCACATCCTCACCAACACTTATATTTTTGTTTTCTCTTTATTAATCTGTCTGGTTGGTGTATTCATTATTGAAAGTGAAGTATTAACATCTATTATTATTAGGAGTCAAGTTGCCCAGGGTCTGTCCCCAGCCTAACTGCTGTCTGCACTCAGATGTTCTCTTCTCTCCCTCTCTGCTGCGTCGTTCTGCTGTTGGTCTGCTGGTCTGCTGGCTTGCTGATCTGCTCGTATGCTGGTCTGCTTCTGGACCCTGCGACTCAGGGTTTATATGGGTGCAGAATAGAGGGTGTGGCAGAGCAAATGGCAACTTTTGGGGCATGAAATCAGAAATGCCTGTTTTCATTTAGGGCCTTGAGTCTTCAGGCTTGAGGGTGAGGCCTTTTCTGGGAAACCACCCTGTTCTACACAGTGTCTCTCTGTCTCCTGTCCCTATCAGTTTCATCCATGTTGTTGCAAATGACTGAATCTCATTCTTTTGTGGCTGAAATGTGGTTTATAGGTACCACATTTCTTTATCCATTCATCAGTTAATGGACACATGGGTTGCTCCAAAATCTTGGCTATTGTGAACAGTGCTGCAACAAACATGGGAGTGCAGACATCTCCTCAATATCCTGATTTCCTTTCTTTTGGGTACATACCCAGCAGTGCGATTGCCAGATAATATGTTAGCTCTATTTTTAGTTTTTTGAGAAACCTTTCTCTTTTTGAAACCTTTCTCTTTTTGAGACACTGTTCTCCATAGTGGTTGTACCCATTTACATTCCCACCAACAATGTATGAGGGTTCCCTTTTCTCCACATCCTTACCAGCATTTGCTTTTGCCTGTCTTTTGGAAATAAGCCATTGTAGCTGAGGTGAGATGATATCTCATTGTAATTTTGATTTGCATTTCTCTGATAATCAAAGATGTTGAGCACTTTTTCATATGCCTGTTTATCATTTGTATGTCTTCTTTTAAGAAATGTCTATTCAAACCTTTTGCCCATTTTTAAATTGGATTATTAATTTTTTTCCTATAGAGTTGTTTAAGCTGCTTGTATATTCTGGTTATTAATCCCTTGTCAAGTGGATAGTTTGCAAATATTTTCTCCAATTCTGTGGATTGTCTTTTCACTTTGTTGATTATTTTCTTTGCTGTGCAGAAGCTTTTTAACTTGATATGATCACATTTGTCCATTTCTGCTTTGGTTGCCTGTACCTTTGGGGTATTACTCAGGAAATTGTTTTGTATACCAATATCCTGGAGAGTGTCCCCATTGTTTTCTTTTAGCTGCTTCATAGTTTGAGGTCTTAGATTTAAGTCTTTAATCCATTTTGATTTGATTTTTGTATATGGCAAGAGATAGAGGTCTAGTTTCATTCTTCTGCATATGAATATCCAGTTTTCCTAGCACCATTTGGATATACACTTTTCCCCAGTGGATGTTCTTGGCAACTTTGTCAAAAATGAGTTCACTGTAGGTGTATAGATTTGTTTCTGGGTTCTCTATTGTGTTTAGTTTGTAATGTATTTGTTTCTATGCCAGTACCATGCTGTTTTGGTTATTATAGCTCTGTATAATTTGAAGTCAGGTAATATGATTCCACCAGTTTTGTTCTTTTTGCTTAGGATAGCTTTGACTATTCTGGGTCTTTTGTGATTCTATATACAATCTAGGGTTGTTTTTTCTTTTGCTGTGAAAAAATTTCATTGGTATTTTGATACGGATTACATTGAACCTATAGGTTGCTTTGGGTAGTATGGACATTTTAACAATATTGATTTTTCCAATCCATGAACTTGGAATATCTTTCCATTTTTTGGTGTCCTTTTCAATTTCTTTCATCAGTGTTGTATAGTTTTCATTGTAAAGATCTTTCACTTGCTTGGTTAATCCCTAGATATTTAATTTTATTTGTGGCTATTGTAATTAAGAATACTTTATTTCATTTTCAGATTGTTCACTGTTGTCATATAGAAATGCTACAGATTTTTGTATATTGATTTTGTATCCTGCTACTTTACTGAATTTATCAATTTTAATAATTTTTGGTGGCATCTTTAGAGTTTTCCAAGTATAAGATCACATCATCTGTAAACAAGGATAATTTGACTTCTTCTCCAATTTGGATGCCCTTTATTTCTTTCTCTTATCTGATTATTCTAGCTAGGACTCCCACTACTGTGCTGAATAACAGTGGTGAAAGTGGGCATTCTTGTCATGTTTCAGATCTCAGAGAAGTCTTTTAGTTTTTCCACATTTAGTATAATACTAGTTATCAGTCTGTTGTATATGGCATTTATTATGTTGAGGTACATTCTTTCTGTACCCAGTTTTTAAAGGGTTGTTATCATGAAGGGATGTTGAATATTATCAAATCTTTTCTCAGCATCAATAGAAATGATCATTTTTTTTGTCCTTCATTCTGTTGATATGATGTATAATCTTAATTGATGTGTATGTTGAACCAACCTTGCATCCCAGGAAGAAATCCCACTTGGTATGATGAATAATTTTTTTAATGTATTGTTGAGTTTGGTTTGCTGGTATTTTGTTAAGGAATTTTTCTTTTTTCTTTTTCTTTTTTTTTTTGTTTGTTTGTGAAAGAGCACACTTTATTGGGAAGCAGAGTGCTGCACAGTGACCAACAGATGATGGCTGCCCAAAGGGCACTTACACATCATACTCCAAAAGACACATAGGATTTTTTGCTAATAAAAATCAACAGGAACAGGGATTCCTCTGGGCAACTCCCCCAACCTCATCCCTTTCAGGGGTCAGGATATCTCCCAACCACTTTCCTGATGGCAGCTGTGGTTCACTAGAGATAGAGCCGCTCGGAGGATCCTTCCTGTTTCTTATAAAGAATATTTTCTTTAGATTTTTTTGAAGTCTTCATTTGTTACTTTCATTCTACATTCTCCTAAGGCCACAGACCAGCTTCTCTACATGTTACCTTGATGTCAGCACCAGAGAGGTCATCTTTAGCCATAATCAAATCATCCAGGGTTGTATCATCAGCCAGTGTCATCCTGCTTGTGTGAATCTGAAAGATGTGCTTCCTAGTCTTTTCATCAGGCAGGGGGAACTCGATATTTCTGTCAATGTGGCCTGGTCTGATAAGTGCTGGATCCAAAGTTTCTATTCAGTTTGTGGCCATGATAACCTTCACATCTGTCCTACAATCAAATTCACCCAACTGGTTCAACAGTTTCAACATTGTTCACTGAATGAATTTCTTTCTCACCACCAGAATTTGAGTCATATATTTTTGTTCCAATGGCATCAATTTCATCAATAAACACAATGGATGGTGCATGTTCTTCAGCAACTTGAAACAATTTCCATACAAATTCGGGCCCATCACCTAGGTACTTCTGAATAAGTTCAGAGCCAACCACTCTCAAGAAAGTGATGGAGGTTTGGTTTCCTACTGCTATGGCTAACAAGATTTTACCTGTGCCAGGTGGAACATAGAGAATGACCCCCCTAGGAGGCTTTATACCCATCTCTTCATAATATTCAGGATGGGTTAGAGGAAGCTCCACAGATTCCTTAATTTCCTAAATTTGGTTGTCCAACACCCCAGTATTGGCACAGATCTCCTGGGGGGACTTTTCCACCTTCATCACTGTGACTAGGGGATCCATGTCTTCCATCAGCACCCCATCACAGCATGCACCTTGTGGCTGAGCAGGACCAAGCATCCAGGTTTCAGCAGATCCTTGTCTACAAATGAAAAAAATGCTGACGTAGTGTTCTCAGCCCACAGATGTACACATAATGGTCACTGATGATCTCTTCCAAAGTTCCTACTGACATTGGGGTCCCACTCAGATCATCCACTTTTGATCTTTCCTCCTCTTGCTTTTCTTCTAATGGTTTCATTAGTTTCTGATTTCTAATTAATTATCCCTCCACGAGAAGATAGTCTTTCATTCTCTTTAACTTCAGTAATTTTAATGGGCACTGAGTGTTAGGTGTCAACAGTGGCAGTTTGCTGGCAGCATCTGGTTCCTTTGTTCTCTTCTTTTTCCCCACTGTAGTTGGTACAGGAGGTTCATATTTCTTTTTCTTGTCCTTGTCATCTTTCTTGCCACCTCCAGGAACATGACCACACTCTGACTTTGACCCATCTTGCCTTGGCCACTTGAGCTGAGGATTTTTTCATCAATAGACATTGATTTTTCATCAATAGACATCAGAGATATTGACCTATAGTTTTCTTTTTTTAATGTTTCTTCATCTGGTTTTGGTATCAAGGTAATACTGGCCTCATAGGATGAGTTCACCCAACATTGGTGCACCCAAATATATAAAGCAAACGTGTGTGTGTATATATATACACACACACACACACATATATTTAAAATTGTTAAATCCTCTCATTGATTTGATCCCTTTATGATTATATAATGACCTCCTTTGTCTCTTCTTATAGTATTTGTGTTGAAATCTATTTTTTCTGATATAAGTATAGGTACTCCTGCTTTTTTTTATTTCCATTGTCATGGAATATCTTTTTTCATGCCTTTGTTTTCAGTCTATGTGTGTCTTTATAGATGAAGTGTGTTTCTTGTAGGCAACAGATTATTTGGTCTTGTTTCTTCATCCATTCAGCCACTCTGTTTCTTTTGATTAAAGAGTTTAGTTTATTTACCTTCAATATTATTATTGATAAGTAAGAACTAACTCCTGCCATTTTGTTATTTGTTTACTGGTTGTTTTGTGGTCTTCTTTTCTTTTTCCTCCTCTCCTCTCCATTTTTCTTTTAGTAAAGGTGATTTTCTCTGGTGATTTCTTGCTTTTTATTTTTTGTCTGTTTGTTGTTTATTTTCTTTTCTGAGGTTACCACAAGGCTTGCAAATACTATCTTATAACCTATTATTTTAAGCTGATAACACTGTTTGCATAAACAAAGATATAAGCAAAAAGAAAACTAATAAAAACTCTACACCTTAACTTCATCCCCCAACTTTTAAACTTTTTGTTGTTTCTATATATATCTTATTATACTGTCTATGTCTTAAACAGTTATAGTTATTATTTTTGATTAGTTCATCATTTATTCTTTCTACTTAAGAGTAGCTTACACAGCACAGTTAGGTGTTATAATAGTCTGTGCTTTTCTGTGTGCTATTACCAGTGAGTTTTGTTACCCTCAGATGATTTCTTATGGCTCATTAATGGTTCTTTTCTTTCTGATTAAAGTATTCTCTTTAGCATTTCATGTAGGGCAGGTCTAGTGTTGAAATCCCTCAGCTTTTGTTTGTCTGGGAAAGTCTTTCTTTCTTCTTCATGTTTTAAGGACATTTTTTACCAGGCATATTATTCTAAGGTAAAAGTGGTTTTTTCCTTCAGCACTTTAAGTATGTCATGCCAGTCTCTCCTGGCCTGTAAGGTTTCCACTAAAATGTCTGCTGCAAGACATATTGGAGCTTCATTGTATGTTAGTTGTTTCTTTCTTTTTTTTTTTTTTTTTTTTTGGATTCTTTCTTTATCCTTGACCTTTGGGAGTTTGATTATTAAATGCCTTGAGGTAGTCTTCTTTGGGTTAAATCTGCTGGGTATTTTATAACCTTCTGGTACTGGGATATTGATATCTTTCTCTACATTTGGAAGTCCTTTTTTATAATCCTTCTGAATAAACTTTATACCCCTATCTCTTTCCCTACCTCCTCCTTAAGGCCGATAACTCAGATTTGTCCTTATGAGGCTATTTTCTAGAGCCTGTAGGCATGCTTCATTGTTTTTTATATTCTTTTTTCTTTAATCTCCTCTGACTGTGTATTTTCAGATAGCCTGTCTTCAAGCTCACTAATTCTTCCTTCTGCTTGGCCAATTCTGCTATTAAGAGACTCTGATGAACTCTTCAGTATATCAATTTTACTTTTCACTCCAGAATTTCTGCTTGGTTCTTTTTAATTATTTTAACCTCTTTGTTACATCTGATAGAATTCTGAATTCCTTCTCTGTGTTATCTTGAATCTCTTTGAGTTTCCTCAACACAGCTATTCTGAATTATCTCAAAGGTCACATATCTCTGCTTCTCCAGGTTTGGTCCTTGGTGCTTTATTTAGTTCATTTGGTGAGGTCATGTTTTCCTGCATGGTATTGATGCTTGTCGGTGTTCATCTGTGTTTGGGCATTAAAGAGTTAGGTATTTACTGCAGTCTTTGTAGTCTGAGCTTATTTGTACCCATTCCTCTTTGGAAGGCTTTCGAGATGTTATAAAGGACTTGGGTGTTGTGATCTAAGTTTCTGCTTTAGGGAGCACCCCAAGCTCAGTAGTGCTGTGGTTCTTTCAGACTTGTAGAGGTACCACCTTGATTGTCTGGAACAAAATCTAGAAGAATTCTCCAGATTATCAGGCAGAGACTCTTATTACCTTCCCTTACTTTCTCCCAAACAAATGTAGTCTCTCTGTTCTGAGCAACCCGAAGCTGGATGTGGAATGACAAAAGCACCCCTGTGGCCACCACCACTAGGACTATGCTGTGTCAGACCTGAAGCCAGCACAGCACTGGGTCTCATCCAAGGCCTATTGTAACCATTCCTTGGCTACTGCCTATGTTTGCTCAAGGCTATGGGGCTCTATAATCAGCTCTACAATCAGCAAGTGATGAAACTAGTCAGGCTTATGTCCTTCCCTTCAAGTCAGTAAGTTCCTCCAGGCCCCAGGTGGGTCCAGAGTTGCCATTACATGAGCCAGGAACTAGAATTAAACCTTAGAAGTCTACCTGGTGTTCTATTTTCCTGCGGCTGAGTACAAAATACTGTACTCAAACCAGATTATACAGCTGGTGCCACTCTTCCTTCCCCTTTTCCAAGGCAGAGGTCACCTCATGACCACCACCAACACAGGTCACAGGGAGTACTGCCTGACTACCGCTAATGTTCCCTTAAGGCCCAAGGGCTACTTAGTCAGCTTATAATGAATTCTGCCTGGCCTGGGATTTACCTTTAAGGGCAGTGGGATCCCCTCCAGCCCAGGGAAGGTCTACAAATGATGTTCAAGAGTCAAGTCCTGGAATCAGGGACCACATGAGCCCCTTTGATCATATATCCCCCTGTGGTCAAGCTGGTACCTAAGGCATAAGACAAAGTTCTTTTTACTTTTCCCTGTACTTTACTCAAACAGAAGGATTCTTGCCCTGTAGCCACTACAGCTGGGAATGCACTGAGTCTCAACTGAAGCCAGCAAGTTTCAGAGTCACATCCAAGACCCATGATATAGTACCTGGGTATCACTGTGGGTTATTCAGTGCCCAAGGGCTCTTCAGTTAGCAGGTGATGAATCCTGCCAAGGCTGGGTTATTCCTGTCAAAGCAATGAGTTCTCTTCTGGCCCAGGTTGTGTCTAGAAATGCCATCTAGAAGCTAGGGACTGGAAAAGGGGCCGTCACAACTCTGACTAGTGCCAGATCCTGCTGTGGCTGAGCTGGTATCTAAGGTACAAGACAAAGTCCTCGCACTCTTCCCTCTCCTCTCCTCCAGTGAGAGGAAAGGGTCTCTTTCGGAGCTGTGAGCTGTGCAGCCTGGGCTTAGGGGAGGAGAAATGTCAGTGCTCCAGCTGATGTCTCAGTAGATCACATGCCTTCCAAGTCCACTGGCTTTGGGCCCAGTTCAGCACTAGGACTCATTCAAGAGTTGCAGTTCTTGTGACCTAGTCTGCCTTTCTTTACTTAGAGACTCAGAGCACTTTAGCCTGCAGGGGTGAGGTTGGTGGGAACTCAAGGTCCTACCACTGGGATCAGTGATTTCCCTCTGGCTAGGGTTGGTTTAAATGCTCCCTTCATGGTTGGACATCAGATGAGTTTGTTCTGTTTTTGCTTTCTGCTATCAGAAACCAGCACTAAGTTTAATGCCTCACAATTGTTGTGCTGTCCCATTCTCCAGCACACAGAATCATTCTCCTCCCCATGCTGCCACTGCCAGGGGACGGGCGGCGGGGGTGGTGTTGATAATTCAAGACTGTTTTTCCTACTTCTTCAGTGCCTCTTCCAGTGATATGAAATTAAAACCAGGTACTATGAATGCTCACCTCATTTTTTGGTTCTTTTGAAGATTTTTTTTTGTGTGTAGATAGTTATCAAATTGGTGTCCATTCAGAGGGGGTAATCATTGGAGCCTTCTATTCCACCTTCTTGCTCCCCACCAAGCCTGCATGGAACTTTTTTTGGTGTATATTTACTCTTAATCTATGTATTTTAGTCTTTTTTTGAGATAGGATCTTACTCTGCGCCCAGGCTGGAGTGAAGTCATGTGATCATGGCTCACTGCAGCTTCAACCTCCCAAGCTCAATCAATCCTTCCACCTCAGCCTCCAAAGTAGCTTGGACTACAGGCATGTGCCACCATACCTGGCTAATTTTTGTACTTTTTGTAGAGATGGGGTCTTGCCATGTTGCCCAGTCTGGTCTCAAATTCCAGGGCTCAAGCAATTTTTCTGCTTCAGCCTCCCAAATTGCTGAGATTACAGGTGTGAGATACTACACCCTCCCTTCACATTCCTTTTTAATCCCTACTTCCCACTTCCTCTTGCTTCTGCCACCTCCTATTTTTCAGACAACCACTGATCTACTTTCTTTCACTTTGGATTTATTTGAATTTTCTATAAATTTTATAAATGGAATCACATAATATATGGTCATTTTTGTCTAGTTTATTTCATTAGCATAATTATTTTGCTAATTAGGAAGGAAAAAAATAAATAAAAGACATCCAGATTAGAAGTGAAGGAGTAAAGTGGTCTTTATTCACAGTCTCCATAGTGGTGTATGACAAAATCTGTTAGAATCTATTTTAAAAGCTACTAGAACTAACAAGCAAATTTAGCAATGTGGTCATGCCATTTTATTGCTAAATAGTATTCTATTGTATGACTATATGATAATTTATTTTTACATCTGTTAATGGATATTTTGTTGTTTTTGTTTTTTTAATATTTTATTTTATTTTTTAAGTTTCAGAGTACATGTGCAGGATGTGCAGGTTTGTTACATAGGTAAACGTGTGCCATGGTGGTTTGCTGTACCTATCAACTATCATCTCGGTATTAAGCCCAGCATACATTAGCTCTTTTCCCTAATGTACTTTCAAAAATAAATCTCCCCTCCAGGCACAGTGGTTTACACCTGTAATCCCAGCACTTTGGGAGGCCAAGGCAAGAGGATCAGCTGAGTTCGGGGAGTTTAAGACCAGCCTGGCCAACATGGCAAAGCCCCGTCTCTCCTAAAAATATAAAAATTGGCCAGGTGTGGTGGTGCAGGACTGTAGTCCCAGCTACTCTGGGGACTGAGGCAGGAGATTCGCTTGAACCTGGGAGGTGGAGGTTGCAGTGAGCCAAGATCGACCTATTGCACTCCAGCCTGGGTGACAGGGCGAGACTCCATCTCAAAAATAAATAAATAATATCTGTATAAAAATTTCTGTACATTTTTTGTGAAGACATGTTTTCATTTCTCTTGAGTAAGAGATCTTGGTTGGATTATATGGTAGATACAATATTTAGCTTTTAAGAAACCGTCAAATTTTTTTCCATAGTAGTTGTAACATTTTGTGTTCTTACCAGCTGTGTATGAGAGTATTAGTTGAGTAGCTCTACATTCTCATTGATACTTGGAATGAGCAGTCCTTTTAATTCTAGCCATTGTGTTAAATGTACAGTAGTAGATTATAGTGTTTTAATTTGCATTTCCCTAATAAATAATATTGTTGAGCATCTTTTCAAATGCTTATTTACCACGTGTTTATTTTCTTTTCTTTGGTGAAACGTCTGATCGAATATTTTGCCTTTTTTTTTTTTTTTAGATGGAGTTTTACTCCAGTCACCCAGGCTGGAATGCAATGGCATGATCTTGACTCACTTCAACCTCCGTCTGCCAGGTTCAAGTGATTCTCCTTCCTTAGCTTCCTAGGTAGCTGGGATTACAGGTGTGGCCACCATGCCCAGTTAATTTTTGTATTTATAGTAGGGATGGGGTTTCACCATGTTGGTCAGGCTGGTCTCGAACTCCTGACCTCGTGATCCACCCACCTCGGTTTCCCAAAGTGCTGGAATTACAGGCTTGAGCCACCATGCCCGGCCACATTTTGCCTATTTTTGAGTTATTTGTTTCCTTTTCATTGAGTTGTTTTGAAACAGTTGTATTATTTTTAATTTTGATGGATGTGTAATAGTTGTATATATTTATGGGGCACATGTGATATTTTGATACAAGCATATAATGTGTAATTATTACATCAGAGTGATTGGGTCTCTATCACCTTAGACATTTATGATTTTTATGTGTTAGGAACATTTCAATTCTATTCTTCTAGTTGTTTTGAGATATACAACAAATTACTGTTAACTATAGTCACCCTATTATGCTGCCAAACACTAGATTTTATTCCTTCTATTAACTGTGTAGTTGTACACATTTACCTACTGTTCTTTATCTCCCATTCCCACTACCCTTCCTAGCCTCTGGCAACCATTATTCTAATCTCTATCTCCATGAAATCATTTTTTTAACTCTGTATATGAATGAGGACATCATTTAACATAATGTCCTCCAGTTATTTCCATGTTGTTGCAAATGACAAGATATTATTATTTTTTATGGCTGAATAACATTGTATTATATATACATACCATATTTTCTTTATCCACTCATGTTAATGGACATGTAGGCTGATTGTGTATCTTGGCCATTGTGAATAGTGCCGCAATTAACATAGGAGTGCAGATGTCTCTTTGATATATTGATTTCCTTCCTTTTTTCATTTGGACCTATACCCAGTCATGGGATTATTGGGATATTCTTGAGTTTTGAGAATTCTTTTTGTATTTTGTATAAGTCCTTCATTAGATATACGCTTTTCAAAATTTTTTTGCTCTACGACTTGTTTTTTAATTTTAAAGTGTCTTTCAAAAAATACTTATTTTAATTTTAATAAAGTTCGATTTATCAGTTTTCTAAGGATCATGCTTTTGGTAATGTATCTAAGAAATCTTTATCAAACTCTGTGTCACTAATATATTTTTCCATATTTCTGCTAAAATCTTATAGTTTTAGGTTTTATATTTAGATTTATAATATATTTTGGATTAATTTCTTATATGGCATGAGGTATAGATCAAAATTTGTATTTGTTGCTTATGGCTATTCAAGTGTTTCAGCACCAGCACATCTCTGCTGAATTTTCTTTGCATCCTTGTTGAAAATCATTTGCTTCTATATGTGAGGTCTCTTTCTGGATTGTCTATTCTGTTTTATTGATCTAGTTGTTTATCTTTTTGCCAATGCCACACTATCTTGATTATTGTAGTTTTATAGTATTTCTTGAGATCAGGTACTGTTAATGCCTTGATTTTGTTCTTTGTTTGAAGTCATTTTGGCTATTCTAGGTCCTTTTAGACTTTTAGAATCTGCTTGCCAATTTTCACTTTTAAAAAGCTTAATGGAATTTGATTAGGAATGCTTTAAATATGTAGATCAATTTGGAGAGAACTGACATCTTAACAATATTGAGACTTCCCATCTATTAACGTGGTATATCTCTTCATTGACTTAAGTTTTCATTAATTTCCTAGAAATATTTTGTAGTTTTCAGTGTACAGTTCCTGTATATCTTTAGTAGGATTTATACTTAAGTACTTATTATTTCTGATGCTATTATAAATATTAATAGTTGTTTTTTATATTCAATATCTGATTCTTTATTATTAGTGTAGAGAAATGAAACTTATTTTTGTATAGTGATCTTGTGTCCTATAACATTGCTAAATTTGCTTATTAATTCTAGTAGCTTTTTTATGGACTCTATCAGATTTTCTCATAAACAATCACACAGGCTGCTAACAAAGACAATTTTTACTTATTCATTTCTAATCTGTATAGCTTTTTCTTTTCCCAATTATACTGGATAGAACCTTTATTACAATGTTAAAAATAAATATTGTGAGCAAATGTTATTGCCTTGTTTCTTATCTTAGGGGAAAAATATTAAATCTTGGCATCATTACAGATGAAATTAACTGTAAATAAAGTTCTAAAAGTTTCCTTTTATCCCTAGGTTGGTGAGAGTTTTTATCAGGAAAATACGTTAGATTTTTACCAAATGTTTTTCCTGCATCTATTAACAGCATCATAAGCTTTTTCTTCTTCAGTTTATTAATATCATGAATTATGTTGATTGATTTTTTTAAGGTTAAAACAACCTTGCATTCCTGGGAAAACTACACTTGGTGATAATATATTATTTCTGTTTATATATTGTTGGATTCAAATTGTTAAAATTGTGTTAAGAATTTTTACCTCTGTATCCATGTGGAATATTGAAAAGTAGCTTTCTTTTCTTGTGATCTCATTGTCTTATTTTAGAATAAGAGTAATAATGCTGGCCTAACATAATGACTGGGAAGGATTTTCTCTGCTTCAATATTTTGGAAGAATTTGTGTAGTATTGGTATTTTTTTTAATGTTGATGAAATTGCTCAGTGATGCCATCCAAGCCTATAGTTTTCTTTGTGGAAAAGTTTTAACTACAAATTCAATATCTTTAGTAGTTATAGAGTTATTCAACTTATCTATTTATCCTTGAGTGAGCTTTTATAGTTTCTGTCTTTCAATAAGTTAATCCATTTCCTCTAATTTGTTGGATTTATTGGCAAAACATTTTTAGTATTATTATCTTTATTATCTTTGCAATACCTATAGAATATAAAGTCACATCACCATATTGGTAACATAATATTTTTTCCATTTATTTTCTAATTAGCCTGGCTACATATTTATCAATGTTTTTGTTTTTCTCAGTGAAATAGTTTTGTTCTCATTTTATAAATTTCCACTCTCATCTTTATTGTTTTTTTTCTTCTACTTGTTTTGTGTTATATTTGCCTTACTTTTTCTAGTTTCTTATGATGGAAGATAAAGTCTTTGATTTTGGATTTCCCACATTTCTTAATACAAGCATTATTTCTATTAATTTTCCTTTAATTGCTACTTTAGCAATGGCCTACAAGTATCTATATTTTTTGTTCTCATTTTCATTCAGTTCAAAATATTTTAATTTTCCTTTAGATTTACTCTTTACCCAATAGATTATCCTAAAATAAATTTGGTTTTTAAATATAGGGATTTTTTGTAGTTCTTTCTGTTATTAATTTCTAGTTTAATTTTATAGTGGCCAGAAAACATAGTTGACAATTTATATCTTCATCTTTCTGCTGCCATCCTTTTTTTTTTTTCTCTGTAGGTAACATGTCTGGTTACTTTTAAAATTTTCTCTTTATTGTTAATGTTGAACATTTTGATTTTGATGTGACTATTGCATTTTTCATCATTTTTTAATTCTTGGGGTGCCTTTGTTATTGGATCTGTGTTTATAGTTTTCATCAAATTTGAAAAAAAAGACTATTTATTCAAATACTTTTCTACTGCCAATTTTCCTTTGGAAACTCCAATTACACATATATTTAAATGCTTGAAGTTGTCCCATGACAACTTCATTCTGTTATTCAGAATGATATTCAACTGATATTCTGTTTATTTCTTTCTTACCATTTTATTTTGAATTTCTTTAAGTCTTCAGGTTCTCCAATCTTATCTTTTGTAATGTCTATTCTGCTATAATGCTATTAATTCAATCTAGTATATTTTCATTATAGGCAATGAAGTTTCATCTTTATAAGTTTAAATTGGAAGATGTAGATATATTCTCTTTTGATACTTTCCATGTCTCTATTTAACATAATCTTTCCTCTAGGTATAGAACATATGGAGTACAATTATAAGAACTATTTTAATATCCTTCTTTGCTAATTCTAACATTTATGTCAATTTTTATTACTTAATTTTCTCCTCATTACCTCTCATATTTTTCTGCTTCTTTGCATGATGAGTAATTTTCTTACTGAATGTAGATGTAGTGAGTTTTACCTTGCTGGGTGCTCAATATGTTTATATTCCCATAAGATATAAAAGAGGAGCTTTTTATGGAAGGCACAGTGTAGTTACTTGAGAAAAGTTTGATACTTTCAGATCTTGTGTTAAAGATCTTTTAGGTAAGAAAAGAATAGAATTTTTGCCTGAGGCCAGTAGTGCCTCATTATTGAAACAAGATCTTTCTGGGTACTCTTCCCAGTGTTCTGTGAATGAAGAAATCTTCCATTTTTGCTGGTTGAAGCAGACACTATTCTTGATCCTTTGTAAATGCTGGTACTGTCTGTCTGATCCTGTTGTTAAGTGGTTCTTTCTCCAGCTTCAGGTAGTTACCTCATACATCCATTGATCAGTATTCTGCCAAATACCCAAGTGGAACCCTCTGCACGTCTCTGGAGTTCTTTTTCTGTGTAGCTCTCTACTCTCCAGTCCTCTTCCCTACAAACTTGAGCTGCCTTTGTCTCCCAGAACACTTAGCTCTGGCACATTGGCTTAACTCTGTCATTGCAACATAACAGTCCATCAGGCTTGCCCTTTCTGCATTGTGGCCCAGAAATTGTTTCAAGGCAATAAGCTTATTGCCACCATATAAGCTACTTCACTTATTTCCTGTCTCTTAAGGACCATTTACTTCATTATCTGATGTCTACTGTCTTTAATTCTTTCATACATTTTCAATTTTAAAATTGTTTTAGGTAGAAAGACAAATATAGTTACTATTGCTCTGTCTTTTCCAATAGTAGTATTGATCATACACTGTTTATTAATTGTAAGATTTAACAATGTCAAGATATCAAGTCTCCCCAAATCAATCTGTAAGTTAATGAAATTTCAATGAAATTTAAAAATTTTTTATGAAAGTAGAAACTCTGATTCTTAAATCTATATGTAAGACTAAGTGTCTAAGACTAGAACAGAATTCCCATTACCCTATCATGCTTTATCATCTTACACTGCTTACTCTCATTCATAGTTCTTATTACCCCTTGACATATTGTCTTTAACCATTTTTTTCTGTCTTTAATCCCAACAGAATGTAAGATACATAAGAGCAGGAATTTCATTTTGTTCACTGTTATATCCCTACTGTCTAACACATATACACTAAATAATTATTAATTGAACAAAAACTGCATGCCAAAGACAATTCTGAAAAAGAAGATTGGGAATTTGGCTTAGCATATATCAAGATGGTAGAAGGCAATAGCAATTAAGAACATTTGCGTATTATTGCATGGATACAGAAAAAGATCAGTGGAACAAAACAGGGAAGCCAGAAGTAGCTCTTATTGTATACAAAATTTCGTTAACATATTATAGAAATACCATTACAAATCAGTTATAAAAGGATGGAATTAGTTAACAAATACCGCTCAGACAATTGCCTTCCTTTTAGGAAAAATATGTACACAATAAATTCTATGTGGTTTACTGATCTAAGTAGCCTAAGAAAAGCTTTTAGCAACGATTCTATGAGAATATCTTTATGACCCTATTGTAGAAAAAAATGTTTTAGACATAACACAAAAGGCTCATCTTATAAAGATTAATAAATTTGTTTATATAAATATGTAAATCTTCTGTTATATAAAAGAACATCATAAACATGGAGAAAACATGAGACACAAACTGAGAGAAGATATTTGAAACTTGTATAAAGAATTGGTATTAATTTAAAAATGTGTTTATGAAAGTTCTACCAAACCGCACCCCAGCCAAAAGAAAAACTAAAAGATAAAAACCAAATGGGAAAAAGGGCAAAGGATTTGAGCAGAAAATTCATAGAAGAGGAAACCTGGATAGTTAACAAACATACAAAATGCATATATTTATGCATAATCAAAGAAAACTAATATAACATGCTATTTCACTCACACCAAATTGGCAAAAATTGAAGTCTGACAATATCAAATGTTGATAGGAATGTGGGGGGTGTGAGTTCTCCACACTGTTAAAGGAGTACAACTACTCTGGAGAATAATTTTGCAATCTCTAGTAAAATTTAAAATGTTCCCATCCTACAATTCAGAAATTTAGTGTCTAGATTCATGGCCCAGAAAAACTCTTGTACTTGTAAAGCAGAATATCTTTAGAGGGAAATGAATTTGTTCAAGTAATATTTTGGAAGCATTTAAATGTTGTCAGCATGGGGAATAAAGCAATAAAATGTAGCGTAGTGATACAACAGAGCCGACTTTCTCAAGTGCAGTTTAGGGAGGAAATTTCAGTGGCCTAAGGCATCCATTAAATGTAATGAATCAACTAATTGCAACATATCTAGAATGGTCCTAGTTATGTATCATCGTTGGAAGAATTAAGAAAGAAGTCATTCAAATCATTGTCTTAGGTTCAGTGGTTAAGCTGAAGAACTCTGCGTGAGACAGGCTGCCATATAGCAATTAAATTAAATGATCTTGAATAGCATGTATCAATATGAAAAGATCCCCCCAAATAAGAATAAATATTAAAACCAAGATGCAATAACACACATAAAATATGAAAGCATTCATATAAAATTGAAAAACATAGTATAACATTATATGTTTTTCTTAGATGTTTTTAAAGTATGTAGTAAAAATATAAAAACACAAACTGGAATGATATAAACTAAGCTAATGAAAGTTTATTTGGGGAGAAGTAAAGAGGGAATAAGAATGAGAAAGACTTCAACTAAGTAATATTTTATTTCTTTCATATATAAAGTATATCTGAAGCAATGATGCCAAAATATTAACATTAATTAATTGTGGATATTGGAAACACAGATATTTGTTAGCACTTCCATATTTATTTAACTTTTCAAAAAACATCCAGAAATTAAAATAAAACTTTGCCTGCAGCTTAAGAAAACGTTAAAAAAAAAAAAGACAAGCTAGCAACTATCAAATATCTTGTGTCTTCCTAACTTCTACTGAGTTCGCTAACTTCTACTAATCTGTCACCAGCTTTTCACAGTAAAGGAGGCCATTCCATTGTTGTGCTATATCTTGTCATCCAGTATCCAAAAGCCTGACTGTTGTCATTCTTGAGTGTGAGAGGGCTGCAAACATCAGAACAGCTTTTCACAATAAGCGGCTGACTGGGAAACCTGAGCAAACAAAAAAAGGAGAAAATTAACTCTGGTCTCTGGCCAAAATAATTTGCCTATGATAAACAAAATAGACAATTTCCAGTTCCCACCCCATAGCAGATTAAGACCACCTGTTGTTAATTATGTCCAAATATTTGATAGTTCCCTGTTCCTTTATGTTTTTCAGTTATGTTATTATTCTTTGTTTCAATTTTAACCCATGCAGCACAATTCACTTTTCCTTGGCTTTCTACTTTTAGAGTCGTTACTTCTAACTTATCTCTGCTTCTCTCATCCAAAATTTAGAGACAAATCTAAAGCTTTGGTCTTGTTACTCCTTAGCAAATTATGGCCAGCTTAGTGCAACATTTTCCCCTGACTATTCCTGAAGCAGTTTATTGACTTCACTACCCCCGCAGACCCCAGGAGTAGAAAATGCTGTTTCTCCCATAGTTCACCTACTTGTAGCTGCTAGGTAATGTAAGCTTTCTCACAATTCCCTACTGCCTCTTGTATCACTGAGGGGCACAGCAAGCAAGAGAAATAACTTGTATTGGCTAAATGAAAGCCTTTTAATAACTGACTGCTTACAGAGAAGTAGGTGGGTTATGGGGTAAAATAAGGGATATTAAGACATGCAGACATTAGCAAAAATGGGGAGGCATTACCACCTCTAGGGCTAAAAAGGCACAGAGAAGAAATATGTTTACAGAATCCTGTGAGAGTGTGAGATGTTGGGGAAGGGCTACTCCCCAGGGGCTCTAGTCTTGGAAGAATTCAGGTGCTACTGGAAGAGGTGCTGGCATAAAGGAGGGAGCCTGAGAGAAACACAGCAACCTGTCTTTTCTCTTGCCTTCCAATCTTCTGCTCACGACTCGCTTTGGCTAAATCCACCTATAAACAAATTGAAAGAGTGGCTGCGTGATGTAGGCCTTAAGCAATAGCTTTCTAGGACCTCAGACTGGGTCGATGGGAGTCAAGACTGGTTTTGCAGGGGAAGGAGCAAACAATAGCCTGCACATTCCTGAAGATCAGATGTTTCTTCCTCCTTCTTTTCAAGCTCATGTTATCTGACGATGCCACCCTCTACCACTCTTCAGTGCTGTCATTGACCTGTCTCACTTTCCACTACAACCCCTGCCATCACCCTTGGCTACCTCACTGTGTATGTGGATGACCCATCAGACAGTCTAGTCTCAAAGTGTTTACTTTCTCAACAACAACAGCATTTATCTGTGTTCTAGTTCAGCAACCCATGGTAAAATACCAATTGTTTTTTCTAGCACAGAAAATAGTTATCAATGAGCTAGGAAATCTCTCAGTTTTCTATCTCTAATTTTAGCTGCATCCATTCTCCCTTCTTCTTCAGTTTTTTTGTTGTTGTTGTTGTTGTTATTTCAATAGGTTTTTGGGGAACAGAAATGCAAAGTACACTGGAAAGTCTCAAAAATAGAATCAAACAAATAGAAGAACTTCAGAGCTCAAAGACAAGGCTTTCAAATTAACTGAATCCAGCAAAGACAAAGAAAAAATATTTAAAAATGAACAAAGCAAGAAGTTTGGGATTATGTTAAATGATCAAATCTAAGAATAATTGGTGTTCCTGAGGAAGAAGAGAAATCTAAAAGTTTGGAAAACATATTTGAGGGAATAACTGTGGAAAACTTCTCTGGCCTTGTCCAAGATCTAGACATCCAAACAAACAAAGAAAACCTGGCAAATCTTCACAAAAAGATAATCATGTTGGCACATAGTCATCAGGTTATTTCAAGTCAAGATGAAGGAAAGAATCTTAAGAGCTGTGAGGAAAAAGCATCAGGTAACCTATAAAGAAAAACTTATCAGATTAACAGCAGATTTCTCAGCAGAAACCCTACAAGCTAGAAGGAATTGGGGTCCTATCTGTAGCTTCCTTAAACAAAACAATTATCAGCCAATAATTTTGTATCCAATGAAACTAAGCTTCATAAATGAAGGAGAAATAAAGTTATTTTCAGACAAACAAATGCTGAGAGAATTCACCACTACCAAGTCAGCACTACAAGAACTGCTAAAAGGAGCTCTAAATCTTGAAACAAAATCTCAAAATACACCCATATAGAACCTCCTTAAAGCATAACTCTCACAAGGCCTATAGACAGTAATGAAATGGGAAAGTAAATAAGGTATTTAGGTGACAACTGGTATGATGAATAGAATAGTACCTCATATCTCAATACTAATGTTGAATGCAAATGGCCTAAATGCTCCACTTAAAAGATACAGAATGGCCGGGTGGATAATAATTCACCAACAAAGTATTTGCTGTCTCCGAGAGACTCACCTAACACTTAAAGATTCACATATAGTTAAGGTAAAGGGATGGAAAAAGATATTCCATGCAAATGGACACCAAAAGTGATCAGGAGTAGCTATCCTTGTATCAGACAAAACAGACTTTAAAGCAACAACAGATAAAAAATACAAAGAAGGACATTATATAATGATATAAGAACTAATCCAATAGGAAAATATCACAATCCTAAATATATATGCACCTAACACTGGAGCTCCCAAATTTATAAAACAATTACTATGAAACCTAAGAAACGAGATAGACAGCAACACAATAATATTGAGGGAGTTCAATACTCCACTAGCAGCACTAGCCAGGTCATCAAGGCAGAAAGTCAACAAAAACACAATGGACCTTAACTATACTCTAGAATAAATGGACTTTACAAATATTTACTGAACATTCTACCCAACAATTGCAGAATATACATTCTATTCATCAGCACATGGAACATTCTCCAAGATAGACCATATGATAGGCCGCAAAATACGTCACAATAAATTTAAGAAAATCAAAATTATATCAAGTACTCTCAGATCACAGTGGAATAAAATTGGAAATCAACTCCAAAAGGAATTCTCAGAACCATGAAAATGCATGGAAATTAAATAATCTGTTCCTGAATGATCACTGAAATCAAGGTGAAAATTTAAGAAAATTTGAACTGGATGATAATAGTGACATGACCTATCAAAATCTCTGGGATAAAGCAAAACTGGTGCTAAAAGGATAGCTCATAGCATTACATGCCTACATTAAAAGTCTGAAACAGCACAAATAGACGATCTAAGGTCACACCTTAAGGAATTCGAGAAACAAGAACAAAACAAACCCAAACACAGAAGAAAAAAAGAAATAACAAAGATCAGAGAAAACTGAATGAAATTGACCCCAAAATTTACAAAAGATAAATGACACAAAAGTTGAGTTTTTGAAAAAATAAACAAAATTTATAGACCGTTAGTGAAATTAACCAAAGAGAGAGAAGATCCAAATAAGCTCAGTTAGAAATGAAATGGGAGATACTACAACTGATATCACAGAAATACAAAGGATCACTCAAGGCTACTAGGAACACCTTTATGCACACAAACTAGAAAACCTAGAGGAGATGGATAAATTCCTGGAAATATGCAACCCTCCTAGATTAAACAAGAAAGAAACATAAACTCTGAACAGACCAATAGCAAGCAGTGAGATCAAAATGGTAATGAAAAAAATTGGCAACAAAAAAATGTCCAGGACCAACTAGATTCACAGCTGAATTATATCAGACATTCAAAGAAGAACTGGTACCAATCCTGTTGACACTATTTCAAAAGATAGAGAAAGATGTGATCCTCCCTAAATCATTCTATGAAGCCAGTATCACCCTAATACCAAAACCAAGATAGAACATAACACAAAAGAAAACTACAGACCAATATCCCTGACAAACATAGATGCAAAAATCCTCAAGAAATACTAGCTAACTAGTATCAAAGCAAAAATCCACCATGATCAAATGGTTTTCACACCAGGAATGCAAGGATGGCCTAACATATGCAAGTCAATGTGATATACCACACAAACAGAATTAAAACAGAAATCACATGATCATTTCATTAGAGGCAGTAAAAGAATTTCACAAAATCCGGCATCCTTTTATGATTAAAACGCTCAGCAAAATTGGCATAGAAGCGACATACCTTCAACTAATAAAAGCCATCTATGACAAACCCACAGCCAACATTATACTGAACAGGGAAGAGTTGACAGCATTTCCCCTGAGGACTGGAATGAGACAAGGATCCCATCTTTCATCACCTCTATTCAACATAGTATCAGGAATCCTAGCTAGAGAAATAAGTCAAGAGAAAGAAATAAAGGGCATCCTAATCAGTAAAGAGGAAGTCAGGCCATCACTGTTCACTGATAATATGATTATATACCTAGGAAACCCTAAAAACTCACTCATTCAAAAACCTCCCAGTTCTGACAAATAAATTCAGTAAAGTTTTAGGATACAAAATCAATGTACACAAATCAGTAGCAGTGCTATACACCAACAGCAACCAAGGTAAGAACAAAATAAAATCTCAACCCCTTTTTCCCCCCTGCAAACAAACAAACAAGCAAAAAAAAACCTAGGAATATACCTAACCAAGGAAATGAAAGACTCCTACAAGGAAAACTACAAAACTCTACTGAAAGAAATCACAGACGACACAAATGGAAACACATCCCATACTCATGAATGGGTAGAATCAATATTGTCAAAATGACCATACTTCCAAAAGCAATCTACAAATTCAGTGCAATTCCCATCAAAATACTATTTTTATTCTTCACAGAACTAGAAAACACAATTCTAAAATTCATCTGGAACCAAAAAAGAGCCTGCATAGCCAAGGCAAGACTAAGCAAAAAGAACAAATCTGGAGCCATCACATTACATGACTTCAAATATACTGTTAAGGCTATAGTCACTCAAACAGCATGGTACTGGCATGCAGTCCCAAGCCACTAGCTAGAGGAAGGGGCTTCCTGAGAGCTGAACTTCAGTGATTGTTATATCTCTTCTGGGTTTAGCCATCCAGTGGACAAAAGAATCTGAACAATGGCTCTTGAGTCCCTGATCTTCCCTCTGACATAGTCTACCCAAATAAGAAGTAACCAGAAAAACAGTTCTGGTTCCTCTAGGTAGTGGCTTGGGACTGGAGGAGCCCCCTCTTTAGGGAGCTCCTCCAGGGATCACCCTGTGGGACAAAAGAATTTGAACAGCAGTCCTTGAGCCCCAGATCCTCCAGTACAAGCCACTACCTAGAGGAAGGGGCTTCCTGAGAGCTGAACTGCAGTGATTGTTATATCTCTTCTGGGTTCAGCCACCCAGTGGAGCTACCAGGCTCCAAGATGGTACTGGGGTATGTCTGCAAAGAGTCCTGTGATTTTATTTGTCTTCAGGTTTCTCAGCCATGGTTACCAGAACCTGCTCTGGTTGAGGTGGCAGGAGAGTGAAGTGGACTCTTTGAGAGTCCTTGGTTTCAGTTTTGTTCAGTGTGCTGGTTTCTCTAATGCTGGTTATGCTAACAGTGATATTGTCATGTGCACAGACATGACCTCTGGTTAGCCAGGATATTACAGGTGATAGAATTGGTGTGGTTTTCTCCTTTCCTGAGTGGGCTGTTCTTTTATGAGTTGCTGTAATGGTTGGGTTGGGTGGCCTCTAGCCAGGAGGTGGCACTTTCAAGAGAGCATCAGCTGTGGTAGTATGGGGCGATACAAGCTTGCCCTAAGGTTGACTGGATAAGTATTTGGGTTTCTCAGGTAATGGGTGGGGACATAGAGCTCCCAATACATTGTGTCTTTTGTCTTCAGCTACCAGGGTGGATAGAGAAAGGCCATTAGGTGGGGACAGGGATAGACATGTCTGAGCCCAGACTCTCCTTGGGTGGGGCTTGCTGCAGCTGCTGTGGGGGATGGGATATGGTTCTCAGGCTAATGGAATTATGTTCCCACGGGGATTATGGCTGCCTCTCCTGCATCATACAGGTTGCCAGGGAAGTGGTGAAAAGATGGCAGTGACAGGCCTCACCCAGCTCCCACTCAGCCAGCAAGGCCAGTTTCACTCCCATCTTGCCAGACCAATAACATCAAGTTTATATCCAGGTAGCTGGTGAGCAGGGATAAGATCTTGCCCCAGGCTACAAGTCACCCTACTGAGAAAGCAAACAGGGCTTTCAGGCCTCACCCCTCCCTACCTGCTACAGCTTCTGTGTGCATATCTGCACTTCCCATTTGGCCACCCCCCACTCCCCTGGATTCTGCCCAGGATTAATTGCACTCAGTCAAAATTATTACCAAGTTCAGCTGGGAGTTTCCTTCTCCCTGTGGCCCTTCCCCAGTTCCACTGGCTGCCCTCCCCAAGGACCTCTGTGAGATAAAGTCAGAAATGGTTTCCCTGGGCTTCTCTGGGGACTGGGAGTGCCTACAGGGATCTTCCCACTGCTTCTACTACTTTCATATTTTGCTTGGCTCTCTAAAATGATTTCAGCTCTAGGTAAAGTTAAATCCTTCTCCTGTGATCTGGATTTTTAGGTTCCGCAGTGGGTATGTGTGGTCACAAGCTGACTTTTCCCCCCCTCTCACATTTTAGGCACTGGTAGTTTTTTGGCTGTCTCATGGAGTTTGCAGTGGCAAGCTACTTCTTTCAAAGGGTCTGTGAATTCTTTTGTTTTTCCTGGTATCTTCCTGCAGTAGTTCTTGGAGGAAAAGCTCATGACATGAGTTTCTACACATTGTTCTGTCCATCTGAGTGAGAGCTGCAAGTTAGTCCTGCCTCTTATCTGCCTTTTATTATTATTATTATTATTCTGATCTCCTTATTTCAGTTTTAAATAATAGGTTCTCTCACTTGTCTAGAGCAGTCTATCTACCCATGCTCTGTAACTGATTCCTTGCTGTCTCCTCCAGGACATGGCTCTGTTGGTTGCTTTCTCTTCCTTTCTACTATCACCTTCCCCATAGACCATATATAAATCCCTCTAAAAAAAAAAAAAAACCAAAAAACTGAGGAAAAGGAAAATAAATACTTCCCCTCATCAAATATCTTCTTGTAGTTGCTATTCTTCTTCTGTTTTTAGCAAGTGTCTCCCAAAAGCCTACATTCAGAATTTCTACTTGCTCTCGCTTTGTCCCACTAGTCACCCCACAGCAATATCTCTTTGCCCAAGTAGCTCACACTATTGAACCCATTCCAGTAAAATAACTTTAATAATTTTCAAAATGCCAAATTTAGTAAATGCTTTTCAGTGTCTGTGTGCCATTTGGCATTACCGTCCATTTCCATTTTCATTCTGTGTGACTTCTGAGATAACGCTTTCTCTTTATAGTTTCCCCTTGCTTATGGCTTTTCTTTCCTGGTTTCCTTTGTTGGATCTGCTAGCTGTAGCTACTCCTTAAATGTTAATGTTTCTGAAGATTCTGTCCCTGGCCCACTTTTGTCACTGGGCATGATAATCCTCATCAACATTATCCTACATTATCTTGGAGTTTCAGCTACAATCATATGCTGATGGCATTCAAACTCCTGCCTCCAGCGAAGACCTCATTTCAGTTTCAGATCCCACACATTCATTTAACAAACATTTAAGTAGTGCTTTCTACATTTCAGGATCTAAGCTTTGCAAATGCTAGTTCATTTAATTCCCATTACAATCCTATGAAGTTGGTATACAGGAGGAAAATTGAGGTACTAACATAAGACTAAAAAATTTGAAGTTTCCCAGCTAGTCAAACAACCTAAATGATTGTATAGGTTGTCCGGGGTGGAGCCAAGATGACTGAATAGGAACAGCTCCAGTCTACAGCTCCCAGCATGAGCGACGCAGAAGACGGGTGATTTCTGCATTTCCAACTGAGGTACCAGGTTCATCTCACTGGAGAGTGCCGGACAGTGGGTGCAGGACAGTGGATGCAGCGCACCGTGCGTGAGCCAAAGCAGGGTGAGGCATCATCTCACCTGGTAAGTGCAAGGGGTCAGGGAATTCCCTTTCCTAGTCAAAGAAAGAGGTGACAGATGACACCTGGAAAATCGGGTCACTCCCACCCTAATACTGCGCTATTCCAATGGACTTATCAAATGGCACACCAGGAGATTATATCCTGCACATGCCTTGGAGGGTCCTACGCCCATGGAGCCTCGCTCATTGCTAGCACAGCAGTCTGAGATCAAACTGCAAGGCAGCAGTGAGGCCAGGGGAGGGGGGCCTGCCATTGCCAAGGCTTGAGTAGGTAAATAAAGCAGCCAGGAAGCTCGAACTGGGTGGAGCCCACCACAGATCAAGGAGGGCTGCCTGCCTCTGTAGGCTCCACCTCTGGGGGCAGGGCACAGACAAACAAAAGACAGCAGTAACCTCTGCAGACTTAAATGTCCCTGTGTGACAGCTGTGAAGACAGTAGTGGTTCTCCCAGCACGCAGCTTGAGATCTGAGAACTGGCAGACTGCCTCCTCAAGTGGGTCCCTGACCCCCGAGTAGCCTAACTGGGAGGCACCCCCTAGTAGGGGCAGACTGACACCTCACACAGCTGGGTACTCTTCTGAGACAAAACTTCCAGAGGAATGATCAGGCAGCAGCATTTGCAGTTCACCAATATCCACTGTTCTGCAGCCACCGCTGCTGATACCCAGGCAAATAGGGTCTGGAGTGGACCTCCAGCAAACTCCAACACACCTGCAGCTGAGGGTCTGGACTGTTAGAAGGAAAACTAACAAACAGAAAGGACATCCACACCAAAAACCCATCTGTACGTCATCATCATCAAAGACCAAAGGTAGATAAAACCACAAAGATGGGGAATAAAACAGAGCAGAAAAGCTGGAAACTCTAAAAATCAGAGTGCCTCTCCTCCTCCAAAGGAACGCAGCTCCTCACCAGCAACAGAACAAAGCTGGATGGACAATGACTTTGACGAGCTGAGAGAAGAAGGCTTCAGATCAAACTACTCTGAGCTAAAGGAGGAAGTTTGAACCAATGGCAAAAAAGTTAAAAACCTTGAAAAAAAATTAGATGAATGGCTAACTAGAATAACCAATGCAGAGAAGTCCTTAAAGGACCTGATGGAGCTGAAAACCACAGCACGAGAACTACATGATGAATGCACAAGCTTCAGTAGCTGATGCGATCAACTGGAAGAAAGGGTATCAGCGAAGGAAGATGAAATGAATGAAATGAAGCAAGAAGAGAAGTTTAGAGAAAAAAGAATAAAAAGAAACGAACAGAACCTCCAAGAAATATGGGACTATGTGAAAAGACCAAATCTATGTCGATTGGTGTACCTGAAAGTGACGGGGAGAATGGAACCAAGTTGAAAAACACTCTGCAGGATATTATCCAGGAGAACTTCCCCAGTCTAGCAAGGCAGGCCAACATTCAGATTCAGGAAATACAGAGAATGCCACAAAGATACTCCTCGAGAAGAGCAACTCCAAGACACATAATTGTCAGATTCACCAAAGTTGAAATGAAAGAAAAAATGTTAAGGGCAGCCAGAGAGAAAGGTCGGGTTACCTACAAAGGGAAGCCCATCAGACTAACAGCAGATCTCTCGGCAGAAATTCTACAAGCCAGAAGAGAGTGGGGGCCAATATTCAACATTCTTAAAGAAAAGAATTTTCAACCCAGAATTTCATATCCAGCCAAACTAAGCTTCATAAATGAAGGGAGAAATAAAATATTTTACTGACAAGCAAATGCTGAGAGATTTTGTCATCACCAGGCCTGCCCTAAAAGAGCTCCTGAAGGAAGCGCTAAACATGGAAAGGAACAACCAGTACCAGCCACTGCAAAATCATGCCAAATTGTAAACACCATCGAGGCTAGGAAGAAACTGCATCAACTAATGAGCAAAATAACCAGCTAACATCATAATGACAGGATCAAATTCACATATAACAATATTAACTTTAAATGTAAATGGACTAAATGCTCCAATTAAAAGATACAGACTGGCAAATTGGATAAAGAGTCAAGACCCATCAGTGTGCTGTATTCAGGAAACCCATCTCACATGCAGAGAAACACATAGGCTCAAAATAAAAGGATGGAGGAAGATCTACCAAGCAAATGGAAAACAAAAAAAGGCAGGGGTTGCAATCCTAGTCTCTGATAAAATAGACCTTAAACCAACAAAGATCAAAAGAGACAAAGAAGGCCATTGCATAATGGTAAAGGGATCAATTCAACAAGAAGAGCTAAGCATCCAAAATATATATGCACCCAATATAGGAGCACCCAGATTCATAAAGCAAGTCCTGAGTGACCTACAAAGAGACTTAGACTCCCACACAATAATAAAGGGAGACTTTAACACCCCACTGTCAACATTAGACAGATCAACAAGACAGAAAGTTAACAAGGATATCCAGGAATTGAATTCAGCTCTGCACCAAGCTGACCTAATAGACATCTACAGAACTCTCCACCCCAAATCAAAAGAATATACACTCTTTTCAGCTCCACACTACACCTATTCCAAAATTGACCACATAGTTGGAAGTAAAGCACTCCTCAGCAAATGTAAAAGAACAGAAATTATCACAAACTGTCTCTCAGACCACAGTGCAATCAAACTAGAACTCAGGATTAAGAATCTCACTCAAAACCGCTCAACTACATGGAAACTGAACAACCTGCTCCTGAATGACTACTGGGTACATAAAGAAATGAAGGCAGAAATAAAGATGTTCTTTGAAACCAATGAGAACAAAGACACAACATACCAGAATCATTGGGACACATTTAAAGCAATGTGTAGAGGGAAATTTATAGCACTAAATGCCCACAAGAGAAAGCAGGAAAGATCCAAAATTGACACCCTAACATCACAATTAAAAGAACTAGAAAAGCAAGAGCAAACACATTCAAAAGCTAGCAGAAGGCAAGAAATAACTAAGATCAGAGCAGAACTGAAGGAAATAGAGACACAAAAAACCCTTCAAATAATCAATGAATCCAGGAGCCGGTTTTTTGAAAAGATCAACAAAATTGATAGACCGCTAGCAAGACTAATAAAGAAGACAAGAGAGAAGAATCAAATAGACGCAATAAAAAATGATAAAGGGGATATCACCACCGATCCCACAGAAATACAAACTACCATCAGAGAATACTATAAACACCTCTACACAAATAAACTAGAAAATCTAGAAGAAATGGATAAATTCCTCGACACATACACCCTCCCAAGACTAAACCAGGAAGAAGTTGAATCTCTGAATAGAACAATAACAGGCTCTGAAATTGAGGCAATAATTAATACCTTACCAACCAAGAAAAGTCCAGGACCAGACGGAATCATAGCCGAATTCTACCAGAGGTACAAGGAGGAGCTGGTACCATTCCTTCTGAAACTATTCCAATCAACAGAAAAAGAGGGAATCCTCCCTAACTCATTTTATGGGTCCAGCATCATCCTGATACCAAAGCCTGGCAGAGACACAACAAAAAAAGAGAATTTTAGGCCAATATCCTTGATGAACATTGATGCAAAAATCCTCAATAAAATACTGGCAAACCGAATCCAGCAGCACATCAAAAAGCTTGTCCACCATGATCAAGTGGGCTTCATCCCTGGGATGCAAGGCTGGTTCAACATACAATAAACATAATCCAGCATATCAATAAACATAATCCAGCATATAAACAGAACCAAAGACAAAAACCACATGATTATCTCAATAGATGCAGAAAAGGCCTTTGAGAAAATTCAACAACCTTCATGCTGAAAACTCTCAATAAATTAGCTATTGATGGGATGTATCTCAAAATAATAAGAGCTATCTATGACAAACCCACAGCAAATATCATACTGAATGGACAATAACTGAAAGCATTCCCTTTGAAAACTGCCACATGATAGGGATGTCCTCTCTCACCACTCCTATTCAACATAGTATTGGAAGCTCTGGCCAGGGCAATCAGGCAGGAGAAGGAAATAAAGGGCATTCAATTAGGAAAAGGGGAAGTCAAGTTGTCCCTGTTTGCAGATGACATGATTATGTATCTAGAAAACCCCATTGTCTCCGCCCAAAATCTCCTTAAGCTGATAAGCAACTTCAGCAAAGACTCAGGATACAAAATCAATGTACAAAAATCACAAGCATTCCTATACACCAATAACAGACAAACAGAGCCAAATAATGAGTGAACTCCCATTCACAATTGCTTCAAAGAGAATAAAGTACCTGGGAATCCAACTTACAAGGGATGTGAAGGGCCTCTTCAAGGAGAACTGCAAACCAGTGCTCAATGAAATAAAAGAGGATACAAACAAATGCAAGAACATTCCATGCTCATGGGTAGGAAGAATCAATATCGTGAAAATGGCCATACTGTCCAAGGTAATTTATAGATTCAATGCCATCCCCATCAAGCTACCAATGACTTTCTTCACAGAATTGGAAAAAACTACTTTAAAGTTCATATGGAACCAAAAAAGAGCCCACATTGCCAAGTCAATCATAAGCGAAAAGAACAAAGCTGGCGGCATCATGCTACGTGACTTCAAACTATACTACATGGCTACAGTAACCAAAACAGCATGGTACTTGTACCAAAACAGAGATATAGACCAATGGAGCAGAACAGAGCCCCCAGAAATAATGCTACATATCTACAACTATCTGATCTTTGACAAACCTGACAAAAACTAGCAATGAGGAAAGGATTCCCTATTTAATAAATGGTGCTGGGGAAACTGGCTAACCATATGTAGAAAGCTGGAACTGGATCCCTTCCTTACACCTTATACAAAAATTAATTCAAGATAGATTAAAGACTTACATGTTAGATCTAAAGCCATAAAAACCCTAGAAGAAAACCTAGGCAATACCATTCAGGACATAGGTATGGGCAAGGACTTCATGTCTAAACACCAAAAGCAATGGCAACAAAAGCCAAAGTTGACAAATGGGATCTAATTAAACTAAAGAGCTTCTGCACAGCAGGAGAAACTACCATCAGAGTGAACAGGCAACCTACAGAATGAGAGAAAATTTTTGCAACCTACTCATCTGACAAAGGGCTAATATCCAGAATCTACAATGAACTCAAACAAATTTACAAGAAAAAACAAACAACCCTATCAAAAAGTGGGTGAAGGATATGAACAGACACTTCTCAAAAGAAGACATTTATGCAGCCAAAAAACACATGAAAAAATGCTCATCGTCACTGGCCATCAGAGAAATGCAAATCAAAACCACAATGAGATACCATCTCACACCAGTTAGAATGGCAATCATTAAAAAGTCAGGAAACAACAGGTGCTGGAGAGGATGTGGAGAAATAGGAACACTTTTACACTGTTGGTGGGACTGTAAACTAGTTCACCCATTGTAGAAGTCAGTGTGGCGATTCCTCAGGGATCTAGAACTAGAAATACCATTTGACCCAGCCATCCCATTACTGGGTATATACCCAAAGGATTATAAATCATGCTGCTATAAAGACACATGCACATGTATGTTTATTGCAGCACTATTCACAATAGCAAAGACTTGGAACCAACCCAAATGTCCAACAGTGATAGACTGGATTGAGAAGATGTGGCACATATACACCATGGAATACTATGCAGCCATAAAAAATGATGAGTTCATGTCCTTTGTAGGGACATGGATGAAGCTGGAAACCATCATTCTCAGCAAAGTATCGCAAGGACAAAAAACCCAACACCGCATGTTCTCACTCATAGGTGGGAATTGAACAATGAAAACACATGGACACAGGAAGGGGAATATCACACACCGGGGCCTGTTGTGGGGTGGGGGGAGGGGGGAGGGATAGCATTAGGAGATATACCTAATGCTAAATGACGAGTTGATGGGTGCAGCACACCAACATGGCACACGTATCCATATGTAGCAAACCTGCCCATTGTGCACATGTACCCTAAAACTTAAAGTGTAATAATAAAAAAAAAGGTTTCTACCACTAAGTTTAGTGAATATTCTATACAGAAGAAGAGTTAAAGTCCCAATAGCCTTTCATACATTTAATAACTTCTTACTAAAAACATTTTTCTAGGCACAGAAATCAGCTATGATGAATAGACAACAGGTTCTTGGTCTGAAGAAACGCTCTCTGGTGGTGGTAAATCAACTCTAAATAAATAAATTGACATAGATTTTTAAAAAAATGATTTTATAGGTTGTATAACTTGCCCCAGACCGCACAACTTATAACTGGTAGAGCCAGCATTGGAATTGAGACAGTCAGGCTCCAAAGTCCATGCTGTCAACCATTTTGCTGAATTCTTCATTTCAGTGTCCCTTGGGTACCTCTAACTTACCATATCTGAAACTGGATTTAGCTTTCTCTGAAAACTGACTTCTCCCAATCTAATCAACAATGATAAAGCTAATATTCCGAGTCACCTTCAAATTGATATTTTTTAATTAGTGATTTAACATTTAATTAGATATGTTGGGGGAAATTGATATAATAAGCATTGTATACTTACATCATTATCATAAAAATAGTATATCCCTAATACAATGTAAAATTTTGATATTTTTGGAATTGTCTTTCTTTCAGTTACTCCTTCGCTCATAAATAAATGAGCTATTGAAGATAAAGTTTCATGTCCATGAATATGTTTAGACTTTTAAAAATCACTTAAAGGATTATTTTTCTGATTTATATGTCAGCAGAATATGTTGTGACTACTTTTTGAATAACATTTTAAATAGATAGTGCCAAATAAATCACATGTTATTTGGCATAGATGTTTCTGGATCCAGTAGTTAGAATCTTTCTTTACATATGTGATAGAGTTTTAAGGTAAAACAAAATTGCTATGGAAATTTATTTAAATGACAATGCTTGTTTTATCCATCTAGAATCCATCTAGAATCTGTAAAAGATTGTAGGTAAATTCATCTTAATGAGCTATGCAAAACGGTCCTTAAACCACAAACCAGATTTACAAATAAAATTACTTAGCACTTTTCCTATAACATTTGAAACAAATAATCAGTTATAATTAGAATCTTGAGGATAAACTCAGTGTTCATTTTATATATATATATATCCCTTGCAATATAATTTGCTTTCATATTGCCAAATTAAGTGGAACAGGCCACCTAGCAAGATTATAGTAATGTCAGCAATTAGTCAAATATTATTTTGCTGGTAGATACCATAGTTCAGTTCTACAAAAAGAATTATTTCAATTAATCAACTTTCAGTAACAAAATCTAAAGTAATTTTATGACATGGCAAAGATTGGATTTTTTTAATCTTTCACTTCAAATTCAAAAAAATTTCTAACAAAATAGGAGAAATAGAAATATATTCACTAATTCACTTCTACTTTTCAAAGCAAGCTACACATTCTGACTTTTTAAAAAATCTTGGTTTTTACTTTTTTTCAGTTTTTGTGATCTGTTCAATCTTTCTGCACTAGTCATAATCAGACAACTCTTTGGTAGACATATAAAGATGTTTAAATTCCCTCAAGTAAAATAAATATAATAAATCACATATTCCAAGTAAACAGCACTTTGCCATGCTTTTGTTAATTTCAGAATATTAGATGACACTACATACTAGCATCACATGACTCTCATTTTACTGCTCTCAGGTTTTGGACGGGATGTATAGCTGCACCTTGCAATTCACATGCATGCTGCCCATCATTCCTCAGTGGGGAGGGAGAGGATGAGTCAATGAAGAATTGTGCTCCTCCAGGTGCTTTTTAGTTTAGCAGGGTTGAGACCAGTTTACCTGGAGAACATGAATTTAAGTAGTTGCTTGTGGAAACCTGAGTTATTAATTGGCACCATAAGTAACTAATATCACTTGTGGGATTTTTCACCACTGACAACATGTAGAAAACAGTAACATCCTTCTTTAAATTAGACTTGGATTGTCCATAAGGTCTGACTTCTCCAATTGAGGAAGCAACCATCTCTCTCAACAGATGTTGCTATTTATGGTGCAAAGAAGTCAGACTTCATAAATGTGTTGGAGGTTTAAAGTAAACCAAAATTATGAGATAAACTTTGTAACATAAGTGCATGTTTTATTTACTTATATTTTATAATAAATTCACAGAAAATAAGATGTGATTTAGCAAATTTGAGAACAATAAGCTTTAAGCCCAAAATAGAGCCTCTTCTCTGCTTCAGTGTCTTCTGAAGACTCCCAAACTTAAATGAATGTTATATACTCATCTGCCTTCAGAGAAAAAGCCTCACAGTTGTATTTCAGGACTCAGGGTTTCATTGTCTAAAGAAATTATATTTAACTTTATTCATAGCAGATTTATGGTTGCTTTGATGCTTAAAGTCTTGCAAGGACTTTTACCAATGATCTTTGAAGTTCTGTGCAAAAATCCCTGAACTTATGTAGAAGAAAACTGAAAGCCCTAATATACCCATTTTAGACATTAGATCTTGCAATTATCACTTGCAGTGATGCTACACTGGAAATGGCCTGCTTTAAGTGTGAAGATTTGAAATATTCAGAAGAGAATCATCTCTCTGAACAGCTTTTCTTTTCTTTATTCAATGAAAATTCTTCATCTTGGAACTTAGTCCAACTTTTGAAACTTAACGTGGTGATACCCACCCTGCTTTCTTTCCCTTTGATTATTCCTTTTCCCCAATCCATTTTGTACCAAACTTATATTTCAGTTTTTCTACTACATGTTTATTCATCTTTTTGCCAGTTTTGTAGATAGATAATAGATAAATAGCTAGCTAGCTAACAGGATAAATAAACACAGATACAGCTTCAGGTCCAATTTCTTTGGTAGAATTTATTTGAAAGAACTTAAAATATTACTCTTTCTCAATTAAATCTATACTTTTTAAAATTTAGAAATGAAATTACTATAAACCTTTCTATCCAGCTTCTTAGAATCTCATTTCTTCAATGAGCATTTCTGAGTGCTTACCATTCTGTGAATATTTAAGATGTCTTACCAACTGTAGTGACTGAAAAACTATTATAAATAGTTTATTTTACAAAAAGAAGCCCAGAGATAGTCATGTACAGTTGTTTGAGTTTCAGATTCCCATCAAAGGTCCAGCATTCTTCAGCTTTACACTTTGCCAACCTTAGTATATTAGTTAGCATATGCTAGGCTATGCTGATGTACAAGTAAATTCCAACATCTTAGAATCTTAACACACAAAAAAATGTGATCAATACGGATGGTGTAGTCAAGCAGGAAACAAGTTTCCTTACATCTTATCCTTAATATACAGCCAAGATCATCATAGAAGAGGAAAAGACCATGTGGGAAATCACATAAGGAGGTTTTAGGACCAAGAGTGGAAGCATGGTACAACATTTGCACCCATATACCTTTAGTCAGAACCCAATCACATGGTCTTTCACATCTAATTGGTCACATTATTACTTTGAGCTGAAGGGAATCCAGAAAGTATTCTTCTAGTCAGGGCAAAAAGATATTTGGTAGGTAGCTAGCAATATTTACCTCAGGGATATAATGCTGAACAATGTATAGTTTCAGCCTTCTATGTGCTTATATTACAATGTGAGAGAAATGCTACATTGTGAGTGCTATAGCAGAGATTTCAATAAAATACTATAGGATTTCACAACACAGAGCAGCTCACTCTTTCTAAAGAATTTAAAGGGGGCATCACAGAGAATATAACATTTCAGTTGGATATTAATGAAAGATTTGGAGCGTGTTAGGTAAGAAATGTTGCAAGGTGAAGCCAACTGGACTTTCTGGGTCGAGTGGGGGCTTGGAGAACTTTTCTGTCTAGCTAGAGGATTGTAAATGCACCAATCAGTGCTCTGTGTCTAGCTAAAGGATTGTAAATGCAACAATCAGCACTCTGTAAAAACGCACCTATCAGTGCTCTGTGTCTAGCTAAAGGATTGTAAATGGACCAAACAGCCCTCTGTAAAATGGGCCAATCAGCGCTCTGTAAAATGGACCAATCAGCAGGACGTGGGCAGGGCCAAATAAGGGAATAAGAGCTGGCCATCGGAGACAGCAGCGGCAACCCGCTGGGCTCCCCTTCCACACTGTGGGAGCTTTGTTCTTTCGCTCTTCACAATAAATCTATCTGCTGCTCACTATTTGAGTCCACACCACCTTTAAGAGCTGTAACACTCACTGTGAAGGTCTGCCGCTTCATTCTTGAAGTCAGTGAGACCACGAACCTACCAGAAGGAACAAACTCCGGATGCTCCACCTTTAAGAGCTGTAACACTCACCTGGAGGTTCGCGGCTCCTTGTAGTCAGCAAGACCAAGAACCCACCAGAAGGAACCAATTCCGGACACAATGTGACTGGAAAGATAGGATGCCATCACATTATAATTGGACTTATGTTATTTGTTAACAAGTTATCTTGGCATTGGAGTGTTACCAGAAAATTTTCAGCAGTGAGGGTCATATAACTGGCTTTGCCATTGAGTAAGTGTTGCGGTGGCTGGACTGTATAACCTTACAGCTTGAGAATGTCAAGCTCCAGGAGACTCACATACTCTTTAACTATGGGAAAAGGGTGCTATAGGAAGAGGAAAAGAGGAGTGTGAGGCAGGGAAGCTGAGATCTGTCTTCCCTCTTAGACCTCTAATAATGACAGCCCATTTAGCCCCCTGCAACCCCAAGATGTGTTCATCTAGTATCATAGGAAACAGTGTTTGAGATAAGGCTGTTGATGCTCTGGGTTTTGATAATTAAAGCCTAAGAATAGTGTCCTATCTTAAAAGTCAAAGTGAGTCTCCCTGAAACTTTCATTCATTGGTTTTATCTTTCTCAGTGGTTAGTCTTTTTGAAGGTCATGGTATCCTTTGGAAATATATTGTACACATATATACGAAAACTCACATGCAATTTCACAGGCTTGGAAGACTCTCTGGAGTCTTTCCATAGATCCCCAAGTTAAGAACCCTTGGCCTATAGCAACTCTAATAAAGGCCTACTTATACTTTAATTTACAGCCCTTCAAATATTTAAAAACAGCTTTCATATTTTATCTTTTTCAAACAGTGATAAAGCCCTTAGTATGTTCAAATGGCATGTTTGGCAGTTTATTATTAACTCATTTAATCCTCATAGCAACACTGTAAGATAGATACTATTTTTTTTCCCTTTTCCAAATGAGGAAACTGAAGTACAAAAGGGTTAAATAACTTGTCCAATTCACATAGCTACTAAATGGAAGAACCAAGGTTTCAAAATAGACAATCTGGCCCCTGAGCCTGTGCACTTAGCACTATACTTAATTGATATTTAACTTGGAAGAGAGAAGTTTAACTTCTTTGACTGTATTTATATTTCATAACCTCCGGGCCCCTCATTCTTCTCTAGACAATGTAGTTTGACAATGTTCCTTTAAAATGTGCTGCCTATTCCAGACACCGTAAATGTACTGGTATAGCATCATACTGGATCAGCCTTTTTTTGATAGCCACAAAGGGGTTATTCATGCTGGGAGAAAAGGACAGGATGAAGGAAGAGGCCTATGTGTCTTCTTCAGCTTCACACTGTTCTGGGTCCTCTGGGCAAGGGTTAGAAACAGCTTTTGGGATGGATATATCTGCAAGACTTTTGTTATGCAATATCCCAGGCAAAGTCATGCATGGATTCTTTTCCTCTCAGAATGAAACCTATCCCAGGCTCCAAGTAATCATCTCCAAGGGAATTAAATAGTCCCTAATTAAGAACAACACTAGTAAATCCTAGCCCGAACCACGAAACAACCATACTCGAGGCATCTACGCCCCTCAATGAAGAAAGGCTGTTAATCTATGCTGACACCTTCAGCTTGATTTTATTTTATTGGAAAGATGTTATATGGGTTATTATCTCCTGGTTTACATAATCCTACAGTTCGTCGATGCAATATGAAGTGAGATTCAGAGAAGTTTGAATTTACAATCCTATGCAGCTGGTGGAGCTGGGACTCAAATTCAAGACCACAGAACACCGCACTAGTAGATACATACTTGGAAAATTCGAGTTTGGTGGGGAGTTCCTGGGATGTGATCCATCAAATTGTCTGAAGTGAGGTGTTTGGGAATTTGTACTACAAGTGAATCTAAACTTTAACTAATTTGACTTAAAGGTTCTGTGACCTCTCTTAAGTGGGAGACTCCCTTGCTCTGGTGTACTTTCCCTCCATCTTTGTCTGTTGTTAATAATTTAGCCAGCGACAAGGTATGCTTAAAGATCAACTTTTTTTCCCGCTACAAACATGACTTCAGTCCAAGTATTTAAGCACCTGAACTCAAGTGAGGATAATAAATGTCAGAGGAATATTTATAGCTTGGTATATGGAGACTTTCCAGGTCCCTGTTCTGCAATAACACAGATCCATCTGCTAAGGGCATTAGAATTGTGTGTTGTTACTTCTTTTTTTTTCACTCAAGTTGATAGATTCTGAAAATAGAAAACTACAATATACAAAGATTTTAACCTTTTTTTACTCAAATAATTATTAAATTAGGAGTTAATTACCAAGGGCAAAGTTTCTCCGCAATTCCTTGCTATTGGAAGCAAGCCCAGAAGAAACCTTAGCTCAGTCTTATATAAGCCCCTGTCATCATTATGCTGACAGATCTACCTGAGGATTTATTGTAGGATTGTCAGACCTTGGGGGTCTGAGGTTAGTCGACTCCCCAGTCTGTCGTTGGGGTTATGATCGTTTTTATTGCTGTACTATAAACATAGTTACCACTGATACTATTGTCAGCTAATGTATTCTTGTTCAAAGATCTGAGGAAGAGAACCTTTACACGCAAAGACAGTTTATATGTATTTGTACCAGGAGGTTATTTAACCCTTCTCCTATGATAAGCAAGGGCAAGAAGGACCTCTCTGGTTCTGTTCCATCTTTGTATCCTGACCTAAAGAATTTTCATAGAGCTGACTGATGGTCAGTTAGCTATTAAATAGAAAATTTTATGCATTGTTAAGATTAACACTAGAGTACAAGTCTAGACAACATAATCAAGTGGAATAACAGTGTGTGTCTTCTGTGACTAATGAACATATATTCTCTGCTTCACAAAAGAATAGAGGACAATACTTTAATATGCGAGGCAGTGTGCCTCATGTTAATCGTGGGCATATTCAGAAACAATGTGTAAATCAAATTTTGTACAACACAGTTCCCCTTACAGTGCAATTTCAAGAATATCTTATCAAATGACAGTAACTTCTCTTTTTAATTTTAGTTTTAGTTTTACAAAGATCTCAATTACAGAGAGTTAACCATGCTCATACGGTGACATACCATCATCATTGGTCTGCACAAGGAACCCCTCTTGTTTATTTATTAACTTATTCCATTTTCATTCCTATTCTGCAGTCCCATTCTCACTTTTACCCTCATATGCTTGATTTTAAACCTTTTATTTCTACATATCCTTGAAGAATGGGAATGATTGTGTACATGCCATTTAATTTGCACTACTGATATTGTGCTATGGATCTCAGCTTTCTTACTTTTTTCACCAGAGATATGCTTTGAAGGTACAATCTTGTAACTATGCATATATCTAGTTTGTGGTTTCTGATTTCTGCCAGGTACTCAATTGTATGTATCCACCTTGTGTTAATACTCCTCCAGGGATGGATCCCAGACTGTTATCATCATCTTTCTGCCACCACAAACAATGCTATGATAAACAGTGCTTCTATTTGTTCTCTATCCAATAAAGAAAGACTGTAAACTAATATTCAAGTGCATTAATAAAGTCCCTAAGAAAACATATAAAATCTTATTGAAAATTAGGTCATAAGACTTTTAATACGCAAATAATTATCCTTAATCTGCTTGTGGCATGCATTTTGTGTTTGGACTTATATACATTTGACTTCTATAAAGACAAAACATCTATATGAAACAAATTGGGACTTTTTTTTTTTTTAGCCCAGTGGGCTTGATGCTTTGCTCCTTTTCATTTAAAATGTCTCAAGTAATCAGCTTTCTTCTTTGAGACTTGGTATCTCACGCCAATATATGTGATTGCTTGGAAGTCCTAACATTTGGCTTACATTTTCTTTTTCTTAAATTGATCTCAAGAGTGATCTCTTCAGGCCGAATCTCTCCCTAAAGAAATTCAGCAGTATATAACGTTAGCTAAAATGGCAAATTCACAACAAGAACTCCAACTATTTGGGTTCAGGAATAGACAATAGTAGGTGAAGGTAAAACAGCTGTGCAGGTGTCCTCATATCTACAAACTAGGGCTAAAAATTTATTATAGGTCCTCAGTAAAAAGTAATGCTGATTCTATTCATTTTTTTGTGCTAAAGGTAAAATAAAGCCTAGGAGTAGATTGATAAAATAGCCATGTGTTGGAGAAATGCAATACTTAAATTAGCCAATGTTTACTGACTATTTATTACAGTTGAGGCACTGTAATAAGCAATGGGATAGAAGGAAATAGTATGCAAAAATTTTTAAAGTTATAATTGTAAGATTACAGTGTATAGCAGGAGTTACATGATGTTAACTAATGGGACAAAATACAGTTGCAGAAATCCATCAATTTGATTCAATATATATTAATTTTCAGTCAAGTACTAGCTGCTTGTATTAGGTCCTCATCAAACAAACACAAATGATATCAATACTAACCTTCACAATCTTCAAGAGGCAGAAAAACAAAAAAGTAAATGCGATTAAATATTATGGAAGCTATGATGTAAGGAATGCAGATGGAGAACCAAAGTCAGTGCTACCTTCTAGAAAGGTAATGTGAAAACTTTATGTAGAAGATGGCATGCAAACTGAGTCCTGAAGTTTTTGAGGGTTCAGAAGGAAATAATTTCTGTAAAGGGAGAAAGAGGTCCTGAAGTGAAAGACAGTCTGATAATTAGGGAAGCAGTAACTAATACAGTAGAACCATCTGAGTTCAAATTCTGACTTTATCATTTACTAGCCTATTATGGCTCAGTTTCCTCATCCATAAAATGGGTAAAATAGGAGTTCCTTCCCCATGGAGTTAATTTGGGATTCACAGGAGATAACACATGTAAAATGATATATACCATGCCTGGAATATACTATAAGTGCTCAATAAATATTAGTATACTTACAATAATGACAAATAATGTGCTAGAGTTGGTGAGGGGGTGAAGGGAAGGGAAAAGGAGTGAAAAATAAGTCTGAAAAAATAGAAACTAGATCATGCAGGACCTGATATGCATACTTTGGACTTTTTTTTTTATACTTTAAGTTTCAGGGTACATGTGCACAATGTGCAGGTTAGTTACATGTGTATACATGTGCCATGCTGGTGTGCTGCACCCATTAACTCGTCATTTAGCATTAGGTATATCTCCTAATGCTATCCCTCCCCCCTCCCCCCACCCCACAACAGTCCCTGGTATGTAATGTTCCCCTTCTTGTGTATATGTGTTCTCATTGTTCAATTCCCATCTATGAGTGAGAACATGTGTTTGGTTTTTTGTCCTTGCGATAGTTTACTGAGAATGATGATTTCTAGTTTCATCCATGTCCCTACAAAGGACATGAACTCATCATTTTCTATGGCTGCATAGTATTCCATGGTGTATATGTGCCACATTTTCTTAATCCAGTCTATCATTGTTGGACATTTGGGTTGGTTCCAAGTCTTTGCTATTGTGAATAGTGCCGCAATAAACATACGTGTGCATGTGTCTTTATAGCAGCATGATTTATAGTCCTTTGGGTATATACCCAGTAATGGGATGGCTGGGTCAAATGGTATTTCTAGCTCTAGATCCCTGAGGAATCGCCACACTGACTTCCACAAGGGTTGAACTAGTTTACAGTCCCACCAACAGTGTAAAAGTGTTCCTATTTCTCCACATCCTCTCCAGCACCTGTTGTTTCCTGACTTTTTAATGATTGCCATTCTAACTGATGTGAGATGGTATCTCATTGTGGTTTTGATTTGCATTTCTCTGATGGCCAGTGATGATGAGCATTTTTTCATGTGTCTTTTGGCTGCATAAATGTCTTCTTTTGAGAATTGTCTGTTCATATCTTTTGCCCACTTTTTGATGGGGTTGTTTGTTTTTTTCTTGTAAATTTGTTTGAATTCATTGTAGATTCTGGATATTAGCCCTTTGTCAGATGAGTAGGTTGTGAAAATTTTCTCCCATTCTGTAGGTTGCCTGTTCACTCTGATGGTAGTTTCTTTTGCTGTGCAGAAGCTCTTTAGTTTAATTAGATCCCATTTGTCAACTTTGGCTTTTGTTGCCATTGCTTTTGGTGTTTTAGACATGAAGTCTTTGCCCATGCCTGTGTCTTTAATGGTATTGCCTAGGTTTTCTTCTAGGGTTTTTATGGTTTTAGGTCTAACTTTTAAGTCTTTAATCCATCTTGAATTAATTTTTGTATAAGGTGTAAGGAAGGGATCCAGTTTCAGCTTTCTACATATGGTTAGCCAGTTTTCCCAGCACCATTTATTAAATAGGGAATCCTTTCCCCATTGCTTGTTTTTCTCAGGTTTGTCAAAGATCAGATAGTTGTAGATATGCAGCGTTATTTCTGAGGGCAAGTTCTGGCCAGGGCAATTAGGCAGGAGAAGGAAATAAAGGGCATTCAATTAGGAAAAGAGGAAGTCAAATTGTCCCTGTTTGCAGATGACATGAGTGTATATCTAGAAAACCCCATCGTCTCAGCCCAAAATCTCCTTAAGCTGATAAGCAACTTCAGCAAAGTCTCAGGATACAAAATCAATGTACAAAAATCACAAGCGTTCTTATACACCAATAATAGACAGAGAGCCAAATCATGAGTGAACTCCCATTCACAATTGCTTCAAAGAGAATAAAATACTTAGGAATCCAGCTTACAAGGGACATGAAGGACCTCTTCAAGGAGAACTACAAACCACTGCTCAATGAAATAAAAGAGGATACAAACAAATGGAAGAACGTTCCATGCTCATGGGTAGGAAGAATCAATATCGTGAAAATGGCCATACTGCCCAGGGTAATTTATAGATTCAATGCCATCCCCATCAAGCTACCAATGACTTTTTTCACAGAATTGGAAAAAACTACTTTAAAGTTCATATGGAACCAAAAAAGAGCCCACATCGCCAAGTCAATCCTAAGCCAAAAGAACAAAGCTGGAGGCATCACACTACCTGACTTCAAACTATACTACAAGGCTACAGTAACCAAAACAGCATGGTACTGGTACCAAAACACAGATATAGATCAATGGAACAGAACATACTTTGGACTTTAACATTTCTTGGTCAGGCAATTGGAAGTTGGGAAGAGTTTTACGCAAGGAAGAAAAGGAAGGCACTTGATAAGATTTGTTTTTTTAAAAAAAGAATAATCAAGCCTTAGTAAGGAGGATGGATTAGAAGAGACAGGGAAATGAACTAGATGACTACCGCAGTGGTCCAGGCTAACAGTGAGCTAAGGCATAAAAATAAAAATAATTAGAAATTTAAAGGGTGATTCTGAGACATATACCATATTTATTTGTTTTCATGTGGAAAATAAGGACTCTTGAATGACTCCCATTTCTATTAATAATTTTATACCTATCTTTTTTTACATATCTTATAAACAGATGACATAAACTTACAGTATCCATAAATATAGTACAGTACTCAGTATATTTTCTCTCATTAGTTTCTTAAAAACTTTTCCTTTAGCTTGATTTGTTGAAAATATGGCATACAATGTATATACAATATATGTATTAATCAACTGTTTATGTTATCAGTAAGGCTACTAGTAAAGTTTTGGGGGAGTTAAAAGTTATACATGGATTTTCTACTACAAAGGAGATTGATGCCACTCACTCCCATGTTGCTCAAGGATCAACTGTACTAAGTTTTTCCCCTTGTTGTACTTCTTTGTATTCTTTTGTGATTTCTTTTTTCTATTCAACATTATATTTGTGAATTTTACCCAGGTTGAAATTAGCCATATGTGCTTTATCTTAATTTTTATTCTCCAGTCTTGACAGAGATGCATCTTCTTTATTGGTTTTCTCAAAGAAACATTTACCATTATTAATTAATATGTTTTCATTAATTAATATGTCTTCATACATCTCCATATGTCTTATTTATTTTTTCATCATTATTTACATTTTAATCTTTCTTTGTATTTGCTCTGTTGTTCCTTGTCTAACTTATTTGTTTTCTCAATGTTTTGTTGTTGCAGCTCAGAGAGGCAGTAGATGTTTCTCCTTTTATTTATTCCTCTTACAGCTTGATCTATTTTTTGGTTATATTATTATATTTACTCAGTGATATAGTTTGGCTGTGTCCCCACCCAAATCTCATCCTGAATTTCCACATGTTGTGGGAGGAACCTGGTGGGAGGTAATTGAATCATGGGGGCAGGTCTTTCCTGTGCTATTCTCTTGATAGTGAATAAGTCTCATGAGACCTGATGGTTTTCAAAAGAGGAGTTCCCCTGCACAAGCTCTCTTTCAGCCTGCTGCCATCCATGTAAGACATGACTTGCTCCTCCTTGCCTTCCGCCATGATTGTGAGGCCTTCCCAGCCATGTGGAACTATAAGTCCATTAAATCTTTTTTTTGTAAATTGCCCAGTCTTGGGTATGTATTTATCAGCAGCATGAAAATGGACTAAGACAGCCAATTTGAAATGTTTGTATCTTCCATTAGTTTTTTTGAACGGACCTTTTTAACGTGAAACTTTTAGCATTTTGAAGGCACTCTCTTTATGTGTAATAATATTTTTGCCTTAAAATCTGTTTTGTTTGATATTATAATAATATAGCTATGCCAGACTATTGAAATTAGTATTTATCCTATGGTTTTTTAATCATAATTTTACTCTCAACATTTTTTTCTCTATATACTTTAGTGAGTCTGCTTTAAAAAAGCATATAGATGAATTTTGTTATTTTTGTTTTAACTAAAGATTTTAGCTATTACCATTTATTTTGACATATGTAACTTTATTTTATCAAATCATTCTGTGCTCTTTATTTCTTTTTTAATGTTTTATGCTTTACTCCTGTGTTCATGGGGTTTTTTTTAGCTTAAACTTTGTTTTTTAATTCTAGTCTCCCTCTGTTTTTGTTTGGAAATTGTTTACTTTTTCTATTATATTAGAGGTTATTCTTGAAATTTGAACATACAGACTAAACTTATCAAAGTAAAAAATTCATCAGTATACTTACCTCCTCCCCAAGCAACATAAATGCCATACATAGTACACTTTAATCACTGGAAAACAGTATTTTAGTCCTATCTTGTGTTTTAGCCTTCATATTATAATTTTCATTTTTTAGTTTTTTATGTGTTTGTTATTTACTTGTATTTATGCATGTTTAGCAATTTTTTCATCAGTTTCTTGTTATATCTCAGACATTAGACTTGTGATCATCTTCCTTCTTCATGAATAACAACCTTTAAAAGTTCCTTTACTGGTAAGTGCTCTCACTTATTTGTTATTTGAAAAATGTCTTTATTGTTTGCTCTTCTTAAAAGATAATTTTCTGGAAATATTTTTCCAGGTTAGTAGTTATTTCACCTTTCTAGATATTGTCCCATAGTCCCTTAAATTCCACTGTTCCTCTTGGGAAGTCATTCTTAGGCCTAGTTGTCATTTCCTTATAAGAAACCTGTTTTCCTATCTGGTACTTTAAGATCATCTGTTTGTCTTGTGCGCTGCTGCATCACTGTGATATATCTAGGAATTGATGTTCTGATAAATCCTTTTTGTAATATGTTGTGCTTTTTCCAACTAAAGAACCATAACTGCCATTAATTCTGAAAAAATAAAGATTCCAATCCAAAAATAGAGTGTATCCATCTGTTAAATTTCCTTTGATTCCTCTCAAAAATACTTTATAGTTTTCAATATTCTTTCACGTTTTATTAAATATAGTCCTTATTTAAATTTTTGATATTACCATCATTTTCCAACTGCTTTTTGCTAGTATTATACATGGACATATAAATTGAGTTTTAAATATTGCCCTTGGATCCAGCAACCTTATCAAACTCATTTATTCTAATAATAGAGGAATAATAGATTCCTCTGGATTTTCTAAGTACAGAAGCATATCATCTACAAATAACAGTGTGATTTATTCTTTTAAAATGTAGATGCATACAGAAGCCCATGTGCCATCAGCAAATTGCTAGAATCCCTTCTTCCTCTGCACAGTAGGGTGTGAATAATACTTTATCTATGCCACGGTATCCAATCTTTTGGCTTCCCTGAGTAATATTGGAAGAAGAAAAATTGTCTTGGGCCATGCATAAAATACACTAACGACAGCTGATGAGCTAAAAAAAGCACTGCAAAAAAAAAATCTCATAATGTTTTAAGAAAGTTTATGAATTTGTGCTGGCCACATTCAAAGCCATCCTGGGCCACATGTGGTCCACAGGCCACAGGTTGGACAAGCTTGCTCTATAGGTTCAAATAGCCTGATCTCTTTCGTGAATCACAAGATTAGTAATAATGATCACTGTTTATTTTTCAGATTGCTGATTTTTCTTCTCAAGTATTTAGTTCAATAGCTCATTGAATTTTGGTAAGAATTTCCAAAATCTCTTCTTAAAAGATAGTTTTCTGTTTTTAAGATAGACACATAGATAAGACAGGATTCATACCATGTACATTTCAACCTCAAATGGATTTGTCTAGAAATTCATTAGCAGAGATTTTTATATAAAATATTCCTCTCACATGTAACCACAAAGTTGCTATTGGCAATACTGATATGTGAATACACATTGGTCCCTGTAAACCACACAGCACATTGATCATTTCTTATACTCTACATGCTCATATACCAGGTTGATTACTGAGAAAGGTGATAAAGGAATGAGGTGAGGGACATTCTTTGAAAATAAAAAATTATCTTGTTGAATTTAGGCCTATGTAAAACTTTATAAATTCAATTTCCCTAGTTTTGTTTGGGTAAGGCTTAAATTTGATAAAATTTCCTAATTTGAGTCAGATTCTAGTAAAGAACTTTTTAAGCTAGGGAAAAGGCAGAGAAATGGGATTAAACCCAGATTAGAGGATACATGGTTTTAAATGGTGATAGTTCCTTTAGGCAAGACACCACACATGTATATGTGTTGGGAAAACATCAACATTCTTACCTGAGGACTTTTGCATGAAGTTTTCCCTCTGCTTGAAAAGTGTTTATTCTCCGCTCTCCATCTGAACAATATCACTTATTGCTCAAGTCTCAAATTTGCTTCCTTAAGCCCTTTATAACCAATGTGTCCCAATTTAAATTCACCTTCCCCATATCATCCTATTATATTCGAGGATTTTTATTAGAAATTTTCATTCCATATGTGTGTGTGTTTACAAGTGGTTTTCAAACTTCACTATGTTTAAAAACCACTTGGGAAGCTCATTAAAAAGTAGATTTTTGCACCTAACTTCAGATATTTCTCCTGAGTAAATCTAATTGGGAATCAAGAAATATGCAATTTTAGCTAGACTCCCCAAGTAATCCTAATATAGATGACCATAGGAACACACTTTGAGATGTCCTCCATGAGGACAGCAACTATGTTTGTTTATTTCTGCATCCCCAGCATCTAGCAGAGTGTTCAACGAACATTAGTTGCACTGGAAACATTAGGACCAAAAACACTCAACAAACTCTGGCAAGTGAGCCAATAGGCTAATGCTGCTTTAGGATTAGAGCTGCCTTCAGACCCAGGGAAACCATCAATTTTTAAATGGTGGATAGAAGAAGTTTTAAAAGGAGAGATGAAAGTGTTTAGGGGAAAGGGGGGAAAAGCTCACTTTTGCAGCCTTGGCCAGGAGTCAAAGTTGATGAGCTGTCAGCAGCCAGTCTCTATTGTGATGAGTCAAAGACTGTATACATAACTCCCCCAGGGTATCCAGTTCAGAATTTCAGCTGGATAAGGGCATTATCTTCCTTTCATCGCAGGGCTGCTTTCAACACATCAGGAAACACCATGTCACTCCTTGACAGAGACTGGCAATTTAAACTAGGGAGATAATCTGAAGCCCTTAAAACTGGCTGATATTTTCATTTGCGATTCCTCATGGCAGCACTCCGCAGCCCCCACTTTTTCTGTTTTGTACCCTGCAGTGAGGCTTGGCAGCTAGATCTATATTTTAGGGCAGGGTTGATGGTGAAGTGCTACAAGGAAACTGTAATGCCAGCTTTTCTGGAATCTGATATCAGCACTTTGGGACAACGATACATAAGGAAATAGTATTATGGGGACTTAAAAAAAAAAAAAACAGAAATGGACCAGAAGGACGTGAGACCTAAGGCCTGCGATTAACCTCCGGAGCTATAGATAAGCAAGAGCGGACCTCGTTTTCTGTTTTAGAGTATAGAAAAATTATTTATGGTCTATTTACCTTTGTCTTTCAATCATAAGTTTAAGTTTAGTATGGTGACTCTAAGGGAAGGTGAAAATCTCAACAAAATCAATAACTCAGGACGTCAGTTACTGAGAGAAAATTATCTCAATAAGAAATGGTAAGAATGGATCTGGAAAGAAAACCAATTATTGTATGGCAGTCAACTTAGCTGTTTGAGTTCTGTCTGTACCTTCAGGGAAACAAATTTTGCTGATGTCTGCTTACCTGTCATTCTGTCTTCTTATAAACTTGTCTTTAGATGTTCCTTTTTACATATTTGGCATATAGACAATCTCTGATGAGGCAAAATTATCTCTAATGGGTTCTTCTTGGGTAAGATCTCTGGCCTCTTTCAATCTTTCATCTTCTTTGAACAGTAAATCCCTTCACTCTTCAGATAGCTCTCAAAATCAGATTGACATAAACAGTAATATTTGCCAAGAAGCATGGCAGCCCTGCTTAGAAAAACCCAGGGTGCCTGGAAAATACTTGGCTGCAAAATTTTGTGGTGAGAAATGTGGCACCAAAGATCAGAGGCAATACACTTCCCTCTGGCTGTTAGTTTGCACTCAAGTGCTATGCTGAGAGTGACCAGAGGCCAAAGCCAAAGCAAAGCCTCCTTAATCTGTGCATCTACTAATATATTTCCCATCTGGCAAGAAGATTGTCCTCTTCTGTTTTCAGTTACTCCTCGTTAAAATTTCAAACAGCATTTTTATTTCTGTGGTTCCAGATTCTAATCGGACTTCTGCCAATCTCTAAAAGGCTGTGCATCTCCTGTTGCTGGCATGTTTTCTTGACTTTATCTGAATTACATGAGTTATGGCCATGCTGACATTTCTCCTCTAATCTGACTCTAATCATCATAAATACAATTTTCAGATGGTGTTGTTTCCCCTACCCTCTTTATTCCAATATGACACTCTTAACTATGAAAGAAGGGGAGCTACTGAAGACTCTTAGGTCCCTGCAGAAACATATTTCATCAGAGTCTTTAAGACCTGGTAATTTTCATTTTGTGCAAACAGAATTTCACTTCCAGCTATGTCAGAATAATTATTAATAGTACCAGACTATTTCTCCGCTATAAATAGCTATAAAAATTGGGCAAAACACATGAAACAATGTTTAAGTATTGGAAAACATACAGTGCAGGATTGTGATTCCTGAAAGAAAGGAAATAATTGTGGCAAGAGTACCAAATCACACCAGCTTTGTGCCCATAATCATTTGCCACATGATGTCCCTGGAAAAGAGCTCCCAAGTTGAGCAAATAGATCTTTTTGAAGTTAGGAAACAGAGATAAGAATTCAGTGCTTCTGACACAGATGAAATGTGCAAAGCAGAATTTTTGAGAGGAGCATGCCTCTCCAGTTATTTAAATGGAAATTTTAAAACTGAAAAACATGATTTTAAAATTTTTAAAATTCAGCAGATGGGCTTAAAAGCAAAATGAAGCTAGGAAGCCAGTGAATTAAAGATAGACGAGAAGAATTATAAATTTTAAAGAGAGCAAAAAGAATTGAAAGAAGGTGAATAGTACTTCAACAACATATGGGGCAATATACATGTAACTAGAGTCCAGGAATAAAAGGAAAAAGTGAATAGCATAGAAAAAAAATTAAAATAATGCTGAAAATGTTCTCAGTTTGATGGAAGATATAAATTTACAAATTCAGGAATCTCAAAAACTGCAAGCAGGCTAAGTGCAAAGAAAATTAGGTCTAAGAATGTCAAGCTGATGAAATTAAAGATAAAGACAGAAAAATGACTCACTACATAAACAGGGAAATGACACAAATGACAGCTAATTCTTCATCAAAAACTATGCAAGATAATACAGTAACATCTTTAAAATGCTGGGGGACAATCCTCAGCCAAAAATTCTATAACCACTAAAAATACTGAATAAAGGTAAAATAAAGGCACTTTTAGATAAAAGACAATTGAGATTATTCATTGCCAGTAGAACGGCAATATGAGAAACGCTAGGGAAGTTTTTCAGGCTGAAAGAAAACAACATAGATAAAAATTTGTATCTTCAGAAGAGAAATAAAGGATCAGATATGGGAAATACCTAGATAAATGTAAACTTTTTTGGTTTAATTATCTTTTTTTAATTTTTTTATTATACTTCAAGTTTTAGGGTGGCACATGTATACATATGGTTTAATTATCTTTAAAATAGGTAGTTTAAAACAAAAATTACACCATTTCCTGTGGAATTTATAACCTATTTAGATGTAAAACATAACTCTGGCATAAGGGATGTAGGGAGGAGTAAATGGAGTCATAGTGTCGCAAGGTTTTCACATTTAATGTAAGCAGTCTAACATTAATGCAAATAAATAATTAAAAGTTAAGAATGTATACTGAAATTCTTAGCATGAGCAATAAAAAATTAGTATAAACAGTATAGCTAAAAAGGCAATAAACAAAGTAAAATGAAATTCTGAAAACTATCCAAATAAGTCAAAAATAAGTGGAAAAAATATTTTAAAAGAACCAAAAAAGGAGAAGCTAAAGAATAATCAAATAATAAAATAGTAGAGCTAAATAGAACCATAACAACAATTAAAAGGCAGAGATTGCCAGAATAGATAAAGAATCAAGACCCAATTACATGCTATCTACAAAAGATGCACTATAAATATAAAAAATTTATACTGATAAGATGAAAATAAACAGATGAATCTAGGACTTCCATTTTAGCTCTGGCATGTAAAGAACTTGGAAGTCCTCAATCCCATCCTTAGAACAAGACAGCTTGAAAAATTAAGAATCAACAGCTCCTCTTGGGCCCATCAAGGAAATAAGCTTGCAAGGCAAACTATCACCTCAATATCTGGAGAGACAGGCAAATCCATCGGGACACAGCCAAGATCTAGTTACCTAGAGCAGAAGCTACTGAAGGCAAAACTGGTAAAAACAAATAATAATTATGACAATTTGATGGAGGCCAAAAGTGGGTTAGCCTGAGAGTGCTGATCCCATGGGAACTACACATTTGGCAAGCTTTATCTTGAGGAACCCCATGCCATTCTCACAATGAAGATGCAAGAAAGCTTAGCTCCTGGTTCTAGCAGGTGAAGGGGAAAAGTAATCATTGTGAAATATATCCAGTGCATACTTCATAACAAAGTTCTACTCTCCTTTCCTGGGGAAAGATTTTGCCAGAGTCATATTCCAGCTAGGAGAAGGACATCCTTCCCACTGCAACCACTTCTAGACTTCTTGTCTGACCTAACAAAAACAACATAGTCAACAGAGGTCAGGGCTTCAAGGAAATGACTTAGAACACTTTAGACAGGGAACGGAATATAAGGTGAGCGAAGGGGTGGGCAAAAAAAGATATACCATTAGATAAACACATGTGAAGGTTACAGCTCTGAGAGAGGCCCATTAAAACAGATTTAGCCAGACACAGTTGTGCATGCCTGTGGTCCCCCAGCTACTTGGCATGCTTAGGTGGAAGGATGGCTTGAGCCTAGGAGTTCAAGGTGAGCCTAGGCAACATAGCAAGATGCTGTCTCAAAAAAAGAAAAGGAAAGAAAAGAAAAAACCCTGAGATTTAATGAGAAGATTATAAAACAGTCCTCCTCCACATCTTACTACCACACCAACAGTATTTAACAGTGAATTACAGGTGAAAGAGCTACAAGACAGACTCTAAGGAGAAATACTTAGGGAAGCTCAAAGTCAAGAGGGGAAACAAATATAGTATAAGGACACTAGAGGAATTAGAAGCTTCTGGCACCTATAGCTATAGCAAATGTTAACTACAGCCCAACTCGAGTCAGATTACCATAAATCCTCACACTGAAGGCCTACTTAATTTAGTTCTTATTAGCCAATACATGTCCAACTTTCAACTAAAAATTTACAAGACATGCCAGAATGCAAGAACAAATACAGTGTGAAGAGAAAAAGCATCGGAACCAGACACAGCTATGACATCAATGTTGGAATTATCAGGGAGTTAATATAATTGAAATAATAAGGGCTTTGCTGGAAAAAGCAGGCAATATGCAATAACAGATAGGTAATGTTAGCAGAGAGATGAAAACTCCAAGCAAGTAAATGGATGGGAAGAGATAGACCATGCAAATGCACATAGTAAGCATAAGAAGGCTGAGACAGTATATTAATATCAGATAAAAATAGCCATCAAGACAAACAGTAGTACCAGAGATAAAAATAAATATTTCATAATGATCAAAGGGTGAATTCAAGAACATAGTAATCATAAATGTGTACACAGCTAATAACAGGGTTTCAGAATACATGAAAAATTTGACAGAATAGAAAGGAGCAATAGTCAATTTCATATACATAGTTAATAATATTAACACTTCTCTCCCAACAATGTATAGATTAAGAGATAAATAATTAATAAACATATTGATGATGCCAGTGACACTGCTAATTATCTTAATCTAACTGATATTTATAAAAGACTGCTCTCAACTATGGAATATAAATGTTGAATTGCATGTAGCATATATATCAAGATAGATTATATATTGTGACCTAAAATAAGTCTCAATAAGTTTAAAAGGATTGAAATAATACAGAATATGTTCTCTGACCACAATGGAATTGAATTAGAAAGCAATTAACAATAAGATCTCTAGTAAAATACAAAATATTTGAGAACTGGTATCAATTCTATTGAAACTATTCAAAGAATTCAAAATGGGACTCCTCCCTAACTTATTTTATGAAGCCAGCATCACCCTGATACCAAAACGTGGCAAAGACACAATGGAAAAAGAAAACTACAGGCCAATATCCCTGATGAACATAGACACAAAAATCCTCAACAAAATACTAGCAAACCATTTCCAGCAGGACATCAAAAAGTTAATTCAAAATGATCAAGTAGGCTTCATTCTTGGGATGCAAGGTTGGTTCAGCATACACAAATCAATAAATGTGATTTACCACATAAACAGAATTAAAAACAAAAATGATATGATCATGTCAATAGACATGAAAAAATTCTTTGATAAAATCCAAAATCCCTTCATGATAAAAACCATTAACAAACTAGGCATCTAAGAAAATTATGTCAAAATAATAAGAACCATCTATGACAAACCCACAGCCTACATCATACTGAATAGGCAAAAGCTGGAAGCATTCCCCTTGAGAACTAGAATAAAACAAGGATGCCCGCTCTCGCCTCCTTTTCAAGTTAGTACTGGAAGTCCTAGCCACAGCAATCAGGCAAGAGAAAGAAATGAAAGGCATCGAAATTGAGAGTGAAGTCAAACATCTCTCTTCACTGAAGATACGATTCTATACCTAGAAAGCCCTAAAGACTCCTCCAGAAGGCTCCTGGAACTAATAAACAACTTCAGCAAAGTTTCAAATCAGTGTACAAAAATTAGTAGCATTTCTACACAGGGATAGTGTTCAAACTGAGAGCCAAATCAAGAATGTAATCCTATTTACAATAGCCACAAAAAAATTAAATACCTAGGAATACATCTAACCAAGGAAGCAAAAGATCTCTACAAGGAAAACTATAAAAGACTGCTGAAAGAAATCATAGTTGACACAAACAAATTGAAAAATATTTCATGCTCATGGATTGGAAGAATCAATATTATTAAAATGGCTGTAATTTCCAAAGCAATCTGTAGCTTCAACACTATTCCTATCAAACTACCAAGATTATGTTTCACAGAATTAGGAAAATACTATTCTAAAAATTCATATAGAACCAAAAGAGAGCCCGAATAGCCAAAGCAATACTAAATAAGCAAAAAGAACAAAGCCAGATGTATCACATTACCCAACTTCAAACTATACCAAAAAACTTCAGTAACCAAACCAGCATGTTACGGGTACAAAACCAGACACATAGACCCATGGAACGGAATAGAGAACCCAGAAATAAAGCTACACACCTGCAGCCATCTGATATTCGACAAAGTTGACAAAAATAAGCAATAGGGAAAGGAACCCCTATTCAATAAACGGTGCTGGGACAACTGGTTAGCCATATGCAGAAAATTGAAACTGGACTTCTCTCTTTTACCATATACAAAAATTAACTTGAGCTAGATTAAAAACTTTAGTAAGACCTCTAACTGTAAGAATACTAGGAGAAAACATGGGAAATACCATTCTAGACATCAGCCTTTGGAAGGGATTTGTGAGTCCTCAGAAGCACCTGCAACAAAAGCAAAAATTGACAAGTGGGACCTAATTAAACTAAAGAGCTTCTGTACAGCAATAGAAACTATCCACAGAGTAAACAGGCAGACTACAGAATGGGAGAAAATGTTTGCAAACTATGCATCCAGCAAAGGCCTAACGTCCAAGAAACTGTAAGAACTTAAAGAACTCAACTAGCAAAAATAAGTCACACTACTGAAAAATGGGCAAAATATGTAAAGATACTGGTCAAAAGAAGACATACAAGTGGCCAATGAACATATGAAAAAATGCTCAACATTACTAATCATCAGAGAAATGCAAATTAAAACCATAATGAGATACTGTCTCACACCAGTCAGAATGGCTATTATTAAAAAGTCAAAAAACTGATGCTAGTGAGGCTGCAGAGAAAAGGGAACACTTATATTCTGTGGCTGGGAATATAAATTAGTTCAGCTACTGTAGAAAGCAGTTTGGAGCTTTTTCAAAGAACTTAAAGCAGAACTACCATTTGACTCAGCAATCCTATTACTGAGTATATATACAAAAGAAAATACACGATTTTACCAAAAAGACATGTGTGTTTGTATGTTAATTGTAGCACTATTCACCATATCAAAGACATGGAATCAACCTAGGTGCCCATCAACCGTGGGTTGAATGAAGAAAATGTGGTACATATACACCATGGAATATTATGCAGCCATAAAAAAGAATAAAATCCCATGCTTTGCAGCAACATGGATAGAGCTGGAAGCCATAATCCTAAGCAAATTAATACAGAAACAGAAAACCAAATACCACGTGTTCTCACTTATAAGTGGGAGCTAAACATTGAGTACCCCTGGATGTAAACATGGGAACAACAGACACTGGGGACTATAAGAGGATGAGGAGGGGGTGGGTTTTAAAAAGTACCTATTGGGTACTATGCCCACTATCTGGGTGACAGGATACATACCCCAAACTTCAGCATCATGCAGTATTCCCATGTGACACATCTGCACATGTACCCTGTGAATCTAATATAAAAGTTGAAATTATCTTTTAAAAATTGGAAATAACACACTTCTGAATGACTTAGGGGTCATAAAAGAAATCATAAAAAAGTAGAAAATAATTGAAACTAAATAATGGAAAATACAACATACTAAAATTTGTAGGGTGTAGCTAAAACAGTTCCTAATGGGAAATGTATGTCTTTAAATATTATATTTAAAAGGAAAAGCATAAAATAAACGGTCCTAGCTTCCACTCAATCATCCATAAAAAAAGAGCAAAAGTAACCAAAATGAAAAATGAAATACAATAATGAATGATTTGATAATGAATAAAATAAAATTTTGATTCTATTTTCAACCAAATGGAAAACAAATACATGAAAATTGACAGTCAGAAGTTGGCTCTTTAAAGTGATCAACAAGAGTGAAAATCCCTAGGTAGACTAGGGGAAAAAATGGGAAAAAAGAAAAAAGAATGGGAGAAAGCACAAATTACCACTATTAGGAGTAAAAGACAGATTATCGCTACAAATTCTACACACAAAGAGTATAATAGAGAACATTATGAAAAACTTATGTCAATAGAGAACATTATGAAAAACTTATGTCAATAAATATATTTAAAAAGGAAAAATTTCTTGAAAAGAATTTAACTTACCAAAACAGACACAAGACTTAGTCAGAATAGCTCTATATCTATTAAAGAACAATTTATTACCAAAAAACCTTCCCACAGAGAAAACTCTAGGTCCAATTATTTTATTAATAAATTCTATATTTAAGGAGCAGATGGAACCAATCTTACAAAAACCCTTTCAGAATTAAGAATAAACATTCCGACTTGTTTTATAAAGCCAGTATAACCCTAATATTAAAAGTTGACAGGCCGGGGGTGGTGGCTCACGAGGTCAGGAGATCGAGACCCTCAGGGATCCCAGCACTTTGGGAGGCCGAGGCAGGCGGATCACGAGGTCAGGAGATTGAGACCATCCTGGCTAACACGGTGAAACCCTGTCTTTACTAAAAATACAGGAAATTAGCCGGGTGTGTTGGTGGGCACCTGTAGTCACAGCTACTTGGGAGGCTGAGGCAGGAGAATGGCATGAACCCAGGAGGCGGAGCTTGCAGTGAGCCGAGATCGTGCCACTGCACTCCAGCCTGGATGACTGAGCGAGACTCCCTCAAAAAAAAAAAAAAAAAAAGTTGAATGGCTGCATACGGTGGCTCATACCTGTAATCTCAGCACTTTGGGAGGCTGAGGCAATAGGATTGCTTGCGTTCAACACCAGCCTGGGCAACATAGCAATACCTCTATCTCTACTAAAAATAAAAAAATTTAGCCTGGCATGGTGGCACATGCCTGTACTCCCAGATACTCAGGAGGCCAAAGTGAAAAGATTGCTTGAGCCCAAGAGTTCAAGGCTGCAGTGAGCAATGATGGTGCCACTACTCTCCAACCTGGATGACACAGCAAGACCCTCTTTCAAAAAAAGTTACAATGATTCTACAAAAAATAGAAATGGCTCTTATGAATATAGGTATAAAAATACTAAAGTCATAGCAAAGTGAATATAGCAAGATGTAAAAATGAGAATATTTTATTAATTACCAAGTGAGGTTTATCCCAGAAATGCAACATTTGAAAATCAATGTAACTCATCGTGTTAATAGAATAAAAAATAAAAAAGATAGATCATTTCAAAGGATGCAGGAAAAGCACTTAAAATAATAGGATACAAGGTTATTTACAAAACCAATTGTATTTTTACATACCAGCAATAAATAATTGAAATTATAATTTAATAAAGATCTCTTTTAATAGTGCCAAAGACCATAAAACACTAAAAGAGAAAAAAGTTTAATGAAAGATATTCAAGGCCTATGCATAGGAAGTTAAAACACATTTCTTTGATAAATTTTTTAAAAGCTAGGTAAATGGAGGGCTAATTATCCCCTAATTGATACATGGATTCAATGCAATCGCAAATAAAATCTCCATACCCTTTTTGTAGAATTCGATAAGCTGATTTTAAAATTTATGTGAGAAAGCAAACAATCTATGCAAAGCACCCTTGCAAAAGAAAAACAAGCTTGCAGGATAAAGCACTACTTAACTTCAAGACATATAATGCTAGAATAATCAAGACAGTATTTTATTAGTATAAAGATTGACCAATAAATGAATTGAAAGGAATAAAAATCCCAGAAATAGGCCCATACTTGTGTGGTCATTTGATTTTTGTCAAAAGAGGCTATGTAATCCAATGAGGAAAGCAAATTATATTCAATAAATAATGTTCAGGCTGGGCATGGTGGCTCATGCCTGTAATCCCAAATGTTTGGGAGGCCAAGGCGGGTGGATCACCTGAGGTCAGGAGTTCAAGACCAGCCTGGCCAACATAGTGAAACCCCATCTGCACTAAAGAAAAAAAAGAAAAAAAGAAAAAAAATAGCTGGTGTGGTGGCAGGCACCTTGTAATTCCAGCTACTCAGGAGGCTGAGGCAGGACAGTTGCTTGAACCCAGTAGATGGAGGTTTCAGTGAGCCGAGTTGTGCACCACTGCACTCCAGCCTGGGCGACAGAGTGAGATTCTGTCTCAAAAAATAAAAATAAATAAAATAATGTGCCGAAAACTGTATATCCATATGGAAGAACGTGAACACTGAGAGAAAAGAAGGCTAAAAACATGAACAGAGGCTTGGTGATCTAGGAAAAAATGCTATAGGAGCTTATATTTTATACATCTTTGTATTTTGTTTAATTTTCTTAGTAATTTGTTTTTATTGTAATTTACAAAAGTACTAAATTGCAACAAATTGATTCTTTAGCATGGATAGTTAGAGAAGCACTGGTCTGGAGTCAATCTCAATGCTTTCCAAACTTTACTTTTCAATTCACTACTTTAATACTTCCGCTTACAACCATTCTGATAAATGTCACTAGTGTCCTGTTAATCACAAAAGCACCACTGCTTTTCTGGATTTATCTTAATCAACCACTGGACACCATTAAACAGGAATAACAACTCCCTCATTTTCATTCTTTCCACAAATATTTACTGAATGCTCGCTATTTGTCAGGAAATATTTCAGATACTGAGAATAACAAAACAGAAAAAAATACAAAAACTGTGTCCATATTCTGGTGAGATAAGATAAAAATAACTAAAATTAAAATATATATATATAAATTTGATGGTAAAATGTACTTTGGAAGAAAATAAAACTGAGAAGGGGCATCAGAACTTCTGAGTAGTGGGGAGGGAATATTATTTTAAATAGAATGGTTAGCAAAGGTCTCACTGAGATGTTCTGCGTTCCAGCCTTTTATAACATCTTCATTTTCCTCCTCTATCATGGTTTTCTTCATGTCTTTCATATTATCCCTTCTAGGTTTCCTTCGCTAGATCTTATTCTTCTGTTTATCCTTAAAATTTAGCATTCCTCAATTTCTGCCTTTAGTTCTTTTCGTTTTCCATTCTGCATGCTTTACTACATTTCCATGGCTTCAAATATATACATATATTTCCTAAAGAAGACCACTCCCATGATCTCATGGCCCATTCAGCTGAACTTCTGGACATTTCTATTTTAGTGGCTTGTTAAACTCTTCAAATTCAACATATATGAAAATAATCTTAACATCTTTCCTTCTAAGCCTTCTACCTATTCTGTATTGTCTTTCTTATGACCACCAAATGCCTGAAAGTCATTGTAAATTTTCCTCTTCTTCATTTCCAAAACTGAAACTGGAGGCAAAGAGAACAACTAACTGATTATGTAAGAGCACAGGAAAGCGAAGATAAGACCTCAAGTGAAATAGCAATAGTGAGGATGAAGAGGAAAGATACAGATTTGAGAAATATTCTCAGGGTAGAATTAATGGAACTTGTGAAAAATTGTCTTTGAAGTGTGAGAATTTGGGCTTGGGTGACTTGACGGATAGAGAGTTAAGCATAGAGGAAGTAAAACATATTGAATGTAGAAGATAAGTTGTTTTTGATGAATTATTATTGAGGTAGTTGTAAGTGAAACAGTCAGATAGAAAAGTCATGTAGTTTTCTAGACACCTTACTTTGAGTTATCTCATAAATAGACTCTTGAGACAATAATTCCAATACAAGTAGTTTATTTTGGAGGTGGTCCTGGAAAACACCAGCAGGTTAGTGAGAAAGTAAGATGGGGAAGGGAAGAAAGCCTATAAAATGTTCTTGGTTAAGCTAGTCATCACTGCAGTCAAGGAAATTAAAGTTTTGCACCACTGGTAACGCTAGAGGACAATATAGGATATACCTTAGCATTACCATAACCATGGGGTTAGATACTGGTGTTGTTATCCAACAAATCTGTATCATCACTGAGAATTGTGTCTGGAGCCATTAACTCCTTCAGCTCTGCTAGCTTGCCCTGTGTATAAGACAAACATTCCCCTACAGCCAGACAAAAAAGCTCATAGGTGGAGAGTAGCAGGTGTTTTCTTTCAGTAGTCTTCAGCATGTTGAAGATTAATGTCGTGAGGATATAAGTAAGGCACTAATAGGATGTGCTACACCAAGTATATGGATCTGGAATTCAGGGAAAGGTTTACACTGGAGAAATAGATTTGGAAATCATTAGGATAGGGCTGGCCAAAGTTATATGTACTTCCAAAACCACAAATTTACTTGGCTGGAGAAATATTAAATAAGAGAAAGAAGATACGAACCAGATACTTAAGTGGCCTGGAGACCAAGGTAATGACCCTTAGAGGTTGGGCTAGTGTCCTTTAAGGAACAAGATCTAAAGAGGATATGAAGTCCACTTTGAAGGTAGGCAACATGAAAAACAAGACAGAGAATGGGAACTGCTAACAACTAGAGGGAAAGGACAGATTTCCCTAGTGAGTTTAAGTGTCCAGGAAGAGTAGTTGTGCCCTGATGACAGAGACTGTGTGTGACTTGGAGGAAGGCAAGATATTCACCAATTAGTAGAGCTCTGAAAAAGACAAATAATAGAGCTGGCATAATCAGAAATTCCATTAGGAAACCTCACAGCAGAGAGATTCTATCAAAATGGGTGAAATATGAGAATAAGGATAACCCAGTGATCTTATTAATCCCAGAATGGAAGAATTTCTCTACTAGAAACTGTAGTTGAAGGGAGAGAGAAAACTTACTATAGATCACCCAGAATTAGGAAATTTACAGTCTCTGTGAGATGGTGTGAGTTTTGCCTACTATATATATCTTGGTATTTGTTGATTTTTGTTTTCCTTCAAATTGGTCACTTTCTACAACACCATTCAACAACATTCCCTAGCACAGTACATCAGAACAGTACATATTTCAGGCTTCTGAGTGGTAGCTTGAGCCAAAATATAAGGGTTCAAAATATATTTGGGCCAACCCTAAATGCAGGTCCTAGATTCCATGGCTATCTTTGATGAATATTCCATTAGCATTTTGATCTACACAGAACTGGACATGGAAAGCCTATGGCAAAAATAATAATAATAATAATAATAATGTTTAATGTTGGCTTTCACTATGGAGCTCTCAAAGAAAACTCTGATACCACACCACATATCCAAGTATTTCACTCCAGGTTCAGACACTTTTCCAACCCAAAAACAAGCTTCTGGTAATTTCAGGCATTATATGAGTCCCAGTTATATGCAAAGAGGGCATATCAAAAAGCCAGCCACTTCCAGTGTAGTGATAGTTATATAGCTGGGAAGGAAATTTATCTTTATCCCAGTTGAATCTTAAAAGTCTTACGCTTCAGTCTTTGCAACTTTTACTCCTTCCATTCAGTTAAAAAAAAAAGTCTTTCTAAGATTGGTGTCAATTGGAAAGTATTTGTATATCCTGGCTGTTAAGATGGAAAGTGTGAATTTACAGAAACTCTAATATGTATAGAGACGGTGGGAAGTTTAGCAGAGAGTGGTGGAGGGGCAGTAGGTGAGAGTGGGGTGCCTATGGGACAGAGCCAAGAAAATGAGACTTGCAGACTGAGAGTCAATTATGCTCAGATTTCAGTCTCCTCACCTATGCGCCAAAGACAACGTGTTAGGGGCTGGGTGAAAATGCTTTAGTCATAGCCAGGAAAAGAGAGCCTAGTAATGTGTTGCTCTGTTTAGTAATGAGGATGGGGAGCATTTGGGCTTCATTTAGTCTTGCTGGCACAATCAGGTAACACCATACTAAGCCTAAATATAGTTCTAAGATTAAATAAACTTTTGTTGATTTTTCATAATCCTTCTTAGGGATGTTATAGCTGGGGGGGGGATCAACTAACAATATAAACTTCGTTCTCCAAATCCCATCCTCATTCTACAAAAATATGATACATTAACCTGGGAGAAGTAGAGATGTGGAAATTAAATCAACATCTCAGTCTTCTCCTTAGATTGAGGTTTGGGGACAAAATTCATAAATAATTACCTAGTGAATAATATTTTAAAATTTTCTTTTCCTCCTTGTCTGCATTTGTTAGAAAAACTACTGGATCTCTTTTGAGAGTTGGGAAAGAGAAGCCATTAATTAGAGTTATAGGGAACTGCTTGAGGTCTAAGCCAACTGGCTCAAATTCTTCTGTTTGTGACTGGAAAATCAGTTTGGTTCTTTCACGTTTTGGGTACTTTTATAGACTTATTTGGTTTTTATTTGTCATGATTTCACAAGCTCCAGAAAGTCAGTGCTGCTGGAAAAGACATGCCCTTATTTAGAGCTTCCACTCACTGGCTATTCCTCCTCACGTTGACCAGACTACTCCATGCATGGGATTTAGCTTGCATCTCCATTATTATCCCACACCAGTCCAGAGCCACCTGCCAGCCAATTCTGTGAGCTCCCCTCTGGTTTCTCACACTGAGATCTTGCCAGGAGCTTTGCCAAGTCTGGAATAATCAGAGTTGTTTTGGGGAACTACTTCACTGGGGTCACTGCTTCTCTAAAACTCAAAGTCCACCATGAAATATGATGAGAAGGTGAGAAATAATATCCTAGAGTCTCACAACACATACCAGCAACATTACACATTTATTTATGAAGCTCCTTTTGAACAATCACAGGATGGAGCCAAGGTAGGAACAGTTAGAGGGAGCAACCTAAGAACAAATGTTGGCAGTTCTACTTAAAGTCACAAAACTATCTAAAGCAGCAGCAGCTAGTTCAACTATTGAGTATATCCTTCAAACCAAAGTACTCTTTTATTTTTGCCTTTTGTATTAAATATAGTATGCTCATTCTCACACTGTATAGCTGCAAAACCACACATCACAAGAATGATAAATATTGATGCTAAGAAACATTTTAGCTTGTCTGAGTAGTAGGAACCTAAGATAAGAATCCCTAAGGGTTATTTCTTATGAATGAAATAACAACAACAAAAAAGTTATCTGCAGAAATAATCCATAAGTGGATGATTGAAGACTTTTGGGAAATCTCTATGCTATATTCCAATTAAAGTAAACTTAGGATGGGATCTGTATTATGTCTAAATTGTAGCATCAATTGTATTGTGTCTTGTGTGATAAAAACTAAAGGTGTTAACATCATAGAGGTGATCAGCAGGGAAATTAGTAAAAGGGGCTAATGAGTAGAATTATTTTTCCATGTATCTCCAGCTCTGTCCAGAAAAGAGATAGCTTGAACAAAGGACCCAAACATCCATTCCTTTTGGTTGGTCTTCCTGTATAGCACATAGAGTGAAGGCACCAGCCATTAAGATCTGCCAGAGAACTCACTTTTTAAAATTTAATGCTCAGCAAACACCTGGTTCCACTCCTTTTGCAAGGAGGCAGGAGTGGGTATGAGAAAGGCACTGGGGGGTTTCAGCGTGGAGAAGATTGTTAGACATGCCAGAAATATGAGAAAGCCACAAGTCACATACCCAATATCAAGCAGAGAGGCAAAGCTCATAAGCCAGAGGTGGATGTTTAAACCAGTCTCTAAAAAATAATACGAGGGCCAAGAATAGAGACTATGCTCTGTTAGAGAGCCAAAAACATGGAGACCAGGATAAGTAAGGCCGGCGGGGGGTGGGAAATGGGTTGAGCAACTATGATGAAAGACAGGGAAAAATGTTACTTCTGACTCAGATGATGTCCGAAGCTGGCTTTTCAGTATATTTTGTAGCTGAATGTATGAGTACCTTCTTGGATTGCTATAAATACTTGGGACTTGGTAATTTATAAGAAAGGAAGTTTAATTGGCTCATGGTTCTGCAGGCTGTACAGCCAGGCATCTGTTTGGCTTCTGATATGACCTCAGGAAGCTTGCAGTCATGGTGGAAGGCAAAGAGGGAGCTGGCAAGTCACATGGTGAAAGCAGGAACAAGAGAGAGAGAGAATAGGGAGAAGGTGCCACACATTTTTAAATGACCAGATCTCGTATGAGCTCAGAGAGAGAGTTTAATTATCACCAATGGAATGGCCCAAGCCATTCATGAGAGATCTGCTCCCTTGATCCAAACATCTCCCCCCAGGCCCCAATTCCAACAGGAAATTTGGGCAAGGACACATATCCAAACTGTGTCACTGGATGTGAGAAAAATACGTAGGAATCTGATCATGGAGAGCCAAGAGTGGCTAAATTAAGGAGTTTCAGTTTTATTCTAGAAAATATGAGGAGCGAATGCAGAATTTTAATCTGTGAAGTGGAATTATCCGATGCATAGAATGTTAATAATTAGAAGTGAAATAGACAAATACAAAACTTTCATTTCTGAAAGCATTAAGTACATTAAAGTTATTTTGTTATTCATTTAGTTGCAAACCAAAGGTAAGCCAATAATCAATAAAAAAATGCTCATTCTCTAAGTACTCAGCCAGATTTTTTACTTATTCAGATGGAATGTAATATCATCTATCAGACATCTATTAGATGATCTTATCAATATTAGAGAGAGTATAAGACCATTCTGTTATATCAGAATTCTGCTATTCATGACATGTCTACTTTTTGCTTTTGTCTTTTGGTCAAAGTCTTCATTAAGTAACGAAGCCAGCCCCTTCACAAACTGCCTTAGTGTTCCAATAAATATTGTGGTTCGTGGGCTCTCCCTTTTAATCAAGGAGAAACAATAATGAAAAAACCAATTCATTTGCATTATTTCTTGAAATTTACATTCTGGAAGAGGCTCTGCCTTTATGGTAGAATTTGGTACCTGCATGCTGCAGATCCTGTCTACTTCCAAGCTGCTGCTGACAGACGTGCATAAAGACTGGATCACCTAGCAAGTGCCAGCTCCTAACTTACTGCTCCATGAGACAAGCAGTTGAAAGACAGAGTGGAACCTGTTTCTAACCTTTATGTGACAGTAACCCCACTTCCTTATAATGTGGCCCAAAGAATGCCGATGCCTGAAAAATCAAATTAGCTATTCCTCTTCTAGTGGGAGGGGTCAGTGGGGGAGATGGAGAGGAAGAAGCAGCAGTCTTCATTCCTATACCTCCCCTTTGAAGCTTGAGGAATAGAGGACTCCTTTTTAAACATAGAGGAAATGGGCAAAGATGGGAAGAAAACATATCCCTTCTCTCTCATCAGTGTTCAGCTTCAGTAAATCATGATTTTATTTGAGAGAAGAAATGGTAACTGGCAAAACAAAATACTTGTCTGGGAATGTTGAGTTATGTCTAAGCAAGGAGTTGAAAAATACCTAATGGATCCTAAACTATTTACAATGACCTGAAAAAAAAAAACTAATATGAAACATGGGAAGAACTTGACCAGATTTGTAACGTGAAAAACTTTTAAGAGACTCTGTTGCACTCACATGTTTTCACAAATCATCAGAAAATATATTTTTGAAATGTTTATTTTGGAAAATGAGAAACCCAGGAAAAATAGTTTACATATATTTTATCTGTTTTAAGATGTGGATATACTACTTTAAAATATACAGAGTAGAAGATAGATGATTCTTGGCTTTAAAAAAAAGTAGGGTGTATGCACACACACACAAAATTATCTAAATAATTCAGGTTCCAAGCTACTTTTTATTTAAGAAATATTTGCATAATTTAGCAATCATGATTATAATTATTTCAGTTTTCCAGTTGGCCTTGTAGAAATGGTACTACTGATAAATGAGCTTCTGCTTAGGCAAAGTTGCTCATGAGTTGCCAGTGAAACAACTGTATCCCTCCTCCTTGTACTCCTTGTAACTAACAGCACACGTTTATAAAGCTGACTAGAAAGAGGAACACAGCGTATGGTATCAGAACATTTTACCCCACATCTGGAAAATCGTCCCTATGAAAGGAAACAAACTGGACTATATGAGGACCAGATGTTAGATTCATTAACACCACATTTTAACCTAGTAAGAAAAATGGTCTTTTAAATATATATCTAAGGACTGGACCTCTTTATGAAAATTCGTAAGAGAACTTTGTCCATTATGAGATAATTTTTTTCCTAAGTTCTACTCTATGCCTACAGGGTTATGGTAAAGGAAATGGCTCAAATGTTTTGGTCTCATCCTGTCCAATTTACTTAAATGGATTCGGCCATAACTTAAACATGGTTATTTCTCAGTGATCCAATCTAGTCTCATTCCTTTAAATACTATCCATATGCTATCCACTCCCAAACACATCTCACACCCTGACCTCTCTCCTGAACTGCAGACTCATATATTCAAGCACCTACTCATCATCTCTTTTTAGGTAGCTAATAGACATTTCAAAACGAATGTATCTTCTCCTCAAGCTTGTTCTACCTTCAGCCATCCCCAGATTTGTTGAAATATCACTATTCTTGAGTGGCTGAAGCCAAAAACAAAGGAGTCATCCTTGTTTATTCTTTCTCTTTTACATCCCACTTTCCTTTTTTTTTTCATTATACTTTAAGTTCTAGGGTACATGTGCACAATGTGCAGGTTTGTTACATATGTATACATGTGCCATGTTGGTGTGCTGCACCCATTAACTCGTCATTTACATTAGGTATATCTCCTAATGCTATCCCTCCGCCCTCCCCTCTCCCCATGACAGACCCCAGTGTGTGATGTTCCCCACCCTGTGTCCACTTGTTCTTATTGTTCAATTCCCACCTATGAGCGAGAACATGCAGTGTTTGGTTTTTTCTCCTTGGGATAGTTTGCTGAGAATGATGGTTTCCAGCTTCATCCATGTCCCTACAAAGGACATGAACTCATCCTTTTTTATGGCTGCATAGTATTCCATGGTGTATATGTGCCACATTTTCTTAATCCAGTCTATCATTGATGGACATTTGGGTTGGTTCCAAGTCTTTGCTATTGTGAACAGTGCCGCAATAAACATATGTGTGCATGTGTCTTTATAGCAGCATGATTTATAATCCTTTGGGTATATACTCAGTAATGGGATGGCTGGGTCAAATGGTATTTCTAGTTCTAGATCCCTGAGGAATCAACACACCGTCTTCCACCATGGTTGAACTAGTTTACAGTCCCACCAACAGTGTAAAAGTGTTCCTATTTCTCCACATCCTCTCCAGCACCTGTTGTTTCCTGACTTTTTAATGATCACCATTCTAACTGGTGTGAGATGGTATCTCATTGTGGTTTTGACTTGCATTTCTCTGATGGCCAGTGATGATGAGCATTTTTTCATGTGTCTTTTGGCTGCATAAATGTCTTCTTTTGAGAAATGTCTTTTCATCTCCTTTGCCCACTTTTTGATGGGGTTGTTTGTTTTTTTCTTGTAAATTTGTTTGAGTTCTTTGTAGATTCCTGATATTAGAGCTTTGTCAGATGAGTAGATTGCAAAACTTTTCTCCCATTCTGTAGGTTGCCTGTTCACTCTGATGGTAGTTTCTTTCGCTGTGCAGAAGCTCTTTAGTTTAATTAGATTCCATTTCTAAATTTTGGCTTTTGTTGCTGTTGCTTTTGGTGTTTTAGACGCAAAGTCCTTGCTCATGCCTGTGTCTTGAATGGTATGGTATTGCCTAGGTTTTCTTCTAGGGTTTTTATGGTTTTAGGTCTGACATTTAAGTCTTTAATCCACCTTGAATTAATTTTTATATAAGGTGTAAGGAAGGGATCCAGTTTCAGCTTTCTATATATGGCTAGCCAGTTTTCCCAGCACCATTTATTAAATAGGGAATCCTTTCCCCATTGCTTGTTTTTGTCAGGTTTGTCAAAGATCAAATGGCTGTAGATGTGTATTATTTCTGAGGGCTCTGTTCTGTTTCATTGGTCTATATCTCTGTTTTGGTACCAGTACCATGCTGTTTTGGTTACTGTAGCCTTGTAGTATAGTTTGAAGTCAGGTAGCATGATGCCTCCAGCTTTGTTCTTTTGGCTTAGGATTGTCTTGGCAATGCAGGCTTGGTTTTGGTTCCATATGAACTTTAAAGTAGTTTTTTCCAATTCTGTGAAGAAAGTCATTGGTAGCTTGATGGGGATGGCATTGAATCTATAAATTACCTTAGGCAGTATGGCCATTTTCATGATATTGATTCTTCCTATCCATGAGCATGGAATGTTCTTCCACTTGTTTATGTCCTCTTTTATTTCGTTGAGCAGTGGTTTATAATTCTCCTTGAAGAGGTCCTTCACATCCCTTGGAAGTTGGATTCCTAGGTATTTTATTCTCTTTGAAGCAATTGTAAATGGGAGTTCACTCATGATTTGGCTCTCTGTGTGTCTGTTATTGGTGTATAGAAATGCTTGTGATTTTTGCACATTTATTTTATATCCTGAGACTTTGCTGAAGGATGTAAGGCTGGTTCAACATACACAAATCAATAAACGTAATCCATCATATAAACAGAACCAATGACAAAAACTACATGATTATCTCAATAGAGGCAGAAAAGGCCTTTGACAAAATTCAACAGAGCTTCATGCTAAAAACTCAATAAATTAGGTATTGATGGGACATATCTCAAAATAATAAGAGCTATTTATGACAAACCCACGGCCAATATCATACTGAATGGACAAAAACTGGAAGCATTCCCTTTGAAAACTGGCACAAGACAGGGATGCCCTCTCTCACCACTCCTATTCAACATAGTGTTGGATGTTCTGGCCAGGGCAATCAGTCAGGAGAAGGAAATAAAGGGTATTCAATTAGGAAAAGAGGAAATCAAATTGTCCCTGTTTGCAGATGACATGATTGTATATTTAGAAAGCCCCATCGTCTCAGTCCAAAATCTCCTTAAGCTGACATCCCACTTTCAATCAATCAGGAAATCATTTTGACTTCCCCTCCAAAATATATCCAGGATCTGGCCACTTCCCGTCACCACGTTACTATTATCTGGGTCCAATCTACCATAATCTGTTGCCTGAATTATTGCCAATAGCCTTCTAGTTAGTTTTCCTTAAGGTCACACTGCGTTATCTCTTCATTTCACTCAGAATACAAACCAAAGTCCTTAAAATAGTCTAAAAGTCATTAGACTTTTAGACTAATGTGGCTCCTTGTTGCCATTCTGGGTTACTCTCACTTGCTCCACCCTGATGACATTGTCCTCATTGCTGTTCCTCTAACACATCCAGTCATGTTCCTGGTTAAGGACTTTTACCCTGACCGTTCCTTTGCCTGGAATGCTATTCCCTCCAACTGCTTAGCAAACTCCCTTACCTCCTTTAAGGATTTGTTAGAATGTCATCTTTTCAATAACTATCCTATTAAAAATTGCCACCACTTAGCACTTCTCTTCTGGCACTTGTGGTCCCCATTACCTGTTCTGCTTTTACTTTTTCTCTTTTTCTTATAGTCCTTATCACCTAATAGCATGCTATATTATGTGTTTGTTTTTATTGTTTATTTTCTGTTTCTCTCTCTCCACCAGATCATAAGTTCACTGATGTGTCTCAAGCATTAAGAACAGTTCTTGGCACATATTAAGCACTCAATAAGTATTAAATGAGTCAATTGCAAGACCTGGCATTGATTATAGATTTATTGTTGTTTAATTGAGAAGAAAAAATGTTTTCTTCCGACTAATGTAACTAAAATACTGTCATTTTCATGTTTACCACCTGACAGAAGTATCAATCTTCCCCTCCCCTAGAGTTTGTGTATTTTCACAAGCTCAGGATCAAAATAAAGGAAAGGAGGTGAGCAAGAAGGAAGCTTTTTCCCTAATTCCAGAAGCCTCCATGGGACATTTCATGCATGTTCCTATCATTGTACTTAACAGACCACATTATAATTTTTGTTCTTGTATCACTTCTCATCAATGTGACAGCTCCACAAGAGCAGAGACTATTTGATTCATCATTTTCATCTCCAGTACCTGACACATTATATAACAGTAATGATATTCGATAAAAGATTGCAAAATAATGGATGAAATATCAGAGGCAGAATGCCAGGGAGGAAAGGATGTAACATTTGAAGAGTGAGTGAGTGTGACTTCCTGTTCTGTTAACAGTATAAGCTTTGCCAAGTTGTTTAATTGCTCTGAGTCTCAGTTTCTTCATCTATAAAAGAAAAGTAAATTTTCTTTGAAGATTAAATTAGGTAATGTGTGCAATGTACTTAGTAGGGTCCCTAGAATATAACAAACATTCAGTAAATGAGATATGCCTACCTTTTATACCATATATATGTACAATTTAAATTATGTGTGTGTGTGTGTGTGTGTGTGTGTGTGTGTGTAGGAGCAGAAGCAGGTAGCTCCCTGCTCTCAAGGGAGTCCTTTCATTTGTTTGTTACTGCTAGTGGGCACGGCCACCGTGGGTTAAGGACTTTTTTGTTTCTAGTTTTCATTCCATGTGGAAGTTGAGTATGCTGTCACTGCTTTGGCTTCCTGTACCTCACTGATAGACGCAGGGAAATAAGGGCGCAAGTTTCAATCCTCGAATATAAGCTCCATGAGAATAAAGACTTTTTTCATCCCTCTCCCCCTTCCTTTTTATCTGCTATATCCCTAATGCCTAGTAGAACAATGCCCCATAAATATAAGTTAAAAGCTGAATAAGTTTGCTTTCAGTCTCAAGGTAAGGTAGAAGTCCTACTTAAGGCTGGGGTTAAAACCACACATCTGGCCCAGTTTTATCATAGTTTTGCAAAGAAATGCTCAGTATTAACCCAGCTAATACCTAATAGGTATCTTGATTTCCATTTGCTCTAATTCTTGATGATGTAGTTTCCTTACAACATTTTAGGGAGAAAAGGGGATCAGCAGAGAGGCATTTGAGCAACACTTAATCTTCTAGCTTTATATAGTCAGATACATCCTCCCTTAGTTCTTATAAAAAATATAAAACTTAATGACAGTCATGAAGAAGGTTGGAATAAATGGAGATATACTATATTTCTGAAAGAGAAATCTCAGTATTCTAAAGATGTCACTTCTCTCCCGAATAAATCTATTAATTCAGTGGCATTATAATTAAGATCTCAATAGAATTTTACTTGAGAAGATGTGAAGGCAAAACTTGATAAATTTGGTAAACTAGATAAGTGGAAGTGTATTTAGACAAGTATATAAGAATATCTAGAAAAATATTTCAAAGTTCAATACAGAAGGGAGTACTTGTGATATCAAGTATCAAAATATAGATTTAGACTACAAAACTTAAAACAGGGTGACACAGTAATGGAATAAGAAAATAGATCAATGATATCAACCAAAAAGTCTAGAAACAGGTGAAATGCATGTAAAAACTTAGTATGTGATAAAGATGGCATTTAGTATTTTGGGGGAAAGTTTGTCACATGTTCATTTATAGAAAAATAATATGACTGGATACTTCATGCAGTATACAAAAGTAAATCCAGATTGAATAAGTAATACATGTAAGAAACAAAACTATGAAAGTATTAAAGAGAAAACAGTGTATTTTTATAAACTGAGGGTGAAGCTGGCCTTCCTAAGCAATACATAATACACAATGACATACTGTTAAGCCACAAAAAAGAATAAAATATCATTTGTAGCAACATTATGTTACGTGAAATAAACGAGGTACAGAAAGACAAATACCACATGCTCTCACTCATATGTGGGAGCTAAAAAACTTGATCTCATGGACATAGAGAATACAACCATGGATACCAGAGATGCGAGAGAGAGAGAGTGGTGGGTGAATAAACAGAGGTTGGTTAATGGTAGGAACATACCATTAGATAGAAGAAGAAAGTTCTAAGGTTTTACAGCAGACTAGGATAACTATACTTAGCAAACAATATTTTGTAGATTTCAAAGAAACTAGAAGAAAGGACTTGAAATGTTCCCAATGCATAGAAATAATAAATACTCAAGGTGATGGATACTCCCAAAAACCCTGAATCATTATACATTTCATGCATGTAACAAACATTCACTTGTACCCCATAATATGTAAAATATTATGTATCAATAAAAGAAAAAAGAATGAAGTAAACATTGTTTATTTAAAAAGAAGTAAAAAAAGAAGTCAAATTAAAAAAATTATACCTGAAATATATTATAAAAAAGATTGATATCTGATAAACAAATTGAAAAAAAGACAGCCAGATTGAGTAAATTAGCCAATAATGTAATTAGGCACTTCACAATCAAATAAAAATAACTCATAAGTTTAAGAAAACATGATCATACTCATTAGTAATCAAGTAAATGTTTATAAAACACATTGAAATACTCCCTACAACTTAATCAACTGACAAACATTTAAATAATCTTTGATAGCCAATGCTTATAAGAATGTGGAGAAATAGGTACTCTTCTTGTCTCATTATAGTATATTTCAGCAAGGCAACTTTTCAATCTCTAGCAAATTTATAAATATGCATATACTTTGACTCCACAATTCCAACTCTTTTAAAATGCACCAAGGATATGTATGCACATGAGAATATCTATTTTGACATTACTTAGAACAGTGGTAAATTAGACACCACCTAAATGCCCCTCAATTTAAAAAATGATTATATAAATTATGGTAGTTCATACTTTAGAATACCCATTCAGCTGTTAAAACATAATAACATCAGTCCCTGTTTATTGACACCAGATGGTGTCTATGACTTGTGACAAATAAGCTATAAAACAAATTTTAAAATATATGTATATGGAATATTCATATTTTTAAAAATTGTGTGTATATATAATTTTCTTTCATATACTTCTGTGTTTCAAATTTTTCACAAAATATACGACCTCTGAAATTAATATAAATGAGAAAAGTACTGAGGTACTCTCTCTCTATATATATATATACACATATATATATACACACATATATATGTACACACACACACATATATATGTTCATGGATGGATAACTTGATAAAGGTAAAAAAAAATGTCATGTAAAGCAGGTCACCTTGAGAAAAGTAATGACCTACATTAAGGGACAGAATCAGCTTGGGTGACTTCACATGGCAGGAAACAGGAATAAATACTCTATCTTGATTCTCTTTCCTCTCTGAGATATGGAGTTCCTCAATGTCTGATGGCAGTTGGAAACCAGTGGGCAAGAAAGCCCATAGATGTAAACTCTACAGGCCAGATTTCTGGGGACAGAGCCATGTTGAGGAGGGTAGAGAGGGGATCCATATGTGCCAAAAGAAAATAGCTAGCACACTGACTTTAATGGAAAAGCTTCTAAAATTTCTTTTTTTAAGTAAAATATTTGTTCACTTGGGGGAAATATTTTTTTATGAGTTAGGAGTATTCCCTGCTAATTCTAGTTATTGTCATAAATAAATTGAACTTTTTAATCTTTTTGTTTCTTACATATACTAACATGATCATATGGTTTCCTCTTTTAATCTGTTAATATGATGATATAAATATAAGTTTTCCAATGTTGAGCCATCTTTGTATTCCATAAATTAAATACTACTGGGTATCAATGTATCATTTGTATACAAATAGTTATTTATTTTGCTGATATTTTATTTAGAACTTTTGAATATCCACATTATAAGTTAGAATGCATTATAATTTTTTTTCCTTCAAGTATCCTTGATTTAATTTATTTTGTCGGCGCTTTTCATTTTTGTTTGCTGAAAGAGGTTGTATAAATAAAAATTCTAAGTTTTTTAAGTTATAAAGACTTGGTAAAACATGCTAATAAAGCCTCTGAACCTTATTTCAGGGGGAGGTTTATGTCAAGATGTTTCATTTTTGGGTTCCTTTTTAAGTCAAATGGATTAAATATGTCTTTGATGATTGCTCTGCCATTAAGGTTATGTGGTTCTTCTTTAGTCAAATGTATTAAATTATATTTTCTATAAATTGGCTTTACCCATATTTTCAAAATAATTGCATAAAATATTTGTAATATTGTATTTTTAAGATCATTAATATGTGTGGTCATGTTACCCTCCTCATTCTTAGATTTTTGCCTTTTGAGGTTTGTTTGTTCTGTTTGTTCAAAGTATCAGCCGTTTTCTTGATCATCTCTATTGTTTATTTGTTGTCTGTTCAATTATTTTTCTTTTATCCTTATCATTTCCTCCTTTCTAATGTTTTAATTCTATAGCCTTTTTCCTACTTTTATGAGTTAAACTGTTTATAAATTTTCACTGTTTGCTAATATATGTTTTTAGGACTATTAATTTCCTCTTCAAATGCTATCTTAAGGCTATCTCGCAAGTTCTGATAAGAAATGTTCTCACTGACATTTGGCTTCCAAATGTTTTTTAATTCACTGTGATTGCCTATTCTTAATGTATACATTATTTAGAAGTGTGATTTTTAAAAATTTTTTTCTTGTGATTGATTTTAACACCATTTTTTGGCTTTTTGTTATTGATTTCTAATTTTAATGCATACTGGTCAAAGAATGTATGGAATTAATAAAAACTTCCTTTGTAGATCAGTATGTGGTTAAGTTTTATAAACCATCAATCTAATTGTTAAAGTATGTGTAATCTCTACTCCTTGGGTAAGGAATTTATATCTAGCTTGTAAATTGTGTTGCTGAAAATTGATCAGTGGTTTATTGGAGAAGTGTAAAATAATTTCCCTCTATTAATTTTATTAATAATTTTTGTAATTCAATCAATTCTCACTTTATGTGTGTTGAGGTTTTTTTGGATGCATGTGGGTTCAGGATAATTACTTTTAGTTTGCAGATGTTTAATTTTATTGTCACATAATATTTCACTTTATCCCTATTAATGCCTTCATCTCAAGATCATTTTCTTCTGGTTTTAATATAGCCAATATTGATCAGCTTCAACTTGGTGGAGAGTAAATATGGAAATCCCTCATTATCTGCCTTTAGACGTATATCTTCTAGACAATATCTGACATATTTGGCAGAACCCTTAACTTTCCAGTCATGTTCAGTTGTTAAGGATTCATTCCAATCTAATCTAAAACTCTAATTTCACATGTAATTGAAATCTCATTTCATTCTTTTCTCCTGGCTGCATACCATTGACCCATTCTGAGTCTCTCAACCACAAGCCTAACATTTCCTCCATTTAACCAACTTCTCCTGCAAAATAGTGTTGTAGAATTTTATATTAAAGGAAAATTAAAATAAATTAAATTATATTTTTATATAGAAAGGGATAACAAATATGAGAGAGAAGGTAGGAAGAGGAGAAGGTAAACAAAAGAAATTTTATCAAAATTGCTATTAATTCTGATCCTCAAACAATTTCACCTTAAAATATCTAGGGATCATAATACCAGAAGGAGAAAAAAAAGAAGGGGATAGATGAAATATTTGAGAAAGCAATGGCTTAAATTTTTCCAAAATTTATGATGGACACCAAACTTCAGATACAGGAAACTCCGAGGATACCAAGAAGGACAAATACCAAAAAGCTTATACCTAGACACATCATATTGAAAGTTCCGAAAAGTAAAGACCAAAAAATAAATAAATAAATAATAAAATTAGAAAAAAGAATTGAAAGAAGCCAGAAAGAAAACACATTACCTACAGAAGAATAAGAAATACATCAGACATCTCTTCAAAAAACATGCAAGCAAGAAGAGAGTGGAGTGAAATTTTTAAAGTATTGAAAGTAAAAGAAAGTCCACCAACCTATAATTTGATATCCAATAAAATTGTTTTTCAAACATGAAGGAGAAATAAAGACTTTCTCAGACAAACAAAAATCGAAGAAACTTGTCACTAGTAGAGATGCACTGAAAATAATGTTAAAAGTTCTTCAAAGGAAACGGACTATGTGACATTCTGAAAAAGGTAAAAATAAAAATATGGTAAAAAAAATTAGTTGTTTCCAGCCCTGTTCAGGAGGAGGGAAGAAGAGATGAATAGGTAGAACACAGGTGATTTTTAGGGCTATGAAGCTATTCTGCATGATGCTGTAATTGTGGATACAGAAAGTTATACATTTATCAAAACCCATAGAACTGTACAACATAAACTTTGTGCTCTAATGTAATCTATGGACTTTAATCAGTAATAATGTATCAATATTGGTTCATCAATTGTAACAAATATACCACACTAACACAAGATATTAATAATAGAAGAAACTGTGTGCAATGAGGAGAGAGGATGTATAGGAACTCTCCCTACTTTCTGCTAAACTTTTCTGTAAACCTAAATTTTTTTTTTCTTTTTTTTTGAGAGAGTGTCTCACGCTGTAGCCCAGACTAGCGTGCAGTGGTGTGATCTCGGCTCACTGCAACCTCTGCCTCCCAGGCTCAAGACATTCTCCTGCCTCAATCTCCAGAGTAGCTGGGATTACAGAGTAGCTGGGATTACAGGCGCCCGCCACCATGCCCAGCTAATTTTTGTATTTTTAGTAGAGACGGGATTTCACCATTTTGACCAGGGTGGTCTTGAACTCCTGACCTCAGGTGATCCACCCCGCCCCCCCCCCCCAGCCTCCCAAAGTGCTGGGATTACAGGCGTGAGCCAGCACGCCCGACAAATTCCTCTTGAAAGATTAAAAATGGCCAAACCCTGTGGCTCACGCCTATAATCTTAACACTGGAAAGCTGAGGTGGGAGGATTGCTTGAGGCCAGGAGTTCAAGTCCAGCCTGGGTTACACAGCAAGATCCCTGTCTCTATTAAAAAAAAAAAAATACACAAATTAGCCAGGCGTGGTGGGGACTAAAATTAGCTACTTAGGAGGCTGAGGCAGGAGGATGGCTTGAGCTCAGGAGGTTGAGGCTACAGTGAACTATGATTGTACCACTGCACTCCAGCCTGGGTGACAGAACTGGATTCTGTCTCTAAAAAGTTAAAAAAAATTAAAAAAAGATAAAAACTATTAAGACATAAGTTTAATTTTTTTACAATAAAAATACCTATTTAGAGACAAAACTGATACTTAGGGAATGGTAAGGGTAAAGATAAAGCATTAATTGCCTGTATAATTTTTTAATACTCTAATTCAGCTCAGCTTCTATCAGAAACCAAAAAAAAAGTTAAGAAGAATATTTTCAAAGCCTGTTATTTATTTTTTTAACTACATTTTAGCTTCATCACCTGGGTGAAGTCAGAATGTGTTGAGAACTTTCCTGTGGGTCACTATGTTCCCACACAGATGATGCAATAGAAAAATAGCAGACCGGCAAGGGAAATGATTAGACTTTGTTATTGCAAAGAGAATTTTTGTTTGACCATATAATATGCTGGTAATTAGACCTTGCACCCCAGGATCTCACAGCTGTCTTTCTGCTATCTAATTTTTCTCTGTCAGAATCTTAGAGACATTGTAGAATACATTGAAGACTTCTTTTAAACAACATTCACGTATGAATCCTTGCATTTGGAACCTTGCTGTGCTGATATGATTCAAAAGGGCAAATGCAGAGAAAATTATTGAACTGAAGAGCCTAGAGTCAGCACAATCATGAAGTAGGTGAATTGGCATCTTTCTACTACATTTCTTTACCTCTCCTCATTTCCACGTCTTTCACGGTATTTACATTGTGGTCTTTATCTTCAGAGCACTGGGGAGAAGATGAAATGTTTTAATTGGGATGGGTGGTGACATCATATTTACATTTTAATAAATCATTCTGGTGAAAAACAGGTCAGAAAGAGACAGAAATGAATGTGGGTTTGTACGGGTCTGCAGCAACCTCAATTCTTGCCTTTTCAGAAGAAAGAATTAGACTGAGGGGCACTAGGCAGAGTGAGAGACCAAGGCAAGTTTTAGAGCAGGAGTGAAAGTTTATTAAAAAGCTTTAGAGCGGTAATGAGAGGACGTAAAGTATACTTGGAAGAGGGCCAAGCAGGCAATTTGAGAGATCAGGGCACGGTTTGACCTTTGACTTGGGGTTTTATACCTTGCCATGCTTCCAGGGTCTTGTGTACCTTCTCTCCTATTCTTGCCTTGGGGTGAGCTATCCACATGCGCAGTGGCCTGCCAATGCTTCAGAGGGGAACATGCGCAATGCGTTTACTGTATTTGTATGCATGCTCACTTAAGGCATTCTTCCTTTACCAGCTGAATGTTCCTAGAAGGTCATATGCCAGTTAAACTCTGTCATTTTGCATGCTTGAGCCCACTCCCCAACTCCTGGGATCCTATTGGAAAGCTGCTGATCACCAGTTTCAGGTTTATTCTATCTATTGGAAGACTGCCTTTCCCTGTCACTGGCTGCAACCAATTATTATTTTAGAGATACAATGTAACAACCACCTGACCATCACCTGATGGTCACCTGACATTCCTGGTGGTGGCGGGGAGTCCTCCCCTGACCTGCTTATGCCTGATTAGCTACTTACTGTGGCAGGTTGACCTATTAGGAGGCAGTTATAGTCTTGTAGATGAGAGATGACATCTTCCTTTCTAAGCATATCTACCTTTGAACAGTTAATAATCCCCTCATTCAAAGGAAGGGGGTAGAATTCCAGATATCTTTATGAACGAAGCACTATGACTCTTCAGAGAAGATATTTGAGAGTGACTTTTAAGAAGGAGATTACATCTGAATAATATCTTAGAGTGAGTTGATAGAGGCTAAGGACATTTCAGGTGGAGGGTACAGCATGAACAAAAGCAAACCATATTCATAGAATGATGAGCTGCACGGTTCGGGTGGAATTTAGAATGCCTAAAAGAAAGTTTAGAATATGAGACTGAAATGAAATGTGAAACCAGATTGTGGCCAATCACAATACTAGGCCTCGATTGTCAAGCTCATACTTTGTCATGAAAAGACCAATGAAGCGTTTAAAATAAGAAATAGCATGTGCAGAGCAGTGGTATATAGAGATGGGGAATTTTTTTTTCAGTTTGAGATGATGTTACTCACATGGTTGTGCCTCATCCCTAGAGATCTTGAATTAATTGGTCTAGAAGTATGCATTTCTTTTTTTAATTTTTACTCTTTAATAAAAATTGTATACATATGCAACATGGTGTTTTCATACACATATACAATTGTGATATGATTACTACAATCAAGTTAATATATTCATTTTTGTGCTTGTGTGTGATGAGAACTCAAGATCTACTCTCTTAGCAAATTTTCAATATAATGCAGTATTATTAACTATAGTCATCATGCTGTACATTAGATCTCTAGAACTTATTCATCCTACATAACTGAAACTTTGCACATTTTGACCAACATGTCCCTATCTCTGCCTCCCGCCCACCCCTGGCAACCACCATTCTACTCTCTGTTTCAGTAAATTTGATTTTTAAAGATTCTGCACATAAGTGAAATCGTGCCGTATTTTTCATTCTGCGTAATGTCCTTCAGGTTGGTAATCCCTTTATTCAAAGGAAGAGGGTAGAATTTCTGATATTGTTACAAATGAAGTGCTATGAATCTTCAGAGAAGACACTTGAGAGTAAATTTTAAGGAAATGACATTTGAATAATATCACTTAGCATAATGTCCTGGAGTACATTTATCTGCTTACAAGTGTGAACCCCAATGACAGACGTATGATGTGCTTCATTAACAGCTATGTAGTACAGGCCCAGTTTTATCTACCAGAAAACCTTGGCCTTTTTTCACATCAAGTTGTGCTACAGTCAGTTTAGAAAATGACACTTGCATTGTGGAGTGGAAGTTGAGGAGCCAGTGAGTTACATTAATTTATACACTTATTGCTGTCATAGTCATGACATTTTGTATATACCCCTTCATATTCTACAGTAAAAAAGTTGTCCATGACCTGAAAATTACGTTCTCTGCTTCCTCTCTCACACTTATTTCACTTGTCATCTTCAGTTAGGGCCCAATGTATAGTGTATCCAGCATAGACCTGTGGTTCCCAAATGCAGGTGCCCATGAGAATGCCCTCTGTAACTTTTTTAAAAATGTAGAGTTCCAGGTCCTATCCCAGATCTGTTAAATTAAAATGTCCAGAGGGGGTGCCAAAGTGAACACACACACACATATATGCACACACACATACATCACACAGGCACATACACTTCACTGAGGACTCTAAAGCATATCTGTGACTAAGAAACACTGACATTCACCATTTCTACTTGAATTTTTAAGGTGTCTCATTTAGAGAAACCCAATCTTGTGGTCTCTTAATATAAATTATAATGTTTAAGGAGTAATTACTGAGTTTAATTTTACCTATCAGCACTACCATTTTATTCCTGATTTTTTCAGGAAACTCTCTCAAATATTAATGCATTGAATTGTGTAGTCTTCCTAATATTAATAGAGTCCCTCTGACTAGCAAGTTTTCTCATATTTAGATGTTGAAAAAGTAAATTTTCTGCAGAGCTTTTGGGTAATCTTGGCAATTTGAGAAATTAAGTCATTTTTTTAAGTCAAGGTGATTATAATCCAATTATATTATCATCACCGAAGAGTGAAAGTGAAAGCAGAAGGATGATGTCATCATCACTGTGTGAGGTCAGGAAATTAATTATGCCTTTCACAGTTCAAACATTATCAAGTAAACAGATTGTCCAAGATGTCAACACTTTCTCCTTTCTAAATTAAAAAATCTGGAAGGTTCTCAGTGTTCTCTCAGGCATGCATTTGAAGAATTGTCACTTTACTTTTTCTGTTCCATCCCAGGATTCTGGTTAAGTCTGAAGTGGATTCACTCACCCAAGGCAAGGCAACTTTATCTGTCCTGTGAGTAAACTTCCAAAAGTCACTGCATTTCACGCTGCACTGCAAACTAACAACCTTACCTCCTTTCTTACTTTTACATTTTTATTCAGGTTTCATACTATTTTAAGCCTGAATTACATCTCTTAGGGAAAGAAATGTCCTCACAAAAGTTGGAGCTGATTACCTGGTGTTTGTTTTTTGTGGCTTCCTCCTGAGTGTGAAGTATTCTGATCCCATTCAACCATGTGCCAAGTGCAGTAAACGATACATGTGATAAATATTTTCATCTTTCTTGTCCAAGTTGTACTTTAATGTATTATACTATATTATAAGATTTACTTTGAATGACATTTATTTTTGGTGGGACAAAAATATATCACTTCGTTTTTTATTAATACATTATAATTGTACATATTTATGGGGTGTATGTAATATTTTGATACATTTATACAATCAGTAATGATCAAAATAGGACATTTAGGATATTCGTCGCCTCAATTATTTATCATTTCTTGTGTTGGGAAAGTTCCAAATCTTCTAACTATTTTGAAATATACAATAAATTATTGTTAACTATACTCGCCCTATGATGGTATCAAACACTTTAACTTACTCTATCTGACTGTATTTGTGTCCCCATTATCCAATCTCTCTTATCTCTTCCTCACCCCTATTTTTCCCCACCCCTGGTAACCATCCTTCTCTACCTCCATGAGATCAAATTTTTAGTTCCCATATGTAAATGAGAACATGAGATATTTGTCTTTCTGTGCCTGGCTTATTTCACTTAATATAATTACCTCCTCATATAATTACCTCCTAATATAAGTTCCACCTATGGTGCTGCAAATGACAGGATTTCATTCTCTTTTACAGCTGAATAATATTTTATTGCATATATCTACCATGTTTTCTTTATCCATCCATTCATTGATGAACACTTAGGTTGATTCCATACCTTGACGATTGTGAATAGTGGCTGCAATAAACGTGGTAATGCAGATATGTTTTTTTTCATTCTATGTCCAGCAGATTTGTAAAAAAAAAAATTATTGAGATAAAATATACACATATAATTTACCATCTTTAGCATTTTCAAGTATATAGTTCAGTGGTAATAAACCCATTTCTTTTCTCTCTTCTCCTTAATTATTCCTTCCCCTTCTCTTTCCTGGCCTTTGGTAACCATCAGTTTAACCTCTATCTTTGTGAGATCCACCATTTATTTTAGCTCCCACATATGAGTGAGAACATGTGATATTTGTCTTTCTGTTCTTGGCTTATTTCACTTAACATAATGGCCTCCAGTTACATCCATGTTGCTGCAAATAATACGATTTTATTCTTTTATGGCTGAATAATATTCCATTGTGTGTATGTACCACATTTTCTTTACCCGTTCATCTGTTCATGGGCACTTAGATTGATTCTCTATCTTGGCTATTATGAACAGTGTTGCAGTTAACATGGAAGTGGAGATATCTCTTTGATATACTTATTTCCTTTCATATATGTATACACACACACACACACACACACACACACACACTCAGGACTGAGATTGCTGGATCATAAGGTATTTATGTTTTTAGTGTTTTTGAGGAACCTCCATACCGTTTTCCACAATAGCTGCATTAAGTTACATTCTTACAAATGATATATAAGAATTTCCTTTTCTCTTTATCAGCACTTTTAATTTTTTGTATCTCTGATAATAGCCATTTTAACTGGTATTGAGAGGATATCTCACTGTGGTTTTGATTGGCATTCCCTTTATGATTAGAGATGTGGAGTATTTTTCATATACTTGCTGTCCATTTTTATGTCTTCTTTTCAGAAATGTCTGTTCATATCATTTGCCCATTTTTTAGTCAGATTATTTATTTGTTGATGTTGAGTTTCTTATATAGTTGACCCTTGGACAACATGGATTTCAACTGCACAGGTCCACTTATATTTGGATTTTTTAAGTGAATATATTCGAAATTTTTTTGAAGATTTGCACCAATTTGAAGAAATTTGCCGGGGAACCAAGTAGCCTAGAAATATTAAAAAAAAATTTAAGTTCTAAAATTGACACCCTAACATCACATTTAAAAGAATTAGAGAAGCAAGAGCAAACACATTCAAAAGCTAGCAGAAGACAAGAAATAACTAAGAGCAGAGCAGAACTGAAAGAGATAGAGACACAAAAAAACCTTCAAAAAATCAATGAATCCAGGAGCTGGTTTTTTGAAAAGATCAACAAAATTGATGGACCACTAGCAAGACTAATAAAGAAAAAAAGAGAGAAGAATCAAATAGACACAATAAAAAATGATAAAGGGGATATCACCACCGATCCCACAGAAATACAAACTACCATCAGAGAATACTATACACACTTCCATGCAAGTAAACTAGAAAATGTAGAAGAAATGGATAAATTCCTAGACACAGACTCCCTCCCAATACTAAATCAGGAAGAAGTTGAATCCCTGAATAGACCAATAACAGGATCTGAAATTGAGGCAATAATTAAGAGCCTGCCAACCAAAAAAAGTCCAGGACCAGACGGATTCGCAGCTCAATTCTACCAGAGGTACAAGGAGGAGCTGGTACCATTCCTTCTGAAACTATTCCAATCAACAGAAAAAGAAGGAATCCTCCCTAATTCATTTTATGAGGTCAGCATCATCCTGATACCAAAGCCGGGCAGAGACACAGTAAAAAAAAAAAGAGAATTTTAGACCAATATCCCTGATGAACATCGATGTAAAAATCCTCACTAAAATACTGGCAAACCGAATCCAGCAGCACATCAAAAAGCTTATCCACCATGATCAAGTGGGCTTCATCCCTGCGATGTGGGGCTGGTTCAACATACGCAAATCAATAAATGTAATCCACCATATAAACAGAACCAAAGACAAAAACCACATGATTATCTCAATAGATGCAGAAAAGGCCTTTGAGAAAATTCAACAATGCTTCATGCTAAAATCTTTCAATAAATTAGGTATTGATGGGACGTATCTCAAAATAGTAAGAGCTATTTATGACAAACCCACAGCCAATATCATACTGAATGGGGAAAAACTGGAAGCATTCCCTTTGAAAACTGGCACAAGACAGGGATGCCCTCTCTCACCACTCCTATTCAACATAGTGTTGGAAGTTCCGGTGCGGGCAATCAGGCAGGAGAAAGAAATAAAGCGTATTAAATTAGGAAAAGAGGAAGTCAAATTGTCCCTGTTTACAGATGACATGATTGTATATTTAGAAAACCCCACTGTCTCAGCCCAAAATCTCCTTAAGCTGATAAGCAACTTCAGCAAAGTCTCACGATACAAAATCAATGTACAAAAACCACAAGCATTCATATACACCAATAACAGACAAACAGAGAGCCAAATCATGAGTGAACTCCCATTCACAATTGCTTCAAAGAGAAGAAAATACCTAGGAATCCAATTTCCAAGGGATGTGAAGGACCTCTTCAAGGAGAACTACAAACCACTGCTCAACGAAATAAAAGAGGACACAAACAAATGGAAGAACATTCCATGCTCATGGGTAGGAAGAATTAATATTGTGAAAAAGGTCATACTGCCCAAGGTAATTTATAGATTCAATGCCATTCCCATCAAACTACCAATGACTTTTTTCACAGAACTGGAAAAAACTACTTTAAAGTTCATATGGAACCAAAAAGAGCCCGCATTGCCAAGTCAATCATAAGCCAAAAGAACAAAGCTGGAAGCATCAGGCTACCTGACTTCAAACTATACTAAAAGGCTACAGTAACCAAAACAGGATGGTACTGGTACCAAAACAGAGATATAGAGCAATGGAACAGAACAGAGCCCTCAGAAATAATACCACACATCTACAACCATCTGATCTTTGACAAACCTGACAAAAATAAAAAATGGGGAAAGGATTCCCTATTTAATAAATGGTGCTGGGGAAACTGGCTAGCCATATGTAGAAAGCTGGAACTGGATCTCTTCCTTACACTTCATACAAAAATTAATTCAAGATGGATTAAAGACTTAAATGTCAGACCTAAAACCATAAAAACCCTAGAAGAAAACCTAGGCAATATCATTCAGGACATAGGCATGGGCAAGGACTTCATGTCTAAAACACCAAAAGCAAAGGTAACAAAAGCCAAAATTGAGAAATGGGATCTAATTAAACTAAAGAGTTTCTTCTACACAGCAAAAGAAACTACCATCAGAGTGAACAGGCAACCTACAGAATGGGAGAAAAGTTTTGCAATCTGCTCATCTGACAATGGCTAATATCCGGAATCTACAAAGAACTCAAACAAATTTACAAGAAAAAAAAACCCCATCAAAAAGTGGGCAAAGGAGATGAACAGACACTTTTCAAAAGAAGACATTTATGCAGCCAACAGACACAGGAAAAAATGCTCATCGTCGCTGGCCATCAGAGAAATGCAAACCAAAACCACAATGAAATACCATCTCACACCAGTTAGAATGGTGATCATTAAAAAGTCAGGAAACAACAGGTGCTGGAGAGGATGTGGAGAAATAGAAACACTTTTACACTGTTGGTGGGACTGTAAACTAGTTCAACCATTATGGAAGACAGTGTGTTGATTCCTCAAGGATCTAGAACTAGAAATACCATTTGACCCAGCCATCCCATTACTGGGTATATACCCGAAAGATTATAAATCATACTGCTATAAAGATGCACACGTATGTTCATTGCGACACCATTCACAATAGCAAAGACTTGGAACCAACTCAAATGTCCATCAATGATAGACTGGATTAAGAAAATGTGGCATATATACACCATGGAATACTATGCAGCCATAAAAAATGATGAGTTCATGTCCTTTGTAGGGACATGGATGAAGCTGGAAACCATCATTCTCAGCAAAGTATCACAAGGACAAAAAACCAAACACCACATGTTCTCACTCATAGGTGGGAATTGAACAATGAGAACACTTGGACACAGGAAGGGGAACATCACACACTGGGGCCTGTCTTGGGGTGGGGGGTTGGGAGAGGGATAGCATCAGGTGATATACCTAATGTAAATGACAAGTTAATGGGTGCAGCACACCAACATGGCACATGTATACATATGTAACAAACCTGCACATTGTGCGCATATACCCTAGAACTTAAAGTATAATAGTAAAAAAAAACATTTAAGTTAGGCATGTCACAAGTGCATAAAATACATGCAGATACTAGTCTATCTTATCATTAACTACCATAAAATATACACAAATCTACTATAAAATGTTAAAATGCATCAAACTTTACACAAACACTTATAGACTGTACATAGCACCATTCACATTCTAGAGAAATGTCAAGAAACATAAAAATGTGGTATGAAATCATAACTGCATAAAGTTACCTATAGTACATGCTCTACTACTGTAATAATTGTGTACCTACCTCCTGTGGCTATTGCAGGTAGCTCAAGTATTGCGAGTATCCTCTTGAAATATCTTGTGACACTAATCACCTCCACATAAGCCATCTGACTCTCTAGTAAATTGCATATCACAGTAAAAATGATCTCTCTAAATTCTTGCATTTTTTATCATGTTTAATGCAATACCTTAAATGTTGAATAACACCATGGGACCCATACAAAGTACTACTAGTGATACTGGAAGTGCTTTCAAGAAGTGAAATCATGACATTACAAGGAAAAGTTGATTTGCTTGATATGTGCCATAAATTAAGGTCTGCAGCTGTAGTTGGGCACCATTTCAAGATAAATGAATCTCACATAAGGACTGTTGTAAACGAAAGAAAGGAAAGAAAAGAAAAGGAAACTTGTGAAGCAATCTCTGCAGCTATACCAGCAAGCACAAAATCTTTGTGCTTTTTTTGAAATGCCTTTGTGTTGTGTATTGAAAATGCCATTTGTATGTGGGAGCAAGATTGCTGTAAGAAAGCCATACCTAACAACTCTAATATGATTTGTGAAAAAGCAAACTTATGACATGACAACTTGAAGCAAGAGGAAGGCGAAGGATCAGAGGTTGGGGAATTTAATGCCAGCAAAGGGTGATCTGACCATTTTAGAAAGAGGTTTGACTTTTAAAATATCAAGATAATAGGAGAAGCCACTTCTGCCAACCAAGAGGCAGATGATTCCTAGACATGATTAAGAAGATCATTGAGGAGAAAGGATATATGTCTGAAAAGTGAAGACAAAAATGTCCTATTCTGGAAAAAAAAATGCCACAAGGTACATTAATTAGTAAGGAAAAAAAAGCGAGCACCAGGATTTAAGATAGGAAGGGATAGGCTAACTCTACTGTTTGTGCAAATGAAGTAGGGTTTATGATCAGGACTGCCCTTATCTATAAAAGTGCTAAACCCCTAGACTTGAAGGGAAAAGATAAACACCAGCTGCCAGTCTTTTGGTTGTACAACAAGAAGGCCTGGACAGTGAGAACTGTTATTCTAATTGGTTTCATCTGTGTTTTTTCGCTGAAGTCAGGAAGTAAAGTACCTTGCCAGTAGGGGATTTCTTTTTAAAATTCTTCTGATAGACAATGCCCCTAGCCACCCAGAACCCCACGAGTTCAACATAGAAAGTCTCTTAGTTGTCTTGCTGCCCTCAAACACAATATGTCTAATTCAGCATCTAGATCAGGGGGTCATAAAGGCTTTTAAGATTCATTACACATGGTACTCTATGGAAATGAATGTCAATGCTTTGGAAGGGAAACCCAATAGAGGCAACATCATGAAAGTCTGGAAGGATTACAGCATTGAAGATGCCATCGTTATTATAGAAAAAGCCGTGAAACCCATCAAGCCCAAAACAATAAATCCCTGCTGGAGAAAGCTGTGTCCAGATGTTCTGCATGACTTCACAGGATTTATAACAGAGTCAATAAGTGAAATTATGAAGGTGATTGTCAATATGGCAAAAAAGGTGGAGAGTGAAGGGTTTCAGTATATGGATCTTGGAGAAATTCAAGAGCTAATAGACACTACGCAGGGGACAACTTGCTGGAAATGAATGCTTCCAAACTGTGCCAGAAGATGAGGGGAAAGACGTAAAAGAAATGGTAGCAAAGACCAAATTGATATTAGAAAATCAGGCAAAAAGGTTTTGATTACTCAAGACTGTCTTTTTTTTTTTTTTTAACAACATGGACGCTTCTATGAAATGAGCATTGAAACCAAAGCAAACAGTGGAAAAAGAATTGGGAAGCTATAGAAACATCGATGGAGAAATGAAAAAGCAAAAATGTCAGGCAGAAATTGTGATGTGTTTCCCTAAAGTTACACTAAGTGTGACTGCCTCTCCTGCATTGCCGTCCACCTTTTCAACCTCTTCCACCTCCTCCACCGCTGAGACAGCAAGACCGACCCCTCCTACTCCTCTTTTTCCTCAGCCTATTCAACATGAAGATGAAGAGGGTGAAAACCTGTATGATAATCTACTTCCACTAAATGAATAGTAAATATACTTTCTCTTCCTTATGATTTTCCTGACATTTCCTTTTCTTTTGTTTATTACAAGAACACAGTACATAAAACATATAACATACAAAATATGTATTAGTCTATGGCTTATGTTACTGGTAAAGTCAACAATAGGCTATTGGTAGTTAAGTTTTCAAAAGTTATACACTGATTTTTTACTGTGGAGGGTTGAGTCAGTGCTCGTAATCTGCATGTTGTTCAAGGGTTAGATATATATTTTGGTTATTAATACCTTGTCAGATGGGTAGTTTACAGTTTTTTTCTCCCATTTTGTAGGTTGTCCCTTCACTATGATTTTTTTGTTTGTTCATTTGTTTTGTTTTTGTTTGTTGTTTGTTTGTTTTGCTTTTGCTATGGAGAAGCATTTATGCATGATATGCTCCCATTTGCCTATTTTTGCTTTCATTGTCTGTGCTTTTCAGATCTGACCAAAAGAATATTTGCTCAGACCAATGTCCTGGATCATTCTCCTAGTGTTTTCTTCTAGTAGTTTTATAGTTTCGACTCACACTTAAGTCTTTTATCTATTTTGATTTGATTTTTATATGGTGAGAGATATGAGTCTAGTTTTATTCTTCTGCATATGGATGTATAGTTTCCTCAGGAAAACTATATAATATTTATTTATTTTTATCTATTAAGGAGACTGTCTTTTACACAATATATGTTTTTGGTATCTTTGTTTAAAATGAGTTGGCAGTAAATGTGTGGGTTTACTTCTGGTTTCTCTATTCCATCCCATTGGTCTATGCCTCTGTTTGTATGCCAGTACCGTGCTGTTTTGGTTTGTAGTATATTTTGAAATCAGGTAGAGTGATCCCTCCAGCTTTGTTCTTTTTGTTCAGGATTGCTTTGGCTTTTCAGAGTCTTCTGTGGCTCCATACAAATTTTAGGATTGTTTTATCTATTTCTATAAAGAATATCATTAAAATTTTGATAGGGATTGCGCTGAATCTATAGATTACTTTGGGTAGCATGGATATTTTAACAATATTAGTTCTTCCAGTTCATGAATATGGGATACCTTTCTAATTTTTTGGTGCCCTCTTCAATTTCTTTCATCAGGTTTTTTTGTAGCTGTTGTACATGGGATTTCTTTCTTGATCTCTTTTTCAAATTGTTCACTGTTGGCATATAGAAGTGCCACTGTTTTCATATGCTGATTTTTGTATGCTTAAATTTACTAAGTTTGTTTATCAGTTCTAACAGTTTTCTTGTGGACTCTTTAGATTTTTCTAAATATAAGATTGTGTTGTCTGCAAACAAGCACAGTTTGACTTCTTGCTTTCCAATTTCAATGCCTCGTATTTCTTTCTTTTGCCCAATTGTTCTGGCTAGGACTTCCAGTACTATGTTGAATAAAACTGGTGAAAGTTGGTGTCCTTGTCTTGTTCCTGATCTTAGAGAAAATGCTTTCAATTTGTCCCTGTTTAGCATAATGTTAACTATGGTTTTATTACATGTGGCCTTTATTGTTTTGAGGTATGTTTCTTCATACCAAGTTTGTTGAGAGTTTTTATTATGAAGAGATGTTGAATTTTAACAAACACTTTTCAGTATCTATTGACGCTTTGATATTGTTTTTGTTTTTGATTCTACTAATGTGAATATTATGGTTTTTGATTTGCATATGTTGAACCATCCTTGCATCTCTGGGATGAATCCCACTTGATCATGGTGAATTATCTTTTTAATGTGTTGTTGAATTCAGTTTGCTAGTATTTTGTTGAAGATTTTTGCATCTATATTTATTGTTTTTGTTTGTTTGTTTGTTTGTTTGTTTTGAGACAGAGTCTCACTCTGTCACTCAGGCTGGAGTGCAGTGGCATGATCTCAGCTCACTGCAATCTCCACTTCCCGAGTTCAAGCGATTCTCCTGCCTCAGCCTCCCAAGTAGCTGGGATTACACGTGCCTGCCACCATACTCAGCTAATTTTTTGTATTTTTAGTAGAGATAGGGTTTTACCATGTTGCTCAGGCTGCTCTCGAACTCCTGACCTCATGATTCGCCCACCTCAGCCTCCCAAAGTGCTGGGATTACAGGTGTAAGCCACCATGCCTGGCCTATCAGGGATATTAATCTGTAGTTCTCTTTTATTGTTGTGTGCTTATCTAGTTTTGGTGTCAGGGTAATGCTTGCCTTCCTAGAATGAGTTTGCAAGTATTCTCTCCTCTTTTTTCTTCTAATAATTTAAGAAGAAGTGATATTAGACTTCTTTAAATGCTTGATAGAATTCAGCAGGGAAACCATCCAGTCTGAGCTTTTTATTTTGATGGGAGACTTTTTATTACTGCTTTGATCTTGTTACTCACTAATAATCTGTTCAAGTTTTCTGTTTCTTCATGGTTCTATCTTGGTATGTTATCCATGTCCAGAAATTCATCCATTTCCTGTAGGTTTTCAAATTTGTTGGTGCTTAGAAGTTCATAATAGTCTTAATGATCCTTTCCTTGGTTTTGGTTTCTGTACTTTTGGTGTAGTGTTTTGTTTTTGTCTCTGATTTATTTATTTTGCTCTGTTTTTTTAGTCTCACTAGTGATTTGTCAAGTTGGTTTATCTTTTCAAAAAATATAATTTTTATTTTGCTGATCTCTTACATTTTTAGTCTCAATTTTATTTATGTATGCTCTGATCTTCATTATTTCTTCTTTCTTAATTTTGGGTTTGGTTTGTTCTTGCTTTTCTGGTTCATTGAGGTACATTGTTAGGTTGTTAATTTGAAGTCTTTCTACTTTTTTGGTGCAGGCATTTATTGCTATATACTTTGCTCTTAGTACTGCTTTTGCTATATCCCATTGGTTTCGGTATGTGTGTTTCCATTTTCATTTATTTCAAGAATTTTTAAAATGTCCTTCTTAATCCTTTCATTGACCCATTTGTCATTCAGGAGCATGGTGTTTAATTTCCATGCATTTGTACCATTTCCCAGGTTCCTCTTGTTATTAATGTCTAGTTTTATTTCATTGTGGTCAGAAGAAGATACTTGATATGATTTGACTTTTCTTGAATTTGTTAAGATTTGTCTTACAGCCTAACATATGGTCTAACCTGGGGAATGTTACATTTGCTGATAAGAAGAATGTGTATTCTGCAACAATTGAATGAAACATTCTGTAAATGTCAGTTAGTCCTTTTGATCTAGAATGTACTTTAACTCTAATGTTTCTTTGTTAATTTTTATATGGATTATCTCTCCATTGCTGAAACTGGGGTGTTAAAGTCCTCCTACTGTTATTGTATTGTAGTCTCTCTCTTCCTTTAAATCTATTAATAGTTGTTTTATGTATTTCAGTGTTATGGTGTTGTGTGCATATATATATATATATATATTTGTGATTATTGTATCCTCTTGCTGCATTGAATCCTTTATTAGTATATAATGACCTTCTTTGTCTCTTTTTACAGTTTTTGACTAGAACTCTACTTGGTCTAAGTGTAGCTGCTCCTGCTCTTTTTTGGTTTCCATTTGTGTAGAATATCTTTTCCATCCCTTCACTTTCTATCACTTTATTTTATAAGGTTGAGTACCGCACAAACAAAGGAAGAATGGAAGGGATTTCTAAACATGAACTTCTCTGAAGATCAGAATATTTTAATATACTCAATACATGACATTATACTTGAACCTTATTTATTTACTTATTTAAGTACAGATTTCTATTTGTTTTATACTTCTTAGAATTTCATATTTTTGGTTACCTTTAATTTTTATTATTTTAGATTCAGGGGTTATATGGGCAGGTTTGTTACATGGGTATATTTGCATGATATTGAGGCTTGGACTTCTAGTGGTTTCATCACTAGAATCTAGTAGTGAACGTATTACCAGATATGTAGTTTTTCAGCCCTTGCCCTCCTCCCTTCCTCCCACTTTTGGAATTTCCAGTGTTTGTTGTTCCTATATTTGTGTCCACATGTACTTAATGTTTAGCTCCCACTTCTAAGTGAGAACATGCAGTATTTGGTTTTCTGTTTTTGCATTATCAAATCTTGTTTAAAACAACAGCTAAAATTGAGAGACCTACATTCAATGTAGATAACTATAGCAGTGACTTCAAAGAAAGAGGGTAGAATCTGGTAAACAATGTCTGAGAAGAATTCAATAATAGAGGGGGAACTTAGGGGTGAGGTGGAATAGGAGAATATGGTGTCCCAGAAGCCATGCAGGAGAGAGTTTTGAGAAAGAAGGAATGTTTCTTAGTGACTGAAGCTGCAGAGTGATTGAATAAGATGACAATTTACAAACACCCACTGAATTTTCAACTAAGGTCAATGGTGATGTTAGACCAAACACTATCAGCAAAAGATGGAGTCACTGTGTGATTCAAGGACAGAGGGGACACAAGGAAGTAGAGGTGATCACTATAGATTTCCTTTTATTTATTTTTTTTTCGTTTTACTATTATTATACTTTAAGTTTTAGGGTACAGGTGCACAATGTGCAGCTTAATTACATATGTATACATGTGCCATGCTGGTGCGCTGCACCCACTAACTCGTCATTTAGCATTAGGTATATCTCCTAATGCTATCCCTCCCCCATCCCCCCACCCCACACCAGTCCCCAGAGTGTGATGTTCCCCTTCCTGTGCCCACGTGTTCTCATTGTTCAATTCCCACCTATGAGTGAGAACATGCGGTGTTTGGTTTTTTTGTCCTTGCGATAGTTTGCTGAGAATGATGGTTTCCAGCTTCATCCATGTCCCTACAAAGGACATGAACTCATCATTTTTTATGGCTGCATAGTATTCCATGGTGTATATGTGCCACATTTTCTTAATCCAGTCTATCATTGTTGGACATTTGGGTTGGTTCCAAGTCTCTGCTATTGTGAATAGTGCTGCAATAAACATACGTGTGCATGTGTCTTTATAGCAGCATGATTTATAGTCCTTTGGGTATATACCCAGTAATGGGATGGCTGAGTCAAATGGTATTTCTAGCTCTAGATCCCTGAGGAATCGCCACACTGACTTCCACAATGGGTGAACTAGTTTACAGTCCCACCAACAATTTAAAAGTGTTCTTATTTCTCCACATCCTCTCCAGCACCTGTTGTTCCCTGACTTTTTAATGATTGCCATTCTAACTGATGTAAGATGGTATCTCGTTGTGGTTTTAATTTGCCTTTCTCTGATGGCCAGTGATGGTGAGCATTTTTTCCTGTGTTTTTTGGCTGCATAAATGTCTTCTTTTGAGAAGTGTCTGTTCATGTCCTTCGCCCACTTTTTGATGGGGTTGTTTTTTTCTTGTAAATTTGTTTGAGTTCATTGTAGATTCTGGATATTAGCCCTTTGTCAGATGAGTAGGTTGCGAAAATTTTCTCCCATTTTGTAGGTTGCCTGTTCACTCTGATGGTAGTTTCTTTTGCTGTGCAGAAGCTCTTTAGTTTATATCTACAACTATCTGATCTTTGACAAACCTGAGAAAAACAAGCAATGGGGAAAGGATTCCCTATTTAATAAATGGTGCTGGGAAAACTGGCTAGCCATATGTAGAAAGCTGAAACTGGATCCCTTCCTTACACCTTATACAAAAATCAGTTCAAGATGGATTAAAGACTTAAACGTTAGACCTAAAACCATAAAAACCCTAGAAGAAAACCTAGGCATTACCATTCAGGACACAGGCATGGGCAAGGACTTCATGTCCAAAACACCAAAAGCAATGGCAACAAAAGACAAAATTGACAAATGGGATGGGTCAGCTAATTCTTTCAATATCAATGTAGTCTTCTTTTTTCTGCTATGTAATCTGTTTAGAAAAGCTTCCTACTTAATATGTCCACCATCCCCCAACACTCTCCAAAATAATTTTCAAATGTTGCCTAGAGAAATCTCATTCATTCATTCATTCATTCAACATTTACTGAAGACCTGCATATTAAGCAATTTACAAGACCCAGTGACACAAAGATTAAAAAGACCCAGTTACTCACCTCAAGAGCATATAGATTAAGATGATGATGGATAAAGTAAGAGAGTAACTTAAAAATTTAGAAATCAGCAACAACAAAAACACATTCTCAGCAGAGTAGGATAAGTGAATGTAAAGATACAGGATGCTTTGGAAACCTGGAAGTAAAAAATCTAATTATAACTATAGGGGCCAGGGAAGACACTTGGGAAATGATTCCCTAGCAGAGAATGAATGACTAATAAGGATTTAGTGAGATACATGAGGAGTAGGGGGGAAGGAAGGTGTTGAGAGCAGAGAACTAACACCACAGAGGTGTAAAAATAGCATAATTTGTTTGGGAAACTGCAAATAGTAATTCAAGATATAGAAGAAGAAGTGGCAGGCCATGAGGCTAGAAAAGTTGATGTGACAAGATTATGTAGGGTTTTGTGTGACAAGCTGGGTACTAGACTTTTAACCTGAAAGTCATGGAAGTTTACTGAAGAATTTTAAGCTAGGGAGAGATCATGAAGATGAAGAAATGAAGACACAGATGAAAATAAAGGCACTAGTACTGTGATGCAGGCCTAGAGCAAACCTCTAGTCAGATGTTGATATTAAAGTTTAAGGAGGTAAAGGGATGTGTTAAGGTCAGTAGGGAGCAGATCCAGAAGAAAGAAAATATATCCCTGGAACTGGGGTTCAGTGAAGCAACACACCTCTCCTGTCATGCTCCAACTTCATGATAAGTCCTTTCTTGATCAGAAGATGTGGGTAGTGAGTCTTCCTTATCCTACATTTACTCCAAGTCTACTTGTGGCAGAAAAATTGATAATATAAAAATGAAGGAGCTGCAGGCTGGACAGGAGGACTGGGCTTTAAGGAGTTTTAAATGGAGCCTCGTTGAAGACTCCAAATGCCATCCCAAGATTGTTGGGAGAGATGGGGCAATGATTACCCAAATCTGCTTGGAGCATGGTGTGAACATCCAGTTTACTTTTGAGGATGATGGGAAGCAGCCCCAGGACCAAATTACCATCACAGGGTACAAAAAGAATACAGAAGCTACACAAGATACTATATTGATTATTATGGATGAACTTGAGCAGATGGATTCTGAGGACGTTCCATTGGACATCCCACATCACTGGTGCCTGCAGCAAAAATCATGGACCCAAAATCGTGGATGAATTCAAAGTTGACATTTGTTTCCCACAGAGAGGAGGCCCAAACCCCAACTGTGGCACCATAATGAGGCTCCCAGAGAACATGGAGAAAGCCATTGACCACATCCTCAACCTAGAGGAGGAATACCTGGCTGATATGGTAGATAGCAAGGTGCTGCATGTATACATGAAGTCCCCAGTGCATGAGGAGTCCAAGGTGCATTCAGAGGCTTTGTGGTATGGGACACACCCTGGGCCACCAGCAGCAGTAAGAAGGCTCCTGACATGAGCAGCTATGAGAAATTTCCCAATTTCAGGGCTCAGGTAGCCCCCAAGACCCTCTCTTGGAGCCCCAAATGATAATGATAAAAAACCAGAAACATCTTCAGCCTGCTGATGCAAACCCCATCACGCAATGGTTTGTCTCAATCTGACCCAGTAGCAGGACTTTCTATAAATTATTGATGTTCTCCCTGCTTCTCAAGTTCTCACAGTGAAACCTGGCATTGCCTGGCTCTGTATGTGGCTGCTTCTCTGGGGCCTGGTTGGCATCCAGAGCATGCTCAGGATCTGCTCGCTGATACTTGGCTCTGGGCACTCCACGGTTTTAACACTAAACAAAGGTAATTGAGCGTTTTGTAATAAGATAACACAGACTGCAGCTTTGTGGTCCACCTGGCAGGTCAATCAGCACTCTGACCTTCATTATGAGAGCTCCTCTTCATTATGAGAAGTTGCTAGGATTTGACTTCCTGTGTCATGACCTCAGGAAATAAATTTCCTTGACTTTATAAAAGCATATATATGCATATATATAAGGGTTCAGTGAAGCAACACATATATATGCATATATACATGCATATATATACATGCATGCATATATACATGCATATATACACATATATGCATATATACATGCATATATACACATATATATGCATATATACATGCATATATACACATATACATGCATATATACACATGCATGCATATATACATGCATGTGTATGCATATATACATGCATGTGTATGCATATATACATGCATGTGTATGCATATATACATGCATGTGTATGCATATATATACATATATACATGCATGTGTATGCATATATATACATATATACATGCATGTATATATATGCATATATACATATATATACATGCATGTATATATATGCATATATATATACACATAGACATACACATATGGGTAAAGTGAAGGAACCCATGCTCCATTGGCTTGGCTCCTGCCATGCTCCAACTTCATGATAAGTTGGGTATATATATGCGTATATATATATGAATATAACCAATATTAATTTTTCCAATCCATTAACATGGAATATATTTCTATTGTTTTGTGTCTTCAATTCCTTTTATCAATGTTTTATAGTTCTAATTATAGCGATTTTTCACTTTTCTGGTTAAGTTTACTCCTAGGTATTTTATTTTATTTGTAGCTATTGTAAATGTGCTTACTTTCTTGGCTTATTTTTTCAGATTGTTCACTGTTGGCCTATGGAAATGTTACTGATTTTTGTATGTTGATTTTATATCTTGCAAATTTACTGAATTCGTTTATCAATTCTAATAGTATTCAAGGCAATCTTTATCAAAATACCAGTGACCTTCTTCACAAATAGAAAAAATAATCTTAAAATTTACATGGACTCACAAAAGTTTCAGAATGGTCCAAACAATCCTGAGCAAAAAGAACAAAGCTGGAAGCGTTATATTACCTGACTTCAAATTATACTACAAAGTTATAGTAACCAAAACAATGATACTGGCATAAAAACAGTTACGTAGATCCATGGAGCTGAGTAGAAAACTCAGAAATAAATCTACACCTTTACAAAAGACTTATTTTCAACAAAGGCACTGGGAATGTACATTAAGGGAAGGACAATATTTTCAATAAATAATGCTAGAAAAACTGGATATTCATATACAGAAGAATGAAATGAGAGCCCTACTTCTTGCCATGTACAAAAATCAAATCAACTTGATTACAAGACTTAGATGTAAAACTGAAACAATAAAATTACTAGAAGAAAACATTGGGGGAAATGATCCATGACATTGGTCTGGGCAAAAATTCCTTCAATAGGAGCTCAAAAGCTTGGGCAACTAAAGCAAAAATTAACAAATGGGATTACATCAAGCTGAAAAGCTTCTGCACAGCAAAGCAAGCAATCAATTAAGTGAAGACAGAATGAGAGAACATATCTGCAAACTACCCATATGACAAGGGATTAATAACCAGAATATATAAGAAGCTTAAACAACTCAACAGCAAAAAGAAAATAATAATCTCAATCTGATTAAAAATTAGCAAAAGATGTGAATAAACATTTTTTCAAAGAAGATATATAAACGGCCAACAGGTATATGAAAAATTGTTCAACATTACTAATCATAAAGTAATGCAAATCAAAGCTACAGGATGTCTCATCCCAGTTTAAATGGCTTTTATCAAAAAGACTAGTAATAAAGGATGCTAGTAAGGATGTAGAGAAAAGGGAATTCTCCTACACTGTCAATGGGAATGTAAATTAATACAACCACTGTGGAGAACGGTATGGAGATTTCTCAAAAAAATAAAAATAGAAATATCATATGATCCAGCAATCACGTTACTAGTTATATATCCAAAAGGAAATTCGTATATCAAAGAGACATCTGCACTCTCATGTTTACTGCAGCACTCTTCACTATAGCCAAAATATGGAATCAACTTCAGTATTCATTAACAGATGAATGAGTAAAGAAAATATGGTATATATACACAATGAAACATTATTCAGCCATATAAAAATGAAATCATGTCATTTGCAACATGTAACTTGAGGCCCTTATGTTAAGTGAAATAAGCCAAGCACAGAGAGACAAATATTGCATGTTCTCACTTATATCTTGGAGCTAAGAAGATTGACCTCATGGAGATAGAGAATAAGAGATGGTTACCAGAGCCTGGGAAGGGTAGTGGGAAGGAGGGGATAAAGAAGTGTTGGTTAATGAATACAAAAATACTGCTAGATAGAAGGAATAAGATCTAGTGTTTGGTAGCGCAATAGGGTGACTATACTCATCAATGTCAAAATAACTAAAAGAGTGGCAATGGAACGTTCCTAACACAAAGAAATGATAAATGTTTAAGGTGATGGATATCCTAGTTACCCTGATTTGATCGTTACACATAGCATGCTTGTATCAAAATATCCCATGTACCCCATAAATATGTGCAGCTATTATGTATCCATAAAAATTAAAGGTAAAATAGATACACAAAGGCCAGAAACTTAAGCCATCACTGATAATTTTCCTTATATTTATGCAACAAAGGAATATAGTTATTTAATACAGTTGTTTAAACTGTAATTTAGACTTCAAAGAGACAAATTGCATTGCAAAAGAGACCTTGGTGGGATTCCTGTAAATCGGAGATTCCATTCCAGAAGGAATCCCCATTCCAGCATCACAGTCACCACTTGGAAGGTAAAGTAGAAACTTAAGCTCTTATTTTATGCTTTTATCTAAACTTCAGCCGGGCCCAGATCTTATTATCTTGCTATCTTCCTCAGGGCCTGACATAGTACCTAATACCTAGTTTCTTTAAAACAATAATTAGCTGTTGAATGAACAATTCTATACAGCTCACCTTCACATCTGTCATAAAAGTTTAAGTATGCATTACAAATATAATTTTTACTTTGAAATACACTTACTGAATATCACTGTGATGACATTTTTCCCAAAGAAAATTGCTCTGAATCTTTGCAGTCTTTCTTCAACTAATGGGTCAGCTTGTGTAACTGACCCACAGGAGCTTGTGGTGTGCCATCTAGTGACCAATGTGGCCAATATATGCACCACACCAAGGATATTTTGTTATTTTAAATATATACATTACAGGTCTATTAATATTTGAAATAAAAGGCATTTAAAAATAATTATGTGCATATTAATATAACTGATGCATACCACTCAAAAAACAAATAATTAAAAGAAATGTTGACTGATGTTGACCTATTTATTGCTCAGCATTCATGTAAAGTGTACAAAATTACTAACCATTATGCTAATTTTTGTTGTGATTACCAAGAGTTACTTACCACACACCTCTAGCCTGCAAGGTACCAAAAAGAATACAAAAACCAAACAAACAAACAAAAATTGGCATGTTGCTCTCTCTCCAGGCATGGCATGCACACATTTTAAAAACTACCAGAATTCAAGGCAGCTTATGACAAGTGACAAAGATTTGATGTATACTTCTCTAAACACATGATAAAGGGGTTAGGTTCAAAGCTTCACAAGGATGGAAAAGGCAAACAATGGAAGGAAGACTGTCCTTAAAAAGGAGAAAATAGAAGCAATACTCGTAAAGAAGTAAAATAAAGAGACTTGACGCCATGCTAAGAAATTCAGATTTTATACTGTATCCTGTAAGTGATGAGGACCCCTGAAGGGCTTTAAGGAAGAGAGTAACTTGATTTTAAAAGCATGTGAGCAGGTATGTAATATAGTTAAGTTATAAGCACAAGTCCTCCCTTAGAAGAAATAGGAGATGATTAGAACGATTTAATCCTAGAACAGCACAAAAGTTTATACACAGTGCAGTATATCTAGAGAATACCTGCAATTTATTATTATATAGATAATCAGGAAATAATGTTGATAAACAACTTCATATTTTAAAATTTTTGTAAATATTCATGGAAGCCTATTGCCCTTGCTAGATGAGCAGAATAGGGAATGGGCTTGGATAGTTTTTGTATCTGGGATGTGTCTACTCTCTTTTCTTTACATGAACTCTCACAGATACAGTGACAGTTTGAAATGTTTACTGGATCTTGCTCCTAAAGGTGAAGCTGAAAGGTCCTGCTAAATGATTGAAGAGTTCATGTGGGGTGAGCTTCACACTAGCAACACAACACTGGTTGCTAGATAAACACAGGCAGAGGGATCCCACTTCAGTGATTTGCAGCAGTGATGGATGGTAATGGTATTTATAATTTTCCTTCCACCAACTGGCACACATCAAATGACTTGGCAAGATGGAGAAAAAGTATTAGATTCGAAAGACAAATAATTACCTGAGACTAGTTTAGGTTCTTCTGGAAGGGTTATTATGAGGCTGCAAACCACCAGAATGCCTATGACTTTAAATTTTATAATTTATTAAGAAAAGTCAGAAGAAAGTATCATCCTGTAGGTTAGCATTCAGAAGTGAAGGATTCTCCACCTCATAATTTGTGCTGCCATTCCTTTCCTCAACCAATAACATTGAGTATACTGGAAAACACGCCTAATTTTTTTCTAAAAGGTCTTTTATACTACTAAGGGACTAATTGTTTTTTTGTTAACCGTACCAGCCTAAACCCAATCATATCTACTCAAAAGATGGTCAAGAGGATTGACAATTCGGAATTCTTAATATAAAATTTTTTCTTTATATTTTGTCTGGGTTCATAAAACATTCTTTTAGATTCACATTTTAAGTCTAAATTTAAGCAAGTATTAAGGTTCCATTCTATGTGACCCAATTAGCTCCCCCTACCCTCTGCAAAAAAACTAGGAAACATTTTTGATTATGACAGAAAAAAGAGGAAGCTAAAGTAGAAAGGGCAGCAAAGGAGATATTTCAATTAATCTTATTAAAGGGTCAAAACAATTATATATATATATATATATATATATATGTATCAAGCAGATAAGCTTCTCACCAATACACATCCAGATGTGTTTTCTGCTCTCTAGCCACCTTTCAGTCCCTTCAATGTGCCCTCTTCCATTGAGCCTCAGTGCCTTTGCACTTGCTGTGCCCCTTACTGAAATGCTCCAAAATCGAAAACTTTTTAAGTACCAGCATGACACTCAAAGGAAATGCTCAGTGGAGCATTTCAGACTTTGCATTTTTGGATTTGGGATGCTTAACTAGTAAGTATAAGGCAAACATCTCCAAAGTTGAAAAACATCTAAAATTCAAAATACTTCTTGTTCCAAGAATTTCATATAAGGAGTATTCAGCCTGTATGTGTGTATGTAAATATTCAACCCCACACAAACACACACACACGCACACACACACTTCTTTAACAGAATTTGAAGTTTGCTTATGTTTCCATAATGTATTTATGAAAATGGCAGGGAAGATCAGAACCATCCAATGATAGGGAATTAACATCCTTTTTCATAGGCTTGGCATCTTCAGATTAGGAAAAAAATAAATAAACTATTGCATTCAAAAGGAATTTGTTTTCTCCCTACATCTAATGTTGACAATGAAGCAGTCCTGTTCTGTTATAAACTTTGTCATGAAAGCATGAAATAATGAATGACAGATGAACTATGTGAGTCATTTGACCATTACATCAAAATTACTTGTGAAGCTTGTGCAAATAAATATGTAAACAAATAAACATCGACTATGCCCTTAGGAAGAAATATACCTTTCCATGCTTTAACCTTCCAAGATAATCCCGACACTATGGTATGCCATAATCACAAAGTTTCTAAATTCTATATTTTTAGTAAATAGTTTGACATATATGCAGTGAGATGTTCCCAATCCTACCACTAGTTTAAAAGGAAAATAATAGGTAAGCTTGAGTGAACATCTAATCATGGCCATTGTAACAAAGCCATCTGATTAATTTCTACTAGTCTTCACATAAACTTCCAAAGTTATGTCATCACCCCTTAGCCAATCAACCGCAACCCCTTGTAAAGTTTGCAACTTTCCATCAACTTTGCAGAGATATAAAGCACATTAACAATATCATGTGTGTGTGTGTGTGTGTGTGTGTGTGTGTGTGTGTACAGGGTCTTGCTCTGTCATTCAGCCTGAGGTGCAGTGGTTCTATCTTGGTTCACCTCCCAGTTTCAAGTAATCCTCATGCTTCAGCCTCCCAAGCAGCTGGGATTACAGAAGTGCACCACCACACCTGGCTAATTTTTGTATTTTTTGTAGAGGCAGGGCTTCACCATGTTGGACAGGCTGGTCTCAAACTCCTGGCCTCAAGTGATCTGCCCGCCTTGGCTTCCCAAAATGCTGGGATTAAGGGCATGAGCCACCATGCTTCTCCAACAATATCTTCATCAGGAGTAACATCAGAAAGATCATCGAGTAAGAAGTCCTAGCCCTTGTTCCTCTACCAAAACACTGATATAATGACAATATTCAGATAAGAGCACCTATATGAGAAATACAGAATCCAGTTAATAAATTTAAGCATTCCAGATGAGCAAAAAGCTGAGGAAAAAAAATGTGCCAATACAGGTAAGAAGAGCAAATTTACTTTGTGCACATCAAGCCCTCCTCCAAGTTAGCAAGCTCAAATCCAAGAAGCTTGGTATGACCCATGACTTCTCCCATAGAGGGGAAAGAGAGATGCCTCCTGGCTTTTTGGTGCACTCCTGAAGGGGCCTATCTCCGTTTTGCCTCATACTGTGCACTAAAAGATCAATAAAACCTGAGTGCCTCAGACAGCAAGGAGCAAAGGAGAAGGAACATTCTTCTACACCTGTCACTGCTCTGCTAGACTAGAAAAAGGCACAGAACCAAGGTGTTTTTTTTTTTTTCCAGGAAGGAAGAAGAGAAACAAAGTGTGCCTTCTTCCCACTGTTTCAGTGTATTTCCCCATGGAGTCAGTCTCTCTTTCACCTCATACCAAGCACTGAAGTTGCCAGCAGAGTATGGACACCTGGAACAGATAGGGGAAACAGGAAAAGGGGCAGCCATCCTTCTACAACTAACACTGCTCTGAGAGACTGGTAAAAGGCACAAATTCTTCAAATGCACAGACACCAATACAATAATTCAAGGAATGTGAAGAATCAAAAAAACATGACATGATAAAGGAATAAAATAAATCTTCAGTAACCATCCTGAAATAAATAGAGATTCACAAATTATAAGCAACTTCAGCAAAGTCTCAGGATACAAAATCAATGTACAAAAATCACAAACATTCTTATACAGCAATAACAGACAAAAAGAGAGCCAAATCATGAGTGAACTCCCATTCACAATTGCTTCAAAGAGAATAAAATACCTAGGAATCCAACTTACAAGGGACATGAAGGACCTCTTCAAGGAGAACTACAAACCACTGCTCAATGAAATAAAAGAGGATACCAACAAATGGAAGAATATTCCATGCTCATGGGTAGGAAGAACAAATATCGTGAAAATGGCCATACAGCCCAAGGTAATTTATAGATTCAATGCCATCCCCATCAAGCTACCAATGACTTTCTTCACAGAATTGGAAAAAACTACTTTAAAGTTCATATGGAACCAAAAAAGAGCTCGCCTTGCCAAGTCAATCCTAAGTCAAAAGAACAAAGCTGGAGGCATCACGCTACCTGACTTCAAACTATACTACAAGGCTATAGTAACCAAAACATCATGGTACTGGTACCAAAACAGAGATATAGATCAATGGAACAGAACAGAGCCCTCAGAAATAATGCCGCATATCTACAACTATCTGATCTTTGACAAACCTGAGAAAAACAAGCAATGGGGAAAGGATTCCCTATTTAATGGTGCTGGGAAAACTGGCTAGCCATATGTAGAAAGCTGAAACTGGATCCCTCCCTTACACCTTATACAAAAATTAATTCAAGATGGATTAAAGACTTAAACGTTAGACCTAAAACCATAAAAACCCTAGAAGAAAACATAGGCATTACCATTCAGGACATAGGCATGGGCAAGGACTTCATGTCTAAAACACCAAAAGCAATGGCAACAAAAGCCAAAGTTGACAAATGGGATCTAATTAAACTAAAGAGCTTCTGCACAGCAAAAGAAACTACCATCAGAGTGAACAGGCAACCTACAAAATGGGAGAAAATTTTCACAACCTGCTCATCTGACAAAGGGCTAATATCCAGAATCCACAATGAACTCAAACAAATTTACAAGACAAAAACAAACAACCCCATCAAAAAGTGGATGAAGGACGTGAACAGACACTTCTCAAAAGAAGACATCTATGCAGCCAGAAAACACAGGAAAAAATGCTCACCATCACTGGCCATCAGAGAAATGCAAATCAAAACCACAATGAGATACCATCTCACATCAGTTAGAATGGCAATCATTAAAAAGTCAGGGAACAACAGGTGCTGGAGAGGATGTAGAGAAATAGGAACATTTTTACATTGTTGGTGGGACTGTAAACTAGTTCAACCATTGTGGAAGTCAGTGTGGCGATTCCTCAGGGATCTAAAACTAGAAATACCATTTGACCCAGCCATCCCATTACTGGGTATATACCCAAAGGACTATAAATCATGCTGCTATAAAGACACATGCACATGTATGTTTATTGCGGCACTATTCACAATAGCAAAGACTTGGAACCAACCCAAATGTCCAACAGTGATAGACTGGATTAAGAAAATGTGGCACATATACATCATGGAATACTATGCAGCCATAAAAAATGATGAGTTCATGTCCTTTGTAGGGACATGGATGAAGCTGGAAACCATCATTCTCAGCAAACTATCACAAGGACAAAAAAACCAAACGTCACATGTTCTCACTCATAGGTGTAAATTGAACAATGAGAACACATGTACACAGGAAGGGGAACATCACATACCCGGGACTGTTGTGGGGTGGGGGGAGGGGGGAGGGATAGCATTAGGACATATACCTAATGCTAAATGACGAGTTAATGGGTGTAGCACACCATCATGGCACATGTATACATATGTAACCAACCTGCACATTGTGCACATGTACCCTAAAACAAAGTATAATAATAATTTTTAAAAAAGAATGCAATGATATGAAACTAGAAATCAATAAATGGAGGAAACTGTAAAACTAAAAAGATGTGGAAATTAAACTACACACTCTTAAACAACCAATGGGTCAAAGAATAAATCAAAAGGGAAATAAAAATAATTTGTACATAAATGAAGAATAAACATCATACCAAAGCTAATGAATGGCATGCAGCAAAAGTAATACTAAGAAGAAAAATTATAGCAATAAATGCCTACATTAAGAAAGAAAATAGATCTAAAATAAACAACATAATTTTATACCTCAAGAAACAAGAACTAAGCCCAATGTTAGCAAAAGAAAGGAAATAAAGATATCATCAGAAATAAATAAAATGGACTAGAAAAACAATAGAAAAGATAAAAACTCAGTTGCCTTTTTGAAAAATAAACAAATTTGACAGACATTTAGCCTAAGGAAAAAAAGAAAAGAAGCAACAAGATAAAATTAGCTATGGAAAATGAGACATTACAACTAATGCTGTAGAAATGTAAAGAATCACAAAAGAATATGATGAATATGTATATATAAACCAAAAAATTGAGTAACCGAGACAGATGAGATAAATTCCTAGAAATGCACATCCTACAAAGACTAAATTATGAGAACTAAAAAATATAAACAAAGAATAAGGAGATTGAACTGGGAATTTTTTGAAAAATTCAATGAAGAAAGCTCAGGACCATATGGCATCACTGGTGAATCTTGCCAATAATTTGAAGAGTTTATGCTAATCTTTTTCAAGCTTTTTTAAAAAGAATTGAAGAGGGCCAGGCCCGGTGGCTCGCGCGGGTAATCCCAGCACTTTGGGAGACCAAGGTGTGTGGATCACGAGATCAGAAGATCGAGACCATCCTGGCTAACATGGTAAAACCCCTTCTCTATTAAAAATACAAAAAATTAGCTGGGTGTGGTGGCGGGCGACTGTAGTCCCAGGTACTCGGGAAGCTGAGGCAGTAGAATGGCGTGAACCCAGGAGGCGGAGCTTGCAGTGAGCCGAGATCGCGCCACTGCACTCCAGCCTGGGTGACAGAGCGAGACTCTGTCTCAAAAAAAAAAAAAAAAAAAAAAAGAATTGAAGAGAAGGGAACACATGTAAACTAATTTTATGAAGTCAACATTACCTTGATACCAAAACCAGACAAAGACACCACAAAAAAAGAAAGCCACAGGCCAAGGATACTACAAGAAAAGAAAATTACAAGCCAATACCCTTAATGAACGTAAATGCAATAATTATCAACAAAATATTAGCAAACCAAATTTAACAGCACATTAAAGGATCATATGCCATGACCAAGTGGGATTTATCTCTGGGAAGTGAGGATGGCTTAACATATATGAAGCAAGAAATGTAATACATCACATTTACAGAATGTAGAACAAAAACCGTATATCATCATCTCAATAGATGCAGAAAAAGCATTAGACAAAATTCAATATCATTTCATGATAAAAATTCTCAACAAATTAGGTATAGAAAGAAAGTATCTCAACATAATACCACCCACATATGACAAACCTACAGTTAATATCACACTCAGCAGTGAAAAGTTGAAAGCTTTTTATATTAGTCGGTTTTCACACTGCTGATGGAGACATACCCGAGACTGGGAAGAAAAAGTAATATAATTGGACTTACAGTTCCATATGGCTGGGGTGGCCTCGGAATCATGGCAGGAGGTAAAAAGCACTTCTTACACGGTGGCGGCAAGAGAAAATGGGGGATAAGAAAAGCAGAAACCCCTGATAAACCCATCAGATCTTGTGAGACTTATTCACTATTACGAGAATAGCACTGGAAAAACCAACCCCATGATTAAATTACCCCCCACTTGGGGTTCCTCCAACAACATGTGGGAATTCTGGGAGATACAATTCAAGTTGAGATTTGGGGAGGAACACAGCCAAACCATATCATCTTCCTTCTAAGATCAGAAATAAGACAAGGATGCACATTCTCGCCACTTCTAGTTAACATAGTACTGGAAGTTCCAACCAGAACAATTTGCAAGAGAAAGAAAGAAACTGGAAAAAAAGAAGTGAAAACGTTTCTGTTTGCATTTAACATGACCTTAGATATAGAAAACTCTAAAGACTCCACCAACAAAAATAAAACCTGTTAGAACTAATAAATGAACTCAGCTTCAGAAGTTTTGGGGCTGAGACAATGGGGTTTTCTAAATATACAATCATGTCACCTACAAACAGAGACAATTTGACTTTCTCACTTCCTATTTGAATACCCTTTATTTCTTTCTCTTGACTGATTGCCCTGGCCAGAACTTCCAATATCATGTTGAATAGGAGTGGTGAGAGAGGGCATCCTTGTCTTGTGCCGGTTTTCAAAGGGAATGCTTCCAGCTTTTGCCCATTCAGTATGATATTGGCTATGGGTTTGTCATAAGTAACTCTTATTATTTTGAGATATATTCATTCTACATCTAGTTATTTGATAGTTTTTAGCATGAAGGGATTTTGAATTTTTATCGAAGGGCTTTTCTGCATCTATTGAGATAATCGTGTGCTTTTTGTCATTGGTTCTGTTTTTGTGATGGATTACATTTATTGATTTGCATATGTTGAGCTAGCCTTGCATCCCAGAGATGAAGCCAACTTGATCATGGTGGATAAGCTTTTTAATGTGCTGCTGGATTCAGTTTGCAAGTATTTTATTGAGGATTTTCACATCAAAGTTCATCAGGGATATTGGCCTGAAATTTTTTTTCTTGTTGTGTCTCTGCCAGATTCTGGAATAAAAAGTCTCAGGATACAAAATCAATGTGCAAAAATCACAAGCATTCCTATACACCAATAATAGACATGCAGAGAGCCAAATCCTGAGTGAACTCCCATTCAGAATTGCTACAAAGAAAATAAAACACCTAGGGATACAACTTACAAGGGATGTGAAGGACCTCTTCAAGGAGAACTACAAACCACTGCTCAAGGAAATAAGACACAAACAAATGGAAAAAAAAAATCCATGCTCATGGATAGGAAGAATCAATATCATGAAAATGGCCATATTGCCCAAAGTAATTTACAGATTCAATGCTATTCCCATCAAGCTACCATTGACTTTCTTCACAGAACTAGAAAGAAACTACTTTAAATTTCATATGGAACCCAAAAAGAGCTCATATATCCAAGACAACCCTAAGCAAAAAGAACAAAGCTGGAGGCATCATTCTACCTGACTTCAAACTATAATACAAACCTACAGTAACCAAAACAGCATGGTTCTGGTTCCAAAACAGATATATAGACCAATGGAACAGAACAGAGGCCTCAGAAATAACACTACACATCTACAACCATCTGATCTTTGACAAACCTAACAAAAACAAGCAATGGGGAAAGGATTTCCTGTTTAATATCTGGTGCTGGAATAACTGGCTAGCCATATGTAGAAAATTGAAACTGGACCCCTTCTTTACACCTCATACAAAAATTAACTTAAGATGGATTAAAGACTTAAACATAAGACCTAAAACCATAAAAACCCTAGAAGAAAACCTAGGCAATACCATTCAGGACATAGGCATGGGCAAAGACTTCATGACTAAAACACCAAAAGCAATTGCTACAAAAGCCAAACGTGACAAATGGGATCTAATTAAACTAAAGAGCTTCTGCAGAACAAAAGAAACTAGCATCAGAGTGAACAGGAAACTTGCAGAATGGGAGAAAATTTTTGCAATCTATCCATCTGCCAATGGGCTAATATCCACAATCTACAAGGAACTTAAACAAATTACAAGAAAAAAACAAAGAACCCCATCAAAAAGTGAGTGAAGAATATGAACAGACACTTCTCAAAAGAAGACATTTATGTGGCCAAAACACGTCTGAAAAGAAGCTCATCATCACTGATCATTAGAGAAATGCAAATCAAAACCACAAGGAGATACCATCTCATGCCAGTTAGAATGGCGATCATTAAAAAGTCAGGAAACAACAGATGCTGGTGAAGGTGTGGGGAAATGGGAATGCTTTTACACTGTTGGTGGGAGTGTAAATTAGTTCAACCATTGTGGAAGACAATATGGGAATTCCTCAAAGATATAGAACCAGAAATACCATTTGACCCAGCAATCCCATTACTGTGTACATGCCCAAAGGATCAAAAATCATTCTACTATAAAGACACATGCACATGCATGTTTATTGCAGCACTATTTACAATAGCAAAGATGTGGAACCAACCCAAATGTCCATCAATGATAGACTGGATAAAGAAAATATGGCACATATACACCATGGAATACTGTGCAGCCATAAAAAAGAATGAGTTTATATTCTTTGCAGGGACATAGATGAAGCTGGAAACCATCAGCCTTAACAAACTAACACAGGAACAGAAAACCAAACACTGCATGTTCTCATAAGTGGGAGGAGAACAATGAGAACACATGGACACAAGGAGGAGAACATCACACACTGGGGCCTGTCAGGGTGTGTGGGGAAAGGGGAGGGAGAGCATTAGGACAAATATCTAATGCATGCAAGGCTTAAAACCTAGATGACGGGTTGATAGGTGCAGCAAACCACCATGGCACACGTATACCTATGTAACAAACCTGCACATTCTGCACCCGTATACCAGAACTGAAAGTAAAATAAAAATTTAAAAAAGTTGAAATAAATAAATTCAGTAAAGTTGCATGATACAAAATCAACACACAAAAATTAGTAGCTTTTCTATACACTAACAATAATCTATCTGAAAAGGAAATCAAGGAAACTTTTTTATTTATGACAGCATCAAATTAAGTGATTATTCCTAAGCACTGAAATACTTAGGAATAAGTTTAACCAAATAAGTGAAAACTGTACACTGAAAAATATTAAACATTGATGAAATAACTTGAAGAAGACACAAATAAATGGAAAGATATTCTGTGTTCATGGTTTAAAAAATTAACATTATTAAAGTGTTCATAATACCCAAAGTAATCTACAAATTTAATGCAATTCCTACAAAAACCCCCATGATATTTTTCACAGAAATTTATTTAAATCCTGAAGTTTTTATGGAACCACAGAAAAACTCAAATAGCCAAAGCAGTCTTGAACAAAATGAACAAAGCCAGAGGCATCACACTACCTGATTTAAAAATCCACTATAAAACTATAGTAATCAAAACAGTATGGTACCAACATAAAAACAGATACATAGACCAATGGAACAAAATAGAAAGCCCAGACATAAATCACACATAGATGGTCAACTTATCTTTGATAACAGTGTCAAGAACACACAATGAAGAAAACATAGTTTCTTCATCAAATGGTGTTGGGAAAAATGGATATACACATGCAAAAAAAAAAGTGAAATGGGACCCCATTACATCATACACAAAAATCAACTCAAAATGTATTAAATTCCTAAAAATAAGACCTGAAACTATAAAACTACTACTAGAAAAAAGAAACAGAGGAAAACCTCCATGACAGTGGTCTGAATAATGATTTTTTGTGTATGACCCCAAAGCATGAACAAAAAAAAGCAAAAATAGACAAAAATCAAATTACCTCAAACTAAAAACCTTCAACAGAGCAAACAAAATTATCAACAGAGTGAGTAGAACCTACGGAATGGGAAAAAATATTTGCAAACCATACATCTGATAAGGGTTTAATATCCAAAGGAATCTCTTACAGCTACATAGCAAAAAGAAACAAATAAACCAATTAAAATACAGGCAAAGGACTTGGACAGACATATCTCCATGGAAGATGTACAAATAGCTACCGTGTGTATGAAAGGATGCTCAACATTGATAATCATCAGGAAAATGCAGATAAAAACCACAGTGAAATACTATCTCACACCGTTAAAATGGCTATAATGGGGAAAAAAACAGATACTTTCTTCAAGGATGTGGAGAAATTGGAGCCCTTATATACTGCTGGTGGGAAAGTAGAATGGTGCAACCGCTATGAAAAATAGTGTGAAGATTCCTCAAAAAATTAAAGAAAGAACTATATAATCCAGCCATCTCACTTCTGGGTATATATCCAAAAGAAGTAAATCAGAATCTCAAAGGGATATCTGCATCTCCATGTTCACAGCAGCATTATCACAATAGTCTAGATAAGAAAATAATCCAAACATCCATCAGTAGATAAATGGATAAAAATTATGTTGTATATACATATAATAGAATATTATTCTACCTTTAAGAAGAGGAAAACCTACCATTTGTGACAACATGAATGAACCTAGAGGACACTATGCTGAGTGAAATAAGTAATCACAAAAGACACATATTGCATAATTCCATTTATATGAAGTAGGTAAAGTAGTCAAATTCCTAGGAGAGAGAATAGAATGGTGGTTGGCAAGGGTTGGGGAAGGAGGAATTGGAGAATTTTTGCTCAAAAGGTGCTATGGTCTGCAATATTTATGTCTCAAAAACATCTTATATCAAAATACCCTCAAGGTAATGGTATTAGGAGGTGCGACCTTTGGGAGATGATGAGGTCTTGGAAGTGGAAACCTGGTAAATGAGATTAGTGCCCTTGTAGAAGAGGCCTAAGAGAGACTCCTCTCCCCTTTTCCCAGGCGAAGTTAGAGTGAGAAGATGGTTTTCTGTGAGAAAGTGGACCCTCACCAGACACCAAATCTGCCGGCACATTGATCTTGGACTTCCTAGCCTCCAGAACTGTGAGAAATAAACTCTTGTTTGTAAGCAACCCAGTATATGGTATATTGTTACATCAGCCAAACCAAACTGAGACAATGGCTATAGAGTTTCTGTTATGCAAGACAAATAAGTATTAGATGTCTGTTGTACAACATAGGACTTATAGTTAACAATATAATATTGTGCATTTAGATGACTGGTTGAGAGGGGCAGCAAACCACCATGGCACATGCATACCTATGTAAGAAACCTGAATGTTCAGCACATGTAGCCCAGAACTTAAAGTAAAATTAGATATATATACATTTATATTTATATATAGTATATATATGTATATTTATATATAGTCTATATTTATATTTATATATTATATATTTATATATTATATTTATATTTATATATTTTATATATTTATATTTATATATTATATATATAGAGAGAGAGAGAGAGAGAGAGGATAAATCTCATGGTAAGTGTTCTTAAAACACATGCACAAAAAAAGCCCACAAAGAACACAGGGAAATTTTTAGAGATGGTAAATTTGTTTCGTATCTTGATTGTGGTGATGCTATTACAGTTGTATCCACATATACAAACCCCACGAAATGGAGGCATTAAATATGTGCTAATTTTGTATATAAATTATACCTCAATAAAGCTTTTAAAAACCCAAAAATAAAATAGAAAGGATGAAAGAGTGTAAAAGAAACAGACGCACTCAGAAATGTTGGTGACCTGATAGGGAGAGAAAGATGGAAATAAAGACCCTTCAAGAAATGTTGGTTCAGGCCAGGAGTGGTGGCTAACACCTGTAACTCAGCACTTTGGGAGGCAGAGGTGGGTGGATCACCTGAGGTCATGACTTCAAGACCAGGCTGGCCAACATGGCGAAACCCTGTTTTTTCTAAAAATACAAAAATTAACCGGGAGTGGTGGTGCCAAACAGAGGCACAGAGAATCGCTTGAACCCAGGAGGTGGAGGTTGCAGTGAGCCTAGATCCCAACATTGCACTCAAGCCTGGGCAACAGAGTAAGACTGTCTCAAAAAAAATTGGTTTATTTAAAATATGATTTATTATGTATTTTTTTTTATTTGTTTTTGTCGTTTTATTGTTTTTTTTTATTATTATACTTTAAGTTTTAGGGTACATGTGCACATTGTGCAGGTTAGTTACATATGTATACATGTGCCATGCTGGTGCGCTGCACCCACTAACTCGTCATCTAGCATTAGGTATATCTCCCAATGCTATCCCTCCCCCCTCCCCCCTCCCCACCACAGTCCCCAGAGTATGATATTCCCCTTCCTGTGTCCATGTGATCTCATTGTTCAATTCCCACCTATGAGTGAGAATATGCGGTGTTTGGTTTTTTGTTCTTGCGATAGATCTTAAAGGCATTTTGAGGTCTCTATTTGTTTTTGTTAAGTTAACATTTCTCGGGCTATGTCTGATCAGGGATATTGTGTAGACCTGATGCTATTACTAAAAAGACAACAAATAATAGATATTGGTGAGGATGTGGAGAGAGGGGAACTCTTTTTTTTTTTTTTTTTTTTTTTGAGACGGAGTCTCTCTCGCTTTGTCACCCAGGCTGGAGTGCAGTGGCACAATCTTGGCTCACTGTAATCTTCGCCTCCCCTGTTCAAGGGATTCTCCTGCCTCAGCCTCCCAAGTAGCTGGGACTACAGGAGCCTGCCACCACGCCCGGCTAATTTTAGTATTTTTAGTACAGATGGGGTTTCACTATATTTGCCAGGCTGATCTCGAACTCCCGACCTTGTGATCCACCCACCTCGGCCTCCCAAAGTACTGGGATTATAGGCGTGAGCCACGGTGCCCAGCCGAGAGAAGGGAACTCTTATACACTGTTGGTGGGAATGTAAATTATGGAAACTATGGAAAAAAGTATAGAGATTTCTCAAAAAACTAGAAATAGAGCTACCATTTGATCCAGCAATCTCACTGCTATGTATTTACCCAAAATAAAAGAAATCAATATATCAAAAAGATACCTATTTTTATATGTATATTGCAGCACTATTCACAATAACAAAGATAGGGAATCAACCTAGGTGCCCATCAACGAATGAACGGATAAAGAAAATGTGGTATATATATGTATATACACACAATATATATGCAATACACAAAGTATTTTATAGCTAAAATATTACTAAATACTAGTATATTTATATTATTTTATATATAGTATGTAATATATAACTATAATATTAAATAAATTTATATATAATACATAATATATAACTATAATATTAAATATAATTTAATATTATATTTATTATAATATTTAATTATATTAAATATAGTATATAACTCTATAATATTAAATATAATATACCATATATAATATATAATACTATATATAATATATATTATATATATAGTATTACTAGTATAAAATACTACTAGTACTAAAAGCCATAAAAAAGTGAAATCACGTCCTTTGTAGCATCATGGACAGAATTGGAGGTCATTATCTTGAGTGAAACAAGCCAGGCACAGAAAAATAAGTATCACGTTCTGTCTTATAAATGAATGTGAAAAAGGAAGTATCCACATGGACGTAGAGAGTGGACTGATAGATAATGAAGACTCAGAATAACGAGGTGGTGGGAGAGGGGAGAATGAGGAGAAATTGGAAAATGGGTACAATGTACATTGCTTGGGTGATGGATATCCTAAAAGCCCTAACTTGACCAACACAGTATATGCATGTAACAAAATTGCAAATGCACTCCATGTATTTGTACAAATAGAAAGGAAAAAAAAATAATACAGTGACATCTGAAAGCCTAATAGAGTTTATGGCATGAGATATGTGTTCAATAAATATTTCTCAAAGTAATGAATTTTTTTAAAAAATCCTTGTTAGAGAAACTCTGCCAAATGCATATATTTCTCAAAATTTGGCCAATTAATTTTAGAAAAAGAAGATCAGAAGGAAAGGTAGTGCATTATTTAACCTTCCTGAGCCTCTTTTCCTTATTTGCAGGGTTGCAAATAAAAGATAAGCAACATGGTACGCTTATTTATTGGCACAAACATCCACTTAGTAATTGCCCATTAAAATCATAATTGTTACATTTGGTGGTCAAAATCTGTGTTTTGGCTCCCAAATGTTGGTGTAATGCTTGATTATTAATGAAGTTTGCACTATAATGAAACTGTTAAAGATCAAGTTTGATATTGGAACGTCACAAAGGAGACTAGAAAATTTCACTGTGTTATCGAACTTGAAGTTCTGTCCTTCAGCCCCTCATTGACAAATTCAACATTTTAATTTGATTCTAGACTTTCCTGTCAATATGGATTACTGTATTTGGAGTTTACTTCATTCAAATATCATCTTAAAATTTCATGTAAAGTTGAACATTGAGAGATCATTGCTAGGATTTGCAAACTGTAACAAAAATAACTTATCTCACTCTACAAAATGCATACAAACTAGAATAGTCATGATCAGGCATCTTTCAAGAACAGAAACCATAGACCGTCCAGGTTTCTAAATCAAATTTCAGCTTTGGCACACTGGACAAGAAGTGCATACATGACTTAATTTGTAAAAATAATTTTGTTTTTTTGTATTTTGCAGTTCAGGCTTTGGTAACATTCCAATATTACTCATTTGGAAAAAATGAAGTTTATATCACAACTTAAGCATGGTGCTAATGCAAATTTATACCAACACCAGAACTATATAAAGATCTTTTCATAATTGGACATGTAAACATACATACTCCTGTTTGGTGAAATCTTTGGGAAAAGTTTATGGGAGGTGCCAAATCTATTTTCTCAAGAATCCAGTAACTACAGCTGGAGTGAAGGGATTTAAAGGATGTATACATCCAAAAGAAAGAAAGCATGGAAAGGAGGGAATAGTGATAAACTTTCAATTAAAAACAATAACAACAACAAAACAAAACAAAAAACATGGTAGCAGTTTTATTTTCAGAGATATGGTAGATAAGATATCCTGAAGCAATACTTTATACCTCAAAACACTCACAAAGACAGAGCAAAATATACCAAATATTCTTTTAAGTTTATAGCTGAACTCACAATTAAAACAAAAAAGTCCAGGAGCCAAAAAGACAAAGAGAAAACTAAAAATAAGGATTGGCCCTAGTGACCCTGAGCCATTGTCAATCTCATAGGGATTTGAATTAAAGCAACCATACAGGGACGTAAGATAAGGCCTTGGACCAAATTTTTTAAAAAAGAGAGAGAACAAAGTAACACACATCAGTACGGGGTTCCTAAAGAGGTACTCCCTCTGCAAAGAGAAAAAAAATCCACCCCCTGGAAAAGGAAAATGAAAAGTACAATTGTATGTTTTATCCTGGGGTGCAGCTCCCATAGCCACCAACTACCCTCATGTAAGTTTGGATTCTATTAACTTACTATACTTCTAACCAAGAAAATAATACAAAATGAGATGGCTTTAAAAAATTCAAAGGTATCAATCACAATAAATGTCAATGTGCTAAATAAACCTAAATAAATTTTAAGTTTTAATATAAAAATAAAATCCAGCTACAAGAAAAACGCCTAGAAGATAGGGAAACTAAAATATTGGAAACAAAGGGTTAAAAATTTATACCACACAGTGATAAGTAAAATAAACCTGAAGTAGCTATATTCATATTAGGCAAAATATATTTTAAGTCCAGAAATAGAGTCACTAGCAAAGTGAGAAAGAAATTTGTCACTAGCAAGTGACAAATTTATCAAGGAACTATAACAATCTTAAATTGTTCTATGAAAGTTATAGTACAATTTCACAATATATTTTAAAAACTGATAATTACAAGGAGAAAAATCACAAATCCAGATTCAGTGGATGATTTAAACTTATTTCTATCAGAAATGATAGTTCAAGCAGACAAGAAATAATTAGAAATACAGACTATTAGAAGAATACAACTAACAACGTTGCATAGTGTACATATTTAAAATACCAAATTAGTAGATCAAATAAGTCATAATGGAAATCAGAAAATATTTGGAACTGAAAGATAATGAAACAATTATATGTGGAAATCTGTGAGAGGCAGCTAATGAGAATATAATGCTAAATGCTTATATAGAAGGAAAGTGAAAATTAATTATCTAAATATTGACTTAAGAGACTTTAAAAGGTATAATAAATAAGTCCAGGGAAAGTAGGCTAAGCAGAAAAGGTAAGGACAGACATTTATACAATAGAAACAAGAAGTACCATACATAACAACTACAAAGCCCTTTCTTTTGAAAAACAAATGGGCAAAATACGGGTAAAATTGATCATGGAAAAAAAACAGAAGTCACAAATCAAAAATACTAGTCACAATTCAGAAATGCAGAATACTAATGGGCAAAAGAGGATATAGTAGAGATACAGCAGAGATTTAAGACAAAATAAAAGAATAGCATGAAAATCTTTATTGTATTAAATTCAAAAACTTAGACGAAGTGAAAGTTTTTCTAGAAAAAATAAGTATTAGCAAAAATGGCTCCAGAAGATGTAAACTAAGAATCTAAGATAATTTTAGAAACTTGTATCAGTAATACAATTATACCAGCAATATACTGATACTGATTGAGTTATTTGTTCAAAATGCTTGCAGCATCTCTACCAATCCCACCTGGTAGCGGAGCCTCTGTTCCTTCTTATTGATGGTATGCTTGACTACATGACTTGCTCTGACCATTGGTATATGACCAGAAGTGATACATACCATGTCAGAGAAATAACTTTATTTCACCTTTCCTTGTTTTATTTTTCTCTTTTCACCTTTGACTTATACCACTTAAGTGTGTCCAGTGCTCAGAACTGAATAAAATTCTGATTTCCTGCCTGTGTCTATACTGAGATCCTCTTAGCCAAAGTGTCTCACATCTAAATCTTCCTTTGCTTAGAATAATTTATGTTTTCTTAATCCAGTCTATCATTGTTGGACATTTGGATTGGTTCCAAGTCTTTGCTATTGTGAATAGTGCCGCAGTAAACATACGTGTGCATGTGTCTTTATAGCAGCATGATTTATAGTCCTTTGGTATATACCCAGTAATGGGATGGCTGGGTCAAATGGTATTTCTAGTTCTAGATCCCTGAGGAATCGCCACACTGACGTCCACAATGGTTGAACTAGTTTACAGGCCCACCAACAGTGTAAAAGTGTTCCTATTTCTCCACATCCTCTCCAGCACCTGTTGTTTCCTGACTTTTTGATGATTGCTATTCTAACTGGTGTGAGATGGTATCTCATTGTGGTTTTGATTTGCATTTCTCTGATGGCCAGTGATGGTGAGCATTTTTTCATGTGTCTTTTGGCTGCATAAATGTCTTCTTTTGAGAAGTGTCTGTTCATGTCCTTCATCCACTTTTTGATGGGGTTGTTTGTTTTTTTCTTGTAAATTTGTTTGAGTTCCTTGTAGACTCTGGATATTAGCCCTTTGTCAGATGAGTAGGTTGCGAAAATTTTCTCCCATTTTGTAGGTTGCCTGTTCACTCTGATGGTAGTTTCTTTTGCTGTGCAGAAGCTCAATGTGGCACATATACACCATGGAATACTATGCAGCCATAAAAAATGATGAGTTCATGTCCTTTGTAGGGACATGGATGAAACTGGAAATCATCATTCTCAGTAAACTATCGCAAGGACAAAAAACCAAACACCGCATGTTCTCACTCATAGGTGGGAATTGAACAATGAGAACACATGGACAAAGGAAGGGGAACATCACACTCTGGGGACTGTTGTGGGGTGGGGGGAGGGGGGAGGGATAGCATTAGGAGATATACCTAATGCTAAATGACTAGTTAATGGGTGCAGCACACCAGCATGGCACATGTATACATATGTAACTAACCTGCACATTGTGCACATGTACCCTAAAACTTAAAGTATAATAATAATAAAAAAAGAATAATTTATGTTTTCCAGTTTCACCAGCAGCTACTGTCATAACCAATGCAGTCGTCACTGAATATTTCCACAGCAAAAAAAAATCTATGTATCAAAGAAAGACAGTGACTCTCATGCAAATGCTTAAATATGTTTCTCCTTCTCTGCCATTCTCTACACTGATATTACCAGCTTAAATCCACTATTACTATGCTTCTCCTCTTACAATAGTTAATTCCTCAGCAATTCACAATATAGCTTTCTTCTCATCAGTTGGGCAGCTGTGTGCCACACCCTGCCATTAATTTTTATAAGTCATGGATGTTGGTTTTCCATTTGCTATTACACATGATTTTCTAATGCTGACACTGGTTTTCTCATGCTGATTTATTCTCCTTATTTGTTAAAAGCAGGTCAAAAATCATTCAAGGAGAAAATAATAGAAGGCTATAATTTCAGTTTGAGTCACATACAAGTAAAAACTAAAGTTAGAAAGCAAAGGCACACACTCTATTTTTCCATGAAATTTATTTCCCAAGTCAAAGCCAGAGCCCAAATCACTAGGATTCTGCCCATCTTTAATGAAGGAGGAAAAAAGTTCCACAATGAAGACAGAACAGAGCCAGAAAGCATCTTATGGTCTTGAATAGAGAGAAACTTATGGTGGCAAACATCAACTGGTGCCAAGCATCTGTTATTGCTGTAAAAAGGCAAGTGAAGGCTGCTTCCAGGGTCTCAGCAAACCAGAGACCCCGGCTGCCTGGAGTTCATGAAGAACACTGTTCAGGGGTCTCTGGAATTGTCTTTATGCCAGTACCATGCCACTAACACATGGACTGCTTACGCAGCTTTTACTGTAATTAACTAGTTGGTGAACAATTTATCTGGTCAGAAATGGAAAAACTACATTTTTAACAATCTTATGAGTGTATATTCTTGGACTTGAAAAGTAGAAATCCCTTAAACTGAAGATTCCACATATTTTAAACAAAACTGATTTCTGGAATGGCCTTCTACTGCAAGGAAGCCATGAAACCTATATCGTTCCATGACCTTTGTAAAAATGTCCTTCATAGCTTTATTCTGTAAACATGAGTGTCCATTTCCCGTTCCACTGGTGACAGATTCCACTATCTCTCCCCCATTCTAAGTGGAACTATACAGTTTGATCCATGGGGCTCCTCACCCTCATCTTACCCTCACCAAGGGATGGCTACAGTAAGAAAATTAAGTCAACCAAGCGCTTTACCTCTGGAATCTAAATTGGGAGCCAAGTCACCTGTAAGGTAGTATCACAGAGGGACAATTTATCAATTCCTGACTTTGAAAATCACTGCAGCTACTTACTTCCTCAGCCTGGTTACTCAATTTACCTTTGATTCTATGAGACATCATGCATCTTTCCAAGAAATTCACCCTGCCTCACTCTCAACTTCATCATAACTTTTCTTAATTAGCCAGAGTTATTTTTAGTTCTTGCAACCAAATCAATTGATACAGAGACTTTGTCAAAGGTTGAGAAGAAAAAACCTCACTTGTTCACCTAAGACCATGCTGTATGCAGCACAAGGCTGGTTTTATAAGCAGGCAGAGCAGGTGGCGAGCTATGAAATGTAAATGACACACACACACACAGCCAAAAATTCTGCTCTTTAACTAGGTAATTCTACCTGAAATGCTCCCAATTTAGAATTAAGGGTGGTCCTCTTAAAATGAGCCTGTGACTTCATGGTTCTATGTCAAATTGATTGCTTACTCTAATATCTAACAAAGATAGACTTTGCTGGATAAAAACATGAGGAGACAGGAAGGTGGGACACAATGGAGGGGGCACTGAAGTGGGCAGTCTGGGACAGTGATAGATGGCATGAAGATGCCTGTTAGAAAGAGGAGTCCCAATCTGTGTCCCTGTGGCCGGTGGTGACCTCCAACCTGCCTTAGGATCCCATCAGATGCTGTTGAAGTGCTGGCAGCCCCTAGTGATGGGGCCTCCTGTCTCCAGTCCCACCACTCCTCCTTCTCAAATTCAAATCCACCTGTTCTACAGATGTCCATGATCTATTTTGAATATAACACTTTAGTTATTACTCACCTGCTTTATCAACCTTCACCACCTCGATTGCAGGATTTAAAAAAAAAAAATTCCTCAGCATGGCTTGGAAGGCCTTTCATTAGCTTACTTTTCAACCAGTTTCTTGCTGCTGTCCCAGGCTCCCTTTCCATCCAAGCTACACACCTAAACTAGCCACTTGTCTTTTCCCACTCATGTTTCACTTGCCCTGCCTTTGTACATGGTTTCCCTCCATCCAGAATGCCCTTTTCTTACACCTCACTGGACTCACACAATTCCCAATATAAGCTCAGTATCAACATTGCCAAGAAGACTCCCAGGATTCCTTGGTTAGGACGAGGAATCTTTTTTCCCCTCCTTAGTTGGACAAAGTACCAGCAATACTCCCCATATTCCCTAGTTAGGACATGTCGAAAAGTAGGATGATGAAAGGCCTTCTAAGCCACGCTGAGGAATTTTTTTATCCTGCAGTTGAGGTAATGAAGCATTGATAAAGCAGGTGAGTGATGACCAAATCTGTATTCAAAATAGATCCTGGGCCTCTGTAGAAAAGGTGCTCATAATATCCTGAAAATTTCATTTTAACTAAAATACAGCATACTTTAATTGTCTATGTATAACTCTACACTAACAGTGTCTTCAGGGCTGGGACTGTGTGATTTATCTCTGTATCCCCAGCACCGAGAATATAATGGGCTTTCAATAAATGTTATTAAGTAAAACTCAGTGTTCAAAACTGAGTTTAATTTTTTTAGTAAAATTCTTATCATTCTTTATAAATGTATCATCATAATAAACATATAATCATAAATATATCATTATCTTTATAAATATATCATTATCTTTATAAATATATAAACCAATCTGAAAACTGAATCATATTTGACTCTTCTCTGTCGCTCTCTACCCTTAAGCATTCCACAAGGTCAGTGGGCCAAACACCCTAACCAAAGAATAATGAATGTTTACATCCCATAAGAGAAAACGCTTCACTTCTTCACCTTTTCCACACGTGTTTACCATGAGTCTGCATTACCCACAGCATTGCCTTTGTCATTGCAGTTTTCTGATTTGAACTTTGGTTTATTAAAAATAGTAGTAAGTTATCATGGTGTCCGTTTGCTAAGGGAACCATGAAATCCTGGGTTTAGTGATAAAAGCGTTAAATGGCACCACATACCTCAAAGATGGGAACATCCGCTGCAATAAAATTATCACCTCAGCCTAGGAAGAAGGGGCAAGGCCTAAATTGGAGCTGGTGGGGATTACGGGGTCGGGGGAGGCTGGAGCAGCTGGTTGCATTCTACCTCAAGCACATAGTATTCAGAGTTTAAGATTAGCATGTCAGAGACCTTCCTTAAAACCACAAGCTCCTTTCACTCTTTTCAACAGCTGAGGCTTCCAGCTGAGAGACAGAATATTTGCCTATCTTAGAATATTTCCCTGCTCAGTGATTGATATGCTCTCCATGGCTGTTGGGATATGGGGAAAAATGACTACTCTTACGCTGCTAGAAGAAATGTGAATTGCTACAGTCTTTTTGGACAGCAATCTCGCAATTCCTTTTAAAATTAGAAATACACATACCCTTTGACCTAGCAATCCGACTCCAAGGAATCCATCCCACAGAAATAAAGGCACAAGTATGTAGGGAAATAACAGTGCTGATATTCAGTGAGCACACACCCATACAATGTACTGCCCAGCGTCTGTTCTGATTGGTCTGTACCTGTGCCATACCGGTTGTTAAATATTTTTAATGCCACCTCTGGATATATAAATAAAATTTTACATAAGTGAGATTTTTTTATTATGAACACTTTTTCCCTTATGAACTGTGTGTGCACACATGCCCTGCTTCCTTCCAGACTTCTGCATCCCCATTCCTCCAAGTAATCGGTGTTCTATAGTTTCGAGCTCACATAATTTACATATTAATATCCAAATTTGCGTACATACAGTTTTTGGAGACTCATTGTTCATAAAAAAAGGAGATCATATTAGAAACATTCCTCTACATCTTGCTTTTCTCTGTACATTTAGAAATCCTTCCAATTTTAAACTCTAGCTCATTCTTTTTAAGTTCCACAGAGTACTTATTGTCTGGATATACCACAATATAATCAACCATTCTGAGATTGACAAGCATTTGCTCTGTTTTTCCCCCTTTCACCAAAAGTGCTGCAGTATACATCCTTGTGTTGCTAATCTGACAAGGAAGATGTTCCTACTACTACTAAGACTGAGCATATCTTCATATTTTTATCAGTCCTTTAAATTTTCATTTCCCTGAATTGCATTGCTCCTCTTTCTCTTGGGTTTTTGTCTTTCCAATATCAATATGAAAGAATTCTTTGCATAATTAAATATTGTTTCTTTTTCATGTGCCCTGCAGATTTTCAAATTCATCAGTGCAATGTTATTAGTATATCATAATGGTTAAGAGTAATTGCACTGCTGAGTGAATTGGACAGACAAGTCACTTAGCTTATGTGTGCCTTAGTTTCATCACTTGCAAAATGGAAATGATAATAGACCTATTTCAAAGGTTTTCGTAGGATTCAAATTATTAAGAACTGTACCTCACAAATTGTAAGCATTTAACTATGTGTTACTATGCTTATTTTATTATTAGTCCTTGGGCTGTATCAAAATTCCCTCTGTACATGGTCAAGTTTTGTAAATATTCTATGAGAATGCATAAAATGGGTGCTGAGTGTTGCTGAGAGTTTATATATATATATATATATATATAACTAATTGCTCAAACTTATTTGCCTTGTTCAGAGCTTTTGTATCTGCAATTTTTTTCCTATCTTATTACAGAGGATTGTGTCAAAAATCTACAACTACCATAGTTCGTTCATCTATTTCTCCCTACAATGGTTGCATTATATATTCTGATGTTATAGTGTTAGATACAAATATTCACAATTGTTAGTTTATCTTGCTTTATTGTTCTTTTTATTTAAATATAATTTTTTCATCTTTTGTAATTTTTTGCCTGAATTATATTTTATCACATATTAAGATGGTTAATATCTCATCTTCTTTTGGCTAACATTCCTCTGTTATTTCTTGTATTTTTTTTCTAGTTTCTATATCCCTTACATTGTATCTTTTGGACAATGTATTGTTGAATGATTTTTTTTTAAATTTTTCTATCCAAACTAAGACTGTCCTTTAAATGTTGAGTTTAGCTCTCTAAATATATTACATTCATTGTGGTTATTATTATATTACTACTATCAGTTCACATGTTCTTTTGGCCAGACTTTTATTTTCTTTTTCCTCTTTATTGGCTTCTAATAAAGAGGAAAGAAAAGTTGTTATTTTTTTCTCCAATGCTTTAAACTTTATGTTCTCTTTATGTTTTTACAGAGCTTGTCCTCCACCCTGGACTCATACTTAAAGTTTCTCAAACTTATCACTCTGTATATATCTTCCTTTCAATTACAAGAGAACCCTGACATACTCATATTTTTGTGGTCTTTTCTGTCCCTTTCCCACAAGGTTGGTATTGTCTAGAATTTTAATTCCAGGTCACATTACAAATATCCAAGTTTGAGCCTCAATGCTTCCATTTCCCCTGGATACCAGCTGGAGATTATGGCATGCCAGCTGAGACCAGGCAACAATGGTGCCTGCCAGGTGGCACAACAATAGGATGAAAAGAAGTAAGGTAAGTTCCTGATATGAATAGTATGTATAATATGTATTTGCAAACACGTATGTGTGTATGTATATGCATAACGGATTACGTATGATGTGCATAATATATAGAACCAGAAGTTTTCAAAGTATGTGATTTGAACTCCTGGGGATTTCTAAAAGCCTTTCTAAGGGAACACAGGGGCAAAACTTTTGTATAATAGTACTAAAACATAATCTGCCTTCTTCCTTGTGTTTAACATTTGTGCTGTTGTGCAAAAGAAATGGTGGGAAAATTTGTTTAGCCATCATTATATTCTTTACTGCCACACACTTGCAGTAAAACAAAAAGTGCCTGTTTTCTCTAAGATGTCTTGATTGAAACAGCAAAAATAATTAATTTTATTTATACTCAACCCTTGAGCACATATTTTTAATATTCTGTGTGATGAAATGCAAAATGTAAAAAAGTACTTCTAGTGTGTATGAAAGTAAAATAGGTAAAATGGAACTCAACCTATGGCTATTTAGACTCGAGTGTTTGGCAAATCATTTCTCATAAATGAGCAAAGTCACTGTAAGTTCAAGAAAAATAATTGACAATAGTTCTTGCCAAAGATAAAATCCAACTCTTAAACAAAATTAGAAATTTGAAAAGATAACTCCAGCTTGACCCTTTTCTAAACACTTAAAGGCTTTTCTCATCAAATTATTGATAATGTTAATGAATCTAGTTTTTTGATAATGTAAAATGCCATTTGTCAACATTTGGAAGATCCCCAAACTCAGTGAACCAATATTTTACAAATTACCAGTGCATGGTATTACAAAATCAAACATGAGTTTTCAAAGTGCATAAGAGATCAATTGATTTTAATGTAACTGAGTATGAAAGGTTCATTGATATAGTTTTAGATTCCACATTGCAGCTAGCATTTAAGAACACACCACTTTTCAAATTTTGATGTATTAAAGAATAATATTTCCAGTTATCTAGAATGACTCTTAAAATACTTTTTTCCTTTCCAGATACATATGAAGCTATAGGCATGAGGCTGGATTTTCTTCACATACTTCAACTAAAGCAAAATATCGCAGATCGAATGCCAGAGAAGAATATGAGAATATATTTTGCTTCTACTAGACATTAAAAAGATTTACAAAGATGAAAACACCATGAGATATCATCTAACCCCAGTAAATATGGCTATTATCAAAAAGGCAAAAAATAACAAATGCTGATGAGAATGTGGAAAAAAAGGAAATGCTAATACACTGTTGGTGGGAATGTAAATTGGTATAGCCACTATGGAAAACAGTATGAAGTTTCCTGAAAAAATTAAAAATATAAATTACTATATGATCTGGGTATATATGCAAAAGAAGGGAAATAAGTATAACAAAGAGATATATGCACTCTCATGTTAATTGCAGCACTATTCATAATAGGCAAGATGTGAAATCAACCTAAGTGTCCACTAATTAATAAATGGATAAAGAAAATAAGATATATATACACAATGGAATATTAGCCATAAAAAGGAATGAAATTCTGTCATTTGCAACAACGGAAGTGAAACTAGAATACATTCTGTTAAGTGAATAAGTTATGCATAGAAAGATAAATATGGCATATTCTCACTCATATATGGGAGCTAAAAAAGTTGATCTCATAGAAGTAAAGAGTAGAATAATGGTTGCTAGAGGCTGGGCTGAATGGGAAGGGAATGGGGGAATGAAGAAAGCTTGGTTATTGGCTCCAAAAATAGAGATAGATAGAAGGAGTAAGTTATAATGTTTGATGTTTGACAGGACAATAGTTAGCAATAATTTATTGTATATTTCAAAGTAAGTAGAAGAGCATATTTGTAATGTTCCCAACACAAAGAAATGATAAATGTTTGAGGTTACTGATTTTGATCATTGCATACTTTATGCATATATCAAAATATTACATATACCCTATAAATATGTACAATTATGTATCCATTAAAAATATTTACAAAAAAAGATTTGCAAAAGTGTAAAATGCTGTCATTCTACTGTTTTCCAGTTTTTGAAAGCAGTTATTTTTCATAAAATATATTTTAACATGTAATAAGTTTATTGTCATTTTAAATAAATTAATATTTTAAATTCTCAGTTTTAATTACTAATATAATAAGTATAGATATATTATAACCTACATGTTCTAATATATAATCAGTGTGTTATAACCCTTATTCACAAAAGCTATTTGGTGACATAATTAAGAATGTAAAGAGGTCTGGAGACCAAAACAATTGAGAATCCCTGATATGTATAGAAATATTCTCAAATCATTGGATACAACAGTATACACATATCTATTAAATCGACATTGCATGTGAGTGTGTGTAATTGTGTAATCATGATGTAATTCAAGTCTTCTATGTCTTTAGTAATTTTTGAAAACTAGATTCAACTAGATTCAGGAGTTCTGAAAGAGAATAACAATATATTCCAACAGCCCACTAGTCCTTAAAGAAACAGGGTCTACCCTGTTCCAGTCAGAAAAGAAAAAAAACACTACCATCAGTTGATCTGAACAGGTGTCACAGAGGCTGTGAAGGCTGAGTTGTTTTTATTCAGTGTTCCATAACTGGCTTTTAACCTAGTTTTAAAAGTGCCATCTTCTGACAACTGCTCACATGTTGGCTCTTTCACAGCCTGTCCCTTCCCATGTGTAACATTCATTGCCTCTCTAGATCTATCGACAGAGACAAAGCCTTTTGGATGCCATTGTACATTAACAAACAGCAATCTAGCCAGTTCAACATATCACCTTTACTTTTCTACAAGGTTATAATTCTTCGTTTTCAAATCTTAAAGCTACATAGCTACGTAGTAATTTGAACAGTATTCTCAAAAGAGCTAAAAAATGTAACCTTAGAACCATAGACTTTGTCATCACATACTAACAATACCTAAGAGGTCATCAAATCCTATCACTTTACATTATAGATGAAATCATGAGACCCAGAGAAGGGGCTGAGGCAGAACTTTTTCATATTCTACTCAAAGGATTAATTTTCCTTAGTGGCTAACAGTTTGCCCTAGGTCCTTTGGAGAATTGCCCTTCAGCCCCAGAGCCCTTGCCTTTTATAGAGAGCTTGAGGATCTTGATTGCTTAGGTTCCTCTCCAGCCCCTATCCAGCCCATCGCAGTGAAGAACTGACTGAGGTAAGGCTCTAAAAATCAGGAGCATTACCTCCAGGAAAACTCTTAGTTGAGCTTTAATCCCTAAATTTCTAGGGATCAGGCTGAGGCGGAGACTTCTGAAACTGCACCCCCATTTGGCTTCTGCCCTTTTCCTATCCCGCTCCCCCAATTCCTCTCTAACCTTTTCCATAAGTGCTACCATAATAGGTCACTGGTACCTGAATACATGCCTAGGAGTTTGCTTCTGAGGAACTCACCTGGGAGAGGAGTGGATGTGCCCATAATTACATTTACACCCAACAGAACCAGGCCAGTTTATGTCTTCTACCTCCTACCTCAGTACATTTTTCACCTCTCCACAGATTCCTTAAAGTTAAGCTATAAGAAGTAATGCTCAGGTCATCCAGAGCATATTACCCCAAACTCCCTACTTTGATATTTTGCAGAGTTGCTTCTAATCAGGTCAGTTGATGTTCTGCCATTGGCTTCTCTGAGGGACACAAAAAGGAATCTTATAATATTTACTACTGTTTTTGTGGTAACTAGGTAACCAAAAACAGTGTCCACCACACTATCCAGTATCCCCTTTGTAAAGATCCATATGTTAAATTTTTCTTAGACTTCAGGGTCAAAAACTTCTTTGCTTCTCTTAAGAAATTCAGTGGTCTATTTATTAAATGGCCAGGAAGAATCTTGTAATTCATATACTCTGCTATTATTTTGTAGATAGGAAGCTCAGAGACAAATTTTCAGTCCACACCCTCTAACCATTTTAAACATTGTGGCATATCTGTTACTGACTTTTCCTCTGCCCTCCATGTGGAAGTATATGGAATGCTTCCATATTGTTTGTGTAGGCTTCAAAATATTTATTTATTTTCCATCTGATGATATTTAGTTTTTTTAGCTCCCTGAAAACCAGGTGAAACAAAATGTTAAAGAAACTTAAAAGATAACAGCAGTTCATCCTGTGGCTAGAACACAAAGTACTTTTACTTAAGGAAAATTGTTCTGCAAATACTATTTTAAAAGTATTACATATTGTGTCTTTCTCACAATTTAGTAAGTTTTTGACAAAGCTTCTGCTGATTATTTTTAAATAATTCATGTATACAATAATTCAGTATACAAATATTATCTATATAGGATTATGTGTGAGGTGGCTCATCAGAGAGACTTTCTGTGTTTAAATCATTGCAATATAATTTTCCCATTGATTTGGGAGAAAAGATGGGAAAGGCATTAAAAAATGCATTTGGTAAAATAATAGATAAAAACTCCCTAAGTCTTGGGAGAGATAAATATGGACATTCGAATTCTGAAAGTTTAAAAGTCCCCAACCTGTAAAAGTCCTCTCAGCAGGGCGCGGTGGCTCACGCCTGTAATCCCAGCGATTTGGGAGGCTGAGTCAGGCGGATCACGAGGTCAGGAGATCGAGACCATCCTGGCTAACACAGTGAAACCCTAACTTTATTAAAAATACAAAAAAATTAGGCATGGTGGCGGGTGCCTGCAGTCCCAGCTACTCAGGAGGCTGAGACATGAGAATGGCATGAACCCAGGAGGTGGAGCTTGTAGTGAGCCAAGATGATGCCACTGTACTCCGGCCTGGGCAACAGAGCGAGACTTCGTCTCAAAAAAAAAAAAAAAAAAAAAAAAAAAAGAAAGAAAGAAAAAAGAAAAAAAAAAGTCCTCTCTGAGGCACATTATAGTCAAACTGTCAAAAATCAAAGACAAATAGAGAATTCTAAAGACAGCAAGAGAAATGCAACAAGCCACATATAAGTTTATCCTCATCAAACTAACAGCAGATTTCTCAACAGAAACCTTAGAGGCCAGAAAAGAATAAGATGATATATTCAGAGCACTAGAAGAAAAAAAAAAAAAATCTGTCAGCCAAGAACACTTTACCCAGTAAAGCTATCCTTCAAAAATAAAGAAGAAATAAAGTCTCCCAGACAAGCAAAAACAGAAAATTCAACATCACTAGGCTGGCCTTACAGAAATGTTTAAGACAGTATTATATGTAGATGCAACAGAACAATAACTACCATCATAGTGGCACACAAAAATAAAAAACTCACTGATAGAGCAGATACACATATGAAGAAGATGAAAGAGTCAAACTTGTCATTACAGAAAACCACCAAACCACAAAAATAAACAGTAAGAGAGGAACAAAAGATAAACAAAACAATTATCAAAATGACAAGAATAAGTCTTCACCTATCAGTCATAACCTTGAATGTAAATGGCTTAAATTCCTTAATTAAAAGACATAGCCTGGCTGAATGGATTAGAAAAAATAAAAATAAAAAAGACCAAACTATATGCTGTCTGTAAGAAGCACACTTCACCTGAAAAGATACAAATAGACTGAAAGTGAATGAATTGAAAAAGATATTCCATGCAAACAAAAACCAAAAAGCAGAAGTAGCTGCACTTATATCAGGTAAAATAGATTTCAAGTCAAAACTACAAAAAAGAGACCAAGAAGGTTATTATAAAATGACAAAGGGATCAATTCAGCAAGAGAATATAGCAATCATAAATATGCATGCGCCCAAACTGGAACACCCAAATATATGAAGCAAATATTATTAGATCTGAAGAGAAAAATAGATCCCCACAATTTAATAATGGTTGGAGACTTCAACATCCCATTCTTAGCATTTGACAGATCATCTAGACAGAAAATCAACAACAAAAATCTGACATAAACTGCACTACAGACCACATGAACCTAATAGACATTTATAGAACTTTTCATCCAACTGCTACAGAATACACATTCTTCTCATCAGCACATGAAACCTTCTCCAGGATAGACCATATGTTAGGCCACAAAACTAGCCTAACAAATGTTTAAAAATCAAAATTATAACAAATTTATTTTCAGACCCCAATGAAGTAAAACTAGAAATCAATAGCAGGGGCAATTTTGGAAACTGTACAAATACATAAAAATTAAACAACACACTCCTGAATGACCAATGGGTTATAAAGAAATTTAAAAGGAAGTTTAAAAATTCTCTGAAACAAATGAAATAGAAACACAACGTACCAAAACCTGTGGATACAGCAAAAGCAGTATCTAAGTAGTACTAAGAGGAAAGTCTGTAGAAATAAATGCCTGCATCAAAACAGAAAAATTTCAAATAAACAACCTAACAATATACCTCAAGGAACTAGAAAAGCAAGAGCAAACCAAACCCAAAATTAGTACAAAGAAAGAAATAATAAAGATCAGAGGAGAAATACTACACGAAATAGAGACTAGAAAAAATACAAAAGATCGGTGAAATAGAAAGTTGGTTTTCTGAAAAGATAACCATTAGCTAGACTAAGAAAAAAACAGAGAAAACCCAAATAAATATAATTTATCCATGCTTTTTTAAAAGAGTGTTTCCTGTGTCATTAATGTGTATACATTTTCAATTTGTATCTATTTACTGCAATTTGTACTCATTAGGCAAAAATTCCTAGTAAATATTCCCAACATTTCTATAATACTGGTCATAACAAGTAAAAATACTTTCGTCCTCAACCATTAAGGTATTAGCCCTTTCTTTAGAGAAACACAGCTAATTATAATTCAATTGCCAGGGGCGTTTATTCAAAGGTAAAAGAACACTTATGGAAATCATTGACTATTACTTCATACTAAGAGGTACCCCAGATAATAGTAATAATGCATACTTATTTGGCACTTACTATTATACACTGTTGTATTCTGGGCACTTTACACATGTTAACCCATCTAATTTTCACAATGACAATATGAGGTATTATTATGACCATACACATGCAGAAACTGGGGTTCAAATAGACTAAATAATTTGCCCCATATTTTTTATTCTTTCATGGGAAGAGCGTATGAGGCAAGAAGTAAAATCACAGAAAACTTAAACTGGTTTTGGTCATGGTCATACAAGAAAACATGAGAATTACCACCATGTAATTCATGGTTTCTGGTCCAAATTAGGACCTCTGTTCTCACTTTATAGCTTTATGAAGTTAAGAGTGCCTTCATATGTCTTCTGTGGTTTTCCCTGAGGGACCCCATAGAAAGAAGACAGTGGACAAAAGCAGGATTCACAGTTTCTAAGTCCCTCGGCCAAATGTTAATCGAATAAATTAGATTTCCAAAGTGTTTACACAAAATAGGAACAAAAAATGATGGGCAAGACTGAGCGCAGTGGCTCACGCCTGTAATCCTAGCATTTTGGGAGGCCGAGGCTAGTGAATCACAAGGTCAGGAGTTCAAGACCAGCCTGGCCGATATGGTGAAACCCCATCTCTACTAAAAACACACAAAAAGTTAGCTGGGCGTGGTGGCAGGCGCCTGTAGTCCCAGCTACTCGGGAGGCTGAGGCAAGAGAATTGCTTGAACCTGGGAGGCAGAGGTTGCAGTGAGCCAAGATTGCGCCACTGCACTCCAGCCTGGGTGACAGAGCAAGACTCAGTCTCCAAAAAAAAAAAAAAAAAAAAAGATGGGCAATGACCACCAATAGTAAATACTACAATGATAGGTGAGAATTATTTAGTTAAACGGCATCATCAACAAAACACTTCATTAATACCTATCTATCTATGATCATGTTTTGGGAAAACTGCAAAGTGAACAGTCACAATTCTTGTCTTTTGAGAGTTTACAAACTAGGAAATGCATGAACATCAGTACTACACATGAAAATGAAGCAAGCAATGGATGCAAACTGGAAATAACTGATATGTGTTATTTTTCTTTTATGTCTGCCCTTCGCTTCCAGTGGAATGAGGGAGGCATTTCCTTATAGTCATTCTGATAGAAATCAAGGTCTTTATGGACATATTGTGTCAGCTCTAATACCTTGCTACATATCTGTTAAAATGTCTTCACTCTGAAATTTGTCCAGCAACAGTTGCATATGACCCCTTTGAATCTTACAGGTCACAAGAATTGAAGCATCTTGGTTTCCTTATATTCTCAGAGGGTGACACTGTGAGAGTCATACAAGCTACTTGTTTATGGCTCACAGAAGATCCTTGTGGAGTGTAACTTCAGGAGTTCTCTGGAAGCAAGGAAAGAAAAATGAGAACAGTACAGACAATGGGCAAGGTTAAAGCAGGATTAGAATGGTGAAGGGGTACTGAACAGATTTGCCTAAAATTAGCTGAGAGGACAGGAGAATAGGAGATTACAAAAAATTGGGGGCACTCCAGTATGACACCATGAAAGAAAGCATAAAGTATTAAAGTTTGATTCATGGTATAATGGCAAGTCAATGAGGAGCTCTAATCACTGGGCCATGGGCAGTGCCCTAAAAATAGTAGTCATGCTATAAATATCTCTTGTTATGAAGACAAAGTGATAATGATGATTTTAAAGACAAGCAAGGGAAATGGTGTGCTCTCTTGTCAAATAAAGAAGAAGCTTAGGCAACATACTCTTTGCCCTTTAATATGTTTGGAGTCCATTAAGGAAATAAATATTTAGCACAAAGAATTCTTTCAAAAAACACAAAGGGCTCAGTAATGGTCAGAACTGAAACTGGACAATAACAGAGCTGTAAGGGTGACAATTGTGTATATATCACAATTCACCTTGAGCATCACATATCTGAAAATAGCCCCTCCAGCCCTCATACTCTAAATGACCCCTGCTATACCCTCTAACTCTCGGCATCATCTCAGCCTGATTCTTCTCTCTATATTCATATGTACTCGACCTCCCCTTCATGGCATGTTTCTCTCACAGCTCATCTGGGTTTCACTAATGTAAAATACTGATTATTTCCCTATGGATAAAGCTCCAGATGTTCTCAGGAAAAGAGCACAATAAGGCCTGCTGCATACAGCATTATTAAAAACTGGGGGAAAAATGTGTACAGAAAAGATAAGATCAAGGTACTAGGTCTTTACCTGGCTGCTACTGCGTGTGTTAAAGCTTGAACTTTCAAATAATGAATAACAAAAAATAGTAATCTTTCATCACAGCTGTGTAGTTTCAGAAATTTTTATAACTTCAGCATCTGTAAATACTTGGGAAAATGACAATAAGGTGGATGGCACATTAAATATCCAAAAGAAGATGTTCTGCTACCCTGGAGTTATAGATTACAAAAAATTGAGGGTTGTTCAAATTCTTACTAGACCACTGACTCAGAAGCTTAATGTATTAAAGAGCTTATGAGGAAGTCAGGAATAAGACTAAAGAAGAGAAGAAAAATTCAAGCTAAGAGTAAAGCCATTTGGCTTTTATCACATTCAGAGAATATAGAGAGCTGTGAATCATCAGAAGAAATAACTAGCCAATGATAGGATGATTGTAAGCAGATGTATCTGAAACTACTGGCAGGATTCAGAATTGTGTATTTTATCAAGTGGTAATTTATCTTGAAACAAATGTCAATCAATAAATTATGCCATTCCAAGACCAACAACTATTTCCATTATTTGCCAAAATATCATAGAACAGTTATTATTGAGACAACAACCCCCTCAGATGAACAAAATATTCAAGATATGAGTGAGTCATTCTGTTTAAAAAATCCTAACTGGTAAACTAAAAATTATTCAGAAAACTCCTGTTATTCTCATCTATATTTTTGTTTTCTTTTGTTTTGCATCGTGTTGAGACTGAGTCTCGCTCTGTTACCCAGGGTGGAGTGCAGTGGCATGATCACTGCTCACTGCAGCCTTGGCCTCCTGGGCCCAAGCAATCCTCCCATCTCAGCCTCCTGAGTATCTGGGACCACAGGTGCACATCACCATGCCCAGTTAAGTTTTTATTTTTTGTAGAGACAGAGTCTCCCTATGTTGCCCAAGCTGGTCTCTATATTTTTGGAAATAATTTCCTGCAGTTTTCCACACGGTATGATCAACATACTAGAGTTTTTCTGCTATTGGGAAATGTGTAGTGTCACAGACCTTTATTCTCACTGTCTAAGACTACAGGTGGAAGGGGTAAAGAACTAGGCTGCCTGTGTCCTGGTCATATCATTCTCCAAAGTTTATGACACTGCCCAATTCCAGAGGACACCATTCATACTAAAAACTTTGTTCTAGGGTGCCAGTCACGTTGTGAATGCAACCCCCCAAAATGACAATATTGCGTGAAACCTTACTGTTACTGTTCTCAACAAATGTCTGATGTTCGCTTCTTTTGTTGTTTCACTATTCATCCAAAAACAGAGAGCTGAGAGGTGGTCAACGGGGATGGATGTGATGAATCCAGTTGGTTTAAATCAGTGGTTCTCAAGCAGGGACCATTCAGCCCAGGAGATATTGGGTAATGTCTGGAGATATTTGGGATGTTCTAACTAAGGGAGTGCTAGTAGCATCTAGTGACTAGAAGCCAGAGATGATGCTAAACTTCCTACCATGCACACAATAACCCCCTACAACAAATAACTAACCAGCCTAAAAAGTCAGCAATGCCAAAGTTGAGAAACTTTAGTTTGTAATTTGCTTATCCATTTCTGGTGGATTGTTTACATTAATAGGCAACCAAATGGTGTTTTTATTTCACAAAAGAAGAGCTATTTTAACAGAAAGAAATTATCTTGAGAAATGGGAGAAAGGTAAGAGTGGAAAGGCAGGAAGGGAATTATTTTTGTTCCAATAACTGAATACCCACTGTATTCCAAGGACTATGCCTTGTATCTTGCTTACTATTATTACATTCAGTAATCCAGATAACCCTATGAGACAAATGTTTTTCCTCCACTTTCATTATGAGCAGCCCCATCTCAATTAAATAATTAACATATGCTTGAGGAACTAGGAATTATTATTTAATAATAATTAAATAATTCAACATATGCTTGAGGAACTAGGAAGCAGCACAATAGAGAAATTGAACTCAAGAAATGAGGGTAAGAGATTTATTTAGGTCACAGGTGAAATCCTAAAGAAGTTCACCAAGTTAGAATCCAAAAGCACTGAAGACATGATCTATCACATTCAGTCTTCAGTGGGCTGGAGTTGGCTCTTTTGCCACGTGGGAGAAAGTTATTTTAATTTCTCAGTCCCAAGAGCAGCCACCTCCCCAAGTGCAGTGTGCTTCTAAGCCAGTTGCACACACATTCTTGAGTCCTGTCTTGATTTCTAACCTGTGGCCTGAGCCTATCATCTCAAGAAAACTGCTAGAGGGGAATGAAAAACATATTTGTTAATATGCATGACATTAGCCCTGACCATTCCACAATGAGACAAATACTGTCAGTGCCAAGCATCTGCGAAGCTATAAACACTAGGATGCCAGGATGTCTTTCTGTCTAATTAGGATGCTCTAATTTTTTTCAAATTTATGTCTTAAATGTGCCCACCGGTGTGATATTGGCTCTAACAGTGTTGTGGGATCATAGCTTACTATCACTTACTAGTTAGACTTGCAAAATAAGTCTAAATATCTGTTGTGCTGCTTTTTATGTTATTATTTCTCTAATTTGTAGCTGCCAAGAGGGAAAACTTTGCCATTAGTGAGAGTCTAGTCCAACATGCAGCAATGTGTGGTCCAGAGAAGGAAAAAACACACAAAATCTAAGTAGTAAAGTTTTTTCTATAAAATTACTATTATTCAAATGATTTTATTTTCTTTTTTGTTGCTTTTTATTTACTTTTATTTTAGATTTGTGGGTACATGTGCAGGTTTGTTACATGAGTAAATTGCGTGTCACTGAGGCTTAGTGTATGAGTGATCCCATCACCAAGGTACTGAGCATAGTACCTGATAGGCAGCCTTGAACCCACACCCCCTTCCCACCTTCCCTGCTCAAGCAGTCCCCAGTGTCTATTGTTCCCATTTTTGTGTCCATGTGTGTTCAGTGTTTAGCTTCTGCTTATAAGTGATAACAGGTGGTGTTTGGTTCTCTATTCCTGTGTTAGTTTGCTTAGGATAATATTCAGATGACTTTAAAAGATTACACATGAGGTAGAAAGACTGACAGAAATACAACCTAGTCATGTACGTATTTTCTACTCTCAATTTCTTATATTAACTTTTAATGATAAGAGTCACCTTGTCCTCAACTTGTCTTATATTCCTGACATTGCTATTCACCAGATCTCTGGATTTCTTTGAGGTTTCTGGGATTCAGAGCATTTTATAAAAATTCAACATTTTAAGCCTCTGTCAAAACTTGTAATGTCTTGCTTTCTTTACTTCTTTAGATAGTACTTTATCTTTTCCTGTTCCTCAGGCTGTCCTTACCTCTCTGCATCTTGGAGTTCCCTTTACAGTCAGAAGAGCACACAGTTCTCACAATTGTTATTCCTCATACAGCTCCAACTGAGCACACAGGAAGTGTGAGGCATTTGGACCAGCATTCATGTTTCAGCAGTGCTTCCTGGCTGCAGGTTTACCACTGTCCAGGAATTCTCTTGTTGCCATTCTTCTATGTGGCTCTTCACCTTTATCTATCATGTAGCTAGCCTACATTTACTTGGTCTTTTTTGTCTTTCTCTAAAATTATAATCAATTTTTTATTAGAGCACAAGAATTTTAAAACCTATTTAGAGCCTCAGCAATACTTCAGCATAACCTTCGTATCAGAGCTCCTCTGATTTGGAAAATGCAGATGTAATGTATTAAAAATCTAAAGAAACAATCACCTGTGCATCAGTGAATATATACCAAATACATGAAAAAAATTAAAAAGAACTCTAGGGTTCACAGAGTCTAAAATGCAACACTTTTTTTCAGGAATGTTCTAAATGAAAGTGAAAAAGGTGAATTAAGGTAATTTAAGCAGTTGCAAGTTTCTTTTAAATTGAATCCATGGCAGTGGGATGTGGGGAGTAAATGAGTAGTAAATAGAGTTAATTTTACTTCTGAACAAGATACGAGGCTGCCAACAGAAGTGTAATTTGAAGGACTCCAGAAATACATACCTATCTAAGAAACAAATATCCCTCTCTAACCTGCTAGAACACATTTAATGCCATTATTAGAGGTTTTGTTTTTTTTTCAAAGCAAGTATTGTCGTGAATAAGATGCCTATTAAAATGTAAATGCCTCTGGTAAATCAATGCACTAAGTGGTTTTTGAACATTAGTATATAAATGAGATGAGAGAGCAAGTTGTAACCCACGGGAATGGAATTGAAGAAATGAGATGTTTGGTAAATGTCAGTGGGGCTGGAAAGTCGAAGCATAACTGAAGGAAATCATGCTGCTACTGGGTAGTGTGGTTGCAATGGGGGGAGGGTCTAAGGGACCTGGGTAAGTAGGAAAAGATGTGAGAGAGGAGGAAGCAAGAAAGAGAAATAAGTTAAAACAGGGAGGTAAAACTCCTAATTCACAATTTTCGACAGAATTGAAAAGTATTCTTTTATAGCTTTCCCCCTCCGTCTGACATTGAGCCTCTGAGATCTTCTAAAACAAACACACTTCTTCTCCATCTCCTCTTAATAATCTTCTTAAACCTAGCTTAGCACCATGCCTTACACATTGCAAGCACTCAATATTTGATTGATTCATACACACTCTCCTGTCAGTTTGCATGTCCTGCAACTAACAGCACACCTCAAGGGGCTCTGAAAACTAAGAAAATGCTGGGTTGGGCGCGGTGGCTCACGCCTGTAATCCCAGAACTCTGGGAGGCCAAGGAGGGTGGATCACGACATTAGCAGTTCAAGACCAGCCTGGCCAACTTGGTGAAACCCCGTTTCTACTAAAAATACAAAAAAAATTAACCAGGCGTGTGGACGCGGGTGCCTGTAATCCCAGCTACTCAGGAGGCTGAGGCAGAGAATTGATTGAATCCAGGAGGCGGAGGTTGCAGTGACCCGAGATCACGCCACTGCACTCCAGCCTGGGTGACAGAGCGAGACGCCATCTCAAAAAAAAAAAAAAGAAAAGAAAAGAAAAGAAAATGCACGTGTTAAGCGTAAAGGAGACGAATATATTCCTAGAGAAATACCATTAGGTGTGCAGCCACACAACTAGGTGCCTACAGTGAGACAGCATGCCATCGTTGGCATTCACACAGTTCATTAAAATAGAAGAGAGGCAAGTGCAATCTTACCTCTCCTGGGAATAAATATCAGAACTTCTCAGCATAGGGACCAAATCAGCATAGGTGTTTGTTGTTAGAAAAATAGGTTTAATAATCCTGTATCACAGATAAAGATACCAGCAAATAGAGAATTTCAGTATTCAAATGCACCTAAGTGAAACTAATCAATGAGCAATAAAGCTTAAACTCTTGAAATTTTCTACCCATTCCACAGCCCAGTCTTAATGAAATGGGCCAAGAGTCATTAAATCCTAGCTGGTCACATATGGACGGCTCTGAAAGGAATGCTGGAGTCCTTACATATACCATAGCATTATGCTCTTTGGGAAGTTCTATACATTTTTCTTTAATGGTACAAGTGAAACTGTAAGCTGCTGTTAGTGAAGAAAACCAGATTGCTCTGGGCACGGAGCCATACCAATCCAGGCCTAATGTGTGAACCAGAACTGAGCATGATAGGTAGCCTCTGAAGAGCAAGAAAGTTACACTAACGAGATGAAAAGCCTGTAGCTATTCTATGTGGGCAAATTACTCTGCCTGCTGAGTTGAAAAAGATTATAGGGGGTCCACGGCAGAAGCATGGAGACCAGTTAGGGATAGCATTGCAATAATCTAGACAAGATATAATGATGGCTTAAACTAGGGTAGTAGCAGTGGAAGTGTTAAAAATTCTGGATGGAGTCCAAAGGTAATGCTGAAAGAATCAGCTAATGGATTTAAAGTGAGGTAGAAATAGAGGAAACAAGGATGACAGCATTTTTGTCCCAGCCAATTGGATGAATAAAGGTGATATTTATTGGATGGAAATGCAAGGTTCGAGAAGAAAATCAGCTGAACTTGCCATATTTGAAATCACTTTTATCCAAGTGGGAATGTCAAGTAGAGAAATGGATTTATAACTCTAGATTTCTGCAGAGAGGTTCAAATGCAAGATGTAAATTTTGGAGTTATCAGCATATAGATAGTGTTTAAAATGAGACCAGAGGATATTACTTAGGAGGTGAATGGTTTAAAAAATGCAAGAAATTCAAGTTTTGACTCTGGGACACTTTACGTGCAAATCTTGGCCATATTGATGGAGTTTGCTAAAGGATAGTTATGAGGAAACAGGATGGTTATGAGGAGACATTCTAGGACCATTAAACCATAAAGGACCGAGTGATCATTATAGGACATTACTATATCCATGGATATAAAATCAGACAGATTAAGGGCTCTTCTACTAAATAAGGATTTTATTATTTACAATGTCTATGTGAAGAAAATTGAGTGAAAATCAAATAATTATTTAGTTAATAATTACTAGATATTACTAATTTGGCTAACTCTAGTCAAACTGCAATCCCCAACACTGCAAATGTTTTTTAATCCTACCTTTCTTTAGGGGTAAAAAAAAGGTATAGGGACCAAATTTGCTTAATTCTCCACTTCATTTTGCTTAGTATAGACTTAGAGTCCCCAAAGACAAAATCAAAGTGTTGTCTGTTCATTATATGGTTAATTTGACTAGTTCAAGCCAAAAGACTTTTAACTAGGACACTTGATTTTGTCTTCAAGTTTGATCATATGAATCAGATAGAATTTTCCTATGGATGCAAATTCCTAGAAGTCATATATGCATTTTATGTGATTTGGGAGTTGGGAGTACACAGAATGTATGGCTTAGATGCATAGAAAAATATTAATTTCTTTAAAATAATGTTGTTTGGGTGGATGGATGAAGGAAGGGAGGATGGTAGAAATAAAAATACATTGCACAAACCTTCCCTAATAATTGGTATGTGGTAAGACTAATAAAGCTGAGATAATTTCTATGACCTCATCTAAATGAAAAAAACTGAACTTTCGGGAGCACATACCTAGATGTGGCTCATCTGCATCAATATACTTGTTAGCAAGCCCATAACATTTACGTGAGAGAAATATTCAGCAATCACCTCTTTGATTATATCAATACCTTAATTAAAAACCCAATTGAGAGTGACATCAGCAAGACAAAATCATGGTAAGCCCTGGACTCTCCTTCACTCCACAGATACACCTATTCAACACTAATGTATGGATCAATTCCTTTTGTGAGAAGTCCAGCTGAGAGGCTCCTGCATCCCTGACAAATGCAAAACCAGCCACATCAAAACTTGTAAGAAAATTGGAGACACCTTGTCACTGTAATACCCACCCTTGGCACAGAGCCATATGATAAGGAAAAAGATATCCAGCTCCCAACTTCTCACTGAGGAAAGAAAGGGTTGGACCATAAATCCAGCATCTCACCTTTTCTAGGTATTTCCCCAGGGACTGGTTTTTGTCTTGCCTGGTTTTGTGCACTGGCACATTGTAAATGCCTAGGGCCATTGAGTATAAAAAAGGTGGTTTCAACTAGCATATAAGCACTTACCACAGGCTCTACCCCTAGCCCAGCACAGAGTAAGTAGGCAAAAAACCTCCAGTTCCCATATTCTCTCTGGGGAGAGAAAGAGTTGGACCACACATCTAACATTCCAACTCCTCTGGGTAATACCTGAAGAATTGGTTTCCATCTCACCTGTCATGTGCTGACAGGAGCCAGCATAATCTAGACACCTGGGGGCTGCTAAGAACAATTTGGAGTCACACAAACAGAAACTCTGGCCAGCTTGACTGGTGAAAGCCTTCTGTATGAGGTCAGTACATGAAGACTGGGAGAAATGATTGTTTTTTCTAATGCATAGATACCAACACAAAGAGTCAAGACAAGTGAAATATTCAAGAAACATAAACCACACAAAAAACAAGATAAACTGCAAATATTGATTCTAATGAAACAGAGATAAATGCATTACCTAAAAGATAATTTAAAATAAGTATTGTACAAACACTCAATAAGCTCAGGAGAATATGCCATTATTACAGTAATACAATATTCTCCATGTGCCTATATATTTATCTTCACCAATGAATTTATACTTTCTTCTACTACTGTGTTGTTATTTAGTATCCTTTTGATTCATGTTGAAGAACTTCCTTTAGCATTTCTTGAGAGGCAGGTCTAGTGGTGATGAATTCCCTTAGCTTTTCTTTTATTTTTATGTGTGTAAAATATATATAACATAAAATTTATCATCTTAATCATTTTTAAATGTGCATAATGTTGTACAGCCATCACCACTATTTATCTCCATAATTCTGTTAGTCCCATAAAACTTAAATTCAATACCCATTAAATAATAACTCCTTATTTTCCTCTTCCCCCACCCACTGGAAACCACCATTCTACTTTCTGTGTCTATGATTTAACTACTCTAAGTACTTCATAGAAGTAGAATCAAAAAATTAAGATTCTCCTTGACTTATGATGGTGCTGTGTCCTGATAAATCCATTGTAAGATAAAAATATCATAGGTTGAAATTTAATACGTGTAACTTATTGGTAAAGCCAAATATATAGACAAATAGAGAATATTATATTACCATAATGGTGGTGGGTAAAACACTTTAAATCTAGTACAAATTAAAAGACAAAAGTATCAAAAATAACTATAACAAAAATATATTGATGGATACAAAATATAGATAAATGTAAATTGTTACCTTAATAACACGAAGTGTGAAGAAGTGAGAAGTAAAAATGTATTGGTTTTATATGTGATTCAAAGTAAATCATTATCAACTGTGAGTACTGTAATAACTATAAGATATTTCATAAAAGCCCCTAGCAACCAGCAAAAAAAAACCCATAGAAGTTTCACAAAAGAAAAGAGAGATTCAAAGCATATCAATTTTATAAAAGGAAAGCTGCAAGAAGAAAAACAGGAACCAAAATAATATAAGACAAACAGAAAACAATTAAAAAATGTTAATTTTGTTAACTAGCTTACCAATAGTAAATTAACTTAACAGTAGTAAATTGGTAAAATTGACTTACCAATAGTAAATTCTTTTCTATTAATAATTACTTTAAACATAAATTGATTAAGCACCCCAATTAGAAAACATAGAATAGGCTGGGCATGGTGACTTATGCCTGTAATCCCAGCACTTGAAAGGCTGAAGTGGGCAGATCACTTGAGGTCAGGAGTTCAAGACCAGCTTGGCCAACATGGTGAAATCCAGTTAAAACTAAAATACAAAAATTAAGCAGGCGTGGTGGCACGTGCCTGTAGACGCAGCTACTCAGGAGGCTGAGGCAGGAGAATCACTTGAACTCAGGAGGCACAGATTGCAGTGAACCGAGATTGCACCATTGCACCCCAGCATGGGCAACAGAAAGAAAAAAAGAAAAAGACATACAGTAGCTGAATGCAGAAAGAAACAAGATCCAACTATATGCTGTGTACAAAAGACTCACTTTAGATTTAAGGACACCGTTAGGCTGAAAGTGAAGGGATAAAAAGAAATATTCCATGCAAACAGTAGCCAGGAGAGAGCAGAGATGGCTATATTTATATAAGACAAAGTAGACTTTAAGTCAAAAACTGTAACAGGAAATAAAAAAGGTTATCATGAAATGGTAAAAGGAGTAATTCACCAGGAATATATAATTATTATAAATATATATGTGCCCAACAAAAGAGCACCAAAATATATAAAGCAAACATTGACAAATGTGATTACATCAAACTAAAAAGCTTCCATGTAGCCAAGAAAACAATCAACAGAGTGAAGAGACAACCTACAGAATGGGAGAAAATATTCACAAACAACATGTCTTACAAAGAGTCAATTTTCAAAATATGTAAAAATTATGAAATTCAGGGAGGGTCTGGCAAGATGGCTGAATAGGAACAGCTCTGGTCTGCAGCTCCCAGTGAGACCAATGCAGAAGGAGGGTGATTTCTGCATTTCCAACTGAGGTACCCAGTTCATCTCATTGGGAGTGGTTAGACGGTGGGTGGAGCCCACGGAAAAGGAGCAGAAGCAGGGTGGGATGTTGCCTCACTCGGGAAGCACAAGGGGTCGGAGAACTCCCTCCACTAACCAAGGGAAGCCATGAGGGATTCTGCCCTGAGGGACGATGCTATCTGGCCAAGATACTATGCTTTTCCCTTGTTATACTGCAAGATAAAAAGCCTGTAGCTATTCTATGTGGGCAAAATAATTTTTGCAATCTATCCATCTGCCAAAGGACTAACATCCAGAATCTACAAGGAACTTAAATAAATTTGCAAGAAGAAAACAACCCCATCAAAAAGTGGGTGAAGGATATAAACAGACACTTTTCAAAAGAAAACATTTATGCAGCCAACAAACATATGAAAAAAGATCATCATCACTGGTCATTAGAGAAATGCAAATCAAAACCAAAATGAGGTACCATCTCATGCCAGTTAGAATGATGATCATTAAAAAGTCAGGAAACAACACATGCTGGAGAGGATGTGGAGAAATAGGAATGCTTTTACACTGTTTGTGGGAGTGTAAATTAGTTCAACCATTATGGAAGACAGTGTGGAAATTCCTCAAGGATCTAGAACTAGAAATACCATTTGACCTAGCAATCCCATTACTGGGTATATACCCAAAGGATTATAAATCATTCTACTATAAAGACAGGTGCACACGTATGTTTATTGCAGCACTATTCACAATAACAAAGACTTGGAACCAACCCAAATGCCCATCAATGACAGACTCGATAAAGAAAATATAGCACATATACACCACGGAATAATTTGCAGCCATAAAAATAAGAATGAGTGCATGTCCTTTGCAGGGACATGGATGAAGCTGGAAACCATCATTCTCACCAAACTAACACAGGAACAGAAAACCAAATACCACATGTTCTCACTCATAAGTGGGAGTTGAACAGTGAGAACATGTGGACACAGGGATGGGAGCATCACACACTGAAGCCTGTTGGGCGGTGGGGGGCAAGGGAAGGGATAGAATTAGGAGAAATGCCTCATGTAGATGACAGGTTGATGGGTATGGCAAACCCAGGGCACATGTATACCTATGTAACAAACCTGCACATTCTGCACATATATCCCAGAACTTAAAGTATAATTAAAAAAAAGAAATTCATACAACTCAATGATTTGAAAATGATTTAAAAATGGGCAAAGGACCTGAATAGACATTTCATAAAAGAAGACATACAAATGGCGAAAAAGTATATGAAAAATGCTCAACGTCACTAATCATCAAGTAAATGCAAGTTAAAACCTCAATGAGCTGTCACCTGACACCTGTAAAAAAGAGTATGATCAAAAAGAAAAAACATAACAAGTGTTGGTGAGAATAAGGAGGAAAGAAGAACCTTTGTATATTGTTGGTGGGAGTGTAAATTAGTACAACAATTATTAAAAACATATAGAGGCTCCTCCAAATACTAAAAATAAAATTACTATATAATCCATCAATCTCACTTCTGGGTATATATCCATAGTAATGAAAGTAATATGTCAAAGAAATAGCTGTACTTCCATGTTTACTGTAGCATTATTCAGAATAGTCAAAGCTGCAGAACAAACCTAAGTGTCTATTGATTAATGAATCTCTGAAGGAAATGTGATATAAACATATATAAATTATAACTAATATAATATATAAAAATATATATAATGAAATACTACTCAGCCTTTAAGAAAGAAACCCTGTCATTTTTAAAAACATGAATGAACCTGGAGGACATTGTTCTAAGTGAAATAGGCCAGGCACAGACAGACAAATGCTGCATGATCTCACTTACAGATGGACACTAAGAAAGTTGAACTAACAGAAGCAGAGAGTAGAATGGTGATTCCAATGGGCAAAAAGTTTTAGAGAGGATGAATAATTTATGAAGATCTGTTACACAGCGTGATGACTGCAGTTATAAACAAAATATTGTGGCCAGGCACAGTGGCTCAAGCCTGGAATCCCAGCACTTTCGGAGGCCAAGGGAGGTGGATCATGAGGTCAGGAGTTCAAGACAAGCCTGGCCAAGATGGTGAAATCCCATCTCTACTAAAAATACAAAAATTAGCTGGGCATGGTGGTGCGTGCCTGTAATCCCAGCTACTGGGGAGGCTGAGGCAGGTGAATGGCTTGAACCCAGGATTTGGAGGTTGCAGTGAGCTGAGATCATGCCACTGCACTCCAACCTGGGAGACAGAGCAAGACTCCATCTCAAAAACAAAACAAAACAAAACAAAATATCTTATATTTGAATATTGCTAAGGCAATAGATATTAAATGTTCTCACTACAAAAAGTAAGTATGTGAAGTGATGAATATATTAATTAGGTTGATTAATCATTTCATAATATATACATATTTCAAAATATTATATTGTACACTGCAACTATATATAATTTTCACTTGTCAATTATGTCTTGATAAAGCCAGAAGAAAAGATCTAATAAATGTCTCCAATAAAGCTGTAGGATACAAATTCAGCATATAAAAATTAGTTGCATTTCTATACATTAAAATGAACTATTTGAAAAAGGAATTAAGAAAACAATCTCTTTTCAATGTAATCAAAGAGAATAAAATATTTAGGAATAAAGTTCACCAAGGGAATGAAAGACTTGTACCTTAAAATTACAAAATATTGCTGGAAGACATTAAAGCAGATAAAAAATAAATGAATGACATCCCATGTTCCTGTACTAGAAGACTCAATATTGTTAAAATGTCCATACTAACTAAAGCAATGTATGGATTCAATGCAATCTCTATCAAAATTCCAATGGCATTTTTTACAGAAATAAAGAAAGCAATTCTCTAATATATGGAAGCACAAAGGACCCACTAATAGCCAAAACTATCTTGAGAAAGCAGAACAATGGTGGAGGCATGATATTGCATTATTTCAAAATATATTACAAAGCTACAGTAATCAAAACAGTATGGTACTCATGTGAAGACAGACATATAGATTAATGGAACAGAATACAAAGCCCAGAAATTAATCTACACATATATGGTCAACTGATTTGTGACAAGGGTACCAAGGGTACCCCAAAGGGAAAGGATAGTCTCTTCAATATCCTGGGAAATAATGGGAGAATTGAATATACATATGCAAAGGAATGAAATTGGTTGCCTATATTAGACTACACAAAAAAATTACAAAACGGATTAAAGACTTAAACATAAGACGTGAAACAGTAAAAATCCTAGAGAAAACATAGGGAAAGCTTCATGGCATTGGTCCTAGCAATGATTTCATTGGAATGACACCAAAGCACGGGTAATAAAAGCAAAAAGTCGACAAGTGGAACTACAAACTAAAAAGCTTCTGCACAACAAAGGAAAAAATCAAGAGAATGAAAGCCAACCTATGAGATGGGAGAAAACATTTGCAAACCATATACTTGATAAGGGTTAATTTCCAAAATATATAAGAAAATTATTCAAAGAAATGAATAATCTAAATTTAAAATAGGCTAAGAACACAAATACACATTTCTACAAAGTACACAAACAGATGGCCAACAGGTATCAGTAATTGTCAATATTGCTTAATGTCACTAATTGTCAGAGAAATGATAATCAAAACCACAATGAGATACTGTTTTACACCTACTAGGATGGCTAGTATTTTTTTAAGACAACAAGTGTTGGCAAGGATTTAGAGAAATTGGAACCCATGTACACTATTGTTGAGAATATAAATTGATAAAGCTATTATGGAAAAAAGTATGTAGTTCCTCAAAAGATTATAGATAGACTACCATCAGATCCAGCAATCTCACTTCTGCGGTATTTATTCAAAATTTGAAATCAGGATCTCAAATATATATTAGGATCTCAAATATATATTAGCACTCCTGAGTTCACTGCAGCACTATTCATAATAGCCAAGAAGTAGAAAAAACCTAAATGCCCATGGATGGATAAATGGAAAAAGAAAATGTGATAAACATATACAATGGGATATTACTCAGCCTTAAAGATAAGGAAATCCTGTCATTTGCAGCAAAATGAATGAACCTAGAGGACATTTTGCTAAGTGAAATAAGCCAGTCACAAAAGGATAAACACTGCGTGATTCAGTTATGTGAGGTATCTAAAATAGTCTAACTCATTGAAGCTGAGAGTAGAATGTTGGTTGATGGCCTGGGGGAATGGGAATTGGGAAGTTGATAATCAAAGAGTATAAAGTTTCAGATATACAAGATGGATACATTCTAGAGATTTGCTGTACAAAATGTGCCTATAGTTAACACTTAAAAATTTAAGAGGATAGATCTCATGTTAAGTGTTCTTACCATAATAAGATAAAAATAAGAAAAGATATATCTTCTAAAAAACTATTGACTTGATCCTACTTATTTTATTTATTTTATTTTATTTTATTTTTTGAGACAGAGTCTCATTCTGTTGCCCAGGCTGGAGTGCAGTGGCACAATCTTGGCTCACTGCAACCTCCGCCTCCCAGGTTCACGTGATTCTCCTGCCTCAGCCTCCTGAGTAGCTGGGATTACAGGCACACACCACCACACCTGGCTAATTTTTTGTGTATTTTTAGTAGAGACAGGGTTTCACTATGTTGGCCAGACTGGTCTCGAACTCCTGACCTTGCGATCTGCCCGCCTCGGCCTCCCAAAGTGCTGGGATTACAGGCGTGAGCCACCATGCCCGGCCGATCCTACTTATTTGAACAAAATTTCAAATTATTTGGCTCAGTCTTCAAGGCTCTCTACAGTCTGTTGCTATCCTTCCTTGCCATATTATTATTCTTAGCTAACATCCTTAGCTTCCACCACTCCCCTGGATGACTCCTTCCCTGAAGTCATTGCCTACTCATTGTCTCTGTCTAATCTGGACCTTTCCTGTGTCTGTTTTAACTCATACCAGTTTATACTCCACTAAACTGACCTTTCTACTTAGCTCCCATCTATTTACATTTAGACTCCTGCAAAGACAAATCAAGCACTACTTTCTCCACAAATCTTTTCTGAGTACCACAAATGAAGTAAGTTTTCTTTTATTCAAATGTTGTGAGCACAGTAGCTATACTACTGGCATTAGTCACTCTCTACCTTGTTCTATACCTATCTCCCCTATTAGACACTAAGCTCCTTGAAAACAAAATTCAACTCTCAAAATTCAACTCAAATTTGTAGCATGTTACGTGGCAAAAATAGTTCTTGAACACAGTGGGTACTCAAAAGGACATTTTTTTTAAATGAGTGATGCTGTCCTGCAGAACCAAGCATAAGGAATGCATTGAATAAAATAATTGCTAATAGAAAATAATTTGTGCTTGGATTGGGATAGCATAGATAGGTATATAAACCATGTTTATGCGCAATATTTTTTTCCTAAGAAACTTCTTTAACTGTCAACAATATTCAGTATTTAAAAAATCATCTGTGCAGCCTCTATATTTAGAAGTTATGACAGCAAAAACAATCGACAAAGAATGTTAGATTTTACATTTGCTTCCTAAATGTCACAAACAAAAAAGCACAAATTGACAGTGCCACACCTTTCTCTGGGCACCCACTATCACCACTTCATCCCTACTGAGGGTTGACTCAAACACAGGAGGAAGGCTCCAGATCAATAAGATAATTATCCAATTAAGCAGTCAATTTTGAAGTAAGGAATAGTTGACCATTGTGCACTTCAACAATGTACTCAACCATTACACAAAGCCTTGTTGTAAAATATTAACAGCCACTGATTCCAGACTCCTCCCTCCCCTGCTCCTCCACCTTTTCCTTGCCTTGCCCTAGCACCTTTTTCTGCCAAGGAGGCTCGCAGAAGGATTTCCTTACTTCTATTGTATTTGTTATTTTCCATCTTCTCATTTGGAACAAAGGCTCGCTATGGTCTTTTAAAATTTTGTCTTGGACCAAGGTGGTCATTGGCTGAAGTGGAACAAAGTGAAATCCGGTCTGGAAAATGATAATGCTGCTTTCCAACTTCTCATCACTGCATATTCTGCCCGCCTTGGCTCCAGAAAATTATCCAGTTATTTCCTTTTGGCAGCATCATTTTAGTGCACTTAATAAATTTGGACTTAGGAGGGTGCAGAGTAGCTTTCCCAGCATTTTTTAAAATGTTATAGACATTGCTGTTTCCCTTAAAGAAAGCTAAGTGTAACACCTCCTGCGCTTTGTCGTTTCTGGCTTTGCTTCAGTTTCTGGTTTTGCTGCTCTTGGTGCTGCTTCAGGACAAGCAGAGTAAGAGTCCATCTAACTGATATGATTCAACAGATTCCAACGGAGTCCTGAGTCCTGAAAATCTTTTCCCTCCTTTAAACGTATTGGGTGCTTAAAGTCTCCCATTATTATTAACCCCATGTACTACTCAAATGTGACTTTCTCCATGAAGCCTCTCATAATTTCAGCCTCCTGCTCCAGATGTAATAAATCACCCCTTCATTTTCTGTAAAACTGGTCATATTCTATTTTACAATTAGCTTTATATGTTTCTCCCTCCCCTGCTAGAAAGTGAACATCTCAAAGATTAGAACCACATCTTATGAATCTTTGCTTCTTCCGCATCTGACATATAGCAGAATATCAATTAATTTTCTACAAATAAATGCAAGGCCTGAGATTTGATCATACATCATTCCTTTAAATTCATTTACTACAAAGCTTCTTAAATGCAAATATTGTTGGGAAGAACATTATGTTGTAATGCTAATTCAGTAATTATTATTGGTAAACTATAAGTATTCCTCTTGCAGAGATCCATCTGAGGATTAAAAATATCAGGGGCTGGGAAGTGTGCAAAAGGATTATTTAAAAGGGAAATAAATGTTTCATAAAAGGGAGACACCAAAGATTATCTACTCAATGATTTGGGGTTTCAGGCCAAAACTATATCTCAGCTGAAGTCTAATTTACTACAGAGCTTTATACTTTTGAAAGTTTTGCCCATAGAGGATGTATAAGTTGATTGTCACAATTAATCTAAAGATGCATTTGTATCTGCAATATAATAGGGCACACGAAAACTTGCCTACAGCCAATATATCTTTAGGCAAGAAGTCAATAATGAATCACCTATAAAAATTTTCCAGCTATTACCAAAAACCCTGGCAAGTTCAGGGCTATTTTCACAGCCAGCCCTCTGGGGCTCTCCAGTGACTCAGTATGCCCCTGCTACACCCCACCTCATTAGCTGCTGGGTTATCCAGACAGACATTAATTACTCAGCATTAAGTGCCTGTGTTTAAATGCTTATTTTGGATAATTCAGAAGGTTATTCTAGAGAAGTACCGTTAACTCCCTAGTAATTTTGACTTATGATCAAAAAGCTTTACTCAGAAAGACCAGTCACTTCAGTTGAATGACAATTTATTAAAAATATGTTACACATGACTGAACTGGAGTGCTTTCCATTCTTTTTCCCAGTTTCGCACTTTGCAGTATACTTAACATCCAGCAAAATTGTCTCCCCAATGATTAATTCACTCAGATATAGCAACACCCCAAAAAAGTCTCAGTAAATATTTGAATCTCCCTTCAATTGGCTGTTGGTAGCTGGCACAACTTTTCTGAGTTGCCATGTCATACTGCTTACTATAGAGGGCTCACTTAGCAGTCACTCAGTAAAAGTTAGGAGTTGTTATTGTTGTTTATATCTATAGATAAAATATGTGTTCAGATTGAGGCACCACTATGTGCCCTATACTATAAAGGAAAGGGACATATAATATGAAATTTCAGAAAGCCAGAGATAAAGAAGGGTTTCTAGTAGATAGGGAAAATCTAGATTATGTACAAACAACTGTAAATCAGAGTAATATCAGACTTCTCACCGATAACCACTAAAGCTAGAAAAAGAATAATGCCTTAAAATTCTGAAATAATGACTTTCAACCAAAAATTCTGTGTAGAAACAATTTGACTAGTGGTTGGGACAATATTACCATTGATATCATCATAAACCGAAGATAAGACAATGCATCTATAAAACAAATGGGATACCATGAAGAGGGAACTGAGTGAACAGAGAGAGAGAGACATAATGACAGATAAAAAGAATTGTCAAAACATTATTTTAGGAAAGTTAATATAATAATTTAAATAGAAGCATAGTGCAATATAGTCAAGGAAATACCTCAGAAAATACAGAAAATAATGTCAAAATAAAAGACATAAAAGATAAAAGAAAATTAATTCAGGAACATTTAACTAAGTGTAGCTCCAAATAAAGAGGAGGCAGAAAAGGAGGAAAATAGAACTGCTAAACAAACAACAACAACAAAAAACAATTCCTCAGAACTGAAAGACATGAGTCTCCAGATTAGAATGCTCCACTCTGGGCATTATCATGAGTCAAAAAAAATAAAATGAATAAAAACATTTAAAGTATTGCAAGAGGAAAAAAATAACAAATGACATATAAATAGGAAATTAGAGTGACTTCAGACTATTCAATAGCAACTACTGTAGACAAAGGAAAATCGAATACATATATAGTGGAATAATGCCTTAAACATTCAGATGCTATAAGTAGGAGCTAAACATTTGTACACATAAGCATAAAGATGGAAATAACAGACACTGGACACTGGGAACTACTTGAAGCAGGGTGAGTGGGAGCGAGTGAGGGTTGAAAAACTACCTATTAGGTGCTATGCTCACTACGTGGGTGACGAGATCATTTGTACAACAAACCCCAGCAACATGCAATTTACCCAGGTAACAAACCTGCACATACAACCCCTGAAACTAAAATAAAGTTGAGAAAAATATATATTCAGATTCACAGCAATCTATCCACTTAGTGTGAGAATAGAATAAATACATTTTAAGACTTACAATAAGAAATTTTATCTCCTATGTTCCTTTTTAGAAATATATACCAAGTATGTTAACCAGCAAATGACTATATGTTCCAGTAAAACCAAAAAGCAATCATATTGGGGATCCAGCAGAAAGACACTCTATTATAATTTAGTAACAAGGAAAACTTCTATTATGACAAAAAAGAAAAGCATGGCAAGACAGCAATGAAGCAGGTCTGGAATAAAAGCCAAATGGAATCAAGAGGACACATGACTCTAGGAGACAGGTGTCTAAAGGAAAATAGAACTGACAACATATATACTTGTTTGAGATTTTGGAAATAAAATTAAAAGACAGCTGGCAGATCCATTGGAACATTTGAGAAAAATTAGTAATAGACAGAAAATAAAGTAAGTAATAAATAAAGCATCCACAATCAGATCCTGATTTCTGAATGCCATTCCCCAATAAAGGAATCAAAACCCTGGGAGAAGTGACTGATTCTAGAACCAAGAAAGAAAATAGAAGGTGAGACTGGAGCATCTAATAATGACAGAAAGTAAGTGCTCAAAAAGCATAGAGATGAGGGCATTTCAAATGGACACAGGAATCAACCTGGAGGAACTCCCAATGATCAAAGCTGGAGCAATTTGAGAAACAAAATAAATAACATAGTATTGAGTTATTACACAAAGCATAAAACAAATGTATATGATTTCATGCTGACATGAATAAATTAGTACGGGAAAACAGACAAATCTTCTCTACAAAAAAAATTCCAAATAATTTATGTAGCTAACCCCCTAGCTTCCAAGAGATGAAGTTTAATTTCCTTCCTCCTGGAGTATTAACTGAACTTTGTGATTTCCTTGTAAAAAATATAGAGATGGGGAAAATTAACTTTACACTAGAAAATACTGTTGACATTACTTTGGCTGGGTAATCAAAATTAACATCACCAGAGTTCAAGACGAGCCTGGCCAACATGGTGAAACCCCATCTTTACTAAAAGTACGAAAGGATTTAGAGTCCCAAAGTGCTAGGATTATAGGCAGGAGCCACCGCGTCCATTCAAGGTTATGCATTTTAGCAAGAATACCCCAGATGTGACATTGTGCTCTTCTCAGTGCATCATATTTGGGGTACATGGTGTTCATATGTCTTATTCCTGGTGACATCAATTTCAATCACTTTGGTTAAGGTGGTGTCTGCCTAATCTCTGTAAAGTGACTATTTTTCCCTCTTAAAGATGACCTTAAAAATTAAGGTAAGTTTTATTTTGCCTTAATTCAGATGCATATTTAAATGCCACCTTTTGCAAAAATATTTCAGTCAAATTATAATAAAAATTTATGTGATTAAAAAAATTTAATGTCATCAGTGATAACTCAACCTGAGAGCATATGCACTGATATGATGTGCTGTGTTATATATAAGAAACACTGGAGTTCCCAAATTTATAAATCAATTACTACCGGACCTAAGAAATGTTATAGACAGTAACACAATAATCGTGGGGGACTTCAATACTCTACTGATAGCACTAGACACGTCACCAAAACAGAATGTCAACAAAGAAAAACAATGAACTTATACTATACCCTAGAACAAATGGACTTAACAAGTATTTACAGAACATTCTACCCAACAACTGAAGAATATACATTCTTTTCATTGACACATCGAACATTCTTCAAGATAGACCATATAACAGGCCACAAAACAAGTCCCAAAGAAAATGAAAATTGTATCAAGTACTGTCTCAGACCACAGTGGAATAAAATTAGAAACTAATTCCCAATGTAACCCTAAAAACTATACAAATACATGGGAATTAAATAATCTGCTCCTGAATGATCTTTGGGTCAACAAAGGAATCAAGATGGAAATTTAGAAATTCTTTGAACTGAACAATAATAGTGACACAACCTATCAAAACCTCTGGAATAAAGCAAAAGCAGTGCTGAGAGGAATGTTCATAGCCTTAAATACCTACATCAAAAAGTCTGAAAGAGCAAATATAGACAATGTAAGGTCACACCTCAAGGAACTAGAGAAACAAGAACAATCCAAACCCAAACCCAGTAGAAGAAAAGAAATAACAAAGATCAGAACAGAACTAAATAAAATTGAAACAACAACAAAAAACAATGCAAGAGATAAATGAAACAAAAGCTGGTTCTTTGAAAAAATAAGTAAAATTGATAGATCATTAGTGAGAATAACCAAGAAAAGAAAAGAGAAGATCCAAATAAGCTTGATTAGAAATGAAATGAGAGATATTACAACTGATACCACAAAAATACAAAAGATCATTCATGGCTACTATGAACACCTTTATGCGCATAAACTAGAAAACCTAGAGGAGATGGATGAATTCCTGGAAATATACAGCCTTCCTAGATTAAACCAGGAAGAAATAGAAACTCTGAACAGATCAATAACAAGCAGTGAGATTGAAATGGTAATAAAAATATTACCAACAAAATAAGTCCAGGATCAGATGGAGTCACAACTGAATTCTATCAGACATTCCAAGGAGAATTGGTACCAATCCTATTGACACTATTCCATAAGATAGAGAAAGAGGGAATCCTCTCTAAATCATTCTATGGAGCCAATGTTACCCTAATGCCAAAACCAGGAGAGGACATAACAACAACGATAACAACAAGAAAAAACACAAAAAACTACAGACCAATATCCCCGATAAACCTGTATCCAAAATTTTCAACAAGATAACAGCCAACCAAATCTAACAGCATGTTAAAAAGACAATCCATTATGATCAAGTTGGTTTCCTATCAGGGATGCAGGGATGATTTAACATGTCCAAGTCAATAAACACGATACACCACACAAACAAAATTAAAAACAAAAACAGTATGATTATCTCAATAAACACAGAAAAACCATTTGACAAAATTCAGCACCACTTTATGATTAAAATCCTTAGCAAAATTTGCATAGAAAGGGTATATCTTAAGGTAATAAAAGCAATCTATGACAAACCCACAGCCAACATTACATTGAATGGGGAAAAGTTGAAAGCATTACCCCTGAGAACTGGAACAAGACAAGAATGCCCACTCTCACCACTTATATACAATATAGCTCTGGAAGTGCTAGCCAGAGCATTCCAAATTACTAAAATTTGCATCTGGTACAGGACTTAAAAGTTCCTTGCTTTTAAGAAAGAAATAAAGAGCATCCTAATCAGTAAAGAGGAAGTCAAGCTGTTGCTGCTCACTGATGATATGATTGTAAACCCTAAAGACTCATCCAAAAAGCTCCTAGATCTGATAAATGAATTCAATAAAGTTTCAGGACACAAAATCTATGTACACAAACTAGTAGCACTGCTATACACCAACAGTGACCAAGCTGAGACTCAAATCAAGAACCCAATCCCTTCTACAACAGCTGCAAAAACATAACAAAACAAAACAAAACAAATCATGTACTTAGGAATATATGTAACCAAGGGGGTGAATGATCTCTACAAGAAAAACAACAAATCACTGCTGAAAGAAATCATAGATGACACAAACAAATAGAAACACATTCTATGCTCAGGGATGTGTAGAATCAATATTGTGAAAATGACCATACTGCCAAAAGCAATTTATAAATTCATTGCAATGCCCATAAAAATACCATCATCATTCTTCACAGAACTAGAAAAAAATTCCTAAAATTCATATGGAACCAAAACAGAGCTTGCATAGCCATAACAACACTAAGCAAAAAGAACAAATTTAAAGGCATCACATTAGAGACTCCAAAATCAGACTACCTACTTCAAATATTAACTCTGTGGCCTTAAGATATTAAACCCTTATGTGTCTCAGTTTCTTCATCTATTAAATGAGGGGATAATGTTATTTCTCATACTTATTTTGGATTAAATGAGATAATACATTAAAATGGATAAAACTGCCTGCCAAATGACATGCTCCGTAATTGCTAATACTGGTTTTTACTTGATGAGTCACAAAGTAAAGTTAGTTTATGCCTCCTGCCTGGCCCAATGCATCTTTGTAGTTGAAGTAACTATGTAGAAACAGGAAATGCCACATTACAATTTCATGGCATCAGAGTTAGCAAAAAGAAAGGTAGGCTTTTATTATCTACCTTTTCCACAGCAAACTCTGGTTGGTCCACAGAATAGATCTCTCTCTTTACCATGTGAAGGAAAAAAATAAGAAATAAGACCACTATTGTGTTGTCTTACATCCAAACATCAACCCTATTAACATTGCTGTGATTCAGCTTTCATTGTTTTATTCAATCAAAACATTTCATTAACATTTACGATAAGCAAGGAACTTTTAAGTCCTATGCCAGATGCAAAGATAAAAAGTTTGGTCCTCATTACCTCTTTAGCAAAAAAAAAAAAAAAAAAATATGGTGAAATGCACAAACAAAATGTATCATCTTATTTTTTTTCTTTTTTTATTATACTTTAAGTTTTAGGGTACATGTGCACATTGTGGAGGTTACTTACAAAATGTGGCACATATACACCATGGAATACTATGCAGCCATAAAAAATGATGAGTTCATGTCCTTTGTAGGGACATGGATAAAATTGGAAATCATCATTCTCAGTAAACTATCGCAAGAACAAAAAAACAAACACCGCATATTCTCACTCATAGGTGGGAATTGAACAATGAGATCACATGTATCATCTTATTTTTAAGTGTACAGTTCAGAAGTGTTAAGTATGTTCAAAATGTTGTTCAATCAATTTCAGAACTCTTTTCATATTGCAAAACTGAAACTCTATATCCTTTAAACAACAACTCTCCATTCTCCCCTCCCTCCAGCCCCAGCAGCAACCATTCTACTTCCTGTCTCTACAAATTTGACTATTCTAGGTACCTCATACAATATTTTTCTTTTTGTGACTTGCTCATTTTACTTAGCATAATGTCCTCAAGATCCATCTATGTTATTGCATGTATCATAATTTCCTTCCTTTTTAGGCTGACTAAATTCCATTGTTTTTATATACCACATTTCATTTATCTATTCATCCATCAATGAAAACTTGGGTTGCATGGACGTTTTAGTTATTGTGAATAATGCTGCTATGTATAGGTGTAGAAATATCTCTTTTGATGCTGCTCCCAATTTTTTTATATATACACAGTAGTGACACCTCTGGATCATATGGTAATTCTATCTTTACCACTTTCAGTAACTTCCATACTGCTTTCCATAGTGGCTACACCTTTTTACATTCCCAAGAAAGATGCACAAAGACCAAGTTCTCTTCATCCTCACCAACTGTTATTTTCTGTGTGTTTTTTTAAATAGCCACCCCACTTTAATGGGATTGACATGGTATCTCAGTGTGTTTGTGATTTGCATTCCCCTAATGATTAGCAATGGCCGGCATCTTTTTTTATATGCCTATTGGTCATTTGTATATCTTCCTTAAAGAAATGCATATTCAAGTTTTGCCCATTTTTGATTTTTTTTGTTATTGAATTTTAGTTCTTTATATATTCTGGTTACTAATCCCTTATCAGACATATGATTTTCAAATATTTTCTCTCATTTCATAGGTTATATTTTCACCCTGTTGATTATGTCCTTTGATACACAGAAGTTTTTTTATTTCGATGTAGGCCAATTCATTTATTTTAACTTTTGTTACCCATGCTTTTGGCATCAGAGCCAAGAAATCATTGACAAATTCAATGTCATGAAGCTTTTCTCTATGTTTTCTTCTAATGGTTTTATAGTATTAGCTTTTATATTTAGATCTTTGATCCGTTTATTTTTTTCCTTTGTATAAATGTCCTCATTTATTCATTCATTCAATAAACAGACCTTGAACACTTACTGTGTGCCAGGTATGTATATTTAATGTCCAAGGCACTGAATGCCCAAGGAAGATCTTAACCTTATTCTTAAACTAATATCTTAATATAGATTCCAGCACCCAGTGAGTGATTCTCTGTCCCAGTAGAGGAGACAAACAAGTGCACAAATAAGTGGAAGACAAGATAACGAAACTTTAATAACTGTACAGCACAGCACCAACCAATCCGAGCAGATCCAGTCACAGTAGCCCCTGCCATGGTGAATACCAGCTGTCTGTCAGCCCCGAGTATAGGTAATACCAAGTGCAATATTTTAAACACCCAAAGAGGAATGTAAACTAGAGGGAGCAGAGAGAGGGGGGCCACTTTTATAATTCCACATTCGTGTTTCCCTCACAGAGGGAGCTGAATTGATGTAGTTGGCTATACGAGTTTTCCATCCTCTCCTGTATACACACCATTGCCAAGTGACTGCAGTTCTTCTCCCTGAAGAGGTGGAGTCTGTCTCCTGACTCCTTGAATCTGGACTGGCCCTCTGACTTGCTTTGGCCAGTGGAATGCAGCAGAAGTAATGAGGAGCCTATTTCAAGATTAGGCTGTAAGACGCCTTGGGTAATTCTGCTCGTTATTGCTCCTCTGCCGTCACTATGACAAGATGCCCCAGATAGCCTGCTGGAGGAGGAGAGACTTGGACACAGCCAAGTTGCCCCACTTGCCCCAGAGAAGGCTATCCTAGATCAGCTAATAGCCAGCCAGCACCTGCAGTGAAGTTTCTCCGTAGAAGCCCTTTGAAGATAGGGGTTGGATCATTATTTGTTGTCGGGAGCTGTTCATTTATGGATGGCATCATCCCTGGCCTCTACTCACCAGATCCCAGTAGTACCCCCCAACCCCACCGCCAAAGGTGTGACAACCAAAAATATCTCCAGACATTGCCAGATGCCCCCGAGGGGCAAAACAGCCTCTGGTTAGAACTTATGCCCCAGACTTATGAGTGTGTCAAGCTAAGATCAGCAGTGCTACCTAGTTTCTGACTGCGGATACATGAGCAGTAAATGCCTACTGTTGTTTGCCACTGAAGTGTGTGGTTATTTGTCTCATAGCATTATTGTGGAATAGGTAGCTAATACAGTGACCAAAAACATGGAAACATGGAAGTGAGAGATAGAACTGGACAACTGGACAACTGCAAGTAGTCCAGTGGGCTGGGAACTTGACAAGTATATTTGTAGGTAGAGTCAGGTTAGTATGAAGTACAGACAAGGCTAGAAAGCTAGGGTACCTTGGTATGAATTGGGGACATGATTATTCATGGGTGGGGGAGGGGTGCTGTCAGAGCATGTGTCAGTTATGTATTTATACCACAGGAAACAGGGTTATCAGCCTGTACTGTAGGCAGCAGTAGGGAGGGGGAATTGTTCAAGCAGGAGGGAACGTTCTGCAGTGGTTCAGCTGATTCACACATAAGGCCCGAATTAGGGAATTAGGAGAATGGCCATATGTGTGGAAAGGAGGGGAGGGCAACCAGGCATGTTTGGTGTAAAATTGATACAACTTGGTAACCTGTACCTTGCTGCCTTTGCACATTTGATTTCCCCTGTCTCAGAGGCTCCCTCTTTTCCAGTGATGATCTACTCAACCCTCAATACTCAGCTCAACATTCAGAGAAGTCTTGGTGGGAGTCTTCCATGTCTTGTGAAGGCAGAGCTTATATGGCTGTCACAACTGTTTTTTTATTTTTTATATTTATTTATTATACTTTAAGTTCTAGGATACATGTGCAGAACATGCAAGTTTGTTACATAGGTATACATGTGCCTGGTGGTTTGCTGCACCCATCAACCCGTCATCTGCATTAGGTATTTCATCTAATGCTATCCCTCTCCATGCTCCCAACCCTCCAACAGGCCCCAGTGTGTCATGTTCCCCTCCCTGTGCCCATATATTCTCATTGTTCAACTCCCACTTATGAGTGAGAACATGCAGTGTTTGTTTTTCTGTTCCTGTGTTAGTTTGGTGAGAATGATGGTTTCCAGCTTCATCCATGTCCCTGCAAAGGACATGAAATCATTCTTTCTTATGGCTGTATAGTATTCTGTGGTGTATATGTGCTGCATTTTCTTCATACAGTCTATTATTGATGGGCATTTGGGTTGGTTCCAAGTCTTTGCTATTGTGAGTAGTGCCACAACAAACATATGTGTGCATGTGTCTTTATAATAGAATGATTTATAATCCTTAAGGAATATACCCAGTAATGGGATTGCAAGGTCAAATGGTGTTTCTAGTTCTAGATCCTTGAGGAATTGCCACACTGTCTTCCACTGTGGTTGAACTAATTTACACTCCCACCAACAGTGTAAAAGTGTTCCTATTTCTCCACATCCTCTCCAGCATCTGTTGTCTCCTGACTTTTTAACGATCGCCATTCTAACTGGCGTGAGATGGTATCTCATTGCGGTTTTGATTTGGATTTCTCTAATGACCAGAGATGATGAGCTTTTTTTTCATATTTGTTGGCCACATAAATGTCTTCTTTTGAAAAGTGTCTGTTCATATAATTTGCCCACTATTTGATGGGGTTGTTGTTTTTTTTCTTGTAAATTTGTTTAAGTTCCTTGTAGATTCTGGATGTTAGTCCTTTGTCATATGGATAGATTGCAAAAATTTTCTCCCATTCTGTAGGTTGCCTGTTCACTCTGATGATAGTTTCTTTTGCTTTGCAGAAGCTCTTTAGTTTAATTACATCCCGTTTGTCAATTTTGGCTTTTGTAACAATTGCTTTTGGTGTTTTAGTCATGAAGTCTTTGCCCATGCCTATATCCTGAATAGTATTGCCTAGATTTTCTTCTAGGGTTTTTATGGTTTTAAGTCTTATGTTTAAATCTTTAATCCATCTTGAGTTGATTTTTGTATAAGTTATAAGGAAGGGGTCCAGTTTCAGTTTTTTGCATAAGGCTATCCAGTTTTCCCAATACCATTTATTAAATAGGGAATGGTTTCCCAATTGCTTGTTTTTGTCAGGTTTGTCAGAGATCAGATGGTTGTAGATGTGTGGTGTTATTTCTGAGGCTTCTGTTCTGTTCCATTGGTCTATATATCTGTTTTGGAACCAGTACCATGATGTTTTGGTTACTGTAGACTTGTAGTATAGTTTGAAGTCAGGTAGTGTGATGCCTGCAGCTTTGTTCTTTTTGCTTAGGATTGTCCTGGCTATATGAGTTCTTTTATGGTTCCATATGAAATTTAAAGTAGTTTTTTCTAGTTCTGTGAAGAAAATCAATGGTAGCTTGAAGGGAATAGCATTGAATCTATAAATTACTTTGGGCAGTATGGCCATTTTCACGATATTGATTCTTCCTATCCAGGAGCATGGAATGTTTTTTGATTTGTTTGTGTCCTCTCTTATTTCCTTGAGCAGTGGTTTGTAGTTCTTCTTGAAGAGGTCCTTGACATCCCTTGTAAGTTGTTTTCCTAGGTATTTTATTCTCTTTGTAGCAATTGTGAATGGCAGTTCACTCATGATTTGATTCTCTGTTTATCTATTATTGGTGTATAGAAATACTTGTGATTTTTGCACATTTTTTGATTTTGTATCCTGAGACTTTGCTGAAGTTGCTTATCAGCTTAAGGAGTTTTGGGGCTGAGATGATGGAGTTTTCTAAATATACAATCATGTCATCTGCAAACAGAGATAATTTGACTTCCCCTCTTCCTATTTGAATACGCTTTATTTCTTTCCCTTGCCTGATTGCCCTGGCCAGAACTTCCAATACTATTTTGAATAAGAGTGGTGAGAGAGGGCATCCTTGTCTTGTGCTGGTTCTCAAAGGGAATACTTCCAACTTTTGCCAATTTAATATGATATTGACTGTGGGTTTGTCATAAATTGCTCTTATTATTTGGAGATATGGTTCATCAATACCTAGTTAATTTAGTGTTTTTAATATGAAGCGGTGTTAAATTTTATCAAAGGCTTTTTTCTGTATCTACTGAGATAATCAAGTTGTTTTTGTCATTGGTTCTGTTTATGTGACGGATTACATTTATTGATTTGCATATGTTGAAGCAGACTTGCATCCCAGGGATGAAGCCAACTTGATTGTGGTGGATAAGCTTTTTAATGTGCTGCTAGATTCAGTTTGCCAGTATTTTATTGAGGATTTTCACATCAATATTCATCAGGGATATTGGCCTGAAATTTTCTTTTTTTGTTTTGTCTCTGCCAGGTTTTGGTATTAGGATGATGCTGGCCTCATAAAATGAGTTAGGGAAGAGTCCTTTTGCTATTGCTTGGAATAGTTTCAGAAGGAATGGTACCAGCTCCTGTTTGTACCTCTGGTAGAATTCAGCTGTGAATCTTTCTGGTCCTGGGCTTTTTTTTTTTTTTTTTTTTTTTGGTTGGTAGAATTTTAATTACTGCTTCAATTTCAGAACTTGTTATTGGTCTATTCAGGGATTTGATTTCTCCCTGGTTTAGTGTTGGGATGGCGTATGTGTCCAGGAATTTATCCATTTCTTCTGTGTTTTCTAGTTTATTTGCATAGAGGTGTTTATAGTATTCTCTGATGGTAGTTTGTATTTCTGTGGGATCAGTGGTAATATCCCCTTTATCATTTTGTATCGTGTCTATTTGATTCTTCCCTCTTTTTCTTTGTTAGTCTGGCTAGTGGTCTATTTTGTTAATCTTTTCAAAAAAACAGCTCCTGGGTTCATTGATTTTTTTAAGGGTTTTTTGTGTCTCTATCTCCTCCAGTTCTGCTCTGATCTTAGTTATTTCTTGTCTTCTGCTAGCTTTTAAATTTGTCTGCTCTTGCTTCTCTAGTTCTTTTAATTGTGATGTTAGGGTTTCGATTTTAGATCTTTTCCTGCTTTCTCATGTGGGCATTTAGTGCTATAAATTTCCCTCTAAACACTGTTTTAGCTGTGTCCCAGAGATCCTGGTACATTGCGTCTTTGTTCTCATTGGTTTCAAAGAACTTATTTATTTCTGCCTTAATTTCCCCAGAGGGGCACCCGTCAGATGCCAGCTGGAGCTCTCCTGTAAAAGGGGTCTATCAACCCCTGCTGAGATGTGTCTCCCAGTCAGAAGGCACGGGAGGAGGCAGTCTGTTCCTTAGCAGAGCTCAGGCACAGTGCTGGGAGATCTGTTACTCTCTTCAGAGCTGGCAGGCAGGAATGTATAAGTCTGCTGAAGCTGCATCCACAGCCACCCCTTCCCCCAGGTGCTCTGTCCCAGGGAAATGGGAGTTTTATCTATAAGCCCGTGACTGGGGATGCTGCCTTTCTTTCAGAGATGCACTGCCCAGAGAGGAGGAATCTAGAGAGGCAGTCTGACTACAGCAGCTTTTCCAAGCTGCACTGGGCTCCATCCAGTCTAAACTTCCTGGTGGCTTTGTTTACACTGTGAGGGGAAAATTGCCTGGTCAACCCTCAGTAATGCCAGGAGCCCCTCAACCCACTAAGCTGGAGCACCCCAGGTTGACTTCACACTGCTGTGCTGGCAGCCAGAATTTCAAGCCAGTGGATCTTAGCTTGCTGGGCTTTGTGGTGGTGGGATCCCCTAATCAAGACCACTTTGCTCTCTGGCTTCAGCCATTTTTCCAGGTGAGTGAACGGTTCAGTCTCACTGGCATTCCGGTTGTCACTGGGGTACAAAAAATAAAATTCCTGCAGTTAGCTCAGTGTCTGCCCAAATGGCCGCCCAGTTTTGTGCTTGAAACCCAGGGCCCTTGTGGTGTAGGCACCTGAGGGACTCTCCTGGTCTGTGGGTTGCAAAGACCATGGGGAAAACACAGTATCTTGGCCAGATAGCACCATCCTTCACAGCACGGTCCCTCATGGCTTCCCTTGGCTAGGGGAGGGAGTTCCCTTACCCCTTGCCCTTCCCAGGTGAGGTGATGCCCCACCCTGCTTCTGCTTGCCTTCCGTGGGCTTCACTCACTATCTAACCAGTCCCAATGAGATGAACCAGGTACCTCAGTTGGAAATGAAGAAATAACCTGCCTTCTGCATTGGTCTCACTGGCAGCTGCAGACCACAGCTGTTCCTATTCAATCATCTTGCCCAGGAATCTTTTTTCTAGACTCAATTTTTGAATATTATATAAGCTAAAGGTCCAACTCCATTTTTTTTTTTTTTTTTTTTTTGCACATGGACATCAAATTTTCCCAGAACTATTTGTTGAAAATCTATCTTTTCCCATTGCATGGTCTTGGCAACCTTGTTAAAAATCATTTGATTATATACAAAAGAATGTGTGTTTCTGGGTTCTGTATTCTATGCCATTGGTATATATGTCCACCTTTATGCCAGTACCACACTTGTTTTGATTATTATAGCTTTGTAGCAAGTATGAGATGTACAATTTTATTCTTCTTTTTAAAGATTATTTTGACCACTAAGGGTGCCTTGCATTCCATATGAAGTTTAGAATGGATTTTTCTACGGCTGCAAAAAAACTCCATTGGGTTTTGATAGAGAGTGCATCGAATCTGGGGATGGCCTTGGGTAGTATCTACATTTCAACAGTGTTATGCCTTCAAATCCATGAACGCAAGATATGTTTTCATTTATTTATGTCTTCTTTAATTTTTTCCAGCAATGTTTTATAGTTTTCAGTGTACAAGTCTTTCACCTCCTTGGTTACATTTATTTCTGAATAATTCACTCTTTTTGATGCTATTGTCAATAGAATTGTTTTCTTAATTTTCATTTTGATTATTCATTATTAGTATGGAAATGCAACTAATTTTTGTATGTTGATTTTGTATCCAGCAGCTTTGCTGAATTCATTTACAAGATCTAACTGTGTGTGTGTGTATGTGTGTGTGTGTGTGTGTGAGTGTTCTTTAGAGCTTTCTATTCTATACATAAAATTATATTATCTGCAAACTGAGGCAATTTTTTCTTCTTTCTTTCTAATTCAGATAGAAAAAATAAAAACTAAAACACCACAGTGGTATGTAATTTTATACCCACTAGATTGGCAAAAATTTGAAAAGTTGAAAACACCAAGAGGTGGCAAGGATATAAAGCAGAAAGAAATTTCATTCATTAATAATAGAAGTATAATTGGTGCACCCACACTGAATAAATTCAACATTACCTAGTGAATCTAAACATGTTTACATTTTATGACTAGAAATTTTACTCCTACACATTTACACGCTCTAGAGATAATTTTTTGTATGTGCGTGTAACAAGATACACGTGCAAATGTCCAAAGCAAAACTGTCCATGATAGTAAAGAGAAAAAAAAATCTATAGACAATAACATGGAAAAATAAACTATGGCACATTTCTAGAAGAGAAATAATGTTAATAAATTACCTATAGCATTAACATGGATAAATTCCAAAAGCAAAATTTTAGAGCAGGAGAAGCAAGTCACAGACTGATACACACACCGTGATAAAGTTCATATGAAATTTGAAGACAAGTAAAACCAAAAACCTGTTTCTTATGAATTTATATATCAGTGAGAAGTTGTTTAAAAAACAAGAAAATAGTAAAACAAAATTCAGAATAGTAACTATTTCTGGGGCGTGATCTGGCAGGGCACAAAGAGGGCTTTTCAGTTATTAATAATGTTCTAGTTTTTAAATTGAGTGGTGAATGCAAAATGTTTGCTTTGTCATCATTTTCTAAAAGGTTCATGTATTTTAAAAATTTTCATGTTATAACACATTAAAACTGTTATTATAACACAATATATATTATAACACAATAAAAACTGTTAATCCAACAATAAGCTTAAACTTAAAATGTAACAACTACACATTTTCACAAAGAATTCATGCAAATAGACTCTTTGCCAGCATGTGGTCTGGCATTAAGTGAGTATCAAGAAACAGACTCTCCTGCAGGTGCTAGCAGGAAAAGCAGAGAGCATTCATGGCAATTGTCCATGGTGATTAAGATGCCGTTGAAAAGGGCTGCTCCCAGCACTGAGAATCTCTCCACACCTGTCTACTGCAATCCCAAACCTAAGACAGCAAGCAAGGAACCAGAGTCTAATACTTTGATGACCAACAGTCTGAACCCATGATGTGATCAGATGAATGATCACATGGATAAAATGAGTGAAAAGACTATCCTAGAGAACTCAAGAGGTATACTTGCTTCTTGCCAGTCGTGTCTTTCCACCTTGTTCATAAACCACTCAAGGGCAAAGTCTGTCTTCTACTTTCTTCTCTTTGTAACTTCTCTTTCCTATCCAGTGAGCTTTTGAGTAAAAATATTCGATGTCTGTCTAGCGATGGGATAGATTTCTTGATAGATATATAGTCCACTCTAAATAACTAGCTTGGGACATGTTTATTTCCCCGTCAGCTGCCTTGGTCAACCCCAAAATGCTGCTATGGTTCAAGGCACTTTGGAAACCTCTTTTTGTAAGTCACACTCATGACACACACAAACAAATGTACAGAACCAGTCTCTTGACTTTAGAGTCACATCTTCAATTTTACTAAATAGATTTGCTCATTTGGATCAGCACTAGGTTCTCAGGTGCTTGCTTAGAATAGCAGTGCTTCCCAGAGAAGAATATGTTGTTTCTTTAAGGATATTTCAAGATCATGCCTCAGGCATCAAAAGCAATTCCAATTTAGGGGCATTTACTAAAGCTCGTGAACCACTGTGGGTAATAAAAAGAGCCCCAAAGTTGGAGTTACAAGTTCTTCCTAGATTATATATATATATATATGTGTATATATATATATGTGTGTATATATATATGTATATATATATGTATATATATATATAGAGAGAGAGAGAGAATATACAGAAAATATACACATAAGAATATAAAGATATATATATATAAAAAATAAAGAAAAACTGAAAATAAGAAAAAGAAGAGGTTCTGAGTTCAGGTCTGCCACTCCCCAGCTGTGTTATCCTGAACAGTGGTCTTAGTTTTTCTAGTTCTTAAGATTATTGATCTTTAAGAGTTGATTAGCTCTGTTTGGTTGCTGGAAGAATCAAATAAGAGTTATATGAAATTACTTTTTAAAGTGTTAAGCACTGTACAAACGTAAGAAGTCTTAATTACAAACTTACAAAGCAAAAATTGAGTTTCTTTTGCTAGAGATCAGGCTTTGAGGTCAGAAAAAGAAGATCTAACTGGTTTTCTAACCTCTTCTAAGAGGTTAGGAAAAAACGGATTCTGAAACTATCTTTACAATGGGGAAGATAAAACACAAAAATAAATGACTATAGTGCAAAATGGAAGTAAACATGACATAAAAATGATATGGTTAGGTTCTACAGCAGTTCAGGGGATGAGAAATTCCTTAAAGCTGCAGGAATCAATGGAAGATTTATGAAGGAAGTGACATTTGATCTGGGCATTGAAGAATGATAGAACTTAATATATGCAGAAGGGAAGATACAGGAAAAGGAAGAACAGGCACAAGGAAGACACGGCTTTTACAGAGCAAACTAGCTCTTTGACTAGATTAGAAGGCATGTGAAGACCATTACTGGGCTTAGTGCAAGAAGTTAGGCAGAACTCAGTCATGGAGGCTTTGAAACCTGGTCATGTATGGCACACAGCAGCCTTCCCCTCCAACTCCCTGTGAGTCGTCCTCTGTTCCTAATAGGATACATTCCAGAAAGTTACCATTTCAGGCTCCCCAATCAATGCCACAGGCTTATGTAAATCAGACCTGACACACTGCACCTCTCTGCTTTCTTCCCCAGGACATTTCCCTTCTAGACTTGACAGGATCCACAGCCTCAGAGCAGCCCTGAGCACCAAGTTCTCACTTTTGCAGATCTTACCAAGAGATTTGTGGTATGGCAGCTTGCCAGGCCCTGATCACTTAGCCAGGAAAGCCTGCCATGGGGGAGGGAGTCTAACATGCAGACTCAAGAACGAGCCTCACTTTCCAAAAGCACTCCTAGAGCATCAGTGCTAAATTGTACTTGACATTTAATTCCAGCTTGGGGCAGTTTTGTGTGAAACTTGACTTCAGTGAGACATTGATCAACGTGAATCTCTTCATGAGTTTTGACACAATCAGTTTTCTCCAGTGGATTGGGTGATTGTTAGCTGACTTACAGAAAGGCCTGGGTCACACACAGCTTTCTGTGGGCCTCAAACCTGCAGGCAAGGAAGAAATTATGAGAAATTGCTGCTGGCAAGGGATCACCCCCGTCCCTACAGAACATAACCAATAAGAGTCTATGAAGAGCAGGCCCACCTTTAATCTCATCAGCTCAGAATCTGGGTTTTTGAGAGAGTTAAGGAAATCTAGTTGATTTAGGAAAAGGGAACAAAGTTGGATGAGACTGTTCACTCAAGTTGTCCTTTATAACCATGACTTGTTGTCTCAAACTTCCTTAACTTACTAGCTTCATCTTTATTTACCTAGAACTGGCTAGAGATGGAAAGAAAAATAAAGCACTTGATAAGTGTGGATCTGTATAATTTATTGTGAGACTTTGGTCAGTGAACCAACAGGCACTATTGGGTTCTTAGAAGCACTCTGTAGGCAGAACAAGATTTTAACACACTAAACACCACTCTTATAGTGCAAAACTGTCCTGCAACGTGTCAGTTTGAATAATTTTTTGAATTTATATGATTCACAAGAAACAAAAAGGCTTACTTCTCCAAAAACATGAACTACACCATCAGAAACAATGTCTACATTTGTGCCCAACTCTATGCCCAGTGGTCAGCTCAATGTCTGCTACACGGTTAGCATTCATTTAAAAAATGTCGAATGCACGAATGGATAATTCAGCTGTCATATTCCTAATATTGGAGTACTTTTGGTCGTGAGTGTTACTAGAAGTGGTTCTAGAAAGCTCCCAATAAAAAAAATAAATACTGACTTATCGGCACACCTGTATATGTCAGCATGGCATAGCATGTATTCAGTATTTCCGAATGACTGAACTTTGCTTATTCAGTCAATTTGGAATGTCAAGTGACAGGTAAATTTTCAGGTGAGGGAGCAGTCTTAAAGCACCACTGAATGTGCATTCCTAGAGACACAGTTGTGATCAGCAAGAAGCAGAGAGACACCCGACTGCAGCATTCCCCAGGGAGTATTGTGCTATCCCCGCTACCAGAGCAACTGAGAGTCTAATAATCACACAAGTAACCCCTACCTATCACTCATGTGTATTATTTCATTTTCACACCACTGTAAAGTACTACTCGAGACTGGGTAATTTATAAGAAAAGCGGCTTAATTGATTCACAGTTCTGCAGACTGTACAGGAAGCATGGATGGAAGGTCTCAGAAACTTACAATCATGCAAAGCAGGAGAGAGAGAGTGAAGGGGGAGGTGCTACACACATTCAACCAACCAGATCTCATGATAACTCTATCACAAGAACGGCATGGGGGTGATCCACTCCCATAAATCAACCACCTAGCAACCAGGCCCCTCCTTGAACATGAGGAGATTATAATTCAACATGAGATTTGGGTGGGGTCACAGAACCAAATCATATCACTATGACTTGAAAGATTGTTAGTAAGAGTGTCCTTAAGCATGTCTCCTTTTTCTAAATGCACTGGTCATTCTGCATCTTCATGAGGAGATACACCTTTCAATTCTTAAGATGCAGAAGATCTGTGGGGCCTGAACTAAATGGGCTTTGAATTAACTCTTCAAGAAAAGCTAGGACCTTTCTGACACAGAAACAATTTACCAGAAACTGGCAGATTGTGCAAGATAGGCCAGTCTCAGTTCTATCACACTTGAGACTCAAGAGCATCTAGTACAAATTAAATTGTATTTTATTAGATTTTTTTAATAAGTTGTATTTTTTCCTGTGGTCAGAATGTGTCCCCACCCCTAAATTCGTACCTTGAAATCCTTATCCCCAAAGTGATAAACTTAGAAAGCATGGCATTAGGAGGTGGGGCAATGGCACCCAAGGTGATAGCATTAGGAGGGGAGGGCTTTGGGAGGTCATTAGGTCATGAAGGTGGAGCCCTCATGAATGGGATCAATGCTTCTACAAAAGAGATCTGAGGTAGACTCCCATTTCTTACACCATGTGAGGTTGCAGCAAGGAGACTGCTGTTTATGAACCAGTAAAGGGTCCCTCACCATACACTGAATCTGCTGATGCCTTAACTTTGCACGTTTCAGCCTCTAGAAATGTGAAAAATAAATTTATGTTGTTTATAAGGCACCCAGTTTATGGTATTTTGTTATAGCAGGACAAATGACCTAAGACATTTGTAAAACAAATGTCTTCATATTATTTCTTAAAGCGGTGGTTTGGAATTAAAAGACATAGATTTCAATCTTGTATATGCCCATCTTGGACATTTTCTTATTTTTTCTGGCCTGTTTCCTCAGCTATATAAACTGGGTATGATAGCTTTGCTGCCTCCCTTATAGTTTTTATAGGAATTAAATAAGATGATCAGTATGAAAGCTCATAGGAAACTGTAATTTACTGCACAAATGAAATACAAGCTTTCATTAGTATATATAGGATATAGCTTGACAATACAAATAATTCACATTTATTACATGATATGTGTTGATACATAATTTTACATATATTGTTGAAAACCTCTAATTAGCGTTGGGTTTTTTATAGATGAGGGATGCTCATCTTAAAGAAAAGTAGAAATTTAGACCATTCTATTCTCAATATGATCTTCAACAAGTCACTTAGCTTCCTCAAGTATCAATTTCTCCATTTTTAAAATTGGTAAGTCCCCCAGCCCAAGGATATGGTGAGTGATTGTGTGACCTCCAGAAACCACACTTCTCCCATGGATCTTTGCAGCCCTTGGGTCAGGAGATCCCCTCATGAACCCATTCCACCAGGGCCTTTGGTCTGACACACATAGCTGCATGAAGTCTTGGCAGAGCAGCTGCTCAGTCATGCAGAGACACCCAGGAGTTTTATATTCTCTGGCTCTGGGATCCCTGCCAAAGGTGACTGCAACTCAGGCAAGGCAGGAAGTCCATATATACCACTAGGAAGAGGGCTGGATCCAGGGGACTGAGCAGTGTCAGTCTGTGGGCCCCACTGCCATGGAGCCTCACAGAATAAGACCCACTGGCTTGGAATTTCAGCCAGCCCCTAGCAGCAGTGTTGCACCTTCCTGGGACAGGATGGAGTTCTCGGGGAGAGGGGAAGGCCACCATCTTTGCTGTTTAGATGACTCAGCGATTCCAGCCTGGGGGTTTAGGACAGCCCAAACCAACAGGGGACAGAAGGGATCCCCCAGCATGGCACAGCTGCTCTACCAAAACGTTGCCAGACTGCCTCTTTAATTGGGATCCTGATCAGTTCCTCATTTCTGGGTGGGACTTCCCAACCAGAGCTTCTAGCCATCCCTGCTTCTATCTGACAGAGTTTTTATTTCTTCCTGGGACAGAGTTCTCAGGGGAGGGGTGGGTCACCATCTTTGCTGTTTGGGTGACTCAGTTGATCCAGCCTGTGGGCTTTGGAGAGACCAAGTCAACTGGGACAGAAGTGGTTCCCCAGCATGGCACAGCTGCTCTATGAAAGTGTGGCCAGGCTGCTTCCTTAAGTGGGTCCCCATTCTCTTTCTCTTCGCTGGGCAGGACTTTGAACCAGAGCCTCCAGCCACTCCTGCCAACGTTCTCTGGCCAACAGAGGTCTGAAAACTTCCTGGGACAGAGCTCCTAGAGGGAGAGGCAGGCCACCATCTTTGATGTTTTGGCAACTTAGCCATTCTAACCTTCAGGCTTTGGAAAGCCCAAGCTGACTGGAGGTGGAAGTGGTACCCCAGCACAGCACAGCTGCTCTACAAAAGCATGGCTAGGCTGATTCTTTAAGTGGGTCCCTGATCCTATTCCTCCTGACTGGGTGAAACTCCCAACTGGGATCTCCAGACACCTCCTATAGCTGCATTTGGGCTGGCAACAGGTCCATACCTCCTGGGACAGAGCTCCCAGAGGAAAGGGAAGGCTTCCGTCTTTGCTATTTCACAGACTTCAGTGGTGATACCTCCAGGTGCCAGAAAATCCGAGGTGACTAGGGACTGGAGTAGATACCCAACAAACCACACAAGCCATGCTGTTAAAAGAAAAACAGACAGAAAACCTCATCCAAAAGTCAGCAACCTCAAAGACTGAAGGTAGATAAGCCCACAAAGATGAGAAGGAATCAGTGAAAGAACACCGAAAACTCAAAAAGCCAGAGTACCCTCTGTCCTCCAAATGACAATATCAACCCTCCAGCAAGGGTTCAGAACCAGGCTGAAGCTGAGATGACTGAAATGGCAGAAGTAGACTTCAGAATGTGGATTAAAATGATATTCTCTGAGCTAAAAGAGCACATTCTAACTCAATGCAAGGAAGCTAAAAATCATGATAAAACATTGCAGGAGCTGACAGTCGAAATAGCCAGTATAGAGAGGAATATAACCAACCTGATACAGCTGAAAAAAACAGTACAAGAATTTCATAATTTAATCATAAGTATTAATAGCAGAATAGACCAAGCAAAGGAAAGAATCTCAGAACTTGAAGACTATCTTTCTGAAATAAGACAAGCAGATAAGAATAGAGAAAAAAGAATTAAAAATTAATGAAACCTCTGGGCAATATGGGATTATGTAAAAAGACCAAATCTACAACTACATGGTGTACCCGAAAGAGATGGAAAGAATGAAACTAATTTGGGAAACATATTTCAGGATATAATGCATGAGAACTTCCCCAACCTGGCTAGATGGGACAACATTCAAATACAGGAAATGCAGAGAAACCCAATACTACATGAGAAGATCATCCCCAAGACACAATCATCAGATTATCCAAGGTCAAAATGTAAAAACAAGCAAACAGATAAAACTGTTAAGAACAGTCAGAGAGGAAGGCCGGGTCACCTACAAAGGAAAGCCCATCAGACTAACAGTAGGACTCTCAGCAGAAACCCTACAAGCCAGAAGAGATTGGCGTCCAATATTCAACATTCTTTTTTTTTTTTTTTTTTTTTTTTTTTTTTTTTTTAGAGATGGAGTCTCGCTGTGTCTCCAGGCTGGAATGCAGTGGTGTGATCTCATCTCACTGCAACCTCTACCTCCCAAGTTCAAGCAATTTTCCTGCCTCAGCCTCCCAAGTAGCTGGAAATATGGGTGTGGACTACCATGCCCAGCTAATTTTTGTATTTTTAATATAGGTGGAGTTTTACCATGTTGGCCAAGATCGTCTCGATCTCTTGACCTTGTGATCTGCCCACCTCAGACTCCCAACATGCTGGGATTACAGGTGTGAGCCACTGCACCTGGCCCCTCAACATTCTTAAAGAAAAGAAATTCCAGCCCAGAATTTCATATCTCACCAAACTAAGTTTCATGAATGAAGGAGAAATAAGATTCTTTTCAGACAATCAATGCTGAGGGAATTTGTAACCACCAGATCTGCTTTAGAAGAGTTCCTGAAGGAAGCACTAAATATGGAAAGGAAAAACCATTACCAGTCACTACAAAAACACACAGAAGTACACAGACCAGTGACACTGTAAAAGAACCACATAAACAAGTCTGCAAAATAACTAGCTAGCATCAGAATAAAAGGATCAAATCCACATAACCAATAGTAACTTTAAATATAAATGGGCTAAATGTCCCAATTAAAAGACACTGTATGGCAAGCTGGATGAAGACCAATGCCCTATTGGTATGCTGTCTTCAAGAGACCCATCTCACATGCAGTGACACACATAGGCTTAAAATAGAGGGATGGAGGAAAATTTACAAAGTAAATGAAAAACAGATAAAATCAGGAGTTGCAAACCTAGTTTCTGACAAAACAGACTTTATACCAACAAAGACAAAAAAAAGACAAAGGGCATTACGTAATGGTAAAGGGTTTGATTCAACAGGAAGAGCTAACTATCCTAAACAGATATGCACCCAAGAGTGGAACACCCAGATTCTTAAAGCAAGTTCCTAGAAACCTTCAAAGGGACTTAGACTTCCACATAATGATAGTGGGAGACTTTAACACCCCACTGACAGTACTAGAACACATCATCAAGACAGAAAATTAACAAAGATATTTAGGACCTGAATTCAGCTCTGAATCAAATGGACCTAATAGAGATTTACAAAACTCTCCACCCAAAAAACAACAGAATATATATTTTTCTTATTGTCACATGGTGTTTACTCTAAAACTGACCACATAATATGAAGTAAAAAGCACTCCTCAGCAAATGCAAAATAACTGAAATAATAACAAATGGTCTCTCAGACCACAGTGCAATCAAATTAAAACTCAAAACTAAGAAATTCACTCAAAACCATACAATTACATGGAAATTCAATAACCTGCTCCTGTATGACTTCTGGGTAAATAATAAAATCAAAGCAGAAATCAAGAAGTTCTTTTAAACTAATGAGAACAAAGATAAAATGTACCAGAATCTCTGGGACACAGCTAAGGCAGTGCTAAGAAAGAAATTATAGCACCAGGCCACCCTGTGGAACCTAGGCCACAGCAACAGGCTCACTTGCATATAGATGTTGGCACTAGGGCTGCCCATGAATCCCAGACTGCAGCACCAGGTCTGCCTATCTATGGAGCACAGCACTAGATAAAAAGTATTAAATCTCACTGGTGAAAGTAAATATATAAACAATCACAGAATAACATAATACTGTAATAATGATGTGTAAATCACTTTTAACCCTAGCATAAAAGTCAAAACAGAAAAACTGAGGATAACTGTAACCACAAAAAAAATTGCTGCTAAATACACAATATAAAAAGAAATAAACTCTGACATCAGTAACATAAAGTGAACAGTAAAAGTCTGGAGCTTTTATGTCATTAAAGTTGTCATTATCAGCTTAAAAATTGAATGTTATACTATGAGAGTTTCAATGCAAGCCTCATACTAACTAGAGAGAAAAAACCTGTAGTAGATACACAGAAGATAAAAAGTATGAAATCATATAATTACAAAAAGTCATCACACCACAAAGAAAATTAGAAAGAGATGAAGAGAAGAACAAAAGAACTACAAAGAGACAGAAAACTATTTTTAAAATGACAATAATAAATCCTTCTGATGAATAATTATTTTAAATGTAAATAAACTTTTCACTCAAAAGATATAAAATAGCTGATAAAAAAAAAACAAGATCCAGCTATGTACTGTCTACAAGGGACTTACTTTACATTTAAAGATACACATAAGCTGAAAGCACAGGGATGGAAATGGTAACCAAAAGAGAGCAGGGGTGGCTATAGCTATACTTATATCATATAAAGTAGACTTTAAGTCATAAACTTAAAGTCAAAAATGTGTCACTAGAGACAAGATCACTATATAACAAAAGATCAATTCAACAGGGAGATATAACAATTATAAATATATTTGCACCCATCATCAGAGAACCTAATATATAAAGGAAATATTGACAGATATGAAGGGAAAAATAGATAACCATAAAATAATAGTAGAAGACTTAAATAACCCACTTGCAGTAACGGACATATCTTCCAGGCAGAAAATCAATAAGGAATGAGCAGACTTGACAATCAACCTAACAGACATACACAGAACATTCCAGCCAACAGTAGCAGAATATATATTTTTCTAAAGTGAACATGAAACATTCTCCAGGCTAGATCACATGCTAGGTCACAAAACAAGTCTTAGTAAATTTAAGAAGATTCAAATAATTCCAAATATCTATCCTGACCACAATAGAATTAAGTTAAAATCAATAAAAAAGGAAAATGGAAAAATTGATGAATACATAAAAATTAAACCATGTACTCTTGTACAATCATTGAGTCAATACAAAAATCAAAGGGGGAAATTATAAAATATCTCAGGCAAACAAAAATGAAATGTAACACACTGAAACTTACAGGATGCAGCTAAAGCACTACTAAGAGGAAAGTTTACAGCTATAAATACCTGTATTTAAAAATAAGAATGATTTTAAATGAACAACCTAACACTACACCTTAAGGAACTGGAAAAAAAAATGAACAAGGCTTAAAGTTAGTAGAAGGAAAAAATAACAAAGGTTAATGCAGAGGTAAATAGACAAACTTGATTAACTTAAGTGTTAGGGTTTTTTAAAAAGACAAACAAAGTTGACAAATCCTTAGCTAGACTAACCAAAAAAAAGAGAGAGAAGACTCAAATAAATAAAATTAGAAACAAAGAGGAGACATGAAAATTGATAACACAAAAATAAAAAAGATCATAAGGGACTACTATGAACAATTACATGGCAACAAATTGGGCAACTTATAAAAAAGGAATAAATTTTTAGAAATGCACAATCTACCTACAACGATTGAAACAAGAAAAAAATAGAAAGGCCAGTAAGAAATAAGGAGATTTAATCAGTAATCGAAAACCTTGCATCATAGAAAAGCCCAGGACTAGATAGCTTCGTGGGCAAAGTCTATCAAACATTTAAAGAAGAATTAATATCAATCCTTTCTAAGCTCTTCCAAAAAATCAAAGAGGGAACATTTTCACACTCTTTTTATGAGGCCAGCATTACATGATACAAAAGCCAGAAAAAAGACACCACAAGAAAAGAAAACTACAGGCTAGTATCTCTGATGAACACAGATACAGAAATAATTAGAAAATATTAACAAAAGAAATTCAACATCACATTAAAAGAACCATAGACCATGGGGATGAGGATGGGGATCTATCCCTGAAATGCATAAATAAGCCAATATGCAAAAATCAATTAATGTGATACACCACTTTAACAGATGATGGATATAAATTATGCAGTCATCTCAGTAGATGCAGAAAAAGCACTTGAAAATTTAACACTATTTTATGATAAAAATTATCTACATATTAGGTATAGAAGGAAGCTATCTGAACACAATAAAGACCATATAAGACAAGCTTACAATTGATATCATACACAATGGTGAAAAACTAAATGCTTTTTCTCAAAGATCAGGAACAAGACAAGGATTCCCACTCTTGACACTTATATTCCACATAGAACTAGCAGTCCTAGCTAGAGCAATTAAGCAAAAGTAAGAAATAGACATCCAAGTTGGAAATAAAGAAGTAAAACTGCCTCTGCTTGCAGATCACTGATCTTATATATAAAGCCCTAAGTACCCCACTGAGAAACTTTTAGAATACACGAATTCAGTAAAGTTGCAGAATACAAACCAATGTACAAAAATTAGTAGCATTTCTATACACTATCAAACAATGAACTATCAAAAAAAGAAGCCAAAAAGTAATCTCATTTAGAATAGCATCAAAAATATAAAATAATTAGGCATAAATTTAACCAAGGAGGTGAAAGACTTGTACTCTGAAAACTAAAACATTGATAAAAGAAATTGCAGAAGACAAAAATAAATAGAAAGATATCAGTGTTGATGAATTGCAAGAGTTAATATTATTAAAATGCCCATACTACCCAAAGTGATGTACAAATTCAATGCAATACCTATTAAAATTTCAAAGACTTTTTTTCACAGAAATACAAATACCATCCTAAAATCATATAAAACCACAAAAATTCCAAATAGCCAAAGCAATCTTGAGTAAAAAGAACAATGTTGAAGGCATTACACTGCCTAATTTCAAATTTTACTACAAAGCTATAGGAATCAAAACATCTCAGTACTGGCACAGAAATAGACATATAGACCAATGGAACAGAATATAGATTACGGCATTAAGTGTATAGGTTTATGGCTCATCGATCTTTGACAAAAGTTCCAAGAACACACAATGGAGAAAGGACAGTCTCTTTAATAAATGTTCAGAAGACTGGATATCCACATGCAGAAAAATGAAATTGAATCCTTGTCTCACAAAATATACAAAAATTAGCTCAAAATGAATTTAACACTTACACATAAGACCTGAAACTGTTCAATTACTAGAAGAAAAGCTTTTTTGTTAATTTATTTTTAATTGACAAATAATTGTGTATATTTGTAGGGTACAGTGTGATATTTCGATCCATGTGTACATTGTAGAGAGACCCAATCAAGCTAATCAACGTATCCAATGCTTCACCAAATTATCATTCATTATTTGGTGGTGAAGATATTAGCTTTCATTTTAGCAATTTTGATGCATACAATACATTATTAGTAACTGTAGTCACCATGCAGTGCAATAGATCACTAAAACTTATTCTTTGAATCTAACGGGAATTTTGTACCCTTTGATCAACATCTCCCCTTTCCCCATGCCTGCCTTTCCCCTATCCCTAAGCCTTTGGCAACAACCATTCTACTCTCTGTTTCTATGGGATTGGCTTTTGTTAGATTCCACATACAAGTGAGATCATACAGAATTTGTCTTCCTGACCTCACTTATTTGACTTAGCATAATGTCTTCAAGTTCCATCCACGTTTTCTCTTTTACAGCTATATGGTATTCCATTTTGTATACATACCATATTTTCTTTATCCACTTATCTATTGATGAAAACTTTGATTGTTTCCATATCTTGGCAAAGATATCTCTTCAACATACCAATTTCAATTCCTTTGAATATACACCCAGAAGTGGAATTGCTGGGTCATATGGCAATTCCATTTTTAGGAAGCTCCATACTATTTTCCAAAATGATTGTATTAATTTACATTCCCACCAACAGTGTATAAGGGCTAATTTTTCTCCGCATCCTCACTAGCACTGGTTATTATTCATCTTATTGATAATGGCCATTCTAACAGATGTGAGATAATATTTGATTGTGGTTTTAATTTGCATTTTCCTGATGATTTGAAAAGTTGGACTTTTTTTTCATGTAGCTATTGGCCATTTACATTTCTTCCTTTTAGAAATATCTGTTCAGATCATTTGCCTATTTTTTCACTGGGTTATTTGTTTTTTCTGCTGTTGAGTTGTTTTAGTTTTTTATGTCTTTTGGATATTAGTTCCTTATCTGAGTTATGGTTTGCAAATATCTCCTCTCATTCCCTGGGCTGTCTCTTCACTTTGTTCATTGTTTCTTTCACTGTGCAGAAACTTTTTAGTTTGATGCATTCCCATTTGTTTATTTTTGCTTTTGTTGCATGTGCTTTCAAATCCTATCGAAGAAGTCATTGCCCAGACTAAAGCAGTGGAGCTTCTTCCTTGCTTTCCTCTAGTAGCTTTATGGTTTTAGGTCTTACATTTAAATCTTTAATTCATTTCTGTTGATTTTCTCTATGGTGTGACATAGAGTTCAATTTCATCCTCTACATGGGGTTATCCAGTTTTTCCAACACTTTTATTGAAGAGACTGTCCATTTCCCATTGTGTGTTCTTAGCACCTTTGCTGAAAATCAATTGAGCATAAATACTTAGGTTTATTAAAGGGCTTTTTATTCTATTCCATTGGTTGATGTATCTATTTTTATATCAGTACCATGTTGTTTCATTATAATCGCTTTATATTTGAAAATCAACCAGTGTGATGCTTCCAACTTTGCTCTGTTTGCTCAAGATTGCTTTGACTATTCAAGATCTTTTCTGTTTCCATACAAACGTTAGGATTTTTTTTTTCTGTGAAAACTGATACTGGGATTTTGATAGAAATTGAATCTGTAGATTACATTAGGTAATATGAACATTTTAACATTATTAATCCTTGCAATCCATTAATATTGATATCCATTTATTTGTGTATTCTTTAATTTCTTAAATCAATGTTTTATAGTTTTCAGTGTACAGATCTTTCATCTCCTTGGTTAAATTTATTTGTAACTTTTTTTATGCATTGTAAATGGGATTGTTTACTTGATTTCTTTTTCAGATACTTCATTTTTAGTGTATAGAAATGCTATTGATTGTATTTGCCAGACTTTCTGTTACAGCAAAACCCATTCAACACTGTTATTGTTACAAAAAAATGAATTTAAGAAAACTTACACGTAGCAGATAATTTGGCATTTTTCTCCACAACGTATTTAAGCTTAAGGTTAGAAAATTTTATATCATATTTTTTTCTGTTTAGATCTGAAAAGGAAATTATGGAACTGTCATATTGGTAGTCATGAATAAAGTTTGACAAGAAAAAGAAAAAAAAGAAATGCTACTGATCTTCGTTATGTTGATTTTGTATTCTCCAACTTTACTGAATTCATTTAATTCTAACAAGTTTTTTGGTGGAGTCTTTATTTTTATTATTTTATTTCATTTATTTTTGAAGACGGAGTCTTGATCTGACTGTCACTCAAGCTGGAGTGCAGTGGCACAATTGTAGCTCACTGCAGCCTTGATCTCCCAGGCTCAAGCAATCTTCGCACCTCAGCCTCCCAAGTAGCTGGGACCCCAGGGGCATGCCACCATGCCCAGCTAATTTAATATTTTTGTAAAGATGAGATCTCAGCTTTGTTGCCTAGGATGGTCTCAAATTCCTGGCATCAAGCCTCCCAAAGTGCTAGCATTATAGTTGTGAACCACCATGCCCAGCCTCTGGTGGAGTCTTTAGAGTTTCCTATATATAAGATTATCCCATCTACAAACAGAGACAGTTTCACTTTTTCCTTTCTGATATGGATGCTTTTTCTTTTTTTCTCTTGTTTTATTGTTCTGGCTAGGACTTCCAGTACTATGTTGAATAAACATAGTAGTGGAGTAAAAGTAGTGAGAGTAGATATCCTTGTTTCGTCCCTGGTCTTAAAGAAAAAGCTTTCAACTTTTCACATTTAGTATGATATTAGCTGTAGCCCTCTATTGAGGTACATTCCTTTTATATCTATTTTGTCCAGTTTTTTTAATACTAAATGGATGTTGAATTTTGTTAAATGTTTTCTGTTATTGAAATGATCATACAGATTTAGTCCTTCATTTTGTTAACATGGTGTATTACATTTATTGATTTATGTATGTTGAACCATACTTGCATCTCTGGGATAAATCCCATCTGATCGTGATAAATGATCTTTTCAATGTGCTGTTGAATTCAGTTTGCTAGTGATAAATGATCTTTTTAATGTGCTGTTGAATTCAGTATGCTAGTATTTTGTTGGGATTTTTGCATCTATGTTTATCAGGGATATTGGCCTGCAGTTTGCTTGTCTTGTAGGGTCATTACCTGGCTTTAGTATCAGAGCACTACTGGCTATATAAAATGAGTTTGGAAATGCTTCTTTCTCTTAAATTTTTGAAAGAGTTTGAGAAGAATCGGTATTATTTCTTTCTCTGTACAGTAGAATTCAGCACTGAAGGCATTGGATCTTGGGTTTTTCTTTGATTGGCTACTTTCTATTACTGATTCAATCTCTTTACTCATTATTACTCTGTTCAGATTTTCTATTTCCTCCTAAGTCTTGATAGGTAGCATGTTTCTAAGAATTCATTCATTTCTACTAGGTTTTCCAATTTACTGATGTGTAGTTGTTCATAGTAGTCTCTTATGCTCCTTTGTATTTCTGTGTTAACAATTCTAATGTCTCATCCTTCATATATGATTTTGGTTATTTGAGACTTATCTCTTTTTTCCTTTGTTAGCCTAGCTAAAGTTTTGTCAATTTTGTTCATCTTTTTTCAAGAAACCAACTTTTAGTTTTGTTGATCTTTTTTATTGTTTTCTAGTTTCTATTTTGTTTATTTCTGCTCTGATCTTTGTTATTTCCTTTCTTCTGCTAAGTTTGGGCTTATTTTGTTATTTCCTAGTTCCTTAAGAGGTAACATCAGGTGGTTTAAGGTCTTTGTTCTTTTTTTATGTGGGTGTTTATTGCTATAAGCTTACCTCTTAGGACTGCACTGACTACATCCTGAAAGTTTTGGTATGTTGTGTTTCCATTTTTGTTTGTCTCTAAATGTTCTTTAATATATCTTTTAATTTGTTTTTAGACCCATTAGTTGTTTGGAAGCATGTTGTTTAATATCCACATATTTGTGAGTTTTTCAAGATTCCTCCTGTTATTGACTTTTAGTTTCATGCCATTGTAGTCAGAAAAGATACTTGATATGATTTAAATCTTCTCAAATTTGTTAAAACTTGTTTTGTAGCTTAACATATCATCTATTCTGTAGAATATTTCAAGTGAACTTGGGAAGAATGTGTATTCTGTTGCTGTTGAACGGAATTCTCTGTAAATATGTTAGGTCAATTTGGTCTAAAGTTAGTTCAAGTCCAGTGTTCCCTTGTTGATATTCTATCTAGATAATCTGTCCAGTGTTGAAAGTGGGGTATTGAAGCCTCCTACTATTATTGTATTGCACTCTTTCTCTCCACTCAGAGCTATTAGTATTTGCTTTATATATTTAGGTGTGCTGATGTTGGGTGCATATATTGTTTATTGTTATGCACCCAACATCAGAACACCTAAATATATAAAGCAAATATTAATAGATTACAATTGTTAGAACTTCCTAATTAATTGGGAAAAGCTTCTTGGCATTGCTCTGGATAATAATTTTTTAGATGTGACCTCAAAAACACAGGCAACCAAAGCAAAAGCTAAAACTAAACAGCTTCTGCACAGTGAAGGAAACAAGTGACTAAACAACCTACGGAATAGGAGAAAATATTTGTAAACCATATATCTGTTAAGGGGTTAATATTCAAAATAGATAAGAAACTCCTACAACTCAATAGCAAGAAAGAAAATAACCCAATTTAAAAATGGGCAAACATGAATAGATATTTCTCCAAAAAGATATACAAATGGTCAGCAGGAGTTTGAGACAATGTCAACATCATTAATCATCAGAGAAATGCAAATTAAAACCACAGTGTCCCATGACAATGATTTCACACCCATTAAAATTGCTATTATATATTTTTTAAGATAACAAGTGTTGGTAAATTTTATAGAGAAAAGGGACACTTGTATACTGTGGGTGGGAATGTGAATTAGTATAGCCATTATCGAAAACAATAGGGAGGTTCCTCAAAATATTAAAAATAGAACTACCATACGATCCAGCAATCCAACTTCTCGGTATTTATTCAAAAGAATTGAAATCAGAATCTCAAAAGGATACCTGCATTCATATGTTCATTGCAGCATTATTTACAATAGTCAACACATGGAAGCAACCTAAATGTCCATCAACAGATGTATAATTAAGAAAATATGGTATATTCATAAAATGGAATGCTATTGAGCCTTATAAAAAGAAATCCTACTATTTGCTACAATAGTAGCCTGTGGGACATTATGTTAAGTAAAATAAGCCAGACAAAGCAGGACAAATATTACATGATATCACTTATATGAATAATATAGGATAGTCAGACTCAGAAGCAGACAGTGGAATGGTGGTGAAAGGGAATATGAGAAGGGGGAAAAGACTAAGTACTAGTCAAAGTGTACAAAGTATCTGTTATACAAGGTGAATAACTCTTAGAGATCTACTATACAGCATAGTGCCTATAATTAAAAATAGTGCATTATATAGTTAAACTTTTATTAAAAGGATAGATCTTATGCTAAGTGTTCTTATCACAATAATAATAGTAATAAACAAAGAGGGCAAGAGAAATATTTGGAAGTGATGGATAAGTTTAGGGCATAGATTGCGGTGATGATTTCAAGGGTGTATACCTACTTTCATACTAAGTTGTATACATACTTACTAAGTTGTATATACTAAGTTTATACATATGTAAACAAGGATTAAATTTTATATGTCAATTGTACCTCAATAAATTTTTTTTTAAATAAATACAGTATCGAAATTCTATACACTCTTTTCTACATTAAGGAAGTTCTCAAATGCAATTTAGAGCCACAATGTACCTTAGCAATCTGTTTGTAAAATAAGAGCATTGCAGCTGAGGAATGTTAAACAGCTAATCAGGTACAAAACTCAGTATTTAAACTCAGGTGTTTCAAATTGTTTAGCACTTTCATTATTAATTGTTTCCAAGCATGTACAGCCTTTAAAAGTAAAATCTACAAATTCTGGGAAATCTTTATTACAGAAGTCTTCACTTGGCAGGAGTAGAGAAGTTGTTAATATAACTAAAATTTTGCCATTAAAATTATGAAACAGTTAAGAAATGGAATAATTATAGAGCTAGACAGAAATATTTTGAGACAATCTCTGAGTGACTAAGGCATTATGTGCTATAAATATGTAACCATAAGTGTGTGAACATATTAAGAAAATTTCATTTTACAAGAAAGAGCCAGCCACGTTAACAGTCAAAAAATACATAGCAAAGAAAGAAAGCTCAACTTTTTCCAACTAATGTCATGAGTTTGAGACAGTAAGAGTATAGAGACATAGAATTTCAATAATAATTTCAGTAATATTTATCTTTTGAAATAATTTTATTATCTTTTGAAATGTGGCCTTATCTCATTTAATCTGATTCTTGAAAAAATATAAATGTTATGTATAGACCTGATATGCCTATATTATTTATAATTTTAAAAGTATTTTTTATTAAGACAATGTGATGTAAAATGAATTAGTTTAATTAAGGTCAATTTAAAGAAATATTACATCATCACCATAATATAATTGTTAGGTATAGATGGCAAAATATCATGTAGATGGCATTACAATGTTTGAATATGGGAAAAAATAAAAGGAGAGGATAAGCCTCTGATATTTATTCTGCCATCCTCCCGAATTTATGGTCCCTCCTATGATTCTATAGTTTTTAAATTCTTAAACTAGAGAAGAGCAACTCATCTCCAGACCGTGGGTTTAAGATGTGTACACACACACACACACGCATCACCAAGGCCAGTGTTTTCTCAACAGATGGACTCCCACTTATTAAAGCATAAATAACGAACAACTCTAAGAAATTTATTTTTAAAATGGTACTTGCATTAGGGATATATTAAAAGCAACAACCATTATTTTTACTTTGTACTTACATTATTTCCAGCCTTTATAATAGCTCTGAAAAGTAGTGGGTTTTTTTCTAATTTTACCATTAAGAAAAATGAAGCTGATAGATTTTAAGAAATTGTCTTAAAATATCATTGAAGAAATAGAAGAAAGAAAATCGAGCTCCTATAACACTGTTACTATACTTTTAGCTTCTACTTGTGGTATAGTTTCTACCTTAAATTACATGTTTATAAAAACAATTTTTAAATTACAGGTACAAAAATAAGCACATAGACCAATGGAACAGAATAGAGACCCCTAAAATACACCTACAACAAACTCATCTTCAACAAAGTTAACAAAAATAAACAATGGGGAAAGGACAACCTATTCACTAAATAGTGCTGGAAAAACTGGCTAACCACCTGCAGAGGAATGAAACAAGACCCCTACCTCTCACCATAGACAAAAATAACTCAAGATGGAGTGAAGACTTAAAGGTAAGTCTTCAAATTACAAAAATTCTAGAAGAAAATCTAAGAAATACTCTTCTAGACATTGGCCTAGGCAAAGAATTTATGAAGAAAACCCCAAAAGCAAATGCAGCAAAGTCCAATGTAGACAAATGGGACTTAATTAAACTGAAGCACTTCTGCATGGCAAAAGAAATTCTCAACAGAGCAAACAGACAACCTGCAGAATGAGAGCAAATATTTGCAAACTGTGCATCTGACAAAGGAGTAATATCTAGAATCTATAAGCAACTGAAACAAATTAAACAGCCAATATGGTTTGGCTCTCTGTCCCCACTCAAATCTTATCTTGAATTGTACTCCCATAATTCCCATGTGTTGTGGGAGGGACCTGATGGTAGATAATTTGAATCATGGGAGCAGTTTCCCCCATACTGTTCTCGTGGTAGTCTCACAAGATCTGATGGTTTTATCAGGGGCTTCCGCTTTTGCATCTTCCTCATTTTCTCTTGCCACCACCATGTAGGAAGTGCCTTTCACCTCCTGCCATGATTCTGAGGCCTCTCCAGCCATGTGGAACTGTAAGTCCAATTAAACCTCTTTTTCTTCCCAGTCTTGGTATGTCTTAATCAGCCATGTGAAAACGGACTAATACACAAGCAAAAACCAAACAACTCCATTACAAAGTAGGCAAAGGACATGAACACTTCTCAGAAAAAGACATCCAAGTGGCCAAGAAATATATTTAAAAATGCTCAACATCACCAATCACCAGAGAGATGCAAATCACATCAGAGAGATTAAAACCACAATGAGATAGCATCTCATACCAATCAGAAAGGCTATTATCAAAAAGGCAAAAAATAACAGATGTTGGCAAGGTTGCAGAGAAAAGGAAATGTTCATACACTGTTGAGGGAAATGTGTATTAGTTCAGCCCTTGTGGAAAGCAGTTTGGAGTTTTCTCAAATAAATAAAAATAGAGCTACCATTTAATCCAGCAATCCCATTACTGGGTATATACCCAAAGGAAAACAAACTGTTCTACCGAAAAGCACATGCACTCATATATTCATCGCACCACTGTTCACAATAGCAAAGACATGGATTCAACCTAGGTGCCCATCAATGGTGGATTAGATAAAGAAAATGTGGTACATATACATCATGGAATATTATGCAGCCATTTAAATTTTTTTTTAAATCATGTCCTTTGCAGCAACATGGATGCAGCTAGAGGCTGTTATTCTAAGTGAACTAACACAGAAGCAGAAAACCAAATATTGCATGTTTTCAACGATAAGAGGGAGCTAAATCTTGGGTTCACAAGGACATACAGATGGAAGCAATACACACTGGGGCCTCCAAAAGGAAAGAGAGGTATAAAAGGAGGGAGGCAAGGGCCGAAAAACTTCCTATTGGATACTATATTTACTATCTGGGTAATGGGATCAGTAGAAGTACAAACCTCACCACCATGCATTATACCTTTGTAACAATCCTGCTCATGTACCCCCTGAATCTAAAATAAAATGGAAATTTTTCAAAAGCAATTTAAAAAATGGTAATACCTGTCGTGTTTATCTTACAGATACTAGTGAGAGTCAATTAACATTATTGATGGGAATATCCTTTGAAAAGTATTAAGAACAATAAAAGTGTAAGGCATATTTTGCGTTTTTCTTTAAAAAAAAAATGTGGAAGCTTCACTGGGTATTGTCCAATGAAAGAACCACATTTCCTCTGTTGATGTTAGAGTCTTAGGAACTGTCTGCCTCTGAGCACAGCTCTCCTTTTCACTTAGAAAGACTTATAGGTACTGGCCAGGATTTTTTTCAATATGCTTAATGCAGTAAAAATGAATAAAGTAATAGCCCTGGCCCATGGTCATTATCAGATTGCCACCCAAACACAATGTCTTCCTTGGAAAGGAGCAAATTCACCAGTCAGGGGCCACTGTACTCATCAGGGTAGTAATACCAGCAACTGTAACAAACTCCCAATTACCAGTGGCTTAACACAACTAAGGCTATTTTCTTACTTATGTCACAGTCCAATGCATGTTGGGTGGTTCTTCTTCAGGCTGCCTCCTTTTTGTGGCTTAGACATTATTCAACAGTTAGATGAAAGAATAATGAAAGTATGAGGAAGGCATGTCGGATACTTACCATCTCAGCCGTTGCAGCATTAACTTCTCACAATCCTTAGGTATGCTAGTCACATGGCCAACTAACTGTGAGACAGGCTGGACAATGCAGAGGAACACAAAGGACAGAGATGGGCACTAATAGTCTCCATAGGACTCCATAAGCCTTAGTCCTGGTTCAGCAAGCCACCTTCTGGTCCTACACACTAAACTGTAGCACAATCCACTCAGATAGAAACATTTGGTCATGTCTGTATTAAGACAAAATTGGATGAGATGCGATAGGATGCAATGGGAAGAGAGGAGACAGGATGAGTAGACTGGCTCCTTACAAGCATCTCTATACCACTAGTGCCTGCACAGTGTCTGTGCAGTATACAGATGCTGGTATACCACCCTAATAAATGAGCAGTGTGTATCTGTTCCATAACAAAACAGAAGAATAATAGGTGACAGCAAATATCCAAAGAAGATGCCTCTTTCAGCAAACATAGGCTTAAGTTGTATGGTTCTCAGCAATCTTTAACTGTGATAGGGTTAATGAGGTTTAAGGGTGGCAGGAGGCAGAGCAGTGATCCTCCTCTTTTCTTGGCTTGAATTTGGTTCCACAATATCTAAGCAAGCATAAATTACCTTCTTCACTCCATTCCTTGATTTTCAACTCTTTTTCTTTCCTTGCCTCTCCTGCTTTGCTCTCCAGATGGTTTTCTCCGTCAAATCCCCCTCCTTGATTTTCTTTCCATCTCCTAATACCAAGTAGCATGAGGGTTGGAGCAAATGTGGTCAAGATTTGACATGTGGTTAATGTTGGACAAATGTGAGCAAAACAAAGTGTGATCAGTCATTAAAGAGAATTCTAGGTTTAAAAGGGACTCTAAAAATTGGGGAGTTCACAAACAAATAGTACAAGTAGCAATTTCCTGCCCATCAATTACGATTTAAACTCCATCGGTATTATTTATTTTAGCTATTGATATTCTGTATAAGATTCTGTGCCAAAAAATATGAAAAAGAGTGATGAGGACCGGTCTTCTTATCTTATGAAAGAGAGAAATGAGCCATAGAAGAGAACGTCTTGGCCAAAGTCATACAATGAGTGATTGAGGGAAAGAGGGAGGGAGGGCTACAATTGCACTGCCCAGTATGATAGCCATCAAGCACACATTGCTCTTGAGAATTAAAAGTGTTGCTAGTCAAATTTGAGATGTGCCATGGTGTACAGTACACACTGAGTTTCAAAGACTTGGTAAAAAGAACATAAAATATTTCAATAATTTTTTGTTCCAATTACCTGCCAAAATTATAATATTTCTATATTGGGTTAAATAAAATATATTATTAAAATTAACCTAATCATTTATTTTTAATGGGGCTACCAGAAAATTTTAAAGCATATTTGTCACTCAAAATGTAATTCTATTGCACAGCGCTAAACTAGGATACAGACCTTTTGTTTCTATGAGAGTTCTTTCCCTTGCCACAATACTACTTTTATTTGCTTTGTTAGTTTGTCCATTTGTTTGTTGGCTTGATTACTTTCTTAAGCACCAGTCATAACCCAGTCAGGACCTTATCACTTTTGTCAACCTTAAATCAAAAGAAATGTAAGTAAAAAAATCTAATCCTTCTGACTTCCTCCAAATGTGAACATGCTTTTCTATGCAGAGACAATTTTTCATATGTACCCTTTATGTCGCTCTGGTTTTGCCTCACTGAGATGTGGCCTTAGAGTATCAGCTCCATACTTGAATCTTTCACACACACCAAGGATACTGCAGGCTCAGTGTCTGCTAATTCAGTGGAACTCTTTTGCAGGTTAGGACTTCAGCAAATGCCCAGGCAGTCCAGCCGTCTGTAGGAAGACCTGGCCTCATGGTTTGGGGAATTTGTCTTATTGAAACAGAAAAACTGTTACTAGTCCAACTACTCAGTCTTCTCTCCAGTCACAATCTGCTTTTTAGATCATCTGCTTTTTATCAAGTTCTTCTTTGGTAGGAATTTAAACAGGAAGGAGTTCATAGGGCTCAGGACCAGTGCTTTTTATTCCATTGTGGACTTGGAGAGAAATCTAAAAGAAAAATTTCCTCTAGATGGAAGAGTAAGAGAAGAGTCAGAGAGAATACAATCTTCTGCTATTGTTGTATTGCCTTCTATTCCTTTTTATTTTTTCTTTTGGTTTATTGATCTCTTTTATTCTGGTCTTATCCTCTCGTCCTATTTTTCTCTGAATGCTTGTCACTGAAGGCTTGGTGGTAGAATAGAACAGCCTTTCAATCAGGCAGAATCTGATGGCCTACTATATGCCAAAGATCTGACACTGTGCAGTGTGCTGCAGGAGGAAGAAATGAACCACATGGGGCCAGCCCTGCAACGTAATGCCCTGTGACATTTTCCAAAGTGTTCTGTCTATTCCTGCATTCAGAGAAAGTGAAAAGGCCATCTTAAAAAGATTACTTCTTTTTTTTCAATCACACAAATAACTATAGAGATGAATATAACACACACGAATGTACTTCTGCTTCCTCAAAGTCTTAACTTTTTATTTTTCTTTTTTTCTTTTTTTTATTATATTTTATGTTCTAGGGTACATGTGCACAACATGCAGGTTTATTACCTATGTATACATGTGCCATATTGGTGTGCTGCACTCATTAACTCGTCATTTACATTAGGTATATCTCCTAATACTATCCCTCCCCCCTCCCCCAACCCCACGACAGGCCCCTGTGTGTGATGTTCCCCTTCCTGTGTCCAAGTGTTCTCATTGTTCAATTCTCACCTATGAGTGAGAACATGTGGTGTTTGGTTTTCTGTCCTTGCAATAGTTTGCTGAGAATGACGGTTTCCAGCTTCATCCATGTTCCTACAAAGGACATGAGTTCATCATTTTTTATGGCTGCATAGTATTCCATGGTGTATATGTGCCACATTTTCTTAATCCAGTCTATCACTGATGGACATTTGGGTTGGTTCCAAGTCCCCTGTGACATTTTCAAAGTGTTCTGTTCATTCCTGCATTCAGAGAAAGTGAAAAGGCCATCTTAAAAAGATTACTTCTTTTTTTTCAATCACACAAATAACTATAGAGATGAATATAACACACACAGATGTACTTCTTCCCCAAAGTCTTAACTTTTTATATTTGCTTCAAATCTTTTTTTTTTTTTTTTTTTGAGATGGAGTCTCACTCTGTCTCCCAGGCTGGAGTGCAGTGGCACAATCTCGGCTCACTGCAAGCTCCACCTCCCAGGTTCACACCATTCTCCTACCTCAGTTTCCCGAGTAGCTAGGACTACAGGCGCCCGCCACCATGCCCGGCTAATTTTTTTTGTATTTTTAGTAGAGACAGGGTTTCACCGTGTTAGCCAGGGTGGTCTCTATCTCCTGACCTGGTGATCCACCCACCTCGGGCTTCCAAAGTGCTGGGATTACAGGCGTGAGCCACCGCGCCCAGCCTATTTGCTTCAAATCTTTGTAATGCTCTTAAGGAGACTACTTCTGTACACAGTGTCCTTGCAGCTCAAGCCCAGTCAGAGATACCTGACAAGTGGTTAGTCTTTTTATTTTTATTAATTTCTATCTCATTGATCCTTGTTGTAAAACCTTATTAGGAGTTTGCCTGTGGCCAGGTCATGGATTAGAGGTTTCATTGCCACCAAGGAATAGCAAAGTCATTAGCAAACTCTGCCCGTGTGAGTTCCTGCATTGTCGGTATCTTTCAAATGACTCCATCATCTACCATTGAATGTCTCTATTATTTTTGCAATAACTTCCAATGGGGGTGTTTTTCTCAGGACATATGTTCTGAAGCTTATGAAGGAAATCATGATGTATTACCTGAATAGGTATTTTTTTTCTCTTTGAAGATTTGTTCAGTGGAAACACAAAGGTCATTCACTTAGCAACCACTCCTCCCGTTGACCCACGACATGAGAAGCAGAGGTGATTCTAGAGAAAGATAATCAGTCCAAGCTCAGCTTTTACTGGCAACCAGGAAGATTCCAGGTTCTAAGGACAAACATAAATCCTGCCCCAGAAACAGATCCCTCCCAAATTGTCATCAGAGCCAAACTATAAAAACCACAACTGTCACCTGGGCCCCCACTCTCAACACCCAGCTTCTGCTTGCTATCTTGGGTGATAATCAGCCACATCTTTGTCCAGATTCTGAGGGCCCCAGCCCATTCCCCTGGACAGTCTGTCACATTCTCTCCAAAGTGCATTTGTTCAGAGGCATTAATGTCGCACTTTAATTCAAATCACTTTACCCCTTTATTATTCTGAATAAAAACAAGAAAGGAAGTAGGAGGAGGTGGAGGGAGAGAGGACAGGTTTGTAGCAGGAAACAGAGATCAACCCTATGCTTATGTTTGGGGGTGACTGGATCAAGGAAAAGGTAGAAAGGAAGAGGGAAGAGTTGGTAATTAACCCCAGTAAGTTGCTTTCCTGAATTACTAGGAAAGGTCAGGAGTAAGACTTGATTTTACAAAAGATATAAAGCAAAGAATCTAAATCCATCTTTTAGAACACATTTTGAATTCAATGCTCTTGTCCCCTCTATTAGTTTTCTATTACTGTGTAACAACTTACTCCAAAAATAGAGGCTTAAAATGACTAACATTTATCATTTTATAGTTTCTCTGAATCAGAAATCCAGACACAGCTTAGATGGGTATGTGTGGCTCAGATTGTCTCATGAAACTGCAGTCACGCTATGGGCCGGGGCTACAGTCTTATCTGAACACTTGACTGAGGGAGGTCTATTTCCAAACGCATTCATGCGGTCATTGGCAGGATACAATTCCTCATACCAAGGATTCTGCTAGGACCACTGTCTGCTAACTCAGTGAAAACACTGGGCAGTTTAGAACTCAGCAAATGCTGAGGCTGTCCAACAACCCTCAGAGAGATCTGGCCTCATTGTTTTGGGAGTCTGTTGTTATTAAAACAGAAAAACTATTACTAGTCCGACTACTGAGTCTTCTTTCTAGTCCCGACCTAATTTCTACATGATCTTTATAGTGAGGGTTCCACAAGGCTGTCTGGTAACATTGCAGATGGCTTTCCCAAGGGTGGGCAATCCAAAAGAGAGTAACAGAATATTCCCAAAATAAAAGTCACATTATTTTTATAACCTAATCTTAGAAGGTTATTTTTAAAAGTATGTAACGTAGAAGTTATATCTGAACACTTCTGCCATATTCTGTTCAGCAAAAGTGGATCAATTAGTCCAAGCCACATTTAAGGATGGAGGATTATTCAAAAATATGAATACTTGGGATCATTAAGATGATCTTAGAGGCCGTCTATTACATTATTTATCATTGATTCACTTTAATTAAAGGGTTTGTTTTGTGTGAATTTATAGAATTTGTTTCTTAAAGTTTTATGGATCAATTAGAGGTAACATATAGAAAGTATTACAACATGATGGATGATTTAGCCAAAAACAATCTGACTGAAAGCAATTTTGTGGAAATAGAGTGGTCCAACAACAATTTGGTCAAAATATATCCTAGTCACTGGAGAAATGGATATATAAAAGTAAAATAAAAGTAGAAACTTCCCAAATCCTGAAAGGCAGAAAAAAATTCCTGAAGATTCATAGGGGTTACAAAACAACTTTCCGTGATGTACCAAAATTAAAAATGTCATGAAACTAGAGACAGGCTATTCATACTCCAATACATGATTATATTGGTCAGCTTGCTTCATATGAAATTGTATTTGGTTAAATTGCCTTCAGTTGAATCACCCTATCTTGTTAGAAAAAAATTACAATTCACTTTGGAGCAAATTTGTTGCCAGCATTTTATGTAAAGATTTCCAGAGTCGGCGATTAGTGCTGGAAAGCTGAGAGATGGTGCCAAGTAACAAATTACTCCAAACTAGTCGTTTAAAATAACAATAATAATTTATCATGTCTCATGCTTTTTGTGGGTCAAGAATTTGAGGATAAGTTAGCTGGATATTCTCACTTGGGATTTCTTATGAAAGAAGAATGCAGTCAGATGTCAGCTGTAGCTGCAATCAAGTAAAGATTGATAAGGGCTGGGCCACTTCCTAAGTGGCACAATTGCATGGTTGTCCAGTTGGTTTTGGGTATTGGTGGAAACCTCTGCCTTAGCACCTCCATGGAGCTCCTTGAGTATGTGTTACAGCATGGCAGCTAGCATCCCCCTGAGTAGAGGATTTAAGACATAAAGATGGAAGCTACAATGCCTTTAATGACTCAGCCTCAAGAGTCACATACTGTGATTCCCACCATATTTTATTGGTCACACAGAACCAGCCCTGATTCAAAGTGGAGGAACACTACACAACAGTGTGAATTCTAGGAGATATGAATCATTGGGGGTCATCTTGGAGGCTAGCTATCATACAAACAAAGAAGATGGGCCATATCCAGCCAGTTTTTTACAAATCCTTCTCTCAAAGGCCCTTTGTCTCATTACAGAGATAAATACTGGCCTCTCCTTGGCTTCTATGGAGGCTAAGTCAAAGTGAATTGAGACTTTCAGTCTGCATCCAAGATGGGCAATTGAAGTACAGTTTATGGGAGGAGCCAGCCTTTAACCTAAGGGTGGCCTGGTGGAATAATAGGGACATAAGGGAAGGCTCTTACCCAGTAAAATATTAGTCCTGCTCCTGGGGCAATAAAGCTTAAATTCCTCTAGAAACAGGAAAAAAAATGCTATTACATATTTATAGGAAAATCTTAAAGTGGAAACATCCCAAAGAAATGTAACATACTGATCTAAATTTACATCAAGATATGAATAATTTGTGACACATATTGTTCTGAGAAGAAGCTTTCAGAGACATTGGGCAACAAAAAGAAAGTGAAAAGAACCTTACAAAAAATATGGGAGAGGCTTCCAAAGAAGTGAAAGTTAAATCACTGACATTATCATTTTTCCCAGACCCACACTTGTTCTGTAACAGTTCAAAGACAGAATTATAGAAAATAAGATACAGTAGCGTAGCTAGGCCAGGCGTGGTGGCTCCCACCTCTAATCTCACCACTTTGGGAAGCTGAGACAAGAGGATTGCTTGAACCCAGGAGTTTGAAGCCAGCCTGGGCAACATGTTGACATATCATCACTATGAAAAATTTTTAAGAATTAGCTGGGCATGGTGGTGCATGCCTGTGGTCCCAGCTACTTGGGAGGCCAAGGCAGAAGGATCACTTGAGGCTGAGAGATTGAGGCTGCAGTGAGCCATGATCATGCCACTACACCCCAGCCTGGGTAACAGAATGAGACCCTCTCTTTAAAAAACAGTAAATAAATAAAACGAAAGTTATAGTAGTCAAAGACTAGAAATGGATGCTAAAATAGAGTGCAGTTAGAAACCAGTAATTTAAAGAAATGTAATTTTAGACCAGTGATTAAAGTCTATAGTTAGTCGACTAAGGCTTATTTTTGCCTATTGATGAATGGTCTCTCCTCACATGCCACTCTGCTGTTATACCTTTAACAGCTCTTACCTAAGGCAGTATCAATAGGAGAAGCACAAAGAAAGAGGAGATGGCATGGAGACCTGTGGAGGTACAGTCATAAACTACACTTGAACCAGAAATGAATTACTGCAACAGAACTTCTGCTGATCCTTTACACTATCTGGAATTGTTACAAATGGGCAGAAAAAAAGTATACCAATCTTGGCCTGTATTCCCACAAATGACTAAGAGCTGGCTGTGTAAAAAGTTTTAGGTCAAATCTCGTGACAATGAGCTTCAAGAAGCATAAAGGGATGTCCCATTGCTTCCAGGATTTTGCAATTTGGTTGTACCAAATATTGCTCAATATCACTCTCAAATACCTGAAAACCATTCCGAGGAAATAGTCCTTACTCAAATTGATTATGACCCAAGATACATAGATCACAGGCTATAATTTCCAAAAATGTGGATATTTTAATACCTAATTCCTTTGCCATTTTCCTTCCAGAACCAACTCTGCTAACACATTCCCTCTTTCTGCTAGAAAAGAAAAACTGCCACCATCTTTAATTCCCTCGATCAGTCATGGCCACAAGATACCATTTTTTCATTACCAATGAGTGCTTCTAGGGACCATCATGCTCACATACTATACCATGCAATCAAATGTTTCATATTTTGAATTTAGAGGAAAGTTCATTGGTGCAATTAGAAATTCTAAACACACACACGTTAGAAAAAGTTCCTAATCAGAGTACCAGCATAAGTAAAAGTGTTCTTTTTAGTGGAGCCCTTCACAAATGAGACAAAACTTGTGATGTATTCGTCTCTAGCAAGACACTACAGAATGCAGAACTTGATGCAGGTTTAAAATAGTGTCCCTCGCCCTCTCCTTCGATTAGACTTTAATGAGCTGTGTCTGTCATGTTCACTGTTGTATCTTGGTAAGCAATAAGGTGCCTACCATATAGTAGAAGCTCAATATTTGTGGAATGAATAAATGTGGATAAATAATAAATGAGTCAATGAACTGTATTATGATTCTCCCCGCCACCCATCTGTGACCTGAATTCAATCCTATAAGTTTTTTCAAACCCTAAATCCAGCACTATATTCCAGATTCCTCTGGATTCCCAGCACTCTGTCTCATCTTCTTACCAGCTGGCCCCGATTTTCAGACACCCACTTACCCCCTCCTCCCTTCTCAAACTCCCTCTAGTCCCTACTGATCCCCACAGTTAAGACCGGCGTTCTTCTATCTCCAAGTACAGAACAAAATTAAAACGTGTGCAAGAGAAATGAGAGCTCAAGAAAAAACACCTACTAGCCTTTACTATGCCCCCATTCAAACCCTGATTTTAATCATTTGTGCATTTATGTATTAGTCCATTCTTTCTTTCAACAAATAATAGAGTGACTTCTGAATTCTGTTATTCATATTGATACATAGATACATCCAATATGGAACCTCCAGTAGTTGCAGTTCAATAATCAAGATCTGGGCTGGGCATGGTGGCTCATGTCTGTAACCCCAGCACTTTGGGAGGCCAAGGCAGGTGGAATACCTGAGGTCAGGAGTTCAAGATCAGCCTGACCAACATGGTGAAACCCCATCTCTACTAAAAATACAAAAATTAGACGGGTGTGGTGGTGGGCGCCTGTAATCCCAGCTACTTGGGAGGCTGAGTCAGGAGAATTGCTTGAACTCAGGAGACAGAGGTTGCAGTGAGCCAAGATTGCACCATTGCACTCCAGCCTGAACAACAAGAGTGAGACTCCGTCTCAAAAATAATAATAATAATAATCAAGATCTGGCAAAGAAAGAACGTATTCCTAGTGCTGAAGTCCCAAGTTACTCCTAGTGCTGAACCCCATTTCAGTGATGAGTATAGGGAAACAAATATTACTGAGTCTCTACTATGTGCCAGGCACTATACTGCATGCTTTTCATATGTCATAAAGAATCATTACCATGGAACTTGAATGATGTCCTTGGATACTGTTTTAGTACATTGAGCCTGTGTGTCTAAGAGAGGTCTCCAGCTCCCTACACTTCAAGTCCTCTGGCTCTTGTAAAACAACTGAGTCACAAGTAACAGATGCAACTGTAACACAGTTACAGATCAAGACACAGATCTTGCTTGTGTTTACAGAATTGTGATCCCACTAGAGGAAACACTGGTTTTCCTTTGCCTGTGTTTACAAAATTGTAAGCCTGCCGAAAGAACCTTTTGTTCGATGTTAGATTAGAATTGCATTACTCTCTGGCTTTATGAGAAACCTAATTTCAAGTTAGTCACAAAGAGGATGACTGAGTATCTGAGACAGAACATTAATAAAATCAAGAATACATTTATTGGAATATGTTCATGGCTTTATTAAATTTTGATCAGAATGGGTATAGTGTCTCATACCTATAATCCCAGAACTTTAGGAGGCTGAGACAGACAGGTTGCTTGTCAGTAGGTCAGGAGTTCGAAGTCAGCCTGGCCAACAGGGTGAAACCTGTTTTTACTAAAAATACAAAAATTAGCAGGATGAGGTGACACATGCCTATAATCGCAGCTACTTGGGAGGCTAAGGTGGGAAGATCACCTGAGCCTGGGGAGGTCGAGGCTACAGTGAGCCATGATCGCCCACTGCAATCTAGCCTGGGCAACAGAGTGAGACCCTGTCTCAAATATATATATATATATAAATATATATTTAATAAATAAATAAGTTTTGATCAAAGAATACATCCATATTTCTTTTTCTTTTCTCATTTGAAACTGTGTCTTCTTTCCCACCCCCTGCCCTTGTTCTCTGTTCCCACTTCCCATCTCTGAATATAAATAGTTGTTTTCACATTCTTTGGATTTGGGCACAATGAGCATAGCTCACCATCCAAAATGCTTCTAGTTTTGAAGCCTCCTTCTGAGCATCAAAAAAGTTGAGATGATTTGCCAGGTGTGCAAGTTCTTGCTGTGTGCCAAAGTAATGCGCCAAATCACTCAGGAAGAGACATAAGATTTTCCAGTGTCCAGATGAGCCAATGAAATATGCTTTTAAATGCTTGAAATAGAAATTGACTACATTTTGTGAAAAGATTCTCTGTTATAACTGAAACCTGGCAAGAGTAGGAGCAACCTGAGGGGACTTTCTCCTCTCTGACTTGAAAGCCCTGGGGAAGTGGGGTTTCACTTTTAAGCAGGTCTGGTTGCCAATGAATTCAGTATGATTGGACCTCACATTTTAGATGCCAGGAAATTTTCATTAAAAATAAAACTCTTGAAACTTGACCTTTTATGGTCATAAAATTCCACACCATTTAGCACATTAACTAGCACCTGAAATGATGAGGGAACGTCTTGATTTAGTTTAGCATAGAAAGCATCTGATAAAATGAGATCCGTAGGGGCATCTCTGAGGTTTTATAATTACCATGAGCTGTCATCAGTACATTATATCTGTTGTCTTTCTGATTCATTATGATCATTATAGCTAAATCCACTGTAAGTAAAACGGTGGAAATGTCCATAGGCCATCCACCATGTATTCCACAGATGAACAGAACCAACAGGGCAGATAAAGGCTGAATAAAGTGACAAAAAACACTTAGCTTTAACTTGGACCCCCTTCTAAACTGGTGCTATTTCACAAAACCTTTGATTCCTCACCACTTTCCTTTCCAAAAGTACAAAGTCAAAAAGGAAATGAGGGTAAAAGAGTGATGTGTCAGAGGTTTCATAATTATGTAAAAGTTCACTACCCTCCCTTCCAAAAGCACAAAAAGCCAAAAAGGAAACGAGGATAAGAGAGTGATGTGTCAGAAGGTTTTATAAATATATGAATGTTTATTTACACTAAATAAAATTCTAATTTCCCCAAAGTTTCAGAGTTTCAGAATATTCCCGTCTTGTTTTTGTCTCAACCAAGCCGTGTTCTACAAATATTTACATAATCATAAGGCAGATCTATTTCAGGAAATTGAAGAACTGAGAACATTCTCCAGATAATTTACTGTAAATTATTATCATCAATAATATGTTCTAGCTCCTGAACCTCTCTTCTTCTGAAGAAAATATTATATTTGGATGATGATGATGAGCCTCATAACCCCAGTCACATTCTGTTTCTTTGTGCCTGGGTAGGTCATGAATACTGAGGACTTCCTCCTTTCCTTATATTTTTTATATGCAGATAAAACCTTACAAGGAAATTCACACACACAAAAATAACAATTAACTATAGATAGTGGGATAAAGAGTCATATGTTTTTAATATTTTCAAAAATTTTAACTAGAATAATGTATTACTTTTCAAATAAGGAGGGAAAAGACCATAAAGTTTGTTTGAAGAAAGGTTCTAGGGCCCAGTTCTCATTTAATTAGGGTTTTTCCATATAGATGGAAGATACTCAATTACCTGGAGTTCATCTACATCACTTTATCTTCATACATGATGAAGGACTCCCAAGTCTTTGTATTCACAACCCTGCGCTCTTTCTGCCACCTTTCACCAATTAGCCTTTTTCTGCATCCTGACAAAATGGAATTTGCCTCTAAATTGTTTCTCAACCCACATACTTCCTCAGTGAGAATCAATGTAAGAAGCTACCATCCCTTACCAATGTATGAAACAAGGCCCTGAATATAAGACCTTAACCATCTGCATTTATTCAACTCCTACTGATTGAGTAATTGAGAAGGCTTGGCAGATTCTAATCTGGTCACAGTAGATTCTAGTTCTGCCTCTTGAAACCATAGAAGGAATAGAATACATAATTCTTCATTCCCTGTCTTCAAGTTCTGGGAAGCCTCTCAGGGTTAAACAGCTGCTGCATTCCACCTCTAATATAGACACGTAGTGGAAGGTAAAATGATCCCAATAGTGAGTTTGTGCTTGAGCACAGAGAAAATTTTAAAGTGCTTTGAGATCTTTCAGGGTAGAAATATACATAGTTCCTAATTTAAAAACATGGGTTTCGTTGAATTTGAAGCTTAAACATTCTTCTAAATGGCCACACCTGTCAGCTAAATGAAACGGAGAGGGAAAAAGACAGAAACAGATTCAACAAAGCATTAGATACCAAAAAGACATGTTCAGTTGATTAAAGCTTTTTTTAGTCAGCTTGCTTTGATGTTGCCTAGACATATCTATTCTAGAAGAAAGGGGAAATTCACCTTCTCTGAGGTCTGCTAACATCCTTTAGGACTTGACAAGGTAATGGGGATGAGACAGCAGTGTCTCACCCAAAGGGACAATTGATAAATAATCTTCAAAGGGAGAATGCTTGGAAGCAAAATTGTCTTACCTTTGTAAGATGTCCATGTTGGATATCATGAAATAAATAAGAATACGTGAGATAGCTTCTCCATAATGCTTCCCATTGTTTGTCTGATGCACCCAATATGGTTTTTTAAATATCTAGGAATACTTACATATCTTAGGAATTACAATGAGACATTATTCAGTAAGCCTATGAAAAGCAAAATTAACTTTTATGTTTAGATGCCATAAAAGGGCACTTTGGTCTGCCTCAAGAATTCTGATCAGTAGCCAGATAAGACCTGCTGGCTACACTGTACTGCTGAAAAAAAAAAAAATTACAAGAAAATGTAGAGTCTTCTCTCTAGTGTAACTCAGATAAAATGCTTAGGTTTTTATTAATCATTAGAAATAAATCTCTATTTGGAGATTCAGAATAGTAGCATCAAAAGTTATATTATAAAAAATGCATAAATGCTACCTAAGACCAACTTTTAGGTTACCTGGAGGCCTCTCAAAACAATACTACAGGAGTCGTGGGTCTAAAGGAGAGCATACATAATAAAAAACATAGTAAAAAAGGATCTGCTCTGGACCTCACCTTGTTTATAACCTTATGTGGATCACTTCACTTAAATCAAATTATCTCTGCATGAACATTGAGGTGTAAATGTTTATACTAAGTATGAGTATTCTTCCTACAACAGGTGATTTGGCCAAAAATGCCCTCTGGTCCCAAGTTATATATTTTGATTGTGTGGACATCCATTCTCACATTTTAAGGGAATAACACAACTCAACACCCAGAAAGGTATAAAGATAACTGCTTTATGATTGTTTAAGGTTGGAGTATATATCGACATCTTATTTTTTTAAGTTTACCTTAAGATTAAACTCTGCAATTTTTGCCTTTTTAAAAACAAATCTTTTCCTTATGGTTCCAGCTTCAAGTGTTTATTAGATCACACAGACATCTGTCAATAGAAAGAATTACTCTTTCCCCATAAAGGAAGATAAGGAAAGACCTCTCTGGAAATTGTGAAATTTCTAGAGGATGAGGCACCTACTTCTGCAAAGATTATCTGAGATTTAGAAATTTGTGCAAAAAATTACAGATTCAATGCTATTCCTATCAAACTACCAACATCATTCTTTACAGAATTAGAAAAAAAATTCTAAAATTCATATGGGACCAAAAGGGAGCCTGAATAGCCAACGAAATCCTAAGCACCATACTACCTGAATTCAAACTATACTATAGAGCCACAATAACCAAAACAGCTTGGTACTGGTACAAAAACAGACAAATAGACCAATGGAACAGAATAGAAAAATCAGAAGTAAAGCCACATACCTACAACCACCTGATCATCCATAAGGCTGACAAAAACAAGCAATGGGGAAAGGACTCCTTATCAATAAATGGTGCTCGGAAAACTATTAATAGCTCGGCATATCCAGAAGATTGAAACCAGACCCCTACCTCTTACCATATATAAAAACTAACTCAAACTAAATTAAATATTTAAATGTAAGATCTCAAACTATAAAAATACTGGAAGGCAAGCTAGGAAATACTCTTCTCAACATCAGCCTTGGTGAAGAATTTTTGCCTAAGTCCCCAAAAGCAATTGCAACAAAAACAAAAATAGACAAGTGGGGCCTAATTAAACTAAAGAGCTTCTGCACAGCAAAAGAAACTATGAACAGAGCAAACAGACAGAACAGGAGAAGATATTTGCAAATTATGCATCTAACAAAGGCCTAATACCCAGAATGTATAGACAACTTAAACAAATCAATGAGCAAAAAACAAATAACCCAATGAAAATATGGGCAAAAGAGTCCAGGTGCAATGGCTCACACCTGTAATCCCAGCACTTTGGGAGGCTGAGGCGGATGGATCACGAGGTCAGGAGATGGAGACCATCCTGGCTAACACAGTGAAACCCTGTCTCTACTAAAAAATACAAAAAAATACAAAAAAAAATCAGCCGGACGTGGTGGTGGGGGCCTGTAGTCCCAGCTACTCGGGAGGCTGAGGCAGGAGAATGATGTGAACCTGAGAGGCAGAGCTTGCAGTGAGCCAAGATCGCGCCACTGCACTCCAGCCTGGGCGACAGAGTGAGACTCCATCTCAAAAACAACAACAACAAAAAAAAAAGGCAAAAGACATGAACAGACACTTCTCAAAAGAAAGCATACATGTGGCCAACAAACATATGAAAAAAATGCTCAGCATCATTAATCATGAGGGAAATGCAAATCAAAACCACAATAAGATACCATCTCCCACCAGTCAAAATGGCATTATTAAGAAGTCAAAAAATAACAGACTTTGGCAAACCTGCAGAAAAAAGGAAGTACTTATACATTGTTGATGGGAATGTAACTTAGTCCAGCCACCGTGGAAAGCAATCCGAAGATTTCTCAAAGAACTTGAAACAGAGCTACCATTCAACCCAACAATCCCATTACTAGGTATATACCCAAAAGAAAATAAATCATTCTACCAAAAAGACACATGCACTCATATGATCACTGCTGCACTATTCGCAAGAGCAAAGACATGTATTCAACCCAGGTGCCTATCAATGGTAGATTGAATAAAGAAAATATGGTACATGTACACCATGGAATACTATGCAGCCATAAAACAATGAAATCACGTCCTTTGCAGCAACATGGATGGAGCTGGAGGCCATAATCCTAAACAACACAGGAACAAAAGCCAAGCATCTCATGTTCTCAGTTATAAGTCAGAGCTAAACATTGAGCACACATGAACAGAAATATGAGAACAATAGACACCGTGGACTACTGGGTGGGAGATTTTAAAAAACTACCTACCAGGTACTATGCACACCACCTGGGTGATGGGATCTGTACTCCAAACTTCAGCATCATGCAATATTTCCATGTGACAAATCTGCAGTTGTAATTTGAAAGTTGGTATTTTAAAAGAGGCATACTGTACTTCTTAGAGCAACCAATAAAAATAAATAAAAAAGATTTTTAAAAAAGAAATTTATACAGAGAATTTGCCTCAATTTTTTTTCAATTGAAAGCCATGTCTTCCTGGTAAAAAGAGAGATGCTAGCAGCAAGAGCAACTAGGGTTAATTCTGACTCCAGATGGATTTCTGGTCTACACTGATAGGTTGGCCATTAGCATTGCTCAGATTCTTATATAAATTGTATAGACTCCCACAGGATGGACATAAACCACATTTAGGTAGAAACTAAATCATTGACAGAGAGTTTCAACAAAACACTAACTGGATAACCTTTTCTTTCTGATGCTATAGCCAGGAGGACATGTGAAAGGATTGAATCACAAGGGAAAAAGTTTCTAACTATGAGCACAGAATGTTCTTCATAACATTTGGCCGTGCAAATATGTATAAAATCCTCCCACTTCTTTAGAAAATAACATTTGAATTAACAAAACAGCTCTTCATTGAAAGAGAAACCTTTCAGCATTTCTGAATATGTGTAAGTTTGTACAACAGCTAGTTGGAAAATACATAACTGGAAATGTGCGAATGTAATTCATGGAATCCATGATGTTTTGATAGAGACTATTTTAAAACTGATATTTGTACAATCTGGAAGAAAATGAGGATTTTTAAATGGTCTCAATTAGTAAATCAGCTGTATAGAAAAATTAGGTTTGCATAGGGCAGCGATCAGCATAAACGAGAACGAAGCGTGAAAGCAGATCACTAGATTATGCAAAACCAGCACCTGAAACTGGAGGATCTATTGGACATTCCACACTCTCCACTTCTGGTTAAAGAAATCAAAGACAGTGATGTGAGGATGAATCGAATAACTAATATCAAAACCACACTGCAATGATAACTGAATTATTCATAATTAATCATTCTAAACCATTTCCCAGTGATACCAAATTTCTTCCTAATTATTAAATTCAAATGAAGTCATGTTGGACTCATTACTGACCTCCCTCCATAATATCCAGACAATCACAGGTCTTTCCAGATATCCCTTTACTGCCACTTGCATTATATTTCCTCTCCTTCCTCTATATCAGTTTTTCATCAGTCAGTATCCGAATTACCCAACACTCTTTCCTATCTTGAATACCACTGAAAACAAATCTTCCTTAAACGCTGTAATTGCACTGCTTGAAAACATACAGGAGCTCTCTGGTAAATACTGTCTCAAGCCCAGCCTTCCCTGCTAGCCTTTCTGGATTCCTCACAACCAGTCTTACCAAATTCATCCAATAGTACTTCCCAATAGCTGCCAACATACTTCATCCAGTGGTAAAAAGTCACTTCTGGGCAACATGCCCTATTCCTTCTCAGACACAGAGGCTTCATCCTTTACTTCTGCCTCAATTGTCTCCCTTAACTCAGTTTCTTAACTATTTTGCAAATTTTGTGAATTTCATTCAATTCACTCCAATATACATAGATTGATGTTGGTAAGGAAAATATTCCAGATAAGAGGGCATCGGTTTTCAGAGGTAGGGAAGAGAACTGTAGAGTGACCTCGCATGACAGTGGCAGAGTAAAACGCTATAAAAACAAGCGGCAGGGGGAGGGTGCAAATCATAGTGATTACTGAAGCTGAGAAATGTATGCCAAACTGTTCTAATCCTTCTATCATTGAATTCTCTGCTTTGAATTTTAGTTATGCTTACATGTTCATATATTTTTACATAAGCACATGAATGTGATTGTTAACGAACACACTGAATTTTTGTCATTTATATTTTATTTATTTATTTATTTAATTTTTTTTCTGATATACACCAGCAACCATTTTATTAAAAAAAATTCAAGAGTTAGAAAATTCATATACACTTTTTTGCTTAAACTCATTTCCAGTTATCTCCCCATAGGATTTTGCCCTAATGTAATCATTTTTATTTCTAAAAGTTTTTAACTGATCCTCTGTCATACTTCTCTTCAATAAAAATGTACCTTAAAATTGAACTTTAAATTGTGTTTAATTTTCTAAAACTGTAATGTTCAAACTAAGAAATATATGGAAATGTATTTCTTTTTTTTTTTACCGCATGCATATTTATTTATTTGATTGCCAAATCCTACGGCATGCATAGGAAATACCATTTTCTTTTTTTTTTAATAACAGGGTTATCATTTATTATTTTGATTAACTCCTCATTTAGCATTAGGTATATCTCCTAATGCTATCCCACCCCCCTCCCCCCACCCCACAACAGTCCCCGGTGTGCGATGCTCCCCTTCCTGTGTCCATGTGTTCTCATTGTTCAATTCACACCTATGAGTGAGAACATGCGGTGTTTGGTTTTTTGTCCTTGTGATAGTTTGCCGAGAATGATGGTTTCCAGCTTCATCCATGTCCCTACAAAGGACATGAACTCATCATTTTTTATGGCTGCATAGTATTCCGTGGTGTATATGTGCCACATTTTCTTAATCCAGTCTATCGCTGTTAGACATTTAGGTTGGTTCCAAGTCTTTGCTATTGTGAATAGTGCCGCTATAAACATACGACACACTGAATATTTGTAAGTCTCCCCCCAAACACTTTTTTTTGGTTGGCTTCTTGTCACTCTTCTTTCCCCATTTCTGTCCAAATTATCTTCACGCCCACCAAAGAGGCCCACGTTTATAACCAATTTGTATTCATTTGCTTTTTTACTAGCATCATATAATTTTATGAGGCATATATACGCATACACACATATAAGAAAATCTTTTGAACATTGTTTTAACAAAAATGGAATAATACCATCTACATTTTTTTCCTACATCTTGTTTTTTATCACACAATTCTTTATTTTTAAAAAAAGCCTCCAAGTAAACTGGCGTATCTTTAATTTTTTCCTTTTTATTATACAATTTACCCATTTGTGAATACATGACTCATTTAATCACGCCTATAAGGGTGGCCATTTGTTTTGTTTCCGTATTTTGCTCATACTAACATCACTGCAATAAATACAATCTATCTTGAAAGGATAGATTCCTGGAACTGAAATTTTTAGGTAAAAGAGTTTATGTATTTTTATTTTAACTTCTGAAAAAAAGCCATAATGCTTCTACTACAAAAGACTGTCTTTTTTCATACATCTTGTTCAGCAATTCTTATTATAGTTCTTTTAAAATTGTGCCTATCCAGTGGTCTAAATGTAATATCTCATCATTATTTGATATTATGTATTATGATATATATGTAATATATCATATTACATTACAGTAGTCAGTTTCTCTCACTACTAGTAAATTTTGGCATCCTTTCATAGGTTTGTAGAAATTTGGATTTACTCTTAATTATTTGAATTTTTAAGGGTGAAAAGTTGAAGTATATAAAAAATACAAAAGTTAATGTAAGAGACACCAATGTACCCACCCTTTAGATTTAATACTTTAACATTTTGTTTTATTTGCCTTAGAGTCTTTAAATAAATACAATGTTGCAAATATGGCTGACAAGTCCCCCTCTCCTACCAATCTTACTATATCCCATGCATTTTTATTCCTTATAGGAAATAACCAATAACTTGAAGTTGATATGTATTCTTCTTTTCAGTGTTTGCATACTTTTTGATCACTCTGCTTGTCTGGGAATTACACCTTCTATCACTATTCCTTTAGTAGTTACCTTGCACTTTTAACTTGTATATTTGACATAACAAAATTGAAAATCACTATCTCTGTCCCCCAGAAAGATGCAGGACTCTAAAGTACCTTAACTATGATATCTTCCTCCCATATTTTGTATTTTTTTTTTTACAATTCGTGCTTGCTTACATCTATCCACTTTTTTTTATGGGCCAAGCACACTTCCATTGCTATCTTATCTACTAAAAAAAAAAAAAAAAAGACTACATACATACCAACGTTTTTGCATTCTGTTCTTTGTACACCTTTGCATTCCATCTGGGTCCCTTTTTTTCTGAAGAAATGTCTTCAGAAATTCTTTTAGCGAGACCTGTGAATGGTCAATACTCACTCTTGAATAAGACTAGAATTCTAGGTTGACAATATTTCTTCTTTGGCCTCCGGCTACATTTAATTTTTGTTTTATTCTTTGTTATACTAAAAGTTATGAATATGTTATACTAAAAGGTATGAATATATTTTTCTTGGTCTTGTTCAAGTCTCATTGTGCTTCTTCAAACAGGAGTTCACAACTGAAATTTTTATATCTCAGCTATGATATAATCTTTAAATATTACCTTTTTCTTAGTCTCTCCATTTTTTCTGTTTGTAGCTCCTATTAGATATATATTATCCCTTTAATTCTAGCCTCCATGATTCTTAATTTCTCATTCATATTTTCTATCCTGTTATGTACCGAGGCTACATTCTGGGCATTGTCTTCATCTCTACTCTTCCAGGTACTAGCCTTACACAGGGATTTGCATTCTAGCTCCTCCCATTTATATGTCTACACCTAATTCTCCTGTTGTCTTAACAGTATTCAAATTTTGGCTTCTAGTTTCTTGGGCCTATATCTTAGTCCAGTATTCTGCTGCACTTTGAATAGGTTGATGCACGTCAATATAAACAAAGTAGAGATATGGGACAGGATGGGCCAGAATGGTAACAAGCCTCAAAATCATGTCAAGTGGAGGGTTTGTTTATCCAAAAACAAATCTTTATTTCATTCTTACTCTTGAATAATAACACTTTTACTGGGTAAAAAAATTCTAGGTTTACATTTTCCTCCTCAGAATTTTAAGGAGTTTCACATGGAGAGACAATTTAATGTAGAAATTATAGGTTATCTTCAAAAATCTGAAGTGTTTGCCTGTAGAAGAATAAATAAAATTTCTGTGTCGCCTGGCAAAATGAAACTAGGGCTACCATGTGTCTGCTACAAGGAATGGCTTCTGTTTCATACAGAGAATTTTCCAACATTCAGATCTGCCAAAGATAGCATGGACACTCTCAAGAGCTACTAAGATGTCCACAGCTACAGAGGTTTTCAAGTTTAAAGAGAACAACTAAGGTAGACAAACATTTGGCACAGGTGTTATAGAAGAGGTTTAAGTAGCACAGATTGTTGAAATGATTGGGTTTTTAAGTTTCTTCTAGAACTTGGAATCTCTAGTTCTTTTGCATCACCTAGATACAACCCCACAGCATTGGCTATGTGCCAACAGTTGTTTAGTGTTTATTGATTAGGTGAAAATTTCTGTACTATTCAGATCTCAAAACCTCAGTGTCTTATAACAACAAACTTTTGTTTGCTCACATTACATGAGGGTTGCAGCTTTGCTGTGGTTTTGTCAGGCTATGCTGAGAATACCTCAGTTTAGGCAGCTCCCTGTGCCTTCTCATTCTGAGACTCAGGTTGAAGGATGAGCCACTAACTGGAGCAAGCTGTTTCCAAAATAGAGGACAGAAGCTCAAAGTGGGTGGGGAGAGCAGAGCCAAACCACACAAGCAAGCACATTTAAACCTTTGAAGGTGGTTTATGTCATCTGCTCATATTTCAAGGCCCAAAGCAAGTTATATAGCCAATCCCAAAGTCAGTGGGGCAGGAAAGTAGATACCTCCTACAGGAAAGCTTAACTAGGGCATAAAAGAGCCAGTGGTATGCTAGAACCAGCTCATACTGGCTTCTAACAGCAATTTATTTATTTATTTATTTATTTATTTATTTATTTATTTATTTTGAGATGGAGTTTCACTCTGTCACCAGGCTAGAGTGCAGTGGTGCGATCTCGGCTCACTGCAACCTCTCCCTCCTGGGTTCAACCAATTCTCCTGCCTCAGCCTCCCGAGTAGCTGGGACTACCAGCACCTGCCACCACACCCTGCTAATTTTTGTATTTTTAGTAGAGACAGGGTTTCACCATATTGGCCAGGCTGGTCTCGAACTCCTGACCTTATGATCTGCCCACCTCAGCCTCCCAAAGTGCTAGGATTACAGCCAACAGTCATTTTTTAATTTCAGAGTTTTGGCCAGCTGATTGTTAATCCATTAATATCTTCAACTGGACTTTGATGGAAATTTTCATACCATGGAAGTTGGAAAATGCTACAAATTGAACTTCTCTACCCTCTCCTCACTTCCCCAAGGGTGGTTGTTCAACATTTACCAGCACACCGCTAGAGGGAACCAATAAGTGTAAACAAATAAAACTGGCTACTATTGTTTTCTTGGCAAACAGAGCCTCTGGGAGCCAAGCAGTAGCAATGGATGAACAGCACTTAAAAAGTCCTTCAAGGTGTGTCTCTTTTCTACACCCGAAAGGACATAGTGCTGATTTGTTCACTCAGAGGGAAGAACCAATATCCTTTAGACTCTCTTGCATCATCCTCTGGCACTGCAAGTTGAAGCCAAACCAAGGAGGTAAAAATCCATTCATCCTCCCCTCTCTCATCAACTCAGTTTAGGATCTTGTTTCTTTGACAACATACCTGACACTGAAACTACTTCCACTTCCCACTTCTCCCAGCTACTTTGAGTGCATCCAGTAAAACACTTCCATGCCTTTCTGCTCTCTTGGCACACTCTATTGCTGTCACCCTATATGAGCACTTGGGATAGTTTCCAGACGAAGCCCCTGGCTTTAGCACACAGTCCCCTCCTTAAACTGGGCTCTAATTGAGTCCAACACTTTATTTCTGCAGTGTAGGATGGACAGTGCTAAGTGCTGTCATTTAAGGAACTACAGGTGTAAGAGCTAGGCTTTCCAAACCCCATGCTGTCATCTGCCCACTGCCCACAATTGGCCTACACTGCCAAGGTTTCCTATACTAGTCAGGGGTATTTGTGGATTCCCCCTAGAGACTATGCCATCCTAAGAATGATGAAAGGATTAAGAAGAAACCAACGTGAAATGATATCAGTAGCTGTTGGTAGAACTGCCTCCCGAAAACACCCAGGCTGTGTTTCTACACAAAATCCATGGCCATTCACCCGCTTTGTCCTTCCCTATTGCTCCCAATTTCCCTCTCTCAGCCTCTACCTCTTTCCCCACCTCCTCCACCCTGGAGACCTGGTTCCAATTGCAAGGCCATTCCTGCAACAATCTCTGGCAACTGGAGTGAAAGGTGCCGACAAAGAGGCCCTCTCCACAGCTCCCTTTTCACAAGAAGCATGTATCCAATTAAAGGATTTTAATTAAAATGCTTTCTGTAGCATCCTGTTTTTACTCATTGTTATAAATTAAACTTGACATGCTCTGATTTAACAGGTGGGTGAGATTATTCTGAAAGCTGCCAGATGAGAGGAAATAGAAGCTGAGCTGAAAGAAGCTGTGTGCCTGGGAGTGTGAGAGAGACAGAGGGAGAGAGAGAGAGTGTGTGTGTGTGTGTGTGTGTGTGTGTGTGTGTGTGTGTCTTCATGCACCACACAAGTGCACAATTATATGTGCATGTGTTTGTCTTTAAATTGGTTTTAAATTATTGTTTTAAATGAGAAAGTTGCAATACAGCAAGGGGAACACGAAAAGAAAATAAAACCACAATCTAAAAAATTAGAATTTCATGCATCAACCTTAAAATCTCAGCCAGCAGTACTCATTTGCACATTTCTCATTAGTGGCATTCCTTTTTGGAGCATCAGCTAAGAAATATTTGTAACCTCCATTTATTGTTTCTCATAAATGAAGTTTCAACGCATATTACTCATGCAAAGGAATAAAGATGGATGTTTTGTTGTTGACAATTAAAAGTCTCAGTCATTACAGATTTCACCTCCTCAGTGCTTTTAGACAGTCAGTAGTCAACTTAAATGCCCCAAAGAGTTCTCACAGACTGCGCATTACACCTTTTGGTATAAACTGGCCACTTCAAGGTCTCCCTTTTTTCAAACCAGAGTAGTTTACTCACAAATCCTTTGCTTGAAGGGTATTATCTAAATTCCATGCTGTTGTTCATAGAACAGGTTCCCCCTTCCTGAACCTCTTTTTTTCCAAAACTATCTATTCCTTCCAGATTCTGCTCTTTTTTTCTTCCCCGTGACATTATCCCTAACCACTCCAGCACAAACTTACTGATTTAAATGCCTACCGTATGTATTCATTTATTCAACAGGATCAAGCAGTGTTGTAAGTATTCGAGGTATAGCATTAAACAATAAGAAAATGAACAAATTTAAAGTATGTTTAGTGGCAGATGCACACTAAGAAGAAAAATAAAGCAAGTTAAGGTGGATAGAGTGTTGTTTGCCTTTTCATTAATTCTGTTATTATTTAAAGTTTTGCTTATTGATGTTCCATTTTTTCAATTGGTCTGTTATTTCCTTGAGGATGGGAATTATCCCTAATATCTTGGAGTAATGATCAAAATATTTAACAGCTAATACATCAGGCACCAACCAGTGAGAGTGGAGCTCAGACATTCTAGTGTGTCCCAGTTGGATATCAGCCCTACTAAACCTCATTGTGTCCTCCAGTTTACATTACTCAATATATTTTGATCCAAATATTGATTTGATAATAATATCAATCATTGGTTTCTCATATTATGTAAATGGTACTCTAGTGGCCTAAAAGAGTAAGTGTATTTTAATCAAAGGGTCTAACTTATTTTTAGAGACTATGCAGGTTAGGCACTCCTCAAGCAAGATAGTTACCATAAGCCAGTCTAGGTGAATTTTCTTGTCCATCTTAACAACTCACTGGATATCCCATCCACATAGGACAGATTTCCAGGAAAAGCAGTTCTTTCAAAAATTTATTTGTCCTGAGAAAGTCCTAAAATTACAGATTTACTGTTTAAGTCCCTAAGGAAAAATGCTTTATTTTACAGTAGAAAGATCATGGACTTTGAGTTTAAACTACAATCTGTCCCAAGAACTTATCCTGGTTAATTACCTTTTTTTGTTTGTTTGTTTTTTCAGAGTCTCGCTCTGTTGCCCAGGCTGGAGTGCTGGGCAAGTATGATCTTACTTGTCCAAGTAAGATCATTAGGTGGCGTGATCTCGGCTCACTGAGAGCCAGTTTCCCAGGTTCAAGCGAGTCTCCTGCCTCAGCCTCCCGAGTAGCTGGGACTACAGGCACACACCACCATGCCTGGCTAATTTTTGTATTTTTAGTAGAGACAGGGTTTCACCATATTGGCCAGGCTGGTCTCGAACTCCTGACCTTGTGATCCGCCTGCCTCTGCCTCCCACAGTGCTGGGATTACGGGCATGAGCCACTGTGCCCAGCTGGTTAATTAACTTTTCTAAGGCTCAGTATCCTTAATTGTAAAATGGAATGGAAAATACCAACTTTGCAGTGTTGCAGAAGACAAAGCAAAGTGAGAAAATTGCATGGTACCTACCTGATACAGAATTGATGCTTTGTGAATGATAGCTATTATAGTTGTTGTCATTATCTACTGGTATCTATAATGGTCCAATCACCCATGTGGTCAGATTGTAAATTATACAGATAGATAGACTTGCTTTCACACGCTGATGGATACCTATGGCTTATACCACAAAATGCTTAGGGTTCCACTTTTATGCCATTTCCACCACTTTATATCCAGGTAATACAAGCGGTATCTACACCTCAAATGTAGTAAGCTTCTCTACTAAACTGCAAGCTGCTTAAGGACATGAATCTCTACTTCCTTCTCTTCTGTATCTTCATTTCCTCCCACTCCATTTCTACACCATTCCTGGTAGGAGGCTCCACCCACAGGAGGAAGCATAACATGGAGCTGGAGAAATAGAGAAGAGTAATAAAATAATGGAAGAAGCGGGTGGGGTAACTGGATAAGTTGTGAACACTCAAGATAGACTGAAAGGGGACATGCTAGAAATCTAATGAATCATAAGTCCATCTAGGGGACACACACTTTCATTAGGAGACAACTGCCTGAACCTAGAAAGAGGCAAACTGAGAAGGAATAAATAAATGAGTCATTTGTCATGATAGATTTCATGATTATGGAACCCATTACCCCCAAGATGTGAAACAAGCTGAAACTATAAATGGCTACACAAATAAGTGAGAAAAACCCATGGAAGATGACCCTATCATAGGATTCATTAAAGGAAATTAGAGTAGTTGAAGTGTAGTAGCAACCACCAGCAAGCATTTACTAAAGTCTCTCTGTGCCAAGAGTTGTGCTAAGTGCAGATGGAGAAGCAAAGAAGTAAAGAAAAGTCCCAGACCTGAAGAATGTTAACAAGCAGGAGAGAAGAGACCCGCCCACAAATGGCCACAAGAACCTACAACAATGAAGTGTTATAAAAAAGAAAAGGAGAGAAAGCTATACCTTCTGTCTGAAGGATCTAAGGAAAATGTAAGCATTTGAGATGCACACTGAAGAAGGACTAGAATTTGAGCAGTGAAAATCAGTTAGAATTGGGTCTTTGAGAGGGAATATAGGCCCTGGGGCAGAAAGATTGAACTAGGATTGATATGCAATATAATGGGGCCCAAATCCTGTTCTACTGCTGGGCCCAACAATTCCTTTCGACCCACCCTACTTGGTAAAGCAGGGAGGGGAAATAGTAGAAAACTAAAGGCAAAGATAAGAAAGACATAAATACCAAAAAAGTTACGTGTCTATCAAATAATAGTGGAAAAGAGGTTGAAGAAGATAATATCTGCCATCTCCCCTTGCTCCAAATGTCCCTTGATTTATTTTATACCTAACTCTTGCCTGAAAGGAGTTAACACCGTGCACAACCACTCCACCCTGCAACACACTCACATAATACACTCCCATGTCTGTGAGGCTTAAAATTTGGCTCCACAAGCAGGAAGAAGCGTGCTATGTAACTTGCAAACTGGAGAAGAAAAGCCAACGTTGTGGCTTAGAGCCAAGATGGCCGAATAGGAAGAGCTCCAGTCTACAGCTCCCAGCATGAGCGACACAGAAGACGGGTGATTTCTGCATTTCCATCTGAGGTACCAGGTTCATCTCACTAGGGAGTGCCAGACAGTGGGTGCAGGACAGTGGGCGCAGTGCACCGCGCACGAGCCGAAGCAGGGTGAGGCATTGCCTCACTCGGGAAGTGCAAGGGGTCAGGGAGTTCCCTTTCCTAGTCAAAGAAAGGGGTGACAGACGGCACCTGGAAAATCGGGTCACTCACACCCTAATACTGCGCTTTTCCAACGGGCTTAAAAAACGGTGCACCAGGAGACTATATCCCGCACCTGGCTTGGAGGGTCCTACGCCCACAGAGTCTCCCTGATTGCTAGCACAGCAGTCTGAGATCAAACTGCAAGGCGGCAGCGAGGCTGGGGGAGGGGCGCCCACCATTGCCCAGGCTTGCTTAGGTAAACAAAGCAGCCAGGAAGCTCAAACTGGGTGGGGCCCAGCACAGCTCAAGGAGGCCTGCCTGCCTCTGTAGGCTCCACCTCTGGGGGCAGGGCACAGAAAAACAAAAAGACAGCAGTAACCTCTGCAGACTTAAATATCCCTGTCTGACAGCTTTAAAGAGAGCAGTGGTTCTCCCGGCCCGCAGCTGGAGATCTGAGAATGTGCAGACTGCCTCCTCAAGTGGTTCCCTGACCCCTGACCCCCGAGCAGCCTAACTGGGAGGCACCCCCCAGTAGGGGCAGACTGACACCTCACACGGCCGGGTACTCCTCTGAGACAAAACTTCCAGAGGAACGATCAGACAGCAGCATTCGCGATTCATGAAAATCCGCTGTTCTGCAGTCACCACTGCTGATACCCAGGCAAACAGGGTCTGGAGTGGACCTCTAGCAAACTCCAACAGACCTGCAGCTGAGGGTCCTGTCTGTTTGAAGGACAACTAACAAACAGAAAGGACATCCACACCAAAAACCCATCTGTACATCACCACCATCAAAGACCAAAAGTAGATAAAACCACAAAGATGGGGAAAAAAAAGAGCAGAAAAACTGGAAACTCTAAAAAGCAGAGCGCCGCTCCTCCTCCAAAGGAACGCAGCTCCTCACCAGCAATTGAACAAACCTGGATGGAGAATGACTTTGACGAGTTCAGAGAAGAAGGCTTCAGACGATCAAACTACTCCGAGCTACAGGAGGAAATTCAAACTAAAGGCAAAGAAGTTGAAAACTTTGAAAAAAATTTAGACGAATGTATAACTAGAATAACCGATACAGAGAAGTGCTTAAAGGAGCTGATGGAGCTGAAAGTCAAGGCTTGAGAACTACGTGATGAATGCAGAAGCCTCAGGAGCTGATGTGATCAACTGGAAGAAAAGGTATCAGTGACAGAAGATGAAATGAATGAAATGAAGGGAGAAGGGAAGTTTAGAGAAAAAAGAATAAAAAGAAATGAACAAAGCCTCCAAGAAATATGGGACTATGTGAAAAGACCAAATCTATGTCTGATTGGTGTACCTGAAAGTGACGGGGAGAATGGAACCAAGTTGGAAAACAATCTGCAGGATATTATCCAAGAGAACTTCCCCAATCTAGCAAGGCAGGCCAACATTCAGATTCAGGAAATACAGAGAATGCCACAAAGATACTCCTTGAGAAGAGCAACTCCAAGACACATAATTGTCAGATTCACCAAAGTTGAAATGAAAGAAAAAATGTTAAGGGCAGCCAGAGAGAAAGGTTTGGTTACCCACAAAGGGAAGCCCATCAGACTAACAGCTGATCTCTCGGCAGAAACTCTACAAGCCAGAAGAAAGTGGGGGCCAATATTCAACATTCTTAAAGAAAAGAATTTTCAACACAGAATTTCATATCCAGCCAAACTAAGCTTCATAAGTGAAGGAGAAATAAAATACTTTACAGACAAGCAAATGCTGAGAGATTTTGTCACCACCAGACCTTCCCTAAAAGAGCTCCTGAAGGAAGCACTAAACATGGAAAGGAAGAACCAGTACCAGCCACTGCAAAATCATGCCAAACTGTAAAGACCATGGAGACTAGGAAGAAACTGTATCAACTAACAAGTAAAATAACCAGCTAACATCATAATGACAGGATCAAATTCACATATAACAATATTAACTTTAAATGTAAATGGACTAAATGCTCCAATTAAAAGACACAGACTGGCAAATTGGATAAAGAGTCAGGACTCATCAGTGTGCTGTATTCAGGAAACCCATCTCACGTGCAGACACACACATAGGCTCAAAATAAAAGGATGGAGGAAGATCTACCAAGCAAATGGAAAACACAAAAAGGCAGGGGTTGCAATCCTAGTCTCTGATAAAACAGACTTTAAACCAACAAAGATCAAAAGAGACAAAGAAGGCCATTACATAATGGTAAAGGGATCAATTCAACAAGAAGAGCTAACTATCCTAAATATATATGCACCCAATACAGGAGCACCGAGATTCACAAAGCAAGTCCTGAGTGACCTACAAAGAGACTTAGACTCCCACACAATAATAATGGGAGACTTTAACATCCCACTGTCAACATTAGACAGATCAACGAGACAGAAAGTTAACAAGGATACCCAGGAATTGAACCCAGCTCTGCACCAAGTGGACCTAATAGGCATCTACAGAACTCTCCACCCCAAATCAACAGAATATACATTTTTATCAGCACCACACCACACCTATTACAAAATTGACCACATAGTTGGAAATAAAGCTCGCCTCAGCAAATGTGAAGAACAGAAATTATAACAAACTGTCTCACAGACCACAGTGCAATCAAACTAGAACCCAGGATTAAAAAACTCACTCAAAACCGCTCAACTACATGGAAACTGAACAACCTGCTTCTGAATGACTACTGGGTACATAAAGAAATGAAGACAGAAATAAAGATGTTCTTTGAAACCAACGAGAACAAAGACAAAACATACCAGAATCTCTGGAACACATTCAAAGCAGTGTGTAGAGGGAAATTTATAGCACTAAATGCCCACAAGAGAAAGCAGGAAAGATCCAAAATTGACACCCTAACATCACAATTAGAAGAACTAGAAAAGCAAGAGCAAACATATTCAAAAGCTAGCAGAAGACGAGAAATAACTAAAATCATAGCAGAACTGAAGGAAATAGAGACACAAAAAACCCTTCAAAAAATTAATGAATCCAGGAGCTGGTTTTTTGAAAGGATCAACAAAATTGATAGACCATTAGCAAGACTAATAAAGAAGAAAAGAGAGAAGAATCAAATAGACGCAATAAAAAATGATAAAGGGGATATCACCACCAATCCCACAGACATACAAACTACCATTAGAGAATACTACAAACATCTCTACACAAATAAACTAGAAAATCTAGAAGAAATGGATAAATTCCTCAACACATACACCCTCCCAAGACTAAACCAGGAAGAAGTTGAATCTCTAAATAGACCAATAACAGGCTCTGAAATTGTGGCAATAATCAATAGCTTATCAACCAAAAAGAGTCCAGGACCAGATGGATTCACAGCCGAATTCTACCAGAGGTACAAGGAGGAACTGGTACCATTCCTTCTGAAACTACTCCAATCAATAGAAAAAGAGGGAATCCTCCCTAACTCATTTTATGAGGCCAGCATCATCCTGATACCAAAGCCGGGCAGAGACACAACCAAAAAAGAGAATTTTAGACCAATATCCTTGATGAACATTGATGCAAAAATCCTCAATAAAATACTGGCAAACCGAATCCAGCAGCACATCAAAAAGCTTATCCACCATGATCAAGTGGGCTTCATCCCTGGGATGCAAGGCTGGTTCAATATATGCAAATCAATAAATGTAATCCAGCATATAAACAGAACCGAAGACGAAAACCACATGATTATCTCAATAGATGCAGAAAAGGCCTTTGACAAAATTCAACAACGCTTCATGCTAAAAACTCTCAATAAATTAGGTATTGATGGGATGTATCTCAAAATAATAAGAGCTATCTATGACAATCCCACAGCCAATATCATACTGAATGGACAAAAACTGGAAGCATTCCCTTTGAAAACTGGCACAAGACAAGGATGCCCTCTCTCACCACTCCTATTCAACATAATGTGGGAAGTTCTGGCCAGGGCAATTAGGCAGGAGATGGAAATAAAGAGTATTCAATTAGGAAAAGAGGAAGTTAAATTGTCCCTGTTTGCAGATGGCATGAGTGTATATCTAGAAAACCCCATCGACTCAGCCCAAAACCTCCTCAACCTGATAAGCAACTTCAGCAAAGTCTCAGGATACAAAATCAATGTACAAAAATCACAAGCATTCTTATACACCAATAACAGACAAACAGAGAGCCAAATCATGAGTGAACTCCCATTCACAATTGCTTCAAAGAGAAGAAAATACCTAGGAATCCAACTTCCAAGGGATGTGAAGGACCTCTTCAAGGAGAACTACAAACCACTGCCCAGTGAAATAAAAGAGGATACAAACAAATGAAAGAACATTCCATGCTCATGGGTAGGAAGAATCAATATCGTGAAAATGGCCATACTGCCCAAGATAATTCATCGATTCAATGCCATCCCCATCAAGCTACCAATGACTTTCTTCACAGAATTGGAAAAAACTACTTTAAAGTTCATATGGAACCAAAAAAGAGCCTCCATTGCCAAATCAATGCTAAGCCAAAAGAACAAAGCTGGAGGCATCATGCTACCTGACTTCAAACTATACTACAAGGCTACAGTAACCAAAACAGCATGGTACTGGTACCAAAACAGAGATATAGATCAATGGAACAGAACAGAGCCCTCAGAAGTAACGCCGCATATCTACAACTATCTGATCTTCGACAAACCTGAGAAAAACAAGCAATGGGGAAAGGATTCCCTATTTAATAAATGGTGCTGGGAAAACTGGCTAGCCATATGTAGAAAGCTGAAATTTGATCCCTTCCTTACACCTTATACAAAAATGAATTCAAGATGGATTAAAGACTTAAACATTAGACCTAAAACCATAAAAACCCTAGAAGAAAACATAGGCATTACCATTCAGGACATAGGCATAGGCAAGGACTTCATGTCTAAAACACCAAAAGCAATGGCAACAAAAGACAAAATTGACAAATGGGATCTAATTAAACTAAAGAGCTTCTGCACAGCAAAAGAAACTACCATCAGAGTGAACAGGCAACCTACAAAATGGGAGAAAATGTTTGCAACCTACTCATCTGACAAAGGGCTAATATCCAGAATCTACAATGAACTCAAACAAATTTACAAGAAAAAAACAAACAACCCCATCAAAAAGTGGGCGAAGGACATGAACAGACACTTCTCAAAAGAAGACATTTATGCAGCCAAAACACACATGAAAAAATGCTCACCATCACTGGCCATCAGAGAAATGCAAATCAAAACCACAATGAGATACCATCTCACACCAGTTAGAATGGCAATCATTAAAAAGTCAGGAAAGGACAGGTGCTGGAGAGGATGTGGAGAAATAGGAACACTTTTACACTGTTGTGGGACTGTAAACTAGTTCAACCATTGTGGAAGTCAGTGTGGCGATTCCTCAGGGATCTAGAACTAGAAATACCATTTGACCCAGCCATCCCATTACTGGGTATATACCCAAAGGACTATAAATCATGCTGCTATAAAGCCACATGCACATGTATGTTTACTGCAGCACTATTCACAACAGCAAAGACTTGTAACCAACCCAAATGTCCAACAATGATAGACTGGATTAAGAAAATGTGGCACATATACACCACGGAATACTACGCAGCCATAAAAAATGATGAGTTCATGTCCTTTATAGGGACATGGATGAAATTGGAAATCATCATTCTCAGTAAACTATTGCAAGGACAAAAAGCAAACACCGCATGTTCTGACTCATAGGTGGGAATTGAACAATGAGAACACATGGACACAGGAAGGGGAACATCACACTCTGGGGACTGTTGTGGGGTGTGGGGAGGGGGGAGGGATAGCATTAGGAGATATACCTAATGTAAATGACGAGTTAATGGGTGCAGCACACCAGCATGGCACATGTATACATATGTAACTAACCTGCACAATGTGCACATGTACCCTAAAACTTAAAGTATAATAATAATAAAATAAAATAAAAGCCAACGTTGTAAAGTGCATAGGCAGACAAAGAGCTAAATGAGGAGTGAACATTGAACATATCAATACACAAATAATTACATACTTACAATACATGATACACACTCTGCAGAAAGTGATGAGATCATGGTGCAGTGAGAGAGGGGGGTCGGGGAACATAAGAGTTTCCACCCCTCTGCATGGGAGAAGTAGAAATTTACCTCAAATGCCACATTTGGTTTCTCAAATCATTTTCCAGCACAATCTCTTACCTGATTCAGGTCTAGTATGAAGAATTTACCTATCTGATGTGAAAGATCTGACAGTTAAAATGCACGCTGAACTATGGGAAAGCCCCAAATTTAACACAGAAATTGTTTGACTATAACTTTCATATAGAGCCACATTGAGAAATTGTATTTTATTCCTCAGTGGAAGAAGAAAAAAGGGTCCCTTCAGCATAATTTCTCCAGTTCTTGACTTTTCTTTGCCCAAGCAGGTTCACCAACACAGTGGTACCCAAGCATGTTATTAACAACTGCTTCCTTTCACACTTAGAATATAAACCTATTCTTGCTCTGGGGTACCTGCTAATAGCCTCTCAGGGAAACAGAAAAGAATAATAATCTTTCCTCCTGCTGATTCTCTTTCTATAATACAGGTAGGGCAACAAACTTTCCTGGACCTAGGACTGACCAAGTCTTAGCACTGAGAATCCCACATCCCCAAAAAACCGTTAGTTTCAGGTAAAGCAAGAAGGTTGGTCGTCGTCTCTGAACATACCACGTGAAGTCCTGAGTTGCCACTGAGCACACACAGCAGGACTGGGGAGTAGCATGGAAGTGGTAACTGGAACAACACAATAGACTAACTACCTCCCTCACAGTTTTTTAGAGACCCAGGTCTTGATTGAAGAAGAGCTTTAACCCATTTTTTTGAGACTAAAAAATATGAAAATTCAAAAATGGGTAGAATATTCCCCAAAATTCTTTTATTCTGGATAAATTAGGATGCTTCAACTAAAAAAATCTAAAATAAAAGCCACATTTTTTCATTTTAGTTGTTTCAAATTGAAAACAACTAGCCTTTGTGGTGAAATATTGAAACTATGGAAAATGTCTTAGGGAAATGTTGACCTTCTCTTTAAAAAGTTTAAAAGTTAAAATATAATTTCTCAACTGTAAAGTTTACTTTGAATTAATGGGGAAATGTGAAAGAATGATCCTAACTGAATGCAGACAGCAAAACTCCGAGATTCTATGGAGCTTTCAGCTCATAATCAAAGAGAACAGTCTGAAAACAGGGAAGAATAAAACAAGCACTATTTAAAAGTAAATTTTGTCTCAGAAGGATGAAAAGCGATAAAAGATAATTTGTATCTCTTATTCTTAAAAAATGTTGCTGTGTAGATTGGCTACATCAGAATTACTTGGAAAACTTATAAAGGACACAGATTCCCAACCCCAATTCTAACAGACACTGATTTAGGTCTGCACAGAGCAGGGAGTCTTATTTTAACAGGCTTTCTAGGTGATTTTGATGAGCAGCTGGTTTTGGAAACAGTGATTTAGACAATTAAAATGGTTTAAGTGGCAAGTTCACATGGATTATTCTCCAACCTCTTGTCAAGGAGCAATAGGACTCGATGGTCAAAAGATGAAGTTCTCTTAGGATATAACAATCTAGCATACAATCTTGGCTCTGCTGCTTGTGAGCTATATGATCTTGGACAAGTAAATACACTTTCTCCTTCATTTCCCCCTTTTATAATGGAAATAATAACAGTAATCTCCCAGAATTTATTTATTTATATATAAATACATGTCATACTCTTAGAAAAGTGGATGCCAAATAATAAGTGTTCAATACATGTGAATAGTTCTTATTAATGCTAAAAGAAGAAACAGAAGGGAGCTCATAACCTCCATCAATGATTCTATATAATTTAGCATATGAAAAAAGTGGCAGAGGGCTAAAGATAACTATACTAACTAATCTGCAAGAAAGAGCAAAACAATGTTTTCCAGAAACTTCATTGACTTCTAAGAAAGTTTTCAAGCATATGTGTGCGCTGCTTATTGTGAGTACTCAGGGAAATAAATCACTACAAGAAAGTGAATAATGCACGATGTGTAAACTTCATTTCAATCATTTAAGTTTCCTTTAATAGCTTTTCCTTTTTTATTTCAGGAAGATTTTCCTAACATCTTTATGTACACAACAAGTTGAAGCTTAAGGGAGTGGTATTCAAGATGAACATGTTCAGAACAGAACTCTTAATTCTCCCCACTACCACCTAACCTAACTCTATCCCAGTCTCCCTCAACCCAGAAATGGTACCATCATCAATACAGAAACCTGGTATATTAGCCCATTTTCATGCTGCTGATAAAGGGATACTCTTACAAAAGAAAGAGGTTTAATGAACTTAACAGTTCCACGTGACTGGGAAGGCTTCACAATCATTGCGGAAGGTGAAAGGCATATCTCACATGGCAGCAGACAAAAGAGAGCTTGTGCAGGGAAACTCCCATTTTTTAAAACCATCAGATCTCATGAGACTTACTCACATCATGAGAACAGCACGGGAAATACTCGCCCCCATGTTCAATTATCTCCCACTGAGTCCCTCCCACAACATGTGTGAATTCAAGATGAGATTTGGGTGGGGACACAATCAAACCATATCACCTGGGAATCCTCTTGATCCCTAATTCCCACACAGACACATGTGCAAATCATCAAATAAGTCTCATAAATTCTCCCTCCAAACTATATCTTGAGTTTATCTACTTGTCTTCATCCTGACTGCTGCCAACTTGGTATATCCCATGACTCTCTCTCATCTAGAATCTCACAGTAGCCACCTAACTGACCTCCTCATTTCCACTCCCAGTCCCTACAAGGCATTCTCCATGCAGAAGCCAGAGTAGAACTTTTAAAATATGTTTTATGTTCTTTCCCTGCTTAAAACCCTTCCATAACTTCTGTGATAGTTAATTTTATGTGTTGATCTGACCGGGCCATTGAGTACTCAGATTTTTGGTTAAACATTATTTATTGGTGTATCTGAGGCAAGGGCGGTGTTTCTGGGTAAGATTAACATTTGAATGAATAGACTGAGTATGCATTTGAGCTGCTATAACAAAATACCTCAGAGAGGGTAATTTATAAACAACAGAAATTTATATTCTATAGCACAGCATAACACAATATTACCATGTAACAAAACTGCACATATACCCCCATATCTAAAATAATAGTTGATAATGTTTTTTAAAAAGAAAGACATTGTTCACAGTTCTGGAGGCCAGGTAGTCCAAGATCAAGATGTCAGCAGATTCAGTGTCCGGTGAGGGCCCATTCCTCATAGATGGTGCCTTCTTGCTGCATCCTCACATGGCAGAAGGGGATAACAAGCTTCCCTGGATCTCTTTATAAGGGCACTAATTCCATTCGTGATGACAAAGTTCTCATGACCAAAAAACTTCCCACCCCTTAATATTATCTCATTGGGGATTAGATTCCAATATATGAATTTGGGGGGAACACAAGCATTCAGACGATGGCACTGACTAAAGTAGATTGGCCTCCATAATATGGGGTGGGGAGCTCATTCAATATATTATAGGCCTGAGTAGAATAAAAAGCTAAGGAAGAAAGAACTCTTTTGCTCTGGATAGCTGTCTTTGAGCTGGGATATTGACCTTCTCCTGCCTTGAGACTCAGAATTAGACTGGAACTTACATCATTGGCCTTACTGTTTCTCAGATTCAGACGAACACTCACACATACATCATTGGCTTTCCTGCTGCTCAGACCTTGGAATTTGTGCCGAAACTGTACCACCATCTGAGAAGGCCTGGATCAGGACTTCTCAGCCTCCACAATCCTGTAAGTCAATTCCTTATTTAAAAAATCCTCCCCACCCATAGATACACACACACACACACACACACACACACACACACATACACATCCTATTGGCTCTGGTCCTTTGGAGAACTCTGACTGATACACCTTCCCATTGCACTTGGAATACTAAGTCTAAATTCCTTATTAAAGCCTGCAAGTCCTGCATAATGTGCCCCCATTCACCCCTGTCCCCAGTGACTTCTCCAATCCAGTTTCCTGCCACTCCCCCTTCCTCATGCACACCAGCCACACTGACCTTCTTTCAGTTCCTCAGCATGTAAGATTCACCCCACAGCCTCTGAGCTTACTGTTTGATCAATCTGGAGAAAAGATTGCTCTTCCCAGCTTTTTACATTATGGGTCTCTTCCCATTGCTCACATCTCAGTTTAAATGTTTCTTCACAGAGAAACCTTCTCTGACCAGCCCTGCCATATCTAAAATATGATCCCTCATTATTCTGTATAGCTGTGCCCTATTTATTAGCTTTGTACTGCCAACAAAACTTCAAGCAGCACAAGAACAGAGACCATGTCTGTTTTACTCAGCAATACATCCCAAGCACTGTATCCAGCTTATGGTGGATGCTCTAGTATTGTATAAATGAATACATTAATGAGCAGGTAAATGCACAGCCAAATAAACAACCATACCCAAAGACTTTACTAAAGCTTATGTTTTTGTTTAATAATGATTCAACACATGTAAGGTTTTTTTCAGGAAGGAGTGATATGCAATAAAATATTTCATCTTCCTAGTACAATTTCAGGCAGCACTAAAGGGCAGCAGCTCATGAGATATCCCTGAAATCAGCCTTTTACTTACATAGAAAGCAGCCTTTTACTTCTCTCAAGGCCTACTTTATGAGCATTATTTAATTTGAATTGTCTCTGTCTTCCTTTCTCTTCGCTGCACGATGCTCAACCAGATTCACAAATGGTGGTAACTAAACTGGCCACCAGTGAAAACTTTTGAAGCAAATTAAATAACCATGGAGTAGGACGACAGTTAATGCAACCAACACTTAATGATTTGTGGCATCAGTGTAAGCAGTGCTGGGAGTGGGTGAGGCCAACGTCGGTAACTCAGCTGAATAAAACCCCACATATGCCAGGGATCCATTTACCTCGTCTCTAGGTTACTCCTCCTAACAAAAGCTACACAAGGGTTGCTGGCCAGAAGCCAGAGGGGCCGATGGGACTTCCACACCCACTCACTCCTTCCCAAGCCCAGGTCTCTGGCCGAGGTGCTAATGAGCAGTAAAAAGGCCAGAAGGTGAAAAGAAGTAGGGGGAAAGAGGGCTTGGATTATCCATGACCTGTGTAATCAGTCCCTGAAGATTTGGTTTAACTAGATTTGCAGAATCCCCTTTCTACCCAAGAGTGTGTGAGAAACTCAGAGGAGATGCTGAAGTACCAGGAATTGAGACACGGCCTCGTTAAGGGTGTGCAAATATTGACGCAATTTCCATAAAAAGTGCTTTGTGGGGGCCTGAGGATGGGTATTGAGTGCCGGTCAATAAAAGCTCTCTGGCTGAGGAAGTTTTTATAGCTCATTCGACCACAAAAACTAGTATGACATATTTGGGCAAAGGTTTCTGGAAACCATTTCCCTTCACTGCTTCCGTAGATTTACTCTGTGTCCTTCCTCTTCAGTGAAGTAGTTTGGCAAAGGAGAACACGCAAAGTAGTAAAAGTAGGTCTCCGAAGGTTACAAAAAGCTCTGACTTGTACAATCTTCAGATTTCCATGGCCTAAATACAGGATTTCAAACTACCATTGTGACGTCAGGGAAGGTAGAGTTGCAAAAAGATGTGCAGAATCATGGTGGTGAGCTGGTATAGCTAGCTCCAGCATCCCGCAGATGAGCACATGGATTCCGGGAGTCAAACATATTCATCTCCAATCTGGGCCTGCCTCTTAGTAGCTATGTGACCTTGGACAAGTTACTTAACCTCTCTGAGCCTTATATTTCTCATATTTTAAACAGGGATCGTGCAGAATAAACACCTATTAGTTAAAAACATAGGTTTAAAGAAAACAGTGCCCAGCACATGGTAGGTGCTTATCAAATTGTAGAAGATGGAGATTACTAATGATGATTAACTTCAGCTAAACTATCCATAATTATTGTAGGGAATTGGTGAGTATCCAAGAATTCCTGTATCAGGAAGACTCACCGAAACTCCAGCAAACTTAACTGTTTAGGCACAAGGGCCACAATTCTGTGCATCTTTCCTGAGAAGGAATTGGAGAAAGAAAAAACTATAACTTCTTTCTAGAACTATACTTCGGATTTTTATAACAAGAATTTATTTATGTTTTAAATGTGTGATAATTTTTAGTTTTTAAGAAAAGCTATGGAGACAAAATCCAGAAGCAATGCTTTCAGAGTAGTAGAAATAAGCATTGAGCTTTAAAATTGGCCAAGAATTGAAAATTATTTAAAACTCATTTGCTGTGACCCTCTAATATAGACCCAGATAAAACTCCTGGGAAAATCTTATTGGAAACAGTGAGATATAGCAAAAAGGTAGATTCAGAGGATTCCTCAAGTTAATTTTTACAAATGAATTGAGGATATGCACTTTAATGGAAACTGTAAAAAATAATAAGAATAAAAACAAAAATAAAAGAGTAATTAACACAAAACAAATTAAAACAAAATTTAGCTTGAAAATTACTCATGGTAGAAAAAGTACCAAGATAGTGCCGAGTCAAATACAATAACCTTCCTACCTGTTGACAGGTATTGGGTTTATATAACAATAACTCAAGAAGTTTAGAAAATTATTGTAGTGTTTGTATAGTGTTGCATAATGAAGAAATCAAGAAGGTGGATTATGGTGGGTGACTGAGCAATGTAGCTAAAACCACTTACATTTCACAATTTCATTGGCCCCAGAATCTATGAACAGACATTTCACAGTGGGGAAGTCAGACCATGCTCACTTGCATGTGAATCTCTAAAGGCTGGTGGAAACCACATCCATGCTGTGTGTGATGTGGTATTGTGTAAAATCTCTGGAGTGTCCTGAGACTGGATGAGCCTGAGTGCCATCATCATTTAGCTCCTTCATCAGTTCCTGAGTTACAGCAGCTCCTTTTGGATCAAGACTGGAGACACCACCACCATTAAGTGTTTGGACACTTTTTGGCTCACCTGCATCTGAGAACAGTGATATCACTGTCCAAGCCTGAGGTGTCTGTGCAGCTCCCAAGACCCTGATCAGAAACCTGGGCAGGAGGCCATAGCAGAAGCTCTTTGGACCGGGCTCAGTAAAATACTTCAAAGCAGAGGTTTAATGACAAAGGAGCCTGCAAGGAACAATAAAAACCAATACTCAGCCTGATCCAGGGTGCTGAAATGCATCTACATGTGTATGCTGGTGGGGCCGCTTTTTTTGTAGACTACCGTGTTAGTCCATTTTCATGCTGCTGATAAAGACATATCTGAGACTGGGCAATTTACAAAAGAAAAAGATTTAATGGACTTACAGTCCCACATGGCTGGGGAGGCCTCACAATCATGGCAGAAGGCAAGGAGGAGCAAGTCACATCTACATGGATGGCAGCAGGCAAAGAGAGAGCTATGCAGGGAAACTCCCCTTTTAAAACCATTAGATCCCATGAGACTTATTCACTATCACCAGAAAAGCACAGGAAAAGCTGGGTGCTGTGGCTCACGCCTGTAATCCCACTAATTTGGGAGGCTGACGCAGGTGGATCACCTGAGGTCGGGAGTTCGAGACCAGCCTGATCAACATGGAGAAACCCCATCTCTACTAAAAATACAAAAATTTAGCTGGCTGTGGTGGTGCATGCCTGTAATCCCAGCTACTTGGGAGGCTGAGGCAGGAGAATTCCTTGAATCTGGGAGGCGGAGGTTGTGGTGAGCCAAGATCGTGCCATCACACTCCAGCCTGGGCGACAAGAGCAAAACTCCATCTCAAAAAAAAAAAAAGAAAAGAAAAGAAAAGAAAACCACAGTAAAGGCCTGGCCCCATGATTCAATTACCTCCCACCAGGTCCCTCCTATAACTCGTGGGACTTCAAGATGATATTTGGATGGGGACACAGCCAAACCATGTCAGCTACTTTTCCCCCAGCTTTATTGAGGTATACTTGACAAATAAGAATTATATGTATTTATATACAACAGGTACAATACAATGTTTTAATATACGTACACATTGTGAAATGATTATCACAATCAAGCTAATTAATGTATCTATCACCTCAAATAGTTACCCTTTTTGGTGTGGTAAGAACATTTAAGATAAACTCTTTTAGCAAATTTCAAGTATACAATACAATGTTAGTAACTATAGTCATCGTGTTGCACATAAGGTTCCCAGAACTTATTTACCCTCCATGACAGAAACTTTGTACCTTTTAACCACCATCTCTCCATTTTCCCCAACCCCCACAGTCCCTGGGAACCACCTGTCTACTTTCTGCTTTTAGGAATTTGACTTTTTTAGATTTCATATATAAGTGAGATCATGCAGTATTTGTCTTTCTGTGCCTGGCTTATTTAACTTAGCATAATATTGGTGGGGCCACTTTTTAGGAAAAGCCAAGATATGGAAATCTAAATCGATTTAAAAGACAAACCAGGATCCAATTATTCTCATCATAAGTGGGATCTTTCTTTGTAAAATTATTCAGAATAAGGTTATTTTATGTATTCCATTCTCTGCTACTGTTAAAATACGCTTGGTTCTCACAACTAGGTCCATTCACCTTTCGTTGAACATATTATTTGCATAGAGTACAGTGTAGCTCTATTTAAATGAATTTAATTTAAATAATTAAATAATTCTATTTAAATGAATTTAAAGAGAGGAAATAGGAGTTTGGTTAATGGTCTGTTTGGATAATATTTTAATCCAGGGGCTCAGTAGTTTGTTTTAAATGTGGAGGTCAGTTCTAGTTCAAACTGATTCATAGGAGTATTTTCATTTCTTTGGTGTGCAGGTCTGTGTTTGGGGTTTTTATTACAATTATTATTGTAGAAGAGGTTTCAGTTGAAAGTTCAGAAAAAATATTCATAAGTGGTTTCTGTTTGAGTTCAGTAGATCATCCAGGGATTCCTGATTTAGTTCAGTTCAATCTCCATGTATTTGTGTCTGTTGCATATATGGACGTGTCTGTACCAAGTATGTGCATAGTCACAGATATTCATCTTGATTTTTGTCCAAGCTCACCTCACCCTTTGTCTAAGCACTCAGCTCCTGATTGTTGAAAGATACCTCTGGGTGCACAGGAAAGTCTAAACTTCATAGAGAGAGAAGCAGCTTCCCATGGCTGAGTGGGAAGGCCCCCAGGAACAGCCTCCTGGGATGAAAAGGCTCCCAGATATCCAGCTATCTCCTGGGCCAGCACTTTCCCACATACTGCTCAGGCAGTTTATGACTAGCTGCTGCTAATCCCCCCACCACACCTCTTCCTGGGTTATTTCAACAGATATCTGAGTACCTATTATGAGCCAGTCTCTATTCTATGAGTCAAAACTCAACACTGAACAAGAGATACACATTTCTTGCTCCAGCCACACATCACAGTGTTTTTCCCTGAGATACCTACCTCTTGAGTTATCATAATTTTCAAGAATGGAACAGGATAGATAATAGACATTTATTTAAATTTTTGAATGATAAGGTTTGCCACCTTACCTGATATTCATTATTAAATAAGATGATTCCAAGAAAGAAAGACCCTGAAATGCACCTAAATTGCAGGTGATCTTTGGGAGGTGTTTGGTCTATACCATGTTTATATCAAGTATAAGATTTACATTTACCTGCAAGAATTATGGCATGTTAAAAGAGCCTGTGTGAATAAATACATAGCAGATTTGGAGAAAAAGTGAGTTTTGCTTTATTATAAATCTATTCTTCTTCATTCCATTATTCAAAAAATATTTGTTAAGCCATTTCTCTGAGCCAGGCACTTGTTCAGATAAATAGGTAAGTATTGTATATCTCGGGCTTTAATACAAATGTTTTCATATTCATTACCTGAAATGGTACACAGAATTATCCTGTGCTGAAGACAAAGCAAAGCTACTATTCTTATTAATATTCCAATCATGGTCCTGAGTACCCAGAGTCAAGGTTTCAAAATGCCCTTCTCAATATTGCATAGCTGATGAGCAGTGTTGTTACCAGGCAGAGATTAAGAACACCGAGACTGGGCCAGGCGTGGTGGCTCATGCCTGTAATCCCAGCACTTTGGGAGGCCGAGGCATGTGGATCACGAGGTCAGGAGTTTGAGACCAGCCTGACCAACATGGTGAAACCCCATCTCTACTAAAAATACAAAAATTAGCCAGGCACGGTGGTGCGCGCCTGTAATCCCAGCTACTCGGGAGGCTAAGGCAGGCGAATTGCTTGAATCCGGGAGGCGGAGGTTGCAGTGAGCCGAGATCACGCCACTGCACTCCAGCCTGAGTGACAGAGTGAGACTCTGTCTCAAAAAAAAGAACACCTAGACTAGAGTTCTACTACTTGGGATCAAGTCCATCCTCTGCTGTGTGACCTTAGGCAAGTGATAACATCTCTGTGCCTTAGTTTCCTCATTAGTAAACAGAAAGAATAATAGTTCCTACCTCATTGGGTTGTTACTGTTATGAGAATTAAATAAAATAATGCCAGTTAGACACTTAGAACAGTGTCTGGCAGCTGTTGAGTGCTTAATAAGCCTTCACCATTATCGTCAAACTCAGTCTTCTGGTGCCAAAGCCTCTATCTGCTGCCTGTGTCCATAACTCCTGCCTGATTCCACTTTGCTCAGGGTTTTTCCTCCCTCAGATCAGAGGCATTAATATTTCAAACTCTCAAATTCCACTGGAAATTCTGACTGCGCTCATCAAAACTATTATGACAAAAGCCTTAAGACTGGTGGACATGAACCAATACAGTCACCAGTTTTTCACTTTCCATATGAAAAACAGTTATATTTTCCAAGTCAAGCCAGTCTCCCTCATGGAAATTAAACCACCTTGGATTCTGGTAAGCTTGATATTCTTTTTATTAAAGCACTAAATTTGTCTTTATATAACAGAGGGAAAACTTGCCTCCCAGAACTAATACATGTTTTAATATCCATACCGATAATAATTCCTTAAGAATATTTTTAAATTTAGTTTAGTTTGGTTGAGGAGAACTTCTGTGATTTTTGTTTTCACACACGGATCCCTTAGACAGTAGTTGGTCAATCAATACACATTTCCTGAGCATTTGTCTTATGCTGAACCCTGAAATAAATACTGGAGATTCAAAGATAAGTAAGAAGTGGTTCCTGACATCATGGGCCAAGGGAAATTGGAGAGGCAGCTGCCCTCTGAATGAGTATCCACGTGTTCTTATGAGTTACCTTGTTTGAAGAAATCTTATTTGGAAATGAACACTTTGAAAATGCATGCTGAGCTCACCTACTTCCATACTTTATGCAAGTTGAAGGTGCCAAGAAGCTGATCAATCTCACAGACGCTATGAGGATGGAGAAAACTGAGTTTGTTCTATCAATAAGGTCACAGAACTGGGGGAAGCTCTGCAGCTTCCAATTCAGAATGGGGAGACACTTTGGCCAGGTTGGAAGCCTATGAGATTGGCAGAATGTCCAGCAGTAGAGTCCTCAGGCCCAAGATTCGTATTCTTTTGGCAAAATAGCAACTTCCTACTTCAGAATAAACAGTCTTAAAAGGCTTATGGAAATGGTTCTGAGGGATGGTTCACTATCCAAAAGCTCTTACAAAAGGTTTCAATAAGTTAAGTGTGAAAGAATCAGAAACAGATGGATTAAGTTTCTCACAGAATACCCAGGGCTTAACAATTAACAATAACAAAAACAAGTTTTAAAAAGGGAAACCATGTATGGCCATTGTCCAAGTTTGAGCCCTTGAATGAGGGTTGGAATGTTCTGCCAGACACCTAACTCTGTGGGGTCCTTTATTATCTACCATACCAAAACTATGAGCTTTAAATGAAGTTAGGTTTGTATACTGCTGCGGCCTTCTCTAGAATATGAACCATTGGAAATGCAGCCAGACACCCCTTAGTTATGCAGATCTGTTTCCCAGTATATGCTCCACAGATCACTTGTTCTATGATGTGCAAGCCCCCATACCATTGTTCAGGCCATCCTCTCTGCCAAGAATTATCTCTGCTGAATTAACCCCTCACGTCCCTCAAGGCTTACCTCCAATGCCAACTTCTTGGAGACATTTTCTTTGTCCCTCTCTCAGTCAGGTCCTCCACCCAACCTGACAACTGCCCTTCCTGTTGGGTGACTCCAGACAGCTGGACCACAGCAAAACCCTAGTTGTCCACAACCCAAAGAATGAGCAAAAGCCAGTTAGCACCTTTGAGAACTAAGTCTGCACTCCAGTACCACACCACTGCACAACTCCAGGGGACATTGTTAATTTTGTATTCAATGAGAATGGCATCCTCCCTAGCAAAAAACAATGTGCATAATAATGACTTCTGGGGATGGGAAAAAAGGCAGCCCTGCTGCACTCATCTGTGGCCCTGCCTCCCCACACTTAACAATGTGTGCCAATAGCCATGCTACCCAGGACACTGCAAAGGCAGACACATACACTATAGTTTGAAGTGGAGAGAAAAGTAGAACGCCGTGGCTTTTATGGGAGAAACCAAAACATGGAATGGTCTATATGGTCCAGATTTAATGTTTCCCAAAGTGTATTCGGCAGATTGTTTGAAGTGTTGGACAAAAATAAGATTATCTGGTCAAATTAATTTGGAATTTCTTCTGAATGTCTTAAAGGCATGCAATATGTTGCTTTGTATCATTAACTTCCAAAGTGGAAGTGAAGAGAGAATAACTGGTTCAGTAGTTCCCAAACTCATTTGACCAAAGAACCTATCTTCATAAAGCAGCATTGTGGCTTTCTGAGAAACACATAAAGGAAGAAAAAGATATGGTTTTCTGCCTCTTTTTAAACAAATGGCATAGTGTCCCACCTCAATCTTATGCCCTCACTTGGAGCCCATAATAGTTTTTCTGCACCAATTGTCCTTAATGTGAGAGGTCCATGGATGAGTCCCAGAAGGTTTGTGAATGCCCTGAAATTGCATGCAAAATTATATTCACTGATGTATTCTTGGGAGACAGGCCTTCAGATCTGAGGAGAATTCAAGACTCCAAACTAAGGCAAATTCTCTACCAAATCCTTCTTCATTACTTTGGAACAATATGGGGGAAGGAGAAAGGGAATTATTTTCATGCCCAGGTAAATGGGGGCACATAAACAAACTCAAGAACACAAATGTTTATCTAATAAACATTTATTAATTAAACATCCCCGGGTCAGTAACGATGTGGGTGATGTTCCTAATTTGGTCCAGAGTCTTTTTCTAGGAAGAGTGTGAAATTTTCACTTTGTAAGGACTGGTTTGGCATCTAGCATTGCAATGAGAATTCTAGTTTCCAAGGCTCTCGCCCTCCACCATTCCTACGTCATTCCAGCTGGCTGGCAAGGGCATAGATGGCAAATCCATTGCAGGGGCTCCAGATGCCTCCAGGCATCACAGAAGTGGGTCTCATTGTACAGAAAAAGGATCCAAGATAAAACGCGCAAGTTCAAAAGATCAAGATGCATTTTCATTGATCTTGGACTTGTAAGAGCAGTGCCATCAATCACAGTCGTTTAAAAATTCCTATTAATGGCCCAGAGTGCTGGGGTTCCCATATGGTTTGTCTTTATAACATTTGGTCTTGGGCATCTCTTTAGAATCAGCATGAGAATCTGTCAGTGTCAGATTCAGACCTTTGCCTGCTTCCTCACTCCTGGCAGTAGTGGAAGGGAGAAAAGGAAGAACATGTGCTTAAATATGTGCTTCGGGACAATGGAGATTTGGGGTTCAGCTATGGAGCCAGAGGACTGACAATACCTTGCCCCCGGGAGAAAGCAGGGGCTAAAACAAGATTGACCCAAGTCAATGAGAAAGTCCTAGGACAGGTCCTGGAACCATAGTGAGGAAGCAGCAAGTCTGGAAAAAAATTCTGCCCCAGCTCCTCCATGCAAGATATTCTGGTGGCACCAGGGGCAGGGCTGACCCTGATGTCCCCCAGTGGAGAAGCAGTGGGTATTTGAGGGACTGTGTATGTAGAACAAATCAATAGGAACTGAGAGAGCACCAGGAAGCAGGGTTGTAAGGGAAAAGGCCTTCCGAAAATCCAGGCTTGGCTGGGCGCGGTGGCTCTTGCCTGTAATTCCAGCACTTTGGGAGGCCGAGGTGGGTAGATCATTAGGTTAGGAGTTTGAGACCAGCCTGATTAACATGGTGAAACCCTGTCTCTACTAAAAATACAAAAATTAGCCGGGTGTGGTGGCACATGCCTGGAATCCCAGCTACTCAGGAGGCTGAGGCAGGAGAATCGCTTGAACCCGGGAGGCAAAGGTTGCAGTGAGCCAAGATCACACCATTGAACTCCAGCCTAGGCAACAGAGCAAGACTCTGCCTCAAAAAAAAAAAAAAAGGAAGAAAGAAAGAAAGAAAGAAAGAAAGAAAGAAAGAGAAAGAAAATTCAACCTTGCATTATCTAGTATGAAAGCTACTAGTGACATGTGACAGTTGAGGACGTGAAATAGTATGAATTTGAAATGTGCTATATGTGTGAAATACACATCAGATTCAAAGGCTTGGTGTGAAAAAAATTATAAAATATACCATTAATAATTTTATATGGATTACATGTTAAAATGATTTTTTTAATTGACAAATAATAATTGTATATATTTATGAGGTAGAATGCAATGTTATGATATATGTATACAATGTGGAATGATTAAATTAGGCTAATTAACATATCCTTCGCCTCACATACTTATCATTACGTTGTAATATATTTTCATATTGGGTAAAATTAAATGTATTACTAAATTGACTTATTCTTTTTTTACTTTTTTAATGCAGCTATTAAAATATTTAAGATCACATATGTGAGTCACAGTATATTTCTATTGGACAGCCCTATTCCAAAGCATGGCTATGTTAGTTTCCTAGGGCTACCCTGACAAAGTACCATAAGCTAGATGCCCTAAAACAACAGAAATATATTCTTTCACAGTTCTGGAGGCCACAGGTCTGAAATAAAGATGTCAACAAGGTGGTCCCTCTGGAGTGCTCTGAAGAAGAATCTGCTCCAGGCCTCTCTCCTAGCTTTTGGTGGTTGTTGGCAATCCTTGGAGTTTTTTATTTGTAAATGCGTCAATCCAGTCCCTGCCTCCACTGTTTAATGGTATTCTTCTCAGTGTGTCTCTGTTTCTGTCTCTTCTCCTCTTTGTTTAAGGGCACCAGTCATGTCAGATTTAAGACCCACCCACCTCCAATATGATCAAAGATCCTACTTTCAACCAAGGCCACATTCTAAGGTTCTAGGAAAGATATAAATTTATACAACAGTATTCAAGCCAGTACAATGTCTAAACCTGTCCTTTTCAGGAAACAGAAGTCCAATCCTCGCCTCCATGGAGAAGACACATTTTCTCAGCCTTGAGTGGTGAGTTATGCCCGCCATGTCCCCTCACACACTCACCACAGATACTCTGAACTCCAAAAGAACTGCTGTCTAGTGAGGAGCTTGCTAAGGTAAAACACATTCAGGACTGGAATTAGGAAATGGGTTCTAGTCCTGGCTGCCTCATTAACCACCATAGTGGCCTTTAGCAGAAATACTAAACCACTCTGAACCTCAGAGTTCCCTGTCTCTGCAATGGAAACACAAACCCCTGTACTTCCAAATTCACAAAATAGCTGTGAGGATTACATGGGATCATTGTAAAAGTGTATTAATAATCTATATACAATATAAGTCTTTGTTACAGGCTGCTGCCAACTCCTGTCCTTTTGCTACACAAGACAAACAGGAGAATCACTTCGAAGGCTGGAGGACCTGAGATCTCTCAGCTTCTAGCACAGATGGAGATGGACTCCTACAAAATCCTCCCTGCAGAACTCCCTGCCCCCAAAATTGTCCCTTTCAATCCAGTCTTCTCACTGTGGCCAGAGGATTATTTCCAAATTTTTGAAATCTAATCATGCCGTTTACTTTCTGCTTAAAAACTCTTACCAAAAAATATGTATTGAAATAATAAATGATGCAGACCTTGCTTCTTCTGATCCAGGGACAGAAGAATGTTGGGGTGATCGTCTAGTAGTCTTCCTCTGGTTGAGGCCCAAGGATTAGGAGTCAGGCAAAATAAACACCAGATCTTAGTTGATGGAAGATTGGTGAAATTGTATGATGTACAGAATAGGAATTGGACACTATGCTATGTGGAATATATGCAACCATTCAGAGGAAGCCCAGGACATCTAAGCCAACTGTGAGGCAGGTTCAGTCAGCTGGGCAAATAACAGCAACTTCGGCAAGACCATGTTCCAATGGCCCATCAAGGGATGAGGCTCAGAGGAAGCCTGAATTAGAAACATTTGCCTTTTCTCATTAGGCCCAAGAAAGTTATTCATTTTGTTTTTTCTAGACTGTTTTATTTGGCACATCTTGAGTGAAATGGCATTCTCTTTTCCCAAGGTGCTTGAAGCTGCTTGTTTGTTTTTGCAATTGGCCATTTTACAAGTAGGGGTCATGAGCACTCACACTGAGACCTGATGCCACCGGTGAGCACGTTATTCTGCTAAAATACAGGACTTGGGTAAGGTCAACTGCATGGGAGATAGGCTGTGCTTGAGGATGGCAATGTATTTCCCACCTCTATCACTGATGGCTACTGTTTGTAGCTCTGCCAAGCAGTCTTCCAAAGTCCTCCTCCTTTGCGGTGCACAAGGATCCCTAAGTCAACTGTGAATTTGTTATTGATGCCTCTTGCATTCCCAACAACAGTCTCTATCAATGCCAACTTCTCCTTAAAAATCCCAATGCTCCAAGTCTCCCATTGAGTTAGCTCTGAAAGAAGCTAAGCTTATGTCTTCTAAGTAGGGTATCAGATGTCTTCAGTTTATCTTACACAGTCCTAGCTTCACTTGTACTGATATTAACAGTGCCTCTTTTCCTCTCAAAATTGTCCTTGCTTGGATGACAAATTATAAACACACCCTATTTTCAAACTATGTTTTTTAAACTGATATTAGCAGTGCCTCTTTTTCTCTCAAAATTGTCCTTGCTTGGATGACCAATTATAAACACACCCTATTTTCAAACTATGTTTTCAAAAAGAGATGGTATCATTCTTTTTGAATGATACCATCAGAAGATGCCAGAGCAATATGTTTTCTCAGGCAATAAGTTTGGAAAACATCTCTCATTTTGTCTTAGAGAATCACAACTTATATTAGCAAATTAAGAGCTCTGAGAAGTCCCTGCATAAATATGTCTGCTTAACTTTGTTAGGCCCAATGTTCCCAATATTTATTAAACCACAGCCCTTGATTTTTGATAAACACATATCAACATTTCCTTGGAAAATAGTTTGGAAAACACTTCCCTGAAATGTAAGAGACTCAATGTGCTTCTCCTCTCAGAATTTCAAAGAAATCCTTCCAGGAGAAGCATATAATCATCTGAAGGGTGGATGATACCCTCTGCAAATTATCCACATTGTTCATAACGATATTTTTTTATTAAAAATCAGACAACATGATCTGACCCATTGATCTGACATGGCCTAAAAATGAGACAAGATCTTTGAAATCAGGACAGACCTAAACAAATCTAAGACATCTATATGTGGTCCTGCCTGCATTCCTTTCATGGTAGACCTCAGGCCAGATTTTTTCAACCCCTCAGAGGGAGCTCTTACCACTAATATGTCCAGGCTTATCTCTGAAATCCTCCTGGGACAGTAAAGTGATACTGTTATTCCACCAGCCTTGCCTGCTCTACCATGCAGCAGTCAGCCACTAAAAGCCTGAGTGCTCAGGCACAAAGGCAGGCCACCTTCCATGGGGTCATTTGGTAGAGACCACCTTCCATAGGGTCATGGCACCCCCCTCTCTGGTTCATGGGGTAAAGATATGAGTGACTGGATCTCACCCACCCATCCTCTAATCTTTGCCATGAAAACAAACCACACCTTGTGTACTTCTGACAAATCTGAATTTGTAACAGAGTTAAAGCCTTATCCCATCGTGCAGTGCTCAGCACATAGGAGGCATCTGCAAACATCACAGGCTGAAAACTCTTACAGCCTAGAGAAATGGACATTTGTGTTTTCTTTACCATAAACCTAGGGTTTTTTCTGTCATATCTTTTATTTCTCCACTCAGAAGATCTATGCTAACGAAGTGTTTTTGGTTTTGAAAAATGTTTCCAATTTGTTACAGGCTTGGTCATGGTCTTACAAATCATCTTTAATATTTCTCCAAAATCTGAAATGATACTTAGTTAATATGCCAGTATCTTCCTCTTATAAAATAACTGTCCCATGACTCTCAGCAGGAAAAGTGAAATAGAATTGATTCTAAACACTTCCAGGTATAAACAGTGGATGATATAAATACTATAAGCCAGGAGTGGGCCTCTGACAATCCTTAAACTATTCTAATCTGTGGAATTATTTGATGACATTGATTTACCTCATCCTTAGTTCCAAGACATGGGTCCCCTTTGATTTTGGGGAAAATTTTTCTTCTCACCCAAACTAGAGACTCAATCAAACACCACTCAAGAGTGACTTTATAGAGCTGGACAGTCCATTAAGCCATTCTGACTGTATCCTGGCCTTCTGAATATTATGAAAGAATAAACCCCCTTATTGCTATGACTCATTCCTGTAGAAATTTCTGGAAAGAGCATTGAATGTAGCTGAAAGTTAAAAAAAAATTTTTTTTTAAAGAATTCCCCAGCTGGGTGCGGTGGCTCACACCTGTAATCCCAGCACTTTGAGAGGCCAAGGTGGGCAGATCACCTGAGGTCGGGTGACCACCCTGACCAACATGGAGATACCCCATCTCTACAAAAAAATATAAAAATTAGCTGGGCATGGTGGCGCATGCCTGTAATCCCAGCTACTTATGAGGCTGAGGCAGGAGAATTGCTTGAACTCAGCAGGCAGACATTGTGGTCAGCCAAGATTGCACCACTGCACTCCAGCCTGGGCAACAAGAGCGAAAGTCCATCTCAAAACAAAACAAAACAAAACAAAAATGCCTGTATAACTTTATGAAAGAAGCAAGCATTGTTTCTCCGTGAAAGATGAAGACTGAGTATGGTCCACAGTTTGTTATACAAAGACAATGTTTACATTTCCACTGAGGCCAGACTAAGAGAACATGGACTAGGAAACTATTTGGTTCTGTGGAAAGACCCTGGGAGAGATATTCTGGACATGGGATGATTCATTCATTCACTTCTATTCATCAATCATTAATGAAAATCTACTGTGGTTTACATACCACAATACCCAGGCTTATGGAGACCAGCAAGGACAATTCCAGGCCTTTAAGCTCACAACCACTAGTAGGAAATGTAGGGGTGGGTTGCCCCTACACACCTGTGGGTGTTTCTCGTAAGGTGGAACGAGAGACTTAGGAAAGAAAAAGACACAGAGACAAAGTATAGAGAAAGAAATAAGGGGACCCGGGGAACCAGCGTTCAGCATATGGAGGATCCCATATGGAGGATCCCCTATGGAGGATCCCCTATGGAGGATCCCCTATTATCACCCTAGCTTCTTCCGAGCGCACAAGCTTACCGTAAGGTTGACTGCAGACGTACTCGGGATCTCTCCTCGACTTGTCCTCAATGACCACGCTCGAGCGTACCTTCACCCTAGAGAAAAGCCTCCACGTTGGGCACCAGATGTAGGGGTGGGTTGCCCCTACAAGGAAATACAACACACAGTAGATAATGACTATATGTGAGTTAATACTGAGAAAGAGGAACGAGGCCCTGAGCAAGCTATTGACATTTCTCAGCAACAGTTTTAAAAAGTAAGAGTTCTCCACATGAACAAAATAGACAGGTGTTAGAAATAGATAATCAGTGCCATGAAGAAATGTCAAAACGGAGACAAAAGATCTCTCAGCAAGGGAATCTTTACTTTCTGCAGAAAGGGTGCTCAATCACAGATGGAACAATGGTGAGAGCACACCTGAACAAAGGAAAAGCAGACATATTTATCCCTTACACATTTGGATGGTCCTTACTGCTGTGTCCTGCATCCATTGGCTGGGACTGGACCTCACAATCTTAAACTAATACCCGATTTGCTAATAACCTAAAACTTTCCTAAATAGGTAAGTGCAAGGAAGAACAAAGAAGGAGAGGAAGTTGCTTATGAAAGGTTTAAGGAAGCAATAACATTTCCAAATAAGGAAGGGGCATAGGCTGTGAGCTGGAAAGTGTCTGTGAGCATGTCCAACAGTTACATAGGATAGGGCTTAACAAAGAGTTATTAGCACAAAGCAAGGAGGCTTGAAGTAAGTTAGTCTTTAAAAGAAACTATTATTTCTAACACTTATGATTTATTCTTTAACAAGAAGGGAAACTTTGAGGAGGAAACTTTTTACTTTCTACACACGGTATTCCAGGCCAGTTAAAAGACTCTGCAAAAGTGAATACATATAAAACAGTATGGCATTAGTTAGCACAAAGAACAAATGAGGAAGTGGTAAGAGATGAGGCTGGTGCTAGATTGCCCAAAGGCATAAGGGTGGACAATTGAGGTCCCTACCACTCAATAACTCTAAGACTCATGATCATTTTCCTTCAGGCTGTCACCAGCTTATGTGCCATGAAATGATAGAGTAGCTCTTATTAACCATGTCAAAAGCTCAAAGTGGAAGGTCAAATCCAAGCGGGAATGAGGAAAATGCTGATGGATTTCCCTGCCTAGTTTAAAAGGATCCGTATGCTCACTGGAAACTAGCTGCACTAAGGGCCAGGATAACGTGCATGTATGCCTCACACTGCTTACAAAGAGGCTTATCTAGGTTTTTCCAGACAAATAGATATTTGACCTGACAGAAGATGTCCCCAGCCACAGGAGGAATCACATGGGTTTTTTTTGTCTGGCACCCTTAAAGAGGCAATTTGGATCTGAAGCCTCCACAGGCTTCATCTGGTTAAGTGAAGTGAGTATGGGCTTCTGGTGGCCCATGATGAATGTTTGCCCCATACTTGAAGACAGCAGCACTCCTCAAGAGAGCAGGCTGCCCCAAAAACTGAGCCCATAACTAATTTAGTAAGTATGGCTTTATACTGCTGGACAGAAAAGGCAGCAGGGCCTGTACTTTTCCATGAGGTAAACCCCTTAACGTCTTTAGATGAAGCCTAGGCATCCAGCACCAGAAACACAGGACCTGGGAGGGAACTGCTACAGGCACATCCTGCCCTTTGCCCCTTGTTTTCCCATAAACATTATTGGATCTCTTGGGCCCAGAAGTCTCTGTTTTTGTTTAATATGCAAGATGACTTCAAAAGATAGCCAGAGGTCATTTCTACTGCATTGAGAGCCTCTGAAAGCTAGGGCTTTCTTTTCTACATTACCTCTCGGAACTATCAAGTTTTAGAATTTATTCTTCTAGAAAACGTCCCACAAGCTCAATTTGATTGCCCCATATTGACGATTCTGTTACCAGGGCTAGGTTCATGAGTTTCACACTCAGGAAGTCCCATCGTTTAATGCTCTGCCATTGTCATCTTGAAATGCTCAATAAATTTGAACAAGGAGACCCACATTTTCACTTTGCACTATCCTGCATAAGATGTAGTGATCCTGACTGCAACCAATAAAAATATACCTCTGGCTTCAGAGTAACACTTTTTTTTTACGTTTTCAAAGGCATTCACACTTGTTATCTCATCTGGATCCTCACAATAAAGCATCCAGAAAAGGAGAGAAAGTGGAAGAAAAGACAAAATCATGAAGTTAGAAGAAATCTGGGTTCCAATCCAGGTTCTGCGATGATTAGTTATGTGAACTTGAGCTAGTTATTTAATTTCTCTGAACACGGGCTTCCTCTTCTGTAAGACAGCACAACTACCTAGAACGTTTAAATTGGTGAGATAATTATGTGAAATCGTGTATGTCTCCTTCTGTCATGGAGACGTAACTGAATAAACCTCGGTTCCCCTTTGCTCTTCTAGCTTCTCTTTCTGTCCCCCATTTCTCCCAATTTGCAAGATATAAAAGGTAAAGCTGAGCCATTTAGACAATCTGCCAATTGTGTTATTCTGGATCCTATAAAAAGCAGAAGTCAAGTTGGGATTAAATGTGCAAAGATTTTATTAGAGGAAACGGCTCTGTGAGAGAAAAGGGAGAAAGATGGGAGACTCAGACCAGGAAGCAAGTCTGACCCGGAGTGAAGAAGAGAATGAGACGGTTGGGTGGAAGAGCCCTAGACTGCTGTGCCATCTAAGAAAAAGATTCGAGGAGGCTGTTGGGGCCTCTTTGAGCCAGCCAGAGTCAGCTCCCAGCCCCTACATCTCCCAGGAATGGTCCTGCCTCAGAATCCCAGCCGTGCTCACCCTTGGCTGCAGCACACATGGGAGGTGTGGCCTTGGCGTGAAGGAGATTTCAGGAGCAGTATCTAGGCCCTTGGTCATTTTCCCTGTATTCGCAAGTCCTTAGGGTGCATTTTCATGACCACCACATGGAACTTCACATGGAGTTAATAACAAAACCAGATCCACGCTTGACTCTTACCCGCAAGGAATTCAATTATCCCAACTTCTTCCTGTGTGAAGTTGTTCTTCAGCCATTGTTTCCCCCAAAAGCAGAACAATGTTGTCTGCTGAAGATGCCTCTGTCCTGTCTCTTTGAGGAAGTGAAGCTTTTCCCCCAGAATGCTTCTTTCGCGGCGCAAATCAGCTCTACTGGGTTTTTGGAGCCCCGGAGAGGAGACTCATTCAATCAGCCCTTTCCACAACCCCCATCCTGTAAAACGTTAAGGGTGATTCTGAGAAAATTGCCCAAAAGTTAGGTATCTTTTGGCTGTTGTGGTCTCTGAAGTAATTTTTAAATTAAAAAAAAAAAGAAAGAAAGAAAAAGAGAGGTGGAGGTGAGGGAAAAAGAGCACTTTCACATCCATTGCAATATTGACACATTACTCTGAAAAGTGGATGAAGATAGGGCAGGTCATCTTATTATACTCATGTTTTAAATGTGGAAACCGAGTTCTGGAACATTTAAACCACTCGCCTAAGGTTTCATAGCTCATGGAAGGGAGAGCTGGAACTCCTGCCCACGCCTTCCGCCCTCCTCCGGTAGGACTGAGTCTACACAACACCAGTAAAGTCCATCATTTGAATCATAGAAAATGTTAGTCAGTTCAGCAAATTGTTATTCTAGCAGCTCCATGCCCCGCCCCTCCTTCCAGCTCCATCCACTTCCTCTCAAGCTCTCTTAGGGCTCTAGAGCCCAGGATACCTAACTACTGCCAACATTTGTGGGTGAGAGCTTTTTTTAAAAAAAAAATCACACAAACTTAATGAAGAATTAAGAAAAAAACAACAAACTTAATCAAGTACAAAAAAAAACACAAACTTAAGAGCAAGCAGATGGTGGGCAGAGAGGAAGGGGAAGGAAGAAGGGAATAAGAATTCCAGTCTAATAAAAATTTATCTAAATAAAGGAGTGTTTTAAAATTAAATTAAATTTTACTATGTTGTTTTCACGTAAGTGAGGTATTAGTAGAAACTCCTCAAAGATTTGCCTTAAGGAACAAAATGATGTATATGTTTCTCATTCATTCAAATGTCCCTAATTTAGTTTCTAATCCTTAGAATAGGGTCTGAAATTTAGTTTGCATTTGTAATACAATATTAAGAAAGATGGACTAAACCAATTAGTGAGAAAAAAATAAGAATATGTGGAAATTTGCTTGTAACCTTCTTGAATGAAAAACGACAACCATTTACCCCATTTAAAAGCACTGATTTATTTGCCAGAAAAGCACATACAAAATATCAGGATTAGTCACTAAAAATAGATCCAAAAAGGAGGTGATATTAATCCAGTTCAAAATAATAGAATAAAACTAAATTTATTTTTAATAGTATTTTATTCATTCTTAATACCTAATTCAGACCAGCTTGTTTATATCCTACTTCCTCTTTACCACCACCCCCACAACTTCACACTTACACACCCTGCCCAGTACATCTAAATTAAAGAAATTTTACTGTGTTCAAATGGTAAATTTGTAGAAGACTGTTTCCAGCCATAATGCCAAGTAAGAAAGTAGAGCCCCATGGCAAAAGTTTAAAGTACAGATAGTGTCTTTTTATCCCACAAAATCATAGAACAGATGCTTCTACCCAATTTGGGAGTTCCTTCAACAATATCCATAAGAGGTACTCCTTTTGCCTGCATAGGAACATTTTTTTTCCTTCAAATTTGTATTTAACATCAAGGGATTTATGTGCAAGTTTGTTACATGGGTAAATTGTGTCTCATGGGGTTTGGTGTACAGATAATTTTGTCACCCAAGTAATCAGCATAATACCCAATAGGTAGTTTTTCAATTCTCTTGCTCCCCTAACCCGACACCCTCAAATGTGTCCCAGTGTCCATGTGTACTCAATGTTTAGTCCCCACTAATAAGTGAGAATATACCGTATTTGGTTTTCTGTTCCTGCATTAATTCACTCAGGATAATGGCCTCCAGTTCCATGCACATTGCTTCAAAGGACATGATCTCATTTTTTAATAGTTGCATAGTATTCCATAGTGTATATGTACCATATTTCTGGGTTTTATCCAGTTCACTATTGATGGGCATCTAGATTGGTTCAAAGAGTTCTTACCAATGCCAGGAATCATGGCTGTTAATAGAATGCCCCTAGCTTCTAGAAAATAATTTCAAGTCAAGTTGAAATAAACTCATCAACCATTTGAAAGATATTTATCATAGCATCCATGTCATCTTATCCTTTCCAGGTTATATATAAACAGTTCCCTCAAACTTACTATGAAGATCCTATTTCATGTATAGAGATCCCATGAAATACCTATAAAGATCCCATTGCTTTGAAATATGTTACTTGCCATTATTTTTCTTTAAGTATAATACACAGCTCTGGACTGTGCCACCATTGAATCTGTTTTTTTCCTTCTTCAAAATGGGGCTAGTAGTATTTTCTACCTCATAGGTGTATGTTGAACATTAAAAGAAATAGCACCAATTCCTGTTCATTTATGCCTGGTAAAAACAGTTTGTTTTTACCAGCATCTGTGCTCTGCTCATCCTCTTGGGCACCCTGGAGTCCACGTTCCAGCCTCCCTTGTAGTTAGAAGAGACCATATGACTGACTTCCAGGAAGGGAAGGTGGGCCTAAGGATATATACCACATTCAGACTAAGTCTGACATTGTGTGTGTGCTTTTCTGGCAAATAAATCAGTGCTTTTACATGGAGTAAATGGTTGTTGCTTTTCATGCAAGAAGGTTAAAAGCAAATTTCCACATATTCTTATTTTTTCCCCACTAATTGGTTTAGTCCATCTTTTTTGTGTGTGATCCTCCCTCTCTTTCTTCATCTGCCTACTGAATGGAAACAGCTCCAAGGACTTACAGGAGGGTGGAGCTACAAAATTAAAAAAACTTGAGTCTCCGCATGACTGCATTTCTTCACCCCCATCTCTCCCTTGACCCATGGTATGCAACAGGGGCAAGAATAAAATTTTACTATATTAAGTCACTGAGATTTTAAAGTTCTTTCAGCCCTTAGTCTAATGCTGCTATGTATATTAAGCTAATACTTCTGTGGAAAAACCGTGTCAGGTAGAGAAATGCTCAATAAATATTAGCTACCATTACCACTAACAGCACCTCTGTCACCACTGCTACTATTGCCACTACCATACACATAGTCTGATGGGAGTCTACTGTATTCTCTTACTTAATCTAGTCACTTCAGCCTAGAATTGAACCCGCTATTTTAAGAATCACAACATACTTTGACTTGTATTGAAATTCCAGTCAATAACTCCACAAAGAAAGAGAAAAACAGATTTATTTTCACTTGTGCTTTTTCAACATAGTTCTCCCCTTTTTCTGTACATTCTAAACATTTTGGAATTCAAAAGTAAAAATAAATACACACCTCTGTTAAGTTCGCTAATTTTAATTACTGACGCATTTTGAAGACTGTTAACATATTTTTTCATCTTGATCCCCTTGTTCAGTGTCTTATTTTCTTCTCTCAGTGATAATATGTTACAAATTTTTCTGATATGCAATCTATTTCTCCTAAATTGCTAACAAAGATTTTGGTGAAGATAAGGCTAAGTACAAAATCCACTGTAGTGTAGCTCTGGGGGCTCCCTCAAGAATTTAGAGTGGTCAGCTCATTAACAGTATTTCAGTTCTACAAGCTTGGACTGCATTGTCATTCGGTCCATGACTCACCATTTTGTCCCCAAAATATCTTAAAATTTTTGTCAAATGTCCCATCCATAGTATGATTTGCTATGTGATAGCATTCTCCTTACCAATTAGCTCAGTACTCTGACATAAAGATAAAATGGTATTTGCTTGAAATAATTGTTTCTTAATGATCCTGGGCTAACTCCTTGACATCACTGCTGTCTTTTCCAAGTACTCTCAAGTCATCTGCTTACTAATACATTTCAGAATATTTCCTGGGTTTCACATCAAGTCTATAGCATTTAAAATTTCTTCCTCCCAACTTCTCTTTCAAAATAATGATGTTTGCCCTTCTCCAATTCTTCCAGGACTTCTCTCAATATCCATGTTCTTAATAATTACCAACCATTTCCTCATCTCATCTATACATTTCTCTAGTGCCCACATATTTAGATTCATCTGGGAAGAATTGAGCTTAACGAAATCTGGAGCCCCACTCCCTGAGGCACAGAAAGCACTTGCAGCTACAAAATACTGTAACCATGACTGCAAATCATCCCAGCAACAGGTTGGGAAACTATATCTCCTTTATGGAGCATCTCCAATCTGGAAAGCCTCCATGTCCACCCAGCTTTGTGCTGAGGGTCTGCTATGTACCAGGTATTTAATACATGTAGCACATTTAATCCTAACCACAATGCTGGGAAAACAGGTTCACAGAAAAAAAAGTTGACAAAGGTTTTACATCTAGAGTCAGGCTGAGTCTGGAATCAACCAGGTCTTTCTAAATCCCAAATGCAGATTCTCTCCACTGAGTCACACCTCCCTTTTTTCTAGGGCTCTTATACTCTCTTCTTGCCTATTGGGGTTTTCAATTCCTGTTCATTTATGCTGTTCTACACTTTCCAGTATTGAGACACTTCTTGTTGAAGGAAGTGGGGATTTGTCAGAAACTGAGGCTACTTTGCTTCTCCCCTCTCCTCTGTCATACATTATAGGCACTCCTCCAAGTGACTGAGCATATTCTAGCAAAAGAAACTTTCTTATTTTTTCATAAGCTTCAACTTATTCTACATAATTATTTTGACTCCATCCTCACCCTCCACATGTAGCCTAAAATCCCCTTGGTCTTGTTGGTGAGCCTTGATTTCCCTGAGTCCTCAGGATGCGCATTTTGCTCTTTATCCTAAGGTTATCTTTTTTCTATCAGCACTGTTCTTTGAATTCCATTCTCCTGAACATCAGGGACCTTCCCATGCCCTCTGTGCAGTCGTGATCTTTAACTAGGAGATTCTTCTCAGTGCCCTGCCCACTCTCCATCAGGGCATTCTATGCCCTAGGATACCCGTAAGCTGAAGACACAGCTGTCAACTAACTACCCTTTAGCCTCAGCTGACAAACACTCTAAGTTTCCCTCTACCTGGAGGCATTTTTCATCTTTGGAAGGAACTGAAGAAATGAGATCCATTGATTCCAAGTACAATTTCTGGAGAGATGCTGTCTGGTACTGACTCTACCACTTACACCTCGGTGAACTTGGGCAATGTACTTAACCTCTCTGGGCCTCAGTTTATTTATCTGTAGCATGGGGATAACAATTCTGCTAGGACAGATGTCAGCTATTACTTATCGTCAAATCAATTTTAATGTTGGCATTTTTGTCTTCTGGTAAATAAAAGAAGAAATAATTGAGGATTGAGAACTCTGAAGTTTGCCACTAAATTTACATCATGTGAGTGGTTACCTCTTCCACTTAGCAATAAGCAGCAACATAATTTTTGAGTTGTAAATATCATTACATCCAAGCCAAAAGTTGCAAACTCGAATGCCAGTGGAGCAGGTTACATGACGACTGTCGAATTGGATAACTGATGACACTTTCAAGAGGGCAGCCCTACTTGGCACCCACATAAAACTGTGACCTCAAAATTACCAAATCTTCCTTTGCATTTGTCCCAAGAGATACCGGAAATCCAGACTTTTATGTAAAATTTCTCAATTTTTAAATGGCATCAAGTTATTTTTTCAATATCTAGCACTTACATACTTACTAACAACATACCACCTGTTGGCAACCTCTGGCTTGCAGCCTGAAGTCTGAAGCCCCACTCCCCTAGTCACAGAACAGACTTGTAGCTACCACATGCTGTTACCATGACTACAAATAATCCCAGAGATAGGTCAGGAAACATTATCTTATTTATGGAGCACCTCCAGGCTGGGAAACCTGCGTGTCCACTCAGCTATGTGCTAGAGTCACCCTTTTATTTGCCACAGATATTAGTTTACCACAAGACTACTCTTGTAAGATCCCCCAGAACCTCCAGGTCAAATTCTCAGCCCATCCCAAGATTCCAGCCACTCACCGGTGATATTATTTATGGTATCAATTACTAATGCTCCTGAGGTTAAGAACCCGGTAAAACAGATGCCAGAGAAGCTGTTGCTAAAATTGCCTATGTATGGTTAGAGGCAAGGAGAACCCCACCCCTGCCCTGGACATTTGTGGAAAAGACGAGGAGGTTATTGGGGCCAGCATCCAACGTGTTCGCTCTCAAGTCTGCTGAAGCCCACAAGATGATCCATTTGGGGAAACCAGGGCTGGAAGCAGCTGTTGAGTAAGCCTTGCTCATTTTGGGATTATGAGAGAGCTGAGGAAGCCTTGATAAGCCGCTAAGAGCAAAGTCTATCTTTGGAATCCTGCATAATTTTCCTGCAGACTTGATCCACAGGGAGCTAGAGCTAGGGTTAGTTAAAATTTAATGCCTATAGATAGTCAAAATATATTTTAAAATTTTATTTCATCATTTTTTGGCTTTTTTTTCTTTTTGTGGAGAACAAGCCCTCACTATGTTGCCCAAGCAGGTCTCAAACTCCTGGACTTAAGCTATCCTCTCCCCTCTGCCTCCCTAAGTGCTGGGATTACAGGCATGAGCCACCACCTGGGCCTATTTCATCATTATTTATACTGGCAATAAATAAGTAAATAAATAGATAAATAAATAAGAGCAAACTAAATGACTATCTGCAGTGAACTGCATAAAAATTATGGCACATAAGCCGGGCGCAGTGGTTAATGCCTGTAATCCCAACACTTTGGGAGGCTGAGGCGGGTAGATCACGAGGTCAGGAGATCGAGACCATCCTGGCTAACATGGTGAAACCCCGTTTCTACTAAAAATATAAAAAATTAACCAGGCGTGGTGGCGGGTGCCTGTAGTTCCAGCTACTTGGGAGGCTGAGGCAGGAGAATGGTGTGAACCCAGGAGGCGGAGCTTGCAGTGAGCCGAGATCGTACCACTGCACTCCAGCCTGGGTGGCAGAGTGAGACTCTGTCTCAAAAAAAAAAAAAAATTATGGCACATCAATAATATGTAATCATAGGCAGCCAGCTATGGGATAAGTGAATTTTTCAAAAGCTATGTATAGAATAATATGTATGGTATTATTCCTTTTTGGTTAAAGCAAATAAAGAAAAAAAGGAAGGAAATAAAAATCTATGTGAATATATGTGTCAGAGTAAACATATAGGTGAGCACATAGGTTGAATAGGTTTAGAGAAAAAAATCTGGAAAGCTACATACCAAACCATTAACAATAGTACATCTGGGGAAAGTTTTTATTTTTGTTGAATATACTTTGGCATTTCGTTTTGTTACAACAAGCAAGAAGTCATTTTGTAAATTTTAAAAGTGAATATATAAAGAAAATATTTAGTCCTTATCAGATCAACTCATTAATTCATTAGCTCATTAACTTAGCACCTACTGTGACCCCACAACTGTACTCTATGCCACCAAAAACATAAAAGAAAAAACTTCTGTCCTTAAGCATCATAATCCAGTAGAGGAGCCTATATGTATGGATAGTTTACAAATATTTTTCAAATTCTAGCAGTCCTTTCTTTTTCATAAGTAAAAAACAACTGTCATTATTTTATAGATGAAGGAAGGTGACATGCAGAGAAACTGATGCCAGCAAGTGAGAGAACTCTACTGTGATTCCAAATCCAGGAGTTTCTCTACCGAATGCTGATGGGTAAGTGTCTTCTTTCAGGTTTTCTGTTTCTCAGAGTGCCATGGCTATGAAGAGAAAATATATTTCAATAAAAACTAAGTATTAAGAAGCACTTACAAGTGCCTGGGCAGAGATGATGTACCCAAGTTTTCTAGTTTAATTTTCTATTCAAATGAGATTTGTCAGCTTATTATTACTCATCTTTCTTATTTATTTCTTTAAACAGAATCTACTCCAAAGATTGACCAAAAATCATGGACAAGACCCGGCTATCTTTCATGGAGCATTAGCAATGGCAAAGAACTTAGAAATCCTCTCTTTTGACACTTCTATTTTAAAGACAGGAAACTGAAGCCCAGAAAGTCCTGAAGGCTGTCATAACTGGTGATTAGTGGCAGAGCTGGGACTTGAATCTACTACTCTTTCAGCCCATCCATGCCATGCTTATCATTATGAATGACCCAGTGAAACATCCATATAGCATTCCTCAGTGCCCCACTTTACCAGGAAGTTGCTCTCATCAATTGCAATCTGACCTAAGCAAAATTCTCACTGGTTCAATGTTTCTGCAGACTGGCATTAATGGAATAGGCAGTCATGCTCATCTAATCATGTCTTTCTTTAAATAGCTTGGGCTGACATGTTGTTTTCTGTCCAGAAGATAGGCAAACACCAGCAGAACTAGCATTTATCAAGTATCTATTATAGGGCCCTCAATGAGATTAGGGTTTTTGTTTGCATTATTTTAACATTATCTTTAATAGTCTATGAGGTATTGAAGTCTATCTTATAGCTAATAAATAATGGAACCAAAGGCTAAAATCCAGGACTTTTTTTTAAAAAAGCTAGGTCTAGGGCTCTTTCTCTGTGTTTTGCCTTCCAGGGTACAGCAGAAAAACCACTGAATTTATCCCAAAGATTGTAGCTTCTTTAGAAGCAAAATATGCCAATAAAATCTCGGTTTCCAGAGGGGGAGTCAATGGAAATCAAATAAGAATGTATTTCATTCTGTCATCTCCTGACCTATAAAACAGAGTTAGAAGACCAGACTCCTGGAGAGTTGCTGCCATTAGGCCTTACAGGAGTCTCTGCTCATTTCTCATTGTTCCAGATTTTTTAATCTTGTCTTCAGGTCAGTTTCTTGATCTCCTCTCATCACAGCAGCACTCCATCCTGTCCAAGCATAAGAAATCTGTGCTGTCTTGGACAGATGACAGAACTTAGACTTTAAACCACTGATTTTTTTGTGGTGGGCATTTAGGAGTGCTAAAGCCAAAAATAGATGCTCATTTAAATCTAAGGGTTACTCTCCCATCTTCTCACTTCCATCTTAATGTCACCTAGTTCTAATCAGGGTCTACTGCTTAATGCAGTAGGAGAAAAATGATGTTTTGTTTACAATAGCAGGTCCCATTGTGACTGTGTTCTTGTAGTGCAACTCTTTTCAAAGCAAAGTTTTCCCTGAGATAGTGAGCTGAAATAAATATATATCCCCTACTGCTGATTCTTCTTTATTTTTTTCTCTAAACAGAAAGGACAGTGCCATTGAAAGCATAAAATGCACCTAAAAAAATTCTTCAGTAAAGCCCAATAGAATCAAGGTGTGACATCCCCAAGAACAGCCAAGTCACAAAAGAGCTAGTCATGCTGAAGGCCAAGTTAAATAACCCATAATTTTGGATCTCTGGGTCCCACTAGCACCCTTGAGTGTGGGCTTATAAAATTCCTGAACGGGCAAGACGGCCCCTGTTGAATCTTGCTTGACTTGGCCCCTTCATGGGTAACTCTTCTGTGATTTGGCTTTCCCCACACATCTCACACCTTCCCACCAGTGACCTTTTCACTCTGTGCTTGGCTTTTCTGTGGTGGGTTAAGTGTCTGCACACATTCACATCATCATGTTCCCGATGTGAAGATGACGTAGTCATACATGCTATTGATCTCCAAATATTCAAAGGACATTGAAGCTCTGCTCAGGCTCCTGCAGTCTTTTCTGGGATAAGTATGGATATAAGGATATGGCAAGATGATGAATGCCCTACGTATATCTATTGTTCTGATTTGCGTAGCCCCTTGAGCTGCACAGCACTTCTTATAAAAGTGAGCTTCCACATGTCTAATGGTGCTTAGTCCCTTAGACTCTAAATCTTAGACCATGTGTTGTTATTTCATACCACCCCAGAGCCATTTCCTCTTATATAAAATTTCCAGAAATCCATAGGCATACTGCATCACGTGGCAGTGGGCTTCTGCATTTCCTTGGAGCATTATGACAGGCCACCCTAATTATAATCACTTATAATTGTCAGCTTATCCTCTGTCTGTGTTAAGCAGTCTCACTTTCAACTACTCATCGTCATCTCCAGAAAGCCTCCCCTGAACTTTAGGCTGACCCAACTGCTCCCATAGTATCCATATTTACCTCTATTTTGGCATTTCCTCACTACAGTAATTGTTTCTATTTTTGGTCTGTCACCACAATAGACACATTAGAGCTCCTAAGTTGGATGGACTAGCTCTCACTTATCTGTATATTACCAACACTTAGCACTATGTCCTGCAGAAAATATACATTCAGTACATATTGGTGAGCCATTGTTGAAGGTTTAGTTGAATGGGTTAAGGTAAAAATTATTTCCAGGCCTGTGAATTAATTCTATTCCAGAACTCTTTCTGTTGCCAATATTAGTGTGATGAAATATTAAGTATGACTTGTGTTGACACTCAGACAGAAGGACATATGGCCCACTAGAATTGTCACTGCAAAAAGGCTAATTAGTTTAACTCTCAAAGGGTAACTTTATTTACCATGCCTTTGTTGGAGGGGAGGTGTTGAAAGAATGACTGACTTCCCCATGCTTTCACCTTGTAGGAGACAAGGAATTTGGCGGCCACCTAGATTGGCCTTTACTTTTGTCTATACGTCAGTATCCTTCAGTATTATCTTCCTTAAATCTTCCCAAAAGTCTGTATAAGGTTTCATGGACATTACCAAACTAAACTGCCTGATAAGACGTATGTACCCCTCAACCTCTGTTTCAACTTTTATCTATCGTCTTCCCACCCTCCGCTGAAACGCAAACATGCCTTTGTCTCAGATATAGACTGGGAGCCCAAGAGATAATCTTTACCAATCTCAGCATCTCCAGTTTTCTCTGTTAAGCTACATGGTAAAGATGTCCCTGAGAGACTAAGTCTGGGGAATTTTTGTATACCAGAGTTTTGACCAGAAAACTGAGATTTTTCCAACTCTGGATCCTTTGGCTTTTGCCCTGATTATTTTACTAGGGCCTTACTCTTCTCTAATTCTTAACAGTTAAAAAAAAGTCTTTCTGTTGCCATGGTTGAGAACAATGAGCCCTTGTCAGGGTAAGATTTGGAGAGCTTTAATGAGAAGATGTATGTAAGCCCATGTTGCAAAGAGACAAAACAAGAATACAGAAAAAAGGCTCTGTTGATGAAGCAAAAACCCTCCTGAGACCAGCACACTCTGGAAATGGAAAATGGAACCAGTGGCATTTTGCCTATTTGTTCTGGGCACCATTCTGGATGAAGGGATAGTTAGTTTTTCTCTGTGAAGAATAATTAGTGATGGGACCCAAGATAGTTGTTGTTGTAGAGGGTGCCTCACCCTGTGAGCTTCCTTTCTGAGGAGCACCACCAGCAACACCCTTAGGTCGAAGGCCTGAGCATTGTCACAGAGTTAGACAAAGCCTAATTCCAGAAGCTTAGTCTAGAAGCCATGTATGAATATAGTTTCCAAACAGACTGAATCTTTGGGGACTGCAAATAACATTACATGTTCAGGCCTTCCACACTCCTGCCTTGAGGTAGGAAGTATTATGCAAAGACGTGCAAAAACTACAGGCTGAGTGGAGTGTGATCCTGACACTCTAGAGATGACTTCCATATGCAAGTCATACTTGAGCTCTTTCTGAATGAAACCAAACAAGAGGTGATTCCTGTTATATTACAAGCTTATTTAAGCCAGGGAACATGGCTTGTGTAGCATTCTCAGAATTTTGCCCAGGAAAAGAAATATTTTCTAAAAGTCTGCCTTATCAAATATTAATGGTTCTAACCTCAGATTGCCTGAGTGTGACCTTTGGCAAGATTCTTAGTCTTTCTGCATTTTTCTCTCACCTATAATGTGGGTATAATAATAATACTGTCAGCTTCATAAAGTCGTTGGGAATTAAATAAGACATGGTACTAACTAAAGCACTTAAGCTGGCATGAATAAGCACTTGATAAATGTTTCTTGTTTTATACTTATCACTTGAGAAAAGCTTACTCAGCATTTTATAAATCCTCAAGATCTTTTAGGAGAACGGGAAGGAATCCTACTAAAAGATATATCTCACAGATGAACTGAACCCCAGTGGGGCAAAGTTAACTGTTCCAGATTGCTTTGCAAAGCATCTGAGAAGCTGGGACTAGAAATTAGCCTTATCTTTGACTGCTGGGTTTATAGGAAAAGCAGATTGAGATTGGCTCAGGCTAGGTTGGCTCAGGGGCTGGCAGAAGCTCCCTAACGCCTAACAAATCTGTTTCCTCTTTTTCCTATGCACTCAGCTAGACTATACTGCCCAGTTTCCTTTGCAGTTAGGTGTGGTCACTGGAGTTCTAACCATTAGAATAGAGAGGAAGTCATGCATCAATACAAGACTGGGCTTATGAATATCTCCCATGTACAAGTTTTTATTCTTTCACCTCATCGTTTAGCTGAATGGAGAGGTACTGAGCTAAGTGCTGAAGATATTGGAGCCATTAAATGGAAGAAGATTGTTTTCCTAAATCATTGCTTGGAGAAGAGCCACTCAATGAGAAATTCCATGTTGAGTTGTGAGATGAGTGAGAAATGAACATTATTATGTTAAGATTTGGAGATTTATCTGTTACCTCATCTAGAGACAGCCTAAGAGAGGCTCTACCTGCCCATGTGTAGAGGAAGGATGCATGGTGTGGGCAAGATGAGGAGAACTCCAAGAATCTTCTTCGTGGAGTTCAAAAGCTTCCCTGAGAATGAGAGCTGACAGAGGTTGACTTGGCAATCCTTTGATAGCCCCCTTTGTCCACTTTGGCTTCACTAGGTGAAAATACTAAAAATGACTCAAAACCCCTTTGGTTTTCTGTGCCTCTGCAGAGCCTGCAGTAAAGTGTAATAAAAGCAGAAACTGTGAGTAGGAAGCATCTGAAGTGGGAAATGCCGTTAGGCTGGCCCATAAAAGATGAGTGCTATGAGCAGTAAAATGAGCTAAGAAGGAAAACATGATGAATGTTTTCTCGGCCTCAAGCAGCAAGATCCCATTTCAGCATCCCACGTGGCACTGTGTGCCTGGCTGGAAAAAGCAAGGGCCTCTGTGCAAAGCCTGACTCAGGGAGTGTGGCAGTTGAGCCTAACCCTGGGGCCCCGGCTGGGGGAGTAGAGTGGGGTGGAGGTGCTGGGGGCGGGTGGAGGGATGCAGCTTGATTTCTTCATCACCTCCCAGGCCTTACTGACACTTTCCATGTTGAAGGTTCCCACTGAGACACTGGAGGAAATCCTGAATTGCCCAAGTTACAGAGCAAGGACACCTCACATAGGGAAAGGGAACCCAGAGGTCATGGTGCCAGGAACAGCAGGGAGAACTTTATGAGATTTGACTCAAGAAAATGAATATCCTCTGCTTCAATCCCACTACCATAGCTCATTATACCACACAGAGAACATGTGTCTTTACTGTGCTGGCCCCCACCTCGCACCGGGACACCTTCCTCCTCCTAGGTTTAGGCAGCTTCCATGAATTCTTCGAAGTACGATTCAAGTTCAACTTTCTCCACGAGCCCACGACTTTTTATTATAGTCCCTATAAATCTCATTTTTGGAAAAATATAGCAGTAGAAAGGCCTGGGTTGGAGTCCTGCCTTTGTTACTTGCAAGCTCTGTGATTTTGTGCACATTACTAACTTCTGTAAGTTTTGGTTTCCCTATCTCTAAAATAGGGATTGAAATATAAATCCTACAGGATGGCTGCAAGGATTACAGGATATTACCTTGCATAATGTGTAAGATGTAATAAACACTCAATAAAAATTAGTTTTCTTCTGAAATTTTGCAGCATATATGGTCTTTACCACCAATTTAATAGTTTTATTGTTTCTTATGCACGTAGCTTGACTCTTCAACCAGGGTAAAATCCCCTTCTAGAACAGAATAATGTCTCAGATCATTATAGACTACCAAGCCATATTTAATATTTTTGCTTATTAATTATTGTTCATCATTAGTCTGATTGATATCAATTGGTTGGTTGATCATTAGTTTTAACCTTTTACAAAGTTAGTTAGAAAGGTGCCTCTCATCCTCTAAGAATGTCATGAAAATATGATTTTACTCGGGCTGTGTAGAAGATAGATTCATATTTTGAAGAGTCTCTAAATTACTCCAGTCCCAAGAAGACTTCAAAAAATTAGTATCAATGCTATACAAAGCTATTGTAAAGACAAAAATGCCTGGCCTACGCTGATATAATAACAGCTGAACACATCTTCCAGTGACACATGTCTGCCCTCAGCACGAGTTACAGTAAGCCAATTCTAAGAAAATGGCTATATTTGTACTAGCTCAAACATCACCCTCTGAGAGCAGCCCTCTTAGAAAATCATATCTAAATAAGCCTTCGTTCTCATTGCCCAGTCATTCTCTATCATTCTATTATTTTTAATTTCCTCAAAGTCATCAATGCAATCTGAAATTATTCATTTACTTGCTAGTGTATTCAATGTCAGTCTCTCACTAGACCATGAGCTCCTAAAGGCAAGAACATGTCTGGTTGTTCATTGCTACGTTCTCAGTGCCCAGAGCAGTGCTTAACAAACAGCATTATATAATATGTATTGAATTGAATCTGATGAACCTTGACATAAGTGTGGGGAACAAATCTCCAATTGATGATCATAAGCAAAAAAGCTTTTGTGAAATGCATCTTTTTGGCTGGGTTTCCTTGGGAAAACAACTCTCCTTTAGCTTACTGAATGCAAACTGGTACAACAGAGCTTCTCTGAAATCCTCAAAGTACTAAGCAGTGAATCACGTCAACCAGACAGCTCTGCTCTTGGATCTCAGCTCTCAAAACTCCCACTAATGAGAAAATACTCCGTAGAAAAAGATATTAATCTATAGGCTGTAAGAAAGTTCTGAATATCTCTATCTTTACTAAATTGCTCCCTGAAATGAAATGCTATTATTTTTCCTCCAATGTTTATTCATTGTAGTGTCTTTTAAAATCTTATTTTGTTCTTAACCCACCATTTCTTATTTCTATAAAAATTCTGAGCATCCTTAAAAGCTCAGTAGAAGTTCTGCCTCACCAATGAAAACAATTAACCTCTTCTTACCCTAAACATCTTCTTTGAATTTCCAGAGCCTTTTATATCATGCACCTCATTGTGAATGGCTGCCTAAAAAGCTAGCCCTTTCAAGAAAGAAACCATGGTGTGATTTTTACTCTTCCTTATGTATAACGGATGCTTGCTAGCTACTATTTACATTTACACTAATCTATTACAGAATACTATATGAAGAACAATAAACCTTTGTTAATTTAGGTAGCTTTAACTTGGAGTAAATAATATTATTTAGCCATGCAACCATTTCTTATCCTTAAAAAAAGGCTTTGGTCAACAAATTAAACAATAAGTATGTATTGAGATTCTATAATAGATCAGGAACTGTCCTAGCTATTGAGGATGCAAAGATGAATAAGATAGCCTTTCCCCAGAAAAATGAGCAATTGTGGAGCACCTTAGACTATAGAAGAATAATCCTTCTAGTAAACACCCCTTTGTGTAATCATTATGCCAATTACAATGAATGCTCACTATTTCATGAAAGAGAATTGCGTAGAGCATATTCTTCACAATTCTTTATCCAGTTTGTCTTTTAAAAAACATTTTTATTACTTCTTCAGGTACACATGGAAACATATGCCATAATTCAGATGTAACTAACTTGGATTGTTCTAATTAACCCAAATTACAAAAATGTTCTGTACTTAATATTCTAAATGATTATTGAAATTATTATTCTTACTATTGGGTGAAAATATGGAGATTTTTATGTCAAGTTTTCTGATTGGCATACTGTGATTATCTATTACCCCAAACCTCAAAGGGTGTTAGATCAGTGAACAATGTTTGGTATGCTGCTAAATTAAAAAGTAATAATAATAACCGTAAGCTTCACATGTAGTTGTTTTTGTTATACCATTATGAAACCAAGGGGTGATGCAAGGTTTCCAAATAGGAGTGGTTTTCTAAGTTTTGAGGCATGTCATTCCCAGAGAGCCTACAATCCGTGGAGGTACTCAGTCAGTCATTGTCCAGCTATTTTGGCAATGATCTGATGGCTAATGGAATTAACTAGCATGCCACCCTCTGCAGTTATTTATAACACCAGAGCAATGAATAAGGTTTTTGCTCTCCCAAACCAACCTCCATTTCCAGTGAATGGCTGTGGTGGTTGGCAACCTGAGCCCACCAAATCAAACCCTGATGAAATGGGTCAGTGAGCAACCAGTGTAACTGTCCACCAGGAAACAGTCTGGAGTAGGGGCAAGAGCAAGAGGTTTCAAGTCCTGGCTCTGCTGCTTCCCAGCCACTTAAGAATGGGCAGGTCACAAAGTTTATCTTTTACTTCTTCATTTGCAAAACAATACTTCCTGGCCTGTCCACCTTTCATGGTTATTGTGAGGCTCCAGTGAGATAATATATGAAAGTTCTTGTAAATGGCATAGTCCTAGCCTCTTTATTAGTCTGTTATAAGTTGTCAGTTGGTGCATGACAACTCAAAACCACTCTCCCCATGCTGCAGTGATGCATTCAAGGAGGATAGTACATACTTATTGTTCAATATACCAAGCAAAATCCAGCCTCAGAGGCACTCTCACCTCAATCCCTTAAGATATGTCTTCTTTCCTGATTGTCCAAGTGCCTCGTGGTACTGCTGAATGACAGTGCTAATTGCACAGACCCTAAGGTCAGATTGCCAGCTCCCCACTTGGTCAAATATTTAACATTTTATGAGCTCATTACTGGATCTATAAAATGAGGATTCAAATGTTACCTATCTCACAGAATTGTGGGAGGATAAGATAATCACGTAAAACACATGGTGTAGTATCAGGTGGCACACAGTAACAATGACAATTACTATTAGCCTCACACAGGTTTCTGCAGCTAATATGAAGGCAAAAATCCCATTACAGTCAGAAGATCTAGTTTCAAGTCCTCGTTCCCTCTGTGACAGGCTGGATAATGCTACAAATTTCATTCAATCTCTCTGGAATGCAGTTACTACTTATAAAAGGATGCTAATATTCACTTCATGGGGTCTATATAAAAATCACATAGAGTAATATATATATAACTTCTATACTCACTGTAATGCACGATGAAAATGCACAAGGCTGTTATTTGATTTTTCTGTATGAACAAACATGCAGAAAACAATTGCAAAGATTTTATTTAGCGGCTTTCTGTGCTTGGCACTTAGAAACAGAGTTCCGTGCATAAGGGCAAATTTTTATACACTTTTTCTTCATACATATTTTACATACCCTTTTATTGCCCCCTTTTTCATATTCATAATATTGGATTCCCCACTAGGCACATAAATACATTTATCTACAACACCTCAAAACCAGAAACTTTAATAATATCTGTATTATTTTACTTGGTATTATTTGCATTTCCACACCATTTAAAAATTTTAGCTTGCACCAAGCTTCACTTGCTTTCTTACCATTAAAAGATTTGAAGGGAAAGGGAAAGATGAAGGACAAAACCCAAAACTTCAAAATGCAATGTACTATTTGATAAAAATGGAGATCTAAGGGCAGGTAGAAGGGTATAGAAGACCCATCTGCAATTCCCTGGGACATGAGGGGATATTTCCTGCCACAGGGATAGCGGGCAGGCATTCTAGGTCAGGTGTCTGGATCCGGCACCTGGAGGCCAGGCCTCTATTTGTTGCCTCTGCTCTTGGTATCATCTTCCGAGATTATAAAACTATTCCTTCTTCACACCCTTTTATTTTCCTTCCCCTACCAGGCTGCATGCTGTGGAATCAGCACTTCCCACGTAGTGCACCTCTCTTCCGGATCACAGTGGTCAAAGCTGTGGGCTCAGGATGCATTCCTTGCTCTGTCCCTCTGACCAATGCCCTGACCATGCTCAGTGTGCCAGAGAGGTTTACTCCTCAGTAATGCCATGATTCTTTCCATAACCTGTAGTGGGGCGGGCGGGGTTTGGGGGGACAAACCAAAAACACGTCTCCTTGGTGAATTAAAATTCTCATCATTGCTCACACTTTCTCTGTCAGTCTTGCTCTCCACCTCGTTCCTGTTCTCTATTCTTTCTGTTTGTCTTTCTCCTGTTCAGCTTCTCTTTCTCCCTCTTTCCACGGGCACCACTGGGAATATCAATGATAGCATACAAGTGAAGAGAGCCAAAGTTCAAAAGCAATCTTTTTCCGGAAGCCAAGTCCAGTTGTACTGATGTCTTTCCACTCTCATCCATTGGGAGGGTCTCCAGGATACATGGTTCATTCCAGAAGCAGAGGAAGCTGCAGGGGAGAAAGACTGGCAGCTACTGCTGGCCCACTCCATCTAGAGTTGTATATAGACAAATTCTTGGTGAAAGCACCCATTCTGGGCCTCCCTCCACAGAGTTCACCCAGTTCAGAGTCAGTGTGCATGTATGATTGCATGTGTATGAATTGTGTATGAATATGTAAGTGTGTGTGCATGTATGTATAGGTAGGTCTGTCTGTATGTGGGTGTGTATGTGTAACTTTTCATGGCTGCCACACACTAGCATCTCCCTTAACATTATGACGAAGTGATTATTCAGTCTCTTCAAAGGCCACTCTGGAACAGACAATGCTTTATAAAACTAAGGTCTGGGAAGGCAGAAGAATGGCCACTGAGTTGCGGATGATTCTACCGCAAGTATCCTTCACTGGCTTAAAGGTATCTCTTGTTCTTGGGTATATGTCTTCCGCCAGAAAAAAAAAAAAACACGGTTCCTGTTTTTCAAAGACACTGGACTCCCAAAGAGGAGGATCTGACCACGGAGACTCTGGGGCCTTGATTGCCAAATGCTCCGTGGTGTTTGGACTGGCCTTTAAACCATGTGCACGGACATCTGGGAGGAGGAGCCTGAAACTGCCCCATACTGCCGGCCGTCACAAGTGTTGGTTGCCTGTTGGTTATTGGGTGAAGGGCTAATCATGTGCATGCTGTGCTCCATCCCTGACGGCAGGTACTGCCTCTCTCCAAAGGCCCCGTTGGAAGGAGAAGAACAGAGTAAAGTGCTTTGAGAGGCGCTCAGTTTTTCCGGGCTTGCAGCTAGCCTAGGGGAAGTGGGGAAATTGTATCCATACAGGTTGTAAGGGTTGTGAAGGGAGAAGGCATTGTAGGAGCTCTGCTGCATGTGGCTGCCCCCGAACATGTGTGGTGATGACGAGCTGGAGGCAGCATTGCCTGCCTGCATGACATACTGAAACTGGGAAGTGGGAAAGGACCCCAGCTGGCCACCGTAGGCTTCCATCTTGCTGTTGCCAGGCAACGAGGGAGGAGTTGGTATTCCTGAGATCAGGGATGGAGTCCTCTGAGGCATGAAGGTTTCAGAGGGCTGAGTGGCTGAAGTGGTGCCACTCTGAAGCCTGTTGTAGCCACTGTCACTCAGCCCTGGGTAGCTCTGCAAGGCAGCCATGTTGCTTCGGGCACATGGTGGATAATCAGAGAGGTTTAGATTACACAGCTGGCTTTCTCGGCAGCCCACATTGAAAGTGTTGGGGGCCAGATGAAAAGTTGGAGGAGAACAGGATGGAGATAAAAGATGAGAAGAAGCCGAAGGGGATGGTGTCCCAGTGCTGGAGGTGGTTGGGGAAGTGCCTGTGCTGCCTCCTGAAAAATAAAACGTGAATACTATTGAGACAGTCTTTTAAGATGAGTCTGCCTAAGTCAAATGCAAGCCATACAGAAGGTGCCTTCAAATGTCCAAGATAGGGCTGATTTTTACAGAACCATTTTTCCTCTTAACTCAGCAGACCTATGCTAAGTGATTCCACCTGTGGACACATACACAGTCATACAGTCACACACACACACACACACACACACACACACTCCAGAAGGATCAAAAACAACACTAAATTCTTTTGTTTGTTTTCTCTATAAGAGCCTTAGTAAGTCCTTTGTATAAAAATAACAATAAACCTTCCAAGATTCACGTTGCCATTTCTCACCATCAAATTCACTTTCTAATAAGACCTCTGATGTCAGCATTAAAATCCACTAGCTCAGCTTTTCCCATTCTTAATGGAAATGCATTAAATATGTATTTTATTCAAGGGCTGTTGCCTACTTTGCCATTTTTAGTCTTCCAGCCAAACATGCAGGACACCAAAGCGGGACCCTAATCACAGAGGAAATGGGGTAATGGAAGACAGTGCCAAGTCAAAATTGAGGCCTGGGGGTGCAGAGCAGTGGAGCCTGGGGTATGAGATTGAAGTTGCATCACATAAAAGACATTGGGAACACAATTATAAGAGCTAGATTAGAATAAAGCAGGGCTAACCCAAAACAAAATCATTATGAACCAGAGGCTCTGCTGATCTCCTTTTATAGGATAATGTCCATTCTCAGAGACTGGAATAAAGACTGTAAACGGAGCCTTTGGAGTTTTAATATTTATCAGAACAAGAAGCTAAAAAGGCCTTAAAGTGACCTGAGAGTCAGGAGATCTGGGTCTGCTCACAACTCTGCCACACTAACTGCCCAGGTAACCTTAGGCACATCACTTACCCTCTGCAGGTTACAGTTTCTTCATCTAGAGATGAGGAATTAACTTAGATCAGCGGTTCTCAGGCATAGAGGACCTGGCAGCTTTTAAAAGAAATGCTGACGTTCCAGGATCCTACCTCGGATGAACTAAAGGAGAGTTTCTGGGCATGGAACCTCCACATCAGTATTGTTTTAAAAGCTCCCCCAGATGTGTAGTGTGGCTTAAGAACCAATCATACAACCCAAATTCCTCATTTCTAAGTACTCAGAATAGTCTTTCCTAAACTTGAGTGTGTATGAGAATCAGCTAGATGGCTTGTTAAAGCGTAGATTGCTGACTCCATCCCTAGAGTCTCTGATTCTGTAGGTCTGGGGTGGGGCCTAAGAATTTGCATTTCCAACAAGTTCTCAGGTGATGGTCCAGAGACCACACTTTGGGTTAGAGGAACTCCAGATTCCTTTCATTTCCAAAAGTCCCTAAATCTGTATTTGAACGAGTTGATCTTATGATGTGTGAATGTTAGAGCTAGACAGGTGGATGATGCACCGACAGACTGAGGACCAGTTCAATCCAACCTCCTTCAGTGTGTTCTCAGATAATTTAAGAAGGCCAAAAATGACCTTTACGAGCCTCCTCTTTCCCAAAGTCAGGAAGCAGCAGTGCAGCATCTGCCTCCTGTCTCATCCAATGGAAGTTAAAGACATGGGTGAGTGCTAGGGCTGCGGGGCCCTTTATTTGAATTCTGGAAAGAGCAGCTGCTTTGTCTTCCATAGGGAATCTTCCGTGATGTAACTTCCTCCTTCACAGCAAGGTTAGGAGTTTCCCAGCATTGTCAAGAGCTGTGATTCCCCCAAGGAATGTAATATCCTTTAGATCACCTACCCACTCATTTTGGGACTCTTAGAAGCTGAGCATTATAAAAGGGTAAAGGGCACTTTAGGTATAAAAGAGCAGGAATAAGGTTTTTCTCAGTGAAGAAAATGTTATAAAAACTAGCAGGGGTTGGGCACACTGGCTCATGCCTGTAATCCTAGCACTTTGGGAGGCCGAGGCAGGTGGATCACTTGAGGTCAGGAGTTCAAAACCAGCCTGGCCTACATGGTGAAACCCCATCTCTACTAAAAATACAAAAATTAGCTGAGTGTGGTAGTGGGCGCCTGTAACACCAGCTACTTGGGAGGCTGAGGCAGGAGAATCTCTTGAGCCCAGGAGGCAGAGGCTGCAGTGAGCCAAGATAGTGCCATTGCACTCTGGCCTGGGCAACAAGAGCAAAACTCTCAAAAAAAAAAAAAAAAAAGCAGGATTCCAGAGGCACTGGAATACAAAGAAACCATCCACAGTGTGCTAAGGACACAGGGGTCCCAGATGTGTCAATTAAGAGACAGATGCCCTCAAAGAGGAACCGAAAGTTAATTTTTAGCAGGAAAAAAAAAAAGCGTTCATCTTACATCCATGGACATAGGTAGTAGTGCTGGCTATAGAAGTACAAATTTGGCTGTTGTTATTATAATAGTTTCTTCAGAGGTAAATTTTGACAAAGCCTAACTAATAACGAAAGAATTTCAAAAGAATTCCCCCCAATGAACCTTCAAGGAAGAATTGTATTTAGATATAAATAGCTGCTGATTTTAGAGACATTTCAAAACTTCTCCTTCCTCCTTTCTAATACTCAACTTAAAATCCTTTAAGAAGAGTAAAAAATGATTTTTATTCCACAATTTGAGACAAGGCTAACATTGTAAATACCACTGAGAGAAGGAAGACAGCAGCTGGCCATGTCGGAAAGAGCCCTGAGCCTGATTCTAGGCCTATTAACCTCTGTCCAGCTCATGACCACTAGCAATGCAGGCCACCTCTTCATTCTCATTAGCTGTGAAATCAGGGGCTTGAACCAGTGGGCCTCAGTTTCTGTCCTTCTCAGCATATCTGTAACTGAGGTTTCAAATAATATAAAGTGTGAATCGCCAACAACAAGTACTTTCCATGGAATTATTTTAATATAATGAAGGATCTCTGGCAGGAGAAGATTCTAGAAGGAGGAGGCAGAACATCTCATCTGTCTTGTTTCTATACAGCTGAATGGCCAGGCCTTCTGTGCCTTGCAGAAATCTCAAGGATTCATTTCAAGCGTGTGGTTCCTCTTTGAGGCATCCTACACATTTTCCTTATTTTCCACTCCAAATGCCATGAGCTTCTCTGAAATTAATGCTATGGCACAAATGGAGAAACCTGACTCCAGCTGTAAAGAGATTTGTTTTATGGGATAGTTATCTGGTCACTTCTCTTTGAAAGTTCATCCTTGCTCTCCCTGATCTGGTGTTTATGTGGTCCCTGAGGAGACCACCTGTTCAGCATGTCATACTGTCCTGTTACAGGTATGTTCTATCAGGCACTGGTCCTAGCCCTGCAGCAGGAAGTGCAAGATGGAGCAGATGACTTCCTACAACTCTAAATGGTTTTCTCTGATGGCCCAAGATGGAAGGAATGGTACTGATTTAAGGCCTCAACTGGTTTCACTACAAAAAGAAAAAAAAAGGTTGGGGGTGGAACTATTAACAAGTTACAGGGATTTCTGCTGACCAGATGAGAGGCAAATGTTAAAAAGTTTGTAGTCAGCTTGCTTGGGCTTTTAAATGACATTCACTGGAAATGAGACTTGGTGGCCTGCTGAGCTTGAGTGGGTGAAGCCTCCATATGAACTAGTGTTTGAAGGAGGCAGGGGCAAGGCTGTCCAAGAAAAGGTCACCTTGCTTCCATGCACTTTGAAGAAATGCTCTTGTGAACATACAGATAACAGCAATTTTTCAAAGTTCCCATAGAAAGAGAAGACTATGGTATTCATTTTGCAGAGAACAAACCGAGATACTGACAAGTCTTTCTCCTCCTATGATCTAACAGCTTGTCGAATGTTAAACAAGATTGGAATTTCCAGCCAAGTGCAAAATGAGCACAAAGAGGGAGCCCATCCTCCTTGTTCATTTTCAACACTTGGCTGACTAGAGATTCTCATCACAGAAAAGCTAGGGCAGGGTGGGACACCAGTCCAGGCCAGGCCATACTGATACAGGAGGGTCAGAGCTGCCTCTCCAAGCAAAGCATGACTCTCTTCCCTGTGCCCTCCTCCCCTCTGTACTTGCCAGGTCCTGAGTGCTCTGAGCATCTTGACAGAAATTTTATTTAATGGATGAGTGTGTTCTATAGGGTCCAAAAAACCCAGTTCCAATCCCAGATGTCTTACTGATTAAGGACAGAACCTTAGCAAGTTAGCAACTCCAAGCCTTTTACATTTTAAGGAATTGCCAATATCTATTTTGTAGAGATGTTTTGAGAAATAGGTAAGATATAATAGTATACATTACAAAGTGCTCATAACTGTATTTGGCACATAGGCATTAATTTTTTTAAAAAAAATTTTTAGTAGAGATAGGGTGTCACTATGTTGCTCAGGCTGGTCTTAAACTCCTGGGCTCAAGAAATCCTCCTGTCTCAGCCTCAAAGCATTGGGATTACAGGCGTGAGCCACTGCACCTAGCCCAGCACAAAAGCATTAACTATTCTCTTCTATGAGAGAAGAGTGAAGGAAGGAGAAAGGAACTTGGGTTCTAATGAGAATGGCTCTGCGGTGTTGGCCTCTGTCTGTGGAGCTAAGCATCTTGGCCTCTCCTCACCCTGATGAGCATTATGTCACAACAGCTACATGTTTGTTGTTACATGCTAGAGGAACCTCCATCACTGTGAATGATGGAGCACTAGGCCAGGTAGCAGCTAAGGCCCTACCTGTGCCATATTCCCAAAGGCTAACCTAACTCTGGTTCCTCTCTGAATTATCTGTCCCTCCTCCCTCACTTCCAGTTCAGGACAAGAATGGCTGCCCGTGTCTCCATCTTTCCTCAAATGAAGCAAAGTGGGATTCACAGAGCACAAATAGCTAGACTGGTGTTTTTCCCACTATCCTTAGAGGTCTTAATTCACTTCTGAGAAGTGATTAAAATATAATGCCCTAAGTAGCTTAAAACTTTCAGGAGTTCTGTAGCATCTGTAGGATCTGTAGGATCAATCTCCTACAGCACCAGCTCCCTTCATCCTATTTTACCCATGGGCCAATATGAGGTGACACACATGAAAATTCATATATGACATTAACTTGCTCCAATATCCAAGGCTAATGGCCAAAATAACCAAAAAGGATACGTTTAGCAGTAATTCTGTATGAGGACAATAACCTAGAATATACTTGTTTTTACCATAAAGACAAGTTAAATGTGACCATGAAAATCCTGAATACTAAACCTGCTGACTTTTGCATCTGTAAATTGATCATTTCCAGATTGTAATATAAGGGCTTTCACATACAGTTTCTTTTTCAATTTATTTTTCTGTGCTTTTCTCCCTCCTCCCCCAAAATTGAAAAACAGTAAGGCAAAACCCCATCTAGGCTAGTAAAGAATAAATTTCCATGTAATTACTTCGTTCCATGAGCCAGACTCTTCTCTTGTATAATTCAATGGCATCTGTCTCTGAGGAGTGCTGATTCACTGTGTATCCTTGAGAAGTCTTCTTTGAGGCTTTCAAACAGGTAAGAGGTAAAATATCAGCACCCTATAGACTGATCCCAGAGAATAAACCCAGAGATCGTAAAGTTTAATGAGCACAGCACTGTTCATCTCAACAAAAGAATTACTTAGTTGAGATGAGTACCATCCTCATAATGCAAACATGAACATTAGAGTGCTAATAGGAATTGCGTGGTTTCAATCTTAGAAAGACTCCTAGTGAATCATTCTCCATAAAAGTTAAAGGTATGCACAGACCTAAACTCCTTCTCTTTAAAATTGCTTTGAATATATTCATCCAATTCTCATTTTGCACATTGGTACTCTGTGCTCTGAGTGTCTCCGCTTCTTAGATGGTCCTATTTTACATCTACCACATTCCTTAGGTGGACTGCAGCATTTCTTCACTTTCCATTAACTTAATTGTTTTCTCCCCTACTTGTTTTACTGCCTTCCTTGCTGCAGCATGCATCTGTTATCTTCATTTAGAATTCATCTGCTTCTTTCTGGCAACAGTATCTAGTTTTCCCACTATTACACACTTTCTCCCACTCTCACTGCCTCAGCCCTACCTTCAGGGAAGGCATGTGACTCAGGCCTGGACAATCAAAGCATCATATTCCCCCCTACCACAGTAATTAAAATGGAGATGACTCAATTAAAGACAATTATACTCAATGAGATTTTGGTAGAAACCTTAGGAGAAAGGTACATGCCTTTTCCCATCAGATTTAAACCTCAAAATATGTAGGGCCAGGGGTTCTGGTAAGCATGTTTATACCATGGGGAAACTGAGAATAAAGTCAGGATGATAGAGAGCAAAGTTGAGAAATGGAGTTGATGATCTTTTATGGGTGCCTACATTAAGCTTTGCCTAAAACTGGCTATTTGAGTCATTTCAGTTTCATGACCCAATGAGTTTCTTTTTTGCTTTGCCATTTGGGTTTTATTTTATTTACAACAGTAAGAATCCTAATTGATATACATCCCTAATTCTATAGGTAATTCCACTATGAATCTGAAGGGGTAGGAATATTAAGATAAAGCTGGAAGAGAGAGAAATAAAAATGAGAATGGTAGGACTAGACTATGAACCACTTTGTCAAATGGAAGCTATGGATGATTCCTTCCTAAGACATGATAAATTACCTATGAGTAGGAACAAGGGATTTCAGCTACGTAAATAGACATCTAGCTCTGTAAAAAAATATCTAATAAGATAGTGACTTTACTTTAGAAAAATACATAATCTCTTAAATGGTTGCTGGCCTCATTCTGATCAATAAGAACAGGCTAAACAATGAAGTAAAAATGCTGGCAACTTTTCAAGATGATTTTTTCATATTAGTGTCCCTGGCAAATAAGGAAGATAATGTACAGAATAGAAAAACAACAGCTGCTGGTTTTTTTTAAGTTTTCTAAAAGTTCAGTAGAAAGAAATGCACAAATCTAAACAAAAAGGTAATTTCAAAAACCAATTACAACACCACAAATGGTAAGAAGATAAAAGAGGAGTGTCTAAAGACATCAAAGTCAAAGTGGCCATTCTCTGATAGGTTTGTGAAATGCAGTTAGATAAGACATAAAAGGAAGAATATATAAATAAAAGCAGGAAAAACAATGGTGTGATCTTGTGGGAATAACATTAGGATGCCCAGAATTAAGTGAAGTTTGTAGTCTTCTCTAACAGTAATACTCATGTTTTTTCTCCTACTGGGTTTATTTCTTTCAAAGTGTATCACTTTAATTTACTATTCTTGTCATTATTTCTGTCCCAAGAAGACTTAACATTACCCACGACAGCATGAGAAATGCTAATGTTAATTGACTGCATGAGTGAACAAGTGACTCTTACTTCTTAATGTTAAAGCTTCAAGGTCATTTTACTCACTCCTCATATTATACGCACTGACATATGGATTCCTGAGACCATAAATAATTGTTCCCAACTTACTATCTTGTTATCTTCACTTAAGAATTTTGGGGGCCAAGTGTGGTGACTCATGCCTGTAATCCCAGCACTTTGGGAGGCCAAAGTGGGCAAATCACTTCAGGTCAGGAGTTTGAGACCAGTTTCAGCATGGCCAGCATGGTGAAACCACGTCTCTACAAAAAATACAAAAAATTAGCCGGGCGTGGTAGCGGGCGCCTGTAGTCCCAGCTACTCGGGAGGCTGAGGCAGGAGAATGGCGTGAACCCGGGAGGCGGAGCTTGCAGTGAGCCGAGATCGCGCCACTGCACTCCAGCCTGGGCGACAGAGCGAGACTCCGTCTCAAAAAAAAAAAAAAAAAAAAAAAAAAATACAAAAATTAGCCAGGCATGGTGGTGTGCACCTGTAGTCCCAGCTACTCAGGAGGCTGAGGCAGGAGAATTGTTTGAACCCAGGAGGCAGAGGTTGCAGTGAGCCGAGATGGTACCACTGCACTCCAGCCTGGGTGACAGGGCAAAACTCTGTCGAAAAGAAAGATAGGAAGAAAGAAAGGAAGAAGGAAAGAAAGAAAGAAAGAAAGAAAGAAAGAAAGAAAGAAAGAAAGAAAGAAAGAAAGAAAGAAAGAAAGAAAGAAAGAAAGGAAGGAAGGAAGGAAGGAAGGAAGGAAGGAAGAAAGAAAGAAAGAAAGAAAGAAAGAAAGATGGAAGGAAGGAAGGAAGGAAAGAAGGAAGGAAGGAAGGAAGGAAAGAAAGAAAGAAAGAAAGAAAGAAAGAAAGAAAGAAAGAAAGAAAGAAAGAAAAAGAAAGAGAAAGAAAGAAAGAAAGGGAGGGAGGGAAGGAAGGAAAAGAAAAGAATTTTGAGTACTTTCTTCACTATCCTTTACAAAACTTATTTTCTTCTTTTTTCTTTTCTAATCATCGTGCCCTTCAAATTTTATCCTAAAGTTGTCTCTGGTTAATGTTTGCCAAACACATTGACATTAGTCCCTATGATACAGAACCTAGCAGAGTTTATTCACTTATTCAATCACTATTTGAGTACTAAATATACACTCAACCAACAGGGAGTGTTTGGATCCAGGGATTTAATCATGCAGGAAAAAAATAGTGAGAAAAATGTGGATAAGAGACATTAATGAAAGAATGACACAAATAAACAAGAGCTCACCTTAAGGATACTTGGCCTACTCTGGATGGCAGGGAATTTCCCCAAGGAAGTCATATTTAAGCTGTGATCTCAAAGACAGATAGCACTAAGCACTAAGAAGGCAAGCGGGTAGCAAGGAGCCTTCCAGAGAAAGAGAACAACGTGGCAGGAAAGAGCACACCATGTTTGAGAAAGGGAAGTAAGATGAGTGATGCTGAAACAACAGAGAGAACGAGGGGAGGTGATATAGGCTGAAGCTAGAGTAGTAATAATAGCAATAATGAGGATGATCATAGAGAACATTTTTGAACACTCAGTAAATCCTAGGCTCTTTCCTAAGCACTTTACATTCATTAATCCTCATTGTTATTATCCCTATTTTAGAGGTGAGGCAGCAAAAGTCAGAACATGCAAGGTCTAGCGACAATGTTAAGGAATATGTCTTTCATAGGTGAAAGTAAACTGTGGCCATTGAGCAGCTTTAAGCAGACTGGAGATAGAAGGTTGAGGTGCAAAGATGTGTGTTTTGAAAAAAATGATTCTCATTTCTACATGAGGAATGGCTTGGAAGAAAATGTAGAAACTATGGAAGACATTACGGTCATGCAGTGAGAGGTGACGTCAGTGCAGAGTGGCATGGTAACAAGGAAGGTTAGAGATGTGGACAGATTTAAGAACTTAGTAATGGTTGGGCATGGGGGTAGGGCAGGGAGGGAAACTTCCGGGATATCAAGTGTTCTCCTTCCCCATGGAGAGGGCACCAGGCTGTGAGGTAGATGATAACTCAGTTTTGGACATGCTGAGCATAAGGAACTTTGGGGACAAAACAAAATATGTAATCAATTACTGTTTGTTTTAATGGATTGAATTGAGATGCTCCCTACCCCCTATCAGGAGCTCTTCATGATTATAGTGCAGAATTAGGATATTGCTCTTCTATAGCTAAAAAGGGAGTGCTTTAAAAAAATTCTATGTGATAAGCCATACGTATGGGCATTATTCCTCACCTCAGTGATAAATGAGATCTGTATAAACCAGCTATGTTTTGATCATTACAGTGACGTCATAGTTCAGTGGCTCATGTCCACTAAATTGTCCTTCTTTCCCAGTATCTTACTTGTATGACTTGATCAGTAGCTGATCCCTCTCACTAACCAACCTCAACTAATACAAGTCAAACTGATGAAAATTCAATCATCAACAGAGACCCTCATAATCCTAACTCTTTAACTGCCTGACAAACACTGAAACACCCAATGGTACTGAACTCAGTAGTGATGTCCACCAACTCTCTTGGGGAATGGAGAGCTTTTGTAAATGGTGGATCCCCTCATGTCCACAGATGGAAAGTTGGCAGTTCTGGTGTCATTGGTCCAGAATGATTCCTTTTAGAACAACAGTTATCAAATAGCTTGAAGTCACTGCTGATAAAGCTCTCGGTTTTGGCCACTCAAATAGCTCCATTATATACATGAGGAAGTTGAGGCACAGATTTTATTCAAGTATATCCATCAGAACAACAACAGGATTGCATTATATTTAGTTATAACTGACCTGGACTCTTATTTCCTTTTCCTTCTATGTTTATATTTCCTCAGTCACTTTCTCCAAGCATAACTTGCCTGGTTAGTTCATTTGCTCCTTGTCACTAGCAGTGTTCAGGCAAAAGCCATTCCTGAGGTAGAATCTTCATCTCCAGAACCTCCAGCCTCTCTGGACTCTCCAAACACATAAACACCCTTGAGTCTAACTGAAGACATCTGAAGACCATATACTTGACTTATAAAAAAAAAATTGACCTATTGAGAGTTAATGCTCAAGTTGTTGAACAATAAAAACCATCAATAGGAAGAGCAAACTAAAATCTTTGTGGAAAATTAAAGCTGTAGTAAGAAAGAATAAGAAAAATAATGTAATCTGGTGGAAAGGAAACTGTCCTGTCAAATAAGAGATCTGCGTTGGTACTCTGAACTTAGCTCTGCCACCACTTAACTACAGATATGATACTAGACCAGACTTGTCCAACCCATGGCCCAAGGGCTGCATGCAGCCAAGAATAGCTTTGAATGCAGCTCAACACAAATTTGTAAACTTTCTTAAAACATTATGAGATTTTTTGTAGTTTTTTTAGCTCCTCAGCTATCATTAGTTTTAGTATATTTCATGTGTGGCCCAAGACGATTTTTCTTCTTCCAATGTGGTGCAAGGAAGCCAAAACACTGGACACCCCTGTACTAGACTGTGTCATGCCTCAGTTTCTTTTTTGTGTCAAAGGCAGAAGATAATGAATCTCATGCATTCTTCTCCCTAAAACAACTATTTACAATACTCCATTCAATGTGATTTTAAAAATAAAAAGATTTAAATTTTTGCAAAACTGTGGAGAATTTACCTAAGTGCTTTCTTCGAAGTTTTATCAGCAGATGAGTCTTAATGACAAGAGAAATAAAAGATGGCAGCAAAGGCAGGATGAAAAAAAGCATTCTTAACCTCATCTATGCAGAAAGACAGATCCACCCTCACCAGTAGCAGCACAAAACTGTCTAGGACTGCTATGTGACATGACAGATACTCATATGCTGAAACAATGAGGTAATATGGACAATTGGATAAGTCAGTCAATATTTGGCACCAATCTTAGGTTTGGTGCAAACACTGCCAATACTCACCTCATTAAAAGGGAATTGCTGTAAAAAATAGCCTACCACTGCAGTTTCCACTAGAAGCTCATTCCTCTCTATTCCTTCTAAGATGCAAAGCAGTTCAGCATGCATGGCTGTGTCTCTTCTCTTCATTTATGATACTGTCCAGAGTCACTGAAACTCTTAGTTCTTAAGGGAAGAGGGGATGGGTGTTGTTGGTTTTACATCCTTTGTTAACGTCAAGAAACCAAGCCACATATTTTTTAATAATGAGAATCTGGATCAACTTCAATGGATATTTCAAAAATATATTCCAATTAAACTATTTAATAGAGTCCTGGCTTTTTCTCTAACCCCATCCCATCACCATATGTATCCAATAATTCAAGTTCTTTCTTCTCTTCCGATAAAAGTGAGGGTCACTGAAGTGTTTTGAAAGTTCAGTTTATTTGAAACCATTGTTTTCAAAATGTCAATAATAACCCTTCATACTGGTAAATTTTTAGTATAAGTACCATGAAGCCTGCTATGCTGCACGTCTAAGTAACCCATGCAAGCTTCCTATGTCTGTGCCTGCCCAATGGCGTCCCTCAATGATCACTCCTTATCCATGTCTACGTACATATTAGGTGGTTGTGCTCCAAGATGAAGTTTGAGAGTGGCTCTGCCCACCTGAGCCACAGTGCCAGCAAGTGATCCCATTCACTATTCATTGGGTACGTACTGGGTGCCAGGCCCTGTAGATCTTGGGGATACAGCACTGAACACAATTGTTGCCATTAATGCCTGCCCTCTGGAACTGGCAATATCCCTGCCAATCTTCTCCGACCAGCCTCCATGATACAAACTCCTGCTTAGCTAGAGCTTGGAAAGGCAACGAGTAAAGCAAGGGCAGAGAAGCAAAGAAGCCACCACAGAACTAAATCAAATCAATGACACATTTTTGTATACACAGCATGTTTATATAAATTTCCTCACACCAAAAAATTATCCCTCTTTTGTAGGTGAGAATACTGGCATGCAGGAATAGAAGTAAATTGCCTCAATGTAGAGAATTCATGACCATCAAAGACAGGGGCCTAGATTTTCCTGAGTCTCTTTAAGCCCCTGTCTCTTAATGGCCATCCGTGAGGGCCTCAAAGCCATGGTGACACCTTGAATAACTATCGACTCTGCTTCTAATCACAGCTTTGTAGGGAGGAATATATAAAAGAGATGGAAATTCTGGATCACTTACTTCACCAGATCGCTGTGAAAATGAATAGTCTAATCATGTTTTAAATAATTAGTCATCAGAAAGGCAATATTCCTTGGTCCTGACACAACTTTGCTTAAATGTCTACATACAGGGACATAAGGGCCTTGAAGGTGAAGATAATGAGGATGATGAAGACAATGATAACTAGTTGTATTAAATGCTTACTATGATTTTAAATGCACTATCTCATTTAATTCAAGAATTCTATTTGATTCTACTTTTCCATATAATGCAGACGATAAAACTGGGTGTCAGAAAAGTTGAGGGACTTGACCAAGGTCACAAAGCTAGAAAGGATCAGTGATAAGAGCCTAGCCTAGACCTAGTCTAACTCCAGAGTCTATGCTTTTAATCACTACACTCATCTTAAAACCTGACAGATTTCAGCAATTTAGGTTACAAACCTAATTCAGTGTGCAAAATGTTAGAAGCTTCCCTGAAAAGGGAAAGTTAAATATAATATATGGGTGCTATGCCTGGGAAAGCTACAGACAAGACTGAGAAAATTTGAAATAAGTCACAACCCATCTGGCCACAGGTTTCCCAACCTGAGCTGCGAGGAAAGAAAAATTATAAATTGGATAAAAAGCACAGAGTTCAAAGCAGTAGGGGGGAAAGTCTACTTATTCCACCAACTGAGAGGGGTGTTGTTTTATATAAGCAAAAAAGGAAAGAACACAAGTTGCAAGGTCCAGATAGGCTTGCAGCAGCCCATTCCTCACCTGGAGACCTGATACAATTTATTCCCATTGTCCAGAGCTAAGATTTTGCTCATCACGAAACTTTTCTTATTCTAAGAAAACTGAGAAGGCTACCATGAGGAATAAATGAAGTTATTAAAAAAACTCTTCAAATACCAAGGCATATGTGAATGCTTAGCAATATTAATAATAATACCATCATCATTATAAATATATAACTGCACTCTTAGGAAGGGAGAGAGCATTTTGAGTGCCAGATGAAATGCTGCCTTTGGACCAGCTTGTTTACCCAAGTGGTGATGCTTTGGTTATTTACAGAGCTCCTGAGTTCTCTTCATTCCAGGAGAATTGGTATAACCCATATCTTGGCCTGAGGCCAGATGTGCTATATTCGGTTGAGCTCCCACTCTGTCCCTGGCCCTATCACTAAGCAGAGGCCTTGCTCCAGGACTTTACCTTGCTGCTTCTGCATGGTGGTGAAGTCTTCGAAGGTGAGTGTGCGCACAGGAGGTCTCCAGAATGCATATGTCTCCATGATGGCTTCAAGTCCAGTTCTGACAAGAGAAAAGCCAGCAAAGGAAGTCATAAATAATTTCAAGAAATGCATTGACTTTTCAGAGATCCAGAGGTGGACTGTCAAACAGGTAATAAAAACATAGATACTAAGAGCTACCACCATCAGGGTAAATTCGGGTGAAAAAACTCAAGGTACAATGATGCTGGACTGCAGGGGGAATAACAAATTAACCCAATTCAGATCATTTGCAAGCAAATCTACAACTATGATGGAATTTTATTCTGACCCTCCTTTAAAGGAGGCTTGGTCTGCAGGAAAAAAAGCATGGTAAGTATTAAAGGTCAAGGCCACTAATATCATGAGTACAGTTGTGCAGAAAGTAACATTGACTGCTTCTCTAGCACAGAACAATGTCATCATCATTACCACACTGCACTGACACAGCCTGACCGAGAGTCAACTCCTCACCTTGGGTATGTACAGAATGAATGGAACTGTCAAACTGCTGTGGTTTTAAAGGCTTCTTAAATCAACAGAGATGAATAGGGCAACAGAAATAAAAGGAGAGGTAAGCAGTGAAATAGACTTGGGTTTCTGCTGCAATAAGAAACACCTACCTGAAGATAAAGAAAGGGCTTTGTCTCAAAAATTATGGCTCAGGCAAAAAGACTAATACATTTCTCCAAATATTCATCTGCATTTTAGTAACCTAATAATCAATCTGGTCTTTGGCCATCACAAACTGTCAGAGTTCAGGAAGTATCCAACATTTTACGAGTACATTCCTTTAAGGCTCCTGGTTCATTTGTATTAGAAATTCCATAAATTGGACTATGTGCATACTGTCTTTTTACCCTTCAATTAACTATGTCTGTAACACATATGCAAGTGCTGATATACATCATTTTCACATGATTATTGAGGTTATCTCAGACATATTCTTGATGATATCCATACCTTCAAAACAAAATATCAGCTGGGGCTTTGTTTGAAGCTTTGAACACAGCTTCTAATTATTGATCTTTCTTTAAAAAAAAAACTGCTTCACTTAACTAAACAGAGAGAGGAGAAGTGTGGGACCTGTGAGAAAGGTGGGAGGAGAATAGGAAAGAGCAGATGGCATAAATCTTTTCATTGCAAGGTCACTGGAAGGTGGGTGGTATGGCATCCCTTCCTGAAATGGATTAGCTTCCCCTTTTGAGATGAAACTTCTGCTGCCTGTGTTTCTTTCTTGGTAATGTATTTCCAGAGTTCTCTTCAGCCTTACACAACAAGAATAAAGAAATTTTATTTTAGGTGAGAACAAATATCCTTTACTTATCAACAACTATAGGATACCCTGAGGTTCTTCTCAGATGAGCTGCTGATACGCTGATTGACTCTTTGTGTTGGAAAATTTCCTCTCTGAACAGGCCTCACTTGCACAGTTAACTTTCTAAAGTCTTCCCTGGAATCTTGGAGGCTTTAAATACACCAATGTTGGCAAACCAAACTCTGTATTTTAAGAAGAGGTTCAGAGAAGAGAGTGTTACATGGTGTTTATTAGCTGTTAATCTGTTAGAAGTAGGAATAGGAGACATCTCCACATAGTCACTCTACATTAATGTTGAATACAGTACATGAAACTATTTGTGGAGAGAAAGAGCCCAGGCAATTAGGGAGTTCAGAATAATAAGGGGATAGGCAGATAAAGCCACACTGAGCCTGGATGGATAGAAGAAATAGATAGGCCAGGCTTAGGTCTTACTGCTTTGTTTTGGAATGTTGGCCACCCACCAGAATATCTTAGGATTCCCTTTAATGGCACAGGAGGCTCACTGAAAATGGCAGAGTCTTTATTGTTCCACCTCCTAGTTCATTCTTCCCAGGAACATGTACTGATGATGAGGACAAAATATTAGCTCAAGGACAAAGAACAGTCCCTTCTCAGTTCATAATGAAGTGCTGGAAGACTATGAAATTGCAATAATATACTGATACACTGCCAATATTTTATTTGTTGAATAAATAGAAAATGAACTTCATTTTCTATCCTAGTTCATTTTGTGCTGCTATAACCTACCATATGCTAGGTAATTTATAAACAATAAAGTTTATTTGGCTCACAGTTCTGGAGGCTGAGAAGTCCAAGAGCAAGGTGCTGGCACCTGGTAGGGGCCTTTGTGCTGAGTCATACATGGTGAAAGATGGAAGGTCAAGAGAGGGCAAGAGCAAGAGAGAAAGGCACCAAACTTATTCTTTCATCAGGAACACACTCCTGTGTTAATTAGCCATTCATGGGGCACAGCTCTCAGAGCCTAATCACCTCTTAAAGGTCCCAGCTCTTAACACTGTTGTATTGCAGATTAAGTTTGGAACACATAAACTTTGGGGGACATATTCAAACCATAGCAGTTTCATTTTCATAATAGGCAAGAAGACTGTGACAAAAGTGTTAATAGTTTTATTTTATTTAAGCAGTTAACTCTATATAGAATAGTGACTATTTACTCATGAATTCAAATCTAAAATCCAAATAAAAGAACTGAGTTGTAAAATCACAGATTTTAAATGTAGGAAGAATCTTGGATGTCATCTACTATAACTCTTATGACACCATCTTGAATGGTTATCCACCTCTGTTGATATATATATATCCCCAGGAAAATTTTCAGTTTTTTGATTGATCTGATATAACTTTCACCCTCTGGTTCCATTACCAATAAGTAAATAGTGAGAGTGACAGGCATTTCCCACAAGGAGTCCACCTGCCACATCCTCAGCAGGGAGACCTTCCTTAGCTAACGAACATAAAGAACAACATGCCACCTATGGACACATATGTAATCCATCCAGGGGTCTGTCACAGCAAGGATCAGTTTGGTAGTGGAATTGTGTGGGGAGGGTTATGGCTCCCAAAAAAATAATGGCTAAGACCATACATGCCTAACCATGTCTTATTAATCCACAGTGGATCTATGTCTTATAAATATATCCTACATAGCATATATATAAATTATTCTATAATAGAAATGATCCTATAATATATATTATACTACAGAGAATAATATTGGTCTCATAGATTTATATTATTGATTTTATTTATGTATTCAGTGTGTATTGTTTTTTAGAAAAATTAATCCTATTTATTTACCATATTCTACCTGTTTTATTTGTCCTCAACCCTATTATGCTTCATTGGATAGATCTAATTATTAGAAGGTACTAGTTCTATATATCAATATTTGGTGTAGTGCCATGGCAAGATTAAACAATTCACCTCTCTCCACCACTAGTATGGTCGCATCTCAAGGGCTTAGGTCCCATGTTCTTCTATGCCCAGTTTTCTAGCACAGTGCTGGTTACAGGATAAGATCTCAAATGATATGCATTGAATTAATAAGTAGAAGAATGAATGCTTTATTGCTGAGTCATTCTTACACTTTAACAAGCATTCATTTTTCTAAGCCTAAAACTTAGGAACACAACTTGGTGTAAAATAAAGTATCTGAAGACAGAAGAGATCCTCCAGTATTAGAGATTTGGGAATTGTTTCTATAGCTGATTGCAATTGTGCCTTTATTAACTTCAGGTTCAGAGAGGTTTGCATTTTCCTTGTCTTTTTCCATTCCAGCCATAGAACTTCTGAGCTTCAGCAGAGTCTGAGTTCCCTTGCAGGGGTGAGTCATTTCACCTCCCATCTTTTCTTTTGAGAGTTCTTGCCAACCACCTGTTAACATCTTCAGCCAGTTGGATGTCTAGTCAAAATTTACCCTGTGCTACACATTGTTTACTCATTTGTCATCATTTTACCCTAGTTTTGTAAAATTTTATCTCCAAGTTTTTAAAAGTGAATTCATTGTCTAACGGGTGAAAAAAGCAGTCCTAGGTAATGGTATGCCATTAACGTGTTCCACATGGTGAGCCTCTCAGGTCTGCTGAACACCAGAGACCTGATGTCATCTCTGAGATTTCCAATCAGAGACGGTCAAATTGGCAAGTGTCCCCCTCTTGCTCATTTTTTCCCTGTTAGCTCCATTGACAACATAGGCCGTATCCAAACCACCTTTGTTCAGTGCTTTGGCTGTAATCACCTCTCTGGTTTCCAGGCCTCTTCTCTTTAGGCTTTTCAGGCTGCTCACTAGCCAAACCAACAGAATGTGCTGAAGAGAAGGAGAAAGAGGAAGAAGAGAAAGCAAGCCAAGGACCTCTTTTGCAAATTGATGATGCCTTGAAATCAATTTATTTGGAAAAAATAGTCAGACTACAGAAAAAAACATCCTTGCAACATTTTCAATCCAAAAAAGATGGCAGTATCATTCCTTCAAAGTTCAGCAAATATTTGATAAGTACAACAATAATTATAATAAATTTCATGACCCTACTTGGTAGCACTCCAATGCACATTTCTGCTTTTCTTTTGTCTTGAGATAGGGAGTTGCTTTTTAATGTTTCCTTTGTTTATTTTCTCTTTAGTTCTGACTTCCTTAATTTTTACTCTTCCCCATACTATTTGCTGGTGACACTGGTAACAAAGGCAACATATGCTATAGGTTGATAAGGCCATTGGTCTTCTCAGTAGAAGACAGAAAAGGACTAAGGGAAGCCTACTGAGACAGAGGTCTTGAAGTAATAAGAGAATTATCCAACCAGAAAAAAATACTTATAATACTAAGTTCAGGAAATATAAAGACAGAAAAGACACAGGGTCTCTACCCTTTATGACTGTCTTGTTTTTTAAAAAAGGAACAAGATATAAATGACTAGTTTCTGAACTATGCAGTAAATGTTACACTGAAGGCATGTATGCCAAGATGCCATGGAATATTGGGCAAGAATCACTTAATATACCTGAAAAAGTCAAGGAAGATTCCACAAAAGGCCAGTTATTTAAGCTTACTATTAAAGAGTAATCAGCAGTTTTCCATCCAGAAAAGAGTCAGTAAAAGTTTTTCTAGTAGACTTAACAGTATGTGCAAAGACTTGGAGGTATGCAAGAGAAGGCATGTTTTGGGGACATAGTTCAGGGTGACTGGAGCCTAGGGTACAGAATGGGAGAAGGGCAGTAGACACCATGAGCATTTATTCCATGATAGGTGCTTAGATTTTGTCCCGTGGGTGGTGCTATGCCTCTGATCCCCTTTCTTTTCCCTTCTAGTATTTGAAAGGACATATAACTAGAATATACTGTTCCTTCCGATATAATTATCACATCTCAACATTCATAGATTTTCTTGCTTGGTTTAGGTAAGGCCAAACCTTCCATACTTCTTTCTCCTTCACTGGATCTGAAATAGAATTACTCAGATCAAAATATCCAGATTACTCAGGAATGTTATTGTCCAGGGATATTCTAAAAGACCTCCCAGCAGAGGTGTGCAAATTGACTAAAAACCTAACCATCATTCAAAACTTGGTGTTAAATAGTACCATAAGTATATCTACATGATGAAGTAGCTGTCATTAATGTGCCTTGCAATGGTTTGGGAGAACAAGTGTCCAATGGACAGATGCCTGGAGTTGAGTTAAAATTGCTCCTTACCAAGTGATTCCCAACTTAAGAACCCTGTCCTCCCTTGGAGTATGAATCAGCAGTAATGGCAGTCCATAAAGAGTTTTCATTGACTCAATAAGTGTAGTAATAACCCATGATCATACAAAGTTGGCTAACTAGAATATTAAGTTTCTTTGCATTTGACTGAAATTGTCTAACTTTAATTCAGTAATGCTAAAATCACATGAGGGACAAAATAGCATAATGGTTAAGAGCACAGGCTCTGGGGCTAGATTACCTGGCTTCAAACTGCTACCCTGCTGACTATTAGTGCAACCTTTGCCAAGTTATATAACCTCTTCATTTCTAAGTCTGCCTATCTGTAAAACGGAGATAATCATAATACTTCCTCCTAACTGTGATTTAATAAATGCAGACTGATTAAAGACAAAATGTATCAAAAAAAGAGAGAAAACATAATGAAAGTTTGAGGACCATTGGTCTAACTCAAGCAAAAGAATTACAATCATTCTCCTCAGACTGTAACCTATAATAGAAGAATATACTCTTACTTCACTGAAATCCAAAGTTCTGTCAGCCCTCTGGCTCTGGATTAAATGTGGAGGGAGCTGTATGGTACCTAATTCCATTTTTCGTTGTCTTCTCAAAGAAACAAAAACGTGTCCCTCAAGTCCCTCTAGGCCTCATTATCTTGCAGATATTTCAGACTCCAATATGTTAGCCATTAAAAAGACGTCTCTCTCTTCGATGACACCATCCCTGGGCAAAAGCCACAGATAACAAAATGATCGCCAATTTTCTCTGGCAAGGCCACACAGCCAAGAGGACAATGGTGGAAAAGGCTCATGACAAGGGAGGGCGAACAAATAAGGCAGAAAAAATGTTAAGTACTGGATAAAAGACTACAAGCCAAAGAATATGATAAACAGCTATGGCCTGCATGAAAAGCAGGAGTCCAGCTGGATCATCTGCCAGAATCCAGCACAGGGCCAGCTACCTTGAATTGTAGATGCAGTAGTGCCTGCTGGAGTGTCCAGCATTGATTACTTCCATAGATCTGCTAAATGGCATAAGCCACCCATGCCAGGGATAACAAAAGGGTTTGCAAAATTTGTGGGGGCTGGTAAGAGTGCCAGGAAAGAGTAGAAAGAGATTGGCTGGACAAATATACCCAATGGCTTTAGGGAAACCAAATGAAAATATAGAAATTGAAAGTGAGATAGACACTTGAGATGTCATGCTGGTTGAATTAAAGACAAGTGGTCAGTTCACTGGCTCTAAGCTCACTACATGAGTCTTCAGGAGTGACAGGGAGCCAGAGGTGGACAAAGATACAATTTCTGTTAACTAGCAAGCTACGCCTAGCAGAAGAGAGTGAAACCATTCTCTGTACACTGTCATTAGCTGGATTTACAAATTCTGAAAGCTAATACCTCATAGTGTTCAGTCTTACCATCAGTAAAATGGGAAATAGTGCATTGACGTCATCAACTTGGAGATAAAAATGGACAACTTGGACCACAGATACTCTGTGAAATAATTGTTACTATTGCTTGTATACTTATGACTTGAATGGCTAACAATAAATATAAGAGGTTAAACTGTATGAAATTGCTAGCATTTTGCCATTTTTGACCTATAAATACAGTAATTTTCTATGTTTAACTTAATAGATAAAGGTATAGATAAGATTTGAGTTACTTGGTTATAATAGAGAGCTCTAGTAGCAAATTTTAACTGAGATACTCTGTATACCCTTTCTCCTCCCACCCCTAATGACAAGTTGTTTCAGATTTCAGCAAAAACAAACAGGCCCTGGGATTAATTCCTAGCCTACTTTTCCTCGTCCCTTCTTTTCCTTCTGCTAATATTAGGCACTTTGATTCCTCATCTTACATTCCACCTTCCATTGGGTGTTGTGAGAAGGGGCTGGCCCTCCAACAGGGGACACCTATTTGTGCCCAAGAGAGGTGGTTCTTTATAAACATGGCCATGGGACAGCAGCTGCTGAAGAGGGGGTCATGGGAAAGTTCGTTACTCCCAGATATTTTCTCCACCTCCACTAGACAGAAATTATTTCTCTCAGGTTAAGTATCAACCTCATTAAACATTCTCTTTCAGTGAGCAAATATATCCATTCCCGTAATGCAGTGAGTGGCACCAGTCTTAGATCAGCATCCTCTGACATGTTATGTAAAAGGACACTAGGCACCAAGAAGGACTGCCACCAGCCACATTCCCAGCAAACAGCACTGCTGGCTGCAAACACTCCAAGAATGAACTGAGACTCAGATTTCTTCTTGCACCTCATCCTGCAAGCCCTATTGTTTCTTCAGTGAGGGGCAATTCATTAAAACTACTTACCCATATAAAACAACTTCCTTGTGATACAGAGCCTGCCACTGGCTCCTTTCTGACAGTTTCTAAGTTATAGAATTTGAGTTTCTGGCTCAGGCTTCCAATGGTGGATTTGAAAGAGAAAAACATACCCTCCTAAAAAGTTGTACCAATTCCCTGGGCTACAGAAGGGCCATTCCACTTGGGCCCTATCATGGGACCAACAGCAGTGGCTTTGGGGTGTCATACCAGCTGGAAATATCTGGAGGAAACTGTGTCAGATGGGACAGTCCCACCTGCAACTGTACTAGATGCAATGGAGGCTAGGAGTAAGGGTAAAGCCCAAGGTCACAGACAGGATGAAGGCTCCGTCAGAGGAAATCCCAGAGTCTTTCACTCCATAGCACTTTTAAGACAAGTTCATAGAACCCTTCACTACTCAGACAGACCACAACCTTAATAATCTCATTTTTATGTATGTGTTTGCTTTGGAGGAAGTCCCTGAGAATTATTATATAAAATTTCCCAAGCTGACTTGTGCTTTCTGTAAAATCTTGGCAGCCACCCTATCAAGGGTGGCTTGATAGGAAGAAGTTTTCACATCAGATGTGGGATGAAAGATGCAGTCTCTTTCTTTCCACTTCTTTGGTTATCTCTTTCATGTGCAGGGTCTTGGCAGTTGTCATGCTCCCTCTAGCTGAGCACAGTGGACTCTCCAGGTATGTGTGCACATGCACCTCCCATAGGTGCTTCTCAACAATTAGACCCAGTGCAAAGACTCTTGCTCCTCTTTAGCTTCAGGATCTTTGTCTTCTCCTTGGTGCAGGTTCCCCATTGGGGTGGCCATCCTCAAAGACATAATTTTACCTCTTGGTTCACTACTGGGTGTCCTTTCTCAACCAAACCTCATTCTGCTTTAGCTCAGTCTCTGGGAACCACTTCTTTCCTGAAGCTCGCAGGCACTGAAAATTGCTAGGTATCTTTCTCCAGGGAGCCAGAACACACAGACATGCCCCAGCTACCCAGAGCCAGATCAGAGGGTCTCAAGGGTGTGTGTGTCTAATCTACAGTTAGGCTAAGTCAATGTCTTACAGCAGTGATCAGTCTCCGATTTTAATCACAATTGCCATTAATCTTTAAACTAAGCCTATTTAGAGATTTGCTCCTTCTTCCCTCCTTATGTGGTGTTCAAAACTAGCTCCTCACTGCTGACCTACCTGATTTCCCCCTGGCTGGGATAGGGCTTTCTTTCTCTAGAGCTCCTGATTTTTAATTTCTGTGCCATTCATCAACACCTTTTTACTGTTTTGTAGCTAAATGAAAAATTATTGTTTTATTCTCTATTCCTGGCACCATGGAAAAAAAATACAAGAACAGAAACCTGCAATAGGTACAGTCCCAGTCTTCCAGGAGCTTATATTCTAGTAGGGGGCAGAGCCCAGGAACACAGAGCACAAGACCAAAAAAAAAAAAAAAAAAAATCTCAAGCTGAGAAAAGCTATTTCTCCCTGAAAACAGGCAAGTGTTACTGTCTCCCCCAGTAAGAGAAATCTCCCAGAGGCAACCCTGGATATTGTGCCTGACAGCTATAGGCCTGATAATAGGTGAACACTGCCCCCATCCCACACACAAACCCAAAACCAGATTTGGGCCACACAATTTCTAAGAAATCTAGAAGTAGAAACAACTTAGAAAAAAGAAAATAAAACAATTTCCCTCCTATTGCAGAGACAATGCCTGGAAGCAAAATCTGTCAGTGATTTCACTCCAGAATAAATGGCCATCTGCTATGCTTCCCCACAACGTGAACACACACGTACACCTACTCCTGTCTCTCTCTCTCTCTCTCACACACACACACACTCACACATATATAGGTATACTTATACTTGCACACACACACACATTCACACATATATGAATACTTACAATATTTATACATACACACATAGACACACACTCACACATATACAGGTTTACTTACACATACGCACACTCAACATTCACACACACACACACACACATGCATGCATGCTCCCAGTGAAGACTTCTCATCAGGGGCTTAATTACTTGGTAATAGAAAGTAGCAGTTCCATAAGTCAAGTCTGAAGGGTAGAGACCTTCCTATGCTTCTTACCTGACACTTCCTAAAGAAGCAGGGAGAACTACAATAGGCTCTAATGATGGTGGCACCACAGGACTGAAATGTGGACTCACTGGGGCTCCCCTTGGGGTCTTACACAGTCCAATGAATATCACCTCTTGTTTCACCCAAGCTCAGAATCTATTCTGTGGAAGGCACAGGAGCCTAATGCCATGGAGACCAGAATACCATTTTTACTATAGATAAAGGTGTTTGGGGGTTGTGGCATAAGCGAGAAGGCTGAATGAGCTGGCTTGAACTCCCCTGAAATAAGCTGATGCCCCAGAAATGTAGGCCTCCTCTGCTAGACTTTCCACATAATGAAAAGACAGCTAGGAATGTATGTTCTGCAGGCAAGCAGGCAAGAATCTGGGGGGTTCCTTCCTCCAGACTCATGAATCAGATCAGTCATTCTGGTTCCCATTGAGAGGAATGAGAAAGGGATGGGGCTAGAAGCCAGGAGGACTTCTCCATGGATATCTCTGTTTTGTGTTGTTGTTGTTGTTGTTTGTTTGTTTGTTTTCTTTTTCTTCTTTGAGACAGAGTCTCGCTCTGTTGCCCAGGCTGAAGTGCAGTGGCATGATTTCGGCTCACTGCAACCTCCACCTCCCAGATTCAAGCGATCCTCCTGCCTCAGCGCCCCCAGTAGCTGGGATTACAGGCACGCGCCACCATGCCCAGCTAATTTTTGTATTTTTACTAGAGACAAGGTTTCACCACGTTGGCCAGCCTGGTCTGAAACTCCTGACCTCGTGATCCACCCACCTCGGCCTCCCAAAGTGCTGGGATTACAGGCATGAGCCACCGCACCCGGCCAGATGTCTCTTTACATCAACATATGAAAAATGGGAAGCTAGTATGCTCAGCCACAGGTCCCTCAAGCACTCTTTTCTATGCTTCAGAGGACATAGCTGTCAGCCAGGGGGCCACACTCGGATGGTTCTGAGTGTGAGAGGCTTATGGGCTGAGAGAGACTCTCATAGGCATTTGAGGAGAGTGTCGTGGGTGGCTGTGTCCTCCCCATCTTTCCTCTCATTCCCCTCTTCTTGAGCCTCTGGATTGTACTAGGAGGGATTGAGATCAACAAACCTGAACATGTTTTGGTTTGAGGTTTGGCAAACTCTGTAACTCCAAAGTCTTCCACAAATGTTTTGTGTTCTGCAAAACCAAAAAACATTGGACAAGCACTTTCCCTCCTAATTTTTAAGCCCATGTGTGTTTAAAGGAAATGTAATCCGTATGTTTTGGGTACATTTATATGCAACTCATCAAACCATGCTCCTCTGCATGAGTAGTCACTTGATGTCTAAAATGCATGGGGAAGATCTTAGATTTCCAAGATTTTTGTTGTTGTTGTTGTTGTTGTTTTACCACAGAAGGGCAATAGATGAGGTGCTTGATGGAAGGTGGTGAACTGGGTCCTGATTCTGGCACAGAACCACCAGTTCCCAGAAGATTTGCAAATAATTCTCTATATTCTCATCTATCAATATTTCCCACCTGCAAGGTGGCATTAATAATTGTTGCCCTTATCAGATCCTGTGGGTAGCCAGTGAGAATTAAAGTGTGATTATCAGGTAATTTTGAGATATTTAAAGAGAAAAATACAAGGGCCCCCTTACTTGCCGTAGCAATTTATTTTAATCTAGTTTTCCAGAATGCTGAAGGACAAAAATGGCTTCTATCTTTAGTAATTCATCCTTGCCCCATCATGAGACACATGACTTCAATGTCATTATATCATAGTTTCACCTGCTAGGGAAGGTCAGGCTGGCTTCCTGTTCTCTACTAGGAAAACACTTACTTACACGGGGATAGAAAGTTGATAAAGAAGTCATGGGGAGTAGACTACGAAGACAAACTGAGAATATACAGTTTGATTTACTTGGAAAAGCAAAGGTGCTAGGTGACTTGAATAGTGTTTTTACACAGATTAAGAGGTAGGGTTCTGCCTTTTAGAGTTAGAATTCTGTTCTCAATATCTGTTGAAGATAAAATAAGTCAAGTGTAAACTGTTAGCATGATAAAGCACAAACCATTCAGGCTTTGAAGTCAGGCAGAGTCGGTTTTAATACCTGCTCCAGCTTTACTTTGTGACAGTAGGAAAACTGCCTAACCTCTCTGAGCCTCAATTGCTTCATTTGTAAAATACGAGTTGTTTTGAAGATTAGAGAAAGCATAATTAAAGGTCTGGAACACAGTAAGTTAACTGATAAAATTTCTGATAGTACTTAAAGTAGCCCTCAGATTTTGATAGAACATAATGAAGAATTCCCATGGTATCAGAAAAGAATAAATAAATAATGCTGTGAAATGGATTAACGAAGATCCATAGTTCTGCTTTCCTGAATCCCTTAGAGAGAATAGAGCCCATTAGGAAGGACACGCACATAACTGTCTGCCCTGAGCAGTAAGACAGTCACCAGCCTTCAGGCCAGTAGAGAAACGAGGGCCTCAGCACTTGAACTGAGATGTCATCACAATTCCTAACCAAAAGCAAATCCTTCAAGATGCAACAGTCTAATTCTCAAAGTTAAAGAGTGGCTCTAATTCCTACAACATAGATCTAATGCTGGTCAACACTAGCTTATCTAGCCTACTTTTCTGTTCTAAATCATGCCTCAGCACCTTCATTCTCATGATGCTCAGTCATGTTCCTGGGCAGGGGTCACGCCTTGTAGCCACAGGGCCTCCTTGATGTTGCACAGACATGCCTGGCACACGTCTGTCTTTGCACTTGCTGTTTCTACTGCCCAGAGTGCATAGTTGGTAGCTTCTTTTGCAACATTCATGGCAACTTATCAGGACACCATCCCTATTCACACTATAAAAGTGTCTTCCACTCTCACTCTACCTCTTAATCTGATTTATGTTTCTTCTTTGCATTTATCAATAATTGACATACATATTTCTTGATGCCTTTGCAGTGCAGACAATAAATGGTTAAAGTATGTTCAGATGGCAATTTCCAAGGATAGGGTGGCTGCTCATAGGAAAGCACTTATTTAGAAATCAAATTCAACTTTAGAAAAATGAATAAAAACTCAGAAAAACAATGACTCAAATGGGAGAAAAAAGCAAAGAAAATAAAATATTTCAAGTGCCAAGAATAAAATAAGCAAATACTAAATGCTATTGGAGATACAGAAGGAAGGAAAAAGAAAGAAATAGTTTAATAACTAACACCAGTAGGTTGGAACCCTTGAGAGAGAGAGAGAGTTGTATCTAGAGCAGAAATTCTTAACTTTAAGACTTTTTTGAAAATCTGAAGAAAGATATAGACCTCTCTCCAGGAAAAATGTGCATCTATTCATTCAAACACAATTTTACCTACAATATCTGGAACCCCTGAAAAATCTATCCATGTACTTCAAGCTGAAGGTCTTAAAAGCCCTTGCATGCCATGGCCTACCTCCAGAAATAGCCTGTCATGAAAGTCCTGCCCCAAAGAATCACCACCAAGACAGGTCTAGAGGCTTCTTTACAAAAGGCTAGCTTCATTTTTGATCTCCTTATCACTAACAAGGTCTTCTGTTAGCCCATAGTGCAGAACCTTGGAAAAAAAGGCAATAGGAAATGGCTTGCAAGCACATTCTGCTGACCTGGACATGTAAAATAAGCTAATGGGAAGGAAGAGGATGGGCCATCTGAAATGAAAGTAGTAGGTATTCATTCCTCACTGGCTAAATTTTGAAAATGACGGCCTTTGTCTTGTTATAAACAAAGAATGATCAAAAGGAAAGCATTTGACATGTAGTCCATATGCCTGAGTTCTACTATGCTCTACCACTAACAAGTAGTTGCTTGACCAAAAATATATTGCTCAATTTTGTTGTCTACAAGCTGGAATTTTGAGTGATTTTTACTTTTCTCAGTACATACAATTTTTTAAAATTCTGAGGTGAATACAATTTTATTCAAATCTAAATATATTTTAAATATACATAAGTTTAGTAGAGAAGTGATTCATAAGTCATTTTGTAAAGAAAATGATTGCCATAACTGATTTTTAGCATAAATCTGGATTTTAATATAATGTACTGCACATTTCACAAAATGGTTTGAAATAAAAGTTTTTGGTTTATTTGAAAACTCTTACAGACAGAATACCAAAGATAACCCCTGGTAATCTGTCATTTGAATGTAAATAAATGGCCTCAAATTATAAAAAAAAAATCTATTAAAATAAACAGTCATTGCAAAGCCTACACACTTTATGAGACAGATGTGTCACATTTGTGGATTCAATACTGTCTATACAAGATGAAATTTTCTGATTGAATAATCTTAGATATAGCTGGTTTCCCTACCCATTTTGATTCTCTCCTAACTTTCCATAGGTAACAGCTTTTAATTTTATATAGGAGGAGTGAGAAAGAATTTCGAGAAAAGAAAGAAGTATCAACAAGAGAAATGACACAGCCTCTAAGGACATTTATAGCAGGAGCAAATGGTCCTATAAACTTCAGCAATAAGAGATTCACTATATAATAACCTAGTCATAATGACTGAGGCTAAGTCATCAAGAAAGGGGTGTTCTATAAACTCTCTTTTCTAAAGCAGGAAGCATCTGATATATTTTGGAACTATTTCCCAGGAGAAAAACAGTTACATTTTTTTCACACTGTTTTAGCTCTTAAGGTAGTAATTTTCTGAAAAAATGTTATTTGTCTACAACTCCTTGTTTCCTGGGAATGAGAAATATATGAGATATCACTGCAGGTGCTGAAGCCACCTATAGATACTTATCAGAGAAAAATGGCAATCTTTTAATGATAATAAATTACCATAAAATTTGTTTTAAGTGACTCAATTACTAAATATGATGTGGGGAAGAAAACAGCATGAGGGATTTGATCTGGTGATTTAGACTATGCAACAAAGAATTTGATTGTTACGTTAGCTATCCATTTCTCTTTGCCGAAGTGTACACAGTGGCGGAGCATACAGGTGTTTTCTAAAAGGCAGGAGCCATCAACCATCAGCAGGATGTGAGGGAAGTAATGTCACATAGAAAAGAAGTGCCTCTTCCCCAGTGATTCTTACCTGTTTCTCCCAGAATCTCTGAATCCTTTAGCAAAAGGGTTTCGGTCAATTTTTAATCTGGTAATCTGGAAACAAACAAATAAGTATGAATTGCTTTTATATTAACTGATTTCTTTCTTAGTACTCCTAGAAAATTACAAAAATCACTTTTTTAATAACAGTTGTTGCTTTTATTTAATTTCCTTTCAGCTCGAGATTTAATTTGAAGCTGGATATAGAACTTGGCCTGGCACACAGATGTCTGACCCACCCGACTCACTTCTCTATAAAAACTAAAATTTGCCCAGTATGTGACTCGATAAACTCTCTCCTACTCACCTTCCTTGCCCCAGAGTGGTGATAAATCACTTGCCTAGACAGATATTGAAATGGAAAATTGGTCAATGGTCACGTCCATGGTACATGACACACGGGAGGCACTTAAAAAATGCTTGTTGAATGAATGAGTAAACAAATGATGTGTAAGTGAGTTAATAATTAATAATGGACTCAGTCAATTCAGTTAGGTGGAATCAGACCACAAGACAATCTGCCTTAGCCTGAAAGACCCAAAAAATTGACTGCATTTGCCATTTCACTGAAGGCATGCCTTTCCTACCACTAGAAATTATTCATTTAATGACTTGAAATGTTCATGTAGAAGACAGAAAAAGCAGACTTTTGCCAGGGTCTTACCCAAAGGAAAATCTACAATGTGAGACTGAATGGGGCAGGATGCAGTACATGTTATCCAGTCTCCAAGACTCACAAGCAAATCAGAAACAAAGAGCCAGTTTCATAAGGCTGACCAAGCTAGCACATCCAATTGTGTCACCAGCTTGGTCCTCAGGGGCCATGTGGTTCAATGCATAAGTCCCCATCCATTGCATCTTATCTTAGTTCTGGCAAACCCTGCCATGGTTGTATATATTGCCCTCATTCCTGTAGACTAGAACAAGCCTGAACAACATATGTCACATGCACTCTAGTGTTTCCACTTTCAGCCTTGGTACCTTTGTGTCTGAATTGTTAATGACTCACTACATGCAAGCAATGGAGACTTAGGCATAGGTGCTAGGGAGCTCAGGAAGGAAGGAAGGCACTCCCAATGCAAGGTGATTCTAGAAATAAGGGAATCTCATTATTTAAGACCATCTTCATATTTTTGATAATTGTAGAACGTATCACTAGTACAGCTAAAGTTGTTTCCTACATTGCAAATCTTTCCTAGTTCTCTTTCACCTCATTTTATCAGAGTGGAATTTCCCAAGACCGCAGTCTTTAAAGGTCTTTCAAAGCAATGTGAGATTCTGACAAACAGACTCTGACTTGAAAGAGTCTTCCAGGCTTCAAGGTTATTTTCTTCCTAAATATTCCTTGCCTTTAAAATTGCACACTAATTATGCAGCACTAACAATGTAGCAAAAGCAATTTTACATGTATTTTATAGACCATAGCAGGAATCTAAAGGTTTGGCTTTCTAAAGTCGAGTGTCTGCCATATGAATACTGTATTGAGTTTAAAGAGTGTCACTGCTTTTCTATGTTTGACCGAAAATCAGTTCTTTCTTCCTCCATAATCCACAGCAATAAACCATGCACCATATTTTCTTTTCAAGTTGGGGTTATAATATTTTATTTTCTCTTTCAAGTTGGTTTATCCTGTCCAACTCATTTATGATAGGGATTTCTGACACATGACTGTGATACCATGTTTTGGGGGTCTCCACAGACCCCTGTAAATATAACAGCGCTCTACTTCATGGGCCCGGGGGAAATGGTTGAAAATATATTTCCCACAGCTCATTGGATCCCAGGCCAATGGGTATGCATGGAAATTTAATAGCAAATGCCTCAAGTGTTAGAAAAAAACAATATCTGTACACTTGTTTTAAAGCTTTTAATGTGAGAATTAGGGAGCTTTAGGAAGAGAGTGGTTGTGCCACTTATCATTTATCATCAAGTGCCTTCTGTGTGCAAAGCAGTGTGACAAGCAACACAGGTGACAGAATGGTGTACAGCCAGTGTATAGCTGTGTGTCATCCATTTTTCCTCAAGGAGCTTATAATCCAGAAGAAAGAAGCAGATGTGCACTAACAATTACAATATAAAAAAGAAGGTCATAAAGTTCACAATAAAGGCAAAGTACCCTGAAAGCTTAGACGAAGTAGGAATTACTCCATGTTGAAGGGCTCTGGGGTTTCACGTTAGAGACAGCATGTGAGCTAGGCCTTGAAAGATGTGTAGGATTTTAATGAAAACACAAGAGAAGGAAAAAGGACAAAGGAAGTATTTCTTAAGAAAGGCACTATGTAACACAGGATATGAACAGACACTTCACAAAAGAAGACATTTATGTGGCCAAGAAACACATGAAAAAAAGCTCAACATCACTGATCAATAGAGAAATGCAAATCAAAACCACAATGAGATACCATCTCACGCCAGTCAGAAATGGCGATTATTAAAAAGTCAAGAGGCCAAGCGTGGTGGCTCATGCCTGCAATCCTCATACTTTGGGAGGCCGAGGCAGATGGATTGCCTGAGCTCAGGAGTTCAAGACCAGCCTGGGAAACATGATGAAACACCATCTCTACTTAAAAATACAAAAAATTACCTAGGCATGGTGGTGTGCACCTGTAGTCCCAGCTACTTGGGAGGCTGAGGCGAGAGAATTGCTTGAACCCAGGAAGTGGGAGCTATGGTGAGCTACGATTGCACCACTGCACTCCAGCCTGGATGACAGAGCAAGACTCTGTCTCCAAAAAAAATAAAGAAATAAAAAATAAAAATAAATAAATAAAAATCAAGAAAAAACAGATGCTGGCAAGGCTGTGGAGAAATAGGAATGCTTTTCACTGTCAGTGGGAATGCAAATTAGTTCAATTATTGTGGAAGACAGTGCAGGGATTCCTCAAAGACCAAGAACCAGAAATAGCATTTAACCTAGCAATCTTATTACTGGATATATACCCAAATAAATAGAAATCATTCTATTATAAAGATATATGCATGTGTATGTTCATTGTAGCACTATTCACAATAACAAAGACGTGGAATCAACCAAAATGCCCATCAATAATAGACTGGATAAAGAAAATGTGATACATATACATCACGGAATACTACACAGCCATAAAAAGGAATGAGATCATGTCCTTGGAAGGAACATGGTTGGAGCTGGAAGCCAATATCCTAAGCAAACGAACGCAGGAACAGAAAACCAAACACCACATGTTCTCTCTTATAAGTGGGAGCTGAATGATGAGAACACATAGACACAGGGAAGGGAACAATACACACTGAGGCCTGTCAGGGAGCAGGAGAGGAAGAGCATCAGGATAAATAGCTAATGCATGTGGGGCTTAATACCTAGGTGATGGGTTGATAGGTGCAGCAAACTACCATGGCACACATTTACCTATGAAACAAACCTGCACATCCTGCATATGTATCGTGGAACTTAAAATAAAATTTAATTTAAATTTTTTAAAAGAAAGGCCCTATGTAAGCATGAATATCAAAGTGGGAAAGAATAACACATATTCCAGAAACCTTAGCCCATGTCATCATCATCTCTTGACTGAACTATTCTATGTAGCCTTAGAACTGAACTCCTTTCTTCCATTCTCGTCCCTGTACAATCTCTTCTCTATCCAGCACCCCATTTGGTCTTCGTTAACATGTAACTGGACCATGTCATTCTCTTTAGTGGCCACTACCGCTCAGAATTTAAGCCAAATTCCTTGTCTAGCCTTGCAGAGCCAGCAGGCCCTTACTCTGGCCTGCCTCTCCAACCCATTCACACTCCCTTGCCTTGATCCACAGGCTCAGGACAGACTGAGCAACTCAGCCAGACTGAGATGCTCCCAGTTCTGGAATGTGCCAAGCTCTTTCTGTGTTCAGGCCACTCACATTTGCTCTACAACCAAATTTGAAATGCTCATTTCTCTACTTTGCACATAGCTGACTCCTCGTCCTAAGCCTCAGTCAAAAATATTATCTCCTGAGAGAGATCTTCTCTGATCATCTCTCCAAAATAGGATACTTCTGCTACTCTTCTTAACTGCACCCTTTTAAATTCCATCTTTGCTCTTAACACAATTGGTAATTACACATGTATTTTTGTATTTACATGTTTACTAAATGTAACTCCCCCTGGACCACAGGTAGGAACCATGTCTATTTTATATACCATTTAATTAAGCAGAACCTAGTGTGACATGCTCATTGAATATTTATTCAATGAGCAAGTGAATGAATAAATGATGATGTGAGAGCCAGGGATCAAGAGTCCCAAAACCATGATAAGCTTCAGAGAATCTAGACCAAACAATGCTCTTGATTCTATTTGCTTTCACTGGAGGCATTAGAGACAAAAATCCTATACTAATAGAACAAGGTCTATTAGTAATCTCCTGTGCGACTAAAACAAGTCTGCTAGTCTACATGTCCAAACTTTGTCCAGTGATAATGAGAAGACAGGGAAAATACAGAGGTTGTAAAAGCATTTTACTTTACTGATTTTATTTCCATAACCTTATACTAATTTGTGTAGTTTGAATTATAGAACACTGAGGCACATAAGGGGGTGGTTGCCGACTTGCCACCATTAATGTTAATCATTGTCACGGACTTCTTGCCTAGTAACATGGAGGCAGTTAATAAATGAGGTATACTTCACAGTGCACCAGGCAGATATAAATAGCACAACCTGAAAAGGAAATGAAACTTGAATATCCTGAGTATGGTTTTACAGCACAAAGGCTGAAAGGGCCTTCTCTTATTAACACTCTTCGTTATTTTTATTTCATACTATATTGCTTGAAAGGTTTTCCATAGGGGGGAAAACAAAACAAAACAAAAAACCTTAGCCCATATGAAAAAGATTCCACACTGATTTGAGCCAGCAAAATGGCTCTCTAGTTTAGACCATAATGAGTGGCTCAGAAATACTATTGGATTTGCTCACACAAACCTGGCTGTGGTTTCCAACTTCCTATCTGGTTCATGTAGCCAATTCTCATCAAGAAATAAGACTGTGTTACCTGGGAAAACAAGGCCATGTCTTTTTGAAATCTAGTTTCCTGTTCGAAAACAAAAATCAACGTTCAGCATTCTTTTTCCCCCAGAGAAGACAAAGACTTTGCAATGGAAATTTCTTGCTAATTCTGTGAGGATATGTTGGCATCAGATTCTTCTAAGAAAAAGCATGAAGTGTTGAGTCACCTTTATTCCCACATCTACCACTTTAATCTCTTTGAAGAGATTCTGGGCATGCTGCACCTTTCTCTCTGCCACAGGCCTGCCAAGTTGGCACATAGAGAGCAAATAATAGTAATAATAACTTCAGTATGCTAGCAGCCCTAAGAGTCTATTGGTCAGTAAGCAAGGATGGAAGGAAGGAATGGAAAATGGGGAAAGAAAAGCATAACATATTCCATGAAAATAGAAAAGCTCTCTTTACTACTACTTACACCCAAAGAAACAGAACCACAGATATATAAAGAAACCAGTGGTAGAGTCATGTTGGCTAATCATTCATTCAGTTTCATTTCAGTCATTTGCCAACCATATATATTCAGTGCTATGCAATATAGGTCAGACGCAAATATCTTAGAATTACGGAAATGTGCTTCAGAATTTTTTAGGTCAATTCTAATCCCCCTCCCATTATTTGAGCAATCAACATTATATCCGAATTTTTCATTCTACCAAATGGAGACAGTTAACATCTATCTACTCTCTCCTGTCTCATAATTTCATAAAATAAGTGACATTTTTATATCAAAAAAGTAGGAAAGACAAAATAAAATAAAGTCTATTAAATTGAATGTCTACATTCATAAAAGTCCCCATATTTCTTTATTTTTCTCATTTTTCAGTGGACCATAAAAAACTTCTCCATAGACTAGTACTGATTCAGACAAAATCATCAATTTGTAAATAAGAATACTAAGGTAGAGTGATTTGTCAAAAGTAGTACAGTCCGTCAATTGCAGAGTTGGGTCTAGAACTCAAGTCTCCTAACTCCCAACTTTGTGTTTTCTACATCATACTGTTTATTTGTAAAAGGTACAACTTTTGTTCTCAAAAAGCTCAAAATATCAAGAGGAAGATTGGACATGCAAGCCAAAGTTACAATGTGATGAGGTCACGAGAGAGGTGCAGTCCCCTAACAGTTCTAACTGGGGAGAGCTCATTTGCAGCTGAAAAAAGGAAAGGAAGTGGTAGGGAATGGTATTTTCACTGAATTTTTGAAGAGTAGAAGGAATCAAGACAAATAAAAACAAAAGGGAAGGGCATTCCTGGAAAAGAAAAAGGGACATACAAAGGCAAAGATGCTGCAAAGTTCAGGCAACAGTAAAAATCTGACCAGATTGCGACACTCTTGCAGATGTATGAGGAGGAATAACAGAAATTGAGCCTAGAAATGTAGTTGGTCATTAGCCACAGAGGACATTATTGGAAAGACTCGGGGTCCAGCACTTGACTCCTTAGGCACTGAGGAGTCATTGACAATTTTTGGCATAGAAATGGTGCAATTATCACTGGGCTTTACAATGATGTATAGGATGGCTTGTGAGACATTAAGCTTGCAGTCCAAGTGACCTAATTGGAAGCTATCATAAGAACCCAAGGTTGGGGGAAGGCAGGAACAGAACAAGGGCAAAATCAATCAGATTAGAGAGAAGAAAATATTCTGTCAGTAGAAGCAAAAGACATTAGTGACAGACTGGATGTTGTGACAACCAGGTGTTCAACCTGGGTGACAAGATGGAAGTTAGCAGAAACAGGAGGTTTAACAATGCTACTAATAACCCCAACACTTTGGGAGGCCAAGGTGGGAGAATTGCTTGAGCCCAGGAGTTCAAGACTAGCCTGGGCAACAAAATGAGAGGCCATCTCTAAAAAAAATCAAAACAATTAGGTGGGCATGGTGATACCCGCCTGTGGTCCCAGCTACACAGAAAGCTGACACATGAGGATGGCTTGATCCCAGGAGGCCAGGGCTGCAGTGAGCCATGTTCACACCACTGAACTCCAGCCTGAGTGACAGAGCAAGACCCTGTCCCAAAAAACAAACAAAAAAATAAAAACAACAGGAGAATTGAAAAGAGTCATAAATAAACAGTATCTTGGGGAATATTTTATTTACAAAACACCATGTTCATACCTCTCAAGTGTAGACTTACTAAAAATGTATTGGTAAAGATTATCTGGTGAATAAAAACAATTTTCAGACATGAACATTCAAATAATTTTCAGTAGTTGAAAATCGTGTTGATTGCCTTGGTTTGAGAACAATTGCTCCCAATCCTCATTTAAAATCATGCAGAAAAAAAAAAGGGATAAATTAGAATTCCAGAGCTTTCAGGGACCTTGTAAAGCACAGGCCAATTCCTCATTTTCTAAGAGAAGAAACTGAAGCACTGAAGCACAATTATTGTAAAAATACACAACTTGCTCAGAGCAACATGTGTAACTCGTAGAAAATTTAAGACTAAAACCCAGGTCTCCAAATGTCTAGCCCATTGCTGTCTGTGGAGCAGGACACTGCTTTCCCTTAGAAAGTCTGGGTAATGTTCCATTTCCATTACATTCCCTCTATTGTCTTTTCTTCAGTGTTTCCCCAAACAAGTTCCTGAGAACACCAAGGACCTACCACTAAATTTTTTTCTCTTTACTATTTCACAGGCCTCCTAACCGTTTCCTTAAAAAGAAATAAATGAAGTAAATAATTTTGACGTACTGATTGTTCTCATTCTAGAATGTTATGAAGAATAAAAACACAGTAAGAGGTGAAAATAGCTCACAAAAGAGAACAATTTATGCTACCTGGCATCTTCAGAACAAGTCCGAAAAGTATAGTTAGGTAACAGCTCTGACCTACAGGATGCAAACTTCAGGATTCCTGGGGGAAAGACCCGAGGTTATTTTGTATTACTAGAAGGTACTGTATTATATTAAATCATATCTGTGCTGCCAAAGGGAATGTTAAATAAGCATGCTTGTTGATTTATCCAGGGATTAGAGGCTTGTTAAACAGGCAAAAGCTGTCATCTTGATCCCAAAATGGGCAGAATTGAGTATGACTCATCTATTTTGCATGTCAGCACATCATGAATTCACCAATATGACATGACGACAGAGAGATCAAAGTAGTTACCTATGGATTATAATTCCTTTGAGAGCCATTGCAGCTCCTCCAATTTCGAACAATGCACTTTTTCCTTAATAAGCAATCTATTCTTTAAAATTGCTTCTATGCCCCGCTTTTCATGCCTGTTCAGATCCAGCCACGGAGCAACGTAGGCTGACTACTATTAATTAGATGTCAGGTTTGTGTCAGTGAATTTATACACGTTTCCTTATTTAGTCCTCATAGCTCTATGAGGCAGGTGCATTTTCAAGACCGGAAACACAAGTTGAAAGAAATTAATACCACACAATGTCAGTGAAAAGATCAGAAATCAAACCAAGTTTATCCGCTGCCAAATTTCATGATCTTAACCATGGTATCCTGCTCCCACTTCAGCCCAGATGTAAACAAAATATTTCTATGAGTAGAATGTACTCATGTGCTAGAACACTGTCTATAAAAGAAGGTAAAGGATGTGAAGAGGCTGTCAGAAACCAATGCTTGGTCTTCTTTCATTGTCAAAGTGAGTTGTAGCTTTCTAGTTTCAACTTGGGTTACAATAATGGCTCTCCTAGTCTCTGTAACTGATCTCAATGAGGCAGTAGAATGTTTGTTCTTCAGTGTTCTACAAAGTAAATTCTGATGTTGAAATATTTATTGTCACATCACTGCCTTCATCAGAAACTATTTTAAATGGTGGCTGGAGTATTCTTAGAAAAGTCTATAATCAGTTATCCAAAGAACTCAGACTCTTACTCCCCTTCTTCTGAGCCAGAACTAATCCCAAAGTTCTGGTTGCTCCAAAGTCCATGTCTATATTGATGCTATATCTTGTATCAGAGCTTGAAAAATCTTAATTATTACAGTTTTCTGTATGGACCCTCCATGGCTTCTGCAGTTTTACTATCTAAGGAATTTGAGATGGTTTAATAGCTTCTTAAATAGCACCCAAACCAAACTAAAGCTCTTCTTCTATTTTAGATCAAATGTGGCATTCACAAGGAAAATCTGAAGTTGAAAACACTTTACAGCTGCTGAGAACTCTAACACTGTATAGTACTTAACATTTAGTGGACTAAGTGTTGTTGTATGTCAAATTCCCCTGAAAGTAAATAACACCTAAGGAATCTTATGCAGAAGGACCAAAAAACAGATGTAGCAGAAGACTCTCAAGGGCCACCTCTTACCTGCTGGTTCTGATAGGCCGTAACTGTGGTGAACACAGTCTCAGGAAAGTTGAACGTTTTCACCCCATCCCCAACAGGAACAGGCTTAGTGGGTGAAAGGTCACTGCTGAAGTCTTTGCGAATCACATGAACTCGAGGCTGGTATTTGTGCATAGAGTGCAGAATGATCTGAAATAAAAAGGGGAATTGTACCAGGCTTGGCTTTAAGGAACCTACATTTTGCTCTCATGCAAAAATAAATCACTAAGTTGAAGCACTATAGGAAAAGCACAGATTGGAGGTGAGATGTACAGAAAACTAGAAATCAGTATACTTGCCCAGGAAGAACTAAGTGATTAAATAGCACTACATGGAACCAAATAGCAGGACATCCTTATCATGGATGGTAAAAGTAATATGTTTGCTTCAATTGGATAATGCTGAATGACTTCTTTAGTACCAATGGACAACATGTCACTAAAAGGTTTCAAAACCTCTGCCATGTGACAAGTTGTTCCCTCCAGCTTCAAATTTTCAGCATGTATTCATGCTGTCTTTAAATTCTACATCCTATTATTTGCATTCATTATTGAATATGTGAACATTATTTTGTTATGTGAGAGTAAATGGTAGATATGGGTTTTCACTCTTTCAGAAAATTGTTATTTCCTTGAAGATGGAAGCAATGGTTTTAGCTTATTCAATCTTCATATAGCACCCAGTATGGGTCCTGCCATTCAGTGAAAATTCAGTATGTGTTTCACTGCCAAAGATAAATTAATAACATCACACGCTCCAATTATACCTGGAAAGCCTTAAGATTTAGTCTTCCCTGTAAAAAAATTCTTGACAAATTAGCTGAAACTGTCATTCACTTGTTTCTCTTGTTTTATAGCCTTGTGGGTTATTCTACTGAATGTTGTGATTTTTTCTACCACTGGTTGATTTGTCTTGTTTTGCTGTCTTGCCTCCTCGACTAGACTGTAAGCCTCTGGAGCACAAGGACTTTGTCTGGTAAACACAACTTGATGTATAACAGATGTTTGCTAAATGTTAGATTTGTAATAAATGGAATTTAACTGGAAAAAAACACTTTTATGCTTACTTACTTAAAATTACTTAAAGTGGCATAGAGATTCCTTATTTTACCTATTTGAAAAAGACTGGGGCTAGCCAGCTCTAAAGCAAACAGAGGAAGAGAGAAAGAAAGGGGAGATAGGATTCTTTGACTCACATGTCCTTGATCATCCAATTCATTGTTGGTAAGCTTGAGTTTGTCAAAACTGACCACCTGTCTCATCCAGGTGTCTCCAGAAGCTAGAGAATCAGGGTGTATATAAACTCTTGGGGGCACAGGGGAATCAGCATTGCCAGCCACCATCCACTTGGAGCTATGATACACATATCTGAGATAAAGAGGAAGAGAGGAAAATTCAGAGACAGAGGCAGAGAAGGGACAGAGGCCCAGGAAACAAGTTGAGACAGGGGAAAGGAGAGAAAAACAAAGAGATTACATGAATGGAGAAGTAATGGGAAAGAAACAGAGAATCAAAGGAGGAAAAGAGAAGGGCAGATAACCAGGGAAATGAAATAGAGATAGAAATGGACAAAAAGATGGAGTGGGGAGGGCAGAGAAGTGTTGTGGTTAATGATCAAATCTTCAGCCCTCGCAAGGAAAACATTCTCACAGCCGTCTTCCTTTCTTCCCTCTCTCCATGCCGTGCACCCCTGTGTGCACACAGGCATCCTGAACTCACATGTCTAGCTATAGAAAAGGCATTTTACTGCAACCTTTCACCTTTCAAATGCAAACCATATAATCCCTTGGCCATTTGTTCAGGATTTTGTTCCTTATTAAAAACATCTTCCATATTGTCCTATAAAATGCAGCCATGTGCAGAGCCCTCCCAAGCCTCTCACTGGTTAACCATTTCCTTGCTAAGAATCTGGACTTTGAGGCATTTCTATGACGGGCCTTTGCCTCTCTGCAACCATTTCAGAAGCACCACCAAATACTCCCAGTTCACATTGTCTTTGATGAACCCGTTTTGAACACCATCTTCTACACTATTTTCCCACAAAGTCACTGGAAAAAAGACATTGTTTGGTAGCAAAGGAAGTCAGTTTTCCCGACTTTGCCAATTTTCTCATAGTTCAGAAGAAACATCTCCATGGATCTGGTACTTTCCTGCTTCTCAGTTCTAAAGGACCACATGGGACCTGGACCCTGAGAAATAGAGGCACCCAGTCCAAATCACAACTCCCAAGATCCCCTAAAACAAGCTGGAAGCATCTTTTCTCCTAAGTCCTGAAATCCAGACCGTGTCTCTCTCAGCCATCTCTCTCCCCACTTGCCATACTAGTCCTGGCCTTTTTCATCAGCTCTTGCCTCCCTATTCATGGGTTTAGGGCCAAGTTGTTAGACTTTAGATATTTCAAAAATGAGTAATGATTTACTGATTTGAGTGAGACTTCAAGAGAAGAAATAAGCCACAACTTTTTTTTTTTTTTTCTGGCAAGAACTATGTATAAGCCATCCAAGACACATGGAGACTATGTTGGCTTTTAATCAGTTTGAGGGAAAATTACTTAATAATCTCACTCACAATCCATATCAATGAATAATAATTCTCCATAAGTAGATATTCTTCTTGAAATTTTACCCAGTTCTCCTGTTCTTCCTCTCCATCATCTATGGGGTGATCCATCAAATATACATTTTAATATGCTTTATTGTTCCACCTCTCCTTCCTCTTTCCAAAATAAATCACCCCAATTTATTTAGCATTTCACAAACCAAATTATTCAATATGTTAATCACTTCCAATGTTAATTAAATTAATTTTAGACTTAAGATCCCCTTGATTTTTGCTACCTTAGGAGACACTATACAATCCCATTCTATCCAGAGACACAGGGGGGAATCCCAGGTCAAAGTTAACACTTTTTCCACCTGGTGCTCTGCCACAGGCCATTGACATAGTCTCCATTCCTTGTTCTCTGTACAGCATGCATTGCTAAACTATTTCCTCTAAGGAGTTTGAAGAATTGTCTTGGAATGCTGGTGATACCCACATTTCCACATCCCAGAGTTATTGTTACCTGTATCTTTTATTGTCCACAGGCACAATGTCCATTGCTATGTAGTATTGCTGATGTGGATCTAGGCCAGTGATTTTCACTCTCATGGCAGGAAACATCCTCCTATGAAGATGAATAAAACAGAAAGCTCAGAAATCAGAGTGGGAGAAGTAGCAGGGGTAAAAGCTTACACAATGTGGGTTTTTTTGTTTGTTTGTTTGTTTGTTTGTTTTTTGAGATGGAGTCTCGCTCTGTCACCCAGGCTGGAGTGCAGTAGCACAATCTTGGCTCACTGCCACCTCCACCTCCCGAGTTCAAGGGATTCTTCTGCCTTAGCCTCCCGAGTAGCTGGGACTACAGGCATGAGCCACCATGCCCAGCTAATTTGTGTGTGTGTGTGTGTGTGTGTGTGTGTGTGTGTGTGTGTTTAGTAGAGATGGGGTTTCACCATATTAGCCAGGCTGATCTCGAACTCCTGACCTCGTGATCTGCCCACCTCGGCCTCCCAAAGTACTGAGATTACAGGTGTGAGCCAATGCACCCAGCCTAAACAACGTATTCTTATTAGGTACTCTAAGCATATCAAATTCTAATGTCCTCTAATTCTCAAAGTTGACTAATTTTTTTCACTTTGGAAATTATCACTATGAAATATACAATAGACTTATACTACTGAACTACTATCTCTTCTTAATTTAAATTGACCTATTTGATGATTCATACTCTCCAAGGGTTCAACCCTGCTTTGTATTTTTATTAATCTTAGTAGTGATATAAATGTATGCACAGGCATGTGTGTGCATGTGTGTAGCCATGCACACATTTCCTATTAGCTATAATCTTTTTAAAGGTTAGTATAGCAACTTACACTCTTCTTATAATCTGAAGAGCTTTTCAGTTTATTGCAAGTTATCATAAAATATTTTCAACTGAGTTTATTTGAAAATAACCACTCTAAAAATAGTCTCTCAAGTATAAAAGAAAAAAAGGAAGTCTCCAAACAAAGAGCCACCAAGATTTTTTAGTGCATAAAACTGTAGAAAATTTCCTGCAAGTTCTCAGGCTGTCAACGTGTGTGTCAGAGGAAGGACCCTGTGGAATTGGAAGCAAATACCAAATTAATTCTCATGGCCTCTGGGCAATACCTTGTTTCTACCACAATGGCTTGTTAAACTTGCCAAAGCAAGTGAGGTCAGGATATAGCACTTTACGACTTCTCTCATAATTGAAGAGAGGAGGAGACAGAGCAGCCCAAAAGAGGTATTGAGTTTCAATAAGTCTAGAATAAAGTTCACCATTCTTCTTTAACCATAAGAAAGAAGAAAAACATCAAGCTCAAGCTCTTTTGTATCAAGCCGGACATAAAAAGTTCTCAGTTCAAAAATTTGGATTGCCCTGAATGTGCTCTAGGCTACTTGTATGCAAAATGCTGCATTAAGCTTAACCATCTGGGGCTAGTTAGTTGAGCTGGGCAGAGCACAGTGCTAATGAGGTCAAGGTCACAGGCTTGATCCACATATGGCCTAATTGGCTTTGCTCCATTTCATGGCCATAGACCATACCCTGACCTCAAACAGCCATCTTGCAAATATGTACTGGTTGGTCACAGGAGAGGCTCCCTGTGCTAGTTACATACTCACTACTCATCCAGGAGAAGCAACCCAAAAGGCTAATATCCCCTGGCAGTAGGTCAGTGACATCATAATCATATCTGAGAGAAAGCACAAGAAGGATCACAGTCCTTTAATAGAGATGGTGGCTAATTCTTATATGGTTACAAAATTAATGCATAACTATTTCATCTTTCTCACCTTATTACTCTTCAGAAGCTTCCAGGATATATTATCATTTAAAAATTTCTCCCCCTACCTCACAATTTTTATTTAAAGGCCTCATACTTTTGTCTTATGGTGGGCTAATGAAATATGATGATGGGATACTCACATTGACTAAATCTAACATTCACTATAGGTTAGGCTCTTTAATTTGCATTAATTAATTCCAAAAATTTGGGAACCTTGATCTACACATTTAAATACAGATAAGTAATTCCCTTCTTAATAACACTGATTTATAGCTTCCCTGTATATGTAAATGTTTGGAGGGCATCTTGCCAGAGATGGGGCAAAAGTCCTCTCATTTACTACCTGAGATAAGAAAATATGGTTTCCCCCAGTCACATAGAGAGGCTGTATTACACGAAAGAGAGAGATTTCTTTTATTCATACCTTTACAGAAAAAGGTGTTAGATGTTTTTAATTCAATATCTGTTCTGTCTGGAACCATTATATGACCTTTAATGGAGAAGCTACCCATCCCTTTCCAGTACCCGACTTCTAAAATAAATGAACTATGTGACTTTGGATAAATCATTTAACCCCATCACCTATAAAACAAAGGAAATCGACTAGATAATCTCTACAGTGCCCCCTTGCTTTAAAATTCTGTGACTACCTTTGAATTCTCTTCTTAAAAACTTCGCAAGCCTTTTTTTTCTTTTTGTCACATTTTAGCATAGAATATCAAGTGAAGTCACAACAGTCTAAAGAAAAGTTAACCTTTCATGTTTTACAAAAAGAGATGTGTTTGGTTTTAATTTTATGGCTAAATTTAGGCCAGTTCTTTTGTCTTCTAAACCCATTAATCCTTGCAAGCACCTCTGTCCATGGTGCTGATTATGCAGGTTGGGTTGGTACACTCAAAGACTGAGGGCTCTATAGACTTCAGCAGCTCTGAATCAATAGGATCACAGTTTGGGGTGTGGAAGGAGGTAGATGGTGACTAAAATCATCTAAGTGAGAAAAAGGAGAGAAAGCCATATATAACTAACATAACTAAGAAGATGGAGATTGGAATTAAAATGGAAAAGAATACTGACAATACTGCATAGCAAGAAAAATGAGTGAGAAGCAAGAAATTAACCAGGAGAATGAGAAGGAATGAAGAAAATTCACAGAAGAGAAAGCCTTATTTGTATGATTCAGAGTTGTTTCAGAATTACCTGAGAAGAATTAGATGTAGTAACAACAGTTGAGACAACTGAATACAGAACCAATTAATGTAGTTTCTAAACTTAAACAAAGGATTTCAATTATTACTAAAGAACAAACTATGTGTCTGTCTTGGGGAATGTGTAGAGTATCCAGATATTAAGGTGAACTTGTGAAATCAGAGATATGGAAATGAAAATACTGCAGAAGAATTACAAAATGAGTCACAAGAAGGTTGTCAAGGAGATGCTCAAATGAACTCAATTCACTAAAGCACAGGGAATAAGAGAGTGATATCAGGAACAAACATGACTGGAATACAGAGACCCAAGAGTAATAAAGTAAAAACCCAAAAAGAATACCGGAAAATCTTATAGACAAAAAAAATGTAATATTTCTTCTCTCTCCAAACCAACTCTTCTACCAAAAACTTTAAAAAAATTTCCTTGAGTTACTTTGTTTTCTTCCAAGCCTTTACACCACAAAATGTGGAACAGAAGTACACTGAGACCCAAGCAACGAAAAAGAGATGATATTGAACACAGTTATCCAGCCCATCTTCTCCCCCTAGGAAGCCTTTAATGGTTTTATTCACTACTGAGAGAAGGAAGAGAGCTCCAGAAAAGAAAGAAAATAAACAAAATTTCAGCTTTATTTTAACTTCATGTTTTTGTCATATCTTATTGTTTTGGGAGGTTTCCTTATATACACATAGATAAACTGGACCCAATCAAAATATTATTTTACTTTAAATGGCTATGTTCATGAAAACAGCTCACAATCAGTAAGATGCGATTTTTGTTCCCCATGACATGTGAGATTATGTACACTGGCTTTGAAAACACAAAAGTAGCATAACTGTTTTGCTTAATTTCAATGAACTATTCCTATATGCTGAAAAGCTTAGTCCAAATGTATTTATTTATTTATTTATTTATTTATTTATTTATTTATTTATTTATTTTTGAGACAGAGTCTTGCTCTCTCACCCAGGGTGGAGTGCAACGGCACGATCTTGGCTCACTGCAACCTCCGCCTCCCAGCTTCAAGTGATTCTCCTGCCTCAGCCTCCCAAGTGGCAGGGATTACAGGCACCCATCACCACATCCAGGTAAATTTTGTAACTTTAAAAGAGACAGGGTTTTGCCATGTTGGCCAGGCTTGTCTTGAACTCCTGACCTTAGGTGATCCACCCACCTTGGCCTCCCAAAATGCTGGGATCACAGGCGTGAGCCACCGTGCCCGGCCCAAATTTAATTTTATCTAAATCGTTTCATTTTGAATCCATGGGGCAAGAACTACAGCCATTTCTTAACAGTTCAGAGTTGAGACCACTGTTTTAGAGCCACACAGATTTATGCAGAATTCTGGAGCTGCCTTTTAGTACCCATGTGCCTTAGCCAAGCTAATTAATGTCTTTCATCCTCTACATCCTAATCCATATATGGGATGATTATGTCCAACCTCATAGGGTTCCTGTAAGTTTCAAAGATGTATGTTGAGTGTCCAGCACAAAATAAATACTTAACTATGGAAAGCTGAAACATACCAATAAAGGAGTAGCTTAACTAAAAGTGTCTATATCAAGAGAAGCTGTGTTTTTAAAATTTTGTAATCCTAGAAAAACAGTTTTACAAGAAATTCCATAGGTCACCAATAAAGTTGTGTAATAATTTCAAGTCAATGATAAAACACAATGGACATCAACAGGCTCAGAATATGCATCAAGTCAATTCTTTTTAAAAAATTATTACAAAAGCATTGTTGCTTTAAATACTTTAGAAGATGCAAGTTGTTATTTGGGAAGCAAACTTCTTGAAAGTATTTAATGGTGAAGTAAACACTTGCTTTGGAAATATATATTTTGGCTGTTAAGATCCCATGGACTTCCAATATTAGCTGAAATAAATTTGTAGGTGGAAAATGTTTGTGATTTACATGACTTACATTTGATTGGCCCTTGGAGGAAAATAATACAATCACAACAAACACAACAGAACAACTTTACCAAGATGTCCAAATGCAGAGAAGTGAGTGCAAGCTGCTTTGGTTTTGTTGATGCCATCACAAATAAATAAGAATGGAAGAATGTAATGGCTCCTACTTCTGCAAATTCTTTGAATCTGGCCACTCAAAGGAATTTGTCCTTACCTGCCTGCTTTGGTGATGATCATTTCAGTTCCAATATCATGGAACCGCTTCCAGAGGTCAGCACATTGCAGCTCCACCTGAATCTCCTCCATGGAAGACATGGCAGCAGGCACAGGGCCTGCAGCACCAGAGGCCAGGTCAGTGTGAGTACTGAAGGAGCAGGAAGTCCGCTCAGTGAGGACCTCAGAATCTGAACCAGTGCTCTGCTCAGAATCTGCAAAATAAACAATCAAGCCTTAGGTGAGAAACTGCTGAGCTCCCCTCACCCCTGGCCCTAAAAGATGGGGGTGGGAAATGCAATGAAGTGGGGAGAGGGGTAAACAAAAGGAGACTTAAAGCTGGGAAGCTCCAGAGCACAGCACTCAGGGTATTTTATTATTTTTTATGGTTTGTTTTTGTGATTTATGACCTTCTTTCAGGTTTCGTGTTTCCAACATGACATCTGGCATTTTAGTAAGTTTTAGCAACAGCTGAAGAAAATTGGTCCACAACAGGCAATATAAATAGTACTAATGTCACCATGTTGAAGAGAATGAGGCCAAACTGGGGCAACAAAATAAATGCCAAATTAAACTAAAATAATTATAAATTACAGGTCCAAACCTAGATTAGACTATTACATTTGTGCGAGTAAAGATTCACTGCAAACATTATGTTCTTCAATTCCATACCACTCAGCATCACTGCCTGTCAGTTATTTTTAAACACAGAAATTTTTCCTCTACTTACATAAGCCATGGCCATCAAAAGTAATGAGAAGCTGCTTGGGGTCTTTGGAAGTACTTTGTCATATATTTGAGTAAATGGTTTTTCCTAAGAGTCTAATCAGGCCATTTTGGATGGGAAAAAAACCTCTGTTGTGAGTCAAGGATGTAAGCATATGGAAAAAGTTACCCAAAAAGGCAGTTGAAACAAAGGGAATAAATGAGTTCAGGAGACACCTTGATTGGTTTCTGAAGTATGGGCAGAGGGGAGGGGTGATCCAAACAGGAAGGTGGGATTGAGAGCAACCAAATAAAAAGTTGGCATGCTGGGCCAGATGGTCCTTTCCTGTGTCTTCTGTACTCATGAAGACAAGTGGGGCTGGGGGGCAGGGGAAGCTGACTGATGGAGAAGGCTAGAGCCAGATTTACCAGGGAAGATTTTCTGGAATTTTAAATATTTACCTTTAGGAGCTTAATGCCAAGAATTGTATGTACTAACATTTTTCAAATTCAGATTATCTAGTATAATTTTCTTAGGTCAAATGATGCTGCAAGTCAAGCCTAAGAATCCATTTCTCTAACCCACCCTTAACATCTAGAATTCTGATTGCTTTCCTTGGAGTTAAATATATACATGAGTAAAGGCTGGAAACAAGTGTTGTACTCTGATGAGTAACTTTTCAATGGTGTCAAGGGTCAGAGCTTCTTGAGCATCAATCCTTGACACTAGTAAGATGGAAAAGAACGGGACAGAATGCCCAATCACGTTGCTGCCAACCTCACTTACCTGCAGCAGGTTTGCAGACCTGTGAAAGATACATCCCATTGTTCCTTTACTTTTCTTTCCTTTTGTCACTGACTTTTTTCTCTTGCAACCCCAGGCAGCATCTCTGGCAAGAATATCTAACAGCTGTGTCAAAGCCACAGGGAATAAAGTGCCCACAGGGGAAAAAGTGTCATTTCTCTCCTTCTCCCTAATTCCTCACCTGTCACTTGTGAAGATATTCAGGTTGTTAAAGAACCAAACCAAACTTCTAAATAAAGGGGAAGTTTCTGACCAAAAACTTCAGTTTACCCATAATCACTACATGAAGATGTAGTCACTATCTTCATTCTCCCTCCCCCTCTGCCCCCCACCCACAAAAAAAAACTATAAAGTTTTATAACTAGGTTTTACATGTCTAAGCACATAATTTTATACCTAGGACTAAGTAGAAGCTATTTTTGGTCTTCTCCAAGCACTGAAAAGTAGAACTACTTATCTAAGGTGACAGCTGTTGCTGAGTGACAAATCTATATCCTAGCCTGATTCTATATGCCTTTCAGTAGCAGAGCCATTATATCATCACACACTCAGCCAAACACACTAATTCATGTCCCCTGAGACATGGATTCCCAAATCCTATTTTGTGTCTGGGATATTTTAAGAGCTCCTCACTTATCATGAATACTGTAAATTTTTCAAAAAAACTCCTCAAAAAAAGATTTTTAAAATATATTATTGTCCTGCCTTTGGAAGCGAAAAGTTACGAAATTCACCATAAAGTGCCACAATTGCAAAAAATTGGAAACAGACACCTTAAGTAGGACCCAGCAGAAATTTTGGACATATGATTTCTCCAATGTATGTTTAGGAACTGGAAAAGGGAAGGAAAGGTATCACTACACTAAGAGATAAGTATTAATGGTAGCTAAATTGAGGCTGAGATTGGAATTGGGACTACGGCTAGAGAATTATGAAATAAGAGACTCTACCCTTAACTCAGTATGTCATCTGGAACAAAACAGGGACTCAAAATGTAACATCAAATGAATTAATGAATAACCTTAGACAAGCCATTTAACCACAGGGGGGGCCTAGGTCCTCAATGTGCAATGAAAACGAATGAACTTAAGGATTCCACCTCTAATGACCTGAATGTAAGAATCCTCCCCAGTGCAAGTGCTAACCCAGGTAACCTCAATTAGAAACATCAAATTTAAAACTCTTTGAACAAGACAAGTTAAATAAGGGAAAAGACCGGGGGCTCAGATTCACATTACCATAGGAGTTAAATAATTGAGTGGGTATTCTATAAGGGTTTATAGTTTCAATCAAATCAATCAATAAGCACCTATCAGCATATGGCCTTAGATGAAGTACCATGCAGATAATTAGAAACAGAATCCAAGACCTTAAGAAATTTCCCAGTTAGTGTTGATTAATTATGTGTTTATTGAGTGCTTACTATGTGCCCAGCACTGTGCTAGATTCTGGGAAATAACAAAGTACACAATGGGACCTCTCTTCAAGTACAGTACAGTGGAGACTATGAGCATTCAAAAATAATCAGAGAGCAACACAAATAACTGCCACACAGTTTTCCACACCATTACATACTGTCTCAGATGTCTCTTAGAAGTCCAGAAGAGAAAGAGATCCAAGAGGGCTGGAACACTCCTGGGGAACCCATGGTTACTAGAAAGGAAATGGGCAAGTCTGTGGAGGCATAGGCAGTACTTGTCCATGAAGAGGATTTTCAAAGACATTTATTTAACTGGAAATACCCTGAACTTCTAGATTTTCACTCTCTCACAAAACAGGATCCAGTGACTTTTATATAAAGAATGTAAGCAACAGCCCACATGTTCAATAACATGAATGCATATGCAATCTTCTATTCTCAATTGTTTCTTAAATATTATAATCTTGAAATAAAGTTACTGTTACTTTTATAGATGCTCTTTTTAAAAAGCTTCTAGAAGGGTTAGGGCCACCCATGGGGTAAGCAACCCTACAAAACCCTTAAAATAGTAATCTCGGAGTCAAGATTAACAGCCTAGGTAAAAATAAAATTTAATCTTTTGTAAAATACATTTCTAAATCATAGTTATAGAAAATATTTTGGCTAACCAGATCAAAATTTTTAGCTATTAATTAGGATGTATAATAAAGTTATCTAAGTCATGGAAGAAACACACAGCTGGTTATTTTAATCAAATCAGATCATCCATTTAGAAATATAATCAGTCAGTCCCTTAAAGATCAAAAAACACCTCTGTGTTTTCAAGGTCATTTATTCTTGGCAATTTGTGACTTCCTGTCCTCAAAAAATAGCCATTAGGAACTCATATGAATGATGCAGGATTTCTTGGCTATCAGATACTGTCAGAATAGTATTTCAACAGAAGAAGTTTAAGTAAATCAGGAATATAAAATGTTACATGTAACCAAGGCAGCTAAAGGAGAAAACTTAAGTAACCTGCTCTGAGCCAGTTACAAGTCACTAGAGAACATTTTGTGACTCACAGGGCCAAAGCAACATATCTATTCTCATCCCCCCAAAAAAATCCTTTAAAAAGATATTTTAACCATCATTTTACTTTCTATCTCTGACCTATTTCACTTTGATAAAATGAATGCTGTAACACTAAGTTCCCACAGAAAGTTGAGTTTAGCTTAGAGTACGTTCACTTCTCACTCTAGCAATAATAATAAAAGAACTTTTAATTTATGTTTTACACATTACCTAATACTGTCTTCCCATTGATAAGATAGACATAGCTTGTATTTGTATGTCTATTTTGTGGACAAGGACACTGAAACAAGAGAAATTGAAAACTAACATGTACTAAATGCACATCTTCTCCATCCTGATCCAATAGTCAGATCTCCCCAAAAGCATACTAGGTTCAACCCAGCCAAAACAGCTGGCAACTCTGTAACACCCCCTAACTATTTTAACCATCCTCACAACTAAGGTAGCTTAAATATGTTTGATCTTGGCCAAGTCACATGACTATTCTGGTCCCCAATTTCCTTAATCCTTATGGCACAGCACATGCACATTTAATTGGAAGTGTATAAGGTCCCTTTTAACTTGAATGTCTAATGGGTGGATTAGTAGTACAGCTTAGAGACCACCAAGTCTAACAAAAGCGAACCAACTACAATAGGTTCATTTGGTTACCATACATAGAAAATGCCTAAATTGCATACACTTTTAGTCTAATAAAAACTTAATATCCAAATTAGACATTTTAAAAGCATATTTTACAGTCTTGGCATCTCCACTTAACAGTTAATTTTGAGGAATTATTCGTTACTGCAGTGAACAAAGCACATTTACTCCTGTGGCTCTGCTACTGATCAGCAGTGGGATCTTTAAAAGTTTCTTTGGTTCACTTGGCCTAAGTTTCCTTATCTTTACCATGGGGGGTGGGGGTATAAGATATCTTTCTGCTAAAAAAAGTTATATATTTATGATAAAGCATAGTGTAATGGTTCTATTGATAATAATATTATTGACTTGGGACAGGGAGATGAATATAAGCTCACAAGAACTAACACAAAGAGTTAATGGTCAACATTATTGAGCTCTTACTATGTGTCAGGCACTCTGCCAAGACTGTACATGCAAAACATCACTTAGTACAGGCAAGCCTAAGAGTTGTTATTATTATTATATCCATTTTATACATTATTGATGCCAGAGTCCAGGTTACATCCATTCTACTGCCTAAGGATGTCCAGCACAGAAGACTACATTTAATTCAATTTTTATGTCACCAAATATTTCTGCTTTGCCTTGACTAGGTTACATATTAATGGACCAAGACAAATAAAACAGGTTCTTGTTCTGAAGGAGCTCACAATTTGGTAGAAAGGACATAGAAACTGTTAAGGAAGGCTGACTGTGACAGATACGCCTGCAGAGGTGGGGAAAATTGTTGAGGAGCTTTGAAGTGGAAGCAAGTCAATGATGAGAGGATTGAGAAGACTTTATGAGGTAACATTTGAATATGGTCTTGAAATAGAAGTTTGAAACCAACAAACAACAAAATGATGGAGAAAGAATTTCAGGTAGTGGGAATAACAGTGATTAAGGATTTGGAGTTTCAGAGAATTACAAACAAACTGGTATGTCAGAGTTTAGATTATGTAAAGGGAGAGGAGAAGTAAGATAAATGATGAAGGTGGAAGGTCAGGTTCAACTCAACTAAATGACTACATATTGAACATTTACTATGTGCCAGTCACTCTTCTAAACTCTTGGGACATCAGGGAACAAACAAAAATTTATGGCTGAAGATCTTGGGTGTCAGGATATGGAGTTTAGACTTTATCATCTACATGCTAAAGTTTTCTTTAACGTGCAGGTAGTGATAGTTCTGTCTTCTATCCAGACTATGAATTCCATAAGCTCAGTTTAATGCTTTGCCCCATCTCGTGTGTGAATGATGCAAGATAGCCTGGTTTCTATGTGAAATGTGTAAGCTGACTGTAGAGTCAGATAAGAGATGTAGAATGCTCTGAGATTAGATGCACAGTGTTACTTCTGTAAGACTGGAGCTCAGCTGTTATATTTTCCACAAGGAAGAAAATAGTTTGAAACAATTAAAGAAGAAAAACCCAACCCAGATGATAGACAATTCATCTTACTTTCTTTTCTGCCAAATACTGGTACACAACCACATTGAATGGTTTCCTATCTGATATTGGTAGGACAGCCACTTCTTGATCTAGTTCATAAATCCCAAAGTCTCTAAAACCAAAACTCTCATGACTATCTCAGGGCTCCCATTCACAGAAGGGCAAATATCAGAATCTTAAAACCCAGGCAGCCCTCTCTGTACCAGGAGCAAGTAAGTTCCTATTTCCAGAGGACCTCTGCAGTGGAAATTGGTTGTGGGCTATCAGATTTTATCGAGTATCTTAGAGAATGCTGGTGACAAAATTTTTCATAGAGTAACTCTAAATATGGCAGAAGCAGAGCATTTGGCACTGACCTGAGTACGAACTGAGCCCAAATTTGATACTCAGTCCAGAGCTTCAAGGGAATGAACTATAACCCGGGATGGATTAAACTAAAATTATGATGATAGCAAACACTTAAATGAGCCTGTTAAATGGCTTTAGTAATGGAATGGTGTCTCTGAGCTCTCCATGCCCTCCAAGTTCTATTTGGGAAAAGGGAGTAACCTGAAGCCTGCAATTCCCATGCCAATAAGCCAATTAAGGAGACTAAGGGCACATCATATCTCACCAGCTGCCTACAGCACTCTCCACTTAACAAGCAGCACCTCTCTCAGCGATACATAGAACCACAGCAAGGACCCAAAGTCATCCTGAGAACAAAGCCTTTGAGAGAGTCTTTGCAAAGAAGTGGTAGTAGTAATTTGTTATATCTGTTTCTTGCTGAGCAGACAAAGGCTCAATGCCATTAAAGGTTCAACCTCTGTTTTAAGTTATTTGAAAAAGATTCAGATTGCTCTCCACAGTGGCTGGATTAATTTGCATTCCCACCAACAGTGTATAAGTATTCCCTTTTCTCCACAGCCTTGCTAGCATTTGTTTTCTTCTCTTTTTAATAATAGCCATTCTGACTGGTGTGAGATAGTACCTCATTGTGACTTTGATTTGCATTTCTCTGTTGATTAGTGATGCTCAGGGTTTTTTCCTATGTTTATTGTCCACTTGTATGTCTTCTTTTGAGAAGTGTCTGTTCACGTCCTTTGTCCATTTTTAATGGGGTTGCTTTTTGCTTATTGATTTGTTTACATTCCCTATAGATTCTGTATATTAGGCATTTAACCAAAAAGACACATGCATTTGTATGTTCATTGCTGTACTATTCAAAATAGCAATGACATGGCATCAACCCAGGTGCCTATCAATAGTAGATTGGATAAAGAAAATGTGGTACATATATACCATGGCATACTATGCGACCATAAAAAAGAATGAAATCATGTCCTTTGCAGCAACATGGATGCAGCTGGAGGCCATAATCCTAAGTGAATTAATGCAGGAGCAGGCCAGGCCTAATGGCTCATGCCTGTAATCTTAGCACTTTGGAAATCTGACGCAGGCAGATCGCTTGAGCCCAGGAGTTTGAGACCAGCCTGGGCAACATGGCAAAGCCCTATCCCTACTAAAAATCCAAAAATTAGCCAGGCATGATGGCACGTGCCTGTAGTCCTAGCTACTTGGAAGACTGAGATGGGAGGATCACCTGAGCCTGGGAAGGTCGAGGCTGCAGTGAGCTGTGATGGCATCACTGTACTCCAGCCTGGGCAACAGAATGAGATCTAGTCTCAAAAAAAAAAAAAAACAGGAACAGAAAACCAAATATCTCATGTTCTTTTATAAGTGAGAGCTAAACATTTAGCACACATGGACATAAATACAGGAACAACAGACACTGAAGACTGCTAGATGGTGGAAGAGGGAGGCATGGGTTGAAAAAGTACCTATAGGGTACTGTGCTCACTACCTGGGTGATGGGATTCGTACCCTAAACCTCAGCATCACGCAATATTCCCATGTAACAAACCTGCACAGGTATCCCCTAGATCTAAAATAAAAGTTAAAATTGTTCAAAGTTGAAATTTCAAGTAAAAGGTGAAATTATAAAAAAACTTTGCTTTAGCCTAGAACAATATGCAAAAGTTTCAACCTCTAGTGATCCAGCATGCTTTGAAGCTAGAAATGAAAAAAAGGAAGAGAAGTAGCAAGTACTGTATTAGGCACTTTATATACGTTATTATCTCATACAATTTTCACAGAAACCTTTAAAGTAGGCATTATTGCTGCCATTTTATATATAAGAAACCTGAGGCAGGACATGAATAAAAGGCTTGTCTCACATTATACAAATGGGAGGTGTCAGAGTGTGAATTGAATTAGTCTGACACTAGAGTTGATGCTCTTTTCATTATACTCTGTTGCCCATTTTTCAGAACTAGAACTGCAGAGCTGTGCACATCCTACTCTGAACTCAGAAATGCAGAGTTAACGCTCAGGCTGCTCAATCAGAAGGTAGCGCTATGGAAATTAAAACTGTCGGTTTTTTGAGAAGGGAAAATTCAAACGAAGGTCTGATGGGAATTTTCCCCTGTTAGTACAAGGGCAGTTATATTCAGGAATATTTTAGCTCTCTTCATCAACTTAACATTATTTAGTAAGTAAGTACAACTATAAAAGGCCTCTTTTGCTATATTTCACTTCCTATCCCCAATCCAACCTAGGTAGAAGATCCAAATGTGACAGACACTGAAGATCACTGTCAATGTCAAATCACCCTTTTGCTTTAGCCTAGACCATTAAGCAAAACATTACAAGGTACTTGGAAGATGTTTGGGCTTTGAGAAATTTTTAATGGAAGCATTGAAAGACAGAAGGCAACTGAAGTGGGCCCTACTTGTGCAGAATTTGGTTTATTTAGGCTTAACTCAAGTCAGAGTGCAGGACCCAAAAGTTTTTGATGGTCCTAAGTGGATATCTATGTTTGAAGAGAATTCAGCTGATAATAATGTATATGAAAGCACTTCATAAACAGTAAAGTGTCAAATTAACATATAAGATTCTACGCCAATGACCAAGCATATCAGAAAAACAAAAAAAAAATAAATAAAGGACAAATATGGGCCCCGACTTTTCTAAAACAGTCCTAATTTCAAATTTCAAATATTTTATTTTATTCTTCCCACAAAATTAATATTTATGAGACCAACTTTTGGGTTAGAAAATATTCGTGATGAACACACAGACAGTGCATAAATGGAATAATCAAAAATTGGCCACAAGCCACATGGAAATGTTCAACCTAAGTACCTCTTGCACCAAAGGTCCTTCAAAAGTTCATTCTGATAAACTGGGTGGTCTTCAAGATTTACCAATTTCAGGTGAGCAGCTATCAACACAGGCCCCATCCTAAGGCTCTTGGCATTTTTCCTGGGTGAAGCGATACATTATCTCATCCCCAAGTCAATGTTTATTTGCTCTTTGCAACCACCACTTCCAACCTCCCACCACCACCTCCGACATCAGCCACTGTCATAGCACCATTGTGTATCTGCCATCGTGGTCTTTTAATTTCTGTGATGTGAAAAGTGGGCCTTTCTCCAAAGGCCTTACAAGCATTTGCTTTATACCTTGTTAGAATGTTCCCACTGAGCACCAATAGATAAACAAATTCATGATGATGCATTAAAGGGGAAGAACTAAGAAGCCAATTTCTAAACATCAAGTGTAATTTAACTATGACTTCTGGAGAGAGTGCCTCTGGAGGTGGCAGTTTCAAAGATGTAAGTAGGATAAACATTTGAGCACAGCCAGGAATGCCCTTCAAATGATCCCAGGAGACCACCAACTATTCCAAGTTTAAAATCTACCCAACTCACCATGCAAACAGAGAAAACCATCCCGTTTAGTAAATATAACATGGCTGACAACAATGTAACAACCTCTCCAGTAATCAAAATTCATCCATTCAATCAATCATTCATTTGTTCAGCAAATAATATTCATTTTCTAGGCTGGGCCTGGCAATATACGAGGTGTTATTAGGGGCACAAAATTGAATAAGAGATGATCCATGTCCTCAGGAGCTTATACAATCATTTAGGGAGAGAGGATAGGTCCATAAATAAGTCTAATAAAAGTAGAATAGTCAAAATCCACCAGAGCACACAGCATGCTGGGGCTTAGGATCCAAAAGACTGAGTTCTTGAGCTCATCTCTCCTCTTTCCAACCATCTAACCTTAAGCAAGTCACTTAACTTCTTAAGCCTTTGTTTTATCATTTGTAAAATGAGGATATCATTTGTATCTACTTTGTGAAACTTTTATGAACTATTAACAAGGTGCCTGTGTATGTGTATTTGCATTAATACTTTATCAACAAAAAGGATCCAGACATACGAATGCTAATTTTCAGATACTATTATCTAAGAGAAATGGTAACAAAATCCTGTGGGAGTTTAGAGGTAAGAGAAATCTCTCCAAGTCCAGGGATTTTTTCTGGGCCTAATGAAGATATGTCTGTGAGATGCAAAGGCAGAAATGGGGAAGAAAGAGAGGGGTCTTCTAGGAAAAGGGAATTTTCTGGCAGAGGCGTGGCAATAAAATCTACCAAATGTATTTAGAGGGCAGCAATCTATGTCATCCTGACCACATCTGTGTTATTCCTCTTGTATCCTCAGCACCTGAAACAGTGCCTGGCACCTATTACGCACTCAATAAAATGTTTTTGTTGAATGAATTAATGAATGAAATGCTGTAGGTTTAGCAAAGTAAGAGAAGAGATATAGCCAGAGAAGATCTGGGAGGGTAGGCTGGAGCCAGATGAAGAATCTTGAATGCTATTCTTCTCATCTTCTTCCAGGAGACAAATATATCCCTAGTAATGAGGTGTCTTAATTGCATGACATGTTCCCAATGAAATCCCTATTAAGTCCTAGGGTCACCTCCTGACATCATAACCTGAACTATTGGAATCCTACCAGCTTTTCCTCGCATGACTGTGAGCTGTGTCAAACTGAGTGGCGAGGTCTGACCCGAAATCTTTCAGGGGTTTCAACTGAGTTCAAAGAGTTCAGTCACTTCTGTGAGAAGCAGTCAGTCAAACACCTAGAAAATACTCAGATACTAACTCTCCTCCACATTAACCTAAGAAGAGAAGGTGCTTACAGTCATGGGGACAAAATGGGGAAAGGATCAAGTTCTACAAATGCTAGAGCTAGTAATGCTAAGGGAGAGGTAGTGAGACAGATATCCTCCTCCTTCAGGAACAGAATGACTGCTGTACTCACCAGGTCCCCTACACATCCGGTGTCTCTGTTGTCTGCAGTGAAGTGGGGTTTCCAGAGTCGCTGAGAAGTAAGGCAAAAGATTACAAACCTCCTTTAGAATTCCACAGACCCAGATTATGACTGGGAAAGCTGCTTAACCTTTTTGAGCCAATTTCTTCATCTAAAATGGAGATAGTGGATACCATGTGTCTCAGTGAAGCCCCTGGCGCACAATAGGAATATACTTAATATAAATTGTTTCCATCATTTGGAACAGAAAATGACCATATGCGTTAAGTCTTTTCTCAGTCACTTCCCTGTCCCTATGAGAGAGACAGAAAGAAGACTTTCAAATGAATAAATGCAAACCTCACTAAAGAAAATGTAAAATATAGAATGGGAAAAGATCACATCATGAAGAAAATATTTCAGGGCCTAGGGCAAAACTATCAAAACTGAATGGTGTTAGGAGAAATGGTGGAAAGGCAGAAAGAGGGAAAAGCAGAAGAAACAACGAAAACGCCATGTAAGGAAGCCTGCTTTTGAGTGGGTCTGCTTGAGTGATGCTCTCTTGGTCCATAATGGCTGGCACAATATCTGAGAAGGAAAGTGATAAGGTCTAAAAGAAGAGAGAAAAGGGTAGATCACTAAGAAAAGAGGTATATTGGGTCTTCAGTAAGGAAAATGGGCCAGGGAGCAAACTCTCACCTTGAACAGAGAAGCAGAGATAGCAACTGAGGCTGAAAAAGCTGCCCAATGGCATTGTTCCATGAGAGGTGGAAAGGACAGGGCAGAGCTTGGAAGCTGCAGGAAGCCCTGACTCCAGATGGACAGCCTTGTCAGAAACACTCACCTGGCTCAGGATAAGGAAAACACACTGAGGAGGCAGAAAAAAATCTAGTACCTAGGTGAGGCTCCCAGGGAGCATGAGCAGGAGGCCTGAAAGGTAGGTATTTTAACCCTATTTTGAGACTTATACAAGGGAACATGCCCAGTGCCACCCACCCAGAAATATTAGAGAGAACAAATGGACCCCATTCTCTCCCACTTCAAAACTTCACCTCATCCACCATCCCACACCACCTTCAGAAACCCTAAAATCAAATGCTTTGATGGCAGAAACAAGTTCACTTTTGGGGCACAAGGCAATCATTGAGAGTGAAATCATTGAGTGTCTTTATATTTACAACTCAACAAACCCAGATTAAGATGCTTGCAAAACTTAGAATCCCACCCTCACATCCCGAGTTCCCAGACCCTCCAGGAAAAGTCTTCCTCCCAAGTCTCTCCTGTCTTTCTTTTTCCTCTAAAGCTCTTCCCAAATGGGAATGAGTCATCAGAGGATGCTAACCCCAGGGTGGATTTTTTATGATGGCCAAGAAAAGGAGGGTGGGGTGAGGTAAGGAATTGCCTTACACTGTCTTCTGTGTAGAAGGCTGATTTGGGAATCGCAAAGTGAACATGTTATTCTTAACTCCATTCCCGACTCCTTGAGTCATCCTCACCATGTCACTTAATTCCACTCATTCCATGGTCAACATCTTGGCTTCAACAAGGCTCTGTTTTTCCCCAGGCCTACCTACCTTGAAGGGTCAGAATGACCCTTGAAGAGACAGTGTCCTTCAAGTGTGTCAGCAATTCAGAAACTGACAGCTTCCAAAATAGCTGGTGTGTTGTTGAGTGTCTGTTGCCTTCTGAAAGAGTGGCAGTGTCGCCGAGACAGCAGGATTTCCTTGCCAAAGTTGCTCCTACCCTCCTCCCCACAAGACTCTGCCCTGCCTCTCCCTGTCCCTGCCTAGGAAGACTTTGAGCCCAGGGGCCATGGCATTTAAGCACTGTCAGAGTTCCCACTTCAATTCCCACAGTGGTGCCAGTTCAGCATCTGTCATGATGACCCAGCCTGAACTGTATTTAGAAGCTTGGACATGGCACCATGTTCCAGCCCATCTCACAGTGACAGGAGATTTCCTGAGCACCTGGGCTTGCGATTCGAGCACTCCTCCTCCCAGGGAATGGGGGTCAAAATGACTTTCCTCTGATGACCTGTTTCCTTCTTAGGATGGTGTCCTTCTGTTGGAGGCCTCTTCTCAGAGTCAATCTCCATCAATGCTATTACACAATGCTGTTTAAAAATCCATACTTTTTAGAAAGCTTGCAATACGTAGCAGGGGAAAGAGAGGAGAATAGGAAAGTCAATCAGAAAATGGGTTTAGTACTCTGTTCATGGACTATTCTTACAAAGATAAATTTCCATGAAAACATAGCCTGGGAGTGTTCAGAACCTACCAGACATTGCCAGTGAATTGAGAGAGGCTGTCTATTTCACAACTAAGTGGGACAGTGTATAAGAATTCATTTCATCTTCTTGGCAGCGTTTATTCCAGTCTTTAAAGCAGCATACTACAGTCCCCCCAAAATTGTAAGTTAACTCTGGTTAGTGGTTAAAAATTAAGTCCATTTATTTACATATTCACATTAATCTCCACCTAGACAGGCAGACTGATAATTGTATAACACTAATCAGGTGGGCTGTAAGTTTTGAGGGTTACTGCACACAGAGCAGGTCTAGGTCCTCAATCTGATAGGTCACAGGAGAAAGAAAGGCTTTTTCTCAATTGACCCCAAACTCTCTACCCCACTGTCCCTAACCAGAGTTCCATGGAGACACCCTGTCATTTAAAAGGCATCAACGTTTGGCCTCTCCCATTCCTGGGCAAGAACCCAACACTCAGAGAATGTGGTTTTAGGATCATGGCATCTAATCCATTCAAGGATTATTTTCCCCCCCTACTGTTCAGATGGGTGTGTTAATCATCACCTCTCTTTGTTCTGTAATAAATTCAACCCTGGCTAATTCCAAGCCTCTCTGCATCACTGGAGTTTAAAGATGGCATTTTGACAGGTCAGATATTCAGAGTCAATGGACCACCAACCAGTCAAAAATCCTTAAGTACTTTTAGGAACATGTGGAAGTAATTTTTTCCAAGAATTTACAAGTCTGGAGGATGGGATCTTATTGATGGTGTATGAGCTGTTGTATATATTAAAGTATTTATATACATATTCTACATATAATCAACATTGATTTATGAGTGAAGGCAGATTTCCCTTTTTATACCAAGTACTACACAAGTATTATCAAATGCAAATTACAATAAAGTATACAATATATAGCATCTTTAAAAAAATAAGACTACAGTAAAACTATAAGTGAATGTGCAATGAGTAAAAGTTTAAAATACAAATGCTATAGGCTAGGAAATTTCACAGATATCAGAATATTTTATATGACACTTGCTATACTTGTACATTTTAACTACAGTCATAGTTTGAGATGAATATTTTTATAAAGAAAAAAATTTATTATATAAAATATTGACTTCTAATTATTTAAATGAAGAGGTTATTAACCTAAAGTCAATGGACAAGCTTTGGAGGTTTACAAGTCACCTAAAATGATAAGTTAAATTTGCAAAAGCTTGTGTGCTTTTCTGGGGCAAGGATGCATGGGATTTATGAGATTCTCAAAGGACTCTATGACTTTAAAAGGCCTTAAGGACTACACTGGTTTGATAGGTTTTCTTCAAGTGTAATAAACATCCATCTTTCCAAGCTCTATTCTGCTGTAACAAAATGCATTTTCCCTCAGCCAGATATTTACAATGAAAAAGATTCAAAAGAATATGACACAGAATACTAATGGTGCATCTTAATAAAAATATATTTTATCTTTATTATGAAGAGGAAGGGATTGTGTTTCTCTATGTAGTAGTGAGTATTAAAATGGCCACCTGAGACCATCTTGCTTTCTCTGTATGATTCCCTATTTTCCATTGATCTTTATTTTAACCACACATACACATATATATAAGTTGGATAAATTATAATCCATATTCACCTACTTACTTGGGGAAAGTAGATGAATTATAAATTATTTTTGAGTGAATGAAAACGTGGCTTTTCCTTTGGCCTTGCTGCTTTTACTCTGGTTATCTTTTCCCCTATCTCCCAGGAAAACATTAGTGGCACAGGAACCCCAAGCTTACCAGGTTCTTTCTCCTTATGTGTGCCAAAAGTCTGCACAGCAAGTCTGCTGTTGCGGGACTTGCAGTCCAATCCCCTCACTGGGGATGTGCTCTTAGGCAGTGGTCCCTGTATCTCAGAAGAAATCCCTCCACCTCATGTCCTCTAAGGCAATGTCTGCATCTGGCACTGGGGTTGAGAGGCAGCTCCACAGGGAAAGCTGGACACAGTGAGTAAGTGAGGCTGCCCCAGGTAGGCCTGCCAAGGCTTTCCTAAAGGCCATGGCAATGGAGCCTGCCCATGAGAAGAACATTTTGGTGAGCTCAGTTTGTTTGCTACCAAGAACCTCCTGGTCCTCCCAGCTAAACATCTATTTTTACCACACTGTGACACTGAAGACTCTGCTGTCATTAAAGTGAATAATAAATACAATCAACTGCATTATTTGTCATTTTATGGTGAAAGGAACTCTGGATTCAGAATCAGAAGGTAGGAGTGTTAGTCCTGGTTTGGAATCAGAAAGCAAGAGTGTGAGTCCTGATTCTGACTCTACCTAGAGATATGATCTTGAGGAGCCATTTAACCCTGTGGTGCCTCAGTTGACACATCTGTGAGAAGTGAAGAAGGAATCCTACTGCTTACCCAACTCAATGAGGCACCAGCAAAATAAAATAATGCAGAGGAAAGCACTTTGTAAATTATAAAGTGCCATATAAAAATGTAACTTATCAGCATTACATTTAATCATTCACCCTGCAGAGATTTCTCAATGTGCTCTAAATACCATGCTTAATCCATACTTGCAGTGCCCATTAGAGATGAGGAAACTGAGACTCGGTGAAGCAAAGTGGTGAAGTGAGAAGACCTGCTTGCTGAGAGCCTGGGTTCTCTCCTCAAACTGGTCCATGCCTCCCCCAGCAGCAGTACTTCATTTACTCTTGCTGAGCAACTATTGCCTCATTTTTAAAATGGAGACATTAACTGCTTGCTCCTATGAGACAAAGATCTAGACAAAATGACCTACCCAGCATCTTGTTCCATGATCTGTGATTCTGCAAAATGCGAGCAAGGTCATGAGTTATCTTGTGGTGGTAGGGAACTAGCAGCCAAGTGTGCTGACCAATGGACCCCATTTGTTCTTTTGGTTTCTGAAGCATAGCATATGACCATCTCCCCAGTGGTGACTCAGTGAAGAGTCACGGTACAGTCAGGGTCTCTATTATGCTAAGTGCCTTTTCCTATATTCTGATTCTCTGTTAAGAGACATACGTAGCAACTTTTCACTGATCAAGCAAAATAACCCATTTTATAATGGGGGCAGACAGATAACATCTTTAAAAGGTCAGTTTACAGTCCACACCGAGAGATTGGCTCTATCACATATCCTCTTACACAGAAGCCACTAGGCTGCAGGATAATTAGTATGGCCAAATTGCCCTAATTATTTTCAGCAAAAGAAGGCTTTGCTCAATCCAATGGCAAAATGTTCCAGGGACTGGTCCTGTGGGATTCTGAGACCAGCAGCAGAGCTGGCCTTCTGCTCCCTCCTAAAACAAAAGCTAGTCCCAAAGAAACCTCAGGTTTTACATAAAGTTGCTCAACTTCTCTAGGGTCCAACCTGCCTGGCTCTTTTCCCCTCTGGGCCTCAGTGCAATTCTTCTCTCAAAGCATACCTCACTTTGCCTTTACCCCACAGAGTCACTGTTGTGGCAGGACTCAATGTTTGCAACTGTTTTTCAACTTCACAAAGAAACACCTAGTGAAAGATCTTGCTATTGATTCTCATTTCTCAAAATGATCTTGTGAAACATGCTGCTTGTTGCCTCAGAGAAAGTGACTTTTCTTCCCTCCAGAAAGACCCTACCATGGTTTGAGTTGTGATTACACATCTGAATTCAGTTTGCACAAGATAAATATTACTAAATTAGAGATAAATATTCTGCTAACTTGGTCCTTAGAAGAAAAAACGCAACATCTTTCTTATCATGCTCCTAAACTACCTGTGAAAGACCTCCTTCTTGCCATTATTTACAATTTAATTATGAGTCAGTGTGGACCAGGATAAAATATATCCTCTTAGGAAGGGAGAGCAAATGAGTTTCAACATGCATGTCAGCTCTAGCCATTTGAATGTGGCATTTGAGAGCTTGAAATTCAGAAGCATGAGGCCCAATGCAAGCTCAAAGGGAAGAGTACCAGATTGATTAGTGATGTCTTTCATGGACACAGGAGTAGGGAATAGCAGCATATGCATTACATATTTATTATCATATTATTTCTAAGGCTTCTACTGGAATGCTGCTGTGCATGAATTGTCACAATATCCCTCTTACCTGCTTTCAGGAAATAAAAGCTATTGTGTCATTGTTCATATTTTATGTTATTCTTTCCAAGTGGCCCAGATTTTCCAGAGGCATCTGAGAGGCCACTAATCTCTCCCCTCTAGAAATAAGGTCATCATGTTAGCAAACTTCCTCTGCTCTGACACAGTTGTGGTTTTAATGGAGAACTAATGTCTTCATCAGTATCTGTGCTATTTCACACTTCATTTCCTCCCCAACTCTTGGATGAAAACCATCCAGTCCTGGTGATTTACTTTGTGGGAGTTTCTTTCAAGTTTGTTTCCTTCTCCAAGGATGTCACACAAGCATTTTCAGGGCTCCAGCTGGGGAGCACCCAGCCTTGAAACATCAGCGTGTGATCAAGTCACTCAAGAAACCCAATGTCCTTGGCAGGGACCTGGCCGTGAGGCCTCTTAGCTGAGGCCCTTGAGTCTGAGGATAAGAGAAGCAGCTGCTACTTTTCCTGCCTTTCCATCAGCACTGGTTCAATGGCTTAAGATGGTCCAGATTGCTAGGACCCCGAGAACTGGGAGAAAATGGGAGAAAAATACAAACACTTTGAACCCATGACCCACTATTCAGGTTGTCTCTGGATCTCTCAGTGAGTTTCACAAAAATCTCAAAACAACCTTAAAGAAAGAATAGTTTTAAATTTCTTTTATGTGATCCATAGTTGTAGCCATCACCCAATCCAGATTCTCCAAGACAGTACTTATTTCCCTTCTGGGGTCCCCGAGATACATTTGCATTTAAAATAATCTCCTACTATCTGGCTTGAAAAACCAGCTCCTAGCATGGGCACACAATAAATATCTTGCTTTTAACTCGATAAAATTCTGGCTACATGACACAGCTCAGAGAAGCAAATAGGGAGGGTGAAGGAAGAAATTGTAAAAGACTGCCCTTCAGTGGCAGAAGGAACCCCCTCTTCATGGTAATAGTCATATACTCTTAGGGTTTAGGCATATGTGGCTTCTGGAGGAGAGACTTCTCTGCTGCTTGGAGGCCTCTGGCTTCATTGGGACAGGCTCTTGTCTGACTTGTGCTTCACTGAGAAGAGACAAAGACAGGATTGAGGATGCAGAACCCAAGATGAAGCCAGCTCATGCTGAGCCAAGACTCACTGACATAAAAAGGAGCTCTTTCTTCATGCATCCTTGGGGCAGAGGCCACTTGATGTGGTCTCATCTTTGGCCTTAAACATAGTTTAAATGAGGACAAGAGCCATGTTGGACCATTAAAGTATCTCCCAATAGCAGCTGAAAATATACAAGCACCTTCCCTGAGAGCAAACTCCAAGTACAGGGCCAGGCTGCGGCCTTCCCAGAAAAGCCTGTTGAAGTGGTAGTGGACTGAGCTGCCTGACCTCTCATGTGGTTTTGTTGTTGCTGTTCTGTTTCTTAAATGAACATCTGATATTCATACCTTGTCAAGTATGGGCCTTTATTATTCTCTAATAAGAAGGCTTAACTCAGAATATCAGCTATGTTTCAAAGACCATCACAAAAAAGGAAGAAAAAAACCAGCTTCAGTTCTCAAGCTTGCCAGTATAAAAGCAAAATATGCATCATAGTTCTCATCGAAGGATCAGCTGGGTCAGTCCAAACATCAGCATGTCATCTTGGTTCCTTACCAAATGAGGCAATGGTGCTAAAAGAAAAAAGTCCAACATGCCACTGTGCACTCTGAAAAGACACTGGCATCTACTGCCCCCAAAAGAGCAATGCAGAAGAACAATTTTCATACTGCAACAAATTTAAAGTTTTAAGAAAAGATAGAATCATTACACAATTCAGATGCCATGTAGCTATCTATAAAAAGAATAGGATATTACAGAAAACAAACTACAAACTATGACTACATCTTCAATGTCATAAAATACCTGGCTTGAAATAAATTTCCTTGACAGGAGAAAAAAGATTCCTTTTATCCAGAGACCAGAAATGTTCAAACTCCATGTCAAAAGGATAACAAAATCATGAGAAAGGAGTTTACCTCCCAATGTAGAAGACATTTCCCCTAATTGGCTCAGCATTCTAAATTCTTGGGATACACAGGTAGCAGCTAACATGCAATTCCCAGAATAAGAAGCAACGACAACTCTCTCCTAAGAAATAGAGATAACCTATGCCACCCCTACTTCTCCCAGCTGGAGAAAGCCCAGTGGAGGGGTTTTGAGTAACAATAATAGTCATTGGCTCTGAGCCCAGGGCAGGAGAGGCAGGAGATCTGTGGAGACCCAGAACCCTGGTCCTTCCTCTCTTGTTGGCAAGGTCTCCAAATGGTTCCTTAGAAATTCTTGGCAATTTTTAAAGGTCACCTGCTGCAACCACAGGTGCCTTTTTCTACTTTGCCTCATGCCCTCGGTTGCAACATCTCATTGTTCCTGATTCCAAGTGGCAAAACCTAAAGGTCACCATTAACCTGGGCCAAAATTGTTTCCTGCTCCTATATCTGCCAATTCGCACCACACACTCAAAAGGTCACCAACTTGATGTTAGTGTCCCAGCCCTATCTGGGCCTCACTGCTTCTCCACAGCTATAGCCCCAACAAGGTTATGTCTCTTCCCTGTGCCATCCCTGGGCAAGGGTGGGAGGCCCCTGCTCCTGCCAGTGTTCAAAATCTGAATGTGACTCTCTATCCATGCCTTCAACTTGCAGGAATGTAGGGCTGCAGTTGAAGTTGATATAAGTACACTTGACCCTAGAACACCAAGGATTTGAACTGTGCAGGTCCACTTATATGTAGATCTTCTTTTGCCTTTGTCACCCCTGAGACAGCAAAACCAACCCCTCCTCTTCCTCCTCCTCTTCAGCTACTCAATGTGAAAACAATAAGGATGAAGGCCTGTGATAATCCACGGCCACTTAATGAACAGTAAATATATTTTCTCTTCCATGAGGTTTTCTTAACATTTTCTTCTCTCTAGCTTACCTTATTGTAAGAATATAGTATATAATACATGTACAAAATATGTATTAACCAGCTATTTATGTTACTGGTAAGGCTTCCAGTCAACAATACTCTATAGCAGTTAAGTTTTGGGAAAATCGGAAGTTATATCGAGATTTTTGGCTACATAGGGAGTCAGCACCACAACCCTCACATTTTTCAAGGGTCAATAATATAGAAAGAAAAATTTAGAAAAAAAATAATTTTCTGTCCTTAAAACCAACCATGTCTTTAGATTCAAACCAAGACTCTAAATTCTCAATTATTTTAAGTGTGGGTTCTCATCTCACTCAGTGCCCTCACTGAGTGTCAACAGTCTTATGCCCTCTTTTTTTATAAGACATTTTACAATCCTGGGCCAACCATCAGTTCCCGATGTCTAATCCCTCCTTCTCCTGGGCAGTCTGCCCTAACATAGCCCTAAATACCTACAGAGGCCCAGACTAGGCACCTGCATAAAGTATGGCTAAACTTCCCAAGGGGGCTAGCCATAGTAGTTTTGACCAAAAAATAATAGTAACTCTTTGACTCAGAAAGCTAATAAGGACTTTTTCCTTGGCCAAGAAACTACACTAGGAGCCACAAGAGACAGAAATCAAGTATTTATTTTACTTGAAATTCTACTATCTCAGAAAATGAAGTACAGGAAACCACCAGGAAAAACTGTCGTCAGCCAAGTGCCTTTAGCACTTGAAGGAATGGTGCATCTCATATTTAGATCCACCCACAGCTCAGGCTTCTTAAAGCAGAATAGAAATAGGAAAAGATGGCTGGAGGAAAGAGAGGCACTTCATGTTTTTTAAATGTATAAACCCAATACTGACATTTTTCCATGTTGCCAAGGAATAGTTTCTGAAAAAAAAAAAAAAATACACCTGTGGCCAACTAACAGTATTCTCTTTAAGATTCGCTTTTGTGACTAAATTAATTAAGGCCACTGGTATTTTTTCACACTAGTGATTTCTTAGGTTGTCCTCTGAACCTAACCCTCATAAATGAGTCACTGGAATTTAATTCATTCTAAATGCTACTTTTTATTTTAACCCTTATAACACCTGACTTAGCCAACCAAACGTAAAATACAAGACATAGAATAAATACAAAATAGAATGTACAAATAAGAAGAGATTAAATAGAATCTTGGCGAATTCCAACTGCTCCACATCCCCAAGAGAAACATGGGGTCTCCACTGTTTCACTCATTCCCAACCTCCCACTCTGGGCCTTGGGATCCTCAGAGCCTCACTCCAATTAGAAAGAAAGGTAAGAATGACACTCAAAATTCCAATTATAAAACACATTTTAAAGTGAAATTTCATTATTCCACAGCTTACAAAATAATATTTCAGATGGGAATGGAAGTGAGATGAGAAGGGCCATGTGCCTATAATATGTTTGATGTTACACATATGGGAATTATCTGAAACCCATGTCTTCCTAACCCAGTACCAACACTTTATACACAGGATTGTTCCAAGTTTTTTCTTTTTTTAAGTTCATTGGTTTTCACTCTCAAGAAAGTGAACAATTCTCTTCACTATGTGAAATTTTTTGATGAATGTTCTTTTGCCCCCTACAAAGGTAGACATTATTTCAGCAGATCTGAATTAGTTTTAATGAACAGTCTGAAATGAACAGTCACGGAGTTGTCTTTATTTGAGGAGGCAGTGAACTTAACGAGAATATTGTGAGCTACCTATAGTGTCCTTTGCCTACCCTTCTAAGTTCTTATAACCAGGCCAGACCAAATAAAGCCAAGGTTCTATCCCTCAAGATTTGTCACATGACAGCCAGGTGGTCATGGGAGAAACACTAATCTTCACATGGACACTTGGAAGAGCACCATTCTAAATGGCTACTTTCCAGGGGCTGTCAAAGCTTTCTTCTTCCCCAACACATAATCAAATCAAACTGTAATAGGAAGACTAAATATCACAAATCAACAGTCAGATGGACCTCTGGAGACCAAGGAAAGCTAAGGAGTTTCCCTGCTTGGCTGGGCAAAGCAAGGATCAAAGGAGGCTTGGAGTGGGTGGCATATCACAGCCCTGGACCAGAGGTCAGGTATTTGGCCTTTTCCTGGCTTCCAATGATATTGAATACAACAGATAAATTAAGATCAAGGCACAAGGCAGTTCTAAAAGCACCAGCCTATCCCCAGGAGATCTCAGGAAAAGAGTCATCATCTATCTTGAGCCAGATCTTATCTTTACTTGGAGGAATGCTTGTCAACTTGAGAGTGGATTACATACAGCAATGTCTAATCAAAAGCCCTACAACAGGATCACAGAAGGAGGCAAACTCATCAAGAGCATTCACTTGGCCAAGGAAGAGATCCTGATTCAGGCACAGGACAAAGTCAATAAAGTTCACTATGCTCCAACTCCTGATTAACCATATGTGTGTGGAGAGATGATTACCCAAAATAGCAAGGGAGCTCAACTGCTTTCGGGAAAATCTGACCCTTTAAATTAAGGCAAGAATGGCCTGCCAGCCAATCTCAAAGACAGGAAATATTTCTGGGATTAATAACTCAACCCGATATTCATTTCAGGTTGGGGGATTTCCCTAATCCAAATGTTGGTATCCACAACTGATGCACACAGGCATCTCAGCTGGAAGCACTGCATGATTTTATAGGCCCTTGTTGAGCATACCCCTCAAGTTCCTTCAGAGCCTATCCCCACCATAAAGAGGGAAGAGTCCCAAGCACCTCCTTGGCTAGGAGAATTACAATATGTCAAGCTTCAGGCTTCATCAGGCCCAAGAGTGAGACCCACAAAGGGAGTGTGAAGAATGTAAGCCACCTTTCCAGAATCCCTCTTCATGGGTGGCATAGGAGTCACCTACATGGCATCACTTTAGGCTTGCCAAGAAGGCCTCCCCTGCCCTAAGTTTGCCTATACCTCACCATGGAAGATCAGTTAGCCCACAGGTTTATTTTTATCTAAAAGGGGCTTTTAAATATGTAGAAGCTCCCTTCTTTTAAAATGCCATCTGCCCTTTAAATATGAACAATGTGATTAAAAAAAACATGGATGTTTAGGAAAAGTGAAGTCTGGAACTGCTATAGTGATTTTGCTCATACAAGGGAAACTCCAGAACCACCCAAGGTTATAAGATTAAGCTAACACAGAAAATCTTTATACTTATACACAAGTCAGCATCTCACTATATCTCCCATCTCACATATCCCAAAGCATTTGGTGTTGTTTCAGAAAACCAATCAATCAATGAATAATGGGGGATGCTAATAAGAGTAATTCAGGGCCCTGCTCCCAAGGCTTTTACAATCTAGTGTGTAGACAGTGTGGAAATACAAAACTATTCAGCCAGAAGAAAACCTTGGTCTGCTTTTCTGCGAGTCAAGACATTTTCCGCTAGAGTCTAGAAAAAGAACTCTCAGAGTCATTGTACAAAGAGTAAGAACTCCCTGCTCTAGGGCCATTAGAAAGTGAAAAAAGGCAGGGAATCACATAAGGTCATCCTCTTCTGTTTCAATTCCCTGACCCTATTCTAGAGTTTATGGAATGCTTGTGTATGGAAATTTAGTAAGACCCAAGGATTAGTTACAACAGCCCACTCTTCCCTATGTGTGCCTCATGGAGATTTATAGTTCAGGTATAAAAGATCGTCTACCAAATAGTTATCCTTCCAGGCAAGGTAAATGAGCACAGAGTTTATCCTAGGTCTTCAAAGACCTCTCATCCTAACGGTTATGAGCTGTGGGTCATGCCTGGCTTCTCCATCCATAACCTCCTTGAAGATCTCTAATTAATAGGATTAGTGCCCCTTATAAAAGAGGCCCCAGAAAGTGACCTTGCCCCTTCTACCACATGGGGACACAGCTAGAAGGTGCTATCTATGAATCAGGAAGCAGGCCCTCACCAGACACCAAACCCCAAATCTTCCACCACCTTGATCTTGGACTTCCCAGCCTCCAGAACTGTTAGAAATAAATTTCTGTTTATAAGCTACTCAGTTCATGGTGTTTTTTTCTAGCAGTCTGAACAGACTAAGACAATAATCTTGAATTAGATCTTAGATTAGGAAAAAAAAAATACTTGTACTGGATATTAGGACAAATGGTAAAATGTAAATACCAACTGGGTTAAATAACAGATTGTATCAATGCATGCGTCTCCAATTTACTAACAAATAGTTCAGAAAAAAGTTAGGTATTTATATATAAATGTTTATACAAAAACACACACAGAGATGGCAAATGGAGCAAAATATAAACAATTTGTGAAACTGTGTAAAGGGTATACATGAAGGAGTTCCTTCTAATAGTTGCTGTTAATTTTCTGTAAACTTAAAATTACATCAGAATTAAAAGTTCAAGAACGTTTAATCATTTTGGAAAATCATCCCAACAATTTTGAAAAAATAACCACATCATCAGAGAGCTGAAAGATATTCATAGTCTTTTAAAAATAGATTAAATCCGGCCGGGCGCAGTGGCTCATGCCTGTAATCCCAGCACTTTGGGAGGCCGAAGTGGGCAGATCACGAGGTCAGGAGATCGAGACCATCCTGGCTAACACAGTGAAACCCCGTTTCTACTAAAAAAAAAAAAAAAAATTAGCCGGAAATTAGCCAGGCATGGTGGTGGGCGCCTGTAGTCCCAGCTACTCAGGAGGCTGATGCAGGAGAATGGCATGAACCCGGGAGGCGGAGTTTGCAGTGAGCCGACATCGCACCACTGCACTCCAGCCTGGGCAACAGAGCGAGACTCCATCTCAAAAAAAAAAAAAATAGATTAAATCCACTAACACTTCAAGATTACAGAAGTCACAACAAAAGAACATTCAGCCTAACAAAGCTGAAGATTCCGAATGGGTTCTCTAGTTCCTGCTTACCTCCATTCCTATGAGAAATTTAGAAAATTATACTTGTCTACTGAATGTTATATTTAACTAATTATTGTAATGTTGGGTAAAATTCAAACTATTGTTGAACAATGAAAAAAATTGAGCATTGAAAACACAACCATGCACTTGACAATAATCAAGGAAGAAAAAGGAAATGAAGAATTTGGTCAGAGTCGGACCAATCCAGTGAGGGTCAGACCTTGCCCCTTTGACTTAGAGTAATGCCTTGGCCCACTGCTCTACCCCAGATCCAGGAGCTGGGTTTCTCTAGGGCAGGACCAGGACTGGAGTGAGGTGGGCAATGCACTGGCCTGGAGTGAAAAATTTGAGGGGCACCAAAAATTTCAGCAATCAAGATAAATAATATTTCAATGCAATATTTTATTTTTTTAATTATACTTTAAGTTTTAGGGTACATGTGCACAACGTGCAGGTTAGTTACATATGTATACATGTGCCATGTTGGTGTGCTGCACCCATTAACTCGTCATTTAACATTAGGTATATCTCCTAAAGCTATCTCTCCCTCCTCCCCCAACCCCACAACAGGCCGCGGTGTGTGATGTTCCCCTTCCTGTGTCTATGTGTTCTCATTGTTCCATTGCCACCTATGAGTGAAAACATGCAGTGTTTGGTTTTTTCTCCTCGCGATAGTTTGCTGAGAATGATGGTTTCCAGCTTCATCCATGTCCCTACAAAGGACATGAACTCATCCTTTTTTATGGCTTCATAGTATTCCATGGTGTATATGTGCCACATTTTCTTAATCCAGTCTATCATTGTTGGACATTTGGCTTGGTTCCAAGTCTTTGCTATTGTGAATAGTGCCGCAATAAACATAAATCATGCTGCTATAAAGACACATGCACACGTATGTTTATTGTGGCACTATTCTCAATGCAATATTTTTAAAAATTAAAATTAATGCAAAAATTTGCCATGAATGAAGTTATCAAAATATTTAATAAAATAAAGATAGTGCTATAGACTGAATGTTTGTGTCCCCACAAAATTCTTATGTCAAAACCCTAACCTCCAATGTGGCAGTTTTTGGAGATGAGACTTTGAAGAGGTAATTAGGATTAGATGAATTCATAAGGGTAGGGGTTGGTCCAGTGGGATTAGTGCCCCTATAAGAAGAGGCAGCAGAGAGTTTGTTCTCTCTCTCTACCATGTGGATGGCCATCTGCAAATCAGGAAGAGAGCTCTCACCAGAGCCCAGCCCTGCTGTACCTTGACCTGGGACTTTTAGCCTTCAGAGCAGTGAGAAATAAATTTCTGTTGTTTAAGCCTCCCAGTCTATGGTATTTTGTTATAGCAACCTGAGCAGACTAAAACAGACAGGATCAGTATTCGTGATTTTTTTCTTTTGCTTCAGGTTCCAATATCACTCCAATATTTTGATGTTTAGTTCAACACAGATTTTTTTACATTAATTCTGAATTTTTTAAATACTGCACTAAATATTATTTATCTTGATCAGTGATATAATTTTTGCCTCCACATGGTCCTGGTCCTACCCTAACAAACACAGTCTATGACTCCATTCCCACCACAATATCCTTCCATATTCCCACCAGCCCCACCTCCCACCTCCCAGAGAAGTAGCTAAACCTCATGGTTCCTGGGACTGCATTTCACCAATGTCTTATCTTATTAGGCATGTTGAGATGCTCACCAATTCCTACCAACTCTACCCGGCCACTACCTCCTCTGCTTTCTGATGGCCTGGTTCAAAAGAAGAAAAATATTAAACAGCTGTTTCACCCTAGAAGGAGCAAAAACAGAGGCTGGAATAGTAAATGAGAAGGAAGATTGGTAAAAGATGGGTAGAAGACCGTGCTTAGTGTTCCAGTATTATAAATACTAATTAATAGGGAGGCTCTCTAATTTGGGAAGAAAAGGCCTTAGTGGTCATCAGAAGGTATAATATCAGAGAGAGAGAGAGTATGTGTGTGTGAAGTTAAACATATACTCTGGTAACATTCCTTGAGGGAGAGGGTAGAAATTAAGAACAAAGGAAAAAGGGGAATGTGGAATAGAGTGGGAAATGTCAACAATTAAGGCCTCTTCTACACCAGGAACTGTGCTAGATACCTCCCACATTACCTCAGTGAATCCTCCCAACTATGAATGCTGGGCTGTGGAGGATACACCCTGATCCATGCCAGAAAGCCTTCAGGCAAATAAGAATATGTATTTATAGACATCTGCAAGAGAGACCATCAGCTCTCCTTTGGAAGGCAGACAGCTGTGTTCTGCCAGGTGTTCAAGGCTTCTGCAGCTGAACATGAAATGTACAAGGTGTTTCAGGCCTGAGAGATGATGGTCCTTGATATTTCCAGTACCTAACCTCTGTCAGCACTGTAGAGGCTCCAGATTCTGTAGCTGGAAAAAAACACATCAGCCCTGCCAAGCTGAACTGAGCCTTCCCTGGAGTTACTGCCACTGCAGCACCTGTTTCACTGCTATTGTGTTTTCCCTAAAACCACCTGAACACTCTGAGCACTAGCAAAATATAGAGCTTTGTTCTCCAGAACAGTGTCAGTCCTACTCCAGCCCCCTAATTCATCATTGTTAAATAGTGAATGAACTCAGTTCAGTGAGCGAGGGGAGCTACATATAGACCAAATGAGAAAGAGATGAAATCTGACTTCGAAATCAGAATAGGCACAAATGTCTGCAATAAATTCAGTACATCCAAAGATGCTCTGATTACAACCAGAGTTAGGAGCCAATTTCTCCTCCTTGTACAGACACCTGGAATATAGTACCTTGGGGTGGAGTAGAGAGGCATGTTTCACCTGCGGCTTCCCAGAGAAAAGCCCTAGACTGAAACCATCTTCTCTGAATCTCTCCTGCACTCCAAGAAAAGGCCCAGCAGCAACTTAGAAATTGTCAAGACAGCTGCAGGGCTAGCTGAAGAATCACTGGAGCAAAGCAAAACTTGAAGAGAAAGAGAAAAAAAAAAAAAGAAGAGAAAAAGGGAAGGCAGAGCAAGGGAGAAGAATGTCTGGCAGGAGCCTGTGGTTTGAGTGAGGCGGGATGGGGGACCCCCTGGCTATTTCTGCCTCTGTTTTTGGCGGCCTCTCCATCTTGCTGTGTTTATGGGCCTGACGTGACTTTCCACCTAAGTACACCCGCTAGGCTTGCACTGGAAAACTTCCCACCTTCCGCCCAGTTCAGGTTTCATCTGATTCACACCAGGAAGCTCTAGTTTCGAGAGCCCCATGCATTTTTGCAGCTGAATGGAAACAACTGGATGCAAATCAGACCTAGAGAACACCTGCAGCTCTTCACTGCCCTTGCACCTCCATCTAACCTTTGAAGCGAATGGCTTGGGTGGCCAGACTCAGTGACTGAGCTTCTCCAAGCTTTGAGATCCACAGCTGCAAGCTTCCCAGGACCCAGAAGAGGAGGCCAGTCCTAAAAAGTACCAAAGTTTATACAACACAATTGAGCGACCAGGAGGCCAAACTGGACAATGAGAGGAATGGCTGCAGGGAAGGCCTGCCAGGGTAGAAAGCACAAGGTTTAATTTATAGGAGATGACACAGCCTCCCAGGCAGGCTACTGAGTGAGCCGGCAGAGTCTCCCTCAGGATCAGGGCTTCGTGTTCCAAAGTCCAGCTGGTGTGAGGAAATAGGGACAAGCGGCCACTCTGACTCAATCATCCCCAGTGTTTGCTACTTGTTGCTTTGAAGGGAGGAGGGAGGGCAGAGTCGAGGTCTGGTCAACACAGCAGTGGCTCAAAGTGCAATTTAATCATCCTGGACTTGGCCCAACCCATCCTCTTGGTGTGAGGGAGGAGCAATTTGTTATTGCTGCTGTCATCGACACTGGGCGGCCATGGACAGAGATCTGCAGGCAGCAGCAGTAGCAGGAAAGGCTGGGGAGCAAAAGAAGTGAGTGGCAGTTGTGCTGGGCTATAGGAACTGCAGGAGAGTGGTGGCCCCCAAGGACTGGGAATTCATGCAAGGTCCTCTTCATCCAGGCCCTGCTATAGGAATCCTGATGGGAATCAAGAGACTAAAAATGATTTCCTGGTTCCCCCTTCCTAACTCAGGCTCTGTGCCCCATACTCTGTTCATATTCTGTCGAGACACCCATCGCCCTGTGTTTCACTTGTCTGATTACATATCTGTCTTCTTAAGAGCAGAGAATGGTGTTTATTCATCTTTATACCTCCCAGCACCTAATACCATATTTGTTGAATAAGTGAATCAACTATTGCTATGATGAGAGTGTGATTCATTCTGTCCACTGAAATTGAGCATGTACTCTTCTACAGTCTCGATGTTTGCAAAGTACTGCTAGGAATCAGGCAGCCATCTTCCTTGGGGAGAAGGAGCATTACTCAAAGTGCATGAGGGGAAGGGAGATGTCAGAAGAATGCCCCAATGACTATGTAAAATTCAGGTTCCTAGAGCCTTCCTCTGACTCTCTGAAGCAGAAGCTTGATGATGGAGGCCAAAAAAGGACAAGAAGTTTCATCTCACTAGATCCCCATATTTAAGTGTGAATCCTGAGGCCTAGGGAAGAAAAGTGATTTGCTCAAAATTTCCTATCTAGTACTAGCAGAGCTGGGAGTATCATGTGTCTAACCCCATTCTTTCCCACTACAAGCTGAGTCACTTCCATGAGCATCTCCTTGGTACCTGCTACCTGGGGGACTCTCTGGTGAGCTCTGAGGGGAATGCAAAGATGATTAAGGCACTATCCCTGTCTTCAAGGTATGTACAGTCCAAGTGCTGAGATAAGACCCTCTCCTATAATCAAGACAGGCTATGGTACCCATTGGTACCCATGCCGAAGCAAATGACAATGGCTTTGGTCTTCCTACAACCCAATATATGGATGTTTACCGAAGAACTTTTTAAGTTACAGTCAACTTCTACTTTTCCAGAAGAACTACAAGAAGCCAGGATTAACATTTATATCAGGAGGATATGCCAATTTTTCAAAAGTTCTAGTACATTAAGCCCAAATCCTAGCCAACAAAATTTCTTTTTTCTATGAGGACAGTGTTACACAAAAGGCACATTCATTTTTTGTAGAACTCTAAGGAAAACTGTGTAAGGGTCCATTACTACAGATCAGCACTGATAAAATTTTGGCTATGTGAGCTTACAATTTGTTCCAATATCAGATAAATAAAAAATTGACTATCGCTTTTTTAGGTAAACCCTAAAGACAGCCTTCAACTTCTGGTTGCCTACATAACCTCAAATCGTGCCTACATTTCCTCAATGCGTAATGACAATTCAGCTGATGATAAGGGTAACTATCATCACTTCTCCCAAAAGTAAAGCAGGCTACTTACTCTTGTCTCTGTGGCCAAAAGCAACCAACGACACCCCCTTCTGTATTTAAATGACAATGATGCTCGTTCCAAAGCCTCAAAATATCCTAGATGGACAAGTGGAAAACTGATAAGGCTTCATGAACTTCAGTGAACCACCTCACTACCTCTAATCAATTATGAAATACTAGTGTATCATATCAAAGTGCTCTCAAAAATGGCCAAACCAAGTGCTAAACTGAAGTTTTCATGTCCCCATAAAGTGTAACCTCTAGGATTTAAGGGACTCTCTCTACCCCTTTACAGTTTCCTCGCTGTATCGGTTTATTTAGCTACACAATAAAGCCTTCAGTGGGAATCTAGAAAATTGGTGACAATGATGATCTTTGGAAAAATATCAATGAACACTGACCATTTAGGTAACTGAATTAATTTAGAAATGGTTATTACATAATTAAATTACAAGTTGGTAGGCGAGATCTCAAAAGCAGAAATAGTTTATGACAACCCCTCAGTTCCATTAAAACTAAAACTTTCTAGAAAAGGGAAGAATGAAACTTTTAAGGAAGATGGCATATTTGGAAAATGGAGATAAAAAACAAGTCACTTTTGAAAGTTTTTCATTCAGGTTTATCATTACATTGTCTAGTCTCTGAAAGTCTTTCTAACCTTTATGCTGTAAAGCCTAACATTCTTGTTGAAAAAGAAAAGTAGAGAATATACATCTAAGTAAATAAAATAATCCATGACGGACCTCACATCCTTAGAGCAAAACCCAGCCATAATATTAACTCACAGAAATGAAGAAAATGTGTGTTTTTATGAGGTTAAAAAATATAGCAAAAAGTTGATTTAGGACACTGTTTTATCTGAACTATTACTAACCAGGTATTTGAACGGCTCTTTCATTGAATCAATCCTCTCCTTTATAATGTCTTCCTAAACACTTTGTTTCAGACCTGCATTACTGCTTACCTGGACCACCACAGGCACCTTCCCTAGTGATAGTACAAAATATTTCTAGTTTCATTCTTACTTGTTTCCCTCTCCTGAGCATCAGAATACATAGCTAAGGCCCTCTGTTCTTAGACAGGGCTATGATTAGTTTTGAACTGTCACATATTTAACTTACAGGCTAAGGCCCCAGTGTAACTTTCTTCCCTAGCCATGGCAATATTGGAAGCCATGTGTTGAGATGGTGGAACTATAAAATGAAAGCAGACTGGGTCCCTGAGTCACCACTCAGAAGAGAGCCATGCTGGAAGATGTCCAGATTTCTCACAGTATTACAGACTATTACATCAATGAGTCTCAATTAATGAACTCTTCTTCTCAGTATTTGTACCGTTGTACAGTCTCCTCCCACACTGACCCTGAGTTTAGTAACATGACTTGCTTTAGCCAAGTGGACTTTTGTAAGCATGATGCAAGGGTTGATACATGTTTGCACACTGGAGCCTGTCCTCTTAGAACACATACTTTTGGAGCCCAGCTGACATGCAGTGAGGAAGCCCAAGCTAGCAACATAGAGAAGCCATATGGAGAAGAACGGTGGAGACCATCTGACAGCCAAAATGGAGACTACAGACATACATCCCATATTAGGTCATCTCAGCCAGCCATTTAAGCCACCCCAGCTGAGGCCCCATGTATCATGCTGTGCCCTGAATACCTGACCCACAGAATCAGGAGCAAATGAAATGGTGCCACTAAGGGTTTTAAGGCACTAAGCGCAGAAACTGATAACTGAAACAGTGAGCAAGAAATAAACTTGTATATATTAAGCCACTAAGACTTCAGGGTTTGTTTGTCTTGCCATGGGGCTGAACCTATCCTGACTAAACTCATATCTCCCCATTTCTTATCTTTCCCCATTCCATGCTTTAGCATCCTATTTACTACTGTGACATGAATCTTCCTAAGGCATAGCCCTGGTTATGTAATAGTTACTGACATTAATAGATCACTAATTGTTGATGACTTTAATTCTTATGACAAAATCTTTATAGATAAGTAAATGGAAGTCAAGAGAAATTAAGCAACTTACCCATGTTTTTGGAGCTAATAAGGATTAGAGTCACAATTCAAACCCAGCCTAAGCTCATAACCACTATCCTCCTTGAAAACTTCCAGGGGCTCCAAACATCTACTCAATTATCCTTTCTGCCTAGATTGTAAAGTTTTTAGGGCAGGGTCTATTCCTTACTCATCTACATATTGTAAGTGTTCAATAAATAGTTGTCAAATTTCATTGAATGGGCTATTTGTCTCAGGCCTTTTGTAAAAACAACCTGAAGGCTGTGCATGGTGAAAGAAGGCATATGCACTGGGTCAAATCAGCCACATGGCTTATAGCTGCTTGCAGCCACTCTTTGGAGAAAGGTGGGAATAGCCAGCTGGAGTCATGGTTTGGGTCCCCCTCCAGGCTTTTCCAGTGGTTCCAATTCTTTCCTACTACAGGAAGAGATAAACACCCTTCATATATTTCCTCTTACCCCCAACTGCAAGGAAAACAGTAACACTAATTAGTTGTAACAGGGTGTTCATTTCACACAGGTCTCAGCAGGTTGCCCTGCCGTTCTTTGAAATGGTTTGGAAACAGCCTTTATTTTAAACATCTGAAGATAATTGAACCAAAGTTGCACCCAGAAACCCTGACTGACATGCCTTTTATTCTCTCCCTCACTAACAAGAAATGTTTGCTGCCATTTCTTATTTACTCAACACCTTGAAAGCCTCCGGCACTGAAGACTTGCACCCCAGGATCCTAAAAGAATGAGTTAAAGTAATGATTGGTAATAAATGGAGGAACAGGGAAGCCTGAGATATTAAACAAAACCCTATGCCTGTTTAAAGAGAAGAAGGAATTACTCTACAAATCTATAAACTTAAGCTCTGTATCTGGAAAAAATGGAGAAGTTGGAGGGAGAACAGAAGAGAATTTATGATGAAATCAATTTGCAAGCATTGTACCCTTCAAATACAAGGGTATTAGGTAGCAAAGACAAAAATATTTTCTAATATATTGTTGGCAAATGGATAGGAAAATGGGCTGTCATACACTGTGGGTGGAAGTGTAAATTGAACAACCTTTCGGGAGGGTAATCTGGAATAACCATCAAAATTTTAAATGCCATGACTTCAACTGTACAACTCTACTCTACTTCTAGAATTTATTCTATAAGTGCTATCACAAGAATGCCCCAAAATAATCATGGAGTCTTATTTAAAGAAGGAAATGACTGGAAACAACCTGAAGGCTCATCAAAATAGGTTCAATAAACATTATGAAAGATCCACACGATGGAATTCTATGAGACTTTTAAAAGAGGGGGAAGTGGAGAACTTGCAAGAATGACTATTTGACAGTCTCCAACACAACAGCTCAAAACTAAAATTATAAAGTCTAAAGTACTATATATATTATGCCACAATCTCTCTTTTCATTTTAAAGGTTTGTATATATACATATGTGTGTATGTGTATATAAGGACTCATATAATATATCATACATGTATGTGGAATGATGCAAAAGGAAACTGGTAAGAGTGGTTATCCTGGGATAAGCTCGGAAACTAGGGATGGGAGATTGCTCTTTATGCTTCCCACTGTTCATTTTGGGCTGTTTGGATTTTTTAAAAGTATACAAATTATCTGAGTTTTTTAAAATTTATAAGTAAAAAAGAAGAATAAGTAAAAAATATCACAGCCTATTAGAGAACAGAAACTGGGGCCAACACAATCTTCTCAGGCACAGAGGTGCACCTGGCACTTTAAGATGAAAAGAAGAATAGAACCAATCTTGTGACTTTGAGGTTTTGATTCAGTCTTTCAGGGAAAACCGGAGGCCCATGAACAGAAGAAGATACCTAATGGGCTGTCACCCAGCAGCGATTTCACAAATCGTGCAGAGCAGGTTCTCCTGGGCCTGCTGGGCAGCAGCTGAAGAAACACAAAGGTAGACATTCTGGGCTTAGAAACACTGGCTCCTCAAAAAAAAGTGAAGGAAACCCTCTATATCACTACTGTGTGCCTCTAGGCCTGGCCCTCAACCCAATTCCTAGGAGAACTAGAAGAAAATTCATTGCACATTCAGAGGCCCTTAGAATGCAAAATGGTATTCGGCCTGCCTCCAGCACATCCTCTAAACTTCCATCCACACTGCCCAGGGTAAGGAAATGAGGTACGGAAAGGAGGAGAGTATACTGAGGAAAGGAAGGTATACTGAGGCTGGGCATTTTAGCAGGAAAGCAACAGGTCTATCCCAACAGCTCTGCTCATACCTGGCTGTGATCTTGCTTAAGCTGTCTTCATTTGCTTTCCCGCTTCTAAGATAAGACTAGTGGTTTCATCTTCTATGTTTTTGAGAGAATAAAATAAAATTGTCAACATGATTTTCTGTCCTGGGACAGACAGTACTTTGAGAAAATAAACTAATATACAAATATAAAATATTAGCAGTATTATGCAAGTGATCTTTTTGGAGAAAAGCCAGTGATTTGACTAAATTTTCCAGCCAGCTGGTTCAGTCAAAACAGTTAATCTGATAGCTCAGCACAGACAAAAGCCAAAACTATGATTATTCATTAATTGCCACACATGTTAATTAATAGAGCACTTATTGCAAGCCAGGAATGGTGTGAAGACTAGACATACAGAGATAAAGACAGACTCCTGACCTATAGGAAATACCAGATCTAGTGAAGAAGACAGACGTAAACAAATAATTGTACTCCAATACCATCACTGTGGTATTCTGTTAGAGGTATAAGCAAAGTACCACAAGAGAAAAAGAAAAGGGTTGACCTCGAGACACCTACATTATTGACCTTCACGTGCAGATTCACCAAATCTTTATTTTTTATTTATTGCTTTGTATTGTTTTCACTTAGTCAAGCATCTAAGTGAATAATTTCAAAAATGAAGGACTAAAATTGTCAAGATTTCACAGTGGTAGAAATGCTATATAAAAATCATAAAAATGACCTATAAGTAGCAGCATAATTAGGCAATATTTCGAACAAAATGATTTAAAATGATGTGTTTGCCACCACTGAGCTAAGATTTTATGTTCTCTGTATGCCTGACAAAGATAGCTATATTCCGTAGAAACAGCACCTCATCTGCCAACTCAACAAATCAAATCCATCAGTTAAGTGAAGGAAAGGGACAAGTAGAAGATAAAATAGTCAAAGCAGTTATTTAAAGCCATGTAGACACAAGAAGAGGTTACCCAAATGTTTCACTTTTAAACTTGTGTTTTATTTGATTTGGTGTTTCATTCAGGTCTAAATATCATCCTAAGAGTTGCAAATGTTGAGCATAGCTCCCAGAGTTAACCTGCATAAAATTAAATTTAATTCTAATTTAATTCATTTCCAGAATGGTATTCTGTTGTCAGTGTTAAAACCCTGAAGGAGTTTCATTTTCCATGACCTCTATAAAATAACAAGTTGTATTTGCCACAGCCAGAAAAACATCCCAGGCCTCATTTGCTTAGGGAGCCTGTAATCAGACATTACTTACTCCTCTCACGTTATTTCAATAGCCATAAGTCCCTCCTATTAAAACAAAAAGTGATTTTCTGACTTAGCTACAGTAATGAATATTCTCAGTTATGACATTTATTTGTATACTGGTAGAACTATTACAATAGCATTACAAATACAGTTTCCGGAGCACTGTGACCATTTTTGCCAAATGTACACTTGTCAGTCTTTTTCTCCTGGGAATTCCTAAGAAAAAGAGTGGTACAGAACAGTGTTTTCCAAACCTGGCTGTCCATCAAAATCATCGGAGGACTTTTTCTTTTTTTTCTATTTTGAGACAGGGTCTCCCTCTGTCACCCAGGCTGGAGTGCAGTGGCGTGATCTTGGCTCACTGCAACCTCCATCTCCCAGGTTCAAGTGAGTCTCCTGCCTCAGTCTCCAGAGTAGCTGGGATTACAGGCATGCATCACACTAATTTTTGTATTTTTAGTAGAGATGGGGTTTCACTATGTTGGCCAAGCTGGTCTCAAACTCCTGACCTCAAGTGATCTGCCCACCTCGGCCTCCCAAAGTGCTGGGATTACAGGTGTGAACCACTATGCCCAGCCTAACATCGTCTGAGGAATTTTCTGAAAAACAAACTTAAATGCTTTCTCTCAATGGTGTGTATATATACACACATACACATATATATTGCGAATATATGCATATTGCATTTGTGAGTAAACAGCCTGTTTTGCCAATGCTGTTGGGTGAAGAAGGAAAGACCCAGAAGTTCTCAGCATGGAAACTAGTTTGACGGTCTGTTCTGATTTGGGCTTCCAAAAGAGGGTGTTGGTGCCCCACTTCTCATCTAAAGAGAACCATATGATGTGAAACTTGGATTACAGTCTACAGTGAGCCCCAGAGCCAGGCACAGGGAGCTTCCCTGTTTACCTAGACCCTCTTTTTGATAAAGACACCAGGCCTCTATCTCCATCGTGAATACCAGGCACTTCAGCTTCTTTGAAAAGTATCAATATGGTTGGGATTAGAAAGTAGGTTTTGGGGTTTTCCTAAGATAGAACAGCCCAAATGGCATAATCAATACATCACCTAGCATGGATTGTTAACAAGATCTGGGTTAGAAAAACCTTCTTGCAAGTCATAAAAAGCATCTGGCACAGCAGTCAGATCTCTTGCCCCAGAGTATCTGCACCATGTTCCTTAGCATCATGGACAAATGGACTCATTCCCTGTACCTACTGAGCTCAAAGGATAGACCTCGCCCAGTAGTCTATGGTTCAGGTTCATCCCATCTTCTCCATCACTGAATAGGACCCATTTCACTGTGAAACAGAAAATAGGAGAGCTCAAACTGTGTGATTATTATAGGGGTGTCAAGGCAGTGACCTTCTGGGGTTACTCTCTGGAGTTGTTGATTCTGGCCTCTGGACCATGAAAGACCTGAAGGGAAGCCTATAAGAGAACTCTGTAAGCCTTAAGGATCAGCATACAGATGAATGAATAATGAACTTTCAAATCTTTATGGACAATATATATCCTCAGAAAGCACTTCAGCATCTGAAGAGACTTCTTGTTCTTCAGAGGCATCAAATTGGGTCCTTCATGACCTATAATCAGATCTTGGTGAGTCATCTTGTACAACCCTTCCTGGGTTGAGTCCTGGGTCAGATTCCCTTTCTAAAGAGGATACAGAATAAGAACCATGTTGGAGTGGCGTTCTCCCAAAAGACACTAGGTCATTCAACAATTCCTAGAGTCTGTTGGCTATTAACATTTAGAAACCCACAAATGTATCTTGAAGAAGTATCCTCCAAGATTCAGGATCAGGGATTCTCAACTAGAGAAAGATAGACTAGGTTATTCTGATCATTTACATATTAAGTGCAGAGAAACTCTCTTTTCCCATGCTTGGAGCTCAAGGCATCCATTCACCTCAAGTCTGTTGGCCTTTGATATACTTTGGCTCTATGTTCCCACCCAAATCTCATGTTGTTTTGTAATCCTCAGTGTTGGGAGAGGGACCCGATGGGAGGTGATTGGATCATGGGGTTTCCCCCTTGCTGTTCTTGTGATAGTGAGTTCTCACAATATCTGGTTGTTTAAAAGTGAGTAGCACTTCCCCCTGCGTGTTCTCTGTCTCCTGCTGCCATGTGAAGACATGCTGGCTTCCCCTTCACCTCTGCCATGATTGTAAGTTTCCTGAGGCTTCCCCAGCCATGCCTACTGTACAGCCTGTGGAACTGTGAGTCAATTAAACATCTTTTCTTCATAAATTACCCAGTCTCAGGTAGTTCTTTATAGCAGTGTGAGAATGGACTAGTACGGCCTCCTTGTGTAAGTTTGGCCCTCCACACCTGTCTCCACTTTGCGGGATTTAGAATATAACAATGGCTTGGAAACCACCACCCCTGCAGAACCCACAATGACACTGGGTCAGCCCTAGCAGTCCACTGCCACTGTGGGCATACTAGCTGAGAGTTCACACTGAATCAAGGAGACCTTTATCTTCTAAACCAATGGATTGTTAACAAGATCTGGGTTAAAGAGAAACCGTCTTGCAAGTCATGAAAAGCAACTGGCATAGTAGTCAGAACATCTCTTTCCAAGCAGCAGCAGGAAGGCAGGTCATAAGGCATAAAAGAAGAAAGGAAATAGCAAAGTGAGGCTGTTTTTCTCCTTGGCCATCTGCGTCAGAACCAAAACAGTACTGAGGATTTTACATGTAATTTGACAGGACCAAAAAGCACCTGGCACTCTGTGGATCTCTGCGGCTGACTCTTGACTGTGCAGTTTTTTAATGCATTCTCACAGAGCTGCCTCATATTTCTCACCCCTCCATTTGCTCAGTGATTACCTTGTGTTTGAGGAGTTTTTCTCCTTCCTTCTCCTGACAATCTACCTTCCCTGGTACCATGTGGCTGAGCCCTAAGCTGGGATCTCCTGTCAGTTCATGCACATATTCCCCACTGCTCTTGGGAAGGAAAAGCCAGAAAAAATTTCTGTCATTCTGCTTCAGGTTAACCCAATTCTGCTCTCTCAGGAAAACACACACTATCTGTCTTTCACTTAGAAACTTTTTTGCACTTCTGTTTAAGAACACTAGATAGTTTCAGATTGCTTTTTATTCTATTTCTTTTTCTCCCTTGCTGGGCAGAAAACAGAGGCTGCTGTGGTCACAATCCTGAAATAAATAGGAAAAGAGGAGGCAGAGAGGTTCCCACAAACTAATTATGCTTCTAAATGCTAACACCTCATCAGGCAAAAGCTCCAAAAAAGACTCCATGAGCATTCAACAATTTCTATCTACAAAAATGTTAAATGTCCTTTCTTTCTTTCTTCTCTAAGTCCAGGGGTCTTATTCCTATTATAGAGATTCCAGAATATAGAGAGATCAACTGACACATTCCAGGTCACACCTACAGGTGACTGGCAGGCACCTCATGCTGGGCTCCAGGATCATCTTGAAGCCAAGTCATCTGTAAAGTGGCTGTAGTGGTCACAAAACCCATCACTAAAGTTTGACAACCACCAATTCAGTTTTACAAATGTTAACTGAGTGCCAACAGGAATTCAAAGATGAGTAAGACACAGTGCTCTCCAGGGTTTTGCAGTCTAGTTGGGGCTTGTAAAATAAATATTTCTTCCAAAAAGTTATAATTCAAGGAAAAATATGTTGGATGTCATAAGAAAGGTACAAAATATTAATTTTTAAAGGCTTCTAACTTATCCATTCATCTATGACCAATTATAAAATGTAGAAAAGATCAACCAAAACAATTGTGTGAGTGTGCATATATATTGACATGTGCACAAAGATGGCCACAGAATAAGAGGGACAGCCAAAGCCAACAACCCCTTGGGTATAGGCATCAATTGCCCAAAAGTCTAAAAGTTAATGTCAATCTAACAGGGCAAAAGGAATAAAATAGGTGTGCATCCTGCCAAGAAAATAACAGGTTAAAACCAGATTACTGTCCTGTTGATAGTGCAAAGCCGGCAGTTATTCTATAAATGATAAAGGCAGGACAGGAGCCTTGATTAATGGTCAAGTCAGGTTACTTGGTGAAGACCTCCTTCCAAGAGGAGCTGATGATGATGGCCAAAGGGGGACGCTTGTATTTGTACAATCTTGGCTACACCTTTGAGAGTTGCAGAATACTTAACTGGGGCTCTTTTGTGACCACAAAACCACAGAAACACCCTGGTGCCATTTTGAGAGGAAACCAAAAAGACATCCCTAAAAGAAGAGTTCCCTTTAGCCAACTCCAAGTTAAAGGTAAAATTGGTGCATCCAAGAATTTTCCTCCATTACAGTATACCCAAACATATGAGCTCTGCATGGACACATGTAATGTTCTGAAGCCATTATATGTTTGGATTTACACATCATGTCAATTAACATTTATATCAAATTGCCCTTTTCCTTCTTAAAATGATCCTGTCATATTTGGTGCTCAAGATAGATCTTGAAAGTAGAATAAACTTTCTTTAGAAAGAATTTTATGGGAAAAAGCAGGAGGAACGGTGCTCCAGACAGCAGCAATAATGGCATGGAAGAGGAGAAAAAGCCTGTGTGGAGAGGAGCTGTGAATAGAGCAGCAGTGAAAAGTAGGCGAGGAGGGTAGTTTGGTAGTTTGGGACCATCTTGTGCCAACACTCTCCAAATGGTTTCTTTTCCTTTCTTTTCTTTTTTTTTAGATGGAGTCTCACTCTTTTCATCCAGGCTGGAGTGTAGCGGCGCAGTCTCAGCTCATTGCAACCTCTGCCTCCCGGGTTCAAGTGATTCTCCTGCCCTCAGCCTCTCAAGTAGCTGGGATTACGGGTGCCCACCACCACACCCAGCTTATTTTTGTATTTTTAGTAGAGATGAGATTTCACCATGTTGGCCAGGTTGGTCTGGAACTCCTGACTTCAGATGATCCACCTGCCTCGGCCTCCCAAAGTGCTGGGATTACAGGCCTGAGCCACCGTGCCCGGCCAAATGGTTTCTCATAAAAACACTAAAGAGTGTCTGAGTGGTCTCAATGTATGAAAGGTATAATTATGAGCAAGGTAGACAGATGATAATATTGAGCACTCCCTAATTTTGCACCAAATATGACAGGAATATTCTAAGATGGAAAAGGGTAATTTGATATAAACGTTAATTGACATGATGTATGTACCAGGTACTATGCCAAGCACCTTAGATTTGTTATCTCACTTAATTCTCACAACAACTCTGCAGCAATATTATTGCCCTCATTTGACATGTACACAGCTGAGGTACAGTGTGCCCAGGTCATGTGTTCAAAGTCACAGCCAGAAGAGCTGCTCAAATCAGGTCTCCCTGACTCCTCCCTGCAGTTCAGTGCTACTTCTTTGGCCTCTATCTACTGTCTTAGTTTCCCATACCAACCAGCTTTCTCTGCTTCTAGTATATGAAGGCTGTCTGCTTTCATGCTTTCATACTCACACTCATGCTCATCTCCCAACAGAGGCCATCCTATACACTACAGGGTTAGTACTCAGCTGACAAGATTATGGGCAAAAAAAAAAAAAAGCCCTCAGAATTCAGAAAAGGTGCTGAATAAAAACCTCTCAAAAGTCTAAACCTATACACATGCCCAAAAACTGCCCTTATAATAAAGCAGATTTTTCATTCTCAGCACTGACCAGCAATGAGCCACACAGCTGTGGAAGCCTAAGAATTTGGGCAGGAAAATAGACTGGCAAAGAAAAAGAAGAATGTAGTCAAGCCCCAAAGAAAAAATGTTAACATCCGGAACCAATTCACCCACGCAGGCTAGGGAACTGTTACACCCAGTTCTCCATAACACCCCTCAGCACCGCCCCCAACACTCCCCTACACACATACACACACACACACGCACACACACTGGCTGAGGCTTGGTTTACTCTCTGCTCACCCCTAGAGCCATCAAATTGGCCTGTGTCTTCAGGAAGCACCTCCTGCAGTACCTACCACCCAGTCAGAATATCACAGAGATGCCTTAAATCTCTGTGTTGTCACAGTCTAATCTGGGTAACGCACAGTTGTACCAGATGGGATCTAATGTTCCCAGGATTAATGTTGGTCATGCAACTAGTGCTCTGAACACTGCAGGGAAAATGAAATGACCAAGGCCTGGCTGGTTGCATACCTTGCAGAATCTACATTTCTAATGTGATAGATCTGATGGATGAGATCCAGTAAATCACCCAAGATTGCAGTGTTCATCTCATCCTCTGCCACATTCTATATTTCAAGAGTTTGGCTCTCTATGGGTTCCTTAGGAAAGGAAATGGACCCAGAGATTCATATGCTTCTATTGCTGCAAGAGCGTATCAAATCCCATCAATCAGTTGCCTGCATAGAGTGGTGCTGGCAACAGGAGAAAAGCAAAGCTTTAAAACAGAGATGGATTTTACATCTTTCTCTTTTTTGCTTCTGAAAGCCATTTTTTTAATCACTGGGCACAACAGACAGGAATATGACAGACTGTACAACTAAACAGCCAAGAAACACATTAATGCTAAAATCCACGCACCAAAACAGGGGCAGGGGGCTGGATTTTCTTCAAATCCCTGTTGGAGACATCAGACTTCCTAAGAGAGGAAGGTTACTTGGAGTGGAGAAAAAGTAATGGAAAGACAGTGAACAGGTGTGCCAGAAAAGCATGAAACCTGCTGTTAAGTTCTCTGAAACTCACTGCTGGCATCTCATCCACTTACAGCATTAGAAGAGTAATGGAGCACAGGGTGTAAGTGTTCATTGAGATGAGAGACTTCTGCAAATAACTGATACCATACCAAACAAGGCTACTCTAAATAGAGCTGTTACAAAATAAATGAATCAGAGCAGTCACTCAGAGGTTAAAGTTAAAACCTCTACCCTAACAGCGGGTGTACTTGCCGTGGGTCCTCAAGGCAGTTTCCTAATCCTAGGGCATTAAAAAGAAGCCACTGTGGAAATCAGAATCTCTTCCTTTGTAAATTCAATCCATGGCAAAGGGATTTCAGCTGTGATTACTGAGTTTGAAAAAAGTCAACAGTACTTAGAAATGCACGAATTGCCCGTCATTGCAACTGATATGTTTCTAAGCTGTTCCATTTTGAATCAATTACCAATGAGATTCCATCCATCCCATTGTGAATGGAGAAGGGAATGGGTAAAACAGAACAGTTAAAGTTTCCCCCCGAATTTCACTGCATGAGGAGATTTAGGATGCAGAGGTTTTAGATAAAATTCAATATGTAGTCACTACACTTCAGACACTGAGATTTTTGTGCATTAAAGTCAAAGAAACGCAGGTCATGTTGGGAAGGCTGCACGTGTGCCATTCCAAAGACCATGGCTTAGAAAACAACCCTATATCACTGCCACAAAAAGACCTCTACTAGCAGGTATGGAAGAGTCACCTTAGGAGCAGAGGAACTAATAATGACAAGCAAGGAAGGAAAATACCTGGAAACTATAAATAACCTCTCTCTCATTCACAATTTAACAATTTCTGTTTTGGTGACAACGTGAGCAGCAAACATAAATTTCCACCTACAAAGGTTCAACATTCTCCCTAGAGCTCTTAAGCATCATCTACAGGGCAGGCAATATAATCTAGTGGTTAAGGATATTATTCTGGTGCCACGCAGGGCTGAGTTTAAATTCTGGCTGGGTCACTTAAAGTATACTGGAACTGTGCAACTGTGGGTGAGCTATTTAATCTGTTAAGCTTCAATTTCCTCATTGGTAAAATGGGGAAAGAATTACCTTCCTCAAGGCCTATTGGGTAGATGCAATGAGAGAATGTGAATAAAACCATCCACACAGTACCTGGTACAGAGTGTGCTCTCAATCCATGAAAGCTACTGCTGGTTAGAGTTGTGGACACTGAGCAAAGACAATGCTTGGAAAATTGGAGAAGTATAGTAACATCTGTCTTGGAGATAAAACATAGGGCAGAGTCTAATTTGAACACTGAGACCTGGCTTCCAGAAGGAAAGTGCAGCTCCCTTTTCCTCTGGATGGTCAGGACCTCAGCACTTCTTCTTAAGGGCCCTGGGCTTCTTGAAGGAGGCTGAGGAAAGGATCTCTTCTCTGTTCCTCTTTCCTAGGGAAGCCACCTTCTCCTTCTGTTGCCAGGAAATAATATAAACAAAGTCTAGGGTGAAACAAAAATTTAAAAAAAGTAGTAAATGATCAAATCCCGGCTTCTGTTTTACAGAAGGAAGAAAACTGGGCAAACCAGGGCTGCCAAATGTGGGTTGTCCAGCCGTAAACATGGCAAAACAGAGCTGGGGTTTCTGTTGTTCCTCTAAAAAAAGACTTCCCAGATTCCTCTTCCCCGACGTTCAGCTCAGTTATAGGTTTTCTTTTAATTTAGTCTCTTTCTTCTTTTATTCTTCTTGTTGTTTTAATTCGGCCAAGCAACACCCACTAATCCTCTACTGCAGCTTCAACTAACTGGGGCAACTGGCTGATTTTTCCCAGAATCCTGGGAGTACATTGGAATATGGCTTTACAGACAAAGAATGAATCCTTCTATTTCCTATCCGGTAAAGTCTGGTTTTTTGGGGATTTCTGAGCTCCGGGAAGAAATATCAAAAACTAACCAAAGAGAAACATGCTTGCGTTATTCCACTTCCCTGCATTCAGAAAGGCCCTCCTGTCTTCTCAGAGCGGAGCTCCTGGGGAAGTTGGTAAGGCTGAGTCTCCTCAGCCCGGCTTCTGCTCACCCCCTCTTCCTACTGTATGCCAGCCAGCTACTCCCCACCCCTTCCCCAGATGCTCACTCAGGTTGGCATTTTGCCTCAGTGGAACATTCAATAGCAAGAGCTGTCAAAATTCCTTTCGTCTTTATTAGCCACAGGTACTCAAATTCTGTACTGTTTCTAACTGTGGCCTATAAACAAAGTGGGGATTCCACTTCAAGTCCCACACATTCCATTTAAAGCAAAAGAATGGGGGAGAGGGGCAATGGCTGCTATAGATTATAATTTGCAAACAATTTCTTATCCAAGCTGCTCACTAAGGTGAGTAATCGCTGTCAATTCAATTGATAGGAATAATAGGCTTTGTGCTAAATCTTTTGTTCCTGTATGTGAACTATCTCATGTAATACTCAAGTAATCCTTTAGTGAACACATTTATTATTCCAATTTCATAGATGCAGAAACTAGGGTTGAGGGTGATTAACTAACTTGCCCAAGGTCATACAACTAGCAAGTGTTAAAACCAGGGCTCAGACACATGAAGTCTGACCCCAAGAATCTGAGCTTTTAACCACTACACTGTATAATTCATTCATTCATTGCACCAAATAGAAATGATAATAAGATAGAGTATTTTGTGAGTGTTTTGATATACATATAATTGTTATATACACATATATATGCACATATATATATATATCACAGGGGCTGGCACAGAGTGCCTATTTAATAAATGTTGCTGTTTCTTATCATTGTTATCGTGTTATCATTATTATAGTTTTGTTATTTATTAAGTGCTTCCTATGTAACAGCCACTTGTCCTAGGTTCTGGAGATACAAAAACAATGAGGACAAGGTCATTGGCCTACAGTAGTTTATAGGGTAGTAGCGACAGAGGACAACTAGTAAATCCACAGGTTCCATGATTGCAGAAGTCTGCACAGGGGCTGTGCAGAATGTGGACATCAGATGACGGTGGGGAGCCATCACTGGAGTTTGAACCCACCTGCAGAAGTCTGTAAGGAAATAAAGTCCTACAGATAGAAACACTAGAAACCCTCCTAGGTGTATGCTGGGCACAGTTTTGCATCTGACCCTGCCCTCAAGTTCAGCAGCTATGAATAGAGGCCTTGAATGCTAAGCTGTCTTCTGATCTATCTTGTTGACAAGCGTTTTGCCTGTTACTAAGTCATCCTTTTAGCATTCTCACATCTCTGCCAGATCAAGATCTCGGCTTAAGCAGACTAGACATGGAAAATAGTTACTAGTGCTTTCCATCAGGCTCAAATAGTAATGAGGGGGCAACTGATTTTTATTAGCCCACCAATTCAACTCACCAGTGATGAAGTTCCTTTTTTCAACCCTCATTTTTCAAATCCAGAGTTTTTCCAGTTATTTCTGGGAATGGCACAGAAAATGTTCAAAGCATAAATAACTTACATTTCCTTTAAATTCGCTAATGCCGTAGAACCCTTTCAACAGCGTTCACGCAAGCAACAATAGGTTACATCATACACAAGGACTGGAAATCACTGATCCAGGACTGTTGAACATGTGATATTAATATAAAAACTTTTTCAAGAACTTTACCAAAGCTTTTAATTCTAGCTCTAAAAATCTCTCTCTCTCTTTTATTTTTATTTTTTGGCCTTGTGTTGCTATTGCTGTTAATTTCTACAACTGCAGTAAAATTCCTTCGTTCCAACAAAGTAAGGATGGGTCAAGTGATGACCAAAGTACTTTAGGAGAAAATGTTAATATTTCAAAAAGCAAAACCAAAGTTAGGATCACAGAATCTTGTAGCGAAAGGGGCCTCAGAAGTCATTTGAGCCTTGTCTCCCTCACTTCACAAATGAGGCACTGAGGCCTCATCAGTGGCTATAAAACAATTTTGAAACTTTTTTTCAACATTAATATGTCTGGTTTTAAAACAAATATCGCTGGTTCCAACATCAATTTCAAAGCTAGCACTAGAATCTAGGACTCCTAACTTAAGCTCCTTCAGCCCTCTTTCTACCATAAAAATATGGATATAATACAGAACATGAGGGTCTGTGTTGAAAGCTTTGCAGGAGAGTGAAGACATATATATCCACATAAGTAAGTAAAGTTTCTGATATATTTTACAATTCAGTATTCCTTTGCAAGTTTGTTTATACCTTTAATTTTTTAACTAAATCCTTCTTTCTAAATAGTACGTATAGCCCCTCCCACCCTTTGATGCCAAAAAAAATCAAATTATTAATTAACCTTCTAAATTGAGAAAACATTTCTGAACCCAGGGAAGGCACTGCTGTGTTCACAATCTCTTGCTGGCTCAAATGTTTGCCCCTCCCCACTGTGAAAATCAGTTATTTATTTTTCAGGAGCAAGAGTGGAAGAACTAAACCACCCAAGGCACCTAGCCCCTAGGTTTACAATTCGGAGCCCTGTATCCTGGAGAGATTAAAGCTTTGGAGCAAGGATGCATCGGGACAGGACTTCCCTCCAAAGGGAAGCCATTCCCGCCGGGTTCTTAAAAGAACGCAGTTATTTCAGCTACTAGTAGTCACTTCTCACTCTGCTTTTACACTTGGTTGGTTTCTTTTTCTTTCTTTTTTTTTAATAAAAGAATTCGTTCATTGTTTTTTAATCCCCAAGAGCAGAGGGAAGGACAATCATTTGCTTTTCTTTGTCTCGGTGGGCAATGCCCGCTTTCTGGGCGTCAGCGTCCCTGCCTCTTAGGCACCCAGGGATCCTCCACGTCACGATCCCACAGGATGACTTTCCTTTTTAACAGACTAGCTACGATATATACTGACCCTAGATTTACCCATTTGGAAATGGTTAGGGATTAAAAGTTCTTCAAGCCAGCGGATTCTTGGTTTCTAATTGCTAATGTTTGAAGTCAGTTTGATTCCTCGGAAATTTGTTCTGCCTGATGAAAGCAAAAGCTCGAACTCCCCTCAGGGCGCGAGGTGTGAGACCCTTGGGTTCTATTTGCATTTCTGGTTTGTCGTTGGCGGGTTCCTGATTTGTTTTTGTTTTGTTTTGGTCTGTTCTGTTTTTTGGGGGGTATCTTTCACCAGGGCCTTCCCGGTTAGCCCAGGGTCCCCACATTTCTCCAGGATGTAATTAGAGCTAAGAACAGCCGCCATCCCTCAGGGTTCCGGGTCCCGGGTTTCCAAGGCCCCGCGATAACCCCGGGCGCACGCGGCGCGATGCGGCGAGGCGAGGCGAGGCGGTGGGGCCAGCGCGGAGCCCCAGGCGCGAGAACAGGAACTCGGGCTGGCACACCGAGGCCTCGCAGCCAAGCCGCGCAGCCAAGCCGCGCCTGACCCGTTCGCCGTTCCGGCCCCGCGGCGCCTCCAAGGCCGGGCCGAGGGGCCGAGGGCGGGCAGACGCGGCCACGGCCTAATTCTGACTTCTGAAGGTCACCGAAACTGCGCTGTTTTTCCAGAGATGGGTTGAAGAGAAGAGATGCAATCCCAGTTCCTTCTGCGGCGAAACGGGATCTGAAATTCTTGGAGAGGGGGAAGAATTGGACGTTTTCATCGTGCGTGGAGGAAAATTGGGGGAGGGGAAGTGAGTGGCAAGTAAGGGGGTTAACTGCTTCCCGGACCCTATCCGGAGTTTAAACTACACGCTCCCAGCTGTGGGATAGTAAAGAGAACGCAGCGGTGAGGGGATTCGGAAAATCGGTTCATCCAGTTGACAACTAAAAGCTAAAAAAACTCCAAGGCTCCGGGCTAGGTCTATAATAATGACCTCTCTAATGTTCCCTTTCCAAGGGAACTCTACTCGTCATCTGTAGTGGGTGGTTTGTGTTTTTGTTTTTTAATCCTCTAAAGTGTATGGCAACATTTTGGAAACTGTCAGCTCATTTGAGCCTTGGCAACTATATTGTAGAAAATATAAGAAGACAAATAAGAGGACGTTTTTACATGCATTTCTTATGTTCTTAAATTAATTTCCCCAAATCACGATGTTTCTCTAGTTATTTCTATAAGCCATTTTTATTATTAAGATTTATCTTAGTTATTCCGTTTACTTTCTACATGGAAGAACATGAAACCACTTTTTAGAATAAAAAGTAGCATTCTGCCCATCCAAAATTAATACAAATTACAAAATTAAATGCCAAATTTAGTTAGAAAAATTTCCACTCCTCCTGTTCTTTTAAATAGCATCTGTACAGTCTCAATTTCTGGTATTTTGACTGGTGCTTTTTTTTTTTTTCCATCTTTTTTGAGACTGAGTCTTGCTCTGTCACCCAGGTTGGAGTGCAGTGGCACGATCTCGGCTCATTGCAACCTCCGCCTCCCTGGTTCAAGCGGTTCTCCTGCCTCAGCCTCCCAAGTAGCTGGGATTACAGGCCCGCACCACCACACCCGGCTAAAATTTGTATTTTTAGTAGAGATGGGGTTTCACCATCTTGGCCAGGCTGGTCTTGAACTCCTGACCTCGTGATCCCCCCCCCCCCGCCGCCTCGGCCTCCCAAAGTGCTGGGGTTACAGGCATGAGCCCGGCTTTGACTGGTGCTTCTGACTTTGGTCACAGTCATCAGTTTATTTACAAGTTAAATGAAAATGCCCATTACCTGGAAGTTTCAAAACTGGGATGCTTTAGAATCGTCCCATGATACCTAGGGGTGACAAAACTTTTGGCCTCCCAAATTTTATACATTCCCAATTTGTTAAACTGGCTACAAACACACACACACACACACACACACACACACAATGGCAGTTTCTTGTCCCAAATTTTGTCTACATCCAATTCAGAACTGATATTTTGTTGTAGATATAGTGTTCTGGGGATATTATGGTGTTCACACATAAGTTTGTGTATAAGCACATACATTTGTGAACATATGTTTTATACACTTATCTATAAAATATATAAAACACTAGCTAATATTAAAAGTATAAAATGAAAAGTAGTCATTTGCAAGGCCTGTTTTCACTTCTGGTATCAAAAGCTCATCATCAGTTTTGCAGTCAGCAAGATATCCTGCCTAAAAGTGAAGCCATTAATGGCACTGAAGAAATGTTGATTGGTCCTCACCAGTTTCTTGAATTCCCCTTTTCCCATTTCACAGCGGGTCCTCCCTACTAAATCACATTTTCCACCTCTGACACTTAGAGCAAGGGCCTCACTTAAATTAACTAATGATTATCTTTCCCCCAAAGAAGTGTAAACAGGACCCTAATTTATAAATTTGCTAATTGCTGTTCCCAGTGCAGACCCCTGAGTATGTCAGTCATGCACATATAAAATTCCAGACTTACTAGAAACCAGGAAAAGCAAAGCAAAAATAAACTACACGGATGAGAAAGAGTAAGGAAAAGAGATTCCACATTCCACCAGTTCCTTAGTTTTCCCTTTTGTGAAAAGTATCTCAAAAGGTCAAAACATAAAGCTCAGATGGGAAAATCATTTAAGTATTTTCTCCTATTGAACAACTTTATCTTTTGAGATTAAGAAAGCAATAACCAGCTGCACTCCCAGAATAATAATCGAATGGAGTCCTGTTTCCAGAAAGGAGAAAGGTATATAGCATGCCAATCTGCCCTTTATCCCTGTGGAATTTGTACAGTTCGGCCTTGCTTTAAAAAACAAAAAACAAAGAAAAAATTATAGCCACCCTGAGAAGGAATTCACAGATTTAAGAGGTAATTGTTTTTCTCCCGGGTGTGAGAAATAAAGTTCTACCAGAGTCTATAATCAGGATCTCAAAGCGATCCTCTCATCTTATAATTTTTTTGGCAATAGAACGATTGTGATGGACCGGAAATATTTCACTCAATAATAGCATTGCATGCCCTAAGAGAGGACTGGATGAACACAATGTTTAGGCCTTCTAAGCCAAAATGTAGTTGTCCCTTTCTCCTTGTGGCCTAATATGAGGGTTAATGACGAGGAACTCGTTTCCATGTTTACACTCATGAAGCACATTATACAAATAAATGGGGAACACAAAACACAATACCCAGTATTTTTAGTTTTGGTCCCCAGTTTAGGCATTGCATGCCATTCTTCACTCCTCACATGCTGTCTATATTAAAAGATATTTTAAACAAATTTTCTTTCATAATTAAAAGATTTTTAACCATTTGAAGTCATTGGTATGGGAGGTGTCAGAAAAATGGCAGACGATTTGTGTCAGCATCATTTCAGTCTGAACTCCTGTTTAAGAAATTTAATTCTCCCTTCCTCCCTACATGAAGGTTGCCCCCATGAAATCTTCCTTCTGGGAATTTCACCTATACAAATCAAGATACCCAAAGTGGCAAGCTCAGAGCCCAAATATAGTGCTCAGCAAGAAATAACGTTGAGTTGGGAGTAGATCTGAATTTAGAATTGCAGCGGCGGTAGACTGTGTGTGAAGTTGCCTAGGAAAGCCTTCGCTGCCCATGAGGTTTGTGCTTCCCCAGCGGGTCTCTGAGGTGCAGAGGTGGACGCCAGAGGCGGGTGAGGGGTCGCCCTGCACTTCGTGGCATCAAAAGGAGAGACCCGCACACCCCCTTGTGATCCCTGGGTCTATCATTACTGGCTTCTGAAGCGCGGGAACCTAGGGTGGGAAGGGACCTTTGGAGATGCAAACCATAGCACATTTTACCTTCCTCCCTATCACAGTCCAAACTCTACATCTGGGTTTTCCCATTCTCTGAACTTCCCATTGCCCTAGTGCAGTTTGCCGTGGTCATTTCTTTGGGTGGGAACAGGTTACAATTATTTCCCTTTGCCTACTGGTTTCTACTGTGCCACCGCGCCGGGGCCGGAGTTTTACATAGAATGTCTTCATAACCATCCCCGCTGCCCGGGAACCCAGCCCCGCGCACCCAAAGGGCGTCTAATTTAGTAAGATCCGATCAGTGCGCAGAAAAAGGCCCTTGGCGGTCATCCCCTCAGCGAACAATAATCCTCACTGGCCCATGACAAACTCGGGCCTTAGATCCCTCTCGCTTCCCTTCACACAAGGTCACTTACCAAAAGGGTGACCTCCGTGGAAGACCGTTTTAACCTGACAAGCGAGTGCCTTGCGTAAGTCCACCAGGCCTCACCCTTGACTCCTCGGAGCCAGGCACCTCCAGGCCAGCACCAGTGCGGGGGCGTGCACGGCAGAGACAAACCAAAGTTCCTTGTTCCTGGACTCAACCCCAGCAGACCCTCCGGCATCTCACTCTATGCGTTCGCCGAACACCCTGTCCCTGCGGTCTGAGCTCCGGCCTGTGCCCTGGCTGGCGCTTGCCCCGCGCAAACACAAACACATTCTCCCCCGCTGGCTTGAACTCATCACTTTTTATTCGTTACTTAAACGTCAGTAAAGAGTCACTTCCTCCGTGTTCACCCTGTTACCCTATTGGGGGTTGGAGGTTGGTAGAGAGGTGATGTCAGAATTAAAATCTCTGAGTTTTATTTTGAGCAAACAAACCATAAACTGGCAGATTAATTCATGTGACCACTTGATCTAGATAACTCCAAAGAAGAAAGTGCCCTGGGGCGGCCGCGCTTTCTGCACGGGCTTTTCCTATCTCATTTCACTAGCAGTTGAGCTGACGGGTGCGTGCGAGAATGCGAGACCTGCCACGTGTACACGTGTACGCGGACTGTCGATCTGCCTGCGTGTCCTTGGATGTGCCTGTCTAGGTGCCCACCCGCGCGCGCCACCACCTCCCCAGGCCTCTGGAACGCAGCTGCTGCGTGGCCCGGCCCGAAGTTTCTGGAGGAGGAAATCCCTCCACAGAAGGTTTACATTATTTCGCTCCGCGGGAGACCCGGCTTCGGCAGCACTTAGCAGAAGATTTTGGCGGGAAAGGCCCAAGCCCTAGCTGAGGACTCCGGGTGGAGCAGGGGCTGAGGTCCGAGCGCAGATGGCGCCGCCGAGCGCCTGAAATATACTTGCAAGGCCGCAGCAATATACTTGCAAGGCCGCAGCCGGAGCAGCTGTTCCAGCCGATCCTAGCTCGAAAGTTCCTCTGTTGCTCTGGGAGAGGGCGGGGGCGAGCAGGCTCGAGAGCCAGGCTCCTCCGAGGCTGGTCTTGAGGCACTCCTAGTGGCTTCTCCAAAAGACTGAGAGTGCCGGCGTAGGTATGACAGTGAGGGTACCTCACAGACCCTTCTCCAAAGTCTGGCGGGCCTTGGGGTTTTTCGGGGCCACCAGGCTCGGTGGAATTTTTGAAACGCTTTCGAAATACATAGTTTCCTCTGTGGAGTGAGTGCCTACAACGCGCAGGCCGGACTGATCCCCCGTTGCTGCAGGTTGGTGCCCCAGGCTGCGGGTGCTCGGGCGCCAACTAAAGCCAGCTCTGTCCAGACGCGGAAAGAAAAATGGGCTGTGAAAAAGCAAAAGGCCTCGTCTTTGAATGAAAGTTAAACATTAAAATCTGACCCTAGAGTTGTCTAAAGATCGCGGAATTTTGAAGCTCCGGCAGAGCGGACTAAAAAACGGTGCTATGAGAGATGGTGAGAATACTCTAGGCATGAACGTGTGCGTGTGTGTTTGTGTGTGTGTGTGTGTGTGTTTCATTCTTCCCCCAAAACAATTTTTTGTTTTTTTCCTATTCCCGGTTTGTTATCGGCCTAGGGCGGGAGAACCACGCAGCGGCTTCTGGGCCCTAAGGAGAAAAGAGTTAAAACAATGAGGCTCACCCGGGAAGAGACGCTGCTCTGGGCACAATAGGGTCGCCTGCGATACTCCTCCTCCATACACACATCTTTAAATGTGTCCCTGTGTGTGTTCGTTAGGGTGCTGTATTACAGAAAAAGAAAGGCCTAAAAACACCCCCAGCCCTGGTCGCGCCTTTCGCTATCGCCTGAGTCTGGAGCCGACAGCTCCACCTCTTCTGCTCCCTGGACCGCCGCGTCTCCACGCCACGGCGCCCTTTTTACTAAAAGATCTTTTGTAATCCTATCAGCAAATCGTTAAGAAAGGCTTAGCCATTGCGGGGGCTCCAACTTAAGGATTCCCCCGGCCCACTAAAAGGCTAGGCCCGGCGTGTAGCCCAGCTCCGCAGAAAGCCAGAGGGTGCTGGGCTTTCAGCTTCTTCCTCCTAGACACTTGCCCCACAAATATATTTCGTTTTCTCTAATCCAAATATCCATCTTTTTCTTTTTTAAAAAATGATAACGTAATGGGAAATGACCAACCGAACTCTGTTACATAAAGTTAGTTCTGTTGGATCTTCCACCCCACCCCCATCCCGCGGGAGCGAGTAAATAGAATTCATGAGCTTAGCTCCCCAGGTTCACGCTCTGGAATGGTTTCTTTTTGCCTCATTCCCTAAGTTTTCTCTCTTCTGCCTCCTGAATGGAGCTCAGGCTGAGGAGAACGGCAGAAAGAGCAAAGTGTGATCTGAATCTGTAATTATGACCCCATATATTGCCCATTTGAACATAAGGCCCTAGACGGGCTCCGTGCGAACTGGGGCCTCCCAAGAGAAAACTTCCCCGGGACAGGACGTCTGCCACGCGCAGCTAAACAACTTCTGTTTTTTCCGCCGTGGGGAAAATAAAAGAACCTTACAAATTCTAAGGCGTCATAACCCCTGCAAGAACTTCTAACTGTATGAAGGCCCACGCGAGATTTTGACAATAGATAAATGAGCTGAGGAAATAGGGTCTGGCCAGCGAAGGGAAACACACAGTAGCCCTGGGTGCCTTTCTGGAATGTCCACGCAGGGGTCCGCGTGGACAAGCACTTGCATTCAAATACACGAAAAGGCTTGGACGGTCGAAATAAATCTCCTTTTAATTTTCTTTTCATCGACTAATAAAAATAATTCCCCAGCACTAAACTCAAATACCGTAACGGGCCACAAAAACACGGAGAATTCATAAAACTCTATCTCTGCAGGTCACCCGCTAATCGCATTATTATTAGCCTCGGGAGCATGGAAATTGAACTGTCACTGCCTACAGAGAAAATGTAAGCGACAGCTGTCCCTCCTCTGAGTTGGACAGCTTTGTGGCTGAGATCCCCAAGCTCCTGAGCCCCAGACCGTCTCTATCCCAGTGCAGGCCGCTGCCCCCTCCCCGGGCTTGTCAGCGTGCGAAGCGGGGTCTACTCCCCAGCTCTGGCTGTTCAGCAGGAGCACCTTCCAGCATGGTTTTAGAAGTCCGGGCTGGAAAGCTTCTGAAACCGCTAAACCAAGTTGCGAGCGTTTTATGTGCGCGCGCGCACACTCAAGATTCTTCCGACAACAGCTGTTCCCCCGGGCTGTTTTTGCACAGTTGAAATCTTGGCACTTAACACAAAACGTTAAAGTTGGCTTCTCCCCTCCTAGGGTTCTGTTAAAATACAGACATGACATCCCCCCTGCTTTTTACATGTTCCGTGCACATAATATACATGGGTTACCGTAGGATCTGAGACACAAATCAATCGTACCCACACCCTAAATACACAGAGATGTGGGCCCTGAAGAGTGACCCAAGGAGTAAGGGGTCTAACATCCATTCTTGTTTCCGTAAACGCCAAAGGAGTAGAAATATAATTATGTTCCACCATCGAAAAGTTGGTGGGAGAAAGGCAAGGACGAGGTTGAAGGCTAAATGAGACAACTGGTCATTCCCCGAGACTGAGGTATTGGATTGGAGAACGCCGCGCCAGTCCTCCCGAGTTCTCAGAAGCGAGTCCTAGATCTCAGCTCCCGCCGTTGCCTTCGGCCCGCGCCCCTCCCAATCCCAGGGACCGGCAGCCCTTCACCCACGGACACCCAGAAAGCTGCGCTCTCCACCCAAAAGAAAAAGAAATGCAAACAAACAGGACTCCTTGCTTAGGCTGGCGACGAAAATGCAAGGTTCAGTCCAGCCCCCAAAATTGGTTCCGGTGAATTTAGGGAGGCTCAGGGCATTTGCGCGAAGAAACAGAAACCTATGTTGGGGCAAGGCAGGGCGTCAATGGCAGGGCCTAGCTCCTCACCCGCGACCGGCGACTGGCCCTTCGGCGTCCCTTCTCCGCCCGCCTCCCGCGGTCGGCTGCGACGCACTCACCCGGGTGAGGCTCCAGGCCGTGTGCCGCCGCGTCCTCCGTGTCTCCGAGTGGGCCTGCGGGGCTCAGCGCCTCCATGGACAGGTCCAGCCCCTTCTCCTCCCAGTCTCGCAGTTTCCGTTTTTTATTTGAGCCGATCAAGGCTTCAACGGAGAAGGCATGTGCTCGCGAGCTCAGGGCGACTGCAGATCTTCTCCTTTCACTCATTTTAGCCGCCCACACCCCTGCCTCCGCTTGCCCCCGCTACCGAGGGAGCAGCCGGCGCCCTCAAGCTCGGAGCGCCCACCGGGCCCGGCCCGGGAGAGGCGGAGGCGCGGCGGACGAGGCTGAGACTGCGGCTCGCGGGTCTCTCCACCCTCCCCCTGCGTCCTCCTCCGCCCTCCTCTGCCGGATCCGACCTGCGCCCCTACGCTGGCCCAGCTGCTAGGAACTAGCGCCCCGAGCGCCGCCCGCTCGCTGCATGAGCGCCCGAGTCCTGCTTCCCACCCACCGGGGTAGGCGCTCACAGACTGTGTCCACTGAACTTCATCTTGTTTTTGTTATTATTATTATTCTCTCTCCTCTCTCTCTCTCCCCTCCCTCTCTTTTTCTCTCCTCCCTCTCTCTCTTCCTCTCTGCCTTCCCGTCCTCCCTGTGATCCAAACTTCTGGGAAACTTTTTTTTCCGCTAAATTCCTCCCTTCCCGAGGAACAGGGGGCAGGCGGTGCGCTCCTGTCCGAGGGGTGAGGGAGAGGGAGGGGGAGGAAGAAAAAGACTGAGGGGGAAAAAAGCCAACCCCCAACCAATAGCGAGGAGGGAACAAGAGAAACTCCGAGAGCGCGAACCAATGAGAGGAAGGGAGAGACTGAGGCCCGGGCCAAGGCGCAGCGCCAGTCGTCCCCTGGATGCTCCTGGGCCGACTTTAACCCCTGGCTTCCCGGTTTCCCCATGGGTTACTCCAAGAGGGAGGTAGGACAGTTGAAAGTTGAGGTCTGATCTGCGCCTTTACAAACTCCTGCAAATCCCAAATCCATACGTTTTTCTTCCAGATCTGCTGGTCTCATAGACACTGCAAGTCCAGAGTCACTTTAGTTGCAGATCTGGAATTTTGGGGCTCTGACAAAATGTTAACCTGTCCAAAATGCCAGAAAACGATTCTGATAATTTCGCGTCAGCCCCAGGTGCTTTAGAATATTCTGGTTCCTCCTGGATTTCGCCACACAGGTTTTAATGTTCCTACTGAACGTTTTCTAAGCAAATCTGGGTAAGGCAAAAGGAAACAAACAAACAAACAAACAGAAAGCCCTGTTACTAACCAGGGTCTTGTAACTGAAAATTCAAAGACCGCTTCCTCCTTCCAGCTCTACCTGGTGGAGAAGGAGACACAGGCGCCTTGAGAGCAAGGGGCGGGCGGCGGAGCGCGGGGTTTAGGGCGAGCTCCTCAGGCGTATTCCAGCTGGGCCCCCTCACGCCGCAAATAAATACTCTCTTTCCCTACGGCCCGAACGCTGGGCTGCGCTTCGCCTGTTCCGGGCTCTTGTTGCAGAGAACCTATGGAGAGGTGACAGGCAAGAACAGCTAGGAACTTTAACAGAAGAGAAGGAGCTTTTTCAAAATTCCCTGCAAATCCCGTTACCTCAAGACCATGGCTTTCCCGGCCAGCTGATCTCCCCCCTGGCCGCCCCCTGCCTTTTGCGATCTCTAAGGACTGCATTCAACATGGATTTCTAAGGAATTAAAAAATCCAACGCTCCTGGCCATTCTTAATTCCCACACCCCTTCCCAAGTTACGCCACCCGTCGAGGACGGCAGGAGACCCCCGAGTGCAGAGAAAGCTCAAACCGGCGGCGAAGTCGGTCCTAGCCAAGCTGAAAAAACGTCTCGGATTTCGCGGACAGCGGCCTAGACACAGCCCGATCTTCCAGTCCTAGTGCCCTGGTCGAGACGGTTCTATCCTTTTGCAAAGAAGCCGGAAAGAGCTGGGTCCCGGGGGCGGGGGACAGACTGAGAGGCCAAGCAGGCCAGTCGTGACGACAGCCAGGCCCTCAGAAGTCTCCAAACCTGAAAGTTTAGGTTAGGGGGCCCACAGCCTGTTAAGATTTCTTGTTGTTGTTTTCGCGAGGCCCGGGAGAATCAGCTCTCCCACCTTGCGGCAAGAAAAGATGACTTGTCAGGCCTCTGAAACGCCGAATTCTCTGCCGGACTGCGGAGGGGCCCAGGGAAATCTAGTCTTTATTATTACAGTTGGAAGTGTTCTGGTGCTGAAGGCAACCACAGTGTTGTGAATTCACCTTGGGCCTCTTTGGACAAGAGGCTACTTTTGCCCTCTTCCTTCACCCCCGCCCCAAATTAGGATCCAACCAGGATGTCAGGAAGCTAGCATCCCAGGCGAATGCAAAAAGAACAATGGAAAAGCCACCGGATGAGTGTGATTCAGCCAAGCCTGACCTCCCCGGAGCCTGTGTCTCAGGCTTGGAGGTCCCCAGGGAGCACGAACATGAACTCTGGGGAGCTGGAAGCAGGGTACTGGTCCCCGCCTCCTGCAGCTCTGCCCAGAGGACTTGGGGAGCCCGGATGGAGAGGCGCAGGATCTCCCACTTCAGTCACCATTTGGCGTTGCTTCCAGGAGTCGTCGCTGAAAGTCAGCGCGCATTCACTGCTACCGGGCTTCAGCAGAGAAGCTGGAGACAAGGCAGACGGGAACCCGCAATTTCCTTCCCCAGCGGCTGGGGCCTCTCTCTCACCTCCCAACTCTGGTGTCGCCCGGCGTTTTCCGCCTGCGGCTGGAGCCTGCCCCTACCAAGCTTGGTGGGGTAGCAATGGGGCCGGCCTCTAGACTTTCCCAGCTCTTTTCTCATCCCCATAGCCGGTATCTCCCATCTCTCTCTGGCAGCCTTTTGCCTTTCACAGTCTCTCACAGGCCTGGTTTGGACTGAGAAGCGGTTACACCATATGCCTCACCCTCTCTGAGACCATGGAATTTTCTCAAAAAGGAGGACTTAGCCTGGGCAACATGGAGAAACCCCATTTCTACAAAAAATACAAAAATTAGCCAGGTGTGGTGGTGTGGGCCTGTAGTCCCAGCTACTCAGGAGGCTAACAGGGGAGGATCACCTGAGCCCAGGAGGTCCAGGCTGAAGTGAGCCGAGATTGCACCACTACACTCCAGACTCGGTGACAGAGTGAGAACCTGTCTTCTCAAAAATAGAAAAAAAGGAAAAAAAAAAAAAAAAAAGGAGGACTTTTTGGTTATCCAGGAACGTAATTGCAAGTCCAGAGGCCCGATTGTTCCTGTGTGTCCAAAGACGCAGCATCTGAGAGGCATACATAGAGGAATGAGCAATGGTTTCAACAGCATGCATCTGCATCCTCTCCGAAGCTTGCACTCCGCAGAGTCAGGAGTCAGCCAGAAGAGTTTCCACACCCCTCCTTCAGATTGCACATAGGCTGCTCCCACCCCCATTCCACAGACACACATATCCTGGAATTGTAGGTTAGGCCACTAAAACCAACCGAACCCAAATGAAAGCAGGCTGGTTTTTAACAGTCTTGAAAATAAGGGGTTTCCTCTAAGTAAATGGGAGGAGCAGTGAAAACTCCCGTGACTCTATAGGAGTTAATGTAAGGTTTTTCCCAGAAGCATGCACTCCTTGGTGGGTGACTCTGCTGATGGGAAGGAAAATCTGGAGAAAGAGTAAGCAGGATGGCTTAATATGTGTGCTTAGGTGTACACTCGTGTGCAGTTGAGGGAGGCTTTGGGAGATTACATGTAAGAATCTGCAAGTGTGATACAAATTTTCCTTCTACTGATTACATCAACGGGCTTTAAAAGTCTCTCCTCATTACCCCAGTTTATCTCTCTTTTAACCTTTATGGGTAAGGGTGGGGCCCGCAGTTTATGAGGCTAATTCCCTAGGCACTACCTAGGTTTCCCTGCTACAGGCTTCAACTTTTCGCCCTCCATTTCAGGGCTGTTTTTGGCCTGAAACTGATTGACAAAGGCCAAGCAAGATGTCTGCCTCCCACTTACCCACTGCAGGTCCCCCAAAAGGAAGCGAAGGTTATTGGATACCTGGGAAGTCTGAGGAGCCCTGGGGTTTCACAGGCTACCTGCAGGGGCTTACAGAGGGGTGGAGGTCTAGGCCTAGTCTTGGAAGGGGAAAAATTAGAAAGAGAAAGGCAATACAGTAACTGTTCACCTACAACTGACCAGGTCCAGATATTTTGATTTTTCAAAGGAAGAGCAGAGTCATGCGACAACAGATCAGAGTCATAAACACAAATAGGCATTCCAAGAAACGGAGCGCCCACATCCTCCACATACCTGTCTTTTCCTCCCATTACCCCACACTGAATAGCACCTTAAATAACACCACTGCTAATGCCTCAATACCAAGGTGAACCACCAGCCGGCTTTGATTTCAGAGTTTTGAGTGAGTAATTGAAAACAAAGTTAAAAATAGTTGGCCAGCGGGACATATTAGGCTGCCCTTAAACACGTGGGTAAGACACCCTGTGGGGGTGAGAGAATTACAATGAATTCGCCCATCAAGGTAGGTATAAAACATTATGAGGCGTCTATGGGGTGGGAAGAAACCATCTAGACTGCAAGGCGAGCTGGAGCCTAGTGACCAGGTCTGGTTCACCTCCAAACTGTGTGACCTTCGGCAAGTCGATTAATGGCCCATGCCTCAGTTTCCTTATCCTCAGAGTGAAAGTGTTCTTAAAACTTTACAACTAAGCAAAGCAGGCAAGGTAATCGACCGTGGGGCTGGACAGATCTGAGATTTTATTATTGCTGTGATCGAATCTTCTGGGAATGTGAGGTCAACGATTCTACTTTTCACATGTTTTCCCAAATTGGTGCCCCCAAAGCAAAACAATACAAAACAAAACAAAAAACACAGGAGCATGAAATGGGACAGCATAACTGATCTGGAACCCTCGGGCGTGGTGAGATGGGGAGAGGGAGTGGAATTCTGGAAACGCCCGCCCAAGGCCAGTTCCGCGGAGGCAGCGTGGGTCCACTCTTGCGGGCCGCACCTCCAGTCGCTCCTTTAAGTCGCAGAGAGCTGCGGGACCCGCATAAGTCGTTAACTATTCAAGCACCCCCTCACACTTTTTAAAAATAAAAGTCCATGGGGGTGAAAGGTCTTTAATGATGTTTTTTTGTTTTCACGAAATAAAATCTTTTATTTTTATTTTAAACCCGCAGCGTGCCCATCCCTTGGTCCTTCCAGATGTTTGCAATAAAATCGCAGGTTTTGCCTTTGGGACTGGAAATAAAATTTAACGGCCTTCACCCTGTAATTATTCTCTTAGCTTGCCCTTCATAAATTTATCTGCTTTCTATCGGCATTGGGGCAAGAGGAGAGCGAAAAGGGGGGGAAAGCCCCGATTTTATATTTGTGACTATAAAAAAGCGCCACCCGGTTTCCTCGCCTTCGGCCGCCGCGGTGTGGCCGGCAGAGCCGGGGCCGGCGGGCCGCAAAATTGCGCTATTGTTCGCTGACTTCGTTCTGCGCAGGAGCAGGGCCCCTCCACAAAGGGAGCCTTGTGTGGCCAGGCCGGAGCGGCCGCGCCCAAGAGGTGAGGAAATCCTGTTCCCCCAGGCCCAGCTTCTCTTTCCCCACGGCGTTTCGTGCAACGCCGCAGCCCGACCTTCGACTGCAGGGTGCGCCCGCCGTTCCAGGCGCCAGCTCCGGTCCTGCCTGCCTTCGCAGGATGCAGGATGCGTAACTTCGAGCCTGAGCTGAGCCCACTGAGCATGAGGGAGGAGCCTGCCTCAGGTTACCAAGGCGGAAAGACAGGCCTTGGGTGCGAGGTGAAGGGGCTTCCTGGGAAGCCCTCCAGCCCCTCTCCTTTGCCTTGCTTCCGCAATGCTGGAAGGTAACATTCTGCACTCTCAGGAGTTCGGGATTGCTTAGCAGCACCATAAAACCCAATCCAAAGTCGGCGAGTTTTGAGGCCCCAACGTGCACCCCGAAAAAAATACGGGTACATCAGCAACTACCATATACTTTTTATAGGAAGCTAAGTACAAGCGTCATGCACGTATCATGTGTGACTACACAAAGCCATATGTTTATCCGGCAGCACACATAAGCATGCATACACTTCGTACACCCACACGCGTTGTATCCATGTACCTTTCTAGAATCAAACAAGAATGTGGAAACAACACATACATGGGTACACAGCGTCACACACAGGCATGTGAGGAAACATCCTGGCCCCACTCAATTGCCCCCAAGGTCTGCAGAAATCAACACGCATCCTTCCTGCTGCATCTCTTGTCCCTAATCCATAACTCTCCCGGGATCTCCCTGGCTTCTTGAAGCTTAATCCATGTGGCTGTCCGGTAGCCTCCTCTCCTTTATCTGCAAGGGATTGCCTGAATGGTCAAGGTCTCTGAAGCAACAAAAGAAATGAAACATGAGGAGTATCCAGCTTCCAGCCCTCGCTACTCCGGAGAGCCACCCAGTTCTTGGCGGTGACTAGGACTTTTTTCCAAAGCCCCAAGATCCTCAGCAGGGACTGACAGACAGGACAGTGAGAAATGGTGGGGCCAAGTGGGAGCAGCAGGGCTTTGTCTTGCTTTCATGTGCACCCCCTTGGCCCTTTAGTCGGCAGGCCTCAGGCCAAAAAGCTAAATCTTGGGAGCCAGATGAGTCCTACACAGAGAATTATTTCCTGTTCTTTCTGGTCTCAGGAACCCCAGTTTTACCAGGTTCACCCCCTAAATGTGACTCTATCTCCCGCTTCATGCTGGGTTTGCAGGTGCTTGGCTAAGTAGAGTTCTCCCTTTAGTTTTTCCACTGAGAGGAAGAATTATCTAAAGCTTATGAGGGAAGAAGCACCGGGCCCTGCAGTCTATCTCTGTAGCAACCCTGGGACATAAAGGGGGTACCTGAGGTTTCTGCCGGGTGGTGGTGGGGAGGCTAAGGTTGGCAGAAAGGAGGGAGGGGAGAGGGGCCTCTAGCACTGAAATCTGTTGGGGCACAAGGACCAGCAGCTAAAGGCAGCTGAATTTAGGCATTAGGGATTTAATTTGATGATGACTTTATTTTTTCCAGAAGTGGTTGAATTTCATTTGTTGCTAATAAATGGCCACAAAATGTCCAAGGTGGAAATTCAAGAGCTTACCCAGCCCTGAGCCATCACCCAAAAAGTCCCATATGTGGATTTTTACAGCCTCCTTACGCTCAGTCTCCCCTCTCCACCAGTGGAAATAGTTATTCAAGGAGAGTGGGGTGGCTATTCTCCATTATTCAATAGCTATTCTCCATTATTCAAGGAGAGTGGAAAACAACTCTCCACACCGGAACAACTGGGCAGCTCCCTGGTGGGGCTGGGGCATTAGATCCTCCAGGCTGCCGAGGTCAGGGTAGCTAGGGTAGCTGGGGCAGCTGGAATTGTTCTTGCCTCTGCCCACAGCCTCAGGTGAGGTTGGGGGAGCTGGCGGGGTGTGAGCTAGTCCATGGGAGGCTTTTATGTGACTTTGGCCCATAACTCATGGGCTACCTCTTCTACCTGAAACCAAATCTAAGGGGATAGGAAGGAATCCAGAACTCATGGGTGGTATGCATAGCATCCTGTGACACTGAAATTAGTCAGGGTAAGGAGATTACCAAGATCAGGTGCACAGTTGTCCCTGCACAAATGAACCCTCCAAATGGTTGAAGTAAATCAGTAGATATAGATTGATATATGTAATTTTTAAATGTTGTTTTATAACCTGCCTGTACTTTCAGACCAGAGACACATACGTGGGTGTCTGCTGAGAGGCAAACATTGCCAGAGTCCCTTGAGCTGCTGCTGGGGAAGAGTTGGGGGCAGAACAGTCCCACTGCTGGTCCCACTCAAACAGCCACAAGAGGCATTGCACTCTGGGCCATTGCCAAGTACCCCGGAAAGCCAGCAGGGAGAAAAGTGGTCCACTGAAACCAAGAAAAATACTGAACTCACATACTTTCACAAGGACTTTGTAAGACAGCCTACAAATCCAGGCGAATGAAGGAATTTCCAAAATGGAACCATTCGTGAATCCATTTTCTCCTAATTATCAATGGTGTCTGTGGCATTAGGGGCCTTTGAGGCATGATGACTCTGAGGGGCAAGGGTCAGTGGCACTATGGTGGATGGAAGCTTCACCAACACCCAATATTACTATCCTTGGTTGCCTTTACCACAGGATATGAGAACTTCTGGGTCAGCTCAGAAAACAGCAGAAGGTGTTTGCTATCAAGAGGCCTCTCCTTCCAGGAAAGATAAAGAGAACAAGATAAGTGTTTATTTCCACGGCCTTCCTCTCTTGCCATCAAGTTTCATTCTGTATCTCCTCTCTTTCTGGTCTGCACAAATTAAGAAGAGCTAATATTTACTGAGCTTGTTACTCCAGACCTTAGCACCCTGTGCTAAGTGCTTTGCATGGATTTATGTCACCTGCTTCAAGCTCTACAAGCCAAGAACTAGTATTACCAGCCCCATTTTACACATGAGAAAACTGAGGTACAAAGGAGTTAGGCGGCTTGGCAAAGGTCTCACAGCTTTTAGTGCAGGTAAAATTCTAAAAAGAATTCTAGAGCTGGAATTATTTGCTCCTATACCCTCAGCCCTTCTCTGTGCACACCTAAGTTCTCTCTGGTTGCAACTGACTCAAGTAACTTAGTAGGGAAAGATGGGGCACTGATGGAACTGTCTTACACAGGCCAAAAAGTCTTGCCTGCCCAGATCTAAAATATACATGAGAGGCTTCAAAGCATCCTTGCCAGCAAAAGGATAATGGGGCAGGGTCTCCCACTGTGACATTACTCAAGGTACGGCTCAGCCAGATGCCTAACAGAACATGTATCACTGCAGGAGCCACAGTGGTTGCTTCCAGGAAGGCAACCTGGAGGCAGTCACCTAGGGCTATGGGCAGTCAACTGGTATCATGCTGCTAAGCTCTTATTCTGCTCATCAGGATCCCCATTGCCCGCCTCAGACCAGCCCTTGGTCAGCCTTCTCTCTCGGTGCCAGTCAGCTTTGGTGGCTTCACCTCAAAAGCATCTGCTTTAGATGACTTTGACCCTTTATTGGCTCAACCCCAGAGCCACCTGTTCTCTGAAGGCTTCTGGACTTTCAACCCCACCCACTTGTAGGCTGGTAACAGCAATTACGTCTTAAGTAGAATTTGTCCTCACAGTGGTGGTCTGTAGCAAGTGCCAAGCAGACCATCTCTGCCTGCCAATTGGGAGATTTTTGAGGACAGGGTGTGTTAACCCAGCATGGGAGCTATCTCCATCACTCTATTATGGCCACTAGTGAGATAAAGCTGCCTATGGTGGGCCCTCAAATATTTTCAAACTGAGTTCCCCTCTCGCTCACCCCCAAACACACACACATACATACACTCACAGGGCTCAACTCGGGGGTTCTCTGTTTATTTTAATTGTCATCCCTACAGCTCAGTTCCACTTGAAATGCAAATAAGAAATGGTCTTAAGGTTCCGAGCACTTATTGGTGTCAGTTATTTATCAGAGTAGCTGAGGACTTTGGAAATCAGATTCCTTGTGAGAAAGGGGACAGACAGAGAAACCTCACAGGTCCTTGGAGCCCAATGGAAGGGAGCAGAACTCCAGAGTTCAGAGGAAAAACCTCAGCTTGGGAGAAAAAGCTGTTGGCTTAATTTGAAGGGCTCCTGTCAAGCTGCAGACTAGCCTTAGGAAAAGCGGCTAGAAGGGAGAGACAGCCTCGCCATCAAAGTCCCCACCCCTCAAAGGACGAACCTTGGCAGCGATGCTGCAAAGCCCCTCTCGACTTCTGGGCTTAGAGGAGTTCCAGTTCTGGGAGTGAGTTTAGTCTTGTTTTGGCGCCCAGGTGGCTGCAGCCTCCTCCCCTGGCAGAGACCACAGGCCTAGCTCTTTCCCACCCCACCCAACCCCCACCCCCTCCCACCTGCCCCCAGCAAAGGCTGGCCAGGAGGGCCTGGGCTGCCAGAGTAAAGGAAGCTTTTAGGGATGGAGGGGACGAAGCCAGTCCCTGGGACGCCCTGGACCAGGCCCCAAACCACCGCTTCCTGTGGGATCCAGAAAGGGAAGGGAAGAGGGTGAAATGCAAGAAGACCTCCCCTCTTTATTTTTGCCTTTTCCCCATTTTGGACTTCTCAGTGGAATGTTGGCAGCCTCTTTTCTCGGGCTACTTTTTCTCTCCCTTGATGGCAAATCCAGTCTCACTGGCCGTCTTGCTCTGTGCAAATGCTGCATTAAAACTCTTGTTGAGGTGAGATGGGGTTGCCCAGGTTTCCTTGGTGCAGGTGTTGCCCAGGCGTTTCCTCTGTGCTGCTCCTGGATCTCCCTCCTGTCCTCCCTAGTAACTCTCAACCATGTCTGCCCCACTGGGGGAGCTTCCTTCAGTGCTACAGATGCTTTTTTTCACCCAGCCAACTGACTGTGGCAGACTCTTGTATCATCCAGAGACCACCACCGTTTGCCTTCTTTCCATCTATTTTTCCTGATTTTTTTAACCTGTGGCTGGAAGCCCAGCTAGCACCTATTTCCTGAGGAAGACTGTGGGGAGGGAGGTGAGCAAGTGGAAGCATTAGATGCTCAAAGGAAAGATATGTGCAAGGAGGAGCCACTGAGTCCCTCACCTGGGCCTTGGGCCCTGGGAGGCCCCTGAGGGCTCTAACACTAGCTGCTCCTGTTTTGCTCCCAGTTTCCCAGAGCACGCCCTGTGGGCTCTATCTAGGGCTGGAGATGCCAGTGGACAAGTGTACTAGCAGCCTCTGTGGTCCTGAGGAATGTGGATTGCAGCCATTTAGAACCGAGAGAGGCTAATGAAAGCTAGGGAAACATGAGAGGGAATGGAAGGAGAAGACAGAATTTAAGAAAAAAAGAAGAGAGGAATGGAAAAAAGAAAAGGAATGGAAAAAGGAAACAAAGGGAAAGAAAAATAGAAGGGAAGTGGTGAGCACTGCTTCTCAGTTACTGAGACCTTGGCTGCACCTCTGTCTGGGGCATGTATCAGTGCCCCCCACCCTGGCCTGGTTTCCCCAAGCAGCTTGAGCCTATCAGAATTTGAGGTACTGGCAGAGGACTAGGGGTCCTAGAACATGTCTTCTGAGCAAGCCAATCACGTCACGTATAGTAGAGCCAGGGTGGCCCACTGCCTGGGGCTTGAAGGCCTCAGCAAAGGGTTCCTAGCACAAAGCATCAGGGGGCGGGGTGGGAGGGTCAAGGGCCTGGAGGAATCAGCTGTGCAGATTGAAGGCCAGGTAGGGGTGGGTCTCCTGAACTCCTTTCTCAAACACTGATGTGTTGGATACAGCCTGCTCTGGGCAGCCAGAGAGCAAAGACAAGAGATCTCAGAGTACAGAAAGAAAACGTGGTTATTGGGAGAAAGGGCTAAGAGACTGAGGGCCCTAGGGAGTGGAAGACCCAGAGCAGTGGGAGTTTGGCCAGGTTGACTCGGGCAGAGGACGGAGGGACCTTGGGTTCAGCGTGAAGGTGGGAGAAATTAGTGGGAAGCCGTGGTGTTTGTCGCTTTAAGTAGTTAATATTTTCCCAAATGTTAATCCAATTTGAGGTTATTAGGCAAAGTGCCGAGAAAGGTTGCACATCAGAGTTATTCCAGTAAATCTCCGTGCTCTGGATGTGGGGAAAGATATATACATTGGCCCTCCACCCACTGAGTCCGCAGCTGCCCCCACCCCTCCACTATTAGAGAAGAAGGTGAACGGCTTTGAGTTTTCCTCTCCAAGGCAGGAGGTGGTTTTCTCTCTGAGCGTCTCCTCCCCACTCTTTAATTCACTTTCCCGGACTGGAGCCTCAGCCTTGACTTTTCCTCCTGCACTCCCCAAGCCCCCACCATCGCCCCCAGCATCTCTTCGTCAAAGACAAATAAAGCCTAGCCTCCTGCCTGGGTTGACCGGTTCTCCGGTGGAGGGGAAGAGAGACAGAGAGAGTGAGAACGAACGAGAACCCTGGCGAAGAGGAATGCGCTGCAAACCCGGGTGAACAGATGTGCATGGTGCCCTCACCCAGCCCCGGCATGGCCTAGACAACCGCTGCTCAGCCCTGCGCCCGTGAAATTACATTATTTTCTCCCCGGCCCAATCATCGTTTTACAGGAAAAAAAAATTAAATAAATATAAATTGCTGCTTTGCAAGATCAAAGTGCCGATTTCTGGTGCATCTGGAGGAGTGGGGAGATGGGGAGGAAAGAGAGGGGGAGAGTGGCGCAGCCGTGGTTGCCCAACTTCAAAGGGTTCTCAACAGTGCATTTTGCCATTGTATTTTAACTTCTCTTCCCCACCAGTTTTGCAGGGTGCGCAGCGGAGAAGCGTGTAGCTTCAGAGTTCAGAGCTTGTGGAGAAACCTTGCTTTGACCATCTCTGAGCGCCCCCACGGGACTCAGAACCCTGAGGCTCTTCTAGAGACACCAACTTGCGGTGGTGGGGTGGGGGTGGGGAGGCGTGGTGAGGAAGAGTGGGGTGGGGGCTGATCTGGATCTGTAGAGTCACCAAATACACCAATAAACCTCAAAGAAACCACCAAGTAGCCATGCCCCTACTCAAGCTCAAAGCTAGAAGGCTAGCTGAAGGCTCCTTGTCAATTTTCCCTGCGCTCAGGCTAGCTGTTCCACCGGAAGGACTGGGGGAGATTCAGATTATTTGGGAGACCTGGATTCAGTATTAGGTTTTCAGAGGTTAGCGGGGTACAGAGGTTAGCAGGGTTCTTGATGGTGGAATTGTTTATTTGTGACCCGGCCACCTGGGCGACTACGTAGGCCTGGTACAGGAGGCAGGAGTTGCCTCTGTCCCCACTGCGCTTTCCTTAATCGAAGAGCGGGTAGATGCCGGCCAAGCAAAGTGCTCGAAAGTGTAGCTGGGACGCCCACGCCGGAAGCCTGGAGAGGCAAGTTGCGAGTTCGCAGGGCTTGGGAGTTTTTTGCGGCGGAAGAAGCTGAATCTAGGGGCTGAGTCCCCGGGAAGGGATGGCCGCCTCTTAGCTTTCGCCAGGAGATTATCTTGGAGCCCAGCGGCCGAGATTGAGAGCTCTTTCTGCGGAACCTGCCTCCGGAGTCAGATGAGCAAGGGGACCGCCACGTCCTCACCGAGCTCCCAGCGGCCTTTGGGGCGGGTCCGGGGACAAGCCGGAGGACTAGGCTTCTCCCAGAGCGCGGCTGTCTTTCCCGGAAAGACCCAAGTGCGCGATGTCAGCCCGCCTGCACTTCATCTGAATTGTCCTTATGTGGCCATTTCTGTTTCAAATTTCAGATTTTTCTACTAAAAAAGGATGGGTTAAAACAGCTGAGAGCGCGCCTGCTCTTTCCCGCCCTGGGTTCTACATCTCTCTAGCCGCCCACCAGACTGCATCTCCAATCTGGGAGCTATCCTCACCTTGGGAGGGTGGGGCAACAATGTTATTCTCGTTTCTCGATAAGGAAACCAACGTCCCTACAACTTGACTTTAAATGGTCCCAGGTTCCTGAGCCTCAAATCTAGGACTATTACCTAGGTCACCTAAAAATTTTGTTCTTTCCACTCCCCCGAGGATGATTCTGTTAGCCTCGCAGGCCCTTCTCCCACCCGTCATTTGAAGTCATCGACCCCGGGGCAGCCCCAACAGTTCTGTGCGGGCCTGCGCGCACCGCCCTCACCTTGCGCGCCAGGCATCTCACCTCAGCCGGGCAGGTGCAGAGGTGACAGGCGCGGCAGCCGCGGTTCGTCCGGCCGAGGGGCAGGAGGAGGCTGGCCGCCGCCTTCTGCTGCCCGCAGGCTGAGGGGGCAGGGGAGGGGGAACAGGGCTGGGAAACTGCCGTCAGCGGGTCCCGGCCCCGCCTCCCGAACGCAACGTCCAGGAAACCTCAGAACTTTCTATTGTCTGAGAAGCTTCACTGAACAAATTGTCCCTAAAACTTTAGAGCTGCGAAGAGCGGATCAGGGCAGGTTCTAGTGTGGCCCTGTGCCCCGGAGCCTGCCTGCCATAAAGTGTGACCGGAAGCCCCCCCCCCCACCCCGCCCACTGTCAGAACCACTGAGGAGAGAAGAGCGCGGCGCCTTAGTGCCGCCCTGCGTCGTGGTCGGGAAGCCGAGCAAGCGGTGTGGACGCCCCAGGAGCAGGGGGATCCAGGCCTAAACTCATGGGTTCCGAATGGGCAAGGGAGCAGAATCAAGCATCGGTGGGCGCTTATAGAAAGCGCGTCTGTCTTGGAACACCCTTACCAGGGTACCCAACCCCAGCGCCAGGTTTCCTGGCCTTGCAAGGAGAGATTGAATTTGTCAGGATTCCCCACTCTAGAAGGTGGCTCGTGGTGAAGCTTCACCCTTCCTGGTCTGCACAGAAGTCAGTCAGTGTCTCTCTCTCTCTCTCTCTCTCTCTGTCTCACACACACACACACACACACACACACACACACACACACACACACACACAGCACCCTTAACCTCACCCGGCGCGCTTGTGGGTAGATTCCCGAGAGGGTCAGGGAATCTCTTATTTTTCTCACAGCCTTGGGTGAGAAACCAGCTACCTCCTCTCAGGAAACACCCGGATGTGGGTGTGGACCAGAGGACTCACTGGAACACTGACTCACCACCTAACCTTGCACAAGTCTCTTAATTACAGAGACCACATTCCTATTTTGTCCAACTGGGGTGATTGGGGCAGCCTAAAGTTTCCTGGGAATGGTCCACTATGTGCTTGGGTGCCCACTTAGAGTACATCTGACATGTGTGCACATCTGTATTTGAATCCGACCACCTGAGCCCCGCTAACACCAGCGCACAGACCTACACTGTCTTTCTGTCCCTCCGGCTACTTTCCCTGCTTGCTGTTTCTGCTGGGTGATTAACGACCCCAAATAGTGTAAGGAATTCGACTTCTCAAGCTCAGCATTTTCAATTCCTTAATTTGTCCCTGGGTGACCGTTAGCAATTGTGGCTGTAGATCACATGGGGCGGACCAGGTAGAATGAGCAGCTGATTCAACACTGTTGAGTTGGGGTTTGGTTTTGTTTTTTTAAAGGCGACTCAGAAAGTAGCCCCTGGAGAACTTCAAGAAGTCAGCAGGCTGCAGGCTGTGGAGGTCCCTGCACTAAGATGCCTTTGGGCTGTCACCACTCTCGTTCTTTATAAATATTAAAGTGCTAGCAACTAGCAAAGCCCTTCTGGGCCGTAGCCTCTGATGTGGGTGGGGCAGGCAGGTGAGAAAACTGAGGCTCAAAGGTTTCCTGCTTCCAATCAGAGGTCTCAGTAGGAGAGCTGCACTCTGGGTTTCCTGTTTCCAGTGTGGATCCTGGGGTATATTTTCCTGGGAGCCAACAGGGAGTGTACTGGGAAAAGGAGAAAGTACTCACAGCAGAACTGCTCCAGAGGCAACCATAGTTTGACTTTTTTGTAGTTGTTTGGGTTAGAAACAAGTTAGTCCTCTCCATTGCCCATCCCTCCCCTACACATGCTGAGCCCTGATCATTGTTCTATCTCATTTAAAAAAGGAACATTGTCTCTCCTGATGGGCTGGGTATGAGATCTGAAACATTCCAGGTTGCCTCAACGGCTGCTACTAGTTTTTGATTTTGTTTTTGTTTTACAAAGTGGGGCTTTAAGTGGAACTTTTAAAATACTTTTCTGTCCCCATCACCCTCCTGATTAAGCAGACAGTGGTTCTGGGGCCAAAGCCTCTAGAGATGACTCCCTTCATGGACTTCTGGTACTCCCAAAGTATAAGAAGGAGAATAAGAGGAGAGGTGGAGGAAAGGAAAAGGAGACAGAGGAGAAAGAGAAAGGGAAGAGTCTTTATTTGTTCTGTTTGCTTGGGTTTTCCGGATACAGGAGACCGATTCTGCTCTAATGGGGAGAAATTAGCTCCTTCTCTCCCCTGCAGCAACTGGGGCACTGCTAGCTGCTCCTTCCAAGCTTGCTATCCCTTAGAAAGGGTCAAAAAGGGTCTGGGCCTGGTGCGGTGGCTCACGCCTATAATCCTAGCACTTTGAGAAGCCGAGGCGGGAGGATCACCTGAGGTCAGGAGTTCGAGACCGGCCTGGCCAACATGGCGAAATGCCGTCTCTACTAAAAATACAAAAATTAGCTAAGCATGGTGGCAAGAGCCTGTAATCCTAGCTACTTGGGAGGCTAAGGCATGAGAATCGCTTGAACCCAGGAGGCGGAGGTTGCAGTGAGCCAAGACTGCGCCATTGCACTCCAGCCTGGGAAACAAGAGCAAAACTTCCTCTCAAACAAACAAAAAAAAGGTGGGGCCGGGGCAGGGGGGTTGTATGGTCTGGGCAAGGTGGAAAGAAGAGGGTATCAGCATCCTCTAGGTGGCAGCAGGCCTGGCTAGGGTCTAGAAGAAGACCCTCCAACTCCCTCAGAGGGATGAAGACCTGGGGTCTTCTGGGTGGCGAGAGTGAGACCCACTAAGCTCCAAAGTCCTGCCACTGAACTCTTCTCTCCGAGGTGCCAGGTTTGTAGTTTCTGAAGTCACACTATTGTGATTAAATGCATGATTTTGTAAAACACACATAGACTATGAGATTAGTCTTAGCTAGAGTGAGAACAGTGACTTCTGTCCTTTCTGGAGCTGGCACTCCTATCCCAAATTAAGACTCTAAGCTTTTCTGAGAAGTTCAGCCACTCTGTGAAAATGCTGACTGAGGCTGAGGTGGGCTAACAGGGGCGACCTGCCTGTCTGCAGGCCTGTGAAACCCAATCAGTATACCCCCTAGAGAGAGTTGCAAAGGAATGTACGGGTGTGCAGGATGAAATCAGCCCAAGAACCTTTATAGAAACATGAGTGTGATCTGTGAGGAAAGCAAGGATGTAACTAAAGCGATGCATTTGCTTTTACTGGCTGACTGACAGGCTTTGGTGGGGGTCGGATAATTTTACCAACTGGTTGCAAAGACCTAAGGCCCTGGCAGAGACATGGGGGAGGGGGCTACTCAGGAGAACTAGAAGACAAAAAGGAACAAATAAAAAAATCTTCCTATATTCCATGCACACAATTCTTAGTCACATATGTATTACATATGCACATACAAACTTATTTAGTTTAAAAAGAAAACCCTTGCCTTGAACAAAGTAGATATGCACATAAGTTCATGCATTCCCTCAGCATATAATCATTGAATGTCTACCATAAACAGGGCATTTTGCTAGGCTCTCCTTTGTAAATATGTGTATGAGTGTGTCTGTGTGTATGTGTCTGTGTGTGTGTGTGTGTGTGTGTGTGTGTTGTGTCCGAGTACACATTCAACCAGCAAACTCCAATTTGGCTTCATAGCGGGTTTGTGACACAACTCAGAACTCTGAGTGATGGGACTCAGACTTCAGGATACACACACACTTTGGGTCAATGTCAGAGGTGGCAACAAGTCTGCTGGTGCCCTAGGAGTTCACACTTTTCCTCTTGTGCAGTTGTGGAAGTGGAGGGGGAATAGCCTTGAGCTCCAGCTTCCAGCCTACTACCTTTGGGGATAATGCTGAGAAGCAAAATATGTTAAATCTTTTTAAAATAATGCTTTCCATTCCTAAAGTCTGTTCCTCTTCCAGAATCATTCTAAGGAGGTTGGAAATAACCGGGCAACCAATGGATTTCTTTTCCATGACTATGGCATTGAAGAGACTGACTTAAGGCAATTTCCGTAAGTGTACACTTCAACAGTATATACACACACAGGCACATGTATACACAAATATACACATGACTATACAAATTTACTTACATAGAATGTAATCATACCTATAAAAAAAGTAGGATGGAGTGGGGAGGGTGGATTTAGTTTTCCTTACTTTTGAAATTCAGTAACTCCACAAGTAGACTCAAAATATCACTTAGTTTAAAAAATTTTATTTGACAAAAATGATATATATTTACCATGTATATGTTGTTTTGAAATATGTGTACGTTGTAGAATGGCTAAATTGAGCTAATTATCATGCATTACCTCACATACTTTTTTTGGTGTGTGTGGTGAGAACATCTAAAATCTATTAGCAATTTTCATGAAAACAATACATTCTTGAAAATTGCTAACAACAGTCACCATGTGATACAATAGGTCTCTTGAACTTATTCTTCCTAACTGACCAGTCACTTAGCTTTTTAACAGTCATTTTCATGTGCCCTTACCAACTTATCTGCTATATCCGTGTAACCAGGCCAGCAGACACTATCCCAGCCTTGTAGCAGCAAATGACCCAGTTGCCTGTGGCTTCATGGAATAGTCGGTAAAATCCAATTCATACTTCACGGTATGAAATGCTCAGACTCTCTCCCTAGCGGAGCTAGTGGAAGACGCTCAGCAGCCTTAGCATAGGAATCTGTAGGTACAAGCACATTCCTGGACGGCGACTTTGAATCCAGGCCAAGAAAAGAGAGGTACACCAATATTGGGATTCTGTATTTTTGGGGTCTAATTGGTGAGTATAGAACAAAGGAGTGGAGAGGAAGGCAAAATAACCTAAGTAATAGAAAATCCAGCCATAGACTGCAGTGGAAATTAATGGCACGAGAAGCCTTGGGGGCAAAGGTAAGGGGTCGCAGTTGAATGCCACCCGAACTCATCCAGATGCCGCTGCGTTCAAGCTCTCCCAGCACCCGCGGCCGAAGTAAATAACAATTCTCTTAATGCGAAGGCAGCGAGGAGAGGGCACTGCGAACTGCAGACTTTTCTTCTAAGGATGAAGAGGACATTATAAAACTGCACACTACCTCCCTAATGGCCCATTCGTCCTAGCTCTGTCTAGTGAAGTAGAGAGCAGAAAAAAACATCTAGCTCTATCAAGTTGAAAACATTTTCACTTTCACCTTAAACTGGTGAAGCAAACGGGTTTTCCCTTTACGAACATCGCTCTTGTTTTTCCATTTAGTCTTTGGGAACGTAGCCTCAATCTTAACCGCGTATGATCGTTTCCACTGCACCTGTGCGGGAGAGACAGGCGCATACCCCCGTGGCGTCGGATCTCTAAATTATCTAATCTGGCGGCTGCGTACGACTCAGGGAAAGCCCTGGCCGCGAGCTTTTTCACCAGGCTTGAGCTCAGCAGCCGGGCCCGCAGTGTTGCCGCCAGTGGGGAGGCAGGGAGGCTGTCGGCGCGCCGGAGCCAGGCGGGAAAGGGACTACAGCCGCCCGCCGTTGTAGCCCAGGAAGCGGGCGGTGCCAACACACACTTCGCAGCTCTGCACGTTCTTCGTGTCTTGGAGGAGAGTAGAGCCTCCGTGTGAAGCTCCGTCCGCACCTGACGAAGAGGAGGGCGTCTTGCGCCACTCCAGCGACTCTGCGATGTTAAGACGCAGACCCGCTGCTGCGCCTGCCTTTGTCGGGGCTGGCGGGCAGCCGCCGCTCGGAGCAAGGTGGGGCTGCGGGGAGGAAGAGCCGCGGGGCAGATCCCTGGCCAGGGTCCTCTAGAAAGCCTGCTCTGCGCCCAAACGCGCCGCTCGGTCCGTGGGCCACTTCGGACCCTACGCTGCCGGTGAATTCACACGCTCCGGGAAGCGCGGGGACCTTTGACGAGGTTTTTGAACTGGGGGTCGTCCCCTGTAACCTGGCCGCGTTACCTCCCCAGGTGAGCCGGACTCGCGGGTGGGTTCGGCAGCCGGCGATGTGGCAAAAAGGCAACCTCGCCTTATTTCTAGGGGCTTGGAGATGAAGAGCGGCTGAGTGTCCCCGTCTACCCCAACCCGGGTATTACCCTCTTTTCCGTCTTGTAGAAGGGGAAAACCATGCTGTTTTGAATTCAACATATTTAGATTCTGAAAATCGACGGCCCTTCCCTTCTTTCCTAGGAAGGCCTGCCCCGTAGGCACAACCTCCGGAGAAACGGGCGGCGCGTGAGTTCCCTGGAGCCGCCTCCTGGGCATCCAGGCTCCTGTCGCACGGCTGGTGCGGCGCCCACTGGGCGTGGGGACTGGGCCCGAGGCTCCCGGGACCGGGTCGTGGTTAACGCCGAGGCCAAGCCCTTCGAAGAACTCTGAGTTCTCTGCCTGACGTTTTGTCCCTCAGGAAGTGTCCCTTCCCGACTTTTGAGGGTGTCTTGTTCTTTGACGGGGTGGCCCTGTGGGGGAGGAAAGAGAAGTGTTCCTCCACTGCTGTTCTGTGGAGCGGGACCTGGCTTTGTTCGGCCTCCCTGCTCTCGGGTTGTGCCTGTACTCCGGCTCGCACGCCTGACTGCTGGCCCTGGCCGCTGCTCCGGCCCCGCGCAGGCACACGCGACAAGGCGAAGCCCCGACGCCCAGCGGGCGCTTGGGCCCAGCACACCCGCGCACAGCCCAGGAAACGGGAAAGGCCACTGTCTGCTTCCCTTTCGCAGATTCTATCCGCTGGCACGCGAAGGTCACACAGGCTCTCAATGCTAATTTGGAATGGGAAGCACCACGAAGGGTTGAGGTAGCCTGGTGGCCCTGACTGCGCAGGGTGCGGACAGTGAGCCCGTATCCAGCTTCGCTGCCACGCGCCTAGCAGCCCGGCGGCCCCAGCCCGGCCCAAGGAGGGGGCAGGCCGCCTGGGTCGGCTTCCGTGGCCTGGGGGTAAGCTCTGATTCACCCCAAGGTGAGGTCCCCGGGGATGCCCAGATTCGGGCCGGGAAACGCACCGGGAGAGAACCACCAAGCGCTCTTGGTTATGAACCAGAGCTTATAACTGTGGCCGCAGCTAGACCTAGGGGAGGCCTGAGCGCCGAAGCCTCCGTTTCCTCGACCGGAATTCGTGAGCTATTAAACATGGGCCCTAGCGGGGCCCACGCCCTGTCTTCCTTTGCTGACAAGGCTCCGCGGGGTAGTGGGCGGGAGACAAGGGTCTCAGAACAGAGGGGCTGGCCCGGCGCGGCGGGCCAGGAACTCCCGGGCGTGTGTGTGCAGTGGTGCGGGGTGGGGGTGGAGGTGAGGCCTCCTTTAGTTCCCGGGATCTGGGAATCCCGGCTTCTCGATCTCATCCGGCGGGGAGATCTTAAGGGTCGGTGGACCAGTTAGTGTGTACTGCCTCACCCCTCCGCCTCCAGCTTTCGAGGCTCCGCTTCAGAGCTCCAAAGGAAAACTTCTGCGACTTCAAGAACGTCCTGCGCATTCACATGGGGTCGCTTCCTGGCTGGTTGAGGAGAGTGAAAGTTCTAGTGCCTAAGCCTCCTTTTCTCTTGCCCATTTTTCTCACTCCTCAACCACAGATAAAGAAACAGTACATCGTTGAAAAAAAGTAGTGAATTATCTACCAGTGAGGTAGAGGAAATTAACAGTCCCAAGACTGCCCCCAGGTGATGGTTTTCAGGAATAACATTTCTGGGCAATCTCAGGTCGCTTTATTTCTCTTCGGAGCTAATTTCATCTGTGATAGAAAAGTTATTGAATCCAAAGGCTATGTTAATCCCCCCAAAAGGAAAAAATGGCCCCAGAAACCTCCTGCCCACAGACACTGAGAATTCGTTCAATTTGTCTTTCTAGCCTTACATTTGATAACTGCACTTCCAAAAATCAAACGCTCTCCTCCCCAAAAGGCAGACATGCTCCCACCAATCCCCTTTTCTTCTTCTTTTCCTTCTTTCTAGTTTCCTCTTTCTGAAACAATAGCGCGGGCTGCTGGAGTCAGTCTGATGATATAATCCTTAAGGCATTCACGGGCAGACCAAGGGCCAAGCTATCAAAGGGTTCAGCTTTTTCTTCTTTTTAAAAGCTGTTTACTATTCAGGAAATTTGGTAATTATTATTTTTTTCTTCTCCATGTAGTGGTATTACCCTCTTCCTTTTGATATTAGATCCTTTATGGGCCCCTAGCTTCATGCTCTAGAGAAAGGAGAAAGATGAAGGGACTGAATTCTGCAGCAGAATGCGATTTTCCTTAATGTCATCATTGCTGCTGAAGACCAGCTGAGGGCTTCCAAAAGAACGGGAACCCCCAGAGCAGTCAGAGAGTCCTCATGTTTCCAGGGGCAGAAGAGAGTGCTAATACTGTTTATTCTTTTACACCACAAACTTGTTTTTGTTTTTGTTTTTTTTTGCATGTCACTCCACCAAAATACTTTCAGTGCTTTTGTACTAGGATTGAAAATGCACACCAGAAGGGGAAAGAGAAGATTAAAATCATATTTTAAAAAAGTATTTGTTTAGAATGCCACGCTGAATTTGGTGTGGGAGGGTTACTAATCAATACTAATATCCTTGGAATATTACATGTTTACCATGGTTTTTCTTGAGTTCAGTATAGTGCCTTGCTTATAACAGGCAGCATGCAACAAATAATTGTTGGTTGAATGTTTGAGAAATGTAAAGCAAAGGAGCACAAACAGGATTGGCAATTTAACTCCATTTAGTTAAAAAATGACAAGTTTCTTGCACTAATGTGTGTCCTACAAAGCAAGACCATTTCTGCTAAATCGTGAGGCACTATGTTTAATCAGTTTAAATTTTGTCTCCCCCACTGAACTGTAACATGAGATCAGAGACTCAATGTTAATACTTTCATTATATACAACATCTTGCATATTGCTGGGTACATTGATTAATCATCTTAGAGTATGGTGAAGGGGAAGATTCAGCTTAAGATGGAACATGTTAAGTGGAAGTTAATGTGCAGGTATCCCCTTGGATAGTGCCAAGTATCCCTGTAGATGGGTAATAGTGGTCCAGGGGTAGGAAAATTTTTGTTCAGACTCCTCCTTTGATTGGGTCATATCTCTTCCTGCCCACATTCTCTCCAGAACTACCACTTTTCCCTCCTGATCTTACCTTATTAGGATATGAATGCACAGAAAAGGGGATGAGTTGAGCTGCACTGTCATAAGCTGTGATGACTGGTTAGCAGTCAGTTCGTGTGGATACTAATGAGATCATCACAGAGGTTCTATCCACTGGGGCACTAGTTTGGCCTTATTCCAAGCACATCCATGACATCCTTTCCTATAAATGTATTCTGCTTGGCCAGAGAGAATCAGGAAAGAGACAACCTTAATATATCTTCACAGAAGGTTACATTTTTTGGAAAAGGAATGCCAATCAATTGGATTTTCCCATAGGAGCCAAGGCATCATGTAGGCTTATGTGCCTGTGCCAGACTGTGTAATAAGACATAGAATATGTTTTCAAGGAGCATTCTATTTTCTCCTCTTTTTTGTTTTTCATTGAAAATTTCCCCATCACAAACATAGGCACTGGAGATCAAGTTATGGCTTTCCAACTAGAATGACTTCTGCGTTCTTGAATTGCCATCTAAGTAGCACCTTGCACCTAGGATGTAAAGCATAATATGGAATGCTGGCCTTCTTAGTAATGACTATTTCACCTTTTGATTATTTATTACATTTCTGCTTTAGCATGTTAAAAACCCCCTATAGCTGAATTGAATGTTGACTAAATTAGAAGGCATACAATGCTGGGTTTGATCCAAAATCCACAAAATCAGAAGTATTTTCTATCTCAGCCATACACGCTACCTATAATGGTGAATAGCAACTGTAACTAGGCAGGGCTCTTTCTTTTGATCAGGTAAGAAATTTTAAAGAATTAAAGGATTGAAATTGTGTAGAGAGTAATGGGGCTGATGTATCTTTTAAAACCCCGGAATTTATAACAAATGAGAGTTGTTCCTCTAAGAAATTACCCTGGGATTCTATATCTTATATAAATGATTGCTCAAAACATTTCTGGAATGCCTCTTTTGGAAATGACTTGAGGGATTCTGCATCATCACTTACTTCAATGCTCTTTTCTTCTTGCTGGCTAATGTGGGTGCGCTCTGGGAAATCAAAGCTGCTCATGCTGAGGAATTAACTCTAAAAGCTGGGAGTATCCAGAGCAGAATAGTATCTTTGCCTAGAAAAATGGTGTCATTTTAGTGGTATTACTGAGATGGAACACATAGCAAGCAAAATGGTGGCCTAAAGCAACTGTGGGCCAGTGGTTGCAGACCTTGGGAACAAAGCTGCCAAAGGATATCACAGCAGATTCCTAGAGGGATTGTGTCTACCTGGGCAGCCCCAGATATTCCGGGTTTCCTTACTTGAGAGAGAGCTTGTTCTAGGACAGCAGCCCTATCTGGAAGTTTCTGAGATATTCTAAGGAAGTTCTCAAGAAGAATTAGACTAGCTGTAAGTCCCTTCCTTACTCATCTTCCCTCTCAAATACAACAACAACAAAAAAAACCAAAAATGAATGTGTTTGACTAGAATTCAGACTAGTAGGGCTAAACAGTGGAATTATGAAAGTTTACTGATGACATAAATGATGAAAGAGCATTTGTAGTTTAAGAAATTACAGCCACATGGCCAACCACAGGTTTCTGAATGCCCCCAACATAATCTTCCAAAGTGCTGACCACGGAAAAACTCTGCACTCACGACTCAGCTCAGGCCTGCTACCTAGCTGGTGCTGGAATTGTGGGGAATCTTGTGCTCCAGCCTACACACCATACTGGCAGCTGGAGGTAGAGAAATTGTCCTCTTTGCTCCTTATTGATACTTCCAGGTTGTTATCCCTTTCTTCTCCCTAATTTCCCTGCTGCCCCAGGTTTTGGAAATGATGCTATCAGTCTACAGACTCCCAAGACCACTCCCCCTCATTTCTTGAAGATTTTATTCCTGGATCATTATCATTGTCTCTAGTGCTTCTCCCAGCATAGTTTTTGTGGTTTCACGTTGAAGTAAATGATCTTATAATACCGTAGACTCTTGACCCTCTCTCTTCCAGAGATTATGTTTTCCACTCTATATCAACAGTCATTCCTTGGGCCATATCTCAATCTTTGTCATTACCAAGAGTTGAACCCCCATAATCTTAATTTCAAGCTCTGACCAACATTGCCTCTCTTTCCAGTTCACTCCCTCAATTTGTTGACACCACCAGGACCTTCAATCAACTGATTTTTATCATCGTTCAACATCTCCACACCCCTCACATCCTCACTTCCCGCCTTGCCCTGTGTGAATGCCATGACCCTTACTCACACCCTGGCATCTGGCACATGTACTCAGGTCGTTTACCTCTTTGTCCGTTGTTTCAATCACCTGGCGAAGCCCAGCTCTAGGTTAAATCCAATTCTATCTACATTCTGTCTCTACCTACACCCACACAATGGAATGTGGTTGGAACAAAACAATCAACTGAGCTGACTGCTCTCATTGTAAATTCATGTTCCTTAGCATCAAGAGAGCCCTTAAATGCTGCCTGGCAGTTCTACTACATTTCCCTCTTCCCTAGATGACTATTTCACACCTCCTACTCCTCTCTCCTTAAACTTCCAACACATCCTCCCTCATCCCAGTCCTCTGCTGAGGACCTTGATTCCTATTTCACTGATAAAATTGAAGCAACAAGAGAACTTCTTCGTGCTTTTTTTTTTTTAACCACATGTAAAAATCCATCTGCTTCTGTGTCTTTATATTCCTTCTCTCTTCTCTGGTCTCCCATCCAAATCCTGTCTACATGTGAACAGGTTGGATCCCATTCCTTCATACTTACTCAAGGACATTGCTCCAGTAATTGTCCTTTCTAACTTCTCAATCATCAAAGTCACCCTCTCTACTGGATCATTCCCATCCAAATATGCAATTATTTTTCTCATTCTAAAAAGTAACTGCTATGGTTTGGATGTGGTTTCTCCCCTCCTAAACTCATGTTGAAATTTAATTGCCAATGTAATGGTGTTGGGAGTTGGGGCCTTTAAGACGTGATTAAGTATTTAAGGCAGATTAATGTCTTTCTTGAAAGACAAGAGTGTTTTTTTTTTTTCTTTTCTTTTTTTTTTTTTTTGGAATGGATTAGTTTTTGCAGGAATGGATTAGCTCCTGAGAGAGAAGAGTGGGTTGTTATAAAGTGAGGTGACCTCTATTGCTTTGTCCTTTTTTCCGCAAGCCCATTTCCTCTTCCATTTCTCCACCATGTTTTGACATGACATGAATGAGGCCCTCACCAAAAGCTGCCAAATGCAGCTACCCCATCATGAACTTCCCAGCTTCTAGAACTATGAGCTACATAAACCTATTTTATTTATTAATTACCCTGTCTTGGGTATTCTGTTATAGCAACAAAAAATGGACAAAGACAGTAACAAAACCCTCTTTTGATTCCAAATCACTGTCATACTATTGCATTTTTCTGCTTCCTTTTACAGCAATAGTCCTTGAAAGGGTTGTCAAGAACATTGTCTCCAATTTTTCTCTTTCCATTCCTTTTTAAATATATTCAGGTAGACTTTTGACCCCACTATCCACCCAAACTGCTTTAATCAAGGTCACCAGTGACCCACACGTTGCTAAATCCAGTGATCCTTTTTCAGTCCTCACTGTACTTGACATAGACTAGTCTTTTTCCTGAAGATAGCTTTTCTACTTGGCTTTCAGGGCAATCAAAACTCTACCCTGCTTTTCCTTTTGTCATCTTGTGCTTCTTTCCTCAGGCTCTTTGCTGCATAGTTTCTCATTTCTCTCTACCTCTAAACAGGATCAGTCTTTGCACATCCTCTTTTCCCTGTCCATGCTCACTCATTTAGAGATTTCATCAAGACTCCTGACTGTAAATGCTATCTATACATTAATGACTTTGAAATTCATTAATTAATTAGCCTGGACCTCTCTCTGACTTCTACTTTTATTTATTTTTTATTTATCTTATTATATTTTAAGACAGGCTCTCACTCTTGCCCGGGCTGGAGTGCAGAGGCACAATCATGGCTCACTGCAGCCTCAACCTCCCAGGCTCAATTGATCCTCCCACCTAGGCCGCCTGAGTAGCTAGACCTACAGGCATGTGCCACCATGCCTGGCTACTTTATTTTTTTATTTTATTTTTTGTAGAGATGGGGGTCTCACTATGTTGCTCAGGCTGGTCTCAAACTCCAGGGTTCAAGAAACTTTCCTTCCTTGGCTTCACAAAGCGCTGGCATTACAGATGTGAGCCACCATGCCTGGCCAACTTCTACTTTCAGGTAGACAAGTGATCAATTAACATCTCCAAATGCCCAAAACCAAACTCCTAACCCTTCCATATCTGTTGCTCCTACAGTCTTTCCCATCTCAGTAAATGGAAAGTCTATTCTTTTAACTTCTCATGTCAAAAAGCTTTAAATTATCATTGACTTCTTTTTTTCTCTCAAATATCACAACCAATCTATCAGCAAATATTGTCAGCTCTACCTTAAAAGGTATCCCAAATCTTACCATGCCTTACCACTTCTATCTCTATTATTCTACTCCAAGCCTTCCCTTTTGCATGGTCAATCAAAATAGCCACCTAATTGGTCTTCCCACATCCATCTCTGACCCCTGTAGTCTATTTCTTAACATAATAGCCAACATGAACCTTTTATAACTTAAACCTACAATGGCTCCCCAGTCCTACTTCCCTAGAGTAAAAGCCAAAATCCTTACCATGGCCTGTAAAGCCTTGACCCCCATCAACATTCTGACCTCATCTACCACTTTCCCTCTCATTTACCTGACTCTAGCCACATTGGTCTCCTTGCTGCTCTTTAAACAAGTCAAGCATCCTTCTGCTTCAAGACCTTTGCATTTGATGTTCCCTCTGCCTGGACTGGTTTTCCCTCACGTATCACATTGCTTTCTTTCTCACTTCATTCAGTCTTCTGCTTAAATGAAACCATCCTTTGAAACTCTATTAAAACAAGCACCCTGTATTAGTTTGCTAGGGCTGCCATTAACGAAATACCACAGACTAGTGGCTTAAACAGAAATTTATTTTCTCACAGTCGTGGAGGCTAGAATGCTGAGATTAAGGTCTGGCAGGTTTCACTTCTTCTGAGGCCGCTTTTCTTGGCTTTGTGGATGGCCACCCTCTTGCCATGTCCTCACATGGTCTTTTCTCCTGGTGTTTGCCTGTGTGTCCTAATCCCCTCTGCTTATAAATCAAATTGGGTTAGGATATGCCCTAATGGCCTCATTTTAACTTAATTATCTCTTTAAGGGGCCCATCTTCCAAAAGAGTCACATTCTGACATCCTGGGGACTAGGATCTCAACATGTAAATTTGGGGAAAACACAATTCAGTTCATAATGCTCCTTCTCCATTTTCTTTCTATTTCTACATAGCACTCATCACCTGGCAACCTGCCTTTCCTTGCTGGTTTATGGTCTGTATCTCTCCACTACAATGTCAATTCAAAGAGGGCAGGGATTTTTGTCTTTTTTGTTCACTGCTGTACACCCAGTGACTAGAAAATTGCATGGCATATAATAAGCACTGAATAAATATTTGTAAAATGATCTAATGGATTTACATACTTACCTGTCCCGTGAAGCCATGTGAATTTGCAACCTCTAACCTCTCTCTTATCAGGGTTGTTTTCCATCAGTAAGCATTAATTTAGCATTTGCTCTGTGCTCAGCGTTGTGATTCATATTGGAGTAATTTGCAAAAACAAAAACACACATAAAAGCCCTCAATCTTTTTGCAACAATTTGTATTCCAAGACACTTACAAATAAGAACACATAAGAGTTTTTAAAAAGGATAGTAATTTATGGTACAAATTTCAACTGCAAAAAAACATATAAGTTGGTAACAAAGTACTCAGGGAAAACTTGTCTTTAAAATGGGGACAGTAATTCTTATGTATTATAGGGGTTTGTGAAGATGAAATATCGTTATAGTTTACCAAACACTTCTTCATATTAGGAAAATATTTGTAAGTTATAAGAAGAAAGACAGAGAGACCTGTGGGAGCCATATAAGCCCTCCTGTGGAAGGTTCCTGAGGCTCAACAAGGAGTTAACTTGTCTGACAATGTCCAGGGGCCTGTTGGGCCCGGCCAGTCAATAAAAGCAGATCACAGACGTAATTCTTGTAACATGAGTCCTTGCTGGGTGCAACAGTGGGGCATGCTGAAGCCTTACAGAGGAGCCCCTCTCTAACCTGCCCACACAGTTCGATTTGCTCTTAATAAAAATGCAATAAAAACCTCATTTGCCTCCAGACTGTTGAATACTTTTGATTCCAAATTATTTGGAATAGAAATCCTGACTCACCGTATTTTTGGAAAGAAGATGGATGAAGAATTCTTAAAAGAAAAAAGAAGGGAGAAAAAGAGATAAAGTGGCTGTATCTTACCAAACTGATAGTAAAGACACTGCAAGATTTAAAAAAATGTATGGGCCAAAGCTAAAATAATTTTTAGCAGCTATGCAGAAAGACTTTTGTGTTTCTAACAGCAGGTGGGGAAATTCAACCCTTTTTTTAAAGAGTCACATAATTTGGGGGAAGTAGGGCAATGCTAACTGCCATGTCTTCATTATGACAAAGAACCTATTATAGATTCACTGAAGTCCCAAGTTTGGCTAGATTTTGAATTTGCTAATTCTTCTTCATCATGTTAGCACTGTCCAAAGTATTTGGCTCCTATGCCAAAGACATTAGATTAGTTTGCTGTGTATAGTAATAATAATATTTTATTTAGGTTTTAGATTATCTTCAGATTTCAATTATCTCGGTTGTCTCTTGTTAGTAAGAATAATGGCAAACTGCCTTTAATCTCAAATCATAATTATTTTCTTTTATGAGTTGCATCCATTGTCTCCCTTATCTTCTCTACCTTTATTATCTATCTAATCTGAAGTGTGCACAGGTTTTATACAAAACACATTAGGTACAAGAGTCTTTATTCTCACACAGTCTACTTGCCAGCCCAAAACGAATACCACATTGGTCTAGTCTGGTCTAGACTAGTGTTCTGAACACTGAAGATTATAATAAGAGGTGGTGACAGCAAAGGTGGTAGTTTCCTTCTACGATATTGATGTCAGACATTTTCAGAAATAATTTGAACATTCCTAACTCATGCTTATTGGAATTTTATGACTTTCTCACTCATAAATCTAATCCATGCTCAACTGTTTTTATTTCTAGGCCATATAACCCTTTACAGGGTAATAAGTACTGTAATTTTACTACCCACTGTGAAAAATAACACCCCATTCTTGGTTTCAGTAAATCCTCATCGATTCTAAGATTCTAATATTGGTGATCTAATCTCTGTTCACCCTATCTACCAATGTAACTTAAATTATTTCCCCTTTTAGGATTTGCATAGACCCAAATGGCCTAAAATTTTAGGCTGTTTATAAATAATCACATATAAAAACTAAAACAATCTAGGCTAAATTGTTGTGAATTAATCTGACGAAAAAGGGAAGCAGGAAATAGCAGAAAGTCAAGACAATAATTTTGTTTTCATAACATTATTTCTCTGTACTTCTCTCTCCAATGTAAACTCCTTCAGGATAGAAGGTGGCTTTTATTCATTTTTAGCTCTGCCCTCAACCACCTCCTGCTCCTGACCCACTTCACCCCAGCACAGTGATTCTCAAACATCTGTACATCTAGATCACCTGAAGGGTTTATTAAAATTGATTACAGAGCCCTATTCCTGGAGCTTCTCATTCAGTAGGTGTGGGGTGGAGTCTGCAGATATGCGTATCTGATGAGTTCCCAGGAGACTCTGATGCTGCTTGTCTGAGAACCATACCTGGAGAACTACTCGCTGCCTCAGCATATGGAAGGCTTTCACAAAATGTTGGTTGCATTGAATTGAAGCAACCTACTTGAAGGGAAGACATTAGACAAAGAGTCTAGTAAGATCAGTATATTAGTTGGGGTAGTACCTAAAGTACTGGAACCCAGAGATCCCAAGACAAAATAGCTTAAATATGATAAAAGTGATTTATCACACAACAGTCCAGAGGTAGGTGAGTAGTCCAGGGTAGAAAGGTAGCTGTGCTTGCTGAGTCCAGAAACCCAGGCTTAGGGGTTGACTCTGTCCATCTTTCCTTTGTGGTTTCCAGCAATGGGTCAAACATGCTGTTTCAGGATGTGTGGGCAAAGAGGAACACTTTGCTTTAAAAAAGAAGTGACTTTGAAATTGCACAAATCACTTTTGCTCATATCCCATTGGCTAGAACTAATTTACAGGCCCATACCTTGCTGTAGGGGTAGGGTGGGAAATTTAGTCTCTACCTTGGGCTATGTGCTCTGCTAAAATTCAGAGTGAGGGTTCCATTACTAAAAAATGATATGGACAGGACACAGTGAAATACTGGATAGAAGAGGATGATCTCCATGCAAAGGCCCCAGCCTCAAGCCTGGATCCTGAGGCCCTAAATGAGAATAGGCATTCCTGTTTCTATGCCCCAAAAGTTGCCTTTTGGCCCGCCATGCCTCCTGTCCTGCACCCATATAAGCCGTGAATCCCAGGCTCCAGGGACAGACCAGCAAGCCAGCAGACCAGATGATGGACAGTGGAACAACGTGGCAGAGAAAAAGAGAAGAGGAGGAACATCTGAATGCCAAGAGAAGTTTGGCTGGGGGCAGTCAGAAAGGAGTCCAGCTGCTGGGTGGCCCAACTCCAGAGGAAGATCACCTTCCCATTCCATCCCCTTCTTCCAGCTCCCCATCCATCTCACTGCCACCTCCACCACTCAATAAAATCTTGCATTCATCCTCAAGCTTGCGTGTGACCTGATTCTTCCAGGACACTGGGCAAGAGCTTGGGATAAAGAAGGTTGTCACACTGGCCCTCTGCCTTTGCAAAAAGGCAGAGGGTCCACTGAGCTGATTAACACTCAAGCTGTCTGCAATGGCAAAGCTGAAAGAACTTTGTAGCACTGGGGTTGCAGGTACCCACCTCTAGATACTACTGTGGGGCCAGACCCAAAAGCGCTCTCCCTGGGCCCTGCACCTGCCCATCTGTATACTCCCCCTCTGGCTAGGGATTTGAGCAGTGAGGTGACCGAACAGGTGAGCCACAACCCTGTCACACATCCTGCGAGAGGTATCAGGGAACTCTCCCACTTCAAAAGGAGGAAAAAGAGACTGGATACTGGTGGATAGTTGGCAGTCTCTGTCACAAAAACTTTATGGCAAATATACGTGTACAGTGACAAAAATCTGAGCAATAGATACAATTAGGGTTCTCTATGTATTTGTACATATTTTGGGGGGGAATAAAGTGAGATAGGGAAGCAATTACGCTTAATACAGATGTTGTTAATTTGGTATTAATATGGATCTAAATGCAAGACCCTTTCATTTATATCAACATGTCAATAAGCCAGTGTATCAAAGGAGCATGATAATGTCCTGTACTCACTAGAGGAGCATGGAGGAACACATGGTTTGGTGAATATGAAGTTGTAGGTGTGAGAAATGCATGGAAGTCCAGAATGGAAGCCTCGATAGTAGCTGGGGCAGAAAGAACAATGGGACTGACAGTGGGTAAGAGTGAGACACACGGTGGTAGTAGTTGCAGAATAGTGGGAGGAGAGGAAGAGCACAAGAGACACTCAGTTACAATATAAGCGTGTGGTGTTAGACATCAAGGGAGACCATGGAAGAGAGTAATGTAACCTACATGGGAGGCAGGGAAAAGCTTGACAGGAACATTTTACACATTACAAACAGCAACAACAGCATGGGCGGGAGTTCTGAAGCACCAAGCTAGAAGAGTGCCAAAGTTGAAAAGGGCTCAGGAAGGGGTTTGTTTCTTTAGCAAAAAGCAGAAAAAGCAATAGATAAGAGAAATGACAGCAGTAGCTGAATTGGACATCAACCGCGATACAGGGAAGGGGAAGAGATGAATTCAGGATGCCCCAGAGGCAAAAGCAAATGACCATTATGCATAAATGTGGATGCACACTAATCACCAGGGAATTCTTTGTCTTTGTGATGAGTTAGAGGAGCTTTAAAGATGACTAGAAAACAGCAAGTAGAAGGGGGAGGAGGCAAGATGGCCGAATAGGAACAGCTCCGGTCTACAGCTCCCAGCGTGAGCGACGCAGAAGACGGGTGATTTCTGCATTTCCATCTGAGGTACCTGGTTCATCTCACTAGGGAGTGCCAGACAGTGGGCGCAGGTCAGTGGGTGCGCGCACCGTGTGCAAGCCGAAGCAGGGCGAGGCATTGCCTCATTCGGGAAGCGCAAGGGGTCAGGGAGTTCCCTTTCCTAGTCAAAGAAAGTGGTGACAGACGGCACCTGGAAAATCGGGTCACTCCCACCCGAATACTGTGCTTTTCCGACGGGCTTAAAAAACGGCACACCAGGAGATTATATCCCGCACCTGGCTCGGAGGGTCCTACGCCCACGAGTCTCACTGATTGCTAGCACAGCAGTCTGAGATCAAACAGCAAGGCAGCAGCGAGGCTGGGGGAGGGGCGCCCGCCATTGCCCAGGCTTGCTTAGGTAAACAAAGCAGCCAGGAAGCTCTAACTGGATGGAGCCCACTCCACCTCTGGGGGCAGGGCACAGACAAACAAAAAGACAGCAGTAACCTCTGCAGACTTAAATGTCCCTGTCTGACAGCTTTGAAGAGAGCAGTGGTTCTCCCAGCACGCAGCTGGAGATCTGAGAATGGGCAGACTGCCTCCTCAAGTGGGTCCCTGACCCCTGACCCCCGACCCCCGAGCAGCCTAACTGGGAGGCACCCCCCAGCAGGGGCAGACTGACACCTCACACAGCTGGGTACTCAAACAGACCTGCAGCTGAGGGTCCTGTCTGTTAGAAGGAAAACTAACAAACAGAAAGGACATCCACACCAAAACCCCATCAGCACATCACCATCATCAAAGACCAAAAGTAGATAAAACCACAAAGATGGGGAAAAAACAGAGCAGAAAAACTGGAAACTCTAAAAACCAGAGCGCCTCTCCTCCTCCAAAGGAACGCAATTCCTCACCAGCAACTGAACAAAGCTGGACGGAGAATGACTTTGACGAGCTGAGAGAAGGCTTCAGACGATCAAATTACTCCAAGCTATGGGAGGACATCCAAACCAAAGGCAAAGAAGTTGAAAACTTTGAAAAAAATTTAGAAGAATGTATAACTAGAATAACCAATACAGAGAAGTGCTTAAAGGAGCTGATGGAGCTGAAAACCAAGGCTCGAGAACTACGTGAAGAATGCAGAAGCCTCAGGAGCCGATGCGATCAACTGGAAGAAAGGGTATCAGTGATGGAAAAGGAAATGAAGGCAGAAGGGAAGTTTAGAGAAAAAAGAATAAAAAGAAATGAGCAAAGCCTCCAAGAAATATGGGACTATGTGAAAAGACCAAATTTACGTCTGATTGGTGTACCTGAAAGTGACGGGGAGAATGGAACCAAGTTGGAAAACACTCTGCAGGATGTTATCCAGGAGAACTTCCCCAATCTAGCAAGGCAGGCCAACATTCAGATTCAGGAAATACAGAGAACGCCACAAAGATACTCCTCGAGAAGAGCAACACCAAGACACATAATTGTCAGATTCAACAAAGTTGAAATGAAGGAAAAAATGTTAAGGGCAGCCAGAGAGAAAGGTCGGGTTACCCTGAAAGGGAAGCCCATCAGACTAACAGCAGATCTCTCGGCAGAAACTCTACAAGCCAGAAGAGAGTGGGGGCCAATATTCAACATTCTTAAAGAAAAGAATTTTCAACCCAGAATTTCATATCCAGCCAAACTAAGCTTCATAAGTGAAGGAGAAATAAAATACTTTACAGACAAGCAAATGCTGAGAGATTTTGTCACCACCAGGCCTGCCCTAAAAGAGCTCCTGAAGGAAGTGCTAAACATGGAAAGGAACAACCGGTACCAGCTGCTGCAAAATCATGCCAAAATGTAAAGACCATGGAGACTAGGAAGAAACTGCATCAACTAACGAGCAAAATAACCAGCTAACATCATAATGACACGATCAAATTCACACATAACAATATTAACTTTAAATGTAAATGGACTAAATGCGCCAATTAAAAGATACAGACTGGCAAATTGGATAAAGAGTCAAGACCCATCAGTGTGCTGTATTCAGGAAACCCCTCTCACAGGCAGAGACACACATAGGCTCAAAATAAAAGGATGAAGATCTACCAAGCAAATGGAAAACAAAAAAAGGCAGGGGTTGCAATCCTAGTCTCTGATAAAACAGACTTTAAACCAACAAAGATCAAAAGAGACAAAGAAGGCCATTACTTAATGGTAAAGGGATCAATTCAACAAGAAGAGCTAACTATTCTAAATATATATGGACCCAATACAGGAGCACCCAGATTCATAAAGCAAGTCCTGAGTGATCTACAAAGAGACTTAGACTCCCACACAATAATAATGGGAGACTTTAACACCCCACTGTCAACATTAGACCGATCAATGAGACAGAGAGTCAACAAGGATACCCAGGAATTGAACTCAGCTGTGCACCAAGCGGACCTAATAGACATCTACAGAACTGTCCACCCCAAATCAACAGAATATACATTTTTTTCAGCAACACACCACACCTATTCCAAAATTGACCACATGCTTGGAAGTAAAGCTCTCCTCAGCAAATGTAAAAGAACAGAAATTATAACAAACTCTCTCTCAGACCACAGTGCAATCAAACTAGAACTCAGGATTAAGAATCTCACTCAAAACCGCTCAACTACATGGAAACTGAACAACCTGCTCCTGAATGACTACTGGGTACATCACAAAATGAAGGCAGAAATAAAGATGTTCTTTGAAACCAATGAGAACAAAGACACAACATACCAGAATCTCTGGGACACATTCAAAGCAGTGTGTAGAGGGAAATTTATAGCACTAAATGCCCACAAGAGAAAGCAGGAAAGATCCAAAATTGACACCCTAACATCACAATTAAAAGAACTAGAAAAGCAAGAGCAAACACATTCAAAAGCTAGCAGAAGGCAAGAAATAACTAAAATCATAGCAGAACTGAAGGAAATAGAGACACAAAAAACCCTTCAAAAAATTAACGAATCCAGGAGCTGGTTTTTTGAAAGGATCAACAAAATTGATAGACTGCTAGGAAGACTAATAAAGAAAAAAAGAGAGAAGAATCAAATAGACGCAATAAAAAATGATAAAGGGGATATCACTAACGATCCCACAGAAATACAAACTACCATCAGAGAATACTACAAACACCTCTACGCAAATAAACTAGAAAATCTAGAAGAAATGGATAAATTCCTCGACACATACACTCTCCCAAGACTAAACCAGGAAGAAGTTGAATCTCTGAATAGACCAATAACAGGAGCTGAAATTGGGGCAATAATCAATAGTTTACCAATGAAAAAGAGTCCAGGACCAGATGGATTCACAGCCGAATTCTACCAGAGGTACAAGGAGGAACTGGTACCATTCCTTCTGAAACTATTCCAATCAATAGAAAGAGGGAATCCTCCCTAACTCATTTTATGAGGCCAGCATCATCCTGATACCAAAGCCGGGCAGAGACACAACCAAAAAAGAGAATTTTAGACCAATATCCTTGATGAACATCGATGCAAAAATCCTCAATAAAATACTGGCAAACCGAATCCAGCAGCACATCAAAAAGCTTATTCACCATGATCAAGTGGGCTTCATCCCTGGGATGCAAGGCTGGTTCAATATATGCAAATCAATAAATGTAATCCAGCATATAAACAGAATCAAAGACAAAAACCACATGATTATCTCAATAGATGCAGAAAAGGCCTTTGACAAAATTCAACAACTCTTCATGCTAAAAACTCTCAATAAATTAGGTATTGATGGGATGTATCTCAAAATAATAAGAGCTATCTATGACAAACCCACAGCCAATATCATACTGAATGGGCAAAAACTGGAAGCATTCCCTTTGAAAACTGGCACAAGACAGGGATGCCCTCTCTCACCACTCCTATTCAACATAGTGTTGGAAGTTCTGGCCAGGGCAATTAGGCAGGAGAAGGAAATAAAGGGTATTCAATTAGGGAAAGAGGAAGTCAAATTGTCCCTGTTTGCAGACGACATGATTGTATATCTAGAAAACCCCATTGTCTCAGCCCCAAATCTCCTTAAGCTGATAAGCAACTTCAGCAAAGTCTCAGGATACAAAATCAATGTACAAAAATCACAAGCATTCTTATACACCAGCAACAGACAAACAGAGAGCCAAATCATGAGTGAACTCCCATTCACAATTGCTTCAAAGAGAATAAAATACCTAGGAATCCAACTTATAAGGGATGTGAAGGACCTCTTCAAGGAGAACTACAAACCACTGCTCAACAAAATAAAAGAGGACACAAACAAATGGAAGAACATTCCATGCTCATGGGTAGGAAGAATCAATATCGTGAAAATGGCCATACTGCCCAAGGTAATTTACAGATTCAATGCCATCCCCATCAAGCTACCAATGACTTTCTTCACAGAATTGGAAAAAACTACTTTAAAGTTCATATGGAAACAAAAAAGAGCCCGCATTGCCAAGTCAATCCTAAGCCAAAAGAACAAAGCTGGAGGCATCACACTACCTGACTTCAAACTATACTACAAGGCTACAGTAACCAAAATAGCATGGTACTGGTACCAAAACAGAGATATAGATCAATGGAACAGAACAGAGCCCTCAGAAATAATGCCGCATATCTACAACTATCTGATCTTTGACAAACCTGACAAAACCAAGCAATGGGGAAAGGATTCCCTATTTAATAAATGGTGCTGGGAAAACTGGCTAGCCATATGTAGAAAGCTGAAACTGGATCCCTTCCTTACACCTTATACAAAAATCAATTCAAGATGGATTAAAGACTTAAACGTTAGACCTAAAACCATAAAAACCCTAGAAGAAAACCTAGGCATTACCATTCAGGACATAGGCATGGGCAAGGACTTCATGTCTAAAACACCAAAAGCAATGGCAACAAAAGACAAAATTGACAAATGGGATCTAATTAAACTAAAGAGCTTCTGCACAGCAAAAGAAACTACCATCAGAGTGAACAGGCAACCTACTAAATGGGAGAAAATTTTCGCAACCTACTCATCTGACAAAGGGCTAATATCCAGAATCTACAATGAACTCAAACAAATTTACAAGAAAAAAACAAACAACCCCATCAAAAAGTGGGCAAAGGACATGAACAGACACTTCTCAAAAGAAGACATTTATGCAGCCAAAAAACACATGAAAAAATGCTTACCATCACTGGCCATCAGAGAAATGCAAATCAAAACCACAATGAGATACCATTTCACACCAGTTAGAATGGCAATCATTAAAAAGTCAGGAAAGGACAGGTGCTGGAGAGGAAGTGGAGAAATAGGAACACTTTTACACTGTTGGTGGGACTGTAAACTAGTTCAACCATTGTGGAAGTCAGTGTTGCAATTCTTCAGAGATCTAGAACTAGAAATAGCATTTGACCCAGCCATCCCATTACTGGGTATATACCCAAAGGACTATAAATCATACTGCTATAAAGACACATGCATACGTATGTTTATTGCAGCATTATTCACAATAGCAAAGACTTGGAACCAACCCAAATGTCCAACAATGATAGACTGGATTAAGAAATTTTGGCACATATACACCATGGAATACTATGCAGCGTAAAAAATGATGAGTTCATGTCCTTTGTAGGGACATGGATGAAATTGGAAATCATCATTCTTAGCAAACTATCGCAAGAACAAAAAACCAAACACCGCATATTCTCACTCATAGGTGGGAATTGAACAATGAGAACGCATGGACACAGGAAGGGGAACATCACACTCTGGGGACTGTTGTGGGGTGGGGGGAGGGGGGAGGGATAGCATTGGGAGATATACCTAATGCTAGATGACGAGTTAGTGGGTGCAGCGCACCAGCATGGCACATGTATACATATGTAACTAACCTGCACATTGTGCACATGTACCCTAAAACTTAAAGTATAATAATAATAATAATAAAGAAAACAGCAAGTAGAAAAGGAAGGCACAGAAAAAATGAAAGAATAATAATTCACTGAGGAATCAGCAACCCCAGAAATTCTATTTGTTAATTTTTCTATAAGGGGCCCAGGAGAGGAAACTATAATAAAATAATATTGTGGCCTTCATCGTCATGAGTCCTCACCTCCTCCTTCAGTGCAGGAACTTTCTTCTGGAATATTGCTGAGGAACAACACCTTTCCTGCTCACTGGCCGTATGGTTCATGGTGGGAACACTTCTCTCCCCAGGTCTGGTTCCCACACTCATGTCTGAATAAGCCACGCAGTCTCTCATTAAAACAAAAAAAAATCGTTACAGAAGCCTCTTTTTGGGGGAGGCTACTGCAAACTCAGGGAACTTGCTGAACAACCTATTTATTGGAACTGACAATTTTTCGCAATGGGTTTCCCTACAGGACTGTCTGCTGTGGGGAGATCTGGTGGTAAAGGCCAAGCACGTAGCACTTCTTCAGCACTGCATTTACAGATAGGAAATGGGACATGGCTTTCTTCCCAGGAAGAGCCTGTATGTTTATATTACTCCCACAAAGGGATATCTGTAAAACCAGATCATTTTATCCTAGAGTCATATAAAGTTATATCATTTGATTTTCAGAAACACTTAGAAGAAAAGGACGACTGTAGGCCTGCTTTGCTATGTGCATAGGTGGGTAGAAGTGAGGAGGGCATATTATAAAATGAATTTGCATTCCACTGAGCCAACATGGTTATATCAAATATTAAATATTTTATTTATTCAAGGACTACTAAGTGATTGTGACATCTAGAGGCCACATTCCCAATAATTAAGAGCAAATGCCACAGCTAATGCACAGGAGAGGGACAAGACTCAGAAGACTTTGGTTATAATTCCTATTCGACCTCTCACTGGCTTTCCATGTCCATCTCTACATAGACAAGGAGCCTGAGGGTAGAGACTGTGTCTAATTTCTAATTCTTCATACTTGGATTGTACCTGCAAAACAGGCACTCCACAAATGCTTGTTCACAGAGTATATTAGATGAATCCACACGGAACTGCCAGTGTTTTTGGTAAAAAATAGTAATCAAATATTACAGTTTCATATGACTCAACATAATATTTCCATCTAATTTTGTCCACATATTGTATGAATTTGCCTTTCCCTAAATGTGCTCCTGTTTCTGTGCCCTACTTTTTAATTGAAAAGCCCTTTCTCCTGTCCTATATCGATCATATTCCTTCCTTGAACATTCCTGTGAATTACTCATTCCCAGGCACACCCAGCATTTGCTAGCTGGTATCTCTGTGTGTCCTCCTCTAAATTGTAGTCATATTGCATTTCCTCAGTGCCTACACAAACATTTGTCATAATGTTGAATTACCTATCTAAGGATAAAGTCACTATAGCTCTGAAACCCAGTTTCCTTCCTAGAGAAAGAAGATAATCCCTGCCTGGCCAATATAACAGAACGGTTAGAGTTAACATATGAGGACTTAAAATGATTAACAGTAAAGCCTCCAGGTTGTTCTTCTTAAAGGGGGTGGTTTGAAAATGTTAAGTGCTATTAATAGGCAATTTGTTTTCAGCTCAGTCTCAGGGAGGGATTGACTCTTCCCAGCCAAAACATTTCAAAAGATGCATCCAGTTGACAGACTGAAAAGAGAATGTCGATCACATAGGGAGGACACACAAGGAGAACATAGACAGAGTCCTTGTGTTGAAGAGAAAGAGACCAAGAATTGTCACATGCACAATTATTCCCTTTAACTAGTAACAGGGGCACACAGCACTTGATAGGGTGAACTGAAAGAAATCAAAGGCTGCATGTGAGAGCAAACTAAGGACTGCTCTGTGTACAAATGAAGAACTTTTGGGGGAATAATTATAACAGCATTAAAGTAAGGAGAGGGGAGGGGAAAAGGAGGCAAGGAGGGAGAAGTGAGGGCTAAGAATATCATAGGACACACAAGAGAGTATCACAAGTACTTGGAGAAGATTCTAGACTCAATGAAGAGCGGGAGACTACTCCCTTAGGCACAATAATTAAGGGATATTTCTTAGTTCTTAATTAGGAGAAGCTAGAGACTCCTAATAAATATGTGACTTTTGGCAAGTTGCTGAATGTTACTTTAAAAACTGGTATTAATAGTTCCTATCTTATAGAGCTGATATAAACATGAAATAAGATATTGAACATAAACACACTTACAAAGTGCTCAGCATATGGCAAGTATATAATACATATTGTAATAGCTCTTATTATTTAACATTGTTTGGCAAACTATATGGTCATTCTCAAGTAATCTTTTTACTATCTTCAAGAATTGTCCAGTTGAAGAACTCTCCAGGAAGAGTCTTGAACTTTATGTATTTGATCTATTATAAGCAAAACCAGTAAACTGAATACTGAAGAAGCAGTATCTATAGATGGTTCTATGACAGAAATGTTCTCCATCTATATTATCCACTATGACAGGCATTAACCACATGAAGCCACAGGGCACTTGAATGTGCTGCTAAGGAAGCAATTTTTAAAATTTAATTATTTCAATTTAAATGGACACATACCATATTGGACAGTGTTGCCCCCCATACGTACCAAAAGACCTTATACAGGTCACTGTGGCCTAGTGGGGCTCTGGATTAGGTGACCTGGATTTGAAACCAGAATCTTCCCTTTAGAAGCTGAACTACATTAAGCAAGTAACTCAGCCTCCCATGCCTCAGTTTCAACTTTTGCAATCTGAGGTTGATAACAGTATCTACTTTATTGGCTTGTAGATTAAATTGGAGAATGCAAATAAAGCAATGGTTCTCAAAGTTCAGCATGCCATCAGTATCACCTGGAAGGCGAAGACACCAATTGCTGGGTTCATCCTCTAGGTTTTTTACTCAACAGGTCTGAGGGAGTCAGATAATTTGCATTCCTAATGAGTTCCCAGGTGATGCTCATGTTGCCGGTCTGGGGACCACACTTGGAAAAACACTGTTATAAGCCATTCAGTATGGTGCCTGATACACAATGAGAACTCAATAGTGTTATTATGATAAGCATCTTGATGGTGTACATCAGTAGGGCTTTTGCAAAAAAAAATTCACACTTTATTAGAAACCTCTAGCCCATTTTTTGACACACACTTTTGATAAATGTTTATGGGTCACCTACAAAGGGCAAGACACCCCCACTGTGTTGAGTGACCAGCTGTCAAAGTGGGTTTGAAGCAGGGTTTCAGAGCACCAGTTACATGACCATTATTAATACCATCTGAAATATTTTTCACCATTTCAACTTCCCACAAAACATACAGAAAAAAAAAATTAGGTTTCTCTCCAATTTGTCATCTCCATTAGAAAGATTGTGAAGGGCCTATAAACTATAAGTGGAAGGGATGTGAAAATAGATCTAGGTTTCATACTTGGCTCTTTTATCAACTTCCTGAGATCACTGGGTGTGATGGATTTTTTTTTTTTTTTTTTGAGACGGAGTCTCACTGTGTCGCCCAGGCTGGAGTGTAGTGGTTTGATCTTGGCTCACTGCAAGCTCCACCTCCTGGGTTCACACCATTCTCCTGCCTCAGCCTCCCTAGTAGCTGGGACTACAGGCGCCCCCCACCACACTCAGCTAATTTTTTTTTTTTTTTTTTTGTATTTTTAGTAGAGACGGGGTTTTCACCATGTTAGCCAGGATAGTCTCGATCTCCTGACCTCGTGATCCGCCCACCTCGGTCTCCCAAAGTGCTGGGATTACAGGCGTGAGCCACCGTGCCCGGCCGTGACGGATAATTTTATGTGTCAACTTGACTGAGTTAAGGGATATCCAGATAGCTGGTAAAGCATTACTCTGGGTGTGTGTGTGAGGGTGTTTCTGGAAGAGATTGGCCTTTGAATCAGTAGACTCAATAAAGGAGATATGCCCTCATCGATGTGGGCTGACATCCAATCAGTTGAGGGACTGACTAGAAGAAAAAGACAGAGGAAGGGCAAATTTGCTGTCTTCTTGAGCTGGGACTTCACCTTCTCCTGCCCTAGGACATCACAGCTCCTGGTTCTCAGGCCTTTAGACTCTGGGACTTACAGTGGCCCCCAGGTTCTCAAGCCTTCAGCCTTGGACTGACAGTTACATCATTGGTTCCCCTGGCTCTCCAGCCTGAGGACTTGGACTGCATCACACCATCATCTCTCTTGGGTCCAGCTTGCACATAGCCGATCATGGAACTTCTCAGCCTTCATAATTGGGTGAGCTAATCCCCATAGTAAATTCTCTAATATACAGATATATATCCTATTGGTTTTGTTTCTCTGAAGAATCCTGATTAATACTGATTAACCGGATAAGATTCTCTTAATAATTATGGGCCAAGTTTGGACTTGAACAGTTGGGTCACTTAAAAAAAATAACAACAGGTTGCAAACAAGTCCACCCTCACCAATGCATAGACTTCGGTCCCTGGAAGTTATCACAAGTTATCTGTTTTTCTCCTCTGAGATTCTTTCCATAGTGCCTTAATTTTTTGGAGGAAAGGTATTGCAAGGGGGTAAAAACCTCACAAACAGATAAACAGACAATTGGCTTGATAGATCTACCTTTAGTTTTGTCATTTTCCAGTATTCACAATCCTTTCAAAGTTTCCTTTAAAGGGGAAAAAACAGAGGCTTGTAAGAAATATGCTCAAAGAGGTTCTAGGACTTACAGACATCCCATTCCAGTATAAGATACAAAAGGCAAAATGTTTCCCTTTCCCATGATCCAGGCTAGCTCCAAGAATCCTAAAAACGATGTTTTAATTTGGAATCTGGGATGCGGCATTTTGTGGATTAACATGTGTTCTGACACAAGGACTACTCAACTTCCTTGAGAAACATGAGCAAAAATGCTTTGCTCAACAACCTAGTTATGTATGTACAAATGGTGATCATGGTCCTTACTGACAAAAAACTTATAAGCAATTTCTGCTACAAAATCGATCTTGCTAACAGATCTTGGTGTATAAGTTAGGATTATCATTTTCATTTTCAGGTGTCAGAAATGGAAGTGCAGAAAAGCTAGGTTTCAGGGTGACATTACTTAACTGAGGTAGAGGCAAGACGAGAAGCTGTCAGTCATTGGGAATATCTGATTTGTGAGTCTTCACTGCTATTGTAGACTGGCAGAATCTATTTCAAAGTATTTCTGCAATGAGCGTAGAGGAGAGAACTTGGGACCCGCCTTGGGGATTCTGATGGGGAAATGTGACCACGGTTGTGTGAATCCAGATTTTAAGTTCGCGTCTATTGGCTGAATTGATGATATAAACATCATCAGTCGTTCCAATACCCACCTTCAAAATCAGAATGTTTAGAGTCTAAAAAACGCTGCCTTTCAGCATTTTTTTTGTACTGAATAAACAAGCACTATTCTTAAGAATAAGGGGTAAGGGTTTTACTCTCAGATTTGCTTCTCTTATGGAGTGATATTGTATAAGCTGATTGGATTCTCTCAGCCTCACTTTCCTCATGTGTAAAATGACAATAATTCTCCTAATTCATAGGGGGTTGGTGAGACTAAACTGAAATGAATGCAAGAAAGCACTTATTAAGAATATAATTCAGGGACTTGGGCTCTTGTACAATAAATAAATCAGGTCAAAATAATGCAACCTCCTTAGAAGATCGTATCCCATATCTCTGAATTAAAAAACAAATTATTGCTGGAACAGTTGGTGTTATCTCTTGGAAAACAAGTTAAGCAGTTTAAATATATTAAATCAGGCACCGTCTCAGTGACAAACAAACTGTAAGAATGGACTTGTTTTTATGAGCTCTGAATACAAATTGGCATCTGATCAAATGGCTTCTCAAGGATTATACATCTAAGACCTCTATATATTGCTTTATAAAAGGGTTGAAGTAGATAAAGTGTGCATCTGTTACAGTAAGTACTCCAGAGAGAAGCACAAATGATACTCCATTTCCCAAATTACTCCTTACTTCAATCACATTTGTGCAGGCCAAGGAGTGTGCCTCAATAATTGGGGATTCAGACAGCTATGCCTTCTTGATTTATTTTTTGTTGTTGTTGTTCACAGCATTTTGTTGATGGGATTTGGAACACTGTTGTATTTCAAAGCTACAAAGCAATATTCATCAAATAAAGCCAATAATCAGCTATACCAAATTAAATGTCCCAAAACTATAACTTGTTCTTGTTAGGAAAGCTGCCATTATCAGAATGCATGGAGTGCAAGGCACAAAAGCCTTGCTGTGATTCGTTGAAACTTCCTATAGAAAACCCACCAATTTCTTCACCTCCTGGCACACAGTGTATGCTAATTCTTTGGCTTTTGCTGATCCAATTTGTAAAACCTTCTCTAAATGGTCCTTGTCCAGCTTCAGTTTTTCAATTTCACGCTTAATTGGGGCAAACTTCTCAATCACAGCATCTGCCACGGCCAGCTTGTAGCGAGCAGTGTTCATGCCCACGCTGCGGCGCACCACTTCCTCCACGGAGAGCCCCGTCACCGCGGCATGCACCGCCACTATGTTGGACACGCCAGCGCGGCCAGCCGGGTCATAGGTGACCTCCGAGGTGAAGTCCGTCACAGCCTTGCGGAATTTCTGTACTATCTCCTCTGGGCTGTCTGTTATTCGGACGGTGGCCAGTTTGTCAGGGTCTGATTTCGACATTTTGGCAGAAGGATCACGGAGGGATTTTACCTTCTTCATGGATGCTAGGTTAAAAACACCAACACACACATACCCAAAACAAAAACAAAACAAACAGATCACCAAGATGTACACACAGACAGTTCCCAACTTGCAATGGTTTGAATTATGATTTTTCAACTTTACAGTGGTGCAAATGTGATATCCATTCAGTAGAAACTGTACTTGAAATACCCACACAACCATTCTGTTTTTCACTTTCAGTATAGTATTCAATAAATTACATGAGATATTCAATACTTTATTATAAAATAGGCTTTGTGTTAGATGATTCTGCCCAATTATAGACTAATGTAAGTGTTGTGAGCACAGTGAAGGTGGGCTAGGCTAAGCTGTGATGTTCAGTAGGTTATGTGTGTTAAATGCATTTTTGATTAACAGTGTTTCCAACTTACAATGGCTTTATCAGGATGTAACCCAATTATAAGTCAAGAAGCATCTGTTCATACTTCATAAATTATATACTACTTTATAAATATTATTTTAAATTTTTGGTCTCTTCCATACTTTTAAAATATTTTTAGTTATCCTTTTCAATAATCCAACATCTTTTTCAGGAATCCAACGTAGTCTACTTTCTAGTCCTACACTAGAGAAAACAATGAGGACTCTAGTTACAGATCCTGAAGCCTGTCTACAAGAAAGCTGAGGTTAGTCCCAAGAAAGTTCCAAGCCTGTCTATTGTCCAATCCTCTCTTTAGAATATACCCTGATGTAACAATTATAAGTTTCTTACTTACTGAGAATGGACTCGGGCACTGGAAAGAACTCCCCATACTTCTTGTTGAAACCTTGTGCTAGATCCTGAACTAGTTCCATGTGCTGGACTTGATCCTCCCCAACAGGAACGTGTGTGGACCTTTAATAAAAGACAGACAGAAAAACAACAGCAAGGCTCTTTCTTAGAGACAGAAATGATATTGCAAGCAGCTGCATTTCCTGTGAATATTTCACTGTTGGTATTCAACAAATGTTCACCAACTATAGAGGGAATGTTTAGACCTAAGTCTTTATCTATGGATCAGACAAAAGCCAAAGAGATGTTTCTCTACTCTAGTTGTGTTTTTTCCACAGCAGAGGAATACAGCCATCAACACCAGCATGACAGGATCTTGCTGGGAGGGAGGAATGGGATTTTAAATAGCATATGCTTTAGGCACAATTGTGTTTTAAAACTACTCCTCATTCCCTCACCCAGTCAGCACATATTATTCCCAGCCCTGACCAGATGCTCTTTACCTCAGAACTACAGCTCATACTTGAAAGACACCCCACCCCACTCTTCAAATCAAAGGCAGCAGAAAGTTCTTCAGGCAAGAGTTTTTCCTCCCTGTCACATAGGGAGTAATTCAATATTCTTTGGAGTAAGCTTCATTTTCAAGTACATTGCAATCGCAGGACAATTAATATGTTGCAGAGAACTTAAAATCTACAAGTACAGTGTAGATGGCTATCAAAAACTATGTGGGATGAAAAAAGCAAGTTGGAGAAAACATGAAATACACTGACATTTACATAAATTTTACAAGTGCCTATGGAAATATATCTGTAATAATAAGTAAAAAAACATACTGGAAGCTCCTCCCCAAATTTGTAATTGTAGCTGCTTCTAGAGAAGGTGGGAAGGAAATAGATCTGAAGAAAAGAACAAAAGAGACTTGAATTTTATCTGTAATATTTCATATTATTAAGAAATGAAGATGTGAAACCAAAAATATCAGAATATAGGGAATGACTTTATCATGAGTTTAATCCCATATGTAAAGTTTGCAGTGTCAGATCATGACATAGTACATCAAATAAGGGAAGAATGAACCATTATAGAGAAGTCTTGATGAGGAAAATTTTATACTGAAGCATTACGGCGGGATTAAAAAACAGGCAATTTTATATATGCAATGCTTGGCTGGGAGTTTATACCTGATAATACAAGTAATACAGTGCTCTGAGGTTTTTTTAATCAAAGAAACAATATTGCTCCTGTGAAAAAAGCAGCAAGCCATCATAGGCAAGTTTCTTACTCTTTCTAAGCCTTCGTTTCCTCTGTAAAGTGAGGGTCATCATGGAGCTTACCTCATATAGCTCTTTCATGGATAACACGTATACTAATTGATAGTAAGAGCTCAATAAATGGTTGCTATTGATATAATATATATCTATATATTCATTAATATCTGACATGATGAAGGACAAATAAAGGTAAAATGAAGGACAAATGGTAAAATAAAGATACTATAGAGAACCTTGATGAGGGGTACACCGACTTTTTTCACACCGGATCATTTTCCTTTTTCAGAGCTGACATACCACAAATAGTAACGCATAATCCCAGAGATAGTCACAGACCTGGGCAGTGATCCTGATATGCGTAGAAAACTTACTTGAAACTGACAGTTCACATATCTGATCAGGTAATCCCAAAATATAAATGGTATGTTACAGGAATTCTGAGAGCTCTTTTAATTTAAGGAAAACAAGAACAGAACAATCAATGGAAAGGCAAAATGTAAGGACCATGACAGCAGACCCAGAGTGGTTTCTCTTCTTCTCAGGTCAATAAGTGAATGTTGGCCAGGTGCATTGGCTCACGCTTGTAATCCAGCACTTTGGGAGGCCAAGGTGGGCGGGTCACCTGAGGTCGGGAGTTCGAGACTAGCCTGACCAACAAGGCGAAACCCGGTCCCTATTAAAAATACATAATTAGCTGGGTGTGGTGGTGCATGCCTGTAATCCCAGGTACTCGGGAGGCTGAGGCAGAAGAATCTCTTGAACCCAGAGGCGGAGGCAGAGGCTGCGGAGAGCCAAGATTGTGCCATTGCACTCCAGCCTAGGAAATGAGTGAAACTCCGACTCGAAAAATAAAAATAAAAATAAAAATAAAAATAAAAATAAATAAGTGAATGTGGGAAATTCTACAGAATAACTATTAGGGCCATAGCCATTGCTCTCTTCCATGCAGCCTGGAGTAGAAAGCCACTGGATCAGTGAGTGGCAAAAACAAAAATATTCCTTTTTATGTTTTCCTCAGCACTCATGGTCCTACATGATACTCCTCTCTGGGATGTACATGCAGACACCCCACCTTTGTAACTTTCTCTTGAGTGGACTTCGCTACACCTGTCTTGTAATTATAGTGAGGCTGACATGCAGAGGTCACCTTGATGCCCCCAAGCCAAATTAGCCAACAGAGCAGATTAGAAAGCAATTACAGTAGCCCATAGGAAATCACAATGGACTGCAACTAACACAGAAAAAACAATTACCATAATCAATACACTTTAAGCACATCAAAATGAATATTTCCACATGTCAAAATGGTTCCAGATTCACAACGCAACCAAACTAAACAGAAAACACATTTAGTTTTCATAATGACTCTGCATGCATCTTTGCCTGATGTCGGATCCTCGCCTCTTTTCTAACAATTCTGTGGGGTTTTGCTTTTTAAAAACAAAAAGGATTTTAAAAATTTTAATCTTTTTCATCTGCCCCATTGCTCCACTTGCCTTTTTCATCTGATTTTAGTGTGTTTGTTTCTAGCCTTCCCTCCCTGTGCTCCTGCTGCTCCTTTCACCTCCTATAATTTATCTTAGCCTTTACTTCTCATCCATTGAGTTTACACTTTACATTAATTCATCTTGTCTTTGATTCTACTCACTTATGTGCCTTATTCTCTTCATATTTTCAGCCTTTCTCCTCAGTCTTTCTTTCACTTCAAATAATTTAGTGCTGTTCTTTAAAAATTTATACCCTGCATAATGACATCCCTTTTAATGTGTCTTCTCTTTTTTTCTGTTTTCCTTTTTTTTAAGTTACTCTGACTGTGCTTTCTTAGACACAACATAAAACAAAAGCCTTTCATAATTTTGATTGTTATAACTTCTGTCATATAATAATGCCTCTGATCTTCTCCTTTGGTGACTAAACCATTTTTCTTTTGCTTAGTTCCTTTTTGCATCTATGATACTTAAGATCACCCCACCCTTCTGGCAGAATTAGTGTCCAGATGAATAATCGTTGCCTACATATATCTGCTCACAGAGATTTGTTCTCTTATTATTTCTTTTTCTACTTTTTTGGCTGTGTTTGTAAGTTTTCAGTGCTGCTGCCTTTAACCAGCCTGGCTGGGACAGGAGTTTGGTGGTGTTTTCTTGTCATAAAGGATTAATTCCTCATCACTAGTTGCTTGTCGGATATGCAATAATGACTCTCTAATTCAGCAATTACTTATTGAAGACCCACGATGTGAAAGTCCTGGTGCTGGGTACTGTGAAAGATATAACGAAGGGTTTACTTTCTAAAGATGTAAGGCCTCCAGGAGGAGAGAGATACCCAATGAAGCTCTAAATTCTTCTGGCCAGTCCTCCTTCAGCATCCCCTATCTCAATGAATGGCAATGCTATCAATCCAATTGGGTAAGTCAGAAATATCGGGTCATCCCTGATACCTCCCTCTCATACACATCCCATCCTATCAGTTTTACTTCCTAAATGTTTCTTATATTTGTCTACTTTTCTGCATCTTCACCGTCACCATCATGGCCCACATTAGACTAGTGAAATAGCCTCTAAATAGATGGCTCCAGATATTCTTGTCTTCCTAAAACTCATTCTCTGTATTTTAATCAATTCTCTTTTAAAAGTATAAGTAATATCAAATTCGCTGTATCCTTAAAATGTACAAATAGCTTCCTGTTACTTTTTAGAGAGTGTACTGGATTATCTGTTGACATCTCAGCACCATTCTCTCCCTTCTATGCTACCTCTTGATTTTCAGGGGCTGCAGCCTGGAAACTACATTTCTCATACTGCCTTTCAGTAGGGTTCTGGTTTGGTGTAGGCATTTGCCTAATAGAGGTAAAGTGGAAAGAGAAAGATAAAAAATTATTGCTTAGGTAGAGTGGGTGAATATGTGGATATCAGCAGACTACAGAAATGAGTAGCTTCCTGCATCTCGGAAAAATCCAGGCTCAACTGGCCTCACAAAGAATGAAGCACTTCAAGAACTGGAAGTCTCCAAGGCAGCTATAGGAAATCCAGCATTCTTAGAAAAAGCTCTCAAATGCTGTTTTATGACAGTCTCAAAGAAAGAGAAATAATAATAATACAAAGCTCTCAAAAAGCTTATTTTCAATGGTCCTCAATGGCAGTAGCCTGATTCTTAGACATTATGATGACACCTCTTCTCTGACTCTACCAGTCTGAAGTTTCTGAGCAATCATTTTACTCTCTATACTTTCTGGGTTTTGGTTTGGTTTGGTTTCTGCCTGCAGTTTCTTGAGGCCTCTGTTTTCTCATTTTTCTATATCATTTTTGCTTTTGTTTTCAGTCTTCTTTTTGTTTTTATTTTTTGAGATAGAGTCTCGCTCCATCACCCAGGCTAGAGTGCAGTGGTGCACTCTCAGCTCACTGCGGCCTCCTCCTCCTGGGTTCAAGCAATTCTTATGCCTCAGCCTCCCGAGTAGCTGGGACTACAGGCACACACCACCACGCCTGGCTAATTTTTTGTATTTTAAGTAGAGACAAGGTTTCACCATTTTGGCCAGGCTGGTCTTGAACTCCTGAGCTCAGGTGATCTGCCTGCCTTGGCCTCCCAAAGTGCTGAGATTATAGGCGTGAGCCACTGTGCCCGTCAGTTTCCAGTCTTCTTATCCTCTTCCCAAATTTTTCAGATTCTTGAGAAAGATAATCTGATTAGCCCAGATACTCACTTTCATCTCTATCTGAATGAATTTAGTGGAATCTCTCTGAAACTTCATTTCCCCATCTGTAAAATGGGGATAATGCCACTCACTTATTTTATAGCCCTATTGTGAGAACTGAATAGATAATGAGTGTGTAGCAGTTAGTAGATGCCTGGCAAATAATGCTCAACACATGTCAAGTCCTTCCTTTCCTTTCCCTCAAGGCCATGTATAGTGCCCTTTTTCCGGATCAGTGGCATTGTAGGTACTTAGCAACTATTTGTTGTAGTTTAATAAAAATTATATATGTATGTGTGTGCCTTTTTTATGTGTATGTGTGTGTATATATACATATATATATACACACACACATATATATAACACATATACATACACACAAACAGAGAGAGAGAGAGACATATACACAGAGAGAGAAAGGGGAGAAATAAACATTTACTTAATATATAGCCAGCTATTTGAAATTAGGCATTTGGAAAAATAATACAGATGCAAAATAAAAACTATGAACACTTGCTATTTTTGAGCATTGGAATATTTTGTCTGTATTCAAATTTCTTGTACTTATCATACCCTCAAGCTGAAGATGGTCTCAGCTGTCCATTCCTGGGTTCCTTACCAAGTTCTGCCAAAATAGTTACATAAATCTTTTATAAACTTATCTGAAAGGCTCCTCTTCCATTCCTTTCTATTACGTTTGTTTTCTGACCCACCATGCCACTCATTCTAATGATGATTTTGATAAAAGGAAACACTAGTATTTGGCTTGCATCAAAATTTTATGAAGAGGTCACACATAGATTTGCTGATAGGAAAAAAAAACCACAGATGTTTTATCCACCCTTCAATCTACCATTCTACCTATCTACATTTATAATACAAATATTCATAGACATTCTGGCAATGACCTTTTTCAAAATCCAGAAATGTGTGGAACAAAGCAAAACAAAAACAAATAAAAATATCCTCAAGTGCTTCATCTCTGTTACAGGGAAAACAATGATATAGCTTAAAAATCAAACCTGAGTTTAAATCCTGACTCTGCTACTTATTATCGAGCAATTAGGAACTTCTAAACTTGAGAGAAAACATAATGAGACAAATACAAAATGTACATTAGCAGAAAAAGTGCTGTAGACCCATAGTCTTGCCCAGATGTTCCAAAGTCAACTGACTGGCTACTTAGCTTCAGGCAAGTTGTTAAACCACACTGGACTGAAGCTGTAAAGCAATGGAATTAAAGAAGAGGCTCCTTAAAGCTCCTTCCCATCCTTTGCTTCACGGTATCATTAAGAGTGTAGTCATTCTTGTTAAAGTTTATGCTTTTCCATAGCCCTAAACTCAGAGGACTCTTCCATTACAGCTCTTGAACTATTAAGGAAACCTACCACGCTCATGTGTTTTCTTATTCTAGTGCTGACAATTCTCAGGTTTTGTTTTTTGTTTCTGTTTTTGGAGTCAAGGTTTCACTATTTTGCCCAGGCTGGGCTCAAGTGATCCTCCCGCCTCAGCCGTCCAAGTAGTTGGAACTTCAGGCATGCAACATCACACCTGGCTAGCCTTTGGTTCTATAAAGAAGTAGGCCTTGAAATAAAATTAGACAACATTGTAATTATCAAAGACATAGTCATCATTAGTCATAACCAAGTAACAGCTCCTAGTCACAGTACTGCCTGACCTGTATTTCATTTTAATCCTTTAATAATCCTGTGCTTAATAATTATTCCCATTTTACAGGTGAGAAAGTCAAGTTTCTTCACAGAACCTTTTCAAGCAAATATCCTACCTCTCTAGAAAATGTATTATTAAGACTTTCACTATACTTTCATTTGTTACTTATTGGAGAATATTGTTCTAGCCTTTTAAATAAGTCAAAAGCTACTTATTACAAATAATAAATGTTATCAAGAGTCCAGCATACAAGTTAATACAACAAACAGACAAATAATCCTTGCAAGTTTTCATCAGAATTGAAGATAGGCTGCATGTACTCATGGACATTCCCTGTTTGTAGAGCTAAGCAGCTGCTCTTTTGGCTGTTTCCATCATAATTGCACAAGGGCTCTGGAGTCATGCCAAGAGGTATAGATACTGTCATCTTCATGCTATTATCAGACTTCCATGCAAAGAATTGCAATTCACAGCTTTAGGGGGAAGGGATGCAAAAACACTGGTGAAGTGTCTTCTTTTCCCAGAAGCTTTCACAGTAGCATGGCCCTAAGAACATGCCAATTGGGAGGCTTTATCTCTAGAAGGCCAAATGGGGGTCAAGGGAGGCTGATGAGGGGTTAGCACGGAAGAATTGAGAGGGGGATGAAATCAGAAGCCCTGGCCAGTAGTACAGTGAATGCAGGGATCAGCATCCTCAGGTGTATATTTTTGAGGACTTTAAGTGGCAGCAGTAGCTGACTGGATGGATTATGGGTCCAGGAAAAGTACAGGTACCCTACATCATATTTTAAAAACTTGCTCTCAACCTGTAGGTCTAATACAGTGGTTATTTAAATTTAATTAAAATTAAATAGAATTTAAAGTTCAGTTCCTCTGTGGCACTAGCAACACTTCAGGTGCTCAATAGCCACACATGTGGCTACTGGCTACAGGATCTAGCACAGACATAGAACATTTCCATAAACACAGAGCGTTCTATTGGACAGCATTGCTTTAGAGTCTAGAATATATAAAAAATCAACATTTAAAATGCTTGAAGTTTAATCATTACTGGGGAAATATATATAGCTACTGGTTATGAGCACAGACTCTGTATCCCAACTTCCTGGACTCAAATCCTGGCTCCAAGCCTTGCTAATTACATGACTTTGGGCATGCTATTAACCACTCTGTCCCTCAATTTCTCCATCTGTAAAATCGGGACAATAAGAGTGCAAATTTTAGAAGGTTGTTGTAAGGGTTGATGTATATAAAGCACTTACAATGGTTTCCAACACATTGTAAGCGCTATTTAAATGTTAGCTCTTAATATTATTAGTTTCTCACAGAAACATACTTCTATAATGTAGTATATTATACATGTAGAAACATACTTCCATAATGTAGTATTTCTGGGGAATAGATATAAACTGATTCAGATGTCTGACCCTTTCTGCACTTCCCCTTGCCCATGAACCAAGTCTGTATTGAATAGGTTAAAACACTCTCTTGTCACCATGAGTATGTATAAGACTGGGCTGAACTCTCTTCTTACTTGTACAACAGAATGTCGGCTGCCTGGAGTACTGGGTATGTGAGCAGGCCCACTGTGCCATCGTGCTTCTGCTTGGTAGTCTTTGCCTGTGAGAGGTGAAAAGAGAGGAGGGGAAGAAATCTGAAATCTGACTTGAACCTAATTATACTGCTAGATTAAGAAAATTTTAAAACAAGCAAATTGTGATCTGAAGCCACCTGTAATAACATTATACATCGGTTCCTTTTTAGCAGCTCTAGCCATCTTCTGGCTGGCTTGTCTTCATGCTCCAGGCTGAGGCAGGAATAAGGTGAGTGCATTTCATCACTGCCCCTTTAAGGGATCCTGCACTGCTACTATTTCTTATTTATTTTATTAAAGTAAGGATACAGGCATTTATTGGTTCCAAATCGGATAAATTCCAGATTTCACAGACAAGGTCACAAATTATCATGAAATTAAATCTCTACAAATTAACATGAGTTAATATCAAAAGCCCTATTGTTTATATGTGGAGACTTCCCAAAAAGTCTCACAGCATGCCACTGAGAAAACTGGAATGTTCCCTTAAAATCACATTTAAATAACAAAAAACAAAAAAGTCATGGCATTTAAAAAATAAAAGTAAGTGAGAGAAATATTCATCTAACCAATCCTAATGACCTGTCTTGATTCTTAGGTGATTAAGCATGCTGAAGCAGTGAGGGTCAAGTGACCCAATGAACAGTACAGGTTGTATAGACCAAAACAGTTCCTTAATGGAGAAGTTGATGGAAACACCTGAGATGATGTTAGAAACATTTAATAACTGGGGGGGGGGGGGGGCAATAGATGCTGATTATAAACTACTACTGTGTACTCACTAAACATGATCCTAATGATGCTAACTCCCTTGCTGTGGCTGCACATTGCTGACATGTCGTTTGATTCTCTGAGTAGAGCTACTTATTAGATGGCAATATTCTGTGCAGTTTCAAGGCCTAAGGTATAGCATCTCTTGTAAAATAAATGGATACTTTGGTGTGTAGACAAATCTTACTCATTTAGTTAATCTGAATCATTTCTCTCAAGTCTGATTATTTCCAAATGAACTGGGCAACTGAATTTATAAACTTGTTTTATTCCAGGAACGAAGCTCATGAGCTTACAAACTTGGGATACCCCTACCAAGGTGCAGACATATTTTTTAAGGCTCAGTCTGAAAATACAACAGCTTCTCTCCTTAGCCATCTTAATTTTGGTGTTTCGTAATTTAGTTACAAACTTAACTTTTCTGAGTATACTTCAAGTGGTTTCTGGCTTATAGCAACCAATGCTCTAGGCCATTCAAAGGAAATTTCAATGTTTGAACATACAATTTCTTCACTACATCCCCTAATTACAAAGTTCATGATAAAGGCTAGTTCACAATTATCACCAGGTAAAGATAATGAAAGTTTAATTTGGAAACGTGCAAATTGAAGAAGAACCCAATTTTTAAAAGTTGCCATCACATTCAATTTATAGCCTTTTTGTTTTGTTTTTTTTTTTCCACAAAAGCATTTTTTTTTTTAAATTATACTTTAAGTTTTAGGGTACATGTGCACATTGGGCAGGTTAGTTACATATGTATACATGTGCCATGCTGGTGCGCTGCACCCACTAACTCGTCATCTAGCATTAGGTATATCTCCCAATGCTATCCCTCCCCCCTCCCCCCACCCCACCACAGTCCCCAGAGTGTGATATTCCCCTTCCTGTGTCCATGTGATCTCATTGTTCAATTCCCACCTATGAGTGAGAATATGCGGTGTTTGGTTTTTTGTTCTTGCGATAGTTTACTGAGAATGATGGTTTCCAATTTCATCCATGTCCCTACAAAGGACATGAACTCATCATTTTTTATGGCTGCATAGTATTCCATGGTGTATATGTGCCACATTTTCTTAATCCAGTATATCATTGTTGGACATTTGGGTTGGTTCCAAGTCTTTGCTATTGTGAATAATGCCGCAATAAACATACATGTGCATGAATGAGTAACATATATGTAAAACATCTGGAGCACATAATAGGCACTCAATAAATATTAATGCTCTCCACATTTTCCCTCTCCCTTGTAATTTCAAAGTCCATTATGCTAATACGAAAAGGCTATAGCAGCATGATTTATAGCTGCTATAGCCTTTTCGTATTAGCATAATGGACTTTGAAATTACAAGGGAGAGGGAAAATGTGGAGAGCATTAATATTTATTGAGTGCCTATTATGTGCTCCAGATGTTTTACATATATGTTACTCATTAATCCTCTAAATAACCCTGACCTCAGCAACCCTCACCCCACCCTTCTGTGCCACTATTCCACCTTTTGCTGTCCCAATGGAAACCAGGCTAGATGCCCTTATCAGATCCTCCTATAGCACTGGAATCTTGTACTCAGAGCACTTCTTACACTTTCTTATTACTTGTTTAATTGTCTTTTCCCAAACAGACTATAAGTGTCATGAAGGGGGTTACTTCTTATTGACTGCTATATCTCTAGCACCTATTATGACATAAGACTCACAGAAGATATCACTAGTATTTAATTAGTATTAATGAAGGAATCACCACAGAAGACAGTAACATACCTGAGGATAAGACTGGGATTTGAAATTCATGTTTTTCCTACAAACAAGCAATTATATACTAATGGAAAGGCTTTTCCAGAATATCAGTACATGCACTAGTAATGTACTAGCAGGAGATCTTTAGATGCTGTTTTAAAGTGGGAATAGTTCCTATTAGATTAGTATTCAGTTCCTATAAAAAGGATTTCAACATTACACTTAATGGTAGAATACTATACAATGGGAAAATATTGCCTAAAACCAAAATATGGCAGATAACATTATGAAACTTTGTTTCTAATTTGTGGCAAGTAATGAATCTGCAGCATTACTAGTACCGTCTTATGTATTAAGTGTCTTAGTCCACTCAGGCTGCTATAACAAAATACCCAGCTAGGTGGCTTATAAACAACAGAAATTTATGTCTCATAGTTCTGGAGGCTGGGAAGTCTAAGATTAAGGCAAAGTCAGTGTCTGGTGAGGAACCTTGTTCATGGACAGTGACTTCTAGCTCTGTCCACAGATGATGGCAGGAGCAAGCGGTGTCTCTAGGGCCTCTTTAACAAGAGCACTAATCTCACTCATGAGGGTCCCACCCTCAAGATCTAATCACCTCACAAAGGCCCTACCTCCTAATACCATCATCTTGGGAGTTAGGTTTCAACATATGAATTCTGAGGGGACACATTCAGACCATATCATTTAGGCACTGTCACTTTAAAGCTTTATCTGTTTCTTTCTGTAGCATGTGTGAAGGCTTCTGAAGACCAGCTTTTGAGGAAACCAATGGCCCTGAAAATACCTCAAAAGAAGCTTGAAATTGAAATTAGTGTTGACGTAGTTGGGGGCTACCTACCCTGGGGTTATCCGACTGCAAAAATAAATGGAAGTAAAGTACTATGAATCATCCAATTTATCTTTCTTGGTTGAACGTCTTAGAAAAAGTATAGCCCTAATTATTCTGTGAGTTTGAACTGTTGCCTGGACTCAATTTGTTTAAATGTTAAATAAAATATGTTGTCTCTTCTCTCCACAACGAAAACATTCTTTCCTTACTGCCAGTTAATTCCAGTGGAAATGGGAGGCAACCTCAGAGTCTAGTAATCTAGAATCTGTGATTGTTTATTAACTATAACGTGGTTGTTCAAAGTCATTACCAAGTCTATCCAAAGGTAACTCTGATTCAACTGTACACAGATAAAAACAATGAACCTAATTTTTAAGCCAGGAGGAATCTTGGAAAATCCTTTTATTTTCCTTTTAATACCCTGAAGCAGGGAGGTTAAAGATGATGTTCCAACCATTAGTGAGTGGCAGACCAGGGAGGAGAGTAAACTCAGGATTCCCAGAGCCTAACACAAAAATAAACAGGAAGGGAAAAATAGCTTCTTGTCTGTTTATTAATCAGATTACTGGCATTTACCTTCCACTGATGTAAATGTTGTAATCGAGGTAGTCTGACCATGCAGGAAAGGATCCAACTTAATTGTGTGTGTTCAGACACCTAAAGAAATAAAATAGAACATTAGTAAAGGTGGCCAGTGTTTTCTTGCATATAAGAAGAACTAAATAGTAAGTATTACACTAAATGTCTGAAAATACCCCAAATTAAGGTTATTATAAGAACAGGTGAAGGGGGCTTAGTTCTGATTCATGAAGCATAGACTCTTAGGTGAAGAAAAAAATCATACAAGCTAACTGATTTGGTTATTAATCTAGTGTTTAAGTCTACTCCACAATACCCCACCAGATTCTGCTTCAACATCTTCAGTGAGAAAGTTTCATGATGTCCTGAGGCATCTGTTCTATCTGTAAAAAGCCAAGCTTATTAAGAAGGCACACACACACTCTCTCTCTCTCTATCACACACTCACATACTCACACACACTCACACACTGGTTCCAAGCCTCTCTAAATAACTTCTAAATACATCAAAGCAGCTATAGTACTTTACATATAAGTGGTGGAAAAAGGTACTGGACTTAACATTAAAGATTGAATTCTTTAGATCTAGGGTAACTTGAAAGTTAGAGATCACCTTATCATTCCATCACCCCAAAAGGTATTTTTATAGTTTCTACTTCCTCCTCTCCCTCCTCTTTTTCATCTTCCTCTCCTCCTTTTCTGTTTTCTTTTTTAAGAAGAAGTCTAATCGGCAAGAAAATATAAACTTTCCCCAATTTTTTTTTTTTTTTTTTTTTTTTTTGAGACAGAGTCTCACTCTGTCGCCCAGGCTGCAGTGCAGTGGTGTGATCTCAGTTCACAGCAACCTCCGACTCCCAGGTTCAAGCAATTCTCTGCCTCAGCCTCCTGAGTAGCTGGGATTACAAGTACCTGTTACCACATCCGGCTAATTTTTTTTTTTTTTTGTCTTTTTAGGAAAGACAGGGTTTCACCATCTTGACCAGACTTGTCTTGAACTCCTGACTTCGTGATCCACCCACCCCAGCGTCCCAAAGTGCTGGAGTTACAGGCGTGAGCCACTGCGCCCAGCCCCAAATTTGTTTGTTTCGACCAAATTTAATCAAGCTACCAAACCTGATGACCTAGAATTTAAGGCCTATGCATCCCGTTTCTTTACTCTGGGGATTACAAGCCCTTCATCAACTGTGGCTTTTTTTTTTTTTTTTTTCATCCACATGATTTCCTTAAAAAGCAGAGACTGCTGCCAACTCTGAAAAGTGGCCCCAAATGTGTTCTTTGTGGGTTTTGCAAAAAGAACATAAAGGAGTGGAGCTGAATCAGCCCAGGCCTGTTGTACTAACAAGGAATCGCCATCTGTTGTAAGATAGTTTCTCATTTTTTTCCTCAAGTTATAGAGAGGGAAGAGTTGTTTTTCACGTGTTTGATAAGGAACCACTTTTAAAGTTTTGCAAGTCCCTGGGCTGAATCTGTCATCTTTCTTCCAAGAGGCATTTGGGTTTCATTCTGGGCAATGACATTGACACACTGTCCATGCAAATTGCTAACTGCTGCTGTAAACAAATAGCTATCAGACAAAAACAGAAACTAACCCTGGATGTAGGCAAGAGGACTAGAGTTGCTTCCAATCACCAAGGAAAATACATTCCCATTAGAAGTAATAAAACAAGAGCTGTTTTTCTGGCATGAAGAAGTAGGAGAGAATTTTTTTTTCTTCTTTACTGAATTGGAAGAAAGGAATGAAAACACAGATAATAACCATGGATATGTGGAAGGAGACAAGATGACGCCTCTTTAACTCTGATTCAAATGCTTAGCTTTGGTGATACGCAAAAAGCTACCACTATGTCTCCACGAAGCTGAGTATTTTCCTTGGAGTAGCTTTTTATTTGGACATATGGAATGAAACTTAATATTCTGCAGAGATCTTCCTGGTGTTTCCAAAATAGTGAGCATAAAATTAATTCAAATTATCTTCATACAGAAAAAGTAGGTAAAAGGTCAATGGCAATTAATTTTTTACAATTCATTTTTAATAATTATATAAGAAGGGTAGGATACTTCAGGATTTGGTTGTCTTACTTCATTCATATTCATGACAATTGCATGGAAAGGTTCAGAGTTCCACTTGGGAGAAAAAGGAAAAATGGTATCTAAATATAATATTTTATCATTTATGCTGTGAAACCACAAACAAACTAGCTGTATAACCTGATTAGCCACAGAAAAACAAAGGCATGGACAATAAAGCGGCCTATTGACCATCCACAAACAAGTCAGCAGTGATGAGTAGAAAGAAAGAACTGAAGATTTCAGACCTCTAATTCTAAAAGGTGCATTCTTCAGTTGCAGCAGTTTTGCCTATCTTTTTCACAGCTGTAGAAAGTAACTTGGTACATTGTATGTCCTGAGACATACAATGTACCTCAGGAAATATTTGTTGAATGCGTGGGCAATAGCAAAGGCTGTAAAAAGAATGGGACCATTAGGTTTGGCAACAGACTTGGTGATTGAGGCAAAAGCAGTTTCAGGGGAGTGATTGGGATGAAAGGTAAATTGCAGTGGGCTGACGAGTGAGACTAGAAGGCAGGATATAAAGGCAGATACACAATAAGCATTGCAAAATAGTTAAGAGCCCTGTCTTTGGAGTGAGGTTGCCTGGATCTGAATGCAAGTTCTGCCACTTAGTCGCTGAGTGACTCTGTGTAAGTGATTTAATCTCTTTGTGTCTCAGTTTTCCCCTCTATAAAATGAGGTTAACAATAATATCCACTTGATAGTATGTAAACAGAACCTAGCATATAGTATCTACTCAATAAATGGTGGCTTTTATTATTATAATTTTTAGAAATACTTGTTTTAACTTTTAAGATAATTGTACATTCACATACAGTTGTAAGAAATAATACAGAGTGATCCCATACGCCCTTAACCCAGTTTCCCTCAATGGCAACATCATGCATAACTACAGCTTAATATCACAATGATACAGAAGTGGGGAAAGGAAGGGTGTGGTCCCTTTAAATGATATCAAAGAGGGGCAAGGCATGGTCTATGGCTAGGGCTCCACACGCGGACATGTGCCCATGGACCTAGATGAGGAGAAACATTTTTGTTTTCCTGCCCAAATGTTGCATTTTCTAAGATCACCTTGGTCGGCCACACCCTCGTCCTGTGCCTATAAAAACCCCAAGACCCGGCCAGGCGCGGTGGCTCACGCCTGTAATCCCATCACTTTGGGAGGCCGAGGTGGGCAGATTACCTGACGTCAGGAGTTCAAGACCAGCCTGGCCAATATGGCGAAACCCGTCTCTACTAAAAATACAAATATTAGCTGGGCATGATGGCGGGTGCCTGTAATCCCAGCTACTCGGGAGGCTGAGGCGGGGGAATCTCTTGAATCCGGGAGGCAAAGGCTGCAGTGAGCTGAGATCACGGAGACCAAGCCATTGCACTCTAGCGTGGGCAACGGAGCGAGACTCTGTCCCAAAAATATAAAAAGTAAAAAATAAAATAAAATAAAATACTGAGACCTTAGCAGGCAGACACACAGGCGGCTGGACATCGAGGGGAGCACATCAGCGGAAGAACACATGAAACACGGGCAGCACACCAGCGGGCCACTGACGGGCGGAACGACATGGGGTTTGTCTGGGGCAGTCGGAGGACAACCTGGGCCACCAAGCGGCCCAACTCCAGGGGAAAACCATCTCCCTTCTGGCTCCCCCATCTGCTGTTTTCTCCGTATTTCAGTAGTTTCTCTTTTCAGTCTCTTTGCTGGTTCCTCCCCTTTAACCTGACTTCTTAATTCCTGACACCCAGGTTTCAGTCTTTGTTTCTTCTATTGTTTTTTATACCCACTCCCTTTGCAATATCATATCATCTCACTGCTTTAAGTAAAATATGTATAGTTGATGCCTTTTGAATTTATAACTCCAGTCAGACCTTGCTGATGACCTCCAGACTCATATATCTAGCTACCTATTCAGCCTCTCTATCTGGATATCTAACAGGTTCTCAAGCTCAACACATCCAGAACGTAACTCCTGATCCTCCGTTCCAAATCTGCTGTATCCACAGCTGTCCCATCTCTTGGATGGTAACTCCAACTCTGCAGTTGCTTAGGCAAAAACCTTGGCATCATTCTTCACTCCTCGTACTCTCTCACACTCTGTATCTAATCCATTGGCAAATCTTGTTGCCTCTACCTTCAAAATATATTCAAAGTCTCGCCACTTTTCACCACATCTACTGCTAGCACTCCAGTGTGAGACACCATCAATCCTCCCCCAGAACACTGTGATAACTTCCTAACTGGTCTCCCTGCTTCCACTCTAGCTCCCTACAGTCTATTCTTACCACACCAGCCTAAGTGACGCCTTTACAACATAGATCACATCACTCCTCCGCTCAAAATCTTTCATGTACTTTTCATTTTTTCAGCGTAAAAGCCAGAGTCCTCATAACAGCCTGTAAGATGAGGCACAGTCATCTCCTCCGTTTCAACTCTGTAACCTCTGTGATTCAAGTCCTACTCCTATCCCCTTTGTCCCTCTTCTCCAGCCATGCTGGCCTTCTGGTGTTCCCAGAAAACACCAAGTACACTCTTACATTAAGGGCTTGCACTGGCTTTTCTCTGATAGGAATTGTCTTCCCTAGATATTCACTGACTAACGCCTTCACCTTGTCTTTGCTCTAATATCATCTTACCAAGGTTACCCAAACTACACTGATTGAGTCTGTTCCCCTCAATCCCACTCCCAGTTCTCCTTAATCTTTTTCCATATCACTCATCACCTTCTAATATACTTTATGTTTGGCTTATTTATTTATTGTTTATTTTATATTACTCTAATAGAACATAAGTAGCATGGTAGCAAAGATTTTTCTCTGATATATTCACTAATATATCATGCTATAGTACCTAGGGCATGGTAAGTACTCAATAAATATTTAATGAATGCATGCATAAAAGTAAACATTAGACATTTATAGAGAATGTCTAAACATGTGGCATATGTATATAGTTGCATACTGTATACAAATAAGTGAGGTAGATTTAAATGAATAAACATGAATAACAAAAACATACTAGTGTGTGAAAAAAACTGCAAAAAAGTACTGTACTATTATACCAACTACGAAAAAAATTTTAAACCATACAAAAATATTATATACTGTTCATCGAATTACACATGAAAACAATTATAAAAAATGGGCTAGATTGACACCAAATCCAAGATTTTGGTTGCCTGGGAATAGAGGAAAGAGACGCAATCAGGAGGGGTAAAGGGAATAGGAAGGGAAAGAATAGAAGGAAACGTCAACTTCATCAATAATGTTTTTAATATTAAAAAGTTGAAACAAATGTGACAAAATATTAATATTCATTTTTGGTGTTGAGAATATGAAAGTTTTACCATTTTCTGCATTTTGCTTTTTTTTTTTTAACTTTATTTTAGGTTCAGGAGTACATGTGCAGGTTTATTATAGAGGTAAACTCATGTCACAGGGGTTTGGTGTACAGATTACTTTATCACCCAGGTACTAAGCCTAGTACCTATGAGTTATTTTTCTGCCCTTCTCCCTCCTCCCATTCTACACCCTTAAGTAGGCCCCAGTGTCTGTTGTTCCCCTCTATGTGTCCATGTGTTCTCATCATTTAGCTCCCACTTATAAATGAGAATATGTGGCATTTGTTTTTCTGTTCCTGTGTTAGTTTGCTAAGGATAATGGCCTCCAGCTTCATCCATGTTCCTGCAAAGAAAATGATCTTATTTTTTATTTTTATGGCTGCACAGTAATCCATGGTAAAATGTGGTATATGTACATTTTCTTTATTCAATCTGCCATTGATGGGTATTTAGGTTGATTCCGTCTTTGCTACTGTGAATAGTGTTGCAATGAACATATATGTGCATGTATCTTTATGGTAGAACGATTTACATTCCTTTGGGTATATACCCAGTAATGGGATTACTGGGTCGAATGGTAGTCCTGTTTTTAGCTCTTTGAGGAACTGCCACACTACTTTCCACAATGGTTGAACTAATTTATACTCCCGTCAACAGTGTATAAGTGTTCCCTTTACTCCATAACCTGGCCAGCATCTGTTATTTTTTGATATTTTAACAATAGCCATTCAGACTGATATGTGTTGGTATCTCGCTGCAATTTTTTTTTTTTTTTTTTTTTTTTTTGAGACAAGGTCTCACTCTGTTGCCCAGGCTGGAGTGTGGTGGCGCGATCGGCAACCTCCACCTTCCCAGGCTCAAGCATTCTCCTGCCTCACCCTCCCAAGTAGCTGGGATTACAGATGCATGCAACTACCGCCCGGCTAATTTTTGTATTTTTAGTAGAGACGGGGTTTCACCATATTGGCCAGGCTGGTCTTGAACTCCTGACCTCAAATGATCCACCCGCCTCAGCCTCCCAAAGTGCTGGGATTAAAGGCGTAAGCCACCGCACCCGGCCCTTGCTGTATTTTTAAAGATTTGAGATGGGCTAATTTTTAATATTTTTTTAATTTCAAAAACATTTAATTAACAGAAAGAGTGCAGGATAGATAGCATGATTCTGAAAGATATAGCTGCTAGGTATCAATCAATTGATTCAAGCAATTAGCTGGCTCAGTAAATCCTGGATCAAATCTCTGTGTCCCTTAAGATTTTACTTTTTCGCATGTAAATGTTATCTTCCTAGGAATTGGGTCCTGTAAGTTTTAGTTAGGACACTTGGAAGACTATTTAGACTCAGAAATTCTCATTTATTGCTTCCTCTTGGAAACTAGCAATTTATGCTGAGTTGTTTTTATTAGACTCTTACTATCCCCATGACAAATCCCCTTAACAGGAACTCTGGGGTTCTGATTTTAATTAAGGAATCTCTGTATCAATATAAGCTCACTCTCTTCAACTGGTCTTCCCCCACTCAGTACTCTTGTTTGCCAATAAACATGTCTGTACACATCTGGAGTTCTCTATACGTTTTCTTAGTCTAATACTTCCAAAGTTAAATAAGTAGCTTCTGTCAGGCTGTTCTTGACTTAAAAGTCACCTCTATGTAAATCCTATTGCTTACTGTGCTTGTGTGTGTGTTTACCTGTAACAATATATTCATCAGATTATGCTAGGCTATAAAGGGTAACAGACAGCCCCCAAATTTAAGTGGCTTACAGGAATTGTTTCTTCCTCTTTCACATGACATATTGGTACCTATAGCTTGGCTATAATTCTGCTTTATAGATCTTTTCATTCCAGTATCCAAGTTGAACAAATAGCCCCTACCTGAACATTCTGTTCTCATGTCAGAAGGAAAAAGAGCAAGAGAGCTAGAGCAAACATGCAATGGCTCTTAAAGATTCTTCCTGAACATGGTGTACATCATGCCCACTCACTTTCCACTGGCTAAAGTAAACCACATGGACAAGTCCAACATCAGTGGGACAGAAAGAGATGCCTCTCCCACAGGAGAAGTCACAAGGCAATGGGTGAGGACATATAATCCTCCGAAGCAGGGGTCAGCAAACTACTGCTCCCAGGCCAAATCTGGCCTGTGGACTCTTTCTGTTCCACCCATGGGCTAAGAATGGTTTTTGCATTTCATAAGAGTAATCAAATTTTTTTTTTAAAAAAGAAGAGGAAAAATGGAGAAGGAGTAGGAGAAAGAGGAGAGGAAGAAAGAGAAAAAGAAGACAAGGAAGAGATAGTAGCAATGGCAGTGGCGATAGAGACTACGTGTTGCCTGCAAAGTCTAACATGTTTACTATCTATCCTTTCACAGAAAGTTTGATAATCTCTGCTCTTACAATAAATAAAAATGAATAACTGGGAACAATAATAATCTACCACTAGTATATCCCCCAAATTAGCTACCATGACAAAAAATAAGAGAATTGACCTGTAGAGAAATTGATGGCAGACAGCTGATTTTTTTCAAACCTATCTTTTCAGTAAGATTGTATTTAAAATTTCTATGTTGATATATTTGATAGCCCCAGGAACTTAGGTCCAACAAAATAATAAAGGTTTTTTGAACTACATTGAAATTTAAAACTTCTCTCCATCAAGAGACCTAATCAGCAGAGTAAAAAGGCAACCTATAAAATGGGAGAAAAATATTTGCAAATCATATGTCTGGCAAGCAGTTAACATCCAGATTATACAAAGAACTCTTAAGGCCAGGTGCGGTGGCTCACCCCACTAATGCCAGCACTTGGGAGGCCAAGGCAGGAGGATTGTTTCAGCCCAGGAATTCAAGACTAGCCTAGGCAACACAAGAAGGCCCCATCTCTATCATCCCCCAACCATTTTTTTTTTAAATTAGCTAGGCATAGAGGTATGTACCTGTAGTCCCAGCTACTCAGGAGGCTGAGGCAGAAGGATGGCTTGAGCCCAGGTGGTCAAGGCTAGAGTGAGCTATGATAACACCACTGCACTCCAGCCTGAGCAACAGAGAGATACCCCCTATCAAATAATAATAATAATTAAATAATACTATTTAATAAATTATAATTTATTTAATTATAAATTATTGTTAAATAAAACAATAACTATTATTATTAAATAAAACATTTTAAATAAAGGACTCCTACAAATCAACAGCAAAAACAAAACTAAACATCAACTCGATTGAAAAATGGGCAAAGGATTTGAATAGGCATTTCTCCAAAGAACATATACAAATGGCCAACAAACATATGAAAGAGATGCCCAATCTTACTAATAATTAGGGAAATGCAAATCAAAACCATAATGTGATATCACCTTATATCCACTAGGATGGCTGCCATATATATATATCTCCCAGAAAATAGTAAGTGTGGTGAGGATATGGAGTAACTAGAACTCTTGTATACTGTTGATAGGAATGTAAAATGGTGCAGCTGCTATGGAAAATAGCATAGCGATCCCTCAGAAAATTAAAAATAGAATTACCATATGATTCAGCAGTTCCATTTCTCATATATATACATAAGAATCAAAAGCAGGATCTCAAAGAATATTTGTACACTCATGCCCAAAACAGCATCATTCACAATAGCTGAAAGATGGAAGCAGCCCAAATGTCCATTATAAGATGACTAGATAAATGAAATGTACAAACATATGATGTAACATTATTCAGTCTTAAAAATTAAGAAAATTCTGACACATGCTACAATATGAATGAACTTGGAGGACATTATACTAAATGAAATAAACCAGCCACAAAAAGACCAATATTGTATGATTTATCTGTATGAGGTATACATTTGAGTAGTCAAACATAGAAACAAAAGATAAAGTGGGAGTTGCCAGGAACTGTGGGGTAGAGGGGAATGAGTTATTGTTTAATGGGTATAGAATTTTCAGTTTTGCAAGATGAAAAAGTTCTAGAGATTGGTTGTTCAACAATGTGAATATACATTACAGAACTGTATACTTATAAATGGTTAAGATGATAAATTTAATGTGTTTTACAAATTTCAAAAATTTTTAAAAAGCTATATAAAAATATAGATGAAACATATTTCTCAAGTTGGAAAAAATGGTAAATTTTATGTTATGTGAGTTTTGTTTCAATAAATTGTTTTTAAAAGTCACATGGAAGGGCTGGTTTGAGGCAAAAAGAAAGGTCTGGTTTCAGATATGCTGAACTTGAGACTTTGAAGATATTCACAGAGATGTCTAGAAGATAGCTGGTAATACAAGTCTAGAATTAGAGAGAAACGAGATGGCTAGAAAAAAATCTGAGAAGTGGTCAGGCATGGTGGCTCATGCCTGTAATCCCAGCACTTTGGGAGGCTGAGGAAGGTGGATTATCTGAGGTCAGGAGTTCAAGACCAGCCTGGCTAACATGGCAAAACCCCATCTCTACTAAAAATACAAAAAAGCTAGCCAGGCATGATGGTACAAAAAGGTTAGCTGGACATGATGGTGAGCACCTATAGTCCCAGCTACTTGGGAGGCTGAGGCACAAGAGTCACTTGAACCCAGGAGGCAGAGGTTATAGTGAGTCGAGACCATGCCACTGCACTCCAGCCTCAGCAATAGAGGTATAGTCTGTCCCAAAAAGAAAAAACAAACAAACAAAAAACAGAGAAGAAAGGCAAGAAAGAAAGAAAAGAAAGAAAGAAGAGAGAGAGAAGGAAGAGGAGGAGAAGAGGGAGGGAGGGAGGAAGGAAGGAAGGAAGGAAGGAATGAAGGAAGGAAGGAAAGAAAGAATATCTGAAAGGAGAAAGAAAGAAAATCTGAAAGGAAATAGCCGAAAGTTATGGATTGGAGGACAATTTTGGGGGATTAAAGAAAAGCAGTTGATAAAGGAAACAAATAAACTATCAGTATAGGGAACATGATACATCAACAAATCAAATTATTAGTTTACGGAATAAAACTCTGAGCAGGCTGTTTCTTGGTTGCATTGTGAATACATGATTCAAAGATCAGATGAAAATTTCATACCATAACTTTTTTTTTTTTTTTTTTTTTGAGACGGGTCTCTCTCTGTTTCTCTGCTGCCCAGGCTGGAGTGCAGTGGTGTGACCTTGGCTCACTGCAGCCTCGACCTCCCAGGCTCAAGCGATTCTCCTGCCTTAGCCCCACCAAGTAGCTGGGATTACAGGCAAGTGCCACCATGCCTGGCTAATTTTTTTTTTTTTTTTTTTTTTTGTAATTTTAGTACAGACGAGGTTTTGCCATGTAGCCCAGGCTGGTCTCAAACTCCTGAGCTCAAGCGATCTGCCTGCCATGGCCTCCCAAAGTGCTGGGATTACAGGCATGAGCCATCACGCCTGGCCCATACCAATTTTTTAGCTGCAGTAAACTATCTGCAGTGTTCCCTACACTACACAATTCCATGGGCTTTCCGTCTTTCTTTTGGTTCATATAACAACATCCTACGAGCCTATTCATTTAAACATTATATATTTTTATAGTATATATTTAGTCCATATACATTCTATATATTTGTAGACTTAGACTATAGACTAAATATATAATATATATACACCATATATATTATATATAGTAAATCAAGCCTAGTGAGGCATACTTTATAAACAATAAGATGCACTCATTTTAGCTGCTCAGTTCAATGAATTCTGACAAATCTATACACCAATCAAGATACAGAAAATCTTGATTCCCCCAAAAGAAGTTCTCTCATGTCCCTTTGTACCCCTTGCTCTTGAAACCACTGATCAGTTTTGTTACTGTGGATTTGTTTGGCTCATTCTATATCATTTAAATGAAATTATATAATATAAACTCTTATGCTTGGCTTTAATACTCAGCATGTTTTATACAACTCTTTTTGTAGATTATTGGTAAAGTCTTTTGGGTAAATACCTAGGAGTAGAATTGCTGGGTCACGTGGTAAGTATACGTTTAACTTTGACAAACTGTTCTCTAAGGTAGATTTATCATTTTACAGTGTTACTAGCAATGTAAAAGAATCCCAGTTTCTCAACATACTTACCAAAGCATAGTATTCTCAGTATTTTTAAGTTTGGTCATCCAAGTGGGTGAACTGGTATCTTACTATGGTTTTTTTTCTGACGACAATGATGTTGAACTTTTCATGTGTTTATTAGCCATTTGTTATTATTATTATCATTTTTGAGATGGAGTCTTGCACTGTCGCCCAGGCTGGAGTCAGTGGCACGATCTTGGCTGACTGAAACCTCTGCCTCCTGGGTTCAAGTGATTCTCCTGCCTCAGCCTCCCGAGTAGCTGGGACTACAAGTGCACACCACCAAGCCCGGCTAAATTTTGTGTTTTCAGTAGAGACAGGGTTTCACCATATTGGCCAGGCTGGTGTTGAACTCCTGACCTCGTGATCCTCCCGCCTCGGCCTCCCAAAGTGCTGGGATTACAGGCGTGAGTCACTGCACCTGGCTCCATTTCTTACCTTTGTTTGTTAAATGTCTACTCAAATAAAGTGGCCATTTAAAATATTAGCATGGCCGAGCACAGTGGCTCATGCCTGTAATCCCAGCAGTTTGGGAGGCTGAGGCGGGAGGATCACTTGAGGTCAGGAGTTCAAGACCAGCCTGGCCAAAATGGTGAAACCCTGTCTCTACTAACAATATAATCATTAGCCAGGCATGGTTGCAGGCGCCTGTAATCCCAGCTACTCTAGAGGCTGAGGCAGGAGGATTGTTTGAACCCGGGAGGTGGAGGTTTCAGTGAGCCGAGATCCCACCACTGCACTCCAGCCTGGATGCAGAGCAAGACTCCATCTGAGAAGAAAAAAAAAAGAAAAAAAATTAGGTTGTCTCCTTATTATTAAGAGTTTTTTATACAGCTGGATAAAAGCCTTGCCAGATATATGTACCGTGAATATTTGCTCCCACTTTATGGGTTACCTTTTCATTTTCTTAATGGTGTTTTTGAAGAACAGAGGCTTTATCTTTTGATGAAATCAAATGTATCAATAGTTTCTCTTATATTAAGTGATTTTGTGTACTATTAAGAAATCTTGGCCTATCCTAAAGGTCTGGAAAATTTTCCCCATATTTTCTTTCAGAAATTTCATAGCTTTAGATTTTACATTTAAGTCTATGGTGGTTTTAAGTTGATCTTTTTTGTGAATGGTATGAGGTGAGAGTCAAGGTTCATGTTCTCCCTCACATGGACATCTAGTTGGAGACCTAACACCCTTTGCTGAAAAGACTATTTTTTCCCCGCTGAACTGCTTTGAACCCTTCATTGAAAATATTTGACCATATATATGTGGGTCTACTTCTTGATTCCCTATTTCTTTTTTTTTTTTTATTTATTATACTTTAAGTTTTAGGGTACATGTGCACAATGTGCAGGTTTGTTACATATGTATACATGTGCCATGCTGGTGCGCTGCACCCACTAACTCGTCATCTAGCATTAGGTATATCTCCCAATGCTATCCCTCCCCCTCCCCCCACCCCACCACAGTCCCCAGAGTGTGATATTCCCCGTCCTGTGTCCATGTGATCTCATTGTTCAATTCCCACCTATGAGTGAGAATATGTGGTGTTTGGTTTTTTGTTCTTGCGATAGTTTACTGAGAATGATGGTTTCCAATTTCATCCATGTCCCTACAAAGGACATGAACTCATCATTTTTTATGGCTGCATAGTATTCCATGGTGTATATGTGCCACATTTTCTTAATCCAGTCTATCATTGTTGGACATTTGGGTTGGTTCCAAGTCTTTTCTATTGTGAATAATGCCGCAATAAACATACGTGTGCATGTGTCTTTATAGCAGTATGATTTATAGTCCTTTGGGTATATACCCAGTAATGGGATGGCTGGGTCAAATGGTATTTCTAGTTCTAGATCCCTGAGGAATTGCCACACTGACTTCCACAGTGGTTGAACTAGTTTACAGTCCCACCAACAGTATAAAAGTGTTCCTATTTTTCCACATCCTCTCCAGGACCTGTTGTTTCCTGACTTTTTAATGATTGCCATTCTAACTGGTGTGAGATGGTATCTCATTGTGGTTTTGATTTGCATTTCTCTGATGGCCAGTGATGATGAGCATTTTTTCATGTGTTTTTTGGCTGCATAAATGTCTTCTTTTGAGAAGTGTCTGTTCATGTCCTTCGCCCACTTTTTGATGGGGTTGTTTGTTTTTTTCTTGTAAATTTGTTTGAGTTCATTGTAGATTCTGGATATTAGCCCTTTGTCAGATGAGTAGGTTGCAAAAATTTTCTCCCATTTAGTAGGTTGCCTGTTCACTCTGATGGTAGTTTCTTTTGCTGTGCAGAAGCTCTTTAGTTTAATTAGATCCCATTTGTCAATTTTGGCTTTTGTTGCCATTGCTTTTGGTGTTTTAGACATGAAGTCCTTGCCCATGCCTATGTCCTGAATGGTAATGCCTAGGTTTTCTTCTAGGGTTTTTATGGTTTTAGGTCTAACGTTTAAGTCTTTAATCCATCTTGAATTGATTTTTGTATAAGGTGTAAGGAAGGGATGCAGTTTCAGCTTTCTACATTTCTTTTCAGTGACCTGTAAGTCTATGTCCATACCACACTCTCAATTATTATAGCTGTATAATAAGCTTTGAAAGGCAGTATAAGTCCTCTAGTTGTGTTTTCTTTTTCAAAGCTGTTTTGAGTATTCTAAGCACTTTGCATGGCCTTATACATTTCAGATTCAGTATGTCAGTTTATATAAAAATGTATGTTGAAATTTTCATTGCGATTGTGAGAAGTCTATAGATCAATATTAAAAAAAAGTGGAGATCATGTCCTTTGCAGGAACATGGATGAGCTGGAGGCCATTATCCTTAGCAAACTAACACAGGAACAGAAAGCCAAATGCTGCATGTTCTTACTTATTGGTGGGGACTAAATGATAAAAACACATGGACACATTGAGGAGAAGCACACACAGTGGGGCCTTTCAAACGGTGGAGGGTAGGAAGAGGAAGAGGATCAGGAAAAATAACTAATGGATACTAGACTTAATACCTGGGTGACGAAATAATCTGTACACCAAACCCCCAAGACACAAGTTTACCTATGTAACAAACCTTCACTTGTACTCCTGAACTTAAAAGTTTAAAAGATAACATATTAACAATATTGAGTTTTCCAATCCAATCTCAAAACAAGGCTTTCACTTCTAGTAATGGCTACTTAGCTTGGTATCAGTCTTCTTGGGCTGCCATAACAAAGTACCATAGACTGGGCTGCTGAAATAACAGGAATTAATTTTCTCACAGTTCTGATGGCTGGAAGTCTGAGATGAAGGGGCCTGCATGGTTGTGTTCTAGTGAGTGCTCCTTTCCTGTCTTCCTGGCTTACTGATGGCTGCCTTCATGCTATAACCCCACATAGCAGGCAGAAAAAGAGAAAAACAGACACATCTTTCCCTCTTCTCATAAGGCCACAGGCCTATCAGATTAGGGCTCCATCCTTAGGACATCATTTAACCTTAATTACTTCCTAAAGACCCTATCTCTATATACAGTCATACTGGGGGTTAAGGGAGCAACATATGAATTTTGAGGGATACAACTCAGTTGATAGCAAGCTCCTATTGGATAAATTCTAACACAGATAGCAAGTTTCAACTCTGAGCAAAATATAAAAATCAATGGCCTGAAGGCATTGGAGAACAATCGAAAGCAGGCAGAAACTAGGGGTGTGGTTTACTCTTTTAAAAAAAGGATAACACGGAATAAGTGTCCTGTTTTGTGACTTTCTGTCTGAGGGCAGTCCTCAGTTGCAGACATAAAAAGCATCTAAATATGATAGAAACCTGCATTCTTACTGGCTTGAAGAATGAAAAAACAAAGTTTGGGTGACCATAATGCCTGGAAAATAAGCAGTGAAATTTCTAAATAAAGAGTCAGAGTGGTATAGCCTTATATTCTATGTATTAACTCTACCCAAGTATCTGGCCAACCCCTGAATTCCACATGCACGGGGCCACCTCCAAGCTGTCCAACAATGGCTAAAACAACCGGCAAAATATTTCAATTATTGCTTACTACTGGAAAGACAATTTGGGGCTTGAGCCTGCTAAAAAAACAACAGATTTTTTTTTAAAGATATTCTTCAGAGGAATACAACATAATTTAAAATCTCTTCAATTTGTCATTTAAAATATTCAAGATACTAGCCAAAATTATTAGACATATTAAAAAATAGGTAAACAAAAACCATTCTTAAGAAAAAAGGCAGTCAATGGAGACCAAACCCGAGATGTTCCATATGTTGTATTTAATTAGCAAAAATTTTGAAGCGATTATTACAACTATGCTTAAAGATACAAAAGAAAATATTCCTGAGATGAATAAAACAGATAGAAAATCTCAGCAGATAAATTTTTTAAACCAATAAAAAAGAGCAAATAAAGATACTAGAATAAAAACATACAATATCTGAAATAATATCATTATAAAGTCTTAAACACAGATTGGGAGGGCAGAAGAGTCACCGAATGAAAAGATAGATCAGTAGAAATTAACCCACTTAAGGAAGATAGAGATAGAAGATTGAAAAAATAAAGGAACATAGTCTCATGAAACTACATATTTAGGATCAGGAAGTTGGATGCTACCTTCTCCCTTAGGGAGAAACTAATTCCTCATAGTTATTTTTACAGCATTAAAGTGTTCACAGGTTATTGCTCTGTCTGTAAGTACAGAAATGGTAGTAGAGAATCAAAAGAGCAGCAACATGACTGATCTAATGGATTCTATTAGTTAATGGAATCTAGTAGCCAACTGAGTAAGCAGGTTAACAAAACATTTTCACCTGCTCCATGAGACTCTGACTCTGGATCAACAACCTAGGTCTGTACTTACCAGATAAAACAGTATGTGTTAACAACACTGCTAGGCAACATTGCTTATGATAAAAATAATCCCCAGCTGGTAAAGTACATCTAGGCTTAGAGAACTATAAATACCTGAGAGAAAGTAATAGTTGAGGCTTTCCTGAGTATAGTGACCCTTGTAACTGGTACATCTCTTTCAGTGACCCCAAGGTCTATACATGAAATGTAAAAATAGATATTGGCTCTTGTGGAAAACTGAGGCTTCTTTGGTAAGGGAGATTGTACCACCCACTGATGTAGATCTCATCTCCTTGCATTTGAGCTGGAGAAAAAATAGTTCCTACACCTATGAGTACACCTGGAGAGAAAATACCTCCTGGAGCTAGCTGCCTACTGCTACAGGGACTGCTCTAGTAAGGACTCTTGTTTAGAGAAGCTACCTTGCTGGCAAGCTAAGGTTCTTGTTCTACGCCTTTTTAAGTAGACTAGTACCAAACATAACCTGTGGTGGTCTCATGATTCTGAATATTTACTTGAACCTACAAAGATAGCATGGTGGCCACTGGAGATGAGCAATTAAAACAGTGGTTTCCAAAATGAGATTTGTGATTCTCAGAGGCTGTGCAAGACTATCTCCTGAAGCACAGCAAATAAAAAAAAGGACTTTTACTTATATTCATTTTTTAATCCCATATTTTAAATTTTTGCTTTATACAAAAGTTGTATGATTGATATGGTTTGGCTGTGTCCCCACATAATCTCAACTTGAATTGTATCTCGCAGAATTCCCATGTGTTGTGGGAGGGACCCAAAGGGAGGTAATTGAGTCATGGGGACCCGTGTTTCCCATGCTATTCTCATGATCGTGAATAAGTCTCACTAGATCTGATGGGTTTATCAGGGGTTTCCACTTTTGCTTCTTCCTCATTTTTCTCTTGCCACCTCCATGTAAGAAGTGACTTCTGCCTCCTGCCATGATTCTGAGGCCTCCCCAGCCATGCGGAACTGTAAGTCCAATTAAACCTCTTTTCTTCCCAGTCTCAGGTATGTCTTTATCAGCATCATGAAAACAGACTAATACAGTAAGTTGATACCAGTAGAGTGGGGCATTGCTGAAAAGATACCTGAAAATGTGGAAGTGACTTTGGAACTGGGTAACAGGCAGAGATTGGAACAGTTTGGAGGGCTCAGAAGAAGATAGGAAGATAAGGGAGAGTTTGAAACTTCCTAGAGACTTGTTGAATGGCTTTGCTCAAAATGCTGATAGTGATATGGACAATAATGTACAGACTGAGGTGGTCTCAGATGGAGATGAGGAACTTGTTGGGACCTGGAGCAAAGGTGACTTGTTATGTTTTAGCAAAGAGACTGGCAGCATTTTGCCCCTGCCCTAGAGATTTGTGGAACTTTGAACTTGAGAAAGATGATTTAGGGTATCTGGCAGAAGAAATTTCTAAGCAGCAAAGCATTCAAGAGGTGACTTAGATACTGTTAAAGGCATTCAGTTTTATAAGGGAAGCAGAGCTAAAAGTTTGGAAAATTTGCAGCCTGACTATGCGAAACCAATTTTCTGGGGAGAAAAGAGAAACCAATTTTCTGGGGAGAAATTCAAGCCCGCTGCAGAAATTTGCATAAGTAGCAAGGAGCCTAATGTTAATCCTTAAGATCATGGGGAAAATGTCTCCAGGCCATGTCAGAGACCTTCACAGCAGCCCCTCCCATCACAGGTCCAGAGGCCCAGGAGGAAAAAGTGGTTTTGTGGGCCAGGCTCAGGGTACTGGTGCTGTGTGCAGCCTAGGGACTTGGCACACTGTGTCCCAGCCATTCCAGCTGTGGCTGAAAGGGGCCAAGATGGAGCTCGGGCAGTGGCTTTAGAGGGTGGAAGCCCCAAGCCTTGGCAGCTTCCATGTGGTGTTGAGCCTGCAGGTGCACAGAAGTCAAGAACTGAGGTTTGGGAACCTCTGCCTAGATTTCAGAAAATGTATGGAAATGCCTTGGATGCCCAGACAAAAGTTTGCTGCAGGAGCGAGGCCCTTATGGAGAACCTCTGCTAGGGTAGTGTGGAAAGGAAATGTGGGGTTGGAGCCCCCACACAGTGTACCTACTGGGGCACTGCCTAGTGGAGCTGTGAGAAGAGGCCACCATCCTCCAGATCCCAGAATGGTAGATCCACCGACAGCTTGCACCATGAGCCTGGAAAAGCCACAGACACTTAATGCTGGCCTGTGAAAGCAGCCAGGAGGGAGGCTGTACCCTGCAAAGCCACAGGAGTGGAGCTGCTCAAAACCATGGGAATCCACCTCTTGCATCAGTGTGACCTGAGTGTGAGACCTGGAGTCAAAGGAGATCATTTTGGAGCTTTAAGATTTGACTGCCCCACTGGATCTTGGACTTGTATGAGCCCTGTAACCCCTTTGCTTTGACCAATTTCTCCCATTTGGAATGGCTGTATTTACCCAGTACCTGTACCTCCATTGTATCTGGGAAGTAACTAGTTTGCTTTTGATTTTACAGGCTCATAGGCAGAAGGGACTTGCCTTGTCTCAGACGAGACTTTGGACTGTGGATTTTGGGTTAATGCTGAAATGAGTTAAGACTTTGGGGGACTGTTGGGATGGCATGATTGGTTTTGAAATGTAAGGACATGAGATTTGGAGGGGCCAGGGGCAGAATGATATGGTTTGGCTATGTCCCCACATAATCTCAACTTCAATTATATCTCCCAGAATTCCCACATGTTGTGGGAGGGACCCAGCGGGAGGTAATTGAATCATGGGGGCCGGTCTTTCCCATGCTATTGATAGTGAATAAGTCTCACCAGATCTGATAGGTTTATCAGGGGTTTCCACTTTTGCTTCTTCCTCATTTTTCTCTTGCCGCTGGCGTGTAAGAAGTGCCTTTAACCTCCCATCGTGATTCTGAGGCCTCCCCATGTAAAACTCTAAGTCCAATTAAAACTCTTTTTCTTCCCAGTCTCGGGTATATCTTTAACAGCAGCATGAAAACAGACTAATACAATGATGTACAGTATATACCTATCTTAAAGGAAAGTCTCAAAAATCTTTTACTGATAGTCATAAACAATAAAAAATTTGAAATTCACTGAATCAGAAAATAGAAAGTATTTTCAAGCACAAATAGAACATTTGTAAAAATTCGCCATTTGCTAAATTCAAGCTTTAAAAATACAAAAGATCTGAAAGCATTGAGACTATATTCTTTGATTAATATGTAATGACATTAGAAATCAATTTTTTAAAAAAGTTAAGTTAAAAAAAGAGCCCTGTACTTGGAAATCTAAACACATACTTCTAAATAAATGATAGATCAAATAAGAAATAATAGTGAAAATTAGAAATTATTCAGAACTGATTTATAGTGAAAATACTATAACATATCACAACTTTGTCAATGCTGACAAAACAGAACTTAGAAGGAAATTTATACTGCTTAAATGTTTATATTAGAAAGAAGAATGGCTGAAAATTAATGAGGTCCACTCAAGAAGTTAGTAAAAGCACAACCACATAATTTCAAAGAAAATAAAATGGAGGAGGGAATGAAACTAATGAAATAAAAAACAAAGGAGGCAGGCAGATCACTTGAGGTCAGGAGTTTGAGACTAGCCTGGCCAACATGACGAAACCCCGTCTCTACTAGATAAGAATACAAAAATTAGCTGGCATGGTGGTGGGCGCCAGTAATCCCAGCTATTTGGGAGGCTGAGGCATGAGAATAGCTTGAATCCAGAAGGCAGAGGTTGCAGTGAGCCGAGATCATGCCACTGCACTCCAGCCTGGGTGACAGAGTGAGACTCTGTCTCAAAAAAAAAAAAAAAAAGGAAATAAATAAAAAAGATACAATAACAGCCTCACAAAATCAAAAGTATATCCTCTAAATGATTAATAGAGTAGTCTCTAACAAAATTCATCAAGAGGAAACAAAGGAACAAAGGCATTTCAAGGAAAACAACCCACAGATGGTATTGGTTATAAACATTTCAGCTTTCTAGCATAAATTAGAATTTTAGAAAACATATATCCATCATTATGCGTTAGACAGCTTCCAATATGTCAAGACATTCCTGATGAGAGCTGTGGTATTAACCAATGTGATTTTTAAAAATACTGTAAATAAAATGTGACAGAATTTGTAAGATCTACATAACTCAGTCTTAAATGTGAAAAGCAAAACTTACCACATTCAAGAGATAATATAAAAGAACAGCTTTATCATACTAGGCCAGTATAGAATAACTTAAAAACATACTCCAGAAGCATACAACCATAAAGGAAAATACTGAATTGGCTATATTAAAAAAAAACAAAAAACAAAACTCTGTACAACAACAGACAGCATTTAAAAATTAAAAGACAAGCTACAAGGCTGGGTGCGGTGGCTCACGCCTGTAATCCCAGCACTTTGGGAGGCTAAGGTGGGCGGATCACAAGGTCAGGAGATCGAGAACCATCCTGGCTAACACGGTGAAACCCCATCTTTACTAAAAATACAAAAAATTAGCCGGGTGTGGTGGTGGGCGCCTGTAGTCCCAGCTACTCGGGAGGCTGAGGCAGGAGAATGGCGTGAACCTGGGAGGCAGAGCTTGCAGTGAGCTGAGATCATGCCATTGCACTCCAGCATGGGTGACAGAGAGAGGCTCTGTCTCAAAAAAAAAAAAAAGACAAGCTACAAACTGAAAAATGATAATGTATAACAAAGGATTGGTACTCAGAATATGTAAAGAACCTCTACAAATCAATAGGAAAATACAATTAAAAAATAGTCAAAAGATATGAGCAAACAATTCACAAAAGAAAACAAAGGAGTTAAAACATAAGAAATAAATGCTTAATCTTACCAGTAGTCAGGGAAATTCAAACAATAAGATGGCACATTTCATGCATTACAGTGCCAAAAGTAATATGTCTAATAACACCAAGTGTTGCTGAGGAGAGTTCCTGTTGGTGGTAATGTAAGTTAGAACAGCATTTTGGAGAACAAACTGGCAACATTCACTGAGGCCAATGATGTATATATCATATATCCTCCTGAATGTACTCTTAGGCATATATTAATACAGCTAAAGAAAGTCTTTCACATGTGCACAAAAGGCAGATAAAAGTATGCCCTCTGTAGTATTGTTTGCAGTAATAAAAAGCTGGAAAAAAATCCAAATATCCTTTGCCAGGAAAATGGATAAACTGTTAAGGAGGCAGACAATGGAACACTGTACTAGCAGTTTCCATTTAGTTAGTTTGACTGTATTTAGCAGTCAAACTAAATAAATCCCAAGCATGTAACATTGTACACAAAAAATAGATGCAAGAGAATATGGGCAGCATGATGCCATTCACAGTTTTAAAACATGCAAAACAAATAATATAGATTGTTAATGGCTATATTATATGCAATACAAATATAAACACATTTGTAGGAATGATGAGTGTCAAATCAATATAATAGTGGTTACCTCTGGGAAGGCACAGAGGAAAATGGCGTTACAACTAAGCGGAAAAGTTTCTATTATACTTGTAATGTTTAATATGTAAAAAGCAAAAACCACATGAAGCAAGTGTGCCAAAAGGCAAGCAATTCAAAAGGCAGCCATTCATCTTCATCCTTTTATGAATGTTTGAAATATTTCTTAAAAAGTCCTCAAAAAACCTTAGACAACAAACTCTTCTGAAAATACTTTATTATTGAAGATAAAAAGAGGCATTGTCATTAACTTTATCTCCATCTTCTAATCCCACTCTACCCTTATATAAATCCTTCTCAATATCAAGAAGCCTAGGGTGGGAGCATTGTATATAGTGGAGGAGGGTGATAGAAAGTTAACATTTGCTAGACAAAATATATTATCTTATTTAAATTGCTATTAAAGACATTAAAAATGGGATTCAGAGAGCTTGAGCCACTTGCCCATAGTCTCACAACCAAAAAGAAGTGACAGTAAGATTCAAGCTGAGTATGTCTGGCTTCAAAGCCTCTATTTTTTTTTTTTTCACTACTGTTTTGACAGCAAGAAAAGAATTCTTCTTGAAGGTATAATTAACCTATCACCTGTTCCTATGTCCAGGATAGAAGTAACACAAGTACTGCAGCTTGTTCATCATGTCACACAGGAGCATAGATCCAGGCAAGGAAGTGGTATTATTGGAAACTGTGGAGAAGGAAATACATGCAGAGTTTGATGATATAATAATTTTCCAAACCTATCATTTATGCCCTGGGCCATTTAGATTCTTATCTCCTCCTAGGAACTTTGGAGTTGATGCCAATTTTACAAATATATTCTCCAAGTCCACTAATCTACGCAGACGTTTGCTCCCTTTCCATTGTGAGCTGAAAGAACACCTATTGTTGGTAGCAAACAACTTTGAGAGTTTAACAAATATAAATACACTCAAATATGTTTCCTAAATTACCAGAATAATGGAAGCACTAGACTCTCTGTCCAGTTTAAGGCCTTGGTTTTATACCTCTAAGACAAGGGACAGTTGGTGAGGTATAACTTTTATTTATGTATAGTAAGCCAAGATTTATGTAGTCAGTTACTTTGGCTGTCATTCAGAAACCAATTCCTCCATTGCCTCTCTTCATCATTACTGATTTTTGTTTCCTGGGAAACAACATAACTCTAATTAGAGAATGAGCCCACATTCCAGAGATGCAAATCCCCCTTTCCTCCCTCAACTTTTCCTTGGTCTCTTTGGACCCTCGTAACACAATATCTGGTGGCCCCAACTGTCCTTTTCTCCTTGCCTTGGCAGAAATCCAGTGCCTAGAGCTATGTCCTCCACTTTTTATCTTCCATCTGCAGAGTAACAGTGAAAGATGTAGAGGCCTGTACCCCAGGCAGCTGTACGACTCAGACTGGATCTGCACTCAGGCCTGCTGGCTTGCTAGAAATAAAAGACCATTAACTATGGTGTGGGGATGGAAACCTCTGCTAAACACACACATAGGCATGACTCCCTTCCCATGACGTGTCTCTCTCTCTCTTACTCTCTCTCTCTCTCTCTCACACACACACATACACACACACACACACCTTTGAGAGGAGAGAGTCTATAAAATTCCCCACATATGGTGAACATATTTTAGGGGAAGCACATGACTAGAGGCCAGTGGGAGAGAAAGAAAAAGAAAATAATGAGAAAAATCTTCAGTAAGTCTGAATTGTTCCAGTCAGACTGCTGAGAAAGAATGCAAAGGATTGGAGATGAAAATTACTGGTAAAAGTCAACATTGTAACATAGCTAAATCCTTTCCCTATTTCAAGCCATCATTAGAACATTTTCTAATGTTCAACAATAGCACACAGAAAAATAGCCTTTATAATTTAGCTGTAAGTAATTTGCTTAACACAACGAATATAGCTGAAAAAAGCACATTATAAAATAATATTTTTCTCTAACTCATAATTTCAAAAATTCTTAATTTTACTTGTAAATAATTGTGTGATGGGGAGGTGGGTATAACTAATGTTAACTGGAATTGGCTCCCAAAACATTAAATAAAATTGTTTTCTAAATTCTTATCCTTTCTGTTACATATTTAATGATCAATTAAATGCTTAAATACACTATAAACGTACCAGTATAAAGGAAATAGCAAAAAGCCTTTTAAAAATGTAGATAAATAATCTCTAATTTATCTGTTCTGTAAGTTAAGGACTGATTTATCAAATCTTCTCAAAATTAAACCAGAAGAAATTATTTTTTCTTCAGCTTTAAAGAGTCATTGGTAGAAGGTAATCAGATCATCCAAACACAAACTGGTAATAAAAGGTCTGCATAACTGAGTGGTGTAGTAGAAGAAACACTGGCCTAGTGTACTCTGGGGCTTCATTTTTTAAGGGATTTCTAGCTAAGCTGAGTTTAGATTTTTACATGAGGGCAGGAGAGAGACGCTGATGTGTTTTTAGTAGAAAGGTGACTGTGGCTGCCTTGTGGGGAATGAACTGCCAAACTGTGAGGCTAGGGCAGGAGTGAAAGAGTAATTTAATTGTTCAGGTGAGAAATAATGAGGGCCTTGAGGTCAGCTCCAACTCCCCACTTCCCCTCCACAAGCATCTCCAGAAGCAGAGACGTGAGGGCTGGAGAAGGGTGCGTAGGCAGGGGACAGAACAAGGTTCCCGCCTCATGAGTACATCTTCCGTAAGTGGTGCTTTAGGGGAAAACTGTAAAAGCCCTGGCTTTGCCACCTACGAACTGGGTGACCTTAGGCAGCTAATGAAAAAGTTCTATATGCTGAGTATTTACTAAGTACCAGGTACTGCTCAAAGATCATTTTAAGTACATTTTCAATTTACTTAATCTCTTCATACCTTAATTTATTCATTAGTGAAAGATAACAGTAATATTTAATTCCTGTGGCTGTTTTGATGATTAAGAGAGAAGTCATATACATGAAATAGCTTGGTAAACCTAACACATTGTGTTTTTCTTTTTTGAGATAAGGTGTCACTCTGTCACCCAGGCTGGAGTGCAGGGGCGTGGTCTCTGCTCACTTCCACCTCTGCCTCCTGGGTTCACCCGATTCTCCTGCCTCAGCCTCCCTCCCAAGTAGCTGGGACCACAGGCATGCAACACCACGCCTGGCTAATTTTTTAATTTTTTTGTAGAGACAGGGTTTCACCTTGTTACCCAGGCTGATCTGGAGCTCCTGAGCTCAAGGGATCTACCTGCCTCAGCCTCCCAAAGTGCTGGTATTACAGGTGTGAGCCACCATGTCCAGCCAGCCTTACACATTTAAAAATAGTTTTCTGGCCAGGCACAGTGGCTCACACCTGTACTCCCAGCACTTTGGGAGGCTGTGACAAGAGGACTGCTTGAGCCCAGGAGTTTGGGGCTGCAGTGAGCTATCACTCCACCACTGCACTCCAACCTGGGTGACAGAGTGAGACCCTGTCATAAATAAACAAATAAATAAATAAATAAATAAATAAGTTTCCTAATAAGCATTTTTTTTATAAATCTGAAAATGATATGATTATTTTCTTTTCAGCCCCCCCTCTATTGGAGACTATACAGATTGATCACCTCACACTTGTTAAAATGACTATTATTAAAAAGATAACAAGCCAGGTGTGGTGGCTCATGCCTGTAATCCCAGCGCTTTGGGAGGCTAAGGTGGACAGATCATTTGAGGTCAGGAGTTCGAGACCAGCCTGGCCAACATGGTGAAACCCTGTCTCTACTAAAAATACAAAAATTGGCCAAGCTTGGTGGCAGGCGCCTGTAATCCCAACTACTTGGGAGGCTGAGGCAGGAGAATTGTTTGAACCCGGGAGGCAGAGGTTGCAGTGAGCCAAGATTGTGCCACTGCACTGACAAAGCGAGATTCTGTCCAAAAAAACAAAAACAAAAACAAAAACAAGATAATATGTGTTGGCAAAGATGTGGAGAAAAGGGAACCCATGCACACTGTTGGTGAGAAAGTAAGTTAGTACAGCCATTATGGAAAACAGTATGGTGGTTCCTCAAAAAAATTAAAAACAGAACTATCATATAAGCCAGCAATCCCTCTAATGGGTATATATACAAAGGAAAGAAAATCAGTATGTCAAAGACACATCTGTACTCTCATGTTTATTGCAGCACTATTCATAATAGCCAAAATATGGAATCAACCTAAGTGTCTATCAACAGATGAACAGATAAAGAAAATACAGTATATACACACAATGGAATACTATTCAGCCTTGAAAAAGGAAATCCTGTCAGTTATGACAACATGGATGAACCCAGAGGACATTTTGTTAAGTGAAATAAGCCAGGCACAGAAAGACAAATACAGCATAAGCTCGCTTATATGTGAAATCTAAAAAATCGAGCTCATAGAAGCACAGTAGAATGGGGTAAGAGGAAATGGGAAGATGTTGGTCAAAGGACACAAAATTTCAGTTAGACGAGAGGAATAAGTTCAAGAGATCTATGGTACAATATGGTGACCATAGTTAATAATAATGTATTGTATACCTGAAAATCACTTAAAGATAGGTAAGTATGTGAGGTAATATATATGTTATATAGCTTGATTTAGCCATTTTACAATGTATACATATTTCAAAGCATCATGTTGTACACCATAAACATATGCAATTTTTATTTGTCAATTTAAAATAAAGAAAAAAGAATTCTTCCTAGCATTGCCTGTTAAAAAGAAGAAAAAGAAAAAAAGACTTTTTTTCTTGATTTTTGTATTACAAAACATAAGTCATCACCATGATGATCTTTCACCTACTAGAACTCTGTATATAATGGGGTCATGTGGCTAAGATAATAACTGTTTCCAGAAGACTAGTTTACTCACTTATACTTCTACTTGAAAATGGTTCTAAGAAGCAAAAGCCAATACATGCCTTCATGGCTCTAAGATAAGGCATGAGGAGGACCTTTCCATCATCATCCATGAACAAACTGAAGCATTATGGCCATTCTAAAGAAGCTGATGTCTAATATTCATTTCCAGGCAATCCATGGGCAGTAGGTAAGCACAGCTTCTACTCAAATTAATGAAAATGGTGATGAGCAACTATGTGGGACAGCAGTTTATAGTCACTAACGATCAGTTAACACAGATTAGTGTAAAGAGAAAGCAACTAAAAAACTAAGGTTTATTTTTAAGTTCAAAATAATTAACTTTATAGCAAACAGAAAACTTGATCAATATATCAAAGGTGTGAAAAAAAGTAGAAGCATAAAAAAATCAAAGTTTTAATTCTTTTTAAGCACAGGACTAACTTTACAGGAAATAAAATTTGATGAACAAATCAAAAGGCATAAAAAAAAGAGACTTAAGATCCATAATCAAATGTAATATGTGAACCTTGGTAGATCTTCACTCAAACAAGCCTACTATAAAAGTCATTTTTGGGAGAGTCAGGGTAATTTGGGTATTAGATGATAATATGGAATTATCATTGTTAGGCGTCATTACAGTATTATGGTTATGTAAGAAAATTTCCTGAATTTATAGTGGCATGCTAAAATATTTAGGGATTGGAATGCCATGATGTGTGGTATCTGCTTTGAAATACTTCAACAAAGAAAATAACATCAACCAGGCACAGTGGCACATTCCTATAATCCCAACACTTTGGAAGGCCAAGTTGGGAGAATCACTTGAGCCCAGGAGTTTGATACCAGCCTGGACAACGTTGTGAGATCCCGTCTCTCCAAAAAAAAAAAAAAAAAAAAAAAAAAAGCCAGGTGTGGTAGAATACACCTGTAGTCCTAGCTATTACTCAGGTGGCTAAGGTAGGAGGATCCTGAGCCCAGGAATTCGAAGTTGCAGTGAGCTATGATCACACTACTGCACTCCAGCCTGGGCAACAGAGCAAGACCCTATCTCTCTTTCAAAAAAGAAAAAAAAAAAAGAAAAGAAAGTAACATCAGTGAGACAAATAATGAAATGTTAACAAGTGATGGGGTATAGTATATACTCTCTCTATTGTTATACATTTTTAAAAATATTTTTAAATAAAATTACATTTTTTAAAAAGGGGGAAAGAAAGCCTGATAAAATATCCCATCCATCCATCCATCCATAGAGTTGTAGTAAGGTTGGTTACCTAAGTCAAAGGACGAAATGGCTAAGACCATTTATCTTAGGTTACAAAGACACCTGAGGAAATTTTTCATATTGCCTTTGTGAGACAAATTGTATAATGTAGGCAAGATGAGTACCTCCCTTAAATTTTGCTGGCAAACTATCAAAATTCTCCACAATGGAGCTGAAGTGAGGGATGGCAGGAGGTGAATTATAAAACAGCTTTACAACTGCATTAAGGCTATGAGGAGAAGACGGGCACATACCAGTCAAGTCTGTCCCTTCCACTCTCTGACCTAGACCCAATGAGCTCATTAGGTTCCATTTTAAGAGAAGGTGAATTTTGTCCCTCCTTAATGGGGAAGTCTCTACAAAGTCTCCCATATTGTGGGTTACCTCTTCAATTGCTATTTTGAACAACAAAGTTCCACGTGGAAGAACATATCTCAATTATTGCAAATTTTAGATGCTTATGAAGGTCACTGCTAAAAATCCTTTACAAAGTGAAAAAAAATTATACTATGGTAATCATTCCTGAGAGATTGAGCTCAAAGTGCAAGTACAGGATGTAGTTGTAAATAAGCCTTTAATATTAAAGATCACTTTAAAAACCAATCTGGCAAGTGGTTACTTTGTGGAGATTAGACATTCATCTACAAGAAGTATGGAAATAGGTACTTGTGGCTGGGAATACAATTTTTAGAAATAGTATCAGCTAAGGATCAAAAGCCAGCTTGTATTAAAAACAGCTTAGATGAAGTGAAGATGATGTGCTTTGCAAAATGCATTAGGTGACTCAAAAAGTGGCTCTAATGATGAACAGCTCTCCAACATTGGCAATGGATGTGAAGCTCCAGGCACATTCTTTTCAGAAAGAAGGTGAGAGTGCTTTTGAGATAGGATGACCAAGAAGGCGAGAGACCCAGGGACAGCTAGTTTGTAGAAGGCAAAACCTATACAGTAAGGACCTACAGGGTAAGACACAAATGGTACATAATAAATGTCTTTCCAAGAATTTGAAGAGCAGTTGTGTGGAAACAGAGTTGATTTATTGTTTTTTACAGAGCAGAAATTAAATGAATGAATGGAAACTATATGGAGGTAGATATTTGGTCAGTAAAAGCAAGTATTTTATAGTAACTGGATCTGTCCAACGCTGAATTTGAAAAGTCATGTGTAAGCAAAGCCTTCCTGACCAACTATAAGGAATGAAGTTGAGGTAAATTGCCTTTATGGTCCTTTTAAAGATCAGATTCTATTATTTTATCAAATTATCTACAAGCTGGCAACAAAGTTGATAACTGCATTTATTTTTTAAACATACAGTTGGCCCTCTGAATTTGTGTGTTCTGCATCCATGGACTCAACCAAACAGCAGATTGAAAATATTAGGAAAAAACAACTAATAAAAAAGAACACCGCCACTATATATACACTATGGAATACTACACAGTCATAACAAGGAATGAAATCATGTCTTTTGCAGCAACATGGAGGCCAACATGAAATACAGGCCATTACCCTAAGTGAAATCATTCAGAAACAGAAAATCAAATATTGCATGTTCTCACTTATAAGTGGGAACTAAACAATAGGTACACATGGACATTCAGAGAGAAATAACAGACACTAGAGACTCCAAAAGCCAGGAAGAGGGTGTTGGTTGAAAAATCACCTATTGAGTACAATGTTCACTATTTGGGTGACAGGTACACTAAAAGCTCAGACTTCACCACTACACAACATATCCACGTGACAAAACTGCACATACACCTTCCTAATCTCTAAAAATTTAAAAAATTAGTATATATATATATGAAATCAGTGTGTATTTAGGCATCAAAAAATAACAATACCATGATAGAAAAATAATACAAATTAAAAAACAATACAGTAAACAACTATTTGCATAGCATTTATATTGTATTAGGTTATTATAAGTAATGTAGAGATGGTTTAAAGTATACGAGAGAATATGTGTAGGTTATATGCAAATATGATTCCATTTTACATAAGCAACTTGAGCATCTGCAGATTTTGGTAGCTTTGGTGGTCCTGGAGCCAACACTCTTTGGATGCCAAGGGATCATTATACTCTTTTCGTTTATCACATATTTTTTAACTGTCTGCTCTGTAAGAATCATTGCATTAAGTTTTATGTATAACAAAACATATATAAAAATAATGATAGAAATGTACAATCAAGGAAGGTTGCATATATGCATGCATGTTAACATGTACCATAGCATGTATAACATACCATTCCTTGGCTGGGTTTTGTCCTAAGGTTAAAGCAGATACATAATGAAGGCATGATCCAGTTAGAATTTTCATCTTTTTCTAGGGTGTATCTTGATTGCCTTGTCTCTAGGCCAGACTATCGGCCTGTCCAAGAATAAACTGATTCATCCATAGTGAAGATATGAGTCAAATATTTTGGCTTTGCTATGAAGCCTTTCTTGGCTTAGACACAAGACACTGGGACTTTGTCTTCCAATTTCCCAACTTGTGCTATCAAATCTTCTCAAAAACTATTATACAAAGAATGAACAATGGGAATTATCCAACAGACCTTCTAAATAGAACATCTAATAAAGCAACATTGGAATTACATAAAACTATTGGTCACTAACTTCTATCCTTGATCACAAGGAGATTAGTCAACAACACAAAGTAATCAGTTTGAAAGCAACCCAGCATAGCAAAACAATTCCAGGGCTAGAAGTACTAATGAAACACAACTCTTGGTATATGAAGCATCATAAACTTACCGAATACAGTGGAGGAAAAGCTGAAAAATACTCTTGCAATATAATGATACTTAATGATATAAGTACAAGTAAAACATTAAGCTGAAAAAAATCACATTTGAAAAAGTCACCTTCAAACACTTTTTAAAAATCACAAGCAGGGGCTGTATGAACCATTCAACATTTTTTCCTCAAATAATCTACAAATAAGAGTTTTCTCAGTTCTAATCTGAGAAGCTGACCTGAGATTGTTGGAAAAGGATGCTTTTTTCCGGGTTTATGCCACAGGCAAGAAGAACAGCAGTCATGTCCAGGATGCTCTGCCGAAGGACAGCTGGGTCTTGGGGGACAGTAATGGAGTGGAGGTCAACAATGCTGTATAATACAGAGTCATATTCATCCTGTAACCTCACCCAGCTCTCAATGGCTCCCAGGTAATTGCCCAGGTGGAGGATTCCTGTAGGTTGAATGCCGGAAAATACTCGCTTCTTGCTGTCTTTCTGGAACAAAGGAAAACAAGCATATTTGCTTTTGAGGCAGAATCCCATGAATCCTATGCCCATGTTATCATAGCTATGGGAGCTAGTTATATTTTTGTAAACTACAATCTGACAGTCATCATCATCCGTTTATTTTGTGCCTACACTGTAAATCACTATGCTAGGTGCTACTAGGCACAAAAAAATGATATTAAAAATGTTTTTGCACTCAAACATGTACAAATGCAAAGACATATAAGAAAAGATCTGCGGCCAGGCGTGGTGGCTCATGCCTGTAATCCCAACACTTTGGGAGGCTGAAGAGGGTGGATCACCTGAGATCAGGAGTTTGGGACCAGCCTGGCCAACATGGTGAAACCCCGTCTCTACTAAAAATACAAAAATCACCTGGGCGTGGTGGTACACCTTTAATCCCAGCTACTCCGGAGGCTGAGGTGGGAGAATTGCTTGAACCTGGGAGGTGGAGGCTGCAGTGAGCCAAGATTGCACCACTGCACTCTAGCCTAGGCAACAGAGCGAGACCCCGTCTCAAAAAAAAAAAAAAGGAAAAGATCTGCGTCCCCAAGAGCATGTGATCTAATTGGAGATAGAGGGTATTGTTTATGAAAAGATAAGTAAAGATATAACATGGTAACATGATCATGACCAGTTTGGAATGATACAGAATAGGGTTCAGAGAGGAATTCCCAAGAGGAAAAGATAACTGAGGTTTGGTGGTCAACGAGGAAGCCTTCAGACATAGAATGAAATTTCACTGGAGATTAAAGAGGCCTCAAGGGTTTTTCGTGTCATTTAATTTATTTTGCAGTTAAGGAAATGAAGGCCTTAGCATTAGTGCTAAAGGCTACTACTATTGCCTTAAGATTTTTTTATATTGTTGATATTATAATTTGGTGTATGAGATCTTGGGCTAGAAATTAGAAAACATACACTCTATTTCTAATATTACTTCTTAATAAGGTTATTTAAATTTTCTATGCCTTGGTTTCCTTTTACTTTTAATAAAATCATATTTCGGTTTTCAATTCTTCAAAAGGAAATTTTAATTCTACATAATTATTTAAATTATAAAAAGCATTTTTACTCTGGTCATATTTTCCCTTTGGTTTGTACTTTCTAATACTGAAGTTATAATAGGAAAATGAAAAGAAAAAAATGCAATACAAAGTAAAAAAAATTGCTATTTTTCCCCTGAATTATTTTATAATACATTCCATAGTGAAAAACCAAAAATGAGTATGTATCAATAAATATGCTGTAACTAAAAGGCCCTGAGAAAATATAATGCATCATTATCATTTTTAACCACCACCACAGCAAAACAACAATAGCAGCAATAATTTACTGAACAACTATGTTGCAAGCATTTATGCCCAGTGCTTTACATATATTAATGCATTTAATCATTTTAATACCTAATATGGTAGGCATATTATTACCTCCAGTTTATAGATGAGAGACGTGAGGCTCACAGATTTAACTAGATTGCCCATGGTCACACAGCTAGTAAGTGGTGGAGTTGAGGTTTCAAGCCAGATATCACTGACTTCAAAGCCCATGTATGCTCTCTCTACTAGCTACTATGCTTTGCTTAGCTACCATCTATTAAGACTTTATTATATTCATTGTATTAATTTTGCAACTTTTCAGTCAGTTTAAAAATTTGCAAAATAAAAAATTACAGGGACAAAAAAGACCACTATTATACAGGTATCTTAATGTATTATGAGCCAAGTTTCTCTAGTGTATATATCTAGGAGTAGAATTGCTGAGTCATAAGGTATGTATACGTATCTTCAATTGTAGTACTTCAATACAGTGAACTATTCCTAAGTATGTAACATTATACACTTTCTACCAAGTTCCTGTTGTTCCATATCCTCATCAACACTTGGTATTAGCAGTCTTTTTATTTTTAGCTAATCTGATGGAAATGAGGTAGAATCTCATTATGGTTTAATTCTCTTTGATTATTAAAGAAGTTGGGAACTCTTTTTATGATTACTACCTATTTTTACCTCCTATTCTATGAAGAGCCTATTTAAATTATTTTGCCTGTTTTTCTCAGATTGGATTGTCTTGTATTGATTTCAGAATCTGTACATATTCTAGATGCTAATATTTTGTCAATTACATGTAGGGCATATATTGTCTTATTGTATGGCTGTCTTCTATTTATATTATCTTTTGATAAAGATAAGTACTTAATTTTATGAATCAGATATATAACTTCTGATAACAGATTATTGTATCATAGAAGAAATCTTTCAATACCCTGCAGTTATGAAGGTGCACGTGTGTGTGTGTGTGTGTGTGTGCACACATATATGGATACATACATATAGCTAGACACACACACACATATGCATATACAAAATGTGTGTGTGTGTGCACTTTGAAGTTTTATCTTTACTCTTCACATTTAGGTCTGTATCCATCTGGAGTTTTTTTGCATATGGTGTGAGGTAAGCATCTAATTTCTTCTTTTTTTCCTATATGAATATCTGATTATTCTAGCACCATTTATTGAAAAGACTGTCTCTTCCCACTGCTTTGAAATTCCATCGCCATCATAAATCAAGGATCCCTCTATGAAGAATCTGGTAAGGGTCTGGTCTTTCAATTCTGACTCATTAGTCTATCTGTCTGTCACTGTGTCAGTATCACATTGCTTTTTAAAAATATGTCTTGGAACCTGCTAAAGTGAGGCTTTCCACCTTCTTTTTCTTCAAGAGTACTTTATCCATCCTTGGCCCTTTATACGTATCAATATATTTTAGAATCATCTTGTCAAGTCCCAAGAGAAAAAAAAACCCTGTTCATTTTTTGCTTCTTCTTTTTAGATCAGATTAGAAGCTGCAATTGCTGGTTGGGGTTGCTGACTGAGATCACACTGCATCTATAGATTGTTTCGGGGAGAACTGACATCTTTATAATATTGAGTCCTCCAATCCAGGAAGCCACAAGCCATGTTAAGTCTTTTTTATACCTAATGCTAGCTCCTGAGAGCTAATCTACTTTTGATATGTGAGTGCCAAGGTTACTTAAATTTGGCACTTCCTTTTCCCCAAGTATTCCAAATCCTACAAATATAGTCTATTTTCCTCTCAACTCCTAAGATGATAGCCCTAAAATAGAATGCTACATCATAGCTCCATGGTCCAGAATTGGGCTTGATCCAGGAACTGAGGAGGAAACCCAAATGATCTGTGGCTCTGAGGATATGAAAAACATCTTTCAGGTAATTGAGAACAAATATAATCTTACACTCAAAATCACAAACACACACATAAAAGGCTTTCAAGTGATGAAATCCCCAAATCATAATCTAGAAACAATATTTTTAAAATAATTCCTACTTGAGAATTGAGAGAGAGAGAGAAGTTAGCATAGAATGAGTACCTATTAGCGAGGCTTCCTCCAGGACCTAGGGACCCTAACCAGCTCTGGATTCCTGATATGGGAATAAGCAAAGGAATTTTCAGTGCAGTAAGAAATGATTAATGGGCTTTAGGGACTGATTGATGAAGAGAGAAAGCAAAGCAGAAAAACAAACTCTGAAGTTAATAAATGGAAAGGAAAAGAATACCATCCTGAAATACTTGACCTAGGAAGATAAGGGACTGTTTATGGTAATGTAAAGGGTTATAAAGACTAGGAATTTTAAGTTGAAAATAATAGGAATATTTTCACATATATTCCTCCATCTTCAAACTCAGAAATTATTCCCCAGGAGAAATGGAGAAAACAAATTCTTGAGAAAACTAGAAGAGAAAAGCACCAGAGAAGAGACTGTGGGAAAAAAGTATTGTGACCAGTGGGAATGGGCTAGAAATGATCTAATACATCTTTTCCATTCTCTAGTTCCTGGGATTCTATACATTAGTGCAGAGGGAATGATATTATCAAGCAATGAGACCAACGAGAAGTGTTTTGTTCAATTTTCAAGGCGCTGTTAAAAAAATACAGCCTCTAAATGGGAACTGGATACCTGGTCTTAAAAATATACAGAGAGCATCCTGCTCTTCTGCAGTGAGTTTATGTTCCCGTCTGTTCCCTCTGCAGGAGTCAGCAGGCGGCCTGACGGCATGGCAGGGGAGACATGCCAGGTACCATGAAATCATGGGGTTGGAATGTGGAGTTTGGGTGGTGGGAGGATGGGGGTTCTGTGTTCAAAAGCACTAGAGTTAGAAAAGAATGAAAACGAAAGGAGCTTGGGCTTCCCATGGGTTTGGACAGGAGACAAACCACAAAGAAAACAGCTTCTAGCCTAGCCCACAGGCATTCATTCAAGGGGAAGCCTGGAGCATCAACCTACAATTCCATCACAGTATGCAGAGGATTAAAAAAGAAGCATGTTAGAAAGTAGGTCTTCATTTCATTTCAGGCATATTTCCCTGGTAAATGCCACTTCCAGCCTATACATTTATTGGCTCGTTTTTATAACAGAACCAGCAGTACCAAATCCCTGGGGAGCTTCAGCTCTAGGATTTGACATATACTAGAAGAGAGGGTGGGTATTCAAATCAAAGGTAGAGCATACTTATCATTTTGACAGACATAGCTGAAACTATTCCTGTTGTAAGGTACTGAGCACATCCAAAATGTGTAATTTCCTTAATTTTCTTACTGTACTCAAAAGCAATTGAAAATTCCCAAGTTATTAATTATGGCAAAAGAATTTTTGTGATTAGGAGAGCTTCTGTCTTTAATTTCAAGTGAATAAGATCCATCAAAAGAAGGCTGCCTACTAGCTTTGAAACACTTTCAGCTTCAGTACAGTGGTGAGAAACAGACTTCAACTAAAGATTTCAAGACTCTTCTTACAAAGTCCTGCTTGTATCCAGCTGTAACAGCAATTGTTCATTCATCACACTTGTTTTAACTACAGTCAAAGGTAAACCACAAACTTGGCTCAATGGCCACACTATGTCTTATTGGTTACATAAATGGCATTTTATCACAGATTGTAATAAAAAAAGTATTCAATAACATTACCAGGTAATTGGGATGAAAATCTCTTTCTATAAGTCTATTTATTCTTCTAATTGTATATAAATTTTAAAATATTGTTTAAAGCTGTCACTCCTTAGCTCTGTTAGTGTTTCTCAATTCTATCATCTACATTGCCCTACTATTTCAATCCTACATTCCTGAAATTATCTTCAACATTTTCTTGAAAATGCCTCTATTGGCAATTAAGGGTTGAAGAGCTGAAACAGAGAAGACCCGGCGTGACACTGGTGCTCCTCTGAAGGTTTGGCCATGCCTCAGCATTGTTCTGCTATAGTCAGCTCTTTCCTCCGGAAAGCACTGGAGAGTCCAGGTCTGTTAAGAAATGCTCACTCAGCACCAAGAAAAATGGGTTCATCATTTCTAAGCATCTGCTTAGAAATAAAACCAGATGCTCAGACCTAGGAATCAATAGAGTAAATATTAATTCAGTATAAGAGAAAGAAGGTCCTACATCACCTCCAAATAAATAATTGTTGGCCTACAATTAAAACTGAAGGAAAAATATTTTTAAAAAGAAAGAAAAAGGAGTGACTAACCAATTAGACTGTGAGCTCCTTAAGGGCATAAATGATAAGCACTTAATATGTATTGTTAGTTCAGTAAAAGAGTTTAAAAGGAATCAACTTGATTCTTAAAAATATTCCCCACAGGCTTATTTAAGCCATTTTCAAATTTTAAGAGTTACATATCTATTTTCCTTACACGTGCTGTACCTACCATCCTTCTATCATGTGATGGAATGCTTTTGCAGATGTATTTTCCTTCTTGTGATGAAATTTAGCTATCAGAAACATGCCCTGGCCCTTTCATGTACTTCATCTCATGTAGTGAAGGTAGGAATCATAGGCATCATTTTCTAGGGAAGGACACTGCTAAGTTAAATAACCTGCATAAAGTCACAGACAGGTGAGTCAGATCTGGATCTGAGCTCTTGCCACTGGACTCCAAATTCTATATTCCTTCCATCACACTGAACTGAATGCAATTTAGAACTTCTTGGCTTCAAGCATCCCACTCCCACCCAACCCCTCTCCCCAACACACTTCTCAGAAGGGGAAAGTATACCATGGAGATGTTAATGAAAAGGCCAAGGGCACACAACTAGTGGCACAGCTGGAGCCACAATTCAGAACTCCAGTGCTCTGGCCACCACACCACATAATGTTCTTCCCCAGGTGCCATGTTTTGAAGCTATGACCCCCTCAAAATTCAAATTGAAAATCCCCACTGTGGTAGTATTAAAAGGCAGGGCCTTTTAGAAAGTGATTAAGTCATGAGGGTTCTGTCTCATGGATGGATTAATGCCCTTATAAAAGAGGCTTCAGGCTGGGGTGTGGTGGCTCACACCTGCAATCCCAGCACTTTGGGAGGCCAAGGCAGGTGGATCACTTGAGGTCAGGAGTTTGAGACCAACCTGGCCAAAACGGTGAAACCCCGTCTCTACTAAAAATACAAAAATTAGCCAGGCGCAGTGGTGGATGTCTGTAATCCCAGCTACTCGGGAGGCTGAGGCAGGAGAATCACTTGAACCCAGGAGGCAGAGGTTGCAGTGAGATGAGATAGCGCCATTGCACTCCAGCCTGGGTGACAGAGTGCTACTCCATCTCCAAAAAAGAAAAGAAAAGAAAGGAAAGATTTAGAGAAAGTATACACTGTTTTGTCCTTCCACCCCCTCTACCACGTAAGGACCCAGCATTCCTCCTTGCTGGAGGATGCAGCAACAAGGCACCATCTTGAAAACAGAGAGCGGCCCTCACCACACACCAAGGCTGGTGCCTTGCTCTTGAACTTCCTAGCCTCCAGAACTGTAAGAAATAAGTATCTGTTCTTCATAAATTACCCAGTCTGTAGTATTTTGTTATAGCAGCACGAGTGAACTAAGACACCAGGTTTTTAATTTTATACTGTTCTTTTCTTCCGTAGTTGTTTCTTTTGTACCTAAACATCTCTTTGGGCTATTTTCTTCAGGTCTTTTTTTCTGTCTCCCCAGCAGGAAGAAATGATAAAATGTAAAGTCATGACACTTTGGTTCCCAGGAAGGATTACATCATCACCTCAGGGCAGCTAATCTATATTTAAATGCAAAGGTTATACGTAAGTAAAGAATAAGGAGGCAAGTCTTTTTTTGTCTTAGATGCTTAAAACTAAATTAACAATTATCTAAACATGACATAAATAATTAGAAAATTAAATGTAGTGCAAAATATTTTAATTCCTAATAACACTACTTGCTAAACCAAATCAGCAAGTGTCATATTCTTGCCATAACATACTAACTAACACAGCATATTATTATCTTGAACAGGACAGTAAGTACAGGTAATAGATCAAGAAGCACTACAATTTTAAAAGTACAAAAAATGATATAAAATGTTTAAAAAATTTAGTTTTTCCTCATAAGTTTTTTTTTTTTTTTTTTGAGACAGAGTGTCTCTCTGTTGCCCAGGCTGGAGTACTGTGGACGATCAGAGCTCACTGCAGCCTCAAACTCCTAGGCTCAAGCAGTCCACCCACCCTCCCAAGTAGCTGGGACTAAACGCACACACAACTATGTCGGCTAATTTTTTTTTTTTTTGGTATAATTCTATTTATATGAAATATCCAGAATAGGCAAACCCATAAACAGGAAGTCAGTTGGTGGTTGCTAGGGATGGGGAGGAGGGAGGAAATGGAGAGTTCTTGTTTAATGGGTACAGGGTTTCATTTTGGGATGATAAAAAATGTTTTGGAACTAGATAGAGGCGATGGTTACACAACATTGTGGATGTTTAGTACCAAATGTCACTGAATTGTTCCCTTTAAAATGGTTAACTTTATGTTATGTGAATTTCACCTCAATACAAATAAATAATAAATACATTGCAAGGAAAAAATTTGGAAAGAGGCCTATCAAACAAAAAAGTTGTAATGAAAAAGAAAAGACATTAAACATTTTTTTAAACAGGAGGTTTTGGGCATGGAGCTGGTTGATCTTAAAAATCCTATCCCATTCATTCACATCAAGCTGTCCAAACCTAGTAACTGGAAAGGTCCCACGATGCTGAGCTCTAAACATCAAACACAAAACTAGAATTCTAGAATTATCTGGTATTTTCCCTTTCCTGAAAATTCCATCTTCAATTGGGTCTACAGGTTCAAGAGCCATATTTATGAATCAACATTCAGGGCACGTACTCTGGTTCAGGGACAATGAATGGTACGAAGAATATCCAGGATATGTAGCTGCAGCCCTCTCAATGACTCTAATACTCAAGGGGTTAAAAGAATCCAGCCCCAGGAGTTTTAGATACAAAAATAGTAACAATCCAACTGAATTTGACTGCATTTAAAAAACATAATTATTTCCAAATCTACCGAGCAGCTGAACAGTCTTCAGTGACGCCTACAGTCACTGGAATTCAAAGACTCCTGCTCCCGGCAGCGCTGGGTCCTTTTATGCCTATGGGATTTATCTCGGCTCCTACCTCTACTTCTATGACTACGCCCTTCAGAACGCCCGTTGTACAGGCTAGAAAGTGTGCCTGAGCTCCGCCCTCTGTCCTTATCCCTGGTCTTTTCTTCTCTTGCCTCCCTCCTGCTTGAGGACCTGTGCTCGTGCTTGGGTTTCTCATTCTTCAGCTCCCTCTCTCGGTTCTCTGCCCAACCAGAGTAGGCAGTCCTGGCCTTGGGGAGCTTCCGCCCCTCCCTAGGCACTGACTTCTGAGCTCTCTCCTAGTTCTTGCTGCTGTGCTTCTTAGGGCCAGGGTCGTCCTCTTCCTTTACTGTCTTGCTTCTGGGTGACGAAGAGGATGGTTGCTCTGCCTGTACCTCCCAGTCAGTTGTCTCTTTTTCTTTTTTTCCTTTTTGTCTTTTTTTGCGCTTTTTTGTTGGTTTTTCATCTTCAGAGCTCTCAGACAAACTTGGTGAGGGGGTACGAGCCCCACAGCCCTTCTCCTGGAGCTCTTTGGTCACATCATCCATTTCTTCTGAGTCCTTAGGAACGCAATAGTTAGACACATGATCCACTCGGATAGTTCTTCCTTTGATCTTGATCCCATTAAAATTGTCAATGGCCAGAATTGTGCTCCTCTGGTCTTCATAGCAGAGGAAACAGAATCCTTTGGATTTCCCAGTCTTCTTGTCCCACATGAGATTAATGTTAACAATCTCCCCATACTGTGAGAACACACAGATGATGTCCCCTTCAGTCAGCTCATAAGGAAGCCCTCCCAGGAAGATCCAGGCACTGTCCTTGTACTCGGAGTGCCAGGACACCTTATCGGCCACCCCAAGCTGGACCTCTCGCTCATTCAGCTCATTGATCAGCTTCACCTTAGTTAAAGGGTTCATCTCCACGGGCCCAAACTCAGTGTTCAGGTATCAGTGCCCAGGCAAGGCAGTGTGGCACATACCCTGGCTAATTTTTTAAATTTCTCGTAGAGGCAAGGTCTTGCTATCTCGCCCAGATTGGTCTCAAACTCCTAGCCTTAAGTGATCTTCTTGCCTTGGCCTCCCAAAGTTCTGGGATGACAGGTGTGAGCAATTGCACCCAGCCTTCATAAGAAAATTCTAACATTGATTTTCAAGTGTTCATTCTGGGGGTATATGATATTTTCATTATCTCTTGTGGCCAACTAAAGGCTTATCATACCAACAATTATCACTGCTCACACATCCACATTGACACCTGCCTGATTCCTCTCTTCAGCTGATTATCTGAGAACATTTATCCTTTGGCCAGCAGCTGAGATATGTGGCTACCCACACCAAGTCGTCAGACTGTTACTAAACATGCGAGGATTAATTACACTGGTTTTAATACTTTTCTAACTGTGTACCCTTTTTCAAATATAATATTCTTAGATGTGCCTAATAAGTGGAATTGTCCAAAGAAAAGCTTGAGAGGTGGATGGATAATAGCAGAGTCAGTGGGGGAGCTCTGGTGGGTCCCTGACTGCTCTTTTGACCTCACCCCAGTCAAGCACAAAGGGGGCTTCTCAGAGCACAGTCTGAAAACCGATTTCAGACATTTTCAAAGTATTAATATTTTGTTGAAATTGAAACTGTCTTCCTCAGGGTATTGGGGAATATACAGGAGAAGAAAGATACTAAAATATGGGATAGAGGTGCAAATATCACATATGCTGACTTAGCATAACTCTTCTCATTTCTTCCTCTGAAACAAGACTCTGACTTTGTGGGGTGGTCAATGCCCTTCCCAGTCATTCTCCAATCACACCACCTGGGGAACTCAGCTGACTACTTGCCTTTCTTCTGTAGAGTACTCCCCTCTGCATTCACACTCTTCCACCATCCTAGAATGCCCTTTAACCTCTTTTCTGCATGGGGAACTCTCCTTGGTCATTAAGCCCTAACAATCTCTCACTGATTCTGAGACTCTTAAACATGCTTCTTCCTCCTACCAAACACACCCATACCTGGTCCATGCTCCACCACACACACCATCAATGTCTCTCTTTCTCTCTCTCACTCAGAAGAACAGATGCCTCCTTCATCAATTCTTCATTATTGCACATATCACATCGATAACTTGGTAAATATTTTTTTATTTGCTCCATAGATATATTTTCCCACCTAGAATATGAGCTCTTCTAGGGCAGGGACTATCTTTTCCTTCTTTATATACCCAGTAAATAGCACAGTGCCAGGTATGTTGTGGTCCCCTAATAAATGTTAACTGAATCATGACAAATCCTTTCTCCCATACTTTAGTTCCAAATATAAAGGGTAAAATAACTATAAAGAAAATAAGTCAAATGTTTCAGTTGCAGGCAAATGTTAAACAAGTTACGTTCTAGGAGTTTGTTTAAAAATTGGTTCTTTGAAACTCAGAAATTGGGTTCTTCAAATGGGAAGCAGACCATCAAAGTCTCTCTGAGCCTACAATATTCTTGAAGAATGGTTTTAACAGCATGATTTCAGCTGTACCTAACCAGCATCCATAAAATTGTTTCTGTGGGAAAGTGGAATCCGAGGTCCATTTTGGACACCAGAAATCTATTCAGTGGTGGCTTTGATTTTGTATTAGAAAGGACTTAAGGGGAGCAATTATGCATGCAGAGGAGGTTGTATTTGCATATACAGTAAATTCTTTTTAGTTAGATTGTATGATTACTTTGAGGTGGAGTAACAGGTTAAACATCCTCATGCATTAATTGCCTTTCTTATTGATATTGTATGGACTGTCAGAGGCAGCAGCCCTGGCCACTGCTGGTGGAAAAGTAAAGAGCAGAAAGAAGGTGAGAGGAAGGGATTAGAACAGAGGCTCTCAAAGTGTGTTTCCAGTACCAGCAGTAGCATCATGGCTTGGGAACTTGTTAAAAATGCAGTCTTGGGTTCCAACCCAGACCTACTAAATCAGGAATTCTAAGAGTGGGGCTTATCCCAGAAGAAATGAGAAAATTTATGCGACCCGGGCTTTAACAAGCCTCTTCAGTGATTCTGATGTATGCTAAAGTTTGAGCGAGGTTTTTGGGCAACAATAATCTATTCTTAAAATTCACTTCAACTGCAGAAAATGAGGTACAGATAAAAACATTATGAATGAAAAAGAGAAGGTCCCTTCTAAGCCAACAGTTCTCAATCTTGGCTGCACTGCAATCACTTGGGAGCTTTAAAAAATACTGATGCCTGGGCACCACCCCCAGAGATTCTGATTTAATCAGTCTGGGATTTGGCATGAGCAATGGGAGTTTTAAAAGCTCCCCAGGTGATTCTAACATGAAGCCATGAATGAGAAACCACTGTTCTAAGCCAACTGCTACATAATTATCTTCCAAAGCTGCCAACCTGCTAGGAAACACTGAAACACACACACACAAATAAAAGGACTAAAAATGTGAAGAGTAAGTTCACTTGCTAGTAATTTACATTTCAAGGTAATGAAATCTCTAATGCAATGATTTAATCATGTATAGGCAGAGGCCCCTTTGGCTCCCAGCAGTTTGGATATTACATGCGGCAGCCACGAAGGACAGAAGATTATGACGCTGTGGTCGTACCCTCTATGCTGGTGAGAGAAGACACCTGTGACAACAAGTAGGCATGCTATCTTCGATGGCTAGGTAGACTTACTTGGCAAAGTCCAATTCCATAAATCTCTATGGCTCAGGGATTCAGAAAGCATATATAGCCTGGACATCACCAAGGAAGTAATACCACTGAGGAGTGTTCAACATCAGTAATGGATTGGAGACAAAATTATCTCTGCATAGAGATACTGTTTTTACCCATGTCCCTGCTTGGCAAACTCCCTACTTCCTTCTGATCTTTCCTACCAGAAAGTCTGGATTCAACACTCGAGCACTGTAAGTGGGTCTCATAGTTAGCTCAGTTGGTTGGCCAAGACCTGGACTAATATCATGTGGCCTTGGCTAAGTGAAGCTGAGATGCCAGTAATTCTTATATATAATGTATGATATAATTCCCTGACTATCTCAAGTGTTCTGAACCTTTGAGAGACAGTGTGAATTTCTTACAAAGTACCCACAATCCAAACAGGAAAACACATTTCTAAAGTTAGTTTCCTGGCATAAAATAGTTTACAAAAAAGGGATTTTTTTTGACTGTTATTTCACCTCTTCCAAGAGCAAATAAGTCTCATGTTCCAGCTAATCATGGCTCCCTTTCTCATCCAACCTGTAGACTGATATAAGACTACAGGGTGTTCCAACCACATTTGCATCATCAGACCCTTCTGTCAGCTCAGGTTGTTAACTCAGCCTTATAGTAAGTTAGAAGAATGACAAAACCAAGCACTAAAATATGATTTTGATAACTAGCTTGGTTATAAACCATGGCTGAGAAGCAGAATCTAGTGCCACACTGCCGGGATTCAAGACTTTGCCCAGTTACTTATGTGGCTTTGAACATGTACAAAATAGGGATAATAATAGTACCTATCTCAGAGGGTGGTTAGGAGGACTGTGACAAGTTTATTAGTATAACCCTGGCACAGAATAAGCTCTCAGTAATCTAACCATATCTGGAGATCAAAATTTTATTTTATTTTGACCCAACCATTCAATGTATGGAAATCTGTCCTACAGAAATACTCACACAAGAATGTAAGAAGATCTGGTGTTCCCCCTGATTATTTAATTACAAAAGAATTATACTGGTACATATACACCATGAAATTCTATGTAGCCATAGGAAGGAATGAGATCATATCCTTTACAGGGACATAGATGGAGTTGGAAGACATGATTCTCAGCAAACTAACCCAGGAACAGAAAACCAAATACCACATGTTCTCACTTATAAGTGGGAGCTGAATGATGAGAACACATGGACACATGGTGGGGAACACCACATACTGAGGCCTGTCAGGTTGGAGAGGGAGAGCATCAGGAAGAATAGCTAATGGATGCTGGGCTTAATACTTAGGTGACAGGATGATCTGTGTAGCAAACCACCATGGCACACATTTACCTATGTAACAACTCTGTATATCCTGCACATGTAGCCTTGAACTTTAAAGTTGAAGAAAAAAAAAAAAGAATTATAAGCAACTAATGTCCATCACTCGGGGAAATACTAAATAAGTTATAGTTTTCTTTTTATATAATGAAATACTATGGAATAGATATGAAGGTAGGTCCTGTTAAGTACTGAGAATTGGCACAGGGTGGAGGTGAGGAGCCCAAATCTAGAGTCACACATGTGAGTCCAGTGCCAGCCTTCTTGTGCACCGGCTGTGCTTCCTTGTACAAATCACGGAACTTCCTTAGCTGTAAAATGGGAGGAATGACAGTACTCCCCTGAAGGTTCTATATAGACATTTGTTAAATAGATAAATGCTGACAAGGAAGACAGCCTACATACCTAACTTACTAGTGGTTATACAAGGAAATGGGAGTAATGACTTCCTTTTTGACTTTTTGTATTGTTTAACTTTTTAAAAAATGCATGTCATTTTTCTGTCACCAAATTTTAAAAATAAGCCTGGGCCAGATGCAGTGGCTCACACCCGTAATGCCAATACTTTGGGAGGCCGATGTGGGAGGATCACTTGAGCCAGGAGATTGAAATCAGCCTGGTCAACATAGGGAGATCCTGTCTCTACCAGAAAAAAAATAAAAATAAATAAATAAATACAGGAAAATTAGCCAGGCATGGTAGCACATGCCTGTAGTACCAGCTACTCAGGAGGCTGAGGTGGGAGAATTGCTTGAGCCTGGACATCGAGGCTGCAGTGAGCAATGATTGTGCCACCATACTCCAGCCTGGGCAACAGAGCAAGATCCTGTCTCAAAAGAAAAATCGGCCTAGTTTTTCGGCATATGGTGGTCTGATTGAATTAGTTGATATGTAACTAAAAGAGTCTCATACTAACAGGAATGTTGGTTATTACCATTTTCATTTTAAATAATGGGAAATTAAGACAGACAATGTTAAATGATTTATTAAGTTCAGATATTAAGTAATTTGTAAAATGAAACTAAAATAGAAACAATGTAGTGTAATCTAAAGGACTTGAGTTTTGAGGATCAGACAGTGCTAGGTTCAAAATCCTTCTATGCCTCCTAGCGCCTTTTGCAAATTATGTAACCTCTCTGAAACTCAGTTTTATTATTTGGACAATGAGGTTAATGGTAATAATAGCTAACATTTATTGAGTGCTTACTAAATGGGAAGCATTATAGCAAGAGCTATAAATGTATTATCTCATTTGATCCTCATAAAAACTCTGAGGTGCTTGTTTCACAAGGATGAAGGAACTGAGGCACAGAAGGGTTAAATGAGTGGTCCATACCTAGTAAATAGCGGAGCCACGACTTGAACCCAGGTCGATTAACTTCAGCCATATGTACTTCAGAGGGAGATTATGAGAAGATAGCAAGGCACTCAAGAAATTATTTGTTTTACCCCTTTGATTCACTAGAATGTATGGCCTAAAATTTTAATTTTATGTTATAATAAACTTCTAAGGGGTGTGTGATTCTCTTACACTGCTCACACTAAAGATAACTGACTGCTTGATATACTTGTTTCATTGAGAAGTGGTGGCCCATACCAGGGCAGGTGACAAGGACAGTGGTTCTTATTCATCTGGGCAGCAGCTTCAGTGCTAATTCTAAACACAGGTGGTGAGAGAGACAGCCAACAGGAAGGGGGAAGGAATCACTGCTGACATGTGCAACTGGGAAGATTGATGGTTTCCCTCTCTCTTTTTCCCCAATGTGTCGGCATGGGAGCAGAGATGTAGAAGCCGCTGTGCTGAGGACAGTAAAATACACAGCACAGTGTCTGCCTGGCTGCAACACTGATTAATGAGACCAAAATGACACAGAAAACAGGCAGTGCTTCGGAAGGATAATTCACAGGCATTTCTTTATTTAATCATTTCAACAAAAGCAGTTCCCATAAACTGCCCAGTTTGAACTAGAATCTAGAATTCCCCGTGGTTAGAGCAACACAGGGGTATATTTGGTGGGATGCATGGATCAAAGAGTGAGAATATAAAGAGAGTTTGTAATGAAGTAAATTCACTAATGACTGGCTGGGTACAAACTTAGGAATTCCTCTACTTTCTCTGACTGACCAAAACATTCACAAAGTTCCAGGTAAGATAGTTATTTGCCTACCTAACTTAATGTAGGGATGATATGAGAATACGTTATCACAAGGAATTGCACCCTGTTAAAGCACTCTTGCTTTTCAAGACTAGTAGCCAGCGTCACCAATTCTTCATGTTTTACCACAGCTGCATAATGTATACATTTAAAATGACATTATCTTTATTAAGGAAATTAATCTAAAAATTAATTAACATCAAATATTATTTTTAGTACTTACTATCACCTGTCTTACTTCCCACGAGCAGCTCTTCAAACTTAATACTATATCCCAAACTAAATCTGTTGACGCATGACCTTCAGGTCAACTCTCCCCGATTCTGCACTGTATTCTCAATTCTGGCTAATGATACAACCATCTACCTAGTCTCCTAACCTTAAGATTCATCCCCAACTCTTTCCTTTCCCTTACCAGATTCTGTTGGTTCAAATCCTGCCTCCTCCAATTACTAGCTATGTGATCTTTGGCAAGTATTTGTGCCTCAGTTTCATCACCTGAAATAAAAATTTTAATAGTACTGATTTATAGGAGAATTGCAAGAATTAAACAAATTAATACATAAAAAGTGTTTAGATTAGTGCCTGGCACATAGAAAATGCTTAATAAATATTAGCTATCTTCATCATCTAATCAATTACTAAATCATCAGGGATGTTTCTCAATACAATTTCATTTCTCCATCTCCATCAATGTAGTCTAAACCACAATCATCTCACCTGTGCTGTTTCAATAGCTTTTTTCTGAGTTTTTTAATCTTCTACACTATTACCTGAACTATCATTTAAAAGTAATGAATCTCCACTGATTCTTCCTTTTTCACAGAATCAAATCCAAACCCTTAATTTAGTGTATAAAATCCTTCATAATCTGACTTCAAATATATGTAGATTACTTAGGCATAGTAAGGGCAATTATCCCCATGAATCGACATTAATTAAGCAAGTGAGAAGTCTTATGAGAAATATAGAGTTCAAGTTTTACATTTAACATTTTAAAACATGCTATTTTTCATTGATTACCCTAACACTAGAGTAAGTATCATATTCACCGAAAAACCACTGAGTAATCTTTAGGATCTATAATTTAAAGCCTAAAACATAAAAAAAATTACATGCCATTTTTCTAGTGTACTTCCATTGCTTGGTGTAGTAGGTTGAATTATGTCCCTCCAAAATTCATGTCTACCTAGAACTTCAGAATGTAACCTTATTTGGAAATAGGATCTTCGCAGATATAATCAGTTAAGATGAGGTCATACTAGATTATAGTGGGCTCTAAATACAATGACTTGTGTCCTTAAAAGAAGAGAAGACACACAGACACATAGAGGGAAAAGGGCCACATGACAATGGAGGCAGAGATTGGAGTGATACAGCTACAATTCAAGAAAATCCCAAGGATTGCGAAGAGCCACCAGCGGCTAGGAAGAGACAAGGAAGGGTTCTTCCTTAGAGTCTTAAGAAGCATGCCCTGCCAACACCTCAGTGTCAGACTGCTAGCCTCCAGAACTGTGAAAGAATACATTTCTGTTCTTTTAGGCCACCAGTTTGTGGTACTTTGTTATGGCAGACTTAGAAAACTATTAATAGCACACTTGACTAATGTCTTAAATTGATAAAGGTAAGTAAGGTCAGTTGTTCAGGATCTGTAATCTGGTTACTATTTCTGTCAGAAATTCACATCCAGGACACTGGCCTTCTCTTCCAAGACAGTGCAAGCCCTGGGGCAATGCAGAATAGAATAAAAGTGTTCTGCACGGGTTGTGGTGACTGACCAAACCACAACTGTATGTAGGTAGTAGTGCTGAGAGGCAGGAAGCATTATTACATAGACCATGTCCAATAAACAAACAGCCATCAACTAAGGGGCTATAATCATAGATGAAGTTGCTGTTACTTTGTTCTGGGATCAAAGTTCTAGGATCACATTTGCATTGATTCCATAAAATTACTGCACATAGTTGACTTTGTTCCATTTATTTCTTCCATTTAAACAGTAGCTCTGAAATTTTCATTATGCTGTAATCTCTCAGAAAAATGTAAATTTAAACTTAGCAAATATTTATTTCCTTTGGTAAAAAAAAATATTGATTGTATACCATTTTCCAGATGAAGCAGTATGGCATGCACTATTTCAACTTCCATGATCAATTATTGCTCTCCAAAAGGACTTTTTTTTCCCCCTTTGAAATCTTGACATTGTTTTTTGGCATAATTACCCCAGCCCAAACGGTTTTGAGATATGTGTTTTTTTTTTAAATAAGCAGTAAACTATTTCTTTTACTTTAAAAAAACAAGTAAACATGTCTTTAAATTTTCTTTGAAGTTCTTTATAAAAACTTCTAAAAAATAAATGTTATTGTATATATTTAAGGTATACAGCATAATGTTATGGGATATATACAGATACCAAAAAGGTTACTATAGTGAAGTAAATTAATATATCCATCATCCCACATAGTTATCAATTTCTTTTGTTTTTATGTCAAAAGCAGCTAAATTCTTATTTAATATCAATCCCAAATACAGTACAATTTTATTACCTATAGTCCTCATGTTGTATTTAGATCTCTAGACTTGTTCATCCTACATATCTGCTACTTTGCATCCTCTGACCTACATCTCTCCATTTCCTCCTTTACAAAGAATTCTTGTATGTAATAAATAACTTTAGGAGAAAAAAAGAGAGAGAAATTCAAATTTGCAAACCAGTATCATCAGCCAATCATTAATTCACCATCCCTCTTTATGTTTAAAAGATTATCTCAATAATCTCTGGAAGCTCTGAATGACAGCCTATAAGGTTAGGGAACAAATAGTCCTATATAGATTAATTTTCTTTTGGAGGTTTTTTAAATGATCGATTCCAAATATACAGTATAGGGAAGGTGAAATGAGTAAGAAAAAAATCATATTTAATTCCCTGTTAACACTGAGCTATATTATTCAAAATGTGTTTCAAAATACTTAACCAGATCACCAAATCTCAGTCACTACCTTAGTTTAAATATTCACTAAGAAAATAGTCAAGCAACAGAAATCCATTGTGAGACACCATCTAGAGAGAAAGCTACACTGCTATATATAATTTATTAACTTAGTAGTTTAGTCTCTCAATATTTAGCAAGTTTGTTTAAAAATTACCATTCCCATTGGTTTATAGTGACATTAATATAAATCCATAATTTCAAAGTCAACATTCCTTTCACTGTGAACAAAAGACTTCTTTTTTTTTGAGGTGGAGTCTCACTCTGTCACCCATGCTGGAGTGCAGTGGCGATCTCGGCTCACTGCAACCTCCACACCGCCTGCCACCCCTGGGTTCAAGGGATTCTCCTGCCTCAGCCTCCCAAGTAGCTGGGATTACAGGCGCCTGCCACCGCGCCTGGCTAATTTTTGTATTTTTAGTAGAGACAGGGTTTCACCATCTTGGCCAGGCTGGTCTTGAACTCCTGACCTCGTGATCCACCTGCCTCGGCCTCCCAAAGTGCTGGGATTACAGGAGCAAGCCACTGCACCCAGCCAGTAGTCCAATATATTTCTGACATACCACATAGCTTCCTGCATGTCATATCTTTGAGCCTCTTATACAAGTTGTAAAGAAACTGGCAATCTACATAGAGATGCAGAGAGGATGTTATCAAGGAACTGTCAGTATTGGGGGGCACTGAAGAGTTTTTAGTTTCTCAAACTCACTGATAGAACCTTAGAATTTGACACAATCGAGTACTTAGTTCTTCCTCTAAATTTTTACCATCACATTGAATCTTCCACTCATGTTTAGTGGCACCATCGTGGTTCTAATTTGCACTTGCTCTGTGTGTGTCTCTGTGTCTGTGTATGTTTATAAAATAACTACACCCCTAGTCAGTTGTCTTATTGTGCCTAATAAAATTCAAGGACATTTCTTTAATTAAGAGAGCCTTTCCTTTCCTGATTGCTTACATAAATTGATGACAATTTAAAAATTGTTATTAAGTTAGCTTATAATGTATTGTTTAATATACTGAGGAAACATGTATTTCAATTGTAAAGTAATGCAGCAACAAAGTTTTGTTTCTCTAATGTCAATTATATCATTTGGAATATGAGCATTCTTGTAGTAATCAATTGTAAATATAAAGGCCAAAATAATGTTCTCCTTTATATTTTATTTTGCTTTTCTAACAACTCTAACAAGTTGACTTTATTCACCAGCGAAATATTTACCATATTCCTTTTGCAGTAAACAATACACTTTCAATTCTGATTTTATTTTTATATATTTTATATCTTTAGATGGGTATATTCTACTTTTGCAAATATGCTTTACGTCAATAAATTATAATTTTGCAATAGCTTCACCATAAAATCAACACTCACACTCAAACTGTAATAATTTTAAATGCAATTTACTTATGAGTTTTTGAGACTCCTCCTTCCCCAACTGGAAATTTTTAAATGTTGTACATAATTATTCTCTATACTACATTTTAGTAGATAAAATAATTCGCATGAATAGAATATGGCTTTTTATACTATATACATATGTATTGAAATATTAAATTGTACCCCATAAATATGTACAATTACAATGTTTCCATTTAAAAAATCAAATAGTGCTCTCATTTTTGACAATTTCAAACACGTGGTTTGAAAATGTATCTTCAAAGTGCATTACTTTTCATCTACTTAGATGACAAATTACTGTACCATGAAAAGTTATTAATGATAAAATACCTGGTACCACACGTGATACCATTGCTTGCCTCAACTGGTAAACTCCTGGACATTTTTGGGAAAAATAACACAGACTTTTGTTTTGCTGTTACTATCAAATAATTATAAGGTAACTGTATATGCTCATGTCTGGACCATCAAACAGTAAAGGACAGTGAGAAATGTATGTACCAAGTGGAACAGAGCTGTTTTGTGTGGACAGGTGGAACCCCAGCTGGGTAAAAACAATGCTATTGAAATGTCATCAGTCGAGTTATAATGAAGTGATTTTCTTTGTTTATTTTCTATCTTGATGAGAAATGTGTGATTTTTAAAAATACTGTAGCAGAAAAAATAGCCCAATTACCGATCAGATATTTTATATAACAAAGTATTTTTCAATTTCTCTCATATTTCTGACAATTTTAACTTTTTTGCTGACCTCCCACCCCACTGGCACTACTGGGTTAATAAGAATCAAGTCTACTTTTTCAGCCTTTTTCTTCTACCATTCCCCTCCATGAATTGTATACTTCTTTTACTTCCATACTCTTGCTAACTTCCAAGACTTTGCACTTGCAATTCTCTCTGCCTGGAATCCCTTTCTTGACCTAACAAATTTCAATATATCTTTTAAGACCTGGTGCAGCTGTTACCACATTTGTGGAGTACTCTCCAAATCCCCAGGACAAGATGAGTCACTTGCTCCTGTAAGCAACTACAATGCTTTGTCCTCCCTCTATTATAGCACATAGTTGTACTGTAACTTACTTTTCCTACATGTCCACTACCCTCGCCAGCCAGTGAAATCCTCGAGGGAAAGAACCATGCTGTTATCCCTAACACCAACAGAGCGGGGATTCAATATATGCATATGAATGAAGTAGAAATGAATACTACATGAGGCTTATAGAATGCAGGAGCTGAAGTCTCGTCTTAAATCCCATGACACTCAGAGTCCCCATGATGGATGAAGATAGAGGCAGGCCATTTCCCAAGATGAGTAGGGAAAATTTTCAAATTATCCCTTCTCAGACTGCCTATCCCAGCTGGCCATCTTTCAGGTAACAATACCTACAACCATCAGAACAGTAATCTCAGCACTTTGGGAGGCTGAGGCGGGCATATCACAAGGTCAGGAGTTCGAGACCAGCCTGGCCAATATGGTGAAACCCCGTCTCTACTAAAAATACAAAAATTAGCCGAGCATGGTGGCACATACCTGTAGTCCCAGCTACTTGGGAGGCTGAGGCAGAAGAATCGCTTGAACCCAGGAGGTGGAGGTTGCAGTGAGCCAAGATCATGCCACTGCACTCCAACCAGGGCAGCAGAGCGAGACACCGTCTCAAAACAAAACGAAACAAAACAACCCCTAATACATTAAATTTAATAAATACTCTTAGAATAATAAGTGCTTAAAAGCTACCTCATAAACTATAAAGTTCCTCAACTCTCCTTAGAGTGCAAGTAATCTCACTTTAAAGTTCAGAGTAGATGTTATGTGATAATTTCCTGATATTTATTTTATTTTATTACTATTTTTCTTTTGAGACAGAGTTTAGCTCTTGATGCCCAGGCTGGAGTGCAATGGCACGATCTCGGCTCACTGCAACCTCTGCCCCCTGGGTTCAAGCGATTCTCCTGCCTCAGCCTCCCGAGTCGCTAGCATTACAGGCGCCCGCCATCACACCCAGCTAATTTTTGTTATTTTTAGTAGAGACGAGGTTTTCCCATGTTGGCCAGACTAGTCTCGAACTCCTGACCTCAGGTGATCCACCTGCCTTGGCCTTCCAAAGTGCTGGGATTACAGGCGTGAGCCACCATGCCCGGGCTTTATTATTATTTTTTAAGACAGAGTCTCGCTCTGTCACCCAGGCTGGAGTGCAATGGCGTGATCTCAGCTCACTGCAACCTCCACCTCCTAGATTCAAGTGATTCTCCTGCCTCAGCCTTCCGAGTAGTTGGGATTACAGGTGCATGCCACCATGCCCGGCTAATTTTTGTATTTTTAGTAGAAACGTGGTTTCACCATGTTTGCCAGGCTGGTCTTGAAGTCCTGACCTCAGGTGATCCACCCACCTCAGCCTCCCAAAGTGCTGAGATTACAGGTGTGAGCCACCATGCCTGGCCCTGATATTTATTTTAACAATGTTCTGTGAAAGAGGCATTCACAAGTATATAGGGAAATTCAATATAAATTCAGTTTGATTTTTGACTAGTTTTGCCCTTAGCTAGAGTATACACTGAACCTATAATACAGTGTCATTTTCTCTTTTCTGGAAGACAGCACTGCACATACCCCACGAGACACCCAAGAGCACTCCTAATTCAGCAAGGGCAGAAACACAGCACAACACTGCAGGATCAGGATGTTTTGAATTGAGTTAATGGATGGGATTTATGGGAAAACTGCATGGAAATGTGTTTAGGTTTTTTAATCTCAATCTTTAAAAAGAATGAATTAAGAATCTCAAAATCAATATCAGATGTTGTATGATGACTTCAATACAACAAAACACATCTTAAAATATTTTGAAATCTAGTTCCTTTTCTGCTCACCTGCTGCTGCTATGGTTCAAGGGGTCAGGGTTTCCTACCACTGCGAAGATTCCTAAGAACCAAAAGCAATATGGAGGAAAACGCTTTGGTCTTACTAATGTCTTCAGCAGTAAGGAAGAAACAGCAAACTCCTAATGTCATCTAGTTAGTAGAGGATAAATGTGTGTTTTAGTATCAGAATTATTTCAACTTTCATTAGGAAATAAATTTGGAATAGGCACGAACTTACACTGGAGAAGGGACATCCTCTTCAATAAATAATGCTGGGAAAATTGGAGAGCCACATATTGAAGAATGAAACTGAACCCTTATCTCTTACCATATATAGAAATCAACTCAAAATAGATGAAGAACTTAAACATAAGACCTGAAACTATAAAAATACTAGCAGAAAACCCAGGAAAAGCTCTCCTGGACACTGGCAAGGCAAAGAATTTATGACTAAGTCCTCAAATGCACAGGCAACAAACCCAAAAATAGACAAGTAGGACCTAATTAAACTTCAAAGCTTATTTTGGTTTAAGAAATAATCAACAGAGTGAATAGACACCTGTTGAATGGGAGAAGATAGTTGCAAACTACTCATCTGACAGGGGACTAATACCCAGAATATACAAGGAACTCAGCTCAACAGCAAAACAAACAAATGAAAAGCAATCCCATTAAAAAGTAGGGAAAGGAAATCAATAGATATTCATCGAAAGAAGACATGAAAATGGCAAACAGGTATTTGAAAAAATCTTCAATATTACTAATCATCAGAGGAATGCAAATCAAAACCACAATGAGATATCATCTTACCCAAATCAGAAAAGGTAGAAAATAATGGATGTTGGTGAGGAAGTGGAGAAAAGAGAACTCTTATACCCTGCTGGTGGGAATGGAAACTAGTACAGCTTCTACGGAAAACTGTATGGAGATGTCTTTAAAAACTAAAAATAGAATTACCATTTGATCCAGCAATCCCACTAGTGGGTATCTACCCAAAGAAAAACAAATCAATATATCAAAGGGATATCTGCACTCTCAGGTTTACTGCAGCACTATTCACAATAGCAAAGCTATGGAATCAATCTAAGTGTTCATCAACAGATGAATGGATAAAGAAAATGTGTACATATATACAATGGTATGCTACTCAGACATTAGAAAATAAAATAAAATCCTTCCATTTACAGCAATGTGGATAGAACTGGGGGGTTTTTGTTTGTTTTGAGACAGGGTCTCACTCTGTCACCCAGGCTGGAGTGCAGTGGCCTGATCTCGGCTCACTGTAGCTTCGACCTCCCAAGCTCAAGTGATTCGCCCACCTCAGCCTCCTGAATAGCCACACCGGTTAATTTTTGTATTTGTTGTAGAAATGGGATTTCACCATGTTGCCCAGGTTGGTCTCAAACTCCTGGGCTCAAGTGATACTCCCACAATGGCCTTCTAAAGTGCTGGGACTATAGGCTTGAGCCACCGTCCCTGGCAAGTGAAATAAGCCAGGCACCAAAAGACAAACATCCCATCTTCTCACTCATATGTAGCAGCTAAAATATTTGATCATATGGAAGTAAAGAGTGGAAAGATAGATAACAGAGACTGGGAGGGATGAGTGTGGGTGAGAGGGGAGGATGAAGAGAAGTGGGTTGAAGGGTACAAACATACAGTTCGATAAAAGGAATAAATTCAATGTTTGGTAGCAGAGTAGGGTGACTATAGTTAACAAAAATGTATTGTACTTGGATGATGGACACCCTAAGTACCCTTACTTGATCACTATGTATTATATACGTGTAACAAAATTTCACATTATGTATTATATACATGTAACAAAACTTCACATGTATGCCACAAATTTGTACAAATAAAAATAAAAATAAAATAAAAACAATATAAGAGTCATGTTACTTTTTGTGAAGGATAGTCAAAATGTTTCCCAGTTACCAAGTCACATTTTACTAACATTTTTCTCTGCATAATACAGGTGCTTAATATATACTTATTAAATAAATGAGTAAATGAGATAATTTCATAACTTTCCTGTTTATTCTCATAGAAAAATAAAAGACTATAAGCCTATTTATGTTTTCAAGCAGTGTCTGTCCCTGTCCTCATTTTCATCAAAATCTTTTACTGAAGTAAACCCACATGTCCTCAAATCTGCAATCTTGGTGTTCACTTATCACATCTAACACAGGATTCCTGAACACAAGCTCCCAAGCCTCTCTAACAAACATGCTAGTCATTTCTTCAGTTTTAAATAGGGAGATCTCAACTATCTCAAAGTTACTGGAACATTCTGATGAGGACGCAAGAGCAGGAAAGAGCAGGCTCCTTAAGGGCCACTGAAACCACAAATATTCCAGAGCTACAAGCCGCAGAACAATGTGTGCTAGATCTAACAACTCCTCCTTTTCATCCAGCACTGCCAAAATAAAATATTACCACTACCCTTTATCCTAAGAAAGCCAACACACACAATTTTGGGCTTATAAAAAAGATAATCATCTATTTTATTAAGTCCTATTTACAAACTGCAGACCACTATGGACTTAGTTTAATTATTACATTTAACTTCACCCAGGCCCTTGTTGGAAGCAGTGGTGGCGGTGGGGGTTGCGGGGGTGGGCAATAATTCGATTTAGTTAAAATAAAAATGCCAGATCCTCATTCATTCATCCATCCATTTACATTTATTGAGCACTAGCCATGTACCAAACACTGTGTTGAGGAGTGGGAACACAACAGTCATGAAATAGTAATTCCCTTGAGAAGTCTATAGTCCAGTTGTGATTGTGCCAAGCACACCCAATTCATTGGTCTATTTTACTTAGAACTAATTTTAAATCTCTGTCTGCTTAAGCTCCCAAGAGCTTCTCTCTATTTAACCGGTAAACTCAGTTCTTACTTTACTGAATTCAGTACATTATACCAACTTTTCTACTTCGTACTTGCAAATATTTCCACATAGATAACCATCCTCTGTCTTTGACTTCACAGAAAGGGGTCCCTCTAAGATTAACCCTTTCCCACAGTGCTACTAATTCTATCCTTTCTGTGTTCTTCAGAATATTTCTGCATCAGGTTTTATGTTTTTTCCATCTTTAATCTTTATCTCTTTATCAGATCCTTCAAGTCTTTCCTACTCTATGGAAATATAAAGAGGTTTACCCCCATCTTGGGTCATTTCTCCCTTTCCTACTCTTCCCAAATATTCCTTTAAGAACTTTATACCTGCCACCACCACTTTAACTCCCTATAAGCTACCCCACCTTAATCTCTCCACAATCTGCTTTCTTACCCACAGAATTACTAAAGCTCTTCTAAAATAAAAAAAAATGATTCCTAATCCTTTAATCCAATAGGCTGTTTTTGTCTTGCTGCTCTTCAATGATCTCTTTGAATCTATCAACTGACACTGTTTATTATCATCCTATAAAACACTCCCCTCTCATTTTCATGAAGCTACACTGCGTTGTTTGTATTTTACACTCTGATTTCTCTAATTTTGTCTTTGTTGGTTCTTCATTTTTTATTCTCAATAAATGGGGATCTAAAGCAGCAGTTTTCTACTTTTTTATCTGCTACAACAGGTAATATTCATGGAAAAGAGAACAAGAGGGCTTACTTTATTTATCTGATCTTGTTTACTACTTGTGTCAAAGAATTGCTCATCAAATTGACCAGATTCAAGGACCATTACTGGTCCATGTTTGTTTGCTTGTTTGTTGGTTGGTTGGTTGTTTTGGTTTTTGTGGTTTTTTGTTTGTTTCTTTTTCACCAGAGGAGTCTTGCCGTTTCTGTGATCCCTATAAGCCTACGCTAGGGCCAGGTCTGGCTTCCTCAACTTGCTCTTCCCTCATGCAGTAGCTCAAGTTGGTCTCTGGTACCCATTACCTCAGATAGGTGGTAATTCACATCCCAACATTTGGATTTGGGTCAAGAGCTTTGGGCCTAATCAAGTTTACAAGAGCTAGACATAGGAATATCAGGCCCATACCTAGTAGTTAATAATATACTATTTTAATTATCATATGCCACTGACCCAATATCTCCTTTAGAAGCTCTGGAAAAGGAATCCTGTGGTTTAAAGGAGAATTTGTACTTTAACTTTTTTGTACTGAAACTTCAGGCCATAATGTCATCTTTTTACTCCTCTTCACCATACTAGATTTTAAAAAATTGTCAAATAATTCTGGTAACAAGTCAAATAATATAGAACTATATAAAGTAAAAGGTAAAAAATTTGTTCTTCCTTCCTTCATATTACCCCTAAATAAAGCCATCAAAATTAAGACTCAAGTGTATTTATCTATAACTTTATTTAAAAATATGAAACAATTTACATATGTTAGGGCACATTTTTAAACAAAATTGGGATCATATGTTACTCTGCACTTTATTTCTACTTTCTTTTTTAATTAAAAGAAAAAATACAGATTTCTTTTAATTAAAAAGGAAAAATATATATTTTTTTCTTTTAATTAAAAAATGTATTATTTTTAATTAAAAATGTATTTTTAAAATAAAAAAGTATATTTTTAAATAGAGATAGAATCTCACTATATTGCTCAGGCTGGTCTCAAGCTCCTGAGTTCAAGTGATCCTCCCACCTCGTCCGCCCAAATTGTTGGGATTATAGGCATGAGCCACTGAGCCAGGCCTTTATTTCCACTTTCCATATTTCCATATATTTCCATATATTACTCTGCTTTTATTTCCATCTTACAATATACCATAGACATCCTTCCAGGTCAATATATATAGACGTAACAAATTCTTTTTAAACTATCTAATACCCATAATATTAGGATCCTTTCCCCCTTATACCTATAATCTTACAATAAACTTTGACTGGTGTCCTTGCCTCCATTTTCTTCCTTTTGAGAATCATATAACATAAGAATATTAAAAATATAAAATATAAAAATATAAATATAGAAAAGTCAAACAGCAACACATTGCTGATGAAAAAACTGATGCCTCAAGAAATTAACCAAATTGCCCAAGAACACTAAATTAGTGGGAGAGTCATTCATTCAACAAATTATTTGTTCAGCATCTACTATGTGGCCCTGGTATTGTGGAGCTTAAATTCCATAAAGAGACATGTAAAAAATAAGAAAGCAAATAACAATGATAAATACAGAATGTGATTAGTGCCATGAAAAAAAAAACATGGTGAAATAACAGAGTAATGGAGAATTCCCTACTTTAGATAGGACGCACATGAAAAGTACCTTGGAGCACATGACATTTGAACTTTTACCTAAATAATATGGGAGATAATAAATTGTAAGAAGAGGCCAAAAAAAAAAAAAAAAAAAACCGGCAAGAACAAAAAGGGAAATCAGTGTTCCTGGTGTGCAGTGATCAAGTGATCACAGGACGAAGAGCAGCAGGAAATGAGGTTGGAAAAGCAGTGAGGGAGCAGATCATACAAGGCCTTGTATGCTATGACAAGGAGCTTGGACTGGCAAATGATTCGAGGATTTTTAAGAAAGGAGTGATTCAATCAGATTTATATTTTACAAAGATTACTCTGGCCTCTAGATCAAGAAATGATAGAAGGCAGTCAAGAATCCAAGCAGGAAAATCATTGCAGGAGCAGAGGTAAGCAGCAGCAGTGGATTTGATTAGGGTATTTTTGGCAAGCAAATGGAGAGATGTGGACAGACTTGACAAATACTTGGAAGGGAATTTCAATAAGACTTGCTGGTGAAATGGGTGTGGGGCTGAGGAAAAGGGTGGTACCAAGGATGAATACTAAGTATTAATTGGTAAAACTGGTACCTAGGACCATTTTCTGTGATGGGACTAAATGGAAAATTATCATCAAATGTTCTATTTTGGACAAGTTTAAGATGCTTAGTATTAGTCTTCTATACACAAATGTTAATTAGGTAAATGGAGACAAATCTGATGCATAGGGGAGAGTTGGAACAGTAATTCAAAAATCATCAGCATATTCATGGTATTTAAAAGATGAAACCAGATGAGCTCACTGAGGGAAACTGTGTGGTAGAGAACTCAGGAGGTAGCTTAGGAGCTGCCAACTCATACAGGTTGGTGGAGTGGGGAGCCAAGATAAGTGACCGACAAAGTGCAGCCAGGGAGGTAGGAGTAAAACAGGAACGTGGTGTCCTGGAAACCAAGGCATTAAAAAAGGGCATTAGGCCGGGCATGATTGGCTCACACCTATAATCCCAGCACTTTGGGAGGCCTAGGTGAGCGGATCACTTGAGGCCAGGAGTTCGAGACCAGCCTGGCCAACATGGCGAAACCCTGTCTCTACTAAAAATACAAAAATTAGCCGGTGTGGTAATGCGCGCTTGTAATCCCAGCTACTAGGAAGGCTGAGGCAGAGAATCGCTTGAACCTGGGAGGTGGAGGTTGCAGTGAGCCGAGATTGAGCCACTGCACTCCAGCCTAAGCAACAGAGTGAGACTCCATCTCAAAAAAAAAAAAAAAAAAAAAGTGTATTAGGAGGGAGGGTGGAGTCAACTGTGTCAAATGCTAATGACTGATCAAAGAATATGAGTACTAAATATTGACCATTGGATTTGGCACTGTGAAGGTTACTAAAGATTTTAATAAGAAAGATAGGTAGGAAATAGGTAGAAGGAAGACAACGGAATAAAAACCAACTTGGAATAGGCTGTTTTAGAAGGTCAGAAGTAGAGAAAGTATTAACAGTTCTTTTTAAATTAATAAATTTATTTTTTAGAGACGTTTTAGGTTCACGGCAAAATTGAGCAGAAAATAGAGTTCCCATATATCCTCTGTCCCCACATATATATCACCTTCCCCACTACTGGCATCCCACACCATAGTGGTACATTTGTTAACAATGAACCTACACTGACACATCATAATCACCCAAACTCCACAGTTTACACTAGGGTCTTCCCTCGGGAGTTGTATATTCTATGGATTTGGACAAATGTATAATAACACGTATCCCCCATTATAGTATCATGTAGGAGAGTTTCACTGCCCTAAGAATCCTCTGTGCTGTGGCTATTCATCTCTCCCTTTTCCAAAGCCTGGGTAACCACTAGGCTTTTTACTGTCCCCATAATTTTGCCTTTTCTAGAATGTCATATAGTTGAAATCATAAAATATGTAGCGTTTTCTGATTGGCTTCTTTTACTTAGTAATATGCATCTAAATTTCCTCCATATCTTTTCATAGCTTGATAGTTCATTTCTCTTAAGTGCTGAAGAGTGTTCCATTGTCTGGATGTACCACAGTTTATCCATTCACCTACTAAAAGACATCTTGGATACTTCCAACTTTTAGCAATTATAAATAAAGCTGCCACAAATATCCACATGCAGGTTTTTTGGAACATAGTTTTCGATTGATTTTGGTGAACACCAAGGAGCATGAGTGCCAGATTGTATGGTAAGAGTATATTTAGTTTTGTAAGAAACTGCCAGATTGTCTTCCAAGGTGTCTGTACTATTTTGCATTCCCACCATCAGTGAATGAAAGTTCTTGTCACTTCACATTCTTGCCAGCATTTGGAGGTATTAGTGCTTTGAATTTTGGCCATTCTGTTAGGTGTGTAGTCATATCTCATTGTTGTTTTGATTTGCAATTCCCTAATGATAAGTGATGTTGAACATCTTTTGATATGCTTACTTGCCATCTGTATATCTTTGTTTAAGTGTCTGTTCAGGTCTTTTGCCCGTTTTTCAACTGGGTTGTTCATTTTCTTATTATTGAGTTATAAGAGTTCTTTGTATATTTTTGGGTAACAGTCCTTTATCAGATTTGTCCTTTGCAAATATCTTCTCCTAGTCTGTGGTTTGACTTCTCATTTTCTTGACATTGTGTTTTGCAGAGCAGAAGTTTATAATTGTAATGAAGTGCAGTTTAGCAATTATTTCATTTATGGATGTCACTGCTATACCCAAAGTCATGTAAACTTTATCCTATGCTGTCTCCTATGTGGTTTATAGTTTTGCATTTTACATTTAGTGTTAGGATCCATTTTGATTTGGTTTATAGTTTTGCATTTTACATTTAGTGTTAGGATCCATTTGGATTTAAGTGAAGGGTGTAGTGTCTGTGTCTAGATTCGTGTCTTTCAAGCAGATGTCTAATCATTCCAGCATCATTTGATGAAGACTCTTTCTTCCATTGTATTGCCTTTCTTTGACTGTAAATATATACACAGTCAACTGATATAGTCTCCTTCTACCTGTTTCCTATATAATGCCTCTCTCTCTCTGTCTCTCTAGATGAATGCACTCTTATAGTTGGAGAAAGAGAAAGAGAGAGAGAGAGAGAGAGATATATTAGTTAGGATTTCCAGCACAATGTTGAAAAGGGGTGGTGACATCCTTGTCTTGTTTCTAACCTTAGCAGAAAGCTTCAAGTTTCTCTGCATTAAGTATGATGTTAGCTGCAGGTCTTTCACAGGCATTCTTTATCAAGTTGAGGAAGTTCCCTTCCATTCCTGGTTTACTGAGAGTTTTTATCATGAATGAGTGTTGCGTTTTGTTAAATGCTTTTTTTCATCTATTGATATGATCTTGTGATTTTTCTTTTTTAGTTTATTGATGTGATGGATTGCATTCATTGGTTTTCAAATATTAAACCAGCCTCGCATACCTGATATAAATCCCACTTGATTATGGTGTATAATTCTTTTTATTCATTGTTGGATTCACTTTGCTAGTATTTTGTTGATGATTTTTGCATCCATATTCATAAGACATACTGATCTATAATTTTCTCTTCTTGTAATGTCTTTGTATTTTGTCTTTTATTGGTATAGGGTAATGCCTGGGTTCACAGAATGAGTTTGGAAGTATTCCCTCTGCTTCTATCTTCTGAAAGTGATTACAGAGAATCGGTACAATTTCTTCCTAAAACATCTACTAGAGTTCATCAGCGAACCCATCTAGGCCTGGTACTTTATATTTTGGAAGGTTTTAAATTATTGATTCAATTGATTTAACAGATTTAGACCCATTCAGATTGTCTATTTCTTCTTCTGTGAGTTTTAGCAAATTGTGCTTTTCAAGGAATTGGCCCATTTTATTTAGGTTATTAAAGTTGTGGGCATAGGGTTGTTCATAACATCCCCTTATTATCCTTTTAACGTCTGTGGGATCCATAGTAATATTCCTTCTTTCATTTATGATATAAGTAATTTGTGTCATCTCTTTATTTCTTAGCCTGGCTAAGGGTTAGTGATTTTATTACTATTTTTTTGGGAGGCATGTTATTGATTTTATTGAACTTTTCAAAGAACTAGTTTTTGGTTTTGTAGGTTTTCCCTATTGATTTCCCATTTTCAATTTCATTGATTTCTGCTCCAATTTATTATTTATTTTCACTTGCTTATTTTCAACTTAATGTGCTTTTATTTTGCTAGTTTACTATCTAAGGTGAAAGTTCTGATAACTGATTTTAGATCTTTTTCTTTTCAAATATATTCATTTAATGCAATAATTTTCCCTCTAAGCACTGTTTTCACTGCATCCCACAAATTTCAATAAGTTGTACCTTCAGTTTCATGGAATTCAAAATATTTTAGAATTTCTCTTGAGATTTTATATTTGAGCACCGTGTTATTATAAGTTTGTTGTTTAATCATCAAGTATTTGAGGATTTTCCAGCTATCTTTCTGTTACTGACTACTAGTTTAATTCCATATGGTCTAAGGTCAGATGTTGTAAGATTTCTATTCTCTGAAACTTGTTAAGATCTGTTTTATGGTTCAGAATGTGGTCTATCTTGGTGAATATTCCATGTAAGCTTAAGAAGATGTGCAATCTACTATTGTGAGATACAAATCATCTATAGATGTCAGTTCTATTCAGTTGATTTATGGAGTGTTGAGTTCTATGGCCTTACTAATTTTCTGCCTGCTAGATCTCTCCATTTCTCCAACTATAAGAGTGCATTCATCTATTTCTCTTTGGAGTTCTATCAGTTTTTGCCTCGTGTATTTTTACACTTTGATGTTAGGCACATATACATTAAGGATTATCATGTCTTTTTAGAGAATTGACCTCTTTATCATTATGTAATGTTTCTCTTTATCCTTGATAACTTTCCTTGACATTCAGTCTGTTCCGTCTGAAATTAATACAGTTGATCCCCTTTTAGCTAGTTTCTTTTATTTAGTTTTATCATGGTATATCCCCATCTCTTTACTTTAAATCCGTATGTCTTTATATTTAAAGTGGGTTTCTTGTAGACAACATAAGTTGATTCTTGTTGGTTTTTTTGATCCACTTCAACAATCTGTCTTTTAAATGGTATATTTAAACCAATGACATTTAAAATGATTATTGACATAGGTGGATTAATATCTACCATTTTTGCTACTGTTTTCTACTTGTGGCTTTTTGTTCTTATTTTTGTCTTCCACACTTTTCTGTAGTTTTTAATTGGGCATTTTATATGATTCAATTTTCTTTCCTTTTTTAGCATATCTATTACACTTTTTTTATTTTTCTACATGATTGCCCTAGACTTTGCACCATACATTTACAACTAATCCAAGTGACTTTGAAATAACACCTACTGCTTCACAGGGGGTACAAATACCTAGTAATAACAAAATATGCCTAATTCCTTCCTCCCATCCTTGTATCATTGGTGTCATTCATTTCCCTTATATATAAGCATAAATAAGCATATACATATGCATATGTAATCAAATACATTGTTGCTATTATTATTTTGAATGAATTGTTATCTATTAGCTAAATTAGGAATAAGAAAGATTAAAGTTTCCATTTTACTTTCACTTATTCTTTCTCTGATGCATTTTCTTTCTTTATGTAGCTCCAAATTTTGGACCTATATCAATTTCCTTTTCTCTGAAGAACTTCTTTTAACATTTCTTGCAAGGCAGGTGTCCTGTAACAAATTCTCTCAATCTTTGTTTGTCTAAGAAAGTATTTATTTCTTCTTCACTTTTAAATAATAATTTCACAGGGAACAGAATTCCAGATTGATTTTTTTTCCTCTTAACACTAAATATTTCACTCCACTCTCTTTTTGCTTGCGTGGATTCTGAAGAGAAGTCAATTGTAATTCTTATCTTTATTCCTCTATAGGTGTTTATTCCCTCTGGCTTCTTTCAGGACTTTTTTTTTTAATATTTGATTTTCTGAATTTTGAATATGATATGCCTAGGTATAGTTTTGGGGGTTTTATTTGTTTGCTTTTGCACTTATCTTGCTTGGTGGTCTCTGAGTTTCCTGGATCTGTGTTTGCTGTCTAACATTAATGTGGAGAAAATTCTCAGTCATTTTTATTCAAATATTGATTCTGTTCCTGTCTCTTTTTCTTCTCCATCAAATATTTTCATTACATGTATTTGTAACTTTTATAGTTGTCCTATAGTTCTTGGATATTCTTTTCTTGTTTATCTTTTATTGTTTCTCATTGCTTTTCAGTTTTGGAAGTTTCTGTTGTCTCAAGCTCAGAGGTCCTTTCAACAACTATGTCCACCCTACTAATGAACCTATCAAAGGCATTCTTCACTTCTATTCTAATACAATGTTTTTGATCTCCAGCATTTTAAAACTTTCTTAGAATTCCCATCTCTCTGCTTAAATTACCTATCTGTTCTTTCATGTTGTCTACTTTTTCCATTAAAGCCCTTAACATATTAATCATAGTCAAAAAAATTCCTGGTCTAATAATTCTCATATTCCTGACATATCTGATTCTAGTTCTGAGGCTTGTTTAGTCTCTTCAAATTGTGTTTTTTACTGGTTAGTATGTCTTGTAACTTTTTGTTCAAAGGTGGACATAATCTACTAGGTAAAAGGAACTTCAGTAAACAGGCTTTTAATAGTGTAGTGGCAAGTTGTAGGGGGCGATGAAGTATTCTACAGTCTTATGATTAGGTCTCAGTGATTTGGTGAACCTGTGACCCTGAACTGTGAAATTCGCAAGTGCTTTTCAGCTTATTTTTTCATCTCTCTCCCCCTCTTAGGTGAGACAGGATGGCTGGAGGAGGCTGAAGTTGGGAATCTGCCTTCCTCCAGGTAGGTTCAACTATGCCAAATTTCAGTAGATTAGTCTCTGGTAAAATAGTTTCCTCTGAGGCCTTGTTAAAAAAAGTGCTCTGGCATATTTCAAAATGACTCCTTTCCCCTTCTCCCTGCTGGAAGCACTAGAGGATTTTTCTCTAATATTTGTTGTGAGAACCTGGTAAAACTTCTGGAAGGAAAATTCACAAAAATGCAGGCTTCCCCACATGACTGAGTCCCCCTCATATTTTCAACTGTCAGAGTTTTCCATGCTGAGCCTCCAGGAGTTCATCAATTACAGCTTGGATATCCCTGCTCGGTCACTGGTTCCTAGGGAGGTTTCTGCTCATGGGTTTTTATACCAGTACACTGTGGTTCTCTGTATCCAAATATCTGTATCTCCAATTTTTGGGGGCAGAAGTCTTCGCTGTGACCTCATTTCTTTGACAGATCTAAGCAGGTTTGATTTTTGAGTTTGTTCACATTTTTTTTTTCTTTGAGACGGAGTTTTGATCTTGTTGCCCAGGCTGGAGTGCAGTGGTGCGATCTTGGCTCACTGCAACCTCCACCTTCTGGGTTCAAGCGATTCTCCTACCTCAGCCTCCTGAGAAGCTGGGATAACAAGCATGCACCACCACGCCTGGCTAATTTTGTATTTTTAGTAGAGATGGGGTTTCACCATGTTGGTCAGGCTGGTCTCAAACTCCTGACCTCAGGTGATCTGGCCGCCTCAGCTTCCCAAAGGGCTGCAATTATAGGCATGAGCCACCACGTCTGGCCTGTTCAGCTTTTTAATTGTTGTTAGGATGAAGTGGAGATGTCTAAATTCCTTATATACCCAACTCTGACAACTTTATTAGAAAAGTTTACCATGAAAGGTGGCAGAGAAGCATGGCAACAGTAAAGAAAGATGTAGAGCCAAGAAATTGTTTTTTAATTGGGAAATATCAGAGCAGTTTTTATGGTGATGGAAATTACCCAGCAGAGAGGGAGACATTTATGATGCAGAAGAGAGAGAATATAAAAACAGGTGTTAAATCATCAAAGTCAGCAGAGAGTAAATGCAGAACACAGAAGGACTGAGCAACCAATGTTAAGAGCAGGAACATCTCTTCCATTGTGTCTTGCAACAACAGAGAACACAGGCGTACTGCTAACACAAAAATATGGTGCTCATGTCTCAGTCTATTTTCTTAATGAAGTATGAAGTGAGAACACTGTCTGGGAAGTAAGGAGAGTTTCAGAAGTAGAAATAACACAGAGTTTCAGAGAGTGGGGCAAGCCAATTTACTAGAAAAAGTTACCAGGCAACAGTAAATGCCCATTTCCAGTTTTTGTTCTGGAATTTAAAGTTAGCTAACTGTAATATATAATATTCTTCTGCAGTCTTGTTTGGCTTTTTGAGCATAAGTGTGAAGAAAGTGAAGAGTAAGTGGGGGTTTGCTGAGTGCACACAACAGAGGAAGAGACTGCAAAGGGATTGAGAGTATTTGTAAGGCAGTGACTACCATGACTGACCGTAAGGAGTAGGGTGACACATCATGAGAAAGAAGTAAGGTCAATAGATAAGTGACATGATGAGGTTGAAACATAGTTGACTAAGTGAGTCCACAGTCAGTAGGTAGGGTTTAGAGATTAGAATGCTAAAAGGTGATATTTGTGAAGTTATGCTACTGTTAGTGATGACAAGATCTGGATTTGAAGCCATTCAAAATTTCTTACTGTACGCAACAAATTGAGTTTGCCTACCCAAAGCAGAAAAGGCTGAGTAGCAGAAACAACGCAGTCAGGATGCTGACACTGCCACTGTATACTGCTAGGGCCTAGACCACAACCATGAATCTCATCCTCCACCCCTTTGTCTTTTAGTTGCCCCCTGTAAGAGTCATATGCCCAAGCAGGTGAAACCTATTGTCTAAGCCCAGGTCATGTGCCTTTCCTTGCTCATTTTACCTAAGGGCAATGAAAGTAAGGATATCCCTCAATTTGGCTTCCATTGTAGCAGAAAGGGTTTGTGTCACCCCAAAGCTCACTCAGATAGCAGATTCCTTAAGACTAGGAAGGGGTCTAGACAGATATTGGCAGTAAATTTTTTTTTAAAGTTTAAAAGTAAAGATAAATGTCCTTTAAAAAAATCGTGGGAGTTTGTGAGGGACTAAGCTGAGATCAAGGAGATGACTGAAGATAAGGAGGTCACCATCATGAGGCCAGGCACTGTTTTAAGTACTGGTAAGACAAAACTGAACAAAAAGATCAAATCCCTGCACTTTTGGAGTTTACCTTCTCATAGGGGATTGAGCCTCTTGGCTCTTTCCAACACCCTATGCTTCTACTATTTCTTCAACTATAATAAGACAATAATATAATTTTAAGGATCTCTCTTGCTTCAACTCTCCTGCTTGCTAATCTCTGTAATTCTTTCAGCACACCTCGAGCTCTTTTCATTTACAATAATTAATAAAAGGCTTAAGATGCTAAATACTTGCTTGAGGTAAAAATAAGTAAACTTGTCTATTCTAAGTTATATCTAATAAGAAACAACAGTAGTAAATATACACAGTACTGAGCACTCTCCTACACTATGCTCTTTTCTTTATATACCTTACTTAGCTATCAAAACAAACCTATAACATAGGCACTATTATTATTTGTATTTTACAGATAAGGTGACTAAGGCACAGAAGGGTTTAAGTAACTCAGGTAGGAGATTGTGGGGCCAGGAAGTCTGGCTCTAGTAATGACTTGATTTTAACAGCCTTTCCTCTTTTATTTTTAAACCGAGAGGGGATCTGAGAGCAGGTAAACACTAAAGGAAAAACAAGTCACCAACCTACAGAAAGGGACAGACTAGTCTGAAAGTGCCCAAATGGAAGCTATGAGTATGTGTACAATGCTTAGCATGGATAATATTGCTAAGAATTAACACTGCTTTGCTTGTTTTATAGTTTGGAGGAGACTTTGTTTGTTTTCAATACCAGGATCTAAAAGGAGAAAAGAATAACAAGAAAGTTCTGGAGTAAAGTCCCTAAATGATGAGAAGATAGGAGTACTGACAGTATCAGTTTGGAGCAGAATATAATAACTTTGGACCTTCCAGATAACCTGAACAAGGTACACAACACCCCTTTTAGTAACCCAGCCACAACTTAGCAAGGCTTCTTCAGCTTCCTGGTTCAGGTTAGGAGATTTGGGAGTTGTCCTAGTAATCAGAGTATAGTTGAGGACCATTACTGTCCACAAGAAAAGTAATTTTCATGGGTAGGATTTGGCAACTCTTCTTGCCATCCCATCCCTGTGTAGAGACAAAATAGCAATTCCCTACAGTTTTACCTACTGCAGAAGCTATAAATGAATTCCTAAGTACATCCTGCAAAGAACTAAACCAAAGCCTGTTTTATCACAGCGTAGATGGCTTCCAGCTACCTTAAATGCAGCCATATGCTCCCTGATATTATAAGCCCTATTATGCAAGCCTCCTCCCCAATCTCAGAGGAGACTAGAAGACATGCCACTGCTGTTGCTTCCCATCCACATTTTAAAATAACAGAATAAAAAAAAAATCAGCTTCAATTGGCTCCAGTTGGTGTGAATAATGAGATGTGGTTGTCAGATTTCTGGAAAGCTGCCAGTATGGTCATTAACTAGCCAGATACTAGGCCCACTTACAAACAGGATAATTAATACAATTTTAAATAGTGTCAATATTAATGACATTTTAAATTTGGGACTTGGGGATGGGATGAAACAATCTATGAATTAGAATCCTTCTTGCAGTAAGTGCTGTCTATAAGAAAGGGGATAGACTAGGATAAAGGGCGATGGAGCTTCCTCAGTTGTGGCAATCGAGCTTTGCCCAATTAAAATATGGTCTTTTTTTGAAGTCTATGATGGAAGTATCCTAGCTTTGACAAGTTGGCAGTAACCCTTGTGATCTATTTTGCTGGGATATATATTGTCACTGAAAAAATAAAACATATTACAAAACTGGAGAGCAGACCCTGCCTGTGATCATTAGACAGACTGGACCAAGTGCCTCAAGCCTTTGATGCCCTGACATGTTATTTTCTGGATAGTGTCCAGCAACCCAATGTAGCATAGCTTTTTCTCTACTGTATCCAGATGGCAAATGGAAGAGATCAAATTCAACAGTTTCAGGGCTAACCTTAATGGATGTGAAGGCTGGCTCCCCTATGAGCTTTTCAGGGATATACAATACAAAAAGGCCTTTGAACAAAGAGACAAATAATTAGTTTTCTCTCTCTTTCTTTCTCTCTTCAAAACTAAACCATGAATGTGGTAATCTGGTTCAAATCGATCTTCTGGTTGAAAAGGACAGCCACATATCTGATGAGTTCTAATCACTGACACCCATGACACTTTCTGTGAAGTTCAGATGGGTGTTACTGTTAATATTCTGGAAAGCATTTTTCTCTCCCTTCAGGCAAATATTTTTACTCTTCCACTATTTCCTTCAAAACATTAACCAAGTGTGTGTGTGTGTTCCCAAATGTTTAGGCAGCATTGTCTTATAGAAAGACTCTCATACCCTCACTAAAGGCTGATTTCAGAATTGACTAGCATAAGCATTATGCGTTTGCGCTATTGTGTAAGCATACACTAGACCTTCACTCTAAGTACATTTGTATAGTAAGGAATATGATATAAAGTCTGCTTCATTCTCCCAGACTTTACTTATTGAAGATTTGACTTTCTATCATACCAGAAATACCTAATTATTCATATAAAAGTCCTGTGGTATACAGCATAAAACCAGCTTTGTAGTTAGTAAGTGGAGTAAGTATAGTTAGTAAGTGGAGGAGGCAACATTGAGGAGGGGGGGCTCAGCATTTGAAAGAAGTAAATACGTTTACCTTCCGGGTTCTTCCGTAAAACAAAGATAAGTCAACTTAAAGTAGGAGTTGTTAGGGAGAAAAAAAGAATGGCAGGTAAGAGACAGGACTAATGTGCAGCTCCCACTTAGAAAGAACAGAACAGTGTCTGAAGACTCACATTGTGAACTTTGGCTCCAAGAACCATCGCAGGAATATACCAGGAAAACTGAAAAAATTCACAGACCCTTTGAAAGAAGTGGCTTTCTGCTGCAAATGCCACAAGATAGCCAAAAAACTGTGAGTTCCCAAAGTGTGAAAGGGGGAAAAAGCCTCTGAGCACACATCCTCACTGGGGAACCTAAAAATCCAGATCACGGGAGGATTTAACCACACTTAGAGCTGAAATGGATTTAGGGAGCTAAGTGAAATATAAAAGTACAAGTAGCAGAAAGAGCCCTGTAAGCATTCCCAGTCTTCAGCTCAAGCCCCAGGGAAGCCATTCCTGGCGTTATCTCACAGAGGTCCTTGGAGAAGGAAATGCAGCCAGTGGAACTGGGGAGAGGCCACAGGCTAAGGGAAGCTCCTAGCTGAACTCTGTAATAATTTCAACTGAGCACGAACTTCCCTGAGTAGAATCCAGGGCAGAGGAGTAGAGAGGAATGAACAGGAAGTGCAGATACAAACAAAGAAGTCACAGCCAAAGGTTCAGGCAGGCAGGGAGGTAAGGACTGAGAGCCCTGCTTGCTTTCTCAGCTGGGAGGCTTTTAGGCTAAGGCAAGATCTCAGCCCTGTTCTCCTGCTGCCTGGATATAAACTCAGTGCAGTTAGGGAGGCACGGTGAAGGTGAGAATGGCCTTGCTGGCTGCATGGGAGTGGAGTGAGGCATGTCACTGCCAGCTTTCCCCCACTTGTCTGGTGACTTGTATGATACAGCAGAGGCAGCCATAATCTCCCTGGGAACATAACTCGATGGGCCTGAGAACCACCCCTCCATTCCCCATAGTGGCTGCAGCAAGCCCCACCTAAGGAGAGTCTGAGCTCAGACTTGCCTAACCCTGCACCCACCTGATGGTTTGTCTCTACTGGCCCTGGTAGCCAAAGACAAAAGACATAATCTCTTGGGAGCTCCATGGCCCTGCCCATCACCTGAGAAACCTGAGTACTCATCCTGGCCAATGTAGGGCAAGACTATATCCCCCTTCTACTATTGCAGCTGGCACTCTGTGCCACCTCTGGCTGGAGGCCAACCAATTCAACTAATAGCAGAACAACCCTGCTCCAAAGAAAGAGAAAACAACAGCTAATTCCACCCTGGCTAACCAGAGGTCCTGAGTCTGTTCACGTGACAACTTCACTGTGAGCATAACCAGTATTCAAGAAAACTGGTGCACTAAACGAAACTACAACCGAGGACTTCCAGAGAGTCCACTTCACTCCCCTGCCACCTTTACCAGAGCAGGTGCTGGTATCCACAGCTGGGAGAACTGAAGATGGGTCACATCACAGGACTCTTTACAGCACTAGCCTGGATCCTGGTAGCCCCACTGGGTAGCTAGACCCAGAAAAGCAATAACAATAACTGCAGTCTGGCTCTCAGGAAGCCCTATCCCTAGAGAAACGGGGAGAGCATCACATCAATGGACCACCCTGTGGGACCAAAGAACCTGAACAGCAGCCCTTGAGTTCCATATCTTTCCACTGAAACAGTCTACCCAAATGAGAAGGAACCAGAAAAGTAATTCTAGTAATGTGACAAAACAAGGTTCTATAACACCCACAAAAGATCACACTAGCTCTTCAGCAATGGCTCTAAACCAAGTAGAAATCTCTGAATTGCCAGAAAAATAATTCAGAAGGTTGATTATTAAGCTAAGCAAAGAGGCACCAGAAAAAGGTGAAAACCAACTTAAATAAATTTAAAAAAATACAGGATATGGATGAAAAAGTTCCCAGATAAATAGATATGGTAAAGAAAAGACTATCACAACTTCTGGAAATAAAAGACACATTTAAAGAAAAGCAAAACACACTGAAAAGTATTAATAATAGAATTGAACAAGCAGAAGAAAAAACTTCAGAGCTCAAAGACAAAACTTTTGAATTAACCCAATCCAACAAAGACAAAGAAAAAAGAATTTTAAAAATGAACAAAGCCTCTAAGAAATGTGGGATTATGTTAAATGACCAAACCTAAGAGTAATTGGTGTTCTTGAGGAAGAAGAGCAATCTAAAAGTTATGCAAACTTATTTGAGGGAATAATCAAGTAAAACTTCCCTGGTCTTGCTAGAGATCTAGATATCCATATTTAAGAAACTCAAAGAACATCTGGGAAATTCATCACAAAAACATAATCACCTAGGCACATAGTCATCAGTTTATCTAAAGTCAAGACGAAAGAAAACATCTTAAGAGCTGTGAAGCAAAAGCATCAGGTAACTTATAAAGGAAAACCTATCAGATTAACAGCAGATTTCTCAGCAGAAACCCTGCAAGCCAGAAGGGACTGGGGTCCTATTTTTAGCCTCCTTAAACAAAATAATTATCAGCCAAGAATTTTACATCCAGCAAAACTAAGTTTCAGAAATGAAGGAGAGATAAAGCTGTTTTCAGACAAACAACTGCTGAAAGAATTCACCACTACCAAGCCAGCACTACAAGAACTGCTAAAAGGAGTCATAAATCTTGAAACAAAACCCCAAAATAGAACCTCCTTAAAGCATAAACATCACATGGCCTATAAAAAAGTAACACAATTTTTAAAAACCCAAGGTATTCAGGCAACAACTAGCATGATGAATAAAACAGTACCTCACATCTCAATACTAATGTTGAATGTAAATGGCCTAAATGCTCCACTTAAAAGATACAGAATGGGAGGATGGATAAGAATTCACCAACCAAGTATCTAGTGTCTTCAAGAGACTCACCTAACACGTAAAGACTCACATAAAGTAAAGGAGTGGAAAAAAGATATTCCATGCAAATGGACACCAAAAGTGAGCAGGGGTAGCTATTATATCAGACAAAACATACCTTAAAGTAACAACAGTTAAAAAAGACAAACAGAGACATTATATAATAAAAGGATTAGTCCAACAGGAAAATATCACAATCCTAAATATATATGCACCTAACACTGGAGCTCCCAAATTTATAGAACAATTATTACTACACCTAAGAAATGAGATAGACACAATAATAGTGGGGAACTTCAATATTCCACTGACAGCACTAGACAGGTCATCAAGACAGAAAGTCAACAATGAAAAAATGGACTTAAACTATACTTTAAAACAAACTGACTTAACAGATACTTATAGAACATTCTACCCAACAACTGCAGAATATACATTTTTTCATCAGCACATGGAACATCCTCCAAGATAGACCATATGATAGACCACAAAACACATCTCAATAAATTTAAGAGAATTGAAATTATATCAAGTACTCTCTCAGACCACAGTGGAATAATACTGGAAATTAACTCCAAAAGGAACCCTCAAAACTATACAAATACATGCAAATCAAATAATCTGTTACTGAATGATCCTTGGGTCAACAATGAAATAAAGATGGAAATTAAAAAATTATTTGAACTGAATGATAATAGCGGCACAACCAATCAAAACCTCTGGAATATAGCAAAAGCAGTGCTAAGAGAAAAGTTCACAGTAATAAATGCCTGCATCAAAAAGTCTGAAAGAACACAAATAGACAATCTAAGGTCACATTTCAAGGAACTAGAGAAAGAAGAACAAACCAAACCCAAACCCAGCAGAAGAAAAATAACAAAGATCAGAGCAGAACTAAATGAAATTGAAACAAACAAAAATACAAATGATAAATGAAACAAAAAGCTGGTTCTTTGAAAAGATAAACAAAATCGATACACATTAGTGAGATTAACCAAGAAGAAAGAAGATCCAAATAAGCTCAATTAGAAATGAAATGGGAGATATTACAACTGACACCACAGAAATACAAAAGACAATTCAAGACTACTATGAACACCTTTATGTGCATAAACTAGAAAACCTAGAGGAGATGGATAAATTCCTGGAAATATACAAACTTCCTAGATTAAACCAGGAAGAAACAAAAACTCTTTAAAAAAATAACAAGTAATGAGATTGAAACAGTAATAAAAAACATTGCCAACAAAAAAAGGTGCAGGACCAGATGGATTCACAGCCGAATTCTATCAGACATTCAAAGAAGAATTAGTACCAATCCTACTGAAACTATTGCAAAAGATAAAGATGGAATCCTCCCTAAATCATTCTATGAAAACATCATTACCCTAATACCAAAACCAGGAAAGGACATAACAAAAAAAGAAAACTACAGACCAATATCCCTGATGAACATAGATGCAAAAATCTTCTATAGCTAACTGAATTCAACACAATATCAAAAAGATAATCGACCATGATCAAGTGGGTTTCATACCAGGGATGCAGGGTTGGTTTAACATACACAAGTAAATAAACGTAATGATATACCACACAAACAGAAATGAAAACAAAAATCATATGATCATCTCAACAGATGCAGAAAAAACATTTGACAAAATCTAACATTCCTTTATGATTAAAACCCTTAGGAAAATTAGCATAGAAGAGATATATCTTATGGTAATAAAAGCCATCTATGACAAACCCACAGGCAACATTATACTGCATGGGGAAAGGTTGAAAGCATTTCCTCTGAGAACTGGAATAAGACAAGGATACCCACTTTCACCAATTCTATTCAACATAGTACTGGAAGCCCTGGCCAGAGCAATCAGACAAGAGAAAGAAATAAAGGGCATCCAAATTGGTAATGAGGAAGTCAAACTGTTGCTCTTTGGCAATGAAATGATCACATACCTAGAAAACCCAAAGATTCATCCAAAAAGGTCCTACATCTAATAAATGAATTCAGTAAAGTTTCAGATACAAAATCAATGTACATAAATCAGTAGCACTGCTATACACCAATAGCAATCAAGCTGAGAATCAAATCAAGAACTCAACCCCTTTTACAACAGCTGCAATAAAATAAAATGCTTAGGAATATACCTAACCAAAGAGGTGAAAGAGCTCTACAAGGAAAACGTTGAAATACTGCTGAAGGAAATCATAGATGACACAAATAAATGGAAACACATCCCATGTTCATGAATGGGTAGAATCAATATTGTAAAAATGACCATACTGCCAAAAGCAATCTATAAATTCAATGCAATTCCCATCAAAATACCACCAACACTCTTCGCAGAACTAGAAAAAACAATCCTAAAATTCATATGTAAGAAAAAAAAAAGCCCACATAGCCAAAGCAAGACTAGGCAAAAAGAACAAATCTGGAGGCATCACATTACCCAACTTCAAACTATACTACAAGGTTATAATTACCAAAACAGCACAGTACTAGTATAAAAACAGGCACGTAGTACAATGGAAAGGAATAGAGAACCCAGAAATAAAGCTTAATACTTACAGCCAACTGATCTTCAAGAAAGCAAACAAAATCATAAAGTTAGGAAAGGACACCCTATTCAACAAATGGTGCTGGGATAATTGGCAAGCCACATATAGAATAATGAAACTGGATCCTCATCTCTCACCTTATACAAAAATCAACTCAAGATTGATCAAAGACTTAAATCTGAGACCTCAAACCTAAAAATTCTAGGAGATAACATCAGAAAAATTCTCCTAGAAACTGGCCTAGGCAAAGAATTCATGAGCAAGTGCCCAAAAGCAAATGCAATGAAAACCAAGACAAATAGATGGGACTTAATTAAACTAAAAAGTGCCTGCACAGCAAAAGCAATAATCAGCAAAGTAAACAGACAACTCACAGTATGGAAGAAAATCTTCAGAATCTATATATCTGACAAAGGACTAATATCCAGAATCTACAAAGAACTCAAACAAATCAGCAAGAAAAAAGCAATCAATCCCATCAAAAAGTGGGCTAAGGACATGAATAGACAATTCTCAAAAGAAGATATACAAACGGCCAACAAGCACATGGAAAAATGCTCAATATTACTAATTATCAGCTAAATGCAAATCAAAACCACAATGTGATACCACCTTACTCCTGCAAGAATGGCCATAATTTAAAAATCAAAAAGTAATAGATGTTGGCATGGATGTGGTGAGAAGGAACAGTTTTACACTGCTGGTAGGAATGTAAACTAGTACAACCACTATGGAAAACACTATGAAGATTCCTTAAAGAATTAAAAGTAGAATGACCATTCAATCCAGCAATCCCACTACTGGGTATTTGCCCAGAGGAAAATAAGTGATTATATGAAAAAGATATGTAGACACACATGTTTATAGCAGCACAATTCACAATTGCAAAAATATGGAACCAGCCTAAATGCCCATCCACCAAGTGGGTAAAGAAAGTGTGGCATATATACCATGGATTACTACTCAGCCATAAAAGGGAATTAAATAATGGCATTCACAGCAACCTGGATGAAGTTGGAGACCACTATTCTAAGTGAAGTAACTTATGAATGGGAAAATCAAACATAGTATGTTCTCACAAGTGGGAACTAAGCAACGAAGACACAATGGCATAAGAATGATAGAATGGACTCTGGGGACTTGGGGAAATGGGTGCGAGGGGGGTGATGGAGAAAAAAAAGAGAAGTAAGAGAAATTGAGAAGAAAAAATCAGCTCTCTGATAGGAAAAAAATGTAGGAGTTCTTAACTTGGGTTTATTAACTTGTGAAACTGTATACAGTTTTGAGAATGCATATACGCATTTTTCAAGATAGAAGATCCACATTTTAATCAAAGGAAATAGTGACCACACCCTTCCCCATCAAAAAGTGTTAAGAACTCTGAGGACAAGACTTAATACACTTATAGAAACAAAGTTAGGCACATTGACATATCTAAAGAAAGAATATGTTCCCTTGAAGGGTGGAAACTTTAAAAAAGAAGCTCTACTGGGAAAACTTTGGCCTTGTGTTTTAAAGAACTGCCCAAGTCAATTGGCACTATGGCACAGGCCAGCAATGTGTTGCCCAAGGAACACATGTGTCCCATACTGGAGATGGATCTTTGGGTAATGATAGCTTGATTACCCTAGCGAATGAGGTGCTTCAATGAACTCCCTTTGCTCTGATTCCATACCCATCAAGCTATCTTACATAATAATTTGGCTTCCCAATTAAATCTGCCTGCAAGTAGAGACTATGTTAATCAGGGAAGAAAAGTAGTTGATACTCCTTGTCATTCCATGTACATATAAGATATGTGTGTGTCAGGGAGGGGAGGGTGTTTTTGACTGTGTGCAAGAGCATGCACTTGTGTGCATGCAAACACACATACACACACGTTAATGTTAGTCTATAAAACATTTTCCTAACTTGGCTTCCAGCATGTTACCACTTCCTCCTCATCTTTTACCTATCTGGATAATACTATCTTGTCTGGTTCTCATCATCCCAACCTCTTAATGTTGGAATGTTCACAGGCTTAGTACTTGAACCACCCCTCCCCTCCCTCCTTCCCCTCCTCTCCTCTCTTCTCTTCTCTTTCTAAACCTACTGCACAGATAATTACACCTTATCTCAAGGCTTTCAGCACAGTCTATACTGAGGACTCTCAAATGTACATCTCCATCTATACCTCTCTCCTGAGCTTTGGTCTCACATATCTAACTGCCTACCTGACATTTCCACTTATATGTTCACGAAGCATCTAAACTCAATTTGCCTAAAACTTAACTCCTGATAACCCCTGATCTTCCCTCCCAAAATCGTGTTACTGTTGCATTATTTTGTGTCTCAGTAAATTGCAAATTCATTCTTCCAGTTGCTCTGGCCAGAAACTTTGGAATCATCATTGACTCTTTTGTTTCTTTCATCCTCCATCTAATTAGTCAGAAAATCTTATTTGCTCTACCTTTAAAATAAATATCCATGGCCAGGTATGGTGGCTCATGCCTGTAATCCCAACACTTTGGGAGGCCAAGGTGGGCAGATCACTTGAGCTCAGGATTTCGAGACCAGCCTGACCAACATAGTGAAACCCTGTCTCTACTAAAAACACAAAAATTAGCCAGGTATGGTGTGCGCCTGTAGTCCCAGCTACTTGGAATGCTGAGGCAGGAGAATCGCTTGAACCCAGGAGGTGGAGGTTGCAGTGAGCCGAGATAGTGCCACTGCACTCCAGCCTGGGTGACAGAGTGAGGCTCTGTCTCAAAAATTGGAATGAAATGAAATGAAATGAAATGACATGAAATAAAATATAAAAATAAAATAAATATCCAGAACCTGATCATGCCTCATGAAACCATCTTCACCACTCACCGTAGTCCAAGCCACCATCATCTCTTGCTTGAATCCTGTAGCCTCTTACTTGGTCTCCTTGCTTCTACTCTTGTTCCTCTATATTCTATTTTTAACATGATAACCAGAGTGAGACTTTAAAACTTACATCAGATCAGGTTATTCTCCCACACAAAACCTTCCCATGACTTCCCAGTTTAATCCCAGAAAAAGCCAAAGTCTTTACAATTTATTCTAAGGTACTATACAACTGACCTCCCCACGTCCACCCTCCTGTTAGCCATCTGACTTCGTATACTATTACTATAATAAACAGCATAATGCAAACCACCCCAAGGTTAAGGCCCTGGCTCTTCACCGTTGTTAGCTGTGTGCATTCTGTTGCTTGTGTGACAAGTTACTTAACATCTGTTTCACAGATTCTCATCTGTAACGTCTTATAGGGCTGTTACAAGAATTAAATGAGTTAATGCTTGTGAAGTATTTAGAAAAGTATCCAACACATAGTAAGTGCTATATAGCATTTGTTACAGAAAATGCTCACTCTCCTGCAGCCATACTGGCCTCTATGCTGGTCTTCAAACATGACAGTTTAGCCCCCACCTCATGGCTTTTCCATTCTTCTTTCCTCTTCCTGGCATCCTCTTCCCTCAGATGTCTACTTTGTACATGTTCTCACCACCTTCAGGTCTTCCATTAAAAGTCACCTTCTTGGGGGCCTCTGCTGACCACCTAATTTACAACTGTGATACCCTTTGGCAGTCCCCACCTCCTGATTCCTGCTTTGTTTTGTTTTATTCTCCATATCACTATTATCTAACATACTATATATCTTAATTACTTGTTGCCTGTCTCTCCTACTAGAATTTAAGATTTCTGCTTTTCACTAGTCTATCTCCAATACCTACCATATAATAAGTACTCAATAAATATTTGTTGAATGAATCAATACTATAAAATACTCACAACCTTATTACTCTCATGAATTAGAGATGAGGACAGAATTCACCAGGTGACATATTCAAATAATCCTCCACTGAACAGGGTCTTTTAATCATTCAGGAGACAATGGGTCCAAAAAGTTTTACATGACTACATAAATGAGAGGAGAGTAGATATTTACACTTATTCAGGCCTCTGTTATTATCTTTCCACCTCTTGAATACTCTTCTAAACTGATTAAAGGATTAGGAAGCTGGCTGTCTCTCTGCGTCAAATTCTGTTCTCCAAGACAGTTCAATTATCAGGTAGACTACCCATCCAATACACTAGCATTCAATACATTTGTTGGATCTCCTCAACCTCAATCCTTTATTCCCATGTTATACCCTGGGCCTTGCCATGACACAGAATTTCTCCATTTTTGAAATCATAAATGTCAATATTCTACTCAGTCTGCAACCTTCTACCTTTTAACTCTTTCATCCTTTAATTCCCACTATATCTTCAAGCTTATTTAGAAATTACAGACTCTGATTTTTCCATTTTTTGCTGATACAGCACTCCCTACCTGTCTTCTCTTCTTCTCTACCCAGCCTGGCCCCATGGTCATCACTTGGACTATGTTCTCCCGAGCAACCTCAACTCCCCTTGCCATAGTGTCCCAATAGCCAAGACAAAAACTCCAATCCTGGATCAAGGCTAAAGAACTCATTCTTCACTTATACCCCTTAATAGCTGAGCAGTTTTGAAAAAAAAAAATCTCAAAATAATGCAGAATTTTGTTTCAAATCTAATTTACAATTTCTGATTTCAATTAAGCTCTCAACCCTGCTTATAAAACCCTTTTTAAAAACTTACATAATACCTACAGTGTGCCTAGCACTGTTCTACATCGTTACAAATATTAACTGATTGAATTCTCACACTCATGGTAACACTCTGAGGTAGATACTATTTTTTTTTTCACAAATAGGACTTTTTATTTGCCACTATTAAAAGTCTGAACTTCAGACAGATTCTTGGACTGGTGGTTCATATCCATCAGTTCGTTCAACTTTAACACCTGTCTTGTCCCCAGTGGCTTTTCCAAAACTATTACCTTCACCATGAAGCTCCATAAGTTTTCCCAATTCAAACTAGGGCTTCTTCAGCATTTTTACTTTTCTAACGAAGACATCACAGAGAGGATAAATAGATTGGCAAGCCTTTTCTATGTCTTTTCCAATACTGTCTGGAATCAACTTATTGACCACTTCTTTCCAGTCATTTGTCTGTACCTCTCAGGTCATGATTTCCATCATCTTCTTCCGGATTTGGAGGACCTGTTGGTGCTGAGCATAAGAGGTCTTCCGTATCTGATTGTTGCATTTTTTAGTAAAACCAACACAGAACAGATGAAGCAATCATTGTCTGCCATTTTTTGACCATGGAACACATTTTGTCATGGGTAAGATCCATGCCATGGAAGTTAGGCAGTTTTTGCCCTAAACATCTTCAGTAATCAGCTTGAATTTTCTAAATGCAACTTCATCATTCTGCAAATCAGTAAGACTCACTTCAAGCACACAAACCTCAAAGCCATCAGATGCAATTTTGATTCCTTGGGTCCTGGTGACTAGCATCTTTCCAATATTTCTTATATTGAACATAGCAAGTGCTTTCACATCATACCAATCCTTCTTCGAAAACGGATCGACCACTTTCTTCTTGGCTCCCTTTTTGCCGCCTTTCATAGGGCGCTTGTTCTTTCCAATCGCCATGGTGCTGCTCAGAGCCAAAAACTGAGGTAGATACTATTACTGTCTCTGTTTTAGAGATGAAAAAAAATTAAGGCACAGAAAAATCAAGCGACTGCACAAGGTCACACTGCCAGTAAGCAGTAGAGCTTACTAGCTCCAAATCCTGGCAGTCTAGCTCAAGCTTTTCTCTCGATGTTCTTATCGATGTTATAAATGAAAATGAGGTACAGAGAGGCTCAGTAACTTGCTCAAGGATACCCATTTATTGAGTGGAAGAACTTTGGTTTGAATGCAAGGAGACTTATTGCAGAACCCATATACAAACCCACTAACCTATACCATCACCTCAGGACTAAAGCCATCTGAGAGAATGATGCTCAACAGGGTTTGGAGCTCCTCGATTTCCCACACTATTCTCAGCAAACTTACCTAGACCCACACCTACCTCTACCTTTCTCTCACTCTCCTAGTGTTCAATCATTCGCTCTGGACTACATTTTTTCCCATTTCTTTCCATCTCTTTCCTGTATTGTCAATCTCTCTATCTTTACTTGCTCTAATGGTCATGTTCAAGTTTCTTTCATCCCAAAAGACCTTACCTTCAAGAAAATTTTTGGTAAGGCCATTCTTTATAGCTCCCTTTACATGCTCACTCCCTTCTCAATCGGGATCGTCAAAAGAGCAAAACTCATTTTCTCACCTCTTCTCTCATTGTAACTAACCTTCTGCACTAATAACTCTTCTAAAGCTTTTGTTGCTAATGTCTTTAGTGATAATACCAACTGTAAATTCTTTTTTTTTAAATTTTTTAACTTTTTCTTTTGAGATGGAGTCTTGCTCTGTTGCCCAGGCTGGAGTGCAGTGGTGCAATCTTGGCTCACTGCAACCTCCGCCTCCTGGGTTCAAGCTATTCTCCTACCTCAGCTTCTCGAGAAGCTGGGATTATAGGCCCCCACAACCACTGGCCTGTAATTTTTGTATTTTTTAGTACAGATGGTGTTTCAGTATGTTGGCCAGGCTTGTCTCAAACTCCTCAGGTGATCCGCTCACCTCAGCCTCCCAAAGTGCTGGGATTATAGGCTAAATTCTAATGGATAATTTTTAGTCTTTAACTTACCATGTCACTATCTTGCTCTTCATTTCTTCTTCCTGACATTCACTACACCCTCGGAATCCTTAGATCTACACTCTAATGATTCTTCTGCCATCTCTGTCTCCCTTTTTTAATTCCTCAACTCTGGTCTTTTCCCCAGGGTTTGAACTGAGAGAAGTTTAAAAAAGCTTGATTTAACATTCCCCACCACCCACCCACTCCCACCCCCACCCTGCGCCCCCCACAATGTACATGCTTTATTCTTAATGATCTCCCTGCAGAAAATGCAATTTAAATGGTATTCGGCTGACAGTAATCCCATCAGTGGTCATGGCTTTGTTACTCGTTTTTGAAGAGCCACCCCTCTCGTTCCCCATTCCTTCTAACTTGTGGTCAAAATGGAAACTGGCTGACTTTATATCCACATGATTGGTCTAAAGGTAAGCATCTGACTTTCAAAAAGACAGGTGTCATGGAAGCCTGACCAAAAACCCTGCTAGTTAGATGGAAAAGAAAGACAAGAGGGCAAGCTGTGTCTCTATTTTAGTCATAGATATGTTAATATATTCTCAATCAAAATTAAGGAAATATGGTCTGCTAAAGAAGTTTTGTTCTATTTTAGAATGTGAGAAATGGTGCAGGAGATGTCATGTGGATGCTGAAACACTGAAATTTCAAAGACACTTTAAAGATTTATGGTTATAAAGTATAACTGGTTCTGGATTTTACAAGATGTCTGGCCACTGTAGTCACAGACTGCAAGAGAATGTTTGTGTCCTCCCAAAATTCATATTTTGGAACCTAATTCCCAATGTAATGGCATTAGGAGGTGCGGCTTTTGGGAGGTGATCAGTGCCCTCATAAAAGAGATCTCAGAGAATGAACTAGGAAGGAGGCCCTCACCAGACTTGGATGTGTCAGCACCTTGATCTTGGACTTCCCAGCCTCCAGAACTGTGACAAATAAATGTCTGTTGTTTATGATACCCAGTCTATGGTATATTGTTATAGCAGCTTGAATACAGTTAGACATAGATTTACCAGAAAGATGCCGCAATCAAACCCATCCTCTTGGCCAGGCAGAGTGGTTCACACCTGTAATCTCAACAATTTGGGAGGCTGAGGCAGGAACACCATTTGAGCCCAGGAGTTCGAGATCAGACTGGACAGCATAGTGAGACCTTGTGTTTAATAAAAAACAAAAAAATCAGCCAAATGTGGTGGTTTGTGCCTGTAGCCCCAGCTACGCAGGAAGCTGAGTATCACAAGGAGGATCACTTGAGTCCAGGACATCAAGGCTGCAGTGAGCTATGACTGCATCACTGCACTCCAGCCTGGGCAACAGAGCGATACTCTATCTCAAAAATAAAAAATAAAAAATAAATAAAAATAAAACAAAAGAAATCCCATTCTCTCTAACAGATATGATATAGCACAATTAAAGGTTTTATTAAACATGTAATGACAATTTGGTAAGCAAGCATTGCAATAAAGCTTTCCTGACCAACTACTATAATATCACTGGCCACTTTAAAAGAAGAAAATATAAATTCTTTGCACAACCTTGGCTATATAGATATAAAATCCGCCTGAATCACATTTCTCTGCATTTATCAAGGTGCAAAGAAAAATGAAGTTGCATTAGCTTACAAATGGCCTGTCTACATCGTGTAACGGTGCAGTGAGACCTAGGGCTGTTCTCTCCATCTATGCAGGGCATACCAAGATCTACAGAGCAAAAGTGCTAGGCATGGTTTGACAGGTTGCTTAAATGGGACTTAAGGTGGGTAAATGAGAAAAAAAAAAAGGCAATGTCAATACAATAAATGAGCTTTTTATTTCCTTTATAAGTTGAAGAAAGCATACTCTTGATTATAAAAGCAAAAACCACATCAGTTGTTGTATAGATAATATGGCACATTTATTGAACTAGACAGTCCTTTGAGACAAAAACCATACTCAAAATAAAATCTTTTCATCTCAATCTTGAGTATGTCTATCTACACTTTTCTATATACAGATGTAACAAACCTCAGTATAATATAAAGAGGTGGCAAATCCTAGTATAATTAGTGGTACCTGTGAAAAATACAATTAGGGCCAGAGTGACAATAAAAGTCAGTTAAGCGACAAGTTTGAAATTCATACCCTCTCAGAAAATTGTTGAAATAAAATTGGTATGACCTTCCAATCATTTATAAATATGTGGATACTTTGGGCAATAATAAGATCACTTATTAACTGCAACAAACATTACACATCTTTTGTAATTAAATAAATAAAAATGCACACAAAAATGTATGGTTTAAGTTCAACAATCTCCTTGATGACAATGCTATGCACTGTCTCATGTGTTGTCTCACTGATTTTTTTCCACTGAATTCATTCACTCATTAAATACTTATTGAGCTCCTTCTGTAACAAGAGTTATTATGCCAAAGATTTAAGAATTAAATCTTTATTATAATAACTCATTTTCTCACACAAATAGTTATCACAGCCAGGGCTCAACAGGAAAATCTTCCTGTCTTTCATGACTGGTGGTGGCCTCTAGAAACATACTGCCTGGTGAGGTCTGCCTGTTGAGTAGCAGCTTATGCTGCACCTGTGGTATGGTGCATACTAAACTTTTTTCTGCTGAGGTATTCACAAAAGGTCTAAATGAAAAAGAGCATGCTCTTCCATCTATCTTAAAGCAAATGTCTAAAAACAGAGACAGAATATAAAGGATGTATTTTTTTTCTATAAGAGAGATACAATGTCCTATAAAATTTCAAAATGGAAGCAATCATTTCCAGCTTAAGAACAAAGTTTTTGGAACCGATATCTGAGGTTTTTTTGTTGTTGCTGTTTGTTTTAAAACACTTTATTGTGGTATAATTGACATTGCAAAAAGCTGTACATATTTCTGTTTTGTTTTTAAAGAATGATAGAATACAGACAGATAAGGATAGGAAGAAAGGCCTTTCCAAGAAGAGGTAATGGCATTAATAAGGAAGTAAAAGGGAGTAGCTCTGAGGAAACTTGGAAATTTTGTGAACTCTAGGGCAAAGGATCTATGTAAGATAGCAATGGTCTAGCGAGGTATTTTGGATCCGGACTGTGCAAAGTTTTGTTTTTTTTTTTTTTTTTTTTTTTTTTTTTTGAGACGTAGTCTCACTCGTGTCACCCACGCTGGAGTGCAGTGGTGCGATCTCGGCTCACTGCAAGCTCCGCCTCCCGGGTTCACATCATTCTCCTGCCTCAGCCTCCCAAGTAGCTGGGACTACAGGCGCCCGCCACCACACCCGGCTAATTTGTTTGTGTTTTTAGTAGAGACGAGGTTTCACCGTGTTAGCCAGGATGGTCTTGATCTCCTGACCTCGTGATCTGCCCGCCTCGGCCTCCCAAAGTGCTGGGATTACAGGCGTGAGCCACAGCGCCGGCCCGGACTGTACAAAGTTTTAAACGTTCTGTGGGAAGTCTGGACTTTATGAGAAGCCCCCACAGGCTTCTCAGCAAGGGAACAACATAATTAGAGCTCTGCTTTTGGGAGATTAACAAAGTCAGACTGATTCTAGGGGGTGTGGTGGGGGGCGGGAAGAATAGTATGGCAATGGGAAGAATCCTACTAAGAGTGATAAGAGTAAAAGAGAGAAAGGTTGTTGGATAGAATTATATACTATTGAAGAAGTCATCATCAAGCAGGGAGGACCTACCAGGTGCTGTGCAGTGGCCAAGGAACTTTATATATGGTAGGATTTCAAATCTACATAAAATTCCTACAATGTGAGGAGTATTATTAACATGTTGCACATGAGACAACTGAGGTTTAGTGAAGTCAAAAAACTGCCTGGAATCACATTTAAAATGTGGTGGTAGAGCCAGGCCTGGCTGATCCAAATAGTCATGCATGGTCTACTTTCCCCCACTTCCTCTTAATGAAGAGCCAGTCAACTTATTGAGTCTGGATGTCTCATAGCTTAGTGGCATGGGAGTAGCTGGAAGGTTGCCAGCCATGGGAAAAGCCAAAGTTTGCCAGGTAGCTAGTAGCCAGTCGGTGGGCCAATCTGACTCTCTCCCCAGGACTGGCAAGAGTTCCACACAGTCTGGTCCTTTACACCTCCCTTGGGACTCCAACTTCGCACTGCACACTTACCCTCAGCCCAAGAAGCCTCTTCTCTTTTCCAGCAAATTTATGAACTGGCTGCTCAGACCATTCTCCCCATGGGAGGACAGGAATCCAAATCTGCGATTTGAGTAAACAGCTCCATTTCCCTTCACTATTATATTCTCCTGCTTCCCAAAAGGGGTCCAAAGTAACATGGTGAATAAAGAGTAGGCTTTATTCATATAATAAAGTTGAACACTCCATGCAAAGTCTCTGTTCATGAGGAGTATGACAAAAAGTTCATGAGAAGCCCTTTGTTTGATGTATAAAATGAATTCTGTTCAATATTGCTAATTTTAAAGCCTCATCACCATTCTAATTAATATACTAATATACTCACCTTAATACTCTATAATTAATGAATTATAGACCTCTTTAAGAACTCCTTCAAAGGACAATCTTTCAGAATCAAATTCTTCCTTGTCCCTTGCAGAAATGGCCCACAACACTATCTTCATATTTCCCACCTTCCGACTGTACTTCTGCCACTTCTTGAAGAAAGCACTCTAGCCATAAATCCCAACTAGACCCTAGATAGTAGTCCCTTGGTCAGCCATCAGCTTTAGCTCTCACCACCTCTCCTCTGCCTGCAGGGCTCTGTGCAGGTTGCCCTTTTAGCTATAGACTGTGTATAAATAGAACTTCCTACATGCACCTTGGGACTCATGTGTTAAAAGCCCTTATTTTATACAAGGTAATCCTAGTGGTAGTAGCCAAATAGAGACATGGAGATAAATTTACAAGACAGCTTTGCTTCTTTCTCATAATTCATTGAGCCAAACAAGACTGTAAGAATAGCAACAACAAAGGATGATTTATAATTTCTACTCTACATGTCACCATGGAAAGATATATAAGTGACTTTCATAGAACAGATTTAAAAGTTACAAGGCAGTTATCAGCAAATTAACATGTGTACTTTGTTTCAGAATTTATCATCATTGTAGTTAGTGCACAGGGTTTGGAATCAGGCTAGCTGGGTTTACATTTTGGTTCTGACACTTGCTAGCTATGTAACCTTAGGTTAGTTATTTAACCTCCCAACATCGTCATCTATAAAATAGGGCTAATAGCACCTACCTTATTGAGTTATGAGGATTAAATGAGTTAATGAATGTCAAATACTTAAAACCATGCTTGGCACATAGTAAGCATCCAATGAATGTTTGTTATTATCACCACCACCTCCATTATCATCATGTTTAGTAATAACTGAAATTATCATGGTACTATCAGACCAGGGCCCAAAAATGAATTAAACATTAAACTAATTTTAGTACAAATAGGATAATAGTCACTGAAGTAAAACTTGAAAGAACACTGATATTTACTTTATATTCATCATCTTGCAAAACTGGTTAAAAAAAATGGGAAGGCACAATAAAAGTTTAATCAACGAGTAAAAATTTTTGATGGCTAAATAGAGGAACTTTGTATGTTGTATTCAAGAGTAAATGAGAATGTGAAGCATTCTGAAAAACTACAAAATGCTGTATTAAAATAGGATATTATTAAAGAGAATAGATTCCACTTTAAAATGTTTTACAAGGTAAATGTTATTTTATTTTATACTTTCAACTACCTTACTGAAAAATCTACACCTATCATCTCAAGAAAATGGGATAATAAGCAACCTAACCAAGGTCATTCAGGGCTCCATCCTCAGTGAGTCACAATCAGAACATGAAGATAAGAATGTGAAGGAGAAACTGACATTCTTGCATGCTGTTTGGTGCATCCACAAAGAATGCAAAAGATGTAGAGGTGGAAGTTGTAAGAATATCCATGAATTAAACATCAGATTGGCTTCACTCTGCTTTTTAGGAGGCAAAGGGGCAAAAAAAAAAAAAAAAAAAAAACAAAGACAAAAACGAAAAACAGTTCTTTAGCCAACCAGAAGTCGGTTCAATTAGGACTTTCTCAATTAGAAATGGAGCAGTAGCTCTAGAAAAAAAACAGAAGACTGTGTGGCAAGAAAAAAAGAAAGCTACAGATGAATTTTGGTTAATGAGTAGAAACCTAACAGAACTCAGGTGATGGGTCAGTGACCTATAAATGACCTTGCTATGCTCAGTAAGCAGAGAAGTTCAGGAAATCTGTGAAGCCTCTGAACTGGAGAAAAAAGAGATAGAATATTGTTAAGAAATGGTAGAGAGAGAAAACTAAATGCCTGAGCAGAGTTAAATTAAGTCAAGCTGGAGTCAGCATATCATCTCTGTGCCTATAAATTATCTCTCGGCATCTAGGGTCTCACAGTGTGGCTGAGCAGCTTCTACCCTAAAGGAGTAAATTTCTCTGTTGAAATTTAGGAGAAAGATTTAGGCCTCATATTGTAATCTTCAGAAGAGAAACTCTTGAACTCTTGAATGGTGGCATTAGAATAGAGTCAAGAAAAGAACTAGAATAAGTGTTCTCTGTGAGGAGGCTAGAGGCTAGGTTAGTTACAACAGTGACAGACTGAATCCAAAGCATTATCGTTGGGCACAAAGATCAGCATGTTTGGCAGCAGTAAGCTGTAAAAAAGAAAGAAGGCAAGAAAAGGAAAGAAAGTTGTTTGACTGCTATTATCTCATGTACTCTCATGTAGCTTAAGATCAATAGAATACTGTATTGTAGTTATAAAATATATACACATCAAAGTAAATACTCTCAAACCACTCATTTACGGTGCAGCTCCTTAAAAATAATCCATCCATCATATGTGGTCCTGATCAACAAACTTACTTAGATATTTATGGAAGCTGCAGTATTTTTCAAACTACATCTTAAGAAATCCAAAATTGTGTGGCACTGTCTCAGGAGCCCCTGGGTTGTGGAGTGGGGCGGGTAATGGGGGAGAGGGAAATCAAACAAGCAGGGCTAAAAATACTCCTCTGCTTCTTAAATCAGAAAAGCTTTGCTTTTATCTGTTTTATATAACAGGGATTCATGTAAGATTTCATTTGATAAAAGACTACTGGTAAGGTGGGAAAAGCATAGGCAAGACTAGGTTTGAACTGTGTCACTGCTATTTACTTACTCTGTGACTTGGGAAAATTACCTAAACTCTCTGAATCTTAGTTTCCTCTTTTATAAAATGGGATGAATAATATTTACAAATTGTTGTATGAAGTAAATAAGATAAAGTATGTATAACACATACCATGAGACTTTAGCACATAGCAGGCACTAGCTGTTAGTTCCTTTTCTGAAAGACATGGAATATAGAGATAGATAGATTAGATAGACAGATAGATAGATAGATAGATAGATAGATAGATAGATAGAGACGGGTTTTGGGGTTTTTTTGTTTGTTTGTTTTTCAGACAGGATCTTAACTGTGCAGTGGCACAATCGCTGCTCACTGCAGCCTTCCTGGGCTCAGGTGATTCTCCTACCTCAGTCTCCTGACTAGCTGGGACTACAGGCATATGCCACTAAGCCCAGCTAATTTTTTGAATTTTTTATAGAGACAAGGTCTCACTATGTTGCCCAGGTTGGTCTGAAATTCCTAAGCTCAAGAAATACACCTGCTTCGGCCTCCCAAAGTGCTGGGATTACAGGCGTCAGCCACCGTGCTTGGCCAATAGATGTTTAAATAAATAAATAAATAAATTTGTATAAATATATTTATACAAAAATATATATTTGTCTGTGTGTGTGTGTGTACATATAGTTGTAGAAGCTTCTGCAGACAGCTCTTCTGTAACTTGCAGTCATTCGAAAGATACACTGAGCAAGAATTTGGAGGTCAGCAGCATCACTCTCTTCAGCATTTCCAGGCCATGGCTGCTGTACTATCTGCTAGCATAAATCCTCAGCATTCAACTACAGTTCTTCCTTCGTCTATATTTTCAACAGTTACTATCAGTAGTTTTCATTAGCTGCTCAAAGCTATATTGCAAAGAATTTAAATATTATTATCATTTTAATAAACTAGGTCAGTTCACAAAAGCAACCAACCACAAAAGCACTTTAAACAAATAAGACTCACCGACTGAGATTAAAAGGAGCTTTAGACTGGATCCATGCAACACCTTTATTTGCCATGAGAGATGAAGTAACCTCATCAAACTGGCAGAGTAATCAACTAGCAAAATTCCCAGATGATTGTAGTAGCTCTTGAACACATACCATGCTGATTAGCTCATGTTACATGTTGCATGAACAATACATGGCAGAGAAAAGCTAAAAGTCAGTGGGAACACTACACCAATTTAATGTTATTAACATTGCAGAAACCTACAATAACAAATACTAATTGCAAAATATGGAATGAAATGCCTACATTAAATCTTACCATCCTAATTCCACCATTGTGTGACATTGGGCAAGTTACTTAACCAAAGACTATTTCTTCACGTTTGAAATAAGGTGGCAATACCTGCCTCAAGGCCTTGTTATGAACAATATCTCTTCATGGTATTCTTGCCAAAAATCCATAAACCTCAGTCTAATCACAAAGAAAAATCAGACAAACCTAAACTGAGAGACATTCTACAAAATAACTGACTAGTTCTCTTCAAAAGTGCCAAGGTCATGAAAGAGAAAATGTATGCATTAGAAGAGACATGAAAGCTAAATGCATTGCGGGACCCTGGATTTGATCTTGGACTAAGGAAAGGGACAGTGAAAAAACTAGTGAAATTTGAACTAAGTCTGTAGCTAAATTACTATTATTGTACCAATATTAATTTCTTGATTTTGATAACTGTATTATGATTATTCAAGACAAAGCTTGGTGAAGGGTATACAGAAATTCTCTGTACTAATTTTGCAACTCTGTAAATCTAAAATTATTTTAAAATTAAAAAAATTTAAATCTTGTGAGAATTAAATACAGGGTCAAAAATTTTAAACCACGCTTTTTTTTTTTTTTTTAGGCGTAATTCTTCATTTAATGGCTATACTTAGCGATCGTTAACAGCAAGAACATTATGTGAATACTGGCCAAACCCAGGCTAGGAACCGCTAATAATGAAACATGTTCAACTGCAATAAAATGTGGACACTTTATCATACTTCAACTGAATAACAAATATTTTTGCAAAAATCTAACCATCAATATTTCACTCTTTGCACAATACAATCATGACTTAGTGCTTAAAGAAGTATGGATTCTGTGTTTGGCCAATGATGACAGGCTTAAATTTACCTAATACCATCAACATTTAAACAGAACATGTCAGATCTTAATTCCTCTGACTCTATGACTACGCTCATCTTGTCAGATTTCAACAGTTTTCTGTCAGGCAACACCTGGCAAAATAAACCGTTTTCATATAAATTGTAGACATCCAATAATGAGTATGGAGTGATGTGCTGTTATTCCTGTTTCTCCCTATGTTTTATTTTCAACTTGAGTTTACATCTGGCCTTGAGAGGTAAAAGCCTGCATCTGAGATAAGCAAAGATGCCCTATGCCAACATTTTTACCGAAGATTTTGTTTTAAAAAAAGAAAACACTAAAAACCATTAAAACAACTTAGGAATCACAACACTTTATTAGTTAGAGTTTCTAACATAGCACTGTTATGGCTCATTCACTTTTGCTTTACACCTAAGGGAGTAAGTGCACAGCCAAGGCTAATAAAAACTAACTTGGCTATTTCTTGGTTTTTGATGGAACCATTCATATGATAAATATACATTTTTTCCCATTATACTATACTCTTGCAAAATAATTTTTTTCTACAAAGGTTATGAGATATCATAAAAATGTCTAATGCATCTGGTTTAAGAATCCAATGCCTCTTTCACATATTTCTGCATCTGTTCACAAAATCCCTTTGACTTCAAAGGAAGCTTTTCAAGAGAAAAAGAAGATACATACAGGAAAAGTGGCCATAAATTTTTAGTAGTCCTTTTTTAAGGCCATTTTAATAACGGCATTGTGGGACAAGTATCTTCCTCAGAAACCTAAAATATCACAAATGATATTAATGACTAAAGATCTGTATAAAGATTTATGATTTCAAAACGTTTTTCTGGTTATTAAAAAGTGTGTGTCTTCAATTTAGACATGTGAAAAATATGTAATGCTATAAAAGGAAACAAATAACTTTTAACCCACTATTTAGGAAGGCCAAAGCAAAATTAAAAAGTTAAAAATGTTTGTTCCCTTCCAGGCTTTTTTTCTATGTATACGTTTATATAAACACTTATATATAAACATAACATCGTAATAACACTATGAACACAATTTTGTATCTTTTCTCAGTCTTTCAAAAAAACAGATTAATCTTTCAAACCATCATTTTCAATGACTGAAATTATATGTAGATTTATACTTTAAAAAAATACTCTCACATTTAATACTTATTCTACTCAAAGCTAAATTAAAGGTTTAGAAACATTCATCTGTACTGGAATTTCTACATCTTGAAACAATCTAGATTAATAATTAACTTTAATAGCCCTATTCATAAATGCCACTGAAACAATAGTAGAGGTTTAAGAAATTTTTTCTTTAGCATTTATAATGACTTAGTGTCTTAAACTTCCCTGGGCAGTCATTAGCAGGCTGCAGTTTGTCTTTTTTTTCTCTCTCTCTTTGATTCTCTATTCTCAAGACATCTTCAATTCTTTAGTTTGGAATAAGGGGAAGTTTGGGTCTACGGCTTAGCTACTTTGATAGCATAGGTGTTAATGTGCTATTAATTATAAATAATCATCTAATTCTAGTTCTGCAGAATCAAACCCTCAAATTTCAAGGAGAGGAATTTTTGATAAATTTATCTAATTTTGAATTGTCTTACCTAACATTGCTGCTGAAATTTAAGGTAACATTTGAATAGTTGTTTGTTGACAAGCAGCTTTCTGGTATATATTAATATATTAGCTTATAAGAATTTTGTGAGGCTCACATTAATAAAAAACGGAAGTTCAAAAAATTTATGACATGACTAGAAAAATAAGTTGAACTTAAATTTTGGTTTTCATAATTACTCTCATTGGCTTTGTTTTGGCTTCATAATCATGGAACTATAGATTTTCCAGAGGTTGAAAGAACATTAACGTGTCAATCAGTCCAGCTCTCTTCCTCCACTCAATATGAGCAAAAAAAGAAAAAAAGTCCCAGAGAGACTGTGACTTGTCACACAGCTATCAAGTGGCAGACCAAACCCTTGACCTCTAGGCTACCTTCCAGTCTAGCGCTGTTTTCAACACAACAGTTACAATAGGTGTGACATCCTCACACCTACTCATTATGGCAATGCATATGCAAATGATGCCAGGAAATTACCTAATAAAATCACATTCTCTCCTTTCTCTCTAGTTCCCAGAATATATCTCCCATAGATAAAGTACGTCAAAGTGCTTGCCACTGAGACTGTACTTGGAAGACGTTTGGTAAAAGCCTGAATAACTGAAAGGGTATCCCCTCCCCCTGACTTTTTTGCTATGAGGGTAAAATTCCAAATATTTAAGACAATTCCCAATAAGACCAGGCCGCGACATGGTCTCCGTACGACGAGATTAATGGTAACAGCAGTGTTGTCAAGCGCAGGACAGGACAAACTCTGTAGCAGCTTGCGGTCACTCTTTCACAGCCTGCTAGATATAGCAGTGCTGTGGAGCCACCAGGAGCAACCAGAATGGAAGATGCACTGACACTTGCTCAAGTACCACACTGCCAACCTGCTGCCCCGACCCAAGCTGCCCAATGCCTAACAAAACTTCTCTAATCTCTCCGATAGCCCCTTAGCGTGTTGTTAGGGTAAGGAGGGTAAAAACAGTAATAAGACCACAAGAAGAGCAGTCTCTAAAACAACCGGTCTCTGAAAACATCACACGCGGGGTAGGCTCACCGCGTTGCCCGGCAACAGCGGCGGCGCTCCGCTCCCAGAACTGGAGGTGGCAGCAAGAGGTCAGAAAGCGGCGCGCTTTTTCCACCAAGAAACCTTTACGTCATCACGTATCCTTGCAACGTCACTACGCTCTGAACAGGCCGACAGTCATAGACGAGTAGACCTTAGGCGAGGGAAGGCATGTACTTTCCCTAAGAAGCGGGAGGAGAGAAATAAATAGAGGGCAGTGGGATGAGAAGAACCTCGCGGGATGGGAAGCCGCGGAGGGAAGGGCCGTCTTTGGTTACCTGGAGAGCGGGAGCAGCTGCGGATCCCTTATGAAGTGCCCGGATGAAGCTCCAGCGCTCACGCGCTTTCCGCATTGAGTGCAGCGCCATCTTGAGAAGGGCGGAGCCGTCTTGTTCGGAATGACGTCTGTTCAGAGAGCCAATCCCAGTCTCGCGACTCCTGCTTGCGGGGCGCGGCCTGGGCCTCCAGGCTGCGCAGCGCAGCCGCTATCAGGCGGAGTGCAGTTCTTGCCGAGCAGGTGGGGACAGGAACGGGGTGGGGCTTTAGTGTTTTTCCCTGGATCCCTTGTCTGCGCAGCCTTCCTGGAAGGAGAATTTCCTTGGGGGTTATTAGTAGCAACGCTTTAGACTGGAAGAAAGTCAAGTAGGCTGCATTTCTGATCTTAGCTATGTGAAGGCAACCTTTAAAAAGTTTGTTTAGGAACTCCCAGTTCTCTTAGAGGGTAATATAAGTGGTCTTTTTAGACATGTGTGGCCTCATTTCCCTTTTTTTTCTTTGAGACAAGGTCTCACTCTCGCCCAGGCTGGAGTGCAATGGCGCGATCTCGGCTCACTGCAACCTCCACCTCCCAGACTCAAGCTATTCTCCTGCCTCAGCCTCCTGAGTAGCTGGGACCACAAGGGTGCGCCACCACGCCCGGCTAATTTTTGTATTTTGTGGAGACAGGGTTTCACCATGTTGCCCAGGATCTCTCAAACTCCTGAGCTCAAGCCAAGCCATCTGCCTCGGCCTCCCAAAGTGCTGGGATTACAGGCATGCGCCACCGCACTGGGCTTATGTGGCCTTATTTCATTCGTCCTGTAAACTTTGTTGAACCCTACCGTAATGTGCTAGGCACTGAAGGTACAGAGAAAGACATATCTTGTCTTCAAGTTGTGTACAGTCTAATAGAGTAGCGGATAAATAAATGATGTACACTTAATAGGTGTTAAAGAAGCAAGCACCGCAAGTTTTAAGGAGGAGTGGTTATGACTGTGGTGTTTCAGCCTAGTCTAGGGAAGGCTGCAGGAAGGTTATACCTGATGGAAGAAATTGTTTTGTTTGGGGTTATGAGAAAGTTTAATACAGTTCTTCTGCTTCTGTTAATTCACCTAAAAGTCTCCCAGACAGATAACGAGTGTTTCAGTAAAAATATAACTGGAAGAAATTCATGACAATTCCTTTATGTGTTTTGTTTATAATTCATCCAGCTACTGAAAATTACCAAGGAGAGGTAGGAGATAAGAGATGCCTATAAAGGAGCTGAAATCTACCAGGGTAAGACAAAACAGTAAATTAAAACCATATAGTATAATCTTGTAGGTATACAAAGTACTGGTGAAGTTCAAGTATAATTGGTGTAATTTGGAAGTGAGCAGGAAAGGGATGAAGGCAAAAAAAAACTAGGAAATCAAGTTATAGTCTTCAACAAAGCTGATCAGTTTGGTTTTGGCTGTTAAATTTGAGGTGCTTGTAGTACTTCCAAAATGTGATGCCCATTAAATAGATACATGGGTCTGGAGCTCAGAAGAGATTTGAACTACAAAACAGATGGTAATTGAAACCAAGGAAATCCTTGAGACCATTAGATAGAGTTTGTGGAATGAAAGTAGCCAGATGATGGAAATAAAGGAGCCAAGAGGTGTTGTAGAACCCAAAGAATGTGATATTACTGAGACCCTGGAAACAAACCTTGCCAGGGGAAGGGGGATATATGTTATGCCTTGTAAAATGCAGTTTAATAAATGCCCTACATGTTTTACTCATACATAGAGCAAAGCATTATAGTACAGTGTTTTACATATATTTTATTAATGAGATTACATGACCCTAGCAATTAGCAAGATTAGTTTTCTGACATCTTTAGTCATCTAGATAGCGAGATAAAACCTAGCAATAAGACTATGGTGCACCAAAAGCTGTCAAAGGGTGTACCTACTTTATTTCTTCAAGAAGTAGTTCTTAGTCTTATCTGCAGACTCCTATGACCAATAATATTTCCGTGGGAGGTATTTCCAAGACATAGTCCCACTAAAAAAGGTGGGACTTTAAGACCACAAGTTTTATAACTTTAGTATCCTGATTTTTAAAATTGAAAATATTTGCTAATTTTTAGACTTTGTTAGAAGTAATAAACTGTGTTTTGCACCGTGGCGGTGACCTGGTAACTCTCAGGTGTCACTCAGCCAGCCTTGCTTCTTGGACATGGACTATAGTTTATATTTCTAACATCTCCCCCAGCACCTAGAATAGTCTCTTATGCAGAGTAGGCACCTCTTTTAAAAGTAAATTGGATTTTAACAAATTACACAGCTTATTGTCAGCAATTGTTATGCTTTTAACAGCCAGAAGGAACAGTTAACAGAAAAGACACAGGATGTATTAAAAATGAACCAGTTCTGTCTACTTTTGTACTTTTTCACAGTAAGCATTTTGGTGTTGGGGAAAGTATGACTACAAAGCTCACCATCTTCTAAGAGGAGGAATATATTCAGCTCAGTATATTTAACTTATTTTAATAAGTTTTTAATAATGGTAACCGTGACTCCTCGGGGAAAGATATATTATTCAATGTATCTTTGAAGAAAAAACCTACAATACACTTTTGAAATGTTTTCATACAAAATGGTTAACATTTAAAAGTGTGTATATATCATGGGCTGGGCATAGTGGCTCACACCTGTAATCCCAGCACTTTGGGAGGCTGGGGCGGGCAGATCTCTTGAGGTCAGGAGTTCGAGACTAGCCTGGCCAACATGGTGAAACCCCATGTCTACGAAAAATACAAAAATTACCCAGGCATGGTGGTGTGCGCCTGTAGTCCCAGCTACTCAGGAGGCTGAGACACGAGAGTTGCTTGAACCAGGGAGACAGAGGTTGCAGGGAGCCGAGATCAAGCCACTGCATTCCACACTGGGCGACAGAGCAAGACTGTCTCAAAAAAAAGAAAGAAAGAAAAGAAAAGTGTGTATTATGCAGTTGGTTATATGGAAAATTCTCCTATGGAATAATTCATTCTCCAACAGTGGTGTTTAAATGAAGCACCACTGTATTTAATGATGGTATTTTACCATTGCTATCATTTGAGTAAGCTAAAGAACTTTGGTAAAGTAAGATATAAATGTTGTATGGAAAGCAGACTTTAAACATACCTAAGATTAAAAAGTTTTATAGTCCTATCCTTATAACGTGAACTATATGTCTACATATGTTCATGCTTACAATTTTGAACACTTGTTTAAATTTTGATTTCTCATCAACACTTTTACTTTATAGTAAGTTCTGGTAATTTTGTTCTCTCCTTAACATTCCCTGCAAATCCTCTCCTGCTAGAAACAACAGATTAAAACCAGACTGGCAGTTGGGAAATGGTTTCTATTGCAACCATGTGTGTCAGAAGAAAGGATTAGGTTTCCTTGTCCAAGAACATCAAGGGGAACCTCCACCTCTGCAGACACACCTCTATTCCTTAGTAATGGAGAGTTTATACCTAGTTAGATTTAAATGGGATAAGGGAAGAGTTTAAATCCATTCTTAGTTCAAGCAGTATAATCAGCCCTCAAGTCTCAAAGTATCCAATTTTCTTTCTCTAATTTAATTCTAAGTGTCAGGTTGGTATTAGATGCTGATCAAGGTAATGGAGAGTTGCCCTACACATTTATTCACTTAAAGAAGAATTTTGCAGACTGCAAAGACTAGATGGCAATTGTATTCAAAACTTATTTAAAGCACAATTCATTCACCCCTGACCTTTCATTTATATTGAGTATGTTTTTTCAAATATAGAAGAGATTCCATAATAAAAGCAAACAAACCTCTCTCTTCATAATTATGGACTATAGTTCTCTGTACATGTTCTCTGACCATGCCATCTTATGCTGGACCTATTATAAGGACCCAAATTAAAGTGAGGCAGATCCTGCTTTTGAGTGAGATAACCTCCAAGAGTCATAAAAGTATATGGGAAACTGTAATAATGATTATTCTTTTTTTGCCTTTGGCTTAACTTTAGTTCTTCCTCTTATTTTATAACTAATGAAACTTGTCCACAGATATTAAGTACCTTGACCAAAATCACACAAATAAAAGCAACAATGAGAAGAACCTTCGGCTGGGCGCAGTGGCTCACACCTGTAATCCCAGCACTTTGGAAAGCCGAGGTGGGCGGATCACCTGAGGTCGGGAGTTTGAGACCAGCCTGGCCAACATGGTGAAACCCCATCTACTAAAAATACAAAAATGAGCCAGGCATGGTGCTAGGCACCTGTAATCCCAGCTACTCGGGAGGCTGAGGCAGGAGAATCGCTCAAAACTGGAAGGCGGCAGTTGCAGTGAGCCAGGATTGTGCCACTGCACTCCAGCCTGGGCAACAAGGGCGAAACTCATCTCAAAAAAAAAAAAAGAAATCCATCTCCAGATGAATGTTCTACTTTGACACCACGGTAAAGCTGAAGAGGCTAAAGCTAGGGCAGGTCCAAATGGGGAAGGTTCCACATAAAGCCACATCCTTGTGTCAGGTTTCAAAGTCAGAACAAGCAAATGTCCTATTTTTAAAGGCTGATACTCTCATCTCCACCCCTAATGTAAAAAGATGTTGTCTTTCCCTAGTAGTTTTTGGGAGAGAGCAAATTATAGCATCTTACTGTAAGGACAATAATCAGAAGCTCATCTTACCTTTGGGAAGGCTTAAAGGGTTTTTTAGGGAGCCATCATTATCACTTTATTTCTGGAAGAAAGGGCTAAATCCAAGAAGAGACTAAGTGATGTGAATAGCAAAATGGGATTTTTCTCAGAGCACTTTTTTCTTAAGATTAAGGGTCAAGGCCACACTTTTTATATTGCCAGGTTCAACTTCTTGCCTTAAGGACAATTTTCCACCCCACAACAGTGAAGATATTTTGATGAGAGTTGAGAGAAGGTGGGGAAGGTGGGTAGAGTCAGAGCAGACACAAGTGAATAATATGCATGAAAACTGACTCCATTACATGTAGAGTCCTTAGTGTTCAGAACCAGGAGGAATACTGATTACATAGGAATGTTACAGGCCCCAGGATTCCTGTTCATATTTAATGTTTTCTCTCCATACTCTTACAAATGGCCATTTCAACATTAGAGAACAGGTCTTTAAAGAAGGCAGAGAATTGCTCCCTTGGGTATGGATCTAGAATAGAGAATAATTTGGGAGAATTGTAAGACTATTTCAATGGTCCTTATCCCCATTTTTCATCTTCAGTCTTAGGACATGTATCCCATAGAGGAAATACAACTTTAAAATTAGCAAAATTCGACTTTTGAAAGTGTATTTTACTTTGTTGTCTCTCTTTGCATGGTGTATCTTTTCCACTTGGTATGGTCCTAAAGACAAGATCCTTATGCTATCTGTACACTTACTCTATTTTAAAATCACCATCTTTTGCTCCCAGCTACTTTATAACTTGGGGGAGCAGGGTTTGCCGTTCAAAGCTTATCTTTTACAAAAGGAACTTTAACAAGATCTCCAAAAAGCTCCCTCGAGTGGCTTTTAGATAGGCTCTTTTCTGTTTGTCTTTGTAATCAAACTACATTAGATCCTATCCAACACCCTGCCTATCTAGTATGATGCTATGATCCTAGGTGTGACTACTGAAAGTAAAACATAATGCTTAGATCTTGATATTTATAAAAACATGATTAAAAGATATCTTTGCCTCTCTAAAAATAGGGTCTTGACCTCACTGTCCCAGTCAAATTCCATTTCAGCCAGTGAGATTTCATTGGACTTCCCCAGATGCATTAACAACTGCAATCCACTATGTTTTTCTTTACTTTTTCCCTTAATAGGTAGAACTGAGCATGATCTTGGAGAAAATCTGCATACATTACTGATCTCTGAACCATTTACCCTTCACGTGCCTCTTTTTCCATGTATGTGCCTCTTTCTCCTTGTATGTAAAATGAGTGAAAGAAAGAGGAGAGCTAGATGATACCATTGTAACTCTTGTATTTCAAGACACTCGTTTCTGCCTTGTCTCAGATTACAATCATTTAGAGATACAGAAATAGGTATTACAGTCAGAATCCACGTTTTAGAGTATATCTGCTGACCCCATGTCTGTGGAAGAGACTGAGATGCAGGTACTGAGAATGGGCCTCAAAATTTTTCTGAAGACTGTGCTCCAGGAAGCTATGCTCAACCAAATGAAATTGGCCCTACTTGTCATCCTAGTATAGCAGGTTTCGGTTTATGAAAGACAGAGAATATGCAACTCTCTCAGCCACCTAAATATGAAGTGGCTTTCCACAGATCTCTTTTCGAAGGGTAAGTAGGAAGAATATCTTGACCTGTTTTTGTTCTCTGTGGCAGTTCCTCTAGCTCCCAACTGGATTACTTCTTGCTTGTTCTCAGAAATATGCTTCTTCTTTTGTAATCGGCAGTCGCAATGATTTGTATGATAGCTGCTAGCCCAAGAGAGTTCCAGAAGAGGGCTACCTGACAGGTGCTGTGGCATTTAGAAGAGGAATGGAGCCACTGTCAACGCACAGCTTGCAGGTGTGGAGAACAAAGTATATGTGTGTTGGAGAGGTGGTGGGTGGGAAATAAATACCCCTGCCTCTCTCTCCTCTCACCCTTTGATCTTCTGATCTCTTGGTTACTCCCATTTGATGAACCTCAGGGCAAAGGAATATGACTTAACCAGTCCGTAAAGGTCAGTCCCTCCGCCAGCCCCTTCCCCAGATGCACAGAACAAGATGCAAAATGATAGACAATGGATCCGAATGAAAATATTCACTGTAGAACTATCTATTTACAGAACTAGGAATAAACTAAAAATGATAAAAACCAAAATCATCTTAGGATAACTTTTTAACCAGGCATTAAACTTCTTAAAGGCAAGACCTTTATCTTCATCTCTGACTTACAGTACTAGGCACATGCAAGAGAGGCTCATCAGTGCTGTGTGTGGAAACTAAGAAAAAAAAAGGGGGGAGCTCAATAAATATTGGCAAATTGGTTAAATGAACAAAACACATGTGAGAGGGAGGAGGGAAATGTGCAATGGGATATTTTAGATAGTGCAGAGAGTTGGGGAAAAAAAGTTTTTGAGCCTAAGAAACCCTGGAAGCATTTTTTAATTCTCTAACATATGCTTGCTTTCTTGTGGTTTGCTCTTTCCGCTAAAAAGCAGAATGCATAAAACATTGTGATTAGTTAAGGATTATTACTTAGGTTCCAAATAATGTTTCGTATATAAATCTAAATTACTACTCTTCCTCCATTCTGCTTCCCCTTCTGTTTGGTCAAATCCCTGTGGGAGAGAGTAGCATTCCTGTCGTGGGTAAAATAATTTCTATGGAAAATTTTCAAAATGCAATTTCTATAAACATTATGTGAAGATATGATTTATTTCTGGATGCAGTCCTTGTGCTTGCATCATCTTCCAATTTATCATCAAGTTCTCTGTGTGCCAGTTCTGTTTTTAAGGATCTGTTCATATCAGTTGTAATCTGAGAGGGTAAACTTCCACTAGGAGGATTGAAGCAACAAACAAGAAAATGTGTCCCAGAAGGCAGTGGGTGCACTGAAAAGAAGATGGGACTTTATTCCCAGTTCTAACACTGCTATAGCAAGTAAAGTGACATTGGAAAGTCCTTAACTTTTCCACCTTTTTTTTTTTTATTAGACAGAGTCTCACTCTGTTGCCCAGGCTGGAGTGCAGTGGAGTGATCTGGGCTCACTGCAACCTCTGCCTCCTGGGTTCAAGTGATTCTCCTGCCTCAGCCTCCTGAGTAGCTGGGATTACAGGTGCCCGCCACCACACCCAGCTGATTTTTGTATTTTTAGTAGAGATGAGGTTTCACCATGTTGGGCAGGCTGGTCTCGAACTCTTGACCTCAGGCGATCCACCCACCTCAGCCTCCCAAAGTGCTGGGATTACAGGCATGAGTCACCACGCCCAGCCAAGTCCCCTATTTTTAAAAATATTAGCCACTAGATAATTCATTATGAGTCCACACAACCACTGACAGTGAAAACAGGGACATACTTCTTGGGGCCTTTCTCCTGGTCTGCATGCACAACCCCACCACAGGAGTAAGAGGCGGGGGTACACTTACCACTTACGTTGTCACTGCTAGTTATCACCTAAGTAAAAACAAGACTACCATGCCTAGTGCACAGAAGGTCACAGGACACAGGACTGTGGTTTCTCCTCAAAGAGTGACATTCGTTTAGAACTTAGTTCATCCCTCTTATCCCAGACTGCTTGAGAATTAAGGAGGGAAGGAAAAGAAGAGGGTCTCTAGCTCTGATCTTTACTGTGTTGGGAAGATCCCCACTCTAATCCTGTTGCCACTCCTTTTTTTTTTTTAAGACAATAATAAGGTCTCCTTTTCTAGAACACTCAGCTCATAAGTTTTTAGACCTGTCCTTGGTGGCTGGGCGTGGTGGCTCACGCCTGTAATCCCAACACTTTGGGAGGCCAAGGCGGGCGGATCACGAGGTCAGGAGATTGAGACCATCCTGGCTAACACGGTGAAACCCTGACTCTATTAAAAATAACAAAAATTAGCCGGGCGTGGTGGCAGGCACCTGTAGTCCCAGCTACTCGGGAGGCTAAGGCAGGAGAATGGTGTGAACCCAGGAGGTGGAGGTTGCAGTGAGCCGAGATCGTGCCACTGCACTCCAGCCTGGGAGACAGAGCGAGACTCCGTCTCAAAAAAAAAAGTTTATAGACCTGTCCAACTGACATTTAACACCATGAGATGGTGAACTTGGGGAAGACATGAGACTAGTAACACACACACACAGATTTTCAAGAGCTTGACATTCCATTATTTACTCACCTAGCAAATACTTACTGGGTGTTTTTTGTGCCAGGCACTGTACTAAATACACAGAGCTGAATAGGGTACCATCTGTGCTTGTCAAGATCTCCGTTTAATGAAGGAGAAGGCAAACAACAAACAGAATTTCAAGACATAAGATGTTGGCTGTGGGTTTGTCAAAAAAAAAAAAAAGAAAAAAATTCAAGAGAAACATCTTTGTATCAGGAAGCCCTTGCGATTTCCTTAGAATCACATTTTGTCAGCAATCCTAGCCTCACTGCTTGCTGTTCGTATAACCTTGGACAGGCTTCCTAAGAGTTCTGGACCTCAGTGTCCTCATCTGAAAATGGGGGCAAAGAATAAGCCCCCAAAGTTTCCTTACTGCTCTAAGATGAGTACTGAGCTCAATCTCGAAGGAGTGTCTGTATAGAATTTTGAATTGGAAAGAGGAGCAGGGTGCCCTTAGGAGAGAGAACTGCATGAAGAAAGCAAGGATATGCAAATGAATAGAGCATAAAGAAAGGTGAGAGTAAAGAGAATAAGGTACCGACACATCTCCCTGCTTCCTCCTTCACCCGCTTCCGTGTATTTTCAATCAGCCATCAGAGTGACCTATTAAAATGCATGTCAGGTCATGGTCACTACTCTGCCCAAAACCCTCCAGTGACTTTCCATGTCATTTGGAAAAAATCCAAAGTTCTCAAAACCTATAAGACCTAAGTGACCTGCATCCCCCATCCCAACCTCTCTTTCTTGCCCTTTCCCCATTACCTTCCCCCTGCTTTGCTTTACTCCAGACATGCTGGTCTCCTCACCAGTGCTCACCAGTTACCACCTAAAACATTTTACTTTATTTTCTCCTCCTCTAGAACATAAGCAGCATGGGAGCATGGCCTTTTGTCTGCTTTATTATGCATCCTCAAAGTTCAGAATGTGCATGTCTAGTAACATATTTGTTAAATGCATTTTCTTATTTACAAGTAAGGAAACTAAGATCAAAGAGAATGCAAATGAAGTCATACTGCTCTTTAGGAGAGTGTGGACCAGTATGTGCACAGATTTTCTGTTTCTCTGCCCCAAAGGTAGGTAGAATGATGGGCCCTGAAGATGGCTATATGGCAGAAGGAACTTTGCAGATGCGATTAAGAATCTTGAAATGAGAATATTATCCTCGTTTATTCTGGTTAGTCCAATGTAATCATAGAGGTTTTTCTAGCAGGTGAGCAGGAGAGTCAGTCTAAGAAGGAAATGTGATGATGGAAACAGAGGTTGGAAGATGGAAGGGGACCCAGAGTCAAGGAATGCAGGTAGAAAAGAAAAGCCTGGATTCTCCCCTAAAGCCTCCAGATGGAACACAGCCTTGCCTCCACCTTGATTTCAGGACTTCTTACCCCAAGAATCGTAAGCTAATACATTTGTTTTTGTTTTTGTTTTTGTTTTCTTTGAGATGGAGTCTTGCTCTGCTGCCCAGGCTGGAGTGCAGTGGAGCGATCTTGGCTCACTGCAACGTCCATCTTCCGGGTTCAAGCGATTCTCCTGCTTCAGCCTCTCAAGTAGCTGGGATTACAGGCGCCCACCACACCCGGCTAATTCTTTTTTTCTTTTTATACTTTAAGTTTTAGGTTACATGTGCACAACGTGCAGGTTTGTTACATATGTATACATGTGCCATGTTGGTGTGCTGCACCCATTAACTCGTCATTTAGCATTAGGTATATCTCCTAATGCTATCCCTCCCCCCTCCCCCCACCCCACAACCGTCCCCAGTGTGTGATGTTCTCCTTCCTGTGTCCATATGTTCTCATTGTTCAATTCCCACCTATGAGTGAGAACATGCGGTGTTTGGTTTTTTCTCCGTGCAATAGTTTGCTGAGAATGATGGTTTCCAGCTTCATCCATGTCCCTACAAAGGACATGAACTCATCATTTTTTATGGCTGCATGGTATTCCATGGTGTATATGTGCCACGTTTTCTTAATCCAGTCTATCATTGTTGAATATTTGGGTTGTTTCCAAGTCTTTCCTATTGTGAATAATGCCACAATAAACATACGTGTGCATGTGTCTTTATAGCGCACCATTTATAATCCTTTGGGTATATACCCAGTAATGGGATGGCTGGGTCAAATGGTATTTCTAGTTCTAGATCCCTGAGGAATTGCCACACTGACTTCCACAATGGTTGAACTAGTTTACAGTCCCACCAATAGTGTAAAAGTGTTCCTATTTCTCCACATTGTCTCCAGCACCTGTTGTTTCCTGACTTTTTAATGATCACCATTCTAACTGGTGTAAGATGGTATCTCATTGTGGTTTTGATTTGCATTTCTCTGATGGCCAGTGATGATGAGCATTTTTTCATGTGTTTTTTGGCTGCATAAATGTCTTCTTTTGAGAAGTGTCTGTTCATATCCTTTGCCCATGTTTTGATGGGGTTGTTTGTGTTTTTCTTGTAAATTTGTTTGAGTTCATTGTAGATTCTGGATATTAGCCCTTTGTCAGATGAGTAGGTTGCAAAAGTTTTCTCCCATTCTGTAGGTTGCCTGTTGACTCTGATGGTAGTTTCTTTTGCTGTGCAGGAGCTCTTTAGTTTAATTAGATCCCATTTGTCAATTTTGGCTTTTGTTGCCATTGCTTTTGGTGTTTTAGACATGAAGTCCTTGCTCATGCCTATGTCCTGAATGGTATTGCCTAGATTTTCTTCTAGGGTTTTTATGGTTTTAGGTCTAACATGTAAGTCTTTAATCCATCTTCAATTAATTTTTGTATAAGGTGTAAGGAAGGGATCCAGTTTCAGCTTTCTACATATGGTTAGCCAGTTTTCCCAGCACCATTTATTAAATAGGGAATCCTTTCCCCATTGTTTGCTTTTGTCAGGTTTGTCAAAGATCAGATAGTTGTAGATATGTGGCATTATTTCTGAGGGCTCTGTTCTCTTCCATTGGTCTGTATCACTGTTTTGGTACCAGTACCATGCTGTTTTGGTTACTGTAGCCTTGTAGTATAGTTTGAAATCAGGTAGCGTGATGCCTCCAGCTTTGTTCTTTTGGCTTAGGATTGACTTGGCAATGCGGGCTCTTTTTTGGTTCCATATGAACTTTAAAGTAGTTTTTTCCAATTCTGTGAAGAAAGTCATTGGTAGCTTGATGGGGATGGCATTGAATCTATAAATTACCTTGGGCAGTATGGTCATTTTCACGATATTGATTCTTCCCACCCATGAGCATGGAATGTTCTTCCATTTGTTTGTATCCTCTTTTATTTCACTGAGCAGTGGTTTGTAGTTCTCCATGAAGAGGTCCTTCACATCCCTTGGAAGTTGGATTCCTAGGTATTTTATTCTCTTTGAGGCAATTGTGAATGGGAGTTCACTCATGATTTGGCTCTCTGTTTGTCTGTTGTTGGTGTATAAGAATGCTTGTGATTTTTGCACATTGATTTTGTATCCTGAGACTTTGCTGAAGTTGCTTATCAGCTTAAGGAGATTTTGGGCTGAGATGATGGGGTTTTCTAGATATACAATCATGTCATCTGCAAACAGGGACAATTTGACTTCCTCTTTTCCTAATTGAATGCCCTTTATTTCCTTCTCCTGCCTAATTGCCCTGGCCAGAACTTCCAACACTATGTTGAATAGGAGTGGTGAGAGGGGGCATCCCTGTCTTGTGCCCGTTTTCAAAGGAAATGCTTCCAGTTTTTGCCCATTCAGTATGATACTGGCTGTGGATTTGTCATAGATAGCTCTTATTATTTTGAGATACGTCCCATCAATACCTAATTTATTGAGAGTTTTTAGCATGAAGGGCTGTTGAATTTTGTCAAAGGCCTTTTCTGCATCTATTGAGATAATCATGTGGTTTTTGTCTTTGGTTCTGTTTATATGCTGGATTACATTTATTGATTTGCTTATATTGAACCAGCCTTGCATCCCAGGGATGAAGCCCACTTGATCATGGTGGATAAGCTTTTTGATGTGCTGCTGGATTTGGTTTGCCAGTATTTTACTGAGGATTTTTGCATCGATGTTCATCAAGGATATTGGTCTAAAATTCTCTTTTTTGGTTGTGTCTCTGCCAGGCTTTGGTATCAGGATGATGCTGGCCTCATAAAATGAGTTAGGGAGGATTCCCTCTTTTTCTATTGATTGGAATAGTTTCAGAAGGAATGGTACCAGCTCCTCCTTGTACCTCTGGTAGAATTCGGCTGTGAATGCATCTGGTCCTGGACTTTTTTTATTTGGTCAGCTATTAATTTTTGCCTCAATTTCAGAGCCTGTAATTGGTCTATTCAGATTCAACTTCTTCCTGGTTTAGTCTTGGGAGGGTGTATGTGTCAAAGAATTTATCCATTTCTTCTAGATTTTCTAGTTTATTTGCATAGAGGTGTTTATAGTATTCTCTGATGGTAATTTGTATTTCTGTGGGATCAGTGGTGATATCCCCTTTGTCATTTTTTATTGCGTCTATTTGATTCTTCTCTCTTTTCTTCTTTATTAGTCTTGCTAGTGGTCTATCAATTTTGTTGATCTTTTCAAAAAACCAGCTCCTGGATTCATTGATTTTTTGAAGGGTTTTTTGTGTCTGTATTTCCTTCAGTTCTGCTATGATGTTATTTCTTGCCTTCTGCTAGCTTTTGAATGTGTTTGCTCTTGCTTCTCTAGTTCTTTTAATTGTAATGTCAGAGTGTCAGTTTTAGATCTTTCCTGCTTTCTCTTGTGGGCATTTAGTGCTATAAATTTCCCACTACACACTGCTTTGAATGTGTCCCAGAGATTATGGTATGTTGTGTCTTTGTTCTCATTGGTTTCAAAGAACATCTTTATTTCTGCCTTCATTTTGTGATGTACCCAGTAGTCATTCAGGAGCAAGTTGTTCAGTTTCCATGTAGTTGAGCAGTTTTGAGTGAGATTCTTAATCCTGAGTTCTAGTTTGATTGCACTGTGGTCTGAGAGACAGTTTGTTATAATTTCTGTTCTTTTCAATTTGCTGAGGAGTGCTTTACTTCCAACTATGTGGTCAATTTTGGAATAGGTGTGGTGTGGTGCTGAAAATAATGTATATTCTGTTGATTTGGGGTGGAGAGTTCTGTAGATGTGTATTAGGTACGCTTGGTGCAGAGCTGAGTTCAATTCCTGTATATCCTTATTAACTTTCTGTCTCATTGATCTGTCTAATGTTGACAGTGGGGTGTTAAAGTCTCCCATTATTATTATGTGGGAGTCTAAGTCTCTTTGTAGGTCACTCAGGACTTGCTTTATGAATCTGGGTGCTCCTGTATTGGGTGCATATATATTTAGGATAGTTAGCTCTTCTTGTTGAATTGATCCCTTTACCGTTATGTAATGGCCTTCTTTGTCTCTTTTGATATTTGTTGGTTTAAAGTCTGTTTTATCAGAGACTAGGATTGCAACCTTCTGCCTTTTCTTGTTTTCCATTTGCTTGGTAGATCTTCCTCCATCCCTTTATTTTGAGCTTATGTGTGTGTCTGCACGTGAGATGGGTTTCCTGAATACAGCACACTGATGGGTCTTGATTCTTTATCCAATTTGCCAGTCTTTGCCTTTTAATTGGAGCATTTAGCCCATTTACATTTAAGGTTAGTATTGTTATGTGTGAATTTGATCCTGTCATTATGATGTTAGCTGGTTATTTTGCTCATTAGTTGATGCAGTTTCCTCCTAGCCTTGATGGTCTTTACAATTTTGCATGTTTTTGCAGTGGCTGGTACCGGTTTTTCCTTTCCATATTTAGCGCTTCCTTCAGGAGCTCTTTTAGGGCAGGCCTGGTGATGACAAAATCTCTCAGCATTTGCTTGTCTGTAAAGTATTGTATTTCTCCTTCACTTATGAAGCTTAGTTTGGCTGGATATGAAATTCTGGGTTGAAAATTCTTTTCTTTAAGAATGTTGAATATTGGCCCCCACTCTCTTCTGGCTCGTAGAGTTTCTGCTGAGAGATCCGCTGTTAGTCTGATGGGCTTCCCTTTGAGGGTAACCCGACCTTTCTCTCTGGCTGCCCTCAATATTTTTTCCTTCATTTCAACTTTGTTGAATCTGACAATTATGTGTCTTGGTGTTGCCCTTCTCGAGGTGTATCTTTGTGGCGTTCTCTGTATTTCCTGAATGTGAATGTTGGCCTGCCTTGCCAGATTGGGGAAGTTCTCCTGGATAATATCCTGCAGAGTGTTTTCCAACTTGGTTCCATTCTCCCTGTCACTTTCAGGTACACCAATCAGAGGTAGATTTGGTCTTTTCACATAGTCCCATATTTCTTGGAGGCTTTGTTTGTTTCTTTTTATTCTTTTTTCTCTAAACTTGTCTTCACGCTTCATTTCATTCATTTTGTCTTCCATCACTGATACCCTTTCTTCCAGTTGATTGCATTAGTTACTGAGGCTGTGCATTCATCATGTAGTTCTCATGCTGTGGTTTTCAGCTCAGTCAGGTCCTTTAAGGACTTCTCTGCATTGATTATTCTAGTTATCCATTTGTCTAATTTTTTTTCAAAGTTTTTAACTTCTTTGCCATTGGTTCGAACTTCCTCCTTTAGCTCGGAGTAGTTTGATCTTCTGAAGCCTTCTTCTCTCAGCTCGTCAAAGTCATTCTCCGTCCAGCTTTGTTCCATTGCTGGTGAGGAGCTGTGTTCCTTTAGAGGAGTAGAAGCACTCTGATTTTTAGAGTTTCCAGTTTTTCTGCTCTGTTTTTTCCCCATCTTTGTGGTTTTATCTACCTTTGGTCTTCGATGATGGTGACTTACAGATGGGTTTTTGGTGTGGATGTCCTTCCTGTTTGTTAGTTTTCCTTCTAACAGTCAGGACCCTCAGCTGCAGGTCTGTTGGAGTTTGCTGGAGGTCTACTCCAGAGCTTGTTTGCCTGGGTATCAGCAGCGGTGGCTGGAGAACAGCAGATATTGGTTAACTGCAAATGCTGCTGCCTGATCATTCCTCTGGAAGTTTTGTCTCAGAGGAATACCCGGCCGTGTGAGGTGTCAGTCCGCCCCTACTGGGGAGTGCCTCCCAGTTAGGCTACTTGGGGGTCAGGGACCCACTTGAGGAGGCAGTCTGCCTGTTCTCAGATCTCAAGCTGCATGCTGGGAGAACCACTACTCTCTTCAAAGCTGTCGGACAGGGACATTTAAGTCTGCAGAGGCTATTGCTGTCTTTTGTTTGTCTGTGCCCTGCCCCCAGAGGTGGAGCCTACAGAGGCAGGCAGGCCTCCTTGTTCTGTGGTGGGCTCCACCCAGTTCGAGCTTCCCGACCTCTTTGTTTACCTACTCAAGCCTGGGCAATGGCGGGCACCCCTCCCCCAGCCTCGCTGCTGCCTTGCAGCTTGATCTCAGACTGCTGTGCTAGCAATGAGTGAGGCTCCGTGGGCATAGGACCCTCCGAGCCAGGTGAGGAATATAATCTCCTGGTGTGCCATTTGTTAAGCCCGTTGGAAAAGTGCAGTATTAGGGTGAGAGTGACCCAATTTTCCAGGTGCCGTGTGTCACCCCTTTCTTTGACTAGGAAAGGGAATTCCCTGACCCCTTGTGCTTCCTGGGTGAGGTGATGCCTCGCCCTGCTTCGGCTCATGCACGGTGTGCTGCACCCACTGTCCTGCACCCACTGTCCAGCACTCCCCAGTGAAATGAACCCGGTACCTCAGTTGGAAATGCAGAAATCACCCGTCTTCTGCGTCGCTCACGCTGGGAGCTGTAGACTGGAGCTGTTCCTATTTGGCCATCTTGGCTCCACCCCACACCCGGCTAATTTTTTTGTATTTTTACTTGAGACGAGGTTTTGCCATGTGCTGGCCAGGTTGTTCTCGAACTCCTGACTTCAGGTGATCCACCTGCCTTGGCCTCCCGAAGTGCTGGGATTACAGGTCTGAGCCACTGCACCCAGCCATTTGGGTTGTTGTAAGCCTTCAAGTTTGTGATACCTTCTTAGAGAAGCAATAGGAAACTAATACAAGTTCTATTCACTGCATCTTAAGAGAAAAAGGCTGGGCAGGTAAGGCAGGGACAGTTTGTTGATTCCTTATTTAATAAGTAGCTATTGAGCACCCCTCCTCATTTTTTTGGTGGAACAATGTGTAGTAATATGAGGTAAAGAACATAATTTGTGCTCTCAGAAGCTTACTAGTTAGCAGCTACAGCTATGGCTAGTGAATGGCCAACCTTGAATTCAAGGGGGTAGGATTTGCACCTGACTCGAGACCAATGCTTAGACTTCCAGATGCAACAGCTGGGAGCCTGCTTCCAGGATTTGATCTCAACACAGACAAGAGTGTTTATTCACTCATTTATTAGTTGACTCAACCACCATTTAGTGTATACATTGATATATCCGTTTTAGCAAAGAAAACAGGGAGGACATGAAAGGGGAACTTTTACATCTTAATGTAATTTTTTTAAAAAAGCAGTAGGATTAAGTGTGTGTGTGTAATTTAATTTGAAGATTTCCAGTATTTTTTCATGTTTTAATTAATTGTTTTGAGACAAGGTCTCACTGTCTCACCCAGGCTAGAGTGCACAGGTAAAATAATAGCTCACTGTAGCCTCAGTCTCCTGGCCTCAAGTAGAATCTCCCACCTTAGCCTCCCAAATAGCTATGACTACAGGCATGTGCCACCACACCCAGGCAATTTATTTTATTTTATTTTTTTATTTTGGAAAAGGGTTCTCACTGTGTTTCCCAGGTTGATCATGATCTCTTGGCATCAAGCAGTCCTCCCACCTCAGCCTCCAAAGTGCTGGGATTACAGGTCATCAAGCAGTCCTCCAGCCTCAGCCTCCAAAGTGCTGGGATTACAGGTGTGTGCCATGGCATCCCTCCCAGTATTTTTTTTTTTTAATTAAAAAAATGGTGGCTCACGCCTGTAATCCCAGCACTTTGGGAGGCCGAGGTGGGTGGACCACGAGGTCAGGAGTTTGAGACCAGCCTGGCCAACATGGTGACACCCCATCTCTACCAAAATACAAAAAAATTAGCCAGGCATGGTGGCGTGCACCTGTAATCCCAGCTACTCTGGAGGCTGAGGCAGAAGAATTGCTTAAATCCCAGGGGCAGAGGTTGCATAAGCCAAGATCATGCCACTGCACTCCAGCCTGGGCGACAGAGCAAGACTCCATCTCAGGGGAAAAAAAAAAAAAGGAAATATTTTCCGAAAGCTAGTCTGAGCCAGGCAGTATGAAAGACATTGAAGATAAAAGAGCAGCCTTGAACTCTACACACTTACAGCTAAATAGGAGTGACAAGTGAACAGGGGATTGCCCCACCCGAAGCTCCTGTGACCAGAGAGAGAAACAAGGTTTCTGTGGAGGCCCAGAGGGGTCCTTCAACCCTGCTTGGAGGACAGTACTGGGGTGGAGAGGGTCAAGTAGAGATTCCCAAAAGTAACATCTCAGCTGAGCAGTCTGATCCTTAGCAAGGTTCAGGCCCTTTGGCCTTGCCTACCCTGGCCTTGGTTGTTTTGCTAACCAGAGCCAGCTGTGTTGTGGGTGTCTTTTCCTCTCTCCTGGTGTCCCCGCCTGGACCCTTCACTCTTTGCCTCCCACGCCCTGGCATTACACAGGCATTTTCAGACCCTTTCCCAGGATTCTGTTTATAGCCAGCATCCTGTGCAGCTCGTGAGGAGTCATAAGCCCATGATGAGATAAGAGGAGGAACTTGGAAGAAAACATGATGAACATGGACAAAGCCAAGGGGAAAAATATGCATGTTTTCATTTGCTTTTCCCAAACAGGATGCTTTCACACCACTGTCTATAATCCAAACAGTATGTTTCTGCTTAACATACTGTGAAGATGTGAAGCCACATGAGAAATGTTCTCCCAAGATGGAGTTAGTGTCCCTCCTGGAGCTCCCTCAGCACCCTGTGCTCCCACATTTCAAAGGATCACTCACACCCTAGCCCATTTCCTCACTGTCTAATGTTCTCCACAGACCCCTAAGATCCTTCTAGAGCCATGACCAGCCTTGCTTGAGGTTGTATGGCATATACCCTGTGCACAGTGAATGCTCAATAAATAACTGCTCCGTTGAACTGAATAGAATAAAACAGCATAGATACTAGTTTGGTCAAATTTTAAAACATCAGAACTTCAACTCTCATTTTGGTAGGTGGGGTTGTGATTAAAATTCAATTTTAATTTATTATTTCTCAGAAAACATAAAAATGTTCCTACAATTCTCAAATAGCTATTTACCAATTTCACTTTCAACCTGATTTGACACTCTGATGCCGGGGGAAGGTTGAGTACATCATAAAAACTTCAGTTTACCTCTAACTTGTGATTGTGTGTGAAGAAAGAGCACAGGATATAGAAGAGGGAAAAATGCTTTGAAAACTCTAAAAGTGGGTTGCAAATGTTAGTTTGTTTTCACACAATGGACACAAAAATCACCCGTGCATTCAGTCACTTGCAGACTGAAGCAAACAGCTGTATTTGGATGAGGCAGAGGAATGGTGGGAGGAACTGTTTCTTGTTGCACAGAGCATTCAGTTGTTCTGGGCTTTGCCAAAGAAAAGCAGATGGTTTTCCTTGCTGGAATTGGTCAGGGAGGGCAGGGGAAGTGCCCAGGCTTTGCTTTCCCATAATTGACAGTACAGAGTTTTAAGAAATATTTGAACAGTAGCACTGTTCTGGTACCTACTTGGGAAAGCCAATTCTTGATTTTAAAAAATCAAATCAAAGCAGTGACAGTGACATATTCTGCTTCCATTTCATACCATTCCTGACTTCTTAGAAGCAGTTGATGCTAGTGGTCTTCTCTGGCAGGGATTGCTAGCCCTGGCTTTGCAGCAGCCCATGGAGCTGCCAGTTCTCCAGGGGAATTGCAAAATACTGCTAAGTATTCTAAAAATGAAATTAAATATTCATTTTATTTTAATTTACATGTGCCATCCAATACTTTTAGAAGATGTCAGTACCGTGGAATGACATGACCAACAATAATATGTTGCAACTCTGAGATACAGCTAGAAATTCTCCGAATAAGATGCTGATGGTCCTGCAGTCCAATGCTGTGTGATTTTCACTGTGGCCAGCTGTACAAGACTTAGCGTATACTTCTCTCTGTGTAACTGTAAAAAATTTTGTAAGTCTAAGATGGTAATATATTCTTTCATAAAACCTCAATCTAGTGAGTTCTAATCATTCTTGATCTTCCTCAAATAAATACTAGTCAAATCTTTCCCAATAACTAAGTAACTAAGCATTCATGTTTTACAACTGTAATGTAGTTTTGGTATGAGAAAACTATTTCCTGGTCTCCAGGATCTAGAAAGTAAACATGTAACAAACAATTAGGAATGTGGTGTCGGGTAGTCAGATGTTCTACACGTCTCCAGCCTAAGCTGTCCACTTCAGATTTCTTGCTCTTTTCCTTTTTGCTTAAGCATATCTTGGTATGTTGCCTGGAAGTTTATGTGTGTTACTACAGCAGAACAAAGAATTATGTAATATAAAGCCCAACTTGTTTTTCTTTTCCCTACCAGCTGTACTATAACTTAGACAAAACTCAACCATTTTCTTTCATTATGTACAGTGGCTATTAAAAAGAAGGGATGTAGAAAAATTTTTTTCAGGAAACAGTGGAAAACTAATGCGTCATGATCTGCTTAACAGGGGACTGTAAATAGAAGTCAAGTCCAGACCATGGAAATTGCTTCTTTAAAATATTTTTTTTCAATTTTAAAAGGAATACATTCACATGGTTTAAAAAAAACCCTCAAACTAAAGAAGAATACAAAATAAGAAGTAAAAGTTCTACCCTCCAACCTACTACCCCAACTCCTGAATCCCACTGCCAAGAGAAACAGTCATTTGTTGTGCATCTTTCTAGAAGAATTCTATGCATATTACAGAGGTGTCACAAATACCCACATGCTTTCTTCCCTTACAAGCTCTGTGACTTGATTTTTCTCTTTACTGTGCTTTGAGCATCTTTGCATATTAGTAAACATATACACCTCAGTTAAAAAAATCAACAGCTGGGTGTAGTGATGCATACCTGTAGTCCCAGCTATTTGGGAGGCAGAGAGGCAGGAAGATCCCCTGAGCCCAGGAATTCTAATCTACCCTGGGCATCTTGGCAAGACCCTGTCTCTTAAGAAAAAAACTATCGCAAGAACAAAAAACCAAACACCGCATATTCTCACTCATAGGTGGGAATTGAACAATGAGATCACATGGACACAGGAAGGGGAATATCACACTCTGGCGACTGTTGTGGGGTGGGGGGAAGGGGGAGGGATAGCATCGGGAGATATACCTAATGCTAGATGACGAGTTAGTGGGTGCAGCGCACCAGCATGGCACATGTATACATATGTAACTAACCTGCACAATGTGCACATGTACCCTAAAACTTAAAGTATAATTAAAAAAAAAAAACAAAAGCTTTATAGTATTCTGTTGAGTAAGAGTATTATTATTTGTTTATACAACCTCTTTTTGGTGAACATTTGAATTGTGTTTAGATAGTTACTAATGCAAACAATACTTCCAGTGAACTTTTGTAAATATATATTTGTATATATAAGAGAATAAATCTTATACCTGCAGAGTAAATTTCTAAAAGTGAATCACTAATTCTGAGATTATGTGCATCTCCAGAGATGTTACCAAACATACACACCCAGCAACAGTGCAAGACAGTGTATTTCCCAACTGCTCCCTCACTGAGATTTTTAAAAAACATATAAATACTATTATAAGCTACCTCTGGAGTTAAAGAATAACTTTTGCTTTTTACTTTCATAGACATCTGTACTATGTAAACTTGATATAGTGAGGATGTTTTCTTTTGTAATTAAAAGATTAAAGAGATTCAGAATACTTGTTTGTAACTGGCTTTGGAATGAAATTTCACTTGGAAAATAAAGGCCTAGAATATGAGACTATTCATCAATAGAAAACCATTGTAGGGAGCAGTTACCAGGTAAAGCTCTATTTAATAAGGGCAAGCTGATGGCAGGGAAAGGAACAGACCTTAAAAAGGACTCACCTGTAAGAATTGGAGACGGTAACCCTGTGGTATCAAAATGCAGGAGACCAGAGATAGCTATAAATCTCTTGCAGTGTTACTGCCTCCGCATGAAGTCATAATCCCTAGAATGAGAATTTATTTTTCATGATACACCGATAATGCAAGGGACAATGATCAGGAAGTACTGCACTTAGTCTTTCTTTCTCATACCCTAAAATGTTTTTCATTTTATGCTTTTTTAGAATAGAGTGTACTTACTTCCTCTCTTCCTCACATAGACTTGAAAACTCGGCGACTTTAGGATGCAACTCCAGGTTGACACATTTTCATTAGTTTAGAAAACCCACGTGTCCCACTCTCAGAATCATTATTATAGTAGAGAAGATATTCAGGGCAAGGATTCCTTGGGAAACAACATCCAGATTCAAGGGAAGACATCTGAGTCATGACAACTTAAAATCCATCCTGGCCTGCCACAAAGTGTTTCTGTAACATTAAGTACCTCATATGCAATTCTTGAAAAGGAAAATTATGTCAATATAACGTGAAATTTGTGAAACTCAAACATGATCGTCTAGGCAAGGAGAGCTGAAATAGAAGAAATAAAATTATAGCCTCTAATATGAAAGGAAATACTTTTAGTGTGGTTGCTGCTAAGCAGTAGTTTTTTTCAACTGTATTTAAAAAAAATAAATAAAAAGAAGCACTTGATTGCTGGTGATAGTGCAAGCTTGTATAAACCCAATGAAGTGAATTTAACAATACCAGCATTTACTCTTTGTTAAGAACTGAATTGTGTTCCTGTCACATTTATATGTTGACATCTTTACCCCCAGTACCTCAGAATGTGACTGTATCTGTGGACAGAGCCTTTAAAGAGGTTAACTAAGGTAAAGTGAGATCATTTGGGTGGGCCCTAATCCAATCTTGTAGTAAGAGATTAGGACACAGACAATACACAGAGACCAAGTGAAGAGAAGACACAGGGAGAAGTTAGCCATCTACAAGCCAAATGAGAGAGGTCTGAGAAGAAATCCTCTTTGCTGCCACCTTGATCTTGGAATTCCAGCATCCAGAACTGTGAAAAAATGCATTCGAATTATTTAAGCCACATAGTCTCTGGTTTTTTTTTTTTTTAGATGGAGTCTCGCTCTGTCACCCAGGCTGGAGTGCAGTGGCGCTATCTTGGCTCACTGCAAGCTCCATCTCCCGGGTTCACACCATTCTCCTGCCTCAGCCTCCCTAGTAGCTGGGACTACAGGCGCCCATCACCACGCCTGGCATGGTCTCGATCTGCTGACCTCATGATCCGCCCACCTCGGCCTCCCAAAGTGCTGGGATTACAGGCATGAGCCACTGCGCCTGGCCCAATCTGTGGTATTTTTTTATGGCAGCCCTAGCAGACTCAGACACTCATGGACACGTAACTCCGGAAACATATTTCCACAAAACAGATGCTTGTAATCCCAGCACTTTGTGAGTCCGAGGTGGGTGGATCACCTGAGGTCAGAGGTTTGACACCAGCCTGACCAATATGGTGAAACTTCGTCTCTACTAAAAATACAAAAATTAGCCAGGTGTGGTGGCAGGTGCCTGTAGTTCCAGCTACTCGGGAGGCTGAGACAGGAGAACTGCTTGGACCTGGGAGGCAAAGGTTGCAGTGAGCCGAGATTGCTCCACTGCACTCCAGCCTGGGTGACAGAGCGAGACTCTGTCTCAAAAAAATTTATATATATATATACACACACACACACACATATATATACACACAGATATATATATAGAATTAAAATTATTCACAAAAATTATTCACAAAAAAGGAACGAAAATGGAAACAAACTAATTTCTTGCCATAGGAGAATGGTGAACTATGATATATTCACACAGTGGGGTATGATGTACCCACAAAAAAACTGAGGAAAGCTGCCTGGGCATGGTGGCACACCAGCATTTTGGGATGCCAAGAAGGGAGGATGGCTTGAGCTCAGGAGTTCGAGACCAGCCTGGCCAACATGGCAAAACCCCATCTCTACTAAAAATACCAAAATTAGCCAGGGGTGGTGGCATGGGCCTGTAGTCGCAGCTACTTGGCAGGGGCCGAGGCAGGAGGATGGCTTGAACATTGGAGGTCGAGGCTGCAGTGAACTGAGATGGCACCACTGTATTCTGGCCTGGGTGACAAAGTGAGACTCTGTCTCAGAAAAAAAATACTGTGGAAAGCCTCTATGTCCCAATATGAAACAATCTCCTGGATATACTCTGGTGGAAAAAAGCAACGTTCCACAGAGTATATATAGTAAGTTCTATCTATGTCAGAAAGAAGGAGAAATAAAAATATGTGTATGTATTTGCATATTTTTGTAAAAGGTAAACACAGGAAGGATAAACCAAAAATGCAAATAATGACCTGAGGTGACTGGGCGGTGGGGTGGGGTGGGGGGCGGGGTAATGAGCTAGATAAGACAGGGAGGGGAGTGTGATATCCCTGAGTATATCTTTTTATGCAGTTTGAATTTTTGAGTCATATGAATGTTTTACAATTTCAGAAATAAACTGAAAAGTTGAAAGAAGCAAACCTTACAATTGAATACATTCAGAAAAAAAAAAAAAAACACTTGACAAGTTGATAACATAGTGATGCAGGTAAAAAGAATGAAAGTAACTTTTGAAGATAGTAATGTGAATGGGATCCACCACTCAAAGATCTGCAATAAAATCTGAAATAGTAGATTTGTTATTAGAAGTGGCATTAGAGTACTGAAATTATTTTATCTGTGTTGCAGGCTGGAGAAAAAATTATGTTCAGACAGTTGGGAACTTAGGTTTTCCCTGTTTAAGAAAAGAGATTTAAATATAAATGGGGAAAAGTTAGGAGGAACTCTGAAACTGGAGGATACCATGATGAGCTCTGTACCAGTAGCATTAAACACATCTGGAAATTAGATCTTGGTTTCCAGATATCATTCTTCACTAAAGACAACAGGACTTTTTGGGCAAATGGCTAATTCTAAGTTTGGAGAAAGGAAACCACAAGACAACCCTGGAATATTTAGTGTCAGAAATCAATGGAGTGCTTAAAGATTGGAAAAGACATGTCTAGGTAGAATGCGGTGGCTCACGCCTGTAATCCCAGCATTTTGTGAGGCTTAGATGGTCAGATCGCTTGAGTCCAGGAGTTCAAGACCAGCCTGGACAACATGGCAAGGCCCCATCTCTTCAAAAAATACAAAATATTAGCCAGGCATGGTAGTGCGTGCCTGTAGTCACAGCTACTAGGGAAGCTGAGGTGGGAGGATGGCTTGAGCCCAGGAGCTGGAGGCTGCAGTGAGCCAAGATCATGCCACTGCACTCCAGCGAGGATGACAGAGCCAGACTCTGTCTCAAAAAAAAAAAAAAAAAAAAGATGTCTAAAGAACACAGGAACAGGCTTGATGGGATGGGGCTCCCAGTGGCCACATTTCAGACAGTTTGAGAATCTCAATAACATATAACACATTAATTATAATGTGTGATTACTTATTATATATAATGATAATATAATTGGATATAATGCATTGAATTTTTAAAAATCCATGTGTATAGTGATACTAAAGAAAAGACAGGAGGACGGAGGAAAATTCTCCTTTACAAAAGAATACCAACTAATATATGTAGAAGGATGATAAATTTACAGATATATCATTTTGCAACGTTTATGCAATAACAGATTCAGGTAAAAATCATCAATGATAAATTGCTAATAGAGAGCAGAGTATTATCCATACATCTCAAAGTGTTACATCACAGATTGCTATCAATTACAAATGGAAAAGGCATATTCCAAATGGAGACATTCAGCAGATGCCACCTAAATAAATGATTAACACTTAGCATTACCAATGGGACAAACTGATGTTAGGTGTATTGGCTGGGATGAAATGGGAAGTGTACAACATCACTTATGTAGTATACTTGCTGAAATATTTAACCTGCATCCAAACAGCAATAACCAGTCAGACAAATCCAGATTGTTGAGCACTCTTTAAGACTACAGATATGGGCTTTTGAAAAATGTCCATGTCATAAAGTGAGTAAAGGTTGGAAGGAGGGAACTGTCCTATATTACAAGAGATTAAGAAACATGAAAAATAAATTCGTCTGTAACCCTGGGTTTGATCTTGGGTTGAAATAAATAGCAAGAAAAGAATATTACTGGGTCAATTAAGGGAATTTGAGTATAGACTGTATATTAGGTAATGTTATGGTGTCAATTTTAACTTTATTGGATATAACAATAACATGAATAAATACAATAATCAATTTTTCAGATATATGCTGAAGTACTTAGGGTTGAAATGTTATATTTGTAACTTAAATGACTTAGCAAACAAATACTTCTTAAAGTTTTGTAATTGTAGGTTTTACATTTAGGTGTATAATGCAAATTGAGTTATTTTTTGTAGTATGTTGTGAGTTATGGATTGAAGTTCACTTTTTTTGCCTATGAATATACAATTGTTCCAGAACCATTTATTGGAAAACTCTCCTTTGTCTATTTAATTGCCTTTGCTCCTTTGTTAAAAATCAGTTGACTCTCTATTCTGTTCTATACATCTATTTATCTTTCTGACATCAATACCACAGTGTCGTGATTGTTACAACTTTATAATGTCTTCAAGTCAGGTAGTATATTCTCCAACTTTATTCTACTTTTTCAAAGTGTGTTGAGTATTCCAGTGCCTTTCTATTGTCATATAAATTTTAGAATCACCTTGTCAATTTCTCCAAAAAATGCCTATGTAGATTTTTACTGGGTATGCATTGAATCCATAGATCAATCTGGGGAGTACTGTTTACATCTTAACAATATAGAATCTTGCTATTCATTAATGCAATGTATCACTTCATTTACTTAGATCTTCTTTAATTTTTCTCAGCAATATTTTGTAGTTTGCAGTAACCAAATATTAAACATCTATTGTCAAGTTTATCCCTGTTTCATACTTTTTGATGTTTTGTACATTTACAAATTTAATAGTATTTATATACAATAGAAGCAATTAGAAATTGAATTTTTTTATTTTAAAAATTGAAATTTTTGTATTTTAGTAGAGGTGAGGTTTCACCATGTTGGCCAGGCTGGTCTTGAACTCCTGACCTCAAGTGATTCACCCGCCTCAGCCTCCCAAAGTGCTGGGGTTACAGGCATGAGCCACTGTGCCCAGCGAAGCTCAACTTTTTTAGATTCACATATGAGTGAGATCATGTGGTATTTGTCTTTCTGTGTCTGGCTTATTTCACTTAACATAGTGTCCTCTAGGTTCATCTACGTTGTAGCAATTGACAGAATTTCCTTCTTTTTAAAGAGTGTATACTATTCCATTGTGTATATGTACCCCATTTTCTTTATCTATTCATCTGTTGATGGACAGTTAAGTTGGTTTCATAGCTTGGTTATTGTGAATAATGCTGCAGTGAACATGGGAGTGCAGATATCTCTTCACCATTCTGATTTCATATCCTTTGGATATATACTCAGTGGTAAGATTGCTGGCTCATATGGTAGTTTTGTTTTTAATTTTGTGAGGGACCTTCATACTGTTTTTTTGTTTTGTTTTGTTTTTGTTTTTTTGCAGTTGCAAGATTTAATAGAGTGAAAACAGAGCTCTCATAAAATGAGAGGGGACCCAAAGGGGGTTGCCGTTGCTGGCTCAAATGCCTGGGCTTGTATCCTGATCATTGTCCCTCCCCTGTGCTCTCAGGCGATAGATGACTGGCTATTTCTTTACCTCCTGTTTTTGCCTAATTAACATTTTAGTGAGCTCTCTTTACTACCTTACTTGTTGGGTGTGAGCTAAGTTGCAAGCCCCGTGTTTAAAGGTGGATGTGGTCACCTTCCCAGCTAGGCTTAGGGATTCTTAGTCGCCTAGGAAACCCAGCTAGTCCTGTCTCTCAGTCCCCCCTCTCAACAGGAAAACGCAAGCGCTGTTGGGGAGGTTGGCCAATGACCGCTGTAACTGCTTCCTGCTGAATTGGGGCATAGTGGGGGTCGTGCAGTTGAGATTTCCTCAGGAGGGGTGCCTTCGATGTCATCAACATCGGAGCATGGGCTAGCAGGCTGGTCCAGGGGTCTGCGGCAGATCTTAGTCATGGACTACATCTAGGGCTCCATTTGAAGATTTGTAGTTTTACAGCTTCGATTCTGGAATAGAGAAACTTAACAAGGAGGTTAAAGATACAGGGATTGAAATGTGTGGCCTGAAGTGCAGGGGATTATTTCTTTGGCACACTTCACAGGCCCTGCCTATCTGCTTCAAAGTTTTGAAAAGGCCTGGTCCAGTAAATAATAATTTGGCCATCTGATGGGTGCTATCAATGCCTAAGTGAAAGGTTTGGTGAAGGGTTTTAAGTAATTTCCATCGGTTAGCTGCAGGCAAAAGTATTTTTCCTTCTTCAGTGGCTAGCCATCCTGAGGGGAGGAAACTATGTCCTCGTGAGGTTCCCCATTCTATTTCTCCTGCTGAGTACTGGAGCTTGGTTTCCCAGAGGGGATTACCCCATACTAGGTGTCCTTCTATAAGCATTTCTAATGGAGGGTCCTGCCTTGCGGCTCTGTTGGCTTCAATATCTGCTTGGCAGTTCCCTTCTATTTCCCTTTCCTTTCCTTTCTGATGACCCTGTCAGTGTAAGACTGCCACCTCTTTAGGTTTCTGTACAGCCAATAATAATCTCCTAATGGCTTCCTGATGTTTGATAGGTGTTCCCTCGGAAGTTAGGAATTCCTTTTCTCTCCATATTGCTGTGTGGGCATGGAGGACTAGGTAAGCATACTTAGAGTCTGTATATATATTTACCCTTTTTCTTTCTCCTAATTCTAGTGCCCGAATGAGGGCTATTAGTTCTGCCAGCTGAGCGCTAGTTCCTGAAGTGAGGGGATTACTTTCAAGTACTCCATTATCACTGACCACTGCATACCCCACTTTTAGAAGTCCTTTTTCTACAAAGGAACTTCCATCAGTATACAAGTTGAGGTCAGGATCAGTCAAGGGAACCTCTAGAAGGTCCCCTCGAGTGGCATAGGTTTGAGCAATCACCTGTTAACAGTTATGTTCTATCTTTCCTTTATTGTCTAGAAGAAATGTGGCTGGGTTAAGAGTTGCACAAGTGCACAGTCGCAGCACTGGGCCTTCAAGTAGTAGAGCCTGATATTTTAGCAAACGGTTGTCTGACAGCCAGAAGTTTCCTTTAGCAGTCAGTATGCCATTTACATCATGAGATGTCCACACAGTAAGATCTCTTCCCTGTATTATTTTAACTGCTTCAGATACTAAGACTGCTACTGCCGCCACTACCCGTAAACAGTGAGGCCAACCCTTTGCCGCTACATCAATTTCCTTACTCAGGTATGCCACAGGTTGCAAGCTGGTCCCTCGGACCTGTGTAAGGACTCCTAGATCTATTCCTTTTTTTTCTGTGACATATAAAGAAAAGTCTTGCCCCGTTGGCAAGCTTAACACTAGGGCTTGGGTTAGGGCCTTCTTTAGGGCCTGGAAAGCCACTTCTGCTTCAGGTGTCCATCTTACTAAATAGGTATTGGCTTTCTGAGTTTCCTTAATTGGTGTATATAATGGCCTGGCTATTTCGCCATACCTGGGAATCCATATTCAGCAGAAGCCTGTTATGCCAAGGAACCCTCTTGGTTGCTTTAAGGTTTTGGGATGAGGATAAGCCAGTATAGACTGGATACATTCCTCACTGAGGGCCCTGGTGCCTTTGGATAATTTTAGCCCTAAGTATTTAACCTGCTGTGAGCAGAGCTGAGCCTTTGGTTTGGAAACCGTGTAGCCATGGAAAGGAAATTTGGCGAGGAAATTTAAGAGCGCTTGGGTGGCTTGATGGCATAAGGTTTCTGAACGGGTGGCTAAAAGTAAATCATCCACTTACCAAAGGACAAGAGTGTCCAGGTATTAGAACTGGCTCAAGTCTTGGGCTAATGCCTGGCCAAATAGATGGGGGCTATCCCTGAACTCTTGGGGTAAAACAGTCCAGGTGGGTTGAGAAGTTGGGTTCGAAGGATCTTCAAAGGCAAACAAGAATCGACAGTCAGGATGTACAGGTATGCAGAAAAAGGTATCCTTAAGGTCCAGGACTGTAAACCACTCTGCTTCCTCTGGTATTTGGGAAAGCAGAGTATAAGGGTTAGGTGCAGCTCGGTATAGAGGGACAACGGCCTCACTGATAATCCTGAGATCTTGCACTAACCTCCACTGCCCGTTAGGTTTCTGTACTCCTAAAATTGGAGTATTGCAGGGGCTATTGCATGGTTTTACTAGGCTTTGGGCTTTTAGGTCATTAACAATCTTTTGGAGTCCTTATTGGGCCTTGTGTCTAAGGCGGTACTGCCTTTGGTAGGGAAAGGAGGTGGAATCCTTTAGTTTAACTTGAACAGGATGGGCATTCTTTGCTCATCCATATTGTCCTTCTGTTGCCCAGACTTCAGGATTAATTTTTTCCTCAAGCAGGGGACAACAAATGGGTGTTCCTTCTCCTATGTTCAGGTGGAAAATGGCCCCTGCTTTTGCTAGAATGTCTCTCCCTAACAAGAGAGTGAGGCTTTCAGGCATAATTAGAAAAGCATGTGAAAAGTTCCCCAGTCACAACTTAGTGGCTGGGAGAAGTATCTAGTGACTGGCTGTCCTAGTAAGAGGTGACAGCATGCTGGCAGCCTTCGCAGCCCTCGCTCGCTCTCAGTGCCTCCTCTGCCTGGGCTCCCACTTTGGCGGCACTTGAGGAGCCCTTCAGCCCACCGCTGCACTGTGGGAGCCCCTTTCTGGGCTGGCCAAGGCCGGAGCTGGCTCCCTCAGCTTGCAGGGAGGTGTGGAGGGAGAGGCGCGAGCGGGAACCGGGGCTGCACGCGGCGCTTGTGGGCCAGCGTGAGTTCCGGGTGGGCATGGGCTCGGCGGGCCCCCAAACTCAGAGCGGCCAGCTGGCCCCACCTGCCCCAGGCAGTGAGGGGCTTAGCATCTGTGCCAGCAGCTGCTGTGCTCTACTTCTCTCCGGGCCTTAGCTGCCTCCCCGCGGGGCAGGGCTTGGGACCTGCAGCCCGCCATGCCTGAGCCTCCCCCGCCTCCATGGTCTCCTGCGCGGCCCAAGCCTCCCTGACGAGCGCCGCCCCCTGCTCCACGGCACCCAGTCCCATCGACCACCCAAGGGCTGAGGAGTGCGGGCGCACGGCACGGGACTGGCAGGCAGCTCCACCTGCGGCCCCGGTGCAGGATCCACTGGGTGAAGCCAGCTGGGCTCCTGACTCTGGTGGGGACCAGGAGAACCTTTATGTCTAGCTAAGGGATTGTAAATACACCAATCGGCACTCTGTATCTAGCTCAAGGTTTGTAAACACACCAATCAGCATCCTGTGTCTAGCTCAGGGTTTGTGAATGCAACAATTGACACTATGTATCCAGCTACTCTGGTGGGGACTTGGAGAACCTTTGTATCTAGCTAGGGGATTGTAAATACACCAATCGGCATTCTGTATCTAGCTCAAGGTTTGTAAACACACCAATCAGCACCCTGTGTCTAGCTCAGGGTTTGTGAATACACCAATTGACACTCTGTATCTAGCTACTCTAGTGGGGACGTGGAGAACCTTTGTGTCTAGCTCAGGGATTATAAACGCACCAATCAGTGCCCTGTCAAAACAGACCACTCGGCTCTCTGTAAAATGGACCAATCAGCAGGATGTGGGTGGGGCCAGATAAGAGAATAAAAGCAGGCTGCCCCAGCCAGCAGTGGCAACCCGCTTGGGTCCCCTTCCACACTGTGGAAGCTTTGTTCTTTCGCTCTTTGCAATAAGTCTTGCTGCTGCTCACTCTTTGGGTCCACACTGCCTTTATGAGCTGTAACACTCACGGTGAAGGTCTGCAGCTTTACTCCTGAAGCCAGCGAGACCACGAACCCACCAGGAGGAACGAATACCTCCAGACACACCGCCTTAAGAGCTGTAACACTCACCGCAAAGGTCCGCAGCTTCACTCCTGAGCCAGTGAGACCATGAACCCCACCAGAAGGAGGAAACTCCAAACACATCCAAACATCAGAAGGAACAAACTCCGGACACGCTGCCTTTAAGAACTGTAACACTCACCGCGAGGGTCTGCGGCTTCATTCTTGAAGTCAGTGAGACCAAGAACCCACCAATTCCAGACACATTAGGACCCCTCGGATAGTGACAGATCTGGAGGACGGTTGTCTGGGACAGGAGAGTAAGACTGAGAAGGCCACTTCAATGTCCAGGAGACAGTTAATCTCCTGGCCCTCAATGATCAAGCATACCTGGGGCTCTCTGAGGGTGATGGCATGGGCTGGCACTTGCCCCGGGCACCCTCAGTCCTGCTGCTGGATCATCGGGTTAGTGGCTTCTGACTCAGAGGACCTTCGTCCCCTGGGGCAGCGGCCTTCCAGTGATTCCCTTGACATAAGGGGCACGGATGAGGAGGCGGCTTACTTCTATTCTGACAATCTTTTTAAAAGTGTCCTTGTAGCCCACACTGGAAGCAAGCGCTATTAGGCATTCGATTTGCCCAGACTTTCCATGTTCCGAAGCCTCCAATGTCTGCTTGCCTAAGGGCCATGACTAAAGCGGTGGCCTTTTTCTTATCTCATTTGTCCCCTTCCTCCTGCTCCTCCTGATCTCTATTATAAAAAACCGAGGTTGTGAAATCAATCGGGTTCCTAAGTTTTGCTCCGGGCCTAAGGTGGACTTTTGATGTTTTTTCTAATGTCTGCAGCTAACTGAGTGATAAACTTATCCTTTAAGATTAGTTGGCCTTCAATAGAGTCCGGTGACAGAGAGGTATGCTTCCTCAATGCCTCCCTTAGTCTCTCCAGAAAGGCAGTAGGATTTTCTTCCTTTCCCTGTGTGATAGTGGACACCATTGAATAATGTATAGGCTTCTTCCTAGTTTTCCTTAGTCCTTCTAGCATGCAAGTTAGTAAATGTCTGTGGCACCAATCTCCATGTATTCTGCATCCCAGTGAAGGTCTACACTGGGCTTTTTGATTCTGTAAGTACTTTAAGGGTTGGCCGAGTGCAAACAGCTCCCATGTTTGAGCAGACCAATTATTAGGCAATTTTCCTAACTCTGCTTCCACAAGAGTCTCCCTATCAATTACTGCATACCCATTGTGTTTTTTTTTTTTTCCCTCAGTCACCCGGGAGGAACCAACTATCATCCTGCCTTGAAGGTAGTTTCTGCTGGATCTGGTCAGACCTTTGTATGGTAATGAAGATTTAAATCCCCTGTTAGGAAATCTGCTAGGTTAATGTAATTTGCTGTGGTTAATGTTAAATCACCTTTTTCTAGCAGAATAGCCCCATACTTTAAGATTTTTGAGTTAGTAAGCTACCTTTTTGCTTTTTGACTTAGGATAGTTCTGAACTGGTGAGGTGTGCTCACAATGAGGTTTCCTCTAAAGGTTATTTTTCTGCTTTCTTCTGTTAGCAAAGCAGTTGCTGCTACAGATTGAATGCATTTGGGCCATCCATGGGTTCCTGGGTTAAGGATTTTTGATGGAAAGGCTACTGGTTGTCAGTGGCTTCAGTGCTTTCGGGCTACGCCCTTGTTTACACTGACAACAAAATGGTATTGGAGTGTTATGGGGTCACAGAGAAGACCTTCAATTATCAATTATAGGTTTTAAATTTACCCTGGCTTTTAAAGAAATAGGGTACACTTTTTTCTTTACTGCTTCTATTTTTCTCTTTCTCTCTTTCTTTCTCCTTTCTGTTTTTGTAAATGGATTTTGGAAACACAGTGGAAGGATGTTCGCTCATTGCCCCCATTTGCCACTATAGGACTATGCGCCTCCCTTTTATTTACTCAATTTGCTTTTATCCTGATCTATTATGTTGTTGTAGACCCAGTTCCAGTTGTTACAATACTGGGTTATCAGTTCTAAGGCCCTGGCAAGGGTGGTGTGGAACAGGTCCCACATAACTGCCCATGTCGAGAGCTGTATGCCTAAATTGGGAGGGACACCAGGGACAAGACTCCCTGGGTTCATAGCCTAGGGGCCTAAGGTCGCAGCGTAGAGCTTCCTTAGATCCCTTTGGAGATACTAATACTTGGGAGAGGAAGTGAAAGTCTGAAGCATTAGTATCTAGGAGGCAGGGATCCGAGGAAGTAGATTCAGAGGTAAGGAGAATTTTGGGGCTACACTTTCAAGAAAGTTGTGGTCAGGACCCAGGAGGTATGGGTCAGAAGGAAAGGTAGAGGCACACGCACGGGTGACTGTTGAGTAGGGACTTCTGGCTGCGCCATGATCTCAACTGGCTAATGCCGGGAGTTTGGGATGACAGCTTTCTGCCTCTAGTCGGCCCCTGGCTTCCCCAGGGAAATTGAAAGTGGAAGCTGGTTCCAGGCAGACCAGCGCTTCCAACCCAGAAGGGTTGGGGGTTATTAGAAAGCCCTTCCCCAGACAGCCTCACACTTGAGTCTTAAGTCTGGTGGCCGCCCTATCGTTTTTAACTGTCCGACAGGTGCCCGGTATTTTCCTCCAATTCTAAGGAAGGATAGAACAGAATAGCAAGCGAAAGCGCTTTGGAAGTCCCTTCATGATTGCCAAAATGTTACCAGGGAGTCCTTGTTCTTAGAGCTCCCAAGATGATGGCGGGCCGCTTCCATGATGGCGGCAAGCCTCTTGTTCTCTGACCTGGGGTTCTTGGCCTCACGGATACTAAGGAATGGAATCTTGGGCCATGCGTTGAGTGTTATAGCTCTATTCAGCCCAATTAGGATGAACCCCAGGCACTTAGCCCGCGCAGGAACAATGGCAAGCCTCTAGCCCGATTGGGAGCAGCAATGGACACTGCCTCGCTGGATCAGAAGTGCAGCAGATCCACCCCTGCCGGATCCAGAGGGTTGGAAGTCAGCTGCGGGTCTGCAATGACGGCAAACAGTGGTGGACGGCGAGCGAAAGCTCAGCTCGAGCCATAAAAAACACGGACCAGAAGAGTGTGCAGTTGCAAGATTTAATAGAGTGAAAACAGAGCTCCCATAAAATGGGAGGGGACACAAACGGGGTTGCCCTTCATTCTGTTTTTCATAAGGACTGTACTAATTTACACTCCCACCAACAGTGAATAAGGGTTCCATTTTTTGCACGTCCTTGCCAACACATCTTATCTTCTGTGTTTTTGATAGTAGTCATTCTAATAGGCGTGAAGTGGTATCTCATTGTGGTTTTAATTTGCATTTCCCTGATGATTTGTGATGTTGAATATTTTTTTCATATACCTACTAGCCATTCATGTGTCTTCATTTGAGAAATTCTATTCAAGTCATCTGACCAGTTTTTAATTAGGTTATTTGCTTTCTTACTATTGAGTTGTTTCAATTCCTTATATATTTTGGATATTAACCCCTTGTCAGATGTTTGGTTTGCAAATATATTTTCTCATTCTGCAGGTTGTCTCCTTACTCTGTTCATTATTTTTGTAGTTATGCAGAAGCTTTGTAGTTTGATGTAATCCCAGTTGTCCAATTTTGCTTTTGTTGCTTGTCATTTGGGGGCATACCCATAATTGATCTTAGCCAAAAGGCTGAGAAGTGATTTCGGTCATATTAAAAAATATCATTGCCAAGACCAATATAATGGAGCTTTTTTTCTAGGTTTTCTTCTGGTAAGTTTATAGTTTCAGGTCTTATGTTTAAGTCTTTAATCCATTTTGAGTTGACTTTTCTACAAAGTGTGAGATGAGGGTCTAGTTAATTTTTTTTTTTTTTGTAAATTGACAAATTATAGTTGTATATATTTATGGGGTACAAAGCAATGTTTTGGTTTATTAATACAATGTGGAATAATTAAATCTAGGTTGATATTAAATCAATAAAATTGACATCCATCACTTTAAATACTTATTTTTTTGTCATGAAACATTTGAAGTTTACTGTTTTAGTGATTTTGAATTGCACAGTACACTAGAATTAACTATATACATCATGCTGATGTAATAGATTTCAAAAAACAAACACTTATTCCTCCTGTTCAACTGAGGCTTTGTACCTTTTGACAGTCATCTCCCATTCACCCAAACCCCTAGCCTCTGGTAGCCATCATTCTACTCTCTGCTTCTATAAATTTGATTGCTTTAGATTCCACATATAAGTGAGAACCTATGGTATTTGTCTTTGTGTGTCTGGCTTATTTCATTTAGCACAGTGTTCTCCAGTTCCATCCATGTTTTTGCAGATGACAAAATCTTTCTTTTTAGTTTCCATTATTTTATTTTATTTTATTTTATTTATTTTATATGTTTGTTATGTTATGTTATGTCATGTCATGTCATGTCATGTCATGTTATGTTATGTATGTTATGTTATTTTTTGAGACAGGGTCTTCTTGTTCCTTTGCCCTGGCTGGAGTGCAGTGACATGATCACAGCTCACTGCAGCCTTGACCTCCCAAGCTCAACTGTCCTTCTGCCTCAGCCTCCTGAGTAGCTGGGACTACAGATGGTTGCCACCACACCTGGCCAATTTTTTTATTTTTTGTAGAGCTAGGGGTCCCACTATGTTGCCATGCTGGTCTCAAACTCCTGGGCTAAAGTGATCCTCCCCCCTCAGCTTCTCAAAGTGCTGGGATTACAGGTGTGAGCCCCTGCATCTGGCCAGCATTTCCTTTTAGTGTTCTATTGTGTACATATACTACATTTTCTCTGTCCATTAATCTATCAGTGGACACTTAGGTTGGTTCCATAACTGCCAAGTGAATAATGCTGCAATGAATATGGGAGTGCAGACATCTCTTCAACATAAGATTTCAGATCTTTTGGGTTAATACCCAGAAGTGGGATTGCTGGATCATATGGCAATTCTATTTTTAGTTTTTTGGAGAATCTCCATACAGTTTTTCATAATGGCTGCAATAATTTATATCTCCACCGGGAACATACAAGGGTTATATTTTCTCCACATTCTCACCAACACTTATCTTTTGTCTTTTAATAATGGTCATCCTGACAAGTGTGACATGATAGCTCACTGTGGTTTTAATTTGCATTTTCCTAATGATTAGTGATGTTGAGCATTTTTCAATATACCTGTTTGCCTTCTTTTAAGAAATATCTATTTCTTTTAAGATATGTCTTCTTTGGAGAAATATCCATTCAGGTCCCTTGCCCAATTTTTTTTCTTTTTATTTACTTTTGTTGTTTTCTTCAAAGGCATGATCATTAACTTTTGCCATTTTTCAACCCAATTATTTGTTTTCTTTTTAGAGTTATTTGAGTTCCTTATATATTTTAGATATTAACCATTTTTTCTAATGTATGAAGGTCTAATGTAATTATTCTGTCAATAGATAGCCGGTTGTCCCAGCAGCATTTATTGAAGAGACTGTGCCTTCCCCATTGTTTGTTCTTAGCACCTTTGTCGAAAATTAAGTGACCGTAAATGTATGGATTTATTTCTGAGCTCTCTATTCTATTCCATTGGTGTGTCTGTTATTATGTCAGTACCATGCTGTTTTGATTACTAGAGATTTGTAGTAGATTTTGAAATCAGGTAATGTGATACCTGAAGCTTTGTTCTTTTTTATCAGGACTGCTTTGGCTATCAGGGTCTTTTGTGGTTCCAAGCAAATTTTAGGATTGTTTTTATATTTCTGTGAAAAATGTCATTGGAATTTGGCAAGGATTGCATTCAATCTGTAGATCACCTTGGGTAGTATGGACATTTTAACAATATTTTCCTAATCCATGAGCACAAAATGTTTTTGCCTTCTTCAATCTTTGTCATCAATGTTATTCCTACACATTTGTTTTTTTTTTTTTTTTTTTGGTGACTATTGTAGTTGGGATTGTTTTCTTGATTTCTTTTTCAGATAGTTCATTGTTAGAACATGGAAATGCTACTTTTTTTATTGTTATTGATTTTGTATCCTGCAACTTTGCTGAAATTTTTTATTAGTGCCAACATTTTTGGTAGAGTCTTTAGAGTTTTCATGTCATCTGCAAACAGAGACAGTTTAACTTCTTCCTTTCCAATTTGAGGGCCTTTTTTTTTTTAAGGAAAATATTTGTGTCTTTTTATTTTCCTTTCCTTTTGTTTTTGGTTGACGTGTAATAATTGTAGATATTTATGGGATACAGAGTGATATTTTGATACATCTGTGTAATGATCAAATTAGAGTAATTAGCATATCCATCACCTCAAACACTTATTATTTCTTTGTTAGAAACCTTCAAAATCCTTTCTTCTAGCTTTTTGAAAATATACAATAAATTATTAACTCTAATCACCCTACAGTACTATATAAAACTAGAATTTATCTAGTGTTACCCTATCTAGCTGTAATTTAGTATTCATTAACCTACCTCTCTATCCTCCCCTCCCCCATGCCCTACCCAGCCTCTAATAACTATAGTTTTACTCTCTACTTCTATGAGCTCAACCTTTTTTTTTAGCTCCCACATATGAGTAAGAACATGTGGTGTTTATCTTATTATGCCTGACTTATTTCACTTAACATGATATCATCCAGGCTTATTCATGTTCCCACAAATGACAAGATTTCATTCTTTTTTACAGCTGAATAGTATTCCACTGTACATATGTATCACATTTTAAAAATCCATTCATTCATTTATGGACATTTGGTTTGTCTCCATATCTTTGCTGTTGTAATAACAATAAACATGGGCATGCAGATTATCTCTTCAATATACTGATTTCCTTTCATTTGAATAAATATTCAGTGGCATTGCTGGATCATATGATAGCTGTAATTTTATTTTTTTGAAAAACCTCCATACTGTTTTTCATAATGATTCTACAAATTTACATTTCCACCAAGAGTATATAAAAGTTCCATTTTCTCCACATCCTTTCCAATATTTGTTATTTTAAAATTTTTTTTATCATAGCCTTTTTAACTGGAGTAGGATGATATCTCATTCCAGTTTTGATTTGCGTTTCCCTGATGATTACTGGTGTTGAGAATTTCTTTATATATGTGTTGGTAATTTGTATATCTTCTTTTGAGAAATGTCTATTCAGATCCTTTATCTACTTTTTAATGGGATTTTTGGGATTTTTTTTTGCTCTTGAGTTGTTTCAGTTTCTTATATGTTATGGATATTAGTCCCTTGTCACATAAATAGTTTGCAAATTTTTTTTTTCATTGTATACATTGTCTCTTCACTCTGCTATTTCCTTTCTGGTGCAGAAGCTTTTTAGTTTGATATAGTCCTATTTACCTATTTTGTTTTAGTGGCCTATGCTTTTGAAGTGTTGCCCATAAAATCTTTGCCTACACCAATGTCCTAAAGAATTTCCTCTGTTTTCTCCTAGTATAATAGTTTTATAGTTTTGGGCCCTTTGTGTGCCTTTCATGTCTCTCTCTTGGCTAATTGTTTTGGCTAGGACTTCCAGTACTATGTTGAACAGGATCGGTGACAGTGAGCTTCCTTGTATTGTTCTTTTTTTTTTCTTTTCTTTTTCTTTTTCTTTTTATTTATTTTTTATTTTTTATTTTTTTCCAGTCAGGGTCTCACTTTGTCACTCAGGCTGGAATGCAGCATTGCGATCTTAGCTCATTGCAACCTCTGCCTCCTGGATTCAAGCGATCCTTCCACCTCAGCCTTTCGAGTAGGTGGGACTACAGGCATGTGCCACCATGCCCTGATAAGTTTTGTACTTTTTGGTAGAGACAGGGTTTCACCATGTTGGCCAGGCTGGTCTCAAACTCCTGACCTCAAGTAATCCACCTGCCTCTGCCTCCCAAAGTGCTGAGATTACAGGTGTGAGCCATTGTGTCTGGCCCTTGTATTGTTCTTGATCTTAGAGGAAAAGCTTTCATCTTTTCACTGTTGATGAAAGCTATGGACTTTCATCAATATGATGTTAGCTATGGGCCTGTCATATGTGACCTTTATTATGTTGAGGTACGTTCCTTTTATAAATAATTTGTGGAAAGTTTTTATTATGAAAGGATGTTGAATTTTGTTCAGTATCTTTTCTGCATCTATTGAGATTATCATATGGGTTTGTCTTTTATTCTGTTAAAGTTGTGTATTACATTTATTGATTTACATATGTTGAACCATCCTTGCATCCCAGTGATAAATCTCACTTGGTTATAGTGAATTATCCTTTTAATATGCTGTTGAATTTTGTTTGTTAGTATTTTGTTGAGGATTTTTGCATGTTTGTTCATCAGGGATATTGGCCTGTAATTTTCTTTTCTTACAGCAGTGCTCTTGTCTGGCTTTGGTATCAGGATAATGCTGGCCTTTCTTTCTTTTTTTTTTTTTTTTAGACGGAGTTTTGCTCTTGTTGCCAGGCTGGAGTGCAATGGCGTGATCTCGGCTCACTGCAACCTCTGCCTCCTAGGTTCAAGTGATTTTCCTGCCTTAGCCTCCCAAGTAGCTGGGATTACAGGCATGCACCACCACACCTGGCTAATTTTTGTATTTTTAGTAGGACAGGGTTTCACCATGTTGGCCAGGCTGGTTTCGAACTCCTGACCTCAGATGATCCACCCACCTTGGGCTCCCAAAGTGCTGGGATTAAAGGAGTGAGCCACTGCACCCAGCCAATGCTGGCCTTTCCTTGAGTGCTTTAAATATATTGCTACACTATCTTCTTGCTTGCATAGTGTCTGACAGGAAATCTAAGTCATCTTTATTATTGTTTCTCTTTATGTGAAGTGTCATTTTTCTCAGGTTTCTTCTAAGATTTTCCTTTTATCACTAGTTTTAAGCAATTTGATTATGGTGTATCCCCACGTTCTCATGTTTTCTTTCTTGTGCTTGGAATCTATTGAGTTTTTTGGATTTATGAGTTTATAGTTTTTTTTCAGATTTGGAAATATTTCAGCTATGATTTCTTCAAATATTTTGTAACTCCCTGCTTGCCTTCTTTCCTTTAGCAACTCTCATTACACATTACACACATATTTGGCTGCTTGAAGTTGTTCCATGGTTCAATGATGCTTTGTTTATTTTTTTCTTGGTCTTTTTTTTTTTTTAATCTTCTGTGCTTCGTTTTGGATAGTTTCTATTGCTATGTCTCCAAGTTCATTTATCTTTCCTTCTGTGATGTCTAATCAGATGTTTATCCCATCCATTGTGTTTTTCATTTCATACATTTTAGTTTTCATCTGTGGAAGTTCATTTTTAAAAACATCTTATGTATCTTAATTTGTTAAATTTTTCTCTAAACTTTTGAACATACGGGATGTGTTCAAATATAACTGTGTTATCATAACTGTGTTACTCTTATTTATTAATGCTATAATCTATGTCATTTTAAAAGTATTTTTGATAAATTATTTTCTTCTCCTCAATGTCAGTTGGATTTTTCTGACTCTTTGTATGCCTGGTCATTTTTTTTTTTTAGATGCACAACATTGTGATTTTTATCTTGAGAGATGCTGTATATTTTTGTTTTATTAAAAATATTCTTGCACTTTTTCTGGAGCGTGGTCAGGTTATTGAGAGATAATTGGATACTTTTGAGTCATGCTTTTACGCTTTGTTTGGCAGGACCAGAGCAACATTTACCCTAGGGTTAATTTTTTCTCACTACTGAGTCAAAATCCTTCATATTATTAACCTCAGCCCCATGAATTATGAGGTTTTACTCTCTGGATGATGAAAATAGCTACTATTCCTGGCCCTGTATGAGACGTGGGGTAGTTTGCTATTATCCTTTACCATGGTTTATTCCCTGGTCTCAGGTAGTTTCCTCTCACATGCTTCATCAGTTCTCAACGGAAACCTTGAAGGGGACCCTCTGCAAATCTCAGACACTCACTCTCCATGCACTTTCTTCTTTGGTTCTCTGCTCTGAGAACTCTAGCCATATTGGCTTACCTGGACTCCCAGCTCCATCTCCTCACCTGAGGGAGACCACTGGGCTCTACCTGTGTTGTCCTTTGTGTCATGACCTGGAAACTCTTTTTAAAGAGTAAACTGGGAAATTCTGAAGTTTGCCTCATTTGTTTCCTTCACTCAGAGATCACTGTCCTTTATTGTTTATTTCCAATATCTTGAGAGCTCTAATTTTATATTTTTGTCCAGGTTTTGTCCAGATATTTTGACGGGTTTTTTTCAACTTTTATTTTAGATTCAGTGGGTACCTCCGCAGGTTTGTTATCTGGGTATATATTGTGTGATGCTAAGGTTTGGGGTACTAATGATCCTGACATCCAGCACTGAGCATAGTAAAAACTTGACAGTTTTTCAACCCTTCCCCTACTCCCTCCCTTCCCCCACTAGTAGTCCCCAGTGTCTATTGTTACCATCTCTATGTCCATGAGTACCCAATGTTTAGCTCCCTCTTATAAGTGAGAACATGTGGTATTTGGTTTTCAGTTCTCGTGTTAATTAGCTTAGGATGTCCAGGTTTTTTTAGGTGTTTTATGCAAGAAGGTAAATCCAATTTCTATTACTCCATCTTGGCCGGAAGCATAAGTCCCACACTATTGTTTGTGGTTATTGTTGTTTTTACAGACAGGATCTCACTCTGCCACCCAGGCTCATGTGCAGTGGCACGATCATGGCTCACTGCAGCCTCAACCACCTGGGCTCAAGCAATTCTCTTGCTTCAGCCTCCTGAGGAGCTGGGACTGTGGGCATGCACCATTGTGCCTGGATAATAGTTTTAAATTTTTTTGTACAGACAGAGTCTGGCTATGTTGTCCAGGCTGATCTTGAACTCCTTGCCTCAAGTGATCTTCCTGCCTTGGCCTCTCAAATTGCTGGGAGTATAGGCATCAGCCACTGCATCCAGCAGACCACGCTATTGTTTTTATGCATTTAAAAATATCCCCAGAGGCAAGTGCCAACTGTTCTGCTTTCCTGGACTTGAATAACTTTCAAGTTATCTCTCAGGTAATAATTACCATTTTTGTTAGTGCTGTGGTTACAAAGTTGAGTACATTTATCCTCATTCTCTTTTAACATGAACTTTTATAGTAGGCAATGATTTTGAAGAATGCATATATTGTGGTATAGCAGCTATAGCCTGTACAATTAAAGAACCTGTGCAATTGAAATGTATGATTGGTATATACTTCAGGCAAAGTCAGAGAATACATAAGACAGATCTTTAATAACATTTTAAAAAGTGAAACTAGATGGTTGTGTTACTGGAAAAGGATCCTGATCCAGACGCCAATAAAGGGTTCTTGAATCTCACACAGAAAGGATTCAAGGTGATTCCATGAAGTGAAAACACCTTTATTAAGAAAGTGAAGGAATAAAGAATGGCTACTCCACAGGCAGAAGAGACCCGAGGGCTGCTGGCTGTCTACTTTTATGGTTATTTCCTGATTATATGCTAAATAAGGGTGGATTATTCATGAGTTTTCCAGGAAAGGGGTGGGCAATTACCTGAACTGAAGGTTCCTCCCCTTTTTAGAACATATAGGGTAACTTCCTGATGTTGCCATGACATTTATAAACTGACATGGCACTCGTGGGAGTGTCTTTCAGCATGCTAATACATTATAATTAACATATAATGAGCAGTGAGGACCACCAGAGGTCACTCTCATCGCCATCTTGGTTTTGGTGGGTTTTATCTGGCCTCTTTACCACAACCTGTTTTATCAGCAAGGTCTTTATGACCTGTATCTTGTGCTGACTTCCTGTTTCATCCTGTGACTTAGAATACCTAACCTCCTGGGAATGCAGCCCAGTAGATCTCAGCCTTAATTTACCCAGCCCCTATTCAAGATAGAGTTGCTCATGTTCAGATGCCTCTGACAGTCTGATCTTTGAAAGCAGGTTTCATTTTCTCTAAGTCATTGTACTTCCCTTTCCCATAGTGCCCAGCATATATATCCTCAAAAACTATTTTTTGTTTGGCTATAATAGACTTATTGGTAGATCAGGAATATATTTTTTCATTATTATGATTAATATAACTATTATGGATTGATTGTGTACTATAAGTTAGGCAATCTGCCAGACACTTTGTATACAGTATCTAATTCAATCATCACTATTGCTTCTGTGATGGAACATAAACTCATCAAACTCCTGGCCTGATACCCCCAAATTTTAATGTATGGCTTTAGCTCTTTCAATATGTAACAGTAGCAACCATTGCTTTTATTTCTCTACCTTTAAATTTTTAGTCTTTTTTTTATAGATGAGGAAATGGATTCAGGGAAATTAAATAACATGCTCAAGATTCTACAACTAGTAACTGGTACTATTGGGATTCCAAACCCAGGTCTGTCTGATTCCAAAACTCAAGCACATTGTATTGCTTTGTCCTCTGTTACCATGAAACATAGCAAAGCTTAGTGATTATTTTCTCTGACGAACTCCTCCATTTAGTCTTTCATTATCTTAGAGGAGAGAATAAAAAGAAAATTGTTTTAGGGCAAGATAGTACTATAGGCATCAGGGTTGGTAGAGTAGTTATGCATCTTGAGTTTTCTGAATTTACTCAGGGATCAGATTCAAGTCCAGGGTGATTTCCCATGGCTGTTTTATACCTGAAGACCAGAAAAAGATTATGTTCAATAAGCACAATTGACTAAAAATATGCCCGAATCCCTTGTTTCCTTTAAAATAACCTTGACAAATTTCCATCAATAGAGATGTATTTGCTCCTCAAGAACACCCCAGTTATTTCAGTCCTGACAGCAAACTTGTTTGACTTGGAAACCATTTACAGAGTTATGCAGGGGCTTCTCTTTGGAAAGGCCTAAACTAGATGAAATATTGAGCTTTGATCTCAAATAATTTTCTAAATAATATTGTGGTATAAGCTGAAAAAGAGAATAAATTTATATTGCACATGTTACAATTTCCTACACGTTGCTTCCCTACAACCAGTAAGCCAGATTTCATATTACTTGGGGTTGGGTCTGAGCAGGGACGGCCATGAGCAGGGGGCCTATCAGTGAAGGAAGTCAAGGTACATGAGCCCAGATTGTCCTCATAAGGAGAAAAGCAGCCTGGATTCGTAGACAGGGCCCAGAGTTGATCTGAATTACCTTCAGTCTCAGTCAAGATTTAGCATCAGGTCATTGGTGCCTAGCACTGTGGCAATGAGGGATTATTTTTATTCGGTATTTTGTGTTTGTGCAAAGGCTTTCAGTCATTAATCATTTAACTCTTGTTCCCATGAGACTTTTGTAAAGTAAATGGGAAAGAAATAACACAATTCTTATTTTACAAATAGAGAAATAGAAGCCATGTTGTTTGTGGAGGTTACACGCTGAAAGAGCTAAAGCCATGCATTAGAATTCAGGGAAACCAGGCCAGGAGACTGATGAGTTTTTGTTCCACCGCAGAACTGAGGTTTTCTGTTTTTGCATTAAATGGACTTGCTTATTTTTCATTTTGAAAGCAACATGATAGATACTGAGGTGTGCTGAAGAAAAAATCAGACCTCACCTCCTTACATTATGTAGTCTGAAAATTCTGCTGAGTTCCCACAAAGTTTTTGGAATCCAAACATACATTTAAGTTTAAGTAGTAAAGATTTTAAAGCATTGCTGATCTTGATTTCTAATAAGAAAGAGAATACTGTATACGCAAATACATACAGTGTGGCTGTGAATAGCTAGTAATCAGTTACAAAGGAAGAGGATGGCATGGGGACTTGCCGCCTGGAATTAATCTGGTGGGCTTCCTGGAGGGAGTGTGTTTTGAATTTCAATTTAAAAAAATATTTCAAAGATCCTTCGGGCAAGATGAAATGTTTTTCCTGGTTCTTTCTATTAAGTGTAAACACTACATAAAACTTGGTAAATATCACAAGAAAGAGAAATTGCCAGATGGGTCCACAAGGACATATTTCAGAATAATGGAAAATAAATGAAGAAAAGTTTTCTGACATTGAGTTCTTTCAGATCGGTTCATAATGAGGTATTTCAGGGGGCAGATGGGTGGAACAGTAGAGAGAATGGTCTTAGTGGAAGCCATTTGAATCAGACTGAATAAAGCAGAGAAAGTTCAAGTTTGGAATCAGCATAGAGCTATGGGGACAGGGAAATACAATTAGGGCTAGAGCTAGCTCACTTCCTTTGGCATAAGACAGATATTTCATTCAAATCCATTTAGAAACTATGACTGAAAGTCACAGCTTCTTTATTTGTAAAATAGTATAAACAAGGCCTACCTTATAAGCTGAGGAGTAAAATTTTTAAGTCTGAAAAATGCTTAGAAGGTACATGGCACCAAAGGCAAATCCAGGTTATATAGGGTTTGAATCTTATATAATATTGGAGGCCTTCTTTAAGAAAAAGAATACACAACTCTGGCTATAAAATTAGATAGTAAAGTGAATATATTTTACAGTAAGAAATCATAACAAATCAGCTGGGCTCAGTGGCTCACGTCTGTAATCCCAGCACTTTGGGAGGCTTAGGTGGGTGGATCGACTGAGGTCAGGAGTTCAAGACCAGCCTGGCCAACACAGTGAAACCCTGTCTCTAATAAAAATACAAAAAATTAGACAGGTGTGGTGGTGAGCAACTGTAATCCCAGCTACTTGGGAGGCTGAGGCAGGAGAATCACTTGAACCTGGGAGGCGGAGGTTGTGGTGAACAGTGAGCTAAGATTGCGGCATTGCACTCCAGCCTTGGCAACAAGAAAGAAACTCCATCTCAAAAAAATAATAATAAATAAATAAAATAAATAAATAACAAATCACTAATTCGAAAAGAAAGCTGACAAATATTACAAAAATCACAAAATCCAGGAGAACAACATGCTGCTTTTATTAATTGTCTGAAATATTTCTATTGCATATATTGTATACTATATATATTACTTATATCATTATATATATTATATTACATATAATATATAAAAATACGATTTTATATATGATAATATATTAGATATAATATATAAATATGTAATATATTACATGTAATACATAATAAATATATAAAATATAAAATTTAATATAAAATAAATAATAAATATATAATATATTACATATAATATATAAGAATATAATTCTATTATATTTAGTAATATATAATTAGATAATATATGAATATGTAATATATTCTATTATGTGGAATATATATAATTCTAATATATATAATATAGTTGTACAGATTCTGATTGCTTCTTTATATGACAATTTTGTAATACCATATTGTATAGAGAGAATAGAAACATGGTTCAACTTTCCTTTAGTATGATTATTAAAATTTGTGTTTTATTGTTGATAGTTTAGGGAAATTTTTTTCAATACCACATTTTGTTGCTTACAACGTCATGTAAAATTTTACAATTGTCAAATTTGGGAAAACTTTTATCAAGATTTTACATGTAAGAGTTGTAAGATTTAGATACTTCTATGACTAGTTTCTGGCTCTGTACATTTCAAATCTTATTTCTTCTCCACTATTCTCCTAATTTCAGGTCTGGGCATTGTGGGATGTATTCACATAACATCAGAATTCAACATAGGCTCAGCATCATAGGATGCCGGTCATCCCAACATGATGTCCCTTGGTCACCCAGCTCACTGGTGAGCAGTTGGTGATAGAAGTGTTTATGGAATCCATTAATACAACCAGGTGGTTAGCAGTCAGCTCTACACAAAAGTGATGCCAACCATGTAATACATTTCATTCCACTCAAGCTAAGTATATCTTCAACCCAACTCTGATGCCACCCTACACAAAGGGAAATGTGACAGAGGGGAAATCAGGACAGTATTAACTAATTGGTGTTATATACTTTAATGTCATAAACTTTATGAAAACATACAGCCATGCCTACATATTGATAAAGGCCCTACAAGGAACTTGGGAGAGGCTCATGGCATTAGCTTCAGGGTCAACTGCCTCTACATGTCATATCAGTGTGCTGAACAGTTCTTTCTCTCCAGACGGGCAATCCTTGCTCAGCATGAGCAAGATGGTGGTCATGATTCAGGGTTATGCATTCAGGAGACCCCCTGAAGGCAGCATCTCATCCAACCACAGAGATGAGATATGTCTCTTTCAGCAGTGGTGAATATAAATAAAATTGAGTTGTGGGGCTCTAAAGGTTCATATAAGGAGACTCTTTGTGCCCTTTTTGTTTTGCTGTACATTCTTTTCCCAACACTGACTGGTTAAAATTTGAGTTCAAAACTACTCTTTGAAATTGTTGTGATTTACCTGGCTCTGAACTCTTTCATCTTTCAGAAAATCTCTCGTAGGATTGCTATTATCCCCTTCCCCCCACACAAAAAAATGGTAGAGGTCAGCTGGTAAGCTGGTCAAACCTAACTCAGGGCCACTCCACATTGTCCTAGGCAGAGATACTTTTGGGGCTGGTGCAAGCAGCAGTTGGGAAACAGGGGCCTAGTGATGTGGTGGTCATTCTAGAAATGCAACCCCTCAGAAACGTGCTGCCCAGACTTTTGGATGAAGGGTAAAACAAATAAAGCTGCCGCCTATTGGAACGTACACTGGCTCCTTCCACATCTGCAGGACATTTAGCCCCTTGCATCTGGTAGTGTTTGTGCAAATATAATTCCATATTCACTAATAATTCCTGGGGCTAAAGGCCCCCCCTTGGGTAACCTTGTTAATATTCTCTCAAGGCCTGGTGTGAACGCCTCATAGCATTTTGATTAGAATTCAATCTTGTGTTTTTTTCCCTCTCAGGCTCTTTCTTCCTCTCTCCTCTCATGCTTTTCTGGCCCCTGATTTCCTGGCCACCCACATGAGGAGACATTCTCCCTCCCTTCCACTCTCCATTCTCAGTTTCAAGGAATTTCCTTGTTTCAAAGGCAAAGTGTGATTGACATATTTTTCCCCTCTTAAGAGCAGTCATCTCAGTGTTTGATTTAACCATCTCCTTATGGGGCTTACAGTCATTACCTGGGTGAAAGAGACCTCCTGCTCACCCTTAAGCACTAGCCTCAGACCTTGCAACTGGCACTTTTATAGACTTTTAAATTGCTGTTTTCCTTCCCTGTATTTTTTTTAACCTTTTATTGTGGAGGGATTACGGGGGCACTAACACTTGATTCCCTGGTGAGTAGTACCTTGAGCTTTAAAGATTTTTAGTTATCTGCAAACAGGTAGATCAGCTGCCTCCTGTCAGTGCTCTCTATCTGCCAAGAAAGGCATTTACTGTTCTTCAGATCTGTGGATAAGAATGGATACTATAATGAGTTCTCTAGTTTTGAATTCACCAACTCTGGGCAAGTTGTGAAGTTGTGCTTCTTTGGTTCCTTAGTCTTACTTGACCAGCTTATTTGTCTCTCAGGAAGAGAAAATAGAAAGCAAAAACAAAAGCAAACTAGCCATAGCAGAAGGAATTATGTTTACGCCCAAGAAGAATTTCTTGGGAGTGAAGGTTCTTCATGCTGGAGTGTGGGATTCTGGAATGTATGTGCTCTCTTTCAGGGTCTGTGAAACAGGCCACCTTATCATGGCATTAGTGCAGGTTTCTGCCTGAAGGGAATAAACTAGGTGACCTTGGAAGGTCACTTGCAGCTTTTTAATTCAGAAGGAATTCTCATCTTTTCTGCAAAGAGCTCCACTTCTCACAGTGTTAGAGCAGACCCTGTCTTAAGGAAATTACTCCTGTCTTTCCAGAAGCAGCCTGAGTCACATCTCACTGATTTACTTTCATGAATCTACATCTTCTGCTGCTGATTATGATATATTGCCTACTAAAAGTTCCCAACTGCAAGCAGCTCTATTGTAGTGCCATAGTTAACTTTCTAAGGACTTTCGTGTGACCCCACCCCCAAATCCCATTGTTTCAGAAGATAACAAAGTGCTTAGAAGATAGAGGCTTGGATTTACAATAATAATTTTTTTCCCTGCTGGAATTTCAGCAATAGCGGTAGCTTTAATACAAAGCTGTAAGTCAACAACAAGAAAAACTTCAGAAACGTTATAAATACATGGAAATTAAACAACATGCCCCTAAATAACCAATGGGTTAATAAAGAAATAAAAAGGGAAATTTAAAAAATTTCTTGCGATGAATGAGAATGGAAATACATCATACCAAAACCTGTGGAGCACAGCAAAAGCAGTTCTAAAAGGGAAGTTTATAGTAATAAATGCCCGTATCAAAGAAGAAAGATTTCTAATAAAAAACCTAATGATGCACCTCAGGGAACTAGAAAAACAATAACAAACCAAACCCAAGATTGGTAGAAGGAAAGAAATACTAAAGCTCAGAGCAGAAATAAATCAGAGACTAAAAAAATAATAAATGAAAGGATCAATAAAATGAAGTTTTGTTTTTTGAAAAGATAAAATAGATAAACTTTTAGCTAGACTAAGAAAAAATATTAAATAAAATCAGAATGAAAAAGGATGCATTACAATTCATACCACAGAAATTAAAAAGATTGTAAGACAGTACTATGAACAACAACCATACACCAACAAATCTGATAACATACAAGAAATGGATCAATTCCTGGAAGCATACAACCTACCATGATTAAATAATAAAAAATAGAAATATGAACACAGCGATAAGTAGTGAGTAAATTGAGTCAGGAATAAAACGTTTTCCATCAAAGAAAAAACCAAGACCTGAAAACTTCACTGCTGAATTCTACCAAACACTTAAAGAACTAATACTGACCCTCGACCTTTTCAGACAGCTAAAGAGGAGAAGGAGGGAATACTTCCACACTCATTTTATGAGGCCAGCATTACTCTATTTCCAAAATCAGACAAGGTCACAACAATTTACTCTAATTCCAAAATCAGACAAGGTCACGATTTACTCTAATTCCAAAATCAGACAAGGTCACAACAAAAAAAGAAAACTACAGGCCTATATCTCTGATGAACATAGATGCAAAATTCCCAAAATGATACTAGCAAATCAAACTTAGCAACCTATTCAAAATATCATTCACTGGCATGAAACCAGGAGGCGGAGCTTACAGTGAGCCGAGATAGTGCCACTGCACTCCAGCCTGGGTGACAGAGTGAGACTCCATCTCAAAAATAAAAAAAAAAATCATTCACTATGATCAAGTGGAATTCATTCCAGGGATGCAAGGATGGTTGAACATCCACAAATCAATAACTTTGATATACCACATTAACTGAAAGGAAGACAAAACCCATATAGTTATTTCTAGAGATGCAGAAAATTCATTTGACAAAACTCAACATTCCTTCATGATAAAAACTCTCAACAAATTATATATAAAAGGAATGTACCTCAGCACAAAAAAAGGCCATATATGACAAATCCACAGCTAACGTCCTACTGAATGGGGAAAAGCTGAAAGCTTTCCCTCTAAGATCAGGAAAAAGACAGGGATGCCCACTTTTTACCACTTCTATGTAACGTAATGTTGAAAGACAACATAGTCTTAGCCAGAGCAATTAGACAAGAGAAAGAAATAAAAGGCATCCAAATTAAAAAGGAGAAAGTCAAATTGTCCCTGTTTGCAGACGACATGATCTTATATATAGAAAATCCTAAAGATGCTACCAAAAAAAACCTATTAGAACTGATAAATTCAGTAAACTTGCAAGATAAAAATAATCAACTGCATTTCTATATAGTAATAGTGAAGTATCTGAAAAAGAAATCCAGAAAACAGTTTCATTTACAATAATATAAAAAAAGGAAGATACCTAGGAATGAACTTAACTAAGGCAATGAAAAATCCTTGAGATACTGGTGAAAGAATTGAAGAACACACAAATAATTGGAAAGATACCTTGTGTTCATGGATTGAAATAATTAATATTGTTAAAATGGCCATACTACCCAAAGTTATCTACAGATTTATTTTAATCCCTGTACAAATGCCAGTGACATTCTTTACAGAAATAGGAAAAAAAAAATCCTAGAATTCTTTTGAAACTACAAAAGACCCTGAATAACCAAAGCAATCCTGAGCAAAAACAACAAAGCTAGAGGCACCATGCTAACTGACTTCAAAATATACTACAAAGCTAGGCCAGGCAAGGTGGCTCTCACCTGTAATTCCAGCACTTTAGGAGGCCAAGGCTGGGGGATCACTTGAGCCCAGGAGTTTAAGGCCAGGCTGGGCAACATAGCAAGACCCCATCTCATTTTATATATATATATATGTGTGTGTGTGTGTGTGTGTGTGTGTTATAAATGTATTTTATATATGTGCGTGTGTATATATGTATACATAGTGTATATATATTTATATATGTGTATGTGTATATATACATACATGTATATGTATACATATATACATACACACATATAAAATATATATATACACACACATAAAATATATATATATACACACACATATAAAATATATATATATATACACACACACACACACGCACCACAAAGCTATAGTAACCAAAACAACATGGTACTGGCATAAAAATGGACATATAAACCAGGGGGACAGAATAGAGATTCCAGAAAACATTCATGCACTATAGCCAGCTAATCTTCAATAAACAATGCTAGGGAAATTGGATATTCACATGCAGAAGAATAAGGTGTGGAGGTGTACATGCAGAAGAATAAGGTGTATAAGGTGTGGAGGAGACTAGGCCTCCACACCTTATACAAAAATTAACGCAAGATGGATTAAAGACTTAAACGTAAGACCTAAACCCATAAAAACCCTATAAGAAAACCTAGGCAACGCCATTCAGGACATAGGCATGGGCAAAGACTTCATGACTAAAACACCAAAAGTTATTGCAACAAAAGCCAAAATTGACCGATGGGATCTAATTAAACAAAAGAGCTTCTGCTCAGCAAAAGAAACTATCATCAGAGTGAACAGGCAACCTACCGAATGGGAGAAAATTTTTGCAATCTATCCATCTGACAAAGGGCTAATATCCAGAATTTACAAAGAACTTAAACAAATTTACAAGAAAAAAACAACCCCATCAAAAAGTGGGCAAAGGATATGAACAGACACTTCTCAAAAGAAGACATTTATACAGCCAACAAACATATGAAAAAAAGCTCATCCTCACTGGCCATTAGAGAGATGTAAATCAAAACCACAATGAGATACCATCTCATGCCAGTTAGAATGGCGATAATTAAAAAGTCAGGAAACAACAATGATGGAGAGGATGTGGAGAAATAGGAACACTTTTACACTGTTGGTGGGAGTGTACATTAGTTCAACCATTGTGGAAGACAGTATGGCTATTCCTCAAGGATCTAGAACCAGATATACCATTTGACCCAGCAATCCTATTACTGTGTATATACCCAAAGGATTATAAATGATTCTACTATAAAGACACATGCACACGTATGTTTATTGTGGCACTGTTCACAATAGCAAAGACTTGGAACCAACCCAAATGCCCATCAATGATAGACTGGATAAAGAAAATGTGGCACATATACACCATGGAACACTATGCAGCCATAAAAAAGAATGAGTTCATGTCCTTTGCAGGGACATGGATGAAGCTGGAAACCATCATTCTCAGCAAACTAGCACAAGAACAGAAAACCAAACACCGCATCTTCTCACTCATAAGTGGGAGCTGAACAATGAAAACACATGGACACAGGGAGGGGAACATCACACCCTGGGACCTGATGGGGGTGGGGACTGGGGAGGGATAGCATTAGGAGAAATACCTAATATAGATGACAGGTTGATGAGTGCAGCAAACCACCATGGCACATATATGCCTACGTAACAAACCTGCACGTTCTGCACATATATCCCAGAACTTATAATACAAAAATTTTAAAAAATAATGAAAAGAATTTTCAAAGCCTGTCTTCATGTAGAATCCCTTCTTTTCCTAAATGTTTTGATTGATATCTAGAACCTTCGTTAGTGAGTTAATCATGGTAACCAATATTGCATATCTCAGTTCATGTAGGTATAGGCTGGAATTGTTGTTGTTGTTTGTTATTTATCATATTTTTGATTCAGGGAATACATGTGCAGGTTTGTTAGATGAATGCACAATGGTGAGGTTTGTATTTCTATTGAACCCATTACCCAAATAGTGAATATTGTACCCAATAGGCAATTTTTCAACCCTCAGTCCCCTCCCACCATACCCACTTTTGGAGCATCCAGTTAGACTTATTTCCATCTTTATGTCCATGTGTACCCTTCATTTAGCTACCATTTATAAGTGAGAACATTTGATTTTCTATTTCTGGGTTATTTCAGTAAGAATAATTGTCTCCAGCTCCATCCTTTTTGTTGCAAAAGACACGATTTTATTCTTTCTTAATGGCTACGTAGTATTCCATGGTATATATGTACCCCATTTTCTTTATCCAGTAAACCATTGATGTATACTTAGGTTGATTCCATGAATTTACTATTGTGAGTAGTGCTGTGATAAACATATGAATGCAGGTAACTTTTTGATAAAACAATTTCTTTTCCTTTGGATAGTTACACAGTAGTTGGATTGCTGAATTGAATGGTAGTTCTGTTTTTAGCTCTGAGAAATCTCCGTACTGTTTTTCCATAGGGATTGAACTAAATTTACATGCCTACCAACAATGTATAAATGTTTCATTTTCTCTATAGCCTTGATAGACTGGAATTTTTAGAGGAGCAGATTTAACATATCTATTTCCTTTTATTAAATAGCATTTCTACAGTATTTCTTAGTTTAAGGCAGTGAGGTCAACATTGTTAGGTGATTACCATTACTAAGTTTAATACCTACACCATTACTTTCTAATGGTGGGGCCAGTAGAAATAATTTTTCAAATGAGAAGTTATGTTGAAATCTAAAAATATGAATATGATGTAATCAGTATGGGTTGGGGACCAAAGTCTAGCCCATTGGTCTCTCTCTGGTCTTGGAGGCACTCTGATTCACTTCATGAAACTAGAGAGTTCCATGAAATATGCATTGAAAATCACCACGCTCACTCACTGGTGTTCACTTTAAAAAGGTGGAGTCTCGTCTAAAATGCATGCATCCACATTTTCTTAACCAACTCTTTCTTTAGAAAACAAATACTTCTGAAATATATTCTTTATTTCGTGTCACTCAAATAATCCCCTGGCCTCACCTGTCTATGGTTATAAATGAGGTCATATAAATGGTTCAGCACAGCGTACTGACCTTGTAACCCTCACTTGTGGGACAGCAAGACCCCAGTCCCACTTTTGAGGTATTCTTACTGCTGGTATTTCCCAGGGAGTCGCTAGGATGTTTCTTGCTTGTGTCCCCCTCACCAGTTGTGATGACTCAGACACATTGCCTATGAGCATGAAGTGGTTCTGTTGCTCCAGAAAGCTCTCTGTGGTTCTCTCTGTGGGCCACTGCTCCCTGAGGTCACTGCAGGCACACCATACTTGCCTCTGAGTGCTGCTGTCTCCTTTGCCCAAGAGTGGACACGGACACTTTCTTTAATACCCCACAGCACAACCAATAACTGTGTTATTGGTTATTGGTTATTGGTTATAGGTTATAACAGCTAATATCACTTTTTTGGTACAGCCTCAGGTATCACCGAAAGGAAGCATATACCAAAATTATCCTTCAGCTGGCAACTACATATCCTTATGGGCTTTTCTCTAGGCCACATTTTTGCCCAACTGTTGCAGAAAATACTTTTCCCCCAATATTTATCCTCTCCTTCTTTAGTTACAGAAAAACAATTTTATTCAAGATGGTGATGAACCAGCCTATAAGGATGTCTTTCCCAGCCTCTCTTACAGCTAGATATGGTCACAGGACTAAGTTCTGGCTAATACAACAGAAAAAACTGGGAGATGCCTCCTTTTTGTCTTTTCTGCTGCCCAAAAAAGGATGTGATGACAGAGGTTACAGCAGCCTTCCTGGAACATGAGATGGTCTTGAAGCTGGAAATAGCTGCCAAGGATGGCAGAGCGAGAGGAGATGAAGTTCCTGATTACCTAGTGAAGCTACCACAGTATCCCTGGACTTTTTTGTTTAGGTCACTGTTATTTGGGGGTTTCTGTAATCTGTAGGCAAACCTAATCATGGCACCGTAGCTATGAGCCTGCCTCCTCCCCTTGTTCCATATGGCAGAGTTCAGCTTCTCTCCACCACGTGGGAAAGGCCTTTAGCATGTCTGGACTCCTCAGAGCCTCTTCACAAGAGAACTGGGGCCCAGAGAGAAGTAATTCTTTCCTTACCCACAGTCTAAGGCATAGCTGCCAACTTTTCATCTCCTGACCCAGAAGCTGCCTCTTGTCCAGGATAATTGAGAGTTATAGTGATTATTCCCTCCAACCCTACTCTATTCCCACAGGGGAATGGCCTCACCTAATGCTGCCAGTAATAAGCATATCAGGATCAAGTTACAGCCACAGTTCAGTTCCTTCATTTGAAAAATGGAGAAAATTTAAAATAAACATAAACCAAGAATGGTTTTTAAAATATGCTCTTATGTATTAGTTTTGGAATCCCTACCAGAGTGTTTCTTAAATTAATTTTTGGTTCATTTTACCCATATGTGCATTTTCTCATATACACAGCAACACATGGATGTGAATCCAGAAATGCACACACAGACTTGTGCATGATTACATATACATACAAATGTAGATTTTTATATATGCACCCACATCAATTTGCACACCCTTGAGCATATACTCTGGCAAGTTAATTTGCAAGCCCAAATAAATATGGACTAAGAATTAGTGAATATGAAATAAAAGGAATGGACTAGATGTAGCAGGTGAAGAGACTGGGCAGTTACATTACAAGCAAGCAAAGTCACCCCCATGGTACTCATTTTCAATGGCATAGCAATAATGTGACTTTTTAATATTCTCCAGAGATGGGCTCAGTGAGAGGCTGATTAGGGACATAGGACCATCCAATGTGCAGCATAGTGCTCACAGTGCTGCTGTTAAGCTGGTCTGTGTCCACGTGGCAATCTCACTTGTCCCTTCTTGATAGAACTATCAGGAGCTACCACAAACTCCTTGACAGTCAGTAGCAGGGAACTGCAATCTTCTTTCTCAGACTTACCATAGACACCCAGTGAAACTTGAAATATGACTGAATGATCAATGTACTCTGCATAGACTCCTCCCTAAAAGGCTGTCTGCCCCTTATTGGTTATGCACATGGAAGCAAAATAGCCACTTGAATACAGCAAAGTGCCAGATCAGGGAGATAGACAGTGGGAAAGGGGAGCTTAAGTTGAGATAAAAGCTTTTCTGGTGACCTCTAACCCCCTGGTCTGGCAGCTGGTTTCAGCTTATAATTGCTGAGAAGGTAAAGGTGTTCTAGGATAGTATCCAAGAAACAAGACATCAGTTGCTTCCCTGGAGATGCCTCTCTGTAGTTAGAGACAGACAGGCCAACTAAGACTTTTGTCTGAGTATCTGTTCACTTTATTTTTCTTTTCGTATTTTCTCCTTTCTCTTCCTACTTATATCCTCAACTACTCTGCTCCTTTACTGGTGTTTGAACTCATCAAATTCAGTACTTGTATGTGTTAACCACAGTCCAGGCCTGCTGTCATGTCGCCAAATTACACACATTTAGGTCTTTTCATCTTTCTTTATAAACCAGTCTCTCCAGTCCATTTAATCATTTTGGCAGCTCTTTTCTGAATTCCACCTAATTTAAAAATAAGCTAAATTCTCCACCCTGTGGATTTAAAAGCAGTCTGTTGCAAACCCATACAGAGCTCCAGCCTTGGGTTTAATGCTTATAGAGGAAAGATATCCTCATGCTTTTAAATTCTCAATTCCAAGTTTTTCCAAGAAGTGACAGACTGTAAAAGGCCAGAGAAGGTAGTTAAAGGGAAAAGGACTTGGCTGGCCAGAGCGGAAGACCATTTTGATTGTGCTGGGGTTTGCTTTTAAATTTTCTTATTGGTTGATCTACATAGATGATAGTCGCACCTCCTGCAGAATTTCAGATGCAAAAATATATACAAGGAACAAACTATTCCTTCTATTCCTGTCACCCAGCCTATCCAACACTGCAGAGGCAACCATTATTACTTATTTATATGTGTATCATACCAGAAATATTTTGTTCATTTACAACCAAATAGGTATTTATATCTGTGTGTGAATGTGACTTTCTCCACCTCCATTTCCATACAAAGATGGTATACTCTATGTGTTGCTTTCCTCCTTGCTTTTTCTCCTAGCAGTATATTTTGGAGACTTGGAGGTTGGTCCATATCCTGACATAAAAAATAGCTCCTTTAGTATACTTTATGGCTACATAGCATCTATAACATAATTATACTATAATTTTACAGTCCACATTAATGAACATTCTGATCCTTTCAAATTATATATATATATGTGTGTGTGTGTGTGTGTGTATATATATATATATATATCCTTAACCCACTAGAGCAGTCCTGGCCTGCTTCTTACACCTGTGGATGTTTTTATGAGTTCTAGGAAGATCTCAGCCATTTCTTTCTACTTTCTCTTTTCCTTATGGGACTCACAATTAACATCTTGTCAAACTTTTCAATATATTCTCTATGCCTGCTATCATCTCTTGTGTATTTTTTCTCCATCTATATTTCTAGATAGTCTGCAGAGTAGGTAGACAGGAGGAAGTAGATGTGTGTGTGTGTGTATATATATATATATAGTATATATAAATGCACATTTGCATACATAAAACACATATATCTTATATATAAATATATAGTACATTTTTATATATTTATGTAATTTTAAGAGACTGAAGGAAATACAGTGAAACAAGTTAAGTCTTTTCCTACTTGGTTCATCAGAATTAACCACTGGTATTATGGGTCCATTTTCCTGCTTCATTGCATACTTGGTAACTTTTTAGTGGATACCAGATCCTGTAAATTTTACCTTGTTGGATGTTTATTATTTTTGTAATCTTGTAAATATTCTTGATTTTTTTCTGGTTCATTTTAGTCTTGTTTTTAAGCTGTTAGGCAAGACCAGATAAGCATTTAGTAGGGATATTTTCCCCCCATTAATGAGGCAAAACTCTTATGAGTAGTTTACATGACGCCTTGTGAGTTTTGAGGTGTTTCACTCTGGTTGATGGGAACAGGAACTATTTCCAGTCCATTGTGAGACACTGTTCTCTTTAGTCCTTTCAGATGGTTGTTTCCCAGCATCTGGGTCCTCTGCTAGTTTACTCACACACATTTGCTGAGTAGTACTGAGTTGAATACTGCAAGGGGATCCTCTGAAGATCTCCAGGGTTCTCTTTCTGGACTGCAGTTTTCTCTGGTACTCTGCCCTGTGAGCTTCAGCTGCCTTGGCCCTCCTGGACTCCAGCTCTAGCTCCATCTCCTCAATTTCTTGAGATCATTGGGCTCTAGGTGGTTTCCCCTTCCCTATGCTGTGGCCTCAAAACTCTTTCCAGGCAGTGAGCTGGGGCAATAATAGGGTTCATATAGTTTGTTTCGTGTCTCTCAAGGATCATTGTCATTTGTTGCCTGTTGTCTAATGTTTTAAAATCATTGTATTTTTGTCTTTTTTCTTAGTTGTTTCAGACAGGAAGGTAAATATGGTCCCTGTTACTCCTCATGCCTTCTTCAAAATCTTTTATTTTTTAAATTTATATCTTTAATCCATCTGGAATTTATTTTTGATGAGATAAATACAGTTTTAATATTTTTTCCAGTGGTCAGCCAGTTGTCCAACGTCATGTTTTGAATTCTTCCCTTCCTTCCTTACCCAGTCTGAAATGGCACCTTTGTCATAAACCGAACCTTCATAGAATTTGAATCTATTTCTGAACTCTTTATTCTACTCCATGGATTTTCCACTTTTTGTCTAATGTTAAACTTTTTTACTTATTGGAGTTCCAAAATATATTGCATTGTCTAGTAAGGCTAACTGTCTCTCATTTTTATTTTTAAGATTTCTGAGTTTTCTCACATGTTATTTTTCTGCATGAACTGCAAGTTCCTTCTTGAATATTGGAAATACTATTTATTGGAATTGCATTAAATGTATAGGACATAGATAAATTTGAAGGTGGCAAAAAGAAGGTTGGGATAATACAAGTTCAATCACTTCAATTTTCATAGTGAACTAGGAGGCAAAGACCCAAAGCTGGGAGCAAGTAAAATAGAGGTGAGATGCATACTAGAGGTAAATGATGAATGTTCCAGGGTATCATATGTGCTCTAGTGAGTGAAGTTATTGGATCTCAGATAGGAATTGCTCTTCAGGGTATGCAAAACATTGGCCAAATATCACAGGACTAAAAATGAAGAGATGTCACCATTTGTGCTTTGATGTTTCCTTTCTCTAAAAATATAAAACATGCTACAAATGAGTCCCAGAATTAGTATTTGTTTTACCAAACTGTGGCCCTCCCAAACAGATCTCTTGTCATCCAATTTCTTTGAAAATACCTGCTCCATGATTCACTGTTATATCTCCAGTCCCAAACATCTTGCCTGCCCATAGTTGTCACTGAATAAATGATGATGGAATGAATGGATGAATTTCTGAATGGCTTCCTTAGATTTCTGCTTAAGATACTATGCTGTTATCTCTGCCCGTCTTTCTTCAGATTCAAGGCAGCCAAAAATTTAACCAGCTAAAAATTCAAATGGACAATTCACCAATTACTTGGAAATGTAGAATGTATGGTAGATTTCTTCTGCTTTGCAAACTAGTGCAATGTCTTAAACTATTTTTGAGAAAATGTTTCGTTCAATATTAGCCTTTTTTGTTTTTTTTTTTTTGGAGACAGAATTTCACTCTTGTTGCTCTGGCTGGAGAGCGATTCTCCTGCCTCAGCCTCCCAAATAGCTGGGATTACAGGCATGTGCCACCATGCTCTGCTAATTTTGCTTTTTTAGTAAAGATGGGGTTTCTCCATGTTGGTCAGTCTGGTCTCAAACTCCTGACCTCAGGTGATCTGCCCACCTCAGCCTCCCAAACGGCTGGGATTACAGGCATGAGCCACCGCGACTGGCTATTAGCTTTCTTAGACTTTCTTTCCAAACAACCTAAGTTATTATTCATGTAAGTAGGCCCATGGGAGAACTAAAATAAAAAAGAGCTTAAGGCAAAAGTGAGCTGATTTCATTCAACATTCATCTCAATAATAGAGTTAAAAAATGGAAGAAGTTCAAATTCTATTAACGTGATTCTGCATTTGGCCCTAAGTGAACTGCACACTCCGCTATTTGAATCAGCCAATGGTTACGAAAAAGAAGACTCTTAGTTAGGTAAAATTTTCCAATAGTTATCTGATAAATTAGATGTAAACAAGCATATGGTTTAAATTGGTACGATTCCTTTACTTTAAAATATCTCAAGGTGATTTCTAATGGAGAAAGGCAGAGTGCTCTCTTTTCAGAGACCAAGTTTATTCTTATTCCGATAGGAAGACATATTTTAAGCATTCAAGACAGTCTTCATGCAAGATTCCACTATTAAACAGGAAAAGGAGAATTTTAAAAATTAACAATTCACTTAAACATTTTAGATATTGGCCTGATGAGACCTTTTGTAAACCATTTAGATTCACTTGAAGCCTGCTTCCTCCTTTTAAAACTTATTTTATGTTACTTTATTTTAAGGGAAGCAAGGCTTGAAATGCTTTAACACCCCCTCAGAGACTGTTTTGCTATTACATAGCCCATAAAAAGCAATGTTTGGATGATTTAAGGGGAAATGAATCAGAAATTTAAAGATTCAGTTTTCCTTGTATAACTCAAGTTGGTTTTTTTCTCCCCCTCCAGATTCAATAGAAATGGCCCTTAGGGTAAAACACATCTTGGATTTTATTAAAACAAAAAATATTATCTATGAACATGGAGATAGTAATGTCTATTATAAAATGTTTTTATTTTAAAACATTTAGACACTAAATCTTACATTTTTCCATGGATTCACAAGGGATTTAACATTTTTCCCAATTTCTGCAGAAGGAACAATTTTCTTGCATTGAATCTGGTCAAATAAATTCTGTGTTTCAGAGCTGGGTGGAAATGTGATCTCAGCTCCCCAGGGGATGTTTTCATGAGGTTTCTCTCAAAAGCTATTTTAGGCTTCTCAGTTACACACCCTGAAGGGCTGATGATGCTGTTGTAGTCTAGGGTATCTCTGGGACTGGTTGGCAATATTTTAAATATGGTTATTCCTCATAGATTCAATATTTATTTCTTCTAACATTTAAAATAAGATTTTCATTTAGGCATTGAACTTGTGTGATACAAGCATTTCTAAATGGGTTAATAAGTGGCTTCACCCTCCACTGATATAAAGGAAAAGGGAGTCAACAAATTGCTTTTCTCTCCTCACTCTCCCCTACTGACTGAAACAGGAAAATTCTATCATGTTTCTGGGCTGCAAGCTCCTCATCTGTAAATGAGAGTGTTTAATCTCTGGGATCCCTCCCATAGCTGATGGGCAGTGTTGGCACACAGTAATTATTTGTGAAGTGGTAACATTTGTTTTTATTGATGACCTCACTTCATGGTGAGTATTGGAATATCTTAGTTTTAAATTCCTCTGGGATATCCCATACTCAAATATAATTACAAAGGTTATAATTATTAATAATCTTTGTAAAAATATATGTACATATCTTCCAGATAGCAGCATGGCATGGTAGGAAGAACCTAGACTTTGACTCAAAGGTCTTGCACTTAAGTCTTGCCTCATTACTTATTGGCTGTGTAATCTTAGGAAATTTTCTTCATTTTTAAAAAAGGTTCACTTTCTTCATCTGTAAAATGGAGATGAAGGTAATACTATTCGGCATAGTTCTTCGTTGCAAATAGTAGAATCTACTCTAGTTTAGGCAAAGAAAACAAATTATCGAAATATTAAGCAACTCACAGAATCTCCTGGAGGGCAAGAGAAGCAGACTTAGGAAGTATCAGGCCAGAAACATCAAATCACACTGTACGATCTGCTCCATTGAAAACGTCGTCACTGCAAATGCTTGGCAACAACTCTGCTTCTTGCAGAGACACTGTAGCTTGCATTGATAATGCTTGGAACTAGATGCCAGGAGCTCAGCCACTGAGCTCCTGTGGTCATGTTTACCTGGAATGGACACCATGCATGTCTACCTCGTTGTAGCATTACCTTCCAAGCTGGGACTCACATGGATGCAAAGACTCATGCTCTCAGGTCAGCAGCAAGGGAGCCTGAAACAGTGAGTTCTGGCCCCACTTTGTGGAGTGACAATGTGGAAAACTCTCCAAACTCATAAAAGATGTTTAGAACATATTAGGCATTCTCAAACTACTCCACCCAGGTGAGAATCAACACCCCAAGTAAGAACCCCTGCACTATGTGTATGGTAATTACTGCCTTTTAAAGCTTGTTTTACTATTTAAAGAAAAACAAGGTAGACGAAGCTTAAAAATAAAAATTGCTAGAAAATCTAGATAAATGTGCTATCTTTTTTATTTTGAATATATATTACATATATGATTATAAAATTTGTATTATAAAAATTCATGATCAGGGAAGAGAAGGCAAAAAAGGGTATTCAAATAGGAAGAAGAGGAAGTCAAATTGTCTGTTTGCAATGACATGATTGTATATTTACAAAACCCCATCATCTCCGCCCAAAAACTCCTTAAGCTGATAAGCAACTTCAGCAAAGTCTCAGATACAAAATCAATGTGCAAAAATCACAAGCATTCCTATACACCAATAACAGAGAGCCAAATCATGAGTAAACTCCCATTCACAATTGCTGCAAAGAAAATAAAATACCTAGGAATACAACTTATGAGGGATATGAAGGACCTCTTCAAGGAGAACTACAAACCGTTGCTCAAGGAAATAAGAGAGGACACAAACAGATGGAAAAAAATTCCATGCTTGTGGACAGGAAGAATCAATATCATGAAAATGGCCATACTGCCCAAAGTAATTTATAGATTCAATGCTGTCCCCATCAAGCTACCATTGACTTTCTTCACAGAACTAGAAAAAACTACTTTAAATTTCATATGGAACCAAAAAAGAGCCCATATAGCCAAGACAATCCTAAGCCAAAAGAACAAAGCTGGAGGCATCATGCTACCTGACGCTACAGTAACCAAAACAGCATGTTACTGGTACCAAAACAGATATAGAGACCAATGGAACAGAACAGAGGCCTCAGAAATAACACCACACATCTACAACCATCTGATCTTCAACAAACCCAACAAAAACAAGCAATGGGGAAAGGATGCCCTGTTTAATAAATGGTGCTGGGAAAATTGGCTAGCCATATGCAGAAAACAGAAACTGGACCCCTTCCTTACACCATATACAAAAATTAACTCAAGATGGATTAAAGACTTAAATGTAAAACCTAAAATCATAAAAACTCCAGAAGAAAACCTAGACAATACCATTCAGGACATCGGGATACACAAAGACTTTATGACTAAAACACCAAAAGCAATTGCAATAAAAGTGAAAATTGACAAATGGGATCTAATTGAACTAAAGAGCTTCTGCTCAGCAAAAGAAACTATCATCAGAGTCAACAGGCAACCTACAGAATGGGAGGAAATTTTTGCAATCTATCCATCTGACAAAGGGCTAATATCCAGAATATACAAAGAACTTAAACAAATTTACAAGAAAAAAACAACATGAAAAAGTGGGCAAAGGATATGAACAGGCACTTCTCAAAAGAAGACATTTATGTGGCCAAGAAACATGGGGAAAAAAGCTTGTCAACACTGGTTATTAGAGAAATGCAAATCAAAACCATAATGAGATACCATCTCACACCAGTTAGAATGGTGAACATTAAAAAGTCTGGAAACAACAGATGCTGGCAAGGATATGGAGAAATAGGAACACTTTTACACTGTTGGTGGGAGTGTAAATTAGTTCAACCATTGTGGAAGACAGTGTGGCGATTCCTCAAGGATCTAGAACCAGAAGTACCATTTGACTCAGCAATTCCATTACTGGGTATATGCCCAAAGGATTATAAATCATTCTAGTATAAAGACGTGTGCACATGTATGTTTATTGCAGCACTATTTACAATAGCAAAGACTTGGAACCAACCCAAATGCCCATCAATGATAAACTGGATAAAGAAAATGTGGCACATATACACCATGGAACACTATGCAGCCATAAAAAAGAATGAGTTCATGTCCTTTGCAGGGACATGGATGAAGCTGGAAACCATCATCCTCAGCAAACTAACACAGAAACAGAAAACCAAACACCTCATGTTCTCACTCATAAGTGGGAGTTGAACAATGAGAGCATGTCGACACAGGAAAGGGAACATCACACACCAGAGCCTGTCGGGGTTTGGGGGGAAAGGGGAGGGACAGCATTATGACAAATACCTAATGCATGCAGGGCTTAAAATCTAGATGACGGGTTGATAGATGCAGCAAACCACCATGGCACATGTATACCTATGTAACAAACCTGCACATTCACCACATGTGTCCCAGAACTTAAAATTTAAAAAAATTCATGAAGTACAAAAAATTGTAGAGAAGAAGTAAGTGCCACCTAGTAATTCTACCAGCCAACAACTACTCTTACCATTTTGGTTCATATCCAGCCAACCATCCAACGTAGATATAATTATATATACATTAGACATATATACCTATATCATACATATATACAATTTTATTTATATATTATACACACAATAATTACATGTGATTTTTTTAATTTAATTAATTAATTAATTTTTTTTAAGATGGAGTTTTGCTCTGTCACCCAGGCTCGAGTGCATTGGTGAGATCTCGGTTCACTGCAACCTCTGCCTCCTGGGTTCAAGCGATTCTCATGCCTCAGCCTCCCAAGTAGCTGGGATTACAGATGCATGCCACCATGCCCAGCTAATTTTTGTACTTTTTGTAGAGACAGCGTTTCACCATGTTGGTCAGGCTGGTCTTGAACTCCTGGCCTCAAGTGATCTGCCTGCCTCGGCCTTCCAAACTGCTGGGATTACAGGCGTGAGCCATTGTGCCTGGCCCTCAATTTTAAAGATTTAAATAATATATCATGGCCATATTTTCATGCCAATAAATATTGATCAACATTATCACTTTTAATGGCTGCATATTGTGCTGTTATATGAATATAAAATACTTTTTTCACTAATCACATATTCACAGGTAGTTTCCAGATTTTTGCTTTTAACAACAGAGTTATGATGATTATCTGTATAACCAAATACATACTTGGAGTAATTCTTTTTTTTCTTTTTTTACTCTTTTTTTCTCTAACCTTGTCTTCATGCTTTATTTCATTAATTTGATCTTTAATCACAGATACCCTTTCTTCCACTTGATCAAATCAGCTATTGAAGCTTGTGCAGGCATCACGTAGTTCTCATGCCATGGTTTTCAGCTCCATCAGGTCATTTAAGGTCTTCTCTACACTGTTTATTCTAGTTAGCCATTGATCTAACCTTTTTTCAAGGTTTTTAGCTTCCTTGCAGTGGGTTTGAACATGCTCCTTTAGCTCAGAGAAGTTTATTATTACTGACCTTCTGAAGCCTACTTCTGTCACCTTGTCAAAGTCATTCTCCATCCCGCTTTGTTCCATTGCTGGCGAGGAGCTGCTATCCTTTGGAGGAGAAGAGGAGCTCTGGTTCTTAGAATTTTCAGCTTTTCTGCTCTGGTTTCTCTCCATCTTTGTGGTTTTATCTACCTTTGGTCTTTGATGTTGGTGACCTACAGATGGGGTTTTGGTGTAGATGTCCTTTTTTTTGATGTTGATGCTATTCCTTTCTGTTTGTTAGTTTTCATTCTAACAGTCAGGTCCCTCAGCTGCAGGTCTGTTGGAGTTTGCTGGAGGTCTACTCCAGACCCTGTTGGCCTGAGTGTCACTAGTGGAGGCTGCAGAACAGCAAATATTGCTGCCTGATCCTTCCTCTGGAAGCTTTGTCCCAGAGGGGCACCCACCTATATGAGGTGTCTGTCGGCCCCTACTGGGAGGTGTCTCCCAGTTAGGCTACACGAGGGTCAGGGACCCACTTGAGGAGGCAGTCTGTCCATTCTCAGAGCTCAAATGCCATGCTGGGAGAACCACTGCTCTCTTTGGAGCTGTCAGACAGGGATGTTTAAGTCTGCAGAAGTTTTCTGCTGCCTTTTGTTCAGCTATGCCCTGCCCACAGAGGTGGGGTCTGTAGAGGCAGTAGGCTTTGCTGAGCTGCAATGGGTTCTGCCCAGTTCAGGCTTCCCGGTCACTTTGGTTACCTACTCAAGCCTCAGCAATGGTGGATGCCCCTCCCCTAGCCAGGCTGCCGCCTTGCAGTTTGATCTCAGACTGCTGCGCTAGCAGTGAGCAAGGCCCCGTGGGTGTTGGACCCACCAAGCCAGGCACAGGAGAGGATCACCTTGTCTGTCGGTTGCTAAGACCTTGGGAAAAGCGCAGTATTTGGGCAGAAGTGTCCCATTTTTCTGGGTACAGTCTGACACAGCTTCCCTTGGCTAGGAAAGGGAAATCCCCTGACCCCTTGTGCTTCCTGGGTGAGGCGACACCCCGCCCTGCTTCAGCTCGCCCTCCATGGGCTGCACCCACTGTCCAACCAGTGCCAAGGAGATGAACCAGGTACCTCAGTTGGAAATGCAGAAATCACCCATCTTCTGCATCAGTCATGCTGGGAGCTGCAGACAGGAGCTGTTCCTATTTGGCCATCTTGGAATGGAGTGTGTTGCTGTTCCTATTCGGCCATCTAGGAATGGAGCTTGTCCTTTTTTTTTTCTTTTTTCTTTTTTCTTTTCTTTTTTTTTTTTTTGTGATGGAGTCTCTCTCTGTTGCCCAGACTGGAGTGCAGTGGCATGATCTTGGCTCACTGCAACCTCCGCCTCCAGGGTTCAAGCAATTCTTCTGCCTCAGCCTCCTGAGTAGCTGGGACTCCAGTTGCCCACCACCACGCCCAGCTAATTTTTATATTTTTTTTTTTTACTGGAGATGGGGTTTTACTGTATTGCTCAGGCTGGTCTCAAACTCCTGAGCTCAGGCAGTCCACCTGCCTCAGCCTCCCAAAGTGCTAGGATTACAGGTGTGAGCTACCAAGCCTGGCCAAGTAATTCTTTATGATGAATTTATAGAACTAGAATCGCTGCTGTTTCAAAGTGTAACAACTGAAAAGACTTTGATACATGCAGCCAAATTAGCCTCAGAAAATTTGTAACAATTTCTACTTCCACAGCATTTGCATATCTATTTCCCCATATTATCACTGACACTAAGTATTATCAACCTTTTTTATTTTGATCAATTTGCTAGGAGAAAAATATTTCATTAATATTTAACTTGCATTTCTTTATTTACTGTTTACATATATTTCATACAAATTTATTTTCCACTTATATTTCTTTATTTGTGAGCTCTGTGTTTATATCCTTCATCCACTAATGGATTGATGTTCACTTTTCATTGGTTTTTAGAGCTCATCATATATAAAGATATTGAATATTTGTCTTCTATATGTCCTCCACATACCTTTTCTTTTGAGTTCAAAAATACATATAGCAAAGTGTGCAAGTCTTAAGTTTACAACTCCATATGCATATATCACAACCACCACCCAGATCTAGCAAATAACAGTTCTAGTACCCAAGAAGGGCCTTCATGTTCCTCCCCAGTAAATACCTTCCACAGAGGTAACCACTGTCCTGACACCATGGATTAGTATTGCCTCTTCATATAAATGGAATCCTACATGGAAAGGAGCCATTATGTCTGGGAATGTCATCTATGCTGATTCACGAAAAATAGCCCACCTCTCTGAGCTACAATTCACCAATCAGTGAAATGAGGATAATAATAGTACTTTTCTCATATGGTGGTTGTGGAGATAAATGAGTTAATGCAAGTAATTATGTTATAAGCAAATATTAATTTAATGAGGTAATAAAATTCTAGAACAGTGTTTGGCCTGTGGTAAATAGTAATACTTCATTAAGTGTTAGCTACTAGTATTATGCTACTGGGTGGTTACCTTTGCTAATTTTTTATTTAGAGTTTTTGTATTGATAATTGTAAATGAGTTTTGTATCGATAATTGTAAATGAGTTTAGTCATGCCGTGTGTGTGTGTGTGTGTGTGTGTGCGTGTACTAGTCTTGTCTTGTTTTGATATTGAGTTATGCTCATAAATGACACCTTTATCTATGTTCATGTTCATTCCAGAAGTTTTGGAATGACCCTTTACTGCTTGCATCCACCTGAGAACACTACCAAATATGTCACCCAGATACCTCTCAGATCTGCTGACTTCTTCATCACTGTCTTCTTCACTCTTGTTTCTGCCTCCATCATCATTCTGCTTGTCCAGTGTTATAAGTGATCTCCCCATTTCTAAACATGTACCCCTTCCTGTGGTACTTAGGTTAAAACTCTAAGATCCTTATCATGGTCTACCAGGCTCTTCATATTATGGCCCTGCTTCTCCATCCCTGGCTTGCACCAGGGTTCCTCTTACCCCCTGCTCTGGACATACTCCCTGCCCAGAAACACACTCCCCTGTCCCTAGCCTGGCCAATCCCTCCACATTCTTTCTCACTGAAGCCTTTCCTAATGTGGAACTATCCAACAGACTTCCCTGGGTAATCATTCATCTCACCCTTCACTCTCTTAGCACTCACATAATGTATAATTATGCATGTATTTGTGTGGTTGTTTAATATCTGCCTCTTAGCTCTAGGAGTTACTCCTTTGTTTGCCACTTTAGCTAGCATAATGCTTTGTACATAAGAGTTGCTCAATCAATATTGATGAAATTAGTGAGAGGTTCCCAGTCTCACTGTGGAGACAGATACAGAAACAATAGCAATGAGAGGAAAAGCCAAAACAGATGTATGAAAACAGATGTTGGGAGCACAAAAAAGGAAGAAACAAACTCCACCTGGGGAACCCTCCCATTAGCAGGTAACAGAAAGAGTTGCTCATTGATTAGCTAACCTCCATTTGAATGTTATTCTCTGACAGTTGACAATGTTGATGGCACTGTATTGCTGTTTAACACACAGGGAAGGAGCTGACTCTCTACCAGATATTAGATGCAAAAGTCCCAAAGGATTCAAGGAGGTAAACATTCATCTGAACTCCTGGCTCACACACAAAGGACAAAGGCACCTCTGAAGGGGGCAGACGTCTTCTGCACCCACAGTCCTGTTTATTTTCTCCTCCAGTGGAGGGGGTAACATAGGTCAGCTGGAATGGTGCATCCTGATGAATATTTATTGACCCAAAATGTCATGCTGACAGACATGTGGACAGGCAGAGAAAGATTTCTCTTACAGAGGCCTTCCTTCTCTGCTCCCATGGTTCTGACACAGCTGACATTTCCCTACATGGGTCCTGACTTCTCCAGCTGCTCCTGGGGATGCTGGTGTCTCTCTGATGGGGTCACTGAAGACACTATTCCACATTCTTTCTTGGGGGCTGTGCTGCCACTCTGGCCTCTCACAAATGGTGGTCTTAAGATGTTGGTTTCCCATTCTTCCAGCCAGCACATGCACAATCAGCTAGCCAGTCTCAATTCCAGTCTCTTCTCCACCAGCTCTTCCCCCTCCTCCTGGATTTCATTGTCAGGGTCATAGGTGGCCAAAATTAACTGTGCATTTTGAAGAGGGAAGTCCTAGATGACACCCAAAATCATCTTTGTGATTAAAAAAAATGGGTTCTGTTTTTGCTATGAAATGTAGATGTGGGGTCACAAATGTGACCCTTTTCTCTCTTACATTCCTAATATTTTTCTCCATTTTCTGTTTTTTCTTTCCCATTTCTCCCATCAAAGCTTGTTTTATTTAATTAATTTTTATTTAAAAAACTTTTTATTGTTAAATATATTGTAAGTACCAAAAAACCATAAAAAGAGAATGTACAAGTTAAAATAATGGTTTTAAAGGTATAACTCTTGTAAACACTACCCATGATAAGAGAACTTTTCCAGCCACCTCAGAAGCCCTCTACATGCCCATCTCTCAAACATCTCCCCTCTTCCAGCAAAAGTAACCATTGTCCTAACTTTTATTGCAACCACTTCTCACTTTTTAAAAATAGTCTTATCACCTAAGTGTATATTCCTAAACACCTGTTTAGCTTTACCTGTTTTTGATAAACATCTTTTAAGTGCCTTTTAATCCATAGGCTTCTCCTTCATCTCCTTATTTTTCCTTACAATTAATTCATTGAAAGAAATGCAACACTTAATCTAAAGAGGTTCCTACAGTCTAGAATTAGCTGGTTGCTTCCCCACAGTAAAGTTTACTCTGTTCCTTTAGTCTCTGTGTTTCTGATTGTATCTAAGTGACCAATCCAGGTCCTCCTCCTCCTTCTTCTTTCTTCTTTCTTCTTGTTTTAAAGCATAGGACCTCACTATTAGGTGCTCTTCCTTAGAGGTTACGTATGTCTCAATGTCTCTCTTTTTGTGATGTTAGTAGTCATTGATGTTTAATAGCTTTGATTTTTGCAAAATTTGTGAGTCCGCAGCTTTCTGATCAATCTTGCACTGCTCTGTAATCTCGTATTTCTCTTTTTCTGTGTCAAGGATCTCACCTTCCTGATGTCTGGGCTTCTGCAGCTTCTTCTTTGTGAAGTAAGCATCAGTAAGATGTTTTGGGGTTTTTACATTGCTGATATCAATTCTGGTTGAGGTGCAATGACAAATTTCTGGTGTGTTCTTTGTAGAGGAACTCAATTGAGGACCAGAGGTCCAGTCACAAGTACCAACCAAGCCGCTAGCCAGCTGCTTCAGCAAAACCACCCTCTTGCTCCTGTGGTGTCCAATGAGGATGATCAGAATGGTCCTGGGGGTGATGCTGGCTCGCAGTTTTCTCACGTGCCGACTGAAGGGTATTTTGCCATGGCTCAACAGCTTTTGAGGCACGTCTTCAGTAGGATAATATCTAGGCATTTTGTGAAGTTTAATCACCCAGATACCACCATTCTTGTCACCACTAACTGGTTTTGTAACAGTTGCAAGAAGCTTCTTTTTCTTTTCAACCTTGGATTTAGTGGCTGAGTACTTCCTCTTGTACGTGGCCTTTCTAGAATACATAGCAGATCAGGAATATGTGCCAATTCTTCTGACAAGGGCAGGATTTCAGCTGCAACGGGGCTTCCCCTTCTTGGGCTTTTTAGCCCTGAGGTTACCCCTTTCCACTTTGCCACCAGCATTAGCCTTTTTGGCTTCGGGCTTCTTCTCTTTGGTATGCAGCTTCTCAACTTTTTCACCCATCATCTTGCAGGATGGGAAAGAGAACTCGAATTTGTTGAAATTTAAGTACCCATGTGGTTTTTGTTTCTTCGGTGGCACACTTTACATAGTAAAAACAAAAGGAAACCTTAAAAATTTTAAACTTTTATTTACCAATTTTCCAAAAACTAGTTGGTTCCCTAGCATCTTCTGAAGATAATCAATTTAGGTTTTTTGGCAGGGGGTGGACGTGGGGATGGGGGCAATTTTATTTTATTGTGGTAAGAACACAACATGAGATCTACCCTCAGGAAACTTTTAAGTGTACAAGACCTTATTGTTGCCTGTATGTTCTATATTATAATGCAGATATCTAGAGCTTATCATCCTGCTTAACTGAAACTTTATGCCTGTTTATTGATAACTCCCCACTTCTCACTTCTCCCAGTTCCTGGCTACCACCATTCTATCCTTTGCTTCTATCAATTTGACTATTTTAGATACCTCATATAAGTAGAATCATGCAGTATTTTTCTTTCTATGACTGGCTTATTTCACTTAATGAAATATCCTCAAGGTTGATATGTTGTTTCATATTGCAGAATTTCCTTCTTTTTAAAGGCTGAATAGTATTCTATTGTATGTATATATCACATTTTCTTTATCCATTCATAGTTTGATGGATATCAAGGTTATTTCCATATCTTGGCTATTGTGAATAGTGTCTCAATGAACAGGAGAGTGCTAATATATCTTCAGGATCCTAATTTTGATTATTTTGGATAAATACCCAGAAGTGGGATTGCTGAATAATATGGTATGTGATTTAGTTCAGCTTTTAATTTTTTGAGGAAACTCCATGCTGTTTTTCATAGTAGCTGTAGCAAATTGATTCCCATCATCAGTGTGGCAAAACTGAAAATCTTGCACTCTGTTGGTTAGAATCAGTTTGGTTTTTTAGAGCTGATTTTAAAGTAGTTAAATAGGCAACTACTCGTGTTGCACTTTGACATTCCTTCCTCTCTCACACACATCACAGGGAGAGAGAGGATTCAAGGAGAAGAAACCCACAGCCTCTGAGTCAGGGGAGAAGTTAGGCCAGCAGAAATGTTGGGACCCAAGGAGGAGCTCAGTAAGCAAGCAAGCAAGCCTCAGAATTGCTCAGGATGACCTCTCCTCTTCAAGTCAAATACATTTGTGTCTAAAGAGGATTATGTTGGCCACGCTCCCTTATAGTCAACACATGGGAAGGTATTAAAAAGAGGCCTCTCTGGAGACACTTTGGTTTCCTTTCATAGTCAGCATTGGATCCCTTCATGAGATGGAGCAATTTATCTTCCATTAATTCAAGTTCCTATGTTCAACCTCCTCCCCCACACCCTACAGGGAATGTCTGCAAACATCAAATGCTTCTCAAGTCACCTCCAATGCTGATTGGTGTCTCTCCTATTTTTTTCCTTTAGTAATAGCTAGGGACTGTGGTTTGGGGCTGCTTTGGAGTATGAGTTGGGGGGTGAGATGAAGAGGCAAGTAGTCTAGCAAAACTTTTCAAGTTGAGATTAGAGTTTCCAGCAGGGTCCTAATTGTCCTTTGAACAAGTCTAAAGGCTTCTTCTTATAATTTTTTAATTGATGTATAATTCACATGCCTATAATTTACTGTTAGGAAGTGTGCAATTCGGTGGCTTTTAATATATTCAAAAGGTTGTGCAGCTATTATCACTGTGTAATTCTAGAATATATTCATTGCTCCTGAAAGAAACCCTGACACAGTAGCAGGCACTCTGCATCCTCCCTCCCCGCTCCACCCAACCCCTGACACCCTCTAATAATCCACTTTCTATCTCTATGTGTTTTCCTATTCTGGGATTTTCACTTAAATGGAATTACATAATAAGTGGACTTCATATCTGGCTTGTTTTACTTATCATAATGTTTTCAAGGTGCATCCATGTTGTAGAATGTATCAATACCTCGTTCCTTTTATGGCTGAATAATATTCCATAATATGGATGTAGAACTTTTTATTCATTTACTCATCAGTTGATAAAAATTTGGGTTATCTCTACCTTTCGGTTATTATGAATAATGTTTCTATGAACATTTCAGTATATGTTTTTGTGTGAATACATGTTTTTAATTTTCTTGGATATATAGCATTACTAGGTCATACAATTCTGTTTAACTTTTGGAAAAACTGGCAAGCTGTTTTCCAAAAAAAGCTGCATAATTTTATACTCCAAGTAGCGTTGCAGAAGGGTTTCAGTTTCTCCATGTCCTCACCAATACCTCTTACTTTCTGTCTTTTTAAATCTTAGCCATTGTACCTGTGTGAGCGGTATCACACTGTGGTTTTGATTTGCATGTCTTTTGTGGCTAATGATGTTGAGCATTTTTTCATGTGCTTCTTGACCACTTACATATCTTCTTTGGAGAATCTTTTTTAAAAAGTACTATACACTTCCCTAGAGAGATTTGTTTGTTGTTACTAATTCTCTCTAGGTTTCTTCTTTTGCCTTGGAATACCGGGGAAAGTCCCAAGAGTGTTCTGCATCCTTGCTCCTTGATCTCATCTTTACGTGAAGAAGACTGCACAGCAGAAGCAGCAGCAGATTCAGGGTGGGGCTGAGGGTGGGGAAAGTGGGTGCTGTTCTTGTTTGTGTGATTTGAGAAAACTCCCTGAGTGAGGATAAAGACACCCAATCAGTTAGTGTCTCTTTCCTTGGGTTCTATGTTGAACACTTTGTCCTTTGATATCTATTAGAGGGTGAGACGGAAGTGGTGATCCCAGAAATCACTTTTCTTTGTCTTGGATGAAGGAGAGGACTCAGAGAAGTATTCTATGGAAAGGTTGCTGAGGCATTCATGACCAGGACTGGCTCCAGGCACCTCTTCCTTTGTTCACCTTCCTTTCCCCATAGTCTTCTTCCTGCCTTGTCACTGGGAGGCTTCTGAGTGGCTCTTGGGTATCCTCTTAGCAAGGGACAAAGTAAACTCCTTAGGCTTGAGCCTTAGGCCCTCACCATGTCCCTTAGGGCACCATAGGCAATGAAACAAGCTCAAATATTGGCCAGGAGCAGTGGCTCACACCTGTAATCCTAGCACTTTGGGAGACCAAGGCGGGCAGATCACCTGAGGTCAGGAGTTCGAGACCAACCTGGCCAACATGGGGAAACACCATCTCTACTAAGAATACAAAAATTTAGCCGGGCATGGCGATGCTCACCTGTAATCCCAGCTACTCCAGAGGCTGAGGCAGGAGAATCACTTGAACCCGGAAGGCGGAGGTTGCAGTGAGCTGAGGTTGTACCATTGCACTCTAGCCTGGGCAACAAAAGCAAAACTCCATCAAGAAGCTCAAATATTATCTATGTGCTTAGCACTGTGCTGGATGTGGGGAAGGGGGTTCAGGAATAATGGATTTATTTTTTTCAAAAAAACATTTTCAAGCACTTGCCATATGCCAGATTCGGTGCTTCCCTGAAGCAGACCGATTTGGAGAAAAATAACTCCGGATCCAAGTCATCATTTGATGTATCCCATGTGGATAGCCCCCATATGAAGTAGAGCCCCAGAAGAGAAGAGGCAAATGCAGTGTGCAGTGATGCCCACATAGGTGCAGAGTCACAAGGGAGTGGCCAGTGATGCAGCTCCCAACATTGGCTGGAGAAGCTTGGACAGGGAGTCCCCAGCTCAAGGAGGGAGAAACATCATCACCATGACATACAGGTGGAAACCGTGGTTTTGTCTTGAGCTATTACATATTTTCCTGAACTTCTTATCTCATACATTCTAGGAGGCTATCTTATTCCACATGCTAAAATTATTTATGGAGGCAACAAGTAAATTTAATCCATCGTCATCTGCTAGGAGAGTATAACCATGTTAAATATAATCTTATTATGCTCCCTGCACCTTTTTGATTGCCACTTCCTTTTCTGTCAGTGTCAATTGTTTCTTCACTGCTGGTTTAAGTTTTCTACTCGATAAGCAAAGGTTTTGAATTCATCTTGATTAAAACAGTGAGGCCCCAACTCCATCCTACCAGCTTCCTTCAAAGTTCGTGTATACTCTATATTCAGATCAGCTGCCCAGGGCACAAAGAAAGATGAGCTATGAGCTATGACAACATGAGGACATCAGGCCAGATGCTTCAAGGCATTCAACTTCCTTCTGGAAATAAAATCACTAAAGAATTTTATCTCTCTGGAATGGTTTAGGTGTGCTTGAGGGAAAAAACAAAAAACAAAAACAAAGAACAGAAAATGAGCAGATACTGCTCAGGTCTCATCCAGCCATTTATATTAAGTTGCACTGTCCAAATTAGACTAGGAGCAATTTATTTAAGCTGGTGGCAAGCTTCCCAATGCTCAGGAATGCCCAGAAATCTGGATTCTTATAAGATGTCCCATTTAGTAAGTTGGAGAGTAGGTTCATTATGTAGAGAATGTCAAGAAAAGGAAGCATGGGCTACTATTAATATGTACGATGGCATTTTCTCATATTTGTGCATCAACCACTCTATCTTCTGCCCTCTTACAAGACTGCCTTCTTCTCTTTCTCCTTTCTCTTTATTCTCTCTTTATTCTCCTTCTGTATGTATCTATCTCTGTTTCTGTGTGTACCTTTTTCTACTAAATCAGTATCTTCCCTCCTTTGCCTCTTCCTCTTCCACTTAATTTTTTCTCTCCCATTTTCAAATGAAAGACATGGCTCTGATACTAGTACATTTTAAACAAGCCACTTTACCTCTTTGGAAAATAGTTCTGCATCTGTAAAATAAAATAATTCTTAGATTTCCCTCTACTGCTAAAATTCTATGATTCTTTGAAATACCTCATTTGTTCAAACAATCCAAAGTTCTTCTCCAAAAATTTTCTCTAAAAACCTGTGCAAATGGACTATGTCATGATTGACAAGCAGAGTAATAGCTTAATCCCCATTTCTTTATCTTTGGGGATTTCTTTACCTTGGATATTAGAAAGTCAAACACAATTTTTGACACTTCCTTTTTCCACACTCACAATTTCAGAAGCCTGAGAATATAGAGGTATGCTTCTGCAGCAGCAATTCAGATATTTTATTAGCATCGGAAGCTAAGGATCTGGGAAAGAGGAGGAAAAAGCCAGAAATCACAATTTTTAAAAAGAATTTTTTTGTGGTATTGAACTCCCAAAGATTATTATATGTAGCTCAGATTGCGTGCCCTACTTTCTATTTTCATGTTCCATGTATTTTCATGTTCTTTCCCAGATAGAATATCTAAGAGAGCATCCCTTCCCCCTACAAAGAATGATTTTTATTTTCCATATGGTATATGCTAGCAATCCTGGCAGTTCACCACATTTATGTAAACATGCAGAGATACCTATAAATTACTGGACCTATCCCAGTTTAAGTTTCCAACTATGTACTGTAATATTTACAGCTGTTATTACTTTAGCCTCAGAAGTTATTTGGGCCCATTTATATGGCTGATTAGTCATTTAGACTGTAGGCTCCATTTATTACATTGTTTGGGGGTGGGGAACTCACAGATACTCACTAGAGGAACCAAGAATCTATATATAAGCCAAGAGTTCTGCAACCTGGTGGAACTTTTCAAACCTGAGGACTCCAACTCCAAATACCAGCTGACCGTCAGTCACCTAGGGCTACCCTGCACTTTAAGATGACTTTGGGAGAACCTGGGCACTTCCCCAGAGTATTTACATTGGTAGTGAAAGGCCAAGAGAACTAACAGCCTCTCTTTTAGGAATCTGGACCTTATCCAAAAGATCTGAGACTGGTGGTGGGGTGGGGAGGAGACCCTAGTGGACCTTAATAATATTGCTGCAGGAATCTTGGCAGTAAAGACTAAACTGGGCTTTCTCAATTTCCCCCCACCCATCTCCACTGCAAGTCTCATTGCTTAGCCCAGGCTGAGCGCAGTTCCCTTGAAGGTCCAAAAGGCTGGAAATCCGGGTCTCTATTCTGATGCCAACTTCTGGGTCAACCTGCAGGGGGTGCCCTCAAACTGCAGCTACCTCCCTGGGCTCTTTTACTACAGTACTTGGAAGGATTATTTTACTATTATTATCTATAATTAACCATGCAGTTTATTCACATAGCATCTTAAGCTTTAGACACCTTTTCTTCTCCCTAAGTGTCTTTTTATGTTTTTTGTTTAAGCCTCACAGTCACCAAATAAGGTAGCCTGTATAGAGAGGTGAAGTGACTTTACTGAGTTTAGGTGGGAATCAGTGGTAAAGACTGAACTAGAAGCCAAGCATCTTGATTTCTAGACCTGTGCTATTTCTACAAGAGTTCTTACAATGAAGATAATAACAAACAGAAAACACTTCTGCTATTCCTTTTATTTTCATTCTCCTCTTTTAAACTTTGACATGCTTTATTTATGTCAGTTCTCCTGAGATCAGTTTTCATGAAACCCTAGTACTTTACTGGCTGTCCTCCATGCTCAAACAATGTTGAGTAGAATCTCCAGTCTTGTTCTGATTTATTCAGCAGATGGAGTGTTATTATCAATATTTCTTCAGCGTTTGAGGGGGTATTTTTGGATGATAAAGTTAGTTTCCATTTATCATCATTTTATCCCCAGTGCTGGCTTGGGAAGCTCTGATTTTTGTTGTATGAATGTGAACTATGAGATTGCATTCAACTTGTTCTGTTTTCCAAGCCAGAAGAATGGAGAACAGAGTACAAACATATATGATGGGCTTTGGCAACTTAGTGGACATTTTCACTTAAAGGGAAAACCGGTATTCCATCAGATCGTTATCCTTACCTCTGTAGAGCTGGAGGCGGTCATAGAAAACATTTAGTAATTCCAGTTCAAGGCTTTTGTTTTCACTAATGCAGAAAATAAGATTCAGAGAAGTCAGGAGATTGTCTGAGATCATGCATCTACCTGGTAGCAGTGCTAGAACTAGACATCAGGTCATTTGTACCAGGTCTGAGGCATGAGGTCTGAGACACTGTCTGGGAAACCACAGGGCTTTGCACAGAATAGGGCTGGATACACTTGGAGAACACTCAGGGGACTTCCATGTGATTAATTCAGTTCAACTTAACAAACACTGAATGGGGCCACCACAGGGAAAACCTCGCAGGGCATTGCATGGAGCCCCACCTTCCCCTAAAGGCTGACTGGGTATGGCCGGGCAACAGTGTTTTTTCCTCAGTTCTGCTCTGAGGGGCACAAGGATCAGGCCTCCTGGGATGTTGCTATGTCTGCATTGGAAAAGCCTCTCTTAGGACCAAAGTCTTGATCTGGATGAATGAGGCTTAAGCTTTTCCTTTATTTCCTGTGATAACTAAAAGAAAGGCCATGAAGAGGCTTTCCTACCAAATCACAGGAAGACGACAGACTAAGGAGAAGGAACACACTTTGACTGTGGAAGTCACAGAGTTCTTAAACCTAGTGAGAAGCCCTGTTGTTATTAAGAGTGGCCTTACCACAGCTGTGGCTTAGAAATGGGAAAGAAGGGAGGTGAGAGAGACCCACATGTGGGTGTGTGTGAGTGTGTGTTGATCTGCAGGCATGTGCTTTGGAGACTGAGCCCCACTGATACCAGGAAGGCAGGAATCCCTGCTGCCCAGCTGACAAGAGTGAGTCCCTGCGGGCCTCCTCCTTCCTCTCTCAGAGGCAGCGATCACGGTGGGGGAGGAGGCAAAATTGCTAAGAATAGCCACAGTCTTTGAGACTTGCTCTTTTCAAGGAATCAATAGAATTAGAAATGAGACATTAGCTCTAATCAGTCACATATGTTTGGGTTCTTAGCCCCTAGGAAAAGAATTTCTAGCTGTGGCTCCTCACCACAGCTAGTGGAGAAAATGCAACCTGGCAACGTGCAAAGCACATCTACACCTGTGGATTTGAGTGGGCCCCCTTCTGTCCTCTGGAAGGCTCGGGGACAAAAGCACCCCTTCTCACATGCTGTCAGTCTGACACCTGGTCTGATTGGAAGTGGTCAGACTTCTGAGTAAGCATCCCCTATGTGGCTTTTCAACAAGTGTGGAAAATTTCAGTGCACACATAACCCCAGGCAGAGCCACGAATTGGAGGCTGGAGGAGATCCCCTTCGCCGAGGCCCCCCGGTCCTTTGTCTTATTTGCTTATGTTTCTGAGACATGGAGGTGTTTGGAGAATTAGGTGCATAGTGAGAGGATGTTTTGGTTTTTGTTTTGTTTTACTTTTTATTCTATAAAAATGTAAACCTACCAATAAGTTGTGAGAATAGCCAAATGAGCCCCCATGTCCGCTTCATGTATGTTCACTATCAGTCAGCAGGTTTTCACTGCAAACAGAGGTTTCTCAGTATGGTTTCCTGACCACCTACATCACCCTCAGACCTCTTATATAGGATCTCAGGGCCGCCGGGGCTACTGTACTTTGAGCAATTCCCCAGGTAATGTTTGTGTGCTGATAACTGTGAACTACCCTTTTGTAAGCCTCACACTGAGTCAGGTGTCTTGTGAATTTGCCCCTTAGTTCTTTGTGTTACCAACTCCGCAAGCTCCAATGAGTAACTAGAATATTGTGCTAATTGATATCGTCTCTTTAGGTCCTGCCTTACTCTTCCAGAAAAATAAACAAAGAAAATCAGCTCCTTTCTTTTTCTAAAATAGCACTCTTCTACTGAGCAACTATGAATGGCCCTTATTCAAATTCCATAGACCTGCAATGAAAATAAAATATCACATTTGGATTTTTGCCAACTTTTAAATACTATAATTTATGATTCACCTTGAAAGTTGGTTTCCCTTGAAAGTTGTTTTTTATAGCCCTGGGCTCGTACTTAACTAGAAATGTCATCTGTGAATTATTTGTGTATAGGTAATGAGTGTGAATACATGCGCACACACAAAGCACTAGTAGAGCTTTTAAATGTCAAAATTTAAATATTCTAAAGGAGCAAAGAACAAAATCAAATTTGTGGAGAGATTCTAACTCCAAAGTCTAATCTACAGTTGTTTATATTTTGTGGTCTGTAGCATGTCATTTAAAAGGAAAGAGTTAAGGAAACAGGGGAGGGTGAGGTGGGAAAGTACAGGGATTGGTGTTAGGAGTGTACAGTATATGAGCTGTTGGCACATTAAAATTATAGTCAAGCAGCAAACTCACAGCCAGATAAGAGATGGGAGCCCATCCTCATATGCACCTTCAGATACTCACTAAACATCTCTCATACACATTTGATTCCTCACACCATACAGTACACTTTTCACCGAGCAGGTGATCAGCAGTTGAATGTTCATATGAATGCCATTCCTCAGCTTCTTCTGAAGGTGCCACTGACACAATTTTAGGGCTTACAGAGGGCCGGCCTGAAGATCTGGGATTCTGCCCTAAGGACCCACATTTTGGTGTCCCCTGTGGCTTCCGCTGCTCACAACCACCATGTTGCACAACTTTAGGAACCACATTCACTTACATAGAAGACAGTGTGAATGGAGACCTCAGACTTGGCACCTGGCAGCTCTGACTGTGCCCTGGACACCTTCTGGGAGAACTGTTGTGGTCAATATGGGTGTGCCTCCCAGGGTTAGCGATTGGATTTGTGTGGTTCATATTTGCCCTCCTATTATGCATTCATTCACAAATGCTACTCTTCTAGTTTATGCTGCTTGTCCAGGGAATGGGCCCTCCTTCTCTCCCCTTTTATCCTTGACATGCCTAACCTTGTTCTATAAGTATAACAAACACCAAGAGTATCTGGGATGCTTAAAGTTGAAGACATCCCCTTTATTGGGGTTCTAATGGAAAGCCTTAGAGTTATGGCTCTTGTAGAAATGCAGAATAAGTATGAGATTTGGGGCACACACTTTTTCAATTATAGGCAGCTCAAACCCACTATTGCTCCCCATCCATCTCAATCTGAAGGTGGGTGGGGCAGCTGCTCCTAAACATCTTTGCACACTTAATCTCAAACCTCACTCATGCAGCTTCTAAATTTTTAAAAATTAAACCTAAGCCTTACAAAGTATACACTCTGATTTATATGAGTTTTGGCAAATAGGCGCACCAAATAAAAACCTTCGTAGTTGGAAATGACAATGTTGGGGGAATAAGGGCTGGAGAATGATATCAGAGTACCTTTTTTTTTCTTTTTTAGAGACAGAGTCTCACTCTGTTGCCCAGGCTGGAGTGCAGTGGCGCGATCTCGGCTCACTGCGACCTCCGCATTCCGGGTTCAAGCAATTCTCCCGCCTCAGCCCCCTGAGTAGCTGGGACTACAGGCGCATGCCGCCACGCCTGGCTAATTTCTTTGGTATTTTAGTAGAGATGGTTTTTCACGGTGTTACCCAAGCTGGTCTCGAACTCCTGAGCTCAGGCAGTCAGTCTGCCTCGGCCTCCCAAAGTGCTAGGATTACAGTTGTAAGCCACTGTACCCAGCCGGTACCCTGTTTTGATGAGCCAGTGGCAGCTCCCGGAACTCAGTTAAAAGACTCTAAACTTGGTGTTGTATTAAAGTTGGTATGTTCTCCCATCCTTAAATTTATTTTTGAGCCCTGGTTTCGATCAGGAAAGCTCTAGAAAGTCCAGTCTCAGAGGAAATGGTACCAAGCTAAGCAGAGATTCTGTTGTAGGAGCTGGAGGTATAAAGTAGGGGGTGGAATTATTTCTGGCTCAGTTCATCTTCTGGAAAGTTACTGTATTGCCCAATGTCCGGGGCCCAAAGATGCCGGTGAATTCAGACTTGATTGAAGCCACTGCTGTCCAAGAAGCTCTGACATAATGAATCAATATGGCAGCAATCAGTATAGGATAGTAACACATTTTTAGTCCTGGCACAAGTTTATTGTTCTGAGTTACTATGCCATTGTAAGCATTTCCCTGCAGTGAGTTAACCTTGGTCTTGACCTGAATCTTCAGCAAACTTAAGCTTGTCCCATAAAAGCACTGAAAGCTGAAGCCTTTTTACTGACAGTGCCCTCCTTTCTTGCCATGAGAGGGGGACTGACAGGAGCAGCCAGGCTGGCTAAGTCAGCTGGGGCTCAGAGCAGAGTGCCAGCTCAAAAGAGAAATATTTAATAAAAAATGGAGGCAGAAGCCCGGTTATACAAATTAGGCTGTCTGATGGAGACAGGAATAGCTCTGGCTTTTTATTTAAAAAAAAATTATTTCCTAAGTACTCATTTTAAACCCTCCTCTGTTTTAATGGAAGGTGCTGCCCCTTTGACACATGTCCTTTAAAGTAAGAGTACCTCCTTCCCAGATACGTGCAGAGCCCAGCCCTACCCAGTTCTGAAGCCACTCTGACACAGACCAATGTTTTTTCAGGGGCTCAGGCCTTTATCTCACAGGTCTGCAACCTGTTCTGTTGCTACAGGCACCATATCTAGTGCTGTAGTAGACACTAGGAGACAAAGGCGAAAAGGCTTTCATTCCTGACACAGCCTGCATATTTGCTCTAATTTGAAGTGGTGTGAACACACTGCCAAGGAAGCCCAGAGGAGGGAAGGAATAAAGCTGCCTTGAAGGACAAAGAGGAAGGCTTTCCAGAGGAGGCAACGATTGAATGGGACGAAAGCTTCACAGGACTTCACTGAACCAGAGGATGGAGAAGGACACTCTTAGGATAGGAAAAGTTGAAAAATCCCAAAGAGGCATGTTAGACTATGAAGCGTTTGGACAATGGGCTACACAAGGTTGAAAAGGGAGGTTGGAATAAACTGTTGAAGAGCTTTTAGCAGCCATGGTAAAGTGTCTGGATTGTATCTCAATGCAGCGAGGGCAGGGGGTGAAGAATCACATAATAAAATAGGCAATCTGCTCCTGAAATAACCAATACAGAATTTAATTATTTTCTGTTGGGTGTGCTGAAAAGCATAATGAATTTTAGAGTCAAAGGGCCTAGATTTGAATCCCGCATCAGTTAATTACAAACCATGTGATCTTGACCAATTTTTTAGCAGTAAAAAGAGGCTAGTAAGTGTATCAGTCTCACAGGGTTGTAGGGAGAATGAAAAGAGAACAAAAAGAAAGTGAAAATCACCTATGGCCGGGCCCAGTTGCTCACACCTGTAATCCCAGAACTTTGGGAGGCCAAGGCAGGTGGATTACTTGAGGTCAGGAGTTCGAGACCAGCCTGGCCAACATGGAGAAACATCGGCTCTAGTAAAAATACAAAAAACAGCTGGGTGTTATGGTGCATGCCTGTAATCCCAGCTACTCAGGAGGCTGACGCAGGAGAATGGCTTGAACTCAGGAGGTGGAGGTTGCAGTGAGCCAAGATCACACTACTGCACTCCAGCCTGGGTAACAGAGTGAGGCTCCACCTCAAAAAAAAAAATAGAAAAGAAAGAAAACACCTTTATGCTGTACAGCATTAAGCAAATGTTAGTCACTCATATTGTTATTTGGTGCCAAAAAGAGAGATGTTGGGGTAGTGTCTATTTGTTTAATATCCTTCTTTTTTGTTATAGAGAATTCTTGGTTTTTCAGCAGTCCAAATGTTAATGTGATGCGTGCTTTCCACGTGTCATGAAAACCCTTATTAGATGTATTACTTCTAAATTTAGCATATAGCCTAGCATATACAAGAACTAAAGAAAACTAGCATTGTTTTTAGTACTTTCCAGTGCCAAACAGTTGGCAAACATCATCTTATTTAATCTTCACTATAACACTCTGAGGCTGTTATTGTTCCCATTCTACAGATTAAGAAATTAAAATGGAAAGTTAATTAACTTGTCCAGAAGAATTAGCAAGTGGTAAAACTTAGATTTGAATGCCATGTCTACATGGACTCTAATACCTGAGCTTTGTTCCACCACACTGCACTAGAAAGAACACATAGTTGGTGCTCACAGTAAGCAGCCCACATCTTTTTTCCCTGGTAACTGCCCCAAATTCTTGCCCTTGATGAAAGGCGTCCTGAGATGGCCATGCTTATAAAACACGACTCTACGGCCACAGCAGACTGGACTGCTCCTGATCCAACCTGGGCTAATCACATTCCCCTTTCTGAAATTTAGGACACTCAGCATTTGAGCTAATCATCTGTGGGAATCAGGCTGAAAGGACTAGCAGAATTAGGACCTGAACCCACAGTATGGCAAGCCAAATTCAGATGCAGGCTGGAGAATGGGGAAGCAGAATCCATAAGTCAAGAGAAGAGACCACAGTGTCCTGAGAGGAGGATGGAGCTGCACAAACAGGATCAAAGATGGGGAATCCTGTATTCCGAGATGGAGTGATGTGTGAAGGTTTGTCTCAGCTCCCTGCGGCCTTCCAGTTCCCAGCTCCAATTCACATGAGATCTTGATACCTTTACAACAGTCTCTATCTTTATTTAAACTAGCTGGCCCTACAATCAAAGAGCCTTGACTGAAACGCCTCACAGTAAATACTTGCTGAATGATTGGCTGATGAGTATATCTTTTTTACTTCTCTAGGTGTCTGTCTTCATCCTAAGGAGTCAACTGCTATACCTTAATGATTTCAATGTAATTGTTTGGTCTGTAAGTCATTCTTGCCACTGTGGTTCTGGGGCCATTGTTCTGCAACGATGAATAAACAATGTTTTAGAAATCACTCATCCAAGAAAGGTGACAAGATACTGGAATAGAGGTATTTGAAAAATATTCATGGGAATTTTAGAGGATTGTAGATGGTCTGAATACCTGTGAAGACATCATCTAATGTATCTAAAAACCACATAATGCTTCATCTCAATGTATTTTAAGAATTAATTTTGTTATAAGCTAGAATTTTTCATTTTGGTTTTAATAATAACATCAAAAGGATTTTTTAAACATAAATTAGAAAGGGCATACATGGAGAAGTAAAGAAAAATTCTTCTTGGGATTAGCCAAAAATTAGTGAGAGATTACATATTTCCTTAGATGAAAAATCCTACAGGCAAACTTAATGTCAGGGAGAGGAATACTTTATTACCTAATAATGTAGATGAAAGAATAGTTAAGCATTCTTTTTTAAAGCAGTATACAGAAATGAGGGAAAGGCTAAGAGGTTAACTCATTTCTATTTTGAACTCTATTTTTTTTAAAACCCTTGCTCCAAATTTTACTTACTATCTTTTAAATGTCATCCTGCTAGAGTGTAAGTCTTTAGTTTTAGTTGCTTAATAAAAATTAAATTTTTGTGACAAAAGGCATACCATTCAGAAAGTGTGCTATATTTTTTTCTGACTCAGTTACCCATACCTAAGGGGATGCAGAGAGTGTGGATATCATGGCTGCCGCCCAGGCAGCAGCTTCCAAAGTCAGTGCCTGGGCAGAAAAGAAGCATCACCTTTGGAATATGAGTCATGTTGATATGTAACAATTAAACGATTGCAGGCATCACAGTGCCGCTTTCCAATGCACCAAATTCATTTCCAATGTGAGCTTTTAGCATGTGGAACACCTGCCAGCTGTGGAGAAATGCAAAATGCACTGAATTAGGAGTCAGAGGGCTAGGCTGCCATCTGTCACTTTTACTTATGTGCTGTGTGGGCTTGGGCAAACCATTCAACTTTTGGGGGCTCAATTTTCTCATTGGTAAAACAGTGATGGTAGGAGAGAGGTCCTTGGAAAGTCTTCACTTTCTAGGCTTGTGGGATTGAATCTTCTCAAGAGGTTGTGGATACTTCCTAGAGCAAAACAAGCACTCCAAACATGCTGGCTCCTTCCTTCATTTCTTCCTGCAGTACTGAGCACTGACAAGGCTACAGTAAAGCTGGCTCTGCCAACCAAGAATAGCATGATCTGCGACGTCTGCCTACTATACCCTGGCCCAGCCACTCAGTGTTCCTGCTGCTTGGTGGGTGGAAGAAGACATGAGCCGGTGATGCTACCTGAGCAGATGGAAACCTTGTCTCTTAAGACTTTAAGCACTTGGGGAGCAACTAACTCTTTTCCATATTTGGATTTCAAAATAAAATCCCTAAACTGGATAGCAATCTAATTTAAAACTAGAATGACCAAGTGGTTCCATTGATCAGAGTCTGAGAAATAGAAAAAGCAGCTCCACCAGAAATATTTAGAAAAGGAGGCTCTGAGCTGAGGGTGGGCCTAGTTTGGGAGGCATCAGCATGAGGAACTGGAAGTGGACAAGGACAAGGACAAGGATGCCTTAACATTTCTTCATCAATGGCCAACGGCTTTGTAAGAGAGGATTCCCCACTTGGGATCAATAAGCAGTTCTCAGCTGATATTCCTTAAAGCATATGAAAGTGTGGAAGCAATCATACTGTGGGGGAGTTTGCATGAGGCTCCAAGCATGCTTAAGTGAAAGAATGAAAGCTGCCTAGAGAGCTCAAGAGAGAGGAAGAGAAACAGCTGTGAGCATCTCGGGAAGAAAGAAATGTATAATATATGCACACGGGGTGGGAAGGAGAGCAAAGGAGTGGGGAAAACAGCAGGAAACAGCATATTTCCATTCATTTCACTTTTAAAAACATAATTGTTTTAAAAAATTCAGTGACTGGTTCATACTATATGAGAATTTGCTTTTTAAAAAATGAGCAAACAAATCAGGCTTTAACTTAAAAATTACAATAATGCCACCTTTACTATTCACTATCTCATCAATGTGGGCTTGACAGTACTTACTAGAATAACAAGGTTTAATATTTTAGTAGACAGTGGAATTTAATGCTATACACACTGAATTTAACTTGCACTTAGCTTGAAATTGGATGAAATTGGACAGACTGATTCAAAGATGGAAATCAGGTCTATACTGCTTCTTCTTTAGGGTAGATTAAAGGATTGTTGGTCTGTAAAGCAATCAAGATGATAGGAATATGTGTTGAAAAACTAAATTAAAAGCAAGATGGAAAAGGGGGAGGTAGCTGCCACCTAGTATGCTGTACCTCGACTTAATCTTTCTGAGTCTTGGTTTCCTCATCTGCAAAATGATTATAATACCACCCATTTCATAGGCTTGTTGTGAAGATAAGATTACACAAGGACTTACAACAGCTCAGTAGATACTGAGTAAATAAATGGTTTACTTTCTCTGGCAGACCCCTCTGCCCAGATCCACAGTCACCTCACCGGTGTTCCTGGCAATCATTTGTTGGCTGCCATGTAGAAATACATGACATGTCATCTAAGGCAAATAAGGTATTGTAGAAATAAATGACAAGTCATCTAAGGCAAATAAGGTATTGTAGAAATACATGACATGTCATGTATTGTCATCTAAGGCAAATTGGGTATTGGTGACTGGATCTAAGTTTACCCTTTTTCCAACCTTGAGGGATGGGAGTTAAGTTAGGAAAATGGATATTTTGTCTTTCTTGCTGTGTCAGAGACTTGTTGGTTAGGAGTAGGAGATGATGGCTATTTTGATGTCTCTGTTAATCATAACTAACTAGATGGTTACCAGGCAGCTGAAACATTTTCTGGCATGGTTGACTTACTGCTGCCCTGTAGGGAGATAGCTTTACAGAGGTTCCCAAAGGAAACTCAACAATGTGTCCACTCCTCTTGGATATTATGCTAGGCACGTTCAAATGCAACATCTCATTTGCCCTTCAGATTTGCCATGGTAATATCTCCACTTTAAGGAAGAAAAGACTTAATTGAGAAGGATTGAATTGTTTGCCTGCATACTTATTTTTTTCAGTATCTATACTGAGACTAGAGGTAACATTGAGCCTGAGTTCCTTGTGAGCTGATAGAAGATGAAGGAAATAAGAAAGAGTAAGGACCAAGCTTGTCAACACTGATTTCAAGTCTCCATTGCTTCTTCTGTGTACATCTCTGCAACGTTCTCAAGGCACCTCTGGAGTTGCCCAGCACACAGATAATCTCTCCAGCCATCCACAGCACCCCTCAAAGCCTAAGCTCAGGAAGTAAGCCACAGCCCACTCTGCATGCCAGTGCAGATAGCTACCCATGGAAGGAACTGTTTCAAAACTCACTTTATTTCATCAATGAGCTTCATTTCACTGACAAGCAAACATGTCTAGGTCGGCCATGAGTGATTCTCTAGGAAGAGCTGAGTTACGGGATGATTCACAAGTTTCTCATATATATATGATATATATGATATGTTATATGTATATATGAGATATATATATATATATAAAATCTCAATTCTTGCAACCACCCTATGAAATAAACATTATTACTCTCTACAGACAAAAAAGTTCAAGGTGGTTAAGAGGTTTGCTGAAGGTCACAAGAAGTGGCAAAGCAGTAAGGCACAATGCTGTCTAATACTGAAGTATATGGTCTTTACACCTCACCGTAGGATCTCTCAAATAATTAATACTTACACTAAAATGGGGGGCATCAAACCTGGGCTCTGTGATTTAAAGTCTGCTGCTTTCCTAAATGAAATTCTTCCACCATAAAGTTAACTTTATCCCTTCATCCCCTGTACCAAGATAAATTCATGGATCAGAGATTGGAAGAGTGATTGTTCCTTGTAAGGCATCTCTTAAATTTATGATCCTAGTAACTGGGGACCTCCTGCTGGATTAGCCTTGCATCTTTCCTCGCTTCCATCATAGAGGCTAACAAGACTGTTGATTCTTTCTTTCTAATGTTTCCTGTGTTCACTCCTGTCTATCCAGTCCCACTGTCACCACTCTCCTACATTATTTCAGTAGTCTCCTAATTTCTTGCCTCGAAACTTTCCTTGTCTTTTCCCATTCTAAATCCTGCTGCTAGATAATCTTCTCAAAACATCATTTTGCAATGTCAGCTCTCATTCAGAAACACTCCATTGACACCGTGCAGCCATTTAGGCTGATAATGCAAAATAGCAGTTAATGACATGATATGGAAAAAATGTTCAGAGTATGTTATTAAGTGAAAAGAAAACAGATTACAAAATACATAGAATGTTAATATTGGTGATCTGGGCCAGGTGCAGTGGCTCACGCTTGTAATCCCATCACTTTGGGAGGCTGAGGCGGGCTGATCACCTGAGGTCAGGAGTTCGAGGCCAGCCTGGCCAACATGGCGAAACCCCGTCTCTCTTAAAAATACAAAATTAGCTGGGCATGGTGGTGTGCAGTAATCCCAGCTACTTGGGAGGCTGAGGCAGGAGAATCACTTGAACCCAGGAGGCAGAGGTTGCAGTGAGCTGAGATCATGCCACAGCACTCCAGCCTGGGCAACAGAGCAAGACTCTGCCTCAAAAAAAAAAAAAAAAAAGTGATGATCTGTGTGTGGCAGAATTATGGATGATTTTATCTTTTGCTTATCTGTAGTTCTTAAAATTTTTTGTAGTAAGTATTATTCTTGTAATAAGATAAAAAGCTACTATAAAAATAAGAAAAATACACTCAGAGTAGTGAAAAATAAAACAATAATGAGCTTCCAGTTTTTACAATTTCATTGACAAAAAAGTAAAAGTTATCATAACCAGGGTTGGCAGGGAAATGGCATGCTCATACAATTGTCAGTGGGAATGCAAACTGATAACAATCTTTGTGGAAGGTGATGTGCAGGTTTCATCAAAGTGACAATTTCACATAAGCTTTGGCCCAATAATTCTAAGAGTCCATCATATAGAAAGATGGTTCTCAAAGTTTGATATAGACCAACAGCATCAATATCATCTGAGAACTTGTTAAATTGTATAATCTCAGGCCCCACCACTTACCTATTAAATCAGAATCTCTGGGGGTGAGATCCAGGAATTTTTGTTATAACAAGACCTCCAAGTGATTCTAATGCGTGTTTAGAATTTGGGAGCCACTGATATAGAAATACCCTTTCTAAGGAAGTACCTTTGTGTGAACAAGAGCCACTATACAATGATAAAAAGTTGCTAAATAGATTAGACTGATGTATCCTGTGAAATACAATGCATTGGTTAAAGAACAAAAGTATTAGCATGGAGAGATCATTGGAATATATAACTTAGTAAAAAAAGAACAAGTTACAGAAATATATACCCATAATATTACTAACCAAAGTCAAAGTATACTTTATGTACTCATGAGTAAATGTTTTATTTACTCATAAGTAATAAAAAAATTCATTTATTACATATGTTTTAAAAAAATCCTCCCTTTGGCTTCTATTGCCTATAAGACAGAATCCAAACTTCTTAGCCTCATAATGAAGGTTCTATGTGATGTGCTTCAAACCTGATTCTCCAACTTCCCCCACCCTACCCCAGTATTTCTATAAAGAAACTCTGCTTTTTAATCAACCTATTCTGAGAATGGCTTAATACTTAGTCTTATCTCCATTTTGTAGGTAGGGAAACTGAGAAGGGTGTCGGTGGAGCAAATCCTTGCCCACGGTCACATGGGCAGCATTTGAACCTGGAGCCAGTTCCCTGTGGTCCAACTCCAGTGCTTGCTCCATCCTCCAGACTGGTTGGCTAATTGTTTCCCAAACACTCTGGTATACACCCTTTTGCCTTTGTTTATGTCATTTTTCTTTCTTAAAATGCTCTGAATCAAGTCTTACATCCTCCACGAAGTTTTTCTTAGGAGGCCTAATCATGAGGAATCATCCAGGGTCACCACACATTGGGGGTAAACCTTTCATCATATGTGGAGCCTACTTTGCCTGTGGTTCTCTGTTGCACTTCAGGTCTATTTCGCCAAGAAGACTGTCACACCCTAGGGCAAGGACTGCTCTCTTCTTTTTTGTTCTCAGTATTTAATCTGCAATAAATGACTATAGTTGATGAAAATGATGATAGACTTGTACTAACACATATTTGCTATTGATATGTTAGTAATTTGACTTCTGCAACAGCAGTGACCATCAGAACAAGCAATCAGAGAAGCAGATCAGTCCTTGGAAACCAGGAGCTGGGATCGGGATAGAAATGAGACTTCTCTAGGAATACCTTTTCATATAGTTTTGACTTCTCAGTTGTAGAAATGTCTTACTTATTCACAAAATAAAATTAAATATGAAAAGATGAAAAATAAACAAACCTTAAATCAAATACAAAAGCAAACAAATGAATCTATCTAGCTGTATATCACATTGATAGCCTCACCACACAGAGAAAAGAATTCAAGTAAAATTCTGAATATAGTACTCTGTGTTCACTACCTCAGTGGGAAATATTCTAGAGATAAAAATAATTCCAAAGAAATTTTAACTTTACTTAGTTGGTTACTTTTAAATAATTTTAATGTTACTGGCATTCTGAAACTATTCCATGCATGCTGTTGGACAAAACAAATAGTAAGTATATCAATGTCACTACATGGTAGGCAGAATAATGCTCCTTTTTCCAAGGTGTCCACACCTGGAACCTATGAATATGTTATGTTACGTGGCAAAAGCAACTTAGCAGGTGGAATTCAGGTTACCTTAAGATAGGAAAATTATTGCAGATTATCTCAGTGGGCCCAGTGAGTTTACATGGGCCCTTAACAGTGAAAGATGAGGGAAGAATCATAGGCAAGAAAGATGCAACAGTGAAGAAGAGGCAGGAGCAGGAGAGATTCAAAGCACCAGAAGGACTCAAACTGCCTTTGCTGGTTTTGAAGATGAAGGAAAGGGGCCATGTACCAAGGCACTCAGATGGCCTCTAGATGCTGGGAAAGGCCCTCAGTGGACAGCAAGAAAATGGGGACCTTAGTCCTACAACCACAAGGAACTAAATTCTTCCAACAACCTCAATGAGCAAGTAAATAGATTCTCTCCTAGATACTCCAGAAAGCACTACAGCCCTGTCAACACTTAGATTTTAGTCTGGTGTGACCCTTGTGAGACTGCTACAGAAATGTAAGATAATAAATATGTGCTGTTTCAAGATGATGCTGATAAACTTATGGTAATGTATGTAGCAGCATATTAGTTTGCTAGGGTTGCCATACAAAGTTACCACAAAATTCGTGGCTTAAACAACAGGAATGTATTGTCTCATGGTTCTATCCAAAATCAGAGTGTCAGCAGGGCGGTCCTTTCTGAGGGCTGTGAGAGAAGGATCTGTTCCAGGCCCCTCTCCTGGGCTGGCAGATGGCCATCTTTTCCCTGAGTCTTCAGATCATCTTCCCTCTGTATGTACCTCTGCACCTAAATCCCCCCTTTCACCAGAATTATTAGATTAGGACCCACCTTAATGACCATATTTTACTTGATTACCTCTGTAAATACCCTATCTCCAAATAAGGTTATATTCTGAAATAATAGGGGTTAGGGAATTCACTATATATAATTTAATTTATATACATACATGTACATATTATATATACAATACATATTATATATAATATGTATTATATATACATATATACACATTTCCCCCCAACCACGTCAACTGAAAAAAATCGAAAAGCAATAATATTCCTGCAGCAGTGAGCACAGCTAGCACCCAGATCTTGATTTCTAAGCAACATTTCCCACTAAAGAAATCAGGGCTCTCTGAAGAAATACGTGCTTCTGGCTCTGTTACAGGGCAAACACAAATGAGCCTGGGGAGTCCTGGTGTGCCAGAAAGAAAGGAAGGGCCTAAAGATCAATGGGGTCATGTCAAAAGGACACAGGATCCTGTTTGAAGAGGTTCCCAATGGCCAAATTTGGGGTAATTTCAATATCAAGAAGGAAACAACAGTAATGGATTATAATCCATTGAATTTTTTTAAGTCCTTGAGTCCATTATGATACTAAAAGAGCATATTAAAAAAAAAAGAAAGCCATCTAATAAATGTAGAAGAGTGATAAAATTAGAAAATCACAATATTTTGGCCTCTAATGTAACAATTGATTCAGGCAAGGATCATCAACAGATACCAACCACTGAGTAAAAGGTTTTGGCGTTTTAGGATATTTACAGAGCATCAGTATATTATCCCACAAATTATTTGTTAATTACAAAGGAGGAAAGATACCTTTTAAATGACAGATTTGGTGCCTACTACTTTATTTTATTTTATTTTATTTTTGAGATGGAGTTTCACTCTTGTTGCCCAGGCTGGGGTGCAATGGCGCAATCTCGGCTCACCACAACCTCTGCCTCCCGGGTTCAAGCGATTCTCCTGCCTCAGCCTCCCGAGTAGCTGGAATTACAGGCATGCGCAGCCACATCTGGCTAATTTTGTATTTTTAGTAGAGACAGGGTTTCTCTATGTTGGTCAGGCTGGTCTCGAACTCCCAACCTCAGGTGACCTGCCCGCCTCGGCCTCCCAAAGTGCTGGGATTACAGGCATGAGCCACCGTTCCCAGCCTGGTGGCTACTACTTTAAATGATCAAGCTTAGCATCACCAATATTGGAACAATCTGATATTCTGTGTGACTTCCGATAAGAGGCATGCATGATATGACATACATTGATGGAATATTTTTACCAAAAAATATTTAACTTGTATCTAACTGTGAAGAACAAACATGTAAATCCAGAATGTGGCACATTCTATAGACAATTGGCCTGGACTCTTCAAAAAGGTCAATGTCATTAAAAAACAAAAACAAAACTACAACTGAAAAAGAAGATAGGCCAGCATGGTGGCTCACACCTGTAATTCCAGCACTTTGGGAGGCTGAGGCAGGTGGATCACCTGAGGTCAGGAGTTCCAGACCAGCCTGCCCAACATGGCGAAACCCCGTCTCTACTAAAAGTACAAAAATTAGCCGAGCACGGTGGCGGGCACCTGTAATGCCAGCTACTCAGGAGGCTGAGGCAGGAGAATCACTTGAACCCGGGAGGCAGAGGTTGCAGTGAGCCAAGATCACGCCACTGCACTCCAGCCTGGGAGACAAGAACGAGACTCTGTCTCAAAAAAAATAAATAAATAAAAGAAGATAGAGGAATCATTTCCGATTAAAAGAAACTAAAGAGAGGTAGAGCGTAGAATGGTGGTTACCAGAGTCTGGGGGCAGGGAGGGTAAGCAATAGGGATAAGTTGACCACAGGGTATAAAATTCCAATTAGGAAGAATAAGTTTTCAAGATCTATTGCACAGTAAGGTGACCATAGTTAGTAATAATGCGTTATATATTTCAAAATTGCTAAAGGAATAGATTTTAAAGGTACTCACTAACAAAAAAATAAATATATGAGGTGATAAATATGTTAATTGGCTTGATGTAATAATGTCATAATGTATATATATATCAAAACATCTCTTTACTCCATAAATGTACAATTATTCACTAATAAAAATTAAAATTTTTAAAAAGAAACTAACCACTGGGCTTGATGGCTCACAGCTGTAATCCCAGCACTTTCGGAGGCCGAGACGGGCAGATCACTAGAGGCCAGGAGTACAAGACCAGCCTGGGCAACATGGTGAAACCCCGTCTCTACTAAAAATACAAAAATTAGCCAGGTGTGGTGGTGGTCTCCTGTAATTCCAGTTACTCAGGTGGCTGAGGCATGAGAATCACTTGAACCCAGAAGGCAGGGGTTGCAGTGAGCTAAGATCTCACCACTGCACTCCAGCTTGGGTGACAGAGTGAGACCCTGTCTCAAAATAAATAAATAGATAAAAAGATTAAAATAATAATAAAAGAAACTAACCAAAACACCAAATGCAATATATAATCTTGGCTAGATTTTCATTTTTAAAAAAAATGCTATTAAAAGACATTTTGGGGACAGTTTGGAAAATTTTAGTGGGAAATGTATATTAGCTAATATTAGGACATGTGTTGCTAATTTTTTTCCTAAGTGTGATAATGTGATTATGTCAGAGAACATTATATTCTTGGGAAATGTATCTGAAGTATTTGATTCAGTGCTCCGATATCTGCAATTTTAAACAGTTCAGAAAAAAATATGATAAACGGCAGCCAACTCTTACCAGCTCTCGAGAGCAGATAAATATTTAGGAATTTTGCAAGCCATTTGTTAAGTCATTATTTGCTCAAAATAATCCATGGGCCAGGCGTGGTGGCTCACACCTGTAATCCCAGCACTTTGGGAGGCCAAGGCGGGCGGATCACGAGGTCAGAAGATCCAGACCATCCTGGCTAGCACGGTGAAACCTGGTCTCTACTAAAACTACAAAATATTAGCTGGGCATGGTGGTGGGCGCCTGTAGTCCCAGCTACTTGGGAGGTGAGGCGGGAGAATGGTGTGAGCCCAGGAGGCAGAGCTTGCAATGAGCTGAGAGCGTGCCACTGCACACCAGCCTGGGCGACAGAGCAAGACTCCATCTCAAAAAAAAAAAAAAATCATCCATGGTGGGAATTCTTACACCACAGAAATTGGCAATTACTACAAATGAGGGTTTCTCCTATCCTAGATCCAGTTTATCAGCATACTACCGCATATGGAATCAAATGATAATAATTGGTGAAACATTTCAAGTGTACCTTGTGCTCAGTATGGTATATTTTCAACTTATGTTAAGATGTGGAATTTTTCAAAATAAAAAGCTGGAAAAAATAGATGGCAAAAAAAATCCTATCTCCCTGGGAAATACTGGAAACCACAGAGAAAAGGATAATAGCAGAGAGACAGATCATGGACTGTCCCATGGCCACCTTGGGACTCTCCCACGGGAGGCTTTGAGATGTGTCGGTGGCTCCAGATCTGCTGACTGGGGACCTCTGTGGTGAGGCTGGCTGAAGTCAGCAGGAAAGGGGAAGGTTTCCTACTTAAGTTCAGTGTGCACCAGCCCTCTTTCCTTCTTTTCCCTCTGGGCCTGGAGCTGGGCTTCTGGGTTGGTGGATTTCCCGGGGTTTCCAGGATCCCATAGGAAGCTTCTAATTCCAATTCCTTTGGATGAAAAGGTCTAAAGGTAAGGGTAGGTGGCTTATGGCAATTGTGAGTGGCAGTCTGGGCCCCTCTTCATTTTCCATTCTCTCTTCCTTTCCGTTTGTCTTTCCACTGCTTACTCCCTGTGCCCCTACTCGCTCCCCTCCTCTTCCCTCTCTGTACTATCAATTTTATTCAGAAATGTACCTCTGCCAGCTCAATTGCACCCACCCTGCTAGGACAGTCTCAAGACTCACCACCTCCACAAAGTCTCCCCACCATCATCTCTCTCCTTACCATACCTCATGGCGTTGATGTCTGGAATTACACCCTGTCATGGACTGTTGCAGGACTGAGTTGTGTGGCTGATTTTGTTTTGTTTTGAAACAAGGTCTCATTCTGTTGCCCAGCCTGGAGTGCAGTGGAGCAATCACGGCTTACTGCAGCCTCAACCTCCCAGGCTGAAGCAATCCTCCCACCTCAGCCTCCTGAGTAGTTGGAGCTACAGGCACACACCACCACACCTGGCTAATTAAAAAAAATTTTTTTGGAGAGGTGGGGCCTCCCCTGTGTTACCAAGGCTAGTCTCAAACTCCTGGGCTAAAGTGATCCTCCTGCCTCAGCCTCCCAAGGTGCTGGGATTACAGGCTTGAGCCACAGCACCTGGCCTGATATCTGCAAGCTCCTATAGGGCAGGAACTGGATTCCATATACATTTGCTCTGTAAAAAAACACTCTTTTTGGCAGGACATCATGGCTCATGCCTATAATCCCAGCACTTTGGGAATCCGAGGCAGGAGGATAGCTTGAGCCCAGGAGTTTGAGACCAGCCTTGACAACATGGCGAAACCCCATCTCTACTAAAAATACAAAAATTAGCCAGGCGTGTTGGTGCACACCTGTAATCTCAGCTATTCAGAAGGCTGAGACATGAGTCTCACTTGAACCTGGGAGGTGGAGGTTGCAGTGAGTCAAGATTGTGCCACTGCACTCCAGCCTGGGCCACACAGCAAGACTCTGTCTCGGAAAAAACAAACAAACAAACACCCCACTCTTTTCTCCCCAGTACAGGCTAACATAAAATATCTATTGAATTCAATCGAATTCCTTCCCTCTCCCTCTCTTCTCAATTCTTCTTGTTTCTTTTTCCTTTCCCTCTCCATCTCTTTCTCCTTTTTGATTCCCTAGGTTTGTCCCAGGTCGGCTGGTGTTCTTTTAGCTCATTTTTGCCCCTTGCTTTGCTCCCTCTGCTTGGCTCGCCAAGGCTGAAGGTGTGGCTGGACCCTGACTCTGGGTCTCTTCTCAGCCCAAGAGCTTCTCCTTGCTCAGGGAACTTTTGAGCACCATGGCAATAGGAAAGGCTGTGTCAGAGCAATGTAGATGCATTCTACACAGTCTCCCTTCAGGCTCTCCATCCCCAAAGACTGTTGGCTTCACAAAGGGAGTGTTGTCAGGCAGCATGGGACTCTCAGACATCTGCATCACACATTTTTTTCTCTCCCATTCACTCTCCACCCACCACCAACCCCCTTGAATTCTCCAGACCGATTATTGTGGTAAAATATCACACATTTTCTCAATCTGTATGCAAACCAGGTAGGATTGACAGCTGAAGAAAGCTGCACATTGCCTGGGCTTAAAGTTATCTGTTTTCCCTCTGAGGGAAAATCTTTGAGCTCTGTGACAGTGCCTCGAAGCCATGGCCCTTGTCCTAGACTGCCCTGGCCCAGGCAAGCGCCTGACCCCTACTAATGTATAGGACCTTTAGCAGCAGAGAGTGGGGGAGGAGGTAACCAGAACCCCCTGCATGCCAGCGATTCATGTTCTCTGAAGGGATCAGAATGTTATTAGAAACCTTGCCTGCCAAATGCTGGGCAAATGTAACCAATTTATTAATGCAGGGAATCCAATATGTGAAATTGGACCAAAAGGAGAGAGGCCAGCCACCCTCTCTCCACACTTCCTGATCTCTAACAGGGGTGGAAGGAGGGTGATGTACAAAGAGTTATGTCTTCTGCAAGAGGACGTTGCTGTCCTAATCACGTGTGATAGTGACAACAGATATTCCTGACTGGAGCTTCAAAGGGCTGGGAGATAATTGTATCCACTATCCCTGGCTGGCTGTGAGGCTCAGCCTGCAGCTTGCAGGTTGTAAAGCACACTGGGTAGGAAGATTGGGAGCTTGGTCTCCTCTGTCCCAGTTCTGCAGCTCTGCAATAGAGACCAGGTGAAAATGGAGGAGTAAGAATATCTCTCAGTGCCTGCAATGCTGACATCATATGCTGGTCACTTAAGCTCTTTCCTGCAAAGGGTCTTAGATTGGTCTCAATGTTGCATGGGTGTTTGCAGCTTCTCTCCAGCAAAGGAGGGGGTTCCTTCAGGGCAGAATGCATTTTGATATGCCTCATTGTCATTGATTTGCCCTCTAACAGGTGATTGAGTTGAAAAAGATGTTGGCAGCAACATTTATTAAAGGATTATTATATATATATATATAGTTATTACACATTACCTCATTTAATCCCCACACCAATACTTTATGAGGTAGATATTGTTATTCTCAATTTTCACTTAAAGAAATTGAACTCAGAAAGTTGACCAACTTGCCCAAGATTATAGGTATAAGTGGACAAGATTTGAGCCCATGTCTGTTTAACCATGTTCTTCACCACCTGGGTTTAAGGAGTAGAAACCCCCAAAATTTGTGGATAATCTGGTAGACTTGTCAAGAAGCAAATGTGGGGAATTTTCTGGCTAAGGATGCACTGGGAAGTCTTTTATTTTGGATTTCTAAGTTTCAAAGAATTGGCATACAGTGAAAACAATGGACACCCTTTACAGAGCAAAAATAATCTTTATCATGATTCAGGTAAATTTTAGAATGTTAGAAGATATCAGGCTCATTTGAGTGGGCATCAGTGTCATTGTACAAGACCATGTGGGGGAGAGAGAAAGATCTGGTTGCTTTAGATTCTTAGCTATTTAGATTCTAGATGAATGTCATCTATTTTGTAATGTGTCATTGTGTGTCATCTCTCAACACTAAAGGCAAGATGGTAGTCTGATTAGTAAATTTTGAATTACATGGGAACAGATTTTGAAGACAGAAAATAAATCAAAGATTTAAAAAAAGGAAAAGATAATCAAAAATTTTTTTAAAAGAATAAAAATAACGAAAAATGAACACATAAAAAAGAAAGAAAAGAATTTTAAAAATTGAACTAGTCTCAGAAATAATACTTTTATAATGTTACCAACACTTGTTAACTGAAGATAGTATTTTTAGTTGATTATGAATATGACTGAAGATGTTGGTGAAGTCCCCATGCCCAAATGCTGTGAAATTCACAAGTTCATTTCTTCTGGAAATGTACCCGATGCATTACAATGTCGTATATGGGTTGGCATGATGTGATGTGCCTGAGGAAGGGCAGAGCTACCTTCCATTCTCTGGGTGCCTTCCCTCCTCCTGCACTTTTCAGTGATGGTTTCAGGTTCCTGAAGGCTACCGTGTGCCACAAGGCAGGAGCTGCCATCTCTCCATTTGGAGAGGAGGAGGGTCAATTCAGCATCACTGAGATGGGGAAGAAAAGTTCAGACTTTATTTTGAATTAAAATCCAGCCCAACTCTTCTTGCTTGTTTTGGTATCTAGAAGAGCTTTCCCTATTCTCTCCTTCTTCTCCTATAAGCTGTTCACTTCCTTCGCCAAATTCTCTTAGGAGAATAAATCATTCAGTAAATAATAATCTGTAAGGCAATAAAGTTATGTGTTTACTTAAAAACAATTTCTTAATGTCTGAAAAGGCAAAATAATCTTGTTGTCCCCACAATATAACAGCAGTGAAAGACCTCTTAGGACTTGGAAATTGGTGTGTCTCTGAGAGGTCAATTAGTAAAATTCACACTCAATGCAGCAAAGTCATCTAGCATAAGAATGACAACTCCAAAAATAATAATGGTAGCAATAAAAATGCAAAGGAATAAGTCATGCTACGTAAGTGTGAATCCAATCAAAAGTTGAGATGGGAATCCTCCAAGAAGATATGACTGAAATGTAAGTGTATTTTAGTATGAGGAAATAGAATGAAATATGTTCTATTCTATCTGGAGAATGGCCATAAACAGAGGTTGGCCCCAAAGGGGAAAAAGGAAGATCTGAAGAATGCTGATCTTGATTTGTTTAGAGGTGAAGATGCCATTTTTAAATGGCTTGGAGAATTGAAGTTTTCTTGGTGAAAGTTTACCCGTAGTAAAACTTCACGGTCCAGCAGCTGGTAGATCAAGTCTGGTCCACACTGCATTGAGTCATACTGTTTTTTAAAGTTGAATAAGTTGTTAACTAATTTCACATAGAAAAATCCATATATCGAGCCTTTCATGAAAAATTGGGAAAACCTAGATTAACCAGGCTGGCCACAATGGGCTGTAGCTATGATGCCATGGCTGCCTCCTTTAGAAGGGCATGCACTCTCCAGTTGGCCCCCCATAGTCCCCACTATTCCCTATCATCGCCTGCTCCCTGACATGCTTCACTCATCTATGTTACACTCTTCTGAATCTGTTGGATTTTGAATGTGTGACTCCCTAATGGGTAAGCATGCCTTCAGCTACTTGAGCTGAAATTCACTTCTTGACACCCTGAACTCTCCTTGTTCTGATTCCATGCTCAGCATGCAACCTTCTGAGAATTTGGCTTCTCGTGTAATTTGCCTATAAGGAAAGAATGCATTGATCTTCTGCCCTGAGCATCTTGGTCTATACGAGGAAGTGCATAGAGTAAATGCAAAAGGCTTAGGCTTTGGGGTCTGACAGGTCTGGTTCCAATTGCCGCACTGAGACTTACTAGATAAGGTCATCATGAGGCCTCTTGGCACCCTGCCAGGCATCTTTTCCTGGAGATGTTGCCCTGAGTCATCTTGGGTTACATGCCAGAATATTGAAATTGTAAAAGCATTTTTATAAGCAACATTGATACGTCTAAGTCACAAATTACAGCAGCTCCATATCCATCCAACCAATCAACAAACTTGAGCTTCTCTAGAGATCGTGGACATCTCAAATGAATAGAAAGCAATTGATAGAAACACAAACTTTTTGATGGTTATCTGTTCCAAAGAGGAAGAAGGGGAAATGGCAAATAGAACCTGGATTTTGAACTTAGCCAACTTGTATTCAAGTCCTAGTTCTTTCCTTTATTAACCATGTGAACTTAAGAAAGCTGGTCTGAGTCACCAAGATAAAAATTTCCTCCCTACACACCTAACAGAAACTTTGTGAGGATCAAATGAAATCCTCACATAGGGAAGACACTATGTAAACTGAAAAATGTATGAAATTGTTGGTATCAAATTTTTTATAATCCCCAGTGTATGCAAGAGTAGTAGTAGCAGAAGAAGAAGTCAAGAAGCCGAGGCGGGTGGATCACGAGGTCAGGAGATCGAGACCATCCTGGCTAACACAGTGAAACCCCATCTTTACTAAAAACAAACAATTAGCTGTGTGTGGTGGCGCGCACCTGTAGTCCCAGCTACTCGGGAGGCTGAGGCAGGAGAATCACTTGAACCCGGGAAACAGAGGTTGCGGTAAGCTGAGATCATGCCATTGCACTCCAGCCTGGGCAACTAGAGTGAAACTCCATCTCAACAAACAAACAAACGAAAAAGAAGCCTACACCAGGGTTTCTAGCCTGCCAGGGTAGCATTCAGAACCAAAAGATTAGTGCCAGGCCCGTAGCTACCAAGCCTGGACTGTAAATCAAATCAGACTCTGGTTTGTGAAATAAGCAATAACATCCAGTGATGATTAGGGTGTGGAGGAAAGAGTCTCACAAACACTGTTAGTGAAAGTATAAACTGGAACAAAGAAGGGAATTTGGCAGGACCTATAAAAAATTTTAATGTGCATACATACCTGTTGACTCAGCAATTTGCTTCTAAGAATTTATACTATAGAAATCCTTGTACAAATGGGCCAGAATACTTGTATTACAATGTTCATGGCAACATTATTTATAATAGCAAATTAATAGAGGGGTGATTAATACATTTTACATATTTCTACTATGACTGCTATGTAGCCATCAACAAGAATAAGGTAGACACATATATATTGAAATGGAATGGAATCTGTAATATGTGAATGAGAAAAAAAAAAAAAGTTGCAGTATAATATATACAGTGTGATGGGGCCAGGCGCGGTGGCTCACGCCTGTAATCCCAGCACTTTGGGAGGCCGAGGCAGGCGGATCATGAGGTCAGATCGAGACCATGGTGAAACCCCGTCTCTACTAAAAATACAAAAAAAAAAAATTAGCTGGGTGTAGTGGCGGGCACTTGTAGTCCCAGCTACTCGGGAGGCTCAGGCGGGAGAATGGCGTGAACCCAAAAGGCGGAGCTTGCAGTGAGCCGAGATCACGCCACTGCACTCCAGCCTGGGCGACAGAGCCAGACTCTGTCTCAAAAAAAAAAAATATATATATATATATATACACACACACATATATAAATACATATATATATACACACACATATGTACACACACATATATATACACACATATATATACACATATATATACACATATATATACACATATATATACACATATATATACACACATATATATATACACACACACATATATATATATATAGTGACCATACTCAAAAATATAATAACCTTGAAAAATTCTAAAGGTGTACAGGTCTAATTTTTAACATTGGTTTCCACTGGGGAGTGAGAGTAGAGTGTGAGAATGGCACTCTTGCTTTGTATTTTGTATACTCTTAAGTTACTTGAATTTTTACAATGATCATGCAGTACTTTTTTAATTTTTTAAAAAATACAATTAAAAATCAAAAAGAGGCCGGACACAGTGGCTCACGCCTGTAATCCCAGCCGAGGCAGGGAGGCCGAGGCAGGTGGATCACCTAAGGTCAGGAGTTCAAGACTAGCCTGGCCAACATGGTGAAACCCCATCTCAACTAAAAATACAAAAATTAGCTTGGCGTGATGGTGTGTGCCTGTAGTCTCAGCTACTCGGGAGGCTGAAAGAGGAGAATCACTTGAACCCAGGAGAAGGAGGTTGCAGTGAACCAAGGTCATGCCACTGCACTCCAGCCTGGGCAACAGAGCAAGACTCTGTCTCAAAAACAAAACAAAACAAAATCAAAAAGAAAAACGTTAAACTAGTATTTTAACCAGGAACAAGAAAAATAAAGAGCTAAAGCTGACAGTAGTAGTAAGGCCAAGGAATACAAGCATGGACACAGAGCCTGGAGATTCCCATGACTGGAGTTTCCTTACTAGTTCTTCCCACAGGCCTGACCACTGACATTTCAGAACCAACCTGTTTCCCGGACTTGTGATGCTCTGGCAGCAGAGCCAATCAATGTTTGCATCATTGTTGCTCCTGCTGCAGTACAGGCAGCTGTTGTTCTATTCCTGAAATTCAGGGTTGCAACCCTTGGTCTCAAAGTGAAGAGTCATGTCCACAGGTCAAGGAGCTAGGGCTTCTAAAAGAGGACGTCCCTGCTGTTTTTTAGAATTTAACTGGACTATTGTGACTACTATCTCTGTACCGTGACTTCTGTGCTTTGCTTCTTTATTAACTCCTTATGACTTAGACCTTAGATTTGCCCATAGATTCTGTTTCTGCCTCTGTTCCACTTGAGTGTCTTCTCTTGAGTTTACCTACTGTCAGATTCTGGCCAATTCTATAACTCAGATTTTTTTCTGGGACTCTATTTGGACATTTTCCTTACACTTTCTTTCATTGCCCAATCCTCTTCCAAAGCTACTATTATCCTGTCTTAACATTGACATGGCCAGTCAAGAGGCCAGGATGGGCTGGGGAGAAGGGATACCAAAAAACAGAAGTTCCCCACGTACGGGGCACTTGCCATCGGGGAAGTTGTTCTCAATTTCACGTAAGAATCCTGGTGAGATGACTGAGAAATCAATGAGAATGTCATGCCGGAGTCACAGTGCTGTGGTTTCTAACAGCCTCTATACTTTGGAAGCAACCTGTCTAAAGTGGTATGTATTTCTTAAGTTATAACTATATGCAGGAAAATGGAGGGCCACCAGCTTGAGCCAATCTGTCTCTCTTAGTTTGCTTGGACACTGACCTCTCCAAAAGAGGATTTTTATTTATTTTGTAATTCATGATATATCAAGAACATGTGGAAAGAGTCCAGGAGTAAACTTAAATTTCTTTTAAACCATACAGTGTGGATCAGAACCATGGCTTTGCATAGTTAAGGACCTTTCTTCTCATGCTTCTCAACAAGCAGACTGGGGTGAGATTTGTGCATTGACAAGGGAGATGGTTAGAGAGATACGGCTTCTTCCAAGACTGGAATTGAAACCCAACCTCAATTAAGTTAAGAAATTCTCAATTAAGACTGTCTGGCCCTCTTAGCCCTGCCAGCTTTTAAGAGCAGACACAGGATCTCCTTAGGACCCAGGACTTCTTGCCTTCAGTAAAGCAAACACCTGAGGTGGGGGTGGGGGGCGGGGGGGGCGTGGTTGGAATTTTCTGCTTTTATTGGAGGCAATTTTAGACTGGTGAGTGGGCAAAAATCTGACCTGAATCCTAATCTCTTAGAGCCCATCTCTGATTTCTTGCTCTACCACCCCATTACCTGGCCCACATGGCTTAGATTATTGAATCTTGATCCTTGAACATGGACTGAGGTATATGGTGGCTGTAGCATATTGTAATAAAATTCCTTATATATTTTTCATTTCTTCTTGCCTCTTAAAATAATCTTTTGGCATGAATGGACATTTTCCCTTTGAATCCCAATTCTGAATTTCCTACCTAACTAATGCTAGGGAGGAGAGGTAAAAGGACTACATAAAGAAAACACACTGTTTTTTTTACCCTAGTGTTTTATCAGGAAAAACATTACATTTGGAGTCAGCCAAGGTTCGTATTTCATCTTACCAAGAGTATATGTTTGCATGAGTCACACAAAAATGAAAGAGACAATAGTAATAATTCCTGTTTTACCATTTTGTTGAGATTGGTAAACAAGAAAGTGCCTACAAATGAACACTGTAATACATTGTACAAATATTATTTTTGTTGTTATTACATGGCATGAGTGAAATAATACTAATGTGTTTTCTGCATTTTAAGATATGATTTTGTAAGTAAGAAAAAATAATATAAATAGTCACAGTCTAGTATATAACCAGTTTAAGTTTCCAGGAGAATCTATAAAATGTATATTCATTTTCACATTAGAATCACAAATTGTTCATTGGTTGCCTTGAAACTCTGAAAGGAAAGATTGCTTTTCTCTCTGAACTTCAATAAAAGATTTATTTCCCTAATAGAAATTGTTGGATATCTCTACATAGTGATAATAATTCATTATTATATGTATTTATGTTTGTGGATATGTAGATAAATATGTAGCTCTAGACAGATTATCTGTCTATCTATCTACATATGTAACTATCTATTAAGGGGAAAAGGGCTTTACTGAAAAGAAAAAAAAGATGGAAATTTTCTGCTTTTGTCAAAGGCAATTTTGGCTGGGCAAGCGGACAAAAACGTGACCTGAATTCTATTCTGTGAGAGCCCAGCTCTAATTTCTTGCTCAATTACCCTGTTACCTGGCCCACACACTTTAGGTTATTGAACCTGGATCCTTGAACATGGACTAAGGGATATAGAGGTGGTGGTAAAACTGGTAAAGTTTGTAGGTAAGTGGGAGCCACACAGAATCATGTACTCTGGCCTGCTTGTGGGAATTAAAATCAAGTAACTGCTCGCATTTGCCCACGAAAATCCCAGAGACGTTTTCAAACCGTTGTCAGCCTGGTTTTTGTTTTATTTTGGCAACATGTCAATCTATGCCAGTAGGAGCATGTGTGCTCACACTTACTCATCTCCTCATTCCATTGGTATCCAGTGGTCTATGGGCAGGTCCCTCTGCTAAGCACCGGGAATAGAAAGGTGACTGAAAGGTCCTCCTGTTAATAGGTAAACAAAAGCAGCCAAGAAAATACATTCAATACACAGCACACCCAGAAGCCAGAAAGGAAATTTTAAGAACTTAAAATTTAAAACATTTATATGGCAAAAAAAATAAAAAATAAAAAAATCCATAGCCAAAGTCTAAGGACAAATACTACATTGGTTGTTCAAAATAAATGTGACAGATAAATGGCTACTTAATTTTCAAAAAGTTTTACCAAATTAAAAAAAAAGAAAAGAAAAGAAAACAATAACTACATGCAAGTAATATAAACAGGTAGTTCTCAGAAAAAGATAAAATACAAATGTGATGATTAATATTGAGTGTTAACTTGATTGAAGGAGACAAATATTGTTCCTGGATGTGTCTGTGAGGGTGTTGCCAAAGGAGATTAATATTTGAATCAGTGGATTGGGAGAGGCAGACCCACCTTCAATCTGGGTGGGCATCATCTAATCAGCTGCCAGCGCGGCTAGGATAAAGCAGGCAGAGGAATGTGGAATGAGCAGACTTGCTGAGTCTTCCGGCCTTCATTTTTCTTCCATGCTGGATGCTTCCTGTCCTCAAACATCAGACTCCAAGTTCTTCAGCTTTTGGACTCTTGGACTTACATCACTGACTTGCTTGGAGCTCTCAGGCCTCAGGCCACAGACTGAAGGTTACACTGTTGGCTTCCCTGCTTTTGAGGTTTTGGGACTCCGACTGGCTTCCTTGCCCCTCAGCTTGCACACAGCCCATTGTGGGACTTCACAATGCGATCATATGAGCCAATAGTCCTTAATAAAGTCCCCTTTTTATATACGTCTGTCCCATTAGTTCTGTCTTTCTAGGGAACCCTGACTAATACAACAAATGACCTGAAATATATGAAAAGATTCTCAACCTGACTGAAAATACTTAAATGCAATCAAAACAGCAAAGAGATATTTCATCAAAAAGGGAAACACTAGAAAGTTTTGCTATATGTGGGGTTGGAAAGCAAAGATTAAAATAAACACATTTGTATACTGTGGGTGGGAATTTAAATTGGTGCAAAAGTTTTGGAGTACAACTTGGCAACATATTTTAAAATTTTAAATGTCCTTTGATGCACTACTAGGAATTTATCCTAAATATATACTTACAAATGTAACCTAAGATGGACAGTATTGTAAAACTTGAAAATAACCTGAGTATTCATCAATTTTATCATTAAATAAAGTTATTTATTGCTACAGTTATCTTTTATTGCTTTTATTTAATTATTCATTAAAGTTACTGCTTTATTGCTACAGGAATACTATTTGGCCATTGCTATATATATACATTTTTTTTTGAGACAGAGTCTAGCTAGCTCTGTCAACCAGTCTGGTGTGCAGTGGGATGATCTCGGCTCACTGCAATCTTAGCCTCCTGGGTTCAAGCCATTCTCATGCTTCAGCCTATGGAGTAGCCAAGATTACAGGTACTTGCCAGCACGCCTGGCTAATTTTTGTATTTTCAGTAGAGACAGGGTTTCACTATGTTGGCCAGGCTGGTATTGAACTCCTTGGCCATTACAATCTTTTCTTTTCTTATCTTTTCTTTTCTTTTCTTCTCTTTTCTTTTCTTTCTTTCTTTCTTTTTCTTTCTTTCTCTTTCTTTCTTTCCTTTCTTTCTTTCTTCCTTCCTTCTTTCCTTCCACCTTGCCTTGCCTTGCCTTGCCTTGCCTTCCCTTGCCTTGCTTTGCCTTGCCCTGCCCTGCCCTGCCCTGCCTTTCTCTCTTTCTTTCTTTTTCGTTCTTTTTTTATGGAGTTTTGCTCTTGTTGCCCAGGCTGGGGTGCAATGCTCTGATCTCGGCTCACTGCAACCTCCATCTCCCAGGTTCAAGCGATTCTCCTGCCTTAGCCTCCCAAGTGGCTGAGATTACAGGCGCCTGCCACCATGCCCGGCTAATTTTTATTTTTAGTAGAGATGGGGTTTCACCATGTTGGTTAGGCTGGTCTCAAACCCCTGACCTCAGGTGATCTGCCCTCTTCAGCCTCCCAAACTGCTGAGATTACAGGTGTAGGCCAGTGAGCCTGGCCAGCCATTACAATCTTAAAGTAGATGTCTATGTGTTGGGATAAAAATGTTTTCTCATATAAGTGAAGAAAGCAAGATGCAGAGTAGCATATTTAATATTATCTTATTTATAAATAAAAAGATTATGGGTAACGTAGAGTGATAGATACATAAATAATTTTTCTGAAAGTTAACCAGAAAGTGTTAATAGTTGGGCACAAAGATCTGTTGGTGGTGGTATGACATGTTTTACTTTTCTTTTTCTACCTCTCTCTCTCTTTTTCTATGTGGCTACATTCCTATTATTTAAATAAAATAAATTAAAAAGTTAAAAGCACACTGCCATATGTTGTATGATAGAGGTAGTGGGTTTCATGGGATACAAAGGACAGGCATCTGAACCAGGATAGACAAGGGGAATGTCAGAGAAGACTTCCTGTATCAAAGGATGCCTGGATCAAAGGATGCCTGGGCTTCATTTCTAAGGGTAAGAAGTTGTTAGATGAAGATTGAGGTATGGGTAAAGGAATGGTATTTGCAAAGGCATGGAGATGAGAGTGAAGGCCAGACATGTTTAAGAAATTGTTTTACAAATGTTTTGTTGGAGTGCAGAGTAGTCAGCAAATTAAAAAGCGGGATATGTAGGTGTCAAATCACCTAAGGCCTTAAATAGCCTCCTAAGGACTTTGGACTTTCTCCTAAAGCAAGGAGAAACAACTAAATAATTTTAAATGAAAAAGTGACCTGACTAAAATCCTTAAAACCTTACTGAATAAATGCGAAGTTGCTCAATAATCCAAGTATGTTAGAAGACTCGCTGTATGCACAACATCGCAGAAGGGCCATCCTGGGTCAGCTAGCCTGGGATGCAAAAAGTATAACTCCATTCCTTGGAAACAGCTTTAAAGATGTGAGTTCTTCACATAATATTTGTTCATTCATTTATTCATACTAATAAAAACAAATATTAAGTATATTTTTATATTGAGTATATGTTATAAGGAAAGCAAATATTCTAAGCTTTGAGAGCAAAGGTGCAAAATGCATTGTCTCTGTCATCAGAAAATGTAGAATGATAATCAAAGTGCAGTCTGATAAGTTCTACAGTGTACATAGTATGGTGGAAACAGCAGAGGGAGTGCTTAACTTCTTGGAGGAATTAGAAAAGACTTTGCAAAAGTGGTGACATTTAAAACGGGCCTTAAGAGATAAAAGGAGCTCTCTAGGTAAAAAGGGAGGCAGCAGGAATTACAGAGATAGAAAATAGCAACTAAGCTGAAAAGAAAAAAAAAAAAACATTGGCACAGAAATGAGAAAAACACATGACAAGAAAGGAACTTAGGCTAGACAGATAAAGGAGGCAAGGGACAGAGGTGAAGTTGTGAAGGATTCATACTGATGCAGTTTTGGTGTGTGTCCCTTCCATATCTCATGTTGAAGTGTAATCCCCTGGCCAGGCACAGTGGCTCACGCCTGTAATCCCAGCACTTTGGGAGGCCAAGGTGGGTGAATCATGAGGTCGGGAGATCGAGACCATCCTGGCTAACACAGTGAAACACTGTCTCTACGAAAAATATAAAACATTAGCCAGGCGTGGTGGCAGGCACCTGTAGTTCTAGCTACTCAGGAGGCTGAGGCAGGAGAATGGCGTGAACCCCAGAGGTGGAGCTTGCAGTGAGCCGATATCACGCCACTGCACTCCAGCCTGGGTGACAGAGCGAGCCTCTGTCTCAAAAAAAAAAAAAAAAGAAAAGAAATGTAATCCCCAATGTTGGAGGTGGGGCCTGGTGAGAGGTATTGGATCATGGAGATGGATCCCTCATGAATGGCTTAACACCATCCCCTTGGTGATGAGTGAGTTCTCACTCAGTTCATTCAAGATCTGGTTGTTTAAAAGAGTCTGAGACCTCCCCATTTTCACTCTTGGTCCCTCTCTGGCTTGTGACATGCCAGGTCCCCCTTGGCCTTCCACCTTAAGTGGAAGCTTCTGGAGGTCCCCACCTACAGAACTGTGAGCCAAAATAAACCTCTTTTTTTTTTTCTTTTTTTTTTTTTTTGAGATGGAGTCTTGCTCTGTCGCCCAGGCTGGAGTGCAGTGGCACAATCTTGGCTCACTGCAAGCTCTGCCTTCCGGGTTCACGCCATTATCCTGTCTCAGCCTCCCCAGTAGCTGGGACTACAGGCGCCCGCCACTACACCCAGCTAATTTGTTGTATTTTTAGTAGAGACAGGGTTTCGCTATGTTAGCCAGGATGGTCTCAATCTCCTGACCTTGTGACCTACCCCCCTCAGCCTCCCAAAATGCTGGGATTCCAGGCGTGAGCCACCACGCCTGGCCATAAACCTCTTTTCTTTATGTTACCCAATTCTTTTGTAGTTCAAGAGTGTGATGATTGGCTGTTCATGAGCATGTATGAGATATGCCACCCTTGAACCTTGTTACAACAGCACATTATCCACCTTACCTAAACAAAAAAATAATTATCCAGTCTCAGATATTCCTTTAGAGTAATGCAAACAGACTAATATACATGCGAACCTTGAAAAGGACTTCACACTTTTTCATCCAAAAGCCACAGGGAGCTGCTGAAGATTTTACAGCAGAAGAGGAGTTATGAGAAAATCTATGTTTTAGGAAGATAGCTGTAGAGGCTGTGAAGAAGGATTGGAGTCTGGAGCCGGCCCTTTAGGAGCTGTTAAAACAGTCCTGGCAAGAGATATGATGAAACTAACTCGATCCAGGGTCATGAGATTGGAGACAACAGGAGAGATCTGAGAAATGATTACAAAGAAGGTAGAAGATAACATGATTTATTGGATTTCTATCTTGCCCCCCAGGCTCTGAGATAGGTACTTTATACACCTTATTTTATTTACTCTTTTACTCTTTACAACAACAACCCCATGAGGTAGGTGTGATGTGTCCCTTAAGAAATTGAACATCTGGGAGGCTAACTCACTCAAGATCACACAGGCATTAAATGTCAGAGCCAGGATTTGAACCAATGTCTGCTAGATGCCAAAGCCCATGTGCTTTCTCTCTACTCAGATAGTACCAAGAGGACTTGATGAGTGATTACATATTTTCTCCAATTAGGGTTCCATCATTGCTCACTTTCCTAAATTTTGTAGAAAGCCATGTGTGTGCTCCAGCCTCTAGCAACCCTGAGGAAGAATGCATTCCACTAGGTTACATTGTGCTAAGGGAAGGAGTACTTCTTACATTAAGCAGAGTGTGGAGGCCAAGGAGTGTTCAACCTGTCTAGGTGTGTATTTGTTTTCTACTGTGGCTATAACAAATTATTATAAGCAATTATCATAAATTGATACACATGTATTACCTTACAGTTCCATTAGTAGTCTACCATGCATCTCACCGGGCTAAGACTGAGGCATCAGCAGGGCAGAGTTCCTTTCAGAAGGCTTTAGGGGAGAATTCTCTTCTTGACTTTTAGAGCTTCTAGAGGACACTACTCTGGCTCGTGGCCCCCTTCCTTCAGCAAGGGCAGGTCGAGTCCCTCTTACATCTCATCCTCTGACCATCTTTACTGCTTCCCTCTTCCCCTTTAAAGGAGACTTGTAATTACATTGGGCCCACCCAGATAATCCAGGCTGGTTTCTCTACTTTAAGGTCAGGCGATTAGCAACCTTAATTTTATCTGCAAATTTAATTCCCTTTTGCCAAGAAAGGTAACATGTTTACAGGTTCTGGAGATTAGGACATGGATACTTTGGAGGCCATTATTCTGCCCAACATGCAGTTCTGTATGATGATTTAGATTTGAATCTTGTATTGCTAGTTTTAGAAATTTACAAGAAGAGGGTCAGGGAAGAAGTGGTGAGTAAAGAGTTAACTAGCCATCCAACAAGCACAATGACCTCTTGACAATCTTGAGCGTGGTGTGGACTGTTGGGCCAAGAGCTGGGCCGTTGGGGTAGGCAGTTCACATCTTCGAAGAAATGCTCATCAAACCATGACCAGTGGAAACCAGGACACCAGTCACCTGGGAAACCAAGTAAACATAAACATACAGCCATCCATCACTGCCATCTGGAAGAAATTGGGTAGTGAGGGTCTTCCTGTTAGGCCTTGCTTCAGTATTTATTTGTGTAGCTGGAGATCCCAGACCAGCCTTTCTGTCAGCGATGCTTCAGTGAGGAGCATGGGGCTGAATCTCAGCTTGGAATTAAAACATACCACCTTTCTGTGTGAATGTGGATGTAAATATTACCAGCAGACAGGTCACTCAAGAGATAGGTGCCCATATTTCCAAGTCTAAACAATCTCTGTAGGTCAAACAGGGAGGCCCCACGTGCTTGTTGGCAACACCACCTTTAGCAGAAGTCTGAATTCCCAGTGAACGCTGCCTGTGTTCTGCTCTATCGAGGAACTATGGCCTCCAGAAGCGTTGCCCTACAAGCTCCATCCTAGTTAATGACTTCAGGCAGAAATGTGCAGGGAAAAGTTGGTTTCAGTTGGGTCCACTGTATGAGGTGATATGTAAGTTTTATGGGCTCTCCTCCCGGGATTCCTTGCTTTTGACTGAGAATGTGTTTTCAGTTGTTGCTCCAATCCATCGGTGGTGATAGATTTGCCCAGCTCCCTGCATATGTTCTCGCCCTGTTCCCCAAGTGATTCAAAGCATATTTACAAGACAGCTGGCTTGGGTTTACAGGGAGCAAGTCTGAGGCATGGATCAGAGCAGAGTGAAGTGACCCATACAGGGAACAAACTTATGACCTTGGCCTCCTAAGCACCATCTCCTTACAGATTCAGCTAATACAGCTCCCGAAAGCCTGCCCTTCATCTAAGTCCACATGCGACATTGAAACACTCAAAGGCACCCTGGCAGCAGCAAGAAGAAAAACATTCAAACCAAGTTAGGTTTCCTGGCATCATGTTGTTTGTTCTTAACTTGAAGATACATTTGGGGACCCCTAGTCTGGTGACACTGAATTAGAGTCAGTCAAACACTTTCTTGATGACCATGGAATACTGTGAGCTACAAGAGACTCTCCCATCCTCATCTATGGTTACAGTGTAAGCTCCTGAAGGGCTTGGCCTGTGTTGTACTCAGTCCTTGGCACAGAACAGATGCTTAAAGCATGTCAGTGAAATTAACTTTAAAAATGGATAAATTTGTGAGATAAATTCAATTTTTACATGTACCCTGACTTTACTTTGAAAAGCCAAATTCTCAAAAATTTTTATATTCCTTATCACTTATTTCACGGACAGCAAATACCCTAGAGTAATACTGCCCAATAGAAATGTAGCACAAGCCTCAAATACAAGCCACATACATACTTTTACATTTTTTAGTAGCCACATTAAAATAAGTAAAATTAAATAGATAAAATTCATTTTCATACTATATTTTATTTAACCCAATATATCAAAAATATTATAATTTCACATGCATGTCACATAAACATTATCAATGAGCCATTTTTCATTTTTTTTTATAACAACTCTAGCAGCCCATCTCAATTTGAACTAGCTTAATAGCCACATGGGGCTTACTGCTACTGTATTCAACAGCACAGCTCTGGGACCCTCTTCATTTTCCTTTCTCTCTTCCTTTTCATTTGTCTTTCCACTGCTTACGCCCTGTGCCCCTACTTGCTCCCCTCCTCTTCCCTCTTCTGTACTATCAGTTTCATTCAGAAATGCCCTCCCTATACCTCTGCCACCTCAATCGCACCCACCCTGCTAGGACAGTCTCAAGACTGGTTAATATTATGATTAATTAACATCCAAATAGCCCTTAGTAAAGAATCCTTACTTTCATTGGCTCATTAATAATGGCATGTAATAAGTGCCATTATTTCCTCTTTATTGTTGAAGAAACAGGTTCAATTTCAAACTATTCAGTGGTAGAGCAAGGACTTGGAAGCAGGTGTTCTGGGTTCAGAGCTTCCCACCATGCCACACACATGCTGCCATTGCAGAAAGAAACCTCCACTCGGTGGCTTCCCTCACTCCCTTCTGACAGGAAAGAAAGAAAATTAAATAGCAGGTCCAGTAAATTATAACATGTGCTGTAATAGGATAGATAGAGGGTTCTATGAGAGCATTTGGAAAGGGCATTTAACCTATCTTGGGGGAAGTCACAGGAGATATGGGATTGCAGAGCAGAATGAAGTGACCCATACAGGGAATACACCTATGACCTTGGCCTCCTAATCTCTCTCTCCTTACAGATTCAGCTTCTGATGGGGTTGCTTCTGAAAAGACCCCGGTGAGGTAAGTCATAGTTTTAATCAACTGTCATGTTATAGTTCATTTCAGGCAAGTGGTTTAGGCACTGTCACATTATAAATGTCATTACTAGCTAAGATTGGCCTGAGGCTCAGTGAGCCACAGACAGTTTGAGAATATCTGCCTAACTCTTTCCTAAGCCCATTATTGTAGAAGCTGCCCTGATTTTGGTGGGGACCTTCGGATCCTGAGAAGAAAAGGTAGACTTGTGGAAAAACACATTTCTCCTGTGCCATTTGCATGCAGCTCCCAACTTTCCATTATTACGCTCATTTTAGAGCTCCAAGCATCATGCCTGGACCTCTTAGTCCTGCTTTCAGGAAGAGATTGAATTCATCTTTCTTCTTTTCTTTCTGATTTTTAAGCAGTAGCAGTATGGTAACACTTCTCAATTTTATTTCCAGCTATACCTATGGCCTCAATTTTCTTCCCAGCGATGTTCTCAGGTAGACTTAATTCTGGTTGTTTTGCAGCTTTAAGTTTTGCACCTTTAAGTTTTGCACAGTCTTGCTGGCCTACAGTGCCCCTTTGCTTGGAACTCTGATGCTGTGATTTTCCTCTTGAAATCCAAATCATCTTTGGAAAAGGCAACCAGTTTCTCACCCAAGCCATGTCCAAACAGGTCTGGTCCCCAGACCATATCTGGCATGAAAAGAGGCTCAGTGTAGCACACAATAGATGACTGTAGTCTAATTTTAGACCAGATGGTTGACCATGTCTCCTCCCTGTGATCCCATCTCTTACCTCTCAGACCAACTCCTTAGGGAGGGACCCTGACAAGCATCAAGAACATACAGAAATAAATGCATGTCCTAAAACATAGAGGTAATCCTGCTATTGTCCTGATTAAGACATTTTTCACAGTTCAGTATACTCTACAAAATGAAGTCCAAACTCTTTAACCATGTAACAAAGCCCTTCATGTTTCCTCCCTCCCCAGCCTCCCCTTCTATCATACCTCATATCCTACACACCAAACATACAAATGTCCCTGTAGTTTCCTGAAAACACCAGGTGGGTTCAGGCCTGGCATCTCCATACCTGAGCTGCCAGTTCTTTCACCCTCATCTCTGTGCACCTTGCCAACACGTACTCACACACAGAATCTCACCTGGACCCCCCACCCTCAGCCAAAACTGATCGTTCCTTCTTTTGTGAATCCTGACACTGTCCGCATCTTTAGCATAAAGCCTGTAACATGCTGCTGCATTTTTTATTTACAGAGTTAAACGAAAGGGACCTGGGGGCAAGGACTATTCCTGAGTTATCAACTCTCCTTTGCCTATCAAGATGTCTGTGCACAAATAAGCATTTTATTTACTGATAATCGAAAGGAAGAATAGATAAAGACGTAGAGTGATGCCCTACCATAGAGAAAGGGTTTTTTATATATATATACACACACATATATGTGTGTGTATATATACACACACATATATGTATGTGTATATATACACACACATATATGTATGTATATATATACACGTGTGTGTATATATATACACATATGTGTTTATGTGTATATGTGTATATATGTGTATATGTAAATGTATATATGTGTGTATATATACGTATATATGTATATGTATATATATACACATATATATACGTATCTGAGCATCTTTTATCAGATCAATCTACATAAAAGTGTGTGTGTGTGTATATATATATGTATGTGTATATATATATATATATATATTTTTTTTTTTTTTTTTTGACAGAGTCTTGCTCTGTCGCCCAGGCTGGAGTGCAGTGGCGTGATCTTGGCTCACTGCAACCTTCACCTCCCAGATTCAAGCGATTCTTGTGCCTTATATATATACAGTTGGCTGGGCGTGGTGGCTCACACCTGGAATCCCAGCAATTTGGGAGGCCAAGGCGGGCAGATCGCTTGAGCTCATGAGTTCAAGATCAGCTGGGGGAACATGGCAAAACCCTGTCTCTACAAAAAATACAATTAGCTGGGAGTGCTGACGTGCACCTGTAGTCTAGGGAGGCTGAGGTGGGAGGATCTCTTGAGCCCAGGAGGCAGAAGTTGCGGTGAGACAAGATCATGCCACTGCACTCCAGCCTGGGCAACATAGTGAGACTCTGTCTCAAAAAAAAAAAAAAAAAGACAGGGTTTTTCTATGTTTCCCAGGCTGGACTGGACTTGAACTCCTAAGCTCAAGTGATCCTCCTGCTTCAGCCTCCCAAGAGAAAGGATTTTACTCCACTTGTCCCTCACTTAGCTAGCTCTTTTATCTAGGAGATTTTTTTAAAATCTAAGCATGATCAAGGTTCTGGGACTTTTTGATGGCCTGGAAGATAAAAGGAACCAGGACATCCTGGAAGAGAAAAGCAAGTTGCTGATAGTGTAGCATTTCCACTGGGCTTAAGGAAAAATTATTAAAGAGAACCTCATATATCTTTTTAGGTTTTCCAGCTTAGCTCAGTAGGATAGGAAAGGAAGGAGGATTCAGGGCAAAAATCTTTATGTAAAATAAACTTTTATCTGACTTAAGTATTCCCTGCACTGTCACATATGAAAGCATGATGTACAAAGTGTAATAAAGTGAGGACTCAAACTTTTGCCCTGTTAAAAGCCAGGAAGGGTATGGGATTCCTGGTTTATTGCTTGATACCTACAATTTCAAGCGGACTCAAGAAAATGCTACAGGATCTGAAATTATTGGGGTGATTTATCTCAGACTTATAGGATCTGTGAAAGATTTTCCCCACAATCTTGTTCTTTATAAGTGGATTATACTTCATATGGAAAAGAGTTGATAATTTTGGAGTCTTAGTGGTAGTGGTTTAAAAATAAAAAGCAATGGAGATTTCATCTCCAGTAAGATCTGAGCATCTTTTATCAGATCAATCTACATAAAAAATTATATACACACACAGAGGACAAAATATATTTTTAAAAACAGTATCTGAAGACACTGGAGAGTGATTAAAAGCAGGAAGATGCTGGAAGAAGCCAATATATGAAAGAAGAAAATGGCATTGATGAGTTTTTAGATTTAACAGCTTTTAGGCCAAGGCAGGTTCTAGCCTGCACTATGTAGAATGGCTAAAGCTCCATATAAACCCCACATATTACTGGCTAGAAGAACCAGAGTATGGGGCAACCACAGCACAAAGAAAATTAAGAGGAAATCCCCGAAAGAATAGAGACTAAAGGGGGATGCCCATCTGCCCACATCTCTTACTGACCTTTGAGCTGCTCTCATATGGGACAGATGCCAAGCCATCGAGTGAAGTTTAGAGTTTGACTGTGATTTGAACTGCTGCTCTGAACAAAGGAGATATTAAAAGGATAACAAAAAAATTATAAACTATTTTACACCAAAAATTTGACAACTTATATGAAATGGATAAAGTCTTTGAAAGATGCAAATTAGCAAAACTTACTCAAGATAAGCTACACAGTCTTACATTTACTTTAAAATTTGAATTTATAGTTTAAAACCATCCCTCAAAACAACTCCAGATGCTTCACTGGTGAACTCTAGCATACATTTAAGGAAAATATTACACCAATTCTACAAAAGAAAAAAAAAAAGACAGAACGGGAAGAAAAGCAACTAAAACCTAAGTTTCTATGTAGATTCTACATAGGTGATGTCATCTGTGAATAGAGGCAGTTTTGTTTATCCCTTTGCAATCTGTATGCCTTTTATTACTTTTTCTTGCCTTACTGCACTGACAAGGACTTTCAGTACGATGTTGAACTGAAGTAATAGGAGTGAACATATTTACCTTTTTTCCTGATATTAGGGGGAAAGTACCCAGTCTTTCATCATTAGTTATGATATTAACTATAGGTTTTTCAAAGATGCCCTTTATGAGGTTAAGGAAGTCTCAACCTGTAATCCTAGTTTGCTTAGAGTTTTCATGAATAGTTGTTGAATTTTGTCAAACCATCCTTCTGCATCTAGTGAGAGGAAGGTATGGCTTTTCTCCTTTAGTTTGGCTGATATGGTAAATCCTATTGATTTACTTTCTTTTTGTTTTGTTTTGTTTTTGTTTTTGTTTTGAGACAGTGTCTTGCTCTGTCGCCCAGGCTGGAGTGCCGTGGCGTGATCTCAGCTCACTGAAACCTCTGTCTCCCGGGTTCAAGAGATTCGTGTCTCAGCCTCCTGAGTAGCTGTGACCACAGGCACATACCATCATGCCCAGCTACTTTTTGTGTTTTAGTAGAGACAGGGTTTCACCATTTTGTTCAGGCTGGTCTTGAACTCCTGACATCAAGTGATCTGCCAGCCTTGGCCTCCCAAAGTGCTGGGATTATAGGTGTGAGCCAATGTGCTCAGCCCTATAGATTTACTTTCAAAAGTTGAACAATATTGCATTTCAAGGAAAAATTCCACTTGGTCATGATAGATCATTATTTTAATATGTTACACAATTTGGTTTGCTAATATTTTGTTGGTGTTTTGTATCTATATTCATGACGATATTTGTTTGTAGTTCTATTTTCTTATAACGTCTGATTTTGGTGTGAGGTTAATGCTGGTCTCAAAAAATGAGTTGAGGGCCAGGTGTGGTGGCTCATGCCTGTAATCCCAGCACTTTGGGAGGCTGAGGTGGGCGGACCACTTGTGGTCAGGAGTTCGAGACCAGCCTGGCCAACATAGTGAAACCCTGTCTCTACTAAAAATACAAAAATTAGCCCAGCATGGTGGTGCATGCCTGTAATCCCAGTTACTCGGGAGGGTGAGGCAGGAGAATCGCTTGAGCCTGGGAGACAAAGGTTGCAGTGAGCCTAGATCACATCACTGCACTCCAACCTGGGCTACAGAGTGAGACTCTGCCACACACACAAACACACACACACACAAGAGTTGAGAAAGAGATAAAGATCAGTAGAGAATCCAGACATAGGTAATCCACCATAGGCAATTCAATGCTGAAAGGATAGTCTTTTCATCAAATAATACTGGAACAGTTGGACATTTATATGCAAAAAATGTATCTTGACCCATGCATTAAACTATATGCAAAAATTAACTGAAAATTGATTAGAGGCCTAAATGTAAAACTCAAGTGTAAAAATTCTGGAAGAAAATATAGGAGAAAATCTTTGTGACTCTGGGCTAGGTGAGATTTATTAGGTAGAATACAAAAGGCACATTCCATAAATGAAAAAAAATTGATAAATGAGACTTTATTAAAATTTAAAAGCCACCCATATTTAAATAACAGTTTTAGGAAAATGTCATTCAAATATAGACATAAGTTTGGGGAAAATATTTTTAAAACACATATCTGGAAAAGGACTGATACCCAGAATACATGAAGAACCCTCACAACTCAATAATAAGAAAACAACAATCCAATTTCTTTTTCTTTTGTTTTTCGAAAGGAGAAAACAACAATCCAATTTAAAAACTGGGCAAAGCATTTGAACAAATGCCTCATCAAAGACAATACACAGACAGCAAAAATGCACATGAAATGGTGTCCAGCAACACTAATGATAGAGAATTGCAGATTAAAACAAGACACCAGCTGTTAGAAAAGCTGCTAAGAAGAATGAAGAGCAACTGGAACTCTCATACATTGCTGATGGGAATGTGAATAGCACAGCCACTTTGAAAAACAGTTTGGCTGTTTTTTATAAAATTAAATATGCAATTACTATATGACTCAGCAATTCCACTCCTGGATATATGCCTGATAAGTGAAAATATATGTTCACACAAAGACACATCCACAGATGTTTATAGTGGCCTTATTCATATTACTACAAACTGGAAATATTTCAAGTGTCCGTCAAGTAGTAATTGTATTAACAAAATGTGGTGGTACATCCATACAATGGAATATTACTCACCAATAAAATAGAATCAAACTATTGGCAACAACATGAATAAATCTCAAATGCACTATAATAAATGGGAAAAAAACAGACTCAATAAGCTACATACTGCACAATTACATTTATAAGACATTCTGGAAAAGGCAAACATGGGGCAGAAAAAACTAAGTGGTTGTTTGTGGGCTGGGAATTTAGGAAAGAATTTGACAACAAAAGTGCATGAGGAAATTTTTGGGTTAAGATACATGTTCTTTATCTTGATGGTGGCGGTGGACACTGAACTGTGTATGTTTTTCAAAATTCATTGCATTTACAAAGGGTAGATTTTGCTGTACACAAACTGTTTCTCAACAAACCTGACTTTAAAACAAAGAAAAGAATGTCAAAGTAAAGTAGTTTTTTTCATTAGAATGAAGAAGACACAGATCTAACCTCACTTTTCCTATTTTTACCTCACCCTTTGATGGAAAACAGAAATGGTGAAATTGATATTTGTTGAATGGAAAAGAAAACATGGGGTTATATTAAGTGTAGAAAAGTAAGTATAAATTTCAAATAATGAATTAAGGATGCATTGTGATAACTGAATTATAGGCTGTGACAAGGAAAATGAACAAAGGATACATGAGAAGCATACAAAAACTTTCTCTTGTTGAGTATCAAGTGAAATTTACTTCCCAGATGAGGTTACCATGGATCACATTAAGAATTAAAATTCACAGAACTAGCCTTTTAAATTTTTTATTTGATTTTAAATCAACATCTTTTTGAAATTTTTTCTTTTGGATACAGAACCTGAATCTAGATGTCATAAGAAGGCTACTTTTTAGGCAGTATACACTAGTTCATTTATAATTGAATTAGAGTGCCACTTTCAAAAGCATATTTTATTAGTAAAAAAAAAAATAAGCAAAAGGCTGAGGCAATTTTTAGGATATATAACTGATGAAGAGAGGTAATTCAAATCTATTTTAACTTATAGATGATAATATTTGGAAAAAATAGAAATTCTTAAGTATGTAAACATTTTATATTTTGAAAACTATTTTAATTTAAAAAATTCTTGTCATTTAAGTTTTATAAAGTTGAAATCAAATGAATAATATAAGAAAATATAAGTAAATGTCACACAGGTACTATTTAAATAGTACATATATATGTCATATGGAATATTTTTAAAAGTATTGTTGGATTTAAATTTGGACCATGCCCTGCAATTTTCTCTAGTTTCTTCCTCAGTTTTATATAAATTCAAAATACTTAATCTACAAAAGTATATAATGTGAGATATTATAAACAGCTTTATGCCAAAAAATTTGAACTTTTAGATGAGTCAAATTTCTCAAACAACACAATTTACTAAAGCTGGGGAAAAATATAAGACATCTGAATAGTCTTATGCCTAATAAAGAAGTGTAATCCATAATTCAAAGCCTTTCACTACATTCCACTTCCATTAATTTTGTAGTAGCTTGTATTAGATAAACCTTTCTGTAGAAAACAATTATTCTTGAGGGAAATAAAAAAATACTTGAAGGCACTGGATAGTGGCCAAAAGCAGACAGAAATTGGAGAGGAATTCATCCCTTCAATATAGCATTTTTTATGGAGATTTGCCTTGATATGCCTTTTGTCTGAAGGCACTCCGCAGTCTGTACAATATAGGGCTACAAGAATTCAAGAAGAGAACATTATTCTTAGCAGTTCAAGGAATCATTAAATGGAGTTAGGGTTAACAGAACAGAGAGTGAGGTGTCAGGAAGGCGGGAGCCTAAGAGAGAACCCCAAAATGTGCACATAAACTCTGCCCAAACATCTGGATGATCCCTAAACTATGTATGTATGAGGAAGACTCTGAGGAGCCCAGTGAAAAGCAACAGGTGAAAGTCTGAAAGAACTTACTAGAGATTTCAGCTACTTCCTCTCATATGGGAGGGAGTTTGGGGTTTGAGTCCACCCAAGTTAATTGCCTGAGAGAAAAAATAATCAACATTTTTCAGAGGGTGATAACAGTATCCAGTCACTACAGTGTTCCCTCCAAAATGTCTGGCATACTATAAAAGAGTATTACACACACACACAGTGACAAGAAAATACAATAAAAAGAAATAGCAGTCAATAGAAACATACTCTGACATGACCCAGATTCTGGGGTTAACAAAGACTTTAAAGCAGCTATATAAATATTTTCAAAGATTTTTTTAAAAACATGATTATAATTAATGAAGAGATGTGGAATCTCAGCAAAGAAATAGAAGTTATTAAAAAGTGCCAAATAGAAATTCTGGAGCTGAAAAGATAAAAGGCATCTACCAAAAATCTACTATAAATATTATACTAAATGGTGAAATATAATTTTCCTCCCAAAATTAAAAATAAGACAAGAATCTCTGGTTTCATTACTTCTAATTAACATGATACTAGAGGTTAAAATTGTAATGGTACAATAAGGAAAAGAAAAGAAATAAAGCATATAAGGACTGGGAAGAAAGAAGTAAAATGTATTATTTACACAGAACACAATTGTGTACCTAGAAAATCCAAAGGAATTTATAGATAAACTTCCAAAGTTAATAAGTCAATTTAGTAAACTCACTGGATTCAAGGACAATTAATAAAAATCAAGTAAGGGTATAGTAGCAACGAACAAGTAGAAAATGAAATTTAAAGAAAATACAGTGGCATAAAAGAACATCAAATATCTAGGCTTAAATATAATGAAAAATGTGTATTACCTTACACAGAAAACTATAAAACAATATTAGAGAAATTAAAGAAGAGCTAAAATGGAGATCCATAGATTGGAAGACTCAATAGTGCAAAAATATTAAGTCTCCTCAAATTGATCTATACATTCAATGCAATCTCAATTAAAATTCCAACAGATGTTCTTTTTAAAAGTAGATAAATTTATGTGGAATTACATATAGAAATGTACAATGACAGCAATAGGTAAGAGAATCTTTAAGAAGATTAGAGTTTGAACACTTATCCTATTATATACAATAATTATTATCAAATAATTAATACAATGCGAATAGAGGCACAAAAATAGACAAATAGACCAATGGAACACAATAGAAAGTCTAGAATCAGACCCACACGTATATGGACACCATTGGTCCATGCAGAGCAGTGGGAAAAAGACACTATTTTAATTAATGGTCAATTGGATATCCATATGAGAAAAAACAATCTTGACTCCTGTCCATACATTATGTAAAGAATCAATTCCAGGGCCAGGCGCAGTGGCTCGCCCCTGTAATCCTAGCACTTTGGGAGGCCAAGGCGGGCAGATCACCTGAGCTCAGGAGTTCAAGACCAGCCTGGGCAAGATGGTGAAACCCCGTCTCTACTAAAAAATACAAAAAAAAAATAGCCAGGCATGGCAGTGTGCACCTGTAGTCCCAGCTACTTGGGAGACTGAGGCAGGAGAACTGCTTGAACCCAGGAGGCAGAGGTTGCAGTGAGTCAAAATTGTGTCACTGCACTCCATGCACTCCAGCCTGGGCGACAGGATGAGATTCCGTCTCTTAAAAAAAAAAAAGAAAAAGAAAAAAAATCATTTCCAGGTGATTTTAGATCAAAAAATGATATGTAAAATAGTAAAGTTTCTAAAAAATAACATAGAATGATATTTTGTATGCCTGGAGCAGGCAAGGGTTTCTTAAATAAGAAATAACATTCCTAAAAAAAATTAAAATATTGGCATTTTCTGTTTATAAAAAGACACCATTATGAGAAGGAAAAGAAAGTTATAGAATGGAAGAAAATGTATGTATAAAAATATTATATATAAAATGACATTTCATATAAATTTTTCACAATTTAAAAAGTCAGAAAACCTAGTAAAAATTGGATGCTATTTTCTTCACAAAACAGAATATCCACATTGCCAATAAGCATTTTTTTAAAGTGCTCAACCTCATTAGCTATCAGGAAAAAGCAAATTAAAATTACAGTGAAATATATGGTATATCAACAACGTGGCTAACATTTAAAAGACTGAAAATACCAGGTATTTGTGAAGCTATAGAGTAATGGAACACACATACGTTACTATTGGGAGTGTAAATTGGTGCAATCACGTTGAGAAACTGTTAGTATATACCGAAGTTGAACATATGCCCACCCTATGACCCACTAGTTCTATTCCTAGATATATGCCCAGAAGAAATGCATACAAGTGTTTACTAAAAGCCGAACATAAGAATGTCCATAACAGCATTATTTAAAATAGCCAAATTAAAAACAATTCAAATGTCCTCAAACAATAGAATGGAGAGATAAACTGTGATATATCCATGAAATGGCAAACTAATTAAAATGAAGACACTGCTGCCACGTACAACAACATGGATGATTATCACAAGTGTAAAGCTGAGCAAAAGAAGCTAGACATCAAATAATACACACTTTATAGAAAACTCAAAAGCAGGTGAAACTAATGTATGGTATTAGCAGTCAGCAGAGTGGGCATCTTTTGGAAGGAGAGTGGAGACAGTGGTTGGAAAGGTGCCCAAGAAGGGCTTCTCAGATGCTGTCAGGGTTCTGTAGGTGAGTGATCTGGGTGGTGCTTGCATGGGTTATTTTGTGCTACATGCATATTTTCTGTATGTGTGTTTTAATTCTATAAAAGGTGTATTTAAAAAAAGGTTATGGAGACAGAAAGGACATAGATGAAAGAATAGGAGGCAAGGCAAGTCATCTGAATTTATACATTCTTTGGCATCAATTGTAAAATGCTACAGAAATTTAGAGAAGGGAGAAATCACTGAACTATATTGGTCAGAAAGTGTTTTCTTGAACTTGGTAAAATTGATTTGGGTGTGGAATAATGGCAGGATTTGGACAGGATGAGAGGGTAAGATGGGGACACAGGGACAGTCTTGGAGAGGGTGGGGCCAAGCATATTCCACTCACTGTGATTGACAAAGAGGGGACTTGGTTGGAGGAAAGATTCCCTTTGGAGAGTGAAAAACAGTCCTCATCATATTGCTTGAGCTTTATATGGCACATTATAGTTTACAAACCTTTCTTGTGCTCTCTGTTATTTGATTGTAACAATAACTCCATTTATTGCTGATACAGACTCAAGTTTAGGAAGATTAAAGTCATTTGCTTAGAGCTACTTGACAGCTGGGGCTATTTTCCTGGTCTAAGGAACTGCTGAACTGGATCCAATCCTAGTTCCATCCAATCTTAGATCCTAATAGTCATAAAATTCTGAAAGAATGTGTCAGGAGATGGTCTATCAGGAAATGTAGAGAGTGACCTGTTGGCACAGAAATGTCTTGTAAATACATTTGTCAATTCAATATTTTCTTCCACTGAGTAAAGAAAGGTCTGTTTTCCACGTTAGAACACATATTGAGGTATCCCTAAATCTTAAACAACTTTTCATGATAAACAGCCCTAATGAAATTCCTGGGAAGCTTCTAAGATAGGAGGATTTTGCATTCAGCTTCCTCTGTCCCATCCTTGGGCTTGCAGGCAACTGTAGCCAAGAGCTATGGTCTCTCTTGAGATGGTAGAAAGCTGCCTTGTCACATTAGGCTGCAAAAGTCGTCCTGTTTCCTCCTTTCTCTAAAAGAAGAATGAAGTTCACCTCTGGTGGCTTTATCTTTCCAGGAAAAGGAAACTCAGGTCTAAAGCCATCCATTTACAGATGAGGACACAATTATAAACTGGGACACTTGATGGCTTTCAGCTCACAGCTCTTGTGGCTTAGGTCTCTGGGTGCCAGGTTCCAGACCTGGACCTGCCACAGAAGTATCGGCTGATCTTGGAAAAATCATGAAACCTGTTTGTTTCTAATATCTCCTTGGGATACATTTGGTAAACAGTGCTTTGGCTGAAAAAGAGTGGATGCTGGCATGAGGAAAATGGAGATCTTAACAAATGTGTAGAATGTTAATTCTTCCATGTCTTTCTCTTCCTTTAGGTGTTTTTCAGCCCTAGCTATACATTGGAATCAACTGGCAAACTTTGAAAAAATCACAAAGCCTATGCCACAACCCAGAGGTTCTGAGGTGCAGCCAGAGTATAGAACCTGTGATCTAGGTAATGGCTCTCACTGGAAAACAGCTGTGGCACTGGTATAGGAGCAATGAGGGGCTCACGCAGAACTCCCTGTGTGGGCTCACCTGGCCTTCCAAAGGCCCAGCCTGACCACTTGGGACCAAAGTGACCCTTACTATTAAAGGCTTTTAACATTCACAGAAAGAAAGTACGTCAAGGGTGTGTGAAATCATGACAGAAGTTCCTCCTCCTAGGAACTATCATAGGAAATTACCCTTTATACCTAAGAATAAAGACCCGATAGAGAGAAGCCAGCTCTATCCACAACCAACAGATGGCGCTATTGTCCAATGCCCTGCCATTTAGGTCTCTGCCAACCACTTACTCCTTAATATTTGGTAATTTGCTGCATTTGTGCATGATTTTGAAATGTTCTAGAAACATTTTTGACTCCACATATCTGAGAAGTGCAAAAGTAGCAATAATATTAAAAGTGTTACTTAAAAAAGGAGCATAATTATGACAAAATGAAAGTAGAACCATTTTTAAAATCAGAAGGCAGTGAGAAAATAAAATGTAAGTTTGTACATGCATGTGGAATTAATTTTTAGACAGTAGGAACAATTGCAAAGGGCAGAGTTGATCATGAATCCTGAGAAAAGTGTTGTGCCTCTGCAACTGACAATAAAGAGCAAGAGATACAGAAATGAATGAAATGGAAAAGTTTATAGTGTGCGGCTAGATAATTACAATGCCTGATATGTGCTTTATCTTCACCATAAACTATGCAAGTGCTCTCCTTTCTTTCATCATCACCCAGCCAGCCAAAATCAACCACTGTCAATTAGACTGTTTTTAACTTTGGAGAAGGCTGGGGGTTGTTCTAGAATTTGGAACTAAGCATGGTAAAAGCTCTGCTACTTAACTTCTGGAGTAAGTCAGGGACTAGTTCTGTAATCTGAAAGACAACCTATACTCTCAAATCTACGCTACTTCAAGGTGGCAAGGCAGCCCAGTCTGACACTAACCATAACTGCTAAGGAGATCTGTTCTCTACCACACCTGCAGAAATGGTTGGGGAGAAGGGTTAAATTAATGAACTTAAAACATCTTTGGCAAGTGACACTATTGCTTGGAAAAAAAAAAAAAGAAAAATGAGACATTTAACTGGTCCATGTTAGGAAAAGATGCTTGGTAGAATGTATCAGCAGGAATAAGAGTATGTCTGATTTAAAGCTCTGAAAGTTTGATATTCTGTTATTTACTGAAAGTACACTGGGAAACTGCAAGCTCAGCCTCTCTAAGACACTTTGAATTTATAGTGTATCAGTCAGGATCCAATTAGAGAAGTAGAACGAATAGGACATAAATATTAAGAGGTTTATTACAAAGAATTGGCTTATGTGATTGTGGGGGATGGCTAGGCAAGTCTGAATTCTGTAGGGCAGGCACTCAGGAGGGCAGGCTGGAACTGTCAGGCATAGGTGGAAGCTGCCATCCGCAGGTGGAATTTCTTCCTCTTCAGGGAAGCCTCAGCTCTGCTATTAAGGCCTTTCAGCTGATTAAATTGGGCTCACCTGGATTATCTAGGATACGCTCCCTTTGTTAAAGTCTACTAATTATAGTCTTAAATTACATTTACAAATTCCATTCACAATAACACCTAGATTTGTATTTGATTCTGTAACCAGAGACTGTAGTCTATCCAAGTTGACACAACAAAAAGACAATCACAGGCTAGATGCGGTGGCTCATACCTGTAATCCTACAGTTTGGGAAGCAGAGGCAGGAGGATGGCTTGAGGCCAGGCATTCAAGACCAGCCTGGGCAACAAAATGAGACCCCATTTCTACAAAAAATTTAAAAAAAAAAAAAAACTTAGCTGAGTATGGTGGCATGTGCCTGTAGTTGCAGCTACTTGGGAAGCTGAGGCAGTAGGATTGCTTGAGCCCTGGAGTTCAAGGCTGCCGTGAGCTGTGATCACTGCACTCCAGCTGCCTAGGTAACAGAGTAAGACACTCTTTCTAAAAAAAAAAAAAGAAGAAGAAAATTAAGACCATCATAAATAGTGTTTGGAAATAAGACTGTTTCTGAGTAGAAGCGCTTCTAGATTAAAAAAAAAAAAAATCCCGTATGCCCTAGGAACTGGATTCTTTATATAGAAACCATAGATGTCATGGTCTGGGGGATCTGGTGATATTCTTATGTACATAAACCCATTCATTTATTTAGTTATTCAACAAATTTCATTGCATACTTACTATTTGCTAGTCTCTGTAGTAAGTGCTGACACTATAGGAACATGATCCTTACCCTCGAAGGCCCACAGACTAGTAGGAGAGACAGAGACACTCTGAGTTCCAATACCTTGTGGCAAATGGTAGTTCAGTTGAGCCTCTAAACCTAGTTGTGAAATTAAGGAAGAGGCACTTAAACAGAATCTAGACTTAAGCCCAGGGGGATGCAGCATTTAGAGATGGAGAGAAGGGGTGGAAGAAGAGTCATCATAGTGATAATCCCAGCCCCAGACCATGCTGACCCCCACAGAGCTGGTGCTCAAGTGGTCAAACATATTGTAAAGGGCCAACTCAGGGAAGACTCTCCTAGGTCACTCCTACTTTATGTGTCTTTCAGCCTTCCTGTTAATGGTATGTCCACAGCACCCTCAGCCTAGCCTCTAGGTCTTCATGGAGGTGCTGCTTCAGCCAGAGGTGAGTTTGCTGCCAAGACTGAGAACCTGCACCTGCTCCAGGTGCTCAGAGCAATGGCTTTCTCTTCCCATCTCAGCTTGGCCAGTTCATCTGCTTCCCTTCAGAACATCTACCCCCTTTACCCATGTTTTTCCTCCCTTGATGTTTTTCTTCCCTTGACCTCCTTTCAAGTAATCAGGCATGTGCACTGGTCATCTGCACTATTCGTTAGCCTAGGAATCTATTCTTTTTCAAAATGGATTAAGCAATGTCTTCCCTACCTCCATCTCAGGACAGTGAGGGTAAATGAAGCCCACTGTGAAGCTCCTTAGAACTGGTACTGCCACACAAAAGTAAAGTACAGGTTGGGTATTGCCATCATCTGTCTGTCTCTATATCTATCCATCCATCCATGCTGTCTAATCACTCCTAAGCTGTGTGTCACAGAAGGATAGAAAACATTGTTGAATCTATAATACCTAGTACAGTTTCTACAGCTTCTGCACAAAGCAATTGTTCATTAATTTTCTAGTGAAGACAATGATAATGAGACCATCTGAGGGTTTGGGAGACAGATCATTGCAAACAGCTACACCACTGATACTAGAATTCCTAGAATGTCCCATCTCCTACCTCTGGCTAATTGCTTCTTTGAGACTCAGTTTAACACACCATCTTTGCTAAGAAAGCCTTCTGTCCTCAGTACCTTAGTACCAGTACTCATGTCTGAGTTGAGTACCTTCTCCTGCTACCATAGAATCCTCTGCACACTTTGGTCATTTCTCTTACTGTGGTGGACTTTGTCTCTTGACATGAAGGGAAGTTCTATGAAATGAGGGATTATGTTCTAATAATATTTATCAGCATGGCTCAATTCCTGGCACAATGCAAGAATGCCATAAATAATAAATTAGTAGTATGATGTGTATTCCCTTGATTTTTGTCTGAATATTAGCCTCATGCCATATAGACTGTTGTGTAGAGGAAATATTACTTAGATAGGTGCTTAAAGATTTCTTTTGTGGCCTTGTCAAATGGGTAGAAAAAATGAAGTCAGGAGGTCTGGGTTGAGTTTTTGACCCTACATTTTCTTAGAGAAGATATGATTCCAAGCATTGTGCTTCTTTGAAGCTTCTCTTGAGCAGATGTTGTGGGTTTTACTCAGACTGTGTCCCTCACAGGGGCTGGAGACCTAGGAGGTTAGCTTCAAACAGGGACAGAAAAATGCACCAACACCCAAGGAACTTCTAAAGGGTTACTGGTGGAATAATATTATCCTTCCATTTGTGTTAGTTTGTTTGTTTTTTAAACCTCAGAGTGTTCATATGTGTCCACAATATTGTGGACTCTTTAAAAGGAGTCAGAATGTCAGAATTTGTTTTTGTATGTCTCGTTTCTAGCACAGAGTAAGCACTCGGTAAATATTTACTGATTTATATTAATATATCTGTCGAGCATGTACCTTCAAGTTTGGGACAAGGTTCTGATTTTATTGCCCCTAGTTATTGATCCGTTTCTCCACTAGACCATTTCTTTTTGCTCTGAGGTGCCCGGCAACGTGATCCCACAGCACACATATGGAATAGCCTGGCCAGGTTACCTCTTTAGACAAGTGAGTCAGAAAGACAAAGGCAAAGGAATTGTGAGTCATGCATTCCAGGGAGGACATACACAGCAACGTAACTCATTTTTAATAACGGGCTCAGAATTATGAATTAAAGCATTAACTAACACCCTGTGGTGTCCTGGAATGTGACCACCAAAAAGCCATTGCCATAGGGGCAGGTCTGGGTTGGTTCAGCAACTTTCAAATGCCAGCTGGACTACAGGAAGAGTTTGTTGCATTAAGTAATTTATGGGGTGCTACGAAGTTCCTTAAGCTATTATTAAAAACATGCAAACTCCTCCTTGGTTAGACCTCTAGTAAGTCAGACTTCTAACTAAGCAGAACTGATAGGCCTGTCTTTTGATGTTTAACGAGTTCTGCAGCAGATGTGAGATGTGATGGACAGGGCTGTGGTGGTGATTTACTGGTCATGAAACAGAATGATGAGAGCCCTCTCCTGAAAAAAGAAAATGTAGCCAAAGGATGGGTTCCCCCCCGGCCCCCCACAACCCCTGGCCTTCCTCTCCCACCAATCCCTTCCCCTTCTTTCTTTCTGCATGTGTTTTTGATTTCCTTACCCCCCTGCCTCTCAAGACTGGGATCATTTCCATTCAGGCACACACAGAACACTGCAAACTAATTAGCCTTGGATACAGCCACAGGAAGTCAGGCTGCCAAATCCTCTTTCCCCCACAATTCCTCAACTTTCTGAGCCTGCCTCAGGCCCATGGCCTTGCACTGGGCCTCTCTGTATAAGTTGCCAGTTCTAATTTTCCAATTTCCCTTCACCTTATCGAATATGCCCCAAGCCTGCCAGTGGATGGAGAGGGAAAGGCTTTGGAGTCAGTCTTGTCCTCTGGACTTTTTCCACTAGCCCCTTCTCTGCTTTCTCCCTACAATTAGGGAGACTTGTTTGGATACAGTTTCAGTGTTGACTTGTTAATCTGACCTTTGTTAATGCTTTTTAAAGGAGAGCATTGCCCATAATGCAAGAAGCTTGGGAGAGTTCCCCACTAGGCTCTTCCATCCCACTCACATCCCCAACTCCCAGGGGCCCTGTACCTCTGACTTTTCATAAAGGTTAAACTATTTTCCCACAAACTGTAGATGTCAGCCCTTCCCTAACTGATTTAGCTTGAGAGCCCTTCACACTTACTGGAATAGGGTGTGAAAGGAAGACGAGGAGAAGAGAGAGGGCTGAGAGGTGGAGAGTTGATAGCCTGGGCTCTGGGACCCATACAGGGGAGGCATGGCATGTGGGCTCCTCATAAGGGGCACCACTCTATGGAAGCCCTGAATTAGAGGCAGTCAATGGTAGTTCTCAGGTCACATCTAAGCCACAAAATAGAAAATTGGTTGCCAACATTTAAAAATCAGAAGATTTCACGTAAAAATCCAAATTGCTTGCTTCCCAGAAGAAAATTAGATCTGGCAACACTGAATCAACGTTCAGGCTTCCATGATACAATTGGCTGAAGCTGAGTAGCTCCTCCATCCTAGAAGTGGAGCATAAACTCTCCAGGTCACTAAAGTCCCCACTCCCCACTATTGTCTTACTTGATATTACCTACCTGGCTCATGAAAACATTTGAATTTGCCGCTTGTGCTCTAAATAGAGAAAGGGAAATTTAATATTGAATCATAAGATACTTGGCAGGCTAGAAAGTATGACTTTTCCTCTTTTCTATATCATTCAATCACATCAATGTACATACCATGTTAAAGTAATTGCCTGTTGAGTTCTTGGGCTTCCTTACCTATTAGATTGTGAGCTTGCTGAAGGCAGGGGCCTTGGCTGTCTTGTTCATCATTATACCCCCAATGCTTTGCATAGTGCTTAGGCATTCAACACGTTTTTTGACAGAGTTTGTTGATTTGCTTTCTCATTCATCAAACTTTGTTGAATATTTCATGCATTGTGCTAGGTATCATGAAACATGTTCATGATGTGTGACATGTTCCTCAGTGAGTTCAGAGAGCAGAAAATAAGATGTGCATAAAAGGCACAGAATTCAAGAAGTACCAAAAAATTTGCTTTTGTAAAGCAAGTTCTATGGGTGAGCTTCTTAGAGAAGGATGCATTTGAGTAGGCTTTATAGGATGGGTAGGATTTGGCATGGTATTCACTTACTTTTTTTTAACCACATACTTTATCTCACCTGTGCATTACAGGGCCCATTTTTTATCTCCAATTTTTATCTCTCTCAGTCTGCCAGTGACTGAATTATATTAATTTCTAATAGTTGTTAAATGGCTTTGTTGCTGTGTGGTGGAGGCCAGATACTATGGAAAGCTTGAGCTCCAGCCCACATTGTGGTAAGCCTAGCAGAATAGAAATAGATGCATAATAAATACTTCCCATGATAATGGGGAGGATTATCAAAAGTCTTGATAATGATGATAATGAAATAGCTTGGGCAGAAGGCAAAAACATTAAATGTACCAAATGTGAAATGCAAAGCAGTAAAATCATCCTGTTTTCATGAGCTTCAATGAAACAGATGTGCACTGTCACCTAAGCACTCCATGGGGTGCTTTTCTGGACCTATTGCCACCTACAGTGGCACCTAACACCTAAGCTATGTTAGGTAGCAGAGTTCACCCAATCCTTGTGAATCAAAGAAGTCCTCTTGGGCTCTCAGTTCAGTACTTGGAATTCCCTTTTCTAAAAGCCTGTTCACTGTAACCATCATTTGCCATTCGGATGGGAATAATCTTACGTCACCTTTGTTCATTGGGCCTTGCTCCAGAGAGGCAGGAAAACTATGGTCAGGAGTGTTACAGGGAGGGGAAGGTACTCAACCAGGAATATTTCAAAGAAAGTAAATCTATGCCTAACATGTTTTCTTTTACACAAACTACATAGCACTTGAATTATGTTACCATTGATAGAGTGTCATTAAATATATGCTTAAACTATGATCAAATCATGATGGGTGTCATTAGTAAAATACCTCTAAAGGGAAAGTATTTGAAAGTTCAGTATTATTAGTTCAGTAGAAATTAGTATACACAGTTCATGGCAAAATGCTCATTCCAGGAGCCCTATAGAAAGATATCTGCAATAGTCATTATCAATACAATCTTAGACCTCTTAAAAAATCTGAAATTATAAATTATATACATATAATAATGGTATAGATATGCTAACTATAAAATGAAAACCTCAGCTCCAAAGAGGCTTGAGTTTTCACATTAGATATTTAGTCATCTAAATTCTGGATAGGAAACACTTAACATCTATGTTGTGACTCAACCCTCCCATACCCATTACAGACATTGCTAATTGATCCCAGAGCTTGTTCCTATGGTACTAAGAGTTGTCCCTCAAAGACTTTTCAGATTATATTGGCTACATATGCTTTAAATTTGCATTGTATGGTTAATTTGAACGTGATGATACTTTCAGTATATTCCTGCTGGCAAGCTGGGTTTTTTAATAATTTTAATTTGCTAAGATCTTCAGATCTGAAATTTTGGAAAGGGCTCCACTTGTTGAATAACATGCTTGAATACTTCTATGTTTACAGTAGATGGGAGAGAATCTCAGCATATTTTTCTTCTGGTTTTCATGTGGTCAATGATATCATTATGGCACCCATGGTGGATGGGGCAAATGTTTACAAACAGCCATAAAAGCTGCATTGCTTTACAAATATTACAAATGTTTATTAATTTGAGAGCTTCACAGATAGCATAAGTCTATGAATGAATGCTCAAAGAAAACTTAAGAAACAAAGATTTTTCAGCACTGTGCTCAGACTGCCACTCCCAACTACTGAACTTAACATTCAAGTTGAAACTTATTTTCCATCCATAATGTAGATCTTCACAAAAACAAAATGTTTCTGAAGATATATTTCAGGTCACATCAAAGAGTACTTGTAGAGTGCTTACCAGCTCACCTGCAGTATTCAATTTAATCCACCTAATATCCCTGAATGAAAGATATTAAAATTCCTATTTTACAGATAAGGACACTGAGATTTGAAGGATGATATTAAAGAAAGATGGATATTTTACTGCAAGTTAGTTATCTGGTCTCAGAGCCAATAGAGACTTGATTATATGTGACAACTCCAAATTGTCAGGTTATACCAGGATTTATACAGCAGAATTTCTTAAATACATCTTACCCCTCACTCTGTTCCCAATTTTACTCTGGTTTTTAGAATCAATCTCTCTCTTTTTGCTTAACCATTATTCCTCTTTCTTCTTCCTCTTTTCCCACTGAAGTGTGCTCTGTAGCTCTACAGATTATAGCACAAGACTCCATCTCAAAAAATAAAATAAAAAAGACTTCTCAAGTGAAGAGGTAGAGCCCTTGCCCAGCCCAAGCCACCAGCACTCAGCTATCTCAGGAAGACAGTTGAGTCCTCACTCTGGTTAAAGCCACTCAAGCTGACAGTCCATATCCAATAAAGATCTGTGTCTCTGGAATCTTTGATCAGAAGAATTCTGATACAATGCAAATAATTGGTCCAATTTGTCTTCTGGTTCCCAAAGAAGATCAGGTAGAATGACCACTTGAAATTAGCCAAAAAAGCTCATCTCTAATTACAGGAGCAATTTGGCATTTAGTGATCTATCCCAGCATTAGTTCACAAAAGACCCTTCTATGTGTGCTGCACAATAAGATATGATGTAACAAGCTTGGATTCCATAGTACATAGTATTCAAGAAGGACTACATAAAGCAAGTTGCTGACAAGGGGTTAACAGCAGTGCAGGTATTACTTTGAAGCATATCATTCCAATAATTGATATGAGCATTAGAGGATTCTCTCTCTTTCTCTCCCTCTAGCCTAATTTTCAAAAGGCATCAACCCTTAAGATACCATCAATTTTCTTGCCCTGGTATTTGAAATGGGGTACCTCCACAGCTTATCAGTACAGGTTTTCTAAAGTTTCCATGGTATTCAACCACCAAATAAAAATTCAGGAGAATACAGTTGTCAAAACCATTGTCACCCTAATAAAAATATATGCTAAAAATACATGTGCTTTTGATTCAGATCTTAAATTGTGAAGTACACTGGATCTACATAGGTCAAGCTGAGCCACAGCCCAGTGATTTTTGACCTGTATATAATCTATATGATTCAAGTTTTCACAGTCTTTTGTAGATAACTTAAGGGCTGCACTTTAGCAATGGTGAAAATTGGACTTGAGAATCTACGTGTCTGAAATTCTTCAAAACCTAGGAATTACTTTTAAGATGTATCTAATATCTAATCTCATATGATCATAGTGCAGAGATAAAATCTTCCAAGGAGTTATGTTGATTATGAGAAAGTGCTTCTGTGTGTTCTCCTCAAACTATGTGTTCTTAGTCTCCCCAGAGAACCATGAAATCTGCTTATTTCTTATGTAGTCAAAGAATTATCATGAAATTCTCCTCACTGGGCAGGAATTTTGTGCTCCATACCTTCTTTCAGTTACAATTCACAGTTAACATACAATAAATAAATAAATAAATAACTGAAATACACATTTTCACTACACCATTCATTGTAATAATTGTCATCACCTTCTATAGACTTCTTTGCCTGTGATTAATGACAAGTTGAGGTGCTGATTTGGACACTAGCATAGGAAATCTGGGTGACATTTGGCTAAATGTACATGGATTAGGAGCCTCCTGAGTAGTGAGACCAAAACCCAAAGATAATTGTTAATAGTTTATTATTAAATAGAAAAGCATTACGTTATTGGTGTTCAATCACTGAAATCTTCCCTATAAACTTTATAAAATTAATCAGGGAAGAAGGGAGGGAGATAAACAAAAATAAACAAGCTTGCAGCACATTCCACATTACTCATGAGGGAAGCCTGCTCTCAGACCTGCTTCCTTACAGTTGTTTGGTGCCTACTGTGCTAGAATCAGGTAGAACCTAGATTATAGTTCTCCTGAACTGTTCTATAGATAATGACTTGAACATTATGAAACATTACATTTTCCCGTTGAGATATTCCTTCAGTTTCTGTGTACTGATGAAACTACTGACTCAGCTGGTCTGAAGGATCCCAAGAGGAGCTGACTCACCAAACGAGGCAGTTTCCACATCCTAATGTTTTCATCCCTGCTTGCCCCAACCAATCAACAGCCTCAAGTTTCCAGCCCCTCACCCTCCATAATCCCCTTAAAACCCTAGCCAAGGACTCCTCATGGAGATGGATTTGAGAGTCTCCTTCCACTTCCTTGTGCAGTGCCCTGAGATCGTTAAACTCTTTTTCTACTGCAAATCCTGCTGTCTCAGCGTATTTAATCTGTTACTGCACAGGGGGCATATGAACCTGTTGGTCCTATAACATCATCAGTAAAGCAACTATAGAGTACTGACCTAGAACACTTACTTCCTTTTTCCTATTATCCCTTTATATCTTACATGATTATATTCTAAGAATACCCTCTATTATTGAGGAATAAAACCATACACAGGCATATTGGACACACCTGGCTCAACATTTCTTAAACTGTTTACTCTAATAAAAATGTTATCAAGATGGAAAAGATTTTAGTTCAATTTATTCTGAAGTGGAGCAGAAAACCATCTATATGCATGTTACCATCCCTGACAGCTCAGCTTTTTTTTTTTAAGATGGAGTCTGGCTCTGTCTCCCAGGCTGCAGTGCAGTGTGATCTTGGCTCAAAGCAATCTCTGTCTCCCAGATTCAAGCGATTCTTCTGCCTCAGCCTCCTGAGTAGCTGGGACTACAGGTGCGTGCCACTGCACCTGGCTATTTTTTGTATTTTTAGTAGAGATGGAGGTTTCACCATGTTGGCCAGGCTGGTCTTGAACTCGTGACCTCAAGAGATCCACCCGCCTCGGCCTCCCAAAGCACTTGGATTGCAGGCCTGAGACACCGCGCCTGGCCTACAGCTCAGCCTTTCTTACTTCACACCCTGCAATGACTCCCAAAACACCTCTCTGGAACACTTTGGTCTCCATAAGGCATAGTTTGAGGAGCAGTAAGTAGAAAAAATGACCTCTAAAGTTTTTTCCTTGCTAATACCATGTGGGTTAATACGGACCTGGAGGACAAACCTCTTAGAGGTGCAAAGTGGAGTGGTTTAGTACCAACTCCAGTCAACTAGTTCTTAATCAACAGAGCAAGACTGGGGAGAAGGGTCCAGTCAAGGAGCATGGAAACCTATTCCAGCAACAGGAGGTCCCCCAACCCTCCACTACAGCCCCACCCCCGCACCCACGGTGTGCAAAACACCTAGTCAAACCACTAGGTGGAGCCAAAATCTTTGAAAAAGATGTGTGCTGAGTTGTCGGGAAGCATGTGTAACCTTCGCATGAGAACTGGGTTCCTTGATAGGTTAAAAAGGAGAAAAAAAGGAGAGAGCATTCTGTAATGTCATGAGTCTATATTGGTTTCCGCCTGCCCAGAGATTACTTTTCAATTTTATCTAAGCCCTTTGTAAAATTTTGAAGTAAAAGGCCTCAGTATTTAAGTTACTGATTGGGTCCTACCGCCATCTCTAGAGTTCTTGTAGTGTCTGGTTCAGATGCTGGTTTAATAGAAACATCACTCCACAGGCAGAATGTGTGTAAGCAGACCTGGAGATGAGCAAATCCAACTATCTCAAAGTGACCATCTAACCTCAGCTGAAGCACCTCTAGGTATATGGAGTCACCAGCACTTGAAGCAACCCATTTCCTTTTCTGCCACGTATGTTTATCACACAATTCTTGCTTTCTATCAAGCCAAAATTTGTTTCCCTGTATCTTCCACTTTTTGTTTCTGGGTCTAATCTCTATATTGTAGGGAATTAGTCTAGTCATCTTAATAACAGTCCTTCAAGCATTCAAACAGCCACCATTGCTCCTGGGTGTCTTCGGTTTTCTAAACCAAAATCTCTTCCTTATTTATTGGTTGTTCCCTTAAACAGACTATAATTTTGTTTTTATTGTGACACTAGAATCATCTTCATAGCAACAACTGATATAACATATCAAGGCATTTTTGTCTTGCTAAACAGCAGCAGAGGCAGTAAACACAGTGTCATCTTAATAATAGTTTAGTAGCTTTAGGTGACTGGAATGCAAGAGACATAGAGGAACCTTGAAAAATCAAGGCAGAGAGTATGGGAAATGGAGCTGGGAAAGGCAAATCAGGCCAGGATAGGAAAGGTCACATATTTCTCCTTTGCATTTATCTGTCATCCACCCATCTTTCCTTTTATTCTACCAACAAATATTTATTGAGCAATTGGCACCATAATAAGCCCTGGGAAGAAAATAGTGAGCAAAACAGACATAGTTCTTGACTTTAGGCAACATGCATTCTAGTAGAGAAAAAATAGACATTAATCAATAAAATCATATGAGTATATATTTATAAATGGCAGCAAGTTCTAGGAAGTAAAAGTGTAGGCATCTATGAAGGAATGTAATGGGGGGCTGATCAAGTTGGGCATGGAATGTTCAGGGAAGGCCTTCCTGGAGGAAGGACCATTTCAGCTGAGATGTAAAGGATAAGAAGTTAGTTATTAGGCAAAGAGGAGGTGGACAGGGTCAGATGGAGGAAAGCATTCCAGACAGAAGGAACAGCATGTACAAAGATCCTAAGGTAGAGAAACTAAAGGAGTGCCAAGATACCCTGAGGATGAAGATGAGGGTAGAAGTGGTGAGAAATGAAGTTAGACAGGGGCACGGTTAGGGGACATTGAAGGCCAAGCTAAGCAGTTTAATCTTTATTTCATGAACAGCTAGAAGCCATTAAGGGAGTATTATCATGTCCAGAGATGGTGGCTTACCCTGTAATCCCAGCACTTTGTGAGACAGAGGTGGGAAGATCACTTGAGGCCAAGAGTTTGAGTCCAGCCTGAGCAACATAGACTCTATCTCTACAAAAATAAACATTTTTCAAAAGAAATATATTTTTTAAAAGCCCAGGCACAGTGACTCACACCTGTAATCACAGCACTTTGGGAGGCTGAGGCAGGAAGATCCCTTGAGTCCAGAAGTTCAAGACCAGACTGGCAACATAATGAGACCCTCTCTCTACAAAAAATTTAAAAATTAGCCAGGTGCAGTGGTGTGCACCTCTAGTCCCAGCTATTTGGGAAGCTGAGGCAGGAGAATCCCTTGATTCCAGGAGTTTGAGGTTACAGTGAGCTATAATCATGCCATGGCACTCTAGCCTGGGTGACAGAGATAGACCCTGTCTCTTAAAAAATAATAATAATAAAGTATTTTCATAAAGTTTTTGTAGTAAGAAACATGACTAGATGTATGCTTAGAAAAATGCTGTGGCCATAGGTGTAGGAGGTTGGACCAAGGACACACTTGGCACAGGGCTGACTGCTGGGGGTCAGGGAGTAGAATGAACCACGTGTGAGAAGAGGAGGACTGAATGAAGAAGGTGACGGTGGGGAGTCATCACTTCAGAATGTACCAGTATGGAAGCTGGAGCAGCTACTATATTTATCTCATAGGACTGAAGGCCGGAAAGAGAAAGAATTTAAATGACTTGCTCAATGTCACATAGCTGGTTGGTGTAGCAGAAGAAGTGTGGGAACCCAGACCCAAACTAAATAACAGTCCACTAGTGATATGGTTTGGCTGTGTCCCCAACAAAATCTCATCTTGAATTGTAGTTCCCATAATCCCCTCATGTAGTGGGAGGGACCTGGTGGGAGGTAATTGAATCATTGGGCAGTTACCCTCATGCTGCTGTTCTCGTGATAGTGAGTTCTAACACGATCTGATGGTTTTATAAGGAGCTTTTCCACCTTTTGCTGGGCACTTCTCCTTTCTGCCACCTTGTGAAGAAGGACAAGTTTGCTTCCCCTTCTGCCATGACTGTAAGTTTCCTGAGGCCTCCCCAGCCATGCTGAACTGTGAGTCAATTAAGCCTCTTTCCTTTATAAATTATGCAGTCTTAGGTATGTCTTTATTAGCAGCATGAGAATGGACTAACGTACCTAGTCATCCCACTTTCTTTTTTCCTGGAAAAGAGATCTTGGGAGTATCAAGAATGGATAATAATGTCTAACAACAGCTGGGCACGGTGGCTCACGCCTGTAATCCCAGCACTTTGGGAGGCTGTGGTGGGCAGATCATGATGTCAGGAGTTCAAGACCAGCCTGGCCAACATGGTGAAACCCCGTCTCTAATAAAAATACAAAAATTATCTGGGCATGGTGGTGCATGCCTGTAATCCCAGCTACTCAGGAGGCTGAGGCAGGAGAATCGCTTGAACCCGGGAGGCGGAGGTTGCAGTGAGCCAAGATTGCACCACTGCGCTCCAGCCTGGGCGACAGAGTGAGACTCTGTGTCAAAATAATAATAATAATAATGTCTAACAACAGTGTTTCTCAGACAAGAAAATGGCAGGGTGGGGGTAGGGGTGTAAGGAGACTGAAACATGTGCTTCTTAAACAGGAACCAGAGTTTCCACAACTTAGCATTGAATAGGAGATCTCTGGGTTTTAAGGTTGCTTGTCATTAACTTGCTTTGTCATTTTCCCTATTCTCTGTTGTGATTATAAAAATGGATGTTAGATCTCTGCATATACTCAGGAAATGGTTGCCACAATTAAGGTAAGAGACATATAGACCACCTCCAAAAGTTTCCTCGTGACTCTTTGTTTGTTTCTTGGGGGTTTTGTTTGCTTTTGTAATAAGAAAATACAAGATCTACCTCTTAACAAATTTTTAAGTGCACAATACAGTCTTGTTAACTACAGTCACAATTAAATTGCACAGCAGATCTCTAGAACTTACTCATCTCAAACTCATCAAGTTGTATACATTAAATGTGTACAGCCTTTTGTATATCAGTTATACCTCAATAAAGCTGTTTAAAAAAAGAGGTTAGATCTAGAAGGGATTTGGTCTAACGTTTAGTCCAGAGTTTTGCAACTGTGTGTCACAGCACAACAGGGAAGTACAGTCCCTCCAGAAGGGTGCTGCTGGCTGGGCATGGTGGCTCACGCCTGTAATCTCAGCACTTTGGAAGGCTGAGGTGGGTGAATCACCTGAGTTAGGGAGTTGGAGACCAAACTGGCCAACACGTGAAACCCCGTTTCTACTAAAAGTACAAAAATCAGCTGGGCGTGGTGGTGCTAACTTATAATCCCAGCTACTGGGAAGGCTGAGGCACAAGAACCACTTGAACTCAGCAGACAGAGAGGTTGCAGTGAGCTGAGATTACACCACTGCACTCCAGCCTGGGCAACAGAGTGAGACTCCATCTCAAAAAAAAAAAAAAAAAAAAGCGTGCTGCCAAATGTTCACTGATATGTCCATTTCTGTTATATGTGAATTGCCATTATGGCAATACTGTCTAACAGAATACAGAATTGAGCAGGTCATGTGATCTGGTAAGAAGAGATCACTGGGACCAAGAGCTAAGGGGTATGACCTTTACCAAAACACACACGAGAATATTGGGAGCAGGCAAGAGAAGCCAAGGTCAGAGCAGATTCTACTGAAACAGCCGCCCAGAACTAAAGGGTGACTGTGCTTAGAGCCCTAAGAGGACACTGTTACAGGCACCGTGAGACTTTGCTGTACTGATATGATGATTATGGGGTGAATTCATGTGGTTCAGGGGCTTTTCATCCCTTCAGGGAGTACTACCAGAACTCCTAGTGTACCTCAAATCCCAAAAAATTAAAACTACTCTTCTAGTCCATAGGGAAAGACCAGGTGACGTGACACCAAACACGATTAGGACCCAGTTCTCTATCAAGTATCTACTACTAAAGCCATCCACATAAAAGACCTCCCATTTCGAAGTAGAACAATAATAAATATGAATTTTAAAATATGTAAGGTAATGCCTAAAAATCTAAATTTAAAATAAAAGCACTGGTGATTTGAATGCCAGGGTTCCAAATAAAAATTTGATTTCAAATATTATTTTATTCATTCCTCCAAATAAAATTTAAGAAGCTGATAGATGAGAAGCTTAGATTTGGTTATTTATAAATGACTCAAAGTTTTTTTAATGTCAAAGTCTCCAGAAGCAAGAGAAATACATTCAATATTAAGGAAATGATTACTTGGAATGAGCCAATTTCCATCTTAAGAAATTAACTTTCTGTATCAGACTCATCTTAAGGGTCTCCACAGATTTTCTCAGCCCCACTGTCTCTCAGGCCCTCAATTGCTTGCTTTGCTGTCAGGGTGACCAGCTCTGCACCAGCTAGAGTCTCTAGCTCCTACCACCAAGTCCAAATTTGGATGAAGCTCCACACCACAAGGCATGGAATCTGGCTTCCCCAAGGCATGGAATCTGGCTTCCCCAGGGTATAACCAAAGGACTGGTCATACAACCCAGAAGTGCCAGGGAGTTACTTTTCTAGGGCAGAACATTAACCAATTGGAGGGAAAGAGTGAGAGAGGAGTATTGGATAAATTGTCTCCCTTCCTTCCTTCCTTCCTTCCTTCCTTCCTTCCTTCCTTTGTTCTTTCTCTTTCTCTCTTTCTGCCTCCCTTTGTCTCTCTCTCTTTTTCTCTTTTTATCTCTCTCTCTCTCTTCCTCTCTCTTCTTTCTTTCTTTCTTTCATTATTTCCCTTTTCTCTCCCCAACTTCTTTCTGCCGGGGGATTGTTTCTGTCTGTAGAGACTTGACTTTAAAGAGTAAACATATACACATTTAAGAGGTATTCATACACCCCCTTATCTAAGAATGGAGAATAGTACCTCTGAAGAATACTTAAATATGTAAATTTCAATGAGCATAATTAGGACTTCAGTGGGACAAAATCACCATTTTTATCCTCTTCTTTGATGAATGCTGCAATGCTGAGCTAAGAAAAGCAAGAAGACAGATGTGTATAATGCCTTTACTTTTTCAGAGATAGGCCTTTAGTGCATTTGAAATTTCTCTGCATACTTTTTTATTGTAAAAACATGCATTATCTTTATTACTATAGGTAATAAAGAGAAGCCAAAATCCAAGGTGCCCACACCAAGCTCCTCAATGCCTTGGAAGATGTTCCAGCTTCCTCTTGTACAGTATGTTAAGCATATCCTTGTGCCAGGTGCTGTTTTATATGCTTTATATACCTTCCTTTAGTTACTTTTTACAATGATCCAAGAAGTGGATGTTATTGTTACTTCCATTTTCCAGGGGAGAAACTGATGCTCAGATTGCTTAGGTAATGTGGTGGTTAATACTGAGTGTCAACTTGATCAGATTGAAGAATACAAAGTATTGATCCTGGGTGTGTCTGGGAGGGTGTTGCCAAAGGAGATTAATATTTGAATCAGTGGGCTGGGGAAGGCAGACCCACCCTTAATCTGGGTGGGCACAATCTAATAAGCTGCCAGTGAGGCTAGAATATAAGCAGGCAGAAAAATGTGAAAAAGAGACTGGCCTAGCTTCCTAGCCTACATCTTTCTCCCGTGCTGGATACTTCCTGCTCCTGAACTCCAAGTTCTCAGTTTTGGAATTCAGACTGGCTCTATTTGCTCCTTAGCTTGCAGACGGCCTATTGTGTGAACTTGTGACCGTGTGAGTTAATACTTAATAAACTCATATATGTATATATATATACACTCATATATGTATATGTGTGTGTGTGTGTGTGTGTGTGTATATCCTATTAGTTCTGTCCCTCTAGTCAGGGTCCCTCTAGGACATTACTCTGACTAACACAGGTAATGTCCGCCGTCACAAGGCATATCAAAGAAGCAAAGCTAATGGATTACAAAGTGCTTGCTCTCTGCCACATTCTTACCCATGACTTCCATTCAGGGTGACAGGTGGCTACCACTCTCAGTTTGTAGGTAGGGAGCATAGGTGCCACCAGCATGAGGAGAATAGTGAAAATAGCACATGCTGCAGGAAAAGAAGCAGAGAATGATGCCATGTTGTCCCCATGTCCTTATCTCAGTGCTTTCACTCCTGGCTGGTCACCACCCTGTCATCTTCCCCCGGGGCAGATGTCAAAGTCAAGGTCCTAGAGAAAACCTTGGCCTCAGCCCTATCAGGTGGAAAGGAGGAGCGCTGGGGGAGAGAGGTCTTCCTTCCATGGACCTCCGCAGCCCCAGGGGAGAGAAGGGGAAGGCCATTTGGGCACTGGCCACTTTTCTCTATACCCCTGTATAGAAGAAGTGAGCTTCAGTCTCCCATCACACACCTCCAACCACAATTTAACCTACCACCTCCTCAGGTTCATCTGGGCTTTAGCAATTACTCCCTCACATTTTATTAAGACTTGTTTTAACTGCCGAGGGAAAACAGACTCAACATGATGGACGCTAAAAAGTTCATAGGCACTATTTTGGGCTTCTTTGGCCTTTGACTCCACTGCACCTGGGGCAGCAAACTTCCTGTTCCTTTCTGCCTTGCTAGCCAGGGTTTCCTAAGCTTTGCTCTGCCTCCTCTGCCTAACCCCCTCCTCTGGCTCTTGCTTCCTCTGTCCCTCCTCCCCACCCCAACCAAGTGTGCCAGGCTTGTCCCTGTGCTCATCAGCTCTGAGTCAGATTCCTACCCCTACCTTAGCGGCACCACTTCGAGTTAGGCCAAAGCACTGAACAGGCCCTCTTGCAGTTCCCTGTTCCCAGGCGGGAGCCCCTAGCCCCTCTCTCCTCTCTTCCTCAGGCTTCTTAATGCCTCAAACTCTTCCTTACATTGAAAACCTGCAGAATAGAAAAACAAGCAAACAAAAAACAGATACGCCATGGTGCAATTTATCTTTTTTTATTTATATGATAAATATTTTCATGGCCTAATCTTTGTAAGGAACCAGGATAACATTTGACCTTTGGCTGGTGTTCCACCCCAGAGGACAGCATATCTTAGGGCAGGAGCAAGCATCTGCATGAATAGGGATGAAAAGCCACAGGACAGCTCAGGGCAATTGCTGGAGATTAATGTTCATGCAGGGAGAGGCAGACATGGGGACCAGAGGCTAGGCAGGGTCGAGGTCCTAGTGGGAAGGCGAGCCCTCCCAGGAACACATGCAGACTGCACCCTGTGCTCACCAGGAGCCAAGATTCTTTTAGCTGGTATAATGACAAATTCTGAAATGCATTCTAACATGATACTTTTACTGAAGAGTGGGATAATATGGCATTCGTTATTGCCTGTCCTAGGAAGGGTTTATATTCTAATAAAAGTAAAAACTCAAGCTAAGCAAACTAAACCCTAGAATTCAGGAATCACTGTACAGGCAGGGCAGGGGTTTGGGGGAAGATAGACACCTCAGCCCATGGAAATTACAACAGGAAAATCACTCCCTACACCCACCCTCCTGCATGTTCTCCAAAACTTGAAGAATAACATTACCAGCAGAAGGAAAAACCAGTCCCTGAATCCCACCCCTACCCCCATCCAGTTCCCTCCTTCTTTTGTTAAAGCTTTCTGTAGAGAGCAATGACTGAGAGGATCAAAGCATCTACTTCCTTCCCTTTGATGTGTGGTCTGAGACAGGCTCTGATGTCAGCCACGTGTTGTATTTCATTAGACCTGATATTAAGCTTCCTAGAGGTCAGGACGACCATGCTGCTTTAAGAACCAGGCTATAAGAAGGTTCACTTTGCTGAAAATATCAGAGGTCTCAGCACCCCTTCAGACCCACTAGGAAATTATACAGGTAAAGAAGTTGGAGTGTCTTTTCTTGATCTTTACTGCTTTGTATTATGAGGCCTCTCTTCAAGCTTACTTTTCTGCCAGAACAGTCCATATTCTGCATTCTGAAATCATATTCCTTCCTCATGTCAAATTTTGGAGCTTCAAGCAGGTATGAAGAGGGCAAGTTTTGGAGAGAGCTCTCCTGCTTTCTCTAAAACTGAACCTCAGCTGATTTTAAGCCCTGGGTTATCCTCTGGCCAAGTAAGATGAGCTCTGGGTAATAGCATGAGATTTGCTAGTGGTATTTCAAGAACCAGAGTACAAACTCTAATTAACCTCTCCCCAGAGAAAATTTTTAACCATAAATTTTCTCCTGTTTGTAAAACAAGCGGTTTAAGCTGCACGTATGCCCCAGAGGAATAAATTTCATAGCACATCTTGATTTCAGGCTGCATTCAGACTTTGCTATGGGAAAGTGCTTTTAATGGAAAAACCGAGACTTTCATCTGAGTTAAGGCTGTTCATTTCCCAGGCCAGACTGAAGGCTCAGGCAAAGCCCTGGACCCATCTCTCCTGTGACTGAAGTCACCTTGTCTGCAAAATGGGGGAGTAGTTCTTAACACCACTCGGTGGGCATCAGGTTCCCCAAATACAACCTTAGCACCCTCAAAAAAATTAATAAATTAGAGCTGTCATGCAAAAAGAAAAATAGAGAGAGAATTCTGTTGGACTTCCTTATCATTACTTTATGTTTTCATATATATTTTTTAATTTTTTTCTTTTTTTTTTTTTTGAGACGGAGTCTGGCTCTGTCACCTAGGCTGGAGTGCAGTAGCACGATCTCGGCTCACTGCAAACTCTGCCTCCCAGGTTCACACCATTCTCCCGCCTTAGCCTCCCAAGTAGCTGGGACTACAGGTGCCCGCCACCATGCCCAGCTAATTTTTTTGTATTTTTTTAGTAGAGATGTGGTTTCACCATATTAGCCAGGATGGTCTTTATCTCCTGACCTTGTGATCCTCCTGCCTCAGCCTCCCAAAATGCTGGGATTACAGGCATGAGCCACCGCGCCTGACCCCTATTTTTTAATTTTCTATAACTTGATGAGAGTATCCTCTTTTCAGTGCTTAGGGCGTCTAACAGTCTTCATTAGCCCCAAATAGGAATAGGCCTCTTGACCCTTACCCCAAGCCTCCCTTTTTTGTCTCTGTGAGTCTCACAGCTGAGCCATTTACCTTCCTCCCTTCAGCTGTTTCTGGCCCTTTGGTCCTCTTAAGTCTTGCTCCTATTTGTGCAAAGCAAGGCAGATGCCCTTGCTTTGTCACTGTCCCTAAAAACAATTACAGAGCCCTTTCCTTTGTTGAGTTTTTTTCCCTGATAATTTTTTGGAGACGGATAAAACCAAGTGCAGGGAATTTGCTACAGGCAGTCCTTGTTCTTGAAGTTCTTAGCAGATGGTGCAGATCTGGGCTCATGTCCTGGCTCTGCCTCTCAAAACCAGGTGGCCTTGGTGACTCCCCTAACCATTCTCAACTCAGTCTCCTCATCTGTAAAACTTACTTAGGGCACTGTGTGAAGAGTAACTGAGGATCAAGTAAGGATTCAGAAGGCAGCTCTCTCACTTATCTGAGATAATTTCTCACTCCTCTTCCTCTCTCTCCCTCTAGTCTTCATTCTAGCCACAACAAACTGAAGATGGCATGTCCCATGTGGGCCTTTGCATGAGCCTTTCTCTGGCTAAAATGCCCTTTTTTCATTTCTCTGCTATGCTATCCCATCCTATTCTGTCCTGTCCTATACTGTTCTGTCTTGTCCTGTCTTGGCCTATCCTTTCTTGTCCTGTCCTGTCTGACCCGATCCTATCCTGTCCTGTCCTATCCTTTCTTGTTCTGTCCTGTGCTATGCTATGCTATGCTATGCTATCCTATCCTATCCTATCTATCCTATCCTATCCTATCCTATCCTATCCTATCCTATCCTATCCCATCCCATCCCATCCCATCCCATCCCAACCCATCCCATCCCATCCCAACCCATCCCATCCCATCCCATCCCATCCCATCCCATCCCATCCCATCCTTTCTTATCCTATCCTGTCTTGTCCTATCCTATCCTAGCCTAGCCCAGCCCAGCCCAGCCCAGCCCAGCCCAGCCCAGCCCAGCCTAGCCTAGCCTAGCCTATCTTGACCTATCTTGTCCTATCTTATCCTACCCTGTCCTGTCCTATTTTATTCTATCCTGTAATGTCCTACGCTATCCGCAAAACTCAGCTCTATTTTCTCTGGGAAAGCTTCTCAGAGAGTTAGTTAACTCCCTCTCCAGTGATGCTGTAGTATTTCAAATGAACATTATGATGTGATAAGTACTGCAAGTTTGTCTACCTATTTCAACTAGACTAAGATCACTACAGAGCAGAGATCAAGTCTTTTGCAGTTTTCTAAATTTATGTGGCACTTCTGTTAATAATAATAGCTACCTTGAATTTACTATGTGCTAGGCAATGTGCTACTCATTCATTTATTCATTCACTGACCCACAAATGTTTATTGAGTACCTGTGGTAGTCCGTAAAGCCTATTTTAAATGCTTACCATATGTGTGTCTCTATGCATCCAGAAAAGTTCAACACTTATAATTTTGAATAAAAATGATGTTTATGTCCATCTGCATAATGTACTAGTTAGTGGGCCTTCATAAATTGGTAAATTCTGTAATTCTCAGCTCCAAATGCCAAACAGGATTAATAACGACAACAACAAAACTCTTTAGGACACATTATAATGAAAAGTAAGAGTATCAAAAACAGCTTCTAGAGAGGAAAGGAAGACTGACTACAAAAGAATAAGAATCTGATTCATATCAGACTTATCAACACTGAAAACAAGAAGAACAAAAGGGTAGTTAATATCTTCAAAAATGTGCAAGGAAGAAAGGAACTTTGAATCTAAATTTTCTAATTTGCCATGGCCTGAGGAGGGTGCCATGAGTTGAGAAGTATAGTCATCTCATTTCTGTACCTTGAGGGTAAGTGAGAGCATGGAAAGCATAAGCCTGGGTAGGTATCACAGCTGAAGACCAAGAAAGACAGAAGTCTTGGTCCTCGAGACACTCTCTTCCCAGGATAATATATGTGATCTTAATGCCCGTTCCTCTGGTGCCAGCCTGTGGCACCAGTTACGGTGGTGATAGTGGCAGTCAACCCCATACTTAATGTGCTGCCTAAAGTTCCACTGATAACTGACTTCATCACGCTCTCCTTCTTTCCTAATGATTGAAGTTAAATGGAACCCTAGGCGTTTCTAACCTAAAAGCGAGTGATTAGGAAACATTTTTAATCACACTTACCATGCTCTATAGAAACTGTAAAGCTGGCCCAAAGAAACCAGCTAGAGTAGCCAGATTCCAAGCGTATATCACCAGATAACAGACCAATTTCTTTTTTTTCTTTTTCTTTTCCTTTTTTTTTTTTTTTTTTGAGGCAGAGTCTCACTCTGCTGCCCATGCTAGAGTGCAGTGGTGTGCAATCTCAGCTCACTGCAACCTCCATCTCCTGGAGAACCCCAATTTCTGATCCCTCATCCTTGCCTATACTCTGGTGGTCAGATGTAACAGCAACAGAAATGGGGGTGGTGGAGGCAGGTGCTGTTCCTGGAGGCCCTAATAATCTGCTAAGCAGCAGCTGGAAGCAGACTTTCAGCTAATGCATATAACATTCTGGTTGCATCCAGTACCCTTTTGGTTTTGAGTAATACATCTCTTATTTAAGTAATATATTATCAGAGTTGTTACTTTTACTTTTGGCAAACCATAAAGAGGAAAAGTCAACCTACATGGTTTGGAGAGTAGAACATACATCAAACAGGAAGACCAAACCTAAGCATTAGCAAAGAATTAGAAGAAAGAGATGCTTTGGTTGAATAGGCAAATTGCCAACCCTTAGTGGTTAGGCACTAAGCCAGGTGCTGGAGAACAAGACAGACCTATTCACTGGTCTCATAGTGTGCTATATAATTTTTTTAAATGACTGCCATCAATTTTTTTCCTCCCTATATGTGCATACCTAGTGGGGTTTATTTCTCCTCCCCTTGGATTTATGACTACTTAAACCAATAAAATGCAGTAGAAGTGAAATCCTGGGACTTTTGACCCCAGGTTTTACAAAGACTTGCCATTTCCACTTTCTTCCTGTTGGAATTCAGCAACTATGCTGTAAGAAGCCAAGCCAAATGGAGCGGCTACATGGAAGGAATACTGAGGCCCTCCAGTCAACAGCCCTCACTGAATTTCCAGGCAACAGCCTGCATCAACTAACAGCTTTATGGATAAGCTGTCTTAGACACACCAGCTGGTCCAGTCCCCAGATGACTGAAGCTCCAAACATCATTTAGAGGAGAAGAATCACCCAGCCTAGCCCAGTCACCCTGCAGAATCATGAGAGTTAATAAAATCAATATTGTTTTAAGCCACTATTTGGTCATTTTTTATGATGGAGTAGATAATGAAAACATAATGCTTCTAGTGTAGCAGAGAAGATCGGCATTAAGTACAGTGGTAAAATGTGATGAGCGTCCAAGGTACTATGAGAGTATAGAATATGTCTCCAAGTTGAGATGTTAGTGTAGGAGTTAACCATTTATAAAAGAGATGTGGGTTCCAAAGGCATGGGCTTGTGTGAGGGCAAGAAAGAAAGAGTGCAGAGCTTTTCTAAGGAGCTGATGTAACTTTAGTGCAGCCTGATCCTGAAGTGTGAGGAAGAGGAATAAGATGAGAGAGGGAAGTATTATTTAGAATGTCATAAATATCATAAATGCAGTGGGGGGCCTTTGAAGGATTGTAAGCCTAGAAATAAAGTAACTGATGTTGTGATGTTTCATCTTGACTGAGGTATATGTGTGAGTACTAACAAATCCAGTAAATTTTTATTATACCTATTTTTAGATAGATAGATGGGAAAATGGGGACTCTTTTTGGGAGATTCCTCATCAGCACTCTTAGCTGGTTTGGGACATATGGTACTTTTGTTCTTGGCTATGGGAGCTCTGGTCCCTAGGCTTGGCTGCCTTTGAGTTAGCTAATGAGTGGGACTGGGACTGATGGTTTCCACATGAGCTGCCTCTGAAAGGCTCTTGGCATGGACAGGTACAACTCCATCTCCAGTGTTAAACATTGTTGACCATCTATCCCAACAACCCACCAGAGACGCCTGCTGTCTTTCAGGAAATTCCATGCTCCTGGGCCAACCCCATTGTTTGAATGCCCCTGCACATCTCCCAAGGAGCTGCTCTAAAGCCTGGCCAGAAAGAAGAAATAGATACGGACCCAATGAGACTGGAAAATTTGGGCAGGAAGCTATGAAATGAGATGCAACTTGGAAAAATACAGATTGCTACATCTGGGAGAGAAAATAATATGTCACTAGCAACCCCTGCAAGCACCATCACCAAATATAAAAATACATTTAAGCGTAGGAACAGAGGTAGATTACTGTCAAGCTAACAAGGCTGAGACTTCAGACCCCTCAATTGTCTCAATTGTGTCGGCCCCTTCCAAGTGCTTGGGAGAGCCTAACAATGTGTTCTTCATATATTTTTGTAAATTTGCAAAGATAAGCTATTTTAACATTTATTTTTCTTAAATAGGGCTCCCCCAAGTTGCATAAGCTTCATAGGACACAAAACCTGGATCTACCCCCAGGGCAGGCTGAAATGTTCAGTAGCAAATCAACAACAATGTTGATGGTGCCCCTGCTAAATGAGAACCTCTCTTCCTAGCCCAGGAAACCCTGTTGGAATAGTTCCTTCAGACCAAATGTAATGAAGTTAGGTTCAAACTGTCAGGGCACATCACTGGATAAGGCTGTGGACAAATTCAGGGCTAGGTGTTTGCAGGCAAAGCTACAACATTACGTGATAAAGACTGATCTTTGGCACAGTCATGAAATCAGGGAAATACACTCTAACGCTACCCACATAGTGTTCCTCTCTCCTTTTCACCAGATTTTGCTTGGGTTTAAAAGCCCGATGGATTCTGTTCACACTGAATCCATCAGCTATAACTGACAATGGTCAAAAAGTGTTTGGAGACAGGGGTTGGTATCCTTATGTTACTGAAATTCAAAGCCTTAGAGTTAAAGAATTATATTCTACTAGTAGAATTAATTTCAGAAATGAAGAAGAACCCAAAGTATTTCTGAGAAGTCTTTTAAATCCACGGTGGGCTTAAGGGCAAGGCTGTCCCTCTATAAGGGGTGACTCAAGCCTCCTTTTGGGAGTCTGCAAGGCAGCACCTGAGGCAGCAGAAAGAAAGCTCAAAAGTACGTTTTTGAAATCTCATATGCAATTTTTATTCTATTCCATGCAGAAAAATGTTTTCAGCTATTTCCTGTTGAATAAAACTGACTGTATGAGAAGACGCAAAATTATTATCCTGTGGTTCCCTGTCCCACCCTGCTATCTGTCATGGGCCCCCTTGGTTGTGTGTACCCCAGGTAGAGAAGCACACTTTCATTCATTTAGCATGGAGCTTGCAGGAGCAGCTTTGGCTCAAGAGAAGGACTCTACAGCATGGGACACAAAGGAATATCCAGTATCTGGAAGAGTTTCATGCTTTCATATTTCAAATTACAATTCTACAGGGCTGTGCTTCTCAGCCTGTCCCTTAAGAGTGCACAGGCATTTGGCAGAAAGAGCATCCCCCAACATGGCCAGGCTGGCTTTGCTAGAGGCACCATGGAGACATGAGGAATAGCATTATTAACAACAGAGATGTGCTGGGGCCTGGCTGAGCTTGGGCTCAGTGCTGAAGCCTGGAATCTGCCCCTTTACCGGTGATAACAAAATGCATCTCCCATTTGACTACTGGTGTTCTTGTCTGTGCTCCTTTATCTGAAGTTAACAGATATCACATTTACCAAACAATAATAGCCTTCAAATTATTGAAGGTGGACACTAGACTCTTGACATTGAGGAAAAAGGTGACAAAAATGAGGTTTGTCTTTGATCCTTTCTGCCTAGTTTCCTGTCCCCTTCACTTTCTGTCCTTTGCCCCTCATAGGAGCTTCCTCTCCTCTGAGACATAGGACTCTACCAATGTAGACTTATAGTCAGCCCTCTAACCATAGTGGAAAAAAAATGATCAGGAAATGTACATTGAGGTGTCTAGGACTTGGTGGCTAAATCCTCTTAGAAATACCCCCTGCAGTGAACATGGGAGTGCAGATGTCTATATGAAACAGTGAATGCGCTACATATTAATACATATTCTGCCTTCAAAAAGAATGAGACCTTGCCATCTGCCACAATATGGATAAGCGTAGAGGATATTATGCTAAATGAAATAAGCCAGATGCCAAAAGAAAAATATTATATGATCTCACTTACATATGGAATCTAAAAAAAATTCCATTATACAGAGAGAGAGAACAAAACAGCGATTACCAGAAGCAGGTGGTGTGGAGAGGTGGAAATGGGGAAGTGTAGATCAGAAGATACAAAGTAGCAGAGATATAGGATAAATAAGTCTAGAGATCAAAATACAACATGAGGACTACAGGTAATAAAATTGTACTTTACATGGAATTCATGCTAAATGAGTATATTTTAGCAGCTCATTTAACAAACAAACAAAAGTGGTTAACTATGTGAGATGATGGATATGTTAATCTGCTTCCCTATAGCAACCTTTGCAATATCAGTATGTATCCCATAACATCATATTGCATACCTTAAATATTCACAATAAAACTTATTTTTTTAAAAAAGCAAAGAAAATGGCAAACAAGATGAATAAATCTTTAATGATAAACTCTCAAGCATCTACAGAGGAATTCTATTTCATGTTGTTTTGCAGTGAAGCTTCAGCATCCCTCAAATCATCATTCCCCTTCTAGAAAAGGCAGGTCCTATCAGGAACCCCTTAACTGGACTTTATGAGTACCTGAGAGCAAAATCTGCTTGGGGCAATGGTCAAGCAACCCAGGCTATCAGCGTAGCTCAGTTGAGCTGGGATTAATATTTTGAGAATTAGAAAAATGTACTTCCAAATCCCAGGGAGATTCCTTGAGCCAAACTGTACTCCTTCAATATGCAGTAATTGCTGCAATGTCTCTGCCTAGAGCTTTTAAATACACCTATGAATTCCCACAAGCTGTCTGTCCACTCCTCCCAGCCTGAGTGTGGGATGAGGAGATGCCCAACCACAGAAGCCTCTGCTGCATGGCGTCAAGGGGTCATGGTGACCAGCGCACTCAGTCTCGGAAAACCAGCCCCAGCCAGAGAGATGCATAGAGTCCCATGAAAGAAGAAGGTCCAGCCTCATCTGAGACATTTGTTTGTAGGATGCCTCTTACATCTATTCCTTGACTTATTACTGACCATTCAGCTTTTGAGGGCACTGTGTTCCCTGACTTCTTCCCACTTTTTGATGTAATTCTGCTCTGCTTCCCTATAACACACACACACACACACACACACACACACACACCTGCATGACACCTTTGTTCCTTCCATCCAAGCCATCTCTCAAACTTCCTTCTTTGTTTCCCAAATGCTCCTTTCAGGCACAGCTCATCCAGGGAATGCCAGCCCTGGTTTTGTGAGGCATCAAATGCAGCCCTTCCCATGCATAGCCCAACCCCACAGGATTTCCCCTTCCTAGGTCAGCAGGAGAAACATGGGCTCAAACAGTAGGTCTTAACTGTTCAAGGGACCTGGCAAGATTTGGGGGGAAAAGTTCCAACAAGTTCAAATAAATCCAAATTATAGGGACAGTGTTAGTTGTGATTTAGAATCAGCTAAATAACAAAGCCAAAGGCACGAAAAGAAGGTGGGCAACACTAAGCACATTTACCCATTTCTCCTTCTGTAGTCTTCAACTTTAAACCAATGTGATTTGTGGCCCCATTATTCTGGCTGGCTAGTGTCAGAAGCCAAGAAAAAAGCAGTTAATTTCCAAGTGAGCTTGGCTCTAAATGTAGAGAGCCTCTCAGCACATTGGGGCTAGCCGTATTATGGGGTCACTGTCCCCTATGACAGCCTCCAGCAGGGAACAAAAAGCCTGTATCCTGGCTGCGTTCCCTTGCCCTGGACTCTGTCCCTGATTGGGTGGGTCTCACTCACTTGGCATATGTGTGAAGGCATCTGTCTGTTTCCTGCATTCTTCTTTGGGCTGAAACTGATTTATTTCAAAATCTGTTATGTATTTAGGATGTGTCATGCCCGGAATACTGGGTTTCAGGGCTATTCCAGTAACTTGTACAATTAATTACACTTTATATACGGGCTATTAGGACTTGAGCTGGCATAAGGCATATATATTAGGCCAGAATAGTATGCAGATGGTGTATAACAACTAAACCAATGGCTGACATTTGTGCAATGTGCTGTAGTTTGCAAAGCACTTTCACATGCCGTATCACTTTTGGTCCTCACGATAATCCCCTTGAGATAGGTAGTAGAGGAAGAAAGATTATTACTCCCATTTTACAAGTGATAAATATGGGACTTAGAGAGGCTAAAAATGGCAGAGTCAGAACTTGACAAATTCCACTTAAGAACTCCCAGGCTGGGCCTGGCGCAGTGGCTCATGCCTGTAATCCCAGCACTTTGGGAGGCCGAGGCGGGCGGATCATGAGGTCAGGAGATCGAGACCATTCTGGCTAACACGGTGAAACCCCATCTCTACTAAAAATACAAAAAATTAGCCGGGCGTGGCGGGCGCCTGTAGTCCCAGCTACTTTGAGGCTGAGGCAGGAGAATGGCGTGAATCTGGGAGGCGGAGCTTGCAGTGAGCGGAGATCGTGCCACTGCACTCCAGCCCGGGCGACTGAGCGAGACTCCGTCTCAAAAAAAAAAAGAGAAAAGAAAAAGAACTCCTAGGCTGAAAAATATGCAACTTTAGCCCTTGGAGTTCTTTAGTTACTTTGTTTGAAATTTCCTGTCATTAGCCTGCGTTTACTTTTTATTTAACATCTTCATTAAAGTATAATTGACATACCATAAACTGCACATATTTAAAGAGCACAACTTGGTAAGTTTTGACATATGTATATACCCGTGAAATCAGCACCATAATTAAGATAGCGAACATATCATCATTTCCAAAAGTTTCCTTGGGCCTTCCTTCTTGCTCTCCCCAACTGTCCCCAGGCAACCACTGATTTGCTTCCTGTCACTATATATTAGTTTGCATTTCTTAGGATTTTACATAAATGAAATCTTATGGTATGTACTCTTTTTTTATTGACTTCTTTCTTGCAGCATAAGATTCAATAATTTTGTAGCATGTATCAACAATTCATTTGTTTTTATTGGGGAATTGTATTGTATTCTATTGCTATGTCACAGTTTGTTTATCCATTCACCAGTTGATTAACATTTGGCTTGATTTGGGGTTTCGGCTATTACAAATAAAGTTCCCATAAATATTTATGTACAAGTTTTTTTTTTTTTTTTTTTGAGATAGAGTCTTGCTGTCACCCAGGCTGGAGTGCAGTGGCACGATCTCAGCTTGCTGCAACCTCCACCTCCTGGGTTCAAGCAATTCTGCCTCAGCCCCCTGAGTAGCTGGGACTACAGGCATGCACCACCACGCCCAGCTAATTTTTGTATTTTTAGTAGAGATGAGGTTTTGCCATGTAGGCCAGGCTGGTCTTAAACTCCCGACCTTAGATGATCCACCTACCTCAGCCTCCCAAAGTGCTGGGATTACAGGCATGAGCCACCACGCCCAGCCACTACAAGTCTTATATAAACAAATGTCTTCATTTCTCCTGGGTCAATATGTAGAAGTGGGATGTTTGCATAACATATTAGGTGTATGTGGGGCATTTTACGAAGCTCCCAAATTGTATTCCAAAGCGGTTGTACTATGTTACATCCTACCAGCAGTATATGAGTGTCCCAATTCCTCCCCTTCCTTGCCAACACTAGATATACTCAGTCTTTTAATTTTAGCCAATTTAATAGGTGTGTAGCAGTAATACCTCTTGCGTATTTCCTTAATGCACATTTCCTCAATTTGCTTTTCTTAGTGACTAATTATGTTGAGCATCTTTTCATGTGCTTATTTGCCATCTGTATATCTACGTTGGCAAAATGTCTGTTAACATCTTTCGTCCATTTTAAAATTATGTTGTTTTCTTATTGTCGGGTTTTTTACAGTTCTTTCTAAATTCTGAGTATAAGTCACTTATTAGATATATGCTTTGCAAATATTTACTCACAGTCTATGCTTTGTCTGTTCATTCTCTGTCTTTATAAAACTTGTATTAAGTCCAACTTATCAATCTGTTCTCTTCTGGATCATGCTTTTGATATTATAACTAAGAAATCTTTGCTAAACCCAAGATAACAAAGGTTTACTCTAATGATTTCTTCTAGAAATTTTATAGTTTTAGGATTTGCATTTATGTCTATGATCCATTTTGAGTTAATTTTTGTATATGGTGAGAGGTATGGATCAAAGTTCATTTTTGCATATGGATATCCAATTAATCTATTGTATAAAAGACTATTTTCTCACTACTTTCTGCCATTGGACGTTTGTGGAAATCACTTGTCCATATGTGTGTACTTTGCTATTTAGTCTCTCTATTCTATTCCATCAGTTTATCTGTTTATCTTTATACCAATACCACATTGTCTTGATTACTGTGAAGTCTAGTTTTATGTGCCAATTTGGCTAGGCTATAGTACCCAGTTGTACAATCAGACATGTATCTAGATGTTGCTGTGAAGGTATTTTGTAGATTTTTTTGTGAAAACATTTTGTAGATGTGGTTAACATCTCCAATCAGTTGACTTTTTTTAAAATTATACTTTAAGTTCTAGGGTACATGTGCACAACGTGCAGGTTTGTTACATATGTATATATGTGCCATGTTGGTGTGCTGCACCCATTAACTCGTCATTTACATTAGGTATATCTCCTAATGCTATCCCTCCCCCCCTCCCCCCACCCCACAACAGGCCCTGGTGTGTGATGTTCCCCTTCCTCTGTCCAAGTGTTCTCATGTCCAACAATTATAGACTGGATTAAGAAAATGTGGCATGCATACACCATGGAATACTATGCAGCCATAAAAAATGATGAGTTCATGTCCTTTGTAGGGACATGGATGAAGCTGGAAACCATCATTCTCAGCAAACTATCACAAGGACAAAAAATCAGTTGACTTTAAGTAAAGGAGGTTACCCTCAGTAATGTGGGTAAGTCTCATCCAATCATTTGAAAGGCTTTAAGAACAAAAACTGAGGTTTCCAGGAGAAGAAGAAATTCTGCTTCACAACTGCAATCTCAACTCCTGCCTGGGCTTCCAGTGCCACCCTGCCTTACAAATTTCATACTTGCCAGCCCCCACGATCATGTGATATACATATGAATTGAGCCAACTGACACACACACACACACACACACACACACACACCACGGAGAGTAAGAAAGAGAGGAAAAGCACCCTATTGGTTCTGTTTCTCTAGAGACTCCTGACTGACACAATCACTATAGCTTTATAGTGACTCTTCAAATCAAGTAGTCTTAATCCTCCAACTTTGTTCTTATTCAAACTTTCCAAATCTATACTAGTCTACTCACATATAATAAAAAAGAAGGGAAAGATCACATCCCACTGAATGTTCAGGAGGAATGTCCAAAAGAGATAGTCTGAACTGGACCCTGAGGATAGGAGAATTTTCACAAATATAGCAGAATCAGTGTTATTCCGTTATAAGGGGAGGAAAGCTGCTTGAGCGAGACCTCAGAAGAATAATTTTTCCAAAATACTCTGGAAATTGGAGTCATCCAGTATGGCTAGAAAGTAAAGGGTATAGAAAAAAAAAGGCAGTATGTTTGAAAAGATATCTTGGGTTAGTGCTCTGAAACTGCCTTATACAAAAAGAAATTTATTAATACACATAATTGAGCAATCAAAGGTTATGACATCAGGCATGGCTGGTTCCAGAAGGCTTATTCTCTTTTGCTTTTTCTCCCTCTCTTCCCCTTTCCCCTATCCCTCTCTCTCTCTCTCTGTTGTCAACTCTGCTTTTCTTTATGTTGATTTCAGTCACAGCCAGGTCTTCTCTATTAGGTGAACTCTGACAGCTATAGGTTTATACTACCTGTATAACTTCCAATCCTTGTAGGAAGAAAGCTTCTTATTTTTATACTAGTTCTAATAAAATAAAATACAAAATCCCAGAAACGAGTCTTATTTGACTCATCAGGTTACGTGTCTACACCAGAACCACTGTGTTTATGAGATTGGGATATACTGGCTTTCTCGACCTGGGACCTGTGACCATCATCATGGGGGAGAAAGGTAAGGTGGAAGGTGCTGAGTGAGGTCAGCAGAATTACCACATCCTTTCAACTTCCTCCCGTGGAGACTAGGTTTTTGCAATTTCAGCATTTGTTTTTTCATTTCATCCTTAAGACTTCTCTGACTGCTGTTTTATACACTGCTTCTTCCCTTTAAAAAAAAATGTTTAAACTTCTGCTTCTTTCCCCTGCAGTGTCAGTATCACATGTGCAGGTTTCAGCACATCTTGTTGCTCCCTGCTTGTCAGTCAGTTCTCTCCAGAGTTCTAGTTTATTGCTGTCACCACTGGAGTTTGCAACAGCTTTCCATTTGGTTCCTTTTGTGAATCTCATTAATATGCAGTTATCACCTCTCTCCGCATCATTAAAAGACATTAACCAAAACCAAACCTAATAATGAAGTCTGAAGATTCTGCAGCAGTAACTCCTTCATAGAAACTAAGCAACTTGACAGAGGAGGAATTTGGGTAGGAAAATGGAAAGGGCTTCTTTTTCTAACACACAGAGTTTTCATCAATCTCAAAAGGAGACTTGGAGAGGAAAATAAAAGAACTACAGTGTAAGGTCAGAGAGATAGAAAAGTAGGTCTTAGCATCTGTTTCTGTATGTGTAAAGTAAAAATCACAGCCATGAGCAGCTGCAAGGTTTGGAGGTCTGGGGTTACAAGCTGCTGTTTAAGTGAGGACTCAATTATTAATAGTAAGGCTAAATGGAGGCGTGGTTGACAAAGAATTTTAGTTGCTGGCTTTCCTCCTTCATGCTCTGAAACATTCACCCTTTGGTATTAGAGGTGCTTTTCTGTGGGTTGGTGGTTTTATTTTAGCCTGAATGTCACTCAGAGTTATCATTGCTGAAAAAAAATCATCTTTCTCCACCAACCCACAGTTGGATTTGTTTGAGTTGGACCTTTCCCTGTCTTATTCACTGTCTTGATCTTGACTGATCTTCAAAAAGTTCAAATCCGTAAGTTCACGTCCATTATCACTCTCACCTGGACCACTGAAGCAGCTTCTTAGCTGGTCTCCTTACCTCCATCCTTGTGTTCCACTACCATTATGCCCACAATTCCTTCTCCTTAGTGAAATCTGAAAGAATCTCTGGAAAACACAAATCAGATAATATTACTTGGGTTTCTTTTTCACAAATGAATAAACTGAAGTACATGGAGCAGCTATGTAGTGTGGTAGATGTTATTATCAGTGGCCTGCTTTGTGTATCTAGGATAGGAAAGTAAAAAAGAAAAACCACTCAATGGATTAAGGATGTGACCCTTTGAAGGCAGCATGGCCATATGACTAGTGCTACTTAATGAGTTGTAGGGGGACATGATGCAAGTTCCTTTGAGGCTGGAGCATTTAATTATCAGCCTAAGACCCTCCCATGCTGGGTGCAGTGACAGAGCCCCCATCAACCTGGGTTCCTATGTGATTACAATGAGCAAAGTCTTCCTGACAATCTTTGTTGAACACATAGTCTGAGTAACCAAAAACCTTTGTTGTTTTAAATTTCTAAAATTCTAGGGTGGTTGTTTACCAAAGCATAACCTAGACTATTCTACTGATACAAATATTGGAGCCGAAAGAAGGGCTAGTATAACAACAGCAACAACAACAATAATATGGCCAAATGGGGAAAAAAAACAGTCCCGAAATATATGACATTGGCTTATGTGCCAGGTGATAGGTGGTGAGAAAACTGATATTAGAGGCTTGAAAGTTGGTAATCCACTTCATTTAATGGCAAAGCATTTTATAAAGTTGCCACCTTCAGTCATTTTGGAGGCATATCATGCATCTAACTATTTTGGAGCCATATCGTGCTTCTAATTAGGAGAAGAGGTTGGGAAAGAATATCGTAGTGTGCACTGGTTGCTGTTGGCTATACCTGTCAAGGTCCTATAAGCAAGAGATGGTCTCAGCAAAGAATTCACTTACTTGGAAATAGGAATGAAAGAGAATAGAGAGCATCTAAAACTTCAGGGAGTGGTGGGGTTGCAAAGTCAACTGCTTCTCAATTCTAAACTATAAAAGATAAGAATGAGGAAGACTGTGAAAAACAAAGGTTAATAAAACTCAGCCTTGTGGGGAGGATCAAATTAAGAGTGTAGTCATTAAATACAGTTGTTAAGAGCTCTGAGTGGAGTAAGGCGTCTTAAAGTAAGATCCAATGAAGGACAGGGTGCCAGTAAATCCTTTTAATTGGATAAAAGCACTCAAGGAAGGAAAGAAAGATGTGGCATGCACTTAAGTCTAGAGATAGGTTTGGGAGTGAGAAACCAAACAGCAAATAAGGGAACCACATTTGAGAAAGGGCTGAGGGAATGGTTAGTGGCACTTAAAGCGACTGAAATACAACATACAGGGAGTCTCGGCTCACTGAATTTTTGAGAGAGGCATGCAGCCAAAGGAGCCATGGTGCTTGGCTAAAAGGGCAGTGACTGTTGAGACCCTGACTTCAAATCATTCAGGGAAGGAAGTAGACTGGAATAGATGCTTGATCTCCTATGAAATCATATTCCCCAATGCCTATTTTAGATGTAGTCAAGAGGGACAAAGAAAAATAAAGAAGCTCCCATGGAGTAGACCAGAAGTGACAGAGAATAATGGATCCAAAAGCTCCTCTAACCTGAAGAATCAGAGATTAATTAAAATATATTTCCACTCCAAGGAGAGGGCCTCAAAAGTTAACCCAGCAGGATCCAGAACTTCCACAGGCCACTCACATCTCCCATTCTCCCCCTTTCTGAATAGGTGTTATCAAGATGATCACTTTCCTCTTGTATCACTGTGTATTGGGTGGAGCAGAAAGGAGGATGCAGAGCACATGTTTTTTTAGTTCACAGCTCCTTAAGGTCAAGAGTTGTGCCAGGCGTGGTGGCTCACACCTGCAACCCCAGCACACTGGGAGACCGAGGCAGGTGGATCACCTGAGGTCAGGAGTTCAAGACCAGCCTGGACAACATGGTGAAACCCCATCGCTATTAAAAAAAAAAAAAAAAAAATTAGCCAGGCATGGTGATGGATGCCTGTGGTCCCAGCTACTCAGGAGGATGAGGCAGGAGAATTGCTTGAGCCTGGGAGGTAGAAGGTGCGGTGAGCTCAGATTGCACCCCAACCTGGGCGACAGAGCAAGACTCTGTTTAAAAAAAAAAAAAAGAGTTGCCGCATCCAGACCTGATGGAGAAACCACAAGGTGAGATTCCGTAAGGAAGATTCCATGACGCTTCATTCAGAGATCTGAGACTTTGAATTTAATGTCTTGACTTAGCAGGATATTTATGTTATCTTGTCGGGAAAGGGAGGAGTATGTTCCACATGTATTAAGAGGACAGAACTAAATATTTGGAGACTGAAGTCAGTCTATATCAGATCTTTCTACTGTTATCAATACTGAGTTCTCTTCTTTGAAGAATGTAGAGACTACACTTACCCACACCCTTGAAGTCAGACATGGCCCTCTAATTAGCTCTGGCCAATGGGTTGTGGGCAGAAATGATATGGGCCAGAGCACTAAAATAACAACTCAAGACCCTCTGTCTCTGCTCATTACTAACTTGGACGACTGTGGATTACTTGAAGACCACCTTACTCCATGCAGAGGAAGGAGCCTTCATCAGCCTGGGTCCCTGAGGGACTACAATGAGAAGAAGATTTCTACCAGTCTGTTTTGAACATGCAGTGTGAGTGAGAAATACACTTTTGTTTTAAGCCACTGAAATTTTAGCAGCTGCTTGTTCTGCAGCATAAGTTTTTCTGTTCTGAATGATACACTTGCCATTCCCAAAGGCAGAAAGAAGAGGTAGAACCAGGATTCAAACTCAGTTCCATCTGACTCAGAGGTCAAATGTTGGCCATTACCTCCCTGCCAGTTGCAAGGGTGTTACTAAAGCCAATCCTTGAACTAGGGCTGATGAGTAAAATTTAGCACTGCATAACTTTGAAAAAATTAAAACATGAAGACGTTTTAACGGTCTTGGGGAGGATAGAGAGGGAGCCTAATGTGACTGATCAGAGGACTGAGGGATGACATTGCAAAACCTCAGTTAGCTGTTTTTTTGTCTAAGAGAGATGAAAGTTAGAGGTACTTACAGATTCACTCAATGAATTGCATAATAATCAGCTATAGAAGTAAATATTAATTATATCCTATACAAAAGTTTCTACAGCAAAATCTGAGTGACAAGTGGCTATTTCTGTGTAGAAAGGGGTAGGATGGGGGAGCAGGGAAAAGTGGGAAGGAAGGAATTGATAAAAGTATATTTAGATGAATCAACCAAATTTAACATTTCTAATTTTAGATAAAAATTTTTGAAAGGACTATAACAGATGAAATTTGAACTAGGAATTTTAATTATTATATGATAGTTGAGAAATATATTTAGATATTTGTAGAATTTGGCTGCTTTTATATTTTCCTTTGAAAGTGTTATATGTTTTGATTCTTACTTTACTTCTTTAATGTTATAATCTTTAATAAGATTTGTTTTTCATCACCATAACAATAGAACTTCATGATTATAAATCTCTGCAGGAGACTGAGCCTAAAGCTATAGTCTGGAACTCAAGACCTTGGTGAACGTGATGAGACACATTATTACTTTACTGACATCTAATGACTGTGTAGCTTAATGGCAGAATTTTTCTTAAAGTGGCAAATAAAATGCATTGAAGTTATACGCTAAAATCATTTAGTAATAGCTGCAAATTTTTTTTAAAATTCCTTATTCTCTATCACTTTCTTTGCCTTCCTTTATATCATATTCCTCTACCGAATCTTTCTTTCTCTTTCTTCCTTTATCTCAGGTGCAACATATGGTTATACAAACATATATAACCTATACACCCAAGATACTCAGCACATTTCTGAAAAAAAGTCAAAAGAAGTTACTGAGCCTACCAGAGACCTAAAGCCAGAATTTCAGAGCCTCAGAAACTTGTGTAATAAGAGATCTACCAGAACTTTTATTCATTTACTTATCTAATATTTATACAAATCTCACTGTGTACCAGGAAGGAAGTTGGGTGCTAAGAATTATGGGATGAAAACTGTAGAACTTGCCCTCAAGAGCTCCACTATCTTATAGGGAATAAAGGAAGTAATTTTCGTATAGTAAAGTAGAGGTAATTATAGGTCACTCTGGAGCATCCCAGATAGTCAAACCCTACCTTTGCAGACATTTCTTTTTCTTTCTTTAATTTAATTTTATGTTACATTCCAGGATACACGTGCAGGATGTGCAGGTTTGTTACTTAAGTAAACATATGTCATGTGGTTTGCTGCACCTATCAATCCATCACTTAGGTATTAAGCCCCACATGCATTGGCTATTTATCCTAATGCTCTCCTTCCCCTCGCCCCCCCGACAACACCAGTGTGTGCTGTTCCCCTCCCTGTGTGCATGTGTTCTCATTGCTCAGCTCCCACTTATGAGTGAGAACAAGCGGTGTTTGGTGTTCTGCTCCTGTGTTAGTTTGCTGAGGATATTGGCTTCCAGCTCTGTCCATGTCCCTGAAAAGGACATGATCTCATTCCTTTTTATGTCTGCATAGTATTTCATGGTGTATATGTATCACATTTTCTTTATCCAGTCTATTATTGATGGGCATTTGGGTTGATTCCATGTCTTTGCTATTGTGAACAGTGCCTTTGCATACATTTTAAATCATTTTCAGTTGAGTTGAGAGCATTTAGGAAAAATCAATGTATATATTACACAGAGACATCCTAGACTTGTCTCCTCCTTCTCATTTTTTGGTACTTGATAAAGGAATTAAAGCAAATTATGTATGTAAAGTACTTACGTTAGTGTCTGAAATTAAGGAAGCACTCAACATGTTACCTATTACCATTCCTCCATTCTTATACTCATTAGACAAGATGCCAGGCACTATGGTAAGAGTTGAGGATACTAAAGTAAAAAGACAGCCCCCGACTTTAAGGAGCTTATGAGACTAGTGGAGGAAATAGACATGCAAATAAGCGATTCAATGCAATATGGTCACTATTAGATTCAAGGATTAGGAGTGGGAGAGTGAGAATTGTATTAGGCTAGTGGAACCATGTATAGCTAACCTCTGAACTGAGCTGTCAAGTATTAACTAGGTTTGGCCAGGGTACCGAAAAGAAGAAGGGCATTCTAGGTTGAAGGCACAGCATAAGCAAAAACATGAAGGTTTCTGGCTGCAACAGATGTAAGCTAAAAAGAAAAACAAAATGAAAGAAAAACATGAGGGTACAAGAACACATGATCTATTCTGAGAACTTTAGGATTACTCATGTATAAAGTGCAAGAAGACAGGGATTGGTATGGGGCTACATAGGTAACGAGAACCACATCAGGAAAGGCCTTGCAGGTCATATCAAAGAAATCAGAATCTACATGTTAGGCCAGGGGGGTGATTCAGACTGTTAGCCCAAGGGCTTCATGGCTAAGAGATGTTTCGTTTGGTTTGCACAGTTTTTAAAAAGCAACATGCCTAGCTAGACAAGTCACAGTGTGACTGCATATTGTTTTAGCAACATTCCATGGCATGAGTTTGTGTTGCCTGCCTGTCCCTGCCAGTGTCTGTGTTTGCAAAGACAGTTCAACCTGACAGATGATCGAAAACTACTGAGGAGTTCTGAGCAGGGGAACAACATAATTATATTTATATCTCCTTGGTAGTGACATGGTACATAAGGCAGAGAAATTAAGAATAAGAGATAGAGACAAGTAAGAGACAGCTAAAATAATCCAGACGGGAGCACCTGAATGAGGGCAGAGGAAGAGAGGACAGATGTAAAATTGATTTAAAAATTAGAAGAATTGGTTGTCCATTTTTTGTTTGTTTGTCTCATTCCTTGGTAGTAGTGGCGAGCCGAGAACAAGAGGGGAGACTCTAGAATGCTCTCCGGTTTTTAGTTAGGGCAGCTGAGTCAATGGTACACAGAGATGCCATTCCTAGAGAAGGGTTTAGAAGGATGTGAGGGTAGGTTAAGGAGTAAGATCCTGTGTTAGGTTAGGAGGAGTAGAGTCTAAGGATTTTGGTAGATATTTGGGCAAGGATGGTGGTTGGGGTAAATCACAGACCAGTAACAAACCATGGAATTGAAACTGGAATTGAGAAAGTTCTCAGATAGCCAGTTTATTTCTCCACAACTCACAGAGGAAGGCCCCATAAGCTTGGAATCAGGATAAGAATGCACTAGCTCTTCCAATGGCTGGTCCAAAGAGTCACAAGAAGAACAATAGTGATAACAGTAATACAATTTTGTAATAAAACTGTGTTTTACAGAATTCTAACTATGTGTGAGGGGCTGGATTATTTCTTTTATTCCTCATACTAACCTTATAAATAATAGGTGTACTTATTGTCCCCGTGTCACAGATGTGATAACTAAGGCTTAGAGAAGTTAAATAGGTAGCCCAAGTCACACAGTAGTAAGGGGTGGAGCCAGAACTTAACTCTTGTCTCCAGATCTCCATGCCAGTTACCAGTGCAGTATTCTGGCAACTTAGGCTGGCAGGGTAACATACGGAGTTCCAGGAAGGTTGATCTCTTTCAATAAAATATCAACCCCGTCCCTCAATATGCGCATATGCCTAAAATTTTTAACTTTAAAAAATGTATTTCTGGCCAGGCGCGGTGGCTCATGCCTGTAATCCCAGCACTTTGGGAGGCCGAGGCGGGCGGTTCATGAGGTCAGGAGATCGAGACCATCCTGGCTAACACGGTGAAACCCCGTCTCTACTAAAAAAAAAAAAATACAAAAAATTAGCTGGGCTTGGTGGCGGGCGCCTGTAGTCCCAGCAACTCCGGAGGCTGAGGCAGGAGAATGGAGTGAACCCGGGAGGCGGAGCTTGCAGTGAGCCGAGATCGCGCCTCTGCACTCCAGCCTGGGAGACAGAGCGAGACTCCGTCTCAAAAAAAAAAAAAAAAATTATTTCTTAGGGGCCTGAAGGGTTAGGAGGGAAAGTTTCTCAAATCCACTATTCAGGTCTAAATACCTCTGGGAGGTGAAGAGCTGGTTTGAATATGCAAAGGTTCTCAGCCTCAGGGCACTTTAGAAGCACCTGGGTTGTTTTTTGTTTGTTTTTTGTTTTTGTTTTTGTTTTTCTTTTTTGAGACGGAGTCTCCCTCTGTCGCCCAGGCTGGAGTGCAGTGGCCTGATCTTGTAATCTCCGCTCACCGCAAGCGTCGCCTCCCGGGTTCACGCCATTCTCCTGCCTCCGCCTCCCGAGTAGCTGGGACTACATGAGCGCCCGCCACTATGCCCGGCTAATTTTTGTATTTTTAGTAGAGACAGAGTTTCACTGTGTTAGCCAGGATGGTCTCGATCTCCTGACCTCGTGATCCGCCAGCCTCGGCCTCCCAAAGTGCTGGGATTACAGGCGTGAGCCACCGTGCCCGGCTTACCTGGGGGTGTTTTTAAAGCTATCAATGTGCTAATTGGTCTGGGCCACATATACTATGTATTTTTTAAAACAGTGATTCAAATTTGCATCTAGGGTTGCAAACCAATGGTAGTGGCCTGAAATGCAAATTCTCAGTGAAAGGCAAATCATAAACTGTGGGTTGGACCTCAGCACTTGGTGTTTTCTTAAGCCTCCCAGGTGATCTGGGTCAGTCCTCTAGTGGGGTTAATGAGCCTCCATGGGAGAGAACAACAGGTACAGGGAGAGGACCTAGCCTTGGGCACTGGAGGGGTAAGAGAAGATTCTGGAAGGGGAGCCTGATCAGAAGATAAACTTCCTTTCTGTAGGATCTGAAAAATCTGATCTGTCCTTCCCCACGTGTGGGCTTGCCGCCCGTGTCTTGGCTTGTTCAAGGGAGCCTAGGACAGAGCGGGTTATGCTTCTCACAGAGGTCTTGTGGATGAGTAGCTGAAGCCCCCTGGAGAGAAAGGCCAGAGAGTCTCTCTGCGGCTGAAGCAGAGCCGCTGAGAAAGGTGAAGCTCCACCGCATGACCACAAGGTCGCGCCACACTCGCCCTCCCATCAGTATTTATGGGAGTCAGGAGTCCAAGAATGGAGGAGAATGAGGGGGACGGCAAGGGAGTGGGGAAGTTCCGAGCAGAAACTGTGGGCAGAGTGGAACTCATGAGCTGGGAGGACAACTAGCATTTATTTTTGTATAGTTTTTTGAGGGAGAGTAAACAGAAATACCACTTGCTGGGAAAGTTATGTAACGGGAGGATGCTTCCTCCTCATCCCCAGAGAGCTAAATGGAACCATATTGGGCCCTCCTCAGCCACTCGGGGAGACGCTTTTCAAGAGAGTGAAATGTTTTATTAAAGAAACTCCAAGAAGGGAGGAAAGAAGCCCAAAAGAGAGGCAGCCTGACAGGTCGACAGATGGAATCAGCCCTTCTCATGCAAGTGGCTGAAAGCTGAAAGTCAGTTCCTCTGAAGGTAGAGCGGTAGTTCACAGATCCACAAGGCCTTTCATCTGCGTGCTCACAGCTCCAGACTGATGGCAAATGAAGAGATTTACAGTGTCCCGGGAGAAGCAGAAATAGGGGTCCACGCTCCAAGTCTGCTTAGATGATAGCAAATGGAGCGGAGCCCCTGGAGTTTGTAAACTAGGGCCTTCTATTCAGTTTTGTCATGTCCGTAAAATAAGGATAAAAGAGATCTCTTTCTCTGGGCGGTTGTGAAGATTAAGTAAAATATGTATGGGAATTGCCTGGCATGTAATAGGTACTCAACAAATGTCTCTTCCATGTTCCTCTTCCTCAGAAGTGCTCAACAGCTGTATGGTCAAAATATCATCGACTAGTCACACTCTTCTCAGTTTTTTTCAAGTGAGAATACAAAAAGGAAATAAAACTTTCTTCTCCTGGATGAAGAAACCACAAATGCAATTCTTAATTCAATCTAAGGAATTTTATTAGTTAAAAGTAACTGACCTTTAATTGCTTCTCGGCCTTTTGGCTAAGATCAAGTGTAATAATAACTGCACTTTAGATAAACTTCCCAAGTTATGATATTGCCACTCTATAAGAATACTAATGAATAATAGGTAAACATCACTTTTCATTTCAGTTTACACAGCTTACGGTTTCTTTCAATTATCAGGGTCTGTACTTTTACAGGTCTTATCTCACCCCGTTAGCTAGTCATCAATTGCAAATTTATTAAACATTTCAAATGATATTGTGAGCTAAAGACAGACTACCTACCTGAATTGCCAACATCACTTTCAGAAGACTTCTGGGGGCTATGGCCTCAGGAACACAGCCCTGTCCCATACAGCTCTAGAAGTGACCATTTTTTTCTAGAACAAAAACCTGGGTAAATATTCACTGCAAGGAGACACTTCTATTAAGACGTTCTCCAGCCCCCTCTTGATGGTCAAATGCAGTGGAGACTTCAGTCTTTATCCTACTGCTCCTCCAGGCTGTATTTGCTGCTCTGCACCTCTGTATAGACATACTTCCTTGGCTCGAGTAACACTATTGGCTCATAATTCTTAACTCTTTTCATGTCACTTTTTGGTGTCATCCTTGGGCTCCTCTCTTCCTTGTTTTACTTATAGAAGGTGATTCCCTGGGTTTTGTCCTTGACTATTCTCTTTTCGCTCTGTGGGCTTTACCTTGATTGATCTTGTCCTTTCTCTTTCAGATTTAATCACCTCCCATATGCTGATGACATGCAGCAGAGACAGTAACGCTCACCACAAGTTACATTCGCACCTCTACATTTCTCAGCCCCTGCAGTTAGGTGGGGCCATAAAACTAATTCTGTCAATGAAATGTGAGCAGACATGATCTGTGTCACTTCCAGGCTGAGGAGTAAAAGGCATAGGTGTGATTATTTAGTCTTTCTTTTCTCTTTCCCAAGTGACTGAGACGCACTCATGTTCTAGATACTGAAGTTACAAGATGATGCAACCTTGCCAACTTGAGTCCCTAAGTAATGATAGGAAACAGATTCCCTCAATAACACACACTTGACAGTATGAGTTAAAAAATAAACACCTTTTTTGCATTAAGTCACTGAGATGTGGGGATAGTCTGTTACTGCAACATGACCTGTCTTGTCCTGACTTCGAAGTCTAGTACCTAGCCTTATATCAACATCTAGTAGTTAATAAACAATTTGTATTAACAAAACAAATAGCCATCTTTATTCCCTCACTGCTTCCCACAGTTTCATATTTATTGTTCCCATCTGCTTCCAGAGAAGTCCATTTCCCAGAACTGCTCCTCTTCTAGTATTCCATACCTCTGTTAGTAGCACAGCAGACTCTCGAGTTATTGAACCAAGAAAGAGGAATCAGCCCAGAAACCTTCCATTGCCACCCCACTCCAGTGAATCACGAAATGCTTATAAAAATACCTCCTAAATATCTCTTCACCTTCCTCATCGGCTCTGTAAAGACTTGCCTGGACTGGTGGAATCCAATCTTGACCATTCTTCTCTCTCTTGCCCTGACCTCCACCTGTCAAATCTACCCTCCCCACTCTAGTCAGAGGAGATCGTCTAAATTACAAGTCGGACCATGTTTAAAACCACTTGTGAGTCTCTGACACCTACAAAATAAAGCCTGAACTTTTTGGCTTGTCACAGAGGCATCCTAGCACACATGGCCTGGACCCTACCTGAACCTCCGGCCTGCTGTCTGACCTCTGCCACATTGCCTTTTGCAATTGTAATATTAATACTTCCTAATTCCTTATAGCTCCACCTGCATTGTGCAGTCTCATGCCTCCTTTCCTGACTCTGTACCTGGCTAGACTGTATCAACTATCTAAGATTTACCTGGACATCATCTCTGCCAGAGGGCCTTCCCTAGTCCTCACCTTCACGCTTCCTCTGTATTTTCATAGCACCCAATTTCAATTTTTATTACAGTGTTGTGGCTCCACTGTTGTTCATACACATGAGAGTAAACATGCACTTCTTGACAGGCAAAAATAGGCCAAGGATCTTTTTTGACTCCCTCAAGACATGTTTTATTTGGAGATTATTTGGTTCCAGATCTTTGTCATTTCCTTCCTTAGGTCTCATTATAATCTACCTGAGGAGTACTCAGTATATAGTCTTCTTGCCTCCCCTCCTCTCTCCCCTCCCCTCCCTTCCCCTTCTCCCTCTCTCCCTCCCTCCCTTCCTTCCTTCCTTCCATCCTTCCTTCCTTTTTCCTTCCTTCTTTCCTCCCTCCCTTCCTTTTTCCTTCCTTCCTTCTTTCCTTCCTTCCTTCTTTCATTTTTCTTTCCCTACTCTTTCCTTTTCCCTTTCCTTTCCCTTCTTTTCTTTTTTCCTCCCCCCTTTCATCCTTTCTTTGTTCCTTCTGGCTCTAGGGTCAGAATGACCAGGTTCAAATCCAAGCTTTACCACTACTTATTAACTGTGTGACTCTAGAAAAGTTTCCTAAATTCTCTGAGCCTTATTTTCTTCATTTGGAAAATGGGAATAGTCATATTCTCTATAGACATATTCATCTCACTGGATTGTTGTAAGATTTAAATAACATGTACATATAAATTACTTAGAACAATGTGTGATACAGGGTAAGCACTCAAATACACATTTTCTATTATTACTTTATTTTATCTGTTCAGTGAATAACTAACTAGCAATCAACATTTAATAGCACTTTCTAACCCTGGAATCTAAGTTAAGCTGACCAGTATCTTGGATCTGGGCCCAATCCCTATTCATGTGCCCAAATCTTTCTGTCTAGGGTGCTGCAACCAACATTCCATACCAGAGTTTTTAGCCATTTGGTTTAAGACTTGTTCCCCCCTTAAAGCACAGATACCACATAAAGTTTTATCAATCATTTATAATGCCCTCATTGAAGTAGGCCCAGACAACTCCAGCTGGAAACAATAATAATTCATATTTGTATGGCACTTTACAATTTACAAAGCACTCTCACATGCCCTTGATCTCCTGATCTTTAGAATAGTGCTGTGGGTTACGAGAAGCAGACATGATCACGATTATTACCATTTAAGAGAAGAAAATACTGAGATTCAGAGTTTATGAGCGCAAGTTCCCACAGATGGCTTGCCATGTAGCGGAGGCTCATTTTCAAGCTTTGTGGCTCCTGGGCCCAGTCTCTTTCTGCTCCCCCATGCTTACGTAACCTCTGATACTTTCTAGCAGCAGTACAGGCCCTAGAAACCTGGGGCCTATTACAGAGTTGTAGAGGCAGGCAACTCATGTCGTGGTATGAATGGTTTTAGAGACTTGGGGAATATCAGGGTGAAATGAGACTTTAAAGATTATCTGTTCAAGATCGTGCCACTGCACTCCAACCTGGGAGACACAGCGAGACTCCGTCTCAAAAAAAAAAAAAAAAAAAAAAAGATTATCTGTTCAAGAGCCCAAGATTGGAATCAAGTTTACTGAATTCACACCCAGCTCTGTCACTTGCTATTGAATCTTGAGAAAAGCATTTAACTTCTCTGTGCTTGAATTTTATCACCTATAACATGCCTGACAGTAGTTACTACAGAGTGAGAGCAGATGAGATTACTCATTTACAGCACTTAGTTAATGAATGTTAGCCATTAGCACTAACATTATAGTGTAATTATTATAATCTATGATGACATATTAGTTATAATAGTGCGGAAATCTGAGGTAGCTCCCTTTTCTGCAAGAAGTTTCTAAATCAGAATGGAAGGACATTGAACAGTTAGCAGGGGAAAATATCTACAGAGAGTAGATGGCAGGGGAGAGGGGGTTTCAAACTGAAGTCAAAGGCTGGCCCTGCTGAGGTCATCCAAGGAGATGGATGGGGCAGAGGAGGGTAGAAACACGGCAGGCTTTGAATTCCTCTCCCAAGCTATTAAACTTGGCAAGAGCCCTTGACATCTGGCTGGCTGATCATTGCCTGACAGGTTGTATTAATCAGGGTTCTCCATAGAAACAGAACCAAAAAGTTGTGTGTGTGTGTGTGTATACAGTATACACACACACAGACAGCGAGATAGAGAGAGGGAGAGATTTATTATAAGTAATTGGCTCACGCAACTATGGAGGCTGAGGAGTCCCAGGATCTGCGGTCAGCAAGCTGGAGACCCAGGAGAGCCAACGGCATAGTTCAGTCTGAAGGCTTAAGACCCAAGAAAACCCCAATTTAGTCCAAAGTTAGAAAAAGGCCAGTGTCCCAGCTCAAGAGCTCAGGCAGGAGGAGTTCCCCCTTACTCACATGAGGGTAAGCCTTTTTGTTCTTTTCAACCTTCAACTTATTAGATGAGGCCCACCCACATTAGGAAATGCAATCCACTTTAACACATTCGGGTGAATTCATGAGGTTTTTAGCACAGTATTTAATATTCAACACGTGGGAGTAGATGAGGGTACAGAGGAATATGCTCTGATTTGCAGATGTCACCTGTGCCACATAATGCTCTCCTCTTGTCTTGAATGGGGAAACATGGAAAGTTCCTAGGACAGGGACTGACTAGCACATACCAGGTATGCAACAAACATTAGTTCCTTTTTTCCCCCCATGAACACAGAAGGAGCAGCTTATTAGCAAGTCACAACTGATAAGATTATTTATAAATTCATTGCCCTTTACAAATTTAGAGGACCGAACAAATGACCTGGACCCACCCTCACACTTTACAGGCAAGGAAACCAACACCCAGAGAGCCATAGTAATGTACTCAGCTTGGAAAAGCAGAGACTGGAACCCAAGTCCCTGAATGTTTATCTGGGACCTTTTTACCATTTGCATCATCCACTAGGTCTGCAGGAAGATAATTCAGTCATTCAACAATTATTTATGGCTAGCCCTGAAAGATACACTGTGGGGGATCACAGATATTTATAATCTAATGGGATTGACAAGTGTTAAGTAACAGCAGCATTTAAACCAGCATTTCACTGGTAGGACAATTAGTGTGAGGCCATCAGTGAAATGCATAAAACTCACAGGAAAAGAAATGGCCCCATTATTTAAGTAATTTAATGATTAACAAACATTTTATTGAGCTCCTAATTGCATGAGGCATTTTGCTAGGCTTGAGAGATACATGGTCTCTACCCTTAAGGATCTTAAGTTTAGATGGGATGATATATGTGGAAATAAATAATTGCAACACATTATTTTTTTAAAATATCTGCAAGAAAGGTATTTGCAAGGACTGTGTAAGCTCGGATGACTTTAGGAGCACTAAGGAGATAGCTAAGACTGTTTCAGGAAGCCAAGTTCAGGGAAATGACACTGGAACTGGGTTCTCAAGTATAATTAAGAGTCCACTGGTGGGTAATGGAAGAAGCCGCTTCTCGGGAGGAGAAGAAAAAGGCTTTGCAAAGGCCTACCAGACAAAAAGCATGGCTTGTTACTTAGGGAACTGGAACATGGTTGTGTAGAGTGAGTTTGGGCTGTAAGCTATATTATGTCAGGCAGGGCCAGGATAGTCAGGAAAGGCCAGATCTCAGGGGCCATGACCACTCGGTCTCGAAGCTTGGATTTTTTTGGTGTAGGAGATGAGAACTTTGCAATTTTTTTTCTGTATTCCTATGGGAATTTTCTATAATATTCCTGTGGGAATATTTCTGTAATGAATGTAGATGACTACACTCATCAGAGGAAGCACGTTATTTTAGAAGAAAGCAAAATCTGCCTGGTGTCCATATGGAGGGTAGAGGACATTCAATATCAGGAATAGAAACAGGAAGCCAAATTAGGAGAATTGCAAATTGTTGAGAAAGTGGACCAAAATTGGAGATGCAGAGAAGAGAAAATATCTGAGAGGATGTGAAAAGGAGAGGGGAGTAAGGGACTGAGTGGATGTGGGTAGCAGGAGAGGAAGTGGTCCAGTGAGACTCCCAGAGGGTGCTGACATGAGATGCAAGTCAAATGTCAAGCAGCTGCCTCTTGTGACTTCTGTATTCTCAGCTAGACTGAAAATGCCCTTAGGACAGAGACTTCTGTGTTCTGGAGGTGTCTGATCATGTCTCATACAGAGCCCTGCTCCTCTCTTGCTCTCTGTCTGAGGGGCAGAGCGAGGCTGGGGAGCACTGGAATATGAGTTATGGTTAAAGTTGTCAGATAAAAGACAGGACACCCAATTAAATTTGAATTTCTGATAAAAATGAATAATTTTTAATGTAAGTATGTTCCATGCAATATTTGAGATATACTAAAAATTGTATTGTTTATATGAACTTCAATTTTAACTGGGAATCTTTTATTTTTATTTGGTAAATCTGGCAACCCTGGTTCTAGGGGTGTGTGTGTGTGTGTGTGTGTGTTTAGAGTAGACAGCAGGAACAAAGAGTTGTGTGCAAGTAATGGGATATACAAAAGATTTAAGTGACCTTAAGAAGGCTTCATTTTCACAGAGGAAGTGGAGAAGGCACAAGAAACCAAAAAGTGAGAGTCACACTAAGGGAGGCAATTGAGCAGAGTGGCTTAGAGCCTTTCTCTGCTGGGTGTCTAGCTACGTGGGAGGCTGAGGTGTGAGGATCACTTAAGGCCAGGAGTTTAAGACCAGCCTAGACAACATAGTGACACTCCCTCTCTAAAAAAATAAAAAATAAATTAGCCAGGCATATGGTGGTGCATATCTGTAGTCCCAGCTACTTAGGAGGCTGAGGCAGGACAGTCACTTGAGGCCAGGAGTTGGAGGCTGCAGTAAACTGTGATCATACCACTGCACTCTAGCCTAGGCAACAGAGTGAGACTCACCTCCCTTCAAAAATGAGAGCCCTTCTTCCGATCACTAGCTCCCCTGGATGGAACGTCCCGATAAGCAACAATCTAATAGTTAGCTTCCTACATAACTCACTTACGGACAGAAAATGCACTGATCTGGGGCCAAGCCCTTTCTGACCCACATGAACAAGAAATAGAGGACACTATTTAGCGCACAGGTTTTGTAGTCAGACAGTCTGAATTCAAATTCTAGCTTCATAGCCTTGGGTAAATCATTTACCCTTTTAATCTGTTTTCTTTTTTCTAAATAAAGAAAATCGATTTAAAGGGTATTGTAATTATTTGTTAAAATTTAAGGATAATTATTTATTTTCATGCAATAAAAATTATTTTGCAAAAAAAATTTGCATAATAATGATGGTATCTTACCTTCAGAGACTACTTTAATGTTTTCACATCGACTTTTTTTTCTTGTCATCATATCTTCACAATAGCTCTGTAACATAGACAGTATGGGACAAGTTTGATTATTCCCATGATACAGATATTTAAAAGAAGAAGAAGGTTAAAGAGCTTAGCCAAAGTCACAGCAGGGGTAATTGGTTAGTACCTGAACCAGGACTCCTCAACCGATACAATATTAAAACTAGAAAGTAAACAGGATCATCCAGTGGTTCTCAACTCAAGGGTTTTGGAAACATGAGGACCATTTTGATTATCGCAATGCCTGGGGGATCTGCTGGCATTTAATGTCTGAAGCTCCAAATGCTAAAGATTCTCCAATGTGCATGACAGTCCTGACCCCAGATTCTAATAGCTCCCAGTTGAAAAACACAGGTATTCCTGTCCCCTCATTTTACAACTGAAGAAACTGAAGACAGAGAGGTGAGTGACAGGTGGCTTTCACACAGTAGATTATAAAAAAACTTTCTTGAGTGAGAGATATTAAAAAAGAGAAATGCAGTCCATTAAGGGAACTTTCTGCTTTTGCTCCTCTACATGGTGAATGCAGTACCTATGTCAGAGGCATTGGAACCAGACCTTGAATAGGAGCAGCGTAAAATGAGGCTGAGACCTGCTGGGCTACATCCCCAGGTGGTTGGGCATTCTTAGTCACAGGGTAAGGTAGGAGGTTGGCACAAGATACAGGTCACAAAGACCCCAGTAATAAAACAGAATGCAGTAAAGAAGCCAGCCCAAACCCACCAAATCCAAGATGGCAAAAGTGACCTCTGATCCTTCTCACTGCACATTATATGCTAATAATAATGCATTAGCATGCAAAAAAGACATTCCTTAGAGTGCCAAGACAGTTTATAAATGCCATGGCAATGTCCAGAAGCTACACTATATGGTCTAAAAGGAAGAGAAAACTTCAGTTCCAGGAATTCCCCGCCCCTTTCCCGGAAAATTCATGAATAATCCATCCCTCATTTAGCATATAGCCGTTCTTGGGGCTGCTCTGCCTATGGAGTAGCCATTCTTTTGTTTCTTCTCTAATAAACTTGCTTTCACTTTACTCTGTAGACTCTCCCAGAATTCTTTCTTGTGTGAGATCCAAGAACCCTCTCTTGGGGTCTGGATGGGGACCCCTTTCCAGTAACACTTGTACATGTTGGTGTGGCTGCGGAATGGGAAAAGGCCACTGAGTTCCAGTCCCAGGTGCACGGCTGACCATGTGATCAAGAGCCCCTCCCTTGTTATCTTTGAAGACTCAGGTTCTCAGTGTGAGACATGGGGTCTCCTACTCAATGACCTGTAGTGTTTCTCATGCAGATGTGACCAGGACATAGAAAGAGGCCCCCTGAATGGCTCCAAAGAAAGGCACTCATCAAAAGCAGAGCCAGACCTCGCTGACCTATGATGCTCAGGAGCCTCATGGTAAATGGCAGCATGAGGTCAGGCCTTCCTGGCAGAGTGGGAGCCGTGCAGCTGTAGCGCCCAGTGCCCAAGCTGCACTATTGGCTCAGGGCAAGCAGCTGAAAGCTAGAATGGCCTTAGTCCCAAACCAACATTTCATAGATCAGGAAAATAATTAAAATGCAACTATCTCCTTTCCATGATTTTACTACATGAAATGCAGTGCTGAGCACTTGCTACATACGCCGCCTTTAATTCCCACACCAATTCTGCGAACTAGAGACTTGTATTCCCCAGAGACTTGTATTCCCATTTAGACATGGGGAAATTGAAAGTGAAGCTATAAGTAAATGTACTAAATCCAAAAGGTGAACGTGGCAGAGGTGGGATTTAAACCAAGGTCCATCGGATTCCGCAGATACTATACTGCTATCTGGAAGACACTAAGGACTGAAAAGGGACTTACCCAAGAGGGCCCTTCTGCCTAGAAGGACTGGCACCTAAGTCCCCAGTCGTGTTTCAACTACTTGGTCATCCATGGCGATTCAAGATGGGGCAGTGTGGGGTGAAACCCCCCACCCCACCTTGTGTTGTGGGGAGGTCACCCAAACGTCCTTTGTAGCTTTCATTCCTCCCAAAGTAGCTGCAAAGAGGACGTGATGTGAATATTAAAAGCCCGAGGCTGGAGGACTTGCCTCCCCAACTCCAGTGCGGAGCCACAGAACTTCAAAGCGAAAGGAAGCACAAGCAGTAGGGGGAGGAGGTGTAAATTTCCCCCGCGGTCCCTTGGAACTGTGAACATTTGCAGATGCCCCGAGCCCTCCCGCTAGCTCCCTGCCAGGTGTCCGAGGCCCGACCGCGCCCCGCCCCCACCGCGCCCCCCTCCCCGCACCCCGCCCCTCCTGCTCCCGGCTTTCATGTGGATCAAGGCTGGAGGATGACAAGCTCCTGACTGATAGATACATGGAGACTTCGCTGGTGATTTATTGGCTTTCTGCACCTGACGAGAACCACTAGGCCTATCTGAGGAGGGAAATATATGGGCTTTCCTGACTCCAAGTGGCAGCCCCGGGGCGAGCATGTGATGTCAAGCTGGGCAGAGGAAAGCGGAGCTGTGCACCGGCCTGTGTACTGTAAGCCGGCCCGGGTCGTAAAAGTGTCAGCACGCGATATATTTCTTGCAGGGGATCCTCTCTGGCTCTTGCCAGCGCCTCTCCCCCGTGGCTGGCAGCCGCCCTAGCCGGGCCTGCAAGCAGGGGATGCCCCAGGTCGCTATCCCTCCGCCCTGCCCCGGAGCGCCGGGCCCTCACGTTCTCTCTCGCTCCAGCCTGGGGTCTCTCACGTGGCATCTGGCCCTGGGGACGGTGCAGCGGAGGAGTTAATTGCTGTCACTCCTGACTTCAGCGAAAGAGGTCGATCGTGGGGTGAGATATTGAAGCTGGGGATTGACCTGTGGACCAAGAGTTTGATGGGGCAACTCAATAGCAAACTCAATGTTCCCAGAGATGAACCAAGTAATCAGTTATTTATTCAGAAAATTAAGTGCCATTCGTGTGCCAGGCACTGCGCCCCCTACCCGCAGGCCTCACCTTGGCCACCGGCCTGAGTTGGTCTCATTTCTCCTCCCTCTACCTCCAGGCTTCTTCCTCGGGGTTAGCAGGGGCCTGGAGTGGATGTTTAGTCTACCGGTCAGACTCCAGGTCTTATATCTTGAAACTGTAAGTCCCTGAATTCACAGACAATTCAGAGTAAGGATGGAGGCAAAGAAGAGGACCTTGGGTTTACTGTTCACCAGGTAGGTGGGGAAGGGCTTGAAAAAAAGAGATATAAACTGCATTTGTACCCCATGTCAATGGGAGTTTTAAGATTTTGACCAATTTGATGAATTGGAGCTCATCTGTCACTAATTGTTCTGTCTTCAATTAAAGTGCAAGCTTATTCTTGGGCCCACAATATTTGAAATATGTGCTTGTTACTCTGTCCTAAAACTCCATTCTGTCATCATCTTTGGAAATGGGCTAACTCTACATTTTGTTTGCAAAAATTTTGTTAATATTCCAAATTGGGATATTGATAGGCTTTTTAAATTAGGAGATACATTTAATTAAATTAGGATTAATTAAATTATGAGCCAAATTAGGAGATAAATTTAATTTAAAGCATCGACATGCTCTTGTCTCTCATCCTCCCTCTATTTTCATCTCCTGCCCTGGTCTTGGAAAAAACATTTGCTGATTAAATGTCCTGCTAGATGACCTCATAAAGGTGTTCAGTGATGAAGAGGAGTGGCTGAAGAAGTAAGGAGAACACTCAAAGCAACAACAGCAAAACCTACAGTATGAAGGGGGTAGTCATAAGGTCAGTCCATAACCCTGCCAGCATCATCCAGATAGAAGTGGATCTGCTATCCCTCCCCACACCTGACTTCACTACCTGCACACCCACAAGCAGGGCAGCACTAGCCCCCAGTGCTCTTCTGTGCATATTAGAGTCTTCCCTGGAGGGCTCAGTACCTTGCTGGGACTCATGGCATGGGGAGCAGAACCCAGGCTGAATTTCAGTCCCTACAAGGTTTTAAGTACAGTGGTCAGCCTGCACAACTGAACGGGAGGCCTGGCCCTCATCTGCCCTTCTGTAACTTGTCTTTCCCTGCCAGGCCTCCCTCGGAGCTCATTGTTGAAACCTGGCATCCAGAGCTATGGATTCCCCGCTCTGCCATTTACAAACTGTATGATTAGGGCACATCAGTTCATCTCTCTGAGTTACTTTCTTTTCTGAAATGGAGGTAGGGCTACTTCTCTCACATGGCTTTATGAGGGTGAAGTGGTTTCCAATGAGCACTCATCTGGATATTCTAGGCCCATCCACTCACATAGCTAATGACACTCCTTCTTTACAAGATGAAGGATTAGGAGAAGATTTTAAATCTTTGAGCTGGAAGGGCCTTTAAGAGATACCTGTGTCTGTCTTGGGCCTTAGAGTGAGTAAAGGGACAGCAGGTGGTCAGGCCCTGCCAACAGCAGGATATTTTCTGCAGGTGCCCAACAGCAGCCCTGGAGTTGCCTCAGATCCTCCCAGTGGAGGCTTCATTGCTGTTATCTGCCATTCCATCCTTGGCAGGGATAGGCCAAGGTCTTAGATACCCTGGCACCCAACACTCCATACAGGCTTGTCTCTGAGCAGACTCTCGGTGAAGGCTATTGTGCTGGTCTGAGCAGAACGGGAGGTGCAGGGATTGCAGCTGTTCCTTCACTGCAGTGTCGGTTTGGAAATTTTCCCAGAAGACTTAGCTGGTGCCTCTTCTTTGATATTCATGAGTGTGTGAACACAACGACCCTCCTCATCTTTGTCGAACCCATTCCTCTTGGACCACACCATGTATAGTCCAAAAAGAAGGTGATCTAGGAGAAGTGTGAAGGCACCCTCAGTTCTGGCAAATTCTTGGGTATCCTGCAATTCTCACTCAGCAGCATCCCAACAAAACCAGAAAAAAGACCCGGGGCTGGGAGATGAGCCAAGAAAATAGCTTCATGTTTGATTTGAGGGTACAGGCATCTGCAGAAGCCAGCCTGGAAGACTCTTTATGAGCCAAACTGCAAGCGGCATCCTAGAGCCAGTTCATGAGCCCAACTTTACAGAGGCATCAAGCTTCCCCTCCCCTAGAAAGCAAGGCTATAGAGCAAGCAGAATGTTTAAGACATGGGCTTTCAAGTGAGGCTGACTTGGGTTAGCGGAACCAAGGGTGACGTGGCCCTGTGCAAGGAACTTAATATCTCTGGGCTTCATTCTTTATCTGTTTACCTACCCCAAGGTCCTGAAAGTACCACAAAAATATCTGTTTTTATTCAGAGGATAATAAAACAGAATATTTACATATTGCTTCATCTTCCCCCAGGATATTTTTAGATTACCACAATATCCTGAGAGTTTGTTTATGCATGCTTTATAGACCTGTATCTGTGGTTAAAACAGATACATAAATACTTTAAAATTTTATAATACAAGAGTATAAGTTACCTGATTTTTTATGTGTTCCGCAGATGGCTGTCTAGAGTCAACAAGAACCTACCCCAAAGTTTGACCTTTGCCTTAAGTCAGTAACTGAGGAGGGCCACGGTCCTGAGTTCAGTCCAGGCCCCAAGAAGATTCAGAGCCGGCAGTTGTCCTCTGGTTTCTAAAGTATGTTATTGGGCTAAAGATTTCAAGACATTTATCCTTCTTTGCTTTCTATCACAGCCATTAAATGTTTTAGATATTTTCTGCCAGAAGGCAGGAATCATGAAGATAACAAATATTAAAGACAAAACAAAATAACTTTTAATGAGAAGGTCAGTCCGTGGTTTGAGTCTTTGGAAAGAAATCAAGAACTCTGACTATACTTGCTATTTGACCATTGATTCTCTAGTGGAAATGGGCAAATCTTTTATACCAGGGCAAATTTTTCAGTAAAGGGCCAGACAGCAAATATTTTAGGAATTGTGGGCCATACAGTCTCTCTCCCAACTACTTAACTCTTCAGCATAGCATAAAAGCAGCCATAAACAATAGTACAACAAGTATGGCTGCATTCCAATAAAACTTTATTTACAAAAATAGGCAGCAGGCCAGATTTGGCCCACAAGCTATAGCTTTCTGACCCCTGCTTTGCCAAACTCAATAACAAACAGAGAGGGAGACTCTTTTAAAAAAATTATATTCATTTGGGAGTAGCATTGCAATGGGAATATGTGTGCCATAGTAAATTATGAGCGTATTCAAAGAGATTGGGGCAAGGGGAAGTTTATAAAGGCAAAACGAAGAGGATTACAATCGTTCAAATCAATTATCCTTGGCTACAAGGGTGGCACAAGTCCAAGCTTGAACAGGCAGTTGCTAGACAGACATCCTTACAGAAGTATTTTCTGTATAAGGTTGCAGTGGCCTTTTTGCAAAGCTGTAGTAAATCACAGGGGTCAGTACAACGGTACTGCAATGGATAAGCCTTGCCCTCGGAAAATCTTCGTGATCATGGTATCTCCCCTGCCAAATAAATATTGTGACAGTTCTTATCAGGCATTCATGTGTAAGAACTCTCCCTTGATGGCCTTCCCTGGCTCCATTTGCCAGGGTTTTAACATAAATTACTCCATTTTGATTCGGACAACTTTCATAGCTGCTTACCATCTGTGCCTCTGTGTATAAAAGTGGACATACTAAAATTTTTCCTTAGGGCTACAACTAAACATCCAGCCTAGCCCTTAGCCAGCACCAAGGAAGAGGCCTGGGGGATAGAGGAACAAATAATGAGACCAAGTCAGGCCATCCCCCATGGGGTGAGGCCTGCAGGTAGGTGGGCCCAGTGTGGTGTACCTCTAGCACAGTGCCTGGCACAAAATTGCAGTTTATTTTCTGAATAAATAACTCTTGGATCAATTGGTTGCTCTCTGGGAATGTGACTTTGCTGTTGAGTTGTGCAGAGTACTCTCTGTCTCCAGGCCAATCCCAGCTTCAGTATCTCACCCCACAATCCACATTTCCCAGTGTCTGGAGTAACAACAATGACCTGGGGCTGGGCTCTCAGCAAGTCAAACCCTGCCTCAACAAACCCAAACTGCTTTGGGGACCAATGTGACACAAATGTATACTGAATCCCCTGAAGTCCCCCTGGTGATCCTGTCCTGTAACAGGCCCTCCGCATCCCCTCAGGCCAGTGCATTCAGGAAATCAGTGACCACAGGATGGTTTCTCAGCTGAAGGGAAGGTCAGCCTGCATCTGAGCATCTTAGAACATGTTATTTTGTTCCCACTGGTCAATCCCGTCCAAGCTGTACACATAGTGCCTAAGCCAGGTTTGTTACTGCAGGCCTGTCTTCGGAAAGGTCACTGAACAGAAGGAGGAGGCACCTTACTCTCTTTTGTTACCTCTTCACCACTTTTGTCTAAAGGGAAGTTTAGCTGGAGGGCTGAGCACGCAGACAGGTTTCTGACTGTGCCACATAGATCCCACATTGCTTCTCTGCCATGACTTATCATCTGTGACTTGACATGTTCTGCACACACGGGCATGTTGTACACATTGAGACATGCTTCCTGCATTCAAAGATTTTCCCATATTGAGGGCATTTTCCTGGTGCAGAATTGAAGACTGAATTGAGGCATTCAGATTGACCTCAACATCTACGGGTCTGGAGGAGGTTTGGGACGTTTTCTTTTCTTCTCTTCAGGGGCCCACTCCTGTTGTAAAGAGCAGCAGCATTTATAATGAGGGCCCAGGAAATGCGGGGGAGAGGGGAGAGCCTGCTATCTCTGCAGTGGGTGACTGTTGTTTCCCTGATCAACAACGTATCATATCCCAGCCTAAGCCTGCCTTTCTCCTTCCCCCTCCACATGGGGAGGGGCCGTGGGCTCAGAGCTCACCTGGAATGCCTCCGGTTGCTGAAGGGCTGGATGGAGACTCTGAGACAACCTGATGGATCATCTCATAAACAGAGCCTGCAGGAAGGAAAAGAAAATTATGCCAGCATAATGCACTTACGAGAAATAGATACGTGCGGTGCAGGGAGAAATGCTTTTGATATTAAAATTTTTGTAACTTAAAAAGGCATGAAAAATGATACCGACCACTAACTAATCAACATTCCTTTGCGAATGCAGCTTCAGTTCCTAACCAAAAACACATCCCTGCTATTGTCTTGTCTGGATCCAGATGCAAACATGATTAATTAAGTTTCTGGTGAGGAGTGGGAGGAGGGCAGTGGGAACTGATGGCTTGCTGAGGATCCTTTTCATATACAGGCCTGGGGAGAATCCCTTAGTCTGGGTGCCTATTTCCCTCCACATGTCAGGGCTTACCCCGTGCACTGACAGCTACAGGGGGCAGTGAGTACGCCGCAGCCAGACCCATGGAGCGAGGCAGTGAGAGGCTGAAAGGAGAGGCTCTACAGACAGTACAGAGAGGCTCTTGGTACCTCCCGTTGCCACTGCGCAGCACAGCACGGCAGAGTAGCAAACGCATATGCCATGTCTTGTTGGGAGACCTGGGCCCTGCTCCAGACTGCTACCAAGTAGTTTGGGACCTTGAATGAGCTGCCTCAATTTCTCCATTTGTGAAATTGAGAGGTGGACAGTGTGCTGGCAGCCCTCGCAGCCCTCGCTCTCGGCCTTGGTGCCTACTCTGGCTGCGCTTGAGGAGCCCTTCGGCCCACTGCCGCACTGTGGGAGCCCCTTTCTGGGCTGGCCAAGGCTGGAGCCAGCTCCCTCAGCTTGCGGGGAGGTGTGGAGGGAGAGGTGTGGGTGGGAACCGGGGCTGCGCGCGGGGCTTGCGGGCCAGCGCGAGTTCCAGGTGGGCATGGGCTCAGCGGCCGCGCACTCCGAGCGGCTGGCAGGCCTGCGAACCCCGGGCAGTGAGGGGTTTAGCTCCTGGGCCAGCAGCTGCTGTGCTCAATTTCTCGCTGGGCCTTAGCTGCCTCCCCGCCGGGCAGGGCTCGGGACCTGCAGCCCACCATGCCTAAGCCTCCCTCGCTGTGGGCTCCTGTGTGGCTGGAGCCTCCCCCAGGATCGCCGCCCCCTGCTCCACGGCGCCCAGTCCCATCGACCACCCAAGGGCTGAGGAGTACGGGCGCATGGCGCGGGACTGGCAGGCAGCTCCACCTACGGCGCCGGTGCCGGATCCACTGGGTGAAGCCAGCTGGGCTCCTGAGTCTGGTGGGGACTTGGAGAACCTTGGTGTAGACACTCTGTATCCAGCTAATCTAGTGGGGACGTGGAGAACTTTTGTGTCTAGCTAAGGGATTGTAAATACACCAATCGGCACTCTGTATCTAGCTCAAGGTTTGTAAACACACCATTCAGCACCCTGTGTCTAGCTCAGGGTTTGTGAATGCACCAATGGACACTCTGTATCTAGCTACTCTGATGGGGACTAGGAGAACCTCTAGCTCAGGGATTGTAAACGCACCAATCAGCACCCTGTCAAAACGGACCAATCAGCTCTCTGTAAAACAGACCAATCGGCTCTCTGTAAAATGGACCAATCAGCAGGATGTGGGTGGGGCCAGATAAGAGAATAAAAGCAGGCTGCCCCAGGCGGCAGAGGCAACCCTCTGGCCTCACCATCTGCAGTGTGGAAGCTTTGTTCTTTGGCTCTTTGCAAAAAATGTTGCTGCTGCTCGCTCATTGGGTCTACACTGCCTTTATGAGCTGTAACACTCACTGCGAAGGTCTGCAGCTTCACTCCTGAAGCCAGCGAGACCACGAATCCACCGGGAGGAGCGAACAACTCCAGACGCGCTGCTTTAAGAGCTGTAGCAGTCACAGCGAAGGTATGCAGCTTCACTCCTGAGTCGGCGAGACCAGGAACCCACCAGAAGGAAGAAACTCCGAACACATCCGAACATCAGAAGGAACAAACTCTGGACATGCTGTCTTTAAGAACTGTAACACTCAGCGCGAGGGTCCCCTGCTTCATTCTTGAAGTCAGTGAGACTAAGAACCCACCAATTCCGGCACCAAATGAGAGGTTGGATTAAATGTTCATTGAAGTCTTCCATTTCTGGCTTTCTATCCAGTGCCCAAAGTCCTTCACACAAAGCAGGTGTCTATCAATGCATTGGGCAGGCATGGCCACTATTTTTGGCCGTGGGCAAAGGAGTCTAGGGGGGACGGGGCTGAGACGTATGCTAAGTGAGTGTCTCTGGCACAAATGGCTGAACTGCAGAGCCCCAAGCGGCATGGCAGGGACCAGGAGACCCGATTCCTGATCCCTGTTGTGCCGCAGTTAGCCTGGTGACTATGAGTGAGACACACAACTGCTCTCCACCTCAGTGTCCCCATTAGGAAACAGAAACACCAGGCCCAACCTACCCAAGTGTGTCAGGAAACTGAGCACCGCTCCGGTCTCATGCTGGGACGGTGGCACAGGACACCAAGTGGTATCTTCTCCCAAAGTCTGCTCCTGTGGTAGGAGTCATAGGTCATTGAAGTACACTATAATTGGGTGGTTAAGGTGGTGAGATCCAAAGTCAGGCGGCCTACATTCAGATCATCCAGCATCCTAACCATTAGGCAAGTTACAGAACTCCTTTGGGCCTTGACTTTATCTGTAAAATGGGAATAATAATCACAGAGCATACCTCATGGGATTATTATGAAGATTAAACAAGTTAAAAACTTAAAAATGCTTCTAATTACGCCTGGCACGTTCAGCAGGTACTACATAGGTGTTAGTTTTGTTACTGCGAACCTCTCTCAAGCTTCGGGTGCCCACCAAATGTCCCTTTAGTGTGCACAGACTTGTGTCTTCTTCCAGGAGAAGGTAAGGAAAGCTGCCCAAACTTTCAGCTGCATGGAACAAGTACCTTCATTCATTCATTTATTTCCAGGACAGAGATCTCCGAGTGCCCACAAGGTACCAAGCCCTATGCTTTGGAGGGTCAACGTGACTTTCCACCTTGGCTACCACCTGCATCCACCAGGAGAGCACACTGTGGGTGCCTTCCCTGCATGGTGAACAGGAGCAGCCTTGTGTATGAGTGAAAGAGTTTTATAAGGCCAGCTGGAACCCAGGGTCGTGCCGTGCCAGGTATAACGCCAGAAGCTTCCCATCATACTTTAAGACTCTAGTGAGGGGATTTGAGCCAGAGCCAAGACTAGGATTTAGTGAGCTATTTGATTGGAGGTTTCACTGCCTCCTTCTAAAGCCAATTGATTCCACTAGTGTTTACCCTTTCTGAACATCAGCTGTGACTGGCTGATTTTTTAAGATCACTATCCACACCCTCTCAAACATTAGAACAATGAATTGCCCAGTTCAAGTTCTATATTTTCTCAATTCCAGAGGAAAGAAAATGACTACTACATGTGTGTGATTTTGTCCCTGGGAGCATCTATGAAATATGCAGCATTCTCTTTCTAGCTGGGAAATCACTTTAAAAATACTATCTCTAATTCATCTTCATGTTTTCAACAGGGAGTTTGTTATTCCCGTTTCCCAGATGGAGTAACTGAGAGCAGAGTCGGGAGACAGCTTGTTCAGGGACCTAGAACAACAGAATGATTTGGTGGTGGGGCCAAGATTGAGTTCTTATTTCCTGCCTCTCAATCCATTGCAACCCAGGAATGACCTTTCTGGCAATGTTAGAAACATGACCATATGAAATGGAGAATTTAGATTACAATTCCCTGGACCATATCCAGGACACTAAAATGAGTGTGTTGCACTTGTGAAATGCATTCTAAGAATTGTTTACTGTTCTGAATGTAATTTAGGATGAAGCAGATCTTCTACGGAGGCTCCAGGCTAATCCCAGCTTCCCTCCCCACCCAAGCCCCGTGGACAATGACTTGCAATCCATGTCAACAAAGATTTAACCCTTACAGTGTGCAGGGGACTGCTGGGCTGGATGTTTATAAACAAACCAAGATAAGACGGAACCGCCCTTGAAAGAACGGCATGAGGATGAATACAAAAATGAAATGTCAGGCCCCAGCCTGTACATAAACAACCTTGTGTATGTGAGTGGCATGTCCCATGCTCCAGCTGACCTATCAGGAAGCCTAGGGACAGTAGCAATACTTTTAGCAGCTGTGGCAGGCCTCCTCTCTGCATTCTAGAGTGGCTCCCACTCCCCTCCAATTTCAAATGACTCCTTATTTCAGGCTGCTTCTCTTGCCCTGGGACTTGGCCTTGTTGTTTGCGCTTTGGTTTTCCCTGCATTTTGTTCTCAAGGCCTCGGGTTTGGGCTCACCCCCCTCCCAACTCCACCATTCTTCTAAGCCAAAACTGATCTGAGGTCCCCTTTTAAAAAATTTGACACAATTTAACAGACATGTGTTGAGTGTCCAAGATATACAAATACACTATAATTTGCATATCACTCAATAACAAGAATGATACTGTTTTCAAGGAATTTACAATTTAATAGAGAGGATGAGAAAAAAACTCATTAGGTTTCTTTCAAAAAAAATGGAGGAAAAATACCTCTTGGCCACATGCATATTTGAACAAAGGCAGAAGCTTGCCCAAATTCTTTCTAGAAATAACTGTGTTGGTTGAAGGTGGGTGGAAAAGAGGATAAAGGCATGGTAAACATAGGATGTATTTTAGTTCCATGGTGGACTGAATGAAAACGTTTACAGATGTTGATACATGTTTGCTTGCTTTTTCAATTACAATGAAGCAAAGTTCTATCAACAGATGTTGCCCAGGGCCAGTGCAGAGAGAACCAACCATAGAGAAAGAGAGCATTAAGATTATTGTATTAGTCAGTTTGGGCTGCCATAAAAAATACTAGCCTAGGTGGCTTAAACAATATAAATTTATTTTCTCACAGTGTTGGAAGCTGGAAGTCCAGGATCAAAGTGTCAGCATGGTTGGTTTCTGGTGAGGGTGTCTTCCTGGCTTGTAGACAGCACCAACATGCTGCAACCTCACATCGCAGGGAGAGAGACAGCACAAGAGAGAGCAAACACTGGTGTCTCTTCTCATAAGGGCACGAATCCCATCATGAAGGCCCCACTCTCAGGACTTCATGTAACACTAATTACCTCCCAGAGACTCCACTTCCAAAAACCATCATATCGTGGGCTAGGACTTCAGCATGTGAATTTTGGGTGGACAAAATTCAGTCCATGGCAGACATATAAATGATTTTGTCAAATTTCAAGTCAAAGCTAAATTTTCTCTAAGATTATACTGCTTAGCATGGAATTAAATGAAATAATATATCTGAAATGCTCAGAAAAGTGTCAAGTCCATAATACAGACTACATCAAGATTTGCTAATATTTTTGAAATCCTATTTGAGATAACTTTAAACACCGGAAATCTATAGAACTATTCTTGTAAATTACTTATTTATGTTGGTATCATCATCACCTTAGTATTCTTACCAAAATATCTGGGAGGACAGTTAACTTTTCACTTCCCATTTTATATGTGCAGCCTTCAGTAGTAAGATAATTAAGTTGTATGGGAGATTTAGAAAAACTGTACTTGCAATTTTAATGGGCTTTACTTAATTTTTTAACAGCATTGAAAGAAAGGTATTATTATGACCGTTGCCCTAATTTAAAATGAGAAAACCTGAGCTCAAAGGGATTAAATGTTCAAGGTCACCTAGCAATGTAGCAATGAAGAGGCAGTGTCTGTACTCCACCCAGGTCATCTCCCACCACGGTCAGTGCTCTTCTTCATCCGTAGATGCCTTTTTAGAAAATAAAACCCCTCCTCTTGAGGATCACTGGACAGTGCGCTACGTACTGGAACAAAGACCAACCAGATGCTTCAGCAGTGATAGCAAACTAGGTATGGACTAATATGTAGTATTAATGAACACATTCCCCACACATATTCTCACACACATTATTCACCTGTGCCCTGAATAGCTGCCCATAATCCAGATACTGCAGAAACAGGGAGCAGGAACACCAAATTCCTTGACTTCAGAAGGCATTATCCAGAAATAAGACAGAAAACATCTGAATAGAGCTATGAGCCAGCAACATTCATTTTTTCCTGCCCTCCCTCCATCTGCATCCTCCTCCACTACCAAGCCCAATAGATAACACTCTCTAAGCTGGATAGAGAGAAGAGAGTTGAAGAGGAAATATGAGGATCTGATGCAGTGTAGAAGTTGTGTATTTTTCCAATCTTTCCCCTCATGGTCAGATGACAGATGCAGATGTGTCTGGTGGGAATACACAAAGAAACCCCTTTTAAATTTTGGGATTTGAGAATGGAGAGGACTGTGTCTTGCTCCCTGCATGAAATCCAGAAAGATGCAAGCCTGACCTGTTGTTATAGATCAACAGTGGGGAGGAAATGGTGTCCTGACATAATGAAGCCAGAGGCCACCCTGTGTTTCCTATACCCTTGAAGGGGTGTGAATGGCCATATGAAAACACCCAAGACCTTGAGTGAGACACAAAAGCTATCTGGTTTGGGGCAAGCCTATGGGGCCTTGGGGCCAGCACAAGGGAACATCGTATCAGAAAAATGCAGCCCAGTGAGGACAGGACTGCTTAGATTCTAGGAGAACACAGCTGCATATTGGAGGGTTGCTGGTAAATGGGAGGGTAACTTGGGTGGATACAGGACAGGGTACATCTGAAGCACTAGGTTAACAAAGCACCAAGACAAACTGAGGCTGAGAAGAAGGTGTCAAGCCTACCTCCTCCCCTGTCACCCAACGCTATGTTGGTCAAGTGTGAGAAGAGCCAGACATTAGTGGCTGAAGGTCCTCTTCTTATTAAAATGAAGACCAACCAAGGATAAGGAGAAAGTGGGAGACGAAACTCTTGACTGTAACTTGGTTATATTAAATAATAATTGCCCATAATGACTGGGAAAATGGTGAATTTACTGGGTTTATCCTGAACCCTAAAGTACAATGTTAATAATTATTTTTGGTCTGGGCATGGTGGCTTATGCCTGTAATCTCAGCACTTTGGGAGGCCAAGGTGGGAGGATCACTTGAGGTCAGGAGTTAGAGACCAGCCTGGCCAATATGGTGAAACCTTGTCTCTACCAAAAAAATATAGAAAAATTAGCCAGGTTTGGTGGCATGCCCCTGTAATCTCAGCTGCTTGGAAGGCAGAGGGAAAAGAATGCCTTGAGCCTGGGGAGTGGAGGTTGCAATGAGCCAAGGTTGCACCACTGCACTCCAAACTGGGCAACGGGGCAAGACTCTGTCTCAAATAATAATAATAACAAACAATTACATTAATTTTTCTCTTTCAATGTAATAAATATTCAAGATAGAGGGTAAGGCCAAAAACAAGAAGAGTAAAGAAAGGTACTTTTTTTGCCTACCTTTATCTGTGTTTTGTGAATGACTAGTTGCTATATTAGCTATTGTTTTATGCCAAGTACTTTATACATATCATCTCATCTAATCATAATAAATTTATGAGGTATTCATTACTGTCCCCACTATGTGAACTGGAAGAGACTCAGTTATCTACCCCTGGTCAGTTTTAATCATCAACAAAGCCAGGATTTGTATCTGCATCTATATGAATCCAAAACATACATTCCTGGGATTGGAGGGGAGAGATTTTCCAATACACCATTTGTACCTTTGTCTTTTAAGCCACTTCCTACTTGGCCCTTTAGAAATGCAAATATAGTCTTTTTCCTCCCCTTCACCAGACAATCCCTATAAGGCAAGTTTATCTATGTGCTTAGATACTCCAGAAAGGAACTCTCACCCACCAGGAGAAAGCCTCAAGAGAAAACAGTTGATTTACAACCCAAAGTCCCACTACAAAAACTCTCTCCCACCTGGGGAGTTTTTGGCCTAGTCCTGCCCACAAAGGCACCAGCAGTCAACAGTTCTACAGCTCAGTAGATAAAGCACCAGAGCTAGCACTTGGATGCCCTCCTACCTGCTGACTTCCTCCCCTGTGTGCCTTCCCCTTTAAAAGTACCCGGTTTCTGTCCCACAAGAAAAGTGGTACCCTTAGGCAGGAAGCCTGTACTTTTTCCCCTAAACTGGCTTTGGATTAAATCACTTTCTTTATACCAGACCTCAGTCTTGTTAATTGGACTCTGCAAGCCACATCTACATATCCTCTCTACACAAAAGCATATTGATATTCCCAAAGCACTGAATTCCTTTCCCCTCCTTCTTTACAGGTGTGCATAAAAGCACTAACTCCTGATAAATAGACTTCAGCTTTCAAAGTTGTCCTTTCCTTTAGTAGAGATGAGCAGGTAGGGTAGGCTAAGAGGGCTTCACAGGCCCTGGAGAGCAAACAAGACTATTGAACTTGTTGGGGCAAGCCCTTTAAAAGGTCTGTAAGACCAGCAGTTCTTTCTTTACTTATTAAACATGTTTGCTCATTACCTATGTGACTTCAGACTTTGGACAGTGTGAGAATGTGGAAGAGATATGCTGGCTGACCTCACATGTTTGGGGAAGGGGGAGCACTGTACACAGCAGAATATCTCTTGTTCTCAAATCATCCTCCTCTAAACACATAGCCAGCTGTAACTGCACAATGCGTTCACCTTGCCTGCTACCTAGACAGAACCGATTTATCAAGACAGGGGAATTGCAATGGAGAAAGAGTAGTTCATGCAGAGCCGGCTATGTGGGAGACCAGAGTTTTATTATTACTCAAATCAGTCTCGCCGAGCATTTGGGGATCAGAGACTTTAAAGAATTTTGTAGGTAGGGGCTTGGAAAGTGGGGACTGCTGGTTGGTCAGGATGGAGATAGAATCATAGTGGGTTGAAGTTAGGTTTTCTTAATGTCTTCTGTTCCTGGGTGTAATGGCAGAACTAGTTGGGCCAGATTACAGGCCTGGGAGGTGTCAGCTGATTCATCGAGTGCAGGGTCTGCAAAATATCTCAAGTGTTGAATTTAGGTTCTACAATAGTGATGTTACCCCCAGGAGCAATTTGGGGAGGTTCAGACTCTTGGAGCCAGAGGCTGCATGAGCCCTAAATTGTAATTTCCAATCTTGTAGCTAATTTGTTAGTCCTGCAAAGGCAGACTGGGCCTCAGACAAGAAGGGGGTCTTCTCGGGAAAGGGCTGTTATCAATTTTGTTTCAGAGTCAAACCGTGAATTGAAATCCTTCCCAAAGTTAGTTCCACCTATGCCCAGGAATGAATGACAGCTTAAGGGTTGGAAGCAAGATAGAGTCAGTCAGGTCTGATTTCTTTCACTGTTATAATTTCCTCAGTTATAATTTTGCAAAGGCAGTTTCAAAACCAGCACCACTGTTTTCCTATCATCAGATTGCCCATAGTGCTATAAGAAAAAGGGATTCTTCACCTGAACAAGAGATAAAAATCAAAAAATCATTGCCCTGATTGGATGCAGCCTTGGGGGTTACATTTTCATTTCATACCAAATCTTTGGAAATGAGAGAGAAAGGGTAATTCCAAAACTGATTTTGGGGAGGGAGAGAAACAATGATAATTCAAATCCCCCTCATTCACAATATCGACAATTTTCCAAGTAGGAATCGTGAACCCAGAAAATCTGAGAGAGGTCTCAGTTAATTTAGAAAGTTTATTTGCCAAAGTTGAGGATGCACCTGTGACATAGCCTCAGGAAGTCCTGACAACACATGCCCAAGGTGGCCGGGGCACAGCTTGGTTTTATACATTTTAGGGAAACATGAGACATCAATCAATATATGTAAGAAGTACATTCGTTCCATTCAGAAAAGTAGAGACAACTCAAAGCAAGCCCCCTTTACCCTATGGGCTTCCAGGTCACAGGTAGGTGAGAGACAGATGGTTGCATTCTTTTGAGTTTCTGATAAGTCTTTCCAAAGAAGGCAATCAGAATATGCATCTATCTCTGAGCAGAAAAATGACTTTGAATAGAATGAGAGACATATTTGTCCTGAGAGTTCCCAGCTTGAAGGGGCTGAAGACATTTTCCTTTCACATTTCCCCTCTTTTCTATTTAAAAATCTTTTGGAGAAAGCATTTTAGAAGAAAATGAGTCTCTGGCCTCAGATTTCATCTGATCTCTCAAGGCTAGGACTGTTTATTCCTAGATGGGTAGGTCCCAAAAGCTTATTTTTAGCAGGCTGTGAATTCTCATGTCCTATGAAGAGAAAATTGGGGGAAGAAGGGAGAAAAACAACAATAAACAAAAGAACAATCCTGGAAAAATGTATATCAGCCACATTACTCTGAAGTCCATACATTAGTAGGCAGGTATGCAAGTGGCTTATGTATGCAAATAGGTTGCTGTTATTTTCTTCTGAAGTTTAAGTTGTCTGGCTTCAGTTCACAGGGTTTTAAGAAAGCAAAACTTAGTTTTCAGTGATTCCAAATTAGGAAAACTTGAAAAAAAAGAAGGAAAAATAATTGAAAACATTATTTTGAAGACTTGTAGCCAAGAAAAATTAGAATTCAGTTCAAACTGTAGAAAATAATAAAACTTGAAAAAAACATTAGGCAAGACCACAATCTAACAACAGGGGTACTATAGTTTTGAAACATAATTTTTCTCTCTCCAACTTCCCATTTGTACTGAAGACAAATTATGGCAGAACAGGTTTGCTTTATTATACTTGGCCTAATTATTTGTATATAATGTGGCAATTATATATATGTGTGTGTGTGTGTGTGTGTGTGTGTATATATATATATATATATATATATATATAAAACATAGGCTTTTAAATTGGCTTTGATGAAACTTGTTCATAAGAAGAATCTCAGATGAGACTTTTTAAAGCCAAACCAGGCATGGATTTTGTCATCAAATATCTATGAATTGGGTGAATTTCCTCTCCTCTTGAGGTTTCAAGATAAACCTGGGGCTTCTGGGCCTGTCGGAAGGTGACATTCATTACTTACCACAAGTCAGAAACCCTGTACGGGGACTGTTTACACAAAATATGAGGCCAGTTTTTCCAAGGGCTTTATTGGATCCATAAGTCAAGTTTGATTCCTTAAAAAAAAAGCACAATATTCCAGTCAAAGCCTTGGTGAAATAACGTTTCTCCAGTTGTTTCCTGTTACAAATGAAAACAGATTCTTATTGCACTTATGCAAATAACTGTATTGCCATAAGTTAAAAATACTCACAAATAGTTTCCACAGTCTGAAGAAATCAGGTAGAGAGAAACAAATATGCTCCAAATTTTAATCATAGGAGTATACTGAGTTGTTAGAAGCTGTCAATAGCATAAAATAAAGGTATTAAGACTCTGAAAAACAAAACAAAGGATCAGCAAACATTTTAAGCAAAAAAGTCAAAAAGATTAGTTCAGTCCATGTAGTATATTCCTGTTCTTCTTGATATTCATGAACATTTTAGCTGTCCATGAGTCCTGAAAGTTTTTCCTCTATTCTGATATCACAGTCTCCAAAGTTATTGGAAACCCGCATTCAAGAGCACCTGTTAGAGTTTTATAGCTGATTATAGAACCACCTTAATTATTTATTTTTTGAGACAGAGTCTCTCTCTGTCACCCAGGCTGGAGTGCAGTGGCATGATCTCTGCTCACTGCAAGCTCTGCCTCCCAGGTTCACACCATTCTCTTGCCTCAGCCTCCCAAGTAGCTGGGACTACAGGTGCTATAAAACCACCTTCTAAATAGGACCAAAACAACAATTGTCTGTGGATGACAAAAACTTTTAGGGCAGCCACAGTCAAAGACACAATTGACAAGGAAATTTGTTACCTCTGTAGCACACAATAATTTTAACATAACAATTATGATTATTACTGATAATGTACACTAAGTTATATCAGAATTATAGGAGTTTCCTATAATTTTGGAACTATTAACAATAACCTATTTATACAAATATAGCCCAAAGGAAACCAAATACCATTTCATATTTGACAATGCTTCCTGTGTAATTTTTGTGCCAAATAAGCCAAATTATGTGGTATTTTTTGGACTTTAGGGAACCTAATGTCTTAAAGAATTAATTAGGTCATAAAAAGACATAATTTATAATTTGATTTTGGACAGTTTGTCAAACATCAAAGGTTTTAAACATTTGATATCATAAAATAGGGTCACAGGTCATAGTAAAATAAGTCATTCATTTAACCAAAGTGATAACTCAAAGATTTAAAAAAAAAAACACAGACAAAAGTCTTTATTCTTTGAGAGAGAAGGCTTAATTTTCCAAACAATAAGCCCTAATAAAAACAGTATGAAGCCAATTAATTTTTTCAAAATTTTATAAATAATCTGTAAAATTTTAATCTTGACTGTAAGATATAGCTTCCATAAGCCTTTTATAACCTTTATAACCTTTATATAGTTGTTGGTTAATGCTTGAAGAAACCCTTGTTAATCTGACACAGGGGTCCATGTGTTGGTCTTGCAGAAGTATGCCTTTAACATTAATGATTTACTTATAGAGAAACAGAACTTATTTAATCTTTCAAAATCAACCCTTACAATCTTATGTGTCCACCTCTCCCTCAATAGTGCCTGGGCCTTGAGGAGTTGAATAGCTTTAATTTATTGCCCCATGTGGCAGGAATGCATTTTATTTTGATTGGCATCTTCTATTGGGCCTGAAGATGAGGCTTTAATTGCTGTCAGTGTTTAAGATTTAGCAGGACTTGGTGTCCTTTTTAGACCCAGGAGTCAAAAGCCTGTAACTCAATATCACAGGGGCTTTAAAAGTACGTACAGGAAGATACATGGATGTAATAACCTTAATTAAAAAAAAAGTTGTCTCATTTTTTTTTCCTAAGCAAACCAAAACTTAATGACAATATGACAGCTGGATCATATTAAAGTTTTTTTTAAAAAATATAAAGCCTCTTATTGTGACTTATGCAGACCGTTCATGAAATGCTTGGACTTTCCGGTTTGTCCTGGACATCTCTCTTTCTTAAACAACCAGTTATTTAATTATTTTATTTTAAAACTGCATTTACCATACGAGATTCTTTCTCATATAAAATTATTTCTCTTTAAGTTTTCTTATCACAAAACGAACCTCTTTATTGTTATGACTTTCTTTACATCTCTTTTTATTTTCTGGTTCTTTTTATTTTGTTTTATATACAACCTTTAAATAAGCTTTGAATTAGACAAAACTTATTCACCTTTCTCTTAAAAAAGGACACCCCCTTTTTTTTTTTTTAGCAAGAATGTTTTCCTACAATATATGTTTATTGGAAAATACCTAAAAAAATAAAGTATCTATTATTTAATTTAATATAACTTTATATTCTAAATTATGACCAGTTTGTCTACAGGTGTTTATCCCGTTACATTTACCTAATTATTTTGTTTTAATTTTTTACCTAGATTATTTATGAAAATTGTGATAGTCATGATTTAAAGTGATAAAACCACCATTGCAAAATTATAACAAAGACAGTGAAAAAAAGATTTGACCTAATTGACTCCATCTTGCTGTTAACCTCCAAGCTATCCTCGTTCATTTGTAGGCACAGGCCAAATTAACTTTAGGAGGAAGTTAGTTTATAGTTTAGCTTTGAAACAAACAGTCCTTACCCAAAACAAACATCCTTATTGCCTGTGGACTAGACTGCCTAAAGCCACAAGATTAGAATTCATAGTAATCTTACTAAATTTAAGATGCAGCTATTTTCATTAAACCATTATCAATGTCTTATTTATTAAAAATTACAAAAGCAATGATCATTCTGTTTGGGGCCGGGTTTATAGTTTTGTAACCCCTGTGCCAAATTTTGACACCTTATAGTATTTGGCAGGGATGAGAATGAAATTGCTTGACTAATAAATGCAAATAAAAAATGTATGCTGGCAATTCTTAAGACATTTTTCATATTACTTTACCAGTAATTTTAAAGCTAGCTTATTTATTAAAGATTTTACTTAAGTCACATAAACTTGAAAAAGTATTTGACTAGTCTTTGCTTTTTTACTATCTGATTTAGGCACTTTTATTTTTTTTAAGCCAATTAGAGCTCTTTTTTTTTTAGTAGTGAAACATTGTGTACACACACATAAATACAGAGACATATTAGGCATGCCGATAAAAGTACATTTTATAGATTCATAAAAACATTTTTTTCCTATCTTAGAATTTCAGATTCTTGATAACCTGTTTTACCACCCTGGGCAGTTGTCAGCTAAATAGCCTTAAATTTGCATATTAAAGGAAGCTGTTCATGTGAAAGTCAAATAGCAAAATTTCCATGGTAAGATGCAGAGAGAAAAAGTTTGGATTATATAAATTATAAAGGCCTTTTAAATATATACATACACACGTACACACACACACACACACACGAAGTTCCTACAGCTTTTACTTCAGAACTTTTAGCCATGAGATAAATACAAATTTACCAGCTTGCAAAAAGAACTTCTTGGGTCTAAACAGTGGTTTTTATCTTAATGGAAATATAACAGCAGATTTAGAGCAGGCAGAAAAGGAAAACAGAGAAAAATAGGACTTAGGAACTCCATAGTTTGCAGGTCGACCTTAGGGCTCTTTTTTCTTAATGTAAATGTGCACAAAGACCATATTATTTCCATTTTACATAAACTTTGGCTAGTAGAGGTGCCATAAAACCTATGGAGTGCTCAAAAGGGGATCATTCTCCTTGTTTTCTCCTCATTCTTAGATTGTTTCCTGCCTTTTTTTTTAAAAAAAAAAAAAGGAGGAACTGAGCTATGGTCTAGGGTTTTTGTGTGGTGGATCAATATGTGCTGCTTGTGGGCAGGACTCCACAGTGTGTCACCACTGAGTCATTTCCACCCTTTTACATGTCTCAGTTTCTCTCTCCAAAGGTCTATGACCTCATAGAGGGCTCAAAACACTGGGTGATCAGCCCTTATATGCATTTCCTGGATGAGCCATTTTTAAAATTAATTTTTGTGGGGATTTCCCTGCAGGGCTACTTCACATCATGGAGGGGTCAACTCCCATGAGGCCTTGGTCACCCAGGGACACCCTTTGACTGGGAGGAGCAAAATGCCCTTTCCTTCAGAGCTGAGAAAGCTCAGTCTCTCATTAACATATGAAAACAACAGTTCAGTTCCTCATGCAAATGCACACAGACAAACCAAATTAAGATTAAATTAGGGAGAAAAAGCAATAGTGGAGACCCTTTAGAATGCTTCTCCAAACTCCAATTGGGATCCTTAAACAACAACTTTAGACAGGAACAAACAACAACAAAAACCCCAACAATATGATCACTGAGCCCTCTAATGGTAAGGAGAAATTAAGACCAGCTTGTTGTTAACCTTAACTTTAGCCAAGACAAGCTCCAATTCAGTTACTTACCTAGAGATGGGTCTCAGGCTGAAGACTGCTCTCTAGCATTCTAGAAGAAGGGAAAAAAAACAAAACAAAAAAACTCATCTTCCTTATTGGAAGCCAGCTCAAACTCCATAAAGGAGTTACCTGCCTTCCATTATCATGGAAGCAGGAAAAACTTGCCTTCCTTGTGTTGGAAGCAAGTAAAACTCCAAAAAACAAATAGGAGTTGTACAGCAAAATAAACTTTAGATCTCAACCAAATTTTGGGAGATCAGGGATTCTCTGGAGGGGGTGCACTCAGACCTCAGCAAATTGTCCTATTGGTTTGAGCCATAAAGTTAGTTTGTGCTGGTACCAAGCACTGACAGGAGATTTGTGAAAGATCAGGGGCATCTCCACTCAGAATCCCCCATGGTTACCAAAATGTGAACCCAGAAAATCTGAGACAGGTCTCAGTTAATTTAGAAAGTTTATTTTGCCAAGGCTGAGGATGTGCCAGCTCCTCATACAGCTTCAGGAAGTCCTGATGACATGTGCCCAAGGTGATCGGGGCACAGCTTGGTTTTATACATTTTAGGGCAACATGACACATCAACCAACATATGTAAGAAGTACATTAGTTCCATCCAGCAAGGCCCTCCCCGCTCCAACCTTGGGGGCTTATGGGTCACAGGTAGGTGAGAGACAAATGATTGCATTCTTTTGATTTCCTAATGAGTCTTTCCAAAGGAGGCAATCGGAATATGCATCTATCTCTGTGAGCAGAGGGGCGACTTTGAATAGAATGGGAGACAGTAGTGCCCTGAGTAGTGCCCAGCTTGAAGGGGCCCAAGATATTTTCCTTTCACCAAATCTTGACACTTTCTTCAATATCTATAACTATAAACTTTGGAAAATCAGAAAGAAAAAGGAGAATGAAAGGAAAAAGAGGAGAGTGGCAGCGATAGATGAGGGGGATTCATTTGTGAGTGGTTTTCATTTGTACATGAAATTATCTGTATCACTAATTCAGGGTGCATACTTAACTATCTTTCTATTAAATTTTCCATTTAACCCTGATAAAAGAAAAACCTCAGCTGAATTAAATTTAAAGGAGTTTAATTGAGAAATGAATGATTCCCAAATCAGGCAGCCTCCTGAGCCAGAATAGGCTTTAAGACTCCAGCACAGCACATGGTGGGAGAAGATTTATGGACAGAAAAAAAGGAAGGTGACATATGGAAAACAGAAATGAGGCACAAAAAGCTGGATTGGTTATAGCTCAGCGTTTGCCTTATTTGAACACACTTCGAATAGTTGGCCACATTTCATTGGCCAAAACTCAGTGACTGGCACAAATGTAGGCTACGGTCTGTTTACACCTTCACGTATTAGGGTTCATGATGTATAGAGAAACCTTTAGGTTGAACTTAAAATATGTAAGGAGGCAGCTTTAGGCTAAACTTATTTGAACAACTCATAGCTTATGCATGTATTATCAGGAAATCGAGAATCTTATTTTTGAATTCTTCTCCCCCGCATCTCAATCATACCCTCAGATTGTCCAAGAGTTCCAAGAACTTACACATTATCTTCTAGTGAAAGAATTGAACATTTTCCAGATCCACTAATCACTGTAAGCCCTACAGAAGTTGACAGCTACCCTTGGCTTCTGATGTTAAGATGGCCTTGCTTAGGTCACTGTAGTTCTCCATGCAATGATTACAACCCTTTTAAGCTCACATTTCCTTACTCGGCCATCATTCTCCAGACCACTGTTAAAGCAAAGTAAATATGGCCTGAGAAGGACTCTGTACTTCTATATTTGAGTCCTTGTGGATGAACTGTAACCTAGCTTAATACGCAGACAAGATTGAAAACTTAGGAGTGTGCACCAGTAATAATAGCTGAGTCTTGACCACTCCCAGTGGCCATACTTCAACCACTCCTACACTGCTAAGTGTTCAAACTGTGCTCAAGTAAGGCAAATGCCAACCTGTAACGAATCTAGCTGTGCCTGTACCTCACTTCTGATTTCTATACATCACTTTCCTTTTTTGTCTATAAATTTGTTCTGACCATGGGGCATCCCTGTAGTCTCTCTGAATCTGCTGTGATTCTGGGGGCTGCCAAATTCACGAATTGTTCATTGCTCAATTAAACTCCTTTAAATTTAATTCAGCTGAAGTTTTTCTTTTAACAGCACAAACATTGGTGCCTAGGTGCTGGTGTCTGGAGGACCTCTCACTATGAACCTTATGATGTGTGCCCAAAACTACCCTCCTCTACTCTGACAGATTGCATCTTTAGTCAGTTCTCCATCCCTCCTTATATCCATGTCCTTTCCCACGTAACTTTGAAGTTTCCCTACTAAAGGGGCAGAGTGGCTAGTTGTGGTGGCTCATGCCTATAATCCCAATACTTCGAGAGGCTAAGGCAAAAGGATTGCTTGAGCCCAAGAGTTTGAGACCAGACTGGGCAACATAGTGAGACCTCATCTCTACAGAAAATACAAAAATTAGCCAGGCATGGTGGCATGCACCTGTAGTCCCAGCTACTCAGGAGGCTGAGGTGGGAAGATCAATTGAGCCTAGGAGGTCAAGGCTGCAGTTAGCTGTAACCATCCACTGCACTCCAGCCTGGGCAATAGAGTGAGACCCTGTCTCAAAACAAGGATAGCAGGGAGGGGCAGAATATATTTTCCCACTCTTAAATTTGGATTTGGCCATGTGACTTGCCTTGGCCAATAGAAAAAGTTGAAAATAGTGTGTTAGTTGTATGGCTGAGCCTTAAGAAGCCTCATGTATATTTGACTGCACAACTCAGCTGAGCCACTGCGGTCAAGGACAGCCTAGATCGACTGAGCTCCAGCAAACCCGCACACATTTGAATGAGCCTATTGGAAATCATCAGAGCCTTGCTGCTGAGCCTAGCAAATGTCAGCCAACCCTTAATCAACTAAAAGACTCCTTAGCAAAATAGTGTTTATTGGTTTTGCCACTGATATTTTGTGGTTGTTTGTTTTACAGCATTAGTGTGGTCACTGTTAATTGGTCCATGGACTATCACTCTGTGTTGAGCCCAGGCCATCATGATTCCCCCTTTCCTCAATATAATTTAGTTTTCAGGGAGTTTATTGGTCTTCCCTATCCCTGGCCTTGGTTAGGGGCTCCCCTAGCCTACCTCCTATGGATCATTATAACTTTGGTCCTTGGAACACAGGACTGAGATCTCAGCTCCTGTTTTCCCAGAAGCCCTCTTGATCGTTTTGCAAAAACGTCGTAGCCCCTTGCCAGAGCTTCCCTTCCCAAGGAGATAGGCAAGTTTGTGAAGGCTCAAATATCAGAAAGTCTATTTATATCCTTCTCCCAGAAATGATAATCTGATCAGCCAATTCTTATGTAACTCACAGGTATTTTTCAGGCTATGCCTTTATAGAGCCTTGAAAGCTTCTCTGTCTAGAAAAAAGTCTCCAACAATACACTGTATTGTATACATGTGTCATGGTGTGGCACTCTACTACACATACAATAGTCCCCCCTTATTCACAGTCCACTGTTTCAGCTACCTGTGGTCAACTACAGTCTGAAAATAGTAAATGGAAAATTTCAGAAATGAACAATTCCTAAGTTTTAGATTGCATGTCATTCTAACTAATGTGATTAAATCTCATGCCACCCAGTCCATCCTGCCCATGATGTGAATCATGCCTTTGTTCAGCATATCCATTCTGTACATGCTACCCACCTGTTAGTCACTTAGCAGCTGTCTCAGTTACCAGATGGAAAAACATAGTATATGTAGGGTTTGGTACTATCTGCAGTTTTAGGCATCCACTGGGAGGTCTTAATATATATGCTCCACAGATAAAGGGAAACTGCTGTATAATTGTAGGGTAGTGATTTTATGAACTTGTTTTACATTTAAGAAAAATGAAGCAGAGAAATGTTATATGTCTCCCCAAAATTCAAACACCTAAGGAAAGACAGAACTAGGATCAGAACTAAAATTTTCAAGTTCTCCATTCAGTTTGCTTGATTCTTAAACCATGTTAGGGTGTCTAAGGAATCCCAATAAATAGCTCTCCTCTTTGCCTATGTTCTGTACAAATTGAAAAAGGACTGGCAAATGGAAAACCAAAATATCCTTTGTTTCTGGTAGAGGCCAGGTTGGAGGATGTGGCAATCTGTTAGCCAAGTTGGCCTGCCTGTACTGAACCCCAATAAAGAAAAACCCTCCCCTAGAAGAGCAAACTAAAACGCTTTCTCTCTGTGAGCAACTCACTCCCAATAGGAAGGAACATGGAGCCGAGCATGCCCAGATGTAACAGTCAGGTAAGATAATCCATTCACCCTGGAAGGGTGAGCAATGGAGAGGAGGAGGACAGGAGTAACGCTCAATGAGCTCCCTTTAACAAAAGGAAACATCATAAGTTGTGTAAAAATATTCTTACAATATGCCAAATTTATTTAATGTCAATCTAAGTGAGGCCTCGTTTGAAAAGTCCACATCTCACCCATCCAACTTCCATTAAGCCAGATAGATATGCCTTCTGCCCCTCTGTTAGCAAAGACAATAGCAATTTTTCAAGCCTTAAACTCTGAAGTACTGTGAAGTAGAGTGGAATGGAGTGTATACTAAACCATCCTGAAATCACACCACCATATTCAACTATTAGTTCTGCCTCTGTATAAAATTGACCTGACTGACCCTGACAAAAGAAAAACCTCTCTGTGTTTTGTCAATTTGTCAACTAATAAGAAACTACCTCAATTATAATATAGTTGTCATTTCTCATTCCATTCCCACCTTCAGATGTAGTATTCTTTTTTTTTTTTTTTTTTTTAAGACGGAGTCTCTCTCTGTTGCCCAGGCTGGAGTGCAGTGGTGCGAACTTAGCTCACTGCAACCTCCGCCACCTGGGTTCAAGCAATTTTCCTGCCTCAGCCTCCAGAGTAGCTAGGATTACAGATGCGTGCCACCATGCCCAGCTACTTTTTGTATTTTCAGTAGAGACAGGGTTTCTCCATGTTGGCCAGGTTGGTCTCAAACTCCTGACCTCAGGTGATCTGCCCACCTCTGCCTCCCAAAGTGCTGGGATTACAGGCTCAAGCTACCACACCTGGCTGATAGTAGTATTCTTTTAAGCCCAAACAAATTTATCTTCTAGAAAAATTATCTGTTAGAAGAATCTGGATTTTAAATAGGTTGTCATCTTAGCATATTCCCAATTCATTACCAAATCCAGTTGCTTATTAGCTTCTTGTAGCCAATGCACGGTGCACAGTGAACATTTATACTATAAGAATTCATAGATGGATTCCCCAAACCAAGGCAGCAAAGATTACTGATTGTCAAAGCCTTTTATAAAATAGGTGGAGAGCAGGAATGGTTCTCATCATGTCCTGTCTCCACCATCTTGATTCATCTACAGTAAAAAGGGGGGAGGGTGTGGGTGTGGAAATACGTTAGATGTGTGTGTTGATGTGTGTGTGTGTTTGTGTGCGTGTGTCTGTGTGTGTGTGTGTCTGTGTGCGTGTGTTTCAAATTGCATTTTTTGGCTACATCTCCAGTGAGATGATTAAAGAACTTTAGCTCTTCGCAACCAGCCCAGCCAAAAGTTTGACTAGGCTTCACTTTCCCAATATGGTTCTCATTTACTTTCAGCCTTATTCATTTATTATTTGTCTTTCAGAGAAAAAGGCAGCAAGAAAAATCAACCTTGAGGTTCGTTAATTAGGCCTGCATTCTCGTTGATATATTTCAGGAAAACAATTGGTAACTTTTGCCCTACTCTCTGGAGAACCTTATAATGTGGTTCTATTCATTCATCAGGGCTCAGTGAAGCTTTGGGGCCCACTCCTGTTTGGTGATCCTTAAATCCTTTTACATATGGAATTGTGGACCCTGTATCAGTTTTTAAAACTAATCTTTCTCCCTGCACAGCTTCAGCAAGCAACCACTAGGATAATGTTAAAGATCTTCAGTGGTAAGAAGACAAGGAGCAAAGATTTTTATCTTACTTTGTGATTTTCATAATTAAAAAAGAAAGAAAGAAAAGGTAAGCACTAGCTCTCTCACTGCCCTCACTCACAAATACCAAGCATTCTAATTCTGATTTCCTGTTTACTTGGTATGTGAGATCCTGACCCATCTTAAACTTAGTTTCATTTTTCATGATAAACAAAAATAAAGGCAGGAAACTGTGGGGAGATTTTCCCAAATGTGGAACCAGATAGAGTCAGGAAAAGAAGTCATATATGTGCCTTCTCATCTCTTTCCTTTTCACATTTATGCCTCTGGACAAAAGACTGACATGGTTCAGTCATTTTATCCAAGCCCCTTTTGTCATTTTCACCAAAGTAAAATATTCAGGCTGGGATTCCCTAAGTAAGAATGGATGCTTAAATAAAAAGTTCTCTATCTAATTATTTAATTATTCTGCTCAAGGAAATAGTCTGGGTGTTGTAGGAACTCAGAGATGAACTTGTAATCTTTATAAAAGGAGCCCACATACAGGTCACAACAGAACAGACATGGAACAGAAAAGGAGAGGCTGAAAGGGATGGGGAGGGGAGATTAAATATGCTCTTTATGATACTGATATCACCTGGTTTAAGTGACTCCTTCTTCACACATCATCACAATTCTAAACCACTTCTTCTCTAGCAATGCAGCCAGGTGAAATAGGGTTAGGGTGAACAGCCACAGAAAGACCCCATCTCCCTGAGGGCATGTGTGGGACAGATCAAAGGTCAGTTCATCTTGCTTTGGCAGAGTGTTGGGATAGGCCTGACTAAAGTGTCCTGTGCAACTAGAAGCATAGACTTTCCATCTGCTAAGATGAAGAAACTTGCAGGGTTGAATCCTGGGCCACTCCAAAGTTGAGAAGTCAGGAAAATGAGGAGGGATCAGCAGAGGAGACTGAGAAAGAGCAGCCAGTGAGGTGAGAGGAGAACCAAGAGATAATTATGTCCTAAAGGCCAACTGAAGAAGCGTTTCCAGAAGGTAATGACAACCTATCTCAGATGCTATTGACAGCCCAAGATGAGAAGTAAGAATTAAACCCTGGATTTAGGGATGACTGAACTGCAAGCATGCTCACCACATGCTATCCTGTCCATGATTCTCAGTTCTTTGGTGGCACCAGTTTTTGAAACTATGGGGTTCTTTCCTCCAGTGACTGCCTTGCTGGACACTGCTCAATTCCAACTGCCCTACCACCAGCCACTTGCCAGTTCAAGAGCTTCGAGACCCAGGTCATCATGTCATTGTTTAGCATGTCAGAAAAACATACTAAGCAGCTTCACTTTTTTGTTTTTGTTTTGTTTTGTTTTGTTTGGAGACAGGGTCTTGCTCTGTCACCCAGACTGAAGTGCTATGGCATCGACATGGCTCACTGCAGGCTTGACCTCCCTGGCTCAATGTATCCGCCTACCTCAGCCTCCCACGCAGCTGGAACTGCAGGAGTGCACCACCACATTGGTCTCATTTTTATTTTTGCTTTTTGTAGAGACGAGGTCTTGCCACATTGCTCAGGCTGGTCTTGAACTCCTGGACTCTAGCAATTCTTCCACTGTAGCCTCCTGAGGTGGCAGGATTACAGCATGAGCCACCATGCCTGGCCTCAGTCACACTTTGGAAAAGAAGACTATGGATCTACATGTTCATTTTGTGGTCAAATTATAACCAACACTCCACTCTGTCTGCCTCCACTCTGCTTTTTCCATGCCTGTACTTAAATGCTTCTCAGAATTTTTAATGTACTTCCCTGCCTTTTGCCATAGATTTTATACTCACTGAGAACCAATGTTCTGCCATATTCATCTCTTTATCTTTCACACTCACACCTAGTGCCTTACAAGTTGCTTTTAGCCAAAGTCACAGGAAACCTGACTCACATGGATGTCAAGGGTAGTTATTACCTTGTATAATAAGAAGTCCTAGGTTATGGTGCCTCCAGGATTGGTTAGCATAGCTCCTCAGTGGCATCTCCAAGGGCTCAGAGTGGCTCTGTCTTTTTCCTCTGCCATCCTCAGCATGCAGGCTCCTGTTAGAAATGCTTCTTCCCCAGTGCTGTAAAGAAATAGCACTTGAACATAAATTTTAACTTCCTCAGCAAGGCCATTTTTACTTTCTGCAGAAAGGGTACACTCGCCAGCAGTTTTGCCACAAGAGTACACTGAACAAAGGAGACAGGGTCATTTATAACTTTACGCGTCCACCCTACTGCTGTGTCCGGTGTCTGTTGTCTGGAAGGGGACCTCCCATTCTGTATTTGTCCTGATCGGCTAGCAACTTAGAACTTTTCAAAAGAGGCAAAGGCAGAGGATAACAAAGGAAGGAGGAAGTAACTTGTGGAATGCTGAGAAAGGTAAAAACACCTTCAAATAAGGAATAGGAACAGGTATGACCTAATGCTTTCTTGGACCAGTATAAGCATGCCAGGGTAAATATTTAGGCTAAATTGTGGGAGCTAAGAACATAAAGTACATTGATTTCTTTGTTACAGCTAGCAGATATTTAAGAATGTTAGCACAGGTCTTTGAATAAATTTTGCTCCTAAGAGAAGTTACTATTTATTCCTAATTAGATGGGGAGGAAAGTCTTTGAAGACTTTCTTTTGAACCTCTACTTTACTTTTTAAACTCCCAACCCCAGTGAACCCTCCTCACAGTCATGAGCCTGCTGTTACCTGCAGACATGGCAGTCTCTAGGGATGGCCCTTTGTAGGTAGGAACAAGGAAATCTTTCTCAGAAGCTCCCAGGAAGACATGCCCTTGTATTCATTGGTGGAACAGAGTACCATGCCCATCCCTTAACCAGGCACTGGCATAGAAATAGGCTTCCCATGATGAAGACTAATCAGTTTTTACCCTTGAGTAATGGGATCAACTTTTCTAAGCAGGCACTTGAGTAATGGGATCAACTTTTCCAAACACATGGTTCAGTGGAAGAAGGTGAATACCTGAAAAAAATCAGGTTCTGGCCGGGTGTGGTGGCTCATGCCTGTAATCCCAGCACTTTGGGAGGCCGAGGTGGGCGGATCACGAGGTCAGGAGATCGAGACCATCCTGGCTAACACAGTGAAACCCTACTAAAAATACAAAAAATTATCTGGGAGTGGTGGCACATGCCTCTAGTCCCAGTTACTGGGGAGGCTGAAGCAGTAGAATCGCTCAAACCTGGGAGGCAGAGGTTGCAGTGAGCTCAGATCGCACTACTGCACTCCAGCCTGGGCGACAGAGCAAGACTCCATCTTAAAAAAAAAAAAAAAAAAAAAATTCAGGGTTCTACTACCAAGGAAGAAGTTGGAGAAGGATGGGGATTGGGGGATAAATTTGGTGTATGCAACCTATAGTGTCTAACAAAATAACACATGATAGCAATGTCTATTGAATTTCACCTCACCTTAGATTGAATTATTTCATCAGTTCTAGGAACAGAGCTGTGAGAAGGTGGGATCTGGGTCAGAAAGGCTTTGCTGGGGAGAAGGAATAAAACACACAGGGAAGACTGAGAGCCTGAGGCCTCACGCAGCTGAAGAGCCAATGGGGTGTGAAGTCTCAGTAGGGAGGAGCTGAAAGCCAACCCGGAAATGCATCTATATACCAAGCACTGCCTTAGGATATCCACACACATTATCCTATTGAATCTTCATAAGAGCCCTTCAAATATACACAGTATTATTCTCCTATTACAAACGAAGAAATCAAGGCTCAGAGGAGCTGGTGGCTTACAAGGGTCACCTAGCTAGTGAGTAGCAGAGAGAATTATATTGGCTGCTGACAGTGGCTGCAACCTTTTCTATATGGTCCAAGTTTCTAAGGAATCATAGGAATGCAGACCTCAGCCAAACAAATACTCTGTTATTATATGAGGCTTTGGGTCCCCAACATCCAAGAAGTCTCCTGGCAAGATGGGTCACTAATGAGCAGTGACATTTTAGGGGGGGTAGGAATATTGAAGTGTTAGGAACGGGGAAGCTAAAAGCAAATTTACAAAACCCAATTGGCTAAAAATAAGGTAGCTAAAAATCAGTTTTGTAAAATCATTCATTTGCTGAATTATTAATTTTCCAAACTAGTACTTACTAAATTCTTGTTGATGTTAGCTGCTCCTAGAGTTTGTAGCAATTCATGTTGTTTGTGACAGTTTCAACAGACTTTGCACAACTTTTCTACATTTGGTTTCCCAGAGGCTTTGCCACAGCCAGAAGAACTAAGTACCATAGAAGAATTCTGCATATGAGAGAGCCTTGTACATGTAATCCTTGACGGAAGAATGGCCCCCGCTTTCAGAGATGTTTGAGTGCATGGCTTAGGGAGGGATTCCAGGAAGCAGTGAGGAGTGTCCATGCAGGCAGCCAGTGATGCTGAATCAGCCAGAACTGTGCATGCAGGGACATGTGTGGCAGCCCCTACAGGCAAGCCGGGGCTAGATATTGAAGAATCCTAAATGTCAAGTTAGTGAGTTTGACATTCCCAGGAGGTGCTGAGGAATCACTGAGTGCTATAGTGCCAAGAGTGTAGACGATACCTGCAACAGTGCCTGGCACACAAGAGGCACCCAGTATGAGCTCACTGAATGAATAGCTCACCTTAGGATGCTCCAGGTTCTTCTGCTTCCACATAAACAACAAGGCTGTAAGCATCCTCCTCTTTGAAGCAGAAGGCTATTACACTGATAGTAGTTCTGCTCTCAGTAGGTAGAGGCCACAGCTGAATCTTTTGTATTAGGGTATAAGACTGCTAAAAGTTGGTATATTATTTAATTATCATCATCACTATTATTTGATAAGTAGCCATGCTGCAGAATGGTGCCTGGGAAGTGCTGGGGCCCTAACTCAGAGACTGATGGCTCAAAACCATCCTCTGCTCCTAACGTTTAAAACCTCGTGGTGGGAGAACTAGTTATTGTATTAAAATTAAGGTATTCAAGGAGTTATATAAAACAATGCATATTATAATCTCAGTTTTATTATCTTCTTTCCCAATCATTTGTCTATTGAGGTACTAGAAACAAGAGTATGAGAATGTTTAGAATGTGTTTAATTTCGTTGAATTTGAACACTAGGCCAAAAGTGCTAGAATCTCAGTGAAAACTGAGGCTGGCACCTTCCTGGCTGCATGATCTTGAGTGAGCTTCTTATCCTTTCTGGCCTCCTGCTTCCTCAGCTGTAAAACCCATAGCACCTACCACAAGATGTTGTTCTGAAGGTCAAATGACACTATGCATGTGATATTTGAATGAGGTGCTCCCACTCTGACTATGCTGACAGGTTCTCTCCCTGAGCACCTTGCATATTTTTTGGAATAAGTGTGGTCCAGCCGCCTTGCTTATTCTCTAATAGTAGCTATTTTATAATAAAGGGTTGAATGTCTCATGTAATTTATTGAATACTGTACTGAGTGTGAAAAACAGAATGATCGTATGGGTATGCAAAGCATGGTTTCTGCTGAGTGCACATGGCACAAAGAGAAGCCATAGGAATGTAAAGCTGTTTCTCCAGTTCACCCGTACAACACCCTTCACAGAGGTTCCCGACACCATCAGACCAACAGTTCTTTTTATAATACAGGTGTAATTGTTGCCCCTTTACCATCCTAAGATTAAATTCATAGTTTAACCTACCTCTGCACATTATTATAAAAATCAATAGGCCAGGCGTGGTGGCTCACGCCTATAATTCCAGCACTTTGGGAGGCCAAGGTGGGCAGATCATGAGGTCAGAGATTGAGACCATCCTGGCCAACATGGTGAAACCCTGTCTCTATTAAAAATACAAAAATTAGCTGGGTGTGGTGGCATGCACCTGTAATCTCAGCTACTCGGGAGGCTGAGGCAGGAGAATCCCTTGAACCTGGGAGGCAGAGATTGCAGTGAGCTGAGATCACGCCACGGCACTCCACCCTGGTGACAGAGTATGACTGTGTCTTAAAAAAACAAACAATATACTATCCTAACTGTAATAGACAGGTGAAAACATAGTACTCTGTGATAAAAATATGCAACTCAATATGTATATATTCACACATAAACAGACCAGAGGACATAATTGGGTCACATGCTTGCACCTACTTAAAATAATAGTTTGAATTAAAAAAATAATAATAACACCATGCCTGTAATCCCAGAACTTTAGGAGGCTGAGACAGGAGGACCATTTGAACCTAGGAGTTTTGAGCCAAGGCTGGACAGCAAAGTGGGGCCCCATCTCTACCAAAAAAAAAAAAAAATTACCCAGATATGGTGGTGCGCGCCTGTAGCCCCAGCTACTCAGGAGGCTGAAGTGGGAGGATCTGTTGAGCCTGAGAGGTCAAGGCTGCAGTAAGCTGAGATGGTGCCTCTGAACTCCAGCCTGGGTGATAGAGTAAAACCCTGTCTGAAAATAATAATAATAATATCAGAAGACACTCCGTACAAGAAGTGCAGGAAAACGAAACAGCAGAAATACTGGACACTAGAATAAAACCTTGATTCAGGTAAATAACAATAGACCAGCCTGATTATTTGTATGTGATAAGAGATAAAAGGAAATAACCTTAATCAATGAGGAAAGGAAATATGTTTTACATTTGGGTCCATGGAGAATGAATAAAAGAATGCAGCTACAGGAGGCAAGACATAAACAGAGATCAATAATTCAGCAGAAGCTGGAACTTATGAAGTATCTAAAAGAAGTGTCCATCCTCTGAGAATCCATGGAAATATGGAAAGGGAGGAATAGGAATTCCAAATTCTATGTGATATGGGAGCTAGAGCCAGTTTGCTTTTTAATACTGAAGAGAAGGTGGCTCCATATGACAAGAGGATCAGGAACATTTGGGAGGCTGAAACTTGGGTTACAAATCACAGCCCAGGTAGTGTTGCTGTCACTGTGTGAGATTTATCAACAGAATAAACAATGTACCTCTTTCAGAGTAGGCACTTACGAAAGACTGGTTGTCAGCTGAGTGAATATGTGTTTGGTAAATGGCACCCTTGTATAACTCAGACAAGCCTACTTAATATTTAGGCTTTCGTTTATTGTGCACCCACTGTGATGGTGCTTTATCTACACTACCTAATTCCTATAACAACTCTGTAAGGCACATACTGTTACCTTTATTTCATGAGGATGAAAACCCAGATTTGGAAAGTTAAACCCAGATTTGAAAGTTAAACCCAGATTTGGTCAAGCTCTTGGTAGGATGTGAATGCAACTGTTTCATATTTGACTCTCACCCCCATCCTAGGCAGTAGGTGGCTAGAAACAGGAATTACTGTTCTCACTTTGGCTTTGAGTCCCCTGACGCCAGCGGCAGGGATGCAACTTGCTGGATGCTGTACAGCTGATGTGCATCATCCCTCTTCTGCCTGGAAAGTCCCTGTCTTCTCAGCATTTACATAATATCTTGTGATATGTGCATCAAATTTGTTTTTGGGATCTCAGAAATCAGCTGCAATCTTAGGCAAATTAAATTAAACCCTACTACCCAAATATGAGCATGGTAACTTTCATATCAGAGAGCAGAAATTTAAATGTCACTTAGTTAAGGTCATTTAGTTAAGATCTGTGCTCAGTATGAGAACAATTAGCTAACAGATTGCAAATAAATTCTCTGATTACTTTCAGGGGTGGAATAGTGACTTGTTACAAAGCCATTCCTGGATACAATGGTGATGTGGCTCTATCATCTGCATCAAATTGCTTGTTGGTTTTGACCCTGCATAGTGGGCTGAGCTGTTCTGCCTTCCTCGCTCATTGCTCTTTGAACAATCTTCCCAAATGTGCATGCTGGACTGAAGGTCCCAGTGAGTGGAAAACCCTTCTCCTACCAGGATCATTCAAGGGTGAAGCATCTCCTGAGAAGCAGAAGACCCTGTGAAACAGGTTTGTAGAAACCAGTATTATGGTTATATGTTCTCTCTAATTAGTGACTATGCGCTATTAGAATGAAGCCTAAGTGAAGTAAAATAACTAGAACTTGTATACTTTAAAGGTAGAAATGTAAAATGGGACTACTTTTTCTTATAGTTAAAAATACACCTGCCTTGTTACTCACCAACTTTACTATGAAGCATTTATCTCAGAGAAATAAAATATAGTCACAAAAAATTGTGTAAGAATATTCACAGTGGTTTTATTCATAATAGCCCCCCAAACTGGAAACCATTAGAATGCCCACCAACAGGTGAATGGATAAACAAATGTGGATTAAATTCATACAATAGAACAATGCTGAGCAATGGAAAAAACAGTGAAATACTCATGCAAGCAAAACACAGTTGACTCAAAAGAGCATGTTGAACAAAAAGAGTCATAAATAAACATTTAATTGATTCCAATAATTTGAAATTCCAGAGCAACAATTTGAAATTCTATGTGATGATGCAAAAAGTCAGAACAGTGACTACCTCTGTGGGTGAAACAGCATTGACTGGGAAAAGACAACGAAACGTTCTGTAATGATGAAAATGTTCAATTATCTTGAATGTGGTGGTAACTTGATGCCTGTCTTGCCGAAACTTGAAGAGCTGTACACTTAAAATGGATGTGTTTTACGGTGTGTGAATTATATTCTAATTTAAAAAAATGAAACCTAAGATGATTTCAGCTACTGGAAGATCATAACTATGTTCTGTTTCCATTCCTGCCTTCTCTTCTATTTCTTTCTTTTATGCTTCAAGCCTTAAATGCTACCCCTGCAGCAAACATTTGCCTGGGCATCCAGGCATTTCTATACATCTGATATCTACATGGAGGTTTCCAGACCTCAATTCTTGACTTCCGTGCACCCGCGGGCTCAACACGACATGGAAGCTGCCAAGGCTTGGGGCTTTCTTCCATCTTCTGAAGCCACAGCCTGAGCTGTACTTTGGCCCCTTTCAGCCACAGCTGGAGCAGCTGTGACACAGGGCACCAAGTCCGTAGGCTGCACACAGCATGGGGACCCTGGACCCCACTCATGAAACCACTTTTTCCTCCTGGGCTTTCGGGCCTCTGATGGGAGAGGCTGCCATGAAGGTCTCTGACAGGGCCTGGAGACATTTTCCCGTGGTCTTGGGGATTAACATTAGGCTCCTTGATACTTATGCAAATGTCTGCAGCGGGCTTGAATTTCTCCTCAAAAAAAAAATTTTCTTTTTCTACTGCATTATCAGGCTGCAAGTTTTCTGAACGTTTACGCTCTGTTTCCATTTAAAAATGAAATGTTTTTAACAATACCCAAGTCACCTTTTGAACGCTTTGCTGCTTAGAAATTTCTTCCACCAGATACCCTAAATCATCTCTCTCAATTTCAAAGTTCCACAAATCTCTAGGGCAGGGGCAAAATGCTGCTCGTCTCTCTGTTAAAACATAACAACTGTCACCTTTACTCAAGTTCCCAACAAGTTCCTCATCTCCACCTGAGACCACTTCAGCCTGGACCTTATTGTCCATATTGCTATGAGCATTTTGGGTAAAGCTATTCAACAAGTCTCTAGGAAGTTCCCACATTTTCCTGTCTTCTTCTGAGCCCTCCAAACTGTTCCAATCTCTGCCTGTTACCCAGTTCCAAAGTCGCTTCCAGATGTTTGGGTATCTTTTCAATAATGCTCCACTCTACTGGCACCTATTTATTGTATTAGTCTATTTTCATGCTGTTGATAAAGTTATATCCGAGACTGGGAAGAAAAGAGGTTTAATTGGACTTACAGTTCCACATGGCTGGGGAGTCCTCAGGATCATGGCGGGAGGCAAAAGGCACTTCTTACATGGGGGCAGCAAGAGAAAATGAGGAAGAAGCAAAAGCAGAAACCTCTGATAAATCCATCAGATCTCATGAGACTTATTGACTATCATGAGAATAGCACAGGAAAGACGGGCCCCATGATTCAATTACCTCCCCATGGGTCCCTCCCACAATAGGTTAATATTAGGTTGGTGCAAAAGTAACAGTGGTTTTGCCATTAAAAGTAATTAATGCAACCTTGGGTTGTTGGGAATTCTGGGAGATACAATTCAAGTTGAGATTTGGGTGGGGACACAGCCAAACCATATTAGGCTCTAACTGGGAGTCAGTGGTGCCCATATGAGGAAGGGACTGAGGGTCTCACTAGACTTTTATAATATAATAAAGCTACCCCCAGTGAAGCTGATTGTACCAACATAAGCTGGTGTGCTCACTTGGAGTTCAGCTGCTGGTTATGTCAACGTCCTTGAGAGTTCAAAAATGTAAACATCAGTCCAAGAACCAAAGATGCCCTGACCTTTGCATTAAGTTGGCCATACCCTTCCAGAGGATACCATGGTAGAAAGCAGAGAGAGCAGGGTGAGACTGGGCAGAGATGGGAATGAGTAATGCTGACTGCATCCTGCCCCTCCTTCTTTGAGAATTCAGGTTTTAAAATCTGTTCTCTAATTCCACAATAAACAATCATCATGCACCTACTATGTACCAGGTTCTGGGCCGGGCAGTGGGATTCAAGAATGAATGCAACATGGCTCCTGGCCTCAAGGAACTCAAAGTCCTGAAAAAGCCACACTGTAATGACAAGCCGCAATACCGTGTGACAAGTTTCTCCCTCCCTGTCTCTCTCTCTCTCTCTCTGTCACACACACACACACACACACACACACAGCCAGCTCTGCCCAGTGGCACTGAGGAAGGTTTCATGGATGGAGAAACACATCAACTGAGTCCTAAGGATGAGGAATGATTAGTATGTTCCAGAATGAAGGAACAGCAAGTACAAAGCAGAAGCTTTTTAAAAAATGTGTTTTGATGTAGGCAGAGGCAAAAGTCCCCCAGTGGGCTGTTAGAACTTTCTTGAAGACTCAGAGAGTCTTGAAGAGTTCCTTACCAGCTTAACTACTGGCTTCCCACTCCCTGCTGAATAAACTCTTGGTTCAGCAGGCCTGAGGCCTTGGCTATATACCCATACCCCAGTTCATGTAACAGCAGGACCTGTGGGCTCAGTTTCAGACCCAAGGACTAGGGCTAGTAGAAGAAAATATAGTTCAATTTATGTGAAAGGGCCAGCTGAAATACCTGTCATTCTGGCAGTGTTCCCTGGTCACCCTAGCCAGAAGCCATCTTGCCCTCCTCTGGTCTCCTATTGGCAACTCTTTGCAGTATTAATTAAAAGCACAATAGTTAAGTGTGGACTCTGGGGCCAGAATGCCTGGCTTTGAATTCTGGAATGCCTGGCCTCCACCTCCATATCTGTAAAACAGAGATAAAAATGATCCCTACCTAATGAGTGAAGAACTGCTAAACCCTTAATACACTGCTTGGCACATAGTAAATGCTCTGTAAGTGTTATTAATTACTATTATTGAATATAATGCAACCATTTCTTGAGCATTTATTGGTACTAAGGGCAATGCTAGGCCCTTTACATGCCTTATCATTGCTCGGCACAGGGTGCTGAGTGTCTGAGCACAGAGGATGTTACAATATTAGGTGACTTTAGGGAGCACATTGTTGCTTTCTGAGTAGAAGAAACTTTCTCTCCTGCTGAAGCCACCTAACTCACAGTAAGTTGTGTTTGATCCTGGATCAACATAAATGCCTTGAAGAACACACAGTCTCCAAGATGCCAGGGACTCTCACATCAACAGGCTGTTGACAGTGGATCCCACAGCATTTCACACATAGGCACCCATGCCCTCAACCCCAGATACCCAGCAGATTCTGAAATCCTGATTGTTTTTCCTGTGCCCAGCAACTGACTTTCTCCATGATCTTGGGAAGGTGTACAATCCCAGCTCTTGCTACCTAACTCATCTTCACATCCAGAAACCCCACTTCCTCCAGTCAGATCTGATCTATGTAGCAAGCTCAGCAGCTAGAGGGACACACTTCCTTCCTACTTTAGACCCTGTAAAGCGAACACAAACAATGCAACCCTACGACAGAAGTCATTGGCCTTGGACTAAGGTCTTCAGCAGGCTCTCTTTCAGGTTTTCTTCCCATCTCTTCCTGTAACTGACTCTGCAGAGCTGCCCCCATTCACCGGGTAGCCATTACAAAGAGGTTCATAGCCTATAAGGGGCTTGGTGGCCGCAGAAATACCCAAACTGTCTTTAGTTTGACTTAGCCATCTATGACTGGTTTGGCTTCAGTTTGCAATGACCCAAGTTTGCATTAATTACTTTCAATAGCAAAACCACGGTTACTTTTGCACCAACCTAATATTAACCTGACCACAGCACCAAAGTGTTCATCTTTAACCCTGATGGGCTTGAGCACAGACTGCAAAGTCCTGGGCTCATCCTGACTTCCAGAATTACCTCAGGAAAAATAGATGGCTGGATTAGGACAGGACCACAGTGATCAGGAGGACTTAGCATGTTTTTAATCCCCTCCATTAAGAAGAATTTTGGCATTCTATTCTACTGTGAAACTACATTTGCTTTCTAAGAGACTGGGTCATGACAGCTCAAGAATGACCCGACATTTCTCTTCATCCAAAATAAGCAGGCATATTGCTCAATGGGTACCCTATGACCACCTGAATAAAACCAATATCTTTTCATAACCTCATCCTGAAACATTCTCCAAGCCTGCTGGTGGGTCCAAAGCTGGTCTGTCTTATCCATGGACCCATTCTCTGGAATTCAAGAGGTGCTGCAAAAATGCTGCCTCAAATAGCTCTGCCTGTGGCCCTATATCCCCTATTTGAGATTAGTTCACTTAGGTGCAAACATTAGAGGCTGATATTAGAGTGTGTTACCTTGTAGAGATGATGTTCTTTAACTCAGTGCAATCATCAGATTTAAAAGGTCTCCAAGAAGGTCATTATTTCAAACTTGAGAATCTCTCATGAGAAGCTCTACTGTTCTTTCTATCTACTGCCAGCATCTTTTAAGTATTAACTCACTTACTTCTCATTACAGTGTGGGAGGTATTATGAGGAAACTGAGGCACAGGGAATTTAAGTAACATGTGGATGTTAGTGAGTGAGTGGCTGCAGTTTGGAGCTTGAGCACCATGTTCCAGTGTGTGCTCATCACCAGGCTTCCTTCTGGAAGGGAGAGACAGAGTCGGAGTCTGGAAAACAGCAAGGGAGGGTCTGGATCAGGGGACTGTGAGCAGGCCAGGTGTTGTGAGAGCTGACTGAGGACATGGCCTAGAGGCTGATTATGGAGACTGTGAAAATTGCTATGGAAAAGAAATTTCCAGAACCCAGATTTTGGCTACTTTTGAAAGCATTTTTGAGGTAATACTGTCCTCTAGTGGCTAGATAGCAGGTAGGGATTACCCTCCAAATAAATAGCCAATGAGCCTTGAGTGGAGATGGTATGACAAGTCAGTGGCAAATTCATCATTTTGCTCTCTAACTACAGGTTCTAAAGGAAAGGCAAACCCCACTGCTATGGTCATCGGTACAGCTCAGGATTTCGGCCTCCTCTGCTCCGTGTGTTGGCTACAGGCTAGGTTCAAATCCCAATTCTGCTCTTTACTGCTGAAAGGCTTTGGGCATGTTCGTTAATCTCATTTTCTCTTCTGAAAAAGAGACAATCTTGAAAAGATTGACCTTCCGTGAAGATCAAATGAAGTAACGCGTGTAGTGTGTCTGGCACGTCGTAAGCGCATCACACACGTGAGCTGTGGCAATACTAAGGAGCAGTGGCAAGAGCTGGGGGAGGAGTGGAGACGAACAGACCTGGACAAATTAGTGACCTTTCTGGGACCCCTACAGAACTCTTCTGGAGAAATTAATTCTATTTTTCCATGTACTTTTAAGTTTGCTTTTCCTAGCATTTCTTCTACATTCCTGAATAATTTTCCACTCAAAAATTTCACTGGTTCTCCCTGACTCCCATATTAATCTAGACATAATTAATTCCCCAGAACAGTTCTGTGGGCAGGGAGGGCTCTACACTATGCACCCTCCAAAATCCCCAAAGCTCGGACCGTCCTGGCCTGGGTCCCCACTGCTGTCCTGCCCATGGGCTCCCAGGCTGTGCTTGCTCTTCTCCCACCCCAACCCCATCACCACAAAAAGTCCCTCCTCCAACCCGGGGACTTTTGTAATTTCCTACCTGAAATCATCCACTCCCTACCTCTAACAATCTGTGATGAGCAGAGGACAACATAAAGTTTGAAGTTTAGAGGTAGGGAATGGGTGATTTCAGGTAGGAAATTACAACTTCACTTTGAAGTTTAATTTTGTAATAAACTTCACTTAATTTTGAAGTAAATTTGCAAAGTCAGCAAAATTCTTTCAAAGTCAACCTTGCTCTGGCCTAGTTGCTTATTTACTGCTAAGCTGGATGTTTTCATTAAAAGATTAACTTTGAGACTTCAGACTCTTCTTTAGCCTGAACTGTGGGTAGTGATGTGGTGTGTTTCCTAACACCTCCGGCAGTGAGCCAGGCTTTGAGTGGCTGCGTCTAAACACTTCTTTTCCTGAGGACTGGAAGACATTAGAATCAGGTTTGTCATTGAGTGTGTTCTGTGTGCTTGGAACTGAGAAGGGTGATGAAGTGCCAGATAGGATGGGAATGGAAGATATCGTGGAAGCCAACTATGAGTTTGCAAGGCAAGGACCTTGGCAAAGATGGTCCTAGGGAGACAGATGTTAGGGAACTCAGAGGGCATGGGCAAAGGAAGATTTGGTTTCAAAAAGGATACAGACAGAGAAGGTTAAGTCTAGGAAGTTGAGTCTTAGAATTGTATGGTGGAATATCCGTGGGTGTCCATAGGAGGAAAAATGGGTTAAAATGTTTTCACTTGACAGCGTTCTGAAAACCTAAAAGGTATTGCTATTGCCTTCAGGGATATATTTAGTATTCTGACCACTGCTTCCCGGCCACAAGCAAAAGAAAACAGTGACATGGCTATGCTCCTAAAAAAGTAAAGAAGTTAATGTGTCTCAAACAATGCAGTTCCTTTGAGCAATAAGCTTATTTGGAACAAATGGGTTACAAAGTCCCACTAATGAAGAGCCTCTGATTGTGTTAATTTGAATCTACAGATCAACCTGGGGAGAACTGCCAAGAACGCTAATGAAGACAGGGAGGTACTGGTATAAAGATAGATAACAGATCAATGGAACAGAATAAAGAGTCCATTAGCAGGAAGCAAAATCCGCAAACTTTTATTCTTAACTACTACTATATTCTGCATTTTACAAGATCCTTCAATTCTCACAAGATCCCTATGAGATAGACAGTAATAACCTAATTTAAAGATAGATGAGAATTGGAGCTTGTCTAGAATAGATTAAGTGGAACATCACTTGTGGTATATCATTTGAGAGGTAATGGGAATATTGCCAAATTCCCAGGTAACTCTCCCCTCAAAGGGACTCCTGTTATACTCTAAATCGTATCAGCTATCAAATGATGAGCTATTAAAGTCTGTCTTCTTCAACTGTAAGCTTCTTGAGAGCAGAAACTGATGTGATAAAGGTCCCCCCCCCATATCTCTAGCGTTTAGCATAATACTTCGATATATTATGTTAAATCAGGCTATGTTATAGTAAAGAATAAACCTTAACAACTTAGTGAGATAACACATAAATATTTATTTCTTCCTTACACAATATCAGCTGATCTCCAGGGCTACTCTTTTCCAAATGGCGTTTTGGGAATCCAAGTGGCCTTTCTCTTACAGCTTTGCCTTCTTGAGGATGGAGGATCGCTGTAGAGGAGGAAACAAAGCTGGAGGGTCACATACCAGCTCTTCAATCCTTGGCCTAGAATTCACACCTGCTATTCCCACTCCCAGGCCATTGGCCAGAAGAACTAGTCACAGAGCCATGCCTGTATTTAAGCAACAGCGAAATGTTAAGCCTGTGGGGAGCAGTATATGCCTCCGCCACCCTGGCTGAGAGTGTGTGTCAATAAACCTTCTTGGATAAACTAATGAGTAAATCTGACAGAGGGTTTAAATTATACTATGACAGAAATACTCAAATCCTGAAGCAGCTTTCCACTTCCAGAGCCTCAGATGAAATCACACATGTCATCAACAGGAGGAATAATGAACATGGAGCTGCCTTTATTAACAATCTAGTCTATACAAGGCACTGTTCTAGAAATTTCAAAGGGGCCATACTGCTTAGTCCTCATGGCAGCCCTATGGGATGGATGTTAATATTCTCCTTTAACAAATAAATTTTGCACAGAACCGTGGTGAGCCAGTAGTAGAGCTGAGATTTCAGCCTATGTTTGCCAGGTGCCAAAGCTTATAATATAGTCTGTCTTCTCTACTCCACTGACTCCCTCAGTCATTAGTTCCTTGGGCACAGTTGATCGGTGGAAAGCAATGGCCTTCAGAAACACAGTCTGGGTAGTTGCCGTAGACAGAGAAGCCAGGAGGAAGGCAAAGAGAGAAAAAATTGCACTCCATAGCTGGGCTCTTCCATCCCCAACTGCTCTGCCTTTTCTCCTCTCTCTCCTGCTACAACCCAGTGATTGCCACTGTGAGATATAGGTACACCTGCAAGACCTGAAGTCACTAGTGGACAGAGTAGATGTCAGAGCCTGTTTTGGAGCTTTGTGTGAATTCTGATGTCTGTTTTGCACATTCTATCCTTGTTGAGCAGATGAAGAGGCAGGTGCAGTGATCTCACAGTGTCACATAGAACTCCTTTCCCAATGGCCTGGATTTTGTGGGAATTGACCAAGCTCATTTTATGCAGCTCTCTGACCATTCAGAACAGAGACTTAAATGTCTCCCCCATACCACTAACACTCCATACTGGCTCAAAGACATTGGAAAGAAGTCAGAAGGATTCCAGGTCAGGCTTTGCCATTTCTGTTGCATTAGCTTGGATACTCACGTGAATTATCCGAGCTTTAATGTTTTCATCTATAACATGGGGCTCATACATACACTCTCTGATTGCCCACTGGATTGTTGTAAGCACCAAATGGAATAACGTATAGAAGAGTGCTCTGTAGACTGTTAAGACAGATTTAAACATAAGAAGTTATTTTTTAGTGATTGGCTGAATAATGAAGATTTTTTTTAACTTTCTGATTGAGTTATGATTTTTTTGAAGGAAGAAAGCAAAGTTGCATATGTCCATGACATTTTAATCCTCTAAGGTCCGTGCCAACTCTGTCATTCCATAAACCACACTTGGCTGTGCCCATTTTCTTCTTTCTATAGTGCTTAAGAGCCAGGCCACTGGAATCGTGACACATTACTAGATATGTAATATTGAACAAAGTATTTTAACCTCTTGAACTTCAGGTTTCTCACCCGTGAAATGGGGATGATAATATTTGTGTTGAACATTTCCACAAGGATTAAAACAGTCATGCATGTAAAGCAATTTACACAGTGCATGGTACATCATGGAGTACTTGATAAATGGTTGCAATATTATTGTCGTTATTATTATTCATATTAAGGAACCATCATGCTGCCTCCAGGGCTCTTTGCATAATCAAATTATTCCACTGTTTGAAAGAATAAGAAAGTCCTTATCTTTCAAAACACTATATAAACATTTGGATCAATGTCTCCCAGTATGCCCTAAACTATGTTCAACGCTCTATGGACAGCACACAGTTTACAACATGGCTGGGTTCCAAAACTCTACTTGGAGGGCATTTGTTTGAAACTCAGAACAGATTTTCCCACAAAAGAATGCTATTAAAATAGCGGTTGGATTCCCAGGTGACTGAAAATACCCACTTGATACACAAAATAGCAGAAGATCTGGCATATTTGCAATGCAAATTACTGTAAAGCAATGTTATTGTATTGCTGGTCATTAACCAAAACTGAAAACTAAGAAAACTGTGTAATAAATCAGTTTTAAAAATTTCTTGTGTATGCAACTGATGAAGAAAAGTAGGCTTAATTAGAGGAAGAGATAATTCAGTGGAAATGTAAGTAAGAAATGTTAAGATGCCTTTGAGGGTATTTTCAAAGGTTTTTGAAGTTCTTTGCTAGGTCTAATGCGACTTCAAAATTGTTTCACTTTGTTCTTCTTGACATAAGGGACTCATAGCACAATTATTTTTGGTTTGCAAATGAAAAAGGAAATGAGATGGGAGAGATTAGGAAAAGAGAAGAAGGCGTGAGAAAGATTTCCCTGAGAAAGGCACTCAATAGTTTGGAGAAATCGAGAAAGGAGGAAGAGGCACATCTGTGTAGTAAAACGGATTTCAATTACCTGGTCTGAGAACAGGAAAAACAGGTGGTGTGACAGGCCGTACCTCTTGTAAAAGGGAATAGTGACAAGACTGGTCAAGTAGTTATCCACTGAAACCATAAGGTGGTGCCACGGGACCAGAAAAGTTCTTGAAAAGAAAGACCTCCAGGCTGGGGAGGAGGAGCAAAGGCAGGCTTGAGCACCCAGCTGTTTGTTGTTGCCAAATATGTCTAAATATTGTGCTGGTTCCCTGTTCTATACTTTATTGCCATGAAGTAAATGCTGAACTAGAATGTTCATATGACCTCATCTAAACAGCTCCCTGTGTTTATGGGCAAAGAAAGCACAGAATATGAGTACTTGAAGGACCTCAGCTCAGCTTTTAATTTCAGGTGGCTTCAAATCTATCATGGATTAAGCTGAAATACACAAAAATGTATATTTTCTCAAATGAGGAAACTGAGACTTGGAGAGAAGACATGTAGCCTGCCACTGTTCAAATAAGTGTTAGTAGCTATCTCTCTTGAAGTAGCCTGCCTCTCAGGCTGCCACACACACCACTCCACTGACTGGAGGAAGCAAAAGTTTATTCCGTATTCCAACTTCAAGTGGAGCTCCTTTTACTGGCATGGCTAAGCAGGGTCAGAAGGAGTAGAGGTGAAGGTGGAATGATAAAATCTAGTGTAGATGAGTTGAGTCTCTAGAAATCTTAGGTCTGTGCTGAGAAGCTAATTCTCATGTAAAGAGAAGCTAATTCTAAGTTATATTGCCAGGCTATCCAGAAGCAATTTCAAGAGTCATATCGTATTTCAGAAAGAACCCTAAATGCAGAGACAGAAGACCTGAGTTCATTTATTAGCTGTGCTGCCAAACTTGTGCACATCTCTCTGTCTCTCTAGGGTCCTTCTTGGCTCCATCAAGCAAGATAATCTCATAGTCTTCCAATCCTCAATAGGCAGGATGTGTGGGAGGCAGGACAATGGTAGGTAATTGCCTAATTAGGTCACAATAACTTCAGAGTGAGCATGTCCTTAACATAAACATGCCCCACCAGGGCAAGTCTCAAAAACTCTTTCAATCCGTGACACACAAAGCTCCTAGAGTAAAGCAAAGATATGAGTCACTCCCTATCATGACTAAAGAAGCCACTCTGAAGAACTCAAGCATCATACTCCTCGTGGTAGAACATGCTTACAGGTTGAGAAGGGAATTTTCATTAGTAGAAACAAAAAAAGGCTAATGAGAGTGGTTGAGGAGTGGCAGCCTAAAAAGGAGAGATTATTATATAAATCAGAATAAAACAAACAAAAAAAGGGCCATTATGGTTCAGAAGGCTCCTGCATCCTTGATTCACAATGTGTGAGAGCTCAGGGAAGAAGCCAGAGCTGATTCTGGGCTGACAGGCACCAGGAATTAATCCTTGCCAGATCTGAACTGGACTGGCTTCTTTTCCCCTCAGTCCCATACAAATGCCATCCTTGATTCCTCAGATCACTGCAATGTTAGAAACACTCAGTTCCCTTTTTACTCTGAGGGGTGACCTGCTGTTCCTGGGCATCCAAATTCTTCCCCCTGCCCTCTCTTCCCCATGCTGGGGGCTCATCTGCCTCAGTCACAGGAGCATTTTCCAGTGCCATTGATTCATGTCTTCCCTGAACCCAACACTGCCATCTGCACATGGCTCTCCTCGTCTCCATCAGCTCTGGGACCCTTCTCCTCTCCCATCACCTCTTTCATTCTCAGGGTCTCCTCTAGCTTCAGCCTCTCCCCTGACAGTGCTGTTGTTGACAATGCCATGGTGATGGCTATACCCTTTGTATCCACTATCCTTGAGGGGAAGACTGATTACAGCATTTTCAGCCAACTTTGAACAGTCTAATCTCTCAAACTAGGCCCGTAAAATGTAGCCTTGATATTATCTGACATTCCATTGGGAAACTTGGCATAAGTTCCTAAAGAACTAGGCCAGAGGTTCTGGAAGGACACCATCCTATAGCACCAAGCAAGTGTACCTTAAAGTGAGTCATCAGAGGCTGACTTTTCTCCCCCGTTGTATCTCCACAGCCTACCCTGCAATTTTCACGCTGAGATTTCCCACAGACTGTGTAGGGGGTTTCCATACAAATATAAGCTGTGATAACCCTGAGTTCCTAAAGCAGCACCAACATGAATCATATGAATCATACAAAATCTTCAAAGGAAGACAACTTTTTATCTGTCTGGTGTTAAATCAGATTGCAATATTAAAGAAAACCACGTCTTCCTTGAAAAGCCTGCCGGCTTCTCTACTTCCTTCCTCCTTCCCTCAGTCAGGAGAGTTTGAACTTCAGATTGTTAGCAACAGGTACTCCTGAATGTCCTTGCCCTCAGATTTCCTCCTCTTTGTCACTGGTCTGCTAATTGTACCTCACTGTTTTATCAGACAAAAAGCCTAAAGAGGTTCAAGGAGCTAAAATGAGCTAAAATTTCTAGAACAATAGCTGGCAATTGGTCAATTTGCAATTTTATTCTTTTCTCCTCTGTCTCTTCTTCTTGGGCAGTAGGAATAAAAAAGGAAAAAAGAAAAAACATTGAAATGGAGACAAAATAAAATGGGAATACAAGAAGACAAAATAAAGTGGGAATACAAGAAAACCATTAGATTACTTGAATCTTCCCTTTAATTTCTGGTGGCTTCAAGGCTGGTAGGGATCAAATTAAAATAAAGTATATACAAATATACTGTGCTAAGTTCTTCACTTCCAAATTTAGGAAAAGCTTTGAACAAGGAAGGTATCCTTTTCTTTAATTATAAACCTTATATTAAACCTCTAACAAAAATAATAGACTACTAAGATTTACATATATTATATTAAAAATATATAATTGTATTCTTCAACCTACAAAATTATCTCGAGTTCAATATAGCAAGTCATTTATGAGAACCAACTATTGTGTTCTTTACCTGAAATTGAAAATGAGAATGTCTATCTTTAGAAGCTACCAGGACACATGAGTTCAGAACCATCTCTCATAATAACTTACTACCTGATTGTATTAGTCCATTTTCATAGTGCTATGAAGAAATACCTGAGACTGGGTAACTTATAAAGAAAAAAAGGTTTAATGGACTCCCAGTTCCACATAGCTGAAGGGGCCTCACAATTATGGCAGAAGGCAAAGGAGGAGCAAAGGCAAGTCTTACATGGTGGCAGGCAAGAGAGTGTGTGCAGGGGAACTGCCCTTTATAAGACCATCGGATCTCATGAGACTTTTTCACTATCATGAGAACAGCATGGTGAAACCCGCTCCCCCATGATTCAATTACCTCCCACCAGGACCCTCCTATGACATGTGTGGATTATGGGAGCTAAAATTCAAGATGAGGTTTGGTTGGGGACACAGCCAAACCATATCACTCCACTCCTGGCCCCTCACAAATCTCATGTCCTCACATTTCAAAACCAATCATGCCTTCCCAACAGTTCCTCAAAGTCATAACTAATTTCAGCATTAACTCAAAAATTCACAGTCCAAAGTCTCATCTGAGACAAGGCAAGTCCCTTCTACCTATGAGCCTGTAAAATCAAAAGCAAGTTAGTTACTTCCTAGATACAATGGGGATACAGGCATTGGGTAAATACAGCCATTCCAAATGGGAGAAATTAGCCAAATCAAAGGTGCTACGGCCCCATGCAAGTCTAAAATCCAGCAGAGCAGTCAAATCTTAAAGCTCCAAAATGATCTTTTTGACTCCATATCTCACATCCAGGTCACACTGATGCAAGAGGTGGGTTCCCATGGTCTTGGGCAGCTCTGCCTCTGTGGCTTTTCAGGGTACAGCCTCTCTTCTGGCTGCTTCCACAGGCTAGTGTTGAGTGTCTGTGGCTTTTCCAGGTGCACAGTGCAAGCTGTCAGTGGATCTACCATTCTGGAGTCTGGAGGATGATGGCCCTCTTCTCACAGCTCCACTAGGCAGTGCCCCAGTGGGGACTCTGTGTGAAGGCTCCAACCCTACATTTTCCTGCTGCACTGTCCTAGCAGAGGTTCTCCATTAGGGCTCTGCCCCTTTAAGCAGATTTCTGCCTGGACATCCAAGTGTTTCTATACATCCTCTGAAATCTAGGCAGAGCTTCCCAAATCTCAGTTCTTATCTTCCGCACATCCACATGCCCAACACCACGTGGAAGCTGCCAAGCTTTGAGGCTTGCACCCTCTGAAGCTACAATCTGAGCTGTACTTTGGCCCCTTTTAGCCATGGCTGTAACACAGGGCAACCAGTCCTGAGACTGCACAAAGCAGCAAGGCCCTGGTGCCCTGCATCTTAGGCCTCCAGTCCTATGATGGGAGGGTCTGCAGAGAAGATGTCTGATATGCCCTGGAATCATTTTCCCCATTGTCTTGGCAATTAACATTTGGCTCCTCATTACATATGCAAATTTCTGCAGCCAGCTTGAATTTCTCCTCAGAAAATTGGTTTTTCTTTTCTATCATCACATCATCAGGCTGCAAATTTTCCAGACTTTTATTATGCTCTGCTCCCCTTTTAAAAATAAGTTTCAATTCTAAACCATATATTTTTGAATACATAAAACTGAATGCTGTTAACAGCCTCCAAGTCACCTCTTGAATGCTTTGCTGCTTAGAAATTTCTTCTGCCAGATACCCTAAATCATCTTTCTCAAGTTCAAAGTTCCACAGATCTCTAAGGGAGGGGCAAAATACTGCCAGTCTCCTTACTAAAACATAACAAGAGTCACCTTCATTCTAGTTGCCAACAAGTTCCTCATCTCCATCTGAGACCACCTCAGCCTGGACTTCATTGTCCATATTACTATCAAAATTTTAGTCAAAGCCATTCAAGATGTCTCTAGGAAGTTCCAAACTTTCCCACATTTTCCTGTCTTCTTCTAAGCCCTCCAAACTCTTCCAACCTCTGCCTATTATTCAGTTCCAAAGTCACTTCCACATTTTCGGGTATCTTTATAGCAGCGTCCCACTACCAGGTACCAATTTACTGTATTAGTCCATTTTCATACTGTAAAAGAAATACTTGAGACTAGATAATTTATAAAGAAAAACAGGTTTAATGGACTTCCAGTTCCACATGGTTGGGGAGGCCTCACAATCATGGTGAAAGGTGAAGGAGGAGCAAAGGCATGTTTTAAATGGCAGCAGGTAAGAGAGCACATGCAGGGAACTGCCCTTTATAAAGCCATCAGCTCAGCCAGGCATGGTGGCTCATGGCTGTAATCCCAGCACTTTGGGAGGCCAAGGTGGGTGGATCATCTGAGGTCAGGAGTTTGAGACCAGCCTGGCCAACATGGTGAAACCCCGTTTCTACTAAAAATACAAAAATGAGCTGGGTGTGGTGGCACATGCCTGTAATTCCAGCTACTCAGGAGGCTGAGGCAGAAGAATTGCTTGAACTGGGGAGACAGAAGTTACAGTGAGCTGAGATCATGCTAAGCTTTACATACATTATAAAAAGAAAAAAATGCATAATTGTATTTTTAAACCTAGAAAATTCTCTTAAATATAGCAAGCAATTTATGAGAACCAACTATTTTGTTCTTTACGTTAAATTGAAAATAGAGAATGTCTATCTTTAGAAGCTACCAGAACACATGAGTCCAGAACCAACTGCACTCCAGCCTGGGTGACAGAGTGAGACTCCATCTCAAAATAAATAAATAAATAAACCCATCAGATCTCATGAGACTCATTCACTCTCACAGGAACAGCACTGGAAAATCCAGCCCCATGATTCAATTACCTCCCACCAGGCCCCTCCCATGACATGTGGGGATTATAGGAGCTATAATTCAAGAAGATATTTGGGTGGGGAAACAGCCAAACCATATCACTGATCTTTCACAAGTTATTTTATTTCTGAGGCCTCAGTCTCTTTAAATGCAAAGTAGGAAGACTAATACCTTCTCTGTCTTCTTCACAGGGACACTGAGAAAAAGCTGTAGATAGAAAAGAGTCTAAGGAAAAATTAGAAGAGGTATCGAAATGAGATAAAATAGTGTTTGTTATATATAAGATGCTAGGTTTGATTCTTTATGTCCAAGCAGCTTTCAAATCACATAACTGACACTATTCTAGACACATGACTCTGAGTGAGCATGAGCCATTTCTTCTGGATTAGACATAATGTTTGTGGCATTTATATTCTAGAATTGTATAGAACAGCCTTTCTATGAGTGTGTAATGTATAGGATATTTGTATTTATTGAGATATCAGGAGTTGAAACCTGGTGGAGAATTCTCATCCAATAATGAAGATAAATGACAGGCAGGGGAATGTTAAATTCAAGTAATGAACATTTGTAAGCAGCAACTTAGTGCCATGTACTATCCTAATGCCTGGGAATACAAAGTGTGTTGGGGGTCCCAGGTTTGGTTCTTCATTAGGAGGAACAAATAGTCGAGGCTATGCTTTATTACTGAAAGGATGCAAAGCAAACTTAGCAAAGGGAAAAATGGCTCTTGCAGCAAAATCTGGAGGAAACCAGGGATAAGCTTCCATGAGTCCTCTGCCAGTGGACTCATGCGGGATGCAGTTAATTCCCCCAGCAACAAGATGTGATGACACATGTAAAATGTTACCTACCCGAGCAGGTCAGTAGAGATTCAATGCCCAGAGTTTCATGTTGGAGGCTGGTCATATGGTCACCCTCTGCCTAGCCCATACCAAAATTCTAGAGTCCCAGAGGAGAAGCAAATGTTCATCATAAACCACATTGTTTATACAAACAGTTTATACACAGGGAGGCACTCTTATCAGGGAACACTGGGAACCCTGTTGAAATCCAAGTTCCCAGACACCAAGCAAGGTCCAATATTGCAAGCAGATCTCTGGAAGAATAAAATTCCCAGGCATCATATATTAGTTCTTTTATGCTTTTATGCACACAGAGATATAAATAAGCAACTGTGATATAATTGGATACTTGCAATGATTAATTCATTTGACTAAGGTTTATTAACCCTTTGAAGGGTGGAGTAAGAATGAGCTAAATTAGATATGGTTGTAGTAATTTGTCAGACTCAACTCCATACCTCAATGTTCTCTCCTCACTCACTGGCAGAGTACTTTTTCTATAAAAGGTGCTATGGCTGGGCTCCAAATTACTCCTCGTAGCCTCCATCTAGAGCCCAATGCACTTCCTGGGGGCTCTGTTTCCTGTCTGTCATATAATTTCTTCCTGCTTAGCCCTTAAGTAAGTGCTAAGGGCTACTTCTCTGTTTGACTTCAACAGAATCTGGCTTGACCAGATCCTGGCTTGACTTGAGGTATCCTCAAGCAAGTTCTGCCCCATCCCTGCTCCAGCCAAGATTCCCAGCACCTCACGTCTCATCTGGCCTCTGTGTCCCCTTTGTCCATTAGAGGAACTAACCCATTCCTGGTTGAAGCCCTAGTTACTGCGGCCTATCTTCTTCCTTTAGATAATGACTTAAAAGCCATTCAGTTTCCACCCAAAACCTTTGGTTAATTTTCACATGGCTGCCAACTGCCTGGGAGTTGGCTAGAGCTTAGAAACTTCAGGTTTCTCTGTTTTTCCTTCTGGAATCCTCTCATGCAGGAGCTCTACATGCTGTAACTGAAAGCAACTAGTGTCTTCAGCATCTCTGCTGCTGTTTCTACTGCCCTGTTTCTACTGGAGAGATTTATTCATTACCCCCAAGCCCTGTCCCCTTTCCTCTTTCAGGGTGTTGTATCAAAAGTACCAAGCTCTGCGTTTATAGGGCTCAAATTGAAGATGGGAATAAATGGAGCCAACATACATTGTTTCTCAGGTACCCAAATTAGCAAAAATAGGAAAAAGGTAGATGGTGACCCTTGAGCCTCCCAATAATATTAAGCAACATGTTCAGCGACCCAGCCAAGAATTACAAAGTAAACTTTGTCTTGTCCTTTCCCCACTCTGTAATCCACAGCTCCAGACAATTCAAACATTGAGATTCCTGGGAACTACCAGATAGTAGCATCAGTTCACCAAGAAATGAAGCTGGTGAGGCAGTGAAAATCCAGGGCCTAGAAAGCTGGGAATGCCATGACGTGGGCACATTGAAAGACGAGAGGCAGGCATGATCAGCCTTGAACTTTAGGAAGATCCCAGGAAGCTGATGGAAGACAAGATGGGGAGTGAATGTGAAGGCAAGATACAAAAATAAGAATTTTTTGTAATAAGCTTTTAAGAAGTGGTGGGGCCTCAACTAGGTCTAAGGTGGTGTGTGTACAGTGGAGGAGAAAATATGAGAAATACTCAGAAGGCCAAATAATCAGGATTTGGGAATGGGAATGGGAATGGGAATGGGAGAATGGAAGGGTGGACCATTACTCTCTGCCTTCTGGCTTAGGGATCACTGGCTTTGGCAATAACTCTGTTAAGATAAGAATACAGGGAGACCAATGTTGAATCCAAACAATTTCATACTGCACCTTCCCCTTCATTTCCTTTTCTGCATCTGAAGTGTTCTCACTGGGTTTGGTTTTGTTTTGTTTTCTCCTTGGAAGGTCCAGAAATGTCCTTGGTGTGTTTGACAGACTTTCAGGCCCATGCGCGAGAGCAGCTGTCTAAGTCAACTCGGGATTTTATTGAAGGTGGAGCAGATGACAGCATCACGCGGGATGACAACATTGCAGCATTTAAAAGGTGTGGTCTTCTGTAGCCTGTCTATTGTTAGGTTAAGGTGCACTGGTGGAGAGCAACTTGGACAGTAGTAGTCCTGGTTTCTGCCTCCAAAAAACACAGATCACTCAAGACCTAATAATGTGGATGATTTTGTTGTTGTTTTGGTTTGTTAGGGGCAGGGGAGGGAGGGCTGATGGGAAGATGGAAAAAGAGGGAATTTCTGTTATAGCCAGCATAAGTGAGTCATTCTCCTTCATCTCAGCAACTTTGCAACCTGACAAGATAGAACAAGAGTCCCAGAATGACTAGTTCCCTAGGCAGGGAGGATGGGCCTGCTGGGAGGCCTGGATCTCCTGAGTTCCTAAACTCTGGCTTGGAGAAGAAAATGGAAGACAGGAGAGAACACTCAGGTTTGGAGAAAATATGGAGATCCAAGGAGTCTCAGAGATAATAAGAGATTGAGTCAGGGGAGAAGAGTTGGTCTGAAAAAGTAGGAGATGGAGCATCGGTCAACCAACAGCAGTCCACAGGCAGAGGCTGACCCGCCACTTATTTTTGTATGGTCCATGAGCTAACGATGATGGTTTTTCATTTTTGAATGGCTGAGGGTGGGGAGTCAAAAGAAGAATAATTTGTAATACATAAAAATTGTACGAAGTTCAAATTTTGGTGTCCATAAATAAAGTTTTATTTTAACATAACCATGCTCAGCCATTTACTATTGTTTATGGCTGCTTTTGCACTTCAAGAGCAGTGTTGAATAACTGTGACAAAGATTACATGGCCCACAAAGCCTCAAATATTTACTCTCTGGCCCTTTATAGAAAAAGCTTGCCGATTCCTGTGATACAGAGTTCAGGAGAAAACTGAAAAATGGTATAAAAGGGAGCCCTATATTCTGTATTTTCATACTTAGTTAGCACTATACGAGGCACCTTACATCATTTATTTCAGTCTGTCTTCACAAAACTATTAGGAAATTTGGATTATTATTCCTATTTCAGATGAAGTGACTGAGGCTACCTTACTCAAATTTGCACAATTAAGAATTTTCAGAAAATTTTTCTAAGTTTATGTGCAAAAATAATAATATTGTATAAACAATGAAAATTTTAGACACCTGAGGCTAAGTATGCATTTATTTAAAAAGTGTGTTTTGCATATTTATTATTTGTAAATTATCCTACCTTCTTCTAAAGCAGCGTTTAAGTCAAATCTTCAAACTAACTAGCCTCTATCACAAAAGCCTCAATCACTCCCTGAGATTTGTTCTCATTCAGTGGCCTTTTCTTACTTTCTGGAGACTTGGTCCTAACCTGAGAGGAAAAGAGCCTGGAACCTCTTCCTACCTATTCTTTTCTTTTTAGTCCTTGTTATGATGAACCAAACCATCCAAGTGCTGCAGTGTAGTCTGGGAGGCATGACTCAAAGACACAGACTTCTGACAGAGCAAAGCAGGAATAGTGTGGACTTGGTATGCACAAAGTGGTTCAGAGAAGGTTGGGAAATGGGGAATGAGGTGTTGGAAGCGGCTTTCTGGAGATAAGTCTCCTCCTGGATCAACACAGGTTACTCAGCTCTCAGCCAACTGAACCCACCAAGGTTCCACAGGACCCTGTCTGGTTTAGACTTGTATCAGGAATCAGGGGGGTCCACCCCAGACAGTGCCTCCCTGCTGCAGAATCATCTCACCAACAGAAGATCTCTTTGTTGTCCGGCACAGAATTCGCCTCCGTCCCCGGTACCTGAGAGATGTGTCTGAGGTGGACACCAGAACCACAATCCAAGGGGAGGAGATCAGTGCCCCTATTTGTATCGCACCCACAGGGTTCCACTGCCTTGTCTGGCCTGATGGGGAAATGAGCACAGCAAGAGGTATGAACCATCCCCACCTCAAGGCTCCTTTCCGGGAGGAGGTGTCCCTCAGAGCAGTGGCAGAGGCTCCAAGATTCTCTCTAGAAGGGCCTTAGGAACATAATCTGGTTAACACTAAGGAAGGCAGGAAAGGGAATGCTTAAAGCTGCGTTTGTGTAATCTAAGATTGAGAAAACATTCATTTTCCATAATAAAGAATAGTTAGAGTGCAAGGGGGTTTACAGATGAATAAGGAGGTGCTAAAATCTAACCAAGTCATCCCTCAGAACAGGGGTGCTGGCCCTTCTGGCTCACACCATCTGTAGGGAAAGGGATGCTTAACGCAGCCCCAAGGCTAGGGCCCTCTTTGGCCCCTGATGGGCCAGGGCTAGGGCTGAATGACAGTCTCTGAATTTAGGATGAGGAGAGAATCACGACATTAGGTCCTAACACAAGGCCCTGGAAGCTGCTGTTGCCCAAACATTCCATTTTCCTTCTCTTCAATTGACCTTGTCATCTTGTTTGACAAAGATTTTATTGTTGGGTTACATCTCCTTCCCAGTCAACCTAATTCTCATCCCACATTCTCCACCACCACCACCACCACCACCACCGCCAATAATAATAATAATAATAATAAATAGAAAAGGAGAGATGGGGCTGAAAATGCTCTTGGGACTCTTTCATAATCTTCAATCTAAGTCACATCTGTTTTTGTGAATTTCTCAGGGCTTCCCTGAGGTCTTTTCCTTTGACTCCATGATGAAGGAAGCTATGGATTCAAGGATTCTAGAGCTGAATGTGACATCCATCTTGATGGGGTCTAGGGACCAGGTCTAGCTAGGTTGAGATATTAATATCCTATATGAATGTGACTAGTTTACTAAGTCATCATGGTTGAATGTGTTGTTTGGGGGTAGGATGAAAGAATGGGGTATCTCCTGTTGACATGAAAAATTGAAAATGTTAATTTTTGATTAGCCCAAATTCGCTGCCCATGAGTTATAGTGGGACAGTGACATTAACCTGTTGGAGATTTCATTGAAATGAATAAAGTAGGAAATGGGAAATCTGCCAGTCAGCAGCAGCCGTATGAACGTCATCACCATCAACTTCATTAGCACTGGTATCTATGCAGTACACCACTTTGCAATGTAAAGAATGCTCCCATAGCTAGTATCTTATTCAGTCTCCCAACAACCCTAAAGACATGTATTATTATTTTCCCCATTTTACAGATAAAGAAAATGAGAGACTCAATGCCACACAGCAAAGAAGGAGTAGAACTAGCATTCTTCTAATTTCATATGCTATGCTTTTTCCACCATGAAGTTCAGGATTCTCCACTGGAATTACATTCCCTCATCCTCTGCCCTCTCTAATTCTCTTCTGCTTCATTAAGGAGTTCATAAGAGGCCCAGTTGCCTGTCTGAAGGCTATAACACAACCAACATGATTCTGGAGATTGCATGGCATCTTTAGCTGGAAATATTTTGTTATCGAGTAGAGGGTTTGTAAGACAGGTTATACAGAGGAGAACCCAAAAAGGTTTAGGTCTCTCAGCCTGATCAAATTGCCTTCCATCCCTTTCTTACGAGGAAGCAGAATGAAATTAAGCTTTATCTGCATTCATGGGGCAAGATGGCCAGAGGCTACACAGACTCCCAAGGTTTTCAGCCCAGTCCAGAGGCCTCTGCCCTCCAGCCTGAGTCATGTCCTTTGCTTTACAGCTGCCCAAGCGGCTGGTATCTGCTACATCACCAGCACATTTGCCAGCTGTAGCCTTGAAGACATTGTCATTGCAGCTCCCGAAGGCCTCCGATGGTTCCAACTCTATGTGCATCCAGACCTGCAGCTGAACAAACAGTTGATCCAGAGGGTAGAATCCCTAGGTTTCAAAGCTTTGGTAATAACTTTGGATACACCTGTATGTGGCAACAGGCGACATGACATTCGAAACCAGTTGAGGAGGAACTTAACACTAACAGATCTTCAATCACCTAAAAAGGTAGGAAAGATACCAAATTCGATGGACAGGCATTACAAGAGGCAAATTTCCTTCCCTCTTTTCTCCTTTCCTCCATTCTTTCTTTCCACAAGCATTTATCGAACACCTGCTCTGTGCCAGACACTGCGGATAAAGCAGTTTGAAAAAGCAGATATGGTTCCTGCTCCCTAGAGTTTCCAGACAAGCACAATCAATATAAGACCAAATGTTCTCACCCTTGGAGCTGCCCAACTTGTCACCAGAAGTGTTCTGGCCAGAGCTGGATGCTGAGAAATAGGAAAGCCACGGAAAAGATTTTTGCACGAACTGGAGAGTAAACTAAAAAAGTTCATGTAACATTTTCTACTTTATGACACACTCAGAAAATGCTAATTTTGGATGGCATACATAGACAAACTGACTCTCCAAAGGGGATGTTCATGACCAAGGTGACTGGCCAGACAGTCTAGACAGGCCAGGTTCTACCTTACTGCCTTGAAACTGAGGAATCAATATCTCTGCACACATAGAACTCATTTGTGGAGCACCAGGATGCTATAGCACATTTGTTTGTAATCTCTGAACTAGGTGACTACAAAGGGGACCTTCCCCATTAATATCCTACAATTAAATGGCAAGAAGTGCCTCAGAGAGAGACAGCCATGATAAAGTGGGAATCCCTGGCTATAGTAGAGATACTAAAGCCAGCCTTTTCAACCAGTGGGCAGCTGTGACACCAAGCCAAGTAACTCAACAGTTCTCATTAATCACAGATTGGCCTTGAGGTGCTCCAAAATCCTTATTCAAATTCCAGAAGCACATTGAGATTTATAAATATTTGATGTACATGGTGAGCCAAGAGTAAATATTGGGTAATAACTGATTTAGTATTGCTTAGTTCTTATCCTGGGTATGCCTCAACCATAACATATCACATTGACCAATAAATGCTTTTGCTTATCCATCTTATATACTAAACTCTGAATTTTTTAAAGTAGAAACTTTGTCTTATTTGTCTTTGTGTCCCCAGATCCTAGCACAATTACTGAGCAACAACATGATTCATGGTCAATGATAAGCAATTGAAGTAGAAATTCTTTTATACAAATTTTGTTAGACAAAGGAGCTAGAAACATTGTTGGGTTTTGTTGCTCCTGTTTCTTTTTGTTTTCTTTGTTGTTTGTTTGTTTGTTTGTTTTTGAGACAAGGTCTCACTCTGTCAGCCAGGCTGGTATGTGGTGGCGCCATCACTACTCACTGCAATCTAGACCTCCTGAGCCCAAGCGATCCTCCCACTTCAGCCTCCCGAGTAGCTGGGACTACAGGCATGCACCACGATTTATTTTTTTAGAGGAGCAGCAGCAGGGTCTCTGTGTGTTGCCCATGCTTGTCTCAAACTACTAGGCTCAAAAGATCCTTCCGCCTCAGCTCCACAAAGTGCTGGGATTACAGGCATGAGCCACCATGCCCAGCCCTGTTCTTCCTCCTTCCAGTTTATAAATGGCAGCTCTCTAAATGTGTCTCATCTTTGGAATGCATCAAGTAGCCTTGTGAGAGCTCAGGACTAAGTTCCCTTTTTATTTCCTATAGGGAAATGCAATACCTTATTTCCAGATGACTCCTATCAGCACTTCTCTCTGCTGGAATGATCTCTCCTGGTTTCAGAGCATAACTCGATTGCCCATCATCCTGAAAGGGATTTTGACAAAAGAGGATGCAGAGTTAGCTGTGAAGCACAATGTCCAGGGTATCATTGTTTCCAACCATGGTGGGAGGCAGCTTGATGAGGTTCTCGCTTCAGTAAGTAGGATTACTTCAGAGAAGGGTGTGTTTGTGAGTGCTGTGTGTGTATGTGTGAGTGTGTCCACATCAAGGGACTCTGTGAAATCTGAGCATATTTCACTCCTCTGTACCACATGTGTTGGTATGTATCTGTGAATTTTAAGGACTGTTAATTATTATTAGTAGCCTACTGTGTGCTAAGCTGTTTTTTCAACCTTTACATATAGCATCTCTAAGTCTCATGCCAATGCTGCAAGATGGGTGTTATTATCCCTGTTTTGCAAATGGGGATACTGTAGTTTAGTGATGTTAAATAACTTATCTTTAGTTCACTTAAGATAATAAATAATTAATGTTGAATTTGATTAGACAGATGTTCTAAAGTAAACACGTTTCATGGCAAAACTCTAAAAACACCCTGATGTGTCTTTTGCTAAAATCTATAAAAGTCCATAATTTTTTCCCTTAACTCATAAATTTATGTCCATTATAAATGAAGTTTGAGGGCAAGAAAGTGAGAGAAAGTAAGGCAGGGAAAGAATCTTTACATGGGAATTTGTTGTTGATTTGTTTTCATTGAGTTATATTTTTTGAAATGTTCTATTGCTGCTTGACTTGTTTTAAGAAAGAGAAATAAGGTTTTTTCCTCTTCAGTTTCATTGACACTTATATAAATAAAACATGTTCACTGCAGATAAATTAGAAAATATACATAAGCAAAAGATAAAAATTAACACTAATTTTATCACTATCACTAACGTCAACATTTTGGTCACTGTTAACATCTTCTTAATGCAAATACAATTTTTGGTGTTTAAGAAAAGTATAAATAATATTTTGTTTTTTTCTTTTACTTAGCATTATATTAAAAGCAACTTTTTGTTTCAGTATATATGCTCCTCTTATTTTTAATGGTATGTAGTATGAACAGACAACTATATAACCAACCTCCATTGTAGAACATCTGTATTGCCTCTAATCTTTCCCTATTTTAAACAACACATCAGTGACTGAATCCATAGCGCAATCTCAAGTACTTCTTTAAGATAAATTCCAGGAATTAGAAATTTGCACTAGCTGGTTGGTACATTCCAAGACACGTGATGCTTGGAAGCCTAAGAGCCAGCCACTCACCTCCTCCTCTGCACCAGCTCTAACTGCTAAAGGCAGTGGAATGCAAGCCCACGTGGAGAGCAGGGGTCACCCTTCACTGTGTCTCTCTGGTAAGAGCTGAACCGAAGTGGTTGGGTCTCCTGCTTTTCATCCCACCTATTGACCTGCAAACTTAGGAGAAAGTGGTTGGGCTGAGCACACACTGAGCTCTCTCACCCAACCCCTGCCAGGATGCCTACAAGCCATCCAGTATTTAGCAAAACAGAGAAAGCAAAAGAGCATAGCATGCCCTGAGTCATCCCAACTATGCCTAAATAGGAGCAGAAGGCAATGAAGAGCCCATTGCCAACAAGCAGCAAACAGTAGAATATAGGCTTTTGAAAGAAAGCTAATAAAATACATCATACAATAGGTGTCAGGCTCTCATTAATCAACTTAGCTGGTCTTGTTCTTTTGGAAGAACTGAGTAATGAGTAGACAAAGAGGAAGACTAATTCTCCCATTGTGCTTCCCCACTAGAGAATGAGTATTGGCTAAGGTAGGGGCCAGGGAGAGGAGAATTTCTCCTATCTTATTGTGCTAATCAACTTGATATTCTCCCAAGCCATTTGGCTTCACATCCAAACTCAAGTTCACTCGGAGACAGCACAAATATCAGTGTGAGTCTCGTGAGGGTTTTGCTTCAGGTGAAACCTGACCCTGTGCTTGTATAACCCTGCCTCACTTGCCTCACCTTAATCCTAGCCCCAGGTCTATTTATTTATAAAAACAAACTTCCAGCTCACAGGTCAGAGTTTGCCATTTGTTTTTTAAAAACATTCTGTTCAAACAGCATTTATCTGAGTTTTTTAAAAAAAATTATTTCCACAGGTTATTAAGGAACAAGTGGTGTCTGCTACATGAGTAAGTTCTTTAGTGATGATTTGTGAGATTTTGGTGCAACCATCACCTGAGCAGTATACACTGCACCCTATTTGTAGTCTTTTATTCCCACCCCCTTCACACCCTTTCTCCCTTAGTCCCCAAAGTACATGGTGTCACTCTTATGCCTTTGCATCCTCATAGCTTAGCTCCCACTTATGAGTGAGAATATATGATGTTTGGTTTTCCATTCCTGAATTACTTCACTTAGAATAACACTCTCCAATCTCATCCAGGTTGCTGCGAATGCCATTAATTCATTCCTTCTTATGGCTGAGTAGTATTTCATCATATATATATATATATATATATATATATATATATATATATATATATCACAGTTTCTTTATCCACTCATTGATTGATGGGCATTTGGGTGGGTTCCACATTTTTGCAATTGTTAATTCTGCTGCTATAAACATGCGTGCAAGTATCATTTTCATATAATGACTTCTTTTCCCCTGGGTAGATACCTGGTAGTGGGATTGCTGGATCAAATGGTAGTTCTACTTTTAGTTCTATAAGGAATCTCCACACTGTTTTCCATAGCAGTTGTACTAGCTCACATTCCCACCAGCAGTGTAGAAGTGTTACCTGTTCACTGCATCCACATGAACATCTATTATTTTTTGATTATGGCCATTCTTGTAGCAGTAAGGAAGTATTGCATTGTAATTTTGATTTGCATTTCCCTAATCATTAGTGATGTTGAGCACTTTTTCATATGTTTGTTGGCTATTTGTATATTTTATTTTGAGAATTATCTATTCGTGTCCTTAGCTCACTTTTTGATGAGATTTTTTTTTTTCTTGTTAATTTGTTTGAGTTCCTCGTAGATTCTGGTTGTTAGTCTTTTGTCAGATGTATAGATTTTGAAGGTTTTCTTCTACTCTGTGGGTTGTCCGTTTACTCTGCAGACTGTTCCTTTGCCATACAAAAGCTCCTTAGTTTAATTAAGTGCCAGCTATTTATCTTTGTTTTTACTGTATTTGCTTTTGGGTTCTTGGTCATAAAATCCTTGCCTAAGCCAATATCTGGAAGGGTTTTTCCTATGTTATATTCTAGAATTTTTATAGTTTCAGGTCTTAGAATTAAGTCCTTGATCCATCTTGAGTTGATTTTTATATAAAGTGAGAGATGATGATCCAGTGTCATTGTCCTACATGTGGCTAGCCAATTATCCCAGCAGCATTGTTAAATATAGTATCCTTTCCCTACTTTATGTTTTTGTTTGCTTCACCAAAGATCAGATGGCTGTAAGTATTTGGATTTATTTCTGGGTTCTCTATTCTGTTCCATTGGTCCATGTGCCTATTTTTATACCAGTTCCATGCTGTTTTGGTGACTATTAGTAACGAGAGAGAATTCATGTCCAAATAAAAGACATTTTTATAGTCCCAGCATGGTATCATTTGGATTTATTTTTTTTTATTTGTAGTTTCACTCTTGTCACCCACGCTGGAGGGCAATGGCGCAGTCTCAGCTCACTACAACCTCCACCTCCCAGGTTCAAGCAATTCTCCTGCCTCAGCCTCCCAAGTAGCTGGGATTACAGGCACTGGCCACCACGCCTGGCTATTTGCATTTTTAGTAGATATGGGATTTCACCATGTTGGCCAGGCTGGTCTCGAACTCCTCACCTCAGGTGGTTCACCCGCCTCAGCCTCCCAAAGTGCTGGAATTATAGGCATGAGCCACTGTGCCCAGCTGGAATATTTTTATGATGTTGTGAAAGAGAAATATGTTTGTACAAACTCTTCTAGTGAGCCATACTATGCAGTGGAGTTGATAATAATTGTGAAATAAAATAGGGAGTGAATTTTACCTTAGGGTGAGGCTTTAGAGTTAATTTTTAACAGGACAGAACAGGACATTCATTAGAGTCTTCTGGGGACAACAGCTGACTTATCCTTTCCCATGGTCCTAGGAGGAAGTACAAGAACAATTTTAGATATGAAACCTCATAGAGGTGGGAACTTTTCTCAAAATCCTTACCTTTTATAGCACTGGCAACAACCTGCAGGGAGTGGGACACTGACCTCAGGCACAGACTCTAAGGGAGTGCCAAAAACTCAGATACTATAGTTTGAAATCAGTTGATTTCAAAGTTCCTCATAGAAGTTCCCACCTCTTTCACAACATTATAAAAATACTCCAAATAACACCATGCTGGGACTATAAAAAATGCCTCTTATTAGAATGTGAATTCTCTCTAGTTATTACATGTAAGTTCAAAACATATTCAATTCCCCGCCCCCACCTATAAGTTAAAGTAGAAAATTATTTCCTTACTAGTTTCTTATACTGTTCAGTCTCAGCCAAAGTATCCCATTCAGGTAGAATGCTAATGGATTCCTTTGGCAGCAGAAGGCCTCATAGGGCCCAGTTTTGACTCTTCTTCTCAGGCCATCCCTCAGAGAAGCACAGACAAAAACCCTGAGGGAGTTCCAGAATTCCCTCTCCAAGGATCTTCCGCCTTGATCCATAAGGGGCCTGTTTGTCACTCCTCTTTACAGACTTGTAGGTGCCTAGAAGCATAGATTGGCCTGGGGCACCTTGTGTGGTCAAGGCCTATTTGCCTGTTCCCTGGAATTGAAGAAGCAACATAAGAGACAAAGTTCCTTAGGAAAATCAGGCCAAGATGATAAGATGTTTTTATTTTGTCTGTCAAAGGCTCAAACTTTAGTTTTACCGTGTTGTACTTTAGTCCTATCTCATTTTCTCAGATATGCCATGAGGAAGTCAGGGACAAGTTGGTCAAGTGGTGCATGAGAAATAATGTTCAACCCAGTTTCCCAAGTCAGGATGCAATCCAGACATGCAGGCCATGGCCAAGTGTACTTGTCTTGCCAAAAAGACTTAGTGCCTTTGCAGTGGAGAGCCTTTGTAGTTGTGCCACCCTAGAAACAGAGAGAGTAGAAGAAAATCAAAAGTCAAAATGTTGTTTGAAAAGAAGAAAGTTGAAGTAAACATTATAAGTGGAAAATGTCCCTTTTAGGATGGAAAGAGTAACCAAGCAGTTCTTCCAACTTGTAAGACAGTTAAGTGAGTCAGAGAGAAGCTAGACTGGAGTCAAAGCAGAAAGTCAAGGCAGGAGGGCCTCAGGAATGTGACTGCCGCTGCAGTTGATCAGCGCTAGCAGCCTCAAGCATGGGAGGGGAAGAAATTGTCAAGGGCATCTCCTCAGCTTGGTTTTCCTGGTCATATGCCAGGAAGACCAAGTCTGAGAGTCAAAATCGAAAGCCCTCCAGCCCATGTGTATCTCCTTTTCAGATTGATGCTTTGACAGAAGTGGTGGCTGCTGTAAAGGGGAAAATTGAAGTCTACCTGGATGGCGGGGTCCGAACTGGCAATGATGTGCTGAAGGCTCTGGCCCTTGGAGCTAAGTGCATTTTTCTTGGGAGACCAATCCTATGGGGCCTTGCCTGCAAGGTGAGAGTGGCAAAGCAAACCAGCAAGAAGATACAGAGTTTCTCATTCATTTCTGTGCTTTCCTGCGGTTCATTTTCCAAGCTTAGCCATTTTCAAAATGATTCCTAAAGGATAGTTACACCTAAGGTGCATCTCCATGCTTCTTCTGAAGCCCATTGCAAAATGTTCAATAGCTTTCATCCCCTATCTTTGTCTCTGTGCTTTCCTTTATTCCCAAGGTAATTCTCACTTCACAGATAATCCCCATCTTTCCCATTATAGCTCTGACTACATCTAGAATTTATACTCAGTGGATGGTCAGAATGTTCCTTTATGTCTCTTTGTGTCTCTGTCTGTCTGCCTCGGGAGCAGGGTGAACATGGTGTTAAGGAAGTTTTGAACATTTTAACAAATGAGTTCCACACTTCCATGGCCCTTACAGGTAAGTTAACATGTTTTCCCTGATTTGGAACTTAAAGCAGGATGGCTAAAGAATAGGAGCAGCAGTCCTTCCCTCTAGCAGACCCTTTCCTGACGTGGTAGCTGTCCAAAAGATAGGACAGGCAGGCAACTTTCAAGACAAAGATTAAGCACTATTCTCTGCACAGTGGAAACCAGAGCTGTCCTCAAGATCATTGTCAGCTCTGGGGAGTGTCACCTCTGGCTCTGAATTCTTGCTTCTGTTGAATTCGTTCAATTTACGGACTATTGACATATCCCATGCCTGCTGTTTCTGTCCACTCCAGTCAACCCAGGCATGAAACTCAACTCTTTTCTATGCTTCTACTTTTAGGAAAAGACTCTCTCATTAGTATATTTTTGTGAATAATACATTTTGCCAAAGTTATGGTGCACACATCATAAATATGGAAAGAACTCCCAGTTAAACGTTACGCAGCCTGTTATTGCATTCTTTCAGCCTTCTCATCACCAGGGACTTCTCATTGCCTACTCAAGCCCACAACTCCCCAGCCCCATAACATCATGCCAGCTTCTCTTACTCCCTTCTTTTACTTATCTGGAGTTACTCTCTTCAATCCTTATGTCCAATCTGAGCTACAGTCATAATTTTACGTATTAATTAATATCTTCTTCTAAAGAAGAGTCTTTTCCTTTGACAGAACTTTCCTTTAGAAGGCAATTGTCATGTGGAATACTCACCCCATCTCTTTTGCTATCTGTGTGTCATATTCCTCCCGAAAAGATACTTCCTATATCCCTGAGCCTTATCAGAACCAAGATAAAGATCAAAGACATCTATTGCACACAAGAGTTGATTTAGAAAATGCTAAAATAGGGTTTTTACATGTTTACCCTGACATTTTGACATGGCCATGTTCAGAGATGACCTGGGCTCAGGTTCACAGAATAATACCCAACGCAAACAGAATTACATTATTCATTCTGTATGTAAACCATTTTATAAGAGTGAGCACAAAGATCAAGTCAGACTTACTCCCCTTCATCACCCCTTACCCATGATGAGGTGAGTTGCTTGTGTTTGACAAAAATGAGCTTGTAACCACATTGTTCTTTTAGGCTGCCGGTCGGTCGCTGAGATCAATCGAAACTTGGTCCAGTTTTCCAGGCTGTAAGAAAAAAGGGCCAATAACCAGACTGCTGAGGTTGCCCACAGGAGGATCACAAACTCACAGCACAGTGTGTGATGCTGTCCTTCCTGGACCCCATTCTGTCCGGAGGCTCATGGCCCATATTTCCCACATTTCTAATACCTCCACCCCTGTGCTTCAGGCCCTCCAAACCCCTGTGTTCCCCAAATGTTCCATGCCCTTCTTTGTATCACTGACTATTATATGTTGCTCTCTTGCCTAAATCTTCCTCTGAAGTAAAAGATCTCAAAAGGACAGATCATTAATGACTGGAACCACTAGTGGGTGATATTTTTTGCATACTCTATACAACTCTATGAAATGACTCTCTAACTTTGCACTCTGGACTGAGGAGCTGTATATACAAGGCATTTTTCTAATAAAAACATAATCCTATCTACAGAAAATAGGGAAATAGTTAAGGACATGGACTTTGGAGCCACACAGACATGGGTTTGACAGTCAGGACTACTGCTGGCAAGCTACGTGACTTGGGCAAGTTTTCTGATCTCTCTGTGTTTCTGAGTCCTGGTGTATAAAATGGGGATTATACTCCCTCAGCCAGTAGGTTGGGAAAAAGTTAGAGTAAGATGATGTATTTGAAGTTCAGAACACAATTCTTAGCACCTAGTAGGAGTTTAAGAAATAGTAGTGTTTCATACTTAATGAGTATATATACATATGTACTCATATATATATATACATTCATATATATACACACTCATATATATATACTCATATATATATACTCATATATATACTTATATATATATACTCATATGTATATATATACTCATATATATACTTATATATATATACTCATATGTATATATATATATACACATATGTGTATATATATATACTCATATGTGTATATATATATATACTCATATGTGTATATATATATATACTCATATATATACTATACTTATTGTTTGGAAAATTCCTATTAACTTTTCAAGGCGTTGTTCAACTTTCAACTATCATCGAATATTAACCCCGGCTATTTGCTCTGTCCTTCCTATTGTACTTTGCACATTCCAATATTACAACCCTTATTACACCTGGTCATATTTCTTTATTTGCATGTCTTTCTCCACAAATAGACTATGAATGGCTCCAGACAAGAAACTGTATGCTTGATTCTGGGCTTGGCATATAGGAACATCTCAATGAACATTTCTGGGATAGATGGATGGATAGAGGGATAGATAAAGGATAGTTGGAAAATATATAAATGACCTATCAGAATAAAACCTCCTGAGACCAGTAGTCAGCTAGAATAGATTTCTAGAGCAGGGATACCCAGCTGAATAAGATCTGGCACTTGAAGACATCAAGAAGGTTAGAGATGGTTGGGCATGAAGGCGTATGCCTATAATCCCAGTACTCTGGGAGGCTGAGGCAGGAGGATCAATTGAGCCTAGAATTTTGAGGCCTTCATGGGCAACAAAGGGATACCTCTGCAAAATTTAAAAATTCGTTAAAAACCTAGCCGGATGTGCTGGTGTGCAGCTATGGTTCTAGCCACTCAGGAGGCTGAGGTAGGAGAATCACTTGGTCTGGGAAGTTGAGGATCATGCCACTGCACTCCAGTGTTCTGGGTGACAGTGCAAGACCCCATCTCAAACAACAACAACAAAACCAAAAAAAAAAATAGAAGAAGAAGGTTAGAGAAAAAAAATCTAAGTCTAAACTAATAGCTTCAGCAACGGCTTCCCCATCATCTCTCCTGCTGCTTGCCACACTGTTCTCCATAAAACAGCCTGAAAGAGTTTTTAAAAGTAAAATCAAATCCTATGTCTCACCTATTTAAAACCTTTCTACACCTTCCCATTCCACCCTAAACTGATCTCTAGCTCTCTCGGGCACTGCATGATCTGCTCATCCTTCCAACGCATTTCCTCATCACTCTCCCTTTTACTCATAATGCCACAGCCAGATTGGCCTCCCTTCTATTCCATAAACAATCAAAACTTTCTTGCCTCTGGATCTTCACATTTATCATTCCCTTTTCATAAAATGGTGTTCCTCACCTTCTCATGATTGGCTGTCTGTTGGCATGTAGATCTCAGCTGAACTGTCACCGTCCTGATGAGATGAGGCATCCCTGACCATCCTCTCCCAAAAACAATCTGCTTCACTCATCACATCACACTGTTTCTCCCCTCCTAGCTGTTACCACAACCTGCAACTAACTTATCAGTTGTCTACTTTATTGTTTATCTGTACCTGCATAGGGACCTTAGACTGTCTTGCTTCCTGCTACGTTCCAAAAAGCCTGTAATCATGTCCAATGTCATAGAGGGCCCCATACATATTTATTAAATAAATTAATCCAGGAAGGCAAAGCTGGATCAAACTACATCAGCACATCTGGAGAATTATAGCAGTCAGAGGAGGAAAACTGTGAGTTAGGATGGAATCCAGCAGAATGGTTCACTACCTAAGCCAATAGACCTGAAAAGTCTTCTATCATTCCTTGACTGGACACTTCCCTGCATGAAACCACGCCATAGTACAGGTCCACTTTTGCCCAGATCAACCCACAGAGCCAAGGGCTGGGTCAAAGGAACTTTAGCATGGAAAACACCAAAAGAGAATGCAGTCCCACAGCAGTCTCCCTGGTAATAACTTTTAAGGATTATTTGCTTAACCCAAATATATGCATAGGATGTCCACCACCCACATATTTAGAAAAGGGAAAATGAAGTAAGGTCATACAACCTGCTTGCCTATAACTGCAATTCAGAACCCAGAATTTAGGAGAAGTGAACACCCAAACTTTCAAATCAGCAGTCCCTTTTAAAAAAAAAGTTCATAAAGTGTGTGACTCAAAGAAGACCCTTTGATTCTTCTCAGAGCAAAAGATCTTAAAGGGCAAATCAGAAAAGACTGAAACAGCCAGTGGATTATACAATTTTGCGCATCCTATATATATCTATGAAATAACTGTGGAAGTTGGCACTGTGGACAGAAGAGCTATACTTATAAAATATGCCCCAACAAAAATCATACTATCTATTAAATAGTGCAGCATAGAGAAATCAGAAGAAAAGAAAAAAAGCAGATGTTGCTAGAAGACTTGGAAGAGCATCAGATACTTTGGAGAATCATGGTCATTGAAAAGGGGCTCAGAAGGCTAAATTAGATGTAATTGTTAATGGGTTGATAAAAAGAAAAGGGAAATTGACCATGATCCCAGTGTTAGGCCTTAACTTTTTACTCAGATGTCAAATTGGCTGCTGCATTGGTGGGCTGATAATTTGAGGTCAAGGAGAGGTCTTTAATCTGGCAGCCAGGATGGAGTGCTTGTGCTGAAAGTTTAGGGACATACTAAGAAAGCACATATCTAGGGATGACTGTCTGGATGACACAGCAAGTCACAGTTGCATTATGGGACAGGAGACCTAGATGACCATGGGCCTTGTAGATGACCTTCAACGCCCTGATTTGCATAGCAACATGTGACTTGTAAAAAATGGAAGCTTCATGATTTAGTCTGTTTGTGCTAGTATAACAAAATATATGAGATCAGATCATTTATAAACAACAGAAACTTATATCTCACATTCTGGAGGCTGGTAAGTCTGGTAAAAGCCCAGAGTCTCCTTCCAAGATGGCTTCTTGTTGCTGCATCCTCTGCAGGAGATGGATACTGTGTCCTCACGTGGCAGAGGAATGGAAGGGGCCACCTAGTTCCCTCAAGCCCTTTTATAAGGTCACTAATCCCATTCATGAGGGCCTTGTCCTCATATGTTAATCACTTCCTAATGACCCCAGCTCTAAATACTATCACATTGGCAATTAAGTTTCAACATATGAATTTGGAGGTAACACCTTCAGACCATACAATTTCACGAGATCAAGAAAGAATATGGGACAAGGGTGATTTTGGTGTAGGCTAACTCCTGCACTGCTGCAATGGACTTTGGGAATATCTCTTACTTTGAGTCACACTGCCAAGGCCAGAGACAAGACAGAACAGAGGAGCAAAAGAAAGCCTAAAATATTCATTCTCATGACCTAGGATGTTACAGGATTTTATGACCCAATGGCTAATGTTATTCTGTGCAATGCACTGACCTCCAAGAAAAGTAGCAGAAAGAGAGTTTTCAGATAAGAGATTTAGGGACCCTGGAAACAAAGTAATATTGGCTACTCCAGTTCTTCCACAGTAAATGAGAAAGGAGAAACCTTTATTTTGGTCACATTGGATAGTTTTAGTGGATAGATGGAGGCTTTCTCAATAAAGTACTAAAGAGCTAAACTAATGGCAGAGATTAAAGTCTAAGAAATCTTCTCTTACCCAGGGGTCCCCAAGTTTGCCTCAGACCGTGGGCAAACTCATGAAAGAGCTGACTCACTAGCATATGACCAAACCTAAACAGACTTTGCTGTCCTCTGGCTTGTTCCCCTGCACTCATACCCTTGTCCTCCATCAGAAATCAGCCACAGAGACAGTGGGACTTGGCGCCCTTTCTAAAACTTTACTCTCTGGAATTTCACTTCTATATCATAGAACTCTTTGTCAGATACCACTTTCTCAGCCTCGTTCCATTTGTGTTAAGTTTATAACTACAGTCTCATGATTCTCCTCACATCAGAAAAAGATAAGAACATCTCAGTACTAAATTTTTTTTGTGGTTAAGTAAACAAATAAATAAAGCCTTGAAGATAAAACTTGAAATTATAGAAAACATAAGTAGGATAACATCCACCCCTCCAAACACCCAATCACAGTCTCGTAAATCATTTTTTTTTGTAAATCATTTTTTTTTTCATGCTTTCATGTTGGCTAGTGATCATGTTGCAAAATTTCCCAAAGTGTCTTTTATTACAGGTACTTCAAGCAGGCATAATTGTCTGCTTAAGGTCATCTCTTCAAACCTGAAATCATCAGCTGAGGACTTGTGGGAGACATTACAGATAGGTTTGGGGTAAGAGTGAAACAAATCACATGAGCATATGGTATTAAAGCAATGTGGTATATAGATAATTATGTTAGCTTACTTTATAAGAGAATATAGTAGAAGTTCTCTGTATACATCTACCTGGTGATAGCTGTGCTCCCGGATACAAGTGTGTAGTTTTTTAAGTTTGTCTGGGCTCAGAGGGCTAGATCCAAAATTATAAGGGAAATGAGCCAGAATGTTATCAAGATAATGCCAAAAGGCTGTTCTCTACTGCTCAGAAACATGGAAAAAGGAATACCCACAGTAAACTGAAGAGATGCATATGAAATCTCAGAAGCAATCTCTTAACTCCTAAAAATGTCTTACATTTGGAATGCAATCTGATTTAAGATGGCAAAACACCTGAACAGACACCTAACAAAAGAACATATATTGATTACAAAAAAGCACATGAAAAGATATTCAACACCATATGTTATTAGAGAATTGCAAACTAAAACAAAAATGAGATAACACTGCACACCCATTAGAATGGCAAAATCCGCAACACTGTCAACACCAAATGCTAGCAAGAATGTGGAGCATCAAGAATGCTCATCCATTGCTAGTGGGATGCAAAATGGTACAGACACTTTGTAAGGCAGTTTGGCAGTTTCTTTTTATTATTATTATTATTATTATACTTTAAGTTTTAGGGTACATGTGCACAACGTGCAGGTTTGTTACATATGTACACATGTGCCATGTTGGTGTGCTGCACCCACTAACTCAGCATTTAGCATTAGGTATATCTCCTAATGCTATCCCTCCCGCCTCCCCCCACCTCACTACACGCCCTGGTGTGTGATGTTCCCTTTCCTGTGTCCATGTGTTCTCATTGTTCAATTCCCACCTATGAGTGAGAACATGAGGTGTTTGGTTTTTTGTCCTTGTGATAGTTTGCTGAGAATGATGGTTTCCAGCTTCATCCATGTCCCTACAAAGGACATGAACTCATCATTTTTTATGGCTGCATAGTATTTCATGTTATATATGTACCACATTTTCTTAATCCAGTCTATCATTGTTGGACATTTGTGTTGGTTCCAAGTCTTTGCTATTGTGAATAGTGCCACAATAAACATACGTGTACATGTGTCTTTATAGCAGCATGATTTATAATCCTTTGGGTATATACCCAGTAATGGGACAGCTGGGTCAAATGGTATTGCTAGTTCTAGATCCCTGAGGAATTGTCACACCGACTTCCACAATGGTTGAACTAGTTTACAGTCCCACCAATAGTGTAAAAGTGTTCCTATTTCTCCACATCCTCTCCAGCACCTGTTGTTTCCTGACTTTTTAATGATCGCCATTCTAACTGGTGTGAGATGGTATCTCATTGTGGTTTTGATTTGCATTTCTCTGATGGCCAGTGATGATGAGCATTTTTTCATGTGTTTTTTGGCTGCATAAATGTCTTCTTTTGAGAAGTGTCTGTTCATATCCTTTGCCCACTTTTTGATGGGGTTGTTTTTTTTTTTTTCTTGTAAATTTGTTTGAGTTCATTGTAGATTCTGGATATTAGCCCTCTGTCAGATGAGTAGGTTGCAAAAATTTTCTCCCATTTTGTAGGTTGCCTGTTCACTCTGATGGTGGTTTCTTTTGCTGTGCAGAAGCTCTTTAGTTTAATTAGATCCCATTTGTCAATTTTGGCTTTTGTTGCCATTGCTTTTGGTGTTTTAGACATGAAGTCCTTGTCCATGCCTATGTCCTGAATGGTATTGCCTAGATTTTCTTCTAGGGTTTTTATGGTTTTAGGTCTAACATGTAAGTCTTTAATCCATCTTGAATTAATTTTTGTATAAGGTGTAAGGAAAGGATCCAGTTTCAGCTTTCTACACATGGCTAGCCAGTTTTCCCAGCACCATTTATTAAATAGGGAATTTCTTCTTTTTGTCAGTTTGTCAAAGATCAGATAGTTGTAGATATGCAGCATTATTTCTGAGGGCTCTGTTCTGTTCCATTGATCTATATCTCTGTTTTGGTAACAGTACCGTGCTGTTTTGGTTACTGTAGCCTTGTAGTATAGTTTGAAGTCAGGTAGCATGATGCATCCAGCTTTATTCTTTTGGCTTAGGATTGGCTTGGCAATGCGGGCTCTTTTTTGGTTCCATATGAACTTTAAAGTAGTTTTTTCCAATTCTGTGAAGAAAGTCATTGGTAGCTTGATGCGGATGGCATTGAATCTATAAATTACCTTGCACAGCACGGCCATTTTCACGATATTGATTCTTCCTACCCATGAGCATGGAATGTTATTCCATTTGTTCGTATCCTCTTTTATTTCATTGAGCAGTGGTTTGTAGTTCTCCTTGAAGAGGTCCTTCATATCCCTTGTAAGTTGGATTCCTAGGTATTTTATTCTCTTTGAAGCAATTGTGAATGGGAGTTCACTCATGATTTGGCTCTCTGCTTGTCTGTTATTGGTGTATAAGAATGCTTGTGATTTTTGCACATTGATTTTGTATCCTGAGACTTTGCTGAAGTTGCTTATCAGCTTAAGGAGATTTTGGGCTGAGACGATGGGGTTTTCTATATATACAATCATGTCATCTGCAAACAGGGACAATTTGACTTCCTTTTTTCCTAATTGAATGCCCTTTATTCCCTTCTCCTGCCTGATTGCCCTGGCCAGAAATTCCAACACTATGTTGAATAGGAGTGGTGAGAGAGGGCATCCTTGTCTTGTGCCAGTTTTCAAAGGGAATGCTTCCAGTTTTTGTCCATTTAGTATGATATTGGCTGTGGGTTTGTCATAGATAGCTCCTATTATTTTGAGATATGTCCCATCAATACCTAATTTGTTGAAAGTTTTTAGCATGAACTGCTGTTGAATTTTGTCAAAGGCCTTTTCTGCATCTATTGAGATAATCATGTGGTTTTTGTCTTTGGTTCTGTTTATATGCTGGATTACGTTTATTGATTTGCATATGTCAAACAAGCCTTGCATCCCAGGGATGAAGCCCACTTGATCATGGTGGATAAGCTTTTTGAAGTGTTGCTGGATTCGGTTTGCCTGTATTTTATTGAGGATTTTTGCATCAATGTTCATCAAGGATATTGGTCTAAAATTCTCTTTTTTTTGTTGTGTCTCTGCCCAGCTTTGGTATCAGGATGATGCTGGCCTCATAAAATGAGGTAGGGAGGATTCCCTCTTTTTCTATTGATTGGAATAATTTCAGAAGGAATGGTACCAGCTCCTCCTTGTACCTCTGGTAGAATTCGGCTGTGAATCCATCTGGTCCTGGACTTTTTTTGGTTGGTAAGCTATTGATTATTGCTTCAATTTCAGAGCCTGTTATTGTTCTATTCAGAGATTCAACTTCTTCCTGGTTTAGTCTTGGGAGAGTGTATGTCTCAAGGAATTTATCCATTTCTTCTAGATTTTCTAGTTTATTTGCATAGAGGTGTTTATAGTATTCTCTGATGGTAGTTTGTATTTCTGTGGGATTGGTGGTGATATCCCTTTTGTCATTTTTTGTTGCCTCTATTTGATTCTTCTCTCTTTTCTTCTTTATTAGTTTTGCTAGTGGTCTATTAATTTTGTTGATCTTTTCAAAAAACCAGCTCCTGGATTCATTGATTTTTTGAAGGGTTTTTTGTGTCTCTATCTCCTTCAGTTCTGCTCTGATCTTAGTTATTTCTTGCCTTCTGCTAGCTTTTGAATGTGTTTGCTCTTGCTTCTCTAGTTCTTTTAATTGTGATGTTAGGGTGTCAATTTTAGATCTTTCCTGCTTTCTCTTGTGGGCATTTAGTGCCATAAATTTCCCTCTACACACTGATTTGAATGTATCCCAGAGATTCTGGTATGTCGTGTCTTTGTTCTCATTGGTTTCAAAGAACATCTTTATTTCCGCCTTCATTTCGTTATGTACCCAGTAGTCATTCAGGAGCAGGTTGTTCAGTTTCCATGTAGTTGAGTGGTTTTGAGTGAGTTTTTTAATCCTGAGTTGTAGTTTGATTGCACTGTGGTCTGAGAGAGAGTTTGTTATAATTTCTGTTGTTTCACATTTGCTGAGGAGTGCTTTACTTCCAACTATGTGGTCAATTTTGGAATAGGTGTGGTGTGGTGCTGAAAATAATGTATATTCTGTTGATTTGGGGTGGAGAGTTCTGTAGATGTCTATTGGGTCCGCTATGTGCAGAGCTGAGTTCAACTCCTGGATATCCTTGTTAACTTTCTGTCTCGTTGATCTGTCTAATGTTGACAGTGGGGTGTTAAAGTCTCCCATTATTATTGTGTGGGAGTCTAAGTCTCTTTGTAGGTAACTAAGGACTTGCTTTATGAATCTGTGTGCTCCTGTATTGGGTGCATGTATATTTAGGATAGTTAGCTCTTCTTGTGGAATTGATCCCTTTACCATTATGTAATGGCCTTCTTTGTCTCTTCTGATCTTTGTTGCTTTAAAGGCTGTTTTATCAGAGACTAGAATTGCAACCCCTGCCTTTTTTTGTTTTCCATTTGCTTGGTAGATCTTCTTCCATCCCTTTATCTTGAGCCTATGTGTGTCTCTGCACATGAGATGGGTTTCCTGAATACAGCACACTGATGGATCTTGACTCTTTATCCAATTTGCCAGACTGTGCCTTTTAATTGGAGCATTTAGCCCATTTACATTTAAGGTTAGTATTGTTATATGTGAATTTGATCCTGTCATTATGATGTTAGCTGGTTACTTTGCTCATTAGTTGATGCAGTTTCTTCCTAACCTTGATGGTCTTTACAGTTTGGCATATTTTTGCAGTGGCTGGTACCAGTTGTTCCTTATAAAACTAAATATATTCTTACCATATGATCCAGCAATCATGCTCCATTGCATTTACAGAAATAATTTGGAAATCTATTTCCACACCAAAGCCTACTTTTAGATTAGATTTTCATAGAAGTTTTATTCATGATTATCAAAACTTGGAAGCAGCCAAATTGTCCTTCAGTAGGTGAATGGATAAATAAACTATGGTACATCCAGAAAATGGAATATTATTCAGTGCTTAAAAAAAAGAAAAATGCTATCAAGCCATAAAAAGACACGGAGGAAACTTAAATGTATTATACTAAATGCAAGAAGCCAATATGAATGGGCTACATGCAGTGTTATTCCAAATATATACATTCTGGAAAAGAAAAAACCTTGGTGACAGTACAAAGGTCAATGGCTGTTGGAGTTAGAGTGAACAGAGGGATGAATAGGCAGAGCACAGAGGATTTTTAGGGCAGATGATACTATAATGGTGGTTACATGTCTTTATACTTCTGTCAAAACTCACAGAATGTGCAAGACCAAGAGTAAACTGTGGACTTTGAGAGACAAAGATGTGTCAATGCAGGTCGATAGATTGTATCAAAGGTACCATTCTGGTGCAGGCTGTTGATGGTGGGGGAGGCTACGTATGTGTGGGGGTAGGGAGTACATGAAAACTCTCTGCAGTTTCCCTCAGTTTTGTTGTGAAGGTAAAACTATTATAGAAAATGAAGTCCATTTAAAAAATTAAATGAAATAATATAGTAAAGCTCCTGATACATAGTAAAGGGCTCAATTAATATATTATAGCTCTTGTGTAGAGCTTTTTGTGTGCAAAGAGATATCCCATATGACCTCTTGGTCTGATATTAACTAATTATTCCTTAAAATAAATGCCTGGAGTGGAGGGAAAATGGACAATGGGAGGTAGGACTGAATTGCTCCCCCCACTTGGATGGACAGAGCAGCATGTGGAAACTTGCATCGTGAACTTCAGCTCCAGAACTACTGCAGGAATATATCAGGAAAGCTGAGAGAACCTGCAGACTCTCTGAAGAAAGCAGATTGCTCCTGCAGAACTCGGAAGAGAGCCCAAATACTCTGAGTGCCCAAGGTGTGAAAGTGAGAAAAGGGTAATCATATGCTCCCAAACACAGACCCTCAATAGAGAACCTGAAGGTCTAGATCATGGGAGAAGGATTTGATCTTATCCTGGAGCTGAGTCAATTTAGAGAGCTGAGCAAAATACAGGGGTAGAGGAAGCAGTGGAAAAAGCCCTGTGGACTCTCTGAGTCCCCAGGGAAGCCATTTCTGACTTTTCTCAAAAGGGTCCTTGGGAAGGGCTGCCAGAGGAACTGGGAAAAGACCACAGGGAGAAGGAAATCTTCAGCTGACTTTTGTAACAATTCCAAACAAACAAACTCAACGGAGGGTGTGAATCTGATGTGCAGACTCAACAAGCAGGAAGGTGTGAAAACCTGGCTTACTTTCTCAGCTGGGAGGCTGGTAGCCTGGTGCAGGGCCTCAGCTCTGCTGACACACTGCCTGGAAACAAACTCGGTGATGTTGGGTTGGGGGCATGTTGGGAGTGAGACCAGCTTTTTGGGTTGTGTGGGAGCTGGGTGAGACCTGTGATTGCTAGATTTCCCCCACTTCTCTCACAACCTGCATGACACAGCAGAGGCAGCCATAATCCTCCTGGAACATAACTCCATTGACCTGGGAACCACAGCCCTACAGCCCAGCAGCTGCAACAAGCCTGCCCAGGAGAGTCTGAGCTCAAACATGCCTAACCCTGTCCCCACCTGATGGTCCTTCCCTACCTACCCTGGTAGTTGAAGACAAAGGGCATATTTTCTTGGGAGTTCTAGGGCCCTGCCCACTGCCTGATCCTCCCTATACTGCCACAGCTGGTGCTCTCTTGAAAGTGCTACCTCTTGGCAAGAGGTCAACCAGCACAAAAACAGTGCATTAAACAACCAAAACTAAGAACCCTCTCAGAGTCCATTTCACTCTCCTGCTACCTCCACCAGAGCAGGTGCTGGTATCCACAGCTGAGAGATCTGAAGATGGTTCACATCCCAGGATTCTGTGCAAACAACCCCAAGTGCCAGCCCAGAGCCTAGTGGCCTTGCTGGGTAGCTAGATCCAGAAGAGAAATAACATTCACGATTGTTCAGCTTTCAGGAAGTCACATCCCTAGGAAAAGGGGGAGAATATACATCAAGGGAACACTCTGTGGGACAGAGAATCTGAACAGCAGCCTTGAGCCCCAGATCTTCCCTCTGACATAGCCTACCCAAATGAGAAGGAACCAGAATAACAATCCTGGTAATATGACAAAACAAGGTTTTTAAACAACCCACCCACCCCCCAAAAAAATCATACCAGCTCATGAGGAATGGATCTGAACCAAGAAGAAATCCCTGATTTACCTGAAAAAGAATTCAGAAGGTTGATTATTAAGCTAATCAAGGAGGCACCAGAGAAAGGTGAAGTCCAATTTAAGGAAATAAAAAAAGATAGAAGATGTGAGGGGAAAAGTCTTCAGTAAAATATATAGCATAAATAAAAAACAATCACAACTTCAGGAAATAAAAGACAAACTTAGAGAAATGCAAAATATACTGGAAAGTCTCAGCAATAGAATTGAACAAGCAGAAGAAAGAACTTCAGAGCTCAAAGACAAGGTTTTAGAATTAACCCTATTCAATAAAGACAAAGAAAAAAGAATTTAGAAAATGAACAAAGGCTCCAAGAAGTTGGTGGTTACATTAAATGACCAAACCTAAGACTAACTGTCATTCCTGAAAAAGAAGAGAAATCTAAAAACTTGGAAAACTTATTTGGGGGAATAATCGAGGAAAACTTTCCTGGCCTTGCTAGACACCTAGACATTCAAATACAAGAAACTCAAAGAACACCTGGGAAATTCATTGCAAAAAGATCACTGCCTAGGCACACTGTCATTAGGTTATCTAAAGTCAAGATGAAGGAAAGAATCTTAAGAGCTGTGAGGCAAAAGCACCAGGTGCTTTTTCCTTATAGGCAAAACCCATAAAGGAAAACCTATCAGATTAACAGCAGATTTCTCAGCAGAAGGGATTGGGGCCCTATCATCAGCCTCCTTAAATGACACAATTATCAGCCAAGAATTTTGTATCCAGAAAAACTAAGCTTCATAATTAAAGGAAAGATACAATCTTTTTCTGACAAATAAATGCTGAGAGAATTCACCACTACCAAGCCACCACTACAAAAACTGGTAAAAGAAGCTCTAAATCTTAAAACAAATCCTGAAAATACATCTAAACAGAACCTCTCTAAAGCATAAATCTCACAAGACCTATAAAACAAAAATACAATAAAAAGAACCTCAAGGTGTACAGGCAACAAATAGCATAATGAATGGAACAGTATCTCAAATATCAATACTAATGTTGGATATAAATGGCCTAAATGCTTCACTTAAAAGATACAGTATTGCAGAATGGATAAGAATTCACCAGCCAAGTATCTGCTGCCTTCAAGATACTGACCTAACACATAAGGACTCATATAAACTTAGGGTAAAGGGGTGGAAAAAGACATTTCATGCAAATGGACACCAAAAGTGAGCAAAAGTAGCTATTCTTATGTCAGACAAAACAAACTTTAAAGCAACAGCAGTTAAAAAAAGGAAAAGAGGGACATTGTATAATGACAAAAGGCCTTGTCCAACAGATAAACGCCACAATCCAAAATGTACATGCACCTAACACTGGAGGTCCCAAATTTATAAAACAATTACTACTAGACCTAAGAAGTGAGATAGACAGTAACACAATAATAGTAGGGGACTTCAATACCCCACTGACAGAACTAGACAGGTCATCAAAACAAAAGTCAACAAAGAAACTATAGATTTAACTATACCCTGGAACAAATGGACTTAACATATATTTACAGAGCATTCTACCGAACAACTTCAGAATATACATTCTATTCATCAGTGCATGGAACTTTCTCCAAGACAGACCATATGATAGGCTGCAAAACAAATCTCAATAAATTTAAGAAAATTCAGATTATATCAAGTACACTCTCAGACCACAGTGGACTAAAATTGGAAATAAACTTCAAAAGGAACCTTCAAAACCAAGCAACTACATGGAAATTAAATAACCTGCTCCTGAGTGATCATTGGGTCAACAATGAAATCAAGATAAAAATTAAAGAATTCTTCAAACTAAATGATAATAATGGCATAACATATCAAAATTTCTGGGATACAGCAAAGGCAGTGCTAAAAAGAAAGTTCATAGCCTTAAATGCCTACATCAAAAATCTGAAAGAGCACAAATAGATAATCTAAGGTCATACCTACAGAACTAGAGAAACAAGAACAAACCAAATCCAAACCCAGCAGAAGAAAGAAAAAAACAAGATCAGAGCAGAACTAAATGAAATTGAAACAAAAAATAGAAATGATAAATAAAATAAAAAGGTGGATCTTTAAAAAGATAAATAAAATTGATAGACCATTAGCAAGATTAACCAGGAAGAGAGCCAAATAAGTTCAACTAGAAACAAAACAGGAGACATTCCAACCAACACCACGGAAATACAAAAGATTATTCAAGGCTACTATGAACACTTTTATGTGCATAAACTGAAAAAGCTAGAGGAGATGGATAAATTCCTGGAAAGATACAATCATCCTAGCTTAAATCGGGAAGAATTCGAAACCCTGAACAGACCAATAACAAGCAATGAGGATGAAAAGGTAATAAAAATATTATCAACAAAAAAATGTCCAGGACCAGATGGATTCACAGTGCATTTCTACAAGACATTCAAAGAAGAATTGGTACCAATCCTATTGACACTATTCCACAAGACTGAGAAAGAGGGAATCCTCCCTAAACCATTCTATGAACTAGTGTCACCCTAATACCAAAACCAGGAAAGAACATGACAAAAAAAAGAAAACTACAGAGCAATATCCCTGATTAACATAGATGCAAAAATCTTTCACAACATATTAGCTAACTGAATCTAACAGCATATCAAAAAGATAATCCTCCATGGTCAAGTGCATTTCATACCAGGGATGCAGGGATGGTTTAACATACACAAGTCAATAAATGTGATACACCACATAAACAGAATTAAAAACAAAAAAATCACATGATCATTTCAACAAACACAAAAAAAGCATTTGACAAAATTCAACATCCCCTTATGACTAAAACCCTCAGCAAAATTGGCATACAGGAAACATACCTCAATGTAATAAAAGCCATCTATGACAAATCCACAGCCAACAAAATACTGAATGGGGAAAAGTTGAAAGCATTCCCTCTGAGAACTGGAACAAGACAAGGATGCCAACTCTCACCACTTCTATTCAACACAGTACTGGAAGTCCTAGCAAGGGCAGTCAGACAACAGAAAGAAAGAAAGGGCATCCAAATCGGTAAAGAGGAAGTCAAACTCTTGCTGTCTGCTGACAATATGATTGTATATCTACAAAACCCTAAAGACTCCTCCAGAAAGCTCCTAGAACTGACAAATCTCAAATAAATTTAAGAAAATTATAAAAGGCCTTGTCCTTTTATCATTTGCTGAATTTGGCACAAAATTTCAGGATACAAAATTAATGTACGCAAATCAGTAGCTCTGCTATATATTAACAGCTACCAAACTGAGAACCAAATCAAGAACTCAACCCCTTTTACAATAGCTGCAAAATAATAATAATAATAAAATACTTAGGAATATACCTAACCAAGTAGGCGAAAGACCTCTACAAGGAAAACAACAAAACACTGCTGAAAGAAATCATAGATGACTCAAACAAATGGAAACACATCCCATGCTCATGAATGGGTAGAATCAACATCGTGAAAAAATTGTAGACTGCAAAAAGCGATCTACAAATTAAATGCAATTCTCATCAAAATACCACCATTATTGTTCACAGAACTAGAGAAAACAATCCTAAAATTCATATGAAATCAAACAAGAGCCTGCATAGCCAAAGTAAGACTAAGCAAAAAGAACAAATCAAAGGTATGAATACCAGGAGGCAGAGATCAATGGTGCCACCTTAGAGGCTGCCTATCATACCATTATTGTCAGCCTCTGGAGCACCTGGTTGAATGGCATCTATGTAACCTCTCCCACCAAGATAATTGGCAGACAGCATAGTAAGTAGAAAATGGAAATGAGATTTTACTAAACCCTTCTCCTTCCTCACTTCGAAGTCCTTCTGGGAAAGACAGCAAAGTTGAGCTCATATAAACCAAAAGCTCTGGCCCCAGCTCTACCTGCATGGTGGGGGGAATGGCCCATTCTTCCTTACTTCTGACAACTGGCTCTTCAAATACACTTCAAATACCTGGGAACCTATTCATATCCATCCTCTGAATGGGAAGAAAATTGCTTCTCCTTGGCAAACAGCTTTGGCCTGGGCAATGGTCCCAATCTGTCATTAGTATGAGAAACTTTCCAGTATTTTCATTTTTGTGGTCACTGTTCTCTTCTATTTCCTTTTATGTATTAGTTCATAAGCACTATGTTTCAAAAGGACTAAGACATTCTAGAGTCCTTGATTGTTCACTCATCTTTCCATTCATTTTTTAAATAAACATTTATTAAGTTCCTTTATATGTCAGATGTTGTGAAAATTCTCATGGTAATAAAAAGATGTATGAGACATAGACATTTTATTTAGTCAAACACTCAACAATGTTTCAACATCTACTCTGTACACGGTGCTAAGGATCAATAAAGGAGTAGTCCAGTTTTAAGACAACACAACAAAAACAAACTCTCAACTCCACTGGCTGTAACACCTTTCTACTGAGATCTTCATGGCACAAATTATTGATGAACAGGTATTTTTTTTTAGTGGTCACTCTCTTCACTTTTTCCTTCTACTCCTCAACGCACAGATGAATTGTGGGTTGTACTTTCCAGTTGAACTTTCAACCCAAATATTCGAGGAAATTGCTCTTACCAAATTACTTAGGATGTTGCCAAAACCAATGGTCAATTCTCTTCCTATTGTATTTGATGCACCAGCAGCATCCATCATAGTGGACCACGCTCCTCTTGAAACACTTTCTCCAGTTGACTTTTACAATGCCATCCCCTCCTAATTTTCCTCCTGCCACCAACTTCTACTCAGTATCTTTAGCTGGCCCCTCCTCCTCTTTTCAACCTCTAAATGTTGATATATCTATTCCAGGATTCAGTCTGGAAACTTTTCCTTTTATCCATGAATATTATTACCCTAGCTTATTTCATCTAGTCCTGTGCCTTTAAAAATTATTATATGCTTCTCACATACAAATTGACCTCTCTAGGACTAGCACAGGGGGTGTAATTATCCTAAAGTAACCCAGAATTTTAATAAGCTGGCCAAGAAGAGGGATTTTCCTTTTTCCAGCATGAGGGACTGTGCCTAATATAGCTCCCTGTAGAACGGGTGGCTTCTCCCCTAAGAAAAGGGAAACTCTTTGCATGAGTCCCAAGGACTCTAGGTGCTGGGTAGTTGATTTTCGCAGACAATCTTGTGAATAGCTGGCACCTAAATCCAGACTGTTTCACACCAACAGCCTGTGTTCCTCCCTTGAGGATCCTGTGTCCTTGTGCTTACATCATAAAAAGTTATAATAAGGGATGTAAGCCTGTGTCCTTGTGCTTACATCATAAAAAGTTATAATAAGGGAGATTAGTGTTCCTACACTGGAATGAATACTCACATTGTTAGCCCAGCAATTTCCTAACAATTTATGCATCAGCATAAGATAGGAGGATGGGGAAATCATGCTGCCTATTCTTTTGCTGATCAGTAATCTTTGTGAGTTTTCCTAATACAGCATATTATTTAACCTGTGATCATCATATTGAGAAATTCTTTACAAACTCTGATGCCAATAGGTGGTAACTCAGATGAGTATCACTTTACACAGCATGCTGACCTTCTCTGAGCATGTGGAGGACAATTTCATTGTCTCAGGATCGCATGTATGAAAGACTATAATTTTTTCCATTGAATTTGCTTTTGTCAAAATCAATTGGTCGTACGAATTTAGGCCATTAACTCACACATAAGCAAAAATTCTCTCAACATGGATTATAGGCCTAAATGTAAGGGCTAAACTATACACTTCTTGAAGAAATCAGAGATTAATACATACATGACACTGGATTAGGCAAAAGCCCAAATTTTCCTGGTAGAAGGAAGAAAGTCGAAAAATGAGACATGATCAAAACTAAAAATGTTTACATGTTAAAAGACATCAATAAGAAAATGAAAAGATAAGCCACAGACTGGAGGAAAAAAATTTAAATCATATATTTGATAAAGGACTCATATCCAGAATGTAAAATGCACTCACAACTAAACAACAAAAAGATAAATAACCCAATTTTAAAATGAGCAAGATATTTGAATAATCATTTCACCGAAAAGGTGTAGGAATGGCCAATAAAGTACAGAAAAGATGGTGAGCATCATCAGTCAGCAGGGAAATACAAATCAAAACTACGATGTGACACCACTTCTTACCCACTAGAATGCTATACTAAAAATAAAACAATAACAATTGGAGGAAGTGAAAGCACAATGATGTGGGAAAATTGAAATACTCATGCATTGTTGATGGGACAGGCAGCCATGTTCAAAAACATTTTGGCAGTTCCTTAAAACATTAAAGATGCACTTACCATATGACCTAGCAGTTTTACTCCTGTCAACCCTAAAGAAATAAAAATGTATGTCTACACAACACATGAATGTGAATATTCATAGCAGCTTTATCCATAATGCACTTTGGGAGGCCAAGGTGGGCAGATCATGAGGTCAAGAGATCGAGACCATCCTGGCCAACACGGTGAGACCTTGTCTCTCCTAAAAATACAAAAATTAGCTGGGAATGGTGGCGTGCACCTGTAGTCCTAGCTACTCGGGAGGCTGAGGCAGGAGAATCGCTTGAACCCAGGAGGCGGAGGTTGCAGTGAGCTGAGATTATGCTACTGCACTCCAGCCTGGTGACAGAGTGACACTCCATCTCAAAAAAAAAAAAAGGGGGCGGAAACACATAAATATCTATCAACTGATAAATGAATAAACTGATGGCAGCTATCCATACAATTTAATAGAATTTGCCACCTAAAAGGAATGAAATATTGATACGTGCTACAACATAGATGAAACACATAAGTATATTAAGCTATGTGAAAGAAGGCAGATGCAAAAGACCACATATTACATGATTCTAGTTATATGGTGTCCAGAAAATCAAATCTGTGGAGTCAGGAAGTCATGGGGGCTGCCTAGAGCTGGGGGCTGGGAATAAGAGGTGGCAAATGATAAGCATGGGGGATTTCTTAGGAAAGATAGAAATGTTCCAAAACAGGATTGTGATGATGGTTACACAAGTCTAAAATTTTACTAAAAATAATTGAACTGTACACTTAAAACGGGAATGTTATAATATGTCAATTATACTTCAGTAAAGCTGTTTAAAAACAAAGTTGGTAGTGTGGCCCCCAGCAGCCTTGCTCTTTGTCTTACTGCTCACTTTCCTAAAGAAAGCAAAATATTTATTGGTTTAAAGAAAGCTTACAGTTATTGCTTCCACTCAGACTCCAAGAGACACTGCCTGAACTCTAAGAGCCTCCAGAACTCTCAACAGCTGAAGGAACATTTGGTCCCACCCTGAAGGTGATGGGGTCTGTAAGGTGCAGTCCAGCGTCTGATATGGCAGGCAAAGGTGTGTGATGCACCTGGGTGGTTTCAGATAGTGCTCCACAAGTCCCAGGGCCCGTATCTAGTTCTGAGAGCTTCAGAAGACAAGCTGCTACACCTTGCATCACAGGACCAACCTTTCCTAGGCAAGTGGGTTTGAAGCATTGGCAGCCAGGTTCCAAGTAGAAGGTGAATGTCTACAACACAGGAGAAAGGCAAGACCCAGAATGGGGAGTCAAGCTAAATCATTTGTAGAGTATGACTTCCAACAACTTCAGAAAGCATTCTTTTGAAGTGCTTATGGCATTTCCACCAACATAGACCATAGGCTGGACCATAAAACAAATCTCAATATATATCAAAGAATCAAAATCATACAGAGTATATGCTCTGGCCACAATAATATTTAATTAGAAATACATAACAATAAGAAAATCCCCAGTTTTAGAAAACATGCAACATGCCTCTCAATAACACTTGGGTCAAAGAAGACATCACAAGAAAAAATTCAAAACATCAGTAACTGAATAATGAGAACCCAATGCATCAAAATGTTGGATACAGCTAACATAGTGTTTAGAGAGAAATTTACAACTTTAAATGCCTATGGTGGAAATGAGCAAAGAAGTAAAGTCAATTATCTACGCTTTTATCATAAGAACCCTGAAAAAGAAGAGTAAAATAAACCCAAAGTTAATAAACATTTAAGCCAATAATAAAAATAATGAAAATCATGAAATAGAAAAATGAACAAACAATAGAGACAATCAGTGGTCAATTTTTCTGTACTCCATGAACAAAACTTCAGTTCAGAATGATTTTATATTTAAATATATATCCAGAATCACAAAGATCTTAGAAGAAAAAATTAGGAAAATATAGGAATAAAGTGGGAACTCTGTGGGAATAAAAATCAGAAAGTAATTGCCTACCAGGTAAACTCGGGGGAGGGCAGGCAATTGACTAAGAACAGGCAGATAAAACTTTCTGGAGTGAAGGAAATGGTGGTCTTCTTTTCGGTGGTACTTACATGGACATATATAACTGTCAAGGTTCATTGACAATGAACACTTAAGTGTACACTGAACGCTTAAGATCTGGGCCTTGTAATGCATGTAAACTACATCTCTATTTTTTTAAGTAGAGAAAAGTGTCTTGGGGAGTTTATGGCAGTGATGTTTGGGCAGACTGGGGCATAGGTTTCAGAAGCATTCATAGCATCTTCAGTTCAACAATTTGCTAAGAATGGTTTTGCAGCCAAAAATGTAAGATAAGTGCAAATATCTATGATTAGAGTCATTGGGCATACAACTACAAATCCCCACACTTGTAGTACAGGCCATATGATTAATTCATTATCACTAGATACCTTTCCTTCAATGAGGTTCTTCCATTAGGAACCCAGAGCTCTGCAGGGAAAAATTGCAATTGAGGTTTTGGATATATTGGGTGGAAAAGAAAGTCACCTCACATAAAACTTAGTGATTGGAGCTGTCACCATTGAAAATTTCTAAACTTTGCAAGACAGCAGTGACGTTTCAAATGACACTCTCAGAGAGTTGATAATGGGCTAAAATAGATCTCCCTCCAGGTGGATTTACTGTACAAGGACAACATTTACATTGCACTTGGAGACTTCTCCCAGTTTGGTTTAAGTTCACAGATTGCAGATCCCAGACAGCTGGTATCAACTGACCAGTGTTCTGTTAAGGCTAAAGCCAAGACTCTTTATCACACTGTGGCCTTAAGATTGGATTTCTCTTCCTGTTCCTGGGAAGAATTAGAGATATAACCTAAAGGTCACTATTATTCTGAGAAAAGGGATTCTGGAGGAGGAGGGAGCAATGAGTATGTGGCAGGAGTTCAAGGTAATAAGGGCTGAGCCAGAAGCCACAGAGCATAAAGCTCCAGTCCTTCCTCCAGGGATGAGGCAATAAGGACTTGGATTCCTCTGTCCAGCTTTTAACAATCTAAGTTACGGTTAGAGCTTTTTCCTTTTCTTTCAACTACTCCTGGCAGTAGTGGGGTCATGGAATTTTTGTAAAAAATGGGGTGGAGGAAAATAAGGCATCTGCTGAGTGTATAACCATTTTACCTCTTGTTTTTAGCCCTCTTCTGGGTCACGCTAGAATCAGATCTGCTCTCCAGCATTTTCTGTTTCCTGGCAAGTGTTTCCTGCTACTTTGGATTGGCCACGATGGGCTGGAGCTGCCTTGTGACAGGAGCAGGAGGGCTTCTGGGTCAGAGGATCGTCCGCCTGTTGGTGGAAGAGAAGGAACTGAAGGAGATCAGGGCCTTGGACAAGGCCTTCAGACCAGAATTGAGAGAGGAATTTTCTAGTAAGTAAACTTGAGTCATGGGTCTGTGGCTCCATCTTAAACTCTGCATGGGTGTGGGGAGGTTGACCTTGTCTAACAAGTTAAGGAAAGTTGTAGCCAAATGAAGGCCAATCACACATCTAAAGTCATCAGAAAGGAAATAGAATAAAATGGTATAGTGTGAAAGATACTGGATGGGGTGTCCAGAGACTGGATTCTGGCCCTGACGCAGAACTTGAGAGGCAGCCATGTCAGCCTCAAGGCCCCTTTTCTTCTCTTCTAGAAAGTCACACATGAGTTCTCCTTCTTGTCTACAACTCTTATGTTCTGAAGCTTTTTGTCTTGGCGATTGCTGTGCGACATTCACAAAGGACATCATTTACCTGGAGACCTCACCAGTGGGTCCTGCCTGTCTAGACTGCCCCAGGCTTCATTTCATTTTATAGCTTCCTTAGTATCTTTAGTGAGGGCAAAATTAAAGGAAGTGAAGGTACGGATGTGTGTGTAATTGTGTGTGTGTGTCAGACAGAGAAAGAAAATGAGGGGGAAAGAAAGTCAGAGACAGAGAATGAGAAAGACAGAGAATGAATGAGAAAGATAGTGTGAGGGAGAGCATCAGCAAGAGAGAGAGAGAGTGAAAGTGAGAGAGATCATCAGTGAGAGAGAGAGAAAGAGAGCATGCACAAGTGCACAGCACAGAGCAGAGACAGAGTAAAAGGCAGTATGAGGCCAGCATGCCTCATTTATATTTCTCATATATAGCCTTTTTTTAAAAAAACCATTTGTATCTGTTGTTCAATACTCCAAATAAATTGACTGCAGAATTTGCTGTAGTAACTCTTTGTGCAAATAACCCTGTGAGGAAGGTAGAAAAGGGGTCACCTCCAACTGGACAATGAACACATCAAGTTCCAGAAACATAAAGTTACTTGCCAAGAACAGCTGATTAATGTGTAGCAGAGCTCAGACCAGAGCTTCATTCCAGAAGCTTCATCACTTGACCCCCAGGCTAATCCTTGGTGGGTCTTCAGTCTCTCCCTTTGCTTCTCTGTGTGCCCCAAACCAATTCCATGTTTTCCTCCCAACCCAGGGGACTGGGGGAACTATGTGTCTTCTTCATGCAGGTTCTGGCTGCCTAGAAGGTCCTGCCTTGTTCACACAGAAGCTCCCCTTGACACTCTCCTCTTCTTTCACTCTTCTCTGACCTCTTTAAACGTCCAATTTCCTCCACTCTCTGTTCTAATAGTGAACAGATATTAACACATGACTGATATTAAATGTTTGTAATCCTTATGTCTCAGCAATATTTACAATCTAACATCTGATACCAGGAAAAAGCAATGCTCAGTCTAGAGGAAGAGTTCTGCTATGGTGAAAATGCAGGGGGCATAATGGATGGGCAGGGCCTGTATGAAGATAAAAACAGAGAATCCTTTCAGTGTTCTTTCTGTGCCAGGCACTGTGCTAAAGGTTTTGCATGTGCTGACTCATTTACTCCCCATAACAACCCTATGAGATGGGTAATATTATTATCCTCCTTTTTTATAGATAAGGAGACAGACACAGAGAGGTTAATCAACTTGTCGAAGGTCCCAAGTTAGATTACGGCAAAGCTGGATTTGAATCCAGGCAGTCTAGTGCAGCTTCTGTGCTCTTAAGTAGTAGTTTGTCTAGCAGCTTCTCTGAGCCTCCTTCCAGCCCAACACACAACACAAAAGCAACTGAATTTAGTCTACGTGAAACACTTGCCAAGTCCACAGTGCCTTGGAGAAGGAGGGAGCTAAGACTCCATCAAAAATTGCGCTTTTCTGGTCTCTCTAGATCCATGGAAACTCACCGGGGAAGAGTCATTTTCTATCGGCTTTGGACTTCTGCTATGAAATGGCAATTCCTTTGAGCCAGTCTGTCTAAAGTCGGCAGCAAAGGAGAAGCAGATGAAGGGAGTAGAAAAGGTAGAGGTGGAAATACAACCAGAGAAAATTCCACTCTCGGGCTGACACCCACCTCCTCCCCAGCAGCCTCTTCCCTGCCTCCACCATTCCAGGGCCTTCTTGGAGTTGCCTGACAATGGGAAGGGGCTGGGAGTAGACAAAACAAGGCAGAGGCATCAGGAGAGCAAATGGTCCTGCCTGTAACCCAGGAAGGAATTTCTCCAGCCTTGAATTTTTCATTCTGAATTTTGCTCTCACTGTTCTTTGGCCTTTGTTGGCATTTTCAGTTAAACTGGCTTATTCTTACTCTTTCTCAGAAAAGTTGATTCTAAACAGCTATTCCTGCACCTGGGGTACAGGGTACAAAAATGGCAGGTGGAATGGGCAGGTTTGAGCCTTCACTAGAAAATTGACTTTAGATCTGTCCCTTAACCTCTCTGAGCTTCAGTTTCCTCACCAATAAAGTGGGACTCAGAATACCTTCCTCACGAGATAGCTGTAAAAGGAAATAAGCAAGCTGTGAGCCGTATGCAGATTATAAAGCACAAATGAGTGTAGAGTATTTATCTGAGCTCCATGTAGCATGGTGTTCATTTTGTGGGCTAATTCCAGGTGACAACTTTACCGGCAGCGTCACTACCTGTGGATTTCAGAGGAGCCTGAAGATATGGATGTTACATCCACTGCCTTTGGCTAGACATTAGACAGCTGAGATGTTAGTTCATTGGTGGCTAACTCATTTTCAGCATTGCTATCTGCTTTTTATGATATCTGATAAAAGTTTCTCAATGAAATTCATCATTTAAGCCCATCTGCAATTCCTGAGTAATGGCTCCACTCTCCTCCCAGTTGCCCAAGCAGGAAACTGTAAGGGTGATTTTGTCTCCTTTTCCTCTCATCCCAGCTCCAGTAGGTACCAGGACCTTCAAGGTGAGGTCTGAAATTCAAACCTGGAGTGTATCTCTCCCCTCCTCTGCTTCCACTGCTGGACCCTGGTTCCAGTCCTCATCTAAACTTTGGCACAGACATTCTGATTAATCTCTTGATCCCCTGGCTTTCTCATTTCCCCTGTACCAGTCCGTTTTATATCCTCAAGCCAAGGTAAACTTCCTACGCCACAACTCTGCGTCTGTTTATCTTTTATTATTATTATTATTATTATTATTATTATTATTATTTTGAGACAGGGTCTTTCTCTGCCACTGAGGCTAGCATGCAGTGGCATGATCTCAATTCACTGCAACCTCCACCTCCCAGACTCCATCCATCCTCCTGCTTCAGGTTTGTGATTAGCTGGGACTATAGGCACATACCATCACGCCCAGCTAATTTTTGTAATTTTAGTAAAGACAGGGTTTTGCCATGTTTTCCAGCCAGACCTCCACCTCCAGAAATCAAGTGATTCACCACCTCAGAGTCCCAAAGAGCTGGAATTACAGGAATGAGCCACTGCACCCGGCCTGTTTCTCTACTTATTCCAACATAAATAAGGGTTTTTCTTTGACATGGTGCTGGAGACCCAAAATCATAATTCTATACTTGATTCCTCATCGCCTACAGAATTAAATTCAAACTTTCCCTCTTATACCCAACTCTCCACAATCACTCTATTCTCCATAAAAAATTTGGTGAGTCTCCCATGACTCTAGCAATGCTTATATTTCACGGATGTGTGACAATTCACTGCTCACATTACTTTTCTGGAATAAGATGGGGTAGAAACAGATGTTTGCTCTTTCCCAATAAACTGCTACACATGCTGATTTCTGTGCTTTTGTTTGCTTGTTCCTTTTATGGAATGTAGTACACCCTCCACTCTAACACCCACACTCTAATCTCTTTGAGCACCTATGTAACATCGCCTTTATCAGAAAACTTCCCAGCCAGATCCAGAAATCTTTCCAATGACCTGATCTGTGTTCACACAGAACTCCAGAACAAGACCAAGCTGACTGTACTTGAAGGAGACATTCTGGATGAGCCATTCCTGAAGAGAGCCTGCCAGGACATCTCGGTCATCATCCACACCGCCTGTATCATTGATGTCTTTGGTGTCACTCACAGAGAGTCCATCATGAATGTCAATGTGAAAGGTACAGTAGCCTGGGGAGGAGATAAAACAAGTTGGTTAAATGAGGATCAGAAAGAAGGACAAGAAAGGGAAGAGAAGTCACTCCATTGAACACCTGCTGAGCTCTTGTCCAAGTGCCTTTGCTGATCACTACTGACTGGGGAGTTCAAGGCTGGTAACCTCAGTTTTTTAGATGAGAAAACTAGGGCTGAGAGACAGCAAGTAACTTGTCCAAGGCCCCAAAAGTAAGTAAGTAAGTAGGAGAGTTAGACTTTAAACTCACTCCTGTGTGACTCCAAAGGCTGTGGAAGCTCTTTCTACTGTGGCCCCAATCAAAAGTCAACTAAACTCCAACTTCAAATTCATGATATCCAGCTACTCCTTGGCTCCCCGGGCCAGAATCAGACCTTCCAGGTGCCACCATAGTCATCATTTTGAACCTTGTGTGTAGGCTGATGAGAACATTCAGAGTCTTCCTGCCCACCTCAAAGAAGTCCTCTCAAGAGAACTAGCAAAGCTGGTTCACAGAGGTCTGTCAGGACAGAATTATCCAGCACATGCCTTCCCATAATATTTTCTTAACAAAAAGAGTTTCCCAGTGTCCAGAATACAATCTCTTCAGCTCACCACAGGGTCTATTATTACAGAGCCGTTTCCAGCCAGGTGCCCAAAGTGCACCCTCATTTGATCCACATTTTTTAAAGGAATCTTGCCATGCAGTCTCACCCTCTGATTCCCAGAGCCCAGTCTCTTCAAACCACAGCTCCCCACTGCTGGCCTGACCCTCCACATTCAGACTACCCAAACTCCTTTTATAAAGCAACTAATTGCTTTTGAGTCTCCAGCACTGTCTAAAAAAACAAACAAACAAAAAAAACCTTTCCAGTTTCTACATAGCCATACCCCTAAGTACCGCTATAGTTCAAGGAGTGTGCTAAGAGTGAATAGTTTTTTGTTTTAATTTTGACTTTCCACAGCTCCCAAAAACAAGGGATAAGAAATGACAAGGGGAGTGTTAGAGGCGTCTGTTTCTTAAAACTGTTATCACTCCCAGGCTTAGAAAATACTTCACAATGATGGCCATTTCATGAGGCTGTCTCTCCAGAAACTCAAATTGCACAGAGACTTTAAAAGTGGCTAAGAATATAAAATAAGTAAATAAAAATGATCCTTTGCCTAGGAAATTCCTTCCTTCTTCAAGGGAAGACACTCCAGATACCTCCATGAGCTTTGCTTCCACACAGCTCAGGTGATGCTTACAGGTCTTCCCAGTGCACGTGTTATCAGGAGAGGGCACACTCCCTCCCCAGTCCTCCACCAGGCTCCACAGGAAATGCCAGGGCAGGATTTAAAGGAAGGTTTATCACCCCCACTTTATATAACTGGGTAACAGAGTCATAGCCAGAATTGGAAGCAGCTTTTCCAGGGAACACACAATCAGGAAAGGAGTGTGGGTTTCCAGCATCTCCCCACAACCCACTGTTTGCTCGATGACTCCAGGGATGGTCTTTGTGACAAAGTTTTATTAATCCATTGCAAAATGAGAAAAATACCAGCAATTCTATGTATATCTATGAGTGTATATTGCCTATATTCAACTGTGAATTTGTGTGTGTAACGCAAATTCTTCCACTGCCCTTTCTTGCCTAAGGACTGACTGGGACTGCTCATATTCTCAGAGTATAGCCTCCTGATTTTTTAGATTTTAAATGATCTGTCTTTAATTGTATTGATGACAAATCATACTTTTTCAATATCCTTACTTGGCAAAAAATAAAGTGATTACCCTAGGTCCTTTTCCAAAATTAAAGTGTGTATATATATACATATATATGTATATATATTTATATATACATATATGTATATATATTTATATATACATATATGTATATATATTTATATATACATATATAGTATATATATAATATATGTATATATATTTATATATACATATATGTATATATATACTATATATGTATATATATTTATATATACATATATATGTATATATTATATATACATATATATGTATATATATTTATATATACATATATATGTATATATATTATATATACATATATATGTATATATATTATAATATATATTATATATACATATATGTGTATATATATTTTATAATATATATTATATATATATACACACGTATACATACACACACACACACACCACACACAAACATAGGTCCATGAAACCCAAAAGTCTAGAAATTCTTGCTTTCTAGAACCCAAATGTCAGTTTCTTTTTATTTTTGCGTTTTTCCTATGGCTGTATCATGACCCAATCTCAGTCAGAGCCACAGAAGAATGCACCCTGAGTCTGTTATAACCACTGCACTTGGGAGTGGGGAGTGGGGCACATGGATCTGTGCATGTGGTTGCAGCTCCTTTGGGATATTTCCTGACACTGTCATCATGCTCTTCGTGGGCAGGTACCCAGCTACTGTTGGAGGCCTGTGTCCAAGCCAGTGTGCCAGTCTTCATCTACACCAGTAGCATAGAGGTAGCCGGGCCCAACTCCTACAAGGAAATCATCCAGAACGGCCACGAAGAAGAGCCTCTGGAAAACACATGGCGCACTCCATACCCGTACAGCAAAAAGCTTGCTGAGAAGGCTGTGCTGGCGGCTAATGGGTGGAATCTAAAAAATGGTGATACCTTGTACACTTGTGCCTTAAGACCCACGTATATCTATGGGGAAGGAGGCCCATTCCTTTCTGCCAGTATAAATGAGGCCCTGAACAACAATGGGATCCTGTCAAGTGTTGGAAAGTTCTCTACAGTCAACCCAGTCTATGTTGGCAACGTGGCCTGGGCCCACATTCTGGCCTTGAGGGCTCTGCGGGACCCCAAGAAGGCCCCAAGTGTCCGAGGTCAATTCTATTACATCTCAGATGACACGCCTCACCAAAGCTATGATAACCTTAATTACATCCTGAGCAAAGAGTTTGGCCTCCGCCTTGATTCCAGATGGAGCCTTCCTTTAACCCTGATGTACTGGATTGGCTTCCTGCTGGAAGTAGTGAGCTTCCTACTCAGCCCAATTTACTCCTATCAACCCCCCTTCAACCGCCACACAGTCACATTATCAAATAGTGTGTTCACCTTCTCTTACAAGAAGGCTCAGCGAGATCTGGCGTATAAGCCGCTCTACAGCTGGGAGGAAGCCAAGCAGAAAACCGTGGAGTGGGTTGGTTCCCTTGTGGACCGGCACAAGGAGACCCTGAAGTCCAAGACTCAGTGATTTAAGGATGACAGAGATGTGCATGTGGGTATTGTTAGGAAATGTCATCAAACTCCACCCACCTGGCTTCATACAGAAGGCAACAAGGGCACAAGCCCAGGTCCTGCTGCCTCTCTTTCACACAATGCCCAACTTACTGTCTTCTTCATGTCATCAAAATCTGCACAGTCACTGGCCCAACCAGAACTTTCTGTCCTAGTCATCCACCAGAAGACAAACAATATGATTTGCTGTTACCAAATCTCAGTGGCTGATTCTGAACAATTGTGGTCTCTTTTAACTTGAGGTTCTCTTTTGACTAATAGAGCTCCATTTCCCCTCTTAAATGAGAAAGCATTTCTTTTCTCTTTAATCTCCTATTCCTTCACACAGTTCAACATAAAGAGCAATAAATGTTTTAATGCTTAACATGGAGAGAAGCATGGTTTCTGTTAATACATACTTTCATCCTTTTCCTTTCATTTCCAACTATCACCATCTCCAACTTAGAAGAGTAGCATGAAACCGGGGTTGGGGGGTGGGCAGAGTAGTAGGAGGTACAGAAAGGGCAGATGAATACTGAATAAGCTCTACTATGTTTTAGGCATGTATGAAATGAACTACATATGACATATATTATCTCATTTAATACTCATCAGAAACCTGTCAATTGAGGAAAACGACAAGACACGTCTCAATCATTTTAGGAGATTCACTTGAAGATGTGCCCAGGAGACAGGCCTATGCCTTTCTCCAAAGATGATTTTGAGGGCTCCAATTCAAAGGAGGGAAAGAGAGGGATATTGAGAAGCACACAGTTTTTATGTAACGGGATGGTAGGAAAAAAATAGTCATTCATGCCTTTGTCTGGCTCAGTGAATCTGCATTTTTTACATAAGATGACATAAACAGTAGGGGCAGAGGGAAATGCAGATTCCCTGCATTTTACATAAAATAACAGACAAAATGGGGTAGGGGAAAAATCAGATAGGCATTTGTGTCTGGGGTAACTGCACCGGTAGTGATAAGCTATCAATTTGCATTGCCGTGGTGAAGTTTTAACAGCTCACTAGGAAATTCCTTGTGGGCAAAATATGGGGGAGGCACGTAGCTTTTCATCTTGTAGCCATCTTATTTAGGCACCAAAAGCGGGGAGGCAGGTTTGCCTGACCCAGTTCCCAGCTTGATTTTTCCCTTTGGCTAAATGAGATTGGGGTCCCATAATTTAATTTTTTTCACATTTTCCCCCTTTTTTTCTCTAAACGCTTTTGAAGTACTGCATTTTGAAAGAAATATGCATTCCTGGCCTCTGGTTGCTTTTTCTTTTTCTTTCTTTCTTTCTTTTTTTTTTTTTTTTTTTTTTTTTTTTTTTTTGCTGGTTTCTCATGGCTAGGATGGTTTATTCCTAGAAGTTCAGGTCCCACATCACTAGGAAGGCTCATTCCTGGGAGGTTATGTCTCACCTTGCTAGGAAGGCTTATTCCTAGGAAATCTTGTCCCATGAAGAAAAAAAAAATGGAGGGGTGGGGTGGAAGAAGGGAAAATGAGAGGAAACCAGAAAGAGAGAGAGAGAGAGAAAAGAAAATATATAGGGACCTAGGCCAGATTTATAGCAACAAAAGGAAAGCAAACCTGGAAGCTGGGTGAGGGTATATTACTGCCTCCTCAATTAGAGCAATTCTTTGGGCCTTTTAGTTGCACGTTGACTTACATGCAAGCACATACCATAACAACATTGTAAGCAAAAACAGGATGGAACACAAATTATTACTATTATTCCTATTATAAACAATAGTTTCTACCACCATGTTCCCCAGGATCCAAGCCAACCACTCAACCAATCGATTAGTGAGGGTTTTGGATCTGACAGGTTGGTTATCTGGGTTTTCATAGCAGTCATATGTTGCATTATGTTCTTTGATTCATCTGGAACATACACACAACATTTAGTTTTATGATGGCACAGGTCCCCTCTTGTGCTGTCATGAGTATCTAAAGCCATATGATTTTGCAGCACAGCTTTCCTCATAAGCATAACCTCATTGTTTAGCAAGGGGATACTCATGCGGCTATCATTCAGGGCCTTTTGGGTGTAATTCGTTAAGGCCTCTATATGCCATATAACATCTTCAATATCTATCTGTGGTACAAAGATTGAAGCTAAATGATCATGCCATTGGAATACTGAACACATCCAATAAGAGTGTAAATGAAAAAGGTTTGCTGGTTTTGGCAGGGTCTGAATTACTTGTCCTTGTGCCCAAGCATAACCTAGAGAACATCATCCTAACCACCTTGGAGGTAACCGTGGCCATAAGGTAGTGCCACATAGCCAATATGTCCCATTTGGAGCTAGCCAATAAATATCTGGTTGCTGCCCCCAATTGTTGGCATGCCAGTCAGTGTCTTATAATATGATAATGTGGTCTCAATGTTCTCCAGGTATCCACCCCACATCTCTCATACTGTTTTGCTAAGTTGGCCAAAGAATGGGTGAGCCAGATAAATCCATCCCAAATTTGTATTATTCCATTCTGAAAATGGGTCATTGTTTGAGGCATGGTTACCACCTTCTCTTTTACTTGGGGAGATGCTAAAGTGAGAGCAAATGAGCTGGTCTTTTCCATTGAAAAACTTTTCCTATGTCCCTTGTTCTTAAGAGTGTTTTTAATGGGCCAACTATATATATTGTCTTTTGTTATGCCAGCACTAAGAATACCAGACCGTTTCTGTGATGTAATACATTTTTGGTATTCTATCCAGTCCTGACCTTGGAAGAAGGATACTCACCATGGCAGGCCACAGCCACTGGAGAGAGGCATGAGCCCACATATCCAGCAGGTGTCCTTTTGTAATCTGTCTGCATAATCCTGAGCCTATTGCAGAAACAGATTTGTTTCATGGGCATCAGTGGCAAGAAGATGTAGGGATATATAATTAATAACAGCAAGGTTGTGAAATTCATTTTAGTTACTAACAGATGTTAAATTAGACAAAGCAAGTGCCCTGTTCTGTATAAGACAGCAGTTGCCAGTATATCTAGGACAATCATTGTAATGGTTATTGTACAATGAACATAGACATTTCTTTGTATACAGGCCTGGTCCTGTATCTTGGGTTTAAGCAGTCCACAATAGCTGTCATCTGCTTCTAATCCTGGGTTGAAAGTTGATGTTTAGTGAACGTGAGGTGAAGGTCTTTGGTGGAAGTTACAGCCAGCTCAGGAGATTGTGACTTTTTAAGATGAGTGATGTGAATACAAGAGTCTATACCCTCTAATTTTGTGGCACATGGATTAGTCAATAGTGCCCAGTATGGGCCCTTCCATCGGGGTTGAAGGGAATTCTTTATTAGATGTCTTTTCCAATAGACAAAATTTCTGGGCTGCAGATTGTGACCAGGTGCCTTATCTTCAGGGAGCACACTATGAAAGGAATTCCTTACCAAATCTTGACTTTTTTAAGGTGATAAAAAAAGTCGCTCACAATATTGCAATATATCTCCCTTGAGAAAAGTTGGATTTGTTATGTTTGTTCCCATATACATGGGCCTTCCCACTATAATTTCATAAGGGGACAATTGATGTTTTCCAAAAGGGGTTGATCAGAGTGTAAGCAGCACTAGGGTGAGTGCTTCGAATGAGGGGAGGGAAAATGCCTCTGTGAACTTAGCCAATTGTGTTTTAATTATTCCATTGGTTCTCTCCACCAGGCCTGAGGATTGGGGATGGTAGGCACAATGGAAATGTTGAAATATGGGCCAAATTTTTCAAATATTTTGAATAACCTGGCCAGTAAAGTGAGTTCCCCTGTCATTGTGAAGTTCACAGGGGACTCCCCACAGTGGGATACTTTTTTCTAGTAGGATTTTTCCAACCGCCATAGCTGTTACTTGCCTACAGGGAAAAGGTTCAACCCAATGGGAAAACATGTAGACTATTACTAAAACATACCTGTAAACTTGAGATGATGGCAGCTGGATAAAATCAAGGTGCCATACCTCAAGAGGTCCAATCAGAAAGGAAAAATGACCCTGGGCCCCATGGAGGGGCTTTCGTGGGTTATATTTGGGACAAATAACATAACAAGAGTAAACTTTTTGTGCCACTGTGAAGGATGGTTTCCAGTAATACTGTTAACACCAGGATATTACTTTATCTGGATTCCAATGGCTTAGATTATGAACATATTCCACAAGGGGCACCTGACATCCAATTAGAATAACAGGTTTATTATTAGGTCCACATCATATTTCAGTTTTGGGAGCCAAGTATTTCCCTGCCTGTTTCCAAGTAGATTTCCCTTTTGTAGGAGCTCTGGGTTTCTTTCAACATGTTTCTAAGTGTTTTTGGGTTTTATGGCCATTTCTTGTACTGGGGCTGGTGGCTTAGATGCTGCTCTTTTAGCTGTAGTGTCAGCCAATTGGTTACCTGACTTTCTGTGGTGTCTAATTTTGAGTGACCTGGGATTTTTATAATTGCCAAACGTTTTGGTTTCAAAATAGCTTCTAACAGCTCTCATAATTGGTGTCCATTTTTTATGGGTTTTTCCTGAGGAGGTTAAATATGCTGTCTCTTTCCATAGCATCCCAAAGTCATGAGCAACCCAAAAGCATAGTGGCTCTCAGTGTAAATGGCAAAAGCCTTGTCTTTTGACAATTGACAAGCTTGGATCAGGAAAATCAATTCGGCCACTTGAGCTGATCTGGCTTGGGGAAGAAGACTGGCTTTAGTTACCTCTGGTACAGAAACCACAGCATATCCTGCTCTAAAATTTCCTTCCTCTCCTCTTAAATAACACCCATCTGTGTATGATTCTATCTCAGTATTATCCAGTGGCGTCTCTTATAGGTCTGTCCTGGGGGTGAGAAGTTGGTCAGTCATCAGAACATAGTCATGAGGGGTTTCCTTGGTAGGGCCTGTCAAGGGAGTGGCTGCATTAAGATTATTACAGTGGGAAATAGTAATATTGGGAAATGATAAAAGCAAAATTTCATAAGAGGCTAACAAGTTGACAGATGCTGAGTATGATGAGAGTTTAGAAGGGTCTTAAGAGAATGTGGCACAAAAATGGTAAGGGGGGAACCCATAATTATTTCTTCAACAGACTTGTACAGAAGGGCCATGGCTACTATTGCTCTCACACAGGAGGCAGCCCTTAACCCACAGGGTCCAGGTGTTGGCTATAGTAGGCTATAGGTCTCCGATGATCACCATGTTTCTGGATCAGTATCCTGCATGCAGTACCTCCAGTTTCATGCACAAAAAGGGAGAAAGCCAATAGTTTGAGTGTCCTAATGCTGAGGCATTAGTTAGAATTTCCTTTATTTGTTGTACAGCTGCTTGTCCCTCTGAAGTCCACATGATGGGATCAGGTTGTTCATTTTTTAGGTATGAATACAGAGGTTGAGCCATAAGGGAGAAAATTGGTATCCAGTTTCTACAACAGCCTGGCAGGCCCAAAAATCCTCTATGTTGTTTCATAGTGATGGGCATTGGGAAAGCTGAAATTTCTCTCACTCTGTCAGGGTGAATACTCAGTCCTTTGACTGAGATAATATGCCCCAAATACTTAACTTGTGGTAAGCATACCTGAAATTTGTCTTTGGACACTATGTGTCCTTTGGTGGCTGTTTGAGTAAATACAGACTATCTTCCTGGGAGGAAGATAGTGTGCCTGAACAAAGGAGAAAGTCTTCCATGTACTGGATGAATGTTGAGCCCTGGGGAAAAATTAAATCCTCTAAATCAGCTTTTAATATTTGGGAAAAGTAAGTGAGACTTTCTGTATACGCTTCGGGCATTACAGTCCACATATATTGCCATTCTTTCCAAGTAAAGGCAAACAAATACTGGCTGTCTGGATCTACAGGAATACTAAAAAAAGGCACCGCAGAAATCCACAACTGATAAATACTGGCTGGTAGTGGCTATGGCTGATAGAAGGGTATGTGGTGTGGGGACTACTTAGTGCCTGGGTATTACAATATTGTTAATTGCTCTCAAGTCATGCACAAATCTTCATCCTCTCCCACTTGGATTTTTTACAGGAAATATAGGGCTGTTGCAGGGGCTTATGCAGGGAATAATGAGTCTTGTTTTTTTTTTTCAGATAATCTTGTATAATACGGGCAATTCTGTCTATGGCTTCCTGTCATAGAGGATATTGTTTAAAGTTGGGTAGGGGTTTCTTTGGATTTCTAAATAAGGTGGGATTTACCAGAGAAATAGTCGTGCCTGTGTCAAGGCAGTTTTAACCTCATCGTTTATTATTATATTAATCTCTCCCAATTTGTTTGTCAGGGTAGAATACTTAAAGAGGTGAAACCCCTATATTTCCTCAGAGAATCCCTAGTCTTCCCGAGTTGCATTCTCTGGCCTTTTCTTTTGCTTCGGCCTAAGGCAATCCCTCTTGAGGTGTCCCAGTCTGTTACAGTAGTAACAGACTGGGAGGAAAGAGTTCTCAGACTGAGGGAGCTTAAAATCTTTCTGGGACTGACAGGTTTGAGAAGTTAATTGCTTTAGCTGTAAATGCATAACTCAGGCCATCTTCTTTTTTCCTTCTTTATCATAATGCGAGATAACTGGTCAGATAAGTTAACTAGTTCATTAGTTCTGGCTGTGGCCCAATTTGTCATGTGGTGTTTTACAAGGGTGGCTGAATCATCATCTAGTCTGTTTAAGAAATTTGCATTTAGTAATATATCATTTTTGGTGTTTTCAAAGCAATCAGCTGACATCCCGCAATATTGTCTTAAAGTTTATCAGAACATGTGAAATAATCTAAAACTGATTCACTTGGGTTCTGGCAGCATTGTTGGATTTTATTCCAATCCACAACCCTTTGGAACACTGAAGGAATAATATTTAACAGAGTGGTTGTTTGTTCCCATGCGTCTTTACACCCGTCTTCTGGATTTGTGGGGGCTGATTATTGTGGCTCTATTGTGCCTTCAGGAGTCAAATCTGCTATAGGGTCTGACCATTGTGCTTTTTCCAGCCATTCCTTAGCTTTAGCTTCTGAGACCAACAATGTGGACTAGCTGATAATGATCTGAATGACCTTCGTCATAGGTTCTGATAATAAGCTCAACTTCTCGGGCAAACCCAATTGGATCTTTATGGGGTCAGCAAATTCTTTATGCCTCATAATTCAGCCTTTGACTAGGGTTGGTAGACAACTGCTGGGGTTCCCCTACCTGTTACTGGTTGTTCCCAAAATGAGGAAATCATGAGAGAAGTCCCTGCGGGGTCCCCCTTTCCCACAACTTCCAGGTGAGAGTGCCATTGGCGTTGTCAGGGAATCCTCAGTGGGTGGGGTCTTCGAAGTCAGATTCCCGACTGCCTTCTGTTGAGCAAGTGTTAAACATACAGGGGAAGGTGGGGACAGATCTGGTCTGGGAAGCTCAGAGAGGTCAGGGTAGAGTGGGAGTGTAGGTGGAGGTGGGGAAGGTGCCAAACGGGAATTAGGGGATCCCAAGGATTTCTTTAAGAGAGATAAAATATTAGAGAGTTCTTTATTAGCATTCCTAAGTTGTTTGTTCCCCTCCTGTAGGGAGATGAGGTGGTCTTCCCCATTTTTGTTACTTTCTAGATACCACTGAAAATAGTTCTCCCATTCTGGTTGCTTGGTTTTTGTGCCTGCGTTTCCATCCTGGTTCACAGGTACACTAATTTGGGCATCTCAAAAGATTCCCATTTAGGCCATTGTAACTTAGAATCTGCTTTAGTTACAGTGGTCCACTCGGTTAAATATTTGCACGATCATTTGCCATAAGTATTTTGCATATACCTAGCTAGAGTTCCTAAAGGGGGAACTTTATGTTTTGCAGCTGCTGGGATCTTAGAGGCCTTGTTCGCCATAATTTAGAGCTCCTCTTCAAATTTGACCAAGCTGGGACATGTGTCGGGCGCAAAATGTGCTGCTTGCAGGTCTAGCTTTTCAGATCCATTACCCCTTGACCCAGTTTGGTCCACCTGTGTCATGGCTACCTGGCACAATGTGTCAGGGGCTCAAGGTGCAGGAGGGATCACTTCCTTATATGTACCTGCCGGTTGAGATTAGACCCTAAGTATGTTCTTCTGAGGGAGAAACCTATTTAGGGCACATTTCAGGGAGTGTTTCTCTCAGACACCCTCACATGATTCTGTCACCTGTGAATGCCTCGAAAGGCTGAGGGGAGCAAGGTGCTCTATTTCTTCATAGTGGAAGATTCCACACTCATGAGCTAGAGGGTTCAGAGTTGGTCAAATCTGACAGGAGAAGGGACTGAAATATACACATACACACACACACAGAAACAAACAACAAAACAGTTAAGCAAAACTAACAATGATCACACTGAGCGCTCTAAGTGTAAGCAGGAAAGTAACACCAGCTTGTTGTTAATGTTAATTTTAGTCATTTAAAAGAATTGATAAGACGCAATCCCAAACCAGTTTCTTACCTAGTGATGGGGCCCAAGCCGGAGACCACTCTCCACCGATGCAGAAGCAGATGAGCTCACTTTCCTTGATGGAAGCAAGTAAAAGAACTACCACAAAAAAGGCGAGTTGTTTTAACAGCAAATAAACCTCAGACCCCTAACTGAAAAATATTAGAAGGGATCCTTGGAGGAAAGAGGTGCCTGACTTCGGCAAATCTTCCTGTCATTTTGGGATATAAAGTGCCCAAGCAGGTACCAAGCATTGAGAGGCAAATTTCCACAGGCCAGGTTACTTTCACTCAGGATCCCTCCATGGTTACCAGATGTCAGTCGAGGAAAATGATGAGACAAGTCTCAATCATTTTAGCAGCTTCATTTTTTAAAGTTAAGGGCACATCCAAGAGACAGGTCTATGCCTTTCTCTGTAGATGATTCTGAGTGTTCCAAATTCAAAGGGGGAAAGAGTGGGATATTGAGAAGCACATAGTTTTTATGTAAGGGGAGGGGAGGGGAAAATAGCCATTCATGCCCTTGTCTGGCTCAATGAATCTGCACTTTTTACATAAGATGACATAAAAGAGGCAGAGGGAAAATGCAGGGAATCTGCATTATACATAAGGTAACACAGAAAACACTGGGTAGGGGAACAATCAGATATGCATTTGTGTCTGGCACCCTGGGTGACTGCACCTGTAAAGATAAGTTATCAATTTGCATTGCCATGATGAAGTTTTAACAGCTCACTGGAAATTTCTTTGTGGGCAAAATACGGGGGAGGCATGTAGCTTTTCATCTTGTAACCTTCTTATTTAGGCACCAAAAGGGGGAGGCAGGTTTGCATGACCCAGTTCCTAGCTTGAGTTTTCCCTTTGGCTAAATGAGTTTGGGGTCCCAAAACTTAATTTTCTTTCACAAACCTATGAGGTGAGAGCGACTATTCTCATTTTATCAGTGAGGAAACTTGTTCACAGTCACACTGATTAGTGACTAAGCCTTCTACCAGGGAGTCGGCCTTGAAAGTCCTTATCTTTCCACTGAATCACACAGCCTGAACTGGTCTTGTCAGTGGTACAGCAGAGTACTGGAGCATGGGGTGCCAATTCTTGGGAGAGCCCCAGCTCATTTGGTTTACCTCTTTTCGCCCAATCCCATGCAAGGGACTCTCTAGAACCCAGAAGATTCCCTGAGGGGCATCTGGGAGGGTTTGCATGCCTGACCAAATGGGCCTGAGCAGGGTAGAGAGATGCAAAAATGCATCCAGACTCCACCAGCTTCAGTGCCAATTTCCTTGAAGGTCTCTAGAACACACCTGGCTATATGTGTGCTGGCCATTTTGGTCATACCTAACCTTGCATTTCACCCTTTCAAATCACACAATGAGCCACACCATGGGTTCCTGGGCAAGTAAAGGGAACAAGCATGAGCTTCCCTGAAAATGTACCTTCTATTCAGCCCAAGAAGTGGAAGTCTACTATCCCACATCCCCAGATTTAACTGCCTCTCTCTCATTTCTTTCTCTTCTTTCATTCACATCTTTTCGTCCTTTATTCTTCCATTTCTTTAGCCTATTTTCTTACCTCAATCTCCCCTTTAATCACTAGCCCTCTCATTCTTCTCAATTTCCATGAGAAAAGGAGACCAATCAAGACAAATGTGGGGACTTCAATGATGATGTAGTCATTAACCAACCAAAGAAGAAATAGGTTTAAAAAAAAAAACACAAAAACTGTCAGGGGCGTCAGGGACAGAGTTGAACTGAAGCAGGTGAGGAGGTTGCTGTGGGTCCAGAGTGTGGGGAAGGGAAGCTGTCTCCCTCTGGACCTGGGTGTGACAGCAATGAAGAGAGTCACATCCAACATCAAAATGGCTTCTTTCTTACACAGGAAATGTACAGATCATTAATCAGCTGAATTTGATTATTGCAAAGGAGATAGTTTCAGAGTTTGTTCTGAAGGGAAAAAGGAAGTAATTCTGGCTCAGACGAACAAGTTTCCACCACCTTCAAAACCCCAAGGAACAGATGATCAGCATGAACATCAGGGTGCAGTGGCCCCAGGCAGTGGGGTAAGGTGAAAAATGGAACACCCATTCTTCCCTGGCCGCTGCACAAAATACAAGAGTCAGCATCCGTCCAGCTCTTGTAAGGCATGCACACAGTCCATATATTGATGACAAACAGCATAGGAAGGATAGGAGGGTGGTGGAATCTGGGGCAAGAGCCCTTCCCTCTTGTGTGTCAGCCTAGTGAAACTTCACACCTATAAAACCACCAGGGCAATTTTCACAAGGAAGGGAAGGAAAAGGACATATCTCCAACAGGCAGCAAGGGGTGTTTGAAGAAAGAGACGAGGGAATCGGATGGGCCAGCAGTCTCAATTGAACAAGCAAAAAGGCCTTGGAGTGTTGTAGCCAACAAAATGTGCCATCCCTTCATATACCTGAGGGTGCCAGGTAGGCAGAGCTCCTGCACCAAGCTCTGCTGCACCTCATGCGATGCACCACATGGAGACATCAAAGGCTCAGAGGGAAGAACAAGGAAACCTGACCTGGTGGGGACTTTTGGGTCCCTTTTCTCCACCTAGGTGGCTCTGCGGGTTACCTGGCAAGGAATGAATGAACGCACAGGAAAGTGCTCAACCACTGGCCTAAAGACTAGATGTATATAAGTACAGAGAATGGAGCTAAGCTGAAGTCACTGGGAAAAGCCACAGGAGCCCATGGGGCTTGCATGAGGACTTAGATTCCTGGGTCCAGGTAGGGAGTGCAGCCTGGGCAATGGTGCAGAGGAGGATGAGGGGTATGAGGAGCTCCCTGCCCCCACCTTCTGGGAAGTGTGTACAGAGGGCAGATGAGGGAGCTCAGGTGCAAGGGTCAGCCACAGACCTGACAGGCAGGGTCCAGTGGTTGGGGTGGGGTGCGGAGCCCATGATGTCCTGGTGAGAACTGACAGGAAAGTGGCCAGAGGCCAACTCTTGTGTGAAATCTCTTGATTTCTAAATATTAATGACTAACTCTAAATTTGAAAAAGCAGCGTGAAGACCTGCTGCAGGAGGGGGATGCATGGGGTAGTGTTCAAATTGTATGTGTAATATTTTATACCTTAAAAAGTGGGTGGACAGGTGTCAGCAGCAAATCTGTTCATTCTTGGTGATATGCCACAAATATACGTTATTATACCATATTCTCAAATTTTCTGTATGTTTATCATAGGTTATATTTTTTTAAATAAATTAAACTTTGTGGGGGGAAAAGCATGCAAACTAACAAAACAAGTCTGCAGGCTGGACCCAGGACTAATACTTCCAATTTTCCATTTCTGCTCCCAGTTTAGTGGTCCAGTGGGGGAGATGAAATATGAGACATGTTAGGTGCTGTGCACAGTAAATGTGCAGAGTGCCATAAGAAAGGAAAGTGCTTCCAGAGGATTTATTCCCATAGGGGATTTATAGGGTCCTTGCATTTGGGCAAGGATGACCTCACCCACAGCCTTGGCAGCACCAGTAGATGTGGGGATGATATTCTGGAGAGACCTGTGACCGTCATGCCACAGCTTCCCAGAGGGGCTATCCAAAGTCTTCTGGCTGGCAGTGATGGTGTGTACCGTGATCATGAGTCCTTCCACGATACCAAAATTGTCATGGATGACCTTGGACAGGGGTGCTAAACAGTTGGTGGTACAGGAGTCATTGCTGATGATCTTGAACCTGTTGTCATACTTCTCATGGCTCACATCCATCAGAAACCTGGGGACGTTAGCAGCTGGGGCAGAGATGATGGCCCTTTTGGCTCCCCTCTGAAAGCAAGCCCCAACCTTCTCCATGGTAGTGAAGACACTGATGGACTCCACAATGTACTCAGTGCCAGTATCGCCCTATTTGATTTTGGTAGGATCTAGCTTTCCATTAATGACAAGCTTCCCATTCTCAGCCTTGACAGTGCCATGGAATTCGCCATGGGTGGAATCATACTGGAACATGTAGGCCATGTAGTTGAGCTAAATGAAGGGGTCATCGATGGCAATAATATCCACTTTACCAGAGTTAAAAGTAGCCCTGGTGACCAGACACCCAATACAGCCAAATCCATTGACTCAGGCCCTCAACTTCACCCTGGTGTCTCAGGGATGTGGCTGGAGCAAAACAGAACAATGTGGCCGCCTGTGGAAAAGGAAGAGAGGAGAACTAGCTACAGCGTATTATTTAACACATGGTTATCATATCGAGAAAGTCTTCACAAACTCTGATGCCAATAGTGTATGACTCAGATTGGCATCACTTTACACAGTATGCTGAAATTCCCTGAGCATGTAGATGATTCAGTTGTCTCAGTATCACTTCTTTAAAAGACTATCCTTTTCCTTCATTGAATTTACTTTTGTCAAAATCAAGTGGCCATAAGAATTTAGGCCATTAACCCACACATAAGCAAAAATTCCCTCAAAATTGATTATAGGCCTAAATGTAAGGGTTAAATTATGCACATCTTAGAAGAAAGCATAGATTAATATATTCATGACCTTGAATTAGGCAAAACCCCACCTTTTCCTGGTCAAAGGGAAAAAGTTTAAAAATGAGACATGATCAAAACTAAAAATGTTTGCATTTTGAAAGACATCAATAAAAAAATGAAAAGATAAGCCACAGACTAAGAAAAAAATTTCAAATCATGTATTTGATAAAGAATTGTATCTATAATATAAAATATACTTACAATTAAACAACAAAAAGATAAATAACCCAATTTTAAAATGGGGAAGATATTTGAATAGCCATTTCACCAAAAAGTGTAGGAATGGCCAATAAAGCACATGAAAAGATGGTCAGCATCATCAGTCAACAGGGAAGTGCAAATCAAAATTACAATGTGATACCACTTCTTACCCACTAGAATGCTATAATAAAAAGGAAAGACAGTAACAATTGGAGGAACTGAAAACACAATGATGTGAAAAATTGAAATACTCATGCATTATTGATGGGACAGGCAGCCACATTGGAAAACAATTTGGTAGTTTCTTAAAACATTAAAGATACGTTTACCATATGACCTAGCAGTTTCACTCCTACCTGTCTACTGCAAAGAAGTAAAAATGTATGTCAGCACGACAAGTGAATGTGAATATTTACATCAGATTTATCCATAATAGTCCAAAAAGTGGAAACACATTGAATGTCTATCAACTGATAAGTGAATAAACTAATGGGAGCCATCCATACAATTTAATAGGATTTGACACCTAAAAGGAATGAAATATTGATACATGCTACAACATAGATGAACCACAAACGTATATTAACCTAAGTGAAAGTGAAATTAACCACATATTGTATGATTCTATTTATATGGTGTCCAGAAAATCAAATCTGTGGAGTCAGAAAATCAATTAGGGGCTTCCTAGAGCTGGGGGGTTTGGAATAAGGGGTGGCAACTGATGAGCATGAGGAATTCCTTAGGAATGATAGAAATGTTCCAAAACAGGATTGTGATGATGGTCACACAACTCTAAAATGTTACTAAAAGTAATTGAGCTGTGCCTTAAAACAGGTGAATGTTATGATATGTCAATTATGCCTCAGTAAAGCTGTTTAAAAATGAAAGAAAGTTGGTAGTTTGGCTCGCATCAGTCTTTCAGTCTTTGTTTTATTTCTCATTTTCCTAAAGAAAGTGAGATATTTATTGGTTTAAAGAAAGCTTATATTTATTGGTTCCACTCAGAGACTCCAAGAGAGACACTGGTTGGTCTATTAGCCTCCAGAACTCTCAACAGCTGAGGGAATGAGCAATACTGTCCTGAAGGAGATGAGGGCTATCTAAGGTGCACTCCAGCACCTGCTACAGCAGGCAAAGGCCTGCGATGCACCTGGGTGGCCTCAGACAGTGCTCCACAAGTCTCAGCAAGACCCAGGGCCTGTAGCTAGTTCTGATAGCTTCAGAGAACAAGCTGCTACATCTTGCAGCACAAGGCCAACCTTTCCTAGGCAAGTGGGTTTGAAGCACTGGTAGTCAGGTTCCAAGTATTAGGTGAATGTCTGCAATGTGGGAAGAGGGCAAGACCCAGAGTGGGGTTTCAAACCAAATCCTTGGTAGAGTATGACTTCCAACAACTTCAGAAAGCATTCTTTTCAAGTGCTTATTGCATTTTCACCAACATAGACCATATGCTGCATCATAAAACAAGTCTCAATATATATCCAAGGATCAAAATCATACAGAGTATATGCTCTGGCCACAATAGTATTTAATTAGAAATCCATAACAATAAGATATCTAGAAAACTCCCAATCCTGGAAAACAAGCAACATACATTGAATAACACTTTGGTCATAGACGAACTCACAAGAAAAAATTCAAAACATCATTAACTGAGTGATGATAACCCAGTGCCTCAAAATGTTGGATACAGCTGACACAGTGCTTAGAGAGAAATTTACAACTTTAAATGCCTATAGTGGAAATGAGCAAAGGACTAAAGTCAATTATCAATGCTTTCATCATAAGAATACTGAAAAATAAGAGTATAATAAACCCAAAGTTAATAAATGTAATCCAATTATGAAAATCATGAAATATAAAAACGAACAAACAATAGAGAAAATGAATAGTTAATTTTTCTGTACACCATGCACAAAACTAAATTTTAAAATGATTTTATATTTAAACATATATCCAGAACCACAGAGATCTTAGAAGAATAAATTATGACAATATAGGAAATTGAAAGATAAAATGGGAATTCTGTGGGAATAAAAATCAGAAAGTAGTTGCCTATGAGACTGATTGGGTGAAGGGCAGGGAAATAACAGGGAACAGTTGGAAAACAACTTTATGGAGTGAAGGAAATGGTCTATATCTTCTTTGAGTGGTACTTACATGGGCATATATAACTGTCAAAGTTCATTGGCACTGAACACTTAAGATCTGGGCATTTTAATGCATACAAATTACATCTTGATTTTTTAAAATAGAGGAAAGTGTTTTGGGGAGCTTATGGTAGTGATATTGGGCAGTTGTCAGGCATAGGCTACAGAAGCATTCACAGCATATTCAGTTCAGGAATTTGCTGAGAATGGTTTTGCAGCCAAAAATATGGGAAAAGTTCAAACATCTATGATAAGAGTCACTGGGTCATACAACCAGAAATCCCCACTCTTGTGGTACAGGCCATATTATTAAGCAGTTATCACTAGATAGCTTCCCTTCAGTGATGTTCTTTGTCTAGGAATCCAGAGCTCTCCAGGGGAAAATTGCAATTGAGGTTTTGGATATATTGGGTAGGAGAGAAAGTCACCTCACATAAAACTTAGTGATTAGAGCTGTCAACATCGCAAATTTCTACACCTTGCAAGACAGGAGCAACATCTCAAATGATAGTCTGAGAGAGGAGATAATGGGTTAATGTGGATTTCCTTCCAAATGTATTCACTGCACAAGGTCAGAATTCACATTGCACTTGAAGATTTCTCCCAGTCTACTTTAAGTTCACAGATTGCAGATCCCAGAGAGCTGGTATCAACTGACCAGTGTCCTGTTAAGTCTAAACCCAAGACTCTTTGTCACATTGCAGCCTTGAATTTCTCTTTCTGTTCCTGGGAGATAAAACTTAAAGGTCACTATTCTTCTGAGAAAAGGGATCCTGGAGGAGCAGAGAGCAATGAGTTTGTGGCAGGAGTTCATGGTGATAATGGCTGAGCCAGAAGCCACAGTGCACAAAGCTCCAGGCTTGCCTCAAAGGATGAGGTGACCAGCACCCTGACTACTCTGTCAAGCTATTAATAATCTAACTAATGGTTAGAGCTATTTCGTTTTCTTTCAGCTACTTCTGGCAATGGTGAGGATATGGAATTTTTGCAAAAAAAATGGGTGGAAGTAAAAAGGCATCTGTGTGAGTGTATAAATATCTGATCTCCCTTTTTAGCCCTCTCCAGGGGCACCCTAGAAAAAGATCTTCTCCCCAGCATCTTCTGTTTCCTGGAGAGTGTTTCCTGCTACCTCGGATTGGCCATGACAGGCTGGAGCTGCCTTGTGACAGGAGCAGGAGGGTTTCTGGGTCAGAGGATCATCTGCCTGTTAGTGGAGGAGACAGAGCTGAAGGAGATCAGGGCCTTGGACAGGGCCTTCAGACCAGGATTGAGGGAGGAATTTTCTAGTAAGTAAACTTGAGTCATAGTTGTGTGGCTCCAGCTTAAACCCTGCATTGGTGTGGGGAGGTGGACCTTGTCTAGCAAGTTATGGAAAGTCGCAGCAAAATCTAGGCCAATCCCACATCCAAAGTCATCAAAAAGGAAATATTAAATAGCATAAAATTTCATAGTGTGAAATATACTTAAAGGAGTGTCCAGAGACTGGATTCTGGCCCTGACTCAGAACTTGAGAGGCAGCCACCTCAGCCTCCGGGCCTCTCTTCTTCTATTAAGAAAATCCTACATCTGTTATCTTTCTTGCCTACAACTCTTTTATGTCTGAAGCTTTTTGTCTTGGCGATTGCTTTGCAACATTCACAAAGGACACCATTACCCTAAAGACCTCACCAGTGGATCCTGCCTTTCTAGACTGTGCTGGACTTTGTTTTGTTTGGAAGCTTCCTTAGGATTTTTAGTGAAGGCAAAATAAAAGGGAGCAAAGGTAAAGATGAGTGTATAAGTGTTTGTGTGGTTTGTGTGTGTGTGTCAGAGAGAGAGAGAAAATGAGGAGAGAGAATGAGAAAGTCTGAATGAATGAGAAAGAGAGAGGATAAGAGAGAGAGAGGGCATCAGTGAGAGGGAGAGAGTGTGCACAAGTGCACAGCACAGAGCAGAGACAGAGTAGGAGGCAGTATGAGGCCAGATATGCCTCATTTAGATTTCTTATAAATGGCTTTTTTTTAAACCATTTCTCTCTGTCGCTCAATAGCCCAAAGGAATTGATTGCAGAGTTTGCTGTAGCAACTCCTTGTGCAAATAACCCCGTGAGGAAGGTACAAAATGGGTCACATCCAACTGGACAATGAACCCAGCAAGGTCTAGAAACATAAAGTTACTTGCCAATGCCATCTGATCAATGTATAGCAACGCTCAGGCCAGAGCTTCCTTCCAGAGGCTCCATCACTTGGCCATTGGGTTGATGCTTGGCAAAGTGGGTCTTCAGACTCTCTCTTTGCCTCTCTGTGTGCCCCAAACCAATTCCCTGTCCACCTCCCCAACCCAGGGGTTTGGGGGGACTGTGTATCTACATGTGGGCTCTGGCTGCCCAGTGGGTACTCCCCTGCCCACAGAAAAGCCCCCACTTGACAGCACTCAGGACCACACCCAACAATCTGTTCTTCTTTCACTCTTCTCTGACCTCTTCAAATATCCAATTTCCTCCACCTTCTGTTTTAATGGTGTCTTTGATTAACATACGACCAATATTAAATGTTTGTAATCTTTATATCTCACCAATATTTGCTGTAACACCTGATACCAGAAAAAACAAACAAACAAACAAACAAAAAACAATGCTCAGCCTAAGGGAACCATTCTCCTATGGTGAAAATTCAGAAGGTATAATAAATGGGCAGGGGCCTGCATGAAGATAAAAACAGAGAATCTTTTCAGTGTTCTTTCTGTGTCAGGCACTGTGCTAAACCTTTTGCATGTGTCGACTCATTTGCTCCTCATAACAACCCTATGAGATCGGTTTTTTATTATCCTTCTTTCTTACAGATGAGGAGACAGCCAGAGAGAGGTTAATTAACTTGTTCAAGGTTCCGCAGTTAGAATATGGTAAAGCTGGATTTGAACACACGCAGTCTAGTGCAGCATCTGTGCGCTGAAGCAGTAGTTAGTCTAGCAGCTTCTAGAAGGAGGAAGCTATAGTTCCATCAACAAAGTCCCCTTTCCTGGTGCCTCTTGATCCCTGCAAACTCGTTCGCAAAGAGTCCTTTTATCTCTGCTTTGGACTTCTTCCGCTTTGAAATAGCAATTTCTTTGAGCCAGTCTGTCTGAAGTCGGCAGCAAAGGAGTAGCAGAGGAAGGCAGCAGAGGAAGGCAGCAGAGAAGGGAGAAGAGGGGGAAATATAACCAGAGAAAATTCCACTCTCAGGCTGTTACCACCTCCTCCCCAGCAGCCTCTTCCCTGACTCCTCCCACTGAAGACCCTTCTTGGAGTTGCCTGACTATGGGAAGGGGCTGGGAGTAGACAAAACATGGCACACGCATTAGGAGAGTAAATGGTCTCGCCTGTACCCCAGGAAGGAATTTCTCCAGCCTTGATTTTTTTCACTCTGAATTTTACCCTTACAATTCTTTGGACTTTGTTGCCAATTTCAGTTAAACTGGCTTATTCTTACTCTTTCTCAGAAAAGTTGATTCTAAACAGCCAGTCCTGCACCTGGGGTGCAGAATACAAGGCTTCTGGTGGGGTGGGCAGGTTTGAGCCTTACTAGAAGCCTGAACTTAGATCTGTCCTTTAACTTATCTGAGCCTCAGTTTCCTCACCAATAAAGTGGGACTCAAAATACCCACCTCACAAGATAGCTGTAAAAGGAAATAAGCAAGCTGTGAGCTGTATGCAGATTATAAAGCACAAATGAGTGTAAAGTATTTATCTGAGCTCCATGTAGCATGGTGTTCATTTTGTGGGCTAATTCCGGTGGCAACTTTACTGGCAGCAATACTTCCTGTGGATTTCAGAGGAGCCTGAAGATATGGATGTTGTATCTGCTGCCCTTGGCTAGACACTAGACAGCTGGGATGTTAATTCATCGGCGGCCAACTCATTTTCGGCATTGCTATCTGCTTTTGATGATATCTGATAATAGTTTTTCAATAACATTCATCATTTATGCCTATCCTCAATTCCCTAGTAATGGCTCCACTCTCCTCCTACTTGCCCAAGCAGGAAACCATAGGGGTGATTTTATCTTCTCCTTTTCCTCTCAGCCCAGCTCCAATAGGTACCAGGACCTTCAAGGTGAGGTCTGAAATTCTAACCTGGTGTATCTCTCCCCTCCTCTGCTTCCACTGCTGGACCCTGGTTCCAGTCCTCATCTAAACTTTGGCACAGACATACTGATTCATCACTTAATCACCTGGCTCTCTCATTTCCCCTGTACCAGTCCGTTTTATATCCTCAAGCCAAGGTTAACTACCTACACCACAACTCTGCCTCTGTTTCTCTCTCTCTTTTTCTTTCTTTTTTTTTTTTTTTTTTTTTGAGAAAGGGTCTTGCTCTACCCCCCAGGCTGGAGTGCAGAGGTGCAATCTCAGCTCACTGCCACCTTCACCTCTTGGGCTCCATCCATCTCCATCCATCTTTCTGCCTCAGCCTCCTGAGTAGTGAAGACTATAGACAGATGCCATCACACAGGGCTAATTTTTGTATTTTTAGTAGAGACGGGGTTTCATCGGGTTGTCCAGGCTGGTCTCAACCCTCTAGGCTCAAACTAGCCACCCGCCTTGGCCTCCCAAAGTTCCAAAAATTGCTTATTTATATTTGCAATGCAAAAAGAAATAGGCATGAGCCGCCACACCCGACCTGTTTCTCTTTTATTCCAAATATCAATAAGCATTTTTCTTTGACATGATGCTGGAGACCCAAAATCATGATTCCATACCTGATTCCTCATCACCTACAAAATTAAATTCACTTTTTCCCTCTTATACCCAACTCTCCACAATCACCCTAGGCTCCTTAAGAAATTTGGTGAGTGTCCCATGACTCCAGCAATGCTTACATTCTAGGCACACCTGACAGCTTACTGCTCAGATTACTTTTCTGAATGAGATAAGGTAGAAACAGATGTTTGCTCTTTCCTAGTAAACTGCTGCACATGCTGATTTCTGTGCCTTTGTTTGCTTGTTCTTTCCATTGAATGTATGCCCTCCATTCTAACACCCCACTCTAACCGTCCTTGAGCACCTATGTAACATCACCTTTATCAGAAAACTTCTCAGCTAGATACAGAAATCATTCCAATGACCTAACCTCTGCTCACACAGAACTCCAGAACAAGAGCAAGCTGACAGTGCTGGAAGGAGACATTCTGGATGAGCCATTCCTGAAGAGAGCCTGCCAGGACGTCTCGGTCATCATCCACACCGCCTGTATCATTGATGTCTTCGGAGTCACTCACAGACAGTCTATCATGAATGTCAGTGTGAAAGGTAGGGTAGCCTGGGGAGGAGATAAAGCAAGGTGGGGAAATGAGGATCAGAAAGAAGGACAGGAAGGAAAGAGAAGTCTATCCACTGAACACCTGCTGTGCTCTGGGCCAAGTGACTTTGCTGATCACTACCAACTGGGGGAACTCAAGGCTGCTATTTTCAGTTTTATAGATGAGAAAACTAGGACTGAGCAATGACAAGCAACTTGTCCAAAGTCCCACAGTTGAGTAAGTAAGTAGGAGAGTGCGACTTTAAACTCACTCCTGTGTGACTCCGAAGGCTGTGGAAGCTCTTTCTAATGTGGCCCCAGTCAAAAGTCAACTAATCTCCAACTTCAGACTCTTGAAATCCAGCTACCCGTTGGCTCCCCGGACCAGAATCTGACCTTCCAGGTGCCACCATAGTCATTATTTTGAACCTTATGTGTAGGCTGATGAGAACATTCAGAGTCTTCCTGCCCACCTCAAAGAAGAAATCCTCTCGAGAGAACTAGCAAATCTGGTTCACAGAGGTCTGTCAGGACAGAATTATCCAGCACATGCCTTCCCACTATATGTTCTTAACAATAAGAGTTTCCCAGTGTCCAGGATACAGTCTCTTCAGCTCACCACAGGGTCTGCTAATTACATAGCTGTTTCCAGCCAGGTGCCCAAAGTGCACCCTCATTCAATCCTCATCCCTTAAATGCTTGGTAGTCTTTCTGAATCCTGGCTTTCCAACCTACTTTAAATTCAGACACATTTTCTTAAGGAATCTTCTAATGCACTCTCACTCTCTGATCTCCAGAACCCAGTCTTCAGCACTACAGCATTCCAACCCCTGGCCTGGCCCTCCACATTCAGTCTACTCAAACTCCTTTTCTTTTTTTCTTTTTTTTTTTTTTTTTGACAGAGTTTCGCTCTTGTCACCCAGGCTGGAGTGCAATGGCACGATCTCAGCTCACTGCAACCTCCACCTCCCGGGTTCAGGCGATTCTCCTGCCTCAGCCTCCCAGTGTATCTGAGATTACAGGTGCCTAACACCATGCCAAGCTAATTTTTTTTTTTTGTATTTTTAGTAGAGAGGGGTTTCACCATGTTGGCCAGGCAGGTCTTAAATTCCTGACCTCAGGTGATCCACCCACCTCTGCCTCCCAAAGTGCTGGGATTATAGGCTTGAGCCATTGCACCCGGCCTCAAACTCCTTTTCTAAAGCAACTAATTGCTTTTGAGTCTCCAGCACCAACTAAAAAAAAAAAAAAAACCTTTTCCAGTTGCTACTTACCCATACCTCTAAGTACCCCTACAATGCAAGGAGGATGCTAAGAGTAACCAGTTTTTTATTTTAATTCCTGTTCTCCACAGCTCCATACAACAGGGGATATGAAATGACAAGGAAAGTGTTAGAGACATCTGTTTCCTAAAACCATTATCATTCCCAGGCTTAGAAAATACTTCACAATGTTGATCAATTCCCCCTTGAAGGTAAACTAACTCCAAATTTGCTCCCTCGTTAGATTAATTTTTGAAAGCCTAAGACTGTCTCTCCAGAAATTCAAATTGCACAGAGACTTTAAATTGGGAGCCTCTTTCCCAGGGAACACACAATCAGGAAAAGAGTGTGGGTCTCCAGCATGTTCCCACAACCCACTGTTTACTCAGTGACCCCAGAGATGGTCCTTGTGACAAAGTTTTATTAGTCCTCAACAAAATGAGGAAAATGTCAACAATTTCATGTATATTGAAGAGTGTATATTGCCTGAATACTGTGTATTTGTGTGTGTGTCATGTGAATTCTTCCACTGCCCTTTTCTGCCTAAGGATTGGGACTATCCATATACTCAGAGTATTTTTAAATTTTAAACAATCTGTCTTTAATGGTATTGATGAAAAATCATAATTTTTCAATGTCTTTAGTTGGCAAAACAAAGAGTGATAACCCTAGGTCATTTTCCAAAATTAAGGTACACACACACACACACACACACTTGAAACCCAAAAGTCTAAAAATTCTTGCTCTCCAGAACCCACTTCTCAGTTTCTTTTCATTTTCGTGATTTTCCTATGGCTGTAGTGTGGCCCAGTGTCAGTCAGAGCCACAGAAGAATGTATCCTGAGTCTGTTACAACCACTGCACTTGGGAGTGGGGAGTGGGGCACATGGATCTGTTCATGTGTTTGGCCCTCCCTTAGGGATACTTCCTGACACTGAAAGCATGCTCTTTCTGGGCGGGTATCCAGCTCCTGTTGGAGGCCTGTGTCCAAGCTACTGTGCCAGTCTTCATCTACACCAGTACCCTACAGTTAGCTGGGCCCAACTCCTACAAGGAAATCATTGAGAATGCCCATGAAGAAGACTTTCTGGAAAACACATGGTCTGCTCCATATCCATACAGCAAAAAGCTTGCTGAGAAGGCTGTGCTGGCAGCTAATGGGTGGACTCTGAAAAATGGTGATACCTTGTACACTTGTGCCTTAAGACCCATGTATATCTATGGGGAAGGAAGCCCATTTCTTACTACCAATATAATTGAGGCCCTGAACAACAATGGGATCCTGTCGAGTGTCAGCAAGTTCTCCACAGCCGACCCAGTCTATGTTGGCAATGTGGCCTGGGCCCATATTCTGGCCTTGAGGGCCCTGCGGGAGCCCAAGAAAGCCCCAAGTGTCCTAGGACAGTTCTACTACATCTCAGATGACACGCCTCACCAAAGCTATGATAACCTTAATTACATCCTGAGCAAAGAGTTCGGCCTCTGCCTTGATTCCAGATGAAGTCTTCTTTTATCCCTGATGTACTGGATTGGCGTCCTGCTGGAAATAGTGAGCCTCCTGCTCAGGCCAATTTGCACCTATCAACCGCCCTTCGACTGCCACACAGTGACATTGTCAAATAGCATGTTCACCTTCTCTTACAAGAAGGCTCAGCGAGATCTGGCATATAAGCCACTTTACAGCTGGGAGGAAGCCAAGCAGAAAACCATGGAGTGGGTAGATTCCCTTGTGGACCGGCACAAGGAGAACCTGAAGTCCAAGACTCAGTGCTTTAAGGATGACAGAGATGTGCATGTGGGTATTGTTAGGAGATGTCATCAAGCTCCATCCTCCTGGCTTCATACAGAATGTGACAAGGGCATAAGCCCAGGTCCTGCTGCCTCCCTTTCACACAATGCCCAACTTATTGTCTTCCTCGTGTCATCAAAACCTGCCCATTCCCTGACCCAACCAGAAGCTTTCTGTCCTAATCATATACCAGAGGACAGACAATGTGATTTGCTTTTTCCAAATCTCAGTGGCTGATTCTGAACAACTGTGGTCTCTTTTATCTTAAGGGTCTCTTTTAACTGCTAGAGCTCTCCATTTCTCCTCCTAAAAGAGAAGGATTTCTTTTCTTTTAAGTCTCCTATTTCTTCACACAGTTCAAGGAAATGAGCAATAAATGTTTTAATGCTTAACCTGGAGGAAGGTATGGTTTCTGTTAATACATACTTTCCTCCTTTCCCTTTCATTTCCAGGTATCACCATCTCCAACTTAGAAGAGTTGCATGAAACTGGGGTTGGGGGGTGGGCAGAGTAGTGGGAGGGTCAGGAAGGGTGGTTGAAGGCTGAATAAGCTCTGCCCTTATTGCAGGCATGTACAACATGAGCTACATATGACATATATTACCTCATTTAATACTCATCGGAAACCTATGAGGTGGGGTGACTATTTCCATTTTATTGGTGAGGAAATTTGTTCACAGTCAACTGATTAGTGGCTAGGCCTGCTATCAGAAAATTGACCCTGAAAGTCCTTATCTTTCCACCAAATCAAACAGCCTGAACTGGTCTTGTCAGTGGTATGGCAGAGCACTGGAGCATGGGGTGCCAATACTTGGGAGAACCCTAGCTTAGTTGGGTTACCTCCTTCTTGCACAATCCCATGCAGGGGATTCTCTAGAACTCAGGAAATTCCCCGAGGGGCATCTGGAAGGGCTTGCATGCCTTACCAAATGGTCTTGAGCAGGGGAGAGCAAGCAAAAATGCATCCAGCCTCCACCAGCTTTAGTGCCAATTTCCTTGAAGGTCTCTAAGACAAGCCTGGCTATATGTGTGTTGGCCATTCTGGTCATTAACAACCTTGCATTTCACCCTTTCAAATCACATGATGAAGCCACATCATGGGTTCTTGGGCAAGTAAAGGGAACAAGTGTGAACTTCTTCAAAATACAGCTCTTATTCAGCTCAAAAAGTAGAAGTGTACTATCCCACATCCCCAGATTTAACTGCCTCTTCCTTTTTCTTTATCTTTCTCTCCTTTGAATCACATCCTTTCTTCCTTTATTCTTCCATCTCCTTAGCCACTTTCCTTCCCTCCATCTCCCTTTTAATCACTGGCCCTCCTATTCTTCTCAATGTGCCTGAGAAGTGGAGGCAAATCAGGACAAGTTTGGGGACTTCAATGATGACATAGTCAATAACCAACCAAAGAAGCAACAGTAAAAACAAACAAACAAAAAAGTCCAGTCTCAGGGGCATCAGGGACAAAGTTGAACTGAAGCAGGTGAGGAGGTTGTTGTGGGGTCAGAGTGTGTGGAGGGGAAGCTGTCTCTCTCTGCACCTGGGTGTGATAGCAATGATGAGAGTCACACCCAAGATCAAGATGGCTTCTTTCCTACACAGGAAATTTACACATCATTAATCAGTTGAATTGGATTATCAAAAAGGATATAGTATCAGTGTTCATTCTGATGGGAAAAGAGAAGAACATTCTACCCCAGATGAACAGATTTCCACCACTTTCAAAACCCCAAGGAACAGATGATCAGCACTAGCATCAGGGTGGAGTGGCCCTAGGCAGTGGGGTAAGGTAAAAAATGGAACACCCCTCCTGCCCTGTCCTCTGCATGAAATGCAAGAGTCAGCATCTGTCCATCTCTTGAAAGGCATGCGCACCATCCATATGTTAATGCAAAATTGCATGGGAGGGAAAGGAGGGTGGTGGAATCTGGGATAAGAGCCCTTCCTCCTTGTTTTTCAACCTAGTGAAACCCCACACCTATGAACCACCAGGGCAATTTTCACTGGGAAGGAAAGGGAAAGGACATATCTCCATCAGGCAGCAAGGAGTGATTGAAGAGAGATGAGGGAATCGGATGGCCAGCATTCTCAACTGAACAAGCATAGAGGCCTTGTTGTGTTGTGGCCAACAATATGTGCCATCCCTTCTTACACCTACTGGTGCCAGGTGGGCAGAGATCCTGCACCAAGCCCCGCTGCACCTCACGCAATGCATCACATGGGGGCAGCAAAATCTCAGAGGGAAGAACAAGGAAAGCAGACTCAGTGGGAACTTTTGGGTCCATTTTCTTCACCAGGGTGGCTCTGCAAGGTACCTGGCAAAGGAATAAATGAAAGCACAGGCAAGTGCTCAGCCACCAGCTTAAGAGCTAGGTGTATATGAATACAGAGAATGGATCTGAGCTGAAATCACTGGGAAAAGCCACAGGAGCCCATGGGGCTTGAATGAGGCCTTGGATTCTTGGATCCAGGTGGGGGCACAGCCAGGACAGTGGTTTGGAGGAGGATAAGGGGCATGAAGAGCCCCCCCAACTGCTGGGAAGTATGTACAGAGGGCAGATGAGGGAGCTCAGGTGCAAGACTCAGCCACAGACCAGACAGGCAGGCTCTGAGGGCCTGGGTGGGGTGTGGAACTCGCAGTGGTCTGCTGGGAACAAGCAGGAAAGTGGTGGGAGGCCAATTCTTATGTGAAGTATTTTGATTTCTAAATATTAGTAACTCTAAACTTGAAAAAGCAGTGTGAAGACCAGCTTTAAGAGGGATGTGTGGGCTAGTGTTCAAACTGCATGTGTAATATTTTGTATCTTAAAAAGTGGGAGGCAAGGTGTCAGCAGCAAATCCGTTCATTCTTGGTGATGTCCCAAATATACATTATTATATCATATTTTCAAATTTTCTGTATGTTTAACACAGGTTTTTGTTTAATAAATTAAATTTGGCTGGGGAATAATATGCAAACTAACAAAACACATTCAAAGGCTGGACCCAGGCTTAAGGCCTCCGATTTTCCTCTTCTGCCCCCAGTCTAGTGGTCCAGTGAGGGAGATAAAATATGAGACATATTAGGTGCTGTGCACAGTAAATGTGCAGAGTGTCATATGAAAAGAAAGTGCTTCTGGAGGATCCATTCCCACAGGGGATTCATGGAGTCCTTGCATTTGGGCTGGATATCAAAAGATGGGTAGGATTTCAACAGACAGGAATGTGAGTGAAAGTATTCCAGGCAGAGGCAATGCAGTCTGCAAAGACCCAGCTGGTAAAAGGGGTCACCTTTAGGCAACAATGAGACAAGACCAGAGAACACTAGGCCAGGGGAAAGGTGGAAGATACACCTAGAAAGACATGATGGGCACAGACAGGATCACCCGGCGTCACTTCTAGAGACACCCTGCCTTCTTCCTTCTTTGCCCTCAGAGTACGAGTCTGTGCCCCTCTTAAAGACCACTTGACAATCAATTATTTCACATATAACATGCCTCATCTTTTCTCAAAAATTGGACTGTATGGGAAAAGAATGTCTCCTCCAGTGATGAATATTGATGTTGATGCTAAAAGTTGGGACATCATTCATTATGCAATGGGAATTGTTCAGCTGTCCCTGGAAGATTATGATGGCAGTATTTTGTAGGATGGACTGAAAGAGATGATGAGGATACTTCAAGAATCTAGGTAAGAAATGAAGGCCTGATTTATGCATTGGTAACAAAACCAAATACAGGGGCAACTGAGGCAGGCCCGACGCAGAATGGCCACTAGTTTAGACAGGACTGGGTGTAGGCACAGAACTCTCATGCACCCACTTTCTCAAGCCAGAAACCTGAATGGTAGCCCCCCACTCCACCCACCTATCATTCATTGCTACCAACTTTACCTCCAGGACACCTCTTGAATGTGTCCTCTTCCTCCCTGGTAACATCATTCCTACTTTTACCCCCCTGTGCCCCCCACAGGCCTCCCCACCTTGGAGAGTCACCTGTGAAACCTATCCGCAGCAGTGTTGCCAGAGTTGTCTCTCCAAACTAGTCTCACCATGTCACACCCTTCCTTAAATCGAACCACTGGGTGGAGCCCCAGGACTGTTAGGGTGAGCCTGAGCGCCTTAGCATAACATATAGGACCTCTGAAGCCCTGGGCCCTGCCTAACACTCCAGACTAATTCTTACCACCAATCCCTGTCCTATCCCCAGATTCTCCTACTTTGTGCCTCAACAATTTTCCAAAACCCAGGGCTTCCTGCATGCAGCATGCTTTTACGTCAACCCAGGCCGGTGCACGGCATTCTCTCTGCTTAGAGGGTGCCCAGCTCTCCTGCCAGTGCATCCTTCCCAGCTTTTTATTTTACAGCCTTCATGCTTTGTGCATATCAGTTGCAGTGCCATTAAATTTTCACTTATATATCCTGTTCCCCACCCCTACACTGCCATGTCTCGAGGACAGTAACTCACCATATAATCTCTCTCTCCTCAGTGTCTGACACAAAATAGACATGTGGGCTGATGGAAGAATGGATGGATGCATGGATGGATGAATGGGTGGGTGGATGGATGGATAAAACACAAGCAAATGGAACTGTTAGAATGGAGAGAGGAAGAGATGGGGAGTCAGGGAGCAGAATGCTTTGAATGACAAAGCAAGAAAGAATTCAAAGATGACTTTTCAAGGTGTTGATGAACCTGAAGAACCTGGATTATCATGATGAGAATGGGAAAAAAGGGAAGCCACACAGCAGGTATGGGGTTGAGAATGAACTTGTTTGTGTGATGTGAAGAGTGAATGTGGGAGTGAGAGGCCCATGAGCAGGGAAAAGGAAATGCTGATGAAGGTGAAGTCCAGCTGTCATGGTTACAAAGGGACTGGGAATTAGATCCAAAACCTGAAATCATGCAATGCCTGGAGTATTTTTATACTACAAAAAAAAAAGAAAGAAAAAGAAAAGATGAAAGAAGAAAGAAAGAAAGAAAGAAAAAGAGAAAGAAAGAAAGAAAAGAAAGAAAGAGAGAAAGAAAATTTGCTTTTAAAAACTGAATTCAAAAGAGAGTTTCCCACTCTTAGGAGACTCAGGTGAGGGCCACTCAACCTCTCTGGGTACATGTGCTTCTTAAGACATCAGAGGACTCTGGTGGGAATTTGGGTGGGAGTTCTTTTCCTTTATCACAGCCCAAGGTCTCACCCAAGACTAATGAGCAGGGAATGGAGTCAGTGATCTGAGGCGTGAAAGAGGTTCATTATGAGGAAGTGGAGAGGGGAGTCTGGATGAACAGAAAGTGCCTCGGCCATTCTCTCCCTGAAGGCAGGGGGCACTGGGGTCAGTTACAGACTCCAAAACCGTCAGTAGTCTGTTCTGGAAACCTGAAGCTCCCTTTTGAATAGTGTAATCTTTCCTCAAGAAATGGAAGAACCAGCACTAGTGAAGTCAGCCCTTCTTCCTAATCAGGTACTGGCGACAGAGGGGTGGGTGTGAGATGGGCTGCAGGCCTATGGTCATCCTAACATGAACTCTGGCCACTGAGGTAGGAATACCCTTCTCATGAGCCCGGCCCTAACTCCTTCTCGCACCATCTGGAGTCTGTCAAATCCCTGGTGTAGCTCTGAGCAGGGCGGCTGTGAGGGCACATGGCTGGTGAGGTCACACAGGGCCTGTGCTTGGCTTAAGGGACTGACATGAGACCCCACATTTTATTTTGCATTGACCCTATCCCTGTAAAATATGTAGCCAGTCCTGATTATGAGAACTTCTTTTAGCAGCAGGTAAAACAACTATCGTTCATCGATCAATCATGGGTAAATGGAAAAGGCTCTCTTGCTCCCCTAGGGCAGTTCAATATCTTTGTGGAGTCCAGATTATAGAGCTAAAGATGGCTTCATCAGGCATGGTGGTGCAGGCTTCAGCAGCACTGAACATTGGCTGTGTCAGTCCAGTGAATCTCAGGCTGTGAAGTCCTGTCTGTGATTTCTACCAAATCTATTAACTTCGACGCAGAAATCAGCAGAGCTACTTCAGCAGAAACCTTGAGGTGACTCTCGTTTCAGACATTCCCTAATGCTATACTTGACAAGATAACTGTCTAGTCAGATCCTTTTCCAGCCCCTTGACAAAGTAAACTAGCTTTTCCAAGGTCACACACTGTCCTTTCCCTCACCCAGCAAAGCCAGGTACAGTGGACATTGCCTGATTGGCAGCAATGGCAGGGACCCTGACTTACAGTTCCAAAGTCCTTGGCAGAGAATCTGCTTAACTCTGAGCTTTTGCTGAATGTACAATCTTGCCCTAGCATAACATGTGAAGCCTTGACAGGAAGAAGTTCCCCCTAACCACCTCCCATCCCTTGCAGTCCCTTGTGCCCCTGAAAATCATACTTATGGTTGGCAAAATAATTCACCACAAGCCGGTTGGGCAGGAAGGAAACAAATCAGCTTTCACCTTTGCCCTTAAGTGGTGTTGGAATATGTAAGCATCTGTACCTCTCTCATATCTGTCTCCCTAGCATTGAGCACTAGGCCCGGCACTTGCCCACTCAGCTGAGGGGTGAACTTCTCAGGGGCTCTGCTCTTAATGAGTCACAGTCTTGGGGCCCGGGGAAGGCCAGCTATACACAGGCGGTATCAGAACCCCCAGGCAGAATCACTCCCTACTTCAGCCCTGGTAGGTCCAGAAAAGCATTTCAGTGGAGTGTCTTTAGTGAATAAAAAGAATGCGTGGAACTGCTTTCAATGAATCCCTGGTCTCCAGGAAATGGAGTCTGCCAATACTTTTACTTAGGCTAAACATCTTTCAAATACATGAGTGGGAAAGTCAGCTTGAATACAGCATGTACACTGATACCTTTTTCAACCTTCTTGAACACAGGGCAAAGTGGTATATGGAACAAATTGCCGCCTACCACATTGGCTTCCAAAGTTGACATTCCCAGATGCTGGAATGAGGCAGAGCACCAGCTGGATGCAGAGAGCAATGTGAACAGTGGTTTGGATCCCAGGGGAGCAGCTGGAAATTGAAACCTATTGGAATGTGCTTTGGGTTAGCAGAGATGAACTTAAAACCACAGTCTGGCAGCAGAAAACTGCAATCTGCAGGGCACTTGTGGCTGTGACAATGAGAGAGAGGAGCAAGCACTAGGCAATTCATGCTGGAGATTGGCCAGGTGTGCTCCTCCCCTCCCACGGGGCAGAGAGGACGGAAATTATGTGAATGCCAAGGGCAACTGAGAAAAGGAGTCATGCTTGTGGTTTTGATTTGTTAAGTGAGCTGAGTTGGGAAAATAAAGATATGAGAGAAGGGGAGGAAGACAGACTATGAATGGTGAGGAAGGTGAAGGCCAGCAGCAGCCTTCCACTGCTGGACTGATGGAAGCAGTGGAAGTTATCTAATGGACAGCCAAGACAGGCACTTTTCCTGGCTCTTATTTTACTGTCTTCACTATTTGGAGCAGTTGTGTGAAAGGTGGTCTACCAGAAGCAGACAAAACCTGTTGCACCTTGCACTGCCCTTTGCCTCCATAATATTGGTGGAGGACAGGATTTGAGCCTTATGTTTTATACTTACTGTAATCCCCAAGAAAGAATGGGGGGTCCCTAATTGGTCCCACAGTGTTCTCAACCCTGTTTCCTCATTAAAATCACCTGGGGAGTTTCTACAAAATTACAGATACTTAGGCCTCACTCTAACTAATCACTCTCTACATTTAAAAGAAAAACAAAACAGCTCTCCAAGGTTAAGAAAATCTGTAGCTTAAACCAATCAAACCTCAAGAATTCCAAGGTGACCAGGTACAGTTTCTCTAATTGGAAGGTGGGCAGAGGCCCACTCACAGCAAAGTTAGAGATAGCTGGGCATGGATACTCACGTCTGTAATCCCAGCACTCTGGGAGGCCGAGGTGGGAGGATCACTTGAACCTAGGATTTTGAGACCACCCTGGGCAACATAGGGAGACCCCCATCTCTACAAAATTAAAAATTTGTTAAAAGTCTAGCCAGGCATGGTGGTGCACACCTGTGGTCCCAGCCACTCCTTAGACTGAGGTAGGAGAATCTCTTGGCCTGGGAAGTTGAGGATCGTGCCACTGCACATCAGTATTCTGAGTGACAGAGCAAGACCCTGTCTCAAAAAAAAAAAAAGAAAGAAAGAAGGTTAGAGAAAAAAATATATTTGTCTAAATGAATAGTGGCAGCAGCGGCTTTTCCCATGATCTCTCTTGCTGCTTGCCAAACTCTGTTCTCCATACAAGAGCCTGAGATTTTTTTAAAGTAAAATCAAATCCTATGTCTCACCTATTTAAAACCTTCCCGTGGCTTCCCATTCCATTTACCACACTATAAACTGATCTCCAGCTCTCCCGGGCACTGAATGATCTGCTCAACTTTCCAACTCCTCATCACTTCCCTTTTACTCATGATGCCCAGAGAGATCGACCTTCCTTCTATTCCATAAACAAGCAAAACTTTCTTGCCTCTGAATCTTCACATTTGTCATTCCCTTTACATAAAATGGCGTTCCTCATCTTCTCATGGTTGGCTCTCTGTTGACATGTAGATCTCAGCTGAACTGTCACCTCCCTAAAGAGGTGAGACATCCTCACTATCCTCTCCGAAATACGCTCTGCTTCACTCATCACATCACGTTGTCTCTCTCCTCCTAGCTCTTACCAAAACCTGCAACTAACCTCAGTTGTAGATTTTATTGTTTATCTGTACCCGCATAGGGACCTTAGGCAGTCTTGCTCCCTGCTACATTCCCAAGAGCTTAGAATCATGCCCAGTGTCATAGAGGGCCTCATAAATATTTATTAAATAAATTAATCCAGGAAGGCAAAGCTGGATCAAAATACATTAGCAGATCTGGAAAATTATAACCGTCCAAGGAGGAAAACTGTGAGTTAGGATGGAACCCAGCAGAATGGGTCACTACCTAAGCCAACAGACCTGAAAAGTCTTCTATCATTCCTTGACTGGACACTTTCCTGCATGAACCCACACCATAGTACAGGTTCACTTTTGCCCATATTAACCCACAGAGCCAAGAGCTGGGTCAAAAGAACATTAGCATGGAAAACACCAAAAGAGAAAGCAGTCCCATAGCAGACTACCTGGTAATAACTTTTAAGGTCTATTTGCTGAACCCAAACATATATATATATATATATATAGGGTGTCTACCACCACATATTTAGAAAGGAAAAATGAAGTATGGCGGTACAGCTCTACTTGCCTATAACTGCAATTCAGAACCCAGAAGTAAAAAGAAGTGAACCCCCAAACTTTCAAAACAGCAGTCCCTTAAAAAATTAGTTCATAAAATGTGTGACTCAAAGCAGTCCCTTTGGTTCTTCTCAGAATAAAAGATCTTAAAAGGGCAGATCAGTAATGACTGAAACCATCAGTGGATTATAATTTTTTGCACATCCCGTATATCTCTAGGAAATAAGTATGGAACTTTGAACTCTGGACAAAAGAGCTACACCTATAAAATGTTTTCCAACAGAACTCATGCTCTCTATCTGTTAAACAGCAGCACAGTCAAGCCAGATGAAAGGAAAATATGAAGCAGGTGTCGTTAGAATATTTGGAAGAGTAGTGCATACTTTGGAGAATCATGATCATTGAAAAGAAGCTCAGAAGTCTAAATTAGATGTCACTGTTAATGGGTTGATAAAAAGAAAAATGAAATCACCATGCTCCCAGTGTTAGGCCTTAACTTTTTATGTAGCTGTCAAATTGTCTGCTGCATTGGTGGCTGATAATTTGAGGTCAGGGAGGGGTCTTTAATCTGGCAGCAAGCAGGGAGTGCTTGTGCTGAAAGTTTAGGGACATACTAAGAAATCACATATCTAGGGGTGATTGGCTGGCTGACACAGCAGTCACAGCTGCATTATGGGACAGGATGCCAAGATGACCATGGGCCTTGAAGATGACCTTCAACACCCTTATTTGCATGGCAACATGTGACTTGAAACAAAATGGAAGCTTCATGGTTTAAGCCGTTTTTTACTAGTATAACAAAATATACCAGATTGGATAATTTACAAATAACAGAAACTTATTTCTAATGTTCCAGAGTCTGGGAAGTCCATGATCAAGGTGTCGGTAGGTTCCATGTATGGTGAGAGCCCTGTGTCTCCTTCCAAGACAGCATCTTCTTGCCACATCCTCTGCAAAAGGTGGACACTGTGTCCTTATGTGGCAGAAGAATGGAAGGGGTCAGCTAGTTTTCTGAAGCCCTTTTATAAGGTCACTTACTCCATTCATGAAAGCCCTGTCCTCATATGTTAATCACTTCCTAAAGGCCCCAGCTCTAAACAGTATCACATTGGCAATTGAGTTTCAACATGTGAATCTGAAGGGGATATATTCAGACCATACAAGTTCATGAGATTAAAAAGAATATGAGACAAGAGTGATCTTGGTTTAGCTTAACTCATGCACTGCTGCAAGGAACTTTGGGCATATTTTTTACTTTGAGTCACAGAGCCAAGGCCAGAAAGAGCAGAACAAGAAAGAACAGAGGAGCAAAGAAAAGCCTAAAATATTCTTTGTCATGACCTACAATGTTACAGGATTTTATGGCACATTGGCTAACGTCTATTCTGTGCAATGCACTGACTTCCAAGAAAAGTAGCAGAGTTTTCAAATAAGAGATTCAGGGACCCTGGAAGCAAATTAATATTGACAAGTCCAGTTCTTCACCAGTAAATGAGAAAGGAGATATGTTTATTTTGGTCATATTGGATAGTTTTAGTAGATAGATGGAGGCTTTCTCAATAAATTACTACAGAGATAAATGAATGGCAGAGATTAAAGTCTAAGAAATCTTCTCTTACCCAGCAGTCCCCAAGAACACAGCCTCAGACTGTGGGCAGACTCATGAAGAGCTGTCCCACCAGCCACGTCCCACAGTAAATGACCAAACCTAGGCTGACTTTGCTCTCCTCTGGCCTGTTCCCCAACCCTAATACCCCTGTCATCCATCAGGAATCACCCTCATGGACAGTGGGACTTGGTGCCATTTCTAGAACTTTACTCTTTGGAATTTCCCTTCTAAATCATAGAACTCTTTGTCAGATACCATCTTTCTTAGTTAGCCTCCTTCCATTTGTGTTAAGTTCATAACTGTGGTCTCATGATTCTCCTCACATTAGAAAAAGATAAGAACATTTCAGTATTAAATTGTTCTTTGTGGTTAAGTAAACAAATAAAAAAGCCTTGAAGATAAGACTTGAAATCAGAGAAAACATAAGTACGATAATGTCCACCCCTCCAAACACCCAGTCAGAATCTTGCAAATCAGTTTTTTTTTCATGCTTTCCTGCTTGTTAGTGATCACGTTGCAAAATTTCCCCAAGTTTCTTTTATTACAAGGACTTCAATGCAGGTGTAGTGGCCCACTTAAGGTCATCTCTTCAACCATGAAATCACAAGCTGAGGACTTAGGAGAGTCATTAGAGATTGGTTTGTGGTAAGAGTGAAACAAATCACATGAGCATATGGTATTAAAACAATGTGGCATACAGACAATGACATTAGCTTACTTTACAAGAAAATGTAGTAGAAGCTCTCTTTGTATACATCTACCTGGTGATAACTGTGCTCCTGGACACACATGGGTATAATTTTTTAGGTTGCAACTGGGCTCAGAGGGCTAGATCAAAAATTCCAAGGGAAATGAGCAAGAATATTATCAAGATAATACCAAAAAGCTGTTCTCCATTGCTCAGAAACATGGGGAAAGGAATACCCACAGTAAACTGAAGAGATGCATATAAAAATCTCAGAAGGAATCTCTTCAATTCTGAAAATGTCTTACATTTGTAATGCAATCTGATAGAAAGGCAAAAGACAAAGACCTGAACAGGCAAAAGACCTGAACAGACACTTGCCAAAGAAGATACATAGATTACAAAAAAAGCATATGAAAAGATACTAAATATCATATGTCATTAGAGAATTGCAAACTAAAACAAAAATACCCCTGCACATCTATTAGAATGATGAAAATCCATAACACTGACAACACCAAATGCTAGCAAGAATGTGGAGCATCAGGAATGCTCATCCATTGCTGGTGGGGATGCAAAATGATAGAGTTTGTAAGGCAGTTTGGCGGTTTCTTATAAAGCTATACATATTCTTAATGCATTATCCAGCAATTATGCTCTATTGCATTTACACAAATAAATAAGAAACTATGTCCACACAAAAACATACTTTTAGGTTAGATCTTTACAGCAGCTTTGTTCATGATTATTGAAACTTGGAGGCAGTCAAATCACCCTTCAGTAGTTCAATGGATAGTGGAATATTATTAAGTGGTAAAAAAAATAAGAGATATCAAGCCTTAAAAAGACACGGAGGAAGCATAAACGTATATTACTAGATGCAAGAAACCAAAATGAACAGGCTACATGCAGTGCGATTCCAAATATATGACATTCTGGAAAAGGCAAAACCTTGGAGACAGTAAAAAGTCAATGGCTGTACTAGTCAAGATGCATAGAGGGATGAATAGGCAGAGCACAGAGGATTTTTAGGGCAGATGATACTAAAATGGTGTTTACATGTCAGTATACATTTGTAAAAACTCAGAGAATGTGCAAGGCCAAGAGTAAACTGTGGACTTTGAGTGATAAAGTTGTCTCAATGCAAATCAATTGATTGTACAAAATGTACCATTCTGGTGCAGGATGTTGATAGTGGCGGAGTCTGTGTATGTGTGGGAATGAGAGTATATGAGAACTCTGTGCACTTTCCCTCAATTTTGTTGTGAAGCTAAAACTGTTATAGAAAATAAAGTCTATTTTAAAAATTAAATGAGAAAATATATGTAAAGTGCCATATATAGTAAATGACTCAATTAATATATTAGAGCTCATATGTAGAGCTTTCTATGTGCAAGGAGATGTCCCATATGACCTCTTGGTCTGATCTCAACTGATTTTTCCTTAAAATAAATATCTGGAGTGGACTTGCTGGGTAAAGTGTGTGAAAGTTTAAAATATTTTGTCAAATACTCACCAGAAATTTGCATAAACTTACACTTCCACAAATAACATGCCTGTCTCCCCACATCTTCACCAACACATAGAAACTTCACTGTATCTAATATTTGCTAAACCACTTGTAGTTTTCAAACTGAGTTTAACTAAGGGTGAATGTTCTTTGTAATGCAAGAGAAGTCCCCAAGGAAAGAAGGTAGCTTGTTGAAAGTATGACAGTCTACCTTTTTTTTCTTTTTTCTTTCTTTCTTTCTTTCTTTTTTTTTTTTTTTTTCTTTTGAGATGGAGTCTCCCTCTGTCACCTAGGCTGGAGTGCAGTGGCATGATCTCGGCTCACCGCAACCTTTGGCTCACCGCAACCTCCACCTCCTGGGTTCTAGCAATTATCCTGCCTCAGTCTCCCATTAAGCTGGGATTACAGGCACATGCCACCATGCCCAGCTAATTTTTTTGTATTTTTAGTAGAGATGGGGTTTCACCATGTTGGCCACGTGGGTCTCACACTCCTGGCCTCAGGTGATCCACTCTCCATGGCCTCCCAAAGTGCTGGAATTAACAGGTGTGAGCCACTGCACCTGGCATTTTTTTTTTCTTAAACATTGGAGTTCCAAGAACTCTGGGATTGGCACAAAGTTCCAATTTCATCAGAAGACTCAACTAGGAAAATAGCTACTTTCAAGCTCACTTACATAATTGTTGGAAGACTCACTTCCTCGAAGCTTATTGGACTGAGAGCCTCAGCTCCCCTTTGACTGTTGGCTGCCCTCAGTTCATCGCTATATTGTCCTCTCCAGCATGGCAGCTTGCTTCATCCAGCCCAGTGAGAAAGAGGAAATGTAAAATCAAGATGGAAGTAACGATCTTTTCTAACCTAATCATGGAAGTAACATCCCATCATTTTTGTCTTATCATATTGATTAAAAGCAAGTTACTAGGTTCAGCCCACACACAAGGGAATGAATATGAAGAAGTAGAACCACTGGAGTCACCTTAGAGGCTGGCTACCATACCATCATTGTCAGCCTCTGGAGCACCTGGTTAAATGGCAGCTATGTGACCTTCCCAGAATAACTGACAAACAGAGAATTAAGTAGGAGATGGAAAAGAGATTTTGCCAAAGACTTCTTCTTCCTCACTCCAAAGGCCTTGCTGGGAAAGATAGCCAAGTTGAGCTCATATAAACCAAAAGCTCTGCCCCCAGTTCTCCTGTATGGTGGAGGAGATGGCCCATTTTTCCCTACTTCTGAAAACTGGCTCTTCAAGTACCCTTCAAATACCTGGGACCCTAATCATATCCATGTTTTAGCTGGGAGGAAAATTGCTTCTCCTTGGCAAACAGCTTTGGCCTGTTCGTTGGTCCCAGCCTCACATTAGTATGGAAAACTTTCTACTTTTTTCATTTTTGTGGTCACTGTTCTCTTCTATTTCTTTTTATGTATTAGTTCATAAGCACTAAGTTTCAAAAGCACTAAGACATTCTAGAGTCCTTGATTGTTCACTCATCCTTCCTTTCATTTATTCAGTAAACATTTATTAAGTTTCTATTACGTGTCAGATGTTGTGAAAATTCTTATGGTAATAAAAAGGTGTATGAGACACAGATGCTTTATTGAGTCAAACACTCAAAAATGTTTGAACATTTGCTCGGTACAAGGTGCTGAGGATTCATAAAGGCAGCACTCCAGTTTTAAGACAACAAAAACAAACTCTTGACTCCACTGGCTGTAACACCTTTTTACTGAGATCTTCATGACACTAATTCTTGAACAGGTGTTCATTAAGTCACTGTCTTCACATTTTTCTTCTATTCCTCAACACACAGATGAATTGTGTGTTGGACTTTCCAATTGAACTTTCAACCCAACAGTTCCTGGAAATTTCTCTTACCAAATTACTTACGATGTTGTCAAAATCAATAATCAATTATTTTACTATTGCATTTGATGCATCAGCAGCATCCAACATAGTGGTCCACACTCTTCTTGAAACACTTTCTTTGCTTGACTTTTACAAGGCCATCTCCTAATTTTCCTCTTACCTGCTACCAACTCCTACTCAGTACATTTAGCTGGTCCCTCCTTCTCTGTTCAACCTCTAAATATTGATATATCTATTCCAGGATTCAGTCCAGGAACTTTCCCTTTTATCCATGAATATTCTTACCCTAATTTATTTCATCTAGTCCTGTGCCTTTAAAAATTATTCTATGCTACTCATGTCCAAATTGACCTCTCTAGGACTATAGCACAAGGGGTGTAATTATCCTAAAGTAACCCAGAAATTTAATAAGCTGGCCTAGAAGAGGGATTTCCTTTTCCCAACATGAGGGGCTGTGCCTACTATAGCTCCCTGTACAATGGGTGTCTTTATCCCCTAAGAAAAGGAAAACTCTTTGCATGAGGCCCAAGGACTCTAGGTGCTGGGCAGTTGAGTTTCACCATCTTGTGAACAGTTGGCACCTAAATCCAGACTGTTTCACACCAACAGCCTGTGTGTTCCTCCATTGTTAAAGTTGTGTCCTTCTGCTTACATGACAAAAAAAAAAAATTATAATAAGGGAGACTAGTGTTCCTACATTGGAATGCAGATTGCCGTTGTGAGCCCATCATTTCTTGACCATTTATGCATTAGCATAAAAAAGAGGATAGAGAAATCATGCTGTCTATTCTTTTTCTGATCAGTAATCTTTGTGAGTTTTCCTAATATAGCACTTTTTTTTTTTTGGCCTAGCACAGACAGGGGACTTTATTGATGGTACAGGACAAGGTGGGGTTCCCTAGGCCCCTCCCTCTTCAGGGGTTCTGCATGGAAACTGTGAGGAGGGGAGATTCTCAGTGTGGTGGGGGACTGAGTGTGGCAGAGACTCCCCAGCACCTGAGGGCCTCTCTTTTCCTCTCATGCTCTCACTGGGGCTGATGGTCCAGAGGTCTTACTCCTTGGAGGCCGTGTGGGCCATGAGGTTCACCACTCTGTTGCTACAACCAAATTCATTGTCATACCAGAAAATGAGCTTGAGAAAGTGGTCAGTGAGGGCAATGACAGCCCCAGGATCAAAGGAGGAAGAGTGGGTGTCAATGGTTAAGCTGAAGTAGACAACCTAGTGCTCAGTGTAGCACAGGATGCCCTTGAGGGGATCCTCTGATGTCTGCTTCACCACCTTCTTGATGTTATATTTGGCAGGTTTTTCCAGATGGCAGGTTAGGTCCATGACCAACATATTGGTGGTGGGTACATGGAAGGCCATGCCAGTGAGCTTCCAGTTCAGCCCATGGATCTCATTGCCCACAGCCTTGACGGTGCCAGTAGATGCAAAGATGAGATCTCTGTGGCCATGATGCCACAGTTTCACGAAGGGGCATTCACAGTCTTCTGGGTAGCAGTGATAGCGCTGACTGTGGTCATGGGTCATTCCACTATTCCAAAGTTGTCATGAGTCATCTTGGCTAGAGGTGCTATACAGTTGGTGGTACAGGAGGCATTGCTGATGTTCTTGAGGCTGTTTTCATACTTCTCATGGTTCATACCCATTATAAACATGGGGGTATCAGCAGAGAGGGCAGAAATGATGACCCTTTTAGCTCAACCTTGCAAGACATCTCCAGCCTTTTCCATGGTAGTGAAGACACCAGTGGACTCTATGATGTACTCAGTTCCAGAATCACCCTATTTGATTTTGGTGGGATCTAGCTTTTGGATGATGGTGGTGGGATTTCCACTGATGACAAGCTTCTTGTTCTCAGCCTTGATGGTGCCATGGAATTTGTCATAGGTGGACTCATACTGGAACATGTAGACCATGTAGTTGAGCTCTATGAAGGGGTGATTGATGGTGAGAATATTCACTTTATCAGAGTTATAAGTAGCCCTGGTGACCCAGCACCCAATAAAGCCAAATCCATTGACTTAGGCCTTCGTTTTCACCATGGTGCCTCAGGGATGTGGCTGGCTCTGCACGAGAAGATGATGCTGTCTGTCAAATGGGAGAAGCAGAAAGCTACAGCATATTATTTAACCCATAATTATCACACTGAGAAATTCTTCACATGCTCAGATGCCAATAGGTGGTGACTCAGATGAGCATCACTTGATACAGCAGGCTGACATTCCCTGAGCATGTGGACAATTCAGTTGTCTAATTATCACTTGGTTAAAAGACTATGCTTTCCCCCATTGGGTTTCCTATTGTCAAAATCAATTGGCCATATGAATCCAGGCCATTAACACAGACATAGGCAAAAATTCCCTCATAATAAATTATAGGCTTAAATGTAAAGGCTAAATTATACACCTCTTAAAAGAAAACATAGGTTAGCGTATTCATGATCCTGAATTAGACAAAAACTCAACTTTTCCTGGTTAAAAAAAGAGTTGAAAAATGAAACATGATCAAAACTAAAAATGTTTGCACTTAAAGACAACAATAAGAAAATGAAAAGATAAGCCACAGACTGATAAAAAATATCAAATTCTATGTTTGATAAAGGACTTATATCCAGGATATAAAACACACTTGCAACTGAACAACGAAAAGATAAATAACCTAATTTTATAAATGGGCAAAATATTTAAATAGCCATTTCACCAAAAAGGTGTAGGAATAGCCAATAAAGTACATGAAAAGATAGTCGGCATCATTAGTGAGCAGGGAAATGCAAATTGAAGCTACAATGAGACACTACTTCTTACCCACTAGAATGCTATAATAAAAAAGGACAGAAGCAACTGGAGGAAGTGAAAAAACAATGATGTGGAAAAATCAAACTACTCATGCATTGTCGATGGGACATGCAGCCATGTTGAAAACCAGTTTGGCAGTTTCTTAAAAACTTTGAAGATACATTTACCATATGACCTAGCACTTTCACTCCTAGCTGTTTACCCAAAAGAAATAAAAACCTATGTCCACACAACACATGAATGTGAATGAATATTCATAGCAGCTTTATCCATAACAGTCCATAAAGTGGAAACACATCAAATATCTATCAACAGATGAATGAACAAACAAATGGGAACTATAAAAACAATTTAATAGGATTTGACACCTAAAAGGAATGAAATATTGATATGTGCTACAACATAGATAAAACACAAAAGTATATTAAGTTAGGTGAAAGAAGACAGATAAAAAAGACCACATATTGCATGATTCTATTTATATGGTGTCCAGAAAAGGCAAATCTGTAGAGTCAGAAAGTCAATTAAGGGTTGCCTTGAGTTGGGGAGTGGGAATAAAAGGTGGCAACTGATAAGCATGAGGGATTTTTTAGGAATGATAGAAATGTTGCAAAACAGGATCGTGGTAATGGTCACACATGTCTAAAATTTTACTAAAAATAATTGAACTGTACACTTAAAAAAGGTGAATGTTATGATATGTCAATTATACCTCAGTAAAGCTGTTTAAAAACAAAAAAGTTTAGTAGTGTGGGCCCCATCTGTCTTGCCCTTTGTTTAATTTCTCACTTTCTTTAGGGCTTATATTTATTGCTTCCACTCAGAGATTCCAAGAGACACTGGCTGAAATCTATCAGCCTCTAGAACTCTCAACAGCTGAGGGAATGTCCGGCCCCACCCTGAAGGTGATGGGGTATCTATAAGGTACACTCCAGCATCTGATACAGCAGACAAAGGCATGCGATGCACCTGAGTGGTTTCAGATAGTGCTCCACAAGTCTCAGCAAGACCCAGGGCCTGTAGCTAGTTCCGATAGTTTCAGAGAACCAGCTGCTACATCTTCCAGCACAGGGCCAACCTTTCCTAGGCAAGTGGGTTTGAAGCATTGGTAGTCAGACCCCAAGTAGCAGATGAATGTCTACAACATGGGAGGAGGGCAAGACCCAGAGTGGGGTTTCAAACCAAATCATTTGTAGAGTATTATTTCCAGCAACAGCAAAAAGCATTCTTTTCACATGCTTATGGCATTTTCACCAACATAGACTATTTGCTGCACCATAAAATAAGTCTCAATATATATCCAAGGATCAGAATCATGTGGAGAATATGCTATGGCCACAATAGTATTTAATTAGAAATCTGTAACAATAAGATATATAGATGGCTCACACCTGTAATCCCAGCACTTTGGGAGGCCGAGGTGGGCGGATCACAAGGTCAGGAGATCAAGACCATCCTGGCTAACACGGTGAAACTCCATCTCTACTAAAAATAGAAAAATTAGCCGGGCGTGATGGCGGGCGCCTGTAGTCCCAGCTACTCTGGAGGCTGAGGCAGGAGAATGGCATGAACCCGGGAGGCGGAGCTTGCAGTGAGCTGAGGTCTTGCCACGGCACTCCAGCCTGGGCGACAGAGCGAAACTCCGTCTCAAAAAAAAAAAAAAAAAAAAGATATCTAGAAAGCCCCCAGTCTTAGAAAACAAGCAACATAATCTGAATTACACTTTGGTCATAGATGAACTCACAAGAAACAATTTAAAACATCAGTAACTGAGTGATGATAATGCATCAAAATGTTGGCTACAGCTGACATAGTGCTTAGAGAGAAATTTACAACTTTAAATGCCTATAGTGGAAATGAACAAAGGAGTAAAGTCAATTATCTATATTTTCATCATAAGAATACTGAAAAATAACTGTAAAATAAACCCAAAATTAATAAATGTAAGCCAATAATAAAGAAAATCATGAAATAAAAAATGAACAAACAATAGAGACAATTAATGGTCAATTTTTCTATACTCCATGAACAAAACTTCATTTCAGAATGATTTTATATTTAAATATGTATCCAGAACCACAGAAATCTTAAAATAAAAAGTTAGGAAAATATGGGAATAAAATAAGAATTCTATGAGAATAAAAATCAGAAAGTAGTTGCCTACCAAGTAGGTTGGGTACAGTGCAAGGAATTAACTAAGAACTTCTTTTCAAGAAGAAAATGGCCTCTGTTTTTTTGGGTGGTACTTACACGGGCATACATAACTGTCAAGTTTCACTGGACTGAACACTTGAGATCTGGGCAGTTTAATGAATACAAATTACATTTTTTTAAGTAAAGAAAGTGTCTCAGGAGCTTACGGTGGGTAAATTTGGGCAGTTCTAATGCATAGGCTTCAGAAGCACTCACAGCATGTTCAGTTCAGGAATTTGCTGAAAATGGTTTTGCAGCCAAAAATATGGCATAAGTTCAAACATCTATGACAAGAGTCATTGGGGCAAACAACTACAATCTCCACTCTTGTGGTACGGGCCATATTATTAAGCAGTTATCAATAGATACCTTTCCTTCAATGATGTTCTTCATCTAGTAACCCAGAGCTCTTCAGGGGAAAGTTGCAATTGAGGTCTTGGATATATTCAGTAGGAAAGAAAGTCACCTCACATAAAACTAAGTGATTGGAGCTGTCACCATTGAAAATTTCTAAACTTTACAAGATAACAGCAACATTTCAAATGACACTCAGACAGGAAATAATGGGCTAATGTGGATTCCCCTCCAAACATATTTACTGCACAAAGGCAAAGTTCACATTGCACTTGGAGATATCTCCCAGTCTAGTTTAACTTCACAGATTGCAGATCCCAGACAGCTGGTATGAACTGACCAGCGTCCTGTTAAGGCTAAACCTAAGACTCTTTACCACACTCTTTTCCACAGACTCTTTACCACACATTTTACCACTTAATCTTTTTCGAAGAGTGGCCTTAGGATTGGATTTCTCTTCATGTTCCTGGGAAGAATTAGAGGTATAACCTAAAGGTCACTATTCTTCTGAGAAAAGGGATGCTGGAGGAGATGGGAGCAATGAGTATGTGGCATGAGTTCAGAGTGATAAGGGACAAGCTAGGAGCCACAGAGCATAAAGCTCCAGGGCTGCCTTAGGGAATGAAGTGGCCAGCACCTCGACTTTTCTGTCCAGCCTTTTAACCATTTAATTAATGGTGAAAGCTTTTTCATTTTCTTTCAGCTACTCTTGGCAGTGGTGGGGACATGGAATTTTTGCAAACAATGTGGTGGAGGAAAATAAGGCATCTGTGCAAGTCTATAACCACTTTACCTCTGTTTTTAGTCCTCTCCATGGTCACCCTAGAATAAGATCTGCTCCCCAGGATCTTCTATTTCCTGGCGAGTGTTTCCTGCAATCTTGGATTGGCCATGATGGGCTGGAGCTGCCTTGTGACAGGAGCAGGAGGGTTTCCGGGTCAGAGGATCGTCAACCTCTTGGTGAAGGAGAAGGAGCTAAAGGAGATCAGGGCCTTGGACAAGGCCTTCAGATCAGGATTGAGGGAGAAATTTTCTAGTAAGTAAACTTGAGTCATGGGTGTGTGGCTACATTTTAAACCTTGCATGGGTGTGGGAAGGTGGAGCTTTTCTGGCAAGTTATGGCAAGTTGTAGCCAAACCTAAGCCAATCCCACATCCAAAGTCATCAAAAAAGAAAATTAAATAGTATAAAATGGCATAGTGTGAAAGATACTGGACAGGCTGTCCAGAGACTGGATTCTGGCCCTGACCCAGAACTTGAGAGGCAGCCACCTCAGCCTCCAGGCCCCTTTTCATCTAGAAAATCCCACATCAGTTCTCATTCTTGTCTACAACTCTTTTATGCTCTGAAGCTTTTTGTCTTGGCAATTGCTTTACAACATTCACAAAGGACAGCATTTACCTGGAGACCTCACCAGTGGGTCCCTGCCTGTCTAGACTGCCCCAAGCTTTGTTTTGTTTCATAGCATCCTCAGCATCTTTAGTGGAGGTAAAATAAAAGGAAGCGGAGGTAAAGATGAGTGTTTAAGTGTGTGTGTGTGTGTGTGTGTGTGCATATGTGCCTGTGTGTGCATGTCAGAGAGTGAGAAAGAGAGAGAAAATGAAGGGGAGAGAAAAATCAGAGAGAGAAAATGAGAAAGATGGAGAATGAATGAGAAAGAGTGAGAGAGAGAGCATCAGTGAGAGGGAGACAGTATGCACAAGCACACAGCACAGAGCAGAGACAGAGTAAGAGGCAGTATAAGGCCAGGCATTCCTCATTTTCATTTCTCACATATGGCTTTTTTTTAAAAACCATTTGTCTCTGTTGCTCAATACCCGCCCCCCCCACCCCCACCCTGCAATTGCAGAATTTGTTGTAGCAACTCCTTGTGCAAATAACACTATGAGGAAGGGGGTAGAAAAGGGGTGACATCCAAGTGGACAATGAACGCATCAAGGTCCAGAAACAAAGCGATTTGCCAAGGCCATCTGATTAATGTGTAGCAGAGCTCAGACCAAAGCTTCATCCAGAGGCTTCACTTGGCCCTGGGGCTGACACTTGGCAAAATGGGTCTTCAGTCTCTCCTTTTGCCTCCCTGTGTGTCCAATTCCCTGTCCTCCTCCCCATCCCATGGGATTGGGAGGACTGTGTGTCTACATGTGGGCTCTGACTGTGCAGAGGGTCATGTGCTGCCCACAGAAGAGTCCCCACTTGACAGCACTCAGGGACCACACCCAGCACTCTACTCTTCTTTCACTCTTCTCTGACCTCTTCTGATTTCCTCCACCCTCTGTTCTAATGGTGTCTTTGATAAACAAATATTAACACTTCATGAATTTTAAATGATTGTAATCATTATGTCTCACCAATATTTGTACTCTAACACGTAATACAAAGAAAAAGCAATGCTTAGCCTAGAGGAACAATTCCCCTGTGGTGAAAATGCAGGGGTATAATGGATGGGCAAAAGACTGTATGAAGATAAAAACAGAATCCTTTTAGTGTTTTTTCTGTGCCAGGCACTGTGCTACATGGTTTGCATGTGCCCACTCATTTGCTGCTCATAACAGCCCTATGAGATTGTTAATGTTATTAGCCTCCTTTCTTACAGATGAGGAAACAGTCAGAGAGAGATTAATGAACTTGTCCAATGTTCCACAGTTAGAATATGGCAAAGCTGGATTTGAACCCATGTGGTCTAGTGCAGCATCTGTGCTCTTAAGCAGTAGTTCATCTAGCAGCTTGAGGAAGGAGGGAGCAATGGCTCCATCCACAAAGTCCCCTTTCCTGGTGTCTCTAGTTCCCTGTGAACTCACTGCGGAAGAGTCATTTTCTCTTGGCTTTAGACTTCTTCAGCTTTGAAATAGCAATTCCTTTGAGCCAGTCTGAAGTTGGCAGCAAATGGGAAGCAGACGAAGGGAGCAGGAAGTACAGAGGTGGAAATACAACCAGAGAAAATTCCACTCTCAGGCTGTCACCCACCTCCTCCCCAGCAGCCTCTTCCCTGCCTCCCCCATTGCAGAGCCTCCTTGGAGTTGCCTGACAGTGGGAAGGGGCTGGGAGTAGACAAAACAAGGCAGAGGCATCAGGAGAGCAAATGGTCCCACCTGTATCCCAGGAAGGAATTTCTCCAGCTTTGAATTTTTCACTCTGAATTTTACTCTCACTGTTCTTTGGCCTTTGTTGCCAATTTCAGTTAAACTGACTTATTCTTACTCTTTCTCAGAAAAGTTGATTGTAAACAGCTATTCCTGCACCTGGTGTACAGGGTACAAGACTTGGAGGTGGGGTGGGCAACTTTGAGCCTTCACTAGAAACGTGACCTTTAATCTCCTTAACCTCTCTGAGCCCCAGTTTCTTCACCAATAAAATGGGTTTCAGAATACCTACCTCATGAGACAGCTGTAAAAGGAAATAAGCAAGCTGTGAGCCATGTGCAGATTATAAAGCACAAATGAGTGTAAAGTATTTATCTGAGCTCCATGTAGCATGGTGTTCATTTTGTGGGCTAATTCCAGGTGACAACTTTACTGGCAGCATCACTACTTGTGGATTTCAGAGGAGCCTGAAGACATTGATGTTGTAACTGCTGCCCTGGGCTACACAGCTGGATGTTAGTTCATTGGTGACTGACTCATTTTCAGCATTTGTACTTGCTTTCGATAATATCCAATAAGAATTTTCAAAAAAATTCATTATTTAAACTCTTCTGCAATTCCCTAGTAATGGCTCCACTCTCCTCCCAGTTGCTCAAGCAGGAAACCATAGGGGTGATTTTATCTTCTCCTTTTCCTCTCAGCCAAGATCCAACAGGTACCAGGACCTTCAAGGTGAGGTCTGAAATTCCAACCTGGTGTATCTCTCCCCTCCTCTGCTTCCACTGGGGGACCCTGCTTCCAGTCCTCATCTAAACTTTGGCACAGACATTATGATTAATCTCTTGATCCCCTGGCTTTCTCATATCCCCTGTACCAGTCCATTTTATATCCTTGAGGCAAGGTTAACTTCCTACACTACAATTCTGCTTCTGTTTTTCTTTTTCTTTTTGAAACAGGATTTTGCTGTGCCACGCAGGCTGGAGTCCCGAGGCATGATCTCTGCTCACTGCCACCTTCACCTCCTGGGACCCATCCATCCTCCTACCTCAGGCTTCTTATTAGCTGGGAGTATAGGCATTCACCACTATGTCTGGCTAATTTTTGTATTTTTGGTAGAGACGGGGTTTCACCAGGTTGTCCAGGCTGGTCTCAACCTCCTGGATGCAAGCGATCCACCTGCCTCCGTCTCCCAAATCACAGGTGTGAGCCACCACCCCTGGCCTGTTTCTCTACTTGTTCCAAATATAAATAAGGGGTTTTCTGTGACATGGTGCTGGAGACCGAAAATCACAATTCTGCATTACCTACAGAATTAAATTCAGACTTTTCCCTCTTATACCCAACTCTCCACAATCACCCTACTCTCCTTAAAAATTTTGGTGAGTCTCCCATGACCCTAGCAGTGCTTATATTCCAGGCACACCTGACAGCTCATTGCTCAGATTACTTTTCTGAAATGAGATGGGGTAGAAACAGATGTTTGCTCTTTCCCAAAAAATTGCTAAACGTGCTGACTTCTGTGCCTTTGTTTAATTGTTCCTTCCATGGAATGTACACCCTCCACTCTAACAACCCAACTCTAACCATCCTCGAACACCTATGTAACATCATCTTTATCAGGAAACTTCCAAGCCAGATTCGGAAACCCTTCCAATGACCTGACCTGTGTTCTTGCAGAGCTCCAGAACAAGACCAAGCTGACAGTGCTAGAAGGAGACATTCTGGATCAGTCATGCCTGAAGAGAGCCTGCCAGGACATCTCGGTAGTCATCCACACCGCCTCTATCATTAACATCTTCGGTGTCACTCACAGAGAGTCTATCTTGAACTTCAACGTGAAAGGTACAGTAGCCTGAGGAGGAGATGGAGCAAGGTGGAGCAAACAAGGATCAGAAAGATAAACAATGAAGGAAGAGAAGTCCCTCCACTGAACACCTGCTATGCTCTGGGCCAAGTGTCTTTGCTAATCACTACCAACTGGGGGAGTTCAAAGCTGCTACCTTCAGTTTTTTACATGAGAAGACTAGGGCTGAGAGATGGCAAGTAACTTGTCCAAGGCCCCCCAGGTAAGTAAGTAAGTAGGAGAATGAGACTTTAAATTCACCCCTGTGTGACTCCAAAGGCTGTGGATGCTCTTTCTACTGTGGCTCCAATCAAATTCACCTAAACTCCGACTTCAGACTCTTGATATCCAGCCACCCCTTGCCTCTGTGGGCCAGAATCAAACCTTCCAAGTGCCACTATAGTCATCATTTTAAATCTTGTTGTACACTGATGAGAATGAAATGGGAAAAATCCCTTGTCCCCTTTACAGTGCGTGTGATGGGGGTGTGGCTCCCTCCTTCAGTGCCCCTGCTCAGACCACTAGGGGAGCATACAGATGAGCAGGCTGGAGGGCTCCAACTCCAAAGCAGCATCTAGGGGCAAATGTTCACAGCTCCTGAAGCCCCAGTGGGCATGTGTTACATGGTGCTCTTTTAGTTTTGCTCTTTTAGTTTTGCCGTCTATAGGCAGCTTGTGTTAACCAGCTCAATTAGACCTTAGACCGTCCAGCTTGCCACAAGGACAGAGGGCTTTCTATATCCTGGGTTCTTCTCTTAGTGTACCAGAAAAATTGAATCACACCTGAGCTTGGAGAATGAGTGCAAGCTTTTATTGAGTGGAGGTAGCTCTCAGCAGATGGAGGAAGCCAGAAAAGAATGGTTTTCCCCTGGAGTGTGCTGCTCAGTGGCCTGACACTTCCCTAACTGCTTGGCCAAACTCTGCATCCTTCTGCTGGTCAGTGCATCCCTCTCAACATCCAGCTGCCCTGTGTTTCTTCACTGATGTGCTTCCCTCAACATCTAGCTGCTTCTGTCTTCTTCCCCTGATCTGCTCCTCTTGACATCCAGCAGCTTGTGTGTGTCTGCTAGAATCTTGGGGCTTTTTAACAGGCACAGAATTAAACATGTGTATTATACAAGGAAAGAATTTAGTGCCAAAGATTACAGAGACAAGAAGTAAAATATACTAACAACATTGTATGAGCTGTTTCACCCTGGACTGGTTAAACTTTAGAAGAGACATAACTGTTCTTGGCATATCTTTAGCAGTTAACAGATGCACCCCAGGAATTCTGGGGTTTGTGGGCTTGCACCAAGGCCAGTAAAGCTTTTGGTTTTTTTCTGTATCTCCTCTCTCTTTCCTGGGCTTTTCTGTCTCTATGAGGAAAGACCGAGATGGCCACTTTCAGGAGCTCCTCTAATGTACTATCTGATCCCAGAGCCTGTTTCTGCAACTTCCTCCTGATGACAGGAGCTGCCTGAGTAATAAATTTATCGTTTAGATGTCTCTCGACTGACGCAGGAGATAGAGAGGTGTGCTTTACTAAGACCTCACTTAGCCTTTCCAGTAGGATTTTCATTTTTGTGTTTTTCCTATGGCTGTAGCATGACCCAATCTCAGTCAGATCCACTGAAGAATGTACCTCGAGTCTATTACAACCACTGAACTTGGGAGTGGGGAGTGAGACACATGGATCTGTTCACGTGGTTGGTCCCCCTTAGGGATATTTCCTGACATTGACAGCATGCTCTTCATGGGCAGGTACCCAACAGCTGTTGGAGGCCTGTGTCCAAGCTAGTGTGCTAGTCTTCATCCATACCAGCAGCATACAGGTAGCCTGGCCCAACTCTTACAAAGAGATTTTCCAGAATCGACACAAACAAGAGCATCTGGAAAACACATGGTCTGCTCCATATCCATACAGCAAAAAGCTTGCTGAGAAGGCTGTGCTGGCGGCTAATGTGTGGACTCTGAAAAATGCTGGCATGTTGTACACTTGTGCCTTAAGCTCAATGCATATCTATGGGGAAGGAAGCCCATTTCTTACTGACAATATAAATAAGGCCTTGAAAAACAATGCGATCCTGTCAACTGTTGGAAAGTTCTCCACAACCAACCCAGTCTATGTGGGCTGGGCCCACATTCTGGCCTTGAGGCCCTGTGGGGCCCCAAGAAGGTCCCAAGTGTCCGAGGACAGTTCTACTACATCTCAGATGACACGCCTCACCAAAGCTATGATAACCTTAATTACGCCTTGAGCAAAGAGTTCGGCCTCTGCCTTGATTCCAGATGGAGGCTTCCTTTAGCCCTGAGGTACTGAATTGGCTTCCTGCTGGAAATAGTGAGCTTCCTGCTCAGGTCAATTTATACCTATTGACCTCCCTTCAACTGCCACACAGTGACATTGTCCAACAGCATGGTCACCTTCTCTTACAAGAAGGCTCAGCGAGATCTGGCATATAAGCCAATTTACAGCTGGGAGGAAGCCGAGCAGAAAACCGTGGAGTGGGTTGGTTCCCTTGTGGACTGGAACAAGGAGACCCTAAAGTCCAAGACTCAGTGATTTAAGGATGACAGAGATGTGCATGTGGGTATTGTTAGGCGATGTCATCAAGCTCCATCCTCCTGGCTTCATACAGAAGGTGACAAGGGCACAAGCCCAGATCCTGTTGCCTCCCTTTCACACAATAGCCAACTTATTGTCTTCCTGTGCCATCAAAACCTGTGCAGTCAGTGGCCTAACCAAAAGCTTTCTGTCCTAATCATATGCCAGAGGACACACAAGGTGATTTGCTGTTACCAAATCTCGTGGGCTGATTCTGAACAATTTGGGATCTCTTTTAACTTGAGGGTCTCTTTCGACTACTATAGCTCCATTTCCCCTCTTAAATGAGAAGGGATTTCTTTTCTTTTAAATCTCCTATTTCTTCACAGAGTTCAGTGAAAAGAGTAATAAATGATTTAATGCTTAAAGTGGAGAAAAGTGTGGTTACTGTTAATACATACTTTTCTCCTTTCTTTTACATTTCCAGGTATCACCATCTCTCATTTAGAAGAGTAGGATGAAACAGGGGTTAGGAGGTGGGCAGAGTAGTGGGAGGGTCAGGGAGGGCGGATGAAGACTGAATGAATAAGCTCTGCTATGTTTCACACATGTACAACATAACCTACATATGACATATATTATCTCATTTAATACTCATCAGAAACCTATGAGGTAGAGTGACTATTTCCATTTTATTAGCAAGGAAACTTGTGCACAGTCACACTGATTAGTGACTAGGCCTGCTATGAGGGAGTTGGCCTTGAAAGTCCTTATCTTTCCACCCAATTACACAGCTTGAACTGGTCTTGTCCGTGGTACAGCAGAGCACTGAAGCATGGGGTCCCGATTTATGGGAGAGCCCCGGATACTTTGGATTACCTCCTTCTTGCCCAGTCCCTTGCAGGGGACTCTCTAGAACCCAGGAGAATCCTTGAGGAGTATCTGGAAGGGTTTGCATGCCTTAGCAAATGGCCCTGAGCAGGGGAGAGAGAAGCAAAAATGCATCCAGCCTCCACCTTCAGTGCCAGTTTCCTTGAAGGTCTGTAGAACACACCTGGCTATATGTGTGTTGATCATTCTGGTTATTCATAACCCTGCATTTCACCCTTCCAATCACACAATGAAGCCACATCATGGGTTCCTGGGCAAGTAAAGAAAACAAGTGTGAACTTTCCCCAAAATATACCTTCTATTCAGCCTCAAAGTAGAAGTCTACTATCCCATATCCCCAGATTTAATGGTCTGTCTCTCCTTTCTCTTTTTCATTTTAAATTACATCTGTTCTTCCTTCATTCTTCCATCTCCTTAGCCACTTTCTTCTCTCTATCTCCCCTTTAATCACTGGTCCTCTCATTTGTCTCAATTTCCCTGAAGAGATGAGGCCAATCAATATAAGTTTGGGGACTTCAATGATGACATAGTTATTAAGCAACCAACAAAAACACAGTCAAAAGAAACACTGTTAGGGGCATCAGGGACAGAATTGAACGGAAGCAGGTGAGGAGGTTGCTGTGGGTCAACAGTGTGGGGAGGGGAAGCTATCTCCTCTGGACCTGGGTGTATCACAGCATGATTAGAGTAATACACAACATCAAGATGACTTCTTTCTTACAGAGGAAATTTACAGATCATTAATCAGTTGAATTTGATTACCACAAAGGAATTAGTTTCAGTGTTCATCCTGTAGAGTAAAGGAAACCATATTCTGGCCCAGATGAACAGGTTTCCACCACCGTCAAAACCACAAGGGACAGATGATCAGCACTAGCATCAGGGGGTGTGGCCCCAGGCAGTGGGGTAACGTGGAAAATGGAACACCCATCCTTCCCCGGCCGCTGCACAAAATGCAAGAGCCAGCATCTGTCCAGCTCTTGAAAGGCATGCACACCATCCGTATGTTAATGTCAAATAGAATGGGAAGAAAAGGAGAGTGGTGGAATCTGAGGAAAGAGCCCTTCCCCCTGGTTTTTCAGCCTTGCGAAACCCCATGCCTATAAAACCACCAGGGCAATTTTCACAGGGAAGGTAAAGAAAAGGACATATTTTCAACGGGCAGCAAGGGTTGCTTAAAGAAAGAGACGAGGGAATCGGATGGGCCAGGATTCTCAACTGAACAAGCAAAAAGGCCTTGTTGTGTTGTGGCCAACAAAATGTGCCATCACTTCTTATACCTGAGGGTGTGAGGCCGGCAGAGCTCCTGCACCAAACTCTGCTGCACCTCACGAGACTCACCACACAGCGGCAGCAAAGTCTCAGAGGGAAGAACAAGGAAGGAAACCTGACCCAGCACGGACTTTTAGGTGTCTTTTCTCCACCGGGGTGGCTCTGCAGGGTACCTGGCAAAGGAATGAGTGAAAACACAGGCAAGTGCTCAGCCACCAGCTTAAGGGTTTAGGTATATGTGAGTACAGAGAATGGAGCTGAGCTGAAGTCACTGGGAAAAGCCACAGGAGCCAGTGGGGCTTGAAGGAGGACTTGGATTCCTGGTTCCAAGGAAGGGGGCAGTGGTGAAGAGGAGGATGAGGGACATGAGGATGCCCACCCGCCTTCTGGGAAACGTGTACAGAGGGCAGATGAGGAGCTCAGGTGCAAGACTCAGCCATGGACCCGACAGGCAGGCTCCTAGGCCAGGGATGGAGTGGGGAGCCCACAATGGCCTAGAGAGATCTTGCAGAAAAGTGGCCAAAGTCCAACTCTTATGTGAAATCTTTTCATTTCTAAATATTAGTGACTAACCCTAAATTTGAAAAAGCAGTGTGAAGACCAGCTCCAGGGGAGGGATATGTGGGCTAGTGTTCAAACTGTATGTGTAATATTTTGTATCTTAAAAAGTGGGTGGCGAGGTGTCAGCAGCAAATCTGTTCATTCTTGGTGATAAGTCCCAAATATACATTATTATATAATATTCTCAGTTTTTCTGTATGTTTAACACAGGTCATGATTTTTTTAAAAAATTAAATTCTGTGAGGGAAAAATATGCAAATTAACAAAACACATACAAAGGTTGACCCCAGGCTTAAGGCCTCTGATTTTCCACTTCTGCTCCTGGTCTAGCGGTCCAGTGGGGGAGATAAAATACGAGACATGTTAGATGCTGTGCACAGTAAATGTGCAGTGTCATAAGAGAGGATAGTGCTTCTGGAGGATCCATTCCCCTGGGCGTTCATGGGGTTCTTGCATTTGGACTGGATATCAAAAGATGGGTAGGATTTCAACAGACAGGAATGTGAGCGAAAGTATTCCAGGCAGAGGCAATGCAGTCTGCAAAGACCCAGGTGGGAAAAGGGGTCACTTTTAGGCAACAATGAAACCAGACCAGAGAGCACAAGGCCAGGGGAGAAGTGGAAGATACACCTGGAAAAAAATGATGGGCACAGACCATGATCACTCATGATCACCCCTGGAGACACCCTGCCTCCTTCCTTCAGTTGCCTTCAGAGTAGGAATTCTGTGACCCCTCTTAAAGACCACTTCACATTCAATTACTTCACATATAACATGCCTCATCTTCTCTCAAAAATTGGACTCCAAGGAAAAAGAATGTCTCCTCTAGCTGTGAATATTGATGGTGATACTAAAAGATGGGACATCATTCACTATGCAATGGGAATTGTTCAGCTGTCCCTGGAAGATTATGATGGCAGTATTTCGTAGGATGGACTGAAAGAGATGCTGAGGATACTTCAAGAATCTAGGTAAGAAATGAAGGCCTGATTTATATGTTGGTAACAAAATGGAAGACAGGGGCAACCGAGGTAGGCCTGAGGCAGAATGGCCACTAGTTTAGACAGCACTGGGTGTGGGCACAAAACTCTCATGCACCCACTTTCTCAAGCCAGAAACCTAGATGGCAGTCCCCACTCCTACCACCTATCATTCAGCGCTACCAACTTTACCTCCACAACACCTCTTGAATGTGTCGTCTTCCTCCCTGGTAACGCCATTCCTAATTTTACACCCCATAGGCCTCCCTGTCTTGGAGAGTCACCCGTGAAACGTATCCTCAGCAGTGTTGCCAGAGTTTTCTCTCCAAACTAGTCTCACCATGTCATGACCTTCCCTAAAACCAACCACTGGGTGGAGGCCCAGGACTGTCAGGATGAGCCTGAGAGCCTTAGCATAACATAGAGGGCCTCTGAAGCCCTGGGCCCTGCCCAATAGTCCAGACTAATTCTCACCAATCCCTGCCCTATCCCCAGATTCTCCTACTTTGTGCCTCAACAATTTTCCAAACAGCGCTTCCTGCATGCAGCATGCTTTTATATCCACCCAGGCCGGTGCACAGCATTCCTTCTGCTTAAAGGGTCCCCAGATCTCTTGCCAGCACCTTATTGCCTTCCCAGCTCCTTATTCACCATCCAAACATCTCTTTTTACAGCCTCTGTGCCTTGTGCATATCTAATTGCACTGCTACTAATTTTTCATTTATATATCCTGTTCCCCACCCCTACGCTGCCATGTCATGAGGACAGTAATTCATCATGTCATCTCTCTGTCCCCAGTGCCTGATTCAAAATAGGCACATGGGTAGGTGGGTGGATGGATGGATGGATGGATGGATGGATGGATGGATGGATAAAACACAAGCAAACTCAACTGTTAGAATGGAGCGAAGAAGGGCTGGGGAGTCAGGGAACAGAATGCTTTGAATGGCAAAGTAAGAACGAATTCAAAGATGACATTTTAATGTGTCAATGAAGCTGAAGAAGCTGGATTATCGTGTTGAAAACTGGAAAAAAAGAGAAGACACATGGGGTGTATGGGGCTGAGAATGAACTGATTTGTGTGATATGAAGAGGGAGTGGGGTTGTGAGAGGCCAATGAGCAGGGAAAGGGAAAGGCTAATGAAGGTGAAGCCCAGCTGCCAAGGTTATAAAGGGACTGGGAATTAGATCCAAAACCTGAAATCATGCAATGCCCAGAGCATTTTTATACAACAAAAAAAAACGAAAATCTGCTTTTGAAAATTGAATTCAGAAGAGAATCTCCCACTCTTAGGTGATACAGGTGAGAATCACTCAACATCTCTGGTTGCATGTAATTCTTAAGACATCAGGGGACTCTGGTGCATATTTGGAGGGAGTTCTTTTTCTTTATCATGGCCCAAGATGCCACCCAAGGGTAATGAGCAAAGAATGGAGTCTGTGTTTTGAAGCATGAAAGAAGATTGTTATGAGGAAGTGGAGGGGGAAGGCCAGATGAACAGAACAAAATGGCTTGGCCACTCTCTCCCCAAAGGTAGGGGGCACTAGGGTCAGTTGCAGACTCCAAAACAGTCAGTAATCTGTTCTGGAAACCTGAAGCTCCCTATTGAACAGCGCAATCTTTCCTCGAGAAATGGAAGAACCAGCACTAGTGAAGTCAGCCCTTCTTCTAAAACAGGTACTGGTGATAGAGAGGTGGGCATGAGATGGGCTGTGGGCCTATTGTCATCCAAGCATGAACTCTGGCCACTGAGGTAGGAATACTCTTCTCATGAGCACGGCCCTAACTCTCTCTCACACCTTCTGGAGTCTGTGAAATCCCTGGTGTAGCTCTGAGCAGGGCAGTTCTGTGGGCACACAGCTGGTGCAGTCACCCAGGGCCTGTGCTTGGCCTAAAGGGCTGCCACGGGACCCCACATTTTATTTTGCACCGATTCTATTTCTGTAAAATATGCAGCCAGCCCTCATTATGAGAACTTCTTTCATCAGCAGGCTAAACAGCTATGGCCTCAGATCAATCGTGGGTACATGAAAAAGGCTCCCTGGCTCCTCAAGAGCAGATCAATGTTTTTGTGAAATTCAGATCTTTTAACTAAAAAGGCTTCATTAGGGATGGTGGGGCATGCCTGTAGTCCCAGCTACTCAGGAAGCTGAGGAGTGAGGATCACTCGAGCCCAGGATTTCAAGGCCAGCCATGACCTCGTCTCTAAATTTTTTTTAAAAATTAAAACTTAAAGAAGGCTCTAGAGACATTTACTTCAGCTTTTAGCTGTGGACTCCTTTCCTTCTTCCGTTTACCAGTGAGAAAACTGAGACCTGTGAAGTGAAGTGACTTTCCAATAGTCACTGAAACCATCAGTACCGGAGCTGAACTAGAACACCGGTCTCTCCGCTCTGCTACTTTAAAACATGCTGGAATCCACATGGTAAAGAAAGGAGAAGAGTTTGTGGCAAGCGTCCCAGGTCCAGAAGATACACAGATTTCAGAGCAGAAGCACAGCACAGCCCAGGGGAATTATAGATTCTGCCACAGCTCCCAACACCATCTGCACACAACCAGCCACACCAAGATTCCGCCATGGCTTCTTCTGTCTGCAGCATGTCCCATCCCCTTGGCACCCTTTCCTCAGCTGACTCCTCCTCACGGTCAGGCTGCACCTTTCCCAGGAGGTTTCCAGCCTTCCAAGGACCAGTGAAGGATCTGTCTGCTAGAGATCACTTCCAGTACAGTGTGGGTGTCCACTAACTTGACTTGAGGGAGAGAGGGAGGAACGGAGGGAAGGAAAAAAGGAAGGAAGGAAGAAAGAAGGAAAGAAGGAGGAAGAAAGGAAGGGAGGGAAGGAGGGAAGAAGGAAAGAAGGAAAGAAGAAAGGAAGGGAGGGAGGGAGGGAAGGAAGCAGAAAGGAAAGAAGGAAGGAAGGAAGGAAAGAAGGAAGGAAGGAAGGAAGGAAGGAAGGAAGGAAGGAAGGAAGGAAAGAAGGAAGGAAGGAAGGAAAGAAGGAAGGAAGGAAGGAAAGAAGGAAGGAAGGAAGGAAGGAAAGAAGGAAGTTAGTTCTCAAAAGAAAGGGACCCTGGACCAGAATAAATGAGATCTTAGGAAATGATCTAAAGGCTGTTGAAGTATGAGCGTTCCCTAAGGAAGACAAAGTTGGACTCTATTCTCACCTGCAGTGGTGACCCAGTATTTGCTAACCCTAAGCTGAGAAGGCAGGTGAAGCCACAGAGCCAGGAGGTTGTCCTGCCAACATATGTATTAAGAAAAAAAAAAAAACTGGAATGAGACATTTGAAAAGAGGGCAGAAGGCAGGCCTAACAACCAGCCAGCTGCCTAAGTCATCTGCCTGGCTCAAACAGCCCATCTCCCACCTCAACATCAGCCTGTAGGATGAGAGTTCTGCATGAATGGAGATAGGCAGGTACTTCATGGTATAGAAATAAAAGTAGCTGGGGTGACTGAGACTAAGGAAAGGGGGAGAGGATGGCAAAAAGAAGCCAGTATTTTTTCATTTTAGAAACAGAATATTTCTGCAAATGAGAGTGAAGGGTGCAAATCCTGGGTTCTCATTTCAATTTTGCTATCAAAGTCAAGCAAATCTCTTCACCTTCTTGCGTCTGTTTCCTTTCCTGAAAAATGAAGGCTATGGCTCATTTCTAAGGTCTGTTGCCAGTGACATTGGGCTTTAAAAGTGTAAGATGATTTGCATCCTCTGGCACCTGCACACTTCTGCAGCTAAACGTCATAATAACACATGCCTCTACATGCTTGTTTGTTTGTGTGAAGCCAAAGCTATTCGAGAAAGTGGTTTTCCAGCCCTTCCTTGGGTCTAATGGCACCTGGCACCTCACTGGGCATGGGGCATCATACTTCTCATAGGGTTGTAAAAGATCAAGAAGTGGAGCCAAGTAGGAACCGATTCCCTCCCTCCCTGATATCTGATGACCACTGAACTGCAGAACTTAATGCTGACTTAAATATGGTCTCTTGTTTTTGCATTTAGCTATGGACGTTTCCCAAGTAGGTTTTAAAATTCATAGACAATCACTTGACATAAAAGTGGGCAGAGCCAATAGAGACAGTGCCTACTGAAAAGGAATCAGAAACCCAGAAAAGTCATGCCTTGCTCAAGTCCACTGCCAGTTAATGCCAAAGCTCTGCCCTGCACACTCCACACACAGCACACCCTCAAAGAGAAGCAGAACTAGTTCCTTCTTTCTTCCTGTTCTCAGGAAAGGGAGGCCATGCCTTCTCACTCCCTCATTACCCTGCCCCAGGAGCTGGAAATCCCAGAGGACACAGGCCACATGCACAGCAACTGCCTCTCTCCTCCTTCTAGGCTCCCAGGAGCTATGACACAAGACTTTAGGATGCCCCTCAGCAGCCCCTTCTCTGCAGCACTTGGGCACAACCACCCAGTAACCACCTTGCTTCCTAACATTCACACAAGCCCCTGAATCTTACAAGAGCCTTCATGTTTGTCATTTTGTTTGATTTCCCCACACCTTATACCTTTATCTTTCCACTGCACAGATGAGGCCAAGATCAAGAATACGTACAGGGCTTGGTCTGGGCTGCAGCAGCATTGAACAGTGGCTGTGTCAGTCCAGTGAATCTCAGGCTGTGAAGTCATGTCTGTGATTTCTACCAACTCTATTAACTTCAACACAGAAAGCAATATAGCTACTTCAGCTGAATTCTTGAGATGATACTCATTTCAGACATTTGCTAATGCTACTCTTGACAAGAGAAATGTCTTGCCAGACCCTTTTTCAGCCTCTTGCCAAAGTGAACTAGCTTTTACAAGGTCACACACTGTCCCTTCCCTTGCCCAACAAAGCCAGCTAAAGTGAACATTACCTGATTTGCAGCAGTGGTGGGGACCCTGACTTATAGTTGTAAAGTCCTTGGCAGAGAATCTACTTAATGCTCTGCCTTTGCTGAATGTACCATCTTGCCCTAACATAACATGTGAAGCTTTGACATGAAGTTCCCCCTGACCACCTCCCACCCCCTGAAGCTCCTAGTGCCAATCCCTAAAGTAATACTTAAAGTTGGCAGAATAATTCACTACAAGCATATTGGGCAGGTAGGGAACAATATCAGCCTTCACCTTCACCCTTAAATGATGTTGAAATGTGTAAGCATCTCTACCTCTCTCATGTCTGTCTCCCTAGCATTGAGCACTACGTCCAGCACATGCCCACTCAACTGACAGGTGAACTTATTAGGGGCTCTGCTCTTAATGAGACACAGCCTTGGGGCCTGGAGTAGGCCAGTCATACACAGATGGTATCAGAACACCCAGGCAGAACCACTCCCTACTTCAGCTCTAGTAGGTCCAGAAAGGCATCTCAGTGGTGTGTCTTCAGTGAGTAAAAAGAATGCATGGAACTGCTTCCAAAGAATCCCTGGTTTCCAGGAACTGGAGTCTGTCATTCCTTTTACTTAGATCAAACATTCTTCAAATATATGTGTGAGAATGCCAACATGAACACCACATGTACACTGACACCTTTTTCAATCTTCTTAAACACAGGGCAACTTGGCATATAAAACACCTTACCGCCCACCTCACTGGCTTCCAAAGCTGAGCATTCCCGACTGCTGGAATGAGGCAGGGCACTGGCTGGATTCAGAGAGCATTGTGAACAGTGGCCTGAATCTCAGGGGAGCAGCTGGAAATTGAAACCCATTGGAATGTGCTTTGGGTTAGTGGAGATGACCTTGAAAACCAGAAAACTGCAATCTGCATGGCACTTGTGGCTGTGATAGGGAGACAGAGGAGCAAGCACTAAGCAATTCGTGCTGGAGGTTGGCCAGATGTGCTCCTCCCCTCCCACCAGGGGCAGAGAGGATGGAAATTATGTGAATGCCAAGGGCAGCTGAGAAAAGGAGTCATGCCTGGGGTTTGCTTTGTTAAGTGTTAAGTGAGCTGAGTTGGGGGAATGAAGATCTGAGAGAACGGGAAGAAGGCAGACTGTGAGTAGTGAAGACGATGGTGAAGGCCAGCAGCAGCCTTCCACACCTATTCCATTGTTATCTGATGGACAGCCAAGACAGGACTTTTCCTGGCTCTTACTTATTATATTGTCTTCACTATTTGGAGCAGTTGTGTGAAAGGCAGGCCTACCAGGAGCAGACAAAGCCTGTTGCATCTTGCACTGCCCTTTGTCTCCATACGCCGTGGCAGAGGGAAGCATTTGATCCTTCTGTGTTATACTTACTGTAATCCCCCAAAAAGAAACGGGATCCCTGTAAGAGTTAAAGAAAGAGGGTAGTAACATGAAATGTGGCTCAACAGTCAAAGACAGATGTATTTTAGAGAAATAAACCAGAGAGTGTCTTCTGGCCAATTTCAGTCAGAAGCATTCTCTCTTACAGACTAAGCATATATATATTAGTTTTAGGGTGAAGGAGCTTATCACAAGGTTGGAATGTTTCTGTGTGGGGGAGAAGTTTATGGCAGGGTTGGAATGTCTTTGGGTGGAGGGGAGGTTATCTTGGGGCTGATGTCTTTCTGGCTGGAGAGGAGGTTATCTCGGGGCTGGCATGTCTCTCATTGGGGAGGGGTTTGGAATGTTTCTGGTAAGAGATGTTGACGGGATGTTGCTGACTTTAGCCATTAGGTTGATGCCCTTTGGATTTAGGCAGTTTCTGATCAAGGTGAATTTTAAAATGACAGTGCTTGTCCAAGATGGCAATGCTCCTGCTCTGTCAATCCTGACCCTACAGTTATAAAAAGGATGAGGGGCGACGTGTTCTTTCTGGCTACCTCCTGCTGATGAGGACACAGAGAGTTTTCTGGTCTCAGATTGACTGTAGGAGCAACGCCTTGTGTGGATGTTTTTCGGTAGTTGTTTGTGAAATGGCCCTGATCCTTTCAGTTAAAAATCTTTGAAAAAGGTTAATTAGGCAGGGTAAAAACATTAGTCCTAGGCATATTATTAGGAGAGGGCCCAGGCATGGGATGGTCCATGCTATGATTTTGTTCCCAAACCAAAGATCTATTTGGTTGTTTTGGTATTCCAGCTTTTTCTTTTCTTTTCTGTTTTACCTGTTTACCAGGCCCAATTGGTTGAGATAGAAATATTCCTCACCTAATGAGAGGCAGAGGCACATGTTTGGAAAGGCCCATGTGTTATTTTCTGTTGGTAACCATTATTCCTGCTATGAAGATAATAATTAAGCAAAATGTTATGGTAATTGAGTTTCTCTGATATTTACCTGAAGGGTGCTACAGTATATAGTCCTATTGCAAATAATAGAGTGAGTAAAGCAATTCCCACAAGGATGGCATAGTAATAATTACCATTTAAAAGTTTTAATATTTGGCTTAAAAGGAGAAGTAAGAATGACAAAAAGTATTTGGTGAGGTAGGGGTGAGACTGAGTAAGATGAGTAATTGTTACTTGGTTACTCATTTTTTTATGATTTTTGGCTTAAGATTTCCTATTTCTTTATTTCCTCATGTGAGGGTCAGGGTCCTAGAGGCAGTGCCTGCTGAAACATCTGGTTTTCAGTTTATAGGGTTTAAGAAAGCACAGATTATTTTGGAAATTTGTAGTCAGAAAAGTTAGAATTTAATTTAAACAGTAGAAAATAATAAGAATTGAAAAATGTTAGGCAACACTAGAATTTAACAACAGGTATGCTACAGTTTTTGAAACATAATTTTCTCTCTTCAGTTTCCCATTTTTATTAAAAGACAAATCATGGTAGGACTGGTTTGCTTTATTGTACTTGGCTTAATTATTTGCATACAGCACAGCAAGAATAATGATTTGTTACATAGGCCTCTTAAACTGGCTTTGACAGAACTTTGTTCTATAGAAGGAATATGAGATAAGACCTTTTTAAAGCCAAGCGCAGCCATGGATTTGTACCATCAAATAACTATGAGTTTGGTGAATTCCTCTCCTCTTGAGGTTCCAAATAAGTTGGGCCTCCCGGCCTGTCAGAAAGTGACCTTCATTACTTACCACAGATCAGAAACCCTGTACAGGGACTGTGTACACAAAATATGAGGCCAGTTTCCCAAGGGCTTTATTGGCTTCATAAGTCAAGTTTGATTCCTTGAAGGAAGGCACACCATTCCAGTCAAAGCCTTGGTGAAATAACCAGTTTCTCCAATTGTGTCCTGTTACAAAAGAAAACAGATTCTTACTGCACTTATGCAAACAACTATATTGCCATAACTTAAGAATACTCACAGTTTCCAAATTCTGGAGAAAATCAGGTAGAGAGAAACAAGTATACTCCAAATTTTGTTAGTGCTTTATAGCTGACTATAAAACCACCTTCTAAAGAGGACCTAAAGAAGACAACAATTGTTTATGGATGACACAAAGTTTTAGGGTAGCCATAGTTAAAGGCATAATTGATAAGGATATCTGTTACCTCTGTGGCACACAATAATTTTAACGTAACAATTATAATTATTACTGATAACATACACTGAGATATATCAGAATTATAGCAGTCTCCCGTAACTTTGGAGCACATACCAATAACGTATTTATACAAATATAGCCCAAAGAAAGCCAAACACCATTTTATATTTTACAATGCTTCCTGTATGATTTTATACCAAATAAGCTAAATTTTACCTTTATATTAGTGTGCTATTAATGTTAAACTCAATTGTTAATAAAACCTTGTAGACGCATTTACCCAATTTTAATATAAGATTTTTATAGACTCTTTTTAACACTTTATAATTTTTGTTAAAGAGCAGGTTAGTGTTTTAAGAGAAATCCATTGTGCTTTTATTTTAATGCTCAATTTGCAGGAAAACTAGATGATACCTCTTCAACTTTAGCCAATATGTTTACACACAGAATTTCCTGTACAATTAACCTTCCAAAATTTTCTTAAACCTCCAAAAAAATTTTTAACCTTTTAATCTAGGTAAAAATCCACACTCTCATGCCCCCTTATAATCTTTTTGTCAAAAGTATTTGCAAACTGTTTTTTCAATAGTATTACATGCATGTTACACTGTTAACTTTTAGCAACCTTTACTTTTGTTGGTAAGTTTGGGATTTTAATTATGTACTAGATGTAGAGTCTAGGACCTAGACAGAAATGCAGTTAAGGTCTAGCTTATTCCAGCATTTAACTCCATGTGTCCTAGGTTTTACCTAGCTACAAATCAGGCAATTTGTATGGCTAAGAGTTATAGTGACATTTCATAAAGTATTCAGGAGGTCTACTCACTTTTAAATTGTTCAACATTTCTTACACAAATTCCCTTTATAAAACTTTTCACGACCTTCACAGACAATCTCAGACATGCCTCGACTTTCTGAATTGTTGTAAACATTTCTTTCTTTAAACAACCAGTTAATTTACTTTAGGACAAGAATTTACCATATAAGATTCATTTTTATATAAATTCTCTTTTCTTTAATATTAAAGATGATAACAGTCCTTTCCCCAAACAAACTTCCTTAGGACAAGACTGCCTAAGGCCATAAAATTAGAAGTTAGGGCATTTTACTAAATAGTTCAAGATGTGGCTGTCTTCATTAAACCAATATTAATGTTTCACTTATTAAAAAATTACACAAGCAAAGTTTATTCTGTTTGGGCTGAGTTATAGTTTTGTAACATCTATGTCAAATTTTGACACCTTGTAATACTTGGCAGAAATAAGTATGAAATTGCTTGATCAATTAATGCAAACAAAAATGTATGCTGGCAACTCTTAAGACATTTCTAATCTTACTGTACCAGCAAGTTTTAAAGATTAAAGTCACATGAACTGAAAGGTCCCACAGCTTTTACTTTTCCCTTAAAAATATTTAAGTGCTTATTTTTCTTAGGTCAATTAATTAGAGCTCTTTTAATAGACACTGCACGCATAACACATATATAGCCACACAGACAACCAGAAGTAGATTCAGTAGTTATAAGATTTTTTTTTGCTAATTTCCCAATTGGATTATTGGCCTTTGGGTGAGGCTCTTTAAGAACAGGGCTAGGAACACAGTTTCCAGGGCCTAATAAACAAGCATAGCTGGAAGACAAAGACAGATTTTGAGAGGTACTTATTCACCTTTAATTCCAGGGGTTCCATAAGGAAAAGAGAAATTTTTCCCAAAATGGGATTTGTGGAACCTTTTGTGTTTTCCCAAGGAGTCCCAGGCCATCAGAAGTCATTTTAGGGTTTTTCATACATGCACCAGGAGTGGCAAGAGGGAGTGGAGAAAAGTAATTCAGTTAACTGAGAAAAAACCTTTTCCAGGAAAATAAGATATAAGAAGAAAAAAACATAAAGGCCTTTTGAATATACTCATAGCTTGAATATCCATTTTAATTAAGCTCAGCACTCTTTTTTACTGGGTCATGTGCAGGAACTCCCTGCGCTAATGAGAGGGATTTTTAGAGAAAGATCGCAGACACTGCTTGATGTGTGACAAATCACACATGGAAAAAGGGACATGAACGCGAGCAATGCCTTCAGCCCCAGCCACTTCCCAGAGAGGGAGAATAGCAGAGGTGGTTTTTGAACATGTAACAGGTGGAGAAGGAGGAAGAGCAGGGTTTGGGGCTGAAGGCTTGGGGACAGGAGGGGCCACCAAGGCAGAGGGTTTGAACAGGCAAGTAGCAGATGTAGGTGGATGAGAATACAGACAGGTTCATCTGCAGGGTAAAAAGGGGTTTCAGAGGAAGAAGAGACCGGGGAGGGTTTTTATTAAGAAGAAAGATTTCATGAGGGGTGCAAGCTTGACACAGGGAGGGTTGGGATCTAAGTAGAAGCAGAAGAAAGCCTGAATATAGAGAACCTCTTGCCGTTTGACATTCCTGGTTATAAAGTTGTCAAGGTTCCTGAGAATTTGGAAGTTAAAGGTGCCATTTTCAGGCCATCTGCTGTCATTATGTAATTTCTATTGGGGCCAGGCCATGTTGCAATAAAAAACTAAATACGTAAGCCAAGTTTGTTGAGGTTATGAAGGAGACAGCACAGTGGAGAGGGCATATGAATGTGGGATTGTTTGGCACCCATGTGGACTGGTGAGAAAAAGCCGAGGGTGTCTGTTTTTTCCTAGGTGTCCCCAGACAAAAGACAGAGACCTGGAATACTCTTTCTAAAGAGGACAGTCAAGCTGAGAAAAAACTTGGTGTTCCCAAGATTTCCTCTAGCTTAGTCCCACTGGTCCTCCAAGGACCGGGATGGCCGACCTGACTTTCCTGGGTACCATGAGAAAACCAGGGGAGGGCAAATTTTACCAGTCAGCTGGATTAGTGTCTGATGCTGGATGTTCCAGTTGGAATTGGCAAAGGGCCTCTTAGGCTGGAGCTGCACAAGGAAGGAAGAAAGAGAGAGAGAGGAGAGAGAGAGAGGTTGAGGGAGGAGGAGGGAAGAGAGTGAAATACACATTGCCAGTGGTTGGAGGTGGATTCCCAAGACTGAGGGTTTTGAATACTCTAGGGAGTAGCCCTTGCCAGAGCCTCACAGTTCCCTTCAGGTTACTTGTCCTCCTCATGCAAATTGCTCAAAAAAGTGAAATAGGAGAGAAGACGGGGCAGGTGGCCAGAGACCCTCAGAATCCAGGAGTTAGCTCAGGATGAGCTGCCATTGCCCACTGTTTCCTGGGTTGCAAGAGAGCTCTACCCTCAGCACTCATCCCGGGTTTTGGCACCAAATATAAGAGTTAAAGAGGAAAGAAACACAAAATGTGGCTCAACAGTCAAAGACAGATTTATTTTAGAAAAATAAACCTGAGAGGGGCTTTTGGCCAATTTCAGTCAGGAGCATTCTCTCTTACAGACTAAGAGTATATATTGGTATTAGGGTGAGGGCGCTTATCACAAGCTAGGAATATTTCTGTGTAGGGAAGAAGTTTATGGCAGGGTTGGAATGTCTTTGGGCTGGAGGGAAGGTTATCTTGGGGCTGACGTCTTTCTGACCAGACAGGAGGTTATTTCAGGGCTGGCATGTCTCTCGTTGGGAAGGGGTTTGGAATGTTTCTGGTAAGAGATGTTGACAGGATGTTGCTGACCTTAGCCATTAGGCTGATCTGCTTTGGATTTAGTCAGTTTCTGATCAAGGTGAATTTTAAAATGACAGTGCTTGGCCAAGATGGCGAGTTCCTGCTCTGTCAGTCCCTAATTGGTCCTACGGAGTTCTCAACCCTGTTTGCCTATTAAAATCACCTGGGGAGTTTCTACAAAATACAGGTACTTAGACCTCACTCCAATTAATCTCTCTTTACATTGAAAAGACAAACAAACAATAAAGCTCTTCAAGGTTAAGAAAATCTATAGCTTAAAATAATCAAACCTCAAAAATTCCAAGTTGACCCAGTACAGTTTCTCTTACTGGAATGTGGGCAGAGGCCAACTCAAAAGCAAAGTTAGAGATAGCTGGGCATGAAGACTCATGTTCATAGTCCCAGCACTCTGGGAGGCTGAGGCAGGAGGATCACTTGAGTCTAGGAATTTGAGATCACTCTAGGCAACATAGGGAGACCCTGTCTCTACAAAATTAAAAATGTGTTAAAAGCCTACCTGGGCATGGTGGTGCACGCCTGTGCTTCCAGCCACTCCCAAGGCTGAAGTAGTAGAATCACTTGGCCTGGGGAGTTGAGGATCATGCCACTGCACTCCAGTACTCTGGGTAACATAGCAAGTCCCTGTCTCAAAATAACAAAAAACAAGTAAAAAAGTAAGTTAAAAAAAAAAAGAAAGAATATCTAAATGAATAGCCTCAGCACTGGCTTTTCCCATTCTGTGGCTGTTTACCACATTCTGTTCTCCATACAACAGCCTGAGACATGTTTTTAAGTAAATTCAAATCCTATGTCCCACCTATTTAAAACCTTTCTGTAGCTTCCCATTCCATTAACTATACACTCTAAACTGATCTCCAGCTCTCCTGGGCACTGCATGATCTGCTCATCCTTCCAACTCACTTCCTCATCACTCTCCCTTTTACTCACGATGCCTCAGCCAGACTGGCCTCTCTTCTCTTCCATAAATATGCAATACTTTCTTGCCTCTAGATCTTCACATTTATCATTCCCTTTATATAAAATGGTGTTCCTCATCTTCTCATGGTTGGCTCTCTGTTGACATGTAGATCTCAGCTGAACTGTCACTGCCCTGATGAAGTGAGATGTCCCTGATCATCCTCTCCTGAATACGCTCTGCTTCACTCATCACATCACACTGTTTCTCCCCTCTTAACTGTTAAAACAATATGCAACTAACTTCTCAGTTGTAGATTTTATTGTTTATCTGTACCTGCATAGGGACCTTAGACAGTCTTGCTCCCTGCTACATTCCCAAGAGCCTAGAATCATGTCCAATGTCATAGAGGGCCTTCTAAATATTTATTAAGTAAATTAATCCAGGAAGACAAAGCCAGATCAAAATACATCATCACATCTGGAGAATTATAGCAGTTAGAGGAGGAAAACTGTAAGTTATGATGGAACTCAGCAGAATGGGTCACTACCTAAGCCAACAGACCTGAAAAGTCTTCTATCATTCCTCAACTGGACACTTTCCTGCATGAACCCATGCCACAGTAAAGGTCCACTTTTGCCCAGATTAACCCACAGAGTCAAGGGCTGGGTCAAGGGAACATTAGCCTGGAAAATGTCAAAAGAGAAAGCAGTCCCACAGCAGTCTCCCTGGTAATAACTTGGAAGGCCTATTTGCTTAACCCAAATATATGTATAGGGTGTCCACCACCCACATATTTAGAAAGGGAAAATGAAGTAAAGTCATACAGCCTTCTTGCCTATAACTGAAATTCAGAACCCATAATTAAAAAGAAGTGAACACCCAAACCTTCAAATGAGTAGTCTGTTTAAAAAACAAATTCATAAAGTGTATGACTCAAAGCAGTTTCTTTGATTCTTCTCAGAACAAAAGATCTTAACAGAGCAGATCAGAAATGACTGAAACAGCCAGTGGATTCTAATTTTTTGCACATCGTTTATACCTCTAGGAGATTATTATGGAACATTGCACTCTCGACAGAAGAGCTATACCTATAAAATATTCCCCAACAGAAATCATACTCTATCTATTAAACAGTACAGCACAGAAAACCCAGATTAAAGGGGGAAAAAAGCAGGTGTCATTAGAATACTTGGAAGAATAGTGGATACTTGGGGAATTGTGGTCATTGAAAAGGGTTCTCAGAAGGCCACATTAGATGTCATTGTTAATGGGTTGGTAAAAACAAAAGGAAAATTGACCATGATCCCAGTGTTAGGCCTTAACTTTATATTCAGGTCTCAAATTGGCTGCTGCATTGGTGGGCTGATAATTTGAGGCCAAAGAGAGGTCTTTGATATGGCAGCAAGGATGGAGTGCCCATGCTGAAAGTTTAGGGACATATTAAGAAAGCACATGTCTAGAGGCAACTGTCTGGCTGACACAGCAGTCACAGTTGCGTTGTGGGACAGGATACCTAGATGACCATGGGCCTTGAAGATGACCTTCAAGACCCTGATTTCTGTTACATGTGACTTGTAAAAAATGGAAGCATCATGGTTTAGTCTGTTTGTGCTAGTATAATAAAATATATTTGATCAGATAATTTACACATAAAAGAATGTTACTTCTCATGTTCTAGAGGCTGGAAAGTCCATGATCAAGGTATCAGTATGTTCCATGTCTGGTGAGAGCCCAGTGTCTCTTTCCAAGATGGGTTCTTGTTGCTGCATCCTCAGCAGGAGATGGACAATGTGTTTTCATGAGGCAGAAGAATGGAAGGGGCCACCTACTTCCCTCAAGTTCTTTTATAAGGTCACTAATCCCATTCATGAGGGCCCTGTCCTCATACATTAATCTCTTTCTAAAGTCCTCAGCTCTAAATACTAATGCGTTGGCAATTAAGTTTCAACACATGAATTTGGAGGGAACATATTCAGACCATATAATTTCACAAGATCAAGAAGGAATATGGGACAAGGGTGATCTTGGTATAGCCTAACTCACACACTGCTGCAATGAACTTTGGCCATTATTTTTACTTTATATCACAGAGCCAAGGCCAGAGACAAGAAGGAACGGGGAGAAAAAAATACCCTAAAATATTCATTCTCATGACCTAGGATGTTACAGGATTTTATGGCCCATTGGCTAATGGCTATTCTGTGCAATGCACTGACATCCAAGAAAAGTAGTAGAAAGAGAGTTTTCAGATAAGAGATTCAGGAACTGTCAAAACAAATTAAAATTGACTAGTCCTGTTCTTCCACAGTAAATGAGAAAGGAGACATGTTTATTCTGGTCATATTGGATAGCTTTAGTAGACAGATGAAGGCTTTCTCAATAAAGTACAAAAGAGCTAAACTAATGGCACAGATTTAAGTCTAAGAAATCTTCTCTTACCCTGGGGTCCCCACGAACATGACCTCAGACAGTGGGCAGACTCATGAGAGAGCTGTCTCACCAGCCACATCTCATGGCATATGACAAAACCTAGCAGATTTTGCTCTCCTCTGGCCTGTTCCCCAGCCTTCACACCCCAGCCATCTATCAGGAATCAGCCTCATGAACAGTTGGACTTTGTGCCCTTTCTAGATCTTTACTCTTTGGAAGTTCACTTCTAGATCATTGAACTCTTTGTCAGATACCACTTTTCTCAGCCTCCTTTCATTTGTATTAAGTTCATAACCATGGTTTCATGATTCTCCTCACATCAGAAAAAGATAAGAACATCTCAACTAAATTGTTCTTTGTGGTTAAGAATATAAATAAATAAAGCCTTGAAGATAAGACTTGAAATCAGAGAAAAGGTAAGTAGCATAACGTCCACCCCTCCAAATAGCCAATCACAGTCCTGTAAATCAATTTTATTTCATGCTTTCCTGCTAGCTGCTAATCACTTCGCAAAAATTCCCAAAGTGCTTTTTTTTATTTTTTTTTTTTACAGGCACTTCAGTGCAGGCATAATGGCCTGCATAAGGTCATCCCTTTGACCCTGAAATCACCAGCTGAGTACTTGCGGGAGACATTACAGATTGGTTTGGGCTAAGAGTGAAACAAATCACATGGGCATATGGTATTAAAGCAATGTGGTATACACACAATGATGTTAACTTACTTTATAAAAGAATATAGTAGAAGCTGTCTTTGAATACAGCTATCTGGTGATAACATTGCTCCCAGATACACATGTATGTAATTTTTTAAGTTGTCTCTGGGCTTAGAGGTCTAGATCCAAAATTACAAGGGAAATGAGCAAGAATATTGTCAAGATAATATCAAAAGGCTGTTCTCCATTGCTCAGAAACATGAAAAAAGGAATGCCCACAGTAAACTGAAGGGTACATATGAAATCTCAGAAGGAATCTCTTAACTTCTAAAAATGTGTTACATTTGGAATGCAATCTGATATAGGTATTCACAAGACCTGAGCAGACACCTCGCCAAAGAAGATATACAGCTTTTAAAAAAAGCATATGAAAAGATACTAAACATCATATGTCATTAGAGAATTGCAAACTAAAATGAAAATGAGATACCACTGCACACCTATTAGAATGGTGAAAATCCACAACACTGACAACACCAAGTGCTAGCAAGAATGTGGAGCATGAGGAATGCTCACCCATTGCTGGTGGGGATGCAAAATGGTACAGATACTTTGTAAGGCAGTTTGGCAGTTTCTTATAAAATTGAACGTATCCTTACCATATGATCCAGCAATCATGCTCCATTGCATTTACACAAATAAATAGTAAACTTATGTCTACACAAATACCTACTTTTAGGTTTCATCTTTAAAGTAGTTTTATCCATGATTATCAAAACTTGGAAGCAGCCAAATTGTCCTTCAGTAGGAGAATATACAAATAAACGGTGGTACATCCAGACAATGGTATGTTTTTCAGTGCCAAAAAATAGCTATCAAGCCATAAATAACATGGAGGAAACTTAAATGTATATTATTAAATGCAAGAAGCTAATATGAACAGGCTACATGCAGTGTGTTTCCAACTATATGACATTCTGGAAAAGGCAAAACCGTGGAGACAGTAAAAAGACCAATGGCTGTCAGAGTCGGGGTGCACAGAGGAATGAATAGGCAAAGCACAGACGATTTTTAGGGCAGAGGATACTAAAATGGTGGTGACATGTCATTACACATTTGTCAAAACTCAGAGAATGTGCAAGAACAAGAGTAAACTTTGGACTTTGAGTGATAAAGATGTATCAATGCAGGTCAACTCATTGTAACAAATATACCATTCTGGTAGAGCGTGTTGATAGTGGGGGAGGCTATGTATGTGTTGGGGTGGGAGTATACGAGAACTCTCTGCATTTTCCCTCAGTTTTGTTGTGAAGCTAAAACTATTACAGAAAATAAAGTCCATTTTAAAAGTTAAATGAGATAATATATGTAAAGCACCTGATACATTGTAAAGGACTCAATTAATATATTAAAGCTCATATGTAGAGCTTTCTATGTGCAAGGAGATGTCCCATATGACCTCTTGGTCTGATCTTAACTGATTATTCTTTAAAATAAATTTCTGGAGTGGACTTGCTGGGTCAAGTGTGTGAAAGTTTACAATATTTTGTCAGATACTCATTAGAAATTTGTATCAACTTACACTTCCACAAATAACATGCTTGTCTCCCCACATCTTCACCAACACTTAGTAACTTCAGGTATTCTAATATTTGCTAAACTACTTGTGGCTTTCAAACTGGGTTCAATGAAGGGATAATGTTCTTTGTAATGCAAAAGAAATCCCCAAGGAAAGAAGGCAGCTTGTTGGAAATATGACAGTCTACCTCTTTTTTTCCCTTAAACATTGGGGTTCCAAGAGCTCTTGAATTGGCATAAAGCTCTGTTTTCATCTGAAGATTCCACTGGAGAAAGGTCTACTTTCAAGTTCACTTATATAGTTGTTGGAAGATTCAGTTCTTCTAAGGTTATTAGACTGAGAGCCTCAGTTTCCCCTTGACTGTTGGCTGCTCTCAGTTTCTTACTATATTGTCCTTTCCACCAGGGCAACTTGCTTCATCAAAGCCAAAGAGAAAGAGCAACTGTAAAAGCAAGTTGAAAGTCACAATCCCTACTAACCTAATCATGATAGTGGCATTCCATCATTTTTGTTATATTATACTAGTTAAAAGCAAGTTACTAGGTTCAACCCACACACAAGGGTACAAATATCAGGAGGTAGAGATCACTGGAGTCACCTTAGAGGCTGGCTACCATATCATTACTGTTAGCCTCTGGAACTCTTGGCTGAATGGCATCTATTTGACCTCTCCTCCAAGATAATTGGTAGACAGAGTAATAAGTAGGCAATGGAAAAAAGATTTTGCTAAAGCCTCTCTTTTCCTCTCATACTATCGCTGGGGCTGGTGGTCCAGAGGTCTTATTCCTTGAAGGCCATGTGGGCAATGAGGTTCACCACCCTGTTGTTGTAGTCAAATTCATTGTCATACCAAGAAATGAACTTGATAAAGTGGTCATTGAGGGCAATGCCAGTCCCAGCATCGAAGGTGGAAAAGTGCATGATGCTGATAAAGTTGGAGGAGACAATCTGGTGCTCAATGAAGCCCAGGATGCCCTTGAGGGAGCCTACCAATTCTGCTTCACCACCTTCTTGATGTCATCATATTTGGCAGGTATTTTCTGATGGCAGGTCAGATTCATGACCAACACATTAGTGGTGGGGACACGGAAGGCCATGCCATTGAGCTTCCTGTTCAGCTGAGGGATGACTTTGCCCTTAGGCTTGGCAGTGACAGCAGATGTAGTGATGATGTTCTGGAGAACCCCATGTCCATTATGCCAGTTTCCTGAAGGAGCCATCCACAGTTTTCCGGGTGGCAGTGATGGCATGGACTATGGTCATGAGTCTTCCCATAACACCAAAGTTGTCATGGATGACCTTGGCCAGGAGTGCTAAGCAGTTGGTGGTACAGGATGTATTGCTGATGATCTTGAGGCTGTTGTCACAGTTCTGATGGTTCACACCCATCACAAACATGGGGATGTCAGCAGAGGGGGCAGAGATGATGACCCTTGTGGCTCACCCCTGAAAGTGAGCCCCAGCCTTCTCCATGGTGGTGAAGACACCAGTGGACTCCATGGTGTACTCAGTGCCAGCATTACCATATTTGATTTTGGTGAGCTCTAGCTCCTAGAAGATGGTGATGGAATTTCCATTGATGACAAGCTTCCCATTCTCAGCCTTGGGAGTGCCATGGAATTTGCCATGGGTGGAATTATACTGGAACATGTAGGGCATGAAGTTAAGGTCAATGAAGGGGTCATTGATGGCCACAATATCCACTTTACCAGAGTTCAGAGCAGCCCTTGTGACCAGGAGCCCAAATATGGCCAAATCCATTGACTCCAGGCTTCACCTTCACCATGGTGTCTCAGGGATGCAGCTGGCGCTGCATGAGATGTGACTGTCTGTTGAACGGGAAAAGCAGAAAGCTACAGTGTATTATTTAACCCATAATTATCATATTGAGATATTCTTTGTTAACTCTGATGCCAATAGGTGGTGACTCAGATGGGCATCACTTGACATAGCAGGCTAACATCCCCTGAGCATGTGGACAATTCAGTTGTCTCAGTATCACTTGTTTAAAAGACTATCCTTTTCCCTCATTGAATTTACTTTTGTCAAAATCAATTGGCCATATGATTTTGGCCATTAACTCACACATAAGCAAATGTTCTCTCAAAATGGGTTACAGGCCTAAATTTCAGGGGTAAACCATACACTTCTTCGAAGAAAACATAAATTAACATGTTCATGACCTTAAATAAAGAAAAAAATCTTTTTCTGCTAAACAAAAAAAGTTAAAAAATGAGACATGATCAAAACTAAAAACATTTGCTCTTTAAAAGACATCAAAAAGAAAATGAAAAGACAAGCCACAGAATGAGAAAAAATATCAAAACATATATTTGGTAAAGGACTTCTATCCAGAATATAAAATACAATTACAACTAAAGAACACAAGGATAAATGACTCAATTTTAAAATCAGCACAATATTTGAATAGTCACTTAACCAAAAAGGTGTAAGAATAGCCAATAAAGTACATGAAAAGACAGTCAGCATCACCAGTCAGCAGGGAAATGAAAATCAAAACTACAATGTGACACCACTTCTTACCCACTAGAATGCTATAACAAAACAGAAGGACAAAAACAATTGGAAGAGGGGTGGAGCCAAGATGACTGAATAGGAACAGCTCCAGTCTACAGCTCCCAGCATGAGCGATGCAGAAGATGGGTGATTTCTGCATTTCCATCTGAGGTACAGGGTTCATCTCACTAGGGAGTGCCAGACAGCGGCAGCAGGACAGTGGGTGCAGCACACCGTACGTGAGCTGAAGCAGGGAGAGGCATTGCCTCACTCAGGAAGCACAAGGGGTCAGGAAGTTCCCTTTCCTAGTCAAAGAAAGGGGTGACAGACAGCACCTGGAAAATCGGGTCACTCCCACCCTAATACTGTGCTTTTCCAATGGGCTTAAAAAATGGCACACCAGGAGATTATATCCTGCACATGGCTTAGAGGGTCCTACACCCACAGAGTCTCGCTGATTGCTAGCACAGCAGTCTGAGATCAAACTGCAAGGTGGCAGCGAGGCTGGGGGAAGGGTGCCCGCCATTGCCTAGGCTTGATTAGGTAAACAAAAAAGCTGGGAAGCTCGAACTGGGTGGAGCCCACCACAGCTCGAGGAGGCCTTCCTGCCTCTGTAGGCTTCAACTCTGGGGGCAGGGCACAGACAAACAAAAAGATAGCAGTAACCTCTGCAGACTTAAATGTCCCTGTCTGACAGCTTTGAAGAGAGTAGTGGTTCTCCCAGCACACAGCTGGAGATCTGAGAATGGGCAGACTGCCTCCTCTAGTGGGTCCCTGACCCCTGAGCAGCCTAACTGGGAGGCACCCCCCATTAGGGGCAGACTGACACCTCACACGGCCGGGTACTCCTCTGAGACAAAACTTCCAGAACGATCAGGCAGCAGCATTTTCCGTTCACCAATATCCGCTGTTCTGCAGCCACCACTGTTCTGCAGCCACCACTGCTGATACCCAGGCAAACAGGGTCTGGAGTGGACCTCTAGCAAATTTCAACAGACCTGCAGCTGAGAGTCCTGTCTGTTAGAAGGAAAACTAACAAACAGAAAGGACATCCACACCAAAAACCCATCTGTACATCACCATCATCAAAGACCAAAAGTAGATAAAACCACAAAGATGGGGAAAAAAACAGAGCAGAAAAACTGGAAAATCTAAAAAGCAGAGCACCTCTCCTCCTCCAAAGGAATGCAGCTCCTCACCAGCAATGGAACAAAGATGGATGGAGAATGACTTTGACGAGTTGAGAGAAGAAGGCTTCAGATGATCAAATTACTCTGAGCTACAGGAGGAAATTCAAACCAATGTCAAAGAAGTTAAAAACTTTGAAAAAAAAATTAGACGAATGGATACCTAGAATAACCAATGCAGAGAAGTCCTTAAAGGGGCTGACGGAGCTGAAAGCCAAGGTTCGGGAACTACATGAAGAATGCAGAAGCCTCAGGAGCTGATGCGATCAACTGGAAGAAAGGGTATCAGTGATGGAAGATGAAATGAATGAAATGAAGCGAGAAGGGAAGTTTAGAGAAAAAAGAATAAAAAGAAATGAACAAAGCCTCCAAGAAATGTGGGACTATGTGAAAAGACCAAATCTACGTCTGATTAGTGTACCTGGAAGTGATGGGGAGAATGGAACCAAGTTGGAAAACACTCTGCAGTATATTATCCAGGAGAACTTCCCCAATCTAGCAAGGCAGGCCAACATTCAGATTCAGGAAATACAGAGAATGCCACAAAGATACTCCTTGAGAAGAGCAACTCCAAGACACATAATTGTCAGATTCACCAAAGTTGAAATCAAGGAAAAAATGTTAAGGGCAGCCAGAGGGAAAGGTCGGGTTACCCACAAAGAGAATCCCATCAGACTTACAGCGCATCTCTCGGCAGAAACTCTACAAGCCAGAAGAGAGTGGGGGCCAATATTCAACATTCTTAAAGAAAAGAATTTTCAACCCAGAATTTCATATCCACCAAACTAAGCTTCTTAAGTGAAGGAGAAATAAAATACTTTACAGACAAGCAAATGCTGAGAGATTTTGTCACCACCAGGTCTGCCCTAAAAGAGCTCCTGAAAGAAGCACTAAACATGGAAAGGAACAACCGGTACCAGCCACTGCAAAAACATGCCAAAATGTAAAGACTATCAAGGCTAGGAAGAAACTGCATCAACTAATGAGCAAAATAACCAGCTAACATCATAATCTCAGGACCAAATTCACACACAACAATATTAACTTTAAATGTAAATGGGCTAAATGCTCCAATTAAAAGACACAGACTGGCAAATAGGATAAAGAGTCAAGACCCATCAGTGTGCTGTATTCAGGAAACCCATCTCACGTGCAGACACACATAGACTCAAAATAAAGGGATGGAGGAAGATCTACCAAGCAAATGGAAAACAAAAAAAGGCAGGGGTAGCAATCCTAGTCTCGGATAAAACAGACTTTAAACCAACAAAGATCAAAAGAGACAAAGAAGGACATTACATAATGGTAAAGGGATCAATTAGACAAGAAGAACTAACTATCCTAAATAAATATGGACCCAATACAGGAACACACAGATTCATAAAGCAAGTCCTTAGTGACCTACAAAGAGACTTAGACTCCCACACAATAATAATGGGAGACTTTAACACCACACTGTCAACATTAGACAGATCAACGAGACAGAAACTTAACAAGGATACCCAGGAATTGAACTCAGCTCTGCATCAAGTGTACCTAATAGACATCTACAGAACTCTCCACCCCAAATCAACAGAATATACATTTTTTTCAGCACCGCACCACACCTATTCCAAAATTGACCACATACTTGGAAGTAAAGCACTCCTCAGCAAATGTGAAACAACAGAAATTATAGCAAACTCTCTCTCAGACCACAGTGCAATCAAACTAGAACTCAGGATTAAAAAACTCACTCAAAACTGCTCAACTACATGGAAACTGAACAACTTGCTCCTGAAGGACTACTGGGTACATAACAAAATGAAGGCAGAAATAAAGATGTTTTTTGAAACCAACGAGAACAAAGACACAACATATCAGGATCTCTGGGAAACATTCAAAGCAGCATGTAGAGGGAAATTTATAGCACTAAATGCCCACAAGAGAAAGCAGGAAAGATCCAAAATTGACACCCTAACATCACAATTAAAAGAACCAGAAAAGCAAGAGCAAACACATTCAAAAGCTAGCAGAAGGCAAGAAATAACTAAAATCAGAGCAGAACTGAAGGACATAGAGACACAAAAAACCCTTCAAAAAATTAATGAATCCAGGAGCTGGTTTTTTGAAAAGATCAACAAAATTGATAGACCACTAGCAAGACTAATAAAGAAGAAAAGAGAGAAGAATCAAATAGACGCAATAAAAAATGATAAAGGGGATACCACCACCAATCCCACAGAAATACAAACTACCATCAGTGAATACTATAAACACCTCTATGCAAATAAACTAGAAAATCTAGAAGAAATGGATAAATTCCTCGACACATACACCCTCCCAAGACTAAACCAGGAAGAAGTTGAATCTCTGAATAGACCAATAACAGGCTCTGAAATTGTGGCAATAATCAAAAGCTTACCAACCAAAAAGAGTCCAGGACCAGATGGATTCACAGCCGAATTCTACCAGAGGTACAACGAGGAGCTGGTACCATTCTTTCTGAAACTATTCCAATCAATAGAAAAAGAGGGAATCCTCCCTAACTCATTTTATGAGGCCAGCATCATCCTTATACCAAAGCTGGGCAGAGACACAACAAAAAAGAGAATTTTAGACCAATATCCTTGATGAACATTAATGCAAAAATCCTCAATAAAATACTGGCAAACCGAATCCAGCAGCACATCAAAAAGCTTATCCATCATGATCAAGTGGGCTTCATCCCTGAGATGCAAGGCTGGTTCAACATACACTAAATCAATAAATGTAATCCAAGGTATAAAAAGAACCAAAGACAAAAACCACATGATTATCTCAATAGATGCAGAAAAGGCCTTTGACAAAATTCAACAACTCTTCATGCTAAAAACTCTCAATAAATTAGGTATTGATGGGATGTATCTCAAAATAATAAGAGCTATCTATGACAACCCAAGCCAATATCATACTGAATGGGCAAAAACTGGAAGCATTCCCTTTGAAAACTGGCACAGGACAGGGATGCCCTCTCTCACCACTCCTATTCAACATAGTGTTGGAAGTGCTGGCCGGGGCAATTAAGCAGGAGAAGGAAATAAAGGGTATTCAAATAGAAAAAGAGGAGATCTAATTGTCCCTTTTTGCAGATGACATGATTGTATATCTAGAAAACCCCATTGTCTCAGCCCCAAATCTCCTTAAGCTGATAAGCAACTTCAGCAAAGCCTCAGGATACAAAATCAATGTGCAAAAATCACAAGCATTCCTATACACCAATAACAGACAAACAGAGAGCCAAATCATGAGTGAACTTCCATTCACAATTGCTTCAAAGAGAAGAAAATACCTAGGAATCCAACTTACAAGGGATGTGAAGGACCTCCTCAAGGAGAACTACAAACCACTGCTCAATGAAATAAAAGAGGATACAAACAAATGGAAGAACATTCCATGCTCATGGGTAGGAAGAATAAATATCATGAAAATGGCCATACTGCCCAAGGTAATTTATAGATTCAATGCCATCCCCATCAAGCTACCAATGACTTTTTTCACAGAATTGGAAAAAACTACTTTAAAGTTCATATGGAAACAAAAAAGAGCCTGCATTGCCAAGTCAATCCTAAGTCAAAAGAACACAGCCAGAGGCAACACGCTACCTGACGTCAAACTATATTAAAGGCTACAGTAACCAAAACAGCATGGTACTGGTACCAAAACAGAGATATAGATCAATGGAACAGAACAGAGCCTTCAGAAATAATGCCGCATATCTACAACTATCTGATCTTTGACAAACCTGACAAAAACAAGAAATGGGGAAGGGATTCCCTATTTAATAAATGGTGCTGGGAAAACTGGCTAGCCATGTGTAGAAAGCTGAAACTGGATTCCTTCCTTACAAATTATATGAAAATTAATTCAAGATGGGTTAAAGACTTACATGTTAGACCTAAAACCATGAAAACCCTAGAAGAAAACTTAGGCAATACCATTCAGGACATAGGCATGGGTAAGGACTTCATGTCTAAAACACCAAAAGCAATGGCTACAAAAGCCAAAATTGACAAATGGGATGTAATGAAACTAAAGAGCTTCTGCACAGCAGGAGAAACTACCATCAGAGTGAACAGGCAACTTACAAAATGGGAGAAAATTTTCACAACCTACTCATCTGACAAAGGGCTAATATCCAGAATCTACAATGAACTCAGGCAAATTTACAAGAAAAAATCAAACAACCCCATAAAAAAGTGGGCAAAGGATATGAACAGACATTTCTCAAAAGAAGACATTTATGCAGCCAAAAAACACATGAAAAAATGCTCATCATCACTGGCCATCAGAGAAATGCAAATCAAAAGCACAATGAGACACCATCTCACACCAGTTAGAATGGCAATCATTAAAAAGTCAGAAAACAACAAGTGCTGGAGAGGATGTGGAGAAATAGGAACACTTTTACACTATTGGTGGGACTGTAAACTAGTTCAACCATTGTGGAAGTCAGTGTGGTGATTCCTCAGGGATCTAGAACTAGAAATACCATTTGACACAGCCATCCCATTACTGGGTATATACCCAAAGGATTATAAATCATGCTGCTATAAAGACACATGCACACGTATGTTTATTGTGGCACTATTCACAATAGCAAAGACTTGGAACCAACCCAAATGTCCAACAATGATAGACTGGATTAAGAAAATGTGGCACATATACACCATGGAATACTATGCGGCCATAAAAAATGATGAGTTCATGTCCTTTGTAGGGACATGGATGAAGCTGGAAACCATCATTCTCAGCAAACTATTGCAAGGACAAAAAACGAAACACCACATGTTCTCACTCATAGGTGGGAATTGAACAATGAGAACACATGGACACAGGAAGGGGAACATCACACTCCGGGGACAGTTGTGGGGTGGGGGGAGGGGGGAGGGAGAGCATTTGGAGATATACCTAATGCTAAATGCCGAATTAATGGGTGTGGCACACCAACATGGCACATGTATACATATGTAACAAACCTGCACATTGTGCACATGTACCCTAAACTTAAAGTATAATAATAATAAAATAAATAAATAAATAAATAAATAAATAAATAAATAAATAAACAATTGAAAGAAGTGAAAAAACAATGATGTGAAAAATTGAACTACTCATGCAGTGTTGATGGGACATGCAGCCACATTGGAAAACAGATTGCCAGTTTCTTAAAATGTTAAATATACATTTACCTTATGATCTAGCACTTTCACTCCTAGCTGTCTACCCCAAAGAAACAGAAACCTATGTCCACACAACACATGAATGTGAATATTCATAGCAGCTTTATCCATAATAGTCCATAAAGTGGAAACACATCAAATATCGATCAACTGATGAATGAATAAACAAATGGGAGCCATCCATACAATTTAATAGGGTTTGGCACCTAAAAGGAGTAAAATATTGATACGTGCTACAACATACATGAACCACAAAAGAACATTAAGCTGGCCAGGTGTGGTGACTCACACCTGTAATCCCAGCACTTTGGGAGGCCAAGGTGGGTGGATCATTTGGGGTCAAAAGTTTAGATCAGCCTGGCCAACATGATGAAATCCCGCCTCTACTAAAAATACAAAAATTACCCAGGCATGGTGGCAGGTGCCTGGAGGCTGAGGCAGGAGAATCACTTGAACCCGGAAGTGGAGGTTGAAGTGAGCCAACATCACACCACTGCACTCCAGCCTGGGCAACAGAGCAAGACTCTGTGTCAAAAAAAAAAAAAAGTATATTAAGCTAAGTGAAAGAAAAGAAATACAAAGACCAAATATTCTATGATTCCATTTATATAATGTCTAGAAAAGGCAAATCTGTAAAGTCAGTGAGTCAATTAAAGGTTGCCTTGAGCTGTGAGTAAGAGTAAGGAATGGTGACTGATGAGCACGAGGGATTTCTTAGGAATGATAGAAATGTTGGAAAACAGGATTACAGTGATGGTCCACACAAGTATAAAATTTTACTAAAAATAATTGAACTGTACACTTAAAACAAGCAAATGTGATGTCAATTATACCTCAGTAAACCTATTTAAAAATAAAAGAAAGTTGGTAGTATGGTTCCCAGTCACTCTGGACCTTTGTTTTATTTCTCCCTTTCTTTAGGGCTTATATTTATTGCTTCCACTCAGAGACTCCAAGACACATGAGCTGAAATCTACGAGCCTCCAGAACGTTCAACAGCTGAAGGAAAGTCCAGCCCCACACTGAAGGCAATGGGGGATCTTTAAGGTGCTCTCCAGCACTGCTACAGCAGGCAAAGGCATGCGATGCCCCTGGGTAGTTTCAGATAGTACTCCACAAGTCTCAGCAAGACCCAGGGCCTGTAAATAGTTCTGATAGTTTCAGAGAACAAGCTGCTACATCTTGTAGCACAAGGCCAACCTTTCCTAGGCAAGTGGTTTTGAAGCATTGGTAGTGAGGTCCAAAGTAGAAGATGAATGTCTACAACATGAAGGAGGGCAAGACCCAGAGTGGGGTGTCAAACTAAATCATTTGTAGAGTATTACTTTCAATAACTGCAGAAAGCATTCTTTTCAAGTGCTTATGGCATGTTCACCAATGTAGACCATATGCTGGACCATAAAACAAATCTCACTAAATATTCAAGAATCAAAATCATACAGTGCATATGCTCTGGCCACAGTAGTATTTAATTAGAAATCCATAACAATGAGATATCTAGAAAATCCTCAATTTTAGAAAACAAGCAACACACTTCTGAATAACACTTGGGTCAGAGAAGAAACCACAAGACAAAACTTTAAATATTATTAACTGAATGATGATAACCCAATACATCAAAATGTTGGGTACAGCTCACACAGTGCTTAAAGAGAAATTTACAACTTTTAATGCCTATAGTGGAAATAGGAAAGGATTGCTCAGGATCCTGAAAAACGGGGCTGGGTGCAGTGGCTCACGCCTGTAATCCCAGCACTTTGGGAGGCTGAGGCGTGCAGATCACAAAGTCAGGAGTTTGATACCAGCTGGTCAACGTGATGAAACCCCACCTCTACTGAAAATACAAAAATTAGCCCGGTGCAGTGGCGGGCACCTGTAATCCCAGCTACTTCGGAGGCTGAGGTGGGAGAATTGCTTGAACCCGGGAGGCAGAGGTTGCAGTGAGCTGAGATGGTGCCCCTGCACTTCAGCCTGGGTGACAGAGCAAGACTCCATCTCAAAAAAAAAAAAAAATGTGAAAAACGAGTGAAAAAAAAAACAAAATTAATAAATGTAAGCCAATAATAAAAATAATGAAAATCATGAAATAGAAAAATAAACAAAAGAGACAACGGTCAATTTTTCTGTACTCCCTGCACAAAACTTCATTTCAAAATAATTTTATATTTAAATATATATCCAGAACCACAGAGATCTTAGAAGAAAAAATTAGAGAAATATAGAAATAAAATGAGAACTGTGGGAATAAAAATCAGGAAGTAGTTGCCTATGAGGTAGATTGGGGGAAGGGCAGGGAATTAACAGGGAACAGGCAGAAAACAACTTTCTGGAGTGATGGAAATGGTCTATATCTTTTTTGGGGTGCTACTTACATGGGCATATATAACCGTCAAGTTCCACTGAACTGAACACTTAAGACCTGGGCATTTTAATGCATGTAAATTATATTTCAATTTTTTTGAGTAAAGTGTCTTGGGAAGCTTATGGCGGTGATATTTGGGCAGTTCTGGGGCATAGGCTTCAGAAGCATTCACAGTATGTCCAGTTCAAGAATTTGCTGAGAATCGTTTTGCAGCCAAAAATATGGATAAGTTCAAACACCTATGATAAGAGTCATTGGGGCATACAACCACAAATCCCCACTCTTGTGATACAGGCCATATCATTAAGTGGTTATCACCAGATAGCTTTCCTTCAATGATGTTGTTCATCTAGGAACCCAGGGCTCTCCAGGGGCAAATGACCATTGAGGTTTCAGATATATTGGGTAGGAAAGAAAGTCACCGCACATGAAACTAAGTGATTGGAGCTGTCACCATTGCAAATTTCTAAATTTTGTAAGACAGCAGCAACATTTCAAATGACAGTCTGAGAGAGGAGATAATGGGCTTACATGGATTTCCCTCCAGATGGATTTACTGAACAAGGGCACAATTCAAATTGCACTTGCAGATTTCTCCTGGTCTAGTTTAAGTTCACAGATTGTGGATCCCAGACAGCTGGTATCAACTGACTAGTGTCCTGTTAAGGCTAAACCCAAGACTCTGCCACACTGCAGCATTAGGATGGGACTTCTCTTCCTGTTCCTGGGAAGAATTAGAGATGTAACCCAAAGGTCACTATTTTTCTGAGATAAGGATCCCACAGGAGGAGAGAGCAATGAGTACATGGCCAGAGATCAAAGTGATAAGGGTTGGGCCAGAAGCCACAGTGCATAAAGCTTCAGACTTGCCACAGGAAATAAGGTGAAAAGTACGTCCACTCTTCTGTCCAGCTTTTAACAATCTAACTAAAGGTTAGAGATTTTTCATTTTCTTTCAGCTACTCCTGCAGTGATGGGGACACCGAATGTTTGCAAAACAATGGGGTAGAGGAAAATAAGGCATCTGTGTGAGTATATAACCATTTGACATCTCTTTTTAGCCCTCTCCAGGGTCACCCTAGAATCAGATCTCCAGCATCTTCTGTTTCCTGGTGAGTGATTCCTGCTACTTTGGATGGCCATGACGGGCTGGAGCTGCCTTGTGACAGGAGCAGGAGGGTTTCTGGGACAGAGGATCATCCGCCTCTTGGTGAAGGAGAAGGAGCTGAAGGAGATCAGGGTCTTGGACAAGGCCTTCAGACCAGAATTGAGAGAGGAATTTTCTAGTAAGTAAACTTGGGTCATGGGTGTGTGGTTCCATCTTAACACTGCATGTGTGGGGGGGAGATGGACCTTGTCTAGCAAGTTATTGAAATTTGTAGCCAAATCTAAGCCAATCTCACATCCAAAGTCATCAAGAAATAAATATTAAATAGTATAAAATGGCATAGTATGAAAGATACTGGGTGGGATTTCCAGAGACTAGATTCTGGCCCTGACCCGGAACTTGAGAAGCAGCCACCTCAGCCTCCAGGCCTCTTTTCTTCTCGTCTAGAAAATCCCACATCAGTTCTTTTTCTTGTCTGCAACTCTTTTATGTTCTGAAGCTTTTGTCTTGGCAATTGCTGTACAACATTCATAAAGGACACCATTACCCTGGAGACCTCACCAATGGGTCATTGTCTCTCTAGAACGTGCCAGGCTGTGTTTTGTTTTGCAGCTTCCTTAGTATCCTTAGTGAGGGCAAAATAAAAGGAAGTTAAGGTAAAGATGAGTGTATAAGTGGGTGTGTGTGACAGAGAGAGAGGAAAACAATAAGGGGGAGAGAGAGTCGGGGAGAGAGAGTCGGGGAGAGAGACTCAGAGACAGAGACAATGAGAAAGACAGAGAAATAATGAAAAATATATAGTGAGAGAGAGAGCATCAGTGAGAGAGTGTGTGTGCACAGTGCACAGCACAGAGCAGAGACAGAGTAAGAGGCAGTATAAGGCCAGACATGCCTCATTTAGATTTTGCATATATGGCTTTTTAAAAAAAAAAAAAAAACATTTACCTCTGTTGCTCATCATCAAAAAGAAATTGACTGCAGAATTTTCTGTGGCAACTCCTTGTACAAATGGCCCCATGAGGCAGGTAGAAAAGGCATCACATCCAACTGGACAATGAACGCATCAAGGTCCGGAATCACAAAGCAACTTGCTAAGGCCATCTGATTGATGTGTAGCAGAGCTCAGACCAGAGCTTTATCCATAGGCTATTTCACTTGGCCCCAGAGCTGATGCTTGGCAAAGTGGATCTTCAGTCTCTCCCTTTGCTCCTTGGTGTGCCCCAAAACAATTCCCTGTCCTCCTCCCCAACCCAGGGGATTTGGGGGACTGTGTGTCTACATGTGGGCTCTGGCTGCCCAGAGGGTCCTGCCCTGCCCACAGAGAATCCCCCACTTGACAGCATTCAGGGACCACACCCAACACTCTACTTTTGCTCTTCTCTGACCTCTTGAAATGTTCGATTTCTTCCACCCTCTGTTTTAACGTTGTCTTTGATAAACAAATATTAAATGCTTATAATCCTTGCCTGTGTCTCACCAATATTTGCAATTTAACATCTGAAGCCAGAAGAAAGCAATGCTCAGCCTAGAGGTATTGATCCCCTATGGTAAAAATGCAGATCATATAATAGACAGGCAGGGGTCTGTATGAAGATAAAAACAGAGAAAGCATTCAGTGTTCTTTTTGTGCCAGGCACTTGGCCAAAGGTTTGCCAACTCATTTGCTCCTCATAACAACCCTATGAGATCGGTAATATTATCCTCCTTTTTTAAAGATGAGGAGATAGAAACAGAGAGGTTAGTTAACTTTTTGAAGGTCCCACAGTTAGCATATGGCAAAGCTAGATTTGAACCCAGACAGACTAGTGCAGCATCTGTGCTCTTAAGCAGTAGTTTGTCTTACAGCTCCTTTAGGCCTTCCTCTAGCCCAACTTACACCATAAAAGCAACTCCATTTAGTCTACATAAAACACTTGCCAAGTCTACAGTGCCTTGGAGAAGAAGGGAGCCATGTCTTCATCAACAAAGTCCCTTTTCCTAGTCCCTCTAGATCCCTGGGAACTCACTGGGGAAGAGTCCTTTTCTCTCAGCTTTGGACTTCTTCCACTTTGACACTCCTTTGAGCCAGTCTGTCTGAAGTGGCAGCAAAGAAGAAGCAGAGGAAGGCAGCAGGAAGGGCAGAGGTGGAAATAGAACCAGAGAACATCCCACTCTCAGGCTGTTACCCACATCACCACCAGCAGCCTCTTCCCTGACTCCCCCACTCCAGGACCTTCTTGGAGTTGCCTGACAATGGGAAGAGGTTGGGAGTAGACAAAACATGGCAGAGGCATCAGGAGAGCAAGTGGTCCTGCTTGTACCCCAGGAAGGAATTTCTCCAGCTTCGAATTTTTCACTCTGAATTTTGCTCTCACTGGTCTTTGGTCTTTGTTGCCAATTTCAGTTAAACTGGCTTATTCTTTGGAAAAGAATGATATTAAACAACAGAAAAGTTGATATTAAACAGCCAGTCCTGCACCTGGTGTACAGGGTACAAGCTTGGAGGCAGGGTGGGCGTGTTTAAGCCTTCACTAGAAACGTGACCTTAGATCTGTCCCTTAACCTCTCTGAGACTCAGTTTCCTCACTGATAAAGTGGGACTCAGAATACCTACCTCATGAGATAGCTGTAAAAAGAAATAAATATCCTGTAAGTGTTACAGATGATAAAGCACAAACAAGTGTAGAGTATTTATCCAAGCTCCATGTAGCATGGTGTTCATTTTGTGGGCTAACTCCAGGTGACAACCTTACTGGCAGCGTCACTTCCTGTGGATTTCAAAGGAACCTGAAGTCATTGATGTTGTAACCACTGCCTCCGGCTAGACAGCTGCGATGTTAGTTCATTGGTGGTTAACTCATTTTCAGCATTGCTACCTGCTTTTGATGATATCTGATAATAGTTTTCCAGGGAAATTCATCATTGAAGCCCACCCACAATTCCTGAGTAATGATTCCACTCTCCTCCCAGTTGCCCAAGCAGGAAACTGTAGGGGTGATTTTATCTTCTCCTTTTCCTATCAGCTCAGATCCAATAGGTACCAGGACCTTCAAGGTAAGGTCTGAAATTCAAACCTGGTATATCTCTCCCCTCCTCTGCTTCCACTGCTGGACCCTGCTTCCAGTCCTCATCGAAACTTTGGCACAGACATTCTGATTAATCACTTGATCATCAGTCTTTCTCAAATCCCCTATACCAGTCCATTTTATATCCTCAAGCCAAGATTAACTTCCTACACCACAACCCTGCTTTTGTTCCTTTTGTTGTTGTTGCTTGTGTGGTTTTTTTTTTTTTTTTTTTTTTTTGAGACAAGGTCTTGCTCTACCACCCAGGCTAGAGTGCAGAGGTGTGATCTTGGCTCACTGCCAGGAACCAGAGACCTCAGCCTCCATTTATCCTCCCACCGCAGTCTGCAGAGTAGCTGGGACTGCAGGCAGGCACATGCCACCATGCCCAGCTATTTCATGTATTTTAATAGAAATGGGATTTCCCCATGTTGTCCAAGCTGGTCTCAACCTCCTGCGCTCCAGTGATCCATCCATCACAGCCTCCCAAAGTGCTGGAATAACAGGCATGAGCCACGGGGCTTGGCCTTTTTGTCATTTTATTCCAAATATAAATAAGGGGTTTTCTTTAACATGATGCTGGAGTCCCAAAATTATGATTCTATACATGATTTCTCATTACTTACAGAATTAACTTCAAACTTTTCCCTCATACTCTCTACAATCACACTACTCTCCTTAGAAAATTTGATGGGCTTCCCATGACTCTAGCAATGCTTATATTCCAGGCATACCTGACAGCTCACTGCTCAGATTACTTTTCTAAAATGAGATGGGAGAGAAATAGATGTTTGCTCTTTCCAAGAAATTGATACACATGCTGATTTCTGTGCCTTTTTTACTTGTTCTTTCCGTAGAATGTACACCCTCCACTCTAACACCCTACTCTAACCATCCTTGAACACCTATGTAACATCACCTTTATCAGAAAACTTCTCAGCCAGATACAGAAATCATTCCAATGACCTGACCTGTGTTCACACAGAACTCCAGAACAAGACCAAGCTGACAGTGCTGGAAGGAGACATTCTGGATGAGCCATTCCTGAAGAGAGCCTGCCAGGACGTCTCGGTCATCATCCACACCGCCTGTATCATTGATGTCTTTGGTGTCACTCACAGGGAGTCTATCATGAATGTCAATGTGAAAGGTATGGTAGGCTGGGGAGGAGATGCAGCAAGGTGGGGAATTAAGGATCACAAAGAAGGGCAGGAAGGGAAAAGAAGTCCCTCCACTGAACACCTGCTGTGCTCTGGGCCAAGTGCCTTTGCTGATCGCTACGAATAGGGGAGTTCAAGACTGCTAACTTTAGTTTTTTAGATGATAAAACTAGGACTGAGAGAGGGCAAGTAACTTGTCCAAGGTCCCCCAGGTAAGTAAGCAAGTAGGAGAGTTAGACTTTAAACTCACCCCTGTGTGACTCCAAAGGCTCTTTCTACTGTGGTTCCAATCAAAAGTCAACTAATTTCTGACTTCAGACTCTTGATACCCAGCCACCCCTTGCCTCCCAGGCCAGAAGCAGACCTTGCAGGTGCCACTGTAGTCACCATTTTGAACCTTGTGTGTAGGTTGATGAGAACATTCAGAGCCCTCCTGCCCACCTCAAACAAGAAGTCCTCTTGAGAGAACTAGCAAAGCTGGTTCACAAGGTCTGTCAGGACAGAATTATCCAGCACATGCCTTCCCACAATATTTTTTTAACAGTAAGATTTTTCCAGTATCAAGAATACAATCTCTTCAGCTCACCACAGGGCCTACTATTCCAGAGCCGTTTTCAGCCAGGTGCCCAAAGTGCACCCTCATTTAATCTTCATCCCTTAAATGCTTGGGGTTTCCTTTCAAAGTATGGCTTTCCAACTACCTTAAATTCAGACACATTTCCTTAAGGAATCTTCTCAGAAATCTCACCCTCTGATCTCCAGAGTCCAGTCTCTTCAGCACCATAGCACCCCAAACCCCGGCCTGGCCCTCCGCATTTAGTCTACTCTGACTCTTTTTCCAAAGCAACCAATTGCTTTTGAGTCTCCAGCACCATAAAAGAAAAAAAAAAAAAAAACTTCCAGTTTCTACTTACCCATACTTCTAAGTACCCCTGCTGTGCAAGGAGGGTGCTAAGAGTAACCAGTTTTTAATTTTAATTACTACTTCAACAGCTCCCAAAAGGAGGGGTTATGAAATGACAGGGGAAGTGTTAGAGGCATCTGTTTGCTAAAACCATTATAACTCCCAAGCTTAGAAAATACTTCACAATGTTGGTCATTTCCCCCTTGAAGGTAAACTAACTCCAAATTTTCTCTGCCACAAGATTAATTTTTGAACACATGAGGCTGTCTTTCCAGAAACTCAAATTGCACAGAGACATTAAAAGGGCTAAGATACAAAAATTTGTAAATAAAAATGATCCTTTCCCTAGGAAATTCCTTCCTTCTTCAAGGGAAGGCACTATGGGTACCTCCATGAGCTTTGCTTCTACACAGCTCAGGGGAGGCTACAAGGTCCTCTCACTGCAGGTGTTACCAGCAGAGGACACACTTCTCTCCCCAGCCCTCCACCAGGCTCCACAGGAAACGCCAGGGCAGGGTTTAAAAGAAGGTTTATCACCTCCACTTTACATAACTGGGTAAACAGAGTCACAGCCAGAATTGGAAGCAGCTTTCCCAGGGAACACACAATCAGGAAGAGTGTGGGTTTCCAGCATCTCCCCACAATCCACTGCTTGCTCAGTGACTCCAGGATGGTCCTTGTGACAAAGTTTTATTAGAGCCCAGCAAAATGAGAAAAGTACCAACAATTTCATATATATTGAAGAGTTTATATTGCCTATATACAATGGTGTATGTGTGTGTGTGATGTGAATTCTTCAACTGCCCATTTTGCCTAAGGACTGGAACTGTCCATATTCACAGAGTATAGCCTCCTGATTTTTTAGATTTTAAATGATCTGACTTTAATGGTACTGATTACAAATCATAATTTGTCTATACCCTTACTTGGCAAAATAAAAAGTGATAACCCTAGGTCCCTTTCCAAAATTAAAGTACACACACACACATCCATGAAACCCAAAAGTCTAGAAATTCTTACTCTCCAGAACCCACATGTCAGTTTCTCTTCATTTTGGTATTTTTCTTATGGCTGTAGTACGACCAAATCTCAGACAGAACCACAGAAGAATGTACCCTGAGTCTGTTACAACCACCATATTTGGGAGTGGGGGGTGGGGCACATAGATCTGTGCTCGTGGTTGGCACCTCTTAGGGATATATCCTGACAGTGACAATATGCTCTTCATGGACAGGTACCCAGCTCCTGTTAGAGGCCTGTGTCCAAGCTAGTGTGCCAGTCTTCATCTACACCAGTAGCATAGAGGTAGCCGGGCCCAACTCCTACAAGGAAATCATCCAGAATGGCCACGAAGAAGAGCCTCTGGAAAACACATGGCCCGCTCCATACCCACACAGCAAAAAGCTTGCTGAGAAGGCTGTGCTGGCGGCTAATGGGTGGAATCTGAAAAACGGCGGCACCCTGTACACTTGTGCCTTACGACCCATGTATATCTATGGGGAAGGAAGCCGATTCCTTTCTGCTAGTGTAAATGAGGCCCTGAACAACAATGGGATCCTGTCAAGTGTTGGAAAGTTCTCCACTGTTAACCCAGTCTATGTTGGCAATGTGGCCTGGGCCCACATTCTGGCCTTGAGGGCCCTGCAGGACCCCAAGAAGGCCCCAAGCATCCGAGGACAGTTCTACTATATCTCAGATGACACGCCTCACCAAAGCTATGATAACCTTAATTACACCCTGAGCAAAGAGTTCGGCCTCCGCCTTGATTCCAGATGGAGCCTTCCTTTATCCCTGATGTATTGGATTGGCTTCCTGCTGGAAATAGTGAGCTTCCTACTCAGGCCAATTTACACCTATCGACCGCCCTTCAACCGCCACATAGTCACATTGTCAAATAGCGTATTCACCTTCTCTTATAAGAAGGCTCAGCGAGATCTGGCATATAAGCCACTCTACAGCTGGGAGGAAGCCAAGCAGAAAACGGTGGAGTGGGTTGGTTCCCTTGTGGACCGGCACAAGGAGAACCTGAAGTCCAAGACTCAGTGATTTAAGGATGACAGAGATGTGCATGTGGGTATTGTTAGGAGATGTCATCAAGCTCCACCCTCCTGGCCTCATACAGAAAGTGACAAGGGCACAAGCTCAGGTCCTGCTGCCACCCTTTCATACAATGGCCAACTTATTGTATTCCTCATGTCATCAAAACCTGCGCAGTCATTGGCCCAACAAGAAGGTTTCTGTCCTAATCATATACCAGAGGAAAGACCATGTGGTTTGCTGTTACCAAGTCTCAGTAGCTGATTCTGAACAATTTAGGGACTCTTTTAACTTGAGGGTCGTTTTGACTACTAGAGCTCCATTTCTACTCTTAAATGAGAAAGGATTTCCTTTCTTTTTAATCTTCCATTCCTTCACATAGTTTGATAAAAAGATCAATAAATGTTTGAATGTTTAATGTGGAGGGAGGTGTGAGTTATGTTAATACATACTTTCCTCCTTTCTCCTTCTTTTCCAGGTATTGCCATCTCCAATTTAGAAGAGTAGCATAAAACCTGGGTTGGGGAGAGGGCAGAGTAGTGGGAGGGCCAGGAAGGGCGGATGAAGACTGAATAAGCTCTACTACCTTTCAGGCATGTACAACATGACCTACATATGACATATATTATCTTATTTAATACTCATCAGAAACCTATCTGGTGGGGGTGACTAATCCCATTTTACCACTGAGGAAACTTGTTCACAGTCACACTAACTGATTAGTGGCTATGCCTGCTACCAGGGAGTTGGCCTTGAAAGTCCTTATCTTTCCACGGAATCACGCAGCCTGAACTGGTCTTGTCAGTGGTACAGCAGAGCACTGGAGCATGCGGTGCCGATACATGGAAGAGACCCGTCTCCGTTGGGTTACCTCCTTCTTGCCCAGTCCCTTGCAGGGGACTCTCTAGAACCCAGGAGAATCCCTGGGGAGCATCTGGAAGGGTTTGAATGCCTTACCAAATGGCCCTGAGCAGGGGTGAGTGAAGTAAAAATGCCTCCAGCCTCCACCTTCAATGCCAATTTCCTTGAAGATCTCTAGAACACACCTGGCTATATGTGTGTTAGTCATTCTGATCATACATAACCCTGCATTTCACCCTTTCAAATCACACAGTGAAGCCACACCATGGGTTCCTGGGCAAGTAAAGGGAACAAGTTTAAACTTCCCCCAAAATGTGCCTTCTATTCAGCCCAAGAAGTAAGTCTACTGTCCCACATCCCCAGATTTAACTGCCTCTCTCTTCATTCTCCTTCTCTTCTTGAGATCATATCTTTTCCTCCTTTATTCTTTCATCTCCTTAGCCTCTTTCCTTCCCTCCAAATCCCCTTAAATCACTGGCTCTCTCATTCTTCTCAATTTCCCTGAGGAGAGGAGGCTAATCAAGACAAACTTGGGGACTTCGATGATGACATAGTCATTAACCAACCAAAGGAGCAACAGTCAAATAAAAAATACTCTCAGGGGCATCAGTGACAGAGTTGAACTGAAGTGGGTGAGGAAGTTGCTGTGGGTCCAGAGTGTGGGGAGGGGAAAATTATCTCCCTGTGGACTTGGGTGTATCACAGCCATGATAGGAGTCACACCCAACTTCAAGATGGCTTGCTTCTTACATGGGAAATTTACAGATTATTAATCAGTTGAATTTGATTACTGCAAAGAGATAGTTTCAGTATTCATTCTGAAGGGAAAAGGTAAGCACATTCTGGTCCAGAAGAACAGGTTTCCACCACCATCAACACCCCAAGAGACAGATGATCAGCACCAGCATCAGCATGGAGTGGCCCCAGGCAGTAGGGTAACATGGAAAATGGAACACCCATCCTTCCCTGGCACTGCACAAAATGCAAGAACCAGCATCTGTTCAGCTCTTGAAAGGCATGCACACCATGTATATGTTAATGCAAAATAGCAGTGAAAGGAAAGGAGGGTGGTGGAATCTTGGAAAAGGGCCCTTCCTCCTTGTTTTTCTGCCTAGTGAAACCCCACACCTATTAATCCACCAGGGCAATTTTCACAGGCAAGGGAAGAAAAAGGATTTATCTCCAACAGGCAGTGAGGGGTGTTTGAAGTAAGAGAATAGAAGACTGGATTGGCCAATGGCCTCAACTGAACAAGCACGAAGGCCTCAGAGTCTTGTGGCTAACAAAATGTGCCATCCCTTATTACACCTGCAGGTGCCAGGCGGGCAGAGCTCCTGCACCAAGCCCTGCTGCACCTCACCTGATGCACCACATGGGGGGGCTGAAAAGGCTCCGAGGGAAGAACAAGGAAGCCTGACCTGGTAGGGAATTTTGGGTTCCTTTTCTCCAGCTGGGTGGCTCTGCAAGGTACCTGGCACAGGAATGAATGAAAGCACTAGCCAGCACAGCCTGAGCTTTTGCTGAATGTACCATCTTGCCCTAGCATAACATGTGAAGCCTTCATATGAAGACATTCCCTCTGTCTACCTCCCACCCCCTGCAGCCCCTGGCCCAAAATTCCTAAAGTCATACTTATAGTTGGCACAATAATTCACCACAAGCAGATTGGGCAGACAGGGAACAAAACCAACCTTCACCTTCACCCTTAAATGGTGTTGGAATATGTAAGCCTCTGTACCTCTCTCATATATGTCTCCCTAGCATTGAGCACTATACCCGGCACTTGCCCACTCAGCTGAGGGGTGAACTTCCCAGGGGCTCTGCTCTCAATGAGACACAGCCTTGGGGCCCGGGGAAGGCCAGCCATACACAGATGGTATCAGAACACCCAGGCAGAACCACTCCCTACTTCAGCTATAGTAGGTCCAGAAAAGCATCTCAGTGGAGTGTCTTCAGTGAATAAAAAGAATGCATGGAACTACTTTCAGTGAATCCCTGGTCTCCAGGAACTGAACTCTGTCAGTCCTTTTACTAGTGTTGAACATTCTTCAAATATATGTATGGGAATGCCAGCTTGAACACAGCATGTACACTTATACCTTTTTCAAATTTCTTAAACAGAGGGAAACATGGGATACAGAACAACTTGCTGCCCACCTCATTGGCTTCCAAAGCTGAGCATTCCTGGCTGCTGGAATGAGGCAGGGCACCAGCTGGATATAGAGAGCACTGAGAACAGTGGCCTGGATCTCAGGGGAACAGCTGGCAATTGAAATCCATTGGAATGTGCTTTGGGTTAGCAGAGATGGCCTGGATCTCAGGGGAACAGATGGCAATTGAAATCCATTGGAATGTGCTTTGGGTTAGCAGAGATGACCTTGACACTGCAGTCTGGCAGCAGAAAACTGCAATCTGCATGGCACTTGAGGTTGTGACAGGGAGACAGGGGAATAAACATTAACAGCAAAGTTAGAGATAGCTGGGCACTAAGGCTCATGTCTATAATCCCAGAATTCTGGGAGGCCAAGGCAGAAGGATCACTTGAGCCTAGGATTTCAAGATCACCCTGGGCAACATAGGGAGACTCCATCTTTACAAAATTAAAAATGTATCAAAAGCCAATCAGGGCTTGGTGGTGTGCACCTGTGGTCCCAGCCACTCCCAAGGCTAAGGTAGTAGAATCACTTGGCCTGGGAAGTTGAGGATCATGCCACTGCACTCCAGTACTCTGAGTGACAGAGCAAGACGCTGTCAGAAAATAAGAAAACAATAAAAAAGGAAAAAAGGTTAGAGAAAAAAAAGAATGTCTAAATGAATAATGTCAGCACTGGATTCCCCATGATCTTTTGCTACTTGCCACACTCTGTTCTCCATACAACAGCCTGACACATGTTTTTAAGTAAATCCAAATCCTATGCCCCACCTATTTAAAACCTTTCTGTGGCTTCCCGATCCATTTACTATACGCTCTAAACTGATCTCCAGCTCTCCTGGGCACTGCATGATCTGCTCATCCTTCCAACGCATTTCCTCATCACTCTCCCTTTCACTCATGATGCCTGAGCCAGATTGACCTCCCTTATATTCCATAAACAAGCAAATCTTTCTTGCCTTTGGATCTTCACATTTATCATTCCCTTAACATAAAATGGTATTCCTCATATCTCATGATTGGCTCTCTGTTGACATGTAGATCTCAGCTGAACTGTTAAGGATGAGGTGAGACATCCCTGACCATCCTCTCCCAAAAACAATCTGCTTCACTCATCACATCACCCTGTTTCTCCCCTCCTAGCTGTTACCGCAACCTGTAACTAACTTATCAGTTGTCTATTTTATTGTTTATCTGTACCTGAATAGGGACCTTAGACAGTCTTGCTCCCCGCTACATTCCCAAGAATCTAGAATCATGCCCAATGTCATAGAGAGCCCCATAAATATTTATTAAATAAATTAATCCATGGAGGCAAAGCTGGACCAAACTACATCAGCACATCTGGAGAATTATAGCAGTCAGAGGAGGAAAACAGTGAGTTAGGATGGAACCCAGCAGAATGGGTCACTACCTAAGCCAACAGACTTGAAAAGTCTTCTATCATTCCTTGACTGGACACTTTCCTGCATGAACCCATGCCATTGTGCAGGTCCACTTTTGCCCAGATTAACCCACAGAGCCAAGAGCTGGGTCAAGGAAACATTTGCATGGAAAACACCAAAAGAGAAAGCAGTCCCACAGGCAGTCCCTCTGGTAATAACTTTTAAGACTATTTGTTTAACCCAAATATATGTATAGGACGTATACCATCCACATATTATAAAGGAAAAATAAACTACCATTGTACAGCTCTGCTTTCATATAACTGCAATTCAGAACACAGAATTCAGGAAAGTGAACAACAAACTTTCAAATCAGCAGTGACTTAAAAAAATTGTTTTCCATAGTGTCTGACTCAAAGCAGCTCCTTTGATTCTTCTCAGAACAAAAGATCTTAAAAGAGCAGCTCAGTAATGACTGAAACAGCCAGTGGATTATAGTTTTTTTTCCACATCCTTTATATCGCTAGGAGATAACTATGGAATGTTGCACTCTGGACAGAAGAGCAATACTTATAAAATATTCCCCAACAAAAATCATACTCTCTATTTTTTATGTTATTTTATTTTTGTATTATACTTTAAGTTATGGGATACATGTGCAGAATGTGCAGGTTTATTACATAGGTATACACATGCCATGGTGGTTTACTGCACCCATCAACCCGTCATCTACATTAGGTATTTCTCCTAATGCTATCCCTCCCCTTGCCCCCCACCCCCCGATAGGCCCTGGTGTGTGATGTTCCCCTCCCTGTGTCCATGTGTTCTCATTGTGCACTTTCCACTTATGAGTGACAACATGCTGTGTTTGGTTTTCTGTTCCTGTGTTAGTTTGCTGAGAATGATGGTTTTCAGCTTCATCCGTGTCCCTTCAAAGGACATGAACTCATTTTTTTTATGGCTGCATAGTATTCCATGGTATATATATGCCACATTTTCTTTATCCAGTCTATCATTGATGGGCATTTGGGTTGGTTCCAAGTCTTTGCTATTATAAATAGTCCTGCAATAAACATACATATGCATGGGTCTTTATAATCTTTCAGGTATATACCCAGTAATGGGATTGCTGCATCAAATGGTATTTCTGGTTCTAGATCCTTGGGAAATCACCACATTGTCTTCCACAATGATTGAACTCATGTACACTCACACCAACAATGTAAAAGTGTTCCTGTTTCTCCACAACCTCTCCAGCATCTGTTGTTTCCTGACTTTTTAATGATCACCATTCTAACTGGAGTGAGATGGTCTCTCATTGTGGTTTTGATTTGCATTTCTCTAATGGTCAGTGATGATGAGATTTTTTTCATATGTTTATTGGCCACACAAATGTCTTCTTCTGAGAGTGTGATGCCTCCAGCTTTGTTCTTTTTGCTTAGGATTGTCTTGGCTATACAGGCTCTCTTTTGGTTCCATATAAAATTTAAAGCAGTTTTTTATAATTCTGTGAAGAAAATCAATGGTAGCCTGATGGGAATAGCATTGAATCTATAAATTACTTTGGGTAGTATCACTATTTTCACAATATTGATTCTTTCTATCCATGAGCATGGACTGTTTTTCCTTTTGTTTGTGCCCTCTCTTATTTCTGTGAGCAGTGGTTTGTAGCTCTCATTGAACAGGTCCTTCACATCTGTTGTAAGTTGGATCCCTAGGTATTTTATTCTCTTTGTAGCAATTGTGAGTGGGAGTTCACTCATGATTTGGCTCTCTGTTTGTCTGTTATTGGTGTATAGGAATGCTTGTGATTTTTGCACATTGATTTTGTATCCTGACACTTTGCTGAAGTTGCTTATCAGCTTAAGGAGTTTTTGTACTGAGATGATGGGGTTTTCTAAATATACAATTATGTCATCTACAAACAGAGACAATTTGACTTCCTCTCTTCCTATTTGAATGCCCTTTATTCCTTTCTCTTGCCTGCTTACCCTGGCCAGAACTTCCAATACTGTGTTGAATAAGAGTGTTAAGAGAGGGCATCCTAGTTTTGTGCCAGTTTTCAAAGGGAATACTTCCAGCTTTTGTCCATTCAGTATGATATTGGCTGTGGGTTTGTCATAAATATCTCCTATTATTTTCAGATATGTTCCATCAATACCTAGTTTATTAAGTGTTTTTAGCGTGAAGGGGTGTTGAATTTTGTCTAAGGCCTTTTCTGCATCTATTGAGCTAATCATGTGTTTTTTGTCATTGGTTCTGTTTATGTGATGGGTTACATTTACTGATTTGTGTATGATGAATCACCCTTGCATCCCAGGGATAAAGCCAACTTGATCATGGTGCATAACCTTTTGAATTTGCCGCTGGATTCGGTTTGCCAGTATTTTATTGATGATTTTCGCATCAATGTTCATCAGGGATTTTGGCCTGAAATTTTCTTTTTTGTTGCTGTATCTCTGCCAGGTTTTCATATCAGGATGATGCTGGCCTCAGAAAACTAGTTACAGAGAAGTTCCTCTTTTTCTGTTGTTTGGAATAGTTTTAGAAGGAATGGTACCAGCTCCTCTTTGTACCTCCAGTAGAATTCAGCTGTGAATCCATCTGGTCCTGGGCTTTTTTGTTGGTAGGCTATTAATTACTGCCTCAGTTTCGGAACTTGTTATTGCCCTATTCAGGAATTGGACTTTTTCCTGGTTTAGTCTTGGGAGGGTGTATGTGTCGAGGAATTTATCCATTTCTTCTAGATTTTCTAGTTTATTGGATAAAGAGTCATGACCCATCCATGTGCTGTATTCAAGAAACCCATCTCATGTGCAGAGACACACATAGGTTCAAAATAAAGGGATGGAGGAAGATCTACCAAACAAATGGAAAACAAAAAAAAAAGCAGGGGTTGCAATCCTAGTCTCTGATAAAACAGACTTTAAACCAACAAAGATCAGAAGAGACGAAGAAGGCCACTACATAATGGTAAAGGGATCAATTAGACAAGAAGAGCTAACTATCCTAAATAAATATGCATGCAACACAGGAGCACCCAGATTCATAAAACAAGTCCTTAGAGACCTACAAAGAAACTTAGACTCCCATACGATAATAATGTGAGACTTTAACACCACACTATCAACATTAGACATGTCCATGAGACAGAAAGTTAACAAGGATACCCAGGAATTGAACTCAGCTCTGCATCAAGTGGACATCTACAGAACTCTCCACCCCAAATCAACAGACTACACATTTTTTTCAGCACCGCACCACACCTATTCCAAAATTGACCACATACTTGGAAGTAAAGCACTCCTCAGCAAATGTGAAACAACAGAAATTATAACAAACTGTCTCTCAGACCACAGTGCAATCAAACTAGAACTCAGGATTAAGAAACTCACTCAAAACCACTCAACTACATGGAAACTGAACAACCTGCTCCTGAAGGACTACTGGGTACATAACAAAATGAAGGCAGAAATAAAGATGTTTTTTGAAATCAACGAGAACAAAGACACAACATACCAGAATCTCTGGGACACATTCAAAGCAGCGTGTAGAGGGAAATTTATAGCACTAAATGCCCACAAGAGAAAGCAGGAAAGATCCGAAATTGACACCCTAACATCACAAATAAAAGAACTAGAGAAGCAAGAGCAAACACATTCAAAAGCTAGCAGAAGACAAGAATAACTAAGATCAGAGCAGAACTGAAGAGATAGAGACACAAAAATCCCTTCAAAAAATCAATGAATCCAGGAGCTGGTTTTTTGAAAAGATCAATAAAATTGATAGACTGCTAGCAAGACTAATAAAGAAGAAAAGAGAGAAGAATCAAATAGACGCAATAAAAAATGATAAAGGGGATACCACCACCAATACCACAGAAATACAAACTACCATCAGAGAATACTATAAACACCTCTACACAAATAAACTAGAAAATCTAGAAGAAATGGATAAATTCCTCGACACATACACCCTCCCAAAACTAAACCAGGAAGAAGTTGAATCTCTGAATAGAACAATAACAGGCTCTGAAATTGAGGCAATAATTAAGAGTCTACCAACCAAAAAAAGTCCAGGACCAGATGCATTCACAGCTGAATTCTACCAGAGTTGCAAAGAGGAGCTGGTACCATTCCTTCTGAAACTATTCCAATCAATAGAAAAAGAGGGAATCCTCCCTAACTCATTTCATAAGGCCAGCATCATCCTGATACCAAAGCCTGGCAGAGACACAACCAAAAAAGAGAATTTCACACCAATAACCCTGATAAACATCGATGCAAAAATCCTCAATAAAATACTGGCAAACCGAATCCAGCAGCACATCGAAAACTTATCCACCACGATCAAGTGGGCTTCGTCCATGGGATGCAAGGTAGGTTCAAAATACGCAAATCAATGAACATAATCCAGCATATAAATAGAACCAAAGACAAAAACCACATGATTATCTCATTATATGCATAAAAGGCCTTTGACAAAATTCAACAGCCCTTCATGCTAAAAACTCTCAATAAACTAGGTATTGATGGGATGTATCTCAAAATAATAGGAGATATCTATGACAAACCCACAGCCAATATCATACTGAATGGGCAAAAACTGGAAGCATTCCCTTTGAAAACTGGCACAAGACAGGGATGCCCTCTCTCACCACTCCTATTCAACATAGTGTTGGAAGTGCTGGCCAGGGCAATTAAACAGGAGAAGGAAATAAAGGGTATTCAAATAGAAAAAAAGGAAGTCAAATTGTCCCTGTTTGCAGACGACATGATTGTATATTTAGAAAACCCCATCGTCTCAGCCCCAAATCTCCTTAAGCTGATAAGCAACTTCAGCAAATTCTCAGGATACAAAATCAATGTGCAAAAATCACAAGCATTCCTATACACCAATAACAGACAAACAGAGAGCCAAATCATGAGTGAACTCCCAATCACAATTGCTTCAAAGAGAATAAAATACCTAGGAATCCAACTTACAAGGGATGTGAAGGACCTCCTCAAGGAGAACTACAAACCACTGCTCAATGAAATAAAAGAGGATACAAACAAATGGAATAACATTCCATGCTCATGTGTAGGAAGAATCAATGTCGTGAAAATGGCCATACTGCCCAAGGTAATTTATAGATTCAATGCCATCCCCATCAAGCTACAAGTGACTTTCTTCACAGAATTGGAAAAAATTACTTTAAAGTTCATATGGAACCAAAAAAGAGCCTGCATGCCTAGTCAATCCTAAGCCAAAAGAACAAAGCTGGAGGCATCACACTACCTGACTTCAAACTACACTACAAGGCTACAGTAACCAAGACAGCATGATACTGGTACCAAAACAGAGATATAGACCAATGGAACAGAACAGAGCCCTCAAAAATAATACCACACATCTACAACCATCTGATCTCTGACAAACCTGACAAAAACAAGAAATGGAGAAAGGATTCCCTATTTAATAAATGATGCTGGGAAAACTGGCTACCTATATGTAGAAAGCTGAAACTGGATCCCATCCTTACACCTTATACAAAAATTAATTCATGATGGATTAAAGACTTAAATGTCAGACCTAAAACCATAAAAACCCTAGGAGAAAACCTAGGCAGTACCATTCAGGACATAGGCATGGGCAAGGACTTCATGTCTAAAACACCAAAAGCAATGGCTACAAAAGCCAAAATTGACAAATGGGATCTAATTAAACTAAAGAGCTTGTGCACAGCAAAAGAAACTACCATCAGAGTGAACAGGCAACCTACAGAATGGGAGAAAATTTTCCCAACCTACTCATCTGACAAAGGGCTAATATCCAGAATCCACAAAGAACCTAAACAAATTTACAAGAAAAAATCAAACAATCCCATCAAAAAGTGGGCAAAGGATGTGAACAGACACTTCTCAAAAGAAGACATTTATGCAGCCAACAGACACATGAAAAAATGTTCATCATCACTGGCCATCAGAGAAATGCAAATCAAAACCACAATGAGATACCATCTCTCACCAGTCAGAATGGCCATCATTAAAAAGTCAGGAAAAAGCAGGTGCTGTAGAGGATGTGGAGAAATAGGAACACTTTTACAATGTTGGTGGGACTGTAAACTAGTTCAACCATTGTGGAAGACAGTGTGGCTATTCCTCAAGGATCTAGAACTAGAAATACCACTTGACCCAGCCATCCCATTACTGGGTATATACCCAGAGGATTGTAAATCATGCTGCTATAAAGACACATGCACATGTATGTTTATTGAGACACTATTCACAATAGCAAAGACTTGGAACCAACCCAAATGTCCATCAATGATAGACTGGATTAAGAAACTGTGGCACATATACACCATGGAATACTATGTAGCCATAAAAATGGATGAGTTCTTGTCCTTTGTAGGGACATGGATGAAGCTGGAAACCATCATTCTGAGCAAACTATCACAAGGACAGAAAGCCAAACACCGCATGTTCTCACTCATAGGTGGGAATTGAACAATGAGAATACTTGGACACAGGGTGGGGAACACCACATACTGGGGCCTGTCGTTTGGTGGGGGAGGGGGGAGGGACAGCATTAGGAGATATACCTAATGTAAATGACAAGTTAATGGGTGCAGCACACGATCATGGCACATGTGTACATATGTAACAAACCTGCAGGTTGTGCACATGTACCCTAGAACTTAAAGTATAATAATAATAAAAAAAAAGAACATGCTCCTTTAGTTCAGAGGAGTTTGTTATTACCCACCTTCTGAATCCTACTTCTGTCAACTCGTCAAACTCATTTTTCTGTTGAGTTTTGTTCCCTTGCTGGTGAGGAGTTGTGATCCTTTGGAGGAGAAGAGGCATTCTGGTTTTGGGAATTTTCAGCATTTCTGCACTGGTTTTTCCTCATCTTCGTGGATTTATCTACCTTTGATCTTTGATGCTAATGACCTTCAGATGGGGTTTTTGTGTGGGTGTCCTTTTTGATGATGTTGATGTTATTGCTTTCTGTTTGTTAGTTTTTCTTCTAACAGTCAGGCCTCTCTTCTGCAGGTCTGCTGGAGTTTGCTGGAGATCTGCTGAAAACCCTGTTTGCCTGGGTATCAGCAGTGGAGGCTGCAGAACAGCAAAGATTGCTGCCTTCTCCTTCCTCTGGAAGCTTCATCCCAGAGGGGCACCTGCCAGATGCCAGTCAGAGCTCTCCTGTATGAGCTGCCTGTTGACCCATGCTGGGACATGTCTCCCAGTCAGGAGGCATGTGGGGTCAGGGACCCACTTGAGGAGGCAGTCTGTCCCTTAGCAAAGCTCGAGCACTGTTCTGGGAGATCCACTGCTCTCTTCAGAGCTGGCAGGCAGAAACGTTTAATTCTGCTGAAGCTGTGCCCACAACCACCCCATCCCCCAGTGCTCTGTCTCCGGGAGATGGGACTTTTATTTATGACCTTCTGACTGGGGTTGCTGCCTTTCTTTCAGAGATGCCTTGCCAAGAGTGGAGGAATCTAGAGAAGCAGTCTGGCTGTAGTAGCTTTGCTGTTCTGTGGTGAGTTCCACCCAGTCCAAACTTCCCAGTGGCTTTGTTTACACTGTCAGAGGAAAACCGCCTACACAAGGTTCAGTAATGGCAGATGCCCCTCTCCCCACCAAGCTCAAGCTCCCCTGGTTGACTTCAGAATGCTGTGCTGGCAGTGGAAATTTCAAGCTAGTAGATCTTAGCTTGCTGGGCTCCATGCTGGTGGGGCACACTGAGCAAGACCACTTGGCTCCCTGGCTTCAGCCCCTTTCAAGGGAGTGAAATGGTTCTGTCTTGCTGGTGTTCCAGGCACCACTGGGGTACAAAAAATAACTCCTGCAGCTAGCTCAATGTCTGCCCAAATGGCCACCCAGTTTTGTGCATGAAACCCAGGGCCCTGGTGGTGTAGGCACCAAAGGGAATATCCTGGTCTGCAGGTTGCAAAATCTGCGGGAAAAGCATGGTATCTTGGCCAGATATCACAGTCCCTCATGGCTTCCCTTGGCTAGGGAAGGTAGTTTCCAGACCCCTTGTGCTTCCTGGGTGAGGCGACACCCCACCCTGCTTCTGCTCACCCTCCATGGGCTGCATCCACTGTCTAACCAGTCCCAATGAGATGAACCAGGTACCTCAGTTGGAAATGCAGAAATCACCCGCCTTCTGCGTTGGTCTCACTGGGAGCTGCAGATTAGAGCTGTTCTTATTCAGCCATGTTGCCAGATTCCCATACTCTCTATCTATTAAACAGTGCAGCAGAGGAAAATCAGAGGAAAGGGGAAAAAAGCAGGTGTCATTAGAATACTTGGAAAAATAGTAGGTACTTTGGAGAATTGTGGTCATTTAAAAGAAGCTCAGAAGTCTAAATTAGATGTCACTGTAAATGGGTTGATAAAAAGAAAAGGGAAATTGACCATGATTCCACTGTTAGGCCTTCACTTTTTATTCAGGTCTCAAATTGGCTGCTGCTTTGGTGGACTGATAATTTCAGGACACAGAGTGGAGGGTCTTTAATCTGGCAGCAAAGATGGAGTGCTTGTGCTGAAAGTTCAGGGACATACTAAGAAAGAACATGTCTATGGGTGACTGTCTGGCTGTTGCAGCAGTAACAGTGCCATTGTGGGACAGGATGCCCAGATGACCATGATCCTTGAAGATGACCTCCATTACCCTGATTTGTGTGGCAACATGTGACTTGGAAAAAAATGGAAGCTTCATGATTTCGTCTGTTTGTGCTAGTATAACAAAATATATGAGGTCGGATAACTTACAAACAATTGGAACTTATTTCTCATGTTCTAGAGGCTGGGAAGTCAGTAATGAAGGTCCTGTTATGTTCCATGTGTGGTGAGAGCCCAGCATCTCCTTCCAAGACAGCATCTTGTTGCTGCATTCTCTGCAAGAGATGGACACTGTGTCTTCACATGGTGGGAGAATGGAAGGAGCCACCTAGTTCTTTCAAGCCCTCTTATAAGGTCACAGTCCCATTAATGAGGACCCTGTCATCATATATTAATCATTTCCTAAAGGAACCAGTTTAAATCCTATCACATTGGCAATTAAAATTCAACCTATGGATCTGGAAGAGATATATTAAGACCATACAATTTCACAAGATCAAGAAGGAATACGGGACAAAGGTAATCTTGGTATAGCCTAAATCATGCACTGCTGCAAGGGACTTTGGGAATATTTTTTACTTCAAGTCACAGAGCCAAGGCCAGAGACAAGAAAAAACACAGGAGTGAAGGAAAGAGTAAAATATTCATTGTCAAGACCTAGAATGTTACGGGATTTTATGGCCCATTGACTAATATTTATTCTGTGCAATGCAATGACCTTCAAGAAAAGTAGCAGAGAGTTTTCAGATCAGGGATTCAGGAACCATAGAAACAAATTAAAATTGACTAGTTCAGTTCTTCAAGAGTAAATAAGAAAGGATATATCTTTATTTTGGTCATATTGGATAGCTTTAGTAGATAGATGGAGGCTTTCTCAATAAAGTACTACAGAGCTAAATAAATGGCAGAGATTTAAGTCTAAGAAATCTCCTCTTACTCAGGAGTCTCCAAGAACATGACCTCAGACATTGGGCAGACTCATTAGAGAGCTCTCCCACCAGCCATGTCCTACAGCATATGATCAAACCTAGGCAGACTTTGCTCTCCTCTGGCCTGTTCCCCAACCCTCATACCCTTGTCCTCCATCAGGAATCTGCCTCGCAGACAGTGGGACTTGGTGCCCTTTCTAGATATTTACTCTTTGGAAGTTCACATCTAGATCATAGAACTCTTTCTCACATACAACTTTTCTCACTCTCTTTTTATTTGTGTTCAATTCATAGCCATGGTCTCATGATTCTCCTCACATCAGAAAAAGATAAGAACATCTCAGTACTAAATTGTTCTTTGTGGTTAAATAAATAAATAAGTAAAGCCTTGAAGATAAGACTTGAAATCAGAGAAAACATAAGCAGGATAACATCCACCTCTCCAAACACCCAATCACAGTCTCATGAATCAATTTTTTTCATGCTTTCATGCTGGCTAGTAATCATGTTGCAAAATTTACCAAAGTTTCTTTTTATTACAGGGACTTCAAAGCAGGCATAACGGACTGCTTAAGGTCATCTCTTCAACCCTGAAATCACCAGCTGAGGACTTCTGGGATTCAACAGAGATTGGTTTGTGGTAAAAGTGAAACAAATCACATGAGCATATAGTATTAAAGCAATCTGGTATACAGACAATGCAGACAATGATGTTAGCTTACTTTATAAGAGAATGTAGTAGAAGCTCTCTTTGAATACATCCACCTGGTGATAACTGTGCTCCTGGACACACATGTGTGTAATTTTTTAAGTTGTGTCTGTACTCAGAGGACAAGATCCAAAATTCCAAGGGAAATGGCAAGAATATTAAGATAATGCCAAAATACTTTTCTCCACTGCTCAGAAACAGGGAAAAATGAATGTCCACAGTAAACTGAAGAGGTGCATATAAAATCTCAGAAGGAATCTCTTAACTCCTAGAAATTCTTACATTTGTAATGCAATCTGATACAAACATAGGCAAAAGACCTGAACAGACACCTTGCCAAAGAAGATGTATAGAATGCAAAAAACCATGTAAAAAGATATTCAACATCATATGTCATTAGAGAATTGCAAACTAAAATGAAAATAAGATACCACTGCACATCCATTAGAATGGTGAAAATCCACAACACTGACAACACCAAATGCTAGCAAGAATGTGGAGCATCAAGAATGCTCATCCATTGCTGGTGGGGATGCAAAATGGTACAGACACTTTGTAAGGCAGTTTGGCAGTTTTTTTAAAACTAAACATATTCTTATATTCTTACCATATGATCCAGCAATCATGCTTTATTTAATTTACACAAACAAATTGGAAACTTATTTCTTAAAACTTACTTTGAAGTTAGATCTTCTTTTTTTTCTTTCTTTCTTTCTTTCTTTTTTTTTTTTTTTTTGGACAGAGTTTCGCTCTTGTTGCACGGGCTGGAATGCAATGGCATGATCTTGGCTCACTGAAACCTTTGCCTCCAGGGTTCAAGTGATTCTCCTGCCTCAGCCTCCCAAGTAGCTGGGATTACAGGCATTCACCACCATGCCTGGCTAATGTTGTGTTTTTATTAGAGACGGGGTTTCTTCATGTTGGTCAGGCTGGTTTTGAACTCCCAACCTCAGGTGATATGCCCACCTCAGCCTCCCAAAGTGCTGGGATTACAGGCATGAGTCATCGTGCCTGGCTGGTTAGATCTTTATAGGGGTTTTATTCATGATTATCAAAACTTGGAAGAAGTCAAATTGTCTTTCGAAAATTGAATGCATAAACAAACTGTGGTACATCCAGACAATGATATATTATTCAGTGATAAAGAAGAGAAAAGCAATCAAGCCATAAAAAGACATGGAGGAAACTTAAATGTATATAAATGGAAGAAGCCAAAATGAACGGGGTACATGCACTGTGATTCCAACTGTATGACATTCTAGAAAAGGCAAAACCTTGGAGACAGTAAAAACATCAATGGCTGTCAGGGTCAGGGTGCACAAAGGAATGAATAGGTAGAGGACAAAGATTTTAGGGCAGATGATACTAAAATGGTGGTGATATGTCATTATACATTTGTCAAAACTCAGAGAATGTAAAAGACCAAGAGTAAACTTTGGACTTTGAGTGATAAAGATGTGTCAATGCAGGTCAATTCATTTTAATAAATGTACCATCCTGGTGGAGGGTGTTGATAGTGGGGGAGGTTATGTATGTTTGGATGTGGGAGTATACAAGAACTATCTGCTGTTTCCCTTAATCTTGTTGTGAAGTTAAAACTATTATAGAAAATAAAGCCCACTTTAAAACTTAAATGAGATAATACATGCAAAGCACCTGATATATAGTAAAGGGCTCAATTAATATATTATTAGAGCTCATATGTAGAGCTTTCTATGTGCAAGGAGATGTCCCGTATGACCTATTGGTCTGATCTTAACTGATTCATCTTTAAAATAAAGTTCTAGAGTGGACTTGCTGGGTCAAGTGTGTGAAAGTTTAAAATATTTTGTCAGATACTCACTCGAAATTTTCATCAACTTACACTTCCAAAAATAACACGCCTGTTTCCCCACATCTTCACCAACACTTAGTAACTTGAGATATTTTAATATTTACTAAACTACTTGTGGCTTTCATACTGGGTTCAATGAAGGGTTCATGTTCTTTGTAATGCAAAAGAAATCCCCACAGAAAAAGGCACCTCACTGGAAGTATGACAATCTACCTTTTTTTTTCTTAAACATTGGAATTTCAAGAGCTCTTGCATCAGCATAAAGTTTGATTTCCTCTGAAAACTCAACTGGGGAAAGATCTAATTTCAAGCTCCCTTGCAGAGTTCTTGGGAGATTCAGTTCCTTGCAGGTTACTAAACTGAAAACCTCAGTTCCCCCTTGACTGTTGGATGCCTTCAGTCCCTTGCTATATTGTCCTCTCCAGCATGGCAGCTTGCTTCATCAAAGCCAATGAGAAAGCAGAAGTGTAAAAGCAAGATGGAAGTCACAATACTTTCTAATCTAATCATGGAAGTAATATTTCATCACTTTTGTCCTATTATACCGGCTAAAACAATTCACTAGTTTTAGCCCACGTACAAGGGAATGAATACCAGGAGGTAGAGATCACTGAATTCACCTTAGAGGCTGGCTACTATACCATCACTGTCAGCATCTAGAGCACCTGGTTGAATGCCATCTATGTGACCTCACCCCACCCAAGATAACTGGCAGACCGAGTAATAAGTAGAAGAAGGAAATCAGATTTTTCTAAAGCCTACTCCTTCCTCACTTTGAAGGCCTTCTGGGAAAGACAGCAAAGTTGAGCTCATATAAACCAAAAGCTCTGGTCCCAGTTCTCTCTGTATGGTGGGGAGAATTTCCCATTCTTTCTTACTTCTGACAACTGGCTCTTCAAGTACACTTCAAATACCTGAGAACCTATTCATATCCATTCTCTGAATGGGAAGAAAATTGCTCCTCCTTGGCAAACATCTTTGGCCTGGGCAAAAGTCCCAGGCTCTCATTAGTATGGGAAACTTTCCACTTTTTTCATTTTTGTGGTCACTGTTCTCTTCTATATCCTTTTATGTATTAGTCCATAAGCACTAAGTTTTGAAAGCACTACGACATTCTAGAGTCCTTGATTGTTCACCCATCCTTCCATTTCTTTATTCAATAAACATGTATTAAGTTCCTATTATGTCAGATGTGCAAATTCTTATGGTAATAAAAAGATGTATGAGACATAGACACTTTATTTAGTCAAACACTCAACAATATTTGAACATCTACTGTGTACAAGGTGCTAAGGATCAATAAAGGAGTAGTGCAGTTTAAGACAACACAACAAAAACAAACTCTTCACTCCACTGGCTGTAACACCTTTCTACTCTGAGATCTTCATGGCACAACTTCTTGAACAAGTGTTGTTTTCAATAGTCACTCTCTTCACATTTTTCTTCTATTCCTCAACATACAGAAGAAATGTGGGTTGGACTTTCCAGTTGAACTTTCAACCCAACTATTTGTGGAAATTGCTATTACCAAATTACTTATGATGTTGCCAAAACAAATGATCAATTCTCTTCCTGTTACATTTCATGCATCAGAAGCATCCAACATAGTGGACCACATTCTTTTTGAAATACTTTCTTCACTTGACTTTTACAACGCCATCCGCTCCTAATTTTCCTCCTGCCGGCCACCGACTCCTACTCAGTATCTTTAGCTGGTCCCTCCTCCTCTGTTCAACCTCTAAATGTCGATATGTCTATTCCAGGATTCAGCCTAGAAACTTTTCCTTTTATCCTTGAATATTCTTACCCTAGCTTATTTCATCTAGTCCTGGGCTTTTAAAAATCACTTTACGCTACTCATGTCCAAGTTGACCTCTCTAGGACTATAGCACAAGGGGTATAATTATTCTAAAGTAACCCAGAAGTTTAATAAGCTGGCCAAGAAGAGGGATTTTCTTTTTCCCAGCATGAGGGACTCTACCTAGTATATGTCCCTATAGAATGGGTGGCTTTCTCTCCTAAGAAAAGGAAAACCCTTTGCACGAGCCCCAAAAACTCTAGGTTCTGGGCAGTTGATTTTCCCAGATAATGTTGTGAACAGCTGGCACCTAAATCTAGACTGTTTCACACCAAAAGCCTGTGTGTTCCTCCATTGATAAAGCTGTGTCCTCATGCTAACACGATAAAAAATTATAGTAAGGGAAACTAGTCTTCCTACACTGAAACACAGACTCATATTGTGAGCCCAGTAATTTCCTGACCATTTATGCATCAGTGTAAGATAGGAGGATGGGGAAATCATGCAATCTATTCTTTTGCTGATTAGTAATCTTTGTGAGTTTTCCTAATACAGCATTTTTTTTTTTTGGCTGAACGCAGAAGAATTTATTGATGGTACACAACAAGGTGGGGCTCCCTAGGCCTCTCCCTCTTCAGAGGGTCTGCATGGAAACTGTGAGGAGGGGAGATTCTCATTGTGGTGGGGCACTGAGTGTGGCAGGGACTCCCCAGAAGCTGAGGGCCTCTGTTTTCCTCTCATGCTCTCGCTGGGGCTGGTGGTCCAGGGATCTTACTCTTTGAAGGCCCTGTGGGCAATGAAGTCGATCACCCTTTTGCTATAGCCAAATTCACTGTCATACCAGAAAATGAGCTTGAGAAAGTGGTCATTGAGGGCAATGCCAGTCCCAGGATCGAAGGTGGAAGAGTGGGTGTCGCAGTTAAAGTCAGAGGAGACAAGCTGGTTCTCAGTGCAGCCCAAGATGCCCTCGAAGGGGAACTCCGATGCTGCTTCAACACTTTCTTGATGTCATCATTTTTGGCAGGATTTACATAGGCAAGTCAGGTCCACAAATAACATGTTGGCAGTGGGGACACGAAACGTCATGCCAGTAAGCCTCCTGTTCAACTCAGGGATGACATTTCCCATAGCCTTGACAGTGCCAGGAGATGCAGGAATGGCATTATGGAGAGCCCCGCGACTGTCATGGCATACTTTCCTGGAGGGGCTATCCACAGTCTTCTGGGTGGCAGCGATGTGTGGACTGTCGCCATAAGTCCTTCCATGACACCAAAGTTGTCATGGATGAACTTGGCCAGGGGTGCTAAGCAGTTAGTGGTACAGGTGACATTGCTGATGATCTTGAGGTTGTTGTCATACTTCTCATGGTTCATGCGCGTCTCAGATATGGGGGCGTCAGCAGAGGGGCAGAGATAATGACCCTTTTGGATCCCTCCTGCAAGCGAGCCCCAGCCTTCTCTGTGGTGGTGAAGATGTCGGTGGACTCTATGATGTACTCAAGGCCAGCATCACCCTATTTGATTCTGGTGGGATCTAGCTTTTGGAAAATGGTGGTTAAATTTGTATTCATGACAAGCTTCCCGTTTTCAGCTTTGACGGTGTCATGGAATTTGCCATGGGTGGAATCATACTGGAATATGTAGACCACGTAGTCGAGGTCAATGATGGGGTCATTGATGGCAACAGTATCCACTTTAACAGAGTTAAAAGCAGCCCTGGAGGCCAGGCACCCAATATAGCCAAACCCATTGACTCCAGGCTTCACCTTCACTGTGGTGCCTTGGGGATGCCGCTGGCGTTGCACAAGAAAATGTGGCTGTCTGTCGAACGGGAGAAGCAGAAAGCTACAGCATATTATTTAACCCATAATTATCATATTGAGAAATTCTTTGCAAAATCTGATACCAATAGGTGGTGACTCAGATGGGCATCACTTGACATAGCATGCTGACCTTCCCCGAGCATCATGTGGACAATTCAGTTGTCTCAGTATTACTTGTTTAAAAGACTATCCTTTTGCTCCAATGAATTACTTTTGTGAAAATCAATTGACCCTATGATTTTGGCCGTTAACTAACACATAAGCAATAATTTCCTCAAAATGGATTATAGGCCTAAATTTAAAGGCCAAATTATACACCTCTTAGGAGAAAACATAGATTAACATACTCATGAACTTGAGTTCGACAAAATCCCGATGTTTCCTGGTAGAAGAAAAAAGTTGAAATATTGAGTCATGATCAAAACTAAAACTGTTTGCATTTTAAAAGACATCAATAAGATAATGGAAATATAATCCAGAGACTGAGAAAAAAATTTCAAGTCATACATTTGATAAAAGATTTGTATCCAAAATATAAAATACACTGACAACTAAATAGCAAAAAGATAAATAAACCAATTTTAAGTTGGGCAAAATATTTGAATAGCCATTGCACCAAAAGGTGTAGGAATAGCTAATAAAGCACATGAAAAGATGGTCAGTATCATCAGTCAGCAGGGAAATGCAAATCAAAACTACAATGAGACACCACTTCTTACCCACTAGAATGCTATGATAAAAATGAAGGACAATAACAATTGAGGAAGTGAAATAACAATGATGTGGAAAAATTGAAATACTCATGCATTGTTGATGGGACATGCAGCCATGTTGGAAAGCAGTTTGGCAGTTTCTTAAAATGTTGAAGATACATTTACCGTATTACCTAGCACTTTCATTCCTTGTTGTCTACTCCAAAGGAAAAAAACCTATTTCCACACAACACATGAATGTGAATATTAGTAGCAGCTTTATCCATAATAGTCCATAAAGTAGCAACACATCAAATATCTATCAGCTGATGAAAGAATAAACAAATGGGAGTGATCCATACAATTTAATAGAATTTAGCACCTAAAAAAATAAAATATTGATACGTGCTACAACACAGGTGAACCACAAAAGCACATTAATCTAAGTGAAAGAAGACAGATACAAAAAACCACATGTTGTATGACTCTATTTTTATGATATCCAGAAAAGACAAATCTGTAGTGTCAGTAAGTCAATTAGGGGTTGTCTGGAGCTGGGGAGTGGGAATAAGGGGTGGTATTGATGAGCATGAGGGATTTCTTAGGAATTATAGAAATGTTCCAAAACAAGATTGTGATGATGGTCAAACAAGTCTAAAATTTTACTAAAAATAATTAAACTGTACACTTAAAACAGGTGAATGTTATGATATGTCAATTATACCTCAGTAAAGCTGTTTAAAAACAAAAGAATGTTAGCAGTGTGGCCTTATTGACCCCTAATCAGTCTTGCTCTTTGTTTTATTTCTTGCTTTCTTTAGTGCTTACATGTATTAGTTTCACTCAGAGACTCCAAGAGACACTGGCTGAAATCTACCAGCCTCCAGAACTCTCAACAGCTAAGGAAATGAGTGACCCTCTCCTGAAGGCGATGGGGATTGTTAAGGTGCACTCCAGCATCTGTTATAGCACGTAAAGGCACATGATGCACCTGAGTGGTTTCAGGTAGTGCTCCACATGTCTCAGCAAGATCCAGGGCCTGCAGCTAGTTCTCTTAGCTTCAGAGAACAAGCTGCTGCATCCTGGGTCACAGGGCTAACCTTTCCTAGGCAAGTGCATTTGAAGCATTGATATTCAGATCCCAACTAGAAGATGAATGTCTACAACATGGGAGGAGGGCAAGACCTAGAGTGGGGTTTCAAACCAAACCATTTCTGGAGTATTACTTCCAACAATTGCAGAAAGCATTCTTGTTAAGTGCTTATGGCATGTTCACCAACATAGACCATATGCTGCACCATAAAACAAGTCTCAATATATATCCAAAGATCAAAATCATACAGAGTATATGCTCTGGCCACAATAGTATTTGATTATAAAGGCATAACAATAAGATATCTAGAAAATCCCCAACTTTTAGAAAACAAGCAGCATGCTTCTGATTAACACTTGGGTCAAAGAAGAAATCACAAGAAAATATTTTAAACATCATTAACTGAATGATGATAACCCAGCATTAAAATGTTGGATACAGCTAACATAGTGTTTAGAGAGAAATTTACAACTTTAATTGTCTATACTGGAAATGAGCAAAGGAGTAAAGTTAATTATCTATGATTTTATCATAAGAATCCTGAAAAAGAAGAGTGAAATAAACCCAAAGTCAATAAATGTAAGTCAATTAAAAAATAATGAAAATCATGAAATAGAAAAATGAACAAACAATAGAGACAACCAATGGTCAATTTTTCTATACTCCATGCACAATACCTATGAGGTGGATTGAGGGAAGGGCAGAGAGATAACAGAGAACAGGCAGAAAAATCTTTCTGGAGTGAAAGAAATGATCTATATCTTCTTTTGGGTGGTACTTAAATGGGCATATATGACTGTCAAGGTTCACTGACACTGAACACTGGAGATCTGGGCATTGATTTATTTATAAATTACATCTCGATTTTTTAAAATAGAGGAAAGTGTCTTGGGGAGCTTACGATGGAGATATGTGGGCAGTTCTGGGGCATAGGCTTCAAAAGCACTTACAGCATCTCCAGGAATTTGCTGAGAATTGTTTTGCAGGCAAAAATATAAGATAAGTTCAAACATCTATGATAAAAGTCATTGTGGCATACAACTAAAAATCCCTATTCTTGTGGTACAGGTCATATCATTAAGTGGTTATCACTAGATAGCTTTCCTTCAATGATGTTCTTCATCTAGGAACACAGAAGTCTCCAGGGGAAAATGGCGATTGAAGTTTTGGATATATTGAGCTCGAAAGAAAGTCACCTCCATAAAACTTAGTGATTGGAGCTGTCACCCTTGCAAATTTCTAAACTCTGCAAGATAGCAGCAACATTTCAAATGATACTCTGACAGAGGAGATAATGGGCTAACGTAGATTTCCCTCCAGATGTATTTATTGCACAAGGACAAAATTCACATTTCACTGGGAGATTTCTCCCACTCTAGTTTAAGATCACAGGTTGCAGATCCCAGACAGCTGGTATCAACTGGCCAGTATCATGTTAAGACTAAACCCAAGACTCTATCACACTGCAGCCTTAAGATTGGATTTCTCCTACTGTTCCTGGGAAGAACTAGATATAACCTAAAGGTCACTATTCTCCTGAGATAAGGGATCCTGCAGGAGGAGACAGCAATGAGTATGTGGCCAGAGTACAAATTGATACGAGCTGGGCCAGAAGCCACAGTGCATAAAGCTTCAGACCTGCCACAGGGGATGAGGTGACCAGCACCCTGATTACTCGGTCCACCTTTTAACAATCTAACAAATGGCTAGAGCTTTTTCATTTTTTTTTTCAACTACCACTGGCAGTGGTGGGGACACAGAATTTTTGCAAAAAAAGAGGGTGGAGGAAAATAAGGGATCTGTGTGAGTATATAACCATTTGACCAGTCTTCTTAGCCCTCTCCTGGGTCACCTTAGAATCAGATCTGTTCCCCAGCATCTTCTGCTCCCTGGCGAGGGTTTCCTGCTACTTTGGATTAGCCATGATGGGCTGGAACTTCCTTGTGACAGGAGCAGGAATGTTTCTGGATCAGAGAATCATCCATCTCTTGGTGAAGGAGAAGGAGCTGAAGGAGATCAGGGCCTTGGAAAAGGCCTTCAGACCGGAATTGAGGAAGGAATTTTCCAGTAAGTAAACTTGAGTTATAGGTGTTTGGCTCCATCTTAAACCCTCCATGCATGTTGGGAGGTGGAACTTGTCTAGCAAGTTATGGAAAGTTGTAGTCAAATCAAAGCCAATACCACATCCACAGTAATCAAAAAAGAAATATTAAATAGTATAAAATGGCATAGTGGGAAAGATACTGGATGGGATGTCTGGAGACTGGATTCTGGCCCTGACACAGAACTTGAGAGGTAGCCACCTCAGCCTCCATGCATTTTTTCTTCTCATCTAAAAAATCCCACATCAATTCTCTTTCTTGTCTACAACTCATTTATGTTCTGAAGCTTTTTGTCTTGCCAATTGCTGTGCAACATTCACAGAAAACACTATTTATCTGGAGACCTCACCAGTGAGTCCCTGTCTCTCTAGACTGCCCCGGGCTTTGTTTCGTTTTGTAGCATCCTTAGCATCTTTAGTGAAGGTAAAATAAAAGGAAATGGAAAAAAAAAAGATGAGTGTGTCAGTGTGTGTGTGCATTTGTGTGTGACAGAGAGAAATGAGGGGAGAGATAATCACAAAGAGAGAATGAGAAAGACAGAGTGAGAGAGAGAGAGAGAGCATCAGTGAGAGGGAGAGAGTGCGCACTAGTGCACAGCACAGAGCAGAGACAGAGTAAGAGGCAGTATGAGGCCAGACATGCCTCATTTAGATTTCACATATATGACTTTTTTTTAACCATTTGTCTGTTATCACCACAATAAGTTGACTGCAGAATTTGAATAGACTCCTTGTATGAATAGACCCATGAGGGAGTTAGAAGAGGGGTCACAGGCCAGGTGTGGTGGCTCATGCCTCTAATCCCAGCATTTTGGGAAGCCAAGGCGGGCAGATCACGAGGTCAGACGTTTGAGACCAGCCTGGCCAACATAGTGAAACCCCGTCTCTACTAAAAATACAAAAATTAGCCAGGCATGGTGGCGTGCCCCTATAATCCCAGCTACTCAGGAGGCTGAGGCAGGAGAATCACTTGAACCCAGGAAGTGGAGGTTGCAGTGAGCTGAGATCATGCCACTGCACTCCAGCCTGTATGACAGAGCAAGACTCCATCTCAAAAAAAAAAAAAAAAAAAAGAAGAGGGGTAACATCCAACTGAACTATGAACCCATCAAGGTGCAGAAACAGAGTGACTTGCCAAGAACATCTGATTAATGTGTAGCACAGCTCAGACCAGAGCTTCATCCAGAGGCTTCATCACTTGACCCTTGAGCTGATGCTTGGCAAGGTGGGTCTTCAGTCTCTTCCTTTGCCTCCATGTGTGTCCCAAACCAATTCCCTGTCATCTTCCCCAACCCAAATGATTGGGGGGACTGTGTGTCTACATGTGGGCTCTGGCTGCCCAGAGGGTCCTGCCCTGTGCACAGAGAAGCCCCCCATTGACAGCACTCCGGGACCACACCCAACAATCTACTCTTCCTTTCACTCTTCTCTGACCTCTTCAAATGTCAGATTTCCTCCACTCTCTGTTTTAATGGTGTCTTTGGTAAACAAATATTAATGCACGACCAATATTAAATGTTTGTAATCCTTGTGTCTCAGCAATATTTGCAATCTAACATCTGATATCAGGAAAAAAGCAATGCTCAGCCTAGAGGAACAGTTCCGCTATGGTGAAAATGCAGGGGGCATAATGGATGGGCAGGGCCTGTATGAAGATAAAAACAGAGAATCCTTTCAGTGTTCTTTCTGTGCCAGGCACTGTGCTAAAGGTTTTGCATGTGCTGACTCATTTACTTCCCATAACAACCCTATGAGATTGGTAATATTATTAGTCTTATTTCTTACAGATGACGAGACAGAGAGGTTAATCAACTTGTCCAAGGTACCACAGTTAGATTATGGCAAAGCTGGATTTGAACCCAGACAGTGTAGTGCAGCTTCTGTGCTCTTAAGCTGTAGTTGTCTAGCAGCTTCTCTAGACCTCCCTCTAGCTCAAGTCATGCCATAAAAGCAACTGCATTTAGTCTACATAAAACACTTGCCAAGTCCACAGTGCCTTGGAGAAGGAGGGAGCTATGGCTTCATCAACAAAAGTCCCCTTTCTTGGTCCCTCTAGATCCCTGAAAACTCATTGGGGGAAGAGTCCTTTTCTCTCTGCTTTGGAGTTCTTCTGCTTTGACATAGCAATTCCTTTGAGCCAGTCTGTCTGAAGTTGGCAGCAAAGAAGAAGCAGAGGAAGGGAGTAGGAAGGGCAGAGGTGGAAAAACAACCAGAGAAAATTCCACTCTCAGGCTGTTAGCCACCTCCTCCCCAACAGCCTCTTTCCTACCTCCCCCCACTGCAGGACCTTCTTAGAGTTGCCTGACAAAGGGAAGGGTCTGGAAGTAGACAAAACATGGCAGAGGCATCAGGAGAGCAAACGGTCCTGCTTGTACCCCGAGAAGGAATTTCTCCAGCCTTGAATTTTTCACTCTGAATTTTACTCTCACTGTTCTTTAGCCTTTGTTGCCAGTTTCAGTTAAACTGGCTTATTCTTACCCTTTCTCAGAAAAGCTGATTCTAAACAGCCAGTCCTGCACCTGGGGTACAGGGTACAAAAATGGCAGGTGGGATGGGCAGGTTTGAGCCTTCACTAGAAGCCTGGCCTTAGATCTCTCCTTAACCTCTTAGCCTCAGTTTCCTCACCAATAAAGTGGGACTCAGAATACCTACCTCTTGAGATAGAGATACAAGGAAATAAGCAAGCTGTGAGCCGTATGCAAATTATAAAGCACAAATGAGAGTAGAGTATTTATCCGAGCTCCATGTAGCATGGTGCTCATTTTGTGGGTTAATTCCAGGTGATAACTTTACTGGCAGCATAACTACCTGTGGATTTCAGAGAAGCCTGAAGACATTGATGTTGTAACCACTGCCCCTGGCTAGACAGTTGGAATGTCAGTTCATCGGTGGCTAACTCATTGTCAGCATCGCTGTCTGCTTTTGATGCTATTTTAATAAGAGTTTTCAACGAAATTCATCATTTCAATGAAATTCATTCATTCATAATTCATTATTTCATCATTTTATGTACAATTCCTGAGTCATGGCTCCACTCTCCTCCCAGTTGCCCAAGCAGGAAACTGTAGGGGTGATTTTATCTTCTCCTTTTCCTCTCAGCCCAGCTCCAATAGGTACCAGGACCTTCAAGGTAAGGTCTGAAATTCAAACCTGGTGTATCTCTCCCCTCCTCTGCTTCCACTGTTCGACCCTGGTTCCAGTCCTCATCTAAATGTTGGCACAGACATTCCGATTAATCTCTTGATCACCTGGCTTTCTCATTTCCCCTATACCAGTCCGTTTTATATCCTCAAGCCAAGGTTAACTTCCTGCATCACAACTCTGCTTCTGTTTCCCTTTTACGGTTTTTTTTTCTTTCTTTCTTTCTTTTTTTTCTTGAAACAGCGTTTTGCTCTGCTACCCAGGCTGGAGTGCAGAGACATAATCTTGGCTCACTGCTACCTTCACCTCCTGGGCTCCATCCATCCTCCTGCCTCAGCCTCGCAAGTAGCTGAGACTATAGGCACTATAGCCTGGGTAATTTTTATATTTTTAGTAGAGACAGGGTTTCACCACGGTGTCCAGACTGGTTTCAACTTCCTGGGCTCAAGTGATCCACCCACCTCAACCTCCGAAGTGCTGGCTGGAATTACAGGGGTGAGCCACCATGGCCAGTCTGTTTTTGTACTTCTTTTAAACATAAATAATAGGTTTTATTTGACATGATGCTAGAGACCCAAAATCATTATTCCTGGTTACATATAGAATTAAATTAAAATATTTTCCTCTTATACCTAACTCTCCACAATCACCCTACTCCCCTTAAGAAATTTGGTGAGATTCCCATGGCTCTAGCAATGCTTACATTCTAAGCACACCTGACAACTCACTGTTCAGATTACTTTCCTGGAGTGAGGTGAGGTACAAACAAATATTTGTTCTTTCCCAATCAACCACAACACATGCTGATTTCTCTGTCTTTGTTTACTTGTTCCTTTTATGGAATGTACACCCTCCACTCTAACACCCCCACTCTAACATCCTTGAGCACTTATGAAACATCACCTTTATCAGAAAACTTCCTAGCCAGATCCAGAAATCATTGCAATGACCTGACCCATGTTCATGCAAAGCTCCAAAACAAGACCAAGCTAACAGTGTTGGAAGGAGACATTCTGATTGAGTCATGCCTTAAAAGAGCCTGCCAGGACGTCTTGGTCGTCATCCACACTGCCTCTATCATTGACGTCTTCGGTGTCACTCACAGACAGTCTATCATGAAAGCCAATGTGAAAGGTACAGTATCCTGGGGAGGAGATGGAGCAATGTGGGAAAATGAGAATCAGAAAGAAGGACAGGATGGAAAGAGAAGTTTCTCCACTGAACACCTGCTGTACTCTGGGCCAAGTGTCTTTGCTGATCACTACCAACTAGGGAGTTCAAGACTGCTAACTTTAGTTTTTTAGATGATAAAACTAGGGCTAAGAGATGACAAGTAACTTGTCCTAGGTTCCCCAGGTAAGTAAGTAAGTAGGTGAGTTAGGCTTTAAATTAACTCCTGTGTGACTCCAAAGGCTGTGGATGCTCTTTCTACTGTGGCTCCAATAAAAGGTAAACTAAACTCCAACTTCAGACTCTTGATGTCAAGCCACCGCTTGCCTCCCAGCGCAAAAATCATACCTTCCAGATGTCACCATAGTCATCATTTTGAACCTTGTGTGCAGGCTGATGAGAACATTCAGAGCCCTCCTGCCCACCTCAAAGAAGAAGTCCTCTTGAGAGAACTAGCAAAGCTGGTTCACAGAGGTCTGTCAGGACAGAATTATCCAGCACATGCCTTCCCACAATATTTTCTTAACCATAAGATTTTCCCCGTATCCAGAATACAATCTCTTCAGCTCACCACTGGGCCTACTATTACAGAGCCATTTCTTGCCAGGTGCCCAAAGTGCAGCCTCATTCGATCCTCATCCCTTAAATATTGGGTGGTTTTTGCAAATTGTGGCTTTCCAACCTACTTTAAATTCAGACACATTGGCTTAAGGAATCTTGTCATATAGTCTCACCCTCTGATTCCCAGAGCCCAGTCTCTTCAGGACCATAGCACCCCACTGCTGGCCTGGCCCTCCACATTCAGTCTACTCTGATGCCTTTTCTAATGCAACTAATTGCTTTTGGGTCTCCAGCACCATCTAAAAGAAAAAAAAAAAAACCTTTTCAGTTTCTACTTACCCATAACCTGTAAGTACCCCTACAGTGCAAGGAGTATGCTAAGAAAACTAGTTTTTCATTTTAATTCTTACTCTCTACAGCTCCCAGCAACAGGGGATGTGAAATGACAGGGGAAGTGTTAGAGGCATCTGTTTCCTAAAACCATTATCACTGGCAGGCTTAGAGAATACTTCACAACGTTGGTCATTTACCCCTTGAAGGTAAACTAACTCCATATTTTCTCTGCCACTAGATTAATTTTTGAAGATGATACTGTCTCTCCAGAAACTCAAATTGCACAGAGACTTTAAAAGGAGCCAAGAGTACAAAAATAAGCAAATAAAAATGATCCTTTGCCCATGATTTTTCTTCCTTCTTCAAGGGAAGATGCTCTGGATACCTCCATGAGCTTTGCTTTCACACAGCTCAGGGGAGGCTGCAAGGTCCTCCCCATGCAGGTGTTACCAGCAGAGGGCACACTCCCTCCCCAGTCCTCCACCAGGCTCCACAGGAAACACCAGTGCAGGGTTTGGAATACTAAGTAGAAGGAAGGTTTATTTATTACCACCACCCCCCCTTTACATAACTGGGTAAACAGGGTCACAACCAGAGTTGGAAGCAGCTTGCCTGGAGAACACACAATCAGGAAAAGTGTGTGGGTATCCAGAATCTCCCCAAACACACTATTTGCTCAGTGACTTCAGGGATTTGGTTTTGCTAGTCAAAGTTTTATTAGTCTTCAATAAAATGAGAAAAAGTTTTATTAGTCCTCAACAAAATGAGAAAAATACCAGCAATTGCATGTATATATTTAAGAGCATATATTGCCTTAACATACAACTGTGAATGTGTGTGCGTGATGTGAATTCTTCCACTGCCCTTTTGTGCCTAAGGACTGGGACTGTCCATATTCTCAGAGTGTAGCATCCTGATTTTTTAGATTTTAAATAATCTGTCTTTAATGGTATCAATGAAAAATCATAATTTTCCAATATTCTTACTTGCCAAAATATAAAGTGATAACCCTAGGTTCTTTTCCAAAATTAAAGTATACACGTACACACACACACACACACACACACACGTCCACAAAACCCAAAAGTCTAGAAATTCTCCTCTCTAGAGCCCAAATGTTCATTTATTTTTATTTTTATGTTTTTCCTATGGCTGCAGCATGGCCCAATCTCTGTCAGAGCCACAGAAGAATACAACACTCAGTTGTAACCCAAGTGTGTTACAACCACTGCACTTGGGAGTGAGGAGTGGGGCACATGGATCTGTGCACGTGGTTGCGGCCCCATAGGGATATTTCCTGACACTGACAGCATACTCTTCGTGGGCAGGTACCCAACTTCTGTTGGGAACCTGTGTCCAAGCTAGTATGCCAGGCTTCATCCACACCAGCATCATAGAAGTATCCAGGCCCAACTCCTGCAATGAGATCATCCAGAATGCCCACGAATAAGAGCCTTTGGAAAACATATGGCCTGCTCCATACCCATAGAGCAAAAAGCTTGCTGAGGAGGCCGTGCTGGCAGCTAATGGGTGAACACTGAAAAATAGCGGTATCTTGTACATTTGTGCCTTAAGACTCATGTATATCTATAAGGAAGGAAGCCCTATACTTTCTGCCACTACAAATGAGGCCCCATTACAATGGGATCCTGTCAAGTGTCAGCAAGTTATCCACATCAACACAGTCTATGTTGGCAATGTGGCCTGGGCCCACATTCTGGTCTTGTGGTCCCTGCAGGACCCCAAGAAGGCCCTAAGCATCCGAGGACAGTTCTACTATATCTCAGATGACACGTCTTACCAAAGCTATGACAACCTTAGTTACACCCTGAGCAAAGAATTTGGCCTCTGCCTTGATTCCAGATGGAGCCTTCCTTTAGCCCTGATATGCTGGATTGGCTTCCTGCTGGAAATAGTGAGATTCCTGCTCAGGCCAATTTATACCTGTCAACTCCCCTTCAATCGCTACAGGAGATATCATCAAGCTTCATCCTCCTGGCTTCATACAGAAGGTGACAAGGGCACAAGCCCAGGTCCTGCTGCCTCCCTTTCACACAATGGCCAACTTATTGTCTTCCTCGTGTCATCAAAACCTGCGCAGTCACTGGCCCAACCAGAAGCTTTCTGTGCTAACCATATACCAAAGGACAGACAATGTGATTTGCCGTTACCAAATATCAGTGGCTAATTCTGAACAATTTGGGATCTCTTTTAACTTGAGGGTCTCTTTTGACTACTAGAGCTCCATTTCCCCTCTTAAATGAAAAAGTATTTCTTTTTTTTTTAAATCTCCTATTTCTTCGCACAGTTCAATGAAAAGAGCAATAAATGCTTTAATGCTTAACTGGAGGGAGGTGTGGTTTCTATTAATACATACTTTCCTCCTTTCCCTTCATTTCAAGGTATCACCATCTCCAGTTTAGAAGAGTACCATGAAACCAGGGTTTGAGGGGTGGGCAGAGTAGTGGGAGGGTCAGGAAGGGCGGATGAAGACTGAATAAGCTCTAGTATGTTTCGGGCAACTACAACATGACCTACATATGACATATATTACCTTATTTAATATTCATCAGAAACCTCTGATGTGAGATGACTATTTCCATTTTATCAGGGGGGAAACTTGTTCACGGTCATACCAACTGATTAGTGACTAGACCTGCTACCAGGGAGTCAGCCTTGAAAGTCCTTATCTTTCCACTGAAACACTCAGCCTGAATTTGTCTTGTCAGTGGTACAGCAGAGCACTGGAGCATGGGGTGCCATTCCTTGAGAGAGCCCCAACTCCCATGGGTTACCTCCTTCTTGCCCAATTCCATGCAGGAAACTCTCTAGAACCCAAGAGAATCCCTGAGGGGCACCTGAAAAGGTTTGCATGCCTTACCAAACCGCCCTGAGCAGGGGAGAGAGAAGGAAAAATGCATTTAGCCTCCACCAGCTTCAGTGCCAATTTCCTTGAAGGTCTGTAGAACACACCTCCCATAGCTATATGTGTGCTGGTCATTCTGGTTATTCATAACCCTGCATTTCAACCTTTCAAATCACGCAATGAAGCCATACCATAGGTTCCTGGGCAAGTAAAGAGAACAAGGGTGAGCTTCCCAGAAAATTTATCTCCTACTCAGCTCAAAAAGTAGAAGTCTACTATCCCACATCCCCAGATATAACTGCCTCTCCCTCCTTTTTTATCCATCTTTCCATTAAATCATATCCTTTCTTCCTTTATTCTTCCAACTCCTTAGCTTCTCCTTCCCTACATCTCCCCTTTTATCACTGGCCCTCACATTCTTCTCAATTTCCCTGAGGAGAGGAGGCCAATAAAGACAAGTTTGGGGACTTCAGTGATGACATAGTCATTAATCAACCAAAGAAGCAACGGTCAAAAGAAACACTTTCAGGGGGATTAGGGACACGGTTGAACTGAAGCGGGTGAGGAGGTTGCTGTGGGTCCAGAGTGTGGGAAGGGAAGCTGTCTCCCTCTGGACCTGGGTATATCACAGCCATGATGAGGGTCACACTCAACATCAAGATGGCTTCTTTCTTACACAGAAAATTTACAGATGATTAACCTCAAAGCACCAAGGGACAGGTGATCAGCACCAGCATCAGGGTGGAATGGCCCTAGGCAGTGGGGTAAAGTGAAAAATGGAACACCCCTCTTGCCCCATCCACTGAACAAAATGCAAGAGCCAGCACCTCTCCAACTCTTGTAAGGCATGCCCACCATCCATATGTTTATGACAAATAGCATGGGAAGGATAGGAGGGTGGTGGAATCTGGGACAAGAGCCTTTCCCCCTGGTTTTTCAGCCTAGTGAAACCCCACTCCTATTGACCAGTGAGGGCAATGTTCACAGAGAAGTGATGGGAAAGATTATACCTCCAATGGGCAGTGAGGGGTGATCACAGAAAGAGAGGAAGAAATTGGATGGGCCAGCAGTCTCAACTGGACAAGCACAAAGGCCTCGGAGTGTTGCGGCCAACAAAATGTGCCATCCCTTCTTACAACTGAGGGTGCCAGGCAGGCAGAGCTCCTGCACCAAGCAAGCCTCGCTGAACCTCACGCCATGCACCACATGGAGGCAGCAAGTCTCGGAGGGAAGAGCAAGGAAGCCTGACCCAGTGGGGATTTTTGGGTCCCTTTCCTCCATCTAGGTGGCTCTGCAGGGTACCTGGCAAGGGAATGAATAAAAACACAGGCAAGTTCTCAGCCACCGGCTTAAGGGCTAGGTGTATATGAGTACAGAGAATGGAGCTGAGCTGGTCACTGGGAAAAGCCACAGGAACCAGTGGGACTTAAATGAGGCCTTGAATTCCTGGGTCCAGACAGGGGGCACAGCATGGGCAGTGGTGCAGAGGAAGACGAGGGGCATAAGGAGGCCCCCCGTCTGCTGGGAAGCATGTATGGAGGGCAGATGAGGAGCTCAGGTACTTGACAAAAGTTTCCACCACCTGAGAGCCAGGCTCTGAGGGCCAGGATGGGGCTGGGAACCCGTGATGGCCTGCTGAGAACTGGCAGGAAAGTAGCCAGAGGCCAACTTTTATGTGAAATCTCTTGATTTCTAAATATTAGCAACTAACTCTAAATTTTAAAAAACAGCTCAAAGACCTGCTCCAAGAGAGGAATGCGTGGGCTAGTATTCAAAATGTATGTGTAATATTTTATTTCTTAAAAAGTAGGTGGTGAGATGTCAGCAGCAAATCTGTTCATTCTTGGTGAAAAGTCCCAAATATACATTATTATATCGTATTGTCACCTTTTCTGTATATTTAACATAGGTTATAATTTTTTAATAAATTAAATTTGGTGGGGAAAAAACATGCAAACTAACAAAACACATTCACAGGCTGGACCCAGGATTAAGAGCTCTGATTTTCCATTTCTGCTCCCAATCTAGTGGTCCAGTGGGGGAGATAAAATACAAGACATGTTAGGTGCTGTGCATAGTAAATATGCAGAGTGCCATAGAAAGGAAAATGCTTCTGAAGGATCCATTCCCACAGGGGACTCATGGGGTCCTTGCATTTTGGCTGGATATCAAAAGATGGGTAGGATTTCAACAGACAGGAATGTGAGTGAAATTATTCCAGGCAGAGACAATGCAGTCTGCAAAGACCCAGGTGAGAAAGGGGTCCATTTTAAGCAGCAATGAGACCAGACCAGAAAGCCCAAGGCCAGGGGGAGACATGGAAGATACACCTGAAAAAAATGATGGGCACAGGCAGGATCACCTGGGGTCATCCCTGGAGACACCCTGCCTGCTTCCTTCATTGCCCTCAGAGTAGGAATTCTGTGCCCCACCCCCCCTTAAAGAAGACTTGACATTCAATTACTTCACATATAACATGGCTCATCTTCTCTCAAAAATTGGACTCTACAGGAAAAGAATATCTCCTTTAGCAATGAATATTGATGGTGATGCTAAAAGCTGGGACATCATTCACTCTGCAATGGGAATTGTTCAGCTGTCCCTGGAAGATTACCATGGCAGCATGTTGTAGGATGGACTGAAAGAGATGAAGAGGATACTTGAAGAATCTAGGTAAGAAATGAAGGCCTGATTTATGTGTTGGTAACAAAACAGACTACAGGGGCAACTGCGGCAGGCCTGAGACAGAATGGCCGCTAGTTTAGACAGGACTGGGTGTGGGCACAGAATTCCCAAGCACACACTTTCTCAAGCCAGAAACCTGGATGGCAGCCCCCTACTCCGCCCACCTATCATTCAGCGCTACCAACTTTACCTCCACAACACCTCTTGAATGTGTCGTCTTCCTCCCTGGTAACATCATTCCTACTCGTACCCCCAACAGGCCTCCTTGTCTTGGAGAATCACCTGTGAAACCTATCCTCAGCAGTGTTGCCAGAGTTTTCTCCAAACTAGTCTCACCATGTCACTCCCTTCCTTAAAACCAACCAATAGGGGGAGCCCCAGGACTGTCAGGATGAGCCTGAGAGCCTTAGCATAACATAGAGGGCCTCTGAAGCCCTGGGCCCTGCCTGACACTCCAGACTAATTCTCACCAATCCCTGCCCTGTCCCCAGATTCTCCTACTTTGTGCCTCAACAATTTTCCAAACTCAGCGCTTCCTGCATGCAGCATGCTTTTATATCCACCCAGGCCGGTGCATGGTGTTCCTTCCGCTTAAAGGGTGCCCAGCTCTCCTGCCAGCACATCCTTCCCAGCTCCTTATTTACTATCCAATATGTCTCATTTTACAGCTTCTGTGTCTTGTGCATATCGAGTTGCACTCTCACTAATTTTTCATTTATATATCCTGTTCCGCACCCCTACACTGCCGTGTCCTGACGACAGTAACTTACCATGTCATCTCTCTGTCCCCAGTGACTGATACAAAATAGACACATGGGCTGATGGAGGGATGGATGGATGGAAGGATGAAACACAAGTAAACTCATCTGTTAGAATGGAGAGAGGAAGGGATAGACAGTCAGGGAGCAAAATGCTTTGAATGACAAAGTAAGAAAGAATTCACAGATGACTTTTCAAGGTGTCCATGAACCTGAAGAAGCTAGATCATCATAAAGAGATCCAGGAGAAAGAGAAGGCACACGGAGTGTATGGAGCTGAGAATGAACTCATTTGTGTGATATGAAGAGTGAGTGGGGTTGTGAGAGGCCTACAAGCAGGGAAATGGAAAGGCTGATGAAAGTGAAGCCCAGCTGCCAAGGTTATAAAGGGACTGGGAATTAAATCCAAAACCTGAAATGGTGCAAGGCCCAGAGCATTTTTATACTATAAGAAAAAGAAAATTTGTTTTAAAAATTAAATTCAGAAGAGAATCTCACACTCTTAGGCAACTCAAGTGAGGATCACCCAACATCTCTGGCTACATGTTCTTCTTGAGACATCAAGAGACTCTGGTGGCAATTTGGAGGGATTTTTTTTCCTTTTTTTTTTTTTTTTTAATCATGGACCAAGATGCCACCCAAGTCTAATGAGCAGGGAATGGAGTCGGTGATCTGAGGCATGAAAGAGGTTCATTATGAGGAAGTGAAGGGGGAAGGCTAGATGAACAGAAGAAAGTGGCTTGGCCACTCTGTCCCCAAAAGCAGGGGGCACTGGGGTCAGTTGCAGACTCCAAAACAGTCAGTAATCTGTTCTGGAAACCTGAAGCTCCCTATTGAACAGCGGACTCTTTCCTCAAGAAATGGAAGAACCAGCACTAGCAAAGTCAGCCATTCTTCCTAAGCAGATACTGGTGACAGAGGTGTGGGCATGAGGTGGGCTGTGGGACTATTGTCATCCTAGCATGAACCCTGGCCACTGAGGTAGGAATATCCTTCTCATGAGCCCAGACCTAACTCCTTCCTGCATCAGCTGGAGTCTGTCAAATCCCTGGTGTAACCCTGAGCAGAGCAGTTCCATGGGCACATGGCCTGTGCCATCACCCAGGCCCTGTGCTTGGCTTAAGGGGCTGCCATGGGACCCCACATTTCATTTTGCACTGATCCCTGTAAAATACGCAGGCAGTCTTGATTATGAGAACTTCTTTCAGCAGCAGGCAAAACACCTGTTGCCTGACCTATGGTGGGTAAATGGAAAAGGCTCCCTGGTTCTTCCAGGGCAGATCAATGTCCTTGTGGAGTTCAGATTTTAGAGCTAAAGAAAGCTTCCTCAGGCATGGAGGGGCACACCTATAGCCCCAGCTACTAGGAGACTGAGGCAGGAGGATCACTTGAATCCAGGAGTTCAAGGCCAGACAAGACCTCATCTCTAAAATTTTTATTAAATTGAAGTTAAAGAAGGATCTAGAGACCTTTACTCCAGCTTTTAACCGTGGGCTCCTTTCCTTATTTCATTTTACCAATGAGGAAACTGAGGCCTGGGAAGCAAGATGACTTTCCCAATGTTCACCTAGACCACCATCTGTAATAGTGACCTAGCATTTGCTACCTTTAAGATGAAAAGGGGGGTGAAGGCATAGAACTAGAAGGTTGCCCTACCAACATATTTATGAAGGGATTTAAAAAAACTGGGATGGGAGACATTTGAAAGAGGGCAGAGGGCAGGTTTAACCAGAAGTCAGCTATCTAAGCCATTTGTCTGGCCCATACGGCCCAACCTCCCATGGGAACAACAGCTTGAGGAACGTGGGTGCTCCACGAACGGAGACAGGCAGATGTTTCACGATACAGAAATAAAAGTAGCTGGCTGTGAGAGGGACTAAGGAAAGGGGGAGAGGAGGGCAAAAAGAAACAAGTATTCTTTCATTTTAGAAACAGAATATTTCTACAAATGAGAGTGAGGGGTGCAAATCTTGAGTTCTCATTTCAATTTTGCCATCAAAGTCAAGCAAATCTCTTCAACTTCCTGGGTCTGTTTCCCTTCCTGCGAAATGAAGGTTATGGCTCATTTCTAAGGTCTGTTGCCAGTGACATTGGGCTGTAAAAAAGTAGGATGATTTGCATCCTCTGGCACCTGCACACTTCTGCAGCTAAACTTCATAATAACACAAGCCTCCATGTGCTTATTTGTTTGCATGAAGCTGAAGCCGCTTGAGAAAGTGGTTTCCCAGCACTTCCCTGGCTCTAGTGGCACCTGGCACCTCACTGGGAAAGGGGCATCATACCTCTCATAGGGTTGTCAAGGATCAAGAAGTGGGGCCAAAAAGTGTGGCCTATGCCCTCCCTCCCTGATATCTGCTGACCACTGAACTGCAGAACTTAGTGATGACTTAAATAAGGACTTTTGTCTTTACATTAAAATGTGGATGTTTCCCAAGTAGGTTTTAAAATTCTTAGAAAATCACTAGACATAAAAGTGGGCAGAGCCAATAGAGATAGTGCCTACTGAAGAGGAATCAGAAACCCAGAAAAGTCATGCCTTGCTCAAGTCCACTGCCAGTTAATGTCAAAGCTCTGCCCTGCACACTCCACGCACAGCACACCCTCAAAGGAGAAGCAGAACTAGTTCCTTCTTTCTTCCTGTTCTCAGGAAAGGGAGGCCATGCCTTCTCACTCCCTCATCACCCTGCCCCAGGAGCTGGAAATCCCAGAGGACAGAGGCCACATGCACAGCAACTGCCTCTCCTCCTTCTAGGCTCCCAGGAGCTATGACACAAGACTTTAGGATGCCCCTCAGCAGCCCCTTCTCTGCAGCACTGAGCACAACCACCTGGTAACCACCTTGCTTCCTAACATTCACACAAGCCCCTGAATCTTACAAGAGCCTTCGTGTTTGTCATTTGGTTTGATTTCCCCATACTTCATACCTGCATCTTTCCACTGCACAGATGAGAGCAAGATCAAGAATACCTATAGGGCTTGGTCTAGGCTGCAGCAACACTCAGCAGTGGCTGTGTCAGTCCAGTGAATCTCAGGCTATGAAGTCATGTCTGTGATTTCTACCAACTCTATTAACTTCAACACAGAAATCGGCAGAGCTCCTTCAGGTGAAACCTTGAGGTGACCCTCATTTCAGACATTAGCTAATGCTGCCCTTGACAAGAGGCCTGTCTAGCCAGATCCTTTTCCAGCCCCTTGACAAAGTGAATTAGCTTTTCCAAGGTTACACACTGTCCCTTCCCTCACCCAACAAAGCCAGGTACAGTGGACATTGCCTAATTTGCAGCAGTGGTGGGAACCCTGACTTATAGTTGCAAAGTCCTTGGCAGAGAATCTGCTTAACACTGAGCCTTTGTTGAATGTACCGTCTTGCCCTAGCATAACATGTGAAGCCTTGACATGAAGTTCACCCTGTCCACCTCTCACCACCTGCAGCCCCAGGGGCCAAATCCTTAAAGTCATACGTACAGTTGGCAAAATAATTCACCCCAAGCAGGTTGGGCAGGCAGGAAACAAAATCAGCCTTCACCTTCACCCTTAAATGGTGTTGGAATGTGTAAGCATCTCTACCTCTCTCATATCTGTCTCCCCAGCATTGAGAACTATGCCTGGAACATGTCCACTCAGCGGAGGGGTGAACTTCCCAGAGTCTCTGCTCTTAATGAGTCAAAGTCTTGGGGCCTGGGGAAGGCCAGCCATACACAGATGGTATCAGAACACCCAGGCAGAACCATTCCCTACCTCAGCCCTTGATGCTTTCAGAAAAGCATCTCAGTGGAGTGTCTTCAGTGAATAAAAAGACTGCATGGAACTGCTTCCAGTGATTCCCTAGTCTCCATGAACAGGAGTCTGTCAATTGCTTTACTTGTGTTGAACATCCTTCAAATATGTTCGTAAGAATGCCAGCTTGAACACCGCACATACACTGATACCATTTTCAAACTTCTTAAACAGAGGGAAACGTGGTATATGGAACAACTTGCCACCCACTTCACTGGCTTCCAAAGTTGAACATTCCTGGCTGCTAGAATAAGGCAGGGCACTGGCTGGATGCAGAGAGCACTGAGAAAAGTGGCCTGGATCTCACAGGAGCAGCTAGAAATTGAAACCCATTGGAATGTGCTTTGCATTAGCAGAAATGACCTTAAAACCACAGTCTGGCAGCAGAAAAACTGCTATCTACAGGGTACTTGCAGCTGTGATAGGGAGACAGAGAAGCAAGCACTAGGCAATTCATGCTGGAGACTGGCCAAGTGTGCTCCTCCCCTCCCACCAGGGGCAGAGAGGATGGAAATTATGTGATTGCCAAGGGCAGCTGAGAAAACAAGTCATGCCTGGGGTTTTGCTTTGTTAAGAGAGCTGAGTTGGGGGAATAAAGATCTGAGAGAAGCAGAAGAAGGCTGACTGTGAGTGGTGAAGACAGTGAAGGCCAGCAGCAGCCTTCCACACCTATTCCATTGTCATCTGATGGACAGCCAAGACAGGCACTTTTCCTGGCTCTTACTTATGATATTGTCTTCCCTATTTGGAGTAGTTGTGTGAAAGGTGGCCTGCCAGGAGCAGACAAAGCCTGATGCACCTTGCACTGCCCTTTGCCTCCATAATTCTGGGGGAGGAGAGGATTTTAGCCTTATGTGTTATACTTACTGTAATCCCCAAGAAAGAAAGGGGGTCCCTAATTGGTCCTAAAGAGTTCTCACCCTCTTTGCCCATTAAAATCACCCAGGGAGTTTCTACAAAATTACAGGTACTTAGGCTTCACTTCAACTAATTGCTCTCTGCATTTAAAAGACAAAGAGAAAAGTTCTCCAAGGTTAAGAAAATCTGTCGCTTAAACTAATCAAACCTCAAGAATTCCACGCTTAAACTAATCAAACCTCAAGGTACAGTTTCTTTAATTGGAATCTGGGCAGAGGCTCACACACATCAAAGTTAGAGATAGCTGGGCACAAAATCTCATGTCTATAATCCCAGCACTCTGGGAGGCCAAGGCAGGAGGATCACTTGGGTCTAAGATTTCAAGACCACCCTGGGCAACATAGGGAGACCCCATCTCTACAGAATTAAAAATTTGTTAAAAGCCTAGACAGCCATGGTGGTGCATACCTGTTGTCCTAGACACTCCTGGGACTGGGGTAGGAGAATCTCTTGGTCTGGGAAGTTGAGGATTGCGCCACTGCACACCAGTGCTCTGGGTGACAGAGCAAGACCCTGTCACTAAAAAACAAAAAACGAAAGCAGGTTAGAGAAAAAAAATCTCTCTCTAAATGAACACCCTCAGCACTGGCTTTTCCCATGATCTCTCTTGCTGCTTGCCACATTCTGTTCGCCATACAACAGCCTGAGAGATGTTTTAAGTAAACTCAAATCCTATGTCTCACCTATATAAAACCTTTCTGGGGCTTCCCATTCCATTTACTATAGACTCTAAACTGATCTCCAGCTCTCCTGGGCACCGCATGATCTGCTCATCCTTCCAACTCCTGTCTTCATCACTCTCTCTTTTACTCATGGTGTCCCAGCCAGATTGGCCTTCCTTCAATTCTGTAAACACGCAATACTTTCTTGCCTCTGGATCTTCACATTTATCATTCCCTTTACATAAAATGATGTTCCCCATCTTCTCATGGTTGGCTTTCTGTTGACATGTAGATCTCAGCTGAACTGTCACCGCCCCAGTGAGGTGAGACATCCCTGACCTTCCTCTCCCGAATAGGCTCTGCTTCACTCATCACATCACACTGTTTCTCTCCTCCTAGCTGTTAAAACTATCATAGAAAATAAAGTCCGTTTTAAAAACTAAATGAGATAATATATGTAAAGCACCTGAACATAGTAAAGGGCTCAATTAATATGTTAGAGCTCATATGTAGAGCTTTCTATGTGCAAGGAGATGTCCCATATGACCTCTTGGTCTAATCTCAACTGATTATTCCTTAAAATAAATATCTGGCTGAACTTGCTGGGTCAAGTGTGAAAGTTTAAAATATCTTGTCACATACTCACCAGATGTTTGTGTTAACTTACACTTCCACGAATAACATGCCTGTCTCTCCACATCTTCACCAACACTTGGTAACTTCAGTGAATCTAATATTTGCTAAACCACTCGTAGTTTTCAAACTGAGTTTAATGAAGGGATAATGTTCTTTGTAATGCAAGAGAAATCCCCAAGAAAAGAAAGCAGCTTGTTAAAAGTATGTCAGTTTACCTTTTTTCTTCTTAAACGTTGGAGTACGAAGAGCTCTTGATTGGCACAAAATTCCAATTTCATCAGAAAACTCAACTGGGGAAATATCTACTTTCAAGCTCACTTACATAGCTGTTGGAAAACTTACTTCCTCGAAGATTATTGGACTGAGAGACTCAGTTCTCATTTGACTGTTGGCTGCCCTCAGTTCATTACTATATTGTCCTCTTCAGCATGGCAGCTTGCTTCATCCAGCCCAATGAGAAAGAGGAAGTGTAAAAGAAGATGGAAGTCACGATCTTTTCTAACCTAATCATGGAAGTAACATTCCATCATTTTTGTCTGATTATACTGATTAAAAGCAAGTTACTAGGTTCAGCACACACACAAGGGAATGAATACCAGGAAGCAGAGATCACTGGACTCAACTTAGAGGCTGGCTACCATACCATCATTGTCAGACTCCAGAGGAAATGGTTGAGTGACATCTATCTGACCCCCCTCAAAAAATAATTGACAAACAGAGGATTCAGTAAGAAATTAAAAAGAGATTTTGCTAAAGCCTCCTCCTTTCTCACTTTGAAGGTCTTGCCTGGAAATACAGCCAAGCTGAGCTCATATAACCCAAAAGCTCTGGCCCTAGTTCTCCCTAATGGTGGAGGGGATGGCCCACTGTTCCTTACTTCTGAAAACTGGCTCTTCAAGTACACTTCAAACACCTGGGATCCTACTCATATCCGTGCTATAGATGAGAAGAAATTTGCTTCTCCTTGGCAAACAGCTTTGGCCTGGGCAATGATTCCAGCCTCTCATTAGTATGGGAAACGTTCTAGTATTTTCATTTTTGTGGTCATTGTTCTCTTCTATCTCCTTCTTTGTATTAGTCCACAAGCACTAACTTTCAAAAGCACTAAGACATTCTAGAGTCCTTGATTGTTCACTCATCCTTCCATTCCTTTATTCAATAAACATGTGTTAAGTTCCTATTATGTCATATGTGCAAATTCTTACGGTAATAAAAAGATGTAGACACTTTATTTAGTGAAACACTCAACAGTGTTTGAACATTTGCTCTGTACAAGGTGCTAAGGATCAATAAAGGAGTAGTCCAGTTTAAGACAACACAACAAAAACAAACTCTTCACTCCATTGGCTGTAACACCTTTTTACTGAGATCTTCATGGTTCAACTTCTTGAACACGTCTTGTTTTTAATAGTCACTCTCTTCACATTTTTCTTCTGTTCCTCAACACGCAGATGAATTGTGTGTTGGACTTTCCAGTTGAACTTTCAACCCAACTATTTGTGGAAATTGCTCTTACAAATTACTTACAATTTTGCCAAAACCAGTAATCAATTATTTTACTATTGCATTTGATGTGTCAGCAGCATCCAACGTAGTGGACCAAACTCTTCTTGAAACACTTTCTTCGCTTGACTTTTACAAGGCCATCTCCTCGTAATTTTTCTCCTTCCTGCCACCAACTCCTACTCAGCATATTTAGCTGGCCCCTCCTTCGCTGTTCAACTTCCACATGTTGATATGTGTATTCCAGGGTTCAGTCCAGAAACTTTCCCTATTATCCATGAATATTCTTACCCTAGCTTATTTAAACTACTCCTGTGCCTTTAAAACTTATTCTATGCTACTCATGTCCAAATTGACTGCTCTAGGACTCAAGCACAAGGGATGTAAGTATCCTAAAGTAACCCAGGAGTTTAATAAGCTGGCCAAGGAGAGGAATTTTCCTTTTCCCAGCATGGGGGGCTGTGCCTAGTACAGCTCCTTGTAGAATGGGTGGCTTTCTACTCTAAGAAAAATGAAGCCCTTTGCATGAGCCCCAAGGACTTCGGGTGCTGGGTAGTTGATTTTTCCAGATGATCTTGTGAACAGCTGGCACCTAAATCTAGACTGTTTCACACCAAAAGCCTGTGTGCTCCTCCATTGATAAAGCTGTGTCCTTGTGCTTAAAATGATAAAAAAAATTATAACAAGGGAGACTAATGCTCCCACACTGGAATGCAGACTCCCATTGTGAGCCCAGCATTTTCTGACCATTTATGCATCAGTATTAAATAGGAGGATGGAGAAATCATGCTGTCTATTCTTTTTCTGATCAGTAATCTTTGTGAGCTTTCCTAATACAGCATTTTTTTTTTCTGAGCACAGACAAGGCACTTTATTGATGGTACATGACAAGATGGAGTTCCCTAGGCCCATCCCTCTTCAGGGGGTCTGCGTGGAAACTGTGAGAAGGGGAGATTCTCAGTGTGGTGGGGGACTGAGTGTGGCAGGGACTCCCCAGCAGCTGAGGGCCTCTCTTTTCCTCTCATGCTCTCGCTGGGGCTGGTGGTCTAGAGGTCTTACTCCTTGGAGGCCATGTGAGCCATGAGGTTCACCACCCTGTTGCTGTAGCCAAATTCATTTTCATATCAGAAAATGAGCTTAACAAATGGTCATTGAGGGCAATGCCAGTTCCAGGATCCAAGGTAGAAGAGTGGGTGTCAGTGGTTAAGCTGGAGACAACCTGGTTCTCAGTGTAGCAAAGGATGCCCTTATGCGGACCCTCTGATGCCTGCTTCACCACCTTCTTGATGTTATCATATTTGGCAGGTTTTTCCAGATGGTAGGTCAGGTCCATGACCAACATGATGGTGGTAGGTACATGGAATGCCATGCCACTGAGTTTCCTGTGCAGCTTATTGATATATTCGCTTACAGCCTTGACAGTTCCAGGAGATGCAAAGATGATGTTCCTTTGAGCCCTGCATTTTTCTTGCCACATTTTCACAGAGGGGTCATCCACAGTCTTCTGGGTGGCAATGATAGCACTGACTCTGGTCATGAGTCCTTCCACCATATCAGAGTTGTCATGGATGATCTTGGTCAGAGTTGCTAAGCATTTGGTGGGAAGCATGTTTTAACATCATCAAGAAGCATTGCTGATAATCATGAGGCTGTTGTCATATTTCTCATGGTTCACGCCCATCACGAACATGGGGGTATCAGCAGAAAAGCCAGAGATAATGACCCTTTTAGCTCTCCACTATAGGTGAGCCACAGCCTTCTCCATGGTACTCCATGCCAGTGTACTCCATGATGTACTTAGTGCCAGCCTTGCCCTAATTGATTTTGGTGGGATCTAGCTTTTGGAAGATGGTGGTGGGATTTCTATTTACGAAAAGCTTCCTGTTCTCAGCCTTGATGGTGCCATGGAATTTGTCATAGGTGGAATCATACTGGAACATGTAGACCATGTAGTTGAGCTCAATGAAGGGGTCATTGATGGTGACAATATCCACTTTACCAGAGTTATAAGTACCCCTGGTGACCAGGTACCCATAGGGCCAAATCCATTGACTCTGGCCTTCACCTTTACCATGGTGTCTCAGGGATGTGGCTAGTGCTGCACAACAAGATGCGGCTGTCTGTCGAATGGGAGAAGCAGAAAGCTACAGCATATTATTTAACCCATAGTTATCATATTGAGAAATTCTTCACACACTCTGATGTCAATAGGTGGTGACTCAGGTGGGCATCACTTGACATAGCAGGCTGACATTCCCTGAGCATGTGGACAATTCAGTTGTCTCAGTGTCACTTGTTTAAAAGACAATCTTTTTCCCTATTGAATTTACTATTGTCAAAATCAATTGGCCATATGAATTTAGGCCATTAACTCGCACATAGGCAAAAATTCCCACAAAATAAATTATAGGCCTAAATTTAAGGGCTAAACTATACACTTCTTAGAAGAAAACATAGATTAACATATTCATGGTCTTGAATTGGCAAAAACCCAACTTTTCCTCGTTAAAAAATAGTTGAAAAATGAAACATGATCAAAACTAAAAATGTTGGCATTTAAAAGCCATCAATAAGAAAATGAAAAGATAAACCATAGACTGAGAAAAATAATTTCAAATCATATCTTTAATAAAGGACTTATATCCAGAATATAAGATATACTGACAACTAAGCAACAAAAAGATAAATAACCCAATTTTAAAATAGGCAAAATATTTATATAACAATTTCATCAAAAATATGTAGGAATGGCCAATAAAGTACATGAAAAGATGGTCAGTATCGTCAGTCAGCAGGGAAATGTGAATCAAAACTACAGTGTGACACCACTTCTTACCCACTAGAATGCTATAATAAAAAAGAACAGTAACAACTGGAGGAAGTGAAATAACAATGATGTGGAAAAATTGAAATACTCACGCATCGTTGATGGACATGCAGACATGTTGGAAACCAGTTTGGCAGTATCTTAAAATATTGAAGATAAATTTACCATATGACCTAGCACTTTCACTCCTATCTATCCAGAAGAAAAAAAAACCTGTGTCCACACAACACATGAATGTGAATATTCATAGCAACTTTATCCATAATTGTCCATAAAGTGGAAACACTCAAATATCTATCAACTGATAAATGAATAAACTAATGGGAGCTATCCATACAATTTAATAGGATTTGGCACATAAAAGGAATTAAATATTCATATGTGCTGCCACATACATGAACCATAAAAGTAAATTAGGCTTAATGAAATAAGACAGATACAAAAGACCACATATTACATGATTCCATTTATATAGTCTCCAGAAAAGGCAAATCTGTAGAGTCAGTAAGTCAATTAGGGGTTGCCTGGAGCTGGGGACTGGGAAAAAGTAGTGGTGGTTGATGAGCATGAGGGATTTCTTAGGAAAAATAAAAATGTTGCAAAACAGGATCATGGTGACGGCCACACAAGTCTAAAATTTTACTGAAAATAATTTAACTGCCCACTTAAAACAAGCAAATGTTATGTCAATTATACCTCAGTAAAGCTGTTTAAAAATAAAAGAAATTTAGTAGTGTGGCCCCCATCAGTCTTGCCCTTTGTTTAATTTCTCACTTTCTTTAGGGGTTTTCTTTATTGGTTCCACTCAGAGACTCCAAGAGACACTGGCTGAAATCTATCAGCCTCCAGAACTCTCAACAGCTGAGGGAATGTGCAGGTCCATCCTGAAGGTGATGGGGAATCTGTAAGGTGCACTCTAGCATGTGCTACAGAAGACAAAGTTGTGTGATGCACCTGGGTGGTTTCATATAGCACTTCACATGTCTCAGCAAGAACCAGGGCCTGTAGCTATCAGAGAACAAGCTGCTACATCTTGCAGCACAGGGCCAACCTTTTCTAGGCAAGTGGGTTTGAAGCATTGGTAGTCAGGTCCCAAGTAGCAGTTGAATGTCTACAACATGGGAGGAGGGCAAGACCTAGAGTGAGGCTTCAAAGCAAATCATTTGTAGAATATTACTTCCAGCAACTGCAGAAAGCACTCTTTTCAAGTGTTTATGGGATGTTCACCAACACAGACCATATGCTGCACCATAAAACAAGTCTCAATATATATGCAAGGATCAAAATCATACAGAGTATATGCTATGGCCACAACAGTATTTCATTAGAAGTTCAAAACAATAAGATATCTAGAAAATTCCCAATTTTAGAAAACAAGCAACATATTCTGTTGGTATGGCTTACTTGGGTCAAAGGCAAACTTACAAGAAAAAATTCAAAACATAAGTAACTGAATGATGATAACCCAATGCATCAAAATGTTGGCTACAGCTGACATAGTGCTTAGAGAGAAATTTACAACTTTAAATGCCTGTAGTGGAAATGAGCAAAGGACTAAAGTCAATTATATATGCTTTTATAATAAGAACCCTGAAAAAAAGGAGTAAAACAACCCCCAAGTTAATAAACATAAGCTGATAATAAAAATAAAGAAAATCATGAAATAGAAAAACGAACAAACAATAGAGACAATCAATGGTCAATCCTTCTGTACTCCATGCACAAAAATTCATTTCAGAATGATTTTATATTTAAATATATATCCAGAACCACAGAGATCTTAGAAGAATAAATAAGAAAATATAGGGATAAAATAAGAATTCTGAGGGAATAAAAATCAGAAAGTAGTTGCCTACCAGGTAGATTGGGGGTAGGGCAGGGAATTAGCTAATAACATTCAGAAAAGAACTTTCTGCAGTGACGAAAATGACCTATACATTTTTGGGTTGCTACTTACATGGACATATATAACTGTCAATGTTCATTGAACTGAACACTTGAGATCTGGGCCTGTTAATGAATATAAATTACACCTTTTTTTTAGATAGAGGAAAGTGTCTTGGAGAGCTTATGGTGGTGAAATTTGGGCAGTTCTCTGGCATAGGCTCAAGGAGCATTCACAGCATCTTCAGTTCAGAAATTTGCTGAGAATGGTTTTGTACCCAAAAATATGGGAAAAGTTCAAACATCTATGATAAGAGTCATTGGGGCATACAACCACAAATCCCCACTCTTGTGGTACAGTGTTACAGGCCAAAAAGAATGAGGGTTGTGACCAACTCGGTATACCACTGGAGGCTATATGAGCAAACAGGAAACTGTTCTCATGCAAGCAAGATATTGGAAAACTGACAAACTATGTCTGCTGCCAGAAGGGGTGCCAAGGGCAGTCATGCCCCTAGTGCAGTGTTCCTTGTGATTATCTGTAGGAACATCTGAAACCTGTTGTGCAAAGAAAGCAATTATGTGTATCTGGGATAAATCAAGGAGCTGACCAGCCATTACCTCTCCCTCCCTGTTTTTCTACCTAATAAATACAAAGGGCTGTAGAAGCTCAGGGCTGCCTTTGCTCACTAGAAGTAAAGAGCCCCCTGACCCTTTGTTTTAAAAAATATCCTTTTGTCTTTGTCTTCATTTCTGCATTCGTCCCCCCTCGTTCACCCCATAGCAACTGACAATGACAAGTGGTGCCTGGGACAGGGACATGAGCAAAGACGGTCTGCTGGAGCAGGAAAGTGAAACTGACAAGACGAACGAGAAACCCTGGGAAGAGTCTGCTGGCAGATATAATGTCAGTACCTTAAAGAGGTACTGGGATATAAGGTCAGTGCCCTAAAGAGGTACTGGGATATAAGGTCAGTGCCCTAAAGAGGTAATGGGAGTGGGATGTTTTCTGAATCAGGGTAACATGGGGCAGAATTTATCTATTGAGGAGCAACATTATGTGCAGTTGCTTAAAGTTTTACTTAAGCAATCTGGTGCTCAGGTTAGTTCTCAAATACTAAGATGCTGCAGGAGGTTATTATGCATAACCCATGGTTTCCACAGACAGGCACTCTTGATGTGGAAAATTGGGACAGAGCAGGAGAAGGATTAAAATGGGCTCATCAAAAAGGTCTTAAAGTTGATCCTTCTGTTTTCTCCACTTGGAGTTTAGTCCGTACTGTCCTCCTGCCATTATTTCTTTCTTATTCTGCTAGACAACAAGAGTCATGTTCTGAGTCTAAAAGTTTGAAAGAATCTTTTGTCTCCCACCCACAGCACCAATTGAAAATAAAAAACAGGAGGAGAAGGACAAAAATTGGCATATACCACCCACTTCAGTAGCGGAAAAACTGTACTGCCTCCTTTAGTAGCAGAAATAGAAACCCAATACAAAGAAATTTATGCTCTGCTGCTATAGCTGGAGAGCCCTTAGGACCTTGCACTTTTCCCATTTCTGTAAGGCCTGATCCAAATAATCCATAGCAGTTTATTCATGAACATACTCCACTAGAGTTTAAGGTGCTGAAGGAGTTGAAAGCTAGTGTGGTTAATAATGGAGTACAAAGCCCATTTATTTTAGGATTGCTAGAATCTATATTTGGCACCATAAGCCTTCCACCATTTGATGTAAAGCATTTGGCTCACACTTGTTTGTCTGCTAGTGCATATCTGGCATGGAATTTAAATTGGCAAGAACAGTGTGCAGACCAGGCTGGACAAAATTGTGCTGCTGGACATGGAAACATTACAGAGGATATGGGTTGAGTAATGGCCCTTTTTCAGACCTAGAACATCAAATGGCACTCCCAGATGCTGCTTATAAGCAGTGTGCCTTGGCTGCTAAACACACCTGGGCCACAGTTCCAGAGGAAGGGGTCCCAGTACAATCTTTTTTACATATCATGCAAGGATCGCAGGAGCCCTATGCACATTTTCTTGCAAGATTACAAGAGGCAGTGAAGTGGCAGGTTCCTCATACCATGGCTGCAGAAGGGCTAACCTTAACTCTAGCTTTATCACTCTATAATGATGGCTCAAGCAATGGCTAATTTAGTGATGGACAAATCTAAAAAAGGCCACGGGGCAAATCCTAAAATGGGAAAATGTTATAATTGTGGAAAAATCAGACATTTCAAAAAAGAATACTGTCAGACCTCTGGGCAGAAGGGATCTTATAATGCAGCTCCCCCACCCCCAACAGAAAAAAAATGTCGGGATTTGCCCTCAATGCAATAAAGAAAATCATTGGGCTAGTCAATGCTGCTCAAAATTTCATCAGAATGGTCCCCCCCTGTCGGGAAATAAGAAGGGGCCCTGGACCCAGGCCCCACAAACAATGAGGGCATTCCCAGTCCAGGCCACAACCCCATTTCAGGGATGGGTTTCTGGAGGAACATTGATTCCCTCTTCCCAGAAACACTCAGAAATGCATGCTTCAATCTCCCAGTCAGAGAGAGGGTTATGTTAGTTGGAGGAGACAAACCCACCAAGATTCCCACTGGTATTTGGGGACATTCGCCAACAGAACATATGGGATTAATTTTGGCCAAAAGCTGTCTTAACTTACAGGAAATTACTGTAGTCCCAGGAGTTGTTGACTCTGATTATGAAGGAGAAATTCAAGTAGTAGTAATGTCACAGGATCTTTGGGTTTTTGAACTGGGAGAATATATTGCTCAGATATTGCTTATTCCCTGTAAATTGCACCCTTCCCCATGAAAGGAAAAGCAAGGAAATCAAGGATTTGGGAGTACAGCTAGGATGGAAATTTATCTATCACAACCCATAGCATCTAATAGACCCACCTGTACAGTGCAAATTAAAAGAAAGAAGTTTTATGGGCTTACGGATATGAGAGCAGATGTGTCAGTAATATCTAAAAATAATTGGCCACCATCCTGGCCCTTACAATTAACTTCTACATCCCTAGTGGGAGTAGGAACAGCTCAAAGTGCTCAACAGAGTGCTGAGATTTTACCCTGTCTTGAACCAGATGGACAGTCATGTACTTTTCAACCCTATGTTGCAAATATAGCTGTTACTCTATGGAGTTGAGATTTACTTACAGCATGGGATATGAGATTTACAAATAAAACTATTGACAATCCAGGATTTAAAATGTTAAAGAAAATGAGATATCAGAGCTTAAAGGGCTTAAGAAAGTCCCTACAGGGAAACCTTGATCCTATATCTATAACTGGACAACCAGATAGAAAAGGGCTAGGTCGTCAGGATTTCTGATGGCTGTCATTGATATTTTTCCTCTACCCACTACTTTGCCACTAGAGTGGCTGACTGACAAACCTATATGGGTGGACCAATGGCCCCTAACTCAGGAGAAACTAACTCAACTCCATCAGCTAGTAAAAGAGCAATTGGATGTAGGACATATTGTAGAGTCAGTTAGCCCTTGGAATTGACCAGTATTTGTAATTCCAAAAAAGTCAGGAAAATGGCAATTGCTACATGATTTAAGAGCATTAATGCACAGATGAAACCAATGGGTGCATTACAGCAAGATCTGCAACCCTCAGCAGCCATTCCAAGGGACTGGCCTCTCAAAGTTATAGATCTTATAGGTTGTTTCTTTACTACACCCTTACATGAGAAGGATAAGCCTCGATTTGCCTTCTCTGTGCCTTCTATTAATCAAAGGGAGCCTGTCTCTTGTTATCAAAGGAGAGTTTTACCCCAAGGCATGCTTAACAGCCCTGCACTATGTCCATATTTTGTAGGGCAGGCATTAAAGGAGCCTCAAAATATGTTTCCTACTGCTTACATCATTCATTATATGGATGACATTCTTTTGGCCACTCCTACGGAACAGTTATTACACCAATTGTTCAGAGAAACAAAACAGGCTTTGATTAAATGGAATCTCAAAATAGCTCCAGAAAAGGTGCAAACAACTTCCCCATACCAGTACTTAGGCACTATTGTTACTAAAAGAAGTGTTCGACCTCAGAAAGTAGTTCTCCATAGGGACAGGTTGGAAACCTTGAACAATTTCCAACAATTGTTAGGGGATATTAATTGGCTGTGCCCAATGCTAGGTATTGCTACTTATCAACTCAAACACCTTTATCAGACCCTCCAAGGAGATTCTTCATTAGATTCTCCTCAGCATCTTACTAAGGAGGCAGAAGCTGAATCACAGCTTATAGAACAAATGCTTCAGCAGAGACATGCCTCCCAGCTACAGCCGCAAAAGCCTTTGCTTCTGTTTATTCTTCCTACCCCCCATTCTCCAACAGGACTTTTGGGCCAATTCATAGACAAGTCAATAATGGTAATAGAGTGGCTCTTTTTATCCAATCAGACAGTAAAATCTTTACAGGTTTATCCTTCTTTAATTACTCAACTTATAACCATTGGTAGGCATAGATCAAAAATGCTTATGGGATATGATCCAGACAAAATTATTGTTCCCTTAGATTCCCAACAACAGGTTGCAGCATGGGAAATGTTGACTGCATGGCAAGTTGCTCTTGTAGATTTTGTGGGAATAATAGACAACCACTATTCATCAGACAAAATTTTGCAATTTTATAAACTTCACCTTTTTATCCTCTCTGTGATTACTCATCACAGGCCTATTTCAGGAGGCCAGACTTATTTTACTGATGGCTCTTCCAAAGGCCCTGCAGCTATTTGTGGACGTAAGCATACTCAAGCAATAAAAACCCCTGGAGTTTCAGCTCAATGATCAGAATTAATAGCAGTTATTCAGGTTTTACAGCTCACTGCTTCAACTCCTACTGTCTGTGATTCAGCCTATGTTGTAAATGTAGCCAGTCGCATTGAGACTGCCACTATTAAAAGCACCTAGACCCAGAGCTGTTTAACTTGTTTCTAAGACTTCAGCAAGCTATTCACTTTCGTGCTGCTCCTTTTCATATTTCTCATATTCATTCTCACACACAAATTCCTTGACCACTATCTCTAGGTAATGATAGGGCAGGTAAACTGATTCTGTATTTCAACAAGCTCAAGCTTCTCATGCATTACTGCATCAAAACACTTTTGACCTTACTCAAATGTTTCATCTGCCTCACCGCCAGGCTCAAGCTATTGTGCAAGCCTGCCCCACTTGTCAGCATGTCCTTGGTGATATACCTGTAGAAGGATGTAACCTATGAGACAGCTTCAGATGAAATCAGGTAGATGGATGTTACACATATAGCAGCCTTTGGCAAACTTAGCTACGTTCATGTGACTATAGATACTTACTCTCATATGCTACATGCCACATGTCAAACAGGGGAAAGAGCTGGCCATGTCCAACCACATTGCTTGTCATCATTTGCCCATACGGGGGTGCCTAAACAAATAAAAACTGACAATGGACCTTGTTATGTTAGTCATGCTTTTCAAAATATTTTACAGTTATGGGCAATCACTCTTAAAACAGGAATTCCTTACAATCCCCAAGGACAAGGCATTATAGAGTGGGCACATCAAACATTACAATGTATGTTGAAAGACAAAAAGGGGGAGTAGGAGACCAGCTACCACCTCAAACAAAATTACATTTAGTCTTACTTACTTTAAATTTTTTGACTCCTGGTATGATAATAAGACTCCAGCAGAACAACACTGGCAAATATTAGAGGGAAAAAGGAAAGTTTACCCAAAGGTATTATGAAAATCCCTGGAAAAAGGACAATGGAAAGGCCCAGTGGATTTACTGACATGGGGATGAGGGTATGCTTGTGTTTTTACAGGAGATGGACAAACCATGTGGGTGCCCTCAAGGTGTGTGCAATCATGGAACGAGAGACTGGAGGGACCTATGGACCCCAACTATGGGTCTGGTTCTCCCAGTATGAGCCATGAGCCAGTTGAACCTGAATGCAAAGACAGAGCAAGGACCGACCAGGGTCACACAGACATCAACCCCCATAACATGAGAACAGATCAATAAAACCACACAGGAAGCTGAGAAAGTGCTGGAGCATCAGGATCAGGCAAAAACCCCTGACTGCATGTTTATGGCCATGCTAGCTATAATATCATGTGCAGTATGTTTTCCCTGTGTAGAGGCAAAGACATATTGGGCATAGGTTTCCAAACCTCCAGTAGTATGACCTGTACTCTGGAGTGACACTCCTCCAGAGATATATCATGATCAAGGGGCATGGGCACCAGGACCCCTAATTCCCCCTGACATAGAGCAATTAGACTCTCAGAACAATGGTATCAATTATACTGTTCCATTGCAGGGACTTCCTTTATGCATCACCCAGGATACATCACTCAACCACAGTTGCCTTACAATTCAATCCCAGGCATGGTTGAGTTACCATGGAAAATATATGTACCTATTAGGCCTCAGCTCTATTAATATTACTGGTGTAACTACTAATCACTCCTGGCCCAATTGCCCAAATTGTATTAATTACACAGAATGGGCTCCTTTTGATAATTCTAACCCCTCTCCTTGGACCCAGTGTCTTGGCCCCCCTAGCTAGACAACAGTCCACGCTAATGGGAGACATTATCGACTGGGATCCCCATGGTCATTTTGTTGGGAGAGATGAGCATCAGACTTCATGGCATGAACTTTGCTGGCACTGGTGGTGAAACTTTAACATCTCTTCACTACATCATATTGGGATTCAATCCCGATCTCTTGTGCAAATTGCTTGGCACCACTCAGGCTTTAGCCCACTTTTGCCTCAATGGCATTATCAAGGAAAGAGAGGTCCAATTCAGGAGTCGATATGGAAAGCAGCACTCCCATTTATGAATGGCAGCATTTGGGTTGGAACACTATTCAATAATAGTAACAGTGCTAAATGCAGTTTTAATGTTACCCTTATAGAAAATATTACCACTCAATTTACAATTTGTGTTTTTAATCCTTATGTTTCTCTAGCAGCAAGAGGACCAACTCCAGATGGACAATGCCCAATTGACTTGTGATTCCTGTCAACTGTATCACTGCCTTAATCATAACACAATACAAACACACAGAGTATATCCATCCTAATAATTCTAAGTCACATTCCTGGATTATGAGTTCCTGCAAATTTGTCTGAGCCTTGGGCGGCCACTCCCACTTTACATCTCATAAAATTCTTTTTTACCCAGCTTACTCATGCTCATAGAGCCTTAGGCATGATAATTTTTGCCATAGTCTCCTTAGTTACATTAATAACCTCTGTTGTGCTGTCCTCAGTATCAATGCACAGCTCCATTCAAACAGCTCAATATGTAGAAAACTGGACATGCACAGCTGACCAGGCAGGGATGCTTCAAAATAAAATTAACGCCGAGATACAAACAGAAGTGGCAATGTTAAAGACTACTGTTCTGTGGCTAGGAGAACAAGTACAAAGTTTGCAGTTGCAGCAGGAATTGTGTTGTCATTTTAACCATACTCATATTTGTGTGACCAATTTGGAATATAACAAAAGTGAATATCCATGGGACCTTGTAAAGGCGCATTTACAGGGAGCTTTCACATCCAATGATACTTTTGATAGTAATGATTTACAAAGTAAAATCCTTAACTTGAATAAGCAAAATTGAGCATTTCAGCTCCTTTAAAAGCTTGAGCAGAATTCCAACAAGGTTTAGAAAGCCTTTACCCTTGGACCTACTTCAAACAGCACCTCAATGTCTGTTTTATAACTATTGTATTAATGTTATTATGTTTCTGCTTTTTGTTCATAGTCTGCAATATCAGCTGGACCACCAAATGGCAACTGAGAGCTGCACAACCTGCAATTACCTTTATTCAATTAATGCAAAAACAAAAAGGGGGAGACGTTAAGGGCCAAAAAGAATGAGGATCGTGACCAACTCAGTATACCACTGGAGGCTATTTGAGCAAACAGAAAATTGTTCTCATGAAAGCAGGATGTTTTAAAACTGACAAACTACATCTGCTGCCAGAAGAGGTGCTGAAGGCAGTCACAACCCCAGTGCAGTGTTCCTTGTGATTATCTATAGGAACATCTGAAGCTGTTGTATAAAGAAAGCAATTATGTGTACCTGTGATAAGTCAAGCAGCTGACCAACCATTATCTCTCCCTATCTGCTCTTTCTACCTCATAAATACAAAGGGCTGTAGAAGCTCAGAGCTGCCTTTGCTCACTAGAAGCAAGGAGCCCCCTGACCCCTTGTTTTAAAACATATCCTTTTGTCTTTGTCTTCCTTTCTACATTTGACCCCCTTCGTTCATGCTGTAGTAACCGACAGCAACAGTACAGGCCATATAATTAAGTGGCTATCACTAGATAGCCTTCCTTCAATTATGTTCTTCATCTAGGAAGCCAGAGCTCTCCAGGGTAAAATGGCAACTGAGGTTTTGGATATATTGAGTGGGAAAGAAAGTCAACTCCATTAAACTTAGTAATTGGAGCTGTCACCATTACAAATTTCTAAACTTTGCAAGACTGCAGCAGCATTTCAAATGACACTCTGAGAGAGGAGAGAATAGGCTCATGTGGATTTCCCTCCAAACATATTTACTGCACAAAGGCAAAGTTCACATTACACTTGGAGATTTCTCTCAGTCTAGTTTAAGATCACAGATTGCAGATCCCAGACAACTGGCATCAACCAACTAGTGTCCTGTTAAGGCTAAACCTAAGACTCTTTACCACAGTACAGCCTTACAATTGGACTTCTCTTCCTGTTCCTGGGAAGAATTAGAGATATACATTAAAGGTCACTTTTCTTCTGAGAAAAGGGATACTGGAAGAGACAGGAGCAATGAGTATGTGGCAAGAGTTCAAAGTGATAAGGGGAAAGCCAGGAGCCAAAGAGCATAGAACTCCAGGGCTACCTTAGGGGATGAAGTGACCAGCACTCTGACTCTTCTGTCCAGCTTTTTAATAACCTAACAGTTAGAGTTTCTTTATTTTCTTTTAGCTACTCCTGGCAATGGTGAAGACATGGAATTTTTGCAAAAAAAAATGGGGCGGAGGAAAATAAAGCATTTGTGTGAGTATATAACCATTTGATCTCATTTTTAGCCCTCTCCAGGGTCAACCTAGAATCAGATCTGCTCCCCAGCATCTTCTGTTTCCTGGCGAGTGTTTCCTGCAATATTGGATTGGCGATGACAGGCTGGAGCTGCCTTGTGATGGGAGCAGGAGGGTTTCTGGGTCAGAGGATCATCCACCTGTTGATAGAGGAGAAGGAGCTGAAGGAGATCAGGGCCTTGGACAAGGCCTTCAGACCAAAGCTGAGGGAGGAATTTTCTGGTAAGTAAACTTGATTCATGGGTGTGTGGCTCCATTTTAAACCCTGCATGGGTGCAGGAAGGTGAACCTTTTCTAGCAAGTTACAGAAAGTTGTAGTCAAATCTAAGCCAATCCCACATTCACAATCATCATAAAAAGAATATTAAATAGTATAAATGGCATCATGTGAAAGACACTGGACGGGGTGTCCAGAGACTGGATTCTGGCCCTGACCCAGAACTTGAGAGGCAGCCACTTTGGACACCAGACCCCTTTACTTCTCATCTAGAAAATCCCACATCAGTTATTTTTCTTGTCTACAACTTTTTTATGTTCTGAAGCTTTTTGTCTTGGCAATTGCTTTGCAACATTTACAAAGGACACCATTTACCTGGAGACCTCACCAGTGGGTCCCTGCCTTTCTAGACTGCCCTGAGCTTTGTTTTGTTTTGTTTTTTAGCATCCTTGGCATCTTTAGTGAAGGCAAAATAAAAGGAAGTGAATGTATAGGAGAGTCTGTAAGTGTGTGTGTGCGCCAGAAAGCGAAACAGAGAGAGAAAATGAGGGGGGAGAGAAAATCAGAGAGAATGAGAAAGACAGAGAATGCATGAGAAAGAGTGAGAGAGAGAGAGAGGATAAGAGAGAGAGAGAGCATCAGTGATAGAGAGAGCCCGTGCACAGGCACACAGCACAGAGCAGAGATGGCAAGAGGCAGTATGAGGCCAGATATGCCTCATTTCGATTTTTCATATATGGCTTTATTTTTTAACCATTTGTCTCTGTTGCGCAATAGCCAAGAAATTGCAGAATTCGGTGTAGCAGATCCTTGTGCAAATAACCCCATGAGGAAGATAGAAAAGGGGTTGCATCCAACTGAACAATGAACCATCAAGGTCCAGAAACATAAAGCAACTTGCCGAGACCATCTAATTAATGTGTAGCACAGCTCAGACCAGAGCTTCCTCCAGAGGCTTCCTTACTTGACTCTGGAGCTGATGCTTGGCAAAGTGGGTCTTCAGTCTCTCCCTTTGCCTCCCTGGGTGCCCAATTCCCTGTCCTCCTCCCCAACCCAGGGTACTGGAGGGACTGTGTGTCTACATGTGGGCTCTGGCTGTGTAGAGAGTCATGACCGGCCCTCAGAGAAGCCTCTACTTGATAGCACTCAGGGACCACACCCAACACACTGTTCCTCTTTTGCTTTTCTCTGACCTCTTCCAATTTCCTCCACCCTCTGTTTTAATGGTGTCTTTCATAAACAAATATTAACACAAAATAAGATTAAATGTTTGTAATCCTTATATGTCACCAGTATTTACAATCTAACACGTAATACCAGAAAAAAGCAATGCTCAGCCTAGAGGAATTGTTCCTTATGGTGAAAAGGCAGGGAATATAATGGATGGGCAGTGGCCTGTATGAAGATAAAAACAAAGAATCCTTTCAGTGTTCTTTCTGTGCCAGGCACTGTGCTACATGTTTTGCATGTGCTGACTCATTTGTTACTCATAGCAACCCTACGAGATGGTTAATATTATTATCCTCCTTTCTTACAGATTAGGAGACAGACACAGAGAGGTTAATTAACTCACTGAAGGTCCCAGAGTTAGAATATTGCAAAGCTGGATTTGAACCCAGACAGTCTAGTGCAGCATCTGTGCTCTTAAGCAGTAGTTAGTCTAGCAGCTTGAGGAAGGAGGGAACTATGGCTCCACCACAAAGTCCCTTTTCCTGGTCTCTCTAGATCCCTGTGAACTCATTGAGGAAAAGCCTTTTCTCTTGGCTTTAGACTTCTTCTGCTTTGAAATGGCAATTCCTTTGAGCCAGTCTGTCTGAAGTTGGCAGCAAAGGGGAAGCAGAGGAAGGGAGCAGGAATTGCAGAGGTGGAAATACAACCAGAGAAAATTCAACTCTCAGGCTGTTACCCACATCCTCCCCAGCAGCCTCTTCCCTGCCTCCCCAAACTGCAGGGCCTCCTTGGAAGTACCTGGCAATAGGAAGGGGCTAGGAGTAGACAAAACATGGCAAAGGCATTAGGAGAGTAAATGGTCCTGTCTGAACCCCTGGAAGGAATTGCTCCGGTCTTGAATTTTTCACTCTAAATTTTACTCTCACTGTTCTTTGGCCTTTGTTGCCAATTTCAGTTGACCTGGTTTATTCTTACTCTTTCTCAGAAAAGTTTATTCTAAACGGCTAGGCCTGTACCCGGTGTACAGAGTACAAGACTTAGAGGTGGGGTGGGCAAGTTTGAGTCTCCACTAGAAACGTGACCTTAGATCTGTCCCTTAACCTCTGTGATCCTCAGTTTCCTCACAATAAAGTGGGACTCAGAAAACCTGTCTCATGAGACTGTTGTAAAATGAAACAAGCAAACTGTGAGTCATATGCAGATTATAAAGCACAAACAAGCATAGAGTATTTATCCAAGCTCCAGGTACCACGGTTTTCATTGCGTGCGCTAATTCCAGGTGACAACTTTACTGTTCGTGTAATGTCTTGTGGATTTCAGAGGAGCATGAAGACATTAAAGTTGTAACCACTGCCCTTGGCTAGACAGCTGGAATATCAGTTCATTGGTCACTAACTTTCAGCATTGCTATCTGCTTTTGATATCTGATAAGAGTTTTTCATGGACATTCCTCATTTATGCCCATCCACAATTCCCCAGTAATGGCTCGACTCTCCTCCCAATTTCCCAAGCAGGAAACCATAGGGGTGATTTTGTCTTCTTTTTCTCTCAGCCCAGATCCAATAGGTACCAGGACCTTCAAGGTAAGGTCTGAAATTCAAACCTGTTTTATCTCTCCCCTCCTCTGCTTCCACTGCTGGACCCTGCTTCCAGTCCTCATCGAAACTTTGACACAGATACTCTGATTAATCTCTTAATTACCTTACTTTCTCATATCCCCTATACCAGTCCTTTTTATATCCTCAAGCCAATGTTGACTTCCTACTTCACAATTCTGCTTCTGTTTCTCTCTCTCTCTCTTTTTTTTTTTTGAAACAGGGTTTGGCTATGCCACCAAGGCTGGCATGCAAAGGCATGATCTCTGCTCACTGCCACCTTCACCTCCCGGGCCCCATTCATCCTCCTGCTTCAGCCTTCCAAGCAGCTAGGACTATGGGCATGCACCAATATGCCTGGCTAATTTTTGTATTTTTAGTAGAGATGGGGTTTCATGAGGTTGTCCAGGCTGATCTTGACCTCCTGGGTGCAAGAAATCTGCCCACCTCAGCCTCCCAAAACGATGGAATTACAGGTGTGAGCCACCATGCTCTGCCTGTTTCTCTACTTATTCCAAATATAAATAAGGGGTTTCTCTGACATGGTGCTGGAGACCCAAAATCATGATCCCGCATCACCAGCAGAATTAAATTCAAATTTTCCCTCTTATACCCAACTCTCCACAATCACTCTACTCTTTTTAAAAATTTTGGTGAGCTTTCCATGACCCTAGAAATGCTTATATTCCAAGCACACCTGACAGCTCATTGCTCAGATTACATTTCTGAAATGAGATGGGGTAGAAACAGATGTTTGCTCTTTCCCAATAAATTGCTACACATTCTGACTTCTGTGTCTCTGTTTACTTGTTCCTTCCATGGAATGCACACCCTCTACTCCAACACCCTGACCCTAGCCATCCTCGAACACCTATGTAACAACATCTTTATCAGGAAACTTCCAAGCCAGTTTCAGAAACCATTCCGATAACCTGTCCCGTGTTCACACAGAGCTCCAGAACAAGACCAAGCTGACAGTGCTGGAAGGAGACATTCTGGATGAGCCATTCCTGAAGAGAGCCTGCTAGGACATGTCAGTCATCATCCACACTGCTTCTATCATATATGTCATCGGTGTCACTCACAGAGAGTCCATCATGAATGTCAATGTGAAAGGTACAGTAACCTGGGGAGGAGATGAAGCAAGTTGGGGAATTAAGGATCGGAAAGACAAACAACAAAGGAAGAGAAGTCCCTCCACTGAACATCTGCTGTGCTTTTGGCCAAGTGTCTTTGCTGATCACTACCAACTGGGGGAGTTCAAAGCTGCTATCTTCAGTTTTTTACATGAGGAAACCAGAGCTACAGATGGCAAGTAACTAGTCCAAGGCCCCCCAGGTAAGTAAGTAAGTAGGAGAATTAGACTTTAAACTCACCCCTGTGTGACTCCAAAGGCTGTGGACACTCTATTGTGGCTCCAGTCAAAAGTCAACTAAACTCCGACTTCAGACTCTTGATATTCAGCCACTCTTTGCCTCTATGGGACAGAATCAAACCTTCCAGGTGCCACCATAGTCATCATTTTAAACCTTGTGTGTAGGCTTATGATAATGAAATGGGAAAAATTCCCTCATCCCCCTCACCAGGCATGCAATGGGGGTGTGGCTTGCTTCTTCAGTGCCTCACTGCTGAAACCTCTATGGGAGCATACAGAGAGGCAGGCTGTGGGACTCCGACACCATGGCAGTGTCTGGGGTGAATGTTTACAGCTCCTGAAGCCCCAGTGGGTGTGTGTTACATGGTGCTCTTTTAGTCTTGCTCTTTTAGTTTTGACATCTATAGGCGGCTTGTTTTAACCAGCTAAATTAGACCCTCTAACTTGTCGGAAGGTCAGAGGGCTTTCTGTATCCTGGGTTCTTGCTTTGGTTACCGGAAGAATTGGATCACACCTGGGCTTGGAGAATGAGTGCAAGGTTATTTTGAGTGGAGGTAGCTCTCAGCAGCTGGGGGATGCCAGAAGGGGAAGGTTTTCCCCTGGAGTCGGTTGCTCAATGACCCAACTCTTCTCCAACCACCCCAGACAAACTCCACATCATTTTGCCCATGGGTATGTTCCTCCCAAAGTCCAGCTGCCCATGTATTCCTTTGCTGATGTGTTCCTCTGCTGATGTGTGCCTCCACTGATGTGCCCTTCCTGACATCCAGCCCCTTCTGTCTTCTTCTGCCAATCTGCTCCTCTCAATGTCCAGCAGCTTGTGCATGTGCCTGCAAGGGTATTGGGGGGGTTTTATAGGCAGAGAATGGGGGCATGGCAGGCCAGGGTGTTCTTGGGAAATGCAACATTTGGGCAGAAAATGCTTGTCCTCATCTAGGTCCCAGAGGGTGCAGCCCTAGCCAGAAACCACACCCTCCTTCACCCAGCACTTCCCTTCCCCGCTCCCATATCATTTAAAGGGACCACGCTCTTCCCTTCCCAGCACTCCCATATCAAGAACATTCAAAGCCCTCCTGCCCACCTCAAAGAAGTTCTCTTGAGAGAACTAGCAAAGCTGGTTCTCAGAGGTCTGTCAGGACAGAATTATCCAGCACATGCTTTCTCACAATATTTTCTTAACAAAAACAGTTTCCCAGTATGCAGAATATGATCTCTTCAGCTCACCAAAGGGCCTGCTATTACAGAACCATTTCAAACTAGGTGCCCAAAGTGCACCTTCATTCAATCCTCATCCCTTAAAAGCTTGGTGGTCTCTCCGAATTGCAGCTTCCCAAACTACTTTAAATTCAGACACATTCCCTTAAGGAACCTTGCCATGCAGTCTCACCCTCTGATTCCCAGAGTCCAGTCTCTTCAGCACCACAGCACCCAACCACAGGCCTGGCCCTCCACATTCAGTCTACTCTGATGCCTTTTCTCCTGCAACTAATTGCTTTTGAGTCTCCAGTACCAAAAAAAAAAGAGAAGAAAGAAAGAAAGAAAAGAAAGAAACAGAAAGAAAAAACCTTTCCAGTTTCTACTCGCTCATTTCTTTCAGTACCCCTACAGTGCAAGGAGGGTGTTAAGAGTAACCAGTTTTTCATTTGAATTATTAACTCTCCGCAGCTCCCAACAACAAGAAATGTGAAATGACAGGGGAAGTGTTAGAGGCATCTGTTTCCTAACCATTATCACTCCAAGGCTTAGAAAATATTTCACAATGTTGGTCATTTCCCCCTTGAAGGTAAACTACTTTTGCATTTTCTCTGCCACCAGATTAACTGTTGAAAACATGAGGCTGTCTCTCCAGAAACTCAAATTCCACAGAGACTTTAAACAGGGCCAAGAATAAAAAAATAAGAAAAAATAATAATCCTTTGCCTAGGAAATTCCTTCCTTCTTCAAGGGAAGGCACTCCAAACACCTCCATGAGCTTCGCTTCCACACAGCTCAGGGGAGGCGGCAAGGTCCTCCTAGTACAGGTGTTAACGGCAGAGGGCACACTCCTCTCCCCAGTCCTCCACCAGGCTCCACAGGAAATGCCAGGGCAGGGTTTAAAGGAAGGTTTATCACCCTGATTTTACATAACCAGGTAAACAGAGTCACAGCCAGAATTGGAAGCAGCTTTCCCAGGGAATGCACAATCAGGAAAAGAGTGTGTGTTTCCAGCATCTCCCCACAAGCCACTGTTCGCTCAATGACTCCAGGAATGGTCCTTGTGACAAAGTTTTATTAGTGCACTCAAAATGAGAAAAATACCAGCAATTATATGTATATTTAAGAGTACATTTCAGAGTGTATATTGCTTATATACAACTGTGTATGGGTGTGTGTGTGACATAAATTCTTCCAGTGCCCTTTTCTGCCTAAGGACTGGGACTGTCCATATTCTCAGAGTATATCTTCCTGATTTTTTAGTTTTTCAATAATCTGCCATTAATGGTATTGATGTCATGTTGTAATTTTTCAACATCATTACTTGACAGAATATAAAGTGATAACTCTAAGTCCTTTGCCAAAATTACAGTATATACACACACACACACAGACACACACATCCATACACCCAAAAGTCTAGAAATTCTTGCTCTCCAGAACCCACATGTCAGTTTCTTTTCATTTAGGTGTTTTTCCTATGGCTGTAGCATGGCCCAGTCTCAGTCACAGTCACATAAGAATATACCCCGAGTCTGTTATAACCACTGCACTTGGGAATAAATATCTATGCACATTGTTGGGGCCCCTTAGTTATATTTCCTGACACTGACAGAATGCTTTTCGTAGGTAGGTACCCAGCTTCTGTTGGAGGCCTGTGTCCAAGCTACTGTGCCAATCTTCATCTACACCAGTACCCTAGAGGTAGCCAGGCCCAATTCCTACAAGGAAATCATTCAGAACGGTCATGAAGAAGAGCCTCTGGAAAACACATGGTACGCTCCATACCCACACAGCAAAAAGCTTGCTGAGAAGGCTGTGCTGGCGGCTAATGGGCTGACTCTGAAAAATGGTGGCACAATGCACACTTGTGCCGTAAGACCAATGTTTATTTATGGGGAAGGAAGCCCAGTCCTTTCTGCCGGTATAAATGAGGCCCTAAACAACCATGGAATCCTGTCAAGTTTCAGCAAGTTCTCCAGAGTCAACCCAGTCTATGTTGGCAACATGGCCTGGGCCCACATTCTGGCCTTGAGGGTCCTGCGGGAGCCCAAGAAGGCCCCAAGTGTCCGAGGACAGTTCTACTATATCTCAGATGACATGCCTCACCAAAGCTATGATAACCTTAGTTACACCCTGAGCAAAGAGTTCGGCCTCTGCCTTGATTCCAGTTGGAGCCTTCCTTTATCCCTGACGTACTGGATTGGCTTCCTGCTGGAAATAGTGAGCTTCCTGCCGAGGCCAATTTACACCTGTTGACCGCCCTTCAACCACCACAGAGTGACATTATCAAATAGCGTGTTCACCTTCTCTTACAAGAAGGCTCAGCAAGATCTGGCATATAAGTCACTTTACAGCTGGGAGGAAGCCAAGCAGAAAACCATGGAGTGGGTTGGTTCCCTTGTGGACTGGCACAAGGAGACCCTGAAATCCAAGACTCAGTGATTTAAGGATGACAGAGATGTGCATGTGGGTATTGTTAGGAGATGTCGTCAAGCTCCATCCTCCTGGCTTCATACAGGTGACAAGGGCAAAAGTCCAGGTCCTGCTGCCTCCCTTCACGTAATAGCCAACTTATTGTCTTCCTCATGTCGTCAAAACCTGCCCAGTCCCTGGCCCAACCAGAAGCTTTCTGTCCTAATCATATACCAGAGGAAAGACAATGTGATTTGCTTTTTCCAAATCTCAGTGTCTGATTCCGAACAGTTGTGGTCTCTTCTAACTTGAGGTCATTTTTAACTACTAGAGCTCCATTTCTACTCTTAAATGAGAAAGGATTTCTTTTCTTTTAAATCTCCTATTTCTTCACGCAGTCCAATGTAAAGAGCAATAAATGTTTTAATGCTTAACCTGGAGGGAGTTGTAGTTTCTGTTAATACCTAGTTCCCTCCTTTTCTTTTCATTTCCAGGTATCACCGTCTTTTACCTAGGAGAGTAGCATGGAGCTGGGGAAGGGGAGTTGGCAGAGTAGTGGGAGGATCTGGAAGGGCGATGAAGACTGAATAAGCTCTACTATGTTTCAGGCATCTACAACATGACCTACACGTGACATATATTACCTCACTCAATACTTATCAGAAACCTATCACGTGGGGGTGACTATTCCCATTTTACCGTTAAGGAAACTTGTTCACCATCACACTAATGATTAGTGGCTAGGCCTGCTACCAGGAAGTTGGTCTTGAAAGTCCTTATCTTTCCATGGAATCATGCAGCCTGAACTGGTCTCATCAGTGGTACAGCAGAGCACTGGAGCATGGGATGCTGATACTTGGGAGAGCCACAGCTTTTTGGGGTTACCTCTTTCTTGCCCAATCTGGTACAGGGGAATCTCTAGAACCAAGGAGAATCCCTGAGGGGCATCTGAAAGGGTTTGCATGCCTTTCCTAATGGGCCTGAACAGGGCAGAGAGAAACAAAAATGCATCAGGCCTCCACCCGCTTCAGTGTCAATTTATTTGAAGGTCTCTAGAACACACCTGGCTATATATGTGTTGGCCATTCTGATCATACATAACCCTGCATTTCACCCTTTCAAATCACACAATGAGACACACCATGGGTTCCTGGGCAAGTACAAAAAGCAAGTGTGAACTTCCTCCAAAATATACCTTCTACTCAGCCCAAAATTAGAAGTCTACTATCCCACATCCCCAGATTTAACTGTCTCTCTGTTCTTTCTCCTTCTCTTCTCTAAATCATATCCTTTCTTCCTTTATTCTTCCATATCCTTAGCCTCTTTCTTCTCTCCATCTCCTCTTTAATCACTGGTTCTCTCATTCTTCTCAATTTCCCTGAAGAGAGGAGGCCAATCAAGTTTGGGGACTTCAGTGATGACATAGTCATTAACCAATGAATGAAAACACAGTCAAAAGAAACACTGTCAGGGGCATCAGGGACAGAGTTGAACTGAAGCAGGTGAGGAGGTTGCTATGGGTCCAGAGTGTGGAGATGGAAGCTGTCTCCCTCTGGACCTTTGTGTATCACAGCCATGATGAAAGTCACACCCAACATCAAGATGGCTTTTTTCTTACACAGGAAATTAACAGATCATTACTCAGTTGAATTTGATTACCACAATGGAGTTAGTTTCAGTGTTCATTCTGAAGAGAAAAGGGAACCACATTCTGGCCCAGATGAACAGGTTACCACCATCTTTAAAAGCCCAAGGAACAGATGATCATCACCAGCGTCAGGGGGGAGTGGCCCCAGGCAGTGGGGTAAGGTGAAAAATGCAACACCCAGTGGTCACTTCCAAGATGGCCGAATAGGAACAGCTCCAATCTGCAGCTCTCAGAGAGATTGATGCAGAAGATGGGTGATTTCTGCATTTCCAACTGAGGTACCTGGTTCATCTCATTGGGACTGGTTGGACAGTGGGTGCAGCCCACAGAGGGCGAGCTGAAGCAGAGTGGCGCATTGCCTCACCCAGGAAGCACAAGGGGTTGGGGGATTTCCCTTTCCTGCCAAGGGAAGCTGTGACAGGCTTGCCTGGAGAAAAGGTACACTCCTGACCAAATACTGTGCTTTTTCCCCAGTCTTAGCAACCAGCAGACCAGGAGATAACCTCCTGTGCCTGGCTCAGTGGGTCCCATGCCCAGGGAGCCTTGCTCACTGCTACTGCAGCAGTCTGAGACAGACTGGCAATGCTGTAGCTTGATGGGGGGGAGGGGCATTTGCCATTGCTGAGGCTTGAGTAGCTCACAGTGTAAAGAAAGAGGCTGGGAAGCATGAACTAGGTGGAACCCACTGCAGCTTAGCAAGGCCTACTGCCTCTATAGCTTCCACCTATGAGGGAAGGACATAGTAGAACAAAAGGCAGCAGACAGCTTCTGCAGACTTAAATGTCCCTGTCTGACAGCTCTGAAGAGAGCAGTGGTTCTCTCAGCACGGCATTCCAGATCCGAGAGCAGACAGACTGCCTCTTCTAGCAGGTCCCTGACCCCCATGTAGCCTGACTGGAAAACACCTCCCAGTAGGGGCTGACAGACACCTTAAACAGGTGGGTGCCCCTCTGGGACAAAGCTTCCAGAAGAAGGATCAGGCGGCAATACTTGCTGCTCTGCAGCCTCCACTATTGATACCCAGCCAAACAGGGTCTGGAGTGGACATCCAGCAAACTCCAACAGACCTGCAGCTGAGGGTTCTGACTGTTAGAAGGAAAACTAACAAACAGAAAGGAATAGCATCAACATCAAAAAAAAGGACGTCCACACCAAAACCCCATCCATAGGTCACAGTCACCAACATCAAAGACCAAAGGTAGATAAAATCACAAAGGGGGAGAAACCAGAGCAGAAAAGCTGAAAATTCCAAAAAATGAGTGCCTCTTCTCCTCCAAAGGATCGCAGCTCCTCACCAGCAAGGGAACAAAACTGGACGGAGAATGACTTTGAGGAGTTGACAGAAGCAGGCTTCAGACCTTCGGTAATAACAAACTTCTCCGTGCTAAAGGAGCATGTTCTAACCCATTGCAAGGAAGCTAAAAGCCTTGAAAAAAGGTTAGACGAATTGCTAACTAGAATAAACAGTGTAGAGAAGACATTAAATGACCTGATGGAGCTCAAAACCACAGCACGAGAACTTTGTGACACATGCATAAGATTCAACAGCTGATTCAATCAAGTGGAAGAAAGGGTATCAGTGATTGAAGATCAAACTAATGAAATAAAGTGAGAAGACAAGATTAGAGAAAAAAGAGTGAAAAGAAATGAACAAAGCCTCCAAGAAATATGGCACTATATGCAAAGACCAAATCTACATTTGTTTGGTGCACCTGAAAGTGACAGGGAGAATGGAACCAAGTTAGAAAACACTCTTGAGGATATTATTCAGGAGAACTTCCCCAACCTAGCAAGGCGGGAAAACATTCAAATTCAGGAAATACAAAGAACACCACAAAGATACTCCTCGAGAAAGGCAACCCCAAGACACATAATTGTCAGATTCACCAAGGTTGAAATGAAGGAAAAAATGTTAAGGGCAGCCAGAGAGAAAGGTTGAGTTACCCACAAAGGGAAGACCATCAGACTAACAGCGGATCTCTCAGCAGAAAACCTGCAAGCCAGAAGAGAGTGGGGGCCAATATTCGACATTCTTAAAGAAAAGAATTTTCAACCCAGAAACTCATATTCAGCCAAACTAAGCTTCATAAGTGAAGGAGAAATAAAATCCTTTAGAGACGAACAAATGCTGAGAGATTTTGTCACCACCAGGCCTGCCTTACAAGGCTCCTGAAGGAAGCACTAAACGTGGAAAGGAACAACCACTGCAAAACCAGCCACTGCAAAACCAGCCACGGCAAAAACATGCCAAATGGTAAAGACCATCGACGCTATGAAGAAACTGCATCAATTAATGGGCAAAATAATCAGCTAACATCATAATGACAGGATCAAATTCAAACATAATAATAACCTTAAATGTAAATGGCCTAAATGCCCCAATTAAAAGACACAGACTGGCAAATTGGATAAAGAATCAAGACCCATCAGTGTGCTGTATTCAGGAGACCCATCTCACCTGCAAAGACACACACAGGCTCAAAATAAAGGGATGGAGGAAGATCTACCAAGCAAATGGTAAGCAAAAAAAAAAAGCAGGGAATGCAATCCTAGTCTCTGATAAAACAGACTTTAAACCAACAAAAATCAAAAAAGACAAAGAAGGCCACTACATAATGGTAAGGGATCAGTTCGCCAAGAAGAGCTAACTATCTTAAATAAATATGCACCTAATACAGGAGCACCCAGATTCATAAAGCAAGTCCTTAGAGACCTACAAAACAGACTTAGATTCCCACACAATAATAATGGGAGATTTTAATACCCCACTGTCAATATTAGACAGATCAGTGAGACAGAAGATTAACAAGGATATCCAGGACTTGAACTCAGCTCTGCACCAAGCAGACCTAATAGACATCTACAGAACTCTACACTCCAAATCAGCAGAATATACATTCTTCTCAGCACCACATCACACTTATTCTAAAATTGACCACATAATTGGAAGTAAAACACTCCTCAGCAAATGTAAAAGAACAGAAATCACAACAAACTGTCTCTCAGACCACAGTGCAATCAAATTAGAACTCAGGATTAAGAAACTCACTGAAAACTGCACAACTACATGGAAACTAAACAACCTGCTCCTGAATGACTACTGGGTAAATAACGAAATGAAGGCAGAAATAAAAATCTTCTTTGAAACCAATGAAAACAAAGACACAATGTACCAGAATCTCTGGGACACATTTAAAGCAGTGTGTAGAGGGAAATTTACAGCACTAAATGCCCACAAGAGAAAGCAGGAAATATCTTAAATCGACACCCTAACATCACAATTAAAAGAACTAGAGAAGCAAGAGCAAACAAATTCAAAAGCTAGCAGAAGACAAGAAATAACTAAGATCAGAGCAGAACTGAAGAAGATAGAGACACAAAAAAACTTTCAAAAAAATCAATGAATCCAAGAGCTGTTTTTTTTGAAAAGATCAACAAAAAAGATAGACTACTAGGAAAACTAATAAAAAAGAAAAGAGAGAAGAATCAAATAGATGCAATAAAAAATGATAAAGGGGATATCACCACCGATCCCACAGAAATACAAACTACCATCAGAGAATATTATAAACACTTCTACGCAAATAAACTAGAAAATCTAGAAGAAATGGATAAATTCCTAGACACATACATCTTCCCAAGACTAAACCAGAAAGAAGTTGAATCTCTGAATAGACCAATAACAGGTTCTGAAATTGAGGCAATAATTAATAGGCTAGCAACCAAAAAAAGTCCAGGACCAGATGGATTCACAGCCGAATTCTACCAGAGGTACAGAGGAGCTGGTACCATTCCTTCTGAAACTATTTCAATCAAAAGAAAAAGAGGGAACCCTCCCTAACTCATTTTATGAGGCTAGCATCATCCTGATACCAAAGCCTGGTAGAGACACAACAAAAAAATAGAATTTTAGGCCAATATCCCTGATGAACATCAATGTGAAAATCCTCAGTAAAATACTGGCAAACCGAATGCAGCAGCACATTAAAAAGCTTACCCACCATGATCAAGTAGGCTTCATCCCTGGGATGCAAGGCTGGTTCAACATACACAAATCAATATTCGTAATCCATCACATAAACAGAACCAACAACAAAAACCACATGATTATCTCAATAGATGCAGAAAAGGCCTGTGACAAAATTCAACAGCCCTTCATGCTAAAAACTCTCAATAAACTAGGTATTGATGGAACATATCTCAAAATAATAAGAGCTATTTCTGACAAACCTGCAGCCAATATCGTACTGAATGGGCCAAAACTGGAAGCATTCCCTTTGAAAACTGGCACAAGACAAAGATGCCCTCCCTCACCACTCCTATTCAACACAGTTTTGGAAGTTCTGGCTAGGGCAATCAGGCAAGAGAAAGAAATAAAGGGTATTCAATTAAGAAAAGAGGAACTCAAATTGTTTCTGTTTGCAGATGATGTAATTGTATATTTAGAAAACCCCATCCTCTCAGCCCAAAATCTCCTTAAGCTGATAAGCAACTTCAGCAAAGTCTCAGGATACAAAATCAATGTGCAAAAATCACAAGCATTCCTATACATCAATAACAGACAAACAGAGAGCCAAATCATGAGTGAACTCCCATTCACAATTGCTTCAAAGAGAATAAAATACCTAGGAATTCAACTTACAAGGGATGTGAAGGGCCTCTTCAAGGAAAACTACAAACCACTGCTCAACAAAATAAAAGAGGACACAAACAAATGGAAGAATGTTCCATGCTCATGGATAGGAAAAATCAATATCATGAAAATGGCTATACTGCCCACGGTAATTTATAGATTCAATACTATCCCCATCGAACTACCACTGACTTTCTTCAAAGAATTGGGAAAAAAATACTTTAAAGTTCATATGGAACCCAAAAAGAGCCCACATAGCCAAGACAATCCTAAGCAAAAAGAACAAAGCTGGAGGCATCACGCTATCTGACTTCAAACTATACTACAAGGCTACAGTAACCAAAACAGCATGGTACTTGTACCAAAACAGACATGCAGACCAATGGAACAGAACAGAGACCTCAGAAATAACACCACACATCTACAACCATCTGATCTTTGACAAACCTGACAAAAACAAGCAATGGGGAAAGGATTCCCTATTTAATAAATGGTGCTGGGAAAACTGGCTAGCCATATGTAGAAAGCTGAAACTGGATCCTTTCCTTACACCGTATACGAAAAATAACTGAAGATGGATTAAATACTTAAATGTAAGACCTAACACCATAAAAACCCTAGAAGAAAACCTAGGCAATACCATTCAGGACATAGGCATGGGCAAAGACTTCATGACTAAAACACTAAAAGCAATGCAGCAAAAGCCAAAATTGACAAATGAGATCTAATTGAACTAAAGAGCTTCTGCACAGCAAAAGAAACTATCATCAGAGTGAACAGGCAAATTACAGAATGGAAGAAAATCTTTGCAATCTACCCATCTGACAAAGGACTAATATCCAGAGTTGACAAAGAACTTAAACAAATTTACAAGAAAACAACAAATCACCCCATGTAAAAGTAGACAAAGGATATGAACAGATACATCTCAAAAGAAGACATTTATGCAGCCAACAGACATATGAAAAAATGCTCATCATCACTGGTCATCAGAGAAATGCAAATCCAAACCACAATGAGATACCACTCATGTCAGTTAGAATGGCAATCATTAAAAAGTCAGGAAACAACAGATGCTGGAGAGGATGTGGAGAAATAGGAACGCTTTTACACTGTTGGTGGGAGTGTAAATTAGTTCAACCATTGTGGAAGACAGTGTGGCAACTCCTCAAGGATCTAGAACTAGAAATATCATTTGACCTGGCAATCCCATTACTGTGTATACACCCAAACAATTATAAATCATGCTACTATAAAGACACATGCACATGTATGTTTATTAAGGCACTATTCACAATAGCAAAGACTTGGAACCAACCCAAATGTCTGTCAATGATAGACTGGATTAAGAAAATGTGGCACATATACACCATGGAACACTATGCAGCCATAAAAAAGGATGAGTTCATGTTTTTTTGCAGGGACATGGATGAAGGTGGAAACCAACATTTTAAGCAAACTATCACAAGGACAGAAAACCAAACACTACATGTTCTCACTCATAGGTGGGAATTGAAGAACGAGAACACATGGACACAGGGCAGGGAATATCACACACCGGGGCCTGTCGGGGGTGAGGGGCTGGGAGACAGATAGCATTAGGAGAAATACCTAATGTAAATGACAAGTTGATGGGTGCAGCAAACCAATGTGGCACATGTATACCTATGTATCAAACCTGCATGTTGTGCACATGTACCCTAGCACTTAAAGTATAATAAAAAATTAACAAATTTAAAAAAAGAAAAAAGAAAAATGCAACACCCCTCCTTCCCCAGCCACTGCACAAAATGCAAGAGCCAGCATCGCTCCAGCTCTTGTAAGGCAAACGCAACATCCATATGTTAATGCCAAATACCATAGGAACCAAAGGAAGGTGGTGGAATCAGAGACAAGACGCCTTCCCCTGGTTTTTCAGCCTGGTGAAACTCTACACTTATGAAACCACCAGGGCAGTTTTCACAGGCAAAGGAAGGAAGAGGACATATCTCCAACAGGCAGTGAGGGGTGATCAGCGAAAGAGGCGAGGAGGCCCGATCAGTCAGCCATCTCACTAAAGAGGTACAAAGGCCTCGGAGTGTTATGGCCAACAAAATGTGCCATTCCTTCTTACAACTGAGGGTGCCAGGCAGAGCTCCTGCACCAAGCCCTGATGCACCTCACAGGATGCACCATACGGGGGCGGAAAGGCTTGGAGGGAAAAACAAGGAAGCCTAACCTGGAAGGTACTTTTGGGTCCTTTTTCTCCACCTGGGTGGCTCTGCAGGGTACCTGACAAAGGAATGAATGAAAGCAAAGGCAAGTGCTCAGCCACCGGCTTAAGGGCTAGGTGTATATGAGTACAGAGAATGAAGCTGAGTTGAAGTCACTGGGAAAAGCCACAGGAGCCAGTGGAGCTTGAATGAGGCCTTGAATTCCTCAGTCCAAGAATGGGCACAGCCCGAGCAGTGGTGCAGAGGAGGATGGAGGGGCATGAGGAGGACCTCTGCTTTCTGGAAAGCATGTACAGAGCACAGATGAGAGAGCTCGGGTGCCAGACTAAGCCACAGACTAGATAGGCAGATTCCAAGGGCCAGGGTGGGCCCCAGAGCCTGTGATGGACTGGTGAGAACTGGCAGGAAAGTGACCAGAGGCCAACTCTTATGATGTGAAATCCCATGATTTCTAAATATTAGTGACTAACTCTAAACTTGAAAAAGCAGTGTGAAGATCTGCTCCAGGAGAGGGATGTGTGGGCTAGTGTTCCAACTGTATGTGCAATAATTTATATCTTAAAAAGTGGGTGGTGAGGTGTCAGCAGCAAATCTGTTCATTCTTGGCAATAAGTCCCAAATATACATTATTATATCATACTCTCAGCTTTCCTGTATGTTTAACATAGGTTATAATTTTTTAATAAATTAAATTTGGTGGGGAACAAATATGCAAACTAAGAAAACACATTCACAGCCTGGCCCCAGGATTAAGGCCTCTGATTTTCCACTTCTGCTCCCAGTCTAGTGGTCCAGTGTGGGAGATAAAATAGGAGACATGTTAGGTGCAGTGCACAGTAAATGTGAAGAGTGCCATAAGAAAGGAAAATGCTTCCGGGAGATCCATTCCCACAGGGGATTCATGGGGTCCTTGTATTTGGGCTAAATATCAGAAGATGGGTAGGATTTCAACAGACAGGAATGTGAGGGAAAGTATTCCAGGTGGAGACAATGGAGTCTGCAAAGACCCAGGTGGGAAAGGGGTCACTTTTAGGGAACAATGAGACCAGACCAGAGAGCACTATGCCAGGGAGAAATGGAAGATACACCTGGAAAGACATGATGGGCACACACAGGATCACCCGAGGCCACCCCTGGAGACACCCTGCCTCCTTCCTTCATTGACCTCAGAGTAGGAGTTCTGTGTCCCCATTAAAGATGACTTGGGCCGGGCACGGTGGCTCATGCCTGTAATCCTAGCAGTTTGCAATGCTGAGGTAGATGGATCACCTGAGGTCAGGAGTTCGAGACCAGCCTGGCCAACATGGCAAAAGCCCGTCTCCACTAAAAATACAAAAAAGTTAGAGGGCATGATGTTGGTGCCTGTAATGCCAGCTACTTGGGAGGCTGAGGCAGAATTGTTTGAACTCGGGAGGCAGAGGTTGCAGTGAGCTGAGATCACACCATTGTACTCCAGCCTGGGAGACAGAGCAGGACTCTGTCTCAAAAAAATAAAATAAATAAGTAAATAAATAAGTAAAACAAAGAAACAAACAAAAAAACAACAACAAAACCCGACTTGACATTCAATTACTTCACACATACAACATGCCTCATGTTCTCTCAAAAATTGGACTCTATGGGAAAAGAATGTCTCCTCCAGCAATGAATATTGATGGTGATGCTAAAAGCTGGGACATCATTCACTCTGCAATGCGAATTGTTCAGCTGTCCCTGGAAGATTACCTTGGCAGCATGTTGTAGGATGGACTGAAAGAGATGAAGAGGATACTTCAAGATCTAGGTAAGAAATGAAGGCCTGATTTATGTGTTGGTAACAAAATGGAATACAGGGGCAAATGAGGCAAGCCCGAGGCAGAATGGCCACTAGTTTAGACAGGACTGGGTGTGGGCACAGAACTCTCATGCACCCACTTTTTCAAGACAGAAACCTGGACAACAGCCCCCCACTCTTCCCACCTATCATTTAGTGCTACCAACTTTACCTCCACAACACCTCTTGAATGTGTCCTCTTCCACCCTGGTAACATCATTCCTACTTGTACCTGCCACAGGCCTCCCTGTCTTGGAGAGTCACTCATGAAACCTACCCTTAGCAGTGTTGCCAGAGTTGTCTCTCCAAACTAGTCTCACCACGTCATGCCCTTCCTTAAAACCAACCACTGGGTGGACCCAGGACTGTCAGGATGAGCCTGAGAGACTTAGCATAACATAGAGGGCCTCTGAAGCCCTGGGCCCTGCCTAACACCCCAGACTAATTTTCACCAATCCCTGCCCTGTCCCCAGATTCTCCTACTTTGTGCCTCAACAATTTTCAAAAACTCAGGGCTTCCTGCTTGCAGCATGCTTTTACATCTACCCAGGCCAGTGCATGGCATTCCTTCTGCTTAGAGGGTGCCCAGCTCTCCTGCCAGCACATCCTTCCCAGCTCCTTATGCACCATCCAAAGCATCTCTTTTATAGCCTCTGTGCTTTGTGCATATCTAGTTGCACTGCCATTAATTTTTTATTTATATATCCTGTTCCCCACCCCTACACTGCCATGTCCTGAGGACAGTAACTCACCATGTCATCTCTCTGTCCCCAGTGACTGACACAAAATAGACACATGGGCTGATGGAGAGATAGATGGATGCACGGATAGAAAGATGAAACACCAACAAACTCAAATGTTAGGACGGAGAGAGGAGGGGATGGGGAGTCAGGGAGCACAATGCTTTCAATGACAAAGCAAGACAGAATTCAAAGACGAATTTTCAGGGTGTCAATGAACCTGAAGAAGCTGGATCATCATGATGAGAGCTGGAAAAGAGATAAGCCACATAGTGGGTATGGTGCTGAGAATGAACTCATTTGTGTGATATAAAGAGAGAGTGGGGTTGTGAGAGGCCCATGAGCAGGGAAAGGGAAAGGCTGATGAAGGCGAAGCCCAGCTGCCAAGGTTATAAAGGGACTGGGAATTGGAACCAAAACCTGAAATGGTGCAAGGCCCAGAGCATTTTTATACTACAAAAAAAAGGAAAATCTGCTTTTGAAAATTGAATTCAGAAGAGAATCTCCCACTCTTAGTTGACTCAAGTGAGGACCACGCAACCTCTCTGTCTACATGTGCTTCTTAAGACATCAGGGGACTCTGGTGGAAAATTGAGGGGCGTTCTTTTTCTTTATCTTGGCCCAAGATCCCACCCAATGGTAATGAGCAGGGAATGGAGTCGGTGATCTGAGGCATGAAAGAGGTTCATTATGAGGAAGTGGAGAGGGAAGGCTGGATGAAAAGAAAGTGGCTTAGCCACTCTGTCCCCAAAGGCAGGGAGCACTGAGGTCAGTTGCAGACTCCAAAACAGTCAGTAATCTGTTCTGGAAACCTGAAGTTCCTTATTGAACAGTGCAATCTTTCCTCAAGAAATGGAAGAACCAGCACTGAAGCAGTCAGCCCTTCTTCCAAAACAGGTACTGGCGACAGAGAGGTGGGCGTGATATGGGCTCTGGGCCTATTGTCATCTTAGCATGAACGCTAGCCACTAAAGTAGGAATACCCTTCTCATGAGCCTGGCACTAACTCCCTCCTGCACTAGCTGGAGTCTGTCAAATCCCTGGTGTAGCTCTGAGCAGAGCAGCTCTCTGGGCACAAGGCCGGTGAGGTCACCCAGGGCCTGTGCTTGGCTTAAGGGGCTGCCATGGGACCCCACATTTCATTTTGCACTGATCCCTGTAAAATACACAGGCAGTCCTGACTGAGAGAACTTCTTTCAGCAGCAGGCAAAACACCTATTGCTGACCTAGCATGGTTAAATAGAAAAGGCTTCCTGACTCCTACAAGACAGATCAATGTCTTTGTGGAGTTCAGATTTTAGAGCAAAGAAAGTTTCATCAGGCATGGTAGGGCACACCTGTATTCCCAGCTACTGGGAGGCTGAGGGGAAAGATCACTTGAATCCAGGAATTCAACATCAGACAAGACTTCGTCTCTAAAATTTTTATTAAATTGAAGTTAAAGAGGGATCTAGAGACCATTACTCCAGCTTTTAACTGTGGGCTCCTTTCCTGCTTTCATTTTACTGATGAGAAAACTGAGGCCTGGGAAGTGAGATGACCTTTCCAACGTTCACCTAGACAACTGTCTGTAATGGTGACCAATGATTTGCTACCTTTGAGGTAAAATATTTATTAAGGGAAAAAAAACTGGGATGAGAGACATTTGGAAACAGGGCAGAGGGTAGGTTTAATGAGAAGTCTGCTGTCTAAACCATCTATCTTGCCTATATAACCCAACCTCTCATCTGAACATCAGCTTGTGGACGTGGATGCTGCATAAATGGAGACAGGCAGGTGCTTCATGGTAAAGAAATGAAAGTAGTTGGGGGTGAGAGGGACTAAGGAAAGGGGTCAAGGAGGACAAAAAACAAGTGAGTATTCTTTTGTTTTAGAAGAAGAATATTTTTGCAAATAAGAGTGAAGAGTGAAAATCCTGGGTTCTGATTTCAATTTTGTCATCGAAGTTAAGCAAATCTCTTCACCTTCCTGGGTCTGTTTTCTTTCCTACAAAATGAAGGTTATGGCTCATTTCTAAGATCTGTTGCCAGTGACATTGGGTTGCAAAAGTGTAAGATGATTTGCATCCTCTGGCAGCTGCACACTTCTGCCCCTAAACTTCGTAATAACATAAGCCTCCTTGTGCTTATTTGTTTGTGTGAAGCCAAAGCTATTTGAGAATGTGGTTTCCCAGTCATTCGTGGCTCTAGTGGCACATGGCACCTCACTGGAAAAGGGGCGTCATACCTCTCATAGGGTTGTAAAGGATCAAGAAGTGGGCCAAGTAGGAAACAATTCCCTCCTTCCCTGATATCTGATGACCACTGAACTGCAGAACTTAATGCTGACTTAAATACAGCCTTTTGTTTTGGCATTAAGCTATAGATGTTTCCCAAGAAGGTTTTAAAACTCTTAGACAATCACTAGAAATTAAAATGGGCAGGACCAATAGAGACAGTGCCTACTGAAAAGGAATCAGAAACCCAGAAAAGTCATGCCTTGCTCAAGTCCACTGCCAGTTAATGCCAAAGCTCTGCCCTGCTCACTCCACGCACAGCACACCCTCAAAGGAGAAGCAGAACTAGTTCCTTCTTTCTTCCTGTTCTCAGGAAAGGGAGGCCATGCCTTCTCACTTCCTCTTCACCCTGCCCCAGGAGCTGGAAATCCCAGAGGACAGAGTCCATATGCACTGCAACTGCCTCTCTCCTCCTTCTGGGATCCCAGGAGCTATGATACAAGACTTTAGGACGCCCCTCAGCAGCCCCTTCTCTGCAGCACTGAGCACGACCACCTTGTAACCACCTTGCTTCCTAACATTCACACAAGCCCCTGAATCTTACAAGAGTCTTCATGTTTGTCATTTTGTTTGATTTGATTTTCCCACACCTCAGACCTGCATCTTTCCACTGCACAGATGAGAGCAAGATCAAGAATACCTATAGGGCTTGGTCTAGGCTGCAGCAACACTCAGCAGTGGCTGTGTCAGTCCAGTGAATCTCAGGCTGTGAAGTCATGTCTGTGATTTCTACCAACTCTATTAACTTCAACACAGAAAGCAGTAGAGCTGCTTCAGGTGAAACCTTGAGGTGACCCTCATTTCAGACATTCACTAATGCTACCCCTAACAAGAGAAATGTCTAGCCAGATCCTTTTCCAGCCCCTTGACAAAGTGAATTAGCTTTTCCAAGGTCACACACTGTCCCTTCCCTCACCCAACAAAGCCAGGTACAGTGGACATTGCCTGATTTGCAGCAGTGGTGGAAACCCTGACTTATAGTTGCAAAGTCCTTGGCAGAGAATCTGCTTAACTCTGAGCCTTTGTTGAATGTACCATCTTGCCCTAGCATAACATGTGAAGCCTTGACATGAAGTTCCCCCCTGTCCACCTCCCATCCCTTGCAGCCCCAGGGGCCAAATCCTTAAAGTCATACATATAGTTGGCAAAATAATTCACCCCAAGCAGGTTGGACAGGCAGGAAACAAAATCAGCCTTCACCTTCGCCCTTAAATGGTGTTGGAATGTGTAAGCATCTCTACCTCTCTCATATCTGTCTCCCCAGCATTGAGCACTATGCCTGGAACATGTCCACTCAGCTGAGGGGTGAACTTCTCAGGGTCTCTGCTCTTAATGAGTCACAGCCTTGGGGTCTGGGGAAGGCCGGCCATACACAGGTGGTATCAGAACAACCAGGCAGAACCACTCCCTACTTCAGCCCTTGATGCTTTCAGAAAAGCATCTCAGTGGAGTGTCTTCAGTGAATAAAAAGAATGCATGGAACTGCTTCCAGTGATTCCCTAGTCTCTAGAAACAGGGGCCTGTCAATTCTTTCACTTGTGTTGAACATCTTCAACACATCTGGAATGCCAGCTTGAACACCACACAAACACTGATATCTTTTTCAAACTTCTTAAACAGAGGGAAACATGCTATATGGAACAACTTCCCACCCACCTCACTGGCTTCCAAAGCTAAGCAATCCCGGCTGCCGGATTGAGGTAGGGCACCCACTGGATGCAGAGAGCACTGAGAAAATGGCCTGGATCTCATGGCAGCAGCTGGAAATTGAAACCCATTGGAATGTGCTTTGGGTTAGTGAACATGACCTTGAAACCACAGTCTGGCAGCAGAAAACTGCAGGGCACTTGTGGCTGTGACAATGAGACAGAGGAGCAAAGACTAGACAATTCATGCTGGAGACTGGCCAAGTGTGCTCCTCCCCTCCCACCAGGGGCAGAGAGGATGGAAATTATGTGATTGCCAAGGGCAGCTGAGAAAACAAGTCATGCCTGGGGTTTTGCTTTGTTAAGAGAGCTGAGTTGGGGGAATAAAGATCTGAGAGAAGCAGAAGGCTGACTCTGAGTGGTGAAGACAGTGAAGGCCAGCAGCAGCCTTCCACACCTATTCTATTGTCATCTGATGGACAGCCAAGACAGGCACTTTTCCTGGCTCTTACTTATGATATTGTCTTCACTATTTGGAGCAGTTGTGTGAAAGGTGGCCTACCAGAAGCAGACAAAGCCTGATGCACCTTGCACTGCCCTTTGCCTCCATAATTCTGGTGAAGGAGAGGATTTGAGCCTTATGTATTATACTTACTGTAATCCTCAAGAAAGAAAAGGGGTTCCTAATTGGTTCTAAAGAGTTCTCACCCTCTTTGCCCATTAAAATCACCCAGGGAGTTTCTACAAAATTACAGGTACTTAGGCCTCATTTCAATTAAGTGCTCTCTACATTTAAAAGACAAACAGAAAAGCTCTCCAAGGTTAAGAAAATCTGTCGCTTAAACTAATCAAACCTCAAAAATTCCATGGCAATCAGGTACAGTTTCTTTAATTGGAATGTGGGCAGAGGCTCACTCACATCAAAGATAGAGATAGTTGAGCACGAAGGTTAACGACTATAGTCTCAGCACTCTGGGTGGCCGAGCAGGAGGATCACTTGAGCCTAGGATTTGAAGACCACCCTGGGCAACATAGGGAGACCCCATCTCTACAGAATTAAAAATTTGTTAAAAGTCTAGCCAGGCATGGTGGTGCATACCTGTGGTCCTAGACACTCCTGAGACTGAGGTAGGAGAATCTCTTGGGCTGGGAAGTTGAAGATCGCACCACTGCACAACAGTACTCTGGGTAACAGAGCAAGACCCTGCCTCATAAAAACAAACAAAAAAAGAAGGTTAGAGAAAAAAAAGTCTCTCTCTAAATGAATAGCTTCAGCATTGGCTTTTCCAATGTCTCTCTTGCTGCTTACCAAACTGTGTTCTCGATATAACAGCATGAGAGATTTTTTAAAGTAAACTCAAATCCTATGTCTCACCTATATAAAACCTTTCTGGGGCTTCCCATTCCATTTACTATAGACTCTAAACTGATCTCCAGCTCTCCCGGGCACCACATGATCTGCTCATCCTTCCAACTCGTGTCCTCATCACTCTCTCTTTTACTCACAGTGTCCCAGCCAGATTGGCCTCCCTTCAATTCCATAAACACGCAAGACTTTCTTGCCTCTGGATCTTCACATTTATCATTCCGTTTACATAAAACGATGTTCCTCATCTTCTAATGGTTGGCTCTCTATTGACATGTAGATCTCAGCTGAATTGTCATTGCCCTAATGAGTTGAAACATCCCTGACCATCCTCTCCCAAAAACAATCTGCTTCACTCGTCACATCACACTGTTTCTCCCCTCCTAGCTGTTACCACAACCTGCAACTAACTTATCAGTTGTCTATTTTGTTGTTTATCTGTACCTGCATAGGGACCTTAGACCGTCTTGCTTCCTGCTACATTCCCAAGAGCCTAGAATCATGTCCAATGTCATAGAGGGCCCCATAAATATTTATTAAATAACCGAAGGCAAAGCTGGATCAAAATACATCATCACATCTGGAGAATTATAGCAGTCAGAGAAGGAAAACAGTGAGTTAGGATGGAACCCAGCAGAATGGGTCACTACCTAAACCAACAGACCTGAAAAGTCTTCTATCATTCCTTGACTGGACACTTTCCTGCATGAACCCACGCCACAGTGCAGGTCCACTTTTGCCCAGATTAACCCACAGAGCCAAGGGCTGGGTCAAGGAAAAATTTGCATGGAAAACTCCAAAAGAGAAACAGTCCCATAGCAGTCTCCCTAGTAATAACTTTTCAGGCCTATTTGCTTAACCAAAATATACATATAGTGCCTTCACCACCCAAATATTTAGAAAGGGAAAATGAAGTATCGTCATATAGCTCTGCTTGCCTATAACTGCAATTCAGATCCCAAAATTAAAAAGAAGTGAACACCCAAACTTTCAAAACAGCAGTCCCTTTAAATAAAATAGTTCGGGCCGGGCACGGTGGCTCATACCTGTAATCCCAGCACTTTGGGAGGCCGAGGCGGGCAGATCACAAGGTCAGGAGATCGAGACCATCCTGTGAATGGTGAAAACCTGTCTCTACTAAAAATACAAAAAATTAGCCAGGCATGGTGGCGTGTGCCTGTAGTCCCAGCTACTCAGGAGACTGAGGTGGGAGAATGGCATGAACCCAGGAGGAGGAGCTTGCAGTGAGCTGAGATTGCGCCACTGCACTCCAGCCCAGGTGACAGAGTGGGACTCAGTCTCAAAAAAATAACAAAAATAAAATAAAATAAAAATAGTTCGTTAATTGTATGACTCAAAGAATTCCCATTGATTCTTCTCAGAACAAAAGATCTTAATGGGGCAGATCAGTAACGACTGAAACAGCCAGTGGATTATAATTTTTTGCACATACTGTCCAAAACTATGGAACTTTGCACTCTGGACAGAAGAGCTATACCTATAAAAATTTCCCAACAGAAATCATACTCTCTATCTATGAAACAGTGCAGCAAAGTTAAATCAGTTGAAAGGAAAAAAACCACGTGTCATTAGAATACTTGGAAGAATAGTGGATACTTTGGAGAATTGTGGTCATTGAAGAGAAGCACAGAAGGTTAAATCGGATGAAATTTTATTGGATTGGTAAAAAGAAAAGGGAAATTGACCATGCTCCCAGAGTGAGGCCTTAACTTTTTATTTAGGTGTCAAATTGGCTGCTGCACTGGTGGGCTGATAATTTGAGGCCAAGGAGGGGTCTTTAATCCAGCAGCAAGGATGGAGTGCTTGTGCTGAAAGTTTAGGGAAATACTAAGAAAGCACATGTCTAGGGGCGACTGTCTGGCTGACACAGCAGTCACAGTTGCATTGTGGAACAGGATGCCTAGATGACCACAGGCCTTGAAGGTTACTTTCAACACCCTGATTTGAGTGACTTGTAAAAAATGGAAGTGTCATGATTTAGTCTATTTGTGCTAGTACAACAAAATATATCAGATTAGAAAATGTACAAACAACAGAAACTTATTTCTCATGTTCCAGATGCCAGGAAGTGCATGATCAATGTGTCTGCAGGTTCCATGTCTGGTGGGAGCTCAGTGTCTCCTTCCAAGACAGCATCTTGTTGCTGCATTGCCTGTGTCCTCATGTGGCAGAAGAATGGAAAGGGTCAGCTAGTTTCCTCAAGTCCTTTTATGAGGTCACTAATCCCATTCACAAGGGCCCTGTCCTCATATACCAATCACTTCCTAAAGGCCCCAATTCTAAACACTATCACACTGGCAATTAAGTTTCAACATATGAATCTGGAAGGAACACATTCAGACCATACAATTTCACAAGATCAAGAAGGAATACAGGACAAAGGTGAATTTGGTATAGCCTAACTCATGCACTGCTGCAAGGGACTTTGGGAATATTTTTTACTTTGAGTCAGAGGGCAAAAACCAGAGACAAGAAAGAACAGAGGAGCAAAGGAAAGCCTAAAATATTCATTGTCATGACCTAGGATGTTATAGGATTTTATGGCACACAGACTGATGTCTATTCTGTGCAATTTACTGACCTCCAAGAAAAGTAGCAGAAAGAGAGTTTTCAGATAAGAGTTTCAGGGACCCTGGAAACAAGTTAATATTAACTAGCCCAGTTCTTTACCAGTAAATGAGAAAGGAGATATCTTTATTTTGGTCATATTGGATAGTTTTAGTAGATACTTGGAGACTTTCTCAATAAAGTACTACAGAGCTAAATGAATGACAGTGATTAATGTCTAAGAAATCGTCTCTTACTCAGGGGTCTTCAAGAACACGGCCTCAGACAGTGGGCAGACTCATGAGACAGCTGTCCCACCAGGCACATCCCATGGCAAAAGATCAAATCTAGGCAGACTTTGCTCTCCTCTGGCCTGTTCCCCAACCCTAATAGCCTTGTCATCCATCAAGAGTCAGAGCCTCATGGACAGTGGGACTTGGTATGCTTTCTTGAAGTGTACTCTCTGGAATTTCACTTCTAGATCATAGAACTGTTCTGTAGATACCACCTTTCTCAGCCCCCTTCTATTTGTGTTAAGTTTATAATTGTAGTCTCATGATTCTCCTCACATCAGAAAAAGATATGAACATTTTAGTGCTAAATTGTTCCTTGTGGATAAGTAAATAAATAAATAAATCCTTGAAGATAAGACTTGAAATCAGAGAAAACATAAGATCCAAACACCCAATCGTGGTCTTGTAAATCAATTTTTTTTCATGCTTTTATGCTGGTTAGTGATCAAGTTGCAAAATTTCCCAAAGTTGCCTTTATCACAGGCACTTCAATGCAAGCGTAGTGGCCAGCTTAAGGTCATCTCTTCAACCCTGAAATCACCAGCTGAAGACTTGTGGGAGTCAATAGAGATTGGTTTGGGGTAAGAGTAAAACAAATCACATGAGCATATGGTATTAAAGCAATTTGGTATACAGACAATGACATTAGCTTACTTTATAAGAAAATGTAGTAGAAGCTCTCTTTGTATGCATCTACCTGGTGATAACTGTGCTCCTGGACACAAATGTGTGTAATTTTTTAAGTTGCATCTGGCTCAGAGGGCTACATCAAAAATTCCAAGGGAAATGAGCAAGAATCTTATCAAGATACTACCAAAAGGCTGTTCTCCATTGCTTAGAAATATGGGAAAAGGAATGTCCACAGTAAACTGAAGAGATGCATACGAAATCTCAGAAGGAATCTCTTAACTCCTAAAAATGTCTTACACGTGGAATGCAATCTGATACAAATATAGGCAACAGACATGAACAGACACCCACCAAATAAGATATATAAATTACAAGAAAGCGTATGAAAAGATACTCAACATCATATGTCATTAGAGAATTGCAACCTAAAACAAAAATGAGATAACACTGCACACCCATTAGAATGGTGAAAATCCTTAACACTGACAATAACTAATGCTAGCAAGAATGTGAAGCATCAGGAATGCTCATCCATTGCTGGTGGGGATGCAAAATGGTACAGACACTTTGTAAGGCAGTTTGACAGTTTCTTATAAAACTAAACATATTCTTACCATATAATCCAGCAATTATGCTTCACTGTATTTACACAAATAAATTGGAAACTTACATCCACACAAAAACCTACTTCTAGGTTAGATCTTTATAGCAGTTTTATTCATGATTATCAAAACCTGAAAGCAGCCAATTTGTCCTTCAATAGTTCAATGGATAATGAAATATTATTCAGTGCTAAAATAAAAAAAAGTGCTATCAAGCCATGAAAAGACATGGAGGAAGCTTAAATGTATATTACTAAATGCAAGAAGTTGACATGAACAGGCTACATACAGTGTGATTCCAACTAGATGACATTCTCGAAAAGGCAAAACCTTGAAGACAGTAAAAAGATCAATAGCTGTCAGAGTCAGGGTGCACAGAGGGATTGACAGACAGAAGCAGATTTTTAGGGCAGATGACACTAAAATGGTGGTTATATATCAGAATACATTGGTCAAAACTAAGAATGTGCAAGACCAAGAGTAAACTGTGAACTTTGAGTGATAAAGATGTGTCAATGCAGATCAATGATTGTAATAAATGTACCATGTGGTGCAGGATGGTGATAGATGGGGAGTCTGTGTATGTGTGGGAGTGGGAGTATATGAGAACTGTCTGCACTTGCCCTCAACTTTGTTGTGAAGCTAAAACTATCATAGAAAATAAAGTCCATTTTAAAAACTAAATGAGATAACATACGTAAAGCACCTGATACATAGTAAAGGGCTTAATTAATACATTAGAGCTCATATGCAGAGCTTTCTTTGTGCAAGGAGATGTGCCATATGACATATTGGTCTGATTTCAACTGATTATTCCTTAAAATAAATACCTGGAGTGGACTCATATGGATGGGTCAAGTGTGTGAAAATTTAAAATATTTTGTCAGATACTCACCAGAAATTTGCATAAACTTACACTTCCACGGATAACACACCTGTCTCCCCACATCTTCACCAACACTTAGTAACTTCAGTGAATCTAATATTTGCTAAACCACTTGTGGTTTTCAAACTGAGTTTAATGAAGGGCTAATGTTCTTTGTAATGCAACAGAAATCCCCAAGAAAAGAAAGCAGCTTGTTAAAAATATGTCAGTCTACCTATTTTCTTCTTAAACGTTGGAGTTCCAAGAGCTCTTGACTTGACTGGCACAAAGTTCCAGTTTCATCTGAGGACTCAACTAGGGAAATATCTACTTTCAAGCTCACTTTCATAGTTGTTGGAAAATTCACTTCCTCGAAGCATATTGGACTGGGAACCTCAGTTCGCCTTTCACTGTTGGCTGCCCTCAGTTCATTACTATATTGTCCTGTCCAGCATGGCAGCTTGCTTCATCCAGCCCAATGAGAAAGAGGAAGTGTAAAACAAGATGGAAGTCACAATCTTTTCTAACCTAATCATGGAAGTAACATTCCATCATTTTTGTCCGATTATACTGATTAAAAGCAAGTTACTAGGTTCAGCACACACACAAGGGAATGAATACCAGGAAGCAGAGATCACTGGATTCAACTTAGAGGCTGGCTACCATACCATCATTGTCAGACTCCAGAGGAAATGGTTGAGTGACATCTATGTGATCTCCCCTAAAAATAACTGACAAACAGAATTCAGTAAGAAATAAAAAAGACATTTTGCTAAAGCCTCCTCCTTTCTCACTTTGAAGGTCTTGCCTGGAAAGACAGCCAAGTTGAGCTCATATAACCCAAAAGTTCTGGCCCTAGTTCTCCCTGTATGGTGGAGGGGATGGCCCATTGTTCTTTACTTCTGAAAACTGGCTCTTCAAGTACACTTCAAATACCTAGGATCCTACTCATATCCGTGCTATAGATGAGAAGAAAATTGCTTCTCCTTGGCAAACAGCTTTGGCCTGGGCAATGATTCCAGCCTCTCATTACTATGGGAAACTTTCTAGTATTTTCATTTTTGTGGTCACTGTTCTCTTCTATTTCCTTCTTTGTATTAGTCTACAAGCACCAACTTTCAAAAGCACTAAGACATTCTAGAGTCTTGATTGTTCACTCATCCTTCCATTTCTTTATTCAATAAGCATGTATTAAGTTCCTATGATGTGTCAGATGTTGTGCAAATTCTTATGGTAATAAAATGATGTATGAGACATAAACACTTTATTTAGTCAAACACTCAACAATGTTTGAACATTTGCTCTGTACAAGGTGCTAAGGATCAATAAAGGAGTAGTCCAGTTTAAGACAACACAACAAAAACAAACTCTTCACTCCACTGGCTGTAACACCTTTTTACTGAGATCTTCATGGCACAACTTCTTGAACAAGTGTTGTTTTTAAGAGTCGCTCTCTTCACATTTTTCTTCTATTCCTCAACACACAAATGAATTGTGTGTTGGACTTTCCAGTTGAACTTTCAACCCAACTATTTGTGGAAATTCCTCTTACCAAATTACTTACAATGTTGCCAAAATCAATAATCAATTATTTTCCTATTGCATTTGATGTGTCAGCAGCATCCAACATAGTGAACCAAACTCTTCTTGAAACACTTTCTTCAACTTGACTTTTACAAGGCCATCTCCTTGTAATTTTTCTCCCTCCTGCCACCAACTCCTACTCAGCATATTTAGCTGGCCCCTCCTTCTCTGTTCAACTTGTAAATATTGATATGTGTATTCCAGGATTCAGTCTGGAAACTTTCCCTATTATCCATGAATATTCTTATAACTTATTTCGTCTAGTCCTGTGCCTTTAAAACTTATTATATGCTACTCATGACCTCTCTAGGACTCAAGCACAAGGGGTGTAATTATCCTAAAATAAGCCAGGAGTTTAGTAAGCTGGCCAAGAAGAGGGATTTTCCTTTTCCCAGCATGAGAGACTGTGCCTAGTACAGCTCCCTGCAAAATGGGTGGCTTTCTCCCCTAAGAAAAGGGAAACCCTTTGCATGAGCCCCAAGGACTCTAGGTGCTAGGCAGGTGATTTTTCCCGACAATCTTGTGAACATCTGGAACCTAAATCTAGACTGTTTCACACCAACAGCCTGTGTGTTCCTCCACTGATAAAGCTGCATCCTTGTGCTCACATGATAAAAAATTATAACAAGGGAGATTATTGTTCCCACACTGGAATGCAGACTCCCATTGTGAGCCCAGCATTTCCTGACCATTTATGCATCAGTATTAAATAGGAGGATGGAGAAATCATGCTGTCTATTTTTTTGCTGATCAGTAATCTTTGTGAGCTTTCCTAATACCGCTTTTTTTTTTTTCTGAGCATAGACAGGGGACTTTATTGGTGGTACACGACAAGGTGGGGTTCCCTAGGCCCCTCCCTCTTCAGGGGGTCTGCATGGAAACTGCATGGAGGGGAGATTCTCAGTGTGGTGGGGGACTGAGTGTGGCAGGGACTCCCCAGCAGCTGAGGGCCTCTCTTTTCCTCTCATGCTCTCGCGGGGCTGGTGGCCCAGAGGTCTTACTCCTTGGAGGCTATGTGAGCCATGAGGTTCACCATCCTGTTGCTGTACCCAAATTCATTATCATATGAGAAATGACCACTTAACAAAGTGGTCACTGAGAGCAATGCCAGTCCCAGGATTGAAGGTGGAAGAGTGGGTGTCAATGGTTAAGCTGGAGGAGGCAACTTGGTTCTCAGTGTAGCACAGGATGCCCTTATGGGGGCCTTCTGATGCTGCTTCACCACCTGCTTGATGTTATCATATTTGGCATGCTTTTCCTGAGGGCAGGTCAGGTTCATGACCAACATGTTCGTGGTGGGGACCTGGAATGCCATGCTAGTGATCTTCCCATGCAGCTCATTGATATACTTGCCCACAGCCTTGAGAGTGCCAGTAGATGCAAGGATGATGTTCCTTTGAGCCCTGCAGCTGTCATGCCACAGTTTCACAGAGGGGCCGTCCACAGTCTTCTGGGTGGCAATCATAGCATTGACTGTGGTCATGAGTCCTTCCACTAAATCGGAGTTGTCATGGATGATCTTGGCCAGAGATGCTAAGCAGTTGGTGGTACAAGAAACACTGTTGATGATCTTGAGGCTGTTGTCATATTTCTCATGGTTCATACCCATCACAAACATGGGGCTGTCAGCAGAGGGGTTAGAGATGATGATCCATTTAACTGGCCCCTGCAAATGAGCCGCACACTTCTCCATGGTAGTGAAGACGACACTGGAGTCTATGATGTACTTGGTGCCAGAATTGCCCTATTTGATTTTGGTGGGATTTAGCTTTTGGAAGATGGTGGTGGGATTTCCATTGATGACAAGCTTCCTGTTCTCAGCCTTTACGGTGCCATGGAATTCACCATGGGTGGAATCATACTGGAATACGTAGACCATGTAGTATGGAATTTGTAGACTATGAAGGGGTCATTGATGGTGACAATATCCACTTTACCAGAGTTATAAGTAGCCTTGGTAACCAGGCACCCAATAGGGCCAAATCCATTGACTCTGGCCTTCACCTTTACCATGGTGTCTCAGGGATGCAGCTGGCGCTGCACAAGAAGATGCGGCTATCTGTCGAATGGGAGGAGCAGAAAGCTACAGCATATTATTTAACCCATAGTTATCATATTGAGAAATTCTTCACACACTCTGATGTCAATAGGTGGTGACTCGGGTGGACATCACTTGACATAGCAGGCTGACATTCCCTGAGTATGTGGACAATTCAGTTGTCTCAGTGTCACTTGTTTAAAAGACAATCTTTTTCCCTATTGAATTTACTATTGTCAAAATCAATTGGCCATATGAATTTAGGCCATTAACCCACACATAGGCAAAAGTTCCCTCAAAATAAAATAAAGGCCTAAATTTAAGGGCTAAACTACACACCTCTTAGAAGAAAACATAGATTATTATATTCATGATCTTGAATTAGGCAAAAACCCAACTTTTCCTGGTTAAAAAATAGTTGAAAAATGAAACAGGATCAAAACTAAAAATGTTGGCATTTAAAAGCCACCAATAAGAAAATGAAGAGATAAACCAGAGACTGAGAAAAAAAATTCAAATCATATATTTAATACAGGACTCATATCCAGAATATGAAATACACTTACAACTATGCAACAAAAAGATAAATAACCCAATTTTAAAATAGGCAAAATATTTGAATAACCATTTCATCAAAAAGGTGTAGGAATAGACAATAAAATACATGAAAAGATGGTCAGCATCATCAGTCAGCAGGGACATGCAAATCAAAACTACAGTGAGACACCACTTCTTACCCACTAGAGTGCTATAATAAAAAAGGACAGTAACACCTGGAGGAAGTGAAATAATGATGTGGAAAAACTAAAATACTCACGCATTGTTGATGGGACATGCAGTCACGTTGGAAACCAGTTTGGCAGTATCTTAAAATGTTGAAGATATATTTACCATATGACCTAGCACTATCACTTCTAGCTATCTACCCAGAAGAAAAAAACCTATGTCCACACAACACATGAATGTGAATATTCATAGCAACTTTATCCATAATTGTCCATAAAGTGGAAACACTCAAATATGTATCAACTGATAAATGAATAAATGAATGGGAGCTATCCATACAATTTAATAGGATTTGTCACCTAAAAGGATTAAAATATTGATATGTGCTGCCACATACATGAACCATAAAAGTATATTAAAGTAAATGAAAGAAGACAGATACAAAAGACCACATATTGCATGATTTCATTTATATGGTCTCCAGAAAAGGCAAATCTGTAGAGTCAGAAAGTCAATTAGAGGTTGCCTGGAGCTGGGGACTGGGAAAAAGTGGTGGTGACTGATGAACATGGGGGATTTCTTAGGAATGATAGAAATGTTGCAAAACAGGATCATGGTGATGGTCACACAAGTCTAAAATTTTACTGAAAATAATTTAACTGCACACTTAAAACAAGCGAATGTTATGTCAATTATACCTCAGTAAAGCTGTTTAAAAACAAAAGAAATTTAGTAGTGTGGCCCCCATCAGTCTTGCCCTTTGTTTAATTTCTCACTTTCTTTAGGGCTTTTATTTATTGGTTCCACTCAGAGACTCCAAGAGACACTGGCTGAAATCTATCAGCCTCCAGAACTCTCAACAGCATAGGGAATGTCTGGCCCCATCCGAAAGGTGATGGGATCTGTAAGGTGCACTCTAGCATGTGCTATAGCAGGCAAAGGTGTGTGATGCACCTGGGTGGTTCAGATAGTGCTCCACATGTCTCAGCAAGACCCAGGGCCTGTAGCTATCAGAGAACAAGCTGCTACATCTTGCAGCACAGGGCCAACCTTTTCTAGGCAAGTGGGTTTGAAGCATTGGTAGTCAGGTCCCAAGTAGCAGTTGAATGTTTTCAACATGGTAGGAGGGCAAGACCTAGAGTGGGGCTTCAAAGCAAATCATTTGTAGAATATTACTTCCAGCAATTGCAGAAAGCATTCGTTTCAAGTGTTTATGGGATGTTCACCAACACAGACCATATGCTGCACCATAAAACAAGTCTCAATATATACACAAGGATCAAAATCATACAGAGTATATGCTATGGCCACAGTAGTATTTAATTAGAAATTCAAAACAATAAGATATCTAGAAGATTCCCAATTTCAGAAAACAAGCTACATACTCTGTTGGTATCGGTCACTTGGGTCAAAGACGAACTCACAAGAAAAAATTCAAAACATCATTAACTGAGTGATGATAACCCGATGCATCAAAATGTTGGCTGCAGCTGACACAGTGCTTAGAGAGAAACTTACAACTTTAAATGCCTGTAGTGGAAATGAGCAAAGGACTAAAGTCAATTATATATGCTTTTATAATAAGAACCCTGAAAAAAAAGAGTAAAACAACCCCAGAGTTAATAAATATAAGCCAATAATAAAAATAAAGAAAATCATGAAATAGAAAAATAAACAAACAATAGAGACAATCAATGGTCAATCTTTCTGTACTCCATGAACAAAACTTCAGTTCAGAATTATTTTATATTTAAATATATATCCAGAACCACAGAGATCTTAGAAAAATAAATTAAGAAAATATAGGAATAAAATGAAAATTCTGTGGGAATAAAAATCAGAAAGTAGCTGCCTACCAAGTAAATTGGGGGCAGGGGAGGGAATTAACTAAGAACAGGCAGAAAAGAACTTTCTGCAGTGAAGGAAATGACCAATACATTTTTTGGGTGCTACTTACATGGGCATACATAACTGTCAAGGTTCATCAAACTGAACACGAGCTCTGGGCATTTTAGTGAATATAAATTACACCTGATTACACCTGGATTTTTTTTTTTTTTTTTTTTTTTTTTGAGACGGAGTCTCACTGTGTCGCCCAGGCTGCAGTGCAGTGGCGCGATCTCAGCTCACTGCAAGCTCCGCCCGCCTCCAGGGTTCACGCCATTCTCCTGCCTCAGCCTCCTGAGTAGCTGGGACTACAGGTGCCCACCACCAGGCCCAGCTAAGTTTTTGTATTTTTAGTAGAGACGGGGTTTCGCCGTGTTAGCCAGGGTGGTGTTGATCTCCTGAATTCATGATCTGCCTGCCTCGGCCTCCCAAAGTGCTGGGATTACAGGCATGAGCCACTGAGCCTGGCCTCGATTTTTTTAAGTAGAGGAAAGTATCTTGGAGAGCTTATGGTGGTGAAATTTGGGCAGTTCTCAGGTATACGCTCAAGGAGCATTCACAGCATCTTCAGAAATTTGCTGAGAATGGTTTTGTACCCAAAAATATGGGAAGAGTTCAAACATCTATGATAAGAGTCATTGGAGCATACAACCACAAATCCCCACTCCTGTGGTACAGGCCATATCATTAAATGGTTAACACTAGATAGCTTTCCTTCAATGGTGTTCTTCATCTAGGAACCCAGAGCTCTCTGGGGGAAAATTGCAATTGAGGTTTTGGATATATTGAATAGGTAAGTAAGTCACCTCCGTAAAACTTAGTGATTGGAGCTGTCACCATTGCAAATTTCTAAACTTTGCAAGACAGCAGCAACATTTCAAATGACACTCAGAGAGAGGAGATAACGAGCTAATGTGGATTTCCTTCCAAACATATTTACTGCACAAAGGCAAAGTTCACATTACACTTGGAGATTTCTCTCAGCCTAGTTTAAGATCACAGATTGCGGATCCCCGATATCTGGTATCAACTGACCAGTGTCCTGTTAAGGCTAAACCTAAGACTCTTTACTGCATTGCGGCCTTAGAATTGGACTTCTCTTCCTTTTCCTGGGAAGAATTAGAGATATAGACTAAAGGTCACTATTCTTCTGAGAAAAGGGATGCTGGAGGAGGCAGGAGAAATGAGTATGTGGCAGGAGTTCAAGGGGATAAGGGGCAAGCCAGAAGCCACGGAGCATAAAGCCCCAGGGCTCCCTTAGGGGATGAAGTGACAAGCACCCTGACTCTTTTGTCCAGCTTTAACAATCTAACAGTAAGAGCGTCTTCATTTTCTTTCAGCTACTCCTGGCAATGGTGGAGACATGGAATTTTTGCAAAAAAATGGGGTAGAGGAAAATAAGACATCTGTGTGAGTATATAACCATTTGATCTCTTTTTTTAGCCCTCTCCAGGGTCACCCTAGAGTCAGATCTGCTCCCCAGCATCTTCTGTTTCCTGGAGTGTGTTGTCTGCTACTTTGGATTGGCCATGACAGGCTGGAGCTGCCTTGTGACAGGAGCAGGAGGGTTTCTGGGTTAGAGGATCATCCGCCTCTTGGTGGAGGAGAAGGAGCTGAAGGAGATCAGGGCCTTGGACAAGGCCTTCAGACCGGAATTGAGGAAGGAATTTTCTGGTAAGTAAACTTGATTCATGGGTGTGTGGCTCCATTTTAAACACTGCATGGGTGCAGGAAGGTGGACCTTTTCTAGCAAGTTACAGAGAACAGTAGTCAAATCTAAGCCAATCTCACATCGATAGTCTTAAAAAAAAAAAAAAAGAAAAGAAAATTAAATAGTATAAAATGGCATAGTGTGAAAGATTCTGGATGGGCTGTCCAGAGACTGGATTCTGTCCCTGACCCAGAACTTGAGAGGCAACCACTTTGGACACCAGCCCCCTTTTCTTCTCATCTAGAAAATCCCACATCAGTTATTTTTCTTGTCTGCAACTATTTTAAGTTCTGAAGCTTTTTGTCTCGGCAATTGCTTTGCAACATTCACAAAGGACACCATTTACCTGGAGACCTCACCAGTGGGTCCCTGCCTCTCTAGACTTCCCTGAGCTTTGTTTTGTTTTGTAGCAACCTTGGCACCTTTGGTGAAGGCAAAATAAAAGGAAGTGAAGGTATAGATGAGTGTGTAAGTGTGTGTGTTTGTGTGTGTGAGAGAGAGAGAGCAAAAGAGAGAGAGAAAATGAGGGGGAGAGAAAATCAGAGAGAGAATGAGAAAGAGAAAGAATGCATGAGAAAGAGTGAGAGACAGAGGGAGAGGATAGGAGAAAGAGACAGCATCAGTGAGACAGAGAGAGCATGCACAAGTGCACAGCACAGAGCAGAGACAGAGTAAGAGGCAGTATAAGGCCGGATATCTCTCTTTTCGATTTTTCATTTATGGCTTTATTTTTTAACCATTTGCTTCTGTTGCTCAATACCCCCAAGAAATTGCAGAATTTGCTGTAGCAACTTCTTATGCAAATAACTCCATGAGGAAAGTAGAAAAGGAGTCATATCCAATTGGACAATGAACTATCAAGATCCAGAAACATAAAACAACTTGCTAAGACCATCTGGTTAATGTGCAGCAGACCTCAGACCAGAGCTTCATCCAGAAGCATCATCACTTTACTCTGGAGCTGATCCTTGGCAAAGTGGGTCTTCAGTCTCTCCCTTTGCCTCTCTGGGTGCCCAATTCCCTGTCCTCCTCCCCAACCCAGGGGGTGGGTGAACTGTGTGTCTACACCTGGGCTCTGGCTGTGCAAAGAGTCATGCCCTGCCCTCAGAGAAGCCCCTACTTGACAGCACTCAGGGACCACCACACCCAAAATTCTGCTCTTCTTTTGCTCTTTTCTGACCTCTTCCAATTTCCTCCACCCTCTGTTTTAATGGTGTCTTTCATAAACAAATACTAACACAAGACCAAGATGAAATGTTTGTAATCCTTATGTGTCACAAACATTTGCAATCTAACACCTAATACCAGAAAAAAAGCAACGCTCAGCCTAGAGGAATAGTTCTCCTATGGTGAAAAGGTAGGGGATATAATGGATGGGCAGTAGCCTGTATAAAGATAAAAACAGAGAATCCTTTCAGTGTTCTTTCTGTGCCAGGCACTGTGCTACATGTTTTGCATGTGCTGACTCATTTGTTACTCATAGCAACCCTATGAGATTGTTAATATTATTATCCTCCTTTCTCACAGATTAGGAGACAGACATAGAGAGGTTAATTAACTCGTTGAAAGTCTCAGAGTTAGAATATGGCACAGCTGGATTTGAACCCAGACAGTCTAGTGCAGCATCTGTGCTCTTAAGCAGTAGTTCACCTAGCAGCTTGGGGAATGAGGGAGCTATGGCTCCATCCACAAAGTCCCCTTTCCTGGTCTCTAGATCCCTGTGAACTCATTAAGGAAAAGCCTTTTCTCTTGGCTTTAGACTTCTTCAGCTTTGAAATGGCAATTCCTTTGAGCCAGTCTGTCTGAAGTTGGCAGCAAAGGGGAAGCAGAGGAAGGGAGCAGGAAGTGCAGAGGTGGAAATACAACCAGAGAAAATTCCACTCTCAGGCTGTCACCCATGTCCTCCCCAGCAGCCTCTTCCCTGCCTCCCCCATAGCATGGCCTTCTTGGAGTTGCCTGGCAATAGGAAGGGGCTGGGAGTAGACAAAACATGGCAGAGGCATTAGGAGAGGAAGTGGTCCCGCCTGTATCCCAGGAAGGAATTACTCTGGTCTTGAATTTTTCGCTCTGAATTTTACTCTCACTGTTCTTTGGCCTTTGTTGCCAATTTCAGTTGAACTGGCTTATTCTTACTCTTTCTCAGAAAAGTTTATTCTAAACAGCCAGTCCTGTACCTGGTGTGCAGGGTACGAGGCTTGGAGGTGGAGTGGGCAAGTTTGAGCCTCTACTAGAAACGCGACCTTTGATCTGTCCCTTAACCTCTCTGAACCTCAGTTTCCTCACCAGTAAAGTGGGACTCAGAAAACCTATCTTATGAGATTGCTGTAAAAGGAAATAAGCAAGCTGTGAGTCATATGCAGATTATAAAGCACAAACAAGTGTAGTGTATTTATCCAAGCTTCATGTACCACAGTGTTCATTGCGTGGGCTAATTCCAGGTGACAACTTTACTGGCAGCATCACTTCTTGTGGATTTCAGAGGAGCGTGAAGACATTAAAGTTTTAACCACTGCCCTCGGCTAGACAGCTGGAATATCAGTTCATTGGTCGCTAACTTTCAGCATTACTATCTGCTTTTCAAATCTGATGAGTTTTTCATGGAAATTCCTCATTTAAGCCCATCAGCAATTCCCTAGTAATGGCTCCACTCTCCTCCCAATTGCCCAAGGAGGAAATCATAGGGGTGATTTTGTCTTCTTTTTCTCTCAGCCCAGATCCAGTAGGTATCAGGACCTTCAAGGTAAGGTCTGAAATTCAAACCTGTTTTATCTCTCCCCTGCTCTGCTTCCACTGCTGGACCCTGCTTCCAGTCCTCATCGAAACTTTGGCACAGATACTCTGATTAATCTCTTAATTACCTTCCTTTCTCATATCCCCTATACCAGTCCATTTTATATCCTCAAGCCAATGTTGACTTCCTACATTACAATTCTGCTTCTGTTTCTCTGTCTCTCTTTTTTTATTAACAGGGTTTGGCTGTGCCACCAAGGCTGGAGTGCAGAGGCATGATCTCTGCTCACTGCCACCTTCACCTCCTGGGCTCCATTCATCCTCCTTCCTCAGCCTCCCGAACAGCTGGGACTATAGGCAAGCACCACTATGCCTGGCTAATTTTTGTGTTTTTAGTAGAGACGGGGTTTCACGACGCTGTCCAGGCTGGTCTTGACCTCCTGGGTGCAAGCAATCTGCCCACCTCAGCCTCCCAAAGTGCTGGAATTACAGGTGTCAGCCACCATGCTCTGCCTGTTTCTCTACTTATTCCAAATATAAATAAGGGATTTTCTTTGACATGGTGCTGGAGACCCAAAATCATGATCCTGCATCACCAGCAGAATTAAATTCAAATTTTCCCTCTTATACCCAACTCTCCACAGTCACCCTACTCTCTTTAAACATTTTAGTGAGTCTCCCATGACTCTAGAAATGCTTATATTCCAAGCACACCTGACAGCTCATTGCTCAGATTACTTTTCTTAAATGAGATGGGGTAGAAACAGATGTTTGCTCTTTCCCAATAAATTGCTACATATTCTGACTTCTGTGTCCCTGTTTACTTGTTCCTTCCATGGAATGTACACCCTCCACTCCAACACCCTGACTCTAGCCATCCTCGAACACCTATATAACAACATCTTTATCAGTTTCAGAAACCGTTTCAGAAATCGTTCTGATAACCTGACCGGTGTTCACACAGAGCTCCAGAACAAGACCAAGCTGACGGTGCTGGAAGGAGACATTCTGCATGAGTCATGCCTGAAGAGAGCCTGCCAGGACATGTCGGTCATCATCCACACCACCTCCATCATAGACATCATCGGTGTCACTCACAGAGAGTCCATCGTGAACATCAATGTGAAACGTACAGTAGCCTGGGGAGGAGATGAAGCAAGGTGGGGAATTAAGGATCACAAAGAAGGATAGGAAGGGAAAAGAAGTCTCTCCACTGAACACCTGCTATGCTCTGGACCAAGTGTCTTTGCTGATCACTACCAACTGGCGGAGTTCAAAGCTGCTATCTTCAGTTTTTTACATGAGGAAACCAGTGCTACAGATGGCAAGTAACTTGTCCAACGCCCCCCAGGTAAGTAAGTAAATAGGAGAGTTAGACTTTAAACTCACCCCTGTGTGACTCCAAAGGCTGTGGACACTCTTTCTATAGTGGCTTCAATCAAAAGTCAACTAAATTCCAACTTCAGACTCTTGATATCCCTCTATGGGACAGAATCAAACCTTCCAGGTGCCACCATAGTCATCATTGTGCTACACACAAGTCACCTTGTGCGTAGGCTTATGATAATGAAATGGGAAAAATTCCCTCGTCCCCCTCACCAGGCATGCAATGAGGGTGTGGCTTGCTTCTTCAATGCCTCACTGCTCAAACCTCTGTGGGAGCATACAGACAGGCAGGCTGTGGGACTCCAACACCATAGCAGTGTCTGGGGTGAATGTTTACAGCTCCTGAAGCCCCAGTGGGTGTGTGTTACATGGTGCTCTTTTAGTCTTGCTCTTTTAGTTTTGACATCTACAGGCGGCTTGTTTTAACCAGCTAAATTAGACCCTCTACCTTGTTGGAAGGTCAGAGGGCTTTCTGTATCCTGGGTTCTTGTTTTGGTTACCAGAGAAATTAGATCACACCTGGGCTTGGAGAATGACTGCCAGGTTTTGTTGAGTGAAGGTAGCTCTCAGCAGCTGGGGGATGCCAGAAGGGGAGGGTTTTCCCATGGAGTTGGCCGTTCAACTGCCCAACTCTTCTCCAACCATCCCAGGGAAACTCCACATCATTCTGCTGGGCGGTGTGTTCCTCCCAACGTCCAGCTGCCCGTGTGTTCCTCTGCTGATGTGTTCCTCCGTTGATGTGCCCCTCCTGACATCCAGCCCCTTCTATCTTCTTCTGCCAATCTGCTCCTCTCATTGTCAGGCAGTTTGTGTGTGTCCTGCTAGGGTCTTGGGGGTTTTATAGGCAGAGAATTGGGGCATGGCAGGCCAGGGTGGTCTTGGGAAATGCAACATTTGGGCAGAAAATGTTTGTCCTCATCTAGGTCCCTGGGAGTAGAGCCCTAGCCAGGGACCACACCCTCCTTCACCCAGCACTTCCCTTCCCCCCTCCCCTATCATTTAAAGGGACCATGCTCTTCCCTTCCCAGCACTCCCATATCAAGAACATTCAGAGCCCTCCTGCCCACCTCAAAGAAGTTCTCTCGAGAGAATTAGTAAAGCTGGTCCACAGAGGTCTGTCAGGACTGAATTATCCAGCACATGCTTTCTCACAATATTTTCTTAAGAAAAAGGGTTTCCCAGTGTCCAGAATACACAGTCTCTTCAGCTCGCCACAGGGCCTGCTATTACAGAGCCATTCCCAGCCAGGTGTCCAAAGTGCACCTTCATTCAATCCTCATCCCTTAAAGTCTTGGTGGTCTTTCTGAATTGCAGCTTTCCAAACTACTTTAAATTCAGACACATTCCCTTAAGGAATCTCGTCATGCAGTCTCACCCTCTGATTCCCAGAGCCCAGTCTCTTCAGCACCACAGCACCCCACCACTGGCCTAGCCCTCCACATTCAGTCTACTCCGACACCTTTTCTAAAGCAACTAATTGCTTTTGGGTCTCCAGCACCATCTCAAAAAAAAAACCTTTCCAGTTTCTACTTACGCATACCTTTAAGTACCTCTACAGTGTGAGGAGGGTGTTAAGAGTAACCAGTGTTTCATTTGAATTATTAACTCTCCACAGCTCCCAACAACAAGAAATGTGAAATGACAGGGGAAGTGTTAGAGGCATCTGTTTCCTAAACCATTATCACTCCAAGACTTAGAAAATATTTCACAATGTTGGTCATTTCCCCCTTGAAGGTAAACTACTTCCGCATTTTCTCTGCCACCAGATTAATTGTTGAAAACATGAGGCTGTCTCTCCAGAAACTCAAATTCCACAGAGACTTTAAACAGGGCCAAGAATAAAAAAAAAAAGAAAAAATAATAATCCTTTGCCTAGGAAATTCCTTCCTTCTTCAAGGGAAGGCACTCCGAACACCTCCATGAGCTTCGCTTCCACACAGCTCAGGGGAGGCGGCAAGGTCCTCCCAGTACAGGTGTTAACAGCAGAGGGCACACTCCTCTCCCCAGTCCTCCACCAGGCTCCACAGGAAACGCCAGGGCAGGGTTTAAAGGAAGGTTTATCACCCCAACTTTACATAACCAGGTAAACAGAGTCACAGCCAGAATTGGAAGCAGCTTTCCCAGGGAATGCACAATCAGGAAAAGAGCGTGGGTTTCCAGCATCTCCCCACAAGCCACTGTTCGCTCAATGACTCCAGGAATGGTCCTTGTGACAAAGTTTTATCAGTCCACTCAAAATGAGAAAAATACCAGCAATTGCATGTATATTCAAGAGTATATTTAAGAGTGTATATTGCTTGTATACAACTGTATATGGGGTGTGTGTGTGTGTGATGTAAATTCTTCTACTGCCCTTTTTTGCCAAAGAACCAGGACTGTCCATATTCTCAGAGTATATCTTCCTGATTTTTTAGTTTTTCATTAATCTGCCTTTAATGGTATTGATGTCACATTATAATTTTCAACATCCTTACTTGGCAAAATATAAAGTGATAACCCTAGGTCCTTTGCCAAAATTAAACTACACACACACACACACACACACACACACATCCAAACACCCAAAAGTCTAGAAATTCTTGCTCTCCAGAATCCATATGTCAGTTTCTTTTCATTTTGGTGTTTTTCCTATGGCTGTAGCATGGCCCAGTCTCAGTCAGAGCCACAAAAGAATGTACCCGAGTCTGTTATAACCACTACACTTGGGAGTGGAGATATGTGCACGTGGTTGGGGCCCCTTAGGGATATTTCCTGACACTGACAGAACGCTTTTCGTTGGTAGGTACCCAGCTTCTGTTGGAGGCCTGTGTCCAAGCTACAGTGCCAGTCTTCATCTACACCAGTACCCCAGAGGTAGCCGGGCCCAATTCCTACAAGGAAATCATCCAGAACAGTCACGAAAAAGAGCCTCTGGAAAACACATGGTACGCTCCATACCCACACAGCAAAAAGCTTGCTGAGAAGGCTGTGCTGGCGGCTAATGGGTGGACTCTGAAAAACGGTGGCACCTTGTACACTTGTGCCTTAAGACCAGTGTTTATCTATGGGGAAGGAAGCCCAATCCTTTCTGCCGGTATAAATGAGGCCCTAAACAACCATGGAATCCTGTCAAGTTTCAGCAAGTTCTCCAGAGTCAACCCAGTCTATATTGGAAACATGGCCTGGGCCCACATTCTGGCCTTGAGGCCCTGCGGGAGCCCAAGAAGGCCCCAAGTGTCCGAGGACAGTTCTACTACATCTCAGATGACATGCCTCACCAAAGCTATGATAACCTTAATTACATCCTGAGCAAAGAGTTCGGCCTCTGCCTTGATTCTAGATGGAGCCTTCCTTTATCTCTGATGTACTGGATTGGCTTCCTGCTGGTAATAGTGAGCTTCCTGCTGAGGCCAATTTACACCTATCGACACCCTTCAACCGCCAGAGAGTGACATTGTCAAATAGCGTGTTCACCTTCTCTTACAAGAAGGCTCAGCAAGATCTGGCATATAAGCCACTTTACAGCTGGGAGGAAGCCAAGAAGAATGTACCTGAGTCTGTTAGAACCGTGGAGTGGGTTTCCCTTGAGGACTGGCACAAGGAGACCGTGAAGTCCAAGACTCAGCGATTTAAGGACGACACAGATGTGCATGTGGGTATTGTTAGGTGATGTCATCAAGCTCCATCCTCCTGGCTTCATACAGAAGGTGACAATGGCACAAGCCCAGGTCCTGTTGTCTCCCTTTCACACAATGCCCAACTTATTATCTTCCTCATGTCATCAAAACCTGCCCATTCCCTGGCTCAACCAGGAGCTTTCTGTACTAATCATATACCAGAGGAAATACAATGTGATTTGCTTTTTCCAAATCTCAGTGGCTCATTCTGAACAATTGTGGTCTCTCTCTTTTTTTTTTTTTTTTGTTTTTTTCCTTTGAGACAGAGTCTGGCTCTGTCCCCCAGGCTGGAGTGCAGTGGCGCAATCTCTGCTCACTGCAAGCTCCGCCTCCCAGGTTCACACCATTCTCCTGCCTCAGCCCCCCGAGCAGCTGGGACTACAGGCACCTGCCACCACGCCCAGCTAATTTTTTGTATTTTTAGTAGAGATGGGGTTTCACCATGTTAGCCAGGATGGTCTCAATCTCCTGACCTCGTGGTCTGCCTGCCTCGGCCTCCCAAAGTGCTGGGATTACAGGTGTGAGCCACCGCGCCCGGCTTGTGGTCTCTTTTAACTTGAGGATCGCTTTTAACTACTAGAGCTCCATTTCTCCTCTTAAATGAGAAAGGATTTCATTTCTTTTCTTTTAAATCTCCTATTTCTTCACGCAGTTCAATGTAAAGAGCAATAAATGTTTTAATGCCTAACCTGGAGGGAGGCGTGGTTTCTGTTAATACATACTTTCCTTGTTCCTTTTCATTTCCAGGTATCACCATCTTTTACCTAAGAGAGTAGCATGGAGCTGGGGATGAGGGGTGGGCAGAGTAGTGGGAGGGTCAGGAAGGGCGATGAAGACTGAATAAGTTCTACTATGTTTCAGGCATGTACAACATGACCTACATATGACATATATTCCCTCACTGAATACTCATCAGAAACCTATCACGAGGGGTGACTATTCCCATTTTACTGGTGAGGAAACTTGTTCACAGTCACACTAACTGATTAATGGCTAGGCCTTCTAAAAGGCAGTTGACCTTGAAAGTCCTTATCTTTCCACGGAATCACACAGCCTGAACTGGTCTTGTCAGTGGTACAGCAGAACACTGGAGCATGGGGTGCTGATACTTTGGAGGGCCCCAGATTTTTTGGGTTACCTCTTTCTTGCCCAGGCGCACACAGGGGATTCTCTAGAACCCAGGAGAATCCCTGAGCGGCATCTGAAAGAGATTGCATGCCTTTCCTAATGGCCCCGAGCAGGGCTGAAAGAAACAAAAATGCATTCAGCCTCTACCAGCTTCGGTGCCAATTTCCTAGAAGGTCTCTAGAACACTCCTGGCTATGTGTGTGTTGGCCATTCTGATCATACATAACCCTGCATTTCACCCTTTCAAATCACACAATGAGCCACACCATGGGTTCCTGGGCAAGTAAAGAAAACAAGTGTGAACTTCTCCCAAAATATACCTTCTACTCAGCCCAAAATTAGAAGTCTATTATCCCATATCCCCAGATTTAACTGCCTCTCTCTCTCCTTTCTCCTCTTCTTTAAATCACATACTTTCTTCCTTTATTCTTCCATATTCTTAGGCTCTTTCTTCCCTCCATCTCCTCTTTAATCACTGGTTCTCTCATTCTTCTCAATTTCCCTGAAGAGAGGAGGCCAATCAAGACAAGTTTGGGGACTTCAGTGATGACATAGTCATTAACCAATCAATGACAACACAGTCAAAAGAAACACTGTCAGGGGCATCAGGGACAGAGTTGAACTGAAGCAGGTGAGGAGGTTGCTATGGGTCCAGAGTGTGGGGTGGAAGCTGTCTCCCTCTGGACCTTTGTGTATCACAGCCATGATGAGAGTCACATCCAACATCAAAATGACTTCTTTCTTACACAGGAAATTTACAGATCATTAATCAGTTGAATTTGATTACCACAATGGAGTTAGTTTCAGTGTTCATTCTGAAGAGAAAAGGGAACCACATTCTGGCCCAGATGAACAGGTTTCCACCACCTTCAAAACCCCAAGGAACAGATGATCAGCACTAGCATCAGGGGGGAGTGGCCCCAGGCAGTGGGGTAAGGTGAAAAATGCAATACCCCTCCTTCCCCAGCCACCGCACAAAATGCAAGAGCCAGCATCTCTCCAGCTCTTGTAAGGCGTACGCACGATCCATATGTTAATGCCAAGTACCACGGGAATCAACGGAGGGTGGTGGAATCAGGGACAAGAGCCCTTCCCCTGGTTTTTCAGCCTAGTGAAACCCTACACTTAGGAAACCACCAGGGCAATTTTCACAGGGAAATGAAGGAAAATGACAGATCTCCGACGGGCAGCGAGGGGAGTTCAAAGAAAGAGACGAGGGGGCCGGATGAGTCAACAGTCTCAACTGAACAAGCACAAACGCCTCGCAGTGTTGTGGCCAACAAAATTTGCCATCCCTTCTTACACCTGAGAGTGCCAAGCAGGTAAAGCGCCTGCACCAAGCCCCGCTGCACCTCACGTGATGCACCACACGGGGGCAGCAAAGGCTAAGAGGGAAGAACAAGGAAGCCTGACCTGGCCGGGATTTTTGAGTCCTTTTTCTCCACCTGAGTGGGTGGCTTTGCATGGTACCTGACAAAGGATTGAATAAAAGCACAGGCAAATGCTCAACCACCAGCTTAAGGGCTAGGTGTATATGAGTACTGAGAATGGAGCTGAGCCGAAGTCCCTGGGAAAAGCCACAGAGGCCAGTGGGGCTTGAATGAGGCCTTGAATTCCTCGGTCCAGGCAGTAGGCACAGACCGAGAAGTGGTGCAGAGGAGGACGGGGGGGCATGAGGAGGCCCCTCGCCTTCTGGAAAGCATGTACAGAGGGCAGATGAGAGAGCTCGGGTGCCAGACTAAGCCACAGACTAGATAGGCAGGTTCCAAGGGCCAGGGTGGGCCAGAGCCTGTGATGGACTGGTGAGAACCGGCAGGAAAGTGACCATTATGATGTGAAATCCCGTGATTTCTAAATATTAGTGACTAACTCTAAATTTGAAAAAGCAGTGTGAAGATCTGCTCCAGGAGAGGGATGTGTGGGCTAGTGTTCCAACTGTATGTGCAATAATTTATATCTTAAAAAGTGGGTGGTGAGGTGTCAGCAGCAAATCTGTTCATTCTTGGCGATAAGTCCCAAATATACATTATTATATCATACTCTCAGCTTTCCTGTATGTTTAACATAGGTTATAATTTTTTAATAAATTAAATTTGGTGGGGAACAAATATGCAAACTAAGAAAACACATTCACAGCCTGGCCCCAGGATTAAGGCCTCCGATTTTCCACTTCTGCTCCCAGTCTAGTGGTCCAGTGCGGGAGATAAAATAGGAGACGTGTTAGGTGCAGTGCACAGTAAATGTGAAGAGTGCCATAAGAAAGGAAAATGCTTCCGGGAGATCCATTCCCATAGGGGATTCATGGAGACCTTGCATTTGGGCTAAATATCAGAAGATGGGTAGGATTTCAACAGACAGGAATGTGAGGGAAAGTATTCCAGGTGGAGACAATGGAGTCTGCAAAGACCCAGGTGGGAAAGGGGTCACTTTTAGGGAACAATGAGACCAGACCAGAGAGCACCACGCCAGGGAGAAATGGAAGATACACCTGGAAAGACATGATGCGCACACACAGGATCACCCGGGGCCACCCCTGGAGACGACCTGCCTGCTTCCTTCACTGACCTCAGAGTAGGAGTTCTGTGTCCCCATTAAAGACGACTTGGGCTGGGCACAGTGGTTCACGCCTGTAATCCCAGCACCTTGGGAGGCTGAGGCAGATGGATCACCTGAGGTCAGGAGTTCGAGACCAGCCTGGCCAACATGGCGAAAGCCCGTCTCTACTAAAAATACAAAAAATTAGCCAGGCAAGGTGTTGGCGCCTGTAATCCCAGTTACTTGGGAGTCTGAGGCAGGAGAATTGCTTGAATCCAGGAGGCTGAGGTTTCAGTGAGCCAAGACTGCACTATTGTACTCCAGCCTGGGTAACAGAGTGAGACTCTGTCTCAAAAAAAAAAAAAAAAAAAAAAAAAAGACAACTTGACATTCAATTACTCCACACATACAACATGCCTCATGTTCTCTCAAAAATTGGAATCTATGGGAAAAGAATGTCTCCTCTAGCTACGAATATTGATGGTGATGCTAAAAGCTGGGACATCATTCACTCTGCAATGGGAATTGTTCAGCTGTCCCTGGAGGATTACCTTGGCAGCACGTTGTAGGATGGACTGAAAGAGATGAAGAGGATACTTGAAGAATCTAGGTAAGAAATGAAGGCCTGATTTATGGGTTGGTAACAAAACAGAATACAGGGGCAACTGCGGCAGGCCTGAGACAGAATGGCCGCTAGTTTAGACAGGACTGGGTATTGGCACAGAATTCCCAAGCACACACTTTCTCAAGCCAGAAACCTGGATGGCAGCCCCCCACTCCGCCCACCTATCATTCAGCGCTACCAACTTTACCTCCACAACACCTCTTGAATGTGTCGTCTTCCTCCCTGGTAACATCATTCCTACTCGTACCCCCAACAGGCCTCCTTGTCTTGGAGAGTCACCCATGAAACCTATCCTCAGCAGTGTTGCCAGAGTTCTCTCCAAACTAGTCTCACCATGTCACGCCCTTTCTTAAAACCAACCACGAGGGGGAGCCCCAGGACTGTCAGGGTGAGCCTGTGAGCTTTAGCATAACATAGAGGGCCTCTGAAGACCTGAGCCCTGCCTATCACCCCAGACTAATTCTCATCAATCCCTGCCCTATCCCCAGATTCTCCTACTTTGTGCCTCAACAACTTTCCAAACTCAGCGCTTCCTGCATGCAGCATGCTTTTACATCTACCCAGGCCAGTGCACTGCGTTCCTTCTGCTTAGAGGGTGCCAAGCTCTCCTGCCAGTGCATCCTTCCCAGCTCCTTATTCACCATCCAAAGCATCTCTTTTTACAGCCTCCATGCTTTGTGCATAGTACCACTGCCATTAATTTTTCATTTATATATCCTCTTCCCCACCCCTATACTGCCATGTCCAAAGGACAGTAACTCACCATGTCATCTCTCTGTCCCCAGTGACTGACACAAAACAGACACATGGGCTGATGGATGGAAGGACGAAACACAAGCAAACTCAACTGCTAGGATGGAGACAGGAGGGATGGAGAGTCAGGGAGCAGAATGCTTTGAGTGACAAAGCAAGAAAGAATGCAAAGATGAATTTTCACGGTGTTGATGAACCTGAAGAAGCTGGATCATCATGATGAGAGCTGGGAAAGAGATATGCCACATAGTGGGTATGGTGCTGAGAATGAACTCATTTGTGTGATATGAAGAGTGAGTGGGGTTGTGAGAGGCCCATGAGCAGGGAAAGGGAAAGGCTGATGAAGACGAAGCCCAGCTGCCAAGGTTATAAAGGGACTGGGAATTAGATCCAAAACCTGAAATAGTGCAAGGCCCAGAGCATTTTTATACTACAAAAAAAGGAAAAGCTGCTTTTGAAAATTGAATTCAGAAGAGAATCTCCCACTCTTAGTTGACTCAAGTGAGGACCACGCAACCTCTCTGTCTACATGTGCTTCTTAAGACATCAGGGGACTCTGGTGGAAAATTGAGGGGTGTTCTTTTTCTTTATCTTGGCCCAAGATCCCACCCAATGGTAATGAGCAGGGAATGGGGTCGGTGATCTGAGGCATGAAAGAGGTTCATTATGAGGAAGTGGAGAGGGAAGGCTGGATGAAAAGAAAGTGGCTTAGCCACTCTGTCCCCAAAGGCAGGGAGCACTGAGGTCAGTTGCAGACTCCAAAACAGTCAGTAATCTGTTCTGGAAACCTGAAGTTCCTTATTGAACAGCGCAATCTTTCCTCAAGAAATGGAAGAACCAGCACTGATGCAGTCAGCCCTTCTTCCAAAACAGGTACTAGCACAGAGAGGTGGGCGTGAGATGGACTCCAGGCCTATTGCCATCTTAGCATGAACGCTGGCCACTAAAGTAGGAATACCCTTCTCATGAGCCTGGCACTAACTCCCTCCTGCACCAGCTGGAGTCTGTCAAATCCCTGGTGTAGCTCTGAGCAGAGCAGCTCTCTGGGCACAAGGCCGGTGAGGTCACCCAGGGCCTGTGTTTGGCTTAAGGGGCTGCCATGGGACCCCACATTTCATTTTGCACTGATCCCTGTAAAATATGCAGTGAATTCTGATTATGGGAACTTCTTTCAGCAGCAGGGAAAACACCTATTGCTGACCTATCGTGGGTAAATGAAAAAAGCTCCCTGGCTCCTACAGGGCAGATCAATGTCTTTGTGGAGTTCAGATTTTAGAGCAAAGAAAGCTTCATCAGGCATGGTGGGGCACACCTGTATTCCCAGCTAGTGGGAGGCTGAGGGGGAGGATCACTTGAACCCAGGAATTCAACATCAGACAAGACTTCATCTCTAAAATTTTTATTAAATTGAAGTTAAAGAAGGATCTAGGGACCTTTATTCCAGCTTTAACTGTGGGCTCCTTTCCTTCTTTCATTTTACCGATGAGGAAACTGAGGCCTGGGAAGTGAGATGGCTTTCTCAATGTTCACCTAGACCACCGTCTGTAATGGTGACCTAGGATTTGCTACTTTTAAGATGAAAAGGGAGGTGAAGGCATAGAACTAGGAGGTTGCCCTACCAACATATTCATAAAGGGGGGGGCGGGGGGGGGCGGGTGGGCGGGGAAACTGGGATGAGAGACATTTAGAAAGAGGGCAGAGGGCAGGTTTAACCAGAAGTCAGCTATCTAATCCATTTGTCTGGCCCATACAGCCCAACCTCCCATCTGAACATCAGCTTGTGGACGTGGGTGCTGCATAAATGGAGACAGGCAGGTGCCTCATGGTATAGAAATGAAAGTAGCTGGGGGTGAGAGAAACTAAGCAAAGGGGTGGAGGGCAAACACAAGCGAGTATTCTTTTGTTTTAGAAGAATAATATTTTTGCAAATAAGAGTGAAGAGTGAAAATCCTGGGTTCTTATTTCAATTTTTCCATCGAAGTTTAAGCAAATCTTTTTACCTTCTTGCGTCTGTTTCCTTTCCCGCAAAATGAAGGATATGGCTCAGTTCTAAGGTCTGTTGCCAGTGACACTGGGCTGTAAAAGTGTAAGATTTGCATCCTCTGGCACCTGCACACTTCTGCAGCTAAACTTCATAATAACACAAGCCTCCATGTGCTTATTTGTTTGTGTGAAGCCAAAGCTATTTGAGAAAGTGGTTTCCCAGCCCTTCCCTGGCTCTAGTGGCACCTGGTACCTCAATGGGAAAGGGGCATCATACCTCTCATAGGGTTGTGAAGGGTCAAGAAGTGGGGCCAAGTAGGAACCGATTCCCTCCCTCCCTGATATCTGATGACCACTGAACTGCAGAACTTAATGCTGACTTAAATACAGCCTTTTGTTTTGGCATTAAGCTATAGATGTTTCCCAAGAAGGTTTTAAAATTAATTCTTTGACAATCACTAGAAATTAAAATGGGCAGGACCAATAGAGACAGTGCCTACTGAAAAGGAATCAGCAACCCAGAAAAGTCATGCCTTGCTCAAGTCCACTGCCAGTTAATGCCAAAGCTCTGCCCTGCTCACTCCACGCACAGCACACCCTCAAAGGAGAAGCAGAACTAGTTCCTTCTTTCTTCCTGTTCTCAGGAAAGGGAGGCCATGCCTTCTCACTCCCTCATCACCCTGCCCCAGGAGCTGGAAATCCCAGAAGACACAGTCCATATGCACAGCAACTGCCTCTCTCCTCCTTCTAGGCTCCCAGGAGCTATGACACAAGACTTTAGGACACCCCTCAGCAGCCCCTTCTCTGCAGCACTGAGCACAACCACCTGGTAACCACCTTGCTTCCAAACATTGACACAAGCCCCTGAATCTTACAAGAGCCTTCGTGTTTGTCATTTGTTTTGATTTCCCCACACCTCATACCCACATCTTTCCACTGCACAGATGGGAGCAAGATCAAGAATACCTATAGGGCTTGGTCTAGGCTGCAGCAACACTCAGCAGTGGCTGTGTCAGTCCAGTGAATCTCAGGCTGTGAAGTCATGTCTGTGATTTCTACCAACTCTATTAACTTCAACACAGAAATCGGCAGAGCTACTTCAGCTAAAACCTTGAAGTGACCCTCATTTCAGACATTCGCTAATGCTATACTTGACAAGAGAAATGTCTAGCCAGATCCTTTTCCAGCCCCTTGACAAAGTGAACTAGCTTTTCCAAGGTTACACACTGTCCCTTCCCTCACCCAACAAAGCCAGCTAAAGTGGGCATTGCCTGATTTGCAGCAGTGGTGGGGACTCTGACTTATAGTTGCAGAGTCCTTGGCAGAGAATCTGCTTAATGCTGAGCCTTTGCTGAATGTACCATCTTGCCCTAGCATAACATGTGAAGCCTTGACATGAAGTTCCCCCCGGTCCACCTCCCGTCCCTTGTAGCCCCAGGGGCCAAATCCTTAAAGTCAGACTTATAATTGGCAAAATAATTCGCCCAAGCAGGTTGGGCAGGCAGAAAACAAAATAGGCCTTCACCTTCACCTTTAAATGGTGTTGGAATGTGTAAGCATCTCTACCTCTCTCATATCTGTCTCTCTAGCATTGAGCACTATGCCTGGCACTTGCCCACTCAGCTGAGGGGTGAACTTCTCAGGGTCTCTGCTCTTAATGAGTCACAGCCTTGGGGCCTGGGGAAGGCCAGTCATACACAGATGGTATCAAAACACCCAGGCAGAACCACTCCCTACCTCAGCCCTTGATGCTTTCAGAAAAGCATCTCAGTGGAGTGTCTTCAGTGAATAAAAAGAATGCATGGAACTGCTTCCAATGAATCCCTGGTCTCCAGGAACTGGCGTCTGGCAATTCTTTACTCAGGTTGGAAATCCTTCAAATATATGTGTGGGAATGCCAATTTAAACATTGCACGTACACTGACACCTTTTTCAACCTCCTTAAAAACACAGGGCAACATGGTATATGGAACACCTTGCCACCCACCTCATTGGCTTCCAAAGCTGAGCATTCCCAGCTGCTGGAATGAGACAGGGCGCCAGCTGGATGCAGACAGCATTGTGAACAGTGCCCTGGATCCCACAGGAGCAGCAAGAAATTGAAACCCATTGGAATGTGCTTTGGGTTAGCAGAGATGACCTTGAAACCAGTCTAGCAGCAGAAAACTACAATCTACAGGGTACTTGCAGCTGTGATAGGGAGACAGTGGAGCAAGCACTAGGCAAGTCATGCTGGAGGCTGGCCAGGTGTTCTCCTCCCCTCCCACCAGGGGCAGAGAGGATGGAAATTATGTGATTGCCAAGGGCAGCTGAGAAAAGGAGTCATGCCTGGGGTTTTGCTTTGTTGTGAGCTGAGTTGGGGGAATAAAGATCTGAGAGAAGCGGAGGAAGGCTGACTATGAGTGGTGAAGACGGTGAAGGCCAGCAGCAGCCTTCCACACCTATTCCATTGTCATCTGATGGACAGCCAAGACAGGCACTTTTCCTGGCTCTTACTTATAATATTGTCTTCACTATTTGGAGCAGTTGTGTGAAAGGTGGCCTACCAGGAGCAGACAAAGCCTGATGCACCTTGCACTGCCCTTTGCCTCCATACCCCCCAGCGGAGGAGAGGATTTGAGCCTTATGTATTATTATACTTACTGTAATTCCCAAGAAAGAATTGGGGGTCTCTAATTGGTCCTACAGAGTTCTCAACCCTGTTTGCTCATTAAAATCGCCTGGGGAGTTTCTATAAAACTACAGGAACTTAGGCCTCACTCCAATTAATTGCTCTCTTCATTTAAAAGGCAAACAATCCAAAAAGCTCTCCAAGGTTAGAAAAGTCTGTAGCTTAAACTAATCAAACCTCAAGAATTCCAGGTTGACCAGGTACAGTTTTTCTAATTGGAATGTGGGCAGAGGCCCACTCACGGCAAATTCAGAGTGAAGTAGCACAGATAATATACAAATGTGCCTGTATGGGTATGACTGTATTCTAATGCAACTTTATGTACAAAAATATACAGGGCAGATTTAGTAGTTTGTCAACCCTTGTTCTACAAGAACATAGCTTCCATAGATAGAGCTGAGTAACATTTAATGTGTGGCAAAGAAGAATGACATGGTAAAAGACTGATATGGATTTAATGACAAATATTCCATATTGGTTGCTGAACACCAGAATGCTGTCCAAGGAACCATCGTTAAATAAAACAACCTGAAAATAAGGCAGTTCTCACGTATACAAGCACACTCACACGAAACCTGTTACTTTTAGGATCATTAAATTATTCACTATTTTAACAAACAGCTGTAAAATAACATTACAGTGAAGAAAAATGTGCACAAACTTCAGAAACACAGTTTAGATTGTCTATGAACACAGGTCCTTAATTTGTATTTTTTCACATATGTACAGTCTCTTGATTGTAAAGAGACCACATGGCTCAAGGGCTTAACTTCTCATTTTCTCCTTCCAACTCGGAGCTCAAGATTTAATCAAAACCATTTAGCCTATTTAAACTGCTCCAGGTTTTGCTTAGTAAAGGGCAGCAGAGGAAGACTGCTCTTCATCAAATTCTCCAGGAAACAAATAATACACTTGCTTCCACCATCATTAATGAGTTGGTGGAAAAAGTCCTCAGATTAACGTTTTCAAGGGTGAACCGCAGTTAGCAGGGTTTGCCGAAGAAATATTATTCTAAAACTAGATAGAAGAAACAACCTCCTGAATGCATTTAACCTCACTTAATGCAGGTAAGTTCCCTGAAGAATTGTAAGAAAAAATGGAATCACATTTTAAATGCACCAATAGGGTCGGGTATTGGTAGTTGGATTGTTTTCTTCTGCTAAGAATGTGCTCATAGAAGGGATATCAACGTAGCAGCTGACTTTTTTATCCATGGTAATAGAAATAATGAGAGGTAAATGAAGTCCAAAGATTCCCACTGCCACTAAACTATTTTACATTAGCTTCACTCTCCACTCCCTGTTGAACCCATTCTCTAAAGTTGCTGATATGTAGTATATTTGATGCAGACGAGACCAGGCATAGCAATGGCAGCAAAAAAACAAAAAAAAAAGTGGATAATCAATCCATGAATAATCAAAAGTTGGATGAGATTTCATAGGCACAGACTTGAGAAAACTTAAAACAGCTGGAAGAGGTAGATGTACATGGAAAGAAACCCACAAAGCAGTAAGATTACCTAGAAATTGGCTATATTATTTTCAGGTGGGTCTAATATGCTTAGTATTCAGATTACAAATCAGAATTCAAAACGGACACTTGTTTGCTTGTATTACTCCTGACTAGAAGAAAACGAGAATTAATGTCTTTCAAAACTGTCTATAGTTTGAAAACCTATTTGCATTTGTGAATAACAATAAACTGATTAAGAGGGCAAGATCAACAGGCATTATACAAGCCCAGAATTATCAGGATTTTTAAGTGTTTTTATAACCACAAAAACATGCTTTCCTACAGTCCCCAAAGAGGTTCTTTACTAGAATACAACTGATCAAGTATAAATTACTAGCATCCACAGAAACTTTGCTAAAAGTGTAAAAACAATCTCGTAGCTTTTTTTCCCCCTTCCACTGTGTCCGATATTTTGTGAAGATGCTTCCATGAAATGTGTAGGGTAACAATCACTAGAGAAGAAAACAATACTGCTTTCCACAACTCTAACTTCTAAAGGCTAACCTAGCACAGGGATCTTCAGCATAAGTAACTGAAATCTATACAAGAGTCATCTAACTACAGCCCCTTACTAGAAATGGAACATAGCTAGGATACCCTAATTAGGCGACAAAGACCAGCTTTGTCAATAAGGACATGTTTGGCCCTTCTAGGCTAGCCTTAAGTTTTTCATCAAGCATAAGAATTTTCAGTGTCCTTATTTTATTATATAAATCATGACAAGTAAGTCTTCCTAGCAGCTGAGCTGGAGAATGCAAAAGGTCAGGCTACAATTATTCACACTGTCCTCAGCCTCTCTTCAGGACAGCCTGCACACTCCTGTTCCCAGGCCTTCCCTAAGACAGCGGTCATAATACTGATCTAACTCACAATGATGTGAGAAACAGCTAACAATTATTAAAAAGCATAAAGCACTTTGCAAATATCAAAGTGCTATTTTGGCATCTATATAACAACCAGAAAACATTCATTGTTTGTGCTATTTGGCAATTTTGCATTTACACCTCTCCCTGACTGGGCTCTTCTGGGTAAAGCCTTGAGATTTCTACTGTGCCTCCACGCGCAGGCAAAAGACATTCTTACTTAGACTAGATCCCTCGTCAATATGCATGGAAGTGGGGGTTAGTGGAGGTCACTAACAAATGCAAAGTGAAGGCAAATGAGACCAAGGAGTCTTGCATCCCAAAAAAGTGAACACTTTCTTGGATTTCTCACATAAAGGCCAGCAAAACTCTGAGCTAGTTGACTTTTTAGCAGGTCACTGGGCAACTGTTGGTCTAAAGTTCACTTGAAACACCTACATCAAGGTGAGGTGGGAAAAGGAAAGGCACACATAGCTGTGATTGTTCCTTTTCCCTGCACTTAAAACACCACAGTTGAGACCTGAAAGAAATACTGGGTGTGGCACACACCTGGGATGGGGCGAGGGCGGGGGAGGGGGGTCATCCAGGTAAACCACCTTGACCCAGCATGAAGCTAGAGTATTTTCAAGGAAGTAGCAAAGAACCCGGGACAGAATCAGGATTTCCCACATCAGAGAACCAGTTATAAATGAATTTCTAAACCCCAGACATTGCCCCTTGAAATGAGTGTGGCGTTCTTCAGCCCACTTTCCCTTGGATGCCTCAAAATAGCAGCTAACTGTGGCTCAGAGAAAGGAAAAGTACATTAAATATCCTGTCCTATGTGACTGACAAGGTTCCCCTACTTTTTGTGAGACAACAGGTGATGTGTGGAGATCGGGCAAACTCTTGGTGGGACCAAGATAGAATCACTTATACTTGGTTTTATTTCGCCCCATAACCCTCATTTAAACCCTCTCCCCGCAACCTTCTACAGGCCATCGCGGCCTACCCTAGTCTATTGCCCGCCATCCTGTTCCCACCCCAGCCCACGAACTGCCCTTCCTCAAGGTCCTCAAAGCGCCTGGTCCTCCAACTCTTCACCCCCTACAGCGTGTATTTAAGGAAATCATCACCCCAAGCGCATCTCCTGAACAATTCTTCCATGGAGAGGAGGCAGGTATAGCACCGGGAAAGACCAACTTACTCAACACTCCTCCCACTTCAGGAAACCCCAAACACCAAAGGCTCCCCAGTCACTCTCAGATTGTCCCTCCCGCCCCTTCCCCACTTCCGTCCCCTGGGTCAGTCCCAGGATATCTACCCCCCACTGGCTCCCCAGACGGCAGCCTCCCGCGGACCCAGCCCCTAACACAGGTGCAGCTTCTGGTGCTGCGCGAGGTGCGTTTTATAGCGGAAGCCTTTGCCGCAGCCCGCACACTTGTGCGGCTTGTTGCCCGTGTGGATGCGGCGGTGGCGGATCAGGTGGGAGCTCTGGATAAAGCTCTTGCCGCACTCGATGCACGTGTAGGGCTTCTCGCCCGTGTGCGTGCGCTGGTGCTGCGTGAGCGTGGAGAAGTCGCTGAAGCGCTTCTCGCACTGGCCACAGCGGAAGGGCTTCTCGCCGGTGTGCACGCGCAGGTGGTTCACCAGGTGCGAGTTACGCCCGAAGCCCTTCCCGCACTCGCGGCACACGTAGGGCCGCTCACCCGAGTGCGTGCGCTTGTGCGTGAAGAGGTGCGAGCTGACGCTGAAGGTCTCGCCGCACTCGGAGCACATGTAGGGCTTCTCGCCCGTGTGCACGCGCTGGTGCTTCACCAAGTCCGAGCGCCAGCTGAAGCGCTTGCCGCACTCGCCACACCCGTGCGGCTTCTCACCCGTGTGGATGCGCTGGTGGTTGGCCAGGTGCGAACGGCGCACGAAGCCCTTGCCGCACTCCCCGCAGGCGAAGGGCCGCAGCGCCGCCGCCCCCGCGCCGCTGGCCGCCGCGTGCGCGCGCCGGTGGCTCAACAGATGCGAGCTGAGGCTGAAGGCCTCGCCGCACTCGGGGCACGGGTAGGGCTTCTCGCCCGTGTGCAGGCGCCGGTGCTTGAGCAGGTCGGCGCGCCAGCTGAAGCTCTTGCCGCAGTCGGCGCACAGGTTGGGCCGCTCGCCCGTGTGCAGGCGCAGGTGGTTGGTCAGGTAGGTGTTGCGGCTGAAGCCCTTGCCGCACTCCCCGCAGCGGAAGGGCTTTTCGCGCGGGGGCCGGGCCAGCGGGGGCCCGGCCCCGAAGCCCCCCGCCACACCCACCCCCATCATGCCCACCATCGCGTCGCACTCGCCCGCCAGGCCGAAGGGCTCCAGGCTGGCGGCGGCAGCGGCCTCAGCCAGGCGGTGAATGCGCTGGTGCTGCAGGAAGGCGGCGCCAGGACTGAAGCTCTCCCCGCAGTCGGGGCAGATGGTGGGCGCGTCCATGATGCTGGCCACCAGGCTATCCAGCTCCCCGAGGTCCACGGCCATGGGGTGGTGGAGCCGGTGGAAGCGGCGGTGGGCGGGCTTGTCACCTCGGTGCCGACTCCCCAGGGAGAGATGTCGCCTCCAGGGAAGTACGGGAGGGGCCGGCTGCTCCTCTTCCTCCTCCAGCCGGTTCTCCCCAGCACTCTCGTCGCCGTCCTCCCGGAGGCTCCGGGATATGCTGTCAGACTCAGACAGTCCTGGGAACATCACCGTGTCAGCTACACCAGATTGGTCATCCTCTTCCCCACGGACAGAAACGCCTTCTTCCTCACTCAGCTGGCCCTCTGCAACAGAAAAAGGTGGCAGTGGGGGATTACTATACTTGGCATTCAAAAGATAAGCCCAGAGGAAACCTCGGTAATAAAACTGTGATCCCCTCCCTCAGGCACTCTGGATCCCTGCCCCTCCAAGGCCCCCTGAGAGTTTAGCCTCTCTCAACTGGATCCTCCAGGGAAAGGCCTAAAGGAGAGTGCACTCATTGCCCCCTCTGCCCACCAGTTCTTCAGGCAGCCTCCTCGGGCCCAGGCCCCACTAGCTGGACCCGAGGCACTACCTAGCAGAGCCATCTGAAGGCCTGACTGCCTGTGTTCAGGATATTCAAGTCTGTGCCAGGTGGGACACTACGTAAGATCTCAGGAGAAAAGGTTTACTCACTCCAAGAGCTACCAATGCCTTTTAAGAGTCTAGTCTCAAAAGACAAGAACAGTCTGCCAACCTGAGAAAGACCACTTGGCCTAACCAGGCCCTGGACTAATTTTTTCTTTTTCTCTTTTTATTTTTGAGACAGAGTCTTGCTCTGTCGTCCAGGCTGGAGTGCAGTGGCGCAATCTTGGCTCACTGCAACCTCCGCCTCCTGGGTTCAAGCGATTCTCCTGCCTCAGCCTCCTGAGTAGCTGGGATTACAGGCTCATGCCACCACGCCCAGCTAACTTGTATTTTTAGTAGACATGGGGTTTCACCATGTTGGTCAGGCTGGTCTCGATCTCCTGACCTCGTTTTCTGCCCACCTCGGCTCCCAAAGAGCTGGGATTACAGGCATAAGCCACTGCGCCCAGCCCTCAGGACTAATTTTTAAAGTACATTTGGTCAGTCTGAAACAGCTTATGATGGAACAAAAAACTGAACTCACCTTCAGGACTTTGCTATGGGTGGGGGGAGGGGGATAGTAGTGGGGAATAGAGAAAGAGATTACAGAGCCTAGAGCTGGTGAGCCCAGGTTAGAGGCTGATCCAGGACACACACCTGTTGGTCTCTGGCTGCGTATCCCCAAGCAGAGGGAAGTTGCTGAGATGTGAAAGGCCTCACATGTGCTCTCCTCCACATGCTTGTGTGCACTGCGGAGGAGGGCAGCAGGGAGTCTGGGACTGTGTCACAGGGGAAGGAATGTAACCTCTCAGTCCTGGCCATAAAGTATTTTAGCTCATTTCTGTCCCCAGAGCATGCACTGAGCAGGATAAAGTAATGAATGCCCAAAGACAGAAACAAGGAGGTGGGTGGAGGCCCAGCATTCACTCTTTCAGGTCAGTAAGAGTAAGGCATTTAGCAGAGGCCATGGGCACTTTGGGAATTAGCCACGTGAACCTAGGCAGGTCACTTACCAGTGAGATGACTTATCTGCAAAGGGAGATGAGGACGTAACTGTAAACATCTGGATACCTCCTATTTGCACAGTACTGTGCTTAGTAACTCTATATGCAGCAACTCATTTAACTCTCCCAATAACACTGTGAGGTAGATTCTATTACTAGCTGGGTAATTCTACTGTAGTGTTGTTCCAGGGGTTAATTTATAGCAGCATTCTCTACACTGTAAAGTACTGCGCCAGTGAGTGAGCCTCTTCACAGCTCACCTCAGACTGGGCTAAAAAAAGGATGCTCTTCAGGCTAACACAAGAAAGGCAAGTCAGTACAGAATCCTGCTTAATGGTCCCCTCTATGGAACTCCCTTACAGAGAATGCTGTCCCTAGTTATGATTCTAGAGGAGCTGGAAGTAAGTGTAAATTTGGCAACTTGCATAGAAATCCCAGCTTTCTCCTCACCTGTGCAGATGTCGGGCACTGCTTCCCTGTGCGTTGAGTCCTGTGGGTTGGAGCCCATCTCCGGCTCCAGATGGCCTTCTCTCTTGTTTGTGTCATGTGGATTAGAGCCCATTTCTCTTTCTTCTGGGTCCCCTTCCCTGTCCTCAGAGTCCTCAAAATCAGAACCCATCCCTTTGTCTTCCGAGTCCTGGTGTGCACAGACACCCTGATTATCTTCTTGTTTCATCCAGGAAGAAAAGAGCAAGGGAGGTGACCAGGAATCCCTGCTCCAGAAAAACACAAAGAAAGGTCACGTCAGTCTGGTCTCATCCCCTCACCACGTCTAGCCTTAATTTCCAAGTCTAATAAAATGTATGGAGTTCCAAGCCCCAGATGGCAAACCTTCACTTCACTCCACATTTTAAAGTAAACAAGTGAGTGCAAAGGAGGGTGGACTGGGTGGCAGAAGAACAGTGACAACCTCACTATGAGGTTGGATGCCAACTCTCACTGGACCAAATCTTGATCTTCTGGCTATGATATGGATGTCTATTAGTGTGGTTTTATAGTTTAACAGTGAACTAGATGTTCCCATTTTTACAGCTGAGAAAACTTGAAACTCAAAAAGAAGAGGCCACTAGCCCAAGGCTACATAAACTTATAAGCAGTAGAGTGGGGATTAAGCAATTGTGCTGCCTCAAAGTTCCATGCTTTTCATACTCATTAAGCTTGCTCGCCTCCAGCCCACAGCAACCTTGCAAGTATTTTGGTTATCGTGCAAGTATTTTGGCTAATTTAAGGAGCCAGAGGAAAAGTACATCAAGACACAAGAATAATAGAAGCATCAAGTATAGTAACTTCTTGCCTAAGACCATGTCACCAACAGCACCACCAACCTGGCTTTTGTAGTGAGGATCTGCTTTGCAGGGAGGAGTGAGCCAAGATGATTCAAGTAGGCCTGGTGGGGCCAAGAAAAAGAGGTACAGGGGACCCTCTATATTAGAAGCAGTCTCTATCATCCTAATTACATATTTTACAGTATCCGAATTGTAGAGAACCCTTAACAGGAACATACACCAGAGATAATTGGTAACCCCTCTACAGAAAAGGCCAACATGTGAATCATAGGGAGAAAATGACATCAGATTCCTAAACCTTTTGTAGATGTCAGGATAACATTTCAAATTTAAAGGGCCCCCTGCCAAGACTGAGCAGTTGAGCCAAAAATAATTTATTTCTGCCATCCATCACTCCTACAGCTTAGCTCCAGGCAGCCAAACAGTTTCTAGGTCGAGGATCTTGGACTGTAACTTTGAAGAGACTAGCTCTCTGTCTCAGCAGTCCCCAAACAGCAAGAACATGGCTAAGCAAGATGCCCCTTGCTTGGCTGGGAGTTCTTCCTGCCTCTGTGGAGGCCTTCTCTGAGGTGGCCCTGGTTCTACAGAGCCTTTGGAATGGTAAGCTGGAGTTCCAGGCAGCGGAAGTTGGAAATTCCAGCTGGGTCAGCCTCACTAGAGAGCCCAAAGCAAGTCAATTAACCTCTTATTGTTCCAGTGTCCTCATGAGTGGAAGAAGGGTAAGGCTACTTAACCTTTCTCACAGGGAGGGTGTTAGAAGGAAACTAATGAAAAAGCACTTTGGAAAATACTGCAGAGAGTAACTGATGCTTTGAGTTTTACAAGCGTGTAATGCACACATTTTTCCTCTTAAGTCCTGATGCCATTCTAGCACACCCCAAAGACATGCTAGCCCCTCTGTAATTTTGGCAGACTCATCACCATATTAGACTCTTTCTGAGAGATGATGATACGCTCCCTAAATTGGAACATCAAGCCCTTTCCTTTAATGTCTTAGGATATGGCTGTGTCTGAGGTTGGTCAGTCAACAGGTCCTGAAATGCAGTTGAATTCCTTTAGAATGTATACTGTTTAAAGCACCAAGTTTCCAACATTTGGAGATTTCTTGTCTAAGACAGTAGGAGAAAAATCTCATTAAAGCTGTAAACCTTTTAAGAGGTATACTCCATGACTACTGACCCCAAATCACTTCTGCCCATCACTCTTGCCTCTTTGGAGCTCAGACACAATGAACAAGTACATCCCTTGAGTCTGCATATATAATACACCTGAAAGTGGATAGGCAAGAGTAGTGTCATTAAACATGACCTATTGATTTGCTAGTAGTGGAAAACAGTGCAGGCGTTGGCGGGGTGGGGGGCAGTGGGGGTTAAGAGGGGATTAATCAATGGTTTCTACCAATCTTGAGACCAGCAGGAGGGTTCTGTGTCAATAAAGTCAAATAAGCATGTCATCAGAATCTCATAAAACTAAAATAGCAAAGGTACAGTGCCCAGCATGGCATAAAAGGGATTGCAGCACTCCATCCTGAAGGACAGGATTTAGGAGTCCGATCTGGGAAACAGGGAGCAGGGCTTCCCCTCTAAGCCCTTTTATGGACAGGCTTCTTATGGGGCACCTCAGACATAGCAATAATGGAACAACAGAACTTTCTGATTTGTGATTTATTGGGAACCGAGACATCAGATATTAAACGTGGAAACATGGTTTTTCTAGATTTGAAGGCAGGGAGAGGGGAGAACCAGAGTGAGTTCCCCACTTAGGGCTGACGTATGAAAAGTTCACAGTGCTGCCTCAGAATTAAGGCAGGTTCTGAGCTCCGAAGGGAGTAGTTCCTGATCCTTATTTTCATTTAGACTAGGGGAGGGAGGATTAGGTGTGCTCTGAAAAGAGCTTGAAGTTCCTGTCACCCAGATACCATTCATGGCACAACAACTACTCAAATTTGTTTTAAAATGCATTATGTTAGTGCAAAACTGGAAATCTGCATGCCCAGTAACACGGATTCAGTTCCATTCACGCCAGCACATCATGGGGTTTTAGGCAATTGTCAGGTGATGGAGAAGGTTATTTAGAAGTTAGGAAAGATGATCACGATGTAATTATATGAAAAGCAGCTGGTTTGAAAAATATTTCACTTTGGCTTATATGCATACTAACATGTATATTTACACATGTATACACAGATCAGAGAGGAAGACCAGAAGTTTATTAAAATACTAAACTTCTCAGTCACTTTGGGGGCTTTGCAGCTCTTAATTCATTTGATGTTAACCTAATAAAGTAGGATATTTCCAACTTCACAGATAGGAAACGGGCACAGAAGTGACTAGTCCAAAGTCATACAAATCATAAATTGCAGAGCAGGGATACATACCCTTGCAAGTCTAGCTCCCGTAAACACATTCTGAACCAGAAGCTGGTATATAGTTTGAGACTTGTCCTCTTTGTACATCTGTATTTTCTACATAAACAGGTATTTTTTAATCAGAAAAATAACTTTGTTTTTAACATGATAGAAGATGTTAAACCTGCAATTACTCTAGAAGTAATAAAAAGGAAGACAAGGGCAAGAGTTGTGATAACCTCAATCTAGAAAACTTAATATTCAAAAACACTAGACACCATGGTATAAAGTGTCAGATATTCAGGCATATTTTGTTCCAGCTCCTTTCCCATTCATTCTCAAAAACTAGCAACATGTTTTCTTAGGCAAGGCTGGAGCTGGATATCCAGTGGGCAGCAGGGCAGTGTGATCACTTTGTGGCCAGATTGACCTGGGTTTGAATCCTCTGCTCTTTGCCAGCCACTTTACCTTGTACAAGTTTCTTAGCCTTGCTGAATCTCAGATTCTGCATCCATAAGAACAAGGATGCTGCCTCCTACCTTGCAGGGTTGTTTCTCGAGCCACAAAAATTAATGTTTGTAAAAGCTGCTGGCATGTTAGAGACACAATAAATGGTAGTTATAACTATGATGAAACTTCAGCCAACTTCTTAAGAAAATTATACATACCCCCATTCTAAATTGGGGGTCACCTATTCCCAGCTACGTTCATGGAGAATGGCCTTTGGCAAGTACAAACAGCTTCCCCTAGCCTTGCTGCTAAAGGTTCTATTAATGAACAACTCACCATGTGGATACAAGAACCAGGGAGTGACTAGTTGCTGAAGGGAGCTAGGTAGAGGGAGAAAGGTTTAATTCCAAATTCAAATAGTTTTCAGCTGCTGATTGCCCATCCTGTAAACAGAGTATAGGTCTAAAGCTAAATAGGGTGTGGGTGCCTGGTTCAGTAAACCCTAACGTACACCATCTGTAAGGGAGCTCTCCTTCCCCCAATAAGAAGGAATAGAAGTTTAAGGGGGAAAAGCAATAGAGTGGTGGGCATACAAAACTAATTCTACATCTGGTTGTAATCACTGAGGGAGACAACTCTGGTTTTTGGCCAACACAACCATTGTGCTGTGTGACTTTAAGCATTTGCCCCCTTCGGGCTTCTGTTCCATGAGAAGGTTGGGTTTGAATGTTCCTGAGTCCTCTTCAAGCTTGTCATGTGACACACAGGTGAGTTGATCCAGGAAGGCATCATTGTCAGTTTCATTAGACATTTCCAGCTCCAGCTTGTTAATCCACACAGCAAACTCTTAATCCCCAAACATTCCACCACCACCATCACAAAACCTTTTTCTTGGATGCAGATCACTTCAAGATGGGATTGGGCAACTTCAACGAGACTGCTCAAATCCTGGTTTCTAGAACTTGTGATATTTTCATGTCTCTTTCCCCTACCCCAATTTCAAAAAAGTAAGGCCTATCACCCTATCACTGGGAAAATGCTCAAGAGCCTTCTAGACAAACTCAACCCCACTTGAAAGAAAGATCACTTTGAAGACACTGCTACAGAGCAGAGGTGAATGTGATAAAGTGTCTCTAAAAAGAGAAAAAGACTCCAGCCTGGGCAACAGAGCAAGATCCCTTCTCTACAAAAACTTTTTACAAAATAGCTGGGTGTGGTGGCACATGTCTTTAGTCCCAGCTACTTGGGAGGCTGAGGCAGGAGGATCACTTGAGCCCAGGAGTTCCAGGCTGCAGTGAGCCAAGACTGCCCCCACCTTCCCCCGCACTCCAGCCTGAGAAACAGGGCAAGACCCCATCTCAAAAAAAAAAGAGGAAGGGAGGGAATGAGGTGGGAAGATAGGGGAGGGTAACTGAAGCCAGTAGCAGAGCCAGAATTAGAATTTAAACCAAGTTTATTGGCACATTCGCCAAATCCCCCACTTTGGGGCTACCTGTGAAATCTATCCCTATTGAACAAGATCCCCACCACTTTGTGGATTTAACCTAACTTCCTATGAAGAGGTTAGGGCAGAGGAGTGTACGCAACTCCCCCACCAACCTGGATTTTACATAGAAACCAAGGCCAGAAATAGCACCAAGTCTCCCAGCCTCTAAAAGATAAAGCAGGGGCGCAGCTGCCGCCTCGCTGAGGCAGCCTTCTGCGCGGACCCCAAGCTGTCACGCGGCTCCTGGCGTGGATGGCACCGCGGAGGCGGTGTCTCCTTGGAGCGGACCTAAGCACCTTCCTATGCACTGCAGCGGGTCCATCTCCTTTGACTCCAGTAACTGGGAGGTAAATCAGGGTGACCCGTTTGACGTGTAAAGAACACTGAGGCCAGGGAAGCTGAACCCCAGGCGGCGTCTCTCTCAGGTAGAGACAGCAGGTGTTCCCCTCCGCTGGCTCCTAGAAGGGACAAATGGCCAAGCGCGTTAGGACTGGAAAAGGAAGGCCAGTTCCCAGCGAAGCAGCGCGGGCCGCACCTGGCAGCCCCGACCAGCAGGGACGGCCAGTTCCAAAGCAGATCACTCCCAGCCCCCGCTTGGGCCCCGCCTGGGCCCCGCCAGCCCCCAGGGCAGAGGGCGGAGGAGTCATGTGCCGCGGCGGCCGCTGCCAGGTGGCGGGGAGCCAGGCCGGCAGGGCTGTCATGTCAGGGGAAGGAAGCGGCCCGGCGGGCGGCGGGCCAGGAGCGGCTCCCACTCGGGCCTCCAGACTGCAGCTCCTTTCCTGTCTCCCACTCATCTCGAGGCTCCCTTCCCTACCTCCTCAGAGGAACGCAGGGCCGGCCAGCAGCAGCTGGAGGCTTCCTCACTCCTCTTCCCACGCCCCCCTGCCCACCACTATTTCCCAAGGGAGCGCTTCCATAGCAGAGTCCAGGCGGGGACACCCGATTGGGTAGAGCGCTGGAAAAACAATTTCAGCCTGCAGTTCAAAAGGCTGACCTCATGACCACAACTGGGGTCTAACCAGAGATTCCAGGGGGTTAATCATTTGTCCATCTTCAGCACCAACTGGGTAAAAAGTCAGCTAGCCTCTCGGGGGATATGACCATCAAGGTCCTGCCTCCTCACTGGTAAGTTTATGGTCAAAAGGAACCCAAAGGGCAAAGAAAGCCACCTCGCCATATTTGCAGGGGATGCCTCTACTGAGCAAGGGGTAAGCACCTTACACAGAATGTGTCCACAACCAAACGTGGCAGGCGAACTTCCCCTCAGCTGGCTTGGCCAGGCACAAACCCAGACTGCCCAACCCAAAATGCCAGCCACCCAAGTGGCAGACTGCTGCGTGAAGGTGAACATTAATTCCAGACAGGGACAGCCAAAAGATTACTGCACCTAAGTGTTGCCCACTGTCCAGACAAGAGGAGCTAAAATAATATGGTTTCTGCCTTGTGGTTACTGCTTTTTTTTACCTGGAGAGGGAAGCCCAAGGTGGAAAAAGAAGAAGGCTCAAAACCAAGGCAACAGAGAAACCAACCTACATCCCCATGGGTCAGCACCAGTTTGAGGCTCCTTCCAATCTCTGTGATCAGGAATAGCACAAATGCCCTTGGGGTCAGACATTTCCTGTCCATCGGTTGGGCTAGGGCCCCTCAGTTTGGCTTGACGGCCTCAGCTTATCACAAATGCCAATCCTCCACCACCACCCTATTCCTCCTGCACGAAATAAGAATTAGTGCAGCGCAGACACAGATCCTAAGTGCCCTCAAAGTTAGACTATCTGCCCTCAGCTGAGAAGTCACAAAAGCTACAGGTTTTCCCGTTGGCAATTACTATCCATATTTTACATTTAACTGATTAGAATCTTCTGCGACATAAATCACGGTGATCCATTTTCCTGTATATTTTCCTTATATACAGGAAATCCTTCTGTTGATGGTTTTTTATTCCCTGTGCTCCACCACCACTACTGTTTTACACCCTCAGTTGTTTTGTTTAGTAAGAGAAACTTTGGGCAGCCCTCAGAATTATTATCTCTAGATACTTTCTCAGCAGCTGGCTCAAATGTTCCATGTTTGCATTTCAGGAAATCACAGACCTTGGAAATCCCTTCGTTTAACCTTCTTTTACAGAGATGAAACTAAGGCTAGAAAGGGAAAGTGACTGAAAGTCAGGTTTTACTAGAAGAGTTGTGGCCAGACTCTCAATTTTGCTGATGGTGTCTCCAGTGATCTTTGCATCTCTTTAATATAAAACACATCTTCAAAAAATAGCCAGATAAATTGAGGACATATACTTGTCTTTTCTTTTTGTTTTTGCACACTGATTAATCAGGGTCCTCCTGAGAAAGAGAACCAATAGGGTGTGTGTGTGTGTGTGTGTGTGTGTGTGTGTAGAGAGAGAGAGAGAGAGATTGATTTATCATAAAGAACTGGCTCACGCCATTATGGGGTCTGGCAAGTCCAAAATCTGTAGGGTCAGCTGACAGGCTGGAGACCCAGGAGAGCAGATGCAGAAGATTCCTCTGAAGATCAGTCTGTTTGTTCTATTCAGGTTTCAGCTGATTGGATGAGGCCCACCCATATTATGGTGGGCAATCTACTCGAAGTCCACTGATTTATATGTTATCTTCATCTAAAAAACATCCTCACAAAACACCCAGAATAATGTTTGACCACAAATCTTGGCATTCTGTGGCCCAGCCAAATTGACACATAAAATTAACCATCATACATACTGTAGCTTAAAGGTGTAGTCTGCAGTAATTGCATCATATTTACGCATTTAAACATTTTTCATGAAAATCATTACTACATACAGATAGTTGAATAGAGTCTCAGGGTATATGTGCTATAGAGGATGGCAGGGAAAAATCAAGATTAATCTTAAAGATCTACACAGCCACATGTGTGTGTTGTCTGGATTGGGGTCCTAGTTGTGTAACACTCCTACAGCAGAAAGACATGCAATTTAATCATCTATTTCACTGAAGGACAAAAGAGAAAACAGGTTAAGACTGCACCAGGGGTTTATGTGAGCTATGTGAGTTGTTAACAGACAGCCTTGTTCTGGGAAAGTTGATGCTGGAATCCCACATTAACGTTGCCAGACGGGGCCAGGTGACCTCAGGAAGTCTTTTCCAACCCAGATGATTCTGTGATCATATTTCCACTGTAATGAATAGCCCTCAAGAGCATGCTTATCATAGCAAATAAGGAGAGAGGGGTGTTGGGGCCAAAGGACTTGAGGCACACATTCAATCACCCCAGCTTCCCACTGTAGATTCAACAACAACAAAAAAACTGCTCTTCTAATTCTTTGCCCAAAATAACTGTTTGGTGTTGTTGATGAAGAATGGCTGGCGTGTTCCAGCCCAGTGCATTTCAGCAGTGGGTAAGTGACACCTCTCCCTATAATCTGCCAAGATATCTTCCAAAAAGAAAAAACAGGAATAAAAATGTAAAGAAGTCACCTGATGCCTGAATTTTCCTGCCTAATTAAGTGTTAACCTCCACAGCTAGTTTTCAGCATGAAGTAAAACATTTGCATACACTTAAAAACAGGTTTTAAATAATTACATACCTGTTACTCTTATTTCCTTAAAAATAACAGATTATCAGCAAAAACCAGATCATAGGAAAGAATGTAACACACATGATCCACTTTCTTCAATAACAATGCAACGGTGACAAAAATGGCAAAGAAAGGGGAAAGTAGAGAGACCTGTAGGTCAAAAAACATAAACAATATCAACCAACCCCAATATACTGACCTTATTTGAATGCCAACTCAAACTTACAAATTACAGAAACAAATTATAAGACAACTGAGGAACTGTGAATACTAATTAGATATTTGATATCAAGGAACTTCATTTTGTCAGGTGTTGGTACTGAGATTAAGTGTACAAAGAGTTCTTATATCTTTAAGAGATATATAATGAAATATTTACAAGTGAAATGATATGTCTAGAATTTGCTTCAACATAACTCCTGGACAAAGGGGAAGGGGCTGGGGTACAGATGAAACAATATTGGTCATATATTGACCACTGTTGAAGCTGGATGGTGGTATATATAGGCTTATTACACTACTTTATCTACTTTTATATATTTACTAGAAAGCTTATAAAAAGTTTTGAAATGGATAATTATATTTTTTTCTGAAATTTTGGGTTATTTATGTTCATTTAAGTTTTGGCCAGAACATAATAAAATATCAGTGATTTCCATAAAAGGAATAGCCTGCTTTTATAAATCATGCCAGAACAAGAGTGGTTACAAGGCTTAATACTGAACAGAGCTCATGGGAAGTGGGAGAAGGGGCAGTGGAGCAAAGATACTAATAGAAACTTAAGTTTGATGCTTTTTGCTCCTTTTAAAAATGAGATAAAGGAATAGCTGTTATGTTCAAAATAGAATCAGATTCTGTTTCCATTTTCATCTACTTTTATATTTCCAAACAACTAAAAAATGATCCTGCCCACCAGAACTTGTTTATTTCCACCATTAATGCAGCAACTCTACACTCCAAACCAAGAAGGAATAAACTGGATTAGGGGTCCTAGTTGTGACAATTCTATTAGGGGAATGCTTTATCCCCAGGACAGACAAACTAATGAAAGGATGTGAGTGTCCAGTAGATTAAGTACATCAATTATTGGTCCTCCCTAGAATCACCTTCTAAGGGGATGAAAAATGGAAGATCATGTACAGATGAAAAGGAAGATAACACAGTAGTGATTTATGAAAATGTGATCTCCACGAGATGAACTCTGACAGGAACAGAACTACTTTACTAGCCCAAACTGAGAACTTTTAAATTTAGATAGTGTTGTCAGACAGTGCTCAGAGAAACTCTGAGGATGCCAGTCAAATTGATTCATATCACACTACAAAGAGAGCAACTAGAAGATATTATGCTCCTACTTTACATGAGAACTGAAAGCTCACAGATATTTTCTATTTCAGCCAATGGTGCACAGTAAATCTAGGATGCACACACCCAGTCACAGGACACAGCTTTCCTCCAGGAAGTGATGCATCTGTCTCAAGAAGGAGGCTTGCGTGTCTGGGACTCATTCATAACTTGAACATCACGTTACTAAGTCATTCATCAGGTTCAGTCTGGGTTCCTTACCTTTAGTTCCTAGCATTTCCCAAAGAGAGCAACAGTACTATACAAACTTGCAAATAGAATAATGGTATTTTTCTTGAGCATGAGTTCTTAGCCTGAGGGCCTTCAGAATCCGTGAACTCCCTGCAACCGTATGGAAATGTGTCTGTAGACACTTTCTCCTGATGAGAAGGCCCATAGCTTTTTCTTGGACTCTGAAAGGATCCATGGAACAAAAACAAAAACCCTGTTATAAACCACTATTATTAAGGACTCATGATACATTTCCTTATCATAAGAATTCAAAAATGATACAGAGTGGTTTTGGGTAAGGGGGATAAGAGCAATTTCACCACTATATGCCACAAGATCTTTTGGCGTGCTGGTGGAAAAGAGAAGATAATGGCAGTAAGTCCAAAAGCAGGCAGTAGCACAGACAAAAATATCAGTAAATTTCAAACACATATGGAGAGCGAGGGACCTAGCAAATGGAACCTGCCTGAGATCACCACTTTGGTGATCTCACCTAACACCCTATTTTACAGATGAGTCAGGCAATGGAGACCAAGAAAGGTTAAGTAAATTGCCGATGAACACACCAGTTAAGGGCAGACACGAGCCTAAATCACTGGCATATTAACCTTGGTTTCAATCTCCCCTTGCTACTCAATCCAACATAACCTTTGGTGCTTGGCTAATTCACACCTGTGATCTGGGTCTCCCAGCATCATTAGTTCACCTGCTCTTCACTTCCTAGTCACTCACATTATGTGACAGGTGCACTAAGAGGGAGGGAAGTTGTTCCTCAAGACTGTAACACCCTGCCTCTCTTGGACGTATCTAATTTATAAGCTTGACCCCAGGTTTATGGCTCCTATCAGCTGCTTACTTGGGCAGTGAGTAAAATCACATTAATCAAACCATAACCTACCCAGTACACAAAATGCTTTGTTAGTTAATCCTTCTCCTCTCAAAGGAAAAAGAATTACAATCTGGACAAAGTCATCAACTCTTTCCTAACAAATCTTCAAAGTGTTAGCAAAGTTATCTTGCCTGCAAAGAATAACATGCAAATACCCAGATAAAGAAGGGCATTCTGGGAGTTACACAAAACTGCAACATAGGGAGGCCTAGTTCACATTTAACTGCACCATGGGATCAAGGACTCAGTTCATCCAACGTGACCCATTACTACAAATACAGTTTCTTAGCTCCACCCTGTGCTTTAACAGCTTTTCAGTCCCCATATGGGAAGTGGTATAGATGTGCGCCCGGTGGCAGGGACAGCACCACTCCAAGTACATTTTGCTGTAGAGAATGTATCCACAGATAATGAGCAAATCTCATAACTTGAATTCACAAAGGTGTCAAGTTGGTAGAGGATGGGGCCACCCTTCGGATTACTGGATTCCTTTTAGGTACAATCTCCCTTGCACCAGATTCTCCCAACCCGCTCTGTCATATTCATGAGTTTAGTGCTCTGGCTTTAGTGACAACATTTCACTGACTGCATTTTTCTTGTGTTCTTCCTGACTCCTGATAATTTTTTTCCTATTGTAGTTTCAGTTATTTTTCCTCTAGAAAAAAACATAGAAAATGTTCTTCAAACTTAACTTCATGTGATCCTCAGAAGTGATCTCTGACTTAACAGGTTTTGGATTCTCTGCTGTTTTTACTAGAGAAAAACAGAACATCTTGTTGGCTAGAAAAAAAAAAGCAGTTGTTTGAATTAGCATTGACTTAATGGAGTGTTAGAGTAAACACTGAATAATACTGAGTCCTTTGTATACTATTTGAAAAAAGTCATCGTCTGTGTGTGTGTATGTGTGAGAGAGAAAGAGACAGAGAGAGAGAGAGAGAGAGGAAAGAGAGAGAGAAAGGAGAGGGGAAGACCATGAAGCCTCAATAGTACTGGTTATACCATTTAAAAAAATCTTTAAAGACATTTTTCTATTCAAACTATGAAACTCCTTAAAAGGGGAGACTGCCTCATTCTGCAGTATCATTTTTAAATTACTAAAACCAATTATCAAACTATATTATATTGTATCCTGCAATGCCATTTTTTGGCCAAATAAATCTTACAGGCTATTGGGAAAAGGAGGAATAAGTGCTAGTGAGCCCTAGTTAAAAACTTAACATCACCACCACACTCTCACAGTTTCCCAGTGAACTCGGGCTTCCAGATGGGACAACCTCAGCAGACAGTGTTAATTGCTAACATTTAGTTAGTGATCCAGACCCACATCAATTATCAGCTATGTATTTCTACCTTCCACATGCAGTGGTCTCCTCTTCTGCTTTGATCTCACCATCAACACTGTAAAGTGCTTGGCATTTAATAGGAGTTCAGTAAATGGCCCAGAAATCTTGTTGAGACACTCTCCTTGGAAATTCTCTTTGCTTAGCACCCACAATATTGCACTGTCCTAGTCCTCCTCATACTTCACTGACCACCCTGTCTCCTCTTCTTAACTCCTAAAATAGGTCAGCCTTCAAGGGTCTTTTTTACATTTCTTCTCCCTCTCCCTCAACTGTTTTGCCTCTTCCTGTAGCTTTATACAGCTCTTCTATCCAAAGACCTCACAAATTTGAACCTCTCACCCAACCCCTGACCTGCACTCCAGATCCACATTTCTCATGATGCCCCAAGCATTACAACTGAGGAGGCTGAATGTCCCTTCCAGTCCTGAGGTGCTGTCCCGCATGTCCCATGTGACAAGGGACAGGAGGCAGCAGAAACAGGAAAAGCACATGCGAAGGAGTCAACAGCACAGGTTAAAGTAGAAGTCTGCCACTGACATATGGTGTGCCCCGGGACAGCTATTTCACCTCTTCGAGTCTTAGTCTAATCATCTACACAATAGGGGAAAACAAGCTACCTTGAAAGGATGCTATAAAGACTCAATGAATTTCCATTTGTATTGTATCTGGCCCATGTCAGATTTAAAAACAAGTATTAGTTCCTTTCTTGAATCTTTGCTACAAATCAGCTCCTCCTGGCAGTGTCCATTTCTGTTAAAGTCGTCTTTGTTCTTACAAGCTCAAAACCATGGACTCAACTTTGACCCGTCCCTCACCCCTTTCAATCAAATCAGTTGCCACGTTCTTTTCACTTTTCTCTTTTTTTCAGTTGCCACTATCACTGCAGTACACACTCTTACTAGTTAACATGCACCTACATGTCACTACTGCATCAATCTTAAAACGTTGTCACTTTATTATTCTGCTCAGAAACCCCTAAGTGACTTTGTCATATAAGCACAGACTCCAAGTCATTAACAATGTAGCCTAAGGCTCTCTTACCTCATCTTAACCTCTGTCCCCTAACCCCAGCCCAAAAGGGTTGCTTTAAATCCCCCAGAAGGCACCCTGTTTTCCCTTCCTGAGATGCTTTTCATCCTCAAAGCATGGGTTACAGTCTGTCCTTTTCCGGAGGCAGCAGCACCTGTAATGGTTAAAAGCTCAGATTCTGGCCAGGCATAGTGGCTCACGCCTGTAATCCCAGCAGTTTTGGGGGCCAAAGCCAGTGGATCGCTTAAGCTCGGCAGTGCAAGATCAGCCTGGGCAGCAGGGCAAAACCCTGTCTCTCCAAAAAAAAAAAAAAAAAGCCAGAAGTGGTGGCATACACATGTAATCCCAGCCACTTGGAGGGCTGAGGTGGGAGGATTGCTTGTGCCCAGAAGGTATTCACACCACTGGACTTCAGCCTGGGTGACAGAGCAAGATCCTGTCTCAAAAAAACCAAAAACCAAACAAGATTCTGGAGCCATACGACCTGTGTGAATCCAGTCTAGCTGTTAGCCTTAAGCAAATTGTTCAACCTCTTTTGGCCTTAGTTTTCTTCATCTATAAAATGGAGAGAACAACTGAACCTACCTTATAGGGATAGTAAGTGCTCAGATAGAATTATTATTATTTTTTCACTTTGTATGACTTAAGATACTTTTTCTTATTCTGCCTAATATTAGTTTTTTAAATAGAATCATACTTACAATAATTCATATCTTATTTTTGGCTCTCCTTTTTCTCCTACCACCTCCCAACTCTAAGTTCCTTATGGGAACAAACATTTTATTCACTTTGATAATTCCCTCACACAATGGACCTTCAAATAGTTCTTGAAATGGATAAAATCAGGAGTAATTATTTCTTCCCCTCAGTCTCAAAAGGAAGACCTAAAAAGACTAGGAAATCTAGTGATTTGGCAAAATCACATCAGGTAAGGTAGAGTCATAGAGACAATCTAACTCTCCCAACTGGATCCAATAACCTGTTAGCACCAGGAGCCAAACATGCTTAATTACCCTGCTAAATAGGTAGCCATGACAGGAAATGGCAATTCGCCTCAAAAGTTAGGCAGACCATTCTCAAAAAAGAATTCTACATCTCTTGGCCCAAATGCCAGCACGCTTTGTTTGTATCAAATGCCCCTGTGTGGGTCCTCCCTCCACTCCAAGGGTTTAACCCTTGATTCAGCTGTGCAAACAGAGGTGGCACAGTGCTGTTTATGTTCATTGTGGGGAATGCTACCAGACTGTCCCACTATGACAGGACAACTACTTCTCTCCCACCCAAGGAAAACTGGGACTAGCAGTCACAGAAATTAAATGACGAATGAAGAAAGACCAACATTTAATCTTCAAAGTAATTATGAGACTAAAGAAATTGCTGGGTGAGGCAGGGCAGGGAGTGCATTCAAATACCGGGGAGATTTGCATTTAACATTAAGAGTGGCTATTCAGACTAAAGTTTTATTCTCTGGCAGTTCTCAAGAGTTCCATGTTTTGTTTTGTTTTTCTTACTACAACAAGAAAGGCATGGATTTCTTGATTTCTCTTCTCACCTACATAGAATCATCAGCCTAGAAAACCCTTTCCCTAAAGGTCCAGAATTAGGCTGGGAAACAAATGAAGGCTCTTAAGAAAGTTAATAAAGATTACATGCCATACAGGAAGTGTTGACCAGGAATACTTACCACACCACCAATTCAATCAATAAACACAAGCACATATTAGGAAGTAGAGAAACAGAAACAAAGGATGTCCTGTGGCAACTGCCCCCCAGACTAGTGTAGGCTGTGGCTGCAGTCTGGTTAAATTCAACTGATGCTTATTGTTATAAGGGGGGTGGTAAAAGGGGAGTGTGTCTTCCAGTTAATTTCACATTTTGGTTTCTCAGTTCTGGAGTAAACTAGTTTTATATTAAATTAAATCTGGCACACATTCCCCCCCTAAAAAAGGAAAAGATGGGGAAAGCTCATATACTAAAAAAAATAACAAGAAAAGGAGTCACAGGTGGGGAGAAAATGTTTGCAAAAAAAATATATGATAAAAGTCTGTTAACCAAGATATAGAAAGAACTCTTAAAACCCAATTAAAAATGGGCAAAAGATCTGAACAGACACCTCACCAAAGAAAATATGCAGATGGCAAATAGGCACATGAAAAGATTTTTAACACTGATATGGTTTGGCTGCGTCCCCACCCAAATCTCATCTTGAATTGTAGTTCCCGTAATCCCCTCATGTCATGGAAGGGACCAGGTGGGAGGTAATTGAATCATGGGGGCAGTTACCCTCAGGCTGTTCTCATGATAGTGAGAGTTCTCAGAAGATCTGATGGTTTTGTAAGGAGCTTTTCCCCCTTTGCTCGGCACTTCTCTCTTCTGCTGCCATGTGAAGAAGGACATGTTTGCTTCACCTTCTGCCATGATTGTAAGTTTCCCAAGGCCTCCCCAGCCATGCAGAACTGTGAGTCAATTAAACCTCTTTTCCTTATAAATTACCTGTTTTGCGTATTTCTTCATAGCAGCATGAGAATGAACTAATACAAACATCAATGTCATTTGAGAATTTCAAGTTAAAACAAGATGCCACTACTCGCTCATTAGAATGGCCAAAATCCACAACACGACAACATCAAATTAGCTATCAAGGCGTGAAAAAACATGGAGAAACCTTAAAACGTATACTACTAAATGATAGAAGCCAATATGAAAAGGTCACATACTGTATGATTCCAACCATATGACAATCTGTAAAAGGCAAACTATGGAGACAGTAAAAAGATCAGTGGTTGCCAGAAGTTAGGGGAAGGGAAGGATAAATAAGTGCAGCACAGAAGATGTCTAGGACAGTGAAACTGTTCTGCACTATACTATAATGGTAGATACCCGTCATTATACATTCATCAAAACCATAGAATGTACACCAAGAGTGAACCCTAAAGTAAATTATTGATTTTGGGTGATAATGATGTATCAATATAGGTTCATAAGTTGTACCAAATGTATCACTCTGGAGCAGGATGCTGAGAGTGGGGGAGGCTGTACATGTGTGAGGGCCGGAGGCAGACAGGAACTCTACTTTCTCAATTTTGCTGTGAACCTAAAACTGCTCTAAAATATTTTTGAAATTTTATATATATATGTACATAATGTACATATATGTAAGCTATCTTCCCCAGCTTATATAATTTATAAGCATACAACCTTACCCACACCTCATTGTAAAAAATTGTCTGTACCATCATTTTAGGAACAAATTAAAATGAAATTTTAAAAAAACACATTCATTCAACAAATATTTATCAAACCCTTACCATGCACTACCCATTATTCTAGATTCTCTGTTGTAAAGATTACATTCTAATGAAATTTCTATTCTACCTTCTATTTCTAAACACCTCCTAAACCACCTCTACTTTCTAAACCACCTTCTATTATCAGAAATCATTGTCAATACCTGCCTGAAGGATTATTTTCAAAACTAGCAAAACAAAAATAAAGTGATTCTTTGAAATTCACAAAGGCTTCCAGGTATGGGGGACAAAAAATTTCAACAATTGGAAAAGTCTTCCTATACTGCCCTGCTAAACTTCATCAAGCATCAAAGATGTGCTAAGCACATGAAATAGCTCTGAGATGATGAGCCAAAGCAAAACATTTCTTAGCAAATGAAACCCAGAAAGTTTATTCCTGTTTTATAATTATGGTAAGATCCTGATAAACTTCTCAGAAGACCATGTATATCTGAAGTAACTCTCTGAATAAAAAGTAGGCCCTTTCCCTTTAACTACCCATAGCAAATTTAGCCTCCACAGGAAGGAGAAATCTGAAGTATCGCATGTGACCCTCTCACACACCTGCTGGAACACTGTTGCTGGCCTATGGATGCACAGAACATGACTTGCTGAATAGATTCAGTGATCCCAAGAACTCTCCTATTCTCCTTTAACATGACTAATGTGCTTCTAACAACCCATAGTACACTGTGTTTATACCAGGGCTTTCAAGGTTCTCTGCACCCTTGAGGTCAGAGAAAAAGAAGGTTTAGTCAACCTAAGGAAATGTGTTCAATCTAGTGATAGGTGAAACTCTCTTCCACCCAAAGACGAGAAGCTACTGATCTTTTAACCATCCCTTATCAATACATGATGTAATGAATGCCAAATCTATACCCCACACAAATCTTGCTGCTCTGATGAAAACAGAATGAATTATCTTCCTTCCTCTCCCCAGCCTTCTTCTCCCCCAGTAAGTGCAGCCAGTGAAACCCCTCTGATTTTCTCAGATGTGCATGACATCTGAGAGATTTGGCATGACAGCAAAGGGAAAGGTACTAAACAATGCCCCACCTCGCTACCCAAAATCATTAAACACTATAATCATTCAGTGCCAGTGTTAGTTAAGCTCAGAAAACTCAGCTTACAGTGGTCTGCTCTGGCATATTTCCAGAAGGTACTTTCCTCTTTTGGAAGTTACATGAAAAGGGTGAAAATTAACTAAGAAAATAATTATCCTCTCTTTCTATCCCTCTTCTACAATATAAGCAAACTATCAACATGCAAATAATATTTTGTGCCTCCATTTCTGCATTTTAGTCATTACCAATTCATCATTAACTCAGTTTCTGAAAGTCTACCATATGCCAGGTTGTGTTCTGGACATAAAGTCCCTGTCACGTGTGGGAACCCACTCAAGTCTACTTTCATTAAGAAAACATTGAACTGCAGAATTTCAAACAATGCAAGAGATTAGGGGAGAGGCTGAGGGTGGCCTGGTGTAGTTGAAAAAGGCTACCCAAAAGAAGTGAGACTTGGCCTGGCAAGAGGAATTCAGACAGACTGGGAAAAAAAAGAAAAGAATTCCAAACACACACAGTTCTTTACCCAAAGGTCTTATTAGGGGTTCTGAACCTGGCCTTTGCAACTGATGGTCATGAGAGTTTAAGGACATAAAAATAACAGATCTATGAAGAAAACAGTACTTCTCAGAATAAGATCCATGAGGATGCTTTTAGAAGCACAACGTTACTGGTAGGAAATCTGGGAAGTGGAGGACTTCAGGAGAAGAAGGAATAAAGAACTGTCAGTTTTCTCCCATGGAAAGCAAATTCTGAACAGGCTTGACAGTCAGCAGACCTAAATTCCAGTCTACACTCAGTTCAGAATCTGGGACTCCAGGCAAGCTTCTTACCTTCTCTCCAAGCCCTAGTTTCCTCATTTTTAGAATGGAGATAACAATATGTAAGTCATCAGATTAAATAAGTCATCAGATTAGACATGTAAATCACCTAGTTTAGTAGCTGATATACAGATGTTCAATAAGTGGCGACTATTATTGTAATCACATAAAAAGAAGCATGAAAAATTGCCCAGTTCGAGATAAGTGAGGGACTACTAAATTGTAGTGTCTTTGGGGAAAATTTGAAAGTCTGATTTGTTTTCTATTTCTATATGCTACATTTTAATCCTCATAGATTGCTTGGGCTATAAAAATAAAAATGGCATGGTAAATGTCTGGCTTACTTGCAAATAGCAGGACAGTCTTCGTAGTGCTGCTTTTCTAATGAGCACTTCGCACCTTCATAATTGAATGGAAACAGTTACCTTCTTCAGTCTAGGACAATGACAAAAATTGTTGATTATTTGCTTGGGATTAATCCACTCCATATTCTGCCTGAGAGTTTAAAATGTAGGCTGGCAAATAACTTATTCAACAAACTTTTTGTGAATGTCCTTGTACTAGACACTATGATAGGTACTTTTAGGGTCTCTTAACCCAGGAGCAAAAGGAAAAGCCTCAGTCTGACATGTCCTAGATGCTTTATTTTCACAATTGCAATGAATCATCACAGGTCTATGAGAAAGGCTCCATCCCATTTTCTAAAGAAAAGGCAAGATAATTAAGATTTTTTTTATCCTTTCACTCCTTCTTTGATTTATTCATGTTTTCAAATCAAACATCCTTTGGGCACTTGTTAGATATTAACACCTAAAGCAGGTGTCATTGAAATAATACAAATTACCAAGGGGTAAGATTAATTTTGACTGCAAAGTTTGGGAAGAGTTCTGTAAGGGAGCTAATCAGCTGAGCCAGGATATGTACGAAAATAATTAGGGACAGGTACAGGGATGTCCAGCAAGCATGGGGTTCAACCTGACAGTCACGGAGGTAGAAGAATGTCTGTTGCATCTTCAAGGACTGGGGAGCTATTTGCTCCAAGGATGGGTAGGTAAATTGGGGTGGCACAGGTCCAGTAAAGGAGAGAGGTAGGTAGGCACTGAATTGTGAAGAATTTTAAATCCCAAAGTAAGGAGTTACTTTTGTTGATTATATTAACTCTACATAGTGTGTGGTACTGAGAAACCTGTTAAGGAGCAGGTGAAAGAAAAGAAAAAAGAAGTAGAATCTTAGATACAAAGAAAAGCCCATATGGTACTGACATAGGTTCAAGCTCCAGACCTCTTACTGACACTGCAGCTATTTTTTTCTTTCTACATAAGCAGACAAGCTCCTTCTTGCCTTAGTTTATCATCCTTACAACCAACCTTTACCCTTTCTCCTTCCCTTCACAGGACACTAGTAATTAGGCAAAAAATGTAGATTCTGAGGAAATTCAAAGAGTTTTGGTGGGGGAGGGAGAGGAAATGTGATGCAACTCCATGAGCCTTAGTCATGCTGCTGATGTGAGGTCACTATTTACCACTTCAATCCAGCCGCATCAATCCAGCCGGTTCTTCTGTCTGACTAGCATCCATTTACCCCTCTATCCCAGTAGTTCTGAAAAGTCATCTATGTGTTCCTTTGTGTAATGTAAAGAGCAGCCTGACTTCATATTTATGATCTTGTTCAATAGGATGCCATCTTATTCTCTGTTGGGCATGGCTGAACTTTTGACATCAACTTTCCCTTAACAACAACCCCCACTTCCAACACACACACACACACACACACACACACACACACACACACACACACACACAGAGCCAATATGTTCTAACTAGAAATCATCTAAATTCACAGAGCCTCTTCCCTTCACTTCATTATCCTCATGGCCTCATCCTAAACAACTCGGTTTTTTTTCTCGATTCCATTCTTTATCTCAGTTCAAATGCCTCATCTCTCCCAAAGAAGCTAAGGAAGAAATGTTTTGTTTCACCTCGAAAGCCATTTATATCAGGCTCAGGGCTCTCTCCATGTCCTACAGCATCATTCTTTCGACCATGAGCCTTGCATACTCCTGCCTGGCCATATAAGTGGCATTCTTAAAGGTTCATTTGGTTCCTCAAACGTATTCCACATTAAATAATATCCACATGTTGGCTTGTTGAGAGAAGAAGGTAAACAGTTGGGGGCATCAACAAAAAATCAGGTGAGGGGAGAAAGGAGAGATAGTGAGTGTGGCCCCTTAGGCATGCTGAGTTCAGTTACAACAGTCACACTTGGACTGTGTTCAAAGTTGCCCACTCATCCACCACAGCTACTCAAAGACATTTAACTCGCTAGCCATTATCCAACCGCATTTACCAGACGCTCAGTCTTGAGGGAGGGGGGTAACGCAGTAGGGGATGCGGAGTATTGGTGTCATCCTACAGGTTAAGGACAAACATGCCCACTACAAGGACAGGGATACATCACCAACTTCAATTCAGCCCAGGATTCATGTAGTAAGGGGTGGGTGATTCACTCCTGTGGGGGAGGCAGGGCGGGGGCGGTGGGGGGAGGCGGTTAGGAAAAAGGAAAATCGTGGAAAGTCCCAGAGGAAGTGGTAGTCAGTTCCCGATGCATGGCCATAATGTACATTGGCCATAAGGTACACTCAGCGCCTCTGTGTCGCTGCTCCCCCTCAACCTTTTACTCACCCACTCCTCCCAACACGCGCCTCACCCGTGCCTCCATGCACAATCCTGAGCCTCGGCATCCCCGCGAGGTGCAGGTTCCAGCTTTGCCCACCACCCCACCACCTACCTACATGGACACGTGTGGTTGGAATGCCTCCCGGGGCTAGACGGCCACCCCTCTTGGGCTGCGAGCTGCTGCCCATCTCTCCACCCACCCGTCCTTATTGTGTCATTTGCCCGGTCTGATGGCAGCCTCAAAGCCGCTCATTTGAGTGGGCTAGAATGGAGAAGAGAGGAAAAAGGAGGCACACATTTCATTCACTAGGACCCAAGATGACCTGCCGCCTCTCTCCTGCCCTTCTCGGAGCCCCCCACCCTCCCTTAGCCCCAGTGGGGCTGGAGGCACGAACAGACAAGGCAAGGAGAGTGCAGTCCGTCAAGGTCCACAGCTGCACACAAAGCCCTTCACCTTCTCCTTGCCTTCCAAGCTCCTCCCTGGGCTTGGTTTCTCCGAGGGTCTCTGATGCCCCCTTCGGTGGTCGGCGGGACGGTCCTATTCCCTCTTGCATCGCTGTCTCCTCCCTCAAGTCTCAGCCTCCTCCTCCCCGCCCCTCGCCACATACCCCTGAGGGAGCTCAGTCTCGGCTTTGGGGGCGCGAGAGCACCCCATAAGCCCGGGGCCCTGCGCCCCAGGGGAGCGGACAACGGTCCACTTTACGAGGCACAACTTCGCCCAGCCGTTCCGCCACCGCACTCGAACACACACCCCATCCCCGCAGCGGTCGGGTCTGGTCCCGATCAGCCCCATCCCCGGGAGGCGGTTGAGCCCAGCCACAGCCACGCTCCTACCTGCGAGGCGGCTGGCGCGGCGAGGAGCTAGGGCACCGAGCGCCCCGGCCCGAGCCCCGCACCGCAGCGCGTCTGCCCTTGTGCGGCGGCGGCGGCGGCTGCAGCGGCCGCTGGGTGGCCCGCTGGCTGGCTGGTTGGCTGGCTGGCTGGCTGGCTCGCTGGCTGGCTGCCCGGCTGACTCCTCACTGGGGCTTCCTGTAGGGCTGGACAAAGGACATTTCCTGGGAGGAGCGGGAGAATGTTCCCAGCATGCCTCGATTTGTAGTTCCCGGGGACTTCCTGCCACCGCAGCAGCGGGCGCCCAGGAGGTAGCTCGGGCCAGGCTAGGATTCCGGGACGGGAGGAAAGGCGCTCGCTGCTTCTCTAAGCGCTGTGGGGAAGGGAGCGGCCGGCGGGTCTTGCCCCACGCCCCGCCCCGCCCCGCGGCGCTCAAGGAGCCCGCTGTCCCGGAGCACGCGAGATCCCAGCGCTGCACTCCGAGCTCGCGGCACCGGTTGCGGGCAGCCGGTGGGACGCTGCCGCTGAGCTGTCCCATGGTGCGGGAGGGCTCTGCGGTGGGAGAGGCCTTTTCTTTAAAAACTGGGAAGTTTGTGATGGGTTCGCTTTTTAAAAATTAATCTAAAAACACAAAATCTATCTTTTAAAATAGATTTTCTTTTTGTCTTTTACGCCGTTGACATCCTGCTGGGGGCCGATTAAAGAACTTGATTGCTCACCAGGAATTCAGGTTCCTTAAGATCTTGGCGCTTCATCTTTAAAACCATACAGAGCTGATTGTTTCCAGATCCCGACCCGGTGACATTCCTCCCTCATTGTTGACCTTGTCCCAAACATCTTTTCAAGAAAAGCAATTAAATTGAGATTGAAAATAAATTACGTAAATTAAATATCAGACGTGAAACGCTGTGTGCTGCTGAATTAGGAAAGTGCTGGACTTTCTGCGTATCTTTCCTTCATTAACCTTTAGGATTCAGCTTCTTGGTCCCATAAAACAGATGTGCTGGCCACTGTATATTGAGTGTGTGTATTTCGGGAGTGGAAGGGTGAGGAGAAGAGGACATTGGCTACAAGAGAGGAACTCTACTTCCAGCCTAGCAAGAGTCTATGATGCCCTGCACATGTTTTTGTCTATTTCTGGGACCACAGACTCAGGACCCTTAGAAAATCAAGGAAGGACCACATAGAGACTAAATGACTAAAAGCTGTATTCTCTCCTGGAGCATGAGCAGAAAGTAATAAACTGAACTAGGAAAGGACAAGTTCTAGGATGCTCTAGAATGTGTTTGAAAAGTAATCAGAAAAGTCTCTGGGAGGCCGGGCGCGGTGGCTCACGCCTGTAATCCCAGCACTTTGGGAGGCCGAGGCGGGCGTATCACGAGGTCAGGAGATGGAGACCATCCTGGCTAACACGGTGAAACCCCGTCTCTACTAAAAAAAAAAAACACCAAAAATTAGCCGGGCGTGGTGGCGGGCACCTGTAGTCCCAGCTACTCAGGAGGCTGAGGCAGGAGACTGGCATGAACCTGGGAGGCAGACCTTGCAGTGAGCTGAGATCATGTCAGTGCACTCCAGCCTGGGCAGCAAAGTGAGACTCCGTCTCAAAAAAAAAGAAAGAAAGAAAGAAAAGTCTCTGGGCTTGGTGGCTCATGCCTGTAATCACAGCAGTTTGGGAAGCCGAGGTGGGAGGGTCACTTGAGCCCAGGAGTTCAAGACCAGCCTGGGCAACATAGTGAGACCCTGTTTCTACGAAAAGTAAAATAAAATAAATAGCGGGTGTGGTGGCGGGTACCTGTAGTCCCAGCTACTCGGTCGTTTAAGTGGAAGGGTCGTTTGAGACTGGGAGTTTGAGGCTGCAGTGAACCGTGATTGCACTCCAGCCTGGGTGACAGATTGAGACTCTGTTTCAAAAAATAAGGTCATAATTACGTGTCACCTCCACTTGTCATTTCACATTTTAAATCCATATGATTAAAACATTTGGGTGAAGGGTTTAGCTTACATTTAAGTAAAGTTTATGCTAGAGTTCTCTTTCTCTAGAGATCCTTAACCTCACGGATAAGATGGGCTGGATTAAAATGTAGAATTGATGAGAAGCATGCAGATAGGACTGTCCACCTCCCAAAAGTTCCTGTTGTATGCCCACCCTAAAGGTCCTGCTGTATGCCCACTCTGTTGACTGTCCACCTAAATTAATTGTGCTGTGATCCTTGCATTTTCTGGACCCTACAAATTACTGCTCCTTCACATTCTCAACCTGGTAACATTCCAGTGAAACTAATCTCCCCATCTCCACCCCAAAGAATTGATTATTGTTTTGCAAATCAAGTAGCCTCTAATAGTGTTCAGTCTGAAAAACATGATATAATTGCTTGTAGCATTTAACATATAACATTGCCCATTGAAACTATTTTTTGCCTTGCTTTTAGTACAACACACTCTCCTCCTTCTCCTACACTTCTAACTTGAGCTCAGAATAATTGAACTTTCACTCATTATTTCACGCCATTCCAAACCTGTCCCATCCTTTTGTTTCCAATCTCAGTTATTTCGTTACTTCAACAAAGTTTTGTTTAACATTTATTCATGCTAGTCTCCATGTCTGGAATAGACATGTAACATTCAACAGTAAGATATTTTACTGAGTAACTACCAGCTATGTCTTACCCCCAAGAAGCCCACACTCCAGTTGAAAAGACAGATGTCACACAATTACTTCACAGTGTTTAAGGGCTATAATGCTGCCTTATACTGGGGTTCGTGTTCTGTAAAAGTGGGGCTCTTTCCATAAGCCTTCTGTTCCAGTGAGTGGCAGGAGTGGACAGGAGTGGCCAGAGGAAGGCTTGGGAGGGAGGAAATACAGACGGTAAAGAAGACACGTAGTATGTGAAATTTGGTTCTGAACAGGGTGGTAGCTGAGAAGGAAGTCGGATCAAAGGACATTCTTCTGTTTGTAGGGGTTTTATTTGTTCGGTTTTTAAGATGAGAGAGCCTTGAGGATGTTTAAATGCTGATGAGAAAAGTCTTGGAGAGAAGCAAAGGGTAACAAAGAGGAACGAAAGAGGATAAGGGATTCTTATTCAACAAATACTTGTTGAATTAACTAATTCCTGCAACTTAGTGTTGAAAATGTTGAGATTGAAATGAACAAACTGCATATTCCCAGCTAAGATACGCAGAGTCTGAGACCAGAAGGAAATGGCATTTCTTTCCTCCTTGTCATATGCTCTCTCCTGCCCTTGAGGCCCTCAGGGGAAGGTGACAGACAAGTGAATGAAAGGAGAGAATGGAGGCTTCCTCCACTGTTGAAGATTAAGTCTTTTCCAAGTTGACAATAGGTTGGAAAGGCACACCACAACTTCGGGAAAGTCCAGACTTTCAAGCCTGTGGATTTTCATTTCATCTTTAAACTAAAAAAAATTTTACCCTTGCCCTTTTCTTTTTCTTCTTCACCACTTTGAGGCAAAGTAAATAATGATTCTCATCCTCATCTTTCAGAGAGTTGAGCCTGGACAGATTTGCTTACATTTTTTTAAGCTTTCAAGTATAAAATGGATGGACCTCTGTTGTTTTTCTTAACCTAGCAAGCATCCCTTTCCCTTTTTTTGGTAACAGCACCTTTGAGAAAAAACCCCATTTCCACCCTTAGGTCTTGTGGTTTAGAGAAGGGCAGAGCCCATCTTCACCTCCACTTCATTGGCAGGTAGTGATCAAGACCCGCCAATTAGCCAATTCAGTGTTGTATGAGGGATAAGCTATTAAAGGAAACAAAGCTGAGAAAAGGGGTGTGGGAAGGGATGTATGCATAAGCAAATTTTTATGACTTGTTTGATCATGCCTGAAGCCAAGGTACCCTTAGACTTTTTAGTTACATGAGCCAAAACATTCCCTTCTGGGCTTAAGCTATTTTGGGTTAAGTTCTATCTCTTGCAGCCAAAAGAGTTCTATATAGCTGGAAGTGGGATGCTGTAGTGCAGATCCTTAAATGTAAAATTGGCTGAGTTGAGAAATGGTGAAAGTAGGAAAGATCCCTCTGTGCCAGGCTAGAGAACTGGAAATTCTTGTGATATGGTAGCCAGGAAACTGAGTGAGAGGTCTCAGACCCCAGCATTTCCAGGGTGGAGTTTGAGAGGTCTTGATTGACAAATGTCAGGGTTTTAGAGAGTTTGGTCTACTTATAGTTTTTATAAATGTTCCAAAGAAAAAGCCATGCTAATGTTGAAACTGGCCTATGTAGTAGCAGAGAGGAAAAAATTACAGTGTGATTAAAAGATTCCCCTTCTACCAGTAGCCAGCAAACCCAAATGGTCTGGAGTCAGATATATTGAGCCATGCCACGTTGGAAAACTAAAATCCTCTGCCTCTTGCACAGTGACAGCAAAGGCATAAGTAAAAAACTGATAATAGACTGTCTCCTGAGTCTACATCAAACTCCTCCTGCTGTGCTGTTCCTGCCAGAGGAAGGGAAGAATTAACCCCATTTTAATTGGGTGACCATATCATTTCTTATCAAAATGGGACAATTCTGAGTGTGAGTATGGGTGCTATTAATAATTATACCTAGGTGACAGCTCTAAAGCAGGTCACCCTAATTAAAGAGCTATCTACTAGGACACCACCTTGCATCAAAAGGCCACTCCATTAGTCCTCCTCATCTGCAGATAGTTATTTCAAGTTGCCCTAGGCAGAGGCCAAGATGGTGGCTGTTAAACTGAAGACTGTTAAAATGAGTCATCTCTAAGGCTTTTCCTTAAAAGACAGAAACTCCCAGGACAGGGTCTAGAGCATAGATAGACTCCATACCTCTGAAATACAAGAGAAGGCGGGGGGTGGCTAAAACAATTCGGTCCCAAGAATGGGAATCCTCCTCAATTCCCTTTACAGTTGTGATCATGGAGGAAAATAGTCAACAGGAATCCTTTCTGAGAGTAAAGCTGAAGGTAGCTAAATTGGCCAAAGAACTCAATTCCTGTGAGGCAGATAATTCTTGCTATTTCTAATTAGCAGAATGTAACACATCCTATGGTACAGTCTCCATACTGATTATTTACCCTTTCCTTGCTTTCCTGTAGGAGTTACTCAATTTTACCCTCTACTGTTTTATACTGACTATGTGGGGAGTAATCAGATTTGTAGTTTCGTCATAGGTTGTCAGAAAGAGAGAATGAAAATTACTTAACGGTAATGGACTGGGAGCTAGACACAAAGAAAAAACAAGAGAAATGAAACGAGTTAGACATGTGAAAATGCATTTACCTTTTGGATTGTGGGTGAATGCATTTTCATGCATATGTAGAATAATTGCATGCTATTAAGTGGGGGCATTTTAAAAACTGTATGGAAGAAGGGAAGCCAAGAGATGAACTGTCAAGTGTGGCTGCTATTTTTTGACGGCTCAGCATTCATTCCCACTTTCTTGTAACAGCACTCTAATTTTCCTTCTGAGGAACAACCCCTCCTTCAACTTTAGTCTTGTCTGGAAGAGGGTCTATCTTTCCCTACCTCTACCACTTCATCGCCCAGTTCTGAGGCTGGATCTATAACCCAGGCCTGGCCAATCAGTGCCTCCCATAGCTCACAGACCAGTAATTGTGTCAGAGATGGGCATATGACCCAGAAGATAAAATCAAAGAAGCCCTCTTTCTCTGTTGGAATTGCTAGTTGAAAAAAATAACATTAAGTTGAACATGCTGGAATGTATAGCCTGAATGTGGAGTCAATACAGAGAGTGGAAGAGCTGAGACAGGGAGACACAGAAAAAGAGAAATTGACTTGAGCTCTTCATTCCAAGCATTTCGAAATCTATCCTTGCACTTTTTAGTTCTGGGAACCATTAAATTCTCCTCCCCCACCATTTTATTTATCTGATTTGAATTGGATTTTTGCCTAGTTCAACAGAAATAGTTCTGAGCAAACTCAGAATTTTAATGTTTTTTGGAATTTTTCATGGTGAAATTACTCAGGAAAGAGGGATGTGAGAACAAGACAGGGGAAAAGGGGTAGGTTCACATGAAAAACAGCTTCCAGTGAAATGTTCTTTTCCTTATTAGAGACACTGTGGTTCCCACCGCCAGCTCCCTAACTCCATAATCCAGGCTGGAGAATTAGGACTATGTGTGGTAAACTGACCACTTTCTAGGACATAAATGATGGGGACACATGGATCACTCAGTGCCTATTAGGAGAACTCAGCCATGTTTTCATTCTTGTATTGGTTCTTTCAGGAAAAAAAAAAAAAAAAAGGCTGGGCATGGTGGCTCATACCTATAATCCCAGCACTTTGGGAAGCCAAGGTAGGAGGATCCCCTGAGCCCAGGAGTTTGAGACCAGCCTAGGCAACATAGTGAGACCCCATCTCTGCAAAAAAATAATAATAATAAATTTAGCTGTACATGGTAGTGCATTCTTGTAGTCCCAGCTACTTGGAAGGCTGGGGCAGAAGGATTGCTTTAGCCCGGGAGGTCAAGGATACAGTGAGCTCTAATCATGCCACTGCACTACAGCCTGGGTGACAAAGTGAGACTTGGTCTCTATCAAAAACAAACGAACAAACAAATTCAATCCTTAAAGTGATTGTTTAGCCTGGTTGGTTTATTAGTAGGTAACATACAGCTTGGTTTTCCAATCTTATGTTTTGTTTTGTGTCCTGGTGGCATTTAGCTGCTTCATCTTAAGTCCTAAAACTTATATTCTATTCCCACCCAGATCAGGGCCTTTCCCCCATTTATGCCTGGAGTCAACACTCCACCTCCAGCCCCAGCCTTTCTGTGGGTAGCTCCTTCTCATCTTAAACCTAAATGTCACCTGCTTATAGCAGTTTTCTCTGGCCACTCTATCTGAAGTAGCCCCCTTTATTTTCTGCTAGTCCTTTGTTTCCTTCTATTCAAAACGCTTTAAATTTTGTTTACCTGGCTTTTTTCTCTCTTGCAACTAGCTGGAAACTCCACAAGAGTAGGGATCTCTATGTCTGTATCATTCCTAATTTTGTCCCAAGAGTCCAACACTGTGCTCAGCTTTTACAGTAGGAACTCATAAGAAATTTGCTGTATACACTTAATGAATATTTTTAAAGCAGCTGTGAGGAACATCACTGTTCATTTGTGGACAACTTGTCTTAGATATACTTTTTCAAAGTAAATTTTTATTGAAACGTAATGTATAAAAGTGCATATTTCATTAACATTTTCAGATTTTGAAGTATATCTTATTCCCTACAGGAGAATTTAGGGAAGGGGAAAGTGAAAGTATTTCCCAAAGGAAGTGGAGGGAGGAGGAGGGGATGTTATCACTGGGATTAGCTGGGCTGAAGACTGGCTCTAAAACAGCCTGCCTTCTACAAATGTTTCTCCTAGCTAAAGGCAAAGACACTGTTTCTTTGCTGGGCTTCATATAGCCTGGAACCTCTAATCCCTCAAGGTTGGGAAGAGAAGGAAAATCAACTGTGAGTTACAGGAAAAGTAGATAACATAGGTCAAGGTGTAGATTTTACTCACCTCCACACTCCAAAAACTAGAAAGATATTTAGTTTACTAAGCTTTTTAAACAAATCTGTATCTGATTTAATGGAGAAATTTTTGATGCTCTCTCTCTCTCTCTCTCAGATTAGATACAGGAAAAGGATGCTCAATATCACTGCTACTCTTCCACTTGGTACTGGAAATCTATTCCAACCCAACAAGAAAAGACAGTTAAATGTATAAAGATTAGAAATGAAGATACAAAACTGTTACTTGCAGATCGTCTGATCATTTACATGAAATTTATTATAAACCAGGAACCATCTAATGTGTTTAATATTCACATAATCTGTATTTCACAAATAAGGAAAATAAGGCTCTGAGAGGCTGTATTTACCCAAGATCGTTCAGCAGTCGGATTCAGAGGCTGAATTTAAGTCCACGTAACAAGAAGAAAAAATGGGAACATTCAGAGTCAGAGTGTGAAAGCGAAAGCCAGGAAGCCCCATCCATCCGTCCCTTCAACAGTGAACAAAATATGGTTCCATCCATTTATTCATTCAATAGTAGAAAACGTAGTGTGTTAATTTGCACCTGCTCTCTTCCCTGCACAGTGCTCAGCGTGAGGGACACCAAAATGAAGACTCAAGCCGTGAGCACAATCCAGTGAAAGAATGATAACCACGCAAGGAGACAGAGCTGTTATCACTGAGCTTGCATAGCAGATAATGGGTGCTGAAGAAATTGGGGGTGTCAGAAATCACTTCCCCAGTGGTGACGCCTGAGCCAAGTCTTAAGCGTAGATGTAGGTTTTCTGAGGAAGGAGCTAGGCGCTTCAGGTAAGGGCAAAGACCTGCAATGCTGTGAAAGGTGGGACAGGGCAGCTGAAATGAAGAACATTGCCTGAGACTGGAGAAGTAGGAACGGACCCAGAATGCCATTGTGAACCATGCTGAGGAGTGTGGACAGTGGACACAGTATCACAGTAATGACATACAGACTCTCTATACCAGTAGATAGACTAAAAGTAAATGACTCCATCCCTGTAGGCTGAATGAGGCAGTAAACTGCTTTGTTTTCTTTTACTGTGTCTACACTCAGTAGTCTCAGTTTCATTTCCATTGGCATGCTAATTTTCTTATAACGTACCACCAGTCACAGCTTTTTAAGTGGTGTCACCAAAACTTTCTCCTATTCTCAATAAGACTGCTTTGGCATCTGACTTGACTAGCACGCCCCACCTACTCGTCTTTTCTCTGGAAGCATTGTGGCTTCATCACCAGGTTTATTGTTTCTGATCAACTAAGGAGATATGGCTTCAGTGAAGGAGAAAAGATAAATCTATTTATTCAATACATATTTATGGAGCATTTACAGTGCTAGGAATACAATAGTGAATAAAATATGGTTTCTCCTCTCAAAGAGCTTATAGACTCGAGTTGACCAAACAGGTAATAATAATATTTAGTGCCAGAATCAGAATCTCAGATATTCTGGTATTTGCTGATTCTGATACTGTGTGCTAAACCTTGTTCAATATGCTTTGTATATGAACCCTTTAGTCATTCAATACTCTTGACAACCTTATGAGGCAGGTACTACTGTTACCACCCTCACCCAATTTACCTTCCTTCCCCATTTCATCTTCTAGTTGGCTCAGAACCCAAACAGTGTAGCTCCAGTGTCTGTGCTCTGACCTTCTTCACGTTAATTTCTTAATGACAATCTAATGTGATAAATGACCCGATATAGACACACTACATTAGAAAAATGTCCAGGGTGCTACTGGCACCTACCATAGTCTTAGGGGTGAGGAAACATTTTCTGACAAAGTTTCTAGCTGAGCCTGGAAGGGGGAGGAGTTGGCCAGGTACAGAGGAAGGAGGGAAGTGATTTGGGATCAAAGGAATCTTAAGTATAAAGATCCTGAGCCTAGAAACAACTTGTCACTCAGAAGATCTACAGAGCATTTTGGAAGGCCAAAATGGGTCCAGGATGAGGGGGTGAGGGTGAGGGTGGGAAGGAGTAAAAATAAAGTTGGCTGTTTTAGATCTTAACATTTTACTGCTAGAAGAAATTGCATAGACAAGGCAATAAAGCCAAGTTCCAGAAAATCCTGAATTTAAATATTACATCCCTTTTAAGGCATGCTGGTCTTTTTCTTCAAACCAAAATCAGAATCATTTTTTGGACTTGTGGACTTACTTAGGTAATAAGTCTCAGAAAAGTAGCTCTTATTAATTACATGGAATTTGATATTTAACCATTCACCTTTGTTGAAAGAAACAAAAGTACATTAAATTATATAAAATTACCCCATAAATCAGTTGATACAGTGATTGAACTGTCATTCTTATATTCAACATATATTTTTACTGAGCACTGCTATATATCAGGCCTAGTGTATGACACTGTAGGACACATCAGTGAAGAAGAAGAAGACAGGTGCTTGGGCTTGCAGTATGCATATTTCAGCAAATCCTAAGTATCTCGATCTGAAAAGCCTGCTATCCATGCTATCTAGAATACATAAGGGTTTTAATCCAAACATCTAATTTTACAAATGAAGAAACTGAAGAGGTTAAGTGATTTACCCAAATTCACGCATTTCAGTTTAGTATGGTGCTGGAGACTTGACCTAGTGTCACACACTGGCAAGCCATTGCTCTCTCCAATAACACCCCACTCCCTCATATATTATGAACCATGGATTTAAGAGAGTTGTTTGACAAGAAGTCAAGGAGTCTTGTAAGACAGGATTCTCCTTGCAATATTTCTTTAATAATCTCATATTCTCCTTCACTAGTGAAATAATAGCCTACAGATGTCCAACATCGTCCTCTTTGCAAAAATGTTTTCACATTCATTATTTCATTTGAGCTTTGAGTGGCCCTATGAAGTAGATTCTGTAGATATTAATATCCACATTTTACAGATGCGAAAACTGAGTTTAGAGAGTTTCAGTGACATGAGCATGGTTACAAAGTGAGGACCAGACTAAGGGCAGACTCAGCTGCCCCAGGCCTCAATTCATGGATGCATTAAAATATTACTGGAATTAATCAGAGATTCAGCCCTATTTAACTCAAGTTTTTACCAACACTACAACACAAGTGATGAAATGTGAATTAGTTTTTACTCCCACTTAAGAAGGAAGTGTGTTTGGATAGAAATGTAAAAACACTCCTAGGGCTGCAGGTTTATCTGCGATATATACATGCATGTTTCTTGGTGTAATTAGAGTCCTATCCCAATCCTAAGAAGATCAGAAGCTAGCAGTTGAATTCTGAAACTGAACAATATGTGGCATAGCACGGGGAATAAGATATTTTTTAGACTATTAATTTTAATTCATTTAGTATATCTCCCATTGAGATTATCTAATTGGACAATTGAAATGAAAACTGAAGAGAGAACAAAAACTATAGAAATGTGGCAAATGTTTTATTGGTATGAGAGCCAATAAATAAATAACTAATACAGGAGAAACTTTAAAAACATATTCCTGTGTATAGATTCTGCAAGTGATGTGTGAATACATTTTTGCTATGAAGGAATTACCATTAAGCATTTAGATTAAAAAGTAAAGTTCACTTTTCGTATGCCACCAGTGGTCTTGCTATCCTCATAGCACTTTCAGAAAAAATATTTTGACCAAGCCTGTGTAACTACACCAAGCAAGTTATCTTTGCCCTTTGTGAGCGTGAGTGAATAATGCTTTCTAGTTATGAACACTAGAAAAATTGTGAAGCAAAGAACAATTCCAAATAAGTAGAATATTCTGCTCTAGTTAGGGCATATAGCAAATCCCCTATTTGAGCATAAAGAGAGATTTTATTTTATTAATGAAAATAATCATCAACTTTCACATCTCTTGCTGCAAAAGGATATTAATTTGAAGGGACACCAAATTATCTAGGGACTGGATCTCACTCTTAAGACTTCTATTCAGTGGCTGGGGCTCAGCTTTCCATTTTACAGGGTTTTTTTTCTCTCTCTAAATTCCCCTTTCCCTACTATATATTCCTCCCCACGATGAATACCTATCATTCTGATAAACTGGACCACAAAATACTCGTTTCATTTTATACTGTTTTCATTGGCTCTTGGGATGTTTCATGCAATCTATTGGTTCTGTCTCCCCAATTTGAAGCTCTTTGGCACAGGGATCTTGCCTCAAGCTTTGCCTGTCCCACCGAGTGCTTCCAGCTGTGCTGCACACAGAGCAGTTCAGGAGTCCCTCCAGGAATGTAGCCCTCCCCCTCTCTCTTCTACAAAACTCAGAGGGACTCTTCAGGAGCCACACGCTCTCATCAAGCAGAAACTTTTTAAGAGGTGGACAACAACCCAGAGTGGACACAGAGCTGGTGCTCTTCCAGTAGAGGTAAGTCTTGGCCAGCTCTCGGTGCCCTGGCTCTGTAAGCCTCCCTCACCACAACCTCACTGAGCCTCTTGCTGGGCCTGATCCCCGAAGTAGACTTTCCCTTGTCGTGTAGTTAGTACTCCAGCTGCACTCACTTCCCAGCTTAACTTCCTGACTCTTCTCAACCAGAAATCTTTTCTGGTTCACAACTTTAACTATATTAGCTCTCTTATTTTTCAAACTTTGTATCCCTCTCCTACTGTAGGACCCACTATGATAGCTTCAGTTTCTCTTGGCTGCTTCTGGAGGCACTTCATCCATTAGCAATGGATTCTTTAATAGTTGCTTTAATTATCAACACTTACAGTTATGTACAGAGATTTCCCAGATTAGGCTATAAAATGTTTCCCTCCATCCATGTCCATGCAATGGGGACTTTTGTCCTGTATAATTGTGTCTTATGGGCTTAAATTATACCAGTATGTTCTCCATTCACGTTTTTCCCCTGTGAGATTTTATTCATGGCAATTTGTTTCAGCTGTTGATATAGAGAAACCAGTTTAACAGCTTCAAAAGGTCAACTGAAAAAGGAACCAGTCATCCTGTGTACTCATTAAAAATAAATGGAAGCATTATGGAGAGTTATTATATATCTTATATCAAGACTTTTTTGGAGGGGAAATGGAATGCAGGGCCAGGTGGGAGACGGATGATTACCTGGGATTATATTCTTAGCTACATCTGTTAGGATATTTGGGATTCCTCCACGTGAAGAGGCTAGAAAACCAGAACAACAGTTTATACCAGGCTGGGATCTCTAGAGATAAGGATTATGTGACAGGCTTTGTAAGCACAGAATCCAGGGGAGTAACTATTGTAAGAGTTCAGACAGCTATTAAGAACAATGTTGAAAAATTAGACCAAGTGGAAAGAGAAAGAGATACGAGCTGTCAAGCCAGAGTTCAGCTAAGCAAGCTGGTTAATGGTTAATACCAGTAGCTTCTCTATCTGTGTGTTGCTTACGTCAACCCCAATTCCTCATCCTATTGTAGAGTTGGTACTTAAATCTGAAAACTCAGGTGTGCCCTGAACTGATAACCAGCTGAGAAAGTGTAGGGAAGAAAGGAATGGGTGGGCAGGGCTAAAGGTAACAGTAGAGCAAAGCAGAGGTACTGGGTTCTCTAGAAGGTGGCAGATATTGTTATCAAAGAGAGTTTACCCAAGAGACCCTGAGACATTGCATTAGCAGACCAGGACACATGACTGTTTCTTAATTCTGTCTCCAGTTTAGAACTACAGGTAGAGTTGACAGAAGCAAAAGAAAAAGAACAAAACAAAACAAACAAAAAAACCCTAAAGTTAGAGAAGGAACCACATGTCTGCTATAAGTAGTGTTTAGAGAGCAGGGAAAGAGATGAAATTTGTTTTCCTGCTTCTCACGTCTCATTAAAATATAGATGCTGTGGGTAGGGTATTCATCATCCCCTTCCTTGGTAAGCCCTCAGATTGCAATGGGCCACCTTGTAGTAGTGTTGTTTGATGACACAGTCAGGAAGGATGGTTAATGCACAGCAGTAGGTGGACAGAGTTCAGTTGGTCTTAAATATTTAGATCTGGTGCCCATCTAGGGATGGTGCTATGGAAAAATAATAGCTGGTAATTATTAAGAGTGTAATATATTCCAGAGACTGAGCTAAAAGTCTTAAGGGTATTTCCTCATTTGCTTCTCCCATCAACCCAATTAGGCAGTTATTACTTTCTTTATTGTACATATGAGGACACTGAAGCTTAGAGAGGTTCAGTAACTTGCCCAAGGTACACAGCCAATAAATAGCAGAGATTTTCCAACCCAGGCCTGCCTCCAGATCTCATGGTGGAAATCACTTTGCTGTCCTAGGAAAGGCACTGTTAGCTCACATGGCTGAAAGGAAAGCTAATGCTACATTTTTTTTTTTTTTTACCCTGCAGGTTAAAGAGTTAAAAATAGAGGTGAGATGCTTATTTCCTTACATTTTTTCCTGCATTTTTCTTCATTTCATCACGCATTATACCCCACATCCAGGTGCTGGTCTTGTGCTTTCGGTTACATGTTGAGTTGTGTGGAAGGGCAAGCCAGGTTTATTTCAATGGAAGAGTGTTCATTCATCAAATTGACCTACCATTATACAACACCAATGCAGATGACACACTCTACCAGGGTGTGGAGAGGAGTGTGCACAGTCCTCACACTCAGGAAATTTACAGCCTCCTTTGGAAGATAAGACATGCCTGTAAAAAGATAATTGAAGGCAGCATATGATCAGCACTAAACCACCAGGAAGAATAACTGCTCTTCATGTCAGAAGAGGGAGAGAGAGCACTTCTCAGCGGGTGGTCAAGGTAGGATTCCTGGAAGAAGGCCGGTTCTGAAAACTGAGAGAGCTGTTTATTTTTGGGTAGTGGAATCATGAAATGAATCACAGAGAGAGGAAGTGAAAGGTGTGTTTGGGAACAGCAACAGCACCAGGTTGACTTTAGCTAGGCCCACGAGGGGAGGAGTAGGAGATGGGGCAGGAAAGTCAAGCTGAAATTGGATTGTGCAGATCCTTGAAAACAATGCACAGCAGTTTGAATTCATTAAAATAAATAAGATTCACAACGTAAAACACCAGGCCTACATAGGCACTTAATAAACTGGGGAGGTTTGTGTGCAACAATAGCAGAAAGAGTGAGAGCTTTGGAAATAAGTTCAGCCTGAGTCAACTTCTAGCTCTGCCATTTATTAGCAGTGTGACTTTGGGCTACTTAATTTCTCTGAGTTTCAGTTTATTCATCCGTAAAATGTAAATACTTCCCATCTCACACAGCTATAGAGAAGGGATCAGCAAACCTTTTCTGTAATGAGTCAGATTGTAAAGATTTTAGTCTATAGACCATGCAGTCTCTGCCATTGTATGGTGAAAGCACATTGACAATACGTCAACAAAAATTAGCAAGCCTGTGTTCCAATAAGACTTTATTTACAAAAAGTCAGCTAGCTGAATTTGATCTTTGGGCCACAGTTTACCAATCTCTGTTACAGAAGATTAAATTAAACATCTATAAAACACCTAGCACAAAATAGATTTTCCATAAGCATTCCAACCTTTGACAATTTCTTTTGTTCCCCCCATGAAGTGGCTTCTATCTCCATTCCCACACTCTGTTGTAGTTGAGACTTATGCATGTATTATCACTTGTTTGTCTGTGGTGCGGCCATAATATTGCCCCATAAAAATGGATTTCAAAACTGACAGAGTTTTTGAGGTTCTTAAGAGGATTATTTGCTAAAGGCATACAGAAAAAGGACCTTTGCTAGTCATAATCTTCAGTGAGAACCATGTCCAATTTCTGGGCTGAGGGGATATGAGGCAACGTGCTCTGTTCCATCCCTTCACTTAAGGCTATAAGAAAAAAGCACTGAACTCCACACACTGAATTTGGAATGAAAGGGAGCCCCCTCATGGAGGTTTACGAAACACAGTTGAATTCTGTTTCACTACTCCAACTAGGATTAACCAAGATGAATTTAACTTGTGAGCAGTTGGAAAGAGTTAACTTACTCTTTCCAAGCCTCTCATGCTACCTCTCTCTCTCTCTCTTTTTTTTTTTTTTTTTTTTTTTTTTTTTTGGAGACAGGGTCTCATTCGGTCCTCCAGGATGAAGTGCAATGGCATGATCATGGCTCACTGCAGCCTTGAACTCCTGGGCTCAGTTGATCCTCCTGCCTCAGCCTCCTGAGTAGCTGGGACTACAGGTGTGCACCACTATGCCTAGATAAATTTTTATTTTTAGTAGAGACGAAGTCTCGCTGTGTTGCCCAGGCTGGTCTCCAACCCCTGACCTCAAGCATCCTTCCATCTTGGCCTCCCAAAGTGTTAGAATTATAGGCATGAGCCACCATGCCTGGCTGTGTTACCTCATTTGGTCAACAACTGCATTGTGAGATAATTTTGCTCCTGAGGAAATTGAAAAAGAAGTAGTTACGAATTGGGCCAAGTCTGCACTTCATAAGTCAAAGCAATTTAGAGAGAGCAGGCTAGGTGATGGAGGTGGGACACAGTGGAGAAGGCTTACCAGGGCCAATAGTGGGATGCTTTGCCAGGCCCCACAATTTTATGTAGGACCTGTTGTCAACATCATATCACGCTGAAATACAGTAAGATATCATCAGCCTTTCTCACTGAAGCCTCTCCCACTGCAAAAGAGTTGTAACTGAGCTTGCTAAGCTCTAGGCACAGCAGCCCTCCAGCTGGTAAGCCAAGCTAGCCAACAGGATGACCTTCATGGCTCTTTACCAACAACATCGTCCTTTAGAGTCACAGGACACTCATTTGCAACTGGCTCTTCTTCATCCCCTCTCCCCCCGCCAATAAATCACCTCCTTAGTTGCTGAATGAGGCTTGTTGGCTGTGGGACCACATCCCTGGGCTCTGCATTGCAGCAAGTATACACAGTCACCCAGGAGCCCTCTGTCATCGCCTGCGAATACTAGAAGCATGAGAATAAGAAGTAAGCCCGACCATGTTGAGGAAGGAGAAACTAGCTTTTGTTCCACAGAGTAAAACCTCAATAAATTGGCCATCTGATTCCTCCTTGAACTGTATAAATAATAGAATTTGTAAGGTAAATTAAGAGCAAAACCAAGACTGTGGTAGGAAGTATTCTATTAGCTTAAGAAAACAGACAGATCTGAAGCAAACCCAAGTACAAATCCTAAGGAGTCTTGTTCCTTAAAGCAGTAGTTCTCAAACTCAGCCTCTACTTATTCTGTAAACCAGAATTTTTTTTAACTGAATTTGAATCAAATAATGGCATTTCTCTAGGGAAAAAAAAAGTTAATGGGAAAATTTTCTCAGTTCTATCTATAATTGTTTACCATTTACTTATACTAAATCTAGTGTGAGCACTAATATATTCTTTTAGTGAACATTTAACATAGCAGTATTTTATCATATTTTTATTTTGTTTTATTTTTGGTGAAGAGCACTTTCACCTCAGACTATTTTTCACCTGAACATGTTTAAGGACCATTAAGATCAACACTACTCACAGAGTGTTATCTAAGAACAACGGGCTAGCTAGTATTTCATTATTCTTCTGCTTTAATGACAAAACAAATTTCCAACTTGAATGCAATTTTACTGGATCAATCTCTTATTTACTTCACTCTGCAGCCCATTAGAATGAGAATTTTCTCTCCTTGGTTGACACCCATTCTAAAGAATTGGGCTCTCTCCTTGATGGATCTCCAGGATATTCAGTGTCCAGTTGCCTCCCTCTGTTGCTGATCTCTGATAATCCTTATCATAGGGCTGACTTCCCTGTGAGCCTTGTCTTTATGTAAGGACCTAACTGGAAAGCCAGAAGACAAGAACTGGCTAGAAATGGTAGATGTGTTGGCTAGATATGTTGACCAGGAAGAATTAGGTTTGCCACATTTAGGTTAGAATCTTCAACTGATTGTGGGTCCAAGTTCATTTTTTTTTTTTTTTTAAATTCTCAGTTTCTTAATTTGCTTGTCCAGACCTTACCAATAGACTTGCATGTGGACATGAGCAACACTGTTCCTGAAGGTCCTGTGTGTGCTCTGGGCACATAAGCCTCCTAACTGCCATGGAGATTTGGGAAAAATGAAGTAGATGTCCAGCTGTCTCTGGTGGGGCCCATTCTGGGACCCAGAAACCAGATTAGTAGGGTGACCAATCATCCTGATTTGCTTGGGACTGAGGGGCTCGTGGGACTTTGAGTTCCAAAACTGGTAAAGTCCTGGATACAAGAGGCTCAGGTGATGTATTTGCTGGTTAGAAAGGACTAGAGCCTTGTCTGTAATTGAGGTTCAGAGGTCTACTGAGCTATCTAAAGAACTGGAGAACCCTGAAGGATGCAGGACACTAGGGACTCTCAACTGGTCCCCCGAGAGCAGATGACCAGGAATAAAGAAACGTATCTAGAGCGGGTCAACTGAGCAGTAGCGTCTGGAGTCAGAGGAGCAGGAGCTCCAGGCATAATGCCCAGTGGTACTTGCTACCCTTCCATGCAGTCCCCCTTTGGTCCCAGGGTACCTGTGAGCTCTGGGAGGGTAAGGCAGTGGTAGAAATGCTAGAATTGTATCTAAGCGCTCACATGGCAGAGCTGAGGGAGTCCTCTCTGAAAGAACTGGACATGTGGATATACTGGCCAGAGAGAAGAGGGCACGGGAGACTGGGAGAGAGAAAGAGATGTCAAGAGAAGGACAGCAGTGGCAAGGCCAGCACCGGAAATGATGAAAGTAACAGTGGACAACAGAGGAGAGGGTCCACAGAGCCCCTGATTATACATGACGAAGAGATCACCAAAAACTGATGGTTCCCCAAAATTATGTATTTTCTGGGAATTCTCAGATATAGCTGGAGAATTGAACACTGAAAAAATAAAAGCCTGTTGTTTGCACCTGTTGTTTGCTGATCAGTAGATCAGCAGTTATGGGCAGCATAAAGGATTGAGATTTGGATTATTATTGCAAATATGATCCTGGGCTATAATTACATAAAACTGCCTAGTAAACATACAGACTATAATTACATTAAACCATTTTATGTAAATTTTCTATTGAAGTAAAAGTACATAGAGAAAAGCACACTAATCACAGGTGCACGGCTCGCTGAATTTTCCCAAAGAGAACTACCCATGTACCCAAAATCTAGATGAAGAAACAGAACATGAATATCATCCCAGAGGCCCACCTCATGCCCTTCCCAGTCACTGCCCCCTCCCAAGGGTAACAAGTATCCTGATTTATAACACCATACATTAGTTGTTGTATTTGTCTGTTTTTCAATTTTATATAAATGGCAACATATATAACTCCTTCATTTGCCTTTTTTCACTCAACATTGTGAGATTCATTTTTATTGTTACATGAGATTGTAATTTATTTTTTGTTATTGTTGTATGGAATCCCATTATGAAAATACCACTATCTATTTATCTATTCTACTTCTGTTGAACATTTGTGTTATTTCTAGTTTGAGGCTTTTTTGAATAGTGCTGCCATGGACTTTCTACTATGTGAAATTTGGTAAATATATGGTGCATTTCTGCTAGGCGTATCATATACCTAAGAGTGGAAATGCTATGTCATAGGGCCTATGTATGCTCAGCTTTGGAAGATACTGCCTAACAGTTTTCTGAAGTGGTCATACAATTTATATTCCCCCAATAATGTTTGAGAGTTTCAGTTGCCTTATACCTTCTTCAACACTTTCATTTTGGCTATTCTAGTGGGTGTGAATTACATATAAAACTTTAAGTTTTGGCCAAGCGCAGTGGGTCACACCAGTAATCCTAACAATTTGGGAGGCCAAGGCAGGAGAATTGCCTGAGCCCAGGAGTTCGAGACAAGCCTGGGCAACATGGTGAAACCTCATCTCTTCAAAAAATACAAAAATTAGTTGGGCGTGGTGGCACACTCCTGTAGTCCCAGCTAATCGGCATGCTGAGGTGGGAGGATGACCTGAGCCTGGGAGCTTGAGGCTGCAGTGAGCTGTGACCGTAGGCTCACAACTATAGCTGTGGAAGTGTAGCCATACAAGAACATTTCCTTTTCTTCCTGAGCTGGTTCTTTTTTTTTTTTTTTTTTTTGAGACAAGGTCTCACTCTGTCACCCAGATTGGCGTGCAGTGGCCCAATCTCGGCTCACTGCAACCTCTACCTCCCAGGCTCAAGCAGTCGTCCCACCTCAGCCTCCTGAGTAGCTGGGATTACAGTCTGTGCCACCATGCCTGGCTAATTTTTTGTATTTTTGGTAGAGACAGGGTTTCACTATGTTGCCCAGGCTGATCTTGAACTCCTGAACTCAAGTGATCTGTCCATCTCAGCCTCCCAAAGTGCTGGGATTACAGGCATGAGCTGCCAAGCCTGGACTTCCTTAACTGGTTCTTTAATACACTACAGTAAGGCTTGCTGCTTATACCCTTTCTAATAGATGCATGTTGTCTCTTTAGATGTCTGGCCACACTACCATAACATAAGAACCTTTCATTTAATCTACACATCCCAAAGTAGAGAATATAATTGCCGGAGACCTGCAGGCACTATTAGCAGGGGGACTGCAAGGCTTTTCATATATTTACTCTCACAAAGGAAGACTGTTTTCTCATAGACCATTTCTCTAGGGGCCACTGTGTGACTATAAGTAGAAGAAATCTATCATAACCAAATTGTAGACCATAAAAGAAATCTGGGGTGGCACGGGAGTTTCTTTGATTTCTACCCTAGAGATCAATGTGTAAAATATGCATGATTGGTTTTCTCTGTTTAATGTCATCCTTGGCCTAGGGATTTTGAATTCTGCAGAGTCATTTTTGCCTTTAAATGAATCATTGACCTAGCTGTCCCCAACGTGTTACCATACTTGCATTGAAAAGATTGAAAGGGAATGAGGGAGTCTCAAATTCTTTTAGTAACTTTCTCTGTTCTACACACTTACTGGTCTCAGTTGGCTTGAAGGAAAGAATCTCCCCTACTGGCCTGAAAATAACTTTAAAAAAAAAGCTAAAACTAAATTGTACTGTTGTGCAAAATGGGCTTCATTCTTTAGGGCTGATAACAAGGACAGTTAAGAAACCACAGAGCCAGGTGCAGTATTGCACACCTGTAATCCCAGCGACTCTGGAGGCTGAGATGGGAGGATCCTTTAAGCCCAGGAGTTCAAGGCTATAGTGTACCATGATGGTGTCTGTGTACTCCAGCCTGGGTGACATAGTGAGACCATGTTTCTTTTTTTGTTTTTGTTTTGTTTTCTTTTTTTTCTTTTCTTTTCTTTTTTTTTTTTTTTAGATGGAGTTTCACTCTTGATGCCAGGCTGGGGTACAATGGTGTGATCTCGGCTCACTGCAAACTCCGCCTCCCAGGTTCAAGCAATTCTCCTGCCTCAGCCTCCCAAGTAGCTGGGATTACAAATGCCCACCACCACGCCTGGCTAATTTTTTTTATTTTTTATTTTTAGTAGAGACGGGGTTTCACCATGTTGGCCAAGCTGATCTCGAACTCCTGACCTCAAGTGATCCACCCTCCTCGGCCTCCCAAAGTGCTGGAATCACAGGCGTGAGCCACCGTGCCCAACCAGTGAGGCCACGTTTCTAAAAGAAGAAAGAAACGACAAACTAAAATACATGACTGTGTAGATGAGGAAGGACATGAAATGAAACAGGAAAAAGGTGACCTGAAAACTTTTAAGAATTTTATGTTATCATTGGTATTTTCCTCAAAATCACTTAAGTATCATAAAGCTTTGCAGGAAACTTTTGGTTTGGCTGCAAGGAGAGAATTCAGGACATACTCATCCAGTTGTTATCTGAGGGACTTCCTCTTAACAGCTCTTAATTTCAAAGATTATGTATCATAGCCTTGTTCTTCAACCAGACTGTAATCCTCTGGAGGGCAGGGGCCATTGATTCACTCAAACATTTTTGTTAGGCACCTGCTAGATGCTGGGGATGGTAAGTTGATACTTCCTGCCATCACATCTTCCTACGCCAGCCACCTGCCTGCATCCCTGACAAGCGCCTGTTTGCCAGCTCCTGGGAACTACACTCTCCTCTTCTAGAGACACCCTGTACTTTTGGCTCAGCCCTCATGATGCCAACTATTTGTTTGGATCAGCACCTGTTGTTTGCCTGAACATATGTTCTGCCTAACAGACCTTTCTCCTGGTCCTTGGATCCAGTCTACCGCCCCCACTTCCAACTGCCCCTCTCTATTGGTGTGTCTCCTTCAAGGTTCTAGACCCTCTTAGGCTTTCCATCCAAGTCTTTTCTGGGCTACAGTACTTCACTTATAAAGATTTTCATTCCACAAATGTTCATTGAGCTTCCCCTTAGTGCCAGGAGCTGTGCCAGTTGATAAAGACACATGTTAATGGTTATCAGGCTGCTAAGAAAAACATAGGCATGTGAATAAGAATGTGTAAGAAAATGCTACAAATGCCTCAAGAGATGTGTGAATGAGATAGAGGGGCACCAAAACACAGGTGATCAATTTTTCCATGAGGTTAGGGCTAGGCAGGTAAGATTTCATGAGTAAACATTAGATAAAGTAGCTTCAACTAGATCTCTGCTTCTACAACAGCTCTTGACATTCTCACTTGACCACACTGCATTGCTGGTCAGAGATCTGGCAGCACTGGACAGAAGAGAGGGCAAGACAGGCTATCTAAGGGAATCTAGGTCTCATCTCCAAATTGGGTTATTTATTCTTGTATTGTCGAGTCGTAAGGGTTCATTATGTGCTATGGATACACGTAATGAACTATTATTTCATTATATGTTTTCCTCTAAATTAGCCTTCTTTTTTTTTTTTAGACGGGGTCTCACTCTGTTGCCCAGGCTGGAGTGCAGTGGTGTGATCATGGCTTACTGCAGCCTCAACCTCCCAGTCTCAAGACATCCTCCTGCTTCAGCCTCCCAAGTAGTTGGGATTACAGGTGTGCTCCAGCACAGGTGGCTAATTTTTGTATTTTTAGTAGAGACAGAACTTCACCATGTTGCCCAGGCTGGTCTTAAACTCCTGGGGTCAAGCAATCTACCCTACTCAGCCTCCTAAAGTAGTGGGATTACAGGCATGAGCCACCATGCCAGGGCCTTCTAATTTAGTCTTGACATCTCTCTTAGGATAGAGACTATATAAACTCTAGCCCTGGGCTGTAGGGAATTTGGTCATGGCTGCTTACAGTGTCCTTTCATGAGATACTTCTTTATCCTGGCAGATGCTTTTGTTGCTGTCTGATCTGTGTCCAGTTTATTCCTACCAAGATGGCCACTGTCTAGGAGATCCCTGGCTAGTAAAAAAGTTAGATTTGGGTGTGTCAGTCAGGTGAGCCATGTAAGAGGCAGCACAACAAAATGCATGAAGTAGCAGAAGCAGCGTATTACTCACAGGTCCTAGAGGGAGAAGGGCAGCACACCAATAGGAATTGAGAGCCACCTGGTACAAAAAAGCCCAACTAGTATTTAAAATGGATGCCGAGACAACATAAAATGACAAGAATTCACTACCATCCCTTACAAACTATGATTTGTAAATATTTTCTCCCATTACCTAAGCTATCTTTTTACTTTCTTGATGATATTCTTTGAAACACAAAATTTTTTATTTAAAGAAGTCTAATTTATTTTTATTGTTGTTGTTGCTTATATTTTGAGTGTTGTATGTAAGAAGGGTTTGCCTACACCAAAGACACAAAGATTTACTCCTATATTTTCTCCTAAGAGTTTTATAGTTTTAGCTCTTAAATTTAGATCTCTGGTCCGTTTTAATAAATTTTTATAAATGGTATGAGGAAGGGTCCAACTTTGTTCTTTTACACGTAGGTACCCAGCAGTTCCAGCATCAATTTTTGAAAAGATTATTCTTTCTCTCATTGAATTGTCTTGACTCCCTTATTGAAAATCAATTGACCATAATTATAAGGGGTTATATCTGGATTCTCAATTCTGCACTATTGATTTATAAGTCTATCTTTATGCCAGCACCACACTGTCTTAATTACTATAGTTCTGTAGTACGTTTTAAAATCAGGAAGTGGGGATCCTATAACTTTTTCCTTTTTTTCAAGATTATTTTGGCTATTCTGGATGCCTCACATTTGTACATGAATTTTGTGTTTAGTTTCTCAATTTTTGCATACAAGCCAGCTGGGATTTTTAGGGATTGTGTTGAATCTGTACATCAATTTAGGGAGAATTGTCATCTTAACAGTATCTAGTCTTCTGATCCATGAGCATGTATGTCTTTCCATTTATTTGGATCTTCTTTAAGTTCTTTCAACAATGTTTTCTAATTTTTAGAGTACAAGATTTACCCTACTTTGGGAGGCTGGGGCTGGAGGATCACTTGAGCCCCACAGTTCAAGGCTGCAGTGAGTTATGATCATGCCACTGTGCTCCAGCCTGGGTGACAGAGAGAGACTCTGTCTCTAAAACAACAACAATAAAAAAAAACAACAAAAATGACTTACTTTTCTCTTACTAAATTTATTCCTATTTCTATTTTATAATTCCTATTTTCTTGATGCTGCTGTCACTGGAATTATTTTCTAATTTCTTCAGATTTTTAATAAAGCATGTAGAAGTACAATTCATTTTGTGTATTAATCTTTTTATTTTTATTTCTTTCCTTTTTTTTTTAAGAGACATAAGCTCGCTATGTTGCCCAGGCTGCTCTCAAATTTGTGGCCTCAAGAGATCATCCTGCCTTGGCCTTCCAAAGCTCTGGGATTACAGGCACAAGCTAATATACCTGGACCACTTTGTTTATTAATCTTAAATCTTACAATTTTTCTGAACTCATTTATTAGTTCTAATAGTTTAAGTAAATTTCTTAGTATTTTCTATATGCAAGATCATGTCATCTGCAAATAGAGTTAGTTTTACTTTTTCCTTTCCGATCTGGATGCATTTTATTTTATTTTCTTGCCTACTTGCCCTTCCAGCACACTGCTGAATAGAAGTGGTGAGAGCAGACATTCTTGTCTTATTCCTGAAAGAGGAAGTACTTGCTTTAGTCATAAAGCTATAATAGCTAAAACAATAATTGTGGTTCTGGCATAAGAAAAGATAGGCAAATCAATGAAATAAAAAGAATAGCTCAGAAGCAGATACTAAAACAGAGAAGTTAAAATATCATGAGGGAAGCGTTACAAATCAGTGGTGGAAGCTTGAACTACTGGATAAATTGTGGCTCTAAAAAACTAGTTGGATGTTTTGGGGAAAAATCAATTAAGGGATTCACATGATACATCAATATACAATTTTAATGGATAAGAATTAAATATAGAGAAACACATCACACCATTAGTAAATATAAAATATAAAAGCAACGCCTGGATGAAAATCAAATCTCCAGATAAGAAAGAACATTTCGAAATGGCTTTCCAAATTTTTAGGTTATCATGTTTTTTGACTCGGCAATTTAACTAAAAGAACGCAAACATCATCTTTATGGATCTCAGACAATTGACTAGCTTTCTCATTGCTACATTTGCGGATGGTAGAAAGTCAATACATACTTATGAATTTTAAAAAAAGTTGTACAAAAACTTAAAGGTGTACGTTCAGGAAGGATGTCATAGCGGTGCCATTCGCGTGAGTCAGTAGCCAACAGTCACCCTATGCCTTGAGATTTAAATGAAGTTCACCTGGGAATCCTAACCCTGTAGGATGTACATTGCCCTCCCTGTGATTTCTGTGAGTTATGGCAGTTTTATTTTCTCACAGTTCTTTCTATCTTGCTCAGAGCTCTGGTTCTGTCTCAAGCCCACTTGCATCTCACCTCTTTTAGCCTGTCTTGTCTTTTTGACTTGAACCAATGTACATGTGAAATTCAATACCCTTTCCTTACCTACCTTTTCAAGATAAAACAAGACAAAGCAGAACAACAAAAACACCTCCCAAGCCATCTGAATGTGGATTTTTTACAACCACACAAACTGACTCATTCAAAAATTAATATTAGACTTTCTCATACGTAAAGGCCCTTTGTCCTCTTGTCCTCTTTCCCATGAAGAATTTCTCACTGGCCACATTTGTCCATGGGCTCTGGTATCCTGCTTGTCACTTGACCTTCTCTCTTCACCTCAGGCATTTCCTGACATTTTATCAGTTCTGTGTTTTCAGGATTTGCTTTCCCATGGACTATTTAGAGACAGTCAAAATACCCAAGGGGAAAGAAATCAAGCTTTTAAAGAATTAAAATAAGTTTTATTCACAGTCCTTACTGAGGACTATAGACTGAGGCCCATAGCCCAGGAGGAGTCTTTCAGAGAGGTCTGTTGGACTCCTCTAAAGCAGTGTTTCAGCCCATTGGTAGGTAGGTGGTGGAGGTTAAGTATATGCAAAATCACATCTAAGTTTGGGTGCAAGAGTACATTTGATTATAGTTTACTAAAGTACATTTGGTTATAGGTAGTAGAAGCATAGTGACTAACCCCATGAGATGTTATCCTGTGTAAGAAAAGGCAAGGGCTAGGGTCAATTAACTTTTAAGAAATATAGTGACTCAGACAAGAGGCATGGGGGATGTGCTCTATCCTGTTTTGTCAAAGTATCTTTCTGGAGAGCTGCAGGCCTCACAATCAGGGGCTTTGTAAAATTACCCTGGCAAGCAGAAACAGGCAAACACCGCTCCTTCCGTTTGTTTGCTACTTTGTCTCTCGGTATGCAGAACAATTCTGCTTTCTAACCCTCTCCATTCCTGGACCTTCTTTGCATTTCTAAAGCTTTGATAACATCTAGACTACTGGAGGGACCATTAATTTGGCCTCAAGCTTTAACAGTACAGAAAATGGGTGGAGGTTTCCACATTTCAGACTTCCTTTTCTCTTTTACCCACCAATATTTACAAGTAAAAGGAAGCAATATGGATACTTGTTTTCCCTCTGCTATGAAATATGCCTTTCTTCTTCCCTTACAAGTGGCTACAGACAGTTTGGGTTTTAAATATTTTTTTTCACCAAGCTACATTTGTAAAAGTAAGAAAATTAAAAATGATCCAAATGATCATCCATATAAGATACCAGGTTAAATAAATCATGATACAATAGATTGAAGAATGTAATCGGTCCAGATGTTCTGAAATGGAAAGATGACCAAAATCTATTGTTAAGATACAACAACAACAAAAATGTAAGTTGAAAAGCCAGTTGCCCGAAAGTATGTGTAATATGAAACCATTTGGCAATGTCTGGATGCATTATTGGTTGTCACAACTAGGCGGTGGTGGTGGTGGTGGTGGTGGTGGTGGTGAGGCTACTACTGGCCTCTAGTGGGCAGAGGCCAGGGTTGCTGCTAATCATTCTACAATCCACAGGGCAGCTTTCCAAAGAATTTGCTGGCCGCAAATACCAACAGATCTGAGATTAAGAAACCCTGTTCTAGATGAATATACACCAAACTTTCAACAGTGGATATCTCCAAGAGTTGAATTATAGAGGAATTATACTTTTTCTAAATTTTTAATCTATTCGCATTTCTTGTAACGAGCTTATTATATTCAGAAAAAAATGTGAAAAGCTATAAACAGTTGGAAGAGCTTGCACATAAAAAAATAAATATTTCTAATCAAATTACACAGAAGATGAGCAGATAGGGAGAGAGCAGTGCCACAGAATCTAGGACAGGAGAGACCTCCCTTCCCAAGGACACCCAGTTGGGAGGGAACTCAGGTAAGAATCAGCCCTTCATTCAAATGGAGGAATTTCCTCCCGAGAGCACATCTCACCAATAGCCAGTTCTTTCCTAGTCTCACGGGGCGGTGCTCTGTCTTCGGAGATTACGGGTGGTCGAAGGGGAGGGAGGCCGGGTGTGGAAGCTTGTGTTCCTCCCTGTCTGAACATCACAACCAGAGTCCAGGGGTTTGGAGAATGTAACTGTTAGGTGCTTAATAGAACATAAAAGTACACGTGAAATAGAAGTCATAGTGCTATTTATTCTTCCACGGGGCAAATTTCCCTTTTTAATTTTTCTGTAGTTGTTTTGTTACACTGGAATCTCTTGAGCGCCATCTGGTGGACAGATTTCCATCACCCAATCAGATGGTCAGCCTTCCCCACATTTTAGTCACACTATGCCTCTGTCCGGCAGGATCATGTCTTGTCTTCAATGCCCCAGCACTTTGTGCAGTTGACACATTATAGGTAACCAGAGTCTGTTTGTTGAAGTAGTAAACATTGGTCCATTAGAAGCTGGGAGTGAATATTGAAGTCAGGTATGAATTGGCATTGGGAAGAAGGAGCTGAAAAGCAGGAATAAGCTGTCCTGACTGTGAAGGGTGAGTGCAATGCCGGACTGAGAAATAAAACTAACTCCAGGCCAAAGAGCGTTGGAGATTCCCAACAGGCTCCCCAAGGACACACAGGGAGCCCAGTAGAATTTTCCTGGAGCCTACTGAATTTCTGCTAGGAGTGGACTCGGCCCTCTGCCCGAATGAGGTGCCATGAGGTACACAGAGGCTCTAATATGTAATTTGACACTTCCCTGGGTAAAACAGAAAGTACACTGGCCAGACCCCAAAGTAAACTTACGTACTTCCTCTTTACCCCTTTTTTCTGCTTTAAAAAATCTCAGCGATTCTTTCCTGCCTTTTTTTTTTTTTTTTTTTTTGAGACGGGGTCTCGCTCTGTCACTCAGGCTGGAGTGCAGTGGCGCGATCTCGGCTCACTGCAAGCTCCGCCTCCCGAGTTCACACCATTCTCCTGCCTCAGCCTCCCGAGTAGCTGGGACTACAGGCGCCCGCCACCACGCCCGGCTAATTTTTTATATTTTTAGTAGAGACGGGGTTTCACTGTGTTAGCTAGGATGGTCTTGATCTCCTGACCTTGTGATCCGCCCGCCTCGGCCTCCCAGAGTGCTGGGATTACAGGCGTGAGCCACCGCGCCCGGCCTCTTTCCTGTCTTTCAGCTCTGCTCCTCGCAATTCCCCAATAACACAATCCCTAGTCTCCTAAGAGTGGGCCCCAGGACAGTCTGCAAACTCATCACCTTCTAAGGGGGACTGCTGTCACTGAGTGGTCCCAAGTGGGCACTAGAGGCCAGTGTTGAAATGTTTTCAGTCTTTTCAAAAGAAATAGAAATCTTTATTATCTTGTGAAATCCCTTAGTTTGGAGCCAATATTGGCTCCAATTACTTTTGAAACACTCCATGGGCCAAAAAGCACTTGTGTTTATGGCCAACAATTAGTAACCCATCAAAGAGGCTCTCTGGACTGAGTGTAGTGGCTAATGCCTGTAATCCCAGCACCTTGGGAGGCCAAAGTAGGAGGATCACTTGAGCCCAGGACTTGGAGACCAGCCTGAGCAACATAGCCAGACCCTGTCTCTACAAAATTTAAAAAATTAGCTGAGTGTAGTGGCATGGGTCTGCGGTCCCAGCTACTTGGGACCTCTCACTTGAAGTGAGAGGATTGCTTAACCCAGAAGGTTGGGGCTTCAATGAGCCATATTCTTGGCACTGCACTCCAGTGTAAGTGATAGAATGAGACTCTGTCTCAAGAATAAAAAAATTAAAAATTAAATTATTAATTTTAATTAAATTATTGATTAATCAATTAATAATTAATTAATTATTAATATTAATTATTAATTTAATTAAATTATTAATTAAATTAATTTAATGAAATTTAATTAATTTAATTATTAATTAATTTAATTTAATTAATTTAATTATTAATTTAATTATAAATTAAAAATTAAAAATTAAATTAAAAAATTAAATTAAAAATTAAATTAAAAAATTAAATTAAAAAAAGATTTCTAAGCTTCTTCCCAACGTTTCTGACACACTGTGACTCTAACCTCTGCCCACATTTCTACATGGCTAATTTTTAAATAAGGTCAACTGCTGATCCTAGGTCAGCAAGAACCACAAGGTCAGGAGTGTTCTTTCTTCGAAGTTTCAGGTTAATCAGTTTCTGTTTTGGAAAAAGAACAAGACTTCTCTTTAGGTAAGGTATCTACCAGAGCAGCCCCCACTCCCACCTGAAAGTCACCTGAATACAGCTATTTCCTGTGCCTCTTTCTGCTACAAATGTCTGCAGCATGTTTTGTTTTATGCATCAAAACTAGATCGACCTCTGCATTCTGATCATTCCCCCACGGTGTTGTCTTTTTCCAAACTTTCTGTTTTCATTAACTTAAAAAGTCTATGATGCTATCAGACTGATTAAGCTCATTCCAACCAAGCACCACATGCTGAAGCTAGTGAATCACATTGCCAGTTGGGCTTTAAAAAGAACAGGTTTGAATGTACATCCTAATGTATTATATACTATATTGTGAATATGGATTGTGTTGAAGCTATAATTATGAGGGATTTAATACATTGGGGTCTACATTCAACCCCGATGTACACATACTTATATATATGTAAAATGTTTAGCCCATTAACTTCGCCTTGCTGACAGTTGTGGGAAAGTTTCTAGAGTTGTCAGTCACAAGGTCTTGTGAGAATCTGATCTAAGCAACTCAGCCTTCCCTCAAGAAAAAAGCACTCATAAGCAAACAATTTCCCAAAGTCTGTGCATAGACCCTTAGGCATACCTGGACCCCAGGTAAGAACTCCTGCTGTATCAGTGAGGGGCAAGGCAACTGCTCAGAGCCTGTAGGTCTCATTTAATTTGAAGGTGGCTGGTTGACCCTAAGCTCTTTCTCAGTACATCACACCTTCCAGTAGAACTGAACCAAAACTCTAAGACACCCTGTTTATGCTCCCTTGGGAATTTAGGGCCCTTACCATGTATAGCTTCTCTGGGGTGGTTTCTGATGCTCATCAATTCTCTGACATCAACTGGGTATGTTACCAGTGGAAGATATCCTGGTTATCGGTGGCAAATTCATATGTGTCTGCAGCAACCTCAATTCTTGCCTCCTCAGAAGAAAGAATTCAACTGAGGGGCATAAGGCAGAAAAAAGACTGAGGCAAGTTTCATTGTAGGAGTGGAAGTTTATTAAAAAGCTTTAGAGCAGGAAAGGAAAGTGCTTTTGGAAGGGACGCAAGTGGGCACTGAGAAGGTCAAGTGCCCGGTTTAACCATCATCCTAGGACTTTATAGGCTGGCAAACTCTGGCGTCTTGCGCCCCCTTTCCATGATTCTTCCCTTAGGGTGTGTTGCCTGCATGCACAGTGCCCTCCTTACCCTTGGGAATTGAGCACATGCAGTGTGTTTAGGAAGTTGTATGCATGCCCATCTGAGACTTTCTTCCCTTTTCTGGTGGAGTGCCACCAGAAGGTCATACTCCACCATTTTGTCTCTTAATGCGCAGGCCTGGGAAATTGCCTCTCTGGTGTCTGCTGTCAATCAACACTTCAGTGCAATGGGTATGGACCATCAAGAAATGGCCTCTCTCTGGAGGCTGGCTGCCAATTTATCGCTTTTAGAGAGGCAACGTGATAATCATCGAACCGTCACCTGACATTCCTGGTGGGTGGGGGAGAGCCCTCTCCTGCCCCACTCACGCCTAACTACCTGTAACAGGTATCAAAAATTCAATTATGACACTATCTGGAGTTAGTGCAGACACAGATTAAGGGCTCAGTCCTATAAGACTGCACTGACTTCAAATGTCAGTCTCATCTGGGCCAGGCCTCCCATGCTTCTGACCTACCAGCTATAAATCAAGGATTCCCAAGATCCCCTCCTCAAGTTCAATAATTTGATGTAAGAGCTCACAGAACTCAGAAAAACAGTTTACTTACATTTACTGACTTATTATAAAGGATATAATTCAGGAACAGCCAAATGGAAGAGACGCAGAGGGCAAGGTATGGGGGGGTAGGGTGAGGGTGGCACAGAACTTCAATGGCCTCTCTGGGTGTGTCACCTCCCAGCACCCAGTAGCTCTCTGAATCTATTGTTCAAGAGTTTATAGAGCTCAACAGGTCAGAGGGTGGGGCTGAAAGTTCCAACCCTCCAATCACTTGGTCTTTTTAGTGACCATCCTATTCTGAAGCTATCTAGGGACCCCATCTCAAGTTACCTTGTTAACATAAGTTTCAGTGTGATCTAACAGGGCTCATTATGAATAACAAAAGATAATCCTATCACTCAGGAAATTCAAAGGGTTTTAGGAGTTCTGTGCCAGGAACCCAGGATGAAGACCAAATACATTTTTAAAAATACTATCACAGCTTCTCTGTGCCATCCAGGCTTATTAAGATCATAACTGATCACTCAGTGTTCCCACCTCTAGCTTTTTGCTTGATTGCCATCTCCTCCATTCATCTTTATCTCTCTGTCTCCAACTGGATTAGGAGTGGGCTTAGGGTCAGAACCAGGGTTCTTTTGGCATTGGTGATGGATCAACCAAGAGAAGGTTAAAACCTCCAAACCTGATCATTCTATCAGGTTGGGACTGGCTCCAGTAGTAGGTAACAAAACGATGTCCAGGGAGATGCAGGAGGTAAATAACCAGGCATGTGGGCAGTGCAGAGCCCCCAAAAGAGCCAAGCAGGATAGCAGGTGGCATTAGAGATGGCTGGAAGCAGGAATCTAACCAGAGGACTGCAGTTCAGGGCCAGGATTTTAATCTCTGGAATTGAGAAGAGCAAGACAGGAAGTAGAGTTTGAAGCCGGGAGTCAAGGTAGGAAAGTGACACGAGGGAAAAGCAGGCACCCAGTTACCAATGTTGTGGTACAGGCATTGAATTTAAAATAAGGAAGATGGGCACAGTGGCAAATGCCTGTAACCTTAGCTACATGGGAGGCTGAGGTAGGAAGATTGCTTCAGCCCAGGAGTTCAAAATCATCCTATGCAACACAGCGCAAACCCATCTTGATAAATGAATAAATACATAAGTAAAATTTAAAATAACCTAAGGAAATAATCCGTAAACAAAGTACATCTAAGCAGAACTAGCAGTAAGTTGGCTTGATTCCAAGTCAATGAGCTTTGACCCTATAGTTCTTAACACGCTTCTTGGGGATCAGTTCATCTCTGAATCAAGATGAGCTGAACCTGCAAGTGGGGACCAAATGGATCTAGTAGCGGGTTTTAGAGGCCTTCAGAGGGTAGAGAGCCAGGTAGAAACGAGAGGGATGCCACCAACATCCTCATCTTTGGTAATATTTTAAATAACAATATGAGAAGATATATATGAGAATATAATAAATATGAGACGTCAGTGCTGAACATTTCCTGGGCCAGAGGCAGATAATCCAGGGATATTTTCTTGTTTTCCTTAAAGCAAGTAGAAAGACAACAGAGTATTGTGGTTACAGCTGAATTTGGAGCCAGACTGCCTGGATTCAAATCTCAACGCTGCTATGAGGTCAGCTGCCTAAAATTGGCTTTTTAAATTTCTTTAAATTGTTTTTAAATCTCTATATTACTCATTTAGAGATTAAATATAATTTCTATTATGTTATAGATGCTAATAATAGAACACACCTCCTGGGGTTCTTATGAGTAACGAATACATTCTATAAAAGTGCTTATGACAATGCCTGGCATACAATAAACACTATACGTGTTGAAATATAAATAGTGGTTGAAAACATTGTATGACTCAGGCCACCTCAATATGAATCCTGAGTCTCAAGTGAAATCTCTGTGGACAAGGAGATAGTGAGGAAATTGTCCAGAATGGAATAGTGCTAGAGTGGCAAGAGGTGACAACCATAAGACTCAGGCTCCTGTTGAGACTTGGCCCTAATATAATTGGGTCTTGCTTTTCTGGAATTCCAAATGTATGCCCAAGAGTGAAGAATTACAGTCAATACATCAATGGGTAGAATCAACTGTCTAGGAAAATGCATAAGGTAATGGAATTAAGGCTATTTGTCTCACGCAATACAATCCACTTGGACCTGCCAAATTTTAAGGAGGTAAAAAAGAAACACCGGATTTATCCAAATACCATTTAATCCCAGTTGATCTCAGTTTCTCCAGGTCTAGAACAGTGTTCAGTTCCTGTTTGTATTCCCTGTCAATAAGAAAAGGATTTTGATACAATGATTCTGTGTTAAATAGCATGTTGTTAAACAGAGTAGCATTGGGTTTGTTACTAGTCAAGGTTCTCCAGAGAAGCAAAACAAATAAGATGTGAATATATACAAATAGAAAGAGATTATTATAAGGAATTATTCATGTGATTATAGAGATTGGCAAGTCCAAAATCTGCAGAGTGGCTGACAAGGTAGAGACCCAGGAGAGCCAGTGGAGCAGATAAAGCTGGAAGGCAGTGTGCTGGGGAATTCTTGCTTGCTCAGGGAGGCCAGCCTTTGTGTTCTATTTGGCTTCAACTGATTGGATGAGGCTCACCCACATTATGGAGAGCAATGTGCTTACTCAAAAATTCACGGATTTAAATGTTAATCTCATCCATAAACACACGCCAGGTTTTAAATGTTAATCTCATCCAATAACATCTTCCAAGTTAACACAAAAAATGAACCATCACAGACTGTAAGCCCCCTTTAAGACCAAAAATAATCTGTTGTTCTTATACCCTTATTCTGAAGGAAAATGAAGACATTTAATATCTTTCCACTGTTCTTTTCTATTTTTTTAAGAGATAGGGGTCTCACTCTGTTGTCCAGGCTAGAGTACCATGGCATGATCAAAGCTCACTGCAGCCTCAAACACCTGGGCTCAAGTGATCCTCCTGCCTTAGCCTCTCAAGTAGCTGGGGTTACAAGTGCACACCACTGCACCTGCCTTCACTGTTCTTTTCTAGCACATACTTTTAGTGTACTTGTATTGGAAAAAAAATGGGCATTGTTTGGGAAAGAACAATAAATTCTTACGACAAAAGCAATTTTAATTATAAAAATAAGGGTGGTACTAAAGGAGATGGTGCAACAGTAGGGTGGAAAGACATGAGTCCTGTATGACCTCATGGAGTAGGGCTGCCTACCAACTTAAGACTGCTCATGGCGAGATCATTATGTGTGTAAGAAAAAATCTTCAATTTTTTAAGTACTATATTTTGTTAGTAAATAATGTAAACCACTGATACCTGGAAATGGATGCTGCCATAAAATGACCTTAAATACATAGCATCATCCTAGCAGTGAGGGATGGGCAATAAGAACAGATATTGTGGCCCAGAAAACTGGTGAGCCTTGTGGAAGACAGACCACTGTCCTTTCTTTTCCCCTAGGGAAAGTTAATGTCTCTCTCAACTATGTTCCACAACACACATGAAATACTTTGGATACCTAGTTATTTCTGTATGTTTCCTCAGAACATTTACTTTATGGAGCCGTTTATCCCCAGCATCTAACAGAATGTCAGGCCCAGAAACATGAGTTGGATGAATGAGTGAATATATGCCCAATGAGTGAATGAATGGTCAGGGAATTATTTTCTGAGACTTCATCTAAATAGGATTAGCTATAAACACATAGCATCTCTAAAGGTTGTGAGAGCCTTTCTTTCCCTCTGAGTGAAGAGATTCATGTTAGTTGTTCATAAAGGTAAGTCACTGGTTAGCCAGGGCTTCAAGACTGGAAATGATATGTAATAAATTCTAAGCTTTGCTTACTCACAATGTCCCTGCTGGCCAAGGAAAATTTCCTTTATTTGCTGCCTCAGATTTATTTCTATAAAAAGGGCCATAATCAAACTCCAGGAGAATGGTAAATTGCTATTGAGATGATATATGGGATACAAAAGAAAAAATAAATAAAAATAAACCTTCGTTGAATTCCAAAATATTCTTTGTAGTAGATCTATGTTTATTGTAGAATGTAAGAGAATCCAATGTCTTATTCTTCCTGTTCTTGTAATGCCTATGCTATGAGAACAGAAGGAATCAATTATTCAGTAATTTAGAACAAATAACTGGAGGATTGAATTCTGTATCACATTTGATTCTATTAAAACAATGAGGCTGGGCATGGTGGCTCACATCTATAATCCTGGGAGGCAGAGGCAGGAAGATCCCTGGAGCACAGAAGTTCAAGACCAGTCTGGGCAACATGGTGAGACCCTGTCTCTACAAAAAAAAAAAAAAAAAACAAACAACAACAACAACAAAAAAAGCCTTAAAAAATTAGCTAGGCATGGTGGTGCACCTCTGTGGTCCCAGCTACTCGGGAGAATTGCTTGAGCCCTGGAGGTCGAGGCTGCAGTGAGCTGCAAAAAAACAATGATAACATGTACAGAAATCAAAACAAAAGAAAAAATTATCTATAATCCTACCATCTTACAATGTTTTAAATTTTTTTTTTCAAGACAGTGTTTCGCTCTATGGCCCAAGCTGGAGTGCAGTGGTGCAATCACAGCTCTCTGCAGCCTCAACCTCCTGGGTTCAAATGATCCTCCTGCCTCAGCTTCCCGAGTAGCTGGGACGACAGGCTCGTGCCCCTATACCAGCAAATTTTTTTATTTTTTGCAGAGATGAGGTCTCACTATGTTGTGCAGGCTGGTCTTGAGATCCTGGCCTCAAGCAATCCTCCAGTCTTGTCCTCCCAAAATGTTGGGATTATAGGCATGAGCTACTGCACCTGGCCTGTTTTAATTTTTGTATGTTCTGTTTTACACTTTATATGTTTGTCTATATTTTTCAAACACATAATGAAAAGAACTCATGCACACAAAACATGCAGAGACAGATTTTATGTGTATACAGGCCAGGCCAGCCTGAGGGTAGATATCAGGTCACACTAGCAGTAATCAGACAATATTTCTCTGATTCTAGCCCTACTCATTCTGCAGAAATTCCAGTCCTCCTCACATCTTTCCTAACTAGTTCTTGAATTCTAAGGAACGAATCCTCCCAGCTATCATGTGTCATCTCCAATTTTCCTCTTCTTTTTAGCATCTCCCTTTCAGCATGTCTCCCGTTGCTGGTGCTGCTGCAGAAACTTCAAAAGCTGCCCGGTTCCTCTGCCCCAGTGTGATGCCCTCTTCCATTCTTCTTCCAGCAGCAAGCAAAGGCTGATTTGACTCCTCAATCAGCTTGCTTGTGATCAGCAAGTCCACCGTGTTAGAATCAGGGACCTGGTCTATCAAGTAGTGCAAACGTGGAGATTTTGATGGAACTGCCCTTGTGGTTTTTACAGGCTTTTTATTGCAGTCCATACTCCTTTGAGCATCTGTGAGTCCACAGTTTGAGAGAGAGCAAATTAAATTGCTGACAGTCTTTTTAGGATGACCTATTTCTTTTTTTGCTGATTCTGTTCCTAAGCTGAGCTTATGATACTTGATTCTCTTTTCCTTGTAATGAATTTTTACTCAATAGGTTCCTCAGTACCTCATGCAAACATACGCCAGGTAGGTCTCTTCAGACAGGCCTAAATATGTTCAAAGTCTTGCATGAACGCAGTTTGAGGTGTCTGGCCATCCTAATACAATAGTATAGATAGAATTATGGGTTTTGCTTTGTTCATTTCACATTGTGAGTGTGTTTGCAGGTTACTAGAGAGTTCTCATAATTATTAAGTGACTATATAATATTATATAGGAAGGACATGCCATAATTTACCTAATTTTTCTCTTAATTTGGACATTTCTGTTATCACTGATTTGTTTCTAGTTAAATAATGTGAGTTGAGCAAGGACAAATTAGTGGTCTTGATTGTGTGTTTTATTTTGGAGACATATATATTTGTTAAGGGAATTTTTGCTTCTGTAAGCCCCCAAATTTCAAGAACACAAAACTCTAACCATTTATTTCTCAGCCATATACCAGTCCAGTATGGGTTTTTTTATCAGCAATGTTGGGGAGAGCTCTGCCCCACACATTCATTAAGAGACCCAGGGGATGGGGGCACCACCATCATCAGCACATGGTTTTCAAGGTCTCTCTGGTCACCATAATCAGCCAGCAGATGAGTAGGAGAGACAGGTTTGTGTGAGAGTTTTTTTAAATTAAATTCACCCATTTTAATGGTACAGTTTGATTAACTTTTGCTAATTGTGTATAGTTGTATAACCGCCATGAAAATAAAAATATAGGCTTTATAACATCCTAAAAATTTCCTGTTGCCTTTTTACATCTGATCCCCTCTTACAAACCCCTAGCCCCAGGCAACTTTCTGTCAATACAGATAAACTTTGCCTGTTCTCTAATCTCGTACAAATGGAACACAAGATGTATTATTTTGTGTTATGCTTCCTTTGTTCAGCATAATCCATGTTGATCATTATATTAGTTCTTCATTGATTTTTATTGCTGTGTAGTATTTCATCGTATGGATACACAATGATTTGTTTATGCATTCACTGTTTTTTGACGTTTGGATAAGCCCCAGGTATTAGCTATTATGAATAATGGTGCTATGATTTGCATATATGCCCTTTTGTGTGCATATACTTTAACTTCTCTTGTGTAAATATCTAGAAGTGGAATTACTGGGCCACATGACAAGTGGATGTTTAACTTCGTAAGATACTGCCCTACTATTTACCAAAATTGCTGACCATCTTGCACTGTCACCAGCAATGTCTGGGACTTCTAGTTGTTCCAAATTTTGTCAATGCTTGGAATTGTCAGTGTTGTTAGTTTTAGCCATATCAATGGATGTGTAGTAGAATCTTATTTCTCATTTGCATGATCCTAACTAGTGAGGTGAGCATCTTTTCACATGTTTATTGGCTATTTGTATATTTTCCTCTATGACATGCCTGTTCAAATATTTTGCCCATTTCAAAAATAGGGTTGTTCGTCTTATTATTGAGTTGTAAGAGTTCTTTAAATATTCTGGATATGAGCAAAGAGTATACTCGTCTCTATCTAGTACTTTCCAGTACATTAATTATTGCTTTTTGCCTTATGTCCAGATTTGATAGGTGTTTTGTATGAAGGAGTTGGTCTTGCAGAATCTTACTGTATCATTACAGAAATGTAAACTACAACAGAGGTTTTAAGAACCAGGACTAGAACTGGCCCTCATCAGTTCAGCTTACACCCTATTGGCTAGAATCTAGTCATGTGACAATACCTAACTCCAAGGAAGGGTAGAAAGTGTGATCTATCTGTGCCCACAGGGTAGTGTGCCCTGGAGAAGAACAGGGTTAGTGATCAGCCAGCACTATCTGCTAAAAGGAACCTAGCAGGGCCTAGAAGGGCCTAGAAGGAACATGGAGTGGCAGAAGTTTTGGCCCAGGGACATGGTAACTATTGCTAGATCCCTTCCATGATAAACAATCGTGCTGTACCTATCATATGCTAGACATTGAGCTATAATAACTGAGGCTAGCATTTATTGAGCACTTACTATGTGTCAAGCATATATAGACTCTATAAATGTTTACTGACTGTTGAATGGACCAGATTTCTTGGAGTGGCCTGGGGAAGACTACCCACTATATGTGTTTAATGATACCTTCGGATTTTGCCAGCCCAGCAGAAGCAGGGTTGTGAGTAATGAGGCTGCTTGCCAAGCACTGCCAGTTCCCCTGCGGGAAGAGATCACTGGAGAAACAGAGCATTATTAATGTCCTCCAAACTTCAACAAACCAGTTTTTCCACTCTCTGGGTAATTATTTATGGGTTTGGGTAAGATGCTAACTGGCAAGCTCTCTCTTTGTCTCTGCTCTGCTTCTACACCAAACTCATGACTATTTACAGCATTCCATTCTAGAGCTGTTCACAAACCAATGTTTCTGATTTTTTAGTGAATTTCCTGCTTCCCTACATGGTGCTGCCAGATTTATTGGTAATAGTTCTTTGAGTATTAAGTGGATTGAAAATGCTGCCTATGTTATCATTTCTCTGTTGAAAGCAGCTAGACACAAAACATGCATAATAACAGCTAGCCCTTGTTGGGCACTGTTGCACACAAATTGCCTTCACGTCTATTTGGTCTACCCCCTCACATGATTCATTTGAATGACCAGTGGTAGAGCTCTTTCACTTGTTCACATGCTTATTAGAGTAATATGTTCAAAGTTAATTGATCTTTTTCCCCATCCTACTCTTGTTACAAAGGTAATTGACATTGAAATGGTCAAAAGACGTTCAGTAGGGATGGCCAGTAAGAGAAGTAGAAGGACCACACAATACAAATAGGATAAAAGGCTCCTCAATATGTAATAATCGAATGGCTGTAAACACATCCACACCTGGAATCTCTCTTACATATCATAGATAAAATCTCACCATCTTATTGTGCAATCTATTCCTTCATTACTGTACTTTTTTCCCCCTGATTCTGCATACTCCTCTGCACAGCTCCTCCTGACCTGGCTGATGTCCATTATCCTGTATTATTACTCATCACTACTCCCTTAGAACCTATACTCTGAAATTGCTAATCTTATTGCAGTTTCCTGGATATGTTATGGCTTGTCATGTATCGATCCTTTTAGGCATCCCATTCCCTCTGCACAAAGCATGATTTACTTACTAGATTGCTCCAGTGGTCCCTGGCATTGGAAGCTTCCACAGCCCTGCCTCCCAGCTAGCCAATCTGATTTCTGTTAGAGCATCTAGGAGCACCCTCCTCCAAAGCCCTTTTGACATTCTTTTGTGATAGTGTTATTTATTTACGTGACTATGTGGCCCTCCTACTGTGAGCTCCTTAAGGATGTAGATTTTTTCTTATTTGCATAATTTCTGGAATATTTTAATTGAACAATTAGTGTCAATAAATAAATAGTTAGATAAATGTTCATACCACACACCTCAACTCTTTCATTTCTTTGACTTGAATTCGAGGTACATTTTATAATCTTGTATACATGGACGAAGCAAGAAGAGACACTGTAGCAAAGGAAAGATCAATAAATAAAATGACTGCAAGAAAAACAGGTTCAATGACAATGGTATAAAATAACAGAAAAAAAATGGTCATCTTTGAGTATGTTTGCCCTCTTTATATCAAGCATATACTTCTCAAACTTATTCAGAATAATAAATGATGAATGGGTGTGGAATTATGTCTCTTAGTCCTTATTACTCTATAATAATAACAAATAACAGTTGTTTAGGAAGTATGTTTTCAAAGCATTTTCACATCCATTTTTTTTTCAGGACATGTTTACAACAACTCTGTTTTTCAGATGAAGACATTGAGACACATAGAGGAGAAGTAATTGATCAAAGATCATATAGCCACTGTGGCCTAACTGAATGGATAACATCTCAGTCTGTTAAGTCAGCATGGAGTCGAGTCGTTGGGATGATTTCTGCTTACTAGATTGCCAATTTATACTTTATCTGCCAATCTAATTTCCTTAGAGTCCCTGTTTGTCCCTGCAGAATAAAAAACATACTGCTTGCTGTATAAATTATACATTGTCTAATAACTGGTTATAGTTAGTTGAAGCAAGTTACTAATGAATATGTAATCTTGGATTTGATTCTAGAATTTACCTGTTAGCTTGTCTTTTCTTCCCCTATTAATAGCTTGAGCCCCCTGTCAATCTCTAAATTAAAAGCTTCTCCATAGCCTACTCTTTGAACCTAATCTCATTTCTTTCCTTTTTTCAACAGGCAGTCTAGGGTCCTTCTCTTCACTTCCACCAACCTCCTATGCACATTGCTGCTTCCACACTTGTGCTCAGAACCCCCTGGACCAGTTCATCCTGCTCCACTGCCTGTTCTAGTCTATCCTTCTTAAGGCTCAGCTCATAAAGCCTTCCAGGAATGCTAGCCCCCAGTGATCTAGCCCTCCTCTGAGCTAACCAGCTGCATGTGGCCCGTTCCACTTTGTTGATGCTTGATAATACTGATCATAGTAACACTGTGTCTTGTTCCAGTTTTTACATTATCAGCATTCTTTACAGTCCATGGCAATAAATGTTTGTCAAATGAAAGAATAGGTGTTGTGTTTTTATTTAAATCTTCTAATGCCAGACTCAGCTTGAATTATCAATGAGTAGTGTTTTAAGACCATCACAGATCTTGGGCTCTTGGACCTGTAATCCTTAATGGATGAAATGGCCCTGCTCTTGATTTGAAAGTGGACTCACTTTATTAGCATTCTAATTTTGATGGTGGAGTTGCACTCTCAGGACATATTCAGAACTTCCCATACTCTTCCCTAAATTTCCCTTTCCTTTTTATCTCTGATACTCGGAATAGAAGATAAGCTCCTTTGAGAGCAGAGCATGTACTTCATTTACTCTTAGATTCCCCCCCAACACTACCAATGTTGTACCAACTTTGTATAGAATAAGAATGTAATCAGTGTTTGTTAATTTAAATTAATGGCAGTGTTAAATGCAGCTGCAGTGGAGTGGGTTAAGATTGACCTTGGTGTCAAAAGCCCTGCACTCAAGTCCCAGCTCTACCACTTTCTGACTTTGGGCAAGTCATCATTGTATTTGCTCACATAGTTAGCATTACTGGGACTCTTCATTCCTTTGTGTGGATCTAGATCTCCATTTGGTATCATTTTACTTTGCTGAAAGGCTTCCTTTAAATTTTTTTTTAATAGTGAAAGTGTGCTGGTGATTAATTCCTTCAGCATTTGTAGTTTGAGAAAGTTATCTTTATTTTTGAAAGGTGTTTTTGCTGGTTATAGAATACTTGATAGAGTTTTTTTTTCCTTTTCAGTACTTTTAAGAATGTTAATCCACTTTCTACTGGCTTGTATTGATGAGAAATCTGCAATCATCCTTATCTTTATTCTTCTTCTATATTTACCATGGTTTTTTGTTTGTTTGTTTTTGTTTTTTGTTTTTGTTTTTGTTTTTTGGTCGCTGGCTGCTTTTAAGATTTTTCCTTTGTCCCTATTTTAATTTTTGTTTGCTTTTTAGCAACTTTATTATGTGATCATTGGTGTCTTTTTTCCTATATTTTATGCCTGGGGTTTACTGAGATTCTGGATTTGTTGATTTACAATTTTCAACAAACTTGAAAAACTTTTGGCTATTGTTACTTCAAATTTTTTTCTCCTACTTTGTCCCCTGATCTCTTCTGGGGACTCGAATTGCATTGATATTAGGCCACTTGATATTTTCCAGCAACTCACTGATCCTCCGCTTATTTTTTCTTATCATTTTTTCGATGTGTTTCATTTTGGGTCATTTATATTGATATATCTTCAAGTTCACCAGCCTTTTCTTCCATAATGTCTAATCTGCTGTTATCCTCATCCAGTGATTTTTCATCTTAGGCATTGTAGCTTCCATCTCTAGAAGTTTGATTTGAGTCTTTTATATATCCTTTCCTGTCTGTACTTAACATATTCAATGTTTCTTTTTTTCTTTTTTTTTTTTTTTGAGACAGAGTTCTGCTCTTCTTGCCCAGGCTGGAGTGCAGTGGCACGATCTTGGCTCACTGCAACCTCCGCCTCCCAGGTTCAAGCAATTCTCCAGCCTCAGCCTCCTGAGTAGCTGGGATTACAGGCGCCCACCACCAAGCCCGGCTAATTTTTTGTATTTTTAGTAGAGACAGGGTTTTACCATGTTGGCTAGGCTGGTCTCCAACTCCTGACCTCAGGTGATCTGCCCGCCACGGCTTCCCAAGGTGCTGGGATTACAGGCGTGAGCCACCATTCCCGGCCCAATATTCCTTTTGGTATTTTAAATATATGAAATATGGTTATCATAATAGTTTTTATGTTCTTGCCTACTAATTCTGTCATCTGTGTCAAGTTCTGGGTTGATTTCCACCTATTGATTTTTTTTCTCTTCATCATGGGTCACATGTTCCTGCTTCCTTGAATGTTTGGTAATTTTTATTATTATTACTATTATTATACTATAAGTTCTAGGGTTCATGTGGTGCACAACGTGCAGGCTTGATACATAGGTATACATGTGCCATGTTGGTTTGCTGCACCCATCAGCTAGTCATTTACATTAGGTATTTCTCCTAATTCTATCCCTCCCCCAGGCCCCCACCCCCCAACAGGCCCCGGTGTGTGATGTTCCCCACCCTGTGTCCAAGTGATCTCATTGTTGAATTCCCACCTATGAGTGAGAACATGTGGTGTTTGGTTTTCTGTCCTTGTGATAGTTTGCTGAGAATGATGGTTTCTAGCTTCATCCGTGTCCCTGCAAAGGACATAAACGCATCCTTTTTAATGGCTGCATAGTATTCCATGGTGTATATGTGCCACATTTTCTTAATCCAGTCTATCACTGATGGACATTTGGGTTTGTTCCAAGTCTTTGCTATTGTGAACAGTGCCGCAATAGACATACGTGTGCATGTGTCTTTATAGTAGCATGATTTATAATCCTTTGGGTATATACCCAGTAATGGGATTGCTGGGTCAAATGGTATTTTTAGTTCTAGATCCTTGAGGAATAGCCACACTGTCTTCCACAATGGTTGAACTAATTTATACTCCCACAAACAGTGTAAAAGTGGCCCTATTTCTCCACATCCTCTCCACCACCAGTTGTTTCCTGACTTTAATGATCGCCATTCTAACTGGCATGAAATGGTATCTCACTGTAGTTTGGATTTGCATTTCTCTGATGGCCAGTGATGATGAGCATCTTTTCATGTATCTGTTGGCCGCATAGATGTCTTCTTTAGAGGAGTGTCTGTTCATATCCTTTGTCTACTTTTTGATGGGGTGATTTGTTTTTTTCTTGTAAATTTGTTTGAGTTCTTTGTAGATTCTGGATATTAGCCCTTTGTCAGATGGGTAGATTGCAAAGATTTTCTCCCATTCTATAGGTTGCCTGTTCATTCTGATGGTAGTTTCTTTTGCCATGCAGAAGCTCTTTAGTTTATTTAGATCCCATTTGTCTATTTTGGCTTCTGTTGCCTTTGCTTTTGGTGTTTTAGTCATGAAGTCCTTGCCCATGCCTATGTCCTGAATGGTATTGCTTAGCTTTTCTTCTAGGGTTTTATTATTTTAGGCCTAACATTTATGTCTTTAATCCATATTGAATTAATTTTTGTATAAGGTATAAGGAAGGGATCCAGTTTCATCTTTCTGCATATGGCTAGCCAGTTTTCCCAGCACCATTTATTAAATAAGGCATGCTTTCCCTATTTCCTGTTTTTGTCATGTTTGTCAAAGATCAGATGGTTGTAGATGTGTGGTGTTATTTCTGAGGCCTCTGTTCTGTTCCATCAGTCTATATCTCCGTTTTGGTACCAGTACCATGCTGTTTTGGTTACTGTAGCCTTGTAGTATAGTTTGAAGTCAGGTAGAGTGATGCCTCCAGCTTTGTTCTTTTGGCTTAGGATTGTCTTGGCAATGCGGGCTATTTTTTGGTTCCACAGAAACTTTAAAGTACTTTATTCCAATTCTGTGAAGAAAGTCATTGGTAGCTTGATGGGGATGGCATCGAATCTATAAATTACCTTGGGCAGTATGGCCATTTTCACAATATTCATTCTTCCTATCCATGAGCATGGAACATTCTTCCATTTGTTTGTGTCCTCTTTCATTTCATTGAGCAGTGGTTTGTAGCTCTCCTTGAAGAGGTCCTTCCCATCCCTTGTAAGTTGGATTCCTAGGTATTTTTTTCTCTCTGAAGCAATTGTGAATGGGAGTTCACTCATGATTTGGCTCTCTGTTTGTCTGTTATTGGTGTATAGGAATGCTTGTGTTTTTTTTTTGTTTGTTTGTTTTTTTGAGACGGAGTCTTACTCTGTCACCCAGGCTGGATGGAGTGCAGTAGCGTGATCTCGGTTCACTGCAAGCTCCGCCTCCCAGGTTCACACCATTCTCCTGCCTCAGTCTCCCAAGTAGCTGGGACTACAGGTGCCCAAGACAACACCAAACTACTTTTTTGTATTTTTTTTTTTAGTAGAGACGGGGTTTCACCGTGTTAACGAGGATGGTCTCAATCTCCTGACCTGGTGATCCACCTGCCTTGGCCTCCCAAAGTGCTGGGATTACAGGCATGAGCCACCGCGTCCAGCCTGGAATGCTTGTGATTTTGCACATTGATTTTGTATCCTGAGACTTTGCTGAAGTTGCTTATCAGCTTAAGTAGATTTGGGGCTGAGATGATGGGTTTTTCTAAATATACAATCATGTCATCTGCAAACAGGGACAATTTGACTTCCTCTTTTCCTAATTGAATACCCTTTATTTCTTTCTCTTGCCTGATTGCCCTGGCCAGAACTTCCAACACTATGTTGAATAGGAGTGGTGAGTGAGGGCATCCTTGTCTTGTGCTGGTTTTCAAAGGGAATGCTTCCAGCTTTTGCCCTTTCAGTATGACATTGACTGTGGGTTTGTCATAAATAGCTCTTATTATTTTGAGATACGTTCCATCAATACCTAGTTTATTGAGAGCTTTTAGCATGAAGGCTGTTGAATTTTGTCAAAGGCCTTTTCTGCATCTATTGAGATAATCATGTGTTTTATGTCATTGGTTCTGTTTATGTGATGGATTATGTTTATTGATTTGTGTATGTTGAACCAGCCTTGCATCCCAGGGATGAAGCCAACTTGATCATGGTGAGTAAGCTTTTTGATGTGCTGCTGGATTCAGTTTGCCAGTATTTTATTGAGGATTTTCACATCAATGTTCATCAGGGATATTGGTCTAAAATTCTCTTTTTTTTTGGTTGTGTCTCTGCCAGGCTTTGTTATCAGGATGATGCTGGCCTCATAAAATGAGTTAGGGAGGATTCCCTCTTTTTCTATTGATAGGAATGGTACCAGCTCCTCTTTGTACCTCTGATAGAATTTGGCTGTGAATCCGTCAGGTCCTGGACTTTTTTTGGTTGGTAGGCTATTACTTATTGCCTCAATTTCAGAGCCTGTTATTGGCCTATTCAGAGATTCAACTTCTTCCTGGTTTAGTCTTGGGAGGGTGTGTGTGTCCGGGAATTTATCCATTTCTTCTAGATTTTCTAGTTTATTTGTGTAGAGATGTTTATAGTATTCTCCGATGGTAGTTTGTATCTCTGTGGGATCGGTGGTGATATCCCCTTTATCATTTTTTACTGCATCTATTTGATTCTTCTGTCTCTTCTTCTGTATTAGTCTTGCTGGGAGTCTATTAATTTTGTTGATCCTTTCAAAAAACCAGCTCCTGGACTCGTTGATTTTTTGAAGGGTTTTTTGGGTCTCTTTCAGTTCTGCTCTGATCTTAGTTATTTCTTGCCTTCTGCTAGCTTTTGAATGTGTTTGCTCTTGCTTCTCTAGTTCTTTTAATTGTGATGTTAGGGTGTCAATTTTAGATCTTTTCTTCTTTCTCTTGTGGGCATTTAGTGCTATAAATTTCCCTCTACACACTGCTCGAAATGTGTCCCAGAGATTCTGGTACGTTGTGTCTTTGTTTTCATTGGTTTCAAAGAACATCTTTCTTCCTGCCTTCATTTCATTATTTACCCAGTAGTCATTCAGGAGCAGGTTGTTCAGTTTCCATGTAGTTGTGCAGTTTTGAGTGAGTTTCTTAATCCTGAGTTCTAATTTGATTGAGAGACAGTTTGTTGTGATTTCTGTTCTTTTACATTTGCTGAGGAGTGCTTTACTTCCAACTATGTGGTCAATTTTAGAATAAGTGCTATGTGGTGATGAGAAGAATGTATACTCTGTTGATTTGGAGTGTAGAGTTCTGTAGATGTCTATGAGGTCTACTTGGTGCAGAGCTGAGTTCAAGTCTTGGACCCTTGTTAACCTTCTGTCTCATTGATCTGTCTAATATTGACAATGGGGTGTTAAAATCTCCCATTATTATTGTGTGGGAGTCTAAGTCTCTTTGTAGGTCTCTAAGGACTTGCTTTATAAATCTGGGTGCTCCTGTATTGGGTACATATATATTTAGGACAGTTAGCTCTTCTTGTTGAATTGATTCCTTTACCATTATGTAATGGCTTTCTTTGTCTCTTTTGATCTTTGTTGGTTTAAAGTCTATTTTATCAGACAGTAGGATTGTAACCCCTGCTTTTTTTTGCTTTCCATTTGCTTGGTAGATCCCTTTATTTTGAGCCTATGTATGTCTTTACATGTGAGATGGGTCTCCTGAATACAGCACACTGATGGATCTTGACTCTTTATCCAATTTGCCAGTCTGTGTCTTTTAATTGGAGCATTTAGCCCATTTACATTTAAGGTTAATATTGCTATGTGTGAATTTGACCCTGTCATTATGATGTTAAGCTGGTTATTTTGCCCAATAATTGCAGTTTCTTCTTAGCGTCGATGGTCTTTACAATTTGGCCTGTTTTTGCAGTGGCTGGTACCAGTTGTTCCTTTCCGTGTTTAGTGCTTCCTTCAGGAGCTCTTGTAAAGCAGGCCTGGTGGTGACAAAATCTCTCAGCATTTGCTTGTCTGTAGAGGATTTTATTTCTCCTTCACTTATGAAGCTTAGTTTGGCTGGATATGAAATTCTGGGTTGAAAATTCTTTACTTTAAGAATGTTGAATACTCGCCCCAATCTCTTCTGGCTTGTAGAGTTTCTGCAGAGAGATCTGCTGTTAGTCTGATGAGCTTCCCTTTGTGGGTAACCCAACCTTTCTCTCTGGCTGCCCTTAACATTTTTTCCTTCATTTCAACCTTGTTGAATCTGACAATTATGTGTCTTGGGGTTGCTCTTCTCAAGGAGTATCTTTGTAGTGTTCTCTGTATTTCCTGAATTTGAATGTTGGCATGCCTTGCTAGGTTGGGGAAGTTCTCCTGGATAATATCCTGCAGTATTTTCCAGGTTGGTTCCATTCTCCCTGTCACTTTCAGGTACACCAATCAAACGTAGATTTGGTCTTTTCACATAGTCCCATATTTCTTGGAGGCTTTGTTCATTTCTTTTTGCTCTTTTTTCTCTAAACTTATCTTCTTGCTTCATTTCATTAATTTGATCTTCCGTCACTGATACCCTTTCTTCCACTTGATCGAATCAGCTATTGAAGCTTGTGCATGTGCCATGAAGTTCTCGTGCCATGGTTTTCAGCTCCGTCAGGTCATTTAAGGTCTTCTCTACACTGTTTATTCTAGTTAGCCATGCGTCTAACCTTTTTCCAAGGTTTTTAGCTTCCTTGCAATGGGTTAGAACATGCTCCTTTAGCTCAGAGAAGTTTGTTATTACCAACCTTCTGAAGCCTACTTCTGTTAACTTGTCAAAGTCATTCTCCATCCAGCTTTGTTCTGTTGCTGGTGAGGAGCTACGATCCTTTGGAGGAGAAGAGGTGCTCTGATATTTAGAATTTTCAGCTTTTCCGCTCTGGTTTCTCCCCATCTCTGTGGTTTTATCTACCTTTGGTCTTTGATGATGGTGACCTACAGATGGGGTTTTGGTGTAGATGTCCTTTTTGTTGATGTTGATGCTATTCCTTTCTGTTAGTTAGTTTTCCTTCTAACAGTCAGACCCCTCAGCTGCAGGTCTGTTGGAGTTTGCTGGAGGTCCACTCCAGACCCTGTTTGCCTGGGTATCACCAGCAGATGCTGCAGAACAGCAAATATTATTGCCTAATCCTTCCTCTGGAAGCTTTGTCCCAGAGGGGCACCCTATTATATGAGGTGTCTGTCGGCCCCTACTGGGATGTGTCTCCCAGTTAGGCTACACAAGGGTCAGGGACCCACTTGAGGAGGCAGTCTGTCCATTCTCAGAACTCAAATGCCATGTTGGGAGAACCACTGCTGTCTTCAGAGCTGTTAGACAGGGACGTTTACATCTGCAGAAGTTGTCTGCTGCCTTTTGTTCAGCTAAGCCCTGCCCATAGAGGTGGACTCTAGAGGCAGTAGGCCTTGCTGAGCTGCAGTGGACTCCACCCAGTTTGAGCTTCACGCAGCTTTGTTTACTTACTCAAGCCTCAGCAATGGCGGACACCCCTCCCGCAGCCAGGTTGCTGCCTCGCAGTAGGATCTCAGACTGCTGCACTAGCAGTGAGCAAGGCTCTGTGGGCATGGGACCTGTCCAGCCAGGCACAGGAGAGAATCTCCCTGTCTGCCAGTTGCTAAGACCTTGAGAAAAGTGCAGCATTTGGGTAGGAGTGTCCCGTTTTTCTAGGTACAATCTGTCACAGCTTCCCTTGGCTAGGAAAGGGAAATCCTCCTACCCCTTGTGCTTCCCGGGTGAGACGACACCCTGCCCTGCTTCAGCTGGCCCTCTGTGGGCTGCACCCACTGTCCCACCAGTCACAATGAGATGAGCCAGGTACCTCAGTTAGAAATACAGAAATCACCCATCTTCTGGGTCTATCACACTGGGAGCTGCAGACCGTTGCTGTTCTTGTTCTTCCATCTTGGAACCGCATGTTTGGTAATTTTTAAAATTGAATTCTATATATTGAGAATTTTACCTTGTTGCATGCTGGCTTTCATTGTATTTATACATATATTTCTATTCTCAAGTTGTTCTGGGACATAGTCAAGTTAATTGGGAACAGTTTGATCCTTTCAGGAATTTCTTTTAAGCTTTGTTAGACGGGAGGTAAGCCATGCTTAGTTTGGAGCTAATTTTTCCCTTTTACTGAGGCAAGGCCCAGTGGCCCATAAATTATGAGGGTTTCAGTTTTCAGTCTGGCTGGTGAGAATAGGAATGTTTCCTTGCCTGTGTGAGCTTTAGAGATTGCTCCCTCTAATACTTGCAGGTTTTTCCTTGGCCTCCAGTAGTGTCAACACATGCATGCTATGGTCAGTCTCAGCTGAAAACTCTAAGGGGCTCCTCTGCTGATCGCCAGAGTTATCTCGATTTTTACCTCTCTTCCCTGCAGCATTCTCTATCACACAGCTTGATTTCTTTAAATCAGGGAGACCAGTGGACTCCACCAGGTTTCCTCATTCCTGCCCTGTAGCCTGGAAACTCTCTCTGTACAGTAAGCTGGGGCAATCATAGGATTTACCCTGTGTATTTCTTGTGTCTCAGACACCTCTGTCTTTTGTCACCGAATGACAATTGCTTTATGCATTTTGTCCATTGTTTTAGTTGTTTCAGGTAGGAGGGTAAACCTGGACTCTGTTACTCTATTTGGCTGGAAGTAGAAGTCCTACGCAGCTTCTTTGTGCCTCAATTTTCTCATTTTGGAAATAGTGCTCTTAATATCAGTCTGTTCTACATTACCAAGTTATTGTTATTTTATGAAATATATAATTCATACATAAATATAAGATCTTATTTGAATAGATGAAACGTGCATACAAATAACTGTGAGAGAAGTTATATTAAAATTATATCAGTCATTTGTACTTTAGTGAGCATGTGTTAGTAAAAGCTTTTACTAAAACAGATTCAAAGTTGATAGCAGAATTGCAGGTAGCTACCCATTTTTGCCCCAGGCCTTCTCACTCCCCAAAATACAAGTAAGAGATTAGGGATCCAATACAGAAGAATGAGTCTAGATGATAGTAGGTTAGTCAAGGAATTATTCCAGATTGCCCTAAAATGTAATGTTAAATGTTTTATCAAAAGTCACTGAATAGGACCTGGAGCCTGGTTAGAAAAGGATGCTGCCTCTTTGAGGACATGAAGGCTTGGAGAGAGGGCAACTGCAGCCTGAAAGTATGAGAAGGCAACCTAAAAAGAGAGAAGAGTAATTCCAAGATCAGGATAAGGAATGGAGAGAAGAGCTTGCTGTCTGGAAAAGCAATAAAACTAGAAGAACTTGGAAAAGATGAAAGATTAATGCCTCCAGTACCATCAATGCAAACAATAAATGGGGACTTTGAATTTATAACTAATTTCATCCATATATATAATATTTGTGTATATATATGTTTGTATTCTGAAATCTCATGTGTACTGAGCTATAGAAGTAACTTGGACTTGATATGTGTTGAGGAAGCCTGACTTTAGAGCCTGGAATTTTTGGGGGTGCGGGGGTGGGATGGTAAAGATTTGCAGGAAAGTACCTTTTGCAGCAAGTACCTCTGTTCTCCATAGGTCTTTCTGATTCATCTTGAGGAATGACAGAAATGGAATGGGAAGAAACTTTCTACCTAGTGTCTTCTTAGAGATGCTCATTTTGTCTTGAACTCCACTTTCTATGTGCATGGCAATTATTAAAGGAGTGACAGTGCCAGGGCCTTCTTCCAACCCAGTCCTGCCTAAGATCCTAGTGGCATCAAGGGATCAAAATGCATCTTCTCTATGCATTGATGACAATGATTGAATCTTCAATGCTGTGACAGAGGACTACACCTCAAACTACAGAAGATCCTTTCATTTGGATGTAACATCCATGTTCTTACATTATATTAACAGTGAAACTCTGAATTTCCTGGTTCTTGCCCCACTTGCCTACATAGCTGAGTTTGCCTCCTTTCTGCTTCTCTGCTGATGGTCACTGTAATGATACAACAATCTCTGTCAGTGACACAGTCACCAGTCCTGGAGGTACTAGAATGACAGTCTGTGCATACCTGTGCATACCCTCCTCTCTGGACTCTGGCCACATTGGCCTTCTTTCAGTTTCATGAACATTCCATGATCACTTCCCATTCTCCCACCCCAAAGGATCTGCACTCGCACTGTTTCCTCTGCCTGGAGCACTCTTTCCCCCTTTGTGTCTCTTCCCCATGAAAGGTTCAGAGGGCTAGTTAATATCTCAGCTTTCTTCAGATATCATCTGTATCTTCATTCCCTCAAAGAAACCTTGATTCTCTTCTTCCTCCTTCTTCCACAAGTCTTGATTAAGCTCTTTTGTTAAAAACTCTCAAAGAACCAATTCTGTAGTACATTTATCCTAGGTTATAAATATATTCTCATTTGTGTGATTATTTGATTAATTTCACTTTAGTCTGTCTCTCAGGCTCATTCGTATTCTACCAGTTAATTTCTGTCTCCTGAGTCCATTCATTCTCTCTAATAATCATTTACTATACCTCAAAAGAATTGCCTACATTCTCCATCTCTTCCCATTAGGTTATTGGATAATAATTTTCCTGCTTTTTCACTGTGTGTATGCATGTTAATAAGATTGTATGCCTTTTTTCCCTGTTGCTCTGTCTATTGTCAATTAACTTCAACAGAATCAGACTTGAACCTTCAGAGGGAAAATCTGAACTTCCCTCCAGTGGAAAGAAGGAATGGAAGAGTGGAGGACAATGCATTCCCTCACCTCTCTCCTCTCTACTACATAGGTGCACCTAAGCAGCATTCCCTATGCCTCAGGGACACCTCCTTAAATAGCTCTTTCAAATTTTTTTGCCTATAGTGCCAAACTCCAAAGACTAAAAATCCAGCCGCTTGAGCTGGCTTGGGGATAGGAAACATTTTCTATCTTGCTCAACTTTGGCCTCAGGCATCCTTAATCAGTTAATCATTCCAGGAAATAGATACTTGATGATATGGTTTGGCTCTGTGTCCCCACCCAAATCTCGTTTCAAATTGCAATGCCCATGTGTTGGAGGACGGGCCTGGTGGGAGGTAATTGAATCATAGGGGTGGACTTACCCCTTGCTGTTCTCATGATAGTGAATTAGTTTTCATGAGATCTGGTTGTTTAAAGGTGTGTAGTGCTTTCTTCTTCATTCTTTCTCTCTCCTGACATCATGTGAAGGTGTTTCACCCTTTCACCTTCCACCATGATTGTAAGTTTCCTGAGGCTTCCCAGTCATGCTTCCTGTTAAGCATAACTATGAGTCAATTAACCCTCTTTTCCTCATAAATCATCCAGTCTCAGGTAGTTCTTTATAGTAGTGTGAAAGTGGACTATTGCAGTAAATTGGTACCAGGAGTGGGACACTGCTATAAAGATACCTGAAAATGTGGAAGAGACTTTGGAACTTGGTAAGAGGCAGAGGTTGGAACAGTTTGGAGAGCTCAAAAAAAGACAAGAAGATGTGGGAAAGTTTGGAACTTCCTAGAGACTTGTTGAATAATTTTGACCAAAATGCTGATAGTAATATGGATAATGAAGTCCAGGCTGAGGTGGTCTCAGATGGAGATGAGGACCTTGTTAGGAATTGGAATAAAGGTGACCCTTGCTATGTTTTAGCAAAGAGACTGAAGGCATTTTGCCCCTGCCCTAGAGATCTGTGGAATTTTGAACTTGAGAGAAATGATTTAGGGCATCTGGTGGAAGAAATTTCTAAGCACCAAAGCATTCAAGAGGTGACTTGACTGCTGTTAAAAGCATTCAGTTTTATGTATTCACAAAGATATGGTTTGGAATTGAAACTTATATTTAAAAGGGAAACAGAGCATAAAAGTTCCAAAAATTTGCAGCCCGACAATGTGATAGAAAAGAAAAACCAATTTTCTGAGGAGAAATTCAAGCTGGCAGCAGAAATTTCGTAAGTAATGAGGAACCAAATGTTAATTGCCAAAACAGTGGAAAAAATGTCTCCAGGGCATGTCAGAGGTCTTCACAGCAGCCCCTCCCATCACAGAACCAAAGGCCTAGGACACAGGGCACCAGGGCCTTTCTACTTTGTGTGGTCTTGGGGCTTGGTGCCCTGTGTCCCAGCTGTGGCTAAAAGGGACCAAGGTACATCTCAGGCCATGACTTCAGAGGGTGCAAGCCCCAAACTTTGGCAGCTACCACAAGGTGTTGGGTCTGCAGGTGCACAGACGTCAAGAGTTGAGGTTTAGGAATCTCCACCTAGATTTCAGAGGATGTATGGTAATGCCTGGATGTCCAGGCAGAAGTTTGCTGCAAAGGCAGAGCCCTCCTGGAGAACCTCTGCTAGAGCAGTGCAGAAGGGAAATGTGGGGTTGGACCTTCCACACAGAGTCCCCACTGGGCACTGCCTAGTGCAGCTTTGAGAAGCAGGCCATTGTCCTCCAGACCCCAGAATGGTAGATTCAACAACAGCTTGCACCATGCTCCTGGAAAAGCCACAGACACTCAATGACAGCCTGTGCAAACTGCTGCCAAGGCTGTATCCTGCAGAGCAACAGCTGTAGAGCTGCCTAAGGCCTTGGGAGCCCACCCCTTGTATCACTGTGGCCTAGATGTGAGACGTGAAGTCAAAGGAGATCATTTTGATGCTTTAAGATTTAATGACTGTCCTGCTGGATTTTGGATTTGCAGGGGGCCTGTAGCCCCTTTGTTTTGTCCAATTTATCCCATTTAGAATGGGAGCATTTATGCAATGCCTGTACCCCCATTGTATCTTGAAAGTAACTAACTTGTTTTTGATTTTACAGGCTCATAAGCAGAAGGGACTTGCCTTGTCTCAGATGAGACTTTGGACTTGGATTTTTTAATTAATGCTGGAATGAGTTAAGACTTTGGGGGACTGTTGGGAAGGCATGATTGTATTTTGAAATGTGAGAAGGACATGAGATTTGGGAGGGGCTAGGGGCAGGATGATATGGTTTGGCTTTGTGCCCCGACCAACATCTCACGTTGATGTGTAATCCCCATGTGTTGGAGGAGTGGCCTGGTGGGAGAAGACTGAATCATGGGAGTGGACTTCCTCTTTGCTATTCTCATGACAGTGAATGACTTCTCACAAAAGCTGGTTGTTTAAAAGTGTGTAGCACTTTCCCCTTCACTCTCTCTGTCTCTCTCCTGCCACCATGTTAAGAAGGTGTTTCTAATTGTGTTGTAGTCCTTTGAATCTTTCAAAATATAATCTAAAGTCCTTCAATCTCTAAACTATTATATTAAGTTTAGAAACAGCAACACAAAAAGGCTTGAATGTCATATTAATGACAGACAGAAATCAAGGATTTGTGTTGCCTGTTGTGCATTTACTGGGTGCCAGATGTAAACAGAATTGACTCTTCCCCTCCCTGCTTCTTTTATCTTGCAGCATGTGGATTACCATACCCTCCCTTTTTCCCCTCCAGTCCACTTTTCCCCGCTAAATATCAAAGCCCTCAAAATCATCTTCGGAGAAAGGCACAAAGTACAGACTGTTTCTCCGTTTCCATGTTCTTGTCTTCCAGGCATGTCCTTAACCTTGGCAAAATAAGCTTCCAAATTGATTGAGAACTGTCTCAGATAGTTTTTGGTTTACATACTTCTAGGCCTATTTTGCATCTGTTACAATGCCTAAACCATATAACATATGGAATTCCAATAAAAGGTTCATGGGATCCTAGGAGGCCCATGAGCAGGTTTCAGGAGGTATGTGTGTCCTCGAAACTGAATACACAGCTTAGAAGTTGAGATGGTTTGTAGCTTTCATTAGATTCTTGTTGGATTCAGTGACCATAGCAGGTTTTGAGGCACAATGGTTGAAGGGAAGAACTTCAACTTGAGAAAGCTCTCTGATTATGAGACTTCCAAGGCAACAGCTCAGATCAATAAATTTAAGAATGTGATTCTATCAGAGCCCTTCGTGTTGAGCAGTTTCAGACCAACTCACATGATATTAGTATACACACCAAAACAGCGACCATGTTCAGTGGTGTGAGGGTGGAGCTTGCCCATCTAGTGACCACGCACCAGTTTCCCTCTCCTGTACTGCCTGGCCGGGGTGCCTGAGCAGCATTTCCCTGCAGACAGGGAGCCCTTAAACCATTTTGTAGCCTTGCCTGTTTTCTCCTTTTGCCACAAGACTTAAAGACAATGGTAACTGGTGGGAAACAGATCACCCAGCAGCTCTTTACTGGCATCAGGATATCTGGAAAACAACCACTCAGAAGCGTGGCAAAGAAAGGGAGTTGTAGAATCAGGGGGCATGTTTTTGTACAGACTATGATAACATCTGATGAATTCCCCCTGTACCGCATCAAAGTAGAACTCACTAATGACCACAGGACCCCTGTCTGCCACACACACGATCTTCCTTTCTTTCTCTTGGAACAGTGCTGAGTAAAAGCCAAGACTTTCCTTGGCTCGTTTTTGTTGAATATGCTAACCAGCCCTTTCTATTAATATATCCTTTCCAAAGAAAGAAATTATAATTCATTATGTTACAGGATTTTTTAATGTTCAATTATATTTTGATGAAATAGTCTCTTTTGATCTGGTGTCGCCTCAAACCCTTTTTCGGCATCTGCCTTCTCTCAGGATAGGTGACTTTCTTGGATGGTTAACTTCTTTCATGATTCATTGATTCTTAGTTTTCACTATCAGAGAGTTGCCTTTTCAAGTTATAGGTGTGTCTTATCCTGTCCCTTCATGTGCCCCACAAGGGAATCACCTCCCTGCTCACCATGATCATCATTGTCATTGTGATAATGAAAACATGAAAACACTGTGAAATGTAGCTTCTGTGTTAAGGTAGAGTGCTCTGTAAAAAACTTAGTATTAGTCCCCTCCTTATAATTAACGCATCAATTGTTTCTCATCTACTTAGAATTAAATCTAAACTTCTTCACTATGGTGGAGGAGTCAATGTTGGTGTTCCTTGCCTGTCCTCCAATCCCCATTTCCCTTCTTTCAGCTCAGCACCCTGAATTTTCCTCTGGGGACCCACTTTTCTTACAATTTTAGTGTATACTTCAGATAGATGAATTCTTTCCTCAGATCTGAAGTGGTTGCTTTATTCAGGACTGACAAATCTGCATATTCATCCTCCTGGGCACTGTGACTAATCCAAGGACAGATATGTGGCCCAGGGGGATCTGATGAGGATAAGGTCTGGACATTTTGTGGCAATTATTAGAAAACCAGTGCAATCTTTTAGGATTGCTAAACTGCTAGACTATATGGCTGAATTTTATATTCTTTACTAACTTGTGACATTCTTGCCACATTTTGCCTTTCTGGAAATGAAGCAAGCCAGAGGAAAACAGACAGGTGAGAGAGACATGGATTGCCAGTGACACTATCTGAACACGTTTTTGTCCACACTTGATCTTTTTGGACAACTGAGCCAATGCATTCCCTTTTTTCCTTGAACCAGTTTACATTGGGTTTCTGATACTAGCATCTCCCAAAGTCCAGACTATTCCCATGGTCTCAATGCTGTGGCCCCTGCTGATGTCTCCCACCTTGTCTTCTGCCATGTTCACCCACATTCTCTATATCATTGCTGTTCTGACCTTCTGTCAGTTCCTAGAAAAATTCATGTACTTTCCTACCCAAGGGACTTTGTTTTTATTATTCTCTTTCCTCTAAATGGTCTTCACTGGCTGTCTTCACCTTCAGATCTCTGCCTAAGTGTTACCGTCTCTGAGGCTTTTCTGACACAGACTACACACATAGCACATACATGCTCACACACTAGACTGCAAGTTCCCTATGGGCAGGTAATTTATAGATTCAATGCCATCCCCATCAAGTTACCAATGACTTTCTTCACAGAATTGGAAAAAAGTACTTTAAAGTTCATATGGAACCAAAAAAGAGCCCGCATTGCCAAGTCAGTCCTAAGCCAAAAGAACAAAGCTGGAGGCATCACACTACCTGACTTCAAACTATGCTACAAGGCTACAGTAACCAAAACAGCATGGTACTGGTACCAAAACAGAGATATAGAGCAATGGAACAGAACAGGGCCCTCAGAAATAATGCCGCATATCTACAACTATCTGATCTTTGACAAACCTGACAAAAACAAGAAATGGGGAAAGGATTCCCTATTTAATAAATGGTGCTGGGAAAACTGGCTAGCCATATGTAGAAAGCTGAAACTGGATCCCTTCCTTACACCTTATACAAAAATTAATTCAAGATGGATTAAAGACTTAAATGTTAGACCTAAAACCATAAAAACCCAAGAAGAAAACCTAGGCAATACCATTCAGGACATAGGCATGGGCAAGGACTTCCTGTCTAAAACACCAAAAGCAATGGCAACAAAAGCCAAAATTGACAAATGGGATCTAATGAAACTAAAGAGCTTCTGCACAGCAAAAGAAACTACCATCAGAGTGAACAGGCGACCTACAGAATGGGAGAAAATTTTTGCAATCTACTCATCTGACAAAGGGCTAATATCTAGAATCTACAATGAACTCAAACAAATTTACAAGAAAAAAACAAACAAACCCATCAAAAAGTGGGCAAAGGATATGAACAGACACTTCTCAAAAGAAGACATTTATGCAGCCAAAAGACACATGAAAAAATGCTCATCATCACTGGCCATCAGAGAAATGCAAATCAAAAGCACAATGAGATACCATCTCACACCAGTTAGAATGGCGATCATTAAAAATTCAGGACACAACAGGTGCTGGAGAGGATGTGGAGAAATAGGAACACTTTTACACTATTGGTGGGACTGTAAACTAGTTCAACCATTGTGGAAGTCAGTGTGGCGATTCCTCAAGGATCTAGAACTAGAAATACCATTTGACCCAGCCATCCCATTACTGGATATACCCAAAGGATTATAAATCATGCTGCTATAAAGACACATGCACACGTATGTTTATTGCGGGACTATTCACAATAGCAAAGACTTGGAACCAACCCAAATGTCCAACAATGACAGCTGGATTAAGAAAATGTGGCACATATACACCATGGAATACTATGCAGCCATAAAAAATGATGAGTTCATGTCCTTTGTAGGGACATGGATGAAATTGGAAATCATCATTCTCAGTAAACTATCGCAAGGACAAAAAAACCAAACACCGCATGTTCCCACTCATAGGTGGGAATTGAACAATGAGAACACATGGACACAGGAAGGGGAACATCGCACACCGGGGCCTTTTGTGGGGTGGGGGGAGGTGGGGAGGGATAGCATTAGGAGATACACCTAATGTTAAATGACGAGTTAATGGGTGCAGCACACCAACATGGCACATGTATACATATGTAACAAACCTGCACGTTGTGCACATGTACCATAAAACTTAAAATATAATAAAAAAAAGAATAAATAAATAAATACTGAAGGATGGGGCTGCCTTGCCCTCCCCAGCAAAAAAAAAAAAAAAAAAAAAAAAGTTAATTCTTCCGTTATTTTTGTGCCGTTTATGTTTTTAGCTTTTACATTTCACATGTAAATTATTTGAAATTTGTCTTGGCATAAAATTCAGATTTGACTTTGTTTTCTAGATGACTGTCCACTTGTTCAAACAATATTTATTGAATGATTCTCTATGGAGTGTATTTATGGTAATAGCCAAATGTGAGGAATTGTCAACGGGGAGAAAAGTGAAGTTTAATCAAGATTGTCAGTGAAGATATGCTTGGCTAAGCCCTTTCTTTTTGTCCTCTTCTCCCTCCTTTCCTTTCTTCTGCTTTCTTCCCCTCTCATTCTCTTCTGTTCTTTGTTTTTCTCTTTTTGTCTTTATTTATATGTAACTTGATTCATTCTCTTTGGGGATAGAAACATTTTAAAATTTTCTTACAAATTAAAAAATTCTTTAAATTTGTAAAAAAAAAAAAAAGTTCCCTCTGAGTAGGGACTACATGTGACTTGTTCAGCATTGTTATTCCAGTGCCTGACACATAGTAAGTACTATAGAAATATTTGGGCAGGTTTCTTGAATGTGCCACACTTGTTCTGTTTTTCCTTCTGCCTCGAATTCTCTTTTTCTTTAATTCTTTGCATAGCCAGTTTCTTCTTATTTCAGTCTCAACCCAAGCTCCACCTTTTCAGGAAGGCCTTTCCTCATCATAAAGTCTATGATTCCTCTCCCCTAACCTGTCTTTCACATCATCTGGTTTTACATTATTTATTATATATGCCCTGAGATTACCCAGTTCAATTTTTTGTTTATTTATTTATTTTCTATCCTCAAACGCAATGTAAGCTCCATGAGAGCAGAGACGGTCTTAATCAAAGCTTCATTTCCAACCCCCTCAGCAGTGCCTGACACATTACAGTTTCAATAAATATACACTGATTGAGTGGATGAATGAAGGAAAGTCAAGCACTAGAGATTACACTCACTTGTATGCTTTGCCTTATTTAATCCCTACAAAAGCCTTATGAAGTAAGCACTATCATACTATTCATTCCATATTACAGAGGAGAAAACTAAGTCTTAGGGGGGCAATGTAATTTGCCCAAAATCACATTGTTCATAACTTGAGAAGCTGAAATTCAAATCAAGATATGCCTGTTTTACAGATGACAGTTCATTTTCTGCATCTTAAAATATCATTTTATTTCTTTTTTTTATTATACTTTAAGTTCTAGGGTACATGTGCACGACATGCAGGTTTGTTACATATTTTATTTCTTATGATTCGAGTTTGGATATCACAGCTGGTCTCCAAGCAGAAAAAGAGAGTTCCTACTCTCCTCCCCTTAACCCCATTAACTTTATCCTCAGAGTTACAGGCGGAACAGCTGGACATCTTGCAACCTTAGGTAGGGGTAGGTCTTGCCTTGACAGATTCACTACACACAAGGAAGCAGGAGTGTGTACATAATTTTAGGCTTCCAGCTTCGAAAGAGAGAGCCAAAAGGGGCTGGCCTGGGCACGCACTAGGACCTTTTCCCCAAACTTCATTAATCAGAATGGTTTTCTCTTCTGAAGGGGTTGGGGCCAGAGGAAGGGAGAGAAGGAGGGGTCTGAGGAGAAGGGCAGAACTGTTTTCCTACTACTTCCAAGCTGGCCAAAGTTCCTGTTTTATGGATGGATGCAATAACACAGGGAGAGGGAGAAATTTCCCCAACTCCAACCCTCAATTATCAAAGAAAAACCCTTAGTTTGCAATTGATGTTGGAGATTCTGGGGTGTAGTGGTGAGGGATATATCTGTATTGGCAGTATCAGGTCTCAGCCCGACCAGCAACACATTTAATGATATCGCTTCTAAAAATCACTTGGTACCTCTGTACTAACTTTGGAGTCAAGTTTAAACTCCTCCTCAGGGCAAGACACTTCATGAGCAGCCCCTGGCCCCTCTGCAGTCTCACCTCCTGGTATCCCACTGGCATCCCCCACAGCCATGGTAGAGAAGCCATGAACATGTTGCAACTCCTCAAATTGAACTCCTAAGCCTTTGGAAATGTCATTTCTTCTCCCCCTGGCTAATTCATATTCAGCTCTCAAGATTAGGCAGTTAACTATGAGCAGCTTCAAGGCAGGTTATGTTTTACCTATCTCTGTATCCTCGAGCCTCTCAAAGTAGCTGCCTTGAATGAGTTTCAAAAGGTTAGCTGAAAGGTAACCTTGCTTGGAAATCTTCCTGGCACCTCAGGAGATGGTTCTCCTCCTTGCTCCCAAAGCACTCCAGCACACCTTTATTTATAATTCTTAAACTATACCTTTTTAATTTTTTTTTATTATTTTTTAGAGACAGGTCTCACTCTGTTGCCCAGGTTGGAGTGCAGTGACACAATCATGGTTCACTGCAGCCTCAAACTCCTGGGCTCAAGCAATCCTCCTGCCTCAGCCTCCCAAGTAGATAGGACTATAGCAATGTGCCACCATGCCGGGGTACTCTTCTTAAAATGTTGTTCTTTTTTCTTTTTGAGGAAAGAAGGCTGTGTCTTATGTGTCACAGGGCCTAGCACATAGGAGGTACTGGATAAATTAATTTTTGAATCAAACCTCTTCTGAGCCTCTGTGATGTGGAAGGCATGGTGCTAGGCACTACTGGGGGTATACAAAGTTGTGTCTCTGATTTAAGGAAATGAGAGTTCATGGGGAACAAGACATGAAAAGTTCATAAATATATTGCTTAAGGCACTGTGAGATAACTTGAAGTTAATTCTATAGAAATTTAAAAGGAGGGAACATTTCTGACTTATGTAACAATTATCACACACCCTCCTTTTCACTTGGAAATGGACTCTTATCTGTTAATTATTTTCTTAATGGTTTAGAAGTGTCTTTTATTGTGTGGCTTGGATCTGTTTTAAAAGTAGGTGGCCCTCAGGCTTAGGAGGCCCTCTGGGTTGTGCGTTCAGACAGTATCCAAGAAGTTTGACTTGGTGTGAAAGGGTGGGATTACATGTTAACGATAGCAGGGTTTAGATTCTACACTGAAAGGAAGCAGTTAGTGAGCCCTGGGAGGAGTTGAAGGAAAGCAGTTACAAAAATGGATGCTTCCCAAGACCCTCCATTAAGCCTCCTGGGATAGGTCCCCTGTCTGTCCCTAGACCCCAGGGTACTGCTGGGCACTTCAAGAGAGACAGAGAATTTGAATACTCATGAGTCTTGGAATGTAGGAATAACAATTCATCCGAACAAGCAAACATGATAGACAATTTTTTTTTTTTACCCACTGAGGACATTGTGTCTAAAAATCTGATTTGTGCCTAGGAATTATCAGTATAGAATTTTCATTACTTTATAGAATTGATATTGCATAGTTCTGTAGGATAAGGATCTAGCACTTGAGTTATGAATAGCTCAGGATGACATAACACACAATGGTTAGTTGGACTGGATATGTCCATAAAGCTGAATTCTAATTCAACTATGAGCATCTCTGATTCTGCTTCTGATTCTAGGTGACTTTAATCCCAAATTGAATTTTCTGACATTTCTGTAAAATGGGGCATGAGAGAGCACGTCGGTTATGGGGTTTAAATATAAAAGAGTTAAGAGCTGAGAAGTGCCTCCTTGGTCAATTAAACCACACTGACATCCCGTTTTCCTTTTCTTCTTTTTCATAATTAGAGAGGAAGTGGAGGGAAAGGAAATAAATAACTTTAACAAAGTATGCCTAATTTAAATGCACCAGGTCCCCGCTCTTTTATAAACTCATAATTCTCATTGCATCACTAATTTGAAATTAATCACAGCTCCTTGGTGTCTCAGAACGCTTCCTATTGCTTTTCACTACGTAACTTTCCAAGTCTGTGTGCTTGGTACTCTAGGATGTTAGGCCACCAGAGGAAAGAGGATATATCTTTTTTTTTTTTTTATACTTTAAGTTTTAGGGTACATGTGCACAATGTGCAGGTTAGTTACATATGTATACATGTGCCATGGTGGTGTGCTGCACCCATTAACTCGTCATTTAGCATTAGGTATATCTCCTAATGCTATCCCTCCCCCCTCCCCCCACCCCACAACAGTCCCCAGAGTGTGATGTTCCCCTTCCTGTGTCCATGTGTTCTTATTGTTCAATTCCCACCTATGAGTGAGAATATGCGGTGTTTGGTTTTTTGTTCTTGCGATAGTTTACTGAGAATGATGATTTCCAATTTCATCCATGTCCCTACAAAGGACATGAACTCATCATTTTTTTATGGCTGCATAGTATTCCATGGTGTATATGTGCCATATTTTCTTAATCCAGTCTATCATTGTTGGACATTTTCTTTTTAATAGTCGAATTCCCTTCAACGTCTAGCACAGTGCCTTGCACATTTACCCACTCAAAAAAAATTTCGTAAGGAATTAATAAATGAATCCTTAGGAGGAAAAGTGAAAATGAAGTTTTTCTCTCAGGATGAGGTGTATTTCTCCGTTCGTTTCAGATATGCATCAGCTAGTCTGCGTAAATTGTGCTTTTTATATGCTCACCAGGTGTAGGTAAGAGCTTTGGCTGAGATGGAGAAACTCATCGCGGGAGGATAATAAAGCGGGCAGGGATTTGGCAACCTCAGAGCCGCGAGGAGGAGGCGGAGTCGCGGAGAGTTTGAGTATTTCCGTCCAATCAAAAGGAGACTGTAGGAGGAGGAGGAGGAGGAGGAGATGACTGGGGAGCGGGAGCTCGAGAATACTGCCCAATTATCTAGCGCGCCAGGCCGAACCGCAGCTTCTTGGCTTAGGTACTTCTACTCACAGCGGCCGATTCCGAGGCCAACTCCAGCAATGGCTTTTGCAAATCTGCGGAAAGTGCTCATCAGTGACAGCCTGGACCCTTGCTGCCGGAAGATCTTGCAAGATGGAGGGCTGCAGGTGGTGGAAAAGCAGAACCTTAGCAAAGAGGAGCTGATAGCCGAGCTGCAGGTAAGGCGAGAGAGAGAAAATTGAGGTCTCTAGGGCAACCTCCACGCAAAAAGGCTGGCTGCGCCCAGGCCAGCGCGCCCCCCTCGCATGCCCCCCGTATCAGTTAGTTCCGGGGCCTCCTGAGATTGGGGGGTAGAGGAGAACGGGGGCGGGAGGAGGCAGAAAGAGGGAAGAACAAACGGCGGCGAGATGCAAACTTTTCTTTTAGTTTGCAACCGCGTCATTCACGTTGGCATGCCTCCGCTAGCATTGCAAAGTGCGGGCTGCTCCAACTGGTCCTGCAGGCTGCTCGCGGATGCCAGCGCGGGATGCCAGCGCGGCGCCCCAGCGCCTTAGCGCGCAGTTGTTCCGGCAGCCTCGCGCCGCCTCTCCCCCAACCCCCAACCGCCTCCGCGCGGGGCGATCGGGAGAGGGGCCCCAAAGTGGCTTCTTTGCGGGGAACCCAGGGACTGGCGATTCTTCCCAACCAAGTTCTGGGCCTCCCCGCCGATTCTAGCCTGCCTTGGCGGTGGCAGGGTTGGGGGCGGGGGTCGGGGGGCGGGGGGAAGCTGGCGGTGTCCCAACCAGTCTCGTGGCTGCTGGGGCAGCTGCAGGGGAAGGCAGCCCTCGTAAGGCAGCAAACGCGTACCCGCCCCTCGTCTGATGCAAGACTGCTCCGTGCTTTCGCCGCCCCTCTGCCTCCTGGGAGCCTTCGGAGGAAAAGGAGGCGGGCGGGGAGCGCTGGGGTCCAGATTTAGCCTCCTCCCCACCTTTGGTTTGTCGCTGGTTGGGAGTGACCAGACTCGACTAGAATCCGATCCCAAACGCTCCCAGATGATTTATAGTCTTAGCAAATTTTTATCTCCTTTTGTTGTGATATATAATTAATCTACTTCAAATCTTTATCTACCGTGTTTGAAAAGGCCTGCTGGGCCTGGTGGCCTTGTCCGGAATATTTATTTTGTGAACTCTTCACTCCAGTGCCTGCACTTTCGACCTCTGTAGTCGACCCAGCTGCCCAGTCTCTACCTCACCTGATCCGGTATATTCTCCCCCACCCTCCAAATCGCACAACCGCCTTCTGCCAGCCTCAGCCCTGTCCACCACCTTCAGCCATCTCCTCCTCCGAGGACCCCTTAGACCGCAGAGGCTGCTGTTGTTGCTTTAGTTGTGCCACAACCACGTGGTCCTGGAAACTGCCTCGCTCACTTTGTCTGCCTTTGTATCTGCTGGCATGGATCTTGTCACCATGTCATGACACTATATCCAAGTATCCAGCTCTGCCCTGTACTCAGAAGAATTTGGTCCCTGCCTTCAAGAAGTTTGTAAGCTGGTTAGGGAGCATGGCTAATACGCAGGAGACAGTTGAGCAGATGACACAAGAGCATAGCCCCGAATTAGACCATCCAGCTCCCTAACCTTTGCGTGTTCCCCTTCTGGAAAAGCCAGAGAAAGGTCCAATCATCATGCACCGAATTGGTGGGCAAGGGCTTAGGACTTGAGTAGGATTGGATGGGTGGCAGGCTCCTCACATCTGTCACCTCCTTTCTTGTGTGAAATTGTATCAATGGCTCTGGGGAACAACCAGGAAAGGCAGTGGGGTGTCCTGCAGAACAGCCTCTGACTCTCACCTCCACCAGAGCACCAGGTTGGGAAGAGGGTGGCAATCAAGTGCTTTCACCTCTCTAAAGGAAATTTCTAATTTCTAACCTGATACCCCAGTGAGGGGGTGGGGATAGGGAGGGATGAGGGCAGAATTGAGAGGAATGGGAGGCCTCATCCATAATGAGGGGTTGTTCCATGAAGTCAGGAATCAGCTGGGTGGATGCTGGGAGTCTGGTGCTGAAACTTGGAGAACATTTTAAAGGCGCTGAAAACTCTTGGCAGGAGAGGAGGAGTGTTTGTTGGCTAACTTGACTGCTGGGCATTTTTGGACTGTTTGGGAGGGCTCAGCTTTCTTGTCTGTCTTTGCAACACATTTGGTTCACAACGCCAATTAATCTCCTTGGTCAGCCCACTGAAGGGTCCTCATTTCTACACTATGCCTTTTTATTCTGCATGAAGAGGTGTCTGGCATAGTGTCTCCTGCCCTCCCCCACTGAAGTCTCTTTAATGCTGAAGGAAGCTTTGGCAGCATTGCTAGAACCGAGCCTGGCCTTGGTTCCCACTGCCTTGTATTCTGGGCAGGCAGTCTCCTCTCACTCACCCCCTGGTCAGGAAGTACAATCATTCCTCCCTGCCCTTTCAGTGGTGCTTTTCAGACTTGAAGCAAGTCATAGTTCAGTTTAAGGGGTCATGACTAGCATTTTAAAAAACAAAGTAGGAAATATCAGACAGCAATGCAGATAGTAAGGCTATAAGTACTGTTTCATGAATTTTGTTTCAATTATGTTGTGTAGTTGTATGTGTGTGGCATGTGAGTATGAAATTACAACTTAAAAATGTGTTTCTTGGCCGGGTGCGGTGGCTCACGCCTGTAATCCCAACACTTTGGGAGGGGCCAAAGGAGGCAGATCATTTGAACTGAGGAGGTCGAGACCAGACTGGGCAACATGGCAAAACCCTGTCTCTACAAAAAATACGAACATTAGCTAACTATCTTGCACAAGCCTGTAGTCTCAGCTACTGGGGGATGGGGTGGAGGGCTGAGGCCCTGGTTGCTGTCACTCCTCCCAACCTGGTGCTCTAGTGGGAGGATCGCTTGAGCCTAGGAGTTTGAGGCTGCAGTGAGCCATGATCTCGCCACTGCAATCCATCCTGGGCAACAGAGCTAGACCCTGTCCCACCCCTCCACCAACAAAGATGTGTTTCTTACAATGAGCCTCAGTCAAAAAAGTTTGGAAAACGTTGGCTTAAAATAATAAAGCATCTTGTTTGGAACTCACATCTTAAATATACCTAATATGCCGGAAAATATTTAAATAATATTACCATGTATCAGTGGCTTTTAAACTTTGACTGTGACCCACAATAAGAAATTTGTTTTATGTCATAACTTAAACACTCATACATATGTGTACACACAGACACACACAAATTTTATGAAATAATACTTACTCTTTTTACATATGATGCATTCTGGTATTTTCTTCTGTTTCATTAAGTAGCATTGCTGGTCAGGACCACTAAACTAAACACTGGTAATGGTATTTAATTTACTGAAGCACATCCATATCTTCATATCAGTACTTGAAGAAAGATTAAGAAGGGAATAAATCTTTCCATGCCAAATTTCTTTTCAAATTTCTTTAAAATAGGAAGTTCCCAGCCTTTACACAAGGATTTAGTTTGCAAAAGTTAAATAACCATCAAATTAATCAGGATCACACATCTTGTGCAAAACAGGGTAGACCTGCCTTCCCTATAGCTGGGGAACATGACCTGGATAGTTTCATTGTCTTGCCCTATGATTTAAGTCAGAGGCATGGCAATGCTAGAATTACCTCCTAGGCCAAGCTTGTCCCCTTGGGAAAGGAAGCATGTGTGAACCTGAGGAATGGCAATGGATTCCCATTGCTGAGTTAGCAGTTTGTCTGGAACAGCCATAAATCAGGCAGTTTTCTAGCTGAACAGCAGCTAAGGACAGGGGAGCGGGAGGACTGTAGGAAGTGTGGGAAGTGCCTGTTCCCGCCACAGTGCAGACACAGAAGCCACACGCAGAGGGCAGTGAACATCAGAATTTGGTGCTGTGTAGAGAGAGACTTGCTTCCTCACCCAAGGAATGACAAAGAGGGGGGAGGATCTCTGGACACTGGAGAAGTTTTAATCGCAAACTGCAGAGGATGTGAGCAGATGGGTGCATTTGGTTAGGGCTGTGGTTTCCATAAGTAGAGGACAGGAGCAGACAGCTTGGGGCAAAGTCTTTGAAGGGGGTGCGTTGTGGCGTGAGGAGGGAAGGGGCTTGGGTGCAGGGGCTTTGAGGGTCCAGCAGGAGGTAGGTTGGATTCAGGCTGTCTGTGAATATGTGCTGATTGAATGAGTGGATAGAGTGGGTAGTTGAGGTTGTAAGAGGCCTTGGAAGCTCATTAACTCTGACTGATGTGGGATGTCTGGTTCTAATGTGGGACCAGGGTCTCCTGAGTGACAGTTTCTGCCCTTGGGAGAGGTGAGACCTGATGCTCATCTGTAGGAGTCTGACTGGGGACTCTTAGTTTCACTGGCACCAAAGAAGGCTGGTTTGAGGGAAAAGTGAAGAGACTACAGCATAAATCTTCACAAGGGAGATCCATCCAGAGAGTCCATGCTCATGAAAGAAACAATAGTGCTGTTTCTGTGCTTGTTCAGGGGCTACAAGAATGGGTGGACTTTGGGGAGTCTGCATGCTCTCCAGCTAGTGTTGCCTGTGGGGAGCAGGTTTGCAAGGTTTGGGGAGCATTTTGGCAGCTTTGGAGAGAACATTGAAGAAGGATGGACCCTTAAGGCCCAAGGGAGTGATTGGTAGAGCCTCTGGAGCAGGACTGGGCCTGAGATCTGGGCTCTGGAACTTGATGCTAGAGAGACAAGGTGATAAGATGATGACTCTGGGTGGTCCCTTCTCCTTTTGCTCCATGCCTGCTTCTTGTCAGTTGAACTTTGACTTTTGGTCCTGAGCTGACCACTTGAAAGGAGGTTGCGTTTCCTCAGTGTGTTACCAATTTTCTAAGGTGTCAGTGCTGGCTGCAAAGAAATGACCACTAAAAATGTGCTTACCCACCCACTGCCCAGTTGCCCTCCAAAAAGGTCATGCAGTATACACTCCTGTTTCCCTCCATGCTCACCAATGCTGAATATTATTCATTTTCTTTCTGCCAAAATGATGCCCAAAAATATCATATTTAAAAATTTAGATTTCCTTGATATCTAGTGTTGAAGAGTCTGTAAACTAGTGAAACTAGTGACCACTTTGTAGTTCTTCTGTGCATTGCCTATTTATATATTTACCTATTTTTTTATTGTGCTCTTTATCCTTTAAAAAAGTGGATTTGTGGTGCATGCCTATAATCCCAGCTACTCGGGAGGCTGAAGCAGGAGAATCACTTGAAACCGGGAGGCGGAGGTTGCAGTGAGCCAAGATCGCGCCATTGCACTCCAGCCTGGGCAATAAGAGTGAAACTCTGTCTCAAAAAAAAAAAAAAAAAAAAAAAAAGTTGATTTGTAGGAATTCTATCACTTTTGGTGATGAATCCTTGTTCTGTTACATATGGTGAAAGGAGTTCTCTCCACATATCAGGACCACTACTTGCTTTTGTTTATGGGATCTTTTTCCATGCAGAAGTTTAAAATTTGAATGTAACTGGATTTGTCAATATTTTCTTCCAGAGTTTCTAAGATTTGTGCCTTGCTTATGAAAGGTTTTCCCAATCCGAGTCATAAAAATATCCCCTGACATTTTCTTTTAATGCTTATATTTTTAAAAATTCTTTAATTCATCTGGATTTTTAAAAATCTGAAGTGAGGTAGCAATCTATTATTTTTCTTCTTGAATTTTCATAACACTATTTCTTGTTTAGTTCTTCCTTTCCGCATCAATTTGAGTTCTGCTTTTTATTTTCTAAATTCTCACATATCATATTCTGTTTGTCTAGTGTCTATTTAGTTCTGTTGACTGATTTGTCAATTTCTGAACATGTTTTTCCTGCTTTTTTTCAACTTCTTTTAATAAGATTTTTGAAAATCCTTGAGCACTCTTAGAAGTAGACCTTATGCCTCCTTATCACAGTCAAAGGAAGGGATTTCTAATGAGTAATTTTCAGGCATGTGAAATGTTAAAGTTATTTGGGAAAGAGGGTGAAGGTGTGAGGATGGGGGACTGATGAGGGTGGTTTCTACCGGCCTCTCATCACCGAATTCATTTATTCAATGGAAGTGTATAAAACACTTCACTGTGAAGTATCAACTGTGAGCTTGCCTACAGGCCACAGGCAACTTGCTCTTCTCGACAGAGGCATTTGTGCCTATTTCTATTATCCCCCAGTAGGCAGGCTGGCTGGGAGGAGCAGGTCACCAGAAGATCCAGGGACCTTTGTTAGGGAGCTTCTGCCATCTTGGAGAAGCCACAGGATTTCTGGCAATGTCTCTCCTGGTTTAGGTGTCTAAATGCTGTATTTGGAAGGTAGTTGGAACTCAACAGATTTGGACTTGATTCCAGCTTCTGCCATATCCTAGCTATGTGACTTCAGCAAGTTCTCTAAATTCTTTAAGTGTCAGTTTGCTTGTCTGTACTATAGGGATAATTGTAATATCTGTCTTAGGATTGTTGTGAAGCACAGTGATGGATGTAAAGTACTTGCTCAAAAAATGGTAGCTATTGTTACTAGTAAATCTCTCCAAGGGATTTTACAGTTTGGTTTTTGCACCTAACTGGCCATGGCCTTGGCTCTGGCCCTATCTTCTTGACATCTTGGCAGGTCTACCAACTCTTCTTCAGTTACAGTCTCAGAGTTAGCCAGTGTCAATGACTTTCCAGTTCTTGGCTGGTTTTTGATCTGTAAGAGTGACCTTGGGCAGGTTACCTCTCAAAGCCTCTGTTTCTTTATCTGGAAACTGGGGATGATTATACCCCTTCTCCTTGGAGTTGTGAAGAGAATAATGTAAAGCAACTGGTGTAATGCCTAGTACCCAGCAGGTGCTCAATAAATGGTTTATGTGCTGGTGAGGCTGGTACTATGGGTATATGGTATAGAGTAGATAAAGTTTTAATATAAAATCCCTGCATTAGGCATAGAAAATATAACTAAGGAGACCAAACTGCAGGTCTAAGAGAGGACAACTAGATATGAAACATATTATATTGGTGATCACAACAAAAATGGTGGGGTGTAGGGAGAGTGACAGTTCAGGGTTGTTGGCAAATGTTTCCTGGAAGATAACTTTATTGCACCTTGAAAAGTCAGTAAAGTGTGTCCAGGCAGGGAAATCCTTTTCTTTTGAGCCTGTGTGGTGGACTTGAATGTGGAAAAGATGCCAGTATCCTGTTTCTGCCTGGCTTGGCTGATATTTAACTAGGCTACTATGGGGGGAAATCAGAATACCTCCAGGTGCTCACCTGGTGTTGGCCTCAGCATTGGGGCAGTCAGCACTGAGGTGGCTTCTGTTTGATTCCTCTAAGCCCTGGGTGCCCATGTGACTTGTATACACCCAGGTCATAATCAGTTTAGCATAATGCCAGATACGTACATAGCGGGCATCCGATAAAATGATGGAAGAAAAGTACAGGGGAGGGGAAGGGAAAGTAGGCAGGCTTAACTTTGTTGGGCTTCAGTTTTTCCTCTGTAAAATGGAGTTGGACCAGATGCTGGTGAACATTTCTTCAAATCTCCCACTCTGACGTTCTGCTTCAGAACCTCGGACATAAAAGGACTTGGAGTGTCTTCCAGGCCGCCTGCATGTTTCTCTCTGCTGGTAGGCACAGCCCCCAAGCAGTGAGGATGTGTGATGCATAAACACCTCCAGGGGAATCGTTCTACTATTGCTCTTGAACAATTCTTCCAGTGTTTAGAAGCTCTTAAGGCTTAAATATTCTATGCTGCAGCCTAAGCATCATTCCTCTTCTCTTCTTAGTGGAGATAAAATTACCCACTGCTCTCCTTACATTTACTTTGTCCATATTTGCTCCTATGCTCTAGGCTCGTGCACAACAAACACAGTGTGGGCCCTTACCCTAGGAGCCAACTTCTCATGACCTTTCTCTATCTCCAGAATCCATGCAGTGGGAATGAAGGTAAAAGAAGGTTTTCATGGGATCCAGCTGAGAGCTCTACGGGGAAAATGGATCTGAGGAGCCATGTGCTCCATCTCTTTTATTTTACAGGTAGAGACTAGGGGTATAGAGTGAGGTGAATTACTGCAGTGACCCACACATTGTTGGCAGACCTAGGATTAGAACTCTGTCTTCCTGATTCCCAGCTTGGTGCTTTTGAAAGCATACTTGCTGCTTTCTTACCGGCCTGGTGTCTGCCACTTTGGGACAGAGTGTGGACTTGCTCACCTGCCCTATTTCTTAGGGATTCTCATTCTGTGTTTGAGCAAGAATATTCTTATTCTGGAAAGAACCACATACCACAGGATTCTGGGTGAGCATAAGGAAGATTGTCTTGGGGATCTGACTTAGCTCACGTATAGTGGCTGTGATGAATTCAGTGTCTTATTTTTTGCATATGTATATTTTTAGTCTAATATTGCCTGGGTGTCTGAGCAAGTCTAGATGAATTTAATTGCTCTCATTTTTCCCCTGCCCCTCTTCCTTTGGTCTCTCTTTTAGGAAATGTTTTTCTTTCAACATTCGTTTCATTCATTATTTACTCATTCGGCCAACCAACATTTATTGAGTGCCTTCCCTGTATCAGGGACAGGGGCTTACAAAGTAGAATTTGATCCCACCTCTGCCCTTAGTAGCTCAGTGTCTAATGGAGGTAGTGATGTTCATTAAGCGTCGCCAGATACTGTGCTAGGTGCTGTGCCTGTTCTCTCTCGCTTGTTCCTCACACACTTGAGAAGGCCGAAGCTGATTCATAGCTTGGAAGGCAGGGGACTTGGATTTGAACCCAGGCCTGACCAATGGCAGAACCTATCAGATGCGTGGACAGATGACATTGCCTTTCTTTCTTTGGATATATCAAAATCAGCCAGCAGGCAGGAACTCCCATTTTGAGCAAGCAATGTGCAGGAATGATAGGGTATACAGAGAGGAACAGGAAATGGCCCCTGACTTCCAGCATGTGTCTGATGGACATCCAGGATGCAGGCATCATGGTGCTGTCTAGAGAGATGAGCCAGGTGCCCAGAGCCCATGGGCCAATGCTGCCCTTTCTTGAGCATGCCAAACAAAGCAGTTGGTGTGTTAGAGGCACAGTCTCCTCCACTCTAAGTAAAAATCAGCATGAGTCCTAGCCCACATTTCCCTAGTGAGTATACCAAAGATGTCTATGAACTGGCAGTCATCAGTGACCTCCTAAGGTTCTGGAAATGCATCTCTTACTCAGGAGTAAGCAATGATGTGCCTGCGGCTTTACGAGTTCTCACAGAATGACTTTCTGGACCCAAATGTTTTTTCTGCTTCAGGACTGTGAAGGCCTTATTGTTCGCTCTGCCACCAAGGTGACCGCTGATGTCATCAACGCAGCTGAGAAACTCCAGGTGGTGGGCAGGGCTGGCACAGGTGTGGACAATGTGGATCTGGAGGCCGCAACAAGGAAGGGCATCTTGGTTATGAAGTAAGTCATGGAGGCTGCGGGCGGTTTGGGGGTAGGGGGGTGAGTGCGGAGACTGACCACACCTAGGGAGAAAAAACTCACTTGAGAGAAAGCTGAGTCCATTGGAAGGGCTTCCAGGAGGATGCCTGGTCTAGGGCCTGCATGGTCAACACACACAGCATAGTGGTTTCAAGGTTTTTGGAAGGCAGCTATGCTCACCACTATATCACCAATGCCATCAGGGTGTTACACAGTTTTTGAAATTGAGAGTCCCTGCATAATCTCAAAATGTTTCACGAACCCACCCCATGCGCAGTTGCTTGCACCTCTGTGACCTGGTTCAGGAATCGGAAGGTCAGTGAGTTCATCTGCATTTCCTGCTCCCACCCAGCCCCCTCTGCCTCTATTAATGCTGTTTGTGGCAGGTTTTTGTCAGCTCTACTTTACTGTGCTTGTACAGAGGCACAACCTTTGCTAGCAGACTAATGACTAGAATCCTTGCCCTCCCCACTTCCCTGCCACCTTCTGGAACTAAGACACTAGTTTCTCTTTCAGTGCTCTAGGGCAAGAGGAGAAGGGTCCCATTTAAAGCTGTTTCTGCAGAAACACAGGGGCAGAGGTCATCAGCACGCCGGTGCTGTACTGTACCTGTTCTGTCACTTAGATGGTATGGCAAGGCCATCCCCAGGCCTCTTTGTCCTTAAGACTTTTCTCTTCCCTTGGGGACTTCATTGTCCTTAAGACCTTTCCCCTCCCCTGTGCTGCACTTCCCCCTGTAGGGTAGAGGTTAATTGGTCACCTGATTGAAGTCAATATTCAACAGCAGAAATGTTAAACGATAACCCATCCCACATTCTTGCCTTGGACCCAGAGGCAGCCAGGCCCCAATCTCTGCACCTCTACTTGCTCCCCCATACAGCCTGTTTGCTGTGGGAGGATGAGAAGCCAGGTGGTTTTGCAGGCAGACAGACTCTGAGAGTCCGTTTATCTTATACAGGATCTCTTGACTTTTTCTTCTTGTAACCTTATTAACCTTCATTCCAGAGATGAAAAAGACAGACCCAGTAGGGGAATAATCAGGGTGAACACGTATATGAAATTCTTTCAAAAACCTAAAAAGCATTTAAGAAAAGAAAAATAGTTTTGTGGGTTGCCACCTCTATTTTTTTGTTTATAAAATGGGAAGGGTCTGGATTGCCCTGTGACTTAGGGTGTGAAGAGGCTTTCTCAGTTCAGAACTTGTTGAGAGATAGGAAGAGTAGTCAGACAGGTGGAGATTACTAATAAAAGCTAGGTTGGGGCTGCGTGTGGGGGCTCACACCTGTAATCCCAGCACTTTGGAAGGCCAAGGTGGGAGGATCACTTGGGCCCAGGAGTTTGAGACCAGCCTGGGCAACAAAGTGAGACCCCCATCTCTACAAAAATACAAAAAAAAAAAAAAGAAGGAAAGAAAAGCCAGGTATGTTGGCACCAGCCTGTAGTCTCAGCTACTGAGAAGGTTGAGCTGGAAGGATTGCTTGAGCCCTGGGAAGTCAAGGCTGCAGTGAGCTGTGATCATGCCAGTACACTCCAGCCTGGGTGACAGAGCGAGGCCTTGTAAAAAAAAAAAAAAAAAAAAAACCCAGGTTGGGTAACTTGATGAAGGTATGTAGGCATTGGACTGAGCCCTGAATTCGAGAGACTCTGACCTTGGTAAGATCAATGGTAGGAGCAGCAGGGAATTTGTGCTTTCTGGAGGCAGGTAGATCCTGAAATAGGAGAAAGAAAAGGGCTGAACCACACACAAATCTGATCATGTGAGACACTTCTCTGCCTTGGGAGGAGTGTTTGGATAGAGAGAAGCCAGATATGTTTCTCTAATGGAGGTCCCTCTGCAGGGAAACATAAAGCCAGGGGAAGGGGGTTTCTTTCCAGCCCTTGGCTTAGGGCGAGAGTACATCAGAGAACTCTGGACAGTGGCGTGGTCAGTTCATGGAGCAGGAGTGAGAGAACACAGCCTACACTCAAGGCTTTCTCTTGGGGAAGGAGTGGGAATACTGGGTCTGTGCCCATTGATGTCCCCCTTTTCTTTGATCTTTAGCACCCCCAATGGGAACAGCCTCAGTGCCGCAGAACTCACTTGTGGGATGATCATGTGCCTGGCCAGGTAAGTCCCTGACTTCTCAGCAAAGCTAGTCTCTCCGATATGCCAATTATTACCACTTGCCAAGCAAACGGACCCAGAAAAACTTAGAAACATTTCGTCTCAGCGACTTGCAGACTGCTAAGAAGGTGACATGCAGACTGCAAAGAACCTTTAAGGCCATCAGGTCCTCTATTCAACATTCATTACACAGGTTCCCTAGTGCACAAAGGTGCACTTCTCTTTACTCATGTTCTATTCTCCATGCTGCAGACACTCTGCCTTCTCTAGCCTCCAACTCTTGCAAATGTTCTCCATACCCTGCTGCCTGGAGATAACAAGGAAGGATGTTCCAGGCAGCAGGGTATGGACAGTGTCTAGGTACCCTCTGCTTACTTTTCAAGATTAAGCTTCAGTATTAATTTATCCAAGAAGCTCTCTGGCTTTTCCAGCTAGGCTATGTCCCTCACTGATTCCCCTGGCCCTCAGGGCTTATCTCTGTCACTGCCCTTACAAATCTGTATTGTAATAGAATGGAATAAGAACCTGCTTCAGGGTCCTTGTGTGTTCTGTGGGTTCATAACACAATGGAACTCAAATGGGCAAGACTCTTGCTCTTCTAGCAGGAGTTCCAGGCCTCTTGAGTGGATGGGGCAGCCTAGAAATCAAATAGTTGTGGCACAGAATGTGCTTGAGTCTCAATGTGTTGGTTAGTAATTTGGCAAAACTGATTGCATGGAGCACTTCTGTTGAACAGGCAATTCAAGCATTTATGTGGTCAAGGGGAAGAACAAGGCTCCCAATAAACAGGGTAGGAAGTTGTTCTAGGTCCCTTTGAAGCTCCATGGATTCCCTAAACCAGGGGACCTAGGCATCAAGGACTCCTTGTTTCTCTACTCAGGCCTGAAACCTTCCGGGACCAAGAAGTTACTTTTCCCATGGCAAGACCTGCTTTCCCTCCTGCTGGAGGAGGATCTGGGGGAATTTACCTCTGCTCTAACTCCTCCCTACAGTTTCCATCTGAGCTCTCTGGTATTCACTGATATTCACTGGTAGGTGAAAGGAGGCAGTGGGGGGAAAGGAGAAACAGGGATAGCTTACACAGCAGTAGGGTCTCAGCCTAGAAGGGGCCCCCAAGCTGGCAGCCGGGTTCTCCCAGAACATCTAGGCTGAGTGTCTCTCCCCCTGGAGAAGTATAGAAGCCTGGCACCCTGGTTTCACTTCAGCTATTACCTTCAGGGATTTTTTTTTTTTTTTTTTTTGAGTAAGGGAAAAGATCTCAATGTGGCTTTCTGATTAATTACCTCACTTTTTTTCTGGAGGTGGAAGGAAAGGATTGGGAGCCAGCAATACTTTCCCTCCTTTTCCAGGACCAGCTTTGTTTAAAGGAATCAGTGAAGTGCTGTGGTTTAAAAGAAGCTCCCCATTGTCAACTGCTCACCATGACCTCACTCATCAAAGGTGCATCAAAACTAGGAAATACGCACACCCTATTGGGAAGGAATGCGTTCGTTTCATCAGACTGTTCCTAGCAGGGAGGACGGTAGGAGAGTGTGGGTGCTCTATGTAGACTCTACAGGATTGGGCAATGTGGGTGGAGAGCAGGCGTGGCCGGGCCTTACAGTAGGGACTTTGAGCAGATGGCGGGGGCTCCTGAGGTGCAGAAGAACAGCACACAGAAAGGAAGGAAGGAGAGAATCAACAAATGTAGGTTTCACCATTTTTGCCTGCTTTACCATCTCCTCCTCTAGTAAGTCAGGCCAGCAACCATTTAATTATTGTGAGGCCCCTCGCCCACATTAGAGTCCTCTCCAGTCTGGCCTGATGAGGATTCCAAAGCGTTGAAACCTGGAGAGGCTCCATGATCAGCTGGGAGCAGCAGCCAGAGAAAAGGGTTAGGGATTTCTTGTGTTCTGTGGTGCCGCACGCATACATCTTAGATAGCACTGTGGAGTCTGGTGGGAAGAAAATAGGATGTGAGGGAGAGGAGAGAGGGGCCAGGTGGGGCTCTGTCTCACTAGGTCAAAGGCATTTTATCAGGCAAGCTTTCCCAAGAAGTGAACAGTTCCTCAAGGCAAGTCCCTGTCCTTATTACCTGCCTGATGGGTCAGAGCAGTGAGGTGAATGCAGCTTGTCCCCCATGTGGCTTGGTACTGAAGTTCTTCTGAGTTTACCCATAAGATTGTGCGCCTCTGTGATGGAGGACAGATTCCACCTTCAGCCTTACCCTCAGATGGAGATCAATGTCCTAGTGATGTGTAGAGATGAGAGAATGTTTTTGTGTTAGAAGTTAGTGAAGTGAAAGCACGGAAGTAGCAGCTTGAGATTTCTCTTTTTGCACGCTCGCTCACTCTGAGGTTTTTGGCATCAGGTTAAAGGCCTACATTTAAGTACTCAGGAGGCTGGCCGTGCTGGGGTTGACTTTGCTGGCTTTGAATCTGTTCAAGTGCCTCCAGTTGGGTGATCTGGGGAGAATTGTTTAACCTCCAGTGCCTCCCTCCGTGCAGCTGTGAATGTTAGAGGAGTTAATGTGTGTCTAAACATTTCTTTTAGGATGCCTAAAATAGAGAAAGTGCTCCTGAAACATTGTTTCTCATTTCTTCCTTTTTTGCCTCCAGAGATGTGTTGATGACCCATGCCCACAGGACATATATCGCCCTTTGACCTCTAATGTTGCCCTAATTGCCACTTCCTCTGTCTCCTCCAGAAAACACAGATGTAGACTCAGACTTCCATCTGAACTAATAGGAGGAGACAGGCTGTGAAGAGTGTGTGTGTGTGTGTGTGTGTGTGTGTGTGTGTGTGTGTGTGTGTGTTGGTGGTGGTGGGACAGGAAGGTGGTGCGGATGTTTAAAAATGTTGGGACCATGCATTCAGGACAGAATGGAAGTGTCTGGGCTTTGGCATCCACCCACCCACTCTAGGGTCCAGACTAGTCTAAGACCCTCGGGGTTAAGAAACTCTCAAGGAAGCATAGGTAATTAGGTGTCCTCTTCATAATAGTAGAAGACGTCATAGGTTATGGTGCTGGATGAGATAGGTAGATGAAAATAATTCCTTGAGCTTCTGGAGTACTCGATGTCATCAGAGTTGCCCTACAGACCCTGGAGGATTGGCGATTGCTTAAAGTAAAAAACTCACTCTGGTTGATGCCTCAGTGGCTGAGGTGGAATCCATACCTCCTCCCAGATGCCTGGCTGGTCACAGAAAGCCCAGGCTTTCTAAGTCAGATCTTGCCAAGGGTTTCTCTCTTCTGTTTTCCCTTTATGCCCCATCAGTGTTCCTAAACCTGAACCCCCAGACCCAGTTCTTGGGGAAGTGGCTGTCATGGGCAGTGACTGTGCAAACCTGATGTTGCATCTCCTTCCTGGGCTGGCGGGAGTCCGAATGGACCCTCTGAGCCTGTGTCTATCCTTGCAGGCAGATTCCCCAGGCGACGGCTTCGATGAAGGACGGCAAATGGGAGCGGAAGAAGGTGAGCAGCGGCCTTGACTCGCCCCACCTGGGCTCAGGGCCCGGGGTCCACTCATGTTGCTGACTTCAGCTTCTTTCCTTTTGCCTGTTTGGTTGCAGTTCATGGGAACAGAGCTGAATGGAAAGACCCTGGGAATTCTTGGCCTGGGCAGGATTGGGAGAGAGGTAGCTACCCGGATGCAGTCCTTTGGGATGAAGGTAAGATGTTGCTGGAACCCTGTGATGTGGGACTTTCTGCAGCAATTTTGGGAAAGGCAGCATGTCTGGGCAGAAGCCAGAAGCTTTGTACTAGGAGGGTCTGACCCTCTCTTGGAGCCCCCATCTAAATAAGTGTTAAAGTCAAGGAGGGAGAGAACACTGGCCTGCTGATCTGGACTCAAAAGCTGGAAATACTTGGTGGGGGTCCTTTAGCTCTCTGGTGAGTGAATAGCCCTGAGTCCCAGTGAACCAGGTGTTGATGGCTGTTTTGAGACTTTGGTTCTTGTCTTCTTAGTTTAAAAGAATTTAAACAAGAGACACGGTGCAGCATTGAGGAGTTTATTGCAAAGGAAAAAGAATATTTTGAAAGTTAAGTGCAGAGTAGACAGTACACCTTGGGAGAGAGAGAATTCAGGGTGGGCTGCTCATAAGAGTGAGGCAGTGTTGGCCGGGCGCGGTGGCTCATGCCTGTAATCCAGCACTTTGGGAGGCCGAGGCAGGCAGATCATGAGGTCAGGAGATCAAGACCATCCTGGATAACATGGTGAAACCGCATCGCTACTAAAAAAAAAAAAAAAAAAAAAAAAATTAGCCAGGCATGGTGGCGGGCGCCTGTAGTCCCAGCTACTTGGGAGGCTGAGGCAGGAGAATGGCATGAACCCCGGAGGTGGAGCTTGCAGTGAGCCGAGATCATGCCACTGCACTCCAGCCTGGGCGACAGAGCGAGACTCCGTCTTAAAAAACAAAAACAAAAACAAAAACGAATGAGGCAGTGTTGATTATTGCTGGAGAAACTCCCTTTATAGGAGTTTTACATGATTATTCATAAGGAGGTGGGAAGAGCTGTTACTAGTAAGCATGTTTCGGGTGGTCCTCTGGGTGCACATGAGTAGTAGCTGTACATTCTTGTTCATTTGGCACATGTTTTATTAGCATCTTAACTCTCCACCCAGGAGTGTGTTTTTTACTATTATAATGAGCCAGGGGGTCAGTTTGAGGACAGGAAAAATCAAAGTGCACAGGCTGTCTAGATGGGAAGTTCCCTACTGAAGATAGCTTTGCTTGAATGAGCTCAGTTAGAATATGAATACCGAGGCTTATTGTGTTGACTATAGGATCACCAAGGTTGCTGCACTTCCTTGATTACCTATCCTGCCTCACAGGGAGGGTGCTTGTGTCCTGCCCATTCTTTCTTTCCTTCCTGCTTTTGTTGTGTCTGCTTTCCTGTGATAATTTAGAAAACAGGAACAAGTTTATGGCCTCACAGTAGAGCCTTACATCCATTGTCCATCTGTCCTTCCAGTTTCCCTCCATATTTCAGAAAAGATTTAAAAGTGCTTGTATGTACACTATGATATGATTGTAGAGCCTATGGTGGCTGGAAGACCTCACACCGGTCTCAGAAATCACACCTAACTCCTGTCTTCCCCCAGGTCTCTGCCTTTTCCTACTCTGGGAGCTCAGTAGGCTTCTGGCTACTCCCTTAGCCTGATTGCAACCCTCTGGTTGCCATCAGTAGCAGTGCCACCCACTTGGGCTAATCCAGGAGACCTTGCAAATGAGAGAGGCAATTCAGCTAAGAGAGGGGATCTGCAGGGCTTCCCAGATAGGCCAAAGAGATGAACCCACTAAGGCTACTATGGGACATCTCTCTGTTCACTTTCTGTTTTAGGGAATTACAGGGATTATGGGGTCAAACTGCAGCCAGGAAGTCTTTAAACATTAGGAGATTAGTTTTGACAACCAGATCATGTCAGATCTAGAAAAGTTTACATAGAGCTGCTATGGAACTCTCCCTTTTTCTACATCCCTCCTACCTTCTTAGAGTTAGAAGGGATCTTAATAGATTAACCCTTAATTTTACATTGACATCTAGAATTTGTAAGCTTATGCCTAAGGACTCATAGCAAATGGACAGTAGCCTAGAGCCTGGTGAGCATCCCATTGTACACATTGAATATTATCCTCTCCCTCCTGCCTCCACTCCCCATCTTATTTATTTAAGTCAGCCAGATATCTTTCCTAAGCCTCTGCACTGAGAAGGGCCAGGTGTATTCTTGATCCCTGGACTCCTGAGAGAGGCAGATGTAGCCCAGCAGGATCATTGATCATGTAAACAAACCACAGCCTTGCCCTCTGTGCAGGGATGGTGGGATGCCATAAGCCACAAAGAGCACTCCCTCCTCCATCCTCTTTTGTAAGGGATCAAGGGTCAAGGTTTAGTCCATGGAGAATTTTGATCTAAAAGGCAGAGGTCAGGAGTTAAGTAAAACTAAGAGCACTCATAGCCAAATAGGTGAGCATTTCATTGATGAAGCAGTAACTGGGAGACAGGTTCCAGACCAGTGGCCGTTCCAAGGCTCCTGCCCCCTTCCCCAGGGGGTCCTCTTCCCCAGGACTCCCCTTCCCCAGGCTTCCTTCTCCGTGGCACCACTACACATCAATATTCCTGGCAATATTCTTCATCATGGAGACTTTGGCAGTGACTTCAACCAGATGAAAAGCCCCACCTCATTCCTGAATGATTGAGGTGCTAGGTAAGCTTGTCTGTCCATCTGGCACTGCCCAACTCTCTACCCTGGGATGCTTCCAAGAGGTGCATGGGTACCTGGGACCTTGAGCATCAGTGTCAGGAAATGGCTGACACCTCTCGGGCATGTGTTTGATTGAAAGAGATGTCTACGGCCTGCTCATTTCAGTGTTAATCTGTGCCTCAGAGCAGGTCACCCACTGAATGTTTTATTCCCATTCCCAGCACGGTGTGGAGGGTGCCAGTGCCTTCACTTTGCATTTCTTCTGTCCAGATGTCTCTGGAGGGTCATTCTTAACTGTCTTGCTTCCAGAACATGCTCTTTGTAAACCCCTGAAACATGGCTTGGATCATTCCATCTCCCACCTCAGCCCCTCCGGAGCTGCCTGGACCTCATCATTCCGGAGAGTCTAAGTGGCCTCTTCTCGTGCTCAGCTGCTTACCTCAACCACGTCATTATCATACTTTTGAGTCTGGATGAATTTTGTCTTAGGGCGGAGAGCTCACCAGTTCTACCGGTCTTGGAGAACAAGATTTTCTAAAGGGAAAGGAAGATTCTTGAACATATTGTGAAAGAGATGTATAAGCATCCAGACAGGAAATGAGGATAAGTGTTTATTAAACACAAGTTATTTCATACTAGCCTCATCCTCTTTTTGGAAACCATTATTAAACTGGTAGAGTATGGAAATCCCTAGATGTCAGATACCCGGACTATTTAAAGTTATGTTTTAATCATGTAATAAAGGAATGCATTCTCATATAAATTAAAACTTGGACAAGGCTATACTTGATTACCATCTGAACCCTAGTCTCCTCACGGTAAACATCAGTTTAGCATGTCATCCGAGACTTTTCTATGCACTTGCACAGAATGCATACAGTTCCATGCCTGTGGATGGATTCTTTGGCTGCAAAGAATAGAATATTGTTTGTGATGTTAAGAAAAAAACATGTTTATCTCAGAACAACTAAATCTAGCATATTTTTAAACAGTTGTGTGGAATTTTATTGTGCAGATAAATTGCTTTTTATTTGGCCATTCTCTCAATGATGGGTATTTAGATTGTGTATAGATATGGACTTTGGTAAGACATCTTTCATGATTCCCTCGGGGTTCGGATGGAGCCCCTTGAGCTTGGTGCTATTGAAGGGATTAGTGCTTGGTGTTGTTGTGGAATGGGCCACCTCAGTTTGGAGGGAGATAGTATGCGATAGTGCTCCACCTTGCCCACCATTCTCATCAACAGCCTGAACCATGTGTCATTTGTGGATGGCAGGAAGCAAGGAGAGGTAGTTAATACTTAAGGGTGCAGAATCAGGTCCAAAAAGACATATGAAGGCTAGAATGGTTGGGCACCCTCACAGGAAATTTAGCTAGAATACATTTCTGCACCCTACTTGTGGGTCCAAAAAGCAGCTAGACAAGTTTTAGATGTAGAAGCATTTGTCAAAAGCTTTTCTGGGGGAGCAGGGCTTTGGTTTACAAAAGAGCAGTGTGGTTGTCAGTGGCATAGCTGATAGAAAAGGTAACCTGACATTTGGCAGCATTAAAAGAAGTATGGCTTCTGGAGCAAGGGAGGTGACATTCCTCACGCTGTGGCCTGACCTGCAGCCTGCCTGTGGTCTGAGTCATACAGGTCTTAACGCTCTATACTGTTCTGTCTGCGAGAGACTTTTTCTCAATAGTGTTGCTGAATAACAGGTCGTGACCTCAGAGACTCAGCTCATTCATGCTGGTGTGTTCCTTAGAATGTGTTAAGAGGCACAAACCAATCAAGAAGCGAGCCTTGTGCTTTATGATCAAGGTTTTCCTTGAGGGAACAGACAAGCATCTCTTAACAGTTTCTTTGTAGCCAGCGTTGTGATGAATCCAACTTTAGCCCAGAGGGTTGGATGTTGAACCTGAGGCACCAGTTATCACCGATTTTTTCAGGTCCAGCTAATGTTTGCTGAGGTCTACTGTGTCGGTTCCTGTGCTCGAAATGACTCTGCAGGGTCAGAATTATTATCCCAGGTTTACAGATAAGGAAACTGAGGCCCAGGAAGGTTCTATGATATGCTGAAGATAATGCAACTATGAACTGGTGAATTTCGGCTCAGCCTTCCAGGCTGGCATTCTTTGCCCAGTACCACTTGACTTTATTCATGATCCATTTTAGGTAAACAGTCCCTGTGCCATGCCGGTATGCTTAGCTATTCCAAGGACAGATACTCTCCAGGATGGGCAGCTCCTATCTCAGTGTGTTACCTGGAATGCTTACTGCCCAGAGCAGTGATTCTCAAACTCAAGAGCCTCGGGTTCTGGCAAGGTGCCTTAGGGATACAGGTGGGAGCAAGGAGGGGCCCAGGGAGACAGCAGGTGGTGGCACATTGAGCCTTTACCTCTGCAGCTTTGAATTGACCTATTTTTATATTTGGGTCTCTGTTTAAGATTTCATTGCCATGGTAGGGAGAGTTCCAATGCTAAACTAAAAATTCAGCTGTGGGGCAGAGAGAGCACGTGACGGTGAGGGTTCTTCTTCAGAGCCTCTTTAACTGGGAGGCCTCCTTGCTCTCCTCTTTGCTCTGCTGAGCCAGCAAGGCCCTGCAGCCAGCATACCAGCCTCTCGGCTGTCTTCTGTGACCTCAGACAGGTAGGAGCCACCAGCTGCCCTGGAGTCCTGCTTAGAAAGTGAGGCTTCCTCTGTTGCCTCAACATCAGGAGTCTGCCCTGGGGCTGGGATTGAGGTGAGGGAACCCCTTCATGTTTCTCCCCAAGGCTTCTCTCCAGGAGTAGTCTTTGAATGGTGGGTACCCAGAGGTGCTCCAATGTCTGTATATTAGGACATCTGACCCTTTCCAGGACACACCAGGACCCTGACAGGCACGTGTGTCCTGGGCCTGTTGTCACCCTTTCCATCCCCTCAACGTTGTCTCCTAGTGTCGGAACCCCAACCCCCAGCTGAGTTCAGCTCTTCTCTGCCCTGGTTATCTCAAATGGAAAATGAGAACAGAGGTTTGCTCAGCCAGATTCCTTCCCTCCAGTCATCTGCAGATAAATGAGATACTCTCTGTGAAAGAAGGAAGCTGAGTCAGTGCTTCGCTCACCCCTGAGGAAGATGCTCACCTGCTCCTCTCCCCAACCCCCTCCCTCCAGCCCCAGTCACCTGTCTGTGGAGGGGGCCAGGTTCAGCCTGCAGGGTCCTTCCTCCTGCCAGCCCCCAGGTTGTTCTTGGCTCCTGAGCATGGAGTAGACGTCAGTCAGGCTGGACCTTGTGATCTCTATTGGTGTTCCCTTCCTCTCCCCACTCCATGTGAGAAAAAAAAAATACATCTGGATTAGAGATGAACAGGGCCATTGTTCTGGCCGGCCTCAGGGCCAGCAGACAAAGAAGACTTGTGACAACGATGGCAGGGATCCCATCTCCTCCCCTGGACACTTTCTCCTCCCCACCAGAAATGAGTAGGTTACAGCCGAGGGGAGCAGCAGTGTCTGAAAAAGACCACCAGCGTTCTGAGCTGGAGGTTCTTATAGGGCGTGGGAGAGGCAGCATCTTTCCCCAAAACCTGCCTGATGGTTGGTGTGGGGCCACTTGGCTTTCCTTATTCCACAAGGCTAATGATGAAAAAAGGGATCCAGAGGCTTCACCTTAATCATAACCATTTTAGCTTCTGCCCTAGAATTACTGAATTTGAAGTCCTCTTTCCTATTACGTTCTTTTTTATTTTGTTTTATTTTTTTTTTTCTGAGACATCTTGTTCTGTCACCCAGGCTGGAGTGCAGTGGCACAATCTTGGCTCACTGCAGCCTCAACCTCCTAGGCCCAAGTGATCCTCCTGCCTCAGCCTTCTGGGTGGCACAGGTGCATGCCACCAAACTTGGCTAATTTTTAAAATTTTTTGTAGAGGGGGGGTCTCACTATGTTTCTCCAGCTAGTCTCTGACTCCTGGGGTCAAATGATCCTCCTGCCTCAGCCTCCCAAAGTGCTGGGATTATAGGTGTGAGCAATGGCACCCATCTTTCCCATTATATTCTAAAGTATCTATACTGTATCCCTAATTTCAAAAGTAATTTATGAATAATGTAGTAGAAAACTTGAAAGCACAGGAAAGCAAAAAGGAGAAAAATAATTCCACTACCCAGAGACAACGGCTGTTAAAGTACTATGCTGTGTATTCTTTGTTTTTGTCTAATCCTGGGCTCACTCTTTACATTCTCTCTCGGGGTTAAGGGGGATTTCTCTTCAAATAATTCCCAGTGATTGAATGTGAGAGTGAGAGATGGCTGCAATCATCTGCCCAGCTCCTTTATTTAGGGTTGAGGACCCAGGTCCAGGGGAACTGACCTGTACCTTTCCACACAGTGGGCAGTGACTAGGGGAGGACACAGGTCAGGCTTCCTGATTTAGAGGGCATGCAGTCTTGCTCCCACTCTGGGTCCTGCCTTGTACCCCTGTTGTCCTCCTCCTTCGCTTCTGCTCACTCTGTTTTAGTACCTGATGCACCTGTTTCCTGGACTGGACCCTCCAGCTGCAGCTGCCATTTCTCCTTCTCCCTTTCCTGGCTGTCCGCTCCCTACATGACTGCCCTCCCTCCCTCGGGACTCCCTGCTTTCTAAGGACTTCCAAGCTCCACCTTGTCCAGACCTATATGAGCTATTGTTGCATCTGTGTGTGATCATAGCATGGAGGCAGACGCACCTTCTTTTGAGCTCTGGCTGTGCCCCTCCTCATTGTGGAAGCCCTGCTTCCCTCAGCTCTCAAGCAGACAAGAACAGTCCCAGCAGCATTGTGTGGTTATGAGAATTAATTAAGCTGATCATGGTACTTAGTATATGGTAAATAGTACTTAGTATGTGGAACATGGTACTTAGTGTATGGTAAATTAACTGGATAATTAATTAAGCTGAGCATGGTAGTTAGTATATGGTAAATGCTCAAAAAATATTTGCCATTCTTAGTAATAACAGTACTAATAATTAAGAATGACACTTCCTCCCTCTCTCTTGCTTCCAACCAGACTATAGGATATGACCCCATCATTTCCCCAGAGGTCTCGGCCTCCTTTGGTGTTCAGCAGCTGCCCCTGGAGGAGATCTGGCCTCTCTGTGATTTCATCACTGTGCACACTCCTCTCCTGCCCTCCACAACAGGTAGGTGTGTCCTTACATTGTGGATTGGTCACAGAAGCCACAGACCAGTTAACAAATGGGCCCTCCATCTGGGCCTTCCCAAGACAGTGGTAACCAGCTGTGGGGAGAGGTCCACCTGGGTCCTGCAGAGGCTGGTGTTTTGTTAGACACCCCTACGTTGGATAGGGGAGGGTGAGCCAGCTAGAAGTGCTTGGGGTCTAGGTGAGCTGGGCACAGGGACAACCAGTGACCCCCATGGATGCTTTCTGCAGCCCCTGCAGGGCTTTCTGATTCCCAGACCCACTTGAAACAGTAATATCTCAAGAATTTCTAAGATGTTTCTAAACTGAGTCTGGCCCAGATCCATAACAGGGACTCCTGCCCCAGAGCATCTGAGGAGGAAGAGATGAGAGCAAAGAGGCTGCCGTCCAACAGGAGAGAGGCTCTGGGAAAGAGCTGGCTCAAGGAAAGGGAAGACCTCTGGAAGCCAGGGATGAGTGTGGGGATCCTGGTGCTGCCCCAGCAGGAAGATGCTTCGCTTTCTTCCAGGCTTGCTGAATGACAACACCTTTGCCCAGTGCAAGAAGGGGGTGCGTGTGGTGAACTGTGCCCGTGGAGGGATCGTGGACGAAGGCGCCCTGCTCCGGGCCCTGCAGTCTGGCCAGTGTGCCGGGGCTGCACTGGACGTGTTTACGGAAGTAAGTGCCTGGCAGCCTCAGCGTCAGGAGGACGGGAGAGATAGGGAGCAGAGAGGCCCATGGCAGGGAAAGCCTGGCGTTTTACAGAAAGCCTCTAGCTTATTGTCTCTTTCATCCATGTTAAAAGGAGAAAACTGTGTTGCCAAAAACACACCTTTGTGGTTTGAGGAGTCCTTGCGGAGCCTGGTATGGAGGCAGCTATGTGGTTTTCTGCAAAACTCGGGCTTTAAAGGGGACCCAGTTCCTGGTTCCGGGCTTCTCAGACTGCTAACATATTGACAAAGATAAAGCCACAAATCAGTTCTGAATTTGAGGGTCTGGAGCAGGAAGAGAGGGGGCTTTAGTGTATAGTTGAGGGACCCTGATGGAAATGCAGTCCCATTGCCAAGAAAATGTCCTTTTCAGTGTCCATGGGCATTCCTTTTCCCTTCTTCTCTTGCTGGGTGGACAGAAGCCCGAGGATACTGGCAGTATTCCCTCAGGGTCCTCGGGGTGGGCTGCTTTCCCAGCTGGAGCAGAGGCTCAGCCTCACACCAGATCCAGTAGGGAAGAGTGCATTTGCACTCGAATCCTTTTGGCTCCTCTCCTGAAAGATCCTGTCCCCAACATTGGAGCTTCCCCTGGTGAGGAAGGGGAAAGGACATGGACTTTGGATTAAGTAGTTGTGGTTCGCAGGTTACTAGCTGTGTGTCCTTGGAAGGTCATTGGCCCTCTCTGAGCCCCTGTAGCACTCACTGTGTACTCCCAGCCCAGGGCACACAGTGCCTTTTGGTTTGTAACCTTGGTCATCTTTCTCAACTCTTAGATCATAAGCTCCCTGAAGGCAGGGCAAGCCTTGTCCATCTTTGTATCACCATCCTCCCTAACACAGCACCTTCTCCTGCTCTCTTCAGCATCCTTGTACCACTTGCTGGTGGTACTTACATGGTTACATGTGGCCGGGACTCACAGGGTTACATGGTTACATGTGGCCAGGACTCACAGGGTTAAATGGTCAAAATTCAATGGGACCAACAGAGCCCTGAGGAGAATGGCCGGAAGATGCCTAAATAACATACCCAAGGGCAATCTTCTCAGTGAGCAGAAGGGTGGAAAAGACACTGGAGGGTGGGGTGGAGGTGCCACAGATGGGCAACCTGTCCTGATGAGAGCCAAGATGCAGTTACCTGCGTGGAGTGTCTTGGAAGAGCAGGACACTGTGCTAAAAGTCCAGCAAGGCACATTGACAGCAAGTGCTGCATGGATGCAGGGGGATGAGTTTCGGGGAAAAGCCCAGTAACAACAACAACAGTAGCTCCCATTGGTCGAGGGCCTCCCATGTTAAAGGTGCATAATCCCCACAGTAATGTTATGAGGGAGATAGGATCAACCCATTTCACAGATAAAGAAACTGAGGCTTAGATCAAGGTTCACCCCCAAGGCACCTAGGTGGTTAAGTGGTGAAGGTGAGATTTGAATCTGGTTCACACTTTGTGCTGTGTCCACTCTGCTGAGATGGAACATTCATGTGGAAGCCCATTATTGAGTCCAGTGACCACCCTGACAAAATAGAAGTGGAAGGCACCAGAACTCCTGACTGCCTTCCCTCCAACTTTCCTGTTGCCTGGGGTGGCCCAAGAGGGTGTGACCAGTCCATGGCAATCAACTTAGAGGTATCTCTTTCTGGGCAGGAGCCGCCACGGGACCGGGCCTTGGTGGACCATGAGAATGTCATCAGCTGTCCCCACCTGGGTGCCAGCACCAAGGAGGCTCAGAGCCGCTGTGGGGAGGAAATTGCTGTTCAGTTCGTGGACATGGTGAAGGGGAAATCTCTCACGGGGGTTGTAAGTATCACCACCTGGGGCTCGGGGCCAGGAGTCAGAGGGAGGAGAGGAAGGAAGGCATCTTGTAGGGGCTGGTGGCAGCGTGGGTGAATAGATTCAGCCCTGGGAGCTGAAGATAAGGGAAATCTGCTTGAGTCAGCACTCTCCGTCTCCAGCCTTGATAGCAGAGGCCTTGGCAGCAGAGAGCCCGGCTCAGGCCTGTTATATCGTAGTCTTGCTGCAGAGATTGTGGCCCTTCCCAGGCCCAGCCTCTAGAGAAAGGCTCCTTTGTTCTCCACATGCCGTGGGAGTGAAGGAGTGCTGCTTGGGTGCCAGCTGGACGCAGCAGGTGGGGATGTGGTTGGGGACGGCCATGTAGAAATTTGCACCCTGTAAGCTCCCCAGACCCTGCCTTGACAGCCTGCCCTACCTACTCCCAAATGAGCCCTCCGTGCTGGCTGACCCCCTTGCTTTCCCCAAATCAAGGCATAAGACCCCCACTTCTTGTCTTTGCTTCCATCAAGCCCTTCCTGGCATGTGCGTCTCCTACGAGCTTAACCTGACTTACACTTCAAGTCCTGTCTCATTCATTCAGTCTCTGGATATTCCTTAAGTTTCACTGGGTACCAGACATTGTCATAGCTCTTGGGAGACACAGGTGCATGAGGGAGGCATAGCTCTCCTTCCAGGGGCTTGCTGCCTCCTTATGAAGTCTTGCTTGGCCTTTCCAGCCCCTTCTCAATTCTGAGAACCATGTTCTTTCTTGTTATTAAGGTTCAGTTCCAGGGGGTGTTTTTTTTTTTTCCCTAATCTTTCTGCTTAACCTAAGTTCTAAGTTCCCTGAGGACAAAAAAACATGACTTAAGCCTCTCTGCAGCTTGTGTGGGTGGGCCCAGGCCATGGAGTCAAAGGGTCAGGAAAATGGGCTGGGTGTTCTTGGTTGTCCTGGCTGACCCTCAGCTGGGTGATTTTCGCTGGTGAGGACAGCACTGTGGCAGGAGAGACGGGGATTTTGGTTCTGCCCTCCCACCTCTGGATTGAGAGCCCAGCCCTCCAGGCCTCTCTGCCCCCTCCATCCTGAGGAAAGAAGGGTGCCTCCTGCTGCCCAGCAGCCCCACACAGTTCATTTAAGTCAGCAGGGCTATGACCAGCAGCATGCGAGGAGGTCAGCAGAGACTCTGACCTGTCTGCATCCTCTGTCCTCTATGCTGTGTGGGCTCCTCAGGGCAGAGCACACTTCACTCATCTTGCACCTGGTCGGCCTCTGAGCAGGTTCATTCCTCCCAGGAGATGCTGCTCGTTTCCCAGGCTGAAGTTTGAGCTCATCACCATTGCCAGCCAATCTGGGCTTCAGGGTTTTACCCTTTCAGCCTTCTCAGAAAGCAGCTGTCTGCCTTCCCCATCGCAGCCTTGCAATTTATTGCCATTACCATTAGGTAGCAGTGACATTCCAGAGCTTTTCCTGAGAGGGACTCCTTAATATAAGCTCTGGCAGAGCGAGGGGGTGGGGGAGGGAGGGGGACCTTGCAGAGAGATGGGGAGGAGGGGGTGAGAGGTGTACGGGCTCTGCCCTGCTGGGTGTATCTGCTGCAGGACACAGAGTTCCATCAAATGGACCACACAGTGTCCCCATCTTAGGAGGTGAAACCTTTTGGTCAAAATAACTACCCTTAGCAAATTGAACTGTTCACCCACATCAGCAAATAGTCTTAGAGTAGCCATTTGGAAAAAGAGACATTTTTGTCACATAAGAAATATATTTTCCTAATTCTTTCCTGCATTTTCCCCAGTTCAATTCTGTTCTAACCTCAGACACAGAATAACATTAGGGTCAGGTTGGTGTCCCAAAGTGCCTGACTCCTCCCTGGAATTCTCCCACCTGTCCACCAGGGAAGACTGAGAATCCTTCTTTTACTTGGGAGCCCTGTGATGGACACCTCCCCGGGCTTGGGCTCTGCAGGCCCACACAGAGGACAGAGAGATGTGCCGAGGTGCCTGCATTATGGGCCCTCTTAGTTGGACTTTCCTCTGCTGCTGCAGGCCCTCAGCCCCGGCAGTGGCAGCATGGTGCTCCAGATCTCCTCCCAGCAGCTAGCTGCTCCACCCCACCACCCTTCTTGTCTGTGACTCCTTGGAGAGGATCCAGGAGCCATGCAGCAGGAAGCCTGCAGACCTGTCACCTCCCACACCGGAGAGGCTCCCGTGAAGCCCGGCCTCAGCAGTCATTTCCAATACCATGATTCTTTCTCTGTTTTTTAAAAAAAAATTCTTCCAACGATATCTTTATGAAAACAGAAAGAGAAGCATCTGTGTTTCCTTCTAATTACATCTTGTAGCTGCCTGTTTGATTTGCATCTTTCTAAGATGGTTGACTTTACAAGTTATCTCAATAAAAGTGGCCAGATGCCTAACTCAGAACCAGAGCATTTTGAACCACAAAATGGAATTGGAATTTTGGCCCAGAACAAGCTGGTTCTGTTATCAGGCCCCTGGGTGGGGCAGGGGGCAGCCAGCCAGGTCCTAGACATAACTTTTGGGGGATATGGGGCTTGCGTCCCCTCAGTGTCACAACATGCCTCACAGTGGACTTCGCATGCGTTGATATTTGAAGCACGATCATCAAAACTTTGTGATAATTGATCGTAGTGTTTAGTAACAATGTAAACACTTAAAAAAATTCAAGATAGAAAATAAAAACGAAGGCAAGTTGGGACTGCCAGAGAAGACCCGTCACTCCTCGTGCAAGTTATCTGCGACTCCCATATGTTTTGTGTCAAAGACTCACCTTTATTGTGCTGTCCAATCCCTTCCCCAGTGCAGAAACAAGTCTCCCATGGAGGGGGCTGGGGCAGACACAGTTTGCTGAAAGGAACAATTTTGAGTGGTTGTGGCATTCTGTGTCCATTTCTGGCTCCACAGCTTTCTTCATTTGTAGGAACAAGTCCTTGTCCTGTTGTTAGTGGCTGATGGAAGTTGTCACCCACCAGGCACCAAGGCAGGAGTGACCCTATACTGTCTTTCTTGTGGAGCTGGGTCTTGGCAGCCAGATCTTGATTCAGGATCTGCCATGCCTCTTCCTGACCACAGCCCTGCTCCTCCATCCTCTGCAGGTGAATGCCCAGGCCCTTACCAGTGCCTTCTCTCCACACACCAAGCCTTGGATTGGTCTGGCAGAAGCTCTCGGGACACTGATGCGAGCCTGGGCTGGGTCCCCCAAAGGGACCATCCAGGTGATAACACAGGGTGAGCTGGGGACCTTGCAGAGGGAGGGGGAGGAGGGGATGAGGGAGTGTGGGATCTGCCCTGCTGGGTGTATTTGCTGCAGGACACAGGGTTAGTGAGAGGCAGTGGGGGTGCCTTGGACCCTGCCCTGAGTATAGCTCCCTTACTACTGGTGGGAGGGTGGTAAAGGGAGGGGTTAAAAAAAGTCTTTGGAAAGATGTACTGAATATTCATAAATCATGTTTATGTAGCATTTTTAAGACCTAGATATTTTGGGAGCAAAAGAAACCTCTACGAGAGAGAGAGTTTCATGTGAGAGGTCGTAGGATGGCTGGAGGGAGGCCCTAATTAAGCAACAGGATGCTGGATTCTGGTTTTTGGCCCTGTCTCTTCCCTGCTGTGTGACTCTCCCTTCTGAGGCTTGGGTTCTTCACTTGTAAAGTGAGAGTTAGGGGCAGATGAGCCAGGAGCGGTGAGGACACTTTGTGCTCTGTAACTTACTAAAGTGGTACCTTGGGCCATCTGACAGCCCTCGAGAGTGTTTGCTCAGCCGTGGAGTGGGAATGAGAACAGTGCCCTCTGACCACCCCTCGGGCTGCTGAGTGGGCTGTGGCCACCTTTGCAGTGGATCCAGTACTGTGCGGATGTGGTTGAGTGACCAAGGAGGGCTCCAGTTTCCTTAACCCTGTAGAGGTGTATCTTTCCCCATGGACTCTTGGGTGTCTCACCGTTGGGCAGAGATTGCAGGGTGAGGGCAGCTAAACCCCAGGCATTGACAATACCAGGGAAGGGCAGAGCCAGGGGGTCCCACTGGCCTGGGTGTCCAAGCGCCGAAGGAAACAAGGCAGGGAGCTGGGCAGCAGTTGCTTCGGTTACTTCTTTCTGCTTTGATTTCCTGAGGCTGGCAAGGCTCTGAGTGCCAGGAAGGGGTAAGAGTAGGGAATTTTCCAGTGTCCCCTGGGAGAATAATAGGTAGGCCAGGGTGGCCAAGCCAGGTGCAGGGTTGGGGAGCGGAGTGGAGTTGAGCTGAGTTTTGGAGAGGAGTTTCTCAGGGTGGTTAAAACATCCTGGGTTTCCTGGCTTGGGCCCAGATTATGCCTCTTCTGAGCCCACTGAAGGGCGAGTGGACCTGCCTGGAGCAAGCTGCCTTTGGGGTCCCCAGGGCAGCGAGGAGCCCATAGTCCAGAGCTAGGTGCCAGTGGCTTCCTGCCCCCTCCTGTAGTGCTCAACAAACAGTGACCTCATGGTAGCTTCTCTCTGTCCCCAGGAACATCCCTGAAGAATGCTGGGAACTGCCTAAGCCCCGCAGTCATTGTCGGCCTCCTGAAAGAGGCTTCCAAGCAGGCGGATGTGAACTTGGTGAACGCTAAGCTGCTGGTGAAAGAGGCTGGCCTCAATGTGCGCCCCTCTCCCCCACGCTGCCTCCCCATCCCTGTCAGCACTAGTCTTCTCCCCCACATTTCCAGAGCCCGTTCTCTGAGCGGAGGCCTAGGTCCCAGCCTTGCATCGGCCTGTCTACCTGTGAGGGGTAGCTGCAGTTTCTTCATCTGCCAAATGAAGATACTGCCTGGCCCCGAGTGTTGCTAATGGCACTGCTTTGTGTATGAGTGCTGTGGGAATGGAGGCAGTAGAAGTGTCCCCATTTCGCAGCCAAAGAAAATGACGAGCTAGTGTCTTTGACTCTGCCCGACATGGCTGCCAGGCCGTGTTTGACTCTGCCTAACTCCCCTCAGGGCTCCTCATGCCGTAGCACCCGGGTTCTTGATTCACTTGCAAGCTCTAGGAGCCCTGCTGCCTTGCACGGCTTCCCGTTGGCGCCTTCCTCTCTGGTTCCCTGTTTAGATCAAAGTCTGTTTCAAAGCCTGTTGCTCAGCCAGTGGGAGCTGGCAGAAGGGATAGGCAGTAGAGCTGCCATGTCCTCACCCCTCTGCTCCCCTCCACTCCTGCATGCCAGTCATGCCACTGATGCCGTGCAGGAGGCTGTGTCAGAGCAGGAGGGGCCAGAGTGGAGTCTCCTCACAGCCCTGCCTCCCTGCTTTTCTTTCCTCCCTGTTTTCCTCCAAGCCTTCGCCTGTGCCTGGCAGATCTCTTTGCCCTCCCTTTAAGGAGATCATTGGCTGTTCCAGGAAGCTGATGCCGAAGGGCACACAGCTTGGCCCATTTGCCCTCTCCCTTCTGGTCCTGAATTACTGAGCACATTATCCAGGCTGGAGCCCTACATCCTACCAATGGGTGATTTGGCCAAGAGAGGAGGGTGGACGTGGTGCAGCCAGGAGGTGTAACAGTCGCCTTGCCTTCTCCACACAGGTCACCACCTCCCACAGCCCTGCTGCACCAGGGGAGCAAGGCTTCGGGGAATGCCTCCTGGCCGTGGCCCTGGCAGGCGCCCCTTACCAGGCTGTGGGCTTGGTCCAAGGCACTACACCTGTACTGCAGGGGCTCAATGGAGCTGTCTTCAGGCCAGAAGTGCCTCTCCGCAGGGACCTGCCCCTGCTCCTATTCCGGACTCAGACCTCTGACCCTGCAATGCTGCCTACCATGATGGGTGAGGAGGGCCCTGTAGGGCTGGCTGGTGTCCTTGAGGCTGGGGTGGGGTCTGCCCTGGAATTGAACTCTACCCACCTTCCTTTAGCCCCTCTTCATGTCCCAGGGTGTCTCTGGATCTGCACCATACAGAGGGTCTGTGATGCCAGTTTTCAGAACCTTCAGGGAGTGGATACTCAGTTCAAAGAGGGAAAGTGCCTTATCCAGGGTCACAGAGCAGCATGGCAGGGGTGGGGCCATAGCCTCTATTCCTGCCCAGCTGTGGATCCTCAGCTTGCCATGTTAGGTACACTGGACCAGCTTGTGGAGCCATAGCCCAGGAGCTCAGGGACATTGAGTGCAGGTTTCTTACTCCTGCCTGCTGGCCCTGTGGCTGTCCCTGGTGGCCAGCCCAGCTGCAGCAAAACCTACAAAGCCTCCAGCCATGGTAGGCATCTTGGACCTGCCCCAGTCAGCTGGGGCTTGGGCTGCTAGGGGTTTTGGCACACGTCCATGTTTGGCGGAGGGTGTGCCTTCAAACTCTGAAGGGCCTAATTTCACCATTCTTTCTGGCTGCCCAAGGGAACTTTCCTGCTTTTCTCCCTTGCTGTTGGCTGGATAAAACTGGCAATCAGAAAGTCAAGAGCTACAGCTGATGGTCATGGTGTTCCCAGAGAGTCAGGAATATCCATGGAAGCTGAGCAGATGCCCTGTTGCTCTCCCATCTCAGCTCTTTGATTCTGAGACCATCGTCCGCTCATTGCACCTTTGATCACAAAAGCTTTGAACTTCTGATTCTGCTCCCAATCCCTCGCTCCTTTTTCCCCTATCCCCTGTGCCAACCAGGAGTTTCTTCTATTTCCAGGCCTCCTGGCAGAGGCAGGCGTGCGGCTGCTGTCCTACCAGACTTCACTGGTGTCAGATGGGGAGACCTGGCACGTCATGGGCATCTCCTCCTTGCTGCCCAGCCTGGAAGCGTGGAAGCAGCATGTGACTGAAGCCTTCCAGTTCCACTTCTAACCTTGGAGCTCACTGGTCCCTGCCTCTGGGGCTTTTCTGAAGAAACCTACCCACTGTGATCAATAGGGAGAGAAAATCCACATTCTTGGGCTGAACGCGGGCCTCTGACACTGCTTACACTGCACTCTGACCCTGTAGTACAGCAATAACCGTCTAATAAAGAGCCTACCCCCAACTCCTTCTGCACTTTTGTGTGGTCATTATCCTAAAGCGCCACCAGAGGGCGTCCAAAGGCAGACGTAGGGTTTGGTTTAGACTGCGGGAGCGGAGCGGGTGTGGGGGAAGATGGGGATGAGCAAATGGCTTGGTTGAGTTCTTTGAAGATGATCCCTCTCTTGTCTGTCGAAGGTTACTCAGAGGCACTTTTACAGGAGCAAAGCTCAATGTATTTCACAGTGCTACGGTATTTCAGACCCCTTCCATCTGGGAATATGCATGCACATTAATAAGTAAGATTCAACACACAAGCCCAGCATTATGTACCAGGCGCTGGGCTAGGTGCTTTACTTTAAGAGGAGAATTCAAACCTGACCCTTTTCCCATAGAAGTCTGGTGGGAGGGACAGAGCATGCAGAGGTGACTGGAAGCAGTGAGTGATGCTACAACAGAGGTGTATAGGAAATTCTCTAGAGTCCAAAGGAGGAAGTAATTTGAGCTGAGGATATTGGTGTCTCAGGAGATGTTTAGAAGGATTTCATAAGGGAAAGAAAGTGTAAAATTATGGGGGTATGAGACTATTTGGCAAGTTCACAAAGCAAGGTCAGTGTGGGTTGGTGAACATGTCACTTTTTTTTGAAAGATGATTTTCATGCAAAATACAGCTGAACGGCACTCTACCCAAAAGATTCACTTCAGGGAATTTTTTTCCCCATTAATAAGGGATGATCCATTCTTACTGTGTGCCCAGTAGTGTCTGTTTCTGAGATTGCTGGCCTGGCTAAGAAGGCTTGACACAGGGCAGCTGCTTGGCACTGGCAGGGGCGAGTCCAGCACTCTGGCCTCCTTAGTTTTGTGATGGAGCTAAGCATCAATAAGAACTCCAGCAGTAAGGGCTGTGTTAGTGTCTGCAGTGAACTCAGAGGGGTTGGCCTTGCTGTAGCTCACCTTGAAGGGAATGGGCCTGGTTGTGAATGTCACGGTCAACTCTGGACAGCTGTCTGACCGGGAACTCAGTGTTTAATTATCCTAGACCTTTGTTTCCTCATCTGTGGGAGGGCTACTGGTGCCTCTCACAGAACTGCAATGAGAATTTACTGGATTAAACAGGGACTTACGGGAAGTGCCAGGAGCACTTGGTGAATGTTGCTTTCTTCCTATGTTAGTCTGAGAGCAGACAGGCAGGTCTCAATTCTTTACATAGAACCAACCCCATGAACCAAATAGTTCTCAACATGACCTCATTGCAATTATGTTCAGCCAGATCTAGACACTGGGTGTCCTGGCATCAGACAACCCATTCTCTCCAACTGTAAATATACCTGTGCCTCACATGGCATCCACTGAGGTCACTTGAGTGCACTGATGGATAGAAAAACAGGCTGAAATTTATGAAGTTAAAAATTCAGTTAAAAATTTAGCTCAATGTTTAGCCTCTCAGCCTCCTTCCTCATAAGCCCCTAAACAAATCATGTTCTGTGCACTAAGGTCTTCGGAACAGTACTAGAAACGCAGATTACTTGAGCATCTCAAAATATCTTCCTAGACTGGGTCATGAAAGAGGGCATGGGACGATCTCATCGTATCACGTCTCCCATGGCTGTCCACATGACCTCTCCCAAACTTAAAGGGCAGGATTCGTTGTAAAATTCAGCTGGTTTCTTTAGGAAACTCTGTAATATTTTTCATAATAGCTGCATCAATTTACATTCCCATCAACAGTCTAGAAAGTTTCTCCTTTTCTCCACATCTTTACCAACACTTGCTATCTCTTGTCTTTTTGGTAATAGCCATCTTAACAGGTGTGAGGTGGTATCTCACCGTGGTTTTGATTTGCATTTCCCTGATGACTAAGTAAATGGGCCAGACACAAAAAGAAAATTATTGCACGTACTCATTTATATGTGGAATCCCCCCCCAAAAAAAGAGGTCAAATATGTTGACATAGGGACTAGAAAAGTAGTTGAGGGGGGTGTCTAGGGAGATACAGGTCAAAGAATGTAAAGTAGAAAATACACAGGATGAGTAAGTCAAACGATCTAATGTACAACATGAGGACTATAGTTAATAACAGTGTATTGTACTGAGGATTTTTCCTAAATTAGTAGATTGCAGCTGCTCTTGCCATTGTGGCGGCGGATGGGTAACTTTGTAAAATAATTAATATGTTAATTTGTTCCGTTACAGTAACCATTTTACTACATATATATATCTTACAACGTCATGTTGTATCCCTCAAATATATACAATGAAATTTTTGAAAAATCCAGCTAGGGCTACAGGGAGGGTGCCGTGGACTCCCTCATGTTCTTTGTGGCATGTGGCATCTCTTCACTGCCCCTTTAGAGTAGAAGTTCATTCTTGTGCACACACAGCAGAAGGCTGGCTGTGAGCTCAGGGTGGAGGCAGTGCAAAAGCTGGGCCATGCGCAGAATCTGCCTCAACGTGCTGACTCCTGAAGTTGTGATCGGTGTGTCCCCCTAGAGCTTGGGCTTGTCTCATGGTCAGTGGCGGGGCCACCCTTTGCATCAGTTTTAACATCACATGTTGAGTATTCCCGTTTGAATGAATGTATCATAGCCCAACGCTTGCCCAATCTGCCATCCTCTCTCCTGCCGTAGGTCACCCTGTGTGAATTTTTGCCCACAGGGAAAGTCTTTATTTGTATGGTATCTGTAGACTTTAGGGTGAAAATGTTGACTGAGCCATTGGCAACTCATTCCCTCGTGTGCTGACCTTACATGGGGGAGAGGGCTTTGTTCAGAGCAGGCAGGCATCAGTGTCCCAGAGCTGCCAGAGGAAGGCCTCGGGCTCAGTATAAAAGTTGGTGAATAAGGGAAGTTGGAGGGAGCCAGTGCTGATGCCCAGCTGATGTGCGGGGTGTGGGCAGTGTCCATTCAATTGGTCAGCCCTTGACAACCTGGTTGTCGAATGTTTAATATCATTCCATTTGTGCTCAAATGCCTCCCTAGTGGAGACAGGCCTGGCCTCTGATGCAGGAAGTATGGGAAGTTCTGGTTACTGAGGCTGACTGAGGCTGATGGAGACAGTTTCAGCACTAACACCCCACAGTGAGCTTCTGTGTGGATAGAAGGCCAGGCCCGAGGCCTCTTGTCTCCAGAGCTAAGGTTAATGCTGGGTTTTCTCCCCTGCACACAGATACCGAAAGGCACATGTTGTTCTGCTAGGGATGCCAACCAGGTTGAGGGCCCCTAAACATCTTGCTGAGGAGGTGCAGGCAGCAAGAGGGTAGCAAAGAGGGGCTGCTAAGCAGCGGCTGCAGCTGGTGTGATGAGTAGAGTTTTGCAGGCACCTTGAGAGAGGCCTGGGAAGGCAGTCAGCTAATGCTGGATTCTCTGAGCAAACTGGGGCTTATCTGGGATTTGTTGTGACATGAACAGCCTTGAGCAAAACAGTGAAGGGAACAGACCCAGCTTCTCATTCCTGTGGGGCCATTCTTAAGCGCTCCCTGAGGCTTAAGGGAGCCTTAAGCCTCCCCTGCTTCTCCTCCTCCTCCTCCTCCTCCTCCCCTCCTCCTCCCCTGCCCCCACCAGCTCTGCTCCCCGCCAATGGAAAGGATCCTCTCTCTTTTCCAAGGTGCCCTTTCCTCATGGGGGTGACTGAGGAAACTTTCTAAAAGGAAGTGATGACAACACCCTGATACTTTCCCTCTCCTCCCACTCCCGTCCTCAGCTCAATCCCCATCTGCCTGAACCATTTCTATTTTATAAGAGGACCCTAGAAGAAGCAGTGCCCTCCCCCAAGGGGGAAAGATCCTGTAATGGAATAATTTCCTGCCAGGCATCAAAATTTATTTTTTTTTTATTTTTGGCTATAGAAGGCAAAAACTTGTTAACCTTTGCGCTGTGTTTATTTGTTCAAATAACAGCGGCAAGGAATGACCAAGAAGATCTGAACTACAGCTCCTGCTGGCCCCTGTCTGCTGCTCTCTGTCTATGTGGTGTCTTTAGAACAGGGAAGTGGGCTGGGGGAAGCTGTGTTCTACCGTTCTTATTTGCCTTGTACCTGTGATAGCACTTGGCATGTGGCAGAAATAGAATGGAATTGCAAGGGGACAGAGGCAGCCTGTGAGGCAAGGACCCAGCCCTCTGACCCACAAGGTCTAGCAGGCTTGCTGCATGTTAGGCTGGGTTTGTATTCTGGGTTCCAAGAAACACAGGAATCATTTCCTCTTTCTCTCTTTTTAATTGCTATATATTAGCTTAGAACAAGGTACAAAATTTGGAGATTCACAGGAACAGCACAGAAGTTTAACAATATGAATAATAATAAAGTTCTAACACATGACAGGAAAGTTTATCTGGATGTTGAAGGCAACAGCTGATCTGCATGCACATTTCTGGAGTCCAGTGATTCAGGAAGAGGTCTTCTCTCCATTGCTCCATCTTGCTCTTTCACAAAGGACCCCTAGTCCATAGCACCATAAGCCCAGGACAGTGATTGCAGCATGGAGAGGAATGAAGGGCCCGCTAGAGATGGCTCCTCACTCTACAGGGCTGATGCTTATGGGGCTACTATGTCGATTCAAATTCATTTACCAGCTAAGAGTGGGATCTTAAAAATATGATTCACGGGGAGAAGCTCTGCTAGCATACGTTTCCCAGGAAGCTTTCCATGGATCTGCAGAACTTAAATAAACAAAAGGTCATTCAATCATGGGTCTCCTCTTGGGCACCCTGCCCCCAGTACCTGCTTCTTGCTCGAGGTGTGGCTGTGCAGAGGGGCTCTCCTAACTGCATCCTGAGGGTGCTCCCACTATGCACCCTGTGCCAAGCCTGGACACCTGAGGGATCTGTGCCCAATGCTACTGGAGCCAAGGCTGGGGGTAGGCAGGGTCCCCGTCGCACATCTGCCTGTGATAGGAGAGCAGGAGGGGCAGGCTAGGGCACTGCAGAGACCTGTAGAGCTCCACCATGAGCACTGCACTGACAGCAGCCCTTCATTTCTGCTAAAATCTCATTGTTCGAAGTTCACTGCTCATATTCATAATCAACATGAGAAAAGTTCAAGAGTTCCAGCTTTTTTTTTTCAGGTATAATTCTGCCTAAGCACTTGCAAGAAGCTTGTCTACCATGAGAGGGAGGGAGGCTGACGTGGAAATTCTCCTTTAAAAATTCCAAATTTCTCTTTCTCTCTCCCCCTCCCGCTGACTCTCTCCCCAACCTCTCTCTCTCCCTTTCCCCCCTCCCTCCCTATTTCTCCCACTCTTCTTCTGATGAATGAACTAAGTTGACACATTTAACAGCCCCTCTTTGCTACTGACCTGCCCTTAAGAACCGTATTTCCAACATGCACACAGGCTCCCGGGCAGTACCACAGTCTTCAGGGCCTGCTAACTGAGCTCGTCCTCTCAAAGGCATCCTGCGGCCCTCAGCCCACTTGTCCACCTCTCCTAGCCCTAACAACACCTAGGCTGCAACAGCCTAGCACCTGCCAATATCCCAGCGGTAAGGAATGAACCCAGGGCCCCTCCACCTGCACCTCTGCTTCCTCTCAGGTGGCTGTATCTGTGCATCTCTGCCACCCACTGACTTCTTCCTTCCCTTCCTCTGCTCCTTCCCTGCCTCGGCACACCTTTTTCTTCTTCCCTCTCCATCTACCAAAAGGAGGGGAAAATCTTAAAAACTTGAGCATGGAGACTGCACTAATTAAAATTTATGGGTTGTAAAATAAATCTCTTCTCACTCTATCATTCTGCTTATCCTGCCTATTTGGTCAACTGAAGGCAGCTACCTGGGTTCATATAAGATTCTTATTTTTGAATGTTTGCTTTCCTTTAAAAACGATCATAAAGAATATCTCCCATTTCTCCTGTCACCACAATCCTCTTTCATCTTGCTCTCTTCTCCCTATCCTTGTGTCCACGAATTTCCTGAACCTCATTGCTTCTCCCCAGAAGGAATCCCATGATATAAGAATTGTTACAGGACGCTTAGCCTAAAACTCCCTCCAGCAGAAGTGTCTGGCTTTAACAGAATCTTCAACCGCCCCATTCCTTATGAATCTGTCTCCCACACATTGGTGTGTACCATTTCTGAGGTTTTGGGGCTGTTCATCTTGGTTGTTCTGTTGCTCATCAGATCTGTGGATCTCATCCCCCTGGAGTAATGATTTCTATAGGTTCAGGTTCACAGCCTGTTCACTCAATGGATGCTCTGAATGCTAATCTGTCAAGCTTCTAGGAGAGCTTCCTATCTTCAGCAGATCAGGTAAACAAATCCAGCTCCTATTTTTCACATTCAAGATTTCAGAACATGTTTCTCCCCCAGCTTTTGCCTTTCCAAGGCAAAGAGCCCCAAGAGTTTTAATTGGTCTTTATGGTACAAATCCCCACTTCTGATTAGTTTGAAAGCTGTGAACCCTCCCTGGCCTGGTTAATGTTCCCAAACTACAAGATTCCTATTCTGAATACTTGCTTTTCCTTTTAAAAATTCCACAGATAATTCTCCCATTTCTCCTGTCACCCCAATCCTCTTCCATTAAACTTTCTTCTCCCTGCACCTGTCCCCACCTTCTCTCTCTGTGTTGTTACCCAGAGGAAGACATTAGGGTTTTATGCCACCAACTCTGCAAACTCTCACTCACCACCTTTAGACGGGACGCCGGGCATACTTTCGGCGATGCTGCTCGTCCACTCGCTCCAGGTACCAAGTACCTGGGAAAAGGCTGTTTGTGTCACCAGGTGGGGAGAAATTCACTGTGGAATGAGGAGAAGAGGCAGTACTCACAAAGAGTTATATGAGTTTTTGGAAGAGAAAATAGTAATGAAGATGTCTGCCCCTTCACAGTGAAGCTCTCTTGGCTGGGCTGCAAGGGGCTGCAAGGTCACCCTTAGTCCACCAAATAGAACACTGGACCCGCAGAACAAGAGGGGCAGCCATCTTGAATCTAGCACTTAAGGCCTTAATAAAAGGTTATTAAGACTTTTATTATAAGAGTACAACATTTTCCTACAGTAAACATAGCCTTCCTCCATTGAAATCTTCATCCCATCCTTTTGCCAATAGTTCCTACTTTGAGACGTAATTCCCAGCTTCCTGTTTCCTAACAGACACTTCCTTCTAAATTCTAAATGTTCTGGTTCTGATTCATTGCAGTATTTCAGTGCTTTGTCCGTTAACGTTTGTCTCAGAGGTCCTATTTTTCTTTTCTTCTTCTTTTTTTTTTTTGTTTTGAGACGGAGTCTTGCTGTGTCACCCAGGCTAGAGTGTGGTGGTGTGATCTCAGTTCACTGCATCCTCTGCCTCCTGGGTTCAAGTAATTCTCCTCAGCCTCCTGAGTAGCTGAGATTAGAGGTGTGTGCTACCACACTCGGCTAATTTTTACATAATTTTATTTTTTTATTATATTTATATTTTTATATTTTTTATATTTTTAGTAGAGATGGGTTTTCACAATGTTGGCCAGGCTGGTCTCAAACTCCTGGCCTCAAGTGATCCACCTGCCTCTGCCTCCCAAAGGACTAGCATTACAGGTGTGAGCCACTGTGCCCTGCTCCATTTTTATTTTCATTGTCTTTCTTTGCTATAACATATCCCCTGGTCCAGAAGAGATCAATGACCACTAGGTCTAGGTTTTCTGGAACGTTTCCAATTCCATATATTCTGTCTCCTTTTGAGACCATGCTGCAAAACAACATGCATCCCAAGTTTTGCTTGAGAATATATATAAAACCTGTAGAAATCATGGTAAAACTGTGTATTACTATGGTTTTAAAACCACCAACTAATCACCCTAGTATTACCTTTGGGTTTCATTTTCCTTTCATTTGTTGCTTTTGGAGCAATATTTTGTTTTATGTTTGGTGGAGAAAGAGGGCAATTTGGAGGGGACAGTAATATTTGTCAATAACATATTTATATAATTCATTTAATTTGTTTGGAAATCCTGCAAAATCGGTATGATTTTAGAAATAAGACAACTGAGAAAAGTTCAACCATTTTTCCAAAGATAAACAGCTAGTGAGTGGCACAGCTCAGGGTTAGATTTGGATATCTAGCTCTAAAGTCTGTACTCTTTCAACTGTTGCAGATGGTATTTTCAAAGACTATACTTCTGGCTTCCATGGGACTACACATTCTGGGTGTTTAGCTATATTCTATACTGGGAAGCTGCATCCTGCCTCCCTCTTCCCAACTCTATCTTCTGTTTCCCCACCCACTTCTTGCCCCTTTGGACAACAGATCTTCTAGCAAATCTTCTCCCAACCATATCTCGTAAAAGTCTTGACCCTGGACTACTAAATTCTAGATTTCTGAAGAAATCCCTGGCTCCCAGCTACTGGAATGGGGTCTGAGATAAGTAACTTTCTCTTCCTCTCTTCCTGACTTTTTTCTTACCCTTATGGTAGAATTGCTCTCTTTGGTTCATTATTTCTGTGAACTCCTCAGGAGACACACACTTTCGGGAGGCTAGGCGTTTTGGCAGGTCTGATGTACTGGACACCAACTTGTCCAGGGGAGAGCCTGGGAAGCAAAAGCAAGATTGTTACACCGTTTTCATTGTCACTATCACTATTGTCAATCACGAGTCCAACAGAGAGCCAGGTTCTGTGGGAGGTTACACCCTGGAGGAACGTGTGGTGTGTGTGGCTTAGAATACCAAGAAATGATAAGCAAGCATACTTGTTAGCAAAACATGCAGGCAGACACACTGATTTGGTCAAGGTGTATGCCACATAGTACTTAAATGCATGTCCTTAATCACTTCAATCACAAAATAATCAATACATTCTTATTAGGTATCTCAAATCCATCAACTTCTCTTTAATCAGTTGCAATCAAACCACCATTACCTCTTGCCTGAACTAGTTACTGGAACAATCTAAGTGGTTTCCCCATATCCAGCTTTGTTCCTTTTCCATCTAGTCTCTAAGTAGTAGCCAAATAAGTGCTTTAAACACATAAATTAAACAAACTTACTCCATGCTTAAATCCCTTCAGTGATTTACTTTGCTATTAATAATAACACAACTCTGTCAAGATGGCAGCCTCAGTAATGGTGGGGAAGAAGATGGTTATTCTACCAGATGAATCTTGTCAGGAAGGCCTACTAGAAAGATGACACTCACCTGGAGCAGCATCCTGGGATACTCGAAATGAAAAGAAACTTGCTGCTAAACCAGAGCCATAAGAGAAGGCACCAATCCTGGAGCCAGCCAGTTCCTGGGCAGAGTGGCTGTGGGGAAAGAAATCAAATAAAACACACACACACACACACACACACACATACATATATATATGTATATATATATTATATTCTGCACTTCAAATAGGACAACAGCCTGTCATCCCGATCTTCTCCCTGTCTACCTCATGCAACTAGAAATGGGTTCCAGGCACCCTACATAAAGAGGGACTTCTGGTAGACCCCAGGGACAGGCCTTTGTGTAGGAAACCTTGCCAAAAGGAAAGCAGCTAATATCCAAGATATGTAAGGCAGAGAAAACACAAGATAATTTTTGGTGTACATAGAGCTTCTCTCCTCTCATGAGGACTGGATAAATTCAGTGCGTTCTGAAGGTGTCTCCAGATGGAGATCAGACCACTGGACTCACCCTTCAGGCTCCCATGTTGATTGGTAATGGTTCAGCAGTCATAACTTTTTGATCATCCCCTGTGAGTAATAATTTGATCAAGTTCACCCATAAGCACTTTTTCCTGCCCGTTTTTTTTTTTTTTTTGGCAGAGTCTTGCTCTGTTGCCCAGCCTGGAGTGCCCGGAGTGCAGTGGCGTGATCATGGCTCACTGCAGCCTTTACCTCCTGGGCTCAAGTGATCCTCCCACCTCAGGATTCAGGATCCTGAGTAGCTGGGACTACAGGTGCAAGCTGCCACACCCAGCTAATTTTTTTTTTTTTTTTTTGAGACAGAGTCTCACTCTGTCACCCAAGCTATAGTGCAGTAGCTCGATCTCAGCTCACTGCAACTTCTGCCTCCCGGGTTCAAGCAATTCTCATGCCTCAGCCTCTCGAGTTGCTGGGACTACAGGCACGTAACACCATGCCCAGCTGATGTTTGTATTTTTAGTAGAGAAGGGGTTTTGCCATGTTGGCCAGGCTGTTCTCAAACTCCTGACCTCAGGTGATCTTCCCACCTTGGCCTCCCAAAGTGTTGGTATTACAGGCATGAGCCACCGTGAACATCCATGGCTAATTGTTTAAAAAAATTTTGTAGAGATGGGGCCTCCCTCTGTTCCCGAGGCTGGTCTCAAACTCCTGAGCTCAAGAGATCCTCCTGCCTGAGCCTTCCAAAGTGCTAGGATTATAGGCATGAGCCACTTCATGAGCCCTTTCTTATGTTAGATGCAGTACTTCCTTATAAAACCCACAAAACAGAAAATGAATAGAAATAACATCCAACATTTGAGCACCTGCTAAGCACTGCTATTTTAATTGTTTTAGATACTTAATGCTCATAAAAACAGTAGAACACAGGTATTGTGATTGCACACATGCTACAGTTGGGGAAGGTGAGGTGCATTGAGGTTAAGTATTATCCAAAGTCAACCCTAATAAGTGGTTAAAAAAATTTGAACCCAGGTTGTGGGCTCTAAAGTCAGACCCATTTAACCACCATGCTCTACTAAGTATAGAGATTTTAAATAAATGAGACAAAAATATGCATACCAAAGCTACTGTTTTCTTGATGTGCCCAAACAGATCTTGTCCATCCCTTGACATCATGTACTTCACTTTGGAGACCACTGTCTGATATAGACTGTAAATCTGCCTATACATACACCTTTGGTATGAGTTTCTTTCATCTTCCTTCCTTTTCCTGCCTTCTCCCTCCTTTCCTTTCTTTTATATTTATTTATTTATTTATGACAGGATCTCATTCTGTCATCCAGGTTGGAGTCCAATGACACAATCATGGCTCACTGCAACCTTCCACTCCTGGGCTCACACCATCCTCCCACTTCAGCCTCCCGAGCAGCTGGGACCACACGTGCACACAACCATGCTCAGCTAATTTTTGTAGAGATGAGGTTTCACCACGTTGCCCAGGCGGGTCTCGAACTCCTAGGTTCAGGCGATCTGCCCGCCTAAACCTCCCCAAATGCTGAGATTACAGGCATGAGCCACTACACCAGGCCCCTTCCTTTCTTTTAAATTTCTGAGCCAAAAGAGAAACCCAACTTTGTTGACCCTGCAGCCCACGGGGGCGGAGGCTGAGGGTGTGCATGGAGGACATGGAGCCAGATGCAGTACTCACTGGGACAGAAGCGAGGCCAGGCACCCGTACAGGGATGAGGTGTACATGTTCCCATTGTGCGTGGAGAGGTAAAGGGAAGCCTTGGTTTTCTTGTCGAACATGTCCTGAGAGGCCTTTAGAAGTGCTTTATCCAGGTCCTTGTTGGTGTAGGTGTCTTCCAGCTTTAGCCCCCTGTGAGGTGGCCAGAGGTAGCCATGTGAGAGGCCAGGGGACGGGAGGCAGGGAGCAAGGGGGAAAAGTAACAGCTTCTGGAGAGGACTTTGGGGCGCATGTTTTTCCTACAATATTTGGAAATACAGAACAGTACAAAGGAGAACATACCACTAATGGCCATTCAGAGAGAGTACTTAGGGCTTATTTTTCTGGTGGAATCCATCCCTAATTTTATAGAGCTTACTAGAAAATTAGAAAGAAAATCATGCTATGTGTTGTGGTTAGCATACTTTCTTAACTTAGTGTGTGTGTATATATATATATTTTTTTTTCCATGACATTCTATAACATTATTTGTAAAGGCTGAAGAATGGTCCATGACAGGATGTACTGCACTTTAACCCATCTTCCTGCTTCTGTTCCTCACTAGTTAAAACACTACAGTGAATAGGTAGGTGTTCTTTTAAACACATGGGATTACTGAGCCCAAAGGTTGCACATCTTTAAGGCTTTGGCTTCATGCTCTCCTGTTACTCCTCAAAACACCTGATCCATTTACGCATCCACTACTGCCCATTTTCCCACAGGCTTGACAATTCTGGGTATTCACATTTTAAAAAGACTATCTAGAGAAAATGGTAACTTGAGTAAACTTTTTATTAATGAATATGCATATTTAAAATGTGATCGTATACATGTCTTCTTTGAGAAAATTTTCCGTTCATATCCTTTGCTCATTTTTCTATTAGGGTATTTATTTTATTATTGATAATATCTTTATATATTAAAGATATTAAGCTAGTATCTTTGGTATATGTTATACTTTTTGTTTCGATAGGGCTGGTCTTACAAGCAGTGTTTGTGCTAATTTTGATGTTTTAGTTAGTGGCAGGGTTAGGAGTACTAGTTAGTAACAGGGGCTACACTTGGTAGCCTATTCTACTGTTGATAAAATTGACCAAAATTTGAAATAAACAGGTACCAAGAAGAAAGGGAAAGATTCCTTTCCCAGTGGAAACTGTATTGAAGACATTTCTTTGTAAATATTAGTGTATTAGTGTAGTGAATCAATAAACAGCATTCTTTCTGCTTTTTCACATCTAAGGGGATGAGCTGGAACATCCCCATTTTATAGATGGGAGAAAAGTAAAAGCAGGACATGAATTAAGACAATGGCAAATGAGAATGGGACCTGACACTTCTCAAATTGCTACCCTGTAGTGCGATCATTTGCTTCTGTGTGTTTGTGTCTGTATAGGCTGTGAGATGCTCTAGGGCAGGGACCATGGAGTCACATTCATTTTAGTATCCTGAGAGGTTAATACGATGTCTAGCACATAACATGTTCAGAAAATGTTTATTGACTGAATGATTTAGCTACTGTCTTTCTCCCTTCCTCCCTTTCTCCCTTTCTCTCTTTCTTTCTTTCCCCTCTGTAGTTTCTTACTGCCCCTTGATCCTGCAGTGCTGCCAAATCCCCCATGTTTCCCTGCAATAACTCATGGAGGGCCCTACCCAGACAATAACCCACTACCCTGTGGAAGGACCTGGGATTGTTCCTGTTCTGCTGGAGGATTGCCATTTGTCCCCCACAGGGGTGCTGGTGGTCTAGACTTAAGGCATGAAGAAGCCTCCTTCTTGCTCACACCTCACCAGCCTCTAGGCTCCCCAAGAAGAGAACTCACCCGAAAGCCTCCAGCCCCTTATATAAGCTGGTTTGTGTGTCACTGCTGGCTGACAGGAAGTCATTGAACATCAGGCGAGCCAGAGACTTCTGGACCATCTTACAAAAGGGTGTATGAAAGATCATGTACTGTAAATCGTCAAGGGTGAAGGGTCGATCGCTGCCAGCTGGAAGAGGAAGCGTGAAGGCAAGGATGGGGCATGAGGGGCGAGCCATTTAGATATCCTCCCTGAGATTTAACTGTGCCGAGTTTCTCCAGGCCTCCCAGGGAACTACTTCCCACCTCCTGCAAACACATATGAGCTTTATTTATTCATTTTACATGCACTTACTAAGCAATCTCTACGAATAAGGAAAGAAAGGAAAGAAACAAAGCCTTTGTATCTACTATTGCCAGCCTCTATGATACTTGTCTCAAATCAACCTTGTGTTCTATAATTTTCTTCATTTTCCAGAGGAGGAATCGGTCTACAAAACATTGTCATCTGTCCAACTTTGAAAAGGCTGGCTTTGGATTCAGGTTCAGATGTCTCTGACTCTACTCTACAGACTGTCTCTCTCACTCTGAAGAAGAGGGCAATGCAATCTCTGCCCTTAGGAAAGATTACATTTTAGTGCTGGGATCCAAAGCAGCATCTGTCACCTTACATATGCAAATAAGGAGTGAAATTTAAATGCCACAAGAATTCAGAGGAGTTAGGAGCAAATAACCAATTACAGAAGACAGACTGAGGCAGAGAGGCCCAAAGCAACTTCTTGCCCATGAGGTTCACCTCTGGCAGGTGGTGTCCCACCCACTGCAGTAGAAAGGGACAAGAGGTAGCTCTTTATGACACTCCCAAGGCATCCATGCCTTCTCCCACACTGCAATCTGTCTTTTGCGGATGCCCATCTGGGCATGCCTGAGCAGGCAAGAATACTATTTATGTCTTTAAAGTAGGTTTAACTGTATTTTATTTTTATTTATTTATATGTTTTTAGAGACAGGGTTTGTTTCACTCTGTAGTCCAGGCTGGAGGGCAGTCGCTTGATCATAGCTTACTGCATGGGCTCCTGGTCTCAAGCAATTTCCCCCATCTCAGCCTTCTGAGTAGCTGGGACTACAGGCTTATGCCACCATGTCTGGCTAACTTTTGTACTTTTTTTTAGAGACAGGGTCTTGCTTTGTTGCCCACATTGGTCTCAAATTCCTGGGTTCAAGCAATCCTCCTGCCTCAGCTTCCCAAGGTGCTGGGATTACAGGCGTGAGCCACCACTCCCTGCTTTTCTGTATTTTAAAAGGAAGATTTATTTGCTTATTTTCTGCTTATGAAAGCAGTACATATTTCTCAGGAGGGAAATTCCAAAACTAAAGGTAAAAATAAAATCAACCTGCAGTAGCATCACGAAGAGAAAAATCACTGATAACACTTCAGCATATAGAAAATATAGGTATGATTTCTCAATGTGAGACTTTAAAAGATGGTGAACCACAAACCAAGAGCCAAACCATGCCTGACTTAACCAGAAACAAATGCCAACCACTGTCGAATGTGGCTGCCCAGCCTCTTAACGCCATCTTCCCAGGTGGCTGACATCCCTTGGTTTCACACTGGGGGCCTTGCCCTGGATTATTTACTTTCTTTTTTTTAGCTCAAGTTAGAAGCAATTTTACACCTGAAGTTGAATGACATCCAAATGGATTTTAGCATAGACCCAGGGAAGAGTGTAAGAAAGAGGACAGGAAACAATTCTCTTGACATTATTTTCAAGGCAGGAGAGAAAAGACCATCTCATGGCCTTTGGGTACAAACCCTTGGCCTATGTAAATAGAGCCCCCACTTTCTGCCCTCTGAATCTCATACCTTGCTTCCACTGATTCTGGATTTTTTTACGGTATGATGTGTAACATCGATCCAAGGCCCGCAAGTAGCACTGGATGGAAAGCTTCCCATCCACTATTGGGTACTCCGAGGCCAAATTTGGTTTGTAGAAGTCATACGCATTCTCCATATGGGTTCCCCTCAGCCCTGGAAAGGCACACAAAGTGTTTCAGAGACTACACAATGCAGCCTACCTTGAGCACAAAGGATGAGAGAACCATATAAAGGAGGTTTCTGGTCATTATCTGTGTCCCATGCCCAAGTTCAAGCCCATTCAACATCCCTTGCATATTCAAAAGGAGTTGGACAGGTTGTTGGTATTACAAAAATGAGATGTATATTTCCCTTTCCTCACCTACATGGGCTTAACAAAACCTAGAATAGAAGCCAACAGTCTCAAAGGAAAGACTTTCACTTTATATCCAGTTATATATTTTAATCTTCAATTGCCAGAAGAGTTCCCTAAGATTCCTCACCATCATCTGCACCACTCATTCCATGCATCGTTATCCCAATGCCTGATGATGCAAGAGAGGAAGCCTCGCGGATTCCCCTCTCCCATTTCTCCTCTCCTCCCTCTGCCCCATAGACCAGCCCTTTTTAGAGGCAAGCAATACCATCCTCAAACCCATACGTCAGCCCTGAGTAGCAGGTGTGCCAATGTGGGATTAGGATCTATGTTCTTGGCTATGCCATGCACAGCCTCTTGGTAATGGATTACTACAAACCTCGCTCCAGGGCCAGAGGGGCCTTGGGCCCAATCAGCATAGCCACAGCTCCGGCCCCACCTGTGGGACGAGCATTACCACTGGGATAGACGGCAATGTCTCCACAGACCACCATGGCATAACGACCTGTAAAGAGAAACAAGAAATATTTACCATCATTACCAAATCTAGAGTAGACTGAGTGCCTACTGTGTACCAGGCACAATTCTAGGTCCTGGATATAGAGTGATCAACAAAATAAAAAATCCCAGTCCTGTGGAGCTTATGTTCTAGTGCAATTAATGATACATTTGAAATGTAAAGTCAAAATTTAGTGTCCTGACACTCTGTAAAACGCTCATTTATTCAGAATTCTGTCTCTGACTTCAGTGAAAAATGTGTTAATTCACACTTTTGGAGACAATTCAGGTTTGAGTTTGTACCCATCTCCTTATAGCACACCATGATCCTGAAATTATACCCTAAATCATAGAAGGTAAAGGAAAGGGAGGGAAACTAACATTTAAAACACTAGTAGGACACTAGTTATCCTTAAACAATTCTTGAAACAATCCAATGAGGTAGGTAACATCCACATTCACAAGTGAAGACATTGCCTTCCTGAGAGACTGAGTAACTAGTGTAAGGTCACATAGCTAGTTAATATGGATTTTGATATTCAAACCCAGTTCTGACTGGATCCTGAACCACGTGCCTTGAATTGTGTGGCACTACTTTCATTGTGAAAAGAGTTTATGTTGAGTAAATGATCCGTAGTCACTAACTTTATGATAATCAGACTAGTATTCAATAAATAATTGTGGTCTTGACTATTATGTGTTCCACTTTCATCTGTCAGAAGTACTATCCCAAAAACTCAAGTTTGTGGGTGAGATATGGTAGTAATTTTAGTATTCTGACCTGTGAGGAAGCTCCCAGTATTCACCCACAGCACTGCTTTGGGAGCCATATTTCCATATAATTTAATCCTCATGATAAATCTATGTAGCAGATATAGTTATCCCCATCCTACAGATGAAGAAACTGAGGGCTAAAGAATTTAAGCCACTTGCCCAAAAACCACATAGCTAATAAATGGTAGGGTAAGGATTCAGAGTCAGGACTCCAACCCAAATTCACTGAAATCCAGGGACCTTCTCTTAAGAATTATAACAATCCTAACTCCAACATCAACGAAAAAGTATTGTTTTCTTCCCCAATGCTATGTGCATGTGCGTGTGTGTATATATATAAATATACAAATAATTTATATAAATATATAAATGTAAGTATATATTTAGTATATATAAATATATTAGTATAAGTAAATTGGTATATTTAATATATATATTTAAGTATATATAATTTTTATATACATAAAATTAAGGGAAAACAATACTTTTTTCTACCTGTATATAAGCACACACACGCACACATTTTGAAAACTTTAGAAACTATAGAAAAGTATTTAGAATCAATTTAGGAAAAGGCCAGTAAATTTGATTATCTAAAAATCAAAGCCTTCTATCAGAAACAAAGTCAAAAGACAAATTGGGGAAGTATTTACAACACTTACAATCAACAAAAAGCATTTTATCTTCATTTATAAAAGTTTCATTAAAAAGGCAAGCTAGGCCGGGCACAGTGGCTCACGCCTGTAATCCCAGCGATTGGGGAGGCCGAGGCAGGAGGATTGTGAGGTCAGGAGATCAAGACTATCCTGGCTAACACGGTGAAATCCCATCTCTACTAAAAATACAAAAAATGAGCCGGGTGTGGTGGTGGGGTCCTGTAGTCCCAGCTACTCAGGAGGCTGAGACAGAAGAATCGCTTGAACCTGGGAGGCAGAGGTTGCAGTGAGCTGAGATCACCGCCACTGCACTCCAGCCTGGCAACAGATAGAGACTCTGTCTGAAAAAATAAATAAATAAAAAATAAAAAAAAGGCAAGCTATATAATAAAAAAAGGCCAATAAACAACATAGAAATATTCAAGATTTCTTATAGTAAAAGAAACGCAAATCAAAAACATTATAAATTTACTTGTTAAATTGACAAAGATTAGAAAGTTTGATAATATATACATTGTAGGAATGTAAGTTAGTACAACATTTTGGAGAAGAATTTGGCATATTTTATCAAACTTTTAAATCAACCTATCCTGATATTCCACTTCTAGGAATTTATTCTTACAATACAATGCCAAAAGTATACAAAGCTATTGTACAATGTTCATTAAAACTTTATTTATCATTGCTAAACAACTAAATATCCATCAATATGGGATTAATTAAATAAAATTTGGCATATCCATCAAGAATATCATGGTTTTAAAAAGAATCAGATAGACCTTACATATGTTGATACAGAATTACCTCTAAGACTTAAGAGATGAGGAATATTTTGTACAATGTTTAAAATGGAATAGATATGTGTATACTTGCAGGTACTTAGAAAAAATATTGGAAGAATACATATAAACCATTAGTGTTAAATTTTGAGAAGTGGTAACAGGGGTCAAATGAGGAGTCTTTCTTTGCTTTATATACTTTTGTGTATGTGTATGTTTTTTTTCCAAATATAAATTTTAATTATTTTCATTTAAAAAAAAACACAAGAAAACATGGGGACTCCCAGCCAATCTGAGCCAGAAATACTCTTCTCTTTCTTCATCCCCTCCACTTTTCTCTGGAGTGATTCAGAACTCCCTGAGTCTCAGAGCCACTCCCTCCCACCTGAGGGTCCCCAGATGAATGATTGGCTAGGTCAGAAGCAGAGTTCTCATTCACACTGGCATCCTCTGGTCCTGGTGGTTACTGTCACCTGCAGGGTATGTAGTCCGAGTGTCCAGGCTCAAGCTTAGCTGTTTTTGTTTTAAATACAAACTAAAGATTCACATTTCAATAACTTGTTTTTTAAATTTTTACTTTTATACCTAGATACCACATTTTTTTAAAAGATGCATTTGCGACCCCATCTGTGGAATACCCAGCCCCTCAGAAGAATCTACGCATTTGAAATGGCATGCTTAAGGCTGACAATGCTCTCAAGAATAGGCTCTTTGATTTTTGGTTAAAGGCTGGCGAATGCCCCTTATTTTTCATTTCTACTCCTCAACTAAATAATTGGTTGGACATATCAGTGGTGGTAATGGTGGTAGGGGTTACTAGAGAGGTAGTAATACAAGTATCAACTAGGAGAGGCACTTTAAGAACAGACTTGATGATGTAGACTGGACCATCCCATGTCAGTGGAATTGTTAATGATGGAGCCAGGTAGGGCAGTTGGAAAAGCTTGGAATGGACTTTTGTAATTGCACTGTCTTGCTGCATGTACAGAGATAAACTGTTACACTCCTCTTGACCTCTTTTTTCTAAAGCAAAAGATATTGAATTAGATGATCTCTGAGGACTCTGCCAATACTAAGGCTTTTTGATTAATTTTATAATTAATGCTTATCATGGTTTCTAAGGTTTTTAATCCTAGTTTCAAACTTAGTAAATATAGAGTGTCTTAACTACTGCCAACATACTGTTTTTTCACATCTTTATGAAAATTTCACATTTCTATGAATTATTTTATTCAGTCCTCTTATAAGTTAAGCAAGGCAGATAGGCAAATCACCCTGAGGCTCAAAGAGGTTCAGGAATTTATCAATGATTATTGATAGAGCTATGGCTTCAAACTCTCATACTGTACTGTTTCCCTTGAATCATTTCTTGCTGTAACAACAGGGGTTACTCCTCAAATATAGCATTGGGAGAAGATATAAGTAAGATACAAGGTAATGTTAATATGTTAAGCAAAAAGCAATATGCAAGGAGCCACCTAAGGGAGAAAGAGTAGAAATACTCACAGTCTATCTTGTGGTTTTCTGGGCCTGTTTCTATGAAGGTGTTTTTATCCCGAACATCTAAACTTGCATACATCTTTCAACATCACCAATCTCTCAGAGACTTAGGACATGTTTAAGAGAAACAGGTACAGTAAAATAGGAAATATGTCAGATGTGGTTTGGCATTTTTGCCTCTGCCACTCACTATGTGTAAGATATCAGATCTTCCATGTTCTCTTCTATAAATCTGGTATAATACACACTTCCTAGGCTGTTGTAAGAATTAAATGAATGGCTATGTGAACATGCTACCTAACTGTAAAGCTATATAAGTCTAAGTGGTTATTGTTGGATGATAGCAGCAGCTGTGTCAATATATTGTCCTTCCTTCACTAGATGAAGCCACCTGGGGAACTGAAAAGCAAAACTGGTAATATTCAGCCTCCAATTCCAGCACCTTTCTTACATAAGGTTCGTGGCCGTACATACCATCCCAGGAACTGGACTCCATCCAGTTGGCAGCATTGAAGAGGGAGGCAGTACCACCGTAGCAGGCATTGGTGGTATCTATGCCCTCAATATCAGTATTGCCTGAATCCTGGAAGAGTTCCATGAGCACTGTTTTGACAGCTTTGGACTTGTCAATGATGGTCTCAGTGCCTACTTCCAGCCTGCCCACAGAGTCCCATGGGAGCTGTATGCGCTCCATCAGCCGTTGCACCACCGTCAGGCACAGGGAGTTGATGTCCTCTTGGACTGAGCAGAAGCCCATATGGGTCTGGCCCAAGCCCACTGTATACTTTCCTGCTTCCACATTGTTATACTTCTCCAGGTCAGTTTGGTCCACATATTGGGCTGGGAAGTAGACCTCCAGGGCCAGGATGCCCACGTCCTTTGGCCAAGTATCTGTTTTGGCCAGGGGGACAGCAGAGGCTGTAGAAAACCTGTGATGGAGATAACAGTCAAACTCCCACTAATGGTCTGTAGACAATTTCCTCAAAAGACAGTAATATAGCAATCATTTAATTAATTTTCCATATTTTGAAGCTATGTTATCAGATGACTACAAATTTAGTATTGTTATCATCTTTTCATTGAATTGACCCTTCTATCCTTATTAAATATCCCTTTTCATCTTTGTGATATTCTTGGCATAAAGTTTCCTTTCCTGACGTCGATATAGCTACACTAGTTTTTGCTTACTGTTTGCATGGTATATCTTTTTCTGTCCCTTTTTACTTTCAACTTCTTAAAGTCTTTATCTTTAACATACGTCTCTTGTGATCGGTATATATTTTTAGTCCTTTAAAAAAATTTTAAGAAGTCTAACAATAGTGGTGTTTTAATTTGAGTATTTCATCCATTTATATTTGTTGTAATTACTAATATAGTTGGAACTAAATCTTTTTTTTTCTCTTTTTTGAGACGGAGTCTCACTCTGTCACCCAAGCCGGAGTGCAGGGGCGTGATCTCTGCTCACTGCAAGCTCCGCCTCCTGGGTTCACGCCATTCTCCTGCCTCAGCCTCCTGAGTAGCTGGGACTACAGGCACCTGCCACCACGCCCAGCTAATTTTTTGTATTTTTAGTAGAGACAGGGTTTCACCGTGTTAGCCGGGATGGTCTCGATCTCCTGATCTCGGTCTTCCAAAGTGCTGGGATTACAGGCGTGAGCCACCACGCCCAGCCGGAACTAAGTCTATTTTTTTATTTGTTTCTATTTGTCTCATTTGTTCTTTGTTCTTTTATTCCTCCTTTCCCATATCCTTTTAGAGTAAGCAAATATTTATTATTCATTTTATACCCTCTTTTCCTTTTACTGGTGACCTTAAAGATTATAACATGCATAATTGGCTTGTTGTAATCTTACTTAAATTAATACTTATCTTACTTTTGGAACACTGCAAAAACTTTAGGTTGACTTTATTTACTCTCTGCATCCTTTTGAACCATTATTGTCATATACTTTACTTCTACATGTTATAAGCCCTTATAGGGCATAATTATACAATCTTTACTCATTTTAAAAGTGTACCTCTAATTACATGTCTTTCTCCTTCTTTCTTTTTTCTACACAAGAACATACCCGCTGTTTTCCTACTTTTAAGTAAGTTTTCTGCTAGCTGATTTTTCTGATAGGGCCTTCCCATGTTTATTGAGCACACCCAACACAGTTCTAGTCTAAATACACAGCAGTGAATAAGACATGCATTGTGCCCATAAAGAGAGCACAGCCCAGTGAAAGAAGCAGACATTTTACAGCTAAATATGCAGGGAACACAGACAGCAGAAAGAGCAATTCTAAACGAGAGCAGAGAAAAAAGAAAGGGGAAGGAGTCAGCAGAAGAAGGGAGAGATGATCTATTTCTTTTCTGGACCAATCCACTTCTCTTTAACCCAGATTCTTAATATCCCTGGTGAAAATCTGTGTTCCCTTTTGTATGGGAGCATACTGGAGGTGAACTTGGTGATCTCTGTACTGCTCCCATACAAAAGTACTTTATACCTTCTGTTCACTTTAGCAACATTCTTCATTTTATAGTTAGTGAAACCAAGGCACACACTGGTAAAGTGATGCACTCAGGGTAACTTCATAGTTTCTCACGTGTTAGAAATACTCTGTCCCTTCACTGCCCTGGGTGCCAGGCTTATAAATTTAGTTCCATTCTACGGGAGCTGGAACTCAGATTGAATGTGTCTATCAATCATCTTTGGGATTCTGAGCCTCTGGTAGAATTCTAGAGCCTCTCCCAGCAGCAAGGTCACTTCTAAGGATAGCTGTGAGGCAAAAGTGGATCATATGATCACAAGATAGTGAGGCAGAGTGATAAATACACATTATATCTGACAGGAGAGGTTTGGAGTTTATTTATCTTCCTTATTTATTTGACTCCCTCCAAATAACTGGAGTTTGTACTCTCAAATATTTATGGAGGAGCTTCCCCAGTACCCAGGAGCTAATGGTTAAGCCAGCGCTTGTCCTGCCAGTTTGGCTGCCTTTCTCTCAGCCTCATTCTCGCTCTGACTTCTCTGGGCTGGCTCCCTCCCTTTCTTCCCAGTTAGAAATCAAAGCTTGCAAGAAGAAGCTTAGAATGGGTCAGTTGGTAACTTTTGTAGCTGTCTTGGTGGGGAGCTATTTCTAGAAATGGATTATAAAGCCTTGAAGAAAATTAACACATAGAGGCTTCCAGAAGCTTCGGCCCACCAAAGTTAAGAGTATCCTTCTCATCTTGTGCTTTCTCTAAAGAATGATCACTTTGTGTAATTTTAAATCATTTTTCTCCTGGTGTTGCCCACTTCAAGAACATGCACCACACCTTTACTTCTGTATTCCATCTTGCCTCCTTCCCTTGTGTTTCAAAATTAATTACTACACTTCAGGCACTGTGCTGGGAAGGGTTTGTGAGGGTTGAACAAAGGGGTTGGACAAAGAAAAGAAGAGGGTGAGGTTCTTGAGACCTCCTTGACCAGTGTGAGGAATGATAAGCACACATATAACCCAACTTCAAGGCAGAATGTGGTCAGGCCCACAAAAAGGAATGTGGGCAAAATTCACAGGAGTTCAAAGGAAGCAGAAATTTCAGTGGGTTGGAGGATCAGAGAAGCTTCGTGGAAGAGACTGCATTTGAGGCAAACCTTGATGGATGACAGACTTCTGCCAGTGAAGAACTGGAGGGGAATGAAGTGGCCACGGCAGGGGGTGACTGAACAAGTAAGGAACCCTGGAGATGCAGGTGTATAGGGGAGCAGGGAGACAATATGTGAGAAATACAGGAAGTGGAGGGCACAAGTCTTACCGAATTTTGAAGACAGCAAAGCAGATGCTGAGATGAAAGTCTCTTTTAGGTTGGAGTTAGAGCCAATGTGGGTAGGATTAAAGGCGATTAGACATATAGAGAAAAGGTGACTCATGAAAAGCAATATTAGTTCAAGCCATGCATAATGGGATTAACTGTGAATATACCAGGAGGGAAATGGGAATGATTCCAAGAGTTTGAACCAAGGGAGTCAGAATGTTGGGGAGGATTGATGTATGTCTTTTGGCTGATGGCCAACTATTGCTATTAAAACAAGAAACCCACATCAATCTCTTCTTCACAAATATAGAAACAGGTTAAATCCTGAGCTGGGACATTTAACCCACATGCAGGGTTTGGCAGTGCACGGGGAGAGTGAGATGATGGTAGCATAATGAAAAATATAAGAAAGCTATGTGCATTTGCCTCTACCATGCACATCTATACACCCAGGTTCCTTGGGTATTTGGCAAGGAAAGACACTAGGTCAAAATCATTTTTCTAAATATTTAGTAGTCATAGAATATAGAGTAAAAATGTAAGGAAATAAAGAACTAGTCCCAATGTGTAGTGGATGGTTTGGGGATTAGACAGAAACACATAGGTGGCTGGGAGCCTGAGGCACTAACGATAGCTGTGTTACCATCATCACTGACAACGGAAAACATAAGCACTTGAGCCATGTTCAGGGACTATTTACAAAGAAAAGGAGTGTGCACGTTCTTCTTGCAAAGAGCATGTACACGTACACACATAAACACACATTTCCCCTTTTCATAAAATTGGAACACAAGGCAAACACAACTTCTCATCCTCAGTCCATTTCTGATTCTGCTGCAGTGATATAAAGTCACTGGTCTTACTAACACTGCAGTTGGCACAAGGTCCTGTGGTTCTAGGCAGAGGCTAGGGGTAAAGGTGGGAATGGTGGTGTAGAGAGGAAAGCTGTGGCCTGGTACTGATATTTCTACTGCTTCATGCAGCTGGCAGAGTAAAAGTTGCCATTGCTCACAAACACAGCATGTGTCAGAGGTTTGGGCTCTTCTCACTCTACAGCTGAAAGGGATTGTCTGTTTAGAGATGAGGTAACTGAGACCCTTTAAAGTTAACTTGCTTGTCTAAGGCTGCTGTGCACAAGCCTTGCCAAATTTTGAGTGGGATTCTAGTGAGTTTTCCCCAGTAGCAGGGAAAAACTATCTTTTACTAGTTACAAGGTGCTTCTCAGAAAGTGACTCACCTTTGGTGGGCTACTGGGAGCAGGCGAGCAGGGGTGAGGGAGGTTTCCTGCACCGCTCTTGTCAGTTGCAGAATGCGCTTCACTGGAGTCAACAGACGCTGCATCTCCAGAGGAGCAAGCAGAAACCCAGCAGTTCAGAAACCCAGCAGAAACCTTGAAAGAGATGCCCAGTGGTGCCCAGCAGGACTTTATAAAGCCCCAAGACTCCTGCCTCCCTAAGCCCCGCCTCTGCTCACCGTGGCTCAGTCTGCTTCTAAAACTGGGTCAAAGGGCTCACTCAGAACATGGGCGAGTCAAAGACAAACAGCATCTCTCCAACATGTACATAGCTGCCCTGCTCCTGAGCATGTGTGGGAATGGCTGGGCATGGTTCCTCCTACTCCATCAGGCTCTGTGGCAGCCTTGATTCTGCCCAGCTGTCTAAGCAGGAGGTTATGATGTTCCTTGTTGTATCACATCCCAAGGTAACCCTATGTGTCTTGTTTTAGACCCTGGCTCCTTATCTGTATTACTCTCACTGGGTGTTCCACACTCCTCTCTGTGGTGTTAGTTGTTATTATTTTAATGTGCTATGCATTGTAAGAAACATCTTTCTAGACCAAAGGGAAACTCTTTTAATAGTAGCTTTTCAAGGAGTTGGGAGTGAGTGTTGGCACATAGGCCAAGGGCTGGGCGTTAGAGTATGTGGAACCTACTATATTTCTCCTGTTTATTGTCCACCCTTTTACTTGTACAGCTCTACACAATTTCCAAGTGGGATGAAATTAGTGTTGTAGTAAAGGGACAGGAGCCTCAAAGAGGTGACAGTTTGAAGCTCAATCTCCTAAGGAGGAAAGGTTTACTTTATAGATGAGGTCAGAGTTATGTATAAAGGAGTCATTTTCCCAAAGACCTGCAGCTAGGAAGTTGCAGAATGAGAACTCAACCATGTCTTTTGACTCCAGATTCTGGTCCTTCTGCTTTGCTCTTCTACTACTCAATAAAAAGGCTCCTGTCATCTGATTTTCCAAATGAATGTCTCCCTCCACTCCTCCCACAGCACCAATCTTCCTCTACCTTTTGTGAGTCATGCATTCACTCCTTAGTTCATTCAGTCATCCCCATCACCAACCCCCTGTCTAATATGAGTGTGTAGGGAACACAGAAAAGAGCTGGAGTGGTTCCTGCTTTAGGAGGATATAGTTGGCTTCATGTTCCTACAGACAGAGAATGTCTAGGTGCCCCCAGCAGTCCAGGATATCTAGGTCTTCCATCTTATCTTTAAATTCTTATCTCCATATATCTTGGTGTGTTGGTGTTCTAACTCAATCTCCTACCTTGCTGTGTCATCTCCTGCTCTTACACTGAGTCTTTTGCAAAGTTCTGTCATCAGTGAAATTCTTCATTTCCAATCTCTTCTCTGAAATACCTGTTGCTTCTTGTCAATCCAATGCACTTTAAATGCTTACAACAAGGCCTGTGTCCTCTTTGCTTCATAATATCTCTTCCAGGGTATTTCTCCTCTTCCTCCTCTCAAAACCCCTGCTGTCTTAAAGCACATGCTACAGTCTGTGCCACCCAGTGCCCTTATTCTTGCAGTCAACTAACTGTCATGTTCCACTGTCCCTCACTGATAAAATTTAAGCACATAGATCACTACTTTCCTCTCCACCATCAGTCATCGCAATGGATGTGAGATGTCAATCTCCACATAAGATAATTCACCTGCCCTAGCCTCTCACTGAAGCTCCCACAGCCATGTCCATGTTCATGGACATGACTTTAGCCTCCCACTCCACAGTCATAATGTGGACTTTGTTATTACAGTGTCTATGCCACCTCCAACATTTTAGTTTCATGCATTCCAATTTCCAACCACCTCTATATTCCCTGCTCCTGTTTAAAGTACCCCCACACCTTTTTCTCCCACTGAGACCACCACTGACTCCTCTATGTTTTTACCATTTGTTACACCTCATCACCTCTTTTCTCTCCTTATCCAGATCAGATTAACCATGGTGCCTCACCATAAGCAATCCCTTGCACACACTTTGCAATTTGTGCTCTCTGTCAGACTGGCCTAGCAAACCTTCAATTTTGGTTAAACCCAACTCTTAATCTACTCTGCGCCTGCATCTGAGCAGCTAAACATAGATGAAGAAAAACACAACTTTGTACTAACTTGTTAGCTTTAAATTTACAAACATACATCTTAAGTGGACCCTCACCATGGCCTGGTAACTCTACTACCTTTTCTCAGTCCATTTGCTTTCCCATCCCAAGAGGGCTAGTCACAACTTCTCTTCTGCCATAGCCCCTTTCTACTCATTCTCAGCTGATCACTTTGACTCTGAATTCACTGAGAAAATAGAAACAATCAGAAAAGAATAACTCTGTTTTCCATTAGCAAATCTGGCAAATTGCCTGCCTTTATACCCCACACATTGCCTTCTCACTGACTTCTCACTATGCAGAGGAAGAGTCCCTGCTCTGGCCTCGGGCCAGCACCACCATGTGTGCACTGGTTGTACTGCTTGTTTCTCACATAAGGCTGTGCTCCTGCAGTTTTCCCCTCTCTTTCTCATGATCTATTTTCCCTTTCTACTACATTCTTCTTATGTTATTGTTCTTATACAATCCCATCTTTAAACACCTCCTCTTGACTCTATATGTCTTACTGAGTGCCACCAAATCTATGCTGTCATCTATAGGGAAATTTATTTAAAATGTCTGCTTTCAGTGTTTTACATGCTTACCTCTCATTCTGTCTTTAATTGACCACTAAGGCTTTTGCCCCCAGTGCTCCAAGGAATTCCCTCTCATCAAGGTCACCAGTGGCTTCCTTATTGCCAAATGCAGTGTTTGCTCTTGAACCTTCAGCTTACTAGACCTCTTAGCAGCAAATGGCAAGGCTGCTCTCCCTTCTTCTCAAAGCACCTTTTTCACTTTGCCCTTAGACCTGACAATCCCATGGTTTTCCTCCAAATCCCTGGCCACTCCCCACAGGTGCTCCCCTCTTTCTGATCTCTAAATTTTGGAGTACTCAGGTAGTCTCCACATGTTCCTTATTCCACTAAGAAAATGGATAAAACTCGATAGTGTTAAAGTAAATTTAATGTGGCCCAAAACTGCCTAGGTAGGTAGGGTACTTAACCTAATGTATAAACAAACCGCAACCTAACCTGAGAGTGTATTCATGTAACAAGTAGCTGAGTCTTGACCAATCATAGCAGCCATGCTTTCAGTCAGTCGCAGGCTGCAAATTGCCAAAACATGTTCCTGTAAGGCAAATGCCAGCTGTAACCAATCAAGCTATTTTTGTCTCTAAATACTGACAGTCCAATATTTATATTGGAGATCTCTAAATCTTTACTAATTCAGGGTGCTGACTTATTCATGAATGGTTTCTTTGCTCAAATAAATTCAACTAAATTTAATTTGTTCAAGGTTTTACTTTTAACAATAGAAACATTAAACTCTTACACAAACATCACACGGGATTATGGATACATCATGGCTCAGTTTGATAGAATTGAAGACCAAAACTATCCAATCCAATGCAAATTTTAATTAGTGTATATAACAAATTGGCACTGTGATAAGCACTGGGAATACAGATAGATGGATCAACTTCATTCCCTTCTCTCTTTTAAGCTGACATGTACTAAGTAATTACTGTGTGCTAGGTACTGTGCTAAGTACTTTCCATTCATTATCTCATTTAATTTTTACAACTGTCTGAGGTTGGCACTATTGTTAAGCCCATTTTACAGATGAGGAAACTGAGGTTCAGGAAAATTATATAACCATTTGTGGTTTTAGACCTAGTAAATGGCCTGAATGGGCTTTGAATCCAGGTATCTGGCTCTACACATAACCTGAGTCAATCATGAACCATTTTTGACTTGGGAAGGTGGAAATTTTATATGGCCAATCTAATATTAAGTTGTTCCTTTGGGATAAGGGAACTTGTAGATTGAGGAAGCACCAGGAATGCATTATGCAAAGTATAAATTGAGGGAAATAATAGTAAAACACCATGAGGTGGTAGTTTTTCATACTGAAGGAAATTTATATGACTTAGTCAAGTAATTGTATTCAAATACAATCAAATAACTGGTTTGTCTACTAATTGCTCAAAGTGTTGAAGAAAATGGAACACAATATTTGTGTCTGAAGAAGATACTACCTCCCAAATACTTAAATAAACCCACATTTTGATACTTCCTAGATGAAAAAAGATGTATTTATTTTTGATTTGAGACTTTAGGGTCCTTCAACTCCTAGACTTCAGCTTTTCAGCTGAAGTGTTGATAAAAGGATTAATTTAAAATGCATGTTACCTGCTAGATAAGCATTAAAAGTCAGAAAAATTGATTATGAGGGATTTTAGAAGTTTAGACATCTAGGGTGAGGTCTTGCAAAAACAATGTTTGTTTTTTAAGCAATTCTGACAAAAGAGCTGGTGTAGGAGAACAAAACTATAAACAAGGTTCCCAGGCACCTGGATTTGCCTCTTTTAGCCCACATAAAGATTGCAACTCTTCTACTTCAGTAGCCCACTATTCTCCTTTCAATAAATGCTCTGAAAATGCATTTACCCCAGGTTCCCATGACTGATAAATTGAAGCAATCTTTTCCCATGCAGATTTGCCCTTTACATCTCAACCTAAGGGAAAAAGAACTTTCAAAATTCTCGGCATCAGAAAGTGGGTGGGAAAGCTATTTCTATGGAAAGTCTAGACCTAGGAAGAAGTCTTTATACTTGCAGGGTCTTTGTACCTTTGGAAATGAGCCCTGTTTATTTCACGATACTAATGCATTACTAGCATATCTGGTGCTTTATCAGTTTTCAGTTGCTTTTGCATACAGTTTTTTCTCATGAAAGTTCCATGGAGTTAACCTGAATTATTAGCCCCATTTGGAAGATATGGACATTGAGGCTTTGAGAGATTAAGTGATCTGGCTTGTGGATATGTGATTAGTGACAATGGCTGGGAGGGCATTTGACGGCCTTGGCTTCAAATCTAGGGCTCTTTCATTGCACCTACTTGTGGAGTCTGCTGTGGAAGAGGAAGAGCAAATGTTGTTTGTGATTTTGTTACTGGTTAGTACAACCTCTTATTTGCCAGGTCTTGCCTTTTCTGATTGCCTGGGGAGACATTTAGAACTTTGATTTCAAAGCCTGCAGAGTTTGGTGAGGGAGGAGTCCTGAATCCTGTGACTAGTATATATAAATTCCTAGCTAATTAGGTGAAAGGTCCAGAGGAAAGTAGGGGAAAGGGCATGGAGTCTGATGAGATCTCCCAAACAAAACCAATGAGCACTGGTGTTTTGATGCTTCTCAAGTTTCACCATTCCAGGAGTTCCTTAGTGTATGTTCAGCTTCTAGGGAGCAAACCTAACAAGCTAATTGGAGTCTCAAGTGGGAATTAAGCATTTGCATGGGGAGACCTAGTGTGCAGCTGCCCATGGCTCTCAAGGACCTGACCCCGGCATCGCTATGTGTCAATCCTTCTTAGTGTCTATTGTCAAGCTTTCATCTTCACAGACACTTAAACAGTTAAAAAAAAAATCTGTTCTCACAGCCACTTTATGTCAAACAAATAATGTCACAATAATACCCATAACTAACTTCCTTTTCTTTTTTTGTTTTTGAGCACTAGAAGTTTATTGATAGATAATTATCAAGTATTTGTCCTAGTTCTTATCATATTTTATATTTGCATAACATTTTATCATGTCATCACTTTTCTGCCTGGCAATATGGCAAACTGTCATAGGCTGTGGAGTGCTTCTTCCAAAATCAAACTGAAAGGCACTTAAAAAAAAGGAAGTATTAATTTGAAAAACAATTTATAAAAAAATCTGACAGAAATTGTTCCTGGACCAAACCAAAGGTTGGGTTGTTTATTCTTGTGACCCAATAACGAGATGCTGGTGAACTGGGAAAGAAGAGAGTTTATTTCTATAACCAGGTACAGGGAGAAGGCCGGGAAAATATTGCCAGACCAGCTCAAAATTACAAAATTTTCCAGGGCTTATATACCTTCTAAGCTATATGTCAACGTGTAAGTGTGCATTCATCTAAAGACATCAGTGATTAACTTCTTCTAATCTATAACTAAGGTCTCAGGCCTAAAGACCTTCCTCAGGAGCCTCGTAAATTTACTTAATCTAAATGGGTCCAGGTGCTGGGGTGATTAACCTTATCTCGTCTCCTGCTAAATCATGGAGATTTGGGGAGTTCCTTCAGACTCCCAATAAACTTGTTTGTGGAGGCCTGGGAAGTTTTTTTCAGACCCCCAATAAAACTTGTTTAATTCTAAACGGGTCCTGTTAAGAATTCCTTGGTTATCTTGTAATGCTTCAAGGCCCAGGAGAGGCCTGGGCAAAACTCTTGGTGGGCTTTTGTTACAATCTAGCCTTTGTATAAAGGCACTGGCTCAATCAGCTTTTAATATTTAACTTAACCACTCAGTCAGTACTGAAACAGTTGTTACTGAGACCTGCATTAGTGAGACCTGACTTGCCACAAAATCTCTGAGGAGTTGGATGTGTAAAGGTCAGAGGCAGAGCTGGGGATAGGAAGGGCTGGAGCCTGAGGTGGAGGATGGCTGGGCGGGGTAGGGGGTGGCAGTGAGAGGAGGAACATTGTAAAAGCCCTACCGTGGGGCCTCTTTGATGACAAGAGTTGCGGACTGAGCAATCACACTCTGACAATCACTCCAACAAACCTCCATTTCCAACCCCCAGATGGGTGTCCAAGCAATAATTTCCTCCTGGTGCTCTTGCCTTCTAGCAGCTTAAATGTGAAACCTTGGTCACAGGAGTCTCCAGGTGAAGAGGCAGCAAACAGGGATGGTCTTCTGCCATGTCTAGGGCTCTCCACTGTGGGGTTCCTCCCCGTCCCTCACCTTACATATGCCTGGAGGGACATAGGCTGGGACCAGGCCTTCTGTGCTTCCCCAGAAGCACCAGCCATGACCACCAAGGAACATGAACTCACACACCAACATAATCAGACACCTGGGGATTGGAAAAGGAAGACAGCACCCTGAACAACAGGCACCACCTGAAACAGACCAAGAATGTAGAATAATCTAGTACATGTACTCAAGGACACAAAGAAAGATTTCCTACTATAGTGCACTAAAAAGAAATCATAACTAAGAATTACATGTATAAATACTTAAATATAATGTTGAAATAAAGAATATGCTAAATGAGAAATATTACAGGATGGATGTAACTAAAAATAATTAATGAGGAGGCATATTTTTAGTGAGGAGGCATATTTGATTGAGGAACTCTCACAAAAAAGGAAAGAGCAAAGAGAGGAAACATTTAGAAAAGTGCTAAGATGTTGGGAGACTAGAAATAAAAGTAGCAAGACTATTTGAATAATGGGATCCCCACACAGGAAAAATTAGAACTAATAAAGACGTATTTCCATTTTTAAGGAAAGATGACACATCTCATTTAAAAAAAGAAAAAGAAAAAAAAAAGGCTGGGCACAGTGGCTCATGCTTGTAATCCCAGCACTTTGGGAGGCTGAGGTGGGCAGATCACTTGAGGCCAGGAATTCGAGACAAGCGTGGGCAACATGGAGAAACCCTGCGCTACTAAAAATACAAGAAACACCCGTGTGTCGTGGGGCGTGCCTGTAATCCCAGCTACTTGGGAGGCTGAGGCAAGAGAATCGCTGGAACCTCGGAGGCGGAGGTTGCAGTGAGCTGAGATCACGCCACTGCACTCCAGCCTGGGTGACAGAACAAGACTCAGTCTCAACAACAACAACAACAACAACAACAACAACAAAACTCATCAAGGAACAAACAAGAGAGTTCAGGAGAAAATGGACCTAGAGTACACAAAGACAAACAGGACATTCTAAACGCTGCTAGAGAGAAAGATCACCTAAAAAGAAAAAAGTCAGGTGGCATTGTACTACACATCAGCAACACTGGGCTCAATTAGACAATGAAGTAATATATTTAAAGAACTGATGAAGATGACACATGAAATTGTCATTCAAACATAGGGGCATAACAAACATGTCCTCAGGCACTCAAAGACCCGTAATGGAAATAGAATCGGAGGAAGAAGCTAAATCTCTTTACATTTGTAGAGAAAAACAAATTCAGGAGGATGCAGTACTAAGTACAGAAAAAGCATAGCTGATCAAATACTTTGGTAAATGTATTGCTGATGCAACAAAGTTCCAACAGACAACATCAGTTTATAAAAATCAGTAGGATTTCCTTACATTTGCATTAATCAACTAGAAAATTTGATGAAAAAATGAACCAACAAGAGCAATTCGCAATAACAACAAAAACTAGTGTCTAGAAATTATTTTAACCAAGGTTATAAAAGATCTCTATGAAAAACTTTTACAACTTGAACAGATAATATAGAAAATAATTTTACTTATTTATTTTTTTTTTTTGTAGAGAAAATAATTTTACTTATTTATTGTATTTTATTTTTTTGTAGGGCAACATATTTTCCTATGTTGTCCAGGCTGGTCTCGAATTCCTGGGCTAAAGCGATCCTCTCACCTCAGCCTCCTAAAGTGCTGGGACTATAGGCATGAGCCACCATGCCCAGCTGATTTTAAAATAATAGAAAAATATTCTGTGCTCTTGGATGACACAATTTACTATTATAAAGGTATTTGTTTTTCCCGAATTAATCCAAAAATTCAATGCAATCCCCATACAAATTCTAGTTGGATTTTTTGAGGAACTTGAATTATTATTCTGAACTACACTGAAAAGAAATAATAAATATTCAGAAATAACTAAGTTAAAATTGAAAAATAAGAATAATGAGGGAGATTTCTTTTACCAGTCACTGTAACTTAGTACAAATCTCTAGTAATAGAAACAGTGTGGTTTTGGTGCAAGAAAAAATATGTCATTAGGCCGGGTGCAGTGGCTCATGCCTGTAATCCCAGCACTTTTGGAGGCCCAGGCAGGTGGATCACTTGAGGCCAGCAATTTGAGACCAGCCTGGCCAACATGGAGAAACCCTAGCTCTACTAACAATTCAAAAGTAGCCCAGTGTGGTGGTGGGTGCTTGTAATCCCAGCTACTGGGGAGGCTGAGGCATAAGAATCGCTTAAACCTGGGAGTTGGGGGTTTCAGTGATCCATGATAGTGCCACTGCACTCCAGCCTGGGTGACAGTGCCAGACCTTGTCCCCACCTCCACAAAAAAAAAAAAAAAAAAAGACCATTGGAGTAGAACGGAGAGATCAAAAGGAAATTCATGTATAGATGGACATTTTAATGACAAATATCATACCCCAAGTCAATTGGCAGAAAATCAAATGGATTATTTAATACATGATGTAGAGAAAAATAAAATCGAGCTCAAACAAGGAGTTGGGGGTAATTGGGTGTCCATCTTTGGGGAGAGATGGGCAAAATGTGGTTGGAGATACGACACAAAGTGCTGTGAAATTGTTAGAAAAAGCACATTAAATGTACAAATGATAGCATGGATGCATCTTAAAGGCAGTGCTAAAGTAATGCAAAGTAACATTTATATAAGTTTAAAATAAAGACCCACAAAACAAAAATATGCGTTTCACAAAAACAGATTAAAAACAAGAATAGTTGCCACAGTGGATTCGGGGAGGGAACTGGAAATGGAAAAATAAATAATCATAAAAACATAAATTTTATATCCATGGCTGTATGATTTGATAGTACAGTGATAAAACATAAATTTTGTGTGTGTTTATTGGTGTTTCTTTTCCCCTTCCTTTTGAACTCAGGACATGTTTGGTTATGGGGAGACGGGATCTGGAGGAAAAGTCAAGTATTAAAGCCACTGGACAGAGCACACAGCCTCAGAAAAATGAAGTGCTTTGTTCAAGTGCACGTAGCTGGTTAAGTGGTGGTGCCAGGGACTCCGGACTCCTACTCTCGTGAAAACTCTTGTGCCTGAAAATTATTGTAAAATATCTGGAATTATTATTATTATTTATTTTTATTTTTTGAGACGGAGTCTCGCTCTGTCGCCCAGGCTGGAGTGCAGTGGCGCGATCTCGGCTCACTGCAAGCTCCGCCTCCCGGGTTCACGCCATTCTCCTGCCTCAGCCTCCCGAGTAGCTGGGACTATAGGCGCCCGCCACGACGCCCGGCTAATTTTTTATATTTTTAGTAGAGATGGGGTTTCACCATGTTAGCCAGGATGGTCTAGATCTCCTGACCTTGTGAGCCGCCGGACTCGGCCTCCCAAAGTGCTGGGATTACAGGCGAGAGCCACCGCGCCCGGCCTGGAATTCTTAGTAAAAACATCTGGACAGCAAACGTGAATTTTTTTCCCACAGAGCAAGTTTCCTTGAGTGTTCCCTTCTCAATATAAAGACAAAACTCATTTCAGAAAAATGTAAATAAGCAAACAGAAAACACACCATGATTCTGGCACAACCCCCCTTTTTTTTTAATTTGCAAAGTGAGAAACTGACACTAAGTCGAGGAGAAATTTCCTGACCCTGAGTCTTGGAACCTTCTTTTTTGGAGGAGACAATTCCAGAAAAATGGTTGTTCTGGAGCTAAAGACTTTAAACCCTGTTTTGTTTTTGTTTTACATTACTTTGGCATCTGCTGAGTTAAACAGTGACTAGAAAGTCAAGAGAACATCAGAGGCTGTGTGAAGCAGGCAGAAGGGCATGAAGTTTAATGGTGGAAACTGTAGGACCCCAGAGAGCTGATAGCTAAGGAGAAGTACCTTCTACAAAAATTTAACAAAAGGCATTTTCTATGAAAGATCAGTAGTACTCCAGCCCTGACCCCCAGGAGGCCTTCGGGGGCCTCATGAGAGGCCAGCTATAGCTCTAGGTCTAACTCACTGTTTCACAAAAAGAGTTTTCAGAGATTTGAACCTAGACAATTTCAGAACAGGAACAAACCTTAGAACGAATCTATAAGTCATCCATCTTATAGATTCTGGGAAGATGGTGGTGGCATAGTTTTCAAATCTCTGAATCCCCACATAAAAACAGAAGAAAACAAAAATTTGCAAATCAATATTTGCAATAAAGCTAAGTGATAGTGTGTCTTGTTAGTAGAAGCCCCGCAAAAAAAGTGGATGAGGATAAACCAACAGTCATGAGACCTGCAGCAGCATCTGAGAGGGAGGAAGCAGAGGGCAGCAATGATGTGTCTAAGGAATGTGAATCTCTGAATACCCAGAGAACTCACTGGAGAGCAGGCAGACCGATTCAGCAGCAGTAGCTCAAATCAGAAGTAGTTTTGCCTACCCCAATGCTGATGAGTTTAAGCTCCACTCCCCAACCCCAAATAAGATCTCAAGGGCTGGCACAGCATAAACAGTGCTGTGCTGATAACTTGCACAACCTGATTTGTAGTGTTTGCTGATTTCCATGATGTAAACACTCTCATCACGGTCGATTGCAGGCTACTGACATGAACATGACGCTGGGAAGTGTTATACACAGTTGACTCTGGTTGGAGGCAGCTGTGAACTCTGGGAAGAGCCAGGGCTCTTTTCCAGGACTGGCTGGACCTTTGGGAGTGAAATAAAAACTGAGCAGGAATAAGGACAACAGCAATGAAGGGAAGAGAAGGTTGATATAAAAAGTGGGGATGGAACAGAGCCAGGGCATTTAAGAGAGCAAGCGGCCATGCTTCAGAACACTACCCAAAAAACAAAGAATAGGGAGCTCTCCAAAGTTGGATGAGTTGCCTCTAACCGCCCCACCTTCTAGAAGTTCAGGAAAGGTAATGTTACATAAAAATGTACCGAGGTAAAATCCCGAGCAAAGTTATTATAAAGCATTTAACTCCATGGTTTCCAGACTTGTAGCACACGATAATCACTGGAAGCAAAAACGAAAACAGAGAATACTCTTTCTGTGCCATTTATTGTGGATATGAGGCCACACTCCTGACTACCTACAATAAGTTAAACTGACCTAACCAAAGCCATGACATTGACAGCTGTTGTCTTCAGCAGCCTCCTTCCACCCACTCAACTCGCTGCATCCTCCTAACTTTCTCCCAGTTTTCTAGAGATTTTCAGCTGCAGGGGTATCATGACAACTAATATTTCAGTGATTAATTTTAGCTGAGTAAAATTTCCTTCCCCAGTACTTTCATACAATAGCTGTAGTATTGTATGTTTTCATTGTATGACCCTCTAGGAATCACTAATGTGGGGATTTCAAAAAAAGTATAGGCTGGGGTAATGGGGAAGAAATTTTGGGTCAGAAGAGTTCAACAGTTCCAGTTCTTTGGCAGACTAGAAAGAAGGGCTGTTCATGTCCTTAGGAGGGGCAAGAACCGGGGACCCTTTGGGAATTGCAGTAGCACTTATTCAAGAACCATCTGCTTTGGGTGTGCACTCGGTAACTCAGGTTCAAAAACATTTGATTTTCGAGATTCAAATTCCTGGGCGTGGTAGCACACGACTATAATCCCAACTACACCAGAGGCTGATGTAGGAATATCCCTTAAACCCAGGAGTTCAAGACCAGTCTCGAAACCATCGTGAGATCCTCCTGTCTCATTAAACAAATAAACAAACAAAACAACTAAGAAAGTCACACACACAAAATTAAAATTCCTAAGAATGAAACTTTAATTGGTCTGTTTTGGGTCCCATGTCCATTCTCTTGGTGTATAAGTGGAATTTTATAATCAACAGCTCTGGACTACATGGAATTTCTCAAGAAGGGAAGCAAAAAAGCAAAATTATACAAGATGTCCACTGGAGGCATTTGTCTAAATTTGCCTGGTTCCAGTCAGCCTGATTAGGTAACTTGATGCATTTTGTTGAATGAAATCTAATGAGTAACTCAAGAAATTAAAATCGACCTGATGTGGCTGGTTCTCACGTGGCTTCTGTTCCATGCCACACTATCCCCGACACTGGACTTGGCACTTCTTTGCATTGACTTTACAAAATCCTTTCACGCCCCACATCATTGATTAAAGATTTTGTGTTGAGACAGAGAAAATGATGATATTGTATGCCACAGAGCAAACAAACTCAACCAAACTCAAATCCTATTAAGAAACTACCCCAATGCCCATCAACAATAGAATGAACAATTTAGTATATATTTCCAGAATGAAATATGACATAGCATGAAAATAAATGCTCTAGAACGATGCAATGACATGGATGATGTCACAAACAATATTGTTGGACAAAAATGAGTATATGTTATATGATTCCATGTATATGAAAACAGGCAAAGCGAGTCCACGTTGTGCTGAGTCAGGATAGTGGTTGCCTCCTCGGAGGGAGGGATCAAGAGTGGAAGTGGGCACAAAGGCAGCTTCTGGGGTGCTGTCCAGGTTCTGCTTCTTGATCTGGGTCTGGTTCCATGGCTGTGTCCTGTCTGTGAAAATTCATTCAGGTGTGTACTTATGATATGTGCACATTTCTGTTCGTGTATGATATACTCAATAAAAAGTTAAAGCAACTTTGACAGTCCTTCTCTTCCCACAGTGCCTCCTTGGTGGTCAGGCCAATCAGGGATGCTTCTGCTGTCATCTGTTAGCTGCATCCCCACTGCACCCCTCATGCTCAGGGGTCCTGCTTTAAACGTGTGCGCATCTCTGCTCTGTACAGCTCCCTGGAAGGTGCAGTCTTCTACTGTAACTGCTTCTCTCTTGGGGGTCAGCCCTGCCTGGCCTTCTGGCTTCCCTGGTTCTTCCACGGTTCTTGTAAATGAAATGTCCTTCATCTCATGATGTTTTCAACCTGAGGAAAGTATTTGAAAATATTTACAATTTTGGATTCAAAAATTCTCTCCCTATGGGATAGATTAGGAGAAGAGACCTAGTAGTCCACTGACTTACAGTACAAACATATTTCTTCATCTTCCTTCTCTCAAGGAAGTTACATGCTAAGTACCAGGAGTGCTAGTCTAGTGATCGACCTTGTGATATTTGTGCTCATGAAGTTGCCCTCAGGTCTCTGCCTGTATCCTCTCAGTTCCTGCTGTTTTCAGTACCTGCTGCTGGTGGATAAACACTGCAGCCCCCAGCCCTCAGGTAATACTCTGACGCGTGTGTATTGTGTGGGAGTCTTGAATTCCCAGAGGGATGAAAGCTCAAGCAGTCCACAGTTCATAATTTATTAACACATCTTTTCTTAGCTGCCTCTCTTCACTATGGCAATTTCCCCTTCCCCTGCAGCCCTGCAGGCATTTCCTAGGATCAGCTCCCAAAGAGACCAGCTCCACATGAATTCCTGCCTCAGAGTCTGAGCCTGGGGGAACTCAAAACCAAGGCAGTGATCTGCCTTTCCCATAAACATACACATGTGCCTGTGTGCACAGGTACACATGCACACACAATGAATTTTATTGGTGCGTGGCAGACATACCTTAACGTTACCCCCAGTGAGTCATGCCCTTTGTTTAATTCTCTCCCCTTGAGAGTGGAAGGAACCTGTGACTTATCTGTAGCCAAGCGAATATAAGATGATTACTCCTGTGACTATGTTCCATTACAGCAGGCTAGAGAGAGAGATTCTCTCCAGTTTTGAAGAACACGGCTACTATGTTTGAACTGTCTATGGGGTTTACAGGATGAGAACTGTGGCTGGCCTCTAGGAGTAGGGTCTAGTTTCTAGCCAACAGCCAGTGAGAAATAGGGGCCTCTGTCCCACAACCACCAGGAGATAAATTCTGTCAAAACCCAAGTCTGGAGCGGATTCTTAAAGCCTCTGATGAAAACACAGCCCTGCTGACACCCTGACAGCAGCTTTACATGACCTCAGACAAGAGGACCCACCTAGGTCATGTGTACACTTTGGATGCACAGAAATTCAGAGATAATAAATGTGCGTTGCTTGAAGCTGCTAAGTTTGTGGTAATTTATTACGCAACATAGAAAACTGTTCTCTATGGGAACTTCTGACCAGAGTTGGAGCATTATTTCTTTCCACTCTAGGAATTTGTTGGCAGGGATCTGACCTCAAGGTGCCTTTCTTTCTTCCTTCCTTCTTCTTTCTCTTTCTTTCTTTCTTCTTTCTTTCCTTTCTTTCTTTCTTTATTCTTTCTTTCTTTCTTTTCTTTCTTTCTTTCTCCTTCCTTCCTTCCTTCCTTCCTTTCTTCTTTCTTTCGAGATAGGACCTCACTCTGTTGCTCAGACTGGCGTGTAGTGGCATGATCATAGCTCACTGCAGCCTTGAACTGCTGTACTCCAGCAATCCTCCTGCCTTGGCCTCCCAAGAAGCTGGGACTACAGGTGCCAGCCACCAGGCCCAGCCCACTTTGCTCTTTGGTTTGTTTTGAGAACAGCCAATATTGCCACCCTTTCTTGTTCTTCCTGAATGATTTTTACTGAAAGTAAATTTTAGGATGGCCCAACAATTCTCTGTTGAATACGTATTTCTTCAATAATGCTTCTCCATCATTGCTTCTGCAGGGCTTGCCAACACAGCCTGATTTTTCCAACGTCAGGACCAGGTCAAGGCTCACAGGACCTTGTTCCATGGCTCATTTCAAAAGTCTGTGGGGTAAAGTTCTGTCCTTCCTGAACATGAGTGTCATATATTTAACTTATGAATTTATGCAATCTTCTAAAATGCTATAAAGCCGAAGCTCTCTCCTACTCTGCTATGAGAAATTTACCAGCATTATTTGGCAGCTCTGCCTATTTCCAAACACAGTTTTACAGGCTTCCAAGAACTTCCCTGCAGCTGTGGAGGCATTTTCTGGAGTGAAACCACACTAGCCTCCTCTTGTTCTTCCTTTCTGATATCTGTACTCTTTCCAGTCAAGATTCAAATATTTCTTCCTAGAGAGAGTGATGGGGGAAGCTTCTTCTGGCATCTCAGCATTTCAATTTGGCTAAGTAGAGCTGCTCCCTGGCTGTCCCACACCCCAGCCCTCATCTCTGTTGGCTGTTCCCAGCTTGGGCAATAGGCATGCTTGCGTAACCCAGGCCAGGGTTGGGCCTCCATATCAGCAGGCTCCACATCTGCAGATTCAACCAAATGTGATAGAAAATATTGAATATTAGATTATTAATAAAAATAACAATATAGCAATAATAGTTAATACAAACAAAAAACAATACAGCATAGCAATTATTTACATTGTGTTAGGTATTATAAGTAATCTAGAGATGATTTAAAGCATTTGGGAGAATGTAAGAAGGTTATATGCAAATACTACACCATTTTATGTAAGGGACTCAGGTATCTGAGGATTTCGGTGTCTGATAAGTGTCCTGGAACTAATCACCCACAGGATACTGGGGGATGACTGTACTGAATTCTCTCATGCCTCAAAAAGATTAGTCTTTTGAGAAATTTAGACAAAGTTAGGATCTTTAAAAATCACTTTCTGGTTATTTCCCTTCTCTATTATCACACTGGAAGTCAGAAAAATTAATATCCTATTAAAGCTGTAGTCACTTTGTCTTCTCCTGTGAATAGTTTTTCAAACTATGTTATATTTGCCCTCATTTTTAAAAAGTCTGCAAGTAGGATCCTTTCAAACTCTGGCTCATCACAGTCCATGGGTATTCCTAATATCAAGCATCCACACCACCCACGGACCCTTCACAGGAGCAGGCTGCTCTCTCTAGTGCTGGACTACTGCTGCTGTCACTCTTGATTCTGATTATCGGAGTCTGGTCAGGTACATTCACTTGATGGCTTTGTTCACTGACACAGGAGGGAGACATCTTGTCAAGGTGTTTCCATGCTTGGGATCTAAGCCCATCGCCCCTTCAGGTCCCCCTCTCACGCTCAGCCAGTATTCCCTGAAGCCCAGCCATTGGGCTGGGAGAGCTTGTTCCCAGTAGTTTGCAGAATCAGCCATGGGCTGAGCTGACGGCACCATACCCTCCCATTCTACAGAGCGCAGAGTGCTTCTCCTGCTCTGGAGCTGCTTAGGCAGATGATCCATCTCTCCCTGTGACAACTTTGTTTACTGTGACTCTCAGGAGATTTTAGTCAAGCCTCAAAACTTTCTGTTAAATCCTTATCCCGGGACAATGAATGCCTGGGACAATACCTAGTTGCCATTGATTGACAGCAGCCATTCAAATGTGTTATTTCTTGAAAGGGCAGACTCACTACAGGGGTCTAGGGACACATGTCACTGTGCTCCTAATTTAATACCTGTGTTGACACACAATTTCATGTCATCTGTTCCACAATCATAAAAAAGTCATTCCCCCCATGCCCCCACCCTCCATTTTTTAGGTGGGAAAACAGCCTCAAAGAGGTTAGTGAGCTGTTTAAAGTCACAGAGCTATTAGTTGCCAGGCCTGGGATTGTAACCCGAGTGCATATGACAACAAAAATCCATGCTTTTTCCTTGTCCTCTGACATAAAGAAAGACAATATAAAGACTTGCCTCATGAACCTAAACACCTGAAACTGGAGCCTGTGCACCCCTTGTGCTCTGTAGAAATATGTTGGGTATTGCGGGATCTGGCCAGCAGCCCGCAATGCAACGGGGCTCTCTCTTTGTTCCCAGGCAGATCGGCAGGTTGAGAAATAATAGACACACACAAGATAGTGAAAGCTGGGTCCAGGGGGGTCACCGCCTTCTGGTCCTGTGGTGCCAACAATACACTGGATATACCAGCATTTATTATTAAGTTTAGTGAGGGCGGGGGTAGGTTAGTGAGGGATTTAGGGTTATTTGATTATGAGGTGAGATGGTCACATGGGGATGAAGTAATTCTTTAACATAACATTTGTATGTAGAAGTACAGTATACAGAGATAAGAATTTACAACATAGTGTGTGCATCAGTAATTTCTAACAGAGCCTTAAAACAGAAACACAGTCTTTCCATAACCTATGATTAGCAAGATATTAGTCAGCAGTAACAATTGCCACAAAAGCTGGTTACAAACAACCCATGGAAACAGGATGTGAAGCTAGACAACTGGTTAGACCAGAAATTCTCAGAAGGGAGTATGCCTTAACCCTAAAGAGGCCTAGAAGAGCCATGGCAAGATGAGGGCGTTTATAGCCCTGTCTTATCCATATGGACAGCTGCCTCCCATGCGTTCGTTTATAGGCTCTCCACAAGGGTTGCATTCCATTCCCAGAGCTATGAACATCTGCTTTCCTGGGATAGGAATCTTGGTGATGTGAAACTTCCCTGACTGCACGTCCATTCATAGGCTCTCTGCAGGGCGAAGCACATCAGGGGTCTCCCTACAGTTGGGCAGTTTGCTTTGCTACTGGTTCTCCGGAAAAATATTTATTTTTTAAAAAAAATTTTGTGAGTATATAGTTAGGTGTATATATTTACGGGGTATGTGAGATATTTTGGTACAGGCATACAATGCATAATAATTACATCATGCAAAATTGGATATCTACCCCCCTCAAGCATTTATCCTTTGTGTTACAAACAATCCAATTACATTCTTTTAGTTATTTTTAAATGTGCAATTAAATCATAATCAACTGTAGTCCCCCTGTTATGCTATCAAATACTAGGTATTATTTATTCTTTCTAACTGAAAAAAAATCTTAAAATGTATTTTCTTTCTTTTCTTTTTTTCTTTTTTTTTTTTTAGAGACTACAGACAAGGTCTTACCTGTCACCCAAGCTGGTGCAGCATTGTGATCATAGCTCACTGCAGCCTCCAGCTCCTGGGCTCTAGTGAGCGTCTCACCTGAGCCTCCCAAAATGCTTGGATTGCATGTGCACACCACCACGCCCAGCCTGTATTTTTTAAAAATCACTTTATTGAGGTATTATTGATATTAAAAAGCTGTAGCTATTTAACGCATACAACTTAATGTGTTTGGAGAAAAGTGTACACCTGTGAAACCATTATCACATCAACTCAATAAACTTAGCCTTCACCTCCAAAAGTTTCCACCTGCCCCCTTGGTTTTATTGAAAGTTTATTTTCATTTGGATAATAATGTGTATTTAAAAACAGAGTTTTCTAGATAACGTGCTTGATTACTTTCTGAGAAATGCATTGGGATTTTCATGCTGCATTTTGCATTTATGTTAAAGTTCATTGGCATCAAGTTGTACAGTAACTGAGATAATGGGAGAGAACATAAGCTGACTTCCTCTGGAACAGGGTGTGGAGTAGAGGCCAAGTGTTGCAGGGCTCTCAAAGAACAAAGGCCTTGCACCACTTCATCTTTAAATAAAGAAAAGTAAAGTAATATTTCAGCCACAAACTGACTGTCAAACCCCAAAAGAACCTGAACCATAGCAAGGCATTCCAGACTTGTTTCGTAAGCCAAGTTTAGTTGCAACAAACCCACATTCTCCATGAAATCAAACTTATCTGAGTTTGAAGTTTATTAGATATGTAGTTTATTTCTATTTAATATGTCATTTTCTTGGTTTTATAAGAGCTACAAGCATAACGGACATATGCTTACTTTAAGGTTTGTATGAATTTAACATAAGAAGATAGTTCTCTTATACACTGGGGAACCACAAGAATTTTTCACTATAAAAACTGATCATTACTCACATTTGACAATATTTTTTTAAAGTACAATAGCCTTATTGTCTTTTTAGAAACAAAATATGCATGTTATAAAAAGTTAACTCTAAAAAATATAAAGAGTAAATTTAACAGAGGTTACCTCAATCCTACCACTGCAAAAATAAACATTGTTAACAATGGTGACATGGCTTCAAATATCTACCTACATGCATGCAGATGGAAGGAGAGATAAAAAATAATTTTAGATATGGGGATATAGCAGATGCATCTATTTAAGATAAAAGTATCAGCTTTGATTTTTATATAAACTAAGCACCTATAGTGAAACTAAAGGAATTGCCTGTCTTTAAATAAATGTTTGCAGCAGAAAATATTAGTATCTGAAGAAGCATTTTTTAAACTTAAAAACCTCAGCTATTTTTATTATTATAAGTAATACATGTTTCAACTTTAGAGAGTATCTATTACCTCCTTACTTCAAAGTTAGAAAATTCATGCATTTATACTTTATTCTGTTTTCTCCCCCTTCATATTTCCAATGTAATTATAATCTTTTTTTATATTGTCATGGTTTAAAACATTTGCATTCCATTCCACTGCCATAAATCTCAGTTACTCAGCCTTAGCTCTATAATTAATTAGCCACCAATAATTTTAACTTTAATTTTAAATAATTACTATTACTATTTTTAATTATGTTTTTTTCATTGCTGAGTCCTTTATTTGCTTCCTTTTTTGATTGTTTGGATTTCATCATTGGATAGTTTGTTTCAGGAGAGTTTTATTGGTTCTTGCATGCTTAACTATTTAGTGCCTTTTTACTCTATTACATATAAAATTATTATTCAGACTTCTTTCTTTCAGAAGCTTGTAAATATTGCTTCACTGTCTTCTGACATTGAGCATTGCTGTTAAGAAGTCTGAGACTGACAAGATACTTATTCCCAGGTATTTGTCTTTATTTTTCCTATGTACCCAATAGATTCTTTACCCATAGAGTTCAGAAACCAAGATAGCATATGTCTTAGTGTTTATCATTTTGAATGAATTTTTCCAGGAACGCATGTGTCTTTTCAATGAGCAGATGCAGGTTCAATGAAATTTTCTTATATTTTATCTCTGAATTTTTTTTCTGTTCTATATGTTCTATTCTCTTCTTCAGGAACAAAAATTACACATTTGTTCTTTTATGTCTTCAATTTTTATCATTTTCTCTTTAACCACTTAAATATAATTGCTATTTTCCTTGTTTTGTTGTGATTTCCTCAAGCCAATTCACCATGCCACACGATTTTCTTAGTAATATTATTTCTCCCTTTAATTATTTCTACTCTCTCATTTCAATGCTAATTTCTTTCTTTTTCTTTCTACAATTCTGCCAGATCCCCTTATTATTTCGTCTCTGAGCTCTTTTTGGGAGAGGGGCATGGAGTGGATATCACGTTATCTGTAATTTATTTGAATAAATGGAGAACAATTTTTCTGATCTCCTCCCCTTATTCCCTGGCTTTTCCTATTGAGCTGTTTATCTGCTTTTCTTTTTTTCTATGCTAATCCTCCCCTTATTTTTGCAATGTTTATTCATAGGTATTGTGGTGATTCAATTTTAATTTGTAATACAAAAAAATTTTGTGTTTCAATGAAAATCAATGCATTGTTTCCTTTTTTTTTTTTTTTTTTGAGACAGCGTCTCTGTCACCCAGGCTTGAGTGCAGTGGTGCCATCTCGGCTCACTGCAACCTCTGCCTCCCGGGATCAAGCAATTCTTGTGCCTCAGCCTCCCAAGTAGCTGGGATTACAGGTGCCCGCCACCACACCTGGCTAATTTTTGTATTTTTAGTAGAGACGGGGTTTCACTATGTTGGCCAGGCTAGTCTCGAACCTCACCTCAGGTGATACACCTGCCTCGGCCTCCCAAAGTGCAAATTACAGACATGAGCCACCGCACCCAGCCACATTCTTCTAGATTATCAGATTCTAGACCTGTTCATTGTCTTAATTCTATCTTCTGAAGTTTTTGGAAGCAATAATAGTTTTAAATAAGATATGATCAATCAATCATGTATTTACTATTGACTATGAATTTACTATGACATAATACTATATTCTAGAACCTTAAAAAGGTTTAAAGTCAAAGTCATTACTCCCAAATCCAGGATTCCACCTGCAGATTTCTTTTTGCTCCACCTTGTCCCTAAAATTTCCTCTCCAGCTGTCTTCATGGGGTCCTTGGGCTACAGGGCAGGGCCTTGAGGTTGCTCATAAACTTCTACTTTCATAACCTGCTTATATGTCTATACTGTCTGTTCCTTGGTTCCAAGATAGCCTGAAATGACTGTCCTCAAGTAGGATACATATCTGATCCACTATTATTGTGCATACTCTTTTGTTTCATATTCACTTACTTTTGTAAAAGTTCTCAGTGACTTTAGAGACTGATTCTTGACTTAGGGAAGTACACGATCCAGATATAAACAGAACAAGATAATGCTGGAGCTGGAAGGGATTGTTTATTCCAGGGTTGTCAACTGGCCCCGTGGGCAAAGGTCAACAGACCTGCTTTGTTTGGCTCTCATATGGTTGAAAGAAATTGATTTCCGTGCTCATTTCCCAGTTCAAATTGTCCTACAAGAGACCACTCCACTTATTCACATCTAACTAAACCCTATAAGCGTTGGGATTTAGTTTAAGGCCCCCATTTTATAGATAAACTGTGGTTTGGAAGAGAGACATATATTCGCAATCACAAAGATTTAAAATGGAGACAATAACATTTGCTAAGCATTTATGGCAGGCCCCATTCCAAATGCATCACATATCTTAACTAATTTAATCCTCAAATCCCGGAGAAAAGAAAACAAAGGCTCTGACACTGTAGGCTAAATGTCACCCAGCCAGTTTGAGGCAGAGACAGCCAGTTCTAGTGTGGCTTAACTCTTAACCCTTTGCTCTTCCCACCATAGTAAACTGCCGTGAGCCGTGGCTGGAGTCATATAAACGGGCACATCTCAGGAAACAATATTTACCTGAATTTTCTCTTGCATCAGATGCTTCTCTAGTCTCAGTTGAGACTCCTGGTTCTAAATTATTGCAGTAAGGCCTTAGGATAAAATTTCCCAAAGCGTGGTCCTTGGTCCCCTGGGTTGAGAACCACTCTGCCCTACTGCCCTTTCATGTACAGTGGGCCACAGAATAGGACTGTCTAGTTTGTGCACTGCACAAAGGCACACAACTAAGAGGACAAGAAAGGGCTAAATTCCAGCCTGTCTTGATTCTGAGAGACCGTGGGGCTATGTTTTCTTACAAAGAAGGGGCATCTTTTTTTTTTTCAATTTCTACAAAGCCACCACATGGGTGAGAAGTGGTCCTGTCCTTCAGGTGAAGCTGCGTAAATTCCTGGGCTCTAGAGGAGTTACAGGTGATGACTTAGCTAAGTTAATCATCACATTCCATCCTCCTCGCTACCTTAATCTGTTGGAGAATGAGCACATAACTCATGTAGGGCCTTTCCTGGCCAATGGGGCTTAACTTGGAGGCTCCTGTTTAAGGGTTGTGGATCTCTTTCCTGGTAGAGGTGAGGCTGGACCTGCTTCAGCCACCTTGCATTAGACGGGGCCAGAAAATGAAGCTAATCCCCAGCAAAAAATAGCCACAAAATAGAGGAAACTCCCGTCTGGTAACTTTGTTGAGCTGTTGGTCAAGTTATACCTGAAGCTCAAATATACTTATGGAGTGTGGAGTGACACAAACCCATACATTTTTTTTAATGGTGAAACAGTCTGGCTGTCAGTTGTGACCAAAGGAGGAGGGGAAGCATAGCACCTATTCCATACACACTCCAACACATCCCTGTTCCCTGTGCCCCTTCCTGGCTTTATGTTTTCACCACAGCTCTTGTCATCCTCTCATACTATGTCCTTTACTTATTTAGTTTGTTGTTTGTCTACATCCTCTCCCCATCCGTGATGAAATGGATACTCTATGATTGCAAGGAATTTTATCTATTTTGCTCACTGATGGATTCTCAGCTTCCAAAATGAGTTCTTGGTGCACAGCATGCATTCAATAAAGATATGTTGAATGATATATCCACTCAGTGAATTATTGAGGATTATTAAAATTTTACATACATAAATGAAAATCATGACATTTCTAGAATTAACTCTGTACTATCCCAGGCTTCCAATAAGATGGGTGACTGCTTATCCATGCCTTTCCCAGTGTATGTGCACATGCAGACTGTCAGCATTTCAGCAATTTCAGGGAGGGAGCCTTGTTATTATTACATTGCCAAGATGGTCTTAAGTTGGTGATCCTTTTCAATTGGAACTATTTTTAAATATATTGTATATATTTTTATATATTATAAATATTTATAGAATGACTTGACTTTATTTTGTCTCAGTAGATTTGCTATCTGTAATTTTTTTGATTTTTATTTTGTTCATCTCTACTTCTTTGCTATCATGAGGTATTTTTCCTCTTGAAAAAGCAAATAAATTAGGAGAGGGAGGTGGGCCATGATGTTCCTTTTTTTAACTTTCATATGTGCCACAGTCAGAAAAAACTGAGAGCTTCTACCTTTCTGAGATATTCTCAGCCATGTTTCCTTTGCATTTTTTTTTCGGTTCCTACAGGTAATACTACAGAGTCTTGCTCAGTCACCCAGGCTGGAGTGCAGTGGCGCGATCTCGGCTCACTGCAAGCTCCGCCTCCCAGGTTCACACCATTCTCCTGCCTCAGCCTCCTGAGTAGCTGGGACTACAGGCACCCGCCACTACACCTGGCTAATTTTTTTGTATTTTTAGTAGAGACAGGGTTTCACCATGTTAGCCAGAATGGTCTCGATCTCCTGACCTTGTGATCTGCCTGCCTCGGCCTCCCCAAGTGCTGGGATTACAGGCATGAGCCACCCCAATTTATCTTTTATCTCTATCATGCAGTCTGATAATTTTGTTTGTTTCTCTGACAGTGACTTGCCCAGAACCCTCTTAGGAGTTGGTGGTTGCAGTTTTGCTGAAGCTAACTATATGCTTTGAAAGAATGAGCCTTTTCCATTTGCCTGTCACCTTGTCTGAAATATCACTATTAGGAGACTTATCTTTTCGGTTATCCAGCCTTTTTATACTTGAGAGGAGCAATACATTATTTCTAGTGTTTTCCTCTTTGACAACCAAAAGAATGACAAGGACGTGATGAAGGAAGGAAGAAGAAAGGAAAGGAGAGTAGAAGGAGAACTGGTTAGGGCAGAGGCTCCATGACTTCCTTTTCCCCTTTCTTTTTACTCTTCTTTCAGCCAGCACTCAATAGCTGCTAAGATGAGAGGGAATGTTCTCAGACTAGGGAATAAGACTTGGTGTGTTTGCCGGTTGGCAGCACATCATGGATGAAGCAAGTGGTGATCTACACAGCCTGAACTGCATGGCCAACCCACATGGCCTCTCTTGTCTGGTGGCATTTCCCTCTAAGGAATGCGAATGTGATCATACCACAGCCATATGCTATAATCATTGAGTCCATATTTGCTTCTGTTTACATGACCACGCAGATTCATGACCTGGGGAGTCATATATCTGTTTGCAGGCAAAATCACATCCTTATTATTGAAGTAACCACCTCATAAGCCATTGCAAACCTCACAGGGCAAAGAGAGTCACACAAGGCCACACATGTTGTCAGTGGCAGTGGGGAAGAAGAGTGTCCAGGGTCCAGGTCAGCTCCACCATACCTGCTGTGACTGTCATCCCCCTCATAAGCTGAGAAGCACTTACAACTAAATAGCACCCACTCGCCCAACCTTGCTCAGAAGTTGGCAGGCATGTCACCTGCATCTCTCCTCTCCTTGAACCAGTGCTGTTGCTGGGGTGGAGGAGGCAGACTCAGATGAAGGAGACGAAGAAGCACTTGGGTGTATTTCTTGGTCTTATTTCACTTTTCCACATTCACCATTACTGAACTGGAACACAGCAACCTCTTATGTACACAATGGTTTATTAAAGGAATGTATGGCCCACATCAACCTAGCAAGGATTCTACTGGTAAACCTTCCCATGGCCAAAGGAAAAACAAGCAGGAGTTGAGTGGCTGGGGTGGGGTGCAGGCAATGGAGAGAGGGCAGAAGGGTGTAGAAGCTGAAGGGGACTAGAAGCTTACTCCTGAGTTTCTTCCTTCTGTCTTCAAATCTTTACTTCTTATGGCCAAAGACCCAGCTGTTTCATAGGCTGGAGATGCACTCTTCTAGACTGCTCGAGACAGCCAGAGACAGGGGAGGAGGGAAGAAGGATACTGTGGAAAGGGATGGCGGGGCAAACATTTAGAGCTAGAAGCCACTACTGGGCCAATGCTAAAGTTTCTGTCTCTAAGCCTAAAAAAGCCAGTGTAGTAGGGCCCTTATTACTCTTAGTTTGCTAGGTTTCCCCTCTGAAATAATGAGCAGATTTAGCCAGGCTAGCAGAAAGGAAGAGGACGGGGCTGTGCAGGAGTTAGCAGAATCTTGATTCTTGCTCTATGGTCGGTACTTGCACAGGAAGTGTTGGCGCTTGTTGCATTCGTTGCTGCTCCAAGTTAAAAAGTCTGTAAGAAAATAAACAGATATTTAAATCCATTCAGTACTATACTGAGCTTGCCAGAGTTATCTGGGTGTTTTTCTTGGAAGCATAGATAAGGCGATATGATGGTTGACTTTATGTGTCAACTTAGCTAGACTATGATGTACAGTTGTTTGATTGCTGCGAAGGTGTTTTTTAGCTGTGATTAACGTTTAACAATCAGTAGACTTTGAGTAAAGCAGATGGCCCTCCATCATGTGTGTGGGCCTCTCCAATCAATTGAAGGCCTTAAGAGAAAAGACCTGTCTCCCAAAGAGGAAGAAATTCTGCCTCCAGACCGCCTTTGGACTCAAGACAACAACATTAAGTCCTGCAAGAATTTCCAGGCTGCTGGCCTGTCCTGCGGTTTTGAGACTTCACAGCCCCCACAATTGCATGAGCCAATTCCTCAAAGTAAATCTCTGTCTCTCTATATATACATCCAACTACTTCTGTTTCCCTGGAGAACCGTAATACAGATACTAACTTTCCCAATGAAAGAAAAACACTTTAAATGTCACACACCATGGCAAAAGCTCCACTCCAGCACTGCTTTTGAGGAAAGGCAGGGGTTGACATGAATCAACTGAGAATGAGGGGCTCTTGTGTTGAGGCAGGATGCAGTGAGGATCTGAGTGTGGCCTGTCCTCAAGCCCACAGCTGAGGCTCTAAGAAGCTCCTGTTCAAAGTTCAAAGAACTGAAAGCTGCTAAAGCCATTCACATCCCAACAGGCCATCTGCTTATGAAAAAGGAGAGAGCCCAAGGCGGAGGTGGCCTTTTGAAGGACTGAAGTATTTTTGAGGTGAGATCCAACTATTTCCCTCCCAGAAGCCAAGCTCCACAGCATCACTTGTCTTCCATGGGTGTCTGCAGCAGAGCGAGGAGTTGTTCCCTGGCTAGGTGTCTGCTTGGGCCCTGACCTGCAGATCTGGCCCTGTTCCCAGTGCGTGTGGGTGGGTGAGAACCCTGGGGAGAGGAGGGGATGAGGTGTGCCCCTCCCACTCCTGGTTCTCAGGAGCCACAGAGGATGGGGCCTGCCCATGCCTGCATCCATAGTGCTCAGCGCAGGAGCCACAGAGTATAAATGAAACAGGGCCTGCAAGCTTGTGGGTACTTTCACAGTGTGGGGCAAAGAGAATACGGCACAAGGCCATGGGCCAGGCTTGAGACTGACTCTCTCATCAGCAGGTCCTTTTGAGGTTGCTGCCCACTGAGCCTGTGGATAAGCTAGAATAGCAGCTTCAAACAGTCAAGCACAGCCCAGCTCACTATAGGCACTAAGCGAGAGGTCTGCTTTTCCCACCTCATCAGAGGCAGAGTGCAGGGAAGGGTGAGTGAGAAACCTTACTTTCCCTTTTCTCCAGGCCACGGAGCCATTAGCCTAGCTTGCACGTGATAAGCATGCCACATGTATTCAGATGATTAGGGCGATTATTTCCTCCTTTTTATAAAGAGGCATTTGAGGCACAGAGAAGTCAGAGATCTGCACAGGGTCACACAGCTCAGCTAGGAGGAGCTGGAATTCTACCCTGGGCATTCAGAACGCAGAACCCATGCTCTTGACCTCAACGTATACTGAATATGAAATTTCTTTTCCAACTGCAAAACCCAAGTTATCATTATTAAATGTCTCAAAGTGGACCAGCAAAACATCAGGAAACATTGCAAGCTGCAATTTTCCAGAGTCACAAAACACATTTTGATGTAAAGGGGAGAGTCAGAAAGGGTGAGAGAGGGACACACAAAATAAAATGCTCTGGAATTCTTTCTAAAGAGTTATAAAAAAGGAATAGCCCTGTCACAAAGAGAGAACAAGAATGTGTGTGTGGCTGTATATTGGGGCATTAATATACATTTTGAATTAAAAAAATAGAAACTGAGTGGGGAGCAAAATCCATTGTACTGATGTGGCTGAGGGGGATGGGCTTTTAAATTCTACCTTCCACCAGTTTCTCTCAAATCCTTGCTTCATTCCTTGTGCTTTTCTGCCTTGAGAGCCTGTGTTCTGACAGCCACGAGCTGGGTAAGTAACCATGGGAAAGGAAAGGAACCCAAAGACGTGCTGTTCTCAGAGAGCTTCAGGCTTCTGGTTCCCATCCACACAACAGAGGCAACTTCGCTACTGAATTTTGCTGATGTGATCATCGACTCACAGGGAAAGGACTTTCGTTTGAGGACTTTGTCCAATGGGAATGTCAGAATCTGGGGAATGTGAGGGACTTAGGGAGGCATCTGGTCTACTGCTCCCAAAGCAGGTCTGGCCTCCAGTCCCAGAAATTCTGATGCTGCAGGTCTGAAAACGAATCCCTGATATTGGTATTTTTACAATGTTCCTCATTTGATTCTTTTGTGCCATGGAGCCTCGCTTCTAACACTTAATGCGTCAACTGCAATAACAACTACAATGTCCACCTTTTGCTTGGTTAACTCTGGTTATAAGGTTTCTCATTACTTCCTGGGGTAGCTCATTATGTGTTTGAGCAGTGCTAACTGTTTAAAATTTTTTCCTTGATTGAAGTAAAAATCCACTTGTTGATAGCCTCTACCTATTGGTTTTGGTTGCGTTTTTTCCATTTGAGCCAACTTCTGCCTTGAACAGCAGCAGCTGTGCTCTCGCTGGTCTGTGAAAATCCCCTCTATGGCTGTTTATCTCTGAGGGCTTTCCTCAGAGTGTGTCTCCTCATGCCTGCCCTTTGCCTCATGCTGTTAGAAAGTTTTCTCACTCTCTCTTTCCTTCTTATAAGTTTATTCCTCTGACAACAGTAAACTGCCCCCATGTCCTGCTGGGGGTGACCAAGTCCCTCCCTACCCCAGCCCAATAGCTGAGACCTCAGCCCAGGCCTGCTCCAGGCCGACTTCTTGGCTGGCAGGGGGTCCTGGTGTCACTATGATGGCCTATTAGACCCACTGGGATATTCTCAAGTATACGACCTTTGGCACTGAGTATTCTTTAATATTCTGTGATCTTGTACAGCTGAAGTTTTCTACACCGCTTATTAATCATGGTTCTCACCAGGGGGTGAATTTGCCCCCCACAGGAAACACTTGGCTATGCCTGGAGATATTTTTGATTGTCACGACCTGGGAGGAGGAGTGCTACTGGCACCTACTGATTAGAGACCAGGGATGCCGCTCAACCTCCTGCAATGTACAGGATAGCCCCCACAACCAAGAAGTATCCAGCCCAAGATGTCACCAGTATGAATGCTGAAAAGTCTAACTCATGAGCATAAAGACAAAGAATGAAAGCAGGCCAGAGAAAGGAGAAGGCTCACGCGAGTGTGTGCAGCCTGCGCTGAGCTTCGGGCCACCACATTCTGGGGACAGGATTCAGGGAAACAGACAGAAGGGAAGAACTCAGGCAAAGACCGGCTTTCCAGGGCTCATGGCAAACCCTCATTTTAAAGAAGTCAGAAGAGATTTATCTGTTTTCACCACATATATTTACTCCCTGTGGTCTGGGCTTCCCAAAATGGGATATATATCCCTCTCATGGTATAGAATGTGATTTTAAAATAAGTGTATTTCAGAAAAAAAATGAATGGATTTAAAGAAAATATTGAGTAAATAACAGAACAGCTGGTACATTGATATGACAAAGACTGTAAAGTGATCACAAAGGACTGAAGGTTGGTAACCAATGTCTGTGGCAAGGCCACTGCCTTGCTGGAGAAAAGAGTTGTTGGTGTGGAATGAGGAGGGCAGTGGTCCCCTGTGCCTATTTTTGTGCTTACTAGGTAAAGGGAAGAGTCTGCGCATTGGGAAGTGGTGAGGGGTGGTGCATTATAACTTACTGCTATTGGAGCTCATCTCAGCACAGTGCTTGTTCCCACCCATGGACTTGCCAGACCAGGATCTGTACAGATACATGGCCCCATCAATCCACTGCCACTGCTGCCTCTGCAACAACAGGAGATGGAGAAGTGTACAGCTCAGCAACCCACCTGCCACAGCCAAGGAAGTCCCCTCAGTCCCCTTTAAAACATGGTTTTCATTGCAAACATTGGGAAAGTACAGAAATGCTTAAAGAAGGAAAAAGAGAAAGTCATTCCACTCAACCGCTAATAGGAAAACATTACCAATATTACTGCAAAAAATAGAAATAGATGTAAATACTTACTCCATCTGAATGACAGGGCTCTGATTGATAGCAATGTGAATACATAAAAATGTAAAATTTCTGATAGTCAAATAAATGACATTAAAAACGAAATAATTGTATAAAATATTTGTAACAACTATGGTAAAGGATTATCTGTTTTTCTGTAACATAATATTTAAAAAGAGAAAAAGCCATAAGATGTTTATAGACAAGTACTAAAGGATGAACACATATGTATTCATGAAAGAGGGTGAACGAATGTGTGGTATCTTCAGCAGTTTTATTAAGAAGCAGGAAGTATGGGGCTTCCCGCTTTATGTTCCCTGTGTTTGTCTGAGTCAACTAAAGAAGCCCCAGCAAGAATCTGTGAACTGAAGACCCCACACCTAGACCTTACCAACCAGCTGTTCCTTACAAAAACCACTCACGTCATTTCTTACAAGAAGGTATTGATGAAAAGAACAGGAAGTTACAGTGAAAAACATCAAGGATAACAAAAAAAAATTACAGCATCTAAAAAAAAAAGGCTAGCTGAAAGTTTTCAACTTTAACTCAAGATCCAATGGAGATTTGATTAATCTGTCTCATAATAGGCCTGTGTGCATACACACACACACACACACACACACACACACACACACTTTTTAAGGCTCTAGAAAGCTGGTAATTTTGTGTTCTGCCATTCAGGAGGGCCTTAATTAGACAAAGGTCTATACAATGGAGTCATTTAAATCATATCCTCCACTGAGGGCCAGAACTGGGCCCCTGACCTTGAGACTTTGGTCTCCGTCAGCTGGAGGCACATCTGGAGAAGATCCACCCGCTGTGTCCTTGTTATAGGCCGGGAGGCCATTCCCCAAAAAGAGGATGCCAGCCTGGCTTTCCCAAGAGGGCCTTTGTGGCCAAGTCTGAGGTTACCTTCTGTGGGTCGTGCAGGCCAATCCATATCGGCTGGCTTCTCTGATAGCCACTTATGTACTCTGCTATGGTGCTGGCTTCCTTTAAACTCAGGATAGATGCCAGGTGGGCTCCGTTTCCGTAAGACTGACACTCGAGCTATATACAAGGAGAGGTCCTGTTAATTATGCCTGCATGTTTAAAGCACAGCCCTCCCCTCAGAAGGCTAGCATGCCAAGCAGGAGGGACTCACGCAGCCCCCACTTCCTCCACACATCGTGCTCTAAGCACCACAGAAGGCTTCCTGCCACCCTGGGAAAAAACACAACTGCTGCAGCGTTCGGTCTCAGAGAAAGAGGCAATACAAGGCCAGGGCAAGAGATTTAGGGTCTGAGGACGTGCCCGGGGTCCTGGTCTTGCCTCTCAGTGGTGTACGTGACCTTGACAAGTCACTTCACCTCTCTGAGGCTCAGTTTCTTCATCTGTAAAATAATTACTGCTACCTAGGACCTGTCATGAGGCCTATTGTATTATAGTACTGCATTTCAACAGATCTAAGAAACTGCTGATTGTAAAATGTGCCATTATTTTGTGTCCCACGAAGAAAGAAAATAAAATCACTGTCAATGAATCTATGATACACAGTGACACAGTGTGTTCGTAGCACACACCTGATTTTAGAGGTGTCAGTATGTGAACACAATGTGCATCAGAGAACAGGCATTATGGCAGTGCTCTTTGCGGGACACCTCCAACACACTGGGCACCTCACCATTCGGTCCTAACAGCAGCCTAAGGAGGTGGGGCCCACCTTTAGTTTATGGATGGGGAGAGAGAGGATCAGGAATGGGCAACTGGACACAGGAAGAGAGCCCAGCTCTCCCTAATTCCTAAGCCTATATTGTGTTTATTTTAATTATTATTACCCTATATTACATAAGAATAACACACTGTAAATTGTAAACAGTGGTCTGTAACTTATTTTGACTTGCTAGTGAATGGGCATGGATCAATTGCCTAAACATGTGAGGTGATCCTCCAGAGGAGAGGAGACTGCTCCCCGTGCTGGTGTAGAATTCCTGCCGATTGGAGGTGAATATGCCCACCGCTTTGTCTTTCCTCAACAGTAACCATGCCTCCAAATCTGGTTGGATTTGGGGGTTTCCTGGGCACTAGAGGCAGATACGTAACTATCTGCTTTGTTGCAACTTTTAAAACTTTCAGCTCTAATCCCAAATCTGTTTTACTTCTGTATGTCTGCATATCGATCCCCAATTTTTCCTTCTTCCTTTGCAAAAGTGCTGTCTTCTTTCATATCCAAGGCCATGCAATCTGAATTTTTCTTGTGGGCAAATAAATGGTAATCACTGTTTTAAGGATTGTATGAAACACATGACATGATAAATTCTTATTCTGTAACCAGAAACCTATTGTTCAATTAAACAAGGCAAATGTTTATATATATGGGTGTATGTATATAAACTTTATTTTATTCTCTTCTGGGGTTGTGTTACATGACAAGAAATTGAATTAATTCAATAAAATTTTAGTTCAGGTTGCTTAGGTTTTTACTGCTCCCATTCTTGCTTTTACTAATTTATCCAAGATTAGATGTGATTACTATTTAATAATAATTTAGTCCTCACACTTACAAACCACTTACAATACCAGCATGCTTCTATCACTGTAATTCTATTTAATTCTCAGGCCCATGAGGCATGCCAGCCAGATGACCAGACAGCATTTATTGAGTGCCCACTCTATACCAGCCACAAAAGATCCTGTGTCAGAAGGGGAAACAGGCTTGGAGGCTTGGAGTATGTACGTGATAGCCTCCCTCCCAGTCCACACAACTGGTACTGCTGGGGCTGTAACTAGAACTCAGGCCTCTGCCTCTCAAGCTCAAGGTCGGATGTCCATGTGCTTCTCACGTTGCCTCCATCAGCTTCCAGGGGTCTCAAGAGCCAGCCATGCAAGAAGAGCCAAGGGCGGTAGCAACACTGGCGAGGAATCAGGGAGCCGCACAGCTCTTGTTGGGTTTGAGGGGGTCCTCTTTGGCTTCGCTGTCCTAGCACCCTCTCTGCACCTTGGTCCTGTTAACTTTGTTAAGGTTCAGTGTCAATCCTGTGGGCTGTTCTTTCTTGAGACCCTGAATTGGCATCTACCATGTGGCATAGGCTTTATGCGAGTCGTTTTAATGAATCCTCCTGACAAGTCCATGAGGTAAAAAGTATTATCCCACTTTCCAGTAGGGGAACAGGTAAAGGGAGGTACCTAGGGAGTGGCAGAGTAGTGATGTAAACTCAGGTCTCTATTACTCCTCGGTTCCCAGACATCTTCCTCTTTGTTCCCTCTGTTTTCATAGAGAAAGTCTATTCCTCTCCACGAGCTCATTTTCTTTCCTGGGACAGAGTCTGGGAAACCCTTTCTTCACTCTGTTTCTCTCCCCTTTTTATACAATTATTCAGGACTCAGCTCAGACTTTGCTGGGGTTGCTGTGTCAGTTACTCTCAGCGTAAACTTGGGAAAGTCATTTATACTCATGCTGTATGGAAATGTTCTGTTTAAATGTCGCAATCCTGCATTAATCCTGGGCTTTCTAAGGCCGGAGAATACGTTCATAGCCTCAGTAGCTGGCATGTGGTAGGTGCTTCATTCTTGTTTTTTTGTTTGTTTGTTTGTTTGTTTTGTTTTCTGTTTTTCATTGTGTAGTTTTATACAGGGATTGTAAGACCGCATAGGCCCAGATCATGCCAAATGTACCTATATGGCTCCCCCAATTAATCACAATTCAGCAGCATCCACTCCCCATATGTGGCTGAGATAACTTACTTCGACTGTCTATTTGGTTATCTCTCAGACAAAGCTTCAACGAAATAAAATGGGCAGGTTTGTGGACTGTGTAGAGCAGCGGAAAAGTTTCCACATTTTCTTGGACTGCTTCACCTTCTGTCAGCGGCTCCAAGGTGTCTGCTCCAGGCATGTCTACACACCACTCTCTTTCTGGTAAATCTCGTACAGAAACTCCATTATCCTTTCTGTGAATTCCTCATCTTCTCTTCCTCCTTTGATTGATGTATTTCTGTCTCCTTTACTGACAGTGAGCTTGCTGAGGGTAGGGGCTCTTTCCTATGTATCCGTATGTGCTTGTAGCCCATCTAGGGTCTGGCATACAGCACCTGCTTCAGCAATGCTTACAGAATTGAATGAGTTGAACACACAACCCTCTTCTGTCCATTTCACCAGCCAAAGGGGCTTCTCTTCATAGTGCCCAGGAAGGACACTTGATCCTGAATCAAATGAGATCTGGGGCTCTGGCTGGTCCTTTGCTCTAGAAAGGCCAGGGCAAGCAGGCAGCAAGTTTCTTACCTCGGCATCAGACCAGTTCCTCAGCTTCCTGAAGTAACCATAGCAATTGGACTTGTGGTAAAACCATCCAGGAGCACAGCTGGGTCTCATGATGATATCTGCACATAAACAAAAGGCAATTGCACGTTATGATAGCAAAAACAATCAATTCCCAGACTTGATACAGTTTGCAATCAGGAACCCCTTGAATGAAGAGAGTCCCTTCATGAAGGGTCCTGCTACACTGCCAAAAATGTATACAGCTTACCCTTCTTCTGGCTTTTCCCAAAGGGACCTATGGCCTTTTACCAGTGTGACTGTGTTTCTGCGATTACTGGACACTGCCTCTGAACAGACATTAATTCCAAGAAAACGTCACTGCGGTCCACCAGTCAGAGTAGGGGTTATGGAAGTCAGGTGATCAATGGAGTTTTAGCTTGATCTGCCTCACAGTGGGTCCAGTGGGTCCCCTGAACCCATGCTGTGGTTATCTCCCCAGTTCTGGAATGCATAATTGGAATATACATACATACATAATTGGACTAGATAGACACTCATAATTGGAATAGATCCTCAGCAGCTGGCAGAATCTTGTATTAGCAGTGAAGGTCAAATAACTATAACTTAAGGCATCACAAGAGTGGATGAGGGACACAAATTGGTAGTTTGGGGCATTCCAAGGAGGGAGGAGTCACTTTGGCCTGGGAGACAAGGGAAGGGTTACATGGCAACTTGACTGGAACTTGAGCATAGGTGGGCTATGTGTCAGTACTGGGGGAGGGAACATTTTAGGCAAAGGAGGCAGGAATGTGTGGGGAAGGATAGAAACAGCAAGCACTTAAGTCTGCCTTAAGTACAGGGTGTCTGTCAGGCAACCATGGCAGAAATAGGAAAGAGCCAGGGCCTAGAAGCAAAGGAATCCATGATTCAGGGAGGCACATGCTTTTCCTGCTAGTCCATTGGTGAATGTGCCATGTCACTGAATCTGAAGGTTTATAAAGAGGGGGAGATGGCTGGATGTACAGAGGCATCAGGTGATCAAGGGGATGTCAAGCTAGCAAGTGTAGGCTTTGTGACTATGTGGCTACCTTCTGACACCATGGTGGGTGCAAAAGTGTTTCCTTCCATAAGGGAGGTCCACAGACTGCAGCTGTCATAACAGCATTTTCTCTCTCCTCATTCAAATGATACTACTGTCGCTTGTTTGCCCCACTCTTCTGTTTTATTTCAGCCCCTGCCTATGCATCTCCCAGGGCTCCCCATTGCTTTCAGATGAGCTCTCTGCTCGTCTAGCATGTAAGAGATTTTATAACCTGGTTGTATGCCCCTATCCAGCCACATCCTTCTATGCCATAGTCCCAGCTCCGTCTTGGAACATGAATGCTCAGTGTAGCTTTAGATCCTTTGTATGTGCTATTCCTTATACCTATGAATAATGAATAATGACCAACCTAACTACGGCAAGGCAGGAAATGTTTCAGTGAGTATGTCAAATATACTACAAACAAACAGCAAAGATATTCATGTATTTAAATGCTTCATCTTCTACTACATTCATAAATATGAACATAATTTTATGATAAATAAAACGCAGCCTTTATGCCATTGCTGTTACTACTAGTACCACTGTCACTAGCTTTTGTAAATAAGGTGCTTGACTTTCTATCATCTCTCTGTTCTCTCCCTGTCTTTGCACTCTGTCTACATCTCGGTCTCTTTTGTCTCTGTGTTTCTGTGTGTCCCTCCTTGTCTATGACTGTTTTCTGCTCTCATTCTTTTTTCTCCCCCTCCTCCTTCCTCACTTTTCCATCTCTCTCCCCTCCCCTTTCTGCCCCTCACCCTGCAAGGTGCTTTCTTGATGCCAGGCACCATGTTAGGTGTTTTATCCATATGGCATTTTTATCATAATTGCTTGAGGAGGTGAGGAAACAGGCTCAGGGTGGTCATCTGCCCATGATCACACAGTAAGATGGAAAAGGTGCTTTGCAGATCCAGTTCTCTATGATTTAAAAATCTGTGTTACTGCCACCAACCCTCCCAACCTTTATAAAAATGAGAAATTCAAAACTTAGCAACATAAATAATTAATTGGGCTGCCTTGATTATTTTCTCAGGAGGAAAAGAAATCCTTGCACTTTAAGTAAAAATTGATCTTCTTAAGAGAAGGCTGGCCATTGATTACCAGAGGGCAGATAATGACGTGGGCTTGAATTTCAGAAAGGGACAGCTGCGAAAACATGCCTTCCAAAGTAATACCGGTGAGACTGTTCTGAAAGAGGTGGCAAAGAGGAACCCAAATTTCTGACCTTTGGCCCGAGGACAAAGACCCCTGGCATCACACCTGGTGCTCCTGGTTTGGTCTTGTGCACTCTGAAGCAACTGTCCTTGGCATTCCGTGAGCAAACATGTTAGGACAGACCCTCTACCACCATGGTCTTTGTTTCCCCTGGATCCAAGCCATGAAAGCAGAGGGCCTAGGGACACACGCAGAGGACTTGGAGGACCATGCCGGAGCCCAGACAATCATGACTCTCTCTCTTCTCTTTCTCCCCTTTCTCTGTCTCTCTTTGTGTTTCTCCGAGTGCTGCTCTCTGTCTTACCATCTCTCTGTTTGTGCATCTCTGTCTTTGACTTTCTATGTATCTCTCCGTTCTCTCCCTGTCTTGGTACTCTCTCTTTTCTCTCTGTGCGTATGTGTGTCCCTCCTTGCCTATGACTGTCTGTTCCCTGACTCTCATTCTTTTTCTCCCCCTCCTCCTTCCTCACTTCATCTCTCTCCCCTCCCCTCTGCCCCGCACTCTGCAAGTTGCGGCTGTGGCCGTGAGCCCCCGGTGGAGACATTTTAGCTCCTAGATATGCAACTAACGGCCGCTCTGCTGCGCTATGGCTCTGCCTTGCGCTACCCCTCTCCCATCGCCCAGGCTGGAGGGCAGCGGCGCCATCTCGGCTCACTGTAGCCTTGACTTCCCGGGCTTAGGTGATCCTCCCACCTCAGCCTCCCGAGTAGCTGGGACTACAGGCGAGCACCACCGTACCAGGCTAGTTTTTTGTACTTTTTTTTTAGTAGAGACGGAGTTTCGCCACATTGCCCAGGCTGATCTGGAACTTCTGGGCTCAAGTGATCTACCCGCCTTGGTGTCTCAAAGTTCTGGGATTACAGGCCTGAGCCACCGCACCCGGCCTTACTCCACACATTTATTGAGCATTTACTATGTACCCGATGCAGGTCCAGGCCGTTTACATGTATTCTAATCATCTTCATAATAACCCTGTCATTATTCCTACGTTCCAGATGAAGAAACAAAGGCAGAAAGAAGACATCGTGTCCCAGGATCCTACAGCAAATAAATGATAAAGGTAAGATTTGACCCCAGACAGACAGTCTGACTCCAAGTCTTAGTCATCTTAGTAATGATGCTCAAGTTATTGCTTTAAATCCTACATGGGTCAAGCACATTCGTTGAGATTATTTTGTTTAATTACCAGAGCCTCCCTGAGAGATAGGTGTGGATAACCATTTCCATTGTACAGAGAAGGGAACCTCCTCACAGGGGCGAGTAACCTGCTGAGGTTACCCAGATGGGGAGTGTGGTGGAAACTGGGAGAGAAGCCAATGTTTCCATGGTGGCCTTAGAACCTTGACCCCACCTCACATGGTGCTAGAGCTCGTCATCTCTACACATGCAGTATCAAGAGGTTTCAGCTTCTAGCATCTTGCCTGGACTACTCCAATACTCGTTCTACTCCCTCACTTATTACATGTATGACCTTAGGAACATGATTTAATCTCTTTCAGCTTTACTTTTCTTGTCTGTACAGTGGGATCAACAATATATGCCTTCTTCACACAGTTGTTGGGAAGATTAATTAAGATAATTCACGTACAGTGATTAGCACAGAGCCTAGTGTATAGGAATTGTTCGATAAACAGTAGCTAGTTAAAACCTGAAGCTATTAAAACCCATCATCATTATTATGTAATAGTTTTGAAAAGATAAGCCAGATGAAGTTTTTTAGTGTCCATAAATGATGTTGCTCTATGTCTCTCCACTCACTGAATCAATGCCATGAATTGCTTCAGGTGAAGGGCAGGTATCAGGACAAAGAACTCACTGTGGAAGCAATAAGAGTTTAATATTCACCACAAGGTCTCATTGAGAGAGAAAATTAATTTCTAAGTCCCCTCTATTTCTCTTAAGTACAGCAGTGCAAAGAACATTTAGGATATGTCATAAGGGAGGTTCCCCCAAGATAGTAAGAATGAGTAGAATGTCCTTCTGCAGCTGGAAGGAAGATCTATCTGGAAAAGAGAAATTGAAGGACCTGTGGTGAATCTTGTGTCTGCATCTCCTCCTCAGGAGAGAAGCCAGAGAGTTTAGTGAGATCCCAGGGATAGGAAGATGGTTGTATCACATTCCCCAGGATATAGCTTGGGCAAATTTCAAGTTTCACTAAGTAGGTCTGAAGTCAGCACAGAACAAGAGTGGCAGGGAACCACCTGGCCACATAGAAATGGCCACAGAAATGGCCTCCAGCTCTGCAGGAGGGGCTCAAGAGCAGCCCCCCAGAGCCTTGCACTCTCTTGCATGGTTTCCCTTGCATGGCTGAGTTCCACAGGTCCTGAGCAGCCTGAGATAGTTCAGTGAACTGGTGTAGGGTTGAAGACAAAGAGCCATGAAAGAGCATATTAGGGATAACTATGACCAGGACCACAGACTGCAGCCATAGGGGCCAAAATGATGCCCAAAGAACCTTGCTTCTCTTAGTATGTCCTTCCAAACCGTCCTACCCTTGGCCAAGGGCATTCCCCAGCAGTAGCAGTACTAAGTAACAGACAGCACTGGTCCCCTCTGGAAGCCCTCTTCTCAACAGAGGCAATGCTCAAATATGGATTCTTCACTCACTCTTACATGTCCAACACCCAGCAAAGCCACATGGGACTGTGAAAGGCACTAGAAGCCCAAGCATCACTTAATCTTACTGTGTGACACTGGGCAAATCTCTACCCTTTTCTGGAATTCATTTTCCTTGTAAATAGAACAAAGACATTACACCAGATGAGATCACATTTCATTTCCTTCCATTTCTGGTATTCTGTGACATTTCTTCTTAGCTCACTCGTACACTGTTCCTCCCCTGCTTTCTCTATTGGTGGATTCTACAATATTGCTACCCACTTTGTTGCCATGTTACTTTGCACTTGATGTGTGATCTATAAATGTATAAGCGCCATCTCTCTAACTAGATTGTAGGTACCTTGCAAACTGGAATCCCTAATAATGCTCAAAATGATAAACCAGTGCATAAGCATTGGGGAATTCTAATTATGGCTATGACTTTTTGACAATCTGCTAGGCAACAGGTGTTTCAAACACATTATCTCTGCCCTTCACAATAAACTTGCCAAATTAATATTATAACTTACCCTTAACTCATGATTTAAGTATGGGTTATAATCATATGGAATTGAGTTTTGTTGGATTCTAGAGCCCTTGAATTTTTCAGTACCTATCTTTGTTTTTCATCTCCATGTTTAAAAACCTATTTCCTGCAGTTCCTAAATGTTTTTGTGGGCAAATGGATGACTGTCTCACATGGGCTGTGTGAACACTGGCTGTGGCTCAGTTCCAGCTACGTGATGGATACTCACCACCCAGGACTCCTGTTTTGGCCAGGCAGCTCAGCAATAGGAGCAGCCGCATGCTTCTGGAAGCCATCTTCCTCCTACCCTGAGGATGTAGCTAGTGCAAGGATCTCAGAGACCTTACTAGCGCTTCTTTGAAACTCCTGGGTTCTCCTTGATCTGCAAATCTGAACACATTTGCACAGGTGAGAAGGACCCAGGAATCTAGATGCCAACTAATACATATGGAGGAAAATAATACAATATTTTCCTGGCTAAATCCAGACTTTATAATGAAGGGAATCTCAAGTTAGATGTACATGTTAGAAAATTTTAAGAGATTTTGTTCTTACCTGCAAGACCTCCTGGGCCAGTGCCAGAGATCTAACTATAGCAGGCTGAACAGTTTCATAGTCTGCATGGAGGCAATTTGTAAACCACCGAGCACTCGCCCCTGTTAGCTTCAGGAGGGCCAGCAGAGGGCGCCCTAAGGCAAGCTTCCTTACGGATAAGGCGGATATGGGCATTCTGTTGTCAAGAAAATCCAATAGAGTGGCTCCGACATTGAATTTTTAAATGTTAAAATTAAACGTGAGCACAGTGTCCAATACCCACATTTTACAGATGAGAAAACCTGAGGTCAGTAAGTATGAAGTCATTTGTTCATGGACAGCAGCTACAAGCAGATCTGACTCCATCAGCACTCTTTCCTTTACACTTAGTTGACATCATTTTTAAAAATAAAGAACATGGCTTTATCTTTTCCCCATTAGCAAACAACACATGAGTTATTAGAAAATCAATGCAAAACTAGAAAATAAGAAGTAAATCCCATCTCCAGGAGATAATTTGGTGAGTAGCCTACAGATATCTTTCTGTGCACCTCTCTCTGTGTACAATTTTATAAAAATAAGATCATATAGTCCTATAGCCTGGTTTTGTTTCTCAGAAACAGATTAATTGTAATACATTGTCTTGCACTCACATAACTTTCATGCATTTTTTATTTTTTCTTTAGTATAAATTCTCATATATAGGGTTGTGGCATCACACAACATGCACATTGTCATTTTAATACCCTTTGTTAAAATGTATGGGCTGTGATATTTACCTCATTAACAGGGCACTAAAAGGATTGGTTCCCTAAGCTCCCAGTGAATGCTTAATTTTGTCAAGTTTTTGGTTAATTCTGGTATATTAAAGAAGAATCTTAGTGTTTTAAAATATTTTATAATTACTAATGAAGTTGAACATCTTTTTATATAATGATTTGCTTTTAGTATTTGGTGAATTTTCATTTTACAGTTTTGCACATTTTTCTATTTCATTGTTTGTGAGATCTTTTTTGTATGCTTATTTGTGAGATCTTTTTTGTATGTTTATTGCCTTTCACGTGTTACTAATAGTATTTCTCAGTTTGTATTTTTCTCTTACTTATTATAATTTTTGCCATTCTGAAATTTTCAAAAATATTGTTATTTTTATGTTTTTTAAAATAATTTTTAAATTTATATCAAAAGACTGGCCATTACTGTCACATAAGGTTAAAATGTTTATCAGTGTTCTCTTATATTTTCATCTGTCTGGGCTTTGTTTTAACATAAGTATGAAACTGAGTTCTGGATTTCCCTCCCAAATAATTCTTAAAATGAGTTAATTCATTGAATTCACATTTAATCATACTTTATGATTAAAAAATCTGAATATACAATCTAACTCTCAAATAATGGATTGCTTAAAGAGAATAATGTAAACGATGACTTTTCTGGAAAATCAATTCTGGGGTCCATATGAACACTTTAAGGCAACATTAACTGAGAATGAGACAAAGCTTGGAGAGTGTGGATGTGACCTTCCCCACCCCTTACTTCTTTTTAAATCATTGCGTGAACCTTGCACTTTGCTAAACTTTCCTTCCAAAAGTAATAGTGTATTTTCAATGTCCTCAAACCCCTTTAAAACGCAAACAGAATTTCTCTGTCAAGGTGACCATCTGGGGGAAGGGAGAGGCAGCATCTTTTTTACTAATCTGTGAATAATTTTTAGTGAACTGATATTCATTGAATGTCTACATGTCATGTTCATAAGTAAGCTGCACTGGGCCGGGTGTGGTGACTCATGCCTGAAATCCCAGCACTTTGAGAGGCTGAGGCAGGTGGATCACCTGAGGTCAGGAGTTCAAGACCAGCCTGGCCAACATGGCACAACCCTGTCTCTATTAAAAAATACAAAAATTAGCTGGGCGCGGTGGCAAGTGCCTGTAATCACGGCTACTCAGGAGGCTGAGGCAGGAGAATCACTTGAACCTGGGAGGCAGAAGTTGCAGTGAGCCAAGATTGCACCATTGCTCTCCAGCCTGGGAGACAGAGCAAGACTCCATAAAAAAACAAAAACAAAAACAAAAACAAAAAACCTGCACTGTAGATCTCATGAATGCATGTTACAAATGAAGACACTGACACTTATGATTGAGTAACTTTTCTAAAGTTTCCCAGCTACCAGACTGCAGAGCCAAGATTTAACCCAACAGCTTGACACCGAAGCCAATGCTCTTTGCAGTGAAGGAAGAAAAGAAGGTAAATAATTTAAATCAAACAACACAGCAACAGAAAGCCTGACAAGCCTCACTAGAAATACAATTTGTCATTTCTGGCCTGGCTAATAGCTGACAGAGGAAAACAGATGTTTAAAGAAAGTCCCCCATCATCAACCGCGAGGAGGATTACCTGTTTGGCAACCAAGACTCTAAGGGCCCCTGCCTTCTTCAGTGTCTCCAGTGGTCCCAGTCAACGTTTCTGGAGCTTTTATATCTTCTTGCCTCAGGAATTAATAATCTTTACTTTAATCACAAAGCGATAATATTATTTGAGAAAAACAATCCATCCATAAAAGTCTTATCTACAGTGAAAAAAATGAATCATATAAGAGACGGCTTCAGAATGTACGTAAGGTGTGCTTTGACTAGCCAGGAAAAGAACCTCTCCCTGTGTGCAAACAGAATCTTTTCTTCACATCACGTTATTAAAACTGACAACATCCTGTAATCTGTTATAAGCCCATCTTCCTCTCCCCTTATGTTACTTTTTCATGGCTGTCTTTTTATGCCTTGGTATGGTGGATTTCCTTTATTTCTCTTTTATTTCTAGAAGGATTTTCTGTCAGGGTTAGGCATAGGTTATGACCCATGCGGTGGGACCTGAGGCCCACACACAGATTTTCCTTCCTAAAGCACCGACTCCACTCCTTCAACATGCATGAGTTTCCTCAGAGATCTACTATTTGTGCTTCTCCCGCAGAACAAGGATGATCATGTCAAAATAGCTTACATCAACAGAGTGTGTTACAATAACGGGTTTTCAGTGAAGTCATCAAATAAGATGCCAACAAAATCCTTGTGAGCAGCATAGGACAGATATCCCCATTACACACTCAAGAAACCCAACCTTAAGAGAGATTAGAAACTTTCCGAGGTTCACAACGCTGGTCAGCAGTGGACCTGGACACTGAACCTTGTCCTTCTGACTCCAAATATAAGTGTTTGCCAAAATACAGTCCTGTTGAAAAATAGGCTATTTGAAAAAAGTAACAAGATTTTCTTTTCCAGTATAGATGGCAAAGGATTAGGTTGTAGGTGCCAGAGATGACTCAACTTTAAACTACAGATTTAAGTCTGTAAAGGACCTTTATGTCTGGAAACTTTAAGTCTGGAAGGGACCATAGTAGTTATCAAATCTTACTCTTTTGTTCTACTGGTGAGGAAATTGAGGCCTAGAGAAACATTGTGACTAGTTTAATGCACAGACAGTTGTGGGTGAAGCTGATATCAGAAGCCAGCTTTCTTGCTCCCAGCTCACTGTTGTTTGGAAAATGCTACTCAACCTTTGTTATTAGATTTTTGCATCAGTTGTGTAAATTCATGGTAGGACATGAGAAAGTAATGCTTTCATGGTTCACAAAGAACATTTTAAAGAATCTCTCCCATCAGAATGTTTGACACAAACCTCTTTCTCTTTAGGCAGCTGGATGGGAATCATCATTGCTTCATGGCACAATGGCGTACAAAGATGTTAACTCCAAGCCTTTCAATTTCAGAAGTCCTGGTCCAGATGTAAGAGAGAAAAGTTTTAACAAAATGGGTGATTAGATAGATCTCCTGTGTTTCCACCAGCCATCCCAACCCTTAGTCTGCTATCCCCATGCCATTATATAGATTTAAAGACTTGAGATGAGAGAGAAGAGAGTAGAACAGATTAGAAAACTAGATGTTCATAGGACTTTTAAGAGGTCTCTTACTGAACCCTCACATTGACTAGCTCCAAATGAAGGCATTGATAGGACTCACATAAACCTTTGAGATGTAAGAATGTAAAGGACCAGAAAATTATCTGAATCGAAAAGGTCCACTGAATAGTAAGTTTATTTTTTTAAAAAAGTCTACATATAAACACCTCATACATGAAATGGTCAAAATGAGAATCCTAAAAGCCCCAAATCAGCAATGATCACCTTCAAAGTAACAAGGATGGGGATGGCACCATAATGGAGAGATAAAGTGGAAGCCAGGCAGCTTTCGAATACTAGCTTTATGTATTTATTTATTATTTTTAATTTCAATAGGTTTTTGGGGAACAGGTGGTGTTTGGTTACATGATAAGTTCTTTAGCGGTGATTTCTGAGATTTTGGGGCACCCATCACCCAAGCAGTGTATACTATACCCAATGTGTAGCCTTTTATCTCCTGCCACCCCCCACCCTTTCGCCCGAGTCCCCAAAGTCCAGTGGATCGTTCTTGCGCCTTTGCATCCTCATAACTCCCACATATGACTGAGAACATCAATGTTTGGTTTTCCATTCCCGAGTTACTTCACTTAGAATAATAGTCTCCAATTCCATCCAGGTTGCTGTGAATGCCATTGTTTCATTCCTTTTTATGGCTGGGTAGTATGGAACACTAGCTTTAAAGTGCAAAGGAAAACAACTTTCAACCTGGAATTCTGTACCCAGCTAACCAACCATTAAGGGTGAGTATGACAAAAAGATATGTTAGAGTTATGAGAACGCAGTAAGATTGTTACCCATAGACTCATTGAAATTACTGCTTAAGCGTGTCCTTTGTCAAAAAATAAAATAATCCCAGAAGATGTGTTACAATAAAGAAATGTGTTGACTGTATTAGTTATAATAATGTTTAAAATAAAATTAATAGTAACTTTATTTTATTTTTAATATAAGTAGGAACAAAAATACCAGACAATAACAAATGAGATTAAAGAGAGTTAGGAATGAAGTTAAAATATTCTAAGATCTGATCATGATTAAATTGAGATTTCATTAGAAAATATTAATTTAAGTATATGTGTTATCAGAGTACTTTTTTGATAATGCAAACTTGATGTTGCTGCACTTATGATGAAATACTACAATTGATCCCCACATTCACCAAGACTTTCAGTATAGCAGGAAAATCTTTCTGAGTCGTACACCTTCATATCACTCTTGCCTCCAGCACTAATACTCCATCCAGTCAAATCTGTGCCCATCAACACCACATGTTGGTACTCCCTGGAACAACCCCATTCAAGGTCACACCTCCATGCCTTTTTTCATGTCATTCCTCTGCTTGCAATGCCCTTTTTCTCATTCCTTGTTTGGGTGTGTTTATTCATCTTTTAATTAGTTCATTCAATAAATATTGAATGTGATTAAGTGCAAGAATCTGGGTATATGGGTGTAGGTGTGGTAGGGAAGGGGACAGGAGGTGATAAAAAGTTGAAGAACAGCCATCTGGTTTCTGTCCCACAGGATCTTGCCACAATGACAGCTTGGTTTGGTTTACAGCATTGCTTTGGAGGCTTTTCCTTATTCTACTCTCCGACAGCAGAGATGCCTTCCATTGTGCTCACATACCCCAGGCTCGGCACTTAAAGTCTCTATTTTCTGGTTGGCTACCTATATTTCACTAAGCTACTTCAGGTCAGGGATCACATCTTCTTCCTCTCTCTCACCTTATGTTCAGCAATTTTTAGTAGCGAAACTAACCAGCAATCCAAGGAAGAGTAATTGCTTCAAAATCTGCCTCTTTTCTTCTTAGGTATTTCCATCTAGAGGTTCTAAGGAACAAGCAAACTCACTCATATCTTTCTTTTTCCCACAGAGGAAAACTTCACTTTTTTTTTCTCTTTTGAGATGAGTCTGGCTCTGTTGCCCAGGCTGGAGTACAGTGGTGTGATCTCAGCTCTATGCAGCCTCCATCTCCCAGGTTCAAGTGATTCTCCTGCCTCAGCCTCCCAGATGACTGGGATTATAGGTGCCCACCACCATGCCCAGCTAATTTTTGTACTTTTAGCAAAGATGGGGTTTCACCATATTGGTCAGGCTGGTCTGGAACTCCTGACCTCAGGCGATCCGCCCTCCTGGGCTTCCCAAAGTGCTGGGATTACAGGCATGAACCACCGCACCCAGCCCAGGAAAACTTCACTGAACATATTTTTGGAGAAGACATTCACTTCTTTGTCAGGGAGAAATACCTTATTTCCTCTCTTGGAAGAATTCATGCTCTAAGCCCACTTGAAACAATTAAACTTCATCTATGTGGTGATTTAACTTGGCTTCCTAAAAGACTCCAAATGGAAACCTGTGCATTAGTACATCCCTATAGGTAGATAGTACATTTCTCAAAAGTGGCATGTGATTAAACATGCTTAGATAAAAGTGAATATTCTGATAAAAAATTAAAATGTGATCTCTCTCCATAAGTCCACAGATATTCAGTAAGCTCTCATCAGTTTGTGACATGCTGGTACAGCTGTCTAACAGAATTCCCTAAGATAATGGATGTATTCTAATCTGTGGTTTCAGTGAGGTAGTCACTAGCCACATATGGCTATCAAGCACTCAAAATACGATGACTAAGAATGGGGAATTGAATTGTGAGCTTCATTTAATTCCAATTAGTTAAACAAGTTTAAACAGCTATGTGTGGCTAGTGGCTACCATATTGTACAGCACAAACCAAGAAGATGGGGGCAAATTTTTTTGTGGAAACAAGTTGATGTGGAAGAAAAGATGAATCGTTCCTGTTTGCAGGGAAGCTTAGAGACAGAGGGAAACTCGTGGAAGTAAGTTCTGAGTACTGAAGGAATTGTGGGGAGTTTGGGGGAAAGCTATAGAACTTGCATTTGAACCAAATGTAATTAGGTCACCAAGCAGGAGTGTCTCAGCTGACACCTAGGGTACATTTTAGAAAGAAATCTTTGTCCTTCTCTGCGATGTGATAGACTGAGTCAGGGGTTCTTTTGTCACATCTGCAGCACATTTTTCATCCTCTTCTTTCCCTAGTTGAAGCTTGGATGCGATTCCTTTCCCTTCCTCTTCAAATGACTGATGAACTTCATCCTGAGTCGAATAGTGGAGCTTCTCAATATTTCTTCATTTGAGGTCAAGGGTAAATTGCCTATAGTTTCAGTCTGACAGCTACTCACTTAGGACCCATTTTAACTAATGAACAGTTTCTGTTTTACTAGTAGTTGACGACTGTCACAAGTTTTTTGAAAGGGTCGAAAGAAGAACCCCAGCCAGACGGGCAGCAGTGTGGAAAATATGGATTGAAATGGCATTAGAAAGAGGTCAAAGAAGGTGTATTTTGGGAGAATGTAAAAAAATGAAGTCTGGTAGAAGGATTTGGGGAAGAACTGACATGACTATATAATATGGAGGTGAGTCTTGTAATTTTTTTCTAATTTCAAATCCTAAGAAACAGCATGAACTAATCATTATATTTAAAAAGAAGGAAAAAAGTACTGTGATTTTGTCCCTGCTTCCACAGCGTGCAGAGTTTTATGGCCTTGGACTTTGTCCCTTCATATTTGACAGCGATGTTGACCATGATCACTGATACAAGCAAACCCTTAACATCTCCTGATATTGAAGCAAATCCTATCAGCAGGAGAAAGGAAATGAGTCACTGTGGAGGTGTCCATTAACTTTTATAGCCAGTTTGAAAAAACTCTTGTCTTGAGAGCAGCAGGATTCATCTCCACTCACTCACCCCACAGTGGGAGACACGTGGCATGGAACTAACTCTCCTTCTCCACCACTTCATGAACAACATGTTATCTATTTTCATGATAAGCTCTCCAGCTAGAAAGCATCAGTTGATTTGCCCAAGAGGCACAATGGAAGTTCCACTACCAAGATGTAAAATAAAAAGCTTTCATCTCTTAAGGTTTTCAACTCAAACTTAATTTCCTTCATGAATCCTGTCCTAAACCAGCCCCCTCCTCTATAATATTTCCCACAGTGGTGGAAATTATTTGCTTATGGGCCTAATGTCCTCAATAAGGTATCTTTTCTCAAGAACAGAGATGTGACTTTTCATATTTGTCTATATGTCTGACACTTCAGTTGTGTTTAACAAGTGCTCACTAGACAAATCTCAGTGTATTGAAATCCCCAGGATAGCACTTGACACATAATAGGCCCACAATACATGTTAGTTTCTTTACTCTACATTTTCTTCTAAAGATTTTCACAGACTAGGTTGAGCTTTTTATCTCAATAATTTATATACATTTTACAGATGCATATGTAGAGGTGTAAAAGGCTATTATAATAGCAGGCACTATAATTCATTTTTAGGGGAATTGTCTTTGATAGGGAAAATACCTTGGTAAGTAAATTGGGGTGGAAAGTGAGACCCTAAGAATATTGATTAGGAAAATGCAAGGCAGTAAAACGTACTTAAATTGTTCTGCTTTTTAGCAATAAACTTGAAATTTAATGGAGGGGAGCAGGAAAAAAGGTGAAGAGAGGGAGAGAAAGGAGACAGCAGAGTATTAAAGCACTGCAATGTGTTCCAAAGGGCTTTTAAAAACATGTCTGTCTAATATTAAACTAAATTTTTGTTTACTCTTTTGTAAATTGTAAGCGTTCTAAATTCTACTATATTCACAGAGGCCTTGTAAGAGTGGAGATTTTGGGTTGCTTTGCTCTTATTTTTCCATTAGAATTTCAAAGTGTTGTGTTTATTAAAAAGCACAGTATTATATGTAGACCACAATTTCATTTTTGTAAAAAAATAAGCTGTATAAGTATTCACGGGTGTATTAATTTGTATGCATAGAAAAATATGCAAATCACACTGATCTGTGATTATTCTTGGGGAATGAGATGGGACTGGAAAAAGAGAAGAACTTTGACTTTTTATGTAATTTTGTGTTGTTTGAAAATGGTCACTAGCATGTTTTATTTTGTAATTAGCCAAACAAATAAATACATGAAATAATCCCTTTTCCAGCCACCTCACTAGGCTGCTGGGAAGACCAATTATGATAATCTATGTGAAAATTGTTTAAAACTGTAAAGTGCTCTGAAAACTCAGAAGTGCTATAAACACATAAGGAATTATTTATGTCATTGAGCAAAATGCCCCATGACTTTGGTTTCTCATTTCCTTATCATTAAAATAAGGGAGTTGGACTAGATGGTTTCTTGAACTCCTGCCAGGTTCACATTCTCTATGGTGTGTCTCTGTTCCTTGCTTTTCAATCACCAAGCTCTCAAAATCTCATCCTCCTGCCTTATGGGCTTCCACAGCGTGTCCTCAGGGCTTACCTGGTCTGTAGCCTTGGGCTTTGTGAGTCCCTGAAGATTATTTAGCCTGAGTTCAAGGAGGGCTGCTCTCCAGAACTAAATGTACAGGAAGCCTGCCTGTTTGCTGACTTCACTCAGTTGCCATAAAGCTGGATTAGATATCTGTAAACATCTTTAATGACCAAGATTATTTGAGAACTTGTCTGTACCTCTTCTGACTTGGAAAAAGCTATTTAACCAGAAGACATGGCCTGTGATTTTTTTTCTTTTCTTTTTTTTTTTAATTATACTTTAAGTTCTAGGGTACATGTGCACAACATGCAGGTTTGTTACCTAGGTGTATATGTGCCATGTGGGTTTGCTGCACCCACCAACTCATCATTTACATTAGGTATTTCTCCTAATGCTATGCCTCCCCCAGTCCCCTACCTCCTGACAGGTGTGTGATGTTCCCCGCCCTGTGTCCAAGTGATCTCATTGTTCAATTCCCACCTATAAGTGAGAACATACGGTGTTCGGTTTTCTGTCCTTGTGATAGCTTGCTGGGAATGATGGTTTCCAGCTTCATCTATGTCCCTACAAAGGACATGAACTCATCCTTTTTTTTTTAAATTATACTTTAAGTTTTAGGGTACATGTGCACAATGTGCAGGTTTGTTACATATGTATACATGTGCCATGTTGGTGTGCTGCACCCATTAACTCGTCATTTAACATTAGGTATATCTCCTAATGCTATCCCTCCCCCCTCCCCCCACCCCATGACAGGCCCCAGTGTGTGATGTTCCCCTTCCTGTGTCCATGTGTTCTCGTTGTTCAATTCCCACCTATGAGTGAGAACATGCAGTGTTTGGTTTTTTGTCCTTGCAATAGTTTGCTGAGAATGACGGTTTCCAGCTTCATCCATGTCCCTACAAAGGACATGAACTCATCATTTCTTATGGCTGCATAGTATTCCATGGTGTATATGTGCCACATTTTCTTAATCCAGTCTATCATTGTTGGACATTTGGGTTGGTTCCAAGTCTTTGCTATTGTGAATAGTGCTGCAATAAACATGCGTGTGCATGTGTCTTTATAGCAGCATAATTTATAATCCTCTGGGTATATACCCAGTAATGGGATGGCTGGGTCAAATGGTATTTCTAGTTCTAAATCCCTGAGGAATCACCACACTGACTTCCACAATGGTTGAACTAGTTTACAGGCCCACCAACAGTGTAAAAGTGTTCCTATTTCTCCACATCCTCTCCAGCACCTGTTGTTTCCTGACTTTTTAATGATCGCCATTCTAACTGGTATGAGATGGTATCTCATTGTGCTTTTGATTTGCATTTCTCTGATAGCCAGTGATGATGAACATTTTTTCATGTGTCTGTTGGCTGCATAAATGTCTTCTTTCGAGAAGTATCTGCTCATATCCTTCACCCACTTGTCGATGGGGTTGTTTGTTTTTTTCTTGTAAATTTGTTTGAGTTCCTTGTAGATTCTGGATATTAGCCCTTTGTCAGATGAGTAGATTGCAAAAATTTTCTCCCATTCTGTAGGTTGCCTGTTCACTCTGATGGTAGTTTCTTTTGCTGTGCAGAAGCTCTTTAGTTTTGTTAGATCCCATTTGTCAATTTTGGCTTTTGTTGCCATTGCTTTTGGTGTTTTAGACATGAAGTCCTTGCCCATGCTTATGTCCTGAATGGTATTCCCTAGGTTTTCTTCTAGGGTTTTTATGGTTTCAGGTCTAACATTTAAGTCTTTAATCCATCTTGAATTAATTTTTGTATAAGGTGTAAGGAAGGGATCCAGTTTCAGCTTTCTACATATGGCTAGCCAGTTTTCCCAGCACCATTTATTAAATAGGGAATCCTTTCCCCATTTCTTGTTTTTGTCAGGTTTGTCAAATATCAGATAGTTGTAGACAGGTGGCATTATTTATGAGGGATCTATTCTGTTCCATTGGTCTATATCTCTGTTTTGGTACCAGTACCATGCTGTTTTGGTTACTGTAGCCTTTAGCATAGTTTGAAGTCAGGTAGTGTGATGCCTCCAGCTTTGTTCTTTTGGCTTAGGACTGACTTGGCAAGGCGAGCTCTTTTTTGGTTCCATATGAACTTTAAAGTACTTTTTTCCAATTCTGTGAAGAAAGTCATTGGTAGCTTGATGGGGACGGCATTGAATCTATAAATTACCTTGGGCAGTATGGCCATTTTCATGATATTGATTCTTCCTACCCATGAGTGTGGAATGTTCTTCCTTTGTTTGTATCCTCTTTTATTTCATTGAGCAGTGGTTTGTAGTTCTCCTTGAAGAGGTTCTTCATGTCCCTTGTAAGTTGGATTCTTAGGTATTTTCTTCTCTTTGAAGCAACTGTGAATGGGAGTTCACTCATGATTTGGCTCTCTGTTTGTCTGCTATTGGTGTATAAGAATGCTTGTGATTTTTGTACATTGATTTTGTATCCTGAGACTTTGCTGAAGTTGCTTATCAGCTTAAGGAGATTTTGGGCTGAGATGATGGGGTTTTCTAGATATACAATCATGTCATCTACAAACAGCTACGATTTGACTTCCTCATTTCCTAATTGAATACCCTTTATTTCCTTCTCCTGCCTGATTGCCCTGGCCAGAACTTCCAACACTATGTTGAGTAGGAGTGGTGAGAGAGGGCATCCCTGTCTTGTGCCAGTTTTCAAAGGGAATGCTTCCAGTTTTTGCCCATTCAGTATGATATTGGCTATGGGTTTGTCATAGATAGCTCTTATTATTTTGAGATACGTTCCATCAATATCTAATTTATTGAGAGTTTTTAGCATGAAGAGTTGTTGAATTTTGTCAAATGCCTTTTCTGCATCTATTGAGACAATCATGTGGTTTTTGTCATTGGTTCTGTTTATATGCTGGATTACATTTATTGATTTGCATATGTTGAAACAGCCTTGCACCCCAGGGATGAAGCCCACTTGATCATGGTGGATAAGCTTTTTGATGTGCTGCTGGATTCGGTTTGCCAGTATTTTATTGAGGATTTTTGCATCGATGTTATCAGGGATATTGGTCTAAAATTCTCTTTTTTTTTGTTGTGTCTCTGCCAGGCTTTGGTATCAGGATGATGCTGGCCTCATAAAACAAGTTAGAGAGGATTCCCTCTTTTTCTTTTGATTGGAATAGTTTCAGAAGGAATGGTACCAGCTCCTTCTTGTACCTCTGGTAGAATTCGGCTGTGAATCCATCTGGTCCTGGACTTGTTTTGGTTGGTAAGCTATTAATTATTGCCTCAATTTCAGAGGCTGTTATTGGTCTATTCAGAGATTCAACTTCTTCCTGGTTTAGTCTTGGGAGGGTGTATGTGTCGAGGAATTTATCCATTTCTTCCAGATTTTCTCGTTTATTTTCATAGAGGTGTTTATAATATTCTCTGATGGTAGTTTGTATTTCTGTGGGATCGGTGGTGATATCCCCTTTATCATTTTTTATTGCATCTATTTGATTCTTCTCTCTTTTCTTCTGTATTAGTCTTGCTACCAGTCTATCAATTTTGTTGATCTTTTCAAAAAACCAGCACCTGGATTCATTAATTTTTTGAAGGGTTTTTTGTGTCTCTATCTCCTTCAGTTCTGCTCTGATCTTAGTTATTTCTTGCCTTCTGCTAGCTTTTGAATGTGTTTGCTCTTGCTTCTCTAGTTCTTTTAATTGTGATGTTAGGGTGTCAATTTTAGATCTTTCCTGCTTTCTCTTGTGGGCATTTAGTACTATAAATTTCCCTCTACACACTGCTTTGAATGTGTCCCAGAGATTCTGGTATGCTGTGTCTTTGTTCTTGTTGGTTTCAAAGAACATCTTTATTTCTGCCTTCATTTCATTATGTACCCAGTAGGCATTCAGGAGCAGGTTGTTCAATTTCCATGTAGTTGAGCAGTTTTGAGTGAGTTTCTCAATCCTGAATTCTAGTTTGATTGCACTGTGGTCTGAGAGACAGTTTGTTATAATTTCTGTTCTTTTACATTTGCTGAGGAGTGTTTTACTTCCAACTATGTGTTCAATTTTGGAATAGGCGTGGTGTGGTGCTGAAAAGAATGTATATTCTGTTGATTTGGGGTGGAGAGTTCTGTAGATGTCTACTAGGTCTGCTTGGTGCAGAGCTGAATTCAATTCCTGGATATCCTTGTTGACTTTCTGTCTTGTTGATCTGTCTAATGCTGACAGTGGGGTGTTAAAGTCTCCCATTATTATTATGTGGGAGTCTAAGTCTCTTTCTAGGTCTCTAAGGACTTGCTTTATGAATCTGGGTGCTTCTGAATTGGGTGCATATATATTTAGGATAGTTAGCTCTTCTTGTTGAATTGATCCCTTTACCATTATGTAATGGCCTTCTTTGTCTCTTTTGATCTTTGTTGGTTTAAAGTCTGTTTTATCAGAGACTAGGATTGCAACCCCTGCCTTTTTTTGTTTTCCATTTGCTTGGTAGATCTTCCTCCATCCTTTTATTTTGAGCCTATGTGTTTCTCTGCATGTGAGATGGGTTTCCTGAATACAGCACACTGATGGGTCTTGACTCTTTATCCAATTTGCCATTCTGTGTCTTTTAATTGGAGCATTTAGCCCATTTACATTTAAGGTTAATATTATTATGTGTGAATTTGATCCTGTCATTATGATGTTAGCTGGTTATTTTGCTCATCAGTTAATGCAGTTTCTTCCTAGCCTCGATGGTCTTTATAATTTGGCATGTTTTTGCAGTGGCTGGTACCGGTTGTTCCTTTCCATGTTTAGTGCTTCCTTCAGGAGCTCTTTTAGGGCAGGCCTGGTGGTGACAAAATCTCTCAGCGTTTGCTTGTCTGTAAAGTATTTTAGTTCTCCTTCACTTAAGAAGCTTCATTTGGCTGGATATGAAATTCTGGGTTGAAAATTCTTTTCTTTAAGAATGTTGAATATTGGCCCCCACTCTCTTCTGGCCTGTAGAGTTTCTGTGGAGAGATCAGCTGTTAGTCTGATGGGCTTCCCTTTGTGGGTAACCCGACCTTTCTCTCTGGCTGCCCTTAACATTTTTTCCTTCATTTCAACTTTGGTGAATCTGACAATTATGTGCCTTGGAGTTGCTCTTCTCGAGGAGTATCTTTGTGGTGTTCTCTGTATTTCCTGAGTTTGAATGTTGGCCTGCCTTGCTAGGTTGGGGAAGTTCTCCCGGATAATATCCTGCAGGCGGTTTTCCAACTTGGTTCCATTCTTCCTATCACTTTCAGATACACCAATCAGAGGGAGATTTGGTGTTTTCACATAGTCCCATATTTCTTGGAGGCTTTGTTCATTCCTTTTTATTCTTTTTTCTCTAATCTTCTCTTCTCACTTCATTTCATCCATTTGATCTTCCATCACTGATACCCTTTCTTCCAGTTGATCGAATCGGCTACTGAGGCTTGTGCATTCGTCAAGTAGTTCTCATGCCATGGTTTTCAGCTCCATCAGGTCCTTTAGGGACTTCTCTGCATTGGTTATTCTAGTTAGCCATTCATCTAGTCTTTTTTCAAGGTTTTTAACTTCTTTGCCATGGGTTCAAACTTCCTCCTTTAGCTTGGAGTAGTTTGATTGTCTGAAGCCTTCTTCTCTCAACTCGTCAAAGTCATTCTCCATCCAGCTTTGTTCTGTTCCTGGTGAGGAGTTGCATTCCTTTGGAGGAGGAGAGGCGCTCTGATTTTTAGAATTTTCAGTTTTTCTGTTCTGTTTTTTCCCCGTCTTTGTGGTTTTATCTACCTGTGGTCTTTGATGATGGTGATGTACAGATGGGGTTTTGGTGTGGATGTCCTTTCTGTTTGTTAGTTTTCCTTTTAACAGTCAGGACCCTCAGCTGCAGGGCTGTTGGAGTTTGCTGGAAGTCCACTCCAGACTCTGTTTGCCTGGGTATCAGTAGCGGATGCTGCAGAACAGCGATATTGGTGAATAGAAAATGTTGCTGCCTGATCATTCCTCTGGACATTTTTTCTCAGAGGAGTACCTGGCCATGTGTGGTGTCAGTCTGCCCCTACTGGGGGGTGCCTCCCAGTCAGGCTACTCGGGGGTCAGGGACCCACTTGAGGAGGCAGTCTGTCTGTTCTCAGATCTCAAGCTGCGTGCTGGGAGAACCACTACTCTCTTCAAAGCTGTCAGACAGGGACATTGAAGTCTGCAGAGGTTTCTGCTGCCTTTTGTTTGGCTATGCCCTGCCCCCAGAGGTGGAGTCTACTGAGGCAGGCAGGCCTCCTTGAGCTGCAGTGGGCTCCACCCAGTTCGAGCTTCCCGGCCACTTTGTTTACCTACTCAAGCCTCAGCAGTGGCGGGCTCCCCTCCCCCAGCCTCACTGCCACCTTGCAGTTTGATCTCAGACTGCTGTGCTAGCAATGAGAGAGGCTCCGTGGGCATAGTACCCTCTGAGCCAGGTGCAGGATATAATCTCCTGGTGTGCCGTTTGCTAAGACCATTGGAATAGTGCATTATTAGGGTGGGAGTGACCCGATTTTCCAGGTGCCATCTGTCACCCCTTTCCTTGGCTAGGAAAGGGAATTCCCTGACCCCTTGCACTTCCCAGGTGAGGTGATGCCTCGCCCTGCTTCAGCTCACACTCGGTGTGCTGCACCCACTGTCCTGTGCCCACTTTCCGACAATCCCCTGTGAGATGAACCCGGTACCTCAGTTGGTAATGCAGAAATCATTCATCTTCTGCATCGCTTATGCTGGGAGCTGCAGACTGGAGCTGTTCCTATTCGGCCATCTTGGCTCTGCCCCAAACTCATCCTTTTTTATGGCTGCATAGTATTCCATTGTGTGTATGTGCCACATTTTCTTAATCCAGTGTATGATTGATGGACATTTGGGTTGGTTCTAAGTCTTTGCTGTTGTGAATAGTGCTGCAATAAACATACATGTGCATGTGTCTTTATAGTAGCATGATTTATAATCCTTTGCATATATACCGAGTAATGGGATTGCTGGGTCAAATGGTAATTCTAGTTTTAGATCCTTGAGGAATTGCCACACTGTCTTCCACAATGGTTGAACTAATTCACACTCCCACCAACAGTGTAAAAGCAGTCCTGTTTCTCCACATCCTCTCCAGCATCTGTTGTTTCCTGACTTTTTAATGATTGCCATTCTAACTGGCATGAGATGGTATCTCATTGTGGTTTTGATTTGCATTTCTCTGATGACCAGTGATGACGAGCATTTTTTCATGTGTCTGTTGGCTGCATAGATGTCTTCTTTTGAGAAGTGTCTGTTCATATCCTTTGCCCACTTTTTGATGGAGTTGTTTGTTTTTTTCTTGTAAATTTGTTTGAGTTCTTTGTAGATTCTGGATATTAGCCCTCTGTCAGATGGGCAGGTTGCAAAAATTTTCTCCCATTCTGTAGGTTGCCTGTTCACTCTGATGGTAGTTTCTTTTGCTGTGCAGAAACTCTTTAGTTTAATTAGATCCCATTTGTCTATTTTTAGCCTGTGATTTTTGGTTATTTGCTTTCTCTCGTTTTTCTTTTTATTTCACTTTGGATTCTGATGGCTTCAAAATTTCCCCCTCCCTCCCTTCTTCTTCCCTTTCTCCCTGTCTTCCTTTCTTCTCTCCTGGTCCTTTAAGTCATTTTCTTTCTATTATGTATCCACTTGTTTCTTATCTGTTGTGTTTTACCATATCACCTCCTCTAAATGACTAGGTGAAAATACGGATTCCTTTATTACCAAATTCCTTGTTTCATTTTGTATTTTATGAAGATTTTTCTGATAGCATTACTTTATTTGGTTTAATTTATATAGAATAAAATGCACACATCTTAAATATTAAACTAGAAGGATTTTGACATATCTATACACTTGTGTAACATTAATTCAGATCAAGATAGAGAACAGTTTCATCACCTTGGAAAATTCCTCCTGCCCTGTCCCAGTCAGTCTTCCCACCAATGATACAACTATTCTTACTTCTTTCACCATAGATTAATTTTGCCTTTTTGTCAATTTCATATGAATGAAATCATATAATACATACTCTTTCATATCTGGATTTTTTCACTCAACATAATGCTTCTGTAATTCATCTACATTGTTGCCGGTATTAATAGTGTGGTTTTTTTATATTGCTAAGTACTATTTCATTATATGAATGTAGCACAGGTTATTTATTATTATTATTATTCATTCTTGGTTGATGGGCATTTTGGCTATTTCTGGTTTTGGCCTAAAGTTTCTATGAATATTCTTTTTTTTCTTTATTTCTTCTTAAAAAAAAAAAACGGGATACATGTGCAGAACATGCAGGTTTGTTCCATAGGTATACATGTGCCATGGTGGTTTGCTGCACCTATTGACCTGTCCTCTAAGTTCCCTCCCCTCTACTGCCATCCCCCAACAGCCCCTGATGTGTGTTGTTCCCCTTTCTGTGTGTTTTGGTTACTGTAGCCTTGTAGTATAGTTTGAAGTCAGGTAGCGTGATGCCTCCAGCTTTGTTCTTTTTGCTTAGGATTGCCTTGGCTATACAGGGTCTTCTTTGATTCCATATTAAATTTAAAATAGTTTTTTCTAATTCTGTGAAGAATGTCAATAGTACTTTGATGGGAATAGCACTGAATCTGTAAATTACTTTGGGCAGTATGGCCATTTTCATGATACTGATTCTTCCTATCCATGAGGATGGAATGTTTTTCCATTTGTTTGTGTTCTCTCTTATTTCCTTGAGCAGTGGTTTGTAGTTCCCCTTGAAGAGGTCCTTCACATCCCTTGTTAGCTGTATTCCTAGGTATTTTATTCTCTTTGTAGCAATTGTGAATGGGAGTTCATTCATGACTTGGCTCTCTGCTTGCCTATTGTTGGTGTAAAGGAATGGTTGTGATTTTTGCACATTGATTTTGTATCCTGAGACTTTGCTGAAGTTGCTTATCAGTTCAAGAAGTTTTTGGGCTGAGCTGATGGGGTTTTCTAAATAAAAAATCATATCATCTGTGAACAGAGACAACTTGATGTCCTCTCTTCCTATCTGAATACCCTTTATTTCTTTCTCTTGCCTGATTTCCCTGGCCAGAACTTCTAATACTATGTTGAGTAGGAGTGGTGAAAGAGGGTATCCTTGTCTTGTACCGGTTTTCAAAAGGAATGCTTCCAGCTTTTGCTTATTCACTATGATATTGGCTATGGGTTTGTCATAATAGCTCTTATTATTTTGAGATATGTTCCATCAATACCTAGTTTATTGAGAGTTTTTAACATGAAGGGGTGTTGAATTTTATTAAACGCCTTTTCTGCATTTATTGAGATAATCATGTGGTTTTTGTCTTTGGTTCTGTTTATGTGATGGATTGTGTTTATTGATTTGCATATGTTGAGTCAGCCTTGCATCCCAGGGGTGAAGCTGACTTATCTTTCAATAGTCAGGTCCCTCTTCTGTAGGGCATCTGCAGTTTGCTAAGGGTTCACTTCAGGCCATATTCATCTGTTTTTCTCCAATGCCTAGGGATGTCACTCAAGGAGGCTGGAGAACAGCAAAGATGGGTGCTTGCTCCTTCTTCTGGGACCTCTGACCTCGAGGGGCACCAACCTGATGCTAGTAGGATCGCTCCTGCATAGGATGTCTGACAACCCTTGTTAGAAGGTCTCACCCAGTTGGGTGGCATGGGGAGCAAGACCCCTTTAACAAAGCACTTTGTCCTTTGGTGGAGAGGGTGTGCTTTGCTGCAGGGAATCCCACTTGTCTGGGCTGCCTGGATTCCTCAGAACTACCAGGAGGAGAGGCAAGTCTGCTGGTCTGCAGAGACTGCGTCCACCCCTCCCGCTAGGGTCTCAGGCCCAGGGAGATCCGAATTCTGTCCCTGAGCCTCTGGTTGGAGTTATTGGAGATCGTGCATGGAAGCCCCACCCAATGAGGAAGGATGGGTCAGGTTTAGGCCTGAAGAGGCACTCTGGCCACAGACTGCCACAGCCAGTTGGGCTGTGGGGACAAGTCTTGGGACCAAGCTGTCCAGCCTCCCTGGCTCCAGCAGGGGAAAAGCCCAGCCTGGAGCTAGAGAAATGGGTGCTGCCCTTCCCCTGCCCAGGGAGCTTAGCATGTTAGGCAGTTGCGAGTCCCAGTGCTGGCTGCTTCCCCTTCCCCAAAGAGCTCAAACGGCTTAGACAGCAGGCAGCTGCAGCAGGTGCTGGTCACCCCTCTCCCTGGGAGTTCAGTACGCTTAAGCAGATTCCAGCTGAGGGGCCATAAGAATCTGCACATTCTGGAGTTGGGACGCAAGGCCCCAGTGGTGTGGGTTTTTGAGAGGGATCTTCCAATCTGTGGGTTGCCCAGTTCCATGGAAAAAGCACAGTTTCCCCAGCTGGGTAGCATGTTCACTCACCACCTCCCTTGGCTTGGTGGAGAGGGTTTCCCTTTCCCGTGTGGCTCTCAAGTGGGCCATCCACCACACTATTCTTTCTCTCTGTTAGTCATGCCAGCCTTCTAGTCAATTCTGATGAGAGAACCTGGATACCTTGATTGCCGGTGAAGGATTCACACGGTTATTATGGTTTTTTTGATGGGAGTCTCTGATCACTGCTGCTTCTAGTCAGCCATCTTGGCCCCACCACCCTGTGTCTGAAATCTATAGCTGAAATGGATTTATGGAGCCAAACTAAATATAAAAGTAGAAGCAGCAGCAAGAAGAGCTGTGTAGGCACTCCTGGTCCTCAGCTTGAGCACAGGGAAGCCATTCCTGGCTTTATCTCATGGAGGTCCTTGGGGTATGAATATTCTTATACAAGTCTTTTGGTGGACATGTGTTTTAATTTCATGCGAGGAGTGGGATTTTTGTGTCATGTGACAGGTGTATATTTAAGCTTATTGGAAACTGACAAGCTGTCTTTCGGGGCTTTTGAATCATTTTACACTCCCACCAGCAATGCTTGAGAGTTCCAAGTGCTCCACATCCACAGTAATTGTTAGTAATTGTTAATCTGGCATTGTTAGTGTTTTAATACTTTTTGTCTTAATTCAAAAAGTGAGAAATTTATTTTATGTGCTATAACTTAACACAAAGTAAGGGACTAAAAACTGCCCAACTATCAACATAGCAAAAAGGCAACCCAAAGAATGGGAGAAAATATTTGCAAATCATATATCTGATAAAGGAATAATATCCAGAATATAGAGAGAATTTTTAAAAGTCAGCAACAAAACACAACCCATGTTGAAGTGATAATAGCAGTCTGCACTCCCATGTTCATTGCAGCACTATTCACAACAGCCACAAGACATTGAATCAACCTAAGTGTTCATCAGTAGATGAATGGATAAAGAAAATGTACTATAAATACACAATGGAATATTGTCCAGCCATAAAAAAGAAAGAAATTCTAGCATTTATGACAACATGAATGAACCTCGAGAATATTAAGCGAAATAAGCCAGGCACAGAAATACAAATACTGTATGATCCCACTCATATGTGGAATCTAAAATAGTTGGTCTCATAGAAATAGAGAATAGAAAGGTGGTTCCCAGGGGTGGAGCTCTTTGTAGAGGGTGGTGATTGGGGGGATGTTGCTCAAAGGATACAAAATTTTAGTTGGGAAATAAGTTCAAGAGATCTATTGTACAACACAGTGACTATAGCTCATAATATATTGCATTCTTGAAAAATTCTAAAAAGGTGGGTATAAAGTGTTCCCATCACTAAAATATAACCAGGTGAGGTAATGCATATGTTGTTAGATTTAGTCATTCCACAATGTGTATGTACTTCAAAACATCACATTCTATGTGGAAAATATATACCAATTTATCTATCAATTTCAAAAAAAAAATCTGATTCAAAAATGGGCAAAAGAGGTGAATAGAAATTTCTCCAGAGAAGATATACTAATGGCCAATAGGCATATGAAAAGATGTTCAACATCACTCAGCATTAGGGAAATGCACATCAACACTGTAATTAGATAACACCTCACATCCATTAGAATGGCAACTATCAATAAAACAGAAAATAACCAGTGTTGGCGAGGATGTGGAGAAATTGGAACCCCTGTGTGCTGTTGGTAGGAATGTACAATGGTACAGATGTTGTGAAAAACAGTATGGCTATTCCTTAAAAAGCTAGAAATAGAATTACTATATGATCCAGCAATTCTACTTCTGGGTATATACCCCAAAGAATTGAAAGCAGGGTCTTGAAGATATATTTGTACACCCATGTTCATAGCAGCATTATTCACAATAACTAAAACATATAAGCAACTTAAGTGTCCATCAGCAGATGAATGGATAAGCAAAATGTGGTATATCCATGCAATGGAATATTATTCAGCCTTAAAAGGAAATGAAATTCTGCAATATGGCACAACAGGGATGATCTTTGAAGGCATTATTCTTAAAAATAAGTCAGTCACAATAAGGCGAAAACTGTATGATTCCACTTCTATGAAGCACTTAGAGCAATCAAAATTACAGAGGCAGACAGTAGAGTAGTGATTGTCAGGAGCTTGAGGAGGTAGGCAGGGGGAGTTATTGTTTACTGGGTGCAGTGTTTCACTTTTACAAGATAAAAAGTGTTACAGAGAAAGACAGTGGTAATGGTTGCACTTTATGAATGTATTTAATACCACTGAACTATACACTTAAAAATGATTAAGATGGGCCAGGCACGGTGGCTCACGCCTGTAATCCCAGCACTTTGGGAGGCGGAGGTAGGTGGATCATAAGGTCAGAAGATCGAGACCATCCTGGCTAACACGGAGAAACCCCGTCTCTACTAAAAATACAAAAAATTAGCCGGGCATGGTGGCGGGCGCCTGTAGTCCCAGCTACTCGGCAGGATGAGGCAGGAGATGGCATGAACCCAGGAGGCGAAGCTTGCAGCAAGTGGACATGGTGCCACTGCACTCCAGCCTAGGCAACAGAGCGAGACTGTCTCAAAAAAAAAATGGTTAAGATGATATATTTTATGTTATTTGTATATTACCACAATAAAAGAAAAAAAAAACAGCTACTCAAAGAAAATGTCCCAGTTCTTCTCTAGAAGATAAGCTTTTTGTGGGGGAATCAGTATGCCTTACAAGGCCTCAGTTTTCTCATCTTTAAAACAAAGGGGTTGGAGTGGGTGATTTCTGGCTTCATTTCTAACTCAAATAATGGATTTAGAGGAAAGCAGATGAGTACGGTTGTCAGTGCCTGGGCTTTGGCATCAGAGACTCAGGTTCTCACGGGGTTCTGCTGCTTATTAGCTGGGGGGCTTTGGGGTACATAGCCTCAAGAATCCTCTATTTTCCTTCTAATAAAATCAGATATTAATTACACATCTGCCATAGGGAAGTTGTGAATATTAAATGAGATAATGAATGCAAAGAGTTTAGTATAGTGCTTGACACATAGTAAGAGCTTTATTAAGCTCTTAATATCATTTTTAAAAAGTGGACACATGGGAGGCCAAGGCAGGCAGATCATGAGGTCAAGAGTTCAAGACCAGCCTGACCAACATGGTGAAACCCTGTCTGTACTAAAAATACAAAAAAAATAGCCATGTGAGGTGGTGCACGCCTGTAATACCAGCTACTCTGGAGGCTGAGGCAGGAGAAGCGCTTGAACCTGGGAGGTGGAGGTTGCAGTGAGCCGAGATCATGCCACTGCACTCCAGCCTGGACGACAGGGTGAAACCCCATCTCAAAAAATAAAAATTAAAAAGTAGACACTTCCTGAAGTACCCCAGTTGTTCCTGTGACACATACAAGCTGGGAATAAAGAGGAGAATATCATTTACTCCCAATATTCTAACCAAAGTACTCACATTAGGTGGGATATAAATTTTCATGCACAGAGTTTATGCTTGAAAGCACAGATGTTACTAAGCCAAGGCTCAAGGCCAACTGTAGGTCTCCAGCACTTTCTACCTCCCTCGATTTTTGGTTTGCTCAGGTTTCCAATCTCTTTAAGAAAAACAAGAAAGACAGGAAGAAAATTATTATTTACCTTCAGTTCTGAAAATTATTCACATCCTTAAATGCTCTCAGGCTTTTTAATTTTGAATTTCAAAAGATGTCTCATCCTTCACATAAACAATTGATACATTTTCTTTTAAAAATAGAAAGTGAATATGAAGAATTTATTTTGAGGGTGATACTATGAATTCATATGAGTTTCTTTTTTTCTATGCTTTCAAAGATTTATAAAAATTTAAAAAGTCAACAAATAAGTGGACTTCATGCTTTCTGGCCGAGGGAGCGTTGAGGCCCTGGTACTGACATTAGGGGAATGAGAGGGCCATGTTTGTTTCAGGTCCTCCACAACGTGGTGGGGCATTGGAGTTCATATCATGCAGTCCTACGTACTGAAAGACAGGCCTTGCGGCTCATGATTTCAAGTGAGAGCAATGGGTGTGGTTTGCTCTGGGAGTGGGAACTGTTGGTGTTGGGTCCCAGGGTGTCTCTCAGTTGTTTCAGCAATCTTGGCCCTGACTAACATTGACAAGCCATCTGGAAGCGCCAGAGCCAGAAAGTGGAAGCTGAGGAAGTTCCCGTGTGAGGATGTGGCACTAAGGATCAACTACAGGGTGCAGCAAAGCTGACATTGTGACCTTGATGATAGCAGAGGCTCATTGGTCTGTTTCAGCATCTACCACAGTGCCCAGCATATAATAAAGGCTCAATGTATGGTTACTGAATACATGAGGGAAACATGGTGAGAATCAATGGGTTTATGAACTAGCTGGGCTAGAATCCCTTTTGGGGCTTTCTCCCCTAGAGACTCCCAGCCATTTGGAGGAAGATCTTATCCCCCAGTGGTCAGCTTGGGTAATAGAGGCAAATCCATGTCTTCTGCAAGAACAGGTTGGAAGCAGTCAGGAGCCATCTTTTCAGTTAGTAGACTGTGTGGCTAGAGCAATTTCATGTAAAAACTAGGAAACAAGATTTGTGATGCTCCACTGAGAAGAGGAACAAGCTATCGATGCTGATACTCAGCTCCACCTTCAGGCATGGGGAGACCAAGTCCCCTGAGAGTCCCTCTGGCCATGGCACTGGCTACTCCTGGACTGGCTTTGACAGTTTCTCTTCAAGTTGATGACAAAGAATGACTTTATTTTGGGCAAGAAATTGATATTCTAATGAACATGGTCATAATATAGTTGACAGATTATGTGGATGGTAATTTCCCTCCTTGTGGGGTCTCCAAAGGCTTGAAGTATTTCCTTATTTAAATTTTTGAACATAAAGCAAAATTGAAAGACTTTTACAAAGGTGGGTGTTTTTACCTGTATATCTGTCTCCTACATTCTATCATTAACATTTACTATCTTTGCTTTATCACATATCTATACATTTACCCATCTCCCAATCCAACCATTCATTCATCTTAGTTTTTTGATGCATTTCAAGGTAAACTGCAGACATCAGTGCACTTCCCACTGAATCCTTCAGCATTCACATCCTTTACTAAAGTTCAATATTTATCTACAGCTTTTTTCCTTTTGAGGTAAAATTTATATACAATTAAATACTCAAATCATAAGTGAATATTAGATGAATTTTGACAAATGCATATGAAGATATGGAACATTCTCATCACCCTAAAAAGTTCCTTGTGCCCCTTCACCATCAATTTTGATTCCATCCATCGGCAACTACTGTTCTGTGGGGACTTTTTCCCACCAGAACTTCTATCAGTGTGATTAAAGAATAGGTACTCTTTTGCATATGGCTCCTTTTGCACTCAATAAAATATTTTTGAGATTCATCAATGTTGTTTTGTGTGTCAACAGTTTGTTCCTTTAGCCATTCCATGGAATGAATGTATCACAATTAATCGCTCCATTCTCATGTTGACAGATACTTCAATGTTTCTAGTTTTTGCTATTACAAATAAAAGTGCTATAAACATTCTCATGTAAATCATTTTGTGGACATATGTTTTAATTTTTCTTGGATAAATACTTAAGAATTACTGAGTCATACAGTGGGTAACTGTTTAGTTCTATAAGAATCTGCCAGACTTTTTCCCCCCAAAGTGTTTATACTATTGTACATTCCAACCATTAATATATGAGAGGGGAGAAAGCTTTTCCTACTTCCAAAGAGGCCTGTCTACATATACGTAAATTTTTCCAACTGGAGACATGGCTGATGACTTCAGGGACATGAGCATGGGATACAGGGACACCTGGCATCACCACCACCATGAAGTTGGGATTCAGGAAGGAGGTTAATCATATAAGGAATCCTTGACCAGCATCAGCTCCTGTCAGGCCACACAGAGTACTGAAGTGTTAATGGCACAGGGGGCCCTGGAGTCATGGTAAGAAAGTATCTCATTGGTGAAACCTTTTTTCCATTAAGCAGGTAAATAAATTATTTGTTCCTTCTTGGTAGCCCTTAAAGATGGTCAAACAAAATAATATCATATCTGCAGAAACTCAGATCTTGGTAAGATTTACTAGCTGGGAATCCAATGATAATGCCAAGAAGCAGCCGCCAGTTGGGATCAAATGTGAGCCTATGGATCAAGGTGCGTACTCAAACACAGAATGCTTTCTGAAAGATGCTACCAGTAGTTTTTCCAGGGCAGAGATGGGTTCTTTATTTTTCTGTCTAATCTAGCCCATAGGCTTAGCTGAGAAGTTTTCTTCATATCACTTTAAATGATGATGTCCCTTGATTTTCTAAACATTCTTTAGATAAGAATTTTATGGGCATTCTTTATTGCATTAGGATTAAAATTAATGAATCTTAAGGTTTCATTGCAAAGTCTTGCCTTGTTTCCTTTCTAAGATGATACAATTTATAACATGCAAGTTTGCTGTCTGTCTCCTCCCTTTGTGTACATATAAAATGAGCAAACATGTGGCCATGAAACAGATGGTCATAGAATTGTTCAGTGGTTGTGAGTGCAGCAACCCAAGGGTGTCTTATCTGAAATACCACGAGGAATGCTTGGACACAGTAGACAAAGGTTGTTCAACTGGACGCCTTAGGATACATGCTTCCAAAAACAAAGTAGCTGAAAAGAAACTAGAATAACAGAATATCAGAGCCAGAGGAGCATTTGGAGGTAAGTCAGTACCTCCTCCTTTTCAACCTACAGGGGAGATAGTGGAACAGAAGCAGGGATGGGTCTGCCTTCTGTGCCCACAATTCACTGGGGATTGTTGTGGTGAAGAATTTCATTTATAATGAAGGAGAAATAAACCCCCATCAGCTTAAATTCAGGCAGGTTTATTGAAAAGGTGAAGAGGCCTCTTGCAGAAGCAAAGCATAGCTGAGGCTTGCGGACTCTGTCTGGGAAAACGAGCAGCCGACAGTGACTGATGCTGCCTCTGACTCTGGGGCCGTGTGTTGTCTTGCTCCCTGTGAGCATCCCTTCTATTCTTTTGCATCTTCCCTCAGCCTAGCAGTCTCTGTTTACTCTTCAACACATAATTGAGCAAGGCTGTGCCAGCCCCAATGCCACCTGGCACTTTAGATCAAATTAAAAAGGCATGAAATGAACTGGCCCTTTATAATACAGCTGTTGGAACAACAGCTGGAAATACAATATCTTGACTCCTGGTTTAGTGCTTTATGCTAAACTTTCTTTTCTGAAGAGAGCACAGACTTTGGGATATTAGAATACATTATGTTTCTGGGTTATTTGGAGTTTATGGTTTTCATGAAGCTTTGAAAGCTTTCATCCAGTATGTTTTAAATATTTTTCTATCCCCCTTATCCACTCCATTCCCTTCAGGGATTCCATTTAGTAGAGTGTTTAAAATTTTCCCACTGATGGGCTTTTTATTTCTTAAATTCATTTTTTCCTGTGTGTTTCATTTGTGTTCATTGCTATTGCTGTTTCCTCTAATTCATTAATCTTTTCCTCTGCAATGTTCAATCCAGTGCATTTTTTAAAATTTCAGACAGTAAAATGTAGTTTTCACTTATGGAATTTGATATTTTAAAAATATCTCCCACATCTTCATTTAATTAAAATTATAATAACTGCTCTAATGTTATTGCCTGCTATTTCTAACATGTGTGTCATTTTCAACTGAATTATTTCATTCTTCATTATGTCTCCTGTTTTCCTGCCACTTTGCCTGTTTGAGATACTGGGATTTGATGTCACACATTTGATGTCAATGCCCAAATGTGCCCAGTGGCACAACTCAGCCTCAGTGTCTATGCACACCCAAGATTTTGCAGCAGGAGAGGCAGAGCAGAGGTGAATGTGCCACACGTGGGGGTAGGGAGTACCCCACTTGTGCTTGGGGCTTTCCTCTGCCTCATTGAAAAAATATGTGTTCCTTTTCTTTTCCATAAGACCTGCACTACTTCAGGCCCTGTCCCTCCAATGATCAGGACAGTCCTCTCTCCAGTCTCATTGCTCCAATGGATGGACAATGGTTCAAAACAATTCAGGAGAGAAAGCATTGTCTTGTCAACAAATTGTGTTGTGAAAACTAGACATCCATAGGCAAAAATAGAAAAAAATTCACAGATGCTGGCGAGGTTGTGGAGAAAAAAGAATGCTTTTACACTGTTGGTGGGAGTGTAACTGTCAACCATTGTGGAAGACAGTGTAGTGATTCCTTTAAGACCTAGAGGCAGAAATACCATTTGACCCAGCAATCCCATTACTGGGTATATACCCAAAGGAATATAAATTATGCTGTTATAAAGATATATGCATGCATATGTTCACTGCAGCACTATTCACAATAGCAAAGATATGGAATCAACCTAAATGCCCATCAATGATAGATTAGATAAAGAAAATGTGGAATATATACACATGGAATACTATGCAGCCATAAAAAGGAATAAGATCATGTCCTTTGCAGGGACATGGAGGGAGTTTGAAGCCATTATCCTCAGCAAACTAACACAGGAACAGAAAACAAAACCCTGCATATTCTCACTTGTAAGTGGGAGCTGAATGATGAGAACACATGGACAGATACGGTGGGGGTGGAGACAACACACACTTGGCCCTGTCGCGGGGTGGGAAGTGGAAGGAAGGAGAGCATCAGGAAGAGTAGCTAATGGATGCTGGGCTTAATACCTAGGTGATGAGGTGATCTGTGCAGCAAACCACCATGGCACATGTTTACCTATGTGGCAAACCTGCACATCCAGCATATGTACCCCTGAACTTAAAATAAAAGTGGAAGTAAAAAACAATAAACAAAGAAAAAAATCCACTTAAACATCCATACTTGCACTAAAACTAACTCAAAATTGATTATAGAACTAAATGTAAATTGAAACTCTAGTAAACTCACAGTAGAAAACAGAAATTTTTCATGATGTAGAGTTAGGCACGAAGTATTCTTAGTTATATCAACACAAACTATTAAAGAAAACATTGATATATTTAACTTCATAAAAATTAAAAATCCTTGGTCAGCACAAGACATTGTTAATAGAATAAAAACATATGCTACAAACTGGGAGAAAAATACGAAAATCCCACATATGATGAAGGACCTGTATAATGGTTAATTGTGTGTGTCACTGTGACCGAGCCCCAGTGTGCCAGGACATTTGTTCCAATATTATTCTGGGTGTGTGCTGGAGGGTGTTTCTGGATGATATTAACACTGGAATAGACAGACTAAGTGAAGCAGATTGTCCTCCCTAATGTGGGTGGGCCTCATCCAATCAACCAAAGGCCAGAGGAGAAGGAAAGGGCCTAATAAGAAGGAAACACTTTCCTGGGTATCCAGCTTTCCATCTTGGGAATTGCGGCCTCCATAATCATATGTCCAAATGTATATATATATATATACACACACACACACACACACACACACACATACACACACACATGCATGTACATGCCTTATACATATATGTATGTATACACACATTTCATAAGTAAGTAGGAAGGATTGTTATTTTTAAAAGTTCAGTATTCAATGACAACTGCTGAGCTGGCCAATGCATATGAGGGAGTTCTATTATATGATTCTGTCTCCTTTTTTATACTATTGAAGTTCTGCATTTGAAGAAGTAGGATAGGATAATAGTTGATTTTCTCCACATACCCTTCAAAGCCCTAGGAATTAACAGGGAGTCAAAAATACCACATCCCTGCCCCTAAACACCAGGGCTAGAGAACCCTGTGGCCCTCAGGTGATTGTCTTTAGCAGGGTCTGGGAGCCACACAACTGCAGAGACAGCAGGAAACACTATGCAAATAGAGGCCACGACAGCAGGGAGGGCCTGTTCGTGACAGAACACAGGTAAAACTATCCTCAGAAAGTGAGTGTGGAGAAACAGAAATCATGCCTGAGACCTGGTGGATTAGAGCACTGGCTACTGGGGAATTGAAAGGAAGGGGCTTCACCGTGCAGAGGACCAGAGGTGCCAGTCTCGGAAATGCAGAATTGTTGGGAGATGGGGAGGTATGGACAAAGAAAGCATCCTCTGGAGACTCGTGGTGAAGACAATGAATGAAGTAACTGGCAGAAATTAGTGGTCCTGGTAGAACAAAATAGAATCCCAGAATGAGAACAAACACCATCCTTGTCCCCTAAAGCAAGACAATATTTTCTAAAAACTCAAGAAAAATCTTTTTTGGCAAGTACCTTATATCTAGTGATGTGCGCCATGTACCAAGGCAGTGGGAAAAGGTTATTAAGCATGCTAAACTCAGCGAGCCCCTATTCCCCCATGAGGACTCTGTCAAGAATAAATTCCTTTCAACAAGTGATGCCCAGGACACTCACTTTTGAATAGTTCATGAGCCTCAGCATATTTAATTGTGGATCTAAACCAAAAGCCAAGGTGGAGACGAGGTGGGAAACACAGGCGGTCACTGGTATATGCTTGGGTTGAACTAACACTATAAGAAATGGCAGGTTAAGAGGTCAGAGAAGAGGAAAATAATATCTTTGGTTGTCATAGTGGTAAAAATTTAAATTCAAAAGAGAAGATTAAAAATGCATAAACCAAATATTAGAAGTGTGTCAAGTTAAAAGGGGACTTTTAAACATGATGCCAAAACATGTTTAGTGCACTTTCAAACATGAGCTACACAACCCTTCCTAAATAACAAACAAAAGACACACACACAAACAAAGACAACAAAATAACATTGACAAAGAAATGTAGTAAATACCATCTACTACTACATATGATAAATGTAGACTAAAATATGGAAGAGTTTGGAATGTAAACAGGGAAATAAGAATGTTTTTATTAATCTGTATCCTTAGCCACCGAAAACAATCATAATAATAAAAGCTTAAAACATTGTATGTAAAAAAAATTCACTAGTCCAGAGTAATAGGCAAGAATATTTTAATTAAACAGATTTAAAACATAAACATTTTAATTTTAATAGACTAAAATTAATCTTGGATGAAAGTTAAAATTTGGGAAGGGAATATTCTTTTTCACAACAGAATGCCAGCAGAAACAAGTTCATAGTAAGGACTGAGATAGAAATTTCCAATGTACAAACATAAATATAATAACTGACACAGTCAGGGGTGATTAATTGATGATAAAATGCTCAGAGGAAGATTGTTAGAATACAGGGTATTTGTACTTTTTCAAACCACTATCCAAATTAATTATAAATCAGGTGTCTTTACAAGGGACAGATCTCCTAGACCCCTCCTTAACCAGGTAACCAGTCCTGATATCACAATAACGGTGATGGACAAATTGGACCTTCTCTGCCCGCAGATGGGCTGAGGTTGGAAACTCACAGCATTGACTTGCAGTGTTCCTGGCAAAACATTGAGGCTGAATTTAATCATAAGGAAATTTTCTGACAACTTCAGAATGAAGAAAATTGAGCCAGACAGCTGACGTCCTCTACAAACAAATCCATGTCACCACCATCAATGACAACAACAAAAAGATGAGGAGATGCTTTGGGTTCAAAATGACTAAAGAAGTGAGCTACATTATCTTTTCAATCCTTTTGAACCCAAAATGTCTCTTCTCTTTTTGTTGTGTGATTTGTGGTGACATGGACTGTGTGAAGGAGACGGGTCAGTTGTCCTGCTCAGTGTTCTACATTCTGCAGTTGTCTGCTGATTACTTCCTATGAAACTCAGGCTAAGTGTTTTCAGCAAGAATATGGCATTGTTCATATTCTGCACTGGCAGAGTCCCGGGTGACATGCTGTCTCCTGCCAGGGGCTCCTGACTCCTGTTCTCTACAGGATGGAATTGAGAGGAGCAGGGCTAAGGCCTCTCAATGCTGTTTGTCCATCTGGGAATTGGTCTCCTTGGGTATTCATCTCAAGTGGAAATGGGATGAATTGTGGTTTCTCAAATCAAAGGAGCCTAGTGGTTTGCAATCATCAAGAGCATTCTGTGTCTAAAATTCAATCCTCAGTGAAGGACCCCTGCAGTGTTGTTTGGACTTAAACTTGCTTTGCTGTTTTAGTTTTTTTCATCGAGCGGAAAAGCTACTTTTTGTGACATCCTTTCATCCTTTTCATCCTTCCAGCAGTATTTGGAATCTGTAGGAGAGAGGAAAGAAAAAATGAAAAGAGCATCTATGTCACGTCCTGCTGATGGCTGTGTCTGGAGGGATTGCTAAGTGGTGATAGCCCAGGGGCAAACTGAGCTCCTGTTGGGAGGATGAGCTGAAGCCTGAGTCTCCGGCTGGCTGAAGAGACAAGCACCATCCACAAGTGAGAAGAAAACATCCCTGAACTTCCAGTCAGCCTGGAGTGCAGATATAGGGACCTGCCTATGCCCAACCAGCATCCGATGACATCAGCCCCTTTCTTCCTGATCCCCTTTGTCCAGAGCAGTGTGATGGCTTTTCACACCTCCCAGGGAGGATGTGCTCAGCATCAACCATGCACACTCAGAAGCAGAGGGCTTAGAAGGAGAGGGCCCTTTGCAAAGAAAACCACCCCCTTACAACTCCATGTCCCAGTCTTTTGGGAAGGAGAAGGAGAGCAGATTATTGGAAGAACCCTGGGTGTGAGAAGCACCAGGGGCCTCAGACAATACCCACAAATAGGGAAGAGAAAAGCAGTGGGAGAAGGAGCTGTCATCATAGAGGAATAAGGAGTGAGGGCCGCTAAGAGCCATAGATGTGATTACCTTCCTGCTCTAAGCTTGCAGGCCAGGGAATCTGCATGCCAGTCTCCACTTGCTGAATGGCAGTTTTCTTTTGATCATTTTCGGTTTTAGGACACTTGAGGCATGAATGTGGCCAATGACTTGATGCCCATGTGTGTTGTCAGCTGAACCTTCAAGAGCATCACCTTCCAGCTGGGGAGGGTTCTTCATTGCAAGGGAAGGCTCTAAACCCAGCTCTGAAAATAAAACCACAGACAATGGGATCCACTGGCATTGATGATCTTACTGTGACTCTCCTTCTACCCAAAGAACATCAAGTAAGGAAGAGTGGCATCCGAAGGGTGAGGGGAAACCAATGGAGTCACTTTGATATTTTCTTTTCTGTTGATCTTTCTCACATTATCCAGCAATGACAAGATTGCCAGGAAGCAAAGACACTCCCAATCCACAAAAATATTCAAAAAACGTAGGATTAAGAAACACAAATAGATTACAGGTAGATAAAGCAAGGAAATCACACTGTATATAGACTGTACTTTTGGGAGGGAAGAGATTATAAAAATCAAGCAAAATCAAAGTTAAAGCAGAGCTGAGCTCAAACAGGAGATGGGGTGGCAGGGCTTGGCAGGGCAGCAGCCCATGGGACACAGAGGTGAGATCAGACAGAGGTGACAGCCGCTGATGAAAGAAAAGAACCAAGGAGACTAAATCTGGAGAATTTACAAAACTTGCACCATTATGTGATCTACTGCATGTATATACACCCTATATAGCATACACACCAAATATGCTTAATATATGTGACAAATACCATAAATGCATATATCTATATATATTAATCTAATGAAAAAATATTGTACAGGGATTTGGCAGATATTGAATGTAACAGTATAATCACTATTCTCATCCATAAACATTGGAAAAAATAGAAATATGAGAATATTGAGAAGAAAAAGTGTGGTGAGAAAGAAATGACCACTTGGAAAGCCAGGAGAAAATCACCAGGTGAAGGAACATAAAACAAAAGGCATTCATTCTGTCCTCTTACCTGGAGCCTGGTTCATGCTCTAGACTCCAGGGAAAATGAGCAAGAGAGGGTGTGTCTGAGCCAGTGGGGTGAGTCTTGGCTGGGGGTGTGGGAATCCATAGAGAAACAAAAGAGATTCCAGTGGGAAGAAATCAGTTTAAATACTTGAAGTTACCATGGCACATGTCAGGGACTACGCATCCCCTGACACTTACTGAGCGTCTTCCATGTGTCCTCTCCATGGACCCAGATGGTGCTCGTTATCTCACGTCACCCTCCCTCCTCCTGAGGACATGGGTCTCTTTATTCCTCAGCTGAGGGCATTGCCTGACAGATGAGCACCAGGAAGCCCCAGGGGCTCCTGGAGGAGATATTGAGTGGGACAGAGAGTAAGGATGAACACGACCTAGGGTTTTAAAGAAATCTGAGCAGAAGTGGATCCCTGGGAGAAGGAAACTGAGGATGTGGCCGTTGGATGTGAGTGGAGATGATGAACTAAATGGAGTTTCATAAAAGAGACTGACTTGTACACTTTCCAAGTGAAAGCTGCCCTTTTATTTCAAAAACAATAGAAAAAGCAGAAGAAGCTGGATATGTCAGGAGACTGACTTGTGGGCCCAGGATTTACACTTTTACTGAATGTGCCTAATAGGTTACTGTTGAAAGTGTCTGATAAGGGAAAATTGGCCTCATGAGGGATGGAGAAGGAGAGGAAGCAAACTGGCAAAGGAGACTTTCTGAGAAGGAAAGGAAGAGGGGTCCCTAGAAAGCAGAGATCCGAACAATTGCTCTACCTCAGATGAAATAATGCATATGAAGTAACTTTCTAAGTGTGAATTCGCCAGAAAGAGAAAAGGATTTGATATTATCTATTCATAGGTTTATTGAGCAATTGTTATTGAATCTGGCCCTCTGGAAATTATCATAATTAATACTCTAATGATGGCAGGTAGATACTATTTTTGAGGTATCTCATATGAGGGAACTGAGATGTAAATAGCAAAAAGACAAAAACCTTGGCCAAAGTGAACAACCAGAAAGTGGCAAAGCCAGGACCGGAGAGCAAATTTGATCCTAAGTCCCAGGCACTTGCTCACCAGCATCGTGGATTTCAGCTTGACTCTGAGGGAGCATGAAGAGGCCCCATTGTCTCCTCTACCCACAGTACCATGACCACCAACACCCAGATTAGAGCTTTCTGGTCCCCCTTTCCTTCCCTACCTTGGAAAGGCCATTGGTTCCCAGGATCAGCGTTGGCTGTGAAGCTGCAGATGGTGGAGGAAACGCCCTTTCTGGTTAAGCCATAGCCACAGTCAAACCCTTGATCCAGCTGTAGTCGCAAAGAATTGGGCACCAGGGTGCTTGGCTGCAGCTGTGCCTGTGAAGCCTGCACCTCTGACAGATGATGGCTGATGACTCCACTCCAAGGCTCGTGGGGATAAGCTTCCTGGGTGGGAGCTGAAAGAGAAGGGGCTTCAGTAGAAACAACCTCAGTTTTCCATTTGTTAAGCATGCCCAGAACACCTATCCTCGATGTGCCTGCCTCTCAGTAAAGCCAGCCAGTGAACCAGGACACACAGACAGACATCATGTAAATGTAGGCATGGTCACCTTTCCTGTCTGTGCCTGGGGATGCTGAGATGGCAGGTGCCCAGGCTGGGTGTCCCTGAAGTGAAATACCCCTGCTTCAGCCCAGAGGGCTTTGGATTGGCTAACAAGGTCATGCCAATTATTCTGTCATTATTGATCTCTTTCCAGTGGCCTAGAGGGAAACTTCTAGAGAGCCCTCAGAGCATAGGAGAGGAGGAGTTATTTTTCTCCACACATAGGGGTATAAGAACAGGGCAAGAGTTAGAGCTGCCAGGCTTTGGGAAAGAACCATGGAAAAGGGGGCTGGGATCCTGTAGCCCAAACACTAAATGAGGAAAACTTTTCAGGGTTCTGGAACATTTTGAATTTCACATTGCCTATAATGGTTTTACCACCTGCCCACACATATACATCTTATTGCCATATAGTGGGTGTCCGCAGCCATGAGCAATGTTGTAGAGGGACCAGTCCCTTCGTGGACACTTAGGGGCCACAGGTATTACCGATCAGCATGTGTTGTTCTGTAGGGAGACAACACCGAGCACAATCCTCATCTTACCCACTCCTCCAGTGGGGTCCGGGCAGCACCCCCTCATAAAAATTATTGCTATTTCCACAGGAAGAGAAAATCACACTCTCAGAAAGTGGACTAAGGAAAGACTTCCAGTGGACTCATGCCAGTCCAGATCAGTCTCAGAAGAGGGACGGGGCCCGCAGGGCCTGATCCACGTTGCTGCAGGGCTCCTCTCTCTCCTCCCCTCTGCACATCCTCATTCTCACCAAGGTTTCTCTAAGTTTTCTTAAAAATGCCTTCCGTGTATCTATTCTCCTTTGTCTTCCTGAGAGGACAGTGATCACTGATGCCTGGCTTCATACACCCCACCAACTGCTTTCTCTGATTCTACCATCTCCACACTAGCAATTATACCACTAGCAATTTATCACCCAAAAGCCCTGTTCTTTCCACATTCCTACTCTGCTTCTGAAAACTCTCTCTCCACTGCCCACTGCATGACTCTCCCTGCTCACCCTGCCTTTGTTCTCCTTCTGTCTTCTGACCCATGATCCCATCCAGCATCACCTCCCACCACTCCCTCATACAGATTCTCCCCTGGAGTCAGGCTGGCTGTTCCCTGGCCCAGCCCTGCACAGGGTGCCTTCCAGCTTCTGGATCTTTGTCCAGGAGCACTTCTCTTGGCTTGGTGTGGCCTCCTTAGTTACTCAGGGTACAGTTTATTGATCATTAACCATCAGTCACTTAGGACACTCTAAGATTTTAAGATAGTTCATACTGGGCAAATGAGAAAAACATCCTGAAACAATAAATCTCATTGGTGAAGACTGGGCAAACAAATACAGGTCTCTCTTTCTGATCCTCTGCACTTGCTATTTAGAATCAATGTCTAGGTATGTTTTTAATTATCACTACTTGACTTTGTCATGTCATTTTATCCCTCTTTTCTAGACTACTGAGTCTTATTAAACTTATACTTTGAATATTTTTGCATTTGCAGGAGAAAAGGGAAAACATTTTCTCAAACTTCTAAAGTACTGTAGTATTGTTAGTTGGGCAGGTGGGAAAAAGTGCTCAATAATAGATCAAGTGATAATTTAGGTTGTATTCTCCTTGGTTCTACCAAGCTTTCCTCTGTAGGGAGAGGATGGATGGAGCAGATCACCTGTGAAACCACAGCTGGGGTGAGGGCTGTGCACTGTGCACACTATTCACATGTTATTGTCGTGAACCCACACACAGGATACATCCTTGTGTAATTTGAAGGGTGCATTCATTCATCTCAGCCCATCTGCATGGATGATTGTGGCCTCATCAGGCCATGTTTCCTGATGCCCTGGCACAACCGGCCCATATCAGAGGCATCTCACTTCTGAGGCATGTGTCTGACCATTTCCCTTCCTTCTTGTAGGAGCCTTGTCCTGGCTGGGCTGTTCCTGAGACAGAGCCCTGCAGCTTTACGGGGACTCAAGGATGGCCAAGTTGAGAGTAGAAACCCTGGGGACAGGGGCTGGGGATAGACTAAGACCTTTCATCCCCTCTGTGATTTTCCAGGGAGAGCCTCATGGAGCTGTAGGTCCCCCTGGAGGGACTGGAGGAGCCACTAGCTCTGCTCACAGACAAAGTGCACAGAGGTATTCCTCCTTGGGGAATCTGTGCCAGGGGCTGCAGGAGTTGTTTCTACCAGGCTAGCAACTTTTCTGTTTCAACTTGAAATTATTCCAAATTAATTTCTACAAAAGAAAAAAGGGTGAGCACCCATGTTGGCTCAGCCCTGACAGATTCCCCTGCCAACAGAGAAATGACAGCGACTGTGCTCTGGAGTCAGGTTGATATGGGGCTTATGTTCCCACCGCGACTAGTCAAGACATCCTGGGCAAGTGAGTGGAACTTTCTGAGCCTTGGCGTCCTCAGCTCTAACATGGAGACACCACCACCCACTTGGAAGTGTCCCTGGAGCACTGAATGAGTTACAGCAAGGACAGAGCTTGCTTAGCAAGGTGCCTGGCATACAGCAGATGCAAAGTCAACGTGTATTTTATTTCTGTTTCATGAATCGCTGTGATCCTAAGAAAGCCTTTGCTTCTTTGAAACTCAGGGAGGAATGGAAAACAGGAAAGGGGATGGTCCCAACATGAAAGACACTTACCAAAACAGGATAGAGGCCAACATTTTTGTTGCTGGTTTCTTTTCTTTTTCTCTCTTTCTTCTTCTTTTTTTTTCTTTTTTTGAGACAAGGTCTCTTTGTTGCTCAGGCTGGAGTGTGGTGGTACAATCACAGCTCACTGCAGCCTCAGCTTCCCAGGCTCAGATGATCCTTCCACCTCAGCCCCCCGAGTAGCTGGGACTACAGGTGTGTGTCACCATGCCCTGCTAATATTTGTAGAGACAGGGTTTTGCCATGTTGCCCACACTGGTCTCAAACTCCTGAGCACAAGGAAGCCACCTGCCTCGACCTCTCAAAGTACTAGAATTACGGAAGTGAGTCACTGCACCTGGCATTGTTGCTAATTTCATTATAACATATTCATATATTTTGGGGGACATCAAGAGTTACTTGCTCTTACTAGAAGATAATTTGATAGGTAAAACCCCCAATAATCAGGCCAGGCACGGTGGCTCATGCTTGTAATCCCAGCACTTTGGGAGGCCGAGGCAGGCGGGTCCCCTGAGGTCAGGAGTTCGAGACCAGCCTGACCAACATGGTGAAGTCCCATTTCTACTACAAAGGCAAAATTAGGCTGGGTGCGGTGGCTCATGCCTGTAATCCCAGCACTTTGGGAGGCCAAGGCAGGTGGATCACCTGAGGTAAGGACTTCGAGACCAGCCTGGCCAACATGGTGAAACCCCATCTCTACTAAAAATACAAATATCAGCCAGACACGATCATGGGCGCCTGTAATCCCAGCTACTTGGGAGGTTCATTAACGAGAATCACTTGAACCCGGGAGGCGGACATTGCAGTGAGCAGAGATCGCGCCACTGCATTCCTGCCTGGGCAACAAGAGGGAGACTCCATCTCAAAAGCCAAAAATTAGCTGGGTGTGGTGGCGAGCACCTGTAATCCCAGCTACTCAGGAGGCTGAGGCACAAGAATTGCTTGAACCTGGGAGGCGGAGGTTGCAGTCAGCTGATATCAAAGCATTGCACTCCAGCCTGGGTGACAGAGTGACTGCGTCTCACAAAAAAACCAAACCAAACCAAACCAAACCAAACAAAACAAAAAACAAAAAACTCCCAACAATCCACATGACATTCCCAGAAAAAAAGTAAAAAAAAAAAAAAAAAGAAATAGAATGAGCAAGAAGAAATGAACATTGGATTGTTTTTCCTCTGCACATCCTGTGAAACTGCTATCTCAAGGGGCACTTGCTCAGAGGAAGGGTTTTCTGGAGATCATGGGGATGGGAACCAGTCTGGTTTGTTCATCATTTAGGCCAACACCTCATGAGGTATATGAGTTGTCAACGGTTTCTGTGAGAATATAGCACTGAAACCAACACATGGTTGAAACTACAATCCCACACATGTAAAAATCTACTAGAGCTCTACAGAGGATGCAAGCCGTGGCCTTGCATGGAGGAAGGGACACTAGACTGCTTCAGAGGAGGGAAGCCACCTCAGATGAAGTAGACAACAGTCCCCAACCTTTTTGGCACCAGGGACCGGTTTCATTGAAGACAATTTTCCACAGACCAGGGTAGGGGGGCTGGTTTTGGGATGATTCAAGCACATTACATTATTGTGCACTTTATTTCTATTATTATCACATTGTAACACATAATGAAACAATTATACAACTCACCATAATATACAATTATTGGGATCCCTGAGCTTGTTTTCCTGCAACTAGTTGGTCCCATCTGAAGGTGATGGGAGACACTGACAGATTGTCAGGCATTAGATTCTCATATGGAGCATACAACCTGGATTCCTCACATGCACAATTCACAATAGGGTTCAAGTTCCTATGAGAATCCAATGCTGCTGATGATCTGACAGGAGGCGGAGCTCAGGCAGTAATGCTCATCCGCTGCTCACCTCCTGTGCATCATGGACCAACCCAGGTCCATGGCCCCGGGAGTTGGGGGCCCCTAAACTAGAGAATCTAGCTTGGGACACAGAAATCATGAAACAGGCCTCCAAAATAATTGAGCAAGACTGCAAGCACATGTGGGTGGCCAGAAAATAGATAAGGGCACTGCTCAGGGCATGCGGTTAGCAACATAATTTCAGAAAAGACAGATGCCCTATCTTAAAGAATGACAGCATCTGATCTTCAGCAAACCTGACCAAAACAAGCAACGGCAAAAGGAGTCCCTATTTCATAAATGGTGCTGGGACAACTGGTTAGCCATATCCAGAAAACTGAAACTGGACCTCTTCCTTACGTCTTACACAAAAATTAACTCAAGATGGATTAAAGACTTAAATGTAAAACCTAAAACCATAAAAACCCTAAAAAGTAAACCTAGGCAATATAATTCAGGACATAGCCATGGGCAAATACTTCATGACTAAAACACCAAAAGCAACTGCAACAAAAGCCAAAATCAACAAATGGAATCTAATTAAACAAAAGAGCTTCCCCACAGCAAAAGAAACTATCATCAGAGTAAACAGGCAACCTACAGAATGGGAGAAAATTTTTTTAATCTACCCATCTGACAAAGGTCTAATGTCCAGAATCTACAAGGAATTTCAATTTACAAGAAGAAACAAACAACCCCATCAAAAAGTGGGCAAAGGATATGAACAGACATTTCTCAAAAGAATACATTTACATGGCCTACAAACATATGAAAAAAAGCTCATCATCACTGGTTATTAGAGAAATGCAAATCAAAACCACAATGAGATACCATCTCACACCAGCTAGAATGGATATCATTAAAAAGTCAGGAAACAATAGGTGCTGGCGACGCTGTGGAGAAATAGGAACACTTTTACACTGTTGCTGGGAGTGTAAATTAGTTCAACCATTGTGGAAGACAGTGTGGCAATTCCTCAAAGACCTAGAACCAGAAATACCACTTGACCCAGCAATCCCATTACGGGTATATACCCAAAGGATTATAAATCATTCTACTATAATGACACATGCACATGTATGTTTATTGCAGCACTACTTACAATAGCAAAGACTTGGAATGAACCCATATGCCCATCAGTGATACACTGGATAAAGAAAATGTGGCACATATACACCATGGGTTACTATGCAGCCATAAAAAACAATGAGATCATGTCCTTTGCAGGGTGAATGACATGGATGAAGCTGGAAACCACCATTCTGGGTAAACTAACACATGAACAGAAAACCAAACACTGCATGTTCTCACCCCTCGATGGGAGTTAAACAGTGAGAACACATGGACACTGAGAGGGGAACAACACACACCAGGGTCTGTCGAGGGTTGGGGGGAAAGGGGAGGGAGACAATTGGGAGAAATACCTAATGCATGCGGGGCTTAAAACCTAGATGATGGGTTGATAGGTACAGCAAACCACCATGGCACATCTATAGCTATGTCACAAACCTGAACATTCTGCACATGTATCCTGGACCTTAAAGTAAAATAAAATAAAATAATAAAATAAAAAAAGAAGGATCGTTATACAAATTTCTCCAGGTGAGCTACAGTTGTCAAGATTTTGCAATGACCCCTCACCATTCCTCTCTCTGTCCTGTTTGGATACCCACAGCCTGCTCTTGTGAGAAGATGCCAGGTGACAGATGAGTCACTTGGGACAAGAGAAGAGGATGTTCCACCTTGTGGATGTCTGTGCTTAAAACTAGATCCAAGAGCCAGATTCAAAACAAGCTCAGTATATAGGGCCTGCCTACAGAGATGACCTGTCTCAGCTGCACAAGTTGCAGAAAGCAAAACAGAAGGAGGCTGCCTAGGAGAACAGTGGGGCTTTGTGACCTTCAAGCTGGAGTACTCACAGGCTATATCCAGAGCACAGCAGGCAAGCTGATCCTCCAATGAGTACAAGGTGCCACTAGCAGCCTGGTGGCAGTCATACAGGTCATGGGGAACTGAAGGAGTCAAGTAAACTTCATCCAAGGAGTTCTCTGGGACCTCCTGCTCCACCTCTAGCAGCTCCCGTCTCAGCCTGGTGGGTAAAGACAACACAAGATAAACACCAGAGAGAAACAAAACCACTGCACCCAGCTGGTTCTATAGGAAGGCCCACAGGAGGGGCCGGAGGAAGCAAAAGACAGTCCCCTCAGAGAGATACAATGATGCTTCCCTGTCTCGGCAGGAGACAGAGAGCAGCAGGTGCTCAGTGCACTGGGCAGACAATGAGCTGAGGAGGAAAGAGATGCAACGATCCCTGTGCGAAACTGCCATGACACAGTGCATTCAGCACTTTTGCATATATTTTGTTGAAATTAGCATCAGTGGCCAAATGAATACAGGCTCTTAAGTCTTCACAGACAGTTAGTGCATTCTCAACATCCCTTGCTCTCAATATTGTAGCAGGATGTGAGTAATTTTCACTCACTTTCCTGCTATCAAATACTTGCAAACATGGTATTGTCAAAGAGGGAGATATCAGATATGCACCTCACCTTCACTTTAAGCAAAAAGGACAGAAAAGAGGACTGCAGAAAATGTCTGTGACTTATCAGTTCAACAGAGTCAACTGAATGCAGATTAGTACAATTGGCAGGGATTAATAAGGAGAAAATACAAATACAGGTATACAATGAACAGAGTCAACATTATGAACATGGCTGTTTTATGGTTGGCTGGACAGATGAAACAGGTATATTCAGCACACTCTCTGATTTTCCCTGCATGTGGAGTCTCCAGGTGTCAACACTGAATGAACTGTCCATGATTCCTCAGAGTTACCCGGGGCATGGTGGGTCTTGGTCTACTAGCTCCTCTTGATCCTTTCTAATTTCTGCAAATAAATTCAGACAGGGACAGAGACATTAAGCAGGTTCCCCTACACACACAAACAATCCACTGTGCAATCCTAACATAGGAGCATCAGTTTCCTCAGTGGGAGAACAGAACACTGTGAGAGAAATATTCCAGGAGGCCTGAGGTCCTGTCATGAGAGAGGTGCCCTGGGTTTCTTCCCTGAGCCTAGGGGTGAAATCTCCCTGTTCTGGTAGATCATCATCCCAATATCATCACTCCTGATTTCATGCAAACAGTTATGCGATATTTTTTACACCAATTCAAAGCAAATATCCCAACTGCTTTCTAGTGGAAAACTGCAATATCTAGCCTTCTCTCATTAAATACCCACATTGTTCATGGTCGCGAGGATGTTAGACACTGAAATTAGAATGAAGGGGGGAATTAACAGACTCTTGAATCAAAATGAATCTTTGGTGCTACAAGGAAACATTGGCTATTCATGGGATCTAGGAGTGACAAGGCCCAGTCTTGCTTCTGCAAACATAACAAAAGGTAACGAACTGCTCAGCTAAGACAGGCCAGCATCGAAGACACAGAGAATGAGGCTTGGTTCATTAAAATCTGGGTATTATCTTTAACAGAAATGTAGTCAAAGATGCGACTGGCCTTGGGCAGGCACAGAACCTGAAGGAAAATGGTTGGGAAAAGAAACTTGTAAGGATCACAATAGCTGGCAAGACAAAGTTTATTCAGATTAAGAGGCCTGACAGACACCTGTTGGGCATGAGATGCATACATTGGTGTGAATTTTTCACACCTGCCTGAGGTATAGCATCCTAACAATTGGTCCAGGATGCCACAGGAATGGCCTGAGACTAGGAAGACGCCAAAGCTCATGGACCCATCTTACATCTGTGTTTCAGCCTCGACTCCAGAGTGACGCAAATCTACATGTATATCTAGGTCCAGCCCGCAGTGATGACAACTCTCAGCCCAGCCAGGGGTGGGAGGCCCAAGGCTTCTGGGGTCCACCTGGGACTTATATCACCTTCACAACGGAGTACTCACTGTCTACGTCAAAAGCCACGCAGGCTTGCTGTTCCTCTAATGAATGCAGGGCACTCCTCATATCAGACTGGTAGGAGCCAGTCAGATTAGGAAGGATTGGAAGAGTGGAGTCAGCTTCATCCCATGCCTCCTGAGGGACTTCATGCTCCTCCACCTCTGGCAGTTCCCTATTGAGCCTGTTGGGGTAAGAAGGTCTAAAAATTAATCCATGGAAAATCAGGTGCCACAGAATTCTAGCTGAATTTGGTGGAAAGCTTGAGACAGTGGTTGCAGAAATCAGAGGTGGGAATCTATTTAAAAGGAGGAAAAGTATCCTCTAATTTGTGGGATCAAGTGTGGCTTCCAAAGGGTTGTGGGGCTGTGCTCAGGGAACTGGCCAGATTATAAGGTGATAGGGAGGGAGAAAGGAAGCCCTCTACTATCACCCTCATGTCACACAGTATGGAGAGATTACTAAAGCAGTGGCTTCAGTGGTTTTGCATAAAATGAGTTGAGGTTGATATGCAATAGCCACATGAGTATAGCATTAGAGGAATTTTAGACTCCAAAACCTTTTGCCTTCAGGCAGGCCTCTTATTCTCAATATAGTGAAAGGCTATGATTTTTTTAAAGTTCTTTTCCTATTGCCAAAGTCCTAAAGCATGATAAGGAGAAACAAGCCAAAATCGAGTCTGCATCACACTGGTTGTGGCCCTGCACCCGAGAGAGAAGGGACAATTGCAGGGACTCCCTAGTCAGGTGTGCTGACCTAAGTAACCAACTGCAGGTTATTAAATGTAAGAAGGAGGAAGTAATTGGAACCTATGCAGGTACCACCATGAAAACAGACAGCCTTATAACTAGGGATAATTTGTGACTAGCTGAAAGGATCGATAGATACATATAGCACTTTCTGTTTTACCTAGATCTGGAGTCTCCAGCTGTCAACAGTGAATGAACAGTCTACAGTATCTGAGACTTACCTGGGGCACAGTAGTTCTTGGTCTTCCATCTTCTTTTGGTCATTTAGATTTTCTACAAATAAATTCAGACAGGGCTGTCACATTAAGCTAATTCCCCTGCACACATGTCCAATTCAATGTCCAGTCCTATCACAGAGACATCTAACTTTCCAATGTGAGAACAGGATACTGCGAGAGACATATTTCAAGAGGCATAATGTCGTGTCTTGAGAAAACTGGCTTGTTGGCTTTCCTGAGCCATGGGGCAAAATCTCCCTGTGCTAGTAGGCCGTCATCCCAACATCCTCCATTCTGACTCTGGCCAAACAGTGAAGTAATCCTTTTCTCCACAGACTCTAGGTAAATAGTTAAACTGCAGTGTAGGAGAGAGACTGTAATATTCCGCTTTCTTCACCAAATACTCAGGTTTTGATGATTTAGAACAGGGGCCCCCAATCCCCGGGCCACAGACCAGTACTCATACATGGCCTGTCAGGAACCGGGCCTTACAGAAGGAGATGGGCAGCAGAAGTTACAGCCTGTGTTGCTGAGCTCCGGCAAATCAACCTGTGTCTGTGAGTTATCCCACACGCAATGACAGGTCTTAGTCCAGCCAGGGGTGCGAGGTGCAAGGATTACAAAGTCTACTTGGGGCACCAATTGGAGATTTATCATGTTCACAATGGAGTACTCACTGTCTACAAGAGCCAAGCTGACTTGCTTTTCTTCAAAAGAGTACAAGGTTCTCCTATAAGGCTGGCAGGAATGAGTCAGGTCAGGAAGAACAGAAGCAATCAAATAACATCCATCCAGTAACTCCTGGGGGACTTCATGCTTGTCCACCCTCAGCGATTCCCTGCTGACCCTGCAGCATAGGAAAGACTAAAGATTAATCCAAAGAGTTTCTGAGCCCTAGCTGGATTTCATGTGAGGCATGAAGGAGTGATCACAGAAAGCAAATGGTCAACCCATTAAAGAGTTAAATATTCTCCTCTTCTTGGTGGGTCACAGTGTGGTTGCCATGGGGTAGGTGAGCAATACAGAGAGAAGGAAAGAGAGAGATGAGAGAGAGAGAACCATCAGGTACTCTGTGAATTGGCCAGATTATGATTTTCTGAGGAAGGAGACTGAGTGTTTCTGTATTGTACAGTCATGACTTACTGATTATCATGTCCCGTAACAGTGGCTTCATTTTTTTTCTTAAATGATATTGAATTTTATATGTAGTGGCCAAGTAAACACAGATTTTGAGGCATTATAATATCTCCAAAATCTCATGTCATCAAGTCCCCTTTCTCTCAACATTGTGGCATGGTATAATAATCATTTTTCCATCAAGTTTTCTTGCTATGAGATACTCACCACTGTGCTAACACAAAACCAGCAGAAAGCAGACATGCATCTCAGGGTGGTTGAAACCATAAGAAGAACATTTCTGCTTGCAGGAAATCTCTGTGACTGATTAGTTGTTCACAAGCTTGACTGGTTTTGTGTACTGAACTTCAGAAGTTAATAAGAAATGGCAAAAAATACAAGTATCACAATGAAAACATAAAACTTTGTTCAAAAGGATCATTTCTGGTTGGCTGAAGGCATTAATTACATATATTCAGGACTTTCTGGTTTTCTGTGGGTATGAGTCCTACAGCTATCACCCCTGAATTGACAGTTCCTGATTTTTCTCAATTACCTGGAAGCAATTGTTTCTTGTCTTTTCACCTCTTCAAGACCATGTTGCTTTTCTGCAAATAAATAAGAGAAAACCTGTCACATGAACTTGATCCCATTCATACATGCACAAACTTGTGTCCAAACCTACACAGCGGCATAAATATACTCAGTGTAATAACAGCCTATTGTGAGAGGAACTTTCCAGGAGACCTCAGCATGAGCCTTGTGAGAAGTCACTAGGTTTACTTTCCTGAGCCATGGAGCAAATCTCCTTAACATAACAGGTCATCATCACAATCCTTTCTGTCCTGAGCCACAGCAAACTGTTAAACACATCCTTTTTACTAACAGATTCTGGGGATCCACTTCAATGCTTTCTAGGAGGCTTACTGCAGTATTCAGCATGTTTCCTTCTGATAAGTTACTGTTGGTGGTTTTGTAGAATTCACATTTAGATGGATAGATTAAATCAAAAGAATCTCTCATGCTGTGCAGAAACACTGGCCTTTCATCTGGTAAGGAGTTCCAGGGCCCAGCCTTCTTTCACAGAAACATAGAGAGTCCAGTAGTGGTGTTCATGTTCTGGTACTCAGAGACTTCTTAGCTAAGACAAGCCAACTAAAAAGAGAGAGTGTCTAACCTGAGAGAAGGGAACAAGGGTAATGACATCTCCAGGAATATAGAAAAGGCTGCCAATGGCCTTGGACAGCATGGAAACTCAGACTGGTTGGGAGGGAAAAGTAGAAGATCCCATGTGAGATGACAGATTCAATCTAAATTGGGAGGACTGACGGATAAATCCTGCACCCAGGTTGCGGGGGAGCGTGTGAATTTGTCGGGTCAACCTTGGATTTGCTAGTGGGGCAAAGATGAAAGACGACATGTGATTTTGGGCTAGGATTGAACAACTCTCTGACTCATGGGATGCCTTCTTCAAACTCAATCCTAGAGCCTGGTTCTAACCAGTATATGAGTATAGGGTCCTCCTGAAGGTACGGCTTCTGTCTTTCTAGACAGGTTGTGGGGTGCAAAGAATAGGAAGCCTACCTGGGAAGCCAAGTGGGGTTTCTTCCCCTTTGGAATTGGAGTGTTCGCTGGCTACATCCAGAGCAGAGCAAACTTTCTGTTCATCCAGTGCCAAGAAAGTGCCTTCACAAGGTTGGTAAGATTGGGACATATCATGGTGACTACAAGAAGTCAAAACACTTTCCTCCGGGGAGTCCTGCAGGACTTCCTTCTCTTCAGACTCCTGCAGATTCCTGATGAGCCAGACAGGAGAGGAGTGACAAGAGGGATTATACACCACAGCATCTCAGGTGATTTCATGGGACACATAAGGGAGTGGTCACAGAAAGCAAAGCGGTAGTGTCCTCCAAGAGAGAAAAACAAATCCTTCTAAATGTGGGGTGGAGCATGACTGCCCTGGGGACAGAGCAAACATGAGCAGCAGGTGCTCAGTGTGGTTGCCACAAATGAGCTGCTGCAGGAGGACCCAGACTCCCCCTGTAAACTGCGATCACAACTTGCAGCACAGAGAACTGACACAGGGCTTCGCTTCCCATGCCTAAATGTGCTGATGTTTACATGCAGCACCCAAGCAAACACAGCACTTCAGGCATTTCAGATACACAGATCTTGTCTTTTCAAAGCACATTTTTAAAGTATTTTGACATAAATTATCATTTCCTTGTTTTGTAATGAAATACTTGCCAACATGCTGACATCAAACACGTAGAAAGCATGCATGCATCTCACTCTGGATTAACCACACAGGACAGAACAGGTGACATCACTGAGTTTGGTGAGTTCACCTGGCTCAACGGATTGCATGTTCCTATGCAATGCAAGAGGGGGAATAAGAAATTGAAACCTGGCTGAGCACTGTGGCTCACGCCTGTAATCCCAGCACTTTGGGAGGTCGAGGCAGGCAGATCACGGGGTCAGGAGATCGAGATCATCCTGGCTAACATGGTGAAGCCCTGTGTCCACTAAAAATACAAAAAAAAAAAAAATTAGCTGGGTATGGTGGCGGGTGACTGTAGTCCCAGCTACTCGGGAGTCTGAGGCAGGAGAATGGCGTGAACCCAGGAGGCAGAGCTGGCAGTGAGCCGAGATCACGCCACTGCACTCCAGCCTGGGTGACAGAGCGAGACTCTGTCTCAAAAACTAACAAACAAACAAACAAAAAAACAAAGAAATAGAAACCTACTCAAGTACCACAATCTAGAGGACAGCATTGTTAAAACAAATAATTTGCAGTTGAATGAATGGATGAGGCAGTTCTTTTCATCACTTTCTATTTTTCCCTGGATCTGCAGTCTCCATGTGTCACTATTGAACTAACAGCCCACAAATCCACAGAGTTACCTGGGGAGCACTGGCGCTTTCCCTTCCTCTTCCTCATCATCATTTTGATTCTCTGTAAACAAATTCAAAAGAGTAGGTCACATTAAGCAAATCACGCTTCACACAAGACCAAATCAGTGTCCAGTCATAGCACAAGGACATAAATATTCTCAGTGTAAGAATGTGATATTCTGACAGGAACATTCTAATGTGCCCTAGATTAAGTCTTGACAGAAGTAGATGAGCCTGCTTTTCAGATCCATGGGACAAAATCTCCCTCATCTGGTAGATCTTAATCTTATATCCTCTGCCCTAAGTCAGCACAAACAATTAAAACATTTTCCCTAAGATCTTCAAAAATTGCCCTAACAACTTTCCATAAGTGTTTCTGCAATACTGATTTATCTCTTCATATATCATGGTCAATGAACAGTTAGAGAAATTTACATAGAAAACTGAACTGATGGATGAATTCTAACAACTTTTCTTAAAAAAGAATCTGTGGGGCCGGCAGGGTGGCTCACACTTCTAACCCCAGCACTTTGGGACGCCAAGGCGGGCAGATCACTTGATGTCAGGAGTCCAAGATCAGCCTGGCCAACATGGTGAAACCCCACCTCTACCAAAAATGCAAAAATTAGCCAGGCGTGGTGGTGCACACTGGAAATACCAGCTACTTGGGAGGCTGAGAATCACTTGAACCCTAGAGGTGAAAGTTGTAGTGAGCTGAGATCACACCACTGCACACCAGCCTGGTTGACAGAGCGAGACTCCATCATGAAAAAAAAAAAAAAAGAAAAAAGAAAGAAAAGAAATCTGTGGTGCTACACAGAAACAGTGGGCCACCCATGGGGTGAAGAACTCAGGACCCAGCCTTGCTTTATGGAAACTTATAAGCAAGATAAGGGTACAAGTGTTGATGTCCTGGTTTCAGTTGACTGTGTAGCTAAGATAAGCTGGCTTAAAGGAGATCCAGACTGGAGATGAGGAGAATGAAACCAGGGAAACAACATCTTCAAATAAATGGACGAGGCTGTCAGTGGTCTTAGACAGGCAGAGAAACTCCATGGACATTGTTCACAGACACAAATTACACCATTGCAGCTGACAAGAGCCATAGGAACCGAGCTAGGAGGCCTGACAGATACCTCCTGTATTCCTCCTGTACACAGGTAGCTATGGCTTTGTCACACCTGCCTCTGTTCCAATAATCTGATACTAGGGCCAGGATGACAAAGGCATGACATGGGCCAAGGAGGACAGGAAAGCTCTCTCACCCACTAGTATCTGTGTTTAATATTCCATCCTAGTTTCTCTTTCTCTCTCTCCTCTTTCACTTCTCTCTCTCTCTCTCTCTCTCTCTTTCTTTTAGACACAGGGTCTTGCTCTGTCGCCTAGGCTAGAGTATAGCAGTACAATCACGGCTCACTGCAGCCTCTACCTCCTGGGCTCAGACGATTCTTCCACCTAAGCCTCTTGAATAGTTGGGACTATAGGCATGCAGCACCACGCCTGGCTAATTTTTTGTATTTATTGTAAAGATGGGATTCACCATATTGTCCAGGCTGGTCTTGAACTCCTGATCTCAAGTGATCCACCCACCTGGGCCTCCCAAAGTGCTGTGATTATACCTGTGTCACCACACCTAGCTCCATCCTAGTTTCTGACTCAAACCAATATGTGTGTATACAGCCCATCCTCAGAATTGATCTTCCATAGCCTAGACAGAGGTATGAGACACAAGGAAAATAGAGGTTACCTGGGAGAATGTTTAAAGCATCCTGCCATTCATCGTGAGAGGATTCACTGTCTACAACCAGAGTTGAGTTGACTTTGTCTTCCTCAAATGTGATTTTGGTGTTTTTGTGAGGCTGGTTGGAGTCACAAGGGCCGTGGCTATTTGAACAAGTGACGGCACATTCCTCCAGTGAGTCCTCAGGGACTTCACTTTCTTCAGCCTTCTGTGCCTCCCTGATGAGCAAGGTGGGACAGAGATGACAGAAGATTAAACACAGAGGGATTGGACCCCAGGGAGTCCTAGCTGGTTTTGACAGGAGGCACAAGAGAGTGGTTCCGGAAAGCAAACAGGAAGCTCCCTTTAAGAGGGAACATGCAATCCTCTTCCCTTTGCAACAGAGCATGGCTGCCATGGGAGACAAAGAGGAAGAGAGGAGCTGGTGTTCATTGCACTGGACAGATAGGAACTGAGGAGGATGAAGACTCAGCTATCCCTGTACGGTACAGACATGACACTCGGCACACACAGAGAAACACAAGAGCTGCCACACCCTGTTTCTAAGCTGAGTTGAATTTCACATACTGAGGCCAAGGAAATGCAGGCTTTGGACCCATTATAGACTCCAGACATGGTGTGCCTTCTAGGCCTTTTTATTTTAACACTGACATAAAATGTAAATTTTTTTGTCTAGGTACTTTTCTTGGTGTTTAAATTTGTTTGATACTTCCTAATTCCTTTGTTTGTTGCTGCTTTGCTATTTATCTTACCCAACAAGAACCTAAAGACAACCATGGAGAAAGCAGCTTTGCACCTCCTCCTGGTTTCCACAACAGGGGAGAACACATCTTCTCTGTGTGTGCAGGAAATCCCTAGGGCTGGTGAGTTCATCTAGGGTCATGCTTACAGGCACCATGGAGACAATGGACAAGCATGTTAACAGGGCTATTTCCTTGCTGGGTGAGCACATGAAATCAGTGCACTCTGCGGCTTTCTTTATCCTGCATCTGGAATCTGTGACTACCTTCACCTCCCTTGTGTTCTTGCTGAGACATTTTCCATATTTTACCACCCATTACCCGCTCCTGATTATTCAGTCTTACCTAGGGACAAGTGATTCCTGTACTTTATCAAGCTCCTCGGCTTTATCATTTTCATCCTCATTTTCATCATTTTCTGCAAATACAGAAGTGTTCATTCAGATATTTCCCACTTCACACTCTGCAAGCACAGTCAGCCCAGTGTGCACAGCGACATGAACATCTATGTATGGGTCAGCATTGTACTGAAAGCCCTCATGTTTTATCTTTAACAAAATGCCCTGGGGTGGTTTCCTGATCCATCTGGAAATGCATTTCTCATCTGGAGGGCCACCATCAAGATATGGCCAAACACTCAAAAGACCTTTTGCTCCCCCATCACTGGAGGCTTGTGCAGTCTCTCTCTGGACTTGGGCAGCTGTCTCCCCCTTCCTGCCACAGATCTTATTCCCAGGCACAGGCTTGCTGTCCTGTCACAGTTCGCATTTAGAACCTATCTATTTCTCTTAGAAGAAGACATATAAACTTGTCCCACAGTACTCTACACATCAGGGGACTTCAATGGCCCTCCATGTGGCTTCTGCTGTGTTATTCAGGGACATTCTCTGCATGGGGAGTGCTCCAGTCTGAAGCACTTTCTACCACCAAATGCCACCACATCAAGTGCCTTCTCCAACACCACACGGCAAGGGGCTCTATCTCATTTTGAAAAGCAGTCATAAGTGTTCTGGCATTTGAATGCTAGAGACACTTGCAAGAGACAATATGTCTGCCTTTGCAGATTGAGAGACAGAAACCCAGGAAAGATAAATCAATCACTCACCAACAGTTACTAAGAACATTGCTGAAGACGTAGCCTGGGAAACTTCATTCTTAGTCCAGAGCTCTTTTCACAGCCTCCTTCCTGTCCTTTTAAACTAAATAGATGCTGCCTCTTGCTCCAAAGACCACCTCCATCAAGGAAGGAGGGACATTTGCAATACTGTGACCTCCAATCCCACAGATTTCCCATCTCTGCTCTTACCCAGGAAGTCCTGGTCATGTCATGGCCACATATGTTTAGTGGAAAAAAACGCCACTGATACAACTGTCATTGTGGAGGTGTGGAGGTGTGGAGGTATGGAGTCTCTCATAAGCCTGGGGTTTTGGGTCATCAGGGCCTATGGCCACCTTACCTGGGCTGAGCTTGTGGACAAGGTGCCGTGCTAGTCTACACCCCTCAGCCAGCTGTTCTCGGAGGTGCTGACCCTGGGACTTGTCCGGCTCATCCAGAGTGAGGAGGGCCTGGAGATGCTGATTCAATGAGTGGGAGGCATCTCTCCCTTCCCGTAACTTCTCCCTTAACTGGATCAGCTCTCGTTCCTGAGAGTGAACCAGGACTTTATATTGCCTAAAGTGAGATAGTAGAGAAAATTTAACACGGAAAGGGATGAGTGATCAGTTCTAATATTGCAATAGAGATTTCTGATGCAATGTCCTCAAGGAGACCTCCAAGAAGAAGGTCAGCACACGTTTAAAGATATGTCTGTGGCCAAGAGAAAGAATAAAAATTGGTTTACAGGCTTCCTCTATATCAGAGAGGGCTCCTGTAAGATCCTCGATGATGTTCCAGTCATCTTTCTCTTCTGTAAACAAAAGTAGGTGTCTTCCTAATTCAGTTACAAAAAGACAACCTTTCACTTCCTCACTCTGGCCATGGACATTTCCATGTGAAAATACACATAGTGCATCTTGCGGCCACTAGATACAAAGCCATGTACAGAAATGAGGCCAGGTGCAGATGGGGCGACTTGAAAAGACAAAAGAAGAAAAGAATGACAGGGTTGAGAGGCAACATTGATTGAGTGGAAGAATGAGAAGCCTCAGTCAGTCTGGAGGTGATTCTGACTAAGGGTAAGTGGGGTGGTTATGGACACCATTTTGAGTATACTGAATGCTGCTGGGTGGTTCCCACTCCTTTGCTTAATTTTGTGTTATGCAAATTTCACCTCAACAATTACTTGTTTGAAAAAGAGAAAACAAGGCTCTGAGAAACAACTGCAACCCATAACTTATTATTGTCCTTGTACTCTGTTTGATAAATATTTGTGTGTCGTGAGCCTGCCATGGCAATTCCTGCCATTCCCCTGGCCCAGCTTAGCTCTTACTTCTCCCGGCCAAGCTGCTGTACTTCAGAGATTTACAAACCTGCCCACCTGCCTGTCCCACGGGGCCCCCTCACCTGAGCTCCTCAGCTTGCTTGAGCTGCTCTGCAAGCTTCTCCTCCTTGAACTGCAGCTCTTCCCTCAGCATAGATTTTATGAGGTCTTTGCACTTCTCATACTCTGAGAAAAGACAGATGAACCTGCCTCAGTGGAAGGCTGGACATGCTGCTCTGGTCACTGCCTACAGGGCAGGAGCCAGGCCCATCCCAAGGACAAAACTGTCCCCAGTACCAGGGTCTAGATGGGGATTTCCACATCTTTACTCTTCAGTCTCCCGATTTTCTGGTGTCTGATCCTCCAAAATTTAGAGATGAAGAAAGAGAACCTCAAGGGCACATCAAGGAAGTTGACAAGATGATTCAACCACAACGAAGTGGAGTCAGAATTCACAGCCCCTGAGATCTGACTCTGAATGCGGGACCACTTCCCAAGCCTTGCAACCTCTCCTCTAAAACACTGTACTGGGGCATGAGGTAGTGATTTCCCGCACAGGTGGGAAGGCCCCTAGGACTATAGGACTGATGGTTTCCCTTTTACTGGGAATTTCAAGGACAAACATGTCAAAGGTTTTAACAATCTTTGATTTTTAAATCTTATCTTTGGATATGATTTTAAGAATCATATCTGAGGCATAAAGCATGAGACATAAGACCATAAGGCCATGAAGGAAATATGCCCAAATTCCAATAAAGTTTGTGTTAATTTAGAAACAGTAGAATGAAGAACTAAAAGATAGTGTTTACTCTGTGCCAATAACTGTTCTAGGAGATTGACAAGACATAGCTCATGTAATTCACTGCAGCAATTTACAGAGGTAGGTATCATTGTAGTACCCTCTGAACAGATGAAGAAACTGAGGAAAAAACAAGACAAACAACTTGGATGGAGCCCAGGAGACAGGCCCAGGGTCCCTGCTCTGTACACTGCACTGCTACCTCCACACATTCTTGGGTGCGATTTTTCTTCCTCTTTAGGAACAAGAGCCTGGGCCCCAGGAAGCAGGACTGCCCTCTCACCAGGGTACTGTCTGCTTTCTTTTTCTTTCTTTCTTTTTTTTTGTCAAGTCTTGCCCTGTCCCCAAGGCTGTAGTGCAATGGTGTGATCTTCGCTCACTGCAACTTCTGCCTCCCGGGTTCAAAGGATTCTCCTGCCTCAGCCTCCCAAGTAGCTAGGATTACAGGCACCCGCCACTACGCCCAGCTAGTTTTTATATTTTTAGTAGAGACGGGGTTTCACTATTTTGGCCAGGCTGGTCTCAAACTCCTGACCTCGTGAACAGCCCGCCTTGGCCTCTCAAAGTTCTGCGATTACAGGAGTGAGCCACCGCACATGGCCCCTACTCCCAGCTCTCGATGCTGTCACTTATAGATACCACAGGATCTATTAGGAGCAGAGTCTCTTGAAGCTCCTCAGAGCAGGTACTGGGTACTAACACCATGTTTCCCCCAGGGTCCCTAGAACAGAACTTTGCCTATTGGGCCTCAACAGAAGCTTGAAATGAATAAAAGTTCACTAGTCCCAGACATTTAGAACAACAGAATATATGTTATTTGTCTGCAGGATCTTATCTGGTACAGAGAGGATTCTTGAAAACATGATTGAGCCTCTTGGAGAAAACAGGTCTTTCTGTGCCTGTGTCAGAAATCAATAACTGGGATTTTAACTCTAGTCCTACACCCACCTGACTGCAAACATGGAAATTTGCTAAATACCTTGCTACCTCTGTCTTCCAAATTAAACAAAATGTTAAAATACCCATTTCTATTTTCCTAGAAGTATGGGAAGGATGAAATTACTTTTGATGGAGAGAGCATTTAGTTTCTCAGAGAGAAGACAGGACATCATTCATCACTTTCATGATGGTGAGCCTATAGATCTTACTATATTTGTTCTGCTGGTTGGCCAGGAAGCCGGCCACTTGATTTACAAGAAATTTCTGCTTCATGTTTCTGAACTGTTGTTTGTTCTCTGTCAGCTGGGGGAGCAATTTCTCATTGATTTCTAGAATGTTCATCTCTGCTTTCTCACTGGACCAGGGGGAGGCAGATACCACCATGCTGACGTTTGTGGCAGAAGAGGTGGAGTCAGGGACTGGGGAGAAGAAACGCAAACACATGATGGGTTAAAAACTGGTGAAATCGAATAGGTTTAATCAGGACTGAGGAAGGTCAGTAACTGAAATTCTTAACTTACTGTTGAGAAAAACGTGATCACTCCCCACAGCACTTTAAGATCCTTCACCACAAAAACAAGGTTCAAGGTGCCTGAGCTCAGAGCTGAAGGCACTGCCTGAGCTCAGAGCTGAAGGCACTGCCTGTAGCTCAGACTCTGACAAGAGTGAGGTAGATTGTGGCCAGCGTGCCAGGTAACGGTCTGCAGTTGCAATAACAGAATTAGAAGGTGGGGGTGTCGTGGAATCTTAGGAGCCCTGCATTCCAATTGCCCAGGCTTTGCTGAAACACAGGCACCCTGGTCTCACTTGAGGGTCACCACCAATGGGGATCATTCCTTCAGCATTCACTCTCAGTATTCGTGTACCCTTGTGACAATGCCACAGACCCGTGTCTTTCCCAATACATCTAAGCATATTCCTCACTGTTTATCTCTTGTCTGTACAATATCATCAACCAGAAACAGTTTCCCAACAGGTTATATTTTCTTAATGGTAGTCATGAAGTCACCCCACCTGCTCTCAGTTAAAACAGAGCTTAAGCCTTTTCCACAGGTATAAGATATCAAACTTTTAGCCTGCCCTGATATCCTCTGGGTCTTCTGCAGTTTTTTCTGTATCCACTAGAAAGTGAATGAATAATTCATTTTTTAAAAATGTTTTCTTTCCTGTCTCAGTATTCTTCTTGCTGCCTCCCATGGTTATGTTGATTTCTTTTTTCTTACTGGGGCACCATCTTGGGCTTTCATTATGCTCTAGACCAGTTTGACATCCCTACGTCCAAAGCTTTTCCTCTATGTGGGTTGATTTGTTTTTTAATGTCTCTGAGCACTACATTTTATACTTCTCACTTATGAATGTCATTCTAGTGCCACAAGACCTCTTTTCAAGATATCAAGTGATCAAAATCATTTATACATAGAGATCTGCTGAAAACATGTGTGACCATCTATTTTGGGAAGTTTCATAAACTTGATGCTATTTTATTGTTTCCATTTCATTTTCCCATATACTGAAAAGAACAGGGCCATGAACGGTTCTTATGGAATATGGTATGATGTATATTTTGCTGAGTTGGACTAAAACCATTTGTTTTTGATTGCATTCCACTAACAGAACATGGCAAGATAAGTTTATGGTCAGGGTTGGTTGGTGATCCTCAGTGTTGCTGTGCAGTAGAAGGTGAGTTTGAGGTGAGAGGAACAAGTAGGAAAGAGTGATCCCCTGAACCACCTCCTCACTTTCTTAGCTTTCATCCCCACCTAGGTTTTGTGAGCCTGGAACTTGGGAGACTGTTCTGTAGCCCAGGTCTCCTAAGAGTGGGTGCAGTGGCTGTGACCCTGGGCTGCTCAGCATTCATGTGGAAGTGAAGGAAGGAGGACTGGATCAATCCCATTTGAAAGCATCCCTCTCTGCAGCCCACACAATCCTCCAATGACACTGTAAGGATCCTGCTTTGAAATGTATCAAAGATTTTAAATCAATGTATTTTCTGGGGTCTGGGAGGCCTGACATTCTGTGTCAGAATGAAAATCTATCAAGTTTCTTCATTTTAAAAATGATAAAACTGCAGGTTCACAAAGTTACATGGCTTACTTGAGGTCACACAGGGATGAGTTTTCAGCACTGCCAGTAGAAGCAATCACAATAATTATTCAGTAATTATTCATAGGATCCATGTAATTCAGTAAATATTCACATAATTATTTAGTAATTATTCATTGAACAATTCATACCAGGCATTTTGCTCAAAACTGTGCTAAGATTTCCACAGTGTATTTTTATCATAATCCTATTATGGTAATGCTATTATCCATAAGTAACAGGTGATAAACCTGAAGATGAGGGATAGCTAATCATGTATTTGGCCATATTTCCATTTTTTGGTTTTTGGGATGCTGGATGAATGACCAGAATGAGTCACAGGAAGAGTATTCATTCCTGTATTATTTTCCAGGACAGAGGTATGCCCTCCTAGTGTACTGGGACCAAAATTTGGAAGTGTCTGCAACCTTGCTTTAACCGTATGGGAAATAATGTCTATCACCTGGAATTTCCTTGGGACTTTGGAATATGCAAGAGAAGTATGAGACGTGGGTCTTCCCTTGGCTGTGTTTAATTCACTCTCTATGGAATACCAATGATTCTCACTAAGACTTTTGCCTTTTTATAACCACAATGTATGTTTTATGGAGAAGATTTTACTCTTTGCTCTACTTAGAAAGAATAAATATGAGGAATGCTTTAGGTTTTATGCCCTGGACTTAATATTTTTCTGATTTCTGTTTTGAGATTAAATTCTCATGTAAATAGAAAAAATGCTTATTATTTCTCATAAGGCCAAGTTTGTTATTAGTTTGATTGAGTTTTTGAAGATGAATTACAAACTTTTGATTTTGTCTTTGTCTGTCCCCATCAGCACTACTCATTGTCTCTTAGTATGACCTGGTCTTGCCCCTGCACTTACCCTTGTCCTGCTGAGCCATCTCCATGCACTGTCCAATTGCATCGGTGATTCTGGGTCCTCCCAAGGCTCGCTGAAATGGGCACAGGGATCAGGACGTCAGACACATTCCAGACACAAAGGCAACCCATACTGTAGAGTGGGCAGCTGTGTTCCCACTTCCCTAATATTCCAGTGATGTCCTCAAACTGAAGGGAACACTTTTCCTTTTTAGGGGTCTGTTCTTCATGTCTCAATGCCTCTGATCTAGTGAACACAACTGTCCTGAAACTGAAAGAACCTGCTAAATTTCGGGTTTCTGGTTAGGTGGCTAGAATAGATTTATAAGACTTCCTTACTTACCCATGACTGCTGAAGTTTGAATTCTTAGCAGTATGATTCCTTTTCTTGTAAGCTGAGCAGCTTAGGAAAGATTGGCCATGTTGCTGTGCAAAAAGAGGTAAACTTAATTTCTACTCAAAGCATGCTCGAATTTGAAGCTAGGGCTTCCACTCTTCCAAAGCTGGACTATCACTGCCTCAGGCATGTGTCCTGAAGGACTCTTGTCTCTGCTGTACTCAAAGTTTAAATGGAGACCAGCAAGCCAGGTTTCCTTTACTTCTAGGTTCCCTCAATAGTTTCTCCTCTGCTTTAGAGACTGCCTTGAAAATATTCTTGTCCTGCTGTTGTGTTTTGGCTTTGGAATGATGTGATGCAGCTCAATGGGTCCTACCCCCAAGTTGATCAGAGTAAGAAACAGCTGGGAAAATCAGTGCAAATACAAGTTCATCGTCCTCCTTGCAGGGATTCTGATTCAGAGGGCTCAGGTGGGGCCTGGAATGTGTTTGTTAACGTGACTCAGATGTGCAGTCAGTTTGGGGACCCGCTGATACCATCAACCTTATAGTTTATGGGATGATTCTTTCTGTTTTGCTGATGAAGAAACTGAGGCACAGAGAATCTGTAACTTGCCCAAGTTCCCCTTGCTGTAAGTCCTGGAGCCAGATCTGAGGTGGAGCAGCCTCTTCCCCATCCCCTTCCCACATTTTCCAATTCAGCTGGGTCAATTCTTTCCAAGTACGTGTTTCTCTCCCCTATACCTCATTTCTGAAAAAAGGAGAACTGGAATTTAACTTCTTTCATCTAATACATTTCCTCACAACATGCTGCCAGCATCATTTTCTGGCCACTCACTATTAAAGTGAGATGCCTTTTTTTTTTCTTTTTTTTTTTTTGAGACAGGGTCTTGTTCTGTCACCCAGGCTGGAGTGCAGTGGTGATTATAGATCACTGCAACCTCGAACTCCTGGGGTGTCAAGTGATCCTCCTGCCTCAGCTTTCCCACTAGTTGGAACTCTAGGCACACATCACCATTTCTGGCTAGTTTTTTTGTTTTTCATAGAGACAAGGTCTTGCTATGTTGCTCAGGCTGGTTTTGAACTTCTGGCCTCAAGTAATCCTCCCACCTAGGCCTCCAAAAGTGCTGGGATTACAGGAGTGAGCCACTTAGGCTGGCCCTGAAATGCTTTTGTTTTTGCTTGTGTTTTTTGTTTTTTAATGAAAATACAGGACATGGAGATGTGGAAAGACACCTTGCTTTATTACTGTTGTTATTATTATTATTACTACAGTATAATTCATGTATCACAAAATTCACCATTTTTAAGCATACCTTTCAATATTTTTTACTATATTCCAAAAGTTGGCAGCCAGCAGCACTACCTAATTCCAAAATATTTTCATAATGCCAAAAAGCATGCCTGCACCTATGGGCAGTCACTCTGCAATTCCCCCCTTCTTGCAGTCTCTGACAACCACTAATCTACTTTCTCTATATATAGATGTACTTGTTCTGGGCACTTCCTCTATATGGAATAACAAATTGTGGCATTTTGCATCTGCTTCTCAGCATATTGTCATCAAGTTTCATCCTTTTTAGCCTGCAGCAGTACTTCAACATTTTATGGCCAAATAATATTCCACTATATGGTTATGCCTAATTTTGTTTATTCATTTAACAATGTTTCCACTTTTTAACTATTATGAATAATGCTGCTATGAACAGCTTTGTACATGTTTTTGAGTGAACATCTGTTTTTCATTTTTTTGGTTATAAACCTAGGAGTGCAATTGCTGCATCATATATCACTTTATGTTTAACTGTTTTATGTTTAATTTTTTTACGTTTAACTTCTTGAGGAACTCACACACTGTCTTCCAACCTCAGTGGCTATGCTACTTTACATTCCCACTAGTAATATATGAGAATTCCATATTCTCCATAACTTTCCAAACATGTATTGTCTTTATTTTTTTCTTAAGTCATACTAATGGGTGTGAAGTGGTATCTCATTTTGGTTTAAATTTACATTTTCCTAATGAAGAAAAACATTGAACATCTTTGCATGTTCTTCTTGGCCATTTGTGTGTTTCCTTTAGAGAAACCTCTACTCACAGCTTTTTTCCCATTGTTAAATGTGGTTGTCTTTTATTGCTCAGTTATATGAATCCCTTATATACTCTAGGTATTAGACCCTTGTCAAATACATAATTTGGAAATAGTTCTCCCATTATGTGGATCATCTTTTCACTTCCTTGACAATGTCCTTTGAAGCATACAAGTTTTTTATTTTATGAAGTCCATTTATCTATCTATTTTGGGGTTGTTTGTGCCTTCTTAAAAAATGTCGAATCCAAAGTCACAAAGATTTGTACCTATGTTTTCTTTAAGACATCGTTTTTTGAATGAGAACTTTCCCGGGTTTTAGTGGAGGGTGGACATTGTTTATTTATGCCTTCTGTCCATTACTGATATTTCTCCTGATTGTTATTCATATGCTCACCACCCCTCCATGGAGCATCCGTGGCCTGTAACAGAGCTCTGGGGACCGATATCCTTCCACTGACTTTGGCACTGGTGAGAGCCCTGGTCATGTGGTTCAGCTTGGCCTTAACCCGACCCAGTTGCACATATTCTTCAGGGCCTTTAGAGTTGAAGTTGAGAGGCTCTCTGAGAACGCTTGCCAGCCCATGCTATTCTAAGGCTGGAGCAAACTTCTACCATCTATTCTAAGGCTGGAGCAAACTTCTACCATCTATTCCAGACAGAGGGGACTGCAGGGGTTGGACTCAGTCAAGACATCTCTGGTGTTAGAAAGTAGACCTGCTTCAGGATTTGGGGAAGATTGTTCAATATGAACTATGTCCTCCCTAATTATTTTTACCATATGTGTGACTTCTTTCTAGAAACAAAGGAAGAATATTTATGTTAGAACATGTTGTCTATTCTTTGTCAATCATTGTTTGTCTACAATTTTAACGTGGATTAAGGAGAGCTCAGTGTAAATATATTCTTAACAATTAATTATGGTCCATGTCCACTGCCATGCAATCATATTTAAATCTATGAACTATCCTGTTACTTAGGGATTATCCTGCTCCTGATGAGAAAACAAACTCAGAAAGATTGCAAAATTTCCCTAGGTCACAAAACTAGTGAAGAGAGAAATAAGAATTACAAACCAGTTCCTTTTGGCCTTCAATGCTAGCCTTGTACCATTAGATCAAACTGATTTACATACTTTTGCTGGAATTAGTCTCAGAGTTTGTGGTTCTCGCTTGATTTTCCCAAGGAAACTGTGTGCCACTTTAATATCATTTCAGACTTTGAAATTTAAAACTTTTTTATTATACTTTTTTGTCTTTGTTCTGTTCCATTGCTTTTGGTTTCTTCTCAACTGATCCCTCTTATTTATATGCTAAATATTTGTTACCTATTTCCTGTCAATTTTCACATTTTTGAGTGTTTGTTTTCTCTCTTTGTTGTATGCTAACAGTTCTTCACTGAGGTATAATTTGCATAGAGTATACTGCAAAAAACCTAAAGGTACAGCTTAATAAATTTTGACATAATTATACATTATATAATAACACCCAGTTCAAGACAGACAACATTTTCCTCCATGCCACAAATTTCCGATGTGGTCCTTGCAAGTCAATACTCATCCCCCAAAGGAAGAATGTATTCTGAATGTTGTCACTGCCTTAGTCCCTTTTAGTTGCTAGAAAGGAATACCAGAGGCTGGGTAATTTATAAAGAAAAGAGGTGCATTTTGCTCATAGTTCTACAGGCTGCACAAGAAGCATGGCACCTGCATCTGCTCCTGAAGAGGGCCTGAGGCTGCTTCCACTTGCAGCAGAAGGTGAAAAGGAACCAGTGTGTGCAGAGATCATATGGTGAGAGAGGAAGCAAAAGAGAGCAAGTAAAGGTGACAGACACTTTTTAATAACCAGCTCCTACAGGAACTAAGAGAGTGAGAATTCACTCACTACCTTCTCCCAAGGTGGGGATCAACCTATTCATGAGGGATCCACTCCCATGACCCAAACACCTCCCATTAATCCCCACCTCCAATACTGGGGACCACCTTTAAACATGTGATTTGGAGGGAACCAATATTTAAACTATAGCAGCCACCATAGATTAATTTTGCTTATTCGTGTGCTTCACAAAAATGGAATCATTTTGGCCGGGCCTGGTGGCTCATGCCTGTAATCCCAAGACTTTGTGAGGCTGAGGCAGGCGGATCACCTGAAGTCAGGGGTTAGCAACCAGCCTGGCCGACATGGCAAAACCCTGTCTCTACTGAATATACAAAAATTAGCCGGGTGTGGTGGCAGGTGCCTGTAATCCCAGCTACTTGGGAGGCTGAGGCAGGGAAAATTTCTTGAACCCAGGAGGCAGAGCTGAGATTGTGCCACAGCACTCCAGCCTGGGAGACAGAGTGAGACTCTGTCTCAAAACAATAACAAAATGGAATCATTTAGTATGTTCTCTTGTTTTGACTTCTCTTTACTCAGGTGGGTATATATGCCACTAATTTGTTTGATTATGTTTTTTCCTTGTTTCATTTTGTTTTGGCCAAGTAATATCCTATTGATGGTATGACTATCACACAATTTGATATCCATTTTTCTGATGGGAGACAGGTTTACTTGTTGGCTACTGTGCATAAGTAACTATGAATATTCTCATATAATTATTTCTGTGAAGACACATACTTATTTTCCTGGGTATCTATAGCTAGGGATGGAGTTGCTTGGTGAACAGGTAGAGAAACAGGTTTACTTGTTGGCTACTGTGCATAAGTAACTATAAATATTCTCATACAATTACTTCTGTGAAGACACATACTTATTTTCCTGGGTATCTGTAACTAGGGATGGAGTTGTTTGGTGAATGGGTAGAAAACAGACACAGAGTTTTGCAAAGTAATTGTATTATTTTACATTTCTGTGAAAGATGTAGGCCATTTCCAGTCGCTCTACATTTCCACACACTTAATATGTTCAGTCTTTTAAATAATAGCCATTCTACCAGGTGTGCAGTGACATCCTATTTTGGTTTTCTCATGCCTAATGTTCATTTAGATGTCTTCTTATGGAAAATATCTTTTCAGTTTTTTATGTTCATTGATACACTGGGGTGTTTGTCATTTTCTTTGTAATCTATAGGAGTTCTTTATATATTTTGAATGAGTCCATTTATATATACATATTTTTTGCTATATTATATAGCAAATAATTATTCCTTGTCTACAGATAGCTTTTTACTTGTTAAACAACAACATAATAAGCAGAAGGTTTTCAAAAATGAAGTGCAATTCGCTTGATTTCTTATTGTGGTGAGTGCTACAGTATCTAGTCTAAGAAATATTTTCCTGTGTCAGGTTCATGAAACTATTTCCTATTTTTCCTTTACAAGGTTTCTAATTTTAACTTTCACATCTTAAGTTAATTTCAATATATGGTGGAGAGTGGTTAATATTAACTTTTTAAAACAATAAATATTATTTCACTCAAAATCATTTTACTTAAAAGTCTTTCATTTCCCCAATGAAGGGCATTGGTGTCTTTGTTTTTAAAACATTTAGAAGTGGCGGTGCGAGCATGTTCTCACTCATGGGTGGGAACTGAAAAATGAGAACACTTGGAAACAGGGCAGGGAACATCACACACTGGGGCCTGTCCTGGGGTGAGGGCTGGGGGAGGGATAGCATTAGGAGAAATATCTAATGTAAATGACGAGTTAATGGGTGCAGCAAACCAACATGGCACACGTACACCTATGCAACAAACCTGCACGTTGTGCGCATGTACCCTAGAACTTAAAGTATAATAATAAAAAAAATATATACATATATATAAAAGAAGTGGCGGTGCGAGGGCTGCTGCATAGCTAGCAGAGCAGTGGTGAGGAGGAGCGCGCCTGCCTCAAGCTCTCCACCTCCCCCGCCCGCCAGCCCAGGTGACCCCAGCAGTAGCGACCAGAGGAGCCCCTGCAGCAGCGCGACGGCCAGGTGGACGCCTCCATCTACAGCCTCATGGCGGACGGGACCTGTTAGGACACAGCCATTGTGGGCAACAAGGACTCGCCCTCCATCTGGGCCGCCGTCCCGGGGAAAATCTTCGTCAACATCACGCCAGCTGAGGTTGGTGTCCTGGTTGGCAAAGACTGGTCAAACTTTTTCGTGAATGGGCTGACACTGGGGGGCCAGAAATATACTGTGGTCCCGGACTCACTGCTGCAGGATGGGGAATTGACCGCGGATCTTCATGTGAAGAGCATCGGTGGAGCCCCCACCTTCAATGTCACTGTCACCATGACTGCCAAGACGCTAGGCCTGCTGATGGGCAAAGGTGTCCACGGCAGTTTCACCATTTCATAACAAAGAAATGTTACGAAATGGCCTCCCACCTTCAGCGTTCCCAGTACTGACCTCCTTTGTTCCTTCCCCTCCACCGCTCCCCACAACTTTGCCCCCCTTTCCTTCTCATACACACACCATTTTAATTTCGGGGGCCATTACCCCACACCCCTTATTGCTGCCAAAACCGCATGGGCTGGGGGCCAGGGATAGATGGACAGACACCTTCCCCCACCCATACCCCTGGACAGACACCTTCCCCCACCCATACCCCTCCTGTGCGTGGTTGGAAAACTTTTTTGTTTTGAGGGATTTTTTTATGAATAAAAAAGCTTCTACTAAAAAATTAAATAACTGTGCATATGTGGGCATATTGTTTGAATCTGTATTCTTTTACTTTGATATATTTAGGAATACTTACACCATTACTACTGTTTTTAAACTACTGTAGCTTTAAAATCAGGTTTGAAATCTAGCAGAGTAAGTCCTCCAACTTATTGCTTCTTCAAGACCGACTTGCTTATTCTAGGTTCTTTGATTTTCAAATACATTTTGAAACTAGCTTTCAAATTTCTCTAAAATCTCCTACTAGAAATATTAATCAGAATTGTGTTAATGTAATATGCTAACAAAATTGAGACTTTCAATCAATGAACATGATGTATATTTCTGTAGTCTTCTTTAATTTTTCTCATCAATTGCTTTTAGGGGCCTTGTACCTGCTTCATTGCATGTGTTCTTAAGCATGTCATGATTCTGGCTATTAATCTCTATTATGTTTTATTGAATTTCATTTTCTAGCTGCTAATTGCTAGGATGGAGAAATTAAGATGTTGAAATCAACTTTATAAAGGCATAATTTCAGTACAACAGACTGCACCACTTTAAAATGTGTAATTCAATGCACGTTTACAAATGGATACACTAACGGAACTACTGCCACAACCAAGATAGAGGAAATTCCCTATGCCCCAAAGTTTCTTGTACCCCTTTGCAGTTCATCAGTCTTTCAACCCTCAGCCCCAAGGAGCTGCTGTCACTTCAGGTCCATTTGCATTTTTAACCATTTTCTATAAATGAAATGATACCTGTGTTCTTTTGTGTCTGCCTTCTTTCATGCATCAACGTAATTTTAAAATCCATCCATATGAGTATTTGCATCAACAGTTAATGCCTTGTAATTGCTGAGTAGTATTCCTTCGTGTGGCTACACCATGTTTGTTTGTCCTTTCACTTGTTATTGGACATTTCTGTCATTCCACGTTTGGGCTATTATGAAGAAACTATCATGAGCATCCATACGAGGCAGGCCAGGTCTCACTAACGCAGGCCTCCCTAACAACTGTTTCAGTACCGACTGAGTGGTTCAGTTAAATATTAAGAGGAAAGAAAAAAAGAAGCCAGTGCCCTCATACAAAGGCTGGAATGTAATAAAAGCCCAAGAGTTTTGCCTAGGCTTTTCCTGGGCCTTAGAGCATGACAAAATAACAAAGGAATTCTTAACAGGAGCCATTTAGTATTAAACGAATTTTATTGGGGGTCTGAAGAAACTCCCCAGGCCTCCACAAACAAGTTCATTGGAGATCTGAAGGGAATCTCCAAACCTCTGTGATTTAGCAGGAGACAAGATGAGGGCCCCCAGCACCTAGACCCATTTAGATTAAGTGAATTTACTGAGGCTCCAGAGGAAGGTCTTCAGGACTCAGACTTAGTTATAGAGTAAATGAAGTTAATCACTTATGTATTTAGATGAATGCACACTTCCACCTACACATATAGCTTAGAAGGTACATTAGCTCTGGAAAACTGTAATTTTGAGTTGGTCTGGTGATAATTTCCAGGCCGTTTCCCTGTAACCAGTTGCAGAAGTAAAAACTCTCTTCCTCCCCAGTTCATCTGCATCTCGTTACTGGGCCACAAGAAATAGCAGCCCATCCCTCAGTTTGGTCTGGAAACACACATACAGATCACTGTGCAGACATGCTGTGTAAATTCCTAGGAACGGAATGACTGTCCATCTGATTTGTATATGTTTAACCTTTAAGAAACTGTTAGATTTTCAAAGGAGTCATACCATTTTTCATTCCTACAAGTATAAGAATTCCAAGTGCTTTATATCCTCACCAACATGCTATTTTCAACCTTTTTAATTTTAGCCATTCTCAAGGATATCTGCTGGTATCTCATTGCTGTATTTATTGATCTCCCTGATGACTAAACAGCAAAGCATGTTTTCCTATGATAATTGACCATTCATGTATCTTCTTTTCTGGGAGTATCTTTTCAAGTCTTTTGAGAAATTGTTTCATTGTGTTATCTTATCAGACTGCAATAGATAGATAGATAGACTAAAAAAAACCCTTTGTTGGAGATAAATATGATATCTCCTATATTGTGGCTTCTTTTTATGTTATCTTACTGTTCCCTATTTGGAGATAATGATAGATAATCTTCAAAAAAAAAAAAACCTTCACATATATATATGTGGATGTGGGTGTGTATACGTATATGTATGTCCTAAGAATCATTAATTAGACATATATGTGAGTATCTATTTCTGGATTCTCTCTTCTCTTCCACTGATATATGTTCTATTTTTTTCAACAAAACACATAATCTTGATTTTCATAGCTGTAGAGTAATTCTGGAAATAGGTAGTGAATTCATTCACCATTATTCTTTTATAATATTGCTGTCTTATTATTATTGATAATTGACATTACCATATAAACGGTAGAATCAGCTTGTAAATTTCTACCAAAATGCCGGTTGGAATTTTTATTAGAATTGCATTAGATCTGGAGACCAATTTCTGAAGAACTGACTTTTTAAACACAACAACTCTCCTTATCCATGACAAAGTTTATCTCCCCACTAATTTAGTTCTTTCATAATTTCTCAAAGCGATTTTTTTTGTAGTTTTTGGTGTACTGGCCTTGCATAAATTTTGTTTTCTTTCTTTCTTTCTTTCTTTCTTTCTTTCTTTCTTTCTTTCTTTCTTTCTTTCTTTCTTTCTTTCTTTCTTTTTTGAGACAGAGTCTCGTTGTGTTACCCAGGCTGGAGTGCAGTGATGTGATCTCGGCTCACTGAACCTCTGCCTCCCAGGTTCAAGTGATCCTCCTGCCTCAGCCTCCTGAGTAGCTGGGACTACAGGCACATACCACAATGCCCAGCTAACTTTTTGTATTTTTAGTAGAGATGGGGTTTCGCTGTGTTAGGCATGATGGTCTCAATCTTCTGACCTCATGATCTGCCCACCTCGGCCTCCCAAAGTACTGAGATTACAGGTGTGAGCCACCCCGTCTGGTCTGTTGAATTTATTTATAAGCACAACATGTATTTAGATGTTACTTTAAATGAAATTGTATTTTTATTTCATTTTCCAAATGCTCATTGCTAATATACAGAAATACAAAAGACTACTTATATTGAGCTTATATTCTGCAATGTTACCAAACTCACTAATTAGTTTTGGTAGATTTTTGTAGATTTCTAGGATTGTTAACCTACACACACAGTCATCATCTGTGAATAAAGACAGCTTCAATTCCTTATTTTTAAATTTTTCAATACTTTATTTATTTTTCCTACTTTTTTGCATTGATTTAGATCTCTAGTATAATGCTGAATTGAAAGAGTAACAACAGGTATTCTATTTTTTTCTCTGATTTAATAGAAAAGCATTCAATCTTATGCCATTTAATATAACGTTACCTGTGGGTTTTTCAAATCTGCCCTTAATGGGGTTGGAAATGGTGCCTTCTGTTCTTATCAAGCTGAGAGTTTTCTGGGGTTTGTTTTTATAAATCATGAAAAAAGTTTTCAATTTTGCCGAATGCTTTTACTGTGTATGTCAGGGTAATCATACAGTTTTTCTCTTTTGCACTGATAATACATAAAATTATATTTTTTAAATATAAAAAAGATTTCTTGAATCAAGCTAGGACAGTTTTTTAATTATAAACTTTTAACAAATATATTGAAATGTAACTTACATGCAAATAACTACACATCATTAAAGTGTATAATTTTAAGAGTTTGATCACAGTATACATGAGTCAAAGAGAAAGGACAGAAAATAGTAAGGCTCAGCATATGTGGTCTGTCTTGGTGAATGTTCTATGGGAGTTTAAGAAGAGTTATTTGTTAGCTGTTCTTAGACGTATTTTGCTTAAATGTCGACTTGGCTAACTTCTGTCATTGATCGTGTGAGTTAATTTTGTTCTAGTGGGCAGTAAAATTACTGCCTGATTACATTGGACTTATGTGGACTTGGTTTATGTTTTATTACAGTGGATTCACGGAAAGCCCACAGCACTTCCCAAGACCCTCTAATTTGGCAGGACTCAATCACCAATCCACCCCTTTGTGGATTTTGACAGGGTTTGATTTCAGGCTTTACTAGGGCTGGTCTAGAAGGGGTTGTAAAGCATGACACTTATTCCTAAAGCACAGCCATTCTAGTGTCTCAGTTGGATACCTGGTTGCTAATGAGGTGTCCATGATTTCTTCCCACCCTGGATGGCAGGAACTCCATCATCCATTCCCCAATCCTCCTCCACCTCAAGTACCGCTGGTCCAAACTCAATTTTATAACAGCCACCCCTCTGTTAAATCTGTTAGTCTTTTCCTCATGCAGGTACAGTCTAGTCCTTGATAAGTATGCACATGGAACACCACATGGACTTCGAGAGCTCCCCCTCTGAACAGCTGTCTCCTATTGGTGCCCTGCCCTGCAGACTGCAATTTCTTCAGTGGCCTTGAACTCTGATCTCTGCCTTCTTTCTCAGCTCAGTGGGGCTGCCCTGCTCTGAGTGGACTCTAGCCCACTGTGCAGCTGCTGAGAAATTCTTCCCAGACAAAGAATTAGGAAATCACAGGGCTTCCCCCTTAAGTTTCCTGTTGTACTGCCTGTTGTCCACTGTCTGAAAACAATTTTATGGTTGTTTATGGAGGCAGAATTGGTCTGATATGATTTATTCTAACAGACAGAAGCAGAAATCTGTTATACTCTTTAATTACTGTGTCTTTATAATATTATGGTAGACAGAATCCTAAGATGACACCCAGTGATCTTTGCTCTTATATAATCACTTCTTCCTGGGTGTAGACAAAGCCAGTGATGAGATATCACTCCTGTGATTGTGTTACAATTTATGGCAAAAACAAGTCAGCAGATGTAATCGAGATCCCAAATCAGTCGAATCTAAGATAGAGATTATCTTATGAGCTTGACCTAATGAAGGTGAGTTCCTTGGGGGGACTGAGGTCTTCCTGGAGAGATGTGAAGTGCAGGAGGCTTTCCATGCAGGGCGATTCTCCTCTGCTGACTGGAGGAAGCATGCACCGGGAACACAGGAGGCCTCTAGGAGCAGTGAGAGGCCCCTGGCTGACAGCCAGCAAGAAAACAGAGATCTCAGTCCTACAGTCACAAGGAACTGAACTCAGCTGAAAACCTGAGGAAACTTGAGAGGAAGTTCTTCCCCAGAACCTCCAGAAAGAAACCCAGCCTAATTTCAGCCTGTGAGGCCCGGAGAAGAAGACCCAGCTAATCCAGGCCTGAACTTCTGATCTGTGGACACTGCAAGAAAGTAAATGGTTGTTATTTTAAGCCTCTAAAGCTTGCAGTAATTTTGTATGCAGCAATAGAAAATTAATACAAATAAAATGAAGAAGACTTTGGAGTGGGGACAAGAATGAAACGGTGGGAAAGGGATGCCTGTATGCTGATACGGTTGATGCCTGTATGGTTGAATTGGGTCTACCATTCCTCAACTAATTAGCTATGGTCTATTAACGTGCGTAGCTATACACAAATACTGGTACTAGGTTGAATCCTGAGGGAGAAGATATTGCATTCTTGAGAGAAGACAAGAACACCCTGAATTTGGGGTCACCGTATCATAAGTCATATATCAGGTCCCTCTGGGAAGGCCTAGAGGAAGATTTACAGGATACACTTGTGACAACATTGAAGGCTTCTTTCTTCCCCAAAGGGACCCGATCTCCCCTCAGTCAAGAAGCTCCATGTCTCAGAACTGGATGACAGGTTATAAATTCCCACTATACTGATTCCATCAAGCTTCTGTTCACAGAACTAGAGTTTATCAGTAAAAGATAGACTCATGGAAGTCTAGGCATGTATTCTCTTATTTTATATAAATCAGTTAATGTGCAGGAACAAAACAGACTTTGAAGAAAGAAAGTTACAGTTACCGCAGGAAAACAGCTTCCACATCCTCATGAGTCATCATGGGTGTTCTGTTGGGAGGACTTGATATGAGGGTTTCCTCCTCATGGGCTAGTACAGATCCGGGGGAAATGTCATCAAGTCCTCAATTCGGAGTGTAGCAGCTGGGGCTGTTGATTCGCTAGGCCTCCTGCAGCTGGAGATGCAAGTAGTGCATTTTCATGTCCACCTCAGGTGTCCTTAGGCTAGCATTTTCAGAGCCAGAATCCAACAAGCCACAGAAGCTCTGAGTATTTCCCTTTCCTCAGTCACCCACATAAAAGGCTTCAGGTCCTTCTGGGGAAGACCTGGAGGAAGATTTACAGCATACACTTGTGGCAGCATTGAAGGCTTCACTCTTCCCCAAGGGATCCAATCTCCTCTCATCTGAACTTGATGCCAGGTCATAAATTCCCACTATGGTGACTCCAACAGGTCTCTGTCCTCAAGAGCTTTTCTAATTATTACATAAGTTGGTTTCTTAGTAGATTTCCCATCCATTACATCCCAGACACCTCACAATGATTAGTAACCACCACATGTCCCTGCCTCTCAAGGAAATCCCTTCGGCCTTGTCTCTAGACAGCCGAGTCCCACGGCCTGTCCTCTACTCTTCCAGAACCCTGTTGTTCTCACTGACAGCAGGGAGGGCAAATCCATGCAGCATCTCCCGTCATGACCTCCAGCCTGCAGAGGAGAGGCGCCACAGGACCTTTATACACACACTGCTGTTCCCCTCACCCATGCATTTCTTAATGCCTTGGTGAGAAGAATGTCTCTGGATCTTCCTTGATGGGAGCTAAAAGAACAAAGGTAAATAATATTATGGGACCCACTGAGAATTGGGGCTGTGGAAGAGTGGCCACTGAAGTAATAGACAGATGCAGCTATTGCCAGATACTCAGTGCCAGAGCAGGGAGGGAGAGAGAAGAAATACGGACCTCACCTTCCTCTCACTTCCAGGCTCCATCGGGTGCCCCCCATTGCTAAACCTACCTGGAAGTGTGCACGCAGGGGAGCCAGGGATGCATTCTAGAAGGGACAAGCCCCGAGTGGCATAAGACAGGATGGAAATGAGTGGAGAGTGGATCTGTGGTCAGGTGGAGGGGATGTTATAGGGGAAATAAAAGGAGAATACTAGCTAATAATGCTAGATGACACTAATATCCCAAAGTCTTTGCTCTATTCAGAAAAGAAAATTCAGCATAAAGCACTCAACCAGGAGTCAAGATATTATATTTTCAACTGTTGTTCCAACAGCTGTATTATAAAGGGCCAGTTCATTTCATGCCTTTTTAATTTGACTTAAACTGCCAGGTGGCATTGGGGCTGGCACAGCCATGTTCAATTATGTGTTGAAGAATACACAGAGACTGCCAGGCTGAGGGAAGATACAAGAGAATAGAAGAGATGCTCACAGAGAACAACAGACCATGAGGCCCCAGAGTCAGTTGCAGCAACAGCCACTATCGGCTGCTCATTTTCCCAGACAGAGCCCAGAAGCCTCAGCCATGCTTTGCTTCTGCAGGATGCTTCTTCACCTTTTCAATAAACCTGCCTGAATTTAAGCTGACAGGAGTTTATTTCTCCTTCATCATAAATGAAATTCTTCACCACAACAATCCCCAGTGAATTGTGGGCACAGAAGGCAGGCCCATCCCTGCTTCTGTTCCACTATCTCCCTGTAGGCTGAAAAGGAGGAGGTACTGAATTAACTCCAAATGTTCCTCTGGCTCTGATATTCTGTGATTCTGGTTTCTTTTCGGCTACTTTGCTTTTGGAAGCATGTATCCTAAGGCGTCCAGTTGAACAACCTTTGTCTACTGTGTCCGGGCATTCCTGGTGGTATTTCAGACAAGACACTCTTGGGTTGCTGCACTCACACCACTGAACCAATTCTATGACCATCTGTTTCATGGCCACATGTTTGCTCATTTTGTGTGTACATAAAGGGAGGGGACAGACAGCAAACTTGCATGTTATAAATTGTATCATCTTAGAAAGGAAACAAGGCAAGACTTTGCAATAAAACCTTAAGATGCATTAATTTTAATCCTAATGCAATAAAGAATGTCCATAAAATTCTTATCTAAAGAATGTTTAGAAAATTGTTGAACAAGGGACATCATCATTGAAAGTGATATGAAGAAACCTTCTCAGCTAAGCATACAGGCTAGATTAGACAGAAAAATAAAGGACCCATCTCTGCCCTGGAAAAACTACCGGTAGCATCTTTCAAAAAGCTCTCTGCGTTTGAGTACATACCTTGATCCATAGGCTCACATTTGATCCCAACTGGCGGCTGCTTCTTGGCATTAACAATGGATTCCCAACCAGTAAATCTTAGCAAGATCTGAGTTTCTCCAGGTATGATATTATTTTGTTTGACCATCCTTATCTTCAAGGGCTACCAAGAAGGAACAAATAATTTATTTGCTTTCCCATGAGAAAAGGTTTTACCAATGAGACACTTTCTTACCATGACCCCAGGGCACCCTATACCTTGTTCACTTGAGTGCCCTGTGTGGCCTGGCAGAAGCTCATGCTGGTCACAGGGTTCTTTATATGATTAACCTCCTTTCTGAGTCCCAACTTCATGGTGGTGGTGATGACAGGTGTCCTGTATCCCATGCTCATGTCCCTGAAGTCATCAGCCATGTCTCCAGTTAGAAAAAATTACATGTATCTAGAGAGGCCTCTTTGGAAGTAGTAAAAGCTTTCTCACCTTCATACATTAATGGCTGGAATGTACAATAGTATAAACACTTTGGGAAAAAATGTCTGGCATATTCTTACCGAACTAAACAACTATCTATTCTATGACTCAGTAATTCCTAAGCATTTATGCAAGAGAAATTAAAACATATGTCCAGAAAATAATTTATACAAGAAGGTTCATAGCAGTTTAATTCATAATAGGAAAAACTAGAAAAATTGAAGTATCTGTCAATACAAGAATGGATCAATAAACTGTGATACATTCATTCCATGGAATGGCTAAAGGAACAAACGGTTGACACACAAAACATGGATGAATCTCAAAAACATTTCAAGTGCAATAGGAGCCATATGCAAAAGAGTACTCACTTTTTAATTCCATTGATAGATGTTCTGATGGAAAAAAAAAGCAGTATTTGCCTATAGATAAAGTCAAAATTGACCAGGAAGGGGCATGAAGAAATTTTATGGTGATGAGAATGTTCCATATGTTCATATGCATTTATTAAAACTCATCTAATGTTCACTTATAATTTGAGCATTTTATTGTATGTAAATTGTACCTGAAAAGCAAAAAAACTATAGATAAATATTGAACTTTAGGAAAGGATGTGAATGCTGAAGGATTCAGTGGGATGCGAATTCAGTGTACTGATGTCCGTAGTTTACTTGAAATGCATCAAAAAACATAGATGAATGAAAAGGTGGATTGGGAGATGGGTAAATATATAGATATATGATAAAGCAAGGATAGTAAATATTAATGATAGAATCTAGGGGATAGGTATATAGGTAAAAGCACCCCACGTTTGTAAAAGTCTTTCAACTTTGTTTTATACTTGAAAATTTTAATAAGGAAGTACTTCAAGCCTTTGGAAACCCCAGCACAAGGGAAAATACCATCACTTCATCTGTCGACTATATCATGACCATGTTCATTAGAACACCGACTTCTCGCCCAAAATAAAGCCATCTTTGTAATCACTTTAAATGGAACTGCCAAAGCTGGTCCAGGAGTAACCACTGCTATGGCCAGAGGGAGTCTCACTGGAGAGAAAATTGGCAAATACTTCAAACTTAATGAAAATAAGAACAAAACATATTAAAATTTGTGAGATGAAGCTAAAGTGATACTTAGGAAAAAACACATAAGTTTATAGGTCTGTAATAGAGAAGAAGAAAATTTTAAAATTAATGATCTAAATTTATAGTCTTAAGATTCTAGAAAAAGACAAGCAGATTAAACTAAAAGTAGAACAAAAGAAATCATAAAAAGCAGAAAACAATGAAATAAAAATCAGATAAACAATTAAAAATTAAAGCCAAAAGCTGTTTTTTAAAAGATTAATACAACTGATACATACCTACAAAGATGAATTAAGGAAAAGGAAAGAAAATGCAAATTTTCTTTTTATCAGGAATTAAAAAGGTGATATCCATAGATTCTACAGACATTAAAGGGATAATAAAAGATCATGATAAACAACTTTACATCCATAAAAGCAATACTCAGATAAAATGGGCAAATCTCTTGGAAAGTACAATTCACCTGAACTGACAAGAAGAAATAGCAAGAATATCCCTCCCCCATGAAAGAAGTTGCATTTATAATTTAAAAATCTGACACTAAGCAAAATCGAAGCCCAGATGCTTTCAAGTTGAATTCTTTTCTTTATCTATGGATGACATGATACAAATATTAAATTCTTCAGAATATAGAAGAAGAAACATTTCAACGTTTTTGAGGCAAGCATAACCCTGATACCAAAACCAAAGTAAGTATAACACTGATATCAGAAAATTTTATAAGAAAAAAAATTATACACCACTCTTTCTCGTAAACATAGATTCGAGAAATCCTACAAAATATTAACAAATCAAATCCAAATATATAACAGGTATAATAAATCCTGACCAAGTCTAGTTTATCTGAGGAACATAAATCAATTAATGTAATTCAGCCCAATGACAGAATAAAAATATTATACAATTATTTCAATAAATGCAGAAAAAGCATTTGACAAGATTGAAACTCATTCATGATTTTAAAAAGAAAACAAAACGTGTGGCACACTAAGAATAGAAGAAATTTTCTTTAACTTGCAAAATGCATCTAAGAAGAACATAGAGTTAATATCGTGGTTAATAGTGAAATGCTGAATGCTTTCCATCTCAGACAGGGAATAAGGGATTGATGTCAGCTCTTCCCACATTTATTCACTAACATCCTGGAGGTCTTAGTGCAATAATAAAAAACAAAGACAAATTAAAAGGAATGAAGTGTGGAAATGATATGTAAAACAATCTGTATTCACAACAAACATGTATGTAGAAAATCCTAAGAAACATTCTTAAAATTACTAGTATTAATCTGTGAATTCAGCAGGGTCACAGGATTAAATGGACAAAAGCTAGAAGGCCTCAACAAATGAAGAGATGTAACATGTGAAAAAATGGGAAGGTATTAATGCTATCACAGATGTCATTTTTACTTTGCATCTCCTGGGTTTCCAGTGTTAGTTGGAAAATTTATCCCCATTGCCAATATTATGTATATACTTTAAGTTACCTTGAAAGATTTTTAAATTAAATTAAAATTTTATTTTACATTTTAGGTTTAAATTCATTTAGAAATTACTTTTGAGTGTGATGAGGTCCAACATTATTTTCTTCCAGATGGACACTAAATTTTGCCAGCATAGACTATTTTTTAAAATTTATTTCCTTCACTGATTTGACATATCATTACTAAGTATTAAATTTTTATAGACAATGATCTATAGTGAGTTATCTATACTTTTTCACTTATCTATTTATTTGTTGGTTTATGTACTGATACCATACAATTGTTCCTAATCAACTTGTGGAGGCTGAGGCAGGAGGATCACTTGAGCCAGAAGTTGGAGGCTGCAGTGAGCTAGGATCGCACCACTGCTCTCCAGCCTGGGTGACAGAGCAAGACTCTGCAGCAAAAAAACAAAAAACAAAAAACAAAAAACTCCTCAAATATACAGCTTAATGCATTTTGACAAATTCATACAATTTTAGTAGACTCATACAGTTGTGCAGCTGTCACCAAAATCCAGTTTTAGAACAGTTTCTTCACCTTTTCAATTTCCCTCCAGCTCCTTTGCAGTCAGTCTCTCCTCCCTCACCCACCTCCGCTACTCCAGCCCCAAGCAATCATTACTCTGCTCCGTGTCTCTATAAATGTGTCCTTTCTGGCCATTTCATAGAAATGGAATAAAACAATATGTAGTATTTTGCAATCAGCTTCCTTCACTTAACGTGTTTTTGAGGTTCATCCATGCTGCAGCATATATGAGATTTCATTGCTGAATAGAATTCCATTCCACAGACACCACATTTTGTTTATCCGTTTAGCAGCTGATGGACGTTGAGATACTTCCGGTTTTTGACCCTTGTGAATAATGCTGTTGTGAACATTCCAGAACAAATCTTGTGTAGACATATGTTTTGATTTTTCTTGGATAGATTTCTAGGTGTGGAGTTGTTGGATCATATGGTAACCATATGTTTAACTTTTTAAGAAACTGTCAAACTGGTTTCCAAAGTGACTATTACTTGACCTTTCCACCAGCAACAGTAGAGGATTCCAGTTTTCCCATATAATCAGCAAGGCTTGGTATTCTCTGTGTTTTTAAGCATAGTCATATTCATGGGTGCAGGTGGTATATTAGTGTGGTTTTAATTTGCATCTACCTAAAGACTGATGACTTTGAGTACCCTGTTATATGCTTTTTAGCCATTTATATTTCTTCTTTGTTAAAATGTGCATCCATGCCCTTTGCTGATTTTTAAAATTAGGTTTCTTCTTGTTGAGTTAAAAGAGTTCTTTATATATTGTGAATTCAAGTCCTTTGCAGGATGTATGATTAGCAAACATTTTCCTTCTGCCTATGACTATTTTCTTCTTAATGGTCTCTTTAGAAGCAGAAAGGTTGTTAATTTTAATAAAGTCCATTTTATTAATGATTTCTATTATAGCTTGTGCTTTTGCTGTATTATCTTAGAACTCTTTGCTTAACCCAAATTCACAAAGATTTTCTCCCATGGAGTCCTCCTGAACTTTCATATTTTAGCTCTTACAACTAGGTCTATATCCATTTTGAGTCAATTGCTGTGTATGTGTGATGTCAGGCAAAGTGCCATGAGGGAACTTTATCTGGATAGCAGCAGCAGAACTTGGAGGTAAGTTATGTTTAAGAGCTATCCTTCCCCAGCCCATGAAACTGAGATTTCCTGCTGCATCTGTTAGTGATTGGCTAATGCCTTGAGGGAAGAGAGATAAATGGGATATGTGGATTATACACTCCCGTATACATCCCGTTTTGGGGGACTGGGTGCAAAATGGTTACAGGAGCCCAAGGATAGTCCTGCTAGAAGAATCCTTAGGAGCAAAAACGCACCAAAGGCAGGGAAGGATTGTACGGAGGGGCTAACAGGGATCTCAGGTGATCTAGATTGGGTTCCTAGGAAGTCTCCTCCTGAGACGGATGCAAAGGGGAACTTGCACATATCAAGGACTCAGTAAACATGTGCCTTGGGAGTTAGGAACATATGGAAGACATTTCATAGTTTGTACATATTTTTGTCAACATGAAAATAGCAGGCTTCTAGACTTATAATCTCCTAAAGAAAAGATACAGAAATTTGACAATCAAGGGTTCCATCCATTTAAGAACCAGTGAACTCTGAGAGAATCCTAAGTGTTAGCTGATAATGCCCTATCCCAGCCCACAGACCCCACACTTTTAAGATTTGTTGGGTTTCCTATGTGTGGTCAAAGGAACACTAGCCTAATGAATTTGACACTCTGAATAAACAGATGTTCAGGGAATGTAATGTTACATAGTTATAACACATTACTTATCACTCTCACTGCAGTAGCCTTTCTGAAAATGAAAACGAAATCCCTGATATTCAACTGAAACACATGGTAGTCAAAACATAAAGGCTGGGTTTGTAGTTTATTCTAATTATTGAGTCCTCAGCTTGAATGAGGGTAAGTAAAGTGCAGATCCCACTGGAATGTCTTCTAGATTTGTGAAGTGGAATGAAGGGTAAAGGGAGAATGCAATTATATAGCTTAGTGTAATAAAATATCTTTCCCACCTCACAATTTTTTTTATTTTGTCTGATCTCAGGGTTCCAGGCCCAAGTCTAGCACCAATGCCTAACCGTGGGCAGAGAAGAATCCACTTCCCAGGTACCTTCACTATTTGGGGGCCTATAAAGGTGGAGCTCCTCAAAGGTAGGATTGCTGGCATGTCCTAGATGTCTCAGAGGCCTTTGGACAGGAAATGCCCAAGTGTGCAGGTGAGGGGATGGTTGCCTTTTACAGAGTCCAGCAACATAACTTCTGAGAGCACATCCTGTACCAAGAGCTTTGTTTTTTGTTTGTTTGTTTGTTTTTGAGACAGAGTCTCACTCTGTCACCCAGGCTGGAGTGCAGTGGCGTGATCTCGGCTCACTGCAAGCTCCACCTCACAGGTTCATGCCATTCTCCTGCCTTAGCCTCCCTGGTAGCTGGAACTACAGGCGCCTGCCACCATGCCCGGCTAATTCTTGGTAGTTTTAGTACAGACGGGGTTTCACCGTGTTAGCAAGGATGGTCTCTATCTCCTGACCTCGTGATCTGCCCACCTTGGCCTCCCAAAGTGCTGGGATTACAGGCGTAGAACTTTGATACCCATACCAAAGATACCATATCTATACATTTAAATTTGGAATGCGTATTCCTAATAGTATTTCAGGATGGAATTTAACTTCACATCATGTAGCCTTATGGAAGCCAACTTTGTATGCAACTCAATTCCAGGCTTGGTCAGGCTTCTGCTTGGCCCCATCCCAGGTTAAACAGTACCTGTAAACTGGTTTCACCACTGGGAAAAGGATATGTGTCCAGGATATAATAAAAAGCCTTAGAGACAGATTATTGCACACCATAGGGGTGTTCTTAAGTGTGTAATGATTCCAGATAGGATTGCTATCATGCTATTTCTAAGAATAATACTCTGAACTAACTCTCTGAGATCTGGCACTGACTAATGGCCAATGCTGGAAGGAATCACTGTTCCTTTTCTTAGACAAGGAAAATTGAACTCCTGCTGATTTGGCTAAAATCTCCACAAAATGATTTGGAGAAAAGACACAAAGAACTGTTTCTTTCAGCTGCTATGATCTCCCTTTACTGAAGGATAGCCTGGGAAAAGAAAAAAGGTAGCCCAGTCAATTTTCATTGTAAACAGATAGTGACAGGCTGCCTGGTAAATACACCAATGGTCCTTACTATTGGAAACCTTCTTACATGTGGAATGCTTTTAGTAAGATGTGTCTGATCTACATAGGTAATCATGGTAGTGAGACCTGGAATCTGTAGATTTGCATGCCATTGTTCCTTGGAAATTGTCACATAGTCTATGCAACTATCAGCTTTATCAAATGGAAATGACCAACAATGACTCCACATTTATGTAAGTTACAATCTTGCACATCACTTACAGAGCTCTTATATTACATCTGGGCTACATTATTTCCTAATATGGAAGGGAGGCTCTTTGGGGAGTGATGGTGGTGCTCTCATACTTGTGATTTGTGTGTGGCTCACAATTAGTTTTCTTCTTGAGTATGATAATATCAATTAATAAAATTTAAAACTAGGTATGGTTTATGATTCTCATAAGGTTTATTTGCAACCCGATCTTTTGTGTTTTCTCCATTTCATGTGGATATTCTCTTATGCAATTCCCTGACCTTTCTTAAAATAGAGGTCATGTCCTTTGCAGGAATGTGGATGGAGCTGGAGGCCATTACCTACACCAACTCAGGAACAGTAAACCAATACTGCAGGTTGTCACTTATAAGTGGGAGCAAAATAATGTGAGCACACAGACACAAAGAGGGGAACAACAGACACTGGGGCTTACCTGAGGGTGGAGGTTGGGAGGAGGGAGAGGAGCAGAAAAAATAACTATTGGGTACTAGGTTTAGTACCTGGGTAATGAAATAATCTATAGAACATGAGTTTATATAACAAACATGCACATATACTCCTTAACCTAAAATAAAAGTTTAAAAACATAGTGACTGTTGGCCAAAGTCAAACCAGAATAATTAGTGTGTAGGGTCATGGTTAGCTTATGGATCAAATACTCCGTGGCCTTTAGGTCCCTATTAAACTAAATATGTTACCGAAGTTCCTTCCCAAACCATATATTCTTTTGTATGTGCCCATTTGCAACTCCAGAAGCATGATGCCAGTTTTCACTGCTACCTTATGGTCTTTGTTTTGAACTCCAGTAATCTTAACTTACAAATTGAAGCTTTCAGTTTTATTACATGGACTGAGAGGTCAAGATAAGTACAGCTTATTGAAGGGCGTAAAGAGACTCTTGCTTCTCTGAAGAACAATGGAGTTGAGCAGCACTCTTTGTTCTTAATGAATTATCTTTTATATTTATCTGGAAAGTGGGTGATTTTTATACTTATTATTAAAAGTTTTATACAGAGTTATTTATACTGCCTCTATTTATCCCATTGAGAAGTGAGTTCATATTGTACCAGTAACTCAAAGATAATTCATCACTCTGAAAACTTACTTTTACCCACTGAGCAATTACAGGCTAGGACTCCAATGGATCTTAATAAGCTTGGTACATAATTGCTCAATATATGGTATGTGATAAGCTTAATTTTATTAGCACTCCTCATAAATCAGCATAATGTGATTTTCAGAGGGAAGCCAAATGGCTTGGAGCTCTGGCGTACTGAACCTTGTTGTTTGTGGTCAACAGCTCTATGGTGATGTGGGGTCTTACGAGGCTTCCTGACAGATGAGAGGTATCTCAAGGGACTCTACTTCAACAGGGAGGTAATCACAGCTTCCTCATTCCCAGCATAATTTAAAACACCTTTGTTTTCAATCATTTTATTCACTGTTCTTTTTCTTCTCACACACTCTTGGGATCCTGCACCTTCCCCTCATGGCTGTATCTCTCTTTTTCTCCCACCCACGACAGTCTCCAGGCCCATGGGACTGAGGAAGTAGTTGTCTAGTGGTGGCGCTGAGTTTTTCACTTAGGAGCTGCCCTAGTGCTGCCATGTCCCACTGAGACCTTTTTCGTGACTTGACCTCCTTAAACCATTATTTCACTTCAGCTCATCCATGTAGGTTGGAAGAAAATTGGGCCATTTATAAAATGCATAATGGAATTCTTCCTCATCTCTCCTAACACGGGCAGCAACTGTGACCTCCAAGAAAACTCTTGCCCTGAGCTCCGAAATCCTCCAGCATGAAAAGGAGAAAAGATAAACTGAGGCTGAACTCCAAGAGCTGAAGGAACTCTACTCTGGGCCTTCCAGGTAGGAACCCTTCCCTGGAGGAGGGAAGCGCCTTGCTAGGGATCACCAAGGACAAAGGACTTGCGCTACACCTGCTGATTCCTTCTATTTTCCTCTGATTTTAAAACAAAGTAAAACACGCGCGGGTGCCTACTATACTTAAAGAATAAGTTGCTCTTCCAGGTTAGCACTGCTTCTAGGGCCAGGAGGACCCCTAGGGCTCTGCTTGCAGTCCCCACGGGGGCCACAAGAGTGCGCCATGGTGCTTTCCCTTGGAACTCTGTAATGAAGCAAGATGCCTGCCGGTTTCAGTTCCTGGGAGATTGTGGCAAATATTAGCCCTGCGTATCCAGAGGTTCCTGACTTTTGGTCACACCATTCCAGGGAGCGGCCTAAGGCCTGCACTGCCCAGGCCTCGGGAGTTGGCTGTGGAGGCTCAGAGCCTCAGGTGAAGCAATCTTATTTGATTTCCTCGAAAACAGATCCTAACCGGAGAAAGATGCATTCATGCTTCTTCTGTTGGTGGAAAATATTCCCTCGTATTTCTCTCAGACTGAGCAAACCTTCCAGTAGTCCGGGGCCTCCTGCTGTGTGCTTTGGGGGGATTCAATTGGGGGAGTGGAGGAGAAGCAGTAACAAGATAGGAGGAGAATGGCAAGACTGGGGAGGTGGAGACAGATGAGAAAAGGGCCAAAGAGACACATGCGGAAGAGTGGTGGGGCACGGGGGACGGTGGGCGAGCTGACTATCAAGGTGGTTCTCTTGTCATCCGCAGAAGGGCAGACCCTTTCTCTGGAATGCCCCCGACCCTACTCTGTGCCCACACACCCTACCGTGGTCAAGCATCCCCTAGCTGCCTTTCTTTCTACAAAACAGCTTCTTATCCCTTTTCCTTTCCGCTGATTATGGGGACTCTTTCATTTTCTTTCTTTTTTTTTTTTTTCAGAGTCAGGGTCTCACTCTGTCTCCCAGGCTGGAATGCAATGATGTGATCATAGCTCACTGCAGCCTCGAACTTCGGGGCTCAAGCAATCTTTCCACCTTAGCCTCCTAAGTAGCTAGGACTATAGGTGTGTGCCGCTATGCAGAGCCCAATTTTTTCTTAACCTCAAAAAGGCTTAGATTAGTGAAACACAGGGCCTGGAATTCCATTCCTTGTGTGTAACCCAGAGGCATTGGTGCTCCCATGCCCCCGGACACCATTACATGAATGACCACAGCCACACTGTGCCTAACAGCCACAAACTGGAAAGAGCCCAGATGCCCATCATCAAGCATGTGCATAAACAGATTATGGTATTTTTCTCTAGCAACGAAAGTGGGTGAATCAGTGATGACTATTAAATCCACAACATTTAGTTAAAAAAAAAACCCAGGCATAAGAGAATACACGTGTATGATTACAGGTTAAAACCTAGACCCATCAGGAGGGCAGGCATGAGAAGCAGAAAATTATAAAGAACCAAACATCGTGAAAATCCGGTAATGGTCATTGCTAAGGATATGAGGGGTGCTGTGGTGAGGAAGGGGCATGTGGGAAGCTAGTATTTAGTCCTAGCTAGTGCTTGCATGTCAACATATGCAAGAATTTATACCTATGTTTTATTCAACTTCTGTATATTGCATTACACAATTAAAGAAAAAATATTATTTCTTGTCAGTACATATCCTAATAACTAATATTAGCAGAGCTTTTACCAGGAACCATACTGTGCTAAGTGTGCATTTGGGTTATTTCAGTCGGCACAGCATACTGAGCTGTGGGTACTATTATGTCCATATGACACACAGGGAAAGGATAGGAGGTAACCCTGGTCCCAGCCAGGCCAGCGTTGTCACCAGGACTCTAGGAGGCCCTCTGTGCAGAGATGGTGCTGGCAACCACAAGCCATACCTAATGTCCCAGAGCAACAGCAGTGCTTCAGAGGAGCCTGGAGCCCTTTGTATTCTAAAGCCTGGGATTGTGGTGCCAAGTGCTTTCCAGGGGGGAAAGGATTGTCCTGACTCCTGGGACCTCTCAAAGCAGAGAATGTGGAAACTGGCACAGCACAGCACAGCCCAGTTACCTGCAGGTATTTTGTGAGCCCAGAGGATAGAGTTCCTTAAGGACAGGGTTGTCAGAGTGTTCCAGGTGTCTTAGAGGCATTTAGACAGGATGTCTAAAGGCAGAAGCAAGGGTTGGTAATCTCCAGCAGAGTCCAGAAAATTTGGAGAGAATGGACAGCAGAGATGAGACAGAGCCTGCAAGACATAGCATGAGATTCCCACATGCACTTCTTATGTTCTCCCGAAAGATCATTCCTGATGGAAACATGTGGAAGCATGCTTGCATGCATGCGTATGCACACACACACACACACACACATACACACACACACACACAGAGCAACAACAAAATAAAAAATAGAAGCTGGCAGCAATGGTGCAGTGACCGCACTGCAGCCTTTTACTTGAACTTGATGGCACAGGGAAATGTCCTGACAGAAAGGGCAGGTGGTTTATAAGCCCCAGTGAGATGATGTTCTAGAGATATGCCTGATACCTGGATGTTCCTTTAGGAAATGAAAATAGTCCTGAGGGTTGGATAAAGATGAAGCACTTTATTAAACTGTATTTGGCCTCAGGCCATCTTATCACAGAATTTCTGCTCTGGTAGATATCTACACGAGAAAGAAAGAGGTTTTAAAGACCCCAAAACTAATTAGAGCAGTGTAGATAAATGTTTTGTCTACATAGATTGTTATTTAATTTTTTAAAAAAGGTTCATTTCCTTCAGAATTAAAGTTGACCCTAAGCTCAGCTCACAAATTCTTCTCTGTGGCTGCTTTTGGTTTTGGGTTCACTCCTGGGGCAGATGTGATTTATTTTCCTGTGCTTGTTATTAATCCAGAAATGTAATTTCAGTGTGGGCTTGGAATAGTGCTCTGGGACATGAAGCAGAAGTGAACAATGGAAGTTAGGTGGATATGAGTCAAAGAAAACTGACCACACTTTCTCTCAGCTCTCTTTTAACAGCGTGATGAGCCTCAAGAGCTGGGGGAGGTTTCCATTGCTGTCAGTGCTCCCAGTTCAGTAAAAATGTTTGGCATGAGTTGACAAGTACATTTGCCAGAGGTGGTGCATGAGCTCCTTGTGTCTGGGAATGGAGATTTTCATCATGGTGCTTTCTAGAGATGTTCCTGTTTCAGTCCAGCCTCTAGCTGGTGAAGAGTTATTCTCTAGAATGAGGCTTTTCTCACAACCATCTTTCTATTTTTTTTTTTAAGACTGTAGGGATGGAGCTTTTTGATTGAGAGAGGAAAATACTTAAATCTGGGACTGGACAGGTATTCTCACTTATATTCTGCATGGAGGAATGGGAAAATGTGTCTCATATTTCAATTTATCTGCTGTCAACTTGATTGTGAGGACTCTATAGTAAGCCTGTTCTCTGAATTCTACCTCCTCACCCCAAATTCAGTTTCCTATCAGTTGGGCAGACTGCCACAGTGCTAACTGGAAGCACCCTTGCCCCAGATGTCCCAGAGTTGATTAGTGGCGCTGTTGGTGGAAACAGGGACAAGTGGATAGTCTAGCCCCACATGCAGGAGGTGAGACTGCAGGATCTTTCCTGCTCTGCAGTCCATGACTCAGGATGTAGCCTTGGCTATGTTACAGGCACGATCCAGTTTAACTTCATGGCTCTTTAAGCCTCCATGGAATGATTGTAAGTAGGTTCAATAACATATTTATTGAACAACTACTACATGAAGTATATTATGCTAGATGCTATAAGAGACACAAAGAAAAAATTAATTCCTATTTTAAGAGTAGTAAAATTCACTAGGGAGAAATAAGAAAGTCCACATATAGTCACACTAAGAAGTAGAAAGTATGTGTGAATGTGAATTTCTTTTTTTTTATTTTTATTATATTTAAGTTCTGGGATACATGTGCAGAATGTACAGGTTTGTTACATAGGTATACACGTCCCATGGTGGTTTGCTGCACCTATCAACCCGTCATCTACATTAGATATTTCTCCTAATGCCTTCCCTCCCCTAGCTCTCCACCCCTTAACAGGCCCCAGTGTGTGATGTTCCCCTCCCTGTGTCCATGTGTTCTCATTATTCAACTCCCACTTATGAGTGAGAACATGTGGTATTTGGTTTTCTGTTCCTGTGTTAGTTTGCTGACAATGATGGTTTCCAGCTTCATCCACATCCCGGCAAAGGACATGAACTCATCCTTTTTTATGGCTGCCTAGTATTCCATGGTGTATACGTGCCACATTTTCTTTATCCAGTCTAAAGCTGGAGGCATCATGCTACCTGACTTCAAACTATACTATAAGGCTACAGTAACCAAAACAGCATGGTACTGGTACCAAAACAGATATATAGACCAATGGAACAGAACAGAGGCCTCAGAAATAATGCCACACATCTACGACCATCTGATCTTTGATAAACCTGACAAAAACAAGAAATGGTGAAAGGATTCCCTATGTAATAAATGGTGTTGAGAAAACTGGCTAGCCATATGCAGAAAACTGAAACTGGACCCCTTCCTTACACCTTATACAAAAATTAACTCAACATGGATTAAAGACTTAAAAGTAAGCCCTAAAGTTATAAAAACTCTAGAAGAAAACTTAGGCAATACCATTCAGGACATAGGCATGGGGAAAGACTTCATGACCAAAACACCAAAAGCAATGGCAACAAAAGCCAAAATAGACAAATGGGATCTAATTAAACTAAAGAGCTTCTGCACGGCAAAAGAAACTGTCATCAGAGTGAACAGGCAACCTACAGAATGGGAGAAAATTTTTGCAGTCTGTCCATCTGACAAAGGGCTAATATCCAGAATCTAAAAAGAACTTAAACAAATTTACAAGAAAAACACAATCCCATCAAAAAGTGGGAGGAGGATATGAAGAGATATTTCTCAGAAGAAGGCATTTATGCGGCCAACAAACATATGAAAAGAAGCTCATCATCACTGGTCATTAGAGAAATGCAGATCAAAACCACAATGAGATACCGCCTCACGCCAGTTAGAATGGCGTTCATTAAAAAGTGGGGAAACCACAGATGCTGGAGAGAACGTGAAGAAATAGGAAGGCTTTTACACTGTTGGTGGGAGTGTAAATTAGTTCAACGATTGTGGAGGACAGTGTGGCAATTCCTCAAGGATCTAGAACCAGAAATACCATTTGACTTAGCAATCCCATTGCTGGGTATATACCCAAAGGATTATAAATCATTCTACTATAAAGACACATGCACACATATGCTTATTGCAGCACTGTTAACAATAGTAAATGTGAATTTCAAAGAAGCAATGGTAGGAACTGGGAAGCATCTAAGTACTTGGTGGGGTAAGGAAGGTGATTGAGAGGAGTCAACTTCTGTTTTAAGTCTGAGTAATGGGAGAATGCGGGAACTATTGACAGAGATAGAGAAATAGGATAGAGATGATGGTAAGTTGGAGATGAGTTTTCCAAGTGAAAAACATGAAGCAGTAAGACCCAGGAGCTCAGAATACAGGGAGAGATGAGAGACTCAGATTTTGAATCTTTTTTTGGTTACCACGGAATGTGTTAAGTCTGTGAGGGAAAGTGGGTGGAGTGATAAGAAGAGAGGATTTGGACCTGAAGTATGAGAAATGTCCACACTTCAGAAAACAGATGAGGAAGGGGATCCAAAGAAGGAAAGTGAGAAAAAAGGGGGTTTCAGAGGTGGGAAGAGAGCTCGGCCATGATAGCATCCTTGAGTCAAAGGCTGCAGCCTTAGAAGCTTGCCCTGAACTCAATTCTACACGCCTCGGTGGCGGCTCCTGTAATATTTTACTACTCTTACTGGGTTATGTGCTTAGCTTGCCTAAGAGACTATCAGCCTCTGGAAGGCAGGAAACTGCTCTTACTTATTTTGACATTCCCAGGACTGATTTTAACAAACCATGGTTATTAGTAAGTCACAGCCAGGAGACTCAAATATGAATGATAACTGCAAAATGTTCATCAGAATTTTTGAGTCATTACAAATCTTCTGAAATGCAATTTTAATACAAAGGAGATAAAGAAGTTGGATTACAGGAAGTTAAAGACAAAAGTAGGCTTGGGGAAGGAGGAAGAGGCAAAATGGGTTTAGATCACTATGTGAAATTTTGCACAACTAAAAAAGAAGAGAGAGAGAAAGAGAGAGACAAGGCAGGGCTGTAGGAGGTAGAAATTTTATTCATCTCATTGACCATACAGCGTTGGCTACACTAAGAGGTAAGGCAGCCCAAAGGGCGTTGGCTAATGAAGTGGATTATTGGGAGGGGTTTACTCTTATGGGTTTTAGTGGGGGAATACATTAGGTAAGATGTCTGCTGGGAAGAGGAAAGGAAGAAGATGGGGAAGTTATAGTCAGAGAGTGGAAGTACCAAGTTTGAGATCTTGGACTAGAACAATGAGTGTCTTGTAACAGGGGTGCAGAATGTGAGTGTGCTTGTGATATGGAGTGGATGCGGAGGTCTGTAAGGTTGACAAAAGTAAAAACTCTTGACTCAGATGACCTTACTGGTCCTCAACCCAGATGTTGAATTTCATGCGAGACAGGAGAGGAAAGAGCGAGAACATAAGCCACGTGCTTGTTATTCTAGGAAGAGGAAATTGGTCCACGAGAACAACAGACCATTGTGTGATAATTTCAATTATACTATACCATGTGTTTTTTATTTTTAAAGAAGACATGTTTAGAAAAGTTTGAGCTTGAATTAATTTCTCTATTTGTGTGAAAAATGAAAGTATATGTATTGATTCCCTTCTATGTAAAATGCAAAACTCACATAGGCTTATTTCTCCTTCTTTGTTTTTCCTTCACTCCCCATATTTTGTTTATATATATGGAATTTAAACATTTATTTTATAGTATTGCTATTATGATTGAATGTGAAAATCTCATACACCTTTTTTAATTTTTTTTTTTTTTTTGACGGAGTCTTGCTCTGTCCCCAAGGCTGGAGTGCAATGGCGCCATCTTGGCTCACTGCAACCTCCACCTCTTGGGTTCAAGCAATTCTCCTGCCTCAGCCTCCTGAGTAGCTGGGATTATAGGCACGTGCCACCACGCCCAGATAATTTTTTGTATTTTTAGTAGAGACGGGGTTTCACCGTGTTAGCCAGGATTTTCTCCATCTCCTGACCTCATGATCCACCTGCCTCAGCTGCCCAAAGTGCTGGGATTACAGGCATGAGCCACCCCACCTGGCCTTTTACAATTATTTTTGATATTCATAATGTTTTAGAACTCAATTTATAATCATTTGGATTTAGTTCAGTATGTATTTGGTTTGTCTTAACCATCATTACATTAATGTGACAACTTTTTCATTCCTAAGTTCTTTGATTACTATTTTGCCATCACATGACCATACCTTTGAGTAATTTTTGTTTTGCAGGAAGGGCACTTGTTGGCATATTTTCAGAGCCCTTGGATACTTAAAAAATCTCTTTTGATCTAGTTGCTTTCATACACAAATGGCATATGCTTAATGGCCCACTTTGGCTACATTCCAGGCAAGATCCAGTTTCACTTCATGGCTTTTCACACTCCCACAGAATGGTTGCAAGTAGCTTCAATAAAAAATAATTTTTGAACTACAATTTCATCTAATACTGTTCCAGATGCTATAAAAGACATAAGGAAGAAAAGATGCCATTTCTTCCTAAGCACTGAATTCTTGGGTGAGAAATTAATCCCATGAAGCTCCTAGACAATTCCTTAACTTCTGGTGGAGAATATTATAGGGACATCCAATGTCAGACTGGGGTCTTTTCTTTCTTGGTAGGTACCCTGGCTTCCCCACATTCTCTTTCAAAAAAAAGTATTCAATTTTCAACTAACATTTGTCTAAGCATATTGTCTTTTATCATTTTTTCTCCTAGTACTAGATTTGCCAACTTAGATCTACCCTCAACCTAGAAAAGAGTGCATTCACAATGTGTTTTCATGCCTTCAGGAACATCTACTACCTTTTCATTGAGTCTTCACTCATTCTTCCCCACAGCTCAAATGTTCTCTTTCAATATTTTAACCTGTTTGTTTTCCCCTTTGTATTTACAAGAGCTTCTTAGCTTTTCATTTCTTGCATTCTTTTTTTGCGTTGACAGTTTTGTACTTTATAGCTTCAAATCCTGATTTTTTGTTTAAATTCCATTCTTCTTTTCTTTAATATTTACTCATCTCATCTAGGTCCTCTGGCTCTTGGCTCTCCCTCTTTTCCTTAAAGTCTAATGCCCTATATTATTTTTTATTTCTTTATAAAACCTATATGCTTCTAAATGTCTTGAGAGTATAGAGCTAGCTCTTTCTAAAATGTATTAGCTCCTGGAGGTGAATAATTTTCCCAGTATGCTTTTCATCAACATCTTAAGTGCTATGCTCTCCATGTTTTATGTTGTAGAATCTTTTAATAGGGTGCCATGTTGGTTTTTTTCCCATTTTACTTATTCTCAGCAGAGTAACTGCCTGCCCATAGACAGGGGAGGTGGGTGTTCCCTGGATCCCCTCACTCTCAACCTGGCTGCAGCTAATTTTTCCTCCTGGTCCAGTAAGGGGCTCTATTATGTAAACTGGCTTGACAACCCAGCAGCCTAAGGAAGTGGGGAGAGCCAGAGAGTGGGGCCTTCTAGCAGGAGACTGAAGTTTGGCACCACTTTCTTCTCTGTGGCGGGGGTCAGCTTTCTGAATGCCCAGTACTGGCCCAGCCTCCATGGCAATCCACCCAGTGGCTGAGCCTGGATGCTTTTCAGTGCTGCTGCCTCCAGAATCTGCCCCAGATGCACTGCAGTATTTTTCGTTGCTATAGTGGCCACAGAAGCCTGGACTCTGCAGTGCTTGAAGTTTTTGTTGACTTGGAGGGGTGAGGTGGAGTTCAGTCCATTCTCCTCGCTGCAGCAGAGTGGACTTTCTGAAACACGCATTGGATTGAGTCATTTCTTTGCTGGAAATACTTCAATGGGTCCTCCTTGTCTTTAGATCAAGCTATGCATGTAACTGCCTCTCCAGCCACACCTCTCTGCACTCCCTTAATGCATGCCTTGTAATTCAACTACGTGGATATTTTTTCATTGCCTCAAATGAGCCATGTTCTCTCCTCAATTCAAGTTTATGCACATCACTTCCATCTGCCTGAAATGTTCCCCATCCTACCCCCTTCTCTCAGACACCCTCACACACTTCCACACTCTCACACAACCTGGCGCACTCCTCCTGTGTGCCCTACAGGCTTTCCCCTAAAAGTTCCTTTCTCTAGTTCTTCTCTCTTCTCCCTCCTCTGTGCTCCAAAGGCCACAGGTATCTCTGAGAGCGCCTATCACTCTGTGTCATCCCTGCTTGTTTGTTGGAAATCTGCTATCTGTAACTTCTGCAGGGTAGAAGCCGCGGCTGTTTATCATAATAATCCCAGTGTGTATACATCAGGGCCCAGCACATAGTGTGTTCATATTTGTTAAAAAAACAAATGCATGAATGACTGTGAGTATCAAATTGCCAGTTCTTCCTGGACCTAACTCCTCGTTCCAAATTCAGGCTGTTAATTAAGTTCTGTCAGAGTCTCTTCTTACTTCCCTGAAGTACTTTGGTATCTGTCTTTAGTATGGACCAGGTCACTACTACATTTGCAAAAGTGGACTAATCCTAGGTGAGGATTATATTTGACAATTGAGGCAAAGCATTCCATGCCTGGAACCTAGAAATAAATAAACATATATATATATATATATTATATATATATATATACACACACACGTATATATATACATATATATAATATGTATCATATTATATACATACATATATATATGTAGACTGACCTGGAATTCAGTTGTGAAGATTTGAAGATGATTTAGTTTCAAAGGAGGAACAGAGGGAGGGTGTCCTGATGGAAGTAGCATTGGATAATAAAGAGAAAACCCGCTCTTTCTCCCCTAGTTTCCTGTCAGTGGCAGTGTTTAGAAGAGGAGGACTGCAGGAGCTCTACCGCAGAGGGCTGACTGGGCTGGTGTGTTTAGGGAAAACTCAGGTTTCAGTCAAAGAAGGAAGTTGTACACCTTAATGTAGAGTTGCCCTTGAGGCGTAGTTGAAGGATTAGTGGGCAAAGGCAAGGTGAATCTGGGTATGGTACAAATGAGATGGAGTTTAGTGACACAGGAAGGGGACTGGGATGAGGGGTTTGTGTGTGGACTGGTGGTGTAGACAAGGGTGATGGACACTTTGGGTAGGAACAGAATAGAGACACTCTGTTGCTATGAGAAGGGTGAGTTGAAAAATTATTATTGTTTTGGGATTAGGATAACTTAAATAAGAGAACTTGAAGCAGATAAACATTCATTTAATGAATATTTATTTAAGCTTGGCACCATGCTGTATGCTGGGGACTTAGTGATGAGGTAAACAGCAACCACCCATTTCTTCATGGCACCGACAGTCTAGTGAGAAACACAGGCATAGACAATATACTTCTCTATAAAATTCTGAACTGTACTAAATGCCTTACAGGAAACATAGAATGTATCTGGAGAGCATATTAATAGGCAGAACTAATTGTGTTTAGTGACAGGCAAGTAAGGTCTCTTTGAGAAAGTAACATTTTCCATATAGACAATGAGTAGGAGTTGGGGAGAGTGAGGATAAGACTATCCCAGGCACAAGGAATAACATGTGCTAGCCACTGAGGAGGGAAAGAATGTGATCATTTTGAGAAATGAAAAAAGCCCAGAGTGGCTGGAGCTAGTGGTATTTCATGGTTAGAGCCTAAAGAGATAGGCAGAAAACACTGGTAGGTGTTAGAATTTTATCCTAAATGCAAAATAATTCATCAAAGGATTTGAACAAGCAAGTGGCGCATTCTACTTTACATGTTAAGATCATCCTGGCGGCTCTTTAGAAAATACATTGGTCATGATGCAGGGAAACCAGGCCTTTGAGAAGTCCTGAAAAAGATGATGCTGTCTAGAATTAGTGGAGGAATTTCTTGCATTTATTCTGTGTATGAATATCCTTTCCACAACTACATTATCCCCTTAGCCACATCTATACTCCCAGACCATCCTCTCAGTAGGCAGGCCCTGTAGACAGCAGTGTTTATACAGAATGTTTCACCCAACTGTATTCCGAGCAGGTGATGGGACACTCAAGCTTGTTCTTTGTTCTTCAGCTCCAACTTCAGCAGCGTGATAGAAAGTCTCCTGTGTATGGAGCTGAGGTTTTGTAGGACAGAAGTCCCAGGAATGATCTGCTCTGACACAGAAAGAGATGAAACTCCAGAACTCAGGGGCTTGGGTGACTGCTGGTTAGAAAGGTATATAGGAGATGGACCTCTCTTGACTCAGCCATAGAGGAGAAGGTAGCAGACTCAGTGCAAGGGCCAGCCAAGCTCATTTTTTATCTGTTCCTCTTGTGGGGATTGTTTTGCAATGAGAGTTGACCCTTAACAGGACCAGTAATGTGATCAGACTTTTTCCCACAGACTTCACATTTGAGAGATGATCAGGAAGGTTGAGCACTGTGGCTCAGCAACCTTTCTTTTTTCAATTCCTTTCTCTTCTCTTCTTTCCTTTCTTTCCCTTTGTTGACCTCCTGTCTTTCTTTCTAATGACTTGTTGCTCCGAGTCAGATTAGTATTTTGTGGGTGGGGCCCTTGCCTTGAGAGAGCCATAATGAGCTGTTTGTGTTGCCATGTGTTACAGCTCATAAATGCTGACTGTTTTGTGGTCCTTGGCTCACTTGGCTGGAGCATGGTGCTAATGAGGCCCAGGCCATGGTTTCTATTTCAGCACAGACTTCTTAGGTTCACCCTGTTATATTTACTGCCACAGGCTGTGCCCATAATCTTAGTTGTTCACCCTGAAGCCAGAGGACAGAGCAACAAGAAAATATCAGCATCCTCCTACATAATCAAAACAGGATACTTCCTTTGCTAATCGTGGGTTGGTAATGCCATGTCATCTTCACTTGTAGCACTCTGAGTTTCTTCTCCTTTCCCTACTTCCCTCAACAGTCAGCTCAGATTGACCTTCTTTATTTTGAAAACTAACTTGATCTGCAGCAATCACACACCCCAAAAGCTTTTTCATCACTGAACTATTTTCACTTCTAATTCTTTTGCCAACTAACTGTGCAAAGTTGGACAAGTTGCTATATCTCTCAGGTCCTAGTTTCCTCATCTGTAAAATGAGCATGTTAGATTAGATGCTGTCCAAGGTCAGTTCCACCACTGACACCAAGTGTCTAGTACAGTGGCTGGCATAGATACTGAGGTGAATGGCAGACACAGTCCCTGCCCTCCTGGAGCTTATAGCGAAATGGGGAAGAGACTGTAAAGAGTAAATAAATATAGAATCACAGCTTGTGATACATTCCACGATGGATTGAATGGAATGATGCAATGGTGGAGAATCATGGGGAGATGTGCATTTGGAGACCTACTCTATTGATAAGACGGGTACCTCGCCATGTGAATAAGCAGGGAAAAAATGTTTCAGGTGGACGGAGCAGCTTATGCAGCAGCACTGAGGCAGGAGAGAACTTAATGTTTAAGGAACCAAAAGGAAATCATTGTGGCTGAAGTAAAAAGTACAAACGGGAGAATGAAGCTAAATAAGATTGTAGAGAAAGAAGAGTCGGCATCATGCAGGATAATGTGAGTCCAGAAAAGTAGTTTGAATTTTATTTAAAGGATTGGAAGTTTAAGCAGGAAAAAAATATTATCTGATTTATATCTTTAAAATATTTTATGGCTGTTGTATGGATAATAGATTGAAGTCGGACAGGATTAGAAGAGGGGGGAGGTTCTGAGTTCCTAGACAAATGTGGTGGCATGTGAAATGGAAGGAGTTAGGTTTGAAACATATTTAAGAGGCACAAGTAAACAGTTAGAAAACCATCAGTAGCTACTAGTGACTCCAGTGTTTTAAGGTTAATGTATCAGCCAAGAACTGGGGAGGGTGACATGTCATACTAGGTTAGCCCAGACTCATTGTGGCATTAGAGAAGAAAATTTTTAAACACTAGCTGGTTTTTATTTTCTCTTTTGCATTTAGGAAGTGAGATGTATTAGCCCACTGCCATAGCCTGATGTTAAGTGATTCTAGCCTGCAATATCTGGCAGGAGGAAATTACTAAGAGGAATTATTGTTGCCCTCAAAAACTTGCCTTGTTCAGCTTCGTAGAACATGTTTTGGGAGTTCACCAGCAAAGTTTGCGTGTCGACATATATGACAATACATGCTCAGCCTTGTTGAACTGAAGATTTTGTAGCTTGGTAGCACTGGGGAAAACATAGCTCTCCATTTCCACCAGGCTTTTATATTTAGGTAACTCATAACTTAGTGCTCTCTCCTCCCTCTCTGCCTATTAACAGTCATCTGTCTTTAGTCTCTTCTATGTGCTACTGCCCAACGAATGTTCAAACACATCTTTGATCATGTTGTCTCCCACCCATGCACCTATACTCTGCTTATTGTATCAAGTTCAGAATTATACTTGATGTCAAATCTCCTAATGATCTCCAACCATTTTCTCCCATTAAGCCCCTCACTACTGCCGTCAGTAAACCTTCCTTCTCCAGCCCAGGCTGGTGCTTTCTTGCCATGGAGTAGTGGGATAAGCTCAATGATCTTAGAGCATACACTTAACACCTCTAGGTGCTCACCAAGAACTTTTCCCACTATCTAGTGACCTTCTGCCTTTATCCCTCTCTGAGTGTTCCTTAACTGTCTTATGCACCTATGCCTTCTCAGGGTGCTGTAAGACCCTGGGATCAGGGACCTCATCTGTAGATTGTGTTGATCACATCCAGGACTGAACACTCAACTCTGCTGCAGTAAAAGAGCATCAGATTTGCAGTCAGACTGATCTGGGTTTCAGTGCAGCATTCTCACTCACCAACCGTGTGAACTTGGGAAGGATTTTTTTTTAATTCCTGAGCCTGAAGTTTCTTATTTTTAGGCTTCTGCATTGGTTTTCTCCTGTGCCAGGAGGGTGGTGACATGAAAGAAGTTGCTGAATCATAGCAGATATTCCACTGGGGCTTTTAGAATAAGCAAGTACAATGACTGGCTGCTGTTTCCTCACTCTGAATTTTAGAACTGGTTGATAGAATTTTAATAATAACTGGAGAAAAAATCTGGCAGAAGTGAGGCTGGAAGGGAATGTGAATTTGAAGAAATGTGCCTGAACCTTAGAGAACTGTGATCCATTCAGTAGATAATTACTTACAAGCCAATATCTTCTTGAATCTCTACATTTTCTGTATTTAACAAGCACTATCAAACAGACACATGGTCCAAAGGTGTTCAGTGAAGGCAGCTAATCTTCAAAATTCAGTCTCATTCAAAAACCGGCAAACTGTACCTAAAAAATGCATTTCCCTTTTAGATAGGAGTTTGCAGTAACCAATTGTTTGAGTCGTGATTTGAGTCCTCACCTCCTCCATCCTGTCCACTTCCCCATGCCTGTGTGCCCTTGGGAAGCCCAAGACATGCAGAGACGGCTTGATATGGTCAGGTCCTCACCTCAGGTCTTTGTTAAGAATTTTAGAGTGAGGCAGCCCCAGTTTAAATCCCAGCTCTCCTGCACTCACTGCCTCATACAAATACCTTGGGTGTAACTTAAAGTCACACCCTTGTTCCTTGTCATGGGGGCGGGGAACCTTTGCCTTAGACCCCCATCCTTTGCTATTGTAGTGGCCTACCATATAAAGCACAGGTGGTCTCATGCTTTTCATCCTTCAATGTGCTCTTTTTTTCAGGCAGAGCCAACCTATCCTGTTACATTGTGTGGGCTTCCTTCATCAGATTCCATGAATCCACATCCCTGAAACTAGGGTGCCTCTGGGTGAGCACAATTTGCTCCAGTCTCATCATTCTTGGCTTTACCATTCACAGCAGTACTATACCAGGGCTTTGCATCTTTAATCACTTCTCTTTATCTTTACTTGCCATAATAGTTAAAAAGTAGACTTCTTCTTCTGAGATAATTTTAGTTTAATGGGCAGTTATAAGAATACAGAGAGATACACTGTTTATCAGAAGTTCAAATGCAACTGGACATCCTCTATTTTATTTGCTAAATCTGGCACACTATTTGGAAGATAGCTCCACTTTCCTATCTCTGTATTCCTATTTTCTGGCCTGTAGATGTCTCTGTCCTGGAGGAGAGGTCCAGCTGAGGGCTCAGGGTCAGAGTCTAGGGTTGCAGCTAGGTGCTTTGCTGGTGGCCAAGTGTGTCCCCAAGGTAGGATCAGGCAAAGCGGAAGTTGACTATAAATCTCCATGTTGGATTTTGAGGAGCTGATCATGAGGTTTTCCCTCCTTGGTGAAAGAGAAAGCTCTTCCCCAAGTGAGGGACATTTTCTCTTAATTCTCCTTTGCCCACGCTGCGACAGGTCTCCTGTGTCTTCTGGATGATGCATGCATCAGCAATCCTTGCCACAAGGGGGCACTGTGTGACACCAACCCCGTCAATGGGCAGTATATTTGCACCTGCCCAGAAGATGTGGACGACTGTGTCATGGGGGAGTACCCAGAACCTTTCCTATTCCTTGGAGTGTCTATCGAACTCAGCAAGTGTTTAAACAGAGGCACATTTTACTGTTAGAGCAAGTTACACCCAAACCTCGGATTTCTCTTGCTACACCTGCAGTGTTTACAACTAACCTTTCAGCGTAACCATAACCATATATTTCATTCTCGTGATTAAACATATGGAAGGTATGCACTTGATTCTTAATATAAAGCCCCACTTCAGTGATAGTTTGGGTAAAAGAATAGCAGAAACGCACATCTCTCTCTCTCATACACACACACACACCCCTACACATACACACACACACTTCCCCTCTCTTCTAGTTAGAGGGTAGAATTGGAAATTAAGAATTAAGAATTAGATTATAAAAGGCCTGGCCACTTTGCCAGATTGATACTGATGATTGTTCCAGTACTCGTGTCCGAATGGGGCAAAGCATACCGATCACCCGAATAGCTATGAATGCCAGTGTGCCACAGGTAAGATTCTCCTCACTCTTCATCCCCTTGTAGGTCCAATAGAACAAAATAGGGGGACCATCCTCTGCTAGCTACTCTACCAGTACCACTCCCAGGGGCTACTCTGTGTTTAGAGAGCTTCTTCCGGCAGATTTTTTGCTGCTCTCACCCTTTTTTTTCTCCAACAGCTGCTTTCTTCTGCACCACAACAGTGGTCTGGCCTGGGTATTTCCACTTAGTATCCATGTCTTTCTGTGACAAATTTTGGCAGCAATAAGTTTCCAGCTGGTTTGGTTTACTCCCTTGAAAAAGAGAAGAATTCCAGTTGAAATGTATTTTTCATCAGGGCTTCTCAACAAGAGGCCTCTCTCTGTCTTTCTTGAGCAAAGTGACTGAAAGAAGGCCCAGAAATTTAAGGGTGGAATACATGCAAGTGCAAAGGTTTTCTCTGCAAATGGTTTTGTCTTTCCCTGGACAGATTCTTCAGATTCTTCTTGTGAAGGATAAGTTTCACTGGAAAGAAATTAAAACCCTTGAATTCATGTTTAAAAGGGATGAAAGGTCAAATGGAGCCTTTTAGCAAAGGTTTAATGTTGATTTATTTAAGCCTTGAAGAAAGGACCTCTTATTTGTTTCTTTTCCTTTAAAATTACCATAACTGGGAGAAGGGAAAAATGGTGGTGGAAGTTCCCAACCCTTCTTCTCTTCACAAACACATGATTCAGCAATAATTTATAGACAAGTTCTCTTTGGGAGATATCATACACACATTGAAAGCATCTTGAGCCCTGGGAAAATAAAAAATCAAACTCAATGAAGCTGATAAGGAGATTCAGGACACCTTCACAAGAGACCCTGTCCCCATTTCATCCCCTTACAGTCAGGAAGAGACAACCTAGTTTCCAGCTTCACCTAGGGGAGGGAGGGGGTTGGTGTCAACTTTTCTGAAAGGACTCCATAGAAGACTGGATTTCCACATACTGGTCTTGGGATCTCATGGATGCAGTGCAGCACAGTCACCTGGAGGCAAACAGAGACAGTCACTTGGGCTAGTGGAAGCCACTGACCTACCCCTCTGCTCAGCACAGAGTGAGGAGGTAAAAAACCCAGCTTTAAGATTCTCTCTGGAGAAAGCGTTGATCCATGTGTCCAGTGCTCCAACTTTTCCAGGGATGCTCAAAGATCTAGTATCTGTCACAACAGTCTTGAAATTCTAATGGGTTCAGCACTGTCTGTCTGCCTGGGAGAGAATAGAGATAGTGGCTTGAGCCTGTAGGTGATATAGTTTCCCCCCTGGCTTAGCACATAGTGAAGAGCCAATAGCCACATCTATCTGCTTCTCTCTGGGGACAGAAAGTTGGTAGAGGCCTCAAAAATCTCTGGCTGTGAAGACTGGTGCAAACCTTCTCTTGTGTAAGGACAGCCCATAAAGACTGAGAAAGGTGCATGCCCTTTCTGATGTGTAGGCACCAACACAGAGAGTCAAGAAAAAAAAATTAGCAAGGATGTTCTGAATAAAGAAACAAGATAGATATCTAGAAACTGACCCTAATGAAACACAGTTATATGGTTTATTTGACAGCAAATTAAAAATAATTCTCATAAAGATGCTCACCAAACCCAAGAGAACAATAAATGAACAAAAGGAGAATTTCAACAAAAAGAGATAGAAAATATTGAGAAGCACTAAATGGGAATCATGAAGGGGAAGAACACAATAACTGAACTGAAAAATTCACTAGAGGGATTTAACAGCACATAGATAAAGCAGAATTAAGGATCAGTGAACTTGAAACAGGGCACCAAAAATAATTCAGTCAGAGTAACAAAAACAAAATTTAAAGAATAAAGAATGATTAGGGGAATTATGTAAAACTATCAAATGGACCTATATACACATTATGAAAGTTCCAAAAGGAGAATAGAGAGAGAAAGGAATAAAAAGCTTATTCAAAGAAATAATGGCTGAAAACTCCCCAAATCTGGGGAAAGAAACACACAGATGCAAGAAGCCCAAAGGACACCAAACAAAAGGGGCACAAAGAGTTCCACACTGAGATACACTGTAATCAAGTTGTAAAAAGTCAAAGACTGAGAATTTTGAAAGCAGCAAGACAGAAGTGATTTGTCACATAAAAGAAAACCTCCAGAAGACTGTCAGAAGATTTTTCAGCAGACATCTTGCAGACTAGAAGGAATTGGGGTGATATATCCAAGGACCTGAAGGAAAAAATAATCCTGATAACCAAGAATGCTCTGTCAAAACTCTCACTCAAATATACAAGATAAAGACTTTAACAGGCAAACGAGCTGAGAGCGTTCATCACCACTAGGCCTATCTTACAAGTAACACTAAAGGAAGTTTTTCAAGTTGAAATAGAAGGACACAAAATAGCAACCTGATAGCAAAAGAAAGAGTGAAACTCATTGGTAAAGGTAAATACATAGACAAATATAGGATACTGTATTATTATAATGGTGGTGGGTAAATTACTTTTAACTCTAGTATAAAAGTTAATAGACAAAGTATTAAAAATAACTATCACTAAAAAATGTTAAGAGACTCACAGTATGAATAGATGTACATTGTGACAATAATAACATAAAGTATGTGTTTGGGGGGATAATTGAAAGTGTAGTTTTTGTACATGATTAAACTTAAGTTGTTATCGGCTTAAACTGTTATAACAATAAAATGTTTTATTTAAGCCCAAGGTAATCACAAAAAAAAAATACCATAGAGATTACATTAAAAAAGAGAAAGGAATCAAAGCATACTTATACCAAAAAAAGAAAAACAGCCCAACAAAACACAAAGGAAGAGAGAAACAGAAGAAAAGGCACTGAAAGGAATGGCAAGACTAACAGATAACAACTTAAAAATGCCAACAGTAAATGCTTTTCTGTCAATAATAACTTTAAATATAAATGGGTTAAAATCCTCCCCAATCAAAAGACATAAAGGGGCTGGATGGATTTTTTTTAAAAAAGCAAGGCCGGCCAGGCATGATGGTTCACACCTGTAATCCCAGCATTTGGGGAGGCTAAGGTAGGTGGATAACTTGAGGTCGGGAGTTCAAGACCAGTCTGGCCAACATGGTGAGACCCTGTCTCTACTGAAAATACAAAAGTTAGCTGAGCGTGGTGGTGGGCACCACTACTCGGGAGGCTGAGGCAGGAGAATCACTTGAATCCGGAAGGTGGAGGTTGCAGTGAGCCACGATCATGCCACTGCACTCCAGCCTCAGTGACAGAATGAGACTCCATCTCAAAAATAATAATAATAAATAAAAAATAATAAAAATAAAAACCAAGACCCAACCTATGCTGTCTATGACAAAGTCATTTTAGATTTAAGGAAACACATCAGCTGAAAGTAAAGGGGTGGAAAAAGAAATTACATGCAAATGGTAACAAAAAGAGACCAGGAGTGACTGTATTTCTATCAGGCAAAGTAAACTTTCTGTCAAAAACTGTCTCAAGAGACAAAAAAGGATTTTACAATGATAAAATATCAATCCACCAGCAAGATACAACAGTCATAACTATGTATGCACCCAACATTAAAGCATATATATATATATATATATATATATATATATATATATATATAGCAAACATTGACAAAACTGAAGGGAGAAATAGAAGAAATACCACAATAGTAGAAGATTTCAAAACTATATATGTACATGCAAAAGAAAAAAGCACTTTACACCACATACAAAAGTTAACTCAAAATGGTTCAAAAGCCAAGCATGGTGGCTCATGCCTATAATCCCAACAATTTGGGAGGCTGAGGCAGGAGGATTGCTTGAGCCCTGGAGTTAGAGACAACCTAAGCAGCATGTGAAATTTCATCTCTGCAAAAAAATAGAAAAAAAATAGCTGGGTGTGGTGGCACATGCTTGTAGTCCCAGCTACTCGGGAGGCTGAGGTGAAAGGATCAGATCACTTGAGCCCAGGAGGTTGAGGCTGCAGTGAACTGTGTTCACACCACTGCAAACTCTAGCTTGGGTGACAGAACATGACCCCATCTCAAAACAAAACAAAACAAAACAAAACAAAACAAAAAAAGGATCAAATACCTGTATGTAAGACCTAAAAGTATAAAACACTTAGAGAAAAACATACAAATTAGCTGGGCATGGTGGTGCACGCCCTGTATTCCCAGCTACTTGGGAGGCTGAGGCAGGAGAATTGCTTGAGCCCAGAAGGCAGAGGTTGCAGTAAGCAGAGATCACGCCACTGCACTCCAGCCTGGGTGAGAGAGTGAGACCCCGTCTCAAAAAAAAAAAGAAAAAACACAGAAAAAAGTGTATTATGATATTGAATTTGGTAATCGGATTTCTTAGATGTGACACTGAAAAATGGGAAGCAAAAGTAAAAATAGATAAACTGTACTATGCAATTTAAAAACTTCTGTGCATCAAAATTTAAAACTTCTGTGCATCAAAGCACAAAATCAACAGAATGAAAAAGCAACCTACAGAATGGGAGAAAATATCTTCAAGTCATGTATTTGGATACAGGGTTAATTTCCAGAATATCTAAAGAACCCCTACAATTCAACAAAAAAGAAACCAAACACCTCAAATAATGGACAAAAGATTTGAATACACATTTCTCTGAAAAAGATATCCTTATGGCCAATAAGCACAAGAAAAGATGCACAATATCACTCATCATTAGAGAAATGTAAATCATAACCACAATGAGACACCACGTTACACCCATTAAGATGGCCATTATCTATAAAAACCAGAAAATACTAGTATTGGGGAGGATGTAGAGAAATTGGAACCTTTGTACACTGCTAGTGGGAATCTAAAAAGGTGCAGTGTTATGGGAAACAGTATGGCAATTCCTTAAAAAATTAAAAATAGAACTACCCCATGATCTAGCGATTCCACTTCTGGATTTATATCCAAAAGAATTGAAAGCAGAGACATGAACAGATGTTTGTATACCTATGTTCATGGCAGCCTTACTCACAATAGGCAAAAGGTGGAAGCAACCCAAGTGCCCATCAGTGAAGAATGATTAGACACAATGTGGTAGGCAGAAACATCTAGCTATCATTCAGCCTTACAAAATAAGGAAATTCCAACACAAAATACTACAATATTGATGAACCCTAAAGACATTGTGCTAAGTGAAATAAGCCAATCACAAAAGGGCAAATACTATGAGATCCTATTTACATGAAGCACCTAGATTAGCCAAATTCACACAGATAGAAAGCAGGATATTGGTTGGGAGGGGTAAAGGGATGGAAGAATGGAGAATTGTTGTTTAATGGGTATGGGGTTTCAGTTTTGCAAGATGAAAAGAGTTCTGGAGATTATTTGCACAACAATGTAAAATACTTAACACTGCTGAACCACACACATAAAAATGGTTAAGATGGTCAATATTATAGTATGTGTATTTTACCACAATCGAAATTTTTAAAAAATCCTAATGTGTAAATATCCTTATGATTTTTAAATAAATGCTCTCAATTCAGTTTTTTAATTTTCATATAAAGTTTCCTTCAATAATGTCATTACTTAGCTGTGTAACTTCGGGCAGGTTATTTAAACTTGCAGTGCCTCAGTTTCTCTTTTCTAAAATGAGAAAATAATGACACCTATCTCATGAAGCTGTTGTCAGCAGTATGCATGTTAATAATACACATGTAGCTCTTAGAAGGCTGCTGGCACATATGCTGAGAAAAAACAGTCTGGGGACCAACCTTCCCTGTGAGACTGCCGCAAGTTCATCTTTCATTAGAAGTGTGACTAAGAAACAGGAGGCCGAGCGTGGTGGCTCACGCCTGTAATCCCAGCACTTTGGGAGGCCAAGGCAGGTGGATCACGAGGTTGGGAGATCGAGACCATCCTGGCTAACACGGTGAAACCCCGTCTCTACTAAAAATACAAAAACTTAGCTGCGCGTGGTGGCGGGCACCTGTAGTCCCAGCTACTCGGGAGGCTGAGGCAGGAGAATGACTTGAACCCTGGAGGCAGAGTTTGTAGTGAGCTGAGATCGCACCACGGCACTCCAGCCTGGGCGAGAGAGCAAGACTCAGTCTCAAAAAAAAAAAAAAAAAAAAAGAAACAGGCGATTGGGATGGGGCACTGCAGGCCTGCGGTGTTGCCTGAGGAGGGAGAGGAGCACTGGGGTAAGATGAGAGAAAAGCAGGAAGACCCAGCCTAGAGCAAGACCAAAAAACTTAGCCTGACACAAATCTGAGAGGAACAATCCCCCCTTGGATATAAGAAGTGGATACTGACTCCTGCCAAGGCACCCCTCAGTCCTCTCCTCCCACCAAAATCACTGTGCAAACGGGAAGGAAGATGTGGAGGCAGAGACACGGGGGTCCTTGAAAGGCGTTCCTCACTCCTCCTCTGTGCTACTTAGGAGAGTGGCAAACATAGGGCCAGGTGTCACTCAGCACACACGCACTCACAAAAGCTCTGCCTCTGCAAGCAGACACTGCAAACACAAAATTTTCTTAACAGCCTTGCCCCAGGACACTGCCAGGGCCTGGCATCATCTTGTCATCATTGCACTGTGGTGCGATGCAAGAGTTAGGACAGATCAGCGTCATTAACCCACCTGAGATCACCCCAAATACTGAAAATGCTTATAGAAGCATTTTCTATTCATAAAATGTGTTGTCGGCATTTATTGATCAGCATGGGTGCAGGTGCGGATGTTCACATGGATCAAGTTGAGGGAGGCAGAGGGAGAGGCAGACAATTGCTTTGTTCCCTGGGATTCTGAGAAACAAGACTATACCTTGAATAGCATGGTAATTCTAGGAAACTCACTACTTTCAGAGCTTTAGTGTATGGAAAAGCCATTAGAGCGTGATTCTCAGAATACCCACAACTTGGTCACAAACTGAGGGGCAAGTGAACACTCGAGAAGTAGAATGCACTGGTTTGTTTCCAAAACAAGAATGCTGTTTATTTGCTGATCAAAACTTGTGGGAAAAATTAAAGTAAAAAAATATTGGGAGAAGAATGGAAAGCCTTTGGATAAATGATTAGCTGGTTAAATAAATGAGCCTGTGTTACTGAATGAGTATGGATTGCCCGGTTACTTTTTTTGTTTCTTGACACTCTTTGCTTTGGGTCGTTTACTTTCAATGTTTGCTTTAGATTCTTCCTGTCCAGTTTTTGCTTTAGATTCTTCCTGTCCAGTTTTTGCTTTAGATTCTTCCTGTCCAGTTTTTGCTTCAGATTCTTCCTGTCCAGTTTTTGCTTTAGATTCTTCCTGTCCAGTTTTTGCTTCAGATTCTTCCTGTCCAGTTTTTGTTTTAGATTCTTCCTGTACAGTTTTTGTTTTAGATTCTTCCTGTTCAGTTTTTGCTTTGGATAGTGGCATTTTTTCCTGTTTGGGTTTTAAGTGGTTTCCTATCACTTGCCGGAAAAACACAAAAACCACTGAAAGGATTAATAAAATAAGGCGAAACATTATGATGGACACAACCCAAATTGACGAGGGAATCGCCCCTCTGAGCAGTCCTGGAGGCCCACTGTCAATGCTTCCTCCATAGCCCACTTCCTCACAGAATGGAGGTGCCCAGCCATACATGCAGTGGCAGTTTTTTCTGTTGTTGCAAACACCCCGGGTATTGCATTTCTCAGGCAAACAGTCAAACTGCAGGACTGAGCTATTGACGCAATTTTTTTTAAAACATACCCGGTCTTCTCCACAGGAGGTGCCATCATTTATCATACCTAGGTCAGGTATTCCCATGGGTTTCATGGATAGATGATAGCCTGTGCCCCAGCACATGAGATTTTCTGCCTGTAAATGAGTAGAAATTATAGTCGTATGCTCTGGCAAATCAGGGATGGTTTCAACATTTATACACTGTAGCCTGCCACATATTGAATTTGCACTTTCACACTTTTTAAAATTTCGAATTCCTGTAATCTCACAGTTACCAAATTGATCACCTATTAAGTTAACTGCATCATAGCACTCACTAGGAGCCTCCATGGCATCAGGTCCAAAAATGCTTTGGCACTGCATATATCTGGATCTGCACCCCTTCCTGAAACAACGGCCTTCATACTTGCAAGGGGTTCCATCCTGCTTATAGACGTCATTTGGGCAGGAACTTGAATTCCCGTCGCAGTACTCTGCAAGGTCACATTCATTTCCTTCCTGCCTACACACGTATCCAGATGGACGAAACCGACAATCATGACAGCAAAGTCCAATGCTACAGTTGGCACCTGGTTGCAACTTACAATTTGATTGGCAACACCGATCTTTCTGACACTCCTCTGTGGAACCACAATCACATTCCTCATTGTCTTCCACAATTTTGTTTCCACATCTCTTAAGCACATAACCTAGTCCTGGGATATTATTTAGACATGTTGCTCCCGAAGAGATATGTTTAAAAAAAGAGATATAACTGCAATTGCTAAACCCAGTGCGTCCTGAGCCCATGATGCAATTAAGCCTACCCCTACATTGGCAGTATTGTTCATCATGTGACATCCCTACAGCATGACCCAGCTCATGAGCAGACCAGGTAGCAGGGGCAAGGATATTTGTATCTAGTAAAGTACTTACTGATCCAGCATATTCTAGAGAACACACTTTTCCAAACGACCATGCAAGAGCATCATTATATTTTCTTTGAAGATATAAATGTGCCCAATCTGATGACAGGCGAGCATTTAATACACTTTTTTTATATATTACAAATCTGCCTAAAACTTCAGCTAACTCTGGATATCCAACGCGTATTTTGTTAAAATCTGTCCATACTTCAAGAGCCTTTAAGTGTATTCTCATACGAACATCTTGAAAGTAGGTGTCCATAATCCCAGTCAAAAGAATGGCATCATGTATGACTTGAGAAAGATTGTTGTTCACAAACCTATACCTACTTTGATCAAAGAGTAGGATCAATTCCAAGTACTTTGGGTGTTTATAGGATCCAGGAAAGTCCCTTAGCCTCGCCTTATTCTCATAAGGGGCCATCTGCCATTCTATTTCATCATCACTTAAGCCACAAACCTGATTCCCAAACTGCTCTTTCTTCAGGAGATAGACGACATGTTCAAAACTGGGAGAGGCCTTGAGGGGCTCAATTTGGTAATGTTTGGCATCAATGTTAAATACACCTCGGAGACCCCCCATGCATGTGCTTATAGTAGCTTTAGAGTCCAGAGACTCTTTCACGGAGCCCATGTAGTTGCAGTCCTTTGGTATATAAGGATGATCCTCCAGCAGTTCCCCATGTTCTGTGAAGGAGAAAACGCGCAGATGTCGGGGCAACAGAAGTCTCTTGGGCCACAAATGGAGGACGTGCTTCTTGCCTTTTAACTGCAGTAGGTAGGACACGGGACTGACCACACCCTGCACCTCTCCCCGGAAGCTCAGCTTCTCAGGAATGGTGACTTCATACGAGTCAAACTCCCCTTCAGGGTGAAAAATTACATCTTCGCCAAGAGACTTAAGGAGCATTGTCGGAACTAGTACAAGGAGCAAACGGCATTGGGAGAGGAAGATCTGCACTGACCTCATGGTCTGTTCCCTACTCAGCCTCAGTTTGCTATTCAGTCCCTGCAACTCTGGCCTCGCGAGTCAGATTTCTGGGGGCCGCCGCTAGAGGCGCCTGAGCTCAAAACCCGGCTCCCCTGGCAGGGTTTCCGGGGGACCCCGTAGCCTCCCAGGGCTCGGTCTAGCTGGCGTCCGCAATGCGCGCGTGACCTGTCCAACGCATCCAGTTCGTTTTCCGGGCCGTACCGTTGGGCGCAGGTGGAAGAAAGGAGGGAAACGTGGGCGAGAATAAAAGAGAAAAGAGGGGCTATTGGCACGTGGGTTGGAGAGAGGGTAGAGAACACCATCGGAAATGGAGAAGGAATAGAGAAATAGGAAGAACAAAGGAGAACGTGTTAAAGGCTCACTGTATCTTTGCCTTTACTCTGTGTCTTTACACCTTAGGACACAGGTTGGAATCCGATGTTTTATGGGCCACTGTCCTAACTTCATTGTTGGACATTTCCCAGTTTTCCACTAGGGTTGCTTGTGGCAAAAGAAAGGAGCATCAGAACCAGCAAGAGTGGAAACAGCCTGAAAGTGTCAGCGTAGACTCCACACCCCCAGCCCCACTCTGGGCAGTTCCTCTGTCTTCGGCTGCGGCTTCTTTTTAGAGAAGGCCCTGAACCTTAGTTGTGGGCCCAGGCAACAGAAAGGTCCTGAGCTCATTTTGCCTGGGAGTGCTTTCTGCTGTTTGTCTTTGGGGTGCCAGGGGTCAGTGTAATTTTTGTGTGTCCATGTGCAATGGTGGGAAGAACCTAGAAAAAGTGCCTGTTATAAGAGCAAACCCAAGTGCTTTCTGAGAAAGGTAGATAGCTGGTTATGTTCCTAGTCGAGCGATGAGGCTGACTCCACAAAGGAAGAAGCCTCTGGCTCAGAAAATGGAAGGGTTTATCGTCCATAAAAGGGCAAATCGGAAGGTCATGAGGTGATTCTGAGGGATTCTGATAAGAGAGGAATATTTTCAGTTTTGTTCCTGGGAGATTCAGTCTGGCTGAATTACAAGGAAAGGTTAAAAAGGAACAGGCTTGAGTCAGGGAGACTAGTTAAAAGCTCTTGTACCAAGCAATGTTGTCTGTTGGCAGAAAGCATGGCCTTAGGGCTGATAATAAGCAGTACTTATGGAAGACTGGCTCCTTTCATGCTACACACCCCGCTATGCTCTGCATAAATCAGCCCATTAAATCTTCACCATGACCCTAGGTTATAGGTACTACTATTATCACCCATACTTTGCACATGAGGTCATGAAAACTGTACCATGGTTCAGAAGGTGGCGTCAGCTGAAGCAATCCCTGTGAACATTTAGACAACTCTACCCGGAGCCTGTGTTCTTTACTAGTCAACTCTGTTGTCTCTTTAGGGAAGGACAAAAGTTGACAGCTTCAAGAGATTTAAAACCACTTAGACTCTGCTGGACTTAATGCTTGCATGGATTCTCCCAGAATGAAAGAGGCAAAAATGAAAAAGAATGTTGATGTTTCTGGCTTAGGTGTATGTGTGTGTCATGGCTCTAACCACTCAAAGAAGAAAAACATCAGAACAAATAGATTTAGATAAAGGAAATAAATATGAAAAGCTCTGCTTGCAAAATGTAGATTTCCAGGTGCCAGTAAAGGAGCATTGAAGAAGGGATTTCTCAACTGCAGACGAGTAGGCAGCATCCTCTGGGCTGAGATGCCTGAGTTGGAGCTGAACTGGAGTCCTCTGCACAGTGGTGCTGATTGAAGCCATAAAAGCTGATGATGATGCCTCATGGGATGGTGAGGAATGAGCAGAGAAAGACCAGGTTGGAGCGCTCAGGAATAGTAGGATTTAAGGTCAGGCTGAAGGAAAGAAGCTTGCAATGACCTGTGAAGGAGTGGATATTGATATAAAAAGAAAGGCGGGGTAACAGGTGATTGCAGAAAGGCAGGGTAACAGGTGATTGCAGAAGCACTTCATGAACGATGTAATGACCAAAAGGTGAAATGCTGAGCAGAGTTCCAGAAACACTGCAATGAGCACAAAGGAGGTTATGGAAACTTTAGTGCAAACTGTTTCGGGGCACTGCTGATGAGCAAAGCCACATACCAGGAGGTTGGAACGTAAATTGGAGGTTAGAAAGAGGAGATCACAAACCTAGACTGCACTTTCAAGAAATTGGGTGAAGGAGAGAGAAAAGGTAAGAAAGTAGCTTGGGAACCAAGTGGTAGAAAGAGGACTTGTTAGAGGAAAGAGTCCCTGCTGGAGCCTTGCTCAGCCTCCAGGAGAGGTTGGGTGATGATGCAGCGTGATCCTCCTTGGGGGCATCAGAGCAGGAGGCAGGGGTGGAGCAGACAGCAGGGTAGCAGGCAGTGAAGCTATGAGTGCAGTGAGAAAATAAGGGAGAGCTAGTCAGAAGGCTTCAGCTTTCTCTGTGACGTCAGCTGCTGGGAGTGTAGGGGTGATAGAGCTGAAAGAGATGAAGAAGAGAGCTCAGGAGACAGATGACAAGGGAAAAATGAAAGTATCACCAAGTGTGTTGAGGGCCTAATTCAGGTTGGAAACCAGAAATTGCAGTTTCCTATCTGTAAATTAATTTGATTTTCTCAAGCAACACCCAGCAGCCTAAATTGGGGAGGGCAATTTGAATATATCTTCTGGATCTATTCTATTTAATCAAATCATCATTTTCATCTCTGTACCATTTTTCTTTGGGCTGTTATAGAATTTCTTGAAGAAAAACACTAATTCATCAATTCCCATTGCTACAATATAATTTGTGTGCTAAACGCAGATGTGTAGCATCTGAGTGTTGGACCCTGAGCCTTGTGTAAACAGCCTGCTTTGAAATATTTCTCTTTATTTATGGAAATTATACATGTGTATCACAAAGGATACAAATAACCCTGAATGATAATAGAGTAACAAATGAAAGCCTCCATTATCCTCCAACCCTGCATGCTTGTCTAATACACTCCCCTCCGCAGATGTGACTGATAAGTATAATTCTTTCTCCATTTTCTGATATGTCTTTACAAGTATAGAAACTATGTAATATTTAAAGGCATTATGCCAAGTGAAATAAGCCATACCCAAAAAGATGAATACTGTATCATCTCACTTATATGTGGAATAAAATAATCAAAGTAATAGAAGCAGAGAGTAGAATGGTAGTTTCCAGGTCCTGGAGGGAGGATGAAATGAGGTGATGGTCAAAGGGTACAAAGTTTCAGCTGTGCAAGATAAACAACTTCTAGAGATCCATAATACAGTACAGTGCCTGTAGCCAACAGTACTGTACTGTATACTTAAAATTTACTAAGAGGGTTGATCTCTTGTATTCTTCACACACACACACACACACACGCCAATAATGATAAAGAGGGTGCAAGGAAACTTTGGAGGTGATGGCTATGTTTATGGCCTTGATAATGGTGATGGTTTCACAGGTATGTATTCATCCCCAAATTCACTGAGATGTAAATACATTAAATATGTACAACTTTCTACATGTGAATCATACCTTAATAAAATGGTTCAAATAAATAAATAAGTACATACTATTCATATTATTTTACCCTTGCCTTTTTTAGTGAACAACATATTGGGGCCAGGAGTGGTGCCTCACGCCTGTAATCCCAGCACTTTGGGAAGTGAGACGGTGTATCACTTGAGCTCAGATGATCAAGACAAGCCTGGGTAACATAGTGAGAGCCTGTCTCTATTTTTTTTAAAAAAGTGAACAACATATTATAAGTAGTTTTCTGATTTAGATTATTGCTTCCAATAGATGTATACTGTTCTATGGTATGGAAGCAAATATTTATTTAACAAGTTTCCTCATGTAAGGATGATGTAATTATGCTGTTTAAAATATTACATTTATCTTGTTTATAAGGTTTTCTATATTTTGACAGTAAATATATATGTGTATATTTACAACAATTTACACACACACACATAATAAATACACATACATTTTCTTTGCCCCTGAAAAGCATTTACATTGTGATAGAGTCCTAGAATTGAAAGTGTTAGATCCAGGAGAATACAACCTCCCACTAAAAATCTTCTACTTCTTTGCAAACTATCTATAAAATAGTGCTTCCCAATAGAACTTTTTGTGATGATGAAAATGTTAACATAGCCCAAAACTGTAGCCACTAGCCACCTCTGGCTATTGAGCACTTGAAATGTGGCTAGTGTGACTGAGCAATTGAACTTTATACTTCAAAATTTATTTAATTTAAATTTATTTCATTTTTTAATTAATGTATTTATTTATTGAGACGGAGACTCACTCTGTCGCCAGGCTGGAGTGCAGTGGCGTGATCTCGGCTCACTGCAACCTCCACTTCCCAGGTTCAACGATTCTCCTGCCTCAGCCTCCAGCCTCCTGAGTAGTTGGGATTACAGGCACGCACCACCGTACCCAGCTAATTTTTGTATTTTTAGTACAGACGGGATTTCACCATGTTGCCCAGGATGGTCTTGATCTCTTGACCTCATGATCCGCCCACCTCGGCCTCCCAAAGTGCTGGGATTACTGGCATGAGCCACCGCGCCTGGCCTAATTTAAATTTAAATAGCCACTTGTGACCAGTAGCTGCCGTTGTTATACGGTACAGGTATAGTAGGCCCATGTTCTCGCAACATTTCCAGTAGTATATAATATCCAACTCTTTAACCTATACCTGCATTATAAAAAGAAGGCAACTCATTATTTCAATTTGCATTCTCTGGTTATTAGTGAAGTTGAGCATATTTAGTAGCTGAAAACCAATCTACTTTTTTTATTCTTAAATTTGTCTGTTCGTTCTTATATTACATGGTTTGTTCTGCTTTTAGTGATTTGTTGGAGCTATTTATATTTTGCAAATCTCTTCTTCCAGTCAGTTATTTGTCACTAACTTTTATAATGTTTTTCACCATGCAGAACATTTTAAACACGCCTGGTTGCTGAGTTTCATGTCATTCTTCTGTCTTTCTTCATTCTATGATTGTAAAAATGTCTTTCTAATATGTGCTTTAACAAATTTATTTTGGTATGTCTCTGATTTTTCTTTTATATGGAATATAATTCTGTCTCCCATCTAAGGCAGTAATCTGTCTTATTATTGGATCAAGATATTGAATAATCCTATAACTGACAAAGGACATTGTAAGTGACTGACAAGTCAATGAGAACAAGACAGATAATCTAACAGAAAAATGAGCAAAAGAGTTTAACAAACACTTCACAAAAGAGAAAATTTATATGGTCAGTAAACAATTGGAAAGGTTCTCAACCACATTACTAATCAGAATATTGCAAATTAAAGCTTCTATCGGATGTCCATCAGGTTGAAAATGATTCAGGAAGCCGATTAACATGAAGTTTAGGTGAGGTTGTAGAAGAGTAAGAACTCTTATATCCTTTGGTGGCAATGTAGATCAGTAAAACCACTTTAAAGCCCTGTTTAGTGTTTCTTATGTATCTGAAAATATGAAGACCCTGTGATCCAGCAATTCCACTCTAGGTATATATCCTACAGAAATGTGTATGTATGTACACCAGGATACATGGACATAACAATATTCTCCACACTGATAACAATCCAAATCTCTATGAACAGTGACTGTGGCAATGGAGATGATGAATCAGTTACATGCAACAACACGAAAGAATTTTACAAATATGGAAAAACAAAACATAATGAATATAAAGTTCAAAACCTGGCAAAATCTAACTCTGTTTTTAGAGTTTCAATCAGAAATTGTTACTGAGAATAGGCTGTCACTTTAACAAATACCTAAAATTTAAAAGTGGCTTTGGAACTGGGTAATGAGTAGAGGTTAGAAGAGTTTGGGGGTACATGATTTCTTTTTAAACTGTACATTGCCATTAATGAAGCATTAAGGATGATTCTGGTGAGGGTTTAGAAGAGAAGAACTGTAGAGAAAGCCTCAGTCTTCATAGAGATTACCTAAGTGGTCATGGTCAGAATGTTGGTATTAAATAGAAATGTGAATGGTAAAGGCTATTCTGATGAGGTATTAGATGGAAATGAGGAACGTGTTGTTGAAAATGAGAGGAAAGACAATCCTTATGATAAAGTGGCACAAAACATGGCTGAATTGTGTTTTGTGCAAGGTAGAACTTCTGAGTGATTAAATAGGATATTTGCGGGGGAGAAATCTCTAAGCAAAGTGTTGAGGGTGTGGCATGACTTCTCGTGATTGCTTATGATAAAATGTGAGAAGACAGAAATGAGCTAAAGACAGATAATCAAAAAGGGAAAAGAATGTAATATATGGAAAATTCTCAGCCGGGTCATGTTCAGAAGAAAATACCATGGGTGTGGCCAAATCACTCTTTGATAAGGAGATCAGCGTCACTCAGCCCTGTGTCATTCATCAAGACAATGAAAGAATGACCCTGAACATATTTGGAGATCTTTGGGACTGCCATTTCCATCACAGGTCCACAATGGCAGAGCCATGAAGGCATAATGGTTTAAAAGGAGGGGCCCAGAACATATGTGGGGCCTTTAACTCACTGCCCAGTGCCACTTCAAATCTCTGCTCTTTGATTCAAATGCAGCACTTTTTGGCCACCCCCGGTGTGGCTCCAGTGGGCCCAGTTGTGGTGCCAGCAGCAGTGGCTGGCCCTCCAGAGGGTGTGGGTAGTAAACCTTTGCAGCATTCACATGGTGCTAAATCTCCAGGCACTCAGAATGCAAGAACTGTGGGAGGATGGCCACCTCCACATTGATTTCAAAGGATACCGCAGAGAGCCTTGAAATCTAGGCTGAGAACTGCCACAGGGGAAGGACCACCACAGACAGCTGCCACTAGGGCATTGCTCAGTGGAACTGTGGGAGTTGGGTCACCACAGAGAGTCCCCAATAGGGCAATGTCTTATGGAGCCATGGGAGCAGGGCTGCCCCAAAACCCCAAAACTGTGGAGCCTCCAGTGTAAAACGCCGCCTGGGAGAGCCACAGGCACCTAATTCCAACCCCTGAAAGCTGCTGTGTGGGCTGTGCTCAGCAAAGCCATGGGGGTGAGGTCACCTGGAGCCTTGAGGTTCCAACCTCTGCACCAGTATGTCCAGAAGGCAGGACATCAAGTCAAAGTTGATTGTCAAGACTTAAGATTTACTATTGTTTACCCTGAGGGGTTTTGGACTTACTTGAGACCAGTTAACTCTTTATTCCTTCCTATTTTTCCTTTTTGGAATAGAAACATTTATTGTATGCCTTCTCCTCCACTGTATTTTGGAAGCATATAAGTTTAATTTCACAGATTCACAACCAGAGGGCAATTTGCCTCAGGATGAATCATAACTTGAGTCTCACTCATACCTGATTTAAATGATGTTTAGACAAGACTCTGGACTTTAGACTTCTGTGTTGATGCTGAAATTAAGAGTTTTGAGGTTATTGGGATGGAATGTGCATGTAAGAACAAAATAAATTTTGGGACACCAGAGGCAGAACGCTACAGTCTGAATGTTTATGTCTCTCCTAAGTTGAAATGTGAAAACTTAATCCCCAATGTGGTGGTATTAAGAGGTGGGCTTTTGGGAGGTGATCAGCAGGGTCCCATGAGTTATGAATGCGATTAGTGCCCTCAAAAAGGAGCCTGAGGGGGCTTCTTTGCCCCTACTGTCACGTGAGGACCCAGGAAGAAAGCGTCGTCTTTGAAGCAAAGAGAGAAATAGTCCTCACCAGACACTAAATTTGCTGTTGTCTTTATCTTGGATTTCCTAGCCTCCAGAACTGTGAGCCAGATCTGTCTTCAATTTATATATTACCCAGCGTGAGGTATCTTGTCATAGCAGCCCAAATGGATAGTTGGTAAAATAAATTGAGGAAATTATTACTAAACCTGTCAGGGAGTTATTATTTCTAGGGTGAAAGGAAGGGGCTATACTCAGGAAAAGACGGGAGGGAGGAAGACGGGTATGCTTGGTGTAGCTTTTGCTGGGGTGTTAGCAATATATTTCTTGACTGCTAGGGTTTGCTGTACATATTTGTTAAAATAGTCCTGAAAGTTTTATCCTCACTTCTTTATATGCTGTATTTTACAATTATTAAAGAAAAAACTAAGACAAATTAAATTTAACAAAGTTTGTGCAGGAAACAGGTTTTAGAACTGGGAAGCATTCTGAACCAAAAATTGTTCAGAATACCCCCACCTCCATCATGGTGAGCTATACTTAAAAATCAGAAAACAAGAAATGACATACAGGGATTAAATGATTGGTACAGTTTGAGGTTTGTTTTATTTGGGCATAATCTGGCAATTTAAAGCCTGGGATTTGCTGAAGGTTCAGCTACTATAATTGGCTGAGACTCAGTTGGTTTGTTACAAGGGTATACTCCTAGGTTAGTTTACAACTTGTTTACACATCAAGCTAGAATACTTTCACTATGTTTGAAGGCAACATATAGTTGGAGCATGTTTTATTTTGTTTTTTTAACCCATTTAGCCAGTCTATATCTTTTACGTGGAAAGTTTAATCTGCTTACATTTAAGATTATTATTGATATCTGAGGACTTATTCCTGTTTTTATTTTATCAATTGATTTTGAGTTTTTTGTATATCCTTTGTTCATTTCTTTCTCTTTTATCGTTTATTATTGTGGCTTGGTGATTTTCCTTAGTGGTAACATTTGAGTCCTTTCTTTTCTTTATTTGTGTGTTTGCTCTACCAGTGGGCTTTATACACTCATGTGTTTTCATGATGGTAGATATCATCCATTTGTTTCCAGGTACAGGACTTCCTTAATCATTTCTCGTAGAACTTGTCTAGTGGTGATGAATTCCCTCAGCAGTTGCTTATTTGGGAAAGACTATTTCTCTTTCGTTTATAAATAACATTTTGGGTATAGTGTTCTTGGTTGGCATTTTTTCTTTCAACACTTTGAATATATAATCTAATTATCTTCTGGCCTATAAGGTTTCTGCTGAGAAATGTGCTGTTAGTCTGATGGGGGTTCCCTTATAAGTGACTAAACACATTTCTCTTGCTGTTTTTAGAATTCTCTGTCTTTGACTTTTGGCAGTTTGACTATAATGGGCCATGGAGAAGACCTTTTTAAATTGTATCTATTTGGAGATCTATGAGTTTCCTGTTATCTGGATGTCTAAATCTCTTGCTAGACTTGGAAAATTCCCAGCTATTGTTTTGTTAAATAGGTTTTTGATCTCATATTTTCTCTCACCTTCTGAGACACCAAAAATTTAAACATTTGGTTGCTTAATAGTATGCTATATGTCATGTGGGCTTCACTCATTCTTTTAAATTCTTTTTTCTTTGTTTTTGTCTGGCTGGGTTATTTCAAAAGATCTGTCTTCAAGCTCTGAAATTCTTCTGCTTGATCTAGTCTATTATTGAAGTTTTTGAATATATGTTTTAATTCCATTCAATGAGTTTTTCAGTTTCAGAATCTGTTTGGTTCTTTTATGTATGACCTCTATCTCTTTGGTAAATTTCTCATTCATACCCTGAATTGTTTTTCTAATTTCTTTGTATTGTTTACTTTGTTCTGTTGTATCTCACTAAGCTTTAAAAAATCGTTATTTTGAATTCCTTTCTGGGATTTTGTAAGTTTCTTTTTCATGGGAATCTTTTGCTGGAGAATTATTGTGTTCCTTTGAGGATGCTATCTTTCCTTGCTTTTTCATGTTTCTTGTGTCTTTACACTGATATCTGCACATCTGGTGTAACAATCACTTATTCCAATTTTGTGAATTTGCTTTCATAAGGGAGGACTTTTTTCTGAGGATGTATCTATGGTATTGGTTGTGTAGGGCACTTTGGCTTTGATTCCAGGTGCATGCAGTAGTGTAGTCTCTGTATGATTTCTTTGGCTGTAACCAGCATCAGTAGCAGTGGCTTAGGGTGTGGTTGTTAGTGGAGGCTGTGGTGACATTCTGCTAGGGATGGGGACACAAAATGGGCCAGTCCTTGTGTCCCAGTGGTGGCAGTGGCAGGCTGACAATGCCTGTTGTTGAGCCCCAGGGTAATGTGCACTGGCACCAGTGTTAGCAGATCTAGACAGGCTGGTTCTTGGGCCTCCAAATGGCTTGCTTTGGTGCTGGCAGTGGCAGTGGTGGGCTGGACAGGTTGGTGGGTCTTTGGGCCCCTGCACAGTGAGCAAGGCATAGATGATGGCAGTAGCAGTAGTGGGACAACCTTCTTGTTTCCAAGCAGTCTGCACTGGGGTTGGCAGGGGCAGAAATTTGCTAGTTGGGCCAGTCCCCAAGCCCGTAGGTCATGCATGCAGGTGGGTGCCAGCTGTGGTGGTAGCAGCAGGTTGGATGGCCCATCCTTAGGCTCCTGGAAGGAGTACTCACATGCCGAAGGTGGTGGATGGGGTAGGGTGATCTCCAGGCTCCTGAACAGTATGCCTGGGCACTGTGGGAAGAGGCAGAGCTGGGCCAGGCAGGCCTGTCTTCAACAACCACTGGCAGTGTGTGCAGGTGCTAGCTGTGGTAGACAGGGGCAGAGTGATCCTGGATGTGATGGTTAACATTGTCAACCTGACTGGAATGAAGGATGCAAAGTATTGTTTCTGGGTGTGTCTGTAAGGGTGTTGCCGAGGAGATTAACATTTGAGTCAGTGGACTGGGAGAGGAAGACCCACCCTCAATCTAAGTGGGTACCATCCCATCAGCTGCCAGCACAGCTAGAAAAAGCAGGTGGGAGAAAGTGGAAGAAGCTGACTTGCTGAGTCTTCTGGCTTTCATCTCTCTCTCCTGCGCTAGATGCTTCCTGCCCTTGAACATCAGGCTCCAGGTTCTTCGGCCTTTGGACTCTTGGACTTATACCAGTGGTTTGCTGCAGACTCTCAGGCCTTTGACCACAGACTGAAGGCTGCACTGTCGGCTTCCCTACTTTTGAGCTTTGGACTTGGAGTGAGCCACTACTGGCTTCCTAGCTCCTCAGCTTGAAAACAGCCTATTGTGGGATTTCACTTTGTGATCGTGTGAATCAATTCTCCTTAATAAACTCCCTTTCATATATGCATATATCCTATTAGTTCTGTCCCTTTGGAGAACTCTCAGCAATACACCAGGTCCCTGGCAGAATGCTTGGGTGAGGGTGGCAGCAGATGCCCTGTGACCCTGCTGCTAGTGGGCAGGGTTGTTTTCAGTGGCAGCAACCATGGGCAGGTGGTTGGAGAGTGCATGCTTTGGCCCTAAGTGGAAGATGTGCATGAGGTAGCCTGTCCTTAGGTTGCTTATAAATGTGTGGTGGCCAACTGCTGGGGGTGGGCAGTGTCACAGCCAATGGCTTACACTTTGGGCCTGGCAGTAGCAGCCAACAGCAGCAACCAGCAGCAGCAGCTGTGGGTGGAGGATATCAACGGGGGACCCAGGATGTGGAGATGCAGAGGCTTTTGAGCCTCATGACAGGATTCATTCTGCTGAGAGATGGACTCTCAAAATGGAACCTTGCTGTAGCTGCTTAGGATTTGCCAGGGGTGGTGTGTGCGGGACCCAGCGTGAGCTCCCATTCTGGAGCAGTAGAGTTGTATGGTCTTCAGGCAGCTTCCTGTGTTAGTTTTAAGGTCCTCAAGGGTCGAGGAGTTATCTCATGGCTAGGATTGCAAGAATCTACAGTGGGAATGTGGACTGCTGGGGGTCTCTCACTTACCCTTTCCCCACACGGGAGAGCCTCTGGGCTCCCAGCTGGTCATGGCTGAGCAGGCTGTCTCACTTCTCTCTTTCCTTGCCTTAGGTGTTTGCGGCCACTTTTCTGTTGAATTCCTGTGTTCTCTTTTAGATGATCTATTTGAAGTGTGATTATCTTCTTGTTATTTTTGTTCTTCTTTGTAGAAAACACAAGTACCAGATGCCTCTAGTTAGCTATATTGAAGCTCCTCCACTGGGTTTGAATTTTTTTAAAAACACAAGTACCACATGCCTCTAGTTAGCTATATATATTGAAGCCCCTCCACTGGGTTTGAATTTTTTTAAGGTTATTGGGGTGTGTGTCTGTGTGTGTGCGTGCACGTGTGCACTATTGTAAATGTGGTCTTTTCAATTACATCCTGCAAATGGTTCTTCTGTGAATTAGTTTTACATCATTTTATTTACTGAATCCCTAATAGTTTATGGTAGTTCTCCTCTGTTTTCTTCAGTTGTCCAGGCATATAGTCGTATTAACCTTCTTTCTAACTATTATATGTAAAACCCTAGTTTTATATGTAAAACCTAAGCACAGTAACACACATTCTGATGTAACATGATTAGTGGTTGATGCCTATCCTCTTCCAAATCCACTTTCTTCAAACTTTCCTAGGAGGCAAGGGAAAGGGGTCATGGAAGAGAGAAAAAGGAGAGAGACAGAAATGTGAGACAATTGCATGACAGCGGGACAAGGGCTGGGTCCCTACATCTCAGTGCTTGCCCAGCCTAAATTTTCTCAAATAGGCACGTGAAATAGACAGGTGATGTTTTACAATGAGGCTCTTGAAGCTCTCAAAATTATCAGCCAGGTTACAAAGCCCATATTCAATCAAACATATATTTATGCTGAGGCACACAAGTGCTACCAGGTAGTGCCAGATGGCAGCCATGACCCAGATGGGTATGAATTATTCAGCTGGAGCCCAGAACTCCTGCCTTGCAACCTGACTCCCCTGGCTTGTCTCACTTGGTCAATTAAATTCACAATAATGGAGTCCCACATTTTATACAATTGCATTTGAAAATAGACTTTTTTCATGGACCAACTATTGCAAATAACAATGTTTTCCAGAACAAAAATAATCCCCACAGACCAAATTTATAAAAATAACTAACTGGGAAAGAAAGGAGGAAGGAAAAAACAGGAAGGGAAATGGAATTAGAGGATGAAATATAGGAGTTTTAGGCCATAAGCATTATGCATCTTCAAACATCTGAAATAAGTATAAAATATCAACATTTTATGAATTCCAATATTAGATGCTTGTACATTTCTGTAGGTTATTGTAGAAACATTTTATTGAAGTATAATTTACATAAGTCAAATGCATAAATCTTAAGTTAAATTTTACATGAAATTTTACCTATATATACACTCATGTAGTCACCACCCAGGTCAAGATACTTTCAGACTCCAGAAAGATTCTTCTTTCTCTCACTTCAGTCTAGACCTTTCTCCCAAAAAGTAGCCACTGTTCAGATTATCTATTTACTTTTGGTTGGTTTTTCCTAAACTTATGTAATGGAATCATACAGAATGTATTACTTGTGTCTGGCTTATTTTGCTCAACATTATTTTGATGAATATACTACGTGTTGTTGCAAGTTGCTCTTTTTCATTTATGCATAGCATTCATTTCAATGAATGTACCAGAATTTATCCATCCCACTGCTGATGACTGTCTCCACTTTGAGTGCTCAAAGCCAAAGTGGTGAAGAAACACAATACTAGATCAGAAAAAGAAGTCAGGATTCTAAATACGTACTTTTTTTTAATTTTATGCTTTCTGCCTAGACACATCAATAACAGGTTACCAGTGGAAATTTCTCAGAAATAGAGTTGGAAGGAGAATGTTATAGGTAATATGTTTGCCCCTTCAGATTCACTCTTTCCTTCTCCACCAAGCTCCCAGCCAGAAAGCTGACTTACATTGATAGATTATAATCAACAGCTCCCATATTTGCAGGCTTCCACTTGGAGTCGGCAAACAGAAAGCCCAGTGAAGCAAATGAGATCAGGGTATTCATTCATTCCCTAGCTTCTTTCTGGGAGGGCTTAAGGCCCACTGTGTGCTTTGAAGGAAGTCACAGCTCTTCTTGAGGTAGCCTGCTCTACAGCAGCAGTCTCCAACCTTTTTGGCACCAGGAACCAGTTTCGTGGAAGACAATATTTCCATGGACTGGGGCCAGGGAATGGTTTGGGGATGAAACTCTTCCATCTCAGATCATCAGACATTAGATTATCATAAGGAGTGCGCAACCTAGATCCTTCACATATGCAGTTCACAATAGGGTTCGTGCTCCTATGAGAATCTAACGCCACTGCTGATCTGACAGGAGGTGGAGCTCAGGCAGTAATGCTTGCTTGCCTGCCACTCACCTCCTGCTGTGCAGCCCGGTTCCTAACGGTTCCTAACAGGCTAAGGTATCCAGTCCGTGGCCCGGGGGGTTGGGGACCTGCTCTACAGGACTCTGCTTCCAGGTCCTAGTGACTTCTCCTGGCCTTTTGGGCCCACAAGTGGAAATAGCTCTGCTGATGCTAACACGGGTTTCTGCACAACTGTGTGTCGGTCCCTGACATTGCACACACACTTTTGTAATTAATCCTTTGTAAATAGCCCTCTTTGATGTATCCTAATTTGAGTGTGCCCACACTTTGTGGATGGGACTTGACTGGTACAAATATTTTAAATGTGTTTTGCTAAGTGCTAAGGCAAAAGAAGGAAAAGTTGTATTCTTTCACACACACAACTTCATATACCCTGTGGCTGAAAGACGTAGTGGCAGAGGCAATTAACAGGCTTGCAGTTCCCCCATTGCCCACATCCTGAAAAACATGTGGGCATTAAGGAGGTTGTTCTGATAAAGGAAGCAGCCCCTCTCCTTGGGTCGTGAAGCTTTTTAGTTGCATGACTGAGGCACTAGCCCCTCTCCTGGCATGCTCATGGTCTAGTGTCCAAGTCTACTGCTCCAGCTTTGTGATGGGGTGGCACTTGGCTTCAGCCCTACTCTCCTTTTTTGGCTTTCACGTCTGGGAGTGCCCCAAGTCCTCCCTGCATAATCAAAGGCTAGCATTCAAGACTTAAAATTGCAGGGGCAGGATGTGGTCAGCCACCCAATGGCCTGCAACCTGGATCCACTGAAGCAGGTTTTCATGGAGCAATTTAGTTCCCAAATAGTTTGCAAGTGGCAACTTGAGCTCTGAGTGGCCGGCCTGCACAGGTGATCATTCCTTAGCTCTCAAATTCATTTTATTCTTCCACCATTATAAAACCCAATATGAAGACTAAAATGTTTTATATAAAATTAAAACATTCTGAACATAACCAATTAATGCTAAATTACGTTAAAACCTTAACTGTGCAGATCTTGAACAAGGCTCCTTTATCTGCTTAGCAGAAGCATATCCTAAGATTTCAAGTCATTAAAAAAAAAACTGTTACCATTTATAACTATGCATGTGTGACTGATAAGTTTCTGCAAAATAATGGAAAATGGAAATAAGATGCTAGGGTCGATATGAGACTGCTAATGCCATACATATTAACAACATCAAGTATTCATGTTCAAATATCTCACTGACCTTATAAATAAATGTATGAATGTGAACTTATAACAAATTTATACACAAAATATTATTTTATAATCCTGTATATTAAGTTCTACACAAATTTCACTTAAGGAATGTTACAAACCAATCATTCACATAACAGCATAATTAATATTATGACTTATATCCCAGTTCCCAATTCTTGCTATAGCAACTACTTCGCATTTCCATTGGAAGGCACCTTGTCCCTGAGCAACCATCTATCTGTTTGTCACCAGCTATGGCTAGTGCACAGAAGAGTGCTCAGTTTTGTGATGTTTCCTATTTGACAGATGCTTTTTCCCCAGGATCATTTATTTATGATCTAATTAAAGGAAGAAAAAAAGAAGTTTGGTGCTAGGCTTTGTGGGATTCAGAAAGAAAAGAAAATTTGCTCTCTCAGCAAATTATGACATCATGAGGTAACACTGCCAGGCCATGGATGCAGTATTGGAAAATAAAAAATACAACACCACTGAGCTTGGCAAACCTTTTTTATTTTGTGATAAAAATGCTTTCATATAAATTTCATCTTAACTACCTTTAGAATGAAACGGAAAAGTAAAAACAAAGTGTGCATTTTCCTTACTACGTTTAGTCAGGAATATGCGGTCATTTTATTGGTTACTGGGTTTCTCATACAAACAGATATAATATCACTTTTAAGAGAAATGTACACAAGGAAGTAACCATAGTACCAGTTATTAGTGGGGGCCTCTGGGTACATAAATGTGTCCTCCCAAATAGTCATCATACATTCAATGTATTGGTTAGGGCCAAAATCCCTAAACCACCTCTCAACAAAACATTACACCTTTGGTTCTTTATTATGCAAAAAATTACAAATTGGCAAATTCAATAAGAGGATGCAATGGATTTGAGCATCACAGCCAATTGCTTATACTAAAATATTTTAATTCTCAGACTCTCTTTCCCTCATACCTTTCCCTTCCCCACCTCACATAAGAAAATGATGCTTAAAACAAAACAGAGGAAGCAAATAAACAAACAAAAAAACCTATCCCCAAAGGCAGAAGAGGAGTCAAAGAAAGAAAGTATTTATAACAATAAAAATAAACCAAAAATAGCAGGGGAGGATCTATACATGGCATAAAAGATGTGCCTCATAAAAACTGAGTCTCCAATTCAGAACCCAAATGAGAAAGTGATTATCCATCTTACCTTCCCTTTTATTAGATACCACACAATTCAAGAGTTCTTAAAATCTAAGAGATCGGTAAAAAGTTTGAAAGGCAGTGTTGTCCTCCTCATCACTGAAACCTGTTGTCTGTAATGACAGCTTTCTCATTCCCTTTCTCCAAACCCAAAGGATCCAAATTAAAGTAGTCCAAGAAAAAGAAACAAGTAATTTGGTCTGACATTGTGCTTAAGGAAAAGGGAGGATATAAAATATCCAGTGGCTGGATCAGTAGCTGATACTTTCAGAAGTGGGGCTGGAGCAGGAGGGCAGAAAGGGGCAGGTACGCTGTGGTCCACAGAGGTCCATGCAGATAGGTTCTCCCCATCTGTGAATAATAAATGGGTCCAAGGGCAGAGAGTCACCATTTAGAATGATAAAATGTTTGCACACTATGAAAGAGGCTGACAGAATGTTGCCACATGGAGAGAATAAAGCAGAGAATGAACAAACTTAATCTGCTTATCTCAGGGCAGAAGTAATTATTTTTGTTGGTTCAATAAATTTGGATAGGACTGAAAAAACCATTTGTAAACTATTATGCCAACAGACACGCAGGGTTTCCATATGGGGCCACCGACAGACAAATCAGGTAAGTGGGAAGCACTGATGCATACTTGCAGCCATAGAAGGAATGAGAACTGTCATTCAAACCAAAAGAGTCGGGAATTCACCTGTTAATATCTACAAAATGCCCAGGCAGAACCTATTTTGCAGGTGTCATGGGCATCACAGCACTGGACAGAAGTTGCAGTGTAGCCATGGACCAATTATTAACTGGCCCAAGGAGAAGAGGAAGAAAACCATTCTTTATCTACAATTAACTAAAATGCTTCTGCCCTTAAAAGAAAGTCAAAGAAATTGCTAAGAGCATGAATACAGAGAGTGGATTCAGGTGAGGGGCAATCAGTCTGAACAATGAGCAAGTCTATAGTTGTCCATTATCATCTAAAAGGTGACTCTAGGAAAGGAAAATGTTCCGTTGAGTTTCTATGTTAGTTGCCAAAGGGAATGTCATGGCCACTTCAGAGGAAAAGAAATGGTAGCAGAAAATAGCAAAGGCTGCTATATAGTTCCTCCTTTTCCAACCTTCTTATAGGGCTGTTTTGGATCATAGAAAACAAGTCCAACTTTCCAATTCCTGCACTTGAACATATAAAGTCCATGTCTTCAGTGAGAACATACTGGGTATACCAGTAACACGGACCACACGGTGTGAAAGAAAGATTGGTGAGCAGGCCTTTAAGCAGCAAGATAATCAGAAAGTAGAGACTGATCATCTGACAAACGGAAGACAACTGTCACTGGGTCCCTTGGGCTAAGGAAAGTTCAGTCCTAAATGGCAAGGGTACAACATTTGAGACAGTGTCTTCTGTGGATATGAAAGGAAAGGCTCAACAGTTAAGACTAGTTTCATATGCTGGGTGAGTGAGTGAAACAGGCCTAGAATGCTCAGATCTGGGACAAATGTGTTCCATACAGGCAGTCAATGGAATGCTTGGCAGGAAGTAGGGGGACCTGTGGGTGGGTAACTGGCTCTTGCACGAGTTAACTTGTCTCTTGGTCATTCCAACATTCCAAACCTTTTTCTGGTTTTAAAAAAGTGGGGAGGGTCATAGTAACTAGACTATCAAGGATAAAACTTTACACTGACCAGGCCCATACACAGAAAAACAACAAACTCAGACCCTTATTCCTGGTAAAGTTTATATGAAGACCTGCACACAGACAAGAAAAATTAAGGTGCAGCCTCTTGAAGGGATCTCCTGCCCCCAAAATTTGTTGAAGAAAAGTATTCTTCTCCCCTTCTCTCTCCAGGAATGATATATGCAGGAGAACACAATACAGTATGTCCATTTTCCAAAGAAACAACATACTTGAAAGGTTTGTGCTGAGAACCATACCAAAGTAAACCTTGTGAGACTCCAAGGGATACCGGGAAGACAGGAGGAGAAAGGAGACCAAAGTTGCTTTCATGGGCCAGAATGATCAAAAGCACAAAGGTCTTGCCCTATAACATGCTGGTAGGGCTACAATCACGGAGAGGTGCAAAACCAAAAGCACCAAATGAAGACAAAAGAATGTCCAAGGAGGAGGAGATGCGTAGGTCAATTCAGGCAGAATTCCAGGGCATAATTCCCAACAGGACGCTAGTGTAGAATCTTCTCATGGATATGGCAGAAGCCTGCAGGGCTTAAAATGCAGTCCAAGCTGCAAGAATGTCTGGGCTTCAATAAGCATCCATCTTATTCTCCAAATAGAAGAGAGTAAACATGGACCCAAGGCTTGTATTCATCTTGCATTTCCACAAACTTGTCTTATTAGATTAATCAATAAGCCTTGCAGATACCCAGTGAAACTGACGAATTGCTTCTCTTGCATTATCTGAATAAGAACATCTTCTCTTTCCTACCTCTAGAAGCTGGCTCCCGAGATTTCTTCATTTCTCTCCCGGATGACCTTCATTTGTTCCTCAGCAGCATTTACAAAAGTCAGTTATGTCTCTACACTGGAGGTGGACTCTCTCACGCATAAACCTGCATGTTGTTGTGTGGTGGCTCAGACATGTGTGTCCCAGGTCCCCGCTGACCTCCTCCAGCACCCCCAGGGGTAGGGCTGGTGGTCACATCTGACCAGTCAGAAGCAGAGTGGGGTGATGAACTTGACCACTGGTCAGGAGACTCTGGGGATGGTGTCAGGTAGGGATGCTCACCCTGGAGGTGACCACTGTGACTGGGTGTTCGCTCAGCAGCATTTGAGGAAGCATAACTGTGCTGTGAAGGGGGTGTGGGGTACTTGCCCACAGAGGCTGGGAAAGGATGATAGGCTGGGAGAATGGTCTGAGCTACCTGCCCGTCCTGCTGGGGCATCATGGCAGTGGGGAAAGCCACACTGGGCAAACGGGCCATTTCTGGAATCTGGTACATGGTGGGCAGGGGGCCCGCAACAGCTGGAGGGCAGGTGGACTGAGGCTGGGGAGCCCCCGCTGGTTGGGCAATACTGCCTTTAGGGATGAGCTGGAAAGTCACAATGGGGGGCAAGGGCTCCCGAGGGGTGGTTATGTGCTTCCCTTCAGGTGGCCTGCTCTGGGGAGCTATGCCAGGATGGGTGCCCTCAGCTGGAGCCAGGACCATACCAAACATCTCATTGTACTGGGTCTCATTCACCTCCATGCGGTTCATCCAATCTGCTGGGACTGGGACTGGATGGAGCCTACTCAAGCTTCCAGCACTGCCACTGCCTGGAGACACAATGTGGTGGTGGGATAGCAACTGGCTCACTGAGGGAAGCACAGTGCTGGCCCCATGTGCCAAAGGCTGCATTTCATGAAGGTTAGAAAAAGATAGTGCATGCTGGGCATGGACTGGGGCAGGAGGGGCGGCAGTGGCCAACATAGGGTTGGGTGAGGCCTGTAAGATCCCAGGGGATGTAATCATTGGAGAGGATGTGGTGTCGGAAACATACGTGTGAGGAGATTCTAGGGAATCAACAGGGGATAAAGTTACTGAACTCTCAGACAGTTGGACCTTCTCACTCAGAGACTTCTTCCTCCTACTACCCTTGGCATCCTTTGCCTCCTTGGCAAGGTTAGGGAGGCTAGTAGGCATGGTACTCTTGGCACTGGGCCGTCTAGACTTCTTGCCCATTGGGGTGTGCTTCAGGCTGAGGAAAGATCTGTTGGGCCCACAGATGACAGGTGAGAGAGCAGAAGTCAACACGGTGCCTGGAGGGCTTGGGGTCACATTGTATTCATCCAGAAGGCGCACAATGTCATGGTGCATGCGATCCCGAGCCACATCCCGGGGAAGACGATCCATATGGTCTGTGATGTCTCGATTGGCAAAATGGTCTAACAGGATCTTGGCTGCTTCATAGCTCCCCTCCCGGGCAGCAAGAAACAGAGGTGTCTCTTCCTACAGAAAAGGCCCATCACAGAACACATGTTAATAACACTCTTGAGAATATAGCAGTTTTTTCTCAATCTTTTTTATTATCACCCCCTTAGACATGTTTTCCTAATTATCTCCCCGATGAAATATTAACACCACAGATAGGCTGTGCCTCTACCAATGTACTGAATGTGTATCTGTGATTTACACATAAAAAGAGTAAGATTATTTCACCTCTCCTCAAAAAAACAATTTTGCCCCTTAGGGGGAACATCTCTTTAGTTGGGAATTCATAAAATAAAGCATGCCCCTGAGCCAGAGACTCACTTAAAAGAGTACTGAGCTTATCAAAATAAGGTTAAGGAAAAGGAGTTAGAAATAAGAAAGGTAGGAATAGGAGTTAGAAATAAGAAATAATAGGAAAAGGAGTTAGAAATAAGAAAGGTAGGAAGAGAAAAAACTAAGGCATGCACAGAACTGGGAAAAGTAAGGGAAACAGTGAAAGAAGAGACAAAACATGTGCAAGAAAGGACTAAGATAAGGAAAACAAAGAAAACTGAGAGAAGATGAATGAGAGAAGGAAGCAGGACAAAAAACTCAGATGGAGAAAAATCAAACAGGAAAACATCACGGTATCCAAGGACAGAAAAAAAAGCAGCCGGAGGGAGAAAAGAAAGAAAACGAGAAAAAGAAGTGATTATGAACAGAAGAGACAACTGGAGAAAAGGAAATGTCAGGGAAGAGAAAGAGTTACACCAAGCTATCTATAGCCAGCCTACTGCAAGCTGAGTACTGAGAGGGCAGAGAACTCCATCCTGACACATGCCTGGACAAGCCCAATATCCTCATCAAGCTCTCCAAACCCAGTGTCTGCCCAAACTGCTTCCATCTTTGTCTATACATATAACAAGAGAAGCTGTAAGGAGAAACGGGAATGGGCTTATAACTGAGGCACTGCTATGAGCCTCCTCAAGCTCAGAGCCCACAAATTGTACCTTGTTGTCCTGCATGTCTCGGTTGGCCCCATTTTTCAACAACAAAAGAGTTGCCTCCACATTATTGACAGCAGCTGCCCAGTGAAGAGCAGATTTTCCTGCAGGGGAGAAACATTTTTATAAACAGACATATCCTACTCTTAGTATAAGACACTATGACTTGCACAATGAAATCTTAAACTCCCCAGAGATCAGCAGGAAGCAGTTCTCTGTAGGGGTCTATAGGAAAAACCAAAGTAATCTCTTCTTTTTCCTCTGTTCTAGAAATACTTCAGTACAGGCTGCCTAGCCTGCAGAAGACCTCTAGGTGAAAGGATCACTTGTATGAGGTATTCATGTCCCCTACATGGCAGAATCTACCCTGTTACATACTGAAGATAAAAACCTATATATTACATGTCAGAATTTATATTGAGAATATTCTACAACTCTCCTAGAGAAGTCAGCTCTCATAAATCCTCAAATCAAGTGTTATGCCTAGGAAACTACATGGGAACACCTTTCACGTATCTGCTCTGAGGTCCAAGAACCCTCATTAAAAATCCCTCATTTTAATTAGGGATCTCCTACTGGCTTGGATCTCTGAGCTCAGCATGTTAAATAAATGCATGAATGAAAGAATGAGTGAATCTCTCATGTATTTGGATCTCAGGCAGTTCTCTAAGGGTCACGTAACTCTATTCCCCTCCTCAGAGGCATGCTTTGCAGGTAAGAATCCAAATCCCTGCCTTTCATCCCTACCATGGTCATCCACTGCATTCACATCCGCTTGGCAGTTGATCAGTTCTGCCACCATTCCCTCCACAGCCAGGCGGGCAGCCAGGATCAGGGGTGTAGTACCATCATTCATCCTGGCATCTAGATCAGTTACTCGGTTGCGAATCAGAATCTAGAAGAGGAGAAAGTACAGAAAAGAGAGTCACCTGGATGAAGGAAAATAATGAAACTCAGTGAAGAAACAAGGGCATCAGAGCTGAGGCTACAGTGTAGATTCCTGGAGGAGAGGGAAAGTCTTGTTATCTTTGTGCCCAAGATTGTATCATGATCAATCAATAAATATTTGTTGCATGAATAAATAAATACATGCTCAATAAATAATGGCTGATGTAAAGTGATGAGCCTTCTACTTTCTGAGGAAAGAAGAGGGATGTGGGGAAATATCACAACTTCAGTCAGGATACAGCCTAAGGTGATTCAGAATGCTTCCAATTTCCTCATAAGGATAAACAGGCATCAGGGAATATAATATGAACTCAGGTCAAGAAAACTGCCAATGAGCAGCTAGAAGCCCATACAGTCAGGCCAATCCATAAGAAGTAGCGGATACTAGTCAAAGGCTCTGGACCAGCTATCACTCTCATCTAATCTATGCATTTGGGAGGCATCTTGGCACAACAAATTATCACTAATAATCAGAAAGACTGGTGTTGTCTGCAGTTGGCTCTATCACTATCTTCCTATATATAGCTAGGTCAATTTGCCTGCCTCCCTTTTCCCACTTTCCCATCTACCAAGCATGACTCTAATACCTGCCCTAATCTCTCAAATGATTGAATAAATTCAATGAGATATTAATTCTTTAAAAACGATAAAACATTATAGAGCCATAGGAATTATTATTCAAGTGACTCTTCTCATGTTCTTTACCTGGAAGACACCTTGGGCATCAGCTGCCACTGCAGCATGGAGTGGGCAGCGGCCCATGTTGTCCTGGGCATTGGCATCTGCACCTGCATCCAGGAGACGCTTGGCAGCATCAGCCCGTGAGTAGCGGGCTGCAAGGTGCAGGGCCATCTCACCAGTCCGGTCTGTCTGGGCCTGGAGGCTGGCACCCTGGTAGACCAAGTCTGTGATGATGTTAGCAGAAGAGTCCTCTGCATCTTCATCTTCATCACTCAAATCTGAGCTGCCTCCTCGGAGAGAAGCCAACATCAATGGGGTGCAGCCATCTGTAGGAATGGAAAATTCCATAAAGTACTCAAGAAGGAGAAGGTAGTTAACCCTATGGTTGAAACAGCTCTATTTGACTAAAGTTATTCTTAGGGGCAAAGAATTCCCTGTACTTCTTGTAGTAACTGGTTATTAGTTTCACATTTGCCACCTTTTCCTCTGATAGCATCATTTCTGTAAAGAATAATGGGAAAGTACAAGTCTTTTTAAGCTGGGGGCTCTTCTCTAAACACGTTTTTCTGTTCAAGTTTAAGTGCTGTTATTTTAATTGGACATTTAAAAATATCTAATATTAATAGAACAATTAATACATGCATAAGATACTAACTATCCTCTGCTTTGGGATATTATTTTTCTATCCCACTACAATCTAACCCATTTTATCAGCCTGTTTAGTCTCAACACACTGTACATGAAGCAATGTGAAATCCTTCCCTTTCTGAGCTGTTAATTTCTTTGTGGCTACATTCCTTAAGCATTCATTTCCTCAAGCTGATTTAGAGTCTGTGAAATTGGGAAGGGGTGTATGACTGGACAGGGCAAACACAGGGACAACAATGTGGAACCATGGGCAGACACAGCCCAGTGAAGAGGGGAAGAGGCCCGGTGCTGACCTGGGCCACGGACATTCACATCTAACACATCCACCTCCTGCTCTGCCTGAGGAGGGGTGAGAGCCAGCGATGGTGTCCTACGGATGTCTGCGGCTTCAAGGTGCTGCTGTGTCCATGGCCGTCGATCAATGGGGTCATCTTCTTCTGAGAGTAAGGCCTCATCTTCAGCCTGAAAGGTGAAAACAATGCTCCCTATCAATCTGGCCACCACCAGAAACTGCTAATCAGAAGGTGTCCAGAGCCTCCACCACCGCTGCTTATCTCCCATTGTTTTCTCTCTTCCTACTCCTCCACCCCTCCAGAGGATTACCTCAGCCTTGGCTTCCCACTGCTCTCGTGATGTGGCTCCTGCTTACCTTTCCTGCATCATCTAGACAATTCCCTCCCCCAATCCCAAACTCTAGGCTTTAGCCTTTAGATCTCCAGAGCACCCAATTCTCACTTTTCCTACCTTCCACTAGAAAGTAAACTTTAATTCTTGTTGGCCCTAAAAAGCATACTCTGCTTACCTCTGCTTAACTGATCATGTGTTAAATGCTTACACAGCACTACATGGCCATCTCCACCACAAGGCTGTAAGCTTCTCAAGAAGGGAAAATAAGCCTTGTTCAAGGTTGTTTCCTTGTACTCAACATAGCACCCAACATGTAGTAAGCACTCAGGAAAGACTATTCAATAATAATAATCATGATAATTTAAAAGCAGCTACCCTTTACTGAATACCTAGTACATGACAGGAAAGTAGATAAGGCACATATGCCAACACAACAACTCACAGAGGAAAGGGTTATTATTATCCGCATTTTACAAGGAAGGATAATTACAAAGAGGTTAAGTAACTTGCCAGCTACTAAGCGGCAGAGTTTTGGATTTGAATCCAGTTCTGATATTAACTAAAGCAATCTTCTTAACCATCATGCTCCACCAGCTCCCAGCCATGCACAGCTGTGGATGGATGGTCTCCTTTTTCATGTCAGTCTCAGCCCAATCTACCACTTGCTTTTATATGGCTGTAGTTTCCTGGGCTCAAGGTATGGAGCCTCCAATGTCAACGTTTTGCCATGATCACTGGCTTTCATTTTGCCAATGTCAATGATAACTGGCTTTCTTCCACTGCTTAATTTCATCTTCTCTTATAGAAGAAGTGCCCATAAAGGATAAGGAAGAGATGTGGCCATGAAGGAATTGCCATCTACACACACCACTCCTGACTTGACTACTGCCAGCATAACACTAAAGGAAAGAGATGTGCTTAGTATTTTTAAAGAGTTATTCTTGAAGAGCATATATAGGTAACCCAAGGTCATTTATGTCCTAAGGATTCCTGCTGTTTAGGAGAACCTAGGATAGTTATTGTCTGGGTAAGACATAAAGACTATCACTCTTTACTCCCATTCAGGACACTCTGGAGCTAAAGGACAGAAATTTGAAATGTAACCAGATAATGGCTGACAATGGTGGTTCTACCATGGCCACCTCACCTTTACTTTCTTTGGCTGGGGCCCTTCATCATCGACCCAGTGTTCACTTGTTCCAGAACCAATTAGGTTAGCTTCTGAGACTTGCACTGAGAGATTTCTAATATGATTATAAAAAGAAAAAATAAGAATGGCAGTCATAAACTAATACAGTGGTTTTCAACACTTTGCACCATGACACACTCCCGTGGCTATATTACAATTTTGCAGGGTCTTGGCCCAGAGAAGATGGGCAGTATTTTTGTGACATTCCCTTGGCATTCATCCTTTCCCTTCCCATTGATCATGAGCTTACAACAAAAGGCCACCTCAACACAGAAGCTGGGCGGCATTGTGATAATATGCACAGAATAGATGCACCCACGCTCTGACTGTGGTTTCAGTCACTCACAAGGCATTTAGAATCATGGTCAGTGTGAGTAAATGCCCAGAGCTTAGAATTTAAAATCATGATTCAACAAGATATGCTTTTCTAGTCATCCCTACTTATACTGTGAATAGTGGCTTATTGGCAATGCCTCTTACTTTAGCCCCACAGCATCCTGTCCCACTGGCTCACGACGCTTGTGATTGCTTGCATCTCGGCGAAGAGTGAAACCTTCAGGCAGCCAGAGAGAGCCATGCTTACGCTTTCGTTTTGCCATGATTACCCCCAGCAGAATAATAAACAGAATGATGACAACAGCAACAGCAAGGAGATAGAGGAGCTGAGTGCGTTCTGGAGTCAGGGATTCACCTGAAAGTCCACAGAGACAGGGAAAGTGCTGAGTAAAACATTAACCTCTCAATGTCAGCATTAGATTCATTTAGAGGGCAACTTTGACCTCAACAGTCCTGAAAAAATAGAGGGCTACATAATGAAAATTGTTCCCCCAATTGACACTCTCCCCCCGCCACCTTTCCCCTTTACACCAGTGCCACTCACTGACGACAGACACAAGAGGGTATGACAGGGTCCCCTGTATGGCGTGAGAGGCCAGGAGAGCTGCTGCTGCATCCGTGTTCTTGAAGCAGTGGTCTGAGTCTTGAACACACTGGCGGTTGTCAATTTCCAGAAAGACTTTAGAGCTGTGGGATGCCAAGGGAGAAGCGGAGGAGGAGAGATGGGGGTAAAACAGAAGAGTGCAGGTCAGGCAGAACATGTCATAAAGGGTGACAGGAGCCTCCCTTCCTCCCCTTCAGCATCAGGTCCCCACCTCTGGGATGCTGCCTTAAGACATATCTCAGGAATTAGGATACTGTCCCTTGAGATCTTAAACACTAATTCCCACATAGAGGATGTCCCACCTTCCTTAGTCTGGCTGACCAAAGCCTTCTGGCTGAGGTAATGCATGACAAAGTGAGAAGCTGTGCTTTCCTCCCGAAGGTTTCAGTGGTCTTCTTCCACTCTTTCATACCTACTCAGTGGTACTTGGTGCTACTCTAAACATACATCCCTGTGCGTTTTTAGTCCTTATTTTCCTTTGTCTCTGCATTGGTATCTCAGCTAGCTGGAGGGTTGAAAGTTTGACAATATACCAACAAAGAGTGAGGTGTGAATGACAGAGCAACTGAAGATCATTACCTGTGTCAAAGAGACATATATTCTAAAGAAGGGCCTTAACAATAAGGCAATGATTAATGTAAAAAGGAATGTCACTAATAAAGGGATTTGAGGCAACTCTGGCAAAAGGTTATGGATTCTGGCATCTGAGGAGGCCTTCCAGACATTCTGCCTCCTGTGTACCCCTGCCCACTTTTCAGCCAAGACGAAGGCATATCTTTACATTTAAACATAAGTACTGGGGTAATGGGTTTATCTTAAGTGGTGGGCCATTCTATTTTTCTGATCTTTGCATTTCTATAGGTTGAGTTATGACTTGTGCTATATGTCAAAGTGCTAGGCTTCATAAAATTAGCCTTGAAGTTCAGAAACCAAACACCTACCCAGCCACCTCCTGTTCTTGTTCACCAGGAAGGGACCTGCGTGTCATCCTCTGTTTCTTCATAGCAGCTGACTTCTCACCATAATAGGGGTACACCATGAGTTCCCCCTGGGAGTCCCGCTTAATGCGCAGGTTGGTGTGGAGCAGGGTACCCAGTGCCCGCAAGAAGCTGCGAGCATCCTGGAGCAGTTGTTCAGGTGGCATCAATACCACAATAACCAGGGTACCTTCTGCCAGGTTCTCAGGTTGGTCAGCAGCACAGTCCAGCCCATCCCAACCACACTCCTCACTGTTGCACCCCTGGTCACAGTGGTTGTCTTTGAAGTGGTCTGCACAGTATTTGTCATACCTAGGTAAGGGGAAGCAGAGAACAGGCAAAAGAGCTCAGATTAGACTGGAGCTCTATTTGCTTTTTCATTTGGAACTACTGTGGATTTTCCTACCCATTTTCTGTGGCCCACACCCAGGACCCAAATGCCCCACAAAACCTTCTTTGCATCTCCTATCCCTGATGTCTATGCCACTCATCCTTGTTGAGTACTTCCTAAATGAAGAACATTGTACTCACTATGCTGCAGGAGCTTAGGGGCTCCCAGGCAGTTTACAAGCCTGTTAAGTCAGGTTTTCAAACAAAGCTGCATATCTGAAACAAAAGTCAACCTGGTTCATGCTTCCTCTACTTTAGAGAAATCCATTGCCCCCAGTAAGGTAACAACGGGCTTTAGGAAGTGAAAGATGCCTCTAGAAACTTGATACAAGGCCCTGAACCATTGAGAGTTGCCATACAGAGAACAATATTAACATGACCCATTTCTTTCCCTTTCAAGAGTGAATGCCAACTACAGAAGGTAAAGGCAGATGGGTACGTCCTTATAGCACACCAGATATTACTTGTAAAGGCTCTTTCAATATTTGGAAAAGGAATTAGAACCCCCAAACCTAAATGATGTACAAACTATTCCATCTATACTCTCCTCTCCTCATCCCCTACCCCTTGATATTTATACTATTTGGTACAACTTTTCATGCTAGCTCAATCAGAAGATTAGGAGTCAATGAAACAACTTGCTTTGGCAAGTTCTTTAACCCTTGGGCCTAAGTTCTCTCACCTATGAAAGAATGTTAGTAATACCTATGCCTCGTGAGTTGTTGAGAATTAATTGGGATTAAATTATATGGAATGGCTAGTTAATAGGAAAGTTCCTAAGTAAACCATAGAGCATCCTATACAATTAAGACCGGGAGGGTTCACAGACTTAATCTAATTCATGCTTCCTGATAAATCTAGATGGGGAAAAACGGTCTTAGGGAAAGGAATGGGTGAAGAGGGAGATACAGACCTTTCCATCCATCCTGCAGGCAGGTTATGTGAGAGGCTGCTTGAAGTGGGAAACACCACTTCCAAAAGTTATATCCCCCAGGAGGTCACGAAGGCAGCAGGTGAGAAGGCAAAGATAGGCAGAGAGAGAGGGTCATTATGCAATGAGCATTCCTGGCCCATTGTCAGCAAGGGAGAGCACAGGGCAGTGTGCGATGGGACAAGGCTGGCACCATCTGAAAAGCAGAGGCAGCTTAGGCTGAAGCACTGGAGTGGTTAGGAGCAAGAACGAGAAACTGAAGTGTGTTAGTGACAGTCCCCTTCAGTTCTGGAAAACGTGAAGCCCTTACTTGCATGTCTTGCTGTTCCCCTGGCATTCAAAGTTGTCAAACAGGCACTCGACCGTGTTGCACAGCTCATCACACTGGTTGTTGATATAATCCCAGCAGGGAAGTGGGGAGGAGCAGTTGGCCCAGGGGTTCTCCATGGTGAGAGAACAGTCACCCCCATCCCACTGGCAGGCATGGCTGTTGCAGGCCTCATCACAGACGCCATCCCGAGCTTTGTCGGCACAATACTGGCTCAGACAGGTGGCAGGAGGGGTGCTGGGGGGTGCCGTGTAGAGTTCACAGCGGCTACCCGAGAATGGTGGGGCACACTGGCAGGAGTAATAAGGAGGCTGGCGCTGAGGGTGGCAGCTGCCCCCGTGCTGGCAGGGGCTACTGGCACAGCCTGACTCGCAGTCCCGGGGACTGGGGCAGAAGCAGCGGGGTCCAGAGGCGGTGTGCACACACTGCTCCCCTTTCCTACATTTCACTTGTCCACAGCTGCTCTGGCACCTTGCCCCAGAAAATCCCTGTGGAAATCAGTGAGGAAATAAAAATGGCATTGGTAGGAAAACAGTCATATTGGAAGTTTGAGGTTTCTAGAAAACCTCCACATCTCACTCCCTTCTGTACTTCCCGTTCAGCCCAAGCCAAGGTTACTAGACAGGTTTCCTTTCGGTATCTCCCGAGGCATAGGGATCTCTTGTTTTGGGAAGGTTTCAACCTCTGGCAGTGATAAAAGAATGGGTATAGCAAATAGCTAAAATTAAGCTTCCCTCTACTTTAAGAGACAACTTGCTTCCAAATGGTTCCTGCTAAAGAATGTAAGAGCAGCATTTCCACCAACTCTGGCCCAATCTGGGCAGTGAGATTACCCTCCAGCCTGGGGCCAAGAAGCCCCACACATCAGCCCTATTTTCAAGGGGGCATTCCACCACTTTTTGTGGTTTTCCCTTAGTTTTTCTTAAGACTGACAGTCATGGATTGGGAAGCTCACTGTTTCTGGGAGTGTCTAAACAGCTTTTATTTGTTTTTGTTTTGTTTTGTCACTTGTAAACAGCTTTAAATGGAAAAACCCAAGCACTTTCCTCTGAAAGAGCTAAAATTGAGAAATCTTCCCATTTCGAAGATTGATCAAACCAGGTTTAATCTCAGTTCTGTTCACAGATTGTATGGAAGAGAGAATGCCCCTTCTTAGATGAGCAACAGGGCACTTACCAGGGGACAACGGCAAATGAAACCATCAGGCATGTTACTGGCCACAGCACAAGTCCCTCCATTCAGGCAGGGCATCTGGGGACACACATCGACGAAGGTTTCACAGTGCCGGCCTCAGAAAATAAAAAATAAAAAAGGTTTTAAAAGGCAGAAGTAGTCACTGCAAGTTACTCAGCAAACTTTGCTGGGATGGGAACTAGCCATAGGTGAAGCAAGTGTGAGAGAGTTCAGTTCTAGGCCTGTGGTAATCTGAGCATAGAAAGAAAACACTCACTGCATCTCAACATGATTGGCCTGTCACCGGCTCAGGCCAGTCCCTTACTCTGTCTTGCCTACACAGTAAGTACTAACTCACACAACAGGATGGGTGAGAAAAGTGACTTAAATCCCATCAAAAAAAGAGAAATCACACTTCAGCTTTTTGAAGTCATTTTAGCTTTCATAAGTTGCAAAAAAACAGCTGAAAAACTATTCACTGCATTTAGTTAATGTTATCTACTTCATAGGAGAGGCTACACCAGGCCAATACATTTAAATGGTGATTTGCGGTATAGAGAATTTTCATCTGTGATACCTCATTTCAATCACTTTTTGGCCTTTCTGTAACCTAACTTGTATTCCTTAAAACACGGCTTAATTTTCCTAGAGTTAGTTTCCTCTAGGAATAGTTCTAAAACAGAAGGCCCCTGGGGGCCACTGCTCCAAGATAAAGAACGAGGCAACTGGAACCACAGATGAGACGCAGGGCACAGCTGGGACTCCTGGCCAATAGCAGGAGATAGGCCCCATTTGGCCTGTGGTCACTTGGGAAAGAAGAGGTAGCTTTAAAAATGAAATAAAAATAGTAATGTTTTTGGCCAACGAGATCAAGCAGCAAGAGGTATAAATGTTTGTCTCTTCAAATCACAGCAGCAGCCGCTAACCAAGAGCAGCCACCACATGGACACAGCTTGGTGGACCACCAGTCCCTTGCTGTTTATCTCTGCAACAGCATCCCACAATAACTGTGCTCAATGTATTCAAGGGATTTTTTTTTTCATTCACAAATGTGGAAAATGCACAAACACTACTTCCTGGCTGTGGGATACTACTTCAAAGTGGTCTCCATTCCTTCCTTCTCCTGCTTCCCCCTTACTTTGCAAATGCTTGTGTTTCCAGAGAAAAAAGCCTCAGGGGCAATGAAAGAAACAGGAGCCAGTTTTGATGCTTTGGCTTTCAAAGTGCAGTTTGGCCAATACGAGGCTGTAGACAGATTATTCATACTCATTCTGTTCCACATTGCCTCAATAGCTATTATGTTCACAATGGACTATTTCTTTTTTGATGTTAGTGTATCCAGGGAGCTTCCATATTGCAGAATCCCTCCCATTCTTTACAAAATTCCAAGATTGTAAGGTAGCATATCTTTAAAGTTGGAAGGAAAGATGGCTGGAGATGGGCTCAGGATGTAGCAGAGTTCAGCTTGATGAATTGTTTCTAAACAGACTATTAAAGCCTATTTTCTGACTCCTAAGGAATCTGATCACACCCTCCATATAAGAAATACAACTACAGACCTCAGGAAATGCATGATAAATTTCAAATCTGAGTATCCTGCCACATCTGGATACAAACAACTATTTTAGTTCCCAAAAGTCACCATGCTGCCCTCTCCAGAAGTAACTAGTAAGTTCTTGTGATAAGACCCCTATTCTGCGGCAGAGCTTGGTCATCTTCAGGCCCTGTGATGAAAGAAAGAAGCTTGGGAACAGAGTAGGAACATGGCCAAGCCTTTACTGGGCAAGGCATTACTTGTGACCACTGCAACTTTTCATTTCATACCCACATCAACTGATCTTTGGTTAAACACACTTGAATTTGGACCTGCCCCCTTTAAGTATCTAAGCAGGGTCCTAAGCTTCTCTGAGTCCTAGGGGTGGAAAGATCATGGTGGCAGGAACTACCCAGTAATTCAAGCCATCACATGTCAAAGGAGGCAGGGTGAAGAAACCGGAGTTAGACGTAAGGTTCCTTAAAACAAAATGTTATTTTGTTCAGATGAAAAGAGTTCTGTGAATGAATGGGGGTGATAGTAGAACAACAATGTCAATGTACTAAACAATGCCACTGAACTGTACACTGTACACTTTAAAATGATTCAGATAGTAAATTTTAGGTTTTGGATATTTTGCCACTATTAAAAAATGTTATTTTGTTCAACTACTTTCAATATACATTGTAAAAAATATTCCTGCCATAGCATGATATAATCAATGCACAACAAAAGAATCTCTTAGGAAAAATTAAAGGTAGACACTGATTATAACATCCATAAAGTACAGACTAAGAAAAAACTGGCTTTAAAAAATTAAGCTGCTGTTGTTTTTCTTATATCAGAAAAGCTTCACTTGGGTCTGGGACAAGTCACAGGGCCCAATTTGTTCACTAAAACCATCCTCCAAGGCAGAGTGGCCAGGAGGCTAGAGAGCTTCTCACCAGTAAAGGCACTACGGCAAACACACAGGTAGTCATTGGTGAGCTGTATACAGTCCAGGCTGCCCTCAGAGCTGCAGGGGTTGGAGAGGCACTCGTTGATGTCTCCCTCACAACGCTCCCCAGCAAAGCCAGGCAAGCAGCGACAACTGTAGCCTCCAATCCTATCCATGCACTGACCACCATTAAGGCAATGGGGACCCCGGGCACAGTCATCAATGTTCTCTTCACAGAGTAGGCCTGGAGGAAAGAGAAGAGGTACAGAATTATGAAAATCCTTTTAACCTGCTTTCCAGCAAGGGATAACCACCCTTGTTGGCATTTTCACAATGAATCAGAGTATACTCCTCAACTGGTAGTGGGACCTTGTAGTTGGGCAGGGCAAAGCACACTCTTTATTCATGACAGCTGTCATCCTGGTGAGTTGTACAAGTAAAGGAAAGAACATACTAGGGCTCCGCAAGTACTCTCCCACACAGTCCAGTGAAGTAGCACCCTATGGTGTAGGTCCTATTATTTGTCCCATCTCAAAGAGAAGGAAACTGGAGCTCAAGAGAGGCTCAGTGATTTTTCCAAAGTATAATCCAAAATATAAAAACAGTCCAAAAAAGAACATAACAATAAATACAGTTATGCAACCGCATAATGACATTTTAGTCAATGCAGGCAGCACATACGACAGTGGTCCCATAATGAAGCTGAAGCTGACAAATTCCTGTTGCCTAGTAACATCATAGCCTTGTAATGTCATAGCACAATTACTTTTTAAATAAATTCAGTGTAGCTTAGGTGTACAGTATTTACAAAGTCTGCAGTAGTGTACAGTAATGTCCTAGGCCTTCACATTCACTTACCATTCACTGACTCACCCAGCAAGTTCCAGTCTTGCAAGCTCCTTTCATAGTAAATGCCCTATACAGGTATACTATTTTTTATCTTTTATATTGTATTTTTACTGTACCTTTTAAATCTTCTACTGTACCTCTTCTTAAATATGTTCAGACACATAAATACTTACCATTGTGTTATAATTGCCTACAATATTCAGTTCAGTAAAACAAGGTGCAAGTTTGGAGCCTAGGTGTGTAGTAAGCCATACTCTCCCTGTTTGTGTAATTACACTCCATGATGATTGTACAACAATGAAATTGCCTAAGGGCATATTTCTCAGAACATATCCCCACTGTTAAGTGACCCATGACTATACATAGGTTATGTAAAAATATTGGTAACAACTGGAACTGAATTTTGAATGAAATACATTTTTAAGTTTTATAATCACTGGCTTTTTTCTGTAATAGTGTATAAGTGCACCAATGCTTTTTATTTAACAAAAATAGAGGATAAATTTCCTGCTGAGAGTTCAAAAGTTATTCCATTTAAAACAGGACTAATTTATTGTACTATAGATGTAAATGAGCCATCTAGTATGAATATCTGCATACAGTGTCTTACAAAGAAACAAAAGAAATCAATGACTATTCTAGAAATTATTCTATGATTAATTCAAAAAGGCACAAAAGAGGCTGGGCACAGTGGCTCACACCTGTAATCCCAGCACTTTGGGAGGCTAAGGCAGGTGGATCACTTGAGGTCAGGAGTTCAAGACCAATCTGCCCAACACAGCGAAACCCTATCTCTACTAAATATACAAAAATTAGCTGGGTGTGGTGGTACATGCCTGTAATCTCAGCTACTTGGGAGGCTGAGGCAGGAGAATCACTTGAAACCGGGAGATGAAGCTTGCAGTGAGCCGAGGTTATGCCACTGCACTCCAGCCTGGGCAACAGAGCAAGACTCTGTCTCAAAAAATAATAATAATCATAATAAAAAAAAAAGGTACAGGCTGGGTGCGGTGGCTCAAGCCTGTAATCCCAGCACTCTGGGAGGCCAAGGCAGGTGGATCACGAGGTCAGGAGATCGAGACGATCCTGGCTAACATGGTGAAACCCCGTCTCCACTAAAAAATACAAAAAAAAAATTAGCCAGGCATGGTGGCGGGCGCTTGTAGTCCCAGCTACTCGGGAGGCTGAGGCAGGAGAATGGCATGAACCTGGGAGGTGGAGCTTGCAGTGAGCCGAGATTGCGCTACTGCACTCCAGCCTGGGCAACAGAGCAAGACTCTGTCTCAAAAAAAAAAAAAAAAAAGGTACAAAAGAAAACAGTTCTGTATGTATTCCTGCCACTTGCATTGTAGCATACACTAACAAAAGCAAGATTTTTTTTTTTTAAATGTAAAGTAAGGCCCAATTTTCAAAAGCAATTACCAAATTACCAAAGATAAAATACCTAGGAACAATCTTCACAATGTGTTACACCTAAATGAAGACAACTTTAATACTGTCCTAACAGACACAAAAGAGACTTGAATAAATGGAAAGACATACCAGGATTTGGTTAGCAAGACTCCTCATCATAAAGTTATCAGTTTTCTCTATACTATAATTCATAAATTTAATGAGACCCCACTAAAAATTATCAACAGGAATTTATTAACAGACAAGCTGATTATAAAATTATGTGAAAAAAAATAACCAGGAAAACTATGAAGAAGAAGATCCTTAATAATTGAAATAGAATGTTATTGGTGACTTAATAGAATAACACAGAAAATAAAGAAAATCCAGAAGAACACCAAAAATACACATGGGAATTTAGAATCTGGCAAAGGTGCCATCTCAAATCATTATATATATAAAAAACAAAATATTCAATAAATTGTGTATTAACAAATGAGTAGTCATATGGCAAAAGTACTTGAAGAAAATATGGGAGAATTTCTTTACGATCTTCAAGTGTATATGATGTTGCTAACTACAACTCAAAATCCAGAAGCCATTTTAAAAATGATAAATTCAACTTGATTAAAAAGTAAAAGTGTGCACTAAAAATCACTATAAAGAAAAAAGATAAAAAAATACTGGGAATATATTTGTTTTTTTATATCATAGCCAATTTCCACAAAACATTACATCAACAACTTAATGTGGGAAAAAAGATATATGTGTGTGTATATATATGTGTGTATATATATATATATATATATATATATATATATATATACAAAGAAACTGCAAAAAAAGCAAAAGAAAATGATTCTTAAATGAAAATATATTCTCCACCTTAAGAAAAAGCCAATATGCTGATATACTGCAATCACTGATTAAAATGATAAATGCACATATTATCCAATCCAGCGATTCTATTTCTGAAAATTTATTTCACCAATATACTTATATGCCTGCAAGATAACTGAAATATCTATCATGATGGCACTGGTTAAGTAAAATATGGTATGCCTGTAAAAGGGAATTCTGTAGCTATAAAAAATATTGAGGAAGTTCGGGCTGGGTGTGGTGGCTCACGCCTGTCATCCCAGCACTTTGGGAGGCTGAGGCGGGTGGATTGCTTGAGGCCAGGAGTTCAAGACCAGCCTGACCAACATGGAGAAACCCTGTCTCTATTAAAAATACAAAATCAGCCAGGCATGGTGGCACATGCCTGTAATCCCAGCTACTCAGGGCGCTGAGGCAGGAAAATCACTCGAACCCAGGAGGCGGAGGTTGCGGTGAGCTGAGATCATACCATTGCACTCCAGCCTGGGCAACAAGAGCAAAACTCCGTCTCAAAACAAACAAACAAATATATATATATATATTTCTCTCTCAGAGAGAGAGAGAGGAAGATCTATATTTTGATATGAAAATATCTCCAATTAAGTAAAAAAAAATCAAGTGCAAAAAATGTGTCTAATATTCTATCTTCAGAGTAAAAAGTAAAGGAAATAAAATATCTTTGCATTTGGCTTCTCTCTACATAAAGAAATTCTGAAGGATACAGTTTTTGAAAAATTCTAGAAAGAAACACAAACAACTAAAAGTGGCGATTACATGTTTGCAGGAGAGGGAAAATTTGCCCACCAGAAGAGAGATGGGAATGAGAAGTATTTTCACTGTATACTTTTCTATGTGTGAATACACTTTTGGTCTATATGCATATATGCATATATCACCTTATACATAGAGTAAATTGAAAACAAAAAAGTAAAAACAAACAAAATCTAGTATATGCTCCCTGTCTCAAAGAATATTTGATATTTAGGGATTGCTAGTAAAATGAGCATAAATGCATATTTCCCCATCAGAATGGAACCACCAGAAATAAACAGATCTATCAACTGAGAGAGAACTCAACCTCAGCCTGAAGCAAAGTAGTAGGAAGAGGCAGAACTGTTACAGTTAGCCCTTGACCTGGGAAACTGGTGGGACATGCAGGCAAAGATCTAAGGCTTAGAAATATGGTGACCAAAACACACATTGTGATGACTCTAACAATGGGGTTATGGGACTTGAGAGTTTCCTGGAATGTTTACCAATGGCCAGAGAAGTTAAGTCAGGATAAAAAAATACTGTTCCACATACCTAAACAAGCACACACAGTAAAATAATCCAAGGAACTGTAAGTAGGATAAACTCAAAGAAATTCATACCTACATACATCATAATTAAACTATCAAAAGATAAAGAATCTTGAAGGCATCAAGAAAGAAGCAATGTATCACATATAAGGGAACCTCAATAAGATTAACAGCATATTTCTCATTAAAAACCATGGATATCAGAAAGCAGTGGGATGATATATTCAAAGTGCTGAAAGAAAAAGACTGTCAATGAAATATCGAAACTAGTATTCTAAGCCATCTTTACCATATGGTTAGAAGAGACAAAAATTTTGTTTCCTTCTGAAATGATCCATTCTAGGACTGGACATGTCTTATTAATTAAAAGTTCATGGTATAGTAGTGATTTTAGAGTTTGATGAATACTCATGTACTCTCCTATATTTCCCAGCCTCCCTTGAAGTCACAGAGACCATTTAATAATTCTGGTCAATATACTGCGAGGGACAGTGATGTGTGTTGCTTCCAGACTGAGCTAGTGAAAGCTGCTGTATGACCCTTCAAGTCTGTCCCTCTTCCCTGTACTGTGGAGGCCTTGGAGGCCAGGTGTTTCAAACCACATATCTAAAACACAGAGAAAGGTAGCCCAACACATATTCGACTTTATGTGAGTGACAAAATCAGTGTTATATTAAGCTCTGAGATTTGAGGTTTAATTAGCTGCTATAGCTTGAAGTTTGACTGCACCAAACCACATGTTAAAATGTGATCTCCAATGTTGGAGGTGGGGCCTAATGGGAGGTGTTTGGGTCCCTGGATCTTCTTCACTTTTCACCATGAGTGGAAACAGCCTGACGCTCACACCAGAGGCAGATGCTGGCACCGTGCTTCCTGTACAGCCTATAGAACTGTGAGCCAAATATACCTCTTTCGAAAAATAAATTACTTAGTCTCAGGTATTCTTTTATAGCAACATAAATGAACTACGATAACAGCTATCACCAGAATCGTAGCTTGTCCTAACCAGTACAGTTTCTCAAAGGAACAAACTAACAATGAACTGGAATTAATTTCTACTCAACCACTGATTTCTAGAATAAAGAACAATTCTCCTTTTTACAGGACAATTCTTCAAATACTTAAAGACTGTTTCTCCTTAGTTTTCTTCTTCCCATTAACCTCATTCCTTAATAATCAGCCTACTAGTAGGGTACTCTCCTATTTTAATTTAGTCAAACTCTGATACCTGGGAAGGCAAATTATCAAACTTTACTGACACAAAGCTCTAAGGCAATACAAATACTTCTCTGGCATTCTATTCTCTTTGACACTAACAAGGATGAATTTCTCACCAGTGTGGATGGCCTTTTACATTTTTTTCACAGCCTTCTCAGAGTAGGCTCCAGCATAACTACATCCCTTCTAACAAACAATACTCAAAGCTCTTTCCAAGGGATGGTTCAAAAGCAGTGTCAATGTCCACAGCAGAATGATGGCCATACCACTCAGTTCAAAAGCAGTGGCAATGCCCACAGAAGAATGATGGCCCCATCACTCAACAGTCCAGGGTTGCATCTCTCATCAGGCCTTACTGCATCCTAAGGTAGAACCTTACACCATCAGTATCCTCCCCTGAAGCTATGAAAATAGGCAGATATTTTCATTTCATTCATTCCCCCACCTTATAGAGGTAAGACTTGGCTAATTAAAAAAATACAAAAGCAGGTAAATGTAAATTGTTTATTTTAGAGGCCATTAGTTGCTTTTCTGTGAAGCAACAAGAAATCTTACTGACCAGGCTAATTTTTTTATGTTATGCTAATGTTGTATCCCTTCCATATTCTGTGTTTCATGGAATATCAAGATGCCAAACAACCAGATAAAACTGACAACATAAACCACAACATCAGAGCTAGCAAGAGATGGGAGAATAAAATGGCTTGAATTACTAGGATGCAGAACTAAATGCTTGGAATGAAGCTAGTCTTACTATCTTTAATTTTATAAAATCCCCTGAACACTAAGAATGGATTTATAACTTAAGACAATGCCCTGGATGGAAAATGGATAAGGATGATTTCATACCCCGAGTGCCTGGTGGGCAAGAGCACTTGAAATGGTTCACAAGGTCAATACAGGTGCCTCCATTCTGGCAGGGCTGATTCTGGCACTCATCCACTTCATACTCACAGTTGACACCCTGATAGCCTGGGACACACTGCCATGAGGAAACAAAAAGGACAAGAAATATTGGACCATTACTGGAAACAGACCATGAGAGCTAGTGAGATCTGGAACATTTCTGTGACTGTCTCCCACCTCCTCACTTAGCTTTTGCATGTTTTCTCTGGAACCATCACACTCTCTACTAATCATTCTATGCAGGGACAGAAAACCTGCAGCTTACTGGCATTTACCTACTCCTCTTCCAGTTGAAAAAGGCACTTTAAAGGGAAGGCAAGGACTGAATACAATGAAGGATATTTCAGATTTGACTTGTGTGCAAACCTTTTGTTCCTCCTGGGTACAGGTTTCCTCATCTTTAAAATACACATTCCTCCGTATGTGATGAGGACCCTATGACTCAGTCAAAAGGCATATGTGGATGGTAGTACAGACATGCAATTATTGATCTCCAGGTTTAGGAAATTGCATCTATGTGTGAGAAACTGGTTGAGACAGGCTTAGGGGTAGAGGGAGGTGGGGCTGGCTGGCTGGCTGTGGTGGCTGTAGGGGTTGGAAGGATTTCAGGGCTGACCAAGAAAAAAGATATGGCTGTGAGGTGGCTTTATTTGGACACTTTGACAGGTTTGCACCTGGGAGAAGTCCCAAATAGCATGAGACCTTCCAGAGGGGTAGGTGAATAAGGGGAAGACAGCAAGTAAACTCTGGGAAAGAAGGATCAGAGAAGGAGTCTAGGTGATGTCACTCAACAGCCAGTGGCAGGAATCTCTGGGTCAGAGAGCTCTAAAGGCCAGCATCAGTCTGGGGTCTGTATGGCCCCAGGGTATATCTTGTCCTACTTATACTATGGCTAGCAGATTTTGGCTGCAGTTTTACAGGCTATGCAAAGCAGGCAAGCTCTAAATAGCTAAAAATCTGCTTATTTGGGGGCTATGTTTAAAACAACTAGATGTGTCAAAATTTGGGTTTGGCACTGGTAGGCTTTTGAGCTAATGAGACCCAGCCCCAGCCTGCTGTGAAGAAATAAACAACCTAGGGGCCAAAATACAGAAGCTATCGTTGGCTCATTTATATAACAATGGAGAAGCAAAGCTTTTCTCAGTGTTGCTTGATGGTTTGAATTGGTATCAAATTAATGTCTCAGGCATTTTGCTAATATCTTGCTTGCTCTAACCATTATCAGCCCAGACATTAAAATAGTGACATGTACCTTGAAGACACATACTTCCTCAAATATATACATGTAACGTTTAGCATGATGCTATGGGGAACAGGATGAGCAACATTTTTTTTTTGAGAGAAAATTGCTAGTTGACTGATTAATGACTAAATACAAAGGTGACAGGGGCCAAAGGGACACTCCACAAAGCAGTTTTTCCTATCTCAGCTGCTATTCAGGGAAGTGTGGACTGCTATGTTGGGTGGGCCTGTAAAATGCACTCTGGTAGTGACTCTTGGCTCTGAATCCTAAAAGCAAGCCTAAGGAGCTGGGATGGTTCCAGACGCCTATAAAAATATCATACTAGGGACCTGTTAACTTATTGCACAGAGAGGCTGAAAGAAACAGTGGTAAACATTATGACGGGGATTGGTAAAAATCTATAAACTATCAATATAAGCTTATATATCAGTGCTCAAACAGTTGTACAATCTCCTGGGAGGTCCACGACCTCTGCTTGCTCAGTGTCCTCACCTCGCATCTGTATCCACCAATGAAGTCACTGCATGTTGCCCCGTGCTGGCAGGGGTTGGACGCACACTCATCGAGTTGCTCCTCACAGTAGCTCCCAGTATAGCCCAGGGGGCACTGACAGTAATGCGTGTTGCCAGCATTGATGCAGACACCTGAGTGCTGGCACAAGTGTTCAACAAGCACACCTGGGAAACCCAGTGAGGGAGAAATGTCATAGAAGAACATGTGACACATGGGGTTCAAATCAACCAATGAGCAAGTAAATCTAAACTGGCTGACACATCAAATCTTATTCTTAGCCAGTTCTTCACAACCCTCAGTACCAGATGCATATTAAAAATAAACCCTGAAAGTGGAATATACCTTAGTTTCATTTCAAATACATTCTTCTCGGAATCTCTGAACCTATTCCTCTACCCTTACACCTTCTGTCTTGAGCCCTTTCCCCAGAGCCCTGTCCACCCACTACTATCTGCCCTTCCCTCTTATCCCACAAAAAAACAATACCTTCTCTAAATGCCACTGGACAGTCAATACTGCAGTGAATGACCTGAGCCCAAGGGAGCAAAGCTTACCTCTCCTGGAGGCTGCTATGTCACAAGAGACATTGGGCACGTCACAATAGGCACCAGCCCATCCAGATGGACATAGGCACTGGGACTCTGCTTTTTTCTGAACGCAAGTACCTTTGTTTTTACATGGAGACCGACTGCAGAGGTTCACCAGGGTCTGAAACAGAGGCAGGGGTGTACATACATCAAAATTCAAATACTAGAAATGAAGAAAAGAAGTTATATTGTGTTACAAGAATTCAAAGAAAAGCAAACTGATTAAAAAGAAAAAGAGCCTTCATCTAGTAAAAGAGCCCTTAAACTAGATTCAGTGTTCCGAGGTACACCTAACCATTTTTACGTACCGTTAAGTCTTCACTTAATGTCATCATTAGGTTCTTGGAAACTGTGACTTTAAGGACAACGATATATAACGAAACCAATTTTACCACAGTCTGATTGATATAAAAAAGAGTTAAGTTCCTCTACTTATTTCTGGTTAAAAAAAAAATCACTAAACTTCAAATTAACACCCACTTCTGACATTAAACATTAAAATAAACAAGCTATACATTCATTTAAGAAATATTAATAAAAACAAGATAATTATTTATCCAATTTTTGGTGAATCCATGAGTAATAGCAGTCCTAGTGGTGGCAGGTCAAGTCAAGGAATAAATGTTTGCAAAGCAAAACTGTCAGCACCTCTTACCACCACACAGCTCAGAAAGCAACACTAACCAATATGGCAGGCTTGCTGGGTGGTTTTGTACCACATTGTTTATTGTTGTGCACTCATATGATTATCATAGGCTTTATGGGTTTTCATTTTATAATAATTGGTATATTCATTCTTTTTTTTTTTTTGAGACGGAGTCTCACTCTGTTGCCCAGGCTGGAGTGCAGTGGTGCTATCTCTGCTAACTGCAATCTCTGCTTCTCAGGTTCACGCCATTCTCCTGCCTCAGCCTCCCGAGTAGCTGGGACTACAGGCACCCGCTACCACTCCTGCCTAATTTTTTGTATTTTTAGTAGAGGTGGGGTTTCACCGTGTTAGCCAGGACGGTCTTGATCTCCTGACCTCGTGATCCACCTGCCTCGGCCTCCCAAAGTGCTGGGATTACAGGTGTGAGCCACCATGCCTGGCCCCATTCATTTATTTTCTAACTCACTTACTCCAGTTCAGGTTCATGAGTGGCCAGAGCCTATTCTGGCACAATGGGACAATGTAGACATGTCCACTTCACCCAACATACATGACTTTGAGTTGTGGAAAGAAACTGGAGTCCCTGGAGAAAACCCACACAGACATGGGGAGAACATGCAAACCCCACACAGATAGCAGCTCTGGCCAAAAACAGATTTTTCCCCCACTCAATGTTGTAACAAAATGACACCAAAGGAAACAAAGTTACTTGAGGGCCTGCTGTAGTCTAATTCCTCTTAGGTCTTCTATTTAAAAAGTTCTTACCAAAAGTTTAAAAATTCAGGGAAACCCAACAGGTTAAGCTATTCCCAATGCTCTAGACATGATTTGCCTACATGTATAGCCACCCTGTAATGCTAGAAAGAAAGAGTTAAAGCTGTCAGACAGGTTCATACTTTCTGTGCTAATCCTGTGTGAGAAATCCACATGGGTCTTGACCAAATCTATCTTTGGTGAATATGGGTAAAAGGACTTAATGCCTGTTAATAAGCCTAAAACCGCTTAAGAGCTTATTTCTAAGGAAGGCAATCAGACTTATGAAAAATCTGAAGCAAAGAGTGCACAAGGACTGGCACCTTTCATCTTAATTCATACACGGAGTGGCTTGGCCCCTTGAGGAGAGGAAGGCCAAATTCACAATATAGACAGTTTGCTGGAGGAAGGGAGGAGTGCTTCACCAGCACTTCCAATCTACACTGTGAGAACAAATAGGAGCCCAACCAAAAATGCTCTCGTGATCCATGGAATCAGCAACAAGCTGCTTAATTTTGTGGAGGTGGGTGCTCACATGTCTAATATAGCCTAAGCCTTACTTAAGTGCGCCCTGTAAGTCAAGTTAAGTTTGGCCATTTATTCCTATGTTCTTTGGAGTTATTATTCTATCACTATTAAAGAGGTAGAATAACATTAAATTAAACACAGTGCTGTTTGGTATGCAACTTTGGAAAAGTTACTTTGCCCCTCTGGGGCTGTTTTGCCTTCCATGAAATCGAAGGTTAGATTAGTTGCCTATAAGGGCTCTTTCCATTCTAAAATTTAATGGAAGTGTGTATTTACATATTTGAACTTAAAAGATATGTAAATTGTTTGGTTTGAGAATGTTACCACATTGCAAGATACAACAATTATCATTATTAAACACTTAGATGTTGCATCTGACCTTTAAAAGGTTATTTTGATTATTCTCTATTTTCTTCAGTTCTTTTTGTGCTTCCAATGTAAAAAAAAAAACACAAAACAAAAAACACAAAACAAAAATCTGTGTTTATTTCCCACATGTATTTTTCTGCAGTTCTTGGTTAGCCTCTTTTCAAGATCTTATGTTTGTGAATCTATATCATATTGCCAGCACCATTTTGGAATCTGCAAGTTATTAAGAAGTTACCTAGATTATCTCAGGGACATCCCTGAGATCCACAATTTGCTCTTTTAGAAGGAACTTATTCAGACTAGAAAGTGAACAGGTGTAATATTCAGCTGCTCTAGGGGAGCTGAGTGAATGGGAAGGAAGTCAATTACCTGACAGTTTTTCCCAGTGTAGCCCAGGGGGCAGCTGCAGCGGTAGGTACCCAGGCCATCAACACACGTTCCCTCATTGAGGCATGGATGAGAGCTGCATTCATTGATCTCATGGAGGCAGAAGGATCCAGTGAAACCCACAGGGCACAAGCAAGAGAAGGAGTTAATCCCATCAACACATGTGCCACCATTGAAACAGGAGCTAAGAAGCAAACAGAGCAACATCAGCTATGTATCTGGTGCCTGTGACTTACTACTACAAAGTAAGATTTCTGGAATCTAAGATCATACAGAGGCAAATACCTCTGAGCAACCTATATCCCTTAAACTTTCTTACAAGCTAGATTGGGTGCCAGAAGCTCTGAGGTGCCCACTTCCTTTCTATAATCAAAGGCTTAGAAGTATTTAAAAGACTGAGCTTACTATAGATACCTACAGAAAATGAAGTTTTCTAGGTTTTACCCAGTCCTTCTGTAGTTTTCCCATGTATCACATTTCATTTTATCTCTAAGTCAATTTAATTTATTTGAAAAGTCCTATTCACTATAGATTATTTATAAAAGACAAATAGAACAAACATGCTCATAATATTATAAAAAGAAACGAAACAAAACTCCCAGAAATTACTTAAAGACTAGTAACAATTCCAATCTCTGCAGAAAAACTGGAATTTTTGGATTTTTGAAATGAATGAGAGGCCAAGGGAAGAACAGAACAAAATGATAGCTCTTTCTGTTCCCTAAGCAAGAAATAATAAACCATCCCTATAAACTTTGCAACCTCTGACCTTTAACTTTCTATTATATATGTTTATCAGGAACCAGTAACTGGGCAATAGGAGATGACTGTGGACTGGGATCCATGTGGATACCTCATCCCTGCTCCACAATTCTAGCATTGTGCTCTGAAGTTTCCTTCCCTTTCTCCCTTTCTCTCGTAAGATGCTGATGCCCGAGTGACTGGTTGCTCACCTCTCAGTGCACTCATTGATGTTGTTCTCACAATGGACTCCATCAAATCCTGCCTGGCACTTGCAAGTGTAACTGTTGACGTAGTCAGAGCAGGTCCCTCCATTCTTACAGGGTTCACTCAGACACTCATTCATGTCTGTCTGGCACTTATCCCCAGTGAAACCCGGAAGGCAGAGGCAGGAGAAAGTATTCACTCCATCCACACAGGAACCTCCATTCTGGCAAGGATCTAAGCCATTACAAAAGAATTAGACCTCTGAAGAGTAGCATCAATTTAATCTTAGATTCATAAAAGTGAATGACCTGAACTAAGTCATGCTGGGGGCAGCATAATTCTGACTTTTTCATTCAATTTTGCCAACTCCCTCATTTATGAAAATGAATTCAATAATACTTGCTTGAAGTTTTTAACCTGTTTATTAATTGGAATAAACTTCATCTATGTCACCACCAACAGTTTTGTAAAATTAATAGTCATAAAACTTGCATTGGTCCCTCACACATTTGGAAATCAAATATGTGCCCCAATACACAGAATATCAATCAATATTTTCAAAAGGTATATGTGATTGTGGAGTGTGTGGGGGAGGACAAAATACACATATTCATGTTTTTCCAGGCATATTAACTATATAATCTTCTCTCTCCCTTTCATTTCCATCTCCTCTCTCTCTCTTTTTCTCTCTCTCTTTTAGATTTCAGTAGCCTTATGAAACACAGTTTAAATAAAAATTGAAATATCACATAGCTTGATCTTGGAACACTTTATACTCATAGTAAGGAACCAACAAATTTTAAGCTACAGTCATGCCACGGCACTCTACAATTATATGCCATACAAATCAGAACAAGAAAAATAAGCTGTAGCTATGGCTCTTAAGGAACTTAAAAATATAATTGCAAAGACAGGTCATACATGTAAAATGAAAACTAAATACTAAACTAAAGGGTAATGTGACCTTTATTTTATTAGCGAAACATTTAATATACTTTATTCATCTCTTGAAATAATTCCCTTATAAGACTCATCTGCAATCTCTATTAAAGCAATTGTAAAAATTGTTTCAGTTTTTCTTAACCACAGTACACAGCTACTATAATTTCCATAGCATCTTTCAGGAAACTCACCATCCATAATTTACTGAATTATTTTAAACTCATTGTAAATATTGTTGGTCCCACTTCATACAGAAAAATTTAAAAATACTCAATATTTTGAATGACATGTTACTTAATGTGAGAAAGGAATACAAACAGCTTGATCTCACTCCCTAAAGTTCTCCATCAATTGTGCCTTGGATACTTTTTCACTATTTGTAATACATCATTAAAATTATTTGTCCATATGTCTTTTTTTTTTTTTTTTTGATGAAGTCTCACTCTGTTGCCCCGGCTGGAGTGCAGTGCCACAATCTTGGCTCACTGCAACCTCCGCCTCCCGGGTTCAAGAGATTCTCGTGCATCAGCCTCCCCAGTAGCTGGAATTACAGGTGCCCGCCACCACGCCTGGCTAATTTTTGTATTTTTAGTACAGACCAGGTTTCACCATGTGGCCAGGCTGGTCTTGAACTCTGTCTATATGTCTTTCTTCCCTAATAGACTATGAGCTTCATGAAAATAGAAACTAAAACTTATTTATCTTATCACTGCCGGCATCTAGCATGGTGGCCTCTATATGATAATCTGAAGTTATATATCCTGTAAATTAAGGTGCCATTATTAATGCATTGTGATAATCTCATTTGAAGTTAAATCACTATACAAGTAACTAAGGATCGGTCAGTACATACATGTAATAAAACTATTAAGGCTGGGGGAAGAACCACCAGAAAGAAGTAGGCAGAATAATCCCTAGAGGTTTCACTGGGCTGAGAACAGCTCATGTTTATTCAATAAGAATGAAAAAAACCACGTGGCAGTAAGTAGAGTCCTGAGGGACCCCTGTTGTAGTAGTGAGCCATATTAGCCCTCAACTAAAGACTACTTTGGAACCAATTAACAAACCTTGAAGTAAGACTCTGAAGGATTGAACTGTGTCCAAATAATTGAATATCTGAACAAAGCTCAAAAATGTTTTTTTAAAAAAGATTTTAAAAAAAATTCAGCATGGAACAATGTAAGATGGATGTCTAGCATCCAGTAAAAAATTACCAGGCAGGCAAAGAAGCAGGAAATACATTCAAAATGAGTAGAAAAAATATGAACAGAAACATACTCAGGAATTTCTCATATGGTAGAAAAGTAGGTAAGGACAATAAAATATGGTCAATTATTATCAACTAGAAAACAACGATACTCAATATATTCAAGAAGGAAATAAAAGCATGAACATGACAAAGAGGGAGGTAACGTTAAAAGAAAGACTTGAATTAAACTTCCACATATAAAAACATAATATCTGAGGGAAAAAATATACTAAATGAGATTAACAGTAAACGAGAAACTATAGAGGAAACAATTAGTAAACTTGAAAGTATAACAAGATAACTTCAAATAGTAAAATAATCCAAAATAAAACACTAAGTGGAAAAAACACTGAAAAATAAATAAATCAACCTTGCAGCCTAATAAATGCATAATGAACATTATAAAAGGGAGACGCAAAAACTTTTGAAAAAAATAATGGCTAAATATTTACCAAATAATGGTTAAAATATTTTCCAGACTTGGACCCATAACCAAAAATATCAGTAAACTCCAAACAGAAGAAACATAAAGAACACTACACCAGGCTAGGCATGGTGGCTCACGCTGTAATCCCAGCACTTTGGGAGGTCCAGGTGAACGGATAACAAGATCAGGAGATCAAGACCACCCTGGCTAACACGGTGAAACCCCATCTCTACTAAAAATACAAAAAATCAGCTGGGCGTGGTGGCGGGCACCTGTAGTCCCAGCTACTCGGCAGGCTGAGGCAGAAGAATGGCGCAAACCCAGGAGGCGGAGCTTGCATTGAGCCAAGTTCACGCCACTGCACTCCAGCCTGGGCGACAGAGCGAGACTCTGTCTTAAAAAAAAAAAAAAAAAAAAAAAAAAAAAAAAAAAAAAAAAAAAAAAGGCCACCACACCAACAGGCATTATAATCAACTTGGTAAAAATCAGTGGAAAGAGGATATCTTAAAAGCAGCCACAGGAGAGAGAATTATATATAAAGGAACAGATAAAAGAATTGTGGAATAACAGCAGATTTCTCCTCAGAAATAATGCAAGGTAGAAGATAATAGGATAGCTTTAAAGTGCTGAAAGAGAAAGTCAATTTAGAATTCTCCTCCCTGTGAAAATATCTTTGAAAACTAAAGCAAAATAAAAACCTTTCTGACACACAAAAACAGAAAGACTTCATCACCAGGAGACAAAGACTACACAAAATATTCAAGGGATTTTTTCAGACAGAAGGAAAATGATACCTGATGGAAACACAAATCTACATAAAAGAATAAAGACCAACAAGACTTGAAAATACATAGGTAACTTAAAGACTTTTAAATTATTTTTCAAATATCTTGAAAAAAATTGACCTTTTAATTACATATTTGATGGGTTTAATGCTACATACATTTTATAACAACAATAGAAGAGAGGCCAGGAGGAATGTAAATGTGAGTGTACAGCTCTTCTCCTCTATATGAAGTGGTACGATTGAAGGTACATTATAATAAGTTAAAGCTGCACACCAGTAATCCCTACAATAACTACTAAAAAATATGTAACCAATATGGTAGTGAATATAGATAAAGTTTTGAAATTTATGTATGTAGATAAAATGTAATCATAAAAATACTCAATTATTTCAAAAGATGTCAGAAAAAGGAAAATGGAAACAATACACAGAAAGAACAAAGATAAAGCAAACAGCAAGATGGCATATTTTGAAGCCAGCCATATAAAAACTACATTAAATTTAAACAGTCTAAATACCTGAATTAAAAGATAGATACCATCATACTGGAGAAAAAAAGACAAGACCCAATATACGCTCTCTACAAGAAACTCATTTTAGAGAAACAGGCCAGAAGTAAACACACTCTAATAATAAAAAAAAGCTAGAGTAGCTATATCAGTATCAGGCAAAGTAGACTTCAGAGACAGAAATATGACGAGTTTAAAAAGGCCATTTCAAAATGATAAATGGGTCAATTCCTCAAAAGGACATAAGAACCCTAAATGTTTATGCACTTAAGATTAGAGTTTCAAAATTCATTAAGCCAAAACAAATAGAATTACTAGAGAAACAGATGAATATACAATGATAGTAAAAGATTTCAATACTCTTGAATAAGAAGTAAACAGAAAGCCTCCTTATCATATTCTATGAATAATAAGTAGACAGAAAGTCATAGAGGACATAAAAGACCTGAATAACACTACCCTATCCAATTTGAATTAATAACATTTATAGAACACTGTATGAAAAAAATCTGCAAAACAGACATTCTTCCCTTTCAAAGAAAGAAGAGACAAATTACCAATAGTAGAAACAAGAGAAGGAAACCATCACAGATCTAATAGACTATTAAAGCACAGTAAGGAAATGTTATAAAACAAATTGATGTTATGTCAACAAATTTGACAAAACAGGTGAATTGGACTAATTCTTTGAAAGACAGATATTACCAAAGCTCAATTAAAAACAGATAGCCCATATGGCACTATATGTACTAGGAAAACCAAACTTGTAGTTAAAAACTTTCCCAGAAAGAAGGTTCCATGTCTATATATTTGGAAGAAAACACACCAGTTCTACACAAACTCTCCCAGAAAGTAGAAAGAAACACTTCCTGATATGTTCTATGAGGACAGCATTGCCCTCCTATCACAACCAGACAATGGTAGTCCAAGAAACCTGGAGAACAATATCCTTCATGAACACAGATATAGAAATCCTTAACAACATTTTGGCAAATCAAATCCAATAATACATAAAAGGAATAACACATAATGACCAAGTGGAATATAGCCCATAAATTTAAGATTAGCTTTTAACATTTGCAAAATGTTAAATAAAGTTGATGACAATTTACTTACATTAAAAGACCAAAAAATAATATCACCATGTCAACAGATGTAGAGAAATCAATTGCACACCAAAAAATCAACATTCATTCATTATAAAAATACAAAAAGACCTCTTAAAAACCAGAAGTACAAGGTCTCTCAATTTGATAAAGGGCCTTTATGAAAACCTATAGGTAACATCTCACTTAATGGTAAAAGACTACATACTTTTCCCCTAGGATCAAAAACAAGGTAAGGCTTCTCTCACCACTTCTATTCTGTATTTATTGAAGATCTTAGTACAATAATACTAAAATAAATAAAAGGCATACAGGGTTGAAAAGAAATTAAAAGGCATAAGGGTTATTTATAGACAGGATGATTGTATCTGTAGAAAATCCTAAGAATCTAAACTATCTAGAGGCTAACCTACGAACCTACAACTAATAAGAAGTTAGTTTAGTACAGTAAGAAAACAAAATTAAACTTGACTTTTAAGTCACACAATATGTAAAAATTAACTCAAAACAAATCATAGGCCAAAATGTAAGAGCTAAAATTACACAACTTTTAGAAGAAACCACAGTAGATAAACCTCAAGTTTGGATTAGGTGAAGATTTGTTAAACAAGATACATGAAGCATGAACTATAAAGGAAAAACATGCATACACTGAATTTCATCAATGTTAACATTTTCCTCTTCAAAAGAAAATCAAAAGAGAAGCTATAAATTGGAGGGAAATCATTGGGAAGCAAATACCTGTCAAAGAATTCTTATTTAAAAATACAAAGAACTCTTTCAACTCAAGAAGACAACCTAATTATTTCAAATGGGCAAAAAATTTAAATAGACATTTCACCAACGAAGATAGGCAGATGGGCAAAGCACACGAAATGATGCTTAACATCATTGGCAGAGAGAATAATACAAATTAAAATCACAATGAAATACCACTCTACACCCACTAGAAGAGCTAAATTTAAATGATATCACCAAGAGTTTGTGAGCATATGGTTCAAATAGAACTTTCATACAATTCTGGTGAGAATGAAAATAGTACAACCACCTTGGAAAACATTCTGGCAATTTCTTAAAAAGTGAAACATACACTTACCACATGATTCACCGATTCTACTCCTAGGTATTTACTCAAGAGAACTAAAACCATATGTCCACACAAAGACTCATTCATAGCAACTTCATTTGTAATATCCCCAAATTGGAAAACACCCAAATGGCCATCAACCAATGAACTGTAATATGTCCATACAATGGAATACTGCAGAACAATAAACTAGAATGTACTATTGATATAAACAACATGAACGGATCTCAAATACTATGTTCATTAAAACAAGTCAGAACCTCTCCTGACTTATGCTTATCTAACTGCATTTATATAAAATGATAAAAACTGCCAACTAATAATCTATAGTGACAGAAGGTAAAACTGTGACTCCACAGGCAAGAAAGAGAGAAGGTTAAATTGCAATGGGATGAAGATAGTTTTAGGGTGACAAATATGTTTATTATTTTGGGTGATAGTTTCACTTACTATATGTCAAAATGTGCCAAATTGTACACTGAAAATATTTGCAGTTTAATGTACCTTAATTATACCTCAATAAATCTGTTTTTTAAAAAACACTATCATAGCATTGTCCTCACATTTTCAATGTTCACAAATTAAAGGGAATGCTTAAAATATATTCCACTGCCTCAACTCCCAAGGACACTAGCTTCAAAAGAAAGAGTTAAAACACTACTGTTAAATATGCTGGATAAATGACCGGTATGCCCAATGTCAGGCATGAAAGGCGGCAGCCTCCACTGGGCTCTCCTCTGCTCCCTGTGTGTTTTCCTCTCCTCTGGGGGCTTAAGAGCTGACTGGCATACTCACTGGCAAGGCAGTCATCAATGTCCTCCTCACAGTCCATACCACTGAAGCCTGGTGGACATTCACACATGTAGCTGCCCTGGGTGTTATGGCAGAGACCATGGTTCATGCAGGGCTTGGAGATACACTCGTCAATGTCAATGGTACACCGCTGACCTAGGAACACAGGGCCAATAAATGACCTAGTCCTTGGAAGCTGATTCCCACAAAAATCTACGCAGGACCTGAGCTTAGTTGGGGTGCATGGAGCGATTCCACAGACAAACTGGTTGGCCCCCTGCTTTAGGAAGTTCCAGGAAGACTTCTGTGGCCTAGGAAGTTGCTGCCAAGGTGCTTAAACTCCCTGAAGAACGAACATCATGGCTTGTGAGGCTTGGGTTGCAGCCTTCCAGCCGCTAGGGGGCCCCGAAGACAAGGACAATGGAAAGGCTTTCTAAGCCATTTCAAGTAGCAGCTCCAGTGCAAAACCTGTGTGCTCTTGACAAGATGGACAGGCCTCATAAGACCAGCAGGGCCTTCCATATGATCTGATAACCTGACCACTTTGTTTAAAGTCAGAATGCATGTTCTTGGCTTCTCCACACCCACGTTCTTACCTTGCCAGCCAGGAGCACACAAGCAAGTATAACTCTCAAAATTTGGTGACTCTTTGCAAACAGCAGCATTCTCACAAGGGTTTGGGGAACAGGGAGCCAATACTGTCTGACAATTCTTGCCTGGAAAGTAAATGACAGAGTTTATGACAGATAAACAGGTAAGAAAACGAAAATTTTCCCAAGTTGTATCCCAAGGATGTTCTCCGAATTCAAGTCAAAAGTCCTGATTAAGAGGCTTTGAAAATGGAGAAGCCCATGATCTTTCCAGCATTGGCTCTGATATTGTTAACTGTGTAACCTTGGGCAAGATAGTTAGGGACCTCCTACAACTGTGATTTTATGAACTAGGCCTGTTAAATGTAGTTTCCCTACACTACTATTTCTTTTTTTTTTTTTTTTTGAGACGGAGTCTCACTCTGACTCTCAGGCTGCAGTGCAGTGATGCGATCTCGGCTCACTGCAACCTCCACCTCCCAGGTTCATGCCATTCTCCTGCCTCCGCCTCCCGAGTAGCTGGGACTACAGGCACCCACCACCACGCCTGGCTAATTTTTTATATTTTTAGTAGAGACGGGGTTTCACCATGTTAGCCAGGATGGCTGTGATCTCCTGACCTCGTGATCTGCCTGCCTCGGCCTCCCAAAGTGCTGGGATTACAGGGTGAGCCACCGTGCCTGGCCTACTATTTCTTCTAGAGGGGAAAAAGTAACAATGTGCTATCAAGTCTTTCAGGTAACACAGTCATGCTATGGCTATTCTGCTACTCTGCACAACTTAGAGTCACTATTAACAGCTGCTATTAACAGCTCAAGACTCCAGGGAAGTAATAACTCAGCCATGCTCCTGACTGCATGCCGCAACCTGATGAAACAGGCAAAGTTATTGTCTATGTTTGTGTTTTGTTCCCTCTGAATGAGAAACAAGCCATAGAAATATAACCAATCACAAGAAGGTGATAATAAGCCAGTAGAAAACAAAGAATAAATGTCCCAAGCACACTCCAAACATAACAACTGAAACAAAGAACAGCTATGTGACATGCAGTCACACTCACGTCTTCTCAGTTGTAACAGCCATCGAAGGGGTGACACCTCTGAGTGAGATGTAGCGGTACTGAATGTGGGAAGTAAAAAGGCCATTAAGAGGAAAAGCTTCAGATTCAAAGAGACCTACAGGTAAATCCTAGATGTACTACTTACCTATATGACCTTGAGCAAGCAAGCTCCCTTTGCCTCAGCCTCCTCATGTGTAAAATGGCAATAGGAACTTCTACATTGTAGAATTATTGAGGAATACATTAAATAATCCAAAGTACAAAAAGTGTCTGGCACATAGTAAATTACCAATAAGTGGTGGCTGTATTATTGAAACTAAGACAAATAGCTAATGTCCTGGAAACATTCAAATGATAGACAACCATCATCTATGTGCCTGGTTCCAGCCACATACACTTAAAAAAAATTTTCTTTCAAATACTAAAGTACAATGTAGGCAAATGACTGTCCACCACTTGCATCTTAGGAGGCCACAATGTTTCCTCAAAGCTCAAGATCCAGTCAGTAAAGGCAGGAAGGACAACTGAGGAGTGAGCCCTCGGAGGAGCATTACAGCCCCACAGACCTGGGCACTGAGACTCAGGCACTGACAAAGCAAGGTCAAGTATCCCCTCTGGTCCCTGCTGGTACCTCCAGGACCCACCTGTGTATGGCAGCACACAGTGGCAAGTGTAGCCACTTATGTCATCAAAGCAGGTTCCTTGGTTCAGGCATGGATTTGAGGCACATTCATCAATATTCACCTGGCAGTTATAGCCTGTAGACAAAAGGAAAAAATCAAAAACAGTAAAACTTTCTGACAGCCTCATCAATTTCTAACCAATTCTCTTTAGGGGTAAAAACTGAAAACATCAGAAATTGCATTCATTTCTTCAGGCCACTGAAATACCTGTTCATTCATTTCAGCCCCATGTCCCTGAAATACAGTCAATAAATGACAGCAATTAGTTGAAAAGATGAATGGAAAAACAGTCTATTCTAATGGTCTGAAAGCCTAATGCCCCTCCAACTACAAATAACTTCTCAATAATGAAGTTCTTGGTTCAAAAGCTTGTTGCAGGATCTATTTATTATTTATTTATTTTTGAGACAGGGGGTCTCACTCTTGTCATTCAGGCTGGAGTGCAGTTGTGTAATCATGGCTCACTGCAGCCTCGACCTCTCGGGCTCAGCAATCCCCCCACCTCAGCCTCCTGAGTAGCTAGAACCACAGGTGCATGCCATCATGCCCACTTGATTTTTTAAATTTCTTGTAGAGATGAGGTCTCGTTATGTTGCCTAGGCTGGTCTCCAATTTCTGTGGCCAAGTGATCCTCCCACCTCACCCTCCCAAAATGCTGGGATTACAGGTGTGAGCCATCGCACCCAGCCAATAGCTTGTTGCATGATAAACATAAGCTCTTAGTATATAACATTTCTGGTCAGGAAAAGGGATGATGTTTTTGAATACATTAATCAAAGCCTCTGGTTTATGCCCATTTTTTCATAGGCACCATGTCTACCACCCATGTGATACTTCCTGAAGTTACAAAGCTGTTTTCTCCTGATTCAAGACATGAAACCTTCTCCCACTAAGAAAAGGATAAAAGGAATAAAAGATTAGTGGAGATAGCACAGTACCCAAATACTGCACACCTTTGCATCTCCAATAGGGCCTGGCACAGAGCCTTAAAATAGAGAAACTATGGCACTGTGGAAAAGAAAACATGGTCTAGGAATGCAGAGGTATGGGTTCAAGGAGTATTCTGCTGCCCACTGGGCATATAATTTGGGATTTTACCTTTTGAATTTTATTTTGTTCACTGATAAGCAAGTCTCAGAAGATAAAGAAATAAAAGGGTTTTGAAATCTACAAGTTTCTTTGCCAATGTAATACAATATATCAGAAAATTAATGGCTGAAATACGGTCTCAGAAATGTTTCAAGTAATCAAATAAAGCGGCTCTAAAACATGCTGATGTATCACAATAGCACAGCACAATATTTGAGTGAGGAAATCAATGAATAAATAGACAGATGAGTGCAAATATAATGATTTACCCACACGGCTCTCTTTTGTGAGTTTCCAAGAGAAAACTGATGGTAGAAATACAACAGTGATAACTCAGAAGCAGATTTTACACAATTCCCATGACTATCCATTTGTTGGGTAGGCCAGCAGTCCCCCAGCATTTTTGGCACCAGGGATTGGTTTCGTGGAAGACAATTTTTCCATGATCCGGGGTTGGGGGGATGATTTTAGGATGATGATTCAAGCACATCCCATTTATTGTGCACTTTACTTTTATTATTATAATATTACACTGTAATATACAATGAAGTAGTTTTACAACTCACTATAATGTAGAATTGGTGGGCGCCCTGAGCTTGTTTTCCTGCCACTAGACAGTCCCATCTGGAGGTGATGGGAGACAGTGACAGATCATCAGGCACTAGATTCTTATAAGGAGCGCACAATCTACATCCTTCACATGTGGAGTTCACAATAGAGTTCGCAGTCCTATGAGAATCTAAGGCCACCACTGATCTGACAGAGACAGAGCTCAGGCGGTAATGTGAGTGACGGGGAGTGGCTATAAATACAGATGAAGCTTTGCTCCCTCACTGGCTGCTCACCTCGTGCTGTGTGGCCTGGTTCCTAACAGGCCACACACAGGTACTGATCTGTAGCCTGAGGGTTGAGGACCTCCGGTGTAGACCAAAGATGACTAAATAACTAAGAATATCTCAATGTGTTAAAAAGTTTGTTGAAAGAGTTCTGAACATGTGGATTCTTCCTTGATATTACTACTATCTTAATTATAGTAAGCATAATATTTTCATTCTACTTCCATATATCTATTTGAACTATCATAGACTCAAACCTGGACCAGGAAGCTTATAATTAGACACTTGGCCAATGCTGTAAAACTGGAGTCTTAACTGCTCATCTTAAATATTACCATTTCAGGCTGGGTGCGGTGGCTCACGCCTGTAATCCCAGCACTTTGAGAGGTCATGGAGTTCATGACCAGCCTAACCAACATGGAGAAACCCCGTCTCTACTAAAAATACAAAATTAGCCGGGTGTGGTGGCATATGCCTGTAATCCCAACTACTAGAGAGGCTGAGGCAGGAGAATGGCTTGAACCCGGGAGGCAGAGCTTGCAGTGAGCCAAGATCACGCACCATTGCACTCCACCCTGGGCAACAAGAGCAAAACTCTGTCTCAAAAAAAAAAAAAAAAACTATTTCAATAGGTTACCTCTCTGCTAGGCTGAAGGTAGAAATTGTATCTATTCATGTTTTTATTCCCCAAGTGCCTTACAAGTCTAATTGCTCAATATGTTTGTTACACGAATGAATGAAAAAGAGAAAAGGAAACTAAGAAGTGAGTCAAGCAGTATGCAACAACAAGAAGACAAAGAGCAGACGCAGAAAGATGTACTTTTGTTTTCACCTTTAAAGCCCTTCTTGCAAGTACACCTGTATCCATTCACCAGATTGTCACAAGTTCCTCCATTCTGGCATGGATTCGAAAGGCATTCATTTTTGTCCACTTCACAGTTGATGCCAACCCAGCCTGCATCACAGAGACACTTATATCTGAAAGAAGACAAAACTTTTTACTATAGGAGGTATAAACGTATGATTGAGTCATAGAGTGAAATACAGGACTTGGTGAAGAAATGGGGTAAACTGATCTCATTTCTACTTTCATGGAACTATCCTTGCATCACCTTGCACATGGTGTGTACCATGTGGCCCTATCAGGTGTATTCAGTAAAGAAACCTTCTTGGTGCTTTCCTGGCTCACTAAGTTAGTGAAATTATAATGAAATTTCTTATGTAAACAATGGTTTGTACAATATATTGGGCCACTCTGAAGGAAACAATATCATGGATAAATCTGCACAATGTATGTTATTATACATAAAACTAAAGTAAAGCAAACATTAAGATCATTAGTTTTTGGTGCCAAATAGATACCTAGGTCACTGTCAGGGACCCTGAGCCACTCTAAGATGCTCCTGGGATATTTCATATCTAAGTCATGCTTCGTCTTGACCTAAAACTTGGCTTCAGAAAGCACCTAGGGTATTCTGCAGGAAAAGGCACAGGAATGAAGGTATTTGAATTGTAAATATAATCTCCAATTTGAACATCACTAACACTTAGAATGTGATATCAGGAAATGATAGCTTGCTTATCGGGAGAATTTTAAGAAAATGAGAGATGGATAAGGGTGCCTTGAAGGCTGCTATACTCTGAAACACCAATACTGAGTTAATTAATTTTTAAATAACTTTATTTACTATTTGCCTCTAAACACTCTTTATCCTTTCATCTTTCAAAGTTTGGCAAAGGAAAATGTCCAAAGCCATATCCTATGGCAAACGCAGCAAGAGTATAAGAGCGTCTCGTGAGACCTAAGGTCACTCTATGGTTCTAGAAAATCACTAACACATCACACAAGTCTGTGGGGCTTGAAAATTGCAAATGTTTTATCAGGGACATTTCCAAAGTTGGCTGAAGCAGCCCTACTTCAGAGCACACACTGGCACTGTGACAGAACAGAGCTGAGCTATGTTTAAGCAGGGGAAAAAAAATCAAAAGCTAGAACATTCTTCAGAAATCATTCCAGTAATACATACTAAAAACATAACTGCCAAAGATTCATACAATGAGTATGGGTTCCTCCCATGAGGTCCTTGCTAATGACCCATATAAGGGAGACATTCCTCCTTATGTTCCATCTAGGTCCTCACTTATGGAAGGGAGGGGCCAGCTTCCATGGATTAAATGGTAATTCAGAAGCCTTTGATGCAGACTACCAAATCTTCAGCAAAGTTTCATCTCAAAGCCCCATTTGACAACTTCAGGCTGTCACCAATAGTACAAGCCAACTGGCTTAACACAGGTCAATAAGAAACTATCACATGGGGCAGCTACTCACCCACTGAGACCTCCAGTACAGTTTCCATGGATGCAGGGATTGCTCAGGCATTCGTTCACCTGTGAGTAGCAGCTGGGGTGATGGGGTCCCTCGGGGCATATACAGCGGAAACCATTCACACCGTTGATACATGTTGCACCCTTGCGACAGGGATTGGAGGCACACTCATCAATGTCAATGTTACATCTCTGCCCTGTGGAGAAGGGGGACAGTGTTATTCACATCCTAAATGCTTAGGAAATAGACCCAGAACTATAAGACACATTATGTTGACATCCTTCATCTGCTCAGGCCATAAGGTGCCTTGAGGCACCAAATGTCAAGATGTAAGGAATTAGACACCCAATAACACTTAATGCCATGCAAAGGAGCAAAGAGCATTGACTTTTGATAATCAAGGAAAGTTAACAAAAGGCTGGAAAAGTGTTATAGCAATTTGGCATTTTCTTTCAACTCAGAAATGGGGAAAATTCACAAGGTTCTAAGAAGAGAATGTCAAATGTTACCAAAGAAGGCTTCTCTTCTTAATGCTGCCCTGAGTAGAACTCAAAGAAGCATTCATTAACATGCTTTGTGCCGGTTTAGCACAAATTCATTTTCTCAGTTAGCCTCTTACATTTCTATTTATGGTAAATCCAAATTAACTGGAATGCTTAATGAATGGGCTAGTAACTTAATTCAATAATTAAATTGATTGTAAAGAAAGGTTATTTTGTTTTCATTCTTAGAGTCATATTAATCCATTTTTTTTGACCTCAGGAAGTAGAGTCTCAAAGTATAATTTTGTTGTCTTCTGATATTAGAGAAAATGATGCAGTCTGTCACGGCAGACCTATGGTTCTTAAACTTTAATGTGCAAAATCATCACTTTAAGTTGTTATTTTAAGTGGAGATTCCTAGGCCCTATCACCATAGATTGTGATGAATAGAATCTAGCAAACCATATTTTTTTAAATGTAGGTGGTGTAAAAACTAGATTCTGAGAAATTCTGTTCTAGACAATTATTACTTATCATCATCATACAATGTGGATACTGGGAGTAAGTGAAATTGAAGTGAATATGTTGCTCCTCCAAGACATAGCCAAGATTGCTCTTTAAAAAGATGTCTGCTATAACCTTGATATTTCTTAGGCTGAATAAAGTAATACGGGTCAGTTATACAAGTGTTTCCATTTGTTACATTTTGAGTAACTGAGATTTAACTATATATTCCAAAATGATATGAAATGTTAAAATTACCTATAATTCTATAAATGAGTGGCATCAAGCAACTGCTATGAATTTATATATTTCAAAGAATACAATGTTCTGATTCTGATTTTGAAAACATGCATTTTTCTCATTTAAGAAAGAGCAATCCTGTATTTAGAACAGGACATTCCAAATGAAACAGATACCCACTCCTATGAAGTATGAGTATTCACATTTTTTCACCCTCCATTGCTCTCTAAACCATCATTGGTGGTTCTTGTGGTAAAAACCCATAATCTGGAAGTGGCTGCTGTTTTCCTCTTTAGTGTTTTATTAATAGCTTATTTTTAAATACTATTTCCTTGGCCTCAACCACTGATTCTTTGAGCTGTTTGTCAGTGGCACCAAAATATGAACCAGAGCTCTTCAACCACACAGTTAGCCTCGGCCTGTAATATAGTGAAGGATAACAGGAAAAAGGTTTCTTCATTTTTGGTCTTTTCTTGGAAGCGTCTCCTCAGAAGCCACTCCTCCCAAGTTTTCTTTATTTGCTTTTAAATTTATTCTTTGCAGAATAAATTTTCAAGCCATCTTTATCTGAAAGCATTAAATGCAGTCCACTATGTTGATTGACAGCTGTTCCATCAGGAAGGTCCTACCCTCAAGGAGTTTCCACTGAGCATCAGGAAAGTCCAGTGGAAGGCCAAGCAATTTTTTGGGCTCAGTAACTAAAATGAGAAGTTACCCAGTGTTTCTTCTGACTTAGGCACTCAATAAATTGGTGTTTAATAAATGAAAACATGGTATAGTCCACACTTCAGAGTCTGGCATTAGCTAGCAAAAGCGCTATATTTGAGTCCCATTCATTCGTTCATTCAGCAACATTCACTAAGCGTTTCCTGTGTGCCAGACATTGCTTTAGACACTTGCTATAAAGATGATTAAACGAGGTCTCTGCCTTCTGGGAACTCACAGTCCTCACTATGCAACTCACTGGCAGAGGCCATGAGTATATACATCAAGGTCTGTCTCTCAGTTGCCTTATTTGTTAAACGGGTATAGTAGAACTTCCTTTCTGGATTGTTATGAGAATTCAGGAAGATAATGGGCATGAAGGTGCTTTGTAAAACTGAAAAGCAGTTTATAGAAGTATCACATAATTCCTTACCTTCCCCCATTTAAAAAGGTTCTAAGAGAACAGATAACTTAGTATTAAAACAAAAAAAATCCCCTTTAAAGCTGTCAAAGCTATTATTAGAATGATACGGGAAAAATATATTAAAATAAAACAAGAGCAAGAATAAAACTCCTCACATTTACCACTCATGAGTATATACCACAGTCATCTCTGATGTTTTTAGCAGCTGATTAAAAAAGCCATCTCAGACATAGGCAACAGTTCCATGAACAGGGGACCACCTAGTAACCAAAACATTCCATTTCTTGCTTATAAGGTTTCATGCTACACCTTAGGTTTATTTTAGAATATTTTTAGCCTATGTTCTCCCTTCTTGACCTTCCTGGTTTGCTGAATATTAAAAAGAGAAAGAATATGATTCATTGGCATTCTGAAAAAAATGAGTCCAGTAGAAGCCTTATATAAACACACACACACACACACACACACACACACACACACACACACACACACACACACAACAACAGGCCCCTAATCAGGACGCCCAGTGTAGTGGGAATGAGCATGGGCTCAGGGGTCAGATTGCCTGGGATGTAATTCTGGCTGCTGTGCACTGGTAACATTACTTAACATCTCTGTGTTCTGGGTTTCTTATTCTGTAGGTATTCTCAACATCGGTGACAACTGAGACCAGGCACTTAATTTAGTGCCTAGCTCAAAATTAGTTCTTCATAAATGTTACCTATTCTCTTTGTATTACCCACTTATCAACAATGTACCTATTATCCTATCTAGCAGGGATTTTTGTGTATTCACTTGACTGCCACTTGATCTTGGAGTAACAAGCTTCAGGATGCAGAACATCAGGCTACTACAGCAGCACTGGGCATTGGGTATGACAGTTTTCATCAGATTTTGCTTCTCAGTGATCTTTCACCGAACAGGGATCACTGTGACCCATTTGGGTGCAAACTTTCCTTTCTAATGTCCACAATCATACCAAATAGGAGAAATTCTTGTGAAATAGAGAGCAAAGTACATTCTTGGCAAATGAATGGTGGACATTCACTTCACTTTGCTCTGGCTGCTTTCTGCAGACTCTATCAAAAACTCTGAAGGGTGTTTCTCACATTCGAGTACAAACAACCACATGGAAATTATTAAAGGGTAACATGTTAGTGGCTGCTTCTGTGTGTCACTGTCCAGGAAGAACAGAATGTACAGTGTGTGCCTTCTGATGATGCCAAGAAGAAACTCAGGTGTGTCAGTGAGGGACCTCAGGTTTCTGCAGTAGTAGCCTCTAGCACTTTTTGATCAGGAGGGTAAAACATAAAGGTAATATTGACAAGTAAAGAGAGAGAAGATGTGTGTGTGTGTGTCTGTGTGTGCGTGTGCATGTACACGCACATGTGTGTATGTGTAAATGCCTAGGCTGTTCATACTTTAAGAGGAGTTATATTCAAAATTCTTCTAGCCATTTACTTTCTTCCTCCTGGGCAGAAAGATCTCTCTCATGCTACCCAAATTAGGGCGGTCTCCCCAAGCTCTGACCTCACCCAACAATATTTCAGAAGACGAAGTACCCAGAAATCAGCATTCAGTATTTTCACAGAATTCTACCTTGAGTATGTCAAAGAGGAAGTACCCAGAAACAAGCATTCAGTATTTTCATAAGATTTTACCTTGAATATGTCTTTACGGAAGGCCTTGACTACTACCTGTAATCAATAAACATAGCTTTGGAAGCAATGTAACTCAAGCAAAGCAAAGGCAATTTATGGTCTGTCTAGGAATTATTTTCTGGCAGCAAATAAACACATAATCGAAAAACTCTAATTAATGAAAAGTATGTTTCAGTTTAGAAAAAGTCTGTGAACAGAAAACTGATCTAGAGAAGCGGAGAAACAGACTACTAACCTTCCAGAGAGACAAAGAAATAGGAAACACTTGAAAAGCAATATTCCTTTGGATGCTATATTCCCAAAGTGATAGGGCTGAAGGAGGGGCCTTGCAGTAAAAGGAGCTTTACCTGTGAATCCTGGTGAGCAGACACAACTGTAGCGATTAATGCCATCCATACAGATTCCATGGATACAAGGGTTACTTGCACAGTCATCAAAATTAATTTCACAATTAACCCCTGGAAGAGAAAACCCAATGGAAACCATTCAATATTACCACAGAAATACTAAGGCTTTCTGCTTGTGATGCAGCAACGTGGTAAGAAATCTAAGGTGAATTCCAGCCAACCCTGGACAGAATAAAGCAGAAGTTCTCAAAATGCAGTCAACAGACTCGTTCAGGAAGATACAGGAGGTCCAAAGGATTTTATTAATCATACTTAGCCATGATCTTTCCTTTTCACTGTGCTAACATTCAAACTGATGGTGCAGAGGCAATGGGGTGAAACTGATCACATCAGCATGAATCAAGGCAGTAGAACCAGACTGTACTATAATTATTCTACTGCTCACCTCCACATGCCACAGTTAAACAAGCAAAAACGCCAGTTTCACTCGAGTGGCTTTGTTGGAAGTTAAAATTAGTAACTTTATAATTTTAATAAATCTCAAACCTTGAGTAATGTCTACTACTCCATGTGATGAAATGGAAGTATACATAAAGCATTTCTGTGGCATGCCAAGTATAAGAGTTGTCTCCAGGAAGAGCTATAATGCTATTGTTTGAGCTGTGAGTTGAAATAGCTGCTTTCTTCATGAAACCCCATTTTAATTGAAAGAGCAACTGACAGGCAAACCAGGGTTAATCAGAATTGAGTATTTAGCAAATATTAAGTGAAAGCAGCAAACCTGTCATTTTGAGGAAAAGCAAATTGACAGTATTTTTGCCAAAGATAAAACTTAAGCTTTCAAATCAAAATTAGGATTTTGGAATTTGTATCTATCACTGTGAGCTTGACACTGCCTGTCAGTATTGTAGGCTAAATTTCAGGATAAATCTTGAGTCTAGTAACTTCCTCCTGAGGTAAGCTGCCTTATTTTTGCTCTACTGCCCAGATGAATGGAAGAGTTTGGTTATATTAAGAGTATACAATCGTTATTGTTATCATTATTTGTAAAGAGATATTTGTGAAATATATTTGTAATATATTTCACAAATATCTCTTTACAAATAATGGTAACAATATTTACTTTTTATTTTTGTATGAATTTAGTGATGCTTTCTGAGTATCATAGAATAATATTTTGGTAGTTTAAAAAGACTAAAAATAAAAACTGGTAATGAGAATATAAGAAAACAAAACATCCAGGATAAAATGCCATACTTGTGATTCACTCATACTTTGTTTTTCTTTATTTTTTTTCAGAGATAGGGTCCTGATCTTTCACCCAGACTGGAGAGCAATGACACGAGCGCAGCTCCCTGCAACCTCAATATCCCTGGCTCAAGCTATGCCCCCACCTCAGCCTCCCGATTACAGGTGTGTACCACCTTACCTGGCTAATTTTTATTTATTTTTTGTAGGGACGAGGTTTTGCTATGTTGCCCAGGCTGGTCTCAAACTCCCAGGCGCAAGCAATCGTCCCACCTTGGCCTCCCAAAATGTTGAGATTACAGGTATGAGCCACTGTGCCCATACTCTGCAATAATGTTTATTAATAATAATTACAGAGGAACAGTTTATTGAGTTCTATGAGCAAAGTACGCTGCTTTGCCTGTCATGTAAGTTTTCTCTAACCCTGTCACCCACCCTGCACATTAGTCTGTGTTACACCCATTTTACAGAGAACAGGGCTGACCTGCACAGTGCCACCATTAGGGCAGGAAAGCTGGGCTCTGAACCCTGTTTGTGTGGCTCCACAGCATCCTCTTTCCACCACACTGTACTGTCATCCCATGATTAATGAGGCTATACTGCCTAATTAGCCATAAATGAGGGAAAGATTTCCATATTCCCTGCAGAGGAGTGGATACCTTCAGGAGATGTTTCTAACCCTTGACTGATAACCCTGCTTTACCCTCAAACTAAGAAGGCAGCACCCCCTCCCAATGAAGCCCTGATGATCCAATGTGACTCCAGCCCCCTGTCCATGGTTTATTTGAGTAGGAAAAGATGCCTGGATCAAGCCAGGACAATGAGATTCTCTCATTACAACACTGAAACACAGACTGTGTGACCTCTGGTCTACAAATGCCCAGTTTCCTGTTATTTTCTCCAAAGCCTTATTATTCAATTGCTTGGAATCTATAAGAGGCTCTGGGTGCTTTCGCTAAGCTCTTTCTATTTCTTTGTTTTGTTGTTGTTTATTTTTTGTAAATGATGACTTAAACTAGCTCAAGTTGGTCTGTTACTTGAAACACAAAGAAATTTACTTAAAACTTTACTATCATAAAAGCACAGATGAGAGAATGCACTGAAGGTAACTCTGGGTAGTATATCTCACTTTAAGTACCCAGTGAGTGACTACCACAATTTTAGCTGACAAACTGTAAAATATTTCTTCCATCCACTCCCCTATCCAAACACCAAACTACCAACTTAGGCCATATAAGTGGAACAGGAATTCTTACTCTAGAACTTCAGACTCTATTCATAATGCCTCTTTTAATGGATTTTCCACCCAGGTCCCTGATACATGCCAGCTCTTTCTCCACCCATTACAGATCAACATTTTTTTAATGTTGTCTGACCGTTGCTTGCTTTAATTCTCCAAATAACTGCAGGAACATCTTTGGCAGGTTCTGACAGATTCCGGGCCTTCCTTTCCATGCTGCCTACAGATCACTCATCTTGACTTCTCAACTTCTCAGTGACAGCTACTTATACCATACCCTCTCTGTCCTCCCCAGAAAACACCTGATATATCCTGGTATAATGATATAATGCCAGAGAAAACAAAGTGCTTGCCAACCCACCACTCACCCAGGTTTCCAGTATGTTTATTATGATGGGAATGATAGCAAAGTCTAAAGCCCCTCGATTCTAAAGACATCCAGTCAATTGCTTGTAAATCTCTCAAATTTCTTTTCCTACTGTAATTTCTCATGTCTGAGGAACAGCCCGGAAGCAAATTGCTTTTGGAAGTTTTCACAAAGATCTATTCAGCCCTTTTAGTGAGTTATCTAAATGTGGGGAGGGAAAGGCATTTTCAGCTGTGACGGCATGGGATGTTTTTCGTATGCTTGAGCAATTCAAAAAGGACTTTGTTTTCAAACTTGGCATGTATGAAGCCTTGGGTAAAGACCAGAGCCTTTGACAAATTTGAAGAAATGGATTTGGAAACAGTAAAAGAAAATGAGGGTAGCTAACTACCTTCTCCACCTCTGCTCTCTACATAGGTCATTTTCCTTACATCCAGAATGAGTTCTCAATAAATCACTCCTTTATATTGGCAGGTTTCCTTCTAACAAAGGCACACATTGGTTAATCTTCCACTAATACATTTTCCTTTGATCTGGAACATAGTACATCTCTGTCCACTAACCATAGTTGTGACCATAATCATTCATCTAATAAGTAAAACAGAAGCATCCAAACCTGTGAGATGCTGCTGCCTGAGAAAATAATTCCACATCCCCCCAAAAAGGAGCAGCATGTCCTCATGACCAACAAGGAGTCATTCAACCAAGGTCAGAGAACAATGATGAAGTCCGAGGATAGGAAATGACAGCTCTGCGTTCTACTTTAGTTACTGTGGTGTGTTGTAAGGTATCTCCTCTTCCTTAGAATCCCCCAAGATGGCTAAGGCCCTACCAGAGACAAGTGACTGAAGAAACATGTCACAATAAAGAGACTGAACTGTGAAAGAGAAAATACATTAAAGGAAGGGAAGAAGGGAAGAAGGAAGGTAGGAAGGAAGGAAGGAAGGAAGGACGGACTGAATTTATTAATCTGGGTGGGGTGGAACTTAAAGAAAAAAAGATAATATAGCCACAAAAAAGAGGGTTTTCAATTTTAAATCATTAATTTTAATTTTTGAAGTGGTATGCCTCTATTTAACAAAACACACACAAACACACACACAAAATCATCAGATTGGCAGAGCTATTGTCTCTGACTTCTCCACTGGCTAGGGCCATTTGCCTTGAGACATTTATGTTTGTGGCTTTGGCTGTGCTTCTCAGAATCAGGACTGTTTTTTAGGTATCTGAGCATATGCCAACAGTCTGAAACATCTGTGTAAATAGATTTGAGAAACAGTGAAAACCCCATACCAAACATAAACAGAGTGGGCTTACCTGACGTGCCCGGCTGGCAGTTGCACTGGTAGCCATTGACCAGGTCAATGCAGCGACCATCGTTCAGGCAAGGGCTGCTGTAACATTCATCAATCTGGTCACTGCAGATGGCGCCCATGTACCCGGGATTGCAGATGCAGGTGTAGGAATCAATACCATCCTGACACTGACCATGGTGGCAAGGATCGGGGTCACAGTTGTCAATGTTCTCCTCACACAACACACCAGTGAAACCTTTGGAAAGAATTTTATCAAGGATTCTCAAAGACCAAGGCAGATACTCCACACCAGAACACAAGTGTAGCTACATCCATTTACTCTACACATTCGATGTGTGGTCAATTAATACTGCAGGTCTTGAGCAGTAGAAAACGACGATCTGCATTGATTTAGAAAGTATGCCTGGAGAGAGGTGCTTAAAATAAAGATTTCCAAATCAAATTTTAGAATTGAAATACCTTTGCAACTGATCAATAATTTCATTGCAGAGATGCTTTAACTGCATCTTCATTTCTTACTAGGCTTCAGGTGTAACAGCTCAAAATATTTTTCCTTTATATATTTATCTTTGTATTTCTTTCTTCCCAAGCCCAATATACAGGTTAATGATTTCATGTATCTTATGTCCCCAATTCTGACTTTGGAGGTAAGAGAGCTTTATTTTACTTCTCTCAACTCCTCTGAGAGTAGTATGCATATATAGTAGTTTTAAATAAATACTGGTTGAATAAAATGAATGAACCTGTTATGAGGATTTAAAAGAAAAAGAGACAAGTAAGATTTCCTTTCTTCGAGGTGTAAATAGACAAACATTATATCTTTCCCTAAAAGACTCCAGGAGTCCTCCCCCCACTTTTAAACCTGAGCTAAAGGTTTTTAATCTCTTTGAAACTTATCCTCTACAAGAAGAATCTGGCCAGGGGAAGACAAAATCTGGATTCTCTGACAAGCATTAACTATTTGCAAAAAGAAAGAAAGTGGCTCATCTGAGTTGTCCTAAACTAAGTAGATCTAATAATTAAAATATTAACTTTTTGTATTAATTTTCACAACTAAATTTGCTTTTCTGTGATCAGAAATAAATTATATGCATGATGCCTGTAATCTTTAAGACTCCATTCTCTAAAATTAATGTCTTGAATTACATAAATAACTTCTTTCTCAAGCAGTCAGATAATAAAGAAGTTCACTTCTAATAATTTCTAGCCTTTCTGTATAATATTTGCCTGTGTAAAAGGAAATGTGTAATAGGGAACATCTGGCTTACTGAAATCCAATCCCAAGTACAAAATGTGATTACAAACCCAGAAATGCAGAATATTTGTGCACAGATCGTTTTTGACTCTAGTTGCAGAAGTCAGCAAAGAGGACCCAAACTTTCCCAGTGAGAGCTCTCTCTCCTGTCATTTACACACTTGACTCTCAATCCTATTTTGGTGTCTTTTATGCAGAATACCCCTGCACTTGTACACATTCAGCCTTTAAATTTCTGGGCCTTCTTTCAGTCACTTGCTTCAAGAAACACAGAGCCAGGCCTCCTGCTGAGAAGCCCCAGTGAAAAATAGCTTTCAACTGGATTTCTTCTCTTTCCTAAATGAGTCAATCTAGCCAGCTGGAAACTTACTGCTGCCAAAATCTGTCCCAGAAAGACATGGATACCAAATGGAAATATCTGGGCCAGACCACTGTTGTGGTGGAGGAGGCAGGTGCTGCAGAAAAAGAGAGCAGCAAAAAATTTGTTAGAAACAGCTCTTCCTAAACACAGAGGAGCCTCTGCGAGTGGACTGGCCTGGCAGAGCAGCTAGCAGAGGACAGGGACAATCACCCTATTTTGTTCAGATGGACCTACCAAGGAGATGAAAAGTGAGAAGAATCTTACCTGTGGCACACTGGCATTCATAGCCATTCGGGTGATCGATACACTTTGCCCCATTCAGACACGGAGTACTGGAACAGTCATCAATATCAATCTGGCAAACTGGCCCAGTGAAACCTCAAAAAGGGACAGTGGTAACATGAGTCAAAGGATTATCTTGTATCTTCCTTTACCATGAGAATGATGTTAGGTTACCAGCAGGGCTTATACCAATGGGTCAATAAGCCTATGCTTTATTATTCTCCCCAACAGGTAACTGGAATAACCAGGTGACACTCAGGGAATCAGAGGCACTTGTGGTGTGTCTCTACCATTGCTTCTTCACAGACAGACTTCACTTCTAAATGAAGGATGTAGGAAGTGAAATTTATAGGTGGAACCTCAAACAAGTAACTGTAGCTTCAGAGGCAACAGAAACCTTCTCTCTGAAGATACAATGGGGTAAGATGCAGTCTATGGAGGACAATTTGGCATATCTTCAAAAATAGCTTGAGGAAAAAAAAGGAGAGACAGAGAATCTTGGAAAAATTGGCATGTGTTGTCTGTTTCTGAACTCATGGTTGAAATGTCTAAAAATAACAGTCTCACAGAGGGCCTTCAAGAATATGACCCATGGGAAAAAAATAAAATCCCGAATAGCCTACAACTAAGGCTTCTGTGAGGTATGAGCATTCTGAAATATATACACAGACGAAGAGGTCATGGGCCATTCAAGAATAGACTTGGACTTCTGGCCACAAAGGACTTGTAAGATATAGTAGCTAAAACAAATTCTCTATTTCTGTACACACACACTCCTATCACCAAGCACTTACTCTAATGATTTCCTCATGCACAGCCCACACACATTCTCTCCCTGCTCTCTTCCCTGTGGTCAGTTGGCTTTGTGCTTTAAGAGAAAACAGGGCCAGGTTGTGGGCACTTACCAGGAGGACACAGGCACTGGAAACGATTGACTTTATCCACACACTGCCCATTGTTCACACAAGGGTTGCTCTGACATTCATTTATTTCTAATTCACAATGCACACCTTTGAAACCTAAACAAAACAGACCACACAAGTGGCTTAAAGAGAGAGAAAGGTGTATTCCAGACAAGGAAGCACAAATTTGCAATGATAACTACATCCTTTGCGAGTACACACATTTCTGCAGAGAAAAAAGGAACTCTGCCATGATGAGAAATAGTCACTCCAAGCGTCAAGCAGGACAGGGCATACTGTGAGATACCCATGTCACTGTGAAAAGCGGGAAGGGATTACATTAAAAGACATTGGCAAGACCTAGCATATAAACAAGGACTGCTCCACATTTTCTGTGATAAATCCATACTTTCTGGACTGTGGAAGGCCCAAAATGTCCCCACTCTATGTTCCTAAAGACAAGCCGAGCTGGAGCTGTTGTTGCCTTCAGGGTGCAGTTCAAGGTCAGCAGTGCCTTTCAAGGCTGGAGTGGCTGGCAGCCTTAATCAGGCAGAGCAGCCAATGTTAGCCATCATTTCAAGCTGGATTTGGCTGTATCCTCTCAAAATTAAAGACATGGTCTATGCAGAAGAGCTCCAGAATACAACTAAACATGTACTGCACTTTAGATAAATGGAAACTTCCTATATAATTGTGGATAAAATTTATTTATATAAATGGAATGGTATGGTATTTGTAATTACATGAAGGTATCAGGAAAACTTGCTATTTAAAGGATTCTTATAGTAAATCATTTTTGAAATTTTCTATTACATGTGGATTTTGATATAACAGGCTTGTTTAATTTGGTCTACATAGCTTGATGAATTCTAGCACTGCCTTACTCTTTGAGTAAGGAAGGTTTGCTTGTGAACCCTGACTTCCTCTAGTCCCAGTCAGCAAAGGAAATCAAATGCTGACAGAGCTCATCAGACTGCAATAGTATACTGAATGTTCTACCAAGAGAAGTTCAGAACAGTCCCTCCTCTCTAGACCCAACATGCTGATGGGCCCATTTACCTGGCATGCACAGACATGTGAAGCCTCCAATCTTATCCAGACAGGTAGCATCATTCTGGCAGGGGTCTGAATGGCACTCATTGATGTCCATCTCACAACGAGGTCCTGCATAACCCTTCAGACACTCACAGTGGAAGGCGCCATCCGTGTTGACACATTTTCCTGCATGCTCACAAGGATTGCTATTGGCTGAAAGACACAAGTACCAATTACTGGGATCAAAGCAGTTGAGTTTCCACAAATGTGAACAATAGAAGAGCATCTGATGGTTATAGCATCAGGGCCAGGCCTTTAATAATATCATTCCCAATTTTCTATTTTTTTTCCTTAATTTAAAAAGAAATAAAAGCAGAGTATCCTCAACTGTTATGCATTTCTGCTATTGCAGTTTCTGCCCAAACTGTCATTGAGGTAGGGCTTTATATTAAGAATCAAGTACATACGTTTCATACAGTTAATCCCCAGAATGGAATATATGGTTATGGTTATGCTGAAAGGTCACTTGTAAACACTGGCCATGTAGCAAGAGTAATCTGAGGTTTGGGTGTATGTAATTTGCTTCTACAGTAAAATGTGCTTCAGTTTAAACATTTGCTGAGCTCAACAGACACTTCACAGAACAGAAAAAGTTCTGCATACTCACCCATGGAACATTCATCCACATCTTCTGTGCAGTCAGCCCCTTTGTAGCCTTGTGGGCAGGTGCAAATATATTGCCCATTTAGGGGGTTGGTGTCACACAGTGCCCCCTTGTGGCAAGGATTGCTGATGCATGCATCATCCAGATGACACAGGAGACCTGTCACAGGGTGGGGCAAAGGACAACTAAGAGAAAATGTCTCTCACTTGGGGAAGAGCTTTCTCTTTCACCCAGGAGGGAAAACCTCATGATCAGTTCCTCAGAATCCAACATGGAGATTTATACGCAACTTCTGCTTTGCCTGACCCTACCTTGGGGACATGCTTGGCCACCAGCAAAGCACCTAGATGCAACCCTAGACTCTGACCCTGAGCTCTCAGCCAGACCTCTCCTCCAGGGCAGAGACATCTACAGGCCAGAAAATAAGAAGACGGAGACAGGAAAGTGGAGCTATCTTCCAGATAGTGTGCCAGATTTAGCAAATAAAATAGAGGATGTCCAGTTGAATTTTAGATAAACAAGAAGTAATTTTTAGTATGTCTCAAATATTCCATACATCCTATATTTTATCTGGAATCCTACTTCCCCAATATTATGCTACCTGATGATCATGGGGCCACCTGAACACCATTAGCCTCTACTAGAGTAACCTTTTAATAGCATCAACATTCCTGATTCAGGTGGCCCCAGGTCTCTGAAGATATTACTAGGCTTCCTGTTTTATATAGTTCACATGGGAACTGGATTTTCCAGTCTGCAATTAACTTAAGAAGAGGTAACTAAAGCTTCTTCCACAAAGCTGGAGCTAGGGCTTTTGGAAAGGCATCCATGAAAGAACATTTCAAAACTGCTGGGCAGAAAGTTCTCCCAGATAAATTATCTTCTCCCATCACCTTCCTCCTTACATTGCTCTCCTTCTCCTAGAACTAGTAGTTGTTAAATTGAGAGGCTAGAGCAATGTTAACTTTGTAGCATGTAAAAATCTTCCCTAAGGGGAATATTTTCATAGACATTGAGGGTTAGAAGGCACTTAAATGTTTCTCTCCTGCCAACTTCTTCTGAGTAAATAGATGGTTTCTTCTTAAAATGAAGCCTGTGGATCCATTTATTAGCCATTTTATCTTAATAGCTGAGGTGCTTTTCAGTCTAAGATCTTAAGGACTTCAGCAGATGTTCCAAAGACAATAGTTACTAACTTTCCTTTTTTGGAATGAAAAACTAAAGTATGTAGAGTTGAGAAGAGAGCCTAAAGTCCTAAAGAGGAAGATTATCTTCATAGCACTTTGGCTAGCAGGTTACATTTCTGGAACAGTCCTGAGTGATATGTTCCCATAGATGGTAACTCAAAGAATATGCTGTTTGGGATGAAAGAGAAGGCAGAGTCCTGAATGTCCCCTGCCCCTTCCCCGTTTCTAGATCCGTCCTTCTGCTACCTACCTGCCTTCCCCTCTGGGCACATGCAAGAGAAGGAGGCCACACGGTCGATGCAGGTGGAGCCTGGAGTACAGGAGGCGAAGGCACAATCATCAATGTTCTCACTGCAGTCATCTCCACTCCAGCCGTTGACACATACACAGCCATAGCCTCCATTGCGGTTGGCACAGGTGCCCCCATTTTGACAGGCATTGGGCTGCAGCAGGCATTCATCCACATCCTCTGTGCAGAACTGTCCTTTTAGGGGGAAATTACTTTTGATTAGGGCTCTTGAGTCTCAAAGGACTAGTACCATACCAGCCCCCCACACTCTTCATCTTCATGTGACCTGTCTGAAATTAAGGCAAGCAGAGCTCCAGAAGGCTGGGTCTTCACATGAATTTTAAGGCCAATTTGAGCCATCTAAATGATATTTTTTCCAGGCAAATCGTTTCAAGATGAATAGTTACTACCGCTAGAAACTCTAACAACATTAGGGTTTAGCCAACTTATCAAAGAGAAGGTAAAACCTGTAGGACCCTTGAGTTAACTAATCCCTGGGTCAATGAACATATAAGTAAGAAGAGCAAGGAGAGAAGAGTATAAAAATGAGTAAGAAAAAATAATGAGAAGGAACCTATATGCCAAACATTAGGGTAACTGTTCTATATCTTGACTGTATCAACGTCAATACACTGGTTGTAATATTATGCAACAGTTCCATAAGATGATGTTACCACTGGGAGACCCTTGATAAAGGGTACAGGAAATCTTTCTATATTAATTCTTATAACTGCATAAAACTACAAGTATCTGAAAATAAAAAGTCTAATTTTTGAAAATGTTAGGGCAAGCAACATAGGGTACAGAGAAGACATGAAAGATGTTAAAAATCTCTGGTGAAGTATGGATGTGAAGGGCAAGGCCAAGAATAATGAGACTGGAGCAAGCTGTGCTCAGCCTGAGGCACCCATACTTAAAGGATGGGGATTTGTGGAAGAAGACAAGGAAAGTCCACCCAATGTACTAGGAGATGGAAAAAGGACTGGTATGCACTGCCTGAAAAAGATCACACTAAAGGAAGCTAAACATGAGCCCACATCTGGCTAGGTTGCAGGTCACCACTATAGCAACAATGGACACTAAGGCAAAGGCTCCTACGTCCCTTAACAAAGAACAAGATAATGTCTTCAACTTACAACCAGGAATCTGTGATTAACAAAAACAGTATAGGGCCAGATCATATGAGCTATAAAATAAAGTGGTGATTGGTTTTGTTTGAGGTCTTTTAAAAACAGTTTAGAGAGCTATCAAAGGAACTAAAATTTAGATCATCCGAATTCTCTAAAACATGACAAGTTGTTGAAAATAAAAAAATGTCAAGGTGTCCTTCATTCTTCCTTTGTAAATAAAACTCAACAAATAATTTTAAAAGGCACTCTGATAAAGAGGCCTCCTAATAAAAAAAGAACACAATATTTGTGCTTGGAAAATGCCAAGGCTATCTCTAGACCCAGAATACCTAGCAATTTGACTGGCTCATGTATCTTTAGAAGGCCTGTTAGCCATCATTACTCGCAGATGCTAGTTGTGTCTGACTTAACCTAACTGACTGCCTGTTCTTTATTCCTATCTAACATGTACCTCCATTACTATAGAACCAATATCACTCTATCACACTTATTTGGTTGCACATCTGTCTCCCACTACTTGGCTGCAGTTTAGAGGGGTTCTTTTGTATTCCCAGCAAGAGCCAACTGCCTAGGATGGCAGGATGGGTATGTGGATGTCTCCGGAACTCCGTGCTCAGCATAACCCTTCCATGCTCTTCTCCTAACTCCAGCCATATAATTCTTGAAGGAGCAACCATGTCTTTACATGATCAAACCCTCCTGGCCATAGCTGACTGACCCAAGATGGGCATCTGATCCAAGCTACATCACTGTATCTCTCCCAAATTATTGGAGTAGGACCACTTTGCCACATAGACCAAAAAGATGAGGAGGCTGGTCTGCAGAGAAAGTGATATGGGTGAATCAGAAGTGCACAGAGAGCCAGGCACAGTGGCTCACACCTGTAAACCCAACATTTTGGGAGGCCAAACAGGAAGATCACTGGAGCCCACAAGTTAGAGACTAGCCTGCAGGCACTACTTGGGAGGCTGAAGTAGGAGAATCACTTGTGCCATGATCATGCCACTGCACCCCAGTCTGGACAATAGAGCAAGACCCTGTCTCAAAAAAAGAAAAATAGAAAAGATGTGCACAAAGAGAAAAAAACATGGTGGCATTCAAGTTGTTGGTTCCAATTGCTACTGAAGCCCAACTACTAGTAAGCCTACTCAGTGGCATAGCCATTCTGAGAGATGCCTCTTGCAACAGGTCTTTCTAATTTGAAACGAGGCTGTGTCAACTGCATCCCAAAGTATTAATACAGAAAGAGTGAGTGAGGGATGAGGGAGTGAATGGGGGAGGTAATGAGGGTAATGAGGGAAATGAGGGAGGAAGGACGGGAGAAGATGAATAAGAAAGTGAGAACACTGAGGTAGTGAGTGAGGGAGTGATTGCAAGGAGTGAGTGAGCAAGGGAGGGAATGCGTGAGAGAGTAAAAGATGGAGGGAGGTGAGAAAGGGAGGGAGGAAGGTAAGAAAGGGAGGGAGGGAGTCAGTGAGTGAGTGAAGGAATCAGAGAGTGAAGGAGGGAGGGAGTGAGCTCACCGGCAATAATCTCCCTCAGGGTAGATGATGTCATTTATTACAGAAACTTTGCTGTCTTATAGTGCTAGCAGAAATGGTACCTCAAAGTAATGACAGCTGTGTTATTAGGATGCAGGTGGGATTGAGAAATGAAAACATGACCAAGAAGTAGGTGAAGAGCTACTGCAACATGAAAATTGCTGAGTCTCATCTATTATACTTACGCAACTCAAATATCCACTGCCCACCAACCAAACTGACTTGCTGAATGTGAACAATTTAGATGTCATTTTTCTTTATTGAGGCTTTGTGATAATTTTGGGTACTATAAGATACAATGTGTTTAAAGCTATTTTGTATACATTTCTTATGCACTATAATAAACAGACACTGAAATAATGTAGCAAGACAAACTAGGTAAATAAAGGAAAGGAAATGTGGCACTCTTGGGAGAGGAAACCAGTAGCCATTGACTGCCTACTGAGAAGCAAGCACTGTGCTTGGGCTCTCATAAAAATTGTCTCATTTATATCTGAGGAAACAGCCTCAAAGAGGTAAAATAATTTGCCTTTGTAAGCCAGTGAGTGAAGGACAGTTGAGATCTGAACTGGAGCTGCCTCACTCTAAAATTCTTAACAAAGACCTGAGGTGAGAACCTGAACATATCAAGCCATCTCTGCATGTCTCGGGCTTCCCAAGGGCACACAGACATGGGGAAGTGGACAGGATGGAGGAGGTGAGGACTCAAATCATGACTCAAACAATTGGTTACTGGAAACACTTGTGACTGCAAACTCCTGTCTAAAAGGGAAATGTATTTTTAGGTACAGTCCACTGGTTTTTGAATGAGACTGAATTTTGAAGATTGGCTGCCTTCACTGAACACCTTTGGACCATGCATCTGTTCGATAGTGCTTGTTAGGGACAGGAAATTTAGAGATCCAAGAAGATAGTGGCTTATAAGTAATTAGCTACTGGATGGATCACACTTCTCTAAGGTTCAGGCACATTTCTACAAATTCACATTTCCTCCTAGTCCTATTTCTGCCAGATTATTTTCTCCCTATTAAAATTCTATCAACTGGTTCTAAAATTCAGAATAGGAAAAACAGTAACCAGGGTGGCCATAAAACTTGCTTATTCTAAAATTCCCAGTGGAACATCTGCTATGATATAACAACTCCCTTCACGTCACCACCCTCCTGGCACAGGAGAAAACCAATGCTAAAGACTAAAAATAAAAAACTTCAGGTTCAGGAAGGTAAAATAAAATCTTCCAAAGTTCACACAGTTGGTGAGTGAGAGTGCTGCATTGAAACCCGGATTGATCTGACTGCAAATCTGATGCTCTTTGACTGCAGCAGAGTTGAGTATTCAGCCCTGGATGTGATCAACACAATCTACAGATGAGGTCGCTGATCCCAGGGTCTTACAGCACCCTGAGAAGGCATAGGTGCATAAGACAGTTAAGGAACACTCGTATTAGAAAGGAATAAAGGCAGAAGGTCACTAGATATTTGAGTGGGAAAAGTTCTTGGCGATCACCTAGAGGTCTTAACGTGTATGCTCTACGGTCATTGAGCTTATCCCACTGGTGCAAGAAAGCACCAGCCTGGGCTGGTGGTTGAAGATTTACAGAGGAATGCAGGATTAAGTCTTAAACATATTAAAATAACTGCAGTGTATTCTTTGGCTGGGGTTTTAGAAGAAGAAAAAGTGGGAGGTCATTGAGGCTTTGACTTCGAGTATGAATTCGGAACTTTATACAACAAGTAAAGGAGGATGAGGAAAGACATGATCGATACTGTGTTTGAAGGTAAGTTGGCCAATAGAACATAGAAGGGATTAAAAGCAAATGACTTTATGTTAGTAGGGAAAGCAGGAGAGAGCACTAAGTTATAGGCTACCTAGCAAATAAAAGCCTTTGGTGAAACAGGAGAGCTGTATTGTTTCCATGTCCTACCAAGCTACTAAATCTTCAATACAAACAAGTGTCAGCATGTATCATCACCTGTGTCAACACACAAACTTTGCTGGTGAACTCCCAAAATGTTGCACAAAGCTCAGTTAGGCAAGTTTTCAAGAGCAATAATTATCCCTCTCAGTAATTTCCACCTGCCAGATATTGCAGGCTACTGTCATTTTTTTAACATTAGGACTGAGGCAGTGGACTAGTTAGGCTCTTATTTCCTATGGGCAAAAGAGAAAGAAGATAACTTGTTTTTAAAAACTACCCTCTTTAATGCCACAATGACTCTGGAATAATCTGAAATGAAATGTCAAACTAGCATATCCTTGGCTGATACCTTAAACACTGAGTGCCACCTGTAACTACTGACAATTTTCTGGTTGATCACTTTTGCCTCGTAAATATACTCAAATCTACATCTCTCCTTTGTACAGTTTATACTAACCACAATAACTTTTGTTGATTCCTCAAACATTAAGTTCTCTCCTGCCTTAGTGCTGCTGCATAAGCTGCTCTGTCCACCTGAAACATTTTTTCCCTGCTTATTCACATGGCGAGGTACCTGTCTTATCAATAGAGTAGGTCTCCAAATGCACATCTCCTCATGATTCTCCACCATTGCATCATTCCATTCAATCCATCCTGGAATGTATCACAAGCTGTGATTTCATATTTATTTACTCTTTACAGTCTCTTCCCCATTTCGCTATAAGCTCCAGGAGGGCAGGGACTGTGTCTGCCATTCACCTCAGTATCTATGCCAGCCACTGTACTAGACACTTGGTGTCAGTGGTGGAACTGACCTTGGACAGCATCTAATCTAACATGCTCATTTTACAGATGAGGAAACTAGGACCTGAGAGGTATAGCAACTTGCCCAACTTTGCACAGTTAGTTGGCAAAATAATTAGATGTGAAAATAGCTCAGTGCTGATAAAGACTTTGGGGTGTGAGATTGCTGCAGATCAAGTTAGTTTTCAAAATAAAGAAGGCCAATCTGAGCTGACTGTTGAGGGATGTAGGGAAAGAGGAAGAAACTCAGAGTGCTACAAGTGAAGATGGCATGGCATTACCAAGCCACCATTAGCAAAGGAAGTATACTGTTTTGGTTTTGCAGGAGTAGGGTCACCTCCATGCTGATCTTTTCTTGTTGCTCCATCCTCTGGCTTCAGGCTGAACAAGTAAGATTATGGGCACAGTCAGCCAGGCGTGGTGGCTCACGCCTATAATTCCAGCACTTTGGAAGGCTGAGGCAGGTGGATCACGAGGTCAAGGGATTGAGACCATCCTGGCCAACATGGTGAAACCCCGTCTTTACTAAAAATACAAAAATTAACTGGGCATGATGGTGCATGCCTGTAGTCCCAGCTACTTGGGAGGCTGAGGCAGGAGAATCGCTTGAATCCAGGAGGCGGAGGTGGCAGTGATCTGAGATCGTGCCACTGCACTCCAGCCTGGCGACAGAGCAAGACTCCATCTCAAAAAAAAAAAAAAAAAAAAAAAATTATGGACACAGCCTGTGGCAGTAAATATAACAGGGTGAACCTAAGAGGTCTGTGCTGAAATAGAAACCATGGCCTGGGCCTCATTAGCACCACGCTTCAGCCAAGTGAGCCAAAGACCACGAAACAGTCAGCATTTATGAGCTGTAACACGCAGGGACACAAACAGCTCATTATGGCTCTCTCAAGGCAAGGGCCCCACCCACAAACCACTAATCTGATTTGGAGCTACAAGTGATGGGTAAAAAATAGAGGGGGACAACAAGAGAAAGAAAGAAAAGAAGAGAAAGGAATTGAAAAAAGTAAGGTGCTGAGCCTCGATTCTCATCCTTTCCAGTCATCTCTCAACTGTGAAGTCTGTGGGAAAAAGTCTGATCACATTACTGGTCCAGTTAAGGGTCAACTCTCATTGCAACAACAATCTCCACAAGAGGAACAAATAAAAAATGAGCTTGGAAGGCCCTTGCCCTGACCCTGCTACCTTCTCCTCTATGGCTGAGTCAAGAGAGCTCCGTCTCCAATATACCTTTCCAACCAGCAGTCACCCAAGCCCCTGAGCTCTGGAGTTTCATCTCTTTCTGTGTCAGAGCAGATCATTCCTGGGACTTCTGTCCTACAAAACCTCAGCTCCATACACAGGAGACTTTCTATCACGCTGCTGAAGTTGGAGCTGAAGAACAAAGAACAAGCTTGAGTGTCCCATCACCTGCTCGGAATACAGTTGGGTGAAACATTCTGTATAAACACTGCTGTCTACAGGGCCTGCCTACTGAGAGGATGGTCTGGGAGTATAGATGTGGCTAAGGGGATAATGTAGTTGTGGAAAGGATATTCATACACAGAATAAATGCAAGAAATTCCTCCACTAATTCTAGACAGCATCATCTTTTTCAGGACTTCTCAAAGGCCTGGTTTCCCTGCATCATGACCAATGTATTTTCTAAAGAGCCGCCAGGATGATCTTAACACATAAAGTAGAATGCGCCACTCACTTGTTCAAATCCTTTGATGAATTATTTTGCATTTAGGATAAAATTCTAACACCTACCAGTGTTTTCTGCCTATCTCTTTAGGCTCTAACCATGAAATATCACTAGCTCCAGCCACTCTGGGCTTTTTTCATTTCTCAAAATGATCACATTCTTTCCCTCCTCAGTGGCTAGCACATGTTATTCCTTGTGCCTGGGATAGTCTTATCCTCACTCTCCCCAACTCCTACTCATTGTCTATATGGAAAATGTTACCTTCTCAAAGAGACCTTACTTGCCTGTCACTAAACACAATTAGTTCTGCCTATTAATATGCTCTCCAGATACATTCTATGTTTCCTGCAAGGCATTTAGTACAGTTCAAAATTTTATGGAGAATTATATTGTCTATGCCTGTGTTTCTCACTAGACTGTCGGTGCCATGAAGAAATGGGGGGTAGCTGTTTACCTCATCACTGAATCCCCAGCATGCAACACAATCCCAAGCTTAAATAAATATTCGTTAAATGAATGTTTATCTGCTTAAGGTTCTCTTATTTAAGTTATCCTAATCCCAAAATAATAATTATCTTTCAACTCACCCTTCTCATAGCAACAGTATCTCTATTCTGTTCCTACCCAAAGTGTCCGTCACCCTTGTCTACACCACCAGTCCACACACAAACCCCTCATCCCAGTCCCCTTCCTGTGTCACTAAACTCCATCTCATTTGTACCATACCCAGATTCACCTTGCCTTTGCCCACTAATCCTTCAACTACGCCTCAAGGGCAACTCTACATTAAGGTGTACAACTTCCTTCTTTGACTGAAACCTGAGTTTTCCCTAAACACACCAGCCCAGTCAGCCCTCTGCGGTAGAGCTCCTGCAGTCCTCCTCTTCTAAACACTGCCACTGACAGGAAACTAGGGGAGAAAGAGCGGGTTTTCTTTTTATTCCCCAACGTCACTACTAACCTCAGCAGTAAAAACATATGCACTGAGTTATTTCTAGGTTCCAGATGATACGTGCTTTACATTGATTGTCAACTATAGTCTTCATATATAATTAGTCTAATTTTACAGATTTAGTAAAAACTTGGTACACACTGAAGAAAAATACTAAAGTATCTTAGAAAGGTAAGAAGAGCTGTGAATTTGGAGATGAGGTTGGGCTGGGAACAACTGGAAAATTTAATGCTGTAATTCATTCATTCGTTTATCTAAAATATATATATGTACACATACACACACACGCACACAAACACAATGTGCCAGGCTCTGACTATACACAATGGGATTATAATGGTGAACAAAACAGCCATGGCTTCTGCCTGCAGAACTTACAAATAGCAGACTTATAACCAAACAAACAATGATGACACAGAGTGACAGGTGCTTTCATAGATACCTATTGCCTTGGGAGTACAGAGTAGGGAGAATAGAGAGGAACTAGAGAATGAAACTTTTAAGAGAAGTCCTGGGAGGAGCGTGCCAGGTTGTGAAAGAGGGGAGAAGTGTGTGAGGGGGTGTGTAGAGAAAGGGTGGAGTGCGGAGTATTTCAGGCAGAAAGCATAGGCTTGAGTTGAAGAGACAGCATGGTTCATTTGCGGCAATGAAAAAAAATTCTTGTGGTTGAATTATAAGAAATGCATTAGGGGACTGAAGAGAGGTGTGGCTGGAGAGGGAGTTACATGCACAGCCTTGGGACTAAATCCAAAGACAAGGAGGACCCATTGAAGTGTTTCCAGCAAAGAAATGACTCGATCCAATGCGTGTTTCAGAAAGTCCACTCTGCTGCAGTGAGGAGAATGGACTGAACTCCACCTCACCCCTCCAGGTCAACAAAAACTTCAAGAACTGCAGAGTCCAGGCTCCTGTGGCCACTATAGCAATGAGAAATACTGCAGTGCATCTGGGGCAGATTCCGGAGGCAGCAGCACTGAAAAGCATCCAGGCTCAGCCACTGGGTGGATTGCCATGGAGGCTGGGCCAGTACTGGGCATTCAGAAAGCTGACCCCCGCCACAGAGAAGAAAGTGGTGCCAAGCTTTGGTCTCCTGCTAGGAGGCCCCACTCTCTGGCTCTCCCTACCTTAGGCTGCTGGGTTGTTGAGCCAGTTTACATAAAAGCCCCTCACTGCACCAGGAGGAAAAACTAGCTGCAGCCAGGTTGAGAGTGAGGGGATCCAGGGAACACCCACCTCCCCTGTCTATGGGCAGGCAGTTACTCTGCTCAGAATGAGTAAAATGGAAAAAAACAACATGGCACCTATTAAAAGATTCTACAACATAAAACATGGAGAATGTAATGCTTAAGATATTGATGAAAAGCACACTGGGAAAATTATTCACTTACAGGAGCTAATACATTTTAGAAAGAACTGCTCCTGTACACTGAAGACATTTAGACATGTTTACGTTCTACAAAGAAATAAAAAATAATATAGGACATTAGTCTCTGATCAAAGGGGCTGAGAGGCAGGCAGAAGAAGCTATAAAGGACTGACCTGACAATGAAGAAATATAAGTCAGTGTTATAAAGAAGAACCTTAAGAGAGCTCTCACAGAACACAAAACAAAAAATGAACAGATTAAAAATCAAGAGAGATTTTAGCTTTGCAGAAGAAAGAATGAAGACCTAATTGCAAAGATAATAGGTTTTCCTGACAACTCTACAACAAATGAAAAAGAAGGCAGGGAGCCCAGTGTTACTTATGAAAAAGAAGAAACACTCAACTGGCATTGCATTTCCCTAGAATAGTAACCAGAAGACACAAAGGAACAATGTCTAAGAATTTGATGAGATTAATTCGTGACCCAAGAATTTGATATCTAGTCAAGATACAACTTGTGTATGAGGGCAACTAAATCAAAAGACATTTTTTGACTAACCAAATGGGTCCAACATGTAACTCCTCTGAAATAAAATTATTCAAAGATACTTATTCAGCTAAAATGTTAATGAAAATAAGGAACTCAGAAATGAAAATGTTGTGACATAATTGCACTGGTAGTTAACACAAAACAAGTAGCACATACAACTAAGTTGAAAATATTATAAATTGGGTTATAAAATTGTAAATATCAAGAATAATTTTAAAGAATATGTATATGTTTATAAATTTGATAACAATAATATAAATATTGAAACCCAGATTATTTACACAAAGTCTAGTGAGTGAGTGAAAGCTATGAGAAGTATGCTAATTCCTCATCTTCGAGAGAAAGAAATCAATAAATACATTCTAATTTCTGACATTAAAAGTAGATAGATGAATTGAAGTCCTTTAAAAGTTAAAAAAAAAGACATAGTATAATATAAATTATCACACCATGGTCTGTCGTTCTCGTGGACCAATTTCCTCTTCCTAGAATGACAAGCACGTGGCTTATGTTCTCGCTCTTTCCTCTCCTGTCTTGCATGAAATCAACATCTGGGTTGAGGACCAGTAAGGCCATCTGAGTCAAGAGTTCTTACTTTTCTCAACCTTACAGACCTCCACATCCATTCCATATCACAAGCACGCTCACATTCTACACCTCTGTTACAAGACACTCATTGTTCTAGTCCAAGATCTCAAACTTGGTACTTCCACTCTCTGACTATAACTTTCCCATCTTCTTCCTTTCCCATTCCCAGCAGACATCTTACCTAAAGTATTCCCCACTAAAAACTGTAAGAGTAAACCCCTCCCAATAATCCACTTCATTAGCCAACGCCCTTTGAGCTGCCTTACTCTTAGTGTAGCCAAGCTCTATGGTCAATGAGATGAATAAAGTTTCTTCCTCCCATAACCCTGCATTGTGTCTCCCTCGCTCTTCCTTTTCAGTTGTGCAAAATCTTACATAGTGATCTAAACCCATCTCCCCAAAGCCTACTTTTTCCTTTAACTTCCTCAATCTAGCTTCTTAGTCTTGTTTGTATTAAAACTGTATTTCAGAAAATTTCTAATGACTCAAATATTCTAATGAATATTTTGCAGTTATCATTTATATTTGAGTCTCCTGGTTGTCAGTTATTAATAACCATGGTTTGTTAAAATCAGTTCTGGGAATGTCAAAATAAGTAAGAGCAGTTTCCTGCCTTCCAGAGGCTGATAGTCTCTTAGGCAAGCTGAGCACATAACGCAGTAAGAGAAGTAAAATATTACAGGAGCTGCCACCGAGGCGTGTAGAGTTGAGTTCAGGGCAAGCTTCTAAGGCTGTACCCTTTAACTTGAGGATGCTATCATGGCCGAGCTCTCTTCCCACCTCTCAAACCTCCCCTTTTCTCACTTTCCTTCTTTGGATCCCCTTCCTCATCCATTTTCTGAAGTGTGGATGTTTCTCATACTTCGGGTCCAAATCCTCTGTTCTTATCACTCCATCCAATTTCCCTCACAGACTTGACACATTCCATGGTAACCCTGAGTCTCTCGTCCCTGCCTGTATTCTGAGCTCCTGGGTCTTACTGCTGCATGTTTTTCACTTGGAAAACTCATCTCCAACTTACCATCATTTCTACCCTATTTCTCCTTCTCTGTCAACAGTTCCCATCCATTACTCAGACTCAAAACAGAAGTTCACTCTTCTCGATCACCTTCCTTACCCCACCAAGTACTTAGATGCTTCCCCATTCCCACCATTGTTTCTTTCAAATTCACATTCACACACACCTTCTGCTTCCTAGTGTGGTTATGTGTGGACTTTCTTATGTCTTCCTAGTCAATTTTACCACTCTTAAAATAGGAATTTTTTCTTTGTGTCTCTTACAGTATCTAGCATAATATATTCCATGTAGTAGTTGTTCAATAAATATCTGTAAGTAGGTCCAATAGATAAATTATCGAACCTACTAACAACCATTCCATGGGGGCTTAGAGAGCCATGAAGTTAAACTGGATCGTGCCTGTAACATAGCCAAGGCTACACCCTGAGTCATGGACTGCAGGGCAGGAAAGATCCTGCCTGCAGTCTCACCTCCTGCATGTGGGGCTAGACTATCCACTCGTCCTTGTTTCCACCAACAGCGCCACTAATCAACTCTGGGACATCTGGGGCAAGGGTGCTTCAGGTTAGCACTGTGGCAGTCTGCCCAACTGATAGGAAACCGAATTTGGGGTGAGGAGGTAGAATTCAGAGAACAGGCTTATTATACTCCTCACAATCAGGCTTACAGCAGAAAAACTGAAATGTGAGACATATTTTCCCATTCCACCATGTAGAATATAAAAGAGAGCAGCTTTGAAGTACCATATATAATTAAGTAGTTTTCTCTCTCAATCAAAAAACCTCCATCCCTATAGTCCTAAAAAAAAAAAAGTAGAAAAATGGTTGTGAGAAAAGCCTCACTCTAGAGAATAATTCATCACCAGCTAGAGGCTAGACTGAGACAGGAAGATCTAGCTCAAAATAAAAGCACCATCATGAAAATCTCCATTCCCAGACACAAGGAGCTCATGCACCACCTCTGGCAAATGTACTTGCCAACTCACACCAAACATTTTTACTGAATTGGGAGCACCGACAGCAATGAAAACCTCCCCCAGCTCTTGAGGCTCATCATGCTGTAAAGGAGAGCTGAGAGAAAGTGTGGTCAGTTTTCTTTGACTCATATCCACCTAACTTCCATTGTTCACTTCTGCTTCATGTCCCAGAGCACTATTCCAAGCCCACGCTGAAATTACATTTCTGGATTAATAACAAGCACAAGAAAATAAATCACATCTGCCCCAGAAGTGAGCCCAAAGTCAAAAGCAGCCACAGAGAGGAATTTGTGAGTTGAGCTTAGGGTCAACTTTAATTCTGAAGGAAATGAACCTTTAAAAAGAAAATTCAAATAACAGTCTATGTAGACAAAACATTAATCTACACTGCTCTAATAAATTTTGGGCCCTTTAAAACCCTTTTTTCCTTAAATGGATATCTGCCAGAGCAGAACTTCTCTGATAAGATGGCCTGAGGCCAAATGCAGTATAATAAAGACATTTGTGCTCTATCTTCATCCAACCATCAGGTCTACTTCTATTTCCTAAAGGAACATCCAGTATTCAGGCTTATCCCTATAAGACAATTCCTATAAAGAAGTAAATCATCTCCCCACACCCACTCCCTAAGACCAATTTCTTTTTTCCATCTGAGCTTAAGCTAGTCCACAAGAGTGGTAGTTTTTGAAGGCACAAACAAACACTAATTAGACAGCCACAGTAGGTAAAAACGCCTGCAGTGGGGTATATAACACAGTTCTGCCCACAGGCCATGGGGAAACCATCTATTCCTCTACTTCAGGGCTAGAATAGATGCTTCTACAAAGCAGCAGCAATGGTAATACCTACAGACCATCTTTGCATCTGAAGTAATGCTGTCCAACTGAAATATAATGAGAGTAACAGATATAATTTCAAATTTTCCAGTGGCTACTAAAATATTAAATGGTAAAAAGGAATAGGGGAAATTAATTTTAATATTATGTTATATTTAATTCAATGTACCAAAATGTATTATTTCAGCATCTAATCAATATTTAAACATTATTAAAAAGATATCTTTTTTTCCATACGAAGTTCTTTTTTTTTTTTTGAGACAGGTTCTTGGTCTCACTCTGTCCCCCAGGGTGGAATGTGCAGTGGTGTGATTAGCCTCCCAAGTGACCAGGACTACAGGTGCACGCCACCACACCCAGCTAATTTTGTATTTTTTGTAGAGACAGGGTTTTGCCATGTTACGCAGGCTGTTCTCAAACTCCTGGGCCCAAGAGATCCATTCATCTCAGCTTCCCAAAGTGCTGGGATTAGAGGCATGAGCCACTGTGCCCGGCCATACTAAGTCTTCAAAATCAGTTATTTGACAATTACAACACATCTCAATTCACATTAGCTATATTTCAGATGCTCAATAGCAAGATGAAACTAGCGGCCACCATATAGAATAGGATGAATTTAGAATGTTTAGCATAATAGCTGTTGGCAGAACAAATGAAAAAATAAGCTTTTTATTGCATTTTTGATTGTTTCAATATCCCAAGAAAGAGATAATAGCAAATAAAGGCTTCTGAGAAAAAGAGGCTGACAAATTTACCCTAAATCAAACCATGAATAGAGCTGGAATTTATGCTCATCTTGAAGTGTAGAACTTGCTACAAAACACCAAGCCTTTTATGTATATGTAGTTACAAAACAAAGCCGTAACTATCAGGTTCTTCTCATTAAAAGCATGGCAAATTTCCAAATCTCCATTTATTTAAAATTAATGCCTATCTTTTTTCAGCCATATAGTCTTATCCACTCTTTTTCAAATAGCTGGCAACTTCATTTCCTTCATTTTCTCACCTCACTACTCCAACCCCTCCTTTTTCATTTTGTCAAAAGCCAGACCAAATAGTTAATGCTTCAAGTCTACAGCTGGAAATTGTAAAAGGAATTCTGAACAAAGTTGCAATAGGCTCTTAGGTATAGTGAAAAAGCATCAGACTGAATCTAAAGCATACACATAATGTTAACTTCTAACCTCAAAATAACCAGCTAGGTTCTTAAAAAGGGAAAACACATGGAGTAAATCACCAAATCTCAGGATAATGAAATTTTCAGTCTATTAAAAAACACCCCAAGTTCTTAAAATAAAACAAGATAATTTACAAAATCAATTTTATATAGAAAAAAGACTACAGATCTGGAGTTCAACAAGCCTAGATTCAAACCCTAACCCAACCACTACGGGTCTTGGGCAAATTATTTAACCCTTTTGAATACGCATCATCATCTGAAAAAAGGATATTTAAACTCTATCTCTAATACAGTTATTGCAAAGATTACACAGATAAAACATTGTAATTAGCACAGTATTTGGATGCTAATAAACATTAGTTAACTCCTACTAGATTCCTGCTCCATTCACTTCTTTAATTTGTGTAACACAGAAAAGACTAATCTGAATTTATACATCTAATATCAGTAGAAACAGAAGCCCTATGACACAAAATTTTCCTTCTGTTTTTCTCTTTACAATAGGATAGGGGCTGGGATGGTAAATAGCTCAGCTACATGCTACTGAGAACAAAGGTCTGTAAGGAGTGCTAGTAACTGCTGTCATCAATAGTCCAACCGCCCCCATAACTCAGTACATCCCTCACATCAAGCATATAATAATATCAATACAAACGTGGTAAGTGTTATTACAGGGGAATACATGGGGTACTAAGGGAGTCCAGAGTAGAACATTTAGCTCAGCCTGGAGCGAGATCAGGGAAGCCTTCCTGAAGCAGGTAACCACTTGATCTGAGTCAGGCATGCCAAAAATGATGAGAAAAATGGGGGAGGAGTGGAGAAGGAAACCCTAGAGAAAAGGAATGGTGTCAATGAAGACACAGGATGTGAAGCACTATGCAGTATGTACAGGAAAACTGTGAGCAGAGAACTGCTAGGGTATGCTGCTAGATGCATGAGAAGGAGACTGGGGAAGCAGACAGAGCTGAAGCCATGAAAGGCTTCATATAACAGAAGAAGGATCTTAGACTTTCTCCTGTTGATGATGGGCAGGGCAAAAACAAGGCTTCTCACTGGGAATCAAAGAATTGGCATGAGTGAAGAAGAAAACCTGTGATGAATAACAAAAAAAAAACTGAAGGTCACTCTAAATGACAGACAGCAAATCAAAAGAAATAAAACTGCCACATTAAACTTATCCATGATCTCCACCACCCTTTTTGGAAAATATAAAAACAGAAACATCTTATAAAGACTTCTAGCGAAAAGAGGCATTTATTAAACGTCCTGGGATAAGAAATTTGAATAAAAAAATCATTTCACTGGGGAAGTTTTCCCCAAGAGCAGGCCTTCCTAATTAATATCAAAGCAAGAAACCAAGTGTAGTATCAAACAAAAACCAGCAACAATATTACAATGTTGTTTAATCTTCACTGGCATCAGAAGCCTCAGTACTACACAGTTACTCTCTCACAGAGCAAGGGAGAGATCAGAATGTGGTCAAGTTCTTAACAAGTATCTCATCCTGTCCAATACTGTAAGGATCATTAAAAAGAGAAAAAAAACACAAATTTTTCCAGTTACTATGTCATGTAATTAACTTTACAGTAATTTTTTAAGTTGAAAAAATAGCCTCTGAAAAGCCTATCATAGAAAAATGGCAAAAACTAGAAGAGAGAATGTGACAAAAAGTACAGAGGGTTAGAAGTGAAGTTCTAGGATCAAGACACCATGAAGAAATTCTAGGGGAAGTCCCAATTCTAGGAAAACCTGGTGGGAAAGTATTAAAAGGGACAGTTTGGGAATTAAAAGCAGAAATGTTTGGCCTCCCCAGTAAGTCCTGTGATTGAGTTTTTAAATGCTTTTCATCTTTTTCTATTCATAGTCTACAGCTCTAAAGAGTATTGTAAATAATTAGATGCTACAGATAAGGAAAAGTAATTCAGAGACACTAAAGAATACCAGGTAGTAATGGCTGCACTTCAACATTAAGATTCTTTGTAGGAGATAGCCCACTACTGGTACTGTAATTTTTTCTTATAATACTAACTTCCTGTTGGGTTTCCACATTAAATTAATTTCTCTCAAAAAGGCCCAGCTCTTAGTCCCTTAATCAGTTCTTAATTGTCTCTACTTTCAGTAGATAAACAGACATAAAGAGAAATTAGAACCAAATGTCTGCATAAATCACTCAACCTGCCTAAGACTACATGAGAAACTTCCAAGAGGCTGTAAAATTAAGCAAGACTACCCTTCTAATGTTAGAGGCAGAAAAAACTATTTTTGTTCGTGTACAAAAAGGGATAGAAGAAAAAAACAAATGTAGGATGCGTATCATAAAAATAATGTCATTAAGAGTACCTGCCTAACACTTTGCCTAGTTATAGAACATGACATTAAGATGGGACAGATCTCTGTCCGTGAACAAATAGGCTCTGAACTCTGGTAGCCTGTACAATTTATTTTAGCATTTCAGGAAATTTTTCCTCTTTAATATTTATTAAGCATCTACTATGTTCCAGGTAATGTCCTGCTTTTCCCAGATAATAAGCTTACAGTAGTGCTCTTCTCTCATATCTGCCACAGCATCTAGCATGGTGCTAGGTTCAGAGTTGCTGCCCAATAATACCTGTGAAAATATGTCTTTGAGTGAACATAGGAAAATGTATGAGGTTAGTACAATAAGCAATGATCTAGCATGGAGATCCTGCTCAGTTCACATACTGGTTCCAGAGCAGGCCTAAGATATTTGTTACTGATATTTTAAAAAAACAGTCTGCCTCTGGTTACCAATCCATATCCCATTCTGGTGGATTCTCCACACTGTACATACCTGTCCATTGTGGGGGACAGCGGCAGTTGTAAGTGTTGACCCCATCCACACAAACCCCTCCATTCTGACACCTGTGGTTAGGGCAGTCATCAATATTCCTCTCACAGGTGCTCCCTTCAAAACCTGGTAAATGAAGAACAAACGAAAATGATGAAATATCATACAGAAGAAACGACCTGCTCTGTTTCCACAGAACATGGTTATTAGAATAGACCCGCTTCATGACTTCAGTTCAACAGCTGCTCACCCAGGACTCACCATATGAAAAATCCCCAATTCTCTGTCTTCTCTGGCCTCAAGCATAGCTAGACAGTGAAAGTGACTCATTGTGCCAATGGCATGCCTTCATAGTTACCTCACAAGTATTTCAAAATGTTTTCATGAAATAAAATCCCAGGGATGATAAATGTCTACTTGGGACAGAGATATTCAAGGGTTCTAAAAAAACAGGGTATTGGATTTTCCCCAGCTCCATACCAGACTAATGGGAAGAAAAGATAAAATATTACCTAATTAAATTTAAGTTCCTTTTATTTTTTTTCTTTGAATGATTGCTAGGCGGCCTCGAAGCCAGGTGGGGAAGGGAGTGGGGGAGGATATAGGAAAAATATTGAACTTAAAGTATGAAGATATGGATCAAGTCCCAATCTCACCACCTGCAAGCTATTCATACATGGTAAGCTAAAGTTCTGCATCAACTTCCTCACCTGTAAAAAATGAGGCTAATTCCACTTGCCTATCCTGTCTTTCTAATTTTAAGTGCCACATCATGAGTAAAGTGCTATACAAATGTTAAAAGGTTTCTGAAAATTGGGTGGCATTATTACTAACTAAGCTTACCAGCACTTCAAATTCATCAGGCTCTTCTCTAAACTTACAGCATTGCTTCCTTCCTCTTGGCTTTTTCTTTTATGAAAAATGAAACTAGTACACCAAACTTCACTCTAACTGCCCACAGTGTGGTCCTTTGTAGTTTATATGTTGGGCCTCTTACTTTCTCTTTCCTTGCTACCAAACTCCTGAGCTAATTAAATAGAAGACTACCAGCTTCTATTCTAAACATTCTCCTATTTGAAATATAGTATGATTACATATTTGGCTTCCTCGAAATATCCCTTAAGGTTCCTCTCTCTCACTCAAAATACTTATTGGGACTTACATTAGGCACTGGTGATACAGCAGTGAGTCCCTGCTTTTGTGGCATTTACAGCCTTGTGAGTGGGACACACATCAATCACACTTTGCTTTATTCCTTACCATAAGTTACTGTGGCATTCTACATCTGCTCTGCTACACTGGAACATGGCTGATTTCTCTAAATACAATGGCAGTCATATAAATAAGTATAAACTGAGTGACCAAAAACATTAGCCAAAAATCACTCCATGGAAGACAGAAATCACTGAAGGCTTTATTGAAGGAAATTATATTTCTCCAAGTATTTGGTACTCAGTCCATTCAAGCAGATGAATCACTAAAGAAGCCTGAAAAAGACTATGAAAATTTACTCAAATTTCAAAAATGTATCATATTACTCAAATTTCATATTACTCATACAGAAATATGAGTCTTACAAATAGACCAATGAGCCAGAAAATGATGAGCCATTGAAGCCCACCCCTACAGAATCTATGGGATCTACTAGGTCCTTGAATAAGAACTAGGGTCTTTGCCCCTAGTCTGGTGCTCTTGATGAAGATATTCTTTGGAAAATTTAAAGACATAGTTTTAGATTGTTGGGGAAAATGGGGCCCCTGGCCTACAACTGCTAAACTTGAGAGGTCTGGTGGTGTAGTAGAATGTCAATGATCATCCTCCCCTAACTCGATCTCTCTGATGAGTAAGACTAAATACAGTTGACTAGGGTGTCAGGGAGGTAGCAAAGCCCTTGTAGCTCAACTATAAGGAATAGAAACTGTGACTCTAACTTTATATTAGCCAATGTTACAACTAACTGAATTCACCAACCACAGACAAGAAAGCAGAAGCATTTCAGCAGAACCACAACAGAAAAGAAATAAAGTGTTTTCTTTTTATAACTGATTGACTATTGTTGAGGTACTTTTTCCCTGTCAATAGGTAGATAGGTAGGTAAGAAGGGAGGTAGGTAAGACAGTTATTTCATAGCTAAAAGCATGGCTTCTGGGGCCAAACTGTCTAGGCTCAACTCTCAGCATTGCCATGCAATAGCTGAGTGAATATGGGCAATATACTTAAACTTTCTTGGGGAATTAACAGGACCCACCTTAAATGGTTATTGTAAAGATTAAACGAATTAGATAAAAACAGCACTTAATTCAACAAATGGTCCTGGGACAACTAAATATCCGCATGTAAAAGAATCAAGTTAGACTCCCTCCTCGCACATAAAAAATAACTCAAAATGGATCAGAGACCTAAAGGTAGGTGGTAAAATTATAAATCACTTAGAAATAGTAAATCTTTGTAATGTGGGATAAGCAAAGTTTTCACAAATATGACTGAAAGCACAAGCAACAAAAGAAAAAATAAATTGTATTCCATCAAGTTAAAAACATTTGGGCTGAAAAGTATATCATCAAGAATGTGAAAAGACAGTACATAGAATGACAGAAAATATCTGCAAATCATATTATCTGATAAGAGACTTGTATTTAGGATATATTTTTAAAAAACTATTACAGTTCAATATTAAAAAGATAAACCAATTATAAAGTAGGTAAAGGATCTGAACAGACATTCTCCAAAGAAGATACATAATGACTAATAAGTATATGAAAAGACGTTGAAAATCATCAACCATCAGGGAAATGTAAGTCAAAACCACAATGAGATAAACACTTCACATTACAGATGAATATAATAAAAAAGACAGACAATAACAACTGTTGATGAGGATGTGGAGAAACTGGAATTCTCATACACTGCTGGTTGGAATGTAAAATAATGTACCCACTTCAGAACTGTCTGACAGTTCCTGAAAAGGTTAAACAGCATTACCATCTGACGCAGCAATTCTGCTCCTAGGTATATATCCAAGAAATATGAAGATAAATGTCTACCAAAAATTATACAAGAATGTTCATAACAGAATTATTGATAATACTCAAAAAGTAGAAGCAACTCAAATGTCAATCAACTGATGATGGATAAATAAAATGATAAAATGTGGTAAATCCATATGATAAAATATTATTCAGCCATAAAAAGGCACAGAGTACTGATAAATGCTACCACATCAATGAACTTTGAAAACCTCATGCTAAGTGAAAGAAGCTGTCATAAATTACTACATGCTGCATGTTTCCATTTGTATGAAATGTCCAGAAGAGGCAAATAAAGACAGAAAGTAGACTAGTAGTTGCCTAGGGCTGGGAGGGAGTTAGGAGGAATGGAGAGTAATTGATAATGGGTAAAGGGTTTCTTCTGATGTATAAAAATATTCTAGAATTGACTGTGGTGATGGTTACTCCTATCTACTAAAATTACTGAATTGTGTACTTTTTTAAGAAGTAAATTGTATGGTATATAAATTATATCTCAAAGCTATTGTATTAAGGGAAAAAGCACTAAACACAGTGCCTTACACATATTAGCTAATATTATTATTTGTCAGTGGTATTATAGCATTTGTTAGAGATTGTCTACTCTAATCCTTTTATGTTACAGATGAGGAAGTTGAGAGCCACATGGCTGACTTGACCAAGATTAAATGGCTAGTAAGTAGGAATAAGTACTGAAACAGAAACTTTACCCAATTGCAGTCCATATGTTTTCTGGGATCCCGGAGTTCCCTTTCAACAATGTAAAATACAAACTTAGGTCAAAAGTTCCCATGTCTGAGAAAACTCAAGCCAAATCACTTCTCCTCCAAAGTTGACAGGATTTATGCTTTAAAAATAGAGATACAGAATGCTCTTTGGAAAGATCTACCAAATTCCTGTAAGAAACAGTCTACCCAAAGTAGGGGAAAGGCTATATGAAAAGTTACAAGGCACTTCTTAAAAATATATCTTAGGTTTTTAGGGAAATGTAAACAGACAAGTTTTCAGACCCGTGGGTGGAATGGATGTAGCAGATTCACTGAGAGGCTCACAGTGCCGTACTAAAGGGAGTCTACTGCTTAAAGCCAATTCACATCCTTAAAAGGTCAAATGGAGAGAAATTAAACTTGGGAGAAGCATTTTAAGACTGTGCTGTTACAAAACCTCGGGCCACTTAACTGATTAATCATGGCAATGAGGGCAGGGACAAGAAAAGAGTCTTTAGAACCTGTCATCCCCACACAGAAGAGCAACTTTCAGGGAAACACCCTTATCTTTCCATTTTCAGACCCCGGGAGGTGTGAGGGTGGAAAGCCTAGGTAGAGAAGAGAGCAGAAAGGAGATGAGATGACACAACCAGGATTCTCCGAAGCTGGGCTTGAAGTCCTCAAGAAAAACTCCCATGAACAAGGAAGGAAGAGTGAAGAAAAAAACAGGGATACCTGGAACTGGACAAAAGTAAAAAGATAGAAGGATACTTTTCCCCCAGAAGAAGTCTGTCACAAAAGCAAACCTGCAAATATACGATCAGTATAACACCCAAGAAAATGACACATGTGGCCAGGCATGGTGGCTCATGCCTGGAATCCCAGCACTTTGAGAAGCCGAGGCAGGTGGATCACCTGAGATCAGGAGTTCGAGGCCAACCTGACCAACATGGTGAAACCCCATCTCTACTAAAAATACAAAAATTAGCTGAGCATGGTGGCAGGCACCTGTAGTCCCAGCTACATGGAAGGCTGAGACATGAGAATAGCTTGAACCTGGGAGGTGGAGGTTGCAGTGAGCCGAGATAGCGCCATTGCACTCCAGCCTGGGAGAAAGAGCGATGCTCCGTCTCAAAAAAAAAAAGAAAAGAAAATGGCACATGCCCCCAAGTGTGAGAATGCAAGAAGGAATCCCTGATCTATCCCTATCCAACCAGTTTTCTTGGCACACACCTTCCATTCTCTGAATGAGCCCAGATTAACTCACTGACCCCTGTGCCACGTATCTCCCACTCCATCACCCGCCCAGGCTCACTGCTTCCACCGGCGTCCCTTCATATCTCCCTACTGACCTCCACTTTTTTCTAACTTTGTCACCAAAGAAGTCACAGAAATAAATAGGAGGATTCAAAAAGAATAATTTCAGTACATTTAAAAAATTGTAGAATATAGGATTCTCATCTATGTTTATCACGTTCAATTCATTCATTTTTCAAATTTTCATTGTGGCACCATTTTATGACAGGCACTATGCTGGGGATGCTGGCGACTAGGGTAGGGAGTTAAAATGAGAGTGTCTACTTGGAAAGATGAACAGATAAATAATCACCGTGGTAAGTGCTGTGCTAGAGATATGCAGATGTCAAAAGACCTTAGAAGGTCTACAATCCACTTGGAGGGTAGGGAATATAGAAGGCATTTCAGTGAAATAGGGTGCCTTTGACAAATCATTAAGAATGAGTTCTACATTAAAAAGGGGAAGAGAGGGTGATAGCTGAGGAGGCAGCATAGGCAAGAGCATCCAGCATGAAAGAACAGTGAGGGACATCAGGAACATCTTTCAGGAACATCAGGTAAAACAGACTTAGGGCCCAAGTCAAAGGAGCTAAAATAATACACCCTGGAAAGTGGTATGATCATTTCTGCATCTGCTCCAGAGAAACCTGCCAAAATATGATTAGCATAATACCCAAGAGAACATCACATTCCCCATGTGTGAAAATGCAAGAGGGAATTATTTCTAATAGTTCATAAGCTCAGCAACAACAGAGTAGACACAAAAGCCACAGAATGTGCTTAGGCTTTACTTTAATGATATAGGGATATCACATATCATCAGCCTGTGGAGTACAGAGGTAGTTTACAAAGGATAAACCTTCATTGTTTGGAAAGGAAAGATCAGAGAGCTCTTTATGAAGTTTAAACAAAATCAGAGAAATAAAGAGATGTGGGAAATAAAGAAAAAAAAGAAAGTACATTGAGGACAGTCCAATCTAACTGTGAACTCATAAGGGACAGCCAGTAAATTCAAAACAGCCTACTGTTTTTTGATTACTTGTGCTACTCTATTAAAATAGCCACAAACACAAAACTAGTCTACCTCTTTCTCTCCGCATTATTGGCCCTAACCCAAAAATAGTGGGAGTAAATGATTTAATAATTTATTTTCATGCTCCATTTTGTTCTTAAATTAAAATTACTGTGGTTGGTGCCCCTCCTTTAGCTTCTGCTAAAGACTTTACATAATGAAAGCTCATGAAGTGTCTGGATTACTAACAGTTACTTATCCAAAAAGATGAGACATGGTTCATTGATTTGATTCTATTAGTTCTCTCTTGAAGATATTTTTCTCCTCCCTTTGTGAAGAAACATTTCTTTCTGTGTCATACAAGATGAGTCATTTTTGTAGTTTTAATTCCCTCTTGAGTCCTACAATAATACTAAAATACTCACAGTGACTACAGTATCCTTTGCAGGGAAAGAATTGTAAATTAACCATTTAAATATAGTCACTAAGTTATGTGGCATTCACTGACTCAGAGTTGAAAAAGACTCCAAAATTCTTATCCAGTATTAAGAGTATACAAGGACAAAAGGAGAGGCCAAACTAAGTCTAGGACGCACAATACAAAGAAGAAAATGAGAAGACCAAAGTTACAGTCTCAATACTATGACATGATACTAAACCATACAGTCAGTCAGCCAATATATATTTGCGGGCCTAGTATATACTGGGCACTATTTGTAGGTGTTTGGGTTACATCAGTAAACAAAAACAAAGATACTAGTTTTCAATCTGGTGAGGGTAAGAGGCAGTAGAATTTGGAAAAGACAGACAATAAACAATAGACATAATGAAGTAAATTATATAGTATAAATTATATAGTAAGAAGATAAGAGTTACAGAAAAAGAAAACAAAAAGTAGACCAGGGTTAGTAATTAAGGGGGTGGGGGACAGTTACAATTTTAAATAGGGTGGTTAGAGTAACCCTCAATTAGAAGTGCCAAGACGTGAAATGCAGTGGAAGCAACCATTTGAAAGTTGCAGAATACTTTAACAAGCTACTTTGCCTCCTGCTGACTTTGTTTCCCCATTTTTAGAACTGAAATAATAATTCTCATCAAATAAGGGTGCTATTTACATTGAGATAGTGACTATTACTATAAGTAACATTTTAGTCTCTTGACAAGCATGGGAAGCAATGGAATGAAGGGCAATGGAAGGAAGGGCACTGCATTATGAAAAGGGCTTTTTAAAAGAAAACTATCTCTAGGCACTATTTCCCTTTGTGGAAATGAAGTGAATATTTTCTGAACTCCACCTGGGACATACGAACAATGAGCATGAAATCTTACAAACTGTATAAATAACATTTATTCACAGTGTCACTGCATCATCTATTGTTTTGAATTCTCTTTAAATTTCCTTCTATATATTTATCCAAAGCTGAAGTCATCTGGTTTAGATTATGGGACCCTGAAAAGCAAGAACTAGTCTATGTAACTACTTTTAAACATCTGCACAATGCCATACACACACACACACACACACACACACACACACACACACATATTGATATGTAACAAGCACTATTTGATTATAATTAGGAGTGTCTTGGTTTTCTTATAACATGAACATATATTTTTAACCCAAACAGCTTAAAGCATTTAACGAAAAGTTTTACACACCTACAAAGTGCTTTCAGGAAGCAGATGTGCAGTGCAATGTGGTGCAGTAAGATGCACAAAGCAAAGGCTTTGAAAATAAACTGCCTCGGTTTCAGGACCCAGCCTAACCACATATTAGCTGTACAACTTTGGGTTAATCACTTAACATCTCCAAACTTCAGTTACTTCATGTGGGAAGACTTGAAAAATAATACCTGGTCCCAAGATTTTTGTGGAATTGAGCTAATAAGCATGGAAGTACCTGGCACAGTTCCTGAGTCACCAAAAAAATGTTAGTTTTCTCTTCATCAAATCTCCCCATTCCCACCCCTCATGCTAATCTCCCCTCCCACACACACACACACCATCAGTGAGTAAATAAGTGTCTTGCGTTAAACTACAACCAGAGAATAAGACACAGCCAAGATTTCGTTACTCTATTTCACTAGCCCTGGCAGCCTCTCAGCTGCGGAATCCTTGGTTATTTCCTTTCTCAAGGAGGAGATACGATTCTAGTTTGACAGATCCTTTCCTGGACACACTCTCAGAATTCCCTAAGGTTCTTATCGTGGCTAATGGATAACAATGCAGAGGCTATGGGAGTGAATAATCACTCTCTCTCAGCTAAAAACTTCCTTTATTGACTTCTCTAACTTCCCGTCAACATCTTGCTGCCAAATCAACCTCTTGTTCTAGGCAATTATTAAAAGCAATTTTCTTGAAACTGAAAAACACATTTAGCCTTCAACAATAAATCCCACTAACATCAATTACTAGCCAATTCGATTACTAGAATATCAGACCCAGAGATATTTGCAATATTGAAATATTTTCAAAATAAAGTTGTTTACATTTCTATTTCTGTCTTTAACCCTTAAAATGCAAACAAATACAGGAGTGAAGACAGATGTATTTTATTTATTTCTTCTACAAGATAAAGTGGATAGTAATATTATGTTAAGAAAACACTTATTTAGTATCTAGAATGATAGCATTATCTATTCTTTACTAAAAGAGAAACTAAAAGTAATATAATTAAATAGCTTGTTCTTGTGACTTAAATAATATAAAGTTTTCATTTCAATTATGTGACAATGCTTTGTATAGCTGTATTCCAAATACATAGCATGGTGCCCAGAACATAGCAGGCAGTCAATACATTTTTACCAAATGAAATGAATAAATTACCAGTTGATTTTATACTGAGGACCAACCTATGACCTTTAATCCCTCCAAAATAAAACACACAATCCCATTATATGTGAACCATATCCACAATACCAGAATCTAAGATTCCCACTCTGAAAGAGTAACTAGAACAACTTCTTTTTGAGGCAATTCTGCTTACTTAGCACATTACTCCCCCCTACAGTTTTCCTTCTTTTGTTTTTGTACTAAGGATATTTGTATAAAAACAGGATCTTTGTTGCTTAGTAATTCATCTGCTCCAGCTGCTTGTATTCTGTTCCCAATCAAAATTCTTGGTTTTCAGCCTCCTCATCATTTTTATAAGGAGTTGAATGAATTGGCCAGGCTTGTTCCTTTCTCCCTCTCCATGGAACACCAGGCCCCAAGCTCCCCGACACTGCTCCTCTTTTTGTTTCTATCTTTGGGTTGTGTGTGCACTCTAGAACACTTGTATCAGTGAAGAGTGTAACAAAGTATTGTGCCACACATAGTCTCTCATATATCATCTATCAGCTCATCAAAAAGTGCTCACTGATTAACAGAGGATCCCCTCCTCAGTTTCAGAATTCTCTAGCTTTAAGTTAGGGGAGGGTTACCCCAAAGTCAGAGAGGGTACATGGGAGAGGGTTGTGAAGGCCAGTAGCCCAGAGAAAATCAAGGGCAGCTGGGTGCATTTAGGTGGATAAGAAAACAATGAATTACTCCATCAAAAGCAAAAGCACAAGCACATAGGAAAGTTGATCACCTACTGTTAATGTCAATTCAGTTTAAAGCACTTTATTAACCACACATACATATTTTCCAGTGTCTAATTCTCATCGTGTTCTTTTCCATTCCAGACTTGCCTGTCTCTTTCCCAGAGCTCTGTTCTTCTTATTTCTCACTGTTTCTACAAAAGGGACAATAAACAATTTTCTAGCCACTCATCATCATAAACCCTGACATGCTAAATTATCCCCTGCTCAGTTTATGGACCACAGTGGGCCCATAAAACTCCTCCCTCACTAGCAACCCACCCCACACAAAATTCTCACTTCCCTTTTTCCTTGCGCTTCCTAAAAAAAGCAATTGAGCCACACCCACTACCTCCTGTGCTAGGGGTTTGTCCCCTAATCCTGGGACACTAGGGAGCTCCTTACCTGGAAGGCAGTTGCACTCAAAAGTGAAGTCACCAGTCTGCCGACAGGTGCCTCCATTGACACAAGGCGAGGGTGCACAGGGCACATACAGGCTGTCACAGTACTGGCCTGTGAAGCCCTGAGGGCACTGGCACTGGTAGGAACCAGGCAGGTTGAGGCAGGTGCCACCATGCTGGCAGTGTCCTGGAATGTCACACTCATTGACATCAGTCTCACACTTCTGCCCTGTGAAGCCTGTGAGGCATTTGCAGGAGAACTGGTTGGCCACAGTGGTACAGGTACTTCCATTTGCACAGGGATGAGACAGGCAGGCATCGGTCCATTGGCACTCCTTACCTAAAGGAAGGATAACAAAACTCAGTACTGGCCACAGAAATAGGAGATGGCCCCATCCTCAATACCTCATTGACATCAGCGAGCTCTTGCGTGGAGAAGACCTCAACTCTTTGCATTTTACAAAAGGCTAAATCAGAGCCTCCTCAAGGTCATCTGACACAGAGCCCTCTCCAGTAACTCTCCAAGGACCTCAGCAGAGACACAAGGACTCAGTGGGTGGAGCACCTGGAGGCAATTGTAGGTTAGTCACATTGAAGCCCAATCCTGCAGGACGCTATCAGCAATAGGAGTCTGGATCCATCTACTCTCTTAGAGCTCACTGTCTTTGCATATGCTGCTCCTGTTTGAATATCAACTTCCGGGCCAGGAGCAGTGGCTCACACCTGTAATTCCAGCACTTTGGGAGGCCGAGGCAGGCAGATCATGAGGTAAGGAGTTCAAGACCAGCCCGGCCAATATGGTGAAACCCTGTCTCTACTAAAAATACAAAAATTAGCTGGGCATGGTGGCACGCACCTGTAATCCCAGCTACTTGGAAGCCTGAGGCAGAAGAATCACTTGAACCCAGGAGGCGGAGGTTGCAGTGAGCCGAGATTGTACCACTGCACTCCAGCCTGGGCGACACAGCAAGACTCCATTTCAAAAAAAAAAAAAAAAAAAAAATCAACTTCCCTTCTGTTTTCCTAGTGAACTCTCACCTATCTTGGCAACTCTACTCAAAAGTTCCAACCTCTGTAAAGTCATCCTTAGTGCCCCTCACATACATACATGTGCGCAAACACAGATACACCAAGTTTGCTATTTTCTTCTATTATACCACCTGCCACACTGGCAGGGTTGGGTCTCCATGGTATGCTCTCAAATCATGTCTGTTGAATGGATAAAATATATCGATATTTTCCACAAAATATAGTTACTAAATAGACCTCTGGTGATAGAAACAAGTCAATACTACTTCTGTTTCCTCTAAATGTAACACACACATATATTCTGGGAAACATTTTATTAATTGTGGCCTTGCTATAAATATCTGTTGATGTGTTTGAAAATGATGAAGGACCTCTGGGTCCCTATATATCAAATGAAATAGAAGCCATCAGGACAGAGGTCTAGAAGGTATTCCGTGGACTTTCTCAAGTAGGAAAGTACCAGCACTAGCAGGAAGACTCTGATGGGTTGAAAACTAAATCATGATGCCAGGGGAAGCAAAGCAGATTCTTTGAGGCAGAAAGAGAAAGAGAAAAAAATATCCTCACAGAACTAGTAAATTTGATATTCACATGGCTGGCTTTCTGTTGTCATTAGTCTAAGTCGCTTATTATTTAAACTACAGAGATGAGAACTCCTTGAATTATTATTATTATTATTATTATTATACTTTAAGTTCTAGGGTACACGTGCACAACATGCAGGTTTGTTACATATGTATATATGTGCCATGTTGGTGTGCTGCACCCATTAACTCGTCATTTACATTAGGTACATCTCCTAATGCTATCCCTCCCCCGTCCCACCACCCCAAGACAGGCCCCCATTTGTGATGTTCCCCTTCCTGTGTCCAAGTGTTCTCATTGTTCAATTCCCACCTATGAGTGAGAACATGCGGTGTTTGGTTTTTTGTCCTTGCAATAGTTTGCTGAGAATGATGGTTTCCAGCTTCATCCATGTCCCTACAAAGGACATGAACTCATCCTTTTTTATGGCTGAATAGTATTCCATGGTGTATATGTGCCACATTTTCTTAATCCAGTCTATCATTGATGGACATTTGGGTTGGTTCCAAGTCTTTGCTATTGTGAATAGTCCCGCAATAAACATACGTGTGCATGTGTCTTTATAGCAGCACGATTTATAATTCTTTGGGTATATACCCAGTAATGGGATGGCGAGAACTCCTTGAATTTGTTAATACTCCAGTTGATTGTCTAGGAAAGTATCTAAATCTCTGACCTGATAGAAAGGTAAATGGGAGACACAAGAGTTTTTCTATAAGGGAAAAAGATGCAAGACGTGACATATGAGCACATAAAAGTGCTCTCTGCCTATCAAGGAATGCCAAATCAAAGGAGAAAATTATAACACTAATTTAGGCACAGCATATACATCTCAGGGAGCTAAGACAGAAAATGAAGGAACTGCAATTCTTCTTGTCTTTCCACTCATGTCACTAAGAGGCACTTATTTACAGTGGAGAAGAGATATAAATGCTCACTTCTAGCAAGTGTGATTTTCAGAGTGATGCCCACAACTGAAACAGAAAGATCCCTGGGCTGAAGTGGTGGCTGATGCCTGTAATCCCAGCACATTGGGAGGCTGAGGTGGGCAGATCACTTGTGGTTAGGAGTTTGAGACCAGCCTGGCCAACATGGTGAAACGCCATCTTTTCTAAAAATACAAAAATCAGCCGGGCTTCATGGCGCATGCCTGTAATCCCAGCTACCTGGGAGGCTGAGGCACAAGAATCACTCGAACCCAAGAGGTGGAGGTTGCAGTGAGCCGAGACTGCGCCACTGTACTAAGCAACAGAGTGAGAAGAAAGACAGAAAGAGAGAGGGAAAGAGAGAGAAAGAGAGAAAGAGAGAGAAAGAAAGAAAGAAAGTAAGGAAGGGAGAAAGTAAGGGAGAAAGAAAGAAAGAATCAACCCTGAATTTGGTTTCCATATATATTATGTATAGGCACTAACTTGCTGCCTCTGCTTCTTCATCTCTGAGTGGAGATGAGCTAGTAAGCTGACTGAGGTATAGCGCTGTCACAAAAACCAAAAGGATGACCTTGATCTGTGATGATTCCTAAAGTGATAGACAAAAATAGCATATGTATAAAAGATGATCAGAATCGGCCGGGTGTGGTGGCTCACACCTGTAATCCCAGCACTTTGGGAGGCCGAGGCGGGTGGATCATGAAGTCAGGCGATCCAGACCATTCTGGCTAACAAGGTGAAAGCCCATCTCTACTAAAAATACAAAAATTAGCTGGGCATGGTGGTAGGTGCCTGTAGTCCCAGCTACTCAGGAGGCTGAGGCAGAAGAATGGCGTGAACCCGGGAGGTGGAGCTTGCAGTGAACCGAGATTGCGCCCTGCACTCCAGCCTGGACGACAAACCAATACTCCATCTCAAAAAAAAAAAAAAAAAAAAAAGGTGATCAGAATCTTGCAGAACACACCAAGAAGAGATCCTTCTTAACAACAAAGGAAGAAGTTTTAATTTGGGACCATTTCAGAGTGACATTTTAATTATGAAGAAGGCATTACTGTCATTTCCACTAGCCAGAATTAAAATATTTTAAGTGGGTATATGCCCCCCTACTTTGCCTCCTAATAGCAAAACAACTCAAAACTGACAATCAGGAAGAAATTATTCTTATAACACCAAATATTTTCAGTGACTTACATCATCAATACCATCATCGTCATGATGGAGATAATGGATCATCCTAACTACCCTCTACCCCACCAACACCTTTTGATGAATGATATGGTTTGGTAGTGTCCCCACCCAAATCTCAACTTGAATTGTATCTCCCAGAATTCCCATGTGTTGTGGGAGGGACCCAGTGGGGTAACTGTATCATGGGGGCCAGTCTTTCCTGTGCTATTCTCATGATAGTGAATAAGTCTCATGAGATCTGATGGGTTTCTCAGGGGTTCTGCTTTTGCTTCTTCCTAATTTTCTCTTGCCACCACCACGAAAGAAGTGCCTTTTGCCTTCCACCGTAATTCTGAGGCCTCCCCAGCCATATGGAACTGTAAGTCCAATTAAACCTCTTTTCTTCCCGGTCTCGGGGATATCTTTATCAGCAGCGTGAAAATGGACTAATACAGTAAATTGGTACCAAGAGTGGGGTTTTTGCGAGAGTGCCAGCTATCCCGAGGGAAACTTTGGAGGGAACCAGCTACTAGATGGTTCAATTAGTCTTTCGCCCCGACACCCAGGTTGGATGACCGATTTGCACATCAGGACTGCTACGGACCTCCACCAGAGTTTCCTCTGGCTTTGCCCTGCCCAGGCAGAGTTCACCACCTTTCAGGTCCTAACATTTGTGCTCATGCCCCACCTTCCCAGTGCAGAAAACAAGATGGGCCGGTGGAAAGCTGACCTGGCTACTGCCACTGCAGAGTGCCCAATTTGCCAGCAGCAGAAACCAACACTGCGCCTTTGATATGGCACTATTCCTCAGGGTGATCAGCCAGCTACTTGGTGGCAGGTTGATTATGTTGGACTTCTTCCATTGTGAAAAGGGCAGATGTTTGTCCTTACTGGAATAGACACTTACTCTGGATATGGGTTTGCCTATCCTGCATGCAATGGTTCTGCCAAGACTACTATCCGCGGACTCATGGAATGCCTTATCCACTCTCATGGTATTCCACACAGCATTGCCTCTGACCAAGGCATTCACTTTATGGCTAAAAAAGTGCAGCAGTGGGCTCATGCTCATGGAATTCACTGGTCTTACCATGTTCCCCAACATCCTGAAGCAGAAAGGTGGAATGGCCTTTTGCAGTCACAATTACAATGCCAACTAGGTGAGAATACTTTGCAGGGTTGGGGCAAAGTTCTCAAGAAGGCTGTGTATGCTCTGAATCAGCGTCCAATATGTGGTATTGTTTCTCCCATAGCCAGGATTCACAGATCCAGGAATCAAGGGGTGGAAATGGAAGTGGTACCACTCACCATCACCCCTAGTGATCCACTAGCAAAATGTTTGCTTCCTGTTCCCGCAACATTAAGTTCTGCTGGCCTAGAGGTCTTAGTTCCAGAGGGAGGAACGCTGCCACCAGAAGACACAACAACAATTCCATTCAACTGGTAGTTAAGATTGCCACCAGGACACTTTGGGTTCCTACCTTTAAGTAAACAGGCTAAGAAAGGCATTACAGTGTTGGCTGGGACATCAAGGCTATCAAGACCCAGGCTATCAAGATGAAATCAGTCTACTACTCCAGAACGGAGGTAAGAAAGAGTATTCATGGAATACAGGAGATCCATTAGGGCGTCTCTTAGTATTACCATGCCCTGTGATTAAGGTCAATGGGCAACTACAACAGCCCAATCCAGGCGGGACTACAAATGGTCCCGCCTGGATGAATGAAGGTTTGGGCCTCTCCATCAGGAAAAAAAAAAAACACAACCTGCTGAGGTGTTTGCTGAAGGCAAAAGGAATACAAAATGGGTAGAAGAAGGTAGTCATCAATACCAGCTACTACCATGTGACCAGCTGCAGAAATGAGGACTGTAATTGTCCTCAGTATTTCCTCCTTCTTTTATTAAAAACATGTCTGTGCTTGCACACACTTGTACTAAGAAAATATCTTCATTTTATTTCCTTTCTCCTTTATCATGTGACATAAGATTTATTGACTTCACATCAGCATTTAAGTATCGTTAACTTTATGTAAGAGTGTTTCAGTTGGGGACCGGTGTGTTTCCGGATGTACAAAGAATAGTTGTACTACATTAGGTGTAATTATGACCTAATTATTGTCTTTATTTGAAGATTATGTGTGATCTCAGGAGATGTGTATGGGTTCAAGTTGACAAGGGGTAGATTTGTGGTGGTTAAAACTGAGTGTGTCAACTTGATTGAATTGAAGGATACAAAGTATTGATCTTGGGTGTGTCTGTGAAGGTGTTGCCAAAGGAGATTAACATTTGAGTCAGTGGGCTGGGGAAGGCAGACCCACCCTTAATCTGGATGGACACCATTTGATCATCTGTCAGCAAATATAAAGCAGGCAGAAAAACATGAAAAAGCGAGACTGGCCTAGCCTCCCAGCCTACATCTTTTTCCCGTGCTGGATGTTTCCTGCCCTCAAATATCGAACCCCAAGTTCTTCGGTTTTGGAACTCAGACTGGCTCTCCTTGCTCCTCAGCCTGCAGACAGCCTATTGTGGGACCTTGTGATCATGTGAATTAATACTTAACAAACTCTCCTTTATATATATATAAAGATTACCAATATATATATATTAAGATTGCCACCAAGACACTTTGGGTTGGAATATATATACATACATATATATTCCATTAGTTCCATCCCTCTAGAGAACCCTAATACAATGAAAAATTAATATAACAGTATTCTACACTAACTGATCCAGTATAGTTTTCTGAGTACATGTTTCACTTTTTTGCTTATTGCATTTATAGAACTCTTGGTTTAGTGCTTAAAGCAGGAGAAAAAATGAAGAATGTTCCTCCTTTTCTCATCTAATTTAATAAACACTTTTGAATAAAGCTCAGACCCACCTAGAAAAACCCACAATCTATTCAGGTGAGATATGTGTAAAAAAAAATTATAATAAAATGTGATACATAAAAATAATAAAACTTAGAGACCATTTGCCTAAAGGAATCATGAAAGGGTCACTAAGACACAGTTTTAAATAACATTGGACAATCACCAGTTGTAGAAAAGGGCATTCCAGGCAAAAGGGTGTGTAACTGTATGGAAGCAATAATAAGTACTACCTTTTCAGGAAATAAGGAGAATTTGGTGTGACTAGGCCTAGATGCTTGTGGGGAGGCCAGGCTACAAAAAGATGTAAAGTCTAGGCTGTAGAGAGCTATGGAAGTCATGTAAAAGAGTTTGCAGTTTATTCTGCGGATGATGAAAAAATATTAGACATTGTAAGCAGGTGAGATTGTTAGAATATTTGCATTTATAATCAAAGATGTAGTCATATCATGGGTGAATGAGATGGGGAGAGAAGAAAGGCAAGAAAACGTATTCAGAAACTACTTCAGAAGTCCAGGTGAGAGATAACATGGCCCTCAACTACAGGGTAGCAGAGGAAATGGGAGGAATAGACAGGTGAAAGGCAACTCAGAGGTTGGCTTGGGTGACTGAGTTGCAATGAGGTCAGAACAAGGGACAGGGAGTTTCTAGCGTGGGTATTTGGGATGTACATGGTTGCTACGTATTTCTGTCAACAAGGTGAGCTGAAAGTACCTGTAGAATAGCTCCAAGGAGAACATACAAAGGATAGCTAGAAACATGAGCCTGAATGTCAGGGTTGGGTGGAGCTAAGGGAATGATGGTGAGATTCATCAGCAAGCTAATGAAGACAGTGGCAGTGGAGGTGAATACACACAGTGAAATTCCCTAGGGAGAGCTGTGATGTGGCTCAAAAGAGGGCGCAAAACAGTGCTCCAGGGAGCACAGACATTTAATGGATAAGAACAAGGTAATGAAGAAGCAAAAGGAACAGGGTTCAGAAAACCAGAAAAGCCAGTGCCCTGAATGTCTAGGGAGGGAGATTTCTAAAAGCAAATAGTCAATAACATCAGCAACTTTTCCTCTGGTGACAGTGTACTTATTTCTTTTAGTGAAGTAAACTCTGATTCCCCATCCTGGTGTACATATTTTTTTTTTGAGACAGGGTCTCACTCTGTCACCAAGGCTAGAGTGCAGTGGTGCGATCATAGCTCACTGCAGCCTCAAACTCCTGGGCTCAAGCAATTCTTCCACTTCAGCCTCCCAAGTAGTTAGGACTACAGGTGCACACCACCACACATGACTAATTTTGTTTTATTTTTATTCTTGTTTTTTTGTAGAGATGGGGTCTTGCTATGTTTCCCAGGCTGGTCTCAAACCTCTAGCCTCAAGTGATCCTCCTGCCTTGGCCTGCCAAAGTGCTGGGATTGCAAGCGTGCGCCACCGCACCTGGCCCTGACATATATACTTTAAGCAGTCAAAGTATTTGGTCCTTTTTCTTTCTCTTTCTCTGCCCCCTGAAACTCTTAAAAGGAAGTTAGGGATAGTTGTCTGGAACATCCCAGTTCCTTATCACAATGCTAAATGTGCACCAGAGCTGGGGGACATTTAAGAGCCAGACACCATGATCTAAAAGATGCTAAATAAAGGTATCTGCTGAAGGTAGGAAAGCACTGGCTTTGGTCTCATTAGTTACCTGTAAACCCGACTTGACAGGTGCACTCATAGGTATCCCGGCTGAGCATATGGCATGTGCCGCCATTCAGGCAGGGTCGAGACACAAAGCATGGATGAGATGTCGAGTACTGGCAGTCCTCTCCTGTAAACCCTGAGGCACATCGGCACATGGCTTTCCCCAGCATGGCCTGGGCCACACAAGTCCCACCATTCTGGCAGCGGTTCTTCTCACAGGGGTCTCGATGTTGACAATATTCCCCCAAGAAGCCTTCTGGACATCTGTATGGAAAAGAGAAGAGTCCATGAAAACACCTGACTTCTTGTAAGTCCAAAAAATTACAGTAAAACAATACAGTCCAATCAAGAAAGCACCAGATTGTGAATCAACAGACCTACAAGTACCACCTATAAAACTGCTTCCCTTTAGAAGAAAGAGTCCTTAGAGAACTTAACCACATACTCCCATGTCCTTTTGAGTCCTGGCAGGTGACACAGTATCAGGTGTATGGTCTAGCAGGGTCTGCCATGGCCAGTCAACATGACCCTTATTCAAATGCAAAATGCACCCCAGCTTGTTTTCATGTGTGTACAGGTTGGGATGGTGTAACAGCACCTTTTTTAGAGCACTGTTCATACTTGTCTGCTTAAATTCATTAACTTTCTCATTTTGACTAAGCCATTTGATAGGATTAAGATGTCCACAATATAATGCATGAACTTGACCCTATTATCCCCTCTAATTTAAAATATGTAAGATATCATGTGCTTTTCCTCCATTAAGCATTGAGAAATAGTAAGTGCTTCTTTCTCTTATTTCCACTGAAACATCAATTGGCTGATACCTAGTTTTCTGGGTTATGTTCAGGTGGCTGACATTACAACGGAAAAAGGGAAAGGAGGTACAGGAATGGGGAAGAGTTCAAAGGGATATTTAAAAATCTGTTAATATTTAAGTAGTAGGCATTTTTAACCAAATAAAAAGGCACAAAATATAATTAAAATAACATAAAATATCTAAGATACCATATAAACACCAAAGTGAAGGAAGGAATCAATTGAAGAATAACATTCTATGATATTTTCCACATTGAGGCACTGAGGAACCTTTTTACATGCCACCCCTTGATTCATAAGATGTACAACCATTTCAAACTGTGTGTATTATTTATGACAATTTTCTCTGAACAATATCAAAAAGGCATGGTAAGTCTCCATTTTCATAATGAAGTTGTTTAAATGGAATCTCTGAGAAGCATTTAAATTAAGAAACACAAACACTTTCATTCTAACTATAAATGCTGCTATATATTTGGCTGGTGCCCCAAATATGTGATTCAACTTATTCCTCGTTTTAGTTTTCAGGGACTAGAAAACTGAATCTAGTAGGCTGTTCCACCATTACCTCAAAGATTACACATTGAAACCAAACTCTAAATCCCCCTCTCAAAAACCAGCTCTTCTGTGCCCAAGCCTTGTTGTCCTGATTTTCCTAATCATTGTGACCTGAAACATTGGGGTCATGAGTGCTTTTGTCTTTGACAGTCATATCCAAGACCTTTCATTAACCATTGGTTGGCAAGGCTAGCTAGCAGGGGTCACAGTTACTGAGAAAAGAAGGAAGGCCAGATACTAGGGAACTAAGACAGAAAATGCCCAGAAGAATTGTGTAGTAGCTAAAATGGCTAAAGGAGAAAACAGGGTGGTGAATAGCTATAGTGGTAGTGAGGTAACTGGCCACAGCCTCTTCACCCCTCCCAGAGCTGCATAAGATAAGCATGGCGGAGCAAGGAGCGGCTAAGGCTCTGGGCATCTTCATGAGTAGGTGTAGCTACAGACCAACAGGCAGTGAAGAAAGTTCATAGCACTGAAACCAAAGATGGCATGCAGGTGACTGTGAGGAGTCTGTATCAAGAAGGTCAGAAGGTCTGGTTTGGAGTTCTGGTGCTGTGACCTTGGACAAGTTACTTATCTTCACTGACTATCCATTTTCTCACATTGTAAATAGTTAATAAGGTCACCTACATCATGAGATTATTCTAAGAACTGAACAAAATCAAGTATGTAAAAAACCTTATAAATGTTAAAACGTTTTGCAAGTGGGCTGGGCACAGTGGCTCACACCTGTAATTCCAGCACTTTGGGAGGCTGAGGTGTGAGGACCATCTGAGGTCAGGAGTTTGAGAATAGCCCGGCCAACATGGTGAAACCCTGGCTCTACTAAAAATACAAAAATTAGCCAGGGTGGTGGTGCACGCTTGTAATCCCAGCTACTCGGGAGGCTGAGGCATGAGAATTGCTTGAACCCGGGAGGCGGAGGTTGCAGTGAGCCGACGAGATTGTGCCACTACACTCCAGCCTGTGCAACAGAGTGAGATTCCATCTCAAAAAAAAAAGTTTTGCCAAGTGAAAACATCTTTTCTCTCTTCTTTGTGCTTATTGAGGAAAATACAATGCCCCAGCCAAATCACAGCTTGATTTGAGAATAGTTTCTTGTGTTGGTTTTTTGAAGTGGAGGAGCAAAAAGTGCCAATGTAGCATAGCTAAAATTAACTCTGAGATATATTATTAAAAGCATTTGCAGCTTATTCAAGAAATGTGTTATGAATGTTAAAAACTGCAACACAATTCTCACTCACAGTGCAGCCCTCTGGGCATTATTAGATGACTCTTCATTCTCCCATATGGGAATTATGCACCTTCTAAATAATGGCAAATTTTTTAATGTGGGTGGGCTTTGCTCAGCTTTGCTCCTGAACTATTACACCACCCTAACACTATCATGTGGCATATGCTAAGAGAATGCAAAGTCATTTAAATGGTAGCATCATAAACATATAATGAAAATATAAGGTTCCCAGGAAAACAAAAATGAAGCAAAATGGAAGTTTCTAAAGCTAAACAGATGTATTTCTGAATTATTTGTTTCTACAGTTTAATTCACATTGTTGCTCCCTATCAAGTATGGAAAAATAAGTTTTAACCTAAGATATATTTAAGAAATCAGTAAAACCAGAGATTGACAAAGTACAGTTTGCAAGTCTAATTTGGACCACTGCCTGTTTTTGTTTGGCCTGTGAATAGTTTTTTACATTTTTAAATGATTAGAAAAAAAGAACAAAAGAAGGATATTTTCTGACATTTCAAAATTATATACAATTCAAATCTCAGTGTCCATAAATAGTCTTACTGGAACACAGCCATGCTCATTCATTTATAGATTGTCTATGGCTGATTTTCCACTACAACAACAGAGTCAAGTAGCTGTAATGAGACCACAAAGCCTGCAAAAATAATTACTCTCTGGCACTTTACAGAAAAAGTTTGCCAACTTCTGAGTAGAGAACATATGAAGGCTAATTCTATAAATACCATCCAATATGCTTATTAATAATGATCGGTTTCTGATAGGAAATCAACCTTATTAGTTTCCACAAAGAATATTAAACTTATAATCATTCATTCACACAACAATTAGTAAATGCCTATTATGTGCCAGGCATTTTTCCAGTGCTAGAAAAATTCTTACAGTCTTGGAGTTTACATTCTAATAGCGGAAGACGAAAACAAAATTACTAAGTAAAAGATGCACAATAGATGGAGTTAAGTGCTGTGAAAAAAAATTAAACAGGAAGGAATGGAGCTGGGGATGAGGGTGTGGGGTGAGCAAAGAGAAGTATCTCAGTTTAGAATAGGAAAATCAGAGAAGACCTTCACTAACAATACTTGAGTTGAGACCTAAATAAGGTGAGAGTAATCATGCAGGTATCTTAGGGAAACACATTCATGAGAAAGGGAACAGCAAATGCAAAGGCCATAACACAGAGAGCAGCCCTAGTGTGTTTGAGAAACAGCAAGAATATCTGGAGCAGGAGAAAATAGATGAGAGCTGTAACTGGGATGTGGATCAATTGGGGCCTTTAAGGCACTGTAAAGAAAGACTTAGGGTTTTCCTCTAAATGGGATAATACTTACATATGAGGTACAACAGACTTACTCTCCTAAAGCCCGTGTACAGAACCACATATTTGCTTTATGTGAAACTAGACCTACTGTATTAATAAAGTTTGATTTCTATTTAAAATGTTTTAGAGGGCTGGACATCAGCTTAGTTCTTTACTTTTACCTTAGAAGATATACAAGTCTCTTTTAACCTGCATTTTCATGAGGTCCCATTTCCCTTTCCAAATTATTGTTTCACAGCTAACCTTCTATGACTGTAGCCTAATTTCAGATATTTCTCTTTCTTTTCCATCTACTTCTTACTGATCCCTCTGCAACAAAACTTTAATTCTAATTATTGCTTAGAAACTGTTTTCTAAAAACAATGACTTTCCTCTAGTCAAGTTCAGTGGTCTCATCTGAAACTTCATAAGGAAATTCTCTCTCCTATAGGGAGAATTGCTAACCACTCCATGCACCGTTTTAATCATTTTACCTTGGCTTCTATGACTCCCTCTGTCTAACTCAAAACCCAGTGAAGTCTTAGTCTGGATTGCTGATTTCTCCTTCTTCCCCATCTATTATGGCCACCCTAATGTTTAAGTCTGGACTGCACTGCTCTTTCTCTCAAATGCATTTGTTACTGTTGTTGTTCACTTGGTTTTAAACAACTTCCTTCCTGTAACTGACTCCAAAATACACTGTTCCAGTCCCATATGTTCAGTTTTCTAGAAGTCATCTCTCTATCCTAATATGTGCGGCCACTATTTGAAACTAAACATTTGTAAAAGGAGATCATCTTCCCAAGAAACTTTAATTATTCAATTTTTCTAAGGCTTCCACACACAATTTAAAGTGACTTCATCTCTTTAAGTTGCATATAATTTATTACCACATTCTGACAAGACTTGTTAACTGAATTCCTATAATACTTATCATTCGTGTTCACAGTTTCCTTTTTGATACAAATTCTGATCATCTTAAAAGCCTCAGGCCAGACATCATCTTGTTGCTGGCTTTTCCCCCATTTCCAGCCATCCTTGGAATAACAGAACCTTCAGATTCAAGAAATTTAATTTCTATCCAATTAAGTAATCATTTCTAAAATATTTCTAAAAGATAATCACCAGCCTCTGCTTGAATACAAGCATGTAGCATGGTGCCGGATAAATCTTAAGAATTTAATAAATGCTTGGAGTTATTATTGTTCTGCTCTTAAGAGTACAGACTCTGGAACCAGACCACCTGGATTTCAATCCCAACTCCACCATTTACTCAATGTGTAATCTTGGGCAAGGTACTAAACTTCCCTGTTGTAAAAGAGATGTAATAACTGTGCCTACTTCATAGGATTTTTAAATAAGGGTAAAGCACTTAGAACACTATCCAGCACATAGTAAACACTATGCATTTGTTAAGTGAAATTACTGGCTGACTACTTCAACAAAAGAACAGTCTTCAATGTGGGTGGATCCCACTGTGAGAAAGCTCTTTCTTTCTTAATTCTTCAAATTCTGCCTCCCTTCCTAGGTATATACCCGAGATAACTGAAAACATATGCCCACATAATAAAAATGTTCATAGCAGCATTATTCATAATAGCTAAAAAGTAGAAACAACCCAAATGCCTATAAGCTGATGAACAGATAAATAAAATGTGGTATATCCATAAATGAAATATGTGGCCATGAAAAGGAATGACATTCTGATACATGCTACAACATGGATGAACCTTGAAAATATGCTAAGTGAAAGAAGCCACACACAAAAGGCCACATATTATATAATTCCATTTATATGAAATGTCCAGAATATGCAAATCCATAGAGATAAAAAGTAGATTAGTGTTGCCAGGAGCTGTAAAGAAAGGGAAATAGACAGTGACTACTAAGCAGTAGAGAATTTCTTTCAGGGTGATAAAAATGTTTCAAAATTAGATAATGGTGGTGGTCTCATAACTCTGGAAATACTAAAGTCTACTAAATTAAACACTTTAAAAAGGGTAAATTTTATGATACCTAAATTATGTCTTAACTTTGAAAAGAACAAACTTTGTCTCTCTACAATTTCCAGGTTATCTCTACCCTCTAGAACAAAAAAGAACAAGCTTTCTGCTTCTCTTACACGTAGCCCTTCAAGAATCTGAAGATAGTTATGTGGGCCTTTTGTTTTCTTTTTTCCAGGATTCAATGGTTTGGTGTATTCCTCAGTATAGGGTTATTTCCAGGCTTCTTCACCTTTTTAGTGGCGCTTCTATGCTTAATAGTAGTAATAATAATCAGAATGACCAAAATTTTCTGCCTCCCTTCCCAGGTATATACCCGAAGTAACTGAAAACATATTTTCTAAGTACTTAACTATGTATTGTATATTTGCTAAGCATTTGATAGCTATTGTCTCTTGTATTACTCGCTCCAGTGCTATATTATAATCTCCATTTTATATATGAGGAACTCAGAGCTTAGAAAGATTAAGATTTTACAGCTAGGCCGGGCGCGGTGGCTCACACTTGTAATCTCAGCACTTTGGGAGGCCGAGGCAGGCAGATCACCAGGTCAGGAGATCGAGACCGTCCTGGCTAACACAGTGAAACCCTGTCTCTACTAAAAATATAAAAAATTAGCCAGGCGTTGTGGTGGGCACCTGTAGTCCCAGCTACTCGGGAGGCTGAGGCAGGAGAATGGCATGAACCCAGAAGTTGGAGGTTGCAGTGAGCCAAGATCGTGCCACTGCACTCCAGCCTGGGCGACAGAGCGAGACTCCCTCTCAAAAAAAAAAAAAAAAATCACAGCTAGTAGATGGAAGAGGCAGGATTCAAACCCAAGTAGACTCTAGAGTGCGTGTGCTTCAACACTAGGCTATCCTGCCTCCCCATCACTGGATGACTCCAGTTCATCAAAAACCTCTTTAAAAAGTGAGGCTCAAAATGGAAAAAGGCTTAACACATGTTCTTACCAGTGCAGCACAGAGCTGAACCATGACCTCCTGATCTGGACACTATGCTTTTACTATTTCAGAGTAAGTTCTTAAACTGAGGAGGCATCGTGAGAGCGCAGTTCAAGAAAGAATAATGCTCCGACTCATACCCAATGGATATGTGTACTTTTTTAGAAGCCACAAAATACTACTATGTGCTATGGAATACACACTCAGCTAAAATATTCAGAGCCTTATTTCACATGAACTACTAGTGTACCCTATTTTTCTCATCTCATACTTGTAGCACATGTTTTTTGAACCCAATAATTGGAACTGTCATTCATTCATTTTAAATCCATCATATTGAGTCTTTACTCCAAGTTTCCTTGATTGAGACAACTTTTACATTATACTCATACAATCACAGAATTTCAGCAGTGATCTCAGAAACCAAATGGTCTGAACCCCTATAGCACTGAAAAGGACACCAAAGCTAACTGATCTACCCAAAGTTGGTTATCTGAATCTAGCAATTTCCCCAGTTTTACAAATATATCCCTATCTTCACCTAGACCTTGCAATGAAATAGTACTTAACTGAAAGTGTATGACTAAGTCTTGCCCCAAGACTAGCACCTATTCAATCAGCTCTAACATCCTAAATGGACCAGCATCCTATCCATACCTCTCCTCTCCCTAAGGACAGTCTGGAAATTCCTTGCTGAACCTAAGCATATGACTAAAAGAATAATCTTTCCTAAGCATAATTTTCATGTCATTCTTCTGCTCAGAAACTAGCAACAGTATTAATACCAAGCCTTTCAAATCCAAGTTCTTTACAATCTCTGATCTGCTTGTCTGTCCCATTCCAATCATCTAACCATCTTACTCTTTAGTAATCCATAACTCGAACACTCCATATTATTTCCACAATCTTGTTTACTGTCCCCTATATTAAAATCTTTTTAATTTCCAGTGAGAAACATCATGCTTCCCTTCTGGTATATCTCCAACTTATGTTTCTTTCTTCCACCCTTTTTTCAAAAATCTGCTGTAAACCTGTCCTATAGTAAGCCTTCTACAAATCATCCCACCTGTCTCTGATCCTTCCAACAGCAGATGTAGTGCCATGTCATGCACTACATTGTCTCCACTGGTATGGTTCTTCTTTATTTAAGCCACTGTTATGTCTTTGCTGTACCTTTCTCAAACTCCCATCTAGATAGTTTTTGTGGGGAAGAGCCTGTCTTGAACCCTTGGTGTAGGTTCCCTGAATACCTGAGTACCTAAACCCCACTAAGCAGCTGGTTCCAAAGCAGGCTAAATTTCATGTGATGGATAAAGTCAGTCTCTCAATCCAAATGTTCCACAAAATCCATCTCTACTCTGTGATCTGTCTGGTAGAATAACAGGCCAAATCAACCTAATAGTCATCCTGAGGTATAGAATTATCCTTCACACCCCAGGAAGCTAAGCAGCATTATGGACATGGGAAGAAAGTGGAGTAATAGGTAAGACAGTCAGAAATAACAGACCCTTGTTTCCTAAGGCAGGAGATCTTTCAACTTGCAAATCCCTGTTCAACTGTGGTATAAGGAGAAAATATACTCTGTTAGTCTTGGTGGAAAGTAAGATTCTCTGCTTGAAAACAAGGGCTTAAATAGCTGTCTTTTTGAGATGGCTAAAGTTGAATTTGGTTAGAGAGTGAAAACATGGCTAAACACCCAACATCCCTTACATATCTATAATTCCATTAAGCTACCCAGCACACATTTTGGAAAATAGTCTACCACTTGAACTAAAGGTGTATATTCTAAAAAATAACCACAAAAATCTAACAGATGCCTTTCATCCGCAAAACTATATGAATGTTTCCCTCCTGTAGGGAGTTTATTAATTATTTTCATAACTGTCTCTTCAATGTCTCTCAGTGACTTCTACTTACTCTCTCTTCTCTAGCATTGGAACTCTGAAAGAACATACTTCGCAGATGAGGTTGTGAATACAGAGAAAGGTTTGGGGAGCATTTTTCCATTTTAAACTCCATAAACTAATCTGAATACTTACCAGGTCCATAAAGATATATTTATGACTTTTTCTTTAAAAGTCTCAGCTGGGCACAGTGGCTCACACCTCTAATCCCAGCACTGTGGGAGGCCAAGGCAAGCAGATTGCTAGAGCAGAAGTTCGAGACCTGCCTAGGCAACACGGGCAACATCGTGAGAACCCCATCTCAAAAAAAAAAAAAAGTGTCATTTCTGACATTGAGAGGTCCACATTTTCATTGTTACTGTTCAAACATACGCATGGAGTTGGATGTAGAAAAGCAAAGGAAGGAAGAAAAACAGAGAAAAACAAGGGATTCCTCCTAATGGAACTAGAAAACATTCCATTTGAAGGATACCCCTACAGTTTCCTCTCACTTAAGCAGATGAAAACCAGACCCCAACCCTCACATCTCACTAGCAGCCTGGATTAGTTTACATGTAGCCACTTTACAGATTTCAACGAAGCTGGGATCTGAATAGTAATTCCAATCTATCTGGCAATGGCTGCAGTTCAGGATCAGTCTCCCTAGTAATACAGGACAGAAAAATTTGTTCTTTCACGTTTCCTAAATGAATAGCCACTCGTCTACAGAAAAGCTTAAAACAGTGTAGCAGCTTGTGTCAGCTCCGAGATGACTGAAGTCTGAGCAGGAAATAAGCCCCTTTTCCAAATAAAAGCCAGTGTTCTCTCCCCTTGTTTTCTCCACTGAATGTTCTGTATCAGCAGGGTGAGGCCAAATTGCATCCAGGGCTTTGCTGCAGCTCTGTCTTTAGCTTTTTTTTTTTTTTTTTTTAAACGAGGATTTGGCCATTCAAAAAAAAAAAAACAACAACAACAAAGCAAAATCCCACCACATACAAGAAGAAAAAGAGAGGCATGCTTTACAAAACAGCTATTTCAAAATCATGATTTTTAAAAAAACTATACAGAATGTGGAACGAAGGGGAAAAAAAAGTCTCATGTGGGTTGCGTCGGCACCGCAGCTGCTCCTCATTAAAGCTCCTCTTTACTCCCTCTGGGCTAGTTTCCAGCAGAAAATTCTTTAAACAGAACTCTGCTTTCAACCCACTTTCTTCTTGCACTGGGCCTCTTGGCCCCCCAATCCGCAGTGGCAGCCTGCCCTAGCTGAGCTCTAGAGGGGGGAGCTGTCGTTAAGGTAAATGAGGTAAGGGCAGGGGAAAAAACTAACAAAACCCGAAACCAAATTAAGCATCGGTCAGTAACAAAGGTCTGCAGTTTGAAAGGCTCCAAATCAGTCTGTTCTTTCCTGTGACCATAATGCCAGCTTAGTTTCCTGCCCCCCTACTCTGTCCCCCCTGTTAAAGTAGATAAAAATAATTGCTAACAGCCAAGGCTAGCTGGAAACAGTGAACGTTCCTATGTAACATTCAATTCCCAAGGCTCCGACTACAAACTTGTAGGTACCCCAGAGCCTATAGAATCAAGTCTAAACTTCTAGGCTGGCATTCAGGAGGCCTAACCCACCTATTGGTCTAGACTCACTGGTCTCCCTCCTTTCAGTACCTCCTGGCTGAGGTCTGATGGGCTTGTCAACTTTTTAATTCTGTCACTCTGTGTAAAGGTAACTAACTAGGTTATGCTAATTACCAACTTTGTTTTAAAAACATGCATGAGGACTTCTAGTTAACTTCCTGGTAAAGAGGGGAAAAAAGAGAAGAAGCTCTGTCATACTACTTCTTGCCATTCCCACTCTACTCTCAACCCCCCCTTCTCTCAAAAAAAAAAAAAAAAAGAAAGAAAAAAAAGGAAATACTATAGCTTACTCAGCAAGAAGGAAAAACAAAAAGAACTTTAAAAAAAAGTATTTGTGTATAGATTGGTGTCCAGAACTGGGATACTTGTGGTAAAACACACTTTTGAGTGTAGTTTTTCTAGGGCCTTACTAGTTGTATGTGAAGGAAACAAAGACAAGTATACAATCTCTCACTCTCACACACGTACACACACACATACACACTTTTATCACAACTAATACACAAAGACTACCAAATACTGCAGGGCAGCTCATTTTTCTACTATGTAAATTCAGCTTCCTGGACAGACCATTTCTGCTTTTCTTGTAGAAGTATTTCAGAAAATGTTAATCTTGGTTCCCACATTAGGTTGCATGCTTCCAAATTAAAAGTTTCCCACAGGAAAAGAACTTCACGAGGAATTGTGAGGCTGGGAATTATCTCTGAAACCCCACCTCACTTAGTTTACATGTGTTAGGTTTTTCACCCCCTCATCTGAATAAAGCATTAAATACACACTGATTTTAATAAACCTAAACCAAAAAGAAGCTGAAGTGGTACGGACTTTAAAGCTGTTGATTCACAGCATCATTCATCTTCACTCAGACTATGAAATCAGTAACCACTGCAATGAGAAACCATGCTTTATTTATACAAGAACTTTACAAACATCCTTATCTTCCAGTTTACAGTCTGGGCTCATTTATCAGAACTCAAAGGCTGAGCTGAGCACCTAGTCTCTTCAATCATCACTTGAAAGATTGGGAAGGGGCACACAGTGTTAAAAGACTTGTGTTGTTGCTATAACAGAAGGTGGTCTTTCCTCTGTGTTCCAGAACACAATCAGGATCTTACCATACTTCACTGCACTGGACCCTGAGAAAATATCTACTTGTGATTAAAACATGGCAAACACATTCTAGACATATGAGTTTACAAAAAACACCCTTCGATGTAATGGACAAAACTGAATGAGTTAGCTCAGTTGTTCCCAAGGTATGGGCTGTGGAGTTATTGCAAGGGATTGCAATCCTTATAAATCACTTTCTAAACTACTAAACAGTATCTTGTCCATATTTAAATATATGTATATGCTTTTATGACTAGTAAAACATAAAGATATATTAAATGATTCTTGAATTCTAAGATTTTGACAGTATACATTGTATTCAAACAACACACTGAGAAATTGTTTCATCTCAAGCTCTCTATGCACTATACTCTTGCTAAACGCCTTTCAGCTCCTAGAAAATGCTATAGTACACTACTTCTCACTTCCAGACCTCTGTACACGCTGTTCAGTCAGCCCAAAATGCTTTTCCCCACTTTCTCATGGCTAAGCCCTAAAATTTCATTAAGTCTCAACTTAAATGTTATTTCCTGTGAAAAAAAGCCTTGACACCCCCTCTGTTCTTATAACCCTGAGCCTGTGTTACTCATTAGCCCTTATTATGATTATCTGTCAACAGACTAAAATTATTAATTCTCATACTCCCAGTGCCTAACACAATGACTGGCATATAGAAGGCATTCAACTATTCAGTGCAGAAGCAAAAGGTCAAAATGAAGGGCTCTGTGGAATCTTTACACCTTAAAAAGACCCCATAAATACACTTGAAGTTTGGGAACAACTGGGTTGAGCTATTTACCTAAAGGATTTTCAAAACTAATTAAGATTCCTGATATATAGACTACTTCTTAACCCCCACTCACCCCTATATCAGTCAAATTGGGCCAACTCCATGCAAAGTAGATTATTTTTTAATCACCTTCCCTCCCACCTACCAAATATGAAGTTAACCAACACACACAGAGAGGCATCTGTGCATGTGCAGACATACACACACACAGTCCTCATTCCCTCTTGCACTTTTATTAGTCTTTCATCGGTTGTTGATAAAAGACTGACTACATAAACCACCAGGGACCTGGAGCCCTGACTAAAAAAAAAAAAAAAATCCTACAAAGTGGCCTCAATAGCATGAACTGCTAGATTCTGTAGTGACTGCCATTGAAAATTAAAGAAGATCTCTAGAAAGAAAAGTGTTGGAGCCTTCTTTCCATTCCCCAATGTTGGTGGATGACCACCTTCAAAGTTCTGAAGTCCAAAAAATATCTAAAAGCAGAGTAATTTAAAAAGCTTACTGTTTAGTCTAAAAGGATTTTTCTAGATCAAAAACAACTGTACCTATTTGGATACCAAAAATGAAAAAGAAATAGTGCAGAATCTTTAGATTGCCTAATGGGATCTGGAGAAACAGCTCTTAGTCCCAGTCTACATTCTAATGAGTTATGTAATAAAGGCTAATTCAGTTAGCTGTATTACACCTCAGCCTCCTCACTTATAAAACAAAATGAGTGACAAAGGTGCTTTCCAAAGTCCCTTTGACCTCCTAAGTGTGATGACTCTATAATCTTGGCCTTTGAAGTCCCTTGGCAATACCACCCAAGGATGTAATGATGCTTGCTGATGTTAATGTTTGGGTGTTTGTGGTTGTATATGTCTTGACCACTGTCCCACTCCAAGCAGGGGATCCTAGGGTAAGAACTGTACTGTGTCTCTTTTTTAATATCCCTCGCAGTGCCCATCACCCTCTAGGTGCACAGATAATTCAATATACACTTATGTAAATGAATTGTTCCACAACTCACACTTTCAGCTAGCCCCTCACAGATGCATAAGAAAGCAAAGAATAACCAAAGAGAAGGAACAATATATTTAAACAAGATAAGGGGAATGAAAAAGAATCTTGTGTTTAAAAGGGATAGAAAGGTCTAACCATCTTCTATCCCAAACAACTGGCCAACATGAGAGCCTGTTTTCTTGAGCATAGAATGGTGGTAGGTATTTCAGCCTCTATGGAATCTGACCTGCTGATTAGTTATACAAGGCTAAAACTGACTGAAGTGTGTATGTAAGACAACGGTCTGGGAAGAGAAGCACTAAATTTAAGCTCACAGGGAATCAACCACTTAAAAAGGTAAATTCAGATAGAACTTTATCGAGATTTCATTTTTATGCATCCTCTCTACAAGCATAAACGCTTATCTTACTCACTTCCCATCTCATGATGCTATCATCAATTCTTATAAAATTTAGAAAAGAATAGGTGATGTCTCCTAATTAGAGAGTTTGCTTCTGTCACAAACTGTGACAGTCAGTGTCAGCCTTTGCCTGGAAGAAAATGAGTCACTTTTTCATTAGTAATCAAGTTATGTCTATTTTTTAAGAGTGACCCAGAAATTCAAGGCCATGAGTTTCAGCAATACGAGACAGAGAATCAGACACCACAAACATTGTATACAAATAGAATTAAGACAGAAAAATTAAAGTCAAGGAGGTACAGAGTTACTTTTCAGGATGACTGAGGTTTCAGAAAGGGCAAGTTGCCCCGTAAAATATCCTCAAGAAGTGTCTGGCTTACACAACGAGAACCAGTATTTCAAAATCTTAAAGTGACAGGCAGTTAAATGACTAAGGCACTACCATCGTCTAGGCAAGAGAATCTTAACCACCATCAAATGTTTTCCACACAGAATAGGCAGACCTAGTTTATTCTGGAAAATTGAGGGTTTGGATATGTACTATATAATCAGAGGAAACAAGCAGTAAAGGACCTGAGCTAATTTGGGGTAACCAAAGACTTGGCTAACAGATGCTTCCTTACTCTGGATCCCTCATATGAATCAGATCTGGCCAGCGATATGCTGGACAGAAGATATCTGAGGTTGAGATACCTGATTTCTCAACTAAGGGAATGAACTATGCAGTACATGAAAACCAACCCTCTTCTTAGTGCCTCTGTTTTCCTATCACTCCCCCTATCCCAATCCATTCTTGCTCTTGCCTTAGAGATTCTTAGATTCTGATTTTCCTCGCAAAACATGGCCACAAGCCTACCGCCTCTCTGTCTGGTAGAAGTACAAGAATCAAGAGTCAAGGCCAAAAAGGTCTGAGGGAAGGAGCATAATTGCTCCCAGCTGCCCTCTCTTCCTGTCCCCAGGTCCTCTCCTTCACCCTCACTCTAGGCATTCTACCTTCAAACGTTCAAGTTAACATGTGCTAAAGGAATGATTTTCTAAATCACTTACCTGTCACTGTGAAACTAGATTAATCCACATACTGGTTTAGTAAAACCTCACACAAACCAGCATATACACAGAAGACAGCAATCAAGATGAAGAAAACGTTTGAAACTGTGTCATTAAGAAAACATGATGAAGAAATTGGTAATGATAATTCCAGGAAATAACAGTCCCTTCTAGTCTCCTCAGCTCCCTTCCTCTCACCCTTCTCCTACCTATCCATCTTCTAAGGCACCACTAATATTCAAAGATTTAGGATCTAAGCAGTGCACCAAAAGTACTCTGATTTTACTCTTTTGTCCCACAGTACTTGTTCCTTTGTCTGAGTGTCCATAGTTATTATCTGTGCCCCTACACTGGGATATTACAAACTGTTTTATTTTACACATCTCTGTATGCTTCATCTCCCCAGCAAGACTTCAGAAGACTGCCACCATGTCTTATGCAGGAGAAACTGCATTCACTGTCAGACAGTCTCTGGGTACGTATACTTGTGAATAAAGAAGTCAGGTAACACAGGCCTCTTGGGCTTTTCTGTCTATTCACAATACCCAGTACAGTGATCAGTTATAGTAGCCTGCTCAATAAATACTAGTGTGATAAAAATTAAACTTTTGTTTGAAAAGTGAGGATTCTATAGTGCTTCAGAGTCCATCTAACTTTCAGTGTTCAGCACACAGGATTATAGACAGTGACTGCAGGAAAATGACCTGAATCTATACAGATTTAATACCCTAAATGCTACCATTCTACATAAATCCTAATCAGATTATTTTTTTATTAACACCTACCTTTCTCCTCATATTTACGTGAAGGCAAAAAACTGGATAGAATGCTCTAGTTGAATGTGTTCGCTGAATAATATCACCCATCACTTAAATAATGCCTTTCTTAGTCTTTATTTTCACTTTTCTTTCATAAAACTCTTTTCATAAAGATCAAGTAGAAGACTGTTTAGGAGAAGAGCATTTCGAGCAGAAATTAACTGCATTACTTTTTCATAGGAGAAGGCTGATAGAGTCTAAGAATTGGCAATACATTTTTGGACACAAAGGACTAAGTGCTAGTGAAGGTCACTGACAGTGAATAAATAGGATCTAGAAAATGTGTGGAAATCCAATAGAAATTTTAATTTACCTTACATTGGGTTGTAAGGTAAAACTCAACTAAAAGAAATATGAAAACAAAATGCATAACACAGTCACATGTGCACACGTGTGTGCATACACACATATGACAGGAGGATGGAGAGAAACTAAACTTCATTCCTAACTACTGTATGTTGAGAGGAGGCCTAATGAAAACCTCTATCACACCCACATATTTATGCTAGCTGAACACATTTTAAAGTGCTTGGAAATTTTTAGATGATTACTTTTTCTCATATTCTGATATCCCCCATTCCTTTGCTATCATTCATAAGGGCAGATGTAGACAAAATTAAAGAATTTAATTAAGCCTCTCCATATTCTGAAAGAGAAATATTTCTCATTTTGCTTAGTCACAAAAAAAGGGAGAAAAAAAGAATTCCTGTGTGAAATTAATGGTGCTAATGAGACATGCCTGAATAAGAAACTTCACATAAGATTACGATTGACCTGGAGACTGTGTTGAAAGAAACCTAGCTAAATTCACATCTATTAATGCCAGATTGCAGGCCAAAATTTGTTGATTTAATTTCTTGGCAGTTACCCAAGACAGGTAAAAGGATATAGGCAGAGCCTAAGAACCAGATTCTCCTACTTCTTCACTGAACACTGAAATACATAAAGGTCCCAACTGAAAGAATAAAAATTAGTTGAAAATAGTATGGAAATTATGTTGCTATGTGTTAAGAAGCTACTAACTGGCCAGGCACAGTGGTTCAGGCCTGTAATTCCAGCCCTTTGGGAGGCAGAAGTGGGAGGATCACTTGAGCCCAGGAATTCGAGACCAGCCTGAGCAACATGTGAGACTGTGTCTCTATAAAAAGCTTTAAAAATGGGAGACTGAGGCAGGAGGATGGATGGCTTGAGCCTAGGAGGTGGAGGCTGCAGTGATCCATGATTGCTCTACTGCACTCAAGCCTGGGCCACAGATGGAGATGCTAGTAACCAAGACTTCCTTTACAAAAGACCCCTTAGGGAAACATCATATTTGATAAAGGATTTTAACAGGACATAAGTATTAATAAGAATCACTTAGGAATGGTACTGTTAAAGGGTCCAGATCTCAAGTCCTAATACAAGGAAAAGCCTCAAAGGACATACTCATATGCATCTGTAACTCACTATGCAAATGTAAGGTGCCATATTCAACAACTTGTGACTTTTGTGCTGGCAACAACATTTATCAAAAATCACTGAATTTAACCTGTCTCAATTTCACAACTGCATAAATCTGTCTGGACTTGCTCCTGTTCCATTAGTAAAAAGAAAGGAGAAGTTTCAAATTAGTTCTCTCTACTGAAGCACACTTTAATAGACAATATCCTCTATCCCCACCTTCACTGCCCTCTTCTTCTATTTCATCCACAGTTATTACATTCAGCTTTCATGTTAAAGGCCATTTCTCAGAAATGCAGTATTCACCAAACCTGGCCCATGTACACTCATGTAACTATATGCAGATTTAGTGTTCTAGAATGATATGAGGTACTCAGGCCTACCTAATGCTACTGTCTTTAAATTTAGAAATTACATAAAGCAGTGTTTTAATCATATTCCTGATCTGAAAAGTCCCCTTTTTGTATACTTTCAAATGTTCCACACTTCCTTTTCAGAAGGTTCCATTTGAACTACCAACTTAAAACAGGTAATTCTGTCCCATTTTATTGACAGGCAAACTGAGACTCAAGGTGACAGTACATTTTCCACGAGTATATCTCAGGTTAGCTACAGAGTGATGGGATCTTGAGTGAATTATTTAATTTCTCTTAGCTTCCATATAGTCTCTCTCTCACATGAGGACTAAAGTAAATACATGTAAACTACTTGAGAACAGACCCTAATATGCAATAATGTTAGCTAGCATTATAGACTTTAACTTGCCAAAGATCCAATTGTTAATAGGAATCAGGACTCAAACTTAAGTCTATCTGGCATAAAAAAACCTATGTCCTCGGCTGGGCGTGGTGGCTCACGCCTGTAATCCCAGCACTTTGGGAGGCCGAGGTGGGCAGATCATGAGGTCAGGAGATAGAGACCAACCTGGCTAACACAGTGAAACCCCATCTCTACTAAAAATACAAAAAATTAGCCGGGCGTGGTGGCGGGCGCTTGTAGTCCCGGCTACTTGAGAGGCTGAGGCAGGAGAATGGCATGAATCCGGGAGGCGGAGCTTGCAGTGAGCCAAGAAAGCGCCACTGCACTCCAGCCTGGGCCACAGAGCGAGACTCTGTCTCAAAAAACAACAACAACAAAAAACTATGTCCTCTTCATGTCACCAGTCAAGGATCTTCCAGGACCCTTACTCCACTCACCAGTGCAGGCTGAACCATACTAGGTCATAAGGCAAAAGAAAAAATCAGTAGTACTGATCTCCTTATTTAAAATTTTGATAATTTTCAACTTATTTTGCATTAATTTTGATTTTTTGAACAACTACATACAAACATTATTTTGATTAGTGAGTTTTTTGGCACTCTCTTAAATTTCACAAGAGAGGCCTGTGCCTTACTTGCCTCACCATGGTCCCAGCCCTGCCATTCACTGGCGGCCCCTGTACAGAAGGCCACATTATAGTCAGTTTTTTTCATACTTGGCTTTACTCTGAACCTCTCTAAGAAGCCCAAGTTAATGAACTGGTAATTATTTTATGACTTCCCAAAGAAGTGTGAAATAATATGATAACAATATTGATTAACTGCAACTACTACCACAGACTTGAGTTATCTGTTATATGTGGTACGCATAAATAGCATGCAATAAATAACTCTTGAATTAATAAAACCTGAACATATTACATTTTAAGAATAGATTACTCTATGAAAGGTATTTAATGAGCCAAAAAAAACAGCATTCTTTGTTTTATGTTAAAAAGATAAATGAACTATGGAAAACTGGCCAAGCTTCTGCTATCATTTTCCAGAAAAACTATATACAAAATGTTCAGCTAAATAGGCACCGTACTTGAAGGAACTAGGCTGGCAGAACCAGTTTCAGCTGAGAAGAAAGAGAAAGTAATTTAACAGTTGATATTTTTCCCTGTCTATTTCTTTGATCTGACAATGCCCCTGTGCCTCCCTGAATGCACTCACAAGAAGGTGAAGGAAAGGGGGAAATGCTGAGTCAGCCATGACTTCTGAAAATGCCTTTTTGGGGGAGAAGCACCACAACAGAAACATTGCGAATGCATCCTCCATAAAAAGCTAAGTTCTAAGGGATTATGAGTGTCTCTACTCTCTACTTACTATACAGACATTTACCAAGAAGACAAAGAAGGCAATGGCTCTAGTTTTTCTTGGATGGATTCAGGAAATCTGGACCACCAACATGACTGCCTAATCCTGGCAAGGAAAATTGTTAGCTGTTAATGTTTAATGTTTATTACAGCTAGCAGACAAGTTTTAGACAAAATGTGACACAAAGTTATATTTTATAACACTTTATATTTATAATAATTTACCTTAAAGTGTAGTTTTTAGATCAGCACTTCAGCAAAAAGTGGACATTCTCAAATGCAAGCACCCATCTACAGGAACGTATACAACTCACGGTGACTTTCTGCTGTTTTACAAACACTATGTTAGGTATTTACCAAGTGGTATGTATGAAATTCTGAAAGGTCCCTTTATATTTCCAATTTTCATCATTAAAAATAATTGCAGAGTAACTTATATCAGACTAGCCCTCTTGCTCTGGACAAAATATCAAAGGCACTGGAGAATCACTGAAAGCAGGCATAAACTAGAAGGGATATAAGCCTCAGAAAAAGTGAAGCAAACTATATGAAACCCACATTTACAGTTTTGTTTTGTTTTTTTTAATCGTGAAGGTACACCCCAGTTCATGCAGCAGAAGAGGAAGAGTGTGCAAGCAGAAAACGGAAGTCCTGCGATACTGAGGAGTCAGAGGTATCTGGAGCTGTCACAGCAGCTAGAATATGAGGAGAAAAATTCCTGGAAAAGACAGAACCACAGAGTGGGTAGCTTCAAAGTATGCATACAACTCTGCTCAAATCCTTAAATAATTCCTGACTATGCATGAGCAAGATAAGATTCAGAAACCCAAGAGAAAGTAAGAGCTGGATGGCTGAAAAGACTGAGCAGAAGGCTCCTGGGGCTGGGAGGACAAGTTCTGCCTTAGAGGGGCTTAATGAACACCTCAGGGCTTGGTAGGCCCCTCACACTTTCCACTGAACCCCTAGAAGGGTCACATCTTGGGAATAAGAGCCCTATCCCATGACTAAGATTTGTGTCATTGGACTAAGGGCAGAACAGAAGTAGGCCCACCCTAACGTGTCCTAAAACCTAGCATCCATAGGATCAAGATGATCTGCCAATCTTGACAAAATTCAACATTCTTTAGTGGGAGATATACTTTAAAATCTGTCACCCACAATGTCCAGTAAGTAATGTAAAACTACCATACATGTGTAAAGTAAAGGGAAGTCATACCCATGGTCCAAAGAAGGAGCAGTTGATAGAAACAGAAACACATCCATAGACAACCCAGATGTTAAGAACCAGCAGACGAAGATTTTAAATAACTACAATAAATGTCCTTAAAATACATATTTTGTCAATTATACAAATCATAACCTAACCTACCCCCAGAATCCTAGTGAACTTGAGTTGTCCATGATCTTTAATCAAATTGGGATTTAGAATGGTTTATATTTGAAAGTCTGAAGCAAACAACTTGAAAGTGATTAATGACATCAAATTTAATTACATATTTACACCTCCCAGTAGGACAAGGGAAAGAATAAAATATCTTATCTCCCTGTAGTGAGAGGACTTTATTAAGATTTGACAGTAGTTATTTAACAGCAATAATTGAGTTTTATGCAAGATTATACAAGTTCTCCTAATCTGGCATCAAAATCTAATCACAGACTGATAGGGTACTTAGGCTCCTAACAGTGAGAAAAAACAGTTGAGCTGAGTACAAAACTAATCTTCAAAAGTAGTTATCTCCATCTGTCAATGTGATCTTATCAAGGATTTTTATAATTTCTATAAACAATCATTATATTTTAGCTGAATCAGTAGCATTATGCTGTCTAAACAGATAGTCAGATTCCTTCTATTTTAAAACACTTTCTACCAGTTCCCATCCCACCACTCACCACTCACCCCTACGCTGGCCCTGTAAAAGGAATTTGGCTTCAACTTTCTTTTCTTAATCCACTAAGCAATCTCATGAATAAAAAGATAATCACATGCCCTGCATGCCTGATAGAATTTTTATAAATCTTCTAAGTGTTTTAATATTTATTTTCTATTTGTGAAAATAATATTTACTGAACAAGCTAGATCATCTTCTTTCTCCACAGAAAAAAAGGTAAGGTTGGTGAAAATACACTGAAAGCTCTGCTAGGTACACATTATTTTTGCATAAAATTTTGCTTAAAATTCTGTGGAGGCTGGCAAAGCACTGTAGAATGATTGACCTGGCTGCCTTGATATTGTTCTTGCTTTTTCTTTGTCCACTTATGTTGACCCTGCCACTCCTAAATATGCTAATATTACTTTTGCTGAGGTAGGGAATCACTCTCTTTATATAAGTTTTGTTGTTCATCTTGGTCTCCCAAAAGGATGGCCTCACCAAATTTTTTCTTACTCTCTCTCAAGGAGTTTGTTTCCCTCAAAACAGGAAAGACATCTGAGGGACATACCCAGAACTGTATCCATAAGCATTCCATCCTATCAACAATTAACAAGTAGCCAGGGACAGAATTTAGGCAGCTCCATTTTCTTTTTTTTTTTTTTTTGGAGACACAGTCTCGCTCTGTCGCTCAGGCTGGAGTGCAGTGGTGCAATCTTGGCTCACTGCAAGCTCCGCCTCCTGGGTTCAGGCCATTCTCCTGCCTCAGCCTCCCGAGTAACTGGGATTACAGGTGCGTGCCACCACGCCCAGCTAATTTTTTGCATTTTTAGTAGAGATGGGATTTCACCGTGTTAGCCAGGATGGTCTCCAACCTTGGTTGGAGAGTATGAGACTAGCAGCCCAACAGTCCAACAAAGAACTATTGGACTTCTTCCCAACAGTGACCCTTAGGTGTCCTCTCCTGGTAAGTGCTCAGAGATTAGTCTCCCCTAGAAACCTTCTCTCCCCATGTCAGACCAAAAATATATAGGCGAACACTTAGAACATATTTGAAATTCTCCATATATAAGTCACCAAGTTGAATGATCTTCAAATAGAACCAATTTGCCTCTCTGTATGGTATTACCACCCTGAATGCTATGTGAAGTAAATAAAAATTTTTTTAATTTTACTTTTAAGTTTTGGGATACATGTGCAGAATGTGCAGGTTTGTTTCATAGGTATACATGTGCCATGGTGGTTTGCTGCACCTATCAACCCGTCATCCAGGTTTTAAGCCCCACGTGCATTAGGTATTCATCCTAATGCTCTCCCTCCCCTTTCCCCCCACCCCGACAGGCCCCAGTGTGTGATGTTCCCCTCCCTGTGTCCATGTGTTCTCATTGTTCAACTCCCACTTATGAGTGAGAACATGCCGTGTTTGGTTTTCTGTTCCTGTGTTAGTTTGCTGAGAATGATGGCTTCCAGCTTCATCCATGTCCCTGCAAAGGACATGAACTCATTCTTTTTTATGGCTGCATAGTATTCCATCGTGTATACATGCCACATTTTCTTTATCCAGTCTATCACCGTTGGGCATTTGGGTTGGTTCCAAGTCTTTCCTACTGTAAATAGTGCTGCAGTAAACACACATGTGCATGTGTCCTTATAGTAGAATGATTTATCATCCTTTGGGTATATACTCAGTAATGGGATTGCTGGGCCAAATGGTATTTCTGGTTCTAGATCCTTGAGGAATCGCCACACTGAAATTTTTAAAGGAGAGAACCAGTGTCTTCTTATTTAACATAAATAGATAAGAAACATGTGCATGATGGTATCTACTTAGCACCTTTTAGTTTAAGAAACACATTGCTGAACAATAACTACACCAGGCACTGTACTAGGCATTAACTATGCAAAAAATGCGTAAGACTAAGACCTCACATTCTAGCAAAAGAAACACATCAACAAATGACCAATAATGCAATGGAGTTAACTACCACAAGAGTTGCATAACAGAATAAAGCAAGCAACTAAGGCACCAAATGCCACAAAAAGACTAAACAAGATTTCAGTGGCTTACTCTAAGGTATTAAGTTCCCTCCCTTATTATCTCCAGTTGTATCTCCATTCTTAGAGGAGAATGCACCACATGTTTTTTTCCCCCCCAGCTAGAAAAACTAAATGAGCAGCCCATAATAAGCTACATAAAACCTTTATTTCCAATGTTATCTTTATTCCAATCCAAACAACCTATTGTTAAGCTTTACTGTCATCACAGCTTAAAATATTTTCACTTTAGTGAAGAAAATTATTTCTGACTTGAAAAAAAAAATCTTGTTTATAACATTAAAAAACTAAATCCTGGTGTCAGAACAGATCTCACTGGAAAAAAGTTGTAATTACATTCCTGGTAAGAAATAAAAATGTGTTGGATAAACTCACTTAAAATGCTTACTAAGCAAGTACCTCCACCAAAGCAAAGAAGAACTACTCCTCACAAAAATGAAGGAAAAGAAGAGAAATTTCATATTACCAAATTTTATTTCTCCAGCATCTTCCCTGAAATAAACAGAATGGATACATATTCCTCTTAAAAATTTTCAATTGAGGCAGAAAAAAAAAATTATTTGCAGGAAACCTAGAAAAGCTGTTATGAAATTATCTCACAGCCTTCCTCAAACAAACAAAACATCTTGGCTAGAGTAGATGGTTGGAGAAAAAGGAAAAAAAAATGCTCTTAAGCCAAGAACTAGCCTACATTTTCCTTCATCCTTACTCTTTTATCCCCATATAATAATACACACCCAAAGCCCCTGCTCCCCCTCAATCTACACATATGCACACATCTTCCTCTCTCACTGTCTCACTTTCAGAATTAGATTTTTTACACTAGAAAAAAATATGAATATAATATTCACATATACTGGGCTGAATATTAAAGTTGATATCTATTTGGTTTTACTTAAAAACAAGATAATAGGTAACATGTTAAGGGGAGACTCTAAGAGTATGCCTTAATCTGAAAAACACAAGGGAATCTAATATATATATTTTTATATTTTTTTAATTTCTTTTTGAGACGGAGTCTTGCTCTGCCACCCAGGCTAGAGTGCAATGATGTGGTCTCAGCTCACTGCAACCTCCGCCTCCTGGGTTCAAGTCATTCTCCTGCCTCAGCCTCCCGAGTAGCTGGGACTCCAGGCATGTGCCACCACACCCGGCTAATTTTTGTATTTTTAGTAGAGATAGGGTTTTACTATGTTGGCCAGGCTGGTCTTCAACTCCTGACCTCGTGATTTGCCCAACTCAGACTCCTGAAGTGCTGGGATTACCAGCATGAGCCACCATGCCTGGTCTACCCCATATACATTAACTAGCCACTCACTGAAAAGTCTTTTTCATAGTGAGAAAGATAACAGTAAGATAGTAAGAAGTTCTTATTAGCCAATTATCTGGCATCCACATCCTTCCATCCTCACCCCCAACCAAAATCTGTACCAGGAAAGCTCAAGAACCAGTAACATTCCACAGAAGCATTAAAAATAGAGGAGTAGAATCAAATCTTGTCCAGTGTTCTATCGCAAAAAGAAAATATATGAAGAGAAAAACTTACTTGCAGTATCCTGTGCCATTGTGGTAGGTAACACACATTCCTTCATTTACACAGGGTTCATAGCCATCTCGACACTGCAATGCTAAAAATAAAAACAAATGCACATTAGAAGTAAGTCACTAATCATAACCCTCAGACACCAAAGAAGTGTAATCCAATCCAGATCAGCATTCATTCCCACCTAATCTGGGTTTCTTTTTAGAGTTTTAATCAGTTTTTTATGTTTTGGCTTCTAGCACAGAAGCCCATCCCAAAACTATCTTCCAACAATAACCACGTTTGTGGTCTTGAATGATGCTCTTATTTCTCTGTGTTTCAGTATCTCCAGCTGTTACATCTCCATCTCCCAATTAAAAATTAAAGCCATACCATCTATGACATGACACATCATCTTGGGATTTAGATACTTCAGATGAGTATTATAAGGATGCATCAATGAGTGTTTAGGAAAATGTTAGATAAATAATAGATCACCATTATACTGATGAATTACTTAGCCTTCAGGTGAAGTTTTAAAACAGACCGCTTCAAGAAGTAATCAGAAACAGCAATAACAGTAATTCGACAAACTAAAATTGAGAGCCTAGTATGCACCAGGCACAAAATTAGGATCCAGAAAAAAGGAGAAATGGAATACATAAATAAATGAATAAACATAATCTCTAGCTTTAAGGGGCCCATAAAAAGATGGGGAGTAGATCATGAATAGAGACTGCAGAGAGAGTATCAAAAGAAATAAAAGGAGAAGGCAACTTTATACATACAGATAAAACAAAAATTCTCAAACTGTTGATTCCCCCATTCCCTTTAAGAGACAATAAAAAGGCACTTTACCATCTGAGGCCCTCCCAAAAACAGACTTTTCAGAGAAAAGAACAAAAACAACAGCAATAGTAGACATTTTCATTCATTTCAGCCGAGAATGGAAGAAGTCTACTCGAAATCTGCCAATCACTTGCTGGATAATTACAATATCTTGATTGTTTAGCTTTTAGAGTTGAAATTTTCATCACCAAAATACATATCAAGAACCCTAACAACTGGAAAGGTAAGACAGAAAGAAACCTAGTCAAACAATAAATATCAAATTGAAGCTCATGAACTCTTTCTTGGAAGTTATTAAGATGTCCATCTCTTATGATAGTTAATGTATAAATACCTGAAAGCAAAACTGAGCAGTTCCCCCCTCCAAGTTTCCTCTAACCACACCACTCTATGCATAAATTGTGCAAGATCAGAGACGCTAGGCCTGGCCATCCCTGGCCACGAAACCAGTAGCCCAGGTGCAAGCTGGATGTCAGAACAACTCCTCCACCAACAATTACTGCATAAAAGCCCAGTATTGTATCCAGTAGTAGAATCATTTGAGAACATGTTTACAGAAAATGCATCCCATCCTTGAAACAATATTTTTAAATGGTAATAGTAATAATAATAGGCTAACACATAGAACTTACTAAATACCAGGCACTATCCTAAGTACTTTACATAAATTAGCTAACTAATTCAATCTTCACAACAACCCTTAGAAGTAAATTTCATTATACCCATTCTCAGGTGAGAAAACAGGGAGGATAAGTGGCCTGCCTACTGCCATGCCAGTGAGTTAGAAAGCCAGAATTTGAATCCAGAGACTATGCCCTTAACCACCAAGATACACTGCTTCCCACTACCTGAAATTTCTCAGGATTGGCAGGGTGGATATTATTATGCCCATTTACCAATAGTAGAGGCCAGAGAGAATAAGTGGCCTCTTTATGGGGCATCGCACCACTAGCTGGTGGCAGTGCTGGGCCTAGGACCCAGGTCTCAGTAAAAGTCCAACCCATCTCTGTGACAGCTGTTGGGATCACACAAAGAGTCACCAGGCTGCAGGCCCAAACAGGCAAATTCAGGAAGAGGGTCATCTTGTTGTCCATATCCCACTTCCCTGTAAGGCTCAAATGCTCCCTCTTCCCACACTGATAAGCCCAATGCAACAACTATAATTACAACAGTTAATGTCAGGTTATTTCCTCCATACCAAAGTTCTCAAACTGATTTTTTCATTCTCTTTAGACACTTTTATTAGTTTCAGTGAGAACTTCCGGGGTTTTTTCTATTTACTTTTTTTCTTTAAATAAAATAATAAATAAATAAAACCCTCACAGTAGGAAAGGAATGTCCTGTAGGCACAGAAAAAGCTGTAGCTCTGTCCCCCTGCAGGAATCCTGGTGCAGTGGAGGGACTCAGGAGACCTGAAATCCTGTCTGTACCCCTAACTGCAAGCAAAGCACAACTTCATGGGGGCTCAATTTCCCTACCTGTACCAAGCTGAGAGCGAACTAAATGTCCCTAAAGGTTCCCTGTGATCCACCAGCGACAGCTCCCTCCTTATAAGTACATGAATGGCATGCCCAGTGCCTGAAGAAACCTGGAATACATAATGACCCAGCCACCCATGACTCAGAATGCCATGGGTGCAAAAATCACGGCCTGTTCCTATTAAGTGTCCTGACAAATCATTACAGTGACAGGTTCAGAGAAATACAAACAACCCAAAGTCAATATGTAGCAATCAATCTAGCAAATAACTTTACAGCCTAGCCTTAGTGAACCAATCAAACTCAGTGACTGAAAAGAAGGTGGGCTTACCAGGCTAATAATTAATGCCACTTGGCTGATGTGTGGGATCATGCTACCTTGAACCTTTAGCATTTACTGAGCCACGGTTCTCAAACTTTAGTAAGCATTGGAATCACTTGGAGGGCTTTTAAAAAAAGAGTGTTAGACTCGACCCCCACAATTTCTGACTAAGTCCGCAGGGAGCCTGGGAATCTGCATTCCTAACAAATTCCCAGGTGATGTTGATACCACAGGTCTGAGGAACCACACACTGACTATGACTATATGAACGCTTGAGTGTCCACTTTTAAAAATACTCAAAAGCTATATAATATAGAGGTCTTAGATGATTTAGATGATAACATATCGTCTGAATAAACAGGATGTGGAGAAATGGAACCCTTCTACTCTGTTAATGGGAATGTAAATTAGTACAACCATTGTGAAAAACAGTGCAGACGTTCCTCAAAAAACTGAAAATAGAATCACCACATGATCTGGTAATCCCACTGCTGCGTATTTACCCCAAATATTTTAAATCAGTTTATTGAAAAGATGTCTGTACACCCATACCAAGTTATGGAAGTGTCCACCAACAGATGAATGGATAAATAAAAGGTGGTAGATAGGCTGGTCACAGTGGCTTACGCCTATAATCCCAGCATTTTGGGCGGCTGAGGCGGGTGGATCATGAGGTCAGGAGTTCAAGACCAGCCTGGCCAAGATGATGAAACCCCATCTCTACTAAAAGTACAAAAATTACAGCATGCCAGTAATCGCAGCTACTCAGGAGGCTGAGGCAGGAGAATCACTTGAACCTGGGGAGCGGAGGTTGCACTGAGCTGAGATTGCTCCACTGCACTCCAGCCTGAGTGACAGAGAGAGACTCCATCTCAGAAAAAGAAAAAAAAAAAAAAAAAAAAGCTGTGGTAGATATATACAATGGAATACTATTCAACCTTTAAATATAAATTCTGTCATTTGAGACAACATGGATAGAATTGGAGAACATTATGCTAAGTGAAATAAGGCACAGGAAGACAAATACAGCATGTTCTCACTTATATGTAGAATTGAAAACCATCAAAATCATAGAAGCAGAGAGGAAAATGGTGGTTACGGAAGCTATGGGCCTGATGATCAATGGGTACAAAAAGCTACAGTTACACAAGAAGAATTTTTTTGTATATGTTTGAGATATATTGCATAGTGTGGTGAATATAGTTAATAATAGGGTATTGTACATTTCAAAATTGCTAAGAGAGTAAATTTCAAAAAATGTTAAATATTTGAGATGAAGGATACACTAACTACCTTTTAATTGTTCTACATTGTATTAGCAAATTATAACATCACTTTGTACCCTATAAATGTATACAACTATAACTTGACAATTCTAATTTTTAAAAAAGAAAAATAATCTTGAGACTCGTGGCTTTACTCAGGAGCAAAAATGAATACTATAATTATCTTCCATACAAAGAGAAATTAAAACTTTGAAAACCTGAAGCCATGAAAGTGAGACCGGGACAGACCTCATTTCAAAATTCAATTTACTTTTTTCCAATGTAAAACACTTAAATTTAACAATAAAATTGAAGGCAGCTTCATGCTTATAAAGTAAAAAAAGAAACATTAATCATACCATAGAGAATTGATGTTTAAACTGATGCTTTAATAGACTCCAAGAAACTAGTCACTCACAAAGAGTCACATTTAACCCCAATTTTCATGTCAATAAATACTCGCTGGCTGAAATAAATCTTATTTACTGTGTGTGTATCTGCTGTTTGTGCAGGCCCTCCTCTACTCCACCAAAAAAAAAAAAAAAAATGGCAAAAAGAAGTAGTAGATTTCAATCTCATCACTCCATCATTTGGCAATATAATACAAAAATCTAGAAGCCAATTTCCAATTTTCATACACTTTCAGTGCAGTGCATTTGGGAACTAGCTATCTAATATTCAGAACATATTTAGAAAGCATCTACTATCAGCAGGCACAAGCCCTGATGTCAGGGATACCGTAGTATACAGAATAAACTCCCTGTCCTCAGGAACCTTATTTCTATAAGAGAAAGGTGGCTAAAAAATTAATAAATAAAATAATTTTGGACAGTAATAAGCGATAAGTTCCATTGGAAACAAAACCCAGTAATGTATAAAAAGCAATCATGAAGGCTGGGGGTGCAGGAGTGTACCTCAAATAGTGTCTAGGAAAGGCCTCCCTGAGGAGGTATGCTTTGAGCTACAATGTAAATGAACAAGTGTCATGAAGATATGAGGGAAGAGCACCCCAGGCAGAGGAAACAACAAGTGTAAAAGCCTTGAAGTGGGAATTAGACTGGTATTCCAGGTTCATATGGCTAGAGGTTATTAAGCAAGGACAGAGGCCAGGGAGGCAGGCTGGGGTTAGATCACAAGAGCCCATGATAAGGATCACAGGTCTAAGTAGGAGAGTAAACTACTCAGCTGTTTTAAATAAGAAAAATGACACAGATTTATGTTTGAAAAAAGTCAAGATTATGAAATGGTCCAGTGAGTAAAAAGGTTTTTCTTTTCTTTCTTATATAAGCTTATTCAAGTCATCCCTTTTTAGACTAGACTGAAGACATCCATTTTCCCAGCTCCCCAAAATGGCAATGATTTTATTCTAACCGCATCTAACCTTCCAGAAGCACTACTTGTAACATGTTGCCCCACTACTTTCTAACCTACAATGGCTGTCAGTTCTTACTTAGTTCTCAGAACTTAGCCTCAGTTTGGCTCTCTTAAGAACCAGTTGGGAGGTCTGTGCAGTACCTTCACACAGTACCAAGTTTGACACTTTTTCTTCCAAGGACAAGCCATTTCTTACTTTAACCAGTCTAGGCTCCCATGCTGGCCTTCCAGATCAGAGCTTACCTTACCTGCCCAGTATTACTCCCCACCACTTCCACTGCATTCTCTGCCCAGTTTATGCCCTCTTTCCTGAACAGATCGTCATTGAACTCAGTTCCATTCCTCCATGCATGTCTGTGCTTCCACTGATTTCTGCCTTCCTCCTTACTATCTAAATTCTACCCATTCCTTCAAGGCCCAGTTCACCTCTTGCCTCACCCAGAAAGCTTCCCCTGGAGGGTTCTGGTCCTCACAGGGCCACCACCCCCTATCCTTGTAACACTCATGACTCTCAATTCAGCACTACATGGTCCTCTAGCTCTCTGCTTTTTCACTTTTAAGTTCCTGGGATATGGAAAACATTTCATCTTTTCTGAGTATTTGAAGCAATGCAGTTAAGCAGTTGAAAGCACGGATGCAGAAATCAGACAAATCTGGGTTTGAATACTAGCTCCACCACTGACTATCTCTGTATCTTCTTTGTGCTTGATATAGTTTGGCTATTTTGTCCCTTCCAAATCTCACGTTGAAACGTAATCCCCAATGTTGAAGGTGGGGCCTACTGGGAGGTGTTCAGGTTATGGGGGCAGATCTCTCATGAATAGCTTGGTGCCCACCCACAGTAATGAGTGAGTTCTCGCTACCATGTGAGCTGGTTGTTTGAAAGAGACTGACATCTCTCTTGCTCCCTCCTCTCTTGCCATGTTACATACCTGCTCCCTCTTCACCTTCAGCCATGAAAGTTTTTTGGGCCCTCACCAGAAGCAGATGTTGGCTCTAAACTTCTTGTACAATCTGCAAAGCTATTAGCCAAATAAACCTTTTTTCTTTATAAATTATTCAGCCTCAGGTATTCCTTTAGAGCAATGCAAAACAGACTAACATACTTCTTTTAAAAAACTATAGCACTGAAGGCATAAGGAGAAGTGATCCACTAAAGGTAAAATAAACAATATATGTGAGCAAAAACTCAATTTTAATACAGTTCCACTAATATTTGTCGAGAAACTACTGTCAGCATTGTCCCCTACTAGGCACTGCATGAAAATTAAGCACAAATAAAACAAACAATCTCTGTCCTCATGGTCCTTACAATCTAATGAGAAGTTGGGAGTAGGGGCAGAGAGAATGTGACCTACCCAAATGACTCTAAGATAAATACAAACAAAATAAAAATTGCCAATATATACCCTTGGCATACCCTCTTAATACCAATCTTGGAATCACTCCAAAAAGAACTTTTAAGAAATACAATATGAACCCTTGATGTTTAGCACTAACTGTAACTCAATCCAGACAAGGCTCTTTTATTTATTCAGGTTTATCAGCCCCAATTGTACATAAAAACTGCAAACAACAGAATAAGCTGCCATTGATTTTAACCAGTTCCAGCGCCTCAGAAATTTATTCATTTAAGGATAAGGCTAAGGTATCCAGACTTGATGGAATCTTCCTTAAAATTTCCTCTAGGCATTTACCTAGGTTTTCCAATGCTTTTCAATATCATACCAGCTACATATCACTGGCTTAAAAGCCTCCCTTTGTTTTAGGAATCTCTAACATGAGTAATTAAGTCTGTACTTCAGCCAGTGTAATCTGAGCAGCCTTCAATGTGTTTTACTTGTTGCATTAACATGTAATCATTTTAAACTGGCATTACTTGTTGCTTTGTAGCTTCTTCAAATAAGCCTCTGTCGTCTATCTCACATGATTTTTTTCATATCCTTCTCCCTATCTGCAGTGTGGTATCTGTGCTTAGACCCACTGCTCAATCGGAAGGTATTTTAATGTCTTGACTGTCTGAGGCTCCTAAAATACATGAAGAGGAGTTATACAGGCTCTTTTAACTTTTCTTCAACGTTTATGCAAATTTCAAGTAGCAATATTTGAGAGATGAAGTCTGAGTTTACGCCCTAGGATCTTGGCTGTGGTTGGCTGCTGTTGATTCTGGCACATGGCCTCTGGAAGAGGCTCAGTAAAATGAACAAAGCAAAGTTTTCTAAAATGACTGCCTGCATTATTACCAAAAATAGGAGAATTGAGGGCAGACAAGGAGACATCAGGGATTTGCAATAATTCTCATAGCGCCCTGCAATTTCAAACAAAACTTTCTCTAAATTTTGTATTCCATTTTTTGGGATCAAGCCATGAAAAAAAAATCCAAACAAACAGAAGAAGTACGGAAGCTTCAAATCCCAAGTGGTACATTTAAATAAAAACGAAGCGGAGAAACATCTGTCTTCCTCCTTGAAATTTGTCTTGATTAAAAGGAAAAAAAAAAAAAAAAAAAGCAATAAGAGATAAATTGATTTTGTTTTCCTAATAGTGTTCCAAGGATTTATGTGCTCTTTACAGATATTATCATATAGAAAGTGTGTTTTCTACCTAAGAGATGCTAGTATCAGATCCAGATATTAAGAACTGGGCTATAGGGTCATAGCAAATTATTACTGCTTTTCAAAAACTGAAAATATACCTTAAGAAAATATAATCAACGATAACAACTTATAAATGAATATTTTTTGTATTACTAATAGACTTTTCATACTATAAAAAAATCATTCCAGTTAGCTGATAGATCTAGAATAATTTTTGGTTTTAAAAATTCCAATTTTGTTCTATTTTATAATATTGAACTTATTGCAAAAAAAAAATCAGTGTTTGCTGTGCTATATTGAAATCTACTATACACTGTGTAGTTTTTCCTTTTATTTTTCTCTTATTAAAGACTTCAGAAAAAAATTCAATTTATGCATGGGTTAAATTTCAATACCTGGATCTTGGAGATGAGACTAATGCATTCAGCTCTTCTACATGAAATATAAGGTTTGAAAAATCCACAAATACTTACAAATTAGGATGTAGCCAATTTGCTAATAATGATCACCTCTATACCCATGTACATTCTTTTACCTGAAAAATATTTTACCTCCTTTTCCTTTTTCTCTATCTTGCTAAATTCCTACTATATTTCAAATCACAGATAAAGCATTATTTTCCTAAAGAAGCTCTCAGAGACCCACTGATACAGATGTTCCTCTTCTGTGCTCCCATTTTATCCTAGGTAGATGTATTATAAGTGCTGGCTCACTCATCTCTGTCTCTCCCACTTCTAGGCAAATTCCATAGAGGCAGTAGCCACAATTGGCTCCTCTTTGTACACCTGGGACCTAAGAAGATGCCTGGACCACAGCAGGTACTCAATACTCAATAAGATATTCAATAAACTAAATATCTATAATTAAGACAAAACCTATGAATAAACCCAACCTTCAGCTTGCATGTTTATGTGTGGAATTTCACTTTGTGTAACAAATTAGAAAAGTAAAATAAGAAAGAAAAAAATGCTGCAAATTTCCAGGCCTTTAACAAGGATGAAAAGTTGAGAAAGTAGAATTGTACTTTTCTAGTCTTTGCAAAACTAAAACAGTTTTGAAAGTTCCTTTCTTACCATTTGTTTGAATGAAGATACACTCTCCACTCTTAGCGTCCTATAAATCTTAAGCCATGTGTATTATGGTAAAAAGTAGCTGAAATAGGTTGAATGGAAGCCAAAATAATTTACATCTAAATGAAAAACATAGAAAACAGAGTAATAAAAAAATTCCAACTGAATGGGAAAATTCATTGTATAGTATTATCTTCCCCATGAGTAGGTTCACTAATACACATCGGCAGAACAATAAGCATCAACGAGATCCAAATGACACTGACCAACATGATCACAGTTTACATGTCCAAAAGGTTCAGGATCTCAGTGTAATAAAATCCAACAGAGAGGAAGAAGCTGTATCATATCTAGAAATTTAATTATTCTCTACAAAAAGTGCTATATATTTGTGTGCTGCTTAGTGGTCAAAGAAAGTGAATATGAAGTGTTATTCCATGTCTTGTCTTATATCTTGTATTATCTGTTCTGTTCCACTATCTGTATTTGTACTATTATCAAGACAAATTTTGCCTGTCACCAATTTCCTGTGCTTTTAGTAAACTCCCTTTTTAAAGCTTTTTTTTTTTTTTTTTTTTTGAGATGGAGTCTCGCTCTGTCGCCCAGGCTGGAGTGCAGTGGCGCAATCTCAGCTCACTGCAAGCTCCTCCTCCTGGGTTCACGCCATTCTCCTGCCTCAGCCTCCCGAGTAGCTGGGACTATAGGTGCCCGCCACCACATCCGGCTAATTTGTTTTGTATTTTTAGTAGAGACAGGGTTTCACCGTGTTAGCCAGGATGGTCTGGATCTCCTGACCTCGTGATGCTGGGATTACAGGTGTGAGCCACCGCGCCCGGCCTTAAAGCTTTCTAAAGATTATTTTGTTAAGTACAGCTTAGTTTTTTTAAGTCCTTAATTTTAAGTACATGCTTTTAAGTACACTTGCTGGAAAAAAATTTATAAATATATATAATCTTCTTGCTATACACCCAAAAGAAACAACATATTCTTTTAGCTTAAATTGCTCAGGACACTTTTTAAATGGAGTACACAATTTCTCATGTTTGTTAATTTAGAGGTAGACACCCAAACAGAATGAATAACACAATTATGTTAAAAATGAAAATGGAAAAACCTAAGATTGCTACATATTATTATATAAAATCATGGATACTTCCTAAAACAAAACAGGGAAAATCCAAAGAACAACCTCAGATTTCCCTACATGCATCCTTCCTCATAGCCTTTTTAAAACATCCTTGGGTGGTAGCAATGAAGACTACTCACAAGGATGGGGACAGAGGTCATCAGGGATACCATAATCAATGTACTGTGCAAAAATAGTGCAGAGGAGATTGGTTAGTCCTACATAAAGTCCAACTACATGTATGGCTAACTATTCTCAAGTCAGGGTTCGCAGAAGCTAAGGTCCTAACATTTGGATTATTTTTATATTATTACCTGGATCAAATAATATGCCTTCAGCCAAAATCAAACTCTGTTCACCTGTGAATAGTATTCCTGTACCCAAATTCCTGTACACATCACTGAGAATTGTCTAAACCCAAGTGCCTCAAAAGGTCCTAAACCCTTGACTCATAGCCAGGATATTTCTTTTTTTTATTATTATTATACTTTAAGTTTTAGGGTACATGTGCACAACGTGCAGGTTTGTTACATATGTATACATGTGCCACGTTGGTGTGCTGCACCCATTAACTTGTCATTTAACATTAGGTTCTAATAAGCTCAGAAACTAGCACTGTGAGGGAAATATCTAAATATGGAGATTATAAATGCCTATCATTGCCATTTCCAGAGAACACACCTGAGGCCAAAAACCTTGGAACAGAGGAAAGCAGATAATAGAAAAATATCAAATCTTTATTAAATACCAAAGGGAGAAGAAAACATAAAATATAGCCCTAAACGGCCAGGCGCGATGGCTCATGTCTTTAATCCCAGCACTTTGGGAGGCTGAGGTGGGTGGATCACGAGGTCAGGAGATCGAGACCATCCTGGCTAACACGGTGAAACCCCATCTCTACTAAAAATACAAAAAAAAAAAATTAGCTGGGCATGGTGGCGGGTGCCTGTAGTCCCAGCTACTAGGGAGTCTGAGGCAGGAGAATGGCATGAACCCGGGAGGCGGAGCTTGCAATGAGCCGAGATTGTGCCACTGCACTCCAGCCTGGGTGACAGAGCAAGACTCTGCCTGAAAAAAAAAAAAAAAAAAAAAAAAAAAAAAAATATATATATATATATATATATATATATATTCCTGAACTTCAATTTTTATTTATTTTATTCTCCCTTGCTTTGTTTCTTCAGACATACAACTATGTCCCACATCAACACAACTTGGGTCTCCTGGTCAACAGAAAAAAATAATAATGTGTACTTAATGATATTTGATGAGGAGCTGATAATCTCAATGTCCAAATCAGTTCCTCCTAAAAACGCCAGTCCTCCAACTCCATCAGCCTTTTGATTTACTCATATTCTTTCTTTATTGTAAATGCAAGCAAGAATTTATCTTCAAGACTACTCAGATTTCTGCAGAGTTGTAGCAGCCATTTTAATAAAAAAGCAGCTCAACACACTAACAGTCACAATTTGGTTTGCAAGTGCTCACAATCATTCTATTTGCTCATCCAGTTGTTGCTGGAATGACAAAGACAGCAAAGACAGAAAATTTTGTATATATTAAGTGACCATATTGGAACTTAAAACTTTCCATGTTTGTGTCTTTAAGCACAGAAGAGAACTCTAGGTTTCTCCATTTGCAGCAACACCTAATTTGGCAAACTCAAAAAGTTACATTGTCTTTGATAAAGGCTTTCTTTGTTCTAGAGAGGTCAAAAGATTTCTCTCCAGCTTCAGCCTGAAGATCTCGGATCAAAAGAAACAATATAAATTCCAATATATTAAATTTTAAAATGGGGGGTAAGCCCTAGAAGGGGTTTTGGCTTTCTTGAGCCCAGTGCTTCCCTGATTCTCACAAATGAGTAATAAACTGCTAAAGAAAGGGAGAGAGAGAGATTGAAAAGAAAGAAAAGAAAAAAAAAAAAGAAAGAAAAAAGAGAAGAGAGAGAGGAAGGGAAAGGGAAAGAGAGAGGAAGGAAGCAAAAGAAAGAAAGGAGAGAGAGAAAGGAAAGGAAAGGAAAGGAAAGGAAAGGAAAGAAAAGGGAAAGAGAGAAAGAGCAAGCGAGCGAGCGAACGAGCAGATGCCCTGGCCTACCTTCCATTTCATCTGCTTTGTTGCCACTCCTGTCTGGAAGCCTAAGGGAATTCCACTAGAAGACAGATTCTGGAGCTAGGCAACACCTAAGTGAGGTCTGCTCCACCTAGCTTCAGCCCAGCTATAATACCATGGTAAGTGCTTGAAAAATGTCAGCCAAGCTAAACTGTTAATGAGCAGGCCCAGTAGTTTTCTATCTTCCTCCGAGAGAGGATAACCAAGTCTTTAATTTCCCATAAGACAAAAAGAAAATCTACAAAATTACAGTTTATTCTAGTCTTTAATGGTAACAATGACCTGGCACAGGAGATATTTCCATCTCTTTTGTTTATCCCTCTTAAAATTCTCTCTTCAATAAAACTCCATTCTACTTTAGGGACATGGGAGTGACACTCATGTTGAACAAGAGGGACTTACAAAGGGAGTTTTACCAGTTTCACCACTTCGGGCCCAGTGGGAATGTCCTTCCCATCATCACCTCATCACATTAACAAGGTTAAGTCCTTTGGAAAACCAGTATAAAAGCAAGGAACCCTCAGTTCAAGCAAAGGGACAAAGGATTTAGTAAATGCGGTTATTAGTGTAGTGCTGGTGATTAAATAATATTTCTCCTCCTCCCCACTAAAGCACACATTACCTCACTGAAAATATTAAAACCAATGTATTGTAATCACTTTGGCTATGAGCCTAAATATATGTTACCACATAAAGTTTCAAATACAAAGTTTTATATTAAAAAACACTAAATAAATCTAGTATCCTCCCCTCCCCCAATCCAATGTAATCTGGCTTTAAAATTGTTAAGAAGAACAAGTTTATAAATTTGAGCACAGTGAGTTTTTGTGTGTGCCCACCCACCTCCAAGGAAAATACCCCAAAAGCGGCAAGCTTCAGAAAATACAAGACTTTACTCTCAAGGAGTAACTCTAATGTGAGTTCCAGAAGATAGCCAGCCATATCCTAAATCAGTTGGTTGGTCAGTTTCTTCAAGTAAAATGAGAGTAACAGGCACCTATGCTACCTGAAGATGAAGCTAATATGGCATCATGAAGAAAAGCAAGGCATCTGATAGTACTCCATAGAATATATTTAGGATTAACATCTCAGCTTCTAATAGGCAGGGATTTTCAGCTGATTTCCATCTACATTCCTCCACCCAAGCCTACAAAGCATTCTATGGTTTGTGTGAACACCTCAGCCAAACAAATCAGAAAGTCAGCTCACAACCCTCTATTTCTCACTCCTGAGAAGGCTGCTCATAAACAGTGATCTCATTTGATCCCCACAACAACACTATGAGGCATGTAAATTGGTATTAGCACTATTTTACACAAGAAACTGCAACTCAAAGAAATAAGGGCCTTGCCCAAAGTCACACAAATCAAGATGTCTGAACCAGGACCAGAGCACAAGTCTTTTACCTACTGACCCAACATTCCTTTCACTCACTACATCTGTAAATACGCAGTTAGAAAAACCTGATATCCACCATAATCTGCAGACTTCCATAATATACATTTGTGACTACAACATTCTCAGGTAGGTAACCACCCACATACAAGCTATGCACATCAAAAACATTTACACGAAAGATCAGCTAATGACCTGCTTATTAAAACAAAACCAGGACTTGCTTATCAAAAACAAAACCAGGGACAAGAGGGCTGCCAATGCTGTATCTCAGAACTACCACTCATACACATGCCCTAATGACTAACACCCATTGACTAGCATCACCCCTACCTACACAACAAAAGAACCCCACTTTTGAAAACTTGCCAACTCTAGGATTCGACATACTACACTATGCATTATTTCTCCAGGAAAAAAAAAAACTACCCTATGACTGAAATTGTTTAGAATTTTTTCTTTGTAAAATTGAAACTGACAAGATACCATCTCTTCTCAATAATAGAGTAGCAACACAGGAGCAAAAGGAAATTATGGAGTTAGAGATGGAACCAGATCATAAGTATGATATACCCTATCTTGACAAGATTTTACTCTTAAAAATGACGGCCCTATTAAAAGTAGGTAACCCATCATCATTTTATCCAAGTACCCATAATTCAATTGATTAGAAATAAATCCCTCCAAGAACACATCTGCAGTTAAGTTAGTGAAAACTGAACTACTGAACAGAGAAGCATGGCATGCTGCTCAGAGAAGACAGGTCATAACTAATGTGGTAAACCAAAAATGCCATAAGAGATAAAGTATTTTCTTCATCTGGTCTGCTTCTCTCCAACTAAAGAAATCAACTCAGAGGGGGAAAAAAGACAAAAACTCACCTTCCCAAACCAACAAATAAACTATCCAGACACATACCCTTCATGATGTTGAATCCCAATTTAGGAAACCTCAGACAGCTCAGAGCACTGTCTTATCCACAAGGCTGAGAATACAAGACTTTTGTCCTCCAAAATTAAAAGTATAAATTTTATCACTAAGTTTGGTACACTGTCCCACAAAATGCCACCTTATTCCATGTCCATACCACTAAAGAACTATAGAAAATAATGACATATTAAAAAAGATCACTCCTCTGTTTTCCTTATGGCATTTTTATTATCTGACACATATAGCAAACATGGATCTTGAAATGGGAGATAAATTAAAATAAAGTTTTAAACTATAATAAGTCTATAATAAATAATATACTCTATAAATAAATTATCAAAATTCAGGGTATTTGGTGATAGAAATCTAAGGAGGAAATGAATTTTTGAAATGTCTCAGGCCAAAAGAAAACTAAAAGGCTATAATCAAGAAAGAAAGGAGATGGGCAACTTCTTTTTAGAGCCCCACTTCCGAAAGAACAGCTGTCTTTGCTCAGCTGTAGGAAAACCACAGGACTTGGAATAACTCACTTCATGTACTGTCCTTCTTATGTTAAAATGACACTGTTGACTCACCCTCAGTAGGATATGTGCTTGGTTAAACTTGTTTTTCCAGTAACAGTAATGAACTGAGTTACTCTACTATTGAAATGATTTGCACCCCCACAACTGAAAAAAATATTTGGAAACACCTACATATCTAGTATGCATGTCCTTGAGTAGTAGGTCTGGTTTGACTATGCAGCCAGAGCTTTATCCTTCTTCAGAGTCTCTCCACAAATGATGATCAGTGTAACAAAAGAATCTTTCACTGCATTTGCTCAGTGAATCATTGTCTTAGCTAATAGCTAATCCCCACAGTCCTGGGCTTCCAAAGTCTGAAATGAAATAAACTGTCTAATTTATTTTTCTTACTTTTAGTTACACGTACTGCTCAAATTTGGGTGATACTGCAGAAGGCCCACACCAAATCCACAACCCTTGCATGCAGCAGTAGCATTCAACAAGGTCCTGTAGGACACTCTGGTAGATTCCCCCTTCTACTGCTCTGTCATTTCTAGCTTACTTGCTAGTTAAGGTGGAAAGACTTTAAAAAAAAAAAAAAGGAGCCTTTACCAAGCCATAACTCTAGCTTATGAACCAAACTAATCATCATATGGGTGAGAAGGCTTAATAACTTCAAACAAGGATTTTTACTTATACCAACCCAGACAATGAAAGGGAGGGTTGTTAGTTCTCCTTAGATAAAAAACAGTATTCCCTCTTAAGGAGAGATACAACCTAATTCACATATATCTTCTATCTTTATCTTTTCTACCTCAAGGATACAGTTTTTTAATTGAAAATTTTAACTCAAAAATTATTTTGCAAAGGGATATTTGAAACGTGGGGAGTAAAAGATAAGCTACAAACAAAAGAACAAATATCTTAGACATTAAACTCTTCAATTTACATTCTGGACCAGTGGTCTGCAAAATTAGGTGTGTGTACCCCAGAAGTAGGGGAGGTGTAAGACCATCCACTGGGGCACTGGAAGAAATTTTAAAACATCTCCATATTTATGGGCTAAAAAACATATAATAAGCTTTACTTAGAGTTAACATATGCATACATGGTTTAATAGCCAGACATTTATATAATGTATAAATATGTATTTACTTGAGGAAGCGTTCATGCTTTAAAAATGTTTTTCTTGGGGTATACATTTTTTAAGGGTTTGAAGGGTCCTGCTTTACCCCCAGATTTCACAAAGTAGGATACATATGCGCTCAAGAGTATACAGTATGCCAGAAAAATGCAAAGGAACTGGATAAACCTGATATATCTTCCTGGCATCTCTATTTCACTCACTCTAGGGTAAGTGACATTCATTCTTCCCTATAATCAGGTGCTTTGGAAGACACCTCTGGCTAACATGTCATTAGGATAAAAGAGGCCACAAAATGATGGCCTGGATTCTGGGTTCTATGCCTGGCCCTCTATCTTCTAGCCATCTGACCAAGGGCCAATCACTTCGCACTTCCAGGCCTTTCCAGCTCCTTCCTACTCAAATTTTGCGATTCACAAGTTAAGTTTTTCATCCCATCTTTAGTTGCTTCATGGCCCTGCACATGTCATTCTTCTAATTAGAATGTAACAGCCACTCCTCTCCACCAATCTCAGCCTCCTTTCTGCTCTCCAATGAGGCCTTGACTTTGCATTCCCTCAGCTTCCCATGATCTGTTTATATGATGTGAAAGGGCACTTTCTGGAAGGCTCTGTAAGTGTTCTCAGGTTATTACCAGTGTCCCCCAGTACTTCTGGACAGACTGTAGAGCTCCTTTGGCTAAAGTGCTAGAGGCAGCATTCTGCATGGGGGACCAACATGTATTATCACCTCACCATGCTGAAAATCTACAGCCTGGCCCCTGATCCAAATCAGCAATATACTAATATTAAGGAAAAAGTAACAGAAACCAAAATCACCCACCTAATGAAGATATATGATCTAGCAAAAGAAAATGAGGCTGAGAACATCCAGAGGTAAGCCAGGCTATGAGGAACATAGCTCTGAACTCAGCAGGGACAAAATGAGGAACCGGGGAGAGTACAGAGAAGTGTTAACTCACAGTGGTAGGATGCCCCTTCTCACTCAAAACAGCTGAGTTCATATCCCAGGCATGGCCGCTGTATCAAAATAATTAGTAATTAAACAAGTTAATATATGCAACATGCTTACAGCTTGGCACTGTTAAGATTGTTACCCTCTTTCCTTCAAGCACAGCAGAACACGAGAAATGTCACATCTTTATCTGCAGACTTTGGGGGATCCAAGGCAGAATTTTCACCTACTCAGAGCAGGCTGAGATTCAACTTCCCTTTTCAGGTTTCACCGACATCCCTGAAGGTTCCATAGCATATCTGCCATCATGTGGAAAGATAAAATTCAATTCCCAGGCATTCCCAGGTGCACTTCTAAGGAAGTGGTATGGTGTGAAGAATAAAGCAATGGACCAAGGGCTAAAAAGTCAGACATCTGGCCTGGCACAGTGGCTAACACCCGTAATCCCAGCACACTGGGAGGCTGAGGCAGGTGGATCATTTGAGGTCAGCAGTTCAAAACCAGCCTGGCCAACATGGTGAAACCACGTCTCTACTAAAAATACAAAAAAATTAGCCGGGTGGTAGTGGCACACCCCAGTAATCCCGGCTACTGGGGAGGCTAAGGCAGGAGAATCGCTTGAGCCTGGGAGGTGGAGGTTGTGGTAAGCCAAAATCGCACCACTGCCCTCCAGTCTGGGTGACAGAGTGAGGCCCTGTCTCAAAAAAAAAAAAAAAAAAAGTCAGTCATCTTGTCTTTGTACTGCCACTGACTATTTTTGTGCTCTTGAAAAATTACTTTACCTTGGTTTTTGTTTTTGTTTTTTTTGAGATGCAGTCTCTCTCTATTGCCCAGGTTGGAGTGCAATGGCGTGATCTCAGCTCATGGCAGCCTCTGCCTCTCAGGTTCAAGCGATTCTCCTGCCTCAGCCTCCTGAGTAGCTGGGATTACAGGTGCACGCCACCATGTCCAGCTAATTTTTGCATTTTTTTCAGTAGAGACGGGGTTTTGCCACATTGGCCAGGCTGGTCTTGAACTCCTGATCTCGTGATCCGCCTGCCTTGGCCTCCCAAAGTTCTGGGATTACAGGCATGAGCCACCATGCCCAGCTGAAAAATTACTTACCTTTCTAAGGCCTACAGTTTGTAATCTGTTTTTAAAAAGTGATTAGATGACATATAGTCCCATAGCCAAGAAAATAGTAGCTTACCAACATGTTTTACTGTGACCTACAGTGAGAAATATATCTTGTACCAGACCTCAATATTCACATATATACGTGCATAGCAAAAACAAAAATTTCAAGAAACAATGCTTGTCCATACTATGTGATACTCTCTATTCTACCCTTTTTTCCCCCAAAGTGCTGTTGGAGACCTACCAAATTGGTTTCATGACCCATTCGTGGTCATGATCTGCAGTTTAAAAAACAATGGACTAAAGCATGCAGTAAAGAATGTGGCTTTGCAATTAGACAGGCCCAATACCACTTTTTTTTGTTTTTGTTTTTTTTTTGGAGACAGGATCTTGCTCTGTCACCCAGACAGATGTGCAGTGGCATAATCATGGCTCACTGCAGCCTCAACCTCTGGGGCTCAAGCAATCCTCCTGCCTCAGCCTCCCAAGTAGCTGGGACCACAGGTGTGCACCCCCACTCCTGGCTAATTTTTTTATTTTTCATAAAGATGGGGTCTTGCTATGTTTCCCAGGTTAGTCTCAAACTCCTGGTGTCAAGCGATCCTCCTGCCTCAGACTCCCAAAGCACTGCGATTACAGGTGTGAGCCACCAAGCCCAGCCCCAGCACCACTTTTAACTAGCTGCATAATCTTGGGTAAACTACTAACCTTTCCAAAGTATATCTTTTAAATTAAGACTAATACACCAGGGTCTTTTCTAAGGATTAGATGAGATAATGTATGTAAAGCACTTAGCCACACTGTGTCTGACATAAAATACACACTCAATAAAAAGTTATAGTGATGACTAATAACATCAATATTATTATTATTAAATTCAAGAATTCCAAAAGAAAGTAAATTAAGTGGAAGAAAGCTAGAAAGAGAAATAGGCTCACCTATAAGCATCAATAAACAGTAACTTAAGCAGTGCCCAGCACACAATAGGTACATATATTTGTTGAATGAATGAAAACATCTGGAGGCTCACCTCTATGCAGTGGAGGTGCTGTGAAGAGATCCCAGCAACACCTGCACAGCACCCCTGCCCAAAAATCCAAACACCTTGAGATTGCTGTAAGCCAGTGACTCTCAAAGTGTACTTTCCCAAACAGCAGCAGTATTACCTGGACGCTTTTTAGAAATGCAATCTACCAGGTCCCGCTCCAGACTTACCAGATCAGAAACTCTGGGGGTGAGCCCAGCAATCTGTATTCTAACAAGTCCTCCAAAACTTGATGTGCACTCAAGTTTGAAAACCAGCATTACAAACTGATGATTTAGGGACCAATAGCAATTCCAGGGAGCTACATGTACAATCAAATGGACTCCTGCAAAGTTTATTGATTCTAGGAATTAGTTACTTACCTAGTTCAACCCAGACTTTTCAGAGTTAGCTGCAACTTCCAAGGAAGTTACCAAGAATTGCTTCTCCTCTCTGCTTCTCCTTAGTGCACCAATAAAGCCTAATTGCTGCAAACTCTCTGAAACAACCACTCTAATATTCGGCACAAAGCCTGATTGCTAAAAAAATGCAAAACCTATTTGTTAAATGATCTTTTATCTAAGCACATTCCCTGGGCTCACACTATCCATACTAGAACTTTGGGAATGCAGGCTTACGGTGTTTTTTCAAACTCTACATTAGTTCTCAAAAAATGAACAAGGTCCCACAGCCAATCTGCATGCAGCAACTGTGCACCAAAGTTATAACAGTACTGATCTACCAATACCTTGCATTTGACTATTTGCCAAAACAACAAGACCTTATTTAGCATCAATTTTGTGTACATACACTTCAGAAAGAAGATAACCAGATATTAAAGATAACCAGATATTGAAACTCCAAAGTTAAGGTTTGTAAAGTGTTGATAAATCAAACAACACATATTTGTATCACTAGATTGAGCCCAGTAATTTCTATAGAACCTTAATTTCCCAAAAGGTACCTTAATCAGACTCTAGTCAAACACAACAAGATTTAGAAAAAACACACTGTTTTTTATCAAAAGGCAGGAAAATATAACTGTCTTCTTTCTACTCTGGTAAAGGATTTCTAAATATACTTTCCAAGGGCAAAAGGGTGCCTTTGAAAAATAAGATTCCTTATTTCTGTCAATAGAATAATGATCCAGTTATATACCAAAGAGCAGATAGACGACCTGGCTTTGGAGTCATGTGACTCTGCATTAGATCTCATGGGGTCTCTGTCTCAGTCTCTACAAATAAAAACATGGCCTTGTCTCTATAAAAGATACAATGTACATAGAAGTGTTTTGCAAACTATTATATATTATCTTCTCAACATGCAAATTTATCCCTGTGAACTGATTCTTTCCCTCCCACTCACAGTGGCCAAAATAATTTATATTAGAATGTGTCCATAGGTGGCTTAATAGCAGTTGTGACAAAAGTGTAAACTAGAAAAGATACTGAATATTTACACACACATAAAGCAGCATGAAGCCACAGAAGGCTTCAAATGACAAAGAAATGAATTAGAAAAATCACCCACAGTACACTAGCCCTTCCTGGTTTTGGCAAGGATTTCAGCCAGAAAGACATGGTATTTAAGAAGAAAAATTAATAAAAAGAAAACATAAAATGAATTCTTTCAGAACTTCACAAAAGGTTATGTTTAAAAAGAAGTTTGGGAACAAGGGGATGCAGAGGGCTATGTTTTTTTCAGGTCTGACTTATCCTTTGCTATGGGTACACTGTCTTTTCATGTGGCCTCAAAGAAATAGTTGAGCCATTATTGTTGTTGATAATGACGAGCAGATGCTGATGGGATGATTGCACATCAACAGTTCTCAGACTCAGGTCTTGTGTAATTGGGTGTGTCAATCTATGTCACTCCACAGATGGTTATTAAACTAGTTACAACTTCCCTAAATCTTTTCACTAGATCTATGCAGCATTCTGGACAGCTATTCCTTGCCAACTGAGATTAGGCACCATTATAAAAAAAGTTTTGAAAAAACAATTCCAAGGTCTATTCCTCCTCCCAACACACACACACACGCACACACACACAGAGTTAAATCAGAGATATTTAATTCAGATATTCAAAATTTTTAATTTGAAATTTAAAATATTACCAAAGCCATAAATATTCCTTTAATGCAGTGAATGTAAGAAATCTATTAATTTCAACCTGTCTTGAATAAAAATTATAATACATATATAATTTTCTATGAAAAAATTGTATGTATTTTGGATAATCTATGTACCTCAGGAGTAGCCCTTCTATCAAAGCTCTTCTCAGGATGGTGGAGAATGGTGAATCTCAGCTCTCACAACATAAAAGTGCCAAATTCTTCTTAGTGAAAGAGGTGTATAGCCTTGATGTGCTAGATAAAAGTGGCCTTCAGAGAAGAAGCTCTCCACTGACCACGGGGCATGGTCAAATGTCCAGTTGGATTGCTGCGAGAGTCAAAATGATCCACTTGGCATTTTGTTGATATTGAGGTGTCAAACCTTTAACTAGTTGGCCACTCCTTCCAGTAAGCTTCTGTACACTGGACAACTGAAAGAAAGTTTGTTAAGAAGGTTCCCTTAAACAAAAGGTACAACTTACAAAAGACACTGTTGTGGAAAGACAAGTATAGCTTCATTATCATATAGGTGTAAACAAGGCAGAGACTAGGCTAAAATAAAGTGTAAAATGTGAGTTTGTTAATTTTTCTCTCCCCGTGAACATTTGGCAGAGTTAAAATTTTAGCCATCATACATTTTATTCCCTGAAATGTATCAGTCACAGTTCCCACAGACTCTAGATACACATTTCCTTGTGGGTGTATGTGTAAAACTACCATAACAAAACATTTTCTATTTCCTCATTTTGATTAAAAGGAAAGAAGAAATGCTAAACTGCACTTACATAAGTGACAGTGCAATAGTGACACACCCATCTGTGTACACAATTTGTATTCTGTTTCAATTTAAAGTTATAATGATAAGGTGAGAAATGCTAAGAGCTAGGAAATAAAAATACACTTAGAAGCAGCCTATGTTGTACGCTCTTGAAAAACCTTAAGGAAGCTTTAAAGAGCAGCAAAATCACTTCAGGCCACTCAGGAAGAACTATGGCTTGAGACATTAAAAATGGCTGAGGAAAAATACTAAGAAATAGACATCAGAAAATTAAAAATGCCTGTAAACGAGGGTGACATTATAGACCCACTAGCAGGACATATGAAAGTTGTGATGAGTTAAGCTGAGTCAGACACATATTCCTGCCTATTTCACATGGATCAACATCCTGTCTAGGAACCAGGGACAACTGATTAACAATGTAAGCACAGAATAGCTTTAAGAAAAGCTAACTGACCCATCTGGGGAAAGAATACTCAAATTCTGCTCCATTTCTGTCATGCTCTGATGCAGCTAACCAAACAGAAATAAAGAGAATCCTTTCACATCATGAGAAATGAAATTCGGATTTAGGGACATTATAAAATTATGCGGTATCATGAAATAAGAACTGCTCTGGAAATCAGAACCTGGGTTCTAGCTCTGGCTTTTCCATATACTAACCGTATGGTCTAAAGGAATTCCCTTAAGCTATTTGAGACTGATTATTTTCATCTGTAAAACTAAAATAATGTAACCAGCCCTCCATTCTTACCAGAGTTCATTTGTGGCCCAAATAAATCATGTCTATTAAGGTGATTACAACCTAGAAAGCATTATTTAATGTAAAATATTATTTTATAATAGCACAATTCCCAGTCTAAAAATCTGTGAAACAGAAAATCCTTACCATCTAACCCAGAAATGATAAATGATTACATGATTCAAATTAGATCACAAACACCTATATTATTATTAGATCCATTCCTCCAGCCCAAATGGGGGTGGTAAGTATACGTTGTTAGACCAGTGTAACTAACTTCAACAACTTTTTGTTTTGTTCTGTTTTGCAAATCCACCCAAGAATGCATTAACTTCAACAATTTTTTAAAAACAATTTCCACAATCCTCTCCTTGTGTCTCAACCATGCTCAGGAATTACAAGTACAATAATCTCCTCAACCTCCCCTAGCCTTTCCTAGCTCAGAAATCCGACATAGGCCACTTCACATGCCTGATCAGATAAGCTTTCCCAATGCTGAAAACCAACTGCTTCTAACATTTTAAACCTGATTTCCATGAAAACTCAGGGGTGAAAGAAACAAATAATCCAACCAAATCAGTTCCTTCTTATTGAAAGAGTTCTTCATCTTTAATCTGAAATCCTAAATAATTTTTTCTATGAATCAATTGCTTCTGAGATGAGAGGTACAAGACACTACAAACTATGACCACGCAAAAGATTTTTAAAAGCTTTTGATTCACAGTGAGTTAACCTACAAACTTGAAGTTACTAGACAATAGTACTTTTAGTCTACTCTTTAGGTGATCCATAATCTTGCATTGGCCATGAAGCAGAGCCTAAAGGGAGTCATTAAAAGAAACTGAAACAAGGTCTAGAGACAAATGTTCCCAGACTATATATTCCAAAGGAGGAATTACCATGAAAGTAATGAACTTTAAAGTTCAGGGGCCCCTACACTCGGGTGCCTATTCTGTACCCAGAACCACGCAAGCACAATTAAATATGTTGCTTTCAATCTTTACAAACAATCCTGCAAGTTAGATATTACTACTATTCTCATTATATAAATACGGGTACTGAGACTTAAAGAAGTTAAGTGGCTTGTCTAATATTCTTAGCTAGTACAAATCAGAGCCCAGTCTCTCTGATTCCAAAACTCACCAGCTATGCTAAAGCAAAAATCAAAATGTAGTAGGGAAGGGTATCTAAAAGTCATTCTGAGAGATAATTAAAAATAAATAATGTTTGCTGTCACTTATCTCTTTTACCTTCTTTAATATCCCTTGGCATCCTCTCCTTCAACATTCAACTATTGACTAACACAACTAAAACCTAAGGAGGAAGTCCAGTATGTTTGAAAGAACCCACATGTCCGAGCATGCAAGTGAAGGACTGTGTTTTAAAATAGCAGGGATAATCTAAGATTAGGTATTGGTGTCAAACACACTTCTCTTATCTATTAGTACAGATGACCATCAGTTTTCAGTAACAAAAGATATGGTAATAAGAAAAAACAAATCCACAGAAAAGGAAAAAAACAAGCTTGTCTTTATGCTTGTTCTGTAATGATATGTGTAGAAATGCTACCCACAGTTAATTCCATAGTTCCTAAGCCAAGACAGGTTAGTACTGGGTAATTTTAATAATTGGCTATGTGCATTGTTCAGATGCTGAGGCATTCCAATCATTTTACATGGTCTCTTACATCACTTTCAGAATGGTACCATAAGAACACAACTGTACAGTCAAGAAAAAGCTATTTGTAACTAAAACGGCTGGCATCAAACATTTCTGAACATAAATCTGGCTCTGAATTGCTAGTTACAATCTCTCTCAATTTTTTATTTAAAAAAATCCACACATTCATTCCTGGTCTTAATCTACTAAAGAATTTCTTTTGGGATCAAAAAGTAACAGGAAAGAATGCTAACCAACTTTCCTTGGATTACAACAAACATAATTCCATTCTTCTTCCCAGTTACAAAAAGATTTAAAAGAACTACAACTCTTCAAAATGGAAGTTTGCAATTTAGATCATTCTCCTATTATGCAAATGTTCATTCAGAATTAAAATACTGTTTTAAAAAGTAAAATGTAAGTCAGTTTAGTGCACAAAATGTTTACATTAAATACAAAATTACACTATCTAAGGGACTACAGGATTCCACCAGACAATGGCATTATTTATTATGGTTAAGTATGTTGGCTTTGGATCAGGAAAGAGGGGTTCCAGTGACTGTTCTTTACCACTGACTGGCTAGGTGATCTGGATGAACATTCCTTAACTTTTCTGTAAACAAGAATCCTAACATCTATTTTAAGGACTAAAGGAAACAAGTAAAGTATTTTGTCCCCAAGCATCTGTCACATAATAAACCGTCAGAATATGGAAGCTACTGATAGTCACATAAACTTCATGAAAACAGAAACATTCATCTGTTTTGTTCACTCTATTAACAAGGAGGCATGACTTGATCAGTATTCATGCAAATACTTCCAGTTCCTCCAAAGTGACATTCATATTTATCTATATTAACTACATCCAAATTCTGCTATCCTTCGTGTATACTTCTCTTTTATTATAAGCAGCTTCAGCTACTTTTATGGAAAGACTTAAATTATTGGAAAATATTTTAAGGGTATTTAAGTTAACATATGGACCATTTACATATTCTATAAACTGTGTGCTTACACATAATTATAAATATCTCAGACTGTAAAAGAAAACCTTCCATAATATTCCCACAATGGAAAAATAAAGTCTTAGAAATAATTATAGAGGGAGCAGAAGGGAGTGGCAGGTAGAGGATAACTTACTAAATCGGCAAAATAAAATTTGGAATTTTTTCTTAAAACAAAACAAAATAAAAACCTGACAACCACTTGTTCAAGGCTGCCAAAACTTGAGAAGAAGCAAACTGTCAAGGGAAACAAATGTTAAAATATAAAGCCCTTTTCTGAGAAAGTAACTCCACCAGTCCAGGCTAATCCAATTCTGAATCACTAATGACACCAGACCTGCCGGGTTGTCTCAACTACTACAAAGAAGTCCAAAGGGACAGGCAGAGGTTCACAGGCAAATTATTTTCACTGCTGTCATTGAAATTTTAAATATAGCCACACCTCTCCCATCCCAACACCCTTTCTACTCCTCTACTGTTGTTGACTGGCACTAACCCTTTTCAGACCTCAAAAAACAAGGGCCGACATATTGATACATAATTTGAGTACTGAGCATAGTGGAAAAATCACTTGACTAAAAGTCAAGAGATTGGATTCTGGCCCCAACCCTGACCCAGCTCTAGGTACTTGGGCCAGTCACTTTGCTTGTTTGGTTTTCTCTCTTTAAAACAAGGATGGATTAGATGGGTGGTTCCCCACACAAGATCCCAAAATCTCCAGGAGCCCCTGAGGTTGTAATAAAAGACAATGGGATATTTTTATTATTTCAAAATGTCTAACAGAGATAGTTCATTAACTGCTTTAAGGCTAATTAAAACACCAAGTATTTTGGCTTCACATTAGTACTCTGCATGGTGACACTGGATGGCATGTGATTATGTTTGTCATATCATAGGAAATTTGGAAACAAGAGTGTTAGACCTGATACTGTTCTCAAAGCTGTACCTCAGAAAATCACAATATCTTTACTAAACATAACATCCAATCACAAATGTGTGGTTAATAAAAAATGGGAAAATGATTTAACACCCATCAATGCAATTTGCATAATACAAGCATACCTTTGTGATATTGTGGCTTCAGCTCCAGATCACCTCAATAAAGCAAACAGTACAATGAAGCAAGTCAGAAATTTTTTGGTTCCCCAGTGCATACAAAAGTTATGTTTACAGTATACTCTAGTCCATTAAGCATGCAACAGCATTATGTCTAAAGCATAATGCATATACCTGAGTTTAGAAATACTTTATTGCTAAAAAATACTGACACAGGGACATATAGTGAGTATATGCTATTGGAAAAAATGGTGCTGATACATTTGCTCGACATAGGGTTGCCACAAACTTTCAATTTGTAAAAAATAAAACAAAATCTGTGAAGCACAATAAAAGGGAACACACAATAAAATAAGGTATGCCTATAGATAAAATCTCCCCAAACTGAAAGTGTACCTCATTAAGGGAAGAGACTCAAATATGAAACCCTTAAATAATTATTAGATCACAGGAAACCAGTGAACAATCCACAGGCTGCAAAGATGATGTTCCTATTTCCTCATGAAGGTTCCCAATCACTCATCCACTTTTGATTAAAGAAAAGTGAATGCACCAAGAAGCCAGTCTGTACTGCAACATAAAATAACACCAATACCAACAATAACTACTATTTACTGCACTTTAACTATGTGCCTGGTACTGTCCAATGAATCTAAATTTATTAACTGATATTATCTTCACAACAACTCCAAAATATACTGCTACTATCTTTATTTTTAAAATAATAAAATTGAGGCACACCATGCTTCAGAAACTAGCCCAAAGACACGGGGCTAGTAAATTTAGAGGAAGGCTTGTATGTTTTCCAACCTTCTCCCCACTAAAGCTGGTATCTGCCTTTCAAAAAGATGTCTCCATAAATACAAACAGGAATGCCCCAAGCAGAGCCCAGAGGAGAAGGGCCATTGCTCCTGAGAGCAGTCCTCTGAAGAGTTCATCACTGTGGCCCTTTTCAGCTTAAAGATTCATCCTTAATGGAAACTCCCCTCTTTTCCCTCCAAATTATATTTGCTTGTCCTGGTAATGGAAATCAACGGATAGAAGGTTAAAAGCCATCAATGTATTAGTCAGCTAATGTCCATCCACTTCTTACTTATTCAGAAGATACAAAAGAGTTCTAACTGGCTGACCCTTCAAAGAAGGTAGTTTTTAAAATTAATTTTTACTTATACATATCATAAAAATAGGCATCTGCAGTATCCTGGAATGAGTGAGGGTTATGGAGACAGATCTAGCTCTGAATCTCGACTAAGCCACTTACTAATTGCATTATCCTGTGCAAGTTAGAAGCCCCAGTTTCCCTAAATACCTACCCCTGTCTCTTAGGGTTGTTGCAAAGTGTTAAGTATACGAATGTACATAAAACACCATGATTTATTGCAGCGGCCCTAAAGCCAGACAGGGGTTTGAATCCTGGCTACACCCCTCACTAACCATAGGCCAACATCCAAAGCTGTGAACCTAAGTTCCAAATTCCTTACCTATAATGTAGAAAAATATTGTCTACTCCAAAGGATAGCCATATGAATTAAATAAAGCAATATTTGCAAAGCCCCTAGCAGAATGACAGACACATAATAATAAAAATCAAAAAAGAAAAAAAAATCTGATGTTTAAAAAATCAAGCTGCAAGGACCAGGCACGGTGGCTCACGCCTGTAATCCCAGCACTTTGGGAGGCTGAGGCGGGCAGATCACCTGAGGTCAGGAGTACGAGACCAGCCTGCCCAACATAGAGAAACCCCGTCTCTACTAAAACTACAAAAAATTAGCCAGGCGTTGTGGTGCATGCCTGTAATTCCAGCTACTCGGGAGGCTGAGTCAGGAGAATCACTTGAACCCAGGAGGTGGAGATTGCGGTGAGCCGAGATTGCGCCATTGCACTCCAGCCTGGGCAACAAGAGCAAAACTCCAACTCAAAAAAAAAGAAAAATCAAGCCACAAGTTTAAGTACCAGCTCTGTCACTTATTATGTAGGGGTAAACAATGTATACAAGTCACCTAACCCCTGTGAGGCTCCATTTCCACCAAGTTTGTGAGGATTAAAGGAGATCATTGTGTAAGAATACTCTATAAACTATAAATTTCCAACAGAAATGTTGGAGGTTGTTTGATTCTACAGAAGTAATTTTTATATTAATTGTATTTACTGGTCCTTCCAAACAATATCTTCATCTTTAAAATGGAAAAAACTGAGGCAGAGAAATGTTGAGCCATAGAGGGAAGGCTACTGGTTTGAAATGTAGGGTGGAGACAAGGGCTGGGCCAAAATAAATTTAGACCAGGACAAAGCAGAAAATTTCTGAAAGCTTCAAAGGAGAAAAATGAGAATACTCATCAACCTATGTTTTTAATCAACAGCTTCACCTGCTGGTTAAGCCTCTCAGTGCACAGTGTGGGCATAATAATTCTCTTACTTCCTCCCAGAAACAGTATTAGACTTCAGAGTGAGAAAGAACTTCACTATCAAATCTCTTTTCCTATTCATAAATTAATTTTGGGATGGGGCACAGAAACAAAGACCAGTGGACATAAATTTGAGTCTCAGTCTAACTGGCGTTTTCTGAACTACACCATTAAAAAAAAAAAAAAAAGAAAATATTGTAATCCTTCAAATAGGTTTCCTTCCTTGGTTGATCAGAAATGTCCTCATTCCCCAGGTCTCTTCATGCTAAATATGGTAATAGCTGGCAGACAGCCAGCCCAGTAAATTCCAATGATACTTAAGAAAGCATTCATATGGCCTGAAATTACTCTGAACCAAACACTTGAGACCTGCAGGGCTTCAGCATAGAGCAGTTCAGCTGGAGCAACGAATGTCAAAACCAGCGGGGTGCCTTAAAAACACAAAAGCTTGGAAAAAAAGCAATCTACTCTTCTTTATTGCTACATTCTTTAGCAACAACATTGATCTCCTACCCACTGTGCACACAGCACTGCACTAGGGCAGTGGGAGGCTGGATGGAGGAATGGAAGAAACAGGTGGTGTCCATGGGTTGCCAAAACAACAGGTTGCTTCAGTCAGTTCTGTCCTACAACTAATCAATTTGGTGAGGAAAGGGGGAGAGAATCTTAGTCATCTTCTTCTCTGATCAAGCTAACTGGCTAGACCCACTGTACTGGCATTTATCCATTAGGTCAAAGTGTCAGAATTAGCAGTGCATGGTAGACATAGCATTAGTCCTGCCTTTCAGGGATGTTAAATGCTTCAAAAATCTTGGCTATCTAGAAAAGGAGGACAGTAGCCGATTACGTCACCCACCCAAAATCATGTATTTGACTCCAGAATACACTGCTTTTCTCCAACATATTTTTTTATTAAGTATTCAAGTAAATGTCAATTTCCTAGACATATACAGCTGAAAGCATGCTGATTTACAATAGAGTCAGATAAGAACTTTCAAGTAGCTACAGAAAATAGCAGTTAACAAATGAATTAACCAATATCATTAGAAACCAAAGGATTAAAAAAAATTAACCTATGAAATGAACAATTTTTATATCAACATTGGTAGCAATTTGATGTTATGTTATATACTGCTAATTATTTCCATACATATTGTGACATATTTAAGACAAAAGACTAATGCCCTTAATATTTAAAGAGCTTTTTCAAACCAGTAAGAAAATAATTAAATGAGTAAAAGACACAATTTACCAAAATAAGTAGAAAAAAAGGCAATACAAATGCCACTGATGATATGAAAAAACATTCAATATCACTGTAATGAGAGAGGCATATTAAGATTAAGTAATATTTACCACTTATCAAATGGTAAAGATTTTTAAAAATAAAACCTAATGTTGACAATAGTATATTATGTGTGTGTGCATATAAATATATATGTAGATCTGTTCATAAACTAAAAATATATATATATATATAAATAAATCAACAGCTTTTCTAAATCTAAGGGTAAAAAAACCAAAGACGTATACCAAAAAATTAATGGCAGCATGATTGTGGACATTTTATTTATGCTTTTCTAGATTCTTCAAACATCCTTAACTACTTTTTCAAACATAATTACTTTTTATATTGCAAAAATAAAAAAATCTTGTAAAGGTGCCAGAGAATATCAGCAAAGTATAAATATGAGTTAATTATCTGTAAACATAACGAATAATTCTGTTGCTATGTAAACCTACCTTAAACTGTTTCAATGTTTGTTTTTAGTTACAACTATTTTCCTTAACTCTCTTAGAAAGAATATGTCAGAGAAGCCACTACATATTACTTACTTTAAATAGTAACATAATGCCAAAGACTTGCATGAATCTCAGGATACGGTCTTTTACCTAAAATTCCTCATGAAGATTAGAATGCACTTTAAATGTTGTAATAAAGTAAATGCCCTTAATGTTTCTAACTAAAGAAGATCTAGCAAATAAATAAACCCATATTCACAGCAAATAAAAATATAATAAAATAATCAAAATACACATGTCCTCAAACTTCAATGTGTCTTGACAGCGTCTGAACCAAAGCATGTGTAAGGAGAGAATTAAACAAAAATGTCTTTGCTACTTACCACATTTACCATTTAGAGAAGTTAATATATCAGCACTATCTAGTTTTGTGATTATTCATACTTAGAAACTCAACAGAATAGATTAGTGAGTAAACAGTATTCAATTATTCTTATTTGAATGTTGGTTAGGTATACCAATAGAACAACCTCTCCCTGCTAGGTACCAGTTAAAATAGATTATTGAAAATATTTGAGGCTTAAAAACTTCCAGAATCTTCTCACAAAAAAAAAGATGAAAATAAAAAGAGATGAAAAAGAAGGAAACAACAATTTTAAAACGTGCCTGCCTCAGAACAACGCAGTTTATTTTAGAATGTAACCACAGCTTCTTGTACAATACCTTATTCATCAAGCACAACTGTATTTTAAAGGAATGCTATTTGTTAAAAAGACAACATATTTAGGATAAGGTATCTAACTCCAACCACAATATTATCATCATGTTTTCCTTACTTCACAAAATACACACATACATTCATCATATGAATAAACATATATAATAAGGGTGAGAGAGCTACTCTTAACCCAGAAACAGGTTCTGCAACACCCATAGATCCAACCTGTCTTTATGCAACAATGAGTCCATCTTGGCAAGATGTTTGGCTGATGTATTCAAATAACCCAGAGTTCTGCCAGCTGCCAGTATCCTGCAGAAGGAACTGACTCGGAGACCAGAAACTGCCCTAGGCAAGCCTCCAGGGAAAGGTGCTTCAGTCCAATGGGAAGAATCACTGCCTGGCCAGAGGACCCGGGGTACCATGGCTGGAGCGACGTAGCTGGCTGGAAATGCGAGAGGGGCAAAGGACACTAAGGTGAACCCCCAAGAGCTTGTTCAATCATACCTAGTAAAGGCCAAACTATTGGGGAGCTAGTAGAACAGGGTTTTGCCAAGACAAGTACAAAAGGGTGAGGGAGATATTAGTATGATTAATCAATGCCACCTGAGGCAGCAACTCTGGGTGTGTCCACACCACACTTCAGTCACTGCCTGGCTGTGACGAGAAGTTCCTTCAGCCACTGCCACTGAGAACTGCATCTTCCAAGGAAGATATTTCCACCATAACTTGTCCTAGTTCAGGCTTGGCATTCGGGACTAAGAACACAGCACTCTCTCTTGCCGCAAACCCACTAACAGACATAATAGACACCACAACATGTGCCAAATTTATATTTACACCCTCACCAGACAAAGGCGTTTTTGTCTTTTCCCCAAGCCAAGTTCTAATACTTCTAAATTACAACACAGAAAGAGGAAAATGGCAGACAGCTCACGACAGCAGACAAGCCCAGCAAGGGTGAGCTGGAGGTCGCCTTTCCCTGGTGGTATTAAGACCTGAAGTTTACTCCCAAGACCCTATAGCTCCGAGTCACCCTGACTACAGGAAACTGCTTTCAGAGAGCATAGATAAATGATAAAATAACTGTATTTCATATTCCTAATTGTGTGCTTATCTGTCTTGTCTCCATGATGATGTCAGCTCCTTGGGAGCAGGACCATATTTTCTACTTGGTCAATGATTCCCACACATCTGGAAGAGTAGAATACCCTGTACTTGCTACCACATGATGCCAAGGGAAGCACACAAATTAAGTGTGACAACACACCACAATGCTCCCCCAATACACCACTAAGACAGCAGAGCTACAAAGATAGCAAATGTTAGTGCCAAGGGCTAGTGATCCTACCAGTGAATTACATGGAAACCTATGTATTTACATACACAAATTAATACAATAATTCCTTTGCTTTTCTTATTCCAAGCTATGGCTTTATCATCCCCCTTTCTTGGCTTTACTCTCCTTTTTAAGACCACAATGTATGTTCTGCCATACAGATAATATTCTCCTCAAAAAAGAGAGACAGGAGAAAAAACAGATCTACGGCAAACCTCCTACCACTACCAGTGATGCAGTTTGTCCCATCTCAAGCCTATGAGCATATCCTTTCAGATCTGAAGCCACTTCCTTCTTCCTATCAAGGACAGTATTATCAAGTGTCTTTGTGAGAGGAGCAATCCTGTGCCCCTTCTTGCAGATTGTTTTGTTCTGCTCAAGAAGCCCTAGATTCCTCCTTTATTTTCCTTTCCTTATTTCATTTGCTGCAGCAGCCCAGAAACCCCAAAAGCAGGACCACCAGAAATGAGTGACCTTTATATCTCTCCACACTAACACATCTGAGGGAAACTGCTGACACCAAATATGTGTTCATGAGCTAATGAAGCAGAAATCCTCAAAGGAAACACCATTTGCAACGGCTGAGGACAGAATTCTTTAGTGGACACCAAAAAGGCTGTGGGACTCCTATGTATTCTAACATGTCAGGTAACATTCTAATGGAGGAATAAGGAGGCTTACAACAAAGTCATACAACACAAACAGAAGTCTGAAAATGCTGGATTTCGCAAATTTCTTTTAAGACAAAACAAACAACTTTACTAACCTTATACCATAGCAGCTTTCTTCTCTGTACTAAGTGAGGCCAGCAAGTAGGAGGCATTTCCAAGGGGGAAAAATGACCACAGGATCTAGCCAAAGCAACCTGTCTCTAATACTCTCAAAAAACAAACAAACAAAAACAAACACTTTGATTTCCCAGATTCACTCTGCAGTGATTCTAAAACTTTCCTAATGTAAGAATCACCTGGCTATTTCTTGAACACACAAATTCCCAGATGACATTCCAGATGCACTGAATCAGAATCTCCATGAGAACACCTGAGCTATTCTTATCATAAGAGAGGTTAGGGAAACACTGCTTGATAAATGTTATTCTCCCACCAGTGCCCACCTGTGCAGGGAGGTATGAAACAAGTAGGGCTAAGATGCTTTACTTGAGCAATCACCCCAGACATGCTCCTCACTGGGTTTGACTCCTTTTATGGAGAGCTGTGTGTCAGCTCAGTAAAGTCTACAGATAAGCATCTCTTTGGGTCCCTATCACCTGCACAGGTCTCAGGACTCTGAGACAAATTTCTGAGTAGATGTCAATGAGGACAAGTCATGAGGAGATGGATTATAGCTGAATATAAGAAGATCTTTCTAAGAATTAGAGCTGGCCAAAGATGGAATAAACTGCTGTGGAGAGCTGTCTACCACAAGAGATGTTCAAGAAGAGAGAAAATATGGTACCTCTTGACTAGAATGTTGTAAACATCAGATCCAGCATGGGATGGACAGAAAGACTAGATGAATTTTAAAGTTCCCGCCAATGCATAAGTCAACAAAGAGGAAAATTTCAGCCACTCCTTAATTAATTAAAAGAGATAGCAAAAAAAGTCTGTGGGTGGGGTCAGCTTTCAACTGATCCTATCTCTTCAAAGGAAAAAAGAACATAGAAACACACTCCAACTCACCATCAGCCTCTCCTATAGAATGTTCTAAAGGTGGGAAAGCAGGAGTCATAGATGCTGTGACTAAGACCTGCTGCTCAGTTGACTCTGAATTTGGGGCACATGCCAGACAAGTTCTGTAGTACAGAGAAGAAATGTGTGTAGCACAGACCTGGCCCTCAAGGATCAAAATCATGTGGCAGAGACAACTCAACACCATGTGATTCTCTCAAATATTTATTCATCATATTTCACCTTTAGTTTTTGTCAGTAGGGTGTTCAGGGGACTCTCTTGGTTCAAAAAAAAAAAAGCAAATATACTTTACTAAATGTACATATTCTCTCAATCCAGTACAAGTTTGCAATATCCAACTCAATGAAAAAAATCTCAAAAAAAATTATCAAAATAAATATAAACTTAGTTAACTCTAATTTTAAAAATAGTATTCCAAAAATGACTAGTCCCTTAAATGATGAGATTACAATAAGGTGTGGCTATTCTGGACAAAATAACAGAAATTGCTGGCCTAGTAATACAGTAATACAGGAAGCAGTGGAAGCAAACTTGAGTGAGAGGCAGGGGGTGGATGGCAGTGCCTTTGAAGTGAGATTCCAAAGTCAAAGTGACCTTTATAAATTGCAGAAGTGATCAGAAAAAGAAAGAAAGAAACCCCACACACAAAGAAATTCAAAATTACAAGTTTAAATGAAACATCTGGGGAAGGGAAAAATTTGGTTTTTCCCCAAATGTAAGGTAAGCATGACTCCTGCAAATACTATTTTTAAAATGTCTAGGAGTACCACAGTTGTCCAAAATAAGAAAATGGCTAAAAATAATTGTTCGACTGAACAAGTATTTATTGTGTGCCTATTAGATACCAAGGCATCATGCCAGGTACAGGGGTAGGGTATGGGCATTAGAATAAACACATAAATGAAAATGCACGATTCCTTCCTCATGTACGCATTAACAATAAGCACTTGAGGATGTTATAATAGTTTTTGTGCACATAAGCGCATTTGTACATGAGATGGAAGCAATGTGGACAGTGAATGAGGCACTGGACACCAGAAGAAAGGAATTCTAGTCTCAACTCTAATTGGCTCTGTGACCATGAACAATGAACATCAGAAAATGGAGGACCAAAACAGTGGCTCTCCTACAAGGTCACCAAACCAATTAATAACAGACCTGGAGAAGAATTCTGGTCTTCTGGCTCCTAGTTCAGTGATCTGTCCAAAATACTACACATATGGTAGGCTGACAAAGAAAGAAAAGAAGACCTTTTGGTTTCAAGTCATTTGCAGAGAAAGGGGGGGAAACAAAAACGGGAAAATCAGGAAAGGGTGGAAGGAAAATTAATAGTTCAAATTTAGGCATTCGAACTGAGACATCAAGAAAGGAAGCATGTAACTATGGACTGTGAACACAATATAAAGAAAATGATGTAAAATTTCTTATATCCTTATTCAAATCACGCCTTGCAGTTTTTTACTCTAAAATCATTGCAGACGTATATAGATAAAGGGTCAAAAAACAACATGTATGAATGACATTTAAGGAAAAAGAGAAGAAAACAGAAGAAAAAACAGAAGAAAAGGGAAAAGGAGAGGTGGAGAATTTATTATATCATCTAAATATATGAAGCCCTTCTAAAGGGTCAATGCAGACATATTGCACCCAGATAAACAGAAGAAATGGCATTATATTCTATATCTCTTATGTTAGCAATTTTAAAATTCCTTGAGTCAGAAGCGTTAAACACTGGAATGACTAAGGTTACATTTGTTATGGAAATTTCTTAAATTTAGAAAGACCTCATACACACACCTGAAGGTAAAAAAAAATGTACTTAATCAGTGGGTTGCAACCAAGTTACTTGTCAGAATCACCTGTAAACCTTGAAAAAATATGGATTCTCAAACTTACCTTATCAGAATCCCTGGGTGCTGAGTCCAAGATCCACCCCAACAGATTTTGATGTAGCCAGGACACAGAGTTTTTTTCTACCATAATGGGAGAGGTAGGGAGGAGGATCACTAGGAATGGCAACACAGAGTGGGAACTAGATCAATGCAAATTTTGTGGGCAAAATAGAATTTCTGTGGGTGTGATATTTTTAAAATGTATTGTAAGGCTGCTCTGAACCATCCAAGCATATCCCACTGAATTTAAACATTCTCTAAAGGTCCTGAAGTCAGCAACTACAATCCAGGTGAACCAAAAGTTGCTCCTCTATGTCATAGAAGCCTACAGGAGAGGCAGTAGGGTGGGAATGGAGCAGAGAGATCCCAAGAAGTTATGGGTAAATATTTTTTAAATCTAAACATTCAGAAAAATAAGAGAGACTAGGAATCACTCTCCTCCTCCTCTCCACCACACCAAAAAAAAAAAAAAAAAAAAGGAATAATAAGAAAGTGAAAGGAAAAATAGTTTTAGGTTAAATTTCATCACCATCTGAAAGAAAATTACTCCGATTTTGTTTAAGCAAGAGAAGAATTCAGCTGAGAAATTATCTAGCAGGCAGCAAAATCAGGGAGTCACTTCCCATTGCAAAGCAAAAGAAAACAAGGAGCAAGAGGATGGTCCTGGATAGCTGTTTAGACAATCAGACACACTGCTAACATCTCCTTGCCTTAGAAACTCCGTGATGTTTAAATTAACAATTGGCCACAAGCCAAACACAGGAACACTCAAAAGTTTAGAAGGGTGTGCTGTAATTGGTACCTTAGCAAAACACAATAACAAATTAAGAGGATTCAAGAAGCCTTCACTGTAGACTCTAAGAAGATTTAAGATTTGTACCAAGAAACAGGCTTCTAAATCTCTTCTACTGCATTAGTTTAGCATCTAAAGAACACCTGTCTAAAAATCAAAATATCTAAATCCTATCCTTTGAGTCAACTTGACTAACACTCAACTTGACTACCTAAAAGCTAGCTAATAATCGCAGCACCTCAGCAGAGCAGAGGTGGAGGGCATAGTTTTATGCACTGAGATCCTATAATAAAAGAAGCCCTATGTGTCAGAGTAATCCCATTTCTGACATCATATTATTTAATACTTAATTTTTCAAATCACTTTACAATCATATTTATTATTCCCTACAATTCTCTAAAGCAGGTTATTCCTTTAGTCCTGCTTCATAGGTGAGGAGACTACATATCATGAAGATTAAGTTATTTACCAAAACAAGTTAATGATAGACCAAGGATTATTACCCTCAGACTGTCTCATTGATTATACTCCTCTCTATCCTAAAGCTACACTTAAAGCTTTCACTCAAAGAAAAAGGAAAAGCAAAAACACCATCATATATGCTCTTTATTAAATGCTTCAGAAACAACAGCTCTGCTTCATCACTACAAAGCCTCCTAGTCCACTTCTGAAATTCTTAGTGACCTAGACGTGTACGAAATTTGAACTTTCCAAGAAGTATCTAGTTGGTGCTGAACAACCCAGTACTATTTTCAGGTGATAAATAACCTTGTTCTCTTTTTAAACATCTGCGATTGACATGTCGACTGACTGTTAACAATGAACAAAGATCATATTTTTCTGAAGCTCATCACCTTCCTAACCTTTTCTTTGAAAACAGATGTAGTTCATGTACTAGTTTTTTGGGGAAGGTAAAAATCTTTATTCAGATTAGGCTCAGAAAAAGAAGGGGCTCCTTTCCGTTCAACAAATATGCACAAGACACCATCCCACTGGGAGCATCAATCTCAGAAGCAGTAAAACACAGCCTCGGCCCTGAAAGGACTTTCTGAACACCTTTGGAGTGTCATCCGTTTAATATATATTATTTTAATTAATCCTATTAGCTGGATAATTTCATTCCCATTTTACTGGTGAGTTCATATAGCAGAGCTGGATTTGAATCCAGGATTACAGAGCAGGGCTCCAAAGCCCAAGTTATTTCCACTAAAGGGTCTGAAGAAATGTAGAATCTAAAAGTGTGGGTGGGATGGGGAAGATATGATTTGATTCCCTTTCCTTGGTCCAACCGTGTTAGAAACATCCAACCATAAAGAAGCTTTCTAAGGATGCCCTTTGAATTAACGTATCCACTTTTTCTCACCCGCCCGTGCCCCACCCCCAGCCATGCCAAAGGAGCAGCAAATGCTGCTGCCAGGTTGGAGGAATTGGTGATCGTCACACCACATTCCTGGGTCTGGACACAGCCTGAAACAGCAGCAGAGCTCCGCGCCTCGGAAAGAATAACAGCAGTTGAGATTTTTAAATCATGTGCCTCAGCATGCAGCCACACCAGTTGCCCTACTTCTCCTGCCTCCACCTTTCAAAGACGCGAGCAGCACACCGGGCTCCTCCGGACTTTCGGTGGGGTTGGAGTGTCAAAACTCAGGCGCGCCGCAAAACCCCGTCCCCATCCAAACCAAGCCCACACACCCGGCCCATGTGCCGCCCCCTGGCAAAGGCGAGGCTGGCTGCGAAGGTGCAGGCCGTTTGGCTTGGCGGCCCTGCCCCCGCTCTCCACGCCAGAATCTGGCATTCCTTCGCTCAGCCCCTCCGAGGCCCGCCGTCGGCTCTCGCTCGACCCCAGGAAACGCGGAACCTGAAGGGCAAAACTGCCCACCTCCCTGCACCCTGGCACTACGAAAAAGGAGTTTCTGAGACTTGCTGCCGGCCTCCCTCCTGCCGAGGAGGCATGTGAGGGGTCCCGGGCCGCGGGGAGCAGAAGCGGCGGGGAACCCCGGGGGTTGGCGGGGCACCACGGGAGGGGCCCCCGGCGATGTCCAAACTCTTGGGAACCCAGCGAGTGGCCTCGCTCCGCGCCGGCGGCCGAGCCTGGCCTTCCCACACAGAGAAGGACCGAGGGGGAGAAGGGTCGCCCCAGGTGGCAGCCCCGGGATCAGCGGACAGCGCCCCTCAGCCCGATACTCACCATGCGCGGGGGCCGCGCAGCACAGCCAGAGCGCCAGCAGCGCCCACAGCAGAGCGGGGCGCAGGGCGGGCATCTTCTCGGTCGCCTCCTCCGCCGCCACCGCCGCCTGGGCAGATCCACATGGGGAAGGGGTCCCGATAGAGGAGCCCCACTCTCTCCTCCCCTCCTCCTGCTTCAAAGGCTCAGGCCCTGGCGCTACGCTCCGAAGCCCAGGCGCAAATGCCTGGACTCCCCGGGCCCCGAGTCCGCCGCTCCTCGGCCGCCGCCTCAGCCGCCGCCCGAAGTTTGGCTGAAACTTTCTCGGGTGTGCAGCGAAGCAGCCTCGTGTGTCCTTCCGCCTCAGCCGCCTCCTCCCACCGCAAGCCCCGCCCCACTGTCGCCGCGGCCTCGGCCCCGCCGCCTTGGGCACCCAGGGGTTTCCCGCAGGAAGAAGCGCCGGCCCGAGCTCCGCGCGGAGGGATCTACTACGAGTCACTGGCCCCGTCCGCATCCTTCTCCAGCGTCCCCGGGCCCGCCGCGCCTTAACTCGGTCAAGGCTGCAGCGGCTCGCTGGCTTGACCAGTGCAGAAGGGGCGTGGGGGTGAGGGGGGTGGGGTAGGACTCTGAACTTCAAGCACTGGAGTTTGCCGGGATCGTGAACTTGCAGGGAGAGGTGGTCCTCATCCAGTGAGGTCTGTATCGCCACCTACACCCACACATCCACACACTGCTTTGCTAGCTAGAGGAATGCTCTGGAGTAGGACCAGTGCTGTCAAAGAAGGAAAGTGGGCCAAGGCGCCAAAGTCCATTAAAAAGGAATAGAGCCATCACGGAGTGGTGCTGCCCCATTCATTCATTCATTTGTTCATCCGTGTAGCAAATATTTCTTAAGTGCCTTACTTTGCGTAGCTGTGTGCTTGGCAGTGGGATGATACCAAAGATGCACAAGCAACTTTGAGTACCAAGACTTTGCCGCTGTGGGCTGGGGGATTCAGGGAAGGCTTTCCCAGAGGAGCTGGGATGAAAGCAGGATCTTGAAAGGTCAGTAAAATTTGTATAAGACAAGGAGACCAGCTAAGCTAAGGATATTCGTTGTAACACTGAATAGCAAAACCTTGAAAACAACATAAATGCCCACCCTTAGAGGAATGGATGAATAATGTATGGTATATTTATAAAACGAAATGCAACACAGTAATTGAAAAGACTATAGCTATTTATGTCAATAGGGATAAATCTTAAAAACTAAATGATAGTGAAAAAACTAATCGCAGAGGGAGACAAAGTATACCATTTATGTATATTTTTTCAAGACAATACTACACATTATCTGTGGATGCATATATATAGATATAGATATTAAGAGACTATAACCAGAATAGTAGTTACTTCCAGGGCAGGAGAGTAGGGGGTGTGATCAAACCTGGGTACAAGTGGGCTTCTAAGAAAAGAGCTAAAAGTAAGAAGAACAACAATAGTTGTATGGACACATCATTCCGGGAAAGAGCCCTCGTGAAAGCAAAGGTACAGTCAAAAGAGTAAGTAAATGAGTTCTGTCTCTGTTAGCAGTGAGAGGAGTCAAGGATGGAAAGAGGGTTGGGACCAAATTATGCAGCCTTGAATGGCAAGCTGAAAGGGTGGGGAGGCAGCTACCTCTTAGGTCACATAAAACTATTGAAAGTTTTTGAACAGAGTTGAGATTGATGGAAAGGAAGATTGCTCTGATAATTCTGTAGAAAATTGATTGTTGGGAACAAGAGGTGAACTGGAGCCCCAGGACCAGTCAAGAGTTGGTGAACAGTCCAGGCACAAATTTAAGAAGACCTGAACTAATAAGGTAGATTTCAGAAGGAATGAATCTGAGACAATGTTAAAGAAACAGAAAAAAAAAAAAAATGGAGGTGTGACTAATTGGATGTGGGAGTTTACAATCCTGTTGGGATGGGAAATCCTACCCACAGAACCTCTCCCTGACTCCTATAGGATAAAATTCAAACTTCTAAACATGGTACATACAAGGCCTTTTCGTCATTGGGCCCCATCTCCTGTCCTCCCTGCCCCTGTTGTGAACTTCACACAATAACAGTATTGACTAACTTGAGATTCCCCCAAACATATCTTGCTGTTTCTGTCCCTGTATCTTTTGTTCCTTTGGCTTGGAATGACTCCTCTAGTCCCCTTCCCGCCTCCTCTTAATGAACTTCTAATCATAATTCATCCTTCAGTCCAAAGAAGGCTTTGCCGACACCACAATAAATTCCTCCCCCTAACAGACAGTCCCTCCACTGTCTTCCACTGCCGCTTCCTTATCTTAACACCGATACTTATTTTTCACACAGGACTCTTTGTATTTCTGTGTTCTCAACTAAGTTTTGAGGTCCTCATGGGCAAAGACCACAGCCTATTAATCCCCAGTGTCTATCACATAATAGATGTTGAACTAGAATGTAAAACAACACTAAGCAAGTACAAGTCAGTATGGGCATAGACCTATGAAGTTCCAAAACTGCATGTTAACAAGCACTTTAGGTAAGCAAGTACCATTAGTGAAAGTAGTCACATTGAAATACTGGAAACCCTTTTCAAAAATAACGTAGTCAAAATATTTTTGGAATTTGTCTTGTGCAAGTATGTTCAGAGAAAGATAACATTATTTTTCAGTTGTTTACCCACAGTGTTACCAGTTCGATCTTCCTCTTTACTCACTAAAGATAATTCATAGTGACTTGGCTGCATACAAATTTTAAAAATCACCTGCAAAGATAAGTTTTGTCACTATTAAAATATATTCAGAAGAATATAAGATAGTTATCCCCAAAGAGCAACTCTAGAAGCGACTGTAGCTATGACAACATTATTAAAATAAATGTGCAGGCCAGGCGTGGCGGCTTATGTCATAATCCCAGCACTTTGGGAAGCTGAGGTGGGCAGATCACCTGAGGTCAGGAGTTCGAGACCAGCCTGGCCAACATGTTGAAAACCCGTCTCTACTAAAAATACCAAAAATTAGCCGGGCATGGTGGCGAGCACCTGTAATCCCAGCTACTCAGGAGACTGAGGCAGTAGAATCACTTGAACCCAGGAGGCAGAGATTGCAGTGAGCCAAGATCGTGCCACTGTACTCCAGCCTGGACAACAAGAGTGAAACTCCGTCTCAAAAAAAAAAAAAAAAAAAAAAAAAAAAAAAAAAAAAAAAAAGGTATGCAGTTTCTCAAAGTAACCGTTTTAAAGAAAGCAGCTATTATGTTCACATATAACTTTTGTTGAATGTGTTACAATATGAAAACTTACTGCATACATTCTGGTAAGGACAAGAGAAGTAAAGAGTAAATATGAATGGAAGTAAGGGAAAAATATGACTGAAGACATTTTTTAAAGAGAAGTTTTAATGATAGAAAAATATGAATAAGGGCCACCAATTGTTTTAGTTTTAATCAAAACTAAAAATATACATCTATGTCTTTACTGATTTAAACTCACATAAAACTGCCTTCCAAAATAAATGCAGAATTGGGCACTTATTTGTTCTCATGTCTGTCCTCTCAGAGCCAGTAAGCTGTAAAAAACTCTCAAAATAAAACTCTGTTTTATTTTCTGTTTTGCCCCGGTTTCTATCACATAAGTGCTCAATAATATATGTTTTACATAAATGCTGAATGAGGAACATATATATCTATATAAACTGGGGAGCAATGCAAGACTGGAAGAATGTCTTGGTGTGTTGGAGAAGTTGAAGAAGAGATTGTGGGATAGCTATGACACATAGATTGAGCTACACCACGAATCTCTCCATGTAACCCAGAAACCCAAGGATATGTGATGAGATGTTTGTGGAAGCAGGAATTAAAAGGAAGATTTCTTTTAATAATGCCTTGCAGTTGCGCAGTGATTTAGACCTTCCAAAAACACTTTTAATTATATTATCTCATTTGATCCTCAAAACAATCGTGGGAAATAGGCACCCCAGTCATTATTATCCCCATTTTGCAGATGAAGAAACTGAGATAGAGCTTTAAGTATCTTGCCCAAGGTTAAATAAGTAATTAGTGAGCTGAGACAAACCCCCCACTATTTCTGTCCTCTTACTCAGTCTCACTCCACTGTACCTTTGTGCAACAATGTGAAGCACATCCAAGATGATATTTAGTGTGGGGACCTCTGCGTAGAGGGACACCAGCTTCTTGTCACTTCCATGTTAGCACAGAACAAGCTGACCCACTGTAACTAGGAAACATAAACAAGTGAATACATTCTTTTAATTTAAAATTTTTTTGAGAGCCCGTTCTCTACAAAGCACATACTAGGCTCTGCGGCAATGCAGAAATAAATAAAACCCAGTCCCTGTTCTTTGGAGATCACAGAGCAGTGAGGCAGGCCAACATACAAATAACATAACTACAACAGAGATAAAGCACAGGGATATGGGAAAGTAGAGAGCACTGGGATTAATTTTGAGTCCACTTTCCTCTCATCCAGTCCCCAGCCTGAAAGATATGAACTGTGGTGGCCCACACAGCTGGACTGTAAACCATGTGACAAGAGTCATTTCTTACCCCTTATTCATGTTTGTAAACTCCACAGTAGTTGGTTCTTTGCCTTGAATAGAGTATGTGCTCAATAAAGACCTACTTTCTGAAAGGTTCACAGAGTTCAGCCAAACACAGGACAAGTTCTAGAAGGCAAGAAGTTAACCTCAAGATTCAAACTAGCTCTGAGAATTAAGAACCAGCCAGACCCTTCCACTGAGCCTAGACCCAATTAATTACCTCTGCTCTAATTAAGGGAATCAGTAATGTAAGTAATTGTAATATGGGCGATATAGTTTGCCTGTGTCCCCACCCAATATCTTATTTTGAATTGTAATCCCCATGTGTCAAGGGAGAGACCAGGTGGAGGTAATAGAATCATGGGGGTGGTTTCTCCCATGCTGTTCTCCTGATAATGAGTGAGTTCACGAGATCTGATGGTTTTATGTGTTTGGTAGTTCCTCCTGCATTAATTTTCCTTCATGCTGCCTTATGAAGAAGGTACCTTGCTTCCCCTTTGCCTTCTGCCATGATTGTTAAGTTTCCTGAGGCCTTCCCAGCCATGGTAAACTGTGAGTCAGTTAACATGTTTCCTTTATAAATTACCCAGTCTTGGGCAGTTCTTTACAGCACTGTGAAGACAGACTAATACAGTGGGCTTGTTGACATAGTTTTGCCCTTTTATGAATGTGATTATCTCAATTTTATTGATGTTAAGGAAGGACACAGTGGCCCACACCTGTAATCCCAACACTTTGGGAGTCCAAGGCAGAAGGATGGCTTGAGCCCAGGAGTTCAAGACCAGCCTGGGCCACAAAGTGAGACCCTGTCTCTACAAAAAATTAAAAAACTAACTGGGCATGGTGATGCATGTCTCTAGTCCCAGCTACTTGGGAGGCTGAGGTGGGAGGACCACTTGATCCCAGGAGGTTGAGGCTGCAGTGAACCATGTTACCACTGCTGCATTTCAGCTCGGGTGACAGAGCAAGACCCTGTCAAAAAAAAAAAAAAAAAACTTACCTAGAAATTTCAAATCTTCTGCTATGCTTGAGATAAGCAGGAAAATTCATATAGGAATGCTCACTGTATCACTCCCTTAAAATCTTCTTTTAAGCATTTTATGCTAGGAGGTATTACACTTCAATTCCTAAATAGGTGTGTACTTTTTGTATATAATGATGTATGAAAGGGTTGACCTGTATGCACCAAGATGTCTCCCCAATTTAACAGTATCATAAATTCACAACTGTGTAATTATCAAACCACAGTATTATTGGATGAGTCTCAGTGCTTTGGTCACTAAAATGGTTATGCAATTTTGAATATTTATTGCCGTTGTTCTCAGGGACTGTTGAATTGTTTTTACTCACATTCTTATATTCTTCCTTCATGATTAGCCAAGACATTCTTGACAGCAAGATTCAGGCATACAGAAAGTTTCTACTTCAAAATATGGAAAATCTTCTTACCATCTAGGTGCAGATCATATCTAAGTCCCCCGAAGAAAAAGAAAATGGAAACTTTTCTTACTAAGTGGAATTCAAAATGGTTAACTAAGTATGAGAGAGGGGACATCAAAAGTAAGGAAGAGAAATCCCATTATAAAAAGTGTGCACAGGCCAGGCACAATGACTCACACCTGTAATCCCAGCACTTTGGGAGGCCAAGACGGGAGGATTGCTTGAGGCTAGGAGTTCAAGACCAGCCTGGGCAACATGTTGAAACCCTAACTCTACAAAAAATACAAAAATTAGCTGGGCATGGTGGTGCACGCCTATGGTCCCAGCCACTCAGGAGTCTGAGGTGGAAGAATCACCTGTGCCTGAGAAATCAAGACTGCAGTAAGCCGTGATCACACCACTCCACCACTCCAGTCTGGGTGACAAAGTGAGACCCTGTCTCCAAAAAAAAAAAAAAAAAAAAAAAAAAAAAAAAAAAGCATTAAAAATCTCCTTCTAAGTAAGTAATTCATTGGGAGATAATTAATGGCTGGAAACAGGTATTTATAATGGAAGCATACATGGCCTTAACGATAGGGTTTGCTTCTGAAAACACTCTAATTAAAAAGGGGAAGAGTAATTTTATAGGAAAGTACAAATCAGTGGTGTGTATGTCTACCAGTGTGTGCAAAGAGACAAAAGAGACAGAGGTGGTAATTGCTGGACTCAGACCAGGTATCAGCAACAACTAAACATAATGACCTTATAAATATGCAGATAGGATTTCTGACAAAGCTAAAAGTACATCATTATTATTATTCATCAATGTGGAATGGAATGTGAAATTGGAATCAGCAGGTGAGGGGTGGTTGTACCTGAATATCCTGGATACCAACTTGTTTTTCTTTTTAATCATTCTAATCTCTGTTAAGAATAATGTCACATGACTACTTTATCCTCTTTCTCAGACCACTGATCCAACCATTTTTCTTTCACACTTTTGCCTCCTTTCCTCTTATAACAGGTACTAACAGTCTAAGCAGAAAAAGAAGAACAGATGGTGGTAAGACCTAGAATGTTTACCCCATTAAGATCTATATCTGAATCCAGAAGGAACACCTCATTGCCGAGAAGAGCCCTGCAGACAGTTCACACCTCTGTTTCTTTTGCAAGATATAGCTACCTCAAAAAATCCTTTCTTGATCAAACTCTTATGGCCTGGAATCCTTGCGTTTCTGCTGATGACTGTCATTTTAGAGTACTTACTAAAGACAATGGTTGGGGAGATAGATATTTTAAAAATAAGGGAAGAAGTGGGTAGGGTAAACCCAGGCTTACTTATGTAAACTCTGAGTGCTGAAGTTAGAAGACACCTTTTAAGATTAAAAAAACAAAACAAAAAAAAACGGCAAAGTTAGAACCCACAACAGATAGTATAGTTCCTTACCCATCCACCACTTGGTTTTGAGGAGAAAAGGGAAGTAAGAAGAGTTGAAGAGAAGAAAAACAGAACAGAAGAGTGGGAAAGGAAGATGAAAGGGTGCTCTGGAGTACTATGCACCTGTTTAGAAGTGGGGAAGTAGCACAAACACTAGCAAAAGAAGAACCACCATGGAGTTCCTCCTTGCACATCTCTCTCCCCTCCTGAAGGCCTAGGGTGAGCCCACAGCATTGTTCCAGCAGTGAGAGAGTCTTCACTGCCCCCTGAGACTCTCTCACGGCTCTGAAGATACCTCCCTGAAGTCCCTCCAAAGAATTCAATGTGCCCCTAGTCTAAATCAGTTTCCTCCATCATAAATACTCATAGATGATGCAACAATAAAGCGTTAATAACGATAATGGCAATTTTGTGTGTCAAACATTGTATTAAGCACTTTACCTGCTTTATTGTTTGTAATGCTTCAACAGCTTATGAGTAGGTATTATTATTTCTACTTCACAGTGCAGAAAATGAAACCTGAGTAAGTTGTCTTAGATCACACAGCTGCTAAGCAGTGGCACAGGGATTTAAGCCCAGGTCCATCTGATCAACTCCGATGGCACATAATTGACCTCTGCATTGTCCCGCCTGCCCACAGGTCACTGCCTCAGTGATCCAGTCCCATCCATTGTTTAGATAACTGAATAAGTTATCCTCGAATCATTTATTGTAAGCCTAGTCTCTCAAGTTTACTGTGAGTCAAGGGCTAGGTCATATACCTCTTTTGTGCTCTTCTATATCATGGCATCCAACCTCTTGCTTGTCAGCTTCCAACTGTGGATCAACTTAAGGACTTCTTTTCCTGGCATCTGCCCCTTATATGGGAGGTGTTCATACAATTCTACTGATTGTTTTCACCTTACAACTTTTTATTTTGAAATACTCTCTTCTAAGTGTTCCTAGTAAATTTTTTAAAGCCAGCAAGGAAAAAAAATTCTATTTATTGCCAACTAATTATAAACATTAAAACATCAATTTAAAATTTAAAGGAAAAATGACCTATAATACCACCACTAATAGCATTTTCATGTGTTTTATTCATTTGTTCTTCATATGTATGTTCTTACAGAGTTGTAATCAAGACATACACATAGTTTTGTTTTGTTTTGTTTTTTTAAGATGGAGTCTTGCTCTGTCACCCAGGCTGGAGTGCAGTGGTGCGATCTCGGCTCACTGCAACCCCCACCTCCCAGGTTCAAGTGATTCTCCTGCCTCAGCCTCCCTAGTAGCTGGGATTACAGGCGCACATGACTATGCCTGGCTAATTTTTGTATTTTTAGTAGAGACAGGGTTTCACCATGTTGACCAGGCTGGTCTCGAACTCCTGACCTTAGGTGATCCACCTGCCTTGGCCTCCCAAAGTGCTGGGATTACAGGCATGAGCCACCATACCTGGCCGACATACATATAGTTTTTCTCCAGATTTCTTAGGCAATTCATATACCATAAATATTTTCCTTTGTTGTACATAGTTGCCATACATAACATTGTTATTGTCTGCAAAATATTCCATCCTTAATTAATATATAGAGCTAGAATACTTTCTATATTAGTATTGGGATCTGTATCCGGAAGTTGTCCATCTTATTTCAAAGACAGCCTTTGGGGACAATCCCTCCATACTTCTTTTATTGCCAATCACAATTGGATGAATAAGTGGACTCTTTCTTTGTCTTGAATCAGGGAGATGGATCAGCCCAAAAGAATCCCCTGCTGTTGTTCTCCAATCCCCTCCCTAGCATTTACAAGTCTTCACCTCTCTGCTGTAGCCTCTTTCCTTCTTTCTGTTCCCCATTTTCTTCCCAGCAAAAGGCTTCACTTCCTACTTCACTAAAGACATCTCCTAGTTCAAATATCACCTCCCCTGCAAAACCTTCCCTAGCCCTCACCATTTCTACACTGACAGGCCATCTAAGGACTCCCTACCATCTCCCATCTCAACCTCACAACTCATCACTTATGTACCCACCTTTACTTCCTTGTGTTGTATCTCAGAAAAAAAGAGTCTTTCCTTCTTTCAATGCTAATTCTTCAGCATTGGCCATTGATTTAATTCCCTTCTGCCTTCTCCAGGACCATTTTGCATTCAATACCCACTGATTCCCACTGTCTCATCATTCATCTTTCCCTCTCTACTGGCTTAATCCCTCAGCCAACAGTTTTCTTCCAGACACACACACACACACACACACACACACACACACACACACACACACACACACAGACACATTTTCTATTGTATTTCTATTTCAAATTCATCTTTCACTTCCAAACCTCTTAAAACAGTGGTTTGTCCCTTGCTGTTTTTATTTCTGCAATTTATTACAGCTTCCTCTTCTTACATTTATTGAACACTTAAGATGTAAAAACAATATGGAAATAGAGATCGATAAAGCAGTCCCTACTCCCGAAGAGCTTCTAGTTAGTAGGGAAGATAGTAAACCAAATCAACACAACAAATAAAATACATTTTATGACATAAATATGTGCACAAGTATCCATGGGGGGCTGCCTGGAGGAAATTGGAGAGACTTCCTAGGGAGGTGACATTTGAGTTAGGCCTTGAACAATGAGTTCAATATTACCAGGCAGAGACTGTACATATATTGCACATGACTGACAGGAACAATTTATGCAGATAACTGAGAAACCATATTAATGATTACTTAGGAAATATCAAATAATTCAGGTGTCATCAGAGTAAGGAACGTCTGGGGAAGAGATGAAGAGTCATTTAGGCTAGTTGTTCTCAAACTTTAGCATTTATCAGAATCATCCAGAAGACTTGTAAAAATGCCAATTGCTAGGCTTCATTCCCAAAGTTTTGAAAGGGGTGTGGGTTGAGCCAGATAATTTACATTTATAACATTCTCAAGTGATGCCAGTGCTGCTGATCTAGGGACCACACTTTGAGAATCACTGGCTTAGTAATCCAGCTTCTGCTTCAGTCATTATAGTGAAATTACTTTTAGATGCCACCAAAGATCTCCAACTGTCAAATGCAATGAACTCATTCTCAGTCTTCATTTTCCTTGATGAGTTTGCAGCATTTGACATCATTGGCAATTTCAGTGAGCTCTTAACTGTCTCCCAGCTTTTAGCCTCTCTTTTAGTCCATTCAGTACTCTGAAGCCCACAGGATTGTCCAAAATACAAGTATAAACCCATCACTTCATACTTAAAACTCACCAATGGCTCCCCATTCTCTACAGTTAGAGCCCAAACTGGACAGACTGGCATGGAAAACCGTTGGCATTCTGACCACATTTACCTCTCCCCCTGCTGCTGCCCAGGATTGCATAGCCTTTGTTCCAGGCACATCAAGCTACCAGCCAGTCCCCAGACATGCTGTGGGCTCATGTCCTCTTCACCTTCATATGTGCACTTCCCTTTGCCTATAATGCCCTTGCTGCCTCCCCTCCCCTATCCCATCCTCCCCTGGGTCCATAGTGATATAGTGGACCCATAGTGATATATGGTTTGAATGTGTGTCCCCTCCAAATCTCATGTTGAAATGTGATCCCCAATGTTGGAGGTGGGGCCCAATGGGAGGTGTTGGATCTTGAGGGCAGATCCCTCATGGATGGCTTAGCGCCATCCCCTTGGTGATAAGCAAGTTCTCACTCTTTTAGTTCACAGTAGACCTGGTTGTTTACAAGGAGCCTGACACCCCCCCCCCTCTTGCTCCCTCTCTTGCCATATGACACACTGGCTCCCCTTTGCCTTCCAGCATGAATGTAAGCTTCCCAAGGCCCTCACCAGAAGCAGATGCCAGCACTCTGCTTCACCTACAGCCTGCAGAACTGTGAGCCAAACATACCTCTTTTTTTCTTTTTTTCTTTTTTTTCGTGACAAATTCTTGCTCTGTTTCCCAGTCTGGAGTGCCCTGGTGCAAGCTCCGCTCACTGCAACCTCTGCCTCCCAGGTTCAAAGAATTCTCAACCCTCAGCCTCCTGGGTAAGTGGGATTACAGGCTTGTGCCACCACACCCAGCTAATTTTTCTATGTTTAGTAGAGACAGGCTCTTGCCATGTTGCGGAGGCTGGTCTCAAACTCCTGACCTCAAGTGATCCACCCGCTTCAGCCTCCCAAAGTTCTGGGATAATAGATGTGAGCCACCAGTCCTGGCCAAAACAAACCCCTTTTCCCCCTAAATTACCCAGTCTCAGGTATTCCTTTATAGCAATGCAAAATGGACCAACACCTATGGAATTTTGGGTGAAGGCCTAGCTCCAATGTCATCTTCTCTCCAAAGCCTTCCTCAGCTTCCTGGCTCCTTTCCCTGAGGTCCTCCACGGTTGGTTTCTATGTATTATATATACCACTTAACAACTAGTTGAACATGTGATTACTATATGGGGACTTGCTTCAGTCTCTGAATCTTACTCTGAATCTATCTTGTTATTTTTGTTATTCTCATAAAAGGCTTTCAATATAGGTGTATTGAATGAATGTTGGGAACATAGTACACATTTGATAAATAATGATTTGAGTAGGCACTTGCTGCTTACCCAGTGGAACAGGCAAGCAGGCAAAGAGGAGGAGGAGGACACAAAGAGAAACTATGTTAATGAGCAAGAATCAAATGTGCCACCTCACAGCCTCCTGACTCCCTGCCTTAGAGGGTGAACCACAGGCTATTTCCCATGATTCCCTGTTCTTTGATGACACAGTGATTTGTCAGCTCTGTGGACTGGAGAGTTATGCAGCTGCCTTTCTCGCTTTCAACAAAGTACTTGCTGGAGGACTTATCCAAAGCTGAGAAGCAACACCTGTGGGGACTGGGCAGGAAACACTTTAGTAGTTTGTCTTGGTGCATGCACCACAAGCAGACAGCCATTTGCCTTCCATTTAGTTTCTGCAACTGAAGGAATACTGGGGGATTCTCTGCCGCCAGGAAGAAGAGAGCCGCCCCCCCCCACCATCCATTCTTCCTCTCTCTCTCTTCCTTAGTCTTACCCCTGCACATTCTGATTGTTGTGGTGACCAGATCCTGCGGAAATAAAACAGGCCTGAGTTCCTATGTGGCTGGGCTGTATCCTCCTCCTTCTCTAATAAAGCTATGATGTTAAGGAAGCCCTATCAACTAATGAGCTCAGAATGCCCATGCCTTTTGTCACCTAGCCTTTCCCCATCTCTGTGCAAATGGCTACTAGAACAGCCATTTATAAAGTGACAACTATGTGTTGGGTGTTTTGCATACATGATCTCATTACATCCATACAACATTCCTGCAAGAAAGATATCTTTATCTCCATTTAACAAATAAAGATACTGATGCTCAAAGAAGTCAAATAACTTATACAATGTTGACAAGCTAACAAGTGGTAGGGGTCAGATTTGAACCTATGTTGCAACCATTTTAGAGTCCTATACGTTTTCCATTATTTATATCATCTTGGAGAACTAAAAAAGGTGAAAGTTACAGAGTCAGCCAATGTCATAGCAGGAATTAAATTCAAGGTGTTCTGATTTCCAGGGCAGCCTACAAATATCCACCATATTGAAAGAACTGTTTGAATGGATATGTTTAATGTTCCAAGAATTTATGAAACTTAAAAATATATGTTGATACTACAGTTTGAAAAGGACCCAGAATTGGAAAAGCTGCTTGTTCATGAGTGTCCCTTGTCTCTACTGTCCTGTAGTCAGTGCTCCCTCAAAGTTGGATGCATCTGAGTGGAGATGCTTTTCTGTCACCTAAAGTCACACATTTACCTTTGATCCAGACCCTCCCCAGAAGCAGTGCTTTTGAAATCTCTTCTCCTCTTCTTTTTGTTTGACAAAATATAAATGATAGTTTATTTCTAGAATGATGCCAAATTCAATAAAGCAATGATGGAGTTGTGTTTTGTTTTCTGGTCAAGTTGACACCATAAAGTGGGTTTTCTTGAATATTTCCCTGTTCCACTGGTGTTCTTGGCATTGTGAATAAACAGAGCTGGTGATAACATCCATCATAGAGTTAAGCACATTGAGTGGGTGATAAAGTCAACAAGAAGCTGAAACAAGAATTACCACGGATAAGCTGCCAAGAGTTGGCTGTAGATTCTAAGTGGACACTGTGGCTCATTCATCTTCGCCCTTCAGCTTTCCACCCCAACATCATCCCTGCCTCAGCACTCATGACAAGAGTAGGAAAGTGGGAGAGAAGGAAAGCACAGGGATCAAGTACAGGGGACAAATACATAGCATTGATCTGCCTGAGATAAAATTTAAAGACGCAGTAGTAAATTCTTAATGAGTACTGAGAGAGAACAAAGAAAAATGTTGTGGGTTTTGTTGTTGTTGTTGTTGTTGTTGTTTTTTGAGACAGAGTCTCCCCCTGTCGCCCAGGTTGGAGTGCAGTTGAGCGATCTCGGCTCACTGCAAGCTCCGCCTCCCAGGTTCATGCCATTCTCCTGCCTCAGCCTCCCGAGTAGCTGGGACTACAGGCGCCTGTCAACACACCTGGCTAATTTTTTGTATTTTTAGTAGAGGCGGGGTTTCACCATGTTAGACAGGATGGTCTCGATCTCCTGACCTTGTGATCTGCCCACCTTGGCCTCCCAAAGTGCTGGTATTACAGGTGTGAGCCACCACACCTGGCCGAAAAACACTTTTTAAGTCAAAATGAACCAACTAACAAACAAAAGTCATATTCCAGAAGTTCAAGTAGACACAAATGATCACTGGGCTTCTTTTAAGCAACATTCTGTTTTCTTGTCCTAACTTATCTCAAGCTAAGGAAATTCTAGGGTCTATTGTTCAAAGACTTGAAATGTTTTCCTTGGATTATTCCCACTCTTATATTTTTCTTGCCTCTTTCCAAAAGTGCGTTAAAAATGTCCAGGTTTTTTAACTCATTAAGATGCTCATCAAGCATCTTAACGAGTTAGTCACGATTACAACTGCATCTTTTAAATTACCCAACCTGTTGAAAGGCTGCCATGAAAGGAGCTTCTACAAACAAAATCTGGGCTGTGTTTCTCATTATCTTATGTTGCAAAAAGTGAATGAGGAGTTACTTCCAAAACAGTAATTAGCATAAAGGCTGCTGAAGCAGAGGAGAGATAGGTGCGCTACTGTCTCAATGGAAAATGTCACTGTTTTTTCTGCAAGGAATATGTACATTACTACTAAAGGAGAAGCTCTTTGCTAACAAATGTGAAAGGGTTTCACACAGTTCATGGCACATAATAAGTGCTCATAATTTGTTTGCTTCATCGGAATTCTCTCTGTAGTCTACTTCTCAGTCAAATAATCAACTGTGACTACCTCCATTTCCTCACAATCCAGTCTCCTTATGTTCCTTCTGTTACAGGAATTGCAGCCTCATCACCTATCACAATATTTCTCAACCCTTTTCTTTTCATTATTGCCTTCCTAAGGAGGCTTTTCAGACATTTTTAAAAATTGCTCTCCTCTATCAAATTTTGGTACCATAGTGTGATGGTTAATTTGGTGTGTCAACTTTAGCGGGCTACGGATTGCTGAGATCACTGGTAAAACATTATTTGTGGGTGTGTCTGGGAGGGTGTTCTTGGAAAAGGTTAGCATTTGAATTGGTAGAGTGAGTAAAAGATCACCCTTGGCAGTGTGAGTGGGCATCATGCAATCCCTTGAAGGCCTGAATAAAACAGAGAGGTGGAGGAAGCACAAGTTCACTCTCTCTTCTGGAGCTGGGACATCCATCTCCTCCTGCCCTTGGATATCAGTAGTGTTTCTGGTTTTGGGGCCTTTGGACTTGGACTGGGACTTACAGAATTGGCTCTCCTGGTTCTCAGGCCTTCTGGCTTGGACTGGAGTTATAATACACCACTGACTTTCCTGGGCTTCCAATTTGCAGACAGCTGATCATGGGACTTCACAGGTTCCATAATTGCATGAGCCAATCTCTCGTAATAAATCTATTTCTGTGTATCTATATATAATATATGCTATCAGTTCTGTTTCTCTGGAGAGCCCTAATACACGCAGATATATTGTGATATCAGTTTATGCATTGTATGTATATCTGCACTTTGTACATTTAAAAAATTAAGTTGTTTTTTATCCCCCAAGATCAATTCTCACTCCCATTGAGAATGTGCAACCTATCAGACCACAGCAGACTGATTCAGGACACAGCAGAAGCAGATCACAGAAATAGATGCTAGACAATTGATTTGGGCAAAAATCAGTGCAGATGTCCGGCATAGAAGTTTGTCTAGATCAGGCTTTGTAAAGGTAAAGACAGACAGTTGGCTATACAGGTTAGCCAAACAAGACACAGGTTGGAGAATACAGCTGACAGCAGTGTTGATGGAAGATAGGAGGGCAAGGTTCAAGGCAGGCAGAGATGTGAGAAATATTTGTCCACTGGGTCAGAGAATGCTTTGTATAGAGAAATCTCATCATCCAGAAAAGTTCCGTGAAAGAGAAATTATTCTCAGTTCTGAAGCCAGATTTAGACATTTTGCCTTTGTTCCTCAGGAGCCTGGACCACCCAGCCAACTGTGCCCTATTGATGAAAATCTCTGATCATTATAGGGGAATCATTATGTTGGCTTCTGTATTCCCTGAGAACCATCTACATCTCCTAGTACTTTGAAGTCGTGGTATCAGATGAAAGAACCAAGCCTTCCAAACTGACTTGGAGCTGTGCTGAGGTGTTCATGGCCTCAAGCATTCAAGCAGGTTGATCAGATATGAGGTGTGATATTCCTTTTCCTCAAGTCATTTATCCTCTGGAGATCCTAACCTAACCTAATCTCTCCTAACCTAAAAACAGGAGCAGACCCAGGGTCCTGACTGGGCATTCTCATTATGCTTCCTAAAACCATTAGGATATCTTCGTGGTCACATCCAACAGCCTTTCTCTTTCTCAGGCCTGCAGCTCACTGCATGTGGTGCTGCCTCTCACATTCTCCTCTTTAATTAGAGGTCAGCCACTCTAACTCCAGCCTTCATCACACTCTGCCTCTAGGGTCTTCTGAATGCTGTCTTTGAGGGTCTTCTCAGTCTCTTCCTTCCTCTTTATCTTTTATCAAAGGCACTCTTTTAATCTTTTGGTTCCTTTCTGTTGCCCCTCCATTCTCATCTGTTTATATGTTCGCTTTAAGGTCATAAACATTATTGAGTGCTTGCTATGTGCCTAGTACTGATATAAACAAGATATGGCTTTTGTGCATTCTTGTGATGGAACAGATATATATATAAAACCAAGCAAAACACAATGTGAAATATGTAATACAGATCTGTACAAAATGTCTTAGCAACTCAAAAGAGGAAGTGATGAATTCTGTCTTGAGAAAAATAAAAGGCATTGCAGAAGGAAAAATTTTGATTTGTGCTTTGAGAATGAATTAGGGATTTATGAAAAGAAAAGTTGGAGGAAGGGCATTACAGACAGAGAGATGAGGATGGGACAGGAACAGCATGACCAAGGAAGGTTAGAAAGGCCATGTGACTGGAGGGGAAGCAGACAAGCGTGGGCAGGGAGAGTGGTAGGCAATGACCCTGCAAAGTTAGGAATACACCGCAACTGTAGTCACCATTTAAACCTACATGTCTAGTTAACATTCAAATGGATCATTGCACTGCCTGGGACATTCATTTTTAAAAAGTATAATTTAGCTCCTACTACTTGCTATATACCATGTAACATGCTTACTGCTGGTAATACAAAGATAAATAAGCTGTCCCCTCAAGAAATCAAAATATAATAGAGAGGTAGATGTGTTTTAAAAGTTATTATGTGCGATACAAGCCAACCCATGTAGTGAAGGTAGTATGTATATGACACAAAATAGACAGTGATTAGCTCTGAGCAGAACATGTTTCAGAGAAAAAGTGATAGCAGAGCTTTAAGAGATTAACTGGGGTTGGGTGGTGCAGTAAGCAGAATAATGGCTTCTCAGAGATATCCACATCCCAAACTTGTAAATGTTACCATCCATGTCAATGAGGACTTTGCAGATATGACTATGGTTAAGGAAGATGGGAAGATTAGATTATTCAGATAAACCTGATGTAACCACAGGGGTCCTTATAGAAAAAGGAGGCAGGAGTGTCAGAGAAAGAGATGTGACAATGAGGGACCATCAGCCAAAACCAAAAACAAACAAAAAAACCAAAAACTGTGGTTAGAAGCTGGAAGAGGCAAAGAACGGTGTCTCTCCTCCAGCTCCAGGAAGTATGAAGGTCTGCCAATGCTTTAATTTTAGCCTCATGAAATAGCCTTATTTCAGACTTCTGACCTCAAAAAGAGTAAGTTTGTGATAGTTTGTTACAGCAGCAACAGGAAATGAATACAGATGGAAAAGCAGCCAGGGTGTTGGGAGTGAGAGCATTTCAGGCAGAAGGAATAGCATAAGCAAAGGCACAGAGGCATGAAATAGCATGGCAAACCCTTGGGGCAGGGGTTACCAGTTGTTTAGTGTTGGTCTGGTTTAAGAACCACCAAGTAAGGAGCAGAAGAATGCACTGGCATGCAAAGCAAGTGCCAGATGACACAAGGCCTGGTAAGGAGCAGCCCTACCATGGAGCCTAGGTATGCTGAAGCTTAGAAGGTAAATCAGGAGCCATTTCATGGTTTCACACAAAAAAGGAAAAACACTGAATTTTCAATTTTGGAAGAAAAGCTTAATGGGGAAGAACCCAGGGCAGGGAGACCATTTAAGGAAGCTATAACAAAGTCCTGGAGGGACGTGGTGGGGCTTGAACTAAAGCAGTGTGAATAGCAGGAGAAGGCAGGGTAGCGATATTTAGGATTCAGAGAGTGACCAAACATGAGGAGCAAGGAGAAAGAGAAGAGTCAAGGATGACCCCACATTTCTGATTTGGACTTTGGTGAATGTCCGTGTGCTTACTGACATGGGAAAAACTGGAAGTTCCTCCCAATATTTCTTAGATTCATATTTTCTGAATCTCTGTATCCACTAGGCTAATCCACCCATCAACCTATGTCTAGACAGTCTTTAAAGTCTTCCTAGCCACTTTTTCTGATTCTAGCCTTTACCCTTCTCAAGCTATTCTCCACGATGTTGTTAGAACAACTAATTCAATATTCATAAAATATTTATTTAGTGCCTGCCATGTTCCAGGTCCTGATATAGACTCTGTTCATATCATAATGAACAAAACAATTTTAAGAATAAGTTAGCTTGCATTTAATCTAGAAGATCCTTATAGAAGGTAATTTTGGGTAGTTCCATCTCCAATTCGTATCTTCTACAATGGCTTCAAATTTCCCGTCACTTTATATCTAAATTTTTTGGTGTATGCTCAAGCTCTCTGTCAACTTCCTTGCACCAAATGAGCTGTAGGGCCTCTTAACTTACAAATGGGTTGTGATCTAAAGCAGTGATTTTCAAACTATCTGTGTGGTTAATTTTTTTTTAATTTCCAAGCTTGTGGTCTAAGTGTCTTCCTGCGTATGACTAGTGCACAGGTCATGCCACCTGTGACTCACTATGAGAATTCCACAACACCCAAACCAGTCCATACCCTGCTCATTGACATGAGTCCACTGACAATGTGCTTGTATGTTACAGCATTCTCGATTTGCTCTAAAAATTTCTAAATGCTTACTCTCAATTTTAGCACCATCCACATACCACATTTGAAATCTCCATACTTAGTAAGCCCCTTACTAAAACACTTTTGAGGGATTTGGAACACATTTTTTATAAGTGCCTAATTGTATCATGATGGCATTTTTACTTTTTTTTTTTCCTTCAACTTTTAAGTTCAGGGGTATATGTGCAGGATGTGGGGGTTTCTTACATAGGTAAATGTGTGCCATGGTGATTTGCTGTACAATTCATCCCATCACCTGCTTATTAAGCCCAGTATCCATTAGCTATTCTTCCCGACACTCTCCCTCCCCTCACACCCCCTTCTGACTGACCCCATCATGTGTTGTTCCCCCTATGTGTCCATGTGTTCTCATCATTCATCTCCCACTTATAAGTGAGAACATGCAGTGTTTGGTTCTCTGTCCCTGCGTTAGTTTGCTGAGGATAATGGCCTCCAGCTCCATCCATGTCCCTGCAAAAGATATGATCTTATTCCTTTTTATGGCTGCGTAGTATTCCATGGTATGTATGTACATTTTCTTTATCCAGTCTGTCATTGATGGAAATTTAGGTTGATTCCATGTCTTTGCTATCGTGAACGTGCTGCAATGAACATAAACATGCATGTATCTTTATAATATAATGATTTATATTCCTTTGGGTATATACTCAATAGTTGGATTACTAGGTCAAATGTTATTTCAGCCTCTAGCTCTTTGAGGAATTGCCACACTGTCTTCCACAATGGTTGAACTAATTTACACTCCAACCAACAGCATAAAAGCATTCCTTTTTCTCCACAACCTTGCCAGCATCTGTTGTTTTTTGACTTTTTAGTAATAGCCATTCTGACTGGCATGAGATGGTATCTCATTGTGGTTTTGATTTGCATTTCTCTAATGATCAGTGATTTTGAGCTTTTTATCATATGTTTTTGGCCACATGTATGACTTCTTTTGAGAAGTGTCTGTTCATGTCCTTTGCCCATCTTTTAATGGGTTTTTTTTTTCTTGTAAATTTGTTGAAGTTCCTTGTAAACTCTGGATATTAGACCTTTGTCAGATGAATAGATTGCAAAAATTTTCTTCCATTCTGTAAATTGTCTGTTCACTCTGATGATAGTTTCATTTGCTGTGTGGAAGCTCAGTAGTTTAATGAGATCCCATTTGTCAATTTTTGCTTTTATTGAAATTGCTTTTGGTATTTTTGCCAAGAAAGCATTTTTTTTTTTGGCTCACCCATTAAAACCTATATTGGCCATGCTAGCTTATGTTTTTCCTGTAAACAGACCTTAGACTATGTGGAGGCAGGAGAAGGAAGAGCTCTGGGACTACTCTTTGGTACACGATTTTCCTTTAAAGAATGAATGCTTCTTATTGTGCCTTCCTTTTCATGTTTTTCTTTTACTTCTCCTTAACCATCCCATTTCATGCAAACGAAGATTAAAATTAAGGTGAAAGACTCTCAAATTTTTATCAAGTTCTTGCCAGAGGTATTCCAACCACTTCAATTTTACCAGCCCTAATTAGATAAAGCTATTTAGCATAAATCATAGTTGCAATTCAACCTCAGGCTTATGAACTGGCTGGGACTAAAAAAGAGAAGGAGCCTTTTGTCTCCGATTCACTGGCTCAACTCTGGGGCTGGCTTATGTTGGACTTCCTCCAGCCCCCAATGAGTATGTTTGTAGCCTTATATTACAGTTCTTTCAGGACCTTTTTTTCAAACCATATCCTTTCTTTGATTTTTAACACTACAAACTCTTTCTTCCCTGTGAATAAACTCTTTTTCTATGGCTCTCATGACTCCACATTGGATTTCTTTGTTGTCTCATTCTCCTCTCTCTCCTCCTTAACCGAGGGCCTCATTCTAGACCTTCTCTCGCCCTCACATGCTCTCAGATGCTCTCATCCTCTCCTATGGAATCAGTTATTACCTAGAGAGACTCATGCCCTCAACTCTTTCCTGAGTATGAGACATGTAATTTCAACTGCTTTCTCAACATTTTCATTTAAGTATCTCGAAAGCATCACAAACTCAACTCGATGTTATTTTTCTGCATTCCATATCAGGACAACGCCATCTGCTTAAACATTCAAGATAAACACTTGGGATCATTTTTGACTCCTCATTTCCCTTTATTCCCCATCTTCAGCTGATTGCCACTCACCATTCCACCACTGCTGTGTTTATTTCTCCAATCATTCTCATTTTCTCCATCTCCACTGCCTTGCCTCAGGCCCTCATCAGTTTTCACCTGGACCATTCTCAGTTCTCTGAACCCTCAGATCAGCAATGCCCCACCCAGACTCTAAGATGCAGTCCCACTCCTCCCTGGAGCAACCTCTCCTGGTCACTGCATTGTCCTTTCTCTCTGACAGGCATATCCAATCATCCCTACTCTTGAATACTGACCTTCAAAACTCTTCTTTCTTTAGCTCTTTGTAATATAATCAAAACTCCTTTCTCAGCATGAATTGCCAGGCCTTTTAACACACAGCCCCTGACTAACTCATAGCCTCTTCTTCTGGTTTAACAATAACAATAATAACAGCAAACCACCACATCCCACAGTCCATCCTCTCAGGTATCCTCAAATTTCCCAAACCTGCCAACCTTTCCACCACTTCTCAGGCCCCTGTACCTTTGAGCATTCTATTCTGGTGACCAGGTATGAACCAACCCTTGCCCTGCCCTGATGTTCCTCTATTTGGTATACATGCTTCAGCTTCCAAGGCAACTCCTCCAAGCACAGTTCACTGCTCCTTCTGTTGCATTCCCATAGCATGATGTAAGGGCCTCTATGGATGGTTCATTCAATGGAGTTGTTCTGAGCCAGGCACTGAGCTAGATTCTAGGGGTACAAAGATAAAGATGGCCCTTACAAAGATGGCTCTTAAGGAGCTTATCTTCAATTAGTAGAGAAAGACATAAGTGTAAATGGCAAGTACATTTATGTATTTTAAAACAATCGGCCGGGTGCGGTGGCTCATGCCTGTAATCCCAGCACTTTGGGAGGCTGAGGCAGGTGGATCACGAGGTCAGGAGATCGAGACCATCCTGGCTAACACGGTGAAACCCCGTCTCCACTAAAAATACAAAAAATTAGCCAGGCATCGTGGCGGGCGCCTGTAGTCCCAGCTACTCGGGAGGCTGAGGCAGGAGAATGGCGTGAACCCGGGAGGTGGAGCTTGCAGTGAGCCAAGATCACACCACTGCACTCCAGCCTGGGCAACAGAGCAAGACTCTGTCTCAAAAAAAAAAAAATCAATGTTACAAAGCACTATAGGTGCTGTAGGAGAAATATGGGCAGGACAAATAAACAAAGGAAGGAATGGTTAATTCTGTCTGTGGGGTTGGAGGTGGAAGGAGAGAAACCTAAGGAAATCTATTACAAGAGAGATAACCCTCCTGGAGGGTAATGAGAGGAGGTCATTCCAGGCAGAGAACAGCATAACAAAGGCCTGGCAGGATGAAAGGGCCTGCTATATTTAGGGAAAAGCCTGCTATATTTAGGGAAAAGCAATTGGTTCTCTATGGCTGGATCCTGAGCATCAGCATAGACCCAGTTAGACAGAAGGCTGGAGAACAAGGGGAAAGCTTTACCTTATAGGCAACAAGGAGCCACTGCACGGTTTTACACAGGGTTAGATACATTACAATTTGTATTTTCAGAAAGATCATTCTAGCAACAGTGTACAGAGTACAGTAAAATATTGGAGGGTGGTCTGCATGTGTACTTTTCTTATTGGGTTGTGAGCTCCTAGATGTCAAGTATTGGGGCTCTTTAATTTCTATCCTCCCAGTGCCTAATACATTTTTTCATCAAGCAATAAGAGAGAGGATCTTCAGCCTGGCCAACATGGTGAAATCCCGTCTCTACTAAAAATACAAAAAAATTAGCCGGCTATGGTGGCAGTATGCCTGTAGTCCCAGCTACTGAAGAAGCTGAGGCGGGAGAATCTCTTGAACCCGGGAGGCAGAGACTGCAGTAAGCCAAGATTGCACCACTACACTCCAGCCTGGGCAACAGAGTGAGACTCTGTCTCAAAAGAGAGAGAGAGAGAGGATCCATGATGTTGGTGCTGGCATGTGGGTCTGGGAAACAGGGGAATGTAGCTCTAGGCCAGGCTGTGCCAGCTTGGTGAAGCATTAGCAAGTCACTCTGTGCTTTTGTTTCTTCATCTATAAAATGGTGGCCTGCACAAGATCATCTTTCAGTTCTCTTTTGCTCTAACGTTCTGTAATTGTATAAGGGAGGTTCCTTTTTCTTCCTTTTTTTTTTTTTTTGTTTGCAGTCAATATTTGGTAATACAAATAAAAGTTTACAGAGGTGGATGTCAAGAGGTAAGTGCACTGTGAAGCACAGGTCGGCCAAAAGTTTACATGAGCTATTTCCTGAAGAGTGGGCAATGACTCTGGTTCAATTATTCACACGGTAAAAGGATGCATTTTTCCTGTTGTGGGAGTACAGAATTGTCTCCTCAAGTGTTGACTCCTTTTAAAAGGAAATAAACAGAACTTGGACTAGTCTTCTTCTTATTATTATAAGGCTTTAAGTTTTCAAATACATTTTGAAAACATTAGAAGCCTGAGAGACACCCAGCAGTTTTGTCCACCTTAAGTTAGTTCTTTATTTATTAATTCAGCATAGTACACAGAGCTCTACCAGGTTCTCCATGTCCCTCTCATAACTTTTGCCTGTCTTTGACTTGGTAAAATATGCTGTGACATTTCTGCTTCATCAGCATATTACTGGCCTGATAACCAGAATTTAAAATTCAGGATCTCCAGCAACAGAGCCAATTTCTATTGACCACCCGCTCAAAAAAGCACAGGTTTATTTTAGCCTCCATGCTATTTGATCTTTATCTTGATGATGCTATAGCCTTCAACCCTCTTGATAAAAATATTTTTTTGCTGATATATTACTATCTTTTACCCAGAAGTTTGTTTTCTTAAAGAACAAGTTTTCTCAATGTACTTCACTACCATGAACTGTCTGCAATGATATTGAAATGGAAATATTTAAATTTAATTTGTTAGAGATTTTGTGTTCAACTTTTAAAATTTAATGATGTATTAACCTTTTCCTAAGAAATAATATTTACTGTCTAGTATCAAGCTCAACGATATAAATCTAATTTTGTAATATAATATCTATATTTATTCATAAAACCAAAGAAAATTCTCACTTTGACCACATTTTCTTAATAAGCTATGTCCCTGGGTTTCTTTTTACAGTAAAACATAGCTGCTAAATTTATGCCAGAGCATAACTTTCCAGAGTGGCTTGTAAACCAGCCACAGTAATTTCAAGATATTTCAACTGAGTTCAACCTCCTTTATAAAAAATGTTTAGAGGAGGAAAAGAGACTGTTATTATTATGATTTGGAGAACAGAAAGAGAAAGATAGTGGTGACACCACCCATCTCTTATTCTCTCACAGACATTGTCATGCTCCAGGTGGGGTGGGTGGTGATGCCAGTAATCCCCTGGGCTTTGACTTAGCTGAGCGTGGACTCAGTTTTCAGTTGCTTGGCTTGTTCTTGAAGAGTAAGCTGACAGGGTAGATTTGGTTCTCAGCGTATCATCTAAACAAACAAAACATGTAGGGTAGTAGTTCCACCTCCAGTGAGGGGCTCAGCCTTCTTACAGAGCACTTTTCTCTACTCTCAGCCTCCTGTGCTTGAGAAACAGCAGCAACTGGGCCTGGCTGGGCTAGCTCTCCGAGGCTGCTATACAAAAAGCCTGTATTCTAATAGACTCATTAACCCCAAAACCTATTCAGAGCACCTAACTTTCATTTGTTGAACTGCACATGAAATATATTTGGGGATATAAGATTAATATTTCTTAGGAATCAAGAGTCTCCTCGCTAGTTAACTTTAACACAACAGCAAGTTCTTTTTTTTTTTTTTTTTTTTTGAGACGGAGTCTCACTCTGTCGCCAGGCTGGAGTGCAATGGCCCGATCTCGGCTCACTGCAACCTCCGCCTCCTGGGTTCAAGCGATTCTCCTGCCTCAGCCTCCCAAGTAGCTGGGACTACCAGCGCCCACCACCACGCCCAGCTCATTTTTTTGTACTTTTAGTAGAGACGGGGTTTCACCGTGTTAGCCAGGATGGGCTTGATCTCCTGACCTCGTGATCTGCCCACCTCAGCCTCCCAAAGTGCTGGGATAGCAAATTTTAAGCCAAAACCACTATCTGAGATTTACACAAAGCATAATTTTAGCTCCTCTTTTGTTTCATGAAGTCTAAATAATATTCTCTAGAAGAATTCCCAATATGCAGGCTGATATTTACTATTGCTTTCTTTATCTTCGAAGTGAGATGATGCCAAAACAATTGTTTTTGAATATCTTATGCAAGAAATAATAATGGAAAATAGAAATGTTGTCACTCCGGATAAGTTTTTTCCCCATCCCACAGAAGTTGGAAAAAATAGCATGAAAAGAGTCACTGAAAGGCTAAAATATCACAAATTAATAAATAATAAGTCTGAGTGCTTTCCCATTCACTTATTTTGCCTGTTTTTTGCCCCCCCAGAAGTACCAATTGTGAAAAGCTAACCTCATATCAAGCCTGGGAGAAAGAAGAGGGAATTGTGTACTGACTTAAGAAAAGTGGCAGATAAAAATAAAACATGCATTTTGTTACACAGGAAGATTTTAATGTATATAAATAAATTTTATGATTTTTATTGAACATTAATTACACTGGTATACCTCGCTGCTTTTGCATACTGACAACTGATACCTGTTAAAAACAAGTTCTTGAATGAATGGCCCTTCACCATTTATTCTCACAAAAGTAGCTCTCCTTCACTTATTTTGGTTCTCAAAAGGTTACTATCCAAACAACTACCTCTTGTGAAAAAAAGAGCGGAAGAAGATGGATTGTTTTTAAAACAAAGCTTGTCAGTTTTAGAAACAAACTTAACCAATTTCAGTGTGTAGTAGGTAATCATTCAATAAATAAGCACCAAACATGTAAACAGGTCTAATTGTTGTTGTGATAAGCCATTTACTTGAAAGATGCATATGGAGATAACTAAGTCTGTAGTTAGCATGAAGCATGTTAAGTAAGATTAACATGAATGACAAGTGTGGCCTCCAGAGTCAGATGGTCTGAGTGTGAATCTTACTGTCAATCACTAACTGTGAGATCTTGGGCAATATTTGTGCCTCAATTTCCTCATCTGTAAAATGGAAACAATAATTCATAGACTTTTGTAAGATTTGAATGAATTAATAACTATACAATGATTAGAAAAGTAAAAGTACCTGATATACAATAAGCACTTAATAAATGTTAAGATTTAATTACATGGATTGATTCTGCTTTAAAATTCTTTGTAGCAATGAAATGCCCTAAATTTTTCATGGTGTATGGGACTGAGGCTGAAATAATAGACTACAGTTCCAGAAACTTTTTAAAGTGGCTCCTAAAATTATCTTGTCACCCAGGTGCAGTGGGTCACACCTATAATCCCAGCACTTTGGGAGGCTGAGGCAGGTGAATCACCTTAGGTCAGGAGTTTGAGACCAGCCTGACCAGTATGATGAAACCCCATCTCTAGTAAAAATACCAAAGTTAGGCGGGCGTGGTGGCGGGTGCCTGTAGTCCCAGCTAACCGGGAGGCTGAGACAGGAGAATTGCTTGAACCTGGGAGGCAGAGATTGCAGTGAGCCAAGATCGCACCACTGCACTCCAACCTGGGGGCCAGAGCAAGACCCCCTCTCAAAAAAAAAAAGTAAAATAAAATTATCTGTCTTCTGGAATACTTATAATTTACAATAAAGCAGACATTGAAATCTTTTCAGCCAGAACCTATACCTGTAACCATATAGCCAAAATTACATTTGTTTAAAAGTGAATTTTCATTTTTGCTCCTCCTCTTTTTCATTCTCCTATTCCCCCCCCCCGCCTTTTCTACTGGTGTAGCATTTTTTTCTATTGATGTAATTTTGATTTCCAGTTACAGTAAAGACACTTGACTGGATACCATACAAGAGGCAACTATATATATATATATATATATATATATATATCTGTGTGTATGTGTTTGCATGTGCGTGTATGTATATATTCTATATTAAATAGGCTGTAGAAATCTTAGTATTACATACAGCATTGATACTAGGGAAAACACATTCCACAATGGCAAATAATTGCGTATTCATTTTTATTCTTCTCAGTAAGACAAGGGCCTGCGGTTATTGATTAGACCAGCTTTGTCTTTAATTCCCTTCCAGTAATGAAGAAGAATACTCTTGCCTGAGAGAACAGGGTGGTCTTTCAGGCCTACTTAAGCTGGGTGAGATGGAGCACACACCCCAACCAGGAGGTGTGGAGGTTCACTGCCAGGACACCCTTATGAGTTAGGTAGTTTACCAAGTGTCATGTCTTAAAGGGTTATGAGTGGGATCATCTCTCCAGATTATCTGCTGCACTGACTGACCTTAAATCACTCTTGCCATGATTTAAGTTCCTTATACTCCACTGTGGCTTCCCCACTGTGATTTATGGTTTGCCAGTAAAAAGTAGTAATCCAAAGTAGTAATAGATCATGTTCTTTCCCCTATTTGCAGCCACTCCTATTGAGTGATTTGAAATACACTTATTTTATGTGATTGTCAAGCCCAGCAATACAGACAAACTAATGCTTTTAGGATTAAAAATCAAAAGCCCTCCCCTGCAAAATGTCCTAACTGTATGTCTAGGAATTACTTAAAACATAAAATTTGCTTATCAAATATAAACAATACCAGGTTCAAGATAGAAAATAAACACAGATTTCAGGTAAAATATAAGTATTGTATCAGCCAGGGCCTGCCATCCCCAACTTGACCCCATTGCCCAAGCTGATGTCTGCCTCTTGCAGACGGCCTTGCCCAATCCCCGTGCCAGTGAGAACCATACCTTGTTCTAATCCAATTCTTTCTCCAGAAGAGAGAAGAGAAATCAGGAAATAGTTTATTATTTCAATTCCCAGCACCTAGCCCAATGTCTGGCACAGTGCCTAGAATATAAAGAGCATTCAGTAAATATTGATTGAATGAACAAATATGCTGTCACCAGGCTGACCCCCCACCACCTGCCTCAACGGAGCCAGTATCCAGTGTGATCTGGGATGGATTTAGCTTCCTGGGGCTTCCCATATGCATTAATCTTCTGTTTCCCTATCTGCCCCTCACATGTGTGGCTGACCATCCTACCTGGCCCTTCTGATTTGGATGGTCATCTGCCCTGGTTCTTTCTCTAAAACCCCTTGGAGTACCACAGTGGAGTCTGCAACACCAGCTAATGGGCCAGGGGGTGAGAAATGCCAAGGGAGCCAGACCTTCTTACTTGGGTCCTATAATTCTTTTTTTTTTTTTTTTTTTTTTTTTTGAGATGAAGTCTCACTCTGTTGCCCCAGGCTGCAGTGCAGTGGTGCCCAAACTCAGCTCACTGCAACCTCTGCCTCCCAGGCTCAAGTCATTCAGCCTCCAGAGTAGCTGGGACTACAGGCACACACCACCATGCCTAGCTAATTTTTGTATTTTTTAGTAGAGACGGGGTTTCACCATATTGGTCAGGCTGGTCCTGGACTCCTGACCTTAGGTGATCCACCCACCTCGGCCTCCTAAAGTGCTGGGATTACAGGTGTGAGCCTCCACATCTGGCCCCTATAATTCTTTTCCCCTAAGCCAAAGCCTTTTTCAAGGGTCTCTTATGTTGCCTGGGAACCTCATCACTAACAACTCTGAGTCCTAATGTTGACAATCCCTGCTTCCCAAAGCTGTGCACTGCTCCCTGGTCCATTCTTTGAATACTATTGCCAGAATAGTATCGTCTCCATATTATGACTCAATTTTTACTCTTTTTGTCTTAAGGCATTTTACTCTCATGTGTTGTGCAGTTATAATCCAAGTATGAAATCCAATTAACAGAATTTTATCATAGATGTGCTAGAAGCTACAAGGATTTGGTCTGTTTCTTTCTTAGTTTTCAGTTAGCCAATCTTTTCTGAAAGAAATTGAAGCCACCCTCCTCTTAGAAAAAAAATCCTTGTTTCTTCATTTTATTTTCATGGGCTGCTTCTAGGAGTATATTGAATTCTGCCTTCCATATTTCTAATCAGGCTTCACAGTTTCTTCCTTTTCTGTCCCTTTCTCTCTGTTCCTATTTCTGCCATATCAACTAAGGCTTTCCTTAGCTCTTGCTTTACCTATAGCAATACTACCTACTTTGTCTTCTTACTTACTACACCAGTTTATATTGGCTCTGATCGTTATTATCTATGGGGGCTGAGGCAGGTTGCTTTCACTCTGATCCTCAGTTTCCTCACCTGTAAAGTGGCCATATTAGAGTATGGACCTTGTAAGGGTGGTATAAATGTAAGCAAATATCCTTGGTTCTCCTGAGCTATAAATCCAAATGTGATCATGTTAATTAAAAATCTTAATAGTTCTTATCCTTCCCCAAATATTTATGAGAAATTCGTGAAATGGATTAACTCAATAAATATTGAGCACTCTGTGTGAGTCACTGATGTGGGCTCTGGGGACACACCAATAAACAGACAGACCTGGACACTGCTTTTTTCGCATTTGCTTTTTGGGATAGGAAAAACGATGATTAAAAAAGAAGAAAAAGAAACAAAAATTACAAAACATGAGATGATGATAAGTGCTATGGAAAGAAAGTCAGGGTAGGCAGAGGGTAGGAAGGCAGAAGGGTTGTTCGGTTTTATATAAGGTGGTCAGGGAGGGCCTCATTGAGTAGGTGTTTTTGTACAAAGACATTTGGGTGTCATTGGTGGACAGATCTTACCTGTGCTCTTAAGCCAGTGTTGTCATCATGTGTATTGTTATAGTTAGCCAGACACCAAGATGCTGGCACTGACAGCACCACTGTGAGCTAAAAGTCCACAAACTGTGTCAGCGTGGAGCCCTGCACAGTTACCCTAGCCAATAATGCTTTTGAAAAACAGGAAGTAAGAGAGTTGACTTTTTCAGCATTAATGCTCAAGGTAAAGTGTTATTACTGAATTAACTGAAATCAACTACTATTTCCTTAACACAACTTGGATAAAAACCTTTTTCTGCAATCACAGCTGGCACTGTGGTGCCGGTTTTATGGGAAATTGAGGGCTATGATAGCCCCTATGATGTCTGTCAGCATCCTCTTTCAAAGTGGGAAAAGAAAAGCTCTCTTCCTTAATATAACACTGAGTTACCAGTTACTGGGTGATAGGCCCTAGAGCATTAAAGAGTTTCATGGCTCTTTCCATGACTCAGAGGCCCTTCTTTGTTTTCTTCTGGGAAGACACATGCAAGGAAGCTGGGTTAGGCCCTTCCCTGTGACAGTCAGACTTACCATGACCTTCCAGGTCTAAAGCCCAGTCTTACCATTACAAACTCCTTCCTCAACCAACGGTGCTCTCTCCAGGGGCCCCACCATTCCTGCCAGCACTCTGCCTACCTCTGGAACTGTCTCCAGACATGCCCATGAATGCTGAAGACCCTACTGAGGCAAATATTTCCATTTTGCCCCCAGCAAACTTCTCAGCCCCCTTATAAATCAATGGATGCCAATCATTGCTTAAAGGGAAGAGACGTTGTCTAATTCTGCATCACAGCCATATCTGTCTGAATTCTGACCCATCTGGGACATTGTATTGCACAAGAAATAGAAAAATAATTCATGAAGTTCCTAGCATAATTCTTCTGTTTAGTAGGTATTCAAAAATTGGTAACTATTGTAATTACTTAGGTAGTAGTTTAATGGGCAATTGTAAACATATTGTTTATAATTTTTGTTTTTTTCAAAATGTTTTACAAAATCATGTGTTATATAATAAGAAGCAAATTCTTTCAAAAAAAAAAAAAAACACACACACACACACCAAACTCTTGACACATAGCTGTTTTCTTCCCCTCCTTTTCATCTAAACTTCTCAGAAAAGTGTCTTGCACTCACTATTTCCACTTCCTCAACTTGCTTCTATCTAGCTTCTGCCCCGATCATTCCTCTAAAAATTGATCTCACTGAAGCCACCAGCTGCTTTTGAATGTTCTTCCCTCAGGAGTATGTTGGTGGGTCTGGGAAGGGAAGGCACCCTCAGGTAAATAATAACCCAGAGCAGAGTGGATTGAGTAGAAGGGAGAGGACAAGGATACAAGAGGTGAGGCAATGTCATCCAAGTTGAAAGAATGGTGCAGAACCAAAGTTGGATCCAAACACTCACCTTGTCCAAGAGCCAGGCATTCCAGTTAGAAGTCTGCTCACCTGAGCAGAAGAGAGAGTCCAGAAACAAGCCAACTCCAAACAGGTAATAAACTGAAAAACCAAAGTAGTCCCAGAAGGAAGAGTGCAAGGAGTTGGAAGGCCAAGAGGAATTCCACATTCAGCAACTTACCAGCTGCATTTGGCTGGGCTTTCCTGGGAATATGTGATGAAACGTCCAGATCTACAATGCTATCTCTTTCAGAAATGAGAGATGGGCTCCCAGGGCACTCCTATACTGGATATGTCAACACAGTGCCTGCCACACCCAACTTCCTCTTTGAGATGAAAGTGCCCCACCCACAGCCCCCTGCTTTGAGAAGCAGAGGTAGGTTGTTTTTGCCCAGGGATGGCTCCTGATTGGACCAGTGATTGGCCCTTGACATTAGGGGCTGCCTTCCCAAAAACCAGGGCTTGAATGGAAAAGGTAAGTTTGATCAATCAGATTCTCTCCTTCTGGGATTTGAATTGGGAAACATGGATAGAAAGAAGCAGTTAGCCATGGGAGCTGAAGCTGAAAGGATGGCATACAATGGAGTGGAGCCATGGAGGATTATAGCAAACCAAAACTATGAGGAAGCAGAACCATGTGATAAGAAGGCAGAATTTATGAATAAGCAGCAATTCTGAGGTAGAGAAAATACATGAAAAGTAAACAGAATTTTTTAGTTGGAATAAGACAGCAAGAAGCAAACCTGCAAAGAGTCACAAGAAATGAGAAGTGGTGCACAATTGTCATTAAGATCCTATCATCTGGCTCAACTAAGAGCCAGTTTCAGATCACCCGGATTTACTAAGGCTCCTGTGCTCTTCATCAGATTTACCCCAGCTTTCCAGGTTTCCATGCTGGTATTTCTTGGGCTCCTACTATGAGCTAGGCACAGTTCTAGGTGTTTGGGATCTAAGGGCAAATGAAACAGGAAAATACTTAAACCCCTCATAACTTGCGGCCGGGTCTCTGTTTCAAAGGGCCAAGTTAAAATAATTACTCTTGCCTTCACCATTTCCCATGGTCCAGTTGGTGTCATTATGTTGTCATTATGAGTCTACACCCACTTTGGCATGCAGTTCATATATATCACCTCCACTGCTAGGGTGGGTAACTGGAGAATCAGGAAAGGAGAAAATAAAAAACAGAAGTTGGGAGATGGGACATGAAGGAAGTCAGATGATGTATGATAATGGCAGCAGAGTGGCTGAATGCCCAGGCTTTAAATTAACTTGCATTCAAAATTTTGCTCTATCACTTATTCATTATGTGGCTTTTTTGGCAGGTCAGTTTTCTCAGCTGTGAGCTAGAGATAAAATAGCATTCTCCTCATTGCATTTTTTGAGAATTAAGTGAGAAAATATATGCAGAGCATTTAGCATAGTACTTGGCCCATAGTAAATGCTTGATAAATGGTAACTATGTCTGCTGATGCTATTATTATCAGCAATCCTCCAGTTTTCCCATTAGTTGGATAGAATGAATGCGCTGGTGGGGAATTAGATGGCATCCTATGCTCAAACCTCTCTGAAGGCTGATGCCAGCCATAACATAGTAGGCTCATTAAAGCTCCTTCTAGTTGGTGCATTCCTTCCCGGGTACTGTCTAGCTGCAGGAATATCAATAATACCAAGAAGAGGGCCAGGCACGGTGGCTCACGCCTGTAATCCCAGCACTTTGGGAGGCCGAGGCGGGCGGATCATGAGGTCAGGAGATCGAGACCATCCTGGCTAACACAGTGAAACCCCGTCTCTACTAAAAATACAAAAAAATTAGCCAGCCATGGTGGCGGGCGCCTGTGGTCCCAGCTACTCGGGAGGCTGAGGCAGGAGAATGGCTTGAACCCGGGAGGCAGAGCTTGCAGTGAGTCAAGAGATCGCGCCACTGCACTCCAGCCTGGGCCAAAGTGCGAGACTCCGTCTCAAAAAATAAAAAAATAAAAAACAATAATAATAATACCAAGAAGAGGTGTAAAAAAAACACTAAGGACAAAAACCGTTGTATGCAAAAAAGCAGTTCTGGAGGGCAGGCAATAATAATTAGTGAAAGCAAAGTGTGTAGCAGTGATATTAGCCAGAGCAGTCAGTTGTGTGGGGGAGGCAAAAAAGCACATTTGTTTCTTAAGCACTACTTTTGTCACCTGTCTAGGGGTGGTGGGTATGTGGATGTAGACCTAATAGGCCCAAACTGAGGCATAGCTGAGGGCTGTGGTTGGAAAGCAGTGCTTTGAGAGACCATGAAAGTAGAAGCCCTCTTTTACCTATCAGGGTATAAATGACTGGAATGGGTGGAGGAGCAATGCAGGGAGGGAAGAGGGCAGAGTCAGGGAAGAGGTCAAGAGGGGCAGACCTCCCAATGACTTGGGAGGCTGAGGTGGGAGGATAACCTGAGCCCATGAGTTTGAGTTCAGCCTGGGCAACATAGCAAGACCCTGTCTCTATAACAATCAATCAATCAATCAATCCAGGAAGCGGGCAGACAACAAATAGAAGTCCCAAAACTGGAGTTTTAGATGCGAGTGTGGATCAGAAGGAGTCACCGCGGCTCTAGAGGAACCCTGAGGTATCTTTGCTTTGGGTCCAGGTGCTTTTGTGGTAGTGTACCAGACCATATCACCTCAGGGAGGGCCAGTGGCTGTGCTGAGGCTGCATTCTGGCCTTCCTAGCAGGGATGAGCACTGCCTCACTCCTATAAAGACCTTCGTGGCATTTAACATCAATCCAAATTGCCCCAAGAGGCCCTGTATCAGGATTAAGACCATGCATAAATGTCTAAAATACATCATTTGAGCAGAATGATTGTGAAATACTCAAGCCATAGTCTTCCAGAGCGAGTCTCTCTGTTACCTCTTGTACTCAGGCTTTCAGGATAGAGAATCTGGTCTGTGATTCTGAGTGCTGGGCACACAGCTGATGGAGCACCCAAGCACAGATAAGGTGAGCTGCCTTGCATAGCATGAGCTGAGCTTTCAGGCTATGGCAGACTGAAGTCCCTATCACACATTGGACCCTCTAGGGCTTGAAAACATGCTTGACCACAGGCCCTTCCCCTTTCCACGCAGGGATAATGAAGTGTGGCATAAAGCTTCTCCTGGGTGAGGGTGGCCCACTCCACAGTGTTGGCAGCACCAGTCTCAACAGTGTGATGCTGAATGAAGCTAGGTTCCAGCTGTGTAGAGCTGGCATGCAGGTGCAGAGGACACACTGTGGAGCTGAGTTGCTTGCATTCATTTCTATTCTTAGTAAATTTTTTACCTGTATGGCTTTATAGGAGTTACTTTATCACTCCATGTTTCAGTTTCCTCATCTGCAAAACAGCAATAATAATAGCATATAGCTCATAGGGTTATCATGAGTATTAAATTAGTTAATATAGGCAAGCCCTTTCAGCAGTGCCTGGCACATCGTCAGTGCTTGCTTGTGCTGTACTGGAGCAGAGGTGCAGCGAGTCTTGACTTGCCAAACATAGTGTCAACCTCAGCACATCAGGAAACTTCATTCTCTATTTTAGGAGGTCATTACTAGGGCAGTTGCACAGAAAAAGACAAAATGGTGTTAGACATCTCTTGAAAATGTCTAGGTAACCTCAGTGACCAGGGTGGCTCTCACTCCAGAATCACAGATAACTGGCTACACTGAACTTGGTTCAGAAATGTCACACATTTCTGTGCTGTTTTGAAGGTGCTGATGTTTCAGGTAACTCAGAACTGTTGGGGCTAGAGTATTGTATGAAGCATAGCTAGTCAGGTTGCATGTGGATGTTTCAGGATATATTAGGACATTTTCCAAGAAAAGCAAAAAGCATCCCCTTGAAAGTCCTGCAGGATACTGATCATGCTGCTGCCATAGGTCAAGAGGCATTGTGTTCTCTGCAAACTCTCTGTCATCCAAATGCAACGATGGAAGGCAGACAAGGTGCTAGGCACTCAGAAGATCTAATTTTATGGTCCTTCTGAGCTGGCCCAGGAGAGAGGGAACCAGACAGTATTAGGATCCCAGTAATCCTAGCAGAGGCCCAGTCATCTGCTTTTCTTCCTCACAAAGTTCTCCACTGCCTTCTTGGGAGAGATAGGGCCCCAGTGGATTTCAAGGCCTATGAATTCCTACCAAGTCTCAAGTTATGGGTGTTGTGGTGGCCACAGGGAGGCCAGATAAAATTCAGAACACCAATTAAATTTGAATTTCAAATAAATGATGAATAATGTCTTAATATAAATATATCCCAAATATTGTGTGGCATATACTTATACCAAATACGTATTTGTTATCTGAAGTTCAAATTTAACTGGGTATCCTGTATTTTCATCTTCTAAGTCTGGTAACCCTCACTGAGGGATATGGTCAGGGAAGGCTGATGGATGGGTGCAGTCTCCAACTAAACAAAAATAATAGAGATGCTACAGGATTCTGGTGCCCTCACATCAGAGGGGACTCTTCTTGCAGGACTTTTGAGGAGATGCTTTTTGCTCTTCTTCATAATACTGGCTCATTTGGTTCAAATCTCTGAGAGTGAGGCAGGTCTGGATACTTACCCACTCTGATGCTGTAGTTGCCTACTCTACAGATTTCAAGGACTCTTGCCAATCAATCAGGGCTATGAGAAAGTCCCAGTGGTGTCCACACAGTGTGGGCTTCCAGACTATAGCCAGGCCACTATCCAGAAGACATGAGAAGTCCCATTTACATAAGTATCCTCTTCCCCAAATATAAGCCTTGTATCTCCATAAACTACTGGAACTGTGACAAAAAATAACATGGAAACTGGGAAGGCTCACCTGAAGACAGACAGCTTGCTCTGGCAACAGGCAGTGCAAGACTTGGCAAATCTGACCAGGAACCTGTGATCTGAAAGGCAGCAGCCCTGTTGTCAGACATTTGCTACATCTACAGAACAGATACAGCAACCACCAGCTGAGACCACAACTCATTTCCCGTATGGAGGCTGAGTTTCAGAGAATCAGCTGGAGATACAGCCCTGTGGATTGAGGGTCAGTGCCCAACCTCACTGACTGTAGGTGGGAGTGGGTAGTAACCAAAAATAAGGATGTGGTGTAAGGCTGGGTTTCCTAAGCTGAGAGAACAGTCCAGAACCTCAGAGAAGTGTGCATAGATAGAGACTGAAAGCCAGGTCACTAAGACCCAGAAACAAAGATCTATCCAGACAGGTAAAAAATTCAAGGCAGTCTTGAGAAACAAAGTTCAGAGAGTGAACCAGCAACAGGTTGATGTTTCCAAAGTCAGTGTGTGACTAGCCACCTGTGTTTTATTATTATTATTATTATTATTCCTGAGTTGTGGGTGGGGAATAGGCTGGTTACAGATGCTTCCCTGAGATTAGAGATGCTGTCAGGGAGCAGACCTAACTCTCAACACCAAGGAACATTTCCAAGGTCTGCTCTTCAGCTACTCTGTTATCCCTGACTTTGTTAGACCCTCCCTTTCGTTGTCACTCTCTGCACACTTGGCTTCTGAGACTGTGCTCTTCAAGTTTCCCTCTAGCTGCTCCTTCTCTGTCTTCTCCAAGGGCTCTTTTTCTTCCTGCTCCTTAAGTGTTCATATTCCTTAGGGTCCTGCCCTTGGCCCACTGCTCTTCTCTTTTCTTTCTATTTTTGGTTTCTGGATGTTCTCATTTGCCATCATGGTTCCAACTGAGACTGTACCTGGCTAAAATGTCAGTTACACAGATTAAACACTTGCATCTTTTTTGCAACTTCCTAGCTGTGAGACCTAGGCTAAATTATATCATCTTTTAGGCTTCCTTCTTTTTTTTTTTTTTTTCCGAGATGGAGTCTCGCTCTGTCACCCAGGCTGGAGTGCAGTGGCGCAATCTTGGCTCACTGCAACATCCGCCTCCCAAGTTCATGCCATTCTCCTGACTCAGCCTCCCGAGTAGCTGGGACTACAGGTGCCCGCCACCATGCCCGGCTAATTTTTTGTATTTTTAGTGGAGACAGGGTTTCACCATGTTAGCCAGGTTGGTCTCAATCTCCTGACCTCATGATCCGCCAGACTCGGCCTCCCAGAGTGCTGGGATTACAGATGTGGGCCACCGCGCCCGGCCCTAAGCTTCCCTCTTTTAAACTCATCAGCCAAATGAGTATAAATAACATTGACTATATATACCCAGCTTATATGGTTACATGAAAATTAAATAATACAACATACGCAAATTGTATGAAAATTCTTAGCATAGTGCCTGACACATAGCAAATAGTCAATAAATGCAACCCTAATAGTGATTATTATTATTTACATGGTCTTGCATCTCAGAGCTTTGTTTCCAGCTTAGTACTCTCTCAGGAGCCACACTCGTATATCCAGCTGTCCACTGCATATTTCTACATGGATGTTCCAAAGACACCTTATATTCATTGCATCAAAAATGAAACTTGTTTTGTCTCCTTCTAAACCTCTTTTTCTTCTCTCTTCTCTACCTCACTTGTTGACACTATCATTTATCAGTCACCCAAGCTGGAATCTTAGAAATTATTTTTCCTTTCTGTCTTTTCCTTGGCATTGCCACCCAACTCTGCTCCTTATCAAATTAACCATTAGAATCTGATAATTTTACTTCTTCAACTTTTTCATTTTACATTCTCTCCCCATTTCTTGATAAAAACATCTTTAGAAAGCAATGATTCAAGGCTGAGTCCCTGGCTCTTTAGATGTTTGTGACTTTGGTGGCAAAAACAGACTCTTACAGCAGATTATCTTATTGTTTAAAATATTTGCTGCCCCTACCTATGGGGCCTATGGAAGGAATTTGGCCATGGACTTGCATTGACCAATAGAAGGCAAACATATGTCATATATGCTGAGCAGAAACTATTAAGATCCATCATGTGGTTTCATCTTTCTCATTTCCCTTCCTATGATGCTACCATATCCCAAATAGGGCCAGCTTCTTCAGTCTAGATTAAGAATGCAAAAGACATGAAGTAATCAGTGGCCAATTTACGGTGTACATGTAACATGAACAAATACAAATCTATTTTGTTATTAGGATATGGGGATTATCCATTACTATATCACAACCCGGCTAAAACTGACTGATACAACTCCTTTGACGATTATAAACACAGTCTTTGAAGCTAATGCATGATGATATGTAAATCAGTGTTGATGATGTGACACGCAGTGTTTTCCAACAAAGTAAGAAAGCTCAGTATGCTGCCAGGCATCACAGATGCGCCACACGTGCATCGGGTACCAAGGGTGTTCTGTTGGTCAAAGTTCTGTTTGACAAAATAAAACTTTTATCATTTTGAAAATGTCATTAGCTACAGGAGTTTTCAAAAGGGGCCAACAAAATTAAACTTTAAAAATCTGTTTGGTGTGTACATAACACACAAAACAAGAGCTGACTGCACTGAAAGATACCAGGGATTCATAGAGTTGTATGCTGAAAGGAAATGGCATTGCTGTGAGTTTATTTATGACCTACTTCAATATATTGGAAGAAATGTCAGCAATTTGGAGGTTGGTAATGTAATTTAACAGAAAAACAGCTTCAGTTTTCTAACTCTACCACAAACCCCAAATCAGCCTGACCATTTCTAGGGCACACATCTGCTTTGCTTGGTAACAATAGCAGCAGCAACAATAAGTAATGACAAATGATCACATATAAGGAACCATGTTAATGTATCACTAGATATTAAACAGGGCATTACTTTACTGGTATATGTGTCCAATTTGAATAAACAAATTAGTATATGTGTCAAATTTGGATCCAGCAGGGCACTTCAAAACTTAAGTAATCATGACTCAACTCTAAATACTCAATTTTAAAGTAGTTTCTAAACTTCAGCATATTGACATTTCGGGCCAGATAATTCTTTTTTGAGGAACTCTTCTGTGTAGGATGTTTAGCAGTATCCCTGGCCTAACCCATTAGATGCCAGTAGCACCCCACATTTGTGACAACCAAAAATGTCTCTAGACATTGCCAAAAGTCCCTTGGGTGACTTCGTGTTCTAAAGCTATGAATCTAGTGGGAAGAAATTAGAAACCAGAATACTACATAGAAAATATTTTTGAGTAGACAGGACTATTGATTCATCTAATTAGTTCAGGTAGTTAGCTGATCATTTTTCTTGTAATTCAAACAAACCCTTCCCCAATTCTTAGTAATAGCTGTTGATTGAGTGCCAATTGTGGACAGTAAACATAATTTGCATAGTCAATATAGCTTGGAGATTAAGCACTCGGCTCTGTAGTCTGGGTTGCAATCCTGGCTCTGCCATCTGCTCGCTGTGTAACCTGGGGTATGTTTCTTTACCTCTCTGCCATTGTTCCTCAACTGTACAATGAAATAATGATAGCATGCATGAAATCACACAAGCATGTTGTGAGAATTTAATAAGTCAATGAACATAAGGTGCTTAGAACCAAGCTTAGGGTATGGAAAACAGAGAATAGATGTTTCTTGTTATTCTTAAACCTTACAACAACCGTTCAAGTTAGGCAGCATTATCTGCATTTTATACATGTGGAAGCAAATATTCAGGGAAATCAAGTCCCAAATACACAACTGCTAAATCATTTGGTTAACAAGAAGAGGAATCAGATTCAAACTCCAAAACTGCTATGTTTCTCACTACACGGCAGGCTTGGGTGGAAAACAGGTTAAACCTGGGAGAAAGAGTCCTCTTTTAGGGATAAAAATTGGGATTGTTCAGCTGTTGTGGTGTGTTTGCATGGGGTAGCACAAAGCCCCCGTGAACATGACTTTTACCACTAACTATCTGTGTGAATTTGGCAAGCGTCTCGAACATCCTGGGGCTGTTTACTCATCTGCAAAATGGACACAAAAACACCTGCTCTGCGATCTTCACGGGTGGTGGTCAGAGTCATGTGAAAAGATGCAGGCAGTAGAGCGCTGTGAAACTCTAAAGTGCTCAGCAAATGTAAGGTAGGCTGGGTGCCCTGGTTCACGCCTTTAATCCCAGCACTTTGGGAAGCCGAGGCGGGCGAATCACTTGAGGTCAGGAGTTCCAGATCAGCCAGGCCAACATGGTAAAACCCAATTTCCACTAAAAATACAAAAATTAGCCAGGCGTGGGGGTGCGTGCCTGTAATCCCTACTCGGGAGGCTGAGTCAGGAGAATTGCTTGAACCCGGGAGGCGGAGGTTGCAGTGAGCAGAGTTCGCACCGCTGCACTCCAGCCTGGGCGACAGAGAGAAACTCCATCTAAAAAAAAAAAAAAAAGGTAAGGTGGAAATATAAGCCTGGGCTCTTGGGTAGTCATGTCTAAGACCTTTCAATCCCTTAGTCATGTCTTGCTTCTCCCGCAAAAGCAAGTTTTTCTGTGGCCCCATGTCGCCATCCTGGCCTCAGGGGCAGCTGACCTTGCTGGGGAGGCATCATGTGCAAGTGGGCGGGGATGGGGTCTTCTCCCCTGGTTCCAGGGTGGGCAGACTGGGAGGTGACCCCAACATGGATGTGGCAGCTGCTGCTTATCTGTAGTTAGTCAACGGCCCAGACAGATGAGGTGTCCGTGGTGACCTTCCTGCCTCAGTGAGTGTGGGAACTCGGGGCTTCCCAGGGCGAAGGAGTGGGAACATAAACAAAATGGGCCCTGCCGGAGCTCGGGCATCGCATCCTCCCTCAGCCCTGCCTGAACCTCGGAGGAGGCGCCCAGGAGATCATCCAGGCACCGCTGCCTAGGGCCGCGCAGGGAAGACGGCCAGGGCTCCAGGGTCCGCCTCAGTCACTGTCACCCCGCAACATGATTCTGACTCCCCCAAAGGTGGGTGCTTCCTGCCAAAAGTCCCACCACCGGCACCCTTTGTTGTCAGAGGGCAGAGTCAGAAATATGTCATCCTGGTGGAAACTCTCCCTCCCTCCCTCTCCCCTCAGCAGATTTAGCCCTGGATTCCATGGACTGCTGCAGCGGTTAGTCTTCTGGAGAGAGCAGGGCCCCTGCATCTCTTTCTGACAAAAGACGGCAGACATAAACAAGGAGACGTTTGAAAGAAAGAGAAATGGCTAATTCTCAGCAACCTTTCATATGTCTGCGGAAGGCTTGGCATCCATGGCCCAGCCTTCTTCAGGATGAACACCTATGTCTGCTACTCTTTGCATCAAGTGACTTCTCCATGCCTTTCTTGTGTCTTTTTTCTCGCTCCTTTCCGTTGCCTCCTTTATGTTTTCTCACTGCCTAGCTCTTCCCAATAGCACCACCCCGAGTGGTTCTAGGGCAATATAGTAAAGCATTTTAAATTTGTTTTCATGACTTCCCACCCTTTTTTCAGTCTTGTTCCTTTCCATCTTTAAGGTGGCCAGCAGCTGCTCCGCACTTGACAAACGTGCTGGACACTGCTGCTGGGGAGACATCAGCCGGCAAGCAAGGGAAAGTTGCAGACTTCTCAGTGCTTACCTCCTAGCTGGGAAGACAAATATTGGACAACTATTCTCTAAAGGAGGCATGCAGAGTGCTGTGAGTGCCTGTCAGTAGATGCAGACAGGGGCTCAGGGAGAGCATCCTGGAAGAAGAGATGTTTGGGTTGAGCCTGGAAGCGTGAATGTTACTCGGGTGAAGTGTTGGGAAGAGAGGTGAAGACAGAGAATAAGACAGGGGAGAAGGAACACATTCTATGTGAAGGTGCTGAGGGAAGATAGAACATTTGAGGAACCAAAAATGAATTGTACAGCTGCCTGTGGTACATAGCCTGGGCCTCACCCTCTCCCCTGAGCACTTGACAATGCACATAAGGTCCCTAAACACTTCTGCCTACTCACCCACCATAAAACCTGTCATGTTTGCTCTCCCTTTAAGGCTCTGATTTTTGCCTTCCATAATTGCAATCTCAACTGATAGTTTCCTAAGACAGATTTGGGGTCTGGAAACAGATTCTTAGCTGAATTCTACTACTTCACTGTGCAAACTTGAGGAAGTGAGGTATATCATCAGTAATATGGGCTAATAACTGTGCTAGTAGTAACATTTCATGATTGTTTACACTGCATCAGCTTCCAGTGCTAAGCACTTTTGTCTTTTATTGTATGATTCTCACAAATCCTCATAAGGTAGGTAATGCTTTTATCCCTTTCTCCCTTCTCAAAGGATTCTTAGGAAGCCTAGGTGTGACACTAATTATAGATGCACTTTGTAACCATTAAGGGTTAATGCAAAAAATGAAATATTATTGTGATGTTCAATAATATTACCATGCTGTTCAACAAGTACATATTTAATGAATAACTGCATTTGTTGAATGCCATGACAGTTGTGGGCTATAATTAAATGAGTCTCAAAATATTTTGTGTCTGTCTCCTGAACAAACCAAATAAAAAGCAATAGAAGGAATGAAAAACGTTGTCATCACCAATTTGCTAATTGTATGCCATGCCGGACCACAGAAGAGAGAATTCCACAGATGTGACCCTGAGCCTCCAAAGTTTACAGTCTGATGACCACCACTACCTGGAATGCAGATACAGATAACAGAGTCAAAGCTCAGTATCAGTTGATACAACACTGGGTTGTATCAAGCTCATTTCCTACCAAGGGTAAGGATCTTTCAGGAGACCGAATGAGCAGGAAAAAATTCATGAACTTCTTTTAAAATTCAAGGTGGGGGCTGAAGCCAGAAGGTTCTAAGTCTCTTAGTATTCTCCTTAGTACATGTCTCTTCACTTTCTATCACCTTATCACAGCGTTTTTTTCACCCAACCCCAATTCTGGGGAATTATTTATACATGATATATGCACTGTCATAATAATGACATATTCTTAAATTGTCAATTTCTGAAACCACGTATGTGTATCACAAACTAATATGAATGTGTGTGTGTGTGTGCATGCACACGCATATTTATGTGTGTGTGTATGAGTGGCTTCCTACACTTACACTCCCCTACTTGAAGAGAAGTGGTGCCAGCTTCCCCTGAAATCAGCCAATGTGGGAGGAGTACTGACACCAAAAACAAAGGAAATGAAATAGGATAACTGTGGTTTGAGGCTCACAGGTCAAATGAGAGGCAATGAATGAGAAAGTCAATGAGCTGAAAATGACTTAAGTACAGGCACCTCCTAGGAATTATACCCCTAATAAATGATTGTATTGAACATTTGTTTAAACTGATGTATAGTACTTTGAAGGTTAACATCCTTTCCCTCCCTCACAATATTAAGTAGTGTAGCTTGGAGGTTGAAAGCAGATTCTGGGTTCAAATCCAGGTTCTGTCAGATTCTACCACTTACCAGCTAAATGACGTTGGACAAGTCACAATATCTCTAAGCCCTTATTTCTTTACTTGTAATGTGGGAGTACAATCTGCCCCATGAAGCTCTTAAAAGGATACAGAAAAATAAAATGTGACAAACGTCTTGCATTCAATGTATAGCAAATGACTACTTGATGGTATTTTATAGGTGACAAAATAGATGCCCAGAGAAGTTAATCTCCTTTCTTGGGTCCCCCCGAGTGTTAACAGCAGTGCAGGGAAGCAGTCAAGCATCCTGTCTCTGGCCCATGGCTTTTTTATCCATGTGGAGCACCAGTCCCACACAGAAATCATGTTTAGGCTACAAGTGATTTTTCATATATATCTTCTTTAATTTGCATTTGTCTGCCAAATCCACACATTAGCAAGCTCAAAACTCCAATGGAAAGACGTACATAGGATCTTCTGGAAAATTAGATCTGGAATGACCCTAGCAGACCCAAAGAACTATGTGTGAGAAAAAACACAATACCCTGTTACACCCCCTTCAATTGTGGGCAGGTAGATTATTTACTTTGTGGGTTGATGTAACACAATTTTTAATCCCATGTTGGCTACGCTCTGCCACTTCCCCCCACCGTTAGTGGGTGTGTGCTCAGGCAGTGTAAACTCAGGAAGGTAATGCAAAACCAGGAAAGTAAATCTGCTTCTTATACCTCTCACCCCACATCAGCCTCCTCCTCTCTTTTTACTTCATTCTCTTCAGCTTTAAAAAAACAGAGGTAAATGTATTTTCAGTTGTCTTTGGCACAGCCTTATTTTGGAAATCATAGACAGCCAGCTGGACCAGGAGTCAGGAAGCCAGGGGCTTTCATCTGGATCTGACATTGGTTAACTGTGGGCCTTCAGGAAAGTTAGATCAGTCCCCCAGGCTTTTGTTCCTTTTCTGTACAATGAAAAGAAGACTAGAGTATTTATGAAGTGCTCACTGTGCACCATGTGACTTCAATTGTATTACTTTATTTAATCCATAAGAGAAAGAACTCTACTAGCTAGGAATATAGATCTGTAGTATTCAAATTTAAAAATGCTCAAGTTGCTCAAGGCCACAGAGGTGGCAAAGAGGAAGCTGAGTTGGAATTTGAACCTAGGACCATCAGATTCCAAATTTTATGCTTGAATGAGTTATCCAGTGCAAACTATAATTTTCTTTTCTGTTCTAATATTATGCTGTTATGTGAGCACTATTCATCAATATTTAGTTGGCTTAGTTTATTACAGTGAGTCATTCTTCCATGCCTTGGGGTCTTACTCTATATAGGCAGAAGCCCTGACTAAATTTACTGCATCCCTTATTTAGTCAGCTAATACATTAGTTGTACACTCTGATATTGTAAGTAGTGGTTTTATTGCCATTAGTGAAAATTAGTGAGCCACCAGGTGTGGTGGCTCACATCTGTAATCCCAGAACTATGTGAGGCCAAGGCAGGAGGATCAGTTGAGCCAAGAGTTCGAGACCATCCTGGGCAACATGGTAAGACCCCCATCTCTACAAAAAAATACAGAAATTAGCTGGATGTGGTGGTGCATGCTTGTAGTCCCAGCTACTTGGGAGGCTGAGGTGGGAGCATCACTTGAGCCCAGCAGACTGAGGTTGCAGTGAGCCAAGATCCATGCCACTGCACTCTGGCCTGAGTGACAGTGCCAGACCCTGCCTTAAAATACATACATACATACATATATACATAAAGTAATGCTTGCCTTCATCTGATATGCTTCTTCCAATAAGAAAAAACTTTTCTTGGAAACTCTTCTCCTATCCTTCTTTGGAAACTTTATATAATTGACTTTACCTTCTATTATTTAGATTGTTTATTGACAGACCAAAATTATTTGATGTGTATGTCTAACCCATATAGAATCAGGGCATAATATGAAGGGTACTTGGTTCCTGCAAGGGTGTTTGCACAGGAATACTGGACATGAGACTACCAGCTATTCAGCATTACAGTGGAGATTTGTCCTCTTATTGTCAGGTGCCTCTCAAGTTGGACTCACATAAGAACTAAATATGTCTCAGCTATAACTTCACTACATAATGTTTGGAAGAGGAGTGCACTGGAGTGCACCCCACTCTGTGGAGAAGAGACAGGAATACTTAATATTTCTTCTGTAGTCAACCAGGTATATCATTGAGCCTAATTCTTCACATTGCAGTTATATTCTCTAAAAGTAAATATGATGCTTATTTTAGTTGCTATTGCATCCTTAGGCTAGCCCAGTGCCTAGCACATAGTAGGTGCTCAATACATATGTGTTAAGGCTGGGTGCAGTGGCTCACGCCTATAGTCCCAGCACTTTCAGACGAGGTCAGGAGATTGAGACCATCCTGGCTAACACGGTGAAACCCCATCTCTAGTAAAAATACAAAAAATTAGCTGGGCATGGTTGCGGGTGCCTGTAGTCCCAGCTACTGGGGAGGCTGAGGCAGGAGAATGGCGTGAACCCAGGTGAGGCGAAGCTTGCAGTGAGCCGAGATCGCGCCACTGCACTCCAGCCTGGGCGACAGAGTGAGACTCCGTCTCAAATAAAGAAATAAATAAATATGTGTTAAATAAATGAACAGGACAAGACAAACCAATGGGGAAGATAATTAGGAGCACCTGGACCTGGGTTAAATGTTGGTTAGCAATTTCAATCTGCCTAAATCTTGTGATATGAGCTCCTTAAGAGCAATGACTCTTTTACTCATCTTTGTATTCCCTAGGATTTAGCCTTCATAATAGGGGCTCAAAAATTTCCATGGGATTAAATCATCTTATAGTAAAATTATTTTAGAAGATAACATAGTGGAGGGATGCAAGAAATTCAAGTGATTTGAGAGTGATAATGATAAGGACGATAACAATCACATAATCATACAAGGTAACAGTGGAAGACAAGAGTGCTCTTCGAAAGGAGTGACGCTGTTGTTGGTGAAACTGGATCAGAAGTTGTCCAGGTAGGGGTTGTGATGTCCTCTTTCTGCTGTTTCCGTGAGTGCCAAAAGTAGAGTCAATTTATATTGATACTTTAGAGAAAGTGATTCCCTAACATTCCTCTCAGTTTTGCCCTCATCATCCCCTAATAGCCCTAAGGCCAAAATACCATAGTTATCACTGATCAGTTGTTGATTTTCCCCTCTGTTCTCATACAGAGTCACTTCCTTGGTACATGAGACCTAAGATGAATTCCAACATCTTCCCTTCCTGGACCCAGTACTGCATCCCTCTTTCTCTCCAATGACAACGTCTCTCCAAAGGGTGGAAGGCATTTTCACTGCACCCAGGACTCCTTTCACTGCCCCATCCTCTTAAAGACAGCCATGCTCAGTGATCCCAAGCTGATTTTCTGTTATATACTGTGATGCCATAACTGATTACTTCTTCTATTAAAGAAAATAAAGATATACATTTTAATTTTAGTGAAACATCCCCTGTGGTTAAGAGGACATCCTGTTATATAAGAAGCCCAGGAGTGGGAGAACAGAGGATTGAGTGACGCTTCATAGATTTCTGGTTGTAGGGTCAACTTAGAGACTGACTCAAAATTGACATAAATAGGAAAACAGTAATGGCTTTGAGGGGGAATGAGTAAGCTGGTTTAAAGTCTACAGGGAGCAATATCCTACATAGATGAATAAGACAAACAAGAAATATTCTTGAATGGAGCGAGAATGTGGGAAACATTTAAATGAGAAAACAGAGATGAAATAAAGAAATTCAGAGAGCTTTGAAGTCCACATAGAAGACTTTTGAAGATAGTAATAACTAACATTATCCACCTAGCACTCATCTAAGCTCTTTAGATATATCACTTTATGTAATCTTCACAAGTCTATGAGGTAGATACTAGTATTTTTCCCATTTTACAGATTAGGAAAGCAAGGCACAAAATGATGGAGTGCCTTACCCAAAGCCACATAGCAACTAAGTGGTGAAGACAGTTGAAATTTGAAGCATAATCTCTATTCTATACTAGCATTCATTTGTCACTAACTGTGCTAGACAGTATGCTGAATCTGGCCCTAGGAATCTTAAAGAGCTATGTGTAAGAGAAAAAATATTTTTTCTACCCCTTCAATTGTCAACACATAGATTATTTACTCTGTGAATTGATGGAACACAATCTTTAATCCATGGGGTTTTTTTGTTTTGTTTTTTCGAGATGGAGTTTTGCTCTGTTGCCCAGGCTGGAGTGCAGTGGTGCAATCTCAGCTCACTGCAACCTCCGCCTCCTGGGTTCAAGTGATTCTTGTGCCTCAGTTTCCCAAGTAGCTGGAATTACAGGTGGATGCCCCAATAATTTTTGTGTTTTCAGGAGAGACGGGGTTTCACCATGTTGGCCAGGCTCATCTGGAACTCCTAACCTCAAGATATCCACCTGCCTCGGCCCCCCAAAGTGCTGGGATTACAGGCGTGAGCCACTGTGCCCGGCCAATTCTATGTTTTTTATACACATTCTTCTCATAAAGTGTGCGCATCTATACACTGTAAGTGTGTGTATGTTGTGGTATTTATATAATCAAATACAATTTACCACCATTGTTCAAGATCGCAAGATCGTGCTTCATTCTTATCTCTACTTTTTAGCATGGTTTCCATTAGCTATTCCTGAGAGGAAATTCACAGTCCTTGCATTTTACAGATGGTGAAAGTGGTTTAGAGGAGGTCAATGGCTTAAGCAAGGTCACAGATCAAGTTTTAGCAACATTTGGCTTAAATCGGGATCAATAACCTCTGACTGTCCAGCCTGATCCTTACAGGGTCTGCCTGTCCTGGGGCCTGGGCCACATTCCAAATTGGGTCATCTGGTGCATGCTGCCTGTCTGAAATTCCCCTTGTGGTTTTGCTCACATCTGGTGTTTTTCACTTCTCTTTCTAAACACGTGCTTTGATCCTATTGCTGCTACAGCAGAAAGATGTCCATGGTTCCAAGGAGCATAGCTAATTTAGTGAGAGGTGAAAGATACTCCTCTCAACAGGACTTCTAAAAATAAACAGTATCATAGCCTCACAATGTCATGCTTGAAGCACTTCCCATAAAACCCCCAATTTAGTAACTTCTACAGTATCTCTCTACAGTCCCAAAACCTCTAACATGCCTGGACTTCTAGCCCCTCTTCTCAAATCCTCAGAACATTTGAAGTCTTCCTCATGTTGTTCTTCCTTTTAGTCACTCTTGAAGTAGACTGCAAGGGTGACAAATGGTTAAATGCTTTCCATAAGAGCTCTGTAGTCGTGTTTCTCCATCAGCTCACACACACTAAGCTGGGAGCTACGTATATTTACTTCCATAAAATCTTATCTACAAGCTTTCCTGTTTTATTTATTTTAGCAAACTTTGTTCCTCATTTCTGCCCCTACTTTATTTTAGTAAGTCTGTTTCTTAATTATAAAAGTATTTTCTTATTACCTTAAAATTTTTAGGTAAATAGAGAAGAATTTTAAAAATCCACAATTCCAGCACTTTACCATAGTCATTATTCATTTTTTGCTTTGTTTTCTTCCAGTTTTATTTTTCTTGTATGTGTGTATGTCTTTTTGATTGTCTATTTGCTCAGTCTTTTTTTTAATAGAATCATAATTTACATGCAATTTTTGTGTCCCCTTCTTTCACTATTTAATATTATAAATGTTTCCCATGTTGCTACATAATCTTGCAGATAAAAAATTAGGAATGAAAATAGATATAGATTTTGACAAAGTAAATGGGAAAGGCCTTCACTGACCTCGCATAAAGCAATAGATTGTGAATATCATTTGCAGGACCCAATTCTTCTCTGAGTTTCTGGGATTTGGAATTAAGATAAAGAGGACATAAGTGAGTAGAAAGAGGCAAAACAGCCCAATGTTTTTGGAGACCAAAGATTAATATGAAGTCACAGATGGCTAAATTTAAGATTCAAGACAATTAACCTGCCCTACTGAGTAAGTCAGAGTCAAGGCTACCCAAACAGTCCCCAGAAAAGAACAACTTATCACAGATATGGCCAGAAGGAGGGCTGTTTGGGAAACATTCCTCCTGGGGAAAGAACACCTTCCCATGGGCTGTGGAAAATGATAAGTAAGTTACATTGTCCACTCCCATTTCCAGAGGGGTTTCAGAGAAGAAATGAGGAGGCAAGGCATTCTTCCTGTAGGAGGGGATTGTTGGGCTTCTTGGCTATGCTTTCTATTCTCTTGGTTCCTTTTTCCTTTTCAGTTGCCCCATTGGACCCCAACCCAAACTAAGAAATGTTACCCCAATGGGTTAAGTTGTCCTTACATAGCCAACGTTCTTCAATCAAACTTTCACCCTCTCTTACCTTTCTTTGCTGACCTTCCCAAACCCAAGACATCCAGCTAGCTCCCCTGTGCCATCTCATCTCTGCACATCCACCCTTACCACGCAGGGAGGCCAGTGCTGAGCAGCAGCTGCATGCCTGCTTAGCAGCAACACTGAAGCCTGATGATGAATAGAGGTACAGAGGTCTGTCCAGGTTTACTTCTTTGGAGCTGCTCTCCCTATTCTAGGAAGACCCACTGACCTATTATTTGTGTCAGGCACTTTATTCCTCACAACAATGCTGGAAGATTGGTATAACTATTCTCAAATTACAGATGAGGAAACTGAGGTCTGGGGATCTGTCTGTGTTGGAGATCCCCAACCCCCGGGGCATGGACAGGTACTAGTCCATGGCCTGTTAAGAACCAGGCCATATACCCCCTGAACTCCACCTCCTGGTCAGATCTGTGGAAGCATTAGATTCTCATAGGAGCACAAACCCTATTGTGAAGTGTGCATGGAAGGGATCTAGGATGCATGCTCCTTATGAGAATCTAATGCCTGATGATCTGCAGTGGAACAGTTTCATCCTGAAACCATCCCCACTGCTGCCCCACCTGTGGAAAAAATAGTCTTCCACAAAACAGGTCCCTGGTACCAAAAAGGTTGGGGACTGCTGGTCTATGTAATAATGCATAATATTGTAGAGAGGTAAGATAACTGAGAAAATACCCAAAGGTGCAGAGAAAAGTACAAAGCAAAATTACTCAGCATCCATTATCCCCAAAGAAGTATTGATAACTTTTAAAATATATTGCCTTTCATTGTTTCTATGTGTTCATCTATGTATATGTGTATGTGTGTATGCAAGATGATAACCCGTAATACATGAGTTTATTTTGCTTTACAAGATCAGGATTCTGTTATTTCTATGAGCTTGCTAGTACTTCCATAACAAGGTACCACAACTGAGTGGCTTAAATAACAGCAATTTGCTGTCTCACAGTTCTGGAGGTTAGAAGTCTGAGATCAAGGTGTTGGCAAATTGGTTCTTAGTGAGGACTGTGAGAAAGAATATGTCCCAGGCCTCTCTCCTGTCTTCTGCTGTTTTTCTGGAAGTCTTTGGTGTTTCTCAGCTTCTGCTGCATCACCCCAATCTCTGCCTTCCTCTCCACATGGCAGTATCCTTGGTGCATGTCTGTCTCTCCACATGGCATTCTTTTAATAAGGATAATAGTCATTTTGAATTAAGTTCCCTCCTACTTCATTATGACCTCATCTTAACTTGATTGATTATACCTACAACAACCTTATTTCCAAATAAGGTCACCTTCCGAGGTAACGGGGGTTAGGACTCCAACATATCAATTTTGGGAGGACACAATTCAACCCATAACAACTATTTGTACGATATTGCATCTTATTTTTTTTCTACTTACCATTCTATGTTGACATTTTTGTCAGGGGAAAGGGCTGGCACATGCATATGTGGGCAGGGAGAGAAGGCCCAAGGGGAGCAGCACAGTGGGGAGCAACCCACAGCCTTGGGGAAGGCACGGCAGGAGAAGAGCATGGAGAAAGGGGCAGGGGAGCTGTCAGAGCATTGACCATCACCGTGGTTTTCCTGGTTCACAGGCTTCCTGAGGGCTCCTCAGAAACATGTGTTAGAAAAGAAAAGCTTTCCAGTCTGTCCAGTCTCCTCCATGACCACAGTTTCTCACCCACATACCATTGTCTGGCTTGGAATGGATCCTGGAAGGAGGACTCAAGAGAAACCATAGAAACAGACAACAGGAAGTAAGTGTGAGGGAAGTTTTGGACGGTGAAAGTATTAGATTTGTCAACTGGGAAGCAGTATAATATTATAATTAAGCCCTACATAGAGTCAAACAAATGTTTTCAAATCCTACCTCTGACACTCATTTTTAAAATATTTTATTTTTTGGAGCAGTTTTAGATTCACAGCAAAATTGAGCAGAAAGAATAGAAATTTCTCATATACTCCCTGTCCCCACACATGCAAAGGCCCTCTCCATTATCAACATCCCCACACAGAGTGGTACATTTTTTACAGCTGATGAACCTACATCAACCCATCATCACCATCCAAGTCCGTAGTGTAAATTAGGATTCACTCTTGGCATCGTGCATTCTATGGGTTTGGACAAATGTATGACACGTATCCACTATTATATATCATACAGAGTATTTTCGTTCCTTAAATATCCTCTGTGCTCTGCCTCTTCATCCCTCCCGAGGACAACCCCCAGCAACTATTGCCCTTTCTACTGTCTCTATAGTTCTGCTGTTTCCAGAATGTCACATAGTTGGAATCATACAGTATGAAGGCTTTTTAGATTAGCTTCTTTAACTTAATAATATGCAGTTAAGGTTCCTCTACATCTTTTCACGTCGTGATAGCTACATTCATTTTTCTGTGAGATTTTGGGCATATTGGTCTGTCTCTGTAAGCTTCCATTTCCTCATCTGATAGTAGTACCTATGCATAGGGTTGTGGTAAGAATAAAAACGAGGTGATATATGTAAAGTACTTGCCATAGCGCCTGGCAGGAAGAAGTACTTACTGTAGTGCCTGGCACTTTGTTCACTCATTTATTCAACCAATATTTGTTGTCTGCTGCTTCAAGGTCTGTGTTGAATGCTAAGGATACAGTGTTAAACAAAACTGACATGGTTCCTGTCCTCATGGAAATTACACTCTGGAGAGAAAGGTAGAGATTTAATAAACACACAAGTAGTCTTTCATTTTAAACCATATAATAATTTGATAAAAAACTATTTCTAAAATAGAAAAAATGGGGAAACAGATTTAATTTGGAGGGGTGGGGAGGGGATGCACTTAGGGAGAGCCACTCTGAGGAAGTAATATGAAGCTGAGACCTGAAAGTTGATTTGGAAATAGCCAGATGAAGCGCTTTGGGTGTGGGGGAACATGGGGAAGAGTGTCCCAGGTAGAGAGAGCAGGTCCTAAGGTAATAAAGAGCTCATTGGCCCATTAGAGGAACTGAAACATCAGTGTGACTGGAGTGAAATGAACAAGGGGGAACAGGGTGCATATGAGTTTGGAGACATAGGCAGATCCCAGATATTGCAGGGAGTCATGGGATCTCATTGGATGCCTATTCTTAAGAGAATGAGAGGGACAGAAGACTCAAAGGAAGAATAATAAGGGAGGAGAGAAAACCAAAAGAGAGGAATAACACAGAATAAGGGGGCTAGAGGGTGGGTGGGTGAGAGAGACAGAGAGAAGAGAGAGAGACAGAGCAACAGAGAGAGACACAGTGAGACATTTTGAAAGTCAAAAACAGAGAGGTTGAGGAGGATGAGGGCTAAGCAGGACCAAAATTCAGCAAGTAAGAAGTCCTTTGAGACCTCTGAGACAGCAGGTTCAGTGCAACGGTCAAAGTGAAAGCTAGATTACAAGGAGTTAAGAAGTAGTATGTGGTGAGGAAGTAAAGGAAGAAAAGGAAGTTAGCATATTTTTTTAGAAGTATTACGATGAAGGAAAAGAGAAAGTTTGGGTGATAGCTTAAGTGAGAATTTCTTCTTTATTTTTATTTTAGATTGGAACTTTTTGGGCATTTTTCTAGGCTGAGGAGAAGGATCTAGTAGGTAAAGATTGAAGGCAGGAAGAGAAAGGAGAACTGATTCTGCCTTCAGGAGGCCTCATTCCTGTAGTTATTTTGCCTGCAATCAGAAAGTAACAGACTCTGGTATCATGATCGGGCCAGAGACCTAAATGATGTGCAATTTCAGTCATAGATATGGTTAATTAAAAGACTGTACAAAGTACTCCCATGGTTTTTAAAATTAAAACTATAAATCAATATAGTAATATTTTTAATTTCTGTATTTTAAAACAACTGGCTTTTAAAGAATTTAAAGAAATTCATATTAGACATAATTAAGAATGTATTCTACTTGCACTCAAGTGCTGTTACTAGCTCCCTTAATATAATCCTGGTCTCATTTTTGCATTTGACAGAATCCTTTCTTTGTACTTACCCTGGACCATTTATTTAGGCCAAAGCCCTCTTAGGGTAGCCCCAGATTTCAGGTCAGTTTGGTATCAATGGCTCTTTCAAAGGAATTTCAGTTTTAATTTCCCAGTTGCTCATAGCTTTTCTTCTGACTGAAGAAGATGGAAAAGACATTGACCCTGCTGGGTTGATGGACTCATGGAACAAGCAAGTTTCATTTTGCCTGCCCAGTTTTCTTATCAGCTAGGAATGAGGCACATTTTCCATCTCACCTCCTTCCTTTTTCATACAGCAAAGGAAAAAAATTACTGAGTTTTATTTAGTTTTTTTAAACATCAAAGTTAAATATGCACATAGTTTAAAGAATCGAATATTTCTAAATTACTAATTACAAGAAACAGCATTCCCCCACTCCACCCCTTCATTTCCCACTCCTCAGAGGAAATCGTTTTCAATGCTTTCACTAAATCTTTTTTTAGGGGGAGGAGGGAAATCATTGTATCTCTAAATAGCTACTTCTTAGTTTTCTCTATTGACTTTCCACTGTGGAAGATGGGGATTCAGTTTTCGCCTCTTCCTATACCACATGGGCTTATATTTCTATGTCATTATTAAACTGACACTCAGTGTTTATATTACTATGATCAAATAAATACTATTCACACCTGTGTTGCATAATAAATTATGATCACTTTCTTCAAAACTATTTTGCTTCCTCTGGAGTTAATAATTGTCTCATTTTTCATTTGCCTAGTTTTTCTATGCATATGCCACTAATTTAATCCATACTCCTCTGTAGTTGTTTAAGTCTCCTCTCAATATGTCCAAACAAACTTGGTATTCCATCAGTTTCATCTGGAAGAGAGCTCTTCCAGAGCCTACTGATCTGCTCCTCTCTGGGCTAACTGACCTCTAGGCCTGCTGTGCATCTGTCATCTTGGGACTTCCCTTTACCCACATCCTGGGGACTCTCTTCACCTCTGTGTTGAGTGCTCTGGTTCCTGAATTCTGCCTCTTCCTCTTTCTTGACTCACAACACTGTTTTGGTGGAGCACATTCTTCAGTAGTTTCCTAAGAGAGAGTGCAGGGAAGATATAACATTTGCCATCAGTGCCCTGCCCAAATTCTCTTGGCACTTAACATCCAGGCCTTCAAAACTGCCAGCACATATGTCTGTTTGCCTGAGGGCTTTTTCTAGCTACTGAAAGTTTGCTCAGGAAGTGTTGGGGAATTAACCCCCTTTTCCCTGGGAAAGACCCTTAACCAATGACTGATGAGAGTTAGTAGATAAATATCCCAGCTTGCTCAACCATGAGGGGGTTTAACCCTGAAGCATGCTTTCTACACAGGTCTCCCAGAGTTCCCCGATGGAGTCAAGTTCCACTGGTTCACAGTAACTTGCAAGATATATTAACTTCCGTATGATCCTTTTCTCGTTACTTTACTCCCGTACAGATGTTTACTGGGGTCATCTCCCAAATAAACTAATTTTGCTCTTATATTTTTTATTTTCCATCTGTTATCTTTCTGCTTTCCTTTCTACTTTCCAAATCTACTAAGCTTTTTTATATTTTTGCTATCATATTTAAATTTCTAAGTTTTTTTTGTTCTCTGAATGTTCCTTTTAAAACATAGCATTCTGTTCTTATTTCATATATGCACTAGTTCTCTTATTTCTCTGGAGATATTATTAATACTTCTTGTTTGCTTTTTCTTTCAGAGATGCTGTCATTTCTGAGTTATCTTTGGAGCATTTCTCTCCAGTGTGTCAGGGTTTCAGAGAAGGCTTTCTTAATATTCAGGCTGGCTGTCAGGGTTTCCTAAGTAAGAGAAGATGGCAGAAGGCAATGGGTTTATAATCTCCTGTTTTTTCCCAGCATGTCGTCCTTTCACACAATAGTGCCCTGTCCCTTCTCTGTCTTACTCTCCCACCAGAAAAACCTCCATTCTTGGACATCGTGGGGAAGGGGCAATCCATCTAACAGCAAGAGGAAGAGGGGGCCTGGAGCTTTCATTGTTTCCTGAACTGATTTTCAATGCAACTTACTGTTTTTAGCCACAACTTCACCCTTATTTCCAAAAGTACCTGGTGCCACCAATTGCTGAGCATTTGGGGGATTCTGAAATGTAAAGTGAGTTGCTTTACCTTTCTCATCTGCAGGCTTAGGATTCAGCTTTCTCAGGTCTCTTGATTCAGTTACCACTCATTCATCTATGTTCTAGCTTTTATTTGTTTATTTATTTATTTTTTGAGACGCAGTCTCACTCTGTCACCCAGGTGCAATCTCTGTCACAGTGGTGCAATCTCAGCTAACTGCAACCCCCACCCCCGACCTTCCCGGTTCAAGTGATTCTCCTGCCTCAGCCTCCCAAGTAGCTGAGACTACAGGCATCCGCCACCATGCCCGGCTAATTTTTGTATTTTTAGTAGAGATGGGTTTTTACCATGTTGGCCAGGCTGGTCTTGAACTCCTGACCTCAAGTGATCCACCTGCCTCAGCCTCCCAAAGTGCTGGGATTATAGGCGTGAGCCATTGTGCCTGGCCTTACGTTCCAGCTTTTAAAATTATCTTTCTTACTCTTGTCCTTTTTATATTCTTTTGTCCTTGTAGGTTTCTCCTTAAAAAAAACTCACCAAAATTCTTACTTGCTTACATATGCATAAAGAAACTCTGGAAACATGCATAAGAAAGCATAACAGTCCTTATTTCTGGACAGGGAGAAAGTGGAAACTGAGCTGATGGGAGACATAGATGAGGGAAACGTTTCAGGCTGTGCCTCTTTGTATTTTTCTGGTTTTAAAACCATGTGAATGTATCACTTAATCAAAACATTAAATTTTGGTTGAGTTCTAGGAGGGAGTGGAGCATGTGTTTAATCTGCTGTCTTTAACCAGAAGTCTCAAGTATTGTTTTTCTAAATTAGCAGCTTCAATGTTGAAACCACGAGAAGCTACCCAGCCAAAAGCCATTCCAAACAAATCCAGAGCCATAAGCAAAAATATAGACAAATTTGGCTTTGTGAAAATTAAAGATTTATGCAAAGCAAAAACCAAAAATCAAATCAAATTTAAAAAGATCAGAAAACCAAAAACAAATTGGGAAAAAATTTTGCAACAAGTATGACAAAAGGCAAATTTTCTTTAAAATATGGAATTTTGACCAGGTGTAGTGGCTCACACTTGTCATCCTAGCACTTTAAAAGGCTGAGGCAGGGCTGGGTGCTGTGGGGGGCCGAGGCAGGCAGATCACTTGAGGTCAGGAGTTCAAGACCAGTCTGGCCAACATGGTGAAACCCCATCTCTACGAAAAATACAAAACAATTAGCCGGGAGTGGTAGCACATGCCGGTAATCCCAGCTGCTTGGGAGACCGAGGCAGGAGAATCACTCGAACCTGGGAGGCGAAGGTTGAAGTGAGCTGAGATCGCGCCACTGCACTCCAGCCCAGGCAACAGAGTGAGACTTTGTCTCAAAAAAAAAAAAAAAAAGGCCAAGTCAGGAGGGTGCCAGACTGCAACTCCAGTCTGGGTGACAAAGCAAGAACCTATTTAAAAAAAAAAAAAAAAAAAAAAGATGAAGTCTTTACAAAGCAATTAAACACAGATAAAAATCCAATAGAAAACAACAGGCAAAGGACATGAATATACTACACAGGTGAATACTTACAAATGGCTTTTAAATACGTGAAAAATGTTCAACCTCACTCATAAATTAAAGAATGAAAATCAGAACAATGAGAAAATCAGTTTTCACCTATTAGAACAGCAAAATTATAAAATCTGATAATATACACTGGTGACGTAAAGATTTGGTGGGGGGGAGTCTAAAATATTTTTAGTAGGATTAAAAATTGTTACTAAATTTGCAGTGCATTTTGGTGCTATCTATCAAAATGTTAAAGTTACATTTACCTTTTGAGGCTGCAACTTCCCTATCAGACATGTATCTGCTTGCACTGGGCATTAAGACATATTTACTTGCTCACTTCAGCTGCACATATGCTAAAATTGGAAGGATACAGAGAAGATTGTCATGGCCCCTGCACAAGGATGACACGCATGAAGCATTCCATATTTTTTTAAAAATACATATTTACAACGATATTCACTGCAGCATTATTTGTAGTCACAAAAACTGTAAGCAACCCAACTGCTTACAGGAGGAAATTGGCTACATAAATTACAGTATATTCATTCAGAGGGATATTAAGCAGCCAATAAAAAGAATGAGGCAGGCCAGGCACAGTCACTCACACTTGTAATCCCAGCACTTTGAGAGACCAAGATGGGAAGATCAGTTGAGGCCAGGAGTTCGAGACCAGCCCGGGCAACATGGCAAGGCCTGACTCTACAAAAAAGAAAAAATTAGCGAGGAGTGGTGGCACGTACCTGTTGTCCCAACTACTTGGGAGGCTGAAGCAGGAGGATCCCCTGAGCTCAGGAGTTAGAGGTCGCAGTGAGCTATAATCACACCACAGCACTCTAGCGTGGGAGACAGAGCAAGACCCTGTCTCTAAAAATAAAAATAAGAAAAAGAATGAGGCAGTTTTATATTTATGGAATTATCTCTAACATGTAGTGTTAAGGTTACAAGCAAATTATGGAACAGTGTATATGGAGTGATCCTATTTGAGTGATTTTTAAGTAACTTTTCTTAAATACATAGATGTGCTTGTGTACACACAAGATATCTCTGGAGGAATACATAAGAAACAAATCATTATTACTACCTCCAGAGAAGAAACTGGGAAAATAAGGGATCAACAAAGGGAAGGGGAGTTTTTTTCCCTTAAAAACATTTGTGTGTGTATATATATATAATCTCCAAGTGCATGATTTTTAAAAAAATAATAGGTACGTTAGTAAATGTTTTCGGTCGCAAGCAACAGAAACAATTTGTAGTTAATCTAAGCAGTAAATGAATTTATTAAAAAATATTAGGTAGTTCACAAGCTTTCCAGGAGGACTAGAAACCCAGGTTTAGAGGCTACATAGCCAGAAGCAACACCTAAAATTGTACTGCAGAACAATATCATGAAGTCATCAGTGCCCCCACTGCATAGAAACCACTGCTCGGTGAATGCCCCAAGCCTGGATGCTGGTCCCTGCTGCTAGAACCACCAGAACCGCCACCACTGTAGCATCTAAAAAATGAATGTTGTTATTACAACTAATGCCACTCCCTGCTGCAGAACAGATTCAGCAGTCTTTGCTATTTGAGGTCACTAGCTCCTGAGTCAAAAAGCAATGCAGATCCTTATGCCTATGCATACCTGTAAGGGAAGCTGGAAAATAAGTATCTGACATTTTCAGCTTCTCAAGTAAAAGGTTGTCCTCTGTATCCCATCAAGGCCTATAAAGTGATGAATGCTTCAAATATAGAGCATTTAGATAGCAGAGGTGGAGAGAGAGAGAGAGAGAGAGGAAAATAAGGAAGGAAGAAGGAGTTTCACATCAGTTTTCACTTTGCTTTGGGGGAAAGTATCCTGGATGCCATATGACATACTCACTTTCCTGTGTCTTTTGCATGTACTGTTGTTAAGAATCACAGGACTTCAGAGTAGAAAGTTCCCGATAGAGGATTTAGTTCAAAAGCATTGTTTTCTAGTCGAGAAAAACAAACTCAAGTAAAGTTTGGGAAAACTCAAGTTGCCCAAAATTACTCAATAAGAGTTTCTGATTATGTGATTAGGTTCTCACAGTCCAGGGCCCAATCCTCCATAGAATGTTCGGGTATTATTAGTACTTCAGCCAAGGCTCTAATGCAGTATCAAGATGCAGATTTGCTTCTGGTAGGGCTTCTTGAAGAAACTGGTGCTACTTATTACAAATATTATTAAACATTTGTATAGGACTTTAATGTTTATTTTTTTTAATTTTTATTTGTAAATAGTAAAATCATTTATTTTTAAAAAACAACAAAAATATAGGAGGATTTAAAGTAAATGGTAAAATTCATACCTTCATCTTGCTTTCCTACTCCCTAGGAATAATCAGTGTTGAAAGTATGCTGAGTATCTTTCAGTTCTTTTTCTATGTGTATGCACATATATTTGTAGGTATTTATAGACATACGCATACCACATATATAACCTTTCATATCTTGCTTTCCCACTCTACATGCATCATGGACATAACTGATATTTGAAGTGGATTCATGCCAGTAAGTTATTGCTAGGTTGGGAAGCACCGCATGGAGACACGGTGCCTGAGGAGAGGATGTCACAAACCATGAAAGGCTTGGTGGTAAGGTGATATTTTTGGTCCAGTGAGCTTCATGGTGTCACTTGAAGTATAAATTGCCTCAGGAAGAAAACATGGGCTGCTTCAAAGCATGAAAGTAACCTCCAAAATCATCTAGCTCAACCTCATTTGTAAGTGAAGAACTATTTTTCCTGGGAGTGGGGGTGATTATGGACCTTGCCCAAGATCACCCAACCAGGACAGTGACAGAGTTGGGATTTCTTTCTTTCTCCAAGACCCTGGCTCATTGCATTGTGTTGCATTGCTTTCTGCAAGTTTCAGAGGAGAGAGAGGGCAGTGGTTAGTTTGAAAACACACATATGCTCAGATTACATTTGATTTCTCAGACTGTAGTGCTGGGGCTCCCTGCCTGACTGTGTCCATGAGTTCTTCCATGAAATTTTACATTTAGCTTTTCTTTTGCCCGCTATATGCCTTATTGACTACCATTAGCCATCTCCTTGGGGACTATGAATCTTACTTTTCAGTCTTTTTATGGCAATTTGCACTCTTTACTAACACAGCTTTATTATTTGTTCAGGTCTTGGGAGAATATTGAATAAGACATTATATCAGATGGATGACAAAAGGAGGGGAAAAACAAGAAAGACAACCAAGTTTACATAGATGCCAAATTTATTTAATCAGGGAGGAGTCATTTAGTGCTAATGAGGGAGGGGTGGAATACACATTAGAAAAAGACACATCTTCTGCCTGTAGGAGCTTACTTTCTAGAACAGTTACCTCTAGTCTCTTTTCTTCATACCACTCCATCAAAAAAAAAAAAGAAAGAAAGAAAGAAAGAAAAGAAAACCAGCATACATGCCTAATAATTGCATGTTTGCTATAAATTCCATACACTCTACTGTGACATTTTAATATTAGTAAAGCCTAATTTTCTTAATATTTTAGATTAAAAAATAAATAGAAGCAAGTATTCACATATGTTTTTCTCATACCTCTATGTACCATTTTGAGCACTTCACTTTGGAGTCCAGCTTCAACAGGAGAATCAGATGCACACCCAAAATACTAGAAAGCTTGGGAGTGTGAAGAGGGCTCTAATGTCAGGGTAAGCAAAATATTCTTAGGGCATCAAGGAAGCATTGCCAGAGGAAAGGAAAACTGAGGATATTCAAGGACTTCTGACCTACTCCGTGGGCACAGCGTCTCTGGGCTTGGACAAGGGATTAGTGCCAGGCTTGATTTCCTTGGCTGGAATCTGTACATGAAGGCTGCACATGAAGAGCCTACCTCACCCCAGAAGCATCCATTTCCTGGCACCTCAAGCATACATGGGCTTAATAAATAACATGTCATTCCATGATGATAGGGACAGACATATTTGGCCCATAGCTTAGAGCCACCCCCAATTGTCTACACTCAATGATGGGGCAGCAAGTACGGTGGATATGGAGCTGGGAGGCTGAGCTAAATCCTAGCTATCTTACTAACCAATTGTACGACTCTAGCCCTTAAACTCTCTGAGCTTTAATTTTCCCATCTGTAAAATGGGAATGATAAATGCCTTCCAGAACTATTTACAATTTCTAACATTTGTTGAGTTTTTCAATGTGCATTACATGTATCATCTCATGAAATCCTCATGACAAAATAATGAGGTGGAGCTATTATTGTTCCCCTTTTGCAAATGCGGAAACTAAGTTTTAGAGTAGGTAATCTGCCTACAAGTTTACACAGCTAGAATGTGCAGAGATGGGATTCTGAGGCTTGCTCAACTCTGAAGCAAATGTCCTACCCGCTCTTCTTGGCTGCTGACCATGAACACACTTCATGAACTCTGAAGTACGAACAAGGTACACAGAGTGTAAGATTTAGTCCTTGTCCTTAAGTCTAAATTCAAAATATGTTTATCTATAAAGCGTGTTTTTCTGTTTTTGTTTTTGTTTTTGTTTTTTTTTGAGATTGAGTCTCGCTGTGTCAGCCAGGCTGGAGTGCAGTGGCATGATCTCAGCTCACTGCAACATCCGCCTCCCGGGTTCAAGCAATTCTCTGCCTCAGCCTCCTGAGTAGCTGGGATTACAGGCGCCCACCACCACACCCAGCTAATTTTTTTGTTGTTTTTATTTTTAGTAGAGATGGGGTTTCACCATATTGGCAAGGCTGGTCTTGAACCCCTGACATCATCATCCACCTACCTCGACCTCCCAAAGTGCTGGGATTACAGGTGTGAGCCACCATGCCCAGCCTATCTATAAAGTGTAAAAGTCCAACAAAGTAGGATTTGGTTAGAATGAAAAGGTGGAGAAAGAACTTCAATGTTAGTTTCCTTATCTTTAGTCCCTTACAACGGTATATGATTACTGGAAAGAGCACTCGGTTAGCAAGAAGAAAACCAATTCTGTCCCATACTTGCTCTCAACTTTAGGCACTTCATTTAAGCTGTTTACTCATCTATTAGGGGTCCTAATGAATGAGCTCTAGAGGGTCTTTTTGCCTGACAATCCTCAAACTCCATTCTCAAAACTTCCTGCAATCGGGAGTCTCCCTCCCCTCCATGGAGAGGGCGGGACAGAGGCATGTAGACAGGGAGGCGATCCTCAGGTCAGCTAGGGCTTACTCAAACAAGGTCCTGTGGGGGCAACAGGGAGAGTGGATGGGGACTCAAGCCAGAGCCCTGGTGGGATGGGCCGGTAATTATAAGGAAACATTGCAGAGAAAGTTTCTGTTGTGGTTGTTCCCTTTGTTTACTTTAGGCAGTTCTGTCATTTTTTAACTGACCCTTCCCAGATGAGATAGTCAGTTTTCAGCTGGGTAAAGTCAGGGCCTTGCAACTGATGGGGTATTTGAATCCTCTGTGGCTCAGTTGCTGGAGGGAGGCCAGGGCAGCTGAAACTCCCCCGCCCTTTCAGGGAAGTGAAGCTGGGGCTACAAACTTGCTGACAGTGGCTGGTGGCCTGTAAACCCAAACATCCTCCTCTCCTCCGTCTCGGTGTAGCAATGTGAAAAAAACAAAGCCACGAGCTTTCCAGAGCAGGGGAAGGCTCTAGCCAGATTCCCTTCCAGCTACTCCCTCCTGCACTTCGGCCCACAGCCACATGGTACAAGATTATAGTTACAGTTGAAAACTGCTGACGTCTACTTTTTGGTTGTTGTACAAATAATAATTAATAAAACACACACAAAAAAACACACTTTTCTTCATGGCTAAATATTCACATAGTTGATTCAAACCTAAATATGCATACTTGCTTTTCTTTTCCTGTTTTCTTAAGTTTGAATAGTAGTCATGTAGCTGTTTAAGAATCAGACAGAAGGAAAACTCATCTGCTTAGTACTTTTCTTAAATTGTCCAGTTTCTTTTGGCCTCTGAATACCAGAGTCTTTTATGTGTAAGATTAGAAACATCTGGCCAGCCTATCTGAGTAAGGCTGAGCTAAAGCGGGATGAAACTAGGTAGAATGGCCTGCCTTTCTGAATTATAGAATTTTAAGCATTGATGGGACTCAAACTTACTAAATTCTACCTCTTCATTTTGCAGATGAAAAGACAGTCCCAAGAGGTTAGGATTTGCTTAATGTCACACAGCCTGTATCAGAGGTGAACCCAGAACCCAGGTCTCCATACTCCTAGTGTGGCACTCTTTTTATATATATATCCATGCTTAGAGAGGACTTGTGTATTAAAATTTTTTTATAAAAGTGCATCATCCCTGTCTTTGAAACACCCAATTATTTTGCAGTTCTTACCCACTGTGTATATATTCTTTAGGAGAAGAGAGAGAGTTAACGTTCATGGAACACCTATTATGTGCCAGGTTTTTCCTACATCTTCTCATTTAATTTTCACCATGCTATGAAGGAGGTATTATTCTACCTGTTCCACAGATGATAAAACTGAGAGGTTAGGTACACTTGCCGAAGTTCACATAACTAGGAAGTAGTGGACTCAGGATTCAAATCCAGATCTCTCTCACCTGCAGCTCCCAGACTGTGCTACACCACATTGCCACAGCCACTGTGCACATCACAGCTTACAGTAACATACTTTCCACTTTTCAAATTATGACCCAATTTTCATAATCACTACTTCTGTGGATGTATTCACTCATTCAGTAAATTATTTATTAAGCAGCTACTCTGTGCCAGGAATAGACAAGACACTGAGGATATAGTAGTGAGCAAAATACATAAATCCTTGCTCTCATAGAGCATGGGTTGCAGGGGGAGGAATAGACAACAGCCCAGAAAAATAAGTCAGGTAAAATGATAAGCGTTGGAAGAATAAAGCAAGGAAGAAGAACAGGATATGCTAGAGGCTGAGGGATGGGAGGAAGATAGCAAGTTTAAATACGATTGTCAGGAAAAGAAAGTATCATTGGTTACATTTGAACAAAGATCTGAAGGCAGTGAAGGAACAAACTAATGGATATCTGGGAGAAGAGACTCTGAGGCAGAGGGAAGAGTCAAAAGTCACTGGGACAGGAGGAGGCCTGGTATATTCAAGAAACAGTTAGGAGGCCTATATGTTCAGAATGGAGTTACAGAAGAAAAATATCAGATGAAGTCACAGATGGAGGCCAGATGAGGTAGGGCCCAGGATTAATCAAAGACATTGGCTTTTATACTAAATGAGAAGGAGCCATGGAAACTTTTGAGTAGTGGATGACACATTTAGGTTTTCTTTTTTAAATTTTAAATACATTTTTATTTCAATAACTTTTAGGGTATAAGTGGTGTTTGGTTACATGGATGAACTGTATAGTGGTGAAGTCTGATATTTTAGTACCCCTGTCACCCAAGTAGTATACATTGTACCCAATATGCAGTTTTTTATCCCTCACCTTCCTCCCAACCTTCCCCTGTCTGAATCTCAAATGTCCATTATACCACTTTGTAAGCCTTTGTGTACCCATAACTTAACTGCCACTTATAAGTGAGAACATATGGCATTTGGTTTTCCATTCCTGAGTTATTTCACTTAAAATAATGGCCTCCAGCTCCATCCAAGTTGTGCAAGACGTTATTTCATTCTTTTTTGTGGCTGAGTAGTATTCCACGGCATATATATACCACATTTTCTTTATCCACTAATTGGTTGATGGGCTCTTAGGTTAGTTCTATACCTTTGCCATTGTCAATTGTGCTGTGATAAACATACATGTGCAGATATAATGATTTATTTTCCTTTTTGATATAATGACTTATTTTCCTTTGGGTAGATACCCAACAGTGGGATTGCTACTTTTAGTTCTTTGAGAAATCGCCATACTGTTTTCCATAGATGTTATATTAATTTACATTCCCACTAGCAGTGTATAAGTGTTCCCTTTTCACCACATCTGTGACAACATCTATTGCTTTTTGGATTTTTAATAATGGCCATTCTGGTTGGGGTAAAGTGGTATCTCATTGTGGCTTTGATTTGCATTTCCCTGATGTTCAGTGATGTTGAAATTTGTTCCATGTTTATTGGCCATTTGTGTATCTTCTTTTGAGAAGCATCTATTCATGTAAATTGTCCACTTTTTAATGGAATTATTTGGGTTTTTTTTCCTGCTGATTTGTTTGAGCTCCTTGTAGATCCTGGATATTAGTCCTTTCTTAGATGGATACTTGCAAATATCTTCTCCCATTCTGTGGGTTTTCTCTTTACTCTGATGATTATATATTTTGCTGCACAAAAGCCTTTTAGTTTAATCAGGTTCCGTTTATTTATTTAAATTTTTGTTGCATTTGCTTTTGGGGTCTTAGTCATAATTTTTTGCCTAGGCCAAAGTCCAGAAGAATTTTTCCTATGTTTTCTTCTAGAATTGTTATGGCTTCAGGTCTTATATTTAAGTCTTTATTCCATCTTAGGTTGATTTTTGTATGTGGTGAGAGAGATGGATCCAGTTTCATTCTTCTATCCTGTGGCTATCCAGTTTTCACAGAACCATTTACTAAATAGGGTGTCCTTTTCCCAATTTATGTTTTTGTATGCTTTGTTGAAGATCAGTTGGTTCAAAGTATCTGGCTTTACTTCCAGGTTCTCTAGTCTGTTCCACTGGTCTATGCATCTACTTTTATATCAGTACCATGCTGTTTCGATTACTATAACCTTGTAGTATAATTTGAAGTTGGGTAATGTGATGCCTCCAGATTTGTTCTTTTTGCTTAGGATTGCTTTGGCTATTTAGGCCCTTTTATGATTCCATATGAATTTTACATTTAAGTTTTTAAAGGACTGCTAAGGGTGCTGTGTTGAGAGTAGACTGGGGGTGGGGAACAAGGGTGAAAGCAGAAATGCCAGTTGGGAGGCCATTGCAATAATTCAGATGAGGAATAATAGTGACTTGATCCAGAGTAATACAGAATGCAGTGAAAAGTGATGCAATTCAGAGTATATTTTGACAGTGAAGCTAGTATTATAATCTGCCATCTTTACATGCTATGATGTCATAAAACATGCTTCTATTTTGGTGATTTAGGTTGTTCCTGTTTGCACTATTATAGGTAATATTTTCATTAACATTCCCACTCACACTTTTTGCATGTCTTATTTCCTTACATAAATTCCCAGGAGTTGGATCGCTGAGTTGAAGATGTGATCATCCTTATGACTCTTGCTACAAGTTGTCATATTACTTAGTAGGTTCCACCCATAGTACCTTAGGGATCTTTAATTTGAAATGCTCCAGAATTCCTCCCCCATCCCCAGGATCTCTAACCCTCTCTCCCACTATGGTTTTCTTCTTTTTCTCTTTCTCCTCTCTCTCTTTTTGGGGAGCTTATAAAAGGGAAGGGTAACAAAAATGGACAAAAGTTAGGGCTGGCCACAGGGAGAGGTAAGGAAAGATACAGAGGAATTTCTTCATTTTTTTTCTGTCTTACAGCCCTGAGAAAGGCCCAGCTGCTTCCCTTAGTTGGATGAAAATCTTCTTCTGTAAGAATCAACAAGCTAACAATACTGCTTACTTAGAGACCTTTTTGTCTTCTGGGGAGATCAATGGACTTTACAATTTCAATTATCTTTCATAATATTCCCTGGTGTTAGAACAAACTGCCTCCTCTGAACAAACATTCCTCTCACCAGGGTGGGAAGTTTACCAAACATTGTGGCTCCTTTATTCCCCTCCTCCATCAGGTTGGTCCCCCTTTCAAATGACCCATCCCCCATCACCACAACTCAAAAATGTACCTGCTCAGTCCTCTTTATCCAATTTCATCCTAGGTTGGAAAGAAAATATTTTAATTGTTTCTTAGAAGTGAGGGTTTTTAATGAATTTTAGAATCAACTTGTCAATTTCTGCTGCTCTTGAAATGTATATGGAAATGCATGGGACTCATAAAAGCCAAAACAATGAGGAACAAAGTTGGTGGATTCACACTTCCCAATTTCAAAACTTACAACAAAACTACAGTAACAAAGACAGTGTGTTACTGACAGAAGGATAAACATACAGATCAATGGAACAGAATTGAGAATCACAAATAAACCCTAACAGTTACAATCAATTAATTTTCAAGGAAAGAGCCAAGACAATTCAATGGGGAAAAAAAGTGGTCTTTTCAGCAAGTGGTGCTGGGCAACTGGATATCCACATGCAAAAGAATTAATCTGGACCCCTAAGATTGTACACAATAATTAACTCAAAGAGAATCATAGGTCTAAATGTAGAAGCTAAAATATAAAACTTTTAGAAGAAAACTAACTCTTTTGACCTGAGTTAAGCAGTAAATCTTTGTGACTTTGAGTTAGGCAGTAATTTCTTTGATGCAACATCAAGAGCACAAATAATAAAAGAGAAAAAAGTTGATAAGTTGAACTTAATCAAAATAAAAAACTTCTGTGCTTCAAAGGACACCAACAAGTGAAAGAACAGCCCCGCAGAATCGGAGAGCATATTTGCAAATTATACTATCTGATAAGGGACTAGAATATAAAAAACACAAATCAATAAGAAATGACAAATGATCTAAGTTGGGAATGGGCAAAGGATTACAAGATATTTTTTAAGAGAAAAATATGCAAATAAGCACATGAAAAGTCACTAGGAAAATATAAATCAAAAGCACAATGAGATATCAATTTTCACCCACTAGAATGGCTATAATAATATAGGCAGAAAATAATAATTGTTGGTAAGGATGTGGAGAAATTGGAAAGCTCATACACTGCTAGTGGGAAAGTAAAATGGTGTAGCCACATTGGAAAAGTTTGACAGTCCCTCTAAATGCTAAAAATAGAATTACCATATGACCCAGCAATTCTTTTATCTTGGGAATCTACCCAAAAGCAATGAAAACATATTTCCATACAAAAACTTGTGCACAAATGTTCACAGAAACTTTATTCACAATAACCAAAAAGTAGAAACAACCCATTTGTCATCAACTGATGAACAGATAAACAAAATGTGAAATATCCATACAATGAAATATTATTTGGCAATAAAAAGGAATGAGGTACAGATAGATGCTACAATATAGATGAACCTCAAAAACATTCTGCTAAGTGAAGGAAGCCAGTCACAAAAGACCACATATTATATGATCTCATTTATATAAAATGTCCAGAATAGGCAAATCCATAGAAACAGAAAGCATATTAGTGTTTGTCTAGGACTAGAGGGAATAAAGGGGTGGGGTATGGGAGAATAGAATTGATGAGTGACTACTAATGAATATAAGGTTTCTTTTGGAGATGATGAAAATATTCTAAAATTAATTATGGTGACGGGTGCACTGCTAAATAGATATACTGAAAACCGTTGAATTGTACACTTTAAATGCGAATTTTATAGAATACAAATTATATCTCAATAAAACTGTTTTTAAAAAGTGGCTTCTTGTTCACTCTTGAAAAAAGACACCTGACTGTTTGGTTCAGCACCCTCAAAAAATTTGTTCATGTAATGCATGAAGGAGCATGCTATGGGATTGGCCTAAGAAGTTGCTAGTAATAAAATCTAGAGGTTGTGAAGGCCTGGGGAAGAGAAGGAAGGAATAAGGGATGGAGAAGGGAAATAAGGAATAAGTGAAGGGATGCACCCAGAAATGAAGGCACAATCATCTCACTGTTGAAAAACCAAGGGCAAAACAGAAAGGAAATGGGGGAGTGGAATTTGCAGATATCTTTACTGCCAACTGTGTAGAACTGGGGCTGAGGTGGTTCAAAGCAAAGCTACAAAGTAAATATTAAGAGGATAAAAACGTCACTGATTTGTTGAATATATAAGGCTTTGTACAACTCACAGGGATTATTCGTTTAAAAGTATACAAGCACTGTAGTCAGTTGGAAAAAGAATTATGATTCCTGTTGCCAAATTTGTATCAAAGCAAAATTATAATGTGATCCTGCAATGAGCCAGAAAGAAACACAAAAAGTTAACTCCCCCCACCTACAAACAGAAACTGCTCCTTTATGTAACCTGAAGTTCATGTATATAGTCTTATTTGTACAGATCCTTGCATCTCAAGATGGATTAGTGTTTTTCAACATGGCAACTTTTAATTTTGTTTATTTATTTATTTTTTAATTTTAATTTTTTTTTTTGAGATGGAGTTTCACTCTTGTTGCCCAGGCTGGAGTGCAGTGGCTCGATCTCGGCTCACTGCAACCTCTGCCTCCCGGGTTCAAGCAATTCTCCTGCCTCAGCTTCCCAAGTAGCTGGGATTACAGGGGCATGCCACCACGCCCAGTTAATTTTGTATTTTTCAGAAATGGGGTTTCACCATGTTGGTCAGGCTGGTCTTGAACTCCTAACCTCAAGTGATCCACCCGCCTCAGCCTCCCAAAGTGCTGGGATTATAGGCATGAGCCACCACGCCCGACCTATTTATTTATTTTAAAAAATAATTTTAACTTTTATTTTAGACTCAGGAGTACATGTGCAGGTTTTTTACGTGGGTATATGGCATAACACTGAGGTTTGGGGTGTGAATGATCCCCTCACCTAGATAATGAGCATGGTGACCAATAGGTAAGTATTTCAACCTTTGTCCCCCTTCCTCCTTCCTGCCTCTAGTAGTCCCCAGTACCTATTGTTGTCATCTTTATGTCCATGAGTACCCAATGCTTAACTCCCACTTGTGAGATCTTACTAACACATTTGGTTTTCTGTTTCTGCCTTAATTCACTCAGGATAATGACCTCTAGCTCCATCCATGTTGCTACAAAGGATATGATTTCACTCATTTTTTTGACTGTGTATTATACCATGCTATGTATATACCCTATTTTTAAAAATCCAATCCACTGTTGATGAACACCTAGATTGATTCCATGTCTTTGCTATTGTGAATAGTGCTGTGATGAACATGTGAGTGCATGTGTCTTTTTGGTAGAATGGTTTATTTTCCTTTAGATATATACTCAGTAATGAAGATTGCTGGGTTGAATGGTAATTTTGTTTTAAGTTCTTTGAGAAAACACCAAACTACTTTTCCACAGTAGTTGAACTAATTTACATTCACACCGACAATAGATAAGCATTCCCTTTTCTTGGTAGCCTCGCCAGCAACTGTGGCTTTTGACTATTTGTTTTTTTGTTTGTTTGTTTTTTGTTTTGAGACAGAGTCTTGCTCTATCACCCAGACTCGAGTGCAATGGTGCGATCTTGGCTCAATGTAACCTCTGCCACCCGGGTTCAAGAAATTCTCCTGCCTCAGCCTCCTGAGTAGCTGGGATTACAGGCATGTGCCACCATACCTGGCTAATTTTTGTATTTTTAGCAGAAACAGGGTTCCACCATGTTGGCCAAGTTGGTCTCAGACTCATGACCTTAGGTGATCCATCCTCCTCGGCCTCCCAAAGTGCTGGGATTACAGGTGTGAGGCACTGAGCCCGGCCTGACTTTTTAATAATAGCCATTCTGATTGGTGTGAGATGGTATCTCACCGTGGTTTTGATTTGCATTTCTCTAATGATTAGTGATGTTGAGTATTTTTCCACGTTTGTTGTCTGTTTGTATGACTTCTTTTGAAAAGTATCTGTTCATGTCCTTTTCCAACTTTTTAAATGTATTCTATTTATTTATTTATTTATTTTTGAGATGGAGTCTTACTTTGTCACCCAGGCTGGAACGCAGTGGCACCATCTCGGCTCACTGTAGTCTCCACCTTCCGAGTTCAAGCGATTCTCCTGCCTCAACCTCCCGAGTATCTGGGATTACAAGTGTGCACCACCACACCTGGCTAATTTTTGTATTTTTAGTAGGGGAGATTTCACCATGTTGGCCAGGCTGGTCTTGAACTCCGGACCTCAAGTAGTCTGCCTGCCTTAGCCTTCCACAGTGCTGGGATTACAGGTGTGAGCCACTGCACCCGGCCTGCCCACTTGTTAATGGGGTTATTTTTTGCTTGTTGAATTGTTTAAGTTCCTTATAGATTCTGAATAGACCTTTATCAGATGCATAGTTTGTGAATATTTCTAAAATTTTCTCCAAACATTAGATCTTTTTAGAGACATGTTGGATTTGACATGTGTCCATGTTTTAAGTAAGATTTTAAAAATAAGAATACAGGGCAAGTTGAAATAAATGGTAACTCATTGCATCTAGTAAGTCACACACATACACACACCATCCTCCAAAAGCTCAAAGCATGTCAAGATACAAATCACACCAGTGTTAGCCTCTTATTTATGTGTCTTAGCCCTGCCTACTCAAGAGCCTGTCTCCTCTTGACCGCTCTGTCATGTAGGGTAGAAAATATAGAACAGCTGTGACCAGGGCTTACTCATCTGTATAGTCACTAGATGATAATAGTTATAAAAATTAACATGTGTAAAGGGCTTTGTGGCATATAAGCCACTACTGTGCATATGATTTTAGTTCAATTTTAATCTTTATAGAAACTCCTCTCCTCTCCTCCTCACCTCGGATGGGGGTATCAAAGCTTAGGAATGAAGTGACTTGTTAAGATCTCTCACTATGCTTTTTCCTCAAGTATATAAACATTCCTGAACCTCTCTCAATTAAAAAAATGGAATTCATTCCTTATTACACATGCTTTCTAGCCAATCTTTCTTCTTTCATAACTAAGTGTTTTAGAGTAGCTTACACTCTCTGCCTCCCCCTCTTTGCATTCATATCGCTATTTTTTCCTTGTCTAAGGAATGTAATGTACTACATCAGGTCACATGCTGAAAGATTGCACCTGGAGAATGCAGTCACCCACCTACCGCAGTTTGGCTCATGCATAGATATTAAACACAACTTGAGGAATATCCTTGACTACTGAAGAAAGTAGGCAAACTCTGGGCAGGCACTCAGACTTGGGAAGCTTGCGGCATTCCTCTGAGGTCTAAGGAGCTTCCCATTCTATGGCTATCCTCCCTGTCCTTTCCTTTCTGAAGGAAAGGAAGGAAGGAAAGAAGGAAGGGAGGGAGGGAGGAAGGGAAGAAAGGAAGAATAGTTTCAAAGCAAAGTTGTCTGACTACAAATTCTGTTCTGTTATTAGATCCTTTCCAATTCACTGTTGTTGTGGTTGTTAAAATAAAGCACAAATTTTTACCACTTGTAGTAGAGAGGCCTTGTGAGAGACAGTTCCTCTACTCCAGAATTGTCACCCCTGTCTCCTATCAAAATGCCTCAGATTCTTCCATTTAAACTTTGGTAATGATGTCAATCTTGGAAGACTTTCTGGGTTGAGCAGATTAAAGAAGCTGAACATGATAGAAGGGAGAAGAAAGCTGCAAGGAACAGGGACTGGCCTGATGGCCTGCTTCATCTATTGCCCAAGCTCCCCACAGCCAGCTCTGGTCCCTTGTAGGATAGAAAGTACAAACAAAGAGGTGACTGAATAACTTAATGGTCTTGGATACACAGTCAGTCCTCTGCTCTCCCATCTGAACTAACAATATTTCCTGTTCTGTTATCTGAAGTGTGAGGTTGGCACTCTATGATGACACAAGTGCCCACTTCCAGCCAAGCCAAGCAACCTTTCCTCCAGACTGAGTCAGTCACCTCCATTCTTTGTGTTCTGACCTTCCAGCTGCAAAAGTAGGGCCCAGATCTCACCTTCTTAGATTCTGAGGTAGTGAACCTGAACAGGTGAATTATAGAGCCACTGTGAAGCTCTAGAGTTCCAAGGAGTTCTCCACCTTACCGGTGTTTAAAATCTGTACTTAGTTCCTATATATTTTTCCACACTTTTCATTCCCTTTCCTATAATTCCTTAATATCTCCTTTGATAGCAACAGGGACAAATGTAAACAGGGTAGGCCATGAGCAAAATCAAGTAGGTAACATATGTCTTTGCTGCTCCATCTCCTTCCTTTCTCCTCCCTCCATTGAAGTCAGGAATCTAAAAATAGTCATCATACCTTAGTGTATATTTAAAGTTCTCTTAACTGTATCTCACAAGGGCTTTATTTTTAGTTATAAAATTTTTATAAGTTGTTTTGGCCACTACTAGAAGCAGCCTTTCAGGGAGGTAGCAAAGGCATTTTTAGGGAACATTTTTAGGAGTCTTCATCTGGGAATCACCCCAAGCAGGGAGCTCCTCAGAAACATTCTCATGCCCCGGACCTTCGTGCTCACCACGCTTGACTGTGTAGGGAGTTTGAGATAAAATGGTCTACAGTCATTCATTTCGGGTACCTTCCTCTGGACTCTACATTTCTGGTCACTTTTCTGTCATCACCCAGCTTCTTAGGACAGTACCCGGTGATACTCATGGTGATCCGGGAAGGCTGGACGAGGGAAGTGGAGGACAGGCTGTGCTGATGGTTTATTAAAGTCTGTGGCTTCTTACTCCTCCACAAGACTCCTCATCAGAGGGTGCGGCTTGGGTCATGCTGGGCACTCAGCAGCTTTGTGGTGGGTATCGGTTTGTGCTTCCTCCCCTTTGCTTTCGATTCAATGCTTTCCTGTTGCAGTCTGAGCAGCTCTATTTAACCGCAGCCTCACAGCAGATACCACTGCATGCAAACTGGATCCATCTAGGGGCAAGTACAGGGCAACCAGAGGGTAAGGGGTTGAGAGGTAAGAAAGGAGACTGCTAGAAGTCAGCTGGAAATGAAAAATTCCAAAGCTAGAATGTCATGATGAATAACAACCAAGAAAACATTCCAGTACCATGAAAAAAAATACGTTCCAGTTTACATTCAGCTATGATTTTTAAAAACTGAACCCTAAGTTAATTAGTTCAAATACAGTTTCATTAGAAAATATCTTTGCATTTTTCAAAGAAATATATAGGATAATATAAATCCTGGCTTTAATTCAAGAATTAATAAAAAAAATTAAGAATCCCAGTTCAGTTCTGATTCAGGAATAAGGTAACTGATAATTTGAGGCTAGAATTTAGTCTACAGATGTTAGAGGCCCTACAGTAGAATGCTCCGAGCAGAGGAAACAGCATCTGTGAAGGCCTAGAGGCAAAAGGAAGCAGGGTGTGTTTGAAACACTGGAGGTCAGTGTGAGTGGAGTTCAGACTGATGGCAAGTTACTGATCATGAGAGGCTTATGAACCATGATAAGAAGCTCGGACTCCATCCTAAGGACAGTGAGAAGCAACTAAAGGATTTTAAACACAAGTGGTGAATTAACAGAACTGCATTTACATAAAGAACCATCTAGTGGTTAGTGGAAAATGATCCAAGGGGAGAAAACCTGGGGGCAGGAAACTAGCAAAGGGATGTGCAAAACACCACATAGATGGTGATCACTTAGGCCAGTGGGGACGGGGAGAAATTGATGGATTCAAATATGTAGATTATACTGAATTTGGTTATTGACTGAATGTGGAAGGTGAGCAAAAGAGGCATTAAGGATGAATCCTACATTTCTGCCTAGAAAAACTGGGTAGATGGTGTGGCATATGTTTGGATAAGGAGCATTACTGGAGGAATAGGTTTGAGGGAGGGAGTTGGTTAATAGGCTTTCAGGAATTTCTAATTGAAGAAGTTCTAGAAAGCAGTCAAAAGAGGTCAGGGAAGATAGAGATTTGGAAATAATTGGCAGATAGATCTCAATAATGCCATGGAAAGGGATAATATTTCTCACAGAAAATGTTTAGAGAGAAAAGAGGCTGATGTAGAACAGGGTTCTGAGGAACACCAGCACTTTAGGAGTAAAGAGGAGCTTGCAAAGGATGCTGAAGACCCATGACTAAGATAGGGAAAAAATAATAGTGCAAAGGAAGAGTGAATCTATCAAAGAGGATGTGATCAAAAGCATCAGATGCTACCCTGATGCCAAGTAAGATAAAGGCTGATGTATCCACTGGATTTAGTAATATGGGAGGTGGCGGGGGGGCGTTAGTGTCCTGAGTGAAAGCCCTTTCAATACAATGGGAGCTGATGCCAGTTTAGATTGGGTTAAAAATTGTTTGAGAAGTGAAGAAATGGAAACAGCAAGAGCAGACATCTCATTCAGCAAGCTACACATACTATTCCTTTTCCCTCTACCTCTACCCTCTAAATTCCCTTTCATGCTGTCCCTATTTGGTAAATCTTGCTCATTCCAGGACAGGGCTGGAGTGAAGGAGATTTGCAAACAAACAAACAAAAATCTGAGGAATATATATATGTTTTTCCGGAAGCAAATTTAGCCAGGGCTGAAATTCAGGAAGTGAGTGACTTATTCCGTGCTCACCAGACAAGAACTTTCAGCCAATAAAGAAGGGCTACACACTCCCTGGTGCCAATGTGGGGGTGTTGGTTACGTTAAGCCAAGAATGTGATGCAATTCTCAAGAACAGGAAGAGGTTTGGCTGGAATAGAAAGAGGACTCTGACTTGGTAGTGGTGGTAGCAGAAGTGGAGTGGGAAACAGGTAGTTTTTTCAAAAGAGTAAAGCTAGAGATTAACTGGCAAAAGCAGAAGGAATTGATAAACTGTAACTGAAAGCCTTCCTATTCCATCTCTGGTTGTAATAAAGCAGACAGAAAAAGCCTCACATTCAGAATTGGCTCTTCTAGCAATTATGAAAGAAATTACCCACCCCCTGGAGCTCTCTTGACATATAGGGTGTCCCTCTGGACTTTTTCTTCAAGCAAAGAGCAGCTATTTTGATTACAGATTAGAAAATTTATCTGTAAAATGGGAGATAGTAGCTATCAACTTCACAGGGCTATGGTGAGTATCAAAGGGAAAATATGTCTGTGAGGGCACCTTATACGCTATTAATATGCCTAGCCTACTTATAGTAGGCTAGCCTACTAGTTACTTATAGCCTACTGCTCAAGTTATCACCAAGGTCTGATTTTTTGACAAAAAAAAATTGCAACCTCCGGCCTAAGTGAGTTAAGAACAGTTCAAATGTTAGTTGCTCTTGTCATTACAAGATAATTCACTGACTAAAGATAGAAAGGCACGGGGATATTTGAATAATGAAAGAATGAGAAAGATTAGATGTAGACAACATTTTATCTGAATGACAAACATATACTCTATGATAGGAATACATTTAGACACTGCTGAGGATCACTCTTTGGACTTAGGTAGGCATCCTAAACTATAAATCAGGCCTGAACACCTTTTCTCTTACACATACAAAACAATTTATTTAAAAACTGGTGCTAAGTAGGATCTACAAATCTAGAGTTAAATGGAAAAACATGGGTAGGAGTTTCTGGAAATATAAGTCAAATTATTAACATGAGATTGAAGAAACAGTCAATTATTTTCTTCACAGGACAGAGAAAAGGAAAAATCTTATTTGGAATGAATGTTATATTTATTGTAATAGGATTAGCTTTGTCACCTAAATACCATCATTTTTAAAGGGCTATTCTTTACAGTATAGTTCTTTTCCTCTCAAGGAAAAACTGCTTTAGACATTTTAATTGAGGAAAAGGCAGAGCCTTTGGAGTTTTGCTGCCCTCTTCTGGGAACATGAAGTCATAGCCTGAGAAATTGCTAGAGGATCCTAAATATTGCAATATATAACAGGAATAATTCCCTTTTCCCTATCAAAAGTAAAATAACTATGAAACTGGATGTTAGTCTCTAGAGAAAATCCAGGATTGTACTGGTCACAAATGCTTTTTTAAACAGTTATAATAGTAATAAAAGTGAAATAGTATGGTATATTTGTACATCACTTCAAGGTTTATAAAATCTTCATGACCATTATTGCATTTTACCTTCTTTTATCCTCAAATAGTTCAAGTGAAGTAGGCAGAACAGACGTTATTCTCATTTTCACATGGGGAAACTGAAGTACATAGTGTCTAAAAAACTTACCTAAAGTTCTGCTAGAGTGCTGAGCTGGGCCTTGAAGTTGTCTCCCGACTCAGAGTTCAATGCTCTTTTCACCCACTTCCCTACTGCATGCAATGTAAGTAATTTGTTTCTGTTGCAGTTACGTCCCTCCTCAGCAATGTCTACATTACACCACAGTGTCCAGTAATTTATAGAAAGAAATCTGCTGCTTTGTATATGATTCTAGCAAGGCTACGCTGTTATTGTGGCAAAAACGGATATATTTAAATTCCACAAACGAGTGGATGGGCTATAGCAGAACTTCTTAAACTTCTGCTTGGAAGTTCTTTAGTGTCTTTTTTTTTTCTTCTTCTTCTTCTTCTTCTTCTTCTTAGATTCTTTAAAGCAAGCAGAGTTTTGTAATATTAAGTCTCAACTCTGCTACTAGGGAAAAATGAGTTTGAGAAAGACAGAAGAAAAAGTGGAGTATAAAAATTTTAAAAAATCAAGAAAAACCAATTTGAAAGTCAAAGTTCTTTTATTCTAAAGCTCTAAGTATGCAAATAAACCCACTCTGTATATTTATGCAAATAGCTAAACAAAAGGCAGATAAATAGATATAATCTTCAGTCCATGTATTGGCCTAACTGCTTGTCCCTGCATGCCCAGTCCAACAAACCTCACTGCCTACCTACACAACCAGCAAGTAAAAAATTGGGAGTTTAGCAGGTACAAATTGCCATCAGTTGGTCAAAACTAAGCCGGTAAAACCAGTTTCTTGGGTATGGTAAAATATTTCTTACTTTATATGGCATATTGGTCAAGGTATTTATCACTGAACTGGAGTCACTTTTTCAAAAAATTAGTTAACAGATCTGAAATGCTCATTAAATATTGTCTCCACAACATAAAAGTAATCGTAAGCATAATGGTCAATTGGAAACATTCCCAGTCCAAGATTTGTTGCTATATTTGACTTCTGTGCTTTCTCCGCAAGTCTAATTTATCTCTATGCCTTAATTTCTCCTCCTTCTTTGCCTCCATACCTTTCAATTGTTTCTGCCACCAAAGAATCAATTTCACTTGCTGTATTTTTTCCCTTCTCCAATGTGTTTACTATATGTTGATGTAATTGTACTGGTTCTCTCTTTTGTTGCGACTTTTCAATGTGCCTTTCTTTTCCCATTTCATTACTAGACCTACACCGTTTTGCCCCACTTTGTTTTCTTCTTTTATTCAAATTGTGTGTACCTATGATTCATGAAACCCAGTTCCAAAAAACTTATGCATACATCTCTGTAATTCAATGAACTTATACCACGAATATTTGTTGCACACCTCCAATGTGTCAGCCACTGTACCCAATGCCAAGGATTCAAATTGAATAATAACTGATCTCTATCTCAGGCATCTCATAAGGCACATAGCCAAGGAGACAAATAAGTATGCACTGACGGCTAGTTTAAATTTGTAGGTTTTATAATAGAAATATGAACAAGTTATTGTGGGAGAATGAAAACACAACTTCTCCCAGGTCAGAGAGAAGGGGGGTATGAGAATGTCAGAAAGGCTTTATGAAAGAGACATTTGAGCTGGGTCTTTGAAAGAAGAGCAGAACTTTACCAGGTGTCTTGTTTGTTTTGCTATATGCTTTATTTTACATTTTTAAAAAACTTTTATTTAAGGTTTTGGTGTACAGATTATTTTGTTACCTGGTAATAAGCATAGTACCCAATAGGTAGTTTTTCTATCCTCTCCCTCCTCCCACCCTCTACCGTTAAGTAGGCCTTGGTGTCTGTTGTTCCCTTGTGTACATGTGTACTCAATGTTTAGCTCCCACTTATAAGTGAGAATATGCGGTATTTGGTTTTCTGTTCCTACATAATTTAGCTTGGGATAATTGCCTCCAGCTCCATCCATGTTGCTGCAAAGAACATCTTATTTTTTTATGGCTGTGTATATTCCATGGTGTACATGTACCACATTTTCTTTATCCAGACTACCACTGATGGGCATTTAGGTTGATTCCATGTCTTTGCTATCGTGAATAGTGCTGCGATGAACATATGCGTGCATGTGTCTTTATGGCAGAACAATCTATATTCCTTTAGGTATATATCCAATAATGGGATTGCTGGGTCGAGTGGTAATTGTTTCAGGTTCTTTGAGAAATCACCAAAGTGCTTTGCACAACGGCTGAACTAATTTACATTCCCATTAGCAGTATATAAGTGTTCCATTTTCTCTGCAACCACGCCAGCATCTATTGCTTTTTGACTTTTTAATAGCCATTCTGATTGGTATGAGACGGTATCTCATTGTGGTTTAGATTTGCATTTCTCTAATTATTAGTGATGTGGAACATTTTTTCATATGCTTCTTGGCCACATGTATGTCTTTTTGAAAAATGTCTGTTCGTGTCATTTGCCCACTTTTTAATGAGGTTGTTTTTTGCTTATAAAGTTCCTTATAAATTCTGGATATTAGACTTCTCTAGGATGCATAGTTTGCAAATATTTTCTCTCATTCTGTAGGTTATCTGTTTACCGTGTTCACTGTTTTGTTTGTTTGTTTTTGGCTATGCTAAAGCTCTTTAATTAGATTCCATTTGTCAATTTTTGTTTTAGTTGCAATTGTTTTTGGCATCTTTGTTATGAAATCTTTGCCAGGTCCTATTCCAGAATAGTATTTCCCAGGCTATCTTCCATGGCTTTTATAGTTTTAGGTTTTATATCTAAGTCTTTACTTCATATGAGTTGATTTTTGTATATGGCATAAGGAAGGGGTCCAGTTTCAATCTTATGCATATGGCTAGCCACTTATTTCAGCACCATTTACTGAATAGGGAGTCCTTTTCTCATTGCTTGTTTTTGTCAACTTTTTTCAAATATCAGATCATAGGTGTGCAGCATTATTTCTGGGCTCTTTTCTGTTCCATTGGTCTATGTGTCTGTTTTTGTACCAGTAACCTGCTGTTTTGGTTACCGAAGCCTTGTAGTATAGTTGAAATTGGGTAGTGTAATGCCTTCAGCTTTGTTCATTTTGCTTAAGATTGTTATGGCTATTCAGGCTCTTTTTTAAGTTCCATATGAATTCTAAAAGTTTTTTTTTCTAATTCTGTGAAGTATGTCACTGGTAGTTTCATAGGAATAGCATTGAATCCATAAACTGCATTGGGAAGTACAGCCATTTTAACAACGCTAATTCTTCCTATCCATGAGCATGGAATCTTTTTCCATTTGTTTGTGTCATCTCTGATTTGAGTAGTGTTTTGTAATTCTTTTTGTAGAGATCTTTCACCTCCCTTGTTATCTATATTTCTAGGTATTTTTGTGTGTGTATGGCTATTCTGAATGAGATTGCATTCTTGATTTTGACCCTCAGATTGAATGCTATTGGTGTATAGAAATGCCACTAATTTTTGTACATTAATTTTGTATCCTGAAACTTTGCTAATTGTTTATCAGATCAAAGAGCTTTTAGGCAAAGACTATGGGGTTTTCTACAGAATCATATTGTCTGCAGAGATAGTTTGACTTCCTCTTTTCCTTGGATGTCTTATATTTCTTTCTGTAACCTGTGATCTCTGACTAGGACCCTCAGTACTATGTTGAATAGGATTGGTGAGAGTGGGCATCTTTGTCTTATTCTGGTTCTCACAGGGAGTATTTCTAGCATTTGGCCCATTCAGTATGATGTTGGCTGTGGGCTTATCATAGATGGCTCTTATTTTGAAGTATGTTCCTCTAATGCCTAGTTTGCTGAGGGTTTTTAACATGAAGGGATGTTGAATTTTATTGAAAGCCCTTTCTGCATCTATTGAGATGACCATGTGGTTTTTGTTTTTAGTTGTTTATGTGATGAATCACATTTATTGATATGCATATGTTGAACCAAACTTGCATCCCAGGGATAAAGCTTGCTTGATTGTGGTGGATTCGTTTTTGACATGCTGCTGGGCTTGGTTTGCTAGTCCAGCAAATTGAGTCGTTGAGGATTTTTGCATCTATGTTCCTCAAGGTTATCCATATTCAGAACTCTATTTTTGTCATGTCAGCCTGGTTAAGAACCACTGTTGGGGAAATAGTGCAGTTGCTTGAAGGTAAGAAGGCACTCTGGCTTTTTGAGTTGCCAGAGTTCTTGTGCTGGTTCTCACCTGTGTGGTCTGATGTTGCTTCAACCTTCGAAGTTGCTGTTTCTTGGATAGGTTTTTCTGCTTTTGTCTTCTTTGATGCCCTTGGGGGTCTGAATGTTGCATATAATGGGCTCAGCCAAGTGGCCTCATTTCTGGAAGATTGTAGGGGCCAAGGCTGAGCTCAGCACTCAAGAGCTGTGTGTTCTAACTCTGAGGAGGCTGGTATTGGACCTCTGGCTTTGTTTTCTAGCCCCTCAAGGTTAGGAGCCTAGCAGGTGTCTTAAACTGTTTTCTGTTGCGATAATAGAATACCTGAGAGTGGGTAACTTATTAAAAAGGGTTTTATTTAGCACTTGGTTCTGTTGGCTGGGAAATTCAGGATCAGGCAGCTGTATCTGGTGGGTTCTCATGACTGCCTCATGCTGCATCAAAACATCGTGGAGAAACAGAAGGGGACCAAGTTTGTGCAAACAAAAAGCGCAAAATAGAAGAGGCAGCATTGTTTTATAACAACTCACTCTCTTGGGAACTAACCATTCCCAGGAGAACCCAGTCTCAGTGTCAAGAGAAAGATGTTAATCCATCTTAGCAACCTAATTACCTCTTAAAAGTACCATCTCCCAACACTATTACATTGGCAATTGAACTACAACATGAGTTTTGGAGGGGCCAAACAACATCCAAACCATAGCAGCAGGTTTAAAGGTAAAAGGATGGGAGAAAAGTACACAGAAGGATATTCTGGAGAAAAGGCACAGAGTGAGCCAAGGCACAAGGTAAAATGCTTGACTGGTTAGAGACGCTAGATTATTTTGTGTGGCTAAGACAAACAAAGCTGGTGGGGAGTGGCAGGAGGTAAGTCTAGAATGGCACAATGGGGCCAGACTGCGAATGGCAAACTGAAGTATGTGATCTTTTATTCTAAAGAAAATGTAGTATGATTAGCACAAAAAAAAAAAAAAAAAATATTGGCCGGGCGCAGTGGCCCATGCCTGTAATCCCAGCACTTTGGGAGGCCGAGGAGGTTGGATCATGAGGTCAGGAGTTCAAGACGGTGAAACTCCATCTCTACTAAAAATACAAAAATTAGCCAGGAGCTGTGGCAGGTGCCTGTAATCCCAGCTACTCAGTAGGCTGAGGCAGGAGAATCACTTGAACCCGGGAGGTGGAGGTTGCAGTGAGCTGAGATCGCGCCACTGCACTCTAGCCTGGGCGACAGAGCAAGACTAAAAATAAAAATAAAAAAATTATTATCCATGGTATTATCACGGTAGTACTGACTAAAAGAGGGACATGTGTAACAAAATCAGTAAGGAGGGTACTCCAAGAATCCATGTTAAAGTTAATGAGTGCTTGAGCCCAAACATAAGGGATGGAAATGATGTAATAAAATACCTTTTGAAAGTTATATTAAAAATTTTTTGGTTAATAGTCTAGTTAGAGGTGAAAGAAGAAAGCAGAGGAGTCTAATGCAATGCGTGACTTGTAGCTCAGGTAAAGGGGTGGCAGGTGACGCTTAAATACTAGAAATATAAGAAGCAGCACAGGTTTGGTTTTATCTTTGAGAACAATGGAGTGGAGGTATGCTTTAGATGCAATTATTTATGGGATATTCAAAACAGATATATATGAAGCAAAAAACTTGGGCCCAAAAAACAAGTTTGAAGGTATATTTGGGAGTTACCAGTAATATAGGTAACTGTTGAAGCTCTAAATATAGAAGACAAACTAGAGGAGCTTGTTTCTTGAAGAATTCTTGTCACACTTGACATTTTTTACAGAGATTTCTTAAAACAGGTGCATATCTTCTTTGGCTAACATATGCAGACTAAAATGAAAGAGTATAGTATATTATAAAACCAATAAAAGGTAAGATAAATTTAGGCCTAAAAATAAAGAATAAATACACTCAGTTGATTCTGAAGCTCTAATTTACAGATGCAAAATTGTACCAGTACGTTAACTCATATGTCAAAACAACATCTAGAGAAACAAAAAATGAAAGTAAAATGGAAAAAGATAAAAGAAGTGAGGCAAGGAGAAGAGAATGGGCAAAAGGAGATAGGAAAAACAGGAATTTTTTTTTAAGGGCTAAAATTTTAGTGAATCAGATGTGGAAAACAGTTGGATTAACATTGAGATCAAATGAGAAAGGAGCAAATAAAGAAAGATGTATTACAAACCAAGAGTAAAAAAGGGAAAACAAAATAACAAAAGCAAAAACTATTTAAAAAGAATAAAGGAAGACGTGATAATGAAGTAAATTTAAAAAGTACAGAATAATAAAAATTGCAAAAAATACCTTTTGAAAATAAACATACTAATAACTTGACAATAAAGTGAAATGTGTAAGACAAACATATCTGTGTCATTATTTAGGAGTAGTGAAAAGTACTCTTAAATAATAATTTGGTATCTAGCAGGCCTGGATTTGAATCTACTTTAACTTGCTAGCTATGTGACCTTGGGCAAGCAAAGAAACTCCTCATAACCATTGTAATAATACCAGCAAAATGCCTTACACTTATGGCTCAAAAAATGAAGGAAATGAGAGAAAAAAGTATAGATTACTACATGGAAGTCAAATTTCTAGTGACTTTTCTAATCCAAACATGAATTGTTACAGTACTTGAAATAAACTTTATGAGAACTGAGTGACTACATTGCTTCAGATAGTTTTATACTGCTAGGTCAACGCTGCCTGACAGTAATAAGAATAGGATGTGAGATTCAATATGCTCATTCTATCTCAAACTCTGTCACACATACAATGACTGCTATTTACCTTCCTCCTGAGCCATCTGGGAAAAAACCAACAACCAAACAAAAGAAAAACCCACCAGGTAGGAGTCAGTTAGTTCTGCTAACTAACTAACCAAAAACCTTAATTGTATGGCCACCAGCACCGTAGCCCTTTGTCATGAAAGCTACCAATAAGGTGGAAATTTAAAATATGAGATATTTTATTATACATGTTTTATTAAACTCTATATGTGCAGAAATGATTGTCCATTTTCCTTCTTAACTTGCTTTTGTAAGACTTATTAAGTAGAAAATATAAATCTCAAGCTCCTTAAATGTGATTTTGAGGAACTGAGACCAAAACAATTTTTTGCTGTGGAACCAGATCCTTGAATGCACTACAGGAAAATATTATTTGATATGAAATTTTTTTGGTACACACAATTTTTCAAAAATATATCTATCTCCACAAAGTTAATTCAAATTGTAGAATTCTTCCAAGTCACAAATGGATTTTTCCAGGCTCTGGGTACTTACCTTTGAGTTCCACATCCTTTATCTCTGGAGCTCTTAACTGAGGGAACATGGACCATTAGGTCATGAACAGACTTTGTAGTCTTTGAACAGCCTGAAACAGTATGTGATACTTGATGTGCATGTACACAGGAACATTTTTCTAGAGTAATGGCACATACTTTCATCAGATTTTCAAAGGTTTCTCAAAATGCTCAAGAACCATTGTTAGATATTTAAATAACCAGAGTGTACAGTGTCCAAATATTTCAAATTTTGACACTTGTAAGATGTCTTAATTAAAACAAGCCATGAAGTTCAGCGTCACAATAACCAGAAAAGCACTTGTGAGAGTAGTTCTATGTCTTTACTTCCTAGTGGTTTACACACTCTTTAACCCATATGGCAATCTGGCTTCTGTCTCCAGTGCTCTGGAATTACTTCTGCCTGTATGATTAAGTTCCTCATTGTTAAATTCGAAAATACATTCTTTGGTATTTATTTGACCTCTTGGTGGTAATATAGTGTAAGAGCACAGACTCTGGAGCCAAACTGCCTAGGTTCAAATCTTAGCTCTATTACTTTCTAACTCTGTGACTTTGGGCAAATTACTTAACTCTCTCATGCCTCAAAGCAGAATCCTTTGTAAGGTTTATTTACATAGTGGTGTAAAGAGTACTTACTTCAAAAGCTTTGGTCAGTGTGAGAAATAAGCTCCTAACAAAGAAAGTGTTATGTAATAGTTATTATCTGGTACCTCTGATCACATCATTTTTGAAAATCACTTGAAATCTGCCTAAGTTTCATTCTGCCTTTGATGGCTCCTTATTTTCATCTCCCTACTTCAGGCTTCCTCCCTAATATATCTTTTATGCCAATATTATGATCACTTGAAACTATAAATCTGATGCCATCCTTGGCCACTACCATTAAGATGGTCTAAACTCCTCAGCATGATAGACAAGTCCCTTTATGATAGTGTACCCATCTAGTTCTCATTCCTCAAGTCTCCTCTGTTGTCTATGCTTACCCTATGGGCTAAGCTGAATCAAGCTGTTACATTTCCAAAATATGCCTCACTGTCTTTATTCATGCCTTTGCACATGCCATTGACTCTTCCTAGAATGCCCCATTCTCCTTCTCTAGAAAGTCTTCTCTTAACATACTTCTTCCCAAAATAAATTAGGTGTCCTTTCTTAATATGCCTCCAATTACCCCATACAGTATTTATCCCATTCTGTTTTAGATGCCAGTTTGGTTGATGATACATTTCATCTAGTCAGATCTTCCCACTGCCTCTTATAAAGAAAACCAGGAGCCATATTATGATATTCTTGTTCTCTAATTTTTCTGCTGCCCTGATCTTAAACCACTTTCTTCTCCCTTTGTTGACAATTACCCCACCCCTTATTTCTTAATTAGCCCAACAAGATTAGATAGAAATGTATCTACAAAGGATATATGTATATAAATTAACTAGATAACAAAACTTCACACTGAAGTGAACATTCTACAAGTATTTATTTCATTGCTGACCATTAGGTTGCAGCATGCAACTCTCAACAATGAGCTGCCCCTCTCCACTCCTATAGAAGCTCCAAATACTATGGTACCACTATGTAGGTTTTCAGCCTTTCAAAGGCTTTTAGTATTAACATCATCATTACTTCAGCAGGAGCCTTTTAGGGACTTAAAAGCACTGATTATCTATAAAAAGTAACTTCATATTTCATGCACAAAATTCCCAATTGGCAGATTTAGGTCCATAAAAGAAAGGAAAAAAATTATTCTAGTTATATAAATTATCAGGAATAAAATAGCATTTCTCCTTGCCTTGTTATAAGGAAATAATATATTTTTCCTTACCAGGAATCAGGATAGTATCTTTGATGATCCCTCAGGGTTATAAAATTGCTTACTGGTTAAAGTTTTTTGCCAAAGATATTAAGAAATAAAAAGTTCGCTCATTTTCCTGTGCAATTTAAAGAAATATTTGCAGTATGTACAGGAATTTTAAGTTATTATTTTAAGTTATTATTGCAGACCCTGGCAATAATATTTAAAAGGCCTATTTTCCCCATTAAAAGATTCTACCTCAGAAGGTAAAAGGAAATCTCCATCATCCCTGAGCAGAAAAGGAAAAAATCATGGGTACTTTAATTAGTTAATAGAAACCACTGTAAATGAGTTATCTATCTCCAGAACATTCTCAGAGAATTTACACGAACTAAAACAGGAATGAAGTGCTCTCAGAGACTTTTTCTCAGGTAAATGTATTTAGTAGTTTGAGTAGTTGATCTGCAAAAACTTTACATAGATGAATATTTTTTATTTTGAAATTTGAGAATGTCCTAAGAGGATGTCTACAGGATATGAAACTACTGGGTGCAGGAAAATTTTTTAAATGTTAGCAAATTGTGGCAAGAGGAAAACAAACAGTGGAGAAAACTGTGGTAGAGAAAGTAAAGAAGGGGCAGGAGAAAGCTGTAATTATAACCTGGGCCTTCCTTTGTTCTCATGAAGCCAGGGGCCTCTCCATATCCTATACTTGCTCTTACACTAATAACAAACCAAATGCTGCAAAATAAAAGTAATAATGACCCAAACTAATTTAAGTCTTTTGTTTAAGGAGTAAATGAGAGAAACATTTTAGCTTCTTAATCAAGGAGTGCTATAATTTCAAGGCATCTTAATATAATTCACTTACCCTAAAGCAATTGTGCAATAAGCAAATTATAAAAGGAAAACAACAAAGGTTAACTTTCTACAGGGGCCAATAGACAAGATCTGTGGAGCACAGCAATTAACCTTCACATACTGGAGTCTTGTTTAAAAGGCCATCAAAAACTCAGATCACTGAAAATCACAAATGTCACCAACAAAAGGAATGTTGATTAGAGTCAAAAACAAAAAACAAAACAAAAAAAAAAACACCTTCCCAAAGGACTGCCTTCTTTGAAGGAATTTCAGAATGTTGCTAGCACAGGTTGACTAAGTTAAATCTCATTGATGGCTCCATCAGAGAATGAGAATGCCCCAGCCAGTGCTGTTTTTAAAATGCACTGGGAGGGAAAAAACGAAATAACAATCTACTATTCCCTAATATATATGGCTTGGCACCCAGAGAAAGCCTCTGCCCCCGAAAGAGACTTTCTACATAGGGTTAAGCTTCATTAAATGAGGTGCAACCTTTCATTTTCAGGACATCTCTTTCCTTGCAAGGTCTTTAGAGGCAGAAGTTCCACTTGGATTCTAATACACATCTCTGTGAGCTCAGTTTCCTGAAAATATACACCTACTGGGTTCTAGGTTCTCCCTTACCAGTGACTGTATTCATTATTTCACAGCCACCAGAATCGGACATACACTATTAACATGATGAAAAATACAGCTACTGCTGCAGGTTTGGCATAAGTGGAACGCATGTTCAAGTACTTCGCATCCTGGCGGTATTTCTTGGACAGACTGGACAAATTGTTAGCCTTTGAATCCAATGCTGTCAAAGAGGAAAAAAGGAAAACATTAATTAGTCCCTGGAAGTATTTTGCCAAAAGTATTAAGGCATTAAAAATAACCAAAATGAGCAGCACTGCAACAACCATGAATCTTAAATCATCATTTTTATTTTAAGGCTAACATTGCATATACTAATTAACTGATGATGCTGATCAGATTATGTCTGAATTTTTGAGGCTATATAGTAAGGTGGTTAGAAGTGCAGGTTCTGGCCTCAGACTCTTTGGTTCAGATATCACCTGTACAAGTTATGTGACATTGGTCAAGTCATGTAACCTATTTAAAACCTAGTCTCTTCATCTATAATTGGGGATAATAACAGTAACTATGTCATAAAGTTGTATGTACATGAGATTGCCTGTAAAGTGAGCAACAATGCCTGAACATGATAAATTATAATAATTATTACATGTTAATAATTATTATCTTCATAATCTTCTAATGGTCTGAATCATATTCTCTTATATTTTGAAAAATGATCATGATAATCCATGTAAAACAAACTCAGATAACCAGAAAATTCAATTAACCAAACACAGTCTTAAGCTATACTTCAATGATGACTGCTAACATTTCTAAGATTCTCCACATAGTAGAGACTACTATGAAGTTAAAGCTATCAGGATTTATATTTCAATAGACATAGGAAAGCTGTAACTAAAATACAATAAGTACTACAAAAAAAAACGCAAGTAAATTAAGCTTTTTAGTATTTTCTGGCAAGTTTTTTCACCCCCAAGGACATTTGTAATGTTGTTATCTTCTTATAACAGTTAACTAAACACTTAGAGAAATAGCCAGATAGACACAAGCTAGACCATATTAAAATATAGGGCATATTTTAATAATAAACACAAACTCCATTTGACATAATAAATTCTGATCAAACTTTTCACTTCTTTAAATTTCAGAAAAAACTATTTTGCAATCCAGTTGTTTCTTCCTTAAAGAATGCTTTTGGAATATTTGGAGTTGCTTAATAGAGAATGGTTTTGATTGGGAAACATGGCGTTACTTAATAACACAGGCATGACAGCCACGTCTGAATTAGCAACTGATCACATGAGTAAGAAAAACATCTAGTCACGGAAGAAGAGTCAGGGACTGAGAAATAACCATGACAATGCACAGGGCATCTTTTTACAGAGCCTACAAGAATATACACTTCACTGGACAGGGATTTTAAATTATTGTGTTTGCTGCTATATCCTGAATGCCCAGAACAGGGCCTGGTATATAGTTAGTGCTCAATAAACATTTGCTAAATGAATCTAAATCTGCTGAGAATAACTCAGCAGAGGAACAATTATTAGACCCTATGAAACAAGTCATAGTTGAGAGAATTTATATATGAACGTTTTGAAATACAGGATAACATAAAGACAAAGCTATTGCTTGGAGAAGTCATTTAACAAATATTTATGTGACAGGCACCATGTGAAGTGCTGAGGATACAACAGTGATCAAAATATACATGATCCCTGCCTTTAAGGAATTTAGAGTCTTGCATGAGTGATACAAGAAAAATTCCTGTGCTAGTCTACTTTATCCCATATAGGAATTGCAAGTCTGTATGACAAAACCTTACACACTCACTCACTCAAAATTTGGTATTTAAAGAGTGCGAAGGTAAATGAATAACTGCTCACTACTCAAAAAAAGGTTAAAGTTTGTAGTTCATAATAAAAGAAAACTCACTTACTAATGAATATATAGCATGGCTGAATTCAAAAATACTTATTAAGGAACCTATTTGTGACCATTTCTGTGGGGGATATATAAGGAGTATGTGAAACAGATATAAAATACATAAGCACTATCTTTAAAGAGCTTACATGTCCACATTAAACACTTAGGTAATATTTAAATATCAGGTAAATATACATATACTTTTAACCTAATTTTACCTAATTACCTACACTTTTAAAATTATATAAAGGGCTGGGTGTTGTGGCTCATGCCTGTAATCCCAGCACTTTGGTAAGCTGAAGTGAGTGGATTGCTTGAGCCCTGGAGTTTGTGACCAGCTGGAACAACATGGCAAAACCCCATCTCTACTAAGAAAATACAAAAATTAGCCAGGCGTGGTGGCACATGCCTGTAGCCCCAGCTACTCAGGAGGATAAGGTGGGAAGATCGCTTGAACCCAGGAGATGGAGGTTGCAGTGAGCCAAGATCGTGCCATTGCACTCCAGCCTGGGCAACAGAACAAGACTCTGTCTCAAAAAAATATATGAAATTATATAAAAATATTTAATTATCCAAATATGTTTGCCTACTTTAATATAAATATATGAAATATATACTTATGTTATATGGAAATATATTTAATATATATTAAATACATATTTAATATGGTAAGAGGTATTTAATAAATATATTTAAGGTAAATTAGGTAAACACACATACATGTAATATGTGCTAAAACCATTATGTTACTAAGTGCTTTAGGAGTTTAAAGTACAGAAGAGATTAATGTGATACAGGCTATAAGGATCAGAGAAAGGTTCTTTAAAGAGACAGTTCTTATGGAGGTCTTACAGAACAGGTCCAGCATAAGGCAGAATAGACCACTAAGGATAGTAAAGAAGCTGGTGTGGCTACAGAAGAATGTTTGTGAACTAGAGAATGACAGACATTTGCATCTTCCTTATTTTCCATATGTAGAGCACAATGCCTTACAAATAACAAGCTCTCAATAACAATGGCTGACTGACGGAAAAATAAGTCAGACTGGATCTTATCTTGTAGTCCCAGATTTAAAAGTTTTTCAGAGAGGAATGCCTTGATGAAAATGGCATTTTATAAAGATTGATCTGGCAGCAGTAAAGTCTCCCAAAGAGGCTACTCAAAAAACCACTGCAATACATTGTTGAGTTTTCTCTCATTCATTTCCCTTAATTTATACAAGTTATATAATTTAATTAATTTTGTGAATATCTTAGAAATAATCATTGCTTCTAATATGGATGAGTCCTTTACACTGTTCCAACTCAACAAAAACTAATCATGCTAGAAAAAAAAATATATTGGGAGCATTGTAATTTTATGTACTTCTGGGACATAAATTCTTAACAGTTCTAGGTAGAATCTAATAGCATAAAAGGCACTGCAAAATAAGCTATCCTTGTCTATGGAATGAGAACCATTTCTTCATAAGACTCATTGCTTTTAGATACCTGAGAGTGCTTCTCCTCGTTGTAACACTTCTTCGATATTGGCCACCATGATCCTCTGCACATCTTGCAATTCAGTGTTGATGGAGCCTAGGTTTCTTCAAGCACGACTGTCAATGTAGAGCTTCTTGGTTTTCTGAATGAAAGTATCTAGAATGATGAAGAAAACTGACCATTTCTTTCATGGCCATCAAAGTACTGAGGTAGGAAATTGAAAGTTCTGAGTTGGCCAGGCACGGTGGCTCACACCTGTAATCCCAGCACTTTGGGAGGCCAAGGCAGGTGAATCATGAGGTCAGGAAATCGAGACCATCCTGGCTAACACAGTGAAACCCCGTCTCTACTAAAAATATAAAAAGTTAGCCAGGCGTGGCAGCACACGTCTATAATCCCAGCTACTCAGGAGGCTGAGCCAGGAGAATCACTTGAACTTGGGAGGCAGAGGTTGCAGTGAGCCGAGATCACACCACCACACTTTAGCCTGGGTGACAGAGCAAGACTCTGTCTCAAAAACAAACAAACAAAAAAACCCAAAACAGTTCTGAGTTTATTCCTGGATTTGCCACTGTCCATGGTTAACCAAACTCTTGGTTGAATATCAAAATCTAGGCTTTGATTATTTCATTTGTAAGATGTAAAGGTATAATTAGACGACCATTCAGGAGAATACCTTTAAATTAGAAGTATTTGCTATCTAAGGCTGCTATCAGAATCCTTAGAGAAATTAAGACCCACTATAGTAAGCCTTTCCTGAAAACAGAAATTTTCAAACAGTATTCTGAGGACCCTTAGGCTAAGTGTTACTTACCTCTACACATACCTTAAAAGGATGCTGGTAACACTCTAGCATTATTACAGCCTAACATGGCAAAAGGGTTCATGATCATTAAAAAGCTGAGAAACTTTACCTTATTTTCTCTAATATACATTCCCAGTTTCATTCCATTCTTAAGCCTCAGGTAAAGCAAATATGTAATAGGGAGTTTTCCAAAATACCAATATAAAACTGAACTGAAGTCTCGGCCAGGCACTGTGTCTCACATGTATAAATCCCAGCATTTTGGGAGGCCAAGATGAGTGGATCACTTGAGGCCAGGAATTCGAGACCAGCCTGGCCAACAAGGCAAAACTCCCATCTCTACCAAAAATACCGAAATTAGCTAGCTGGGCATGGCAGCGTGCACCTCTAGTCCCAGATATTCAGGAGGCTGAGGCACAAGAATCACTTGAACCTAGGAGGCAGAGGTTGCAGTTAGCCAAAATCATGCCACTGCACCCCAGCCTGGGCAATAGAGCGAGACTCTGTCTCTAAGTAAATAAATAAATAAATAAATAAATAAAAACTGAAGTCTCATCCATCTTTTGCTCATATCAGTATTTCTCAAAACTATAGGAAGAATGACTTATTATTAAAGATATTTTCAACTTTTGGCAAAAATCTTAATTTAAGTGTGCTGTACCCCTTTCATTTGCCTCTTTAGATCTCCTCTCTGCCCTCCTGCACCTTGCTTTCTGCACTGGGAAGCTGACTTGGATGAAGCACCTCAATAGACTCCTTGCTCTGTGCCAGTTAGGTTCAGGCAATGAAGAAGCCCCAACAGTAGGGAAGAAGGAGAACAGACAGTGAGTGATGTCCGGGTATTTATTCCCCTGGCTTCTTTCAGAGAAGGAAATAACCTTCTTCTGGAAGTATCCCTCTACCAAAAGTTACGCTCCTCTCAAGTTGGCCTTCTCTAGAAATTTTCTCCTTTTCAGTTTCAGAAACTGCTCCTCCCCCTTATACATTCAGTCCTAGGGATGGTAACAACCAGTATGCTACTGGTCAGAGGTTACTGTACCTTGTAATTCTCCTACAGCCTAGTCATATCTTTGTATATAATCCCTTAAGCTAATTTGGGTGTGCCATCTGTTTCCTGTATGACCCTGATACATTTGTCTTATTTTTGAGGGAGGTTTATGGGAGTATTACTGTCTATAAAAATAAAATTTGAAAAACTGGACATTATATAAAGCAGCACTTGGAGAGTATATAGTTATGAAACACTAGAGTGTTTTTCCAAAGCAAGATGACCCATTTATCTAGCAAACTTGAAACACTTCAAAAATTCTAAGCCAGTAAAACCAATTTCTCTTTTAACTAAAAATTTCAGCGATATAGCCTGATCCTACTTGTTCTCACTCCCTGTACTTACTGTACTTAGGACATTTCCTTTGATCCCTTACCATCAGATACTTTACCAGGTCTGATTAGTAATTAGTCTTTCTATAATTCTTGTACAAATACAGACACCTATGCTCACTATTCCTGAATGTAGTAAATATTATACCCCAATACCATGAGTACCAGGTATCTTCTATTTCTTTGTTATGTTTTGTTTTTTTAATTAGAGGATCTTATTCTACTAAAAGAAACAGAACATCATTCTTTCTGATTTCCCAATTCTGATCTCCATAAAATGAGCCTTATTGTGAGTGTGAGTCTGTGGACTGGGGTAAAGAAGAACTCAGCCATTATATGCCAATCAAGTAGATCTTTAGGCACAGTTCCTGTCACATGTGACTCTAAAGAAGAATCAAATCAAATAACAGAAAGGGCAAAAGGCAACAATTTCTATGGGGGAAAGATCAAAAGACTAGAGAAAATTACTTTTCAGAACAAAGCCTTAGTCACTCAAAAAGACAAAAAGAAGTGGAATGGAAAAGGAAGCAGAAGCTAAAACTTCAGCAAGTAAACATCAGGAAAAATGTATAAATATTATATCAGTGTAACAAATAGCTTCTCCATATTGTTTGCTCCCTTGATAGAGAGAAGTGAGGGGCAAAAACTTACCAAATTCAATAAAGGAATAGAGTCGGGACACAGTGGGCACCTTCTTTCCATGCTGTTCATAAATTCTGAGTGCAAATCTTCTAGGTAGGCAAAAGCCAACTTCTTAGGGAAGGCAGCTTCACATAAAACCAAATAACACACCCCCTGCTCAATAATGTAGCTGGTGAGACATAAAAAGCAAGACAAAGTTGTCTGTAAAGTAATAGCACTGACAACAGTTTAAAGCAGAATCTCTGTACCATGCAAACTTTTTAAAAAATCTAGCCTAAATACTTTGAGGCTGGCTAAATGAGAGTCAATTTAAAACCGCAAATCCTTGGAATCAGAAAGCAAACATCTTCCCATTATTAGATGTATATTCTTTTTTTGTTTGTTTTTGGTTTTTTTTTTTCTTTTTTTTTTTTTTGAGACGGAGTCTCACCTTGTCCCCTGGGCTGGAGTGCAGTGGCATTATCTCGGCTCACTGCAACCTCCGCCTCCCGGGTTCAAGCCATTCTCCTGCCTCAGCCTCCCGAGCAGCTGGGACTACAGGCGTGCGCCACTATGCCCAGCTAATTTTTGTATTTTTAGTAGAGACGGGGTTTCACCACGTTGGTTGGCCAGGATGGTCTTGATATCTTGACCTCGTGATCCGCCTGCCTCAGCCTCCCAAAGTGCTGGGATTACAGGCGTGAGCCACTGCGCCCAGCCTATTAGCTGTATATTCTAAAAGGAGTATTTAGACATATTTATTATAATTTTTCATCCAGTAGATTCTCTCTCTTTTTTTTTTTTTTGAGACAGGGCTCTTTCCATCACCCAGATTACCCAGGCTGGAGTGCAGTGGCATGATCTCAGTTACAGCAATCTCCGCCTCCCAGGTTCAGGTGATTCTCACGCCTCAGCTTCACAAATAGCTGGGATTACAGACACCCACCACCACACCCAGCTAATTTTTGTATTTTTAGTAGAGATGGGGTTTCACCATTTTGGCCAGGCTGGTCTGAAACTCGTGACCTCAATCGATCCACCCAATTCAGTCTCCCAAAGTGCTGAGATTACAGGTGTAAGCCACTGGACCCAGCCCATTACACAATTCTTCAACTAACATTTTAAACTTTTATTTTAGCTTGAGGATGTATATGTGCGGGTTTGTTACCTGGGTATATTGCATAATGCCGAGGTTTGGGGTACAAACAATCCCATCACCCAAGTACTAAGCATACTACCTAATAGTTTTTCAACCCCTGCCCCCTCCTTCCCTCCTCTTCTAGTAAGTCCTCAGTATATTTATGTCCATGAGTGCCCAATGTTTAGCTTATAAACTTATAAATGAGAATATACAGTATTTAGTTTTCTGTTCCTGCATTAATTCACTTAGGTAATGACTTCCAGCTCCATCCATGTTGCTGCAAAGGACATGATTTCATTTCTTTTTATGACTACATAGTATTCCATACTGTATATATACTACATTTTCTTCATCCAATCCACCACTAACATGTACCTAGGTTGATATCTTTGCTATTGTGAATAGTGCTGCAATGAATATGCAAGTGCATGATTTTTGGTAGAAAGATTTGTTTCCTTTTGGATATAAACCCATTAATGGGTTTGCTGGGTCTAATGGTAGTTCTGTTTTAAGTTCTTTGAAAAATCTCTAAACTGCTTTCCACAGTGGCTGAATTTACATTCCCACGAACAGTGTATAAGCAATTCCTTTTTCTCCACAGCCTCATCAGCATCTGTTGTTTTTTGACTTTTTAATAATAGCCCTGTGACTGTTGTGAGATGGTATCTTATTGTGGTTTTGATTTGCATTTCTCCAATAATTAGTGATGTGCATTTTTTCATTAGTTTGCTAGCCTCTAGTATGTTTTGAGAAATATCTGCTCATGTCTTTTGTCCATTTTTTAAATGGGGTTATTTGTTTTTTGCTTAATACTTAAGACTTTTTCTTGAAAAATTCAGAGTTGTGACTCCATCCACCCTTTGATTCTATATGGTAAACTAGCATACACATATTTAAACTCTTTCCAGCCACAAAGGAAAACACTGTAACTGGAAATTTCTGTGGATAGAAATGTAAGGTTAATGACATAATGTTTACTGGGTACAAGACTAATAAGACTCCTTAATTTACAGTCCAGGAGAACTCTGTAATCAACTGGAAACTTTTCAACAATGGAACTGACTTTCTTTTGTGATGATGAGCGCCCATGCACTCTGGAAGGGGCTATATGATTACACATCTGAGAAATTCTTAGAAAAATGTTAGGCTTAGAAAAATGTTGGTTTTCCAACTTCTTTTTAGCCATAGTATACACACACACACATGCAAATATATATATTTATATATGGAATATGTATATATAACAAGCAAAACTTATATTCAGAAGGCCAATGTATATATCAGATAAAATCAGAGGTTCTTTAGTTTAAGTAGGAGTTTGCAAATATTTTCTCCCATTGTGCAAGTTGTCTCTTCACTGTGTTGTTTCCTTTGCTGTGCAGAAGCTTTTAGTTTAATACAGTCCCATTTGTCTACTTTCTTTTCTGCTGCCTGTGCTTCGAAGTCTTTGCCATAAAGTCTTCGCCCAGGTTCATGTCCTGAAGCATTTCTCCTATGTTTTCTTCTAGTAGTTTTATAGTTTAGGGTCTTATGCTTAAGTCTTTAATCTACTTTAAGTTGATTTTTGTATATGATGAGATAGGGATCTAGTTTCATTCATCTGATGAGGAACTAATATCCAGAACATACGAGGAACTCAAACAACTCAACAGCAAAACCAAAAATAATTCAATTAAAAAGTAGGCAAGGAACAGAATTGACATTTCTCGAAAGACATGCGAATGGCCAAGTATATGAAAAAATGCTCAACATCACTAATCTTCAGGTAAATGTAAATAAAAACCACAACGATATATTATTTCACCCCAGTTAAAATGTATATTAAAAAGACAAAAGTCAATAAATGCTGTTGAGGATGAAGAGAAAAGAGAACTTTTATACACTATGGAAAACAGTATGGAGGTTTCTCAAAAAACTAAAAACAGAACTACCATACAATCTAGCAATCCCACTGCTGGGTATTTCTCCAAAGGAAAAAAACTCATTATGTTAAAAACTTATCTGTACCCCCACGTTTACGGCAGCACCATTCATAATATCTATGGATAGATAATCAAGAGAAATGTCCATCAAGAGAACAATGGATTTTAAAAGTGTTTTTACACACACACACACACACACACACACACACCATGGAATACTATTCAGCCATAAAAAAGAATGAATTTCTATCATTAGCAGCAACATGGATAAATCTGGAGGACATTACGTTAAATAAAATCAGTCATGCACAGAAAGATAAATATGTCATGTTCTCATTCATATGTAGGAGCCAAAAAAAATTCTTGAGCTCATGGAAGTAGAGAGTAGAATTGTGGGTATTAGAAGTAGGGAAAGGTAGAGAGAAGGGGAGGATGGGCAGAGGCAAGTTAATGGATAAAAAATTACAACTGGATAGGAAGAATGAGTTCTGGTGTTCTGCAGAACTGTAGGGTGAATATGGCTAGCTATAACTTACCACGTATTTTCAAAAAGCTACAAGATTTTGAATGTTCACAACACAAAGAAATGATAAATGTTTGAGGTGATGAATATGCTAATTACTCTGATTTGATTACACATTGTATACATGTATTGAAATATCACTCTGTATCCCATAAATATGTATAATTATTACATGTCAACTGAAAATAAAAGGAAAAAATTTAAAACATAAGGAGGAGTTTAGGGGCCCAAAGCATTATATATACTCCCATCCTTGCCCTTTCCATGTGGCTCCTGAGGCATCCTAGGGCTCCATAAAGGATAAAGACTATTATATGACCTCTCAGGCCCCTTAAAATAATATTAATAATACAGCTGTCTTATTCCTTGCTTGGGCACCTGAGTTAACTGGTCTCTTTGCTTTTAGTCTACACCATCTTCTATACCATCAGTTTTATTCCCAGAGACTACAGATGACCATATTACCCTGCTTACAAACTCTAAGGGTTCCCTAATACCTACAAAATAAAATCATACTCCATGGTATTATATTTACAGCCTTTCAAAACAAGTGTAAGCAACATTCTATCATATATTTTAATAAACCAAATGGCGGACTGTTTTCCAACATGCTAGGTTCTTTACATATTTGTGGACTTCTGCTTATATTGTTTTTTCTAACCGTTAATGCTCTTTTAAATACCTGGAGAAATCCTGTTCATTTTCATATGTTCATTTCTACCATAATTTTTTCTGTGAAACTTCTTTATATATACTCCCCTCCTCTGTCCCGTTTCTTCAAACTTACCCCCTACAAATGGGAATTTGTTCCTTCCTTCTCTCTGTTCCCAAAACATTTCATTTAAATCTAATTTACAACATCTTTTCAATTAAGATATTATAGTATACTTGTTTGAGTATATGTCTCTCTCTGTACTAAGAGAACAGTGTTAAAAGGTATGGACATTAAATGCAGGACTCAGTATAAGGTCTGGCAAAGAATAAACCCTTAATAGCTCTTGGATGGAAATAAAGGATGATATGAGATTATGAATGTCCTAAAGGAATCAGGCAGAAGAAAATCTCTTCTCAATTCCATGAGAACTTTCCTAGGTCTTGGTTCTCTAAACCATGGTGAAAATGAGGATACTAGATATTAAGTGAGTGACTATTTTTGGTGTTGAAAATTAGAGTTCTAGAAAATATTTCAGATATTATAAAAATTAATACATCATAAAACATAATGTCCAACATTTTCTTAGCCAATTGCCTAGGGTTTTATTTTTGTTTTGATGTACTTTTTACTTGTCTTTTATAGGTAGAGAATTTTTGTTTTGTTTTTTAAAAGTAAACATAGCAGCTTCCTCCCTGGCCTAAGTTATCTTACTATCTAAGTCCCTAAAATAGCAAAGATTATTTAACTAATCCGTTTTTATTTTCCTCTGATGCTCTTGTACTCTTTTCCTTTTTAATCCTTCCTATTTTGTCAGCTTCAAACTTGGCATGTATTAAACATTAAATACCAATTATTTGTAGATAATTTAAAATCCAATAATGTTCCTTTGAGTCCTCTATCAGCTGTATCATTTATAACCACTGATTAAGATGCTCTTATCTTTTATAATTTTCTTTTTTCAAAATAATAATAACTAATAATTATTGACTCTTCCCATGTGTGTCAGACAAGATGCTAAGTAATACACACAGATTCCCTCACAATCCTCTCAAACCTCCTATGTTTATTTTCACTACTTTATAGAGGAAACTGAGGCTTAGAGAAGTTAGGTGAGCTGCTCAAAGTTACACTGTTAGGAAATGTTTGAGCAAGGGTACTAACCTACACATATCTGGCTCCAAGACAGTCCTAAAGCAAGAAGTTATCTATTATTGCATGATGGGCACAGCATAGACACATGTTAACAGGTTAAATTACTGTAAGCATGCTGATAAAACCAACAAGATGTCCATTTTGTAGAATTAGAGCCAGAGAAGTTGCTCCTCCCAAAAGACAACATTTTTAAGTAATCTTTACTTTTTAAAAATTATTATTTTTTATCAGGCATTCTGTTACTGTATTTCACACTTAAATAATCATAAAGAAATCAAGATTACACTCACTGAAAAGTCATGGCTCCTCCTTCCAAGGTACATCTGGTAGGGGACTGTTCATTCAACTTTCGAAAGAGTTACTTAGCCTGACTCTGATACTGTTGAAGGTCCCGGCCAGACTGAAAGAAGACATCTTCATGTAAGAATTTTCCACAAAATGCTGTATCAATTAGTGAGAAGCATCATATTATGAGGACACTCTGAATGAGGTCCTTCATTTACAGGTAAGTAAGATTCATTTTAACGGAGGAAAGACAACCTACTTTCAGAGTACAGAGGAAGACCTAACCCCTACTTCTTCAAGATGATCGCATTAGTTATTTGCTAAGAAGCAAAAGCATATACCTCAAATACACTTAAGCACTCTTAACTTTCAATCCAGTGTTCTTTCCACTATTAGGACAGTACTCTCCTCCTAACCCATTTCATTTGCAGTTATTGGCACAGAACTACACAGCATGTGCTATACTCAGGGGAATATCCTAGGAACAAGATTGGTGAATTTCATTTTTATGTTGGAATATCCAGCAGAACCTTCCACAAGTGTTACCGTTTTTAGCGTTTAAACAAAACTAAATGTGTGTACTAGTGACTGCAAATTATTATGAACACTTTGACTGCAATTACATAAAAATGACCAAGGGTAGAGACAAAGATTAGGATGTCAGATACCCTTTACTGAATAAATCTATTTGGTTCCCAAGTTTGGACAGCAAAAGTTTGAATATCGCGGGATATATGCAGACAAAAATGAAAATAATAGCATTCATATGTTATAATTACAGGTAATATTTTCCTGAACAATTTCTAACTGCTTTTACAATTATTTTTGTTAAAAAGAGGGGGCAAATCTACTGGAAAAAACAGCAGTGTCATTTCAAAAGAAGAAAACCATGCATCTCCAATCTACTAGATCCAACAGGGAAAGGAAGTGCCTGAAGAATGGGAAGCAAATAGACATTGTTTTTCCATCCACATGTGGGGTAGGGGAGCTTTCTTGCCAGCTACCCAGCTATAGTCTGAATGTTTGCTGGTATCCCCCACAAAATTCATGTTGAAATCCTAACCCCCCAAAGTGATGGTATTAAGAAGTGGGACCTTTGGGAGGTGACTAAGTCATGAGGGTAGAGCCCTCATGAATGCGATTAGTACCTTTATAAAAGAGACCACAGAGGGCTAGCTTGCTCCATCCACCATGTGAGGAAACAGCCAGAAGGTGACATCTATGAACCAGGAATAGGCCCTCAATAGTCACCAAATCTGCTGGTGCTTGATCTTCACCTTGTAGAACTAGAAAAATCAATTTCTGTCATTTATAAGCCACCCAATTTATGGTATTTTGTATAGTAACCCAGACTAGGACACTGCCATGTGATGCAAAGAAATAATCCTATTTTGGAATTATTTATTTTACATAGAAAGAATAGCCTCCCTTTGGCAGATGTTTAATAACTAAATATTTAAGTAGAAAAGTATTTATGCTAGGGTCTCCCAGGATCTGAGGTCTAACTTTGATAAAGTACAAAGTGATATCTTATAATTGTAGATAGTGTACTGCTAAGCTGATAATAAAAACAAGGAAGCAACAATAAAATGATAAAGTGGCAGATCAGCAAATGTACAATTACAGGATAATAAGATTCTAAGCAATATGTAAAAATGGTGAACTGGAAATTTCAATATGAATAAGAAGGTGAATAAGCATGAGGTGAACCAGGGGAGATAGGCAGAGTCCAGTCGAGGTATTAGTTTGTAGATTTATCTTGTTTAATACCACTGTTATGGCAATTATTTGTTTTATTGACATATATTTGTTATATATTTGAGAAATAGTTCTATATTAACATATGTATGTCTGTCTGTATGTACAGTTTTATATATTAAACAGTACTTTATAATAATTATATCAAAATTATCATATTAAACAGTACTACTAATATATGGCCAGCCAGTAAGAGTGAATACTGTCATATGCTTTTAGCCAATAAGAACTAGTGCACAATATTCTATTTTCCTAAATTTGAATGGTACTTACCAATCTTTTTGTTTCCCCAGTGCCATTCTGAAGAGATCTGAACCCATAAGAGTAGATAAAAAGCATGCAAATAATGTTGGGAATGCTACTCAAGTGCCAAGAAAGAATATCAACATAGATCGGTGATTTTCAACCTTGGCTTCACAATAGAATCATTTGGGGAAATCTCAAAAACAAAACTACTTATGCCCAGTCTCCCCTACCAAACCAATTAAGTCAGCATCTTGGAGGTGGGGCTGTGACATCGGTATTTTTTACATAACTGCAACCACAGGTGTTAAATATATGTTCTTTGCTAAAGGCAGGTGAGAATCTTAAAAGGACTAGTTGAAGAAACATGGAAAAAATTGCCACTCAGATTGGTACAAATCCTTTGACTTTACAAGAGGCACTGTAAACATTACTGTAACCTGAGAAAAAGACTAACAACTGTATCAACTATAAGAAACTGGCCAAAAGCATTCTGCAATTTCAGGAATTTGCAAACAGCAATGTAAAGACTGCCAATATACAACACTGGGGATGTATTTATAGGGATTATGGTATGCCAACCAACACCTTACCATGCTGGTTCAGTTAGCATTACCATCCTTGAGAACACAATGCTAGCACAATCTTCATGGTTAAATAATAATCTTTCTGGCATATTCATACAATGGAATACTATGCAGCCATTAAAACAATGCTGTATAGAGTTTAATGATATGAGAAAATATTCATTAAACACTGTTAAGTGGAAAAAATTAGGTGAAACAGTCTTACGGTATTAGCTATTATTTAATGTTATACACACATACATATGTTTAAGGTCATCCACCAAAATGGATATAATTTGAGTACAGATTATAGTTAATGAACACTGTTAACATTTTGGTCATTTTGCTTTTATGTATTTACTGAACTTTCTATAATATGCACAAATTAATTTTGTAATGTGAAAAATCATTCATTCATTACATATTTGCATCCAGTGTATCAATTATGTGCAATTCTGATCTGTGAACCTTTAAGAAAGGCAAGATGAGGCTGGGTATGGGGGTTCACGCCTGTAATCCCAGTACTTTGCGAGGCCAAGGCAGGTGGATCATGAGGTCAGGAGTTCAAGATCAGACTGGCCAAGATGCTGAAACCCCATCTCAACTAAAAATACAAAAATTAGCCAGGTAGGGTTGCAGGTGCCTGTAATCCCAGCTACTCGGGAGGCTGAAGCAGGAGAATCATTTGAACCTGGGGACCAGAGGTTGCAGTAAGCTGAGATCACACCACTGCACTCTAGCCTGGGCAACAGAGTGAGACTCCATCTCAAAAAAAAAAAAAAAAAAAAAAAAGAAGAAGAAAGGCAAGATGGAATTAGAAAAGATTCTTCAGAAATGATCAAATGAAATTATTAAGTGTTCACTTTCTGCCAGCCACTGTTCTGAACACTTTATTTAACTCGTTTATTCTTCATGAGGTGATTAGAATTATTATGTCAATTTTTTACTTGAGAAGTCAAACTTTTTAGCCTCTAAGCTAAAAAGGGAGGAACTAGGATCTGAATGCAGGCAATCTGGCCCTGGAGCCCCTACTCCTAAGCATTATGCTACCCTAACTCTATAATTGAAATTGTTTCAATAGTAGATCCACCTTTTAGGTGAAGTCTTACTATGTAATTCTAACTCATTGGAAATGCTCAAGAAACCATGGGGCAGCTCCGATCTAGATCTCACAAAACAACCTAACCACTGTTTTACATACTGACCTTTAGTTTGCTTTCAAGATCAAAGTCACAAAGGGCCCACAGTTAGCCAGTCCACCTAAAAATATTTAGATATCCTCATTCTGTTTTCTACTTCATCTAGAAAAGATTAATGAAATTTGTATATGATATAATTATGAGATATCTATTAGTAATCCAATAATGCAGTGGATCAGAATAACTGGAAAAACTGTGAAACAAATTTGAGGTTATCCAACAGCAAATGTAGGATTTGGATCTATATATTACAAAAGATAGAAGGTAGTAACTTGACACACAACCACAATACTTTTCGTTGCTGTCACCTAAGACTGCTGAACAACTAGTTGTATCAATAACAACTTTTGCCTTCATAGCTCTTATCATTTTCATAGCTGAGTTCAGTGGGTATCAATACCCACTGAACTCAGCTGGTCAAAGACCAGCAGCAGCAAGAACCAACCACTCTCCTCTAAAAGCAGTTACAGTAAGTGGATTAATCAACCCTCAGTGATTGGGAGCGTGAGACAATTTAACTGTATAACATGTTATCTATCTGCTTTCTTGGAGCTTCCTGCTGCCTATGTGGTGAGATCTAACACTTTCTTCAAGTCTGGACTGCCCTTCACGATGCCAGAGGAAAATGAAAGAAAATACAATAATTTTGAGGCAGAACAGAAAGGTAGATAAAGAAATTGCAAAAATCCTAAAAGGAGAAACATGCCATAAAAGGAATGAGGAAAAAAGATAAACAGGGTATCAGTTAGGGAGTCCACATTTGAGAAGAAAAGCTCATCTCTCTTCCTGCCCTAAGTCTAAATTTTCAGTTAAACACAGAGGAAACACCCTGTATAAAATACTCTGTCTACATTATTTTGTAAATTTTACTCTCTATTGTATTATCTGAATAACTGTCCATCTTCGGTAATATGGCAGCTTGTACAGGCACCTAGTAAATACCTAAAATATGATATCTATTATCAGTGTAAATACTGAAAGTACACTGATAAGAAAACAAAAACATACAAAAATGAAAATACATTGAATTATCTGGCCTGGATAATTAAGGTGATTAAATATAAAACTGTTTGGTTGAGATATCTGTTTATTAAAAAGTTATTCCTGGACTCCTAAGAGGTAAGACATCATTAAAAGGCCTTAGAACAAGGCACTAAAGTACAGTGGTTATTAAGTTTTTGTCTGAGTCGACAAAAACTTAATAAAAACCACTGGGTCTCAATTGGGGTGATTTTGCCCCCATGAGACATTTAGCAATGTCTAGAAATATTTTTGTCATCATACAAACAAACAAAGTGGGGAAGGGTAGTGGTACTACTGGCATCTAGAGGGTAGAGGCCAGGAATATTGCTGGACCTCCTACACAATATACAGAACAGTCCCCAAAAACAAATAATTATCCATCCCCAAATGTCAACAGTGCCAAGGGGAAAAACCCTGATGAAAAATTTCATTATGCCACTTATTAGCTGTGAATTTAGGCAAGTGATCTATCCTCTCTAAGCCTCAGAGCTTCTTTATCTATTATTGGAGATTTTAATAGTACCTGTTCTAATATGGTAGTATGAGGATTAAATAAAAAAATGAACTTAATAGGCTTAGCACAGTGTTTGGTATGTAGTAGGCGCTTTTATAAATGTTCTGTATACTATGAAAATAGTAAAAGTAAGCCTAAGATTCAGATCTTTACAGACATTAAAAGTTTAGGCAAACTTTATTATTCAAAGTCAAAATTCCTAAAGGAAAATACTATGGCACTACAATCACAAAAATATTTGTGTGTAAAATTTCTTTCCTTGTCAATTAAACAAAGCATCCCATCTTGATAAACCAATATGAAATCAATACCAAATTTATAATTAAAAAACAATAAATCAATTAATTTTTCAATAAAGTATCATGGCAGAGAGTAGGGGCCACTAATATTAAGGAGACTTTCAAGTTCACTTTGTATTCTTTGCCAACACTGGAATTCAATGCAATAATTTAAAAATTGACCAGATTCCATCCCCCCTACCCCCAACACACAGCCACCCACTGTAGGAAAACTGTTTTTTAGTCAAACTACACATCCTTCAAGGATATTTCCCTGCACTATCTACTTTGTTCAAATCATATTCCTAGGTTCATTTGAACAATTACACTCCTTCTGCAGGATGGTCCTAGAGTATTCCTGAAAAACATTTCACATTAGCAAATTGGGGTATGTTAAATTGTTCATGGTTTATTTCAAAGATTAGACTTTGTTTTTATGTAATGAATAGAATACATTTCACTTAGCATGACCTGCAACTTTATTATCTGTATCACCACTCTCCTAAAAGTGAAAGTAACTATATTTCCAAATCAAACCTAAAAAGGCATATAACCAAATAGAATAGTTCCTTACTACTGGATCCTACTGTTACCTTAGTGTCATACCTTCTGGGAAGACTTTCCTGATTTCCTAAAACCAACTTAGATATATTTTCCATGTTCAAGCACAAAATCCTCTTCCTTCTCCTTAGCAGTTAAACTACATTTTAATAGTTCGTTGGTTATCTGATTTTTCCACTAGACTGTAAGCTCCACAAAGGTAGAGACTGTGTACTCTAACTCCCTGCATTAACACTATGCCTGGCACATTTGATGTGCTCAGTAAAAATTTTTTGCATTAATATATGAATGAAAAGTCCAACAGAAGAAATGTGCAAACTATTTTTTCAATATCTCATCTTTTTTTAAGGCTCAAGGTTTTACTTAGACTGTATGGAAAAGTAAAATAAAATTGATCACTTTAAACAAATTATATAAATTCCATTCTCAGCTTTGTCTTCAGAACCTCCCAAGCTTGCTCCAGAAACTTGTCTTACTTCAGAAATTTCCACTGTGTTTCTAAAACACAAAACAGCTTTCTTTTAAGACATCTGGAGTTAGTGCTGTTTTTAATCAATTCAGTATACTTTTGAGCACCTACTAGCATAAAGCAGCTATTGTAAAAGGTATGGATAACAAAGAGATGATTAAGACCCGTCGTTTGCCCGCTAGGAAACTCAAGTTATTGAAAGACAAAGAAAAAAATAAGTTACAATGTACTGCAGGAATGTGGTACGGCGTATTGGAGAAGGTGGGAACTGGGGATAATCCTGAAAGAATGTGATGTACTGAACTTTAACAGGTGCTTTTATGTGGCAATATTACCTCACCCACTTTCAAAAGATGTCAGCAAGCTAGGTCAAGGATCAGGTGCTACGTTATAGAGTTGAAGAACTTGGCTGACTTTTTCCCAGGATTTATCCATCAGCAGTCCTATTAGCAGCAGAAAATTAGAAATCCTGAATTTTAACAAAGTCCCTAAAGAGCCAAAGAACACTGGGTGATCACAATCAACCAAAGCTACCACTTCTCCAGAGCGTTTTTCTAAAGAGAAACAGCTAACACAAAAAACTTAACTCCTCCTTCAGGAAAGATTTCCTCTTGCCGGTAGTCTCTCCTACACCAAAAGATAAAAGCGCACTTCAGAGAGGTCGGGAGTGCCCGGGAAGTCACAAAGGTCTCCCGGTCCTAGGAAGGAATCCGATGCTGAGGGCAAAGCGCGCTGACAGAGACTTGGGGTCGCGGGTCGTGAGTAAGCAGCTCACCTGTTCGTCCTCCTGCATCGAGGCGGCCAGCGGGAGCCCGTCCGCCACTCGGGCGATCATTGTTAGCAACACCATCTTCACAAACTACAGGGATCCAACACTGGCCCGGAAGGCCCTTGGCGCCGTCCTCACTTCCTCCGCCGCGACAACAGTTATACCCTATGTCTCAGTTACCGGAGATCCAGGGCTTGCGTCTCCGCTTCCCGCTGAGGTGGCCGGAAACAGCGCAAGAGCTTTCCACTACCGGTCCCCAGAATTGGCTTCCCTCAGAGAACCACAACTATCAGAACACTGGTTCCGCGATCTGCCTTCCACCTTCTTAACTTCCAAGGTCTGGCCGGGTTTTCTGAATTTGAGGCTTCGAATAAGCCTCGCCCTTTGAGCGGCCATTGCACCCAAGCTGAATCAGAATTTTCTAGTTCCTGAAACTAAGTCTTGGGAGAGAGCTGGGAAGGAGGGTGGGAGTTAATGGGTAATCCCCATTAACCACTAACCGTTAACCATGAAGGGTATGTAAAAAAAGGAAAACCCTGAAAATTAGGCTATTTTCATATTTATTTTTTTCTGTTTTCTATGTTATATATTCTATAAAATGTTCTATGTTTATATATTTCTAGACAAAGATTTTTGTCTATTTTTGCTTGTTTGTTTATGCGGTATCCCCACCAGGCTCCTTAAACAGTTTATGGTAAGAAGTCAATAAATATGTGTTGTATGTGTGAATAAATGAACAAGTACAGGACATCTTGTACCACCTAGGTCAGTCACCTACAAAAAGCTAGGATCAGGCCGGGCGCGGTGGCTCACGCCTGTAATCCGAGCACTATGGGAGGCTGAGGCGGGCGGATCACGAGGTCAGGAGATCGAGACCATCCTGGCTAACATGGTGAAACCCCGTCTCTACTAAAAAAACACAAAAAAATTAGCCGGGCGCGGTGGCGGACGCCTGTGGTCCCAGCTACTCGGGAGGCTGAGGCAGAATGGCGTGAACCCGGGAGGCGGAGCTTGCAGTGAACCGAGGTTGCGCCACTGTACTCCAGCTTGGGCAACAGAGCGACACTCTGTCTCAAAATAAATAAATAAATAAATAAATAAAAAACTAGGATCTCTGATATATCTAGGTGTTCCCATCTCTTTGTTTTTTGGTGTCCCCATCTCTAAAGTGGGGATATGATCGGCCTTTCAGGGTTTTAATGAATATTAGATGAGAAAATCTAGGTGCAAGGCTTTCAAAAGCTAAAAAAAGAATTATACAAATGCTTTATCATTGCTTAATAATGACTACTCTTTACTAAGTGCTTACAGTTAGTTCTCGCATTAATAGAAACACTGTTAAGTATGTTCTAGATATTAGTTAAGCAACCCAGTAAGCTTGTTTAGTATTATATCTCCACTTTGTAGTTGAGAGGAAAGCCTCAGAGAGCTAGCAGTGATGGGAACAGGATTTGAGCTCAGGTTCAACTTCAAATCCTGATGTGATTCTGTCTTAACTTGTACCCATTAATTAAAGAGCTCAGGCTTTTGTTACCTTTTATATTGGCCTTCAGCATTAGAAGAAAACTAATATTATTTTTGTGTGGCATTTTCTTTATTAAAAAGATTTTTATTTCAATAGCTTTTGGGTTACAAGTGGGTTTTTGTTACATAGATGAATTATATAGTGGTGAAAGCTGAGATTTTAGTGCACCCATCACCCGAGTTGCATACATTTTACTTAATAAGTAGTTTTTTAACCCTAGGTCCCTTCCCACCCTCCGCCTTCTAAGTCTCTAAAGTCCATTATATCACTCTGTATACCTTCGTGTACTCATAGCTTAGCTCACACTTAAGTGAGAACATATGGTTTTTGGTTTTCCACTCCTGAGTTACTTCACTTAGAATAATGGCCTCCAGCTCCATCCAAGTTACTGCAAAAGACATTATTTCACTCCTTTTTATGGCTGGGTAGTATTCCATGGTGTGTGTGTGTGTGTGTGTGTGTGTGTGTGTATCACATTTTCTTTATCCACTCATTAGTTGACGGGCACTTAGGTTGGTTCCACATCTTTGCAATTGTGAATTATGCTGCTAAGAAAACTAATATTATTTAATGATAGACTTTTGAGACCAAAACCCAATAAGACCTAGTGATTGACTCCACATGAAAGATGAAGGACTACAATAAATAAGACAAAAAAAATTGTGCTATTAACAGAGACAGAAAGTGGAATGGAAGTGAATCCTTGTGTATATGGGAGTCTAAGTTGGTAGAATCATAGTACCTTACATTTAAAATAGCCCATAGATATAAGTTGTTCTAATTTCCCTTCCTTCCACTCAACAAGGACATGCCTTCTCCACAGCCTCAAATGATGGTCATTTGAGTAATGGGGAATTAATGCTACAAATATTTTAATTAAGGATACAGACTGCCATGTTGATTAGAGAAGCAGAGAGAGAAGAATGTAGGTGTGTGCCGAGAAGCAAATTCGGAGCAAGAATCCACATCTTTTTTCAGTTCCTGACTCTAGGCTCCTCCTAAGGCCCATACACATTCCTGCCATTGGGTTCTATCAAACACTATTGCTTCTTTATAACAAATTCCCTCTTTATCCTGCTTAGGCTACTTTGAGTTAGTTTGTTACTTAAAAACCAAAACACACACACACACACACACACACACACACACACACGCAAACTAATAAAAGCATGGAGTCACCCTGGAGCAATTATTTCTTGGAACAACAACATTCATACTCACACCTCTTACTTTTATCCTTTATAAACACACTAGATGACTCTGGCACCCTTTGAACACATTGATTCCAGGAAAAGGATAGTGATCTTAGGCTGCTAATAATTTCAGCCATCAGGAGAAAACTAGAGTTGTCTTGAAACTGCCCACTATTCAGACCTTGGGAGCTCTGGCATCTGAATTCCTTTTCCTTCTGACTTGATCAGCTTCATCTCATTCACATCCAAGTGTTGTCTTTGAGCTGCTGCCCTTTGATTCTTGGATCAATACAGTACTGTGTAATAATGGTTAACACTGTGATCAGTAAGTACATGGAAGGTTCTCAACTATTTTACATTTAATTAAACAAGAGTATCAACAAACATTTGTACCGAACTTTAAAATTTATAAAGCCCACGTATGTCCTTTGCCCTAAATCTGACAACCACCTGTGAAATGGATAAAATTCTTGGAGTTTGTAAATGTTGTACTAGGAAAAAAAAAAGTAAACATAAGCCTTGAACGTCATAGTTACAGCTGCCAGCAAATTCTTGAAACTTATCAAAGAAATCGTGAAATGCACATATCTAAACCAACTTATATTAAGCTGCCTAAACAGGATAAGACTTTCCATTACAGCAGTCACACAGTTGCAGAAATTTTACAAGTGAGATCAAACGAAGCAATAGTTAAAGGTTTGTGTCCATTCATTCTTAAACAATTCTATCGAGTGCCTAATTCTATACCAGACACTAAGCTAAGTAATGAGGATGAATAAAGAGTAGTCCCAGCAACTTGTGGCCCGTATCTACCCCCAGACCAAACGCTGTCACTTAGGAGGTCTGCAAGTAAACTGCAGCTCCTGTTTGAATTACGTGATTATATACATGGAAAAAACATTTCTTCTGAGAAACTGTGCTCCTGGCAGGCAAAAGAACAGATAGCCACTGTATCTGGACCAATATCTATCGATCTGGACTGTATGCATCAGTATGGCTGTACCAGCTATTAAAATACTGGAACATTTTCTTACAGATTAGTAAAAAAGCTATTGCCCTGAGCATCCCCTTCTTGAGCCCCTTCTACCCCAACAACATGCAAACGCTTAAGATTCCTGCTCCCCACAGTTCTGCCAGATTCCATTGTCTTTGGCAGTTTTCCATGTTAGTCATTTTGAAAAGCTTCGCCTCCAGGCATGGCCATTAGCTACCCCCAGGGAATTAGAACGACCCCCGCCTTCCGCCCTGGCGCCTGCCCTCCGGCCACGCCTCTGGTGGGCTGCAGGGCGCAGGCCCTGGCGGGGGTTGGGAAGCAGCGCCCCAGGCAGGTTTACTGACACCATCTGCACTGGTGATTAAACACGAGTTATTTTGAATTACCATCCCTGATTAAACCTCCTCACAGTGCGAGCTGCGTGAAGGCAGGACTTTTCTTTATTCTTGAATTTTCACAGCCCTTAGCTGTGTCCTCCGCACAGTGCATCCAGTCAGAGAAGTGAAAGTGAGGGGTTAGAGGGGAAGGGGGAATGAGCCGGAAAGAACAAGGTGCGCTTTGGAAGTCCCGTGAAAGCCTCTGTTTAAAATAATTACGACTTTGGCCGGGCGCAGTGGCTCACGCCTGTAATCCCTGCACTCCGGAAGGCCGAGGCCGGTGGATCACTTGAGGTCAGGAGTTCGAGACCAGCCTGGCCAAAATGACAAAACCCCGTCTCTACTAAAAATACAAAAATTAACCAGGTGTGGTGGCGGGCGCCTGTAATCCTAGACACTAGGGAGGCTGAGGCAGTAGAATTGCTAGAACCCAGGGGGCGGAGGTTGCTGTGAGCCGAGATTGCGCGCCACTGCACCCTAACCTGGGTGACAGAGCAAGACTCCGTCTCAAAAAAAAAAAAAAAAAAAAATTATGACTTTAAATAGCCTATTTCAAATATCAAGCCACAGCAAAGCTATCTCTTGCCTTCTAGAAGAAGCTATTTCATGAAACTGTAATACTTCTTCCAACATGTCTGTCTGGTTTCCCTACTTTGTCAGGAAAGCCTAGCAGAGAGCAGGACCAGCTGGTTCACGCCTTGGAGCTTGGGATGTGTGGGGTGAGTAGGATAATTGGGTGTAGAAAGTAAAAAGTTTCCTCTTCAGAGTTTCCCTTCTTGTTAAAGAATAAATCATAAGTGTTAGAAATAATAGTTTCTTTTAAAGACTAACTTCCTTCAATCCTCCTTGCTTTGTGCTATTAACTCTCTGTTAAGCCCTATCCTATGTAGCTATTAGACATAAAGGAATAAGTACATTCTATGTCCTTGTACTTTAACCAAAATATTTGTGCTGGAGGTGCTCACAGGCATGTCTCAGCTCACAGCCTATGCCCCTTCCTTATTTAGGAATATTATTACTTTTCTAAGTCCTTTCATAAGCAACTTCCTCTTTTCCTTTGTCTTTCCATTGCTTTTACCTATTTAGAAAAGTTTTAAATTATTAGCCAGTCAGGTTTTAGTTTAGATTGTGCGGTCTGGCTCCAGCCAATGGAGACAGGACACAGTAGCAAGGACAAGCTGCTACTTGTAAGGGATAAAAATTTCTTCCCTCCATTGTTCAGGTGTGCTCTCGCCATTGTTCCATCTGCGAGGAGCACTCTTTCTGCAGAAAGTAAAATTATCTTGCTGAGAAAACTTTTTGTCTGAATGCTAAATTTTCCTTGCAGTACCGATTAACAAGCATTCTGTTTCTAAATAAACATTTTACATATAAAATTGGGGTAGTTTTGATAGCACCTAAAATATTGTATGGAACTTAATTTTTTTAAAAAACATATTTCTTCTACTAATAATCTCCAAACTCTTTCAGGACAGAAAAACTAGTTAGTTATTCCCAAGGGTCTACTATCCTGTACCTGGAACCTAGCAAATGCTCAATTACTGTTTATGGACTAAATGACTGAATGAATGGCATGTCTCATGGGTTGAGATGATACTCATTGGTTGTATACAGCATGATTCACAGTTGGTATTGTACTTAGTGAAAACATGTCCAACCCCCATTTCTTTCATTCTTCCAATTAGTTATTCAACAAATATTTATTGTTCAACTACTATGGGCTAGGAATATCAGGCACTGAATTATACAGAGGTTAACAAAAGGAACATGATATATGTTACTGGAAATGGGTCCCTATCCAGACCCCAAGAGAGGGTTCTTGAATCTCCTGCAAGAAAGAACTGGGGGCAAGTCCATACAGTAAAGTGAAAGCAAGTTTACTAGAGAAGTAAAGAAACAAAAGAATGGCTACTCCATAGACAAAGCAGCATCAAGAGTTGATGGTTGGCTATTTTTATGATTATTTCTTGATTATATGCCAAATAAGTGGTGGATTATTCATGAGTTTTCTGGGAAAGAGGCAGGGATTTCCCTCTTTTAGACCGTATAGGGTAACTTCCTGACATTGCCATGGCATTTGTAGACTGTCATGGTGCTGGTGGCAGTGTCTTTTAGCATGCTGATGCATTGTAATTAGCATACAGTGAGCAGTGAGGACAGCCAGAGATCATATTCATCGCCATATTGGTTTTGGTGGGTTTTGGCCAGCTTCTTTACCACATCCTGTTTTATCATCAGGGTCTTTATGACCTTTATCTTGTGATACCAGTCCTGCCAACCTCTCATCTCATCCTGTGACTGAGAATGCCTAACCTCCTAGGAATGCAGCCCCATAGGTCTCAGCCTCATTTTACCCAGCCCGTATTCAAGATGGAGTCATTCTGATTTGAATGCCTCTGACAGTTACATTCTAGCTGGCTCTGTCTCTCTTCCATTATCCCCAACCCACCTCCACCCGCATTGCATTCCCACCTCTCAATCTGCAACAATAAAAGCTTTGGATGGTGACTTTTTTAACTCTGAATATACAACGAGATTGTCCTTCAGACCTGCAGCTTTATTATCTTTCTGTGGAGTCTAAATGGATTTGTTTTTTCCTAGCAGCCATTATAGTTTCCTCATCTTACCTGCTGTCTCAACAGCTTTGCTGTAGCTTGGCTTCCTCCTCTAATAGTTCTCCAGTTCCTGCTGCTTTTATTGGACCATCTCTCCTCTACTCATGGTGGTGGTTCAGTGTTTCAGCAATTAGTGAAAATTTCTGTCTCAGACTGACTTTTCTTTACAATCTTAAGGATCTTTCAGTTTTCATTATTAATAGTAGTAGTATTTTATTTTATTTTCAATTTTTTATGATGGGGTCTCCCTGTCACCCAGGCTGGAGTACAGTGGCATAATCTTGGCCCACTGCAGCCTTGACTTCCTGGGCTCAAGCGATCCTCCCACCTCAGCCTCCCCAGTAGCTGGGACCACAGGCACACATCACCACATCCGGCTAATTTTTGTATTTTTTTTTTTTTTTTTTTTTGTAGAGATGAGGTCTCACCATGTTGCCCAGGCTGATCTTGAACTCCTGGGCTCAAGTGATCCACCTGCCTCAGCCTCCCAAAGTGCTGGGATTACAGGTGTGACCCACCATACCTGGCCAGATCTTTCAGTTATTACTAGTCTTTGCTATTGTTCCTGGGAAAAAAGTATTAGGCAAATTCATTCAGCTCTACCTGCCAAAGACTTAAATCTAATACGACATTAAAGGTGACAAAGTGGGTCATAATCTAACTTGCTGTTGTTGCTTGCTTGTCGTGAATTCTCTAGCTTCCAAAGATGTAATTTTTGTTAATCAGTCCCTCTTGGTTCTTCCCCTAATCCCTGGCCCATCCTCTTACTCCATCACTACCTGATATGAGACCTTTTTCTTTGTTTTTTATTAGGGAGCATGATCCTCTGGTTCTGGAAATCTGAAGTCAGGCCCCAAACTCTGTGTGCCATTTCTCTACGGAGGTCTACCTCCAAGCTCTCGGGCAGATAATAACCAAAATTTCAAAGTTCTAGGAGGAATTTCCTTTTTAAAAAATCTGCTATTCATGCAGACTGTCACTTCTTGAGAATATTACAATGAAAGCTTTGAGTTGAAGTTTTAGGAGCTCAAGACATAACAATCCTTTCTTCCTCTTTTAAGTTCAGATCAAATTGGGAAATACAGACGTCAAATAGAGAATTAATAATACTACAGTACTTTTATTACTGATCAAACTAAGTGGAGAACTTGCATTTAGATCTGTGATGATGCAAAGGTCCTGCTAATATTTCACTCCCGAATTAGGCAGACTTCACTCCAGAAACAGCAGGCCTTTCTCAAATGGGCAGGCTGACTGGCTTCTTACCACATGGCATAGGGCAAACCAGAATGACCTACTCTGAGGCTGGCATCTTAAGTGTTCAGCTATCACCAGAAGACTTCTCAGATTCTCAGTGAAGAAGGGAACAGGGTGCAGTCCAACACAAAGGAGGACCCACCTCCTACCAGAGAGCAGAAATGATCTTAGTACCTTTGTGTCCCTTGGCCAGCTCCAGTGGTGGTGGTGATCTCAGAGACTTCCAGCTGTTCTCTCTCTCCCAGCCTTTAGCTGGGAAAAGGGTTTGTCCCTGTAATACACTTTTTGTGGAGGACCTCACTTATGTGAATTTCATGTGACACAGTGCCTTTCTTATGAATTTCCTTATTCTGACTGTGTTTGTGTACTCCAGTTTATTGCAGTTGCCACACCAAAAGAAATACTAGATTTTTATATTACTTGTGGGATAGGATGTGCATTTTTATTGGTATTTATCATTTTATTTGCCACAAATGACAAAACTTTATCTGAAATTGCTACACTTGTGTTTGGATTTTGGACAGGTTTTGTGTGGCTGCTTAATTTCGTTCAATATGCTCTATGAATTGCTGCTGAGAAAACTTGAAAATACTGATAAGAGATAAGCCTTAATTGAACTTCTAAAATACTTCAAGACTTTGGAAAATAGAAGTAATGGATGATGGGTGATGTATCAAAATTTGCATAATTTTTAAAGGACATTTTTTGAGCAGCGATGATCAAGTCTAGTCTGAACACAAGCTATCATTTACCACAAATTACACCAGAGGCATTTTGTTTTAAATTTGTCTTTGTTGTAACGTTGTAACTGTTGAAATTAGTCTCAGACAGAATTTTCTGGAGGTTTTGTTTTTTATGGAGGGATACTCGTGGGGACACAAACTTTTCCTTAAAACACATGGATCAAATCACAAATGAAAGAGGGGACATTATTACCAACCTGTGGAATACAAAATATTATAGAGGAATATTATGAGAAGTTATATGCCAGCAAATTAGATAAACTAGATGAAATGAACAAATTTCAAGAAAGAAACAAGCTACCCAAACTGATTCAGGAAGCAATAGAAAATCTGAATACCCTATAACAAGTAAAGCAATTCAATTAGTAGTAATAATTTTTTTTAATGTTCCACAAAGAGGAGCCCAGGTTCAGATAGCTTAATCTGTGACTTCCGCCGAATATGTTTATAGGACACAGACTCTTCACCCCCTGAAAAAAAGGAGAAGAAGAACACTTCCCATCTCATTCTATGAGGCCAGTATTACCCTGGCACCAAAACTAAGACTTCAAGAAAGGAAAATGACAGGCCAGTATACCTTTATAAATATAGATGTAAAAGTTCTCAACAAACTTTATTTGGCAACATATGAAAAAGATTATACATCATGACAAAGTGGCATTTATCCTAGGAATGCAAGGTTGATTCAACATATGAAACAATAAATGTAATGCACCATATTAATAGGACAAAGGACAAACTCCATATGATCATCTCAATAAATGCAGAAAAAGCATTTGAGAAAATCTAGCATCTTATCTTGTTAAAAAACAATGAACAAACTAGGAAAGAAGAGAATTTCTTCAACCTGATAAAGGGTATCTATGAAAAACCCACAGCTAACCCTATACTTAAAGGGGAAAGACTTGAAAACATTTCCTGTAAGATGAGGAATAAAACAAGTATGTCCACTCTCACCACTTCTAGTCAACATAGTACTTGATGTTCTAATGAGGGCAATTAGGCAAGAAAAAGAAATAAAAGCACCCCAGCTGGAAAGGAATAAGTAACACTATTTCTATTTGTAGATGACTTTATCTTGTATATAGAAAATTCTAAGGAATCCACACAAAAATTTAAGAATTAATAAATGAATTCACCAAATTGTAGGGTACAAGATCAATATACAAAAAAATTTGCAGTTCTATGCACCAGAAATGAACAATCCAAAAATGAAACTGAGAGCACAATTCCATTTACAAGGCATCAAAATAAAGCTGCACATCTACACCATCTGATCTTCAACAAAGCTGACAAAAACAAGCAATGGGGAAAGGACTCCCTATTCAATAAATTGTGCTGGGATAACTGGCTAGCCATATACAGAAGAATGAAACTAGACCCTTACCTTTCACTGTATACAAAAATTAACTCAAGATAATTAAAAATTTAAATGTAAGACCTCAAAATATAAAAATCTTAGAAGAAGACCTAGAAGATACTTTTACCAACATCAGCCTTGGCAAAAAGTTTTTGGATAAGTGCCCAAAAGCAATTGCAACAAAACCAAAAATTGACAAATGGGACCTAATTAAACTAAAGACCTTCTGCATAGCAAAATAAACAATCAACAGGGTAAATAGATAACCTACAGGATGGGAGAAAATATTCACTAACTATGCATCCAACAAAGATCTAATACCTAGAATTTATAAGGAACTTCAGTCAATAAGCAAAAACGAATAATCCCCTTAAAAATGGTCGAGGGATATGAACAGACACTTTTTTAAAAGAAGACATATAAGTGACCAACCAACATATGAAAAAATGCTCCACATCGCTAATTATCAGAGAAATACAAATCAAAACTACAATGAGATATTACCCCACACCAGTTAGAATGGCTATTATTAAAAAGTCAAAAATGGCTATCATTAAAAAGTCAAAAAACAACAGATGCTGATGTGGCTGCAGGGAATAGGGAACACTTACACACTGTTTTTCGGAATGTAAATTTGTTCAGCCGCTGTGAAAAGTAGTTTGGAGATTTCTCAAATAACTTAAAGCGACCATTTGATGCAGCAATCCCATGATTGGGTATATATCCAGAGGACAATAAATCATTATACCAAAAAGACACATGCATTTATATGTTCATCACTGCACAATTTACAATAGCAAATACATGGAATCAACCTAGGTGCACATCAAGGGTGAATTGGATAAAGAAAATATTGTACATATACACTGTAGAATACTATACAGCCATAAAAAGTGAAATAATGTCCTTTACAGCAACATAGATAGAGTTGGAGGCCAAAATCCTTAGCAAATTAATGCAGAAAAAGAAAACCAAATACCACATGTTCTCATTTATAAGTGGGAGCTAACCACTGAGCACACATGAACATAAACATAGGAACAATAGACACTGTGGACTACTAGAGAGGGGACCGAGGGAGGGAACATGGGTAGAAAAACCTCCATGGATATGTAACAAAGCTGTACATGTACCCTCTGTATCTAAAAGTTGAAATTTAAAATGAGTAAATAAATGAAATATTTAGGAATAAATCTAACAAAAAAAGTGTACACTAAAAACCACAAAATGTTGTTGAAGGAAATATTAAAAGACCTAAATAAATGGAAAGGAATTCCATGTTCATGTTCCACGTTCATGGATTGGAAGACTTAACAGAGTTAAGATGGCAGTAATCCCAAATTGATCTATAGATTTGTTGCAATCTCTATCAAAATCCCAGCAGGCTCTCTCGCTCTCTCTCTCTCTTTTTTTTTTTTTTTTGGTGGCAGAAATTGACAAGCTGCTCTTAAAATTCAGGTAGAAAAGCAAAGGACCCAGAATAATTAAAACAATCTTTAAAAGAAGGAAAAAGGTGTGAGAAGGACTCATACTTCTGATTTCAAAACTTAATAACAAGCAACATAATTAAGACAGTGTGGTATTGAAATCAGAATAGACATACAGGTCAATGGAATATAATTGAGAGTCCCAAAAATAAACACATGCATATATGGTCTAATTAAAAAAAATAAGGAAAGGAGAGTATTTTCAACAAATGATGTGTGACAACTGGATATTCACATGCAAAATGATGATGGGCTCTTACATCACACTATATATAAAAATTATCTCAAAATGGATTGTCAACCTATGAGCTAAAACTATATATCTCTTTGAATGAAACACAGGAATAAATCTTTGTGACTTTTGATCCAGCATGGTTTCCTAGCTATGACACCAAAAGTACAAGCTGCAAAAGAAAAAAATAGATAAAAAGACTTCACCAAAATTTAAAACTTATTTTCTTCAAAAAACACAAGAAAGTGAGAGGACAACCCTCAAAGTGGGACAAAATACTTGCAAATCATATCAGGTAAAGGAATTGCATCCAGAACACACACACACACACACACACACACACACGCCCCTTACAACTCGGTAATAAAATAAGAACAAACAACCCAATTGAAAAATAGGCAACAAATTTGAAAAAATGTTTCTCCAATGAAGATATACAAATAAATACTAAATACAAGACAAGATGCTCAACATTATTAGCTAGGGAAATACAAACCAAAACCACAGTGAAATGTCACTGCACACCCACTAGGATGGCTATAATAAAGAAGACACATACTAACAAATGGTTAGAATGTGGAAAAACATTGAGTTACTGGTGGGAATGTAAACATTATGAGGCCATTTGTAAAAACACTTTGGCAGTTTAAAAAAAGTTAAACAGAGTTGCCATATAACCCAGCAACTCCACTCATAGGTATGTACCCAAAGTAATTGAAAACATATGTCCAAAGAAAAACATGTACATGAGCGTTCACAGCAGCATTATTCACTATAGCAAAAAACAAACAAACAAAAACCACCTAAATGTCTATCAACTGACAAATAGGTACATTAAATGTGATATTTCCTTACAATATAATATATTTTCAGCAATAAAAAAGTGAGTGAAATATTGGCATTCGCTGTAAAGTGGATGGACCTCAAAACACCATACTAACTGAAAGAAGCCAGACATAATGTGCTATATGTTAGATGATTCCATCTATATGAAGTGTCCAGAATAGGTAAATTTATAAATATAAAAAGATTAGTGGTTGCCAGGGGCTGGGGAGAGGAACAGCCAGTGGTAGAAATGGAAAGGGTAAGTGAGTATGGAGTTTGTTTTGAGGGTGATAAAAATGTTCTGAAATTACACAGTGATAATGATTGCACAATTCTGTGACTATACTAAAAAAACAGATGAAAGAATAAAAAACAAGCTAAATACATGGAGAACTGGCTGGGGACGGTGACTCACACCTGTAATCCCAGCACTTTGGGTGGCCAAGGCAGGCAGATCACTTGAGGTCAGGAGTTTGAGACCAGCCCGGCCAACATGGTGAAACCCTGTCTCTACTAAAAACACAAAAATTAGCTGGGGGTGGTGGCGGGTGCCTGTAATCCAAGCTACTCAGGAAGCTGAGGCACGAGAATCGCTTGAACCCAGGAGGTGGAGGTTTGCAGTGGGCCGAGATGGTGCCACTTCACTCCAACCTGGGTAACAGAGTCAGACCCTGTCTCAAAATAAACAAATAAAAAAACAAAATAAATGGAGAGCTATTTCATATTCATGGATAAGGAGACAGTAATGTCAAGATGACGATTCTTCCCAACTTGACCCATATATTCAATGCAATTCTAATAAAAATCCCAGCAAATTATTTTGTGGATTTTTATAAACTGATTCTAAAGTTTATATGCAGAAGAAAATACTCAGAATAGCCAACACAATATTGAAGTAGAAGAACAAAGTTGGAGGACTAACACTATGTGAGTAAACAAGACAGTGTGACATTGGCAAAATAATAGAAATATAGATCAATGGAACAGAGTAGAGAGTGCAGAAAGAGACCCACATAAATATAGCCAAAAGACATTTTGCAAAAGAAAATATACAAATGGCAAATAAGCATATGAAAAAATACTCAACATCATACATCATTGGGGAATTGCAAATAAAAACGATAATAATGTACTACCACATATCTATTAGAAAGGCCAACACCAACACCAAATGCTGGCAAGAATGCAGAGCAGTCGAAATTCTTATTCATTATTGGTGGGGAATGCAAAAATGGTAGCCACACTGGAAGACGAGTATTTCTTACAAACTAAACATACTCTTACTTTACCATCAAGCAACTGGGGCTTCCTGGTATTTCCCCAGAGTTGAAATTTTACATTCACACAAAACCCTGCACATGAATGTTTATGGCAGCTTTTTTCATGATGACCAAAATTTGGAAGCAACCAAAATGTCATTTAGCAGGTAAATGGAAAAACAAACTGTGACACATCTACACAATGGAATATTATAAAGTGCTAATAAGAAATGAGCTATCAAGCCATGCAAAGACATGGAGGTACCTTAAATGCATATTACTAAGTGAAAGAAGCCCATCTGAAAAGGCTGCATATGGTATCATTCTGACTATATGACACTATGGAATTGACAAAACAGTGGAAACAGTAAAAGGATCAGTGGTTGTCAGGGGTTGGAAAGAGGGAGGGATGAACATGTGGCACATGGAGGATTTACATGGCCATGAAACTACTCTATTTGTTACTATAACTGTGGATACATACCATTTTATATTTGTCAAAATCCATAGAATGTACAACACCAAGAGTGAACCTGAATGTAAACTATGGACCTTGGATGATAATGTGTGTCAATGTAGGTTCATTGATTGTATAAATGTACACTCTGGATTTTGATGCGGGGGAGGCTCTTTGTGTCTCGGGGGCAAGATGTATGTATGAAACCTCTATCATCTGTTCAATTTTGTCCTGAACCTAAAACTGCTTTAAAAAAATAAAGTCTACTTTTTAAAATGTCAATTTCAAAGTCTTAGAGCTAACCAAACAAAATGATATTATCAGAACCCAGTGCAATATTTGGAACAATTCAGATTCATAGTTGCTTCCAAACTCATAGCAGAAACTCAAGTAGACAAAGAAGAGGGAACCTTTTAGTGTTAGCCTATCTGGTTTGACAAACATTATATGCCAATTATCTGAGCCTGTGACCTATAACCGTAAAGTCAATTGAGATAAATGTTTACTGTGAAGAGGTTAATCATACTGTGTTTAATATGTGGCAAATGGGGGTTGGAAATCACTTAATACAGGTCTCCTCTCTCAGAGAGCAACACTTGAAATCTTGGTACTTCATTACTAAATTTAGAAAGTTACAGGTTGGCAGGTTCAGTTTCCAGTTACTATGGTTTAGTGAAATTATTGGTTTTGATTTCCCACCAGGATAATCAAAATCCATTGATTTCCATTTCTCTTTTGAATCCCTCTTTTTTTTCTGGCACTAAAGGGCTGATTTGAGTGTGGGTTCTGTTTATTATATAATTTTCACACTCTCTTCTTTTTATTTATTTATTTATTTTATTTTATTTTTTTAGATGGAATCTCGCTCTGTCACCCAGGCTGGAGTGCAGTGGCGAGATCTCAGCTCACTGCAACCTACACCTCCCAGGTTCACTCTATATTCCTGCCTCAGCCTCCCGAGTAGCTAGGACTACAGGCGCCCGCCACCACGCCCAGCTAATTTTTTGTATTTTTAGTAGAGACGGGGTTTCACTGTGTTAGCCAGGATGGTCACGATCTCCTGACCTCGTGATCCGCCCGCCTCGGCCTCCCAATGTGCTGGGATTACAGGCGTGAGCCACCGCGCCCAGCAATTTTCACACTCTTTTCTATGTGGACATTTCAAGCCCATACCACCGTGACTCATGCCACTGTCTAGTGCTGTAGAACTGCTTAGACCTATCAAACCTGCCTCTCAATCAAGAGTTCTTCCTTTGTTTCAACTTAAGAATTGTCTTCAGCAAATATCTAAATTGAAACTGCTTCTAATATTTCTGAGCGATAATGGTCTTTTGTTCTTCTTGGGGTTGGCTGAACTTCTGGCATCTGAGAGGTCGATGCCTTTTATCAGTTTTAGAAAATTCTTGAGCTTTGTCTCCTGAAATACTGCTCCTCTCTTTCCTCTCTCTTTCAGGGACTGCAATTAATCACTTATTAGACATTTTTACTGTGTTTTTGAGGTCTGTTATGTTCTTTTCCTTTTTCTCTGTCCTTCAGTTTGGATATTTTCTACAGACCTGTCTTCCAGTTCATGAATCCTGACTTCTGCTGTACTCAGACTGTTGTTAAGCACACCCAAAGGGTTCTTATTTCCAGTTATTGTAATTTTTTTTTTTTTGAGACAGAGTCTCTGTCTGTTGCCCATGCTGGAATGCAGTGGTGTGATCTTGGCTCACTGCAACATCTGCCTCCTAGATTTAAGCAATTATCCTGCTTCAGCCTCCTGAGTAGCTGGGATTACAGGTGCATGCCACCACTCCCAGCTAATTTTTGTATTTTTAGTAGAGACGGGGATTTCACCATGTTGGTCAGGCTGGTCTTGAACTCCTGAGCTCATGATCCGCCTGCCTCAGTCTCCCAAAGTGCTGGGAATACAGGCGTGAGCCACCGTGTCCGGCCTGTAATTTTTAGTTTTAGAATATTTGTCCAATAAATTGTTTTTACAGATTCCAATTCTATACTGAAGTAAATTACCCATCTTTCATCTTTGTCCACCTTTTCTTCTATTTTCTTAAAACTATTAATTATAGTTATTTAAAGTCCTGGCCAATTCTAATATCTAGTTCTGTTTCTATTAACGTTTTTCTCTTAGTGTTTAGTCATTTGGATTTGATCTTTTGCATGGCTTATAATTATTTTGTACTGGATCCCAGATATTGTATAAGACAAAATTGTAGACTCTGGATAATGTTACCTACCTCCATAGAGTTTCTACTTTCTACTCCTGGAAAGTAGAAAGAATAGTGGCAGATAACTTTGATCCTGAAAAGGCTTGGTTTCAAGCTTTGTTAGATCTATTTTATTTCAGTATTGTATTGCTCTTACTCCAAGGATGTGCTGAGATCTCAACTGAAAACCCTGGGTATCTAGGTACCTTATCAAGGCTTGAAGTCCAACTTCTGTTGGATGCTGAAATCTTCACTTACCTCATTAGACCCTAAACTGCTGTTTTCTGATTTTTTTTTTTTTTTTTTTTTTTTGGCATCTTTCTTTGTGCATGCTGAGTGTAGGAACTTAGATCACTATCATGATGGCAATTTGCATAGATTGTTGAGCTCCTCTGCAATTCTCCCCTCTTGGAGTTTGCCCTCAATCAGAGGCACTTTGGTAGCCCTCAACTTTGGCCTTTGATATGATTTGGCTCTGTGTTCCCACCCAAATCTCATGCTGTATTGTAATTCCCACTGCTGGGGGAGAGACCTGGTATTAGGTGATTGGATCATGGGGGCAGATTTCCCCCAGGCTGTTCTCATGATAGTGAGAGTGAGTTCTCATGAGACCTGATGGTTTCAAAGTGTGTGGCACTTCCCCCCTCACTCTCTTTTTCCTGCTCCACCATGGTAAAGCGTGCTTGCTTCCCCTTCACCTTCCACCATGCTTTTAAGTTTCCTGAGGCCTCCCAGTCATTCTTCCTGTTAAACCTGAAGAACTGTGAGTCAATTAAATCTCTTTTCTTCATAAATTATCCAATCTCAGGTAGTTCTTTATGGCAGTGTGAGAACAGACTAATACAGCCTCTTATTCCTCAGCCCAGAAAAACTGCTGTATTTTTTTTTTTTGGCTTTTATTGTCTTGCACTTAGTTTTGAGCATTCCCTCAAGAGAAATATTCCAGGGTAAACACTGAGTTCACCTCATGTGCCTTCTCTCCAGGATCATAGCTTTAAGTTCCACCTGCTTTAGTTACTCTTCAATGCCTCCAAAGAATTATAGATATAGATATATAGATACTCCTAGGCTTATGATGGGGTTATATCCCAATAAACCTAAGTTGAAAATATTGTAAGTCAAAAATGCACTTAATACACCTAACCTACCAAACATCATAGCTTAACTTACCTTACCTTAAATGTGCTCAGAACACTTATGTTAGCCTACAGTTGGGCAAAATTATCTAATGCAAAGCCTATTTTACAATAAAGTGTTGATTATGTAATTTGTTGAATACGGTAGTGAAAATGAAAAATAGAGTGGTTGTATGGGTATTCAAAGTACAGTTTCTACTGAATGTTTATCACTTTCACACCATCATAAAGGCAAAAAAATTTAAGTCAAACTATTGTAAGTTGGGGACCATCCGTATATGTATAAAGTCATGTATTACTTAATGACAGGGATACATTCTGAGTAATGCATCATCAGACAATTTTATTGTTGTATGAACATTCAGAATATATTTACACAAACCTAGATGGTATAGCCTACTACACACCCAGCCTATTGCTCCTTGGCTGGAAACCTGTACGGCATGGTACTGTACTAAATATTGTGGGGAATTTTAACCTAATGGTAGGTATTTGTACATCTAAACTTGGAAAAGGTATAGCAAGTCATATGCAACTGCATATGACCACCAGTTGCATATGCAGTCTGTCTTTGATCAAAACTTGGTTATGCATTGCATGACTATATATATATATATATATACACATACACACATATAAATATATACAAATATGTAAATATTTATGTATATTTTATCCCACTTTCCCCCTGAAGTGGGAGGTTTAGTTTGATATATACTACTACATCTTGGCTGGAGTTGGAGGTCTCAGTACTTCATAGCAGTAATGAATGCTGTGGGTTTGCAGTAACTTCACTGAACTGTTTATCTGCCACAACTACAAAAGATGGCTTATTCTCTTTAAGTTATGGAGCCCTATTCCTTTTAATTTGTGTGTTAGATAAAATCTACCACGTGTCTATGGGCAAAACCAAAGTCTGAATCTCTAAAATCTAAGGCCATAATCAAAACTAGGTAATTTATCAATCTAGAGTCATATAATGGGGATTCCTCTTCAGCCTGCATTTGGATAAACCGCATGAACCCAAGAGTTTAGCCCTACCACTCAAGGCCATTGTTTTTAGTTGTGCAGGCTTCAGTGGGTAAGGTGCTATTTATGTAGGTTAAATGGTGGTTGAGTGCTCTGCAATGTGGTGGCCTTGATACCACAAGTTTTTTGTTTTTTTTTTCTTAGATCTGAATTCGTTTGTTGCGGGGAGAAAAACTAGGGGCAACTGATCTGGCATTGCCTACCTATGCCTGACATGAAATTCGCCAGGACCTCTGGGAGAATACCTCTAGTTAAGCAATAGGATTAGAAGCCTGATTGCAGAAAATTAGGAGGTAAAGAATGATTGGGAAGTCAGAAAGTGTGGACATCAAATGAACACAATATATTAAACAAATTGGATGTGAAGGGAAGTGAGAGATATGGTGATAGGTAGAGAGGGAAGGACTTTGTTTTAAGAGTGAGGAGAGTTAAGCATGTTTGTGGGCTGGGGATGAAGCTAATGGAAAAGGAGAGGAAGAAGATACAAAACAATAAGAGATAATTAAGAATTTTCTGGTAGAGGTTGTTAGACAAAGAGCCCAGATAAGACAGATTGGACAAAGATAAGGAGAGGTAAAGATGAAGCTTAAGTTAGGAGGCTTAAAAGAAAGAATGGGCCAGGTGAGTGACTCACGCCTGTAATCCTAGCAATTTGGGAGGCCGAGACGGGAGGATCACTTGAGGTCAGCAGTTCGAGACCAGCCTGGCCAACATGGCGAAACCCCATCTCTACTAAAAATACAAAAATTAGCCAGGCGTGGTGGCAGATGCCTGTAATCCGAGCTGCTCAGGAGATTGAGGCAGGAGAATCGCTTGAACCCAGGAGGCAGAGCTTGCAGTAGGCCAAGATCGTGCCACTGCACTCCAGCCTGCTGGGTGATAGAGTGAGAATCCGTCTCAAAAAAAAAAATCTATCCATCTATCTATCTATCTATCTATCTATCTATCTATCTATCTATCTATCTATAGAGAGAGAGAGAGAGTAAAAAAGTAGAATTAATGACTGGATGAGATGGGTAAAAGAGAAATAGGTCCCTGACAAATTCTAGGTTTGGGGATTGAGCAGCTGGGTAGATAGGGCTGGGGTTAAAACACAGAACTGAGCAACAGATTTGGAAGGATGAGCTGAGATGAATTCAGCTTTGTCTGCATTCAGTCAGTCAACAATAATAGTTGTTGCCTATGAACCTTGAGATCCACAGTGCCCAACTACAAAGACAAACCTTGCTCCCCCTCCCCTGCTGAACTTATGCTATATGCAATAGTGTTGCAGAAACATTTTGCTTTGCTGGATACAAAAGCAAACTAGTCTCTGTTTTCAAGGACATATGTAGGATATAAGAACTGGATTTTCAGAATGAATATTTATGGGATAATTTATTTAACTGACCAACTTTAAAAAAAGGTTAAAACACTTTCTTGGTTTATGGTGGATACCAAGCTATATATGCTTTACTGTGAGTTCATGGAAAACTGCAATCAGTCTCAACTGAAAGGAAAATTTAGGTTGTTTGGGAGAAAGTTTTTACAATTGAAAAACTCAAGGGAAAATTGAAAGGAAAAGATTTTAGGAAAGAGAAAGAAACAGGGAGAGGAAGAAAAGAGGCTAGCCAACAACCTGCAGTAGTGATTCTGAGGAACTAATAGGAGACGAAAAACTGGATAAATTATAAAAGGATGACTGATACGGGGGCGCGGGGAGGAGGATGAAACCGGGGAAAATATTGAGAGAGACAGAAAGAAAAGGAGAAACTTATCTGAGGTTGGAAATAAAGAGAAGGTGACATTGGAGCGGATAGAAAGGAAGAAACGGCGTGGGATCTGGGAATGAGGCAGTGGGTGGGAGAGAGAATGGGGAGACGACAGAGGATGAAGGGCAGCTGAGTGTGTCTGCGGGAGAAGGACCAAAGCAATCTGGGCGGAGCAGGTGGCAGAGGCAGCCGCGGAGGAGGCCCAGGGAACTGACGGGGATGCTCAGCCAGGCCCAGAGGATGCGCCCTGGCAGTCCCGGAAGACACCAGGAAAACAAGCAGGAACCGTAGCTAGGACTGGGGTGGCCAGGCCCAGGAAATCCATGAAGGGGACAGACAGCGGGTCCTGCTGCCGCCGCCGATGCGACTTTGGCTGCTGCTGTCGCGCGTCCCGCCGGGCTCACTACACGCCTTACCGGTCCGGGGACGCGACGCGAACCCCTCAGTCCCCACGGCAGACCCCGAGCCGGGAAAGACGGCGCCCGGAGCCAGCCGGGAGCTGGGCAGCAGCGGCCGAGGAGGAAGAAGCAGCTGCGGCGGCCACACCCTGGATGAGGTGAGAGCATGGCCAGCTCCTGCCTCTCGAGCCCGGGAGGCTGAGGAACGCGATGGGGGTGGCAACGCACGGTGCGCTGGGCAGGAGAACCGCGCGGAGGGCTGGGGCCCCGGACTGAAGATCCCGACGCCTGAGAGGGGTTGGCGCTGAGTGACTACTGCTTGGAGAAGGGTAGGGAGGTAATGGGGCCCGTGGTGGAGGCAGGAGGAGGGACAGTGTTGAGTTGCCCAGAAATAAAGGTGTGCCCCTGGAAGGGTTAAAGCATAGGAAGCTCTATCTCGAGGTCTTTGAGACACAGACATTTGCTGTGTTGATGGAGGTGAGATTGCAGGCTGTGTCTGTTGGGTTGAGCCAAAGGAGAGATGAACACATGACTCAGAAGGCTATACCAGGATGGAAACATCAGAGATGGGCATGAAAGATGAAGGATCGGGAAGTGCACCCGGACGAAAGCACACACTGCCATCTCTTATAGCTCTTCTTTTCAGGGTTATTTCTCTTAGATACAGATCGCAGGGTGGGGTGGGTGGTGATTCCCTCTTCCTGGGCTATCTCTTTTTCCCCTGCAGAGCTGGAGCCCTGCCTGATGGCTGGATGGAGGCCATGCAGGACAAGTTCCTTCTAAAATCAATCCTTTGCTTTGGCCTGGAAGACCGAACATATTAGGCTCAATTTTCTTCGTGTAGCAGCAGTAACATAAAAATCTGTCATACATACGATTTTTGGGAGAAGAGATAGATTGTGCTGCAGGCTTTTTAGAAATAAACATGTCCTCATCACAGCATTTTTAGCTTTTTATCTCATGGAAGGTAGTACTCATAAATCAAACTACCAGGCCTAGTGATTCCAGCCTCTGAGCTAACGGGTCTGTAAAAAGTTACTTCATTTCTCTAGGCCTCAGTTTCCCGTGCATAAAATTGGAATTTGGATTAAAACAGTGCTAATTATAAAACTAAATGTTCATTGGATCTGTATTCTATGTTCAGGATAGCTATATTTGTGAACTATGAAATTTAGCCTATTCACTGACAATTTTATTTTTTCATAACACTATCCACTGTTTATGTCAGAAAACAGACTCACATTCAGTTAATAGAGCTTAAATAAATCACATGTCTTCTAAGGAACCCATAATAAATTACTGCTCCTAAGAAAGAATTAAGCAAAAAGTATTCATTGTTTGATTTTTTTATAAAGTAAAATTTTTATTGCCTTATACAAATTACTTTTATAGACATAATTACTTTTTAAAAAAAGCATATCTATGGGATGTTAATTATTTTATAAAATACTTTGAAATTTTATTTAAAGCTTAGAACAAAAAAATTAATCTGAATGTGTATTTATAATTCCAAGGCTCCTTAATCACTTTACGCACACGGGGTGAATTATTCTTATCTGGAAAGCAGCATTAATCCTGCAGAATTTAAAATGAATTATGACTCCTTATCACAAGAGTATGATTTTTCTCCCTGTCTTTGGTTAAAAAAAAGTTTGTAGGGTTAGAATTTGATCCTCTAAATTGTGGTTTAATTGTGAAAGTAGATAGCAAACATTCATGGTTTCCTTAATAGTTACTCATCTGACAAACTACACCTATATTCATCTTCGTTGATGTAATGATAAGTCTTGAAATGTTTTTAAAAAATTTCACAATTCCCAAATGAAACACTTACAGTAACTTGACTGAGGTTAGTGCTACTTTGCCCTTCATTTAAAAATCAATTCCCCAGTTTAGCGTACTTTAAAAAATGTAACAACTTTAGCTATAGTGTTAGAGGTTTAATGAATGTTAGCGTATTAGAGGTTATACTTGGGGAGTGGTGTTTTTGGTACGATTTTCTAACTCCCAATCAACTAAAAAATGTAAAAAAGCAGCTTTGCACGTTATCCAAATTCAGTTCAGTTCAGTGTTACTTATTGAGCAATGATGGTGGAGGCCAGCACAAACTGGATACAAAACTACCCTCAAGTAACTCAGAATTTGTAGTTCTATAATATGCTTCAGTAACTGGAGTATGGAGTAAGTGCTGTAACAGAAAGACGAACTGTAGACATCTCTCTCTCTCTCTCTCTCTCTCTCTCTCTCCCCAAGGAAAGCTGACTTCCCTAACAGGCCATAGAAAGTGGCATTATCTTGGAAAATATGTTGAAATCTGGTCTTTAACTTGTTAAGTCTGTTTCTTTTCTTTTTCTTTCTTTTTTTTTTTTTTTTCAGAGATGGAGTCTCACTGTGTTGCCTAGGTTGGAGTGAAGTGGTGCAATCATAGCTCCCTGCAGTCTCCAACTCCTGGGCTCAAGGGATCCTCTTGCCTTGGCCTCCCAAGTAGCTGAGATCACAGTTGGGTACCACCATTTCCGGCTACTTTTAAAAAATTATTTTGTGTAGAGATGGAGTCTTGCTATGTTGCCTAGGCTGGTCTCAAACTCCTGGCTTCAAGCAATCCTACCACCCCACCCTCCCAAAGTGCTGAGACTATAGGCATGAGCCACTGCACCCAGCCAAGTCTGTTTCTTAAACTGATAAATCACAGGACTACTATATAAACCCAGAATAACAAATTACTAATTTATAATGAGAATTTTAACATCTTAGGGAACTAGACTCTCTTTTATGATCCCAGCAAAATATCTCTCTGTATATGTGCCACATTTGAGAGCCAAATTACAGCCAAAAGGTTGTTTTTGAAACTTGAATCTAGAGCAAGAGGAATTAATTAGTGGATTCTAAATTTCAAATAATTTGATAGCTTCAGAGCATCAAGGTGTACACATAGGTTCTTTTTTCCTGGACAGTAAGTGTCCACTGATGATTGTCCTCCCTTCTTAGGTACATCTCTTTTTCTATCTCTGATATGCTAATATTTTCAGTCAGATTATAATCTGGTTTGGGGATCCTTGTGACTGTTTCAAGTGTCTACATTTATTCTCTAAATCAGTTTATCTTAATTGTAAAGTTTAAATTCTAAGTGGCAAGCTTATTTTCTTTAAGAAAAAATAATGATGGGGTAGGGAGGTGGGGCTGGGGTACCATATTACAGCCCCTACATGCTGGCAATATAAACCAGGTGGTTAATGGCACCTCTCTATGGTGCTAAAAGGCAGATGAGGCCGGTCACGGTGGCTCATGCCTGTTAATCCCAGCACTTTGGGAGGCCAAGGCCGGTGGATCACTTGAGGTCGGGAGTTTGAGATCAGTCTGGTCGACATTGTAAAACTCCATCTCTAATGAAAATACAAAGAATTAGCTGGGTGTGGTGGTGCGCCTGTCATCCCAGCTACTCAGAAGGCTGAGGAAGGAGGATCACTTGAACCAGGGAGGCGGAGGTTGCAGTGAGCCGAGATTGCACCACTGCACTCCAACCTGGGTGGCAGAGTGAGACTCCATCTCAAAAAAGAAAAATTAAAAAATTAAAAAATTAAAAAAGGCAGATGATCAGAGACAGCTTTATACAGGAGGTGAATTTTCGTCTGGCTTGACAAGATAACAAAGCCAGGTTGAGTGGGAAGAAAATTTTGCCAAAAGAACACAAGCAGATTTATGACAGTGGGAAGATGCTTTATTGAAGTGAATCCCATGCTGTGATAGAAATTTTCTGTGAGGATTTGATTCAAACTCGATCCTTTTTCAAGTATATAACTATTTAAAAAGAGAAATTAAGTGAATTGTCAGCTGTTGGCCATCTGCCTCAATGTGTGCTTTTGAAGCCCAGCAGATTGCACATTCTGTGTAGGTGGATAGCTTGAAACCTGCAGACAACTGTCAGAGGACAATGACTTCAGAGAAGATTCAGTGAATTTCTAACATCAAACTTCAACTACTGTAATATGCTTGCCTAGCCATCTCTTTGTTGTTGCTGTCCTACAGCTTTATTGAGATATAACTGACATACAATAAACTGGGCAAATTTAAAGTGTGCAATTTGAAGTTTCAACGTATGTATATACCTGTGAAATCATCACCACAATCAAGATGACGAACTTATCCATGATCCCAAAAAGTTTCCTTCTGCCCTTTTTAAATTCCTCCTTCGCCCCTCTGCTTTTGTCATTATATATTACTTTGCATTTCCTAGAATTTCATATAAATGGAATCATACATCTACTCTTTGTTGTTGTCTGGCTTCTTTCACTCAGCATAATTATTTTGAAACTTATCTATGCTGTTGTGGGTATCAGTAGCTCATTTCCTTTTGTTGCTGAGTAGTATTTCATTGTATGAATGTGCTACACGTTATTGGTTCACCATTCGTTGAGTTGTTTCCAGTTTTATGGCTATTACAAATAAAGTTGCTATAATTATTTGTGCACATGTCTTTCATTTCTCTTGGGCACATTTCTCGGGGTATATAACACTAGGCATGCTTTTAAAGAAACTGCCAAATCATTTTCCAAAAGGGTTGTACCTTTTACATTCCCACTAGCAACGTATGAAGGTTCTCATTTCTCCACCTCCTTCTCAATACTTGTTACTGTACATCTTTTATATTATAGCCATTCTAGTGGGTGTGAAATCTTATTATGGTTTTTTGACTTAAATTTCCCTAATGATTAATGATATTGAGCTTTTTTTTCATGAGCTTGATTATTATCTACATATTTTTGGTAAAGTGTCTGTTGAAATATTTTGCCCATTTTCCATTGAGTTGTTTGGGTTTCACTGAGTTCATTGGGTTCATTTCATATTCTAAATGCAAGTTTTATCATATATGTTCTTTGCAAATATTTTCTCCCACTGTGCAGATTGTCTTTCCATTTTAGTAACAGTGTCTTTTGAAGACCAGACATTTTAAAATTTTGCTGTGGTAAATAAACATTATCAGTTTTTTCTTTTATGGTTCTGCTTTTAATGTCGTATCTAAGAAATCATTACTTAATCCAGATTACAAAAATATTCTATTTTTTTCTAGAAGTTTTATAGTTTTGCATTTTTACATTTAGGCCTATGATCCATTTGAGTTAACTTTTGTATATGGTGATCAAGGTGTTTTTTTTTTTCTTATCTTTTTTTTTTTTTTGCATGTAGATGTACAGTTGTTCTAACACTGTTTGTTAAGAGCACTATCCTTTTTCCATTTAATTGCCTTAGCACCTTTGTTCAAATCAATTGACCACATATATAATTGTCTGTATCTGGGTTTCTATTGTGTTTGACTGATTTATTTATCTGCCTTTTTTTTTCTTTTTCTTTTTTTGAGATGGAGTCTAACTCTGTTACCCAGGCTGGAGTGCAGTGGCACCATCTTGGCTCACTGCAACCTTCGCCTCCTTGGTTCAAGCAATTCTACTGCCTCAGCCTCCCTTATCTATCTTTAGACCAATACCAAACTGATTTGGTTACAGTAGCTTTATATGTTTTGAAATCACGTAGTCAAATTCTTGAGCTTTGCTCTTCTTATTCAAAATTGTTTTCATTGTGTTAGGTTCTTTGAATTTCCATATACATTTCAGAATTCACTTGTAAATGTAGACAAAAAGCCAGTGGGGTATTTGATTGGGGTTACATTGAGTCTATAGATCAACTTATAGAGAATTGATATCTTAACAACATTGGGTCTTCTGATGCATGAACATGACATATTATTTCATTTATTTTGGTTAATGGTTCTCCGCTAAGGGTAATTGTGCATCACAAGGGACATTTGACAGTATCTAGACACAAACAACTAGAGCATAAGAGCCCCTTTGCTGTACCCACAGTCTTGTATTTACAGTCTATACTTCCATTCTTTCAGGAGGTTTGCTCCCAGAACTGGTGATATAAAGAAGGAAAGTAGCAGTATGAGCACTTTGAGGGCTAAGCAATGGGATAATATCTTTCTAAGGGAACAGTTAAATCAACTTCATTTGGTCTTCCATGGACATGAGTTTCAAGTGGCTTTCTGGCCTTTCTTCTGTTGGCCTCTTCGCTATTATGTGAAGACTTCATTTATACTCAATCTAATTCAGCTACCATGGGCCATATCACCAGTGCCCATTGTGTTCTATGCATCCTAATATTTTCATTAATCTGAAGGGGAGAGGGTTTTAACTTTGAAGGATACTCAAGAGGACTTTCTTATGAACTCAGATGGAAAGTGTCCTGAAATTTGTCCTTTTAAAAATATCTGTGCATTTTTTTGTGCTATGACATTCTTACATGTATCATTCTGTGATCAAATCTCCAGCTTACTATAAATGATACCTACATTCTAAAGAGCCAATTCTAGTTGTACCAGCATGGCCTTAGAGAAAAGTAAGGGAATACAATTTTTATTTATCTTCTATTTGGTCGCAGTTAAGTATTTAAAACAGTAAGGTAGATCTCAGATCCACCACCATTAAAAATAAATAAATAAATAAATAAATAAATAAATAAATAAATAAATAAAATAGTGAAGTAGAAAGAAGAGACAAAGATCCAAACCTTTCAAAATGAAAAATGAATTTTAAATATAAGGTTATATTTTATTACCTACTGCTGAGACCATCATTGCATAAATGAATAAATAGAACTAAATAGTCCAGTCACAGTGGCTCACGCCTGTAATCTCAGCACTTTTGGAGGCTGAGGCACGCAGATCACGAGGTCAGGAGACACAGACCATCCTGGCCAACATGGTGAAACCCTGTCTCTATTAAAAATACAAAAGTTAGCTGGGCGTGGTGGCATGCGCCTGTAATCCCAGCTACTCGGGAGGCTGAGGCAGGAGAATCGCTTGAACCAGGGAAGCAGAGGTTGCAATGAGCCAAGATCACACCACTGCACTCCAGCCTGGTGACACAGCGACACTCTGTCTCAAAAAAAAAAAAAAAAAAGAACTAAATAAACTCTTCTTCCCCCACAAATTTACCAGTTTAGCCATTTTAAGTGTACAGGTCAGTAGTTGCATTAAGTACATTCACATTATTATGCAACAAGTACCACCATCCATCTCCAAAATTTTCTCTTTTTCCAAAACTGAAACTCTGTATCCATTAAACAGTAGCTACCCATTCTCCCTCTCCTACCTCCTGGTAACCACTATTCTACTTTCTGGCTCTATGAATTTGACTACCCTACTCTAGCCACCTTTTATAAGTGGGATCATATATTTGTTGTTTTGTCTCCAGCCTATTTCACTTAGCATAATCTCTTTTAGGGTCATCCATGTTGTAGCATGTGTTGTAATTACGTACTTTTTTGTGTGTGAGATAGAGTCTTACTCTATCATCCAGGCTGGAGTGCACTGGCACAATCATGGTTCAATGCAGCTTTGACCTCCTGGGCTCAATCGATCCTCCCACATTGGCCTCCCAAATGGCTGGGATTACAAGCAATTTTTTTGGTATTTTTGTAGAGATGGGGTCTCAGTTTGTTGCTCAGGCTTATAATGATGTACCTTTTAAAAGGCCAAATCATATTCCATTATATGTTTATACAACATTTTATTAATCCATTCATCTGTTAATGGAAATTTCAATTGTTTCCACCTTTTGCCACTGTGAATAATGCTGCAACACATATGGATGTACAGATGTCTCTCTGTGTCCCTGTTTTCAATGCTTTTGGGTTGCAAAAGAAGAGGGATTATTGCATATATGGTAATTCTATATTTAATTTTTTGGAACGACCATACTGTTCTCTACAGCAGCTGCACCATTTTACATTCCCACCAACAGTGTACAAGGGTTTCAGTTTCCCCATATCTTCATGAACACTGATATTTTCTGTTTTTGTTTTTTAAAATAATTGCCATCCTAATGGGTATAAAGTGAAATATCATTGTGGTTTTGATTTGCATTTCCTTACTGATTAGTGATGTAAAAGATATTTTTAAAGTTTCATATTTACTGACATATTTACCATTTCCAATATTCTTCATTATTTTCATCTGGTATCATTTTCCTTCTGCCTGAAAGAATTTCTTTAATCCTTCTTATTCTTGTGCAGATTTGCTGGTGGGAAAATTCTTTCAGCTTTTGTATGTGAAAAAGTCTTTATTTCACCTTCATGTTTGAAAGATATTCTTGCTGGTTATCAGGACTGACTACATACTTCGTGGGGCTCAATGCAAAATAAAAATGTAGACCCCTCTTCAAATATTATTAAGAATTTCAAGTCATCAACAACAGAGCATTAAACCAAGCCAGTCCTTCTGAGTGCAAAGCCCTGTGTGACTACACGGGTTGTATGCACAAGAAACCTACTCTGCTGGTTGTAGAAATCCAGGTGACTGCTCTTTTTTTCCTTCAGCTCTTTAAAGATGTTGCTCTGTTGTCTTTTTTTTTTTTTTCTGAGATGGAGTTTCGCTCTTGTTGCCCAGGCTAGAGTGCAATGATGCCATCTCGGCTCACCACAACCTCGACCTCCCGGGTTCAAGTGATTCTCCTGCCTCAGCCTCCTGAGTAGCTGGGATTACAGGCATACGTCACCATGCCCAGCCAATTTTGTATTTTTAGTAGAGATGGGGTTTCTCCATGTTGGTCAGGCTGGTCTCGAACTGCTGACCTCAGGTGATCTGCCCTCCTCAGCCTCCCAAAGTGCTGGAATTACAGGCATGAGTCACTGCGCCTGGCTTCTCTGTTGTGTTTTAATTTTCAAGTTATGCTCTCATTCTTATCCTTGTTTCTCTCTATATAATGTTCTTTTTTCTCCTGAATACTTATAAATTTTTCTCTTTATCACTGATCTTAAGCAATTTGATTAAAATGTGCCTAGGTGTGGTTACTTTCATGTTTCTCGTGCTTTGGATTTGTTACGCTTACCGGATCTGTGTGTTTACAGTTTTCATTATACTTGGACAATTTTCAGCCATTATTTTTTGAAAAATTTTTGTTGCCCTCTATAACTCCTTTCCTTTAGGGACTTCAGTTACATATATATTAGGTCATTTAAATTTTTCCCATTGATCACTGATGCTCTGTTCACTTTTTGTCTTCTTTCTCTTGTTTTATTTTTGGATCATTTTCATTGCTATGTCTTTAAGTTCACTAACTTTTTCTTCTACAGTGTCTAATCTGTTGTTAATTCCATCCAGTGTATTCTTCATCTCAGATATTGTCTTTTTCGTCTCTAGAAGTTTGTAACTTTCATGTATTAATTTTTTTTCTTTTTTTTTGAGATGGAGTTTCACTCTTGTCAATGTTACAATCTCAGCTCCTTGCAACCTGCAATCTCTGCCTCCCGGGTACAAGCAATTCTCCTGTCTCAGCCTCCTGAGTAGCTGGGATTACAGGCACCCACCACCACGCCTGGCTAATTTTTGTATTTTTAGTAGAGATGGGGTTTCACCATGTTGGCCAGGGTGGTCTCAAATTTCTGACCTCAGGTGATCTGCCCGCCTCCTCCCAAAGTGCTGGGCTTACAGGCGTGAGGCACTGTGCCCGCCCATGTATTAATATTTTACTTCATTTGATCAATCTTTGTTCTACTTTCTTGAACATTTGAAATACTATAATAACAATTCTAACATTTGTTCAGTTCTGAGTATGTTTCTGGTAATTGATTTTTCTCTGCATTTTAAGTACTGTTTCCTGCTTCTTTGCACACCTGGCAATACTTTGATTTGATACCACACATTAAACATTTTACATATTGGGTGTTAGATAGTTTTGCATTCCCATAAACATTATTGAGCTTTATTCTGGGTCACAGTTAAGTTAGTTGGAAACAGATCCTTCGTGATCTTAAGCTTCATTATGGGGAACCCAAGCAACTTTTTAAAGATGATTAATTTTCCCCATTACTTGGGTGATACCCTTCTAAGTACTCTAGCCAATATCCTGTTAATTATGAGGCTTTTCCCACTTTAGTAGATGATGAAACAAACTACTTCCAGCCTTGTATGAGCCAAGAGGATTGTTTAATCTGATTCTCTTGTGTGGTTCTTACCCCAACCTTGGTAGTTTCCTGATATACTGATCAGTATTCAGCTGAATATTCAGGGAGACTCTCCACAGATCTCTGGAATTTTCTATTCTTTCTGGTACTCTTCCCCATGAACTCTACCTGCCTTGGCCTTCTCAAATCTCTGCATGATCTCTTCAACTCAGGGAGATCACCAGGCTCTGCCTGGATTGCCTCTCTGTGAGCTCTGGGGCAGTTAAGTAGGACAGTTATATGGCTTACTTTGCTTGTTTCTCTCTTCTCTTGGATAACTTTCCTATGTTGTCTGATATCCAGTGTCTGAAAATAATTATTTTATATATCTTGTCCTATTTTTTAGTAATTTCTGTCAGGGGTGAAGGGGAATGAATACCAACCCTATTACCGCATGCTGTCTGGAAGTAGAAGTGTCTTTCTAGCCACATTATAAATTAGTAGTTTTCAACCCTGACTACATATTAGAATTATTTGGGGGAGGTCTTTAAAAAGCTGATGTAAGGCTTCATTCCAGACCAATTAAATCAGACTTTTTCAGATTGAGGTCCCGCACAAGGGAGGGACTGTTCTCAGTAGGAGGCTGGACTCAGAGCGGCGCGGCTCCCGGGGCTGTTTCGTGAGCTGGAGCCAGCGGCTGCCCGGGCGGCGGTGCGCGCACTCTCCAGGCTGAGACACGACTGGCTGGCACGAGTTGCTCGGCACCAGCTGAGCTGTCAACCGCGAGCGGAGGCGGGGCTCCCGACAACCAGTGTGCTGGGGCAGAATCGGCCCAGGTTGCACGCCCCCTGAACCACCCTCGCGTCTCCCCGACCCCTCTCTCACTGGCTCAGATGAATGATGACAGCAGAGGGCAGAGAGCTTAGAGGACGCCGTACCAAGCCCCGTCCCTCGCCCATCCCAACGAAGGTCTTAGAATACAATCAACCAACTACAGGAAGAATTTGTAGAGGAGGTTTTCTTGTGTGTCTGCATCGCCCCACCCACAGGTAACCCCAGAGCCAGAGATGGAGTCTAGGAAGGTTTAGGAGCAATCCCGGCTGAATGCAGATGTATACCCTACGTGGTCATGGAACACGATGTTGTCTTCCTAGAGATGTGACATGCCAGTTTCACCATTAATCCAGGGACAGGACCCTTCATCAGGAAGGGAAGCATCCCAACAAAACCTTACAGCCCTATTAGCTGCCTGTATCTCAGACATCTCCTGTTTTAGGGTATTCTACCTCCTCGTTTTTCAGTTTCGCCAGCAACTGGGCTCTACCAATAGCTTCAAGGAGGGAGAAGCTTCCTGACTCCCAGAACACTAGAAAAGCCTCAAGACAGTAGCCATCAGGACCTAGACACTCCCTTGTGACTGTTTTAAGATCATGGAAAAGGGCTCTTTGGAGATGGCATTGCCTCAGGCCCTGTACCATGTACTTATGTATCAAGATTTAAACAAGGCAGACATACTATAATTAGAGTGCTTGCCACCCTGAAGCTCCTTTTTAGCTTTCAAATAAGACCGTTTTATTAAATGACATAATCACTGTTATTATTAGCACTATCACTGACCTTTTTTTAATTTGAAAAAGGCTTTATAGTGCCCACATGTGGCAATGTTAATTTCATTGTACTTGTTTCAGAGATGATAAATTTGAGACCCCAAAAGGCCCAAAGTCTCTGCTAAGGTTCTGATACAGGCTGTGTTCTCCATTGGATGGCCCCAGAGATATGTTCCCTGAATTTCTAAAGCTACGACCCACAAGACTTCTCCAGGATGAATTTATTCTTTCAGGCCTCCTAGGCATTTAACTCAGGAAGAACCTGGCATGCCTGGGTATTGGTGAGACTGTGGGGAGTCTGTGTTCTTGGGGGAACCTGTCATCTGTCTGTTATCTCTTGGATTGGTTCCCCTACATACTAGTACAAAGTAGGGGTGGGGAGGGGAGGATAACAAAACATTTGAAGGTTTAGCAGAACTGTCTAAAAAGCCCCTAGTCTAGACTCCTCCAACACTTGATTAATTGGTAGGACCACACTGCTCCAGAGCTCAAAATGTTACCAGGAAAAATTTCAAGGTCCAGTTTGATCTTAGACAAGGCTCACAGGCCACCTGTCTTGAAAAGAATATCCTGTTGCCTCTGATGGGGGGGAAGAAAAGGCAGGGAGAGTCAGATTCCCATCCTTCCTACCAAAGTTGGGGCTATATTTAGCTTTGTCTCAAATCAAATTATGGGCTACCGAGTTGTGGAGAGGAACTCTGTCTACAGGCAGCTCACTGGATTCAAGAAATGATAGCACTAACTAGGTGAGCTGTGGGGTCTCAGAAGTGACGCTAGAAAATACGTTCATGTATTTTTAAAATAACTTTTTTCAAAAGTTTATAGCACATTCATTGTAAAAACATTTGAAAAATACAGAAAGTTATATAGATTACTCAGAATACCCAGGGATCTTCAATATTAAAAATGTGTTGCATTTTTTTCCCACTCTTTAAAAAATGCATCTTTTAACCCAAGCACCAACTCTTTCTTACACACATGGGTATATTCTTGAGAAGAGAAATTTCCTTGTTGTTTTAAAAATTATACTTATTGTCAAAAGAACAATTTTTTTGCGTTAGATTTCAGAAGAAAAATATTCACCCATATAACCACTGCTACAGCACAAATGTTTAAATTTCTCCAAATTCCCTTTAGTCATTATCTATATATATTAAATATCTATTTACATAATTACGATTACAGCTTAGGTATATGTTTATATTCTCCTTCTTTCACTTAGTAAATATTTGTCCATGTTTTTAGGGAAAGTTCATAGTTATTATTCTAATGAGTGTACAATATTTTATAATATTAGTAGGACCATAGATTACTTAAAATATTCTACTATTGCATAGTTATGCTGTTTCTGATATTAGACTGTTATAAATAATGCCTTAATGAAGAGCTTTCTGCCTTTATCATTCTCCTTTTTTGAATTATGCTATGGTTGAATGTATGTATGCCTTCAAAATTCATACATTGGTACTTAATACCGAGTGTTATAGTACTACAGGGTGGGGCCTTTTAGGAATATGTCTTAGGAAGTGATAAGGCATGAACACTCCACTCTCATGAATGGGATTAGTGCTCTTAAAAAAGAGGTTGAAAGGATTGCTCTGGTCCCTTTTGTCCTCTGTCCCTCCTGCCATGTGAGGACACAGCATCTGTGGCAACAAGGAGCCATCTTGGGAGCAGAAAGCAAGCTCTTCCAGACACTGAATCTGCCAGCACCTTGATCTTGGTCCAGCCTTCAGAACTGTGAGAAATAAATTTCTATTATTTACAAATTACCCAGTCTAAGCTATTTTGCTATAGCAGCAGGAATGGACTAAAGATGATTTTCCTGGGATAAAAGGACTTTCTAATTTTATTATCTTAGCCTCAAAAGCACTAGAAATTCTTTTATTTTTTTCTTATTTAATTTGTAAATAATTGGATAGTTATATTTTAGTTCTATATCTAGCTAGTATACAAATAATGTAACACCATCTCATTTTGCTTTACATTTCTTAGAATACTAGCGAGTAAGGTCTTATTTCATACCCTTTCTTGGAAACCATATGTGTAGTAGCCAGTCTCATGAAATCCTTGTGTTGAGTCACTGTATTAGTCATCTTTTTGCTGAAACAATGCTGCTCAACAAAGAACTCCCCAATCTCAGTATTATACAACACACATCCATTTCTCCCTCAAGGATCTATAGTTTAGGTATGGATTGGTTTAAGTCTGTCATTTTTATGGCAGAGTGCAGGAGTGCAAGAGAGTTGGCAGAGACTCATGATGACTGGTCTCTGCTCAGAACTGGCACAGTCTCGCTTCTGCCATTTTCCGTTCACCAAAGTAAGTCACATGGCCAAGTCCAAAGTCATTGGTGCAGAAAAGTACAGTCTGCCCACAGAGTGCAGGAGGGGAGAGTAATATTTGTGGAACAATAATGCAATCCACCAGTCACTGTATGTGCTGCTTTCTTGCTTTTTGTTAAGCTTTTCTCCTTGTAGATACATGGTAACTTTATTCTTCCTCATCCCATTTTAACTTAGCTATGACTTTTGAACAGTGAAATGTAACTTGTTTCATTGGCTGAAACGTGAGAGGAAGTCTCATGTGGTCACTTCTGGGAAGAACGCAGACATTTTTAAGAGCTAGTACATAATTGGCCCTTTTCAGTTTCCACTGTTTTATTGATCCTTGAAGATCAATAAGATGAAGCTTTCATCAACCTAAGTCCCTGAGTTACTGTGATGGTCAGAGCCTTCCTGCTAACCCTAATTGAACATGTAGAATGAGCAAGAAATTCATTTTTGTTGTATTAAGTTACTGAGATTTGGAGATTATTTATTACTGGAGCATAATCCAGCCTATCCTAACACATTGCTTTTTATTTCCATTTTGCAACCAAGTATTGTTATGTGTGTGTCTGCTCTCAGTTTTCTGGCTTAGAACTCAAATAACCGGCCAGGCGCGGTGGCTCACGCCTGTAATCCCAGCACTTAGGGAGGCCGAGGAGGGCAGATCACGGGGTCAGCAGATCGAGACCATCCTGGCTAACACGGTGAAACCCCGTCTCTACTAAAAATACAAAAAATTAGCCGGGCGAGGTGGCGGGCGCCTATAGTCCCAACTACACGGGAGGTTGAGGCAGGAGAATGGCGTGAACCTGGGAGGTGGAGCCTGCAGCGAGCCGAGATCGCGCCACTGCACTCCAACCTGGGCGACAGCGAGACTCCGTCTCAAAAAAAATAAAAAGAAAAAGAACTCAAATAACCTGGGTAAATGATGTTGATAAATTAAACTATTCATTTTATTCTTTCCTGAGGGCACTGCTCTTAGTTTGGTCAACTGATTGTGCTTCAGGGAATACCTGAATTGATGATAAGGGACAAAAAATCGGAAGGTGTCACAGTCTTTACAGTCAGCTCCAAATATTCCAATGATACTTTTACCTTTCATTCAGTTTTTAAAATTCATTTTCCTTTTCTTCTCTCCAACTTGTTTCTGGGTAAAAAGGATTATTGATGTTGATATAGTTTACTGCATAATCTATACATCAATAATAAAAATAGCTATGTCTAATATATTTTTGCCAGATCCTCCTCTAACAATTGTGTGTGTACTAACTCTTTTCATCCTCGCAGCAGTTTTTTGAGGTAGGCTCTAGTTAATGCCCACTTTACAAATGACTAATGTGGAGCACAGGGAGGTAAATTATACTGCCCACATTCACAAAGCTGATTGATGGCAAAGCCGAGATTTGAAACCAATCAGTTTTGTTTCAGAATGGCCTGCCTAACCATTTTGCGTACTGCTTCCCTAATTTTGACACGTAACATTGGCTGGGACTTAGATAGGAGGACAATATGTCTGCAACATCTGTCACTTCAGTGATCCCTGTGATCACCTGGTTAGTCAGAACATGATGTCTTCTTGATCCATCACAGCTCCATGTCTGTCTCTCTAACCTTGGGCTTAAAAAACAAATGCCCTTTCCAGACAAAGAGGCATCATTCTGAGATCAAGGATACAGTGTCTGTAGTAGATTAAAGATGACCACAAATTACTTGCTACTTCTCCCATTGAGAGGTGGAATCTAATTCTCCTCCCTTTAATATGGGCTACCCTTAGAGACTTACTTGACTAATAGAATACAGCAGAAGAGATGTCTGACTGGCCAGGCTAGGTAAGTAAGAAGCCTTGTAGCTTCCATGTGAGACTCTTGGGACATGTCTTCTAAGGCCTAAGCTGCTGGATAAGTCAAACTACCATGCTAGATAAACCACGTGCAGAGGCCATGAGACCACATGAAAAGGGGAGGGGCCTGGCTGAGCACAACGACCAGCAGTTCCCATCAGGGTGCCAGGCATTATGTGTGAAGCAGTCTTCCATCAGCTGGACACAACTGAGCAACCCTAACTGTGGCCACTATGGAATAAATTTGCCCTGCTGAACCATGCTAGAATTATTGATTACCAAAATGATGAGATACAATAAATTGCTTATTGTGCTAAGTTTTGGAGTAGTTTACTAAGTAACAATAGATAACTGGAACTAAATTTGGTATCTGAAAGTGGACTTTCGCTATAACAAAAACTGAAAACAAATGGCAATGACTTTGTACCTGGTTGCCACAGAAGTTAGAAAGGCCTCAAGAAAAATGTTAGTGAATACTGGAAGGACATCGAGGAGACTGCTGGAGAGACTGAAGGACAGTAAAGAAAATACTATGGGGGGTGGCTGAAGAAATGACCTGTGTTATGTAGTGGCAGAAAGTTTTCATCTTTGATAATGTGGGAAAATAGAAAAGGTGCCCAATGAATGGGAGGATCTGGCTAAGGAGATTTTCAGCAGAATTTCAAAACTACAAAGAGGTTTCTTTTAGCCACATTTTAATAAGATATTGATTAAAAAAAAAGAAAAAAAAGTGGGCTTAAAAAGGAGCCATTTGGTTTTTAAGCAGAATTTAGAGGAATTATAAAGAGGCAGGACTTGCTGGGTTCAGAAGAGATTGGGTGCATTCAGGGTGGCATGGCCGTAGACTTTGCTGGGTTCAAACATCAAACTGCTTCTCATCCTCAATCTCTCTAGACAGGGAAAGCTTTCAAAATAAGAAATGGCTTCAGGGCAAAAATAAATTCCAAGATGTGACAGCTAGACCCATGATTAAGACCTCAATTAAGGTGGTGCCTCATATATCCTTTCAGTTAAACAAAAAGCCTTCTACAATCTTGGGCAATGTACCTCTCCATTGGACAAAAGAGTTTCTAAGAATTTTAAGGTTCTGTTATCCCATGTCAGACTCACAGTTAGTCCAAGCAAGGTGAAAAAGCTGGCTTCAGAATGAAATGTGGGTGTGGCTTTTGCCTAGTAAAGTTCGTTATCAATTAGTATATAAGACGCCTTAACATTTTTAAGTGAATTATACCAGCATGGACTGACTGAAAAGGATGAAGAGAGTACAAAGTGAAAAGATGCCTTTGGACCCTCAACCTGCCTCAGAGAAGCAGGCTGAGAAAGTTACCCAGCCAAAAACAAGGATTACTTCTTAGGGAAAAAGAAGAATGGCTCAAAGAATGGAACCAAGAGCCCAGAGGACTGATGGATAGCCAGAGGGAATCATTCCCAGGAGCAGGACTGGGCCCTAATCAAGGAACTGGTAATATGTACTCAGCTAGATTTCAAAATTGCTGTCGACTACTGACCGCTGTATGCCTCTGTTCTCTGACTCTTCAAATGGGAGTGCCTATTATGGTTATCCTATCTCTGTCCCATTGTTTCTTGGGTGTGAGGGCCCCAGTGACTTCAGATCAAGGGGAACTATACTCAAGGAGCTGAGTGCCAGGAGCCTCATCATCACCTGAATTTGAGTTAGATGGTGAGAAAGTGGACTTCTAGGCTGATGCAGTAAATGTCAGGAAACTTTTGAGGGCTTTAGGAGAGTGTGAGTTTATTTTGCTTGTGGTAATAATGTCTGTGGCCAGAGGAAAAGGAATGTGGTAGATTCAAGATGGCTACAAATTTTTTGCTACTTCTCTTATTCAGAGGTAGAATCTAATTCCCCTCCCTTGGATCTAAGCTGGTCTTCATGACTTGCTTGACCAATAGAATGCAGTCCTGAGCCATAAACTCCTGAACCTGGGCAATAAGAAACCTTGCAGTTTCCAGTAGGCCTCTTGATATACTCAGCTGCCATGAAAGAAATCTGACTACCTTGCTGGAGTTATAGAGAGGAGAGGTCTTGAGGTCACCAGCAGTCCTCAAAGGCATCAGGCACACAATATAAGTGAAGTTACCTGGGACCTCCAGAGCAGCCCTGCCTTCCACTGAATACCAGCAAGTGACCCAGTCAATACTGCATGGGGAAAACAAATTGCTCAGCTGAGACCTGTCCAAATTACTGACCCACAAAATCATAAGATACAATAAAATGGTTGTTTTGAGCTACTGAATTGTGGGGTAGATTGTTTATGCAGGAATAGACAACTGAGACCAAGCCTTAAAATGGACACAGTATTTCTGATGCATTATCTCATTCATTCATCCAATAAATAGTTACTGTGAACCATTATGTGTCAGGCACTACTCTTTATTCTAGAGACACAGTAGTTTAAAAAAAGGCCAACAAAGACCCTGTTTTCATGGAGCTTACAATCTACTGGTTTAGATAGATAATAAGTAAAGGAATAACTACAATATGCCAGATGGTGATAAGGGCGATAAAGATAAGTGAAGCATGTCAAGGGAGCATCCCAGCAAGACAACCCTCTTTTTATAGAAGAGAAAACAGAGTCTTAGAAAGATTAAATAATAGGCAGTAAGAGAAGCAAGTTCCTAGGTACAATGAAACTGGAGTTTCACTTGATGAAACACTGTTCAATAGAATTTATAAATTCAAATTGTTGTTTAGCACAACAGAGGAACCTAATAGGCAGAAGTGTGGCTTGGATGGATGTTCCTGACTACTCAGGCTGTCCAAGTAAACTGTTGTATATACAAGAATGGAAAGATCTGAGGTGGAGCCAAGGTGGCCAAATAGGAACAGCTCCAGTCTAGACCTCCCAGCGTGAGCGATGCAGAAGACGGGTGATTTCTGCCTTGCCAACTGAGGTACTGGGGAGTGTCGGAAAGTGGGTGCAGGACAGTGGGTGCACTGCACCCAGCATGAGCCAAAGGAGGGTGAAGCATCACCTCACCCGGGAGGCACAAGGGGTCAGGGAATTCCCTTTCCTAGTCAAAGAAAGGGGTGACAGACGGCACCTGGAAAATCGGGTCATTCCCACCCTAATACTGCACTTTTCCAACAGTCTTAGCAAACGGCACACCAGGAGATTATATGCCATGCATGGCTCGGGGGGTCCCTACGCCCATAGAGCCTCCCTCACTGCTGGCACAGCAGACTGAGATCGAACTGCAAGGTGGCAGCGAGGCTGGGGGAGGGGCGCCTGCCATTGCCAAAGCTGGAGTAGGTAAACAAAGCAGCCCGGAAGCTCTAACTGGGTGGAGCCCACTGCAGCTCAAGGAGGCCTGCCTGCCTCTGTAGACTGCACCTCTGGGGGCAGGGAATAGTCAAACAAAAGGCAGCAGAATCCTCTGCAGACTTAAATGTCCCTGTCTGACAGCTTTGACGAGAGTAGTGGTTCTCCCAGCACACAGCTTGAGATCTGAGAATGGACAGACTGCCTCCTTAGGTTGGTCCCTGACCCCCAAGTAGCCTAACTGGGAGGCCCCCCCCAGTAGGGGCAGACAGACACCTCACATGGCCGGGAACTCCTCTGAGACAAAACTTCCAGAGGAATGATCAGGCAGCAACATTTGCTGCTCACCAGTATCTGCTGTTCTGCAGCCTCCGCTGCTGATACCCTGGCAAACAGGGTCTGGAGTGACCTCAAGCAAACTCCAACAGACCTGCAGCTGAGGGTCCTGACTGTTAGAAGGAAAACTAACAAACATAAAGGACATCCACACCAAAACCCCATTTGTACAACACCATCATCAAAGACCAAAGGTAGATAAAACCACAAAGATGGGAAAAAATAGAGCAGAAAAACTGGAAACTCTAAAAATCAGAGTGCCTTTCCTCCTCCAAAGGAACGCAGCTCCTCGCCAGCAATGGAACAAAGCTGGATGGAGAATGACTTTGACAAGTTGAGAGAAGAAGGCTTCAGACAATCAAACTACTCCGAGCTAAAGGAGGAAGTTCGAACCCATGGCAAAGAAGTTAAAAACCTTGAAAAAAAATTAGACGAATGGCTAACTAGAATAACCAATATAGAGAAGTCCTTAAAGGACCTGATGGAGCTGAAAACCAAAGCACAAGAACTACACGACAAATGCACAAGCCTCAGTGGCCGATTCGATCAACTGGAAGAAAGGGTATCAGTGATGGAAGATGAAATGAATGAAATGAAGCAAGAAGAGAAGTTTAAAGAAAAAAGAATAAAAAGAAATGAACAAAGCCTTCAAGAAATATGGGGCTATGTGAAAAGACCAAATCTACATCTGATTGGTGTACCTGAAAGTGACGGGGAGAATGGAACCAAGTTGGAAAACACTCAGCAGGATAATATCCAGGAGAACCTCCCCAATCTAGCAAGGCAGGCCAACATTCAAATTCAGGAAATACAGAGAATGCCACAAAGATACTCCTTGAGAAGAGCAACTCCAAGACAAATAATTGTCAGATTCACCGAAGTTGAAATGAAGGAAAAAATGTTAAGGGCAGCCAGAGAGAAAGGTCGGGTTACCCTCAAAGGGAAGCCCATCAGACTAACAGCGGATCTCTCGGCAGAAACTCTACAAGCCAGAAGAGAGTGGGGGCTAATATTCAACATTCTTAAAGAAAAGAATTTTCAACCAGAATTTCATATCCAGCCAAATGAAGCTTCATAAGTGAAGGAGAAATAAAATACTTTACAGACAAGCAAATGCGGAGAGATTTTGTCACCACCAGGCCTGCCCTAAAAGAGCTCCTGAAGGAAGCACTAAACATGGAAAGGAACAACCGGTACCAGCCACTGCAAAAACATGCCAAATTGTAAAGACCATCAAGGCTAGGAAGAAACTGCAGCAACTAACAAGCAAAATAACCAGCTAACATCATAATGACAGGATCAAATTCAAACATAACAATATTAACCTTAAATGTAAGTGGGCTAAATGCTCCAAGTAAAAGACACAGAATGGCAAATTGGGTAAAGAGTCAAGACCCATCAGTGTGCTGTATTCAGGAAACCCATCTCACATGCAGAGACACCATAGGCTCAAAATAAAGGGATGGAGGAAGATCTACCAAGAAAATGGAAAACAAAAAAATGTAGGGGTTGCAATCCTAGTCTCTGATAAAACAGACTTTAAACCAACAAAGATCAAAAGAGACAAAGAAGGCCATTACATAATGGTAAAGGGATCAATTCAACAAGAAGAGCTAACTATCCTAAATATATATGCACCCAATACAGGAGCACCCAGATGGATAAAGCAAGTCCTTAGAGACCTAGAAAGAGACTTAGACTCCCACACAATAATAATGGGAGACTTTAACACCCCACTGTCAACAGTAGACAGATCAACGAGACAGAAATTCAACAAGGATCTCCAGGAATTGAACTCAGCTCTGCACCAAGTGGACCTAATAGACATCTACAGAACTCTCCACCACAAATCAACAGAATATACATTCTTCTCAGCACCACACCGCACTTATTCCAAAATTGACCACATAGTTGGAAGTAAAGCACTCCTCAGCAAATGTAAAAGAACAGAAATTATAATAAACTGTCTCTCAGATCACAGTGCAATCAAACTAGAACTCAGGATTAAGAAACTCACTCAAAACCGCTCAACTACATGGAAACTGAATAACCTGCTCCTGAATGACTACTGGGTACATAATGAAATGAAGACAGAAATGAAGATGTTCTTTGAAACCAACGAGAACAAAGACACAATGTACCAGAATCTCTGGGACACATTCAAAGCAGTGTGTAGAGGAAAATTTATAGCACTAAATGCCCACAAGAGAAAGCAGGAAAGATCTAAAATTGACACCCTAACATCACAATTAAAAGAACTAGAGAAGCAAGAGCAAACACATTCAAAAGCTAGCAGAAGGCAAGAAATAACTAAGATCAGAGCAGAACTGAAGGAGATAGAGACACAAAAAACCCTTCAAAAAATTAATGAATCCAGGAGCTGGTTTTTTGAAAAGATCAACAAAATTGATAGACCGCTAGCAAGACTAATACAGAAGAAAAGAGAGAAGAATCAAATATATGCAATAAAAAATGATAAAGGGGGTATCACCACCGATCCCACAGAAATACAAACTAACATCAGAGAATACTATAAACACCTCTACGCAAATAAACTAGAAAATCTAGAAGAAATGGATAAATTCCTCGACACATGAACCCTCCCAAGACTAAACCAGGAAGAAGTTGAATCTCTGAATATACCAATAACAGGCTCTGAAATTGAGGCAATAATTAACAGCTTACCAACCAAAAAAAGTCCAGGAACAGATGGATTCACAGCCGAATTCTATCAGAGGTACAAGGAACAGTTGGTACCATTCCTTCTGAAACTATTCCAATCAATAGAAAAAGAGGGAATCCTCTCTAACTTATTTTATGAGGCCAGCATCATCCTGATACCAAAGCCTGGCAGAGATACAACAAAAAAAAGAGAATTTTAGACCAATATCCCTGATGAACATCGATGCAAAAATCCTCAATAAAATACTGGCAAACCGAATCCAGCAGCACATCAAAAAGCTTATCCACCATGATCAAGTGGGCTTCATCCCTGGGATGCAAAGGCTGGTTCAACATATGCAAATCAATAAGCGTAATCCATCACATAAACAGAACCAGTGACAAAAACCATATGATTATCTCAATAGATGCAGAAAGGCCTTTGACAAAATTCAACAACGCTTCATGCTAAAAACTATCAATAAATTAGCTATGAATGAGACATATCTCAAAATAATAAGAGCTATCTATGACAAACCCACAGCCAATATCATACTGAATGGGCAAAAACTGGAAACATTCTCTTTGAAAACTGGCACAAGACAGGGATGCCCTCTCTCACCACTCCTATTCAACATAGTGTTGGAAGTTCTGGCCAGGGCAATCAGGCAGGAGAAGGAAATAAAGGGCATTTAATTAGGAAAAGAGGAAGTCAAATTGTCCCTGTTTGCAGATGACATGATTGTATATCTAGAAAACCCCATCATCTCAGCCCAAAATCTCCTTAAGCTGATTGGCAACTTCAGCAAAGTCTGATGATACAAAATCAATGTGCAAAAATCACAAGCATTCTTATACACCAGTAAAAGACAAACAGCCAAATCATGAGTGAACTCCCATTCACAATTGCTTCAAAGAGAATAAAATGCCTAGGAATCCAACTTACAAGGGATGTGAAGGACCTCTTCAAGGAGAACTGCAAACCACTGCTCAATGAAATAAAAGAGGATACAAAGAAATGGAAGAACATTCCATGCTCATGGACAGGAAGAATCAATATCGTGAAAATGGCCATGCTGCCCAAGGTAATTTATAGATTCAATGCCATCCCCATCAAGCTACCAATGACTTTCTTCACAGAATTGGAAAAAACTACTTTAAAGTTCATATGGAACCAAAAAAGGGCCCGCATTGCCAAGTCAATCCTAAGCCAAAAGAACAAAGCTGGAGGCATCACGCTACCTGACTTCAAACTATACTACAAGGCTACAGTAACCAAAACAGCATGGTACTGGTACCAAAACAGAGATTTTTGGTAAACAAAACAGACCAATGGAACAGAACAGAGCCCTCAGAAATAATGCCACATATCTATAACCATCTGATCTTTGACAAACCTGATAAAAACAAGCAATGGGGAAATGATTCCATATTTAATACACGGTGCTGGGAAAACTGGCTAGCCATATGTAGAAAGCTGAAACTAGATCCCTTCCTTACACCTTATACAAGAATTAATTCGAGATGTATTAAAGACTTAAATGTTAGACTTGAAACCATAAAAACCCTAGAAGAAAACCTAGGCAATACCATTCAGGACATAGGCATGGTCAAGGACTTCATGTCTAAAACAACAAAAGCAATGGCAACAAAAGCCAAAATTGACAAATGGGATCTAATTAAACTAAAGAGCTTCTGCACAGCAAAGAAAACTACCATCAGAGTGAACAGGCAACCTACAGAATGGGAGAAAATTTTTGCAATCTACTTATCTGACAAAGGGCTAATATCCAGAATCTACAATGAACTCAAACAAATTTACAAGAAAAAAACAAACAACCCCATCAACAAGTGGGCGAAGGATATGAGCAGACACTTCTCAAAAGAAGACATTTATGCAGCCAACAGACACAGGAAAAAAGGCTCATCATCACCGGCCATCAGAGAAATGCAAATCAAAACCACAATGAGATACCATCTCACACCAGTTAGAATGGCGATCATTAAAAAGTCAGGAAAAAACAGGTGCTGGAGAGGATGTGGAGAAATAGGAACACTTTTACATTGTTGGGACTGTAAACTAGTTCAACCATTGTGGAAGTCAGTGTGGTGATTCCTCAGGGATCTAGAACTAGAAATACCATTTGACCCAGCAATCCCATTACTGGGTATATACCCAAAGGATTATAAATCGTGCTGCTATAAAGACACATGCACATGTATGTTTATTGCGGGACTATTCACAATAGCAAAGACTTGGAACCAAGCCAAATGTCCATCAATAATAGACTGGATTAAGAAAATGTGGCACATATACACCATGGAATACTAGGCAGCCATAAGAAATGATAAGTTCATGTCCTTTGTAGGGACATGGATGAAGCTGGAAACCATCATTCTCAGCAAACTATCACAAGGACAAAAAAACCAAATACCGCATGTTCTCACTCATAGGTGGGAATTGAACAATGAGAACACATAGACACAGGAAGGGGAACATCACACACTGGGGCCTGTTGTGGGGTGGGGGGGCGGGGGAGGGATAGCATTAGGAGATATACCTAATGTAAATGACGAGTTAATGGGTGCAGCTCACCAGCATGGCACATGTATACATATGTAACTAACCTGCATGTTGTGCACATGTACCCTAGAACTTAAAGTATAAAAAAAAAAAAAAGAATGAAAAGATCTGCCTTTCAGTAGCTGAAGTGGAATGGGGCAGGAGGGTTTGGAGGAGGATGTGTGGCTCTGAAGACTATACATAGTAGGCAAAGTGCCAGCTGTGACTCGGAACAACCAAAATCAGGACCAGGAGCAGTTTAGAAGAGAAAACAATTCTCGGAAAAAGCAGAAGTATTTGTGGGGTACAGGGGAATTTGTAAGGGACTTAATTTCCTAAGTGAACAGGTAGGAGTTCAGAGGCAGCTAATGCTCATGGGACTTAATTTTATTTCCACAGTTGGTAAAACTCAAGGACAGTGTGGTTACCTTCATTCATTTAATTAAACAAACACAGAGCATGTGCTAGGCATTGCTAAAATCTAGTGTAGAAATCCAGTGTTAAAATCTAGTGTGGAAAGCCAGGCAAGCATTCATCAAACCATAATACAAACCAGATCGGGTAAAGTGCTACACCAAGCGGAACATGAAGGAGGGAGTGATTAATTAAATTCCACCAGAGAAGTTTTTCTAAAGAAGGTAGCATCTGAGTAGAGTACTGAAGTATGCTAGCAATATAAAATTTTATCATACATTGGGATTGCAAAATACAGTGCTTTTATTTAAAATTAAAAAATATTATTAGCTTGTTTTCCTCATTCCACAGTATATGCATATATCAAAACATTGTACCCCATAAATATATGCAATTACTATTTGTCAATTAAAAAATTAACTTAAAAACAGTATTGATGAAAACAATTTTATTTTTCTCTGGTAGAAGGAAAAATATTCCCGGTCTCCTGTGAGTGAGTGCCTAGGGTCCCATTCATCTGAAAGAGCGGTGCAGCGCAGCTGAGGTTGCTGGCAGGCATTACAACAGAGCAGTTAAGATTACTGGCTCTACAGTCAGGGACATGGGTTCCAATCCTCCTCCTCTGTCAATTTCCAACCATGCAATTTTGGACATGACTTAAACTCTGTGCTTTAGCTTCCTCATTTGTAAAACAAGGTTAATGAAAATAACTACCTAATAGGGCCACTGTAAGAACAAAATGAGCTAATATATGAAAAGTTTTTAATTCATTGTCTAGCACATTTTAAGCATTCTATAAATCATAGCTATTTTTCATTAATGTTTGCATACCAGGCAGGACTCCAATACTGTGTAGAAGTCATGAATTTTAATTTCAGTTCTGCTCCAAAGTGCTCCCTAGGGCTAGGCCAGTGACCCAGATTTTCCATTTCTCATCTTTCTGATTTATCATGTGAGACCAAAGCATTGGCAAGGAAGCTGAATAAGTGGATTTCCTCACTTGCTGGCTGGAGGTCTAGGGAGCAGAAAAGGTGGACATTTCCCCCATCTTGTATCTGTCTTGAGGAAGTGTGTGTGTGTGAGTGTGTGTGTGTGTGTGTGTTTATGCAGGAATAGACAACTGGGACAATGCCTTAAAATGTACACAGTATTTCTGATGCATTATCTCATTCATTCGTTCATTCATTCATTCATTCAATAAATAATTACTGTGAACCGTGTGTGTGTGTTTATTCAGATCCATCCATTTCAATGGTTAGCCTTGTCTGTCAGCCATAACAAAAACCTCAAACCTCAAGGAAAGAAATTACAACCAAGCCTTCAGACAGCTGGTGGTAATTTACTCACACAATCCCCTTTATCCTTTCAACACCCACTATTTATCTGTATCTGACGTTGGGAGAGGGGAAATCATGCAAGAAATATGGTATGTAAATTTCTGGAAAGGGGGTTGGAATAGTGAGGGAAGACTTGTGTGAATTACATGAATAATTCTCCTTGATTTGAACATAGATATCAGATCTCAAAAATTGAAGGGACTGATGTTAGGGTCAATAAATACATTTCTGGGACCAGAAACAATACTGGAATAAATTCATAAATAGCTTTCAAGGCATTCATGACAATCACACCATCGCTAAAATCTGAGTCATTTTCCAGGGTGGGGCAAGTAATTCCAGTACAAGTCAAAGGAGCATGTGTCAATCAATCCAGACTGCTTTAAAAATCCATAGTGATAACAATAACTAAATGGAATGCATGATCCTAGTTCAGATCTTGGATTGGATTCTGAATTAGAAAAAAAAATATTGCTGCCACATTCAGTGGCTCATGCCTATAATTTCAACACTTCAGGAGGCTGAGGCAGGAGGATCACTTAAGGCCAGGAGTTTGAAACCAGCCTGTGCAACATAGCGAGATCTTGTCTCTACAAAAAAAAATTTAAAAATTATCTAGGGATGGTAGTGCAAACCACTAGTCCCAGCTACTCTGGAGGCTGAGGTGGGAGGATCACTTGAGCCCAGGAGTTGAGCCTACAGTGAACTGTAATCACACCACTGCACTCCAGCCTGGGTGACAGTGAGCAAGACTCTGTCTCTTAAAAAAAAAGAAAAAATACCTCTAAGGACAAGATAGCCATATATATCCATGGTCCTTGCCTTTGTTTCTTGTATCGTGCCATCTACTAGCTGGTCCCTGAAGCCATATATAATAACTTTCACTCATACACACATATGAGTGAAAAGTAACACTGATTTTTTTAACTTTCCAGCTTGAAAAATTTAAAATTTTCAACATATAGTAAAGTTGTAAAACTAGCACAATAAAATCCTGTAAATCTTTCAATTGCTTCATAGATTGTTAACATTTTGCCACATTTGTTTTCTCTCTTTACACACACACACACACACACACACAAGCACACAGACACAATCATTAGTATTATTTTGATGAACCATTTGAGAGTAAGATGTAGATTCTTCACCCCTAAATATTTAATGTGTATCTCCTAAGAATATTTGAAATCATTGCATAACTGTATTATGTAAAAGAATATAACACCCTTGGCCGGGCATGGTGGCTCACGCCTATAATCCCAGCACTTTGGGAGGCCAAGGCGGGGGGATCACAAGGTCAGGAGATCGAGACCATCCTGGCTAACACGGTGAAACCCCATCTCTACTAAAAATACAAAAAATTAGCTGGACGTGGTGGTGGGTGCCTGTGGTCCCAGCTACTCGGGAGGCTGAGGCAGGAGAATGGCGTGAATCCGGGAGGCGGAGCTTGCAGTGAGCTGAGATCGTCCCATTGCACTCCAGCCTGGGTGACAGAGTGAGACTCTGTCTCAAAAAAAAAAAAAAAAAAAAGAATATAACACCCTTTTCAGGTCAGCTTTTATCACTATTAAGCAGAACACTTTACATCATAATCTGAAGTCTCAGCAGTGAATTACTTAACTAAAATCAGGAGCTACCCTCTGCTAGATATTTGGCTCACATCTGTACAACCAAAAGTGCTGATCAAAATAATCACTCCCAGGACAAAGGCAAAATATACAACAAAGACACATTCCCTCTTCTATGCACCAGCCAATTTCTTGGCAGTTTAGAACAGCTGTTTTGTCCTTTCTTCCAGCTGGCAAAGGTTCAAAAATATCAAGATACAGCCTCAGAAAGCTTCACACGAGGAAGAAATTTTAATGAGAAAACTCTCACGTTCTGTATTCGCTTTTGTTTTCATTTTCATTTTAGCATATAAAATGTCAAAATACTGAGCTGTTGAGTACCGTATCAAACATCTGGCAATTCTGGACAAAAGATGAGCAAAACTCAACAGTCCTTTATCTTTGCAAAGTTCAAGTGGCTTTAGGAGTTAATGCCATAGGGGTAGGGTGCCACGCCTCATGCCTGTAATCCCAGCACTGTCGGAGGCGAGGCAGGCAGATGGCTTGAGCACAGTAGTTCGAGACAAGCCTGGGCAACATGTGAAACCCATCTCTACAAAAAATACAACAAAAATTAGCCAGGCGTGCTAGTGCACATCTGTAGTCCCAGCTACTCAGGAGGCTGAGGTGGGAAAGTGGCTTGAGCCTGGGAGGCAGAGGTCACAGTGAGTGGAGACTGTGCCACTGCTCTCCAGCCTGGGTGAAAGAGCCAGATGCTATCTCAAAAACCAAAACAAAACATTATATCAGTTTGGTAAAAGAACAAGCACATCCAACATTAACCATCACAATTCCTTTCGACCAGAATAATCTTTTATTCAGATAAAAGTATCCCAGTTTTAGGCTATGCGTGTGATATAATAATAACAGACAGAGAGGTACAGAAATACCCAAGCTGGCCCAGGCTCAGAGCTTGTGGTATACAGAAGAGAATTATTGCATCCCTTATTTGCTGGCTTTGGTACATTCTTAGGAGATAGAGGGAGGGAAAAAAAATCAAAACCAGAAGGGTCTGGTGCTGATGGACCAGATCAATTGGTTCAAACTTTGATTCAACTGTTAAGGTATTCAGGGCTGGAACTAGGATGAGAGGAGCAAGGCACTCACCTGAGGTGCGAAGTTTAAAGCGTGCCAAAATCTCGGTAATCAAGATAAATAATATTTTAATGCAATATTTTAGAAAAATAGTAATGCAAAAATATCCACAATGAACAAAATATCAAAACTTTAAATAAAGACAGGATCTGACCCTGCATTTTCATGATTCAGGGAGTGTCTTACTTGCTTCGTCCTAGTCCAGGCCCAACTTGTTCATCCCCAGATGATGTGCCAAAAGCCTCATGTTTAGGTGTCTCCTCTGGTGCTCTCTAGTGCTATGTTCTGCTGACCTTGTTGGCAACAGCTCTCTGTCTGTTATGAATGGTTGGACATCAGGTGGCACCTTTAAGATACCACAAGGTAAAAGCAACTCTCTGAGCCAAGGCCAGCTCTTCCAACCTCCTTCCAAACAGTCTTACATCTCAAGGGCAAGTTTCTGTGGTGTATAGGGCATCAGGGAGAGGGTAGAATGGGGTAGAAAGGGGAGATAATGGGAGAGGGAAAAAAGAACAGGTGACCTCATGAGTTGGCACTAACGTAACTCGAGTGCAATTTTTCAAGAGTCTATCTTTTTTAAGAAAACCTTGAGCCCCAACTCTTATTTGGAGGCACCTGCTCACTCACCTCCAAAACCAAATCCACCTCACCTCTATTCTTCTTTTCACATTGTGTACGGGTAGTTCTGGAAATCAAAGTGGCCATGCTGCTTCCTCCATGCAGCCTGTAGTGAATTCAAGTAGTGTAGGATACTTCAAACTGGAGCTTCTCTACTGTGAATAGCTGCTAATCCCCAAGTACCAAACCTAATTTTGTGACAATGAAAACCATCTGCAGGTGCCCCCTCCTGGTGGTACTCTCCTAGAGACTTGCCTTCACTGATGTATTTTGTTTGGTCAATGGTCCAGAAAGTCACAGTCACAGTCACCAACACTCCCTATGCCCTTACACCTAAGCAGGTTCACTTATTTATGCTACCCGCCAGGCACCTGCAGGTGTGTGGCATTTGCATTTTCCTTCTATGGCTTCCTAGTTCCTTATGGTGGGAACCTGGGGCCCAACTTCTTGCCTCTCAAACTATTAATATGTCTGCCTCACAGGGCCAGGCACTTCTCTAGTCTTGAGTCACCCATGTCATTCTTTTAACCTACCCTCGGGTAGGACACTGGAGCCATAGATGTGAACCTTAGCCTTTAAGGCATGCAAGAAGACACTGAAGTCCCCAGGGCCAGTCACTGCCAGCAATGTCTTCCAGCGGTGGTTGAAGGGATGACTGAGGCAAGCAGAGTCTGAGTTTGTTATTGTTCTGAGGATATACACAAAAATCTTTAATAAGGCTTACATAGCTTGGCATAGTCTTCAGCCTCAGCTCTGGTTATAATCCCCCTTCCCTTTTGTGCTTAGTTTGTACTAGTCTTGTTCCAGAAGAAGAAAGAGAGAACTAATTCTGCTGCTCCTCTGGTGTCCAGGAGCTCAGGTAATGGATGCAGACTGTAATAGGCAGTCTCTAAGTTGGTCCCCAGTGATCCCTGGTCATCAAACCCTTGTGTAATTCCCTCGCCTTGAGTCTGGGATGGATCTAGTACTCATTTGTAATGAATACAGTAGGGCAGCAGTGATGGAATGTTGCTTCCGAGATTAGATTATTTTTTAAAAAGCAAAAACAACTGTGGCTTCCATTTTGAGTATGCATGCTCTCTTTCTTTTAGATCAGTTGTGCTGGGGGAACTAAGCTACCGTGTTATAAGCAGACCTATTGTGTGGACAGGAACTAAAGCCTGCCAAATACCGTGTGCGTGAGTCTGAAAACGGACCTTTCAGCCCCTGTCGAGTCTTGAGATGACAGCAGCCCCAGCTGAGTGCTTGACTGCAACCTCATGAGAGAACTTGAGGCAATTCTAACCAGCTAAGCTGCTCCCAGATTTCTGACCCTCCAAAACTGTGAGTACTAAATACTTGCAGTTTTCAGCCACTGAGGTGATTTGCTATGCAGCAATAGTAATAGTAACAAACACACAGACTTCTGAACCTTTCCCCAATCCAAGGTCATTCTGTGGAGTTAGAGACCCAGCTCTCCCATTCACAAAGAAGCTATTATTCTCTCTACAGTAAAGAAAGACAAAGAAGTCAGAGCAGTTTTTTAACGCTGCACATCAGGAAACTAGATGTATGCTGAAAATTTGGGAGTGATAAGTAGGACCTTTCCCAGTCTGTAGAATATACCACCAAAGCATGCTCACTCGAGAATGTGCTTTTGATTACTACCAAGCACACTTTTTTTTCTTTTTGAAGATATGTGCAAACAATGAAAACCCTTCTTGCTGAAATTACAATACAGGCGTACATTTTGGTTGAAATGTTTATTTGGAGATTTCAAAGTCAAGTTTGATATAGCCAAAAGATAATACAGATTAGACTATCATGGAAACAAAAATAATCTAAAATTTGATATTGTTTGTACACTAGGGTCACTGCTCATGTTAACATTTCCTTCATTGCATCCACTTTCTCAGAGCTGGTGTTGTAGGGTTAGATGTGAGTGTGAATGAGCATGCGTACAGTGGACAAAATCCCCCCATTCTGTAAATGCATGTGCCTATTATTCCGGGCAGTGAACCCAGCCTGCTTTAAGTCTTTGTTATTTGAATAGTGTCCCAGATTCTCCTTTGAAATGTGCGGTTCACCTATTTTTGTTAACCTTAATATGGAGCTTTCTGATGCTTTTTTGATAGATTCTTGGTCGTGCCCAGGTACACTTCCTTTCGTTTTAAGCAGGTCATATATTTCTCTGTGCTGGCCTTCAGGTGGTGTGCCATATAAATTAGAAAGCAAATTTTCACAAGGTCAAATTTTAATCATGCAGCTTAGTATTTTTAAACAGATGACATTTTCATACTTGGTATGCCAACTTGAAGACCAGACCATTTTTGCCCAAGTTCTACCAAAGGTTTTCATTTTATAGTCTTCATTTGTTTTGTTTTGGTTTACTTTTTAACAAAAAGCAAACCTAGGAAAAAATTTTAAAAACATACAAGATGCACAAAAACAATTACTCTAATACACATGAAACAGAAAATCAACACCTGCCAATTAAACACAACTTCTACCATTTCATAACTGTGTGATCTTGTCAAATTACTTAACCTCTCTATAAAACGGGATCACGATAGCATCTTTCTCACAGAATTATAGTGAGAATTCAATAATATTATTCTTATGAAATGTTTAAGATAGGGCCTAGCATTTATCATTTACTCGATAAATATTAATCATGTAATTATATATGTAATTATGGTGATAATGATAATGTTGCTGCCATGAGATGTCAGGTTTCACAATATAAAATCATTACAGAATTCTGTTTGGAACTCCTGTGAGACCTAGTATGAATCACCTATAGTTATGAGGCTGCTCTAGCAAATAAATCTAAGAGAATAGGCAACTTCATGAAGAGGTTAAAGTGTCCTAGGGCAGTGGTCTCCAACCTTTTTGGTACCAGGAACCATTTTCAAGGAAGACAACTTTTCCATGGACAGGGTGGGGGATGGATTTGGAATGATCATCAGGTATTAGATCCTCATAAGAAGCAGGCAACCTAGATCCCTCATATGCCCAGTTCACAATAGGGTTCCCGTTCCTATGAGAATTGAATACAGCTGCTGGTCTGCTGATCGACAGGAGGTGGAGCTCAGGGGTAATGCTCGCTGGCCTGCCACTCACCTCCTGCTATGCAGCTGGGGTCCTAACAGGCCAGGACCAGTACCAGTCCATGCTCTGGGGGCTGGGGACCCCTGTTCTAGGGAAATACCATCACCATGTCTGCTACCCCTCCAACCGTGGGCGCTACCACCATTTGGTCACCATATGCAACCCTGTGTGAAGATATTCTTAATACTATCCAGGGTCCTTTTCATTTGAGTGACCTCTATCTCTTTGTCCCACCATCTAACTCCCACCCTCATAATGAGTGACCTCAGCTCACTGCAAACTCTACCTCTCGGGTTCAAGCTGTCCTCCTACCTCAGCCTCCCGAGTAGCTATATTCAGGCGCCCGCCACCACGCATGGCTAATTTTTCTATTTTCAGTAGACACAGGGTTTCACCATGTTGGCCAGGCTGGTCTCAAACTCCGGACCTCAAGTGATCTGCCTGCCTCAGCCTCCTAAAGTGTTGGGATTACAGACATGAGCCACTGTGCCCAGCCCTCCTTTCCCTTTAAGCATACCTAAAAGCCTCTCTACAAAGCGCCAATCAGAATTTGAGTCATCTGGAAGAAATATCAAAAGAGCTCCAGTAATAACGGTAGCAGACACTGTTGATACTATTGATACCACAGGAAATTGACTCATGGATATAGGCCTCCAAGAATAGGCTGACCTTGTCCCCACAGACAATATTCCAACTATACGAAGTAAATGAGTCAGGATTTCCAAGACACTCACAATGTAGAAGCGGATGAATTCATGAAAGTAGACTGCTTAACTCAAGACCAGCACGACAAGAGGTTGTTATTTAGGATTAAAGGGCCTCAGTAAGGCAATGTAATTGAGGTTAGTTTAATTTTCTACTTTAATGAACATGAGAGAAACCCATTTTCTTTCTTCTTAATCTACCTTTAATCTCCAATTAAATTTACAAATTATTAAATTTGTAAAAACTAAATAAAACACTCTGAATTCTTAGTGTTGAGGAAAAAAATACCTTGCAGAAATTCTTAATATAAAAACAAAGCTAATAAGTTGCCAAGAAAAACATACAAATAATTATTTTGTAAAGAATTGTGACATACAATATTTGGTTTTGTCTATTAACATACCCTTAATTAGCAATATTGGTTAAATCTTGCACAAAGTTTCTTTAATAAAAACATTTACCTTTTGTGACTATGTAGTTATTTGTATTGGTTCAATAAGAATTTGTCCTCCTTCTACCTGAATATATTACTAATTAGAATTTTTTTTTTTTTTTTTTTGAGATGGAGTCTTGCTCTGTTGCCCAGGCTGGAGTGCAATGGCGTGATCTCAACTCACTGCAACCTCTCAATCTTGGGCTCAAGCACTTCTCCCACCTCAGCCTCCCAGGTAGCTGGGATTACAGGCACCCACCATCATGCTAGGCTAATATTTGTATTTTTATAGAGACGGGGTTTCACCATGTTGGCCAGGCTGGTCTTAAACTCCTGACCTCAGATGATCTGCCGGCCTCAGCCTTTCAAAATGCTGGGATTACAGACATGAGCCACCTTGCCCAGCCAGGAGGAATCAATTTTTTAATAAAAAATTTATAGCTGTGCTACAAATTCAATTTAATTAGACAAGACAAATCCAGTAATAAGAATAATTTCTATGTTTTTCACGCAGAAGCAATGCCTATAACATCCTTCTAGGAAACCAATCTGGTGCTTGCTCTATGGACTATGCAATCTCAGGCTTGGAGGTAAGAAAGAATGTCCTTTCTTGGCAGAGCAGGGACACCGAGACATTGGATATCTTTTATTAAAAAGGATACATTTGCATTATAAATACTGCAGATGAAATCAGGTAGAGGTGAACAGACTGGTTTGGTCTGCTCTAAACTGAGCTGTTAAACATGTAAAAGTAAATTTAAACCACAAGGGCTTTATAAATCTATAGATAGATGTAAACTTGTGAGCCTTAGTTTATTGTTTCATCAAAAAAAACTAGGAGGTCATTAAATATTAATCAACACTTCTTAGATCTGTGCAAATAAAATGGATCAAATTAAAATGTAAAATCAATAGTACTGATTAGGAACATTGTTCAGCAAATGTAGGTAGACAAACATGTCCTGTAGAGAAGGAAACATGACCGCAAGATGAAATGTAAAAACCAAAGTGACATCTGGGCCTGACACCATTGTCAGCCCATTCATCATGTCGCACTGCTGAAGAAACAGAGAAAAAAAAACTCTGCACTCTGACATAAAGAAACAATAAAAGGGTCTCTCTGTCTACCTGCAGTCCTCCAAATGAATAAAACCTTGAGCATTTCCTGAGAGTTGCTAACTCCTTAATGAAAATCACTTTATCCTTGACTTTACAATGCTGTTTATTGTCTGAAGATATGTCATGAACTTTCTGAATACAATAACCATGATAAAATTGCTGTTTTCTGCCATGAAGAGATTAATATAAACCCTATAGTCTTCATAATATTGTTTGTTTTAAAAAGTTCTATTTTTTTAATTTTTTGGGCAGTTCTTTTGAAGACTGACTTCCTCACATTTCTTTGCAAGTAAATGCCTCCTTCTGCTTATTTTTCCAACATGCTTTTGTTTCTGAGCCTTTCTTTCATGCTCTATACACACAAATCAGCAGGAGATAGTACCTGCAGCTGTATTTGGAGTTTACTGCCTCAATGTTCGCTTTCAATGAAAGAGCGTATTTCTTAACAGAAGACCAGAAATTCATGCTGAACCAATAAATTGTCCTCTATAGTTTTCATCTGCAAGGAGGATTTAAATATTTCTAGCTCAGTAGTTCAGCCCTGAAGATTATTTCACCCCCACTGCTAATCCCGACCTAATCTGTTTTTGTGTTGTTAATGCTCCTATATACTAGCCAGGTCAGTAATTCTGTAACAGGCTTAATTTCTTAATATTTTAGGCCATGTGTTAATTTTACTATTTCTTAGCCATTTTTCCTCAATAGTTTTAAATTGCATCCCTGCTTACTCTCCCTTTTACTGGACGGGCTTCCTCTGTTTACTAATACAATTCCCCAAATTGATTCATCCACTTGTTGAAATACCTAATTTTAGGCCCGGCACTGACAGCTTGCCTAGGCTTATACTTGTTGTGTTTGGTGTTGCAGTCTTCAGATTCTAAAAACACCATCTAGACCTTACATTACCTCCAGCCAGGGCTATTCCCCCAGAGCCTGCCTTAAGAAGCAGATTTCTTTTCAAGTTTCATCTTCTTCCCATTTATTTCATTTCATGACAGTTAGAGAAGCTGTATACTAACGTGACAAATGGTAAGTTAGCAGAGAAAAACGTTATTTCAGAATAAGTTCAGGGAAAGCTTTTTGGAGGAAAGTCAGCTCACATTAGTCTTGATGATGGATAGTGTATAGAGACTACAGATGATGGAACGATGAGGTGGAAACTCGAGTGGCTACATACGGACATTCCACATAGAAGCAGTGTGAGCAAAACCACCAAGACAGGAAATGAGATGGAATTGATAAGGCAATGCAAATAATTCAGGTTATTTAGATCATCAGTGTTGGGGGAAGCTGGGTTTATGGGAATCAATGGTTAATCAGAATGTGAGCACCGTTGGTTTGGTAATTCATGGAAGAGGTTATCATTCAACAGGGGGAGTGGCTTCTCGATTATAAACATGTCTGAAGGTCACTGGACATCAATGCTATCCTTCAGTTAAAATCTTACTAAAATTATACTGACCTCTGAAGGTCATCAGAGAGCTCCAGCTAGATGGATTGATGATAAGAGAAATTCAAGAAGGCAATGGGGCAAATCTTTGTGCAAATCTCTGTTATGTCATATATCTAAGGCTTCTGCTGGATCCAGTGATTTGTTTGTTCTGACTGTAGTACAAATCTATTGGAACAATAAATCTAGTTATAATAAATGACAGAGGGCATTGAAGCAGATGCAAGAAGCAAAATATACAGGTGTAAAGACAAACTATATTAGGCCTCCCATCAAGCTTCTCTAATATTTTCACAGCACAGCCCTGCCTGACTTCTCTCTATCTGGGTAGGCCCCTTCTGTTTGCTAAACCAGTTCTCTGATGTTGACTACCTGATTCTCTAGTCCTCAAGTTGACTCATCCTGTTTATTGAGAGTGACATTTTTAGACTACTAATAATATTTATATGTAAGAAAGAAACTGAGTTTTAATATAAATATATAATCTTTTCAAATAAAAGATTATAATCAAGGAACTGTAAATAATAGAAAAATTACACAACATCTCCCTATTTGGGGATTGGTTAAATGCAATAATATAGAAGTCTGAAAAAATAATGACTGTATTACAAAAGAATATAAAAATAATTGAAGACTAGGAATTATGTCTACCAACTAATTCAGTCATTTGGCTGTTTATTCTCATTTGAACAGTAGTGGATTAAAAAAAAACAAAAAGTCTTTCGACTTCCATCACAGGGAGAAAAGGATCAAGTACACATTAGAGAAAGCTGATGGCAATGATTTCTAGTTTCAGTTTCTATTTTCTGTCAATTAACCATCATTTTGGTAAACAGCCTTTTTAAATGTCTTTTCTTTTAATTTTTAAATTTTTACTTTAAAGACAGGGTCTCACTATGTTGCGAAGGCATTGGCCTCAAACTCATGGACTCAAGTGATCTTCCTGCCATAGCCTCCCTAGGTGCACATCACCATACCCAGCTATTAATGTCTTTATAAAAGCATTTTTAACCCTACTGGTCTAGCTATTGCATCAAATAAATAGCTAATTCCATTGAGGAAGGATTAGGGACTCACGAGTGAAAATAAATGTTTTATTTGGATAATGGCTACAAAATCTCAAGAGTCAAAATAAATAAGAGATTAAAGCCATGATCATGACTTAAAAGATAAAGTTAGGTAGAAATGTGAACTAAGGGAAATGACTCAACACATTCAGCAACACAAAACTGTGGCCTAAATTCACTCTGACAGTTGTTATGCTATCTCCTGCTGCCCGAGTAAAGTAAGTTATGAACAAGACACATGAAGGGGATCAGGCAGACATATGGTCAAATGCTTTCTGTGCAATATGTCTGTCTCCATATTATCTTCTCTGTCTCATTGCACTTTGGACATTTTTATTCTTCCTGCAGATCTATTTTTATGAAGCAATGTGATTTAAATGAAAAGAGCACTGAATTCTCAGCCAGATATTTGAGTTCTAGTTGAAGATTTATCACCTAGTGGTTATGAGATTTGAGGCAAATTGCTTAATCTCTCTCTTTCTTTACCACTTCGTTTGTAAGTTTTCTTGCCTCCCTACAGGACTGTATTGGGGATCAATCAATGTTGAGTTGAAGGCAACATGGTTTAAGTTGGCTTAATGGAGAAGTGGTAAATCACTTAAACGGGTAGAACAACACAGTGTAGAGGATGTTGGGCTGCATGAGGAAGTGTGGAAAAAAAGCATGCCATGAAAATATCATCACAATCTCACATTTCTTCATTTATTTGCACACTCTGAACACCTGCATGTGATAAGGACTGTGCAAGGTTCTCAGGATACCCAGGTAAAAATCACCACTTCTGCCAGTCTTGACTTTGCAAGCTTGAGGAGCAGACCTGGAGAAATTTGGCTATTACCACACCAAAGTTGTTCCTCACATTCCCTTTGACATATGGTCTCAGGAAAAAATGAAAAGAGTAAAAAAAAAAAAGTCCTTCATTTTTGAAAGGAAAAGTCATAATTAATTTCTAGAAGGAGAAAGAAAAAAAGAGATAACAGTGTGTGAAAAGGCTTAGAAAATGCTAGAGCACTACAGAAAGATAACATGAGATTATGTCTAAGAGTAGCTTGGTTATTTTGCTTTTGTTGACAAAGTATACCTCCTTCATTTTCATAGTTGTCATAATTCTTTCCATGATTTTCTTAGTGGGTTTGTTTAGGAAAAACTATATTCTTTCTTTATTCATCTAACTCTCCTTAACTCCAAAAGATGCTTCTTAGGATAACATTTGAAAAGGATATACATTACGCACATTTTTAATGCTTCTATACAGGACTGAAGGCCAATATTACCATGATAATAAGGCATGTAACAAAAATTTGTTCTGCAGAGGGTGAGAAAGCGTGAGGGAAAACACAGTGCAGGATTCTATGCTGTTGCCCAAGAACCCAGACAGGCAAGTGAAATAATAGAGCAGACAATTCCTGAGGCTGTGGTCGATATGATTAGGAGATAGTGGGTAAAAATGGCCTTTAAACTATATACACATGAGAAGATAGATGTGAAAGCCCATTGCAAAGGCAATAACATTATGCAAATATAAAATATCACTATTAAAATGTATGATGAATTGACCATGAAAACGGTTCCAGTGCTGGGCCAGAAATCAGGAAACATGGGCTTTTGGTTTCTCACCATTAAAATGAAGAAGTTGGATTTATACCCAAGGGTACCTTGTGGGCTGTATGGCTTCTAAGTAACTGGTCATAACAAAAGGGACACAATCAGGTCAGTTTCAAAACCAAGAATAAAATGGGAAATTAAAGAACTGAATTGGCTACTTTCTGCTCAAATGATTGTTAAAAATAAAGTTTAAAAAAAGCCCCAAGGACTATGCAGTGCAGTGAGCAGAGGCTCCCGATATTAAAAAGAAAACAAGGAAAATGGATTCCTGGTGATAGAAGTGGTGTGGGGGAAGACAAATAGTGTGGCTGCAAATGGAACAATATGCAAAAGAAAAGTAGCTAAATATAGCTCTTTTTTGGGAAAGAGATTGTGTCTAAGTCCATCAGTGGAAAGGCAACTTAATTGTTGTATAAGTCTGTTCAGGTTGCCATAACAAGATACCATACACCAAGTGGCTTAAACTATAGAAATGTATTTCTCACACTTCTGGAAGTTGGGAAGTCCAAGATAAAGGTGGTAGCAAAGCGGATTTCTTCCTAAGGTCTCTTCCTATGGCCTGTAAGTGGCTGTAGATTCACTGTGTGCCCATGTGACCATTTCTTCGTGCACCAGGGGGAAGGCGGACAAACAAGCTTTCTAGTTTCTCTCTTCTTGTAATGGCATTAATCTCAGCATGAGGACACCACTCTCATAACCTCTTTTAATCCTGATTACCTCTCAAAGGCCCCAGCTGCATAAATCATCACAGTGGGTGTTAGGGCTTCAACATTTAAGTGCGGGAGTTGGTGTTCACATTTCAGTCAATTGAGGTGGCAATTGAAATGAGAAAGGAAAACCATAGTTACTAGAGAGAACTGTTGTCTTGGGGAGGATCACTGGACAGGACTACGGTCCTGTCCAGGTTGTTATGGCAACCTGAACAGACTTATACAACAATCCAGTCCTAGAGGCAATACAACTTCTCTGCTGATTCCAGATTCTGAGCGCCTCTCAGTCCTTGGTTGGGTTGTTTTGATCCTGTCCATATTATATTTATAAATATTCTCTTCATAAAACTCTCTTTAGGCCGGGCGCGGTGGCTCACGCCTGTAATCCCAGCACTTTGGGAGGTCAAGAGATTGAGACCATCCTGGCCAACGTGGTGAAACCCGCTCTCTACTAAAAATACAAAAAATTAGCTGGGTGTGGTAGCGGGTGCCTGTAGTCCCAGCTACTCGGGAGGCTGAGGCAGGAGAATGGCGTGAACCCGGGAGGTGGAGCTTGCAGTGAGCCGAGATGGCACCACTGCACTCCAGCCTGGGCGGCAGAGCGAGACTCCATCTCAAAAAAAAAAAAAAAAAAAAACCACAACTCTCTTTAAATCACACATCCGAGTGTGCCCCTTGTTTCCCACCAGAGCCAAGACTGAATTGAGATGATTTCTTAAGGTCAGGTTGATGTCCTAATCCAGTTGTGCTGCTATAACAAAATACCACAGAGTGAGTAACTTATAAACAACAAAAATTTATTGCTCACAGTTATGGAGGATGGTCAGTCCAAGATCAAGTTGCCAGCAGGTTCAGTGTCTAGTGAAGGCCCATTCCTCTGTCATCCAGGCTGAAGTGCAGTGTTGCAAGCTTGGGTCACTGCAACCTTCACCTCCCAGGCTCAAGTAATCCTCCCACCTCAGCCTCCTGAGTAGCTGGGACCACAGGTGCTCACCACCATGCCTGGCTAATTTTTTTTTTTTTTTTTTTTTTTTTTGTAGAGATGGGGTTTCACCATGTTTCCCAGGCTGGTCTGAAACTCCCGGACTCAGGCAATCTGCCAGCCTCCTGAGGGAGTGCTGGGATTACAGGCATGAGCCACTGTGCCCACCCCCAAAATTCTACTCATATATATGCATAATTACATAGTTTCCAGCCGTTATTTTCTGATACTTTGATTGGCAATTGGTGGAAAGAGTTTATCTAAAGACCTGGAATCCATAGACGGGAGTCTCTGTGTTAAGGGGTTGTTCTTATTATGCAGATGAAGCCTCCAGGTAGCAGGCTTCAGAGAGAATTGATTGTAAATGTTTCTTATCAGACTTAAAAAGGTGCCCAGATTAGGGAAAAGGCCTGGAAAGGGATTCCCTATAGCATGTAGACTTTCCCCACAAGAGACAACTTTGTAGGGACATTTCAAAATATGATAAAAAATGTATTTTAGGGTAAAATATTTTTATTTCTTTCAGGGCCTGCTATCTGTCATGTAATGCTACACTAGCGTCAGCCTGGAGTTTGGTGTCTTATTGCTACAAAAAGTCTTAAGATCGCTGTTGTAATGTCAGTTGGGCCTGGTCGGATGTGCTGGTCAGTTGTGCCTGAATTCCAAAGGAAGGAGGGTATAATGAGGCATATCTGACCCCTACTTCCCATCATGGTCTGAACCAGTTTTTCAGGTTAACTTTGGAATGACCCTGGCTGAGAGGAGGGGTGCATTCAAATAGTTGAGGGGCTTGGAATTTTATTTGTGGTTTACACTATAGAAAGTATTTTTCCAGTATTACCTGGACAATGTGTCTCCCTGTCAGTATCCAGGGAATGGCACCTGGATCAAGCATTTAGTGTTCAGTTGCTACACTCTCGCCTAATCCCTCATTTTCAATATTTTGCCATGTTTTCCAGTGACCCAACTGGCCACCATGTCACAGACTTTATGGTCTCCAAGGGAGACCCCTCCATTTCATGTTTTGTGATTTGAGCAACAGACTGGAATCTACTTGAAATTTGCAAATGGTCTTTGACTTGGGCTTTCCAATTTTGCTCTACTTCACAGTGTTTTCTGGGTTATATACAAGGGAGATGATCCAGTCATTTGTTAAGCGCCTCAAATAAGATATGCCTTAGATGTTTTTCTGTTTGTTTGTTTGTTTTGTCAAATTGGGATTATTTTTGTGTCTTTGGAGAATATAAAATACTAATATGAGGTAAGCACTAAGGTTCTGAGATGGCCGTGGAAGAGATGACAAACTCCATCACCATGCCTGAGAGTGTCCAATCGTCTCTGCGGGGGCCACATATTTTTGTATTACACTGTATTTGAAATAACAACAACAACAAAAAACCCTTCAAGATTCATAAAATTGGACAACTGTCTTTGTAACACTTCTAGTGGTAAAACCAGTAAGGATGGCTAGTTTGCAACCCATCTGAGCAGCCTCTCTGGTTTCATAGATATGTTTTCTCTCTGACATTGAACGGCTTTCAACTTTAAGCGGAATGCTACATCACAAAGATAAACAGGTTTGAAAGGAACCGGTTTTCCTTGTAATCCTAAACGTTCAAGTCTGCGCATTAAAAGACATTATCTGAAGAAGGGTGCACAAGCTTCCTGTTGGCCGCCAGAAGGGTTCTCTGCACGACACAGATCAAGTACCACAGTCTTAGGGGGAGACCAGACGCGGGGTCTCTGCGCACCTCCCCAAAGGACAATGGCAGGAGGAAAAGGAGAAAGAGACAGACGTCACTTCCTCCGCCAGCTCCGGCAGCGGGTTGATCGGCTGAGTCGGCGGAGGATGGGGCGGAAGAGCAGACGGGGACTGGGAAAGGCGCTGTCGGTGACATCACGGATAGGGCGATTTCTATGTAGATGAGGCAGAGCAGGGGCTGCTGCTTCGCCACGAAGGAGTTCCCGTGCCGTGGGAGCGGGTTCAGGACCGCTGGTCGGACCTGAGAGTCCCAGCTGTGTGTCAGGGCTAGGAGGGCTGGGGGGGGGGGGGGGGGTGCGCGGGTCAAGTGACCGTGCGTGTAAAGGGTGAAGCGTGTGAGGCTGTGGCGGGGCGGAGGTGCAAGAGCTCATACTTACCTGGCAGGAGAAATACCACCATCACGAAGGTGGTTTTCCCAGGGTGAGGCTTATCCATTGTACTCCGTATGTGCTGACCCCTGCGATTTCCCCAAAGGTGGGAAACTCGATTGCATGATTTGTGGTAGTGGGGGACTACGTTCGCGCTTTCCCCTGGTGCTTTTGTGGTGTGAATAGTAGGTGAGCCCAAAGTGTTTTTGTAATTCAGGGTGCGGGCTCGTGTCTTGTGGCTGTGTTCTGTCCGGTCAGTTGTTTCCGTTCGCAACGGTTAGTTTTCGTTTGTGAGGTCATGTTTGGGGACAGCTTAGAACTATCCACTTCCTCTCTTGGGGGGCGAATTTCAGTCTCTGTTGGTTGGGGTGGTCTCCCAGGTTAGCTGCCGCGGTACTTGCTAGGTGGAGCTCAGGGATCAAGCATCGGGAGCTTTCTGGTTTGTTCAGTGCTCCCAGGGCTTCTAACATCTCTTAAAAACTCTGGTGTTTTCTGTCATCCTCGGAGTTACCTCTTAGCCTCTGTTTTTTTTGTTGTTTTTTTTCCCCCCCCTCCCTGAGACAAGTCTCGCTGTACCGTCCAGGCTGGAGAAGTGGCGCGATCTTCCCATCTCAGGCTCCCGAGTAGGACAACCACACGCCACCACACCCGGCTAGTTTTTTCTCTTTTTTTTTTTTTCTTTTCTTTCTCTTTCTCTTTCCTTTCTTTTTCTTTTTTCGTAGCGGTTTCACCATTCTGCTCAGGCTGGGCTCCAACTCCTGGGCTCAAGTGGTCCGCCCAGCCTTCTGAAGTGCTGGGATTACAGGTGCGATCCATCTTGCCCTGGCAGCTCCTGCTTTTCACCACAGCATTCACGGGAGTTTGTAGGATTTCTGTGCTGGGGAAACGTGTACTCAGTTAATAGAGCCAGGTGGAAATTGTACTCAGAACTGGTGGTTTTCTTTGGAATGAAAACCGTGCATGTTGGGGGCTCTTAGTGTCCCCGTTCAGTTGTAGATGTAACACCCTTGCTTTGTGTAGGGGGAGGGCTTTGCCCGTGCCCTGGTGCCCCGGCACAGGGCATCGAGGCCTGCAGATCAGAACCGCAGTCTAACCTATGTCTTGGCGGAATACCCTGCTAATTCTCCCTGGAATGTAAGATGGGAGGTCTTGTGAGGAGGTTTCTACAAGTAAGAAAACAAATTTCCATTCGGTTTTTATTGACAAAATTGAAAATTTTAATAACTGAGTCCAGCCTCTCGGATGACAAATGTCTTTTGCACTGAGAGCTGGGAACCGCCGCTTGCCTCAGCTCCTGCGTGCAGGTGCAGCCCTCGCTTCCCTCCACACTTTCTCCAGCGGGTGTCAGTTCCTCCACAAGAGGCAGACAGCGTTCTGCAGAACCACAGCGCTCAAGGCCTTCGAGAGCCAAAAATCTCAGAGCGAGCTTCCCTGTCCTGGCTGTACCTCACAACTGACCTAGAAATGGCCTTTGCTGGGAGCAAAGGGTAGGGGGGAGATGGTCGTCGGAGCTGGGGCCTGTGCACTGGACCAGGTTGACCCACAGGAGGGGAGGTACCCAGAGTTAGAAGGGGGCCAAGCACTGAGACCTCACCATCCTCAATCTCCAAAAGGACTCAGAGAGATGCAGAGACTGAGACAGGCTTCCTTTTTCAAGGAAAGAGAAAACTACTGAGGAAGGCCCCAGGGGCTCTGAACCAAAATCCAGACTTTTTTTCCACCTGCAGCTTTTTGTTTTTATTTTTGCTTGAGAAGGTGTCTCGGTCTGTTGCCCGGGCTGGAGGGCAGTGGCGCAATTTCGGCTCATTAAAACCTCCATCTCCCGGGTTCAAGCAATTCTCCTGCCTCGGCCTCCCTAGTAACTGGGACTACAGGTGCCCGCCATGACGCCCGGCTAATTTTTGTGTTTTTATTAGAGACGAGGTTTCACCATGTTGGTCAAGCTGGTCTCAAACTCCTGATCTCAAGTGATCCACCCACCTCAGCCTCCCAGAGTGCTGGGATTACAGGTGTGAGCTACCGCGCCCAGCCCGCACCGGCAGCTTAATCCCATTTCGCTGGTGCAACTTCATCCTTCCGTATGCTCAGGCCAATAAACAGTACTGTAGGCTGGTCGTTGTTTGACCCCTACACATCCTATTGGTCGGAAAATTATGTTTTCTCTTTGGTTAACCGCAGACTTTGATATGCACACTCTTTCTTGGTCTGAAACCCACCCAATAGTCCCATATGTAGATTTTTGGATAAACATAGAAATGGACCCTTCTGATCTGAAAGTTTGAAACTCGATATTTGTTTTATTTGAGTTCCTTCCTTCAGGCCTCTCAAAAAAGATATCAAAGAACTGAAAGTCACCCAGACAATGAGATGCCGGACCCCTCATTCATCCTGATTGCTTCCTTGCCCCTCCCTAGTTCCTGTTTTCTTTCTTTTCTTTTCTTTTTTTTCTTTTCTTTTTGAGACAGAGTCTCCCTCTGCCTCCCAGGCTGGAGTGCAGTGGCGCTATCTTGGCTCACTGCAAGCTCCGCCTCCCGGGTTCACGCCATTCTCCTGCCTCAGCCTCCCGAGTAGCTGGGACTACAGGCGCCCGCCACCACGCCCGGCTAATTTCTTTTCGTATTTCTAGTAGAGACGGGGTTTCACCGTGTTAGCCAGGATGGTCTCGATCTCCTGACCTCGTGATCCGCCCGCCTCGGCCTCCCAAAGTGCTGGGATTACAGGCGTGAGCCACCGCGCCTGGTCTAGTTCCTGTTTTCTTACACATTGTCACATTTTTTCCCTGCCATCTAAGCCTCTAGTTTTGGTTGGTCAGGGAGATGGATTTGAGACTGAGTTCTCATCTCCTCCGCTGCAGCACCCTATTAAAGCCTCTTCCTTGGCAATAACCGTCTCAATGATTGGTTTTCTGTGTGGCAAGCAGCAGGAACCCCAGGTCTCTGAACTTTGACAAAGGAATCTCCTGATAAAGGCGGGATCGATTTTACTGACCAAGCTGAAAACGATCAGACATTTGAAAGCCTTAATCTCGGAGCCTGTCGGAGTTTGGTCTGCCCTTGAGGCTTTTCTTTGGGCCTACCAGTCAAAATCAGCCTGGCCAAACCTGTCTTCAAGGACCAGGGGCAGGGCCGGCTTCTCCCGCCGGGTCGGCAGCCACCTTCCCCTTCCCTGTGACTTGAAGAGAAGCTTCAGGGGGCGTTTATTCAATTTGCGAGAAGCCCACGAGGCGCAGGTGCGCGGTGACTCTGTGGTTCCCACCGCACCCGCTGTCCTCTTTGGTCCTCTCGCTGTCACCGGCGGGCAGTAACGTTCCAGGTGAGCTAGGGCTCCGAAGACACCAGGCAGGGAGGGACAGGTGGGTAAGGGCACCACTCGTTTAGGTCCTGCGCAGGAGGGATCCGAAAAAGGTCTTGAAGAAATAGAAAGGGAGGGCCAGATGCGGTGGCTCACGCCTGTAATCCCAGCACTTTGGGAGGCCGAGGTGGGTGGATCACGAGGTCACGAGTTCGAGACCAGCCTGGCCAAGATGGTGAAACCCTGTCTCTACTAAAAATACAACAAGTAGCTGGGCGCGGTGACGGGCGCCTGTAATCCCAGCTACTCAGGAGGCTGAGGCAGGAGAATCTCTAGAACCCAGGAGGCGGAGGTTGCAGTGAGCTGAGACTGCCCCGCTGCACTCTAGCCTGGGCAACACAGCAAGACTCTGTCTCAAATAAATAAATAAATAAATAAAAAGGGAGAGTTGGAAGTAGATCAAAGAGAAGAAAAGAAATCCTAGATTTCCTATCTGAAGGCACCATGAAGATGAAGGCCACCTCTTCTGGGCCAGGTCCTCCCGTTGCAGGTGAACCGAGTTCTGGCCTCCATTGGAGACCAAAGGAGATGACTTTGGCCTGGCTCCTAGTGAGGAAGCCATGCCTAGTCCTGTTCTGTTTGGGCTTGATCCTGTAGCACTTGATTGTCTCTCCTGGACTTTCCATGGATTCCAGGGATGCAACTGAGAAGTTTATTTTTAATGCACTTACTTGAAGTAAGAGTTATTTTAAAACATTTTAGCAAAGGAAATGAATTCTGACAGGTTTTGCACTGAAGACATTCACATGTGAAGAAAACAGGAAAACCACTATGCCAGAAAAAGCAAATGCTGTTGAGATTGTCTCACAAACACAAATTGCGTGCCAGCAGGTAGGTTTGAGCCTCAGGTTGGGCACATTTTACTTTAAGCGCACTGTTGGTGGAACTTATGGTGACTGTAGGACTTATATATACATACATTCATATAATATATATACATATTTATGTGTATACACACACACACACACACACACACACACACACACACACACACACACACGGTCTTGCTATCTTGCCCAGGGTGGTCTCCAACTCTGGGTCTCAAGCGATCCTCTGCCTCCCCTTCCCAAAGTGCTGGGATTACAGGTGTGAGCCACCTCGCCCAGGCCATTTTAATTTTAATTTAATACTTTTAATTTGAATACACAATCCAAAAATCATATAACAAGTACAGGAAACCCACTTTGTGCCAAGTTTACAAAAACAGGAAAGATATGTCCATGACAAAGCGTCAAAGTGGCAGCATCCTAAAGTACTGAGAGAAAAAAAGTTATTCTAGAATTCTATGCCAAATTGAAATATCTTTCAAAAATGTGACTGAAATCAGGACATTTAAAGACATACAAAAAAATGACAGAATTCACCAAACCACACTACAAGAAATATGAAAGGAGTCCTCCAGGCCTAAGGATAAGGATACCAAACAGAAATCTGAACCTACACAAAGAAATGGAGACGACTGAAAATCGCTATGTACGTACTTGGATGTTGGGGTTTATAACATGTCCAAAATCAAATTCCCTGACAACACTAGCATAAAGGCCAGAAGGGGAGGTATAATGTCACTTGATGGCAGATGGATAAAGATGTATTCTAGGGACCCTAAAGCCATCACTGACATAACAAAAGAAAGAGTTACAGCTAATAAGCCAAATAAGGAAAGAAAATAGAATGATATATATAAAAAAAACATGTAATCGCTGGGTGCGGTGGCTCATGCCTGTAATCCCAGCACTTTGAGAGGCCAAGGCAGGCAGATCACTTGAGGTCAGGAGTTTGAGACCGGCCTGGCCAAAACGGTGAAACCCCGTCTCTACTAAAAATACAAAAATTAGCCCGATGTGGTGGCTCGCACGGACCTGTAATCTCAGCTACTTGGGAGGCTGAAGCAGGAGATTCGCTTGAACCTGGGAGGCGGAGGTTGCAGTGAGAGCTGAGATGGCGCCACTGCACTCCAGCCTGGGTGACAGAGCGAGACTCTGTCTCAAAAATAAATAAGTAAATAAATAAACAAACAAAAACTGTGTAATCCCTATGCTGGAGCAACTGCTCTCCAGGCCTCTACCCTATAGAAATACACAAATGGCCAATGAGAAGTGTACAAGAATGACCACTGCCACATTATTTGTAATCATAAAATAGTAGCGCCAAAGTAATTTCAAAGGTACATGAAAATCGTTTTATTTATTTAACAAACACAAACAATTGAACAAACAATGGAAGCAAGTCCTTTTGCCTAAAGGAACACAGAGGGTCATGCGGATGTTGCTCCTCCAAGGATTTCGGTGTTCTCCAACGGCTAGTTTTGGGTCTAGTTCTTCTGGAAGATCTTATTCTTGGGGAGCTACAGGTTCTGGCGTTTGGGGCTCTTTCAGGTTCTATCTCCATTTTCTCCTCAACTCCTCCCCATTCTGCTATAATAAAAAAAAATTCTCACCTCCGGAAGATCCCGCCTGTGCCTCCCCGCCAGCCTTTCAGGAGGTCTGGACGTCTGGTCCACCGCTCCCCGGCTTCTTTCCCCGCTTTTGCTTTTCCCCTCCCCTGCTCCCGCCCTCCGGCCTCAGGACCCGACCACCGCCCAGCTGAGCCCCCGCGGCTCCACCGCGCAAAAGGTGCACTGGAGGCCCTGCCCGTTGCCGCCCCGCGGGGTGCCAAGAAGTCAACGTAAATAAATGCTTTGTAAAAGGAACTTCCCCATGGAAAAATCTCTCATGATTTCCATTCTCAAGGCTCTTCAAAGGACTAAAAGCTAAAAGGATGGATTCATTCGACAAGTCCTAGTCCTGCGGCCTGGTGAGTGCCAGACCCTGCTCCCCGCGAGGGGGACCCACGAGCCACCCTCACCACGATCCCTGCCCTGGTGGAGCCCCCGTGCGGAACACAGGATCCGAAGATGGCAGCGGAAGCTCCGCAGCGGCCCCAAAAGCGACTGGGCAGGGAGGGCACAGGCTCCCTCACTGGGTGAAGGCGGCGCAAAGAACGGGAAGAGCCATCCCGGGAGCCACCGGGCGTTCAGCCTCCCTAGGGCCCCCAGGCGGCTCGGGCCGGGGTCTCAACCGGGGCGTTTCCGGGGGTTTCTGAAGCAGGCGAGGGGCAGGGCGGGCGAAGGCCATTCGGCTATCCTTCCGGCTCCAGAATCTCCCAACGCGCAGGTGTCCAACGTGACCAGCGCGACTTACCGCTCCAATCTCTCCGGTCTTCCAAGGCCTTGCTCAGTCGTCCTGCCGGGCGGGCCCTGAGGATGCAAGGGACGGAGGAAGTTTCGTGCGTGCGCCCTTCCTATAGCGCCCAGTAGAACTGACAGTACCTGTCTCTGTGGCGCAATTGGTTAGCGCGTTCGGCTGTTAACCGAAAGGTTGGTGGTTCGAGCCCACCCAGGGACGCTTGTTCGAGCTTTTAAAGTATTCATGCATTGTCAATCACTAGATAAATGGGGAAGATTTTATCTTCCTGGAGTCCTAAGCCACTAATTTGTGACTTATCCATGTCAAGGGCCAGCCCACCTCCCCGACCGGATTCTTAACCGGGTATCTCCTGAAATCCTGGGTTTATACGTGTGTAACTCAGGAATCCTGAAACAGAGACCTAGGAACCCACTTCTGGTGTGATAAAATTCTAATTCAGTCCGTTATACGCTTAAACGAGTAATTTACATGCCTCCATTTTTTCATATTTTAATAATAGGAGGTCAGTAATATCCCGAGGATGTGCCTGGATTTACTGATTGCTCTATCAATAATGTGAAAAGTGGAATCATTCATCATCATAGTGATCCTCTCCATCATTTTTGAAAAGAGTATTTTTCCTCACTTTGTGCATGATTTATTTAACCCTTTTCAAAATGTTTTTGTTAGCCAGGCATGGTGGCAAGTGCCTGTAATCCCAGGTACTTGGGATTCTGAGGCAGGAGAATCATTTGAACCTGGGAGGTGGAGGCTGCAGTGGAGGCTGCACCAGTGGAGGCTGCACCGCTACACTCCCGCCTGGGCAACAGAGCGAGACTCCATCTCAAAAAATAAAACAAAATAAAATAAAATAAAATAAAATAAAATAAAGTTTTTGAGATGAGGTAGGTTTCATTGTTTTAGGATTACAAAGAATGCTGCAGCCACCTTTCTTGTACACATATCTTTGGTCATTGTGGAAATGTCTACACCGCAGATATTTCTATAGTGTAGGGAAGTTGATGCACTATTCCTACATTATAGGGTTTACATGATGCTTCTAATTTGAGTACATTCTGAAAATGTATCTTTCATGGGAGCCGTACCAAATAATATTCCAATAGCAATATTTATAGGAGGAAAAATGTGCAGAAGTGCAATTGAGCTTCGTGCCTCTCCATGGGGCCCATGTTCATAAAATGGTGGCATTAGCAATCATCTGAGAGTGGAGTTTGTGGCCCTCTGACATCAAAAGCTGAAGCAGAGGACATGAAAACCCTCACTGTGCATCTTCTCTAGTCTGGCCAGAATCATTCCTAGGTCGGTGGTCTCTTATCAGGAGGGAATGCTGCTTGCTTGTTTTGTCAAAATCACAAAACTGAGGGAAAGCACCAGGCCGATGGTTGATAACAGTGGTGAAGCAAGTCTTTCCAAAGGGCTGGTTTGTTGTTAACCCTTAGGGAAAAAAAAAAGCCTAATTCTTTTTTTTTTTTTTTTGAGACGGAGTCTCTCTCTGTCGCCCAGGCTGGAGTGCAGTGGCGCGATCTGGGCTCACTGCAAGCTCCGCCTCCCGGGTTCAGGCCATTCTCCTGCCTCAGCCTCCCGAGTAGCTGGGACTACAGGCGCCTGCCACCACGCCCGGCTAATTTTTTTTATTTTTAGTAGAGATGGGGTTTTACCGTGTTAGCCAGGATGGTCTCGATTTCCTGACCTCGTGATCCGCCCGCCTTGGCCTCGCAAAGTGCTGGGATTACAGGCATAAGCCACCGCGCCCGGCCAAAAAAGCCTAATTCTTACCAGCTGGTGCCGTGCAGTTCCAGGCTCTTGGTGTCCCAAACAAAGACACCAAGAGCCTGGAACTGCACCAAAAACCAAAACCAAGGTAGGGTCAAGATGATAATCACAGAATGTCACCGGTATATGTTTAGGTTCAAATACTATTATGAGAAGTGGCAGGTAAAGGAGGTAGGAAAAAGAAAACACATCATGTAATTGACTGTTGTATGGAAATATTTGATGCTGAAAGTTATAATTTAAAACTATAAACCAAATATTAGAAGTGTGTCTAGTTCAAAGGGAGGAAAACCATCAAAAACATTTTTAGTGCAATATTTAACATGAGCTATACAACCCTTCCTAAATGCCAAAGGCACACACAGACACACACAGAGACAGACACACACACACACACACTCACACTCACACTCACGAAGAATACAAATGACTAGAACCAAGAAATGTAAATACATTCTGCTATGTATGGTAAACATAGCCTACAATGTGGAAGAGATTAGAAAATAAACATGGAAATGAAATGTTTTTATTAATTCACATCAGTACCCACCAAAACCAATCAGCATAATCAAATATTATAACACTGAATGTAAAAAACAACCCAAAAGTCCCGAGTGATAGGCAAAAGGTTTTAATTGTATAGATTAAAATTAGCTTTGGACAAAAATTAAAACTCAGAGAATGTTTTCTTCCTTTTGCAACAGCAGACACTAGTAAAAACAAAGGCACAGTAAAAATTGAGACCCAAAATTTGCAGTGTAGAGATATGAATATAATAATAGACACAGGGAGGATTAATAAATGATAAAATGTTTAGAGGATGATCATTAGAATACAGGATATTTATACTCTTGAAAACCGCTTTCCCAAGTACTTCATTATAAGTAAGGTGTCTCTAAAAGGGACAGATCTCCTAGACCCCTCCTTAACCAAGTAACCAGTCCTGATATCATAATGGTGATGGACAAACTAGACCTTCTCTGCCCGCAGATGGGCTGAGGTTGGGAACTCACAGCATTGTCTCTGCAGTGTTCCCGGCAAAACGTTTAGGCTGAATTTAATCATGAAGACATTTTCAGACAACTTCAGAATGTAGATCATTGAGCCAGACAGCTGACCTGTCCTCTATAAACAAGTCCATGTCACCACCATCCATGACAACAACAAAAAGATGAGGAAATATTTGGGGTTCAAAATAACTAAAGAAATGCAGCTACATTATCTTTTTACTTTTTTTGAACCCAAAATATCTCTTCTCCTTTTTGTTGTGTGATTTGTGGTGATATGGACTATGTGAAGGAGACAGGTCAGTTGTCCTGCTCAGTGTTCTACATTCTTCAGTGGTCTGGTGATTACCTCCTATGAAACTCAGGCTAAGCGTTTTCTGCAAGAACATGGCATTGTTCATATTCTGCACTGGCAGAGTCCTGGGTGACATGCTGTCTCCTGCCAGCGGCTCCTGCCTCCTGTTCTCTACAGGATGGAATTGAGAGGAGCAGGGCTAAGGCCTCCCAATGCTGTTTGTCCATCTAGCTGTGGTCTTCCTAAGTACTGACACCAATTGGAGGCTGAAGGACTGTGGCTTCTCTAACCAAAGGAGCCCAGCGGGTTAACAATTGTCAAGAGCAGTTGGTGGTTCTGAAATACAATCCTCAGCCAAGGATCCCTCCTGTGTTACAGATAGATCAGCTAAAACAAGCCAACACTGAAGACACAAACAATGAGGTTAGGTTCATTGAAACCAGGGTAACACCTTTGGATGAGCTAAACACAAAGATGACACTGATCTTGAGCAGATATAGAAGCTCAGAGACATGCCTGCAAAATGAAATCCCTGAGAAATTTTGTAGCTACCCAGAGATACGTGGTTCAAATTAAAATGTCTGACTGATCACTCCCGGCATGTGCTGCACAGTTATGTGAATGTGTCACACCTAACGTGGGTCCATTGTCTTCAGACTGAGCACAGGTTGCCACTGGCATGGTTTGAGAATAGGAATAGAGCCATGCCCACTGACCCATCCTATGTCTGGGCTTCCAAATGGAACTGTACTTTCATTCAAATCTTCACGTGCCTATAGGTCCTGCCTGCAGGAATGACATCTCTGGGCTTAGTAAGGGCTGCTTATTGTGGGAATATGACTTCCATCTGGAACACCAGGTGGAGACTTGTCACCGTCAAAGTAAAAAACCTATTGTCCACGTAAAGGGCAAAGCTGATGTGCTGTTCCTCAAATGAGTAAAACACACTTCGGTAGTGCTGGAATGAGTCAGGTAGTTCAAAGTACATTGACGGAGTTGAATAACATCTATCCAGTGAGTCCTGTAAGACTTCAGGCTCTTCCACTTCCATCAGCCCGCCATTGAGCCTGGAAAAGGAGACAAAACTAAAGAAGCAGCCAGGGAAAATCAGACACCACAGAGTCTCACTAGATTTCAGAAGTAACATAAGGAAGTGGTTAGAAAAGAAAAAGGATAGATCCATTAATGAGGTAAAACAAAAAATTTATTGCCTTTATGTTGGGATAGAACAGGGCCAGGTAGAAAACAATGAAAGAGAAAGACAGAGAGACAGAGACAGAGACAGAGACAGAGAGAAAGTGAGCTAGTGAATTGGCCAGGTGACATACTGGTAAGGGAGTAAAAGGACACTCTGAGTTAGTGCCCTCATGACACACAGCAAACTGTGATCATGAAAAGAGTGAGCTCAATAGTTTTCCATAAAATATGCTCAAAATTCGATGCAGTGGCCATGAGAGTACAGCTTTTGAAGTATGGTCAACCTATGGTACCTTAGTAAATGATAAGGGGAGGAAGAAATGGAAACCTAAACATCTACTGCAATGAAAACCAACAGCAATGACAGTAGGAGTAATTCAGCCTTCGTTGAAAACGTGACATCAAACACACTCTGGTTTCCCTGAATCTGTTGCCTCCAGGTGTTAACACAGAATTAAGCATCCACAATTGCTTAAAGTTACCTGGGGCATGGTGGGTTTTGATCTTCTTCCCCTTCTTTTCTTCCCCTTCTTCTTTTCTTCTTTGATCTTCTTCCCCTTCTTTTCTTCCCCTTCCCCTTCTTTTCAATTTCTGCAATACATTCAGACATGGGCAGACACATTAAGCTGATTCCCCTACACACATAACAATACACTGTCTAATCCTCACACAGGGACCTCAGGCTCCTCAGCATAAGAATAGGACACTGTGAGAGATATATTTCAGGAGGCCTGAAGCTGGTCATGATAGAAATTCCTCGGTTTTTCTCCCAGAAACTGTGGGTAAAATGTCCCTATTCTAGTAGATCGTTATCCCAATATCATTTGTCCCAAGTTTGTGCAAACAGTTATGCCATATTTTTCCAATCAATTTAAAGCAAATACCCTCAAATGATTTCTAGGAGAAAAACTGCAATATTTAGCCCTGTCTCATCAAATACTCAGATTGTTCATGGTTGTGAGGACTTTAGACACTGAAATTAGAGTGAAAAAGGAAATCTACAAACCCTTGAGTCAAAATCATAGTTCTCTGAATTTGTCACATCTGCCCAGGTCCAATGTCATGAGAATAGAATCAGAGTGCCACAGGTATGGCCTGAGACTAGGAAGAGAGCCATGTTCACTGACCCATCCCATGTCTGGGCTTCCAGGTAGAACTAGAGTTTCATTCAACCTACATGTGCCTATAGGTCCTCACTGCAGCAATGACATCTCTCAGCTCAGTAATGGCCACTTGGAGCAGGAATATGATCTTTATATGGAAGACTCAGTGGATCCTTATCACCTTCATAGAAAGGTACTCACCTCCCACGTCAAGAGAAAAGCCAACATGTTTTTCCTCCAATGCATAAAACGAACTTCCATAGGCCTGGCAGGAGTCAGGCTGTTCAAGACAACTGGAAGGAGTTGAATAACATCTATCCAGTGAGTCCTGCAAGACTTCAGGCCCTTTCTCATCCAGCAGCTCCCTGCTGAGCCTGGAAAAGTGGGAAAAAGTAAAGAATAAGCCAGGGGAAATCAGACACAACAGAGCCCCAACTAGGTTTCATGGGTAGCATAAGGAAGTGGTTAAAAAAGTAAAAGGATAGATCCATTAATGAGGTAACACATTATTGCCTTAATGTTGGGACAGAACAGGGCCAAATGGAAAAGAATGAAAGAGAAAGACAGATAGACACAGACACACACACACACAGAGAGAGAACGAGCTCAGTGAATTGTCCAGGTGACACACTGATGAGGGAGTAACAGGACACTCTGAGTTAGTGCCCTCAGGCCACACAGCATACAGTGATCATGAAAAGACTGTGCTCAATAATTTTCCATAAAATGTGCTCAAGTTCCCATGCAGTCGCCATGAGAATACAGTTTTTGAAGTCTGGTCCACCTACAGTAGGTTAGTAAATGATAAGGGGAGGAAGAAATGGAAACCTAAATATCTACTGCAATGAAAACCAACAGCAATGTTACTAGGAATAATTCAGGCTTGGTTGAAAAGATGTAATCGTTAATGTCAGCCCGCTCTGTTTTCCCTGAACCAGGAGTCTCCAGATGTCAACACAGAAGTAGCTGTTCACAATTGCTCAGTTACCTGGGGCATGGTGGGCCTTGGTCTTCTTCCTCTTCTTGGTCCTTTTTAATTCCTGCAATACATTCAGACAGGGACAGACTAAATAAGCCAATTCACCTACACCCATAACAGTCCACTGTCTAATCCCCACACAGGGATCTCAGGCTCCTCAGCATGAGAACAGGACAATGTGAGAGATATACTTCAGGAGGCCTGAAAGCTGGTCATGATATTCTTTGGTTTGCATCTCAGAACCAAGGGTGAAATATCCCCATTCTGGTAGATCGTTATCCCAAAATCATTTATCCCAAGTTTGTGCAAACAGTTATGCCTTATTGTTCCCATCAGTTCAAAGAAAATGCCCCAGATGATTTCTAGGAGGAAAACTGCAGTATTCAGCCCTGTCTCATCAAATTCCCAGCTCGTTCATGGATGCAAGAATTTCAGACACTGAAATTAGAATGAAGGAGGAAATCTACAAACCCTTGAGTCCAAATCATAGTTCTGTGAATTTTTTACATCTGCCTGGGTCCAATGTGCTGAGAGCGGGCTCAGGTTGCCACAGGCATGGCTGGAGACTAGGAATAGAGCCTTGCTCACTGACACATTTCATGTCTAGCCTTCCAACTGAGACTACAGTTTCATTACAACCTATATGCGCCCATAGGTCCTGCCTGTGGCAATGACATCTCTCGGGTCAGTAAGGGCCACTTGGAACAGGAATATCACCCCTATCTGGAAGACCAGGTGGAGGTTTTCACCTTCATAGTAAGGTACTCACTGTCCACATCAAGAGCCAAGCCAAGGTACTGTTCCTCCAATGAGTAAACAGCACTGCTGTAGGGCTGGCCTAAGTCAGGCAGTTCAAGATAACCTGAAGGAGTCGAATAACATCTATCCAGTGAGTCCTGCAAGACTTCAGGCCCTTTGTCATCCAGCAGCTCCCTGCTGAGCCTGGAAAAGTAGGAAAAAGTAAAGAATAAGCCAGGGGGGAATCAGAAACCACACAGCCCCAGCCAGATTTCATGGCTAACATAAGGAACTGTTTAAAAAGAAAAAGGACAGATCCATTAATGAGGTAATGAATTATTGCCTTTATGTTGGGATAGACCAGGGCCAGGTAGAAAAGAATGAAAGAGAAAGACAGGGAGAGGGAGAGAGAGAGAGAGGAGAAAGTGAGCTCAGCGAATTGGCCGGGTGACACACTGATGAAGGGGTCAAAGGACACTCTGAGTTAGTGCCCTCGGGACACACAGCGAACAGTGATCATGAAAAGAGTGGGCTCAATAATTTTCCATAAACTTGCTCAAGATTCCATGCAGTTGCCATACAGCCTTTGAGGTATGGCCAACCTATAGTAAGTTAGTAAATGATAAGGGGAGGAAGAAATGGAAACCTAAACATCTACTGCAATGAAAACCAACAGCAATGTCAGTAGGAGTAATTCAACCTTCGTTGAAAACATGAAATTGAACACACTCTTGTTTTCCCTGGACCTGGCATCTCCAGGTGTCAACACAGAATGAAGCATCCATAATTGCTCAAAGTTACCTGGGGCATGATGGGTCTTGGTCTTCTTCCACTTCTTGGTACTTTTCAATTTCTGCAATAAGTTCAGACATGGACAGACATATTAAGCTGGTTCTCCTACACACATAACAATCCACTGTCTAATCCTCACACAGGGACTTCAGGCTCCTCAGCATGAGAATAGGACACTGTGAGAGATATTCTTCAGGAGGCCTGAAGGCTGATCACAATAGAGATTCCTTGGTTTTTGTCCCAGAAACTGTGGGTAAAATTCCCTATTCTGGTAGATCGTTATCCCAATATCATTTGTCCCAAGTTTGTGCAAATGGTTATGCCATATTTTTCCAATCGATTTAAAGCAAATGCCCCCAAATGGTTGCTAGGAGAAAAACTGCACTATTCAGCCCTGTCTCATCAAATACTCAGATTGTTCATGGTAGCGAGGATTTTAGACGCTGAAATTAGAGTGAAGGATGAAATCTACAAGATCTACAAAATTGAGACAAAATCAGAGTTGTGTGAATTCGTCACATCTGCCCAGATCCAACATCTTGAGAGTAGGATTAGGGCGCCACAGGCATGGCCTGAGACTAGGAAGAGAGCCTTGCTCACTGACCCATCCCTTGTCTGGGCTTCCAAGTGGAACTAGAGTTTCATTCAACCTACATGTGCCTATAGGTCCTCCCTGTGGCAATGACATCTCTCAGCTCAGTAAGGGCCACTTGCAGTAGGAATATGACCCTAACCAGAAGACTCAGTGGATCCTTATCACCTTCATAGAAAGGTACTCACCATCCATGTCAACAGCTAAGCCAACACGCTGTTGCTCCAATACGTAAAAGGCACTTCTGTAGGGCTGGCATGAGTCAGTCAGTTCAAGACAACCTGAAGGAGTTGAATAACATCTATCCAGTGAGTCCTGTAAGACTTCAGGCTCTTCCACTTCCATCAGCCCGCCATTGAGCCTGGAAAAGGAGACAAAACTAAAGAAGCAGCCAGGGAAAATCAGACACCACAGAGTCTCACTAGATTTCAGAAGTAACATAAGGAAGTGGTTAGAAAAGAAAAAGGATAGATCCATTAATGAGGTAAAACAAAAAATTTATTGCCTTTATGTTGGGATAGAACAGGGCCAGGTAGAAAACAATGAAAGAGAAAGACAGAGAGACAGAGACAGAGACAGAGACAGAGAGAAAGTGAGCTAGTGAATTGGCCAGGTGACATACTGGTAAGGGAGTAAAAGGACACTCTGAGTTAGTGCCCTCATGACACACAGCAAACTGTGATCATGAAAAGAGTGAGCTCAATAGTTTTCCATAAAATATGCTCAAAATTCGATGCAGTGGCCATGAGAGTACAGCTTTTGAAGTATGGTCAACCTATGGTACCTTAGTAAATGATAAGGGGAGGAAGAAATGGAAACCTAAACATCTACTGCAATGAAAACCAACAGCAATGACAGTAGGAGTAATTCAGCCTTCGTTGAAAACGTGACATCAAACACACTCTGGTTTCCCTGAATCTGTTGCCTCCAGGTGTTAACACAGAATTAAGCATCCACAATTGCTGAAAGTTACCTGGGGCATGGTGGGTTTTGATCTTCTTCCCCTTCTTTTCTTCCCCTTCTTCTTTTCTTCTTTGATCTTCTTCCCCTTCTTTTCTTCCCCTTCCCCTTCTTTTCAATTTCTGCAATACATTCAGACATGGACAGACACATTAAGCTGATTTCCCTACACACATAACAATCCACTGTCTAATCCTCACACAGGGACCTCAGGCTCCTCAGCATAAGAATAGGACACTGTGAGAGATATATTTCAGGAGGCCTGAAGCTGGTCATGATAGAAATTCCTCAGTTTTTCTCCCAGAAACTGTGGGTGAAATGTCCCTATTCTAGTAGATCGTTATCCCAATATCATTTGTCCCAAGTTTGTGCAAACAGTTAGGCCATATTTTTCCAATCAATTTAAAGCAAATACCCTCAAATGATTTCTAGGAGAAAAACTGCAATATTTAGCCCTGTCTCATCAAATACTCAGATTGTTCATGGTTGTGAGGACTTTAGACACTGAAATTAGAGTGAAAAAGGAAATCTACAAACCCTTGAGTCAAAATCATAGTTCTCTGAATTTGTCACATCTGCCCAGGTCCAATGTCATGAGAATAGAATCAGAGTGCCACAGGTATGGCCTGAGACTAGGAAGAGAGCCATGTTCACTGACCCACCCCATGTCTGGGCTTCCAGGTAGAACTAGAGTTTCATTCAACCTACATGTGCCTATAGGTCCTCACTGCGGCAATGACATCTCTCAGCTCAGTAATGGCCACTTGGAGCAGGAATATGATCTTTATATGGAAGACTCAGTGGATCCTTATCACCTTCATAGAAAGGTACTCACCTCCCACGTCAAGAGAAAAGCCAACATGTTTTTCCTCCAATGCATAAAACGAACTTCCATAGGCCTGGCAGGAGTCAGGCTGTTCAAGACAACCTGAAGGAGTTGAATAACATCTATCCAGTGAGTCCTGCAAGACTTCAGGCTCTACTACCTCCAGCAGCTCCCTGCTGAGCCTGGAAAAGTGGGAAAAAGTAAAGAATAAGCCAGGGGAAATCAGAAACCACACAGCCCCAGCTAGATTTCATGGCTAACGTAAGGAAGAGTTTGAAAAGAAAAAGGACAGATCCATCAATGAGGTAACAAATTATTGCCTTTATGTTGGGATAGACTAGGGCCAGGTAGAAAAGGATGAAAGAGAAAGACACACACACACACACACACACACACACACACACACACACACACACACACACAGAGTGATCTCAGTGAATTCGTCAGGTGACACACTGATGAGGGAGTCAAACTACACTCTGTATTTGTGCTCTCAGGACACACAGTGAACAGTGATCATGAAAAGCATGTCCTCCATAATTTTGCATAAAATGTGCTCAAGTTTCCCTGCAGTTACCATGAGAATACAGCTTTTGAGGTATGGTCAACCTTCACTAGGTTAGTAAATGATAAGAGTACGAAGAAATGGAAACCTAAACATTTACTCTAATGAGAACCAAAAAGCAATGTAGTAGGCATAATTCAGACTTGTCTGACAAGACAAAATCATTATTTTCAGCATGTACTGTTTTCCCTGGACTTGGCATCTCCAGGTGTCAACATCAAATTAACTGTCCACAATTTCTCAGACTCACCTGGGACCTGTTGCCTCTTGGTCCTCCTTTTTCACTTGATCCCACCGATGTCCTGCAAATAAATTCAGATGGGCCCTCTTACATTAAGCAGTTCTTCCTTGCACACAGAAACATTCCTCTGTCCAATCCTAACACAGGGACATCAGTCTTGTCAGTGTGAGAACAGGAGACTTTGAGAGAAATATTCCAGTAGGCCTGAGGTCAAGTCTTGAGAAAACTGGCTTGGGTTCTTTCATGAGCCTTGGGCAAAGTTCCCCTGTTTTGGAATGTTATCTTCCCTATGTGCTCTGTCCTAGGTTTATGTACACAAATGAGCAATTTTTTCCCCAATAAATTGTAGGCAAATAGTTCTAACACCTCATAGGAGAGATACTTCAATATTAAGCTTTCTCTCATTAAATACCCAGAATTTGATAGTTTATGAGATTGTGGACACAGAGATTTGATGAAGGGGTGCAATGTACCAGCTCTTGAGTCAAAATGAAACTTGGTTCTACACAGAAGCATCAGCTATTATGGCTTTTGTGGGTGAAAAGTCAGCCATTTATCTAGAAAACATACCAGGAACATGATGGACAGATGAGCTAAAACAAGCAAACTTAGAAGACACAGAAAATGGGAATAAATTCAGTGAAACCTGGGTCACATCTTTCACTGAGAGGTAGACAAGGGTGACACTGGCCTTGGGCAGGTAAGGAACCACACAGACATGCTTTGGGAACAAAACTCATAAGGAATTTTGTAGCTGGCAAGAGACATTTAATTCAGATGAGCTGATCTGACAGACAACTCCTGGGCATGTGCTGCATAGTTTGGTGTGAGTTTGCCACACCTGCCTTGAGTTCAATGTCGTGACAGTCAGTCCAGGTTGGCACGGGCATGGCCTGAGACTGGGAAGAGAGCAAAGCTCACTGACCCACCCCATGCCTGTGCTTCAGACTCGACTCCAGAGTGATTGAAATCTACATTGATATATAGGTTCAGCCCACGGTGATGGCAAATCTCAGCCCAACAAGGGGCACAAGGCCCAAAGATTATGGGGTCTACCTGGGCCATGAACTGGAGCTTTATCACCTTCACAATGGAGTACTCACTGCCTATGTCAACAGCCATGCAGACTTGCTGTTCCTCTAATGAGTGAAATGTGCTGCTGTAAGACTGGTACGAGGCCAACATTTCAGGAGGAATTGAGAGAGTCGAATAACCTTCATCCCAGGACTCCTGGGGGACTTCCTCCTCTTCAGACTCCTGCAGATTCCTGATGAGCCAGGCAGGACAGGGATGTTAGAAGATTTAACCAACAGACATTAGACAACAAAACCTCCCAGATGATCTGATGGCAGACAGAATGGAGTGGTCACAGAAACCAAAGGCATTTTTCCTTCAAGAGAAATAAAACTATCCTTCTAAATACAGGGTGGAGGGTGACTGCTCTGGGGACAGAGCAAAAATGGGCAGCATGTGCTCAGTACATTTGCCACGGATGAGCCAACTCAGGGCACCCAGACTCTCCCTGTAAACTACCATCATGACTTGCAGCACAGAGAACTGACACAGGGCTTCAACTACTTTGCATAAATTGGGTTGAATTTTACATGCAGCATTCAAGTGAAGAGAGTTCTTGACACAGTGCAGACACAGATCTTGTGTATTAAGGGCCCCATTTTCCCAATATTTTGATATAATATATTTACTTTTTCAATTTCTTTTCTTGCAATAATACTAGCCAACATACTACCAACAAATAGGAAGAAAGCATATATACACCTCTTCCTGGATTTAAACACATGGGAGAGAAGAGGCAACACCAAGAAATCCCTGTTTGAGGGTCTGGAGTGGACTTTCAGCAAACTCCAACAGACCTGAAGCTGAGGGACCTGACTGTTAGAAGGAAAACTAACACACAGAAAGGAATAGCATCAACATCAACAAAAAAGACATCCACCCCAAAGCCCCATCTGTAGGTCGCCATCATCAAAGACCAAAAGTAGATAAAACCACAAAGGTGGGGAGAAATCAGAGCACAAAAGCTGAAAATTCCAAAAACCTGACATCCCTTCTCCTCCAAAGGATCGCAGCTCCTCGACAGCAATGGAACGAAGCAGGATGGAGAATGACTTTGATGAGCTGACAGAAGTAGGCTTCAGAAAGTCGGTAATAACAAACTTCTCTGAGCTAAAGGAGGATGTGCGAACTCATCTCAAGGAAGCTAAAAACCTTGAAAAAAGATTAGATGAATGGCTAACCAGAATGAACAGTGTAGAGAAGACCTTAAATGACATGATGGAGCTGAAAACCATGGCACGAGAACTACGTGATGCATGCACAAGCTTCAGTAGCCAATTCAATCAAGTGCAAGAAATGGTATCAGTGATTCAAGATCAAATTAGTGAAATGAAGCGAGAAGAGAAGTTTAGAGAAAAAAGAGTAAAAAGAAATGAACAAGCCTCCAATAAATATGGGACTATGTGGAAAGACCAAATCTACGTTTGATTGGTGTACTGAAAGTGACGGGGAGAATGGAACCAAGCTGGGAAACATTCTTCAGGATATTATCCAGGAGGACTCCCCCAACCTAGCAAGGAAGGCCAACATTCAAATTCAGGAAACACAGAGAACACCATAAAGATACTCCTCGAGAAGAGCAACCCCAAAACACGTAACTGTCAGATTCACCAAGGTTGAAATGAAGGAAAAAATGCTAAGGGCAGCCAGAGAGAAAGGTCGGATTACCCACAAAGGGAAGCCCATCAGACTAGCAGCAGATCTCTTGGCACAAACCCTACAAGCCAGAAGAGAGTGGGAGCAATATTCAACATTCTTTTTTTTTCGATATGTATAGTCTTCCTTTATTATTTTTTGTGTGTATGTATATATATATATATATATATATATATATATATATTTTTTTTTTTAATACTTTAAGTCTTAGGGTACATGTGCACAACGTGCAGGTTAGTTACATATGTATACATGTCCACATTGGTGTGCTTCACCCATTAACTCATCATTTAACATTAGGTATATCTCCTAATGCTACCCCTCCTCCCTCCCCCCACCCTACAACAGGCCCCAGTGTGTGATGTTCCCCTTTCTGTGTCCATGTGTTCTCATTGTTCAATTCCCACCTGTGAGTAAGAATATGCGGTATTTGGTTTTTTGTCCTTGCAATAGTTTGCTGAGAATGATGGTTTCCAGCTTCATCCATGCCCCTACAAAGGACATGAACTCATCATTTTTTATAGCTGCATAGTATTCCATGGTGTATAAGTGCCACATTTTCTTAATCCAGTCTATCATTGCTGGATATTTGGCTTGGTTCCAAGTCTTTGCTATTGTGAATAGTGCCGCAATAAACATATGTGTGCATGTGTCTTTACAGCAGCATGATTTATAATCCTTTGGGTATACACCCACTAATGGGATGGCTGGGTCAAATGGTATTTCTAGTTCTAGATCCCTGAGGAATTGCCACACTGCCTTCCACAATCGTTGAACTAGTTTACAGTCCCACCAACAGTGTAAAAGTTTTCCTATTTCTCCACATCCTCTCCAGCATCTTCAACATTCTTAAAGAAAAGAATTTTCAACCCAGAATTTCATATCCAGCCAAACAAAGCTTCATAAGTGAAGGAGAAATAAATCCTTTACAGAGAAGCAAATGCTGAGAGATTTTGTCACCACCAGGCCTGCCTTACAAGAGCTCCTAAAGGAAGCACTAAACATGGAAAGGAACAACTGGTACCAGCCACTGCAAAAACATGCCAAACTGTAAAGACCATTGACTAGGAAGAAACTGCATCAACTAACGGGCGAAATAACCAGCTAACATCATAACGACAGGATCAAATTCACACATAACAATATTAACCTTAAATGTAAATGGGCTAAATGCCCCAGTTAAAAAAACACAGAATGGCAAATTGGATAAAGAGTCAAGACCCATCAGTGTGCTGTACTCAGGAAACCCATCTCACATGCAGAGACACACATAGGCTCAAAATAAAGGGATGGAGAAGATCTACCAAGCAAATGGAAAACAAAAAAAGGCAGGGGTTGCAATCCTAGTCTCTGATAAAACAGACTTTAAACCAACAAAGATCAAAAGAGACAAAGAAGGCCACTACATAATGGTAAAGGGATCAATTCAACAAGAAGAGTTAACTATCCTAAATATATATGCACCCTATACAGGAGCACCCAGATTCATAAAGCAAGTCCTGAGAGACCTACAAAGAGATTTAGACTCCACACAATCATCATGGGAGACTTTAACGCCCCACTGTCAATATTAGACAGATCAATGAGACAGAAGCTTAACAAGGATATCCAGGACTTGAACTCAGCTCTCCACCAAGCAGACCTAAAAGACATCTACAGAACTCTCCACCCCAAATCAACAGAATATACATTCTTCTCAGCACCACATCACACTTATTCCAAAATTGACCACATAGTTGGAGGTAAAGCACTCGTTAGCAAATGTAAAAGAATGGAAATCACAACAAACTGTCAGACCACAGTGCAATCAAATTAGAACTCAGGATTAAGAAACTCACTCAAAACCGCACAACTACATGGAAACTGAACAACCTGCTCCTGAATGACTACTGGGAAAATAACAAAATGAAGGCAGAGATAAAGATGTTCTTTGAAACCAATGAGAACAAAGACACAACATACCAGAATCTCTGGGACACATTTAAAACAATGTGTAGAGGGAAAATTATAGCACTAAATGCCCACAAGAGAAAGCAGAAAAGATCTAAAACTGACACCCTAACATCACAATTAAAATAACTAGAGAAGCAAAGCAAACAAATTCAAAAGCTAGCAGAAGACAAGAAGTAACTAAGATCAGAGCAGAACTAAAGGAGATAGAGACACAAAAAACCCTTCAAAAAATCAATGAATCCAGGGCTGGTTTTTTGAAAAGATCAACAAGAAATCCCTGTTTGGCTAGTTCACTTGGCTCATCTGATAGCAAGTTCCTATCTTGAGAGGACTATGAAATTAAAACCAATACAAGTGCCACAAATAACATACAACATTGTAAATCAGCACAATTTGTAGCTGGGTGAATGGAAGAAATAGTTCTATTCATCACTTCCTCATTTTCCCTAAATCTACAATCTCCAGATGTCACTACTGAATTAACAGCCAACAATTCCACAATATTACCTGGGAGACACTGGCCCTCTTTCTTCCTCTTCCTCATCATCACTTTCATTTTCTGTAAATAAATTCAGAGAAGCAGGTCACATTAAGCAATTCATACTTCACATATGAACAAATCACTGTCCAGTCATAGCACAAGGACATAACTATTCTCAGTGCAAGAATAAGGATTCTGACAGGAATATTCTAGGGTGTCCTAGATTAACTTTGGTGAGAATTAGATGACCCTGCTTTCCAGACCCACAGGCCAAAATCTCCCTCCACGTGTAGACCATAATGCCATATTCCCTGCCTGAGTCAAAGTTAAACAAAAATTTTTCCCCAAAAAAATCTCCAAAAATTGGTCAAACAATTTTCTAAGAGTGTTGTTGCAATACGGACTTATATCACCAGGTAACATGGACATTAAATGTTTACAGGCATCTATACATGAAACACGACTGATAGATAAATTTGAACAACTCTTGCTTTAAAAAGAATCTGTGATTTGGGAGGCCAAGACAGGTGAATCATTTGAGGTCATGAGTTCAGGACTACCCTGGCCAATAAGGGGAAACCCTGTCTCTACTAAAAATACAAAAATTAGCCAGATGTGATGTTGTGCACCTGTGGTCCCAGCAACTCAGGAGGCTGAGGCAGGAGAATCACTTGAATCTGGGAGGCAGAGGTTGCACCAAGCCAAGATGGTGCCACTGAACTCCAGCCTGGGTGACAGAGCAAGACTCCATCGCAAAAAAAAAAAAAAAACAAAACAAAAATCCACGATGCTACAAAGAAACATTGGATCAGCCATTGCATTGACAGGGTGGAAAACCAGGGTCCAGCCTTGCTTTATGGAAATATATCAGCAAAGTAAAGAAGAAGTTTCCGTCCTGATTTCAGGGTGACTGTGCAGCTAAGCAAGCTGACTTAAAGGAGATCCAGATGAAAGCTGAGAGCAGTGAAGCCTGGGGAACAATATTTCCAAATACAAAGGCAAGGCTGCCAGCTTCCTTAAACAGGCATAGAAACTCCATGGACATTGTTCAGGGACAGATGACTTAATCACAGATGACAAGAGATACTGAATTGAAGCTAGGAGGCCTGACAGATACTGCCTGTGCACCTCCTGCACTCAGGTGACTATGAGATTGTCACACTTGCCTGGGGTTGAGTAACTTGATACTGGGGACCGGCAGACAAAGACATGATATTAGCTGAGAAGGACAAAAAAACTCCCTGATATCTGTTTAGAAACCCATCATAGTTTTTTATTCAAATGAATTTGTGCTTATAGAGCCTGTCTTCAGAGTTTATCTTCCTCAGCCTAGAGAGAGGTATGAGACACAAGGAAAACAGAGGCTACCTGGAATAATGTGTACAGCAACCTCCCATTCAACATGAGAGGATGAGCCAATGAGAGTTGAGTCGACTTTGTCTTCCTCAAATGTGATTTTGGTTTTCCTATGTGGCTGGTTGGAGTCATAAGGGCCATGGCTATTTGAACAAGTGATGGCACATTCCTCCAGTGAGTCCTCAGGGACTTCTTTTTCTTCAGCCTTCTGCATATCCCTGATGAGCCAGGTGGGACAGAGATGACAGAAGATTAAACACAGAGGGATTGGACCTCAGGGAGTCCTAGCTGGTTTTGACAGGTGGCATTAAGAGAGTGGTCCCAGAAAGCAAAATGGAGTTTCCCATTAAGAGGGAACATGCAATCCTGTTCTCTCTGCAACAAAGCATGGCTGCCATGGGAAACAGAGAGGAAGAGAGCAGCTGGTGTTCACTGCACTGGACAGATAGGAGCTGAGGAGGATGAAGACTCAGCTATCCCTGTACGGTGCAGACATGACACTCGGCACACATAGAGAAACATGACAGCTGCCGCACCCTGTGTCTAAGCTGGGTTATATTTCACATACTGTGGCCAAGCGAATGCGGGTTTTTGGCCCATCATAGATGCCAGAGAGGGTGTGCCTCCTAGATATTCCTCATATGTTACCATCCATTAATTGTTCCTGAGTATTCAGTGTCACCTGGGGGCAGACGATTTCTGTACTTTCTCAGCCACCTCAACTTGAACATCTTCATCGTCATCGTTGTCATTTTCTGTAAATACAGAAGTGTTCATTTAGATATTTCCCACTTCACAGTCTGCAAGCATAGTCAGCCCAATGTGCAACAGAGACATGAACATCTAGGCATGGGTCACCGTTCAACTGAAAACTCTCATGTTTTATCTTTAACAGAATGCCCTGGCATGGTTTCCTGATCCATCAGGCAAGGCATTTCTGATGTGGAGGGCCACCATCAAGATGTGGTCAAATATTGAAAAGACCTTTTGCTTCCCATATCACTGGAGGCTTGTGCAGCCTCTCTCTGGACTTTGGCAGCTGTCTCCCCCATCCTGCCACAGATCTGATTCCCAGGAACAGGCTTGGTGTCCTGTCAGAGTTCGCATTTCAAACCTCATTCTTTCTCTTAGGAGAGGACAAACTTGTCCCACAGTCCTCTATGCATCAGAAGATTTCAAGCCTCCAAGTGGCTTCTGCTGTGTTATTCAGGGACATTCTATCCATGGGGAGTGATCCAGTCTGAAGCACTTCCTACCACAAAACGCCCCCACATCAAGTGCCTTCTCCAACATCACACGGCGAGGGGCTTCATCTCATTTTGGAAAGCAGTTGTAAGTGTTCCCGCATTTGAATGCTTCAGACCCTTGCAAGAGACAATTTGTCTGCCACGGAGAGAGAGAAACTCAGGAAGGACAAGTCATTCACTCTCTGACAGTTACTAAGAACATTGCCGAAAAGACAGCCTGGGAACCTTCATTCTTAGCCCAGAGCTCTTTTCACTCTAACAAGCCTGTTCCCATCGCAGGCTCCTTCCTGTCCTTTAAAACTAGATAGATGCTGCCTCTTGCTCCAAAGACCACCTTCCATCAAGGGAGGAGGGACACTTGCAATACTGTGACCTCCAAACCCATGGGTTTCCCATCTCTGTTCTTACCCAGGAAGTCCTGGTCATGTCATGGCCACATAGGTGTAGCAGAAAAAAACCCCACTGATACAACTGTCATTGTGAAAGTATGGAGGTCTGGAGCCTCTCATAAGCCTGGGGTTTTGGGTCATCAGGGCCTATGGCCACCTTACCTGGGCTGAGCTTTTGGACAAGTTGCTGTGCCAGTCTACACCCCTCAGCCAGCTGTTCTTGGAGGTCCTGCCCCTGGGACTTGTCCGGCTCATCCGGAGTGAGGAGGGCCTGGAGATGCTCATTCAATGAGCGGGCGGCATCTCTCCCTTCCCGTAACTTCTCCTTTAACTGGGTCAGCTCTCGTTCCTGAGAGTGAACCAGGACTTTATATTGCCTAAGGCGAGACGGTAGAGAAAACTTAAGAGTAGAAAGGGTTGAGTGATCCGTTCAAATATTGCAACAGAGACTTCTGAGACAATGTCCTCAAGGAGACCTTCAAGCAGAAGGTCAGCACATGTTGAAAGGAATGTCTGTGGCCAAGAGAAAGAATAGAAAATGGTTTACAGGCTTCCTCTGTATCAGAGAGGGCTCCTGCAAGATCCTCGATGATGTTCCATTCATCTTTCCCTTCTGTAAACAAAAGTAGGTGTCTTCCTAATTCCGTTTCAAAAAGACATCCTTTCAGTTCCTCACTCTGGCCATGGACATTTCCATGTGAAAATACACATAGTGCATCTGGCGGCCACTAGATACAAAGCCATGTACAGAAATGAGGCCAGATGCAGATGGGGCGAATTGAAAAGACGAAAGAAGAAAAGAATGACAGGGTCGAGAAGGCAACATTGATTGAGTGAAAGAATGAGAAGCCGCAGTCAGTCAGGAGGTGATTCTCACTCAGGGTAAGTGGGGTGGTGACGGCACACCATTTTGAGTATACTGAATGCTGCTGTGTGGTTCACACTCCTCTGGTTAATTTTGTGTTATGTAAATTTCACATCAACAATTACTTGTTTGAAAAAGAGAAAACAAGGCTCTGAGAAACAACTGCAACCCATACATTTTTATTATACTTCTTCTCTGCTTGATAAATACTTGTGTGTTGCGAGCCTGCCATGGCAATTCCTGCCCTTCCCCTGGCCCAGCTTCGTTCTTACTTCTCCCCACCGAGCTGTTGTACTTCAGAGATTTACACACCTGCCCCCCTGCCTGCCCCCATGGGGTCCCCTCACCTGAGCTCCTCAGCTTGCTTGAGCTGCTCCGCAAGCTTCTCCTCCTTGAACTGTCGTCGCTCATTCCTCAGCATAGATTTTATGAGGTCTTCGCACTCTTCATATTCTGAGAAAAGACAGACACGCCTGCCTCAGTGGAAGGCTGGACATGCTGCTGTGGTCATTGCCTACAGGGCAGGAGCCAGGTCCATCCCAAGGACAAAACTCTCCCCAGTACCAGGGTCTAGACAGGGATTTCCACATCTTTACTCTTCAGTCTCCTGACTTTCTGGCATCTGATCCTCCAAAATTTAGAGATGAAGAAAGAGAACCTCAAGGGCACATCAAGGAAGCTGACAAGATGATTCAACCACAACGAAGTGGAGTCAGAATTCACAGTCCCTGAGGTCTGACTCTGAATGCGGGGCCACTTTCCCAAGCCTTGCAGCCTCTCCTCTAAAACACTGCACTGGGGCACGAGTAGTGATTTCTTGTACAGTCGGGAAGGCCCCTAGGACTATGGGACTGATGGTTTCCCTTTTACTGGGAATTTCAAGGACAAGTATGCGAAAGATTTTTAAAATCTTTGATTTTTAAATCATATCTTCAGTTATGATTTTAAGAATCATATCTGAAGCATAAAGAGTGACACATAACACCATAAGGCCATGAAGGAAATATGCCCAAATGCTAATAAAATTTGTGTTAATTTAGAAACAGCAGAATGAAGAACTAATAGATAGTGTTTACTCTGTGCCAACAAATGTTCTAGGAGATTGACAAGAAATAGCTCATGTAATTCACTGCAGCGATTTACAGAGGTAGGTATTACTGTAGTACCCTCTGAACAGGTGAGGTAACTGAGGGACAGACAAGACAAGCAACTTGGATGGAGCCCAGGAGACAGGCCCACGGTCCCTGCTCTGTACACTGCACTGCTATCTCCACGCATTCTCGGGTGCGATCTTTCTTCCTCTTTAGCAACAAGACTCTGTGCCCCAGGAAGCAGGACTTCACTCTCACCAAGCTACTCTCTGCTTTTTATTCTTATTTTTATTTATCATTATTATTATTATTATTATTATTTTTTTTTTTTACCTGTCTTGCCCTGTCGCCCAGGCTGGAGTGCAATGGCAAAATCTTGGCTCACTGCAACCTCAGCCTCCTGGGTTCAAAGGATTCTCCTGCCTCAGCCTCCTGAGCAGGGGTGATTACAGTCACCTGCCACCACGCCCATCTACTTTTTGTATTTTTAGTGGAGATGGGGTTTCTCCATGTTGCCCAGGCTGGTCTCAAACTCCTGACCTCATGATCTGCCCGCCTCAGCCTCCCAAAGTGCTGGGATTACAGGAGTGAGCCACCATGCACGGCCCCTACTCCCTGCTCTTGATGCTGTCACTTATAGACAGCACAGGTTCTATTAGGAGTAGACTCCTCTTGAAGCCCCTCAGAGCAGGTACTGGCTACTATCACCAAGTTTCCCTCAGAGTCACTAGAACAGAGCTTTGCCTGTTGGGCCTCAACAGAAACTTGAACTGAATAAAAGTTCACTAGTCTCAGACATTTAGAACAACAGACTAGATGTTATTTGTCTGCAGGATCTTATATGGTACAGAGAGGATTCTTGAAAACACGATTGAGCCTCTTGGAGAAAACAGGTCATTCTGTGCCTGTGTCAGAAATCAATAAATGGCAGTTTAACTCTAGTCCCACCCCTACCTGATTGCAAACATGGAAAGTTGCTAAATACTTTGGTACCTCTGTCTTCCAACTTTGACAAAATGTTAAAATACCCATTTCTGTTTTCCTAGAAGTATGGGGAAGATGACATTATTTTTGATGGAGAGAGCACTTAGTTTCTCAGAGAGAAGACAGGACGTCGTTCATCACTTTCGTGATGGTGAGCCTATAGATCTTACTGTATTTCTTCTGTCCGTTGGCCAGGAAGCCGGCCAGTTGAGTTACAAAACATTTCTCTTGGAGGCTTCTGAACTGCTGTTTCTTCTCTGCCAGCTGGGGGCGCAATTTCTCATTGATTTCTAGAATGTTCATCTCTGCCTTCTCGCTGGACAAAGGGCCGGCTGATACCACCATGCTGACGTTTGTGGCAGAAGAGGTGGGGCCAGGGACTGGGGAGAAGAAAGGCAAGCACATGATGGGTTAAAAACTGGTGAAATCAAATAGGCTTAATCAGGACTGAGGGATGTCACTGGCAGCCTTGTCTACTTATTTGAAGATGTTGTTTCCCTGGTTTCACTCTTGTCATCTCCAGTCTTGATCTCCTTTAAGTCAACTTGTCTTAGCTATGCAGTCACCTTGAAACCAAGACATAAACACTTCTACACTTTTCTTGCTTATACGTTTCTATAAAGCAAGGCTTGGCCCTGAGATTTTTACCCCATGAGTGGCCAATGTTTCCGTGTAGCACAAAAGATTTCATTTTGCTTTTTTAATTTTTTTCTTTTTTTCTTTTTTTGTTTTTGGTTTGAGACGGAGTCTCACTCTGTCGCGCAGGCTGCAGTGCAGAGGCACAATCTCAGCTCACTGCCACCTCTGCCTCCCGGGTTCAAGCGATTCTCATCCCTCAGCCTGCCAAGCATCTGGGATTACAAGCGCCAAGTAACATGCCAGCTAATTTTTGTATTTTTAGTAGAGATGGGGTTTTGCCATCTTGGACAGGCTGGTTTCGAACTCGTGACCTCAGGTGTTCCGCCTACCTCAGCCTCCCAAAGTGCTGGGATTAAGATGTGAGCCAGCGCCCCTGGTCAGAGACTTACTTTTTTTTTTTTTTTTTTTTTTGAGATGGAGTCTCGCTCTGTCTCCCAGGCTGGAGTGCAGTGGCACAATCTCGGCTCACTGCAAGCTCCGGTTCCTGGGTTCATGCCATTCTCCTGCCTCAGCCTCCCGAGTAGCTGGGACTACAGGCGCCCACCACCGCGCCCAGCTATTTTTTTTTTTTTTTTTTTTTTTTTTTGTATTTTTAGTAAAGACGGGGTTTCACCGTGTTAGCCAGGACGGTCTCGATCTCCTGACCTCGTGATCCACCCGCCCCGGCCTCCCAAAGTGCTGGGATTACATGTGTGAGCCACCGCGCCAGGCCGAGACTTCTTATTAATAGCTAAGACGAGCCAATGAAAAGGAGAGAGAGTCTAGCCTGAGAGGAGTGAACGAGGGTGGGAGGATCGTCTCAGCCGATCCTCCCACCTAAGTCTCCTGAGCAGTTGGGACTATAGGCATGCAGCACCATGCCTGCCTAATTTTTTGTATTCTTTGTAAAGATGGGTTTCACCATATTGTCCAGGCTGGTCTTCAACTCCTGAACTCAAGTCATCCTCCCACTCGGGCCTTCCAAAGTGCTGTGATTATATGTGTGAGTCACAGCACCTAGCTCCATCCTAGTTTCTGACTAAAACAATAACAATATGTGTATATACAGCCTGTCCTCAGAATTGATCTTCCATAGCCTAGACAGAGGTATGAGACACAAGGAAAATAGAGGCTACCTGGGAGAATGTTTAGAGCATCCTGACATTCACCATGAGAGGATTCTCTGTCTACAACCAGAGGTGAGTTGACTTCGTCTTCCTCAAATGTGATTTTGATGTTCTTGTGAGGCTGGTTGGAGTCACAAGGGCCGTGGCTATTTGAACAAGTGATGGCACATTCCTCCAGTGAGTCCTCAGGGACTTTGCTCTCTTCAGCCTTCTGCACCTCCCTGATGAGCCAGGTGGGACAGAGATGACAGAAGATTAAACACAGAGGGATTGGACCCCAGGGAGTCCTAGCTGGTTTTGACAGGCGGCATTAAGAGAGTGGTCCCAGAAAGCAAAATGGAGGTTCCCTTAAAGAGGGAACAGGCAATCCTCTTCTCTCTGCAACAGAGCATGGCTGCCATGGGAGCCAGAGAGGAAGAGAGCAGCTGGTGTTCAGTGCACTGGACAGATAGGAGCTGAGGAGGATGAAGACTCAGCTATCCCTGTATGGTACAGACATGACACTTGGCACACACAGAGAAACACGACAGCTGCCGCACCCTGTGTCTAAGCTGGATTCAATTTCACATACTGTGGCCAAGGGGATGCGGGCTTTTGGCCCACCATAGATGCCAGAGAGGGTGTGCCTCCTAGACATTTTCATGTGTTACCACCCATTACTTGCTCCTGAGTATTCAGTGTTACCTGGGGGGAGATGATTTCTGCACTTTCTCAGCCTCCTCAACTTGAACATCTTCGTCATTTTCTATAAATACAAAATGTTCGTTCAGATATTTCCCACTTCACATTCCGCAAGCACAGTCAGCCCAACGTGCACAGAGACATGAACATCTACGTATGGTTCAGCATTGTACTGAAAACTCTCATGTTTTATCTTTCACAAAATGCCCTGGCATGGTTTCCTGATCCATCGGGCAATGCATTTCTGATGTGGAGGGCCACCATCAAGATGTGGCCAAATACTGAAAAGACCTTTTGCTTCCCATATCACTGGAGGCTTGCGCAGCCTCTCTCTGGACTTTGGCAGCTGTCTCCCCCATCCTGCCACAGATCTGATTCCCAGGAACAGGCTTGGTGTCCTGTCACAGTTCGCATTTCAAACCTCATTCTTTCTCTTAGGAGAGGACAAACTTGTCCCACAGTCCTCTATGCGTCATGAGACTGCACAGGCCCTCCATGTGGCTTCTGCTGTGTTATTCAGGGACATTCTATCCATGGGGAGTGCTCCAGTCTGAAGCACTTCCTACCACCAAATGCCCCCACATCGAGTGCCTTCTCCAACACCACATGGAGAGGGGCTTCATCTCATTTTGAAAAGCATTGGTAAGTGTTCCCATGTTTGGATGCTTCAGACCCTTGCAAGAGACAATTTGTCTGCCTTTGCACATGGAGAGAGAGGAACTCTGGAAAGATAAATCACTCACTCACCGACACTTACTAAGAACATTGCCAAAAAGACAGCCTGGGAACCTTCATTCTTAGCCCAGAGCTCTATTCACTCCAACAAGCGCCCTCCCATCACAGCCTCCTTCCTGTCCTTTAAAACTAGATAGATGCTGCCTCTTGCTCCAAAGACCACCTTCCATCAAGGAAGGAGGGACACTTGCAATACTGTGACCTCCAAACCCATGGGTTTCCCATCTCTGTTCTTACCCAGGAAGTCCTGGTCATGTCATGGCCACATAGGTGTAGCAGAAAAAAACCCCACTGATACAACTGTCATTGTGAAAGTATGGAGGTCTGGAGCCTCTCATAAGCCTGGGGTTTTGGGTCATCAGGGCCTATGGCCACCTTACCTGGGCTGAGCTTTTGGACAAGTTGCTGTGCCAGTCTACACCCCTCAGCCAGCTGTTCTTGGAGGTCCTGCCCCTGGGACTTGTCCGGCTCATCCGGAGTGAGGAGGGCCTGGAGATGCTCATTCAATGAGCGGGCGGCATCTCTCCCTTCCCATAACTTCTCCTTTAACTGGGTCAGCTCTCGTTCCTGAGAGTGAACCAGGACTTTATATTGCCTAAGGCGAGACGGTAGAGAAAACTTAAGAGTAGAAAGGGTTGAGTGATCCGTTCAAATATTGCAACAGAGACTTCTGAGACAATGTCCTCAAGGAGACCTTCAAGCAGAAGGTCAGCACATGTTGAAAGGAATGTCTGTGGCCAAGAGAAAGAATAGAAAATGGTTTACAGGCTTCCTCTGTATCAGAGAGGGCTCCTGCAAGATCCTCGATGATGTTCCATTCATCTTTCCCTTCTGTAAACAAAAGTAGGTGTCTTCCTAATTCCGTTTCAAAAAGACATCCTTTCAGTTCCTCACTCTGGCCATGGACATTTCCATGTGAAAATACACATAGTGCATCTGGCGGCCACTAGATACAAAGCCATGTACAGAAATGAGGCCAGATGCAGATGGGGCGAATTGAAAAGACGAAAGAAGAAAAGAATGACAGGGTCGAGAAGGCAACATTGATTGAGTGAAAGAATGAGAAGCCGCAGTCAGTCAGGAGGTGATTCTCACTCAGGGTAAGTGGGGTGGTGACGGCACACCATTTTGAGTATACTGAATGCTGCTGTGTGGTTCACACTCCTCTGGTTAATTTTGTGTTATGTAAATTTCACATCAACAATTACTTGTTTGAAAAAGAGAAAACAAGGCTCTGAGAAACAACTGCAACCCATACATTTTTATTATACTTCTTCTCTGCTTGATAAATACTTGTGTGTTGCGAGCCTGCCATGGCAATTCCTGCCCTTCCCCTGGCCCAGCTTCGTTCTTACTTCTCCCCACCGAGCTGTTGTACTTCAGAGATTTACACACCTGCCCCCCTGCCTGCCCCCATGGGGTCCCCTCACCTGAGCTCCTCAGCTTGCTTGAGCTGCTCCGCAAGCTTCTCCTCCTTGAACTGTCGTCGCTCATTCCTCAGCATAGATTTTATGAGGTCTTCGCACTCTTCATATTCTGAGAAAAGACAGACACGCCTGCCTCAGTGGAAGGCTGGACATGCTGCTGTGGTCATTGCCTACAGGGCAGGAGCCAGGTCCATCCCAAGGACAAAACTCTCCCCAGTACCAGGGTCTAGACAGGGATTTCCACATCTTTACTCTTCAGTCTCCTGACTTTCTGGCATCTGATCCTCCAAAATTTAGAGATGAAGAAAGAGAACCTCAAGGGCACATCAAGGAAGCTGACAAGATGATTCAACCACAACGAAGTGGAGTCAGAATTCACAGTCCCTGAGGTCTGACTCTGAATGCGGGGCCACTTTCCCAAGCCTTGCAGCCTCTCCTCTAAAACACTGCACTGGGGCACGAGTAGTGATTTCTTGTACAGTCGGGAAGGCCCCTAGGACTATGGGACTGATGGTTTCCCTTTTACTGGGAATTTCAAGGACAAGTATGCGAAAGATTTTTAAAATCTTTGATTTTTAAATCATATCTTCAGTTATGATTTTAAGAATCATATCTGAAGCATAAAGAGTGACACATAACACCATAAGGCCATGAAGGAAATATGCCCAAATGCTAATAAAATTTGTGTTAATTTAGAAACAGCAGAATGAAGAACTAATAGATAGTGTTTACTCTGTGCCAATAAATGTTCTAGGAGATTGACAAGAAATAGCTCATGTAATTCACTGCAGCGATTTACAGAGGTAGGTATTACTGTAGTACCCTCTGAACAGGTGAGGTAACTGAGGGACAGACAAGACAAGCAACTTGGATGGAGCCCAGGAGACAGGCCCACGGTCCCTGCTCTGTACACTGCACTGCTATCTCCACGCATTCTCGGGTGCGATCTTTCTTCCTCTTTAGCAACAAGACTCTGTGCCCCAGGAAGCAGGACTTCACTCTCACCAAGCTACTCTCTGCTTTTTATTCTTATTTTTATTTATCATTATTATTATTATTATTATAATTTTTTACCTGTCTTGCCCTGTCGCCCAGGCTGGAGTGCAATGGCAAAATCTTGGCTCACTGCAACCTCAGCCTCCTGGGTTCAAAGGATTCTCCTGCCTCAGCCTCCTGAGCAGGGGTGATTACAGTCACCTGCCACCACGCCCATCTACTTTTTGTATTTTTAGTGGAGATGGGGTTTCTCCATGTTGCCCAGGCTGGTCTCAAACTCCTGACCTCATGATCTGCCCGCCTCAGCCTCCCAAAGTGCTGGGATTACAGGAGTGAGCCACCATGCACGGCCCCTACTCCCTGCTCTTGATGCTGTCACTTATAGACAGCACAGGTTCTATTAGGAGTAGACTCCTCTTGAAGCCCCTCAGAGCAGGTACTGGCTACTATCACCAAGTTTCCCTCAGAGTCACTAGAACAGAGCTTTGCCTGTTGGGCCTCAACAGAAACTTGAACTGAATAAAAGTTCACTAGTCTCAGACATTTAGAACAACAGACTAGATGTTATTTGTCTGCAGGATCTTATATGGTACAGAGAGGATTCTTGAAAACACGATTGAGCCTCTTGGAGAAAACAGGTCATTCTGTGCCTGTGTCAGAAATCAATAAATGGCAGTTTAACTCTAGTCCCACCCCTACCTGATTGCAAACATGGAAAGTTGCTAAATACTTTGGTACCTCTGTCTTCCAACTTTGACAAAATGTTAAAATACCCATTTCTGTTTTCCTAGAAGTATGGGGAGGATGACATTATTTTTGATGGAGAGAGCACTTAGTTTCTCAGAGAGAAGACAGGACGTCGTTCATCACTTTCGTGATGGTGAGCCTATAGATCTTACTGTATTTCTTCTGTCCGTTGGCCAGGAAGCCGGCCAGTTGAGTTACAAAACATTTCTCTTGGAGGCTTCTGAACTGCTGTTTCTTCTCTGCCAGCTGGGGGCGCAATTTCTCATTGATTTCTAGAATGTTCATCTCTGCCTTCTCGCTGGACAAAGGGCCGGCTGATACCACCATGCTGACGTTTGTGGCAGAAGAGGTGGGGCCAGGGACTGGGGAGAAGAAAGGCAAGCACATGATGGGTTAAAAACTGGTGAAATCAAATAGGCTTAATCAGGACTGAGGGATGTCACTGGCAGCCTTGTCTACTTATTTGAAGATGTTGTTTCCCTGGTTTCACTCTTGTCATCTCCAGTCTTGATCTCCTTTAAGTCAACTTGTCTTAGCTATGCAGTCACCTTGAAACCAAGACATAAACACTTCTACACTTTTCTTGCTTATACGTTTCTATAAAGCAAGGCTTGGCCCTGAGATTTTTACCCCATGAGTGGCCAATGTTTCTGTGTAGCACAAAAGATTTCATTTTGCTTTTTTAATTTTTTTCTTTTTTTCTTTTTTTGTTTTTGGTTTGAGACGGAGTCTCACTCTGTCGCGCAGGCTGCAGTGCAGAGGCACAATCTCAGCTCACTGCCACCTCTGCCTCCCGGGTTCAAGCGATTCTCATCCCTCAGCCTGCCAAGCATCTGGGATTACAAGCGCCAAGTAACATGCCAGCTAATTTTTGTATTTTTAGTAGAGATGGGGTTTTGCCATCTTGGACAGGCTGGTTTCGAACTCGTGACCTCAGGTGTTCCGCCTACCTCAGCCTCCCAAAGTGCTGGGATTAAGATGTGAGCCAGCGCCCCTGGTCAGAGACTTACTTTTTTTTTTTTTTTTTTTTTTGAGATGGAGTCTCGCTCTGTCTCCCAGGCTGGAGTGCAGTGGCACAATCTCGGCTCACTGCAAGCTCCGGTTCCTGGGTTCATGCCATTCTCCTGCCTCAGCCTCCCGAGTAGCTGGGACTACAGGCGCCCACCACCGCGCCCAGCTATTTTTTTTTTTTTTTTTTTTTTTTTTTTGTATTTTTAGTAAAGACGGGGTTTCACCGTGTTAGCCAGGACGGTCTCGATCTCCTGACCTCGTGATCCACCCGCCCCGGCCTCCCAAAGTGCTGGGATTACATGTGTGAGCCACCGCGCCAGGCCGAGACTTCTTATTAATAGCTAAGACGAGCCAATGAAAAGGAGAGAGAGTCTAGCCTGAGAGGAGTGAACGAGGGTGGGAGGATCGTCTCAGCCGATCCTCCCACCTAAGTCTCCTGAGCAGCTGGGACTATAGGCATGCAGCACCATGCCTGCCTAATTTTTTGTATTCTTTGTAAAGATGGGTTTCACCATATTGTCCAGGCTGGTCTTCAACTCCTGAACTCAAGTCATCCTCCCACTCGGGCCTTCCAAAGTGCTGTGATTATATGTGTGAGTCACAGCACCTAGCTCCATCCTAGTTTCTGACTAAAACAATAACAATATGTGTATATACAGCCTGTCCTCAGAATTGATCTTCCATAGCCTAGACAGAGGTATGAGACACAAGGAAAATAGAGGCTACCTGGGAGAATGTTTAGAGCATCCTGACATTCACCATGAGAGGATTCTCTGTCTACAACCAGAGGTGAGTTGACTTCGTCTTCCTCAAATGTGATTTTGATGTTCTTGTGAGGCTGGTTGGAGTCACAAGGGCCGTGGCTATTTGAACAAGTGATGGCACATTCCTCCAGTGAGTCCTCAGGGACTTTGCTCTCTTCAGCCTTCTGCACCTCCCTGATGAGCCAGGTGGGACAGAGATGACAGAAGATTAAACACAGAGGGATTGGACCCCAGGGAGTCCTAGCTGGTTTTGACAGGCGGCATTAAGAGAGTGGTCCCAGAAAGCAAAATGGAGGTTCCCTTAAAGAGGGAACAGGCAATCCTCTTCTCTCTGCAACAGAGCATGGCTGCCATGGGAGCCAGAGAGGAAGAGAGCAGCTGGTGTTCAGTGCACTGGACAGATAGGAGCTGAGGAGGATGAAGACTCAGCTATCCCTGTATGGTACAGACATGACACTTGGCACACACAGAGAAACACGACAGCTGCCGCACCCTGTGTCTAAGCTGGATTCAATTTCACATACTGTGGCCAAGGGGATGCGGGCTTTTGGCCCACCATAGATGCCAGAGAGGGTGTGCCTCCTAGACATTTTCATGTGTTACCACCCATTACTTGCTCCTGAGTATTCAGTGTTACCTGGGGGGAGATGATTTCTGCACTTTCTCAGCCTCCTCAACTTGAACATCTTCGTCATTTTCTATAAATACAAAATGTTCGTTCAGATATTTCCCACTTCACATTCCGCAAGCACAGTCAGCCCAACGTGCACAGAGACATGAACATCTACGTATGGTTCAGCATTGTACTGAAAACTCTCATGTTTTATCTTTCACAAAATGCCCTGGCATGGTTTCCTGATCCATCGGGCAATGCATTTCTGATGTGGAGGGCCACCATCAAGATGTGGCCAAATACTGAAAAGACCTTTTGCTTCCCATATCACTGGAGGCTTGCGCAGCCTCTCTCTGGACTTTGGCAGCTGTCTCCCCCATCCTGCCACAGATCTGATTCCCAGGAACAGGCTTGGTGTCCTGTCACAGTTCGCATTTCAAACCTCATTCTTTCTCTTAGGAGAGGACAAACTTGTCCCACAGTCCTCTATGCGTCATGAGACTGCACAGGCCCTCCATGTGGCTTCTGCTGTGTTATTCAGGGACATTCTATCCATGGGGAGTGCTCCAGTCTGAAGCACTTCCTACCACCAAATGCCCCCACATCGAGTGCCTTCTCCAACACCACATGGAGAGGGGCTTCATCTCATTTTGAAAAGCATTGGTAAGTGTTCCCATGTTTGGATGCTTCAGACCCTTGCAAGAGACAATTTGTCTGCCTTTGCACATGGAGAGAGAGGAACTCTGGAAAGATAAATCACTCACTCACCGACACTTACTAAGAACATTGCCAAAAAGACAGCCTGGGAACCTTCATTCTTAGCCCAGAGCTCTATTCACTCCAACAAGCGCCCTCCCATCACAGCCTCCTTCCTGTCCTTTAAAACTAGATAGATGCTGCCTCTTGCTCCAAAGACCACCTTCCATCAAGGAAGGAGGGACACTTGCAATACTGTGACCTCCAAACCCATGGGTTTCCCATCTCTGTTCTTACCCAGGAAGTCCTGGTCATGTCATGGCCACATAGGTGTAGCAGAAAAAAACCCCACTGATACAACTGTCATTGTGAAAGTATGGAGGTCTGGAGCCTCTCATAAGCCTGGGGTTTTGGGTCATCAGGGCCTATGGCCACCTTACCTGGGCTGAGCTTTTGGACAAGTTGCTGTGCCAGTCTACACCCCTCAGCCAGCTGTTCTTGGAGGTCCTGCCCCTGGGACTTGTCCGGCTCATCCGGAGTGAGGAGGGCCTGGAGATGCTCATTCAATGAGCGGGCGGCATCTCTCCCTTCCCATAACTTCTCCTTTAACTGGGTCAGCTCTCGTTCCTGAGAGTGAACCAGGACTTTATATTGCCTAAGGCGAGACGGTAGAGAAAACTTAAGAGTAGAAAGGGTTGAGTGATCCGTTCAAATATTGCAACAGAGACTTCTGAGACAATGTCCTCAAGGAGACCTTCAAGCAGAAGGTCAGCACATGTTGAAAGGAATGTCTGTGGCCAAGAGAAAGAATAGAAAATGGTTTACAGGCTTCCTCTGTATCAGAGAGGGCTCCTGCAAGATCCTCGATGATGTTCCATTCATCTTTCCCTTCTGTAAACAAAAGTAGGTGTCTTCCTAATTCCGTTTCAAAAAGACATCCTTTCAGTTCCTCACTCTGGCCATGGACATTTCCATGTGAAAATACACATAGTGCATCTGGCGGCCACTAGATACAAAGCCATGTACAGAAATGAGGCCAGATGCAGATGGGGCGAATTGAAAAGACGAAAGAAGAAAAGAATGACAGGGTCGAGAAGGCAACATTGATTGAGTGAAAGAATGAGAAGCCGCAGTCAGTCAGGAGGTGATTCTCACTCAGGGTAAGTGGGGTGGTGACGGCACACCATTTTGAGTATACTGAATGCTGCTGTGTGGTTCACACTCCTCTGGTTAATTTTGTGTTATGTAAATTTCACATCAACAATTACTTGTTTGAAAAAGAGAAAACAAGGCTCTGAGAAACAACTGCAACCCATACATTTTTATTATACTTCTTCTCTGCTTGATAAATACTTGTGTGTTGCGAGCCTGCCATGGCAATTCCTGCCCTTCCCCTGGCCCAGCTTCGTTCTTACTTCTCCCCACCGAGCTGTTGTACTTCAGAGATTTACACACCTGCCCCCCTGCCTGCCCCCATGGGGTCCCCTCACCTGAGCTCCTCAGCTTGCTTGAGCTGCTCCGCAAGCTTCTCCTCCTTGAACTGTCGTCGCTCATTCCTCAGCATAGATTTTATGAGGTCTTCGCACTCTTCATATTCTGAGAAAAGACAGACACGCCTGCCTCAGTGGAAGGCTGGACATGCTGCTGTGGTCATTGCCTACAGGGCAGGAGCCAGGTCCATCCCAAGGACAAAACTCTCCCCAGTACCAGGGTCTAGACAGGGATTTCCACATCTTTACTCTTCAGTCTCCTGACTTTCTGGCATCTGATCCTCCAAAATTTAGAGATGAAGAAAGAGAACCTCAAGGGCACATCAAGGAAGCTGACAAGATGATTCAACCACAACGAAGTGGAGTCAGAATTCACAGTCCCTGAGGTCTGACTCTGAATGCGGGGCCACTTTCCCAAGCCTTGCAGCCTCTCCTCTAAAACACTGCACTGGGGCACGAGTAGTGATTTCTTGTACAGTCGGGAAGGCCCCTAGGACTATGGGACTGATGGTTTCCCTTTTACTGGGAATTTCAAGGACAAGTATGCGAAAGATTTTTAAAATCTTTGATTTTTAAATCATATCTTCAGTTATGATTTTAAGAATCATATCTGAAGCATAAAGAGTGACACATAACACCATAAGGCCATGAAGGAAATATGCCCAAATGCTAATAAAATTTGTGTTAATTTAGAAACAGCAGAATGAAGAACTAATAGATAGTGTTTACTCTGTGCCAATAAATGTTCTAGGAGATTGACAAGAAATAGCTCATGTAATTCACTGCAGCGATTTACAGAGGTAGGTATTACTGTAGTACCCTCTGAACAGGTGAGGTAACTGAGGGACAGACAAGACAAGCAACTTGGATGGAGCCCAGGAGACAGGCCCACGGTCCCTGCTCTGTACACTGCACTGCTATCTCCACGCATTCTCGGGTGCGATCTTTCTTCCTCTTTAGCAACAAGACTCTGTGCCCCAGGAAGCAGGACTTCACTCTCACCAAGCTACTCTCTGCTTTTTATTCTTATTTTTATTTATCATTATTATTATTATTATTATAATTTTTTACCTGTCTTGCCCTGTCGCCCAGGCTGGAGTGCAATGGCAAAATCTTGGCTCACTGCAACCTCAGCCTCCTGGGTTCAAAGGATTCTCCTGCCTCAGCCTCCTGAGCAGGGGTGATTACAGTCACCTGCCACCACGCCCATCTACTTTTTGTATTTTTAGTGGAGATGGGGTTTCTCCATGTTGCCCAGGCTGGTCTCAAACTCCTGACCTCATGATCTGCCCGCCTCAGCCTCCCAAAGTGCTGGGATTACAGGAGTGAGCCACCATGCACGGCCCCTACTCCCTGCTCTTGATGCTGTCACTTATAGACAGCACAGGTTCTATTAGGAGTAGACTCCTCTTGAAGCCCCTCAGAGCAGGTACTGGCTACTATCACCAAGTTTCCCTCAGAGTCACTAGAACAGAGCTTTGCCTGTTGGGCCTCAACAGAAACTTGAACTGAATAAAAGTTCACTAGTCTCAGACATTTAGAACAACAGACTAGATGTTATTTGTCTGCAGGATCTTATATGGTACAGAGAGGATTCTTGAAAACACGATTGAGCCTCTTGGAGAAAACAGGTCATTCTGTGCCTGTGTCAGAAATCAATAAATGGCAGTTTAACTCTAGTCCCACCCCTACCTGATTGCAAACATGGAAAGTTGCTAAATACTTTGGTACCTCTGTCTTCCAACTTTGACAAAATGTTAAAATACCCATTTCTGTTTTCCTAGAAGTATGGGGAGGATGACATTATTTTTGATGGAGAGAGCACTTAGTTTCTCAGAGAGAAGACAGGACGTCGTTCATCACTTTCGTGATGGTGAGCCTATAGATCTTACTGTATTTCTTCTGTCCGTTGGCCAGGAAGCCGGCCAGTTGAGTTACAAAACATTTCTCTTGGAGGCTTCTGAACTGCTGTTTCTTCTCTGCCAGCTGGGGGCGCAATTTCTCATTGATTTCTAGAATGTTCATCTCTGCCTTCTCGCTGGACAAAGGGCCGGCTGATACCACCATGCTGACGTTTGTGGCAGAAGAGGTGGGGCCAGGGACTGGGGAGAAGAAAGGCAAGCACATGATGGGTTAAAAACTGGTGAAATCAAATAGGCTTAATCAGGACTGAGGGATGTCACTGGCAGCCTTGTCTACTTATTTGAAGATGTTGTTTCCCTGGTTTCACTCTTGTCATCTCCAGTCTTGATCTCCTTTAAGTCAACTTGTCTTAGCTATGCAGTCACCTTGAAACCAAGACATAAACACTTCTACACTTTTCTTGCTTATACGTTTCTATAAAGCAAGGCTTGGCCCTGAGATTTTTACCCCATGAGTGGCCAATGTTTCTGTGTAGCACAAAAGATTTCATTTTGCTTTTTTAATTTTTTTCTTTTTTTCTTTTTTTGTTTTTGGTTTGAGACGGAGTCTCACTCTGTCGCGCAGGCTGCAGTGCAGAGGCACAATCTCAGCTCACTGCCACCTCTGCCTCCCGGGTTCAAGCGATTCTCATCCCTCAGCCTGCCAAGCATCTGGGATTACAAGCGCCAAGTAACATGCCAGCTAATTTTTGTATTTTTAGTAGAGATGGGGTTTTGCCATCTTGGACAGGCTGGTTTCGAACTCGTGACCTCAGGTGTTCCGCCTACCTCAGCCTCCCAAAGTGCTGGGATTAAGATGTGAGCCAGCGCCCCTGGTCAGAGACTTACTTTTTTTTTTTTTTTTTTTTTTGAGATGGAGTCTCGCTCTGTCTCCCAGGCTGGAGTGCAGTGGCACAATCTCGGCTCACTGCAAGCTCCGGTTCCTGGGTTCATGCCATTCTCCTGCCTCAGCCTCCCGAGTAGCTGGGACTACAGGCGCCCACCACCGCGCCCAGCTATTTTTTTTTTTTTTTTTTTTTTTTTTTTGTATTTTTAGTAAAGACGGGGTTTCACCGTGTTAGCCAGGACGGTCTCGATCTCCTGACCTCGTGATCCACCCGCCCCGGCCTCCCAAAGTGCTGGGATTACATGTGTGAGCCACCGCGCCAGGCCGAGACTTCTTATTAATAGCTAAGACGAGCCAATGAAAAGGAGAGAGAGTCTAGCCTGAGAGGAGTGAACGAGGGTGGGAGGATCGTCTCAGCCGATCCTCCCACCTAAGTCTCCTGAGCAGCTGGGACTATAGGCATGCAGCACCATGCCTGCCTAATTTTTTGTATTCTTTGTAAAGATGGGTTTCACCATATTGTCCAGGCTGGTCTTCAACTCCTGAACTCAAGTCATCCTCCCACTCGGGCCTTCCAAAGTGCTGTGATTATATGTGTGAGTCACAGCACCTAGCTCCATCCTAGTTTCTGACTAAAACAATAACAATATGTGTATATACAGCCTGTCCTCAGAATTGATCTTCCATAGCCTAGACAGAGGTATGAGACACAAGGAAAATAGAGGCTACCTGGGAGAATGTTTAGAGCATCCTGACATTCACCATGAGAGGATTCTCTGTCTACAACCAGAGGTGAGTTGACTTCGTCTTCCTCAAATGTGATTTTGATGTTCTTGTGAGGCTGGTTGGAGTCACAAGGGCCGTGGCTATTTGAACAAGTGATGGCACATTCCTCCAGTGAGTCCTCAGGGACTTTGCTCTCTTCAGCCTTCTGCACCTCCCTGATGAGCCAGGTGGGACAGAGATGACAGAAGATTAAACACAGAGGGATTGGACCCCAGGGAGTCCTAGCTGGTTTTGACAGGCGGCATTAAGAGAGTGGTCCCAGAAAGCAAAATGGAGGTTCCCTTAAAGAGGGAACAGGCAATCCTCTTCTCTCTGCAACAGAGCATGGCTGCCATGGGAGCCAGAGAGGAAGAGAGCAGCTGGTGTTCAGTGCACTGGACAGATAGGAGCTGAGGAGGATGAAGACTCAGCTATCCCTGTATGGTACAGACATGACACTTGGCACACACAGAGAAACACGACAGCTGCCGCACCCTGTGTCTAAGCTGGATTCAATTTCACATACTGTGGCCAAGGGGATGCGGGCTTTTGGCCCACCATAGATGCCAGAGAGGGTGTGCCTCCTAGACATTTTCATGTGTTACCACCCATTACTTGCTCCTGAGTATTCAGTGTTACCTGGGGGGAGATGATTTCTGCACTTTCTCAGCCTCCTCAACTTGAACATCTTCGTCATTTTCTATAAATACAAAATGTTCGTTCAGATATTTCCCACTTCACATTCCGCAAGCAGTCAGCCCAACGTGCACAGAGACATGAACATCTACGTATGGTTCAGCATTGTACTGAAAACTCTCATGTTTTATCTTTCACAAAATGCCCTGGCATGGTTTCCTGATCCATCGGGCAATGCATTTCTGATGTGGAGGGCCACCATCAAGATGTGGCCAAATACTGAAAAGACCTTTTGCTTCCCATATCACTGGAGGCTTGCGCAGCCTCTCTCTGGACTTTGGCAGCTGTCTCCCCCATCCTGCCACAGATCTGATTCCCAGGAACAGGCTTGGTGTCCTGTCACAGTTCGCATTTCAAACCTCATTCTTTCTCTTAGGAGAGGACAAACTTGTCCCACAGTCCTCTATGCGTCATGAGACTGCACAGGCCCTCCATGTGGCTTCTGCTGTGTTATTCAGGGACATTCTATCCATGGGGAGTGCTCCAGTCTGAAGCACTTCCTACCACCAAATGCCCCCACATCGAGTGCCTTCTCCAACACCACATGGAGAGGGGCTTCATCTCATTTTGAAAAGCATTGGTAAGTGTTCCCATGTTTGGATGCTTCAGACCCTTGCAAGAGACAATTTGTCTGCCTTTGCACATGGAGAGAGAGAAACTCTGGAAAGATAAATCACTCACTCACCGACACTTACTAAGAACATTGCCAAAAAGACAGCCTGGGAACCTTCATTCTTAGCCCAGAGCTCTATTCACTCCAACAAGCGCCCTCCCATCACAGCCTCCTTCCTGTCCTTTAAAACTAGATAGATGCTGCCTCTTGCTCCAAAGACCACCTTCCATCAAGGAAGGAGGGACACTTGCAATACTGTGACCTCCAAACCCATGGGTTTCCCATCTCTGTTCTTACCCAGGAAGTCCTGGTCATGTCATGGCCACATAGGTGTAGCAGAAAAAAACCCCACTGATACAACTGTCATTGTGAAAGTATGGAGGTCTGGAGCCTCTCATAAGCCTGGGGTTTTGGGTCATCAGGGCCTATGGCCACCTTACCTGGGCTGAGCTTTTGGACAAGTTGCTGTGCCAGTCTACACCCCTCAGCCAGCTGTTCTTGGAGGTCCTGCCCCTGGGACTTGTCCGGCTCATCCGGAGTGAGGAGGGCCTGGAGATGCTCATTCAATGAGCGGGCGGCATCTCTCCCTTCCCGTAACTTCTCCTTTAACTGGGTCAGCTCTCGTTCCTGAGAGTGAACCAGGACTTTATATTGCCTAAGGCGAGACGGTAGAGAAAACTTAAGAGTAGAAAGGGTTGAGTGATCCGTTCAAATATTGCAACAGAGACTTCTGAGACAATGTCCTCAAGGAGACCTTCAAGCAGAAGGTCAGCACATGTTGAAAGGAATGTCTGTGGCCAAGAGAAAGAATAGAAAATGGTTTACAGGCTTCCTCTGTATCAGAGAGGGCTCCTGCAAGATCCTCGATGATGTTCCATTCATCTTTCCCTTCTGTAAACAAAAGTAGGTGTCTTCCTAATTCCGTTTCAAAAAGACATCCTTTCAGTTCCTCACTCTGGCCATGGACATTTCCATGTGAAAATACACATAGTGCATCTGGCGGCCACTAGATACAAAGCCATGTACAGAAATGAGGCCAGATGCAGATGGGGCGAATTGAAAAGACGAAAGAAGAAAAGAATGACAGGGTCGAGAAGGCAACATTGATTGAGTGAAAGAATGAGAAGCCGCAGTCAGTCAGGAGGTGATTCTCACTCAGGGTAAGTGGGGTGGTGACGGCACACCATTTTGAGTATACTGAATGCTGCTGTGTGGTTCACACTCCTCTGGTTAATTTTGTGTTATGTAAATTTCACATCAACAATTACTTGTTTGAAAAAGAGAAAACAAGGCTCTGAGAAACAACTGCAACCCATACATTTTTATTATACTTCTTCTCTGCTTGATAAATACTTGTGTGTTGCGAGCCTGCCATGGCAATTCCTGCCCTTCCCCTGGCCCAGCTTCGTTCTTACTTCTCCCCACCGAGCTGTTGTACTTCAGAGATTTACACACCTGCCCCCCTGCCTGCCCCCATGGGGTCCCCTCACCTGAGCTCCTCAGCTTGCTTGAGCTGCTCCGCAAGCTTCTCCTCCTTGAACTGTCGTCGCTCATTCCTCAGCATAGATTTTATGAGGTCTTCGCACTCTTCATATTCTGAGAAAAGACAGACACGCCTGCCTCAGTGGAAGGCTGGACATGCTGCTGTGGTCATTGCCTACAGGGCAGGAGCCAGGTCCATCCCAAGGACAAAACTCTCCCCAGTACCAGGGTCTAGACAGGGATTTCCACATCTTTACTCTTCAGTCTCCTGACTTTCTGGCATCTGATCCTCCAAAATTTAGAGATGAAGAAAGAGAACCTCAAGGGCACATCAAGGAAGCTGACAAGATGATTCAACCACAACGAAGTGGAGTCAGAATTCACAGTCCCTGAGGTCTGACTCTGAATGCGGGGCCACTTTCCCAAGCCTTGCAGCCTCTCCTCTAAAACACTGCACTGGGGCATGAGTAGTGATTTCTTGTACAGTCGGGAAGGCCCCTAGGACTATGGGACTGATGGTTTCCCTTTTACTGGGAATTTCAAGGACAAGTATGCGAAAGATTTTTAAAATCTTTGATTTTTAAATCATATCTTCAGTTATGATTTTAAGAATCATATCTGAAGCATAAAGAGTGACACATAACACCATAAGGCCATGAAGGAAATATGCCCAAATGCTAATAAAATTTGTGTTAATTTAGAAACAGCAGAATGAAGAACTAATAGATAGTGTTTACTCTGTGCCAACAAATGTTCTAGGAGATTGACAAGAAATAGCTCATGTAATTCACTGCAGCGATTTACAGAGGTAGGTATTACTGTAGTACCCTCTGAACAGGTGAGGTAACTGAGGGACAGACAAGACAAGCAACTTGGATGGAGCCCAGGAGACAGGCCCACGGTCCCTGCTCTGTACACTGCACTGCTATCTCCACGCATTCTCGGGTGCGATCTTTCTTCCTCTTTAGCAACAAGACTCTGTGCCCCAGGAAGCAGGACTTCACTCTCACCAAGCTACTCTCTGCTTTTTATTCTTATTTTTATTTATCATTATTATTATTATTATTATTTTTTTTTTTTTTTACCTGTCTTGCCCTGTCGCCCAGGCTGGAGTGCAATGGCAAAATCTTGGCTCACTGCAACCTCAGCCTCCTGGGTTCAAAGGATTCTCCTGCCTCAGCCTCCTGAGCAGGGGTGATTACAGTCACCTGCCACCACGCCCATCTACTTTTTGTATTTTTAGTGGAGATGGGGTTTCTCCATGTTGCCCAGGCTGGTCTCAAACTCCTGACCTCATGATCTGCCCGCCTCAGCCTCCCAAAGTGCTGGGATTACAGGAGTGAGCCACCATGCACGGCCCCTACTCCCTGCTCTTGATGCTGTCACTTATAGACAGCACAGGTTCTATTAGGAGTAGACTCCTCTTGAAGCCCCTCAGAGCAGGTACTGGCTACTATCACCAAGTTTCCCTCAGAGTCACTAGAACAGAGCTTTGCCTGTTGGGCCTCAACAGAAACTTGAACTGAATAAAAGTTCACTAGTCTCAGACATTTAGAACAACAGACTAGATGTTATTTGTCTGCAGGATCTTATATGGTACAGAGAGGATTCTTGAAAACACGATTGAGCCTCTTGGAGAAAACAGGTCATTCTGTGCCTGTGTCAGAAATCAATAAATGGCAGTTTAACTCTAGTCCCACCCCTACCTGATTGCAAACATGGAAAGTTGCTAAATACTTTGGTACCTCTGTCTTCCAACTTTGACAAAATGTTAAAATACCCATTTCTGTTTTCCTAGAAGTATGGGGAAGATGACATTATTTTTGATGGAGAGAGCACTTAGTTTCTCAGAGAGAAGACAGGACGTCGTTCATCACTTTCGTGATGGTGAGCCTATAGATCTTACTGTATTTCTTCTGTCCGTTGGCCAGGAAGCCGGCCAGTTGAGTTACAAAACATTTCTCTTGGAGGCTTCTGAACTGCTGTTTCTTCTCTGCCAGCTGGGGGCGCAATTTCTCATTGATTTCTAGAATGTTCATCTCTGCCTTCTCGCTGGACAAAGGGCCGGCTGATACCACCATGCTGACGTTTGTGGCAGAAGAGGTGGGGCCAGGGACTGGGGAGAAGAAAGGCAAGCACATGATGGGTTAAAAACTGGTGAAATCAAATAGGCTTAATCAGGACTGAGGGATGTCACTGGCAGCCTTGTCTACTTATTTGAAGATGTTGTTTCCCTGGTTTCACTCTTGTCATCTCCAGTCTTGATCTCCTTTAAGTCAACTTGTCTTAGCTATGCAGTCACCTTGAAACCAAGACATAAACACTTCTACACTTTTCTTGCTTATACGTTTCTATAAAGCAAGGCTTGGCCCTGAGATTTTTACCCCATGAGTGGCCAATGTTTCCGTGTAGCACAAAAGATTTCATTTTGCTTTTTTAATTTTTTTCTTTTTTTCTTTTTTTGTTTTTGGTTTGAGACGGAGTCTCACTCTGTCGCGCAGGCTGCAGTGCAGAGGCACAATCTCAGCTCACTGCCACCTCTGCCTCCCGGGTTCAAGCGATTCTCATCCCTCAGCCTGCCAAGCATCTGGGATTACAAGCGCCAAGTAACATGCCAGCTAATTTTTGTATTTTTAGTAGAGATGGGGTTTTGCCATCTTGGACAGGCTGGTTTCGAACTCGTGACCTCAGGTGTTCCGCCTACCTCAGCCTCCCAAAGTGCTGGGATTAAGATGTGAGCCAGCGCCCCTGGTCAGAGACTTACTTTTTTTTTTTTTTTTTTTTTGAGATGGAGTCTCGCTCTGTCTCCCAGGCTGGAGTGCAGTGGCACAATCTCGGCTCACTGCAAGCTCCGGTTCCTGGGTTCATGCCATTCTCCTGCCTCAGCCTCCCGAGTAGCTGGGACTACAGGCGCCCACCACCGCGCCCAGCTATTTTTTTTTTTTTTTTTTTTTTGTATTTTTAGTAAAGACGGGGTTTCACCGTGTTAGCCAGGACGGTCTCGATCTCCTGACCTCGTGATCCACCCGCCCCGGCCTCCCAAAGTGCTGGGATTACATGTGTGAGCCACCGCGCCAGGCCGAGACTTCTTATTAATAGCTAAGACGAGCCAATGAAAAGGAGAGAGAGTCTAGCCTGAGAGGAGTGAACGAGGGTGGGAGGATCGTCTCAGCCGATCCTCCCACCTAAGTCTCCTGAGCAGTTGGGACTATAGGCATGCAGCACCATGCCTGCCTAATTTTTTGTATTCTTTGTAAAGATGGGTTTCACCATATTGTCCAGGCTGGTCTTCAACTCCTGAACTCAAGTCATCCTCCCACTCGGGCCTTCCAAAGTGCTGTGATTATATGTGTGAGTCACAGCACCTAGCTCCATCCTAGTTTCTGACTAAAACAATAACAATATGTGTATATACAGCCTGTCCTCAGAATTGATCTTCCATAGCCTAGACAGAGGTATGAGACACAAGGAAAATAGAGGCTACCTGGGAGAATGTTTAGAGCATCCTGACATTCACCATGAGAGGATTCTCTGTCTACAACCAGAGGTGAGTTGACTTCGTCTTCCTCAAATGTGATTTTGATGTTCTTGTGAGGCTGGTTGGAGTCACAAGGGCCGTGGCTATTTGAACAAGTGATGGCACATTCCTCCAGTGAGTCCTCAGGGACTTTGCTCTCTTCAGCCTTCTGCACCTCCCTGATGAGCCAGGTGGGACAGAGATGACAGAAGATTAAACACAGAGGGATTGGACCCCAGGGAGTCCTAGCTGGTTTTGACAGGCGGCATTAAGAGAGTGGTCCCAGAAAGCAAAATGGAGGTTCCCTTAAAGAGGGAACAGGCAATCCTCTTCTCTCTGCAACAGAGCATGGCTGCCATGGGAGCCAGAGAGGAAGAGAGCAGCTGGTGTTCAGTGCACTGGACAGATAGGAGCTGAGGAGGATGAAGACTCAGCTATCCCTGTATGGTACAGACATGACACTTGGCACACACAGAGAAACACGACAGCTGCCGCACCCTGTGTCTAAGCTGGATTCAATTTCACATACTGTGGCCAAGGGGATGCGGGCTTTTGGCCCACCATAGATGCCAGAGAGGGTGTGCCTCCTAGACATTTTCATGTGTTACCACCCATTACTTGCTCCTGAGTATTCAGTGTTACCTGGGGGGAGATGATTTCTGCACTTTCTCAGCCTCCTCAACTTGAACATCTTCGTCATTTTCTATAAATACAAAATGTTCGTTCAGATATTTCCCACTTCACATTCCGCAAGCACAGTCAGCCCAACGTGCACAGAGACATGAACATCTACGTATGGTTCAGCATTGTACTGAAAACTCTCATGTTTTATCTTTCACAAAATGCCCTGGCATGGTTTCCTGATCCATCGGGCAATGCATTTCTGATGTGGAGGGCCACCATCAAGATGTGGCCAAATACTGAAAAGACCTTTTGCTTCCCATATCACTGGAGGCTTGCGCAGCCTCTCTCTGGACTTTGGCAGCTGTCTCCCCCATCCTGCCACAGATCTGATTCCCAGGAACAGGCTTGGTGTCCTGTCACAGTTCGCATTTCAAACCTCATTCTTTCTCTTAGGAGAGGACAAACTTGTCCCACAGTCCTCTATGCGTCATGAGACTGCACAGGCCCTCCATGTGGCTTCTGCTGTGTTATTCAGGGACATTCTATCCATGGGGAGTGCTCCAGTCTGAAGCACTTCCTACCACCAAATGCCCCCACATCGAGTGCCTTCTCCAACACCACATGGAGAGGGGCTTCATCTCATTTTGAAAAGCATTGGTAAGTGTTCCCATGTTTGGATGCTTCAGACCCTTGCAAGAGACAATTTGTCTGCCTTTGCACATGGAGAGAGAGAAACTCTGGAAAGATAAATCACTCACTCACCGACACTTACTAAGAACATTGCCAAAAAGACAGCCTGGGAACCTTCATTCTTAGCCCAGAGCTCTATTCACTCCAACAAGCGCCCTCCCATCACAGCCTCCTTCCTGTCCTTTAAAACTAGATAGATGCTGCCTCTTGCTCCAAAGACCACCTTCCATCAAGGAAGGAGGGACACTTGCAATACTGTGACCTCCAAACCCATGGGTTTCCCATCTCTGTTCTTACCCAGGAAGTCCTGGTCATGTCATGGCCACATAGGTGTAGCAGAAAAAAACCCCACTGATACAACTGTCATTGTGAAAGTATGGAGGTCTGGAGCCTCTCATAAGCCTGGGGTTTTGGGTCATCAGGGCCTATGGCCACCTTACCTGGGCTGAGCTTTTGGACAAGTTGCTGTGCCAGTCTACACCCCTCAGCCAGCTGTTCTTGGAGGTCCTGCCCCTGGGACTTGTCCGGCTCATCCGGAGTGAGGAGGGCCTGGAGATGCTCATTCAATGAGCGGGCGGCATCTCTCCCTTCCCATAACTTCTCCTTTAACTGGGTCAGCTCTCGTTCCTGAGAGTGAACCAGGACTTTATATTGCCTAAGGCGAGACGGTAGAGAAAACTTAAGAGTAGAAAGGGTTGAGTGATCCGTTCAAATATTGCAACAGAGACTTCTGAGACAATGTCCTCAAGGAGACCTTCAAGCAGAAGGTCAGCACATGTTGAAAGGAATGTCTGTGGCCAAGAGAAAGAATAGAAAATGGTTTACAGGCTTCCTCTGTATCAGAGAGGGCTCCTGCAAGATCCTCGATGATGTTCCATTCATCTTTCCCTTCTGTAAACAAAAGTAGGTGTCTTCCTAATTCCGTTTCAAAAAGACATCCTTTCAGTTCCTCACTCTGGCCATGGACATTTCCATGTGAAAATACACATAGTGCATCTGGCGGCCACTAGATACAAAGCCATGTACAGAAATGAGGCCAGATGCAGATGGGGCGAATTGAAAAGACGAAAGAAGAAAAGAATGACAGGGTCGAGAAGGCAACATTGATTGAGTGAAAGAATGAGAAGCCGCAGTCAGTCAGGAGGTGATTCTCACTCAGGGTAAGTGGGGTGGTGACGGCACACCATTTTGAGTATACTGAATGCTGCTGTGTGGTTCACACTCCTCTGGTTAATTTTGTGTTATGTAAATTTCACATCAACAATTACTTGTTTGAAAAAGAGAAAACAAGGCTCTGAGAAACAACTGCAACCCATACATTTTTATTATACTTCTTCTCTGCTTGATAAATACTTGTGTGTTGCGAGCCTGCCATGGCAATTCCTGCCCTTCCCCTGGCCCAGCTTCGTTCTTACTTCTCCCCACCGAGCTGTTGTACTTCAGAGATTTACACACCTGCCCCCCTGCCTGCCCCCATGGGGTCCCCTCACCTGAGCTCCTCAGCTTGCTTGAGCTGCTCCGCAAGCTTCTCCTCCTTGAACTGTCGTCGCTCATTCCTCAGCATAGATTTTATGAGGTCTTCGCACTCTTCATATTCTGAGAAAAGACAGACACGCCTGCCTCAGTGGAAGGCTGGACATGCTGCTGTGGTCATTGCCTACAGGGCAGGAGCCAGGTCCATCCCAAGGACAAAACTCTCCCCAGTACCAGGGTCTAGACAGGGATTTCCACATCTTTACTCTTCAGTCTCCTGACTTTCTGGCATCTGATCCTCCAAAATTTAGAGATGAAGAAAGAGAACCTCAAGGGCACATCAAGGAAGCTGACAAGATGATTCAACCACAACGAAGTGGAGTCAGAATTCACAGTCCCTGAGGTCTGACTCTGAATGCGGGGCCACTTTCCCAAGCCTTGCAGCCTCTCCTCTAAAACACTGCACTGGGGCACGAGTAGTGATTTCTTGTACAGTCGGGAAGGCCCCTAGGACTATGGGACTGATGGTTTCCCTTTTACTGGGAATTTCAAGGACAAGTATGCGAAAGATTTTTAAAATCTTTGATTTTTAAATCATATCTTCAGTTATGATTTTAAGAATCATATCTGAAGCATAAAGAGTGACACATAACACCATAAGGCCATGAAGGAAATATGCCCAAATGCTAATAAAATTTGTGTTAATTTAGAAACAGCAGAATGAAGAACTAATAGATAGTGTTTACTCTGTGCCAATAAATGTTCTAGGAGATTGACAAGAAATAGCTCATGTAATTCACTGCAGCGATTTACAGAGGTAGGTATTACTGTAGTACCCTCTGAACAGGTGAGGTAACTGAGGGACAGACAAGACAAGCAACTTGGATGGAGCCCAGGAGACAGGCCCACGGTCCCTGCTCTGTACACTGCACTGCTATCTCCACGCATTCTCGGGTGCGATCTTTCTTCCTCTTTAGCAACAAGACTCTGTGCCCCAGGAAGCAGGACTTCACTCTCACCAAGCTACTCTCTGCTTTTTATTCTTATTTTTATTTATCATTATTATTATTATTATTATTATTTTTTTTTTTTACCTGTCTTGCCCTGTCGCCCAGGCTGGAGTGCAATGGCAAAATCTTGGCTCACTGCAACCTCAGCCTCCTGGGTTCAAAGGATTCTCCTGCCTCAGCCTCCTGAGCAGGGGTGATTACAGTCACCTGCCACCACGCCCATCTACTTTTTGTATTTTTAGTGGAGATGGGGTTTCTCCATGTTGCCCAGGCTGGTCTCAAACTCCTGACCTCATGATCTGCCCGCCTCAGCCTCCCAAAGTGCTGGGATTACAGGAGTGAGCCACCATGCACGGCCCCTACTCCCTGCTCTTGATGCTGTCACTTATAGACAGCACAGGTTCTATTAGGAGTAGACTCCTCTTGAAGCCCCTCAGAGCAGGTACTGGCTACTATCACCAAGTTTCCCTCAGAGTCACTAGAACAGAGCTTTGCCTGTTGGGCCTCAACAGAAACTTGAACTGAATAAAAGTTCACTAGTCTCAGACATTTAGAACAACAGACTAGATGTTATTTGTCTGCAGGATCTTATATGGTACAGAGAGGATTCTTGAAAACACGATTGAGCCTCTTGGAGAAAACAGGTCATTCTGTGCCTGTGTCAGAAATCAATAAATGGCAGTTTAACTCTAGTCCCACCCCTACCTGATTGCAAACATGGAAAGTTGCTAAATACTTTGGTACCTCTGTCTTCCAACTTTGACAAAATGTTAAAATACCCATTTCTGTTTTCCTAGAAGTATGGGGAGGATGACATTATTTTTGATGGAGAGAGCACTTAGTTTCTCAGAGAGAAGACAGGACGTCGTTCATCACTTTCGTGATGGTGAGCCTATAGATCTTACTGTATTTCTTCTGTCCGTTGGCCAGGAAGCCGGCCAGTTGAGTTACAAAACATTTCTCTTGGAGGCTTCTGAACTGCTGTTTCTTCTCTGCCAGCTGGGGGCGCAATTTCTCATTGATTTCTAGAATGTTCATCTCTGCCTTCTCGCTGGACAAAGGGCCGGCTGATACCACCATGCTGACGTTTGTGGCAGAAGAGGTGGGGCCAGGGACTGGGGAGAAGAAAGGCAAGCACATGATGGGTTAAAAACTGGTGAAATCAAATAGGCTTAATCAGGACTGAGGGATGTCACTGGCAGCCTTGTCTACTTATTTGAAGATGTTGTTTCCCTGGTTTCACTCTTGTCATCTCCAGTCTTGATCTCCTTTAAGTCAACTTGTCTTAGCTATGCAGTCACCTTGAAACCAAGACATAAACACTTCTACACTTTTCTTGCTTATACGTTTCTATAAAGCAAGGCTTGGCCCTGAGATTTTTACCCCATGAGTGGCCAATGTTTCTGTGTAGCACAAAAGATTTCATTTTGCTTTTTTAATTTTTTTCTTTTTTTCTTTTTTTGTTTTTGGTTTGAGACGGAGTCTCACTCTGTCGCGCAGGCTGCAGTGCAGAGGCACAATCTCAGCTCACTGCCACCTCTGCCTCCCGGGTTCAAGCGATTCTCATCCCTCAGCCTGCCAAGCATCTGGGATTACAAGCGCCAAGTAACATGCCAGCTAATTTTTGTATTTTTAGTAGAGATGGGGTTTTGCCATCTTGGACAGGCTGGTTTCGAACTCGTGACCTCAGGTGTTCCGCCTACCTCAGCCTCCCAAAGTGCTGGGATTAAGATGTGAGCCAGCGCCCCTGGTCAGAGACTTACTTTTTTTTTTTTTTTTTTTTTGAGATGGAGTCTCGCTCTGTCTCCCAGGCTGGAGTGCAGTGGCACAATCTCGGCTCACTGCAAGCTCCGGTTCCTGGGTTCATGCCATTCTCCTGCCTCAGCCTCCCGAGTAGCTGGGACTACAGGCGCCCACCACCGCGCCCAGCTAATTTTTTTTTTTTTTTTTTTTTTTGTATTTTTAGTAAAGACGGGGTTTCACCGTGTTAGCCAGGACGGTCTCGATCTCCTGACCTCGTGATCCACCCGCCCCGGCCTCCCAAAGTGCTGGGATTACATGTGTGAGCCACCGCGCCAGGCCGAGACTTCTTATTAATAGCTAAGACGAGCCAATGAAAAGGAGAGAGAGTCTAGCCTGAGAGGAGTGAACGAGGGTGGGAGGATCGTCTCAGCCGATCCTCCCACCTAAGTCTCCTGAGCAGTTGGGACTATAGGCATGCAGCACCATGCCTGCCTAATTTTTTGTATTCTTTGTAAAGATGGGTTTCACCATATTGTCCAGGCTGGTCTTCAACTCCTGAACTCAAGTCATCCTCCCACTCGGGCCTTCCAAAGTGCTGTGATTATATGTGTGAGTCACAGCACCTAGCTCCATCCTAGTTTCTGACTAAAACAATAACAATATGTGTATATACAGCCTGTCCTCAGAATTGATCTTCCATAGCCTAGACAGAGGTATGAGACACAAGGAAAATAGAGGCTACCTGGGAGAATGTTTAGAGCATCCTGACATTCACCATGAGAGGATTCTCTGTCTACAACCAGAGGTGAGTTGACTTCGTCTTCCTCAAATGTGATTTTGATGTTCTTGTGAGGCTGGTTGGAGTCACAAGGGCCGTGGCTATTTGAACAAGTGATGGCACATTCCTCCAGTGAGTCCTCAGGGACTTTGCTCTCTTCAGCCTTCTGCACCTCCCTGATGAGCCAGGTGGGACAGAGATGACAGAAGATTAAACACAGAGGGATTGGACCCCAGGGAGTCCTAGCTGGTTTTGACAGGCGGCATTAAGAGAGTGGTCCCAGAAAGCAAAATGGAGGTTCCCTTAAAGAGGGAACAGGCAATCCTCTTCTCTCTGCAACAGAGCATGGCTGCCATGGGAGCCAGAGAGGAAGAGAGCAGCTGGTGTTCAGTGCACTGGACAGATAGGAGCTGAGGAGGATGAAGACTCAGCTATCCCTGTATGGTACAGACATGACACTTGGCACACACAGAGAAACACGACAGCTGCCGCACCCTGTGTCTAAGCTGGATTCAATTTCACATACTGTGGCCAAGGGGATGCGGGCTTTTGGCCCACCATAGATGCCAGAGAGGGTGTGCCTCCTAGACATTTTCATGTGTTACCACCCATTACTTGCTCCTGAGTATTCAGTGTTACCTGGGGGGAGATGATTTCTGCACTTTCTCAGCCTCCTCAACTTGAACATCTTCGTCATTTTCTATAAATACAAAATGTTCGTTCAGATATTTCCCACTTCACATTCCGCAAGCAGTCAGCCCAACGTGCACAGAGACATGAACATCTACGTATGGTTCAGCATTGTACTGAAAACTCTCATGTTTTATCTTTCACAAAATGCCCTGGCATGGTTTCCTGATCCATCGGGCAATGCATTTCTGATGTGGAGGGCCACCATCAAGATGTGGCAAATACTGAAAAGACCTTTTGCTTCCCATATCACTGGAGGCTTGCGCAGCCTCTCTCTGGACTTTGGCAGCTGTCTCCCCCATCCTGCCACAGATCTGATTCCCAGGAACAGGCTTGGTGTCCTGTCACAGTTCGCATTTCAAACCTCATTCTTTCTCTTAGGAGAGGACAAACTTGTCCCACAGTCCTCTATGCGTCATGAGACTGCACAGGCCCTCCATGTGGCTTCTGCTGTGTTATTCAGGGACATTCTATCCATGGGGAGTGCTCCAGTCTGAAGCACTTCCTACCACCAAATGCCCCCACATCGAGTGCCTTCTCCAACACCACATGGAGAGGGGCTTCATCTCATTTTGAAAAGCATTGGTAAGTGTTCCCATGTTTGGATGCTTCAGACCCTTGCAAGAGACAATTTGTCTGCCTTTGCACATGGAGAGAGAGAAACTCTGGAAAGATAAATCACTCACTCACCGACACTTACTAAGAACATTGCCAAAAAGACAGCCTGGGAACCTTCATTCTTAGCCCAGAGCTCTATTCACTCCAACAAGCGCCCTCCCATCACAGCCTCCTTCCTGTCCTTTAAAACTAGATAGATGCTGCCTCTTGCTCCAAAGACCACCTTCCATCAAGGAAGGAGGGACACTTGCAATACTGTGACCTCCAAACCCATGGGTTTCCCATCTCTGTTCTTACCCAGGAAGTCCTGGTCATGTCATGGCCACATAGGTGTAGCAGAAAAAAACCCCACTGATACAACTGTCATTGTGAAAGTATGGAGGTCTGGAGCCTCTCATAAGCCTGGGGTTTTGGGTCATCAGGGCCTATGGCCACCTTACCTGGGCTGAGCTTTTGGACAAGTTGCTGTGCCAGTCTACACCCCTCAGCCAGCTGTTCTTGGAGGTCCTGCCCCTGGGACTTGTCCGGCTCATCCGGAGTGAGGAGGGCCTGGAGATGCTCATTCAATGAGCGGGCGGCATCTCTCCCTTCCCGTAACTTCTCCTTTAACTGGGTCAGCTCTCGTTCCTGAGAGTGAACCAGGACTTTATATTGCCTAAGGCGAGACGGTAGAGAAAACTTAAGAGTAGAAAGGGTTGAGTGATCCGTTCAAATATTGCAACAGAGACTTCTGAGACAATGTCCTCAAGGAGACCTTCAAGCAGAAGGTCAGCACATGTTGAAAGGAATGTCTGTGGCCAAGAGAAAGAATAGAAAATGGTTTACAGGCTTCCTCTGTATCAGAGAGGGCTCCTGCAAGATCCTCGATGATGTTCCATTCATCTTTCCCTTCTGTAAACAAAAGTAGGTGTCTTCCTAATTCCGTTTCAAAAAGACATCCTTTCAGTTCCTCACTCTGGCCATGGACATTTCCATGTGAAAATACACATAGTGCATCTGGCGGCCACTAGATACAAAGCCATGTACAGAAATGAGGCCAGATGCAGATGGGGCGAATTGAAAAGACGAAAGAAGAAAAGAATGACAGGGTCGAGAAGGCAACATTGATTGAGTGAAAGAATGAGAAGCCGCAGTCAGTCAGGAGGTGATTCTCACTCAGGGTAAGTGGGGTGGTGACGGCACACCATTTTGAGTATACTGAATGCTGCTGTGTGGTTCACACTCCTCTGGTTAATTTTGTGTTATGTAAATTTCACATCAACAATTACTTGTTTGAAAAAGAGAAAACAAGGCTCTGAGAAACAACTGCAACCCATACATTTTTATTATACTTCTTCTCTGCTTGATAAATACTTGTGTGTTGCGAGCCTGCCATGGCAATTCCTGCCCTTCCCCTGGCCCAGCTTCGTTCTTACTTCTCCCCACCGAGCTGTTGTACTTCAGAGATTTACACACCTGCCCCCCTGCCTGCCCCCATGGGGTCCCCTCACCTGAGCTCCTCAGCTTGCTTGAGCTGCTCCGCAAGCTTCTCCTCCTTGAACTGTCGTCGCTCATTCCTCAGCATAGATTTTATGAGGTCTTCGCACTCTTCATATTCTGAGAAAAGACAGACACGCCTGCCTCAGTGGAAGGCTGGACATGCTGCTGTGGTCATTGCCTACAGGGCAGGAGCCAGGTCCATCCCAAGGACAAAACTCTCCCCAGTACCAGGGTCTAGACAGGGATTTCCACATCTTTACTCTTCAGTCTCCTGACTTTCTGGCATCTGATCCTCCAAAATTTAGAGATGAAGAAAGAGAACCTCAAGGGCACATCAAGGAAGCTGACAAGATGATTCAACCACAACGAAGTGGAGTCAGAATTCACAGTCCCTGAGGTCTGACTCTGAATGCGGGGCCACTTTCCCAAGCCTTGCAGCCTCTCCTCTAAAACACTGCACTGGGGCACGAGTAGTGATTTCTTGTACAGTCGGGAAGGCCCCTAGGACTATGGGACTGATGGTTTCCCTTTTACTGGGAATTTCAAGGACAAGTATGCGAAAGATTTTTAAAATCTTTGATTTTTAAATCATATCTTCAGTTATGATTTTAAGAATCATATCTGAAGCATAAAGAGTGACACATAACACCATAAGGCCATGAAGGAAATATGCCCAAATGCTAATAAAATTTGTGTTAATTTAGAAACAGCAGAATGAAGAACTAATAGATAGTGTTTACTCTGTGCCAATAAATGTTCTAGGAGATTGACAAGAAATAGCTCATGTAATTCACTGCAGCGATTTACAGAGGTAGGTATTACTGTAGTACCCTCTGAACAGGTGAGGTAACTGAGGGACAGACAAGACAAGCAACTTGGATGGAGCCCAGGAGACAGGCCCACGGTCCCAGCTCTGTACACTGCACTGCTATCTCCACGCATTCTCGGGTGCGATCTTTCTTCCTCTTTAGCAACAAGACTCTGTGCCCCAGGAAGCAGGACTTCACTCTCACCAAGCTACTCTCTGCTTTTTATTCTTATTTTTATTTATCATTATTATTATTATTATTATTTTTTTTTTTTTTACCTGTCTTGCCCTGTCGCCCAGGCTGGAGTGCAATGGCAAAATCTTGGCTCACTGCAACCTCAGCCTCCTGGGTTCAAAGGATTCTCCTGCCTCAGCCTCCTGAGCAGGGGTGATTACAGTCACCTGCCACCACGCCCATCTACTTTTTGTATTTTTAGTGGAGATGGGGTTTCTCCATGTTGCCCAGGCTGGTCTCAAACTCCTGACCTCATGATCTGCCCGCCTCAGCCTCCCAAAGTGCTGGGATTACAGGAGTGAGCCACCATGCACGGCCCCTACTCCCTGCTCTTGATGCTGTCACTTATAGACAGCACAGGTTCTATTAGGAGTAGACTCCTCTTGAAGCCCCTCAGAGCAGGTACTGGCTACTATCACCAAGTTTCCCTCAGAGTCACTAGAACAGAGCTTTGCCTGTTGGGCCTCAACAGAAACTTGAACTGAATAAAAGTTCACTAGTCTCAGACATTTAGAACAACAGACTAGATGTTATTTGTCTGCAGGATCTTATATGGTACAGAGAGGATTCTTGAAAACACGATTGAGCCTCTTGGAGAAAACAGGTCATTCTGTGCCTGTGTCAGAAATCAATAAATGGCAGTTTAACTCTAGTCCCACCCCTACCTGATTGCAAACATGGAAAGTTGCTAAATACTTTGGTACCTCTGTCTTCCAACTTTGACAAAATGTTAAAATACCCATTTCTGTTTTCCTAGAAGTATGGGGAAGATGACATTATTTTTGATGGAGAGAGCACTTAGTTTCTCAGAGAGAAGACAGGACGTCGTTCATCACTTTCGTGATGGTGAGCCTATAGATCTTACTGTATTTCTTCTGTCCGTTGGCCAGGAAGCCGGCCAGTTGAGTTACAAAACATTTCTCTTGGAGGCTTCTGAACTGCTGTTTCTTCTCTGCCAGCTGGGGGCGCAATTTCTCATTGATTTCTAGAATGTTCATCTCTGCCTTCTCGCTGGACAAAGGGCCGGCTGATACCACCATGCTGACGTTTGTGGCAGAAGAGGTGGGGCCAGGGACTGGGGAGAAGAAAGGCAAGCACATGATGGGTTAAAAACTGGTGAAATCAAATAGGCTTAATCAGGACTGAGGGATGTCACTGGCAGCCTTGTCTACTTATTTGAAGATGTTGTTTCCCTGGTTTCACTCTTGTCATCTCCAGTCTTGATCTCCTTTAAGTCAACTTGTCTTAGCTATGCAGTCACCTTGAAACCAAGACATAAACACTTCTACACTTTTCTTGCTTATACGTTTCTATAAAGCAAGGCTTGGCCCTGAGATTTTTACCCCATGAGTGGCCAATGTTTCCGTGTAGCACAAAAGATTTCATTTTGCTTTTTTAATTTTTTTCTTTTTTTCTTTTTTTGTTTTTGGTTTGAGACGGAGTCTCACTCTGTCGCGCAGGCTGCAGTGCAGAGGCACAATCTCAGCTCACTGCCACCTCTGCCTCCCGGGTTCAAGCGATTCTCATCCCTCAGCCTGCCAAGCATCTGGGATTACAAGCGCCAAGTAACATGCCAGCTAATTTTTGTATTTTTAGTAGAGATGGGGTTTTGCCATCTTGGACAGGCTGGTTTCGAACTCGTGACCTCAGGTGTTCCGCCTACCTCAGCCTCCCAAAGTGCTGGGATTAAGATGTGAGCCAGCGCCCCTGGTCAGAGACTTACTTTTTTTTTTTTTTTTTTTTTTGAGATGGAGTCTCGCTCTGTCTCCCAGGCTGGAGTGCAGTGGCACAATCTCGGCTCACTGCAAGCTCCGGTTCCTGGGTTCATGCCATTCTCCTGCCTCAGCCTCCCGAGTAGCTGGGACTACAGGCGCCCACCACCGCGCCCAGCTATTTTTTTTTTTTTTTTTTTGTATTTTTAGTAAAGACGGGGTTTCACCGTGTTAGCCAGGACGGTCTCGATCTCCTGACCTCGTGATCCACCCGCCCCGGCCTCCCAAAGTGCTGGGATTACATGTGTGAGCCACCGCGCCAGGCCGAGACTTCTTATTAATAGCTAAGACGAGCCAATGAAAAGGAGAGAGAGTCTAGCCTGAGAGGAGTGAACGAGGGTGGGAGGATCGTCTCAGCCGATCCTCCCACCTAAGTCTCCTGAGCAGTTGGGACTATAGGCATGCAGCACCATGCCTGCCTAATTTTTTGTATTCTTTGTAAAGATGGGTTTCACCATATTGTCCAGGCTGGTCTTCAACTCCTGAACTCAAGTCATCCTCCCACTCGGGCCTTCCAAAGTGCTGTGATTATATGTGTGAGTCACAGCACCTAGCTCCATCCTAGTTTCTGACTAAAACAATAACAATATGTGTATATACAGCCTGTCCTCAGAATTGATCTTCCATAGCCTAGACAGAGGTATGAGACACAAGGAAAATAGAGGCTACCTGGGAGAATGTTTAGAGCATCCTGACATTCACCATGAGAGGATTCTCTGTCTACAACCAGAGGTGAGTTGACTTCGTCTTCCTCAAATGTGATTTTGATGTTCTTGTGAGGCTGGTTGGAGTCACAAGGGCCGTGGCTATTTGAACAAGTGATGGCACATTCCTCCAGTGAGTCCTCAGGGACTTTGCTCTCTTCAGCCTTCTGCACCTCCCTGATGAGCCAGGTGGGACAGAGATGACAGAAGATTAAACACAGAGGGATTGGACCCCAGGGAGTCCTAGCTGGTTTTGACAGGCGGCATTAAGAGAGTGGTCCCAGAAAGCAAAATGGAGGTTCCCTTAAAGAGGGAACAGGCAATCCTCTTCTCTCTGCAACAGAGCATGGCTGCCATGGGAGCCAGAGAGGAAGAGAGCAGCTGGTGTTCAGTGCACTGGACAGATAGGAGCTGAGGAGGATGAAGACTCAGCTATCCCTGTATGGTACAGACATGACACTTGGCACACACAGAGAAACACGACAGCTGCCGCACCCTGTGTCTAAGCTGGATTCAATTTCACATACTGTGGCCAAGGGGATGCGGGCTTTTGGCCCACCATAGATGCCAGAGAGGGTGTGCCTCCTAGACATTTTCATGTGTTACCACCCATTACTTGCTCCTGAGTATTCAGTGTTACCTGGGGGGAGATGATTTCTGCACTTTCTCAGCCTCCTCAACTTGAACATCTTCGTCATTTTCTATAAATACAAAATGTTCGTTCAGATATTTCCCACTTCACATTCCGCAAGCACAGTCAGCCCAACGTGCACAGAGACATGAACATCTACGTATGGTTCAGCATTGTACTGAAAACTCTCATGTTTTATCTTTCACAAAATGCCCTGGCATGGTTTCCTGATCCATCGGGCAATGCATTTCTGATGTGGAGGGCCACCATCAAGATGTGGCCAAATACTGAAAAGACCTTTTGCTTCCCATATCACTGGAGGCTTGTGCAGCCTCTCTCTGGACTTTGGCAGCTGTCTCCCCCATCCTGCCACAGATCTGATTCCCAGGAACAGGCTTGGTGTCCTGTCACAGTTCGCATTTCAAACCTCATTCTTTCTCTTAGGAGAGGACAAACTTGTCCCACAGTCCTCTATGCGTCATGAGACTGCACAGGCCCTCCATGTGGCTTCTGCTGTGTTATTCAGGGACATTCTATCCATGGGGAGTGCTCCAGTCTGAAGCACTTCCTACCACCAAATGCCCCCACATCGAGTGCCTTCTCCAACACTACATGGAGAGGGGCTTCATCTCATTTTGAAAAGCATTGGTAAGTGTTCCCATGTTTGGATGCTTCAGACCCTTGCAAGAGACAATTTGTCTGCCTTTGCACATGGAGAGAGAGAAACTCTGGAAAGATAAATCACTCACTCACCGACACTTACTAAGAACATTGCCAAAAAGACAGCCTGGGAACCTTCATTCTTAGCCCAGAGCTCTATTCACTCCAACAAGCGCCCTCCCATCACAGCCTCCTTCCTGTCCTTTAAAACTAGATAGATGCTGCCTCTTGCTCCAAAGACCACCTTCCATCAAGGAAGGAGGGACACTTGCAATACTGTGACCTCCAAACCCATGGGTTTCCCATCTCTGTTCTTACCCAGGAAGTCCTGGTCATGTCATGGCCACATAGGTGTAGCAGAAAAAAACCCCACTGATACAACTGTCATTGTGAAAGTATGGAGGTCTGGAGCCTCTCATAAGCCTGGGGTTTTGGGTCATCAGGGCCTATGGCCACCTTACCTGGGCTGAGCTTTTGGACAAGTTGCTGTGCCAGTCTACACCCCTCAGCCAGCTGTTCTTGGAGGTCCTGCCCCTGGGACTTGTCCGGCTCATCCGGAGTGAGGAGGGCCTGGAGATGCTCATTCAATGAGCGGGCGGCATCTCTCCCTTCCCGTAACTTCTCCTTTAACTGGGTCAGCTCTCGTTCCTGAGAGTGAACCAGGACTTTATATTGCCTAAGGCGAGACGGTAGAGAAAACTTAAGAGTAGAAAGGGTTGAGTGATCCGTTCAAATATTGCAACAGAGACTTCTGAGACAATGTCCTCAAGGAGACCTTCAAGCAGAAGGTCAGCACATGTTGAAAGGAATGTCTGTGGCCAAGAGAAAGAATAGAAAATGGTTTACAGGCTTCCTCTGTATCAGAGAGGGCTCCTGCAAGATCCTCGATGATGTTCCATTCATCTTTCCCTTCTGTAAACAAAAGTAGGTGTCTTCCTAATTCCGTTTCAAAAAGACATCCTTTCAGTTCCTCACTCTGGCCATGGACATTTCCATGTGAAAATACACATAGTGCATCTGGCGGCCACTAGATACAAAGCCATGTACAGAAATGAGGCCAGATGCAGATGGGGCGAATTGAAAAGACGAAAGAAGAAAAGAATGACAGGGTCGAGAAGGCAACATTGATTGAGTGAAAGAATGAGAAGCCGCAGTCAGTCAGGAGGTGATTCTCACTCAGGGTAAGTGGGGTGGTGACGGCACACCATTTTGAGTATACTGAATGCTGCTGTGTGGTTCACACTCCTCTGGTTAATTTTGTGTTATGTAAATTTCACATCAACAATTACTTGTTTGAAAAAGAGAAAACAAGGCTCTGAGAAACAACTGCAACCCATACATTTTTATTATACTTCTTCTCTGCTTGATAAATACTTGTGTGTTGCGAGCCTGCCATGGCAATTCCTGCCCTTCCCCTGGCCCAGCTTCGTTCTTACTTCTCCCCACCGAGCTGTTGTACTTCAGAGATTTACACACCTGCCCCCCTGCCTGCCCCCATGGGGTCCCCTCACCTGAGCTCCTCAGCTTGCTTGAGCTGCTCCGCAAGCTTCTCCTCCTTGAACTGTCGTCGCTCATTCCTCAGCATAGATTTTATGAGGTCTTCGCACTCTTCATATTCTGAGAAAAGACAGACACGCCTGCCTCAGTGGAAGGCTGGACATGCTGCTGTGGTCATTGCCTACAGGGCAGGAGCCAGGTCCATCCCAAGGACAAAACTCTCCCCAGTACCAGGGTCTAGACAGGGATTTCCACATCTTTACTCTTCAGTCTCCTGACTTTCTGGCATCTGATCCTCCAAAATTTAGAGATGAAGAAAGAGAACCTCAAGGGCACATCAAGGAAGCTGACAAGATGATTCAACCACAACGAAGTGGAGTCAGAATTCACAGTCCCTGAGGTCTGACTCTGAATGCGGGGCCACTTTCCCAAGCCTTGCAGCCTCTCCTCTAAAACACTGCACTGGGGCACGAGTAGTGATTTCTTGTACAGTCGGGAAGGCCCCTAGGACTATGGGACTGATGGTTTCCCTTTTACTGGGAATTTCAAGGACAAGTATGCGAAAGATTTTTAAAATCTTTGATTTTTAAATCATATCTTCAGTTATGATTTTAAGAATCATATCTGAAGCATAAAGAGTGACACATAACACCATAAGGCCATGAAGGAAATATGCCCAAATGCTAATAAAATTTGTGTTAATTTAGAAACAGCAGAATGAAGAACTAATAGATAGTGTTTACTCTGTGCCAATAAATGTTCTAGGAGATTGACAAGAAATAGCTCATGTAATTCACTGCAGCGATTTACAGAGGTAGGTATTACTGTAGTACCCTCTGAACAGGTGAGGTAACTGAGGGACAGACAAGACAAGCAACTTGGATGGAGCCCAGGAGACAGGCCCACGGTCCCAGCTCTGTACACTGCACTGCTATCTCCACGCATTCTCGGGTGCGATCTTTCTTCCTCTTTAGCAACAAGACTCTGTGCCCCAGGAAGCAGGACTTCACTCTCACCAAGCTACTCTCTGCTTTTTATTCTTATTTTTATTTATCATTATTATTATTATTATTATTATTATTTTTTTTACCTGTCTTGCCCTGTCGCCCAGGCTGGAGTGCAATGGCAAAATCTTGGCTCACTGCAACCTCAGCCTCCTGGGTTCAAAGGATTCTCCTGCCTCAGCCTCCTGAGCAGGGGTGATTACAGTCACCTGCCACCACGCCCATCTACTTTTTGTATTTTTAGTGGAGATGGGGTTTCTCCATGTTGCCCAGGCTGGTCTCAAACTCCTGACCTCATGATCTGCCCGCCTCAGCCTCCCAAAGTGCTGGGATTACAGGAGTGAGCCACCATGCACGGCCCCTACTCCCTGCTCTTGATGCTGTCACTTATAGACAGCACAGGTTCTATTAGGAGTAGACTCCTCTTGAAGCCCCTCAGAGCAGGTACTGGCTACTATCACCAAGTTTCCCTCAGAGTCACTAGAACAGAGCTTTGCCTGTTGGGCCTCAACAGAAACTTGAACTGAATAAAAGTTCACTAGTCTCAGACATTTAGAACAACAGACTAGATGTTATTTGTCTGCAGGATCTTATATGGTACAGAGAGGATTCTTGAAAACACGATTGAGCCTCTTGGAGAAAACAGGTCATTCTGTGCCTGTGTCAGAAATCAATAAATGGCAGTTTAACTCTAGTCCCACCCCTACCTGATTGCAAACATGGAAAGTTGCTAAATACTTTGGTACCTCTGTCTTCCAACTTTGACAAAATGTTAAAATACCCATTTCTGTTTTCCTAGAAGTATGGGGAAGATGACATTATTTTTGATGGAGAGAGCACTTAGTTTCTCAGAGAGAAGACAGGACGTCGTTCATCACTTTCGTGATGGTGAGCCTATAGATCTTACTGTATTTCTTCTGTCCGTTGGCCAGGAAGCCGGCCAGTTGAGTTACAAAACATTTCTCTTGGAGGCTTCTGAACTGCTGTTTCTTCTCTGCCAGCTGGGGGCGCAATTTCTCATTGATTTCTAGAATGTTCATCTCTGCCTTCTCGCTGGACAAAGGGCCGGCTGATACCACCATGCTGACGTTTGTGGCAGAAGAGGTGGGGCCAGGGACTGGGGAGAAGAAAGGCAAGCACATGATGGGTTAAAAACTGGTGAAATCAAATAGGCTTAATCAGGACTGAGGGATGTCACTGGCAGCCTTGTCTACTTATTTGAAGATGTTGTTTCCCTGGTTTCACTCTTGTCATCTCCAGTCTTGATCTCCTTTAAGTCAACTTGTCTTAGCTATGCAGTCACCTTGAAACCAAGACATAAACACTTCTACACTTTTCTTGCTTATACGTTTCTATAAAGCAAGGCTTGGCCCTGAGATTTTTACCCCATGAGTGGCCAATGTTTCCGTGTAGCACAAAAGATTTCATTTTGCTTTTTTAATTTTTTTCTTTTTTTCTTTTTTTGTTTTTGGTTTGAGACGGAGTCTCACTCTGTCGCGCAGGCTGCAGTGCAGAGGCACAATCTCAGCTCACTGCCACCTCTGCCTCCCGGGTTCAAGCGATTCTCATCCCTCAGCCTGCCAAGCATCTGGGATTACAAGCGCCAAGTAACATGCCAGCTAATTTTTGTATTTTTAGTAGAGATGGGGTTTTGCCATCTTGGACAGGCTGGTTTCGAACTCGTGACCTCAGGTGTTCCGCCTACCTCAGCCTCCCAAAGTGCTGGGATTAAGATGTGAGCCAGCGCCCCTGGTCAGAGACTTACTTTTTTTTTTTTTTTTTTTTTTGAGATGGAGTCTCGCTCTGTCTCCCAGGCTGGAGTGCAGTGGCACAATCTCGGCTCACTGCAAGCTCCGGTTCCTGGGTTCATGCCATTCTCCTGCCTCAGCCTCCCGAGTAGCTGGGACTACAGGCGCCCACCACCGCGCCCAGCTATTTTTTTTTTTTTTTTTTTTTTTTTTTGTATTTTTAGTAAAGACGGGGTTTCACCGTGTTAGCCAGGACGGTCTCGATCTCCTGACCTCGTGATCCACCCGCCCCGGCCTCCCAAAGTGCTGGGATTACATGTGTGAGCCACCGCGCCAGGCCGAGACTTCTTATTAATAGCTAAGACGAGCCAATGAAAAGGAGAGAGAGTCTAGCCTGAGAGGAGTGAACGAGGGTGGGAGGATCGTCTCAGCCGATCCTCCCACCTAAGTCTCCTGAGCAGTTGGGACTATAGGCATGCAGCACCATGCCTGCCTAATTTTTTGTATTCTTTGTAAAGATGGGTTTCACCATATTGTCCAGGCTGGTCTTCAACTCCTGAACTCAAGTCATCCTCCCACTCGGGCCTTCCAAAGTGCTGTGATTATATGTGTGAGTCACAGCACCTAGCTCCATCCTAGTTTCTGACTAAAACAATAACAATATGTGTATATACAGCCTGTCCTCAGAATTGATCTTCCATAGCCTAGACAGAGGTATGAGACACAAGGAAAATAGAGGCTACCTGGGAGAATGTTTAGAGCATCCTGACATTCACCATGAGAGGATTCTCTGTCTACAACCAGAGGTGAGTTGACTTCGTCTTCCTCAAATGTGATTTTGATGTTCTTGTGAGGCTGGTTGGAGTCACAAGGGCCGTGGCTATTTGAACAAGTGATGGCACATTCCTCCAGTGAGTCCTCAGGGACTTTGCTCTCTTCAGCCTTCTGCACCTCCCTGATGAGCCAGGTGGGACAGAGATGACAGAAGATTAAACACAGAGGGATTGGACCCCAGGGAGTCCTAGCTGGTTTTGACAGGCGGCATTAAGAGAGTGGTCCCAGAAAGCAAAATGGAGGTTCCCTTAAAGAGGGAACAGGCAATCCTCTTCTCTCTGCAACAGAGCATGGCTGCCATGGGAGCCAGAGAGGAAGAGAGCAGCTGGTGTTCAGTGCACTGGACAGATAGGAGCTGAGGAGGATGAAGACTCAGCTATCCCTGTATGGTACAGACATGACACTTGGCACACACAGAGAAACACGACAGCTGCCGCACCCTGTGTCTAAGCTGGATTCAATTTCACATACTGTGGCCAAGGGGATGCGGGCTTTTGGCCCACCATAGATGCCAGAGAGGGTGTGCCTCCTAGACATTTTCATGTGTTACCACCCATTACTTGCTCCTGAGTATTCAGTGTTACCTGGGGGGAGATGATTTCTGCACTTTCTCAGCCTCCTCAACTTGAACATCTTCGTCATTTTCTATAAATACAAAATGTTCGTTCAGATATTTCCCACTTCACATTCCGCAAGCACAGTCAGCCCAACGTGCACAGAGACATGAACATCTACGTATGGTTCAGCATTGTACTGAAAACTCTCATGTTTTATCTTTCACAAAATGCCCTGGCATGGTTTCCTGATCCATCGGGCAATGCATTTCTGATGTGGAGGGCCACCATCAAGATGTGGCCAAATACTGAAAAGACCTTTTGCTTCCCATATCACTGGAGGCTTGTGCAGCCTCTCTCTGGACTTTGGCAGCTGTCTCCCCCATCCTGCCACAGATCTGATTCCCAGGAACAGGCTTGGTGTCCTGTCACAGTTCGCATTTCAAACCTCATTCTTTCTCTTAGGAGAGGACAAACTTGTCCCACAGTCCTCTATGCGTCATGAGACTGCACAGGCCCTCCATGTGGCTTCTGCTGTGTTATTCAGGGACATTCTATCCATGGGGAGTGCTCCAGTCTGAAGCACTTCCTACCACCAAATGCCCCCACATCGAGTGCCTTCTCCAACACTACATGGAGAGGGGCTTCATCTCATTTTGAAAAGCATTGGTAAGTGTTCCCATGTTTGGATGCTTCAGACCCTTGCAAGAGACAATTTGTCTGCCTTTGCACATGGAGAGAGAGAAACTCTGGAAAGATAAATCACTCACTCACCGACACTTACTAAGAACATTGCCAAAAAGACAGCCTGGGAACCTTCATTCTTAGCCCAGAGCTCTATTCACTCCAACAAGCGCCCTCCCATCACAGCCTCCTTCCTGTCCTTTAAAACTAGATAGATGCTGCCTCTTGCTCCAAAGACCACCTTCCATCAAGGAAGGAGGGACACTTGCAATACTGTGACCTCCAAACCCATGGGTTTCCCATCTCTGTTCTTACCCAGGAAGTCCTGGTCATGTCATGGCCACATAGGTGTAGCAGAAAAAAACCCCACTGATACAACTGTCATTGTGAAAGTATGGAGGTCTGGAGCCTCTCATAAGCCTGGGGTTTTGGGTCATCAGGGCCTATGGCCACCTTACCTGGGCTGAGCTTTTGGACAAGTTGCTGTGCCAGTCTACACCCCTCAGCCAGCTGTTCTTGGAGGTCCTGCCCCTGGGACTTGTCCGGCTCATCCGGAGTGAGGAGGGCCTGGAGATGCTCATTCAATGAGCGGGCGGCATCTCTCCCTTCCCGTAACTTCTCCTTTAACTGGGTCAGCTCTCGTTCCTGAGAGTGAACCAGGACTTTATATTGCCTAAGGCGAGACGGTAGAGAAAACTTAAGAGTAGAAAGGGTTGAGTGATCCGTTCAAATATTGCAACAGAGACTTCTGAGACAATGTCCTCAAGGAGACCTTCAAGCAGAAGGTCAGCACATGTTGAAAGGAATGTCTGTGGCCAAGAGAAAGAATAGAAAATGGTTTACAGGCTTCCTCTGTATCAGAGAGGGCTCCTGCAAGATCCTCGATGATGTTCCATTCATCTTTCCCTTCTGTAAACAAAAGTAGGTGTCTTCCTAATTCCGTTTCAAAAAGACATCCTTTCAGTTCCTCACTCTGGCCATGGACATTTCCATGTGAAAATACACATAGTACATCTGGCGGCCACTAGATACAAAGCCATGTACAGAAATGAGGCCAGATGCAGATGGGGCGAATTGAAAAGACGAAAGAAGAAAAGAATGACAGGGTCGAGAAGGCAACATTGATTGAGTGAAAGAATGAGAAGCCGCAGTCAGTCAGGAGGTGATTCTCACTCAGGGTAAGTGGGGTGGTGACGGCACACCATTTTGAGTATACTGAATGCTGCTGTGTGGTTCACACTCCTCTGGTTAATTTTGTGTTATGTAAATTTCACATCAACAATTACTTGTTTGAAAAAGAGAAAACAAGGCTCTGAGAAACAACTGCAACCCATACATTTTTATTATACTTCTTCTCTGCTTGATAAATACTTGTGTGTTGCGAGCCTGCCATGGCAATTCCTGCCCTTCCCCTGGCCCAGCTTCGTTCTTACTTCTCCCCACCGAGCTGTTGTACTTCAGAGATTTACACACCTGCCCCCCTGCCTGCCCCCATGGGGTCCCCTCACCTGAGCTCCTCAGCTTGCTTGAGCTGCTCCGCAAGCTTCTCCTCCTTGAACTGTCGTCGCTCATTCCTCAGCATAGATTTTATGAGGTCTTCGCACTCTTCATATTCTGAGAAAAGACAGACACGCCTGCCTCAGTGGAAGGCTGGACATGCTGCTGTGGTCATTGCCTACAGGGCAGGAGCCAGGTCCATCCCAAGGACAAAACTCTCCCCAGTACCAGGGTCTAGACAGGGATTTCCACATCTTTACTCTTCAGTCTCCTGACTTTCTGGCATCTGATCCTCCAAAATTTAGAGATGAAGAAAGAGAACCTCAAGGGCACATCAAGGAAGCTGACAAGATGATTCAACCACAACGAAGTGGAGTCAGAATTCACAGTCCCTGAGGTCTGACTCTGAATGCGGGGCCACTTTCCCAAGCCTTGCAGCCTCTCCTCTAAAACACTGCACTGGGGCATGAGTAGTGATTTCTTGTACAGTCGGGAAGGCCCCTAGGACTATGGGACTGATGGTTTCCCTTTTACTGGGAATTTCAAGGACAAGTATGCGAAAGATTTTTAAAATCTTTGATTTTTAAATCATATCTTCAGTTATGATTTTAAGAATCATATCTGAAGCATAAAGAGTGACACATAACACCATAAGGCCATGAAGGAAATATGCCCAAATGCTAATAAAATTTGTGTTAACTTAGAAACAGCAGAATGAAGAACTAATAGATAGTGTTTACTCTGTGCCAATAAATGTTCTAGGAGATTGACAAGAAATAGCTCATGTAATTCACTGCAGCGATTTACAGAGGTAGGTATTATTGTAGTACCCTCTGAACAGGTGAGGTAACTGAGGGACAGACAAGACAAGCAACTTGGATGGAGCCCAGGAGACAGGCCCACGGTCCCTGCTCTGTACACTGCACTGCTATCTCCACGCATTCTCGGGTGCGATCTTTCTTCCTCTTTAGCAACAAGACTCTGTGCCCCAGGAAGCAGGACTTCACTCTCACCAAGCTACTCTCTGCTTTTTATTCTTATTTTTATTTATCATTATTATTATTATTATTATTATTATTTTTACCAGTCTTGCCCTGTCGCACAGGCTGGAGTGCAATGGCAAAATCTTGGCTCACTGCAACCTCAGCCTCCTGGGTTCAAAGGATTCTCCTGCCTCAGCCTCCTGAGCAGGGGTGATTACAGTCACCTGCCACCACGCCCATCTACTTTTTGTATTTTTAGTGGAGATGGGGTTTCTCCATGTTGCCCAGGCTGGTCTCAAACTCCTGACCTCATGATCTGCCCGCCTCAGCCTCCCAAAGTGCTGGGATTACAGGAGTGAGCCACCATGCACGGCCCCTACTCCCTGCTCTTGATGCTGTCACTTATAGACAGCACAGGTTCTGTTAGGAGTAGACTCCTCTTGAAGCCCCTCAGAGCAGGTACTGGCTACTATCACCAAGTTTCCCTCAGAGTCACTAGAACAGAGCTTTGCCTGTTGGGCCTCAACAGAAACTTGAACTGAATAAAAGTTCACTAGTCTCAGACATTTAGAACAACAGACTAGATGTTATTTGTCTGCAGGATCTTATATGGTACAGAGAGGATTCTTGAAAACACGATTGAGCCTCCTGGAGAAAACAGGTCATTCTGTGCCTGTGTCAGAAATCAATAAATGGCAGTTTAACTCTAGTCCCACCCCTACCTGATTGCAAACATGGAAAGTTGCTAAATACTTTGGTACCTCTGTCTTCCAACTTTAACAAAATGTTAAAATACCCATTTCTGTTTTCCTAGAAGTACAGGAAGGATGAAATTATTTTTGATGGAGAGAGCATTTAGTGTCTCAGAGAGAAGACAGGACATCATTCATCAATTTCGTGATGGTGAGCCTATAGATCTTACTGTATTTCTTCTGTCCGTTGGCCAGGAAGCCGGCCAGTTGAGTTACAAAACATTTCTCTTGGAGGCTTCTGAACTGCTGTTTCTTCTCTGCCAGCTGGGCGCGCAATTTCTCGTTGATTTCTAGAATGTTCATCTCTGCCTACTCGCTGGACAAAGGGCCGGCTGATACCACCATGCTGACGTTTGTGGCAGAAGAGGTGGGGCCAGGGACTGGGGAGAAGAAAGGCAAGCACATGATGGGTTAAAAACTGGTGAAATCAAATAGGTTTAATCAGGACTGAGGGATGTCAGTAACTGAAATTCTTAACTTACTGTTGTGAAAAATGTGATCACTCCCCACAGCACTTTAGGATCCTTCACCGCAAAAAGAAGGTTCGAGGTGCCTGAACACAGAGCTGAAAGCACTGCCAGTACCTCAGACTCTGATAAGAGTGAGGTAGAATGTGGCCAGCGTGCCAGGTAACCGTCTGCAGTTGCCATAACAGAATTAGAAGGTGGGGGTGTCACGGAATCTTAGGAGCCCTGCATTCGAATTGCCCAGGCTTTGCTGAAACACAGGCACCCTAATCTCACCTGAGGGTCACCACCAATGGGCATCATTCCTTCAGCATTCACTCTCAGTATTCGTGTACCCTTGTGACAATGCCACAGACCCGTGTCTTTCCCAGTACATCTAAGCATATTCCTCACTGTTTATCTCTTGTCTGTACAACATCATCAAGGCAGAAACAGTTTCCCAACAGGTTATATTTTCTTAATGGTAGTCATGAAGTCACCCCACCTGCTCTCAGTTAAAACAGAGCTTAAGGCTTTTCCACAGGTGTAAGATATCAAACTTTTAGCCTGCCCTGATATCCTCCGGGTCTTCTGCAGTTTTTTCTGTATCCACTAGAAAGTGAATGAATAATTCATTTTTTAAAAATGTTTTCTTTCCTGTCTCAGTATTCTTGCTGCTGCATCCCATTGTTAGACTGATTTCTTCTTTCTTACTGGGGCACCTTCTTGGGTTTTCATTACATTCTAGACCAGTTTGACATCCCTACGTCCAAAGCTCTTCCTCTATGTGGTTTGATTTGTTTTTTAATGTCACTGAGCACTACATTTTATACTTGTCACTTATAGATGTCATTCTAGTGCCACAAGACCTCAAGGTATCAAGTGATCAAAGTCATTTATATAGAGGTCTCCTGAAAACATGTGTGACCATCTATCTTGGGAAGTTTTGTAAACCTCATGCTATTTTGTTGTTTCCATTTTGTTTTCCCATATACTGAAAAGAACAGGGCCATGAGCAGTTCTTATGGAATATGGTTTGATATATATTTTGTTGAGATGACCTAACACCATTGATTTTGGGTTGCATTCCACTAACAGAACATGGCAAGATCAAGGTTATGGTCAGGGTTGGTTGGCGATCCTCAGTGTTGCAGTGCAGTAGAAGGTGAGTTTGAGGTGAGAGGAACAAGTAGGAAAGAGTGATCCCCTGTACCACCTCTTCGCTTTCTCAGCTTTCATCCCCACCTAGGTTTTGTGAGCCTGGAACTTGAGAGACTGTTCTGTAGCCCAGGTCTCCTAAGATTGGCTGCTGGACTTGCCTGAGTTGAGGGTGCAGTGGGTTGACCCTGGGCTGCCCAGCATTCATGTGGAAGTGAAGGAAGGAGGACTGGTTAATCCCATTTGAAAGCATCCCTCTCTGCAGCCCGCACCATCTTCCAGTGACACTGTAAGGATATTGCTTTGAGATGTATCAAAGCCTTTAAGTCAATGTATTTTCTAGGGTCTGGGAGACCTGACATTCTGTGTCAGAATGAAAATCTGTCAAGTGTCTAAATGAAAAAACTGCAGGTTCACAAAGTGTCATGGGTTACTTGAGGTCACAAAGGGATGAGTTTTCAGCACTGCCAATAAAAGCAATCACAATAATTATTCCGTAATTATTCATAGGATCCATACAATCCAGTAAATATTCACATATTTAGTAATTATTCATTGACCAATTTGTACAAGGCATTTTGCTCAAAACTGTGTTTATATTTGGACATTGTATCTTCATCATAATCCTTAAGGTAATGCTATTATCTATAAGTAACAGATAAGAAACCTGAAGATGAGGGACAGCTAATCACGTATTTGGCCATATTTCCAGTTTTTGGTTTTTGTGATGCTGGAAGAATGACCAGAATGGGTCACGGGAAGAGTATTCATTCCTGTATTATTTTCCAGGACAGAGGTGTGCCCTTCTAGAGTACTGGGACCAAAATTCAGAAGTGTCTGAATCCTTGCTTTAACAGTATGGGAAATAACCTCTATCACCTGGAATTTCTCTGGAACTTTGGAATATACAAGAGAAGTATGAGACGTGGGTCTTCCCTTGGCTGTGTTTAATTCACTCTTCTATGGAATACCAATGATTCTCACTAAGACTTTTGCCTTTTTATAACCACAATGTATGTCTTATGGAGAAGATTTTACACTTTGCTCTATTTAGAAACAATAAATATGAGCAATAGTTTTATGTTTTATGCCCTGGACTTCATATTTTTCTGATTTCTGTTTTGAGATTAAATTCTCATGTAAATAGAAAAATACTTATTATTTCTCATCAGGCCAAGTTTGTTATCAGCTTGAGTTTTTGAAGATGAAGCACAAACTTTTGATTTTATCTTTGTCCTCATCAGCGCCACTCATTGTCTCTCAGTATGACCTGGACTTGCCCCTGCATTTACCCTCGTCCTGCTGAGCCATCTCCATGCACTGCCCAATTCCATCAGTGATTTGGGGCCCTCCCAAGGCTCCCTGAAATGTGCACAGGGATCAGGACGTCAGACACATTCCAGACACAAAGGCAACCCACACTGTAGAGTGAGCAGCTGTGTTCCCACTTCCCTAATGTTCCAGTGATGTCCTCAAACTGAAGGGAACACTTTCCCTTTTTAAGGGTCTGTTCTTCATGTCTCAATGCCTCTGATCTAGTGAACACAACTGTCCTGAAACTGAAAGAACCTGCTAAATTTCGGGTTTCTGGTTAGGTGGCTAGAATAGGTTTATAAGACTTCCTTACTTACCTATGACTGCTGAAGTTTGAATTCTTAGCAGTATGATTCCTTTTCTTGTAAGCTGAGCAGCTTAGGAAAGATTGGCCATGTTGCTGTGCAAAAAGAGGTAAACTTAATTTCTACTCAAATCATGCTTGAATTTGAAACTAGGGCTTCCACTCTTCCAAAGTTGGACTGTCACTACCTCAGGCATGTGTCCCAAAGGGCTCATGTCTCTGTTGTACTCAAAGTTCAAATGGAGCCCAGCAAGCCAGATCTCCTTTACTTATAGGTTCCCTCAACAGTTTCTCCTCTGCTTTAGAGACTGCCTTGAAAATATTCTTGTCCTGCTGTTGTGTTTTGGCTTTGGAATGATGTGATGCAGCTCAGTGGGTCCTACCCCCAAGTTGATCAGAGTAAGAAACAGCTGGGAAAGTCAGTGCAAATTCAAGTTCATCGTCCTCCTTACAGGGATTCTGATTCAGAGGGCTCAGGTGGGGCCTGGAATGTGTTTGTTAACATGACTCAGATGTGCAGTCAGTTTGGGGACCCGCTGATACCATCGACCTTATAGTTTATGGGATGATTCTGTTTTGCTGATAAAGAAACTGAGGCATAGAGAGTCTGTAACTTGCCCAAGTTCCCCTTGTTGTAAGTCCTGGAGCCAGATCTCAGGTGGAGCAGCCTCCTCCCCATCCCCTTCCCACATTTTCCAACTCAGCTGGGTCAATTCTTTCCAAGTACGTGTTTCTCTCCCCTATACCTCATTTCTGAAAAAAGGAGAATTGGAATTTAACTTCTTTCATCTAATACATTTCCTCACAACATGCTGCCAGCATCATATTCTGGCCTCTTACTATTAAAGTGAGATGCCTTTTTCTTTTTTTTTTTTTTTTGACAGGTTCTTCTTCTGTCACCCAGGCTGGAGTGCAGTGGTGATTATAGATCACTGCAACCTTGAACTCCTAGGCTCAAGCGATCCTCCTGCCTCAGCTTTCCAAGTAGTTGGAACTCTAGGCACACATCACCATTTCTGGCTAATTTTTTATTTTTCATGGAGACAAGGTCTTGCTATGTTGCTCAGGCTGGTTTTGAACTTCTGGCCTCAAGCGATCCTCCCACCTAGGCCTCCAAAAGTGCTGGGATTACAGGAGTAAACCACTGAGCCTGGCCCTGAAATGCTTTCTTTTTTTTTTTTTTTAATGAAAATACAAGGCATGGAGATGTGGAAAGACACCTTGCTTTATTACTGTTATTATTATTTCTATAGTATAATTCATATATCACAAAAATCACCATTTTTAAGCATACATTTCAGTGTCTTTTACCATATTCCAAAAGTTCTGCAACCATCACCACTACCTAATTCCAGAATATTTTCATAATGCCAAAAAGCATGCCTGTACCTATGGGCAGTCACTCTCCAATTCCCCCCTTCTTGCAGTCTCTGACAACCACTAATCTACTTTCTCTATATATAGATGTACTTGTTCTGGGCACTTAATTCAACAAATGGTCCTGGGACAACTAAATATCCACATGTAAAAGAATCAAGTTAGACTCCCTCCTCGCACATAAAAATTAACTCAAAATGGATCAGAGACCTAAAGGTAGGTGGTAAAATTATAAATCACTTAGAAATAGTAAATCTTTGTAATGTGGGATAAGCAAAGTTTTCACAAATATGACTGAAAGCACAAGCAACAAAAGAAAAAATAAATTGTATTCCATCAAGTTAAAAACATTTGGGCTGAAAAGTATATCATCAAGAATGTGAAAAGACAGTACATAGAATGACAGAAAATATCTGCAAATCATATTATCTGATAACAGACTTGTACTTAGGATATATTTTTTAAAAACTATTACAGTTCAATATTAAAAAGATAAACCAATTATAAAGTAGGTAAAGGATCTGAACAGACATTCTCCAAAGAAGATACATAATGACTAATAAGTATATGAAAAGACGTTGAAAATCATCAACCATCAGGGAAATGTAAATCAAAACCACAATGAGATAAACACTTCACATTACAGATTAATATAATAAAAAAGACAGACAATAACAACTGTTGATGAGGATGTGGAGAAACTGGAATTCTCATACACTGCTGGTTGGAATGTAAAATAATGTACCCACTTCAGAACAGTCTGACAGTTCCTGAAAAGGTTAAACAGCATTACCATCTGACGCAGCAATTCTGCTCCTAGGTATATATCCAAGAAATATGAAGATAAATGTCTACCAAAAAATTATACAAGAATGTTCATAACAGAATTATTGATAATACTCAAAAAGTAGAAGCAACTCAAATGTCAATCAACTGATGATGGATAAATAAAATGATAAAATGTGGTAAATCCATATGATAAAATATTATTCAGCCATAAAAAGGCACAGAGTACTGATAAATGCTACCACATCAATGAACTTTGAAAACCTCATGCTAAGTGAAAGAAGCTGTCATAATTTACTGCATGCTGTATGTTTCCATTTGTATGAAATGTCCAGAAGAGGCAAATAAAGACAGAAAGTAGACTAGTAGTTGCCTAGGGCTGGGAGGGAGTTAGGAGGAATGGAGAGTAATTGATAAAGGGTAAAGGGTTTTTCTGATGTATAAAAATATTCTAGAATTGACTGTGGTGATGGTTACTCCTATCTACTAAAATTACTGAATTGTGTACTTTTTTAAGAAGTAAATTGTATGGTATATAAATTATATCTCAAAGCTATTGTATTAAGGGAAAAAGCACTAAACACAGTGCCTTACACATATTAGCTAATATTATTATTTGTCAGTGGTATTATAGCATTTGTTAGAGATTGTCTACTCTAATCCTTTTATGTTACAGATGAGGAAGTTGAGAGCCACATGGCTGACTTGACCAAGATTAAATGGCTAGTAAGTAGGAATAAGTACTGAAACAGAAACTTTACCCAATTGCAGTCCATATGTTTTCTGGGATCCCGGAGTTCCCTTTCAACAATGTAAAATACAAACTTAGGTCAAAAGTTCCCATGTCTGAGAAAACTCAAGCCAAATCACTTCTCCTCCAAAGTTGACAGGATTTATGCTTTAAAAATAGAGATACAGAATGCTCTTTGGAAAGATCTACCAAATTCCTGTAAGAAACAGTCTACCCAAAGTAGGGGAAAGGCTATATGAAAAGTTACAAGGCACGTCTTAAAAATATATCTTAGGTTTTTAGGGAAAGGTAAACAGACAAGTTTCCAGACCCGTGGGTGGAATGGATGTAGCAGATTCACTGAGAGGCTCACAGTGCCGTACTAAAGGGAGTCTACTGCTTAAAGCCAATTCACATCCTTAAAAGGTCAAATGGAGAGAAATTAAACTTGGGAGAAGCATTTTAAGACTGTGCTGTTACAAAACCTCATGCCACTTAACTGATTAATCATGGCAATGAGGGCAGGGACCAGAAAAGAGTCTTTAGAACCTGTCATCCCCACACAGAAGAGCAACTTTCAGGGAAACACCCTTATCTTTCCATTTTCAGACCCCGGGAGGTGTGAGGGTGGAAAGCCTAGGTAGAGAAGAGAGCAGAAAGGAGATGAGATGAGACAACCAGGATTCTCCGAAGCTGGGCTTGAAGTCCTCAAGAAAAACTCCCATGAACAAGGAAGGAAGAGTGAAGAAAAAAACAGGGATACCTGGAACTGGACAAAAGTAAAAAGATAGAAGGATACTTTTCCCCCAGAAGAAGTCTGTCACAAAAGCAAACCTGCAAATATACGATCAGTATAACACCCAAGAAAATGACACATGTGGCCAGGCATGGTGGCTCATGCCTGGAATCCCAGCACTTTGAGAAGCCGAGGCAGGTGGATCACCTGAGATCAGGAGTTCGAGGCCAACCTGACCAACATGGTGAAACCCCATCTCTACTAAAAATACAAAAATTAGCTGAGCATGGTGGCAGGCACCTGTAGTCCCAGCTACTTGGAAGGCTGAGACATGAGAATAGCTTGAACCTGGGAGGTGGAGGTTGCAGTGAGCCGAGATAGCGCCATTGCACTCCAGCCTGGGAGAAAGAGCGATGCTCCGTCTCAAAAAAAAGAAAAGAAAATGACAAAAGCCCCCAAGTGTGAGAATGCAAGAAGGAATCCCTGATCTATCCCTATCCAACCAGTTTTCTTGGCACACACCTTCCATTCTCTGAATGAGCCCAGATTAACTCACTGACCCCTGTGCCACGTATCTCCCACTCCATCACCCGCCCAGGCTCACTGCTTCCACCGGCATCCCTTCATATCTCCCTACTGACCTCCACTTTTTTCTAACTTTGTCACCAAAGAAGTCACAGAAATAAATAGGAGGATTCAAAAAGAATAATTTCAGTACATTTAAAAAATTGTAGAATATAGGATTCTCATCTATGTTTATCACGTTCAATTCATTCATTTTTCAAATTTTCATTGTGGCACCATTTTATGACAGGCACTATGCTGGGGATGCTGGCGACTAGGGTAGGGATTTAAAATGAGAGTGTCTACTTGGAAAGATGAACAGATAAATAATCACCGTGGTAAGTGCTGTGCTAGAGATATGCAGATGTCAAAAGACCTTAGAAGGTCTACAATCCACTTGGAGGGTAGGGAATATAGAAGGCATTTCAGTGAAATAGGGTGCCTTTGACAAATCATTAAGAATGAGTTCTACATTAAAAAGGGGAAGAGAGGGTGATAGCTGAGGAGGCAGCATAGGCAAGAGCATCCAGCATGAAAGAACAGTGAGGGACATCAGGAACATCTTTCAGGAACATCAGGTAAAACAGACTTAGGGCCCAAGTCAAAGGAGCTAAAATAATACACCCTGGAAAGTGGTATGATCATTTCTGCATCTGCTCCAGAGAAACCTGCCAAAATACGATTAGCATAATACCCAAGAGAACATCACATTCCCCATGTGTGAAAATGCAAGAGGGAATTATTTCTAATAGTTCATAAGCTCAGCAACAACAGAGTAGACACAAAAGCCACAGAATGTGCTTAGGATTTACTTTAATGATATAGGGATATCACATATCATCAGCCTGTGGAGTACAGAGGTAGTTTACAAAGGATAAACCTTCATTGTTTGGAAAGGAAAGATCAGAGAGCTCTTTATGAAGTTTAAACAAAATCAGAGAAATAAAGATATGTGGGAAAGAAAGAAAAAAAAAGAAAGTACATTGAGGACAGTCCAATCTAACTGTGAACTCATAAGGGACAGCCAGTAAATTCAAAACAGCCTACTGTTTTTTGATTACTTGTGCTACTCTATTAAAATAGCCACAAACACAAAACTAGTCTACCTCTTTCTCTCCCCATTATTGGCCCTAACCCAAAAATAGTGGGAGTAAATGATTTAATAATTTATTTTCATGCTCCATTTTGTTCTTAAATTAAAATTACTGTGGTTGGTGTCCCTCCTTTAGCTTCTGCTAAAGACTTTACATAATGAAAGCTCATGAAGTGTCTGGATTACTAACAGTTACTTATCCAAAAAGATGAGACATGGTTCATTGATTTGATTCTATTAGTTCTCTCTTGAAGATATTTTTCTCCTCCCTCTGTGAAGAAACATTTCTTTCTGTGTCATACAAGACGAGTCATTTTTGTAGTTTTAATTCCCTCTTGAGTCCTACAATAATACTAAAATACTCACAGTGACTACAGTATCCTTTGCAGGGAAAGAATTGTAAATTAACCATTTAAATATAGTCACTAAGTTATGTGGCATTCACTGACTCAGAGTTGAAAAAGACTCCAAAATTCTTATCCAGTATTAAGAGTATACAAGGACAAAAGGAGAGGCCAAACTAAGTCTAGGACGCACAATACAAAGAAGAAAATGAGAAGACCAAAGTTACAGTCTCAATACTATGACATGATACTAAACCATATAGTCAGTCAGCCAATATATATTTGCGGGCCTAGTATATACTGGGCACTGTTTGTAGGTGTTTGGGTTACATCAGTAAACAAAAACAAAGATACTAGTTTTCATTCTGGAGAGGGTAAGAGGCAGTAGAATTTGGAAAAGACAGACAATAAACAATAGACATAATGAAGTAAATTATATAGTATAAATTATATAGTAAGAAGATAAGAGTTACAGAAAAAGAAAACAAAAAGTAGACCAGGGTTAGTAATTAAGGGGGTGGGGGACAGTTACAATTTTAAATAGGGTGGTTAGAGTAACCCTCAATTAGAAGTGCCAAGACGTGAAATGCAGTGGAAGCAACCATTTGAAAGTTGCACAATACTTTAACAAGCTACTTTGCCTCCTGCTGACTTTGTTTCCCCATTTTTAGAACTGAAATAATAATTCTCATCAAATAAGGGTGCTATTTACATTGAGATAGTGACTATTACTATAAGTAACATTTTAGTCTCTTGACAAGCATGGGAAGCAATGGAATGAAGGGCAATGGAAGGAAGGGCACTGCATTATGAAAAGGACTTTTTAAAAGAAAACCATCTCTAGGCACTATTTCCCTTTGTGGAAATGAAGTGAATATTTTCTGAACTCCACCTGGGACATACGAACAATGAGCATGAAATCTTACAAACTGTATAAATAACATTTATTCACAGTGTCACTGCATCATCTATTATTTTGAATTCTCTTTAAATTTCCTTCTATATATTTATCCAAAGCTGAAGGCATCTGGTTTAGATTACGGGACCCTGAAAAGCAAGAACTAGTCTATGTAACTACTTTTAAACATCTGCACAACGCCATATATATATATATATACACACATATATACACACACACACATATTGATATGTAAAAAGTACTATTTGATTATAATTAGGAGTGTCTTGGTTTTCTTATAACATGAACATATATTTTTAACCCAAACAGCTTAAAGCATTTAACGAAAAGTTTTACACACCTACAAAGTGCTTTCAGGAAGCAGATGTGCAGTGCAATGTGGTGCAGTAAGATGCACAAAGCAAAGGCTTTGAAAATAAACTGCCTCGGTTTCAGGACCCAGCCTAACCACATATTAGCTGTACAACTTTGGGTGAATCACTTAACATCTCCAAACTTCAGTTACTTCATGTGGGAAGACTTGAAAAATAATACCTGGTCCCAAGATTTTTGTGGAATTGAGCTAATAAGCATGGAAGTACCTGGCACAGTTCCTGAGTCACCAAAAAAATGTTAGTTTTCTCTTCATCAAATCTCCCCATTCCCACCCCTCATGCTAATCTCCCCTCCCACACACACACACACCATCAGTGAGTAAATAAGTGTCTTGCGTTAAACTACAACCAGAGAATAAGAGACAGTCAAGATTTCGTTACTCTATTTCACTAGCCCTGGCAGCCTCTCAGCTGCGGAATCCTTGGTTATTTCCTTTCTCAAGGAGGAGATACGATTCTAGTTTGACAGATCCTTTCCTGGACACACTCTCAGAATTCCCTAAGGTTCTTATCGTGGCTAATGGATAACAATGCAGAGGCTATGGGAGTGAATAATCACTCTCTCTCAGCTAAAAACTTCCTTTATTGACTTCTCTAACTTCCCGTCAATATCTTGCTGCCAAATCAACCTCTTGTTCTAGGCAATTATTAAAAGCAATTTTCTTGAAACTGAAAAACACATTTAGCCTTCAACAATAAATCACACTAACATCAATTACTAGCCAATTAGATTACTAGAATATCAGACCCAGAGATATTTGCAATGTTGAAATATTTTCAAAATAAAGTTGTTTACATTTCTATTTCTGTCTTTAACCCTTAAAATGCAAACAAATACAGGAGTGAAGACAGATGTATTTTAGTTATTTCTTCTACAAGATAAAGTGGATAGTAATATTATGTTAAGAAAACACTTATTTAGTATCTAGAATGATAGCATTATCTATTCTTCATTAAAAGAGAAACTAAAAGTAATATAATTAAATAGCTTGTTCTTGTGACTTAAATAATACAAAGTTTTCATTTCAATTATGTGACAATGCTTTGTATAGCTGTATTCCAAATACATAGCATGGTGCCTAGAACATAGCAGGCAGTCAATACATTTTTACCAAATGAAATGAATAAATTACCAGTTGATTTTATACTGAGGACCAACCTATGACCTTTAATCCCTCCAAAATAAAACACACAATCCCATTATATGTGAACCATATCCACAATACCAGAATCTAAGATTCCCACTCTGAAAGAGTAACTAGAACAACTTCTTTTTGAGGCAATTCTGCTTACTTAGCACATTACTCCCCCCTACAGTTTTCCTTCTTTTGTTTTTGTACTAAGGATATTTGTATAAAAACAGGATCTTTGTTGCTTAGTAATTCATCTGCTCCAGCTGCTTGTATTCTGTTCCCAATCAAAATTCTTGGTTTTCAGCCTCCTCATCATTTTTATAAGGAGTTGAATGAATTGGCCAGGCTTGTTCCTTTCTCCCTCTCCATGGAACACCAGGCCTCAAGCTCCCCGACACTGCTCCTCTTTTTGTTTCTATCTTTGGGTTGTGTGTGCACTCTAGAACACTTGTATCAGTGAAGAGTGTAACAAAGTATTGTGCCACGCATAGTCTCTCATATATCATCTATCAGCTCATCAAAAAGTGCTCACTGATTAACAGAGGATCCCCTCCTCAGTTTCAGAATTCTCTAGCTTTAAGTTAGGGGAGGGTTACCCCAAAGTCAGAGAGGGTACATGGGAGAGGGTTGTGAAGGCCAGTAGCCCAGAGAAAATCAATGGCAGCTGGGTGCATTTAGGTGGATAAGAAAACAATGAATTACTCCATCAAAAGCAAAAGCACAAGCACATAGGAAAGTTGATCACCTACTGTTAATGTCAATTCAGTTTAAAGCACTTTATTAACCACACATACATATTTTCCAGTGTCTAATTCTCATCGTGTTCTTTTCCATTCCAGACTTGCCTGTCTCTTTCCCAGAGCTCTGTTCCTCTTATTTCTGTTTCTACAAAAGGGACAATAAACAATTTTCTAGCCACTCATCATCACAAACCCTGACATGCTAAATTATCCCCTGCTCAGTTTATGGACCACAGTGGGCCCATAAAACTCCTCCCTCACTAGCAACCCACCCCACACAAAATTCTCACTTCCCTTTTTCCTTGCGCTTCCTAAAAAAAGCAATTGAGCCACACCCACTACCTCCTGTGCTAGGGGTTTGTCCCCTAATCCTGGGACACTAGGGAGCTCCTTACCTGGAAGGCAGTTGCACTCAAAAGTGAAGTCACCAGTCTGCCGACAGGTGCCTCCATTGACACAAGGCGAGGGTGCACAGGGCACGTACAGGCTGTCACAGTACTGGCCTGTGAAGCCCTGAGGGCACTGGCACTGGTAGGAGCCAGGCAGGTTGAGGCAGGTGCCACCATGCTGGCAGTGTCCTGGAATGTCACACTCATTGACATCAGTCTCACACTTCTGCCCTGTGAAGCCTGTGAGGCATTTGCAGGAGAACTGGTTGGCCACAGTGGTACAGGTACTTCCATTTGCACAGGGATGAGACAGGCAGGCATCGGTCCATTGGCACTCCTTACCTAAAGGAAGGATAACAAAACTCAGTACTGGCCACAGAAATAGGAGATGGCCCCATCCTCAATACCTCATTGACATCAGCGAGCTCTTGCGTGGAGAAGACCTCAACTCTTTGCATTTTACAAAAGGCTAAATCAGAGCCCCTCAAGGTCATCTGACACAGAGCCCTCTCCAGCAACTCTCCAAGGACCTCAGCAGAGACACAAGGACTCAGTGGGGTGGAGCACCTGGAGGCAATTGTACGTTAGTCACATTGAAGCCCAATCCTGCAGGACGCTATCAGCAATAGGAGTCTGGATCCATCTACTCTCTCAGAGCTCACTGTCTTTGCATATGCTGCTCCTGTTTGAATATCAACTTTCGGGCCAGGAGCAGTGGCTCACACCTGTAATTCCAGCACTTTGGGAGGCCGAGGCAGGCAGATCATGAGGTAAGGAGTTCAAGACCAGCCCGGCCAATATGGTGAAACCCTGTCTCTACTAAAAATACAAAAATTAGCTGGGCATGGTGGCACGCACCTGTAATCCCAGCTACTTGGAAGGCTGAGGCAGAAGAATCACTTGAACCCAGGAGGCGGAGGTTGCAGTGAGCTGAGATTGTACCACTGCACTCCAGCCTGGGCGACACAGCAAGACTCCATTTCAAAAAAAAAAAAAAAATCAACTTCCCTTCTGTTTTCCTAGTGAACTCTCACCTATCTTGGCAACTCTACTCAAAAGTTCCAACCTCTGTAAAGTCATCCTTAGTGCCCCTCACATACATACATGTGCGCAAACACAGATACACCGAGTTTGCTATTTTCTTCCATTATACGACCTGCCACACTGGCAGGGTTGGGTCTCCATGGTATGCTCTCAAATCATGTCTGTTGAATGGATAAAATATATCGATATTTTCCACAAAATATAGTTACTAAATAGGCCTCTGGTGATAGAAACAAGTCAATACTACTTCTGTTTCCTCTAAATGTAACACACACATATATTCTGGGAAACATTTTATTAATTGTGGCCTTGCTATAAATATCTGTTGATGTGTTTGAAAATGATGAAGGACCTCTGGGTCCCTATATAACAAATGAAATAGAAGCCATCAGGAGGACAGAGGTCTAGAAGGTATTCCGCGGACTTTCTCAAGTAGGAAAGTACCAGCACTAGCAGGAAGACTCTGACGGGTTGAAAACTAAATCATGATGCCAGGGGAAGCAAAGCAGATTCTTTGAGGCAGAAAGAGAAAGAGAAAAAAATATCCTCACAGAACTAGTAAATTTGGTATTCACATGGCTGGCTTTTTGTTGTCATTAGTCTAAGTCGCTTATTATTTAAACTACAGAGATGAGAACTCCTTGAATTATTATTATTATTATTATACTTTAAGTTCTAGGGTACACGTGCACAACATGCAGGTTTGTTACATATGTATATATGTGCCATGTTGGTGTGCTGCACCCATTAACTCGTCATTTACATTAGGTATATCTCCTAATGCTATCCCTCCCCCATCCCACCACCCCATGACAGGCCCCGGTTTGTGATGTTCCCCTTCCTGTGTCCAAGTGTTCTCATTGTTCAATTCCCACCTATGAGTGAGAACATGCGGTGTTTGGTTTTTTGTCCTTGCAATAGTTTGCTGAGAATGATGGTTTCCAGCTTCATCCATGTCCCTACAAAGGACATGAACTCATCATTTTTTATGGCTGAATATTATTCCATGGTGTATATGTGCCACATTTTCTTAATCCAGTCTATCATTGATGGACATTTGGGTTGGTTCCAAGTCTTTGCTATTGTGAATAGTGCCGCAATAAACATACGTGTGCATGCGTCTTTATAGCAGCACGATTTATAATTCTTTGGGTATACACCCAGTAATGGGATGGCGAGAACTCCTTGAATTTGTTAATACTCCAGTTGATTGTCTAGGAAAGTATCTAAATCTCTGACCTCATAGAAAGGTAAATGGGAGACACAAGAGTTTTTCTATAAGGGAAAAAGATGCGAGATGTGACATATGAGCACAGAAAAGTGCTCTCTGCCTATCAAGGAATGTCAAATCAAAGGAGAAAACTATAACACAAATTTAGGCACAGCATATACATCTCAGGGAGCTAAGACAGAAAATGAAGGAACTGCAATTCTTCTTGTCTTTCCACTCATGTCACTAAGAGGCACTTATTTACAGTGGAGAAGAGATATAAATGCTCACTTCTAGCAAGTGTGATTTTCAGAGTGATGCCCACAACTGAAACAGAAAGATCTCTGGGCCGGAAGTGGTGGCTGATGCCTGTAATCCCAGCACTTTGGGAGGCTGAGGTGGGCAGATCACTTGTGGTTAGGAGTTTGAGACCAGCCTGGCCAACATGGTAAAACGCCATCTTTTCTAAAAATACAAAAATTAGCCGGGCTTCATGGCGCATGCCTGTAATCCCAGCTACCTGGGAGGCTGAGGCACAAGAATCACTCGAACCCAAGAGGTGGAGGTTGCAGTGAGCCGAGACTGCGCCACTGTACTAAACAACAGAGTGAGAAGAAAGAAAGAAAGAGAGAGGGAAAGAGAGAGAAAGAGAGAAAGAGAGAGAGAGAGAGAGAAAGAAAGAAAGAAAGAAAGAAAGAAAGAAAGAAAGAAAGAAAGAAAGAAAGGGAGAAAGAAAGAATCAACCCTGAATTTGGTTTCCATATATATTATGTATAGGCACTAACTTGCTGCCTCTGCTTCTTCATCTCTGAGTGGAGATGAGCTAGTAAGCTGACTGAGGTATAGCGCTATCACAAAAACCAAAAGGATGACCTTGATCTGTGATGATTACTAAAGTGATAGACAAAAATAGCATATGTATAAAAGATGATCAGAATCGGCCGGGTGTGGTGGCTCACACCTGTAATCCCAGCACTTTGGGAGGCCGAGGTGGGTGGATCATGAGGTCAGGCGATCCAGACCATTCTGGCTAACAAGGTGAAAGCCCATTTCTACTAAAAATACAAAAATTAGCCGGGCATGGCGGTAGGTGCCTGTAGTCCCAGCTACTCAGGAGGCTGAGGCAGAAGAATGGCGTGAACCCGGGAGGTGGAGCTTGCAGTGAACCCAGATTGCGCCCTGCACTCCAGCCTGGACGACAAAGCAATACTCCATCTCAAAAAAAAAAAAAAAAAAAAAAAAAAAGTGATCAGAATCTTGCAGAACACACCAAGAAGAGATCCTTCTTAACAACAAAGGAAAAAGTTTTAATTTGGGACCATTTCAGAGTGACATTTTAATTATGAAGAAGGCATTACTGTCATTTCCACTAGCCAGAATTAAAATATTTTAAGTGGGTATATGTCCCCCTACTTTGCCTCCTAATAGCAAAACAACTCAAAACTGACAATCAGGAAGAAATTATTCTTATAACACCAAATATTTTCAGTGACTTACATCATCAATACCATCATCGTCATGATGGAGATAATGGATCATCCTAACTACCGTCTACCCCACCAACACCTTTTGATGAATGATATGGTTTGGTAGTGTCCCCACCCAAATCTCAACTTGAATTGTATCTCCCAGAATTCCCATGTGTTGTGGGAGGGACCCAGTGGGGTAACTGTATCATGGGGGCCAGTCTTTCCTGTGCTATTCTCATGATAGTGAATAAGTCTCATGAGATCTGATGGGTTTCTCAGGGGTTCTGCTTTTGCTTCTTCCTAATTTTCTCTTGCCACCACCACGAAAGAAGTGCCTTTTGCCTCCCACCATAATTCTGAGGCCTCCCCAGCCATATGGAACTGTAAGTCCAATTAAACCTCTTTTCTTCCCGGTCTCGGGGATATCTTTATCAGCAGCGTGAAAATGGACTAATACAGTAAATTGGTACCAAGAGTGGGGTTTTTGCGAGAGTGCCAGCTATCCCGAGGGAAACTTTGGAGGGAACCAGCTACTAGATGGTTCAATTAGTCTTTCGCCCCTACACCCAGGTTGGATGACCGATTTGCACATCAGGACTGCTACGGACCTCCACCAGAGTTTCCTTTGGCTTTGCCCTGCCTAGGCAGAGTTCACCACCTTTCAGGTCCTAACATTTGTGCTCATGCCCCACCTTCCCAGTGCAGAAAACAAGATGGGCCGGTGGAAAGCTGACCTGGCTACTGCCACCACAGAGTGCCCAATTTGCAAGCAGCAGAAACCAACACTGCGCCTTTGATATGGCACTGTTCCTCAGGGTGATCAGCCAGCTACTTGGTGGCAGGTTGATTATGTTGGACTTCTTCCATTGTGAAAAGGGCAGATGTTTGTCCTTACTGGAATAGACACTTACTCTGGATATGGGTTTGCCTATCCTGCATGCAATGGTTCTGCCAAGACTACCATCCGCGGACTCATGGAATGCCTTATCCACTGTCATGGTATTCCATACAGCATTGCCTCTGACCAAGGCATTCACTTTATGGCTAAAGAAGTGCAGCTGTGGGCTCATGCTCATGGAATTCACTGGTCTTACCATGTTCCCCAACATCCTGAAGCAAAACGGTGGAATGGCCTTTTGCAGTCACAATTACAATGCCAACTAGGTGAGAATACTTTGCAGGGTTGGGGCAAAGTTCTCAAGAAGGCTGTGTATGCTCTGAATCAGCGTCCAATATGTGGTATTGTTTCTCCCATAGCCAGGATTCACAGGTCCAGGAATCAAGGGGTGGAAATGGAAGTGGTACCACTCACCATCACCCCTAGTGATCCACTAGCAAAATGTTCGCTTCCTGTTCCCGCAACATTAAGTTCTGCTGGCCTAGAGGTCTTAGTTCCAGATGGAGGAACGCTGCCACCAGAAGACACAACAACAATTCCATTCAACTGGTAGTTAAGATTGCCACCAGGACACTTTGGGTTCCTACCTTTAAGTAAACAGGCTAAGAAAGGCGTTACAGTGTTGGCTGGGACATCAAGGCTATCAAGACCCAGGCTATCAAGATGAAATCAGTCTACTCCTCCAGAACGGAGGTAAGAAAGAGTATTCATGGAATACAGGAGATCCATTAGGGTGTCTCTTAGTATTACCATGCCCTGTGATTAAGGTCAATGGGCAACTACAACAGCCCAATCCAGGCGGGACTACAAATGGTCCCGCCTGGATGAATGAAGGTTTGGGCCTCTCCATCAGGAAAAAAAAAAAAAAAAACACACAACCTGCTGAGGTGTTTGCTGAAGGCAAAAGGAATACAAAATGGGTAGAAGAAGGTAGTCATCAATACCAGCTACTACCATGTGACCAGCTGCAGAAATGAGGACTGTAATTGTCCTCAGTATTTCCTCCTTCTTTTATTAAAAACATGTCTGTGCTTGCACACACTTGTACTAAGAAAATATCTTCATTTTATTTCCTTTCTCCTTTATCATGTGACATAAGATTTATTGACTTCACATCAGCATTTAAGTATCGTTAACTTTATGTAAGAGTGTTTCAGTTGGGGACTGGTGTGTTTCCGGATGTACGAAGAATAGTTGTACAACATTAGGTGTAATTATGACCTAATTATTGTCTTTATTTGAAGATTATGTGTGATCTCAGGAGATGTGTATGGGTTCAAGTTGACAAGGGGTAGATTTGTGGTGGTTAAAACTGAGTGTGTCAACTTGATTGAATTGAAGGATACAAAGTATTGATCTTGGGTGTGTCTGTGAAGGTGTTGCCAAAGGAGATTAACATTTGAGTCAGTGGGCTGGGGAAGGCAGACCCACCCTTAATCTGGATGGACACCATTTGATCATCTGTCAGCAAATATAAAGCAGGCAGAAAAACATGAAAAAGCGAGACTGGCCTAGCCTCCCAGCCTACATCTTTTTCCCGTGCTGGATGTTTCCTGCCCTCAAATATCGAACCCCAAGTTCTTCGGTTTTGGAACTCAGACTGGCTCTCCTTGCTCCTCAGCCTGCAGACAGCCTATTGTGGGACCTTGTGATCATGTGAATTAATACTTAACAAACTCTCCTTTATATATATATAAAGATTGCCAATATATATATATTAAGATTGCCACCAAGACACTTTGGGTTGGAATATATATACATACATATATATTCCATTAGTTCCATCCCTCTAGAGAACCCTAATACAATGAAAAATTAATATAACAGTATTCTACACTAACTGATCCAGTATAGTTTTCTGAGTACATGTTTCACTTTTTTGCTTATTGCATTTATAGAACTCTTGGTTTAGTGCTTAAAGCAGGAGAAAAAATGAAGAATGTTCCTCCTTTTCTCATCTAATTTAATAAACACTTTTGAATAAAGCTCAGACCCACCTAGAAAAACCCACAATCTATTCAGGTGAGATATGTGTAAAAAAAAATTACAATAAAATGTGATACATAAAAATAATAAAACTTAGAGACCATTTGCCTAAAGGAATCATGAAAGGGTCACTAAGACACAGTTTTAAATAACATTGGACAATCACCAGTTGTAGAAAAGGGCATTCCAGGCAAAAGGGTGTGTAACTGTATGGAAGCAATAATAAGTACTACCTTTTCAGGAAATAAGGAGAATTTGGTGTGACTAGGCCTAGATGCTTGTGGGGAGGCCAGGCTACAAAAAGATGTAAAGTCTAGGCTGTAGAGAGCTATGGAAGTCATGTAAAAGAGTTTGCAGTTTATTCTGCGGATGATGAAAAAATATTAGACATTGTAAGCAGGTGAGATTGTTAGAATATTTGCATTTATAATCAAAGATGTAGTCATATCACGGGTGAATGAGATGGGGAGAGAATAAAGGCAAGAAAACGTATTCAGAAACTACTTCAGAAGTCCAGGTGAGAGATAACATGGCCCTCAACTACAGGGTAGCAGAGGAAATGGGAGGAATAGACAGGTGAAAGGCAACTCAGAGGTTGGCTTGGGTGACTGAGTTGAAATGAGGTCAGAACAAGGGACAGGGAGTTTCTAGCGTGGGTATTTGGGATGTACATGGTTGCTACGTATTTCTGTCAACAAGGTGAGCTGAAAGTACCTGTAGAATATCTCCAAGGAGAACATACAAAGGATAGCTAGAAACATGAGCCTGAATGTCAGGGTTGGGTGGAGCTAAGGGAATGATGGTGAGATTCATCAGCAAGCTAATGAAGACAGTGGCAGTGGAGGCGAATACAGACAGTGAAATTCCCTAGGGAGAGCTGTGATGTGGCTCAAAAGAGGGCGCAAAACAGTGCCCCAGGGAGCACAAACATTTAATGGATAAGAACAAGGTAATGAAGAAGCAAAAGGAACAGGGTTCAGAAAACCAGAAAAGCCAGTGCCCTGAATGTCTAGGGAGGGAGATTTCCAAAAGCAAATAGTCAATAACATCAGCAACTTTTCCTCTGGTGACAGTGTACTTATTTCTTTTAGTGAAGTAAACTCTGATTCCCCATCCTGGTGTACATTTTTTTTTTTTTTGAGACAGGGTCTCACTCTGTCACCCAGGCTAGAGTGCGGTGGTGCGATCATAGCTCACTGCAGCCTCAAACTCCTGGGCTCAAGCAATTCTTCCACTTCAGCCTCCCAAGTAGTTAGGACTACAGGTGCACACCACCACACATGACTAATTTTGTTTTATTTTTATTCTTGTTTTTTTGTAGAGATGGGGTCTTGCTATGTTTCCCAGGCTGGTCTCAAACCTCTAGCCTCAAGTGATCCTCCTGCCTTGGCCTGCCAAAGTGCTGGGATTGCAAGCGTGCGCCACCACACCTGGCCCTGACATATATACTTTAAGCAGTCAAAGTATTTGGTCCTTTTTCTTTCTCTTTCTCTGCCCCCTGAAACTCTTAAAAGGAAGTTAGGGATAGTTGTCTGGAACATCCCAGTTCCTTATCATAATGTTAAATGTGCACCAGAGCTGGGGGACATTTAAGAGCCAGACACCATGATCTAAAAGATGCTAAATAAAGGTATCTGCTGAAGGTAGGAAAGCACTGGCTTTGGTCTCATTAGTTACCTGTAAACCCGACTTGACAGGTGCACTCATAGGTATCCCGGCTGAGCATATGGCATGTGCCGCCATTTAGGCAGGGTCGAGACACAAAGCATGGATGAGATGTCGAGTACTGGCAGTCCTCTCCTGTAAACCCTGAGGCACATCGGCACGTGGCTTTCCCCAGCATGGCCTGGGCCACACAAGTCCCACCATTCTGGCAGCGGTTCTTCTCACAGGGGTCTCGATGTTGACAATATTCCCCCAAGAAGCCTTCTGGACATCTGTATGGAAAAGAGAAGAGTCCATGAAAACACCTGACTTCTTGTAAGTCCAAAAAATTACAGTAAAACAATACAGTCCAATCAAGAAAGCACGAGATTGTGAATCAACAGACCTACAAGTACCACCTATAAAACTGCTTCCCTTTAGAAGAAAGAGTCCTTAGAGAACTTAACCACATACTCCCCTGTCCTTTTGAGTCCTGGCAGGTGACAGAGTATCAGGTGTATGGTCTAGCAGGGTCTGCCATGGCCAGTCAACATGACCCTTATTCAAATGCAAAATGCACCCCAGCTTTTTTTCATGTGTGTACAGGTTGGGATGGTGTAACAGCACCTTTTTTAGAGCACTGTTCGTACTTGTCTGCTTAAATTCATTAACTTTCTCATTTTGACTAAGCCATTTGATAGGATTAAGATGTCCACAATATAATGCATGAACTTGACCCTATTATCCCCTCCAATTTAAAATATGTAAGATATCATGTGCTTTTCCTCAATTAAGCATTGAGAAATAGTAAGCGCTTCTTTCTCTTATTTCCACTGAAACATCAATTGGCTGATACCTAGTTTTCTGGGTTATGTTCAGGTGGCTGACATTACAACGGAAAAAGGGAAAGGAGGTACAGGAATGGGGAAGAGTTCAAAGGGATATTTAAAAATCTGTTAATATTTAAGTAGTAGGCATTTTTAACCAAATAAAAAGGCACAAAATATAATTAAAATAACATAAAATATCTAAGATACCATATAAACACCAAAGTGAAGGAAGGAATCAATTGAAGAATAACATTCTATGATATTTTCCACATTGAGGCACTGAGGAACCTTTTTACATGCCACCCCTTGATTCATAAGATGTACAACCATTTCAAACTGTGTGTATTATTTATGACAATTTTCTCTGAACAATATCAAAAAGGCATGGTAAGTCTCCATTTTCATAATGAAGTTGTTTAAATGGAATCTCTGAGAAGCATTTAAATTAAGAAACACAAACACTTTCATTCTAACTATAAATGCTGCTATATATTTGGCTGGTGCCCCAAATATGTGATTCAACTTATTCCTCGTTTTAGTTTTCGGGGACTAGAAAACTGAATCTAGTAGGCTGTTCCACCATTACCTCAAAGATTACACATTGAAACCAAACTCTAAATCCCCCTCTCAAAAACCAGCTCTTCTGTGCCCAAGCCTTGTTGTCCTGATTTTCCTAATCATTGTGACCTGAAACATTGGGGTCATGAGTGCTTTTGTCTTTGACAGTCATATCCAAGACCTTTCATTAACCATTGGTTGGCAAGGCTAGCTAGCAGGGGTCACAGTTACTGAGAAAAGAAGGAAGGCCAGATACTAGGGAACTAAGACAGAAAATGCCCAGAAGAATTGTGTAGTAGCTAAAATGGCTAAAGGAGAAAACAGGGTGGTGAATAGCTATAGTGGTAGTGAGGTAACTGGCCACAGCCTCTTCACCCCTCCCAGAGCTGCATAAGATAAGCATGGCGGAGCAAGGAGCGGCTAAGGCTCTGGGCATCTTCATGAGTAGGTGTAGCTACAGACCAACAGGCAGTGAAGAAAGTTCATAGCACTGAAACCAAAGATGGCATGCAGGTGACTGTGAGGAGTCTGTATCAAGAAGGTCAGAAGGTCTGGTTTGGAGTTCTGGTGCTGTGACCTTGGACAAGTTACTTATCTTCACTGACTATCCATTTTCTCACATTGTAAATAGTTAATAAGGTCACCTACATCATGAGATTATTCTAAGAACTGAACAAAATCAAGTATGTAAAAAACCTTATAAATGTTAAAACGTTTTGCAAGTGGGCTGGGCACAGTGGCTCACACCTGTAATTCCAGCACTTTGGGAGGCTGAGGTGTGAGGACCATCTGAGGTCAGGAGTTTGAGAATAGCCCGGCCAACATGGTGAAACCCTGGCTCTACTAAAAATACAAAAATTAGCCAGGGTGGTGGTGCACGCTTGTAATCCCAGCTACTCGGGAGGCTGAGGCATGAGAATTGCTTGAACCCGGGAGGCGGAGGTTGCAGTGAGCCGACGAGATTGTGCCACTACACTCCAGCCTGGGCAACAGAGTGAGATTCCATCTCAAAAAAAAAAAGTTTTGCCAAGTGAAAACATCTTTTCTCTCTTCTTTGTGCTTATTGAGGAAAATACAATGCCCCAGCCAAATCACAGCTTGATTTGAGAATAGTTTCTTGTGTTGGTTTTTTGAAGTGGAGGAGCAAAAAGTGCCAATGTAGCATAGCTAAAATTAACTCTGAGATATATTATTAAAAGCATTTGCAGCTTATTCAAGAAATGTGTTATGAATGTTAAAAACTGCAACACAATTCTCACTCACAGTGCAGCCCTCTGGGCATTATTAGATGACTCTTCATTCTCCCATATGGGAATTATGCACCTTCTAAATAATGGCAAATTTTTAAACATGGGTGGGCTTTGCTCAGCTTTGCTCCTGAACTATTACACCACCCTAACACTATCATGTGGCATATGCTAAGAGAATGCAAAGTCATTTAAATGGTAGCATCATAAACATATAATGGAAACATAAGGTTCCCAGGAAAACAAAAATGAAGCAAAATGGAAGTTTCTAAAGCTAAACAGATGTATTTCTGAATTATTTGTTTCTACAGTTTAATTCACATTGTTGCTCCCTATCAAGTATGGAAAAATAAGTTTTAACCTAAGATATATTTAAGAAATCAGTAAAACCAGAGATTGACAAAGTACAGTTTGCAAGTCTAATTTGGACCACTGCCTGTTTTTGACCTGTGAATAGTTTTTTACATTTTTAAATGATTAGAAAAAAAGAACAAAAGAAGGATATTTTCTGACATTTCAAAATTATATACAATTCAAATTTCAGTGTCCATAAATAGTCTTACTGGAACACAGCCATGCTCATTCATTTATAGATTGTCTATGGCTGATTTTCCACTACAACAACAGAGTCAAGTAGCTGTAATGAGACCACAAAGCCTGCAAAAATAATTACTCTCTGGCACTTTACAGAAAAAGTTTGCCAACTTCTGAGTAGAGAACATATGAAGGCTAATTCTATAAATACCATCCAATATGCTTATTAATAATGATCGGTTTCTGATAGGAAATCAACCTTATTAGTTTCCACAAAGAATATTAAACTTATAATCATTCATTCACACAACAATTAGTAAATGCCTATTATGTGCCAGGCATTTTTCCAGTGCTAGAAAAATTCTTACACTCTTGGAGTTTACATTCTAATAGCGGAAGACGAAAACAAAATTACTAAGTAAAAGATGCACAATAGATGGAGTTAAGTGCTGTGAAAAAAAATTAAACAGTAAGGAATGGAGCTGGGGATGAGGGTGTGGGGTGAGCAAAGAGAAGTATCTCAGTTTAGAATAGGAAAATCAGAGAAGACCTTCACTGACAATACTGGAGTTGAGACCTAAATAAGGTGAGAGTAATCATGCAGGTATCTTAGGGAAACACATTCATGAGAAAGGGAACAGCAAATGCAAAGGCCATAACACAGAGAGCAGCCCTAGTGTGTTTGAGAAACAGCAAGAATATCTGGAGCAGCAGAAAATAGATGAGAGCTGTAACTGGGATGTGGATCAATTGGGGCCTTTAAGCCACTGTAAAGAAAGACTTAGGGTTTTCCTCTAAATGGGATAATACTTACATATGAGGTACAACAGACTTACTCTCCTAAAGCCCGTGTACAGAACCACATATTTGCTTTATGTGAAACTAGACCTACTGTATTAATAAAGTTTGATTTCTATTTAAAATGTTTTAGAGGGCTGGACATCAGCTTAGTTCTTTACTTTTACCTTAGAAGATATACAAGTCTCTTTTAACCTACATTTTCATGAGGTCCCATTTCCCTTTCCAAATTATTGTTTCACAGCTAACCTTCTATGACTGTAGCCTAATTTCAGATATTTCTCTTTCTTTTCCATCTACTTCTTACTTATCCCTCTGTAACAAAACTTTAATTCTAATTATTGCTTAGAAACTGTTTTCTAAAAACAATGACTTTCCTCTAGTCAAGTTCAGTGGTCTCATCTGAAACTTCATAAGGAAATTCTCTCTCCTATAGGGAGAATTGCTAACCACTCCATGCACCGTTTTAATCATTTTACCTTGGCTTCTATGACTCCCTCTGTCTAACTCAAAACCCAGTGAAGTCTTAGTCTGGATTGCTGATTTCTCCTTCTTCCCCATCTATTATGGCCACCCTAATGTTTAAGTCTTCTAGTAATTGTGGACAGCTTAAGAACAGGCTCTTCTTGTATTTGGCTATACATGGGATTGTGGGTAGAAGCCCTAATACTTGGTGGTACATTTGACAGGAAGATTCAGGGAGAGAGGGAGAGACAAAAAATAATAATGACTCCAGGTTTCTCATTTGAGAAACCAGGTAAATTTAAGTTCTATTTAAAGAAAAATAGGAGAAGAACAGGTTTCAGAATTGAGGCAGGAAATCAGGTTGGTTTGGGGCATGTTGTTTTGATATGTTGGTGAGACGGACACCTTGTAGAAATATCAAGTAGGTTGTTGGATATAACTATGTGGAATTCAAAGAAGAGCTCTGAATTTAGGGCTGGAAATTGGAAGACTTTACCTCACAGAGAGTAACTGACAATAATCTAGCTTTGAAAGAGATGTGCGGTAATAAGTATTTTCATGCACTATTAATGAGGGCATACAGTTGCACAATGTTTCTGAAAGGCATTATGGCAATATCTATTAACATATACTTGCATATCCTCTTAGAAAAAGATCTACTAAGGTAATATTCAAATACAAATGTAAAAAAATGTGTCCAACTATAGGGAACTGATGAGTACATCATTAATAATGAAACGTGTCTTCAACTACTGATTTACAATGTTTAAATATATTGAGTTAAAAAAAAGAGGAAGGTGCAGAATAGCATTTAGTATACAATATTTACAAAATTGGTACACGTTTCTTATATGGGTATGCAAAACATATTCTAAAATGTGCTTATTTCTCAGTGGCAAGACAATGAAGAATTTTTATCCTCCTCTTCATAACTTTCTATTGAGAGGTTTTTTTTTTAAGCGAACAACAAAAGTATACCATTTTTTAGAAATCTATAAAGCTTCTGTTTTCTCCCCTATTCTTTTAAGTGCTTAAGAATTAGAGCAAATATAATCTTTGAGGCAAACAATAAAAACAAGAGAATAAGACCACCCTGGCCGAGTACAGCTTGCTTTCAAATTTCAGAGCTGCATAACTAGGAACACATGTCAAAGCTGAGCACCATCCCAGGCTTCAGACCAAACAATTAAGCTAGAGAAGTCAACCCTGGTTGACTTAAGCCTGTAATTTGGTTACTGAAATGAATACTAACCGGGCCTTTTGCAGGCCACTTACAGAACTGGTTCCTCTACCCTGACCCAGTGACTGAATACCATATGGTGATTTAAGGCAATTTACTGTTAAGACCACATCTTAGGGATTAGTAAATTATGTACAAGAAAGCATGGACAGGAGAAAAACAATTAAACAGTCTGATTCCAATAAAAATACTTCCCATAAAAAAGAAAAAAAATCACATGATAGAGGTGATCATTACTTTCTCCCTTAAAATAAATAAAATGAAGAGGACAGAAGGGTAATAAAACAAAATACCAAGCACTATGCTAGGCATGGGGGATATAAAAATCACAAAGTAATACCTGTCTTTGGTGTCATAATGGTCACCCCAGTGTTATAGTATATCATAAACCAGTCTAAACAAATAACTACAAAAGCCAGTTAAGAAGCATGTACAAGGTACATAGGAGTATGTACCCAAGAGAAAATAATTGTGACTGGTAGGGGAAGCCAGGCAACAGACTGGAAGAATGAATGGAGAGGATAGATAGAGGGAGCACAGTGGGCATTCCAGGCAGGAGAAAGGGCATGCTGAATGGCATGGAAGGAAAGGCAAGGCCGCAAGGGATTAGATGACTAGAGTGATAGGCGGGAGGCTCAGATGAAAGAAGGATCTAACTTATGACCTTAAAGGATTAGAGCATTACTCTGTGGTGAAGTCACTAAATATTTTACCAGGATTCATGACACAGCCAGACTTGTGTTTTAGATGGATCATTCTGGCAACAATGTGGACTATGGGAAAAGCAGAACAGTTGGAGGGCACTAACAGCAGCATGGGATAAATTTAGCCACAAACCAATTAATACTGGCAGTAGAAGCAGCATTAGAAGAATCAACGCAGCAGAAAATTGTATTGGTGAAATAGGAGGCAGAGTCAAGAAACATACTAAACATAAGAAATTAGCTGAGACGTGAAGTGAATGAATGCTCACAGATGTGCAGGGGAAGTGCTGTGATTCAAACTTCAAATTATAGGTGTCCCTGCAGGAGAAAAGAGAATGAACTAATGTTTAATAAACAAGAAGCACAGTTGAAGAAAACTCAAAAATTAAAAAGAAATTACATTGAAATGAGAATATTAATATTCACCGTGTCCCAAGAAAAAGGAAAAAACAACAGCATCATAAAGACAAATTTAAATTCTTTAGCTATGGGGACGGGGAATCTGATTCCAAAAAAAAAAAGAAAAGATATTTAAACAGTCCAAATCAAGGGAGATTAAGATGAAAACTCTGTGATGAAAGACACGGTGTGTTATCTGTATTCCGTTCTCTTGGCAACAAGGTCTTTCTGAGTTGTGGTGGTAATGGTGGTTTTAAATTAATAGATATATAGCTAAATTTCATCTATCTTTTTATCTTTATTTTTCAACTTTTACTTTAGGTTCGGGGGATACACGTGCAGGTTTGTTACATGGGTAAATTGAGTGATGCTGGAGTATGGTATACAAATGATCTTGTCACCCAGACAGTGAGCATACTACCCAATAAGTAGTTTTTTGACTCTCACTCTCCTCCCACCCTCCACCCTGAAGGAGACCCCAGGGTCTACTGCTCTCCTCTTTCTATCCATGTGTACTCAATGTTTAGCTACCATTTATAAATGAAAACATGTGGATTTGGTTATCTGTTGTTGTGTTAATTGATTTAATGTAATGGCCTACAGCTACACTGAAGTTGCTGCAAAGGACATGATTTTGTTCATTTTATGGCTGCATAGTATTCCATGGTGTATATGTACCACATTTTCTTTTATTTTTTTCTTCAGAGAGACATGAAACAAGTAATCCGGAGGTCTATGACTAAAGCCAAAAGAAAACCATATAACTTAGAGCTGCTGTAGGCAAATATTAATACTACGTTATTTAGCTACTGTGATGAAAAAATAAACAGGTGTCACATGAGAAAAAACAAGGCACACAGGTAACGAGACCAATAGATACAGGGGAGAGGTACAGTCCACACACCACCTTATTTTTCATGGTCAAAATGAATGGATGTCAGAAGTTACTGCTTTCTAGAGAGATGTAAATTAATCTCAATTCAGTTGGAAAAAGTCTGTTGTAAGTTCAAGTAAGCACTAACATCAATTCTTTGTAGCTCTTCAATAACATACATCTTCATATATTACATGATTCTATTACCTTGTTTTTGACATGATGAGACAGATTTACAATACACACACTTAAAATTAACATTTCCAAACTCTCTAATAAATAATTCACAAGTACCTTAACCTCAGTAAACATGAGATACTTTGTTAAATTTTAAATTCAAAATTAAAACGAAGTACACTTTTGTTGCTATTGAAGAATACTATTGTATTTAAAAGAGGGACCAGTAGGCAAAAAGTGCCACTGAGGAGAAATTATTCTTAGAGATCAGGATTTTTAAAGAAACAGATGTGACAATTTAGAAGAGACCTTAAAAAATAAGACAACTGACAATTAAAAAGCTGTTAGTGATAAGATTATGAGTGGCTATGCTCTGTCTTTACACTTTTGTCTTAAATGTTGTTACCATTTTTACAACTTAAAAAAAAAAGTAGAAAAGGTCCAATACAAACATGCAGGTAATACTATAAAGACAAAGATAATATATATATAAATACTGACAAAGGGAATTTGCAGACATGGAGATAAAATTTCATGTTCAATTCTGTTTCTGGGAAGCTGTTTATATATAATATAAAAGTTTAATAACTGCAATACAAACATTCATATTTGACTCTATAAAATGAATATACAATTTTTCTTTCTTAGCAAAGTATAAATAGTCTTTAAGCAGTAGGGCTATATTTATGTGATAATTATTTTAATTAAATTGCCTAACTCAATTCAGTGAAGAAACCAATTTAACTGATTTTATTGGTTAAATTACTAATTTCTAATTATGTAGCTCTTATTGTATTATGGTATATTATAAAATTTAAAAGAACCACTGATGTTTGTTCTCACTTTATAGCAGTGATTCAGAGACTTAAGAACTGAATTATATCTTAAAAGAAACTGTGTAAGAAATTCCAATGTATAAAAACAGATGAAACTGTGAGTCCAATTTGAAAAGCTCTACTTCAACAGTTTCCTAGGCTCATACATATGAAGTTGTTTTAGTTCCTTAGTGTGGCTGCAGTATGCATAAGCCACCTTAAAGGGAGACATGGTGATTTCTGTTGTGTATCATGTTGAGTACTAAGGTTTCAAGAAAGGTACCCTGTCCCCGCCCCAGCCCCCCACCCCCCGCAATACCACTTATGTTCAAACATAGAGTCGGGGAAAAACTACCACCAAAACAAATGGCAAAATAAATGACTAGGCATTTTATAGAAAAAGAAATGCACGACCTTTAAACTTACAAAAGCCTTCACTCATAAGATGAATGCTAATTAAAACAATATGATTTCTCACCATCAGACTGATGAAACATTCAACAACACTCTGTTGGTGAGGTTGGGAAGAAACAGATAGTCTCATACTTTGCTAGTGGATACAGTGGCATACCAAAGGTAGGGTGGTAGAAGCAGATCACCCTTGAGGCCCACAACAAGGGGGTGCATTCTACATAGAGAACTTAAAAATTAAACCTAACTAAAAATTATTCTGCTTTTTATCATCAAGTGCCAGCAATTCTAAACAATGTCAGTGATAAAAATACTCCCTGAAAAAGAATTTGTGTTCTAAATTCTAAATAATTGTTCCAGTGACTGTTAAGTTTTAATAACCTGTATGTAAGCTTTAAATTAGCAGATTTTTATTACTTATTTCTCAATAAACACTGATTTATATATGAAAATTAACTTAAAAGAAAAAGAAAGTGGAGAACTCACAGTTTAGCCTCTGATGCACATGGACTCAGCTACATTTATTTCAGAAGTTAATTTTGTAATGTTTCAAAATTATTCAAGTTTCCTTTGAGTACAGTTTGTCTCTAGCCCCTATGACACCATATATTTCTGCATTTAAATAATATATTCCAAATAAATAATGATCAGTGTATGCTGTTTCTCTTTTTCTCTTTTCTTTCCTTTTCTTTTTTTGAGACAGGGGCTTGCTCTGCTGCCCAGGCTGGAGTGCAGTAGTACAATCACAGCTTACGGCAGCCTCGACCCCCTAGGCTCAAGCAATCCTCCCACCTCAGCTTCGCGAGTAGCTGGGACTACAGGTGCACACCACCAGGGCTTATTTTTGTATTTTTTTAGAGATAGGGTTTCACTATGTTGCCCAGGCTGGTCTTGAACTCCTGGGCTCAAGCAGTCCTCCTGCCTCAGCCTCCGAAAGTGCTGGGATTACAGGCATAAGGCCGCTGCACCTGGCCTTGTTTCTCTTTTCTAAGTTGTCTTTTTTTTTTTTTAACTTTTATTTTAGGTTTCTGGGTACATGTGCAGTACTGTTATATAAGTGCGTGTCATGGGGGCTTGGTGTACAAATTATTTGGTCACCCAGGTAATAAGCATAGTGCCCAACAGGTATTTTTTTTAATCCTCTCCCTCCTCCCACCCTCTACCCTCAAATAGGCCCTGGTGTCTGTTGTTCCCGTTTGTGTCCATGTATTCTTGTTTAGCTCCCACTTAGGAGAACATACAACATTCGGTTTTCTGTTCCTGCGTTAAGTTGTCTTTTTTTTTTTTTTTTCCTTTCTGGTAGGAAGTTTTAGATGAGCTAATCAGACACAAAAATGTTTGCAGACAGCCGGAATCAACTTTCAACAATGGACAATAAAACATAAAGCTTTAAAACTGTTATTTAAAGAACAGTACATGGAAACCGGCTATGGTCATTACGCAAAAATAAAATGTGAGGAAATGGACATTTATATTGAGAAAAGAACAAAAATGTGAAGATGCTAAGGGAAACAACAAAAGATGCTGCTTTTACATTACTAGAAGAAACCAAATGGCACTGTTTATTTGAATGCACAGTTATAAACTAGTGGGTCAAATAGCATCAATGCCCACTATCACACAGTCATTTTCTCTGCATTTTCCAGAAAAAGAAAAACTTTCAGAAGTTTTTTAAAAAAACAAATAGAAAAACTTAAGATGAATTTTCTGGTGAAAATATTTTAATAAACATTTTCTGTACTGTAATATTTATTTTATTTTTAATTTATTTTTATTGGCATGATTATATATTCAACATTCAATAAAATAAAATATAATGTTTATATCTCATTTCTACCCATTATTATATTTTGTTTTATTTCATGGTTATTTTTGAAAATAATTTTGTCATATAGGAGAGGTATATATTAAAAAGTTATCTGCTTTAGGCATCAAATATACTAGGCATGCCACTATGGAGTACAAGATGATACATCCAGTATAGAAGAAAAAATAAGGATAGTTAGAGTTGTAGTACTGCCACAGACTAAATATTTATGTTCCCCCAAAATCATATGCTGACACCTAATCTCCAGTGTAATGGTATGAGGAGGTGGGGCCTTTGATAGGGGATTAGATCATGAGGACAGAGCCTGCATCAATGGGAACAGCGTCCAATAAAAGAGAACCCAGAGAGCTCCTTAACCTTCTGCCTCATAAGGACACAGCAAAAAGATGGACATCTTTGAACTAGGAATTGAGCCCTCATCAGGCATCAAATCTGCTGGCACCTTCAACCTAGTACTTCCCAGCCTCCAGAACTGTGAGAAATAAATGTTTGTTGTTTGAACCACTCAGTTTATGGAATTTTCATTATAGCAATGCTAATTAACAAGGACAGTTACACAGTTATATCACAACACATAGAAACACACTAGGAGGCTAAACTAGAAATGAATAAAAATGTTTACCTATGACAGGGTGGTAAAAGGACAGAGGTAGAGGGTAGATGTACAAAATAAAAGCCAAACTTCTCCAACTATACTTTATAATATAGTGTGACTTCTGAACCAACAAAAGTTTTATAAATTCAAGAGAATAAAACTAAATATAAGATCTAAATAAGCAAACTTTGACTGAAAACAAGTAGAAACAAATGAACTGAATTGCTTGTCAAATCAGTAACATAACCACATGAGGACAAAAAATATTTCAAGTCACTTTTGAACATAGTATTCTGACTTACATTCTTATTGGCATATATTCTAAGGACAATAAAAACTATTAAAAATATTGAACCTCACATTATGCTTATAGTATTAACACTGGGTTTTGTCATTTTAAACCTATTTTTGTGTACTGTAGGATAAAGCAAATAAGTAATCATGTTGTTCATTTCCAGGTGCAAAATTCTTATTTACCTAAGAATGCCAGCTAACAATGTACAAGGAACGATAGAATTAGCAACTCCCGATGAAATAACTGATTCAGTCATCAATAAATGCTAAGCCATTTAGTATGAAATTATTCCCACCGATTTCCTGCTAATCTCAAAGGAGAAAAGTATTTTATAACACAGAAAAGATCAAACTTATTATTGCTAATCTGACAGCCATTTGATGCAATACAATATGAAGTTTACAGTGTCATCTATGAAGTATTTTTGCCAAAACATTTAATCTGAATAGAATCAACTTGGTTTACATTCCAGTTTATAGGAATTACAAAGGATAGATGAACAAGACAAATGATACCATGAAGAAGCAATCAGACAAATTTAGAATTTAGAACATTCTGCTCTCTTAAAAAGTCTGTCCTCCTTTCAAAAAAAAAAAAAAAAAAAAAGGTTGGGGGAGGTGAAGATTTTCAAACAAAAGAGACTAAAGAGGTATAACACCTAAAGGCAATATGTGAACTTCAGTTGGATCCTGTTTAGGAAGAGAAAAAAAGCCATAAAAAACATTTTTGTGATAACGGAAAATTTGACTATAAACTGGATAGTAGCTAATATTAAGATATTACTGTCAATTTTCTTAGATGTGATAGTGCTGTTGTGAGGTATAATATGGAATACATGCTAAATATTTTAGGATTAAAGTGTCATAAAATTTGCAATTTACTTTGAAATGGTTTCACTAAACACAGACATGTACACATACACACACATACTTATAGATAGGTGGGTATGGAATCTAAGTGGTGGTTACATGGGTATTCATTGTCCTGTTCTTTCTAATTTTCTGTATGCTTGAAAATTTTCATAATAGTTGAAAAAATATAGAATTCCTTAGTAAATACAATATTAACTAATTCTAGCAATGGTACTTAAGACAAATAATTTATAGAAAGACTTAACTCATTCTTTGCTATTCTGCCAATTAAGAATGAATCTTTTATCTTTTTTCCTTAAGTCAGATCCAAAACAGAAAATAATCAGCAACATCTTCCCTGTGTTAGCAAAGTGACTTCTCTGCAGTTTCCTCAATAGATGAATGATTTTCTTTCATCTAGCTGCCCATTTTACTCAGCTCAATATCCTCTGAAGACCAACCTAATTTAAATGAAGTTGTATTGAATGCTGAAAGTTTTCTAAGCTTTCCATTTGGCACCAAGTTTTATACTTTGGCTTCTGGTCTAAATAATAAATTCTTAAAGATAACACAATCTTTTATATGCCTTTCTCCCTATTTAACTAGTTCTTCATTTGGGTGAATTCATTCTATTTCCACAGCTTAATTATCACCTATATTCTAGTAATTTTCAAACTGATATCCTCAACTCTTTCTCCCTACTTCCAAATTCATGTGCCTATTGAGCAATGCCAACTGGAAAAGCCTCTCAAACTCAGCAAATTCAAATGTGAATTCATCATACCTCCTCCCTGCCCGTGCCCCCCCCCCACACACACACACACATAAAATCTGCCACAATTCACCTCAACTGCCATTTTAAAAATCTAGGACTTAGCCTTGGCTCTTTTTCTCCCCCTCGCTGACATATCAAATCAGTAATAATAATATTAACAATTGCAACAATAACTATTATAGAACACTTATATGATACTTACTATGTACCTGGCACCTGTTCTAAATTCTGTACATATATTAATTCTTTTAGTTCTCACAACAATCCTATAAAATGAGTACTGTTTTTCTTCCCATTTTACAGATGGGGAGAATGAGGCATAGGGAGGTTTAATAACTGCCCCAAATTTACAAAGCTACTAAGTGACAGACTTAGGACTTGAACCCAGATGTCTGGGCTCTACAATCTTTTTCTTAATTAATATGTTATACCTCTTCTTCAATCACCAAATACTGTTGATACCATCTCCCAAATATTTCTCAAACTCATTCAGTTCTCTCCATTTCAATGACTACCACCTTAATCCAGGTCACCAACATCTTTAGCCTGATTGAGCCAACAGCTTCCTAACTGGACTCCCTGCCACCAGCTTTGTTTTCCAATTTTCCTAAAGTACAAATCTGCTTATATCATACTTCTACTTTTGTACGTAACCTTCCAATTGAGCTAAGAATAGCCTTCAAATCCCTTAATGTGGTTTATAAGACCTCCAGCATTCCCTTTCAGCCTCTTCTCCTGCCACCCTGTAGTTCCTTCTCCATACTGCATACCCACCGTCATTCTGACATTCCTCAAATATTAGGTTCTCTCTCTCTCATACGTAGAGCTTGGGATGTGATGTTCCTTTTCTCTGGAACACTCTTCCCCTAACCCCTTGTCTGGTTGTCTCATAATACCTTTATACCTACATTAATATGTCTATACACAGATACTATATCTTTGGAGAGGTCTCTCTAATCTCCCAGTTCTAAGTTAGCTGCCCTTCTTATTTGCTCCCCTAGGACTCTGTAAGCTCCTCATCACATATACCCACATGCCTTATCACACTGTACTACACTTTCCTAACAGCTTGCCTCACTCCCTGGATTTCAAACATTAGGAGAACAGGAACAACTTAGCAAGAGCTCAATAAATATTAAAGAATTAATAAAATGAGACTGAAATATTTTTAAAGCCTTTTTCAAATAAAACAACTTTTTTGGTCTAATTTTTTTCTTTATAAACCTAATCTTTTGGAATATTCTACTCAAAATATGTTTGTTTTGTTTTGTTTTGTTTTTTTGAGATGGAGTCTCACTCTGTCACCAAGGCTAGAGTGCAGTGGTGCAATCTTGGCTCACTGCAATCTCCGCCTCCCAAGTTCAAGCGATTCTCCTGCCTCAGCCTCCTGAGTAACTTGGATTACAGGCATGCGCCACCACATCCAGCTAATTTTTGTACTTTTACTAGAGACGGGGTTTCACCATGTTGGCCAGGATGGTCTCAATCTCCTGACCTCATGATCTGCCTGCCTCAGCCTCCCGAAGTTCTGGGATTACACACCTGGCCAATATGTATTTTATTTTTAATGATCTTTCACATAACCCAAATTATCTCCATTATTTATTTATCTTCTCAAAACTTTAAAGTTTAATTAATTAAACCACATTAGTTATTAAATAATTAAATAATAAAATGTAGCCTTTATTTAATAGTTAAATTATTTCATATAATACTTAAATAATTTAACTATTAAATGAAGGCTACTTTTACTATCATTTAATTATTTAGTTCAATGAAGACCACAGAGAGGAAATATAATTTAACAAAGTCTGTTATCTTTCAATCAGTATGTGCAGTTTTCAAAAGAACATGTTACAAAGCAAGCTACTGCCCTATAGTCTTCTAAAATGTCAAAGTCACAAGAAGACAGGAAAAAAGGAAGGAAGACTGGTCTAAATTAACAGACTGAAGGGTCAGGACAACTAAAGCAAATGTGATTCTTGTTTAGTTCCTAGACGTTTTTAAACAGAGAGAGAAAGAAAAAAAAAAGGAAAAAGCTATAAAGGAAATTTTAGGAACAATTGGGAAATTGTGAACATAGCCTGTGTATTAGTCCGTTTTCACGTTGCTGATAAAGACATAACCTGAGACTGGACAATTTAACAAAAGAAAGAGGTTTAATGGACTCACAGTTCCACATGGCTGGGAAGGCCTCACAATCATGGTGGAAGGTGAAAGGCATGTCTCACACAGTGGCAGACAAGAGAAGAGAGCTTGTGCAAGAAAACTCCCCTTTATAAAACCATCGGATCTCATAAGACTTACTCACTATCATGAAAATAGCATGGGAAAGACCCACCTCCATGATTCAATTTCCTCCCACGGGGTCTCTCTCTCCCACAACATGTGGGAATTGTGGCAGTTACAATTCAAGATGAGATTTGGGTGGGAACACAGCCAAACCATATCATTCTGCCCCTGGTCCCTCCCAAATCTCATCTCTTCACATTTCAAAACCAATCATGTCTTCCAACAGTCCCCCAAAGTCTTAACTCATTTCAGCATTAACTCAAAAGTTCAGTCAGATGTCTCAACTGAGACAAGGCAAGTCCCTTCTGCCTATGAGCCTGCAAAATCAAAAGCAAGTTAGTAACTTCCTAGACACAATGGGGATACAGGCATTGGATAAATACACCCATTCCAAATGGGAGAAATTGGCTAAACAAAGGGGCTAAAGACCCCATGCAAGTCCGAAATCTAGTAGGGCAGTCAAATCTTAAAGCTCCAAAATTATCCCCTTAGACTCCATGTCTCACATCCAGGTCACGCTGATGCCAGAGGTGGGTTCCCATGGTCTTGCGCAGCTCTGTCCCTGTGGCTTTGCAGGGTACAGCCTCCTTCCTGGCTGTTTTCATTGGCTGGTGTTGAGTGTCTGCGGCTTTTCTGGTGCAAGCTGTCTGTGGATCTACCATTCTGGGGTCTGGAGGATGGTGGCCCTCTTCTCACATCTCCACGAGGCAGCACCCCAGTGGGGACTCTGTGTGGGCATACCCACCCCACATTTTGCTTTGGCACTGCCTTAGCAAAGGTTCTCCGTGAGTGCCCCATCCCCGCAGCAAACTTCTGCCTGGACATCCAAGCATTTCCATAAATCCTCTGAAATCTAGGCAGAGGTTTCCAAATCTCAATTCTTGACTTCTATGCACCTGCAGGCTCAACACCACATGGAAACTGCCAGAGCTTAGGGCCTGCAACCTCTGAAGCCATGGCCTGAGCTGTACCTTGGCCCCTTTTAGTCACAGCTGGAGTGGCTGGGACACAGGGCACCAAGTCCCTAGACTGCACACAGCAGAGGGATCCCGGGCCCAGCCCACTGAACAATTTTTTCCTCCTAGGTCTCCAGGCCTGTGATGGAAGGGGCTGCCGCAATGGTCTCTGACATGCCCTAGAGACATTTTCCCCACTGACTTGGGGATTAACATTTGGCTCCTCATTACTTATGCAAATTTCTGCTGCTGGCTTGAATTTCTCCTCAGAAAATGGGATTTTCTTTTCTATCACATTGTCAGGCTGCAAATTTTCCAAACTTTTATGTTCTGTTTCCCTTTTAAAACTGATTGCCTTTAAATAGCACCCAAGTCACCCCTTGAATGCTTTACTACTTAGAGATTTCTTCCACCAGATACACTAAATCATCTTTCTTAAGTTCAAAGTACCACAAATCTCTAGGGCAGGCGCAAAATGCTGCCAGTCTCTTTGCTAAAACATAACAAGAGTCACCTTTGCTCCAGTTCCCAACAAGTTCCTCATTTCCATCTGAGACCACCTCAGCCTATATTTCAGTGTCCATATCATTACCAGCATTTTGGTCAAAGCCATTCAACAAGTCTCTAGGGAGTTCCAAACTTTCCCAGATTTTCCTGTCTTCTTCTGAGCTCTCCAAACTGTTCCAGCCTCTACCAAGTTCCAACATCGCTTCCACATTTTTGGTTATCTTTTCAGCAGTGCCCCAATCTACCAGTATCAATTTACTGTATTAGTCCATTTTGATGCTCCTGATAAAGACATACCAGAGACTGGGCAATTTACAAAAGAAAGAGATTTAATGAACTTACAGTTCCACGTGGCTGGGGAGGCCTCACAGTCATGGCGGAAGGTGAAAGGCACGTCTCACGTGGTGGCAGAAAAGAAAAGAGAGCTTGTGCAGGGAAACTTCCCTTTATAAAACCATCAGATCTCGTGAGACTTATTCACTATCATGAGAAGAACATGGGAAAGAACCACTCCCATGATTCAATTTCCTCCCACAACACATGGGAATTGTAGTAGTTACATTTCAAGATGAGATTTTGTTGGGGACACAGCCAAACCATATCAGACTGCATAGTAAATACTTTTATTGTCTCTTTCTTACATTTCCTGGGTGTGCTTGTATAGGAAAATGTCCTTACTCTTAGTAGATATGTGCTGAAGTATCATAATATATGCAGTTTACCTTCAAGTAGTTTCGTTTAAAAAAATTACACACACACTTACAGAAATACGGAAAATTTGGCATAAAGTAAAAAATTAGTTCAAGCAAAGGGTATGTGGATACTTATTCACTCTTACCATTTTTGAAGGTTTGAATTTTTTTAAAAAGTTGGGGAAGATAACATTTATCAAGTGGGCTGGAGACATCATTCTAAGATATTTACATATATTAATGCAATCCTTACAAGGTCCCTGTGAGGTTAAGTATTATTATCTCTGTTTTATAGGTGAGTAGCCAGAGGTATTAAGAGGTTAAGTAACTTACCCAAAGTCACACAGCTGGTTGTATAAATTGTGGTAAAAAAGCACAGCGTCTCAGAGGACAGAAGGCAAAGATAAGCACATGAATAATTATAAAAAAGTATATGACCGGCCAGGCACAATGGCTCATGCCTGTAATCATAGCACTTTGGGAGATTGAGGCAGGCAGGTCACTTGAGGCCAGGAGTTCAAGGCCAGCCTGGCCAACATGGTGAAATCCCATCTCCACTGAAAATACAAAAATTAGCTGGGCATGTGGCGCAGGCCTGTAATCCCAGCTACTTGGGAGCCTGAGGCATAAGACTCACTTGAAACTGGGAGTCAGAGGTTGCAGTGAATAGAGATCGTGCCACTGCACTTGCCTGGGTGACAGAGTGAGACCTTGTCTCAAAAAAGAAAGAAATAAATATACGACAGACCAAAAAGTACACGTGTTAGTGTAAAAATTTAAAGCAAAGGGGAAGAAGAGTTAGTAAAGCTCCACACCCAGAGCTCAGGTTCTTGAGTTATTTTGTGGAGCTGTGGGCATGATAGAAGGCTCTGATACATGATTAGAAGACAAACTGAACAACCACCTAAAGCAAATTCCAAGCTCATTATATTAAGGAAGTCATATCAAAAGGAGAAATGAAAGAAAGCAAAACTGACTAATAATTCAGTTATTTCAGAAGAAGAGGCAGGAATAAAAAGGCAGATTGCATGGAGGAAACAGGAAATTATGATAATTGATTTCTTTTTGTATAAAGCTTTATACAAAATTCAAAATATGACTACTACAAGTACTGGACATTAAGAATAGCACTAACTGTGGCTGGGTGCAGTGGCTCACACCTATAATCCCAGCACTTTGGGAGGCCGAGGCAGGTGGATCACGAGGTCAGGAGATCGAGACCATCCTGGCTAACATGGTGAAACCCCGTCTCTACTAAAAACACAAAAAAATTAGCTGGGCGTGGTGGCGGGCACCTGTAGTCCCAGTTACTCAGGAGGCTGAGGCAGGAGAATGGCATGAACCCGGAAGGCAGAGCTGAGTGAGCTGAGATCGTGCCACTGCACTCCAGCCTGGGCGACAGAGCAAGTCCCCATCTTAAAACAAAACAAAACAAAACAAAAAAACAGCACTAACTGGCCAGGCGTGGTGGCTCACACCTGTAATCCCAGCTCTCTGAGAAGCCTAGCCAGGTGGATCACTTGAGGTCAGAAGTTCAAGACCAGCCTGGCCAACATGGTGAAACCCCGTCTCTACTAAAAATATAAAAATTAGCTGAGTGTGGTGGTGGGCACCTGTAATCCCAGCTACTCAGAGGCTTGAGGCAGGAGAATCGCTTGAACCCAGGAGGCGGAGGTTGCAGTGAGCCGAGATTGAGCCACTGCACTCCAGCCTGGGTGATAGAGCGAGACTTTGTCTCAAAAAAAAAAAAAAAAAAAAGAATAGCACTATGGCAAAATTTTTATTAAAGGCAGTTACTAAAATGTTTGTGATGGCTGATGTAGGGAGAGCCTAAATAGGTTCCAGCACAGTGACTTACTGTGATAAACCACTTTATAATTAAGCATGCCCTCTCTCACTTTCTCTAGCACAAAAATCAAGAGAGTTGAAGAAAACAGGACACTATGCCAGGTGAGATGGCTCACGCCTGTAATCTCAGCACTTTGGGAGGCTGTGGCGGGTGGATCACCTGAGGTCAGGAGTTCGAGACCAGCTGGCCAACATGGTGAAACCCCATCTCTATTAAAAAGATAAAAATTAGCCACATGTGGTGGCTTACGCCTGTAATCCCAGCTACTTGGGAGGCTGAGTCAGGAGAATCACTTGAACCGAGGAGACCGAAGTTGTGGTGAGCTGATTGTACCATTGTACTCCAGCCTAGGCGACAGAGTGAGACTTCATCTCATAAAAAAAAGAAGAAGAAAAAAGAAAGAAAACAGGAGACTAAAATTTTTTTTTTAAAGCCCTAAGATTACATAGCAGTGTCCGTGGAATATACACTGACACATAAATAGCAGTATAAGTAAGCTTATTTTAAAATCTCTTAAAAAATACAATTTGACAAAATAATGTTCCTTATACTAACCTATAAACATATATTTATCTACATTCCTGTCATCTTTCTTAGAATATGGGCTTCTTCATGGCAGGAATCATGCCTGATTCATTTCTATGTCCCTAGTATCTAGAACAGAAATAGGCATACAGTGGCACTCAAATGTTTGCTGAATTTAAACACATTTATGGAACTTACACAGGAAGAACTAAAAAAAAAAAAAGTCTCAATATATTCATTCCTATTGTGATCATTTTGTAACATGCAGTTTTTTATTTCTATTTAAAAAAATAGCATCTGTTCCAAAAGTTAACATGCTTGATGTGTTGAAGTCTGAACTGACCATGTTTATATTTATTTCAAACTATGGATATTAGCCATCACAAACAGGCATGGATGTATGACCACCTTCCAAAACTGCAGTAATTATGATAGACAAACTTTACCTATAAGCATTCAAGTTACATTGCACATGCAGTGAAAAGACAATAAAACAGGGCTGAGATGCTATCCTTAGAAAAGCTTCCTTGCAAGATTAGCCCTTGGCTAGCCCCTGGGATTCTGGATTTTGGGAGAGTTCCTACTATTCCCTGATAAGAATATCTCATTTTGCCTAAATTGTGCAAACAATGTGGTTTACTTTTCTTCTGGGAGTCTGGAAATCTGGTATGTGCTAGGCTAAGGCTGCCCATGTGACAAGACTCCATAAAAATCCTGGCCACTGAGTCACTAATGAGCTTCCCTGGCATATGACATTTCATATGTGTTGTCACAACTCAATACTGGAGGAGTTAAGGGCATCCTGTGTGACTCCACTGGGAGCTTGAGCCTGGATTCCTTGGTCTTTGCACCATTTGCATTTTCCTTTTGTTGCTATAAATCAAAGCTATTAGTAGGACTATGCACTGAGCCCTCTGAGTTATCCTAACAAATCACCACACTTGGAAGTGGTCTTGGAGACCTCTGACACAGTATGCCATATCAGATAATAGTCTCATTATTTTGGGATAATGAAAATTATCAAACATTTAACAGATTTCCATAAAAAGTCATATCAAAAAGAAATTTAATAGGAGTCATTAAGATTTTGACTTTGAACTATGTTTTACAACAATTACTTCTATCCAGTAGTTACTATAGACTTCCCTCATGGGGCAAGAAAGCAAAAAGATAATTAATTATGAGAAACCCAATCATACTTTGAAGCTATGAACTAGGTCTCAGCCTCAAAAGTAATGGAATTATTCTTAAGAAATCTCATTTCCACCCCTCTACCCCACCCCCAAGTTCACATAAATCCCAATCGGCATACTTCTAAGAACAGGTTTCTGGAGCTCAAATATTACATTTTAATAGCCCAAATTCTTGAGGCTTTGGTTTCTGTTTTCATAGACAGAATTAGGGTGATGTCAGAAAGCATCAGTGCCCCCTTTTATTTCCCTCCAAAAATAATGTGTAGTTCGTAGTAACGGGGGAAACAAACTTGTTATTCATTCCTCTGAAGAAATATAACTTGGAGACAATATATATCCAAAAATTGTCCAGCTGCCTCTTGCATTACCTGTTTTCATTTTAAAATAATCACTGACAAGAACTCTTAAACATTTTCTTAGAATAAGCATATTTTATACAAAATATTAAGTAACATTCTAGATAAATAAAATTATTTTAAATTAAATGGATTAGATTTAAGATCCCTATGGAGACAAAACACAATACACATGTTTTTCTATTACAGAAAAATGTGTTGACCTAAGGAGCTTCAGTAGCAGCTGCACTGCACTTTGGAACAATTCTGTTAGGTATAGAAAGAATAGGCACATCACTCAAACTTTAAATCACAGTCTGAAAGGAAGCAACTAATAAATGGGAATGAGGATGGAGCAGGAGATCTGTTAATCTAATTATAGTTGAAAGGTTTCAATATCTAATCAAACATCTACATTAAAGATACTAAAATTATGCTTTTATTGTACTATATGTAGACACAAAAAAACAGTAAGGTTCCTTTCTGATATGATTTTAACTACCTTGCTTTTCCCAACTCCTAAAATGTATATAAGGAACTAAGTATGAGGTAAATCATAATATTCAATGGAAAGCCACTGCTAATATAAATAAAAAACATCTCATTACTACTATTGAATTTATAAAGCCATACTCAGAGAAATATCAAAACACAGGAAACCAGTCAAGTTGAACACACGGAATAAAATCTATAACCATAAATCTGAAACCACATTCACTCATTCAGTCATCATAAATGAACCACTATGGGAACAGAAAGATAGACTCTTTGCACTCTAGGAGCTTAGGTGGAGTAGAAGGGGAGACAGGTCAGCAATGTCAGTGGTGTGTTATTTGTATTACCACAGAAACCAGTAAAATAGATTCAGGGGCTCAAAACAGGAAGGGGTCAATTTTAGAGATACTGAAGTACATGACAGTGGAGAAAAAAGTTTCTTACATGCAATGAGGAACCATTATAAGATTAAGAGAAAGGGTATTAGGAGGATCAAATTTCTGTTTTAAACCCATAGATGTGGAAGACATAGTGAGAGAAAGAGGGTACAATAATTCAGGCCTTAAGGTAGAGGGAATCTAGGATGATTCCCACATATTCAGTTGGTGGAACAAGACAGAGAATGCAGGAGATATCAGGTTTTGTGACTCAAATCTAGTGAATTTGACATGTTATGGGACATAAAAGTATAGATAGATGCTTACTCTGAAGCTAGACTTAGAAGCTAAGATCAGCCTAAAGATTTTGAATTGGTAGTATCAACATATGGATGATATGTGAAGCTACAGGCACAAATGAGGTAATCCAAGACAGCTACCAGAATGAGAAGAAAAGCAAAAATATAAAACCCTCAAGGACACTAAAATTTTAAGGGGGAAGGGGAGAGAGATTAGAAAAGGTAAGTAAATATGTACTTTGCACCTTTGTGCCTACTAGGTATCCTAGGCATTTCCATTAATGTTAGTTCTCCACTAGGGACTCAACAGAAACAAAAATGAAATATACTTTTTTTCTCTATGGTATTAACTATAATGGTGATTTTCTCAACTAGGTGAAATTTTGCTCCCTAGAGACATATGGCAATGTTTTGAGGCCTTTTTAAAAAATAAATAAATAAAACTTTTATTTTAGAACAGTTTTAGATTTACAGAAAAATCGTAAAGATAGTATAGAGTTCCCATATACTACACCAATTCCCCCTATTATCAATATATTATATTACTATGGTATATTTGTCACAATTAATGAACCAATATTGATACATTATTGACTAAAGTTTATATTTTATGCAAATTTCCTAATTTTTTACCTAAAGTTTTTTTTCCCCTTTTCCAGGATCGCATCCAGAACACCACATTACATTTACTTGTCATATTTCCTTAGGCTTCCCTTATCTGTGACAGTTTCTTAGACTTCCCTTGTTTTTGATGACCTTGAAAATTTTGAGGAGTAGCAAACAGGTATTCTGTAGAATATCCTTCAATTGTAGTTTGTCTCATGTTTTTCTCACGATGAGACTGGGGTTATGTGTTTTTGAGAGGAAGACGAGTAAGGTAAAGTGCCATTCTTATTACTTCATGTTAAGGATACATACACTATCAATATGATTTATCACTGCTGAAGTTAACTTTAAATACCTGGCTAAGGTAGTATTCATCAGATTTCTCCACTGGAGCATTATTTTTCCCTCTCCTATACTGATTGTGCTCTTTGGAAGGAAGTCACTATGGGTAGCTCATACCTAAGGAGTGGGGAGTTATGTCCCACACCTTGGGGCCAGGTAGTTACATAAATTATTTGGAATTCCTCAAAGGAGATTTGTCTACTTCACTTCAATTTATTAATTTATGAGATCATTTATTTATATCAATATGGGCTCATGGATATTTGTTTTATACTTTGGGTTATAATCCAATACTATTCTATTTTTTTTTTGCATAAATTATTCCAGATTTGGCAGTTGAGAGCTCTCCTGTTAGTTTCTGTGTCCCTTTGGCATACTCTTATAATTGTGGGGGATTTTTGTCTTTTTTTTTTTTTTTTTTTTTTTTTTTGTGAGAACTTCCTTAGTTTCTGGCACTACAAAATGCTCCAGGCTCATCTTGTAGTTTTTTCCAACCCAGTCCTAGAATCTGCCATTTCTAAAAGGAGTCCTGGTTCCTTGTGTTGGAGAATATTAGAAACCAAGATTTGAATGTAAGGTCTGCTTACTGCTACTGAGCAGTCACTGCTTCTAGACCTTGTCAGCTGACAGAACAAGGAAATATGTGTGTCTATTAATCTATGTACTATATACATATTGATAAATATCCCATCTGTACCTACATGAAGTTAAACATGAGTTCATTCTTCTGTTGGAGACAGAAGGATGATGATTTTTCTGAAAGTCGTGACAATTTTTGATTGTCACAAGGGAGTGGTATACGCATCTAGTGAGTGTAGCCAGAGATGCTGCTAAACATCCTATGGTACACAGGACAGTCCTCCACAACAAATTAATTACCCAGTTCAAAATGTTAACAGTGCCAGGCACAATTGATCTATAATAGTACAATTCAACAACCTGCACATGCCTACCTCTATGGAATGATTTCAATGATCAGTACCACGGATCATCATGATACACAGTCACTACATATACTGTCTTTTAAACTAAAAGGTAAATGTAACTTAAGCCTTAAATAATTCCCTCACTCAAGAACTATGAGTTTGTTTTTGTAATAGTGACTAAGCACACAGGCTTTGGAATCAGACAAAACCTGAATTTTGAGTCCTACCTCTGTCATATATTTAACAGCTGAAAAAATGGTCTTGAACAAAATACTTCTCTCTCTGAACCCAATGTTCCTTATCTGTAAATGAAGATAACATCTATTCCATAAGGTTGTTTTAAAGATTAAATGAGATAATCATGTAAAAAGCTGGTGTGCTGACTGGCACAGAATTTGTATTCAAAAAATATTCGATCATTTTTGGAGGTCACACATAAATAAAAAAACTTTAACTTTTTTAATGAAATGAAATTCTTGACTAATTTTAGACAAACATTTGAGAAGAGATAGTAAAAATTTATTTCCTAGTCTTCATTCTCTCATTCTCTTTAGTCAAAGCTCTACATCAAGCCATGCTACTAGTTTACAGATCAGATTCCAATACAACAAATGTCAAATCACAAAAACTCAATAGTCCCAAACATTATAGATTAGTCAACTATCACAACAAAATGGCAAACATCAAAGGCCTTTGGAAGTTTGCTGCCGTGAGATCAAAAAAAAAATTTTTTTTTTACCATTTTCACTCAAGAAATGGTTTTCTCCTTCTCATATCTTCAGTTTGCCACTGTGAGGTTCATCAGGAGAGAAACTTTTATTCAGAAACCAAAATCAACATCTATTCAAAAAGCTATATTGTATCCACACAGATTTACTTACAAAGATGCACAATATATGCCTTAAATGTCAGGTAAGGGCAATAAAGGCACTGACCCAGAACTACTAGATGTGAGAATTTAGTGAAGTATGAAAATTCCTCTCTTAGTTGTTCTTCAAATTTTACACTGTAATATTATTCTTTGCCATCTTTCATATCCTGGAGTTACATTTTAGGTTTGGAATTTGGATTTGTGGTTTAAGAAAACTACAAGGGTACAAATGTTGTTTTTCTTTTTTATTATTATACTTTAAGTTTTAGGGTACATGTGCACAATGTGCAGGTTAGTTACATATGTATACATGTGCCATGCTGGTGTGCTGCACCCATTAACTCATCATTTAGCATTAGGTGTATCTCCTAAAGCTATCCCTCCCCCTCCCCCCACCCCACAACAGTCCCCAGAGTGTGATGTTCCCCTTCCTGTGTCCATGTGTTCTCATTGTTCAATTCCCACCTATGAGTGAGAATATGCAGTGTTTGGTTTTTTGTTCTTGCGATAGTTTACTGAGAATGATGATTTCCAATTTCATCCATGTCCCTACAAAGGACATGAACTCATCATTTTTTATGGCTGCATAGTATTCCGTGGTGTATATGTGCCACATTTTCTTAATCCAGTCTATCATTGTTGGACATTTGGGTTGGTTCCAAGTCTTTGCTATTGTGAATAGTGCTGCAATAAATATACGTGTGCATGTGTCTTTATAGCAGCATGATTTATAGTTCTTTGGGTATATACCCAGTAATGGGATGGCTGGGTCAAATGGTATTTCTAGTTCTAGATCCCTGAGGAATCGCCACACTGACTTCCACAATGGTTGAACTAGTTTACAGTCCCACCAACGGTGTAAAAGTGGTCCTATTTCTCCACATCCTCTCCAGCACCTGTTGTTTCCTGACTTTTTAATGATTGCCATTCTAACTGGTGTGAGATGGTATCTCATTGTGGTTTTGATTTGCATTTCTCTGATGGCCAGTGATGGTGAGCATTTTTTCATGTGTTTTTTGGCTGCATAAATGTCTTCTTTTGAGAAGTGTCTGTTCATGTCCTTCACCCACTTTTTGATGGGGTTGTTTTTTTCTTGTAAATTTGTTTGAGTTCATTGTAGATTCTGGATATTAGCCCTTTGTCAGATGAGTAGGTTGTGAAAATTTTCTCCCATTTTGTAGGTTGCCTGTTCACTCTGATGGTAGTTTCTTTTGCCTTGCAGAAGCTCTTTAATTAGATCCCATTTGTCAATTTTGGCTTTTGTTGCCATTGCTTTTGGTGTTTTAGACATGAAGTCCTTGCCCATGCCTATGTCCTGAATGGTAATGCCTAGGTTTTCTTCTAGGGTTTTTATGGTTTTAGGTCTAACATTTAAGTCTTTAATCCATCTTGAATTGATTTTTGTATAAGGTGTAAGGAAGGGATCCAGTTTCAGCTTTCTACATATGGCTAGCCAGTTTTCCCAGCACCATTTATTAAATAGAGAATCCTTTCCCCATTGCTTGTTTTTCTCAGGTTTGTCAAAGATCAGATAGTTGTAGATAGGTGGCGTTATTTCCGAGGGCTCTGTTCTGTTCCATTGATCTATATCTTTGTTTTGGTACCAGTACCATGCTGTTTTGGTTACTGTAGCCTTGTAGTATAGTTTGAAGTCAGGTAGCGTGATGCCTCCAGCTTTGTTCTTTTCGCTTAGGATTGACTTGGCGACGCGGTCTTTTTTTTGATTCCATATGAACTTTAAAGTAGTTTTTTCCAATTCTGTGAAGAAAGTCATTGGTAGCTTGATGGGGATGGCATTGAATCTATAAATTACCTTGGGCAGTATGGCCATTTTCATGATATTGATTCTTCCTACCCATGAGCATGGAATGTTCTTCCATTTCTTTGTATCCTCCTTTATTTCATTGAGCAGTGGTTTGTAGTTCTCCTTGAAGAGGTCCCTCATGTCCCTTGTAAGGTGGATTCCTAGGTATTTTATTCTCTTTGAAGTAATTGTGAATGGGAGTTCACTCATGATTTGGCTCTCTGTTTGTCTGTTATTGGTGTATAAGAATGCTTGTGATTTTTGTACATTCATTTTGTATCCTGAGACTTTGCTGAAGTTGCTTATCAGCTTAAGGAGATTTTGGGCTGAGACAATGGGGTTTTCTAGATATACTATCATGTCATCTGCAAACAGGGACAATTTGACTTCCTCTTTTCCTAATTGAATACCCTTTATTTCCTTCTCCTGCCTAATTGCCCTGGCCAGAACTTCCAACACTATGTTGAATAGGAGTGGTGAGAGAGGGCATCCCTGTCTTGTGCCAGTTTTCAAAGGGAATGCTTCCAGTTTTTGCCCATTCAGTATGATATTGGCTGTGGGTTTGTCATAGATAGCTCTTATTATTTTGAGATATGTCCAAGGGTACAAATGTTTTGCCTCATCAGTCAGCAGACCACTCTGAAGAAGACAGAATGAAAAGAACAGGCTTTAAAAATCTTAAAATTTATTCCCAAAAACATATTTTTATTTCTCTCCCTTACAAATGCAACAAACTACATGTTGAGGAGAAATAATAAAAAGAACACAAAGATCTGTAGATGGTTTTGTAGTGACTAGTTCTCCCTCTAATTTTCAAATAGAACACTCCAAAATATTTAGATCTTTAAGTGGTTGCTGCAGTAATAGAGTTAATTATTCTCTCTTCAAGGCCTGCGATTTTACAATTAAAGCCAAGCTAAGAGAGGTCTAAACATTATAATAGAAGATTAATGTGCTTAAACGTCTGTCTTTGTATGACTTTGATTTTATAAATCTAACACTGGACATACAGAAAAAAATGTTTTGCTTTATTATGACTCCCGTAGTCCTGCAAATATATATGAGTCATTTTTACCCATTTTGTCTTGCCCTAAGAATAATTATTTTACTGATTTTAAATGTGAAAAAAATGTTGGCATTTGAACGTTTTCAAATTACTGTCTTTTCCCCCTTAAAGAACTAAATGACCTCTACATTTAAAGAGAAATAAAGAAGACTTAAGAGGAAGTCTTCTTTATGTAAGGGAGTTTGGGGGAAGAGGTAAAGATCATAATCACAATAATGCTGTTTAATTTGCCACCCCTGGGAGCAAATGCTCCTGCAAGGTGACTTTTTCCTTCATTAACTCAACTTTCACTGAGTCAAAACCATTTAAGTTATAGCCCAATATCAGCTTCAGTAAATTCATTAAATGTCCTATCTTAGAAATTAAATTTTATGGAACTACTATTTATCTAGTCATTTGTAACTACCCAATAAGAAATCTGCCAGATGATCTGACCCAATCTTTTAATTGTACAAGGACCTGTTCAAGGTTGTCTAGAAAGTTAATACATGGAAATTAACTGTATTCAATTTTAAACCTTAGCCAATCAAGTTAGCTTAGATTGTGAGGTCCAAACCCAGCCAATGGGGAAAGGACACAGAAGTGCTAGGAACTTTGTTAGGGATAAAAACCCCTGCCATACCCTGCTCGGTGTGCTCTTGTGACCACACCAGGTATGAGTGGCACCCTTCTGCAGAAGTGAATGGCCTTGCTGCGAAAGCTTTTTGCCAGAGTGCTGATTCTTCTTTGCAGCATGAAGCATTTGTTTCTAACAACCATCTTTTCATTCTTTCCTAACTTGTGTTAGCATAGATAACTCTCTTGGGCTATGTAACTTAGTTTTAAATATTTACTGTCAAGTGAATTATAACAAGATTTTATATTTCATACTTTAAGGTTACCTCCCCCTACCCACAACTAAATTACCAGAATATCCTTAACAGGTCCTACTTTGGAAGAATGTGATAGGGGAAAAAGGTACTATATTCCTTAGACACTTTTACAGTTCAAACAAGTTCTTTCAGAGGGAAAAAATGTTTAAACCCTGCAACTGCACCCAATACAATATATAAAGGCATGTCACCTACCACATGTCAAGTGCCCACAATGGGCACAGGATAAGGGATTTACAAAAATATTGGCTAGTTCATGCTTTTAAAGGGTCCCTAGTCTAGTGAGAAAGACTTCAACAATTAACTATAATGTAATGTATTAATGTTATAGTGATCTAGGCACAGTGTTATAAGGATGCAGAATCCTAGAGAAATCAAGGGACATTTGAGCAGCAAAATAAGGATACTCAGGGCAAACAGTGCGTGTGAAGATGGATTCATAAAGGCAGGTGTGGAAACAGCATGCAGTTAAATGTGGCTTAATAATATGGTGGTTAGAGGAGGATCACTGGGCAAACTACGAAACTAGTAAAATTAGGCTAAGGACAGATTGCTGATGGCCTCTAAGTTCATGCTAGAGTTTAGAATTTCTCCTCCATACAACATAAGATGTTGGAGACATTTCAGCAGGAATGTCATATGACCAAGAGTTTGCCTTTAGAAAGATAATCTGGCAACAGCGTGAAAGAGAAACAGTCTAAGTAGAGAAAAACTTAAGGGCAATATCTCAAAAGTTTATTTTTAGTCTTGATGAAAGATGAAGTTATTAGCAGAAGGGATAGCTACCCAAGAAGAATTATTGAAAAGACCAAACAGATATTTGGTGCTTTGAATCATGTGCACATTTACACAAGTAAATCCACTTGAAATGTCATGGGAGTAGATAATATTATCCAGAACGTAAAAAAAAAAAAAAGTCAAGGCCTAGGATTAAATGTATTTTACACTTCTGTTTATCTTAAATGCCTACTGTTCTTATGTATAATGTTTAGAAGCATCTTATCAAATACTTATAACATTTCTATTACCTAAGTAGCACTTACAGTACCAACAATATGCAGGAGATTATGGTTTACAAATGTTTGATTTTTTAAAATACTTAAAAATTGCATTTTTTATGCACTAAAAACAACAGAAACCATAACTCTCGTAAACAATGATATAGAAAACACCACATTGACAATCTTTAAGAATTATTTTTATGGTGTCACGCTCATTCCAATGCCACAGAAACTGCATGTGTATAACAATGACATCATTTCTATGAAAAGATAATTGAATAGTATTCAATAGTGATGAAAAAAACAAAACATTATCCTAATTTCAGCTGAGGGAATTCATAAAAAGAAGGTAAAAATAACTACGGAGTCATTCATTTTAGGGTTGTTAGTGAGGTTTTTTTAAATAATAAAGTTTTAAAATGAGTAAACGATTTTGTTGTTATTTGGGCTGGGAAAAATTTCTAGATCTCAAAATGGCAATTTAAGAACAACAACAAAAAAAAACCCTTATATCAAGCTGTTTGGGTAAATATGCAAACAATATTAACAGTAAATTCCCCACAAAGATCCTCTTGCTTAATGTTAGGGTTGCCTAAGTGAAAATAGAATGGTTTCTAAATAATATCACCATTTATTCACTTTGTATAATTTCTTCCCACACATTTTTAGAAAGAAAAAAAATCAAGGAAAATATTTTCTCCAGATAATTTATGCATAACTGTTTTCCTATTTTGCAACAGCAAAGGCAACATCCAACAAAGGCTCCTGAAGTTTTTTTTTTAAAAAAACAATCAATTTCTCAGCAGAGAGCAGCAATATAAGATAAGCACAGATCAATAAAGCTTAGATGTTTCCTTTTGCTCTGACCCCATTCTTTCATTAGGGAATACTTCCTGCATAGAGCAAAATGTGCTATAGGTACATTTAAAAGAACAAGGAATAGCACTAGAAGTTTATTATTAGCGATGGAGGGGAAAGCATATCAGCACTCACATCTCTCCCATTTCCCAAATGGTTCTCTATCCAATTCTGTTCTTTCTCACATCCTCCATAGCTGTCAGAAACAAGCTTGGTTTACTAGGAACTGTGATAACAGCCCCTAAGCAAGTTCAACTACACAAGGTGAGTTGTGATAGCTTCAAAGCACGTTTATTTACCACTTCAACGGACCTTTGAGCCCATGAGGAAAACAGTGGAAAAATGAGCCAGGCCTGCAAAAACAACTTGAATTGCAGCCTTTTGACCAAAGGAATTAAAATCTCTGTATGGAAACTTGAAAAGAGAGGTGCCTACCCTTAAGATTTCTATTTTCAATCACTTCACAGAGTTCACCTCTGCTTCTCTTCCCCCTTAACAAAAATACTAAAATGTACATTTCCCATGTTTACATACCATGTTTCTTTTCTTTTTAACTTGCGCTTTTTCATAAATTTATAATTTTCATAAAATTGCAAACAACAGTTGAGACTTGTTTGGAAATTTTAATTCTATATAATTTTTGTTGTGGATAATTACAGCTGCCATTCTTTGTTTGCTCAAGCTCCACATAGCTTTCCTTTCAGTAATGCAATATACCTCCATGGCCATTAAAAGGAAAACTTGACCTAGGCTTAGCCAGTTGTAATAGCTCATTTTTTTTTTGGCAGTAATGATTGGTCCAAAGAGCAGGCACATGACCCCCAAAAGGGCCAGAGTTCTTCAATAAGGTTGACATGAATACTGGAAGATAGAACCTCTCTCTTTCCACTGGAGTGTCTAATCTGGGGCAGTCAGTGATCATATTTCCCCATCTTAGAAAGCAAACCTGTCTTTCTTTAGTAGGTAAAAATGAGATCACATTATACAGAGAAACTGTTCTCTCCCGTCAGTCATTCAGTAAACATTCACTGAGCATTTTCTGTGTGCCAAGTGCTATGTGGGCACTGAGGATACAAAGATAAGGTAATACAATGACCATATTCTGTCAATCAAAAATCAAGACATTATCTATTGAAAGATTTTTGTGTAACTTCTAGAGGTGAAATGTTATCTGAGAGACACTGTTTAGGTTCAAAAGCAAGGTAATTTTCAAGATATTTGGGTGGTCTAAGAAAAAAATCAACAGGATATTCAAACTTGGAAGTATAAGAGAAAAGGTTAGATTTACAGACGCCAAAATTTTAAAGCATTATCTATTCCCTCAAACCTTCTGCTTACAGTTTTTCAATACCATGTAAAACAGAAAAATATAAAAGATTAGTGAAATAACATAAACGCTATCCCCTTACAAGTAGTGGAGAGGATACTATAAAATATAATATGCCATGCTGAGTAGGCTTAGGTGCTGAGTTTATCTAATGCCACTTACAGTACATATATACTAGTAGTTTCCTCACATGTAAAACAGCTACAGCAGCTACCTCATAGTGTATCCCAATTTTCCAAGAGATAGTTTAATTATTTTTTCTCTCTCTCTCTTCTTTTCTCTTCCCTCCTTTCCCCAACTTTTTACTTAGCTCTATCTTACTTCCTCTTTACCAGACATTTCCTACAGGGCAAGTTCATCTAACTATGTACTTAGAAGCTCCAGAGCAGAACTCTCACCCATCAGGAGGTTGCCTCAAGAGACAACAGTCCATCTACAACCCAAAGCATGCCCACTATGAATCTCTCTCCCATCTGGAGAGTTTTGGGATGCTTTTTACAACCTAGGCCTGCCCAAGAAGGCGCCAGCAGTCACCAGCTCGACTACCCAGTAGATAAAGCACCAAAGCTAGTACATCGACTCCCCACCTGCTTGCTTTCTCCCCTGCATGCCATTCATGCTGGTGTGCCAGGCAACCCCTTTAAAAGCACCCTCTTTCTGCTCCAAAAGGGAAGTGGTACCCTTAAGGCAGGAAGCCTATACTTCTTCCTATAAGCTACCTTTGGAATAAAAAGTAGCTGTCTTTATACCAGACCTTGCTCTTGTTAATTGGACTCTGTGAGTGGCAAGCTACTGAACTTGGTTTTTGTTACAACAGGGTTGTTTGAGGATAAAAGGATTTAATATAGCAAAAGCACTTAAACCAATACTTTGCACATGATAAACAATAAGTGGTTTTTGTTACCTTAACTTTCATTATCATTACAACAGAATGACATTGAGGGTCAAAGCAAGTTCTGAGAGAATATGAAATGTAGAACACTGGTGTGATCTACAACCATTAGCAAAAAAAAAAAGGGATATGAGGTTTGGAGGGGTCTTGTGATTGCTTTGAGATTTATAGGAAAGAGAAGTTTTAACCACTAACCTTTTAATTTATCTGCTTTGCTTTTAAACAGCCTAAAACGTTCTGCATAATTAATGCTGGGGGCACTAAAGTATATTCGAAATTAAAAATAGTTTTGTGTGATTCCAAAGTGGACTCGACTAAAATATATCAGTCCTTTCTCTCATGATCTTCAAGCACCCCTCCCTTAACCTTCAAAATGTATCTGAAATCTGACACCTTTCTCACTACTTCTACTAATAGGGTCACCATCATCTCTTGCCTACTCTAGAGCAATAGTCTTTCTTGCTTCTCCTCTTATACCCTATAATCAATTTCCTACAGAGTAATCAGAGTGAGCTTTCTTAAATCCAAATTAGCACAGCCTCCAATGTCATAATCTTCCAGTGCTTGTAATCCTCCACAGCTTCCCATCACAACCAGAATAAAATCCTATCTCCTTACAAGGGTGACGACGCCCTACAAGATCAGGCCCTACCTACCTTTTGGAACTCATCTTTTCACACTCTATGTCCCTATGCTTTAGTCACTCTGGTCTTCAAGTTTCTAGAATAAGTCAAGGCCTCAAGGTCTTCTTACTTGTTCTATCTGACTGAAAGGTTCTTCTCCCAGATATACAGTTGGCCTGGTTCTTCATTTCATTCAGATCTTTTGTCAAATTCACCTTCTGAAAGAAAAACTTTTCCTCACTACCTTATCCAAAATAGTTAAACCTCCTCTCCTTTTCCCTTCCCTGCTCTGTCCCTTTTTATCCGTTGAAAAAATGCTTTTTCTTCATAGCTTTTATGTGATCTGACATTACATATTTATTTATTTATTATGTAGGGACCCTGTATGTCTTATTTGTCATTGTAGGGGCCATAACAATGCCTGCCAGAAAGCAGGTGATCAAGAAATATTTGTTGAATAAATAAAAGCTGTTAGAAGTTTTCAATTAATATGTGTTTATTTGAGCTAGTTAAAACAGAAAATATTACAAAACCTATTGCTGAGCTTTTGCTGACCAAGGTGAAGCAGAAACTGATTAAAATATAGGACAAAAAATACAGATAGATGTTAAAGGGTTAGCCATTACATTTGGTTTTGTTAGCATCTAATATTGCCTCTATAGTTCACTCCCAAATTTAAATCTTGAGTCTTGACTTGCTCTTTGAGTTCCATTCTCACATCTAATTACCTGGTATGGGCCTACCTCCCTTTTCCTTCCTACTCCTGTTGTATTATTATAACTCTCTAAAAACATGTTAACCACTGAGTATGAATTCTTCTCTTTTGCTACATACTGCCCTGCCATATGAACATATAAATGTGTAGGTTCACACACTCATACATAAACTCACACATAGGATTTTGGTCACTGTTCTACAAAAGAATTGGATATATTAATACATACTTCTGTATATCTTTCTTTCCTCATTCAATAGTACCTCACAGAAAGTCCCTCTAATTCATATAGTGCTTTTTGTGATAGTAATATAATGATCTGTGCTGCAATATACTATAATTTATTTACCCATCCCATTAATAAGCATTATTTTGTTTGTAATTTTTGATATTATAAACAGTGCTGAAATAAACATCCTTGTACATACCAGTACTTTTATTTCTTAGGGATATATTTCCTGAAGTGGAATTACTGGAGCATAGAGTATGTGTATTTTCCATTTTAATAAATATTGCCAGATTGCCTTCCAAAAAAGAGATAAAATAACTCTTACATTTCCAACAGCAATGTATTCAAATCACTTCCCACATCCCCTTGCCAAAGTAGTAAGTGTTTTGACTATTTTAATCTTTGACAACCTTATGCATGTAAAATGATAGTTTGGTGTTATTTTAATTTGCATATCACTAACAGTTCATAAGTCTGAGCATCTTTTGAAACATTACTGACCATCTAAATTTGATCTTCCAAAATTGCCTATTCATATCCTTTGCCCATTATCCATTGGGTTATCTTCTAAACAAATTGTAAGAGTTGTTTCATATTATAGATACAAATTTGTTATCTGGCATCTCTGTTACAAATATTTTATTTTCTGAATTTTATTTGGACTATTAATTTTATGTTCTCTTTTGCAATATAAGTTTTAACTTTCATATAGCCAAATTCTTTTTTTCTTTGTCTAGTTTCTAGATTTCCTGTTTAATCAACAGGGTCCCCTAGAAGATGGTTCCTACTTAAATATCAAAGTTCCTTCTTTCCATATAAAATATGAGAAATCCTCTTTAACCGTATTTTGTTAAGAAATCTCCTTTCTAACATCTGGTTCTTTTCTAGTTTTTTACTGTATGCACTCCAACATCTTAACCTTATTATTAAAGTAAATATACTTTTCATAGAAATTTGAAGATAAAAGATCCTAAAGGTCACTTTGAACTTTCTATCCATTATAGAGACTCTCTGCTTCAATATCAATGTCAAAGAATAACCTAACCTCTGCTTGCTCATTTCCAGTGATGAAATATTTACCACTTCTCTAGACCTTACCATTCCATTTTCCAGAAGTTTCTATTCATGTCATTCCCAGTCACATATATTTTTATATTCTTGTTACAAATAACCAAGCTAAGCCAATATATGAGAATGCAAATTAGATTTAATAATAATTTAAGTGTAATGTTCTTAGTATCTGAAGATTATTCATTTCCTTCCTCCTTTACTTCCAATGAATATCAACTTGATGCCAAGTATTGGAAATAAAAAGATAAAGAAAACACAACTTCAAATTCTGACCTTACAGTTATAGACAAGTAATGCTTGTATAATGTATGTGCATATATGTGACTATATAAATATATACAGAGAGAAAAATTATCGTACTGTGAAAATGTTACTCAAGATCCATTTTAGGGAATTTCAGTACATGTCAGGTAATAATTGGGATAATTTCAAATTATAGAAGTTAATGAAGCTGAAGATTGAAAAAGATATTTACAGTATTGAGAAAATTATAATTTAGCACTGTTTTCTCGAATCTGGTTCAATCAATTAGGCTTTTTTTTTTTTTTTTCCCTCTGAGACAGGGTCTTGCTTTGACACCCAGGCTGGAGTGCAGTGGTGTGATCTTAGCTCACTGCAACCTCCATCCTGGGCTCAAGTGATCCACGCACCTCAGCCTCCAAGTAGCTGGGACTTACAGGCATGCGCCATCACGCCCAGCTAATTTTTGTATTTTTGTAGAAACGGGCTCTCCCCACGTTGCCCAGGTTGGTCTTGAACACCTGACCTCAAGTGATCTGCCTGCCTTCGCCTCCCAAAGTGCTGGGACTACAGGTGTGAGCCACCACCCATGACCTCAGTTAAGCTTTAATTACATTGCTTTACCTAGATAATATAATATGCAAGTCAGGCAATATAATGCATTTTATAAGAGATCTAAGGAGCATCAGTCAATAGACAATGTATCTTGAAGGCTAATTTGGCCTAGATAACAATTACTTTAAAAAAATGTATACAGCCTACAAATTTACTTGCTCATTAAGGGTCAGGTTTACCTTTGGTAATCGGTACTATTCCAAAACTGAGCAAAAATTCTGAAAACTATAAACACAAATATTTAAACATGCTGAAAGTTTAAACAATTGAAAATTGGCTGAATGTGGTTTTTTTAAAAAGGTAAAAAAAAAATGTCCAATATAAAATGCAGTCATAATTATACTAAGAAACAGATCAATAAACAGATAAACAAAATGCTAGAAACAAACAAGAAACTGATTATCAAAATTTATTTCATCAAGTCAGAGGTTTGCTCCTTTTGTGAAATTCTAAGACACTCTGTAGATCCTTAGGGTGGGAAAGTAATCTATTTACTGATTTACTTAGTGCTGACAGTCACATTTAACAAACACATATAGGATTTCATAGACAGTGAGCTATCATAAGCATTTATCCATCCATCTATCAATTGGCATTCCCAATTCTTAATTCAAACCTCAAATTCAGAAAATATGCAGCTAATTTTTTGGAGACAAAAACACATGATGATTCTATTTATATTGACCAGAAACCTTACCCCTGGCAAAGAAAAATTTCAGCAAATTTAAAATCTAAGTTGTAATCCATTAAAATATAATATCTACCTGAAAATATGTTCATTTTTCAACAATGAAGTTGAAATATTTGGAAATCATAAAAAGCATTAGCAACAAGCAAAAAAGAAGCAAATTAAAGCACAGTTCCTTTATCAGACTATTGGGCTAAAAATAAAAGATAAACAAAAAGCTCACAGAAAGATTTCAACCACTAAATGCTTCAAAATCATTAGTCAGGTTTATCTATCATATTAAAGAAAAACTAGGAATTCTTACATATATCACAACCACTTGTCAAAGAGAAAAACCTCTTATCAATCATAGCAGGTCTAATGATGTCAGCTGTTTTGATTTATTCAGTCATAATACTGCTCTACTTCAATATGGCAGAGTTAGCTGAGCTGTTGTGCTTCTGTGATATTTTCTATAGTAATTACAGAGTTTACTATAAATATTTGTTTATACTACTCTCTTAGTCTCTAAGATCCTGGGGATAACAGACTTTATATCCCTAATAACGAACATAAACTTTTGTCCTAAATGCATTACTCTGCTTATTTGTTAAATTAATGATGTTGCATAAACAGGATGATCTTTAGCAGGTTTAGTTCTTACTATGTATATCTTACCTTCATAGACTTAGTGAAGTTAAAAGTTCGAACATGCATTATAAACTGGCATTAAAAGAAAGGTACAGTATCTTCGTACAATGGACTTTGGGGACTCGGGGGAAAGGGTGGAAGAGGAGTTAGGGATAAAAGACTACACACTGAGTACAGTGTACACTGCTCAGATGATGGGTGCACCAAATTCTCAGAAATCACCACTAAAGTTATTCATGTAACCAAACAACACCCATTCCCCGAAAACCTACTGAAATTAAAAAAAAAAAAGAGAAAGGTACTTCAAAAACTAAAACAAAATGCCACATTCTTTGGAAGTCTACAAGCTAAAAATCTTGAATTATATAACAGTATATGTGCTTATTGTTTTAAGTGTTATATTTATATGAGAGCCTAACAAATGGGTTTTTACAAAAAATTAGATCCTCTATGATTTAGCAGTCCGTGTACTTTGCATTACTTCGAATCACTTAGCAGTTAAACTGGTTTCAATTTTGTTGCATTTCTTGAAGTAAATGGAGCATCTAGCTGCCGACAACATAGTCTAAAAGGTGCTCTGAAAGAATTAATTCCTATGAAAACCTACAAAAATTAGGGTACTAACAATGAACTAAGAAGATTTTTCCAACATAAATGTATGTTTTGGTTTGTTTTTTTAAATATGTGCCCCCTTTTTGAGGACATATTTAAATTAGCATAGATCTGGAATTGGTCGTTCTTAAAAATAACAAAAACAAGTAAACAAATAAAATCTAGCTAGTTCAAATCAGTATTAACAAAGCTCATTAGTCTGAATTAAGTATAGTATATAAAAGTACTCAAACCAGCTATCAACAAAGAACCCTTGGCTGAGCAATCAAAATTCAAAAGGGAAAAGGGCCCTAACTACAACAGAGTTGTTTACAGACACATTGATTGTCAGTGACCCATGCATAATATGTAAACAACACTTATGAATCCTACCTTTTAAAAGACTCTCCTACTAGAAAATAATTTCAGTTTCTGCCTAGTTTTATATTTTAAATAAAGAGATATTGTGATACATCATTTAGCATGTGGGAACTGTTACTAATTCAGAGATTAAGATTTTTCAATAACCATTTTCACCTTAATAAACTTTTAAAAAATTTAAGTTCAAGGGTACACATGCAGGTTTGTTATATAGTACACTTGTAGCATAGGGGTTTGTTGTACAGATTATTTAGTAACCCAAGTATTAAGCCTAGTACACATAGTTATTTCTCCTGATTCTCTCCCTCTTCCCACCCTTCATCCTCCGATAGTCCCCAGCGTGTGTTGTTCCCCTGTGTCCACGTGTTCTCATCATTTAGCTCCCACTTGTACGTGAGAACATGTGGTATTTGGTTTTCTGTTCCTGTGTTTGTTTGCTAAGGATAATGGCCTCCAGCTCCATCCATGTTCCTGCAAAGGACATGATCGTTCTTCTTGATGGCCGCTTAGAATGCCATGGTGTATATTTCCTTTATCCATTCTATCATTGGGAATCTGGGTTGATTCCATGTCTTTGCGAACTATTGTGAATAGTGCTGCAATGAACATATAAGTGCATGTGTCTTTATAATAGAATGATTTATAAATCTTTGGATATATACCCAGTCATGAAATTGATGAGTCAAATGGCATTTCTGTTTTTAGGTCTCTGAGGAATTGCCACATCGTCTCCCACAATGGTTGAACTAATTTACACTCATTCCCATCAACAGCGTATAAGTGTTCCTTTTTCTCTCCAACCTCACCAGCATCTGTTGTTTTTTGACTTTTTAATAATAGCATTCTGACTGGTGTGGGACAGTATCTCACTGTGGTTTTGATTTGCACTTCTCTAATAATTAGTGATGTTGAGTCTTTTTTCATGATTGTTGATTGCATGTATGTCTGCTTTTGAAAACTGTCTGTTCATGCTCTTTGCCCACTTTTTAATGGGGTTGCTTTTTCTTGTAAATCAAAGTTCGTTACAGATGCTAGATATTTGACCTTTGACACATGTATCATTTGCAAATATTTTCTACCACTCTGTAGGTTGTCTGTTCACTCTGTTGATAGTTTCCTCCACTATGCAGAAGCTCTTTCATTTAATTAGATCCCATTTGTCAATTTTTACCTTTATTGCAGCTGCTTTTGGCATCTTTGTCATGAAAATTTGCCCACTCCTATGCCCAGAATGGTATTGCCTACGTTGTCTTCCAAGGTTTTTATAGTTTGGGATTTTACATTAAAGTCTTTAATCCAGCTTAATTTTTTACGTGGTGTAAGGAAGGCGTCCAGTTTCAATTTTCCGCATATCTCTAGTCAGTTATCTAGCACCATTTATTAACTAGGGAATCTTTTCCCCATTGCTTGTTTGTGACAGGTTTGTTGAAGATCAGATAGTTGTAGGTGTATGGCCTTATTTCTGGGTTCTCTAATCCATTCCATTGGTCTATCTGTCTGCTTTTGTAGCAGTATCATGCTGTTTTGGTTACTGTAGCCCTGTAGTACGGTTTTAAGTCAGGTAGCATAATGCCTCCAGCTTTGTTCTTTTTGATTAGGATCACCTTGGCTATTTGGGCTCTTTTTTGGTTCCATATGAATTTTAAAATAGTTTTTTCTAGTTCTGTGAAAAATGTAAATGGTAGTATAACAGGAATAGCATTGAATCTATACAATGCTTTGGGCAGTATGGCCATTTTAGCAATATTCTTCCTATCCATGAGCATAAAATGTTTTTCCATTTGTTTGTGTCATCTCTGATTTCTTTAACCAATATTTTGTAGTTCTCCTCATAGAGATCTTTCATCTCCCTGGTTAGCTGTATTTCTAGGTATTTATTCTTTTTGTGGCAATTGTGAATGGGATTACATTCCTGATTTGGTTCTCAGCTGGACTGTTGTTGGTATATAAGAAAGTTTGATATTTACACATTGATTTTGTATCCTGAGACCTTGCTGAATTTGTGTATCAGCTGGAGGAGCTTTTGGGCTGGGACTGGGGTGTTTTCTAGGTATACGATTATGTCATCTGCAAAAAGAGATAATTTAACTTCCTCTCCTCCTATATGGATGCTCTGTCTTTCTCTTGCCTCATTGCCCTGACCAGGACTTTCAAAACTATGTTGAAAACGAGTGGTATTCTTTTCCAAGAGAATGGAAAAAGGATGCCAAGAGAGGGCATCCTTTTCTTGTGCAAGTTTTCAAGGGGAATGCTTCCAGCTTTTGCCCATTCAGTATGATGTTCACTATGGGTTTGTCATAGATGGCTCTCCCTATTTTGAGGTATGTTCCTTTGATACCTGGTTTATTGAGAGTTTTTAACATGAAGTAGTATTGAATTTTATTGAGAGCCTTTTGTGCATCTGTTCAGATAATCATGTGGATTTTGTCTTTAGTTGTGTTTATGTGATAAATCACATTTATTGATTTGCATATGTTACAACAACCTTGCATCTCAGGGATAAAACCTACTTGATCATGGTGGATAAGCTTTTTGATGTTATGCTGGATTTGATTTGCCAGTATTTCCTTGAGGATTTCTGCTTCAGTGTTCATCAAGGATATTGGCCTAAAGTTTTCTTTTTTTGTTGTGTCTCTGCTAGGTTTTGGTCAGGATGATGCTGGCCTCATAGAATTAGTTAGAGAGGAGTTCCTCCTCCTTAACTTCATTGGAATAGTTTCAGTAGGAATGGTATCAACTCTTCTTTGTACATCTGGTAGAATTCAGCTGTGAATCTGTCTAGTCCTGGGCTCTTTTTGGTTGGTAGGCTATTTATTACTGAATCAATTTCAGAGCTTGTTATTTGTCTGTTCAGGGATTCAATTTCTTGCTGGTTCAGTTTTGAGAGGGTATATGGGTCCAGGAAATTATCCATTTTCTTCCAGATTTTCTAGTTTATGTTCACAGAGGTGTTCATAATATTCTCTGATGGTTATTTATATTTCCATGGGGTCACTGGTAATATCACCCTTGTCATTTCTGATCATTTATTTCAATTTCCTCTTTCCTTCATTAGCCTAGCTAATGGTCTATTTTATTAATTTCTTCAAAAAACCAGCTCCTGGATTCACTGATCTTTTGAATGGTTTTTCATGTCTCCATATCCTTCAGTTCGCTCTAATTTTGGTTATTTCTTGTTTCCTATTAGCTTTGGGATTTCTTTCCTCTTATTTCACTAGTTCTCTTAGTTGTGATTTAGGTTGTCAAGCTGAGACCTTTCTAACTTTTACATGTGGGCATTTAGTGCTATAAATCTCCCTCTTAACACTGCCTTGGCTGTATCCCACAGATTCTGGTATGTTGTCTCTTTGTTCTCATTAGTTTCAAAGAACTTCTTTTATTTCTGCCTTAATTTCATTATTTATCCAAGAGTTTATTCAGGAGCAGGTTATCCAATTGCCATGTAATTGTATGGTTCTGAGTGAATTTCTTAGTCTTGATTTCTAATTTGATTGTGCTGTGGTCCAAGATATTGTTCGTTATGATTTCAGTTCTTTTGCATTTACTGAGGAGTGTTTTACTTCCACTTATGTGATCAATTTTAGAGTATGTTCCATGTGACAATGATAAGAATGTATATTCTGTTTTTTGGGGGTGGAGAGTTCTGTGGATGTTGATCAGGTCCATTTGATCCTGTGCTGAGTTCAGGTCCTGAATATCTTTGTTAATTTTCTGGCTCAATTATCTAACATTGTCAGTGGGGTATTAAACTTTCCCACTATTATTGTGTGGGAATCTGTCTTTGAAGGTCTCTAAGAACTTGCTTTATGAATCTGAGTGCTCCTGTGTTGGGTGTATATACGTATATTTAGGATATAGCACTTCTTGTTGAATTGAACCCTTTATCATTATGTAATGCCCTTCTTTGTCTTTTCTGATCTTTCTGATCTTTGTTGGTTTAAAGTCTGTTGTGTCTGAAACTAGGATTGCAACCCCTGCTTTTTTCTGTTTTCCATTTGCTTGATAGATTTTTCTCCATTCCTTTATTTTGAGCCTATGTATGTCACTCCGTGTGAGACTGGTCTCTTGAAGACAGCATACCAATGGGTCTGATTCTTTATCCAGCTTGCCACTCTCTGCCTTTTAATTGGGGCATTTAGCTCATTACATTCAAGGTTAGTATTAGTATGTTTGGACCTGACACTGTCACAGACCCTGGTTATTTTTCAGACTTGTTATGTAGTTGCCTTACAAAGTCACTGGTCTGTGTACTTCAGTGTGTTTTGTAGTGGCTGGTAACAGTCTTTCCTTTCCATATTTAGTGATTCTTTCAGGGGCTCTTGTAAGGCAGGTCTGGTAGTAATGAATTCTCTCAGCATTTGCTTGTCTGAAAAGGATCTTATTTCTCTTTCACTTATGAAGCTTAGTTTGGCTGTATATGAAATTCTGGGTTGGGATTTCTTTTAAGAATGTTGAACACTGGCATCCAATCTCTTCTGGCTTATAAGGTTTCTGCTGAGGGGTCTGTTAGTCTGATGGGCTTCCCTTTGTAGGTGACCTGACCTTTCTCTCTAGCTTCTTTTAACATTTTTTTCATTCATTTTGACCTTGGAGAATCTGATGAGTATGTATCTTGGGGATGATCTTCTTTGTGAAGTATTTTACTTGGGTTCTCCGCAATCCTTGAATTTGAATGTTGTCCTCTCTAGGTAGGTTGGGGAAGTTCTCATGGATGATATCCTGAAATATGTTTTCCAAGTTGGTTCCATTCTCCCCATCTCTTTCAGGAACACCAATGAGTCATAAATTTGGTCTCTTTACATAATTCCATATTTCTTGGAGGTTTTGTTCCTTCCTTTTCATTCTTTTGCCTCTATTCTTATCTGTCTTATTTCAGAAAGCCAGTCTTCTAGCTCTGAGATTCCTTCCTCTGCTTGGTCTATTCTGCTACTAATGGCTGCAATTGCATTATGAAATTCTTGTAGTGTGTTTTTCAGCTCTGTTGGGTTGTAACCTTCTTTTCTATACTAGCTATTTTGTCTATCAGCTTCTGCATTGTTTTATCCTGATTTTTAGCTTCCTTGGATTGGGTTTCAACATACTCATGTATCTCAATGAGCTTTGTTGTTCCTATCCACATTCTGAATCTTATTTCTGTGATTTCAACCATCTTAGCCTGGTTCAGAATCCTTGCTGGAACGGAGATGTGACCATTTGGAGGAAAGAAGGTACTCTGGCTTTTTGAGTTGTCAGGGTTCTTGTGCTGATTCTTTCTCATCTTTGTGGGCTTATCCTCCTTCAATCTTTGAGGTTGCTGACCTTTGGGTGTTTGTTTTTTCCTTTTATCCTATTTGATGACCATAAGAGTTTGACTGTGGTATAGGTGAATTCAGCAGACTGGCTTCATTTCTGGAAGGTGTTAGAGGGCCACTGCTCAGCTCTCAACTCCAGGACTGTGTGCTCTAACTCTGGCGGACTTGCATTGGCTCTTTGTTCTCTGGCTCCTCGAGGTTAGAAATCCACTGTGCTGGGGTCGGGGGGGGCGCCTAAGGTGTTCCCAGACCGCTGGTCACTACACTCTGATAGGTGGTGTGAATGAAAGCATTTCATAGTGCAATGACAGCAGGATCCATCCTCATTTGCACGTGCCAGCAGCACTGGTAGCAGCAGCTGTGGCAGAGTGCTAGTAGGTGCCAGGGTGCCTGTCTCCATGTGGGTGTTCACCAGAGTAGTGAAGGGAATGCAGCTGGAGCAGGGCGCAGGGGGCCCCTGCTGGTGACTGTGTGCACAGTCATGCTAGAAATGGTGTTGGCTCAGGGGCGGGGTACTGGCAGGTGTAGGTCTGGGTGCCTTCTCTGTGCCCTGCAAGCAGGAGTTGTCACTCAGGGCTGGGGAGGATCTGCTGTTCTCTGTGCCTAGTTTGACTCCCACAGCAGTGTTAGTGCAAGGGCAGGCTGCTGGTTGGAGAAGGCTGGCTGTGTCTGCCAAGGCTCTGCCTGCAATGGCAGTTGGTGGGTGGAGGGGGTCGGACTGTACTCCCTCACACTGGTGTGGCAAAGGAAAGCAAAACTCGCCCACACAGATACACGCCAGCTGAGTGAGTTGCCATGGGTTAGGGGAAACTGCAACATAGGGAGGGAGTATGCAGGCTGGTTCATGCCCATAGAAACCACCCTGCTGAAACTCTCTGCTGATCACCCATGGTCTACCAGTACAGAAGCTATAATGCAGGCCCCCCAGGGCACCTGAGGCTGCTCTGCAAGCAGGAATGGGGCCTGGGAGGGTTCAGCAGACCAAGGGGTGCTCAGGTTGGACCTCCCTCATCTGATGGGCAAGACCATCCTGCAGAATTGAGGACTGACAGTTCCCCTAGCACTAAAGACTCCTATAGGAGCAAGTTGAGCCTATGGGGATGGCTGTCCCTGGCCATGCACCACTACAGATGTTCCTGCACCAAACCCTTTGGGCTCCACATCAGCTGGCTTGATGCTTCTACCACTTCTCTGAGTATATACAGAATAATCTTTCCAAATAGTCAATGAAACACTAAATTTTCTAAACTAGATGTAATGAAAAGCATAAATAATTTAATAACGGTAAGTTAAAATAGTAGTAAAAAATAAGCAAGAAAAAAATCATGTAAAATATTTGGTGTATTAAATTGTCAGGATAAAAAATTAAGGAAGATCCTTCCAAGAGATCTTGGAACAAGTTTGTTCTCTATCATAACTTTACCATTTCTACAGTTGCTTGTTCCTACAAATAATTAATTATTTTGTTAAACAATAGAAAAATGTTTTAGTAAATCATGCCACAACTACTCAATATAATATTATGCTGCCAATAAAAATGCTTGCAAAAGTGTGGTACTAAAGTGAAAAAAAATTATTTTATCAACTAATTTGAAGCAGAATGCAACATCAAATATAAACATGCACACAATATAGAAAAAATGAAAAAAAAACAGAGATGTCAATAGGTATTATCTATGAATGAGGTGGCTATAGATGACATTTTTCTTTTTAATTTCTACTTTACTACACTTAAATTTGTTATAATGTATTATTTTCAATAAAAATTTCAATAATTTTTACTTGCAATATATCACAAACACAAGTATTCCCCTATTTTTGGTTAATCTAATTGAATTATGCATACCTCATGCTTATTAATACATTTATGCCTAGTGTTCCATTACTGGAACACTAAGCTTGTGGGAGTTATTTTTATCCTACTGCTCAAGGTTATCACCAAGATCTGATTTTTCACAAAAAAAAAATTTGCAACCTCTGGCATAAATGGGTTAATACAATTAATTCCAGTTAAAATTATTGTATACACAGGAAAATTATAGTAGAGACCCTGGATTTCTGTTAACAAGTACTTACAATCCAATGAAGCTTATCTGTTCTATTCTTACCACCCAGCCAAGTTTCTTCTGTCTCTCAATTTTCACTGCACTTTGTTAAAATATTTCTTACAACTCTTCATATACAGTTTACTTTCATGCATGTATTTGTATATAATTTCTTAATTCCCTTGAATTCTTGGTGATCAAGGATTATCTACATTTCCTAGAGCACCCAATACAATGTTACATATTTAATAGTTTAAATATCTGTTAAATTATTGAAAGCCATAGAATTTTAGAGTTAAAAGAAAACTTGACAAGAAACCTTCCCCTAATTCGTACCTCAAGACTTTGTAGGCTGGGGGCAGTGGCTGATGCCTGTAATCCTAGCACTTTGGAAAGTCAAGGCAGGAGGATTGCCTGAGGCCAAGAGTTTGCAACCAGCCTGGGCAACATAGCAAGACCCTGTTGCCACACACAAAAAATTAAAAATTAGCCATGTGGTGGCACAACATAGCAAGATCCTGTCTCCACAAAAAAATAAAAAATAAAGCCATGTGGTGGCACATGACTGTAGTCCTAGCCACTCAGGAGGCTGGGATGGGAGGATCACTCAAGCCCAGGAGGTCAGGTTTATAGTGAGCTATGATCATGCCATTGCACTCTAGATTGGGTGAAATTGCAAGGCCCTGTCTCAAAAAAAAAAAAAAAAAGACTTTGAAGACCCCCTATTTTTGTCTTCACAAGAAAGTATATAAACTATAAGAAAACATCAAAATATACATAGTAAGTCCTCACACCATTTAAAGATAGTTTTTATGCCCAAAAATATATTGAAAGTTCACAGCTTGACAGAGAATCAAATCAAGAACTCAACCCCTTTCACAATAGCTGCAAAACAAACAAACAAACAAACTTAGGAATATACCTAACCAAGGAGGTAAAAGACCTCTACAAGGAAAACTACAAAACACTGCTGAAGGAAATCACAGATGACAAAAACAAATGGAAACACAACCCATGCTCATGGATGAGTAGAATCAATATTGTGAAAATGACCATACGGCCAAAAGAAAAGCAATCTACAAATTCAATGCAATTCCCAATATCAAACTGGAATTGCAATTCTCAATATCAATGCAGTATCAAAATACCACCATCATTCTTCACAGAACCATAAAAAACAATCCTAAAATTCATATGGAACCAAAAAAGAGCCCGCATAGCCAAAGCAAGACTAAGCAAAAAGAACAGATCTGGAGGCATCACATTACCTGACTTCAAACTACACTATAAGGCCATAGTCATTAAAACGGCATGGTACTGGTATAAAAATAGGCACAAAGACCAATGGAACAGAATAGAGAACCCAGAAATAAAGCCAAATATTTAAAGCCAACTGATCTTTGACAAAGCAAACAAAAACACACAGTAGGGAAAAGACACCCTATTCAACAAACAGTGCTGGGGTAATTGGCAAGTCAGATGTAGAAAAATGAAACTGAATACTCATCTCTCACCTTATACAGAAATCAACTCAAGATGGATCAAACACTTAAATCTAAAACCTGAAATCATAAAGATTCTAGAAGATAACATTGGAAAAACCCTTCTAGACATTGGCTTAAGCAAGGACTTCATGACTAAGAACCCGAAAGCAAATGCGACAAAAACAAAGATAAGTAGATGAAACTTAATCAAACTATAAAGCTTCTGCGAAGCAAAAGAAATAATCAGCAGAGTTAATTGACAACCCACAGAGTGAGAGAAAGTCTTCACAGTCTATACATCTGGTAAAGGACTAATATCCAGAATCTACAAATAAACAAATTAGCAAGAAAAAAACCCAAGCAAACAATTCCATCAAAAAAAGTGGGCTAAGGACATGAATAGATAACTCTCAAAAGAAGATATACAAACGGCCAACAAGCATATGGAAAAATGTTCAACATCACTAAGCATCAGGGAAATGCAAATCAAAACCACAACGTGACATCACTTCATTCCTGAAAGAATGGCCATAATCAAAAAAATCAAAAAATAATAGATGTTGGCATGGATACAGTGAAAAAGGAGCACTTTTACATTGTTGGTGGGAATGCAAACAATCACTATGGAAACGAGTGTGAAGATTCCTTAAAGAACTAAAAGTAGATCTACCATTTGATCCAGCAATCCCACTACTAGGTATCTATCCAGAGGAAAAGAAGTCATTATAAGAAAAAGATACTTGCATATGCATGTTTATAGCAGCACAATTTGCAGTTGCAGAAATATGGAACCAGCCCAAATGCCCATCACAATGAGTGGATAAAGAAAATATGGTATATATGGGTTAGGCGTGGTGGTTCACACCTGTAATCCCAGCACTTTGGGAGGCCAAAGCTGGCAGATCACAAGGTCAAGAGATCAAGACCACCCTGGCCAACATGGTGAAACCCCATCTCTACTAAAAATACAAAACCAAAAAAAATTAGCTGGGCATGGTGGCGCACACCTGTAGTCCCAGCTACCTGGGAGGCTGAGGCCAAAGAATTGCTTGAACCCAGGACACAGAGGTTGCAGGGAGACAAGATCACGCTGGTGCACTCCAGCCTGGTGAGAGAGCGAGGCTCTGTGGAAGGGAAGGGAAGGGAGGGGAGGAGAGGGGACGGGAGGGGAGGGGAGGGGAGGGGAAGGGAGGGGAGGGGAGGGGAGGGAAGGGAAGGCAGAAAGGTAGATAGATAGATAGATAGATCTCATAGAACACTGCTCAGCCATAAAAAATAATGAAATAATGGTATTTGCAACAACCTGGATGGAATGGAGACTATTATTCTAAGTGAAGTAACCCAGGAATGGAAAACGAAACATCGTATGTTCTCACTCATATGTGGGAGCTAAGCTATGAGGATACAAAGGCATAAGAATGATATATTGAACTTTGGGGACTGGAGGTAAAGGGTGAGGGGTGGCAAGGGATAAATGACTACACACTGGGTACAGTGTACACTGCTTGGGTGATGGGTGCACTAAAATCTCAGAAATCACCACTAAAGAACTTATTCATGTAATCAAACACCACCTATTCCCCCCAAAATCTACTGAAATAAAAAAATTTAGAAAATAAAACAAAAATTCACAGCTTGAATTCAATCTGGATTAGAATCATACTTCAGGATATTCATTTAAAATTTGCCACAGTTTCCCATATGGTAAATCATCTTTAAAACTCCAGATTTTTCAAAGTGATTTTCAATTTTTCAAAGTAATTATGCCCTTTTAGAATCATTTGCTATTTCTAAATCTGAAAACTGGAGAAACTTGCATATGAACGATATGATACATAATATTGTATCAATGTTAAACTTCCTAAATGGGATACATGCTAAAATATTTGGAGGTAAAATATCTGCAACTCACTCTCAAATGGGTCAGGGAAGAAAACAGATAAACACACACACACACACACACACACACACACAATCACATTAGAAAAAGTACAAGTGTGCTTTTGCAGCAAAATAATAATTAAGACATACTGGTACTATTGTACTGTATTGTTCTATTCTTGCAACTCTTCCGACATGTGAAATTTTTCACAATAAAAGTTGGAGAAAAATAAACAAAACCAAACCACCTCATCCTGCCTCAACAATATTTATTTCATACCTTTAGATCTTTTAGATCTAAACAACAGAGCTTTGAGGCTCCGGTACTTTTATTTAATAGCACAATAAAATTTAAACATCTCTGTCTTAGTCTGGGCTACTATAACGGAATACCACAGGTTGGGTTGCTTAAACAGAAACTTATTTTTCACAATTACGGGGGATGGAAACTTTAAAATCAGTACCAGCATGGTCACATTTGGTGATGACTCTTGCTGGTTTGCTGTCTTCCTGCTGTGCTCTCACAAGCCAGAGGACAGAGACAGAAATCAAACTCTCTTGGGTCTCTCTTTATAATGGCACTAAGCCCATCATGAGGGCTTTACCCTCATTACCTGATTACCTCCCAAAGCCTCAATCCCCAGATATCATCATATTGGGGATTATGTTTCAACATAGGGATTGTGGGGAGACACAAACATTCAGTCCACAGCAACCTCTAAAAAGAAAGAGCATCAAAAGTCAGTTACTACGGATAGATCCCATATGTAAATATCAGCACCAGTTTGCATTCATATCAAAATGGCATTCACATATGTTAAAATGTTGAGGCATGTTCAAAATTTCCAGTAATCTTTTAAAAGGTAAGAAAAGGATCTGCATGGGTACATTGGCTCACATGTGTAATCCCAGTATTTTGGGAGGCCAAAGTGGGTGGATCTCTTGAGCTCAGAAGTTCGAAAACAGAAAGTGGCAATATGGTAAAACCCTATCTCTACAAAATACACAAAAAACTAGTTGGGCATGGTAGTGCATGCCTGTGGTCCCAGCTACTCAGGAGGCTGAGGTGGAAGGATGGCTTTAGCCCAGGAGGTTGAGGCTGCAGTGAGCCAAGATCATGCCACTGCATTTCAACCTGGGCAACAGGGAGAGATCCTGTCTCAAAAAAAAAAGGGGGGATCTTAGATATTGCTTCGGATGTTAACAAAGCAATTCCAAAGGGCATCGTGCCTTTAACCCTACTGTCAATTCACAAATATACTTACATTTTCCATAAAAAATTATTAGATTTAGTCAGAAAATAAGATCTCCAGTTGTTAAAAAAAAAAAAAAAAAAACTAGGTTGAGGTCTGGTGCAGTGGCTCACACTTTCAAGCCCAGCACTTTGGAAGGCTGAGGCAAGAGGATTGCTTGAGCTTAGGAGTTCAACACCAGCCTGGGCAACATAGTGAGACCTCGCCTCTATGAAAAATAAAAAAATTAGCCAGGTGTGGTGATGCATACCTGTAGTCCCAGCTACTTAGGAGACTGAGGTGGATCAAGGATCACTTGAGCCTGGCAGATTGAGGCTGTGGCAGCCTGAGTTATAGAGTGAGACCCTGTCTCAATGAAAAAAAAAAATAGGCTGAACAAACTGAATTAAATAGGAAACTCTCAAATATCTTAATAACTAAGACAACTATCAAAAGACTACCAGATGACTTTCATGTGTATAAAAGGGAAACTAAGACCCTCAAAGGTTCAACATCATAACAGCCATCACCATCACCATCAACAGTAAAGTCTCTCTCTCCTGTCTTCTGAGTATCACAATTAAAGAAATAATTAGAAAATTGGAATACTGTGAGTTAGATAAAACTCACAGTTTTTATCTTATAGTTATAATCTTAAATATTTAAATTTAATTTTATATTAAGTTTATTACATAAATTAATGACTATTACATAGTTTAAGTTTGTTTCTTCCTGAATGCTGAACTATGTTTCACGGGATTACAATCATATTGAAAGAGATGAAAAAAAAAGAGAGAATGAAAGAGAAATGAGAAAGAGCTTGTCTAAACCTTGAGCAGGGAAATGAGTTTTCCCCTAATATCTCCAGAAAGGAATATAGTCCTGTGACATCTTGACTTTGGCCCCATGAGATCCATGTTGGACTTCTGACATGCAGAACCATAATTTAAGAAATTTGTGTTGTTCAAGTCACTGAATGTGTGGTGATTTGTTACAGCATCAACTAAAAACAAATACAAAAATAGAATTAAGTTTATTATGCAGTTGTTTATGGGATTGCATGGTAAACACTGGCTTTGATCTGAAAAAAATAGAATGAGCAATTTGGGTTACAAGATTTAGAAATTTGCCAATAGTAATAACAAATTCATCCCACCAGTTACAGTTGCACTAAATTAAAGAATTAAAAATCAAGACAGAAGCTTGCTTCTCTTTTTCAAAAAAGAAAAAAAAAACAAAGGTAAAAATCTACAACCCTAATTAGTTCAAAGCTACAAGCTTTATATATATAGTGAATTAGATAGCTAACATAATTGAATGTAGTAACTCTGGTGAAATTCATCCATTTGTTTCTGTCAATGTATAGTGTTCATTATTTTAGAATAAAACCTTTACCTGAACAATCAAAATATAAGAAAATAGATTTAGACAGTGAACTACAAAGGCGGACCTAACTAGGTTTCTAAGATTTGGGGTATAAAAGAAATAGAAGTCATGCTAGAAAGTATTTCTGAATCCTCATGTAATCTTTGCTGAGATGCATAATTCTAGAAAAGCAATATGCATTACTAAATGGCAGAAAATTTTTGAAGAAAACTAGGAAAATTAGGAACAAAACAAAAAGCAAGCAAGCCTTTAAAAAGAATGCTTCTAGAAAAGGAAAGAAGAGAGATGCATAGTATAAGTAATATGGAGGTAGTGATAATATGAAACAGGAATCTGTAGGCTTTCCAATTCTGACTTTATTAAATAGTAGTATATTGAGAATCAAGTCCCTTCTTCTGGCTTTTGTGGACCAGGTCCTTCTGACTATCCTTCCAAATTCAAATAAAATAGCTAAACACATCTGTGCTTCTTAGGATGATAAAAGGTTTCCTACTGGCGGATTCAAAAGTCACACTAGAGTGCCATCAGTAAGATGGCAGAATAGGAGTTTCCAGCCCTTGTCCCCTCATAGAAACATCAATTTGAACAACAATCCATGCACAAAAAAAAAAACTTTCACAAGACCTGAGGAATCCAGGTGAGAAAGTATAGCACCTCAGTGAAGCATGGAAATAAGAAGGCACACTGAAGACGGTAAGAAGGACAGTTTCACATTACCTGTATCATTCATTCCTACCCTGCATAGCACAGTGTAAAGAGAAACACCCTTTGTATGGGGCAAGGAGAGTAACGTGAGCACATGACTTCACCACAGACCTTAGCACCAGGTCAATGCCTATAGCCCCAGGCTCCAGGTCCACTCCTACAGAGCTAACATCCAGGTCAACCCCTGTGGACCCAGATTCCAGGGCCATTCCACTGCCACACCAGCTCTCATGGCCCCAGGCTCCTGGCCTGCCCCTGTGGACCCAGGCACTCGGCCAGAGAGCCCTTAACTGTAGAACTCCCCCCAGTACCAGGCCAGCCCCCACAGACCCAGGCACTAGGCAAGCCCTCCCTGTGGGCCCTGCAAAATGGCCTAACCAGAATCTGTAAATAGTTGACTGTTGCAGGGCATTCCCTGCAACTGGAATGCAGACTGGAAGAGGTGCCTACTTCTTCAAACGGGCAGATACTAATGCAAGGCAACAAAGATCATGAATCATCAGGGAAATATGACACCACAAAGGCACAAAATGAAGCACCACTAAATGACCCTAAAGAAATACAGATCTACAAATTACCTGACAAGGAATTCAAAACAAACATCTTAATGAAGCTCAGTGAGCTACAAGAGAATCCAGATAGAAAATTAAATGAAGTCAGGAAAACAATGCATGAACAAAATAAAAAAAATCAAAAAAGAAATAGAAACCACAAAAAAGAAACAAACAGAAATTCTGGAACTGAAGAATACAATGAATGAACTGAAAAATTCCATAGACAGCTTTCGACAGCACACTTGATCAAGCAGAAAGAAGAACTAGCAAGCTGTAAGATGGTTCATTTAAAATTACCCAGTCAGAGGAACAAAAAGCAAAGGGAGTTACAAAGAGTGAAGATAGTCTATGGCACTTATGGAGTATCAAAAGAACCAATATATGTATTACAGAAATAAAAGAGAAAGAGAAAGGGGCATAAAGTTTATTTAAAGAAATAATGATGAAAACCATCCCAAATCTGGAAGAAAAAAATGAACATCCAAATCCATGAAGCCCAAAGAACCTGAAATAGATTCATAATAAAGAGATCTTTACCAAGACACATTTTAATCAAATTCTCAAATGTCAAAGACAAGGAGAGAATTTTGAAAGCAGCAAATGACTAGTCACATACAAGGGAACGATTTTAAGACCATGAGTATATTTCTCAGCAGAAACTTTGCATGCCAGGAGAGAATGAGATGACATATTTAAAGTACAGGAAGAAGAGGAAGGGAGGGGCATTCCAAGATGGCCGAATAGGAACAGCTCTGGTCTGCAGCTCCCAACGTGATCAACGCAGAAGACGGGTGATTTCTGCATTTCCAACTGAGGTACGTGGTTCATCCCATTGGGACTGGTGGAACAGTGGGTGCAGCCCATGGAGAGTGAGCCAAAGGAGGGCAAGACATCACCTCACCTGGGAAGCACAAGGGATCAGGGGATTTCCCTTTCCTAGCCAAGGGAAGCCATGACAGACTACCTGGAAAAACAGGACACTCCCGCCCAAATACTGTGCTTTTCCCAAGGTCTTAGCAAGCGGCAGACAAGGTGATTCTCTCCCATGCCTGGCTCGGCAGCTCCCATGCCCACAGAGCCTTGCTCACTGCTAGCACAGCAGTCTGAGATTGATCTGAGAGACTGCAGCCTGGCTGGGGGAGGGGCGTCTGCCATTGCTGAGGCTTGAGTAGGTAAACAAAGCGGCTTGGGGAAGCTTGAACTAGGTGAAGCCCACCACAGCTCAACAAGGCCTACTGCCTCTAGACTCCACTTCTGTGAGCAGGGCATAGCTGAATAAAAGGCAGCAGAAAACTTCTGCAGACTTAAATGTCCCTGTCTGACAGCTCTGAAGAGAGCAGTGGTTCTCCCAGCACAGCATTTGAGCTCTGAGAACAGACAGACTGCCTCCTCAAGTGGGTCCCTGATCCCTGCGTAGCCTAACTGGGAGACACCTCCCAGTAGGGGCCGACAGCCACCTCATATAGACAGCTGACCCTCTGGGACGAAGCTTCCAGAGGAAGGATCAGGCAGCAATATTAGCTGTTGTGCAATATTTGCTGTTCTACAGCCTCCGCTGGTGATACCCAGGCAAACAGGGTCTAGAGTGGAACTCCAGCAAACTCCAACAGACCTGCAGCTGAGGGAACTGACTGTTAGAAGGAAAACTAACAGAAAGGAATAGCATCAACGTCAACAAAAAGGTCATCTACACCAAAACCCCATCTGTAGGTCACCAACATCAAAGACCAAAGGTAGATAAAACCACAAAAATGAGGAGAAACCAGAGTGGAAAAGCTGAAAATTCTAAAAATCAGAGCACCTCATCTCCTCCAAAGGTTTGCAGCTCCTCACCAGCAATCGAACAAAGCTGGACAGGGAATGATTTTGACAAGTTGACAAAAGTAGGCTTCAGAAGGTCGGTAATAACAAACTTCTCCAAGCTAAAGGAGGATGTTCGAACCCATCGCAAGGAAGCTAAAAACCTTGAAAAAAGATTAGATGAATGGCTAACTAGAATAAACAGTGTAGAGAAGACCTTAAATGACCTGATGGAGCTGAAAACCATGGCACGAGAACTTCGTGACGCCTGCACAAGCTGCAACAGCTAATTCAATCAAGTGGAATAAAGGGTATCAGTGATTGAAGGTCAAATTAATGAAATAAAGCAAGAAAACAAAGTTAGAGAAAAAAGAGTAAAAAGAAATGAACAAAGCCTCCAAGAAATATGGGACTATGTGAAAAGACCAAATCTACATTTCATTGGTGTACCTGAAAGTGATGGGGAGAATGGAACTAAGTTGGCAAACACTCTTCAGGATATTATCCAGGAGAACTTCCCCAACATAGCAAGGCAGGCCAACATTCAAATTCAGGAAATACAGAGAACGCCACAAAGATACTCCTCAAGAAGTGCAACCCCAAGACACATAATTTTCAGATGCATCAAGGTTGAAATGAAGGAAAAAGTGTTAAGGGCAGCCAGAGAGAACGGTCGAGTTACCCGCAAAGGGAAGCCCATCAGACTAACAGCAGATCTCTCAGCAGAAACCCTACAAGCCAAAAGACAGTGGGGGCCTATATTCAACATTCTTAAAGAAAAGAATTTTCAACCCAGAATTTCATATCCAGCCAAAATAAGCTTCATAAGTGAAGGAGAAATAAAATCCTATACAGACAAACAAATGCTGAGAGATTTTGTCACCACCAGGCCTGCCTTACAAGAGCTCCTGAAGGAAGCACTAAACATGGAAAGAAACAACCACTACCAGCCACTGCAAAAACAGGCCAAATTGTAAAGACCATCGATGCTATAAAGAAACTGCATCAATTAACAGGCAAAAAAAACCAGCGAACATCATAATGACAGGATCAAATTCACACATAACAATATTAACCTTAAATGTAAATGGGCTAAATGCCCCAATTAAAAGACACAGAATGGCAAATTTGATAAAGAGTCAAGACCCATCAGTGTTCTGTATTCAGGAGACTCATCTCATGTGCAAAGACGCACACGGGCTCAAAATAAAGGGATAGAGGAAGATCTATCAAGCAAATGGAAAGCAAAAAAAAAAAAGCAGGGGTGCAATCCTAGTCTCTGATATAACAGACTTTAAACCAGCAAAGATCAAAAGACACAAAGAAGGCCATTACATAATGGTAAAGGGATCAATTCAACAAGAAGAGCTAACTATCCTAAATATATATGCACCCAATCCAGGAGAACCCAGATTCATAAAGCAAGTCCTTAAGAGACCTACAAAGAGACTTAGACTCCCACACAATAATAACGGGAGACTTTAACACCCCACTGTCAATATTAGAGAGATCAATGAGACAGAAGGTTAACAAGGATATCGAGGACCTGAACTCAGCTCTGCAACAAACAGACCTAATAGACATCTACAGAACTCTCCATCTCAAATCAACAGAGTATACATTCTTGTTAGCACCACATCACACTTATTCTAAAACTGACCACATAATTGGAAGTAAAGCTCTCCTCAGCAAATGTAAAAGAACAGAAATCACAACAAACTGTCTCTCAAACCACAGCGAAATCAAATTAGAACTCAGGATTAAGAAACTCACTCAAAACTGCACAACTTCATGGAAACTGAACAACTTGCTCCTGAATGACTACTGGGTAAATAACAAAATGAAGGCAGAAAGAAAGATGTTCTTTGAAACCAATGAGAAAAAAGATACAACTTACCAGAATCTCTGGGACACATTTAAAGCAGTGTGTAGAGGGAAATTTATAGCACTAAATGCCCACAAGAGAAAGCAGGAAAGATCTAAAATTGACACCCTAACATCGCAATTAAAAGAACTAGAGAAGCAAGAGCAAACATATTGAAAAGCTAGCAGAAGGCAAGAAATAACTAAGATCAGAGCAGAAGTGAAAGAGATGGAGACACAAAAAACCCTTCAAAAAAATCAATGAATATAGAAGCTGGTTTTTTGAAAAGATCAACAAAATTGATAGACTGCTAGCAAGACTAATAAAGAAAAAAAGAATCAAATAGATGCAATAAAAAGTGATAAAGGGGATATCACCACCGATCCCACAGAAATACAAACTACCATCAGAGAATACTACAAACACCTCTACGCAAATAAACTAGAAAATCTAGAAGAAATGGATAAATTCCTGGACACATAAACCCTTCCAAGACTAAACCAGGAAGAAGGTGAATCTCTGAATAGACCAATAACAGACTCTGAAATTGAGGCAAAAATTAATAGCCTACCAACCAAAAAAAGTCCAGGATCAGAGGGATTCACAGCCGAATTCTACCAGAGGTACAAAGAGGAGCTGCTACCATTCCTTCTGAAACTATTCCAACCAATGGAAAAAGAGCAAATCCTCCCTAACTCATTTTATGAGGCCAGCATGATCCTAATACCAAAGCCTGGCAGAGACACAACAAAAAAAGAGAATTTTAGACCAATATCCCTGATGAACATTGATGCGAAAATCCTCAATAAAATACTGACAAACTGAATCCAGCAGCACATCAAAAAGCTTATCCACAACGATCAAGTAAGCTTCATCCCTGGGATTCAAGGCTGGTTCAATATACGCAAATCAATAAACGTAATCCATCACATAAACAGAACCAACGACAAAACCACATGATTATCTCAATAGATGAAGAAAAGGCCTTCGACAAAATTCAACAGCCCTTCATGCTAAAAACTCTCAATAAATTAGGTATTCATGGAATGTATCCCAAAATAATAAGATCTATGTATAACAAACCCACAACCAATATCATACTGAATGGGGAAAAACTGGAAGTGTTCCCTTTGAAAACTGGCACAAGACAGGGATGCCCTCTCTCACCACTCCTATTCGACACAGTGTTGGAAGTTCTGGCTGGGGCAATCAGGCAAGAGAAAGAAATAAAGGGTATTCAGTTAGGAAACGAGGAAGTTAAATTGTCCCTCTTTGCAGATGACATGATTATATATTTAGAAAACCCCATTGTCTCAACCCAAAATCTTCTTAAGCTGATAAGCAACTTCAGCAAAGTCTCAGGATACAAAATCAATGTGCAAAAATCACAAGCATTCCTATACATCATTAACAGACAAACAGAGCCAAATCACGAGTGAACTCCCATTCACAATTGCTACAAAGAGAATAAAATACCTAGGAATCCAACTTACAAGGGATGTGAAGGACCTCTTCAAGGAGAACTACAAACCACTGCTCAAGGAAATAAAAGAGGACACAAACAAATGGAAGAATATTCCATGCTCATAGATAGGAAGAATCAATATTGTGAAAATGACCATATTGCCCAAATAATTTATAGATTCAATGCCATCCCCATCAAGCTACCAATGAATTTCTTCACAGAATTGGAAAAAACTACTTTAAACTTCATATGGAACCAAAAAAGAGCCCACAGTACCAAGACAATCCTAAGCAAAAAGAACAAAGCTGGAGGCATCACGCTACCTGACTTAACCAAAACAGCATGGTACTGGTACCAAAACAGATATATAGACCAATGGAACAGAACAGAGCCCTCAGAAATAACACCACACATCCGCAACCATCGGATCTTTGACAAACCTGACAAAAACAAGAAATGGGGATAGGATTCACTATGTAATAAATGGTGCTGGGAAAACTGGCTAGCCATATACAGAAAGCTGAAACTGGATCCCTTCCTTACACCTTATACAAAAATTAATTCAAGATGGATTAAAGACTTAAATGTTAGACCTAAAACCATAAAAACCCTAGAAGAAAACCTAGGCAATACCATTCATAACATAAGCATGGGTAAGGACTTCATGACTAAAACATGAAAAGCAATAGCAACAAAAGCCAAAATAGACAAATGGGATCTAATTAAACTAAAGAGCTTCTGCGGGGCAAAAGAAACTACCATCAGAGTGAACAGGCAACCTACAGAATGGGAGAAAATTTTTGCGATCTACCCATCTGACAAATGGCTAATATCCAGAATCTACAATGAACTCAAACAAATTTACAAGAAAAAAACAAACAACCACATCAAAATGTGGGCAAAGGATATGAACAGACACGTCTCAACACATCTATGCACCCAACAGACACATGAAAAAATGCTCATCATCACTGGTCATTAGAGAAATGCAAATCAAAATCACAGTGAGATACCATCTCACACCAGTTAGAATGGCAATCATTAAAAATTCAGGAAACAACAGATGGTGGAGAGGATGTGAAGAAATACGAATGCTTTTATACTGTAAGTGGGAATGTAAATTAGTTCAACCATTGTGGAAGACAGTGTGGCGATTCCTCAAGGATCTAGAACTAGAATTACCATTTGACTCAGCCATCCCATTACTGGGTATATACCCAAAGGATTATAAATCATGCTGCTATAAAGACACATGCACACATATGTTTATTGCAGTACTATTCACAATAGCAAAGACTTGGAACCAACCCAAATGTCCATCGATGATAGACTGGATCAAGAAAATGTGGCACATATACACCATGGAATACCATGCAGTCATAAAAAAGGATGAGTTCATGTCCTTTGCAGGGACATGGATGAAGCTGGAAACCATCATTCTCAGCAAACTATCACAAGGACAGAAAACCAAACACTGCATGTTCTCACTCATAGGTGGGAATTGAACAATGAGATCACTTGGACACAGGGCAGAGAACATCACAAACTGGGGCCTGTCAGGGGGTGGGGGGGCTGGGGGAGGGATAGCATTAGGAGAAATACCTAATGTAAATGATGAGTTAGTTGATCGGTGCAGCAAACCAACATGGCACATGTATACCTATGTATCAAACCTGCACGTTGTGCACATGTACCCTAGAACTTAAAGTATAATAAAAAAATAAATAAAGTACTGGAAGAAAAAAAAAATGTGTCAACCAAGAATACTATACCTAGCAAAGGTGTCCTTCAGAAATAAAGGAGAGATAAAGACTTTCCTAGAAAAACAAAAGCTGAGGGAGTTTGTAATCACTGAACCTGCCTTACAAGAAATGCTAAAGTGAGTTCTTCAACTTAAAATGAAAGAATGCTAATTGACAACATGAAAATACATGAATTTTAAAAAGTTACTATAAATTCAAATTCAGAATATGCTAATACCGTAATAGTGGTGTGTAAATCGCTTTCAACTCTACTATAAAAGTTTAAAATGTATTAAAACAACTTAGCTATAATAATTTGTTAATGGATATACAATACAAAAGATGTAAACTGTGACATCAATTACATAAAATGTGGTGGGAGGAAAAGTTAAAGTGTAAAGTTTTTGTAGGTATTTGAAGTCAAGTTGTTATCAGTTTAAAATAGACTGTTATAAGATGTATTCAGTAAGCCTCATGGTAAATACACACACACATACACACACACACACAACTGTAGTAGATACACAATATCAGTAAGCCTCATGGTAAATACACACACACACATACACACACACACACACCTGTAGTAGATACACAATAACATAAAGAAGAAGGAATCAGAGCATATCATTATTAAAAAAAAAACTATCAAATTCCAAAGGAAGGTAGAAAGAGAGGAGGAAACAAACTACAAAACATTCAGAAAAAAATTAACAAAACAGCAATGGTAAGTACTTACCCATCAATAATTATTTTAAATGTAAAGGGATTAAATTCTCCAACTAAAAGACAGAATGGTTGAAGGCTTAAAAAAACAAGATCTCCATCCTGGCTAACACGGTGAAACCCCGTCTCTACTAAAAATACAAAAAATTAGCCGGGCGTGGTGGCAGGTGCCTGTAGTCCCAGCTACTTGGGAGGCTGAGGCGGGAGAATGGCGTGAACCCGGGAGGTTTAGCTTGCAGTGAGCCGAGATCGCGCCACTGCACTCCAGCCTGGGTGACAGAGCGAGACTCTGTCTCAAAAAAAAAAAAAAAAAAAAAAACAACAAGATCTATCTATATGCTGCCTACAAGGAACTTTAGCTTTAAGCACACATACAGGCTGAAAGTGAAGAAATGGGAAAAGATATTCCAAGCAAATGGTAACTAAAAGAGAACAGAGGTAGCTATTCTTACGTCAGACAAAATAGACTTTCAGTCAAAAACTATCACAAGAGACAAAGGTCATTATGTAATAATAAAGGAGTCAATTCATCAAAAGGATATAACAACTGTAAAAATATATGCACCCAACATATGGACCAGAACATCTAAATATTAATGTATTAACAGAAGTGAAAGGAGAAACAGCAATGCAATACAGTCATGAACTGCATAATAATGTTTTAGTCAACAACAGACTACATATACAACAGTGGTCCCATAAGATTATAATGGAGCTGAAGAATTCCTATAGCCTAATGATGTTGTAGACATTGTAATACATTACTAAGGTGTTTGTGGTGATGCTGGTATAAAAAAACCTAATGTATTGCCAGTCATATAAAAGTATAGCACATACAATTATATTCAGTAAATAATACTTGATAATGATAATAAAAACTATGTTACTGGTTTATGTATCTACTATATTATACTTTTATCATTGTTTTTAGAGTGTACTCCTTCTCCTTGTAAAAAAAATGGTAACTGTAAAACAGCCTCAAGCAGGTCTTCCTGTAGTCTTTTTTGATGTAGGTGTTTACTGCTATGAACTTCCCTTTTAGAAAGGCTTCTGCTGCATCCCTTAAGTTTTGGTATGTTGTGTTTCCATTTTTCTTTACAATTTTTAAAAATTTTCATTTTGATTTCTCCATTGACCCACTGGTTGTTCAGGAGTATGTTGTTTAATTTCCACATATTTGTGAGTTTTTCAATTTTCTTCCTGTTAGTGATTCTAGGTTCATACCATTGTGGCTGAAAATATTTGATATGATTTCAATCTTCTTGAATTTGTTAAAACTTGTTTTGTGCCCTAACACATGATCCCTCCTGGAAAATGTTCCATGTGCTCTTCAAAAGAATGTATTTTCTGCTGTCAGCTGGAATGTTATTTATATATCTGGTAGGTCCATTTGGTCTGTAGTATTAGACCCTCATTTCAGACCATAAACAAAAACCAACTCAAATGGACTAAAGACGTAAATGTAAGACCTGTAAGATTACCAGAAGAAAACACAGGGAAAAGCTTTTTTACATTGGTCTGGGCAATGAGTTTTTTGGATATGATGCTCAAAGCACACACAACAAAAGCAAAAATGAACAAATAGCTTTGCATCAAACTAAAAGGCTATATACTATGGATTATTATTTGGCTTTTAAAAAGAAGAAATTCCTGTCATTTGAAACAACATGAATGAACCTAGAGGGTATTATACTCAGTGAAATAAGCCTAGCATAGAAATACAAATACTCCATCTCACTTATATATGGAATATTTTCAAACTCAGAAGCAGAGAGTAGAATGGTGGCTGTAAGGGACTGAGTGAGATCAGGGGATGGGGAAATGGGGAGATGTTGTTTACAGGATTCTAAGTTTCAGTTATACAATGAATAAATTATAGAAATCTAATGGACAGCATGGTGACCATAGTTAATAATTCTGCATTGTAAACTTAAAATTTGCTAAGTGAGTAGATCTTAAATGTTCTCAATTTTTTTTTAATATAGTTACCATGTGAGGTGATGGCCACATTTGCAGATAGATGTGTCCATGTGATTAAGTTCTGCTCAATAGGTTATAGCATGAAGTGTTGTGTGTAACTGTGAAGTTTTCTAAACTTCATACTTTTTCTAAAGCTGCTTGCTTTCCACTTGTTTTTTTCCCCTTTTCCCACAAACTAGAATGCGAATGTGGTGGTGGTGGCAATTCAGACTCATCTCTGCAGACATGCAACACCTTAGGGAATGGTAGAACAAGAGAGAAGAAACAAAACAAGGTCCCTGGATGGCAGTGTGAAACAGAGCTGCCCAATATTCAGAACTGCCTGTCAGCTCAGACTGAGCAAGCAAGAGAGAAAAAAAAAAAAAGACTATTTTCTGCATGCAACATGATAATGCCTACAAATAAATTCATTTTTCTACCTAGAATCCATCTCCAATCTTTTAATGGCATAGTTTTTAAGCTAAGTTTTCCTGAATACCCTTACAAATGTGTGTGAATTAGCAAAAGGTATGCCACTACTGAAAAGAATCACGTAAACAGAAAAAACAGATAAACTTAGCATATATGGGAAATTGTGGCAGCATGTTAAAAATGAAAAGGAATACATCTTTTCCTTTGAACCTTATACCCTCCTGTTTTATAACTATTTATTTATAAAAGATTTATTCAGAATAATAACATACTGGATTTACAATTAGATATGAAATAAAACTTTCTGTGGGAAATGTTAACAGAAAGCTGAAGGGAAATAAACTTATATTCTTGCCTTTTTGCTTCATCCCCAAAAGTAAAGTATTATAAATCTATTACCAAGCAGAAATCTCTCCTATTAATAACATGAGATAAGTTGATTCTTGGGACCACTATATAAATAACCATTTCATTTTCCCAAAAGTCAAATGATAATTTTTCACTCATACACTACCAGTGACAACACTTTCTTTATCCTTTTCCCAGAGCTGAAAAAAATATTACTGGAAGTATAAACATAAAAGCTGATGCCGAACAGAAAAAAAAAAAAGACTTTGCTTGCTGAACTTTAATAAATCTTAAAGCAATTAAAAGCAGATTGTAAGGCCTAAGTAAACTTTCTTCATTCCAGGAAAGCAAAAGAGGCATCAAAAAGTCCCCCAAGTCCAAAACTGCCCAGGATTCATTCATACACCTCCTTTCACAATTTTGAAAGTGATAATTATGGATGACCAAAATTACATGACATTTCTTTAGCATACTGCTTAAAGGTACAAACTACACAGCCAGACTGCCTGAATTCAAATTATTTCTATCACTTAATATTTCTGTGTCATTTTGTTACTTAATGTCCCTGTCTCTGTTTCCTGTAAATGAGGAATATTAATAGAATTTTGCTTACAGATGCTGTTATGAGAACTTAATTCTTCAATTATTAATAGAATTTGGCTCAAAACAAGTGCTATTACTCTTGTGTTCCTAGATGTAGGTTTCTTCCTGTATGTGCAAGTGTGTTTATGTATGTATCTATCATATATATGCTTTAATTCAAAGCCTCAATTCTTCAAAAGGCTTATGGTCACAATTTCTAGAGACTATGTTATTCATTCAACAACTATTAAGTATCTACTATATTAAAGACACAGTAATAGTCAAGATTAAAATGAAAAGGGTCCTTCCCCATGAGGAGCTTACTGTCAGAATAGCACTGTCCTATAGAAATATGAGATCTACAAATGTGAGCCACAAGTAGAATTTTAAATTTTCTAGTGGTTACATAAATGTAAAATAAAATAGGTGAAATTATTTTAATAATTTATTTAACCAAATATATTCATATTACATCATTGCAATGGGTAATAAATAATTAAAATTATTGACGACAAATTCATTCTTTTTTATGTCTTTGAAATTCAGCATGTGTTTTACACTTATGGCATATCTCAATGCAGATGCTACCGGAAAAACTCTGATCTACCCAATTCTTCCCTTCTTCACCTACTGGCACATGACAAAAGTGGTGAGCTGTCCTGTCCAATACAGTATCCACTCATCACATGTGGCTACTTACATTTAACTTATATTAAATAAAATTAAAACTTCAGTTCTTTGTGATCTAAGATAAGTTGTCATCTCTTTAAAATACCTTGTTATAAGATGTTTTGTGTAAGCCTCATGGTGACCACAATGCAAAAAACCTGTAATAGATTCACCAAAAATAAAAAGCAATGAATTAAAACATTCTACCAAAGAAAATAACCACAAAGGTAGACAGTAAAAAAGGAAGAGAGGAATTACAAAACAAGCAACAAAATGGTAGTACTAAGTCACTATATATTAATAATAACACTGAATGTAAATGAACTCAATTCTCCAATTAAAAGGCAAAGACTGGCTGAACAGATAAAGAAACAAGATTCAACTTTATGCCGCCTATAAGAAACTTAGCACCTATAAAGAAACACAAAGACAGAAAGTGGAAGGGTGGAAAAGATATTTCATACAACTGGAAACCAAAATAGAACAAGAATAGCTATACTTACATCAGATACAATAAACTACAAATCAAAGACTATAAAAAGAGACAAGGTCACTATATAATGAGAAAGGTCACTTTAGCAAAAGTATATAGCAATTATAAATATTTATATACAACAGTGGAGCTCTGACGTATATATGCAAACATTAATAGATCTAGAGGGAAAGATGGACTGCAATACAATAATAGGAGGGAGCCAGGTGTGATGGCTTATGCCTGCAATCTCAGCATGTTGGGAGGCCAGGACAAGAGGATTGCTTGAAACCAGGAGTTCAAGACCAGCCTGGGCAACATAACAAGGCCCTGTCTCTACTTAAAAAATTTAAAAATTAGCCATATGTGGTGGCATGCACCTGTAATCCCAGCTACTTGGGAGGCTGAGGCAGGAGGATCACTCGAACCCAGGAGGTTGAAGCTGCAGAGAGCTATGACCATACCACTGTGCTCCAGCCTGAGTGACAGAGTGAAACACTGTCTCTAAAAAGAAAAAATAGTAGGGAACTTTAACACCCTACTCTCAGTAATAGATCATTCAGAGAGAAAACCAACAAAGAAACATCAGGGTTAAACTACACACTAGGTCTAACTAACAGAACATTTCACCTAACACAAGCAGAATACATTCTTCTCATCAGCACATGGAACATTCTCCAGAAGAGACCATATCTTAGGCCACAAAACAACTCTGAACAAATTTAGAAAAGTAGAAATCATATCAAGTATCTTTTCTGACCACAATGTAATAAAACTAAAAATCAATAACAAGAGGAACCTCAGAAACTGCACAAACACATGGAAATTAAACAATATGCTCTGGAATGACCAAAGGATCAATGAAGAAATTAAGAAGAAAAAATTTTAAAATTTCTTGAAATAAATAAAATGGAAATACAACATAACAAAATGTATGGGATACAACAAAAGCAGTATTAAGAGGGAAGTTTATAGCAATAAACATCTATATCCAAAAAGTAGAAAGACTTCAAATAAACAACCTAATGATACATCTTAAGGGACTAGAAAAGCAAAAAGAAATCAAACCCAAAATTACTATAAGGAAACAAATAATAATGATTAGAGCAGAAATAAATGAAATTGAAACTTAAAAAACAATACAGAAGATCAATGAAACAAAAAGTTGGTTTTGTAAAAGATAAACAAAATTGACAAATCTTTAACTAGACTAAGAAAAAATAGACCCAAATAAAATCAGAAATGAAAAGCTGTAACAACTCAGACCACAGAAATAGAATCATTAGAGACTATTACAAACAACTATATGCCAACAAATTGAAAAACCTACAAGAAATGAGTAAATTCTTGCACATATAAAACCTACCAATATTGACCCATGAAGAAACAGAAAACCTCAACAAACCAATAACAAGTAACACAATTGAAGCTGTAATCAAAAGTCTTCCATCAAAGAAAAGTGTGGAACCTTATGGCTCTATTGATGATTCTACCAAACATTTAAGGACAAACAAATATCAATTCTACTCAAAAAATTGAACTGGAGGGAATATATCCAAACTCCTTTTATGAGGCCAGCATTACCCTGATACCAAAAACAGATAAGGACACAACAAAAAAAGAAGACTACAGGCCAATATCACTGATGAACATAGATGCAAAAATCCTCAACAAAATTCTAGCAAACCAAATTCACCAACACATTAAAAAGATCATTCACCATGATTAAGTGGGATTCATCCCAGGGATGCAAAGATGGTTCAATGTATGCAAATCAATAAATGCGATAATTAACAGAACCAATACAAAAACCCTATGATTATTTCAACAGATAAAATAAGCATTTGATAAAATTCAACATCCCTTTATGATAAAATCCTCATCACAAAGGGTATAAAAGGAACATATCTCAAAATAATAAAGGCCATATATGACAAACTCCCAGCTAACACTGCACTCAAAGGGGAAATATTGAAGATCTTTCCTCTAAGATCTGAAACAAGACAAGGATATCCATTTTCACCACTTGTATACCACTTAATCTTGGAAGTCTTGGCCAAAGCAATTAGGCAAGAGAAATAAAGGACACACATTCAAGTTGGAAAAGAAGTCAAATTAGTCTTGTTTGCAGACAACATGATCTTATACTCAGAAAAACCTAAAGATTCCACCAAAAAAACTATTAGAACAGATAAACAAATTCAGTAAAATTGCAAAATACAAACTCAACATACAAAAATCAGTAGCCTTTATACACACCAACAGCAAACAAAGTGAAAAAGAAATCAAGAAAGCAATCCCATCTACAATAGCTACAATGAATATAAAATCCTGGGAATCAACCAAAGAACTGAAAGATCTCTATGTTGAAAACTATGTAACACTGATGAAAGATACTGAAGAGGATGCCAAAAAAAATTGAAAGATATTCCATGTTTATTGATTAGAAGAATTAATATTGTTACTATGTCCATACTACCCTAAGCAATCTATAGATTCAATGCTATTTCTAACAAAATACCAGTAACACTCTTCACAAAAATAGAAAAAAAAACTTAACATTTACATGGAATCACAAAAGACCCCAAATAGCCAAAGGAATGCTGGGCAAAAAGAATGAAGCTGGAAGGGTCACACTACCTGACTTCAAACTTTACTACAAAGCTATAGTAACCAAATCAGCATGGTACTGGTATAAAAACAGACACATAGACCAATGGAACAGAATAAAGAACACAGATATAAATACATGCATTTACAGCCAACTCATCTTTGACAAAGGTACCAAGAACATACAATGGGGAAAAGACAGTATTTTCAGTAGATGCTGCTGGGGAAACTGGATTAACCATATGCAGAAGAATGAAACTATACCACTATCTCTCACCAAACACAAAAATCAAAGCAAAATGGATAAAATACTTAAATCTAAGACCTCAAACAACTGAAGAAAAACTACTAGAAGAAAACACTGGGGAGATGCTCCAGGACACTGATCTGGGCCAACATTTTCTGTGTAGGATGTCGAAAGCACAGGCCACACAGCAAAAATAGACAAATGGGATTATATCAAGCTAAAAGCTCTGGACAGCAAAGGAAACAACCACAAAGCAAAGAGACAACCCACAGAATGAGAGAAAATCTTTGCAAATTATCCATATGACAAGGGATTAATAATCAGAATATTTATGGAGCGCAAACAACACAACAGCAAAAAGCCAAAGAATCTGATTTAAAAATGGGCAAAAGATCTAAACAGACATTCCTGAAAATAAAACATACAAATGGCCAACAGGTAAGTGAGCAAATGCTCCTTGTTAGTAATCATCAGAAAAATGCAAATAAAAACCACAATGAGATACCATCTCACCCTAGTTAAAATGGCTTTTATCAAAAAGACAGACAATAACAATGCTGGTGAGGATGGAAACAAAGGGGAACCTTTATACATTGTTGGTGGGAATGTAAATAAGTACAATCACTACACAGAATAGTATAGAAGTTCCTGAAGAAATAAAAAATAGAACTACCATATGATCAAGCAATTCCACTACTGGGTATATATCCAAATGAACGTAAACCAATATATCAAAGATATATCCGCACTCTCATGTTTATTGCAGCACTATTTACAACTGCCAAGATATAAATCAACCTAAGTGCTCATTAACAGATGAATGGATAAAGAAAATGTAGTATGTATACACAATGGAATAATGTTAAGCTACAAAAAAGAAGGAAATCCTGTCATTTGTAGCAATGTGGATGAAACGGGAGGTAATTATGTCAAGAAATAATCCAAGCAGTAAAAGAAAAATATTGCTTGTTCTCACTCATATGTGGGAGCCAAAAAAGTGGATCTCATAAAGATACAGTAGATTGGTGGTTAACAGAGGCCAGGAAGTATATGGGCAAGGAAGAGATGAAGAGGAGTTGATTAATAGGCACAAATATATGGTTTGATAGAAGAAATAAGACCTACTCTTTGATAGATCAGTAGGGTGACTATAACTTAATCTATTGTACATTTTGAAATAGCTAGCATAATTTGAATGTTTATAGCATAAAGAAAAGACAAATATTTAAGGTGATGAATATCCCAAGAACACTGATTTGATCTCTGTACGTTATAGGAATATATTTTCACATGTACCCCCAAACTATGTACCTCTATTATATATCCATAAAAGAGAAAAGGAGAGAGAAGAATTCTGCTCTATTCTATACAGTATTAATGTGAGAGTATTAATGTCAAGCCTTAATATGTTAATTTAAGGTACCAATATCTCCCTGATTGACATCCCCAATTCCAGGTACTCTACCAATTCCTCTCAATCCTCTAAAGTGGGTTAAAAGAAACTCTCACCAACTACCATCTCTCCCCCGCCTTCACAGCAAAATTTATTGTAAAATTTGCCTCTATTGCTTATCTCTACTTCCTCATTTTAATCCATCACAAACAGGCTTTCAGCCTCATCACTTCAATGAAACAGCTCTCCTAAAGGTCATCAAAGATCCCTATTCTTAAAAAAGTCAATGATCAAACTTCTCTGACCTTACTTTTTTAAAAATTACTCTTATCTTTTGATCCAATTGACTTCTCCCCACCTAAAACACTATTCTCCAAGTTATATCACAGGTTTCTACCTCACTGGTTGCACCCTCTCAGTATCTTTCTCCTAAATGAGATTTCTAAAATCTAGTGTGCCACAGGGCTCTATTCTTGGCCCTCTTCTCTTTCCAATTTATCCTCTCTTTCCTGGGTGATCTCATCTAGATCCAAAGTTTCAAATGGTTGATGACTCTCAGACTGAAACCTCTAGTCTAGACCTCTCTTCTGAGGTTTAGATTTCTGGAGACAACCACTACTCTACATCTCCAATGGGATATTTAATACACACTTCAAACTTATCCCTTGGTATTATCTGGGACCACTAGACTGGAGATGTGTTTTTTAAATTTGTTTCTGGGCAGTTCTATTTGTAAGGATTGATATTTCATGAGTTTATTCTTTCTTAGAGGTATTCAAGAGCAAACAGAACTCTTACTTGTTTTTAAAACACACTCATTTTGTCTTGCAATTACCATATGGGTCCATTGGACTCTTTCATAAATCTAAGATATATTACAGGGCCTCAGTGATCTTATTCTTCCTATATCTTAAATCTTTCGGTAATCCATCATCCTGAAAATTATTTCATCATTATTTATCAGTTATTCCCAACTATATTTTTAAAAATCTAAAATTGTAAGAATAATAGAATTGCCTAAAAGGATGCTGTACTACTATACCCTCCTTCAGTTTTCTTATTGCATTACTCAAAGTATTGCCTCATCTTTTGTTTTTCACCTTTTATTTTAGGTTTGGGGGTAGAAGTGAAGGTTTGTTACATAGGTAAACATGTGTCAAGGGGGTCTGTTGTACATATTATCTCATCACCCAGGTATTAAGCCCAGTTCCCAATAGTTATATTTTCTGTGCCTCTTGCTCCTTTCACCCTCCCCGTCAAGTAGCCCCCAGTGTCTGTTGTTTTCTTCGTTTGTAGGTTCTTATCATTTAGCTCCCACTTGTAAGTGTGAACATGCAGTATTTGGTTTTCTGTTCCTGCATTAGTTTGTTAAGGATAATAGCCTCCAGCTCCATCCATGTTCTCACAAAAGACAGGATTTCGTTCTTTTATGGCTGCATAGTATTCCATGGTATTTAGGTGCCACATTTTCTTTATCCAATCTGTCACTGAGGGCATTTAGGTTGATTCCACATCTTTGCTATTGTGAAGAGTGCTGCAATAAACATTCGCATGGATGTGTCTTTACAGTAGAATGATTTATATTGGTCTGGGTATATACCCAGTAATGGGATTGCTGGGTCAAATGGTAGTTCTGCTTTTAGGTCTCTGAGGAATCATCATACAGCTTTCCACAATGCTTGAACTAACTTACACTCCCACCAACAGTGTATAAGTGTTTCCTTTTCTCTGCAATCTCACCAGCACGTTATTTTTTGACTAATGATAACCATTCTGACTGGTATGAGATGGTATCTCACTGTGATTTTAATTTGCATTTCTCTAATGATCAGTGATATTAAGATTTTTTTCACATGCTTGTTGGCCTCATGTATGTCTTCTTTTGGGAAGTGTCTGTTCATGCCCTTTGCCCACTTTTTAAATGGGGTTGTTTTTCTCCCCTAAATTTACTTAAGTTCTTTATAGATGCTGAATATTAGACCTTTGTCAGATGCATAGTTTGTAAATATTTTCTCCCATTCTGTAGATTGGCTGTTTATTCTGTTGATAGTTTCTTTTGCTATGCAGAAGCTCTTAAGTTTAATTAGATCTCACTTGTCAATTTTTGCTTTTGTTGTGATTGCTTTTGGTGTCTTTGTCATAAAATCTTTGCCGGTTCTATGTCCAGGATGGTATTGCCTTGGTTGTCTTCCAGGGTTTTTATAGTTTTGAATTTTACATTTAAGCCTTTGATCCATCTTGAGTTGATTTTTATATATGGTGCAAGGAAGGGATCCAGCTTCAATCTTCTGCATATGGCTAGCCAGTTATCCCAGCACCATTTATTGAATAGGGAGTCTTTTCCCCATTGCTTGTTTTTGTCAGCATTGTTGATGATCAGATGTGTGGCCTGATTTCTAGGCTCTCTCTTCTGTTCCATTGGTCTATGTGCCTGTTTTTGTACCTGTACCATGCTGTTTTGGTGACTGTAACCTTGTAGTATAGTTGGAAGTTGGGTAACATGATGCCTCTAGCACTTGTTCTTTTTGCTTAGGATTCCCTTGGCTATTCAGGCTCTTTTTTGGTTCCGTAAGGGTTTTAAACTAGTTTTTTCTAGTTCTGTGAATAATGCTGTTGGTAGTTTGATAGAAATAGCATTGAATCTGTACATTGCTTTAGGCAATATAGCCATTTTAATGATATGGGTTCTTCCTATCCATGAGCATGGAATGCTTTTCCATTTGTTTATGTCTTCTCTGATTTATTTGAGGAGTGTTTTGTAATTTTCATTGTAGAGATCTTTCACCTCCCTGGCTAGCTGTATTCCCAGGTATTTTATTCTTTTTGTGGCAACTGGGAATTCGATTGCCTTTCTGATTTAGCTCTCAGTTTGGCTGTTGTTGGTGTATAGGAATGCTAGTATATTTTTGTACATTGATTTTGTATCCTGCAACTTTGCTGAAGCTGTGTATCAGCTGGAGGAGTTTTCAAGCTGAGC